>NC_136068.1:866900846-876161994 GCF_964261635.1 Lissotriton helveticus | reverse complement strand
CGTTCATCTCGTGGAAGCCTAAGAGCTTTTGATCTATTATTTTCAGCTCTGTCCGGTATAGCTTGATACTCTCAGGTAATTTCAGCATACATCTTGATGATGTAAAGGTGTAAATATCTTTGTATCCTTGATTCCTTTCCTACATATATTGTCCAGGTCATAAAGTAGAAATTCTCCAAAGAGTAGCTCATTAAATAAATAAAGGTCTCCAATTGCCTGCAAGTAGCTCTCTTGTGTGAAAGTCCAATGTAATAACACAAAAGGGCAATGGGTACACATGCTCACTGTGAACACCAAAAGGTAATCTCTAGGAGAACTGAAAAGACTCAAAACCTCTACCAGGGTTACGAATACTAATCTCTGGGAGACTTAACGTTGCAATTAATATGAAAACAATCATCAGGAGCAACCACCATCTCTGCCAGTAAATGTTTCCTTTATCCTTTTTCACAACAGATGACCTCAGCGAATGCCCAGGTTACAGCGTGCACTACACAATCCCTGAGTAGGGTCATTCAATATCTGAATATTACCATTGTTTGGTGTGGGGTGAGCATGACCTACGGGTTATGTTTCCATTGCACATTTTGTACTATTATTTTTTCACTGTTTGTTCTCTCATGCGCGTTTAAGGTAGCGTGGAGTTTCTCATGTTGTGGAGATTGTGTTGGGATATTGCTCACAGTCCGCTTTCTATGGTTGCTAAGTACATTTCTTATGCGACAAGACGTATGCGTGTTTTTCCTTATGCTGGTTTGAACTGTTGGGGTCTGACCGGTGGCAGTACGAAGATTTTTCAGGCTTTGGTGAGTTCGCCTGTGCATTGTTGGATTACAGCTACTACTTTCTGAGTTTTTACGGGAGATTGTGGCTCACGGGCATGTATTCCTCCTTTTTTGTAGATATTGAAGGTCTCTGTGGAAGGATAATAAGTAAGGGTGGGCGTAGTTCGCGAAGTAGCGCTACGCGAAGTGCACTTCGCACTACGCGAACTTCACGTAGCACTACGCGAGATGCGTAGTAGCATGTTCGCACTGTGCAAGATGCGTTTTCAATGTTTGCACAGTGCGGACAAGCATCCGGCACTGTGCAAGCATTGAAAACGGCATCTTGCACAGTGCGAGCTGTAGTTTTCTGCTGCTCGAGTAGATTATTACTCGAGCGGCAGCTTTCTCAACGCGAACAGGTAGTTTCTCATTGAGAGCGGTCGCGAGCATGCGCAACCACTCACAATGAGAAACCTGACCTCCTCGCGTTGAGAATCTCGCCGGGATGTCATTTTGCTTGCTCGCGATCGCGAACATGACGTTCAGGACTGCGAACAAGCAAAAAATGAATGCTGCACTACGCTACGCTGCACTACGCATGTTCGCACTGTGCTACGTGCAGCTCGCGTAGTGCGAAGTTGCGAAAACTTCGCAAACTCCGCGAGCGTAGCATAGTGCTTCGCCCAGGGTTAATAATAAGTTGGCTTATAATACTTGGGTACCGGAATGCCCAACTTGGCGGGTGCTGGTGAGTTCATTACTTGGTTGCTTACGTTCAATTACGTGACTTTGCATTCAGGAGAGATTGGTTGATCTGGAGTCCATTTTTTCACTCTATGTTTTCAGATTTTTAAAAGTGGGATACTCACCAAGTTCATTTGCTGAGCAGTTCTCCTGAGCTTTCTTTTGGGTAAGGAGTTGTGGGAAGGAGTTGCATGAATGGTTTGCAGCACTGATTTGCGTTTTCGTTTATTCTGATGTGTGGCTTCAACTATGTTTGACAGATAACAAATTAAGTTCCTGTTGGAGTCAGGTTATTCTGAACCATTGACTTAGTCAAGCTTCCAGTAGTTTGTAACTTTCACTGTCATTTAATAATTATTCACTCGGTTTGGTGGAAACCATGAGCACGGATGCAATTTGCTTTTGCCTCCTATTACTTTTCGTACACATACATTTTGAGGCTTTTTCACTCTTTGTAATTTTACTTTAGTTCTTGTCTTATTATTTGCTTTGTGTCATAGACCACATGAAAGCTCTTTCTGATATTGGCCTACTCATTTTTGGCTTCCAATATGAAAAGTATTGTGACACATGTCACTGATTTGTTGTTTTTTCAAGCATAGGATTGTTGCATTCAGATTGACTTCTATCATATGTACTTTTAGATTATTGTTATTTCTGTTTAAGTTTGTACATACCCCTGAAAAAGGGCTATTTTCTAGCCCAAAATGCATTGGGAAGTACAATGAATTTCATATTCATCTGAGAATTGAATAATATGAATCAAGAATTTGGTCTTTGACATTCAATCGACTGGATTTGCATCTCATCGTTGTATTAGGATTCTTTATCCTTTTGGACTTTCTGTCCTTTCACAACCCCGTTGTTACCATGTGTCTGAATAAAATGTTTTGTACATATGTAGATCTATGTAAAATAATTTTCACATATTGATTGAGCCTACTCAGGGCTTCTGTAGTGCACGCTCTAACCTGAGCATTCTCTGAGGTCATCTGTTGTGATTCAATAAGGAAGTAAGAAGAGGGGGTCCCAGTAGCAATGGAACATAAAACCACACAATTGAAAAATAATCAAGAACACATAAATTGAAACCACATTGTTTACTTCACAATGGGAATGCGTATCGAATATGCAGATATAAATACACACAATAATAGATCACTCGTTCAGATGGTGCCCCAAAGAGGGAAGCGGGATGGGATGGTGTAGTGATAGTGGGGAATTAGTGAGGAAGAAAGTGGCGATTCATAAGTGACAGTAAAATCAGCAATTATCAATCGTTTGACAGAGTTACACACTATGTACAGAAAAAATAAGACACAAAATGTTCATAAGAATGTTCGAAAGGAGTCATCCTCCAAGTAGTCCAATAAATGTAGACAGTGGGGAATGGAGTTGACAAAATGAAATGGATATCGACGTTTCGACCCTCAGGGATGCAGATATCAGTGGTTATCTTGCTGGGGGGTCTTCATCAGGACTGGAGGGACACACACCCACGGTAGTGGTATCTGCAGGACCGAATCAATTGAGCAGAGAATACCACAGGGTGATCGTAGTAGGCACCGAAGGTTGTAAAATGGTGGCGAATAGAAAGATGAGTCGTGGATATCTTCGTGGTACACTTCCCGATATCAAGTTGCGGACGAATCCGGCGGGGGTAAATTGAATGTGTCAGTCAGGTAAGAAAGCTCGCAAGTGGCGGTCGGTCATGGAAAAAATCCGTCTCAGATCGCGGGTTGGCGTCTCAAAGGCGGTGCGGGTTACCGGGATCAGTCAGGTAGGGAAGCTCGCAAGTGGCGGTCTACGGTCATGGAATGAATCCGTCTCAGATCGCGGGTTGGCGTCTCTGGGGCAAGGGTGGAACCCCTTTAAAAAGTGCACACAAAAACAAATTCTTGGGTTGAGACTGTTTAATGTTTGTTGAATAGGACTGCAATACAACGACGTTCACACACTTTCTTGTATCTTTTTTGGCATTTTACAAAAAGCATTTAATGATGCAGCCTGCTCTGCTTGAGCAGGTGCTCCCAGAGGCACCCCTGCCATAATGGGCACCAATGCCATGAATTCCGTTGAGCAAGCGGCATGCCATAGTTGGTGGTCATGCGCTATCCCCTTGTTACCCATCACATCAGTTTCAGTGTCAGAGGGTGAAGATTGCCTACTCTTCTACTTCTTGTGTTGTTTCTCTTAAATAGGGAGTGCAGAGAGAGTGAGCACTTTCCAAATCCCTGAGGCATGGGGATTGTCTTTTCCCACACTATCTCTCTACTAAGGCTCAGGACATTCTTAGCTAGGAATATATCCCTCGTTCTAATTCCCTGCCTCATAATAAAGGATAATTTTTAATTTGCTGGCCTCCATTGGGGACCTACAACTACACTGAGAACTTCTGAAATCGCAGTTCGGATTTCATTGCAGTTGTGCCTGCCCTCAACTACACAACACCCAACACAGGAATTCAGATATGCTTTGCATGAGTTTATTCAGACTTCTGGGGAAACTGCAGAGTTTATCTATATTTCGGATATCATTCTCACTCATACCACCAGCAATGTTTTGCGAAGCCTCAAGGCTTCAAAATATTGATGGTGGTTGCTTAATATTTTCTACAGTCCCTTTGCTCAGATTCTTCCTGGTAGCAGGTTTCTTAATGAGGCTTGAAATTGCTTTCCATTCTATCCCTTGGTCTTCCTCCTGACCTTGGATCTTTCTTCAGTAGCAACTAAAGGTGCATAAGGAAAACCACTCTGCCTGCACTTGACAAGCACCCAAAGCTTTCTCCACATGCAAGGTGATTGTGTGTCGAGCAGCATGCGATGCCCATGCCTGAGATGCTCCCTCAAGGTCACACATAACCAGGATCACTCAACAAATTCCAAGGACTGTCATTATATTTAGAGTTGTTAGAAAAGTCCAACATATTCTGGTCCCAAGATGGAGGTGAGGGGCTAGTACCACTATCTCAGCAGATAATGCTAGTCAAAGAAGTGTAAGTCTATTGTATCCTATAACTCCAGATCGGGGTTCATCTTTGTCATTTCTCTTCTTGTGCTTGTCCTCAATTCTTCGTTGTTCAGGAATATGAAAATGTAGGTGAGATTGCTTGAAGATGGAAGACCCTACTCAATTCAGAGACACACCTCACTCCGAGGCAATTCTGGAAAGCATGCATCTGGTTCTCCAACCCCCTGTACAACATTCTTGAAAGTGACAAAAAGGCACCTTGGGGGACCTTAGGAAATAATCCCTTTTCTGAGCCAGGCTATGCTTATCCACGTCCATCCTTCCCACAAAGGTTTAAAGACACACCCTCTCCCCCCCCACGTGTTCACTATATATAGAGATCTGCCTGCTCTCTCTTTGCCTTTTGCGAAAACATATTGCTTGTGCTTGTCAGACAGAGACAAGTTATTGCAATTGCAATATGAACATTTCATCATCACCATTTTGCAAGAAGGTTAATCTTTCAGAATGAGTCTATTTTAAAACAGAAGCCAATAAATGCCAGCTGGCCAACAGAGAAATATTTTGAGCCAGTAGGGTATCTCAACATAAGAATCCCATTATGGCTGGCTCTGGGGAATGTACCAAATTTCAAAATACATAAATGAATTCATACAGCGTAGAACTAACTCTGGATTTTCATTGTGGATATTTTTCAATGTTTTTTCTCATGGAATTAAACCCTATTGTTTATGCATACTAGTACAGCTTAAATGGGATGCACCAATTCATGCTGGGTTCCAACTGCCACAATGATATATGTTCACAGATACTTGATTAAATTAGACACCATTCTTCCTCATTGAGCCTGCACACATATGCACATGCATGAGTAAACACGTTGAGGTATAACCTGCACAAATTTGAATTTTAAAAGGTAGAGTAAAAGAACATCTTAAACTAAATTGTACAGTGAGTGAAGCTCTATTAGGAGGACTCACTCAGAATAGAGATACAAAAAATAGAGGTTTCAAAGAAAAAAACTTGCTGATTCTCATAGTTATAAGCTATTTCCCTGTGAGTACACATTGCTGTTAATAGTATCATTGACCAGATCACTGATTATTTGGAAGGCACATCTTAGCAACATCATCTCACAAATGGTGTAGGCCTGTGCAATTCATCGACGTTTTTGCCATAACGTTATAGCCTGTTTGTTGTACAAGTTTGCAGCACAAATGGACATTTATTTTGAGCTTCACAGTGGGTTTCTCCACAACCAAAAACAAGATCTGTCGCTTTAGTGGGTCACATGAATTAGGTTTTGGAAATGAATCATTTGCTGACTGTTTCTATCAGAAGGTTCACCTGGGTTTGAATTTGGCCAAGAACATCTTTCAAATGTCTATCGAAGACGATACATGTTAGATCTGGGGGTCTCTAGTTGTCAATGGTATTCACCTTTGTCCAAATAGGGACCCTTACTTCTAAGTCAGGATAAGGGGATTACACTCCTTAATAACCCCTTGGTAGCTTGGCACAAGCAGACAGGCTTATCTCAGAGGCAGTGTGTTAAGCATTTGTGAATATACACAGTAATATAGTGGAAACACTACAGATGGACACAACACAGGTTTTATAAAAATAAGTATTCTTTATATAGACTTAACGCAAGACCACAAACGACAAAAAAACATAATACTATACTTAAGATTGACTTAAAGAGGGTAGAGTTACTTAGTTCAAGTTGATGATAAATGAGACAAAGTTCTCAACAAAGTACCTGGATGAGTAACAGAGTAAACAAAAGGCTTGCAAAAGGGGAGATGTGTCGGTTCCGTGATCCGGGGAAATGATGCATCGTGCCTCAAGGCTTGCGCAGAGTAGGGGATGCGTCGTGATCCTTACCAGTACGGGGTTGATGTGTAGATTCTCGGCCTGCACGCCTGTTGCGGTGCGCAAGATGGCGCCTTGATGCGATGATCCGGTTGCGATGCGAGAAGATGGCACCCTTGATGCGACGAGGCGATGAGGCTGCGATGACGATGCGTAGGCACCCTGGCAGCCTTGCGACGACTCTGTACTTTGGAGCCGCGACAGGCCCTGCGACACGCTTCTCCGGTGATGTGATGGCGACTCTCTTGATGGCGTCACCCTTCACCGGTAATGCGACAGCAGGCAGATTTGACAAAGACACGCTTCCAGGGAGATGCGGCGAAGGCACGCTTCACCGGCGATGTGACGATTTCAGCTGCGGCGGCGACCCGCTTCCTCTTGATGCGTCGCGCTCCCAGCTCCCAGGGACACTCAAATGTCTGTAGTTGGAATTCCCAGCAAGGACATTCAGAGGGGAGCTGGAGATGAAGTATTTTGTCCCTGAGAGTTCAGCAGGAGGCAAGCCCTTGGAGAATATTCTGTAGATGATGAAAGTCCTTAAAAAGTTCCTTCTTCTTTCCTTGGCATTGAAGCAACCACTGCAGGCCAACCCAGCAAACAGCACACTGGCAGAGGGGCAGTCAAACTCCTGCAGCTTCCTTGATTCTTCTCCTTGGCAAAAGGTTTCTTGTTCCAGAAGTGATGTAATCTCTTGGGATCATGGTCGCAATATTTATACCCCAAAATCCTTTGTTTTCTGAAGGCAGAGAGGCCCCTGCCTAGTCCAAACCAGTTCCTGAGCACTTTGTTTACATGACTCTTTCCTTCCTTTCACTGTGCAGGGCAGAGACATCAGACATCCCACAGGAGGTGGAGCAAGCACAGCAGAGAGAAGGCTCAGCTCTGGAGCACTTTGTTGACAAGATGCCTTCTCTCCTTTCACAGTGCAGGGCAAAGAGACATCAGACAAGCCACAGGAGGTGGAGCCAGCATTGTAGAGGGTAGGCCCAGCCCTATTCATTTCCCAGGTGCAACTCCTCCCTCCCATCTAGATGCAGATCTCTCTATTCACCACTGGGCTGCCCCAGTCTGTCTCTTGGAATACCCCAGCCCTGTCACTCACAAACCCAGAGAAGGAATACGCAACCTAACAGAGGGAGGCCTGGACAGTTAGGCAAGAAAATACCTACTTTCTAAAAGTGGTATTTTCAAACACAGAATATTAAAACCAACTTTACTAAAAGCTGTATTTTATCATTCTGAGTTCAGCCATACTAAATTCGAATTTCTACCATGTTCCCTGAGTCATTTAGGATTAACAGAATGATATTATCTAACTGCCCATTCTAGCCTATGGAGAACAGGTAGCCTTGCAATAGTGAACAAAATGAAAATGGCTGTAATTCACTATTGGGACATGCTACACACACCAGAGCATGTCCTACCTTATACTTACAATGCACCCTGCCCTTGGGACTACTATAGGGGTGTCTAAAATGAAGCAAAGGGAAGGTTTAAGGACTGACAAGTGGGTGCACTTGCCAAGTAGACATGGCAGTCACAGACTGCACACAGGCCTTGCAATGGCAAGCCTGAGACACACTTTACAAGCTGCTTCTATGGGTGGCACAACCAGTGCTGCAAGCCTACCAGCAGCATTTGATTTACAAGCCTTGGGCACACATGGTGCACTGTACTAGGGGCTGATAGGTAAATCAAATAACCCAATCATGGAATCACCAATTAGTACATCAATTTAACATAGGGAGCACTTGCACTGTGGCACTGAATAGCAGTGGCACAGTGGCCAAAGCATATAACCAGCAGAAACATATCAAAACAGAGGAGGCAATCAGTAAAAATGGAAGGGAGACTCACACCAATGATGCCAGGTCTAACAATACAACACTGAGGAAGCTGCTTTTTTTGACTGTCGAAACAGTTACAAGAAATGCAACTCCTCAACTTGTGAGCAATGCGTATATCTACTTCAAGCAAGTTCTGATTGATCCATAAAGACTTAATTAGTACCAGTATTGATTGATTACAACCAGTAAGCAGACAGATAGTTAGGGTTATGATACGTTTGGGGTATTTCCCTTGCTAATACAAGCTAGCACACTCTCAAAGCAAAGTTTGCTACATCACATATGTGAAACAATGCACTTAAAGCATACATTACCCACAATTAGACCAACTTTTCTGCTGTATTGACCACTCACTGGGAAGTCTTGCTCCAATAGTGGGGGTCCTCGCAGGTCTTATTGACACAAAGGAAGGTCATAATGGATGCCACTTTCCCTTGAAAGCCCACTATACTTGCAGGGAATTGATAGGTGGAAGGAGATTATGCAAAGAGATTGCATACATTAATTTCTCTCTGCCCGGATTCCTATGAGTTCAAAAGATAAAGCATTAAACCGTCTGACATTTTTGTGAAATGTCTCTTTTTTTGTTTTTTACACGTTGATTTCTTTAAAAATTAAATAACATCTTTCTGATGTTTGGTCGGGTAATGGATCTGATGGTGCGACTAAAATAACCCATGCATTCAACATTTTAATAAGAGTTTGGTGATAATATGGTTTATTTTTAAATGATCTGCTCGTCGTCTGCCAGAGTCCCTGTTGGAAAGTTGTATAGGAAGCAAGATACAGAGCACAAGACGATGAGGCGAGGAAAAAGAGAAGAAACCAGAATAGAAACCGAGAGCAAAAAGCAAGAACAAAAGATACTGACGTCAACTTTCATACGTCTCCCTGGTCTGCATTTCAAGACCCTTAGCTCCTTTTGGGAATTAATAATTGACTGTCTTGATCCCAATGGGGACTTGAAGATTCTGAACGATCAGATAAGCAATCCCAGTTCAAATAAGCAAGGAGACAGGCACCTGCACCCAAGACTTCCTGGAACTGAGCCAGCAGTCTTTGAAAAAGCAGAGCAGCTTTCGATGTTTTTAGCCTTGATGTGGGTCTGCACTAGCATTTAAAGTCACATAGCAGAACTCGCTTGCCCTAAAGCTGCACGTCTTTCCATCAGTATTCCAGGTGGGTTAGCATTCATGTGCTGACTTCTTCGGTCTAAGAACTTTCAACTGTGTAAGATTAAAAGCATGAATTTACCCATGTGTTGTGTTAATGTGCACTTTTGAAATGTTTTTTTTTCCTACACTTCATTCCTACATTGTTTGTAACATATCTTCCCATAGCTGAAATGAACTTTGTTGATGTACATTCCTAACTGTGCGTGCATTATCAGCTTTTACCTTATATGTTAATACTTCTTGAAATCATTGTAAAAGAGACATACATCAACATCATACCCTGCACCCGTTTGTAAGTAAACACAGTAGAATATGCTTTCCTTGTAGAAAAATCTATGTCAATTGTTTCTATGGTGTTGGATTGCAGCCACCATTATATTATTTTTGGGTTATTAAAAACAACGAAATGCATCATCCACTTTAGCATCAAATGTATTTTGCATTGCACAATTTTGGAATAAGATTTTTGCTCTTGGTATTTAAAGTACCCATACACAATTAAAGGGTAGGGAAACATATGCCATAAAAATCTATTTTCTTTGGGTTGTCAACAAATCTTTTAAAACTTAGGGACATATTTACAAGTGCCTATCGCCACAGGAACGTCACTTTTTAGGACGGTCCTGTGGTAATAGGGGCTTCGCCTTATTTACAAGGCAGCGTTAAGCCACTTAAGGTGGCTTACGCTGCCTTGTAAATAAGGCCCCCTTTCATGCTATGCTTAGCGTCAAAGGGGTGGGCAGTGGGTGTTGCGGTGGGCATTATTCCGCAACACCCATTGATTTTGACGTTGCACCCTATTTACAATACCAGCATAAAGAGGAGGCAGGGTAAACCTGGTCTTAACTTGGCGAAACGAGGAGAAAGGCTTTATTTCTCCTCGTTTTTGCTTTTTCCATATGTGCTGCCTTAAGCAGCACACATGGAAAAAGCAAAACGTATTGGATTGTTTATGTTCGGGAAGGTGACCCTTCCTGCACATAAACAATCTTAAAGAAATATGACATTTTGTAACTTCCATGTGTGCTGCATTAAGCAGCGCACATAGAAGTGACAAAAACAGCATTTCAAGATGGTTAATGTGCAGGAAGGGGGGCATACCACATGTCCTTTACAGAACGAACTTTGGAACTGTCATTAAAACTTACTTATTGTAGAATTACTTTTAATAGTGTTTTTCTAGTGGAACCAGACGGTACTGCCCCCATCAGTTACTGTATTCTTCGTCAAAACGTAAACGCTAATAGACAAAGTAAATGCCAACCCAGATATAGTCTATGTCAAAGCAGGCCATTAACAAGTTAGTTCATTCTACATATGCTGTTTTGTATTATACTGACAAGATTGTCGAATTGGGTAGAGGAGAACAATATTATCTCAGACTTGCAATATAGCTTCAGAAAAGGGATGCCTAGCTCCTTACAGTGCTTGAACCTATATTTGGTTGTAAGCAAATATACAGTTGCCCTCCCTGGAACTATCCACCTGGCCTTAATGGACTTTCAGATCAGCTTTTGACAGGGTAAATAGGTAAAGTCTGTGTGGTATCCTTTTTGGGACTGGTGTGGACACTACCATCATTCACTTTCTGTGGGACCTTCACATTTGTACCATGGCTTCAGTTAGTTACACTAATCATGCAGCTCTTACCAATAGATTCTAAATTAGTTTAGGGGTACGTCAAGAATGTTGGTTCTTTTCCCCCCCTTTATAATATTGAGTTAGAACTGATAGCTGGGGTTGACTGCCCTCATTTAGGATCTCGCACACTCGCTGTTCTGATATATGCAGATGATGCAGTCCTTATGGCCAGGACCACTAAGGGGCTTACAAACTCTCCTTAACACCATTGCAGAGTTTATGTATAAACATGATCTTGCAGTTAATCTAAATAAATCCCTTGTTATGATAGTGGGCCGTAGCTTGATGGAGACACAATCATTTAACATCCGAAACTATAAAAACTCTAATGATAAAGCTGTTCCTTATCTTCGAGTATGGTTTGACTCCAATTTGGATTGGAAACCTCCTGTGGCAGCTAAGAATGATGATGTTAACAGATCGGTTGCTGCAATTATCAGTTTTGCTTCAAGACTTGACACTTATCAATTAAGGCCTTGGTGAAGATTTACTAGGCTAAATGTATCTCCAAGGTCTCTTACGGAAATGAGATTTGGGGTTGTGTGGCAGCCACCTTGAGTTTTCTGACAATCAATTTCTGCAGCAGCTACTCTGTGCCCCCCAACGTACCTCTTCCATGTGTGCTCACAAAGAGCTGGGTGTTGGTTATTTGTGTGAAATGTGAGCCCTCCGTAGGGGTTTGCTGAGGTTGTGGATCAAAAAGGATCTCAGTCTTAACAGACTGATTGTAAAGGTTTTCCTCTCACTTGATTGTGCACTGAAAATCCCCTGGTTTAATTATATTAAGGATTGCTTTTTGTATTTGGGGAGATGGGAGATTTTCTAACAAACCTGAGGTTATTTGTAATCGTGATCAAAAATAGGTTAGGGATAATTTCCTTGCCAGGGGATCTCTGTATAGTGGAGAACGAAAGTATGAAACCCACAGTTCAAAGATTTGTATTATCAAGAACAACATGGTTCATGGAGCCTTACCTTACCTTGGTTAAGAAGAACACTGATCACTTTCTGCTAAGCTATTCAGATTACATCTTTTGCCTTTTTTGCTAGCGTCTCCTAAAGGATTTTATTAACCTGGATCCTTATGTCCCTGCGGCTGCGACAATGTGTCTCTGCAGGATATCCTACATTTTGTGAAGTTTTGCAAATTTTTTGATGAGCTTAGAAATGTTTTTGTTACAAGTTGGGCCTGCACTTGCATTTTTACAAATGTTGTCTGATGAATAACTTTTAATGTAACTTGTTTCTTAAGAACCACAATGTGTCTCATGATCCTTTTTTTCTGCAGATTTCTCCATCTCAGAAATAATTTGATGATGCACTGTGCTTGCTCGACCAATGACCTATGACCTACACTGTTAATTCAACAAACATATCTCCATTGAAACTTTCCTATTCTGGCTCTTTCTTCTGTGATTTGACATAATACTTTAAATGTTTCTCTTTCTCCTCAACCAATTTTTCATTGACATTTCAGGCAAATGAGGAGGATGACAATAAACATTTAAGACATTTTCAACAAGACAGTCTTCATCTTCCTCCATCCTCTCGAAAGCCAAAGGTGCCAACAATGGAGAAAACAATCCAGTTCCTTTCCCAAAATCTTTTCACCAACACTGCTTCTTCAAATCAAATCAATCAAAAGAGACTGTATTTCGGTTTGAGTCAACCATAAAAGTACGCATTTCATACTGTACAAACATATACAATCATAAAATATTTACACAACAGCTTCCCTTTTCATCATTGGTTGCACTGATCTGAAATTCATTAAAGTGTTTATATTCATTGATCCAGACATAATCTCAGTCTGAGAGACAGTTTTAAAAATTCAATAATTTGAAGGACACTATCACTATGCAACAGTTGCAAATATAAAAAGGCTGGACGAATCTGATTAAAATTAAGTTTTTTTAAAAGAGCAATCAGATAACGTTTTTGAGGATAATCATAAAATTTTCATAAAAACATAAAATGCATCATATCCTGTGGAGACTTTCCGTCGCAGCCACAAGATACCGGAAGTTTGCTAAAAACATCTTTTTTTGGCCTTATAAGCAGATGATGAAACAAATTCAATCTGAATCTTGTTAAAAGGAACTTTTCATGGGTACTAAATGTGCCGAGTAAGTAAGGCTCCATTGTCAAACAGGTTTTAACCATAATATATTTCCTTACAGTTGTTTTCTGAAACTCCGCACCCTCCCTCAAGGCCTTCCGCCGTAGAAGGAAAGACTGCTTAATTGCTTCCACATCCCCTTTTACAATTTTAGTCGGGTGTTCAAATAAATCAGGACGCCCCAACTCGCAGAAGCTAGTTTTTAAGTACTTCAGCCATGGAGTGCCTAATGCCTTATCATGCAAAATAAAGTCATTTACAATCAAGTGTGTCAATGGGATGTCTTGACTCAGCCATAATTTCAGCCAGCATGTCAATGGGCGTAAGGAGAGAGTATCGCTCAAATACTCTACTCCTAACTCCTCATGTACCCCAAAGCTGGAAGTGGCTGTCGGGACACACAGAAGGCGTTTGAGAAATGAATTTTCAGCAATCTGTAATTGTTCACAAGCCAGATAGCCCCAGAGTTCGCTACCATAGACTCCAGTTGCTACTGATTTTGCATCATATAATTTTGTCATTGCAAGAGTTGGTTTTTTCCCTAATTTTGAGGCAAAGTTAAAAATAGAAGCATTAACCCTAGCCACATCAGATCTTTTCTTTGCAAGTTGAGGGCCCCAAGACAGTTTGGAGTCAAAAAGAACTCCTAGGTAAGAGAATGTATTAGAGAATGGGATTACTACATTATCTAGTTTGAATGTATAATGTCTTTTTGGGCGGTTACCAACTTGCATAATGTAGGATTTTGAGTTATTAACCAGCAGATCTCTTTCTTCCATGAACTGTTTAAAAGCATTAAGTAGCGATTGGAGGCCTTTTTCAGTTCTTGATATTAGGACCGCATCGTCTGCATATAGAAGGACGGGGATGCTCCTTCTCCCCACCCGAGGGCAGTCAGCTTTTACATCCTGCAGAACGCTGTCTAGCTCGTTTATGTAAAAATTAAAAAGAAAAGGGGCTAATATACAACCTTGACGCACTCCTTTTCCAGTTCTAAAATTCTCCGTTACACACAGTTCTTGCGAATACCTGACATTTGCGCTTGTATTGCTATGTAGATCAGTAAGAAAATTTACAATTCCACTGTCTACACCCTTCTCCCTCATGGACCTCCACAGCCTTCCCCTGTTCACACAGTCAAAGGCTGAGGAAAGGTCCATGAAGGCTAGGTGGACTGTACCTTTTTGGGCAATGGTGTATTTGCTCAGTATGGAGTATAGGTTTATACATTAAGTTATGGTAGACCGACCACTGCAGAAGCCGTATTGTGAGATAGACATGATGTTGTTGTCCGTTACCCAATCCGTCAGTCTCTGCAGTACGATTCTACCCACTATTTTAGCCATTGAATTAATTAGGGAAATGGGCCTATAACAGAGTGGACTGTCCCTGTCCCCCTTTTTAAAGATCGGGACTATGGTGGAAACCCCCCATGAAAATGGACACCCTTTTATAGCGGCTGCATTAATAACAGCCTCAACAATCGGTGCCCAAAAATTGGGGTCAGATTTAAAAAGGTCAGGGGGTAGCCCATCTGGACCTGGCGCTTTACCAGCTATCAGCCCCTCTATCCCTACCATTACCTCTCCTCTACTTACTCTGAATGGAGCTGCCTCATTATAGGAGACTGTGTTCACGGTTTTGTCTGCCGTGCCACCATACAATCGCTTGAAATGTACTACCCACTCCCCCTCAGTTATAACGCTTTCAAGTCCCTCTCCTGGGTCTTGTACCAGAAAGGGTTTCTTGATTACAGTCCAGAACCTGGCACTATTTTTCAATATTTGTGGATCCAAGATCTCATCCCACGCCTCATTCCTCAAAAACTCTTTGCGATTGGCAGTGGCTAATTTAAATTCTTTGCGACAGCCTTTGACCAATTCTTTATTACGGGGGTTGGTTGCCAAAGCAGATCTTAGGTTACGTGCTGCTTTAGAGCATTCTTGATTAAACCAACGCGGACCATTATTCATAGACTTCTTTACTCGGTCTGTCATTAGGATGGAAACTTTGTCTGTTAAATTTTGAAAAGCAGACAAGATTTGTATAGGATCCGCGTCATCGTGAGTGCAACTACTAATCTCTTCACTACAGGTGTCTTTAATATTTTTATATATCAGATCCGGTGAACACATGGCCCATTTTAGGCGGCGTCTTCCATCCGTTGCCCTTACACTGCCCATGGTCTGACTGCAACTTGTATTAACCACCCAAGGACCTCTGAGATGGATAGTTAGAGGATTGTGATCGCTAAATTCATTATTTTCAATCGCAAAGCCATCCACAAAAACCTGCATAGGGAAGGTAAGTAATATATAATCTATAAATGTCCCTTTGCCATGCCCTTTGAAAGTTGGAGTATCAAAGCATTTTCTGGGGTCACACAGTGCCATTGTTAGAGTGAGATCATGGTCATTTAATAGATCATTAAAAAGCTCCCCCTCCAGTGTATGTTCTAAATGGAGACCCTCAAGTCTATCACAATGGATTTCCTGAAGATTTCTCATTAGAGGGTCCCCACAGGGGTGAACATTGAAATCACCCAAGATCATTAGGTTATGTGAGCAATCCTTCATTGTTGAACCAACATAGTCATTCAAAATGTTTAAGTTATTCATTGCAGTGCACATATTAGTTGCATTATAAAAATTAATCATACCAGCCTTACAGTTATCTCTAGCTAAAACCAAGCCTAAAATACCATAATTACTTGAGGCCCTTCTTTGTATAGTGCACGTCATAGCTACAGAAATAAACGTGACAAGCCCCCCTTTTGGTCTACCCCTGCCTATCGCAGTTGCAGGTACATAGAAAGCCTTGTATCCTTCAATAAAAAGGTCACACTTTACTGACCAAGTCTCTTGTAGACATATGATCTGAAAACATTTGATATACTTAATCCAATTCTCATCTTGTAGTTTAGTGGCCAGCCCAGCAACATTCCAACTAATAACATTATTTTTTTGTGTAGCAGATTGACTTGCCTCTATAGGCTGATCTGCTGGAACATGTGCAGTACTTTGGCCCTCCTGCTCCACTAGTCAGTCACAGGCATCCAGGCCTGAGAATACTTCAAATCTGTTCTGTGTGGTCACATTACTCCCTCTCCATCCATGATTAATGCCATTATTATTTTGGGCCGGTATCTGCCATCCATTCCCCCCATGGCTAGCAGTATTACACATATATGATCCTACCGATGTGGGAGAACGTGTTTGGGTCATTAGCCTGGAACCTCGAGGTTCTTTTGATGTACTTGGCCCAGGCGCATAAAAGTACCCTAATGGACGCACACAGACACTGTTTGGACTATACATTAGTGCAGATGCACGCAATAGCACTGTGGCAACATGTTGTGGATGTTTAAAATTAATTACCACACAATCCCCCGATGTTGATTTGCAAGAGGGGCCAACCCAATTGACCCTTTCTGTTGAAATGATTTGGTCATAGAAGTGGGTTGGAAAACCACATTTTTTGTTAAGCCAGGCTACTGTTCTATTTTTCAGTGAGTCCTGAGACTCCCCATGTGGCAAAGCAGGGTGTTCTTCAAAACATGGAACATTTGTTAGTACTACCACATAGGGTACACAATCAGGCGGGAGATTAACATTTCTAGGTTTTTTCCTATAAATTGGCGCTGATCTGTTAGATAATGGTTTTGGCGCTTGATTTTTTGCTTGGGTTGCTGGAGGCGGATTTTCAACAACCCTAGTTTCTGACGAGCCAGGGGCACATCGCTTCTGTGCGCTCTCCGCCCTATCTACCTTTCCCTTCGTAGCTTTATTAGAGGTAGTGCTAGTGTTAATTTTTTGGACAGTTGCTTTTATAGCAGTGGCAGGGTCCAAATGTGCCTCCATCAATCCACCCAGCCTTTCTACCTCTGAGGCTACTACATCCAATCTAGTTAGCAGTGGAGCCATTAACTCTGTAATTTTCTCCTCCATCTTACTTAGTAATATGCTGATTAAGTTTTCAAAGTGGTTAGAATTTAAACTTAACCCTCCCTCACTATTTCCATCACCATCGCTAACACTTATGACTGGAATACCATCATTTGTGGCGTTAGGACGGGCAGTGTCCGCTCTCTTTTTTTTATTTTTCCCCCCACGTTTCGCCAGATTCTTCCTACACTTCCTTATGGGTCTTAGTGTTCGGTGGGCCGAGTCTGATTCTTCGCTGGAGGAGTTTAGCGGACCTGAATGCACCTCAGCATGTACCTGTGCTTGAGCCACAGTCCTATATGCCCCGTTGTTGCCAGAGTTAAGGTTCCCTTCTGTAATTCCCTCTGGCCCTTCTGCCACTTGGGTGGGCATAATTTCAGGTGGTACAGTAAGATTACTACAACGTCCCAAAGAAGCCCTACGCTCGTTATTGATTTGATTTACTTTTTTAACCAAAAAATTATCCATAGTATTCAAACCAGTAACTGGCGTGTCTTTGGTAAGTCTGGGCATTATGATAAGAGTTATAGTCTTACACGGTTAACCAGCAATTTAGCGATGCAGCCAATCTTTAAAAACATATACCATTAAGACAAATATTAAACTTGGTTTTAAAGTCTCACATGAATGATGAAGGTCTTTCAGCCTTAACAGTTAAGTTAAGCCATGGTCTATGGCCCGTCCCGTCCTCCTCTGGCCTCCGAGGGCCACAGAGGGCCCGCCCTTTGCCCGGGCTTAGCCCGGCGCGGACCCGCGCACGATCCCGCGACGCGGAATCTGTGGTCCTTTTTGTGCGCCTCCTGGCGCCGGGAAAGCGTGTGGCGGCGTCTTCCGCCGCTGAGACTTCTGGGGACTGTAGTCTCGATGCCCCCGAGCCCCCCTCCTTACTGCGGCCGCTGGAAGGTGTAGGAACTGCGGCGGCGGGAGGGGAAGCAGGAGACGTCTGGGCAGTCGAGAAGGCAGCAGGTGAGGCTCGAAAAGTACCCCTGGTGCAGTGATGACCCCCACTCAAACCGGGTCTGTGTTCCTTTTTGTGCGCCTCCTGGCGCCGGGAAAGCGTGTGGCGGCGTCTTCCGCCGCTGAGACTTCTGGGGACTGTAGTCTCGATGCCCCCGAGCCCCCCTCCTTACTGCGGCCGCTGGAAGGTGTAGGAACTGCGGCGGCGGGAGGGGAAGCAGGAGACGTCTGGGCAGTCGAGAAGGCAGCAGGTGAGGCTCGAAAAGTACCCCATGTGCAGTGATGACCCCCACTCAAACCGGGTCTGTGGTCCTTTTTGTGCACCTCCTGGCGCCGGGAAAGCGCGTGGCGGCGTCTTCCGCCGCTGAGACTTCTGGGGACTGTAGTCTCGATGCCCCCGAGCCCCCCTCCTTACTGCGGCCGCTGGAAGGTGTAGGAACTGCGGCGGCGGGAGGGGAAGCAGGAGACGTCTAGGCAGTCGAGAAGGCAGCAGGTGAGTCTCGAAAAGTACCCCTGGTGCAGTGATGACCCCCACTCAAACCGGGTCTGTGGTTCTTTTTGTGCGCCTCCTGGCGCCGGAAAAGCGTGTGGCGGCGTCTTCCGCTGCTGAGACTTCTGGGGACTGTAGTCTCGATGCCCCCGAGCCCCCCTCCTTACTGCGGCCGCTGGAAGGTGTAGGAACTGCGGTGGCGGGAGGGGAAGCTGGAGACGACTGTGCAGTCGAGAAGGCAGCAGGTGAGGCTCGAAAAGTACCCCATGTGCAGTGATGACCCCCACTCAAACCGGGTCTGTGGTCCTTTTTGTGCACCTCCTGGCGCCGGGAAAGCGCGTGGCGGCGTCTTCCGCCGCTGAGACTTCTGGGGACTGTAGTCTCGATGCCCCCGAGCCCCCCTCCTTACTGCGGCCGCTGGAAGGTGTAGGAACTGCGGCGGCAGGAGGGGAAGCAGGAGACGTCTGGGCAGTCGAGAAGGCAGCAGGTGAGGCTCGAAAAGTACCCCTGGTGCAGTGATGACCCCCATTCAAACCGGGTCTGTGGTCCTTTTTGTGCACCTCCTGGTGCCGGGAAAGCGTTTGGCGGCGTCTTCCGCCGCTGAGACTTCTGGGGACTGTAGTCTCGATGCCCCCGAGGCCCCCTCCTTACTGCAGCCGCTGAAAGGTGTAGGAACTGCGGCGGCGGGAGGGGAAGCAGGAGACGTCTGGGCAGTCGAGAAGGCAGCAGGTGAGGCTCGAAAAGTACCCCTGGTGCAGTGATGACCACTGCTTCTTCTTCTGTACTGCTTCGTTTCGTATGTCAGCCAGCACCTTGCACACCTGTCCCTTCTCCATACTGTCATTCGATTTGTCTGTAATACGCTGCTCCCAATCATTAACTGCAAGCATATCTGCAGGTTGAGTTGGTTACTTTCACTCATTCAAGCACTTCCACAAATATTGCAAGCCGTTTATCTCACACAAACCATTTTCAGGAAATTTGTATGCAATGTATTTTATTGGCAGTATTATGCCATTCTTTGAACCATAAACAAGTATGCCTACTAATCTTTATCAACATTTCACACACTGACATTCCCTCGGAGTGGGTTGTGGCTGTGACCACTCTGTCCTTCCTTTACTATTGCATGCCTTCAGATGGGGAACTGTTGACCCTGGCCCTTTCTAAAGGGGTCCCCCCCAAACATTTTTGTCTTCCTCCTCCCTTTTGTTATGATCTAGTTTTTGTTGGCTTTAGAACTCTGGACAGTTTGCCACTGCTAACCAGTGATGAAGTTCCATGCTCTCTATTCTAAACATAGTAACATTGGCTTATCCATAATTTGCATATTTAATTTACTAGTAAAGTGAGCTATATGTGCCCAGGGGCTGTAAATTAAATACTGCTAGTGTGCCTATAGCACTGATTGTGCAGCCCACTCGGTAGCCCTTTAAACATAGCTCAAGCCTGCCACTGCAGAGCCTGTGTGTGTAGTTTTAAACTGCCATTTCAACCAGACAAGTTAACCTGTTTGCCAGGCCCAAATCTTCTCTTTTATTACACATAAGTCACCCCTAACGTAGGCCCGAGGCAGCCCAATGGGCAGGATGCAGTGTGTTTAAAAGGTAGGACATGCACTTTTGAGTTTTACATGCCCTGGTAGTGAACAGCTACTAAATTCGTTTTTCACTGCTGCAAGGACCATCTCTCCTATAGGTTAGCATTGAGATTGCCTTAAATCATCTTTTAAGTGTAATATCCAATTGGAAAAATATAAAGATTTGGAGTTTGCCCATCTGGACTTATACATTGTAAGTCTGAAAATCCCACTTTGGAAAGCTGGCCTTTTCTTACTTTAACAAGTCTGTGCCTTTGCCTGTCTCTGAATATCCATGTGGGTTGAGTGACAGCTGAGCTTTGTACATTCTCTCTAGACAGTCACACAAGGGGAGGAGTGTGACATCTGCATCCTGAGGGCCGATCGCTGGGTTGATGGGCATTCCTGAGGTGGAATGGGAGGTAGGAGCTGACACTTGTACCTGAATAGTGCTCTGCCTGTCCCCACACAAAGACCTGAATGCCCCCCCTTAAATGAGTCTGGAGCCAGGGCAGAAAAGCCAGGGACATTGTCATCTTCAAAAGTCTCATTGATGTCTTCCCCACTTCAAAGGCACATTTGGGCCTAAGTACTGGACCCCTGACACAAACAAATCAGAACGTTACTGGAACCAAGGACATTCTGCGCAGAAGCAGAGCTACTGTGCTGTAGGACAGAATGCCACTATGCTGACTGCATTGCTGTGTAGGCCTGCTGCCTGCTGATTGCTAACCTATAGGAGGAACTGCCACTTTACTACCTGCTCTGCTTTTTTGGTATGCTGCTTCATGTGTGGGAGTGAGATGGATGGAACGGTTCTCTACATCCTTAAATCCAAATTTCCAGAAGGACTTGCTGACTTGCCTCCTGAGCTCTGAGGTCTTAGGGTCACAAAAGACTTCTTGCAAGTCTGCTGTTGCTATTGGACTCTGCCATCTGTGAGTCCTACCCTTGCCTGGAGTGCCTCCTCTAGTCATGGGCCTCAGAAGTGGGTTCTGCAGCGGTTTTCTGCAAAAATCGATGCAGTGGCCCCTTTGTGCTGATTGGATCTGCCACAGTGCCCTCCAATACCGACGCAGTGCTGATTTGATGACGATATAGGCCCTGACTGCAAGGTTCGAGGTACGCTTAGTGTAACTTTATTGTCTGCTGGGATCACCACAAGTTGACTGCTGAGGATCTTCCAATACAGCGATAAATGTCAACAGCATGTCCATGTTTCCATACCAGTGTCAATGCAAAGTTCTCAAATAAAATTCATTAGCAAGATTGTACTTTAAAAGTGAAGTTTATTCAGCTGAGTGACACACTGAGATGATGCTCATGCAATGTTTGACACTCAAACTCTTACCACAGATAGATATACCCTCTCTTATCAATGGGAATGTATCCATCAGTTTCGTTCTCAGGCAAAGAACACAGATGTGAATTCATTGAAACAGTATAAGTATAATTATATCAGTATAATAAATAACATTAGAAAACATTGTACCCTTCCCACTGCAGGTACATATCGACCACGTCTGGACAATGAGCATCACATTGCAATGCTGCGAGAAAGTAATCTTTTTTGCCTGGCGCCAACATTTTTTTACTGATACTGGTCGTAACTGACTCTGACTGTCCCCTGGCATCTTCTAGCTGGACCAGGGCTAGTGCTCTGATTAAAAAGGTATATGGTACTTAGGTATAATTCCAATTGGTACTGATAACCTACCAGTAAGCCCCTGATATGTGGTAGGGCATGTAGGTTTAGAGGCCCAGCAGCTTGAAGGCACTTAAGTGTGCACTGCTGTCTTGCTTGCTATCATTTTAAAGGTCAGCCCTGTTTTTCGAGCTGTTTTTAAATAGAAATTATATGCAAATTCGACTCTGGAATTAAAGGTATTTTCAAAGTATTAATGTCAAAGCCCAGCACACCTGAGTATCCCGACAGTTCAGTTGGAGTCTGAAGACAGTCCGATCCCACCCTGAAACTGCTTGCTCCAGCACACTACATATACACAATGCGCAAAGAACCAGCAGCTCAAGGGAAGGGGGAAGTGGATAAAATAACAAAAGAAAGAGAGACAACATTGTTCTCGTGTTTTCTTCTGTGGATAGTTGTTGCTCTATAAAGCTTTCTCGAGAAACTGGTGCCTAATGAAACATAAACAGAGAACAGGTAAGTACACCCTATCCCTATCAGTGTACCTGACTTTCCCTAGACAGATTCAAACTGTACTTTATTTATTTTTTTATTTTTTTGAGTTGTGCCAACATTTTATTCAGAAATCACAGACGGGGAATAACCAGAGTGTAAGTCACAAAATATTAGAACATCAGAACAAGCGCCAAGTCCAGCCTGCCTTTCCTGCGGAGGCTCTTGTGATGGACCCTAATGCTCAGTAACCAGTCCCTGATCATAGAGTGCAGGTGGCGATCCGAGATCAGAGGATTCTGGGTACCCAGTGCCATTAGGGCATTATTTATTTTTATTATTAAATTATTAAAATTATTAAAATTATTAAAAACAGTGCCATTAAGACAGCTGGGTGTGGTTGGCGTCACTTCTTGCCACCGCCCTTGATTGCGGACTTGGTGACTTTGCCAGCACTGGCAGCCTTCTTCTCAACCGCCTTGATAACTCCAACAGCTACCATCTGCCTCATGTCGCGGACAGCAAAACGACCAAGAGGAGGGTAGTTGGAGAAGCTCTCCACACACATGGGTTTGCCTGGAATCATGTCCACAATGGCTGCATCTCCTGATTTGAGTGCCTTTGGTGCATCTTCAAGCTTCTTGCCAGATCGTCTGTCAATTTTTTCCTTCAGCTCAGCGAATTTGCAGGCAATGTGAGTGGTGTGGCAATCCAACACAGGGGCGTATCACTGGCTCATATGGCCAGGGTGATTCAGAATAATGACCTGGGCTGTGAACATCTTTATTTATAATTATATATATTTTATTTTATAATATATAAAATATATATATAAATATATATAACAAACTGTACTTTATTAAATACCTCTCTGGTCCTGGTCTCTGGCTTCCAGGCTGGGGTGGGGTAGTTGTCTGAAATGTGTCTCTACTAGTGTGAAGTTTTCTAAAACTAGAGAAAATACCACTGTTAAGTTTACAGGAATCAAGCATTTACCTTCTGAGTATAAATTCTATTGTTCTTAATACCAAACTCACTTTTAACACATAGAACAAGTACTGTGCTTTTACATCAAAATACAGTGGTTTACTGCATGCCTTGCAGTTAATGGTTCCTATCGTTTATTCCCAAAGTTTCATAAAGTACTGCTTGTAAAACAATGTTCAAATCACAAAGTTCCACAATATCCTTCTTGTAAACCAAAGTTCGATTCACAGAGTTCAGGAAACAGTATCTAAAGTAAGTCAGTTTTTTTATTCACAAAGTCTGCATTTAAATCCTGGAATCGTAGTCAGGAAAGTCTTTCAGGTAATAAGGGGTTTTTCACTTACAAGGGAAATACTATTCTGTCTAACCTTGACCTTTTTCTCTTTTGCAGGAATTTCCAATTTGTCAGGAGAGGGACCGGAATTAGGAAGAGGCGAAAGCAGGCAGTGGGAAGATTTCCAGCGGCATCACTTGAAGCTGAAGCAGGTCCAGAAGAGAGCGAGGATGTCAAGGAGGAGATGCGCCGATGCCAGGGATGCGTCCTCAGGTAAGCAGGAGAGAGACGAGCACAAGCACAGAATGAAACTCGAGGCAGCTATTTATAGACAGAACTGGGTGTGGTTCCCACATGCTGCACATTGTTCTTAGAAAGCTTGCAGTGCTTCGGTTTTTATGTAAATGAAGAGAATCATGAGAGGGCATAGCACGTGGCAAAGGGAGGAGAGCCAAAGGGAGGGGTATCTAAAGAAGCCTTGGTAAAAGCAAAATACAATCATACATAAAAAAATATCACCAATACCTAAATATACTTTTCAGTTTAAGAATAAACATATAAAGCTTAGAGGTTTAACAAGTGTACCTGGAACTAAATATTATATGCTAAAAAAGATAGCAATCAGGGAGACCATTACTGAGTTGAGAGAGGACAGGCTCTTTGTTGTGCACAACCCCTATCAATTAAACTACCTTATTTATACAAATAAGTCACCCCTAACGTCTACCCTAGGTGCCTTCAGAGTAGAGTGGCATGTAAACATAAGCAGGGATATTTTAAAAGGTGTGTTATATGCTCTGTTGAGGGAAACACTACAAATTGTATTCCTCCATTGTAGCACTTTTGCTCCAAAGGCTAACATTGGGATACTGTAAAATGGTGTAACTATTGATAGGAGTAAGCTAAAAGAATACTTGAAAGATTGTTAATGATAAATCTAACGACTTGCCACTGTCACTGTTGAATTTATCATAACTAATACAGAAAATAAGATATAGGATTTTCTTTCCTGTGAGCCAAAATCCTGAATTCTAGGAGCCTCTCCTGATTAGCTAGCCCCTAACAGGCTTAGCCAAACTGCTTTGACAAGGTAATAAATGGCTTGGACAGAGACAGAGTTTATCGGATGGGGGAGCTCTGCAGATGCAGCAAACCGGCCAGGATGGGGATGGATAAATCAAATTGTGCTTTAAAAAGAGCAGGACAGTAAGGAATGAAAACTAGGCTTACCCGCTCTTGCTGTATCCCCAGCCTGATGGCAGCCCCAAGAATTAAATTTGCAGGAGGTCTGGAAAGTGAGTGTTAAGGGAAATGAGCCACACCAGTGGTTTGACTTAGCCTGGTCTTTCGGGAAACATCATTAACAACGAGGACAATACACCGCAATGCTGTTACATCACTGTTGTTACAACGACCACGATGTTACCACGATATGCCATTACAACGCAAGTCTTTCCATCGACTTGCGCTAGATGGCGTGCTAACATTAAAAATAGTGTAGTTTACTATCCCAACACCTTCCCTACTGATAAGTGGACTGGAGTTGGAATAGTAAATTACACTTTTCTAATGTTAGCACGCCACCTAGCGCAAGTCGATGTAAAGACTTGCTTTGTAAAGGCATAGCGTGGTAACATGCAGTCGTTGTAACAACTGCGATGTAACAGCACGCGTTGGAATAACACGCGTTGTAACATCATACAACCGGTCTTTCTCCCAATGAGAGTAATTTTCCATCTTGAATTTTAAAGTGCAGTGCTTTGTAGGACAAGAAAATGCCACACAATGAAGGAAGATGTCATGCTTTTGGGTGGTTCCCTGTACCCCATTGGTCAGGGATGCCCTTCCCCCTGCTTGTTGCCCCAGTACATTGAATAAATATCTGAGAGCTACATAGTAACTCAGATCTGCTGCCTGAAACTACTAGGAGAAGAAGGACTGCCCTGCTAGAATCCTGATCAGCACCCCACAGGATTGCACTCTGAAAGACTGCTCCCACTCACAATTGGAACTACAGCCCTGAGGACTTTGCCTTGCTTCAAAAAGGATTAAGGAGTAGACTTCCTGAAAGCAACACATTAACAGACGTCAGGTGCACCATTTCCCCAAGGAGCCTCCAGCCTGGAGTGCATCTAGTGGCAATTTAAGGATTTGGCCGGTTGCATTGTGGGAACTGTAGTCCCAACTTCTGAGGAGAAACTCGGGAACCTTGCATTTGTGTTGTTGACACTTTGAACCCTCAAGAGTAACTTCAGGAAGAAGTTCCAGAAGTTTAGAGCAACTTTTAAAAAAAGCTCCATGGGGTGCCTGACCCGACATTGAGACTAAAGCAGACTACGTCGCACCGCAACTCGGCCTGGATTTCAGGTTCCTCCCACTAAAAGCTCCAGAGATCAAGACTTCCATGAGTTGACCAGGGGCTCCCACTGAACCAAGCTGACAAAGCCACTGCTACTCTGGCCTGTTTGAGAGCCCACTCAATGTCAAGAGAAAATCCCTCAGGAAAGCGCAAAGGTTAAATTTTGACCAAGGCATCCCGCTTAGTGTATCTGAACAGGGCTCCGTCACGGTCGGACTCAAACTTGGGCTTTGTCCCGGTCAAGCACAACCAGTTGTCCCAAGTTGGCGCTGTATGTTTTAAAACACTAGAAAGTCTTTATCCTTTAAAAAAATCATATTTTTGTCGTTTTGGTGACATTGTCTGCAATATTTTCTACTTTTATAAATTGTTTGTAGATGTGTATTGTCTGCTCAATGCTGGCTCCCAAGGGTTGAGCCAGGTAATAATTTATTGAGACCTTGTTTGGACCTTATACTGCATTGGGGTCCTTATTGCTAGTGGTAGGTGCATACTTACACCTACTAACAGTTCACCTTGCAACATCTGCCAAGAATTCCAATGGCACCAGTAGCTGAGTTCTGCAAAAAGGCCCTTTTATTTGTTAGTCGTTGTAGCCTATGTATGTGTTAGTGTTGCATCAATGTGCTCATGGGGTAATACAAGTTGGAGCTAGCTTAGTTTCATAATCTTGGTCTGTGCACACACGTTGTTGCTGCTTTTGTCCAAATGTGGCAGATGTCATCGCTATTATGGTCCATTCTGTCTAAAATGTCAGTTGTTGTAACTGCATTGTTAGATGTGTGTCACTGTTGGTAGAAACTGTTGTCTCTGCTATAGTTAAAGCTGTTGATGGTGCTGTGGTATTGAGGGATGTGATTGGTGCCAAAGTCCACACTGCTGACATCATGGAGAGCAACAGGCACACCACTTGAGTCTTAGGACCTCATTGATACCATTGATACAAAAAACAACGTGATAGCCCCCCTAACCAAGACAAGAAATAATGTAAAATGTATAATTGATCAAATCAACACTGAATTCTCATTTCTACAATCTCTTTGCTGCAACCACCCATGTTCTGATTTCTGGCTTCACTTGAAGGGAACTGTAGACAAACCTAAAAATGCATCTGTAAAAAAGACCTGTGGTTGATTAGCAAAGACAAATCTGAATATTACACATGTATTTTGTGCATTTTTTAACTTTGAAATTCATAAACAAATAATTATGCCCCTAGAATTGTACACACGACAAAGTCGTTCTCAACTAATTTTTTACTTTTCTAATTATTGGGTCCATATATACATGTGTACATGTGCTCCAAAGCATAGCTGAGATTTCCAACTTTCTGCAAATAACAAATCATCCTGGCAGTATGTCTGCACCGCTGCACTAGTTCTCAGCTGCTTCCTTCAAGACATACTCCTGGGAATGTAATGTGACTTAAAGTGTTGGCATTCTGCCAGTGCGGAACTGCACACACGTGTACATCCCTAGATTGTGGAGGGCAGTGCAGCTGTGAAATTACACAATGTCTTTCTTTTTCTTCTCCAAGGGAGGAAATAATATTTTTCCCCATGGATTAACGTCTTCTCCTACACTCCCACAAAGTTCGAAGGTCTTCTATTTCCCTTATCACACTGGACAAGGTTTTAGAACAACCCCTGACTGGTGTAAACCATTAATTATTACCAGGATTAGACGAAGTTTCAAGAGAGGAGTTCCCGAAAATCCACAAACGTTCCTTTGCCCAGAATCTTCTTCACTGTAAACAAAATCTACGATAACACCTTTCATGACAGGCCTTGCTGATATTTTCAGTCATAAAACGACTTTCCTGTTCAAAAATATCTTTGTGAATCTGACCCATTATAATTGTTTGTGCATGATGTGTTGTGCCTATTAACGGTAATTACTGTCATTAGCAGGAGTAAATCTTTTTTACTAAATAAATGGAAAATATTTGTGCGTATTCACAAACTTGTGGGGGTTCACCTCCGTTCGCAGGCGTTCCCATTCAGCAATGCCCGCAAACCTGCCCCTGTGAGTTGATGATAGCTTGGAAAATACACCATACTAGCAGAAGTTTCTGTGAGCACATTCAGTTAGAAATGCAAAAATCACATTCTATGAATCAGTACATTCTATGTACTCCAAAATTAACTTATTTTCATACTGAGATTGGAACATAGGTAATCAAATTGCTTTGTGAATCAGATCTTATTTCAGTTGTCTTAGATTTGTTTTTTGTTGCTTGGGTCTATACGCACACCTTCCAAAGGTGGCAAGCTCAGGTTTGTTGTAACACGCTGAATCCTCATATTGTGAGGCCATCTGCCTCGTGCATGAAGAGACAAACAAGCCCAGCCACACACACTGTACTCTGTTCTGGCAATTTACCTGCCTAATCTTCTCAGACTGAACATTGTTTGGAACGCATTTTGTTTGTAGAACATCAGATAATGTGCAGCTGCAACCTCCCGCGCGGTCAGCATCCTAGGACGCTCTCGCAATAAAAACAACACCAACTAAAACCTGTGACTGGTGTAGTGAACTACCGGCTAATCCGATTTATCCCACCCCCTAGGCTCGCCCCCTCGGGGAAGCTGCACATCATGTAATTAAGAGCACAGCCACCTGCTTGGAAGGCGAACGTCAAGCAATACACTCGAGTGGGTCCATCAGCAGACATAATCAG
Source organism: Lissotriton helveticus (assembly GCF_964261635.1). Taxonomy (NCBI): domain Eukaryota; kingdom Metazoa; phylum Chordata; class Amphibia; order Caudata; family Salamandridae; genus Lissotriton; species Lissotriton helveticus. Next base: position 876,133,446 of record NC_136068.1, on the reverse strand, counting down.
TAGATGAGGGCAAAGTCTCTCGCTGGCGTGCGGTGCTGAAGCACTGCCACATTAAGCTGTACTGCTGCTGTTTAACTGTCATAATGCTGGCTGATTTGCTGCTGATTGAAACACTGATTTCAGAACCGGGGATAGGCGGAGAACAAATCAAATCTGAGGGAAACCATGCTGCACTAATGGAATAATAGGACGGAGTGCTTAAGAGAGTTTGGTTATACATTGCTCCAGAATAGTCATGCTACCTCGCTTGAATGGATGAACGGCGACCATACAGTGTCTTACTTGGTGATTTCATTTCCATTTTCTAGCACTGGGAAAAGTGAGACTCAGGCATACACAATATGGAAGGTAGTGAAAAGCAGTCTGGTATCTTTTTGAGGTAACATTAAAATGTTTTTTTGAGATTAAAATTGGCATTGCATAATTTTAATTTACACCTGTTGTGCTAGATGGAAGAATGATATAGAAACAAAAACTTGAAAGCAACACATTTCTATGCCTTTTCAGGCACTTTACAAACATCATCCACATACATATTGCTATTGTTAAAAATATGAGTCAGGTGTTTGGTGGGAGTGAGTAAACTATCATACTGAGATTGAAGGGATGCTTTCTTTCTCGTCTGCCTTGAAGAATACAATGCATTTTGGGCCTGAAATTTGCTTTGAAAGGCGTGAATCTATTTTTCTGGTATGAAGAGGGCGGCGGTCTAGTAAAGGTTCATTTTGTGTCAGAAGCTTGAAAGAGCCCTCCGCAGCCGCGGCCGGTGGTGGGAGTACCTGCCGGGCGGTGACGTGAGGAGGGGGAGGGGCAGGGTGGGGGGTAGTAATGTATAGATTATGGAGTTTAACAGGTAAGTAAACATATTAATAAATATAATGAATTTTGTTACGTGCACTGCATCACCAAATGCAATGAGGTGCACATAACGAAATTCATTTTATTTATTGATATGTTTACTAACCTGTTAAACCCCGTAATCCGTACATTACTACCCCCCACCCTGACTCTCCCGCCCTCCCAACGTCACCGCCCGGCAGGTACACCCACCACCGGCCGCGGCTGGCCCTCAGCAGTGGTTCTGGGGAATTGCATGTACTGAATGAGTGTTTTTATTAATCTTGTTTTGTTTTCTTCTGCTGTTACTGAAACACACGACACACAATTGATGGACGGAATGCAGAACAAATCAAAACATTCACTCCCAGTCAAGAGATCTGGGTTAAATCCATCATTCCTTTGCTCACCATGCCACCCCAGTTAAAAACTGGCCATATGCAAATCAGACTTGACCCTGTGCCTCATGGGAACAGTCTAGCCCGAACTGCCAAGCCAGGTCCTCCCAGGAACAGAAATAAGCATCCTAGGACTGAGTTCGGGGCATCATCCCTCATCAGCCAGGATAGCTTGAATCCAGTGGCACAGTGAGCCCCAGACCCACGTCTAGGCACACCGTGCGCACTTAGGGCGAGAAAGCAAAAGACGCTCAATTGATGGACGGAATGCAGAGCAAATCAAATCATTCACCCCCAGTCAAGGGTTCTGGGTTAAATGCATTTGGCGCAGGGACTGATTTGCATATGGCTTGGCTCGAACTGAAATGGCCTGTGGAGCAAAAAATCAATGGATTTAGGCCCAGATATCTGTAATAGAGTGAATGTATGATATTGTTCTGCATTATGTCCATCAATTGTTCTTTTTGCATTTATCACCCCGAGTGGGATGGGTATGCCCAGACATGGGCCCCATGCTCTCTCTTTTTTTTTTTCCATCAGAAAAGGCATATTTATACAATAAATATAAGCAGATAATTAATATAGACAAGACAAAAATGCAATTACATAAGCCAGAAACAGAAACCGCACAGCAACATAACATATACGAAGGTGTTTTAGGGGATCTTATTTCATATTTGCCAGATTCAACTACCTTAAACCATCCAGGGCCAATGGTACCCATAGCGCCTCTAGTTTTACTAATGATCCGATGACCCTTGCCTTTGCCAGGGCTGCCTCTTGGCCATAAGTATCTCTAATGATCGCCCACCAATCCTCTGCCACAGGTGGTTTAGCAGAGACCCATACCCTGTCAATAGCCAGCCTAGCAGCAGACATCAAGATTGTAAAAAGACGTGCTACTGCTAGATTGTCATCTGTTCTGGCAATTTACCTGCCCCCAATTTATACCCCAACATAATTTCAAGATCCATAAGTGGATGATCCAATCTTAGTTTACAATGAAGTATTTGTTCGATTTTCTTCCAGTACCGACTCAATTCCGGATATTCCATAAACATGTTTTAAATTAGCAGTATATGGTCCACATTTTGGGCAATTTACCTTATCCCTGTCCTATTTTCCTGGGCCCATTAAACTATTCTAGCCGGAGTGTAATACATTTACAGGAGCTGCAGACTGACAGAATGAACCGAATCCTTAGTATGGCCTAAGACCTGTTCGATCATTCTGGGTGAAACCATTGTCCCCAGGGTCTGAGTCCAGCGTTCCTCTAGTTTCTCGCTACCCAATGGTCTGAAGCTATGTAAATGACCATACATTGAGCCAATGAGAGATTTGAGCTTCCCCCCCATAGATATAATCCCAAACTGTTGATTGTTTTATATCTTTTGCCGCCACATTAGAGGCCAGATAATCCTTAATCGGTAAGTATTTGAAAAAGAAATGGACCGGAAGTTTGTAGACCAGTTGTAGATTTTCAAATGATTTAATCCCTCTATCATTATATAAATCGTCCAAGCAGTTTACGCCATAGTTCGCCCAAGATTTACCCGCTTGATCCTGAAACACCCCAGGAAAAGTGGGATTCCCCCACAGTGGGTAGTTTTTATGAAATATCGGTAAATCGCACCTAGTAGACATTGCTTACCAAATATATGCAGTATCTTTGACGATCTTAAATTTGACCCTTTTGAAGTAATTTGGATCTCTAATTCCATATAAGAACTTATCCCTCTGGTTCCCCAACATAAACGCATACACAGACTCAGTCTGATCTAAACCAAGCAAGCTACAAAACTGGCCCGTAAAAGCATCTCAGAAATAAACTTTGAAATCTAGAAAGCCGAGCCCACCTTGATCACTCAATCGCCCTCCTCGGTTTTTTATATCCCCAAATAAAGCTGCTAAAAACCCTCTCTAATTTTTTGAAAAATATATTAGGGACTTTCAAAGGAATAGAAAGAAACAAAAATAAGAATTTAGGTCGAATTTTCATTCACATTTTGATCAAGTTACACCTGCCAAGCAGGCTTATAGGGAGCCTATGCCAAATGTTTAACAATTTAGTAGTTTCTTTTAAAAGGGGTTCATAATTTAAATCAATAATCTGTTTAATTTTAGCCATTATCTTTACTCCTAGATAAGTCACCGTAACACAAGATCCAGTAATGGACTTCTGAATCCCAACAGTGGTAAGTACCTGAGTTTTGTCAGCGTTCAATTTGTAGACTGCAACTTTGCGGAATCTGTCTGCTTCTTCCTTAATACTTATCACAGCCGCCTCTGGATTAATTGCATAGACTGCAATATCGTCCGTGTAAGCTGTGATCTTAAGTTTAGAAATGTCAGCTTCTAGAGGTTTGATTTGTGTACAATTTTGCACTGTGCATAGAAACAGCTCTATATAAGGAGCGAATAGTAACGGGGACAAAGGTCATCCCTGCCTTGTCCCACACAAGATCTGAAATAGAGGGGAACAAATACCACCATACAACAACTTGGCCTGTGGATTACAATATAGAGCCTGTACACAAGACCGGAATTGAGATCCAAGGCCAATTTTGGCCAGTACGGCCCATAAAAAATCCCACCTGACCCGATCAAAGGCCTTTTCGGCGCCTAACAATATCATACCGAAGTCGATACCCTTCTTATCTGCAAAATCAAATGCCCCAGTAGCCATGTTGACGTGGGCGGTAGTGTCCCTCCCCATAACTAACCCATGTTGTCTATCAGAGACTAGCCGCGGAATAAGTGGAGCTAGGCGAGTCGCCAAGATTTAAAAAAACCTTAGCGTCAGTGTTGATAAGTGAAATAGGTCGATATGACCCGCACTCTGTTGGTGATTTGCCCTTTTTTTAAAAGAATACAATTTGTGTAGTGTTCCACGACTCCGGTACCTGCCCGTTAATTGCCACAGATTGTATCACTCTACACATAGGCAATAGTAATATTCTTTTAAAAGATTTATAGAATTCTAATGGCAATTAATCAGCTCCAGCCGCCTTCCCCATTGGTAATGTTAATAACGCCAGTTCCACTTCTACTGACACTATGGGGCTCATTAGGATGGAGGATTTTCCGCATCCTCCGGGCCGGCGGAAGCCACCGCCGGCCCGGAGGAAGCGGAAAATCCTCTGTGGACCCACCAAAGACCCACCGCCACATTAGGATGGCTGGTGGGTCCTGGTTTCAGTCCGCCGCTTTTCCGCCGCGGTTGACTTACAACCGCGGCGGAAAAGCTGTAACATGGCTGGCGGTGTCTATCAGACACTGCCAGCCATATTAGGATAGTGTAAAAGAGATGCTTTTTCACGGCGGCTTTTCCGCCGTGGAAAAGCATACGGACTTTGACTTCGGGGGCCCGTTGCGGGCCCCCTGGGTGAAGGGGGGGTGGGGGTGCACATGGGGGATACACCCCTGCATTTGTATGCAGAAATCAGCAGGCACCACACGGTGCCTGCCGCTTTCTGCATACAAATGCAATGTATGCATTTTTAACATTGCGGCGGGTGCAGCTTGAAGCTGCACCCGCCGCAATGTTAAAGATAGAGGATGTGACCGCCACCCTGGCGGTCACATCCTAATCTTCACGGAGGGAACGCCGCTACCCATGCGGACGTTCCCTCCTACTCTGGGGTCGCGGACGAACTCAAGTCCGTTCGCGATCCTAATGAGCCCCTAAATCTTCTAATACAGCAGCTTCATCCACGTCTAATACTGGTATATGACTATCCTCAATATAACCTAGTATTTCTTCCTGATTCGGGGCCCACGTAAGTAAATAACGTTTCCGGTAAAATAAGAGGAATTGCTCCAGAATAGCACATGATTCAGTATGCAAATGTCCACCTAGACCTCGTATAGTGCTAATCCTATTTTTCGCTTTTGCCTCTGCAGTCTGATAAGCCAATATCTGCCCTACATGCTCCCCATATTCATATCTTTCTAATCGATATTTAGTATAGCTAACTGCTATTTTTTGCCCGAAGGGTTTTCTTTACTAATACTCTAGCATCTATTAGTGATAGAAGCAAAGTGTCGTGGGTAATCTGATCTTTATTTACTGCCTCTACATGCTGCACCTCAAGGTTACGTAGAGTACGTAGCAAAGACTCAGTTTCGTTTTTGCGTTTCTTATTCTGAACATAGATATATTTTTGTGTAATGCCACGAGCAAACGCTTTCATTGTATCCCACACGATCATTGGTGATGCTCTCCCTATATTAACTCTAAAAAACTCTTCCAATTCCTTGGCCATATTGTCTAAATAGTCACTGTCTGTCAGCAGATATCTTGGAAAAGAAAACGGTATAATCTCCCTCTTTGCTATGTCAACTCTGGAATACTAACACGATAGAATTGTGTTCTGATGTTACCCGAGGGCATATTTCCATATCCGATGTTCTAATTAAACCGTCTGATGGGCCCCGTGCTCTCCATTCTGTCCATCAATTGTTCTTTTTTTGTTACTGGAACACACGTCCGAAAAAGACACTTACTGGAATTTGTAGTCTTTGCGTCTATCTTTGTAAAATAAGCTTTTTTTCAGGCTAATGCCTGCTGTGTTCAAGTTGTTTCTGCCAGCAGTGCAGTCCCTTTTCAAAAGACTCTTGCAAATGTCCGATTCCATGAAACCCAAAAGTAGTCCCAGCAGATGCAGAGGTGGTCACAGCAGAAGCCTCAATCACCTTCGAGAGCATATCCGATGCCGCTATTGAAAGGATTTTGGGCAGTCTGAACATTGGAGGCAAACGCTCCTCAAATTGCCTTTATTTCTGCTTCTCTCTCCAATATTACCACCATCAACATCGGTGTCCCCATTGCCAAGGAAATTCATTTTTAAGTGACAGAATGGCAAATTCTCTTAAAGTGCACATCATCACAATAACACTGACTCACATATACAGTGGAACTGGCAACCAACAACCAGAGTCTGATCTAGAAGAGGACCCGGGAGATTCTCAAATATGCAGTTTGTGAAAGATGATGGAGTATGAAAGTCGTTTTAAAAAACTCACCCTGTTTAGTAAGGGCCACCAACCCTAAGTATCAGGAAAATGTTCATGCTCGCCACTCACATATTTTCAGCAGAATTTCTTGTTTAGGAATGTATCTTCTGATTTCTCTGTTCGCAGCTCCAGCCAGGACCCTGCCACGTCAGCACTCTGAACTTCAAAGGAAAACCTCTTCCACAGGCAATAGTTGTCCTGTGCATCCTCTGAAGAAAAGAATCCAAAAGAAGGGTGGTTACAGGTTGTATTGATGATCAAATGTCTGTCTCCCAGTGGCAACTCTTTCTTTTCCACTGTATTGTGTGAAAGCCCTGGGAAGTGGAGGCAGAGGGGGCGAACAGACATAAATATGTATTGTGTATTTAAATGCACAGTAGCAGTGTCAGCTACTTTGGCTGACCCATGATTACTTCAAACAGCCAGCCCCTCGTAGTAACGACCACATGATCTCGTTTACCTGTGATAATCTTTTTTATTAAATAAATAGGTGATAATGAGTATTGTCTCATGACCGGCACACATTTCAATATGTGTGGGTGTGTGTGTGTGGTGTATTCAATGTAAAGAACACAATGTATGCACTTTTAAACAGAGCGGACATAGCTGGAACTAATCAGAACTCTACAGGTATAGAAGTCAAAAAACTGGGTGGTGAGAGCAAAAAACAGGCGAGTCATAAAATTAAACCAATTTATTCACACTCCCACTAGTTGAATGTCACCTAAACAACAACTCCACACGATGGATATTCATTGTCTAGGACAAAAAACAAATATGAGCAATCCATCTGCACTGGCTTGCTTATACCATCATGTTTCTCCAACAAAATGTGCACAGGAAGATTGACTACTTGACCAATTATGGAGTTCAACTGAATACTATTTCAGTTGTTATTAAAAAATTCAAAAGATGTGTTACAGAATTATTGCTATAAAGGCTCTCAGGAAAAAAAGAGAATTATAGAGATGTAAAAAGTCAGAAATAACTAAGTCTCAAATGGACAGCATCACTAGTAGCTTAGGCAAATTATCTGGTAAGTTCATGCTCACCTCCAAAATTGATGGTTTTAATAGGAACTCTTCTCATAGAACAGAATAGAAAGTGCAGATTCATCATGGTGTGAGCACATGTATCATATTATTAGCAAATAAGAACACAGTTTAATTAAATATCATACTGCCTTAGCACCTAAACACTGTTCCACTAGATGAACATTGATTCTGCCCACTCTATGCTATTGTCATTTACGGATGGTAGAATAAAGTAGATACATCAATAGAAGCAAACTATTATGAAAAAACAGTGCACAGTGAACTAGGAGAAGACCTTCGAATAAGAAACATTTTTTTGACCAAGCTATGAAGATTTTATCGATAATAGCAGCAAGAACGACAGTGGATATAAGCAAACATGGCTGTGCTTGACTACATGCTGCAGAAATAACCAATAGTGAAATACGCAGGGGGAAGATATTGATTTTGGCTGCCAGGCCTAAATTGAGGCCTAATCAACAAAGGGCAGGAAAACACTCTTCTGAATGTCATAGGTATGTTTGTTTAAAAATATTAACACAATATCAGTGTATGCATGTGATATTGAGAATACAATTGCATTCTGCATGTTGTTAATGAGGCACATAATTATGAAGCAAAAAAATCCTCAACAGTGGTGTATCACAATTGCCAGGTTAGCAAAGACTTAATGTTGGTGCCAGAGACTGAACTTGTACATCTTTGGTCAACTGTCTGGCTACAGTACTAAATCTTTAACAAATTCAAGTGCCTTAAGCACTCGTGTTGTACACAATGCCTTTTTAGGGCTGGTGAATGTTATTTATTATGGCTCTGTCGAATTCTCCTATTCAGTTTGCTTTCAGGAAGCTAGTTCACACAAGATTCAGTACAGGTTTCGCCCAAGGGTAGGCCTTTTAGAACAGTGCTTAAATCTCCAGCTGATTGTTGCCAAGCATGTCAGGTCCAGAAGGGGTTTCATTCACCTTGTGTTTATGGACTTCTCTTGTGCCTTTAATTTGGTTAACAGAGTGCAGCTCTGGGACATTATGACAAGGATTGAGATCGATCAGATGATTGGATTGGTCCAAAGGATGCATTGGGATACCATCGTTAAGGTCAGATATGGTACGGATGGTGAACTTTTCCCTATAGTTAAATCTTCATTAGGGGTCCGGCAAGGTTGTGTGATGTTACTGTTTCTTATCTATATTAATAACCTAGAATGCCATTTTGCAAAATAGCATATGATCAACCCAAAATGAAGCCTAGTGTTCCAGTACATGAATGACGTTGTGCTGATCTCAAGACCTGAAAATCAACTGCAACTCCTCATAGATGCTTTTTATAGCTTTATTTGGGGGTTGGACATTAAAGCTAATCTCAGCAAATCTTTTGTGCTGAGTATTGGCCCCATAAATCTTAAATCAAGAGCATTTTATTTGGGTAGGTAAGAAATTCTTACAGTGAAAACTTTTACTTAGCTTGGCTTTCCTTTGGACTACAATTTAAATTGACGAAGTTTATATCAGGGTTCTCCAACCTTTTCTGTACTGTTTCGGGGTACAAAGGCACAAGCGCACTGCAATAGGTTGAGATAAAATTTTTGCAAAGACTATTGTCAGTCCCTCAATCTACTCCATCTTTCATGTGCGATTCTGGTATGGGTCTGAACCCCTTGGAGGGTAAAATAAAGTTGGAATCCCTACTCGTTTTGCTCAGAATTTGGGAAACTCCGGGAGCACGCTTTTGAAGGGAAGTGTTGGTAGATTGTCTCTCCCTGGACAATGCTATGGCAATTTACTGAATCAAAGACATTAAATAAAGGGTCCACAAACCTAGGCCTTACGGAGCTCTGTTTGAAACCTGAGAATATGAAAACATCAGCATTCTTACAGTTGAAAGTGATGTTGAAGGAATGGCAAGGTAGTTTTTGTCAGATTAATTTTGATAAACTCAGTTCCAGTGTTAACTATATTATAATCAAAACATCACAGGGCTATGCATTTTAATTGTTATCAGTTTACAATGTGAATTCTAGATTTAACCGTACAAGATTTTATTTTAATAATTTGCATCTTTTAGTGGCTTTTCATACGAAAGTTGATTGGAGCCAAACACTGCCAATGTAATATTGTCTCCATACAAAGCACCATGCACTTTATTATTTTTTGTCACATATATTTATGCCCACAAACATTTTTTGATCCCAATTCTTCACACATCTAACATTTGATCTCACATGGATGCCTTAGCTTTCTTGCAACAATTGTGTAATATGGATTTGTGCATCACTGTGGCAAATTGTGTTTATTGTGCAAAGGGGATCAGAAACAGACACGGGTCTGTGTAAATTATGTGTATTTTCGATCTTCCTGTGATTTATATTGTGTGCTGCAGAATTTCTAATATAGTTTTTTAGTCTTTTTAAATGAATGTGAAGTTTTATGACCTATGCTAAGATTAGATTTCTTAATTTGTGATTGTTTTTATGATTTTAATAAGCCAAATAAAGTTTACTTGACTGCCTGACAGATCAGAAATTCCATTGTTTTTTACAGATCAGAAGCATCAAGAGTTGCAGAGCAGGTCAATGGTATGCTGAAAACCAGAACTGGAGAAGTGAGCTCCTCCAATTCCAGCAACTGGCTTGATGCACTTCCACTTGTCTTGATGAGTCTCAGATGCCCACCATGTAAAAGAACTGGACTCTCTCCCCATGAGGTGTTGATGAGGAGAGCTATGAGAATCCTTTCTTGTTAGACCTGCCATCCTTAGGGTGGTCTTACCCCAACGTTTTGCCTTTTGCCTCCCATTTTTGCAGATACCTTTTGTTTGTCTTAGGACTCAGGGCACTTTACCACTGCTACCCAGTGCTAAGCTTCTCCCCTAAACATGATGGCATTGGTGTATGCCTGATTGGCATATTTGTTGAACTGGTAGGTCCCTTGTAAAGTGGTATACCATATACCTAGTTCTGTATTTCAAATGCTACTAGTGGGCTGCAACATTGACTGTGCCACCCACAGATGTAGCCTTTCAAACCTGTTTCAGGCCTGCCACTTCAGTGCCTGTGTGTGCAGTGTACTGCCATTATGACTTGACATTTAAAATTACTTGCCAAACTTTAAACAACCCTTGTATTACCCCTAAAGTAGGCCCTGAGTAACCCTAAGGTCACGGTGTTATGTACGTAAAAGGTAGGACACATACCTTTAACAGCCTATTAAAGGAGCGCATTGGGATTTCCTTAATGTACCTTTAAGCTGTAATTCCTGATCAGAGAGGAATAGCTTTTTCATGTTTGATATGCTTGGAATAGTAATGATAAATACTCCTAACTGATGAATTTGAATGTCACCTTCTTGTTTTATAAATGTCACTTTTAGAAAGTGGACATTTATCTGTACTTACTGCTTGTTGTACCTGACAGCCTGTCTTCAATAGACGCCTGAGTTGGGTGAGGCTCATCTGCATTCTGGGCACTCCTCTGCATTATTCTGCAATGTGATGGGTCTTACTGTGCAGAGGGGGACTGATGCTTACACTTGAATAGGTAGTGTCCTGTCCAAACACAGAGCTCTGATTTACCCCCCAGGGTTAACCTGGCAGACAGGGCTGGGTTGAAAGGGATCATTGTGCACTTCAGGGAGTTTGTTTGAAAGCAGATCTGCATCAAAGGCACTTTTGGACATAAGTACTGGGTCTCTGACCCCCAGCCAAAATTAGACACATCTGGATCTTGAATTGAACCTCTGTCAGAAGAACTGTTGTGCTGCTTTAAGGATTCAACTAGACTGTTTCCAGGAAGGACTGTTTTTCTGCTTGTGGCCCTCCTGTCTGCTATTCCCTGACTCTGCTTAAGGAGAGCTGGACTCTGCCTTCCCTCCAAGTGCTCATCAAGGGTTTGCTGGCTTGCCTCCTGTTTTCTAGAGTCTCAGGGACGCAAAAGACTTCCTGCAATTATGCGGGTGGTGTTGGACTCTGCCCTCTGTATGCGCTATCCTTGCCTGAGGTTCCCTCTCCAAATTTTGAACCTCGGAAGTGGGTTCTTGCAGCTTATTCCACATCGGTGTCGAAGCAGCTGTGAATTTATGCCACTTGGAACTGCCGCATCCCCTTCAATGATGAGGCAGCAGCCGTTCGGTGACAGTGATTCGACAGCCGGCACAGATCGACGCCAATGGACAGTGTGCATGCATCGCAAAGAGCTTCAACACCAAAGCTTCTTTCAACACTGCGGATCAGCGGGGAAGCTCACTTCCATCCATGGATTTAATGACCACACAGTGCCTTCTCTACTTCTTGCCTTGAGTCATCCATGTTGACACTTTGCTCCATCCCAGGTACGTTGTTAGTGGGACCTGTCTGAGCCCTGTTGCTCGCATGCCCTCGATCGTTATCAGTCGGAACTTTGGATTTCCCCGGGTGTAGCATGACCTCAGGTAATCTTTTAGCGCTTTTGACTTCCAAGCACTGTATATGCACTTAATCTTTAAAACGCCATAACTCAATTTCTATTTATTTGATTTTTGTCATTTTTTATCTTGTTTTACTCAGGTAAATATTCTCTATTTTTCTAAACCTGTGGACTCATTTTATTGTGTGTTCGTTGTGTCACTGTGTGTCTGTTGCACAAATACTTTACACACTGCCTTTGGAGATAAGACTGACTGCTCTGTGCCAAGCTACCAGAGGGTTGGCACAGATGTTCTTTTTGTTTATCTACCTTACCCTGACTAGAGTTGTGGTTCCTGCCTGAGTGCATGCCACAGGCAAACGGGAATCCCATTTCTAACACTTCTGTACCTGCAGCCGTACTTTTAGACATCACAAATAAGACTTTTCTCCAGTATTGCAAAGATTTGACTCATGTGGTGTCTTCTATCATTCGGCATGTCAATTTAGCAACCCAACGAGTGGGACAGGAACAGTGCTATAACTTCAACCTTGACATTGGATCTTTGTGAAAAAACATGCCCACAAAAATTGCTTGTAACCTAGTTGGAAGGGCCCTTACCAAGTGATCCTTGTGACCAGGGATTTAAGGGGGTTGTCCTGAACTTCAGAGGCAAGGGGCTTCTGAATACCGAAATTCATAGAGGGATATAATTCCTGTTTATTTTTCACCTCATTTTTCAAATATTAACCTTAGTCTTGTACTCCATAGGAGTATTTGCTATTTCCATGATAAGGTCTTTCTGTATTTTTGTTATCTACCCTATTACTTTTGTAGAGCACATTCTTTGAACTGCGTCACCTCCAGGTGTTTACAATGATTCCATGATTGAGAGCTCTGGAGTTGAGGCTGAAGGCAGTAACATGTTTAACACTATGTCCCGTCAGTGGGTCAGAAAGGTGTTCAGAATAGATGGTCATCCAATTCTTGGCCTCTCTGCAGATGGAGCATACACAGACCAGGAACCCAGTAGACTTAAATTGGACACAGAAGGGGAGAGGATGTAGCCCTATGGCTAGAGCAGTTGACTGCGGACCTGGGGGACCGGGTTCGAGTCTCGGCAACGTCGTTCAACATCCTGTGATTCTGGGCAAATCACTTAATCTCCCCGTGCCTAACAAAAATGAATGTGTCCATCTGTAACAAAACTGGTGCTCATGTAAAGTGCTCTGATACCCGATTTCACGGCTCTAGTTTGCGCTATATAAAACAAACAAAAAATAGAAGAAGCATCACTAGATGCACAAACCATAAGAGACACCTCCCACAGGATTGATGGTACCAACTGGAGGGAGGAAGAATCCGGCACTGCCTGACTGGAAATGTTATAATAATGAGTAATAACACGAGCGTGGAAACACACCTACAGGAGCAAAGAAATGTTGCAATGCAATGAGGAAAGAATTCCCACGCCTTATATACCCTAAAACAGGAAATGATATCAGAAATGATGCAGCCATTGTGGATTGACAGGGCACAAGCAATGAGTAAGCCGCCATGATGGATAGGGTTTTAGAAAACTGTTTCCCAGTATTTCTCAGAAGGAGAACTATAGGGACTTCCAAAATGGGCCCCAGGGAGAAGAACACCAAAGAATGCACAGGTGGGCCAACTGCCTTTAAGATGCACCACAAAAAAGCTGTGGCGGCCCACCAGCACAACCATCACCACTCAGGTAAGGAGACAGCGCATCGTGCTACATAGAGAGGGAAGTGAGGGAAGCTGTTGGGTGGGACATAGGCTGCATCGAGGCCCATGGTACAACAACCAGGTATAGAAACGTTTGCATGCTACTGTCTTACCGAATATTGATCGATTTAATGCATGGAATGTTATCCGGGAGAGAACACATTTTCTGCAGTTTCTGCAGTAAAATGGAATGCTTTCTGTTTCACGACTTGATAACAAATATAAGAATGATAAGAATAATAAATATCTTGGAACCACAATCAAGCTTCTATTTCCACTTACAAATCAATATTTCCTGTAATTTTCCCATGTATAAAAAACATTATGAAACAAGATTAGTCTCTTTCATAATCTACATATGGTGTACTAACTGGAAATTTGAACGTTCCGGACAACCAAAAACTAATGTCCTTGGGCATCTCTGTGTATACTAAACATTTTGCCTTTAACACACTCCTATGCAGCTGGTCAACTGAAATAATATACATAAATACACATAGGCATAGACAAACACATAAATAAAGTAAAAACAAAGAGTGTAAAAAGAACTCGGAAGCATTATTTATTGCTTGTTCCTTTTCATGAAAAGTAACTGTTAAGCCTAAACCTAAACCGTTCTTTATTTCATTCATGGCACAAGAGTCTAAAACGCATCACTAATCTGTGGTTAGAAAAACACAGGGATCTACGCTTCCCAATAGTGAGGAAAACCTCAAATGCTCTTCATGGTTAATTTGTTGACAGAGTAGAGCAAGGTGAAGACATTCTGGTTTAATCTAGTAGAGTCGTTCTTCCTGATCACGGTTAATAGCAATTTAGATTCAACTTAATTACTAATTATAACTTTCTACATTGGCAATTAAAATGTACTTTCCTAAGTAAGCTTAGTTATTTTTACATTTCGTTTGTTTAGCATTCATTATTTTCAAAGGTAGGATTTTTTTAAAACAATTATCTTGTTAGTGTTGGGGACTGCACATCTGTACATAAACGCGGATCTAATCGCTGGTATATTGGTGTGTGTGTGTGTGTGCTGTAGGTAAAATAGTCTGCTTAGAAAGGGACTATTTTGATAGAACATGCCGACAAAAAAGCAAACTATAGAGATGTAGCAATGTAAGATGTCATTGGCAATCTGTGCATATCTAATTGCAATTCAATACAATACATTTATGGAAAATGAGACTTCTGCCTGCTTTAGTAACCTTACATGCGTATTCTAAAGTCATGATGTTAGAGTACGCATGTGTAAAGTTAAGATGCTTGGATTACTTTTTCATTTCTTCATCCCAATTGAAATTTTTCCTAATTTAGCAATGCTTCCAACATATTGCCTGTACTAACTGGGAAAACTGAGATAACTGGTGAACTTATTCAGCAGTAGTGATCGCTGGATCATTCTGTTATGAAATGGGTGTGCTGAAAAGTGCGTAAATTAGTAAAGAAAAATTGGTAAATGTCCACTTGTGGGAAATTGGGCTGTTGGTTGTGGGGGTTGTGAGCCCATCTCAAGCAACAGCCTCAATCCTTGTCTGAGTGAACCACAGTCACTACATTAACCTGGTATTTAGGCACAAAAGCACTCAGGCTTAACTTAGAAACAATGTGTAAAGTATTTATGCAGCACCCAAACAGTAATAAAGTGAAAACACAACACAAGAAAGCCCCACACCAATTTAGAAAAATAGAGTAAAACCTAATGAATAATTTTACACCAAAATTACAAAAGTCTAATAAGTAGAACCGGACATATGCATTTTCATAAAGCACAAAGCACCACTTGTGATAAGCTGGTCGTGTGAGAAAAGATGAAAGTTACAAGTTCTAGTTGACCGTGATGGAGCACGTGCAGGATACAGGGACCAGGTTACTCTTGTTGGAAAAGGTACCTTCCAAGGTCTTGCCGTTGTAGCATGAAGATCCTGTTCGGTGTTACGAAAGGTGGTTGGAGGTCACTGCGAGCTGTAGCACAAAGTGCAGCACTGTTGTCGCTGGCAGTCGGCACAAGTAGCAAAATGTTGGAGTGGATATTTGTGGTCACCAAGAGCCCAACCACCCCGCAGCTGTGCGAGCAATTCACGGGCCCTTCTGTTGTTTCTTTTTCCCCAACAATTATGTACACCAAGCCCTTTTGTGGTGTTAGAATGATCACAGTTTATTCACATCATAAGATGGTACACACTTGTCATGATGGTATCGGTCATCAACATGCTCATATATGACTTATCTTGGTCTACAGCGTAAGGCATTTCAATAACAGGTTATCCAGTGCACATCCTATACTTTATTGCATATTTGTTAGAAATAGGTGTCTCTAGTTGGCAGAGGTAGGTGCCTTTGTCCAAATAGGTACCCTTGATTCTAGTCAGGGTAAGGGTGATACACTCCTAAAATAACCCCATATCATCCCCTTGGTAGCTTGGCACAAGCAGACAGGCTAATCTCAGAGGCAGTGTATAAAGTTTTTGTGAACAACATATAGTAATACAGTAAAAAGACTACAAATGGGCACCACACCAGTTTAGAAAAAAAAGTAAACTTTATCTTAAACCAAAACAAGGCCAAACAACAGAAATGTACAATACAGTATTAAAAATAAGGCTTTCAAATGGTAGAAATAGTTCAGTTCAATGCAAGTTGTAAATGCAACACTTTTCTCAACTGTACCTCAGATGCGTCACGCAAAACAAACAAAATGGCCGCAGGGAAGGTGATGCGTCGGTTCCTTACACTTAGGGAAGGTGATGCGTTGATTCCTTACTCTGGGGTAGGTGATGCGTCGGTTCCTTACTGCAGCGCAGGGGAATTGATGTGTCAGTTCCTCACCTGTAAGGAGGTGATACATAGTTTTCTTACTGCTTGGAGAGTTGATGCATCTGTTTCTTACTGTGGCCCCCAATGATGCGACAGTCTTGTCGCCTCGATGCAATTTGTCGATCGATAAGGATGCATGGTTTCATGCAGCCGCACAGCAGGCTTGCCTTGGGATCGATGCAATGATCTCAGTCTTTGGAGATCGTTGCACCCAATGCGTTGAGCGGCAATTTCTTGAGCCACAGCAGGCATTGCGACGTTTTCTTCGTCGATGCGTTGGAAAACAGGTGTGGATGCGACACGCTTCTTCGATGTTGCGTCGAGTTTCCAGCTTCCATCGACAAACAGTCTCTAGAGGTCCTAAACAGCAGTAGGCACCTCTCTGCAGGTTGGAATTCCCAGCAAGGAAATTCAGGTGAGCTGCTGGTGAAGTTTTAGTGTCCCTGAGACTTCAGAACAGGAGGCAAGCTCAGTGTCAAGGCCTTGGAGATCTTATCTTCAAGCAGGTGACAAAGCAAACAGCAAATTCCTTTTCCTCCTTACCTTGGCAGCAAGCAGCCACCGCAGGTCAATCCCAGACAGCAAACACCTCAGGGGCAGTATTTCTCCTAAGCTTATCTGGCTCTTCTCCTTTGCAAAGGTTCCTCTTCCCGGAAGGCAAATAGTGTCTGTACCCAGCCAAAACCAGTTCTGTGGGGCACTTTGCAAGTGCACAATAACCTCCATTGTCAGTGTGAGCCCTGGCTCCAGACACACCACGGGGGGTGGGCAGAGCCGTCATTGTGGAAGGCAGGTGCAGGTGCTACTCCTCCCACCACTCCAAATGCAGACCAGGACTATTCAGCCTAGCCCTGACTCATCAGACTTCTGACGTTCTCCAGCCCCAGTCACCCAAAAGCCAGACATGCAAGACACAAACCTATCAGAGGCACATTGGATGGTTAGGCAAGAAAATACCTACTTTCTAAAAGTGGTATTTTCAAACACAGAATGTAAAAATCACCCTCACTAAAAGATGCACTTTAACATACTGAGTTCAGGCATACTAAACTTTACTTTTCTATCTTGTTACCAGGGTCAGTTGTGTTTATAAGATGTTATAAACAAACTCTCTATTCTGTCTTATGGGAACAGATAACCTTGCAATAGTAAAAATTTGAAATTGACAGTTTCACTATCAGGACATGCCACACACATCAGCGCATGTCTTACCTTTCACATACGATGCACCCTGCCCACAGGGGTACCTTGGACTTAACTTAGGGGTGACTAATGTGTAGAAAAGGGAAGGTTTAGGGACTGGCAATTATCAATCAATCAATCAATCATGCCATTTGTATAGCGCACTACTCACCCGGGAGGGTCTCAAGGCGCTTGGGGGGAGGGGTATGCTACTGCTCGAACAGCCAGGTCTTGAGTTGTTTCCTGAAGGCGAGATGGTCCTGGGTCAGCCGAAGGTGGATGGGGAGGGAGTTCCAAGTCTTGGCAGCCAGGTAAGAGAAGGATCTTCCTCCGGCGGTGGCTCTTCGGATGCGTGGTACGGCTGCGAGGGCGAGGCTGGTGGACCGTAGCTGGCGGGTGGGCGTGTAGAAGGTCAGGCGGTCGTTGAGGTACTTGGGGCCCAGGTCGTGGAGAGACTTGTGTGTGTGGGTGAGGAGCCGGAACGTGATCCTCTTGTCGACGGGGAGCCAGTGCAGGTTCCTCAGGTGGCTGGAGATGTGGCTGCATCGGGGGACATCCAGGATGAGTTGGGCGGAGGCGTTCTGGATGCGCTGGAGTCTTTTCTGTAGCTTGGCTGTGGTTCCGGCGTAGAGGGCGTTTCCGTAGTCCAGTCGGCTGGTGACGAGTGCCTGGGTGACAGTCTTCCTGGTCTCGGTCCGGATCCAGCGGAAGATCTTGCGAAGCATACGCAGGGTGTTGAAGCACGATGAGGAGACGGCGTTGACTTGTCTGGTCATCGAGAGGGAGGGGTCCAGGATGAAGCCCAGGTTGCGTGCGTGGTCGGTTGGCTTGGGTGCGGTGCCCAGGGCTGGGGGCCACCAGGAGTCGTCCCAGGCGGAGGGCGAAGATCCCAGGATGAGGACTTCCGTCTTGTCCGAGTTCAGTTTCAGGTGGCTGTCCTTCATCCACTCGGCGACGTCTTTCATCCCTTCGTGTATGCAGCTTCTGGCGGTGTCGGGGTCTCTGGTGAGGGAGAGGATCAGCTGGGTGTCGTCGGCGTAAGAGATGATGTTGAGGTTGTGCTGGCGTGCGATGGCTGCGGGAGGTTTCATGTAGATGTTGAAGAGGGTGGGGCTGAGTGAAGATCCTTGCGGGACGCCGCAGATGACTTCGGTGGACTCGGAGCGAAACGGGGGGAGGCGGACTCTTTGTGTTCTTCCGGCGAGGAACGAGATGATCCACTCCAGTGCCTTCTCTTGGATACCGATGTTGCTAAGGCGCTGGACTAGGGTGCGGTGGCAGACCGTGTCGAACGCAGCGGAGAGGTCCAGGAGGATGAGGGCCACTGTTTCCCCCTTGTCGAGCAGGGTCCGGATGTCGTCGGTGGCTGCGATGAGGGCGGTCTCGGTGCTGTGGTTGGCTCTGAAGCTGGACTGCGAGGGGTCGAGGGATCCCTTCGTCTCGAGGAAGGTGGTCAGCTGTCTGTTGATGATCTTCTCGATGACTTAAGCAGGAAAAGGGAGGAGCGAGATGGGGCGGAAGTTTTTGAGATCGGTGGGGTCCGCTGTAGGTTTCTTCAGGAGGGCGCTGATCTCGGCATGCTTCCAGCTCTCCAGGAAGGTGGCGGTGTTGAAGGAGGCGTTGATGATGTTCCGGAGTTGGGGTGCGATGGTGGAGTCGGCCTTGTTGAAGACGTGGTGTGGGCAGGGGTCGGTCGGTGATCCGGAGTGGATGGTGTTCATCGGGCGGGCTGTGTCTTCGGTGGTCACCGTGGTCCAGGTGCGAAGGGTGGTGGTGGGGGGCGTTGGTTCGACGGTTGGGTGCGTGGGTGGGGCGCCGAAGCTGTTGTGGATGTTGGCGATCTTGCGGTGGAAGAACGAGGCGAGGGAGTCGCAGAGGTCTTGTGACGGAGTGATGTCGTTGGTGCCGGTGCTGGGGTTGGAGAACTCCTTGACGATAGTGAAGAGCTCTTTGCTGTCGTGGGCGTTGTTGTCCAGTCGTTCCTTCAGGGATTTCTTCTTGGTGGTGCGGATGAGCTGGTGGTGCTTGCGGGTAGCGTGTTTGAGGGCGGTCATGTTGTAGGTGGTCCGGTCGAGGAGCCAGGCTTTCTCGAGGGTGCGGCAGGTCTTCTTGGAGTCCTTGAGGTCATCGGTGAACCAGGATGCCTTCTTGCTTCTGGGTCTGCTGGGAGGGTTCTTTAGTGGCGCGAGGTCGTCGGCGCAGGCGGTCAGCCACTGTGTGAAGTTGCGGGCTGCTTCGTTGGGGTCTGTTGTGTTGGCGGGTGGGCTCTGGCTGAGGGAGGTGGTGAGCTGGTCTGCGGGGATCTTGCTCCAATTCCTGTGAGGTACCTGTTGCGGGTGGTGGTGGGTCGTGGATCTTTAGAAGCTGAAGTGGACGCAGCTGTGGTCGGTCGAGTGGAGTCCGGTGGCGTGGCTGAAGGTGATTGTCAAGTCGTTCAGAAGCGCCCCTTACTGTCGTCCTAACCTAAGGACTACATGTCCCAGAATCCTAAGCGCAGTGGGAGGAGTATAAAAGGGGAACTTGGACGACGGAGAGCGTCGGATATTTTGATTCCGGACCCGGTGTGGTGAGAGTTTCGTTGTTGGATTCCTGTAGCGCTATTCCTGTGCCTGACCCACTGTTCTCATTGGCCACTTCAGTGTTTCAGAGGAAGCTGGCGTTTTGTTCGTGTTCCTTACCGCTGGGCGTCCCTGTTGGCTGAGCCTTCTTTCACCGGCTCGTGCAGGGAACGCCAGTCCTGTTGTTTTCTGCTTCTCGGCGTCCCTGTTGGCTGAGCCTTCTTTCACCGGCTCGTGCAGGGAACGCCAGTCCTGTTGTTTTCTGGATCTCGGCGTCCCTGTTGGCTGAGCCTTCTTTCACCGGCTCGTGCAGGGAACGCCAGTCCTGTTG
The DNA here is from genome assembly GCF_964261635.1 of Lissotriton helveticus. Classification (NCBI taxonomy): domain Eukaryota; kingdom Metazoa; phylum Chordata; class Amphibia; order Caudata; family Salamandridae; genus Lissotriton; species Lissotriton helveticus. The sequence goes on along the minus strand of NC_136068.1, from coordinate 876,113,149 downwards.
TTTTCTGCAAATCGGCGTCCCTGTTGGCTGAGCCTTCTTGCACCGGCTCATGCAGGGAACGCCACGTTATTCTTCTGGGTGGTACGAGACCTGAGGTTCAAAGATCAGGTACTGTGATTCACGTTACTGGGTTACGTAACCCATTCTATCTTTTCTTTGTTTATTGGTTTCTTTGCACATTCTTCTCTGGGGTCCTTGCAGTGGAGTCATTTGGTACAAACATTTACTGCCACCATCAACATCTGTTTGGTAGGTACTCAGTGATCAAACATACTTTAGTATTCTGAACCCTCTGCACTGCATTTAGGAATTGCATGCTTGTGTGTTACAGATGGAGATGCTAAATGTTTGTCCCTGTATCTTGGAACTGCTAGTAGGGGCTCAGAGAGGTATCTTCAAGGCCTGAGGTTCTTTTTTCTTCATTTACAGGTATAGAGGGGAATTATAGAAACTGTTAGTGTGTGCACAATTGGCAGACAGAAAGATATATTCATCAATATCTCTCTTGTCGTTACAGTTCTCCCTCCCTGCTGTTCCCTTCCTTTCCTTCCTGTTTATTATTTTTTCTCGCCCTCACTTGATCCTTCCTGGACCCAGGCTATAACAGCCTTCTGGGTTCGGTTAGATCAGGAGGTGGCATTTTCTCACAACGACCTGCTGATTTCGAGGACTTGGAGGATAACAGAATATCCGACCCAAGGTTATACGTCCTCCCAATCAGGAAGGTCTTGGGGGAACAATGGCCACATTGGATGATGTGTTAGCAGCCCTGGTGTTAGTCCAGGAAGAGTTACACTCCTCCAAGCAAGAGACAGCAGACTTGCGTTCAAGGTTGGATAGTATTCAGAGAAATCCTTTTAGTGCTGGGGCATCGGGAGCACCTCCTCCTAGTTCAGTGGTGGTGGAAATGCCGGCCACCATACCTTTGGCTAACCCCGAGCGATTCAAGGGTGATGCTGGGTCCATACAGGTTTTCCTGACCCAAGTAACCTTACACTTTTCCTGTAAACCCAGATCCTTTCCCACTAACCAGGCCAAGGTGGCTTTTCTAGTGTCCTATTTGGCAGGTGATGCGGCACAGTGGGCAGTCCCTTTAATACAAAGAAATGACCCCATTATTCATGATTGGGAGGCATTCAGAGACGAATTTGTAAAGGTTTTTGACAGGCGGGCAGACACGTATACAGCAGATAGAGAGCTGCTGCTGTTGAGACAAGGAAATCAAGATTTGTTAACCTATCTGAATTCCTTTAGGAGGCTAGTCACAGAAACCAAGTGGCCGGAAGCTAAGCAGGCTTCATTGTTCCATCAGGGACTGAGTGAAGACATGAAAGATGTTATTGCCCAAATTGATCCGCAACCCGCGACTTTTGAAGATTTAATAAACCTTGCAATGCGATTAGATCATAGAATGAGGGCACGTAAGGGAGACCCAAAGGAAAAGAGTAGAACGATACCTCCTTTTGTTCCGTCCAAGGCCACTGATAGCGGTCCAGCTGCAGGGGCTGAACCCATGGACATAGGAGCAGTGAGAGCAGCACTGACAACAACTGAAAAGGAACAGAGAAGAAAGAATGGGCTCTGCTTGTACTGCGGCAAAAAAGGGCATTTTGTTCGCGAATGCCCTGTTAAGCCTAAGGTGTCTAGATACCGCTTCAATAAAGGGGCATCTGCGGTGGTAGACAAGGTGTCGGAAAACTAGAGGGCTCTGAGGGTAACGAAGGGGTTCCTTGGAGTTGGTCAGTCATCCCTTCACTGTTAGAAGAGGTTGTGGGAAAGAACCATTTATTCATACAGATCAAGTTGTTAGTACAGGCGGATTGGGTACAAGCGCAGGCCATGGTCGATTCAGGGGCCACAGGCTTGTTCATGGATTCGACAGAGGCACAAAGACTAGGCATATCTCTTCTTGTTAGGGCTGTCTCAGAAGAGGTTTATGCGGTTGATGGGAGGAAGTTAGACGTAGGCCCCATCAGCTATCAGACAGAAGAGATGGACATGATTTTTGGAAGCCATAAAGAAAGGGTCACGTTTAGTATCATCAAGGCACCCCATTATGGCATCATCATAGGACTACCCTGGTTGAAGTTGCACAACCCTGATATCAACTGGGAAAAAGGCATCGTTACCATGAACTCCTCCTTTTGTAATGAACATTGTTATGAAAACACTAGTAGACCGTCTCTTTCTTTGGCTAACAGTGTGCATATAGCTACCGCAGCAGAAAAAGAAGTATGTTTGCCGGAAATGTATACTGAATTCTCCAGCGTTTTTGATGACGTTCAAGCTGAGGTCCTCCCTCCTCATCGACAATACGATTGTCAAATAGATCTTGTCCCTGGAGCCGTCGTGCCTAGTGGGCGGTTGTATGCCTTGACAGAGCCTGAGAATACTCATCTGAGGGAATATCTGGACAAGCTGGTTAGGTTAGGTTTCATCAGACCTTCCAAGTCACCCGCCGCGTCTCCTATTTTCTTTACACCTAAGGCGAATGGTGAATTGAGGGCGTGTGTGGACTACAGGGCCCTGAATGCTGTCACTGTGAAAAACCGCTGCCCCCTTCCTCTAATTCACGTGCTACTGGAACAAGTAAAGACAGCAGTCGTTTACACCAAGCTGGATTTAAAGGGTGCATACCATCTCGTGAGGATGAGGAAGGGGGATGAGTGGAAGACGGCCTTTAAAACCAGATATGGTCTTTACGAGTATTTGGTAATGCCTTTTGGGCTATGTAACGCTCCAGCGGCGTTCCAATATTTTTTGAACGAGGTATTACGAGAAATCCTTGATCGATATGTCATCGTCTATATCGATGACATATTGATATACTCGGAGTCAGAGGAATCACATATACAGCATGTCAAGGAGGTCTTAAGGTGGTTACAACAGCATAGTCTCTTTTGCAAACTGAGCAAATGTGACTTTCATGTCACCACGGTCGAATTTCTGGGGGTGATGCTCAGTCCTCAGGGGCAGGAGATGGCAGAGCGAAAGATCAGAGCTGTTAAGGAGTGGCCTGTGCCCCACAATATCAGGGACATTCAGTGCTTTATCGGTTTTGCCAATTTTTATCGGCGCTTCATCAAGCAGTTTTCTCAGGTGGTGGCTCCTATCACTCATCTGTTGAGGAAATCGCAGCCATTCGTATGGACTCAAGCGGCTGATGAGGCTTTCCAGACATTGAAAGCTGCCTTTGTGTCAGCTCCGGTGTTGGCACATCCAGACCCGGAGAAACCCTTCATCGTAGAGGCGGATGCCTCCGATGTTGCCGTAGGGGCCATCCTCTCTCAAAGACATGAGTCTACAGGGCAGTTGCACCCGGTGGCATATATGTCAAAAGAAATTGAACGGGGCCGAACTCAATTACTGCATCGCCGAAAAGGAATTATTGGCAATCAAGACAGCATTCACCGAATGGAGGCATTTCTTGATGGGAGACAGGCACATGGTAACCGTATATACTGACCACAGGAACTTGCAGTATATGACATCTGCTAGGCATCTCACACCGAGGCAACTCCGTTGGATGTTGTTCTTTGCTGGGTTCCATTTCTCTATCACGTTCCGCCCTGGGGTGGAGAATAGGAAGGCCGATGCCTTGACAAGACAGTCGTCTCTGAAGAGTCCAGAAAAGGAGGGGGAAAAGGCCATCATTGATCCAACACATATGGTGTGTGTCATGCAACCCGATGCCTTCTTGCAGGGAATCCGCGTGGGTATCAAGTCTATATACTGGAAGGACTGGATGCGCGTGCACCCAGAGTGGCTACTTAAGGATGGTTATCCAGTAAACAAAGGACGGTTGTTGATACCTACATCGCCTCTCCGTAAACAGGTGTACAACTGGTGCCATGAGTCTCCTAGCGCGGGTCACATGGGGGCAGACAAGACTATTGATCAGTTTCAGAGGAGATGTTGGTGGCCCTCCTTGAGAAAGGATGTCAAGGGATGGGTTTCTCAGTGTGAGGTGTGTGCGACAGCAAAATCAGACCATAGATGCCCGGCTGGGCTTCTACAACCGTTACCCACACCATCCGTCCCTTGGGAACGCATCTCTTTGGATTTTGTGGTGGGCCTCCCGAAAGATCAAGGGTGCACGGCAGTGTTGGTGGTTATTGACTATCTGACCAAGATGGGCCACTTTATTGCATGTCCCCAAGTACCTACGGCTGGTCGATTGGCAGAGTTATTGATGGAAAATGTGGTGCATCTGCATGGGTTACTGGCTGTGATTGTGTCTGATAGGGGCTCCCAATTTACTGCACAGTTTTGGAAGGCATGGTGTTCCTGTTTACATATCGAGACTGCTTTATCCACCAGCTTCCACCCCCAAACGGATGGGCAGACCGAGCGTCTCAACCAAACGCTGAAGCAGTTTTTGAGATGCTATGTGGACCAGGGAAAAGACAACTGGGTAAGGTATCTGTGGCTAGCAGAGGTGGCCTATAACAACACCACCCATAGCGCCACGAGGGTCTCCCCCTTTTATTGCACCTATGGGCGCCATCCACGCTTCGTTCCTTTTCTCCATCCTCATGGGGAACAGTCGGTGCCTGAAGCCGCCACGAGGGTATCACACATCAGGAACACATTGGTAAAAGCCCAAGCTAGTCTGCAGGCGTCTAAGTTGGCTTACAAAAGAGCTGCTGATAAACACAGAAGACCGGGACCGCTGTATCAAGAGGGGGATTTGGTTTGGTTGTCTACACGGAATATCAGATTCCGAAAGTACAGTGTTTTCAATCCGAAATACATAGGCCCCTTTCCAGTACTGAAGAGGGTTAATCCAGTGGCCTTGAAACTCAAACTGCCACGACACTTGCGGATGCATCCGGTGTTTCATGTCTCCTTGTTGAAACCCTCTATGTCTCCGAGGCGTCGGCCTCCTCCGCCTGTTTCCTCTCCGGACGGTATGGGATTCGAGGTGGATGGTATTCTTGATTCCAGGCGAAGGGGTAGAGGTCTGTGCTATTTGGTTTCCTGGAAAGGGTATGGCCCTGAGGAGAACTCTTGGGAACCGGCGTCGGGGGTGCATGCCCCGCGACTGGTGGCGGACTATCATCGTAGATTCCCTTTGCGTCCGGGGCCTGTGGTGCCCTCTCGGTGAAGGGGGATGTACTGTCAAGTCGTTCAGAAGCGCCCCTTACTGTCGTCCTAACCTAAGGACTACATGTCCCAGAATCCTAAGCGCAGTGGGAGGAGTATAAAAGGGGAACTTGGACGACGGAGAGCGTCATATATTTTGATTCCGGACCCGGTGTGGTGAGAGTTTCGTTGTTGGATTCCTGTAGCGCTATTCCTGTGCCTGACCCACTGTTCTCATTGGCCGCTTCAGTGTTTCAGAGGAAGCTGGCGTTTTGTTCGTGTTCCTTACCGCTGGGCGTCCCTGTTGGCTGAGCCTTCTTTCACCGGCTCGTGCAGGGAACGCCAGTCCTGTTGTTTTCTGCTTCTCGGTGTCCCTGTTGGCTGAGCCTTCTTTCACCGGCTCGTGCAGGGAACGCCAGTCCTGTTGTTTTCTGCATCTCGGCGTCCCTGTTGGCTGAGCCTTCTTTCACCGGCTCGTGCAGGGAACGCCAGTCCTGTTGTTTTCTGCAAATCGGCGTCCCTGTTGGCTGAGCCTTCTTGCACCGGCTCATGCAGGGAACGCCACGTTATTCTTCTGGGTGGTACGAGACCTGAGGTTCAAAGATCAGGTACTGTGATTCACGTTACTGGGTTACGTAACCCATTCTATCTTTTCTTTGTTTATTGGTTTCTTTGCACATTCTTCTCTGGGGTCCTTGCAGTGGAGTCATTTGGTACAAACATTTACTGCCACCATCAGCATCTGTTTGGTAGGTACTCAGTGATCAAACATACTTTAGTATTCTGAACCCTCTGCACTGCATTTAGGAATTGCATGCTTGTGTGTTACAGATGGAGATGCTAAACGTTTGTCCCTGTATCTCGGAACTGCTAGTAGGGGCTCAGAGAGGTATCTTCAAGGCCTGAGGTTCTTTTTTCTTCATTTACAGGTATAGAGGGGAATTATAGAAACTGTTAGTGTGTGCACAATTGGCAGACAGAAAGATATATTCATCAATATCTCTCTTGTCGTTACAGTTCTCCCTCCCTGCTGTTCCCTTCCTTTCCTTCCTGTTTATTATTTTTTCTCGCCCTCACTTGATCCTTCCTGGACCCAGGCTATAACAGCCTTCTGGGTTCGGTTAGATCAGGAGGTGGCATTTTCTCACAACGACCTGCTGATTCCGAGGACTTGGAGGATAACAGAATATCCGACCCAAGGTTATACGTCCTCCCAATCAGGAAGGTCTTGGGGGAACAATGGCCACATTGGATGATGTGTTAGCAGCTCTGGTGTTAGTCCAGGAAGAGTTACACTCCTCCAAGCAAGAGACAGCAGACTTGCGTTCAAGGTTGGATAGTATTCAGAGAAATCCTTTTAGTGCTGGGGCATCGGGAGCACCTCCTCCTAGTTCAGTGGTGGTGGAAATGCCGGCCACCATACCTTTGGCTAACCCCGAGCGATTCAAGGGTGATGCTGGGTCCATACAGGTTTTCCTGACCCAAGTAACCTTACACTTTTCCTGTAAACCCAGATCCTTTCCCACTAACCAGGCCAAGGTGGCTTTTCTAGTGTCCTATTTGGCAGGTGATGCGGCACAGTGGGCAGTCCCTTTAATATAAAGAAATGACCCCATTATTCATGATTGGGAGGCATTCAGAGACGAATTTGTAAAGGTTTTTGACAGGCGGGCAGACACGTATAAAGCAGATAGAGAGCTGCTGCTGTTGAGACAAGGAAATCAAGATTTGTTAACCTATCTGAATTCCTTTAGGAGGCTAGTCACAGAAACCAAGTGGCCGGAAGCTAAGCAGGCTTCATTGTTCCATCAGGGACTGAGTGAAGACATGAAAGATGTTATTGCCCAAATTGATCCGCAACCCGCGACTTGTGAAGATTTAATAAACCTTGCAATGCGATTAGATCATAGAATGAGGGCACGTAAGGGAGACCCAAAGGAAAAGAGTAGAACGATACCTCCTTTTGTTCCGTCCAAGGCCACTGATAGCGGTCCAGCTGCAGGGGCTGAACCCATGGACATAGGAGCAGTGTTAGTGTGTGCACAATTGGCAGACAGAAAGATATATTCATCAATATCTCTCTTGTCGTTACAGTTCTCCCTCCCTGCTGTTCCCTTCCTTTCCTTCCTGTTTATTATTTTTTCTCGCCCTCACTTGATCCTTCCTGGACCCAGGCTATAACAGCCTTCTGGGTTCGGTTAGATCAGGAGGTGGCATTTTCTCACAACGACCTGCTGATTCCGAGGACTTGGAGGATAACAGTGATGTACTTGCTGGAAGAGTGTAGTGTAGTTCCTATCTTCCCAATAGGCTCTGCGCATTGGAATAATACCTACAGCAGTAAAGGCCTAGGCCAGACGTTAACTAGGTCTACTACTGTCGATACTAGACTTAAGTTTTGGGTTTGCCAGCGTAGCTCAGAGTTCGCTAGAAACTTTCTCGAATGTTCAGGAAAAAATTAACTCCCCTGATTAGACAAGAAGGGATTTAGTTTCTGACAACCATAGAACATGACAACTTTGCTCTCCCCTAATCAAGAGTCAATCTCGAGAGTCGTGTGAGCACAAGGCAATTATTTTACTCAGTCAGTACGTGCATTCTTAGTCTCATCAGATTGTAGAGAAAAGGAAGAGACGGGCGTGTTCAATAAAAAGGTGTTATTTATTGATCAGTCTCTTTTCTCGTACAAGAGAAATGGATCGATATTATTGCAATACTTATAGTTAAGTAAAGTGCATACATTAAAAGCAATAGTATAAAATAATACTGTAAAAACATTGATATGGTTTCTGAGCCATATGATGTTTAAAATGATTAAAATATATTTACATACACATATACATTTGACTAAACGTACTCAACTGGTGTTTCTAAATACGCCTACCCCGTGTACCTGACCTAAGTCTAATGCGTGGGTGGGAATAGAAAGTTACAGTTTAAGTTAAGTTTGTTTTTGCCAAGTGAATAACTAAAGAATTCTCTGTGAGGGGTTATTCAGTTCTGTACCTGGAAGTTAGGATGAATGAGGAATGGTATCTCTTTCTCTGCTCTCGATATTCCAGGCTGCCTGCGAGGGCTGCCCAGAAGCGCCGGTGCTGGGTCTCTCGGCTTGAGATAGCAGCGCGTCTCTCAGCGCGTCAGGAAGGCGGGGCTGCTGCCAGCGGGGTCTGCTTCTGCTCTCGGCTTCGGCAAGTATGGCTGCTCCGTCTCGTCACCACGCGTGTGTTTGCATAGGGCAAGATCGGCAATATTTATACCTTAAAGGTGCCGAGATTGACGTAAGGATGGACATAGATACGTCAATAAAGATGTCATACGACTTGCTCGTTAGCACATTCTTTACTAAAGTTCTCTGTGAAATCAAAACAATGGCCGCACGGATTTTCCAGGTTGTCATAGGTTTGATTTGTTATGAGAACGTCGTATGCCTTATCAGGGGCTGGAGGAATGTCGCTTGTCTAATTAGATCTCAAGCGTTATGACCTAATCAGATAACACGTTCCTGTGCCGTAGTGTGACTGCGTCAGATAACGGTATCTGCATCATGGGGGCTTTTCTCGCCTCATGGGCTGACTGTTAGTTAACTTGATAGTTAGTTTAACCAGAATAGGGTCAGGAATAGGGGGATTGATTCAGAACCTATAGGAATACATGACACCCACTCCACGCTAACTATGGTCATATTTACTAATCTATGCATAGTATAACATAGTACAACATACTATAGAGTATAGTGTATACCTTACCACCCCAAAATACATAAATGCATTTTGAAATTTTCAAATATACTGAAAAATTGCAGTCATATATATTGTATGCACTTAAGCTATGAATTAAACGCTAAAGTAAACACGCATTTGTAGACATTATTGCTTATTTGGTATATGAGAAATACACATGAAATGGCTCTTAATATGGCTATACAGAAAGAAAGTCCGAGACCATTTCATCACATAATAAAATATTTGTGAACATATCAGCGGGCAACTAAAGTTTATAAAGTATCTAAAAATAGAAATCTTAGTTCTCTAGGAATAGTTTCTTACTTTAAGCAGAAGATAAGTGTCCCGAAAATTTTGTAAAAATAATTTGGGGCTGCTAAAAAATTGTTGTCCGTGAACTGGTGGGAAAAATTGTTCATGTGACTTTATTTTTAAAGTTGAAGGCCGAATTCAGGGAACGCCGTGTGCGAGCTTGCTCAAAAGTCTCTATTTCTGTTCTGGAGAGAACATCATATCATTAAGGCTTTCGAAAAAACTGTCAACAGCTTCATGGGAAAGTTCCACTAAGTCGGAAATAGGTGTAACCATGCATTCGTGCGCATGATTGTCTCCATTGACATTCTGATTCGCATTGCTGACAGAAGGTCGTACCTGTTCAATGCTGCTTTCATCTTGAACTTCACTACTCTTCAATCGTAGTGGTGAAAATTCCACGAATGCTGTCATCAGGATTGGCAGCCTTTGAGGGCAGCACAAAGCGTGAACCTTGGTAGGAACCAACAATGTATCTGCATCCACTGGCGCATCCGATTGTAGCGTCAGACAGGTGTCTAACACGCATTCTTCTCCGCATAGCAGACATCTCAATACAGGTAAAACACACCTTTGCCACATCGGTCGAAATGATAGAAACCAAGTCATGTTTAGGTCTCTAAGCCGGGAGAGTCCCAGGATTTTTGATATCCGGTCCCGGTATCCAATGGCTAGGATCGTGTCTTCCATTGTCGCGAGAGTTTGATCTGTGACATGGGTTGCCATAACGAAAAATAAGGACTAAGAATAGGATTCCTGCAATTAGTCCCAGGATCAGGGGAAGTTCGCCAAAAATCGAATGGACGAAATCTGGAAAAATACCCAGTATGGCTTTGAATGGTGTTAATGCCATCGAAAATACTGTCTTAAATACCTTTGAGACCCCAGTGGTATCAGAAATATTTAAGATTTCGCTCAGGATTTCCGCGAAATGTACGGGGGAATTAGTCGATAATAATAATGTATGTATCTCTGCAGTCGTCCTTGCGACTTGTAGATCATACGTTTCTTTTGATGACGTGAGCCTTGTAGGCGTCTGAAGAAGCACTGTTTTCATTCTGCTTAAAGTATCTATTCGAATAGAAGTAATTTTCAAACTGAGCCATGCCCTTGCCTCCCTGTCTGGAAAGGAGCTGGGGAACAAAGAACGTCCACAGCACTTGACCTTCGCAGTCGTAGTGACAAGATAAGGAGTCCCGGGCATAAGACTACAACATCTGCGGTCTACAATAAGAATGTAACTCCCATTATAGAGTCTTTGAAAGAATGGTTCTATTTCAGTTGCAGGTGCGCCTTGCTGGTGACATGAAAGGTTGTATGAATTCCCTTCACAGGCTCCATGCAAACTAATTCCGTTACACAGAAGCGTGCCGCTTAGTGACATAGCACAATTGTTGCCACTAAGAAACACTTTCTGTCCTTTATTACTGACACATGCATGTGAATAGGGCAGGTTCCAAGTTGTTTTAAGGTACCCCTTTCCCAATTTCTCGTACATGCCAGCCTGTATATATTTTTGGCAGTATTGAAACCTGAAGGTTGAGATTGGAATATTTATGATTCCGTGGATTATCCATTCACTGACAGGTCGTTCTGACATTGTCATTGGTAATCTTTCTAGTTTTTCAATGCTCAAGATTGTATAATCAGCACCCTTTTGCGCCATACCGATTTGTCTATCAGTAAGGTTAAAGATTTGGAATAGTGACGTTGTGTTGATTAAACGCCAAGGCACATAGCCTGAACGCAGATTTTGTAACGTCCAGCCAAGCTGTACAATAGAACGCAATTGTGACTGACCATGTTGTAATAACAGTAAGTCTTGCGATAATATGTCGATTGCTGAAGACACAATGCTGTCCAAAGAAAAAATTCTGGAGGACAGAGTCATTAACCCATTGTCCACTACAGAAAGTGATTTTTCCAAATTAATACGGTCAATTTCCCGTAATCTCTCTGCTGTTTCAATTTGAGTAACCTTCCAGGCCTCATTGTATGCTGCATATACAGAGGCTGCTATGAAACGCTTTTGACGCTGTTTGCGTGGTCCCATTATGAAATCACGCAAGTCAGCACCATCAGTAAGTAAAGTTAGGTGTTGCTTAATTTCAGGCAGTGTGGAAGTTTGTAGCCATTGAAGGCATAATTTGCCCACACTGTAGGTTGTTATTATCCCTGGGTGATGTCTCTGGGGATATCTAGGGTCTGGCCTGGTCATTTTGAAACCCTGTGTTTTGTTCAGGAATCTATCTTGACAGTTATTTGTATCTGTGGGCCAGATCAACCATTGTTTCCAATCAGGATATGTTCTGTTTTGGTTTAATATATGGTTTACGTCTATCTCTTCATCTGTATCAGAGTTATTGCTAAACATTGTTGGCTTTGGAATAGACGGTTTATTTAAATCTTTGATTTTGGCTAAGCCAAGACAGGTGGTTTGTTGAACAGTGTCATTTAAAAATATCATTTGTTCTGGGATCATGCAGGCTCTTAACAAAGCTTCTAAACCCTGTACTTGCCATTCTTTTGTACCCCAAACACTTTTCAAATCAACATTTTTGTCCCAATAATCAAATCCAAAAGTATTCATTTTTTCGAAGAATGAATCTGAATATATCAATTTTGTGTTGGTTATCATGGTTTTCATCCCTGTCTTGTTTGACAATTTAAAATAAAATGTTTCAGCATTACTTGTGTTAAAACCTGAAAAATATGAATATTTGTCGTAAACGGTTCTTGAGCTCCCTTTTGGAGGTGTAGCACAATGTTCCCATTGATTATAATTTAAAACATTTCTAGGTTGTGCAGATTTATGTAAAAAATGGTTACCATAGTGGTTATAGCAATACATACTGTCATAATTTGTAGAACCTTGCAAATAATCATGTTTTGTAAATTTAGCAGACATTACTAAGTCAGACATCATGTTATTAATGTTTTCGAAGTCCCAATCATCAGCAAATGAGTTTGGTTTTGCAAAGTCACTCAAGGAGATCTTGATTTGGTGTGGATATTTCAGGATCTCGACCGGACCATAAATTTCATAGTCAGTGTTGTCCCAGGCTACCCCACCAGGTATCGGATTGGCTGTGAAGTTGGCTGAAGAAAGTTCTCTTTTCTCGACGTGCGAAGATGTGTGTGGTTTGAGGACCAAGTTGATGTTCTGACTTGCTGTGTCCATTTTAGCATATTTTCCCTCAATGAAGCGTCCCAAAGTAAATACCATGATTAGCCAAAGTATGAGGATAAATGCACCAAAACCCACCCAAAATTCAATCCATGGAGAAATCAGATATGTTTCTTTCAGTTGGTTCAAAAGTTCCTTAGCTTTGTCTTTAAAGGATTTTGATGATGGCTGTGTCTTTGATTCACTGAAGCCTTCAGAGGAATCATCGAAGTTGATGAAGTACCCGGATGCAGTTCTGTCAATTGTTCCAATTGCTTCAGGATTTTTGTTTCTTGCATTGTCACTTGGTACTTCATTGTAGATTGGTGTGTCTCTGCTAAATGTTTTTATTTGGGTTGTCAGAGGTCTGAGTTCTATTGCATTGTTGCATAGTCCTTGTTGTTCTTCTGTAGGCGTTTCGAATGTGATGAGCCTCTTTGTTAGGACCTCTGTACTGGTAGCAAACCTTGGTGTTCTGCTACTTATTGGGAGTCCACTTGGCCTACTGTTTGTTATCGGCCACATGTTGTGGTTTTACCAGGTCGATGGATACAACTCGGTTCTCCTTTTTACCAGCAAGTGGCGGTAGTACAACTGATCTTGTCCCGTTGACAGACAAGACAGGAACTGCTTTTCTGTAAGAAGGCCCAAATTCCTTCTTTACCGCGATCTTCTCCCTGACTAGATCCCCGACTTTTGGAATCCAGACAGGTCTTGCTGGGACAGGTGGTGATTCTTCAGTGGTTGTTGGCTGTTGTTTCAACTGTATGTTGCTCAGGTCTTTTCTTGGTTTGTTTAAGTCCTGCAAAATAGCCAAACGGTCTTTGACATCAAAGCTTTTTTCTTTAACCACTGAAGTCTGACTGTCGAGGTCAGAGATAATCATTCTAGTTCCAAACAATAATTCGTACGGACTGAATCCCTTCAGAGAATTTCTTGGCAAGTTATTTAGACTACGTTGGACACTTATTAGATGTTTGACCCACCCAGCTCCCGAACCTAATACCTTTGCCGTTATAGATTGCTTTATGTCACGTTTTTTTCTTTCAACAATTCCGTTCCCCTCAGGGTGAAATGGACAAGAGTACCGCAATTGCACGCCCATGCTGACCATGGCCTCCTTATAAGCCCGAGAGCTAAAAGCAGGACCATTGTCCGAATGCAGCATGCCAATTGCGTATGTGCCGATAAAGACTCGCAAATCTTTTATAACAGTTCTGGCGTCAGCCGTTCGCTGGGGCCACATCCATATAAATCTCGTGCATGAGTCCACTGCAACCAAGATATATTTATAGTTACCATCCCTTTGTAAGGGACCGCAGTGGTCTAGATAAACACAGGCTAATGGTTTATCCGAGATTAGAAGGGGCGTCTGCGCTGGACGTCTCACCGTTGATACTTTCATTTTTTGACATATTTCACATGCTAGAACATAGTTCCTCGTTTGTCTTCTCATTTGTGGCCACCAGTATCTCTGTTTTAATAATGATACTGTGGCTGAGACGCCAGCATGAATAGAAGCAAGCCCTTCGTGTGCCGCTATTATTAGTCCTAACCTATGTTCCTTGTTTGGAATTGCCCTATCCCCCACTCCAGGGATTCGAGCAAAAGGAACATTGTTTGCATCAGTTATGTATGAGTATTTTACTGGAAATCCTTTAGGGAGTGGTTCTATCGAATCCTTTTCTGAAGCGCTGACAGCTCGTAATATTTCGCTGTCTATTTTTGTTTTTGACCGGGTGACGGCAGCTACGGAAGCCGTTTGCACAGCTGCCTTCGCGGCCTCATCAGCCAATGAATTCCCTGCAACGTGAACGCCATCACGTTGATGACTCAGTGTATGTATCACGTGAGTCTTTGGTAGTTCTTTTTGTAAAAGAACTACTTGTTCCCAGAGCATTTTATGCTTGATTGTGCCACCTTTTGCATCCTTGAAACCGTTCTGAAGCCAGATCTGCAAGTATTCATTGTAAGACTGAACGCAATAATACGAATCGCACACTATGAGTGTGGGGAATTCTCGATCGGTATTTTCAAGCGCCATCTTGAATGCTAGTAGTTCAGCTAGCTGAGCAGTACAATCTCCTAGGGATTGTGTTTTAGTGAGGGTTGGTTTAAATTTCCCTTCGTGCCAACGACCTTTAACAATCGCGCACGCAGCACTGTAAGCTTGTTTACCCCCTACTGCGGGTTGTGCTGATCCGTCTGTATATATTATACAGCCGTAGTGATCTAGAGGCAGAATTTCGGTTGGCGGAGGACATTCAAATTCATATTGGAGAAATTCTTGTGTTTTTAAGTAAGGATCAAATTCGTACACCACGTCTGTTGCAGCAAGAGAGTTAGCCCATTGTATCCATCTTGGATGGAGTGCTTTAGCATTTGGAATGCTTGCCTTTGTTACCGCCTCTAAGGCTGGTATTGGTGTCACGATTACTATTCGTTTACCTTGTGCCAGGGCTCGTTCTTTTGCTATAGCTGTCTGTGTTGCTGTAAGAATTTTTTCCGTTGGGCTAAATTTCATTTCAGCCTTAGTGTACAAGTGTGATTTGAATGCAATTGGTACCTTTTCTCCCTCATTAGAGGTCAGGTATGTGAATCCGCATCTCCCTGGGATGACTCGAATCACAAGATTGCGTGTGTTATCACGTGTTTCTAATTTTGTTTTAATTAGCATGTCTGTTTGTAAGGATCTCAAAATTTCTGTGTGTGTTTGAGTCCAATTGGATCTTTTAAAGTCTGGTTTAATTAGATCATAAAGGGGTTTGACCCTTTCTGCGTAATTTGCAATGTATGTTCTTCCGAAATTTAGGAAGCCTAGAATTGACTGTAGGTTTTTTAGTGTTTTAGGAGCTTGGATTACGGAACATTTCGCTAGGAAATTGTCTGCCAGGCTTTTACCTTCACTTGATAACTCATATCCTAAGAATAGGACTGTCAGATGGGCAATTCTAGACTTTTTAAAGTTGAATTTGTAACCCTCTGCTGCGAACCCAAGTATTATGGTGTTCACTCTTTTCAAGTGAGTATCCAAGTCATCATCTGTTAAGTAAATGTCATCGACATAAGATAATGCTTCATCATCATATAGTTGTAGTAATTCTGTTACTCTCGCTGAGAATACCCCCGGGCTGTTCTTGTACCCCTGGGCTAACCGACAGAATTGTTTTTGAGTGCCATTTACTGAGAATGCAGTTAAATATCTGCTCTCTGGTGCTATGTTTTGACAAAAGAATCCATTGGAGATGTCCAAGGTTGTTTTGTATTTTTTGCGCACTATGTTATTCATTAGTGCAGCACTGTGTGAGTTTTGCACTGCAAAGGTTTTGCAACATGTGTTAAGGTGTCGGTAATCCAAAACTAGACGATATGTATTGTCTGGTTTGGAGACCGGAAACAAAGGATTGTTCATTTGTGAGGTGCAAGTTTCAATCACCCCCTGGTATTCTAGCTGATCTAGTATTTCATTTACCTGTTTTTTAGCTTCTTGCTTAATTGGGTACTGCCTTTGTGCAGTAGGTTGTGATTTTAACTGGATTTTGTGAGGAGGAGAATCCTCATCCCATCCTACATGATTTTTATATAAAGCAGGTGCTAAGGCCACTGCCCACTTTCTAGCAAGTGTGTATTTTTTATGAATCGGGATTTGATTCGAGAAGGCAGGCATAATTACTTTTTCGCCATGAGGGCACTCCCTGACAAACTCTGGTGGCCAGTCTTTTTCAGCTAGAAGGATGTCATAACCCTTGGAGAGGTTATCCCAAAATAGTCCCCTTATTTTCCTAGTCTTATCTCCCTCTATACGTAATGTTATCTCGTATATCTTGTGGGGTTTGCTAACTCTGGTGTCTGCAGTTTCCACTTGAAGATATTCATTCGTGTCCACTGTCTCCAGTTGATTCATAAGGACTTTGCGAGCTATGCTCACCTCTGCTGCGCTGTCTAGCATTGTCTGAGCCCACTCTCCGTTTTTCAGTTGTGTCCTCAGTATTCTCGGCATTGTTAACTACCTTGATACTGGCTACCTTCTTTTTTGGAAATTGTAATTTCTTTTTTAGCTGAGCAGGTTCCTTGTCTTTGGACTTGGCGTGCTCTTCTCTTTGTTCTGATCGTCCTCTTCTTTCCGATTTCTGCGAGGAAGTCTGAAAAGATTGAGAGGGACGTGTATCAATGTCTTGATATCTATCAGGTTTTTTAATATTATCCCTATTTCTAAGGTTATATCTATTCCCAGAGTGGTCACTCTGCGGTGACCTCTGTCTTCGGTTTGGAGATTTTTCTCTTCGCCTAGGAGACCTTCCTCGGGACTGGAATTTCTTTTCTTTTGGATTGGATTGTTTGTTTCCATCCCAGTTCTTTTTTGGTGAATTATTATTAAAAAATATTTTTTCTGGACTTTCAGTCAGTTGCCGTTTTACTGGTATTCCACCTAAACTATCTCTACCTAGTTCCTCATAGGATTTTTCTATGATTCTGGCAGTTTCAGCTGGTTGGTCTGCTATATCTGTTTCTTTTAACCTCTGGCGGATCGCCACGTTTGCTGCTTCACCTTTTATGTTGGCTAGTAATATAGCCGAGACCTGCTTGAAGTCTTTCAGTAATTTCATACCAAGAGTTAAAGCTGGTTCTGGACCGTATTCATCTTGAATTTGTTTTAGCACATCTGGTATTACCGAAATGGATGGAACACCGTGCGTTTTTGTGTAGATTGAAGCAAAGACTGTACCCCAAGTGTCACAGTCCTCTATGTGTGGTGCGATTCCCATTGGGAGACATATAGTCAGAATCCTGTGTTTTTCTATCGCGGTGGTGTCAGGAAACACCGCCTCTATTTGGGTGATTTTCTGTGCCAACCAGAATGGTATTTGTTCCCATTTAGCCGGAACTTTACCTAGGCAGGATTGGATGTTCTGTGGTGTGATTTTATTTGTGTTCCCCTGGTGAGGGGTCAGCTGTGGTAGTTTAATCGCTGGCTGAATTGTTGAAGTCCGCATTACATACTGAACTAATTGTCTATAAATTTTTAGTAATTGTTTTAGCTGTATTAACAGCTCTCCTGTAGACATTCCTTCGATGTCTGGGTGTGGTGTGTATCCGGCTAAGACCGGCCACGTTGCTCCTGGTCTACCTAAAGGACCGAGTCTTGTAATGTGATTGTTATGTTTTAGGGCGCCATCAAATAAGAGCAAATGCTCTTGGAATTTGAGTGGTACTTCCACCTCCTCGAAAGGAGTGTAAATGTCAGGTGGTACCTCTATTTTGTAATAGTGGAAGTACTTTGTTACAGCATTTGCTGCTGGAAAATGTATCCATGAATAGTATACCTCTGTCTGCCGATATTCGTGTGCCTCAATTACGAATATGACTGTGCCACCTCTAGGTGTCAGTCAATTTTCTATAAGTTTTAAGGTTATAGATTTCCTTTTGGCGACCGGGATGAGTATTATATCCCCGTCTGCATCTAGTGCTGCAGTATCAGCTGCTACTATTTCAGCTACTAATCTAACTGCCTCTCTTTCTTCATCACTTTCTGACATTTTACTGTTAGAAAGGTTATTCTTTTTGTTTGCAGATCAGGTTTCTTATGGAAACAGAGATTAGATGCACAATATTTTGGAACAGTGTATCCTTCAACGTTGACTAAACCAAGAACCTTATATAGGAGTTCCCTCCTGCGAGGTTTTGGAGGATATTACCTTTCACCCACTCCAGACGTCTTTGGAGTATTTGGGAAAAGGGGTCTGAGTGAGAAAGCACGACTGAGTTACTCTAAATGTCTTACGTTAGTTTTATCGCCCTTTCCAAACGCGTTGGGCGCCATGTAGTGTAGTTCCTATCTTCCCAATAGGCTCTGCGCATTGGAATAATACCTACAGCAGTAAAGGCCTAGGCCAGACGTTAACTAGGTCTACTACTGTCGATACTAGACTTAAGTTTTGGGTTTGCCAGCGTAGCTCAGAGTTCGCTAGAAACTTTCTCGAATGTTCAGGAAAGAATTAACTCCCCTGATTAGACAAGAAGGGATTTAGTTTCTGACAACCATAGAACATGACAACTTTGCTCTCCCCTAATCAAGAGTCAATCTCGAGAGTCGTGTGAGCACAAGGCAATTATTTTACTCAGTCAGTACGTGCATTCTTAGTCTCATCAGATTGTAGAGAAAAGGAAGAGACGGGCGTGTTCAATAAAAAGGTGTTATTTATTGATCAGTCTCTTTTCTCGTACAAGAGAAATGGATCGATATTATTGCAATACTTATAGTTAAGTAAAGTGCATACATTAAAAGCAATAGTATAAAATAATACTGTAAAAACATTGATAGGGTTTCTGAGCCATATGATGTTTAAAATGATTAAAATATATTTACATACACATATACATTTGACTAAACGTACTCAACTGGTGTTTCTAAATACGCCTACCCCGTGTACCTGACCTAAGTCTAATGCGTGGGCGGGAATAGAAAGTTACAGTTAAGTTAAGTTTGTTTTTGCCAAGTGAATAACTAAAGAATTCTCTGTGAGGGGTTATTCAGTTCTGTACCTGGAAGTTAGGATGAATGAGGAATGGTATCTCTTTCTCTGCTCTCGATATTCCAGGCTGCCTGCGAGGGCTGCCCAGAAGCGCCGGTGCTGGGTCTCTCGGCTTGAGATAGCAGCGCGTCTCTCAGCGCGTCAGGAAGGCGGGGCTGCTGCCAGCGGGGTCTGCTTCTGCTCTCGGCTTCGGCAAGTATGGCTGCTCCGTCTCGTCACCACGCGTGTGTTTGCATAGGGCAAGATCGGCAATATTTATACCTTAAAGGTGCCGAGATTGACGTAAGGATGGACATAGATACGTCAATAAAGATGTCATACGACTTGCTCGTTAGCACATTCTTTACTAAAGTTCTCTGTGAAATCAAAACAATGGCCGCACGGATTTTCCAGGTTGTCATAGGTTTGATTTGTTATGAGAACGTCGTATGCCTTATCAGGGGCTGGAGGAATGTCGCTTGTCTAATTAGATCTCAAGCGTTATGACCTAATCAGATAACACATTCCTGTGCCGTAGTGTGACTGCGTCAGATAACGGTATCTGCATCATGGGGGCTTTTCTCGCCTCATGGGCTGACTGTTAGTTAACTTGATAGTTAGTTTAACCAGAATAGGGTCAGGAATAGGGGGATTGATTCAGAACCTATAGGAATACATGACAAGAGAAGACGGGATCAAGCATTTGGCCGGCGTAGTGGGTGGGGGTGTTGACCAGTTGCTTGAGTCCGAGGTTGGCGAGGTTTTCCAGCAGGGCGGTTGTGTTGCGGTCCTTGTTGTTCTCCAGGTGGAAGTTGAGGTCCCCGAGGAGGATGTAGTCAGTGGAGGGGAGGGCGTGCGGGCTGATGAAGTCTGTGATGTCTTCGCTGAATTGTGTGCGTGGTCCCGGGGGTCTGTAGACGTGGGTGCCTCTGAGGGTCGTCTTAGGGTCGGTGTGAATCTGGAAGTGGAGATGTTCGGCTGCGGCGAAGGAGTCGTTGGCGTCGGTCGTGATGCGGATGGTGTTCCTGTGGACGATGGCGATGCCACCTCCGGTCTGGTTGATGCGGTCCCTCCTGATGATCTTGTACCCGTCCGGGATGGAGATGGCAATGTCGGGTGCAGAGGAGGCGTTCATCCAGGTTTCCGTGAGGAAGGCGACGTCCGGTGATGTAGCGTCGAGGAGGTTCCAGAGTTCCACGGCGTGTCTGTGGACGGAGCGGGTGTTGATCAGGATGCACTTGAGGTGGTTGCTGCTGGTGTTTGTCTTGGCGGGTGCGGGGCAGGTTCGGAGGCAGGTGAACTTGCAGGTGAAGGGTCCGTGGGTGCGTCTCGGGGTGGCTCGGTAGGAGGCGTGGGTCCGGCTGGCATTGAGTGCGTTGAGAGTGGCGGCGTCGTAGGTCAGTCGGGTCATCTTGCCTCGGCGGGGAGGGCCAGGGGTCCTGGCGCTGGGCGCGGGCCAGGCGCGGACGGGCTTACCTTTGGCGCACCTTCGGCGCTCAATCGGCGCTCCCGCTGCGCGCGTCCGCTGCACGGTCGCTCTGGGGGGGTCATAAGTAAGGAGCCGGGAGGGAGGAGCAGCTGGGTGGCGGGAGCGGGGCGGCGAATGGAATCACAGGGGGGCGGGGCCGCAGGGAGGCAGCTGCGGGATATTCCAAGAAGCAGCGGGCAGCGGGAAATTCCCAGGAGCAGCGGGAAATTCCCAGGAGCAGCGATCAGCGGGAAATTCCCAGGAGCAGCGGGAAATTCCCAGGAGCAGCAGGCAGCGAGCGAAGGAATCTGCAGGCAGGAGGCGGCAAAGTCAGGCAGGAGCGGCAGCAGTGAGTGGGGCGACCAAGCCCTGTCGCCCCACTATGTGCACTTGCTTAGTTGACATGGCAGTCCCAGTCTGCGCACAGGCTCTGCAATGGCAGGCCTGAGTCACATTTTACAAGCTGCTTCTGTGGGTGGCACAATCGGTGCTGCAAGCCCACAAGCAGCATTTAATTTACAGGCCCTGGGCACACATAGTGAACTGTACTAGGGTCTGACAAGTACATCAATTGACCAGTCATGGAAACACTAATCCATAACACAATTTACAAAAGAGAGCCAATGCCCTTTAGCACTGATCAGCAGTGGTAAAGTGCCCAGAATCATAAACCCACTAACAACAGGTCAGAAAAAATACAGGAAGAAGGCAAAATGTTCTGGCATGACCCTGCAAAAAGGGCCACGTCCAACAATATTAATAACCATAACTTGCCTAATGCTGCAATGCATCATCTATACAGTCATGTTAACTTTCCAAGGTAGTCATAAAGGTTGTCATGAATCCCTTTCCACTGTCTTCACAGCTCTACATCTGTCACCTACTTGGTAGAGCAGGTCACGGCTTTGAGGCTTCAACTTGCTACCAAATCTATGGCATTTGTGCCCCCCCGGCCATGCCTGGGCAGCATATGGTGTGTCCACCCAATGCTGACTATTTCTGACCCTTCTGGCTGTCCTCAAGTATCCCCGCCGTTGCATTTCCCCATGAGCAGACCAACCAAGCTGGACTTGTGCACTAACGTGGGCCTGCGTAACAGACATCTGCTCACAACTACCCAAAACTACAACTTGCTTCATGCGGCAGTGTGTATAGACCCCTGAAGACAAAATGTTGCGACCACTAAAGGATGCAAGCAGTGCCAGTGAACTAACATGGAACAGTCTAACCATGCTCGGTATCCCATGGTATCAACCCGAGTCTACACTTCACCGCCACCACTCTGTTCATCCTTGCCAAGTGGAGTCCTGCTGATTCAGACTTGTGATTACCTTAACTTGGTGATGTCATCAATGGCCTCAAGGGCACCACCACCCACACCCGCCCACAAAGAAGTGCAAGACCCGACCGGCTGGCCATCTTAAGGCAAGGCAGGAGCTCCCGGTCAGATCAGCCAGTGCCACAGATGGGCTGCCCCATGCACACCACAGTGTTAACTCAAGGTGCCCCTTCAAGCTTGCCACCATCTTCTTCCGGGCACCGCCGCTCTTGCTGCAGGTGCCAGTAAGTCCGAACACAGATGTTCCTGAACCCTTGTTGGTCAAAAAAGTTGGGCCTCTTTGGCAGGATGTTCAGCACGCCGGCCATCCACCCGTTAGATCGACTCCAGAGGTAAACCTGTTCTGTTCCTCATGCACTGGCACCTGCGGCCAAGACAACATCAATTTCCTTCAGGGACAAAGCTGTTAACTGCTGGACCCGGTTGCCTTTTAGGCCATGCTTGTGACCACGCCCCACTTTCTTGATTGGCCGCTTTGAATCCAACTCCCTGATCACTCTCTTGCCTTTTCCATGGCAAACTCTCGCACGCTGCTGCTGCCATGCCCTTTGCCTGCCACCCAGAGGGGTCTCAAGCACTCTCCCTCTAGTGGTAAAATACTTCAGGATTTCTCCTTTTTTTAAAAGAGAAGCAAGGAGAATCACTGATGCAGCACGAAGGGTTCAGGAGCTGGGGGGCATTTCTATGGGGATCAGATACTCACTCCATAACAAGGAGGCCGATAGGGCTCAGGCAGGTCCATTTGCATGATCAATTGCAGCAGGTCAGTTGGGCAGTTGCAGGGAGGCCTCAGGAACTTGCTGTGTCCCTTTTGATCAGAACAGGAGGTCAGTCAGCAGACCCTTTGAAACACTTCAGCCTGGGATGAAGAATGCAGGTCCAGTCTTCCTTCTCAGACAGCAGAATAGCCCTCAAGCAGCAGGGTAGTCCACTGGCAGCTGGGCAATCTTATATCTGTAGTATCCACAGGTCCAGGAGTGTACTGAGGAGTATGTATAAGGGTTCCATTTCTATACCTGCTGTCCCCTTTGAAGTGGGATAAGCTTCTGGAGTTT
Organism: Lissotriton helveticus; assembly: GCF_964261635.1. NCBI lineage: Eukaryota > Metazoa > Chordata > Amphibia > Caudata > Salamandridae > Lissotriton > Lissotriton helveticus. Next base: position 876,090,490 of record NC_136068.1, on the reverse strand, counting down.
TCCCCCCACAGAAGTGTCTGGAATTTCTACATCCCTGCCCTGGTTCTAGTGTGTTTGGAGGCACAATAGGCTAGTGTGAAGTACTTTTTGTGTAAGCTGGGCCAGTGCCTTTGAAGTACAAGTGTGGTCAATGACAGCTTACTATCCAACATCAAGTTAGGAGGGCCCATCTATTTTGATGCTGACTGGCAGGAATATACAAAGACCAACAGCAAAGTACACCTAGTCATGTGGCCCCTGATACAGGCTGCATGCACCAAATGTTTAGGACAAGAAAGTCCCTTCTTCCTAAAAGTGCTGTGGCAACAAATGTTGAACAATGAACAATGGATTTAACCCAGATCTCTAGACTGGAGGAGAATGTTTGATTTATTCAGCATTTCATCCAGAATTTATCGCTGCAGCATGACTTTCTAAAAGTGGCATTTTCAGAGTAGTGACTGAAAATCTGACTTTATCATTAAAAATGGTCTTAAATTCCCTAGACACAAAACATGACATCCCTACCAGCTCCCAAACAAAAGTTCTTACATATTAACTCCTTCCATGCGGGGCTGTTTCCCCCGCTGTGCTGGGGGGTGGGGGGGGGCGCGCACAGCGCCCCCATGCTCATGACAAGGTCAGCTCATCATGAGCTACGGCGCTCCGGTGCTCATGACGAGCTGAGCTCGTCATCGCCACACCCGTTCCAATGGAATGCTCAGCACTGCAGGGGAATCAGCGCAGCATGCGAGCGCTCCACGGAACGGTCGTGGTCATGACGAGCTCAGCTCGTCATGAGCACCGGAGCGCCGTAGCTCATGACGAGCTGAACTCGTCATGAGCGCTGAAGGGGTTAAATGTAATAAGCTAACCCTATGTTAGCATATGGGAGAAGTAGGGCAATATTAAAAAATATATTTGGACCTTTATCACCACCAGGATATGTGAAAAGTAAAGCTATATATCCACATTTTAGATACAATACACCCTGCCCTAAGGGCTGTTTAGGACCTACCTATGGGTTGACCTGTATATATTAAAAAGGAAGATTAAAGTCTTACCAAAGGGTTATTTCTGCAATGGGTTGCATGAGACAGATTTTTAAATGCTACTTAGGTGGGTACCACAATATTTGCTGCAGGACCACTAGTAGGTATTAAAAAAGTTATTTACATACGTCAAGGATACGGTCTTCTCCAAATCTAGTATTCTCTGTAAACCATCTACTATCAGTTTGCTTGTGACGTAATCACCTGGTGCCATTCTGTTTGAAATGAATATTGTCGGGCAAGCTGTTAATGAATAAATGAATGATCATCAGCTGACTGTCTACTTACTCCATGTCTCAATCACAACATCAGGATTAGATTGGTCTTTAACTCCACCTGCATTTTCCTGAAGGGCTGGAGCTATTGGAGGCTGGTTTTGAAATCCCGGAGAGGCGGAGAGTGCCTTTGTCATTTTTCCAAGCTACCCATTATTATTTGTAGCAGACATAGCGGACTTCAAGACAGAGACTGCGAAAGGGTGAGGCTGGGTGAGGGAGCGATATTGAGAGGGCAAGCTATCCGAGAGTGAGAAGAGAATGTGGGATAAAATGGATGGATAAGAAGAGAGAGAGTGAGGAGAGGAAGGGTATCTGAGCTACTTTTGGCTCTGTAGTCCAGCCCTGCACAACATACATCTACAGCAATATTTAACATTTACTTCCTTCTCCCATCCTTTTTTGCAGTGTTCAATGTCACTTTTTGGGTGTGGGTCAATATATCTTTGCAGACATTATTCCCTCGCTATCTACCCAACTGCATCTTGGAAGCCAGTAAGGCAAACCTGATGCAGGAACTCTTTGCATCTGAAACACAGAAATCTCCAAAACCTGGGGATTTATTCCACAATAAAGATGAGATAATTGTATTCACTGCGACATTTACTTTTAGTCATTCACCTGTTGGCCCAGGGACATGCTGAACATTTCTTTAACATTACCTCTAGTGTGTGAATCAAATGTGCAGCATGTCAAGGTACCCAATGGCGAGAAAGCATTTACTATGTTCCTTGATCAGGTCCCCCACTATAAAGTGAAAACAATGGTTTGCATATTGTTCCTGAAAGACACAGGAGTAATTATCGGGGGCATTTCTCAGCCACCTCCGGTTCCAGCTCATTGAAAGCATGGGGTCTCGACGGATAGAGCAGTGCCCCTCCCCTGAACTGTCGCCAGGTAGAGGTGAGGCGACTTATCCGTACACTACAGGTACGAACAGTAAACCGAATCCTCCAAACGAGGGACTACTGGTTTTGAATAGAAACAATAGTATTGTTTTGTAATTGTTGCAACACCTTTTTCTCTAAACACTTTTCAATCGCAGTAGCACATAACAACCTTTTGATCTGGACGAAAGCCGCGACAACTTATAGGGTCACTGATACCACTGGGCGTAGCTTGCGTAGTAGCGCTACGCATAGCTACGCGAAGTGCACTTCGCACTACGCACGTTACGAGTAGCTACATGAACTGTGAAGTGCCATAGGGAAATGCTGCTCGCACTGATTGCACAGTGCTGAATGCTTGTCCGCACTGTGCAATCATTGCAAATGGCATCTTGCACAGTGCAAGCGGTCGTTTTCTGCCGCTCAAGTAGATTTGTACTCGCGAGCATACGCGACCACTCACAATGAGAAACCTGACCTCCCAGCGTTGAGAATCTCAACGGGAGGTTTATTTTTCACGCTCGCAATCGGCAACTTGATGATGCTGATCGCGAATGAGTAAAAAGTCTCCCCGGGATGTTGATTTTGCTCGCTCGCGGTCGCCAACTTGACTTTGAGGACCGCGAGCAAGCAAAAAGTGCCCACTACGCTATGCATTTTTGCACTGTGCTACGTGCAGTTTGCGTAGTGCGAAGTAGCACAAACTACGCACGCTCCGCGAGCGTAGCGTAGTACTACACCCAGGGTTAGTCACTGAGGCTGAAACATGTAGATCTGTTCACGTCCACCATATGCGGTTATTATTTGAATCTGCTGGTGCACTGTTTTTAATCCTCACACCAGGAACATACTATTAAAGTTCATATTGGTCTTGGTAATTAGTTTTAATATCACTCACTCCCATTTATTCTCTCTTTAAGTTCTGCACTGCACCTGTCACCCAACTGATTCAGTCTTCTCGTCTGAAGGATTTATTCTATCCTAATAAGTGTAGGAATAAAACATCCCTGAGCTCCTCCCTCACAGTGAGGGTGTAGTACCCCTTAGCAGGGCTAGGGTTCCCTGTCAAGATGAGAATCCCAGATGATGAAGCATGCCACCTCAGTGGGTGACGGGATTATGATCTAAATAAGGGATCCCCATAGGTAGCACATTGATGACACCTTTTCTGTCTCTTCTTCCGACATATAAATCTGTGTTTTCAGATCTGAGGATTTTGTGTGTTGAATCGTTATTGCATAGGGATCCAATCCTCGCTGGTCTTTAAATTCCCTTTGACCCCTCCTAACTGTACTGAATCATCGCATTTCTCAGCCACACATCACTGATTAGTATGGGAGAGGTAAGATTGTAAAGAACAGGCTCTTTCCTTTACTGTGGTGCCCCTTTCTAATTAATCATTATGTGGAACTTAGAGCAAGAAGACAAACCCTGAACAGGGATCCACACCATAGGTATGCACCCCAAGTAAGGCCTGTTGCTACACTCCACATAGACTTATACCTTAATTCTGTCCTGATGAAGGGCATATTGTGGTGTGTACCTCCAATTAGCCCACCCCAAGGTGGCTGAAAGTCTTCTAAAGTACCAGTGAATATTTTATTATTTGAATGAGGTGGACAGCCCAGTTATTAGGGCACAGGGTCTGTACCCCCAACCCAGAGGCACTCTTAGTCATTCTGCTGCCATATTAGTGAAAATTTGAAGTTTATTCCAGTTTATGGGAGAGGAGGGAGATAAAAGGCCTTCAGAGCCCAAGGGTCTTTTTTTATGAATGAGGTGGAAGGCTGCCATAATATCGGGCTGCACCACCCTCCCTACTCTAGGGACACACAGTCCTTCTGCCCTCGTAGGGTGATTAGATTGTGGGTTAAACATCTAATCTCCCTATCCTGGGGAGGTAAAAAGCTCACTAGAACACCAGGCATCTTTCATTAGGGGAGTGTAAAATTCCCATAATTTGTTTTTGAACAACTTGGCACAATTTTAGGAAAATATATTTTGTACTAAAATAAAATACAAAAACACAAGTGCTACAATGAATAAGCAATTCATGTTCTGGTCGTTTGCAACCATCTCTCGCTCTCATGGCATTAATGTTTCCTTGAATGGCAGTATATTAAGGCGAGGTGGCATAATGGCATAATTCTGGAACTTTGCGGTGTACAATCCCACAAATTATGTGCATCATGCCAGCATAATTTACATTTTGCTCAAGTCTCTTTTTTATGAATTGGTTGGTAAGCCAGCTCCACCTCGTATTTTGCCACACACTTCCGTAAGAGATGTCCACACAGTCAAATTGTCAGTATAATAACTGCATGGGAATGCCCACCAGAACACCAGGAACATTTTTCTTTGAATGGGTTCGCGGAGCCCATCTTGTTATTGAGTATGTCAATACTTCACCCAGAGCACACACCACATTTCTGCCCCCTGAGGTGGTCAGATTGTGGTATTTGCTTCAGATATGTCCACTCTAGTGGAGCACAAAGACAACAAGCCCAACAAAGACTATTTTTATTCATGTCTGTGCAGTTAATCCTTCCTGACATCATGTCTCACACCTCCTCTTAAGTGACTCAGTCATTTTTCTGCATCGCTGTGTGGATTAAAGTATGAAAATGTCCTTTGAATATCAAAGGTATGTCTCTTTCCATTGGGACTGTTGCATTATTCGGGCCTGTGGTCAACTGACACCCATGGAACCCTACCAACCCCTGGTGATTGGCATCGTAACAACCCAGAGAATATATTAAGCAAGGCATGTTTTCATACCGAGACTGGTCTGCAAACATCAGTATTATGTCACTCAATTTCTACTCTGGGTGACTGCAGTATTTGGCACCCAGGGGACCCCAATAACCCAATGCATTTTTGACAACTCACGACCTAGGTGAATTAAGTGTGTCAAGGCTCGCATGGATCCTTTCACATTTCATTTTTTCAAACCCAATGGGTAAATGCAACTGGCAACCACCACCACAAAAGTGTATCTTATATATGGAAAAGAGAAGAGTAAGAACATTGGATGGAAGGGCATTTTTTGTTCTGTATTGAATTCCTCAATATTTTTGCCTCAGTCTGGAATTCAATGTCCATTGAAAAGACACACTTTTATAAAATGCCCTCATAAACATGTGGCATTATGGGTAATTCAGACTGGTAACCCATCAGCCGTATTGCTTAACTCAGACTTGTGGGTACAAGACAAAAATACATAGTTTTCCTTAATACTAATTTTTTATTCGTCATACATTTCATTATGAAGTGATGAATGGTCTGAGAGACAAGGAAAAATCATTGTAAGCCATGGCTTGGTTAAAGGACTTGAGTATAAACAGTTTTTGGGCAATCGAAAAATATTATATATGTTTGTGACCTGAACAGTGTTGCAGATGTTGTGATATATAACTTTTGTAGATCAGTATTTAGCTAGAAAATGTACATATAAAACCCTACTGTCTATTTCTGTTGATCCCCCACTTGCTATCATTGTTTGATTTGGACTATGAATTTCTTTATAACAACCATGAGTGTTTACCTACAAATAGACTTGGTGGAGTTAGAATTTTGTATAGGTTTCAGAAATCGACTTAATCCATCAGATATGAAGGATAGCATAGCAAACTGACCCCTTTTTGACCTCTTGATGGTGGCCACCATACCTGGAAGTGCTAGCCATCCCCAATTGGGAATCACAAACAGTGTCTGAGACACTGTTGTACATTCATGTTTGTGTGTGGCAAATTGCGAATCGCAATTCTACACAATTTGCGACTAGCAAAAGTGATTGGTCGTACATCTTGCCCCAAATGTTTTGTTGCAGTCTGATGGGCAGATTTACAAGAAAGTGACTCAGTGCTAGCTGCAAGCCATTTGGCTGCATCACACTTAGTCACTTTCAAAGCACAGCGATTCCACATATTTACAACAATATGTTGTATCTCTATGCTTCACCCTGTGCTGGCACACAAACTGTTGCCATGCACCGGCGCAGGCACCCTTGCATCATTGTGCGAGGATGCCTGCATCGTGAGGAGATTGTTTTTGTTGAGGAAGGGTTCCCTTCCTGCACAAAAACAATCTGAAATGCCATTTTTCAACTTCTATGTGTGCTGCATTCGCACACAAAGAAGTTGAAAAACGTCAATGTTTCAATGATTGTTTATGTGCAGGAAGGGAACCCTTCCTGTACATAAACAATCATTAGAGGTGATTTCCTCTTTTTAGGTGTGCTGCAGAATGCAGCACGCACAGAAACAGGAAATAGAAATGAGGAGAAATTAATAAATTTCTCTTTGTTGCACCTCCCTATGCCTCTTCATTCACACGTATTTCCAGATTGACGATTCCTCGTAAATCTGAAAATGTGTCTGGTTCCATGGGTGTTACATGCGTGCAAAGGGGCCATATTTACAAGGACAGGAAAAGTCACGCAGGGTGTCTTTTCCTGTCCTTGTAAATATGGAGCAGTAGGATACGCCACCTGTACGTCACAAAAAGTGTTGCATCTGTGGCTCAAGGGGCATGTAAATCTGCCCCTGATTTTTGATGCAATCTTGATCCATGCTATCCAAAAGGGTGGGTGTGTTAGTTTTAATGAGTTGTGACATTTTTTGGTATGTTTGACCTGGTGGCCATACCTAATTGTTCCTGTCTTTCCTCGGTTGGCACAGATGACTACAAACCTCAGGTGTTGCTGAGGGCAGATTTTGCTGCTGGATGTCTTCATGAATAGATAAATGAATATTCTGGCTGTTCCATCAGTATGAGTGCCTGCTCATCCTGCCGCCTAGAGCTTTCTTCAGTCTCCCGAACTCCGAAATAATTAATGGCAACGTAATGTATCCGGGGTATTTGCTCACTCTGGCACGTCTAAATAACACAATTAACAGAGATGCATAAAAAGACAACACAGCTCTGGTCACCTCTACCAATAGTATTCATGCTGGGAGGACTGCCTGGTATGCTCCAGAATTGTTTGGATAGGAAAGAAGTGGCAAGGTCCGCCTGTATCTGCCTGAGTAAATAGCAAATGTGTTCACCCCATATCAAGTGCATCTTTCTTACTTTTGGATGCAGTGTTTGCACATGTACGATAACTGCTCTCCAATTCTAGAGATGCTCTTATTCCTAAATGAAGCCTGTCTGTTAATCCTACTCGACCTGTCATCAGCTTTTGACACCGTCAAACACAACAACCTGCTGAATCTCTTGAAACATAGAATGGGTTTATCTGGAAGTGTATTTTAATGGATCGCCTCCTTCCTCCAAAACAAATCCCAAAGATTCAAGGTCAACCAATCCTTGTCCTTCCCATCGTCTGTCACTCTGGGAGTTTCTCAAGGCTCCTCCCTCTCTCCCACCCTTTTCAACGTTTTCATAGAACCCCTCACTGATCTTCTCAGACTCTCCAAAATACAATTCCACATGTACGCTGACGATACCCAAATCTACATCAAAATTCACTCTCTAGAAGACATCAAATCACTCAACTCCACACTACAAAAAACCCAAATCTGGCTGGCCAAAAACCACTTGAAACTTAACTCCCTCAAAACGGAATTCCTTGTAATCGCCCCCCCCTAACAAAATTCAATCTATCACAGACTGGATGAAGCACCTAACAGCTCTCTATGGACAACCACTCATAGTCGACTCAGCAAAATCTCTGGGGGTAACGCTGGACAATAACCTCAATATGCAGAAACACATCAGCGCCTCAACAAAGGGAGCCAACTTCCACCTAAGGACCCTGCGAAAACTGAAGCCCTATCTGCCCGGCTACGATTTCAAACAAGCTGTTCAAGCCTTAGTTTTACCTCGCTTGGAATACGGAGCAGTAACCCTATGCGGACTCCCGAGGTCATCGACAGCCCCGCTAAGAGCCACGATCAACTCTGCTGCACATGGCACATGGCATAATAACAGGCTCTAAGAGAAACACCCACATATCCCCAGTCTTGAGAACCCTCAACTGGCTACCGTTTGAAACCAGAATTCATTTAAAAATCGCTTGTTTGACACACAAGGCTCTCTACCATAACACCCCACTATACCTAGGTTCAGAAACTGGTCCTCTCAGCGGGCAGCAGAGCTTCCAGGAGTGCCAAGACTCTTCTCCTACAACCTCAATGATTTGCCAAGAAAAAAACGTATAACCGGTCCTTTTCCGGTATGGCTCCAAGGATATGGAATGCGCTGCCCAGTGAAACTAGAATGAACCCTTCCTCGGCTTCCTTCAAAAGAGAAGTTAAAGCTATCCTCATGGCTCAATCCAAGTGAACTCTATCTATTCACTGAACTTTATTGCTTGCTTTTCTTCACTTATATGCGTCCTTATGTTTATCTTTGCCATTTTGCACGAGCATCGCACTGCCTTTTTTGTTCTAGACTTATCTAGCACTTCCTTAATGCGTGATTCACTATAGCGTATTATATTCTGTATATATTTCTACTTGTCATGTAAAGCGATCTGATACTCGCAAGAGTCTGGTTCGCGCTATATAAAACTTTAAAAATAAAATAAATAAAACACTCATTACATATTGCTTGTCGGATATATCTGATATGAATGCATTTACAGTTCACAAGATCGTGAATTTTTCAAGAGAGATTTTTCAGTTTATCGTTGGGTTTACCTCAATGACATCTTTGAATTTGGAATACGATGTTCTGCAACAATTATGTGTGTGGTAACAACCTCTTCATCAAATGACCCTGTTCAAAGCGGATGACTAGATACATTGTGGTAACTTTCCCCTCTACTTGGCTTGCCAGTTCCTAGCCTTTTTCAGGTTCAAACATTTACCCATCGGATGAAATGTATGCAGTGGTTTGCTGATACAGTGGTTGCTGGTGTTCAAATAATTGCTGTCAGATTCTCTCTCTTGTTAGATACACATTTGCAGCATGTGTTTTTGGTGCGTTGACACAGCAGGTGCTAAACATTAACCAATTTAATTATCTCTTCAACGTTTACTGCTTCAGCTACCAAATGCATCACATGGCATAAAGCAACAAAAGGGTTTAACATGCCGAATGGCATTCTTCCCAAGAGGAAATCATTAAACGCTTAGCATTCTAGTATGTGATCATATCAGCATGGGCAACAACATAATAACAGCTGCATCATATAAAAGATGTTTTGTAACATCGTTCCAGTGGTGAAAGGCACTATTTGAAAAGAGGCTTAAGGTTCACATAGTTTTATTATTTAGGAGCCATAATAGGACAATAGCGCTCTTACCATGCACGTATTGGTTGGAAGTTAATATTTCTATATTTTACCTAGGTAATGCAATTTCACATAGGCGAAGAATGAATGCGACTTGCAGACCTCGTGACCTATGCATTTACTTTTTTTTTAACTCATTTATTTACTGAGGGGTTTTATAAAGCGGAGTTATGTTGCCATACGATCACTAACTACAGAGTGCTTCTGCACACTCAAATCAAATCAAATCAAATAAGACTTTATTTCGGTTAATATTTCAAACCATAAAAAGTACATACATTGATTACATTTGCAAAATTGCACAGCAAAACATTATACACAAATATCGTTAAAAATCATCATGATTGTTGGTTAGCAAAGGTGTCCTACTGGTCCTGATCATAAATCTAAGCAAGTTCTTATTCTCAGTGCAAGTTTTAAAAACGACAAAACATGGAGTACACAATCCTGGTGCAAAAGCTGCAAATAAATGAGGGCAGGTCTAATTTGTTTAAAATCCAATGTTCTCAGCAGATCAACAAGAAAGTAACGTCTGGGATAATCATAAAACCTACATAAAAATATAAAATGTAGCATATCCTGAGGAGACTTCCCGTCGCAGCCACAGGGAGCTACATGTTTACTAAAAATGTCTGATTTGGGTCTTATTAAAAGCTGCTGAAAAGTGTTAAATCTAAACCTGGTCAGCAAGAACTTTTCATGTGAGCTAAAGGCGCAGGCCAGGTAGGGCTCCATACCGCCACACGACTTTAGCATAATAAACTTTCTGACACTTGGTTTCAGCACTTCCACACTTTCTCTGTCCACCAATTTAAACTTGAGAAAGGCTCTTTTCACAGCTGTTAAGTCCCCCTTCACAATGCCACTCGGATGGGAGAACAGTTTAGGACACCCCAGCATTTCAAAGCAAGATTTCAAGTATTTTAGCCAGGGGATGCGCATACAGCTATCCTGAGATGTTACATCCCGTACAATCTGGTGAGTGAGTGGTATCTCTTTGTTAAGCCACAGAGAGACCCAGCAAATCAGGGGCTTCAGTGCAAGATTATCGCATAAAAACGGTGTCCCTAACTCCTCATGCACAACAAGGTTTGGGGTACTCGCGGGAACACATAGTAATCGTTTAAAAAAGGTGTTTTCGATAACCTGTAGTTGAGTATTTGACACATAGCCCCACAGTTCACTACCGTATACTGCCGTTGCTACAGACTTGGCATTATATAACTTAATCATTGCAGTTATTGGTTTCTTTCCTATCTTTTTCGCAAGATTAAGGATAGTTCCATTAACCCTCAACATATCATTTTTCTTCTTCACCAGATGAGGGGCCCAACTTAACTTCGAGTCAAATAGCACACCCAGATATGAAAAAGTCTCTGTTACCGGAATGGGGCTATCATCAAGCTTAAATACAAAGTTCTTTCTTGGGCGTTGGCCAACCTGCATTATATAGGACTTGGAATTATTGACCATTAAATCCCTATCAGACATGAAAACATTAAAAGCAGTTAAAAGTGCCTGAAGCCCCTTCTCCGTACGCGAGATTAAAACCGCGTCATCCGCGTATAACAGCACAGGGATGCCCCTTCTTCCTACTCTAGGGCAGTCAGCCTGTATAGATTGTAGAACTGTATCCAAATCGTTAATATAAAAATTAAAAAGAAAAGGGGCAAGAATACATCCCTGACGTACTCCTTTATTTATCATAAACTTGTCAGTGGTGTCCCCATTAGATGAATATCTTACATTGGCACTAGTTTGGTGGTGCATATCCACCAGGAAGTCGACAATCCCACTGTCGACTCCCCTCGCCCTCATGTATTGCCACAGCCTCCCCCTGTTAACACAGTCGAAGGCTGATGACAGGTCCATGAAGGCGAGGTGGATTGTGCCCTTCTGGGCCACCGTGTATTTACTGAGTATGAGGAATAAATTAAGACATTGAGTAATCGTGGATCTGCCCTCACAGAATCCATATTGAGATATGGACATAATATTATTTGCAGTTGCCCAACTAGTGATTCTCCCCAACAGAACTCTCCCGATAACTTTAACCTTTGAATCAATTAGGGAGATTGGACGGTAGCACGATGGGCTACCCCTATCTCCCTTTTTGAAAACCGGGACGATGGTTGACACCCCCCAGGTCACTGGGCATCCTACCACTGTGGCAGCATTAAAAACCGCCAGCAAGATAGGGGCCCAGAAGTGTGGTCTGGACTTAAATAAATCAGGGGGGATGCCATCTGGGCCAGGAGCTTTGTTTGATGTCAGGCCTTCTATGGCTTCAAGCACTTCGCCACACTCAAACCTGAGCACTCCTTTAGGTTCACTGGGATAGCTCTCGCCCATACCAGGGTCGGCTGAAAAGTACAGAGATTCAAAGTGACGAAACCAGTCCTCTTTCATTATACAGCACTCCAACCCATCCCCCGGTTGTTCTGACAGGAATGGTTTTTTTACTAACTGCCAGAACTTCGTGCTACTATTTAAAGTTTCTGGGTCCAAGAACTCATTCCAGGCCTCCACACGCAAAGTCTCCTTATGTGTTTTAAGGGAAGACTTATAAACTTTGCGGCAGAGTCGGATATTCTCCTGGTTCCGTGGTACATCTGCCAATGCTGCCTTCAAGTTACGGGCAGCTTTTGAGCACTCTTGGTTAAACCACCTTGGCCCGCATTTCTCTAAGTTTCCCTTAGATGGTTTCGTGAGTAACCCTGACACTTTCCCCGCCAGAGCTTGATAGGCATTAAGAACCCCCACCGGATCTGTCCCTGTACAGTTAACAATTTCATCTGCACAGGATTCCTCTATAGTTTTATACAGAAGGTCTGGGGTGATAGTTGACCACTTTAATCGCCGCCTCCCCTCAGTCGTAGTCAAATTGCTTTCATGGCGTAAGGGCATGACATCTGAGAGGCCAAAACCCCTGAGACATACCACAAGGGGGTTATGATCACTAAACTCACTTTTGCTAATATCAAAGGATTCTAAGAAAGGCAACAAAACTTCAGAGAATAACATGTGGTCAATAAAGGTGCCTCTACCATGCCCCTTAAAAGTCGGAGTGTCAAAGCATTTACCATGATCTCTAATTTCCATGCCCATTGTTAATACTAAATCATTCATCATGGAATTACAAAATTCACCCTCTGCTGTATGTGCAAAATGTAGCCCATCTGCTCTATTACAGTTTAGATCCCGTATGCATTTCCTAAGGGGATCACCACAGAGGTGCACATTAAAGTCTCCCATGACCATTAGATTAAGGCTGTGTTTCTTCATGGAGACATTAATATATTCATCTAGTACAGTCAGTTCGTTAAGGGCTAGGGTTGTATTAGTAGCATTGTAAAAATTAACCAATCCAACCTTATTACTTTTAGCACACAAAACAATACCCTGGACACATGAACGTTGAACATTAATGGTGAGGATACTTGAGGTTATCAGAACAGAAACAAAGATCACCAATCCTCCCTTTGGTCTTCCTCTATTAGATGAAGTTGCTGGCACAGAGAATGCTTTATAACCTTCTAGGAACATTTCACACTCCACATCCCAAGTCTCTTGGAGACAGATAACCTTAAATTGTTTAATGAAGGAGACCCATTTTTCATCTGTTATTTTAGTTGCTAGACCCGCAACGTTCCAGGACACAATATTCATACATTTATTAGGCTCCTGTGGGTTGGTAGAGTCAATATTGCATGTAAGTTCAGCTACATTTAATCCATCCTTGCCCACAGGTACTTTATGTCAGTCACACATATCAAGACCGGACAAGAGTTCGTATCTATTATGTGTGTTAACGTTATAGGCCATCTGGCGTTGCCCACCAATATCAAGTCTGTTCCCTGGGTTAGATGAAAAACCTAGCCCACCAGATTTAACTACATTATATGTAAATTGCATCCCATTATTCCCAGTGATCGGGGTCATAATATCAGACCGAGATGTTGGCCTACTCAGTTGTGGGGATGCCGTACAAAGGTGAGCATAAAAATAGCCCAGTGGACGAACACAAATACTACCCTCGTTGTAAACCAAGGATGCAGCTCTCAGCAGCACAGTTGCCACATGTTGGGGGTGTCTAAAATTAACCACAATGCAATCCCCATTTCCCACTTTGTTAGAAGGCCCTACCCAGTTTACCCTTCTAACTAGGGTTATCTGATCTAAGTACCCAACAGGGAAACCACAGTTCTTATTCAGCCATGAGACTGTCTTGTTTTTTAGTGAGTCATATGACTCGTCATATGGAGATGCCGGATGAGTGCCAGCTGCAGGGACATTTGTTAGGACCACCACAAAAGGCGCACAATCCGGAGGAAGATTTAAATAGCGGTTCCTTCTGTCAGGTCTAGGGTCCAACTTGTTACTTATAATTGGCGGTGAGCCTACCCGTGGCTGCGGGTTTCCAGTTTTAGGTTGGGGGAGACTAACAGGGGCTAGCCGCTGGGGTCTAATCCCTAGCGTATTCTGTGCACCTGCCGAATTGACTACTGGTGGCACAATTTTCCCCTGTACAGCATGGGTGGACCTTATTTCTTTAAGTATAGTGCTAGTATCTCCAGCGGCCTTTTGCTGCGCGGAGAGAAGCCCCCCAAGCCTGTCTACTTCTTTTACAAGGGAATCAATTTTTTCCACTAGTGGTTTGAGGGCCTCCTCTATCTTCAACCCCAAGCTGGTCTCCATAGTTGAAATTAAGGCAGTAAACTGCTCATTAGTAATGTTAATACTGGCATTCTGCTTGTGAGGGCCTAAATCAGCTCCCGTAAACACAAAGGGATTGTTAGCTGCAGCCCAGATGTTATCATTAGTGTGGGTAGGGTTTGCTACCGCTAAATTGCTAGTTGGTTGTCCCCCTTTGCGAGATGCCGTCTTTCTACACTGCCTGACTGGCCTCTTCTTGGGTGATACCCCCTCGCTCGCCTCACTATTTATATCAGGTTGCTCCCTCTCTCCTGAATGTACCATTGCCACAACATTTATAGTGTTGGGTGTTTGTGTCAGCATACATATTGGTGGGGTGGCAGGTGGCTGGTCATGTGCCCTCAGAAGGGGCATTTCTATACTGGACAGACTAGCCCTGTTAATAGCCTCTGTGTCTTGTACATCAATCAGGGGATCATCCTGTGAACATACTGTAGTGTCTCCTCTCCCCAATGAGGCACGTCGATCGCTATTTATCTGGGCAACCTTTTTGACCATATAGTTATCAATGGCAATCTGTCCTAGTGGCATGTTGCCTACTTTAGCCTTTGACATTGAGCTAGTAAAATACACACAATAAGAAGAAGAACAATGCTAATTTCAGAACCATACCAGTTATAGGCACAATGTTTAAAATGTCTCAGTTGCTACTGGGAATCAACAAACAAAAAGAAAGGGGCCTACCCAGTCCAGGCAGCGTTTCTGGCCCAGACCAGACTCCTCAGGCCTCGGAGGGCCACAGAGGGCCCGCCCTTTGCCCGGGCTTAGCCCGGGCGCTCCCGCGCGCGTCTCGCGGGGGCGAGAGGGGGTGTCAGCCTTTATTCGGCGCCTCCGGCACTCACTGCGCGTCACGGGCGCGCTGGTTGCAGAGGGAATGCTGGGGAGTGTGGTCCGGTTGCACGGGACGCCTCCCTCGCCTCCCGGCTTGTGCCTCTGGTTTCTGGTTTTCCCGCCGTTCCCCTCACGGCAATGCCCGATGGCGAAAAGCGTCAGGTAAGCCTGTTGTTCCCCCACTGGGCTCCCGGGGGGTCAGCCTTTATTCGGCGCCTCCGGCCGTTCCCCTCACGGCAATGCCCGATGGCGAAAAGCGTCAGGTAAGCCTGTTGTTCCCCCACTGGGCTCCCGGGGGGTCAGCCTTTATTCGGCGCCTCCGGCGCTCACTGCGCGTCACTGGCGCGCTGGTTGCAGAGGGAATGCTGGGGAGTGTGGTCCGGTTGCACGGGACGCCTCCCTCGCCTCCCAGCTTGTGCCTCTGGTTTCTGGTTTTCCCGCCGTTCCCCTCACGGCAATGCCCGATGGCGAAAAGCGTCAAGTAAGCCTGTTGTTCCCCCACTGGGCTCCCGGGGGGTCAGCCTTTATTCGGCGCCTCCGGCGCTCACTGCGCGTCACGGGCGCGCTGGTTGCAGAGGGAATGCTGGGGAGTGTGGTCCGGTTGCACGGGACGCCTCCCTCGCCTCCCGGCTTGTGCCTCTGGTTTCTGGTTTTCCCGCCGTTCCCCTCACGGCAATGCCCGATGGCGAAAAGCGTCAGGTAAGCCTGCACACTCGATTTGAGGGCATTATAAGCCGCCTTGGGCCATGCCATGTATAGAGCCTGTTTTTGGCGCTTGAGGTATTTAAATATCAGGCATTTAATTTTAATAAAAGCGATTTCTCCGAGCGAATTCAACAAATGCAGGCAGCACAAGACAGAAACAGTAAGCAGAAAATGCCTCTCTCTGTTTCTGTCTTGTACTGGTTAAAGCTAATGCATTATCTTGGAGAAATTCTGAGTTATATGAATGAACTTTGCATACCTATGATGCAGTTATACAGGCCTTGGCACAGCTCTGGGCCAGTACGGGTTCAGCTCTTAGGTTTGTAGCCTTTGCAGTCTGTGAGCTTTCTTCAAAGGCCTATGTAGGTTGCAGGAGCCAAAAAGACAGTTACTATTAACTTGGTAAGCTCCAGTCAGTGGTTGATTTGCAGCAGTAGATATATTTTCCAAATATTTTTTTGCTGAAGCTTTGCGTTGAAAGATTTCGTTTGCGATGTGTTTATTGTTGGATGTTAAAACTTGTGGTCCACTTGAAACGCATATTGTTACGTACGTTGCCTCAATGTATAAGGATGTGTCAGACAGATTATTTTTTCATTCAATAAATTATTGAGAAACTCAGGACCTCTGGAGCCAGGAGAGAACGCCATCAAGGAGGGGGGAGACACGACCCATTCCCCCTCTTAAAAAAAACCCATCACACTGATGTTCACACAATCGAAGTGGGTGGACGTAGCACTACTCCAGGAAATGCACCTTGATGCCCTAGAGTATGGTAAGTTGCGCAGGGACTGGGTGGGAAAGGTGATCCACAGCAGTGTACAGGGGGCACCATAGATCCAAGACCCACCTGCAAATGTGGGGTAGCAATCCTCATCCGCAAATCTCTACCGTCAAAGACGTGGACAGACCCAGATAGACAATGCACCTTTGACAAGTGCGAATAGCGGAAGTCCATGTCTGTATTGGATCAGTTTGTACTCCGACTGGAGCGAAATAATCGTTCTTTCTTCAACTGAATTGCCTTCTGGTGGAAATAAGCTCCTCACAGTACTTTATTGGTGGGGACTGGAACCTGGTGAAAGACCCAGTTCTGGACAGAACTGGCCCCCTCGAAAGGGGCAACGCCACACGCAGAGCCCTGATGTGTGACATACTTGCGAATAACGGGCTGGTGGATTGTGTTTGCCACTCGACAGATACGGAATATTCTTTCACCTCCCCTAACCACGGCACACTTTCTGGCTTAGTCTACTTCTTGGTCTCCTAGAAAGTGATGCAGCTGGTTAAAAAATCCCACATCCTAGAGGCAGCACTTTCTGACAACTCTCCTGTCCTTTTGTCACTAGAAATAGGACTGGCTAGGCCGGGCCATAAGCACTAGCGCATGAACATTCAGTACAACAGAACCCCGAAGGGTAAATCCTAACTGCGAGCACAAATTCAGGCCTACCTATCCACCAATCAAGGGTCCATGGACTCGGGCAGGATTCTCTGGGCTGCAGCAAAAGCTAACATATGGGGCCAGATTATGCGGGATACAGCACAAGCTAATGGCCAAGCAGCTGCTCAACAGAAAGAACTGGAAAGGGACTAACGGCTAGGGTGCTCGACCTCGGACCTGGCGATCTGGGTTTGAGTCTCGGTAACAACGCCAAAACCTCCTGTGATTCTGGGCCAATCACTTAATCTCCCTGTGCCTAAAAAAAAACCGAAATGAATGTGTGTCCTCATGTAACATAACTGGTGCTATGTAAAGCGCTCTGATACATGATTCGGTTCGGGTCTAGTTCGCGCTATATAAAACTCTGCAAAAAAAAAAAAGCATTAAATGGCCTCTTTACATCCAAGGCAGTGTACGCCCGACAAATGATGAAAGGGAGACACTACGAACAGGGGGAAATGGCAGGGAGACGACTGGTGGCTCAGTTATGCCAAAGGGGAGTGGCCATGGCCATACCGGCTATACAGTCAGCCGGAAAAGCCACACTTCCCGACCCCACAATAATGTGAACAAATCTGCCCTGTTCTACAAGTCTATCTACACTCCAGGGACACAGGCTGATGAGGACAAGCTGACTGGCTTCCTCACAGAAGCAGCCCTCCCCTGCCTTTTGGATAAAGGCAGAGAACTTCTGGAAGGAGAGATCAGCAAAGAGGAGATCTCGCACGCGACAGCCAACCTACCCTATCACAAGCCACCAGGTGAAGACAGCTTCCACGCTGAGTTTTACCGATGGGCAGGAGAGGGGGTAGCTGACACCCTCAAAGCTGGATTCCAAGAGGCGGAGCGCAGGGCTTCTACTGATCCCCTCTCTAATGAAGCAGTGATTGCCATCCTACCCAGACCGGGGAAGGATCTCCTACTTTACTGCAGCTACCACCTCAGATTTCTATTAAACTGCAATATCAAAATTCTGGCTAGTGTCCTGGCTTCCCGCCTATGTTAATTCCTGCCCTCCTTGGTTAACCATATGCAATTGGGATTTGTATCCAGACTCTCCTCTAGAATCTACCTGCGCATTCTAGGTATGGTCGCATCGAGTGGGAATACCTTTTTGAAGTACTGGAAAGGTTGTGACTGGGGATTCAGTTCATAGCCAAAGTGTGACTACTATATGATAACCCCACTGCTCAAGTAAACTGTGGGGGCATTGTATAGGAGCCGTTCCCGATCTGCAGGGAATCGTGTCAGGGATGCCCCCTATCTCCACCCCTCTTTCTCTTGGCTATGGAGCCCCTAGCAGTCACAGTACGTCAAGCTGCCAATGTTATAGGCATAGGACTCCTATGGGATCATCTAAACTATACCTGTACACAGATGACATCCTGCTTACCTTGAGTACCCAACAGAAGCTGCTCCTAAGGTTATGACCAAAAAGCTCTTAAGTATTAAGTGAGGTTTCTGACATGTCACAAAAAATGAAGGACTGTCCTCACACACCACCAGGTGTCATGCTTCATCATCGGCAGTCCTCGCCCTCTAGAAACTCGGTTTGGTAGAGGGCGGACCTTCACCTGGAGACAGGGAGACAGGAAGTTAAAAAACACTAGAGTTGCCAAATTACATTTAATAAGAGGTGTAACTAAATGGTATTAAAAATACAAGAACTGTGTAATGGTGGATATTATTGTCCCCTCACTGTAGTGATTGCTGTAGTCGACATGTTTCTGCCTTCTTGGCCCAAAAGGTCCACGGCATTCATCAGGACTAAAAATTAAATAGATAAGGGCTTAGTTCTTACCAAAATGATTATATGAAATTACCACTAGGTAGGATGACCTATGTCATACTCTACCAGGAGGGGGCTCTCAAGAAAGCTGTAAAACAGAAGTGGAGAGAGACAAGGATACCATCAAGAGGTTTGGTCATAAACAGTACAGTGTAAACCACATGCGCTACTTTATACAAAGTGGCTATATTGTGTTCAACATGTGTCACTGCAACTGTGAACACAAAAAGTAAAAGAACATATGTGAGAATCATCTCTCATTCTTACCCTTAGGTAGTATCCTTCACACCCCATGGGAGGAGAGTGGAGGTAAGACCCCTGTGGCCAAACTCTGGAGAAGAAAATATGAAGCATGTCAGAGCTCTATTCTGATGGTAAGCAACATTATTGTACACATTCACATGCCCATACAACCGGCAGATAAGTGCAGCACAATTTTTGTTATGAACAAAGCTAAGTACCATGAGGAATGCATGAGGCTACTCTCAGATACAAACAGTTACAAAGTCTATCGTACCGACCCCACTGAACAACTTGTGAACAGAATCAGGAGTATAGTGGATGAGGCAACAACAAAAGATTTGATAACTAGACGCAAAGCAGAATTGTTGCTGAGTAACAATCCATGCACTCCCAGATACATACCTTACCTAAAATCCATAAGAACAGGATTCCCCCACCAAGAAGGCTTATAGTGTTGGGTATAGGCTCAGTTCTTGGACTTTTGTTGCAGTTTTGCGACTGGTTTCTCAGACCAATTGTACAGAAATCAGCCTCTTACTTAAGAGACACTAAAGATGTCCTCTGCTTCCTGAGGATCTTGAGATCAAACCAGCCAAAGATCTATTCATTGCCATGGACATGGAAGTGTTATACACCAGTATACCACAGAGACACACTCTAACCATGGTGAAACAAATCCGCTTGGAAAGAGACTGGCAAATTCATGACACAGAGAGATTTTGTTACGGAATGCGCTGAGTTGGCTCTGACAGAGAATTTCGTCATATATGAGGACACGAGATACCATCAGATTAAAGGCACGTCCATGGGGAGCACTTTTGCTTCCAGCATGGCATGCCTTTATGTACACCAATTTGAGGAAGACTTCATCTTTCGACAGGATAATCCCTATGTGGCGCAACTGAAAACCTTGCGGTGATACATAGACGTTTGGCATCGTATGGCACTGTTGTAAACGTATCTAGGACCCTATTTAAATATTCCCAATTTATGCCCTTATGTGGTTATAACAAATCATATCCTTATAAAGGCATAAGAATCAAATCCATATTAAGTCATAGCCAATGCAGTCCAAATACGGCAAGGCTACTCCCATAGACTCCTAGAAAGCAAAACGTGTTCTTAAACAAACCAAGCCTCCAGCAGCCCGGGAATTCCCCCTGCTTCTGTATTGATTTGTCCTAGAACTCCTGGAGTCCTGAAAGAACTGCGAGTTCTTAGTGACGTCTTATATCCAACTTTACGTCAAACTCGGCACCTTCCAGGTATAAATATACCAGCAGCTGCCCTAACAAAACACACGGTGGTGTGAAGCATATCAGCTATCTACTTGCCCGACGCCCTGCTGTGGCAAGTGCCAAAGGAAGCCGACCCTCCCATTGACGCACTGAGAGAGACGCTGTATTTTCTCCTGCCAAGAAATCCAGCTCCAGTGTTTCCAGTCACTCTTGCGGGTTGCTGGGAGATCGAGTCCTGAGAAAGAGATACAAGACCTCCTTCATTCTATAACCAAGGTACGGAGCTGATTAGTTCCTTAGAGAATTCTTGATTCAGATTCTTGGCAAAAACTATCTTAACTTAAACTGCAGCTCACTTACTCCTTCCCACGTACTAGGGTTAGGTTAGGTACACCGGGGTAGGCGTATCTTAGAAGCACCAGTTGAGTACGTTTAGTCATGGTTTTATATATGTATATATTTTATCTATTTTAAACACCGTATGGCAGAGAAACCATACCATGCTTTTACAGTATTATTTTATAATACTCCTTTTACTGTACGCACTTTACTTTATAACAAGTATTGCAATCATGGCAACTCACTTCTCTTGCATGAGAAAGAAGACTGTTCAATAAATAACCACTTTTATTGAAAACGCCCGTCTCTCTATTTCTCTGCGCTTCTGTCGAACAAAGTACAGAATATTGTTCAAAAACACCGACACATCTTGAATGGTACAGAGAAACAGTGGCCTCCGCTTTTTGCATCTAAGCAGAACCGAAGCATACATGACGAATTAGTCCACACCAAAGTACTATCCCCTAAACATGAGGAGCAAACCATACTTTGTGGCCACCAAAGACCTGTTGGACACTATCCATGAGGAGGATGTGTGGCGTGTCCATTCACCAGTACAATGTAAGAGTTTGATATAAAAACCAACAAACCCTGGGTACTTAGACAACATTTTTGCTGTTGCAATTGCTAAAGTTTTTATCTACTGACATGCCCCTGTAAACTGATGTACATAGACATGACTGCAAGGAAGATCAAAGTTGGTATCAATCAACACAGAAACACTATGAGGTGCAAGAAGACCAACACAAAGTTGACCAGGCACAACCTGGAACACAACCATAAAGACACAGATTTGTTATGAGTAGTTCTGAAGGTAATGAAGAAAACACAACCAAATAACCCAAGGTCCCTCCATATCAGAGAACAGAGCTGGGTATACCGCCTACGCAAGTGGGACACAGGACTGAATGATGAGATCCCTAGGCTCCAGATGGGCAAATAACTAGACAATTGGGATCTTAAGTACGAAACCCTGCAACTATTCAACTATCCAAAGATGTATTTAATATCACAGTATCTGCAGAACACCTAGCCACCAATTTACTACCAGTCTTTGGTTAAAACTGACTGCCCTGTCCTTAAACAGACACCCACATATCGCCACCACCAATTAATCGAGCACACAGGTGGGTGTCACCTATCTGCAATTCTAGCAATCACCAGACAATATGATAAAAAATACCCCTCTGAGCTCTACACAATATAAACTGGTGGCAAGGCTACCCGGTTGACATTCCCTTAGTACCTATTCAATATGGAGAAATTGATAAAATAGGAAATTGCCAAACTTGCCCATTTTTCATATATTTTTTAATATGTTTCATCCTTTAGACACAGGTATGTCATGCACAGTCACCTCTGCTTTTTAACTCGACTTGTGTTTTTTAACTCGACTCGTGTTTTTTAACTCAACTCGTGTTTGTAACCTTAATTATATACTCTTCTGTACATTTACAAGTTCTATGTACATAAAACTCCTCATAAAACTGTCATGTTCTAAAGAGACACGCCCTGCGTACCACATGGCATCCTCATGCTGAACTACTATGTGGGCCATGTTCAGAGCACAGCCCCCATTGGCCCCTATCTGGCCTTTTGCAGTGGTCAGGAAATCTGCCTGTTCCTTTAACATCAGCGCAGCGCGGACACTGGATCCTGTTTCGCTCAGGTGCTCTGCATTACAGCACATGATTAGTTTCTGCAAACCCGACCGACGCGCAAGTCAGGCAAGTTACTATCTCTCAGTGAGGGTATTCATGACACTGGAACGCCTCCTGCTTATTGACACATGTGAAGGCGATTCATTATTTTACTAATTTACACCACTTGAGAGCACTATATAAACCCTTCCTCCTCTGCAGCTCATGTATCTTCAGGGAGGAAGAGCGAACACCACTAGGTGCACCTACGAGAGACGCACCTTGATGTAGTAAAAGAGTGTATGGGCGTGTGAATGTGTACAATAATGTTGCTTACAATCAGAATAGAGCTCTGACATACTCTATACTTTCATCTCTTCTACAGAGTTTGACCACAGGGGTCTTTCCTCCGCTCTCCTCCCATGGAGCGTGTATGATACTACCGAAGGTTAAGAATGTGAGATGATTCTCACATATGTTGTTTAACTTTGTGAGTTCACAGTTGCAGTGACACGTGTTGCGCACAATATAGCCACTTTGTATAAATTAGTGCATGTGGTTTAAACTGTACTGTTTATGACTAAACCTCTTGATGGTATCCTTGTCTCTCTCCACTTCTGTTTTACAGGTTTGTTGAGAGACCTCACCTGGTAGAGTATGACATAGGTCATCCTACCTAGTGGTAATTTCATACCATCATTTTGGTAAGAACAGAGCCCTTATCTATTTAATTGTTATTCCTGAGGAGTGCTGCCTGCGGACCTTTTGGGCCAAGAAAGGCAGAAACATATCAACTACAGCAATCACTACAGTGAGGGGACAATAATATTCCCCATTTCACTGTTTTTGTATTTTTAATACCATATAGTTACCGATCTTATTAAATGTAATTTGGTAACTCTACTGGTTTTTAACTTCACTCACTTTCACCGGCCCTCACTTAGCTTTAGACCTGCCTCCCTATCGCCACGTGAAGGCCCGCCCTCTACCAAACCGAGTTTCTAGAGGGCGAGGACTGCCGATGATGAGGCATGACACCAGTCCTTCACTTTTCGTGAAATGCAAGCATCCTCACTTAATACTTAAGAGAGCTTTTTGGTCATAACCTTAGGAGCAGCTTCTGTTGATTACTCATATTGGGTTGGAGGCCAGCATGCTCCTAGTGCCCGCACGTCTAGTTCTCTCCCCTAAGATTCTCCTGGGGTTAGTGTGTTACATTCTGCTTACCCTCACAGGCCTATCCTGCTCCCTGCCGTCCCTGCTTCAAATTATAGATGATTTCTCCACCTTTTCCAGCAACAAAATTTGGAACAAAAGCGAAGTACTGCCCATCTCAGACGGGACCACAAAAGTGGTTCTCCTTCCACTGGCAACACTCGCGCCTCAAATACCCGGGCCTATCTGGCAGTGCTGAAACTGAAAGCACGTCGCTCCTGTGGAGGAATCAGCCTCTCTTCGGTGGAACACTTTGCCCTTGCACTGCAATTATCCCAACTGGCATACATGCTAACAGAAGCCCTGACGCGCTGCAATGGTTACATATAGAAAGGTAGCTGCTGGCCACAGAGGCAGGCCCTATATGGGTCAGGGACAAGCTGTCACAATCCCACCAATCTGGTACTATCATCCATGCACAGGTCCTGGCAACGGGCGCATCGACTGTTAGGATTGAACCCTCAAATCCATGAAAAATCCCCCCCCCCTTTGCAGAAATGCAGGCATACACACTGGTGGGCAAACACTGTCCTGGCTCCTGTGGAAGGCAGCAGTCATTCACACCTTGGACCAGACCCTCCATGACGGTCACCTCAAGACATTCACACAACTACGAGAGGAGATTGACCTCTCGGCGCAACAATCCTGGAAATACATGCAACTTCGGCAATGCCTGAAGAAAAGTTTGGTGCTGCATCCTTGGTCGCTACAGGCCTCACCAGTGGTACCATACATGCACCAGAGTACTCACATCCCACCTATTTTGACAGCCCCTATTGCGAGACCTCCGCACCTGATGGCAAACTCGGTCATTGGTTTCCTATGAGGATGACGAGTGGGATCTTTGACAACCTGGACAGGGGCACACGGGACGCAACACTGAAATTCTGTCTATTCAAAAGCCTCCACGATTGGCACTGTGTGGTATCTCCCTCCTCTGTTTCCCCCCCGGCGGCTACGCGTGTGATGGTTGCTGCTCGCGGTGACATCACTTGGAATGTCACCGCGACCAGCGTTCCAAGGCGAGCGCCGGGGGCACTCTGGAGGCGAGAGCTGCGAGGAAGGCTGTGGCTGAGGTCACAGGAGTTCGTACTTCAAATAAATCTTACGGTTCATTCACCACCCTTTGTTTCGTGCTTCTTTGGTGAATGCCACACTGGCGACGAGGGTCAAGAGCCTGTGACCTCAACACGCCAAGAAGAATACGGCCGCAGGAAGGAAAAGGAACAGCAGCAGCTGACTGGAAAAAAACACAGCCGGCCGATCGTGAAGGAAATGAGTCACGGTGTAACTGTCTAAAAAACGAAGGAGTGACAGATGAAAGGAGCAGCCCGGAAAGAGGACGCGTCGTCTACACGGAGGAAAGCGGAGGAATCGTAGGTGCCTGGGGAAAGACGTGAATATTCACTAAACGACTGTCATCCCGGAGGTGAGGTACAGCTGTCTGAAGCCCCAGCGCGCAGGTCCCATACCTCCTGCTCACACGATGTGTGGCGGACTTTGACCTAGACTAGCATAAGGTCAGGAAACCCTCCAGTTCACGTCAGTTCCTACCAAGTGCCAATTATAGCACAACCGGAGCTGCGGATCTAGCGAGAACCAGGCGCATAGTGTACAACCCTGCATTCGAGACTTTCACCGCGCGCACCCCCTACCTTCAACGGGGCAGTTCAGTGCCTCATCGCCACGGGGGTGTGGGTAGCCTGGCCTTCCGTGATTGCATCCTCCCCGCCCGGTCAGCGGTGTGATACTTCAGGCGTCCTGATAAGAGGAGTTTGTTCGCACAAGGGCAGCGCTGTGTTGTGTATTGTTGGCAAAGGGGTGTTTGAAGCCTGGCCTCGAGTGGTGAATTCTCTCTGTTTCACTGCCAGAGCCCCTGCGTTAGTGGTGCGTGGTTTTCAGCACGCAGGTGTGAAGAGCACTCACGGAGCAGCGCAAGTAGTGAACATTGAAAGTATAATCCTGTCGTTTTGGATGGTGAAGCAACGCGTTTCTGGGCTGTTGTCAGACAGGAACTTGCCAGGGCTGCAGAGAAGTTTGAGGCGTATTGGCTGTTCAAAGGAATATGAGTAGTATATCCAGGGGCCCCTGAGAGCGCGACGTGGAAGGTGCAAGGGGCCTACGAGCGCAGCGGAGTAGCGTTTCTCTGCCAGACTAACCCATCCTTGTGCCTGAGTGACTGTGGGTCCTATTGTCAGAACGGCGTGGAAAGTGAAAAACCATTTTGTGAACGCACTTTTGGGAGCACTGCAGTGAGACCATTTTGGTTGGAGTACTGCCCTGACATTCTTCACCAAGCATCCTTATCTTGTGACTTTGAGAGCAATGTATTGAAATGTATTGAAATTTTGTAGGGGCAGGTTTTATCTTTCTTCGTGTACATTTTGGCGAGTGGAAGGTGTGCAAGGGTGGTTGGACCTCTGTTTTTTTTTTTTCAAGTGTCTCCACTGGTGGTTTTATTCCTCCTCCCTCTAGTCACATTGAGTCAGCTCAGATTTCTGGTTCTCACAGAACGCAGTTTGTTACTCGAAGGGTAGGTGCCTACCTGAAGGTTAGAGTTTCTTTCTGCCCACTGTGTACTAAACATGCAAAATGTGACCCCTCCACCCTTTTTTCTGACCAGCCCAGGGGACCCCACCATTCTGTGGAAAAAATGGAAAAAAGTGTTCATTAATTATGCTACTGTGTGTGGGCCCAACTTGGGTCTAGAAAGGAAAACTGCATTACTGTCTTATTACTTGGGCGCAGAGGGGGAGGAAGTCCTAGACCATCTCCCGGATTTGGGGGCACAGGAGGCAAGGGGTCTGAATGAATTTGAAATTAGTTTAAAGAAGTTAGACTTGCACTACCTCCCCAAGACCAGCACAATTATGGAGAGGTATCATTTTGGCAAGAGGGCACAAAAGGATGGGGAATCTATAGAAGATTTTGTGTCTGAGTTGAGGAAGTTAGCTGCAACGTGCAAGTTTGGGGGAGCGAGCGAGGAGAGAATTAGGGACCAGTTTGTTTTGACCTGCAGGATGGAGCGTGTGCGTGAGGAGCTTTGGCTTAAAGATGACCCGCCATTGAGAGAAGTCCTCATCATAGCCAAGCAAGTAGAACACATGTTGCAGTGTGTCAAGGAGATTAAGCAAGATGCAGGGGAGAAAAAGAACGAAGACAAGACCAATGTCAGCGAAGTGGTGACCGAATGTGAGACTGTGTCTGTAGTTAAGGGTCAGAAGACAGTGGGCAAGGAGCAGAAGGAAAGCAGACCGGGAGGGTCATTCAAAGGTACCTGCTACAGATGCGGGAAACAAGGGCACCTAGCCAACGACAAGGAGTGTCCCGCCCTCAGGTTCACATGTAACAGGTGCGGTAAGAAGGGTCATTTCAGGCAATTTTGCAAGAGTGGGCAGGGGGCTAGTAGACAGAGTAGAGACAGAACAAATGTGGTGAGCGACGAGTTTGTTGTGCAAGTACAAGAGTTGAAGGCGCCAGGTCCCAGAAACCCCTTATGTAAGGAAGTTACAGCACAGGTTGAAGAGGAACAAGTTGATAGTCCCAAGGACATCATAAAAGTTGGGAATGTTGACCTAGATGCATTGTTTGACTCTTGTTCCCGAATAACCATCATTAATGCCAAGGAGTTCTCACGTGTGTCCGGAGGCAAGATAACCTTGAGGAGGTTAGACCTGAGACCAGGAGGGTATGCAGGGCGCCCCATCTCCATGAAAGGGTACTTCCTGAGTAAAATTGAATACAGAAACAGGTCTACTGTGTCCAAAGTATATGTGTCCACTGTAGGGGACAACATTTTGGGGTGGCGTGCTCAGAAGGGGTTAGGAGTGTACCTCAACCCCAACAGCAATCCCCAGATCTTGATACAGGAGATACAGGAGGGTGAGACCAACATAACAAGAGAATTCGAGGAGGTGTTCAGGGAAGAGCTTGGGTGTTTGAGGAATTACAGTCACAAAATCAAATTGAAGAAGGATGCCAAGCCTGTTGTGGCAAAAGTCAGAAGACTCCCCATAGCAATTCAGGAGGAAGTCAGAATGGAACTGGAGAAACTGTGTAAGGCCGGAGTTATCGAACCTGTGGAAGCGACCGAATGGTTGGCTCCAATCGTGGCAGCCAAAAAAAAGGATGGGTCAGTCCGGCTCTGCATTGATTTGAGAGCACTCAATAAAGAAGTCGTCGTTGACCGGTACCCCTTGCCAAACATCACCCAGATGATGAGCCTGCTGGAGGGTGCCAAGGTGTTTTCCACCCTCGATCTCACCTCGGCCTATTTCCAGGTAAAACTTCACGAAGAATCTCAGGAACTTACTGCTTTTGTGACACCCATGGGTGCTTACAAATTCAAAAGGATGCCTTTCGGTCTAGTCTCGGCGTCTGCCGTCTTCCAAAGAATCATGGGCAATATCCTGAAGGGCATCCCGGGCGTCATGTGTTATCAGGACGACGTATTGATTTTCGCCAAGAACCAAGCTGAGCACGATGAGAGACTGAGATGTGTTCTGGGGAGGTTTTTGTCCCAGGGCCTTACTGTGAAGAAGAACAAATGCGTTTTTGGCTGTGCCGAGTTGGATTTCCTGGGTCACAAGATTACTGCAGAGGGCACACGTCCCAAGATCGAGCTGCAGAACACCATTGTGAACCTGTCACCCCCCAAAAGCAAAGACGAGATCAAATCATTCATGGGGATGTTGGAGTTTTATGAAAAGTTCATTAGAAACTTAGCAGGCAGGACTTACGCTATCAGGCTGTTGCTGAAGAAAGAAAGTGAATTCAAATGGAGCCAAGAATGCCAGAGCGAATTTGAGGACGTAAAGAGAGCTCTTGCGGAAGCCCCTAGTTTGAAGTCGTACATGCCCGGCCGGACAACGATCCTCACCACTGAGAACAACTACTCAGTTATTGAAAAAGAGGGACTGGCGGTATCCTGGGCAGTAGGAAAATTTAGGGACTTCCTGTGGGGCACGCAGTTCACCCTCCGAACCGATCACAAGCCGCTAGTAGAAGTGTTCAGCAAGAAGGGTTTGGACGCCATCTCCAGTAGGATAAGACGCTGGGTGGTCAGCCTCCAGGAGTACACATTCAAGGTCGAGTATGTCCCAGGAACACAAAACCTTGCAGCCGACTGTCTGTCCAGACTTGTCAGCGATGCGGAAGCAAGCGAGAAGCAAGACAAAACCGATGAAGACGAAGAAGGATTCATGGTGGAGAATGTCTGCACCATCCAGAAGGCGTTGGGTGAAGAAACCTGGAGAAAGGCACAGGAAGAGGACAAAATCATGGAAGAAGTATGCAGAAGAGTGAAAGAGGGGTGGAAGCACGGAGACAAACGTGATGAAGACCTGCGGCCGTTCCAGGCCGTCAAGGACGAGTTGACCATCGTTGACGGATGCCTGTTCAGGGGAACAAGACTATTACCACCAGCTACTGTGAGAGACAACCTGATCGAGGTAGCGCACGAAGGACACTTGGGTATCACCAAGACCAAGCAAAGACTCAGGGAGAGCTATTGGTGGCCGAACATGGACCTGATCACGGAAAGAAGAATCAGGGAGTGCATCCCGTGCTGCAATAGCGACAAGGTCCTGAAACAACAGACACCTCCCATGGTGTGTAGGCCGCCCCCGTCCAGACCATGGGACGAGTTGGCTTTGGACATCCTGGGTCCAATGTCTGGGGAACTGCGTACACCCTATATCTTGGTGCTCGTGGATCTGTATTCTCGGTGGCCGGAGATTAAACTCGTCAGCGAAGTCACGACCAAGACCGTTATCGGGTTCTTGCAAGAAGTATTTATTCGTGAGGGGCTTCCCAGCAACATCCTCACTGACAACGGAGTGCAACTATGCTCAAAAGAGATGGAAGACTTCCTGGAAGAAAGAGGCATCAAGCACAAGCGATGCGCATTATACCACCCAGAAACCAATGGCATGGTCGAACGCTTTAACAAAACCATCAAGGAGAGCATCCAGCTGGCTAAAGCAAGTGGTATAAGTTGGAAAGAAGAGGTGTGGAGGCGACTGGAAGCATACAGGTTCACGCCTCATCAGACGACGGGCGTCACTCCGTTCGAATTGCTCTGCGCCAGGACACCAAACACTAAACTCACCCCGGGGTGGATGAAGTGGCACAAGGGGTGGTCTGACCGTACCAAAGAAAAGGAAGGTGAAAGGAAACATGAACAAGCCATGAGGGTGAGGAAAGAAGGTTACGACCAACGCAAGGCCGCACGGGAGGTCGGTTTTAAGGTTGGAGACAACATCAAAATCAGAGCTCCCACAGGGAAGGCGGTTTGGTCAGAGTACAGCAGTCCCACGAAAATCACAAAACTATTCAAGAATGCGGTCAAGACACAAGAAGGAAAGATATGGAATCTAGGGAGAGTTGTAAAATACCACCCTCCTGTAGTAGTCCCAGAAGGTGCAGGGGGGGGGAAGAGTGGTCGTGGACTAGATAGCGGCCTCGCCAGCAAGAGGCCGCCTGGTGTCCCTCTCCCAGGTTCCAGGCCCAGCAGGAGAGTGATCAGGCCTCTTAGACACTTTGACCAATATGTAATGATGTAACTATTGCCATTCTGCCTAGTGTATGTTCCCTCAAACTTTTTATTCCTTGGTGTAATTGTTCTATCCTATGTTTTCTATTTCTGCAGGGAAGGGGGATGTGTGGTATCTCCCTCCTCTGTTTCCCCCCCGGCGGCTACGCGTGTGATGGTTGCTGCTCGCGGTGACATCACTTGGAATGTCACCGCGACCAGCGTTCCAAGGCGAGCGCCGGGGGCACTCTGGAGGCGAGAGCTGCGAGGAAGGCTGTGGCTGAGGTCACAGGAGTTCGTACTTCAAATAAATCTTACAGTTCATTCACCACCCTTTGTTTCGTGCTTCTTTGGTGAATGCCACACACTGGTCACCAACAAAACTGAACAGGGCAGGGCTGCTTCTGCATGCCAACTGCTGGAGATGCGCTGACACTGAATGTGACATGACCCACATTATATGTGAATGCCCGATGGTGCAACCCTACTGGGCCTACGTGGGCCAAACCTTACATACCACAATACTCCTGCCCCTCCCACTTACTCCCGCCACTATCCTCCTGCATGATCGGCAGCAATCTCAAGAGCGTTCAAAGTCACAACAAGGCCTCCTGCACACAGCATTAGCCACTGCCAAGATATACATATACTGCAACAGTGGAGATCACCGACCCCCCCCCTTGCAGGAGGCATGGTTGATAGCCATGATACACACAGCCTCCCAAGAATGAGTCTTTTACAACCTTCAGGACCAACTATACCAGTTTCTTCAGGTATGAGCACCCTTCCTACATGCGGAGGGCGACAATGACGAGAATCCCACAGCAGATAACCCAACCCATAAAAACTAAAACAAAAGCAGTGGCCTCTCGCTTAAGAGTTCACCCCCGGATCAGTGCTCACAAAGCCTTACATATACCCCAATCCCCCCTCCTCTCTCTCTCTCACATGGCCACGACAGGCATTCTCTACACCACCCACTCTTCATCCTTTGCAACCACAGCCATCTTGCATCATCAAATACGTATTTTTATCATCCTTTTCATCCCCCTACATGCCTCGGTCTCCTCCCTCCCTGCCCTGCTCACATAGCATCTCCCCTTCCCCGTACTCCCCCTCCACTCCCTTCCCCCCCTGGTACCGCAGCTACGCAGCAGCACAGATGCAATACTCCACGCTCTGCACAGATGCAGTGAAGAGCACCTGCAGTAGGAGGTGAATAGTACCCCCATCTCCTTCTGAGACCTGCTCCTCCATCAGGCACAGTAGCAGAACTCAGGAGAATGAAGAGCATTCCCCCAGAGTTACAAGCCGAGTTACAGATAGCACTAGGTACATACAGAGATTCCAATTCGTTCAACA
Organism: Lissotriton helveticus; assembly: GCF_964261635.1. NCBI lineage: Eukaryota > Metazoa > Chordata > Amphibia > Caudata > Salamandridae > Lissotriton > Lissotriton helveticus. The sequence continues at coordinate 876,059,003 of NC_136068.1, read as the reverse complement.
AAGCAGCCTTTCATAAGACCCCACATTCACATCTGGCAACCACTAGACCCACTGCCTTTGAGGCATCTATCAGTTCATGGGGCCCTTCATCCCCCATTCCCACCTGCCCACCCTCCGACACACAGCATTGTATGTTTCTGTCAGCCCGAAGAGGCACACATCACATAAACTTCTTGTTAAAATGTTTACCTAGTCATGTAGGTGTGTCGCCGATGCTAATGCGTACAAGATGTAAGTTCTTGCACAATGTTAATAAAGAATTACAACACACAAAAATGAGGGGAACGGGCAGTACACAGTGCTTGCAACACACTGTTTGCCCCATTTAGGACAGCCCAGTCCTCTCCTCTGCTCTAGACAGGAACAACAACTGCAGGCCTGTCCTGCCCCACACAAATCAGGGGCAGCGCTCCTCGTGCAGTTTCTCCAACACACCTCCCTCCCAGGCAGGACTCTCTAAGATCGAGCAAGAATATTTTTGGAAATCTTTTATCTCCCTGAGATTTCCAACAAGAGGCCAGCACCCACAATCCCTTTGAGAGATCTTCACAAGTAGGATACCAGAGCTGGGTAAAAAGAGTCACTTATTTTCCTTCACAACAGTCAGAAGCAGCAACTGCAGGCCAACCCACCCCTCACTCAGAAAAGACAGCTGTCCTCACACAGTCCTTCAGCTCTTTTTCTTGGCAGGGTCCGCATGAATTTAAAAACCACCTCCACAAAGAGGTGCGTTAGTACATTCTAAGTTCGGAGAGCCTAAACTCCTTTTTCTTATCTTGTCCCTATTGGAAGTTACACATGTAAAAATGTTACAGTGCAACCCCAATGGTAAGCCTATGGGACAGATAGCCTTTCAACAGTGAAAAACATAATACACAGTATTCCACTATCAGGACATGTCACACACACAAGAGTGCATGTCCTACCATCCACATACACTGCACCCTGCCCATGGGGTACCTTAGGCCTAACATAGGGATGCCTTACAAGTAAGGAAAGGGAAGGTTTGGGCGTGGCAAGTGGGTGCCCTTGCCAGGACAACATGGCAGTTCACAACTGGGCACAGAGACACTGAGGTGGCAGGTCTGAGTTACATTTACGGGGCTACTCATGTGGGTGGCACAACCAGTGCTGCAAGCTCACCAGTAGTATTTGATTTACAGACCCTAGCACACCATGCAATTTAGAAGGGACTTACCAGTAAATAAAATATGTCAATCACGGATAACCAATCATTGTCACAATTTAAACCAAGAGCATTTGTGCTTTAACACTGATCAACAATAGTAAAGTGTCCCGAATCCTACAGCCAACAAAAACAGGCTCAGAAAATAGGAGGCAAAAGGTGAAAAGTTTGGGGACAAACATGTCAAAAGGTCAAGGTCTAACAATCAGCTTAAAGAACATTTGGCTCTAGCTCATTCCTTAATACACTTATATTGAAAACTGAATGTATTTCAAAGGGGCCAATTTGTGTCTCGAGTTCACAGAGTTTCAGTGGAACCTGTGTAATTAAGATGCATCTAAAGTGCTCTCCTAGACCAAGGAATGGTGACTCAACATGAATTAATGTGTTTCATGGCCCACAAACTCCGTAGAGTCAGTCGACCTTGAAACAAATTTGTGGGCATTGGGGTTCCTCAATCATCTAGAGTTGGTGAAATCTTAGAGGAGTTTGACAACAAACTTTTTTTTACATTTTAAACCATGGGAGGACTTTTGGAGATCCACCCACCTAAACCTGTATGTCATGGTGTAGCCACCCTATCTTCATAATGCCTCTTTTTTTGCGGACACAGGGTCTGTGCCACCTATCCTGTAATGTAAGGTGCAACGGAAATGTATTTGCAGCCAGTCAATCAGAACGTTCTTCTTCAAGGAATCAGCTTTAAGTTTGAAGACAAGAAAAGGATGGTGGGTGAAAAAAGATCCCTCCAGCAATGAAGGAACTTTATGCTTTTTTAATGTGGGTCCATGATCAGACCTCAAATCTAGGTTTGTGAACTATTGAGTGACTAGCTGTTTGGCCCACACTTTATTTTTCGCATTCTTATTTCATAGTTTCTTCCTGCAACAGAACCTATGCTTCTTGATGTTTGTAAAAGGTATTCACTTGTGAGTCATCTTTTGGATGTTCAGCAAAGAAGTTCTGAATTGAAGAACTTGTTTGATAAATGCTCTGTTAAGTTCTTATGTTTTGAAGATTTGTAAAGCACACTATTACCCTGGAGGGTATCCTAGTGCTGCTCAGGTGTGAGGCTAAGCACACCTTAGGCCTAATGGCACTACTTAAAAAGCCAAGTCTTCTTTTGGTGGAATTTAAGCAGTGAGGAGGAGGAGGCTATTATGTGTAGCAGCAGGTCATTCCACACATTAGGAGTGATGTAGGAGAGGTATTTACCCCTGGATCTGGTTTTCCTTATGGGTTAGGTTTGTGCAAATAGGAGTCCAGACGAGGAAAGTCCGTGAAAGCAAACACAATTGTTGAGGTATGCTGGGCGAGTGTAATGTAGTGCCTTGAAAGTGTGTGTGAAAAGTTTCATTTCTGCTCGTTTGTGAAATGGGAGCCAATGGAGCTTCTTCGGTTGTGGTGTGAGGCCAGCGTGGGAGGTTGAGAGTGGTTCTAGCCACCAAGTTCTGATGCTCTGCAGCCTTATGGTGAGATATCTGTGGATCCCAACATAGATAGTATTCCCATAGTCCACCTTGCTTGTGACCAGGATGTGAATGATGGTTTTCCGAGTGTTGATTGTGGCCATTTGAAATCTTTCTAAGCATCTTCAGGGTATGAAAGCATGAGGAGGTGATGGCACTGCCTTGGATGGTCATGTTGAGTTTGCTGTTGATGATGTTCCCGGGCTCTGATGATAAGTGTGATCTGACAATAAGGGATCATAAATTGGGACTTCTTTTTCATTATATTTTTGTGTTTAGATACTGGTGGATAATACTGATGTAAGAGGTAGATTGTTCAAGTTCTGTAATCCTTCCAAAAACAACATGACAAATTGTTTGAATTACTCTTAGCCACACCAGGAATTTGGCACTTGAAATGGTAAGTGTAAGGTCATCTAGTTCATGAATTAATATGTTTGCCTAGGATGGAGCACCAGACAACATATTCTACAAATGCTCTTCGTGCCACTACTCAGCCACACATCTGATAACCACATCAATTCCCTCTGCTACACCAGGGATAGTGGTTGAGTTAAATAGATCAGCAAATATGGTTGATCAGATAGATTAGAAGTCCAGCTACCATGACACTTTATGACTTAGTCTTTTCTATTAAGGTCTCCTGGGATTATTTTTGCAAGTCTATTCTTGCGGGAGGCTTAGGTTTTCTTTGTTTCTTCTGTTTCTTCCAGCTCCCAACAGCAGTAACAACCTCTAGAGTCTCAAAACTGGAACAGGCACCTCCTGGCAGGTAAGACCTCTCAGCAGTAGAGTTCAGGGGACTTGGGGGTCAAGTTTTTGTGTCCCTGAGACTTCAGAACAGGAGGTCAGCACACACAAGCCCTTGTAGATTCTGCTTCAAGCAGGTTCTCAGCAAGGTTCCAGTACTTCTCCTTTCCTTGGCACAATCAGCAACTACAGCCCATCCCCATACAGCATACAACAAAGGGGCAGTACTCCTCCTCACTGCTCTCAAGCCCCTTTCCTTGGCAAAGGTTTCTCTTTAATCAAGAAGTGATCTAAAGTTCTGAGGTTTAAGGTCCACTACTTATACAAGCTCTATTCAGGTGCAAGGAAAACTCCTCCCACTACTCTAAATGCCGCCAAGGTCAATTAAGCTCAACTCTGAGTCGTCCAGGAAGGACCAGGCACACCTCACACCCCCGAGTGACTGTCTAGAGTGAATGCACATCCCCAGCCCCTGTTACTTCAAAACCAGACAGTCAAACCACAACCAGGCACAGGCACAAAGAATGGTTAAACAAAACAATGCTGACACAATTTTAAAACCATCTTTACTAAAATATGTGTTATTAAATTCTGAGTTCACAGAGCCTAAACGTATTCCTCCATCTTGTCCCAGTGGGACGTTATACTTGTACGATGTTACAATGCGTCTACCATGTTATCCTATAGGACAGATAGCATTGCAATTGTGAATAATGAAATTGGCAGTATTTTACTATCAGGAAATGTCATACACACCAGTACATTTCCTACCTTTCACAAACACTGCACCCTGTGCATGGGCGCACCTTGGGCCTACCGGAGGGGTGTCTTACATGTAGGAAGGGAAGATTAGGGCCTGGCAAGTGGGTGCACTTGCCAGGTTGACATGCAGTTTAAAATTGCGCGCAGACACTGCAGTGGCAGGTCTGAGTTACATTTGCTGCTTAGGTGGGTGGCACAATCAGTGCTGCAGGCCCACTAGTAGCAGTTGATTTATAGAGCACTTTACTAAAGACTAACCTGTAAATCAAATATGCCAATCAGGGAGAACCAATTGTAATAACAATTTACACAGGGACGCTTGCACATTGACACTGATCAGCAGTGGCAAAGTGCAAAGCATCTAAGCCAGCAAAAACAAAGTCCAGCACAGCATCAAAAATACAAGAGGTAGATGCTAAAAGTCAAGAGAAATTCGGATTATAAAATTGTCACAAAACTTTTATCTTGCAGGTTTAACAAATTTGCAGCTCATTTGATCCATCCTGATCAAAACGGGTTCTTAGCTGGTAGACAATTGGCCACCAACACCCACTTTCTTGCAGAAGCACTGGATTATTTTGAGGTTCAGAAAATTCCGGCTCTCGTGTTATTATTTGACGCGGAAAAGGCCTTTGACCTTGTGGTCTGGGAGACATTATTCTCAATTTTATATTCTTTTAACATCCCACGGTCATTGATACTTTTAATTCAGAGCTTATATGAGAATGCGGTGGCTAATATAATTATTAACTCTGTAGTAGTAGGTTCTATTAAAATTAAGCGAGGCACAAGGCAAGTGTGTCCTTTATGGCCTGTGCTATTGCTTTCTTAATCGAACCCCTAGCAATAGGTATTCGAAATTGTGTTGATATTAGCCCTCCAATTCCAGCAATGCCCAAAATAAAGCTATACGCAGATGACATCTTGCTGTTAATCAAGCCAATAGAGGAGGTAAAATCCAAGGTCTTCAAGTTGTTTGAGGGCTTCGAAGCTTTAGGGTGTTATCGAATAAATAAAGGCAAGACGGAAGTCATACAGTGTGGGAGTGATACCATAAAACTGCACCCCGATATTCAGCGCTCTGTTAAGTCTAACCCAAAGAGATACTTGGGAATATTCTTCTCCAATCTAATAGAGAATCTATATACATTAAATGTTGGTGCCTTAATAAAGAAGGTTAAAGGCCTAATCCCCAGATGGAACCTACTCCCTTTGTCTATAATAGGACATGTGGCTCTGATTAAAATGTCTGTAATGCCGTTATTTAATTTTTTGTTTTCCTCAATTCCTTGCACTTTATCGGCTCTTTTTTTTCTCAGGTCGAGTCAATGTTTACAGCCTTTATTTGGGAGAAAAAAAACACGCCTAGCACTTAGCACTTTGTATGAAGATTTAGATCAGGGAGGTTTAGCACTTCCCAATCTCAAAAGCTATTATGATGCGTACTTTGCACAATACTTATCAAGGTTTAAGCCTCCACCGCAAGTACATTTCTTCTCCGACATTTTTATCAATCTTATGTGTCATGATAGTCAAATTCATTCCCCCCTGCTAATGTTTAAGTCTCCAAAGTTGGTCCGTTACAAGAGTCTGCAATGGCTTTTTTTAAAAAGGCAGGCATTTTTAAAAAAATATTCCATTCCGGTAATTAACTCTACTTCCTTATTAGAAGAAATCCTCCCCCTGATAGGTGTGAAACAACCCACATATTTGGCCATAAAATAGGCGGCAGCTGGCTATCTTAAAATTTCAGATTTTATAAGGAAGGGTAACTGGGTGTCCATAGCAGACATGCGCCAATTAGTGATCAATGACTTTATTTTAATGAATTCTTATGGTACTTTATTTAAATATCTTGCTGAAACAAATGTCACCCCTTTTTTGGCTCAAAATCAGTTGGTCGAGGATCTTTTAGTTAAGACTTCAGATAGGAAGCCAGGCGCCTGGAAGAAATATCTAGCTTCTACAAGGGGGGCTGATCTTGAGCCCAAAGCTTTAAGGAAATGGTAAGAGCAGTAGAACTGCGAAATCTCTCCCCTTATTTGGTCTACAATGAACAGGTTAAGCTTTAGTTTTTTAAGAGGGGCAAACTGGCGCAGGATGTTATTTTTTAGTAAATGGCTGCTGCATCGAACCCCAGTTGCCCTTGCAAAGATGTACCCCAATCAGTCCACTCAATGCTTCCGATGTTTGAATTATCCTGCTGCTAATTGGTCACATATTATGCTCTGCTGTCCAAAAATTAATGTGTATTGGGTAGAGGTATTTGAGTATTTAGAAAAAGAATGTGATTTACATTTGGAAGTAAATGACAGGTTAATATTATTTGGCTTCGATACTGATCTCCCTTGTTTAGATTCAGTGACTAGATTTTTGTATATAGCTATGGCAATCGCAAGGTCACTAGTTTTACAAAAATGGTGCTCGGATTTAATTCCGTCAGCCCTGGAATGGGGTCAGAAGATGAGAAGGGTGAAGAAAAGCGAATATACCTATGCGGCAAGAATTGGGGGACTTAAGAAATATAATAAAACATGGGGTTCCAGCTTTGACTAATAAGCAGAGGAAAGGGCTGCGGCCGCTGTCACATGGTGGAGGGGTGGAATGAGATTTTAGACTTTGTTAATTATTTATCTATCTATTTATTGTGTAAATGTTTACAGGGTGCTTTTTTCGTGCGATATTTGTACCTAGCAAAACTCTTTTTATAGAAGGCTTAATAGATTTATAGTGACTCAGTAGTGATTTAAATTGTCAAGATAGACTTTTAATTCTGTGTCTTTTTTTGTATGATATAATATTGCAATATGTAAATGTTTATGTTTGACAATCTTTGGCTTCAATAAAAAACAAAAACAAAAAAAAATCAATCAATTTAGTAAACACAATAAATTATCCTCTATGTTTCTGCCTTTTTGGAACTCTGTATGGAAGTAGGGCATTATTTGGTTTTCTACAGACCACTAATTCAGATCCTGGTTTAAAATTTGAGTAAAACATTTGCCCTCCACATCCAGTACAGCGATCAACCTGAAATTCAAGGGATTTAAAGTCTCCTTTTATATGGATAGGTACTAAGAAAGACCCTCTTCAACTCTCTGGGACTAATCTTCTAATGAGACAAGAGTTATACAGAGGCATCAATGTCTTAGCCCACATCGCAGATAGATGCCGGTTGACCTTATAACTTAGCTCTTCTGATAGGTTTTTCTACTATTTTAGTGAGGACCCGAATTGGCGTAACCTGGGCACAAAATCTGAATGAACTCCTCTTTAAGGCATTACTTGTTGTTTGATAAACTGCTGTCCACATACAGCTTTTCTATGTATTTCATCCAATTAGCTCTTTTCAATGTGGATAGTTGGGTTCTCTCAGCAAACAGAACATTGAATATTAGCCCATATTTCCTGGAGTCATTAGTTGTTATACCAACATGTAGCTAGGCCCAATTTCTTTCTGCTTCACTTTTCATTTTATCCTGCTGATTTTTCCCTATTACAAGTTCTTATTCCTTTAATGTTTCCCTTAATTGCCTGAATATTCTTGTTATTGGTGCAGAGAGTTATTAAAGCCTTGCTTAACTAAGTTTTCAGGGGTCTTATTACCGTTCTTTGTAAACCAAGCTGGTGCACTTTGATCTGGCTTGTAGGTTGCCCTCCTGCACTCTTTGCACTCTGCATTTCCTTTAGCAGAAGACATTGTAAGACCCTTCACCACCACTGAAAGTCCCAAAGGTAGTAAATATTGAAGAACTTGCAACAACAGAAGAGAATGATTATTTTTGCCATGTCTCCCACTAAGAGGAATTTCAGTGCTCCCAATGTGACATCCAAACTTTGTAAGCAAGTTTTGAGTACAGTCATTGAGGTATGCACTCATCTGGGATATCAGAATACACCTCCTTAATAGTTCAACCATGAAGGATGAAAGGAGGACTGAGAGATCACATCTAAAAACCAAAGAGAAAAAAGCCAATACTAGATGGAAAAGTCATAGGGATTAAAGTGCAACTTAATTTTCTCAAATGTATTTGATGAGCTTAGTATGCAACTTGATCAAGGCATTTAAAGAATGGTCCACTACGAAATAGACTGTTAAACCTACATTTGCCACCATAATATTTGTGATATTATATTGCGCCTTTATTGAACCAGGGGAATGAAGTTGATATATTTATGAAGAATCGGCTATCCTGTAGAGGTTGGGCTATATGAGGAGTCATAACAGAATCAGTTTCATAGTATAAAATTAAACGTAATACTCTGCCAGACATTTCTCAGCACACAACACCTGGCTCGTAGGTGGATGAAAACTTCCATGGCTAGCATGGAACATATGCTTGACAACATGGTCTATGGATGTCCTACCTAACTCTTTGAAAATATGTATTTACAAGCATCCAAGCCCCAATGTAGTTGACTTGACTACCACATACAAAGGACAACCCTGGTCAAACCTGTATGAAACCCCAATACCAATGAAGCACAATGAGGTCTCCCAATGCCACCACATCAATGTCTTAATAATATATCACCAAATATTGAGCAAAATATATAAGATTTTTTGCAGGAGAGGTCTTCCAAAAAAGGGACAAGTTCTACCCTGGGACCTCAAAGTTATGATTGTGAGGAGTGGAGCTTTATTGTGAATAAATGAAAGCAGACCTAAATCTTTAGACATAGACATATTAGGAAACCCACCATGCAGATACTTATCAAGTGTTTATCCCTGTCACTCAAGGGAGTATACATGGGCAGCGAGGTAAAGGATTAGTGGATAGTTGGTGTCTGCAATGTGTAGCCCTTTGTGAGTCCTGTTTAAGTGTCACTAAGGAAAACAGGATAGCTATAATTTGTATGCACGAGGATGTAAAATCTTATCCCACCAAGACAATTGACATACCCATGAGAGTAGGGATCTTACCAATACTACCTTAACCAAAAGCCTTAATATTCAAGATGCTTAACTTTATAAATGTTCTTTGCTAACCCCTAAAAAGATTGGTTGTGAGATGCTACATTACTAAGTGAAACACCAAAAACAAAAAAAGCCATGGACAAGGACATCTAGAGAAAGGGAAACAGAATGTCTTCTTATTTGTTGAGAACGTTGTAACAATTACAGATTGGAACATCCAGGATCACTTATTTCAGAGGCAAAAAGGATGTAATCCTACTCTTCAGTATGCCATATTAAGAATTTGGTGATAACAACATCCCAACACAGGATACCTTGCTTTCAATTGGGTATATTCTTTTTGTATCACATTGGTCCAAGAAGACATTGTCTCAATCAGAAGCAACACTTGATACCACAGCTAATTTTGTACATCTGTACTTGAGATATCCCACAGTCATATTACTGGAACAGATCACAGAGCAGAAAAAACCCAACAGATAGCCCTACAAAATGTATTTGTGTCCGACTTGTACGTATTATCATGTTTGCTATGGTTTTAAAGAGATTGCTTGTCACTAAAGGTCTTGTCTGAAAGAAAGCAATAAAACAGTACAACAACAATCAAAGGTTATCCCAACAATCAACACAAAAAGCTTCTTCTTAGACCTGCCTTTATGCTAAAATAACATGTGTTTCATTATTTGCCTTTCTTTCTTTGGTTCTTTGGGCCAAGCTCTACAGCTAGCCCTCATGATACACAGCCGTTTTGGCCATATACAGCTGGGATTGATCATACAGTGGATTGGGTGAAAGGCCTCCTCATGGGCCAAACTGTAATGCACACTGCCTTTGGCAGTGTACATTGGGAATCGGTATAACAGAGTTTGCAATAGTAAAAAAAAACAATCTAAAGAGTTACATTTATAATATAAATACAATTCACTAACTATCACTGGGAAAACCGCTAAGGGTAAGCAGTGGCTTATTTTGATCATTTGACATTACCACATCCTTATAAAAGGAAAGGCAAAAATTGAAAGAAAAAACATACAGTGGACTAATAAAAGATTATGAATTATAGAGGGAAGAAGCAAGCTCAGTACAAAAGGCAACAGAGAATCCAGGAATTGGAAAGATGTACATAATAATCCTATGCCTTCCATAAATGAAACCTCCAAGTTGGTATTATGACCTCGATCCGAGAACTTACCTAGGAAAAGGTTCAAATGAGGAAATCACGAAGGACAAACAATCCTGCATGTTGCACAAAGTAACAATGCTACCATAGAGAATGTTCTCATTCCAAAAGAACTTGCGTAGGCTATCCTCAGTAGCAGGTGCAGAACCATTACTTATTGTGAGATGGGGTCACCACCTCTGGAGAGTCGACTGCCACAGCTAAAACTTGGTCAGGATGCTGACTCTGCTACATTCCTTCTGTGTAACGTAGAAAGGGTGTGGCATTCTTTTAAAGGGCATGAGGTTTAGATCCTCCAATGTGAACAACATTATACCAGTTTGGGTAAGATAATCAGTCGAATAGGAAGTTTTGTCCTGATGGATGGTCTATCTCTTGCACCGTCAGGAAACTAACTCCTGTCTTGAAGACCTTAGGCTATGGATATTTTCTCTTGTCTCGAACCCCAAATGCAAGCTACCATGAAAGACTCTTTCTCACTAAGATGTATTTGTCTATGTTTAAATAAAGTCACTGGTCTTCAAGGGTATGAGAATAATACTCAAAGGGCCAAATGTATGCCACTTCGATTTCGGGCATCGCAAATTGCGCCGTTTTGTGACTCGCAATTTGCGACTCGCGAAATGGAATGTACAACAGTATCTCAGGCATTGTTTGCGATTCCTAAAGGGGTTGCTAAAGACCTATCTTATTAATATTAATGAGGTAGGTCATAATTTGTTACCCCTTAGGAGTCTCACATATCACAAGGATGGTGGTCTGCAGGAGACAGCAGACCACCATGTTTGTGTTTACTTTTAAAATATAGCAACTTTTTGTTTTTCGAATGCAGCCCGTTTTCCTTAAATGAAAATGAGATGCTTTTAAGGGAAAACATTGAAAATTATTTTTGTCATTTTTTTAAGAGCAGGCAGTGGTCAGTGGGACCACTGCCTTCTCGTAAAACATATTTTTGTTTACATTCACAAAGGAGATGGGGTCCCCTGGGTAGCGCTTCCCATGTTTGACTGGGTACCCCCTACTTGATGTAGGTATTAACTGCAATTGTTTTGCGACCGCATTTGCGGTTGCAAGATAATTGTACATATCAGTGTGACTCACTATTAGGAAGGGACGAGATTGGCACACTTCTTCCTAATAACGACTCGCACACCCTATTTTGTGAGTCTGTAATAGGTTACGTACTTGCAAAATAGGGTTTGCATATATCACAAACCTTTTTAGCAGTTGCAATCAGGACGATTTTTTAATTAACCCACAAGTGGACAGTGAAATTATGGTTATGAAACTTAACTGAAAATCGCTTACATTGGCTTGCTATGATGAGCTGTGCAAAATATAACTACCCCAACATGCATTGGTCATACCTTCACACATAGTGTGACGTGACATTTGTAAACTAAACTGTGACATTATTGGTGACATTACTCATCACATCATATCTGACTTTCTAGTTAATATCATTATGAGCAGCCCAAACAGAACAGTCATCCTACAGTACAACCAATGGGGAAGTGATGCAATTGTCAAAGCCTATGTTGGTCTGTGGGAGTAGGGGAACACGACAAAGCCTACAAAAGAAGAGTTTAACAGTTTTGCATGAAAAGCATCAGAAACTAGAAAATGTTTCGTTTAACTGGGGTATGCAAAGACCAAAGATCCATCTCACTACAGTATGTGGGCCCCGGTGGTACGGGAATACACCACAGCCATATGTAGTGGGTCAAAGTTTTCAAAAGGATGTGTTTTGCAGTTGCCCGGGTAAGAAGCTATACAAAACCTGAGAATTCATGATTTTGCTTGTATTAGGACATTCTGTCCTGCAAATGAGAGCAGTATGGGAGAGAATCATCTCAGGTAAAAAGTATGGCTGTATTTTGAATCCAAGAGATTCTGGTCTTGCAGGTGTCATACAATTGCAGATCAGAACTATCCATCTGAATATACTAGAGCCTGACAGAAATTTGAGAGATTAATAAGGCCACTATGACACGTAAAGGATATTGAATGTAGCGGATTTCACCTAGTCTTAACTTGATGTTACTTCTCAAGCACATGCAAATCTAATTCTTGATAGACAACCGTGTAAGGTGTCACTTTCTTACCAAGAATTCATTTTAGAAGAATAACAGACAGACTCCCAACTGTCCAACAGATTAACTTATTTATCTTAAACTCTGGATTCGAAAATGACGATTTGCTAGAACAAAGAAATTACTTTTAAATATTGAAACAAGATTGTTGTACTATAGGAAATCCAGAATGATTAGGAATAATGCTGTGGGCCTGACACTGACAACTCAGGCAAAACTCATAAGACCGTAAACCTTTTGTGAGCTTTTCATTCGATCAAACTTAACAAACACAATTTAGTTTAGCACAAATTCCTGCGCCGAGGGCATCCTTTAAAGCACTTTCATTAAATAATTTCAAACTACAGAACGACTGATAGTGAAGGTGTCTAATTAAATATCCAAAAAATGTATTGGGAGCGAAACCCATAAAGTGAGTTTTGTGTATTGACAGAAAATCTCCTAGTGTAGGAATGTTTCCAATACAAAGTATAAAAATGAACAAGGAATATTCATCTTGCGGTAAGAGAGCATCAAACATTTGAAAAGAGCAAATCAGCGGATGCAAAATCGTTCTGAACCAACTCTAGAGGCATAGGTCATTTATATTCCAAAATATTTTAAGGATAAAACAAGTCACGCGTTTTTAGGTCTGCTTCTTTGTTCGTATAACGTTGACATGAAAACATGCCCCTGTTTGAGCAAAATCAATCCATTAACCATAGGTCATGATCAGACAGATTATATTCAATGGAAAGTGCCCAGAGGCTATTTCTCATTAGATCACAACAATTGCCCCAGGCTATCCCATTAAATCACCTGGTCGTTTTTCTAGCAGACTGAGGCCCATCAAATAATTAACAAACTGCATAGGGCTGTATTTAATTAACGCTGCAGTATTTGTAGTACAACAGATTTCCACATTGGACTTATCTCAGTGGTTTTAGACACTTTAAATAACAGATTATAATAACTCAGTGTAACAACACCTGGGACAGTTGAAAGGCTAAGCTGCCTTAATAGGATATTAACTTGTGATCTCTTAATATCAGAGGGTGACTAGGTTTTGCTCTGCACACAGTAGCAGAATACAGATGTCTGCATGATTTATTGGGACATCGCTCTGTTTACTTTGCATTCACTAGCTAGGTTGCACTACGAGGGAATACGGGGCTCATTATGCACAAAGTGCGAGTGCAAAAATCATGTCGCCCATTTCCATGTCCATAGGTGTTCCTTGTTCGTTTTTAAAGGTTTAGCACTATAAGCATGTTTAAGCATACTTTGCACAGCAATATGAATCTCTTTTTTTTTCCTGATTTAATTTTTATCTTCAAAGTTATGTTTGGAATGTACTAACTACCCTGTATCAAACCAAAAGAATAGGGTTGCAGTCAGTGCTTAATTTGAGCAGTTGCTTTCAGGTGCTCAGCACCGGCACTTCTTTCACAGGGCCGGCTACAATTTCTGACCCTGCAGGTGGTGGTCTCAATATTAATTGTTCAAATTCAAAATAAAAAGAATAACATACTTTGCATGGTGACTGGCTGGTAAATGTTCCTAGGCAGGCCGGAATACCCCTGTCCTGGCATGCATGATTGTGTATCACCAGGTTAGTGATGATGTCATCACGCCAATCACAAATCCAAGAAGTCATCAACAAACTATGGCTTGCATTCTATTACCTGAGTCTGCTGCACCCTGCCACTGCCTGAGCCTAAGCTTCCCATCGGATAATTGTAGCTGGGGGCTGGCTCATGATGGAGTTGAGGCAAGGAAGCTGCGAGAGTGCATTTGGAACTTGGAAGGGAGGGCAGAATAAACATAAGTAAGTGTGGACTTTCCACTTGCTGCGTCGCCAGAGTAGCATATCCTGCAGCCCTGCATTGCTGCTATCCTCAAAATGTTCGATGCAGCTGTGGACCAACACAACTTTTGTGCGCCATGCCGTCACCTATAGAATCTGTGCGCTGCACCCCAGCATGGTAATTGCTGAGCGTGCATGAGTCCAGTAAGCACCACAGCCATACTTACCTGCATTGGCAGCATTACGGCTGGGGACAATGCCTGTGCTGTAGCAGGCAGGGTCACAGCAAACTGAGAAGTGGATGCTGATGCCGTCGCCATCCCTGGACCTACTAATTACAGGCAGCACTAGCAGTGACATCACCTGCTGTGCTCGAGCAGCCGTCTGTTCCGCAATAAACCCAGTCATACCGTACTGATTAATATATGCAGAAAAAGCATTTTCATTTGGTTTACATTTTGTTTTTGCACTCGGTGTAGGTAGTAAAGTAAAACACGCTATCTTCCACTTCTTTAGGAATGACAACAGGAAAACGCAGAGTTCAAAATAGCAGGGACATGTACAGGCTGACGACAGGGATCACAGGCAGCAGCAGTGTAATAGATGAAAGAGAGAGCAGGAGTAAAGAGGAGAAAGAAACAACAGGAGAAGCGAGAGCTAAGTAGAAGAAAAGGAGAGCAAATCAGATATAAAGAGAAAGCAGCCATGATGTGAAGAAGAGAGCATCAAGAAGAAAGAAGATCTAAAAAAAGATGTAGAGGACAGGACAGAGGGAAAAAAGCAGACAAATGATAAAACGGAGACATAGCTAATCACTGCTAGAAGAGTGATAGTAAAGAGCCAAGATCGAGGGGAGATAGAGCAGAGCATGGATAAAAGTGAAGAGGAAAAAGGGCAGGGCTAGAATGAATAGAAGGCAAATCAGAAATGCAGGGAATAAGGTAACACCAGGTGCGACAAAGATGATAGAAAACAATTAGAGAGGTGAGAGGATAGACTCTTAGAGCAAAGCCTTAGGGGACAGACAACAGATCAAGGTTAGAAGATAGAGACTGAGGCAGTGAGAGTGTTGAAAGTGGGGCTCACCAGAAGAAGAAATGAGCTGTGTCCTCCTTGGCAAAACTTTCAGCACCTGCACTTTTTTTTATTTACAAATTAAGCACCAGTTGCAGTTATCCTGCAAGAAATGTGACGGAATCCAGAAAGAGATAAATACGATTTCTTCTCATTTTTAGACTCTGACCACACCTCTACGTTTGCACTGCTTGTCGGTTTTGAATGATGTTTTTCATCCATAGGTAGAGCCTTCATAGTGCACTGCAGGGTTGGTTATACCATGCGAGATTGCGAGGCAATGGATATTTTTCTATCCCGTGCCACCTTTTTCTCTCTCCAAACCACAATGTAGCCCTAAATATATTGTGCAGTCTTTAAGTACAGACCTTTGACCAGATGTGACTAGGGGCCTGTGCCACAGATGAAGGTGGGGTAACTCTGCATGTTTGAGTTGCTGCTTACATACCTGTAATCTTCATTACTCCGAGGCAACTACCTTCCTTTCACAGTCATTACACCATTGAGCGAATGCTCCTCCCACCAGAAAAGTCACCAAGTACATAAACAAACATCATATTTCCATCCCTCCCATAAAGTTATACAATAGATCCTGTTACATGGTATAACTAGTGAAATCACTAACCTCACATCTTGTATTGGCCAAGTTTCACTCACAATGAAGCGGATAAACCAGGGAGGGAGGAATGGGAAACTAGACTGTGGTAGGGAGTCGTAGTAATGTCAAGTCAAAGCAACCTTTATTCAACTGTCAGAGACACACATAAAATACATAAAACAGATGATAAAATACATGATAGGCACATCTAAAATAAGACAGCATTTGAAACAGCAACAGCCTATGGAATTACACCAGCATTGTCTTTCTGCAAAAAACTGGCAATGTCAAGGAAGACCTACTCTAAAGCATGCCTCCTTATCATCTAGAAGCTGTAAAAAAAACTTTCGCTTACCCTTCACTGTGTACATTAGCGTTAAAAAAACAAAAAAGAAAACAACATAGTATAAACTGCATAGTGTAAATAACATTTGCAAAAGAAAATAAAGTGCAGAAGGTAGTGTTTGGACACGTCATTACAAAGACGTGCAAATTGAGGGGCTGGTGTGGTGTGGTGGCCCAGCGCGAAACACGTCAAATATCCGACTGTCCTGGTTAGACCTGTCAGCCTTAGGATGGTCTTCCCAAACTTTGTGCCTTACTCCTCCATTTTTGCTGATCTAGTGTTTGTTGGTCTTCGGACTCTGTGTATGTTACCACTGCCAACCAGAGCTAAAGTTCATGTGCTCACTCCCTTAACCATGGTAACATTGACTTGCACCCGGTACACCTTGGTACAGCTGAATCCTCATTGCTCACACAGGCCTCTCTAAAACACTCTCCTCTTCCTCACAGGGCCTAATGATCTTAACAAGCTGGCAGGTGCTGGTGCTTCAAGCTCCAGGACAGGTGAACTTGGTTTTCCCTGGGTGATTTCACTCATCCAGCAGGGAGATAGGCAGGGCATGGATTCCAGTACTGGTCACATGCAAACTTCTTGCATTTCCTCCCTTCCCCACAGAGTTTTCCGGCAGATGAGAAAGTTTGAGATCTCAACTTCCCCTTCTTATAGTCTATTTCAAAGCACCAAAATGTGATTTAGGCTCTGAGGCTTTGCAGTTTAATGTGGGGGTCTGCTTCTTTTGAAGTGTTAACTTCTTTTCTTCTTTCCCCTTGAAAGAATGTCTGTCACAGCAGGCAAGAATCTAAAACTGATTGACCCACAACATAATCCATGAAATTGACCAGAGTTCACACCTGGATGTCAGTCACAAAGATATGTATATTAATTTCTCAAAAACCTCTAAATCACAAAATACATACATATATATATTTGTTCCATACAAACTTGACGCTGTGAAGGACACCCTCATTGTTAATCGGGACTTGTAAGCAGGCGTCACCTCCATATTCCAAAGACAGCACACACCTGTGTAGTGTAGTTCCTATTATCCCAATAGGCTCTGCGCATTGGAATAATATCTTCAATAGTATAGACCTAGGGCAGAGGTTAACTAGGTCTTCTACTGACGATATTAGACTTAAAGTTTTTGGTTTTGCCAGCTAGCTCAGAGTTCACTAGAAACTTTCTCGAATAGGCAAGGAGGAGTTTAACCTCCCTGGATAGACAAGAAGGGATTTAGTTTCTGACAACCATAGAACATGACAACTTTGCTCTCCCCTAATCAAGAGTGTATCTCTAGAGTCGTGTGAAAACAAAAGACTACTTATTTCACTCAGTCAGTACGTGCATTCTTAGTTTCACCAGATTGTAGAGAAAAGGAAGAGACGGGCGTGTTCAATAAAAGATGGCATTTATTGATCAGTCTCTTTTCTCGTACAAGAGAAGTGAATCGATAATATTGCGATACTTATGGTTAAGTAAAGTGCATACAATAAAAGCAGGAGTATAAAATAATACTGCAGAAGCATTGATATGGTTTCTAAGCCATATGATATTTAAAACTGATAAAATAGATACATACATATATACATTTGACTAATCGTACTCAACTGGTGCTTCTAACCACGCCTACCCCAGTGTACCTGAACTAAGCCTAATACGTGGGCGGGAGTAGATAAGTAGCAGTTTAAGTTAAGTTTGTTTTGCCAAGGGACTGACTCAAGAATTCTCTGCAAGGGGTTGTTCAGTTCTGTACCTGAGGTCTAGAATGAGTGAGGGCTGGTATCTCTCGTCTCTGGTCTTGATATTCCAGCTGCCTGCGAGGGCTGCTTGGAAGCGCCGGAGCTGGATTTCTCGGTAGGAGAAAAGCAGCGTCTCGTTCTCAGCGCGTCAGGAAGGCGGGGCAGCGCGTGTGGGCTTCGCTCTCTGCTGGGCTCCTCAGCACGTCTCGCTGCTCCGATCTCGTCACCACCGCGTGTGTTTGCTTAAGGCAATGTCGGTAATATTTATACCTGTAAGGTGCCGAGATTGACGTAAGGATGGACATGGATACGTCAATAAGGATGTCATACGAACGGGCTTGTTCGCACATTCTTTTGCTGAAGTTCTCGGTGAAATCAAAACAATGGCCGCAGGGATTTTCCCAGGTTGTCATAGGTTTGATTTGTTTTGAGAACTCCGTATGCCTTATCAGGGGCTGGAGGAATAGTGCTTGCCTAATTAGATGGCAAGCGTTATGACCTAATCAGATAACGCGTTCCTGTGCCGTGGTGTGGCTTAATCAGATAACGTTTTTTTGTACCGTGGGATGGCTGCTAGTTAATTATTAACCAGAACAGGGTCAGGAATAGGGGGATCGATACAGAACCTATAGGAATACATCACACCCACTCCACGCAGACTATGT
Organism: Lissotriton helveticus; assembly: GCF_964261635.1. Taxonomy (NCBI): domain Eukaryota; kingdom Metazoa; phylum Chordata; class Amphibia; order Caudata; family Salamandridae; genus Lissotriton; species Lissotriton helveticus. The sequence continues at coordinate 876,040,437 of NC_136068.1, read as the reverse complement.
CCATATTTACAAGATCTAGGCATAGTAAATATACTAGTAGAGCATGTGTATACCGTACCACCCCAAAATACATTCATATGCATTTTGAAACCATGAAGTATACTAAAAGATAAATATATGCATTATATGCACTCAAGCAGTAGAAAATGCTAAATTAATCACGCATATTCATACATCATTATTAATAAAATATTGAAAAATAACACATGAAATGGCTCTTAATACAGAAGAGAAAAAAAATGCGAGACCATTTCATCACAAAATAAAATATTTATGAACATGCCAGAGGTCAGCTAATGTCTCTAAAGTTCCTAAAATAGAAATTTAGTTCCCTAAGAATAGTTTCTACTTTAAGCAGAAGATAAGTGTCCCGAAAAACTGCAAAATATTTTGGGGCCACTGAAAAAATTATGTTCCGCTGTCCGTAAACTGGAAAATTGTTCATGATACTTTATTATCAGAGTTGAAGGCCAAATTCAGGGTGTTGGGAACGCCGTGTGCTAGCCTGCTCAAAAGTCATTATTTCTGCTCTGGTGAGAACATCATATCATTTAGACTCTCGAAAAAACTGTCAACAGCTTCCTGCGAAAGTTCCATTAACTCGGAAAAAGATGTTACCATGCATTCATGAGCATGATTGCCTTCATTGATGTTTTGATCAGCATAACTGACAGAAGGTCGTACCTGATCGATGCTGCTTTCATCTTGAACCTCACTACCCCTCAATCGTAGTGGTGAAGTCTCCACGAATGCCGTCATCAGGATTGGTAGCCGCAGGTTTCAGCACAATGCATGAGCCGTGACCGGACCCAACAAAGTTTCTGCATCCATTGGCGCATCCGATTGTAGCGTCAGACAGGTGTCCAACACGCATTCTTCTCCGCATAGCAAGCACCTTAATACAGGTAAATCACAGCTTTGCCACATTGGTCTAAATGAAAGAAACCAAGTCATGTTTAGGTCTCTAAACCGGGACATTCCAAGGATTTTAGATATCCGGTCCCGGTATCCAATGGCTAGGATTGTTTCTTCCCTTGTCGCAGGTGTTTTGTCTGTGACACGGTTTGCCATAGCGAAATAACAGAATCAAAAATAGGATTCCTGCCACTAGTCCCAAAAGGAGAGGAAGTCCACCAAAGATGGAATGGACAAAGTCCGGAAAAATACCCAGAATGGCTTTAAATGGTGTTAAAGCCCCCGAAAACACTGTCTTAAATACATTTGAGACTCCACTGGTATCAGAAATATTTAAGATTTCGTTCAGGATTTCTGCGAAATGTATGGGGGAATTAGTTGATAACAATGAATGAATCTCTGCCATTGTCCTTGCAACTTGGAGATCATACGTTTCTTTTGATGACGTGAGCCTGGTCGGCGTCTGAAGGAGCACTGTTTTCATTCTGCTTAAAGTATCAACTCGAATGGAAGCAATTTTCAAATTCGGCCATAACCTTGCCTCCCTGTCTGGCATTGCGCTGGGGAACAATACTCGTTCACAGCACATAACCTTCGCAGTCGTAGTTATGAGATAAGCTATTCCGGGCACCAAGCTACAACATCTGCGGTCTACGATTATAATGTAACTCCCGTTCGATAGTCGCCTAAAGAATGGTTCTATTTGTGTCGCAGGTGTGCCTAGCTGGTGACATGAAAGGTTATTTGAGGACCCTTGACAGGCTCCGTGTAAACTAATACCATTACACAGAAGTGTACCGCTTAGTGACATGGCACAATTATTGCCACTAAGAAACACTTTCCGGCCTTTATTACTGACACAAGCATGTGAATAGGGCAAGTTCCATGTTGACTTAATGTACCCTTTACCCAATTTTTCGTACATGCCAGCCTGTATATATTTTTGGCAATATTGAAACCTGAAAGTAGATATTGGAATATTAATTATTCCATGTATTATCCATTCACTGACAGGTCGTTCTGACATTGTCAATGGTAATCTCTCGAGTTTCTCAATGCTCAGGATTGTATAATCAGCACCCTTCTGTGCCATACTGATTTGTTTATCAGTAAGGTTAAAGATATTGAAAAGTGACGTTGTGTTGATTAAACGCCAAGGCACATAGCCTGAACGCAGATTTTGTAACGTCCAGCCAAGTTGTACAATAGAACGTAATTGAGACTGACCGTGTTGTAACAACAGTAAGTCTTGCGATATTATGTCGATTGCTGAAGACACAATGCTGTCCAAAGAGTATATTCTGGAGGACAGAGTCATTAACCCATTGTCCACTACAGAAAGTGATTTTTCCAAATTAATAGGGGCAAATTCCTGTATTCTCTCTGATGTTTCAATTTGAGTTATTTTCCAGGCTTCGTTATAAGCTGCATATACAGAGGCTGCTATGAAGCGTTTTTGACGCTGTTTGCGCGGTCCCATAATGAAATCACGCAAGTCAGCACCATCAGTAAGTAAAGTCAGGTGTTGCTTAATTTCTGCCAGTGTGGATGTTTGTAGCCATTGAAGGCAGAGCTTGCCCACACTGTACGTGGTAATTATCCCTGGGTGTCTTTGGGAATATCTAGGGTCTGGCCTTGTCAATGTGAACCCTTGGATTTTGTTCAGGAATCTGTCTTGGCAGTTATTTGTATCTGTGGGCCAGATCAACCACTTTTTCCAATCAGGATGTGTTCTGTTTTGGCTTAATATATGCTTTACGTCTATCTCAACATCTATAGAGCTATTACTGTTCATTGATGGCTTTGGAATAGACGGTTTGTTTAAGTCTTTGATTTTGGCTAGGCCAAGACAGGTAGTTTGTTGAACAGTGTCATTCAAAAATATAATTTGTTCTGGGATCATGCAGGCTCTAAACAATGATTCTATACCTTGTACTTGCCATTCCTTTGTACCCCAAACACTTTTTACTTCAACATTTTTGTCCCAGTAATCAAAACCAAATGTACTCATTTGCTCAAAAAATGAGTCTGAATATATCAATTTAGTGTTTGTAAGCATGGTCTTTGTACCTGTCTTATTTGATAATTTGAAATAAAATGTTTCTGCATTGCTTGTGTTGAACCCTGAAAAATATGAATATTTGTCATAAAAAGTTCTTGAGCTACCTTTTGGAGGGGTTGCACAGTGTTCCCATTGATTATAATTCAAAACATTTCTAGGTTGTGCAGATTTATGCAGATAATGATTACTATAGTGATTATAGCAGAACATTTTATCATAATTAGATGAACCCTGCAAATAATCATGTTTTGTAAATTTAGCAGACATCACTAGGTCAGACATCATATTATTAATGCTTTCAACGTCCCAATCATCAGCCACTGAGCTTGGTTTTACAAAGTCACTCAATGAGATCTTGATTTGATGTGGATACTTCAGGATTTCAACCGGACCATAGATTTCATAATCAGTATTGTCCTATGCTACCCCACCGGGTATAGGATTGGCTGTGAAGTTGACTGAAGAAAGTTCTCTTTTCTCGACGTGTGAAGACGTGTGTGGTTTGAGGACCAAGTTGATTTTCTGGCTTGCTGTGTCCATTTTAGCATATTTTCCCTCAATGAAGTGTCCCAAACATAGTACCATGATGAGCCAAAGTATGAGGATTATTGCACCTAAGGCCACCCAGAATTCAATCCATGGAGAAATCAGATAGGTTTCTTTCAGATGTTGAAAAAGTTCCTTAGCTTTATCTTTAAAGGTTTTTGTTGATGTTTGTTCCTTTGATTCACTCAGGTCTTCAGATGAATCATTGAAGTTGATGAAGTAACCGGATGCCGTTCTGTCTATTGTTCCGATTGTTTCAGGATTGCTGTTTGCTTTATTAGTGTGTTTTGTTGCAGCAGCATAGTCATTTGTTACTTCATTGTAGATTGGTGTGTCTCTGCTAAATGTTTTTATTTGGGTTTTTAGAGGTTTAAGTTCCATAGCATTGTTGCATAGTCCTTGTTGTTGTTCTGTTGGCATTTCAAATGTGAGTAGCCTCTTAGATTGAACCTCTATGTTTGTAGCAAACCTTGGTATTCTGCTACTTATCGGGAGTCCACTTGGCCTACTGTTTGTTATCGGCCACATGACTGTGGTTTTATCAGGTCGATTGATACAGCCCTGTTCTCCTTTTTACCAGCAAGGGGCGGTAGTACTACTGATCTTGTCCCGTTGATAGACAAGACAGGAACTGCTTTTCTGTAAGAAGGCCCAAATTCCTTCTTTACCGCGATCTTTTCTCTGACTAGATCCCCGACTTTTGGAATCCAGACAGGTCTTGCTGGGACAGGTGGTTTTTCTTCAGTGGTCGTTGGCTGTTGTTTCAACTTTATGTTGCTCAGGTCTTTCCTTGTTTCGTTTAAGTCCTGTAAAATAGCCAAACAATCTTTGATATCAAAGCTTTTTTCTTTAACCACTGAAGTCTGACTGTCAAGATCTAAGATCATCCTTCTAGTTCCAAACAATAATTCGTACGGACTGAATCCCCTCAGAGAATTTCTTGGCAGGTTATTTAGACTATGTTGGACACTTATTAGATGTTTGACCCACCCAGCTCCCGAACCTAATACCTTCGCTGTTATAGATTGCTTTATGCCTTTGGTTTTTTCTTTACACCATCCCGTTCCCTCAGGTAGGAAGTGAGAAGAGTCCCGCTATGCTATGCTCATTTGGCCATGTTTTTTCATACGCTTTAGGGCAAGAAGAAAAAACATTCAGCCAGACGTAGCATGCCTCTAGCGTATATGCCATTATAGACTCGCAAATCTTTTTATAACAGTCCAGACGTCAGCCGAGTGCTGGGGTCTTACTTCATAAGTGGAAATTAGTCTTTTTATGTTAATATAACGCTTTTTCGTGATAGGTATATTATTATTGTTGTTGTTTTTCTGGAGCGATGTGCCATGGTAATAGTCCTCCTCGCTCGCCACTGCGATCTCTATTGCAGTCTGGGCAGTTTTTTACAAAAATCTGATGATGTAGGCTCATGCCTGGCCACCAGTACACTGATTGTAATTCTTCCAAAGAATCTTTTTGTTTAAGGTGTCTGAGACCTTCACCCATATGTGCGTCTGCTATTAACAAGCCTCTCCTGTCCGTGTTTGGAATCACTCTATCCCCCACTCCAGGGATTCGAGCAAAAGGGACTGAGTTTGCATCGATTATGTATGTATAATTGAGTGGATAGTTGATCGGTAGTGCTGAGCAGTCGCTTTTCGATGACGTTTTCACCGCCAGCATACTTTCACCGTCAATGTGTTTTACTGCACGCTTTTTCTTGACTACGGAAGCCGATTCAGTTGCTGCCGTTGTGGCTTTCTCAGCCAATGAATTCCCTGCAACGTGAACGCCATCACGTTGATGACTCAGTGTATGTATCACGTGAGTCTTTGGTAGTTCTTTTTGCAAATGAACTACTTGTTCCCAAAGCACTTTTTGCTTTATTGTTGCACCTGTGTCATCTTTGTAACCGTTTTGAATCCATTTCTGTAAATCGTTATTGTATGATTTGACGCAGTAATACGAATCGCACACAATAAGTGTCGGGAATTCGCGATCGGCATTATCTAGCGCCATTTTTAACGCTATTATTTCCGTTTGTTGTTCTGAATTATTTTCCACTGAGTGTGTTTTTGTAAGTAGAGGTGTTAATTTACCTCCGCGCCACACTTCTTTTATAATTTTGCATGTGGCCTTGTAAGCCAGCTCTCCCCAAACTGAGGGTTGAGCATGCCCGTCTGTATGTATTACACAGGCGTACTGTCGTAAAGGCAGAATGTCGATTGGCAGAGGGTATGTCATTTCATATTCTAGATATCTTAATTCCTTTAATTCTGGATCAAAGTAGTATTTTACTCTGTCCGTTGTAATTGAATTCACCCATTGTATCCATTCTGGATTCAACGCTGTTGTTGGTAAATTACATGGGGTTGTTAATGCCTCAAAGGCTGATTCCGCTGTTCTGACTATGATACGTCTACCGTCAGTGTTGTCTTTTTCTTTTGCTATAGCCGTTTGAACTGCATGAACAATGTTGTCTTTAATACTGAACTTCTTTTCAGCTTCTGTGTACAAGTGTGATTTGTATGCAATTGGTACCTTTTCCCCCTCATTAGAGGTCAGGTATGTGATTCTGCATCTTCCTGGGATGACTCGAATCACAAGATTGCGTGTGTTGTCACGTGTTTCTAATTTTGTTTTAATTAACATGTCTGTTTGTAAAGATCTCAACATTTCTGTGTGTTTTTGAGTCCAATTGATTCTTTTAAAATCTGGTTTTATTAGATCATAAAGGGGTTTAACCCTTTCTGCGTAATTTGCAATGTATGTTCTTCCGAAGTTTAGGACGCCTAGAATTGATTGTAAATTTTTTAGTGTTCTAGGAGCTTGGAGTACAGCACATTTCTCTAGGAAATTGTCAGCCAGGCTTTTGCCTTCACTTGATAATTCATATCCTAAAAACAGGACTGTTAGATGGGCAATTCTTGATTTTTTAAAGTTGAATTTGTAACCCTCTGCTGCGAACCCAAGTATTATGGTGTTCACTCTCTTCAAGTGAGTATCCAAGTCATCATCTGTTAGGTAAATGTCGTCGACATATGATAATGCCTCGTCATCGTATGTTTGTAGTAATTCTGTTATTCTCTTTGAGAATAATCCTGGGCTGTTCTTGTGCCCCTGGGGTAAACGGCAGAAACTTTTTTGCGAGCCATTTACCGAGAACGCAGTCAAATATCTGCTCTCTGGTGCTATATTTTGACAAAAGAATCCATTAGAGATGTCTAATGTTGTTTTGTATTTTTTGCGCACTATGTTATTCATTAGTGCAGCACTATGCGAGTTTTGCACTGCAAAGGTTTTGCAACATGAGTTAAGGTGTCTGTAATCCAAAACTAGACGATATGAGTTGTCTGGTTTGGAGACAGGAAACAAAGGATTGTTCATTTGTGAGGTGCAAGTTTCAATCACCCCCTGGTATTCAAGTTGATCTAGGATCTCTTTTACCTGTTTTTTAGCTTCTTGCTTAATTGGGTACTGCCTCTGTGCAGTAGGTTGTGATTTTAACTGGATTTTGTGAGGAGGAGAGTCCTCATCCCATCCTACATGATTTTTATATAAAGCAGGAGCTTGAGCTACTGCCCACTTTCTAGCAAGTGTATATTGTTTATGAATTGGAATATGATTTGAGAAGGCAGGCATAATTATTTCTTCGCCATGAGGACACTCCCTGACAAACTCTGGTGGCCAGTCTTTCTCAGCTAGAAGGATGTCATAGCCCTGGGAGAGATTATCCCAAAATAGTCCCCTTATTTTTCTAGTCTTATCCCCTTCTATACGTAATGTTATTTCATATATTTTATGAGGTTTGCTAACTCTGGTATCTGCAGTTTCCACCTGAATGTATTCATTCGTGTCCACTGTCTCCAGATGATTCATAAGGACTTTGCGAGCTATGCTCACTTCTGCTGCGCTGTCTAGCATTTTCGGAGCCCATTCTCCGTTTTTCAGCTGTGTTCTCAGTATTCTCGGCATCTTAGATTACTTTAATACTGGCTACCTTCTTTTTTGGAAATTGTAACTTTTTATTTGGATGAGCAGGTTCCTTGTCTTTGGACTTGACGTGCTCTTCCCTGTGTTCTGATCGTCCTCTTCTTTCCGATTTCTGCGAGGAAGTCTGAAAAGATTGAGAGGGACGTGTATCATTATCTTGATATCTATCAGGTTTCTTCAGATTATCCCTATTTCTAAGGTTGTATTTTTTCCCAGAGGACTCACTTTGGGGAGACCTGCGTCCTTGGTTCGGAGATCTTTCTCTCCGCCGAGGAGACCTTCCTCTGGACTGGAATCTTTTTTCTTTAGGATTGGATTGTTTGTTTCCATCCCAGCTCTTTTTTTGAGTGTTTAAATTATTTTTAATAAATGCCTTTTCAGGACTTTTAATCAGTTGAGGTTTTACCGGTATTCCACCCAGACTATCCCTTCCTAGTTCTTCATAGGATTTCTCTATGATTCTGGCAATTTCAGTTGGTTGGTCTGCTATGTCTGTCCCTTTTAACCTTTGGCGGATCGCCACGTTTGCTGCTTCTCCCTTTATGTTGGCTAATAATATAGCCGAGACCTGCTTGAAGTCTTTCAGTAATTTCATACCAAGAGTTAAAGCGGGTTCTGGACCATATTCATCTTGAATTTGTTTTAGCACATCTGGTATTACTGACATGGATGGTACACCATGTGTTTTTGTGTATATGGAAGCAAAGACTGTACCCCAAGTGTCACAGTCCTCCACGTGTGGTGTGATTCCCATTGGAAGACAGATAGTCAGAATCCTGTGTTTTTCTACCGGGGTGGTGTCTGGAAACACCGCCTCTATTTGAGTGATTTTTTGTGCTAGCCAGAAGGGTATTTGTTCCCGTTTTGCGGGTACTTTACCCAGACAGGACTGTATGTTCTGTGGTGTAATTTTATTTGTGTTACCCTGATGAGGGTTCAGCTGTGGAATTTTGCTTGCTGGTTGGACTGTTGAAGTCCGCATTACATATTGGACTAATTGTCTATGTATTTTGATTAGTTGTTTTAGCTGTATTAAAAGCTCTGCTGCAGGCATTTCTTCAATGTCTGGATGTGGTGTATATCCGGCTAGGACCGGCCACGTTGCTCCTGGTCTACCTAGTGGACCGAGCCTGGTGATGTGATTATTATGTTTTAGGGCGCCATGAAACAAGAGCAGGTGCTCTTGGAATTTGAGTGGTACTTCCACCTCCTCGAAAGGAGTGTAGGTATCCGGTGGTTCCTCTATTTTATAATAGTGGAACTCTTTTATTACAGCGTTTGCTGCTGGAAAGTTTATCCATGAATAGAATACCTCTGTCTGCCGATATTCGTGTGCCTCAATTACGAATATGACTGTACCACCTCTCGATGTCAGTCCATTTTCTATAAGTTTTAAGGTTATAGATTTCCTTATGTTGACCGGGATGAGTATTGCATTTGGGTCATTTTCCAGCAGAGTATTGTCTGCTACTAGGAGTTCAGCTGCTATTCTAGCTGTCTCCCTTTCTTCATCACTGTCTATCATTTTACCGAGAGGAAGGTTATTCTGTTTGTTTGCAGATCAGGTTTCTATGGAAACAAAGATTAGATGCACAATATTTTGGAACAGTGTATCCTTCAACGTTGACTAAACCAAGAACCATACATAGGAGTCTCCTCCTGCGAGGTTTGGCGGATATAACCTTTCACCCACTCCAGACGTCTTTGGAGTATTATGGGAAAAAAGGGGTTCTGTGTGAAAAAGCACGACTGAGTTACTCTAATGTCTTGCGTTAGTTTTATCGCCTATCCAAACGTTTGGGCGCCATGTAGTGTAGTTCCTATTATCCCAATAGGCTCTGCGCATTGGAATAATATCTTCAATAGTGTAGACCTAGGGCAGAGGTTAACTAGGTCTTCTACTGACGATATTAGACTTAAAGTTTTTGGTTTTGCCAGCTAGCTCAGAGTTCACTAGAAACTTTCTCGAATAGGCAAGGAGGAGTTTAACCTCCCTGGATAGACAAGAAGGGATTTAGTTTCTGACAACCATAGAACATGACAACTTTGCTCTCCCCTAATCAAGAGTGTATCTCTAGAGTCGTGTGAAAACAAAAGACTACTTATTTCACTCAGTCAGTACGTGCATTCTTAGTTTCACCAGATTGTAGAGAAAAGGAAGAGACGGGCGTGTTCAATAAAAGATGGTATTTATTGATCAGTCTCTTTTCTCGTACAAGAGAAGTGAATCGATAATATTGCGATACTTATGGTTAAGTAAAGTGCATACAATAAAAGCAGGAGTATAAAATAATACTGCAGAAGCATTGATATGGTTTCTAAGCCATATGATATTTAAAACTGATAAAATAGATACATACATATATACATTTGACTAATCGTACTCAACTGGTGCTTCTAACCACGCCTACCCCAGTGTACCTGACCTAAGCCTAATACGTGGGCGGGAGTAGATAAGTAGCAGTTTAAGTTAAGTTTGTTTTGCCAAGGGACTGACTCAAGAATTCTCTGCAAGGGGTTGTTCAGTTCTGTACCTGAGGTCTAGAATGAGTGAGGGCTGGTATCTCTCGTCTCTGGTCTTGATATTCCAGCTGCCTGCGAGGGCTGCTTGGAAGCGCCGGAGCTGGATTTCTCGGTAGGAGAAAAGCAGCGTCTCGTTCTCAGCGCGTCAGGAAGGCGGGGCAGCGCGTGTGGGCTTCGCTCTCTGCTGGGCTCCTCAGCACGTCTCGCTGCTCCGATCTCGTCACCACCGCGTGTGTTTGCTTAAGGCAATGTTGGTAATATTTATACCTGTAAGGTGCCGAGATTGACGTAAGGATGGACATGGATACGTCAATAAGGATGTCATACGAACGGGCTTGTTCGCACATTCTTTTGCTGAAGTTCTCGGTGAAATCAAAACAATGGCCGCAGGGATTTTCCCAGGTTGTCATAGGTTTGATTTGTTTTGAGAACTCCGTATGCCTTCTCAGGGGCTGGAGGAATAGTGCTTGCCTAAGTAGATGGCAAGCGTTATGACCTAATCAGATAACGCGTTCCTGTGCCGTGGTGTGGCTTAATCAGATAACGTTTTTTTGTACCGTGGGATGGCTGCTAGTTAATTATTAACCAGAACAGGGTCAGGAATAGGGGGATCGATACAGAACCTATAGGACTACATCACACCTGAAGACATCAGCGTAACAAGACCGCCAAATGGTTTGTAAGCATAATTCATTTATTTGCATAGTCCGTGCATCACGCGTTTTGACCCCCTCTGGCTCTTAATCATATGCAGAATGCGGAGTGGTCAGTTGCTCTCATTTTAACCATAAGGTACATAAATACTGAAGATAGAATATGAATGACTATTATCACTAGTCAAGAAACTTTATTCGGTCGATTTGACCATCAAAGTGTAATGGGTACAGGATAGTGAATTCAGCAACACTTATGAGTACTGATGTTACTATATACAACATTAGTTGACAATAAATGCGTCTTCATAAAAATGACTATGGTCAAAGTGGTGACACTTGCAATAAAATGGTACATTATGTTTGATACAAAGGTTATCAGTGTTGGTACTTCGATCGCAATAAGAAAAATTACTTCCAAAAGTTGGCATTATAATGCGTTATTGTCACTGATTTGTCCTACATAAATTCACAGACTACAGTCCCCATAATACATTATTAGATCTAAGCGCTGCCTTCGATACTGTGTCCCACCACATACTGATCCAACGCTTACAGGAGGCAGGAGTGACGGATGTCGCTCTCCAGTGGTTTCGGTCTTTTCTGGCGGATCGTTCTTTTAAAGTGGCTATACCACCGGGCCAATCCGCCACCTTTCCCCTGGAGCTGGGGGTACCTCAGGGATCTTCGTTGAGCCCTACAATGTTCAACCTCTATGTGAAACCGTTAGCTGGTGTCGTCAAACAGTGGGGTCTTACGATGGCCTCATATGCGGACGACACACAGCTGGCGGTGACACTTAGTGGAGACCATGAGGTGGAGGCCCCCAGATTCCGTGCAGGTCTTTTGGCAGTTGCAAGCTGGCTTCGCACCAACTGCCTTCAGTTGAATGCCACCAAAACTGAGGTGTTGGTATTAGGGAAGCACGCTAAGCTATGGGGTGACCAGTGGTGGCCATCAGAGTTAGGTGTCACTCCTATTCCAGCTGCTGGAGTGAGAAATCTAGGAATCTGGTTGGACTCGGCGCTCACCTTCAGGGACCATACCAAGAAGGTGTCTGCCACGTGCTATGGAATTCTGCGGGGTGCTAGGCCGGTTTTAAAATACTTCGATCCCCCTACTAGACAGCTTGTGGTCCAGGCCTCAATACTATCTCGGCTGGACTACGGCAGCTCACTGTTGTTAGGGGTGAATCAAGCGGAGGCTTCTAGGCTCCAAAGAGTACAAAATGCCGCGGCACGAGCCATTGTGGGCCTCCCCAGACACTGTTCAGTGTCTGGCACCATCACAGCCTTACATTGGCTCCCGGTCAGACAGCGAATCAAGTTCAAGGCGCTTTGTCTGGCCTTTAAAATTCTGAAATCTTCTTCGCCGCCGGCACTTGCCAATCTACTCACGCCCTATGTGCCTTCGAGATCCTTGAGATCGGAGGGGCTCCATCTGGCTGTCTGTCCACGCTTTAAGCTGAGCAGAATGGGTGGCCGTTCCTTTAGGGTGCTAGCGGCAGGCTTATGGAATTCGCTCCCGGTATACATCCGTGCTCTTGAAGACTTGTTCGCCTTCAGGCAGGCGATTAAAACTTTTCTGTTTCCTGTGTCTGGTTAATTTCTTTCTTTTACTGTGTGTTATGTTATAGTGTCTGTCAAAGCGCCAGGATGCCCCTTTGCTGGGGCAGCTGTGCGCTATAAAAATTTAAATAACATAACATAACATAACATTACATTGTTGATTGTACATGTATTCAAGCCACCGTAAGCTGTCCATACTGGCTCTTAATAGAGTTTTGTTCCTCCTATCAATTCCACACGTATATACAATCATTCGACTTGCCTCAAAGAAGTTGACTTCATGAAGGGCAGAGTGATATCCTATCCTGCAAGATAGGGAAGGGAAAACCTTGGCCATACCAAGTTGGATGTTAGAAAACTTTCCACCACTGAAATCAGTGGAGAAGCGTGGCTCAGTGGTTAGAGGTGGCAGACCCGGAAGCTGAGATCAGCCGTGGACCAGGGTTCGATTCCCCGCCTCGGCAGGTCTCGGGCTCAAAAATTCCATGGACTCGACAATTCTCGCTCCGGTGCCTACTCGACTCACGGGGTCACACTCTGCAACTCTGGGCAATAGCTTGCTTAATCTCCACTACGGCCCCTCGCGGCGGGATGCCTGGCTTTCACCTTGTGAATACCCTGCTGGGGTATCTCACAGGGGAATACCAGGACAGGTTCCCTAAGCAAGCGCCTTGAGACCCCTGGGTGATTTGTGCGCTATATAAATCGAAATACATTTACATTTACATTTACATCATCCCTCTGCAATGTTTGTCATATGAAGCAATTCTAACATGTGCAAAGGTCAATTGCCCTGCAAATCCTGGCTGCCTTAAATTGGCACCTAATTCAACAGCAATTTAGCAGGCCTCCCGTGTTGCTCACAGTGGCCTCACCTCAATCCATTGCCTTTGTTTCCACTTCAAACTACAGCCGGTGGGTGTCCCTTAATATTATTTCGGAATAAACTTGACGCTGTAAAGGGCACCCTGCCTGTCAGAACTGGGTGTGTAAGCGGGTGTCAAACTTCATATTCAAAAGACAACAATCTCCTACCGATAGCAGCCTATTGAGCCCAACAAACCGACACATAATTGAACATAATTCATTTATAGTCGATGCATAACGCGTTTCAACCCCCTCCGGTTCTTTATCATAAGCAGAATGCAAAGGGGTCAGTTGCTCTTGTTTTAACCTTAAGGCACATAAACTCTGACCTTCTCAGAATACAGAGACAAGGCTGTAGACGGCAAGATCAGAAATGGCGTATGGAATACAGCATTGTGGAAAAAGATAAATGAAAAACAACGTATTAAAGACTACAATTCACAAATTTTCTAAAGAAAATCCATCTACTTCACACAAAATAGAGTCAGCAAAAATCTCTGCAAAATTACTATTCCAGATTGCTTCTAAACTGTTCTAAACTCTCTACCCTGTCAAGCAATAGTCAAATAATTAGTAGCAGTCTAACTTCTTTGATAACAAAATCCCTATTATGGAAGTAAACAATCAGGATTAGCAATGAGTTCAAAGCAACTTTCTCAGAATTCTGAGCAGTGACTATTGATCAGGTTTTGATTTTGATCCAAGGGGTGAAGTTAGGATCTTCTCTACATCCTTGTCCTCCCACTATAACCAAGTTAGCCACAGAGTCAATTGCCCCTCACCTGACGAGCATCTTTAACGCCATGTTCAAGAAAGGATATTTACCTAGGCAGTGGAAGATTGCTTCCATTCTGCATTTATTAAAAAGAAGAACATTCTGAATCCATCAGATCCTAACAACTACCGCCCCATCTCTCCCTCTACCAGCAAAACTAATAGAAAACGCAATGAACCAACAACTAGCACAATTTAACCAAAATAATCAGCTGTTGGGTAATACACAATATGGTTTTAGAGGTGGTTACAGTTCAGAGACATCTCCTATTAAAACCACTGAAGAGATCAAGATTACTCTTGATAAACGAAGCAAGGCAGCCCATGTGCTGCTTGACTTACCGGCCACTTTTGGCACAATCAACCATATTTTATTGGTCGACCATCTCCAGGCCATAGGAATTAAAGAGACAGCACTGTCTTATTAAAATCTTTCCTAGTAGAACAGACACAGACTGTGGCTTTAGATCCATATGTATCAGATCCCTTCTCTCTGCTATGTGGGGTCCCTCGGTGGTCCTCACTCAGCCCTAGGCTGTTAAACATTTTTGTCACTTCACTTGCAGTTTTGATCAGTCTATTTGACTTTGTGCTAACATCCTACACAGATGATACACAAATTGGGTTATCAGTGACCACAAATAACAGAAGAATAAATGAAAGATTCCATGACTGTTTGTTAGAAATTAGTACTTGAATGAACAGAAATTGTCTCAAACTAAATTAAGGAAAGATGGAGGTTATCTTATTTGGGACGCACACCACTTTCTGGTCTCCATCCTGGAGGCCAGAGGACCTAGGCCCAGTTTACAACGCTAAAAACCTAAGAGTTATCATGGATAATAGTCTTACCTTTGGTGAGCAGGTAAATGAGGTGATTTCATCTGCCTTTTACATCTTAAGGAAGATCAGGACAATTCTTCCTTTCATACCAGAAGATGCAATGAAAACTGTGGTGACTTCCCTGATCCTTTCTGAAATTACCTATTGTAATGGTTTATATTTTAGCATGCAGCACCAATATCATAATAAACTGCACATGTTACTAAATGCTGCAGCCAGATTGCTTGTTAAAATACCCAAATTTAAGTCAACCTCACCAGCCACTCATACATTGTGCTGGCTCATGGCAGACAACATACCAAATGTAAAGTCTTTTGCATCACTTTCAAAGCACTGCATGGAGAAGGTCCAGCTTACTTGAAATCCAGATTTACAAGGTATGAGTCGCTTAGAACCCTGCACTCAGCTGGAGCAAATAACCTTGTTATCCCCAGGTCCAACAAGAAACATAGTTATGAGTGTTAAATATATAATCCAAGGTACAATGATGAATCAGTGGCTGTATAGATGATTCAGTGGGTGCATAACTGACAGTGTAAGTGAGTGATTAGGTGTCTCAGTGAATGCATGGGGGAGTGACTAGGCTATGTGAATGTCTCTATCAGTCTGTCAGTAGATGTCTAAGTGGCATTATGGCTTGGTAAGTGGGTACATGAATGGCTGTATGGGTGATTGATTGGTTGTCTGAGTACCTGTATGGGTGTATGAGTCTGTGGGTGGGTGAGGGTCTGTGTGACTGCATGAATGGATGAGTGAGTGGGTGAGTCAGTGGCTGTGTGAGTTAGTGGGTGCATCTGTGAGGGGCTATTTGGATGACTGAGTGTGTGTATGGCAGTGTTGGTGAGTGAATGGGTGTGTCATTGGTCTATGGGTATCTGTTTATGTGAAAGGCAGTATAGGTGAGTGTTGGAGTATATGAGTGACTTATGTGTGAGTGAGCAGTTTTTGAGAGTGGCTGTATGGGTGAGTGTGTGCTTGTGTCAGTGACTGTATAGGTGAGTGAGAATGTGTTAGTATCTGTATGAATAAGTAAGTGGGTGGGTGTATAACTGTATAGGTGAGTACATGGCTGTGTGTTTCACCCTATGGGTGCGTGAGTATGCGTGTGAGTAGCTCTATTTGTGACTGACAGTGTCTGAGTAGCTGTATAGGTGTATACGTGGATATATCATTGGCTGTATTAGTGAATGAGTTTGTGTATAAGTGGATGCAAGGGTGACTGAGTGGATGCATGTATAGACCTATGAAGCAGAGAGTGAGTGTGTAAGTATTGGTATAGGAGTGTTAATGGTTTTGAAAATAGTAATGTGGAAGTTGGAGTGGGTGTAAGAAAGGTTATATTGGGATGTGAGTGGGTGTTTCAGAGATTCTGTGGATGATATCATCAGTGATGTAATTTGAGATTTCATCTGTGATGTCGCTGACCATGTCATGATTGATGTAATATGTGAGGTCATAACCAGTGCATTGGGGGGCAAGAGTTATAGTTAGCTCAGAATTTCTCTGGTTTTAAAAGCTAATTCCTAACTATAACGTCCCTGTAACTTTATGTTTTTTCTTTGAATTTCTATGTTTTTTTAACTAGTAGTTGCGTTTACAGAGTGGTGGAGAAAGGGGGCAGGGCCTCTGACCAGCTCTCAGGAATCCCGATGTATAGGACTAACAGGAGGTACCAGGGGGGCTTCTTGGTCCGCAAGTTCGCTCGGGAGTAAAGTGGACTTCATCCCCCAACCAGTAGTGCACCATTTTCAGAGTGATGGAGAAAGGGGGCATGGCCTCCGAAGGCCACTTACTAATCCCTCTGTGTGGAACACAGTGAACATAACAGATGGAGTATTTGGCCCCCAAGGACATTTTTGGGTGCCAACTACCCCTCCTGTTACCTTCAGTAAGTCTCACACAGTGGGATTGCTGAGACCTGGTAGGTGGCGATGCCCCTTTTCTCCACCACTCTGCAAATTAATCTCCTGATGCACTACTAATATGGGGATGAAGTCCCCTTGGCCATGAGGGTCCATGTGGGCCAACTACCCCTCCTGTTACCTCCAGCAAGTTCCACACAGTGGATTTACTAAGAGGTTTTCAGTGGCCATGCCCCCTTTTCTACCACTCTGTAGATAAGCCTCCTGGTGCACTACTCATTGGGGGAAGAAGTCCACTTTAGTCCTGAGGCCCTCAGGAGGCAAGGGGACCACATCCTCCCACCAGCAGTGCACTCAGAGGTAATTTTGCAGAGTGATGGTAAAGGGGGCGTGGCTATCAACCACCTCTCAGCAATCCCATTGTGTGGTGCTTACTGGAGGCCGTGTTGGCACCTAAGGACCCTCAGCAGCGAAGGGGACTTTATCCCCCAACCATGAATGTGCCAGGAGGTGCATTTGCAGAGTAGTGGAGGAAGGGGGCGGGGCATCCAGCGTGTTGCTAGTTTAAAAAGAATGTAGGAAGGGAGGCCACCCAGCTCCACTTCTGTGGACCATTTTTGGCCCTGGGGACCCCATCCCGGGGTCTGATCCTTTTTTGATTTTGTTCATACATAAAAGTGAGAGGGGGACAAGCTGCCCCCCCCCGGGCCATTTTTGGCCACAGGCCCCAATTTCCCAGGGCCTGCCCCAGTGTTTATTTATTTATTTTAAATAGGGAAGGGGCCGCGCAGCCCCCCTCTTGTGGCCTATTTCAGCCCCCAAGGGCCCAATCCCACGGGGCCAGGCCTTTTCTTTTTTTTCTTCAAAGGCAGCGGGCCAAACGACGCCATCCTGGGTCATTTTTGGCCTTGAGGACCCCATCCCCTTCGGCCAAGTACTTAGTTAGGGACCACAGGGGGATCCTGAAGGCCCCTGCAGTCCCTGCTGGCTCCCCGCCTCCTGCGGAGCCAGCATTACTTTTACAGATTGGGAACTGCTGATATGCAGCTACCCCACTTCAGCTACAGAAAGAACACGATCCACCACCACCAGCAACAGGTTGCACGCAGAAGATGGAACAAGATCACAGCCGACCAGCTCACCGCTTCCTTGAGCCGGGACCCCCCCGCCAGCTCAGCGAACCCCAGCCAGGCCGCCAACAACTTCACGAAGTGGATCAGCAACTGCGCAGACGACCTCGCCCCACTGAGGACCCCGTCCAGCAAACCCGGCAGCAAGAAAGCACCATGGTTCACCGACGAACTCAAGAGCTCCAAGAGGAACTGCCGAACCCTCGAAAGAGCGTGGCGCAGAGACCCAACACCAGACAACATGACCACCCTCAAGTTCGCCACTCGAAAACACCACCAACTGATCCGCACCAAGAAAACCGCATTCAAGGAACGACTGGACAACAACGCCCACAACAGCAAGGAACTCTTCAACATCGTCAAAGAGCTCTCCAACCCCAGCGCCGGAAACAACGACATCACCCCATCACAAGACCTCTGCAACTCCCTCGCCTCCTACTTCCACAACAAGATCGCGGACATACACAACAGCTTCAGCACACAGCCAGCGCACCCCACGACAGCACCTGCCCCCCCCCACCACCACCCTCCGCGCCTGGACCCCAATCAACACCGAGGAAACCCTACGCACGATGAACTCCATCCACTCCGGATCTCCAACCGACCCCTGCCCTCACCACGTCTTCAACAAGGCCGACTCCGTCATCGCGCCCCACCTGCGGGACATCATCAACACCTCCCTTGACACCGCGACCTTCCCGGAGAGCTGGAAGCATGCCGAACTCAGCGCTCTACTTAAGAAACCATCAGCCGACCCCACCGAACTCAAAAACTACCGCCCCATCTCGCTCCTCCCGTTTCCGGCCAAAGTCATCGAGAAGACAGTCAACAAGCAGCTGGCCGCCTTCCTCGAGACGAATGGATCCCTCGACTACTCGCAGTTCGGCTTCCGGGCCAACCACAGCACCGAGACCGCCCTCATCGCAGCCACTGACGACATCCGAGCCCTGCTCGACAATGGGGAAACAGCGGCCCTCATCCTCCTGGACCTCTCCGCGGCATTCGACACTGTCTGCCACCGCACCCTAGAGCAGCGCCTCAGCAACGTCGGAATCCAAGAGAAGGCACTAGAATGGATCGTCTCCTTCCTCGTCGGAAGGACACAGAGAGTCCGCCTCCCCCCGTTCAGATCAGAAGCCACCGAAGTCATCTGCGGCGTTCCTCAAGGCTCCTCGCTCAGCCCCACCCTCTTCAATGTCTACATGAGCCCCCTTGCGGCCATCGCACGCCAACACAACCTCAACATCATCTCTTATGCCGACGACACCCAGCTGATCCTCTCCCTCACCAACGACCCCGCCACCGCCAGAGCCAACCTACACAAGGGGATGAAAGACATAGCCGAATGGATGAAGAACAGCCGCTTGAAACTGAACTCAGACAAGACGGAAGTCCTCATCCTAGGATCTTCGCCCCCCACCTGGGACGACTCCTGGTGGCCCCCTGCCCTGGGCAGCGCACCCAAACCAACAGACCACGCACGCAACCTGGGCTTCATCCTGGACTCCTCCCTCTCCATGACCAGACAAGTCAACGCCGTCTCCTCGTCATGCTTCAACATCCTGCGCATGCTACGTAAGATCTTCCGGTGGATCCCCACCGAGACCAGGAAGACGGTCACCCAGGCCCTCGTCACCAGCCGATTGGACTACGGCAACGCCCTCTACGCCGGAACCACTGTCAGACTCCAGAAGAGACTCCAGCGAATCCAGAACGCCTCAGCAAGGCTCATCCTGGACATCCCCCGACACGGCCACATCTCCGGACACCTGAGAGACCTGCACTGGCTCCCGGTCAACAAGAGAATCACGTTCCGACTCCTCACCCACGCTCACAAAGCCCTACACAGCCAAGGACCAAGATACCTCAACAACCGCCTCAACTTCTACACTCCCACACGCCAGCTTCGATCAACCAACCACGCCCTCGTCACCGTCCCCCGCATCCGAAGAGCCACCACAGGAGGAAGATCCTTCTCCTACCTCGCCACCAAGACGTGGAACTCCCTCCCGACCCACCTCCGCCTGACCCAAGACCACCTCGCCTTCAGGAAGCAGCTCAAGACCTGGCTGTTTGAGCAGTAGCGGACCCCCCCCCCAAGCGCCTTGAGACCCTCCGGGTGAGTAGCGCGCTATATAAATGCTGTGATTGATTGATTGATTACCTGTGGGTAAAAGCAAAGTGCTCCACTTTGAGCAAGTGATAGCAAAATGCTCTTGCTTGCTCTAAGTAAAGACTGGTGTTTTTTCGTCTAAATTTTGAAACTCCAACCCCTTCCTGGTTCCAGCCCAGTATTTTCAGGCAACCCTGAACATCAAATGGGCGGGTCCTAGGCTCTTCAACCAGGTATTTAAGCAGAGCAGTTTAACCTGAGTCTGCTACTGTGGAGGAGACGCGAGCTTGTGCTGTTTTGGACGTTGCCGTTTTTTTGAAAACCGGATTCATTTTAAAACTAGTAAGTACTTTAAGCCGGTAACTCGCGGTATTACGCTCTGTTTGGAGAGTTCAATTCACGTTTTCACTCTGGCATTTTCACTTATTATTTTTCCTAGTTTAAAAATTAACGCTGATCGCGAAAATGTGCCGCCCTCAGGCGTCTTGATCTCCAAACAACCTTGTGCCGAATTATCGTGGCCACTCGTAGCTGACTTGTTGTGCTGGTAAGCGGCCGCCTCTGTTTTAATTTACTGTCTTTCTGAGAAAGCACGCTGGCGGCTAATGAGACTCACTGTTTTTCAGACGAGCTACGCGTTGAAAGCCTCCTCGTGTTTAGACGGTTTCCGCGAACAAGTGCTACTCCAATACTTCGTACAACTACGTTTTCCGGTAAATGATTGACATCTGTGGTTCTGTTCACTACGGTTTCAGACTATGTCATTAGAATATACTAAATGTGACATTTCTTTATTTTTCTAAAAGACACGTCCAGTGACAATAAATGAACAGCCTGTTGAGACGCGTTCTCCTCCACCATCTTACTAGGTGAGAATCTCTTTTAAACGGCAAGCACCTCTAATGTAACATATAATTTCGCCCTTCTTTTGAACAAATCTTAAATTCGTCTATAGGTCTACCTCCTTTCAAGGGTTTCTACCTATCTCCACCTTGAGACCATTAATGCTCCCAAATAAAAAATGTGAGTAAAGTCTATTTTGCCTGCGGTACTTTTACGACTTCTTGTATTGGTCAGGAGTTTGTGCATAGTCTTAGTTTAAGAAATTCTGGGTCCTCACTGAGTGCAGGCGACTGATGTTGATCTGGTGACTACAATTAACCTTACCTGTCTGAGTTGTGTTTTAATCCTTTTTCTCCCCCCTTTTTTCTTTGTCTTTCTATTGTGTAGAAAATTCAAAAGGCCCTGAAGAGAATCCCTGCAAGTCAGTGGGATTCGAAACGCGTAGGCCCAAGCCACTCGACTGTCTGCTGCAGTGATAAGCGTGAATGTTATGATAATTGTTGCTTATCACTTATTATTTTTCGTACATTATCCCCTTTTCCCAAAAGAACTGAGAAGTATTCTTTATACTTAACTATAGGAATGTACGCCAAAATTGATTGTATATCAGAAAAAAGTATTTTCTAAGTGCTTTTGCAGACATTGGCTTCTCTTGTTTTTGTTAGTACTGTGTTGTATTATATTGTAAATATTGTATGTTTTATTACTTGTCGTAGTTTTCTGATTTAGTGCTTTCCTTCTCTCCTTGATTGATTGTTGACTGAATGGTTGTGATATGATTGTTATGATGAATGTTCATTCCTATTTTTGATTGTGGGTAGTAAATTGTTTTTTACATGTTGGTTTTTGTAAAATGAAAAAGTATCTTTTGATGAAATCATAAATAAGAATAAAAGCTATTAACTAGCACTCAGTTTTGAATATTTTTTCAAGTACTGTTTTTGAATTTATGTTACTGCGGTATCATCAGTACTGGCAATTTCTCTTTTGTTATGTTCTTGCTTGCTCATAGCGGAGCACACTGTTTGTTATGGCAGGCAGGAGTGGTGATCTCTTCATGCCATAGCAAACGTCAGTGTCCTGTGGGTGGGCAACCCGGGACGTTGCTGGAGCCGGCCCTAGGGGGTGGTGGTAGTTCACATTTGCCCTGGGAGGTGGTGGTCCTAAGGAAAAAAAGCAATTGCGAGAGTTACAGCACAACAGAAAGGAGAAGGAACATGTTAAGTCTTATTTTTGATAGCCAAACATAATGGACAGTTCAGGACTGTACTGGATTTAAATTTCGTAATTTTTTTCATGCCATAAAGTGAACTGGGATAGGCAACTAAACAGGCAATGGACACTATAAAAGGAAATGATTGTGCAAAATTATTCTAGTGATAAAATGTACCTGCAGTGGAACTGCTGCCTTTTGTTGCTGAATGGATCCAGCTTCAATTATGTACATTCCAGCAACATTTTGTTAACTAAAGCAATGGCAGCAGCCAATCCTGTAACTTTGGAAATACCAAATAAAAACGCATGTCTTTAAAACTCACTCCTTCCACTGTGTTAAGCAATGCTGATGCTGCTTTACTTCAATCATTTCAATGTTATCCTGCTGATGAAATAACAGTTGGGTTATCTGTAACGCTTTTGCAAATCTAAAAAAATAAATGATAATAATTCATCAAGAACAAAAACGAAATGCCTAGAGCTAAATCAGGGTTTTAGACTCATTGACAATATATGGAAACAAACAAAGCCTTGGCAAGAATATTCAAACCATATAAACGTTCGTCCTCCCCGCTTTCTATTTTTCTCATCCATCCTTTAATTTTTTTCTCCATTTGCTCACCATTTCTCGCTCTGTTTCACCTGCGGCCCTTGCTGGTCTTGTTGTAATTAACCTCCGATAGCTGGAGAGAGGATGTAGGTGCCAGAAGTTGGCCCTGATCTTTCAAAAAACGTCCTCCAGTGCAGGGCCAGACTGGGAACCAAAACCAGCCCTGGCAAAGTGCTCGGCCAGTCCCCCGGGGGATTTGGGGGCGCAGTTGTGCTATTTGCCAGGGCCGGTTATGAAAAATTTGGTACTGGGGCAGATATTGCAGCTAAGTTGCAAAAACGGCCCTGTAACAAAAACGGCTCCCCACACATGCAGCCCACCGAGAAAATGCCCAGTGCCTGCTACGGTCAGTCCAGACCTGCTCCAGGGCCACCAGCCCCAGGGGAATTGATTGCCTATCTGACTCCGAAATCCAGCCAGTCTGGATTTTTCCATTTCTGAGCGACGACTAAGATCATCCTCTCCAAAAGCAATAATACACTGCATTTCATTTAAACAGGAGATTCGTTTTGAGGGCTTTTTAAATTTCCTATCCACCAGTAATTAGATATTTCCAGCCACTGACTACAATATACATTTTTCACACTTCTTGCATAAGCTCCTTCTGAAACATTTTGAGCATTCCTGGTTTTGTCCTGAGCTGGTGCACAAGGTGCTGCCTGCGCCAACGCAGGCACTATTGCACCATGATGCAAGGCTGCCTGCAGTGGCTTAACATAGGTCCCCACAGTGCAGGGAGGTCCCGATCCCCAGGGGGCCCCCTCAGCACAGTACCCTGTCCTGAGGTCTCTTGACTGAGTCCGGAGGGGGGTCTCCCTGTACTTTGCAGGTTGGGTGGACCTTCAAGTTTCGTTATGCCACTGGTTGCCTGTGTTATAAGCAGGATTGTTGTGTGCAGGAAGGGGCAAAACAATCCACTGATGCTTGCTCCTCCTTCTATGTGTGCTGCAGAGGCACACATAGAAAGAGGAAGTAAACAGGAGAAATAAAGATATTTCACCTCATTACGCTTCAGCTGAGGATGCATAGCATTATGATGCATTCCCCATACTCACCCATGGAACGCCTCCTTGGGGGACAATAACGCAACACAGCGATTTGCGCTACATTGCTTTACTCTAGATTTATCAAGCCACGCAAGGTAAACTTGTGTAGCTAGATAAATCTAATTTAAGTGTTGCGTCGCTGTTGCGCCCCATTGCACGGCGCACGGGCAACACAAGTCTTTTTTAAACATGCCCTAAAATCCTTACATGGCTTTGTTCCATCTTACCCTTCTGCTCTTAGCCCCAGTCTAGTAGTGGCATCCCTTTAAAAAGAATACAAGTTGTTTTTCCTGTAGCTGTTTCTATCACTTGGCTAACAGCGAGTTAACATTAAATTGGATTGCTTTATTCATATGCATTCATCACAGCCAGGACCAAATCAAGAAGAATTGTATAAAATCACAGAAAAGAGGGACGCCCAGCTAGCTTGTCAATTCTTTAGTTTGCTTCAGGCTGAATAACTCAAATAACCATATTTTTATACGGCGCGGAATCAATGGGCACACACTGTGCTTATGAGCACTGAAGTATTGCCGGAGTTGGTGAAAAACAGTGAGGCGTATCTACACGAGCAGGATTTAAATGTGCTTCTACAATATCATAAGCAGAAATGCTCAGGTTATCAATTTAGACCAATGTACAGTATGTTCAGCTTTCTCATGAATCTTTAAACACTTACTACAATGTGACACTAAAGTTCTGTACTTTTATAGCATGCTGGAAATATAATATAGGCTGTAAAATGTTAGCTTAAATATGTGTTCGAAACGGTGTTCTGACACTTTACTGCAAAATGAGCTCTTTACATTGAGCATTTATGGCACCTACTAATTCACATCATGCCTCTTTTGATGCCGTAATAAAAATCACCAAACTTGTTCCCTCTGACATTGTACTACAAGAAGGGTAAAAGCTTTCCGCCTTCTTACCACTTACGTGTTTGTCACTACCTGTCTTTAGCTTATTGAATATTATGCATGTATGAATCTTCTTGTTCGAGGTAAAGGGTTCCTGTACTGGACAGCACACATCTTAAAAGTTAAACACAAAGAATAGGCACGTTATAGAATATCCTATAGTAAAAGTCACAAACATAGTGGGTGCATATCTGAATATTCTCTAATGAGAGATTAACATATGCACCCTCTGAACTAGGCGCTAATTGCCACGGCTGTCTCTGGAATCTGTTCTGACTCCAGACTACAGTGGACTGAGCTTCAGTCAGATGGCTTGCAACCATGACTACATTACTGTGCTAAATGTGTTGAGGTTGTTGACAGTGTTTGACATGTTAATTGCATGCCTGACAAGCATTTTGGTGTCGTCTGCAAGAAGGGAGCGTTTTGTTTTTTGTTTCATTCGTAGTTAATTGCGAGATGGACTAACATTGTGAAAAAAATCCAGATTTTTGTGAATAAGAATTAGGGGAGTTCATTCATCTGATCCAGATCTAGATTGTTGAAGAATAATTTCTATATTTTATGGTGAATCAGATTTTTCTCAATTCATTGTTTGCGGTATTTTTAGAATTTCTTTATTTGTAATCGTCCATTATTTTTTAGTATTATTTTTTAAGAGTTTACTGACATTTAAATATTTTATGCGTGTTTAATATTTTCACAGGGCCATTGTTTTGGGTGAAATGTTGCTGTATGAAATAAATGTTCATGGCAAAGTTAGAGTAGCGAGAATACAAAGAACTATGTATGTGTACAATTAAGCTCTCATAATAACCCTAGCAGGGAAAAACGTGAAGAGACAAAGCAATGTCTCATTAAATACTCCTTTCTTACTGTTGTATGTGCTATAATTCTGACTTGGGGGTCTTATTACAAGTTAGGTGGTTCATGAACCGCCATATGAACACTGCGAGTTTGGCAGTCCGACTGTCATGTTACGAGATTATGAGATGTGAGAATTGCATTTGGAAGACCAAGGCTGAACCACTGACCCTGCCAGCACACACGCAGACAATCTGGGGCAATGGTCGGTAAAAACCAGCTGCCAAAGGGCAATACAGGGGAGTTTCACCGCCATCTGTATTATGAATTGGCTTTTCCACGAGCTGACCATGGCAGTGGGACCACTAGCTTCAAGATAGCGGAAAGAAAGGATTTGGGGAGCGTACTCTCCCCTTTCCTGTGATTTTGTTCAGAGTTCGATGTGGATCCCTTTCTTCAGGTACCCCTTCACAGCAGAATCTACGCCTCCAGGATTAGGACCCTTTTTGTGGCGATGTATAGGTGAGTCCTTTTTGTACCATATTGTCTGGAATGTCCACATATTGGCCAGACTCCAGAAATGGGTAGGTGTCTTTTTTCCACAAGTGGCATTCATATGTTGGCATCTTACCCAGATACAGTCGAAATGCTTGCACAGGCATTAATACATTTGGAAAAGTAATCATCACCCCTGAAAAATCTTCGCAGCCACAAAGCGGGCACCACAGTTAACTGATAATATGGAGGTTGAAAGACCACTGGCGCTGTCATCTCCTGGCAGCCACGGTGTTCGGGCGGTTGGACCGTCAAACTCGTAATAAGGCCCTAAATCAGAGAGAAATTCTCTAGGTGTGCAATGATCAAAATTCTAAAACTCAAATAAAAAATACCATCAAAAAAACAATTACACTATGCTTCAAAAGGTAGATCATAAAAAGCAAAAAATATGACTGCTAGGTAGCATTAATAATTCTGATAAAAGTGATAACGGAAAGCTTTAGAAAATGGGGTTTAACTGTTTCAATAGAAATAGAAGTGACAGTTCGCATGAAATATGCAGGCGCGGTCGGTAGGGGAGTACCTGCCGGGGCGGTGACGTGGGGAGGGGCAGGGTGGGGGTTAGTAATGTATGGATAATGGAGGTTTGCAGGTAAGTAAACATTTAAATAAATCAAACAAATTTCTTTGCACACACTGCATTGCATTTGGGGATGCAGTGCGCGCAACGAAATTCATGAGACGTATTCGATCCATGCCAGTGGAGGAATTTGACCTTTTGGCAACTTCATGATACACAGCCTCTCATTTAATAGAGGTAATTTACCCGGTATATTGATTTGATGCATATGCTTTGCAACTTATGATGAGGGGACCCCAGAGCCCAGTCCTAATGGACTTTGTTTTATGTGAGGCATGCACACTCTGTACATGGTGTGCAGTGCTAATGGAGACAATTATATGTCATTACAGGGAGAGTGATCCTGACCCCTGTTTTATCAGTTGCTCCGTCATTGTATCATTGCTAGACAACCGGTCAGCTGATGTGGAGAGATTGTCTCCTCCATTGACTCACCCATGAAATTGGTGGGTATCTATATCTTACTATACTCTTTACTATTTGAATAGGTGATGAGGGATTGGTGGATTGTGTTTTGCCATAAGTCTAATTATATGATAATAGCACCTTGACAGGAACCAAGAACGGAATGAGCAAAATGGAAATTTTGATTTGACTATGTATTAATAAATTGATATTATAGTACACTTTTATAACCATTGTTCTAGCATGTTATGTTAAATTGTATCATGTATTTGTTTCTTAGTGAGGGGCCGTATTTCTAACATGTGTTATCGTTATTTCTAGATTACTCATGGGGAGATTTAGAAAAATTTGTTAGCCTGAGGAAGGTGGGAAATATCATATGCCACCGAAACGCGTTGCTTCTGCTTCTAACAACTGTTTGATGAAATTCTTGGTTTTTAAATGGATCAGAGGAATAATATGTGATTAGAATTGGTCCTTGTTGGACCTGGCCCTTTTGGTAGGTTCACCCCGAGACTTTTTGCTTTTAACTAGCCTGTTTCTGTGACCTGGTGTTGGTGATTTTAGGCCTCTGCGCACTTTTTCACTGTGGTACAGTGTAAAGTGCGTGAGCTCTCTGTGTATGTGTGGTGAGTGACCTGCCCTCCCATAGGAATGAATGGGGAATATGTATGCCCATGGTAGTTCCTGATGTGTGGGGAGTGCAGGATCGAGTTTGGTATGTGCGAACTCGTGAGATTGAATGCTGCGCAATGGTATATGCGGCATGATTGTGTCTAGTGGAGAAGTGCCACTTCTAGAAGTTGGCATATTTGTGTAATTTGTGCCTGGCGTGTGATTGGCTGGTGAGCCTGGCCCAGATGCCTGGGCCTGCTTGTGGATTGACTGTCTGGTTTGAGGGTGACAGGGGCTGGGGAGCCCCAGGAGGTTGTCTGAGTCAGCCCGTGGATGAAAGGCTGCATCTGCTGCCAGGGAAGTGGGAGGAGATGGCACCTAGGAGTGAATAGGGCTGTGCCTGCCTGCCACAATGCTGGCTCCACCTCCTGCTGGGCGACTGTCGCCTATGCCCCTCACCCTGAAAGGAGTTCCCTATAACCAGTTCTAGCTGGTTCTCACACTGCCTGCACCCTTTAGACAAAGGATTTTATGGTATAAAAAGGGGGCTGTGTCCCCTTCCAAAATGTTCTTGTTTCTGACTTGAATCCTACCAGGGGCATGCTGCTGCTTGGGCCCAGGGGAATCCCTGGGCCATGCCCAGCCCCTGGACACCTGATGGACTTTCCTGGATGCCTGGAGGACTTCTGGGGGACCCCTCTGCCTTGCCTGGGCTGATTGGGGAACTTTGCTTTGCCCCTTGGAATCTCTGGGACCTTTGGCAGCATGGAAAGCTGCATTTTCCTGCAGAGACCTTTTTCTTGCCTTTACCCAGGCTTGTTGAAGCCTAAGCGCTTGGGAGAGTGCTTTATTTTGACCCATAGCGAGCGTGTCGCCATCACGCATTTTGCGTGAGGTTTGGCAGGTGCCTACCTAGCGACTTTTGCCTATTTATTTTATTATTTTGCGAGTGCCCACCTCGCTTCTCTATTTTATTTTAATCTCGAGGGTGCCCACCCCTCATTCTGCCCCCTTCGTTTCACCGCCGCGGCCCGAGCCGTTTGGGTTCATGGCCGCCGAAGAGAAGCTTCCCCGAGGCGCCGCGCTGTGATTGGCGGGCCGCGGGAGGCTCGCCCTGGAAGGCCGCGCCATAATTGGAGAGCCGCGGGAGGCTCGCCCTGGAAGGCCGCGCTGTGATTGGCCCATGGTCGAGAGAGGGGAGAGAAGATGGCGGCGGCCGCTGTGGGGCTCCCGTGACCAGGAGGGAGCCCCGAGAGAAGAGAGGAGCCGAGAGGTAGCGTGGCCGGGGCTCGAGTGAAGAGCCCTGTGCGGGCAGAGCCCCGGCCTGCGGCCCGAGTGCAGAGAAGTGCCGGCAGCAGTGGGGGACGCCGTAGAGAGACGGCGCGACAATGGAGCCTCCCCGCAGCAGGGCCGGTGAGTGAGGGGCTGCGGGGGGAAGCTCCGTGCGGCTGCTGTTGGTGCCGGTTTGAGGTACTTGAGTCAGGGCGGCCCCGGATGGCAGTGGGCCGCCCAACCGCATTCTCGCTGAGAGCCCCGAGAGGCTCAAGCTGCACCTTTGTTTTACGAGCCAGTGAGGCTCCGGGGGCATTCCCAGTAGCCGAGTCCCCCGAGGAGGGACTCCAACGATGCCGCATATTTGTGCTCAAGCCTAGAGAGGCTCAGCGGGCCAATTTCTTTGTATAGATCCCTGAGAAGCTCCATGGGGGCGCAGGTCGGTGCCTGTGTAGGCACAGCGTCTGGGGGCATGTTTGTTTAGAGAACCCCACGGTGGCCCAGTTGTTTCAGAGCCTGAGGGCTCCATGGAGCATATTTGTTTTAGAGCCTGAGTGGCTCCAACGTTTGACTATGTGCAGTTTCAGAGCCTGTGTGGCTCCAACATTCTGCGCAGTGTTGTGGCAGAGCCTGTGTGGCTCCAACAGTTGGCGCAGTTCTGTTCTAGGGTCAGTGAGGACCCTGTCGCAGTTTTGTCTCCCAGCTGCCCAGAAATTAGTGGGCAGCTTCACCGTTTAGGTCTTGTGATGTTCCCAGGTGCCCAGCAAGTAGTGGGCACCTGCAACGTTTAGGTTTTGCGCCAGTGGCGCACCCCTGACTGGTGCTGCATTGGCAGCGCGCCCTGACATTCTGGACACAGGGCTCTTTAGTCCCTTTATTAGATGGGGGCTGGTATGTGATTTTATTTAGGCGCAATGTGATTATCTATGTGATGGTATTTGCCTAATGTGAGTTTTGCGCAATATGATGTGGTGCTAGGAAATGTAATGCATTTAATATGACTACGCACCTTGATCTTACACCTCTGAATGTTTTTAGGCATCATGTGTTTTTGCGCTATTGAGTTATGTTCTAGCACCTCTGAATGTTTTTATGCATCATGTGTCTTCCTTGATTTTACACCTCTGAATGTGTTGGTTTATGCATCATGTGTTTTTCCTTCCCTGCACCTCTGAATGTGCTTTTGATGCATCATGTGCCATGTTCTACACCGCTGAATGTATGTTTCATGCATCATGTGTTTTTCCTTCCCTACACCTCTGAATGTTGTAATGCATCATGTGTAATGTGTTCTTGCTGATACCCCTAAATGTATTTTATTCTTAGGTGGATGTTCTTTCCAGTACCGGTGGTCCTAGTTAGGTCCTGGTCCCCTGCGTGACATTCTCCTAAGGTGGTTAGGGTTGCGTAGGTGGTACTTACCTGTTACCAGTAGTTACTGGTTGTGTGCTATTCTTGCTAATTTGTGCTGCAGTGATTTTATATCCTTTTATTCTAATTTCTGACAGTATTTCTATTTCTGAAAGTGTTGATTCTGAAAGTGGCCCATGTGGCCCTGTCCTGTACATAATCCCTTGTGAATATTGCGCGTGCCTGTTGGCACAATGTACATGTGTGATTTCTATCTGATGTGTTTTGACAATACAGAAGTTATTTTTATATAACCTTGTGTGGAGTTCCTTTTGTGGTGTGCCTAGTATGTTGTTGCTGTTGTGTGCTGGCGCAAATGCTTTACACATTGCCTCCGAGTTTAGCCTTACTGCTCGTGCCAAGCTACCAAGAGGGTGAGCAGGGGTTATCTTGGCGTGTGACTCCCTTGCCCTGACTAGAATGGTGGTTTCTGCCTGGCTTTGGCGTCAGCCTTAGCCTACCAGAAATAGCCAGTTCTAACAGTCCTGAACATAAAAGTGTACACTATATTCCATGCAAAGTACCTATATGTGATTGGCTTTGATAGCGTGGACTATCTCTAACCTAATCATTTTTCCTCCTTTTTTTAATCATTTGTATTTCCTGTGTATTATTTGTGTTTATATAATTTTTATATGCATTTCTTCCAAATTTGTGATATTTGTTGTCCCCTGATTAACAAATGTGTGTATACACATACATTTTTATTCATGCTATGAGATTCGTAAATGAAGTGTATGTTTTCATATAAAATAAAAGACCCATAACTTTTTGACATTTTATTTTGAGTTCCTTGTGATGCTATTTGAGTGTGGATTGTTTGGTGGTGTGGTTGATGTATAGCGTGCATCTTTAAGTGAAACCAAAGGGACCCTTTGTTTTCAGTCTTTGAACCTGGTGTCCTCTCCCTTTGGTGTAATTGGACCCCTCTCTTATACTGTTTGGTAAATGTCTAAATTGCCAGGTCGACATGGCATTGTAAAACCGCTCTACAGGCTGCAGTGGTTGGCCTGAAACATCGGGTGGCATACGTGATACAGCCCACTATTAGTGTCATATTTACTGGCCTTGGGTACAGGTAGTACCCTTTACTAGGGTCTTTACAATCAGTTAGATGTAAATTGTACTATGTGTTAGGGAGACAGCATAGACACGTTACCACTGTATAGCAGGGAAAAAGTGCAACTAAAATAAATGTAATAAAGGAAGGGAGAAGAAAGCAAAAATCTCTGATGACCCTGCCGAAAAGGCCATGTTAAACACACATATTATTATAGTTAATCCTCAGCAACTTTATTTGTGGGAAGTGGGTCTGACATCAAATACTCACTGAAGGAGTACCAAATATCCCTGGGGAGGCCAACGGCAGTTGTAGTTTGGCATATGGTTCCAATTGCTCATTGCAATAAACATCGTCTCACTACTGGGAATTACATTTAGATGTATGACCATGTTACCAGCACTTGGTAACCAAGAGCAGTGCCAAGGCAACAAAGTTCCTGCTTGCCTTGGGCACCAATTTCTCGTAGCCTAGGAGTGCAATCTTCTGTTACAGCTGGAGAATGTTTTGGATCTTACAGAGAAAGTCCCCATGATCCTATATATTTATTCTGGGACACGCCCATGCAAAGCGCATAAAGTCTGCATTCAAATGGCTGCACTGTTGGCAGTCAGAGTTGTCTCTAAGACAAAGGTGCTTGGGGTATGAGACATTGGGAATGTATCTTGCGTAATCAGCCATTTGATGACAAGACCCTTATTTCCGAGCAACAAGATGACCAGTCATTTTTCGACAATGGTGCTGAATGTCCAAGTTCCATTGGTCTCTTGATTTTGTAGGGAATATTGACCATTATTGAATATCCAAAGGTGAACGTGGAAATAAGGAGCAGCTAGTTTCTTTCCCCTGTGGTAAATCTATCTCAATTAAAAAGAACAGGCTCATACAGAAACTATTTTAACCGTCTGATTACTAATTTGTGTGGGGAAAACAAATAGTTTTTTTAAAGAACCCGGGGGCATATTACCAACCAATAGAGATAATTTTTGTCTCTAACTTGTTTAGAGACAAAAATTATCGCCGCACATCGGCGATTTTTATCGCAGATAAACCTTGCTATTATCAAGGTTTATCGCAAATGCGATAAAAAACGGCCCCAATGCATGAATATCGCTGAAAAGTCAGCGATATTCATGCATTATCGAGCAAATGCTCTTAGCCATGTTATCCACCTCCCATTGGATAACATGGCTAAGAACTGCTCAGGGCAGGTGTTAGTTTTTGGAGATATTCGCGCTTAGCGCGAATATCTCCAAAAGTTGGTAATAGGAGATAGCGATGTTAGCGACTGTTTCCAGTCGCTAACATCTTGGCACGCCCACTTTGCATGTCATTAGTGATAAATATCACTGACATGCAAAGCGGGGCCCAGGATGGTCGCTATCTCCTATTAGCTGTCGCTAACTGGTGTTAGCGACAGCTTGGTCATAGGGAGATAATTTTATCTCCGCTTTCTTGGCTTTTAAAGCCAAAAAAGCGGAGATAAACCCCCTTGATAATATGCCCCCCGGTCTTTTTCACCTTTCTGGTCCTGACGAAAGCCAGCATTTCTAAGCGTCTGGCTGAAACATGTAGACGAATTATAGGATATAAGAGTCAAATTTAAACCTCTATATTTATCCGGTCCTTCTTTTTTTGATCCTGTCAAAGGGCCCCGGTATTAAAAATGTTCCTCTTTAGGGGGACCCAAGAGATAGTTTTAACTCACAAATCAACTCACTTGGCAGAACAAAAACATAAGCTCCGCTGTTACTCAGGCAACGCAGCACACTCCGGGGGCACTCGGCATCCTGGGTGGGAACCCGATGATAAAGCATGCCACCAACTAAGTTGGTGGGTGAGGGTTCTTTTTAAAAAAAAAAAACAAGTGGGTTTCCTCACACAAACTAGTAATCAGTCGGTTAAAATAGTGTCTGTATGAGTATATTGACACATCTTCAAGACTGAGCAATAAAGAGTATTCAAATGTATGTATTATTGGGTGGCTAATTAAAGCCATTGCAAACAATTAAAACTTATAAAGCAACGTGACTTAGTAAGGTGCCAAAACGCTAACATAGTGCAGGTTACAGCGTGATTCAAAATGTCAGTGCCTCATTGTTAAAAAGATAAAGTTCAATACACAGGTAACAAGATTGCTCATGTCATCTTCTGTGTGTAAGTGCGAGGAGCAACAGGTCGGTTCCTGTCATGCTCTGTTTGACTCAGTGAGGGAGTCATCCCTTTCAGACAAGTGTTCTAACAGTGTGATTTTATTAAAAACCAAATGGTTGAATATTTTCAATCGACCCTGCCCCTTATCGGGTGGTATAGGATAGGAGTTCCATGCGTGTGTGACCCATGGAAGAGGGTGATTGTGCCCTTGGAGCAGTTCCGGTTGGAGAGCGGAGCTCAGTCATTAGAATTAAGGGGCATGCAGGGTTAATGCTGGTAAAGACGCCTGAAAATCCTATGAAAGTGTATAGAGTCAGTGGCGTAGCAAGGGCAGGTGGAACCCAGTGCAACACATTTCTTGTCACCCCAGGCTTGACAAAATGGCAAAAATATGTGTTTATAACACATATTTCTGCCATTTTGTCACCCCCCCTCAGTGATGACACTTGTCATCCCCAGCTTGACAGAATGGCCCAAAGCACTGAATTCTCCTGGCACCTAGGCACAGTACATTAAGAAGCCCAGGTGACGGGAGCACTCTTCCCTGATGTCCGTACCGGCCCGAGATTGAGACCTGATTGTGTCCTTTTGTTTCTTTTCTTTGTTTTGTTCCTGTGAGCTCCATTGTCGGCACCCTTTCCCCCTCCTCCTGCAAGAGGACTAGAAGCAAGGCTTAGGCAAAATCAGCAAGAGAAGAAGATAACAACCACCGGTGGATGTGGACTGTGTTTTCTTGTTTACCTTTGTTTTCCATGTTTCCTGGCTTTAATCTTGACTCCCCCGAGCTTGAGACCAGGTGTATCTACCCAAGACTCATTGTGAAATGGGAACCTGACTGATTAAAATAAAGATAACAAAAACTTAACAACCTCTATACAAGCCTCCAGAGCACTTTTGATTGTTAACAGGAGGGGTCAGACGGCCCGAGCAGCTACTTGCTCAAGACCCTTAAGGATGACATCCGGGGCGGCCCGCACCCACAGCACCCCCCTTCCCACGCCACTGTACGACCTGAGCCCAGTCTACCATACTGAGCCTGGCATTTGACCAAAAAGGTTAAAAGGGACAGATTTGTAAAGTACCCGGGGAAAGTTGGAAAGGGAATGTGCAATGGCCCGGAGAATATGGTCTGTTAGAGTTAAGTTAAATTTTGACGGTACATAATTTGGGCGATTTTAGCACCAGCAGAGCAAAACACTGTTTAAGATTGTTAAGATTCATAATAAATTAGGTTGGTGCGTAAAAAGAATGCTCATTGGAGTGAGGAAACGGATTTATAATCTAGGTGAACTGTAGGTGGGAAGAGATAAAGTGATACCAATGTGCTGGTAAGAAAGCTGTAGGTCAGTTCCAAGAAGTTGGTTAGGGAGATACATGCACTTGATCGTGGTCAGGAGGGCGCCAATGGAGTGTAAATTTCCACACACTAATATGCAAAGGCAAGAATTATGTTGTGAGAAATGCTGTGTATTGCAGCTTACAACCCAGGAGCGGTTAATGGTGAATTTGAGGATCTTAGCATTTTATTGGCTTTGGTCAAGAATTTGACCGGCCCACAGATTGCCTGAGGATTAGAGTCATTCAGGAGTAAGTCAACCGCTGCCTGAAATGTTTGGGTTCCTTGTTGATCAATGATTGATGAAGGAGTTTTCTGTGATCCTCGATTAGTGCTGGGCAGGTGCGGGGAAAATGGGGTAAGCACTCCTGAAATTGACCACAGAGGTGGCACTCGCTGTTGGAAGGGCGAGTTGACCAAGGTGAAAAAAGGTCTAATAATGTGAAATTTCCCTTCCTGATGAGGCAATACTTGATTTTGCAGTTCACGGAGATAGTATCAGTGAGATATTTTTGCACCTCTCTTTTCTTTTAACTTCTCAGTATGAGGTGTGCATGGTGTCTGGACTTGAGAGGCCGACGATCCTGTTCAACTGATTCTTCATGAAGTGCTTTGTTTAACAATATTTTGAAACGCTGATGAGGATAGTTTTAATTCCAGAGAGCTGTAGCAGTTTTGAGTTTCAGTGCTTCTTGAAAGAGAAGATTCCAGGGATTTTGAGGATCTGGCATATTATTTGAAGTTACTTCCACCTAAAATAACTTTTTCAGTGTGCCTGCTTTTGCCTGCTTATACAGCGCGAGTTGAATGTAGGTGTTAAAGAGTGCAGGCTTTCTGTGCCAGAACTTGATTGCACAGCATGAATTCCAATCAGATCTGGGCTGTGGAAGAATGATGTGGGAATTTGAACAGTGATCTGAAAACCAGGCTCTGGGATTTTATCAGGAAAGTACCCAGTTTCTCCGGAAAGCTTCTGAGCCATATCCCAGCGTGGGTGATGAGTTTGGTTTTTATTATCTTCAATAAAGGTTCTAAACTAGGCTGTTTTATTTGTTTAAAGATGGTTTGGAAAGTGAATTGTCGTGATGCAGCCTTTGTCTTTAAGGAGTTCTCATGGGTTATGTACCCCCCTTGCCCTCTAGCCAGCATCCAAGTTATTTGTATCTGGGGGCCCAGGTCAAGCGGCTTATGTGAAAGTGGCATGTTCCAGGTTGGTTCCTTTTTCGCCCGAAGAGCACAACGCTGGGCTTTTCAAAGTTCAAGATCATGCCATTTGTGGTGCTATGTTCATTTAGGTCATCGATCCACCTTTGTAACCTTTGTAGCCCCCTCGCTGATTGGCTTAAAAGGACAAAGTCGTCGGCATAGAGGAGAGAAGTGATTGGGTGATTTTCCAATTTTTCTGCGTCCCCGACTACACCGCCCAACTAAAAAGGGCTGGGGCTAAAACTCTTGCTCTATAGTGATCTTGTCAGAGACTGATGAGTTTTACTCTTGCCCATGTTTTGGAGTAAAGTAGTTGTATACCTCCGAGCAGTGGTTTGGGGATGCTCCAGGCTTTAAGTTTTTATCAAAAGGAGATCCCGATGGACGTGATGGAAAGACTTGCTATAGTCTACAAAACAGCTATAAATGATTTGTTTTTTCTGAACCTGTTTTGCCAATAAATTGTTGGTGGTACCTAGCATGGGCCTAAAGCCAGTTTGTTTGAATGGGATCAGAGGTTTTTAGCTTGCCCATGATTTCAGATCTTCCAGTAATAAGGAGGCAAAGCATTTTTGTTCAATGTCTAAGAGGGCTATGAGGCGGCAGCTCTCGGGGGATTACCAGGGGGCCTTTTTTGTAAATAGGCTGCACAATTGCCTCTTGCCAGGATGACAGAACGGTGTCTGTGGTGGGACATGTTCTGAATAGCCGTTCCATCAGTTGTGACCAAAGCTCAATGTCCTGTTTATAACCTGAAGAGGGAACGCCATTTGGGTCGGGGGCACCATCGGCTCTGCTCTTTAGGATTAAGATGGCAAATCTTTTGGCCATGATGGTTGATGCCAATTGGTGCAAAAGTAGTTATCAAGTGTCTGGGTATTTTGGCAGCAATCAGTAGATTCAGAGGGTTAAAACTGGATAGTTCCAGACGAAACACAGACAGGTTTGTGCATGTTTCCCCTTAAGTTTATCTGGGCATGGCGTTCTGCTAGCAGGCAGTTCTCTTATTGATTAAAGGAGAGTGGAACACACATCAACAGTGTACTTCTAAACCGCACCTAACACATAGTTCCAGTTAGTATAAATTGGTGCACTACAATTCCAATATCAGATGTTGTGTGATATTGCTGCTGAGGAGAGTAATACTTAGAAAGAAAGAGTGGAATGGTACACATCTAAAGGAAAACAGATCAGCAAGTTTTCAAGTCCATTTGTTAGAAAATGTAATCCTTTATTCAATACAACTTTAAAATTGTGAGATCCAAAAATGAAAGCATCCAGCCAAAGCATTTCGTTCAAGTTCTACTGAACTTCACCAGGGCTTTTTCCTATGACTTGTTTTACATCAATCAACTGTATCCATCATTGGTACGCTGTATATGATATCTAATCATTCAATCTAATGAGGCTTTCTGCATCCATTCTAATCGGCTGGATGCGGATGGTGTAGTTATGATACTGATCCTGGTATTGGATGGAGGATACTGGTACACCCTACACCTATTGGAAGCTTACATAAGTGCTTGTTAGATTGAATGAATTGAATATGTCAATCTGTTACTTATCTCAATTGTGACTTTAAACTGCATATAAACTGCATCTCATACCTGTTTAATAAGCATTTGGTTCAAAACACTTGGGGCCATATGTAGGAAGCCAAATTGCGATCGCAAATTTCAGCATTTGCAAACACAATTTGGGCAGTGTGCTATGTAGCACACAATAACCCCCACACAAAATAAGGAATCGCAAAATTTGCGATTCCTTATTTTGCGATTGCATTTAAGGAATCCCAAATTGCGATTCCTTAAATGCAATGTAGGACGCACCCAAGTTGTGCGATTTTGCTTAATAAATCGCAAATTACCACCAACTTCAGGTTGGTGGTAATTTGCGATTTCTTTGAGAAATGTACTTTTTTTGCATATTGCAAAAGTGCCATGTGGCGCACATACATGCTCTTAGCGCATGTATGTGTGCCACATGTGCACACATGTTTATTTCAGGGGTGCAAAAGGGTGTCCTATTGACACTCTTGCAACCTTGAAATTGCGTTCTCAATTTGCGATTCTCTAATTGAGAATCGCAAATTGAGAATGTCTTCCCATTCATTCCTATAGGCCTTCTAGCCTGTAGGAATGAATGGCAAGGTATTCCTTATTTGCGAATTTCAATTTGCGATTTGCAAATAAGGAATATGTGGGTTTCGCAAAATATTTTGCGAATCCTACCTCCATTGTGTTTTGCGATTCTCTAATTGTAATTCCCTAAAAATCGCAATTTGGGAATCGCAAGTCACGTTTTACCTACATATGGCCCTTGGTGACCTTCCATATTATCCTCCTGCCAATACTTGCACTCCAATAACGTCAGTGACAACAAACTTCCCTTCAACCTCCCTCCCTAGTAGATTCTGTGAACTGCTACAACAAGTAACCTAGTAGAAATTAACAATATACCAACATATTAACAGCATTGTTTATCTTCCGAAAAACATTAGTGCTGGCCTGAACCCTTCAGGTTTCTTGCGTGGCCAGAGAAAAACATGTCTTAACACTCTAGGAACCTTGGAGCAATTCTTTCTGCGCCCTGAAATGACTTTTACAGGTGTATGAAGGCACCCGCCTCTTTAAAAAATTAAAGCAGGTTGTTCCTTTCCTGTATCACAACCAGCCCACACTACAACACATATTCCTACGAGATGTGTTCTTTCCTATGTTGGTGAATACATTGTCTGTATGTATGATCATCATGCAAATGATGTTGTGAAGCTGATTAAGAAAATAACAAAACAAGAAACTTGATATAGGCCTGTCATTTGGAATCACTGTGGTTGGATGCCTAGGACACTGCATCATCCTTCTTTCATTGCCTCTAACCAGGAGCCTGCAGTGCTTTTAAATAGGATGTGGCCAGTTGAAGATTATTGAAAATGAGTTGTTTCCCTGCATAAGTAATTTTCTGGGAGGCCAGGTAAAGAATAGTATATTTAACTCTGCTTGCAATATCTTTCTCACTGATTATATAAATTATGGGCTGCCTGCACTGCATGTGTGAAGTCTTGGAGTTACACTATAACCATTGTAGTGTACGCCCTTCTTTTCATGGGTACCCGCGTCTCTGTCCCAATAATACATCAGCCTTGTGATGATTGGACAAACTGGTGCCCCCAAAGGATGCTGGTGAACTACTTAGCAGGGAAATCTCCTACACAAACGGTCACAATGAATGTTTTGCTCCAAATAGTGGGGTTTCCAAGTATACTCCTATTTTGCCTGTGTCCACGTACTCTGGCATGCCCAAGGTGCATATATTGGTTTTTCTTGGGCGTGCTTCAATGTCTTGGTAAGCTTTAATTAATGAAAGCACATTTTACAAATCTAGAGGTTTATCATGGTGCATTCTCAGGTAATTCTGAGTAGCTGAAATGTGCTCTTCATATATTTGTCAATTTTAGTGGCCATGCAGTCAATACTGTGGTTCACTGTGGCAATCTTGCTATCTATATAACTCAAACGTTCTGCATACCTTTGAGCAGTTCTTTTACATCCATGACTTTCATATCTAGTACTTGAGACACATTTTCCATAGATCACTGCTCAGGGTCATGCCTATCGCTTTAGTGGTACTTTTTGTTTCAAATGGTATTTTCAACTTTTGGTTCCTCTGCTTTGCCCATTGTCACTGTGTGTTGTATGCCAATTGATTCTTAATGCAGCAGACCAGCATATCCGGTTGGCCTCCTCCTTCCTACCGCGGGTTGAAGCATGAAGTGCCTAAGGCAATATACCGGTTAAATTGACACCACTTTAGGTCAGTCGACCCAGGTGTTACTCTTTGGGGGAATTTTAAAAAGATGTTTGTGCATTTTTAAATACTTGAAATACCTAATGATCCTCTGCGCTCACTCCCTTTTGTTGGCACTGCAACACAGTGCTTAGTGCATTATATCTGGACTGTTCTCTTTTCTACCTCCATTTTGGGGAGTGTGGGGTCTTGTTTTCTCCGGGGATGTCATTGGGAGCCAAAAGAGGGGCCAGTGCACAGATGCACCGCTGACCTTCCAAGGACTTTCAGCTTGTGCTCTGCGCCAGCCATGCCGCCCAGATCTCCTCTCAGCAGGGTCTGTGACTAAATGACTCCTCTATGGGGATATGTGCTTTAAATCTGGATGCACTTGCAGTGGTCAATGTGACTTATCATTTTACACCTTGCTGTTGACCTGCCCTTTGTGCTACTTACCTGGAAGTATACTGACTTATCCCTTCCAGGTTCCCTCAAATTCTAGTCACAGCTCTGCTGACACTCTGGTGATTCAGGTGGCATTGATAAATGTTCCATCTCTTTACAGGAATGCGTTGCACACACATCTTTAAGCTCCTTATGGATCGCTGTTTGGATATCCTCTTTCTCACAGAAATGTGGAAAAGTGATAGCTCAGCACCAGACATTGCTTTAGCTATTTCCGGAGGCTACACTATTGTCCATCATGGCAGAGTTGGTAAGGGGAGGGGGTGGCTATAATGATCTGGAGTCTATTCTGGTGTCTCTTTTGGATGTTCAAATAGAGACTATTACAGTAATCCAGTTGTGACAAAATGAGCGCTGTAACTACTGTCCTCAGGCTATCTTCTGGAAGGAGGAATTGTATTTTCCTCAAGATTCTGAGGAGGTAGAAGCTGGTTGAAACAACCCTGCTTATCTGGTCACAAAAAGAGAGTCTAGAATCCACAATCACCCCCAGATTCTTCGCCTTCTCAGTGGGGTCCGGATGTGGGCCCATATACATTCGGCACCAAACACTCCTTGGCGTTTTTTTTTTTGAGATCCTAGAACTCCATGGAGCTAAATCATTGGGTTTTTGTCTCTCCCCCATGGCTAATAAGTCTCAGGCTAAAGTGTTAATCTACTTCCCTCCTGGCGATGCCACTGAATTTCTGTCCCTTTAAATTATTCCAATTTGTTGGTCATGAGTGAAGGTGGAAGTTGAGGTCCTTTGTGGATACCCTCAACCATTCTGCAGGTCACTTGCTTGATCTGTTTTCTCAATTAGTTGTATCCCGGTGGCTGAGGTTTTAAACAATACCTAGTCAGAAAACTCAACATTATTCTTTAGTTGGTCACTTGAGCAAGGACCAAATTGCAGAAGGCTCACTCCTTCTCTGTCCCATCATACATTGTCTAATGCTAACTTGAAGAAAATAAAATCCATTCTTAACAATAGTGCTCCTGCAATATCTGGCAAGATTGAGGCAGATGCTTTGGCAGTTAATGCCTGGCTTACTTACCGGGTGGCCCCTATCAATTCAGGGTTAGGGTCCTGAGACACCCCTTGGCCTTGTGGTTTGATGAGGAACTTAGACTCATGCAACAACATTTCAACGGTTTAGAAAGATCTTGGCATAAGTTCCACTTACCTGAAGACAAAGATCGCTATGAAACAGTGCTGCATAGTCATTAGCGAGGAAGAAAGGCAGCTCAAGAGAAGTATTTCACGAATGAAATCGTCAAATCCAGCAATAAGCCCGAAGAGATCTTTAAAATCACTAAGAAGTTTATAATCCCTTCTGTCCTCACACAGCCCTAGAGGTTTTTCCGAAAATTATGCTCTCAACTTTTGGATTTTTTTGAGAACAAGATCATGGCTATTGTTGAGACTCTAAATGAAGCCGGCGACAATAATATCTTGGACCCCACCGAGTCATGGATTCTTAATATATCTGCAACAAATGTCTGTGCTAAGCCCTATGGGTTGGGGCGGCAGTCTTTACCAGCTTTACCTGTTCTTCCATGCTCCTTGACAGAGTTTATCCTCATTTAGTTAGACGGCTCTGATAAAGCTCTTCGAACATGTAAATCAGGTTTCCCTATTGATCCCTGTCCTCCTCAAATCATAGTTGTCAACTCTCAGGCAATCAA
The DNA here is from genome assembly GCF_964261635.1 of Lissotriton helveticus. Classification (NCBI taxonomy): domain Eukaryota; kingdom Metazoa; phylum Chordata; class Amphibia; order Caudata; family Salamandridae; genus Lissotriton; species Lissotriton helveticus. Next base: position 875,998,641 of record NC_136068.1, on the reverse strand, counting down.
CCCCACTTTTGAATGGTACCTTAAAGAACTCACTGCGCCAGGCTATGGTCCCTAGTTTTTGGAAGAAGGCCAAGTTGATTCCACTGTTAAAAAAACCTTCAGCAGATAAATCAATCTTAGCCAATTACTTACATATTTCTTTGTTACCTGCTTTTTCAAAGTTTCTTGAAAAACTGGCCAATGCCCAACTATCTAGGTTCCTTGATTCCAATCAGCTGCTGCATCCATCTCAATCTGGCTTCCGACCGAGATATAGTTCACTCTGGATGAGGTCTCTGACACCATTACATTGGATATAGATATGGGGAAGAAAGCTGCTCTACTGGTATTTGATCTCTCGGCTGCATTTGATACAGTCTTCTATCCTATCATGTTGCAACGCTTGTGGGACATCGGGATGGTGGCACTGCTTTGGCTTTGCTGGGTTCCTTTCTGTCAAACAGACATCAATCTGTTTTGATGCCTCCATTCGCCTCACATTCCAAACCCATGAAGTTTGGCATCCCCCAGGGATCTGCCTAGAGCCCTATATTGTTTAATGTATATATGGCTCCTTTGGATGCCTTGTTGGAATCCTTTAGAGGGCAGGTCATTTCTTACGCCGACGACATTCATATCACCATCATATAACCTGGGATGGGAACATCTCTATGGCCCACAATAGATTTGAAGCTTACCTGTCAGCGGTGTTCCCTTAGATGCGCTGGAGTAATTTCCAATGCAACACCAGTAAATCAGAGGTTTTGATTTTTGGATTCTCTCCCCCTTCTTGGAATGGCGAATTTTGGTCCAGCTCTACCCTTTCTCCTCCAACCCGTGCCACAGATTCATAATCTTGGGGTGAAGTTTGACAAAAAATGTGTCTTTTAAATCACAGGCGTACACTGTAGTTGGGACCTGTTTTGGTCTTCTCATTTCTGAGGAAATGTTTTTTCCTGCTTCCTTTTTTTGTGTCACAGAACAGTAGTCCATGCCCTCATAATATCTCAACTGGACTGCGCCAATGCCCTATACTGGAGTCTCCCTCTGTACCTCCGCAAATGGCTGCAGCTGGTACAGAATGCAGCAGCACAATTCTTGCTTAATATCTTGAAAACGCTTCAATGTATTCCCATCTCAAGGATTTGCACTGGCTGCAAGTGTGGAAGACAATGATGTTTATGGGCTTGATGCTGGCCCATAGAGCTTTCTATGGCCTAGATCCCAGCTAGCTTACCAAGAGACTCACATGTTCTCATCCCTCGAGAACCCTATGCTCCTTGGACTCTCTGCTGGCGGTGGTACCCAAGATCAATCAGAAGAAATGGAGAGGCACCTCCTTCTCAACATTGGACGATACATATTGGAATGCTCTTCCTTTGCATCTGTGTGCCACTAAGCATGCAGGCCCTTCCAAAGCAGCCTGAACAAATATGGCTGTTTAACCATGTTTGTTGATTTGCACTCCGCACTTGTGAGACCAGGGGTTAACGTAGCGTTAGCGCCGGGAGGCTCTATTGATTAGATGTGCGCTTTATAAGTGCCAAATTGACTTTGACTGCTTTAGCCACAGTCAGAATCATGCTTTACTTTGGATACTTAGCTGATCGATCAATCTTTGTCCACGAGCATGATCAAATGCTCGAACAAGTGTGGGCTGTCTCCACTGCAGGAGGCCTGCTCTTGATTGTGCACTTGGCTGTGCAGCCGTTATGGAGGTGTGGATGTCAGACCTGTGCAAAGTGTTTGATAGCATGTGGCTTCTGAGGTCAAGCCCCAAAATTTCATTGGAGTTGTGCCAAACATCGATTAGTATGGGGGCATGAGCAGACCCCGTAAGTGGTGGTATGGTTCATATCTACAGACATTGTGTCCGGGAGGGCCTTTACTGTGTTTATAGCAGATCAGCCCAGGGTTCATGACCAGGCATTTTCCATTTCAGCAGACGTTTTCCATCATGTAGGCCCCTCTACATAGTTGACAGAGATCAAGGGGAATGGGAATCCATTATCAAGATTCCCCATAAAAGGACAGACGGATATGTGGCCAGAGCCGGGGCACACACCCGAGACACAAGGCACACCGCAGTGCAGCTCCGCACCTTTCACCTTGGCTTAAGGAAGAGGGATGGGCACCCCAGCAGCAATGTATGCTACCCACCTTTTGACAATGCATGAGAATCCTCTGTCTGTGCTGGGTCCAACCCAACACAGCAGCAGTCCCCGACAATGGTGCCCAGAGGGCCATCCAACCTCCATCTAAGGCCATGGCCTGGGCACCGCTGAAAGCACTACAAACATCAGATTCCTGTCACACCATTGACACCAGGGCTACAGGTGCCACCTCACTGCTCTTCTTCAGCCAGATCAGGTTGATGGAACATTTACGTAGGTCAGAAGCTACAGATATTAAAGAATGAGATTCTCTGACCATCAGAGCTGCCTTACCATATGTCAATCTTAATAGTCAGTTCTCTGGTGCCCCCTACTTTGAGTAACTTTACCAATTTATCTCCACCACCAAAGCAGTTTCCATGTTTCATCAGAAAAAAATTTGTGGAGTTTTAGTGATGTTCTTTGATTTATTCCCTATATTGTATGTTACTTTGCACTGGGGAAACCCTCCAAAACCCCACTCTCTTTTCTTTTTCCTGAAATATTATATATTTATTTTGGGTTGGGGAGCCACCCCCATCATTAATAAGTGTTCATATTTTCCCACCATCATGTACATGTGCATTCCTTTTAACTGGAGCTGCTTTTTTATAGTTCAAAGCTCTTTATTTAATTTGAAAGATAACACATACCCTCACCCACAACAAATGGCCTGTGAGGGGTAGAAAACCAGAACAGTAGCTTGGTAGAGCAAAAGAAGTGAGAAGATGAGGGGGACCGTTAGAGGAGGAAGGGGGAGAGGAATGAGATGTGAGAGTGGAAGGGAGGGGAGGGGACGAGGGCAGAGGAGGAAGGAGTAGACTAGAAAGTAGTCCAAGCCTCCCCTGGAAGTGAAAGGGAAGGCCACTGAGAGCACGAACATCAGGAGAAACATTGAGATCTTCACTGTCCATGAGGCATATCGGCAGTCAAGCAAAGCACTCAGAGATATCTGGAACACGTGAGTTCCCGGAAGTCACAAGCCAGAAACTGAAGGCAAGGACCCGACTTTTTATCAAACCTGGGTAATGTTCCTTCCATTGATGCAGTGATCTTTTCCATAGCTAGCATGTCCCGCAATCTACACAGCCAATGCGAGTGTGTAGGCACTACATCTTTACCCCGGTTCCACAGGAAAGCTTGGCACTCTGCCCATAGAGCCAGGGTAATCACCTAGCTCCTGGAAGATCTTATGGGATTTTTCAAGGGATTAGGCAGTCCCAGCAATGCTCAGCTTGGAACGCGGGGGATCTCAGTTGAGAACATCTCATCCATGGTCGTGAGGACCTCCTCCCAATATCTTTGAAACTTGGGGCAATGCCAGAGGAGGTGAGTAAGAGTGCCCAGCTGCCCACAGTGGTGCCATCAGAGACCCATAGTGCTGGCTTTGTAACCACCCTGGCTGGGGTATAGTACCAGAATGGGCATTTTCAGTAAGGATTCTTTCACCGTTGTACTGATACAGGAGGTGCAATTTGCTGTTATTTGTAGGAGAGTTCAGGATAATGTAGATGTCGGAGACTGAATGATTATCATCTTTTTTATTGAGCAACCATTTTTTAAATTTAGCAAGAGACCTACTGACTTGTGGTTAGGCCAATAGGTGCAACACACAGTCCCTAAAGGTTACAAACTGCCAATATTCATTGTTTGGAAGGCGTAATGCTCTTTGAGCTCTGGAAAATCAAATGCTCCTAAGTGATCAATAATACACCCACCAGATTGCAGTTGGTTGCTTCCCATTCCAGACAGTCTGTCCTCATGTGTGCAAGTGGACATTCCAGGATCCCTATGAGGGGATAAGCAGGGAAATACGGAATGACAGCCCCTTATCACCATCCCTTTGTACCATTCCATCGTGGTTGATCTGGTAACGGGGGTGATCTAAAGCCTGATGGGGTGGGGTGGTTTTTGGGAGTCATGGTACCTTCCATACATGGATCCTACCTGCAGCTTGGTACATGAAGCACCAGTGCTTTTCAGTGAGGGTTCTGTTCCATTCAATCATATATCAGAGTTAGGCAGCCAGATAATAGTGCGTGATCTGTGGTATTCCATGGCCCCTTCTATGATTGCAAGGTATGTTTGCCACTTAACCCCCCAGGGTTCTAACCACCCGATATGTAGGTCTCTATCGCTTGGTGAAATTGTATGAGCCTGTGTGGTGGTAGGGCCAAGGGAAGTGTCTTCATAGCGTATAGGGGCCTTTGCATCAGGGTATTTTAATGGCAGTGAGTCTGCCTATCCAAGATAAGCCCCCAATGTCCAATTCTGCAGATTCTTGTAGGCCATAGATAGGAGTGCCCGATAGTTATGCTTCACTGTCTCACCAGTGGAGGAGTATATGATGGGAACCAGATACAGCACCCCGTTACTTGCCCATTGGAAGGGGAACCTCTGTTCCAGAAACAGTTAGATTAAGGATCTGGGGCTTATGTGCATTTATTTTAAAGCCTGAGGCCTCTCTGAAGGCCCAAGGTTCCTCGATAAGATGTGGCAATGATGTTAGGGTTTGGGTCAGTGCGAACATCACATTAAAGGATAAAGGGCCAGTTTACGTTCCTTCGACCCAATGAGTTTGCCCCTAATTAATGCATTCACTAATATCTGGTCCACCAAGGGCTCCATAGAGAGCACAAAAAGAATCAGGGACAGGGTGCAAGCCTGCCTCACCCCCTGGGGAATGTGAAGAGTCAGGACAAAATGGTGTTACCCACATCACAAATCATTGCCCAAGGCATGTCCTCTCAAGTACAAGCCAGAGGAATGGCCAGTTCACCCTGTTGAACACCTTCTCTGCATCGATGGACATTAGCAGGGCCGGTACACGCATGCAAGCCACCTTGTCCATGAGGTGAAGTAGACGCCTGGTGTTATCACTGCAGAACCTTTCAGCAATAAAGCCGGTCTGGTGCAGGTCAACCAATCCGTGCATGTAGGCGTTCAACTGTGCACCATGACCCATGTGAAGAGCTTAGCATGCACCTTTAGGAGGGCAATGGAGTGGTATAATGCACATACATAGGTATGACTGTGACAACTGCCGCTCTCATTGAAGGGGGGGGAGCATGCCCCAGTCTCCTATTGAATTGTAAAACTTGGCCAGCAGGGGGGCAGGTGAGGCCTAAATAGTTTGAAAAAACTAGGAGTGAATCCATCGAACCCGAGGGCCTTCCTTGGCTGCAGTCTGGCAGTGAGAACCTCATAAATGAGGATATTTGCCTCAAGCTTGAGGGCATCACTGTCGGGTATGCAGATAAGAGGTATGCTCTACTTTCAACTGCCAAACTAATCTCAGAGATCCGATGTGTCTATGTCTGGGCCCTCAGTTTATGAGCAAAAAGACGCCCCACTTTTTTTATCCCCTGCATAATATTTTTGATTAGTTTAGAGCAGGGTGTACTCCTCCCTTTTCCAGTCCAGTGCCTTAAGCTTTCCCCTGGCCAGAGTCAACTGTCTATATATCCAGTGTGCACCCGTGCTTGTGTGTGTCTTCTAAGTCATGAAACCAGGCCTCCAATTCATGTTTTTCCTCCTGTTGCTCTCGACTGAGCTGCACAGAGATCTGTGAGAAAAGGGAGATAAGCATGTCAGGCATGCCATTATCTTTAATGTTTAATGATAGCCTGTATCTCTTTTTGGTTGGAGTCGTATGTAAGCATTTTGGCATTGAACCACCAATGGTGGCTGTGAGCCCGTCTGAAGGGGATAGTGAATGTAACCATGATCGGGCTGTGATCAGACAATGTCGGTCTGCCTCAGGGTTGCCAAGACACGCGGAGAGACTAAGAAATAGTCTATGCTGGTGTAATTCTACTGGGTCGTGGAGAAGAATGTATACCCTGTGAATAGGGGGTGCTTAGTGTGCCAGGCATCAACTAGGCTAACGTCTGTGAGCCAGACCAGCCCAGCGTCTGTGAAGGTGCTGTATGACTCTCTGTGCATATCTCTCATGGGAGTTGTCTTGGTCTAGATTGAAGTCAACCCCAAGTACGACATATGGATCGAGAGTAGTGGCACCAGTCCTAATGCCATCTGTACAAATTGTTCCTTGTGGTCCTTAGGGTTGTACAGTGTGGCAAGGGTAAAGGTGTATGCGCTTACAGTAGGGCAGATAGAGAGGAACCCAGGGAACTCCACTTGGGTTTGTGCTACCAGACCAGAGAAGTGGTTGACGATGAGAATAGCAACCACAGCTGTCTTACGGTCTTACTGAGGCAGAAAGAGAAGTAATGCCTGTCAAACCAGTGGGAGCAGAGCCTTCACCAGTCCATTCTGAGGAAGTACATCTTGTGCAGAAGGGTGATGTCACCATGAGAGTCTTTAAGAAAGGCAAGGAGGGCCAGTCACTCGGAGGGGAAGTAGAGGCCCTAGACATTATAGCTTATGATCTTGACCATCTGCAAGCAAAGATGGTGTGGTGAGATAAATCGACCCTAGGTACAAGCATCTCATGGATGTCAGGACAGCTCTGGAGTCCCTCCCAGGAAGCAAGGGAGGCTAATTAAAGAACTTCCAGGTCAGTGAGGATGACAATCTTGGGCGAAGCAACAAAACAACTCACCACTCCTTCCATGGGAGACCCCATTATCTAGAATTCAGAGTTACGGTGGGACCTACGTTGAAGCCTTGAAGGTGAGCCTGGTAAGGTGGAACCCTCCCCAGCCTGAGTTTGGTTGTAGATAGAGAATGTTACAGTGATGGCCAGTCACCCTAAATTCAAAGGGGGCAGAACTTTCTCTGTCCTAATCCCCCAAATCTGGAACCAGTTACCTGAGCAACTCCGAAAGGACTCCAATCTACTCCAGTTCAGGAAACAGCTCTAAACAATCCGGTTTAGGGAAAGCTCTAAGAACAACTTAACTCTGTTCCAAGCTTGATTTCAGTTGTCGTCTATGCAGCTACGCCCACTCCCTCCGAGCGCTAAGAGACCTGACGGTGATTTAGAGCTATATAAATACCAATTAACAATAACAATAACAATTCCAGTTTCGGGGGGCTGCATAAAAGAGAAAAAAACTGGGTCAAGCTGATCTAGGCTCTTGGTTGTAGAGCATTGCTTGTAAAGCCATACGCTGCATTTAGCTGGCATTTATCATGTGTGGGTTTGGAAGTGGCTCTCCGCTGGTATCGCCATTGTCTGAGTTTTGAGAAAGAGGGCTGAACAGGGGCCACCCATGGCTCTTGGGGCGGGGCACCCGAGTCCAATAGCAGCTCAAGGACCTCATTAGTCTCCGTCACCGTGCGGACCATGCAAGTTTCATATTTCCTCATAAATTACTGTTTGAAGGGTTGCCCACGCTTGTACTTTGTGGTCCCATGGTTAGGCAGAGATGGACGAAAGAGGCAGCAACACTATAAAGTGGCAGGAGACAAATCCTGATAAAGGCATATCTTAATGCCATTGAACATCACAGGACTTTGGTAACTTACCATTGCCATTATGCCTTTTTTTAGTTAGTAGTACTGGACACAAGTCAGGATATCCCGGGGATTTTCCCGGGAATGCAGTAGGACGGCAATATCTGTTTGTGCGGTACATCACTATCTCTTTGTCTGCCAATTCTGAGTGTACATGGCAAAATAGGCAGATGACATAGGCCTCCAGGCCCCCCCAATCAGCTTGTAGAGGAACAACTATAATGCGAATTTTCATTCTGCATGACCTCTTCTCAAAGTACTCCACGTGGAGCTGCAGGTCCAGATTCAGTTCTCAAAGTTCCACCAGCTCCCATCTTTGGTTCTCCAGTTCCTCCTCCAGAGCATCCCCCTCAGTCTTCAGCATCAACACCCAGTTGTCAAGTTCGATCACATCATTTCTGATCCCCTTGAGGTATGTTGACACATTGTCCTGGAGTGCTGCTATGTCCTCGTGGAGTTTCGCAAAGAGGGAATCCATGAATGGCCAGGTGAAGAGGCCATGAGATCTTCTGTGCTGGTTCCCATCTCTGGTGGGGCAGGGGTGCGAAGGTGTGTTCCTTAGCACTGGGATTGATCTTCTTCGATGCCACTTTTGTGAGCATGTCTTTCAAAGTGGAGACCTTCTTTACCCAATGCGTTGCCAGAGCATCATGCATGCAAAGTAGGTGGCCACAAATGGGAGGGTGCATCCAGAATGGGCGTAGGCATTTGTGGACTCCTCTAACATGCTCTTCTTTTGGCCATGTGGCTCCCAAGGGAGTGCCATGTGCCCCATTTGGACATTCCCCTGTAGGACCCTCTTGGTCTACAATGTACAAATCTGCAAGTTGGGAGGACCCTGCTGCATGTCAGGCCCCAACAGCACCTACTGTACCCCAAAGATGGGCAACCTTAAGTCAGAGGGGGGAGAGTAACAGCCAATTTCAGCAGGCTGCCACCAGGTGTAGGATCGCCCAACTCCCAGAGGGTGAAGTCTCACCGGCCTCCACAGTGTCCTTGTACTAAGCGTTGAGCAGATGGAGCCCCCACGGCTCCACTGGGCCGTGCCCTGGAGCAGTCAGGCAGAAATTCTTTGGGAGGGAGCCACAGACAGTTAGTCAGGGCATTTCTGCAGTCAGTTATCACCAAAATGACGGTGCTGTGCAACACAGCAGGCCAGAGGCAGCCGTCATGGCCAGCCACGGTAGACTCCCTTTCTAAGGTCCCACAGGTACACAAGGCACAGGTCCAAAAATGTGCAAAAGTGGCTGGGAGGACCAGTAGGAGAATGAAGTCCCACACCTGATTATTGGGATATAAATAGAATAGATACAAAAAAGTAAGGGAAACAAAAAAAGATGTGATTCCAAAGGCATCAAGCCTATAACTGTTGGGCCACTGCCCAAATCAACCAGGACACCAGAAGCCTTGTGAAAACTTAAACAGAAAGACGATCCACAGTAGAAAGAATATTCACCCCCCAAATGTATTGCAAAAATAAATATAATTGCAAGACCGCCATCGGTAGAGGCCCCAAAATTGAGGTTGTGGGTGGAACACCTCAATGTTCACTTCACAGCCACTGTTGTGGACAATTATTGAAAGCGGCCACTGCTCCTCCACGGAGAAGGGGCCGATTTCTACAAACTCTCACAGACTCTACCTGAGGCTGACCCTCATTACACATATAATACATTTGTAGCAGTGCTCAGCACTCATTGGAGTATATGGCTAATCCTGATTATGGTTTTGGCTGTGTCAAGCCAGGCAAGATAAACCAGATAAATCCATTGATGCATGCAGCACCCAACTGAAAGGACTAGCAAGAACCTGCACCTTCAGAGATGAAAATGAAGAGCTAAGGGTGAAAATATTCCAAGGGTGTGCCTCAGCTACCTGGACAAATCCAGCAAGAGAGGGGAAAGTCGTATCCAGATATCCGTACTTTAGGCAGATTAAAAAAGTTATCCAAAGCTTGTGCGCCACATATGGAGTCTGAGCTGATCAGGTCTAGCAAAGTGAACCTATGAATCTCATCTGGAAGGGGGCAATCCTAAAGAAGAAGGGTAAAGGGAGCAACAAGGCCAGGAAACCATATGGGTAATGTGGAGAATCCTTACCCTAACCTAAAGTGTACCTGGTCCTAGGCAAGAAGTGCACAGGCTGCAGAAAGTCCAACCACTTTGTGAAAGCTTGCCGGTATTCAGTCAGTCAGTCAGTCAGTCAAAAATCTTTATTTCGATAAATCAATATCAAAAAAAGGCACGGTACATAAAGAAAAACACACGTTATACAATGTTAAAAATATACATCTTTAGAATTAAAAACCACATATCATAGTTTAATAAAAGACAAAACAAAAAAGCAAAGGATTTTTAAAATCATCACTAAATTCATAAAAAACTATGTCATAAAATATTTAAAAATCATCATACCGCCTTCAACCTAATTCCTGATATATGGTAATATTTAACTACTAAAGTGCAAGGTGCAAATCTTCACAACAATGTGGCCAATCTCTCATTCTCCATGAGTCTTTTCTTGGTGCGCACCGCACACACCAAATAATTGGCTACGTGAAAGACAGTGCTGGCATGATTTAACAGCTGCAAATAGAGAAGTGCTGGTCTGACTTGCAGAAACCCCGCTTTTTTTAAGATTGGCACAAGATACTTCCTCCTTTCCACTGTAAAGTGCCTACAGAACATGGTGAAATGTATAGTATCTTGGATAGAAAAACTATCACAAGAACAAGGTGGAAATTCATCAGGTTTACACCAAGTTGTGTACTGACCTAATATCAGGTGAATCATATTTAGGCGGAAACGAGTTAATAAAAACCTATGAAAGGGGCGGTTAACCAGAGTGAGATAGAATTCAGGGCCTGGAGGGGTTGCAACCAAAAGGTGTGCTCTAACCAAAGGTTTTATCAGCTCCTTTTCCTCTCTTAATAGGGACAGCCTCATGAGCATGTCACTTTTGAATCTAACAATATCAGTCTGGGATATAGACTCCGGTGAGGAAAAGAGGTTAGGTCGTCCCAGAGCGCTAAAACCATTTTTAACATAGGTTAACCACTTGATTTTGTGGGCGTTGTCAAGTAAATGACAGTCTTTCAAAATGGCCTGGTTTAAAGATAGTTCATTATTAAGCCAAATTTTAAGTCACATAATTAAAGGGGCCACTCGAATTTTGTCTGCTATAAAATCGACCCCCAGTTCAGAATGAACCGAATAAGATGGTGTAGACTGAGGTACAGACAAGACTGATCTAAAAAATTTGTTTTCAGAAGCCTGAAGACAGTCTATTGATCCATATCCCCAAAATGAACAGCCATAGGTTGCAACAGACACGCACTTAGCGTTGTAGATAGTCATAAGGGCTGGGACTGGCCTAGCCCCCAGCCTTCTGCTGAAACTCAAAATGGCAGAAGATGTTCTTACTAGGGCACTATTTCTATTTCTTATTTGGGGGCCCCAACTCCCCTTATCTTCAAACATGACTCCTAAATACGGGAATGTCGATACTCTTTGCATTTCTGCTTTACTACAATAGAAAGTTTTAGCCTTGCAGCGTGAGCCTTTACCCACCATCATAATTTGTGACTTTTTGGCATTTATTTTAAGATCTAATGAAGTCATAAAAAAGCCAAAGGCATCTAGTAACCGCTGAAGTCCCAGCCCAGTGCGGGACAAAAGCACCGCATCATCCGCGTACAGGAGGACAGGAACACAAGTCTCCCCTATACGCGGTATGTCCGGTGTTGCTGTCTTTAACTCAGATTCAAGGGCATTGATATAAACTGTGAAGAGCAGGGGTGCCAAAATGCACCCCTGTCTCACCCCTCTTTTGGACTTAAAACGACTAGTACGTCGCCCCCCCGAATCAACCCTGACGGAAGCCTGGAGGTCTGAATGGAGATCGGCTAGAAGGTTTACAAGTGCCCGATCAAGACCCAAATCGGCAAGGATGTGCCACAATTTAGTACGGTTCACGAGGTCAAAGGCCGAAGATAAGTCAATGAACCCTAAATATAACGACCCATCTTTTGCCCTGGTGTATTTATCCACTAACATCTGCAGATTAAGGCACTGGTCCATGGTACCCCGTTTAGTTCTGAAACCGTACTGCAGGTTAGATAAGACCCCTCTATCATCAAGCCATGCCTGGAGTCTAAGTAGGATGACCCTGCCCATAATTTTTACTGATGAATCGATAAGAGATATCGGGCGATAACATGCTGGGTCTACCCAACTTCCCTTCTTAAAGACGGGAATAATTACAGACTCCTTCCAGGATGCTGGAATACTGTGTCTAGTTATGGCATTAAAAACATCGCACAACACCCTCGACCAAAGCTTTGTGTCCGTTTTAAAGAAGTCAGCAGGGACTCCATCCGGCCCGGGGGCCTTATTTTTTAAGGTCTGATCGATGGCCTTTTCCACTTCAGAGGCCTCAAAAACAACACCCTGCACCTCCTGAGAAAAAGAGAGACTGTCTGACAGATCATCAACTAAATTACTCGAATATATTGCCTCAAAATGATCGATCCAATCACCATCCGGGATATTTAATTCAAGGGAAGCTTGATCCTTATCTAAAAAGAAGGGCTGATTGACTACCCTCCAAAAGTCAGCACTATTTTTAACAATCTCAGGGTCAGACAGTTGTGACCAGGCAGATTCCCTGATCTCCTTCTTCCTATTTTCTAAGGCTTTTTTATATAAAGATCTTAATGTGGTTATTAGTGGGCGGTCTTTAGGGACAGCTTTAAGGGCCTTAAGCAGAACAGTGTGAGCTCTTGAACATGCATGATCAAACCATTTTTTCTCCCTAAGCTTAGACTTTTTTTTCTTATTTGTCAGGCTGATGTCAATGGTTTTACAGATATTACCAAAGGCAGACATTACTTGGGGATTTGATGCCCTTGTATCTAAACATGTTAACACATCATTTTCAGTGCTATCAAGGACGGCGTGAAGAACGTCCTTGGGGACAATGGAAGACCACTTCAATCTGCGACCCTGGTCCTTTAACACCACATCTTGACTTCTATTCCCACCTAACCCGCACTGATTCAAAAAGACAGTTGACAACACCTCCGCTACTACAGGGTTATGGTCGCTAAATACTGAGACCGTAGTACCATAGTGAACCACCCTCTCTAAAATCTGACAAGACATAAATATATAGTCAATTACAGTACCGTTGCCATTACCTTTAAAGGTAGGAGTTCTACTATCAAAATCCCCACAACTAGATTCATACAGATTCCAAGCATTCAAATAAGATTCAAGGGTCTCCCCCCTAGTAGAATGCTCAAAGTGTATTAATGATGAGTGCGGAGGCCCCTCTTCTGAGGGACCTATGCATGACTGATTGCAGGGATGAATATTAAAATCACCTAAGAGAATAACTTCAAACTCTTTTACCTTGGTTCTATAGACTGACAAGAAAGATTCAATGATATCCAAATTCTGCCTAGTGTCATCATTAGGACTAGAATTATAGAAATTAATAAACAAAATGTTTGAAAAAGAGGGAGGGTTAAGTTCAACAATCAAACAGTTTTGGGAACCGGAATTGTGTTGTGTTAACACCCCTTTTAAAGACGATTTAAACAAAATTAACAAGCCCCCCCTTGGTCTGCCTGCCCCACCTCTAGTAGCAGGTACGGAAAAGTGTGTGTAACCATCCAAAGAGAAACTGTTCATTAAGTCCCAGGTTTCCTGGAATGCAAGAATGTCGAAGGTCTTCAGTAGTTTAATCCATTCATCAATCCCTACCTTGGCCCTAATACCGGCAATGTTCCAAGTCATTATTCGACAATGTTCATTTGAGGAACCCTCGTTGATGGACAGTCAATCATTTTCACTTAAAGATGATAGAGGGGCAAACCGGTTAGACAAGGGCAAAATTGGAAGTGATTGTGGGTAAGGCCTACATAAATTATAGCAATATGAGTCCATATTCACAAGCGGTTGGTGTTCTTGGGGCATCCCAGGAAAAAAGGCCTGCCTGTTTGAGGGGTAGGTAGGAGTCTGATGACCAACATAAGAGTTAGGAGTAGGAGTCATGCTCAGATGGTTATAAAAATACCCCAACGGGCGCACACTTATATTGTCCTCGGTGACCGGTAAGGATGCCGCCCTTAACAATACAGTTGCGACGTGCTGCGGGTGTCTTAAATTCACAATGACAGTCGCCTCTGCATGATTTTCTTGAGGTGCCAATCCAGTCAATCCTGCGCACTGACACTATGTCATTACAGAAAGCGGTGGGAAACCCACAGTATTTATTTAGCCAAGCAATGACTTTATTGCCTAGAGAACTGGTCAACTCTTCCCGTGCTTCAAAAGAGTTTGGGTCTACTGTCGGGACATTTGTTAAGACCACTGTGTATGGTGCACAATCAGGGGGTAAATTGACTACGGGTTTTTTCCTCCCCATTAACCCCCTCAGGTTATTATCGCCTGTCTTATTGGCAACTATTTTCTTCGGTAGGGGAGGAGCTATGGTATCAGGCTTTGACAGAGGTTGGGCAGAACTTACAGGGATAACAGGTGGCCCCTTGAATGTACCTTTGACCCCCTTGCTGCTATTTGAACCAGAGGCCGCTGCCGTAGCAGCTATACCTGGTCCAATGATCTGGGGCGGTTTAGTCCGTGACAAATGTGTGGACAAGAGGCACCCAAGTCTAGAAACCTCCTTTGAGACTTGATCTAATTTGTAATCAACCCCCTTCCCATTTGCTACAGCGCCCTCAGAGGTATTACTCTGATTTACATTTATGCTATTTTTAGTGATTGCTTGAGCTGGAGGGGATAAGAGTGTGCTTAATCTGGCTACCTCTTTTGTCACCATATCTACTTTTACCATTAGGGGTTTAATCATTAACTCCAATTTAGTGGTCAACATATCTGCAAATAGCTGAAGATGGTCACTATTAACAGCTTCGTTACCCCCCTCAATACTATTATCATTCGTTACCTCCGCCCGAACAGGCTGAGAGGTTACAATTTTCTTGGTTTTACGTTGCCCCCCACGCTTATTAATCAGTCTTCCACAAGCCCTAACTGGGCGGCGGATCAAGGATGGAACAGCAATGGGAGAAGATGACAGTACATCATTGCTATCAGGAATATCCGCCGAAGTAGAAGCAGTGTCAAAATCTGACACTACAAGGGGAGGAACAAATAGAGCTCCCTCATTCACATTCTCAGTGTTATCTAAGACAAGAAGGTTGACTGTAGGCGAGGCGGGGGGGCTAATCCGGCTGAGCGACAGACGACGATCAGAATTTATCTTTGTGACCATCTTAACCATGTTATTGTCCAATGTCCCAACTAGGGCTGGAGTTTTAGCAGAGCGCAGTTTTGCCATTTACTCGATAGACAGAATCAATATAAAGATTAAATAAACAAGATGTTAGGCACTCACTACAAGATGATTAAGACCAGAGGCAAACTGCCAGGGGTCGTGGCCCTGCCCTGCCTCCGCCTGCCCCGGACGGCCACATACGGCCCCGCCCTTGTCCCGGGCTTCTCCTGCGCGCCACTCGTGGGGCGAGAGGGCACGTCTGCTTTTCAAGCGCCTCCGTGCGCTTGCCTTGCGTCACGGGCGCCCCTTAGGCTGCTGGGGGTTGTAGTCTTCAGGAGGGAATCTCCCGGCGCTCCCTTTCTGCCACAATACTGCTGTTTCCCTCATGGCTCCGCCCGATGGCGTTCCCTGCTTCCACGCACAGGGACTGGGACCGGCACAGGCACAAGTGTCTCACTCTCCCCCGGGGCTCTCGGCCGCGTCTGCTTTTCAAGCGCCTCCGTGCGCTTGCCTTGCGTCACGGGCGCCCCTTAGGCTGCTGGGAGTTGTAGTCTTCGGGAGGGAATCTCCCGGCGCTCCCTTTCTGCCACAATACTGCCGTTTCCCTCACGGCTCCGCCCGATGGCGTTCCCTGCTTCCACGCACAGGGTCTGGGACCGGCACAGGCACAAGTGTCTCACTCGCCGGTATTCATACACTGTTCAAGAACATACTAAGCTCTCACCCCACTGAATATCGAACTAGAGCTGAGAAATGCAAATCTTGGGGCAGACCTGCTCAAGCCTTGGTCAGCTCCAAAGTGTTATGTTATGTTACATACATTTATAAAGTGCTCCAAAAATCATGAGTGTCCCAGCGCGAAGTCTGTTGGGGTATGGACAGAAACTATCAGGCAAAGAAGAGCATCTTTAATTTACTTTTAAAAGCTACTGGGTCCTGAATGGACCGCCGGACGAGAGGAAGGGCATTCCAAGCAGCAGCAGTCTTCACAGCAAAGGGACTGGCCTCTAGCCTCTGATTCGTGAATCGAGGGACCTGGTCAAAGCATAGGGACATGGAACGAAGGGCCTGTGAAGGAACATCTAAAAAGAACCGTCTCTGCAGATAGAGAGGGCTGCACCCATGAAGAGTATGATGGGCCAGAACCAATGATTTAAAATTACCTCTGTCCGCTATGGGAAGCCAATGGAGGGATCGCAGCTGATGGTGAACACTGTTCCTAGCTGAAATGCCCAATAGCAGTCTGGCTGTCATATTCTGGACCACCTGTAGCCTTTTCAACAGGTAGCCCGGAACACCAACATGAAGGGTGTTGGCCTAATCGAGCCTTGACAAAATTAGTGTGCACGTAACCGTTTCCCTCGCTGCCTGAAGTAGAAGAGGAAAGAAGTTTCTGAAAGTTTTAAGAAGGCCGAAACAGCAACCGGCCAGCTTCTTAATGTGTGTCAAGAAAGAGAGAGTCTCATCGAACCATACCCCAAATTTTTTACGGGCTTCCCTGTGGTGGAGGGTAGTGGAAGGTTAGGCAGCCACAGCTGCTCTCGGAAATTGGGAGGGAATTTACTAGATAGCATGATCTCAAACTTCTGTTCATTATTCTTAAGCTGTGCATCCGCCAGCCATTTACAAATAGAAGCTAAGCAATGTTGAACCAATGAAACAGAGTCTGCATGTTTGTCCCAGGTAAAGAGCATCTGGGTGTCGTCCGCATAGGCCATCACCTAAGCCCCTAGCTCCTCTGCCAAATATATCAGTGGAGTAACATAGATATTAAAAAGGAGAGGGCTAAGGGAGGATCCCTGAGGGACTCCAGTTGTCACTGACTGAGGGGAGGAGGAAGACGGTGGAAGCCAGACCTGCTCGACCCGCCCCTCCAGGAAGGACCTATGCCAACTCCAGACGGCCCCAAACACACCAATCCCGGCCAGTCGTGCTAAGAGAAGTGCATGCGGGACCGTTTCGAACGCCGCCCAGAGGTCCAGCAGAATTAATACAGCTCTCCCGCCGGCGTCAAGACACTCCCGAATGGCCTCCACACCTCCACTAGGACTGACTCAGTATCAAGTTTTAATTAAAAAAAAACACCAATAAAGGAGATTTTTTTATACTGAGGGGTTGATTAACGTGACGACTCAACAGCTGTTTGAAATTTCGGAAAAACAGACATGCTTGCTGCCCGCCAAGGTGAATGTATGTGTCTATGGACACCCAAAACCTCTGCTGCACTCTCTGCAGGATTGTCCATAATATGACCCCATAGTTCAACTAAAAGCATTGCAACATCAGGGCGTGGCATTCCAACCCTCCCAGAATGTAGACAGACTTATGACTTCTAGCTACATGCCAGTTTTTTTAATCCCAAAATGAACATCTTTCCAAAGCAGGCATAACGAGGAGAACATTTACATTTCTCCTCTTTATTTTCTCTTTCCAGGTGTGCTGCCATAGAACAAGAAAAGTGCCTCTTTTTGTGTAGGAAGGTGTCCCTTTGTGCACAAAAACAATATCACCAACAACACAGACACCCTTGCAACATAGTGCAAAGGTGCCTGCATTAGTGCTCGGCTGCAGTTTGTGTGCCGGCACTGGCTGCGAGGACAGGTACATTCCATTTCTCGTAGATACAGCACATTCCTGCCCTTTTCTTTTGCCATAGGGCAGCACAGTTAGAAGGCTTGCAGCGCTGTCCTACGACAAAATATTGAAAATATGCCCCAAAGTCTTCTATAATCCTATGTGGTCTCCAGAGACCATGGATGAGGAATCTGTGCCTTCACAGTGGAAGCAGCAAAATGATGCAATTAGCCAAGACTGGTGAGCCAAAACTGTCTGCCTGAGAGTTGGAGACTGGGTAAAGGTCGGGTATCACAATACAGGGAGTGAGTTTGGACTTCTTTTCAGGCTTGAGCCCTGAAAATTTGTGTAGGTCCATAACACAATGGCCACGGCCTGTTGAGGCTGTGAGAGAGTTACCCAGAATGTTTCTCTATTTAAGAATTTTGTAGGATCACCCCCTCAATATGTGTCTCAGAGGTCTACAGCAGCAGTAGGGAACCTGGACCTGGTAGTGCAGTCTGGGTTCCGGACTTCTGGTAACCATCGATGTGATGGCCCTAACTCAGGTGGTTATTTTAGGTGAGCAGATACCGGCAATGGCTGAAAGAAGACCTGAAAGTGAGACTGATCAGTTTTTAGGCCTGGGCGGAGTTCACAGAAGTGGAGTTCCGCAAGCGGCTAAGTGCATCACGTGGTGCAGTTAGCGCTAATTTTAAGCGTTGGGTGTTTGCCCCACACTGGAAAATCTGCGCGAATGGCAACTGGTGCATGGCAATAAGGCGCAGCTTCTTTCTGCCGCTGGAGTAGATGCTCTACTCAAGCGGCAGCTTCCTCAACACGAAAAGAAATATTTCCCTATGCGGACTGTTGCGCCCATCTGCTACAACACGAGTTGAGATATTTTGCTGAGAGGTGGTCTGGAGTACGATTTTCCTCACTTGCGCTTACCAACTTAACATTGGCAAGCGCAAGCAAGGAAAAAACTCTGCTTTTTTTTCAGAACTACGCGCGGACTGGGAAAAATTCTGCAAACTCCCCGAGCGAAATTTCATGCCCAGGCCAAGTCACTATTAAATAGCAGACAGCTTTCCCAATATCATCTTCGGGACCATCCAAAGGTATCCATCAGGTAGCAAGACTTTATGGTATAACGACTATGTAAAGTACAGCGAGTCCTGCGCTATGGAAGTAGTTTGAAAGGGTGTCATGTTTTTTTTTTTGGGGGGTATTTTTAGGAGGATTGCAGAGTATGGATTCTAGTAGGTTTGGGCTGTGGGGGAGTCTATGGGCCAGTATGTGGTGATATAGCCCATGAACTAAGGTGGCCTGTGATTGGAGTCCAGTTGTGGGGAGAGACTCTTGTTGATGCTAATAAAGTGAAAACTGCGCATCTATGTGTCTGGTCTTTTAGATGTATCTGAGCGGGCCCCATCCTTTGACACAGTGATGGGTCAGTGGCCAGGTTTCTGGTCAGAATATGTGCATCAATGTAGAATTACTTTATTACACATATAACAACGAGTAACAAGTGGGAAAACAACATGTTTAAAAGTCAACTTGTGAAGTTCGGTTTTTATCAGAAGAGATTGAACTTGTTTCTAAAAGGAAAAAAACAAGTGTACCAATGTGACTCAACAACAATATCCAGCCCACAAATAGATTAAAATATTTGCTTTAAGTCATTATTGATAAAATCATCTCTATAAATGTAAACTCATGGGACTCAGCTCTAAGTATGCACTAGTGTAAACAATGAATAATACATGTTTCTCTTTCTCAGTGGACTCAGGAAGTCTGCTTTAATATTCATTCGCCATTTCAGCACATTCTAAACCAGCCAACAACCTTTATCTCGCTGTTACCGCTCGCTCAGAGTTCAGTGTTGAAACTACACTGTTAA
The DNA here is from genome assembly GCF_964261635.1 of Lissotriton helveticus. Lineage (NCBI taxonomy): Eukaryota > Metazoa > Chordata > Amphibia > Caudata > Salamandridae > Lissotriton > Lissotriton helveticus. The sequence continues at coordinate 875,979,333 of NC_136068.1, read as the reverse complement.
GCAGTGGTGAAAAAGTGCAGCATTGTGCTGCTATACAGTATACACTTGTATGTATTCCTGAAAATATAAGGTCATTAATGTTATCCTTCGCAGTAATTAAGTCACTGATTAGCATCACTCAAAGAGAAGTGGTAATCAAGAAGTAAAAACATGCAGATTACATCAGGAGTAATGTGTGTGACACTTTGAAATCGCTATCTATGAAAGGGAGTATTATATGGGTGGTACATGAGCATTCTCATGCAACCACCCATGCTACTTGATGCAAAATTACTAACATTAGTAGACAGAGTTGTGCTCCAAAAGATAAAGCCACTTTGCAGCAGGCGTTAAAAAGGAGAAATGCTTTGTTTCTCCTAATGCTTTCCACTTTGCACTTGTGCTGTACTGTACAGCACACATCCAATGTGGGGAACGTTTTAAAGGTAATCTATGCACAGTATTTTGTACAAGAAGGGTGCCCTTTCAGCACAAAACCTATGCTAGACTCACGCATACAGCCTATTACTATGATGCAAAGGTGTGCGCGTGGTACTCTGCAGCCTAATGTGCGCTAATGATAGGGAGATGGGAGGAGAATGCCATATCTATGTACATATAGTGCAGTCCTTCTTTCTAACTCTCCTGCAACGCAGCACATCATTTTGGGTACCATGCTTCATTGTGTGTACATTTTGTATATCTGGTCCACAGTTCTTAAGCTGATGTGTGCTGCACTGCAAAAGTATTTTGCAGTTCCTTCACAGGTTGAAGTGCATAAAAAACTTTGTTAAAGTAATCGATTGGAAATGCACATTTGTGTTACGAAAGCTCAGTTGATTAATGTTATCACTACAGATGTCTGTGTGCGTGACAAGTCACTAAACTGAATTCTGGTTGGTGCACTGAGGAAGAGAGACATCGTTCTGCTCTCTTTTTTGCGCAACTATTTTGCATTGAGATACACACACACACATATATATATATATATATATATATATATATAGAGAGAGAGAGAGAGAGAGAGAGAGAGAGAAGAATAATTGAAAAAAAGAAAAAAGGAAAAGGAAAAACATGAAACAAAAAAGAAAGCAAGGACGCATGTTATGAAAGAAAGACTGGGTGTTCTTATATATGTGTATACAAATATTTTTTCTAATTCTATTTATGGTGTTCTATCACATGGTGTTAGCATTGTATAAAAAATGTCGTTTCTCTCTCTCTGATTGTGTGAACAAGGGCAAGTGGTGCCCGAAACGCGTAATCAGGGAACAGCAATACAACTTTGACTTGCCTGCAGTTTCGGTGGTTCGTGAATCCTTTGTAGCTGAAGAAGTGTTGACTAACGCTACGAGCAGACGAAGTATTTTGGTGATTTATATATATATATACATATATATATATATATATATATAATTTAGTAATCTTAGTAATACACAATTTAATACGTTTCCATTAGAAGGGCGCCCTCCAGAACTCAGCTGAAACACACATTTTCTCTCAAAAAGAATACATCTCTGTCACTAAAAATCCTTCAATGACACCATAAATTAAAGCCACATACTGTCTCCCAATCAGCCTTTATATTTACTTATTAACCTACTGCACACACTTATATTTTTTTCAGGTAGCATGACACCTGGCAAGAAGGCTTGTTTCTTCTTTCTTACTTGTGTTCATTGGTTTCACAGAACAAGAAAGTCCCAGTCTTCCCCTTCCAGGGAGAGGCTCTTGACTGTTGCCATTGTTTGTTCTGAGGCAGCTGGTTTTAACACAAGGCATGAGACTAATATTTTCAAATTAAAAAAAAAGATGATTGTGAATGCTTTTCCTAAGATAAGGCATGAGGGAACTTTACGTGGGCCCCTTAGATGGACAGTGTTCTACCCCACTGTCCTTCATACTCCACATGCCCTGACCCATGTCGACTTTATACCAACCCTCTGCACACTTTTAACACAGACCCTTTCACATGTTCAGGTGGGCACTATTCTTTAAAGCGGCCCTCAGAAAAAATCGTTCCTTAGAGAAAATAAACCCTCAAAGCAGGAGTTTGTTTTCTCAGTACAAAACAGGTGGATTGACACACAAGGAACCTTCTCTCTGTGTGTGAGGGCCTTTCTACATTGTGTTCTGTCTGTAGCTACTGTTCCTCGTGCAGGGAAAATGAGTGATGGTACCCTCCCCTCAATATGGTGGGATGACCATCAGTGTATCTGTGAAATCAACCTCATGTCTTGCCAGTCAGACATCTCAAAATCTGGTGTATTAAACCACATGGCTCACTATTCGGAGACCTGCACATGTGTGCATTATAAAACAAGCAGAGATAATGCAACATCCGGGTGAGCAGACTGAAAACATATCTTTGGCCAACAGTGAGTCAGCAGAGCCTTTCTGAAGATGGAATTGAAAATATTTCATGAGGTCATTCTCATTTCACAGAAGGAATTTTTGGATCACTTGCAAGAAGGATTGTTGTCTTGAAAAAAACTTTGAAAAAAACTGGTTCTAATGTGCTTTGCATTGAAATCTGCAGAAGCTTATTTTAAGTTATCAAATCAAATCATCTGTCAGTAGCATATAAACATTGTCAAATTCACTAACCCATGTTTATTGTAATCCTATCAGGTTTGACCAATACATTTAAAATGCACAATATATCACTGTTTTCTTGTATTGTCTCTAGGATAGCTCCATCCCATTGTTTGTAGTGTTAGTCCATACTCCAGTAGTTTGCTTGTAAACTCCCCTCCCCAACATATGTTTGGGTGTAGTTTTGCCCTAATGTGAGCTCTTCATGTAGTGCATGATGTCATGAAGCAGGGATGAATGAGTACGTATAGAAAGTATTATGCGTACCTGATTTTTTGGTTCCCGCGAAAAAAGCACATATTTTCTGAGATACAGTCAGTCGTGCGAATGAAACACTAATTACTATTTGAATGCCGACTTTTTAAGCACATGTACCCCACAGTGAGTATTGGCTTTGCTTATTAAGGCTCACGAGCTTCGTGGAAGCCACCCAGGATTTATGCTCTAGCAATGCTTTCAGACAGAGCAAAATGTGTCCCTTTGATTGCAAACTGTACTTGGTTAATTAGCTTTCCAATTAATTTGTCACTGATAGTTTAAACGCTTCGACGTGCTGAATTGCATACAGGAAGTCTGGGTGCCTCTTGGTGTAAGTGGATTGCTCTCATTTGCATAACAATATGTTGAAATCAAAATGTCAGCTCAGTTGGTGGTGTGTGCATTTATTTTGTGCTTTGTGAAAAGAGCAAAGTGAAATTGAAACATTAGTGTACCAGAAGGGGACATAGGGGTTCCCTCCTAGGCAAAATCTTCTTATCCAAATACACCCTCATATAATTCGTTTTAACTAAAGAACCAATTTCAACTTGAGGAGTGTGTCAGATATGGATAAATGAGGCCTTCATTCCGAGTTGTGTTATTTCACCTGGAGTTGTGATATAAAGTAAACCGCAATTACAAATGTTTCAGGAACTGTAATTATCTGGTTCAAAATTTCCATACCCAACAATTCTGGTGTGGAGCGCAACCCCACACTGTAATCTGCCATCTTCGGTTTGCAGCTGCTATTAGCGGTTGGATGCCTTAGGGTAGCTATGCGCTTTATAAATAGTTTTTAATTTTTCATTCATTCAGTACCTATTTATGACCCCCTTGAGTCACTGTAGCGTCACTTTTTGTGGTGCTTCAGTGGGGCTAACCTTCAAAATCATATCTCTGAGGCTACGCAAAGCCACTCTAAACCTTGTGTTTGTAAAGCGAGAACTAATCACCCCTGAGGGGCTCAAGCAGCTGGGGGCCGTCCAGAAGACTAAGCGAGTTACTGCCCTGAATCACATGGTGCTGGGCCAGGCTGAGCTGCCGCTAATGATCGAATAGTGAGCCCCGTACTCCAGAGTCAGCCGCCCTAGCCGCTGCGCTACACCACTCCCACTCTGCATGGCTTTCAATGGTCTCAAAGATATGGGATATGGCAAGGGATCACAAATCGCTGTGTTGCCTTACTCTGTGCTTGGCAGGCGTTCCGTGGGCGTTGCAGTGGGTGTCCCAATGCAACACCCTATCGATTTTCACAAGTCCCTAGATTTATAAGACTATGTAAACCTGGGGATGCACCAAAACCATTACTCCTCTCAAGGTGAGGTGTAACAAGGAGAAATTACTTCATTTCTACTTGTTTATTGCACATTGCATGGGTCCTGCATTGTGCAGCACACATGGAAAGAGAAAAACACCGCTCAGGCTTTTTTTGTGCTGGAAGGGGCACTTCCCTGCACCAAACAATCCTGCCCACAACACAGGCACTCTTGCACAATGGTGCAAGGATCCTTGCATTGGCACTAGGCTGCTGAAATGGCATCAGCGCAGAGATAATGGCCAGGAATGCACCGTATTGGACACAGTTGGTGCACTCCTGCCCTTTCACTTTGATGTGGGGCAGGGCAGCAAGGTGACTTGCTGCTCTGCCCTAAGCCATAACCCCATAAGTAAGGCCTTAGGCCACTAAGAGAGGCTGCAGGTGCTGTGACTGCAACAAACAGCATTGCATGGCACAGGCCTGCCTGGTGCAGTCAATGCTTCCCCTAGCCAGGCGTGAGTGCATATCCCCCTGCCTGACATGCAACACACCCACTCGCACCTGTAGTCTCACAGACGTTTTTCACGTGCTCAGCATTTTTTCACTGAAATGATGAAAAAATGCCCCTAAAAGCACCTAGTAAATCCAGGTGTGAGTGGGTATCACCCAATTTGGGTTACAAATATGCAATGCTTGGACTTTGCAGTTAGTTTAATTGTGGCACTCCTGTAGCTCCACTGCAAACGTTGGCCAACTGGTAATGCAGCTCTTTGATATCATTCAATGGAATACTTGATCAATTGAAAGGGTGCTAAAATATATTTGCAAGACTAGCACTACACTTATATTCCTTTGCTGCCTTACCCTCTGACATTTCTTTTGCTGAATCCGTTAAAGGCAGGATTAAATTATTTTGTCCTGACTCTTAGGGCCTGATGTATTAAATGGCTTTGCATAAAGCCTGAAATTCGGAAAACCCGCTACCTTTGAGACTGCAACATCACAAGTTGCAATTTGTTAAACGTGTGTAGTAAGTCAGAAATGTTGTACTGTCCATAAAGAGCAGTTCCCACTTTGTGCATGTAGGTTGTCTGCATTGGGGGATAGAGGGGGTCATAGCAGGCATTAGTTGAGGAGACAGCTACATGCCTCCCACAAGACCATACATAGAATGCACTTTGGAGCATAGAACGTCATTTCAACCCTTGTGTGCAGCCCACCAGGTCGGTGCGGGTCATAGCCTCTGTGCACCTTGCAGAATACAGCCCATCTTACTTAGCGACACCTGCCAGCCTGGCAGCGGTCGCTCTGACAAAAGTGCTTATGCTGGTGAAACGGGTGCATTTCATCACTGTTGAAGACGGGATTTCCTCATGTTTTTATAGCCTGCTCAACTAATAAATATGCATGTGGTGGGGGTTCAATATGAAAAGCAAATAATCATCGATTTATATGCACAAGAAGCTTTCCCAGCTATGATCATCCATTATCGAATGGAGCTCTTCGGCATGGAAACCGAGTGGCAGTCATCATGCCCTAAATAGAGCGGGGTGAACCTCAATGTGACCTGGCGGTGTAGAGGCAGATGGGTCACCAGGCCACCTTTAAATTGAGTCCACACAAGGAAGATGGATCTCTTGTCATGGACCAATAATTCTCGCACACCAGGTTGGAAACAGTAGCAGATGAATTCACCCAAAACCCTGTCCAAAACCGAAATAACTTGATGGGTACAGATATGTAAATCATTTGTTCCCAATTTCACTAAAGGTTTGCATTAAGTGTCTGCTAACATTTTTTTTACAAAAATTGGCAACATGAGAAATTAGCCTTTGCACTGACCCTTATTTCCATGCCATATAGAGCTCCTGCTTCGACTTAACATGGTAAATATTAAAAGGTTCTGAAATCGGACTATTACTGTGAGGAAATGCAGCTTAATATATGATGTGGTTGTGCGACCTCAGAGTGTAATAAACTCACAACCTTCTCTAGGGTCCAGCTAGGCTCGTTTGTAAAACCTTACCTCAACATGCAGTAGCTGTAGCTTCTAGAAATCTAGTTTTATCAAAGGTACAAGTGTAAAGCATTAAGAAGTGCCAAAACCATTGAATAAGAAAGAAACACAACACAAAGGAAATCCAACCAATTTATGAAAGGATATCCTAATTTTTATGAATTGTTAGACACCAAACTGAACAAAATCCATCAGAGGGTTCCGGAGATATAGATTTTTAAACAAATTATAAATCACTGCTTTTCAGTCAAACTGTAAACAGCATTAGCGGTTACCTTGAAAACTTTTGAAAACTTTTAAAGAGTTGGGTTCATGTGCTCCAGCCCTCTTTACAGCAGAGAGCACGTCAAGGGGATCATTAAGGCTTGGCAGGACAGTTACCTTACAGTCTTGAGTCTGGCTCAAGGCTCTATGGGACAGCTCCCATAGACTTCAGCTGAATTGAGTAGTCCTGATGCAAGAGATACAGGTGGTGCTGATCCAGTCAACAGGTGTACTTCTGGGGCCACCCCCTGATCCACGAATGAGGTGAGTCAACTTTGGCCACAGATGTCAGTATACCTCGAAGTGCAGGTGAAGTCCAGCCAAAAACCAGATGCTACTGGTCTCCAGCCACAGTGACACCAGTGGTTGCCTTTAACTGCGGCTAGTGTCCACCCTTGGCGACCAAACTGAACTTTGATGACTCAGCTTTTGTGGGCCGGGTACTGGAGCAAGGAGTCAGCTAACTAACTATTGGAGTTCAACTATTCTGTCTAGGGCTCAAGGACAACTTTTCATGGAGCCATTCACTGAAGGCATAGTGCCCTCTTTGCTAGCCTAAGGGCAGCAGATGTGCTCCAGTCCTCGGTGAAGCCTCTTATTGCCAGGTCCAGAAAATAGCAGGGAAGTCCTTCCACGGTCCTCTCACCAGTGCAGATGTGACCTGAGGTCCGGGTGCCAGGTGTGCAAATGTATGCCCACAACTTGCTCTCAGGGACGTGGTGAGTACTAGCCAATGGGATAGCTGGTCCCCTTCAGCCTGATGACGACTTACTGCAATGTGTGGCATCTAGCTATCCCAGTGTGTAATATTCTGCTCACTGCTAAGATGGCAGTACCTCTCTTTTGGAGTGCAGAGCTTGGTAGCTCCCTCTAGAGATGTAGCTACCAGATGGCTACACGACCACAGAAAACTGCTTTAGCAGCTATTTTACCCTCTCTGTCCCCGATGCCAACTTGGCTACCAGGACAAAAGAGAAGCCCCTCCTGTGTGTGTCTAGTATTTGCCCTTCAAGGCGGTGATGGAGCAAGGTTTCATATGTAAAGAAACTTGCTCGTATTCTATCCTCTCGAAATAACATGTAACTTATTAATCAACATGTTTTGTATTTACTCAAAACTGCATTACACAACATTTCAGTTTATAGGGGAAGCTTTCCTATGTGCTTTTACTAACAGTAACCTGAGTGTCCAAATATGGCTGCCGAAAACGCGGGAACGTTTCTGCGCATGAGCCTGCTACTCCTACGTAGTGTGACGTACCTATGCTTTTGGTGGGAACTCTTTGCAGCTGCGCACTAGTGCCAAGGAGGTCGCTTCATGCTGCACAAATTAATGCACATGCTCCTGCTCTAACTAAATTTTGAATGTTCTGCTTAACTACTAATGCTATAGTTAAAGTAAAAGTAATGGGGTTAGAGTAGAAATAAGTGGTATACAGTGCATTCCTTTGTTTTCATATTCTAACATGTCTCCCTTGATTTTTTTATTTTAGCTTGTATTTGGGCCTGAAGGGTGTCGTAAACTCCATTTTGAAAAGGCTGCGTCTGCGCCGATGATCACAGAAAACCTTGAAGCACGGTCATTGAATTGCAGCCAAAGTCCTGACTTACTCGCAATGTTCCTGGGAACCTCACTGTATGACCCCAGAAGAGGAAGAAATATGGACTGTATTTAATACATTGTATAGGTTTTGAAACAAATATTAATGGATGGAATAAAAGCAGGGGAAAGTAAATTATGGGTGGGAACATTGATCAACTATATCGAATAGAAATGATCTCATACTGGTATGCTGTGATGATCTCTCCTCGCCTTTCTGACCAATCAAATGAAAGGAATACACACATTTTCAACACTGGGGGTGGTACATACCCTGGAAAATGGTATAACTAAGGTAGGCTTAGTTAGTTAGATTGTCCGACTTGTCACAGACTGTCACAGACCCAACGTATGCTGAAGGAGAATCGAGAGCAGAGTGCTAGTTGATTACTTTGACAGAAGAATCGTGAATTTGCTGAGGGAGAAGAATCGATCTACACAGTCGGAGTCCGAGAGTAGCCATAGAGAGGGGTGTGACGCTGTCATTGCACTTAGCGGAGTTTGCCTGTCCTGTCCTGCACCTGTCCTGTCCTGTTGGCATCTGAGTAGTCGGGGGCCTTTTCTTGTCCCAGCCCGTGGCCTGGGTTGGTCTTCATACCATTCTAGGTGAATATAATCTGTGTGGTATGTCCTTGTACCATTTCCCCTTTTTCACCCTTCCCAGGTACCAATGTCTAAAGGTATTTTCTTAAAGTCCTGCAAAATGTATGCTTTAAAAGTTATTTTCTTACTTGCAAAGTCCCTAATCTCATTGTTATGGCATTCGACTGAATATTTAATAAATAAAGTGTTTCAAACTTACCAGAGTCTGTGGTTATTTCCGTAAAGGTAAATGCTATTCTCCACCTATTATTCTAACTCCTTTGATCCCATAGGTTTAGGACTTAGACCACAAGTGACAAGGATTTGGTAAGTCATGTTGTACAGGTATAAGTTCTAAAGGTGAATAAAATTCTGATCGGCAGGAAGAAAAATTGGATTACCGGTTCAAAGTGTGAATGTTTATAGGCCCAGGTGAGTATGGTAATAGAAAATATCCTGAACTGAACTTGAGGTCAAACCATGTTAGACTTCCTGCTAGGGAGAGATAACACCTCTTCTAATGGCATGTCTCTGTTGGGTCCTTTCCAGGGAGTCGTTCATACCCAGGCCAGGCAGGAAAAAACACTCTACTCAGGGTAAGCTAGATCCACGATAAGGTAACCTCTGCTCACCCTCAGGTAGCTTGGCACAGAGTAGTCAGGCTTATCTACAAAGGCAATGTGCAAAGTATTTGTGCAACACGCACACAGTAACGCAATGAATACACTACGAAAAGCCTCCACATAGGGTTAAGAAGATATATGATATTGTTATGAATAAAACCAGACACAAATGACAGAAATCCAATAAGTGGAACCGGAGTGATGAATTTTTAAAGAGTAAATCCAAAACAGTGCTTAGAAGTCAACAGTGCTAAAAGGTTACTGTAGGTCGCACTGGACTGCAATTAATGCAAAGCTTCCACAGAAGTTTTACCTTCTCAAGCTGAGCCAAGAGGTCAGTTTACGAACACGTCGGCTGGGCTTCCTAGCAGGACTTTGCGACTGCGATGCTGGCTGGGTGAGGAGACGATGTTGCAGCATTTCACCCCGATCCTTAGATAGAGTGGGGCAGTCCCAATGTAAGCCGGGTCATTTGCAGTCGCAAAGAGCCCAAAATCGGTATTTCAGGGCCCCAGGTGCTGGAGGTGATGAAGGCAGCTGCAGAACCCACTTCTTAGATCCACAGCTTGGAGGGGACACCTCAGGCAAGAGTAGGACTCACAGAAGGCAGAGTTCAGCAGCACCAGCAGAATTGTACAAAGTCTTTTGTGTCCCTGAGACTTCAGAAAACAGGAGGCAAGCAAGCAAGCCCATGGAGATCACTTGGGGGAAGACAGAGTTCAGCTGCTTCCAGTAAAGCAGTCTGGTTGAGTCCTTTAAGCAGCTCATCACTCCTTCTGACTGAGGTTTAGTTCAAGATTCCGAAGTGTCTGAGTTTAGGGACTCAGAGACCCAGTACTATAACCAAGAGTGCCTTTGATGAAGGGGTTGAATTCAAAATAACTCTCTGAAGTGCACAAGGATCCCTTTCGACCCAGTCCTGTCTGCCATGCTAACCATGGGGAGTAAACCAGTGCTTTGTGTGAGGACAGGCCACAGCCTATTCAGATATAAGTGTGAGCCACCTCTCCTCTTGCCTGCTCAGGAAGGCTATCAGAATGCAGATGAGTCTGACCTGCCCATCCTGTGTTTCTGGCTGTCTGAAGGGAATGTGCAAAGTGTTGCTGTCACCCAGCCTAGATGTGTATTGTAGACAGGCCGTGAGGCACAATGAGCAGTATGTACAGAGAAATGCTAAAAGCACCTTTCATGTTAATCCAACTTCACTAGTGGAGAGGATTTATCATTATCATTCCAAACATATCAAACATGAAAAAGCAACCCTGCCCTTAGCTCTACATAGGGCCTACCTTAGGGGTGCTGTATATCCAATAAAAGGGAAGTTTAAGGCTTGGCAAGGAGTTTTAAAGTCAAAGTGGCAGCAAACTGCACACACCGGTACAACAGTGGCAGGCCTCCGACATGTTTGAAAGGCTAGTTCCGTGGGTGGCACAATCAGTGTTGCAGACCCACTGGTAGCATTCAATTTGCAGTCCCTGGGTATATGGTATACCACTTTATGAGGGATTTACAAGTAAATCAAATATGCCAAAAAGTTACAAACCAACTATTCCCTGTTTAGAGAAGAGAGCACATGCGCTTTAGCACTGGTTAGCAGTGGTAAAGGGCCTAGAGTTCAAAAGCCAACAACATGAAGGTCAGAAAATAGGAGGAGGAAGGCAACAAGTTTGGGGTAACCCTGCAGAAAGGGAGATTTTTAACATGCTACTAGCCTTTCCACAATATAAACAATAATTTAGTGTATTTACTGTTAGGACATATACAATTACTTGCCTAATTTTTTATATAAAGTACTTGGCCTGTAGGCCTCCTCAGGCCTACCATAGGGTTGATTTACACATATCAAAAAGGGAGGTCTGGACTTTGTCATCAATTTATATGGCATAGTAGAATTAGCAGTTTTAAACTGCTCTGCTAGTTTGCAGTGGCAGGCTGGTAGGTATACTTTATTGTGTCACACTCATGGTGACACAATGAGTGCTGCAGCCAGGAGGGATACATTTACGTACAAGCCTTTGGTACCCCTGGTACTATTTACTAAGATCATGGAAGTAAGTTAACTTGGTTATATTCCAATAAAACTTTTTATGGGTCAGAGCACTAGCACTGAGGTCTGGTTAGCAGGCCTCCTTGCACTTTCAGATTCGAAACTACAGCAGCATCAGTCATAAATTGTGCGGGTAATCATGCAAAAAGAGGCATTTCCTTATGGTTATCAATATATTGCATTATGGAGGAGTACCTGTGAATGACAGGGATGTTCTTCCGATGGATTCTCAGTGGAATCAAACAGACAACTTTCATAAACCATTCTCAAATAGTGCTTGCGCACAATTGGCTCCAGAGCAGTATACAAATATTTGCCACACACCTTCTTGAATACATAACATACATGTTGAGAATTCTACATGGGAGTGACCCAGGTGACATTTGACACCTTACCCTAGCCCCAAAAGAACCATCATGGGGTGAATTAGCCCCAAAATGTTTAAGATTTGCCATTTGAGGCTTAAACACTGCACAAATAAAAAGACAGACTTTGGTACTACAAAACTCTCCTGCATGTTGAACTTTGTCTTAAGGCCCCGGCCGCAAAGAAAAATTATACATTCTCCCTTGTGCTAACGGCAAAGCTGAATTAAGTGTACTTACTACATTTTGGGAAGTCACCTGTTCAACAGCTCTTTTAGGAAAGGTGAGGTAGTAGGACTGATGCTGGTCCCTTGCCTGAAATGCTGTTGGAAACAAAAGTATCAATGAATCTGCAGGGTTTAGTAACTGCTGGGCCATAATCAACAGATGAAGCAAAGACTGTATTTTTTACTCACTGGGGTTGAAGGTTGCTCTTCTCAAAGCTTTGTGTCTGGATATTTGTAGTTCGATTGGCAAAACAATTTACTTGAATATTCTGGTATTATTTTCAAGAATCAAAGAAGGAAAACTCTAAATTAAGAACGTCCAGAAAACAGCACAGTAGCACTGAATTAATTATATAGAAAGATTGGGGTGATATTCCTCCATAGATTTCTATAAGACGTTGCATTCCCAGCCTTAATAGCAACTTGAACCTCCTTCACGTTTTTATACCTCAGTCAAATGCTAAGGCTCTTTGCTCAGCCTAATCCTGACAAACTTACCACTGGCAGCAAAACAATGCAAAGACTCAATAGAAAGAAACAAACCGCAGAGGTATTAAATAATCCATAGATTTCCCATCCACCATTGCTCTTCCGTCCACCCAGCATAAGCTGCATGGATCACTCATCAGATAAAGTGCTGGGACTTTCTAATGGTAAAGTCCGATTCATGCACAAAGAAATTGCAGAAGTTAAATTTAGAACCTGAAAGAATAATCCTCTGATATCTAGATGCAATGCTAAATCCAGAAGATAATTGATAAGAGGAATTTCGTCCAAGATACTTTCCCTCTGTTGGAGGAGACAGAATTGGAGGTTTATACCCCAGTTTAAAAGGCACCAGGGTCCTGGACGATAATCCATTACCATCTCACTCTAAATTAGGTCTGAGGATCTACATTTGCTGAGATTCAGACCTTGCTGAACTTCTCCAATTCTCTAGATGTTCAAGGAAACTATGTGTTGCAGTTTGAACATGCCTGAGAGATTTAGTAAGACAAAGGTAAACTTGGCACTGCTTCTATTAAGACACTGATCAGAGGCTTGGAAAATTACAGTTGTGAGATGGATTCATGAAATGTACTAATAATTTTGAGCAGGTGAAGGTAAAAACAGTCATTTAAGGTGCCCGGTAGATTGAACCCCTACTAATTTTTGGGGCAGCACTTCCAACCTATTCTGGAACACTGGAGTTATTCTTGGGTTTTCAAAAAGCCATTAACATATATCATTCCCTGGTACTCATTTTATCATCTTTAGAAAAGTGAATGGCCATTATTGCTTGGATTCAAAACTTTAAAATACGTCACACACTGACTTCTGCATCTGTTAGGGGTTAACCTATAGGGCTTTTCTAACAGGATTGAAAAATATGAGCAAGTAATTGCGCACAAATTTTTGCATCGGTCATTTAACCCAATGTGCTGTCTTACAGGGAATAAGAATCTGTATCCTGCAGGTTACACAAATGTCTCTGCTGCTGGTGCATTCACTCACCAAACTATCACCAAGTTATCTGTGGATATCGTACACATGCAGGTAACACACTGGTACTCCAGCAGGTACCTAGACTACAAACTTTGGGGTCGATTATGATGGCGGACGGACTTGCGTCCGTCCGCCACCCCTGAGTATGAGGGACTGTCCGCATGGGCAGCGGCGGTCCCTCCATGGCAATTAGGATGTGACCGCCACCCTGGCGGTCACATCCTGTATTTTTGAAGCAGCACCCGCCACATTGCAAAAAATGACAACAGTGCATTTGCAAGCACAAAGCGTCAGGCACCGCGCGGTGCCTGCCGCTTCGTGCAAGCAAAGGCAGGGGGTTACCATAGGTACCCCCATGTGCACCCCTCACCCCCCCTTCCCCCCTGGGGGCCCGCAACGGGCCCCCAAACAAAAGTCCGTATGCATTTCCACGGCGGAAATGCCGCCGTGGAAAGGCATGGAACAGCAGACATCCTAGTATGCCTGGCGGTGTCTGATAGACACCACCAGACATGTTAGAGCTTTTCCAACGCGGTCGGAAGGCAACCGCGGCGGAAAAGCGACGGACGGTCTTCCTGACCCCCCAGCCATCCTAATCTGGCGGGGGGTCTTTGAAGTCTCCGCAGCAGTTTTTCCGCATCCTCCGGGCCGGCGGATACTTCCGCCGGCCCGGAGGATGCAGAAAAACCGCTATCATAATCGGCCCCTAAGTTGGGTGGACTGCTATAATAAGATTTCTGACTTGCAATAAGGATTCCGCCAGGGAATTGGCACCATGGAGCCAGCCATTAATTTGAATCTGTTAATGGGTAAATATACGTATATCAAAAGTGGCAACCTGTTCATGATATTTGTTGATTTATCATCAGCTTTCGACTGCATAATTCACAAAAAGCTGTGGTTTGTAATTAGCTCGAAGGGTATTGACTGCACCATTATCAACTTTTTAAGACACTTATACTCAAACTGCTATGCAAGAGTATGTTCTGGTGTAAAGGGTGAGTGTAAACACCCCTTCATAATTGAAAATTGGGTTCGCCAAGGTGCGTACCCACCCCCTTTTTATTCAATCTGTATATTAATGATCTTGGTAACACACTTGCCAGCACGTGCGTGGATCTGCTACAAGTAAAACATTGGCAAAACCCGTTCTGCTTTATGCGGATGATACTGTACTTATGGCATGCACCCCTCTGGCTCTGCAGCGTCTCATTGACAGCTTTGTCATTTTTATGGAAGATTTGGGGTTACAAACTATTATAAGTAAGACATTTGTCATGAAAGTGGGCCATAATAATTCAACCAAGTGTCACTACATTTTTTGTAGGAAAATATATTTTACCTTTAACCCCAACTTTCTCCTACCTGGAAAACTTATTTGACTGTGCAGGGAATTAGAAAAGCGCTATTTACTCGAGAAGATTGCAATTTTTTATATCTATCATGGACCTTCGTAATTTTGCACGGTAATTGAGGAAGATTCAACCAAAAGAAATGTTAACCATATACTATGCAAAATGTAGAACCATTTCAATGTACAGCTCTGAATTATGGGGACACGTAACTGTTGAATCACTAGAGGTGGTGGAAAATATTTTTTTGCACTCCCTTCTAGTTGTTCAAATTTTGTATGTCACTCTGAACTGGGAGCAAATTACTTAATAGATTTGGTCAAGATTCAGCCAGACCTGCTTTGCCACAAAATATGGACCTCGGATTATATGGACTTGAACCGAGCCATAGTAAATGACTGTTGTGACTCAGAGCTTGCTTTAAAAATTAATTGGTCAAAGTTTATTAAGAACTTTATGTTAGACATTGGTCACCCGGAATTTTATGATTAACCTGAATCCTTGATAACTTTTCAAGGAAGCACTAAAAAAGAGTGTTTAAATCAACAGGAGGACTTGAGATTGTGTGATCACTATCACTTCGATTTTCCAAACATTTGGACAATATTTTATATATAGACATATCAGTAATACTTCAAACATTATATGTAACCCAAAAGAACAGCAGAGCCTCATAGGTTCTTATGACCACACAATTGTGAATGAATAACTGAAGGGTTATAACGAATACACACAAGGCAAGATGATTAAGGAGATAATGTGAAACGAGGAAAAATTGAAAAAATTGAAAAATAGAAGAAATTAGAAAGAAACAAAGGCCAACATTCATACAACATTATAATTCAAAGAGCTGCAGGTATATATTATATCCAGAGCATATGCCAAAATAGTCAAGAGGGTGCCGAATCGTACAGGGCAATCAAATAACTCGATATTGGGAGAGAAACCATACTCAGCATAGGAAGGGGGGCCAGTAGATAATCAGGTCCGCTTACCATTAGTCGTTCCCCATCTGTATTGTGGTGACCTGGAATAACATTAAGACTAAGTATAAATGAAGTATTAGTAAAATTGTAATACAACCGCAAGCTATCAACCGCTAATTTTCAAAGGCATAAAGGAGAGAGAGAGAGCCCCCTCCTCTCGAATGATAATACTAAATAACAAGGTACAGCACAACTTCTCCAGAAATTTGAGGAGGCAGAATAGTGTTAATAGTGTTAATGTGTGGGCAGACGTATAGGTCCAATCATAAAGATGGTTGACAGCATAAATTTGTACCAAATTCCTACTCAGGAGCGGTCCATAATAAAATATATTTAGCTCTAATCCAAAAAACTTAATTTTCCTATTCATTACAAGAACATGTCAGTAAATATGCACTTCCTTCCCCAGGCTTAAATCAATCTTGATAGTTGGCACCAGACAATCAAATTGTTGTCCCCGTATATACACAGCATCAAGGGTAAAATCATGGGTCACTGTCAACTTTAGTAGTCAACTCGGACCATGTCCCTCACACGTTTCTAACAGAATATGTCGTCAATTAAAAGCCTGCAGCTGATATTAGCCTGTCAGGGATGCCGTCAGGATTTCAGTGCCAGACGTCGCAGCCGGGAAACAAAAACCCGGGTGAACTGGGGTGGTGGAGTGAGCTAAAGAATGATGATGGATCAAACCCAGATCAGTTGACTGTGAGTGAGTGTTTGATTTCTCAAGTGCTCCGTCCATCATCCCCTTGGTATCGCTTTGTTCGCCCTAAGTTGGCAGGGTATGCCCAGATGTGGGTCCCTTGCTCACTTTGCCACTGGATTCAAGATACCCTGGCTAATGAGGGTTATGAACCCGAACCCGCCCCAGGATGCTTGTTTCCGGTCCAGAGAAGACATTGCTTGGCAGTTCGGGCTAGGCTGTTCCAAAGAGGCACAGAGTAAGACTGGTTTGCATATGGCCATGTCTGATCTGGGGTGGTGGAGTGAGCTAAAGAATGATGATGGATTAAACCCAGATCAGTTGACTGGGGGTGAGTGTTTGATGTTTGATTTGCTCAAACGCTCCGTCCATCATTCCCTTTGGTATCGCTTTGTTCACCCTGAGTTGGCAGGGTATGCCCAGACGTGGGTCCCTTGCTCACTTTGCCACTGGATTCAAGATAGCCTGGCTGATGTGGGTTATAAACCTGAAACCAGTCCCAGGTTGCTTGTTTCCGGTCCAGGGAAAACATGGCTTGGCAGTTCGGGCTGGACTGTTCCCCTGAGGCACAGGGGCAGACTGATTGGCATACGGCCATGTCTGAACTGGGGTGGTGGAGTGAGCTAAAGAATGATGATGGATTAAGCACAGATCAGTTGAGGGGGGTGGGTGTTTGATTTGCAAACACTCGATCAATCATCCCCTTTGGTATCACCTCAAGAGGATTTCGGCATTTTCCTAGCTGGAATTCATATTTCAGCATCATAGCTCCTTCTTTTCTGCACAGTTAGGGCCTTCATGAGGATTCCTAAAAGATAAAATGAACAAAACAGACAAAACAACTCATAAAGAATCCACACACTCATTTAAGGCAGTAACATTTATTTTGATTAAAAATAAGAATATGTGCTAAACTATCTGATATATATGTCGCCACGGTGTATGGAGATCCTGCTTCCCTGCTAATCATTGCTTGATCGCTGTAGGAACAATATAAATTAATATGTCTCCTAAATATTAAGGGGCTGATTATTTCATTATATCTTAGCCATGCACATTTTTGTGTCTATTTCTTTTTAATCTTCTTTACCATTATCCATTAGCGGGAAAATAATTGTAGTTTTTTTTTCCTGATTTTTAAATCTATATAAATAGGTTGGGCTTTGATTGGATTCAACGTAAATCAAACTCTTAGGTTAGTTTTATCATATACCTTCATAATTCCTAATTCAACATAGACAGAGCACAGCACAAATAAGTATAGAGCTGACTATCCACAGTAAGTTCAATTATTTAATGGAAAACATGCATCGATTATTTGTCCAGCAAGAGATCTTCGTCAAAGTCGTTAGATTGTAAATAACATTGATTCAGCCACAGCGGACTGGTATTTTGTCGCCATTCGTGACTTTTTCAAGGCTCCAAAGTTACGTAGATTTTGATTTAAGAATCACACACGTTCAGTGGATAAAAAACCCACACGAAGTCTGGATATTATTTGTCCAGATTGCTGATATCGCTCCCGAGTTATGGACTGGTATACGAAAAAGACGATTTGTAGGTCCCCAAGGAGAATGAAGACAAAAATTCCGGAACGTCACAAAGTGAAGAATCACCCTTTTTCGTTATATATAATATGGACTCGTTCTCTCAGGGACGGGCGTGTTCTATCTTATAATATAATCCCAACCACTGGTGTAAACTTGCCAGCTGGGTCGTGGTGCCGTCTGAATTATCCCATATTATTTTCGGCAAAGTAAAGGCTTGAAGAAGGTAGCCTCCAGTCCACAGGGAAGAACGGGAAAGGTGTAGATTTTTTTCTGTTTACTGCATATGCAAACATGCCGATTACCTTCATTATTCCTGTTGTACTTAGAATAATACCCCTAATAATTTACATTTCTTCATAGATGATACAACTGATTTAATTCTCTGATATCATATATACCTAAGTGGACGAGGGACCTTGTGCAGGTAGCTGTAATTAGTAGAATTATGCAAATTGTTTGTAAGCATTATTATCAGAATACACACACTCGGCAATACAATTCACTTTATATTCACTACAGGATTCAAATAAAGACCACAAAATGAGAGTATCCATACCTGAAGAGTGTTGTTGACGTGTCTCCCTTTCCCTATCCTTGTTTTGTTTCCCCACTTACCCCATTTCCACCGATTTTGATTGATGCTGTTGGGCTTGCACTGGTGGGCATGGGAAGTTGGGCCCTTACTTCGGATCTTGCATTTCGCCCTTGTAGAAACAGCAGGTGAGAATTACCGAACACAAAGCCCATGTTTATTTTCCACCTAGGCGAGATGGAACTGCACCAGATCACATTAACTGAGGTGGCTCATATGATAGGCAAACTGCAGAAAGAAATCAAAGCTCTTACTGTTAGAGTAGACGCCTTACAACAAGGCTCCCTTCCTTCTGCTTCTGCTAATGCTAATACAGGGGCTTCTGATAGTTTTTTTCTCTTTTGGTTCCTCTTGTTCAAGTGGTGGTTATCCAGTGTTTCATGTAACATCTCCTTCCACTGTAGCCCTAGCTCCTCCTGAGAGATTTTTGGGAGCCCCTGCCAAGTTTGCTAATTTTATAAATCAGTGCCAATTGCATTTCTATGTAAGGCACCCTGCTCCCCAACAGGACAAGCTAAAGTAGCGTTTGTATTGACCTATTTATGGAGAACCGCTGGGACTTTGTCTATCCCTTTATTGGAGTGAAATGACCTTCTATTATACAACTATGCAAAGTTTAAAGGCGCATTACGTAGATTGTTCAACAGGCATTCGTTTATGCAGTCCTTAGACACCGAACTCTCAAATCTAAAACAAGGTTCAAAAGACATGATGACTTACATCTCTAACTTCAGTAGGTTTTCAGCTGAGACAGGGAGGTCAGAGGTCAAACAGAATGCTCTTTGTTAGAAAAGGCTCAAGTATGAACCAAAAGACGTATTGCGTCAAGTAGTGGATCCCCCCCCATTTCTTGTAATGCTCTGATTGACCTCGTAGTTAAATTAGATCATCGGTTACAGGGGAGGAGATGAGAGAAAGGTCGTCTTGAACCCAAGATGGTTTTGTATAGAGACAAGAAGGCAGAATCTGAAAAGGCTACAGAAATTACTGAAATAATGTGTCCAGTGCAATTGACGCTTAGATAGCCAGAGCCCTATCTATTCGCCAATTGTGCGGGACACATTATTGAAGCAATTTTTGTATTGTGATACAATTTTAGGTAAGGAAGAAACCTGGAAAGGCATATGCTTTATTTTGATAGGTCTATGAAGAGGTGGAAGCTACCAATGATCATCCCCTCATCATAGCTCCAGAATGCATTTTGGGGGCTGTATGTTCAGAGGAGGTCTTTGTGAAGTGAAGCGATGTGCCACTTTAAACCCTGCCACATTGCTATCTCTCCCTTCGGATGAAACTAAAAACAATGTGCATGATTGTATATTTCGGACAGAAGAAGAAACAAAGGGGAGAATTGGCCTCACAGACATTCCTCTATCTGATCCCCAAGGGGAATTTTATGTGGATGGTTCTTGTTTCAAGTTAACAGATGGCACAACAACAGCTGCATATGCAATCACAACGCTAAAAACAGTAGTTGAGACTTCTCGAATTCCCTATCGATCAGCCCAGGCTGCTGGCACTGGATCCATGTGTCTCACCTGAAGAAGCTGCCCCTCCTGCTTCCTTATGATCAGCAAAAACAGCAGGTGATGGACAGAATGCAGATCAATGTCATACATTCACCCCAGTACAGAGATCTGGGCCTAAATCCATCGTTTTTTTGCTCACCATGCCTTTCCAGTTTGAACCCAGCTATAGGCAAATCAGTCTTGACCCTGTGCCCCGTGGGAACAGTCCAGCCCGAACTGCCAAGCCAGGTCCTCCCTGGACTGGAAACAAGCAGCCAAGGACCGGTTTCGGGCTTTCAGCCCTCATCAGCCTGGATAGCTTGATTCCAGTGGCATGGAGAGCACGGGACTCACGTCTGAGCATACCCGTCCCACTCGGGGTGACAAAAGCAAAAACAACAGGTGATGGACAGAATGCAGAACAATGTCATACATTCACCCCAGTACAGAGATCTGGGCCTAAATCCATCGTTTTTTTGCTCACCATTCCTTTCCAGTTTGAACCCAGCTATATGCAAATCAGTCTTGACCCTGTGCCAGAAACCGGCCCTTGGATGCTTGATTCCGGTCCAGGAAAGACATGGCTTGGCAGTTCGGGCTGGACTGTTCCCATGAGGCACAGGGTCAAGGCTGATTTGCATATGGCCATGTCTGACCTGGGGTGGTGTGGAGTGCAAAAAAACGATGGATTTAGGCCCAGATCTCTGTACTGGGGTGAATGTATGACAATGTTCTGCATTCTGTCCATCACCTGTTGTTTTTGCCTTTTTCCTTATGATCGTGAACAAAAAACTAGAAAATGCCCCAAAACCTCATATCTGAAATGTGTAGCTATTTCACAATAAGACCAATTGAAAATTAATTAAACCTGGTCAGGTACTTTTATTTATACCTTTCACTCATATTTTTACTTTTTTAGAAACTTGTTTTTTGAGGCAAAAAAAGATACATTTATACCATGACGTTACAAACTACACGAACTTCATAACAAGACATAAATCAAGAATACATCCACATAACACAACACATTATACATTAAAAATACAGTGCATCATTAATTGCAAATCAATTCACTTTTCGAAATAAACAAAGCGTAATACAATCACAAGAGGACAATAATATACATTATTTTAGTATATCAACAAATTATGCAATTCACTCTTGTGGATATGCCGACGTGTTTCAGGTTCGAATAACCAGTTTCCGAACCCTCATCAGGGCTTTGTTAATTATCTGTATCCTTTGGGATGACATTATTTCCAAACCAAAAGGGCTTTTTTCAGGGCTTCAAGTCCTATTCCTCCATATGCATCATCCGGCGCCCCTATGGAGGGAGGAGCTTGTGGTAGTCGTGTCTGAAATCCTTATGTCCGTGTTTATGTTGGGGGTCAGTGAGGCGATTCATTAGGAGCGTCTACAGTGGAGCTCGGGACTAGCGTATTCAGTACGCGGGGAGAGACAAACAATATACCGGACCCCTGCGGGGACTCTTTTCACCTTGAAAAACATTTTTGAAAATCAAGTGAAGGAGAAACTGATCGTAAGCACAGGTTGCCAAGCAAATAAATATTTACCCAGTGACAGGGTCACGTCTCCCCCACCATAAACACGGACATAAGGATTTCAGACACGACTACCACGAGCTCTGGTTATTCGAACCTGAAACGCGTCGGCATATCCACAAGAGTGAATTGCATCATTTGTTGATATACTAAAATAATGTATATTATTGTCCTCTTGTGATTGTATTACGCTTTGTTTATTTCGAAAAGTGAATTGATTTGCAATTAATGATGCACTGTATTTTTTATGTATAATGTGTTGTGTTATGTGGATGTATTCTTGATTTATGTCTTGTTATGAAGTTCGTGTAGTTTGTAACGTCATGGTATAAATGTATCTTTTTTTGCCTTAAAAAACAAGTTTCTAAAAAAGTAAAAATATGAGTGAAAGGTATAAATAAAAGTACCTGACCAGGTTTAATTAATTTTCAATTGGTCTTATCGTGAAATAGCCACACATTTCAGATATGAGGTTTTGGGGCATTTTCTAGTTGTTTTTCTTTCACATATATAACGGTCCAGGCCAACCTCAGTCCCGACAAGGACCTAACTCCTTTGTGTGTCAAGTTTTTCCTTATGATCAGCAGCATCCCGATGGAATTCTCACACAGTAAAGTGAGAGAGCCACCAGATTTGTTCCTTTTTCCGACGCCTGTGAAATAGAGCAGAGGCAAGAAGAAGGAGTGGCGGGTTCGGGCGAGGCAGCAACAGTGGAATATGCAATTGTCCCTGATCCTGTCACTGCCACTCCTGTTAGCAGTGGCTCTGATGAAGGAAACACACCTTCTCTTGTGTTATTTTCTGATCAGGAAGTCCCGGGTCATGTCCGTTACAACCTACGGCCAAGAAAACATCACGGTACCTCAGACGAAACAGCTAAGAGATAAGGAAAGACTTGAATAAATAGGGTTTGCTAGATTCTTGTCTGAGGTACTGAGCAAGACACTGGCCTGAACTCGTTGAGAGCTGGAACTTTGATATTGTGCTCTGTTCAGAAAGAAAGACGTTTGCATACCAAGGTTGTACGCCTGATATCCTCAAGGCATCACGAAGTGGAACACCAATTGATGATTTTTTTTTTGGTAGATGAACGATAGGAGTCTGCCTGTGAGACTCTAGACGGACACAGGGAAGAAGAACCCTCTGGCAGGAAGGTTTGCTTTGGCCCAGTGTAGTTTTGGACTTTTAGCTAGGAATGTACGCTTTTGGTCGCATTGTGCCTGAAGAAGAACGCCCCTTTGCTCCACGATATTTACCTTTTTATGAACCAATGTTTTCTGCTTGGACCATGCGTGTAAAAATAGCCATTGTAGTGGTGATAACAGTGATATTAGTAACTTTTATGAGTGTATTCATATATTTAGAGTATCAGCATCCAATGCAAACAATGATGAAAACTACTGTTGCTCCCCCAGAGCATTTGCTGTTTTCCTCAGCTCCCCATAAGGAAAGACATCGTCAGACCTATGCTAAAAATAATTTGTAGAAATGCTCCATCAAACGCATAGCACCACTAACATTACAGATTGTTGGGTTTGTGGGCTTTTGCCATCAGTTATGCATAAACATGATTTATTCCTCTCCTTGCCTTTATCATATTTAGGAAGCTGTGAAGCATGGTTCCAGATGTTATCAGCCATGTATATATAGAGTATGTATCCTGTGACACAAGATACGATCCAACCTTGCACTCCTTTCTTTTTCATCGGTGATTAATCCACATATTCAAATTAATTCATGGTTTCATTTTTCATTTATTGGTAACGAAGATTTTTTAATTTCTTCAAATCTTTCACATGAATATTTTACTTCATATTCAACAATTCATTATTTGCCCAATGTATTTCAAGCATATAGCCCTTCGTCAGGGGACTTCTTTATATCTTTAATCTTTGTCAGCGTTTTCTTTATACTAGGGTTTGCCAGAAATTACCCTTTCCTCGCTACCGTCAGCCATGTATAACCATTATGTGGAGAACCCAAACAGTACACGGAGAAAGATTATAACATGATCTTAGCTTATATAGAGACACACCAGGGTTTTGATCCAGCAGTAAATGAGTGGGAGGGATCATTGGATCCAAATGCCTGTATGAACTTATACACTACTCATGAAAACAGGACCTGGTTGAAAAATGAACTTTATGATTTTACTAACTTCAATCATTCGCAGTATTTTCAGCAGTTTATCAGCAGGAATGTCACTAGTGAGCGAATTATGCCCATACCCATTCTGAATACCTCTTCTGCTTTCTGTGTACAAGGAATGGGACATGTGCAGGTCGGGAATAGTGTCTGTAACTATAATTATAGAATGAAAATGTTTAGCGGCCCGCCATTATTAACTCCCCCAAATGTTTATTTTGTCTGTGGGGAAAACGCTTATATCTGGCTACCTCGGGGATGGGCAGGCCAATGTTATTTGTCTTTCTTGTACCCCCGGTGTATATAGCACCTTCAGACTATCACAAGACTCACCAATTATATGACTCTAAGGTAGTTCCTAGCAGACACAGGAGGCAGCTCTGGATAACCGAAGTTGATCAGACTGATACTTCCTTTCAACAGTTTTATGATGTTGCTAAAAGAATATTCCCGATCTGGGGTCCAAAATTCACTAGTAGAGAAGTTAGACGATTGTCCAGGGTGGTAGAAAATGTCATCAATATCACTACCGATATTATGACAAATATGACGGAAGAGCTTCAGGCCACGAGACTCGTTTCTCTTCAAAACCGAATGGTTTTGGACGTTATCTTAGCTGGTCGAGGAGGGGCATGCCGGGTGATCGGCAGCTTCTGCTGTGTTTACATCCCAGACTCCACCCCCACAGTTCATTTGGCAATTCAGAAGCTACATCGCCTCAGAAATACACACTGACAATGAGTCCTGGTGACTCTCTAGTTGGTTTTGGGGACTCCTATCAACCTGGGGATGGAAACTATTAATGAAAGTTGCTGGGGCTGCCGGCATTCTATTCACTTGATGCCTTTGTATGCAATGTGGTCCTGCTTGTTACACTTACTGTGCTACTAAAATTACAGCTTTGATCGTCCCTTCTCCTATCCCTTCCAAGACTCAGATGCTCCAACAGGAGATTCATGAGTTGATGGCCATCGATGAGGAGGTTTTCCAGGATTAGTCCCTAATTAGTTAGCTACATCACGCTAAAAGGAGGGTTTCAGTAACGGAAATCTGAATTAGGCTCTGTGGGTAAACCGAAGACACACAGTATTATTTAGAAATTAGCGTGATGTACCTATTCAGTTCAGTATAGGTGTTGGTGTGTTAGTAGACTTTGCATACATAGTAACTTAGGGATTGCTATATACCCTATATGGATTTCTGTCCTCTGACGGGTATTATAATTTAACCCGACCAGCCCCATTTTGTGGCCTAGCCCGCTTGTAGCATTAGCAGAATCCAACCATTATAGTCGGTGAGAGCCGTTCTCTGCAGGAGATAGAGCATGACAACTGTAACAAACTGCTGCTCCTGTATGTTAGGCCTGTCAAGGTTATAGGTGGGGATAGGCCGGATAAGCACATTCCAGGAGGCGCTGTGCAAACCCTTCTAAGACAGGCAGAAGGGAGTTACCCTCATCGACCTTGCTATAATGAGCTCAGATAAACTGAAGTTGCTTTGTGTGCCATATATGGTCTTTCCTTTGCTGCAACCTGTACCAACTTGTATTTTTTCTTCTTAGGTAACGGTTTTGAAATGTAACAGTATATATGTGATCTCTTGATAATGTGCCAGCAGTCTTCTTGGCGGACCTCGAGGGGTTAGGTCGCGAGAAGCTCCTCTGGCAGAGTTGTTGTTTAATAAACGATTGAACCTTCTTCACTGCCAACTGACTGGTTATTGGTAATTGGTATTGGAGGGCTATTAGTAAGTATAGCTCTATATGGTTTATTTATTTTTCGGTACTTCACAACTTTCATAAACCAATATCAAATAGTGCTTGCACACAATTGGCTCCAGAACAGTATACAAATATTTGCCACACACCTTCTTGAACACATAACATACATGTTGAGAATTCTACATGGGAGTGACCCAGGTGACATTTGACACCTTACCCTAGCCCCAAAAGAACCATCATGGGGTGAATTAGCCCCAAAATGTTTAAGATTTGCCATTTGAGGCTTAAACACAGCACAAATAAAAAGACAGACTTTGGTACTACAAAACTCTCCTGTATGTTGAACTTTGTCTTAAGGCCCCGGCCACAAAGAAAAATTATACATTCTCCCTTGTGCTAACGGCAAAGCTGAATTAAGTGTACTTACTACATTTTGGTAAGTCACCTCTTCAACAGCTCTTTTAGGAAAGGTGAGGTAGTAGGACTGATGCAAGTCCATTCCCTGAAATGCTGTTGGAAACAAAAGTACCAATGAATCTGCAGGGTTTAGTAACTGCTGGGCCATAATCAACAGATGAAGCAAAGACTGTATTTTTTACTCACTGGGGTTGAAGGTTGCTCTTCTCAAAGCTTTGTGTCTGGATATTTGTAGGTCGATTGGCAAAACAATTTACTTGAATATTCTGGTATTATTTTGAGGAATCAAAGAAGGAAAACTCTAAATTAAGAACTTCCAGAAAACAGCACAGTAGCACTGAATTAATTATATAGAAAGACTGGGGTGATATTCCTCCAGAGATTTCTATAAGACGTTGCATTCTTCACGTTTTTATACCTCAGTCGAATGCTAAGGCTCTTTGCTCAGCCTAATCCTGACAAACTTACCACTGGCAGCAAAACAATGCAAAGACTCAATAGAAAGAAACAAACCGCAGAGGTATTAAATAATCCCTAGATTTCCCATCCACCATTGCTCTTCCGTCCACCCAGCATAAGCTGCATGGATCACTCATCAGATAAAGTGCTGGGACTTTCTAATGGTAAAGTCCGATTCATGCACAAAGAAATTGCAGAAGTTAAATTTAGAACCTGAAAGATTAATCCTCTGATATCTAGATGCAATGCTAAATCCAGAAGATAATTGATCAGAGGAATTTCGTCCAAGATACTATCTCTCTGTTGGAGGAGACTGAATTGGAGGTTTATACCCCAGTTTAAAAGGCACCAGGGTCCTGGACGATATTCCATTACCATCTCACTCTAAATTTGGTCTGAGGATCTACATTTGCTGAGATTCAGACCTTGCTGAACTTCTCCAATTCTCTAGATGTTCAAGGAAAATATGTGTTGCAGTTTGAACATGCCTGACAGATTTAGTAAGACAAAGGTCAACTTGGCACTGCTTCTATTAAGACACTGATCAGAGGGTTGGAAAATTACAGTTGTGAGATGGATTCTTGAAATGTACTAATAATTTTGAGCAGGGAAGGTAAAAACAGTCATTTAAGGTGCCCAGTAGATTGAACCCCTACTAATTTTTGGGGCAGCACTTCCAACCTATTCTGGAACACTGTAGTGATTCTTGGGTTTTCAAAAAGCCATTAACATATATCATTCCCTGGTACTCATTTTATCATCTTTAGAAAAGCGAATGGCCATTATTGCTTGGATTCAAAACTTTAAAATACATCACACACTGACTTCTGCATCTGTTAGGGGGTTAACCTATAGGGCTTTTCTAACGGGATTTAAAAATATGAGCAAGTAATTGCACACAAATTTTTGCATCGGTCATTTAACTCAATGTGCTGTCTTACAGGGAATAAGAATCTGTATCCTGCAGGTTACACAAATGTCTCTGCTGCTGGTGCATTCACTCACCAAACTATCACCACGTTATCAGTGGATATCGTACACATGCAGGTAACACACTGGTACTCCAGTAGGTACCTAGACTACAAACTTTGGGGTCGATTATGATGGCGGACGGACTTGCATTCGTCCGCCACCTCTGAGTATGAGGGACTGTCCGCATGGGCAGCGGCAGTCCCTCCATGGCAATTAGGATGTGACCGCCACCCTGGCGATCACATCCTGTATTTTTTACATTGCGGTGGGTGCTGCTTGAAGCAGCACCCGCCGCAATGCAAAAAATGACAACAGTGCATTTGCATGCACAAAGCGGCAGGCACCGCGCGGTGCCTGCCGCTTCGTGCACGCAAAGTCAGGGGGTACCATAGGTACCCCCATGTGCACCCCCCACCCCCCCTTCACCCCTGGGGGCCCGCAACGGGCCCCCAAACAAAAGTCCGTATGTCTTTCCATGGCGGAAATGCCGCCGTGGAAAGGCATGGAACAGCAGACATCCTAATATGCCTCGCGGTGTCTGATAGACACCACCAGACATGTTAGAGCGAGAGGCGACCGCGGCGGAAAAGCGGCGGACGGTCTTCCTGACCCCCCCAGCCATCCTAATCTGGCAGGGGGTCTTTGAAGTCTCCGCAGCAGTTTTTCCACATCCTCCGGGCCGGCGGATACGTCCGCCGGCCCGGAGGATGCGGAAAAAACGCTATCATAATCGGCCCCTAAGTTGGGTGGACTGCTATAATAAGATTTCTGACTTGCAATATGGATTCCGCCAGGGAATTGACACCATGGAGCCAGCCATTAATTTGAATCTGTTAATGGGTAAATATGCGTATATCAAAAGTGGCAGCCTGTTCATGATCTTTGTTGATTTATCATCAACTTTCGACTGCATAATTCACAAAAAGCTGTGGTCTGTAATAAGCTCGAAGGGTATTGACTGCACCATTATCAACTTTTTAAGACACTTATACTCAAACTGCTATGCAAGGGTATGTTCTGGTATAAAAGGTGAGTGTAAACACCACTTCATAATTTAAAATTGGGTTAGCCAAGGTGCGTACCCACCCCCTTTTTATTCAATCTGTATATTAATGATCTTGGTAACACACTTGCCAGCACGTGCGTGGATCTGCCACAAGTAAAACATCGGCCGAAACCCGTTCTGCTTAATGCTGATGATACTGTACTTATGGTATGCACCCCTCTGGCTCTGCAGCGTCTCCTTGACAGCTTTGTCAATTTTATGGAAGATTTGGGGTTACAAACTATTATAAGTAAGGCATTTGTCATGAAAGTGGGCCATAATAATTCAACCAAGTGTCACTACATTTTTTATAGGAAAATATATTTTACCTTTAACCCCAACTTTCTCCTACCTGGAAAACTTATTTGACTGTGCAGGAAATTGGAAAAGCTCTATTTACTCGAGAAGATTGCAATTTTTTAGATCTATCATTGTTCAAATTTTGTATGTCACTCTGAACTGGGAGCAAATTACTTAATACATTTGGTCAAGATTCAGCCAGACCTGCTTTGCCACAAAATATGGACCTCGGACTATATGGACTTGAACCGTGCCATAGTAAATGACTGTTGTGACTCAGAGCTTGCTTTAAAAATTAATTGGTCAAAGTTTATTAAGAACTTTATGTTAGACATTGGTCACCCGGAATTTTATGATTAACCTGAATCCTTGATAACTTTTCAAGGAAGCACTAAAAAAAGAGTGTTTAAATCAACAGGAGGACTTGAGATTGTGTGATCACTACCACTTTCCAAACATTTGGACAATATTTTATATATAGACATATCAGTAATACTTCAAACATTATATGTAACCCAAAAGAACAGCAGAGCCTCATAGGTTCTTATGACCACACAATTGTGAATGAATAACTGAAGGGTTATAACGAATACACACAAGGCAAGATGATTAAGGAGATAATGTGAAACGAGGAAAAATTGAAAAATAGAAGAAATTAGAAAGAAACAAAGGCCAACATTCATACAGCATTATAATTCAAAGAGCTGCAGGTATATGTTATTTCCAGAGCATATGCCAAAATAGTCAAGAGGGTGCCGAATCGTACAGGGCAATCAAATAACTCGATATTGGGAGAGAAACCATACTCAGCATAGGAAGGGGGGCCAGTAGATAATCAGGTCCGCTTATCATTAGTCGTTCCCCATCTGTATTGTGGTGGCCTGGAATAACACTAAGACTAAGTATAAATGAAGTATAAATAAAATGGTAATACAACCGCAAGCTATCAACCGCTAATTTTCAAAGGCATAAAGGAGAGAGAGAGAGCCCCCCCCCCCGCTCGAATGATAATACTAAATAACAAGGTACAGCACAACTTCCTCCAGAAATTTGAGGGGGCAGCAGAATAGTGTTAATAGTGTTAATGTGTGGGCAGACATATAGGTCCAATCATAAAGATGGTTGACAGCATAAATATATACCAAATTCCTACTCAGGAGCGGTCCATAATAAAATATATTTAGCTCTAAACCAAAAAACGTAATTTTCCTATTCATGACAAGAACATGTCAGTAAATATGCACTTCCTTCCACCGGCTTAAATCAATCACGATAGTTGGCACCAGACAATCAAATTGTTGTCCCCGTATATACACAGCATCAAGGGTAAAATCATGGGTCACTGTCAAGTTTAGTAGTCCACTCGGACCATGTCCCTCACACGTTTCTAACAGAATATGTCATCAATTAAAAGCCTGCAGCTGATATTAGTCTGTCAGGGATGCCGTCAGGATTTCAGTGCCAGATGTCGCAGCCGGGAAACAAAAACCCGGGTGAACTGGGGTGGTGGAGTGAGTTAAAGAATGATGATGGATTAAACCCAGATCAGTTGACTGGGGGTGAGTGTTTGATTTCTCAAATGCTCCGTCCATCATCCCCTTGGTATCGCTTTGTCCGGCCTAAGTTGGCAGGGTATGCCCAGCTGTGGGTCCCTTGCTCACTTTGCCACTGGATTCAAGATAGCCTGGCTGATGTGGGTTATGAACCTGAAACCGGTCCCAGGATGCTTGTTTCCGGTCCAGGGAAAACATGGCTTGGCAGTTCGGGCTGGACTGTTCCCCTGAGGCACAGGGTAAGACTGATTGGCATATGGCCATGTCTGAACTGGGGTGGTGGAGTGAGCTAAAGAATGATGATGGAGTAAACTCAGATCAGTTGACGGGGGTGAGTGTTTGATTTGCAAACGCTCGCTCAATCATCCCCTTTGGTATCACCTCGAGAGGATTTCGGCATTTTCCTAGCTGGAATTCATATTTCTGCATCATAGCTCCTTCTTTTCTCCACAGTTAGGGCCTTCATGAGGATTCCTAAAAGATAAAATGAACAAAACAGACAAAACAACTCATAAAGAATCCACACACTCATTTAAGGCAGTAACATTTATTTTGATTTAAAATAAGAATATGTGCTAAACTAGCTGATATATATGTCGACACGGTGTATGGAGATCCTGCTTCCCTGCTAATCATTGCTTGATCGCTGTAGGAACAATATAAATTAATATGTCTCCTAAATATTAAGGGGCTTATTATTTCATTATATCTTAGCCATGCACATGTTTGTGTCTATTTCTTTTTAATTTTCTTTACCATTATCCATTAGCGGGAAAATAATTTTTGTTTTTTTTTCCTGATTTTTAAATCTATATAAATAAGTTGGGCTTTGATTGGATTCAACGTAAATCAAACTCTTAGGTTAGTTTTATCATATACCTTCATAATTCCTAATTCAACATAGACAGAGCACAGCACAAATAAGTATATAGCTGACTATCCACAGTCAGTCCAATTATTTAATGGAAAACATGCATCGATTATTTGTCCAGCAAGAGATCTTCGTCAAAGTCATTAGATTGTAAATAACATTGATTCAGCCACAGCCGACAGGTGTTTTGTCGCCATTCGTGACTTTTTCAAGGCTCCAAAGTTACGTAGATTTTGATTTAAGAATTCAGTGGATAAAAAACCCACACGAAGTCTGGATATTATTTGTCCAGATTGCTGATATCGCTCCCAAGTTATGGACTGGTATAAGAAAAAGACCATGTGTAGGTCCCCAAGGAGAATGAAGACAAAAATTCCGGAACGTCACAAAGTGAAGAATCACATTTTTTCGTTATATATATTATGGATTCGTTTTCTCAGGGACGGGCGTGTTCTATTTTATAATATAATCCCATCCACTGGTGTAAACTTGCCAGCTGGGTCGTCGTGCCGCCTGAATTATCCCATAATATTTTCGGCAAAGTAAAGGCTTGAAGAAGGTAGCCTCCAGTCCACAGGGAAGAACGGGAAAGGTGTAGTTTTTTTCTGTTTACTGCATATGCAAACATGCCGATTACCTTCATTATTCCTGTTGTACTTAGAATAATACCTCTAATAATTTACATTTCTTCATAGATGATACAACTGATTTAATTCTCTGATATCATATATACCTAAGTGGACGAGGGACCAAGTGCAGGTAGCTGTAACTAGTAGAATTATGCAAATTGTTTGTAAGTAATATGTTGTACAGTGCTTGTCTCTTCTTAGGCTAACAATCTAGATTACTGTAGGGCTCCTAGTTCTAGAGTTCTGACTTGCTTGTTTGGCAGTTGGAGCTCTGGTCATATGGGGAATGGTCCTACTTGCTCTGTGCTGGAATAAAGCTTGTTATTACAAGTAAAAAAATAAAATAAAAAAAAAAAGGATATATTCTCCAGAAGAAGAATGTACAATCTAGCAATAAGAGTAGTTCTAAAATGTGCTCAAGGTGTGGGAGTTATTCACAAACATCAGATGCTAAGTTCTGTTTTGCAAACAACAAAGAGTGTTTACGGTGTGGGAAGATAGGACACTTCGCCAAAATGTGCAAAAACAAAAATAACTCAAGAGTGACTGTAGTCAGTGAGTATGGTGAATTGAAACGTGATGTGAACAAAATTATAGTTTTATGTGACACAATATGCACGTGTGAAGAACAAAGAGGGAGAATTATAAAAGCGGACTTTACCATCGATGGAAGGTCTGTCAATTTAATGGTCGACACAGGTTCAAAGTGGACCATTATTCCTCTATGCTTAATGAAGAGTGTGTGGGGTAAAAGAATTTTGAAGGAGTGTGACATTTTTCCCTCTGGCTATCAGGGGGAGAAAATTGATCTTCTAGGCTACTTCGAGAGCAAGATTGAGTTTAAAAATAGGTCAGCAGTGGGTAAAGTGTACATATCAAGTGATGGGCCGGCCATCTTAGGACGTTATCAGCAATATGATTTGCATATTGTGGTCAATCCCAGAGCTGATGATCCGGTCTCATTAGTTGACACTTCTTCGTTGGATGAAATTCTAGAGGGGTTCAAAAATGTTTTTAGGAATCAATTGGGGGAACTCATAGGTTACTCTCATCATATCATTATCAAGGAGGGTAGTTGTCCTGTACAACATAAGGTGAGGAGAGTTCCTTTTGCTTTGAGGAAGGAAGTAAAAGCCACGTTGGAGGAAATGTCGAACCCATTGAGGCATCCCCGTGGGTTTCACCCATTGTAATTTCGCAGAAACCTGACAATAAGATTAGGTTCTGTGTGGACCTACGTTCACTAAATAAATGTGTAGTAGCTGATGTGTTCCCGCTACCAAATATTGGGGAGCTAATATCGACACTCAAAGGAGCCAGGTTTTTTAGTAAATTGGATTTAAAGCATGCCTACCATCAAATTTGTTTAGATGATGTTTCCAAGCCCTTGACCGCATTTATCACCAGTGAAGGAACCTTCCAGTTCACGAGGTTGCCATTTGGTCTTGTCTCTGCGGCGAGTGTGTTTCAGAGATTGGTCTCAGAAGTCTTTAAAGGTTTAGACAAAGTGTTGTATTTTCAAGACGATATCTTGATTTATGGAGACACATTAGAGGAACACAATGGTATTCTGCAAAGCGTGTTACGTAGGATAGACGATGCAGGTCTTACGTTAAGGAGGGAGAAGTGTGCGTTCCTTTTGAGAGAGATAGAGTACTTAGGCTTTTGTCTATCCGAGGAAGGCATAAAACCAAAGAAGAACTTGCTGGAGGCCATTGAGTTAGCTCCCTCACCCGTTGATAAGGAGCAACTTCGATCTTTCATGGGCTTAATCGAATTTTATTCAAAATTTGTGAAAGATTTTTCATCTAAAACTGCCCCTTTGAGATATTTACTGAAGAAGGGCGTTAGGTTTAATTGGGCTGTTGAACACGAGTCTTACTTCAGTTCAATTAAAAAGGAACTTAAGTCTGCTGGTGTCCTTACCCCTTTCGATACGAGTCGTTCCTCTGTCTTGATGGTTGATGCGAGTGGTGTGGGTCTTGGTGCGGTGCTATTGCAGAAGCATGGTGGGGTGGAAAAGACCATCGCCTTTGCCTCTAGGCCCTTATCTGTCTCCGAATCCAATTACTCAGTCATAGAGCGTGAAGCCCTTGCAGCTGCTTGGGGCACGAACTATTTTAGGACATATTTGTGGGGGTACAAGTTTGTTCTTCGTACCGATCACAAACCACTTGTTAATGTGTTAGCTCCAGGTGGAACGGGGAAGGGGTCTCCCAGACTGGCGAGACTGGCTTCTCGTCTACAAGACTACCAATACGTAGTGGAGTTTGTTCATGGCTGGAAGAACATTCAAGCAGATTGCTTGTCTCGCCTTCCTGTGCACTCTGGTGATTGTGCTGATTTTTCTGACAGTGTCTTAGATGACTTCGCAGTTGCAGTCGTAATGGGTGATGTTTTGTCTTTAGGAGGTGGGTCCTTTTCTCGTGATGACTGGTCTAAGGGTATGGAGGAGGATCAAGTCTTAAAGACAGTTATCGATCTCATTTCCAAAGGTGCGAGAAGAGAAAGCACGGTTGTGCCTGAAGTCAGACCCTTTTTGAGGATCTTAGATGAACTTTCTTTAGAAGGAAAGGATCTGCTGATGCGAGGTGATCGTTTCATTCCTCCTAGTTCTTTGAGAAGAAAAATCCTTAGTTTAGCTCATGAGGGTCACTTGGGCCAAACCCTCACCCAGCGTCGTGTTAAGGAGAACTTTTGGTGGCCTACGGTCGATAGCGATGCTGTGGATTGTGTTGTGAGATGTAGTCTTTGTAAAGAGGGAGAGAAGCGTTTAAAAATAATGGGGTCACACTCACCACAGAAGATTGGCTTTGAGAATATTCCGTGGCACAGCATCTGCTTAGATTTCATAGGCCCTATGAGTGAACTACCCATGAATCAACGTTTTGCAATAGTTGTCATTGATTGTTACACGAAATGGCTTAGTGTGCAATTTGTGAAAGAGATTGACACTGGCACTACAATTAACTTCTTGAAGGGTGTCTTCTTGAATGAGTGATATCCATCTGTCCTTATCTCCGATAATGGCACCCAATTGATGTCACTAAAGATGGCTTCGTTTATACGTGAGTGTGGCATCAGACATCAAAAGACCAGTCTTTACAATCCACAAGGGAATGGTCTCTGTGAGAGGGTGAATCGTCTGGTGAAGGGGGTGATTCAAATGTTTGTTGAGGGTGGCTGTTTTTCACATGAGCGTGTGCAAGAACTCGTATGGGCTTACCGGTCAACACCTCATAGGAATGGGGAGAAATCTCCTTTTGAACTTATGCGTGGTCGTGCACCTGTTTCGAGATTGACTCCTGCATGGTTGAGGTGTTTGGATGGAGAAGTGCTGCCCTCCAGTGTTGATTCTGTACCCATCTCGGTCGGTGATCTAGTTAAAGTGAAGCCGGGTAGGTTTTCTAAAGGTCTTAGCAAGTTTAGGGGTCCCTTTAGGGTCAAGAAAGCTTTTCCACACTTTGTCATTTTGGAGAATGGAGAGACTTGGAATTATAGGAGGGTGGCTTTGTTTCAAAGAAGGAAGGATGGCCCTTCTGATGTGTTAGCGGGTGGTAGTCCTGGGATGTGTAATGGATATTTGTTGGCTTCTGGGGATAGTTCCTCTCCCCAATCTGTTGGACGGGAAGAGGTGGGTGGTGGTGATGCTCCTGCCTGTTCGCATGGTAATGTCCCAGTTAATTCTATTCCTACTTTCTCTGATTCTACCCCTACTTCTTGTTTTACGTCTTCCTCTGATGAGTTCGAGTCGAGGAGTTCTCGTCCCCGACGCCCACCCACTTATCTTAATGACTATGTACATTGATTCTGTTGTTTATCATCATATTTGTTTTTCCTTAATAAGGGGGGGAGATATGTTGTACAGTGCTTGTCTCTTCTTAGGCTAACAATCTAGATTACTGTGGGGCTCCTAGTTCTAGAGTTCTGACTTGCTTGTTTGGCAGTTGGAGCTCTGCTCGGATGGGGAATGGTCCTACTTGCTCTGTGCTGCAATAAAGCTTGTTATTACAAGTACATATCCTCTGGACTGCATTTGTACTTACATCATAATATTATCAGAATACACGCACTCGGCAATACAATTCACTTTATCTTCACTACAGGATTCAAATGAAAACCACAAAATGAGAGTATCCATACCTGAAGAGTGTTGTTGACGTGTCTCCCTTTCCCTATCCTTGTTTTGTTTCCCCACTTACCCCATTTCCACCGATTTTGATTGATGCTGTTGGGCTTGCACTGGTGGGCATGGGAAGTTAGGCCCTTACTTCGGATCTTGCATTTCGCCCTTGTAGAAACAGCAGGTGAGAATTACAGAACACAAAGCCCATGTTTATTTTCCACCTAGGCGAGATGGAACTGCACCAGATCACATTAACTGAGGTGGCTCATATGATAGGCAAACTGCAGAAAGAAATCAAAGCTCTTACTGTTAGAGTAGACGCCTTACAACAAGGCTCCCTCCCTTCTGCTTCTGCTAATGCTAATACAGGGGCTTCTAATAGTTTTTTTTTCTCTTTTGGTTCCTCTTGTTCAAGTGGTGGTTATCCAGTGTTTCATGTAACATCTCCTTCCACTGTAGCCCTAGCTCCTCCTGAGAGATTTTTGGGAGCTCCTGCCAAGTTTGCTAATTTTATAAATCAGTGCCAATTGCATTTCTATGTAAGGCACCCTGCTTCCCTACAGAACAAGCTAAAGTAGCGTTTGTATTGACCTATTTAGGGAGAACCGCCGGGACTTTGTCTATCCCTTTATTGGAGTGAAATGACCTTCTATTATACAGCTATGCAAAGTTTAAAGGCGCATTACGTAGATTGTTCAACAGACATTCGTTTATGCAGTTCTTAGACACCGAACCCTCAAATCTAAAACAAGGTTCAAAAGACATGATGACTTACATCTCTAACTTCAGTAGGTTTTCAGCTGAGACAGGGAGGTCAGAGGTCAAACAGAATGCTCTTTATTAGAAAAGGCTCAAATATGAACCAAAAGACTTATTGCGTCAAGTAGTGGATCCCCCCATTTCTTGTAATGCTCTGATTGACCTCGTAGTTAAATTAGATCATCGGTTACAGGGGAGGAGATGAGAGAAAGGACGTCTTGAACCCAAGATGGTTTTGTATAGAGACAAGAAGGCAGAATCTGAAAAGGCTACAGAAATGACTGAAATAACGTGTCCAGTGCAATTGACGCTTAGATAGCCAGAGCCCTATCTATGTGTCAATTGTGCGGGACACATTATTGAAGCAATTTTGGTATTGTGATACACTTTTAAGTAAGGTAGAAATCTGGAAAGGCAGATGCTTTATTTTGATAGGTCTATGAAGAGGTGGAAGCTACCAATGATCATCCCCTTATCATAGTGTAGTGTAGTTCCTATCTTCCCAATAGGCTCTGCGCATTGGAATAATACCTACAGCAGTAAAGGCCTAGGCCAGACGTTAACTAGGTCTACTACTGTCGATACTAGACTTAAAGTTTTGGGTTTGCCAGCGTAGCTCAGAGTTCACTAGAAACTTTCTCGAATGTTCCAGGAGGAATTAACTTCCCTGATTAGACAAGAAGGGATTTAGTTTCTGACAACCATAGAACATGACAACTTTGCTCTCCCCTAATCAAGAGTCAATCTCGAGAGTCGTGTGAACAAAAGGCAAATTATTTTACTCAGTCAGTACGTGCATTCTTAGTCTCATCAGAATGTAGAGAAAAGGAAGAGACGGGCGTGTTCAATAAAAAGGTGTTATTTATTGATCAGTCTCTTTTCTCATACAAGAGAAATGGATCGATATTATTGCAATACTTATAGTTAAGTAAAGTGCATACATTAAAAGCAATAGTATAAAATAATACTGTAAAAACATTGATATGGTTTCTAAGCCATAAGATGTTTTAAAATGAATAAAATATATTATATACACATATACATTTGACTAAACGTACTCAACTGGTGTTTCTAGATACGCCTACCCCGTGTACCTGACCTAAGTCTAATACGTGGGCGGGAATAGATAGTTACAGTTTAAGTTAAGTTTGTTTTTGCCTAGTGAATAACTAAAGAATTCTCTGTGAGGGGTTATTCAGTTCTGTACCTGGAATTTAGGATGAATGAGGAATGGTATCTCTCTCTCTGGTCTCGATATTCCAGGCTGCCTGCGAGGGCTACCCGGAAACGCCGGTGCTGGATTCTCGGCAGGAGAAAGCAGCGCGTCTCTCAGCGCGTCAGAAAGGCGGGGCTACGCCAGCGGGGTCTGCTCTGCTCTTCGCTTCGACAAGTATGGCTGCTCCGTCTCGTCACCACGCGTGTGTTTGCATATGGCAAGATCGGTAATATTTATACCTTTAAGGTGCCGAGATTGACGTAAGGATGGACATAGATACGTCAATAAAGATGTCATACGACTTGCTCGTTAGCACATTCTTTTACTAAAGTTCTTGGTGAAATCAAAACAATGGCCGCAGGGTTTTGCCCAGGTTGTCATAGGTTTGATTTGTTATGAGAACTCCGTATGCCTTATCAGGGGCTGGAGGAATATCGCTTGTCTAATTAGATCGCAAGTGTTATGACCTAATCAGATAACACGTTCCTGTGCCGTAGTGTGACTGCGTCAGATAACGGTATCTGCATCATGGGGGTTTTCTGCCTCATGGGCTGACTGCTAGTTAACTTGTTGGTTTGTTTAACTAGAATAGGGTCAGGAATAGGGGGATTGATTCAGGACCTATAGGAATACATGACACCCACTCCACGCTAACTATGGACATATTTACTAATCTAGGCATAGTATAACATAGTACAACATACTATAGAGTAGTGTGTATACCTTACCACCCCAAAATACATAAATGCATTTTGAAATTTTCAAATATACTGAAAAAAATTGCAGACATATATATATGGTATGCACTCAAGCTGTAGAAAAATGCCAAAGTAATCGCATTTGTATACATTATTGCTTATTTGGTATATGAGAATTACACATGAAATGGTTTCTTACAGAAAAAAGTTTCGAGACCATTCCATCACAGAATAAAATATCTTTATGAACATGCCAGCGGGCAGCTAATGTCTATAAGCTATCTAAAATTTAGAAACCTTAGTTCTCTAAGAATAGTTCTTACTTTAAGCAGAAGATAGTGTCCCGAAAAATATGCAAAAATATTTGGGGCTGCTGGAAAAACTGCTGTCCGTGAACTGGAGCGAAAATGTTCATGTGACTTTATTTTTAAAGTTGAAGGCCGAATTCAGGGAACGCCGTGTGCAAGCTTGCTCAAAAGTCTCTATTTCTGTTCGGGTGAGAACATCATATCATTTAGGCTTTCGAAAAAACTGTCAACAGCTTCCTGGGAAAGTTCCACTAACTCGGAAATAGGTGTAATCATGCATTCTTGCGCATGATTGTCTCCATTGACATTCTGATTTGCATTACTGACAGAAGGTCGTACCTGTTCGATGCTGCTTTCATCTTGAACTTCACTACCCATCAATCGTAGTGGTGAAGCTTCCACGAATGCCGTCATCAGGATTGCTAGCCTTTGAGGGCAGCACAAAGCATGAACCTTGATCGGGCTCAACAATGTTTCTGCATCCATCGGCGCATCCGATTGTAGCGTCAGACAGGTGTCTAACACGCATTCTTCTCCGCATAGCAGACACCTCAATACAGGTAAAACACATCTTTGCCACATTGGTCGAAATGATAGAAACCAAGTCATGTTCAGGTCTCTAAGCCGGGAGAGTCCCAGGATTTTTGATATCCGGTCCCGGTATCCAATGGCTAGGATTGTTTCTTCCCTTGTCGCAAGAGTTTTGTCTGTGACATGGGTTGCCATAACGAAAAATAAGGACTAAGAATAGGATTCCTGCAATTAGTCCCAGGATCAGGGGAAGTCCGCCAAAAATCGAATGGACGAAATCTGGAAAAATACCCAGTATGGCTTTGAATGGTGTTAATGCCATCGAAAATACTGTCTTAAATACCTTTGAGACCCCATTGGTATCAGAAATATTTAAGATTTCATTCAGGATTTCCGCGAAATGTACGGGGGAATTAGTTGATAATAATGTATGTATCTCTGCAGTCGTCCTTGCGACTTGTAGATCATACGTTTCTTTTGATGACGAGAGCCTGGTAGGCGTCTGAAGAAGGACTGTTTTCATTCTGCTTAAAGTATCTATTCGAATAGAAGTAATTTTCAAATCGGGCCATGCCCTTGCCTCCCTGTCTGGGAAGGAGCTGGGGAACAATGTGCGTCCACAGCACTTGACCTTCGCAGTAGTAGTTACTAGATAAGGAGTCCCGGGCATAAGACTACAACATCTGCGGTCTACAATAAGAATGTAACTCCCATTATAGAGTCTTTGAAAGAATGGTTCTATTTCTGTTGCAGGTGCGCCTTGCTGGTGACATGAAAGGTTGTATGAATTCCCTTCACAGGCTCCATGCAAACTAATTCCGTTACACAGAAGTGTGCCACTCAGTGACATCGCACAATTGTTGCCACTAAGAAACACTTTCTGTCCTTTATTACTGACACATGCATGTGAATAGGGCAGGTTCCATGTTGTTTTAAGGTACCCCTTTCCCAATTTCTCGTACATGCCAGCCTGTATATATTTTTGGCAGTATTGAAACCTGAAGGTTGAGATTGGAATATTTATTATCCCATGTATTATCCATTCATTGACAGGTCGTTCTGACATTGTCACTGGTAATCTTTCTAGTTTTTCAATGCTCAAGATTGTATAATCAGCACCCTTTTGCGCCATACTGATTTGTCTATCAGTAAGGTTAAAGATTTGGAATAGTGACGTTGTGTTGATTAAACGCCAAGGCACATAGCCTGAACGCAGATTTTGTAACGTCCAGCCAAGCTGTACAATAGAACGCAATTGTGACTGACCGTGTTGTAATAGCAGTAAGTCTTGCGATAATATATCGATTGCTGACGACACAATGCTGTCCAAAGAAAAAATTCTGGAGGACAGAGTCATTAACCCATTGTCCACTACAGAAAGTGATTTTTCCAAATTAATACGGTCAATTTCCCGTATTCTCTCTGCTGTTTCAATTTGAGTAACCTTCCAGGCCTCATTGTATGCTGCATATACAGAGGCTGCTATGAAACGCTTTTGACGCTGTTTGCGTGGTCCCAAAGTGAAATCACGCAAGTCAGCACCATCAGTAAGTAAAGTTAGGTGTTGCTTAATTTCTGCCAGTGTGGAAGTTTGTAGCCATTGAAGGCATAATTTGCCCACACTGTAGGTGGTTATTATCCCTGGGTGATGTCTTTGAGGATATCTAGGGTCTGGCCTGGTCATTTTGAACCCCTGTGTTTTGTTCAGGAATCTGTCTTGACAGTTATTAGTATCTGTGGGCCAGATCAACCACTGTTTCCAATCAGGATGTGTTCTGTTTTGGTTTAATATATGGTTTACGTCTATCTCTTCATCTGTATCAGAGTTATTGCTAAACATTATTGGCTTTGGAATAGACCGTTTATTTAAATCTTTGATTTTGGCTAAGCCAAGACAGGTGGTCTGTTGAACAGTGTCATTTAAAAATATCATTTGTTCTGGGATCATGCAGGCTCTAAACAAAGCTTCTATACCCTGTACTTGCCATTCTTTTGTACCCCAAACACTTTTCAATTCAACATTTTTGTCCCAATAATCAAATCCAAAAGTATTCATTTGTTCAAAAAATGAGTCTGAATATAACAATTTTGTGTTGGTTATCATGGTTTTGGTTCCTGTCTTGTTCGACAATTTAAAATAAAATGTTTCAGCATTACTTGTGTTAAAACCTGAAAAATATGAATATTTGTCGTAAACGGTTCTTGAGCTCCCTTTTGGAGGTGTTGCACAATGTTCCCATTGATTATAATTTAAAACGTTTCTAGGTTGTGCAGATCTATGTAAAAAGTGGTTACCATAGTGGTTATAGCAATACATACTGTCATAATTTGTAGAACCCTGCAAATAATCATGTTTGGTAAATTTAGCAGACATTACTAAGTCAGACATCATATTATTAATGCTTTCGAAGTCCCAATCATCAGCAAATGAGTTTGGTTTTGCAAAGTCACTCAATGAGATCTTAATTTGGTGTGGATATTTCAGGATCTCGACCGGACCATAAATTTCATAGTCAGTGTTGTCCCAGGCTACCCCACCAGGTATCGGATTGGCTGTGAAGTTGGCTGAAGAAAGTTCTCTTTTCTCGACGTGTGAAGATGTGTGTGGTTTGAGGATCAAGTTGATTTTCTGACTTGCTGTGTCCATTTTAGCATATTTTCCCTCAATGAAGCGTCCCAAAGTAAGTACCATGATGAGCCAAAGTATGAGGATAAATGCACCAAAACCCACCCAAAATTCAATCCATGGAGAAATCAGATATGTTTCTTTCAGTTGTCTCAAAAGTTCCTTAGCTTTGTCTTTAAAGGTTTTTGATGATGGCTGTGTCTTTGATTCGCTGAAGCCCTCAGAGGAATCATCGAAGTTAATGAAGTAGCCGGATGCAGTTCTGTCAATTGTTCCAATTGGTTCAGGATTTCTGTTTCTTGCATTTTCACTTGGTACTTCATTATAGATTGGTGTGTCTCTGCTAAATGTTTTTATTTGGGTATTCAGAGGTCTTAGTTCTATTGCATTGTTGCATAGTCCTTGTTGTTCTTCTGTAGGCGTTTCGAATGTGATGAGCCTCTTCGTTAGGACCTCTGTACTGGTAGCAAACCTTGGTGTTCTGCTACTTATTGGGAGTCCACTTGGCCTACTGTTTGTTATCGGCCACATGTTGTGGTTTTACCAGGTCGATGGATACAACTTGGTTCTCCTTTTTACCAGCAAGTGGCGGTAGTACAACTGATCTTGTCCCGTTGACAGACAAGACAGGAACTGCTTTTCTGTAAGAAGGCCCAAATTCCTTCTTTACCGCGATCTTTTCCCTGACTAGATCCCCGACTTTTGGAATCCAGACAGGTCTTGCTGGGACAGGTGGTGGTTCTTCAGTGGTTGTTGGCTGTTGTTTCAACTTTATGTTGCTCAGGTCTTTTCTTGTTTTGTTTAAGTCCTGCAAAATAGCCAAACGGTCTTTGATATCAAAGGTTTTTTCTTTCACCACTGAAGTCTGACTATCAATGTCAGAGATCATCATCCTAGTTCCAAATAATAATTCGTACGCACTGAATCCCTTCAGAGAATTTCTTGGCAAGTTATTGAGACTACGTTGGACACTTATTAGATGTTTGACCCACCCAGCTCCCGAACCTAATATCCTTTCCGCTATAGATTGCTTTATGCCTTGGTTTTTTCTTTACACCATCCCATACCCTCAGGAAGGAAGTGAGAAGATTCCCGCTGGGCTATGCTCATTTGGTCATGTTTCCCCTCAGGCTTGAGGGCTAGAGTGGAGACAATGGTCAAACGTAGCATGCTCTTAGCGTATATGCCATTTAGACTCGCAAATCTTTGTATAACAGTCCGGACGTCAGCCGAGTGCTGGTGATCTACATTATAAGTGGAACTAGCCTGTATATGGTAATCGCAACCCTTCCTTTTTACTCCTGATTTTTTCTGGAGTAGAACGACGAGGTATTAAACTGTTTCTTTCCCCACTGCGATCTCTGTTGCAGTTTGGGCAGTTTTTTACAAACATGGTATGACGCAGGCTCATGCCTGGCCACCAGTACCTTGATTGTAATTCTTCCAGAGAATCTTTTAGTTTAAGGTGTCTGAGACCCTCGCCCATATGTGCGTCTGCGATTAACAAGTTTCTCCTGTCCATGTTTGGAATCACCCTATCCCCCACTCCAGGGATTCGAGCAAAAGGGACGGAGTTTGCATCGATTATGTATGTATAATTGAGTGGATAGTTGATCGGTAACGCTGAGCAGTCGCCTTTTGATGACGTTTTCACCGCCAGCACTGTTTCACCGTCAATGTATTTTAATGTACGCTTTTTTCGAACTACGGGAGCCGATTTAGTGGCTGCCGCTGCGGCTGTTTCAGCCAATGAATTCCCTACAACGTGAACGCCATCACGCTGATGACTCAGTGAGTGAGTCACGTGAGTCTTTGGTAGTTCTTTTTGTAAAAGAGCTATTTGTTCCCAGAGCAGTTTCTGCTTTATTGGTGCATCTGTGTCATCTTTGTAACCTTTTTGAATCCATGTCTGCAAATCGCTGTTATATGATTTGACGCAGTAATATGAATCTGACACTATAAGTGTCGGGAATTCGCGATCCGCATTATCTAGCGCCATTTTCAAAGCTAATATTTCAGTTTGTTGTTCTGAATTACTTTCTACTGAGTGTGTCTTTGTTAATAGAGGTTTTAGTTTACCTCCGCGCCACACTTCTTTTGTAATCTCACATGTGGGGTTGTATGCTTGTTCTCCCCAAACGGAGGGTTGAGCATGTCCGTCTGTATAGATTACACAGGCGTAATGTCGTAAAGGCAGAATGTCGATTGGCAGAGGATATGTTTCTTCATATACTAGATTTTTCAATTCTTCTAGTTCTTAGAAAATTGTCAACCAGGCTATACTTGATAATTCATATCCTACATACAAGACTGTTAGA
The DNA here is from genome assembly GCF_964261635.1 of Lissotriton helveticus. Classification (NCBI taxonomy): domain Eukaryota; kingdom Metazoa; phylum Chordata; class Amphibia; order Caudata; family Salamandridae; genus Lissotriton; species Lissotriton helveticus. Next base: position 875,935,085 of record NC_136068.1, on the reverse strand, counting down.
TGGGCAATTCTGGATTTTTTAAAGTTGAATTTGTAACCCTCTGCAGCGAACCCAAGTATTATGGTGTTCACTCTTTTCAAGTGAGTCTCCAAGTCATCATCTGTTAAGTAAATGTCATCGACATAAGATAATGCTTCATCATCATATAGTTGTAGTAATTCTGTTACTCTCGCTGAGAATACCCCCGGACTGTCCTTGTACCCCTGGGCTAACCGACAGAATTGTTTTTGAGTGCCATTTACTGAGAATGCAGTTAAATATCTGCTCTCTGGTGCTATGTTTTGACAAAAGAATCCATTAGAGATGTCTAAGGTTGTTTTGTATTTTTTGCGCACTATGTTATTCATTAGTGCAGCACTGTGTGAGTTTTGCACTGCAAAAGTTTTGCAACATGTGTTAAGGTGTCGGTAATCCAAAACTAGACGATATGAATTGTCTGGTTTGGAGACCGGAAACAAAGGATTGTTCATTTGTGAGGTGCAAGTTTCAATCACCCCCTGGTATTCTAGCTGATCTAGTATTTCATTTACCTGTTTTTTAGCTTCTTGCTTAATTGGGTACTGCCTTTGTGCAGTAGGTTGTGATTTTAGCTGGATTTTGTGAGGAGGAGAATCCTCATCCCATCCTACATGATTTTTATATAAAGCAGGTGCTAGAGCCACTGCCCACTTTCTAGCAAGTGTGTATTTTTTATGAATTGGAATTTGATTTGAGAAGGCAGGCATAATTACTTCTTCGCCATGAGGGCACTCCCTGACAAACTCTGGTGGCCAGTCTTTTTCAGCTAGAAGGATGTCATAACCCTTGGAGAGGTTATCCCAAAATAGTCCCCTTATTTTCCTAGTCTTATCTCCCTCTATACGTAATGTTATCTCGTATATCTTGTGAGGTTTGCTAACCCTGGTGTCTGCAGTTTCCACTTGAAGATATTCATTCGTGTCCACTGTCTCCAGAGGATTCATAAGGACTTTGCGAGCTATGCTCACTTCTGCTGCGCTGTCTAGCATTGTCTGAGCCCACTCTCCGTTTTTCAGTTGTGTCCTCAGTATTCTCGGCATTGTTAACTACCTTGATACTGGCTACCTTCTTTTTTGGAAATTGTAATATTTTTTTTAGTTGAGCAGGTTCCTTGTCTTTGGACTTGGCGTGCTCTTCTCTTTGTTCTGATCGTCCTCTTCTTTCCGATTTCTGCGAGGAAGTCTGAAAAGATTGAGAGGGACGCGTATCAATGTCTTGATATCTATCAGGTTTTTTTTATATTATCCCTATTTCTAAGGTTATATCTTTTCCCAGAGGGGTCACTCTGGGGTGACCTGTGTCTTTGGTTCGGAGATTTCTCTCTTCGCCTAGGAGACCTTCCTCTGGACTGGAATTTCTTTTCTTTAGGATTGGATTGTTTGTTTCCATCCCAGTTCTTTTTTGGTGAATTATTATTAAAAAATATTTTTTCTGGACTTTCAGTCAGTTGCGGTTTTACTGGTATTCCACCTAAACTATCTCTACCTAGTTCCTCATAGGATTTTTCTATGATTCTGGCAATTTCAGCTGGTTGGTCTGCTATATCTGTCTCTTTTAACCTCTGGCGGATCGCCACGTTGGCTGCTTCACCTTTTATGTTGGCTAATAATATAGCCGAGACCTGCTTGAAGTCTTTCAGTAATTTCATACCAAGAGTTAAAGCGGGTTCTGGACCGTATTCGTCTTGAATTTGTTTTTAGCACATCTGGTATCACCGAAATGGATGGAACACCGTGCGTTTTTGTGTAGATGGAAGCAAAGACTGTACCCCAAGTGTCACAGTCCTCCACATGTGGTGCGATTCCCATTGGGAGACAGATAGTCAGAATCCTGTGTTTTTCTAGCGGGGTGGTGTCAGGAAACACCGCCTCTATTTGGGTAATTTTCTGTGCCAACCAGAATGGTATTTGTTCCCGTTTAGCCGGTACTTTACCTAGGCAGGATTGGATGTTCTGTGGTGTAATTTTATTTGTGTTCCCCTGGTGAGGGGTCAGCTGTGGAAGTTTAATCGCTGGCTGAATTGTTGAAGTCCGCATCACATACTGAACTAATTGTCTATGAATTTTTATTAATTGTTTTAGCTGTGTTAACAGCTCTGCTGCAGACATCCCATTGATGTCTGGATGTGGTGTGTATCCGGCTAGGACCGGCCACGTTGCTCCTGGTCTACCTAAAGGACCGAGCCTGGTGATGTGATTATTATGTTTTAGGGCGCCATCAAATAAGAGCAAATGCTCTTGGAATTTGAGTGGTACTTCCACCTCCTCGAAAGGAGTGTACTCATTAGGAGGTTCCTCTATTTTGTAATAGTGGAAGTACTTTGTTACAGCATTTGCTGCTGGAAAATGTATCCATGAATAATATACCTCTGTCTGCCGATATTCGTGTGCCTCAATTACGAATATGACTGTGCCACCTCTAGGTGTCAGTCCATTTTCTATAAGTTTCAAGGTTATAGATTTTCTTTTAATGACCGGGATGAGTATTATATCCGGGTCTGCATTTGTAGTGCAGTATCAGCTTCTGCTATGTCAGCTGCTAATCTAACTGCCTCTCTTTCTTCATCACTGTCTGTTATTTTACTGACAGGATGGTTATTTTGTTTGTTTGCAGATCAGGTTTCTTATGGAAACAAAGATTAGATGCACAATATTTTGGAACTGTTTATCCTTCAACGTTGACTATACCAAGGACCATACATAGGAGTTCCCTCCTGCGAGGTCTGGCGGATATAACCTTTCACCCACTCCAGACGTCTTTGGAGTATTTGGGAAAAGGGGTCTGAGTGAGAAAGCACGACTGAGTTACTCTAAATGTCTTACGTTAGTTTTATCGCCCTTTCCAAACGCGTTGGGCGCCATGTAGTGTAGTTCCTATCTTCCCAATAGGCTCTGCGCATTGGAATAATACCTACAGCAGTAAAGGCCTAGGCCAGACGTTAACTAGGTCTACTACTGTCGATACTAGACTTAAAGTTTTGGGTTTGCCAGCGTAGCTCAGAGTTCACTAGAAACTTTCTCGAATGTTCAAGGAGGAATTAACTTCCCTGATTAGACAAGAAGGGATTTAGTTTCTGACAACCATAGAACATGACAACTTTGCTCTCCCCTAATCAAGAGTCAATCTCGAGAGTCGTGTGAACAAAAGGCAAATTATTTTACTCAGTCAGTACGTGCATTCTTAGTCTCATCAGAATGTAGAGAAAAGGAAGAGATGGGCGTGTTCAATAAAAAGGTGTTATTTATTGATCAGTCTCTTTTCTCATACAAGAGAAATGGATCGATATTATTGCAATACTTATAGTTAAGTAAAGTGCATACATTAAAAGCAATAGTATAAAATAATACTGTAAAAACATTGATATGGTTTCTAAGCCATAAGATGTTTTAAAATGAATAAAATATATTATATACACATATACATTTGACTAAACGTACTCAACTGGTGTTTCTAGATACGCCTACCCCGTGTACCTGACCTAAGTCTAATACGTGGGCGGGAATAGATAGTTACAGTTTAAGTTAAGTTTGTTTTTGCCAAGTGAATAACTAAAGAATTCTCTGTGAGGGGTTATTCAGTTCTGTACCTGGAATTTAGGATGAATGAGGAATGGTATCTCTCTCTCTGGTCTCGATATTCCAGGCTGCCTGCGAGGGCTACCCGGAAACGCCGGTGCTGGATTCTTGGCAGGAGAAAGCAGCGCGTCTCTCAGCGCGTCAGAAAGGCGGGGCTGCGCCAGCGGGGTCTGCTCTGCTCTTCGCTTCGGCAAGTATGGCTGCTCCGTCTCGTCACCACGCGTGTGTTTGCATATGGCAAGATCGGTAATATTTATACCTTTAAGGTGCCGAGATTGACGTAAGGATGGACATAGATACGTCAATAAAGATGTCATACGACTTGCTCGTTAGCACATTCTTTTACTAAAGTTCTTGGTGAAATCAAAACAATGGCCGCAGGGTTTTGCCCAGGTTGTCATAGGTTTGATTTGTTATGAGAACTCCGTATGCCTTATCAGGGGCTGGAGGAATATCGCTTGTCTAATTAGATCGCAAGTGTTATGACCTAATCAGATAACACGTTCCTGTGCCGTAGTGTGACTGCGTCAGATAACGGTATCTGCATCATGGGGGTTTTCTGCCTCATGGGCTGACTGCTAGTTAACTTGTTGGTTTGTTTAACTAGAATAGGGTCAGGAATAGGGGGATCGATTCAGGACCTATAGGAATACATGACAATAGCTCCAGAATGCATTTTGGGGGCCGTATGTTCAGAGGAGGTCTTTGAGAGTGGAGTGGTACAAGCACAGAATTGTAAAGAAGTTGAGAAACTAGAACAGAAACACGCTGGGGTAAGAGTTCAAGACCTTCTGTATATCCAAGGGGGTTTGTTGATTCCTACTAAGCCCTTACGATAATAAGCTCTTGAAATGTACCACTCTCACATGTTATATTGGCATCCAGGTTACGAGAAACCCATTGAACTTCTCAGAAGATCCTTTTGGTTGCACATTATGGTTCAAGATACCAACCAATACGTTCAACAAAGTTATGTCTGTGCTCGAAGTAAAAGTTCTCAGCAAGTCTCTGCTGCGTTATTAAGTCCTATGCAAACATCCCCTAGCCCATGGAATTCAATCTCTATGGATTTCATTGTAGAGCTACCACAAACCATTCAAGGGTTCACCGTTGATTTGATAGTTGTTAACATGTTGAAAAAGATGTCACACTTTATTCCTTTGGAAAACCTAACTACTTCTAAAGAGCCAGTTACCATATTTCTACAACACATAGTACGATTACATGGCCTTCCATCTGATGTCATATGAGATCAAGATCCCTAATTTGTATCTGAATTCTGGAAGGGTATGGGTTCCTTGTTACACATTGATGTATGTCTTTCATCTGCACATCATCATCAGACAGACGGTCAGATGGAAAGAGTGAACCAATGCCTAGAACAATACCTAAGGTGTCAATCTCCTCTTCTCTGCTGATTGGGATACATGTTTATGGACAACTGAGTTTGCTTTCAATTATGGGAAGCATTCTTTTTTTGGTTATTTAGGTTTTGCCTAGGGAACGCACATGTGCTGTTCTAGGAGAGCCTTTAGCCATCGGTCTTCACTTTTCAAGCACTCACACTCGTGCTTGTGGCGGCAACCACCTTGCGGGAGCAAGCAGCGGCACGGTTCAGTTAATTACAAACATATGGCCGCTGCTTGTTCCTGCAAGGTGGATGCCGCCACAAGCATGAGTGCTTGAAAAGTGAAGACAGTGAAGACCGCTTGTTTACGTTGTGAAGCACTTCCACCTGTCACTGTCTCTCTTCCATCGCTGCTTTTTAAGGTTTATTAAACCAGTGCGACAGCTGAACTTGCTAGGTCGAATAGTGAACAATGGCAGCCATTTGCTTTTCTTTTCTTCAGTGCTTGTTTGTTTCTAATATTCAGCTTCTTTCTGCTCTCCCATGTGCCCCCTTCGAGATCCTCCTCTCCTTCCACATTCTGCCAGCACCCTCCTACCCAATAGTCATCCATCACCACCACCACATCCACCACCACCACATCAACCACCACCACATCCACCACCACCATGTCGACCACATCCACCACCATGTCCACCACCACTATGTCCACCACCACCACCACCTCCATCAAGTCCACCACCATGTACACCACGTCCACCACGACCACCACGTCCACCAACACCACATCTACCACCACATCCACCACCACATCCACCACCACATCCACAATGTCCACCATGTCCACCACCCCCCCCCACCATGACCACCACCACCACTACTTCCACCACCATGTCCACCACCACCATGTCCACCACCATGTCCACCACCATGTCCACCACCACGTCCAACACCACAACCACCACCACATCCATCACTATGTCCACGACCACCAAATCCACCACCAGCATGTCCACCACCACCATGTCCACCACCACCACCACGTCCACCACCACCACCATGTCCACCACCACTACAGCCACCACATCCACCACGTCCACCACCACCACCATGTCCACCACGTCCACCACCACCACGTCCACCACCACCACCATGCCTACCACCACCACATCTACCAGCACCATGCCCACCACCACCACATCCACCACCACATCCACCACCACCACGTCCACCACCAACATATCCACCACCACATCCATCACCACCTCCACGTCCACAACCCCATCCACCACCATGTCCACCACCACATCCACCACCACCACGTCCACCACCACCACGTCTACCACCACCACGTTCACCACCACCATGTCCAACACCACGTCCGCCACCACATTACCACGTCCACCACCACCACCACCACATTCACCACCACATCTACCACCACCACATGCACCACCACCAAGTCCTCCACCACCACGCCCATAATCACCACATCCACCACCACCAACTCCACCACCACAACATCCACCACCACCTCATCCACCACCACTTCATCCACCACAACCACTTCCACCACCACCATGTCCACCAACACTACCACCACATCAACCCCTACCACCACCACCACGTCCACAACCACCACCACATCCACCACCACGTCCACCACCACCACCTGGTCCATCACCACATCCACCACCACCATGTCTACCACCATCACATCCACCACCACCATGTCTACCATCACCACGTCCACCACCACCACATCCACCACCACATTCACTACAACCACCATGTCCACCACCACCACGTCCACCACCACCACATCTACCAGCACCACCACCACATCCGCCACCATGTCCACCACCACCACGTCCACCACCACCATGTCTACCACCACCACCACATCCACCACCACCACCACGTTCACCACCACCATGTCCATCACCACCCGTGATGGGTAAAGTGTCACTGGAGGGCAGGGGTACCACCACCACATCCATCACCACCCCCAAGTCCACAACCACATCCACCACCCTGTCCACCACCACATCCACCACCACCACCACCACGTCCACCACCACCATGTCTACCACCACCACCATGTCCACCACCACTGCCGCCACCACATCACCACGTCCACCATCACCACATCCACCACCACATCCACCACCACATCCACCACCACCACATCCACCAAGACCAAGTCCACCATCACCACGTCCACCATCACCACATCCACCACCACCACCACATCCACCACCACAACATCCACCACCACCTCATCCACCAGCACCTCATCCACCACAACCACTTCCACCACCACCATGTCCACCAACACCACCACCACGTCAACCACTACCACCACCACCACCACGTTCACCACCACCACCACGTCCACCACCACATCCACCACCACCTGGTCCATCACCACGTCCACCACCACCACGTCTACCACCACCACATCCACCACCACCATGTCTACCACCACCACATCCACCACCACCACATCCCTCACCACGTTCACCACAACCCCCATGTCCACCACCACCACGTCCACCACCACCATGTCCACCACATCCACCACCACCACCACGTTCACCACTACCATGTCCACCAGCACCCGTGATGGGTAAAGTGTCACTGGAGGGCAGGGGTAATAGGAGTGTCAACCCCGGCTGTACATGGGAAATTTAAGGATGCATTGGGTGTGGAAATATGGGCTGGAAGTATTACACCAACCTCAAGATACATTTTGAGTATGGGCAATGTCACAGGGGCTCCTCTAAAAGCACTCACAGCATCTCTACCTTACAGTGGCATACCTGTACAAGCCACTCACTCAAAACAAGCATTGGCATAGCCAATAGGGCTTTGCTTTCGGAACCTTATAAGTGTTTAGCCATGAAACACTTGATGTTGTTGCACCAAGGATATTGTGCGGGATAAATAAACACTTATAAGGTCCCAAAGGCGAGACCTATTGGCAATGCCAATGCTTGTCTTCTTTGTTGGTAATTATGGGTTCAGTCCTCGTCATCTGCTTCTGCCCCCTCCTATTTCCATGCCTACTCCTGCCGCCTTAGAATTTGAAAACCACAACCAAGAAACACAAAAGACAGCCCTAATGAACCTAAACAAAGCTAAGAGCGTGTGAAAGAATCTCCATCACTGGCAGTTCCCTGACTTTGCAGTTGGAGACAGAGTATAGTTGTCCACAAATAACATTGCAGTGAAGAATACACACAATTTCAAACGTTGCTTTATTGGTCCTTATACCATTGTACATGCAATGAATCCTGTAGCCATGAAATTGAGCTTTCTCAAGGTCTACCCGGTTTCTTATATTTTATTATTAAAACAGATATTTCCAGGAACCAGTATACCTGTTCAAACCCCCCAGTTTTGGTTGACGACGAAAACGAATATGAGGTGGAAGCTATTGTGGATTCGCGTAGAGTGAGATGTTGATTACAATATAAATGAATTAGTCTCCTGAATATTAAGGGCTGATTATTTTATTATATCTTAGTCATGCACATTTTGTATAGCCTGCTATTTTGCACCACTAAAGATTTTTGTCTTCCATAATTGAGTACTAAGGTAAAAGCTCTGACTGAATCGACACTGGTTTCTGAAATTTGAAATGCATTTATTGTATCAAATTTCTTCATAGAGATCCACATACATAGATACTCTTTATACATTTAAAATCACACATTCCAAAATAATAATACTTCAATACAAATGTAAAACACTTTTTAAAAATCTAATAATTTTAAAATAAAACGTTTGATTTTCCTGAAACATAAAAAAATGCTCAAATATATCTGCAGTTAGCATTCTGAATCTGAGAAAAAGTGGTGTCAAAAGTTGAGTGTCTAAAGTGCAATCTAGAACAGTTGAAAACAACCTGATCAAGATCGTGAACACCGTTACTATGCACATCACGTTCACTCCTTAGTAGCCACCTCATAAAAGGCTCCAGTAACAATCCTTAATGGCAATATGCTCATTCTATGAAGAGGTTTCTTAATGAATAAATGTGTTTTTCTTTCAAAGATTTTAGATTTTTTTTGCCCTTAATGTTATCATTGGCATCCTAAAACCGTATTGCCACCCTGAACTCATATATGTGATAATGCTGATTGGAAGGTATCCTTTTCAGAACTGCACCTACTTGTTGGTACCATAATGATTTGATTCTGCTATTGGACAAGATTTTGCCAATTTGACAAATTCTCACTTTTATTAACCCTATTGCCAATATCTGGAGTCGATTATACTTTTCACGTGACCTCGTACTAGTTATTTTTCCAGAGCCGAGCTTTCCGGCTGTCATTCAAATGTGGAGATGAAAACAATATGTCATGCCAGATGGATAAACTGGGACAGATCCTGTCAAATTCTGCGAATGGTACCTGAAGTCACCTTCTCACAGACTCACATTTACCAACCACTACCCTCCACCTCTCAATTTGAAAAATGAAATAGGAGACAGAAAGCTGGGAGGGGGGAGGGCAGTGGATAAGTAGTGTACTGGAGCTGTGGGGCACGAGCTCAACTGACCGCCTCTACACTAAAAAAAAAAGTGGAGAGAAAAGACAAGATATATTGGAAAAAGTTATGCAATTTTTTTAGGACACAGCACAATGCCTCGCTTACTTTGAGATCCCCACAAAGTTCTTTACAGTTTTATGCTAAGCCATACTGGAGAAAGTCTTCACATTTTGGGAGGTCAATCTTATGCCAAGGGCTTCTAAGACTAAGGACTGAATGAGAAGATTGGATCTGACCTACTAGACATATGGTCATAGGGATCAAAAAATGATCTGTTCACATCATAGGTAGAGGGGTAAGAACCTTCAAAAATTAATATTTGAAAAGACTGATTCTAGAAGGCCTCAAGCCTCATGAGTGGCACCAAATACAAGTTGTGTGAACTGACAAGTTGCAAGGTCATCTACAAAATTGTTTCAAAAGGGAGGGAGAAGGAGGATACGGCTAGGTTCAACCTCCTTAGTTTAAACTACAGCACAAAAATCCATAGGTAATGGATCGTGGGAACCTAGCCAGAAAAAGTCTTATAGATTTATCCAGACTTTGGGTATAAATATTTAGAAAAGAAAAGAAACATTTCTTTTTCTTGAGTCCCCTCACTCACCCAGGGTTGCCCCTAGGTGACATGCTTCATCATTAGAGCCATCCCAAGCATCTACTGCTTGGGGCGTGCTGCGACTTGCGGAAGACGTAGGAGCACTGATTTGTGAATCTATGTGTGGTGCAGTGTATGGTGGAGTGGTGATTGTGCTAATTAAAAATACCTAACTAGTGAGTTTAAAAAACTTTATTAATGCTCCTAGCTGGTACGTTAAAAGAGGGGGTAGATAGAGGAAAAGTAACTGTTATGTAGTCAAGATCCATACCATCCTGTCGACATGTTTCAAGGTGTCCCTTACACCTTTGCTTCAGGACAACATGAGGACCAGCCTCATGTGTACCACTCCTGTAAATAACCTAAATTTAGGTAATGACAAAAATATTACAGGAAAAACACACCTAATATGTGTGTTTCACATTACATACATACGGTTTAGCGATGTACCCGCAGTATTTTTTATTAAGCACTATTATGACCCATGGTCTGCCCGGGTGGAGGGGCCTGTCAACGACTTTTTCTGGCTAGGTTCCCACAATCCTTTACCTATTGATTTTTGTGCTGTAGCATCTACATAATTGACCATGTTGCCATCCTGCCTGATGTCCAAATGAAGATTCAATTTGCCTACTATATTATAAATGGCTAGCTTGATGGTCAGAGAGGCCATCCAGTTTACCAGTGCCTCCCTAAATGTATTGGCCCGCCTGGTGGGTGGTCTATTAGTAGCCCAGATAGTGTGAAGTTGCTATTCAATTCAATGCTAAATAGAGCACATTCACAATTCAGGATATTGCCTGGTGACAACCTGCAGAAATATTGATCTTTAAAAATCCGAGCAATTCACCCACCCCATCCACTAACTCTATTAACATTTTTCATTAAATAGCCCAGAGGAAGAGTCAGGGGTGGTTCTGCCACGGAGTTCTGGGTAAGCCAGTTCTCCGTCAGGAACATGTCTGAACTTTGATCTTGGATCAAGTTAAACACCACAGCGTGATAATCGACCGAGCCACGGCAGTTCATTTTTAAAGGTTTGTACTCTGTTGCCTGGCATGGTGCATTAAAGCGTGGTACCACAGAGCTGATCTCATAGCCACACAACTTGCAAGGCAAGGGAAGTACATCTTGAAAGTTTTTATGCCCAAAGCAAGATGCTAGAGATGGTTTGAGGGTGTGAAGTTCTTGAGACAAGTAGACTATTCTGTGGGAGCCTGGAGGAGCTGACTGGCCTACAATACAGTTTGTTGTTTGCCTGGCAAAATTGGAAATTGGTGTGTCTTCTGGACCGACTTTGCCCTTTGATGTCCTGTGCATTGACCTAATTTGATTAACGGATTGCTCAGGCTGAAACTTAGGATATGATTGTTCTCATCACAGAAGTCTCCTGAAGTCCCCTGGTTCATTGTCTCTGAGTAAAAGGTGATAATTGCCCTTCAATTCTGTAGAGTAATTCGACCTAAGTATGGCTTAGCATAAAACTGTAAAGAACTTTGTGGGGATCTCAAAGTAAGCGAGGCATTGTGCTGTGTCCTAAAAAAATTGCATAACTTTTTCCAATATATCTTGTCTTTTCTCTCCACTTTTTTTTTTAGTGTAGAGGCGGTCAGTTGAGCTCGTGCCCCACAGCTCCAGTACACTACTTATCCACTGCCCTCCCCCCTCCCAGCTTTCTGTCTCCTATTTCATTTTTCAAATTGAGAGGTGGAGGGTAGTGGTTGGTAAATGTGAGTCTGTGAGAAGGTGACTTCAGGTACCATTCGCAGAATTTGACAGGATCTGTCCCAGTTTATCCATCTGGCATGACATATTGTTTTCATCTCCACATTTGAATGACAGCCGGAAAGCTCGGCTCTGGAAAAATAACTAGTACGAGGTCACGTGAAAAGTATAATCGACTCCAGATATTGGCAATAGGGTTAATAAAAGTGAGAATTTGTCAAATTGGCAAAATCTTGTCCAATAGCAGAATCAAATCATTATGGTACCAACAAGTAGGTGCAGTTCTGAAAAGGATACCTTCCAATCAGCATTATCACATATATGAGTTCAGGGTGGCAATACGGTTTTAGGATGCCAATGATAACATTAAGGGCAAAAAAAATCTAAAATCTTTGAAAGAAAAACACATTTATTCATTAAGAAACCTCTTCATAGAATGAGCATATTGCCATTAAGGATTGTTACTGGAGCCTTTTATTCATTCATGAACTCATACCGCCAGTGATTCACCCACTCGCTTACCCATGGAAGGAGTCACACACCCACTCACCCATGCAGACAGACACTCATACACCCACACACCCATGCAGGTACTCAGACAACCAATCAAAACTCATACAGCCACTCATGTACCTACTCACCAACCCATGCAGCCACTTACATGCCAACTGACAGACTGATATAGACATTCACGCAAATTAGTCACTCACCCATACAACATTCACTGAGACATGTATAATCCCCACTTATACAGTCAGTCACACTCACTTAATCATCCATACAGGCATGCATACACCCACTGATTCATTAATACACCTTGGTGTATACATATTTAACACTGATAAACTTTTTAGAAACACTCCCAGTCACTGGAAGATGTCATCAGTGATGTCATCAGTGATGTCATTGACTATGTCATTAGTCGTGTAATATGTGAGGTCATAAGCAGTGCAATGTGGGGGCATAATTTATAGTTAGCTCAATTAGCTGTAACTGTTTGATTTCTCTAGTTTTGTACAAGTAAAATTTGACCCTAACTATAATCTCCCTGTAAACTCGTTTTTTTCCAGTGAATTTCTAAGGTTTTTTAAATGCTAATTCGTAACTATAACGTCCCTGTAATCTTTATTTTTCCCAGGGAATATCTATGATTTTGTAACCAGTAGTCATGTTTGCAGAGTGATGGAGAAGGGGGATGGGCCTCCGACCAGTTTTCAGGAATCCCACTGCATAGGACTCACAGGAGGTACCAGGACAGCTTCTTGGCCCCCAAGGTCCCTCAGGAGTATAGTGAACTTTACAGGCTAACCAGTAGTGCACCCTGAGCCACATTTGCAGAGTGGTGGAGAAAGGGAGCATGGCCTATGGAGACCTCTTACCAATCCAGCTGTGTGGGTCTTGCTCGAGGGAACAGAAGGGGTAGTTAGCCCCCAAGTACGTCCTTGGTAGCCAACTACCCCTCCTGTTATCTCCAGTAAGTCCCAAACTGTGGATTTGCTGAGACCTGGCAGGAGGCCACACCGCCTTTCTTCACCACTGTGCAAACACGCCTCATGGTGCACTACTAGTAGAGGGGTTTAGGTACCCTTAGCTATTGAGGGTCCATGGAGGCCAACTACCCATCCTGTTACCTCCAGAGGGTTTCAATGGCCATGCTGCCTTTCTCCACCACTCTGCAAAAGCACCTCCTGGCATTCTACTAGTAGGTGGTTGAAGTCCCCTTGGCTCTTGAGGGTCCATAGGGGTCAACTAGTCCTTCTGTTACCTCCAGTGAGAACCATGCAGCTGGATTGCTGACAGGTGTTCGGAGGCTCATCCCCTTTTCCCACCACTCTGTTATATATATAATCAGCAGTAGGAAACTATAGTTAGGACCTAGTTTCCATAGATAAAGCGTTTTTTGATTTGCCAATATCTTTGACACTGTTTGACAAATCTTTGCGAAATTTACCAAACTAATGGGGCACTCCAGTCAGCTCCTGTCTTGAACGTTTCGGGGTGATTCTTCAAGCAGGGGCTGAGAAAAAAGGAGGATCCCAAAACACTTTTTATCCATGTTAATTTCTATAGGAAGCTTTTGTCACAGTTACAGCCTGAACTGTTGAATGGAATTACACCAAATTTGGGAGAAAGATAACTCTTGCTCCAGAATGCTTTCTTTTTTAAATGGTGTGAATCCATTCAATAGTTCCTGAGAAATGAATATGTTTAGAAATAATAGTATCTAGTGACCGCGGTGGACCCACGAACCCTCCCTATCACGAGTTTGACTCTGATTGGCTGACAGCACTTCAAACCAGGAAGTGTTGGCAGCCATCTTGTGACTCGGTTGAACCGAGTCACAAGAAAAACAGTAAATAAAGAAGAAAAGGGGTCAAGGTAGAAACACCTTGACCCCCTAGGCCTGCTCAGGGAGTCCCACAGGGACCCCAAAGGCCAAAGAAATATATTTTTTAATGTTTTTGGAGTGGTTCGCGTAGAGTCAACAAATCCAGCGGAATCACTTTTTTTCCAAAATGAACGCCGGTCTCCTGCGCTTCGTTTAATTAAGCCCCCGGGTGGGCCATGTCCCGGGGGCATTGGTAAAATGTGATGCAGGGGCCCTGTGGGCCCCGTCAGGCCCAAGGGCCACCATCTACTCAGAGCTTTGTTTATAATATTAATAGGCAGGATCATGTGGCCCCCCGCATTCCCGGAGACTGGCACCTCCCCAGGGCTTTAATATTTAAATGTGGGGGGACTTGCGCCCCGCAGCTCTGCGAGCCACCTCCCCAGTGCTTTTTGAAAAAATTGATAATGTTTGGGGGGCTCCTGCCCACCACACTGCCCGGGGACCACCACTTTCCTGGGGCATAGATAATGTAAATGTGGGGATCCATTCCGGAACACCAGCCCTGGGGACCACCACTTCCCCGGGGCTTTTCATGTGTTGGGAGGGGGGCCGCACGTCCCACCCTCCTGGAGCCCTAGATGGCCCTGGGGATGACCATCCCCCAGGGCCGGTTCCACGATATCCCAGGGTGCCCACCCCTGGAACATTGCAGTTTGCTATGGCAGGATGGGAGCACTGCTCCTGCCCTGCCATAGCAAACTTCTGCTTCGCTTTATGGAAGCAAGAGCAGGAAAACTGCACCAGGAAGAGTGTTTGCAGAATGGTGTAAAAAGGGGGTGTGGCCTCTGACCACTCTCAGAAATCCAGCTCTGTGGGGCTTACTAGAGGTAACAGGAGGTCGAGTTGGCCCCCAGGGACCCTCATGCAGCAAGGGGACTTCATCCCCAACCAAGAGCATGCCAGGAGGTGTGTTTGCAAAGTGGTGGAGAAAGGGTGCATGGCCTGTGTCCACCTCTCAGCAATCCCACTGTGTGGGGCTTGCTGGAGGTAACAGGTAGGACTGTTGACCCCTAATTGCCCTCACCAGCAAAGGGGCCTTCAATCCCCAGTGAAAAGCGCCCCAGGGAGCGCGTTTGCAGAGTGGTGACCAAAGGGGGCATGGCCTTCTATGAGAACTTAGCAATCGTGCTGTGTGGGACTTACTGGAGGTAATAGGAGTAGTTGGCCCCCAAAAATGTTCTTGGATGCCAACTACCCCTACTGTTACCTTGAGTAAGTCTCACACAGTGGGATTACTAAGAGGTCTTCGGAGGCCACACCCTCCTTTCTCCGACTGTTTGGCTGCAACGATTTTCGCATAATTATATATTTTCCACATTTGCCACATAATCCATCATCTGCTGCATAATCTGCAGATTTGAACAAAAAAAACTTGGTTCTAGCTCAAGCGGCTCAAACGATACCAATAATCTTATCTTATCTTAAGTGGAATTTGTAAAGCGCACTGACACCATAAGTTTCCTGGCGCTGAAGGAGAGAGTGCAGGGATTGTGTGGGGCGGGCTAACCAGTTAGAGAGAAAAGCAGAGTTTTCAGAAGTTTCCTAAAATTCAGTAGGGAATGACTTGATTTAACTAATAAGGGAAAAAGGTTCCATAGTTTAGGGGCCAGGTAAGCAAACCTCCGGCCGCCAAACTTTTTAAGTTTTACTGTGGGGGTGGTCAGCAGGTGAAGATGAGCCGAACGGAGGTTGCGCACCGGACGGTGCTGCATAATTAATGTTTTAAGGAAGCCGGGACTAGTACAGTGGAGAGCCTTATAAGTCAGGCAGCCGATCTTAAAGGCCGCCCTTTGCTCAGCTGGCAACCAGTGTAATTTTTGCAATAGTGGTTTCACTGATTCCCACTTTGGGGTTTTATGGATGAGTATGGCCGTCTGGTTTTGTACAATTTGGAGACGGCGAAGCAATGACTGAGGGAGTCCATAATATAGGGAGTTCGAGAAGTCGAGGCGAGATAGTACCAAGGAGATCACTACTTTGACCAATGTGGTAGTAGATGGACTATTTTGCGGATTTTGCGTAGTTGGAACATGCTCGAGGAGATCACAGCACCTACTTGAGCCTTGAGAGAGAGCTCCGCATCGATGATGACCCCCAAGCTCTTTACCGCACTAGCCGGGACGGGGGGGGGGGCAGCTCCCTGGCCAGAATTGAGGGCCCCAGAATGCTGGGCTATTACCAGGAAGGATAAGCTCAGTTTTCCCTGGATTTAATTTCAGTTGGTTGTCATTCATCCACAGCTGTATGTGGGTCATCGCTGCTTTTCTCGATGAAATTTGAGAGGCATCAGGTAGCATGAGCCTCGAGGAGTTTGGACAGATAGGGTAAGAGGGAGATGCGACGATAATTGGAGGAATCGACTGGATCCGCACCTGGTTTCTTCAACAGGGGCACTAAAGTGGCCTCTTTGAAGCGACTGGGGACCGTGCCGGTGCTCAGAGAGGAGTTCAACAAGGGCAGGATGCAGTCCGGTAATGTAAGACAAACGTCCCGAAGGACAGAGGGAGGACAACAATCGTTGGGAGACCCTGATTTAACACGGGCCACCAACTCGGCGAGGGAATTAGGGTTAAGAATAGGAAACTGGTTAAAAGACTGTTGGTTGATGGGGGAGGTATCTAATAGCCCAACGGGGGTGAGAGGAGGGATGGAACTCTTGATGTTAACTATTTTCTCGATGAAAAAACAGTTCAGAGCATCACAAGTCTCTTGGGATGGGGCCTGAGTGGGAAGGATTCTGTCGTCCGTGGTGAGCTCATTCATAATTTAAAAAATTTCTTTAGGTTTATCGTCAACTGATAGAATTCTGACAGAGATGTGTGTGGATTTGGCCAGGGAAATGGCACCTTTATAATCTTTACGGGCCGCCACGAAGAGCAATCTACTAGAATCCGAGTAATTGCGTCTCTAAATCCGTTCCAGCTGACGTACCTTCAGTTTCTGTTCTTTGAGGGCACTAGAGAACCATTTGTGTGAATTACTGTGTCTAGTGCGAACTGGTCGCTGGCCACCTTTAGCCAATTGCAAATGTCCCCTTCCATTACCTCGACATTAGCATCGATGTTGGTGATAGGTCGAGTCTTGGCCAAAGCAGCGAAAAAGCCATAGGAGTCATAAGAATTCCATTTGCGTGATGACCCGCCTGCCAGAATAGGGGCCTGGGCCCTACCACTGACAGTTATGGTGGTATCAATTAAATGGTGATCAGACCAGATACAGGGGGAGATAACTGGGCAAGATAATGGTAATTCATGAGTCCAGATGTATTCAAGGGTGAGACCCTTATTATGAGTGGGCACAGAGATTTGTTGGACAAGATCAAGGCTAGTTAGAGCTTCGAATAATTCCGTGGCATGAGAACCAGCTTTCTCATCATTAAACCAGTAATTGAAGTCACCAAAGAGAGCAATTCTGGCGTGATGTATCAATAAGTCAGCTATCTGTTCAGCCAGGGAGATGGGAAACGAGGGCATGGAGTGGGGGGGCCGATACAGAAGTATGATTGAAAAAACACCAGCCTCTGTTTCTAGACTAATGACAAGATTGTCCACCTCTGGGAGAACCAAAGAAGCAGAAGAGATGAATCTAAATTGTTTCGATATAATGGCTGCCACCCCGCCCCCCCTATGACCTGAGGGGCGGTCAACATGGAGGATGTAGTAATCAGGGGCAAGGGCCGCCAGAATGTCGGGATGGGAGTTAGTGGTAAGCCAAGTCTCTGTAAGTAGCAATATATCAGGTTTTTCCGTAGTCAGGAGGATAAAGATGTCTGAGTGGTGTTTTACCAGGGAGCGTGTGTTCAGATACATCACGAACAGTTGTGACAGTCCTAGCAAGCCCCGCACCGTACTTAGAGCTCACGGGAGTACTGGATACCCTGCAGGCAATGCCGGCAGCGTTGGTCCGCCTCACTACACCAGGGGAGAGCGGTTGAGATATGGTTTGTAGCTGTTTGAGAGATTTTGGCGAATATGTCAAGAATTGACCAGCATCACTGGCCCCTGGGCCCGACCTGGCGGACGGGCGCAGACGGGCTTGCCTTCGGTGTGCCGTCGGCGCGCCCGCTGGTCTCCCTGTGTGGGAGAACCATTTTGTAGTTGGTGGGGCGGGAGGGGCCGAGCACTAGACCGCTCGCCCGAATTCACACCCAAGATGGCGGGCGCCAAAAGATCAGTCCCCAGGCAGCGTCTAATTGGCTGCGGTGGGGCTGAAGAGCAAAGACCGGGTAAGCGCTGGGGTGGCTAACAGTTTTACAAGTGTCACAAGTATTAAAATCACATTTAGGTGCCAAAGAAATTAAAGTTCTAATTTTAAAATATCCAAGCAAATGCGAGCATACGAGTCCCGGCTTCCACCTCAGGACAATCACACGCACACTATCAATAATCCAGTGGCAAGTGTTTCAGCATGGTGGAAGGCCCTTTGCAAAGCTGAAATTGTCACCTGTTACTTATTGCTAAATGTGGGTGTTAAATTGGTACTATTGGGGGGCCTCTTTCTGCATCTCTCTTTCCTCTTTCTGCACTTCTCTTACCTCTCTCTGCACCTCTGTTGCTCCTTGTTGTACTTCTCTTGCCTCTTTCTGCACCCCTCTTGCCTCTTTCTGTACCTTTCTTGCTTTTTTCTGTACCTCTTATGCCTGTTTCTGCAGTTCTTTTGCTCTTTCTGTACGTCATGTGATTCTTTCTGCACTTCTCTAGCCTTTTTCTGCACCACTGTTGCTTCATTCTGCACTTTTTTTGTTCTTTCTGTACCTCTGTTGCTTCTTTCTGCACCCCTTTTTGACACTTTCTGCACCCCTCTTCCCTTTTTCTGTACCTCTCTTGCCTCTTTCTGTTCCTCTTTTGCATCTTTCAGTACATCCTTGTTTCTTTCTGTACCCCTCCTGCCTCTTTCTGCACCTCTCTTCCCTCTTTCTGCATTTCTTTTCCCTATTTCTGCAACACTCTTGTCTTCATAATTTCTTTTGCTTCTTTCTACACCTCTGTTGCTTCTTTCTGCACACCTCTTGCCTCCTTCTGCACCCCTCTTCCCACTTGCTGCACCTCCCTTGTCTGTTTCTGCACCCATGTTACTTTTTCTGCACCTCTTTTGCCTCTTTTTGCACTGCTGTTGTTTTTTTCTGCACTTCTCTTGCTTCTTTCTCCACCTCTCTTGCTTCTTTCTGCACCCCGTTGCCTTTTTCTGCACTTGTCATTCCTCTTTCTGCAAATCTCTTGACTCTTTCTGTACCTGTTGCTTCTTTCTGTACTTCTCTTGCTTCTTTTTGCACCCCTCTTTCCTCTTCCTGCACTTCTGTTGCCTCTTTCTCTACTTCTTTTGCTTCTTTCTGCACCTCTCTTGCTTCTTTCTGCAACCTTCTTGCTTTTTTCTGCACCCCTCTTCCCTCTTTCTGTACCTCTCTTGCCTCTTTCTGTACCTGTGTTCCCTCTTCCTATACTTCTCTTGGCTCTTTCTGCAACCCTCTTACCTCTTTCTGTACCTCTCTTCCCTCTTTTTGCACTGCTCTTGCTTCTTCCTGCAACTCTTAGGCCTCTTTCTGTATCTCTCTTGCCTCTTTACACACTGCTCTTGCTTTTTTCTGCATCTCTCCTGTTTCTTTCTGCAACTCTCCTGTCTTTCATCACTTCTCTTGCTTCTTTTTGCACATCTGTTCCTTCTTTCAGTCCTTGTCTTGCCTTTTTTTGTACATGTATTGCCTGTTTATGCAACCCTCTTCCCTCTTTCTGCACCTATATTACTTCTTTCTGCACTTCTGTTGTCTCTTTCTGTACCTCTGTTGTTCTTTCTGTACTCCTCTTGCTTCTTGTTGCCCCCTTCCTTTTTTCTGCACTTCTCTTGCTTCTTTCTGTACTTCTCCTGCTTTTTTTCTGCACCCCTCTTGCTTCTTTCTGCACCCCCTTCCCTCTTTCTGCACCTCTCTTGCCTCTTTCTGCATCTGTGTTCCCTCTTTATGTACTTCTCTTGCCTCTTCCTGCAACCCTCTTGCCTCTTTCTGCACCTCTGTTGCTTCTTTCTGTATTTCTTTTGCGTCTTCCTGCACCTCTCATGCCTCCTTCTTTACCCCTCTTGCCTCTTTACGAACTGTTCTTGCTCTTTTTTTGCACCTCTCCTGTTTCTTTCTGCAACTCTCCTGTCTTTCATCACTTCTCTTGCTTCCTTTTTTGCACCTCTGTTGCTTCTTTCAGCACTTCTCTTGTCATTTTCTGTACCTGTATTGCCTGTTTATGCAACCCTCTTCCCTCTTTCTGCACCTATATTACTTCTTTCTGCACTTCTCTTGCTTCTTTCTGCATCCCTGTTGCTTCTTTATGCGCACCTCTTGCCTCTTTCTGCACCCCTCTTCCCTTTTTCTGCACCTCTCTTGTCTGTTTCTGTACCCATGTCACCTCTTTCTACACCTCTCTTGCCTCTTTCTGTACCTCTCTTGCCTCTTTCTGGACTCCTCTCGTCTCTTTATGCACTGATTTTGTTTTTTTCTACACTTATCTTTGCTTCTTTCTGCACCTCTCTTGCTCCCTTCGGCATCCCTGTTGTCTCATTCTGCATGCGTCTTCCCTCTTTCTGCACATCTCTTGTCTCTTTGTGCACCTCTCCTGCCTTTTCTGCACTTCTGTTGTCTCTTTCTGCACCTCTGTTGCTTTGTTCTGTACTTCTCTTGCTCCTTTCTGCAACCCCTTTCCTCTTTCTGCACTTCTGTTGCTTCTTTCTGCACTTCACTTGCTTCTTTCTGTACCCCTCTTCCCTCTTCCTGCACCTCTCTAGCCTCTTTCTGTACCTTTGTTCCTTGTTTCTGTACTTCTCTTGCCTCTTTCTGCAACCTTCATGCCTCTTTCTGAACCTCTGTTGCTACTTTCTGTACTTTTCTTGCTTCCTTCTGCATCTCTCATACCTCTTTCTGTGCCTCTCTTGCCTCTTGCTTTTTTCCGCACCTCTCCTGTTTCTTTCTGCAACTCTCTTGTATTTCATCACTTCTCTTGCTTCTTTTTGCAACTCTCTTGCTTCTTTCTGCACCCCTGTTGCTTCTTTCTACACCCCTCTCCCATCTTTCTGAACCCCTCTTTCTGCACTTCTGTTGCTTCTTTCTGCACTTCACTTGCTTCTTTCTGTACCCCTCTTCCCTCTTCCTGCACTTCTCTAGCCTCTTTCTGTACCTTTGTTCCTTCTTTCCGTACTTCTCTTGCCTCTTTCTGCAACCCTCATGCCTCTTTCTGAACCTCTGTTGCTACTTTCTGTACTTTTCTTGCTTCTTTCTGCATCTCTCATACCTCTTTCTGTGCCTCTCTTGCCTCTTGCTTTTTTCTGCACCTCTCCTGTTTCTTTCTGCATTTCTCTTGTATTTCATCACTTCTCTTGCTTCTTTTTGCAACTCTCTTGCTTCTTTCTGCACCCCTGCTGCTTCTTTCTACACCCTCTCCCATCTTTCTGAACCCCTCTTGCCTCTTTCTGCACTTCTGTGGCTTCTTTCTGCACTTTGTTTGCTTCTTTCTGTACCCCTCTTCCGTCTTCCTGCACCTCTCTAGCCTCTTTCTGTACCTTTGTTTCTTCTTTCTGTACTTCTCTTACCTCTTTCTGCAACCCTCATGCCTCTTTTTCCACCTCTGTTGCTTCTTTCTGCACTTCTCTTGCTTTTTTCTGCACCTCTCCTGCTTCTTTCTGCACCCCTGTTGCCTCTTTCTACATCCCTATTGTATCTTTCTGAAAATATCTTGCTTCTTTCTGTACCCCTATTGCTTCTTTGGGTACTTCTTTTGCCTCTTTCTGTACCTCTGTTGCTTTGTTCTGCACTTCTGTTGCTTCTTTCTGTACCTCTCTTGTTTCTTTCTATACCTCTCTTGCAAGTTTCTGCTCCTCTCTGGCCTCTTTGAATACCTCTCTTGCCTCTTTCTAAACATCTCATGCCTCTTTCTGCATTGCTCTTGCCTCTTTCATCACCTCTCTTGCCTCTGTCTGCACCTCTTTTGTCTCTTTCCGCATTTCTCTTGCCTTTTTCTGTACTTCTTTTGCTTCTTTCTGCACTTCTCTTGCCTCTTTCTGTACATTTTTGCATTTTTCTGCACTTCTCGTGCTTCTTTCTGCACCTCTGTTGCTTCTTTCTGACCTCTGTTGTATCTTTCTGCACTCGGCTTCCCTCTTTCTGCACCTCTCGTCTCTTTGTGTACCTATTTTGTCTCTGTGCACCTCTCTTGCCTCTTACTGCACCCCTGTTGCCTCTTTCTGCACTTGTCTTTCCTCTTTCTTTGGTGTACCTTTTGTCTCTTTGTGTACCTCTTTTACCTTTACTGCACTTCTAATATCTCTTTCTGCACCTCTGTTCTACTTTCTGTACTTCTCTGATTTCTTTCAGCACCCCCTTTCCTCTTTCTGCACTTCTGTTGCTTCTTTCTGCACTTCTCTTGCTTCTTACTGCACCTCTCTTGCTTCTTTCTGCACCCTCTTCCCTCTTTCTGTACTTCTCTTGCCTCTTTCTCCATCTTAGTTCCCTCTTTCTGAACCTCTATTGCTACTTTCTGTACTTCTCTTACTTCTTCCTGCACCTCTCTTGACTCTTTCTGTACCTCTCTTGCCTCTTTACGTACTGCTCTTGCTTTTTTTCTGCACCTCTCCTGTTTCATTCTGCAACTCTCCTGTCTTTCATCACTTCTCTTGCTTCTTTTTGCAACTCTCTTTCTTATTTCTGCACCCCTGTTGCCTCTTTCTACACCCCTCTCTCATCTCATCTTTCTGAACCTCTCTTGCCTCTTTCTGCAACCCTCTTCCCTCTTTCTGCACCTCTGTTGCTTCTTTCTGCACCTCTCCTGCTTCTTTCTGCAACCCTGTTGCCTCTTTCTATACCCCTATTCTAACTTTCTGAACCTCTCTTGTCTCTTTCTGCACCCCTATGGTTTCTCTCTGTACTTCTTTTGCCTCTTTCTGCACCTCTGAAGATTCTTTCTGCACTTCTGCTGCTTTTTTCTTTGTGTACCTCTCTTGCCTCTTTCTGAACATCTCATGCCTCTTTCTGCATCGCTGCACCTCTTTTGCCTCTGTCCGCACCCCTCTTACCTCTTTCTGTACCTCTCTTGCCTTTTTCTGCACTTCTCTTGCCTCTTTCTGGACATTTTTTCCATGTGTCTGCACTTCTCTTGCTTCTTTCTGCACCTCTGTTGCTTCTTTCTGACCTTTGTTGTATCTTTCTGTACTCATCTTCCCTCTTTCTGCACATCTTTTGTCTATTTGTGCACCTATTTTGTCACTGTGCACCCCTCTTGCCTCTTACTGCACTTCTGTTGCCTCTTTTTGCATCTCTGTTTCTTCTTTCTGCATTTTTCTTGCTGCTTTCTGCACCCCTGTTGCTTCTTTCAGCACTTCTCTTGCCTTTATATGCACCCCTCTTACCTCTTTCTGCACCCCTGTTGCTTCTTTCTGCACCCCTTCTGACTCATTCTGTAGCCCTCTTCCTTCTTTCTGAATATATCTTGTCTCTTTCTGTACCTCTCTTTCTTCTTTGTGCACCCCTTGTTGCCTCTTCTTGCACTCGTCTTCCCTCTTTCTGTACCGCTCTTGTCTCTTGGTGTACCTCTCTTGTTTCTTTGTGCACCTCTCTTGCCTCTTTCTGCACTTCTTTTGCCTTTTTCTGCACCTTTGTTGCTTATTTTGTAATTCTCTGCCTCTTTCTGTATTTATGTTGCTTGATTCAGCAATTCTCTTGCCGCTTTCTGCACCCCTTATGCCTCTTTCTGCACTTCTTTTGCTTATTTCTGCACTTCTCTTGCTTCTTTCTGCACCTGTCTTGCGTCTTTCTGCATCCCTCATGCCTCTTTCTGCATCCTTCTTTCCTCTTTTTTTAGTTCACTTGCCTATTATGGCACTTCTCTTCCCTGTTTCTGCACCAACATTGCCTCTTTCTGCACCCCTGTTCCCTCTTTCAATGTCTCTCTTGCCTGTTTCTGCAACTCTCTTGCCTCTTTCTGAAGTTCTCCTGCCTCCTTCTGCACCTCTGTTGCTTATTTCTGCAACTCTCTTTTCTCTTTCATCACTTCTCTTGCTTCTTTTTGTACCTCTGTTGCTTCTGTCAGCACTTCTCTTGACTTTTTCTGTACCTCTCTTGTCTGTTTCCATCTCTCCTGCTTCTTTCTGCAGTTCTCTTGCCTACTTCTGCACCTCTGTTGCTTCTTTCTTCACTTCTCCTGCCTCTTTCTGTAGCCCTCTTGTCTCTTTCTGCACCTCTGTTGCTTCTTACTGCATTTCTCTTGCTTCTTTCTGCACCTCTCTTGCCTTTTTCCTCACCTTTGTTGCTTCTTTCTGTACTTCTCTTGCTTCTTTCTGCAACTCCTCTGCTTCTTTCTGCACCCCTGTTGCCTCTTTCTATACTCCTATTCTATCTTTCTGAACCTCTCTTGCCTCTTTCTGCACCCCTATGGCTTCTCTCTGTACTTCTTTTGCCTCTTTCTACACTTCTGATGCTTCTTTCTGCACCTCTCTTTTTCCTTTCTGTACCTCTCCTGCAAGTTTCTGCTCCTCTCTGGCCTCTAAGTACCTCTCTTGCCTCTTTATGAACATCTCTTGCATCTTTATGCATCGCTCTTGCCTCTTTTGGCACCTCTTTTGCCTCTGTCCGCACCCCTCTTCCCTCTTTCTGTACCATTCATGCCTTTTTCTGCATTTCTCTTTCCTCTTCCTGCACTTCTCTTGACTCTTTCTGTACATTTTGTAGATCTTTCTGCACTGCTCTTGCTTCTTTCTGCATCTCTGTTGCTTCTTTCTGACCTTTGTTGTATCTTTCTGTACTCATCTTCCCTCTTTCTGCACCTCTCTGTCTCTTTGTGCACCTATTTTGTCATTGTGCACCTCTCTTTCCTCTTACTGCACTTCTGTTGCCTCTTTTTGCATCTCTGTTCCTTCTTTCTGCATTTTTCTTGCCGCTTGCTACACTTCTGTTGCTTGTTTCAGCACTTCACTTGCCTTTTTCTGCACCCCTCTTACCTCTTTCTGCACCCCTTTTTCTTCTTTCTGCTCCCCTTCTGACTCTTTCCGTAGCCCTCTTCCTTCTTTCTGCATATCTCTTGTCTCTTTCTGTACCTCTCTTTCTTCTTTGTGCACCCCTTGTTGCCTCTTCTTGCACTCGTCTTCCCTCTTTCTGTACCGCTCTTGTCTCTTGGTATACCTCTCTTGTCTCTCTGTGCAGCTCGCTTGCCTCTTTCTGCACTTCTGTAGCCTTTTCTGCACCTTTGTTGGGAATTCTGTAATTTTCTGTACCTCTGTTGCTTCATTCAGCACTTCTCTTGCCTCTTTCTGGACTTCTTTTGCTTATTTCTGCACTTCTCTTGCTTCTTTCTACACCTGTCTTGCTTCTTTCTGCATCCCTCATACCTCTTTCTGCATCCTTCTTTCTTCTTTTTTGTACTTCACTTGCCTATTACGGTACCTCTCTTCCCTGTTTCTGCACCAACATTGCCTCTTTCTGCACCCTGTTCCCTCTTTCTATGCCTCTCTTGCCTGTTTCGGCAACTCTCTTGCCTCTTTCTGAAGTTCTCTTGCCTCCTTCTGCACCTCTGTTGCTTCTTTCTGCACCTCTTTTGCCTCTTTACACACTTGTTTTGCCTCTTTCTGTACTGCTCTTGCTTTTTCCCGCATCTCTCCTGTTTCTTTCTGCAACTCTTGTCTCTTTCATCACTTCTCTTGCTTCTTTTTGCACCTATGTTGCTTTTGTCAGCACTTCTCTTGACTTTTTCTGTACCTCTCTTGCCTGTTTCCACAACTCTAATGCTTCTTTCTGCAGTTCTCTTGCCTACTTCTGTACCTCTGTCGCTTCTTTCGACACTTCTCCTGCCTCTTTCTGTACCCCTCTTATCTCTTTCTGCACCTCTGTTGCTTCTTTCTGCATTTCCCTTGCTTATTTCTGCACCTCTCTTTCCTTTTTTTGCACCTCTGTTGCTTCTTTCTGTACTTTTCTTGCTTCTTTCTAGAACTCTCTTGCTTCTTCCTGCGCCTCTTGTAAATTTCTACACCCCCTTGCCTCTTTGTGCACCTCTCTTGCCTCTTTCTGCACCTCTCTTGCCTCTCTCTGCACCTCTCTTGGTCTTTCTGCACATCTTTTGCTTCTTTCTGCACTTTTCCGGCCTCTTTCTGCACCCCTCTTGTCTCTTTCTGTACCTCTGTTGGTTCTTTCTGCACTGCTCTTGCTTCTTTCTGCACATCTCTTGTAAATTTCTATACCTCTCGTATCTCTGTCTGCACCCCTGTTCCCTCTTTCCGTACCTCTTTAGCCTGTTTCTGCAACTCTCCTGCCTCTTTCTGCACCTCTCTCGCCTCTTTCTGCACCTCTGTTGCTTCTTTCTGCACTTCGCTTGCTTCTTTCTGCACCTCTCCTGCTTCTTTCTGCACCCCTGTTGCTTCTTTCTACACTCCTCTCTCATCTCATCTTACTGAACCTCTCTTGCCTCTTTCTGCAACCCTCTTCCCTCTTTCTGCAACTCTGTTTCTTCTTTCTGCACTTCTCTTGCTTCTTTCTGCAACTCTTCTGCTTCTTTCTGCACCCCTGTTGCCTCTTTCTATACTCCTATTCTATCTTTCTGAACCTCTCTTGCCTCTTTCTGCACCCCTATGGCTTCTCTCTGTACTTCTTTTGCCTCTTTCTGCACTTCTGTTGCTTCTTTCTGCACCTCTCTTTTTCCTTTCTGTACCTCTCCTGCAAGTTTCTGCTCCTCTCTGGCCTCTAAGTACCTCTCTTGCCTCTTTATGAACATCTCTTGCCTCTTTCTGCATCGCTCTTGCCTCTTTTGGCACCTCTTTTGCCTCTGTCCGCACCCCTCTTCCCTCTTTCTGTACCATTCATGCCTTTTTCTGCATTTCTCTTTCCTCTTCCTGTACTTCTCTTGCCTCTTTCTGTACATTTTGTAGATCTTTCTGCACTGCTCTTGCTTCTTTCTGCATCTCTGTTGCTTCTTTCTGACCTTTGTTGTATCTTTCTGTACTCATCTTCCCTCTTTCTGCACCTCTCTGTCTCTTTGTGCACCTATTTTGTCACTGTGCACCTCTCTTTCCTCCTACTGCACTTCTGTTGCCTCTTTTTGCATCTCTGTTTCTTCTTTCTGCATTTTTCTTGCCGCTTGCTACACTTCTGTTGCTTGTTTCAGCACTTCACTTGCCTTTTTCTGCACCCCTCTTACCTCTTTCTGCACCCCTTTTTCTTCTTTCTGCTCCCCTTCTGACTCTTTCCGTAGCCCTGTTCCTTCTTTCTGCATATCTCTTGTCTCTTTCTGTACCTCTCTTTCTTCTTTGTGCACCCCTTGTTGCCTCTTCTTGCACTCGTCTTCCCTCTTTCTGTACCGCTCTTGTCTCTTGGTATACCTCTCTTGTTTCTTTGTGCACCTCTCTTGCCTCTTTCTGCACTTCTTTTGCCTTTTTCTGCACCTTTGTTGCTTATTTTGTAATTCTCTGCCTCTTTCTGTATTTATGTTGCTTGATTCAGCAATTCTCTTGCCGCTTTCTGCACCCCTTATGCCTCTTTCTGCACTTCTTTTGCTTATTTCTGCACTTCTCTTGCTTCTTTCTGCACCTGTCTTGCGTCTTTCTGCATCCCTCATGCCTCTTTCTGCATCCTTCTTTCCTCTTTTTTTAGTTCACTTGCCTATTATGGCACTTCTCTTCCCTGTTTCTGCACCAACATTGCCTCTTTCTGCACCCCTGTTCCCTCTTTCAATGTCTCTCTTGCCTGTTTCTGCAACTCTCTTGCCTCTTTCTGAAGTTCTCCTGCCTCCTTCTGCACCTCTGTTGCTTATTTCTGCAACTCTCTTTTCTCTTTCATCACTTCTCTTGCTTCTTTTTGTACCTCTGTTGCTTCTGTCAGCACTTCTCTTGACTTTTTCTGTACCTCTCTTGTCTGTTTCCATCTCTCCTGCTTCTTTCTGCAGTACTCTTGCCTACTTCTGCACCTCTGTTGCTTCTTTCTTCACTTCTCCTGCCTCTTTCTGTAGCCCTCTTGTCTCTTTCTGCACCTCTGTTGCTTCTTACTGCATTTCTCTTGCTTCTTTCTGCACCTCTCTTGCCTTTTTCCTCACCTCTGTTGCTTCTTTCTGTACTTCTCTTGCTTCTTTCTGCAACTCCTCTGCTTCTTTCTGCACCCCTGTTGCCTCTTTCTATACTCCTATTCTATCTTTCTGAACCTCTCTTGCCTCTTTCTGCACCCCTATGGCTTCTCTCTGTACTTCTTTTGCCTCTTTCTACACTTCTGATGCTTCTTTCTGCACCTCTCTTTTTCCTTTCTGTACCTCTCCTGCAAGTTTCTGCTCCTCTCTGGCCTCTAAGTACCTCTCTTGCCTCTTTATGAACATCTCTTGCATCTTTATGCATCGCTCTTGCCTCTTTTGGCACCTCTTTTGCCTCTGTCCGCACCCCTCTTCCCTCTTTCTGTACCATTCATGCCTTTTTCTGCATTTCTCTTTCCTCTTCCTGCACTTCTCTTGACTCTTTCTGTACATTTTGTAGATCTTTCTGCACTGCTCTTGCTTCTTTCTGCATCTCTGTTGCTTCTTTCTGACCTTTGTTGTATCTTTCTGTACTCATCTTCCCTCTTTCTGCATCTCTCTGTCTCTTTGTGCACCTATTTTGTCATTGTGCACCTCTCTTTCCTCTTACTGCACTTCTGTTGCCTCTTTTTGCATCTCTGTTCCTTCTTTCTGCATTTTTCTTGCCGCTTGCTACACTTCTGTTGCTTGTTTCAGCACTTCACTTGCCTTTTTCTGCACCCCTCTTACCTCTTTCTGCACCCCTTTTTCTTCTTTCTGCTCCCCTTCTGACTCTTTCCGTAGCCCTCTTCCTTCTTTCTGCATATCTCTTGTCTCTTTCTGTACCTCTCTTTCTTCTTTGTGCACCCCTTGTTGCCTCTTCTTGCACTCGTCTTCCCTCTTTCTGTACCGCTCTTGTCTCTTGGTATACCTCTCTTGTCTCTCTGTGCAGCTCGCTTGCCTCTTTCTGCACTTCTGTAGCCTTTTCTGCACCTTTGTTGGGTATTCTGTAATTTTCTGCCTCTTTCTGTACCTCTGTTGCTTCATTCAGCACTTCTCTTGCCTCTTTCTGGACTTCTTTTGCTTATTTCTGCACTTCTCTTGCTTCTTTCTACACCTGTCTTGCTTCTTTCTGCATCCCTCATACCTCTTTCTGCATCCTTCTTTCTTCTTTTTTGTACTTCACTTGCCTATTACGGTACCTCTCTTCCCTGTTTCTGCACCAACATTACCTCTTTCTGCACCCTGTTCCCTCTTTCTATGTCTCTCTTGTCTGTTTCTGCAACTCTCTTGCCTCTTTCTGAAGTTCTCTTGCCTCCTTCTGCACCTCTGTTGCTTCTTTCTGCACCTCTTTTGCCTCTTTACACACTTGTTTTGCCTCTTTCTGTACTGCTCTTGCTTTTTCCCGCATCTCTCCTGTTTCTTTCTGCAACTCTTGTCTCTTTCATCACTTCTCTTGCTTCTTTTTGCACCTATGTTGCTTTTGTCAGCACTTCTCTTGACTTTTTCTGTACCTCTCTTGCCTGTTTCCACAACTCTAATGCTTCTTTCTGCAGTTCTCTTGCCTACTTCTGTACCTCTGTCGCTTCTTTCTACACTTCTCCTGCCTCTTTCTGTACCCCTCTTATCTCTTTCTGCACCTCTGTTGCTTCTTTATGCATTTCCCTTGCTTATTTCTGCACCTCTCTTTCCTTTTTCTACACCTCTGTTGCTTCTGTCTGTACTTTTCTTGCTTCTTTCTAGAACTCTCTTGCTTCTTCCTGCACCTCTTGTAAATTTCTACACCCCCTTGCCTCTTTGTGCACCTCTCCTGCCTCTTTCTGAGCCTCGCTTGCCTCTTTCTGCATCCCTCCTGGTCTTTCTGCACCTCTTTTGCTTCTCTCTGCACTTTTCCTGCCTCTTTCTGCACCCCTCCTGTCTCTTTCTGCATCTCTGTTGGTTCTTTCGGCACTGCTCTTTCTTCTTTCTGCACATCTCTTGCAAATTTCTATACCTCTTTTGCCTCTGTCTGCACCCCTGTTCCCTCTTTCTGTACCTCTTTAGCCTGTTTCTGCAACTCTCTTGCCTCTTTCTGCACATCTCTTGCCTCTTTCTGCATATCTCTTGCCTCTTTCTGCACTACTTTTGCTTTTTTCAGCACCTCTCCTGTTTCTTTCTGCAACTCTCTTGTCTCTTTCATCACTTCTCTTGCTTCTTTTTTGCACCTGTGAGGAGGACTCGTACGGGGCGGACCGGAAGTGCGGGGCGGACCGGAAGGTGGAGCCAACAGAAGCTGGTAGCAGTCTAGTGGCGGAGCCAGAAGAGGGGCGTCACGTGACGGCGACGCCGACGTCCTCCGAGGATGAACATCAAAAAGAGAAAGACGACAGAGCAGAGAGCAGCAGTGATCATCGGAGCGGCTCAGGAGGTGTGCGGGAGATGGAGGAGGAGCAGAGGAGTCTAGGAGGCGTGTGGGAGATGGAGGAAGAGCAGAGGAGTCCAGGGGAGTGTGGGAGACTGAGGATGAGCGGGGGAGTCCAGGAGGCGTGCGGGAGATGAAGGAGGAGCAGAGAGAGACAGAGGAATACAGCATACACGGCGGAGAAGCACTGTATACTGCGACCATATCCGCGAGCAAGAAAAGGGAGAAGACGCCCCGGGTCCCAATGCCGTGGCCCTAGAGACAGGTCATGGCCTGAGGCGAGTACCGTTTGGGGGGCATTTTGGTGGGGGTGGTGGGGAGGTTTGGGGAGGTAGGGCACTTGGGTGTTCTATAAAAAGTCCCTATACTCCTTTTTCCTACTTATAGAGCAGCAATTGGTGAGAGTAGCACAAAACCCAAGCCCTATCATTACATTTACCCGACCTTCTTTGTTTTCACCCTTCC
The DNA here is from genome assembly GCF_964261635.1 of Lissotriton helveticus. Taxonomy (NCBI): domain Eukaryota; kingdom Metazoa; phylum Chordata; class Amphibia; order Caudata; family Salamandridae; genus Lissotriton; species Lissotriton helveticus. Next base: position 875,904,021 of record NC_136068.1, on the reverse strand, counting down.
TTACCCAACGGCCTGAGGGAAAAGCAGACATTTGGGAAGCCAGAGAAGACTCGAAAAAGAGAACCCCAAAGAAGATGCCTGCCTGTGTTTTTTTTTATGCCTTTCTGATAACAAAGAGAGAGAACCCTAATCACTCAGAGCAGCAACTCAATTGCTATAAATAGCCTGATAATACCAATAAAATCTGAGAACTCTCAACAAATCACATATCCACTGTCTTTTCTTGAGCAACATACACTCACAGCGGCCCACGCGGCCACAAAAGTGGTGTCAGAAGTGGGATCAGTCCCCAAGTGTCGAATCATGACACAACCCATGCCCCTAGAAAGCATAATTTACTAACTAGCAGAGGGACATGGACACCTTCAACTGGTGTTGGAGCAGCAGGTCCAAACCGCAAAACAAGATAGAGAAGCACTACAAGGGGCTCTAAGAGAACAAGCAGCCCTGCTTTCGTCCAATCAGCAGGTACAGGGCACAGCCATACTACGGCTCACTGACGCTATTGTAAGCACTAGAATACGTCCCAATGTCCCTGGGTCCGTCCTACAAAAATTCCAGGAAGGGGAGGATCCTGATTATTTTTTTACAAACTTTGAGACGGTCGCCACTACCGCTGCATGGCCACCAGATAGACGGAGCCAGTATATAGCACCTCTTTTATCAGGCGAACTCCAGGCGGCTTATCAGGCGGCTAACCCTGCTGGTGCTACTCCCTACGAAGAAGTGAAGAGGACCATCCTAGAGAGACTAGGATGTGACCAGGATATTATAGGAACAAGTTCAGGAAAGAAAAATGGGTCCGTGGGGATAACCCACGTGCCCTGTACTACAGAATCAAGGATTTGGGACTACGTTGGTAAATCCCCAAGCATCCACAATGGAAGAAGTCACGGAAAAAGTGGTTTTAGAGCAATACTTGGACGCCTTACCTAGTAACACGTGCTCATGGGTAAAACAACACCCTTATCTGACCTCTACTTCTGCTGTAGAATTGGCATGTGCCTTTCACAGATCACCTGAGTTCAAGTCTGGCATACCCCGGAACCCTGTTGTCCTTACCATAACTACACCCGGCCCGAATCTAAGCTCCAAGTCCCACCCCGAGCAGTTCCAGCAAACCCCTGGTCCTAGTGGGTCGGGTCCACAGTGTTATCATTGTGGCGAATGGGAACATATCGCTCGAAACTGTCCCCATAAAACCCCAGCAGCTGAACCTATGGATGTGGGTTATTCTCGGGGAAAGGTAATGGTAACAGAGAAAAATCCCCAGCGCTATAAAGTAGACATACTCCTCAGTGGAAAAAAACAGACCGCCCTGCTTGACACTGGTTGTCATGTAACCATGGTACCCCAACTCCAAATCCAAGAAAACAAACAGGTCTATGTTACTTGTGTCCACGGGGATACCAGGCCATACCCTATAGCAGAAGTTCTAATGGAGATCCTACACGACCTACAAATACGAAGAGTAGGGGTTATTCCCTCCCTGCCTGAAGAAGTAATCATAGGCACTGACCACCCTAAGTTTGACCTCTGTCTAGATGACATAAAAAAAACATGACTTGGCTAAGTAATGCCCCTTTTCATGACAGTGATATAGACGGAACCATAGGGAAAGATAGGAAAAGCAAGAATGAAAAAAGAAAAGAGAAAAGGAACTTTATACAATCGCTCTATCATGCATTCCCTCTGTCCACCACAGTTCCCACCGATTCAGCACCGGTCAGCTTCAGAGCGGTTCAGAGGGAAGATGAAACATTGAAGCATGCCTGGAACCAAGTTAAAGAGATAGAGTCAGAACAGGTAGGACCCTATTTTTTTGTAAAAAAAGGGTTGTTGTATAGCGCCTTTTAAGGGGGGGCACCTCCCAAAACCCAGCTATTGGTACCCCTTACCTTCCGTAAACACGTACTACAACTAGCACATACCCAGACCGGGGGAGGACATTATGGGAAAGAGAACACCCTTCTTTACCTCCTAGAGAAGTTCTATTGGCCTGGAGTGTATAAGGATGTGGCGAGACATTGTGCAGCTTGTGTGAGGTGCCAGTACACAAACCCCGAGGGTAAAGAAAGCTCCTCTATGTCCTTTACCTATTATCGATTTCCCATTCAAAAGTCAGTATGGATATAGTAGGTCCAATCTCAATCTCACCCTCAGCCAGAGGGCATAAATACATTTTGGCCATTGTAGACTACGCCAGTAGATACCCGGAAGCATTCCCCTTGTCTACCATGACCACACCGGCTATTGCCAGGGCAATGGTATCGTTCTTCTCCCGAGTGAGTTTTCCGTCAGAGATCCTGACTGACCAGGGAATCCCCTTTATGTCCCATGTCATGGCACAGGTCTGTACTATCCTGGGTGTTCAACAACTCTGCACCTCTGTATACCATCCACAAACTGATGGTCTTGTTGAGCATTACAATAGAAACCATAAAGACCATGTTGCGCATAGTCATTTCAGATACAGGCAGGGATTGGGATCATAAATTACCACTGATTCTCTTTGCCATAAGAACACATGAGCAGAGATCAACAGGTTATTCCCCCTTTGAAATATTATTCTGGAGAAAACCGCGAACGCTGCTAGACATGGCAGCTGAACAGTGGGAAGGAGAGGATGAGGAGGGTCAAGCCCTAACTAAGTACGACTTGAAGTCCGCAGTCATGAGCATTTGGGGATTAGTCCATGAAAAAATGGAATAAGCACAGTCCTCTCAGAAACACTACTACGATAGGAACAGCCAGATGAGGGAATTTAAACCGTGAGAAAAGGTACTCCTTTTACTTCTGTCCTCGGACACCAAACTATTACCAAAATGGCAAGGCCCCTATGTCATTGAAAAACAAATGTCCCCCGTCACTTACAGTGTCTTACTGCCCCATTGACCCGGAGGGAAGCAGATTTATCATATAAATCTGTTAAAAAAATGGGAAGATACCCCAGAGCTCAATGGAGCTGGAGGCCCCATCCTAACAGTTAGCACAGACAGACCCTTAGACATCCCTACTGTGGACACTCAGGACACCCCAACAGAAAACCCCCCACGGGGGATAACTTAAACTCCGAACAACAATACCAATTACAGGCTATGTTGGAGCAGTTTCCAGGTCTTTTTTCTTTCAGCCCAGAGTTAACTACGTTGGTACAACATGATATCATTCCCTTGAATCCCGCCATCGTAAAAACAGAAACCATATCGCATCCCTGCTGCCCGTAGGGAAGCTGTAGAAAAGGAAGTAACTAATATGTTGAACTCCCATATCATAGAGCCATCCACAAGCAACTGGTGCTCCCCAATTGTGATAGTCCCAAAACCCAACGGGAGTCTCCGTTTTTGTATAGACCTCCACCAGGTAAACCGCATTACAAAATTTGATTCCTACCCAATGCCACGCATTGATGAACTAATAGAACGCTTGGGGAATGCTAAGTATATGTCTATGCTAGATCTCACCAAGGGATACTGGCAGATACCCCTAACCCCACAGGCCAGAGAAAAAAACACTTTTGACACTCCTTTTGGCCTGTACCAGTTTAAGGTACTCCCTTTCGGCCTTCATGGGGCACCGGCGTCATTCCAATGAATAATGGACCGCTTGTTGAAACCACACACTGCCGCCTACTTAGACGACATAGTCGTTTTTAGTTCAAGCTGGACAGAGCACCTACAACACCTAGACGCTGTATTTTCAGCTATTCAAGAAGGTGGACTCAAGATAAATCCGAAAAAATCTCTCTTGGTCACCGATTCTATTCAGTATCTTGGGTACACGGTCCAAAAAGGCCTTATCAAACCCCAAATAAGCAAAATTGAAGCTATCAAAACGATACCCGCCCCAAAGACCAAACGTGACATACGCTCCTTCCTAGGCTTCATAGGGTATTACCGATGTTTTATCCCAAATTTTTCCACATTGGCCAGTCCTCTGACTAACCTCCTGACCAAAGCCTGTTCCACCCGTGTAACCACCTGGGACGCCACCCATGAAAAAAGCTTTCAGAACCTAAAACACGCCATCTGCACCGCCCCGGTTTTACATTTCCCTAACTTCCAGAAGCCATTTCTTCTACAAACCGATGCCTCAGGTCTGGGTCTAGGGGCCGTGCTGTGCCAGCCTGATTCAAAAGGTGATCTCAAACCACTTCTTTACATAAGCAGGAAACTCTTTCCTCGGGAAAGGTCGTATTCGACAATCGAGAAAAAGTGCTTAGCCATTAAATGGTCAATAGAGGCTCTTCAGTATTATTTTCTGGGAAGACAGTTCACAGTGCTCACGGATCATGCACCACTCACCTGGCTAGTTCGAAACAAAGACTCTAACCCATGTATCTTAAGATGGTTCTTGGCATTCCAACCCTTCTCATTCAAGACCCTGCATGAACCAGGATCCAGACAAATCTGTGCTGACTACTTGTCAAGAAACCCCTTTTCTGAATGGCCCCATCGTCCATTCCTGCTGGGGGAGGTATGTGAGGAGGACTCGTGCGGGGCGAACCGGAAGTGAGGGGCGGACCGGAAGGTGGAGCCGACAGAAGCTGGTAGCAATCTAGTGGCGGAGCCGGAAGAGGAGCGTCACGTGACGACAACGCCGACATCCTCCGAGGGTGAACATCAAAAAGAGAAGAAGGACGATGGAGCAGAGAGCAGCAGCGATCATCGGAGCGTCTCAGGAGGTGTGCGGGAGACGGAGGAGGAGCAGAGGAGTCCAGGAGGCATGCGGGAGACGAAGGAGGAGCAGAGAGAGACGGAGGAAGACAGCATGGCGGAGAAGCACTGTATACTGCAACCATACCCGGCGGGCAAGAGAAGGGAGAAGACGCCCCGGGTCCCAACGTCGCGGCCCTGGAGACGGGTCGTGGCCTGAGGCGAGTACCGTTTGGGGGGCATTTTGGTGGGGGTGGTGGGGAGGTTTGTGGAGTTAGGGCACTTGGGTGTTCTATAAAAAGTCCCTACACTCCTTTTTCCTACACATAGAGCAGCAATTGGTGACAGTAGCACAAAACCCAAGCCCTATCATTACATTTACCCGACCTTCTTTGTTTTTATCCCTTCCTTACCCAACGGCCTGAGGGAAAAGCAGACATTTGGGAAGCCAGAGAAGACTTGAAAAAGGAAACCCCAAAGAAGACGCCTGCCTGTATTTTTTTATGCCTTTCTGATAACAAAGAGAGAGAACCCTAATCACTCAGAGCAGCAACTCAATTGCTATAAATAGCCTGATAATACCAATAAAATCTGAGAACTCTTAACAAATCACATATCCACTGTCTTTTCTTGAGCCACATACACTCACAGCGGCCCACGCGGCCACAGTACCTATGTTGCTTCTTTCAACACTTCTTTAGCCTTTTTCTGTACCTGTCTTTCTTGTTTCTGCAACTCTCTTGCTTCTTTGTGCAGTTTTCTTGCCTCCTTCTGCACCTCTTGCTTCTTTCTGCACTTCTCTTGCTTCTTTTTGTACCCCTCTTTTCTCTTTCTGCACCTCTGTAGCTTCTTTCTGCACTTCTCTTGTTTCTTTCTGTTCCTCTCCTGCTTCTTTCTGGACCTTTGTTGCCTCTTTCAGCACCTCTGTTGCTTCTTTCTGTACTTCTCTTGCTTCTTTCTAGACTTCTCTTGCTTCTTCCTGCTCCTCTTGAAAATTTCTACACACCTCTTGCCTCTTTGTGTTCCTCTCTTACTTCTTTGTGCACTTTTCTGCCTCTTTCTGCTCCTCTGTTGGTTCTTTATGCACTGCACCTGCTTCTTTCTTCACCTCTCTTGCAAATTCCTGTACCCCACTTGCCTCTGTCTGGACCACTGTTCCCTCTTTCTGTACCTCTTTGCCTGTTTCTTCAATTCTCTTGCCTCTTTCTGTATCTCTAGTGCTTCTTTCTGCACTTCTCTTGCTTCTTTTTGCACTTATCTTGCTTCTTTCAGCACTTCTCTTGCCTTTTTCTGTACGTGTCTTGCCTGTTTCTGCAAATCTCTTGCTTCTTTCTACAGTTTTCTTGCCTCCTTCTGTACATCTGTTGCTTCTTTCTGTACTTCTTGTACCTCTTTAGGCACCACTCGTCTCTTTCTGCACCTCTGTTGCTTCTTTCTGTACTCTTCTTGCTTCTTTCTAGACCTCTCTTGCAAATTCCTACACTAATTCTGTACCCCTCTTCCTGCACCTCTCTTGCCTCTGTCTGCATCCCTGTTCCCTCTTTCTGCACCTCTTATGCCTGTCTCTGCAGTTCTCTTTCCTCTTTCTGCACCACTATTGCTTCTGTACGCACTTTCATTGCCTGTTTCTGCATTCATTTAGCCTCTTTCTGCACCCCTGTTGCTTCATTCTGCTCTTCTCTTGCTTCTTTCTGTACTTCTCTTGCTTCTTTCTGCATCCCTCTTGCCACTTTCTGTAGCCCTCTTCCCTCTTTCTGCACATCTTTTGCCTCTTTCTGCTCCTCTCTTGCCCCTTTCAGTACTTCTCTTACCTCTTTCTGCACTTCTCTTGTCTCTTTATGTAACTCACTTACCTCTTTATGCACCTCTCTTGCCTCTTTCTACACATGTCTTACTCTTTCTGCACCTCTGGTGTTTTTATCAGCAATTCTCTTGCTTCTTTCTGTACTTCTCTCGTCTGTTTCTATATCTTTAACAGAGTTTTATATAACGCAAACTTGACCCGAAGGTAATGGGTATCAGAGAGCTTTACATAGCACCAGTTGCATTACATGAGGACACATTCATTTTTGTTAGGCATGGGAAGATTCAGTGATTTGTCCAAAATCACAGGATATTCAGTGTCATTGCCGAGACTCAAACCGGGTTCCCCGGATTTGAGGCCGACCGCCCTAGCCATTAGGCCAACTCCTCTTCCCAAACGGGAAGTGTAAGCTGTCAAGTTTAAAGATCTGTGTGCTCTTGTGACTGAGGTATATGTCTACTTGTACATGTATTCTCAAATGTGTTCTGCATCTGAAGATTGTAGCTTAAAAGCGGGTAGCTTCTCTTTTAGGTTGTTAAATCTTCATAGTTCTGCTCTGTCATTCGGTTGCAAAAGCAGACATGTCTTATGTATATAGGTGTTATAGAGCCCCTCAAATGTACCATTGAATACCCTTGTGCCCTGTATTATGAGCAGAAAGAAATACCTACACCTTTTTGTACACACATTTTCTGTCACGACGTCAATGGCGTACCACTAACCTCTGAGAGATGTCAGCAGGAACGATGGATGACTAGTCCCCCTCTTCTCCGGAACGCACACTACACAGTGTAGGGGTAACACAACTATGTATGAATGTGTGGTATATAAATAAATAATACCGGATCTATTTTTGTCTAGGCATAGCAATAACAGATAGCTCAATAAATAAGAGTCAAGATTCGAGGTAGTAGGAGTTTTGCAGGTTTATTACAGCATAAAGGACAGGAACAGGACGACCTGCACAGGAATAGGATGGCAGCGCTACCGGGGGCAGGGTCGGAAATCGGCGTAACATTTAATAACAGTGCATGATCATATATACTAGAACAGTTGCATTACAATACATACGATAGGCGGAGCAGTGGGTGTGGTCAATAGCAGTCGCGAAAGATAAAGGTGAAAGTAGGTGTAACAGAGGCGTATACATAGACATGTGATGTAAACGTAACAGAATATGTCATGAATGGGGCGGAAACATGGAGGGGGCTACCTAAGGAGCCGGGACCTCTGACCTAATGGTGCGCGCAAACTGGCAATGACGTGTTACTAGAAGAAGCTGGGGGCTTCGAACTCTGTGCTAGGAGCAGAGACTGGAGTCTGGAGAGTCAGGGCGACATGTACCTAAGCAGTATCTAGTATCTGATGTTTAGAGAACATGTTGATAGGATCCAAAAGTTATCGGGGTAAAGGCGAACAGACTCTAAGACTGGAGCATGCATTATTCTACATGTAGTGCGTGATGAAGAATATTAAATGACCATTAAATGCAGTATTTCTCTTACATGGAGATGTAAAGGCTAGACAATGACGGAAACTATTGATGCAGTTCAGTAGCTTAGGAATGCAGAGAAGGAGGACTGAACTGATAACTGGAATCATAACATACTCTTGGCAGACTCAGAGGCAGAGCCAGGCTGAGCCGGGCACTGCGAGGCAGGAAGTAAGTGAAGGGTCGAGGATACAGGTGGGGGCTGTATCGCTCCTCAGCGAGGCTTCAGGAGACAGGAGCTGAATCTGGTGTCCAGGCCCTTTTGAGGCCTAGAAACGGGGACTTTACAATGGAATAACGTGTGCACTGAGAAACGTGGCAACGTAGCTTTACATAGGCCTGATATTCGTAGTATTCACGAGAACTGGAAACTGACATACTAGAGGTGGATACAACTGTAATTGCGTCATTAATCGAACATGGGGAATACATATGCATATTAATCATGCACACATAACATATGATGGAGGACGCGTAGGGACACAGAACATGGCAAAATTTACTTTTCCACATTCCCTCCTTGTCACTACGTTTCCATCAGGAAACATCAATATTCATGATACCATCTATCATTTCATACAGTATCATTTGCTCGTCTCGAATTTTCTGGGAACGGGTTTTAGAACGGGGCTTGGGACTAGGAATACAAGAGGTAGCACAAATGCCGCAAATCGCAGGGCCACATTGTATACAGAGGCAGCAGCTGAATATGATCGCTACTGCAATACCTAGAAAGGACAGGACTTTCCATCCCCAAGCGGAAATTATATTCCAGAACCAACCGGACCATGTCCAGGTGCCTGGATCTTGGTGTAACAGATGGGCAATTTTATGGAGTCTGGTTATAGCTGAATAAACAGACGGCGCGTTATTTGGAATGAAAATGCAGCAACTAGATCCGATGACTCTACAGGCCCCGCCCCTATCGGCCAATATGACGTCAAGGACGAGACGATTCTGTAAAACGACAAATCTCATAGCAGATTGCTCTTCAGTTAAGTTACCTAGAGCAGAGGCAGTCTCATTTACTACAGCTTCAAGGGTTCTGGTTAACCTACGAATTAGCTTACTATTCTGGATAGGTCCTATAAAAAAGAAGAAACCTCTATTGAAATCTGTATACTGTTCTAGAGCAGTTTCAGTATAATCGACAATGGGGGACTCCCTTCTATGTCTAAGGTGTACTAGATGTGTGTTTCTATGATAATCAGATGGGGCTAGGAAAACTGGTGGCAGTAGGAAGGCAATGTAACAGGTTCCCTCCCAATCGAGGGGCAGACGAACATATGCGGTCTGACCACAAATAAAATAAGAATGGCGTGAAGCTTTGAAAATAGATTTCCCACTGTCACTATATTTGACAATAGTAGTACAATCGCTATGTCCTACATGTACGGAACCATTATTTCTAACACATAATTCGCCTTTGACTGGTAGTACTGAAATAGCAGGTAAGTCTGGAGTGGAATCAGACTGAACATTCAGGACCATGAAATTCGAAGAATAATTACCTAAATTGTAAACTTCGTTTTCTAGATCTAACCCTGTTCTGTGGGGAAGACCTTGCTTGTCTGGAAAACATGTACTGTTAAGAAAAGACATATCTGTTGAAGATGACGTTAACGTGGACCATGCTCCACACAAACCATTATGTGAAAATGGATAAGGAAAGAGTGGCAGAACTCCCTTCGGTGTCTGGAAAGGGGGGAGTCGACCACACACCCAACAATTAGTGGCATTGCTGGTCTGGTGTGAATAATGTAACATGCGGATGAAAGAATTGTTACGCATAGCGAGGCGGTAAGAGAGTTCATGAGGAGGCAGATCACTAAACGTGTGCTCTACTGTAGCATTAGAGGACTTATTTACATGAGAAACTGGAAAATACAGATAAAACGCATAACTGGTGCAGGAAATCATAACACTGAGAAATAATATGAAACATAGAAAAACGATACATCGGATTGAGTTTTGACTAACTCTCTCACTATGGGGGTCTATTTTATACATGTCAGAAACCGGTCTAACCGTTTCACCTAGGGGAGGACTTAGACAATCAAACTGGCTGACTTATTTTACTAGACCTTAACTTGAGTTTATACTACTGTTGCGGAGTTTTCTCTAACAGGGAGGGTGCAGTATCATTGTCTTTTGCGGGACAGTCCTTAAGAATAGTACTTTGGCAGTCCTTTGAATCCTGGGAAATGTTCTTTGAGACTGGCTTCAATCCATAAAATTTTTTTAATATGCGAAAGATGCACCCAGCCTTTGCGTCCCTCCAACTTCACGGCTGTACGGGTGGCCAGGAGGACCTGTCGGGGCTCCTTCCAGCGAGGCTCCAGCGGACTTGAGCGATCGAAATTTCGCACTAGGACCATGGATCCGGGAACGATTTCATGCGGTGCCACCTCGGTATTGTCTGGAAATGCGGCGGCAACCTGTGAACGACAAGAGTTGAGGGCAGACATCAAGGAAGCTAGGTAATCTGTCAGCATATTACTTGAAACATTGGTAATACTTCGGGGTCTAGGAGTACCCCACATGTTAGGGGGGCGGCCGAAAACGACCTCATACGGGGACAGGCCTGATCTGGAATGTGCGACCATGCGCATATAGAACAGGGCGACTGGCAGAGCTATTAGCCAGTCCACACCTTTCTCTTGACAAACTTTTGCAATTCGGATTTTCAGGGTCTGATTATGTCTCTCTACAAGACCGGCTGCTTCAGGATGGCGTACACAATGGAACTTCCACTGGTACCCTAACAAAAGGGACACGTGTTTTATGAGTTCAGATGAGAATGGCTGGCCGTTGTCAGAATATACGACCCTAGGGAGTCCGTAACGGGGGAAGAACTCACGAACCAACTGCTTGGCAGTGGTCGCGGCTGTGTAGTCTGGAACTGGATATGCCTCCGTCCACCTGGACAAAGCGCATACAACTACAAGGACATACTTGAAACCTCGACATCGCTCCATCTGAATGTAATCCATCTGGAGGACTTCAAAAGGGTGGTCAGGAGGCTGGAAACCACCTTGTTCCACCGGGACACTTTTACCTGGATTAAACTGACAACATATCATACAGGTACGGACTTTCTGCTTGGCTGCAGCTCGTAAATGCTTGTTGAACCAAATGTTCTGGATACTGTCTAACATAGCTTTTTCTCCTAAATGTGCTGGACTATGTGCGGTATTAATAATGACTTGAACCATAGAGTCGGGGAGAAACCATGTGGCCTTTCCCTTTGTCACCCATCCCTGATCTGTCTGGACCCCTCCTTGTTCGGACCATTTCTTGATTTCATCGGGAGTAGCATGTAACTGGATATCTATGACATCTTGAGTAGGGTCTTTAACTGTCATACATGTAGTCGGATTTGGAGTATGTGTCTGTGTCGGATTAACTGTAGTGTCTGGGGTCTGAGCTGTAAGCTTGGCTGTGCGATCTGCTAGATCATTACCTTGGGAAATAGTGTCAGTAACTTTCGTATGTGCTTTGCACTTCATGATAGCAATGGATGTCGGTAAGTGTATGGCATCTAACAGAGCTTGAATAAGGAGACCATGCTGAATCTTGGTTCCATGAGAAGTCATGAAACCTCTCTCCTGCCAGAGCACTCCGAAGTCGTGTACAACTCCAAATGCGTAACGTGAATCTGTGTAAACATTAACTTTCAGGTTCTTGGCGTGTATGCAGGCTTGAGTCAGAGCAACTAGCTCTGCTGCTTGAGCAGACAGGGTGTCAATACGGTGTGTCTCAATAACTTCAGTGTCAGTAGTCACTGCATACGCGGCTACTAGTTCTCCTGTACTTGTTCTCATACATGAACCATCCACATAAAGTGTCAGGTCGGGATCTGGTAATGGAATATCTGTCAGATCTTGTCTTGGCTTTGTCATAATGTTAACTACTTCCACACAGTCGTGTGTGGCAGAATTCAAAGTAACTGACGGTAACAATGTAGCAGGGTTTAGGACGTTGCAGCGTCTGATTTCTATGTGTGGCTGGAACAGTGTCAATTCATAACCTGTTAAACGTGCAATTGTCAAATGCTGAGTTTGTGTTCGGTTTAAAAGAACTTCCACGGAGTGTGGGACTTGTACTGTCAAGGAATGTCCTAATACTATGGAATCACTTTGTCTGATAGCTAGTGCTGTGGCTGCAACTGACTTGAGGCACGCAGGCAGAGCCTGGGCTACAGGATCTAATGTGCTCGAAAAATAAGCACAGGGCTTGTATTGTCCTGCTTGATCTTGTGTGAGGACAGATAATGCTGTACCTTCACGTTCAGTGACGAAAAGTGTAAAAGGCTTACTGTAGTTCGGTGTTGCTAGAACTGGAGCTTGACATAGGGCTTTCTTTAACTCATTGAAACTAAGTGTATGTTCAGATGTCCACGGGAGGACAGTCGATACGGCTGCCTCCTGTGTCGTTAACTGTATCAGTGGCTTGGCTAGAAATGCATACTGAGGAATCCATTGTCTGCAATAAGAAGTAAGGCCAATAAAAGCACGTACCTCCTTCTGGGTCTTGGGCTGAGGAAGACTCGCTATTAACTGGATACGGTCTGGTGTCAACTGCCTACCCCTCTTGGACAGTAAGTGTCCTAAGTAGACCACTTGCTGGACACAGAATTGAAGTTTAGAAGGGGACACCTTGTGTCCCATCTCGGCAAGGAAATACAAGACTGTAAGTGAGGCTTGCTCGCAAGCACGTTCAGAACGGGCTGTGATCAGTAGATCATCGACATACTGGAGCAGGGCAGTGTCAGTTGGCATGTGAATGTTGTCTAGTTGTCTCTTGAGTGCTTGACTATAAATACTAGGACTTTCTGTGAAACCTTGAGGAGCGCGTGTGAACATATAGCTCCTTCCATTTAAACAAAATCCGAAAAGAAACTGGCTGTCTGGATGAATGGGGACACAAAAAAATGCATTCTTGAGGTCTATGACTGTAAAAAATGAGGCTTCAGAATCAATGGCTGTCAATAGGGAAGAGATATCTGGGACAACTGGATACTGGGGAATAATACATTTATTAAGTTCTCGGAGATCAATCACTAATCGATATACTGGAGGTGCATTTGGATCAGTACGTTTCATGACTGGAATGATCGGAGAATTGCATACATTGGAGTCAGTTTCTACAACTACTCCTTGAGCGATGAGCTCGTCAATAATTTTGGATAAGGCTGCTACAGCCTCAGGTGGCAATCTGTACTGTCTTATTCGTGGCAGGACTACACCTGGCTTGAGAGTCACACGATGGGGTGTGATTTGCATATAACCAACATCAGTTGGACCTTGCGCCCATAGATGCTGCGGAACATTGGACAATCTGGGATCAAAATCTCGTAATACATAGTGACCCTTGAAGTCACGTAGGAACAATCGTATTCCCTCTGGGGAACAGCATATAACTGCACCTAACTCTTTCAGTGTCTTAATGCCTAATAGATTTTCTGGACATGACTTAGTAAGTAACAGATCAGTAGTGCGGGACAATGGACCTACTTCTAGAGTAACTGGCTTTGATATTTCATTTACAATAGGTTTTCCTGAAAATCCAAGGGAAACATTTCTAGAGCCTGAGAGCGGAGCCCCTGGAACTTCGGCGTGACTGATGGTGGTCCTACTTGCCCCTGTATCAATCAAAAACTTTCTGTCTTTCCCTAATACTTGACTATGAACATAGGGACCTTCTTGATCTACAGGTATCTCGATGAGAGGCAAGCCTACCTCCCTCTCTAGGCTGTTTCATGAATATGGCTGATACTCTGGATACTCAGACTGTGCATACTGGTACATCTGCTGTGTAACATGCTGTGTTGCAGCGATAGGCTGCGGTGCTGTAACTGTCTGTGGTGCATTCTGTGACTGAGGAGTCTGTGTAACTTGTTCTTGTCTAGGCGGACGTGGTCTTTCTTTAGTCTTACCGGTAGCTATGTTGTGTTTCAGAACTGCACACTCGTTTATAAAATGACCTGGCTGTTTACAATAATTGCAGTTCCCTTTAACGGGAGCTGCAGGATGACTGGCTTGATTTGGACCCCTCTTCTGACTGTCTTGAGGAACAGATTGTGCAACTAGTACTTTCATTTTCGTGTCTTTCATACGTTTTCTCTCGTGATCTTGTTCTTCTCTGATTCTATTCTGGTGATATTGAAGCATCTGTAACATCTGGGACGGGGTATTAGCTTGCCAGGTACTTTCGACTTTCAAAACTCGGTTTTTAATTTGTGGACTTGAATTCTCGACTAATTTAGTAACAAAAAGATGAGGGTATGACTCGCTACTCGTCTTGAGGCCACTGTTTATGGTAAAACATTTCTCAAATCTGGAATAATAATCACTAATATCTTCGTCTTGTTTCTGTTTACATGCTGAGATTGCATCCCAGTCTTCTTTTCTAGTTGTCAATAACCTAGGCAAAACTTGTATTAATAATTCTGGTAATTCTTTACATTTATCTCCAAGACCGGTACCTGGTACTCGTGCCTTATCTTCAGCTTCTAGGACTGCCCAATCGATCTTTTTCTCTCCCACCTCCCATTCTTTTTCTTTGAGTTTCTCATATACCCCTGCGGGCAACAGGACCTTTAACATTTTAATGATATCTGGATACGTGTATTCTCCCATACGGAGCATGTCTTTTAATTCTCGGTGGAACCCTGCTGGATCTTTATCATGACAGGGAATTAACTTTTTCATCTCTAGGAGTTCCATCTTTGTGATAGGGGTGTAAACAAACACTCGTTGCATTTCACCACCCTCTGTCTTAACTGGATGCACTTCTCGTAACGGATTCTGTCTGTCTATGTAAAAGGATTTACTTTCTGGGGGTGAGACATGAACAAAATGTGGGTTCAAAAACATACTATATTTGTGGCGCTGTTCTAAAATGACACTAATTAAATCGGTACCTAAACCTTTCCATTTATACTGGAGTAACTCGTTCAGGACATCGTGTAACGGACCTGGATCAGAATGTTGACCCTCATACAGTGTAATGAGGTGCTGGATCATATACATACACGCCAGTCGCTGCTCGGCTGGGGGCAATTTCAGGAACATTTGTGCCACTATTTCGTCTGGAAAAGTGGTAGAATCAGTAATCCATCGGACTGCTGATCGGACTAGTTCTTGTTCATGCATAGAACTTAACTCACTATAACCGATTCGTGATTTCAGAATGTGATCGGTAGCTTGAAATACTTGTTCCAGAGAACCTTGTTCTGGTGCTGGATGATGTAAAATTGACTTGCGTTCTAGGCGCAAATGGCGATCTGGAAATCTAGATTTTCCTACATACGCTATTCTGGCGGGATTCTCGTCCTCTACCTCTTCTGTAGAAGAGTCATTTTCTTTCTCGCTTACTTGTGCTTCTTTACGTTGTTCGTGTACCCTTATTATTTCTTTACGGATCTTCTTGTACATACTCTCTATACTACTGATGGTCTTATGCTTACCCTCGGCTACATTATCACTCCACCTTGTCAGGACTTTCATTTCGGCTCGATCTTTGGTCGGATAATCTTGTTCCCTTATTAGACAATTAATCAGAAACTTTAATATCATGAGCTGGACTTCAACTTTTCTTTGGCACATGACGTCACTAATACTTTCTGGATCATTCCCTGTACGGATGAAACGATATATTCTGTCTAGATCTTCTTTCATATCTGGTAGGGTGACTAGATACTCGGTCACTTTTCTCACGCGTAATGAATATAAAACCATACTATCCTCGCCTGGGACTGGATCATAGCCACATTCGGTAAGGGCTTTTCTTATTTCTGCAACAGACTGATACCTGGGCGTGCGCTGTGACGCTTGTGCATGTAATTCGGCTAACGTTAAACGCTTGTGTGGCGGCGGGGTTTGAGGAGGACCTCCCCCTGCGGCCCCTAAACTAGAGTCGTCTACTGATGCTCTTCGTCCTGGCAGAGTGGGAAATGGAAATGCTGGCTGGACTTGTATGGCGGGCTGGACCGGGGGTACCGTAACAGGTACTCCGGTGTCTGGAGGAGCGGGAAGTGCCTGATTTACAGGGACTGGCGGAGCAGGAACAGGATTTGCATATTCTGGGACTGTGTCGTCCAAATAGGACGAAATGAAAATATCAGCTGCGGTCGGTTTGTGACGTAGCTTGAGCGGAACTAATGGTGGCGGGAAATTACTGGATGCCTCCGGGGTCGCTTTTGGCAAGCCCTCGGCAAGAAGAGGATACATACCCTTAATAAGAGCATGCCTCTGTCTGTCTGACTGTTCGGTTTTAACTCGTTCACCAATCTCGATTAATTCCCTTTCTTGGGCTCGTTCTAAGGATTCTCTACTTAATTCTGACTTTCTGATTTCTTTTTCGGTTCTTTTATGAGATTCTTTGCGCCATAACTCGATGGCATCTTTCTGTGACTGTCTGGCTTTCTTTTTCCATAATGCTTCTTCTACTCGCATGATGCACTCGGCATCCCATGTGCCTGATACAGGCCATCTATACTTTTCTTCTAACTGTTTGGTATACTCTACCCATAAATCTAGATATAGTATGGCACTTATGCCATGCTTTTGATACATAAAATGACCTGGACTGTCCCTAGGCGGGACAGGAACTGCTGCTTCTAGCAGACCTTTTCTGGTTTTTAACTGACGCAGTTTTGAAAAGAGCGGCATGACTGAACTATAACCTGGACACAACACAATACACAATAAACACGATAATTACTTCACACTCATACCACGACATTAAAATACATGAATAACATTCAGAATAACAGTTCGAACAGAATACTACCTGGAATACGGGAAAACAGAATACATGAATTTTCTCGAGAACAGAACTGACTAGAACAGAAACTAGATGCACTGCTGAAACAGTACGAAACTTACCGGTCTCATACAGAGACACGTCAGGACCCGCATCCACCGAAGTGGACACTTCGTTTGTGGGTCTGTGTACCACCAACCCACGGACCAGAGTCAATTAGATTGACCCTGTCTAGATACTACCCCAGCAACGGTACTCACCGGGCAGCAAGAACGGAAGGCCTCGGACTGGACTGGACTGCTTCGACGCCGGACGGACGAACTTCGGACTTCTGTTACGGGTGGGCCTCCGGATACCTCGGACCTTGGACTCTCGGCTTGGGCTCTGGTCGGGACTCGCCGCGTTCCTCCACCGTCTCGTCTGGATGCTGGACCGCCTCCTCCGTCTCCTCCGTGGGCCTGAGGGATACTTAAAGCAGAAATATCTGCCGGTGCGCAGAAGAGTTCCGTCACGACTGCAGAGGGTCAGGGGGCCGGCGTGGCTTCACCGACGCGTGGGGAAAGGGCAAGTCCCTGTTCGGGCGCCATTATGTGGTATATAAATAAATAATACCGGATCTATTTTTGTCTAGGCATAGCAATAACAGATAGCTCAATAAATAAGAGTCAAGATTCGAGGTAGTAGGAGTTTTGCAGGTTTATTACAGCATAAAGGACAGGAACAGGACGACCTGCACAGGAATAGGATGGCAGCGCTGCCGGGGGCAGGGTCGGAAATCGGCGTAACATTTAATAACAGTGCATGATCATATATACTAGAACAGTTGCATTACAATACATACGATAGGCGGAGCAGTGGGTGTGGTCAATAGCAGTCGCGAAAGATAAAGGTGAAAGTAGGTGTAACAGAGGCGTATACATAGACATGTGATGCAAACGTAACAGAATATGTCATGAATGGGGCGGAAACATGGAGGGGGCTACCTAAGGAGCCGGGACCTCTGACCTAATGGTGCGCGCAAACTGGCAATGACGTGTTACTAGAAGAAGCTGGGGGCTTCGAACTCTGTGCTAGGAGCAGAGACTGGAGTCTGGAGAGTCAGGGCGACATGTACCTAAGCAGTATCTAGTATCTGATGTTTAGAGAACATGTTGATAGGATCCAAAAGTTATCGGGGTAAAGGCGAACAGACTCTAAGACTGGAGCATGCATTATTCTACATGTAGTGCGTGATGAAGAATATTAAATGACCATTAAATGCAGTATTTCTCTTACATGGAGACGTAAAGGCTAGACAATGACGGAAACTATTGATGCAGTTCAGTAGCTTAGGAATGCAGAGAAGGAGGACTGAACTGATAACTGGAATCATAACATACTCTTGGCAGACTCAGAGGCAGAGCCAGGCTGAGCCGGGCACTGCGAGGCAGGAAGTAAGTGAAGGGTCGAGGATACAGGTGGGGGCTGTATCGCTCCTCAGCGAGGCTTCAGGAGACAGGAGCTGAATCTGGTGTCCAGGCCCTTTTGAGGCCTAGAAACGGGGACTTTACAATGGAATAACGTGTGCACTGAGAAACGTGGCAACGTAGCTTTACATAGGCCTGATATTCGTAGTATTCACGAGAACTGGAAACTGACATACTAGAGGTGGATACAACTGTAATTGCGTCATTAATCGAACATGGGGAATACATATGCATATTAATCATGCACACATAACATATGATGGAGGACGCGTAGGGACACAGAACATGGCAAAATTTACTTTTCCACAAATGCCTCCCAGGGAAAAAGGGGAAGGGGAGAAAACAATAAAGGATGTTCCGAAGGGCTTCTGGGAACTGTATGGAGGCCGTCCACCCACTCTCTCGCCAGCCTCTATGACCCCCCGGTGTTTGCTGCAGGTAAGGAGGGAACAAGAACCAACAATTAGAAACCCAGCACTGCACAGAAGTCACGGTAACACGTATACACAAGATGAAAGGTACTAACTGTAGGGGTGGACTGGAGCGCTTGAAAAGCCCTCAGGCAAATAATACTGGAAACAGCGCTTTGTCGAATGTATCCAAGTCTTTCAAGAGCAGCCTGACCACTGGTGGCAAAGGCTCCAAGAGTCGCCAAAAATCAGCAAGGAATGTGCAAACAAAAGAACAAACAAAATCATCAAGGGTCTTCCTAGTGTAGCGCGCACCGGTACCGGCACGCCTGGATGCACCCAAGAAACTCCACAGGAAAAGCACAGTGACGGAGACGACAACGCGCTCCTGCGCGGGTCTCAAAAACGCCACTAAATATAGCGAGAAGGAATTCCCACTGGAAGAGTACAGTGGCGGAGACGGCAACGCGCTCCTGCGCGGGTCTCACAAACGCCACTATCTAGAGCGAGACCGCCCGTCTTATTGATGCGGGGACTCGCTGAAAGTAAATAGTACCACAAACAGGATCGAGATATGCTGAGAAGCAGAATCCGTTCTGCTCTAACTGAATGAATACCTGAATCTCCGCTCCGGCTACACAGGCACGGCTCCGTCCTGAACAAACGAAAGGTCCTGATTGACAAGCCCCGAGCCGTTACCTCGGAAGGCTTTTGTCAACCCGACACTTCCGTTTCCGTGTCGGCTGGGTCTCTGGGGAATGTAGTCCCGCAGTCGCCTGGCTCCCTCCAGTGGCGACATGCGGGATCCACATCTTCTGACCTCCGCTATCCGTCCCTTCCTGATCCTGACACCCTTGGTAAGCGCTACAGAGCCCCCTCTCAAGGACCGACGTCCCGGCGGTCTTCCAGGCTTGCCAGGATGAGCTGCGTGAAACCGGTCCACCAACAGAGGGCAATGCAAATTGGCCACAGGTTCCCATGTCCTGTCCTCAACTCCATACCCCTTCCATGACACCAGGTACTGCAACCTCCCACGGGACAAATGGGAATCCAGAATCTCCTCCACCTCGTACTCCTCCTCCCCATCAAGATCAACAGGGCCAGGGCGAGAGGGGAGACGCATACCCACCCGACAGGGACGAAGCAGGGACACGTGGAACACGGGGTGGAGCCGCCAAGAAGGGGGGAGGGACAAACGGACAGCCACAGGGTTAACGATCCCCTCAATCCCATAGGGCCCTATGTACTTGGGAGCCAGCTTACCCCTCCCTTTCAGACGCAGGTTCTTGGTGGACAACCAGACCTTATCCCCCACCCTGTACTCGGGTTCAGGGACCCGTTTCCGATCAGCACATCGTTTTTGGGCGGCCTGGGACAGGGCCAACTGATTCCTAGCGTCTATCAATACAGCCCTGAGGTGAGCATGATGCTCCTGAATGGAAGGGTGCGTGGAGGTGACTGGCCACTCGAAAGGGAGCATATCAGGATGGAACCCATAGGAACAAAAGAAGGGCGAGCACCCTAATGTGGAGTGTTCAGCGTTATTGTAGGCGAATTCCGCCATCCATACCAGAGGAAACCAGTCACCCGCGTTCTGCAGGGTGAAGCACCGTAAGTATTGTTCCAGGGACTGGTTAAGCCGCTCGGTTTTGCCATCTGTCTGGGGATGGAAACTGGTCGATAACCGAGCTTCCATATGTAATGCTTGACAGAGAGCCTTCCAAAAACGAGAGGTAAACTGAGACCCCCTGTCGGTGATTAGGACTCTAGGTATACCATGAGCTCTCACGACATGCTGGAGAAACACCAAGGCCAACTCAGAAGAGGTAGGCAGTTTTTTCAGGGGAATGAAATGACCCATTTTAGTCAAATGATCTATCAAGACTAGAATCGTGGTATAGGTCTCACAAGGGGGCAGTTCAACAATAAAATCCATTGATACTGTATGCCAAGGTGAAGGAGGAATTGGAATGGGGCGTAGTAATCCCACAGGTTTGGAATGACTGGATTTACTCTGAGCGCAAACAGCACATTTCTGTACGTAGTCTTTGGAATCTTTTCGCAGTGAGGGCCACCAAAAGGAACGTTCGATATTAGCGATGGTCTTGTATTCACCCAGATGACCTCCCAACGTAGAATCATGACACCAAAGCATAATCTGCTCCTGGAGTGTGCTCAAGGGTACGTATAAAGCATGATAATGGTACAGTAGATCGTCCTTGGAGCTTCTATGTTCCGGTTCTTCCTGTATCCATGCAGCGCCATCAATTCCTGACACAGCTACTTTGACATCTTCCAAGAAATCCTGTGATATCACAAAGGCCAGCGTTGATTCCGGAAAAGAAGAGGGAGAAAGGATGGTAGGTGGCTCTGTATCGTCCTTCTGAAGGGGTCCTATGTGGTCCACCCTACGGGATAGAGCATCGGCCTTGCCGTTTTGGGGTCCAGGTCTATACTTTATGATGAAATCATAGTCCGTGAAAAAGAGTGACCACCGTAACTGCCTGGGAGTTAGTGCTCTTGCCGTTTTCAGAAATAGCAGATTTCTGTGATCCGTATACATTTCGACTGTATGAAGAGCCCCCAACAGATAATGCCTCCATTCTTCACATGCCCGTTTGATGGCCAGCAGTTCCTTGTCTGTGATAGAATAATTCACCTCACAGGGTGTGAGTTTGCTAGAATAAAAGGCCACTGGATGTAATTGACCCGTATCAGGATGTCGCTGGGACAACACCCCACCCAATGCATACTGTGAGGCGTCCGTCTCAACCACAAACGGCAGATTGGGACCCGCTTGCCGCAGAATAGGAGCTTGAGTGAAACGCCTTTTCAATGTTTCAAAGGCTTGATTCGCTTCTGGAGTCCACTCAAAGGGTACGTTCTTTCTCAGTAGTCTGGACATGGGAGTGATAATGCGAGAGAAATCCTTGATAAACCGTCTGTAGTAATTAGCAAACCCAAGGAAACTCTGTACAGCCTTAACATGTGAAGGGGCTGCCCACTGGGTGATCGCTTCTACTTTGCTCATATCCATTTGGAACCCCTGGGCGTTGATGACATACCCCAAAAAGGCCACCTCGCCGACATGAAAGAGGCATTTGTCCAGCTTGGCGAACAGGGAATGGACACGAAGGCGATCAAGTACTGTTTTCACGTGGCAGATGTGTTCTGTGATGTTCCGAGAATAGACCAGTATATCATCGATATACACGATGCAGATGGTTTCCAACAGCCCTCTTAATACCTCATCCATGAAGTACTGAAAGGCGGCAGGGGCGTTGCATAGTCCGAAAGGCATCACTTGATATTCGAATAAACCGAACTTCGTACGGAAGGCGGTTTTCCATTCATCACCGGGCTTCACACGTACCAGGTGATAGGCACCACGTAGATCCAGTTTGGTGAACACCTGGGCCCCTCGAAGCTGGTCCAAAAGGACGGGTATGAGGGGCAACAGGTATCTGTTTTTTATGGTCACTTTATTGATAGCCCTGTAGTCAATGCACGTTCGGAGTTCATCGCAGTCTTTTTTCGATATAAAAAAGAGAGGAGAGGAAGCAGGGGAGGTTGAATGGCGAATAAACCCCGAAGCAAGGTGTTCCTCCAAGTATGTCTTCAAGTAACGTGTCTCAGGCTCGGTGAGGGCATAGACTCGACTGCAGGGAATATCCGCTCCAGGAACGAGGTCGATACGACAATCGTAAGGTCTGTGTGGTGGTAGCCTTGTTGCTTTCCTTTTGTCGAAGACGTCCAGGTAAGACGAGTATTCGCTGGGAAGCAAGGTAGCACAGCAGTACCTTCCGTCCACGCATCCCTGGGCAAGAAGAGTAGCCTGTGTTTCTTCGGATACCTCTGGAGGGCAACAATGTTCACGACAGTACTGGGAAGTCAGAGACACCGAACGTGCAGCCCATTTCACAACTGGATCATGTAATGTCAACCAGGGCATTCCGAGGATGAGGCGGAACTGGGGAGCGTCTATGATGTCGAAATGAATGATCTCCTGGTGGTTCTCACCTACGTACATTTTAAGGGGTACTGTGTGATAACGAACAGGGCCAGAGGTCAGGGCCTTTCCATCCACGGCTTTCACCATTTCAGGGATCCTTTTCTTTTCATAGGGAATGCCCATTCTCCGGGCATACTGTTGATCGATAAAATTCCCTGTGGCCCCCGAATCCAAGAGGGCAGACACTGTAAGCAAAATGTCCTCAGTAATTCTCAAAGAAACTGTAATATTCATATGAGCCACTGAAGGCTGCATGGTATTTGCAAGGTATAACGGGATCCTTTCTTCTTCTTCCAAACCCAAGACGGAGACCCCGTCCGTACTTGGGCTCTTTAGTTTTCCGACTCCTGTGTTACTGCTACTTGTTTCCGGGGACCCGGACTAGGATTGGACGTTTTTCCTCTCGCTCTGCATTCCCTGATGAAATGGCCACTTTTCCCACAATAGTGACACAGCTTTTGCAGGCGTCTTTTCTCTCTTTCCTCAGGAGTCAAAGGACCCCTCACCCCTCCGATTTGCATGGGCTCTACTCCCGTCCCGGATTTGCTGTAATCCTCTGGAGGAGGGCGAGACTTCGGAAAATACGAACGTACTTCTCCTCTGTTCTTGTCCCCTTTTCTATCTTGCACTCTGTGATCAAGCTGAACCGCAAGTTCGATCAGTTTGTCACATGTTTTGGGTAGTTGTACAACTTGGGAGAGCACGTCTTTCAACTCCCCCCGTAATCCTTGGTAAAACAAAGAGGTGCGTTTCTCAGGGGGCCATTCTGTTTCCACAATTAGCCGATTAAAGGAGGTGATGTAGGTCAACAGATCTTGTGATCCTTGACGGAGGGTCATCAGTTCGCGATCTAGAGACAGCATGTGTGTTTTCCGATCGAACAGCTTTCTCATTTCACTGCAAAAATCCTGGAAGTTGTGTAGCACTGGGTCATTCCTTTCCATCAGTGGAATAGTCCAGCTGGCGGCATTTCCCCCCATGTAGGACATCATGAATGACGTTTTTGATGCATCATCCACAAAAATGGTTGGTTTGCAGAGGAACTGGAGCCTACACTGATTTAAAAATGTCTCAAACTTCTTGGTGTCCCCATAGAATCGCTCAGGAGGTGCTAATGGTATACCTGGATTTTGAATGACATGGACTGTGGGTCCGGGACCTAAAGGAGAGGGAGTAGAGGGTTGAGAAGCAAAGAACCCACCCCCCATAGACGCCCCATCCGGGTTTTGAGTAGGGGGGGGAAGTGTTCCCTCTCTGATATAACTCCTCCCCTTTCGTGAAATGCCTGCCACCTCCCGTCTTAGCGAACTCACTTCTGTTCTGAGGTCCACATTCTCCTGTCGCGTGGCATGTACCTCCTGTTGGAGAGAAGTTATACTCTCCAACAAGGAAGCCAACACAGTATTAGTATCCATCGCTCAGGCTGACGAATTTCGTGGGCTTGTCAATCTGTCACGACGTCAATGGCGTACCACTAACCTCTGAGAGATGTCAGCAGGAACGATGGATGACTAGTCCCCCTCTTCTCCGGAACGCACACTACACAGTGTAGGGGTAACACAACTATGTATGAATGCCTCCCAGGGAAAAAGGGGAAGGGGAGAAAACAATAAAGGATGTTCCGAAGGGCTTCTGGGAACTGTATGGAGGCCGTCCACCCACTCTCTCGCCAGCCTCTATGACCCCCCGGTGTTTGCTGCAGGTAAGGAGGGAACAAGAACCAACAATTAGAAACCCAGCACTGCACAGAAGTCACGGTAACACGTATACACAAGATGAAAGGTACTAACTGTAGGGGTGGACTGGAGCGCTTGAAAAGCCCTCAGGCAAATAATACTGGAAACAGCGCTTTGTCGAATGTATCCAAGTCTTTCAAGAGCAGCCTGACCACTGGCGGCAAAGGCTCCAAGAGTCGCCAAAAATCAGCAAGGAATGTGCAAACAAAAGAACAAACAAAATCATCAAGGGTCTTCCTAGTGTAGCGCGCACCGGTACCGGCACGCCTGGATGCACCCAAGAAACTCCACAGGAAAAGCACAGTGACGGAGACGACAACGCGCTTCTGCGCAGGTCTCAAAAACGCCACTAAATATAGCGAGAAGGAATTCCCACTGGAAGAGTACAGTGGCGGAGACGGCAACGCGCTCCTGCGCGGGTCTCACAAACGCCACTATCTAGAGCGAGACCGCCCGTCTTATTGATGCGGGGACTCGCTGAAAGTAAATAGTACCACAAACAGGATCGAGATATGCTGAGAAGCAGAATCCGTTCTGCTCTAACTGAATGAATACCTGAATCTCCGCTCCGGCTACACAGGCAAGGCTCCGTCCTGAACAAACGAAAGGTCCTGATTGACAAGCCCCGAGCCGTTACCTCGGAAGGCTTTTGTCAACCCGACACTTCCGTTTCCGTGTCGGCTGGGTCTCTGGGGAATGTAGTCCCGCAGTCGCCTGGCTCCCTCCAGTGGTGACATGCGTGATCCACATCTTCTGACCTCCGCTATCCGTCCCTTCCTGATCCTGACACCCTTGGTAAGCGCTACATTTACAGAGTATGCTGTTTAAAACACAGGTATTCAAGTATTTGTATGTTTAATTTTATGTAACATGTCACTAGGTAAAAGCAAAGACACACACATGCATACTTTCACAAACTTAGTCAGACTTACAAGAGTGATATGATTAGGATTGCTGTTTTACATCTGGTAGGCCTAACATTCTGAGCAGTCAATGAATAGTGAACCTTCAAGAGAAAAGTGAGGTTTAAGACATCTTTGGAGAAGGATTAGTGAGTAGGCTACTTTGTATGAGTCTGTGGAAAGGTACAGTCATAGTAGGCCTCTTTTTGAACCTCTGTTTCTTCTTTCTGCTATTCCCTTGCTTTTTTCTCCAACTTTCTACCTCTTTCAGGACTTCTGTTGCCTCTCTCTGCATTTTCTTGCTTCTTTCTTCCTCTTTTTGCACCCCTCTTCCCTCTTTCTGAACTTCTCTTGCTTCTCTCTGTGCTTGTTTTCCTCTTTCTGTACATGTTCTACCTATGTATGCATAGTTAAAAATTAGCATTTAAAAAAAAAACCTTGAAAATTCACTGAAAAAAACATAGGTTTCAGGGACTTTATATTTTGTAAGTAAAATTTAAAAAAACGTAGAAATTCATTGAAAAAACAGAAGGTTTCAGGCACGTTATAGTTAGGAATTAGCATTTAAAAACCCTTAGATACTCACTGAAAAAAACACAGGTCTCAGGGATATTATAGTTAGGCTGATATTTCACTTGTACCAAACCAGAGAAATTCAGCCATTATAGTTAGCTGAGCTAACTATAACTTACGCCCCCGCAATGCACTGCTGATAACGTCACATATTACATGACTCATGACATTGTCAGTGACATCAATGATGACATCACTGACGACATCTCATCAGTGATGTCATCAGTGCACAGTGCACAGTGTCGGAGGGGACCCCCAGTAGCTACCCCCCTAATCCACCAACACATGGGGGGGTTGCGGAGATGAATGTTAGGCCACTGCGTCCGCCGTTGGAATCCCTACTGCAATCCCACTTCTATGCGTGGCAAGGGAACTGAATGATTCACATCAGACTCTAAAAGACCCCCTGATTTGAACCTTGTCTCTTTCTTTTGCATTCAAACTTTCAGTTTGTGGGTTCTGCTTTTAGAGCAATTGCACTGAACCACCACTAATATTTGCTTAATAATTCAAAATATATGCGTTAGACTCTAATATCACACCACTATTCCTTTTAAGAAATTTCATAGTTCCTTACAGTGTCTTCTTTTCTGTGAAGTGTTTGCTCATAGCCTTGTATTATTATTATTAATGACAAAATCCTCATTCAGTAAGGAAGCATGTCACGCTGCAGTGGATAGCACAATAAAACTGTAAACATTGTAGCTATTACATTTAGTTTAAACTAAATTTTGACAAGATGTTTTTAGAATAGATTCTTTTCTCTCTGTTTGTTTCAGTATTCAAATTTGAGACAAATGTGATGCTAATAAACAAACTATTGTATCATTTTATCACAAGTAGATGGCCAGTACAGATGCAATTATTTGTCCTGTTGTCAGACCCTGTATTTAAACACATTGTTATTTTTCTGGCTAAAACACCAAAGGAGAGGAGAGCCAATTATAATACAGTGCAAAGGTATGAACTAGCAAAGAGGACTTTTAGCACTAATAAATGATTACAAAAGGAAGAAATGGCAAACTGCCAGGAGGTAAGTGGAGGTGAGGATCCCTGAACAGCATCTTTTGTAGGGCTGAGACAGCAGTCTACGAGTTAATCTTTTTAACACATACTCTATCCAATTAGATAATTGTGCAGCCTTCTCTTTCTGATATGCAATGTGAATTCTAAATAATTTTTTTCAATGTCAGACAAAGGATACATGCACATCTGGATTTGCCTTTAAAATACAAACCACAGAGTTTGTGTGAACTTTAAATCAACTTAAAGCCTAATGCAATTAGGTTTAAATATTCTAGTGACATCCTGCCCTTTAACCACTCTGTTCACTCTATTCAATTCTGTAAATTAAAGTATTACCTCTATACTCCAATGCATGATGCTAAATCAAACTAGGAGAAAATTCAGATTTGATTACTAGGTGCAGTGTTTTCTCTTTGTTGCCGATTTTTGAGTTTGTCTGGGCTAGAGAGAGAAGCAGCTTTTTTGATTTAAGTTCTACATATCCCAGGAGAGATCACAGTATACGTTTCAGCTGGAAATGATCAGATCAATTTTAGGAACACAAAACTTGGATGCATCATCTATGAATCAATGTTCTTCATTAACACACTTAGTAGTTTGCTGAGAAGGTATCATTCATCTTCTCGGATTCAAATTCTGCACAACTAAGAGACTATCACTGTTAAAGAAAATATGTAAGGTTGGAGCGGAAACAGCAAGCTCACAATATATGGGGTCCTTGATCAATTTATGGATAATTGGTTAAAAACTCAATCAGGGCAGGAGTCCTTGTACAATGGTTCAAAATTAAAAACTGCTCATCACAAATCTTTGCTTAGATTGTCACATGCTATTCTATGGTGCACTCTGTTCAGTATGACTCTGAACAAGTACAATGAAATCCTCTTTAAAGATGAGTAATCAGTTTATAGAGCCAAAAAGATCACCTGAGGGTGGGAGAGAGACAGGTAGATAAGGATGGGACACACACTGAGGCAGAAGATGAGCTATTTATGCCTGAACATCAACATGAGATGGATAGGAAGACATTAACGATAGATGATGGAGATGATGTGATAGATGCCTGGGGAACCACAAGAGAAACATTGAAGGATGAGTTATAATGGTTGAAAGAGCAATTCAAGTGTAAATTTAGATTCAGGATGTAGGTAATGTTGGTGGGCTGGGTGGGTACGACTTGCAAGGGGCAACTAGAAATGGTGACTGGGATTACATT
The DNA here is from genome assembly GCF_964261635.1 of Lissotriton helveticus. Lineage (NCBI taxonomy): Eukaryota > Metazoa > Chordata > Amphibia > Caudata > Salamandridae > Lissotriton > Lissotriton helveticus. Next base: position 875,875,960 of record NC_136068.1, on the reverse strand, counting down.
GGTAATCATTAATCACATGTCTTGGTCACATGTTTTTCTCCCTAGTGTAGAGTGATTTGTGAATAAAGCTACTTATTCTAGGGATTATATAATCACTGGAATCAAATAAACATTAAGGGGCCGATTATGATGGCGGATGGACCTGAGTCCGTCCGCCACCATAGAGTAGGAGGGACCGTCCGCAGGGGCAGCGGCGGTCCCTCCGTGCAAATTAGGATGTGACCGCCACCCTGGCGGTCACATCCTGTATTTTTAACATTGCGGCGGGTGATGCTTGAAGCAGCACCCGCCGCAATGTTAAAAATGAAAGTTGTGCATTTGCATGCACAATGCGGCAGGCACTGTGCGGTGCCTGCTGCTTTGTTCACACAAATGCAGGGGGGTACCATAGGTACCCCCATGTGCATCCCCCACCCCCCTTCACCCAGGGGGCCCGCAACGGGCCCCTGAAGTGAAGGTCAGTATGCTTTTCCACGGTGGAAAAGCCGCCGCGGAAAAGCATACATCTTACGCCATCCTAATATGGCTGGCGGTGTCTGATAGACACCGCCAGCCATGTTAAAGCTTTTCCGCCGCGGTCAGAAGGCGACCGCGGCGGAAAAGCTGCGGACAGATTTCAAGACCCACCACCATCCTAATATGGCGGTGGGTCTTTTGAGGCTCCGCAGAGGATTATCCGCATCCTACGGGCCGGCGGTGGCTTCCTCCATCATAATCTGCCCCTTAGTGTTAAACATCCAAAGTCTGCTTCAAACATGCCCACTAAACATATAGTTTGGGAGTTGAATATCTATTTGAACCTTATATATGTTAAGGTACGTAGAGTGGAGTGTGTGTTCAGTAGAGCAGCATTCAGTGGAGTGGCAACAAGTGGAGTGGCATAGAGTGTAGTGTTGTAGAGTGTCATAGTGTAAAATGAAGTGGCGTAGAGTGGATAGGTAGAATAGAGTGAGAGGGGAGTGGCATACAGTGGAATTGTGTAGAAGGAAGTATTGTACAGTGCTGTGATATACAGCATTGTGGTGTAGAGTGGAATAGCATATAGGGGAGTAGCATACTGTGGGGTGGTGTACAGTGGAGTGGCGTACAATGGAGCAGCAAACAATGGAATAGCATGGAGTGGAGTGGTGAAAGTGGAATTGCACACAGTTGGATATCATAGAGTAGAGTACCCTAGAGTGCAGTGGTGTAGACTGGAGTGGCATAGAGTAGAGTAGCATAGAGTGGAGTGGCATTGAGAGGAGAGAGGTACAGTGTAGTGGCATAGAGTGGAGTGTTGTAGAGTTGAATATTGTAGAGTTTAGTGTTAAACAGTGGAGTGGCGCACAGTGTAACAGCATAGAGCTTGGGAACTTGCAAACATTTCTCAGAGGGCCCCAAAGTACTGTCACTGACATGCCTGAGGGCCACACCAATGCCATCAATGTGTGGGTTGAGGTGATGAAAGGCGGGCATAGGGGGATGCAAAGATGACACATGGTGTTGACAACAAACCAGTCCTTCACATAACTTCTGGCTGCCACCAATGCTCTATTCTCATGCACCAAGAACTAAAGTCAAAGCATTCACTTCTAATGTAAAACATGAGAGGGAAAGAGATACTCATCTGGTGGTTGAATTACAAATTGTGAAACCAGAAAATATGGTATCAGTCCTGCCTTCATTACTTGACAAAATTCTGATCCTAGGCAATTGGTTAATTTCGTTTTGCCTCTTATTTCTGCATTACCACAAATGAGAGCCCCTTAAATGACACGAGTTCAGGATGTGTTCTTTACAAAACCTTTTCTTGAGAAGCACGTCCATAGCGTGCTTTCCAACTTCCTGGAGTCTAACGAGCTTCTCCACGCGTCTCAATCGGGCTTTCGTTCCAACTTGAGTACCGAGACGGCGCTTTTGGAAGTCTCAGAGATTGTAAAGGAGGTGCTGGATGACGGAGGCAGGGTGTTGCTAGTCATGTTAGACCTGTCGGCGGCCTTTGACACCGTCCCCCATGAGGATCTCCTCATAAGACTTCATGACATCGGTCTAGGGGGGACGGTGTTCAATTGGTTTTGTTCCTTCTTGGCCAACCGCCGGCAAACGGTCTGGGCCCCTCTTGGATCTGCCGAAATGCCGCCATTGGGAGTCGGAGTTCCTCAGGGCTCAGTATTGAGCCCGACCTTATTTAACATCCTCATGACCCCTCTGGCGACTCTGGTAGAGTCCTACGGGGCCCAGATCGTCTCATATGCTGACGACACCCAGCTTCTCTTCACCTGCCGTAAGAGCGAAGAATTCGATGGGGAAAGTATCCGTGAGTGCCTTGGGGCTGTTTTTAATTGGTTCCATCTGAACAGCCTCAAGTGCAACTCGGATAAATCTGAGATACTTTTCTTTGGATGTCCCGTGGAACCGGACTGGCATGGTTGGTGGCCTGCCGACAAGTTCCCTCCAGCTCAGGCGTCCAACTGGGCTAAGAACCTGGGAATTAAAGTTGACAATGGGCTTACGCTCAATTCCCAGGTGGCAACCCTTACAGGAACTTGTTTCGGCATTCTCCGGATGCTTCGAAAGTTTTTCCCTCTACTGTCCCAGGAACACCGGAGAATAATCGTACAGGCCCTCATTGGATCCAGATTGGATTATGCTAATGTTCTGTATCTGGGTCTCCCAGAATACCTTCTACAGCGTTTGCAGGTGACCCAGAACGCTGCAGCACGAGCTATTTTCGGCTTGCATCGTCGAGCCAGTGCCTCCAACTTGCTGCAATCCCTCCATTGGCTTCCCATACGGAAGAGGATAATGTTCAAGGCTTTGACATTAGCCCACAAAGCACTGCATGCCACGGGTGCAAAATATCTGCAGAAGAGGCTGGCTTTTTACCGGCCGACGCGATCCTTAAGATCGGAGTCTTTAGCACTGGCTGCAGTTCCACGTATAAAGAGGGCACGCCTGGGAGGGCGGTCCTTTAGATTTCTGGCCCCTCAGTTGTGGAATTCCCCACCCTTGTCCCTACGGTCTACATCCAATCTGCTGGTCTTTAGGAAGGGTCTCAAGACTTGGTTATTCTCTGATTAGAGCTCTATTATCTACATCCTATGTTTTAGCTTTTCTGTTGTTATGTTTTTTCAGTCTCTTTTCTGGGTCTGGAGCACAAAAGCGCCGGGACACTCCTTTGGAGTAGCCGTTGCGCTATACAAGACCCATAAATAACATAACATAACATAACATTGTGTTTTATCTAATTAAATATGTTGGTCCAACCAAGGTCCAACCAAGGCTACAAACACGATGCACCTGACAAAAGATTTTTGTCTTGGTTTACTAAGACATTGTTTTGAGAATGGGGGTGGCATGAATATTTCCTAGATTGTGTTTTAAAAATATCACTTCTAATAAATGTCTCTCAGTGCAGTGATATAATCTGATCGTCTAAGGCAAAATACTCATGCCTGTTAATAGAATACATTTTTTTGAAGTTTGCTGAGAGAGTTGATCATGTTTTTACATGGTTAGTGTAAGATGTCTTTAACACCTAAGGTGTTCCTAAAGATAAGTGGTCTAGGACACCTTCTTTTCTTCTTTACATTTACTTTAGTTATCATGTACATAAAGTATGTCTGTTTGTTTCACAGCTTTCTGAATCAATCAAACAGAATTTGTAAAGTGCAACACTGTCACCCCTAAGGGTAGCTGGGCACTGTGTCTCCATTGAAAAGCTAGGTCTTGAGTCTCATACTAAAGTCAGCCAGAGAGAGGGCTGTGCGAAGCTGGAGGGGAAGGTTGTTCCAGGTCTTGGCAGCAACCTAGGAGAAGGAGGGGCCACTTCTGTGGCTGTAACGGATACATGGTGTTTGTGCAAGAACTAGTGAAGAGGACCAGAGGTGTCTAGCGGTTTGATGGAAGTTCAGTTGATGGTTGAGGTAGGCAGGCCCTAGGTCATAGAGGACTTTGTAGGTGTGCATGAGAATCTTGAACTAGCATCTCTTCTGGATGTGGAGTCACTAAAGGTCTCTCAGGTGGGGGTGATGTGGGTTCATTTAGGGAGGTCCAGGATAAGCCATGTTCTGTATGGTTTGGAATCTTTTCAGGAGCTATGGTGGAGAAGCCGGCATAGATGGAGTTGCCATAGTCAAGGTGGCTAGTGACAAGGGCCAGTGTGAAAGTCTTTCTGGTGTTGGTTGGGATCCATCTGAATATTCTGCAGAGCATGCAACGTGTGTGGAAGCAGGAGGAGGTGACTACCTTGACTTGTTGCTTTATGGTCAGTTGGCTGTCGAGGATGATGTCGAGGTTGTGAGCATGGTCGGTCCTTGTGGGTGTGGGTCTGAGTTCGGTCGGCCACCAGCTGTGGTCCCATGCAGAGGTCTTTTTCCCAAAGATGAGTACTTCAGTTTTGTCAGAGCTGAGTTGGAGGCAGTTGTCTCTCATCCATTTGGCTACGTCAGTCATGGCATTGGTTTTGGCATAGTAGGGGTCCTCGATGTGCAAGAGGATCAGTTGAGTGTCGCCTGCATAGGAGATTATGTTGAGTCCATGGGATTTGAAACCGTCTGCAAGGTGGGTCATGTAGATGTTGAACAAGGTAGAGCTGAGGGATGAACCTTGTGGCACTCCACATATGATGTCTTTGGGTATGGAGGTGAAGGGAAGCAGTCGGATGCTCTGTGTGCATCCTGTAAGAAAGGAGGTAAGCCACTTAAAGGCATCTTGCTGTATGCCTGTGTTGTAAAGTCTGTTGATGAGGGTGTTGTGGGAGACTGTGTTGAACGCAGCAGAGAGGTCAAGGAGGATCGGGGCCACAGTTTCTCCATGACTGAGGAGTCTTCTGATGTCATGTGGTGACAATCAGTGTGGGTTCCGTGTTGTGATTAGCATGGAATCCAGATTGGGAGGCGTCGAGTAGGTGGTTCTGTTCCAGGAATTTGGTGAGCTGCTGGTTTATGGCTTTTTCAAGTACTTTGGCTGGGCAGGGGAGCAGAGAGATTGAATGATAATTTTTTGAGATCGTTGGGGTTGCCTTAAACTCAATGCAGGTAAAACCAAGGTAATTATATTCAGGAACACCACCAACCTCTGGACACCTGACTGGTGGCCAACTGCAATGGGCATGCTTCCAGTCCCTGTGGAAAGGGCGAAGAATCTGGGAGTGATCCTTGATTCGAAACTTTCCTTCGGTGACCAAATTAGTTGGTTCGTTTCATCCTATTTTTCCATTCTTAGAATTCTGAGGAAAATTAAATTCCTCCTTCCGGAAGACAGCCTGAAGATAGCAGTCACAGCGCTCATTCTGTCACGTCTGGATTACTGTAATAGTCTCCATATCAACATCCAGAAGAGACATTTGGTCAGACCCCAGATCGTACAGAATGCGGCAGCCAGGCTGCTAACAGGTACACCCAGGTTTGTCTCGGTGAGGTTGGGACCCAGAATACTTCACGGGCTCCCTGTCAAGCAACGGGTACAGTTCAAGGCCTTGTGTATTGTTTTTAAGGCCCTTAATTGTGTTGGGCCTGATTTTTTGAAACACGGGATACAGTGGTATGTTCCTGGAAGAGTTTTGCGCTCTTCGCAAGCCAAACAGGTGATCCTTCCCTGCTATAACAAGGCCAGTGTGGGTGGTAGGAGCTTTCGTCACTGTGCCACCAAGGCATGGAATAGCCTACCTTTCCATCTTAGATGCTCAACTGAGCTCCTCCTCTTCAGGGAAGAATTTAAAAAATGGCTATTTACATGAACAGTTACTTCTGATTTTCTTTAGGTAGGGGGCGCACAGCGCCAGGACACCAAAGGGTAACAGAGCGCTTTAGAAGTCTCAGTATCATTAACATTAACATTTCTTTAGGAGGAGTCCGACATCCATGTGTTTCCATCTGTCTGGGAAAGTTGCTGTAGATGATCGAGGTGTTGAGGTGAGTTGTGTGCTGATAGGGTTTGCTGTGAGATTGGGGGGCAGTGGGTGCCCCGGAGTGGATGGAAGACATGATGGTTGAGGTGGTCAGGGTAGTGAGTGGTGACCAGGTGGTAATAGTTTGGCTGGTGTTCGCTAGTTGTTTAAGGTCATTGGGGTTGGAGATGGCGGGTTAGGTGCTGAAATTGTTGTAGATGTTGATATAATATTGCTGTGGGAGTAGTGTGAGAGGATGTCACAGAGTTCTTGGGAGGGGTTGATGGTTTTCTCCATGGCTGTCACGTTGTAGAATTCTTTGACTATTTTGAAGTGTTCCTTTGTGTGGTTGGCAGCGGAGTTCATGAGGGTGGTGATGGCTGCTTTCTTGGCTTCTTTGATGTGCCTGTGATAGTTACTGAGGGCTGTTTTGTGAGCTGCTCTGTCAGCGTGGTTCTTGGTGGAAGGCCAGCATTCCTCCATTTGGTAGCAGCTAAGCTTGGTGGTCCTGAGTTATGGGTACCGGCTCGCATGTTTGAAGGTCTTGTTTGATTTTGTAGGTTTCAGCTGAGCACCTCTGTCTGTGCTGTCAGTAATCAAGGTGGCAAAGTTCTGGACAGCCTGATTGAGGTCTGTTCAGGCCTTGGGTTGGGAGGTGGCGAGGGCCTGTGACACTGAGTTTCGGTGACCTTGCTCCAGCTCAGGTGGGAGGAGATCTGATGCCTGGTGATGGTGTGCTGGGCGTGAACGATAGTGAAGTGTACGATCGTGTGGTCGGTCCAGGTTAGTTCTGTGATGTGGCTGAATTTGATTCTGTCACAGGAGGTGAAAATAGTGTTAAGTTGTCCGGCTTTGTGCATAGATTCAGTGACAAGTTCGGTAAGTCTGATATTGGTCAGGTTCTCCAGGAGGGTAGCGGAGTTGCCATTATTGAGGTCGTTGATGGATAAGTTAAGTTCACTGAGTAGGACATAGTCATGAAAGTCGGATGCTGGGGGGGCGATGAATTTGGGGATGGTGTTGCAGAATTTTCCTTGGGGTCCCGGGGGTCTGTAGGCGAGGGTGCCTCCTATGGTGGTCTTCGAGTCAGTTGTAGTAGGAAGTTGAAGTGTTTTATGAGAGGTATGGAGTCATTGTTGGTGCATCTCATGGTTTCTTTGAAGATGGTGGTAATGCCTCAACCTCAGGAGATCCTCAGCCACCACCCGGGGCATACTTTGAGTATCCCTGGCTTGGAGCGTAGTGGTGTACATTGCCATAGCATAAAGTGGAATGGAGTGGAGTGGAATAACATTAAGTGTTACTGGCATACAGTGACACTGAGTGGAGTGGGGTTGGATTATAGTGCCGTAGAGTGGAGTACAGAGTGAAATAGTGTGGAGTGTGGTACAGTGAAGTTGTGTGCAGTGGAATAGTGTAGACTGGCTTGGTATACAGTGGAGTGGTGTACAGTTCAGCGGCATATACTGGAGTAGAGAGCAGTGTAAGAGTGGCATAGAGGGGGGTGATGTAGAGAGGAGTGGTGTAGAGTGAACTGGCTGGAGGAGTAAAGTACAGTGTAGTGGTATACAGTGGAATAGTTTAGAGAGGAGTGGTGTACACTGGAGTGGCATATAGTGGAATACTGTGTACAGGAGGTGGAGTAGAGTGGAGTAGCATAGCATGGAGTGTCATAGAGTGGAATAGTGCACAGTGGAGTTGCGTACAGTAGGGTATCATAGAGTGGAGCGGTGTACAGTGGAGTGAGGCACAATGTAGTCGTGCAGGTTTGAGTTTTGTAGAGTGAAATACCATAGAGTGGAGTATTGTACAGTGGAGTGGGTTAGACTCCAGTGGGCTACACTGTAGTGGGGTACAGTATAATAGCTTACTGTGGGGTTGTGTAGAGTGGAGTAGCATACAGTGGAATAGTGGAGAGGGGAGTGGCATATAGTGGAATAGCGGAGAGTGGAGTGGTGTATGTAGAGTGGCTTACAGTAAAGTAGCTTATAATGAAGTGGTGTAGAGTGGAATAATGCTGAGTGTTTCTGGGGTACTTAGAGTGTAGTGGCATATAGTTGAATAGTGTGGAGTAAAGTGGTACTGATTGGAGTCTCAGACAGCGGAGTAGCATAGATTAGTTTAGTGTAGAGTGGAGTGGCATATAGTGGAGTGGCAAACAGTGGAGTTGTCAAGAGTGGAGTGGCAAACAGTGGAATAGCGTACAGTGCACTGAGGTACACTGGAGTGGCATGCAATGGAGTGGCTTAGAATACAATTGTGCAGAGTGGAGTGCCAGAAAGTTGAGTTGCAACCAGTGGAATAGCATGCAGTTGAGCAGCTTAGAGTGGAGGGGTATACAGTAGAGAGGCACCCATCGAATTTTCATAAAATAGAATGGTGTAAAGTGTAATAGTGTAGTGGTGTAGAGTGGAGTGGTATACAGTGGGGTGGCATAGAGTGGAGTGGCGTCCAGGGGAGTGAGGTAGAGTGGAGTAGTGTAGAGCTGAATAGCATAGTGTGGTGCCATAGAATGGAGTAGCATAGATTGGTGTGGTGTAGAGGGAACTGTCGTAATTGAAACAGACAATGTGGCAGGAAGCTATATTATGTGGGAAAATAGACATTTTTGGTAGTATGTGTAAATAGTGTAAATAGTATTAAAAGTTTTAAAATACTTAGTTATATTTTGTACCACTGTAAATCTGTGGTGTACTTCTGTACATGCAGATGATTAAGTAGTATGTGATTGGCTAATGACCATGTTTACTAAATGTAAAAAACAACAATATAATTTTCTTTCCCCATGGTAAGTGAAAAAGAGAGAAGAGAAAATCAGGGGGCAAACCTAACAAACAAATCTTCACCCATACAAAAGAGAGGTAAAGAATGATATCGCTGTGAAGAGGAGGATAGAGGATAGAGGTGTGGTGAGGGAAAAAGAGAAAGGGGAGAAGAGAAGTCCCCCCGAGGTCCAGGGTCCAATGCTGCCAATTGTGAAGCCTAAACTTAGCAGGGCCCATGACTGTCACAAGGGGAATCAGTCAAACAGGTGGAGAGCATGCAGTCTAGCTGCATGAAAGCAAGGGAGCTCCACCCACAACATGTAATCAAGTAGAGATTGCCATAACTGGGTACATATCTTGTTGGAAGGGAGAATTTGTGTGGCAAATGTTCCAGTGCTAAGGTGTTCTACATTCTTATGAACAAAGATTTGAGTGGGGGAGCGACAGGAGCTTTCCAGGGCAGAGCTGTTTCATAGCACCCGTCATATAGCAATCCAGATTCCAATCCGTGTGTGGCAAGATTTCACGTGGAGTGGGGCGAACACCTAAAATGATAGTGCAGTAATTCAAGGGAATTAGGAATCCCAATGTGTTTTTAATGTGTCCCAGGTTCTCTTTCAGAAGACAGTAAGGTGGGGGCATGACCACGACATGTGCTGAAAATCTCCCTCCTGCCCTCCACATAGCCCAGAAGCCACCATAGTACCATTGGAACATGTATTTGTAAGTCGTTTGCTGCTGTAATATACTCCTTTGTGTCTTGGGGCTCTCTCACCACAAAACTTCCCATTGCTTCTGTGTAATGCCGGACCCACTATCTAGTTCCATTCTGCCAGACAAGGGTGACTAGGGAGGAGGTGGGACTGTTGGTTGACACTGTATGTTTTTAAAATCAAACCCCTCGAGTCGTCAAAGTTTTGAACTAAGATCTCGAAGGGTATGACGGGCCGTGTTTCTCCCAGGGCATTAGGCGGAAAGAGTGTCCAGTGTTGAAGTTGAAAATATTTGTGCCGGGGTCTGACAGAGACAGAGAAGTCTGTCCTACACTGCTTAAGCGATTTTATTCTCTGTCCTTAAAAAATGTCCGGCAACACCTGATATTCACCCGTACCCCAGTCGTGAAATCAGAATTATAGGCTATAGGAGTATTCTGGGAGGGGAAAGTAGTCAAGCCACCCTCAACTGCCACTTTGTCCCATATTTCTAGGAACCTAGGGGAGAGGTGTGGAGCAGCGGCCAGAGTGGCTGACTCCAGAGCGTGGGGCTCATGGTTTGATCGCTGGCAGGAGCTCAGCTTAGCATCATGTGACTGAGCAATAGCTCACTTAGGGGCATATTTATGAGGCCCTTGCGCCTCCTTGCGCCGCAATTGCGTCACTTAATGTGACGCAACGGCGGCGCAAACAATGCGCCCTATTTACAACGTGACGCATCTAGGAGATGCGTCACGTTGGAAAGCCCTGCGCCATAAGGAGGCGTTCCTGCGCAGGGGGGGGCGTTCCTGCGCAGGAACGCCTCCTAAAAGTGGCTGAGTGAAATCTATGAGATTTCACTCAGTCACTTTCTACGTCAATTCGTTACGCCTGCTTGAAGCAGGCGTAAGGGTGACGCACCATGCATTGAAGAGGTGGCCCCTGTGCATTGCAGGAGTCATGTCGCACTTGCGACATGACTCCTGCAATGCGCCGCCCGTACGCCGAGAGATGCGTCACGCATCTTCACTGCCTTGCACCATGGTGCGCCGCATTGTAAATGCGACGCACCATGGGTGGCGGAGCAGTGGCGGAGCAGTGGCGCACTGTGGCGCACATTAACTGGCGCATCCCTGGGGATGCGCCAGTTAACATAAATCTGCCCCTAGATCTCCTCCACAGCCCCCCAATGCATGGATACCCTTAGGGCTTCACAAATGTGGAATTATTATTATATAACCATGCAGGTAAGGATCACCAGGTATACGCCATGAGGCTGATGGTCCTACGGCATCCAGACCAAGTCCCAAAGTGGCCTACATGCCACTGCTTGGTTTATGTGGAGCCAATGTTTTTCCTGCCCAGTATTAGTCCAGAAGATTATGGTGAGCTTCCTGAGGAGCATGAGCAAGGTGTCAGAGATACAAGCCTGCTTCCCTTTCCAAATAAAGGATCAGCATGCCTTTTGCATAGAGCAAATGTCCTCTGACCAAATGGGAGTCGGAAGGGCCTGAAAGAGTTACAACAACCGAGGCAAGACATTCATCTTAAGTACGTTCACTCTATCCAGCCAAGAGACATGTAACGGCCTCCACCGGTGCAGGACCTCCAAGATGGCCTTGCGGTAGTGCAGCCAATTGGCCTGGGTCCACATTTGTAAGGAGCTAGTGATGGTGAGGCCTAGGTACTGGATAAAGTGAGTAACCCATTTAAAGGGAGCAAGACTCTGCTGGTGAGGGAGATATTGCAGAGGGACGGTAAGGATGAATGCCTACGATTTGGCCATATTGATCTTGCAAGCTGAAGCCGGTTCAAACTATCATCGTTTCTGCACCACTGCTAGGATGGTGGTCTCCATTCCATCAGAGTAAAGAGAAGGTCATCTGCACCTTGTGTTCCTCCCCTCCAATGGGTATACCTGCAATATGCGTATCTTGGCGAAGGCGGATCTACAACCAAGGTAAATAGCAGGCGACACAAGGGTTTGCCCTGCCAGGCTCCCTGCTAGAGTGAAATGGGTTTAGTAAGTTGCCCATTCACCCACATGGTGACTGTCAGTGAAGTGTAGAAAATAAATATAACAAGAATGGTTCTGTCGGGTAGAGCAAACATGAGTAAATGGATGCTTTTAATGCTGACTGAAAATTAAGTCCTCTGACACAAAACCATACTTAATGAATAAGGCATGGAAAAAACAATTGCTTGGACAAAAGGATTTATAACGGAATGACTTCATTCACTGATAAATACAATATGATAATGTGGACTCTCAAGGATAATACAAAACAGAGGGGAGTGACAAATGTGCAAGGAACTTAGGTGGTGAACATTACATACAGTGCAAACATATACATATGTCCAAGCGACAATGAGGATAGGCCAGATGATTGTCTCAAAAACAAAGATTTCTATCTATTCAAGTATAGAATCCTGTTGATGCTGGACCTAGAGTAAAGCGTCGACCTTTCGACCTTGTGGTGCCTCAGTGGATGGTCACGGCGGGTCTTTCTTAAGACAGATAGGGGAGTGGTTGACAGTCTGAAAATTAAATGGAAAGTATGTCACAGAGGCGCTAGGTGCATTTAAGCAGATGGATGTACCTGTAGGGTTATGATTACTCACCCTACTGGAGGCCGGGTATTTAGCCTGGACAGGTTGATGGAAAGGCGCAATGGCCTGGTATCTGTGGAACAGGAGCAATCATGAATTAGTTGATTAAGCTTGATGAATATGGTTTACTAAGTAAGAATTTAGCACAAAGTGGCCGCTACGTGACTACAGTGGGTGGAATGGATCCGGTGATGGTCAGATTTAAATTAAATTAAAGGCGGCACATACCGAGACCACCAAGTATCAAGGTAAAGCATGAAGCCAGTTATAGAGTGGCGCGTGAATTTAGTTAAGGTATCCGGTGTGACTAGTTTTGTTAATTTATGAGGCAAGAATCGTCTGGATTAAAAAATGGTGCCATTAAAAATAAAAGCCATGAAACCATCCGGACAGGAATGCTGCTGGTTTCAAAAGTGCTGCGTTGGAATGTAAGGGCGGAAACCGAGGCAAGCTTATGGCCAGAGTCTTGCATTGCGTGGTTAGTTTACGATGTGAAAATACTGGCCGATGTCCGGATTGTGGGTGCCACTGGGAAATCCACATTTAAATTAAAAAATACCACTATTTAGTAAGGTTCCGCGTTCCGATGTGAGGGCAGCTGTGAAAGCCCTAAAACCATCGGGAGAGCGAGAGTTTAGAAAGTGCCGCATTGTAATGTGAGGGCGGGAGCCAAGGCAAGCTTATGGCCAAAGTCCTGGCATTGCGTGGTGGGTTCACGATGTGGAAGTACTGGCAGTTATCAGATTTACGTGTGCCACTGGGGAATCTGCGTTTAAATTAAAAGAATGCCGCTGTATAGTGAAGTGCCGCGTTCCGATCTGAGGGCGGGTGCCGAGGAAGGCTTATTGTCGGGGTTATGTCATTGCCATGTACGCATTATGAAAAGGGGGTGTGGGTCCTGGTATTGCCTACCTTTTACTTGAGGGAAGAATCTGGAGATAAGGAAGGAGGGCTGGTGTCCCATCCAGGTCCTTCTCAAAGTCAGGCTGGGGGCCAAAACTGACTGCCCGGTTAAATCCTGTTTCCAACGTTGCCGCGTGGACGCGTGCATGTATTGGAAATGCGGCTAGGTTGCTGGGCAACCACTACCTGCACTGTAACACACAGGCAGCGTGGGCTCGTCATAGAATGACGGAGAAGGTTTCTAAGGGAAGCCGTGTCCTGATTATTGTACTGAGAATTGAAGCAGTACGAAAGGGCTTCTCAATTGCAATGTAGAGGTCATGTATATTATAGCGACATGGATGAATCAACACACAAGAGTGTGATACTGTGAGACTGTCCTTTTGGTTACAATACAGGACACATTATAAACAACTACAATAGCTTCAAATACTTCCTAATACTTTACTTAAAATATTGAACATTCCAAATGAATAGACCATGTTGGATTAGCTTGTGAGGAAAATGATGCACAATGGATGAAACAGCACAATTGAATGTAAAAATGTAAGACAGTCCTTTGGGTTACAATTCAGGACACACTATAAACAACTACAAATATTAAGTAGCTTCTTGTGCTTCATACTGTACGACTGTAAGTGTTAAACATACTGGATGAATAGGCCATGTTGGAAAAAACAAATGAATATGGTTGGCAAATCTACATGGGGATATCGTTATCATCCCTCTAGGCAGATAAATCGATGGTTGTAATTACATTTGAGTCTATACATGAAAGTGGCTAGGGGGCTCAGGTCAACGTGATGCAGTGGAGACATATGATCACGGACCTAAAGATATTATAGTAGACCCATTTGTTTAGCTATCTCCTCATTCAACCCATTAGCGACTGAATTCAAATTATTTATCCACTTGCACTCTTTTCTGTTGAGAGCTGTTGTGAGGGAACCACCCCATAGATTCACCCAGATTTTCTCCATCACCTTCCATCTCAGACTTTCTGGTGTGTGATTATGGGCGAGGAAGTGTTCCACCAAGGGCGCTCCCTGTATTTTGCATCTTATCTTGCTCATATGCTGCAAGATTCTCATTTTGACCTTCTGGGTGGTTTGACCGATGTATGGGATGTCACAGGGGCATAAGATAATGTATATGACATTCATCGTGTTACAGTTTGTTAACACCATGCGTGCGGTGCAGATTTCCGCGGTGCGCTGAAGTTTGCAAAAACTCGCGGTTCATGACGAGCTCAGCTCGTCATGAGCGTACGAGAGGTATATCTCATGACGAGCTGAGCTCGTCATGAGCGTCGAAGGGGTTAAGGATGGTAATTTATAAGTTCTTCCATTGTACACAAGGGTCTGACCTTCCATGCATTGGGTTCAGGCTTTGCAAGTGCCACATTTGAAATGGTCCATTATGGGTGGCAATCCAAGTAGATCACGCAGGTCGGGCGGTTTAGGAGGTTCTAGGTAGGCTTTGACAACATTGTCCTTGACATTCCTTCCTCTTTTGAATGCGAATAGTGGGTTCTCTTCCGTCTGCAATTCAGAGGCAACTAGGTTCCAATATTTCAAGATGATTTTCTTTATGTTGTTACTCTTTGGGTTGAATGTTGTGATGCACACTATGTTGTTGGTAGCTGTAGTCTTCTCCTTTGGAGTGAGCAGTTGCTCCCTGGGGCAATACCAAGCCCTCTTCTTGGCACGTTTGAGCAACCCCAACGGGTAGCCACGGTCCTTCCGGTGTTTGGTGAGATCATCTGTTTGTCTGAAGAAATCGACCGTTCTGGTACAATTGCCTCTTATTCTTAGATATTGCCCGTGAGGCAAGTTGTCAGGTAGGTTACGTGGATGATGGGATTGGTACTGTAAACGTGTGTGTTACTTTCGGTGGGCTTTCTGTAAAGATCACAGTAGAGCAAGCCATTTGCACTCTGAAGGTGATATCCAAAAAGTCTATGTTTAGGCGGTTGTAGTTCATTGTGAACTGTATGTCAACACTCCTTTCATTGAGGCGCTTGAAAAATTCAAGCAGCCGGTATTCAGTGCCTGTTCAAATCATTACCACATTGTCAATATATCTTTTCCAGATGTCTATGCAGTTGATGAATGGGTTGGCGTGTGCGCATAGATGTTCCTCCTCGTAGTGGGCCATGTAGATGTTAGCCAAGCTTGGGGCATAGGTAGCGCCCATAGCTACTCCTTTGCATTGAAAAAAGAATTGCTTCTTGAATACAAAATAGTTCTTTGTCATGATAATTTCTAGGAGTTGGACCAAGAACTGTGTAGGTATCCAGTGGTGTGCCGGACGCTTGTCCAATGCGGTGCTCACAACATCTAATGCCTCGGTCTGGGGAATCGATATGTAAAGTGATGATACGTCCAATGTGACGAGGAACTGAGTGTCGGTATCGAAAGGTTGGTCTTCTAGCAATTGTATAATATGCATAGAGTCATGCACGTATGACTTTGTTTCTTGGCCAAGGGCTGCAGGAAGTGATCGATGAATTGATTGGCTGGTTCAAGTACTAAACCGCACCACAATATTATGGGTCTCCCAGACGGTTTTACAAGCCTCTTGTGAACCTTTGGTAAGGTATAAATGGTGGGTATTCTTGGTTCCTTGTTAATCAGGAACTCTTTCTTCGGTGAGCTTAAGAAACGTTCACAAACTCCAGCCTCTGCCAATGTTTCAATGAGGGCTCTGATGTCCAATGTGGGGTCTCAAGGTGTTGTGTGGTAGATTTCTTGTGCTTGGAGTTGTTGCTCAATTTGTTCAATGTAGTCTGTGGTATTTTAATTTTTGTACCACCACTGTGCCACCTTTGTCGGCAGCCAATATGATGATGGAGTTGTTCTCACTCAAGTCCATTAAAGCTTGTTTTCCCTCTTTGGTGACATTGTGCCTGATGTATTGTCTTGCTTCAAGTGATTCCATCACCTCCTGCATGACGATTTGTTCAAATGCCAGGATGCGTTGACTCATGCAATAGGTACCTGGTGTGAAGGTGGAAGCTGGTTTAAACAGTGTGGCAGTGGGTTTTGGTTCATAGGTGATCCTCCCAAAGTAATATTTCAACCTTACTTTGCGGAAATTCTTCTGTAGTTCCAATTTCGTTGTAAATGAATCAGGTCTATTTGTCGGAACAAATGATAGACCCTTGCTGAGTATATCTTTTTCTGCCTTGGTTATCATGTGGTCCGAAAGGTTTATAATGGGGTCAAATGGGTCTCTTGGAGGTTCAGGTTGATCCATTACAATCAAGGCATCCTCTATGATGGGATCAGGTCTATCCATGACATTCAAGGCGTTATCTGTATTGGGAACATAGAGGTCTCTTGGGGGTTCAGGTTAGTCCAAGATATTCATGGCATCTTCCATGTTGATTCGTTCTTCTGTGTTATTTCCTGTAGCTAAGGCCAACTCGGTTTGCTCAACATTAACATTTGCTTCTGTTACCAATGATAGGTTTGCCTCCTTGTGGAGATCTCTCCATGTTCTTCCGATGGGAAGAACCTCACAGTCCGTTCCCTCTCTGGGACCCCCTTCCTCTTTTGGATCTTCTGGGGCGGTTCCATCCTTGATCGCCCCCTCCACCCTGATTGGATTAGCGGTAGACTTGGTCTAAAAAATATTGTTGTTGGGGTGTTTGGTTGCCTTGTCCACTTGTTGTTGGCCTGCCCGTGTCTGAATCTGAGCCACTTCCTACGGAGGAGTCAGAGGGTAGAAGCGTCTTGGTCCCTGTCTGCTCGTGTTTGAGAAAAATCCCTGGCTGTCCTGTTGGTAGTATTTGTCGGCTAGATATGGGCATGTGACCTTTTTGTCGTAATTTCTAATATCCTTAGAGAGTTTGTCCAACTTCCTGTTCAGGGTCATTGAGTTGAACTCTGTTAGGGCTTTTTCAGCTCGTTCAAGAGCCTCCTTTGCATTGGTTAGGGCGTTGTCCTCTAAGATCTCTCTCTTGACATCTGTTATCTCCTGTGTGACTTTCTTAACGTACTCTATGGCTGTCTCAACCCCTAGGACCATCCAATGTCTTTGGCAATTGTTGGCTACAAAGCTGAAGCCCTCCCTGAATTTGGGGACATCGCTGAAGATGGCAGGGTCGTTTCTGACTTAAAGGCCTTTGGGAATTATGTTGGCTGAGAGATATTTCGTCAGTACATGCCCATGAAGGCGTGATCTAATTAGTATATTTTCCAGCCGCTCTATTTTCAACAGTTTCTCATTAAGTGTAGCATCCACCGGGCTACGGTCGCTCCCTAGCAAAAAGTTTGTTGCACCCTGCTCTTGTATCAGTTTGGTAATATAGTCTTCACTGTAAGAGAGGGTCTCTTTGTCAGACATGCTATGTTACAAGCTTTGAGTAATTCCTTAAATATACACTCTAAAGTGAAGTTCTAAAAGATCTGTTAAAAAATACAAACACAAACAAATGAAGGTAAAAACACCCTTGCAGGTCTGCACCTGCACAAATGAAATTTATACGAAAAGGGGTGACCCTGTGTCCCTCAGAACCTGGGTAAGTATATAAATATAACAAGAATGGTTCTGTCGGGTAGAGAAAACATGAGTAAACGGATGCTTTTAATGCTGTCTGAAAATTAAGTCCTATGACACAAAACCATACTTAATGAATAAGGCATGGAAAAAACAATTGCTTGGACAAAAGGATTTATCACGGAATTACTTCATTCACTGATAAATATAATATAATAATGTGGACTGTCAAGGATAATACAAAACAGAGGGGAGTGACAAATGTGCAACATTATATACTGTGTAAACATATACATATGTACAAGCGATAATGAGGATAGGCCAGATGATTGTTTCAAAACAAACATTTCTATCTATTCAAGTATCGAATCCGGTTGATGCTGGACCGAGAGTAAAGCGTCGATGTTTCGACCCTGTGGTGCCCCAGTGGGTGGTCACGGAGGGTCTTTCTTAAGACAGATAGGGGAGTGGTTGACAGTCTGAAAATTAAACAGAAAGTATGTGTCACAGAGGTGCTGGGTGCATTTAACACCTTGGCTGCTAGGGGGTTTTCCCGCTGGGCGCTGAATCCTCCATTTTCCCATTGTTCATGACAAGGTCAACTCGTCATAAGCACAGGGCAGGTAAAACCCATGACGAGTTGACCTTGTCATTAGCACTGAAGGGGTTAAGCAGATGGATGCACTGAGTAATAACTCCACTAAGCAAACCGGCTAACAGGGCCAACATCACATGGCCCTCCATTAGCGTACCAATGGGATGCCTCATCCAGAACCAAACGGATGCCACCCCCTCGAGGAGTGGGGCCCCCAAGTGGGGGAGGGGAGACTGGGAAAAGAGGTTCAAACGGTAGATACCGTAGTGCAGCAGTCAGACACATTGGCAATGACTCAAAACGAAGTACATACAGTTATATAGTTGGGGAGTGTAGCCCGGGACCGAAGAATAAGGTTAACATGGCTATAGGTTTTCACATATGAAAGAAATCTGGCACTGACAATGCCCCTGAGAGTCAAGCCTCATCAATTGAAGATTGCGAAGATTCCTCCTTCATGTGTTATAGGTGGGATGTAACGTCTTCCATTGATGCATGAGGAGCTCTCTGTTTGTCAGACTGATCTTGGCCACGCCCACCAACCGTGCTCCCGGTCATGCGCAAGCCATCATGTTCCAAGATTAGGACCCACAGTCCAGGGACCCCTCAGGCAAGTCTAGCATGCATTTTGCTTTGGTCAGAGTTCGTATCAGTTGTTGCTTGCTCTGCCACTGAAAATGGTATTTGAGCCCCTGCTCTCACAACTTTTCAGTTACTGGCTTAAAATCCCTCCATTTCTTGAGTGTCAGAGGAAAAAAGTCATGAAAGATTCGAAGAGTGTGGTCACAAAAGACCAAGTCTGGATTTCCTGTAGCTACCTGCAGGATGGCCTCTTTCTCTAGCGAGGATGTTAGGGATAGTGTCAGGGCAATCAGCAATGGCAGCGATGCAATGTGCTCTATCCAGGAGCAAATGTTTTTCATCTGAACCACCCCTTGTGAAAGCCAAAATGTCCTCTCCCTCCGGGGAATTCACTGGATGCGGATATTATATCTATGGCTTCAATTCTCCAAGTCGTTTTGCTTAGCCCGAAGCCCAATCTTTGGTCCTTCAGGGTAGCGATGCAGCACCAAAGCATCTGTTGCTCCTTCGTGCTGGAGTCCATGGCACACTCAAGATCATCTACCCGGGTGCACACTTCCATATTGTCTCTGCAGAGATCCTGGTTGCAGCCCTGCAGTCAACCTTTGGGGATCCAATTTCTAGTTTGATGCCATTGAGGCGCTTATCCATGTATTCCTGGGTGATATATTCAGCCGTCGTTGCACCTGAGCTGTGCGAAGAGGAGTCAACTTTTTTATTCAAGATCATTGAGGAGGACCTGGACAATGACAGAACTATCTTTGGAGGATTTGCTACTCGCCATATTAATGTGAAGAGATCAGGGAGTTGTAATTCATGCAAGGTAGCTGTGTGTGTCCACTTAGAGCCAGTCAGTCCCAGGGCAGCAGAACAGAGGGCAGCTGATAGGAGCATCGTCCCGCAAAAGGTGATGGGCCCAGAAGAAGGGCAGGCCAAGTTAAACTTCTGAGAGGGGAGGCAGAGGCTGATAGGGGCTATGCGGCACGAGGCCTCCACTGCCAAGGCCCAACGGACCCACCACATCTGAATAGACAAGATTAGAGTCTGGGACCAGGAGCAGAGCTCACCTCTGAGTCTCTCCAGCATGATCAAAGGGATCCCTGACCCTCTGTTCCTCCCTCACAAATCCTCAGACTTCTCAAATTCACCAGATGAAGCAAGGCCTCAATTTGGAGTGCAGAACAGGGGAGGGAGATGTTCCACTGAGCCACCACCCCTAGAACTAGACATAGTCAATGCTGCTGGGTAGCCTGTATAGGGAGAACTACCATCACTACCCTGCTCCGGGTGGCACCAGAGCATGCAGGCCCCCAGCCAACAGAGTGATCCCTTGGTGCAGGATGGGCAATAAGGTCCAGAGCACTAGATCCATCATTTATAATGAAGAATTGGGGTCTGGGACCATGAAGTGAGGAGACAGTCTTGCTGCGGGTCATGCGGCTATCAGATAGGCCCCTGCCACAGCACAGCCAGGTTGTGCCCAACTCCTAGGCCACTTCCAAGCCCCAAAGATCAAAGTTTTCAGGGCCCCTGCCATAGTCTGCACCCCCACTGAGTGTCACAACAGCTATAGAAGCAGATCCTTGGCCCTGCATGCCTCTGAGCCAGATTGCAAGTAGGACTCTCCCGTCATGCCTTCAGTGAGGACCCAGATGCTCTGCTGTCATCACCACTGCTTCTAGGGGTCTCGATCTCCCCTCATTCTCCGGGCAGCCACTCAGGAGCCCACAGGGAGGCCCACTGTCTTGTGGTGAGGAGTGTGCCGCAGGAGTGACCACCGCTGCTGAGACCGGGCCAAGTGAACAATGGCAGCACTCTAGCTCTCAGGGCAGTCAAAGGGACTCGAGGTGATGCTCTGCAGCCTGCTGATGTACCCCGCTCCAGGAGTAGGGGTCAGCTGGGACAGACCACATTTCACTCTGGATCTAGGGCTTCCCCGCTCACCAGAGCAGAGCTCCACGGGAGTTGATGTGGGTTTGTACGCAAATGGTGGGTGCCTCTAACACCCAGGACTGAAGCCAGGCTACTTCATGCTCTCAGAAACACTGCTAGGGCCCCCAGCGCAGTTGGGGACCCAAAAGAGGCAGGCTGCAACAGGCTTAGAAGGCCACAGAACCTTGGAGCAAGGGCAGACTGTGTCCTACTTCCTTTCCTACCAGACCACACCCTCTTCACATTGTTTTTAATCTTGACAAGGACCTCTATTACAATAAACTAGCAATAGGGAGGTCCTTAGTCAATTTAAATTTTTTCATTTCACTCACTTTCACTCCAGTGTATACCTTTTTAACAACCTCATTATAGGCTAGCTATGAGGAATCAAAGCAAAGATATGCAACAAAGTGCTCCCTTGAGGGGCCTGTTGGGCATTGCAGCGACGGCCCAACAAGGTGGTGCCTGATGATGAAGCATGCCACCTAGTTGAGTGGGCGAGGGCTATTGGTCCTGATTATTTACATTCCACAGACCACCTCTTCATGGTAATGCACAAGAGGTGCTCATCTATGAGATAACATTAAGAGCTGCATACACCTTGTATATTAGTGGTACAGTGGAGTGTCATTATTTGTGAGAACACAGACCATGGTCAAGTGGGGAGTTAAAGTTAGTTTTGTGTGGGTAATAATTGGAAGGTAGTGGATACATTGTAAATGGAAGTTAGAACTATAAATGTAGAGTTTCAAAATTTTGGCCAGTTTAAGTTTGGTTTGTATAGGAAAAAAAGTTTTCCCAACAACAACTAAGCTTTAACATTTGCTGGTTTCATTGAAATGTGATGTTTAATACTGTTTCAAAACAGTCCAGTGTCGTTGAGTGGAGAGTCATTATGTGGAGTGTCATACAGTACAGTGGAGTAGAGTGTTGTCAATTCTATTGTTGTAGAGTGAATCATTGTAGAGTGCAACAGAGTAGAGTAGGGTAGAGTAGAGTAGAGTGGAGTGGCTTGTCGTACAGTGTAGTAAAGTGTTATATGGTGTTGTGGAAATGTTACTCAAATAGTGGAGTCAATTACCATAGAGTGGAGCAGCGAGTTATACATTGGACTGGTGGTCGCACAGTAGAACAGGGTGTTGTAGACTGTCATAGAGTGGAGTGTAATGATTTACGGTAAAGTAGAGTGTAGTATTGTTGAGTGAAGCGTTGAAGAGTACAGTGGAGGAAAGTGTAATAGATTGGAGTGCTGTGTCACATAGTGGAGTGGCATATCATAGAGAGGAGTAGAGAGGCCTGCTGATGGGTGTCATACAGTGTAGTACAATGGCGTAGAGTGGATGGGAATTGAGTTGAGAAGAGTGTAATATAATGTTGTCAAGTAGAGTAGCATACAATGGAGTAGAGTGTTAGACAGGGGAGCAGAATAGAGCGGAGTAAGCTACAATCATGTAGAGTAGAATGAAGTGTAGTAGAGTGGAGTATAGTGTTAAGGAGTTCACTGGAACAGGTTAGGGTAGAGTGGAGTAAAGAGTCAGAGTGGGATGGAGTATCTTAGACTATAGTGTAATGGAGTGCAATAGAGTGGAGTATTGTCGCATACAGTCAAGTAAAATCTCATAAATTGGAGCACTGTATTGTACAGTAGAGCATAGTGGCATGCCGGACAATATTGGAAAGTGCTGGAAACAGTACATTTGAGTGGTATACAGTCTAGTAGAATTTTGTAGAGTGCAGTGATATACGGTACAGTACAGTGTTGTAGGGTTTGGTACAGTGGATTGGCATACAATGTAATAGAGCACAATTGAATAGAGCAGCACAGAGTTGAGTGGCGTACAGTGAGTAGTTGAGTAGAGTGGAGTACTGTGTTATAGAGTAGAGTGGAGTAAAGTAGGATGCAGTGGTATACAAAGAGTTGCGTACAGTGTAGTATAGTGGACGAGGGTATTGTAGAATGGAATATAGTATTGTACAGTGGCATTCAATATAGTACTGTGTTGTGTACAGGTATAAACTGGAGTAAAGAGTCAAAGATATGCCTTGTAAAATATTCAGTTTGGGTTTTTTAACACTGATTATGCTTTTATAGTTGGTAAGGTTTATGAGGAACCTAACAACAACATATTATTACAGAGTGGCTACCACCACTCTAGAAAGATATATGTACCTAAGCTAACTATGTGCCCCAATGCACTGCTTATGACTTCACATATTGCATAATTCATGACATGATCAATGGCATCACTGATGACATCTCAAATGACATCACTGATGAAATCACTGATCCAGTCGGTGTAAATATTTTCCAAAAGTTTATGATTGTTAAACATATATAATAACCTACTACAAAATGTTAAATTAGTATACTAGGGGTACTACTAATGAATTATAGTATTGTAAATATACATTATGTGAGTGGATGTGTGACTGTATGTATCTGTGTGTGAGTTGGTGTCTGAGTAGCTGTAAGGGTGTGTGACTTCGTGTGTAAGTGGCTGTATCGGTGTATACGTGCGTTTATGAGTAGCAGTGTGGGTAACTGAGTGGCTGTATAGGTGAATGAGTGGCTGTGTGAGTGGCTGTAAGGGTGGGTGTATCAGCGGCTATATGGGTGAGTGACCAGGAGCATGATTGGCTCTATGAGTGAGTGAATCAGTCTGTGAATGTTTGCATGGGTGAGTGAGTGACTGTGTGAGTGGTTGTATGGCTCAGTAGGTGGGTGTGTGAGTCGGTGTACTGGTGGTTGACTGACTCTGAGTGTCTATATGAGTGAGTGAGTGGGTATGTTATTGGGTATGTGAGTGGTCACATGGGAGAGTGACTGGGTAAGTCAGTGATTATATGGGTGAGTGAGTGGTTACATGAGTGTTTATATGGATGAGTGAATGGTTGTGTCAGTGACTGTTTAAGTAAGTTTGCGTGTGTGTTCATAGCAGTACAAATAAATGAGTCAGCATGTGAGTGGCTGTCTAAGTGAGTGAGTAAATGTGTTAGTAGATGCATGGGTGAGTAAGTAGGTGTGTTAGTAGCTGTATACATGACATGTTTGTGTGCATCAATTGTTGTACGGGAAAGTGACTGGCTGTTTCAGTGGCTGTATGGGTAAGTGGCTGGGTAGGTCAGTGGCCGTATGGGTGAGTAAATAGTTGTGTCAGTGACTGTATAGGTGAGTGACTGCATGTCTTACTACCTGTATTGGTAAGTGGATTTGTATGTCACTGGCTGTATGCGTGAGCGAGTGGTGAGTGCTGAGTTCATGCAAGATGTCGGGCGAGGAGGAGGTGGCCAGTCCGGGGACACCGCAATACAGGTAAGTGTCTTTATGTTTTTTAAATCAAGCTATTATTTTATTAGGGTGGGTTGACGCGGGTGGCAGAGCGGAGTTTCTCCCCAACTCATCACATTGCCAATACTGTCAGAGAATTTCATGTTTCATTATGAGCAAGTGTTTTGAAAACAGAGGCAATAATAGTGGACCCAAATGCGAAAAGGACCGCACATCTTACTGAAACTTCAGTTTATTCAATTGTTGGTGAGAGCAATGTGCAATAAAATCATAAATATGTAGAGATTGATTCATGAGGGCTTGGCATTACCGGGTGTTCAAGATCCGGGAATTGGCTTGAAAACTTGGTATTTACAGAATTTTGAAAAGTTAGTTTCACTCCACCAGCTCCGCCCAGGGTTATTGAGATCTCATTGGCTGCCAACATTTGAAACTAGGAAGTGTTGACTGCCATCTGGTGACTTGGTTGAACCGAGTCACAGGATAACTTTTTAAAACAAAAGGGGGCATGATAAAAACACCCTGAACCCCTAGGTCTCTTGGAGGGGTTCCACAGGAACCCCACAGGTCAAAAAAATAATTGTATATAAAAAGGGGATTGCGCTGGATCTGCGAAACCCAACAACATTTTTTTTTTTTTTTAAAGGAAGCATGGACTCCAGAGCTTCATTAATTATCAGCACCAGGTGGGAGAGTTCCTCAGGGCATTATGCAAAACAGGAGGAGGTACATGTCCCCCCTCCTGGGCTTTAATATGCCCCAGGGACCACCACCTCCCCAGGGCCTCTTTAAACATTAATGCGAGGGAGGCCCATATGACCTCGCTCGCTGCCCCGGGGACTACCACCTCCCTTGGGTATTTTTCTTTTTAAATGGGGGCCTCCCAGACCCCACCAGCCAATAGGAACACCACCTCCCTGGGGTTTTATGCTGAACCAATGCGGGGAAGCTGTATGGACCTCCTCGCAGCCCCGGGGAACTGCCATCTCCATGGGCCTTTAATTTGAGAAAATGTGGGGGGCCACATGGACCCCCTGCAGGCCCAGGGACCACCACCTCCCCTGGGAATTTTTTACATTGAGTGTGGGGGTCCATGCAGCCCACAGCAGCCCTGGGGACCACCAGCTCCCCGGGGCAAAATTAAGAAAGGAGGGGAGTTCTCTTCTGGATCCATAGGTGGCCCTGGGTGTAGTTCGCGAAGAAGCATTACGCGTAGCTACGCGAAGTGCACTTTCCACTACGCGAGCTATGCGTAGCACTATGCGAACTGCGTAGTAGCATGTTCGCACTGTGCAAGATGTCGTTTTCAATGATTGCACAGTGCGGACAAGCATCCAGCACTCTGCAGTCATTGAAAACGGCATCTTGCACAGTGCAAGCTGTACTTTTCTGCCGCTCGAATAGAATTTTGCTCGAGCTGCAGCTTTCTCAACATGGTCTGGTAGTTTCACATTGCGAGCGGTCACGAGCATGCGCGACCACTCGCAATGAGAAACCTGACCTCCCCGTGTTGCGAATCTCGCGAGGATGTCATTTTGCTTGCTCGCGATCGGCAACTTGACGTTGAGGCCTGCGAGCAAGCAAAAAATGACTTCTGCAGTACGCTATGCTACGCATGTTTGCACTGTGCTACGTGCAGTTCGCGTAGTACGAAGTTGCGCAAACTTTGCAAACTACGCGAGCGTATCATAGTGCTTTGCCCAGGGTTAGTTATCACCACCCCCAGGTCGGGCCGGCAATGTCCCGGAGTTCCCACCACCTGGATACTGCAGTTTGCTATGGCTTGGGGTAACAGTCTCAGGGGCCAGATGTACAACCCTTTTTTGCGGCCACAAACAGGAGATCGGCCCGTTTGTGATCACAAAAAAGGTTCCAGGCATGTACAAATGCTATTTTGTGAGTCACTGACTCACAAAATAGCATTTGTGACTCTCACTATTAGGAAGGTGTAAGAGAGTAGGATCTGCTTACTATCGTTACCCCCACTTTTTACTGGTGTTTCAATGTTTTTTTACTTTAGTCTGGCTGGGGCCCTGCTATACAGGACCCCAGACTAGCTGCATCCTCTCTAAATTGATTGCATGTACTTTAGGTACACTCCAGTTTGGTTACTGGGGTACCCTTGTGAGTCTCTGGTATATGGTACACTAGGTACTAAGGGCATAGGTACCCCTGAGGCCTACCAGGGGATGAAGCATGTATTATGGCACCCCTGTGAAGCCTTCCAAAATGACACCAAGGACTGCTACTGCAGCCTGGGTTAGGTGGTGCATGCACCCCTTACTAAGAGATAGATTACCTATATCTACCTTTAATCACTGACCTATATAGGATAGGATAGGATAGGATAGGATATGCATTTTTATAGCACACTACCACTCCAAGGAGCATCTTGGTGCTTTGACTCATGCAGTTGCGAGATGGTCACAGCTCTCCTTTACTCAGCCATAAAGCAGGTTCACACTAGGACTTTGCATACTGAGTCCGCCAGGCTATAAATCCATGTTTTAAGGGCTTTCCTAAACTTCTGTTCAGGAGTGATCGTGCGAAGTTGGTGGGGCAGTTTGTTCCATGCCTTTGCACCTATTCCCGCCAGGGATTTTCCTCCCTTTGTCGCCAATCTGAATTTCGGGACTATCATCAGATTGGCTGTAGCGGATCTCAGTTCCCGCATAGGATGGTATCGCTTGAAGTTTTTACAGAGGTACAATGGGCCTTGCATGTGGAAGGCCCTATAGGCAATCGTCAGGACTTTGAACAAGATACGCTTCTGAATTGGGAGCCAATGAAGGGCATCCAGCGCAACAGAGGCCGAAGATTTCCGTGGCCATCTAAGTACTAATCTTGCCGTCGCATGCTGGACCATCTGCAGTCTGTGCAGGGCCGATTTGTTTGCCCCTGCATACAGACTATTGCAGTAGTCTAGTCTAGATGTAATTAGTGCTACTGCTACTGTACGTCTGGCTGATATGGGAAGGAAATCAAAGAATTTCCTGAGACCTTTTATAATATTGAAGCATGATCCAGCTACTTCCTTTACTTGCTGTTTAAACATGAGTGTCTCATCAAATTTAATCCCCAAGTTACGTGCTGCCATGATGGTATTAGGCGGGGGTTCTGCATCCTCTGGCCAGCACGTCTGGGGGGGAAAAGAGTTGTTTAAACCAAACGGCAACATTTCCGTTTTAGCGGATTTACATTTAAGATGATTATTTGTCATCCATGTGAAAATCGCTGTCAACCATTCCTTTAGGGTCTGTTTGGCATTTGTCAAGTCCTCATCCAGGACTAGGACTAGCTGCGTGTCATCAGCATAGGCTATAGTGCTGATGTTAAAAGAGGAGATCAGTTCCATCAGGGGGACCATATAAAGATTGAAAAGAGTTGGGCCCAAACTCGAGCCCTGTGGTACCCCTGACCTCAATATCTTCTCTTCGGAGCAAAACTGTCCCAGCGTAGTTACCTGGCATCTATGTGTCAGGAAGTTTTTAAACCATTTTAACACGGTGCCCGCTATACCCACACTGGATAGACGATGTAACAGGATAGCATGTGACACCGTGTCGAACACTGCAGATAGATCTAGTAGGATCAGGACTGCCCTCTTTCCCTGATCCAATGCAGCTTGTATGGTCTCTGTTGTAAACAGCAGAGCAGACTCTGTGGAATGATGAGCTCTGAACCCAGCTTGATTGGGATGCAGAATGTTTTTCTCCTCCAGGAAAGCCGTGAGCTGTTTATTAGCACAGGCTTCAGCCAGTTTAGATGAGGCTGAGAGAAGGGAAATAGGCCGTAGGTTAGATAGGATTGTGGGGTCCCGTAATGCCTTTTTCTGTAGAGGCCTGACAGCTGCCACTTTACAGTGGGTAGGGATCTCACCCGTTTGAAACGATGAATTAATGATGGAATTTATTACAGGATTGACCTCCTATTGTATAGTTCTTAGCAACACTGGAGGACAAGGGTCAAACAGGGATCCTGACTTAATTGATGATATGGCCTGGAGGGAGTCCTCCAGGGCAATTGGGGCAAAGGTCTTCCAGCATGTTAAGTGGGAGTCAGTAGTATGGGTAATATCCAGTGACTCTGGGTCACCCAACTTAATCAGAGGGAAGTCTTTGGTGATATTGTATATTTTCTGTTCGAAGAAGTCCGCTATCTCATCACATAGTGTCTGGGACGGCGGTATTTCCAGAGATATTGTTTTGGGCTTCCTGAAGTCACTGACAATTTGAAAAATGTCCTTCTGGTTACTATTAGTGGCTTCTATCCTATTTGTATAGTAGGTCACTTTTTCCCGTTTAATTGACGCATGGTAATTCCTCCTAGCTATCTTGTAGACCTCTTGGTCATTGCTATTATAATGACGACGCCATCTGCGTTCCAGCACTCTCACTTCTCCAATTTCTCTTTTAATGCACTCGTAAACCAGGGCACAGATTTTTTCCCTTTTCTAGAATTAGGCTTTGCCCCACGTGATTTCAACCTATCCCCAATAGACCTCATCCACCCCTCTTATCCGTGATTATCAGTAGTTACATTCCCTGATAGTGATGGTTTGCTCTCCTCAACCCAACTTTTAAGATCCGGATGTTCTATGATTTTCCCCCCAACGTGGAAAGGCTCTCCCAACGTCTTGTATTACCGACTTCGTAGCCTTTTTGCCATCTGCCCTAAGGCTGAACGCAATACATTTGTGATCAGTCCATGTTTGAATCAGGGGAGATTCTACCTTCATCGTGTCGAGGTTAGAGCTAATGCAGTCCAATATGTGCCCTGCTTTATGGGTGGGTTCCGTGGTTTGTATCGTCAATCCCAAGACACGTAGAGTCTCTCTGAGACATGCCACATTGGGATCACTGAGATTGTCCAAATGCAGATTTAGATCTCCTAATAAAGTAAAGTTCGCAGATTTTATAGTCAGGTTAGTCAGGACTTCCCCCATACTTTCTAATAACTGTGCCGGTTGTCCTGGGGGGCGATATATAAGTGCCCCAGTAAAAGTGAAGGACTCATGAACCTGAATACTAAATCCAAGGCTTTCTGCTCCTTTGATGTCTGATAATTCTATTGTACTGCATTTTAGGGAATCTCGGTGGATAATTGTCAGCCCCCCCTCGCTGAGACGATCTATCCAGCCTCTGAATGAGGAAGCCTGGAGGCAAAGCATGTGCTATATCAGGGTTGGACCAGTCTCTAAGCCATGTTTCCGTGACTAGCAAACAGTCTAAATCATTTTCTAAGATGAGATCCTGTATATGTAGTGCATTCTTGCACATAGAGCGTGCATTAATAAGGCCCCCGATTAAGGTTCTATCAGCCAGATTCATCTTTGAAAAATGGGCTCGCAAATGGCCAGATTCTGAGAATCTGGCCCCTTGCGAACGCAATTTGTGCATTTGGGATTCATCATCCCAAATGCAAAAATCGCTAATGGCGAAATCGCATATTTGCGAGGAATTGCATTTAAGGAATCTCTTTGTGGTAAATAGCGAAAACTTAGAAAAATGCACTTTAGTGCATTTTTGTACGTGGTATGTTACACACACACGTGTGTGCGCAACATCAGGCTAAATTTACATTTCAGGGGTGCTACAGGGTGTCCTTTGGACGCCCCTGGCACCCTTGAAATCCATAGGCCCTTAGGCCCATAGGAATGAATGGGGAGTTATTCCTTATTTGCGATTAGCAATTTGCTAATCGCAAATAGGGAACATGTAGAAATCGCAATTATTTTTGCAATTTCAACATGAATCCCGTTTTGCAAGTCTTTAATAGCGATTCCTTAATAAACGCTATTAAGGACTCGCAAAACGGGACATTGATGAATCTAGGTGCTAGTGTCCCTTTCTCTATCGCTCTTTGATGTGGTTCTAGTACGTGCTTGCATCCCCGGCAGCTTATAGGGCCTGCCCAAGTGTCAACCCTAAGAGCCTGATGACAGTACTTAGAATGTTTGTTAAGTGATCATATATAATCTCTGGACAGCTGGTGCTTAGTAGTTACCTGGGCAGTATGTCTAGCCCCTGGCCCGTCCTTAGCGCGGACGGGCGCAGACGGGCTGGACTTTGGCTTGACTTCGGCGCGACAACGCCGCATCCGCTGTGCGTTAGCATGGCCTTCTTCTTTTATTCTGCCGTCTGTAGCGCTAGAGCGCTGGGACCTGTAGTTCCCCTAATATGGCCACCAAGAAAATATCGGGCATCTCAGACTACAGCACCTAATCGGCTGCGTCTATCGTGAAGTTCTGTGTAGGTTACTGCTAAAGTGGCATCAATTAAAACTACAATTCCAGTTCTGGTTGCGGCGCAAAGAAAGGAAAAGTAAATGAAAGATCTAAACAATTTTAATAACTACTACAATTTTAAAAACTACTACACATGAAACTATATCCCGGCTTTCCGCCTCATGAGAGTAAAAGGAGTCTATCAGTCACTCCTATGGCAGGCCTTATCAATCCTGAACGCAGAGTGCTTGGTTTTGTGTGAGAGGTTGCTCATGCATGAGCTGGGCTCCTCTGCAGCTTTCGGAGCCTATTTTCGGAGGCTGTTCTGTGATGCAGCCAGATCATATACTCTTAAGTGCATTATAACCTCGGGGTAAATTTTAACTTGGAATGGCTGCGTGGAAACATGTTATGTTTGGTGTCAAACACTTTGGAATCCTACCCCCCCACCAGTCCTGGCGGCAGGGGTATAATTCCACCCTTCTAGAGGGAGATACATGTACACACTGGTCTAACAAGTAATAGTTTAAAAGAGCCCTGGCATCACAACATGGATGCTACAGCCACAGACATGAGTCTGGCCTCCTGTTGCTGACTGAAACTCTGGCAGGGAGGCCTGGACAATAGGTTTCCTGTCACAGGGAGGTGTAAATACCTCCCAGGCAGGCTTTAGTGTATTGGTGCTGGGTGGGTGCACTCTGAGAGTGCTTTGAAGTCTGCACTGGGGGCACATTTTGTGTTCCTGTGCATAGTCCAGTTCAAACCGGTTGCAGGGGCTGCCAGCCCCTGCTCTGGCATGAAACTGGACAAAGGAAATGGGTGTAGCTACCCTTCTTTTCAGACCCTCCCATAGGTGGGTCCCGAGAGTATGTCCAACCCTTTTTATTAGTATAAGTTAGGGACCCCTGGCAACTGGACTTTAGAGGATACCTGGACGAAACTCTGAAACTGAATCCTGGAACTTCGACGCTCTACTAAAGACTAGAGGACAGAAGAATCTCCCTTGGGGTCAAGGAGTGACTCCCCTGCTCCAGCGGTCACAAACAAAGCATCTTGCTTGTCTGCATTTCCAAAGCTCCTGCCAGACTCCAAAGTGTTTGCAACACAGGAAGAGGAATTACAGAGGCCGACCCGAGTCCCCAGCAAAGCTGAGACCCACAGCCCTTGTGAGTGACGTGGAACAGGAACTCCTGGACACTGTGCACATTTGCTAGTGCATTGACTTCTCTATGTCTCCTGAATTTGTGCTTTGGGTTACTTGTAGCCCAAGCCCTGAGCACCATCTGCATTGAAGATTGTGGGCCTACACTCCACGAGTGTTCCGTGAGCCCGCTTCTTGCATTTCCGTTTGAGGCTCCTTTGCGATCCCTGGTCCGTCAACTGCTGGGTCCCTGTGAAGGCAAATCTGAATTTCTTTTTACTTCTCTGGTTGCTCCAGATGTGCCCTGACTCCCCACTGAGTGGTGAGTCTCTCAGACATTGCTGGTCTGCACTGAAGCATTTCTTGGATTCCTGCATGGGTTGCTGTTGCCAAAGCCTGTTGGGTCCAATCTGGGCTCTGACACCGCAGCACTTGACATCCTTCATGGGATAGCTTGAATCTAACTCCTGGTCATTGTTGACATTTCCTGGTTTTCGTGGCAGAGAGTCAAGCTTCACCTTCTTCACCTGAAATCACGCAACATCAGAGGGCATTCAACTATTGTGCCCCTGGTCACTGGCTAGTGATGCCGACTCTGTCCCCGCTGCTTTCAGGTTCTGCTCATCTTTGATCCAGGCTTGGATCACACAGGACACTTTCCACTTCTTCAGCAGCAGCACTATGAAGTAGATCGCCATTGAAAACGACAACGCAACCCAACACCAAAAGACACCTATGCATACGGCTTCCCTGGGTGAGGTAACTTGAGTACTCCGGTGCTCCCGTGTGTGCTGGCTCTAGAACCCCTTAAGCCTAAAGGAGTTTGCTCAAAGTCCTCCTCTAAGTGTCATTTATCTTTAAATTTCCAACCACGACTTTTCCCATAGAAATTAAAAGCGATCCGCGGCTGTGTTAAGACACTGCACACGTCCCCCGTGGGTCCCCTGTGTCACTACCTTGGGTGGTTCCTTGTGGCCCCAGCGGTTGTACAGACTCTAGGCCTTGTATCTACGCAAGTCGTGGTTCTTATACCAATTTCTTAATGGGTTTCTATATGGGTTAGTACGCCCCTAGGGCTCAACGTATATTATGCTAATTTACTGTGTGTTAATAAGTTTACTGAATGTACTTTTGCCTCTAGCCTCATAAAGGTACTCGAGGGATGTGTTTAGAATAAATACATATATTTTATATATATACCTGGTGTGGTTCTCCTTTCATTTGGTCATACACTAGATTAAAGACTGGTAAAACAATCTGCTTTACATTCCTCCAAGACTTAGCCTGAAGGCTGCTCTCCACAGCTACCACTAGGATAGCTTTCTATAAAGGTTGTCTTTAACCTACCATCAATAAGGGTCGTTTGGACTGCTGCAAGGTGCCCGGCCAACTTAGTATCAAAAAGAAGGTACACAGTTCCCCTAGGTGGGAGATTCATGTGACAGTTGAAAATGCGCATGAGTGAAGGCACATAGGAGGGGGCGCCTCCTATTCAGAACTAGAGGCCTCACACACCCAGCAAGCTAGGTGTCATGCTTCATCATATGGCCTTGCCCCTCGTCAGGTCGGCGGTGCTCTCAGTTTACCACCTACTTCAAGTAGAAGGTAAACCACTTGTGAGTATGTGCCTAAATATTTTTGAAGAGCAGGCAGTGGTCCAATGGACCACTACTTGCCCTTAAAAAATGAAACAGGGAAGTTTAATTTCCTTTTTTAACTGCATCCCATTTTCCTTTAAGAAAAATAGGCTGCATTTAAAAAAAATAACTGCTTTATTGAAGAAGCAGCCACAGACATGGTTATCTGATGACCCCTGCAGGCCACCATCCCTGTGAGTGCTGGCCATTCCCAATGGGGTCGCAAATTGCACATGCCTCATGAATATTCATGAGGTATGCAATTTGCGACCACCTTAGGAATTACAAACAGTGTCTGAGACACTGTTGTACTTTGCATTTAGTCAGTTGCTAATTGCGAGTGGCAATTTGACGCAATTTGCGACTCAATAAGTGCAAGCGTCGTACATCTGGCCCCTAGTGTCCCAGTAATTCTGATTTTGCATGCCATGGCTTGAACAACAGCAAAAGTGCCAAGTAGAAAAACTCTCTTCTCGCTGGTATTTGGCAACTAAGCTTTCAGTGGTTAATTAGATTTCCTTTGTTGTGTCTGACTAAACAACCGTCACATCCAAGTAAATATCTTCCTTTTTTATGTTTTCTGTTACATTAGTTCTATGTGTATAAAGCTGAAGTACTTCATACAGACATATGTTTTAAAGATGAGGGCTCCATCTTGGATAGTATCTAGCCAGCATGTTAGTTTTCAGAATATCTCTACTTTCTTGATAGATTTCTGTGAGATACTGTATTTCTGGAAAAATACTTTACTACTCTATTCCAACTGCTTTCAAGACTTAGGCTTACCCACAAAATTCTTCTTGACCTGTAGAACAAACTAGCTCAGCTCAAACTGTCTGAGAATTCATAGGATCCTATTTCTCAGTGGGAAAGCATTTTCAAGCTGAAGGTCTACAATTTCTTGGTAAGACTCTTTTCTGTAGAAATCTCCACCCACATATCTTTCATCTCTTTCTTCTCAGATTTTGTTATACATAAAGTCACATAGCAAGCAAAGCGATGGAGTCCATATTTGCATTCCACATTTTCAGTATCACTGGGTTGGCGCCATTGATATACTTGGAAGCGTCTGTTCTTCTCAGGTTGAATGTATTTTTGGTGATTTGTGTGACATGCTATGTCTAACTTCAGACAGAAAGCTGTTGACTCTTCCTTTTGAGGGTAACAGGTCATGGAAATCCAAAGTGACATCTTATGTAAAAATTTGCCTGGCCTTTTGTTTTTTCTTTTTATTTATTTAACCCCTTGTATGTGGGGTGGATTCCCACACTGTGCTGAGGGGCGGGGGGCGCGCACAGCGCCCCGGTGCTCATAACGAGCTCAGCTCGTCATGAGCCACGGTGGTCGTGTGCTCATGACGAGCTGAGCTCGTCATGACCACACCCGTTTGTGTAGAACGCTCGCACAGCAGGGGAATTAGCCCAGCATGCGAGCGTTCCAACGGTCATGACGAGCTCAGCTCGTCATGAGCACACGAGCACCGTGGCTCATGACGAGCTCAGCTCGTCATGAGCATTCAAGGGGTTAAAGGGAGGGGAGGCCATGTGGCCCCCTGCCGTGCCATTTTCCGCCCCAGGCACCACGTCTTTGAGGCCTGATATATATATATAAATATATATATATATATACAGCACAAAGCTACAGGTTCACAAGAGAGTACTCCAGCACATTAAAGCAATTACCAATTCTGACCCATCATATCTGGTAGCTCGTCATTTCAGAGAAGTACATGGAAACAAGTTCGAACATTTAAAATACTATGTACTAGATTCAATTCCATGTACAAGACGAGGTGGCAATAGAGGAGCTGCACTAAGGAGACTAGAGACACAATACATCCTAGAGCTTGACACCAAGAGCCCACATGGTCTAAATGCTAGTGGGGATCTTTACATCTGCCTATAACATCATTATGATATGTGTTAGATAATAAGACAGTATGAGTCCTCACCACAATCAAATATTAACACAAAGTATAAACTTGTCTGCATGTATATAGATGAATACCACTTCTCTTTTTTAATTAAGAACTAAAGTTCTTTTTTTTAATTAGTATGGTGGCACTAAGGGCTTTTTCTTTTTTGCACTACAGCACTTTACAATTGCACTTTAGTGAAGAGAATAACAGTAACATAGGCCCACTTGGGCTATATTATGCAGCAGTAGTTATCTGAGAATAACAATATCTATAACTATACTGTGACTGGTTAATCATGAAAAGTAATAATTGTTGAAATAACAGTATTAAGATACATGATAATAATTGTATCCATTATGTATGCTTTTAATTGTATTCAACCCGACTATTTATAAATATATTTTAGTATTTGGTACAATGTTAGCAAGTGTTAATGAACTTAACATAAAAGTATGAAATTGCTGTTACTCGTTAGATCATGTTGAATCAGATGTGAATCTGTTCTAACAATTTATTATGCACTTGTTACTTTAAAAGTTAAAACATTACCATAGTCGCGTCATGCGATCAAGGTCTGCAAAGGCCGAAACTTGTCATGGCGGAGCATTGAGCAGAAATGAATCATATGTACAAGCAAAATTGGAGTATGTTCCTGATTTTCCACAGTGTGAGGGATTTACAAAGAACAAATGATTAAATTATATATATATATATATATATATATATATATATATATATATATATATATATACATATATATATGTCTTTTTTTAATGGATAGGGTCCACACATCCACCCTCCCGGGCCAATGTTGGCCCTGGGGACCCCATCTCCCAAGGCTCAGCCTGTAGTTTGGGAGCTGTGGTCCTACCCAGGGCACCCACATTTTACACGTTGGTGACCATGGGGGTGCCTGAAGGCCTCAAGGTTCTGGCCAGTTTCCCCCTCCTGCAGGAGCCGGAATTGCTTTTCACACACAGGGATGCTCACATGCAGCTCCCTGTGTGTAAAAAGTAAAGTGTGCTCTGCTTTCAGTAAGCAAGAGCAATACACTTGCTTTCTTAATACGGAGCACTGTTTGCTATAGCATGGCATTAGTGTGGCTCTCGCCATGCCATAGCAAAATGCAATTATCTGTGGGTTGGCCCCCTGGACATTGCTGGAGCCGGCCTTGGGTTTGTTGGCACCCAAGGCCCTGTAAGGCTCCAGGACTAGGGGCCTGCTCCGGGGAGGGGGCAGTCCCTGGGACAAAGAACAGCCTGGGAGGGGGCCTCATGGCCCCCTCCCATTCATTTATATTACACTTTTTCCATTGGGGGCCAGTGGTCCCTAGGGCCAGGGGGCTCCGTGAGGACCCCCCACATGAAAGTTTAAGAGCCCCGGGGAGGTGGTGGTCCCCGGGGCAGGGGATTCCTCAAGGCCCGCCATCACATTAGCCCCTAGGAAGTGGCGGTCCCCAAGGCTGCAGGGGAGGCCATGCAGGCCCCTTTATCTCATTCAATATGTTTGCCCCAGGGTGATAGCAGTCCCCAGGGCATGGGGGTGCCACATGGGCACACCCAAATTACTGTATAAGCTGCCCCTGGGACCTGGCCCAGCTGGGGTTCTAGGTTTAACAAAGCGCAGGAGACAGTGCTTTGTTTTCTTTTTTATTTCGTTGGACCTCGAGGAACCAGCTTGACTCCTGCCAAAATATTTTTTCTGAAATACTTTTTGGGCCCTGGGAGGTCCCTGTGGGACCCCCTAAAAGCCCTAGGCTATCAGGGTATTTCTACCCTGCCCCTTTTCTTTTGTTTTACTTTTTTTCTTGTGACTTGGTTCAACTGAGTCACCATATGGCTGCCAATACTTCATGTTTTGAAGTGTTGGCAGCCAATCAGATCTCAGGCACAAGATCGGAAAAGGGTTCATCACCAGTTATATATAGAGGGATCCATCACTTCCCTCTATATACAACTGGAAATGTCTTTCAATTTCTCAGCAACTATTGAATGGATTTACACTGTTCAACTAAAAGATTGCTTTCTAGACCAAGAGCTACCTTTCTTTCCAAATCCTTTTTGGGACCCCACCCTTTTTCTCGCACCCGCTGGTCCGATCACCACAAACGTTTTAAGACAGCAGCTAAATTGAATGGCAAATTAGTTATCACTGGGTAGTTAAAGGCAGGTCTGAGTTTCCATAGAATATGGGTATGTGACTGGGTGTGTGAGTATCCGAATCTGAGATAGGTAGATTTATATACCCATATATTTATAGATATAGAAACACACACAAAAGGAAGATACAACAGTCTGAATCATAAAAAAGATTTTTCTTCTGCTCCTGTCATTGACATTGAAAAAAACAAATGCATGTTTGTCTCTGTAAATTTAAGTTCCAAAATGCATTGGAGCAGAATTATTTCTGTCCTTAGTTCCAGGGAGTCTAGAAAGCCTAGTTTCTGTGCTGTTTTCTAGATAATTTAGAAAAAATATTACCCTTTTCAATCTGAGTCTGTGCAATCAGTATATGTGGTAGGTAATGTTTGGGACTATCCAATATGCCACAAAATTGGCCTGGGCAGCCAGAAAATACATATGAAAATCCAGTAGACCAAGTTTTTTGCTGTTCCACTGGTAACAAGGGTACTTCTTTGCTTCTGGGCTGCCTTCCCAATCAACTCTAAGCTGGTGACAGTGATTTGGATGTATGTAAAAATATAGATCCTTCGTGGTAATTGTCTCACATTTGACACTATCGGTATTGCATCATTCTTCAATCACAATTCATGACACATGATTTCAAGAAATCCTGTTCCCTCTTAAGCACTCCTTGGAAATCTTTCTCAAATGTTGGCCTGCTCTCAACTAGCCCAACTTCTACTTCGGGTTCTACAACTGGATCTAACATAACTTCTAATTCCTTGTATTGTGGTGTATTGGAAATTTAGATTTTGTCTTAATTCTACAAGGTTTGACTTTCCCACCTACAGATGCCTGAAGTTGGTTCAGAGCACCACGCTTGTATAAATTGTTGTAGCCCCACATAACTCTGTTCAACGTACTTGTTGATGTAGAATCCATGCGTTCTGGCTTACTAGCAGTCACTAAAATAGGGATCAAGGATGCAGTGTTCATTGAACACCAATTTTGTTCTTCAGAATATCACACACAAGCATTGCACTAAGACAAAGACACTGTGGGGAAGATTTACAAGCCCCTTGTGCTGCCAGTGCATCACTTTTTGTAACGCACCGGCAGTGCAATATTCTGCCCCATATTTACAAGGATAGGAAAAGCCACCCGGCGTAGCTTTTCCTGTTCTTGTAAATACGGCCCATTTACACGCAGCACTTTGCATGTAAGGGCCATTCCTTCGGTGTTGCTGTGGGAGTTTCCACGCAACACCCATGGAACCAGACACATTTCCAGATTAACAAGAAATCATGAATCTGGAAATGCATCTGAATGCAACGCCTCCCCAGGGGAGGCGTAGGGAGGCACAACGAGAAAATATGTATTCATTTCTCCTCGTTTTCTTTCCTCTTTCTATGCATGCTGCATGCTGCAGCACACATACAATGAGGAAATAACCTTTAATGATTGTTTATGTGCAGGAAGGGAACTTTTCCTGCACATAAGGATAGTTTATGTGCAGGAAAAGTTCCCTTCCTGCACATAAACAATCATTAAAGGTTTTTTCCTCCTTCTACGTGTTAAATAAATACTTTTTAAAAGTTCCATGTGTGCTAATGCAGCACACATATAAGTTGTAAAATGCAATTTCTTATTGTTTATGTGCAGGAAGGGAACCCTTCCTGCACATAAACAATCATCCCTGTGACGCAAGAATCCTTGCACTATGGTGCATGGGTGCCTGCATTAGCGCATGGCAGCAGTTTGTGCGCCAGTGCAAGGGGAGGCACAGAGATGCGAAATATTGTTGTAAATATGTTGCATCCCTGTGCTTCAAAACTAACGTAGCAGGGCGCAGCAAAATGACTTGCTGCAACGCGCTACATTAGTTTATTGTAAATCTGACCCTTCATACTTAACCTCATTGATGCTCATGACGGCTCCCGGCCGTCATGAGTCACAGTAGACGTGTGTACATGACGGCCGGGAGCCGTCTGACCGTTGCCGCTCCGCCCGTGATCGGTTAATTCCCTGCCTGTGCAGGTGAACTAATTGGTGGGCGGAGTTCGGACAGCTCCCGGCCGTCATGAGCACACGCCCACTGTGATTTATGATCACCGGGAGCAGTCATCGGTAACTGAGCACCACGCCCAGCCACGCCCACCCTCACACCGCGGTTTAATTTGCCACGCCGCTAAGGGGCTGAATGTGTTTCAGTCCCACATTTTCATCCAGTTGCTTAGCACATGTAACACAATAACATAATATTACTAAACAGCACTGATGCATGTCATTAACAATGAGAATAATATGAACATTTCTAGCATAGTTGGAATGTCATTGGCAACCTAACACCCTAAGTACTAATTCTATGTGATATATTATAAGAGTATTGAGTTGCTTGCATCTACCTATTCTTGGGATTCAGCGCACTGAATACCTGTTTCCAGCAAACAATTGTTACTGTCAGTAGGCGGTAGAGTGTTCCCTCTAAAAGGTAAACACACAATAAACTGGGGTCAGCTTCTCTCCTCTTTGAATTGGCCTGGTTTCAGCTCTCAACATAAAAATGGATGCTGCAGCAGTAGGGCAGTCTGGCAGTCCCTGTCAGAATCTCTGGCAGGATCTCATGAGATAATCTGGGTGAAAGACCTCTCTGCCTCAGTGGCTACTTGATGGGCCTTTTATAGTGTTGCCCACCAACTCTTATCTTACATAGGGTATTCCATTCAATTCCACACATAACCAGATAACCTGCATATATACCTCACTATGATGACTCAACCCAGTATCAACCAAACCAGTATTTCAAAAATGTTTTTATTCGAACTACATTGTTTATGGTATAATCACTATCTGATCTTGAAATACAGATAACACGACATTTGCGAGACAGAGGTCGTCTTAGGTGTTTTTTATTTATGTCATTGTCTGTATGATTTGACACTCTCACAGGTTCATAGAAACTTGAGGCCAGACAGTATTAAGTCACAGATAGACTTGCTAATTTTTTTGGCATAAAATGGAGTTTGGCCTTGGGGTATTTGAGTCAGTGGGCAGCCTCATATGTTGTTTTCTTTTTCCAACACACATACTTTACTTTCTGTGACACTTGCTTTGTATTTTATCAATCTCTAAAAATGCAATTTCCTTTTAATTGGTAGCCCACCATCCCCATTAGGCCTTATGCCAATCCTTCGTACATTACCTTTCCTTGCTACAATTTGTAATTAGAAATAAAAACAACATCTAAAATTATTGTTGAAACCAACAATCAAACAGAAGAACACGCAGTATTCAGGATTTTCTGTGCTCGTCTCTCTTTTATATAAAATTATTTCATCACACACTTTTTTTGTTTATCATGCTGCTTACTCTGGAACATTTCAAAAAGTGTCCCAATTTCCGGCACTTGTTACATGTTTCCTTGAGTTGAGAGGTGGACATATTCCTTGGGATAGGATAATTGTACTACAATACGATACAATATACACACACACGCACCCACACACACATGTATATATGTTAATAGTTATCCTGCTTCACTTTCTCCTCACATATAATTTTCTCCCCTGTCAACAGGAATTTACTAGGTATTCTCATCTCCACTCTCTGACACTATGCATGCCCACCACGATCAACTGTGTGCATCTAAACATGCCACAAACAACCCTTTTGCATGGTTGCTGGGCAACGAACTCAGATTTAGTTTCTTCACGCATTAAAGCGTATTGCTCTAAACAGTGATCAGCTGTGCTGCCATGCAGCAAGTCTTCTGTCAGAGGCTTATAGGGCTAACACTTGATACACTCTAAGCAGAGAACAGA
Organism: Lissotriton helveticus; assembly: GCF_964261635.1. Taxonomy (NCBI): domain Eukaryota; kingdom Metazoa; phylum Chordata; class Amphibia; order Caudata; family Salamandridae; genus Lissotriton; species Lissotriton helveticus. The sequence goes on along the minus strand of NC_136068.1, from coordinate 875,835,354 downwards.
AACTGCAAAATGCGTACCAACACTGGAATGTACCACACCACTCATGCAGGTACTACAGGCCTTTACAAGTGTCTTTTGTTTTATTTTAGCAAGGTCCATCAAAGAAGACCACTGTGGATGCTAATGCATCCACTGTGGCCCTCTTGAACGGGATTTGGTAAATTGAAGTAAAATGCATTAAAACATGTCGGGCACAGATACACGCGCAACCACAGTGTCTATGTTTCAATGGTATTTATTTAAACATGAGAAAATGCATTAAAAAAAGGTTGCTGCAGACGTATGTAGTTCTGCAGGGAAAATCTAAATGAATTCCATTCCAAGATGGACACCATAGATGGATATGCAGGGACTGGTTCCCATGGTGACTTGGGGGGTACTAACTCAGATGAAAAAAGCACTGGCAAAACCAATAGTTTTCACAACAAAGACCTATTATTGGGTTTGCCAATGCTTATCTTTTTTTACACCCCCCAAGCAGTTGTTTATCACCGCATAACACCTTAGTCAGCAACAATCCTCCCCACCCCCTATCACCACCCCACCCCAAACCTTGGCAGGTTGCCCACCCTCCCACCCTGTGTCCTAGAAAAGGAATTACCTCCAGTGACTTGCTGTTGATAGATGACAGCATGGAGAAGCAGAGTTCTACGGGAGCTCCAAGCATCGGCTGTTAATATAGTACACAGACAATGAGAGAGAAAAAAAAAGTGATAATCCCCCAATATGCATTATAGTTCAAAGCGGGTTACGTCACATATCCAATATCTATTGAATACATTGAATATTTTGAGTCAGTTTCTTATCTAAGAATGTTGTTGTAACTTGGTAAGAGCCATCTTTGCCTCCTGGTCAATAAGATAGATCTGTGCCCAGGCCATATTTGATTACCTTCAACCAGGCAGGTTCTTGCAAATAAGCCAATGCTCCTAGTGTTATCCAAGGGTCAATACATTGCTTCGTACTCCACCTTTTGTCCACTGTAATTTTGCATAAATCTGACCATGCAACAGTGGAGAAAGAGGCCGAGCCTTAATAGCAATGGCTTGGCGGAGTAAAAATTTACCAACATATATGAGTATTGGTTGCGGTCGGCGTGAGTCGGTCTGATCTGATTGATTAAGGAAAGCTGGTAGCCTATGGGCTCTTTGTATTTTAGAGTCCCAATCCCAGTCAGCTACATGAGGAAAGGCTTTCTGGAATGTTTGTACGATAAATGACCGTGGATCAGAGCCCTCTCTTCCTTCCGGAATCCAAAATATTCATAAATTATTCCGACGTTGACGATTTTCTAAATCTTCGATTTTGTCTTGTAAATTGTTAAGTTGTGTATCATGTTATTGAAGCAGCTTGGTGGAGTATGTTACTGCGTCTTCATTGTCAGAAAGTCATTGTTGCAAGGTTGTCATTTCGGTTGCAAGTTCTGAGACTTTATTAGTTACTGCTGACAATGAATGTTGTATAGTAGCATTGTCCGCTCTAAGTTGCATGTAGTATTCCTGATCCCCAGATGTTTGCTCTGACAGAGCCTGCGTGATTGAAGCTAAAGAGCGCTCTGATGAAACCATTGATGTTGATGGAGAACAAGGTGAGTCAGTAGGCACTATGGCAGAGGATTCAGCCATTCCTTAGTTACCAGTTGTGTTTGTTTGTTTAGGCAAACAATCTATTATAGAAGAGTTTACAGAAGAAGGGGGAGATGAGTTGACTACTGGTATTAGGCAAAGTTTGAGCTAGACCAGATAGCTTTGAGATAATCGCTCTGACATCCCCCTTTGATGTAACCCATTTTCGCAAGGGGCTGTCTTGTGTACTTAATTTACTGTTGCTTTTATTAGTAATCGTATTTTTACCTTGTTGTTGTAGAATAAGGTTTTTTTATCAGATACACCAGACTTGTGGCCAGCCTTTGTAATTTTTGCCAGCTTTGTATTACTTCCCCCCTCCCCTCTTAATAGACTGAGGGCCATATTACCAAGATGTGCGTTAAAAAACGCACATCGCACATTTCCCTATCGCCGGATTTTATCGCTGTGTTAGCGCGTCATTATCAACGCGCAACACGTAGGCGATATTAAATCCGACAATAGCCGGCGATAGGGAACATTAGCGCGTGAAAACAATCGTTGTTGTCACGCGCTAATGTGTGCCTTGATAATATGGGGGGGTGGATTCAGCTTTATGATCCACACCCCCATGTTATCAATGCCTAACACCTGATCAGAGCAGGCGTTGGGAGACCTGAGATAAACGAGTTTATCGCAGGTCTCCTTCTCCCAACGCCTGCGTTGGTAATGGGGTGTTACCACCTCCAACCACATTTTACATGTGGTTGGACATGGGAACGCCCACTTTGCATGTCATTAGCGATGTTTCTCGCTGACATTCAAAGTGGGCTTGAGGCCGGCGTTAGCATGCCCTTGTTAATAGGGCGCTAGAAGTATTGCCGCTTTCTCGGCACAATTCACCGAAAAAGCGGCGATACTTCACCTTGGTAATATGGCCCTGAGGGTGTACATTTAGAGACTCTGAGAGGTGGTCAGGCGAATCAGATGAGTCAGGTGAATCATCTATGTTTGCAGGTGATAAAGAAAAGACCGAAGTCTCTGCTGATAGTTCCATAGCAGTGGGTGAAGTATCTACTGAGTTCAATGACACAGCCGTGTCTACCGTAGTTAATGCAAAAGTGTGCGGGTTCCCTGAAATCGAAGCAACAGATACTAAAATGTCTCTATCTCTGTCTATCTCCCTACTACTCACCTTCCCAAAAGAAAGAGCTTCAGTCAGCACAGCAGCTTGATTGCAATTGTGGCATATTCTTTGTCAGCTTGCAGATCAGAGGTAACTCCCGAGTCACCTATGCCTCCAAAATCATCACCACCATCTGCGATAGTGACGCCTTCAGTAAGTTTAGAAATGCTTACAGACACTAGCAGCGTCAGACGCCTACACCGGTGACTTGCGCTGAACAGCCTCCATAACGATGTCTGACATAGCAGGTGAGACAGAGGCAAGAAGGTTAGCGGCGTCCCTCAAGTGTATCACCTGCATCACTGGTTTACCAACTCGAGAAATGGCCCTTTTGGATGTGGCATTCACCCCCTCCATAGTGAAACTATCAGTGGCGATTGCAGCAGAGTTCCGTGTGAGTGGTCCACCCGCTGTGTACTCGTTTTCGGTGGAGCCATTACCTGCCGGCCAGATTGAAGACAAGCTGCCAGACCAATCCAATGGAATACGGACCGGCGATGCCCAGACCGATAGAGAACAGATGTCTCCCGAAAGCAAAGAGCACTGTGCGTCTCAACGGAACATAAAAAGTGCATATTTGTATTTTAAAGTTTATAGAGAGTAAAAGATCCTTTTTTTAACCAAAATTTCACTTTTTTTTTGGAGAACGTTGGAACGTTTAAATCCCGAGCCCCAAGTTGTTTTCTTAACAGCTGGTTGCAGTTTCTCCAAATTCTCCTGCTCTCCCGTAAAAGACAGCCATCCGCCAGGATCTCGCCGAACGCCGCTACTCACGGCGGTGTCAATCCACCATCTTCCTCCCCCCTGTCTGTGCCAATGCTTTTTATATCACTAATATTATTTATATTCTGAAGAAGCAACAAGGCAACTTGCTGAATTGCAAAACAACCAAACAGATAAAAAAAACGAAGACGTTCACTGAATAAACAAAGTTCCGTACATCCTGGTATCTCTTAGTGCTCAGTAGTCATTAAAGCAGGTACACATCTCACTCATTAGAGACCAATATACATTAAATATTTAAATATCTGTTCATTGCAGCCTCACCTACATCTTTGCTGTTTGTCATAATATACGCCCCCTTCCTGGTAAGTACTGATCCGGGCACACATAATGGTGTTCACGCGGCTTTTTTAGATATTTGAACCTGGCAGAGAAATGTACATCTTTTACTGACAGATTTAGTAGAAAAATAGTCACACGTGATGACATGTAAAACCAAAGATTTATTCTGACTTTATTTTGGAAAAAAATATAACATGTCTCCACAACTGTTAAGGTGGCAAAGCATAGTTGTTTATCACAGACATGCCAAATACAGATATAAGAGACAAAAGTCATAGTGCCCACACCGCCAGCGCTCGCTCCACTCTGCGCACATTAACACTTATATACCAAGGAAAACTCACGAGACATATTTGTGGGAAAGCACTGTTGCAGGTTTATTTCGTACAACAGGTAGCATAAGGTGGGTCATCTTACAGGCGATCCAATGCGGCAGCACCTCGCTGACCCGCATGCCTAAGGAGCCATCTTGCACGGCGAGTCGATGCTCAGACGGTGCAGTCAATTACCCTTTTATTTTGTGACACCCCGCCCCCCCTGTCAGGGAGGAGCGATGAGGCACACCCCCGGTCGGTTCAGGCCCCCCGACGGCCCGAAGGACTAACGGGGCGCCGACGCTGTTTCCTGGAACCCCCTCGGCTCCAGGTTCTTGGCTCAGGCACCCTTACTGTGCCAGGCAGAGGTATTTAGACTGTATCCTTCTGCCGCAGAGGTACCCCTACTGTCCATCTGCTTCCAGATCGCCCTGTGACTCCGCCTGCAACACAAAACATGACCATTAACAAATTCACAACTTTGGCCCGCCGCTCTGCAGCTGGGTCAGGGTTCAGGGTGGGATCAGCGCAGAGCCTAGGGACCCGGGCGCGGGAAAAGAGGCCGAGCATAGTTGCTGGGCCTGATTTATACTTGAAGGAACGCCCCTTTCCCCAGGCGAGCCCTCCCTATTGGCCGTTACGAGGAGGGCGGCTCAAAGGGGATGACGCGCTATGAGCTCTGCTCGCCCGTCGTGTGGGACTAGGGCGCTGTCCCGCCCATGCTCCCCTGCGTGTCGCGCGGCAGCGGCATAGTGCCCACACCGCCAGCGCTCGCTCCACTCTGCGCACATTAACACTTATATACCAAGGAAAACTCACGAGACATATTTGTGGGAAAGCACTGTTGCAGGTTTATTTTGTACAACAGGTAGCATAAGGTGGGTCATCTTACAGGCGATCCAATGCGGCAGCCCCTCGCTGACCCGCATGCCTAAGGAGCCATCTTGCACGGCGAGTCGATGCTCAGACGGTGCAGTCAATTACCCTTTTATTTTGTGTCCCCGCCCCCCCTGTCAGGGCGGAGCGATGAGGCACACCCCCGGTCGGTTCAGGCCCCCCGACCGCCCGAAGGACTAACGGGGCGCCGACGCTGTTTCCTGGAACCCCCTCGGCTCCAGGTTCTTGGCTCAGGCACCCTTACTGTGCCAGGCAGAGGTATTTAGACTGTTTTCTTCTGCCGCAGAGGTACCCCTACTGTCCATCTGCTTCCAGATCGCCCTGTACTCCGCCACAGCTCTGGAGGAGGCCCCCGTCGATGACAGAGCCCCCCACCCACCTAGCTACATTCTGACGCTGTTTCGTGCACCTCTATCAGTCCCCTTTGCCACACCACTATGGAGATATCTTAAAACCGTTCTTAGGACACGCCCTTAGTTACATAAGCCGCACCTCAATGAGAATTGCGTAGACACGCCCTTAGTTACACAAGCCGCACCTCTAATGGGGATTGCGTAGATACTGTTCTTAGGCCACGCCCTTAGGTAAAAACAAACCTTGGTACACAGGGTGCTGTTCTGGTTTTAGCCTCAAAGTGCTTTATTACATAATGGATACCCGGTTATAACATGGTAACGCTCCATCTGAACCTGCCCGCACTTGATTGTGCTACAAGGGCAGGTCTCACTCTCGCAGGACTAGTTACCACAACATTGGTCTTGCCACCTTGGGACTTGAATAACCCATTATCACTAACTCAGGGCGCCCTCTTAATAGTGTACCTGGCCCAGGGCCCTCCACCTCTTGTGAATCCCGCAGTTTGAATTAAGCTGTTTACCTGTCAATATCTACAAGAGGAGCCGCACCTTGCTTGGTCCCCGCTTCTCTGTTGCATTCTGCATGTTATTTGCAATATATATCGGATGCTAATGGAAGACCGGTGATATTGGTCCCAGGAACCAAAAGCGATGGGTATGGCAGGCATAACGTTAATGCCTGCAGTGAAAAGCCATCATGTATCATGCAGATGACTGCTTAGTATTTGTTAGAGCTTGTTACCTGCAGCTCATAAAACTAGAATCCTTCTAACGTACCACCGTGGACCATGAAGGATATGGGACTCCTGTACCTTGTGACCCACGCCGTCACATGAAACACTATGTATACTGCTGTCATTACCCCCTATGCAATGTATTGTACATTTATAATGTGCATGTTACTAAAAGCGCTCTACCCGCCTGCAATGGGGAGAGTAGTGCTATAAGGAATGAATAGTGCTTCATCAAACGTTATTTGGGTAAGTACAAGGACAGAGGAAGACATCTGCAGCGCTGATAAATTTTAAAACTTACCGTTTTTTATTTCGTTTTGCATCTTCTTTGTATTTCGCCCTGTTTTTAAATTTGGATACACCGCCCACACACTTGCACAATAATAGTGCCCCTCACCGCGTTTAGAGCGGATCTGTGTGCTCTTGGCTAGCGTTTTCGGCGCGTGGCGGCCATCTTGGGGTGGCTGGTGGCGAGTGTGCCATTGGATTGAGCGTTCTAGCGCTTGGCTCATTTACAGCTGTGCCCTATTTAAGGGGAGCACTTCTTGTAGCTCGCCCTTGGACAAGGAAACAGCATGCGCGTTCTGCTGCTGTAATGTAAGCTGCAGCGCTGATAAATTTTAAAACTTACCGTTTTTTATTTCGTTTTGCATCTTCTTTGTATTTCGCCCTGTTTTTAAATTTGGATACACCGCCCACACACTTGCACAATAATAGTGCCCCTCACCGTGTTTAGAGCGGATCTGTGTGCTCTTGGCTAGCGTTTTCGGCGCGTGGCGGCCATCTTGGGGTGGCTGGTGGCGAGTGTGCCATTGGATTGAGCGTTCTAGCGCTTGGCTCATTTACAGCTGTGCCCTACTTAAGGGGAGCACTTCTTGTAGCTCGCCCTTGGACAAGGAAACAGCATGCGCGTTCTGCTGCTGTAATGTAAGCTGCAGCGCTGATAAATTTTAAAACTTACCGTTTTTTATTTCGTTTTGCATCTTCTTTGTATTTCGCCCTGTTTTTAAATTTGGATACACCGCCCACACACTTGCACAATAATAGTGCCCCTCACCGCGTTTAGAGCAGATCTTTGTGCTCTTGGCTAGCGTTTTCGGCGCATGGCGGCCATCTTGGGGTGGCTGGTGGCGAGTGTGCCATTGGATTGAGCGTTCTAGCGCTTGGCTCCTTTACAGCTGTGCCCTACTTAATGCTCGCGTGACCCGCGCAGCGGTGACGCGCAGCGGTAGCGCCTGATCGGCGCCTGAGTCGTGCCAGAGTCCTGCCCGTCTGCGCCCGTCAGCGTTCCGGAGGCTTCCGAGGCGACGGGTAGGACTGGCCTACTGTGTGCACTATGTTTGTATAGCGGTGCATTATGCTCCATTATTCGGGCTTGGAGCTTCGCTCCTGGCAACATACCTCCGTCTCCTGTTGTACGGTATTTCCCGCTCGTCACAGGGGCAAGAGGTGCTGCCCGGAGTGTGGTTGGCGCCCTCAGAAACATCTGGTCGGCGCTCTGCAGAAGGAGGCAGTTAGTGTTAAACATACTTGCCTACTGCTTAATACGCGATCTCTCGGCCGGCATGCTCTTGATATTTTTGACCTGCTGGAGTCTGAGAAACCATTGTTTCTGATGCTCACCGAGACATGGCTCGGCGAGTCATCCAACCCAGATATTGCCACAGCTATCCCGCCTGATTACAATATCTTCAGGCAGGATAGACTGAAGGGGCGCGGAGGTGGGGTGGCATTGATAGTAAACAAGAGTGCCACTTGCATCATCATTCCCTCTGATGCGATTAAGGATTGTGAATCCCTCGCCTTTTCCATTGTCCTTTCACCACACCAATCTGTGAAAAGCCTCTTGGTTTATCGACCCCCGGGGCCCACGGGCTCCTTTTTTGAAGAGCTCCAGTCGGTAGCCTCATCGTTGCTCCTTACGTCAGAGCACTGTATAGTCGCCGGGGACTTTAACGTCCACATGGACGTGGAAACAGATGCCGACGCTATTAAAATGCTGGATGTTACAGCCCCTCTGGGCCTGGTGCCTTATTACGTCGGGCCGACTCATGAGAAAGGACATACCTTGGACCTGACATTCTCTACAACCCCCATAGAGATGCTTGCTCCCATTCAGGTGCTTTGGTCTGACCACAGGTTGGTTAAATTCTTTCTTCGGGAAGTCAGGAAGCCCTCCGGTGCCCCTCGACAAGCCTTCCAGGGATTTAGAGGTCTTCACCGGGTCACTCCGGAACTATTGGCACAGTCATGCGCGGACCATCCCTATGCCCCGATGGGGAATTTTGATGAGGATGTGGGGCGCTTTCAGACCTGGCTCGCAGAAAGGTTAAATGATCTTGCCCCTCTGAGGCCTTCGCGCCAACCTGATAAAGGTGCATCCGCCCCATGGTTTACGGAAGTGTTGGCGGCTTCACGTCGACAATGTAAAGTCGCGGAAAGAGCATGGCGCGCGAAATATGACCCGTCAGCGAAGCTTGCTTATAGGTCCTTGGTGAAAGTTTACCATCGTGATATCCTTTCTGCGAAGAAGGCTTATTTCGCGAGTAAAATCGAAGCTGCCTCCAATTCTTGTAAGGAGCTTTTTGCTATTGTGCGAGAGTTTACGACCTCACGCAGTGCTTCGACGCAGACCCCCCCTCCTGCCCCTTGGGTCAGAGCGATCGCGGATTTTTTCACTTCTAAGATCCAATCGATCCAAGACTCTTTCCCTGTGCAGGGACCTGAGGCGGCCTGTTGGGTGGAGAATGCTTCTGCCACCCTGCCTAGGGCAGGTGTGGCCCTGTCAACTTTTCCCCCTCTCTCTATGACCGCTTCACTTGATCTGATGGCTTGTCTCAAATCAGGTTCTCCCCGGGACGCTTGCCCTGCCAAGTTTTTGGCAAAAATGGCAGCTATCATTAATCCATATGTGAACCCTCTGTTGAATTGTTCTCTTGTACAGGGTGTGGTTCCTCAGTCCTGGAAGCAGGCAATGATCATCCCCCTGCTCAAAAAACCCCGTCTGGATGGGGAGGTGTTGGCAAACTACAGGCCTATTTCGCTCTTGCCTGCTTTCGCGAAGATCATTGAAAAGCATGTGCACAAGGTGCTGGCCGACTATCTGGAGTCCCATGGTCTACTGCACCCCACTCAATCGGGTTTCCGCGCCAATCTTAGCACCGAGACTGCCCTCCTGGAAGTTTCGGAGGCAATCAAGGAGGTGCTGGACTCGGGTGGTAGGGCGATGCTGGTGTTGTTAGATCTGTCGGCGGCCTTTGACACCGTCCCCCATGAGGGCCTCCTTGCAAGACTCTCTGAGATTGGTCTCGGGGGGACGGTGCTCCAGTGGTTTCGATCATTCCTGGCAGGCCGTCGACAAACGGTCTGGGCCTCCGCCTGCTCCGCCGAGATGTCGCCACTGGGTGTCGGGGTTCCCCAGGGCTCAGTACTGAGCCCTACTCTATTCAACATCTTTATGACCCCTCTGGCGGCTCTGGCGGAGTCTTTCGGGGCTCAGATCGTTTCCTACGCTGATGACACCCAGCTCCTCTTCACCTGTGAGAGAGGTGCGGATTTCGATGGAGGTAGGATCCAGGGTTGCCTTGAGGCGGTATTTCAGTGGTTTCAACATCATAGCCTCAAGTGCAACTCGGATAAATCTGAGGTCCTCTTTTTCGGGTGCAGTTCGGATCCGGACTGGAAAGTGTGGTGGCCTGAGAACATGTTTCCACCAGCAAGTTCTTCCCAGGTGGCGAAAAACCTTGGGATTAAGATCGATAACGGCCTCACTCTGCGCTCACAGGTAATTGGTCTCACGGGCACCTGTTTCGGCTTGCTCCGGATGCTGCGTAAGTTCCTCCCTCTGTTATCTCAGGAACACAGGAAGATCACCGTGCAGGCAATAGTTGGCTCGAGAATTGATTATGCCAACGCTCTCTATCTCGGCCTGCCGGAATATCTGCTTCAACGGTTACAGGTGGTCCAGAATTCTGCAGCCCGGGCCATTTTTGGACTATCTCGCAGTGCCAGAGCCTCGGGTCTCCTGGAGGCACTGCACTGGCTGCCTGTCCGGAAACCGATAATTTTTAAGATTCTGACTCTGGCACACAAAGCCTTGCACGCCTCCGGTGCGAAATATCTTCAAAAAAGATTGACCTTTTACCATCCAGTCAGGTCACTGAGGTCTGAATCTTTGTTCCTTGTGGCAGTGCCTCGTGTGAAGAGGGCACGCATTGGTGGCCGTTCTTTTAGACTACTGGCGCCCCAATTGTGGAATAAGCTGCCAATGGCCCTGCGCAGTATTCCAAACTTGTTGGCTTTTAGGAAGGGGCTCAAAACGTGGCTTTTCACCTCTTAGTTTTTTTCTCTGAGCTCTGACGGTTTCCTTTCTGTTTTTATTTGTTGTGTTGTAGTTAGCTTGCAAAACAAAGCGCCGGGACACTCTTTGAGTAGCCGTGCGCTATATAAAATCCCAGTATAACATAACATAACATAACATAACATCTGGCAATCTTACAGTGCCTGTACTTATATGTAGGTTGAACAAAGTCAAGGCATGTCTCTCCTAAGTCCCTGCCATTTTGCTGCAGTATTATCCTTGTACCTGTGTTTAGTACTCTTTTGTAACATGTAACCGTAATGCGGGCACGGCATAGTAGCCATCATGACAATGGATTTACCGTCAAAACGTCCTTCCCGTTTAATGTTGTAAATACGGTAATTGCTAGAGGCCTTCCAAGTGCCATGACCTCGCTTCAGGCTCTATCCTTCCCCTCAGGGAACTTAAGGGTGTTATTTCAAGATGTCATATTAGTACACCTTTCTTACTATCTGCTTAATGACCAGCGTATGCTGTTTTCGTCCAAATTCAAATTGTCATATTAGTGCACCTTTCTTACTATCTGGTTGATGAGCAAGCGTGTGCTGTTTTCGGCCAGTGACTATTTGCCTTACTGTATCTGGTGCTGAAAAAACCCGTGATATGTGACCAAGCAAGCGAAAGCATTATGGAAGTCACCCTGTGATCAGGATTAATTGCTTGCTGCGTGAACACAGTAGCCGAAACAATTATGACAGTGCATGTCCTGGCTAACACTGCAAGGTCATTACCTGGAATGGTTATAGCGTGGCCTGGCAGATACACCTAACAGGTGGTGGTACTCCTATCCCTTGAAACCCTCGCCGTCTCATGAACCCCTCATGTATAATGCTGTAATTACCCACTTGCGCAATGTATGTCCATGTATCGTGTGCATGTATGTCCATGTATCGTGTGCATGTTACCTCCAAGCGCTCCCCATCCTGCCTTGGAAAGAGTGGTGCAGTCCCTGTGAATTATTTGCCATTTATTGCAGTATTATCCTTGCACCTGCGTGTGGTACTGTTTTGTATTTGCCCACATCACTTTCCACTTGTAACACTGTATGCTACTTCTCAAATGCTGTTTGCCTTTGCTACTTGAACAAGTGCCTATTTTGTTAGTTCGAAATTGTCGCTTTCACCTCATGAACTTAACGTCTGCTTTTATCAGTTTTTCACCTGTCATTTACTGTTCCTATTGTGAAGCGCTCTCACGCCTTCGGGTAAAGCCTGCGCTATATAAAAACGCCTAAATAAATAAATGAACGCCGGTGACCTCGCAATTGAAAGACTGCCCCATTCAGGGTGCGTGTTTGCCGGCCATGCGCGCAAGTGGCTGTGACTCCTGCTAGAGCCCTCAGTGTTCAGGACCTAAACTAACTATCATCGCTGGCGGGTGTGTTTCCGCTTACGAGAGGACCTTCGCGTCCCTGCTCCAGGGTGCAGCTGCTAATCCTTGCGACGTGTTCCAGGCGTGATCTGAAAGAACATAAAATGTACTCGTTGTGCACACTTAAGTTTGTGTTCCAACTGCCTTGCACGTTCCTCCCACTGCCCCTGCTGTTTTCTATTCATCTGTTTTCAAAGACCAACACATACATAAATTTGTGTCATTTACAATGCCAATTGCTCTAAATTTTGCAAAGGCGAGACCGTTGCATTGTAATGCGTGTTGTCTCTTCTCATACTTGGAGGACATCAAAATTGGAACTGTTGGGTAAATCCCCCCTGATCAGCCATCCTTGCCTGAAGATTGCTTCGAAGGAGTGCATCACCATCCTCCAACTCGACCTCCCTGGAGGACAGAAGGGATGGCAGTTTAAAACCCTTTTCCTTTCCCTCGACTCATTTATGCTCCGAGAAACTGGACTCCAAACACAGGCACGTCCCCTGGTTGGAAATAGCCGAATGTCTACATCCCGCAGATGTCACGCGCAGCGACATACTTTCGGCTGCTGCACATTTTCCTGTCCTTTGGCCAATGTTCTTCATGGCGAACGCGACAAGGGGGAATGTCCTACTTGTTACATTAACTTACCCGGAAAATGAAACAGTTGGCCAATACCCATGCTTCGCTGTTCATGCTGCGTAAACATCCTTTGCCAGCAGCAGGAATCAGCAGAAAACTGGGTAAAACATGGGGCCCTCTACAGGATGTAAGAGGAGGGGCTGCCGGGGGCTGCTAAGTACCAGACGGAATATGGAGTAGCTAACCGCATTGCTCTTGACGCCTGCTCTCATCAGATGGCACCCACATACTGGAATTCTACAAGCGCCAGTTGCATTGTTGGTCCCTTTCGCACAGCGGGCTCGGACCCGTTGCATGGCCCATGCGTGTTTCTAAATCGTTCATACTGAAACTGTGTGCTCGCCTGGTGCAGCAACTACAAGCGCAAGGGACCTTAACGATCCCTTTCCAAGCGGGATCGGACCTATTGCATGGCCAATGTTTACTTATAAATCGTTCGTCCGCAACTACACTCTCTAGTCAAGTGGGAGACGCGTAAAGCCGACTCTAGACGCCACCTTACTCCGTTATCGACCGCCGGGCGCCGGATACACCGCCAGGCGTCGGATGGATTACCAACCAATGTAGGACAACGCGACACTGAGGCCAGAACCCCTAGTCCCTCCCTAATTTCGACACTGAGGCCAGAACCCCTATTCCCTCCCTAATTTCGGCTAACCGCAACGGACCCCGGCGCGTGTCGTGAATAGCGCTGCCGAATTCAGCCACCAGTCCGGCATGCTCCCGGGCCGAGCATGTTGACTTTTATTAGTAAAATACCGCCGTGCTTCCTGAACAACCGAGAGTAACTCGAAAGCCAGACCATTCTCCCCCCGACAAATTCCATCTACGTATCGCACCAGAAGGAGACTCCACCGAGCAAGAGACGCCTCACTGCTGCAGAGCACCTCCCGTTCACAACAATAGTATGACTTTGCATTCTAACAACAACACGGAGTGGCCTCTCTATTCTCGCTGGTGACACAGACGCTTGTACCCAGGATACGAGAGTAGCCACCACTCGTTCCGATCATATTAATTACCCGGCCTCGCCTCGGGTCAGTGGGGGAAGCCTCTTAGTCGCCGACGCCGCAGCATTTCCTATGTGTGCGTGTAAGTACATCACAGTTAATTTTTTCCGGCGCCTAATATGCTTGAGCCGTCCATGTCACATCTCTGCGCAAGGGGGTGTTCTTAAGCAGTGCCGGGGAACCACCTAATCCTCCCAAACTGCCACGACAGGTAGTGTAGTTGCTGCTGAGAGGCCAAGGAGTGTTAGAGCGGCCTAATAGCCTTCATTGCCAATAGCGTGCCTTGGCTGCTGTATGTTTACTGGTTCGCTGCGATAAGACATATTTGATATTGGCCTGCTTCTTAAATTGTCTAGACTCTTCTGAAAAACTGATGGATAGGAGATATTGTGAGGTAGGTCACCAAGCTCGGGTCAGCGAAAGATCAGACACTCCTTGTTGATCTCTTCCACTGTCGTCAGCTCGAGGGCAGACATGACTGAGGGAAAAGTGGGAGCATCCGTAAAGTGTCTCGTAACATTATGGAATTCCGGATCAACGCAGTGCGTAATTCGCTGAGCTGTAATGTATGTGATTCTGCGTAGGCTCTTGTTAGTGTCTTCCTGTTGTGGCAGGCAGTAAGGGCTCCTTGGGATATACAGTAGTTGGAATAGGATCAGTGGGTTATCTGACCATAGCGGGGCTTGGTGACTCACTGGTGACTCCAACATTGTTTCGGAGCCGAGTTCAGCATCAGGCCCGGTTCTAGCGGGTGGGCCGGGTGGGCCCGGCCCACCCAAAGATGAGCCTGGCCCACCCAAACAGGAGCCTTGGCCCTCGCAGTGAGGGCTTGAAGGCAGGCGTAACGCGCAGGTCGTGTGTGTCAGCCCGGGGAGACAGCTTCCCGGGCGCACACACACAGACAGTTTAAGATTATAGCAGCCGCACCAAAGTACTTAACAGGTCTTTAAAAGACCATTAACATGTTAATTAGGCTTTGTTTACTTTTTTCACCCCTTCATCTCTGCATGGTGAAAGGGGGCAAATCCTTTCTTTGACAACGGTAACCTTTGGTAACCTTTGCCTACTGTCCTGCTGCGTTGATATTTATTTTTCTATGCAGCGCAGCGGAAAGTGGTCTGTTTATTCCTAGTCACCCCCTGACCCCTGCAGCTGCTTATCACATAAGGCTGTGACACAAAATATGACTAATGGAGTAGGTAAGAGAATGTGTTACAAAAAAAAATTCTTTTTAAAATCTGCACAGGCCCAGCAGGACGCATACTTCGTATGTGCTTCATTTAAACAGTTTTTTTCATTTCATCATAGCCGATGCTGGTCAACAATAAAACAATACAAAATGGCAATATCCAGATAAATTTGGTGATTAATGATCCTGCTTTAGAGAAATCGTTTGTCTGTTAGTATTTTTTAAATGCAGATGCACTGTATTTTATGTGGATAGCTCAGTGGGTTACTGCCTTTGTCACAGAGATCCTTGTGTTACTTCAGAAGTTACAATCCTAACAAAAGGCAGTGAACAACGAACTGCCACCAAAGAGCTGCAAACAAACATGAATGGTATAATTAGAACTTCGATTTTTTTGTTTTGTGATATAGTTAGAACTTCCCTAGTCTTTTCATTATTCTAATGTTGCTAAAATGAGTATGTTTGGGCAGATATACATTTTTATCAGTAAAGCTGACCCCTATGGAATACTCTTTAAATCCTAAGGTTGTGTTTCCCCAGACCAAACCCTCTTAAAATATACTACACCAGAATGGATGACCTATGATTCCTACACCTTGTAATCCTCATTGGCTTATGTGACATTCCCTGTAGACTGATTTACATACTTGCATGATTCATTGTCTCTGTAAGTGTGTGCATGGTGTAAAGTACTGACACACACTACATTGATATGAGCAGCGTTATACAACAAATTAAATGCATATGAAAGAGGGGATACGTAAACATGAGGGGCGCTGGTGGAGGGTGCCAGTGAGGGAATCCGAGGAGGAGGTAGTGGGAGGGGCTATGGAGCGATGAGGGGCACTGTTGGAGGATGACAGTGAGGGAATCCGAGGAAGAGGTCATGGGGTGGAGGGGGAAGCTAGGAAAAGATGAGGGGCACTGGTAGAGGGTGGTAGTGAGGGAGTCTAAGGAGGAGGTCATGAGGGGGATGGGCTACAGAGAGATGAGGGGTGCTGGTGGAGGGTGGCAGTGAGGGAATCCGAAGAGGAGGTCATGGGGTGGAGGAAACTAGGGAGAGATGAGGGGCACCGGTGGATGGTGGTATTGAGGGAGTCTGATGAGGAGGTCATGAGGGGGAGGGGCTACAGAGAGACGAGGGGCACTGGGGGAGGGTGGCAGTGAGGGAATCCGAGGAGGAGGTCATAAAGGGGAGGGGCTATGGGGAGATGAGAGGCACTTGTGGCGTGTGGCAGTGAGGGAATCCGAGGAAGAGGTCAATAGGGGGGCATGGACGGATGAGGTACACTGTTGGAAGGTGGTAGTAAAGGTATTTATGGAGAAAGAGGTTTTTGGTGCAGCGCCAAAAAAGACTTTTGCATCAGCGCTGAAGCCGGCCCTGTCATCAGGCCCGGACTGACTGTTGCGGGCACCGGGCAATCCCCCGGTCGGCCGCATGGGTGGGGGGCGGTTTTGTTAGAGGGCCGTTTTTGCAGCATAGCTGCAAAAACGGCCCTGTAACAAAATCGGCCGAAAACCGGCCCTAGCAAAGAGCGCGGTCGCACCCCCAACCCCCCGGGGAAGGGGGGGGGCTGGCCGAGCACTGTGCCAGGGCCGGTATCGGTTCCCAGTCCGGCCCTGCCTGTCATGGCCTTTCTGTTTTTGTTTATTTAATTAGCAGTCGGGCCATAAGGGCCAATGTGGAACATACTTTAAAGTGCGTGTTAATTATATTTATTGCTCTATTCAATGTTTTAAGTATGAAGGTGATTTTACTAATGTTTTTACCGGTAGATGGTGCCTGACATGGGGCGGGGCCCAAGGTCATCTTTGAGATAAGGTGCACTGGAGAGGAATAGTGGCTAATCAAGCTTGTAAGGGAGTGCGTTGAAGAGTCCGTGGTCAGGTGGAGGTAGTAATGAAGAGGGATTCTCCCTGAAGGCTCACACAGAGGGAGCCAGAGAAGTGTCACTTGCCTGATACTCCCACCTCAGAAACCTCCTCTTCCCATCAAAGGAACATTACATAGAAAAAGCACTTTTTGTGAGTGATAACATTAAAAAGAGATTTGGAAAAGAGTGAGTTTTACTGGGCCTTGTAAGACTAAGAAGAGGTAAAGGAGGGCCCTGAAGCAGGCCTGCCTAGACATATATGCGACAAATCGAGCCCGCAGTGGCCCACCCAAATGCGTCCTTGGCCCACCCAATTAAAAATTCCTGGAGCCGGGCCTGTTCAGCATGCTGCTTGAGTTGTGCACTGCACGTTAGGTGACAACTGCCACTGATTGCATGTTCACCATAACTAAACAGAACACAACGCCACAACTTAACAAATCTGTACCCAAATGCAAATATATTTCCAGATTTAAAGATACTTGCTTTGCTTGTTACGTACTGCTGTATTCCCAAGTGGGTGTGGTTTAACGGCCAGAGTGGCTAATCTTGAAGCCGGGGAACCAGGTTCGAGCCTGTGGGAGGCTCGAACTTCCTGTGATTCCGGGCAAATCCTCAATCTCCCCGTGCCTAAAATTGAACGTGTCCGCCTGAAATGCCACTGTTGCTCATCTAAAGCGCTCCGACACGCTGGGTCGCGTTTGTGCTATATAAAACAGCACACACCAGTTGGTATCTTTCTTTAATTACTGATTGTTCCAACTGTGGGAGCTTTTAAAACACTATACATGCTCCCCATTGCCAACCACTTCGAACTCTAGAGCAGCCCTAGTGTGACTGGCCGCTATGAACAATATTTGTTTTCTCCTTGGGTACTTTGTGGTACTGTCGTGTAAAAGGGCGTGGGAAGCACGAAGTTCAGACCTACGGAAACCGCAAGATAACCTCCCGTTGTTATGTCTTAGTTATCAAGTACAGCTGCAACCGAGGAAGGGTTTTTTATCAATACTAGTGCACTTCGCATAAAAAATACATTGATATTTTAGTGCGTGCTGCCGCCATGCAGTACTTACGATAATACTGCCAAAGATACCCAGCGCCTTCAATTAGGCATCCGTTTATTTATCACGTACTATGAGGCTTCTACTTAAGGATTCTTTATATAGTACCGTTAGTACGACGTTTCTGAAGGGCCTGACCGTGTGCACACCTAAAAAGCGGACGTAAACTCGAGAGTGCAAAATGCCGTGGTATCTTGGCACAAGCTAAACTTTGGGGATATACGTGTTCTGTGCGTTCAACTAATGTTAATTATGTACTTGTATTGAAACCCGGAGTTTGTATCGGAACGCAAAGCTGCGTTTTTGGAAGGCTGTGCACATATTCAATCCCTTCCATGCAGGGCACAAGTCCTAAATAAAGAAGTGGGGGGACGCTCAGAGACAGGAAGTGACGTCACGACAGGAAGTGACGTCACGGAAGGTAAAAAACCTAGAAGTGGGGGGCGCTCAAATACGTGAAATGACGTCACGACCGGACGTGACGTCACGAAAGGTAAAAAAACACTCGATCTACACTTTGTGGTCCTCTGCTGTTGTTTTGCTTTTATGGTGTATGTGTTTTCAGAGGTTATTAAAGGGGTGTTCTTTCGCTTAAATAACGACCCTGTCTGGCCATTGCATCTTTATTTTGACTGTTAAGACGGCGACAGAGCATCCGGTGGCCTAGTTTTCCGTCTCATACCAGATGCCAAGCATGGCTGTCTGTACCGACCTTGTTATGGGGGCTTGGCCGTCCCTGATGCAGAGAGGCCCGGTATTTTCAACACCCTGTAAGAGTGTAGGAGCGGTGCACCCGAAGGCTACCGCACAGAGAATCCCCAGCGCCATTTGCTGCAGCACACAGGAGTTGACAGACCAGCGTGGCGCCTTCCCAAGCAGAACGTCACGAAGCACTTGCCACAGACACGCACAACTGGCGGCCGAGAGCCTCCCATCAGAGCAGTAAACCTCTGCAGGACTGACTTGGGAGATCGACGGGGCGGCCGGCCGTGAGGGCGAATACCGCTATAATTTAAAGCCCAGCTTGTGCGCAGGGGGGACGGCGTCCACCCGGTAAGACCCCTTAAAATAAGTGGGGGG
This sequence comes from Lissotriton helveticus, assembly GCF_964261635.1. NCBI lineage: Eukaryota > Metazoa > Chordata > Amphibia > Caudata > Salamandridae > Lissotriton > Lissotriton helveticus. The sequence continues at coordinate 875,816,653 of NC_136068.1, read as the reverse complement.
ATGCCGTCCACCCGCGTGGTACCCCGACTCGAGCCCTGCTTCCATGCCCGTGTTCTTCTGTGTGCTGCTCACATCTGGCTATGGGTCAGGCGCCTCTTCCGTAACCGGATCTGTTTATGCACCGTGGGGCCAGTCCGCATTCCAGGGCCGAGGCGGCGTGGGCCTCAAGCACCTGCCGGGCCAGGCGCATCGGCTAGAAGTAAGGGCCTTGGCAGCATATAATTAAAGAGAATTCTGCTCTCTTAAACCGTATGCTCATCTTGCAGGTTAACACTTAACTATATGACCCCTCTCTGGTAATAACGATATCTGACAAAGCGGTGTATCTGTGCATTGTCGGGGGGGGGGCAGCCTACGGCATAAATGAAGTTTGTTCTTAAAGGGAAGGAATGGACTCGGACGTCCATGAAAGGGAAATGCGGCTTTCACTCAGAAAGACAGCGAAAGCTTCCTGCTAACAAACTCTGCGGCCGTTAAAGACATTAGCAAACAATTTTGATGAAAGCGATTGGCGTTTCAACAAACTTTCTCTTTCCTGTCCCTCAGAGCAGGAAAAAGTCTAATTTGATAAAAACTTCGGAAGGCTAAAAATGGATAACCTTGTAGTATCGGGCGACAGAGTCCCAGCAATTGCCCATGTAAGAAGCGGGCGTGTTACAGCCCAGAGCCAGCAAAGAACCAGGCGGACTACACTGCGGCCTGTTTGCTCAGGGCATTATGCCATACCCCCTGAACCTTGGACTCCATTTCTAGTCAGCGTGGGGATCCGTGAGCAATGAGGGGCCCCGTCTGCAATTGTCTTCCAGTCACCTAACTGTTGCCAAAACACAGAATGCAATTTACCTTGGTAGTAACACCGCGAATGCCGACTGACTGCATGCAAACTGGAATGAAAGGAAGACTAGGTAAACAGCGACCACCCTCAGAGCGTCAGCAATTCAATGCCACTGGCGACAACGGGATGGAACAAAATGATCCTCGTAATTCATCGCCGCCATGCCGGCGTCCACATTCCCTAGGTAACCGGCCTCGCAGCACAGCAGCAGCAAGCATCTTAGCGAGGTAACTCTGCACACAAAGCTGGTCCCAACGCCCTGGCCGTTCGAACCCCCTTTCTACCGAGAGCGCACATGTGAGGAAAAGGGGAACCGACCCCAGAACACGCGACCTAACCCCAGTCCAGTTCCTCACCCCCTACTGGGGGCCAGAGGGAGCAGGATCATGCACGTGATTGACCTTAGGGGACAACAAAGGGCAGCTATCACCGCGACGCATAGCACCGCAAATGCCCACCACGGCCGGAGAGGAAATACGAGGCCGCTCATGGCCGCAATTGTGCACCGGGACTGGCGGGGACGCGGAGGGTGTACGCCACCGTTTAAAAACCCCAGGCGCTTACACGGGCGCGCGTGTTATGCAGCCCCCCCCCCAGCAATCTTGCCCGACTGCAGATGATGGACCGGATGGGTTTTTTAAATTCTCACCAGGCCCGCGGGCGCGCCACTAAATGGGGTCCCATCGCTCTAACATGAAGAGCAACTCGAACTGCTCAAACGCCCGCCTGCTTATGCGGTCGAGACCGCGATTTGGCCACGACTCCCCGCCCCCCGTGGTATCCAACCACAGGCCCCTGTGCAACCTGGGTTTGACCCAGGGACAGGGCGAGGGGGGAAGAGAGAGCGTGGCACTCACCTAGCAGCAGCAGAAGAAGACGACGACGACGACGACGATCCTTAACCGTGCAGCGCAGAATCAGCGCAGAGCCTAGGGACCCGGGCGCGGGAAAAGAGGCCAAGCATAGTTGCTGGGCCTGATTTATACTTGAAGGAACGCCCCTTTCCCCAGGCGAGCCCTCCCTATTGGCCGTTACGAGGAGGGCGGCTCAAAGGGGATGACGCGCTACGAGCTCTGCTCGCCCGTCGTGTGGGACTAGGGCGCTGTCCCGCCCATGCTCCCCTGTGTGTCGCGCGGCAGCGGCATAACAAGATTGAGGGCCACTTGTAGGTAAGGGCTGTAATGGTTCATATGCCAAAGACATTCATATTTCTTGACGATTCTCCTAATCATTCACATGACTCTTATGAAGTGTGTGGGAAGACAGATGCAGATAGCTGAGTCTTGAGACTGCTAACACCTTCATTAGGAAAGCACCTGAGCAAGCCTAGAAACTGCATGAAACATTGCCCAGTTAAGTGCAGTCTCTCTGATGCCATTTTCATTTGCAGACTTTGTCTCTAGGGCCAACATATCAACCATGGCAGTCCCGGTCAGAAAACATACTACTGTCTCACCTACGCTCTGGTAGACACCTCCTAGGTCATGAGTGACATTAACATGTTTTTGCTGAACATGGACGCCTGACCTTGATAGTTGTAAGGGAGGTGGAGGGGCTTCAAGGCGCTAAGCTTGCGCACACCATTAATACTTAGAATACAGTAAGACACACACACTCTGTTACTGCTCATCTGGACAGGAAGCCCCGAGCGACCTCCGTCCCTTTATTTAAAGACTTCTGGCCACGCCTGGCCAGAAGTTGATACATAGTTTAGAGGTGCTTCCGGGTCCTAGCCGGGACCCGTGAAACACTAGAACGCCACATCCCTTCTCCAGTTTCTCAAAAAAAAAAATTTTCAGTCTCATCAGTTGGTATCTGGGATATTCAGCAAACAAAATCTGCCAGTCTTTGACTAGGTCTGGGATTGGGTCGGAGATTGTGACCAGACCACCCTCTGTGCGTTGGTGGTTCACTTTCGTGCATCATCGGAGATACTGCTATGCTGACAGGGTTACTGTCCCTGATAGGGTCTTGATCACTCTCAATCTGGCTCGCAGCTGTGGGGTTGCTTTCGCCACTAACAACCGGGGTCTCCGGCACAGATGGGATACGTTTGAACCACGAGATGTTTCTGGTTACCTCCTCTCCCTCTTTTTGTACAGTTATGGCAGTGCCCCTCTTTGCCTTAATAGTCCAAGGCTCAATTTCATACGGTGTACGGAACTTCCCTCCTGGCCTACGTGTTCTCATCAGCACAGTGACACCAGGTATAAGCTCTCTCTCACATGCACGCCTTCTCTTGCTGGCTCGCTCATTGGTCTTTCTTCTTCGTTCTTGGGCAGCTGCTGGCACGTACGGCTCGGGTGTCCAATGCTCTGCCATCGGCAATAGGTCTCGTCTTGGCCCCGCAAACATCAGTGACCACGGAGATCTTTGAGTGGTATTATGTGGGGTGCTCCGGTACTCCCGTAGGAAGTGTTGAAGGGTAATGTCTGGATCTGTTCCTTCAGCCACCGCTATTCGTAAGGTTTTATTTACAGTTCTCATAAATCTCTCCGCCTCGCCATTGGCTTGAGGCCACTGTGGCGTGATACGATGGTGTTTCACACCTAGATTTTGCAGGAACTCTTTAAATTCACCTCCTTGAAAGGGTGGCCCATTGTCTGTTTTGATCACTAGAGGAATCCGAAACAGTGCAAAAGTCTTGCTTAAGATAGGTTGTACGTTCACAAAGCTAGTGGATGTTGCAGTTTCAACTATGGGGTATTTGGTGTAGCTGTCAATTATTACTATGGTCACCCTTCCATGAGGGAAAACTGCCAAAGTCTAAGCTCACCCAAGTCCAGGGCGATGGGGCTGGTTCCTCGGTGATGACCGGTGCAGGGGTATCCGGCCGACTGGTCAATTGGCAGGCTCAACAGTTCTTTACTACCTCATCGACTTTCTCGTCCATGTTGGGAAACCACACTTTCTCCCTCATTCGGGCCTTCATCCTTCTCATCCCTTGGTGCCCTTCGTGTGCTAGCCGAGTTGCTTGTTCTTGTAGAGTGGCAGGAATTACTACACGTGACCCACGAAGGATGAGTCCGTTGTTCGCCATGCTCAGTTCATTGTATACTTTCCAAAATTGTGATAGACGTGTGCGGTCTGGCTCATTCCACTCACTGACAGAAAGTTTGCCCAAGATCCTGTCTCTATCGCAGTTCTGACTCTTGTCACCACAGCGTCTTGAGCATATTGGGCTATGATGTCGTCGGAGGCCAACGCTTTGGGACACGATAGCTGCGACACCATGTCTATGAACTCCTCCGTTTGGTCTTCATTACCTTGCTCCCCATTCACTTCCAACGGGGGGTGTTGTGATATGAAATCTGCCGGGTTCTTTGCCCCGGGCCTGTAAACTAACTCCATTTGATAGTGTTGGATCTGGATGGCCCACCTTTCAATCCGAGGTGGCGGGTGTGGCGTCGTCCCCCTAAACAATGGAATCAGTGGTTGATGGTCGGCGACCATTCGGAAAGGCTGACCAGTGATGTACAGATGAAAATGATTACAGGCCCACTTTACTGCAAGGGCCTCTCTCTCTATTTGGGAGTACCTGGCTTCCGTCGCTGTCAATGCTTTGCTTGCAAATGCGAGGGGGCCCCACACTCCTGGCTCCGATTCTTGTGTTAACAGTGCTCCAAGACCCACCGGGCTGGCATCCACCAGGATCTCCGTCTGCCTTGTCGTATCGAAATATGCCATTGCTGTGCTGTCCAACAACGCTGCCTTCACGTTGGCAAACGCGTCGTCTTCTGCCTTGGACCATCGCCAGTGATTTTCCTTCTTCATCAGATTCCTCAGTGGTTCTGCTATAGTGGCTAGCTGCGGGATGAACCTGGCACAATATTGCGCCATCCCCATGAAACTCCTCACTTCAGACGCTGTCTTGGGCGCTGCAGCACACTTGATTGCTGACGACTTCCGGGGGTCCACCTTCACTCCTTCTGAATCGAAGACATATCCGAAGAACTCTATTGACTGTTTGAAAAACTGACATTTCTCTTTGTGTAGCGTGACCCCAAACTCCGCTAGCCTTCGAAGGGTGGCTTTCAGCCTCCTAGGGTGTTCCTCACTGGTCTTGGCATGAATGAGTATGTCATCACTGACGTTCAGCACCCCGGTTAGTCCTGACAAAATTTCTTTAATAGTGTTCTGGAAAATTTCTGCCGCTGATGTTATCCCAAAGGTTAGTCTCTTATATCTTCTTAGGCCCAGATGCGTGGAGAATGTCGTTATGTAGCGACTTTCGTCCGCCAGTTTGAGCTGGTGGTATCCTGCGTTGAGATCCAACTTGGAAAACCATTGCGCCCCGTTTAAGTCTGCCAAAATGTCATCCACTGTGGGCGTGAGATGTCTCTCCCTTTTGATGGCTTTGTTCGGCATCCTCATGTCGATGCATATGCGTATTTGACCTGGCTGTCGTGGTTTCTCGGCAATTACCATAGGAGACACCCATGGTGTGGGTCCAGTGACCTTCTCTATTACGCCCTGCTCTTCCAATTTTTTTAGTTCCAATTCCACTGCAGAGCGGAGATGGAACGGAATCCTCCGATGCCTTAGAGCTACAGGCTGTATTGCTTTGTCAATGTGTAACTTAACTGGCGGCCTCTTGATGGTTCCTAGCCCCTGAAACAGTGACGGAAACATTTGAAGAATTTCCTCCGTGTGTAGTGCTTTAACCGCATTGGCAAAAGCAATTAGCTTGAGGTCTTCCGCGGTGTGACTCCCCACCAATAAATCTGCTTCTTTGTCAATCACGTGAAAAGTGGTCATCAACTCTTGATCCTCCGCTCTGACTTGTACAGTCATTTTCCCTCGTAGCGGCAGCGGTGTCTTGCTGCCGTATGTCAAGATGCGAGCTCTCGAAGGCACTAGCTGTGGCCGTGGATTCAATGCTTTGTAGTGTTGAATGCCCATCACATTGATTGTGGCTCCAGTGTCTATGACCCCAGTTACTGTTGATCCATCGATTTGAATCTGACACTTCGGTTGCGGTCTCCGCCTCCTCTTGAGCTTACTCACGAACGATACATAGTAACATTCTTCCTCGTCCTCGGTCGATGAGTAATCGAGTCGTTGGGGGTATCGAGACTGTGACCGGCTTCCTCTTGGTTGTTGCTCATCATGTGCATCATCTAGGGCAAGTTGTCGGACTGCTTTGACTGGCGGCCTCCGTCCTGCTGCGTTTTGCCCCCGGAAATTTCCTCTGGTCCCACTCCTACATACGCTGGCAAAATGGTTTTGCCCTCCGCATTTTGCACATACCTTGCCACGTGCTGGGCAGTCATCTTGGTTGTGTTCCTCGTATCCACAGAAACCGCATGGCGTGCGGCGTGGTGTCCTGGTCGGCCATCTTCCCCGTCCTCCACGGTTGCTATTCCGCATGGCGTCTACTCTTTCTGTTTTGACTGCGACCTCCATGCTTGCTGTCGGATTAATGGCCGCTTCCATCGCCGTAGCTCTTGCATCTGACAACTCGTGAGACCTGGCCAACATTAGTATCTCATCCAACGTGATCTTTGGTTGCCTCAATATCAACGTGCATAGATGTTTGTTCTTGCATCCTTGAATCAACTGTGCGGTCACCTCCTTTGTCTGATCGTCATCAGGACACGTGCTTATAAGATCCCTCAATCTGGCGTGGAAAGCATCCATCGTTTCTCCCTCTCTTTGTCTTGACTGTCTAAATTTGAACCTCTCATAATGCGGGTTTAGTTGTGGGTCAAAATGCGCATTCAACGCTTGTACAGCTGCGTCATAGTCTGTGGCTGCCCCCGTGTTCGGTAAGTGTATGAACAATTTGCAAAGTTCATCGCCTCCAAAATGTAGCAATAGGGACCTTTTTACCTCATTGTCTTTTTCCCTTGTCGCCGTGAAGTAGTTATTTAGCCGGCTCAGCCACACAGCCCACCTTGGCGCTACCGTCCCCGGATCGATTAGAGCACTGAATGGCGGTATGGGGTTTATTTGTGAGTGAGGTGACGGCTGTATCACAGGGCCTGCGCCTGCACTGCCTGTTGTCCTACTGGTCAGGCTACCTGTGCTGGGGCTGCTGCTTGCTGCGCTCCTCCTGTCGCTGCTGCATTCTGCACATTGGACATAATTGAACTTGTTCCACTCCCAGTGTTTTCTGTGCTTGGTGTCACTAATCTTGTGGCTGGACTCACTCACGGAGGAATTATTATCCACTCTACGACCACAACCTTTCCTCCTTATTCAGTGCATTCACTTTTTATAATGATTATTTTATTTATTTAGTCCTCTTTTTTTTTCGAAAATTGAATCAGCCAATGCTTGATGGGACCGTCGACAGATCGACCCTGTCCTTACAACTGCACTCCTTGTCTTTCTCCCGGAAGCCGATACCCCCGGGGCACACACGCACACTCCCGCTGCAGTCACACTGCGCTGAGCAGTGAAGCTTTACTCGAGCCTTCGACGACGGGGGAAAACGGCCTGCATCTAGTGCGCATGCGCACACCACGCAGCGCGTCACCAGGCCTTGCCGGACGCTCGTATCCTCGAGCCGCGTCTTCGCTCGCCTCAGGCCCCCACAGACATCGGTAACTCACGCATCCAGCACGACGCTGTTCACCGGAAGGGAGATGATGCCACACGCCTCACTCACAGCCGTCGACACACCGCCAGCACCGCCTCAGTAACGATCAGAGATCCAGCGGCGACGACTGCACCCACACTGGTAGGGTTCGCACAGTTGGTTCAGGATACATCCCACCCTCGTCGCCAGTGTAAGGGAGGTGGAGGGGCTTCAAGGCGCTAAGCTTGCGCACACCATTAATACTTAGAATACAGTAAGACACACACACTCTGTTACTGCTCTTCTGGACAGGAAGCCCCGAGCGACCTCCGTCCCTTTATTTAAAGACTTCTGGCCACGCCTGGCCAGAAGTTGATACATAGTGTAGAGGTGCTTCCGGGTCCTAGCCGGGACCCGTGAAACACTAGAACGCCACATCAGTCACTCTTCAAGCCTAACTTTAATGATGAAAGGTCCGCCATGCTAGTAATTTCGCCCTGAAATCCCTTCTTATGTATGCTAAATATACACGAAGCACTTCGATGGAAAACGGCCATACACTCTAAATTATAAGGCCTGGTCATGGCTACTGTGAAGGGGATCTTTTTATTTATTTATTATTTATTTATTTATTTGATTTATATAGCGCGTAATCACCCCAGGGTCTCTAAGCGCTTTACCAGGTATATGCCAAAACAAATTCTACAGCCGGTTATCAAAGTTACAGCACACCCCATGCTTGCTGGAAAAGCACTGTTTTTAGTTTTTTACGAAAAGGCAGCAAGTTGGATTCCTTGCGCAGTTCGGTTGGTAAACTATTCCAGACCGCTGGAAAGATATTAGAAAAGGCGCGACCACCAAGGGTGGATAATCTAAAACGCGGTTGGGTTAGAAGGGTAGCATCTGAGGAACGTAACCGTCTACCGGGTTTGTATAGGGCCAGACGGGTTTTAATGTAATTTGGCGCCTTCCCATACAGGGCTTTGTGTGTAATGCAAAGCCCTTTGAACAACACCCTCTGCTTGACGGGCAGCCAATGAAGTTCACGCAATAAAGGAGACGCCTGCGTTCTCCTTGGTTTCTTAAAAATCAATCTTGCCGCATCGTTCATAACAACTTGCAGATGATTCAGATGTTTTTGCAGAAGCCCTGTATATAGTGAGTTGCCATAGTCCATCCTGGCTAAGATCATGGCGGATACAGCGCGCCTCAGGGTGGCAAAGGACAGGAGTGAGGAAATTTTCCTTAGTTGTCGGAGGAGACCAACACACGTGCCCACCACTCCTGAGACTTGCTTTTGCATCGTCAAACTCCCATCCAGGGAGATGCCCAGGCTTTTCACTACTGCTGCAGGTTCCGGAGGCGCTCCTAGTTCTAAAGGCCAAAACTGGTCATTCCAAGGGTTGCCCATGATCGTGATTGGCAACACCTCGGTCTTATCTGGATTGATTTTCAAAGAATTCAGAGACATCCAATTGGCTGTAAATCTTATGATATTCTGCATTCTTACGTGTGCACCCGGACAATCTTCCATTTGGATGATGATTTGGGTGTCGTCGGCGTAGTTGTATATTTGACAATCCATCTGGTTGAGAGCCGAAATCAGGGGTTGTAAATAAACGTTAAATAAAAGAGGGGAGAGGGCAGAGCCCTGTGGCACACCACAGGTGATCGGCACTGTGGTTGAAGATAAGTCTGCCAATTGAACTCTCTGAGTTCTCCCTTGGAGGAAAGATGAGAGCCAGACAAGTGCTGTGCCCTGGATGCCTAGGTCCCTCACCCGCAGCAACAGTTGACTATGACAGACGGTGTCAAAAGCCACAACAACATTTTTGCTGCTGGAGGCGTACGTTTAAATGAGATCCAAGGTCTGGTGCAGAATGTCACAAAAACAATTATTGAGCTTATAGCTGTAAGGATGACCTGCTGCTAAACACTATATTACAAAACACATTGCATGAAAGACAACGATTGGATGGTAACATGAAATTTGTGAAGTCAAACAAAAGGTAAAAAGACTACTGCTTCAAGTATAATGAGTGAATCGCGTTTAAGTATTTTGTTTCATTTATCTGAACAACCTTTAGTGGTAAAGAAGACAAAATTGAACACGTTTGAAATTCCTAGAAACCTGTCAGATCTATAAATAGATGAAGCAGTCACAATTACATTAAAATGTTAAATGTCCTTGAGCAATGACTCACAGAAAATAAAACCTGAATTATAAGTGTGCTGCTCAATATATTCAACCTCGTGAAGCATGTGTTTTTTTCATTAACCACATTAAAGAGTATGGCAGTCATACAACATTACTGAAATGTAGACGTATCATAACAGACGCTACCACTGCCAACAGTTCATTGGTAACACCAGTATACATATGGTAAATCGTTATGGATGAACGCCTCCTCAGCCCCAGACATCGCCATCGCCATCCCGGAGGGCTACAAGATCATCCGAAGAGACCGCGACAACCAGACTGGAGGAGGCATCGCCATCATCCACAGAGACACCATCCGCATCACGACCAACACCGACGACACCCTTACCACCGCTGAACACCTGCACTTCCAGATCCACACCAACCCGAAGACCACCCTCAGAGGCACCCTGATCTACCGACCCCCGGGACCACGCACACGATTCAGCGAGGACATCGCCGACTTCGTCAGCCCGCACGCTCTCCCCTCCGCCGACTACATCCTCCTGGGGGACCTCAACTTCCACCTGGAGAACAACAACGACCGCAACACCATCAGCCTGCTCGACAACCTCGCCAACCTCGGACTCAAGCAACTGGTGACCACCCCCACCCACCTCGCCGGACACACACTCGACGCCGTCTTCTCATCCAGCAAAGACGTCACCTTCAGCCACGCAACAGGACTCCACTGGACGGACCACAGCTGCGTCCACTTCACCTTCAGAAGAACGACGATCCACCACCACCAGCAACAGGTTGCCCGAAGAAGCTGGAACAAGATCACAGCCGACCAGCTCACCGCTTCCCTGAGCCAGCACCCTCCCGCCAACTCAGCGAACCCCAGCCAGGCCGCCGACAACCTCACGAAGTGGATCAACGACTGCGCGGACGAACTCGCCCCTCTGAGAACCCCACCCAGCAGACCCGGCAGCAGAAAAACACCATGGTTCACCGACGAACTCAAGAGCTCCAAGAAGAACTGTCGAGCCCTCGAGAAAGCCTGGAGAAGGGAACCAACGACGGACAACATGACCACCCTCAAGCTCGCCACCCGGAAACACCACCAACTGATCCGCGCCACCAAGAAAAATACATACAAGGATCGACTGGACAACAACGCACACAACTGCAAGGAACTCTTCAACATCGTGAAAGAGCTGTCCAACCCCAACGCCGGAAACAATGACATCACCCCGTCGCAAGAACTCTGCAACTCCCTCGCGTCCTACTTCCACAACAAGATCACGGACATACACAACAGCTTCAACAACCAACCAACGCAAGCCACAACCGCAACGACGCCACCCACCACCACCCTCCGCACCTGGACCCCGATCAGCACCGAAGACACCATCCGCACCATGAACTCAATCCATTCCGGATCTCCGACTGACCCCTGCCCTCACCACGTCTTCAACAAAGCCGACGCTGTCCTCGCACCCCACCTGCGGGACATCATCAACACCTCCTTCGACACCGCCACCTTCCCTGAGAGCTGGAAGCACGCCGAACTCAGCGCTCTCCTCAAGAAACCCACAGCAGACCCCACCGACCTCAAGAACTACCGTCCCATCTCGCTCCTCCCGTTCCCGGCCAAAGTCATCGAGAAGACCGTCAACAAACAGCTGGCCGCCTTCCTCGAGACGAATGGATCCCTCGACCCCTCACAGTCGGGCTTCCGAGCGAACCACAGCACCGAGACCGCCCTCATCGCCGCCACCGATGACCTTCGAACTCTGATGGACAACGGAGAAACAGCGGCCCTCATCCTCCTGGACCTCTCCGCGGCTTTCGACACTGTCTGCCACCGCACCCTAGTACAGCGCCTCAGCAACATCGGAATCCAGGAGAAGGCACTGGAATGGATCACCTCCTTCCTCGACGGAAGAACACAGAGAGTCCGCCTACCACCGTACAAGTCAGAGGCCACCAAAGTCATCTGCGGCGTCCCTCAAGGATCCTCACTGAGCCCCACCCTCTTCAACGTCTACATGAGCCCCCTCGCGACCATCGCACGCCAACACAACCTCAACATAATCTCCTACGCCGACGACACCCAGCTGATCCTCTCCCTGACCAACGACCCCGCCACCGCCAGAGCCAACCTGCACAAAGGGATGAGAGATGTAGCCGAATGGATGACGACCAGCCGCCTGAAACTGAACTCGGACAAGACGGAGGTCCTCATCCTGGGCTCCTCGCCCTCCGCCTGGGACGACTCCTGGTGGCCCCCCGCCCTGGGCACCGCACCCAAACCGACGGACCACGCACGCAACCTGGGCTTCATCCTGGACTCCTCCCTCTCCATGACCAGACAAGTCAACGCCGTCTCCTCGTCATGCTTCAACACCCTGCGCATGCTTCGTAAGATCTTCCGGTGGATCCCCACCGAGACGAGGAAGACGGTCACCCAGGCCCTCGTCACCAGCCGACTGGACTACGGCAACGCCCTCTACGCCGGAACCACTGCCAAACTCCAGAAGAGACTCCAGCGGATCCAGAACGCCTCGGCCAGACTCATCCTCGACATCCCCCGACGCAGCCACATCTCCGGACACCTGAGAGATCTGCACTGGCTCCCGGTCAACAAGAGAATCACCTTCCGTCTCCTCACCCACACGCACAAAGCCCTACACGACCAAGGTCTGAGCTACCTCAACAACCGGATCAACTTCTACACTCCCAAGCGCCTCCTCAGATCAACCAACCACGCCCTCGCCGCCGTCCCCCGCATCCGAAGAGCGACAACAGGAGGAAGATCCTTCTCCTACCTGGCCGCCAAGACCTGGAACTCACTCCCGACCGACCTGCGCCTGACCCAAGACCACCTCTCCTTCAGGAAGAAGCTCAAGACCTGGCTGTTCGAGCAGTAATGGCACCCCCCCCACCCAGCGCCTTGAGACCCTACGGGTGAGTAGTGCGCTCTACAAATGACCTGATTGATTGATTGATTGATTATTGCAGGAGTACTTTCCACTTGTGGACATTTATCCTAAATCCAGTGATCTTACTGGGCTCACAATTATGAAAATGTTATTGCCACAAAAAGGTGTGACCGTAGAATCGCTGTGGCACTCTAGTGGAGCCTTTCTGATGCATATTTTTTTAATAGTGATTTTGACTTACTTGTTTGCCCGTTTGAAACATGCTCATTGTCGGAAAACAATGCAATCCACTGCCAGTTCAAGTCATGCATGAGCTGTCACCATACAAAAGCGAAATTGAATACCAAGACCTGTTTATTGAATTGAGAAACCTAGTAAGTGAAAATTAAACCAAAATCTTAAGCATGCTCCGTGGAAAGCATGATAAAAGAGTTAAATATATATTTGCCCCAACATATCCATTATATTTCTATTATACGCAAGCAGGGCTGGCTTTAGTGCGGTCGACTTATGTGGTGGCACTGGGGGCTGACCTTGGGAGGAGTCGCCGTGGTGAGCAACAACTTACGATTTCAAAACAACTTCTGCAGATTTCCTTGTGCATCCAGCTTTCAGGCAGCAATACAAATGTCAAAATAGCTCGTGTGATTAATGTTCCTGTTAGAGAGAGATTTTTGTCAAGTAGCATTAAGTTGGCAGAGGGTTAATATGCCAGCTGCAACCAACATACAGTGTGCATATCACAAATCTGTATTTTGTACGGATAGCTGAGTGGATTACTGTTTTTGTCACAGAAATCCTTGTGTTTTCATACACAATGAGGTACATTCCTAATATAGAACAGTAACTGTTACGAACAGTCATCAAAGAGCTTGCAGGTAAATTGCATAAAATTGTTCGGGTGTTATGTTTTTTACCCCAATCTTTCATTATCTCTTCCAAATGTTGCTAAAAAGGATTTGTTTGAGTAGATGTACATTCTTATTAGCAAAGCCAGCCTTTACCATTGCTCTAAAATGAATTAAATGTATGTGAGCAATGGGCTGTTAGGCTTGGCATCCTTGGAATGGTTTCCCCTGACTTTTTGCCTCTATCTCCTGTATTTTTGATGGTATGCTGGATTTCATTTTTGCTGGCTTAGATGTTGTGGGCACTTTGACACTGGTGATCAGTGTCAAAGTGCAAGTGATCACTAGGGAATTTGGTATTTTGATTGTTTCAACATGATTGGCATATTAAATTAACTGGTAAGTCCCTAGTAAAGTGCACTGTGTGTGCCATGGCCTGTAAATCAAATGCTACTAGTGGGCCTGCGGCACTGATTGTGCCACCCACACTAGTAGACCCTTCAAATCTGTCTCAGACCTACCACTGTAGTGCCTGCACTTGAAGCTTGTAACTATCATGTCAACCTGGCAAGTGAACGCCCTTGCCAGGCAGGCCTCAACCTTCCCTTTTCTTACATATAAGGCACTCCTCAGGTAGATCCAAGGTACCACCATGGGCAGGGTGCAGTGTACGTAAAAGGTAGAACATGTGCTTGTGCGGTTTACATGTCCTGTTAGTGAAATACTGCCAATTTCATTTTGGCTACATTTAGTGTGGTTGGAATAGTTTTCACTAGCACCTGAATAGGCAGTGTCTCCACTGCACAATACTTTCTCCATCTCCTGTAGTGAGGCTGCACTAGAGAGAATAGAGCTGGTTTGGACTGGGCTTAGAGGCCTTTGCCACAAAGAGAGAATGCGGTATAAGTATTGGACCTTTTACCCCAGAGAATTAGATCAATTCTGGATTCAAGAGGAACCTCTGCCAAGGAGGAGAGCTGGAGAGTTGTAAGGTGGAGTACTGCTCCTCTGATGTGTGTTCTGTGCTGGGTTGGCCTAGAGTTGCTGCTCCTGCCAAGACGAGGACAGAGACTAGAACTTTCCTGTGAACCTGCTTGAAGGGGCTTGTATGTGCTGGCCTCTTGTTCTGAAGTCTCAGGGACACAAAGACTTCACCTGAAACCCACTGACCAGCACCTGGACTCCTACATTCAAAAGGATGCCAGTTCCTGTTCCAGGGTCTTGAGAATTGTGTGGTTGGTGCTGCAAAGCAAGAAAAGCAACTCTGAGCCCATCAGTGACGCTGCCACTGACCCCGCGACCTGAACCAAGGCCAGGGGCACTGCTTGTGAAGTGCACTACGCACCGCCAACTGCACCACAGCTCCGACGCCCTTCGATGCCTGCCAACGCCCGCAGTTATCAGCCTTCCTGATGCCTGAGCTTGCACCAATGCCGTCACTGCAAGCGTCTGCATCCTGTTATTGCAGAGCCGATAACCAACGAGGGTGACTTCGCAAACTCTTTGACTTTGCATTGCATCGCCTCACCAGAACCGACTCCTCACTGACAACGCTGCCTAACTTCACCTGTCCAGGACTTGGTGCCTTGCCTCCTCATGGACCCGACACCTTACTCCCCCCGCGGCAACCAGGGAACCAGCCTCAACCTCAGCACCAATGCATCACCTCCACAATGCTGTGCATCTTCTATTGACTTATTTTAAAAGGTACTGTTGTTTGGACGTTGTAGGACTTGGCCTTTTTGGCTAAAGTTCCCAAAACTTTTTGCTTTCCCCCTACACCGTTTTCCTGACATACAGTTGCCAATTTAGATGCTTTGGGTACTTTGCCACTGCTGATCAGTGTCAAAGTACAAGTGTTCCCTATGTAAAGTGTAATGGTAATTGTTTGGCCATGATTGGTATGTTCGCCTTACTAGTAAAGTCCCTAGTGTTGTGCACTGTGTGTGCCAGGGCTAGTAATGCAAAGGCGCACAGAGAAGGGAGCTCAGGCCTGCAGTGTAGGGCCTGAGTCCAGTTTGCTAAGTTAGCATCCTGACAAGTGGAACCACTTGTCAGGCCTGACTTTGCCTTTTGCATACACATTGGGCACCCCTGTAGTAGGTCCCAGCTAACCCCTGGGCAGGGTGTAGTGTAAGTAAAGGGCACAACATATACTAAGGTGTGTTATGTCCTGACAGTGAAAAACACTCCATTTTGTTTTTCACTGCTGAAAGGCCATCCTGCCCATAGGACAGAATGGGAGAGGCTGGGTGTTGTGTTTTTTAGCCTAGTTTATAATGGATAGGTGACTTTTAGTATGTATGAACTCCCAGTGTCATAACACTTCTTTCTGTGAAGGTGGTTTTGTCACTGTGTTCAGAAACCCCTCTTTGAGAAAGTGGCTGAGTTTTGTGCTTTAAGGCATTTCTGTGTGTTTATGCTGAAATGTGGATTGACTGTCTAGATCTGAGAGGTGAGAGGAGCTGGGAGAGGTCTTGACCCAGAGAGAGGTTGAGAGGGGTAGGAGAAGCCCGGGAGGTGGAAAGGCCTGAGCTGGTGCTATAAACCAATTGACCCATCTCCTGCTGAGGGATTAGGGATTCAGACCTCCAGTATCAAAGGGAGAAAGGTGACACTGGGAGGGAGACACCCAGAACTGATTAGGGAGGGGTCAGGGACCCCTGAGCACAAACGAACTTCAAAAACATTAAGGGGTATAACTATGAGAGCTGAAACCCCTGAACGTTGGAATGAAACAGAAATGGATTGAGACTGAAAAGGCTTGGAACCATTCTGTGGTCAAGAGGAACCTCTGCTAAAGAAGGAGCAACTGAAGAGACTGCTGTAGAAAAAACAATCCTTGCTTCGTGTTCTGGGACTGGTCTGCAGTTTGCTGTTCTAACCAAGGGAGAGGCTGTTGGGACTGTGATTGGAGGCGCTGGGTCCCCCTGCTTGAAGAAGACTGTGCTTTGTGCTGTGTCTTGTTACCCCAAGGGCACGAGGTGAGCTGGCTCCGTGTTTGGAAACACAGGACCATAAAAGTTTCCCAAAAGTCCCAAGCAATGCAGTGTGTGCATGCTTTTGCAGCTTGAGACCCTCATAAGTTGTGCCTTGTGATCGTGGACACACAGGAGTAAGCTGAGTCTTGGACGTGCAAGGTGTGTGTCGTGGTGCAGGCCAAGGCATGGTGAGGATCGCCTGGTAGTTGTGTGCACAGGGAGATGAGGTGAGACTCGGACGCGCAGAGTTCATGTTGTGGTGCAGCCAGGGCGTTGGTGAGGAGCGCCTGGTTGTTGTGTGCCTTGAATGAAGAAGTGAATCTCACAGTGCAGGGTGCATGCCATGGTGCAGCCATGGCGTTGGTGAGGAATGCCTGGGTATTGTGTGCACCGAATTCAAAGTAAGTCTCCACAGTGGTCAGGGCGGGTCTTGGTGTTCACTGAGACCGCCGGAAGGAGGACCAGGCCATTGGGCCATCGGAGTTAAACAGCAGCAGCCCAGGCCGGCAGCCCTGGAGGAGCTGAGGCGCCGGCCCAAGCTCGCCATGCCCATTGATGGAGTTCTGGATCAAGGCCCAAGTCGCTAAAGGAGGAGAGGAGAGTAGGGTGGCGACCCCAGGTAGAGTGGATTTCCACCTGGGGGGGTGCGGGCCTGAAGGGACACTCTCTCGGTCTCTCACTTCAGTCAGCTGCGCAATCCTGTTGCCTCGGTTCGGATTTAGGCCAGTGCTGGCCCAAGGAGGGGCAGTACAGGGGCCGGAGTGAGAAGCTGTACTTTTGTGTAATTGATCCATATTGGGGGCACTGTTAACGGAGCACCTAAACTGTCGTATTACACCTTGCATTATTGCTGCTAACAACTATCAAACTGTCGTATGACACCTGACCTCATTTGTGCATGATGAACTACATGCTTGGTGCCTTACGTGTTATTTTTCCCTTGCAGAGTACATGATTGTAACGTGGCGCATTGCATTATTTCTTCATCCCACAGTACCTGATCATAACGTGGCACAGTGCAATATTTCTTCATTGCACAGTACATGATTGTAGCATGACGCATTGCTTTGTTTCTTCCTGGTACAGGGCATGCTGGTAGTGATACGCACTGCATTATTCTTTCTATTGCAAAGTACATGACTGTGGTGCTACGTATGGCATTGTTTCTCTGTTGCTCAGTACATGAGAATATGGTTACACATTGTAGTACTTCTTTCCTTTTGCAACATGTGTAATTCTAGCAATACGACTTGCCTAACCTTTTGGAAATGGTTAGAAGTGAGCTTAACTCTTGGTTAGAAGCGGTGGTTGGGTTTAGAACCTACCAACCCACCAGAAAGAATACTACTCATTCTTATATGTTGAATTTGTATTGTGTGGTGATATCGTATAAATTCTTATATAAAGATTATACTCATTTTATAAAAACTTGTGTGGATTCTATTTGTGGTGACATCACTGGGTTGCTGTGAGTGTGGTTGCACATATTGTACACTAGTTCCTTGGAGATAAGCCTGGCTGCTCATGCCAAGCTACTAAGGGGGTGAGCAGGGCTATCTCAGACTGTGTCCTTACTTAGCCTAACGTTGAAACGAGGGGTCGGGGGTTCTCGCCTCCAGCATTTGGTGGTGGCAGTGAGGAATAAGGCCCCCCCACTTCCAACAGGCGTCCTTGAAACTCTGTGCCCAATGTCATGCATCTCACAGTCAGCGCTGTACTTCGAATTTTCGACTGTCACAACGTTGTAATAGCCCATGGTGCAGCTGTTTGTTTCTACAAGTGCCATTTTTGAAGTAGCAGTTCTAAAGTCATAATTTGGTCAAAGGGGGGGCGTGGCCAACCAACATGGCCGATCAGACGTGAATCCGATTGGCTCCTTCCCAGGCCCTGCTGAAACTTAAGAAATAAGGCATCTTACGGCTAAAAAAGCACAGCACAGTGATGTTGAGGTGGCGCTGATGACAGGGAGCTAATCTGACACGCACAAAGCCCCAGTGGGGGAATAGAGAGGCTCCGGTGAGAGGAGAGTGGTGGGCGTCACAAGAGAAAGAATGGCAGCCACCCGGGCGCCGACTTCACGGGGGCAGAGGTGCAGAGTCCTCACATTCCCTTTCCACGGATTTGCCCTGGGGTCTTTTGCAAGACTACTCGCAGGGGAGCTCGCCTCGCCAAACTGGCTCCCTTGACACCGCCAGAGAGGTGATGGGGAGACACGGGACTGATCCGGTCCAGACGCTGTGCCACTCAAAATGGTGGGCTGCTGATGCGTCGGGGCTTCGTTCCACCGGAGAACGAGGTCTTGATCCTAATGGCATTCCTTGCATCTGAGTGAAGCACCCCTCCTGCCTTGAGTTTGCCTCATTCTTGAACAGTGGATGGAGGATTGGAATCTACTGTTGGTGTCTCTATGTAAGCCACACTCTCCAATACTTGTGAAAGAGATCCAACGGTGAATCTGGAGGAGCTGAGCATCTTCCTCCCCCCTGGATTCGACATGGCCGGGTAAATCGCTGTAGTGAGGCGGGAGGCAGTGGAGGGGTCAGAGGTCCACACACTTAAGCACTGGTGTGCGTTGTCTGACCCTAACATGGCTGCCATGGAGGCATCCCCTACTGACCTGCAGCTACCACGAGGTGCCTGACCAAAGGGAAGAGGCACCGCTGCGGATGCCAAGAGAGAGCGCCAAAGTAGATAATAGACTGCACTATTTGAGCCTCTGGCTGAGTCTGCTGCCCCTCGCTTGACACCCAGTGGGGCCCCCAAGACGGACTGGTCTGGTAAAGCACCTGGAGGTGAGGTGGAGTGTGGGCCCAGGAGCGGCAGAGCAAGCGAAGGGGTCCCCACTCGTGAAAAACAGCGGCGCACTAGTTCTAGGTATCTGAAGGGGCGGAAAAGCGCTGAGTGGAGGGTCCCCCAATGCCACCCAAAAAGACCCCCAATAACAAGGTCTCCACTTACTTCCCGTCAGCCAGAACAGGGGTGACAGAAGAAGAGACGATGCCACAACTGGCAAACATGGTGCTGCCCAAGATGACCTTTTGTCTTCCCTTCGCGAGTTCAACAAGGAGCTGCGAACCCAGCTAAGAGATGACATCAAAGCAGATATGGAGGCTTCCTTCTAAACATTCCGCGCTGTGGTACGAGAGGAACTGGTAGCTGTTCAAGCAGATGTTGATTCAGTGGGTACGCATACCCTCGACCTTGAAGCAAAGCAACAGGAGGTGACCAACAAGTTTAAGTCCCTGGAAGAAGGAACCGCTGCATTGCGTGGCCAATGACGTGATTCGTAACTCAAGTGTGGAGATTTGGAAACCGCTCTCGCCGCAACAATATAAGAGTCCGAGGTCTGGTGGAGGACTGTGAAGGCCCGGACCTGGAAGCATTCATGGTGGGTCTCTTCTCCTCAGCCTTAGGAGAAGACTGCTCTGAAGTCGGTTTGGAGAGAGTGCACAGAGTTGGCCGGTGCCTGCCGGCGGGGGGAGAATCGCCACCCAAGAGATGTCCTGGCAAAGTTCAGCGCATTCAATATCTAAGAAATGGTCCTGCAGAGAGCAAGGGCTACCGACACGCTCACCTTCCAGAATGCCAAGTGCATGCTCTATCAAAATGTATCTCAGGCCACTCTCCTGCGACGCCAACAGTTCCGCCCAATCACCGAACATCTGCATGAG
The DNA here is from genome assembly GCF_964261635.1 of Lissotriton helveticus. Taxonomy (NCBI): domain Eukaryota; kingdom Metazoa; phylum Chordata; class Amphibia; order Caudata; family Salamandridae; genus Lissotriton; species Lissotriton helveticus. The sequence continues at coordinate 875,796,707 of NC_136068.1, read as the reverse complement.
AAGAAAGTAAGGTATAGATGGACATACCCCTTTGGGATCGCTTTCCAATGGCATAACAAGCAGCGCCACTGTGTGGAACTATCGGAGGTGGCGGATTTGCTAGGTTTGGAACTTCCCACAGCCAAATCGGACCCGGACGGGAGGGGTCAACCGGATCAAAGCAGTAGAGGACAATGGCGTACAATGGGTAGAAGAAACACAAAATGACCAATCTGAGATCTTTGATCGGGGGACCACGAGCGGCCCTTCACTTTGCACCACTGGAAGTGCAGCCGCCCGGAAGTCCCTCTGACTGAATTTGCTGCAAATTTGATGGGGCTGTGCCCCCTGTCTCCTCCTACCCACTCTAGGGAGCAGCATGCCGAAGACAGAGGGCTGATTCAGAAAAGGGGGTGGTGATGAACAGAGTGTCTGAATTAAGCAGACCACTCTTACCCAGTCCAAAGATCAGGGCTTGATCCATCACCGTTTTTGAGCTCACTGCACCATCCCAGCTCAGAACCTGGCTACATGCAAATTAGTCTGTTCCTGTCCCAGTGCATGATGGGAACATGGCAAACCAAACTACCAAGCCAATTCTTATACTGGGAAGGAAACAAACTTCCGGGGACCGGTTTCTGGCATTTCAGCCGTCGTCGGCCCGGCTTGCTTGAATCCTGATGGTGCAATGAGCAAGGGACTCACATCTGAGTATACCCTTCCACGCTTATGGTGGACAAAATGATTCAGAAAAGGGGGTGGTGATGAACAGAGTGTCTGAATTAAGCAGACCACTCTTACCCAGTCCAAAGATCAGGGCTTGATCCATCACCGTTTTTTAGCTCACTGCACCATCCCAGCTCAGAACCTGGCTACATGCAAAACGGTGATGGATAAAGCCCTGATCTGTTGACTGGGTAGGAGTGTTCTGATTAACTCAGATACTCTGTCCATCACCACCCCCCTTTTTGAAATATTTTGGCCACCACAAGTGTGGAAGGGTATGCTCAGACATGAGTCCCTTGCTCAATGCACCATCAGGATTCAAGCAAGCCGGGCCGAAGACGGCTGTAATGCCAGAAACCGGTCCCCGGAAGCTTGTTTCCTTTCCAGTGAAGAATTGGCTTGGTAGTTTGGTCTGCCCTGGTAAAACAACCGCAAAGGTGCACCACAAGAAGCAAGAAATAGGTGCAAATGATATTAACACAAAAAAGAATTTTTTATAGAGATGTTGATATTCTTCTAGTAATCTTTATTTTCAATTGTCAGAACAACGTACAGCCGACGCGTTTCGTCCCAAGCGGGGACTTCTTCAGGGCTTTTTTAATCGTGGTTCGTCACTTTCAGAGCAAGTGTACATATAAAAAGTCCGGAGAACGTCTTCCCAGACTCAGTATCCCAATGTGCAAGATGGTATATATATTTTCATCTAGATTGGAACAATCAAGATTGAACTGTGGAGTTTTAATTAATGAGGACAAGGATTTGCAGGATTCCTAAATAATAGACCGGGTTGGTCTCACAACCTTAATAAGTATATAACTCTTTTCATGTTCTGTAATATTTTACGGAATTCCAAAGGACAAATGGTCCTGTATGTCCCTGGGAAGAGGATGTGGGCACTGAGTTCCAGTAGGCCGTTCGTGTTAAAACAGCCGGCGCCCATCCACAAAGCCTTCGTCCCGCCGAAACACCCGCAACGTCAATGTCTTGTTTCCTTTCCAGTGAAGAATTGGCTTGGTAAGTTTGGTCTGCCCTGTTCCCATGATGCACTGGGCCAGGGACAGACTAATTTGCATATAGCCAGGTTCTGAACTGGGATGGTGCAGTGAGCTAAAAAACGGTGATGGATAAAGCCCTGATCTGTTGACTGGGTAGGAGTGTTCTGATTAACTCAGATACTCTGTCCATCACCACCCCCCTTTTTGAAATATTTTGGCCACCACAAGTGTGGAAGGGTATGCTCAGACATGAGTCCCTTGCTCACTGCACCATCAGGATTCAAGCAAGCCGGGCCGAAGACGGCTGTAATGCCAGAAACCGGTCCCCGGAAGCTTGTTTCCTTTCCAGTGAAGAATTGGCTTGGTAGTTTGGTCTGCCCTGTTCCCATGATGCACTGGGCCAGGGACAGACTAATTTGCATATAGCCAGGTTCTGAACTGGGATGGTGCAGTGAGCTAAAAAACGGTGATGGATAAAGCCCTGATCTGTTGACTGGGTAGGAGTGTTCTGATTAACTCAGATACTCTGTCCATCACCACCCCCCTTTTTGAAGAAGACAGAGGGCTGGCATCTTCCGTACCTGGATGGGGTTTGGGTGCCCAGGTGCTACTTGATGCTTTAATCCCAGGGCTTTGCACGGGCATCATGCGAGAACATTGTATCTGCGGTGACAGGTCAGGGGGACAGTATTATCCATACTGTGGTAGGGGGGTCAGGGTGGAGGGTGATTGTGGCCGAGGACTTGCACATTACTAAACGTTTGAGTTACAGCTGGGGCATTTCGATAAGTTCATTCACTGCAAGGGCCTAAATTCCATTGTTAATTGTTATTCAGTTGGGGGGGGGAAGGTTTTTAAGCAACGTATGCCTTGATCTTTGCCATGATAAGGGCTGGGGGATTGGAAATAGTAATGTTCCTCAAGTGTATTCTGATACTGGGATTCCCCTCTAGGAGGGGGATTCTACACACTGATTTTAAGTATCTGTTCGGGTTTTTTACTTCAGTTAGATGTCATGGTGCCTTTCTTTCTCTTGTTTATGGGCGGGGAAGGAGGGGGGAGAAACAAAATGGGTTTTTAAATGGAGCCCCTTGTCAAAAGGGCGTCATTTCCTTCTAGGTGCATATGGCAGTTAGATCGATTACTTGGAAAGCTCGGGACTGAATTTCCCTAAGCTTGATCACCAATGTCCAAATAGCAGCTCTTCAGGTTCCGCACCTCAAAAATTCTGACGAGCACTGGCTAGACCACAAAGCTTATCCCCTCAAATTTCGATCTTCACACTCCTTGATACAAAATGGGGTGGCATTGGTGTTTCACTCAGGGATCCCCTTTCAAGTTCTGGACACTAAAACAGACAAAAGTGGGAGGTTCGGTATGGTTAAGGGGGACCTTAGAGGCAGCCAATGCATGTTCGCAGTTCTTTATGCTCCTAACACAGGTCAACAAGAGTTCATTCTCTCCTTCCTTATGACTCTGGAGAACTTTGCTCAGGGGGACATATTACTCTTGTGGGACTTCAATCTAGTCTGGGATCTGGATATGGACACAACACACTCACACAGGACGCCAGAGTGGTGCTGCATTCACAGCTTCAGCTCATGGGGTTGGCAGATGTATGGAGGGATGCTAATCCCCTGACGTAAGATTACTCGTTCGTTTCCCATTCCCACAGAACGTATTCCCGTATTGATCACATTTATTTTCATGAGCCAATCATTGCTCCCATCTGTACTGCAAACTCAGTTTCACCTGATTTGCCTATTGGACCACGCCCCCCTAGAGATGACAATCACTTGGCCTAACTCGCACCCAAAACAAGCTCGATGGTATTTCCCCTATTTCCTATGCTGGGATAGAACTCTCTGTGAAAACCTAAGAAAGACCATTAGAGAATTTCTCGAGCTGAATTACCCTGAGGCTACTTCTCATGCAACTACCTGGGACGCCCTTAAGTCAGTAGTCTGAGGCAAGTGCATTGAACTGGCTACTACTTTACGTTCTCAACAAACTGAGGATCGCCTTCAATTAGATCGAGAATTAACAGCTGTAGAACCGGCCCATAAGGCCAACCCCTCAGCTCTGGCACTATGGAAAGTCACGGCCCTAAAGGGGAAACTACAGGCTATATACTCCAACAGATCAGAGAAAAACATCTTACGATTGCAATCCAGGGGTTATGAAGGTGGGAATAAAGTGGGATCCTTGTTGGCGCGCCAACTATGGGCTAAGCAGGAAAGAGAGTATATCAAACTGATAGTTGATGAGAAGGGAGTTTCTCACAGGTCAGAGGGGGGGGAAGGCAAGGGCCTTTGAGAATTTCTATAGGACTCTTTACACTTCAGAGCTTCCAGGGTCCCATGACCCAACAGGGCATTTGGACCCCCTGGACCTCCCTCAGGTTGGTGCTAGCTCCAATGAAGAGTTGGCGAAAGACATAGCCGCTGAAGGTGATCGACTCCCTCAAACTCCAGAAAGCTCCAGGGCCAGGTCCGGATGGCTTCTCAGCCCACTTCTATCGTACTTTTGTGACGGAGCTTGTTCCCTTCTTAACTATACTATTTAATATCATTGATTCCACACAACAAATCACACCTTCCATGGGTGAAGCAATTGTGGCAGTGCTTCCTTAACCTGGTAAGGATCCCTCAGGTTGCTCCTCTTACCGCCTGATTGCTCTTCTGAATCTAGATGCAAACATGTACTCTAAAATCCTGGCCACTTGTCTCGAATCAATTCTCACTAGTCTCATAGATCCAAATCAGTCAGGATGTATTAAGGGGCGACAAACCCATGACAACTTGCAGCGTCTCATCCATATCATTGAAAAGGCTCGCAAGAAAAACATCTCAACAGCCCTTCTCTCGCTAGACGCGGAGAAAGCTTTTGATGGCGTGGAATGGACTTTTTTATTTCAAGTACTCCAGCGCTTTGGCTTCTACGAAACCTTTATAGGGATAAAGCATGGGCGTAAAATCCGTTCCGCTCGCGGATTTTGCGGATTTTCGGTAAATTCGCAATCCGCGAACTCTCGCGAACTTACCGAAAATTCGTAAATCCGTGCGAAGCGGATTTTTTAGCTTGGTCGCACTTGCCAACTAGAATACTATGCAATTTCGCGGGAGTAAACACTTGCGAAAACGTAGATGCGGCGGGCAGCGACAATCTCGCAATTGCGAGATTGCAAAATTTGCAATTTCGCACGAAAAATCCACCAGCAGGCAGCATAAACCTTGAAAATTATGATTTTTATCAGAATAACTCCTCAGGTTGACATTTGCCTGCACTTTTTTTTGCAAGAAGTCCATTTTTGGGGGGGGGGGGAAGGAAGTGCCCCACAGTCTCCAACTTCCTGTTCCTGTCCAGCAGGCTCCTCTCAGTGCTTTCTTCATGTGCTGGTCACTTTGATTTGGATCTTGACCTGGAAGCACTCAGCAAGTGCAAAAGTTCAATCTTATCATTAGTAACCATTCCCTGTACTGCCTGGAAGGATTACTTTTTGTGGATTCTGCTGGATATTTGGATTTTTGCAAAACTGAAAGCACTCAGCAGGTGCAAAAGTTCAATCTTATCATTAGTAACCATTCCCTGTAGTGCTTCCTGAGGGGCCCCTTCAGAGTTCAGTTGCCTACTTGCAACTATTATATGACCCTGCTCTGACCCTCACAGCAGGCTCAGAGAAAGCAATTACAGATAAGGAAGCAGGTTGCAGCCAGGAAGTTCAAATTCAGTAACACATTAATCAGCCCCTAATTCATTTATTTCAGTTGAGGCAGGGCAGGTGTGCTTTTCCACCCATAATCTACAGTGATGAACTAGAGGGTGGCATGGGTGAACCAGAGGGTGGCATGGGTGAGCCAAAGGGTGGCATGGGTGAGCCAAAGGGTGGCAGTGGTGAAACAAAGGGTGCTGTGATGAACCAGATGTAGAAACAACATGTTCGCGACCGTTGCTACCCGAAAAGTAAGTTCGCGTTTGCGAACTGGTACAAAATCCTCGCGAACTGGCAGAAATCCTTGCGAACACAAAAAAAATAAAAAATCCGCAAATTCGCGAGAGTTCGCGGATTTTGCGGATTGCGAATCCGTAAATACGCAATTTCGCGGATTGCCAATTCGCAAAATCCGCCCATGCTTAATAGGGATGATTTGCACTGACTATCACTCTCCCAGCTCTCGAGTCCTTGTTAATGGAGTTGCTTCTTCCCCCTTTGGCCTGGCTCATGGGACGAGACAGAGCTGCCCCTTATCCCCCCTCCTCTTTGCCTTGAGCATAGAACCCCTGGCCCACAGGATCAGAGGAAACCCAGAGATCCAAGGAATATGTTTTGGCACAGGCTACCATAAGATATCGCTATTCACCAATGACGTGCTCCTCCCAGTATCAGACCCTATTGTCTCTCTCCCGGCCATCGAGGCAGAGTTGGAGTCATTTGAACGGGTGGCGGGATTTAAGATCAACCTGACCAAATGCTTCTTACTGAATTTAACTATATCAAAAGACATTTGGCGAAGGGTTGAAGAGGTGTCACCTTTTCGCTACACTATTAAGGAGATCACTTACTTAGGTGTTAAGATTACCCCTCGAGTACGGGATTTGTATAAAGCCAACTCCCCCCCCCCCTTCTGGGACAACTAAAGACTGATTAGGGTAATTGGAGTGTGGCTTACATCACCTGGTTGGGCAGGATTAATGCCATTAAGATGAATGTTCTCCCTCGCTTACTTTATCTTTTTCAAGGATTACCTATTCCAGTGGAGGGAGGTTTATTTAGGGAGCTGTGGCATATGCTGACCAAATTTATTTTGAAGACGGCTGGAATGCCGAAACCGGTCCTCGGAAGCTTGTATCCAGTCCAGGGAAGGCATGGCTTGGCAGTTCGGGCTGGACTGTTCCCATGAGGCACAGGGTCAGACTGATTTGCATATAGCCATGTCTGAACTGGGGTGGCAGAGTGGGCTAAAGAACGGTGATGGATTAAACCCAGATCTTTTGACTGGGTGTGAGTGTTTGATTGCTTCAGATGCTCCGTCCATTACCACCCCCTTTTGTACCGCTTTTCGCCACCATAAGTGTGGCAGGGTATGCCCAGACGTGAGCCCCTTGCTCACTTTACCACTGGATTCAAGCAAGCCGGGCTGAAGACAGCTGGTATGCCAGAAACCGGTCCTCGGAAGCTTGTATCCGGTCCAGGGAAGGCATGGCTTGGCAGTTCGGACTGGACTGTTCCCATGAGGCACAGGGTCAGACTGATTTGCATATAGCCATGTCTGAACTGGGGTGGCAGAGTGGGCTAAAGAACGGTGATGGATTAAACCCAGATCTTTTGACTGGGTGTGAGTGTTTGATTGGTTCAGATGCTCCGTCCATTACCACCCCCTTTTGTACTGCTTTTGGCCGCCATAAGTGTGGCAGGGTATGCTCAGACGTGAGCCCCTTGCTCACTTTGCCACTGGATTCAAGCAAGCCGGGCTGAAGACGGCTGGAATGCCAGAAACCGGTCCTCGGAAGCTTGTATCCGGTCCAGGGAAGGCATGGCTTGGCAGCTCGGGCTGGACTGTTCCCATGAGGCACAGGGTCAGACTGATTTGCATATGGCCATGTCTGAACTGGGGTGGCAGAGTGGGCTAAAGAACGGTGATGGATTAAACCCAGATCCTTTGATTGGGTGTGAGTTTTTGATTGGTTCAGATGCTCCGTCCATTACCACCCCCTTTTGTACCGCTTTTGGCCGCCATAAGTGTGGCAGGGTATGCTCAGACGTGAGCCCCTTGCTCACTTTGCCACTGGATTCAAGCAAGCCGGGCTGAAGAAGGCTGTAATGCCAGAAACCAGTCCTCGGAAGCTTGTTTCCGGTCCAGGGAAGGCATGGCTTGGCAGTTAGGGCTGAACTGTTCCCATGAGGCACAGGGTCAGACTGATTTGCATATAGCAATGTCTGAACTGGGGTGGCAGAGTGGGCTAAAGAACAGTGATGGATTAAACCCAGATCTTTTGACTGGGTGTGAGTGTTTGATTGGCTCAGATGCTCCGTCCATCACCACCCCCTTTTGTACCGCTTTGGCCGCCATAAGTGTGGCAGGGTATGCTCAGACGTGAGTCCCATGCTCACTTTGCCACTGGATTCAAGCAAGCCGGGCTGAAGACGGCTGGAATGCCAGAAACCGGTCCTCGGAAGCTTGTTTCCGGTCCAGGGAAGGCATGGCTTGGCAGTTCGGGCTGGACTGTTCCCATGAGGCACAGGGTCAGACTGATTTGCATATAGCCATGTCTGAACTGGGGTGGCAGAGTGGGCTAAAGAATGGTGATGGATTAAACCCAGATCTTTTGACTGGGTGTGAGTGTTTGATTGGTTCAGATGCTCCGTCCATTACCACCCCCTTTTGTACCGACCAAATTTATTTGGTAGGGGAAAAGTGCACGACTTCCCTATAATTTGCTAATTAGACCGCGCAAAAAGGGTGGCCTAGTATTACCGGACTTTCAGTCCTATTGTCGAGCGGAACAAATGCAGATTATTACAGAATGATCGCTGCTGGCTTCGGAGAATCATTGGCTTCATATAGACAGACAGATAACAGGACGCACCATCTGGGATCTGGAAACCCAAGCAAGACAGACCACTCAATGCCTACATTAGCACGCCTATGTCCACCACACTTAAGGTTTGGGATATCCTCACTAACAGACTGCACCTTATGACCTTTCCCTCCCCTCTCACGCCTATACATTTTAACGCTGCAATCCCCCTTACTTCAAGAAGGTCCCTTCGAGGCCTGGAGGGAGGGCGGTTGCCACATGATCTCTCACTTGTTTGACAGAGGAGAACTCCTCACTTTTCAGGTATGCAAGAAACAATTCCCATTGACTGCCAAAGAATAATATCACTACTTGCAGCTGAAACACTGGGTGCAGCAGCCCTTGGTGCGGCTGGCCGCCACCAGGGAGTTGCTCCCTATCGAGAAGTTTGCTCAGTCTGGTTCCTCTTCCAAGGGATATATCTCCTATCTGTATGCTCTCATACAATCAATGAGTCCCAGATCGACGCAGGGTTTCAAATGCTTTTGCGACGCTCTCGCAGACACCCCTTTGGAGGATAAGCATTGGGAACATTTAGGTAGGGACATAGTGAAATTCAACCGCTCAATGTATCTCAGGGAAGCACACTATAAAATCATGTACAATTGGTACTTGTACCCTCAGAAATGTACACGATTTTTCCTAGTTCGTCAGATAGGTGCTGGAGGGGGCGTGGGATGTTAGGCGATTTCAGACATATATGGTCGGATTTTCCCGGCATTAAACCTTTCCTTTCTGGAAGGAATTATTTTCCCAAATCAAGCTTATCTTAAGCTCTCCTATTCCCAGCTCCATGGAACAAGTTCTGTTGGGGGTCAGAGATCCAAATTTTAAGCGACAGACACAGGGTGACAAATCAGTGTTGTGTCTTTGTTTAGGGGCTGCCAAAATAGGCCCCATCATTAACCTATTGGCATGCAAGACTATGGAGGGCTTTGGCTTGGGAGCGCATCACTGATATAATTGAAGACACAAGGAAAGTTGGTCAGCTACTTATCAGAGGGGCTTCCTTTAACGGCTTGCAACCCAACGCTTAGGGCCCTCCATTTGTTCCTTATCTAATTTGGCAACAACATGTTACGCAGTGTTTCTGCCAGGGTGAGATCGGCGAAGCAGAGGTTCCTTTTGGGTATGTGGAAGGAGATTCTTTTGTTGAGGTATTTGGGTCCAATGTTGTGGAGGGATTTGTAGGCATGGGTGAGTAGCTTGAAGGTTATTCTCATCTCACCGGGGAGCCAGTGGAGGTCTCGTAGGTTCTGGGTGATGTGTTCATGTCATAGGATACCTAGGACGAGTCTGGCCGCGGTGTTCTGGATGGTCTGGAGTTTGTGTAGCAGGGATTTGTTGATTCTAGTGTAGAGGGTGTTTCTGTAGTCCAGTCTGCTATTTATGAGTGCATGGGTGATGGTCTTTCTCGATTCGGGGGGATTCACTTGAAGATCTTGTGGAAGATAAGGTGGGTGTTGAAGCATTATGATGCTGAGGTTCTGGGTGTGGTCTGTGGTGTGGTCCATGGGAGTGGGTGGAGTGCGGGGGGCGGAGGGCCACCAGGAGTTGTCTCATGCAGAGGGGGAGAGTCTGAGGACTAAGACTTCTGTCTTCTCTGAGTTGAGTTTCAGACAGCTGCTGCTCTTCCAGGCTGTGACGTCTTTCATTCCTTCTTGGAAGCTTAGTCTGGTGGTTTCGGGGTCCTTCGGGAGGGAGAGAATGAGCTGGGTGTCATTGGGGTAAGATAAAATGCTGAGTCCATGTTCTCTGACGATGGAGGCTAGGGGGGCCATGTAGATGTTAAAGAGAGTGAGACTGAGTGATGATCCTTGTGGTACTCCGCAGTTGCTCTCTCTGGGTTCAGAGAGGAAAGGCGGGAGTCTGATCCTTTGGGATCTGCCGGCGAGGAAGTAGCGGAGCCAGTCAAAGGTGGTTCCCTGTATTCCGGTGTTGTGGAGTCTGGCTGTGAGGGTGTGGTGGGAGATGTTGTCGAAGGTTGTGGTGAGGTCGAGTAGGATGAGGGCTGCGGTTTGGCCTTCGTCGAGGAGAGTGCGGATGTCGTCTGTGGTGGCGAGGAGGGCGGTCTCGGTGTTGTGGTTGCTGCGGAATCTATATTGGGAGGGTTTGAGGATGGAGTTCTCTTCGATGAAGTTTGTCAGCGGGGCGTTGACTATCTTTTCTGTGACTTTGGCTGCAAAGGGAAGGTGAGAGATGGGTTGGTGGTTCTTCAGGTCCGTCGGGTATGCATAGGGCTTCTTGAGGTGAGGGTTGACCACTGCCCATTTCCAGTTGTCAGGGAAAGTGCCGGATTGAAAGGTGGTGTTAATGGTTCATTGTAGCTGGGGTGCTATGGCAGCTGCGGCTCTGTGGAAGATGTGCGGAGGGCAGAGGTCCGTGGGGGCTCCTTAGTGGGTGCTCTTCATGGACGTGGTGTTTTTTTCCATGGTGACAGGGGTCCAGATGCTGATGGTGGACTGGCTGTCATCGCTAGAGAGAAGGGTAGTTTCTCAAGTATGCTTACTGAAGTTGTCATAGAGAGCCTTGATTTTCAGGTTGAAGTAGGAGCCAAGCTTGTTGCAGAGGTCTTGGGAGGGAGGGAGGTCTGTGGCTTCGCTAGAGGGTTTGGTGAGTTGCTGGATGATGCTGAAGAGTTCCTTTGAGTTGCTGGAGTTGGTGAGGATTTTGTTCCAGATAAAGGTCTTCTTTGTGGATCTTATGTGTTGGTGGTATTCTGTCATGGCGTTCTTGTATGTTGTCAGGTCTATCGTGGTTTTTCTGTTTCTGACTTATTGGAGGTCAGTTGTGAACTAGGTGGCCTTCAGGGGCCGTTATCTGTCAGTGCTGCTGAGGGGTGGGAGATTGTCTGCGCAGTTGGTGATCCAGCGGTGTAGTTCATTGGCTGCAGAGAGAGAGGAGAAGTGTGGCTCACTGGTAAAAAGCGGCAGACCCTGATGCAGAGGTCTGACCCGGGACCAGGGTTCAATTCCCGACGCGGTAGGGTCTTGGGCTCATTGTCCACGGACTCAATAATTCTCGCCTCGGTGCCTACTCTAATCATGGGTCCCACTCTGTAACTCTGGGCAATAGCTTGCTTAATCTCCACAACGGCCCCGAAAGCGCTGGGATACCTGGCTTCACCTTGGGGGTGCCCAGTAGGGGGCATCTCACAGGGAAAGCCAGGAAGGGTTCCACAGCGGTATTCAGCGCCAGGATGCCTGAAAGGTGACAGTGCGCTTTACAAGTATACATACATATACATTTACATTTACATTTACAGAGTTGGCATTGGTCGAGGCAGGAGGGGTTCCCACCTGCAAAGATGCAGTTGAGGGTGTGTCCTGCCTTGTGGGTAGGGGTGGTGATGAGTTGTTTTAGTCCAACGTTGGTGAGGTTGTACAGGAGGGCGATGGATTTGGGGTCGCTGAGGTTGTCGAGGTGGAGGTTCTGATATCCAATGAGTATGTAGTCCATGGAGGCGATCGCTTAGGGCATAATGAGGTCAGCAATGGTAGTGGCGAACAAAGCATGAGGTCATGTGGGTCTGTAGGCAAGGATGCCATGAAGAGTGGTTCTGGGGGTGGTCTGAATCTGTAAGTGAAAGTGTTTGGTGGTGGCAGAGGAATCGCTCATGGTGGAGGTGGAGAGTCGGAGGGAGCTGTTGTGTGCAATGGCAAGTCCTCCTCCTGGACGTTCAGGGCGGTCCTTTCTCTGGATCTTGTAGCTGACAGTGGCAATGTCGGGGTAGAGTAGGCGTTCGTCCAGGTTTCCATGAAGAAGGTGAAGTATGGCGAGAGGGTGTTGAGGAGGTCCCAGATCTCTATGGCATGTCTGTGCAGGGAGCGCACATTGAGGAGGATGCACTTCAGGGCTTCAGTGGCGTTGGTGTTTGGTGTGGGGGTAGCGGTCGTGGTGGTGAGGGTTCGGTGGCAGTGGTAACAGTAGAACTGGCCATGTGTGGTGTTTGGCATGGACAGCTGAAAGTTGTTTTTCCTTCCGGGATGAGTGCAAGGAGGGCAGCTGAGTCATAGCGGTGGGTGGTCAGAGAGCCAGGGTCCCTGGCGCTGGTCGCAGTCGGGTCATGGACAGGCGCAGACAGACTTGCCTTTGGCGTGCCAGCAGTGGCTGCCATTAAATAGGGGAGGGAAGCACAGCTGTGAGTAGTGAGCGTAAACCAGCAGGGGGGGAGTCCCCAGGGGCAGCAGCGACAGGAAGGGACCGAGCAGGGAATCAGCACAGCAAAACAAACAGAAAACAGGTACAATAACTGAAGAGGCACAATAAGAGAAGGACACAATAACAGAAGTGACACAATAAACAGAAAAGACAGAACAACGGCACAGTAACAGATAAACAGAAAAACGGACACAAACACAAGTCAGACAGCAGCAGACCAGCAGAAAAGCAAGGCTCTCCCACTGGACCATCAGGGATGAGGCGCAGGGAGGAGCCTGTGGATGGTGGAGAGCCTCAAACACCTACCTGCAACTGGTGAACGCAGTCACCGGCAGCGGCACAACAGCAGAGCTACTGGGGGAGAGAGCAGGTCTCTGACCAGGAGGTCAGAGGTCTTGCTCATGCTTCCTCGCAGCGGCCACCATTAAATAGGGAAGGGGAGGGAAGTGCAGTTGGGAGATGCGAGCGGGAACCAACAGGAGGGAGGGATTGTGGGGGTAGCAGCTGTGGGAAGGGACAGGCCAGGGAATCAGCGCAGCAAAACAAACAGAAAACTGGCACAATAACAGAAGAGACACAATAAAAGAAGGACACAATAACAGAAAGGACACAAGAAACAGAAAAGACAGAAAAACTGCACAATAACAGATCAACAGAAAAACAGGCATGAACACAAGACAGACAACAGTGGACCAGCACAAGATCAAGGTTCCCCCACTGGACCACCAGAGATGAGGCACAGACAAGAGCCTGCGGGTTGAGGAGGGCCTCAAACACCTACCTGCAACTGGTGAACGGGGTCACCGGCAGCTGCACAACAGTGGACCTGCTGGGGGAGAGAGCAGTTCTCTGAACAGGAGGTCAGAGGTCTTGCTTGCGCTCCCTGCAGCGGCCGCCATTAAATAGGAAAGGGGGAGGGAAGCACAGCTTGGAGGCAGGACCGGGAACCAGCAGGGAGAGGGGATGCAGGGGCAGCACCAGCGAGAAGGGATCAGGCAGGGAATCAGCACAGCAAAACAAATAGAAAACTGGCACAATAACTGAAGTGACACAAGAAGAGAAGGACACAATAACAGAAAGTACACAATAAACAGAAAAGACAGAAAAATGGCACAATAGCTGATAAACAGAAAAACGGGCACAAACACAAGACAGACAGTAGCGGAACAGCAGAAGAGCAAGGCTCTCCCTCTGGACCACCAGGGATGAGGCACTGGCAGGAGCCTGCGGCTGGAGGAGGGACTCGAACACCTAGTCACCTACCAGCAACAGGTGAACGGGGGCAGCGACACAACAGCGGAGCTGCTGGGGGAGAATGCAGGTCATAATCCCAACATAAATGTTGGGATTGTGCCAGACCAATATGTTGGTATGATTCTTTTGCAAAATTAATGCACTGCAATGATTAATAGGCAAAAGCAGGTGAGAATGATTATCACTATGAAAAGGATAAATAGTTCCACCATTGTGCTGAAACAGTGTATATATGCTGGCATATAAGTACTGTGTATAGTGCACTCTTACTATGTGCTCCCTAAGCCAATTGCCTAAATTGGGTGATCTGCCAAAATCCCCTACTGGATGATCTAACTCCCAATTAGCTCTGTGAATGTGCTTGGGTCCCCGTCTTGGTCACAAGTTGGACATCTACAGGAATTAGCTGGGCGGCGACTCCAACAAACATCGGGCAGACAGCAGAGTGCTTCTCTGATATGAACACGGAAATGCATGTGTATATATATTAACAGCATCCATGCTTCCGTGCCAAGGCCCCAGGCAGACCGTCATTTTTTTATCCTCCTGTGATAGCTATGTCCTTACGGATGAATAACAAACAACAATATTTGCACAATGTAAGTTTTGGCATTGTACTAATTGTTCAAGGTGTCATGATAGTGTGCCTATGAAGTGAAAATGTAAACAATATGGTTTCAGAGAAGCTATACCTGCACTGTCATACAAGCAAATGTGTGTCAAAAGTCATTGTGTAGAAAAAATAGCAACTTAAGAAACGTGTGCATGTAAAATGGCAGTTTCTCCCAGGGTCTCACTGAGCGACATGGCTGATTTCTTCAGTGGCAGCTCCTCAAGGGAGTGCTGCGGGGTGGTGAGGCAGGGCAGGATAGGGCCAGGGTGGGGTTAGTAAACTCCGGGATATGACTGAACATAGTTGAGTAAAGAAATACATGAATAAAAAGAATTACATTGGCTGTGCTGCAGCGCCAAATCAGCGAAGCAGTTCGCAATGTAATTTGTTTTATTTATTTACTCAATATTTCTTAACTCAATATGTGGAAATCAGGTTTCAGTGAAAATATATAATTTGTGCATCACTAAGTAAAAGTGCTTTTATTTTATTAATAATAATAATAATAATAATAATAATAATAATAATAATAATAATAAATATTATTATTATTATTATTATTATTATTCCTATTTGTAAAGCACAAACATATCACCCCTTACGGTTTCAATATGCTGGCGGCTGTCGGGGAAATTTAGTGAGCTACTGTCCATAGTCCCATGATGCTGAGATGAGCTGCCAAAGGGGATCAAACCGGGAGCCCCGTGCTCCGGAGTCAGCCAATCTGGCTGCTGCACCTCTTTATATAAACAGAAAGATCCACCCGGAGAAGACTGTAATTAAACGAAGGTTGATCAAAAGACAAGTTTGTTCCTACAGTGGCAGGGAGCACATCGTGTTTCTTAAATACCCCTCACACATCAAAAGGGCCCTTGGTGTCATGCTTCATCATAGGGGTCTTCGCACCCCTCTACGGAATGTGGCGTGCTACTACCGATGAGTACGTGGGAGCACTGATATAATCACTATGTGTGGTGTGTTTTGAGAGGTAGTGAGAGGTAGGGTCAGGAGTGAGTGGTGAGTGAATAATGAAAAAAATATCTGGCATCATAGGAATACAAATTTTAATAAGCCTTGGTGCTGATATTATTAAAAAGGTGTGGGTTGGAGGTGTGTTGTAATAATGTACAATACCTCCTGTGTGTGTCAACATGTTTTGAGGCGTGCTGCTTCTTTTTCAAGATGGGTACACAGATCCCTACCCTACTCACATGTTTGGTCTTTATAATGTCAAATATCAGTATTATGTGTAGACTGAGGCCACAAACATGAGGGTGACCCAATGGTCTCAGTATTTAAAAAATAATAAAAAAAATAAAGGAAATTCCTCAATTAACAATCTGTAAAAGAAACACAACGTGGAAAAATCAGGAGTGTTATAGATGTAGTATGTGTGAACTGGATGAGTGAAAAATAAAGTGTCTATAATAGGAGTATACTACAAGCTATCAGTGCCAGTGCGGTGTCATGTAAGAAATGGGGACAAAGACAAAACATACACGCATGTAACAAAAATCACACACACTACAGAGCGATGTCTCTGGTTCCTTTTGCGATGGCTCGAAATAGTTGTAAACGTAAAAAACAGATTTAGAAAGGAGGGTCACATACTTGTAGAGTTAGAAGCCAATAGCCTCATGAGCCTGTGGACGAGAGGGACCCTGTGCGCATTGAACATAAATATATATTTATCATCAAAATTGTCGCATCGGAACGATGCATGCTCTCAGACGGTATAGAACTGTCCTTGTTAACACGGTTGTGCCATACTCACAATCACCCAGACGCTGTCTCGTATGAAAGTCCTCTTGCGGCTCCGTCGGTGTAGTGGTGCCGACTTCGAGTGCGTTTAAATGCTGATAACCTCAGGCTGCACCTCTCCACAACTGATCTTATTAAAATCTTTGTTTCCAACACACTTCAGTATTACAAAAAAAATGCTTCATTTTTGTTCATCTATCTACTGATGTATTCTGAAATATGTATACAGTTCATTTACAGGAATCTAAAAGCCTTCGCTTTCACACTCCATACACCCCAGCAAGAGTATCACACAGTTCACTTGAAAAGCTCCTCTCACTTTGCAGTCAGAGAAAGAAAAGTAAAAACCAATCCATATGTTAAAGCAATAAGCAAATTTTATCAGAAGGCAGGGCCCGATATTTGAGCTCCGTCTTTGAAGCACAGCAATGTGACAAGATGAATACAAAAAGTAAAGGCATCTTTAATTATTGTCATTTCATGACCCACCAGATATCACATGGTGGGTCACAACCCATAATCTGGGAAATGCTGCCTTAGGCTATTAACCAAGCACAGGGAGATGATGGACGGAACTTTTCAGACACTCACCCCAGTCACAGATCTGGGTTGAATCCATCATCGTTCTTTAACTCACTTCGCCACCTCAGTTCAGACCCAGCTATATGAAAATCAGTCTTAACACAGTGCCTCATGGGAACAGTCCTGCCCAAACTGCCAAGCCAGGTTATCCCTGAATCGGAAACACGCATCCTGGGACCGGTTTCGGGGGTAACACCCCTCATCATCCAGGCTAGCATGAATCCAGTGGCAAAGTGAGCAAGGGACCCACATCTGGGCATATCCTGCCAACTTAGGACAAACAAAGCAAACACAAGGAGATGATGGACAGAGCCCTGAAACTTTTTAGACACTCACCTCCAGTCACAGATCTGGGTTGAATCCAGAAGTGGGTCCCGTGCTCTCCATGCCTGGTTGATGAGGGTTGAAATCCCGTAACCAGTCCTAGGATGCTTGTTTCTGATCCAGGGAGAACCTGCCTTGGCAGTTCAGGCTGGACTGTTCCCATGGGGAACAGGCTCAAGACTGATTTGCATGTGGCTGGGTTTAAACTGGAATGGCATGGGGAGTGAAAAAATAATTTATTTTGGCCCAATTCTCTGTACTGGGGTAAATGGTTGATATCGATCAGCGTTCTGTCCATCAATTGTTCTTTTTGCATTTGAAACCTGAGTAGGTCGGGTATGCCCAGACGTGCGTCCTGTGCTCTCCATTCCACTGGAATCGAGCTAGCCTTGCTGATGAGTGGTAAAACCCCGAAAACGGTCCTAGGATGCTTGTTTCTGGTGCAGGGAGAACCTGGAGTGGCATTTCAAGCTGGACTGTTCTGATAGGGAACAGGCTCAACACTGACTTGTATGTTGCTTGATTTAAACTGGAATGGCAGGGGGAGCAAAACAATGATGGATTTAGGCCCAGATCTCTGTACTGGGGTGAATTTTTGACATTGATCAGCAGTCTGTCCATCAATTTTTCTTTTTTGCATTTGTCGCCTTAAGCAATTAAGTTTATATAAATTCTTTACAAGCCCTAAACCCGCTCAAGGTTCTATTCAAGAGGCTATCACATCACCAAGGAAAGTCAAGAGCTAAAGCTTTGTAAATACCATAGGCCAATAACCTTAGTAAATGTGGATAACATTGATCATTGCAAAGATTTTAACCATACAAATCAATTTTATTTTACCTAATGTAATATTATCAGGGAGGAGCAGTCTGGATTTGGTAAATGTTGTTCCGCCTTGGATAATTCTTGAGTTTTCTAAATGTTTTAAGTAAAGCTTCAAAACCATAAAATCCCTTAGCTGCATTTACCATGGATACGTATTAATATACATCTTACCGAAGGCCATTTTTGCCAATGATGTAATGTCTGACTATTTTCCCTTGAAAGGTGAAATCAGAGAGGGTTTTTCATGCCTGCAGCATTTATTGCTCCTCCCACTTCAGTAGCATCTTAAAAAATGTCCTAGGTCTACTATTGCAGCCTGAATGCAGTTTTAAACTGCAATGTGGATTTGGCATTAAAAGGAAAATTCCATTGCCAAGCCTTGAACTCTCCTTTTATTACATATAGTGTTATGTACCCCAATATATGCCTAGGTAGCTACACAACCTTTTACCTACATTTGTTCTACCTTACTCTGCATAAAGTTTTAGCACTGACCTTTAACCCAGTTATGTGTCGAATAAATGTCAATTAGTTTCCTGTAAACTAGCCTAATTTATTATGTATGAGGATTCTTAGAAAAGTCCCTGCACATGAGGTATATAACAGCATAAACATACACTGTGTAAAAGCCATGGTCATCTTCATCCTAGGGCGATAGAACTACTTTGCATAATGGCAAGTATTTTTCAGGCACATTTGTATAATCATACTCACAAGATATTGATTGTGTAAGGAACCCAA
Organism: Lissotriton helveticus; assembly: GCF_964261635.1. NCBI lineage: Eukaryota > Metazoa > Chordata > Amphibia > Caudata > Salamandridae > Lissotriton > Lissotriton helveticus. Next base: position 875,778,167 of record NC_136068.1, on the reverse strand, counting down.
AGGCTATGTTTATGGAATAAAAGAACCATACCAACACTAGATAGGCAGGGGAGAAGCTTAACACTGACACTAGATGCTGAGGTCCCAGCCTGCAGTAGCTACAACATGCAGCGGTCTGACATCCCTTGTGGGGTGTCCAATTCGAGACCAAGACGGGGTCCTTCGCTTTCTCCCATCAGGGGATTCTTGGCTTTACACCCACATACATGCTAGGTTGACTTAGGTACACTTAGGTAGGGTTTGCATCATAGGAGTACACTTGATTACATCCTTGTATCTATATACCTGCATATATTCAGTGTTTTAGCACCATGGTAGAATTCTACTTTTTATTTACTCTGTTGCTGCTTGTAATCTTATACAATCTTATACACCAAAGTTTATATTACTTGGAATCCTGAACGACATAGATGTGGGCAGATCACCACTGCTATTTAGCACACTATGATTATTGGTGGTGAAAAGAGACTTCGTGAGATGAAGGGGGGATACATTCCTGCCAACGATCCAAGAATAGAGAGCGGGAATGGATATGTACATGGCCCCATAGAGGATCAGATATAAGGGCAGAGTTTGCCTGAAAAAATCCACAAGCTGCGGGCGGCTGGAGAAAACACTATGGCTTGGATGTGATGGATGATATAGACTAGATATGTTCTGAATGAAACATAATAGATACTAGCATATGTAGTATACTGAGGGGAAATATTGTTTTGAATAGGGGAGAGGTAAACATTGTACTGGGTGAGGGGAAACAGGGAGAACTTCATCGTAACGTCCTAAATGTCCCTGGCTAAAAAAAGTAAATTGCACCTTGAATGCCAGTTAGGCTTTGTAAATTCTTCCCAGACATTCACATAATAGAGGGATTAGGTGTTCCTGAATGGGCCATTTGCTGGCAGGATAGTGGGGGCAGAGCTGAGCACTGACCCATTTGTAACTAAGTAGCCTGTGCTCTGTCTTCCCACAAAGGGGCCTAATGACCCCACATTTGTACAGCAGCCGGCTTGCAGTCATTACAGAAGAGGCAGGAAATTCCATGCACTTTTAAGGCACTGTCTAGAAGCTTCTCGCATTGCCAGAACCAGGTCACGAGGGTATAAAAATGGGACCTCGGACACCAACTCTTCGGTACACTTATTAATATGTGATTTACTCTGCCAGTAAGAAGGACTGCTGTGCTGCTGGAAAAACTGCCACTCTGTTGGACTGCTGCTCTGAAGGACTGCTGTCCTGCTCGATTGTCCCCTGTTGTCCTGCTACTCTGCCACCTTCTGCCTGGATACAAGGACTGGATTTTCAACTGTGCCAGGACCTCCAGAGTAGATCACAATGGGTAGTTTGGTGGCCTCCTGTTCTGAGCCACAGGGACACAGAAGGCTTCTTCCATCTTGAATTCACACCTGGACCCAGCCTGAATCAGTCCTGACTTTTAAAGTGGTGTCCCTCCAGTCCTATACTCTTGGAAGAGGTGATAAAGGTGCACAGATATCCAAAATCCAAAAGTGGGAACTTTGAAACATTTTGGTTAAAAACTGCTGTGACTACCAGGAAGAAACCGGGACCAACCTGATTGCCTAGCCCCGAGGTGCTTCTCCAGTCAGATTAACTTTGTTGCTTCTCCCTCTACATTCTTCTTCACAGCGGCAAATTCTTATCAGTGATCTTTTGCCAAAAGGTTATTTTTAGGGGAGGGCGGAAGTCACAGAAGGGACTTTCGCAGAGAGGCACAGAAATTGAACCAATTTCCATGGCTCTCCGCAAATTTCCGTTACGTGACACCCGCCCACCGCCCGCCCGCAACATTAAACAGATTAAAGGCTAAAATAAGATTTAAAACACTTACCTTATCGTGGGGTCATCTTCTGGTATATCGCGCCTTCTTATTGAAACTGCGCATGCCTGGGAGCCTGCGCATGCGCATTCCTCGCCAGGAATGCCATGTGCAGACTCCCCCGCATGCCCAGTTTCAAGAAGAAGGCGCGATAGACCAGGAAGAGATGACCCCGCAATAAGGTAAGTGTTTTAAATCTTATTTTAGCCTTTATTCTGTTTAATATTGTGGGGAGGAGGCGGGCGGCCCGGCTGCGGGTGGCCAACTTCATTCCGCCCCCGAGTGTGCGGAAATTTGCCCAGTTTTTCCGCCTTCTTTGCGGAAGGCAGAAGGGGCAAATTTCCGCACATTCCGTGGGCGGAACGGAAATGTCCGCCCATCCCTAGTTATTTGATCTCACGGAACGGTCTTCGGCTACAGCCCTCTGCCTCATCTCGTTGGAGATTTTCAACTTCTATTTCATCGACAAAGTCTAAATGAAGAAATCTTTATTTTTTTTGCTATTTGTAGAGCGCACAAATACCCGGGGGTGTATCGGCGCTATGGACTGCAGTGGGTGGATCCAGATAGAGAGCTTATTGATTGAACAACCAGTTTTTTAACATTCTTCTAAATGTGAGAAGAGATTGACTGGATCTGTTCTCCAGCGGGGCCATGTTCCAGAGTTTAGCTGTGGTGACCACGAACCTTCTATCACCCCAGGAGGCTGTTTTAGTGTGTGGCACCATTAGCTGAAGGGCAGTGGATGAGCGGAGTGCCCTATTGGGTCTGTGAATTTTTAGGTGGTTGGTTAGTAATTCGGGTCCATTGTTGTGAGATGCTTTAAAGGCAATGCAAAGTGTCTTAAACTTTATCCGTTTTTTTACTGACAACCAATGGTAGTTCTTAAGAACATGGGAGATGGGTTTAAACTTTGGTGTTCCTGATAGAATTCAAGCTGCTGCGTTCTGAACTGTTTGCAGCTTTTGGATGACCCGCTTTTGGGCGTTTGCGAACAGTCCGTCGCAGTAGTCTATTTAAGACATAACCAAGGTGCTGACTAAAGTTTTTCCAGCGTTCAGAGGGAGAAATGGCAGAAGTTTTCTTATCATGCGCAATTTGTGAAATGAGGCAGATGCCACTGAATTGGCATGAGAGACAAAGTTAAGTTTATCGTCAAATGTGACGCCCAGATTCCTGACCTTGGTTACTGGAGTAGGTGCGGGGCCCATGGAGGTGGGCCACCAGGTTTGTGACCAGCAAGGATGTAGTTTACCAAAGATCATGACCTCTGTTTTTTCCGAGTTTAGTTTGAGGCAGTTGCTGGCCATCCAGCTACTGATGGCGAGCATGCCCTTCTGAAAATTAGCTGCAACACTTTCTCCATTGTTGTTTACTGCCAACACCAGTTGAGTGTCATCGGCGTAAAAGGTAAGGCCCATCCCATGAGCCCAGATGACTTTGGCTAGGTCTGACACATAGATATTGAAAAGAGTCGGACTCAGGGATGAGCCTTGGGGGGCCCCACATGGTAGGGCTAATTGAGCAGAGTGGAAATTGCCTAGATTAACCGACTGAGTGCAGTTGGTGAGAAAGGATTGCAACAGTTTTCTGGCCTTGTGTTGGATCCCCATTTTAGTGACACAGTCGATCAAAATGGTATGATCGACCGTGTCAATTGCCGCTGAGATGTCCAGCAGGATGCGTATTGCTGTTCCTCCTTGGTCCAGGATAATTCTAATATCCTCTGATGCCTTGATTAAGGCGGTCTCTGTTCCATGGCCTTTGTGAAATCCGAATTGAGTGCCGTCTAAGAGATGGTAGTCTTCTATGTGCTTAGAAAGTTGTGTATTCATACGTTTTTCTACAACTGTGGCTGGAAAGGGCAGGATGGCTATTGGCCTGTAATTTTTGGTGTCGGCTGGGTCCATGTTAGGTTTTTTAAAAGTGGTTTTAGAATAGTCTTTTTCCAGGTGGTGGGTTAGGTACCAAAAGCGAACATTACATTAAAAATGTTGGCTAAAGCAACTGCCACCTGCTCAGCAACTGGTGTAAGTGCGTCTGGTGGGCAAGGGTCATTAGCCGATATAGGGGGAGGCTTGCTGTCAGTGGAAATGCTGAAGATGATTGCGTGGTGGTCGGTCCATTCTTGGGGAAGTATTTTTTTAACAGAGAGATTTCGATGGTTAGTAAAAAGGCCATCCAGTGTGTGTCCCGCTATATGGGTGGCTTTAGAAACACACTGTGATAAGCCTGCTGCTTCTAATTCAGCAAATAATGATATATATCTTCACTGTGACATTACACCCATGGCCATTTCATAACGGTGTTCCCGTCTCCAACACTGCCTGCAACCTTGCCCCGCTGAGCTTCACCTTCTCAAAACATTTTTCTCAGAAACTATTATAAGTCTAAAGGTAAGCGCTGACCGGCCCAATCGACTTCCTGTATCTGAAATGCGCCCCATCGCGGTTAGCCTTACTTTTCAACTTTTACCCAGTCTCAGGTGACTAGATGTCCACAGTTGGCGCTTGAATTTTTAAGGCGCTAGTTTTTACAAAAAAGATAGAAATGTATAACTCTGCTTTTACTGATTGTTTTGTTGTCATTTTAGTATCAAATGATTTATTAAAATGCAGTCTGGTTTTCTGGGATGTTTCTTGTGTTCTGTTTTCACTTTTCTACTGCGTGTGTCCTGCGAAACACCTTTACACATTGGCTCTAAGTTAAGTATGACTGCTTTTGTGTGCCAAGGTACCTAGGGTTAGGCACATGTTAATGTAGTGATTTTTTGTGGTTCGCCCTCCAAGGGATTGTGGCTGTTGCTTCACCAGGGCTCACATCCCAGTAAACCAGTCACCCAATTTCTTACAGTATGGTTTCAGAGAATAACTTAATTTTTCATACAAAATATTGCCTTTGTATTTACTGTTGTTTTCTTAGGATGTCTATCTACAGAAAGGACTAACCATATCCAGGATATCAATTTAGCAAATAATCCAAGTTTCAATTCTTGATGGTACACTGTGTGTTGTATACATAGACTGGACAAAGCTTATGTTCCACTTATATCTCTTGCTTTAAAAGTAAACACTTTGTGGCCTCTGTTAATATGTTTCTTAATTAGTCTAGCACAGTGGCATGTGGTGAAAATACTTTTGAAGAAGTTCATAAACTTCTTGGATTTTATAAGGTTTATTTTCTGTGTCTATATAGCTGTGTTTTCATATATAATGTGTTAAATTTGACTAAGACTACAAATGTCTCATATTATAATGATTTATTGTAATCTATTGATTGATATATAAAGATTTTATTTCTGGAATGGTCAACAAGATTTTATATCGATTATTCATTTTTTGGCAATCTATTGAATGTGTTATCATTAATTCATAGCTCTGTCATTTAATATATTAAATATTTTGGCATTTATCGAAAGATACATCTATGTGATATTTCTTTATCTCTTTGTAATAAGAGGATGGAGGTAAACCCTTTAGTCTTCACAAATGATGTTGTTATATAGATTTAAACAAAAAAAAATCTTCAATCTATTTGCACAGATTAAAGGAAATTGAATAATCAGGCATATTAACATTTGTCCTATACAAATGTAATATTATTTTAGGAGTAGCGCCGCTCAATGTACAGCCATAGAAAGAGCAAAACTTACCAATTAACATTTAGAGTTGGGAGAATTAGGTGCCGGACATAGGTTCTAAGACAAACAACTAGATAGAGAGGTGTGGCTCAAACATTTGGCAGGAGGTATGAGCCTTAGGGCCCTATTTATATGTTGGCAGAAAGCATCGCAACATAGCTTGAAAAGCAGGCAGACAATGGTTTGTCAATGGCAGAGACTACTCTATCCTACCTATGGCCAAACTTTTTGGACAGAGTAAGGGCTGTACGGGGCAGTAAAAACATAAGCATGCACCCATTGCTGTGGGAGAGGACTCTCATGGTGAGGGGGTCATTGTATTTTTAATTTTTAAAAACAGAATCCCATTTTGGTGTTTTGAATTTCTCAAATTTTAAAAAAGACTTTGTAACTTGCTGTACACCTCCTTTATGTTTGACAGAGCCATGCATCAATGTTACAATTCATTCACTTTGAGGGCGATTCTTATGAATAGAAGAAATGTCGTAATAACGACAACATGGTCTTTTGGCGTGGTATTGTTTTGCCTTTCTTAAGAGACAATGGCAGACCTCGAATTGGGATTGCAATCACAGAAGAAGACTGGTTAGTTTACTACTAAAATATATTCTAGTACAGAGTGCGGTAGCAACTGCTTTCCATCTGTGTCCGCGGCTGATTCCCCCAGGACCACTCTTTCCCACAACTAGATCGATCTCAATTTTCCCCTTGATGAGGTTACATTGGTTCCAAAGTTGAGTGAAGGAGGTAAAGTGCCGGATCTACATGGTATCGCGAATGACCTTTTTAGAGCTAACATTGATCTCTGGGGCCTCCTCCTAACTCTTTTTTTAGATGTTGTCAGAATGTTGGGTGTTTTAAACTCCTGGGGTGAGTCCTATATTGTGCCAATTTTTAAGAAATGAGATCGTAATTGCCCTGCTCATTATAGACCCATTTCCCTGCTAGACTCTCTAGTTAAAGTGGTTGGTAGCATGCTTTTATGCAGACTACAGGATTGGACTGATTCTAACAATGTCATTTTGGACCTACAATATGATCTCCAACCAGGAATTTGGATTACTGTGCAGGCAATTAACTTGAATTTATCAATAGGAAAATACATGCACATCAAATCTGGCAATTTATTAATGGTGTTTGTCAACCTGTTCTCTGCATTTGATTGCATAGTACACAGCAAACTTTGATCCGTCATGCTTACAATGGGAGTGGAATTCACTATAGTTCATTTTCTTAGATATTTAGATTTAACCAGCACTGCAAGGGTACATTACGGCCTGAAAGGTGAATGCACTCAACCATTTAGCATGATAAGAGGGGTCCGACAACGTGTGTACTTGCACCTTTTTTGTTTATTTTGTAGATCAATGGTCTGGGTAGAACTCTTGCAAATAAATGTTTAGATCTGCCGCAGGTTGGGCATTGACCCATACCGGCCCTACTCTATGCAGACAACGCAGTGCTTATGGCCTGCACCCCGCTGTCCCTACAGGACTTACTCACTGAATTTGTTCATTATATGCAGAACTTGGGGCTTCAAACTAAACTAAGCAAAAGCTTTGTTAAGAAAACAGGTAGAAGAACAACAAAATGCGTTAACATTCAAATTGAGAACACCCTCATATCGCATACATCTTCTTTTTCTTATTTAGGGATCCTATTTGATTGGGAGGGGAATTGCAGAAGTGCAGTAAATTCTAGAAAACTTTAATTTGTTAAATCTATTACGGCCTTGCGCAACTTTTCTAGTATACTGAACACTAAACATCCAAAAGAGATCATCACCATATACAATTCTAAATGTCTATTGCAATGTATGGTTTCGAGATGTGGGTATATGCAAGTGTTGATTCTTTGCAGCTGACAGAAAATGCTTATTTTAGAAATCTTCTTACCCTTCCTAAAAGCTGTTCTACTTTTGTTTGTCATTCTGAACTGAGTTCAACCATACTTAGCAGTTCTGATAAAGGCCCAGCCAGTTATGCTTTGGCACAAAATTTGGTCATTTGACTACACGGAGCTCAATCGAGCCATTGCAAGGGATTGTCTTGGATCAGAGAATGTTTTAAAAATCCCCCGGCTAAAGAATGTAAATCAACTCCGAAGTCATATTGGCCAACCTTAATAGTTTGAACATCCAGAAACCCTGATTTGTATCCCGAGGAATTTGCTAACGCTGGAGTGTTTAACACCGCTTGAGGAAATGAAGTTGTCAGCTGAATTGCCTAAACCTACTGTACTCAAAAGCCAGATGATTTTGACCACTTTTTATCATCAACCTTACTTTGCAAATGTACTTAATGCCCAACACAGATTTTTATTGACAGACCTTAGGCTGGGTATTTTTCACTGTCTAACTAGCGTTCTTAACATTAACAATTGGTCACATGATCTAATGCACTGTCCCTGTGATAATATATCCAAGCAGTCCACCATGCACATACTATTTTTCTTCAAATTTTACTCAGATTTGAGGCACTTTTTAACTAAGCCACTGTTTAAATCCATAAATGTTAAGCAACATCGACCAGCCTTTTCATACTTACAAGGGTGAATGTTTGACAATGTTTTGCATTCCATCCATCATCTTTTTGTCCTGTCTAAATCTGACCAGCAGTATTTCATCCAGAAGGTGGCCCCATCTGCCTTATGTTAGCTTATTGAAAAAAAAACATTGAACCTCACTGAGGAAGCGCATAAAATTAAGTATGTATTTCCAGAATATGCTCATTCATGTTAAAGAGGTCCTAGGATCTGAAGACGGATTTTTTGCTCAATAAGAATAGCGCATTGCAGAACAAATGCCCCTTCATGATGTTTTGTGACACATGGGGGGATGGGTACAAGGAAGTGGTGGAGCGTGGCACTAGCCTCCTTGGCTTAATGCAGCGCTCCGCCACTTCTGAAACGCAAGGCTGCACCATATTTACAAGAATGTGACGCAGCCTTGCGTTTCCCCCAGCGATGGTGCTAAGTTTAGAACTTAGCGCCAATGCAGGCACCCTTGCACCATAGTGCAAGGGTGTCTGCATGCAGGGGAGAATTGTTTATGTGTAGGAAGGTGTCCCTTCCTGCACATAAACAATCCTAAAAGGCCATTCTGTCACTTTCATGTGTGCTGCATCGTGCAGCACACATGAAAGTGACAAAATGGCATTTTTTAAAGGTTTGTTTATGTAAAGGAAGGTGTCCCTTCCTGTACATAAACAAACCTTGGCATTTTGATTTTTCCATGTGTGCTGCACAAGGCAGCACACATGGAAAAAATGACAGTTTGAGTAAAAAACTCCTCAAATTGACATTTGGCTATACTTTTTTGTGCAACAAGTCCTTATTCTTTTTTTTCAAAAGGAAGGAAGTGCCCCAGGGTCTCAAACTTCCAGTTCCTGTCCTGCAGGCTCCTCCCAGTGCATTGTCCATCTCCTGGTCACATTTCATTTGGATTTGGAGCTGGAAGGATCGCTCTTTGTGTCTGATGCATGATATATATATCATTGGATTTATTTGAAGACTTTGAATTTGAGATTTCACAAATAAGTTGGAAAATTGATGTTTGTTTGGTTGGGGCCATGCAGCTGGATTTATTTGTACTTTCATCTTTTAAAAAAAATGTATTGTGGTGGGTGGCCTGTAGTTTCGGTAGGAGCCTAGTTGTTTCTTTGTAAGTAATGTTTCTTCTTTTATAAAGGAAACACATTGCACAGTTCACTACACTTTTCTCCATGTTTTGAAATCAATTTGCAATATTGATTTAGTTCACAATGTAGCCTTGTAGTCTGCCAAAAATAGGCATTTCTCAGTCAGTAGGCCTAGAGTGACTCATCATGGGTGCATGAAACAACTGTTTCTGTTGAATTAAAACATAATTTTAGCCATGGATGACATTGGATTAAAAAAAATGTGTTTTATGTGGTATTTCACCATTTTTTCATGTGTACCTATGTTGAATGTGTGTGTGGTTGTAACTTGCAAACCTTTTTATCCCTGTGGATTTTTGTTATAGGCATTTTTGCAATAAAGATGGGTTGTTTAGCATGCCTCCTTTGCCTGGTCAGTGTGGGAGTGTATTTGTAATAGTGGGTCAGCATTTTCCTCGGCTGAGTCACCACATGAGGCATGGGGCCATTTTGTAAAGTCGGAATCCATCTATATAGGCCTGCTTGAGTTCATTGTTTTCAAGAGCTCCTGTTTGTTTTTGTTGTGACCATGTGGCTGGTGGCCATTTTGAGGAGGCAGTTAGTGTGCTTTTGCCATAGGCATGCATATCTTCCCGTTGTTCCTCTTGGCTTATTGCTTCTTATTGTGGTGTCCTGGTCATGTGGCTGGTGGCCATTTTGTGAAGCCAGCCAGTGTGCCTTTGCCATGGGTCTGCATTGTTTTCCCTTTGTAGGCTTATTGCTTGTTGTTGTGGCCTAGCCATGTGGCTGGCGGCCATTTTGTGAAGGCAGCCAGTGTGCTTTTGCCAGAGGCCTGCATTGTAATGTAAATGTAATGTAATGTAATATTGCATTTATACCGAGCAGCTGTTGCCCCAAGGGCATCTAGGCCCCACTGTTGACCAAAAGATCTATACCACGGTCAAATTGCTTATGGTAGTTTGTCCGGCTCTCACACAAGTGCTCTAGCGCGAATGTCCTGTAAGTTAAAGATCCAAATTTTCAAAGACTTTCGGAATTCTACTTCCTGCTCTAGTGCCCGAAGGTGAGGGGAAGAGTGTTCCAGGCTTTTGACCCTAGAACTGGTAGTGATTTACCTCCTCTCGTGCTAAGTCTGAAGGCTGGAACAGACAGCAGATTAGCATTTGAGGACCACAAGGTACGCATAGGATAATACCTAGAGAATTTTCCCCTTAGGTACTTCGGCCCTTGGGAGTGGACGGCTCTAAAGGTGATAATCAGGATCTTAAACAGGTCCCTTTTGATTATCGGTAGCCAGTGCAAGGTATTTAATGCGGCAGATGCTGATGATCTCTTAGGCCATTTCAACACCAGCCTAGCTGCTGCATATTGCACCATCTGAAGTTTGTGAGTGAGGAGTTTATTGGTCCCTGCATATAGGCTGTTACAGTAGTCTATCCTTGATGTTACAAGGGAGACCGTTACCGTTTTCCTAGCCGCCAAAGGAAGTAGATCAAAAAACTTCCTTAGTCCCTTGATGATACCGTAGCAGGTCCCTGCTACTGTCAGTGCCTGTTGATTGAAAGACAGGGCGGTATCAAAATTGATCCCCAAATTACGGGCCGAATTGGTGGTATGGGGCGGTATCTCTGCCTTCTCCGGCCACCACAGTTTGGGGACAAAATCGTTTTGTGGACCCATTGGCATGATCTCCGTCTTGCCCGTGTTACATTTCAAATGGTAGTTCCCCATCCAATCGAATGTAGCCGTCAGGCAACATTTCAGGTTTTCTTCTCAGTCCTGAGTATCTTTATCAAGGACCAGGATCAGTTGAGTATCATCGGCATATGCGACTACGTCAATGGCGAATGATGATATCAACCTGATCAGAGGGGTGGTATACACATTGAACAATGTCGGGCTCAGACTAGACCCTTGTGGTACTCCCGTCTTAAGGGATTTTTCCTTTGAACAGAAATCACCCAGGGTGACCACTTGTCTCCTGCCACTCAAAAAGTTCTTGATCCATTCCAGGACCTTACCAGTAATGCCAGATGTTGCTAGCCGGTCAATCAAGATGGCATGTGAGACCGTGTCGAAGGCTGCCGACAGATCTAATAAGATTAGGACCGCCTTCTTACCCTGGTCAAGGGCCATACGAATGGTATCGCTGGTAAACAGCAGCGCTGACTCAGTAGAGTGCTGTGCTCTAAAGCCTGATTGATTAGGGTGCCAGGCCTCGCTATCCTCAAGGAACTTGGTAATTTGTTTATTTACGAAAGACTCCGCAATCTTACACAATACGGGGAGTGGTGAGATTGGTCGGAGATTTGATAAAGTGGTGGGGTCCGACAACTGTTTTTTCTGCAGCGGTTTAACCGCCACTAATTTCCATTCTGAGTGGATTTTGGCTGTAGCCAGTGATGTATTTACAATTTCATTAATCGCAGGGTCGACAACATCAACGATCAAGTGTAAGAGTGCAGGGGGGCATGGATCAAACGTGACCCTGATTTGGTCGCTAGTATTGCCCGATGAGACTCCTCCAAACTGATTGGCCGATAAATCGCCAACTGGTTCACAGGACCGTTCTCCATACAGCTACCTTCTCCTGACTCTATGACTGGGACTGCAAAATCCTTTGTGAGGCCCTGTACTTTTTCCTCAAAGAAGTCTGCAATGATGTTACAGAGATTCTCAGAGGGCGGGATTTCTTGCACTAATGTCTTGGGGTTATTAAAGCTATTTCCGAACTTAAAAATAGCTTTTTGTTTGTTGCTCGCAGTTTCTATAGCTGCAGTATAAAATTTGATTTTTGCTTGTTTGATAAGTGCATGATATGAACTCCTTCCTGTTTTGTAGTTACAGCGCTCCTCGTCACGGTACACTTTCCGCCACCTACGTTCGGCTCTCCGTACCTCCCCTTGTTTTACTTTGAGTGACTGATCAAACCAAGGGGCTGATAGTCTCTTATGGCCTGACCTATTTCCACTTTTCATAGGGCCCGCCTTAACTTTAAGCTCGGACATCCATTCCCTAAAGGTGTTATTATCCGTTTCCGGATTTCCTATCAGATGGGGCCTACACTCACTGGCCATCACAGTCAAATTTGGGTGACCCATGATGGCTTTCCATCCTTCATTTCTAGCCAGCGTGCTTTTTCCCGACTGCTTACCTTTCACAGTACCCTCTAGTGAGAGATTAAAAGGTATCAGCGCATGGTCTGTCCATGTGTGGATCTTAGGGTGATTGACCTTGAGTGTAGCTATATTGGAAGAGATGCAGTCAATAATGTGGCCTGCCCTATGCGTGGATTGTGTGGTGAGAATAGCTAGTCCTAGTACATCCATAGTATCTCTAAAGGAAATAGGTGCGGCGTCTGTAGGAGAGTCAAGATGGATGTTGATATCCCCAAGAACCGTAAAATTGGAGAACCGGAGTGCCAGATTACTTAAAGCATCCACAAAACTCTCCAGGAAGCCCTTGTGTAGGCCCGGGGGGGCGATAGATCAGAGAACCCGCAAGCGTAAAAGTGTCATTAACCTTAATTATCTTCCCTTGGTAGGTTTATTGCTTGCTTTTGTGGCCTGGCCATATGATTGGTGGCCATTTTGTGATGGCAGCCAGTGTGCTTTTGCCACAGGCCTACATTTTCTTCCCTTTGTAGGCTTATTGCTTATAGTTGTGGCCTGGCCATGTGTCTGGGAGCCATTTTGTGAAGGCAGCAAGTGTGCTTTTGCCTTGGACCTGCATGCCTGTCTTCCATTTATTCCCCTTGACGTATTGCTTCCATCCATTGTCATTTGTCAGCTGCAGCACCCTGAATTCTGCATCCCACGTGATGCACAATGCCAAACCGTTACATATGTTTTTCTTTCCTACCCTTCCTGAGTGTATTGCACAGTACACCATGAAAGCCCTTGTTCTTGTCAAAGAAGTCTCACGTCACTGTATTGTTTTAATAAAAGAGGTAATAATAATATTAATATCACTAACAAGTGTGACCACATACTAAATTTTATTATATTTGTTTTGCTAGTAGTTGAACCACAATAAGGCCACATTTCACTGATGTTACTCAGTGAAGGAGGAGACATCACCCATTGTACTGCCAGACAGAAGTCCTGCACACGGCGTCACATGGCATGTGACCACAGATATGTCTTCAACTTGTACCACTGTGTACCACTTGCTCTGTGATTTTATGCCAAAACCTGAGTCGCAGACAAGAATGTAACCCTTTATCCGTCATGACAATGTATCCTGGCATATCCTAATGTGGTGCTTTTCCCTTTGCTTTAACAGACATGGTCTCATCTTTCTTTACGAACTTCTGCAATTCCTTGAAAGTTTTCATTTTTCATCTACTCTTTATTCACAAAAGATTTCCCAAAATCCAGGAAATATTATTATCCCACAATTCAACTGTTCATCAGCCCCAACCAATGACAAATGAAAGGGTGACTCTTATGACGTAGTCAACCAATCCCAGCATGGCTTTACACCAACTGACAATTCACAGTACCACACTGTGACATCAATCTTGCTCCTCACAGCAGCTCACCCTCATTCACAATTTTCTCTGGCGTGTTGTTGTGTAAGCAAAAATGACAATACAATTCAAGCAACAAATAAAACTGTCTGTTCCTCTGAAAAATATTCACTCTCATAAGGTAACTAACTTTTCTATACTCATTTGCTTCAAATGAAACCTAGACCAGGGGGATTTCACCCTTAATCATATAGTTATTCCTTGTGCACCTGATGTCTCATGACCAACACAACAAAACAGCATACAACTTACTCAGTGTCCTCTACACTGAGACAACCTGTAGGTAAATATCTCAAGATCTTAGGCGACGACAGACCCGTTTACAACCTAAGCTTCGCACAAAGAGCCACAATCCTAGTTGGACTTTAACCATGTGGACTTAACCACTTCACTCCGTTCAACAACAGAAAGCCATTTAAAGAACTCGCAATCATAAGTAAAATCAATAGCAACGTACATCCCAATCAATACTCACACTCCTTTGCTGCCATAAGTCAACTTTATCCAGAGTGATACTCCATCAGCACTCCATCAATCCTTCTCTTTGCCAAACTAAAAATTGTGGACTCTCTGGACTTGGGAACAGGACTATTTTTTGCACCTTAAAATCACACTGAACTAAGCAGAACCGTCCTCTGCTGCCAGATTTGTTGCAGCACAAACGTGGGAAACTTTTTATTTAGCAATTATTCTCCTTTACTACTCTCACCATACTGAGCCCTTTACAATTAGAAAAACTGCAACATTTCTATTCACCACAGTGGCAATGACCTCTGACAAATCTTTCTCCACTGATAAGAGGGTTGGAAATAAGGGTGGCCAACCACTACATTAGCTGTCCATTAAGGACCATTAATTTACAGCCAACTCACAAATTTGAGATCAGATACAGATACACCACTCTTAAAACTATGCTGTAGAAATAAAGGATAGTAACATGGAGACCCAACCTCCTGAAGAAGTTAAGTCGAGTTAGGATTATGCAGACCAAAAGCTCTGTAACAGGAATACAAAGCAAAAGAAGTAACACCTGATGTTCTGTTACAGCTCGCTGATTCTCCCTTCAACGCATTTAATACAGCACAGTTTGAATGAAAGAACCAACAGGAATCAATAATAAATTGATACATACATTTGTTTAATTTTGTTATTGCATTAAAGATTCAAAGTTCATTGTAATAAACAATCTCTTGAGAACGTCGGTTAAAAATATCACTGTTTGTATAAAAGCGCAAACATTTAAGCAGGTTTTATCGAATGGTTATCAGAATCAGTATATAGAGTTACAGAGTCCCACCACCATTAAGGAAGAAGGAATAGTTCATTGTGTAGCAGCTCAAATCCTACAAGAAGGGGAAAGGTTTCAAAATGAAAGTCCATTAACCCCTTCCATGCTCATGACGAGCTCAGCTCGCCATGCAGTACAGTGCTCCTGTGCTCATGACGAGCTGAGCTCGTCATGACCACACCCGTTTTTATTGCTGTCCAGCACAGCAGGATAATCTCCCTAGCAGTGATGCGGTTAAGGGCGAGCCCATTAGTATAAACAAGGAAATAGAGCAAATGAAAAACAGAAATGGTTCGGCAAATAAGGTTTCAGTCCATCAGCTATCAACTACAGCATCAACAAGGCAGTCTAAAAGTAAGAGAAAGTTCTTAAAAATCGATCACCAAAGAATCTTCCCACAGGGGGAAAATAAAAAAGCATGGCATTTTGTCGAGAAACGAAAATCCATGGTGTTGCCCCTCCTCTGAGGTTTTTTCTTTTATAAAGTTTCTAACAATGTTTCAGTAATGTAACATCACACCACCATCGAAAGACTATCTCATGTTCAGCTTTACATAATGTCACCAAGGACACATACAACAGTGAGATGCTTTCGCATGCTGGTCATGAGAGACGTAAGACTTGAGAGCCCACATATGTCTAATGTTGGAAAAAGAGATACAAAGTAACCATCTTTAGCAATAGGTGAAATCCTGTTCCCAGATGAATATTTCACAATGAACATTGAAGTAACACTCAAGAATTTTACATTTACAGGAAAAATAAAGCAACATATTTCTGGCTGTAAATGTTCAATTGTATTAAGTCAGGGGAAAGGTCAGCACTAGAGAAAAAAGCATTTTCGAAAAAGCCTTTAAGTTACCATCACATGTTTAAAATGAAATGAGCTCTAAATCAACATCAAATATAATGTAATTAAATCAATTCAAAATAGAGAATAAATATAACCTTCACCAAACATTATTACATGATAATAGTTAACATTAGAAATACCCTACTTCTACAATTAGTTCTCATAAATTATAGAATCTCTAGTATTAATATGTGCAATTTCAAGAGTGTATCTAGTTTCTATACGTTTCTGCACCGAATTTCTAAACGGTGCATTCAAACAGAGAGCATTACAAAGACTAGGCCATTTTATTAATAGCATAATTCCATCAATATACCTTCATAAACAATATTTTCATAAGAAACTCTTATCAGTGCTACTCATTTATATCGACTAGTATTACCTTTTATCTATGTTTTCTTTGTCTTCTTTTAAAGCACTCTTACTGTTCTTCTACTACAGGTCTCATTTTCATGTGTTACTGTGTCCAACCTGTGCAAAGTGTACTTTCAGCTTTTCGTGTATTCAACCTGTAAATGTGTCGTGCATTACGATTGATGAAAATCGAGTTCCATCAGTTCCTAATAACATTTCTAATTAGAAAGACTTCTTATACCTCAGAATGCATTGTGATGCTCAGGGATCCCTCTCAGAACCCGCAGTTCACATACAGGACGGAATGAGCAGAAACGTTTGTGCTGGAAGGAGGGGAAGCAACATGAGGGACAGAGAGTGGCTTGGCAAAGGTTCCATGTCACCCCTGCAAGCAAGTAAAGTATTCCACTCTCTAACCTCTGATTGCAGACTGAAATTCAACTTGTTGCTCCAGGGCCACCCCATGCCTTTGGGACCCAGTGCCACTGCACCTGCTGCTGATGGCTAACGGGGGTGCGACACATGTTGGCAGGTTGTGTCCATCGACCGTTATTGGCGAAGTGAGTGAATAAAGTTAGTTACTGTCCTTTACTTCCCTCACGTATCCTTGACGTGACCTTGGTCAATCAGATGAGCGATACTGCTAACCTTCATCCATTGTTCTATAATCAAATGGCATTCTGTACATTGAGAAATAGCATTCAATTGAAGAAAGATCAAGGTGAATGTATATGCGTATTACCACGTGAGGCACAGTGCTGCAAATCGGCTGCGAGGGCGTCATACGTTTAATGTAATAAATCTGGATGTAAAGTGGTGTCTAATTTTGCTAAATAGCAGAAGTTCGACACATACAGGAGGAAAAAGAATTGGACTTGAAAGACCGCGTGACCCCTTTCAGTTGTGTTACTTTGTAAAGCTGGTTCACATCGTGTTGCTGATGATGACTCACGCTTCATTGTTCTTCCCCGCGCTCGAAGGACAAATGAGATACATATGTGCGGTGGACTATTTGTGCTCGAGAATTCTCAGAAATCCAAGGCTTCACAAACAAGCATTTCTATAAAGCCACAAGCATTCAAATGAGAATTGTACCTCTTCATTTTTCATTTTCTGGCCATCTCTCTGATTTTTCCAATCAAAACACATATTTTGGTTCCAAATCTGCTTCCCACAGATGGAGTCCGACCGTCTTCACATCACAGGCTGCTGATGTAGGGGTGGCGGAGGCGTTGCTGAAACAAGCAGGCATGTTAAAAAACAGCAACTGGTGTTGTCGCAGAATACCACTTGGAAACATGCATAATTAAAGTGGCAGCCACACATCGAAGCCGGCCAATAATATTTTCAGATACATTATCACACTGCTTCTTGATCTCGTGATGGCAAAAATAAGATGTATTATTTCATGAAAGCCTTGGTTCAACTGGGCAAACGGAGGTGTATCTTCACTTTGAAGAATTTCTAGTTTATTGGAGTTTGGTGTTTTTTATTTTCCCAGCTCAATACTACTAATAAAATTAAACCGACTACTAACTAGTACGACTACTACTACTTATAATAATAATGATTGCAATAATAATAGTATTAAAACGTAGAAATAGTAATAAGGAGGGGCCTGGCTTTTGTCCGTGCTTAGCAACTCATTCTCCCTGAGAGCCTCTCCAGTAATGGGGTATGAACCATGAATATCACCTCCCTTATATTGGTGAGCCCCTAGGCCCCTTGCAGAACACCCGGTAACAAAATGGTGTGGTGTCTCTAATGTAGAGGTCTTCAAACTTTTTTACTCTGAGCCAACCCTAAGCAAAATGTTTTGAGGTCGGGCCCCCCTCCAAAACTTTATGGCAAGGATTGGGGGAGTGGGAGGGACATGGCTGCATGCAGGGAGCGGAACTTAAGAGATGATTTCAGGAATACTTTTTCTATAGCTTATGAACCGCACCAAATATGAGACTTATAAAACACTAAATGCATCAAACAAAAACAGATATACCAAACAAACTGCTCCCCATACTTGGGGTGTTGTGAGCCCCTCACAATCTTTGATCTCAATGCAACTATACCTGCTCCAATAATGATAACTGGAGGCCTGAGTAGCAGGCTATCTCCTCTGCCTCTTTTACCTCTTCCCCACCCTGATGGATCATCACCTCTGTCCTAAGGCTTGAAAGGACAATAGGCTCTGATGCCACTTTTTAGGTCTCACCTATGCAGCGTGCATGCGCTGCTTAGGAGGAGACCTCTTGGACTCGATTAGCTTTTTAGGCTAAAAACATGCACGCATTGCATTGCTTTCAATAGCAACTCCTGCACGGTTGGCGATTCCCTTGCGGGAGCGAGCTTTGGCGACATCTGTTTGTAATTAACTTGCAAACAGATGGTGCCCCTGCTCGCTCCCGCAAGGGAAACGCTGTGTGTGATCTCGGCCGCACTCCCCCCAATCCTCCCACTTGTTCCAATGAGCGGTAGGCTGGGCTATGTGGAGGCGGAGTTAGATCAGATTCTTCGGGCTCTAAGTGAAGGTGCCACTATTAACATACAGCCTATGGGAAAGGAGGGTCTGGGCCGCCTCCGTCAGTGTCCTGGCCACAGGAGGCAGGTCGACAGCCAGCCCTAAGCTCCGCCCAGGTGCGTGTGGAGGGACAGCCTACAGTTTCTGGTCAGCCCCTTGCATACTAGCAGCCTGTTTGGAATCAGCCCCTACCCTCCCCTTTCCAGGCTTAGACCACACCTCTGGCCGCCCGTTGTCACTCTTACAAAAGGTAATCTTCAGTGCTAAACAGAGGGGCAGCAGGAGGAGGTGGTGGGTGACTGATAAAAGGACCGGGGAAACGTGAGCTGAGGTCAGCTAACCGACTCTCCCAGAGAGCCCTCCACAGCCCCATCATGCATGACTGCATGGAAGCCTTCATGCTGGCACCACACCCGGTCTACGATGTCACCAACCCAGGCAACTGCATGCTGCACAAGGCCCGGCTCAGCCCCTGCTTTGGCAGCCTCGACCCCTTCGGATGGCAGCAGTTTGCGAGCCTGCGGTGTAAGTGGCACCGGGCTTTGGGTTGTGTTTCTGCTGAGGGTGGCAGGCGGGCGGGCGGATATTTGTGAAGCGTGGCTCTCTGAGAGAGAGTGCGGGCTGGCAGAAGAGGAGGTCTGCTAATGCCACTTGTGAGATGTGGGCAGGCATTAACACCCCTCTGCTCCGAGGAACTTCTGGGGACTTGAGAATGGCTCCCTCCGGTGCAGGGTTGTTTCACGGTTCAGTGTGCATTGGCGACCAACACTACGTCTCCTACTGGCTGACAGAAATGGACTTGGATATATCTCTTTTGGACACTGAATCAAAGGATGCGGAAAACTCCAACCCTAGGGTAAGCTGTAGTATTGCACCCTTGCTGCTCCCAGGTGACAAGATATGGGCTCGGGCTACTCCCTAGGTAAGGTGGGGTCATGCACTGCGCTCTTGTCGCCTCTCCAACCCGCGGCTAAGGATTTGAACTGGGGTGACTCCATCTGGGAAGCTGGAGGTATGAGCTGGGGTATTGTACTGTATTTGGGCGAGGCTGTGGGTTGGCTCTATCTACAACAGTGTGCTCTGGTCACTTGATCCATGCCGTTTAAAAGTAGCACCCTTTAAACACTATGTGTGCCCCACACTCAGTTTGAATGAAGGGGGGTAAGAGGGCCTTAGAAATTGTGTTCTGAAATGTTTCTGCACATCTAACTTCGCCAAAGAGGTTGGTTTACCTTTTAGTTCAATCAATATTTTAATGTCGGTAGTGATTTGATCCTGTGTTAATGGACTGACACAATGAGCAACAATATGATATTGAACATAACGACCAAAGGAGCACGCCATAGGCTCTACTGCCTTGGTACAGGACACAAATGTCCATTAAAACAGATGGATTCATTCTTATTACTAGGACTATCTAACCACCCTAGTACTACACTGCTTGGTCTCCAGCTTTGACTTGGCTGGTGCATCCTGATTTCTATGCGGTGCATGTTGAATGTATTGTTTTGGCTTAAGCCTTTCTGCTGCCCATGCATTCCCTTCCCTTGCTCTCGTTCTGCTACGAGCAGTGTGTCTGCCAGGCCTCCTTGGAGTAAGTGACAGATTGTTTACTTCTTAATTGTGTCCCAGTACCTCTGCTCAAGCCATCCCACTACACTGCTTTCGTGTGTGAGTTTCACAGTGTTGCCAATCAGGGCAGTGAGTATACTTCGACATTCTTACTTAAAAGCTGTGGGCTTTTTTCGGTTAGTGGTTGTTCTGGCATGGGGGAGGAGATATGCAAAGTTTTCTGCGTCTTTTCTTTCTCTGCCTGCTTGTTTGTAGGGGTTGATGGCTCTTAACATGGAGATTTGACCCTGAACAGAAACGATGGGATGCAGCATATGAAAGGAGGCACCGCGGGGAGAATCTCGGTTCTGGGGGAGAGGGGGACCTCTGCTGTGATGCTGTTTTGTGTGCCTTTGCCAGTCAGTGTTGTTAGTTTGGAGGAAGGGGACTTTGGCCATCAACATGAATGAATAATGCAGCGCTGCATCATATTTAGTTAGAATATCTGCAGACCTGCATCTCGCATAGTGTGAATGCGCAGCTTTATTGCCAGTGCTTATATGAGATGTAAGGAATAGGCAGAGAGGGGTCCAGGGGGTACTGGAAAAAGACAAAAAAACTAAGCCTCTGTAAACAGTTTTCAATGGTATGCAAATGGTCTTTAAAGACCTGTGAAAAATTCATACATGCTGGAGTCTTACTAAGACTCCAGGCACTGCCCAACCGAGCCCCCAGCAGCACACCCTCTGACTTCTGGCCCCAGGCACTCTGAGGGCCTCAGAGTTAATTAATACAGCCTGGATATGCAGCAAATAAACATCGCTGCACTTCCAGGCGTCTTCATTTACATGTACTTGCAGAGGCCTTTGCGCCCCCTGGGAACCCATCAACAACCCCCCAGGGGGGCGCGCCCCACAGTTTGAAGACCTGTGCTCTAATGGGTATAATGGTGACACAGGAGGCCCCCATATGCCTGCCAGTAAGTAACCATTCCCAGACAAATATTTGAAAGTCAGTGAGAAGAGAGATTTCATGGCACTATGGCACCTAAACATGAGGGTAGGGGAGGGAAAGAGGGCACGTGCTCTTCCCTAGTGAGATTCTTGGCTTTAGGGGTGTTTGGGTCTGAGTCTAGTACCTTTTCTGTATGTTCAATGAGATGGGTCTCATTGTGCTGCTGATAGGCGCCCTTCAATTATTGGGAAGAGATCGAAAGGAAAGTCAATATTAACCTACTAGATGGTGAACCTAATTTAGCCCCATCGTCTAACTATGGCCAACCGTATGACTTTATTAGGATTGTAAATGGTGTTTATCATTGGAAATGGCAATGAAGGAACGGTTGCAGGATTCGTGGGATAGCACAGGTAAATATTAAAGAGAAAGTGACCTTAAATCCAGACAAAGGACCACTTGACGTGTTAGATCGATCTTTGGCCTTCAATAAATCCCTGATAAATCGACGCTGGAACTTCTATCTCAAATAAACAGAAATGTTCGGGTGGCACCTTGAACATCTGCAATGGATCTGGTGCTTATAGAAGGCTGTTCTTCGCCCATGCTCTACTCTACAGGCAAGGAAAAGTCATGGAAAAGAAATGGCTTTCCGGTGTAGACCGACAAATATGCCAGCGATCTCAGCATTAGCTTATCTGCTTTTACTGCTCATATAAGTCTAGTTTGTTTATTATCCATTAAGAAGATGACACAAAAATCTGCCCACACTGACATCCGGCCTCAGATCATGGTTGACAAAAGCACAGGCAGTATTCAAATGGGTGTACCTCTTAGGAGAGGCAGATATGAAATGTTCTTTCCTTTGGTTTCTTCTTTGTGGATTTCGGAGGGTTTAGTGATTTTAGTGGTTTAATTCCAGATAACAATTAGGCTAGATAGCTCACTGCTATACATTTAGACAGGATCCCCAAAAGTTTGCTCTTTTAAAAAACATATGAACTTTTCTGATATTTCTCTAGTTTTGGAAAATCTCTTTTAGCTCCCTGAAAAATAGGAGTATGGGCTCTCTCAAAAACTCACTACAATACAAAATACAAATACTTTGTTTGAAAGGCATTAGCTGAGAGTGTTTTCCTTAAGAAGAAAGCACGATATGTTTCCTGACAATTCCTGACAGGTGGCAATATTCTCCGAAGCTTGTTGAGTGAGAAGGAATCATAATCAATACAATTGGAATGTTAGCCTTCGAGGACAGTGAAGGGCACACGTGTTTTTAGGTTTAAGCTATTAATTCCCTCACACCACCATTTCTAGCCTTTCAAGCAACTTTGGGCCTTTTTTATAAAAATAAAAAGCAAGCATAAAACAAAAATATATAAAAGAGGGAGATACATTTATATTGCCTGCTCTATATGCTTACATCTGCATGCACCGTCGTTTTGAAATATATATATTGTTCTCTCTGTACATATTCTTTTTATTTGGTGCCTTAAACATCTCTATAAAAAACAATCTGGTAAGTAGATGTTCTTCTTTTAAAAAATTCTTTAAATTGGCATTACATATGTCTCATGTAAATGGATTTTACACATACTTCTCGTTAGCAGTTTTCCTTCACAGATCCCTAGTCTGCATGTCTGTAATTTCTTCTTTTTTTTCTGCTTTGATAAAATTAGATATAGTAAATGACGATATGCCTCTTGACACACTAAACAATCGTATGGACATTGATGGCTGGTCCTAAAATGGTTTGAATCTTTCCTCTTGGTTAGGTGACGGAGAGACCAAACTGATGACAGTCTCTCTTTACCAAAGGCCATCAATCAAGGTGTCCAACAGGGTTCTATCCTTGTTCTGAACCATGTTAAAAATTGTAGTGAACCTGCGGGAGTACTACTCTACTAAGAAAGGCTTGGGTCATCTATCATCAATATGCAGAAAACACCCAACTCTACTTAATGGTCTCCTCCACAAATGACATCTCTCCTCTCTCCACCACTTTAAACCCTACTCAAGACTGGATGACTTCTCATAACTTAAATATAAACTCTTGTAAATACAAAGTCCATTCATTTCCATCCTCAAATTCACCACCCCCTGTACAGACATGGTTAGATACAGTCAACATCCTTCACTGTTGATAGTGCCAAATGCCTATTAGCCACCCTAGATAAAAGGCTAAACCTTCAAACACAATTCAGCACCAAGGTCTGGAATGCTTGTTATAAACTATGTCGTCTTTGCAGAATCCGTTGCTGCATTCCTGAGCAAGATCTGAATTCTCGCGTTCAATCACACATACTTTCTAGAATCGAATACTGTAACTCTCATTTGATAGGTCTCACCAAAGACCCACCTGACCGCTTTGAAATCAGTCCTCCATTCAGCAGCACATTTCATCAATGGGGTTAAAAGAAATGACCATGGCTCACCTATGCTGGTAATGCTTTGCTGGCTCCTGAAAGAAGCCAGGGTGATATATAAGACTGCATGTAGCACACACAAGGCATTATATATACCCACTCCTTCCTACCTAGCAACCAAACTGAAGCTATTCGGTTTCCCCGAGACTATTGTGAAATGTTGAATCTTTTTTGTTAGATCCTCTAACCTTTAAAAAGGAATGACTCATGGCACAATCTGAATCTGAAGCTCCTGACCACCTAAACTACACATCACCAACATATTGTTGTCTTTAAAACAGAGCTGAAAACCTTTCTGTAACGATCATAAGGAGCAACTGTTAATATTCATGAGCTCCCAAATTTGTACCTTTGAATCTCTTGTAAAGAAACCTGTTTCTTTACTGTCTTTTGAAGAAAAATGATTTGGCATTCCAAATGTGCCTCTCATTTTGCCTTACACCAAATACATTTGCAAACTTCTTTTGGAAATATCAGTTTCTTTAATATTTAACTCTTGGGAACATATTCTCAAGGACTTATTGCCAAGTTAGCAGCACTTTATCGCATCCAAAGTGGCAATAGGTGTATCACCCTATTCACAAGCTGGTGCTAACAGCCAATATCGCCAGTTTTCCTGCAATAGCAGCTGCAAAAAACATCACCACAGATGACATGAGCAACTAACGCTAATGAAATGCAGAGTAGGCGTTCCTGTGGAAAAAGCCACAACAACACCACTTCGCAACATTCTCATCGACCAGTCAGATCAGCGATAAGATAACAAAGCATGCGATAAGGCGCGCTAGCAGCCAGTAATTAACACCTGCTCTTTCCTGGTATTAAGTCGGACGATAACCTGCACCTGAAATTGGAGCCCAGTCCACAGCCACACCAGAAGAACAACAGATGCCATGGAGCTACTGATCATGCAGCTCGGAGTCCCAAGAAGGCCTCAACACCCACTGCCACCACACCCAGGCCAGCACCCCCCCCCTTGGACACCCCACCCCTCCCCGGACTACCACAGAGGCAACGCAGACAAAGACAGCGGACCTTAAGAAAACGCACCAGCCTCACAGACTTAACACCAGAGGAAGTAGTTGCCCATTACAGGCTCAAAAGGACAACGTTCCTCTGCATCTTGACCATCATTGCCCACAGGCTGACAGTACCAACATAGCAGACAACTAACATCCCTCCGCAGACAAAGCTGTTGGCTGTGCTGCACCTGTTAGCCTCTGGCACCTTCCAACCAACAACCGCCAGAGTCGGAGGAGTCTCACAGCCAGCCATATCAAAGTCCCTCACACGGTCTTGGATGCCATCATCAGCTTGGTACTCCAGCACCTTCACTTCCCCCACACTGTGCAGGAACAGCTAGAGACCAAGCAAGGCACACAATTACCGCAACAGAAAGCACACGCATTCCATCAATGTGCAGGCAATAGTTGACCACCGGGTACTCTTCACCAATGTCAAAAACAACAGTTGTTGGACAGAATGCAGAACAATGTCATACATTCACCCCAGTACAGAGATCGGTTTCTGTCTATCATCCGTCGTCATCCAGGATAGCTTGACTGCAGTGGCATGAAGAGCATGGGACTCAAGTCTGAGCTGATGACGGCTGATAGCCAGAAACCGGTCCTAGGATGCTTGATTCCAGTCCAGGGAAGACATGGCTTTGCAGTTCGGGCTCGACTGTTCCCATGAGGCACAGGGTCAAGACTGATTTGCATATGGACATATCTGAACTGGGGTGGCGTGGTGAGCAAAATAACAATGGATTAAACCCACATCTGTGACTGGGGTGAATGTTTTGCCAATGTGCAACATTCGGTCCTTCATCTTGTGTGTTTTGCTGTTCGTCCTATGTGGGAAGGGTATGCCCAGACGTGGGTCCCGTGCTCACTATGCCACTGGAGTCAAGCTGCCCTGGCTGATGACGGCTGATAGCCAGAAACCAGTCCTAGGATGCTTGATTCCAGTCCAGGGAAGACATGGCTTGGCAATTTGGGCTGGACTGTTCCCATGAGGCACAGGGTCAAGACTGAATGGCACATGGCCATGTCTGAACTGAGGTGGCGTGGTGAGCAAAATAACGATGGGTTAAACCCAGATCTGTGACTGGGGTGAATGTTTTGCCAATGTGCAACATTCCGTCCATCATCTTGTGTCTTTTGCTCTTCACCAATGTCGTTGCCAACTACCCAAACAGTGTGCATGATTCCTTCATCTTCCGACAATCCATCATCAACCAGTGCTTTGAGGCTGGCACCTAAGGAAATGCACTGCTCGTTTGGTAAGTACCAAATGAACACACCAAACACCTCAATTCCACAATCATGCAACTCACAACTCTAAGAATGCACACATTACAAACTCAAATACAACATGCCCACCTACCAGACATGACAGCACAACCTACTGTGGTAACCTGGGCCAGCCATGTACACAAGACATCAAAAGCATGGCACCTCAGCCACACAATAGCTGAATGAGGGGAGAGGTGGGAACGAGGCATGTGCGAAGGAGGCAAGTGACCCATGAATGAGAATGTACACAATGCCAAGTGTGGTGTGGATGTGCTGGCCAGACTTCAGTATGCAGACCACAGACATGTCCATGTTGACATATACTGCTGGTGTTTGGAGTGTAGTGGACAGTGGACACAACC
The DNA here is from genome assembly GCF_964261635.1 of Lissotriton helveticus. NCBI lineage: Eukaryota > Metazoa > Chordata > Amphibia > Caudata > Salamandridae > Lissotriton > Lissotriton helveticus. Next base: position 875,751,924 of record NC_136068.1, on the reverse strand, counting down.
ATGTTACCCCAGGCAGTGGGGAAGATCGCGGAAATTTATCTTGTTACATCCCCCCCTGTCAGCATGAGCTGAGTGGGCTGGCCCGGCATATGCCAGTTCAGCTTAGGGGTGTGAATAAAAAGACTGTTGCTCTAGGCGTGGTACTCTTCCAGAATGGCCAAGGTGTCTGCCAGGGCGGCATCTGTCAGCCCGCCACAAGGCCGATGCCATGAGCGGCGGTACCTGTAATCCTGTGAGCCTACTGCACCCCAGGCCGCTGGTCCCCAGACCAGTCTTGGCATCCCCTGCACAACCAGGCCTCACTGCTCACCTGCCGACACCGGCGTGTGTCAAAGAGAGCCCACCATGTGCCGGTGCAAGCTCCAAGCCGAGGCCCATGACCTTGGCAGCCTCCTCAGATCATCACGGCCTCTGTGACACAGGCCCCCAGAATTCCTTTCTCGTTGACGTACTCCACTGCTGCCTCCGGCCTATACTACGGTCCAGTAGGTCACACATTTGGAACTGAGTCTTGATTGTATGATGGCCATGTTCGTATCATTGTATGCAAGGAGAGAAATAAGAGGAAGACGCGGTTCAGTCCGGAGGAAAAAAGGATCATCGGTACGGAGGTGATCAAACACTAACAACAACTGCTCTGGTGCCACTAACTCTGTGCATCGCAAGTCAACGACACGTGGCTTTGGGTCCCTGCTAACCACTGCCTCCAGCCTACACTGCGGTCAAGTAGGTCACACATTTAGAACTGAGTCTTATTTCTTTATTGCAGAGTTTATACCATTGTACAAGCGTCTTTGCAGAGTGCATCCCCTTTCAGCTCTGGTGCCACTAACTCTGTGCCCTGAAATTCATTGACACTCTGGTTGAACTTTGGTGGCATCTGTGTCTATGGCCTGGGGGTTGTCTTCATTATCATGTAGCCAATACTGACTTGGTGTTAAAAATGAGTCTGTAGCATTCATCTCCTCCATATTGCCTGTTTCAGCTTGGTTCTGCCCTCTGCATCATGCCTTGGAAGAACACCTTCCACTGTCCCCCGAAACACTCCGCAACATTCTGCTTCGACATCGACAAGGACCCGCTCAGCTCTCGTGGCCCTATCTCAGTGCACCGCAAGTCACCTTCCGTGGCAGTGTGCCTGTGCCGGCCGCAGTGCACCCGAGCCACTAACTCTGTGCAGCTCAAGACATGGAACCTAGCTGTTTGAACTGTGAACTTCTGATTTTCTGATCACTGTTGCAGTTGTTCCCAGCACCAATCACTCCCTGAGGGCTGGCTTACACTCACTCCACACCCATCCAGCACAGGTGTCACTGGACATGTGACCCTGGCATTAAAAGGGGCCTGGCGCACATGCCTGTAGCTAGTTCCACAAACTATCTAAGTGTGTCCGTGTGGTCATTATGTATGCATGAGGGCCCCAGGTCCTACCACATTACGTTGTGCTGTGTACAGCGGACGCAACCATGTCATTTCAGGCAGGGGTGAGTCCTGGGACATGTAGCTGTGTCGTACCCCCCTGTAAGCGTAAGCGGAGTGGGCTGGCGTTTCGACAGTCCAGCATAGGGGTGTGGATGATCACCCCGGGGCACTGGGCATGGTTACGTTTTGGCCTTGCCAAAGTAGCAACTAATGCGTGTGTCTCTGTTGTAGTGTCGGCGCCACCCGTCCCGCAATCTACAATGTTGCAATGTAGCATGCCCCCGGAGTGTGGGCTCTGTCAAAGGGATGAATAAAGGAGTGCAATCCCACTCGGGGTAAGGGATCAATCATGCCAACTGTTGTGTGTGTCACTTTCACCGCAGCATAAGCCTAAGGTCTACCCTCAACCATATTGAAAGTTCAGCCAGCCATGAACTCTACATCTGTGTCTGCCCTATCCTAACCATAGGCCTACACACGCAAGGCCGCCCACCTTCAACGCACAACATCACAGTGTCGTTGCCTGGCTTGTGGACATGCGCAGACAGGCATGACAATGGTGTGCCGTAGGATTGCAAGTGATGCAACCGCGCTGCGCACACTATTAAATAGGCTCGGGGGAGAGAGGAGCAGCAGTGAGGCTATGTAATACATATTGATGCCACTCATTTGCTACAAGCAGTACATGTCAAACAGGAATCACTTAGTCACACATATCACACACCAATGAACTAGTGAGGATACCAACACATCATGCATAACCAACTATTGGCTCATGTCTCTCCGCAATGTTACACGTGATCAAGGATTTGCACTCTGCCCTTGAATGATGACACCTCGCCGAGCCATGAACACACAGGCCCAGAGGCAGTGCAATTTGGCCCACAAAAGCAACAGGGGCATAGTGGAACGCACATTTGGCGTGTTGAAGTCACGCTTCAGGTGCCTGGACATCACAGGTGGAAGGCTCCTGAACAGCCCAGACATCGCGTGCAAGATGATCTTTGCATGTTGTGTGTTGCACAACATATGTGCACACACCAATTCCCCATGGCTACAAGAGCCAGATGCACCGGATGATGATAAGGAAGAAGAGGCAGGTGGACCACACCCCACTGCAGCTGCAGCAGGAATAGCCCGTGGAAACACCATCATTGACAATGAGCACGTCACATTGTTATAGTCGTTAGCATTCATGGGACAGTACAAAATGACCACAGGCACAGCATGTGCAAATACATTCATTACAACACACATTCCCTGAGTGCATATCACTCCTCTGTACAAGCACATCACTCTTACAAGTGTAATTGCAACATGTAGTGCTAACAATCTCAGAAATTGACAATAGATGATGGGTGTGTCACCTCTGTACAGAGAGGCTGTTTAGGGTGTCACGTATCCGAAATGCCATTTCTGTGTGTCAAAGATAGTACGGAATTCCACTCATCTGCATTTCACATGTGTCCCAAATGCTACTGGGGGTGGGGTGTGGAGATCGTCCATGAACCGTTGGAGTTCGTTGTAGTCAATGTCCTAGTGGTCTTCTCCATCATCACTGACATGATGTAGGGTCTGCTCTGCAGGAGGTCTTGATTGTCCCTATGCAATGTAAAGGGGAGATGCAATTTCACAGTGTGTTCCATGATATGTTGATGCATTGGCAAAGTTTACATACAGACTGCATGACATTGCACATTGTGACTGTTTTTGAGGAGATGCATATTTGATGTTCGACAGTGCAAATTTGTACTACATCACGGATGTGAGGTTGTACTCAAAAACTGTCATCTCACAGTTTCCTGCTATGCCAGATGTGATTTTCCATTTTGAACACACATGCGGCACCAGTTGTGTCCTGTGTGCTGTTTTGAAAGTGTTGCTGTTTGTACTACATTGTTGTCAATGTTGAGGTGCTCTTATTCTTATGTGTGTGTGCTGCATTGTGGGTGAGTTACCCCTGCAGCTCAGATTTGGCTGCCCCTTATCCCTTTCAGGCGGTGGGTCTTTGACTTCTGTGCTTCTACAGTGCTGAGATGTTGCGGACCTGGGTAAATTGGGCTTGTGGTCGAGTTGTGACTCTTGGGCATGGTTTGTCCTCAGATGTGTTTTTGATGTCAGGGGTTGTTTGTGCATGTGGATGTGTCAGAGTGTGACCTGCTGCTTTCCGGATGTAGTCCGCACTCAGCCACCTCAGTGTCGTGGCATGCACACTGTCATGAAGTTTTGACTGCAGCCATGCTAATCGTCATATAGTGTCACTTGCATTGTCAGTGTGGCTCACAAATATACATCTTTGCTGGATTTTGCATGTGTGCATGTGTTGTGGTGTGATTGGTGATGTGTTGGGTGGGACCTCTTTGGGCACATGGTGTTTGTATGTGTGCTGCAGTTTGGCATAGGGATCAGGGACATGATCCAGAGTCATTGTGGGTGTGAAATGTGCTCTACTTAATTGTGAATGTGTGCCATTGTGCTCATCTCTCCCCGTCCAACCCAGTCCCCGGCCGGTACTCACCCTTTTGATGTTGTGTCGGGTCATGCTGAGCAGTGTCCGGATTCCCAACTCCTGGCACAGTATCCTGACTGATGACTGTGGCCACCATTTTCTCCATGTCATCCAGCTCCTGGTGCACCACTGTACACCTACCTCCAATCTGTGTTGCTGCTTTCATGTTGGCATCGAGTTTCTTCTTGATTTTGCCCATCACCTCATTCCAGTGCCTCTTGGCCTCTTCCATTGTCCTCCTCAACGCTGCAACTGCATTCACATGTTCCAAGATGGTCTGCCATATTTGCGTCTTTGTTGCCAATGACACGTTGGAGGTGACGATCAGTTGTTGGTAGTGTTCTATCACCTCTGTAACGATGATCCTGTTTTCCTGCGGACTGAACCGCGTCTTAGTCTACCTCTTCTTCTTGGCCTTTCCCAATCCAGAGGTTCCTTGCTGGTCGTCTCTGGGGCTTGTGGGGTTTGCGTTGTCCTCTGCACTCGGTCCGGGTGCGTCCATGGTGCTGTGCAGTTACATTTTATTTATTTTTTCTCTGCTTTTACTGTGCATTTTCACACATGACACATGGGAATTGCAGGCCTGTCGCTGATTTTTGTATTGTGATTTGGGACATCGCAGTTTTTTGGCGTTTTGTTTTTTTTAGGCGTTGCATTAATTTTAACGCAGTCATTTGACGCGTTGTCGTAAGACTCTTGCATGGTACCGCCGTGTTGAGAATACAACGTTAACACAGCGTTATTTTCCCACGATAGACTGCGATACGCAAAGTTGTGTTAAGCTAATTTTGCGATAATTATCACACGTTCTTGAGAATATCCCCCTTTATTTTTGTTGATGATTAGTGCTATATGCTAACAGAAGACTGAAAGTTAGACAGTGGATCAGAAAAGGTGAAGTGGAAGATAGTAGGAACTGTATAGGAAAGTACTATTGACAGCACCTAAATATCAGCATTGCTGCTTCTGTCGTCAAGATGGGGGTAGTTAGCTTTTTGTCTATGCAGTCACAAGTAAGGCAATATTTATTTTCTGCATTCGGTAATGAGAGTAGTAGGTTGGTCCAGTAGGCATAGCTCAGCTTGATGGATGGTCTGAGGGTTCATCTATTCTCAGGAATAATCAATATCCAGTTGATCAGGGTGTACGTTAATTAAAGCCTTTGTGGACAGAACAGTCTGCAACGCCAGCCTGTATTTATAAATGTCTAATTGTTATCAGAGGGCTGGGTCTAAGTTTTTTTCTGCCCAGCACCCTTCTTGTCAAATGAAGCATGGCCACTTGGTTATCTTTGACAATCCAAGGTTGTTGTTTGGCATGATCTCTGTCATCGCCAACAATCAGGGCGAGACACAATTTGTGACCTACCTCATTAATTAGTATGAGGTAGATCAGGTTTTGACCTACTCTGACCATTTGGCACATAGGTTGGTTTGTAATATTTCTGTCTGATCACAAAATTCATGTTCACAAATTGCGAGCAGTATTTTACAACCAGTAATTGGTACATCTGGCCCCTAGTCAGTAATTCAATCTCAGCGAAAAGCACATCCTGTATTTAACTCATATCACCTTAAAATTCTCCTGCTGTTCGACGACACCCAGTGGAAGACTCGTAGAGCATGAATAATGTATTTTGTCATAATTGTTATCCAATTTTGTACCAGCTGAAGCTATTTTGATGTATTTTATCGGTGATCTATGTACATGCCATTACAATAAAGTAGGTGTGATAGAGCCAGTGGGTGGAGGACATTTACATTGAGATGAAAACTTAAAATTTGTTAGACTTTGCTATGCACTTAAGAGATGTTTGCTCTCCATCACAACAGTGACTTGCGAAGTGACCAGAGCTTTGCGCCCAAGATGAATCCGATATTCATATAGTTTGTGATCTGTGGTTGGGGGTCACCCAGCACAGGTGATCGCAGAAAATGTAGCCAGTATATATTTAGTGTACTAACTAATATGATTTGTGTTCCTGAGCCATTGAGGCTAAGGTTACAGCTCCATATATATCTGTGTATCTGCATAGGATTCAAATGGCTTCTTTAGTTGTTCAATAACAAATGTTAGGGGGATCAAGTATTTGCTAAAGAGCCAAGGAGAAAGGGATGACCCTTGGGAGCTCACTTAAATACTTCTTTAGGTTACTGAGATAAAGTGGTTTAGTTGTAATTACTGCATGTGATTTTGAAGACATGATTTCATTATTGCTAGCTCTGTAAATACTTTTGTAGTCCATGAAGAAATGTAGTAGAATCCTTGTTTCAACAGTTGCATTAGCTGTCGAGATGTCGAATAAGAATAACTTCGTAGGTTATCATTATGGGTTCTAGTTTTGCCTCATATAAGTTTAGTAGTGTTGATTTGTCCATCTACTTCTGAAATCTGACTGCTGTTCATGTGGGAAGGATAGAATTTCATTGCCTTTGACAGATGTCTTGTTTCCTCTCTTTGTAGCATCATTGTCTGGCTCGAAAGAGTTGAGACAAGGCATTCTTTGGAAAGGTATTTTTTTATATTTATTGGGCTTTGCAGCTCTTGTTTTCTACACATCATGGACCACCTCATTTGTGGACAGTTGCACAGAGAAATGCGCACTTTCTCTGCTATTGCAGAAGCTGCCACTGAGCCCAATTTGAAAGCAAAATTACTACTTTAAGGGCCCCTTTCATCTATTATTTATGATGATGCTCATAAATCCAATTTCATTAGAATGCTATGTCAGAGCTTGGGTCAAGAGCGGGAAAAGAAGCAACAGTGACGAATTTAGGAAAATAAAAATAATGAAAACAGGGAAGAAAGGAGTGGGAGAGGCAAACAGAGAGCACGTCAGAGACAGGATGTAAACAAAAATTATGGAGGTGAGGAAATGAAAAAAAGAGGCCTGTCCAGTGGTCTGAAAAGGAAGACTGGACCTGCTTCATCCATCCCATGCTACATGAAGTGACTCCAAGGGTCAGCTGACTGACCACTTGTTCAGAGCTACAGGGACATAAGCTCCAGAGACCTCCTTGCAACTTCCCAGGTGACCTGCTGCACTGGACCTGCCTCCACCTGTAACTGGACCTGCCTGAGGCTTGATGGCCTCTGCAAGATTGAGTCCCTGATCCAGAGGAGGTGCATCCCCATGTCCATGTAGTCCATGAACTGTATAGGAAAGTACTATTGACAGCACCTAAATATCAGCATTGCTGCTTCTGTCGTCAAGATGGGGGTAGTTAGCTTTTTGTCTATGCAGTCACAAGTAAGGCAATATTTATTTTCTGCATTCGGTAATGAGAGTAGTAGGTTGGTCCAGTAGGCTTAGCTCAGCTTGATGGATGGTCTGAGGGTTCATCTATTCTCAGGAATAATCAATATCCAGTTGATCAGGGTGTACGTTAATTAAAGCCTTTGTGGACAGAACAGTCTGCAACGCCAGCCTGTATTTATAAATGTCTAATTGTTATCAGAGGGCTGGGTCTAAGTTTTTTTCTGCCCAGCACCCTTCTTGCCAAATGAAGCATGGCCACTTGGTTATCTTTGACAATCCAAGGTTGTTGTTTGGCATGATCTCTGTCATCGCCAACAATCAGGGCGAGACACAATTTGTGACCTACCTCATTAATTAGTATGAGGTAGATCAGGTTTTGACCTACTCTGACCATTTGGCACATAGGTTGGTTTGTAATATTTCTGTCTGATCACAAAATTCATGTTCACAAATTGCGAGCAGTATTTTACAACCAGTAATTGGTACATCTGGCCCCTAGTCAGTAATTCAATCTCAGCGAAAAGCACATCCTGTATTTAACTCATATCACCTTAAAATTCTCCTGCTGTTCGACGACACCCAGTGGAAGACTCGTAGAGCAGGAATAATGTATTTTGTCATAATTGTTATCCAATTTTGTACCAGCTGAAGCTATTTTGATGTATTTTATCGGTGATCTATGTACACGCCATTACAATAAAGTAGGTGTGATAGAGCCAGTGGGTGGAGGACATTTACATTGAGATGAAAACTTAAAATTTGTTTGACTTTGCTAAGCACTTAAGAGATGTTTGCTCTCCATCACAACAGTGACTTGCGAAGTGACCAGAGCTTTGCGCCCAAGATGAATCCGATATTCATATAGTTTGTGATCTGTGGTTGGGGGTCACCCAGCACAGGTGATCGCAGAAAATGTAGCCAGTATATATTTAGTGTACTAACTAATATGATTTGTGTTCCTGAGCCATTGAGGCTAAGGTTACAGCTCCATATATATCTGTGTATCTGCATAGGATTCAAATGGCTTCTTTAGTTGTTCAATAACAAATGTTAGGGGGATCAAGTATTTGCTAAAGAGCCAAGGAGAAAGGGATGACCCTTGGGAGCTCACTTAAATACTTCTTTAGGTTACTGATATAAATTGGTTTAGTTGTAATTACTGCATGTGATTTTGAAGACATGATTTCATTATTGCTAGCTCTGTAAATACTTTTGTAGTCCATGAAGAAATGTAGTAGAATCCTTGTTTCAACAGTTGCATTAGCTGTCGAGATGTCGAATAAGAATAACTTCGTAGGTTATCATTATGGGTTCTAGTTTTGCCTCATATAAGTTTAGTAGTGTTGATTTGTCCATCTACTTCTGAAATCTGACTGCTGTTCATGTGGGAAGGATAGAATTTCATTGCCTTTGACAGATGTCTTGTTTCCTCTCTTTGTAGCATCATTGTCTGGCTCGAAAGAGTTGAGACAAGGCATTCTTTGGAAAGGTATTTTTTTATATTTATTGGGCTTTGCAGCTCTTGTTTTCTACACATCATGGACCACCTCATTTGTGGACAGTTGCACAGAGAAATGCGCACTTTCTCTGCTATTGCAGAAGCTGCCACTGAGCCCAATTTGAAAGCAAAATTACTACTTTAAGGGCCCCTTTCATCTATTATTTATGATGATGCTCATAAATCCAATTTCATTAGAATGCTATGTCAGAGCTTGGGTCAAGAGCGGGAAAAGAAGCAACAGTGATGAATTTAGGAAAATAAAAATAATGAAAACAGGGAAGAAAGGAGTGGGAGAGGCAAACAGAGAGCACGTCAGAGACAGGATGTAAACAAAAATTATGGAGGTGAGGAAATGAAAAAAACAGGGGAAAAAAGAAATAAAAGGTGATTAGACTGTGCACATTGGAAGTACTTTTTAAATTATTATGTAATAGGCACTTCACAAGATCCCGTGAAAAATAGTTCGCTCTTTGGTAAATCCTTCAAAACATTGTGCTGTAAAACGCACTGTTTGGCCTGCTTTCTAAAAAAAAGCTCTTAGGACTAGGGTACCACTCCGGACCAGCACCCCTTCCTGAAAACTTTGGGGGCAAGTTGGAGTCCCTTACTTCAGTCACTAAGTCGTATGGTCTAAATTGGGTGTATTTTAACTTTGATTATTCGCTTCAGTATGGATTTCACAATTTCAGTTAGCCCTGGGTCCAGATAGTTAAATTGGTTCTTTGTGTAGCAAGCTAGGCAATGATACACAGGACCATGTAATGATTTGATGTTCCTTTCGGTTTTAGTAATTGATTTAAAAGATATTCAGAATATGTGGCAAATGTTGTTGTGTTACCAAGTTGAAAACTCATTTTGCTAATATAATTAAAATTACAGTTAATTAGTTCCCAAATCTCATACTAGTTCGGTGTTTTTTGTGTTCTGGTAGTGAAAAACCCTTACATTTGGTAGTGAAACTCTTAAACTTGCTATTCACTACTGCAAGGCTGTCCTTTCCCATGGGATAATATTGGGCTTGTTTAGTGTCTAATGAACTGTAATTGTAAATCCTCTTTACTGTTAAAGTCATATTTTGAGTCAAGGTTCTGAAAATGCCACTTTTAGAACGTTGGCATTTTCTTGTCTAACCATTTAGTGCTGGCAGCCTGTATCCTGGGTCACATGACTGTGTAGTTGGCAAGAGGCCTTTGTGTATTCCTCCCAGACAATATCACAAAAGGGGGACTAGATTTTGTCAGGATGGGCCATCCCGATCTGATGGGAGATGTGGAACTGCCACCTACCATGCTTGCACTTTGAATAAGCTGAATCAGCACACACAAAGAGCTTCACAATAGCTCTTTGAAACTCTAGACATCCTGCGACCAGGGTAGGGAGATATGAAGTTCCAGAACCAGATGTGAAGGGAAGTCCAGAACTTTCTCCCACTTCAATATTGGCACCAGGTATTCATGGTGGACACTTAGACCAGCTTTTTCAGTACACTCCTGGACCTGAGATACTAATGAAAAAGGACTGCCCTGTTGCCTTAGGACTGCCTTGCTGCTTGAGGCCTGTCCAGCTGTCTGAAAAGGAAGACTGGACCTGCTTCATCCATCCCATGCTACATGAAGTGACTCCAAGGGTCAGCTGACTGACCACTTGTTCAGAGCTACAGGGACATAAGCTCCAGAGACCTCCTTGCAACTTCCCAGGTGACCTGCTGCACTGGACCTGCCTCCACCTGTAACTGGACCTGCCTGAGGCTTGATGGCCTCTGCAAGATTGAGTCCCTGATCCAGAAGAGGTGCATCCCCATGTCCTGGGCCCTTGTTTAGCATCCCACTGCACTTCTCTAAAGTTAAGGGGGAAATACTGAAGCTTTGGGTTTTTCACGATTGCAAATGGGCCAGTCAAATTTTGCAGCTTGCGCCGACCTCCAATGCGAAGCCTTGGTGACCCTGACTCTTTGAATTGCTGAGACTGCAAGCAGCACAACAAGATCGGCACTTTTTGCTACAGCATTGACAGCTCGCAGCTCGCAGCGACTGCCAATGCAAAACTCCGGCAACAACCGCCTGCGATGCTTGACAGGATCTTCACTCTACAGTGGTGACTGTCCGTAATGCCCGGCCTGCTCTTAATACTACAGCACCTGCAATATGCAATGCACTGCCTGCTCCTAGCAGTCTCCTTCACTGTGAACAGGACTATTCATGCTGGACTTTCAGAAGTTAACTTTTTTAGCAGTACTAACCGTGTCCTTGTATGTGATGCTCCACTGTAGTCAACCTGAACTTGTGACTTTCCTACGGTCGAGCATGACCAAATGACTGCGAGTTGCGCTTTGTGCTTTTACTCATTATATTTACCTTGAAACTTCAAATCTGCATTTCTCCCATTCTGCCATTTGGAAATCTGTCATTTTGGTGTCAAATAATTTGATAAATTGATGCTGGGTTTTGTTTTGCTGTATTTTCACTTTATTTTTTGTTTGTGTGATGCTTAAATACTTAACACATTTCCTCTATGTGAAGCCTGACTGTTTTTGTGCCAAGCTACCATAGGGTTAAGCACAGGTTAATTAGTGACTTTTGGTGGTTCTCTCCAACAGGGATTGTGGTTATTGCTTTAGTAGGGGTTCTCCCCCTTCAACCAATAACCTAATTTCTCACAGTTCTGAAGGATGTGAGTCATTTGCAAGTAAAAACTTCACAATTGTCTTTTTACTGGGAACCAGTACCTCGTTGTAGCACTTGTCGCTCTAGCAAAGCAGAGCAGTCTAAGGCCTACTCAGGGGAGGTGGTGTGGGCTAACAATTACAATTTACTGGTACGTAACAACAAGTACACTCAATAAATTATTGTCCAAGGGATGTTTTTTCTTTGAAAAGGAAAAGTATTTATTACAGAAATACTACTATTAGAGGAACTCTGCATGAATAAATTTGAAATGCTTAATAACGTGAACAGATCAAAAGGACAAAAGTATGTTGATCATCATAGAATACTTTTAACTTTGTATCTCAATTGTTTCAGTTAGGTCACCATTTGTTAATATAACATTGGGATCACACACAGGAAAACGGTAGTTTATAACACAGGCAAATATAAGAATGTGAATTTAGTCTAAAATGTTGAGCTTTTTATAAGCGTACAAAGTTGTACTTTAACAATTCATAAAAGACTGGCTTAATATGATATTGTCTATGACGCACTGCAATTCTTGTCATACATCGGGCTGTCACAACCCACAAATGCAGCCTTCTGTGACCAGGGCAACCACTGCCTGTATTTTACCTTTTAAGGGCAGTGCAGGGAACCCACTTCTGCACTGCCTAGCTGTTAATGCTGTCACTCTCCTGCCAGCCTTCCTTCTTCAGCTGGTGTGGAGAACATCGTTTTCTCTCTCCTGTCACGTGAAGTGTGGACAGTGAGATTCTTGCATGCAGGGCATTCTCACCCTCAGGAATGGGGTCTTGGAGCCCCATTGTTCATGTGATGGCCATCAAGGAGATGGAGGCCTCCAAGGGTCATCCTGTGTGCTTGCAGGGGTCCCCAACCCAGACAAATAAATAAATATACATATGCCAACATGTGAGCCCAGGCACACCTAGGGGGATTTAAGGAAATATTGCCAGAGTGATAAGCACTTGTTTTTCTTATTTTCTTTTTCTTTTAAAGGACCAATCTTTAAAGCAGTATATGTCTGGGCCCATAGGGCATATTCTGGTAATCTCCAGCTTGTTGTTCTCCTGGTGGCCTACCATAGCAACCAGGAGCATTTCATGCAGGCTCATGCCCTATAAAAGGAAGATGGCTCTCTGTTCTCGACTCCTAGTACTATTCTTCTGTTGATGGGGGAAACTTGCTCAGCCCTTCAGCAACCAGTAAGCAAAACACTCTTCACCTCACATTCCCTAGGCTCCAGCGTCTCCTTGCTTCTTGAACTGCATACAGGTGCCAACAGAGTCAAGGCCAGTCCACAGAAATCCTTTGAATGTCATCCATGGACCACCAGCAGGGTGTTTCCCCCAACTGTTACTAAGTGGGGCATAGGCGGACCAGCAGAAACCACTCATGAGTTCCTTTGTTCCATTTCAGAGAGGACCTGACTCAGTATTTTTGACTGGGCATTTCCTATTGGAACAGGATTATTGGGACAGTAAAGTCCTCTGCATGGTAAAAGGCATGTAACCATGCCCTGAGTTCACAACTGTACTATTGTCTTGAACTGCAATGCTGTTTCTTGTTATCATACTCAAACACGGATCATGCCTGTGCACCATGACGTATGCCTGTCTGATGGATTGCTTTTTTGTTGGAATGGGGGGGCACCCAACGCTCTACCCTCCTTATGATCGAATGCTACCAACGTCACCAAGAGTTAAGAAGCACAAGCGTAGTCGTGGCAGCACACCGTCTAGTGATTAGGAATAGTGAACATGGCCTTTTTACCCAGTGTCACTGCTGTGTACTTTACTCACCATTTGCCTATGTCGGGTAGATGTGGAGTGCTGCAATGCACAGGAGTAGTGACTCTGTGCTGAATGTAGGTGTGTCTCAGAAAGGTACAGTAGAGGGAGAGAGCAGTACTGTTTAGTACATGTAGGATCAGTGCATGTGCTGTATGTAAGCCTGCAAGGAATACATGGCATGAAAGCTGTAGTGCTGTGTGTGTGCAATTAAATTATGTGCCTGGTTTATATGTGCTTGTGTGAAGTACAATACATGAAGTATGAAGTGCTGTGTATTGTGAACATAGTGTTTGTGTGTGTGTGTGTGTGTGCTCGCAGTGTGTGTGTGCATGTGTGTGTGTTTGTAAATAGAACACCCTGGTACAATACAGAAAAGCTACAGTACTAAGCAGTGTGTGCAGACTAAATGTGTGTGCAGAATACGTGTCTGTAGTTGCACAATGCATGGAGGTAACTGTACTGGAGAGTAAGTGTGCTGTGAATGTACACTGAGCACAAATGTGCCTGCAATGGTAAAATAAAATTGAGGACCTTGAGTTCACTTTTGGGAAACCCAGGTGTGTCTGGTGAATGAATGAGGAGGGGAGAAATCCCCCAGACAAATTGTTGTATTGCTGCATTTCTGTAAGCTGGGTGGGACAAACTGGAGGAAGGGGTGATTCTTTTATATTTCAAAAGGTTACTCTTTGATTTAGTGACAGATTGCAAAGTAGGGGTCTGGACAAATCTCAGGAAAGAGAAGGGGTTGAGGTAAGAAAAATAAACAGTAGGTACTGGGAGTCTGAGATTGACCTTTTGATGAACATATATATCACAATGGCTGGAACCCAGATGTGAACTTTGCTCACTCCCATAAATTGTGTTGTGGGTAAATCTTACAGAGTCTTACCTGCTGTGACAGACATGCTTTCAAGGAGAAAGAAGAAAAGATGCGTGTACACTTCAAAATGAGCCTGGAAATAAACTAGCAGAAGGGGCGGTTGAGACCATGAACGTTGCCATCTGCCAATGAGCCTGGCGGGCTGTGTGAGAAAAGGAAGCTCTGTAAAACTTCTACCTATGACCAGAATTCGTGGCCAAGGCCTGCTTGTCTCTCTGCTGGATGAGGAGGCTTCACCCAGGGAAACCAATATCACCTACCCTAAAGCCTGGAACACCAGCACCTTTCTGCTTGCCAAAACCAGTGTGCCCTTTGAGGGAGAGGAGAGCGTTAGAGGCAGCGAGGCCCAATGGGAGCCCCTCCGAGAGGACATCCTGATTGAGGTGGCGGAGAATGTCTGTGCACCAATCAAGTCATTGCTTGAAGTGAGCTGTAAACTCTGCTCGGCCAGTAGAGTTTGCTGAGTTTTATCACTCTGCACTCTGCTGGGAACGCAGAGTTCAGCGAAAACTCCGCCAAACTGCCAGCAGGGCAGAGTGTACCGGTGTGCTTAACCCTAGTCTCAGCAAACCCACTGTGGGGGACTTACATGGTACAATAGGGGTTTTGGGTCCCAACAAACCTCAGCAGTCAAGGGGACTTCATCCCAAACCATTAGTGCATCGGGCCTCCAATGACATCTTAGGAATCCTGCTGTGGGGGACTTACTTGTGGCAACAATAGGGGTTCTTGGCCCCCACGACTCTAAGCAGCCAAGGAGACTTCATCCCTGTCATGGCCATGGGCTGCGGCCCTAGGGGCACTATTACCACAACTGGTAGTAGCTCTGGTAGTTGCTCTGATCAGCGTTGTGCTCTCGTGAACAGGCTTTGTGGCAAGATGCATTGGGGTTAAACCCAAAAACCGTTTACAGCGCGTTACTGGTGACATTGTAATCACCATTCACGCAACTGCCTGGCAGTAGTGTGATCATAAGTGTTGCAGTTCATTGTTACATTATACAGTTATCCCACAGGTGTTAAATTAGTGGGTATTATACTGTAATGTATATATTATGCCCCTGAATTCCATCATTCTCTATGTACTATTGCATGCCTGGGTCTTTTCCACAGGTATCCTCATAATGGCCATGCCTCCAACGACGTCTCCAAACGTGTCAGCCATCTTGGGTGGGGCTCTTCTTCTGTCCTGTTTGGACGCTCGTTATTCTCTCGTGGGCCTTGGGATCGGATGCGACTGGAAATCTGGCCTTTTCTGCAGCTTCATAGACCGGATTGAAGATTATCCATTTTGTGTCCAGTTACAGTGAGGATAATTCGATGCAGGTGGGAAATCCTTATGCTTAGCCGTTATTGGGTAAGAGCGCTCATGTCTCTTCACTGTTCTTGAGGATCTGATCGAACATTTTGTTACGGATAATTTTGGGACATTTGTGCACCTGATGTTTTGGAAATTTGTGAACATAGTTACAACAACTTCATAACAAGTGACTTTTGGCACATACTTATAACAAATGACATTGGTATCAAGAACAATTCTGCAAAGAACAAAAATAAACTATGAATGTATAAAGTTTGGTCTCGCACCACATAATTTCATTTTAAGAAAGGTACAGTAAAGCCAATCATAACGAGTTATCCTTCGTATTTCTTGCGCCACAGCTATACAGGGAAGCTGTGCGCCATAATGAGCAAAGAGTTTAAGCTATAGTAGGTCTAGTAATATGTTGATTAACTGTATAACAAACATGTACACGCCCATGCCGGAATCTAATCGTTAATACTCCTAAATGTTTGTATTATAGCTCTCTCTTTCCCTTCATGCTAATTATAAGGTAACTCACAGTTTTGATCTACTTCCCTGTTGTTCCCTTTCCCAACACCCTTTCCCCCACCTGACCACTCTAACAGTCTGTGTCAAAATGACAATCAGATTTGGCGCTGCCTAGAGGTGGACCATTCTAGCACCGTGCAAGCTCTGAGGAAACACGTCCTTGACAATCCCCCAACCAGCTGTGCAAAAGGAGGCCCCTTTGCACAGTGTTTGAGAAAGAAGGTGGGCATGTGACAACGTCTCATCAATCCTGCTGTGGGGAAATTACATTTGAAATATTAGGGGTTCATGGCCCCCAACGACCCTCAGCAGCCAAGGGAAGCTCATCCCCCAACCAGTAGTACCCCTGGAGGCCCCTATGCAGAGTCGATGAGAAAGGGGGTGGGGCCTCTGATAACATCTCAGCGGTCCCACTGTGGGGGACATAGTATGGCAACATTAGTGATTCTGGCCCCCAACAACCCCCAAACAGTAGTACACCAGGAAGCCCCTTACAGAGTGGCTGTGAAAAGGGGCGGGGTATCCGACGATATCTCAGGAGTCCTGCTGTGGAGGTCTTACTTGTGGCTACAATAGGGGATGTTGGCCACCAACGACTTTCAGCAGTCAATGGAATTGTATTAGGGGTGGCGGAGCAATACTCTGTCCGCTCAAGGAACTCAGCGGAATTTGGGATCGTTTTTTGGCAATTCTGCAGAATTCCGCGGAGTGATTCTCCATGAGCTCAGCCCAGCCCTAGTCATTGTCTGTGTACAGGAATTTTCTGATGACCCCTGTTTGCCAGGAGAAAGCCAGAATGATCTAACCCATCTGAGGAGAGCTGTATGGGAAGTACCAGGCTTGCACTGCCTCGCTGCAGTGACCCCATATGCCGGATTGATTGATTTTTCACACTTTGAGTTATGAGTTAGGGTCACTTACCTGTATCTACAGTCCTCTCCCCCAGAAAGAGCCTTTGACTGGTTGTCCACAGCTATCACAGAGAGTCAAGTGCAAAACGGGTACTTGGCCCAGCTGCTCATGATCTATAGCATGTCGTGCACTAGGACACTAGGACATCAGGAATAAAAAGCTCTAACCACCATGGTTGGGCTTAGTAGCCCCTGCGTGCCCAGTGTCCCTCAGAATAGGGTTCTGACAATTGGCACCAAGCAGTGGGGAGCCTAATATTTAGGAGCCACAAAGGTGGCAATGTTATTTTCAGAACTGCACCCATAGTGCAATAGGTTAAGTTTATTTTTCTTCTGTTCACAAAGGTGACACGCACAGGCAATAGAGAACACAGCATCATATCCATAGAGAAGATGAAGGATTTATGTAGAGGCACAGGAGGAGGGACAGAGAGGAACCTGCTCATTTCATAAGGGAACAACCTTAGATACTGGGTGAAAGAGATAGGGTAGGAACCCAGGTGAAGAGTGCTGTGGATCCAGGCTCTAGGATCCGCTTGGCACTGATATACACACACTGAGTGTATCGCCAAATACATTTTTCAGTGTATCACCAAGACACTTACAATCTTTAGTGTCAAGAATATCTTAGGGGTATACATCACCATCAATTTCTAGGGTATCACTGTCACCATGTCAAGAAATAGGGGTCACATGTACGACTATTTCATTTTGCACATCTCTAATTGCAACTCGCAAATAGAGACTCACAAAATGAAGTGTACTAATGTGTCTCTAATATAATATACGATCCAATGGATAATAACACATGGATGGTGGCCTGCTGGGGACAGCTTACCATCATGTCTGTGTTTGCTTTTAAATGAAACAACTTTTATTTTTGAAATGTGAACCATTATTCTTAAAGGAAAACAGGATGCATTTCAAAAAGAAAAATGAAACGCCGCGGCACAAAGGAAACAGAGGAACCCCAAAAAGCAAGAATGGCAGCCCATCGTGCCCGCAAGCCCCAAGACTAAACCATCCCGCAAGAAGACCAACACCTTCACGGCCGAACAGGAGGCAGAAGAGAGACCCCTCCCAAGACACCAGGTGGAGAAACTCTATCAGTGACGGGCATACGACTCCAAGGTGAAAGGACGCCGGGAAAGCTGGAGACAGTGGGCAACCCCCACCGAGCAACCCAGATCCAATAAACTCAACCACTCAAGAGCCAAACCCCCAGCCGGAGGCGTCGCAGGGAGGCAAGCTTGAGAAGAGGAGCCCGCAGGGGGGAGGGAGACAGGGGAAACCTCCAATGAGGGCAAACATAAAAGATCAGCAGAAGGGGGAACCAAGACTGCCGAGACCACTCCGGAACCACCAGGAGAACCTCTGCCCGAACCAACCGAATATACCGTAGGACCCGCGGAATTAGGGCAAACGGAGGGAAGGCAAATAGCAGACTCGCCGAACACGGAATCGAGAAAGCATCGGTGGCCCATGCCAACGGAGAGGGAACGATGTTGTAAAACAGAGGTAGAAGGGCGGAATCCTCCGAGGCAAAAAGATCCAGCCAAGGAAGGCGGAACCTGAGGACAATCAGATCAAACAGATCCGGGGACAGACAGAGGGACACCGAGGAGGGGAACACCCTGCTCAAAGAAACCGCAGGACCATTCTCCCGCCCTGGAAGATAGACCGCCGTCAGAGACAAGAGAGTCGATTCGGCCCAAAGGCCGAACTCCCGGAACAGGAGAAACAGAGAACGACACATTCCCCCCAGGTGATTCACATAAGAACGAACCACCTGAGTGTCTGACAGCACCAAGACCGCCCGACCCCGAAGGAGAGGATCGAACCAAAGAAGAGCCAACCAAACCGCCCCCAACACTTCCCAGTACGAGGACTGGAGGGATTCGAAACTGGACCACCGACCCCGAGCCTTTGCGGCACCCAGAACGGCACCCCACCCCAAAGCACTGGCATCCATGGACAACACGACCACAGACAGAGGGGGAAGGAGATCGAACTCCCGGGAAAGAGAGAGAGGGGACAACCACCACTGGAGATCCGTCCGAATCCCCGGAGCAAAAGGGCCCAGAGTCTCGTAGTCCAAGGAGACAGGATCCCAGTGCGACAGGACAAGATGCAACAGGGGGTACAGAAGCAGCCTGGACCAAGGAAGGAGATGCAGAGTGGACGCCATCTCCCCCCGACTCCGCAACCAGAGACGGGCGGACACCCGGGACTGGGACAGAAGCCAGGAAATGTGACGAAACAAAGACAACTGGCACTCCTGCGAGAGGAAAACCATGCCCATGTCCAAGCGGAAGAGAGCCCCCAGGAACTGCAGGGACCGGCAGGGCACCAGGGAGGACTACCTGTGGCAGAAAAAGAACCCAAAGGAACCCAGCAGATGACACACCCGGCCGACAGCCGACAATAAAGAAGGAGAGAAAAACAACCAACCATCCAGATACGGAAACACCAGCAGCCCTCTGGAATGAAGGATACCCACCAGAGGGGCCAAGAGCCTGGTGAACACTCTGGGCGCCGAAGAAAGGCCGAAAGGGAGTACCCGGAACTGACAATGCAGGGCCCCCACTGCAAATCGGAGAAAACGCAGGTCTTCCGGATGGACAGGAACGTGCAAATACGCATCCATCAGATCCAGGGACGCCAGGAAGCCTCCCGGTAGGACCAGAGGCAGGATGGACTGGAGAGTTACCATCCTGAACGGACGATGGACAACGAAGCGATTGACCCGCTTCAGATCTAAAACAGGACGAAGATCCGAAGCGTCTATCCACGAGACCAGAAAGAGGACCGAATAGCAACCCCTGCCCCACTCCAGAGGAGGAACCTCCACAACAGCCGTCACCCCCAACAGGAGCCGCACACGTGTCAACAAAGCAACTCTACGCAGAGGAAGACGGGGCAGGGGAGGCTGAACAAAACCCAAAGGAGGAGGAGAGGAAAACTCGAGCCGGCAACCTTCCGAAAAAGACTGAAACGCCCAGGCTCCCGGAACCAACAGCCACGGGGCGCGTAAGGACCGGCGGCAACCACCAACAGGCAAAGGAAGACAGACACTGAGAAGAGGAGGAAGCAGGGGTGGCAACACCGGCAGCGGCCCGGGACAGGGCACTTCCAGGGGCCCCCCAGCCACGACCCCTGCCATGCAAGGACTGAGAAGCGCCACGAGAAGGAGGCCCAAAAGTGCGAAGGGAACCAAACCCATGACCCCGAGATGGAGGGCGGACCGGAACCACCAGCACACGGATCTCAGCAGACAGCGTGACCATACCCCCCAGCTGAGGACCGAGCACCCCGGAACCTACAAAGGGCAACATAAGGAGGACCGACGTCCGGGAAGAGTCCGCCTCCCAGGAACGCATCCAAACATGACGACGGGCAGCAACGGAAGCACCAGAAGCAACCGCCGCCGCCCCCAAATCACAAAAGAGGCGCGGCATCCTCGCCGTCGGTCAGCAGAACCGACAGGGACTGGAAAACCTCAAGGAGCGACTGAACCAAAGAGATAGAATAGGCAGACGCCCGGGCACAAAAAGCGGAAGCAGCATAGGAACGCTGCACCGCCCCATCAACCCGCCAAACCACAGCAGGAAGGGCGTCCTCAGAAACGACCAAAACGACCAAACCCCGAGAGGAAAGGCCAGCCATCAAAGGTCAACCCACACAGCCTGAGGGAACTCAGAAGCAAAACCCCCAAGAGGGTAACGCCTGGACAGGAAACGAGGAAAAGAAGACTCGTCCACCTCCTATCATATGTGAGACAGCACATTGCGTACCGCCCCGTGCAAAGGAAAAGAGTCAGGAGCAGGCTGGACATACTCCAAAACAGCATCCTGCAGGAGGAGAGAAGCCCAAATTGGACCGCACATGGGCGACAGAACAGTAAGCTCAGCACCCTGAACAAATCGACCACGCACACCCTCATTAGCATCCGGACCATCGACATCCACAGGAGCAACCTGCAAATCCAAAGAGACACGAGGCACCTAGGGAGGAGGCCCAGCCGCGTCCCTGAGCCAGGAAAGCAGCAGCCACAGCCTCAGCAAGAAAGAGGCGCAGGGCATCAAGAGGGGCAGCAGAGGAAGAACCACGCCAGCAACCAGCCCAGTCCAAACCAGGCAGAAGTAAGGACAAAATCCCAGTCAGGAAGGGCCCCATGCTAAGGACACGAAGTCCCGAGGACACAAAATCCCACGAGAGCTGGAAAAGCGGGCCGGCACAAAAAGCACAGCCAACAGCCAGACTCGCCCCCCAAACGCACCGTGAAACACGAGCGCCGCACCTCCACATACAGAAACCCCTGCCCGCTAAAGCAGGGCACACGGGGACTCGAGAAACCACCCAGGAACGGCCGCCGAAGCAAATCCCAGGCACCCAGGAAAGAGAGGACAATGACAAACGTGCGCTAACGCGAACCGCGTGTCAAATGGCAGACCGCCGGCAGAGGCAGCGCGGGGGGAACACAGAGTAGCAAACAACAGGCGGACGCTAAAGCAGGCCACCGAAAGTAAAATAAAACAAAAGGAACTCACCAAAACTCGAGGCAAACTCCCAACAGCACAGCCAGGCAACAGGAACTGGTGCAGAAAAAAAAGAACTGGATGTTTGGTTTCGGCACTTCCCCCTTTATCGTCACGTGATGGTGACGTCATCCTGGGGGAAGTGCAAACAGCTCAGCTAGGCTAGGGGTTCTGTGGAGCAGACTAGCTGCTCACTTGTAAGGAATGGGACGGGGAGACAGGACGAGGAGGTAATGTATGAATACAGACAAATCGGTATTAATTCAAACGCCTGCGCATTCCTCGTAAAGCACATGGGGTGCGGTGTTTATTCACGTCATAGAAAGCAGACCAATGAGGCCCTGATTTGGATTTGGCAGAAGGGTCACTGCATCCCAACATGGTGGGTATCCCGTCCGCCTTTTTTAAAGTGTTATAGGATCTACATCATCTACTGCACCTATAGTGAGGGGGGAGGTGGTCCTATCACGCCCGCAAAACTCTAAATCAGGCCCTTTTTTGGAAAAGGGACGTTAACCCTGAACCACGCCACACGTAAGTCATACTGAATGGCATCCTGGAGCAGAGGCTCTGTGGTTTCCCTGGACCTTGACATATGGAAAGGGGTAATCATTCCTTACAATTCTATTTACTCTATTAAAAAACCCGTCCCACTTCAGAAAGAAAAACGTATCCTTCACCTAATTAATGGACTTAAAGATCATGGATAAAATAAGAAGAGTTTAATTTCTTATTGGAAGTGTTGACCGTGTACTAAAAGTGCCAGTAATTAGCAGTTTGTGTATGGTTTTAGGATATTTACCAGCCAAGTAATTAATTTCAAGAGCACTTCAGAGTGCCTGGATGTGTATTACAAAAGTAAATCCTTATCAGGCCTGTACAGATCTCCGATCAGGTCATTCTTGTTAGTGTATCAGTGCATTGATTGCAAACCTGGGAATGCGTGCATTGCAGCCACCAAGCTTCTCTTCTACAACTCGGTTAAATATCAGAGCAAGACGCCATCTCAGCCTAGGAAGCAGTCAATTAAGATATATTGCGGGGATGCTCAATCAAGAACTTATTTTTTTCAGCTGGATTCCTTGAGAACTATGTAAATCATCCAAGTTGTAACAGCGTGTTGGCTATGGCGGCACTGGTCGAGCACGTTCATGCGGTTAGAATGTCCCTTGTGCAGCGCCCTTGCAGCACAGTTTTGGTATTTCAGATTGCATGTTGCTTTACATTGGTCTATGCTGAGCTTTTGATTACACAGGGCTGCAGACATCAATATACCTTTATCTATGATAATGCTGCAGTATTGATTTATTCTTTTTTTGGAGAGATCTTTGTTTTGATTAGTATTTTCAGCGATGAAAACAGCGCTACATCAAGATCATTGCTCAAATTATGCGCGGTGTCCTGGGGGCGCTGCTGCTGTGTGCACAGAGCCAGAAGCCAATTGTTTTCCTCATTTGCATGGGACTGCAGGCCCTTGTGTGCTCCCTTTTGTACTATAGATTGAGCTGTCAATCATAAAGCACCTGTGCTATCTTAAGTGGGTGTTCCCTAATTGCATGAGGGTATCCTCATGCAAATGAGGGAAACACTTTGACTCTGTGTCCCCACTGTATTAGGGAGTCCGGAACAGAGGCAAATAGGCTGTCAGTAGGCATATTGACTGTGCGCCACAAAAAGGTGGTGGACAGTCAGTCCAGCCCCTGAGGGCAGGCCTCTGGAAAGGGGAAAATGGGTCCCGTGGACACCATGGATCCTCCTGCAAGTGGTTACAGTCACTCAGTACACCCGCCACCTGCAGGAAGACCTCTGTCCCCATTTCAAGGGCAGAGGGGGCCAGCTCCATAGAGAAAGACACTAATGCAGTACCACAGGGCAGATGGAACTTTGCATTTGGCCCAGGGCAATCGCGTAACGAGACTTGAGGGGGCCCTCCTGCAAAGTGCATGGAGGTGGCCTCCACCCAGACAAAAACTCTCAGGCCACCCTTGCACTTTGCAGGGTGGTCCCTCAAGTTTCATTACGTGATTGCCCTGGGCCAGATGTAAACATGCGTCTGCCCTGTGGTGTGTACATTGTGCCAGAGGGGGCCCCTTGAAGCCGGCGACCCCCAGCACCACAGTGGCTGCGGGGGGGCTATTGTTAAGCCACTGGCCTAGGGGTCGCATATTATCTGTAAAAGGCCACACTGTCCCTGTTTGCATATGACGTGCCAATATGAAGGTGCACAATGGAACAAACAAGGCAGTGCACAATATTTATAATATGACCCCAAGTCACATTATCCTTTTCTATTACAAATGTATCACATATAGCAACATGCCCTCATATAAATTTAAAGCAACAAACGCCAAATAATTAAAGTTGTAGGTAAAAATGGGTGCTAGAGGATACGAATGAAAATGGCTACACGTTGCCAAAGCCTGTGCGACCAGAATGGCTCAATGATAGTATATCCCTAAATATTATGGACCCCAAGCTCTAAGTATAGAACATGAATATTCTATGTAGCAGGCAATA
Source organism: Lissotriton helveticus (assembly GCF_964261635.1). Taxonomy (NCBI): domain Eukaryota; kingdom Metazoa; phylum Chordata; class Amphibia; order Caudata; family Salamandridae; genus Lissotriton; species Lissotriton helveticus. The sequence continues at coordinate 875,728,095 of NC_136068.1, read as the reverse complement.
ACGATTTGAGGCCAGACAACAGCTGCCCCCTACTATATTCCGCAAAAATCCCTCAGAGCCTAGGTTAACTGCAATCCCCACATGCTTCACAGATTGGCTTGGGGCCCAGGGATCTATACCCCCCCTCCACCTCCCCTCCCCAAGCAGCACCTACTGCCAGGTGCCTCTGAGGTGGAGAGCAGAGACAACTGGATTGTGAATGAGATAAGAGCTGCAGCAGACCGATACGACCTGAAGCCCACTCCCAAGCGGCGGAACACCAGGCATGATGGCAGCGCAGTGAGCTGGTGTTGAACCTGCTCTGCAAGGAGCAAGATCTGCAGTGGATATTACAAGTGCATGCGATGGGCAAGTACCACAGAGTAACAGAGTTCTCCGAAGTGTGCATTAAAAAACAGACTAACACGTCCTGAGCACAAACAAAACAAAATTCGACACAAGGACGATGAATCTGGACAACATGCTCCAACGCCAACATGTAAAGGGAGCAGACTGTGTCAGTACAGAACTAGAGGACCCCCATTGGCTGGAAAATAACAGCATAGCATTAAACTATAATGCGATGTGGCACTCACCCATGTGCTGCAACAAGACAACCCTGCACAAAGAGCCACCAATGACAAATATTACACAGAGACCTAATAGATACCAAAATGCAATAATTCCACTAGTTTGTGAGTGTGTGAGACATAAATTCAGAAGACAAAGAGGCCGAAACCAGCAAGAAATGAAAGATGAAGAGTCCAGAAATATTAACCTCAAAACACCAGGAGACAAACACACTTAGCAAAACGCTGAAGTAAGCTGCCACGTTGTCCAAGCGACATGGAGAAACATGCATTGGCATAGCCAATAGGTCTCGCTTGTGGAACCTAAACACTTATATGGCCCCAAAGGCGAGACCTAATGGCAATGCCAATGCTTGTTGTTATTACACCCTGCATTCCATAGAAGAACTAAAAAATGCAACAGATATTTCAGGAAGCACTGAGCCACGATTTGCCATGTCATTCAGAGGTGGGAGCAGTGGCCTAACATAGGCCCCCATGTGGGAGACCACTACAACGGTGGTCTCAAAGCAAAGACATTGAAACATACTTGCGTTTGCTGCCCTAGAGCTGCTGACCTGGACTGCACGGGATGAAAACATGTCTGCATCTTCACAAAGACAAGCACCTGTACTCTTGCATACTCTATGTCGTGGAGCCACCATACACACAAGCATCAGCAACACAGAAAAAAAATCATTTTGAACAGAACTTGGCACATGCCCATACCACCAAATCAGAAAATAAACAAACATGATGGAACCATAAAATAAGCTTTTTAATTCCCTTCAAGGTTGTAATAATTATGTTTACTGTATTCTCTGTTCAGAAAGATTTTATTAAGTTTTAAAACAAAATGAAAAATAACAAATACAATACAAAAAAGAGGAAGGAAGTTACAAGCAGAAGCGATCAAATAATCAATATGAAATGCATTAAACCAAAATACGCAATATTAACATATAATAATAAAAGAGAATCGCAATTAAAGAGGAAGGGAAAAGAGGAAAGGGAGGGAGAGGGGAAGGAAAGAACATGTCCTAGGATCATAAATTCATAAACTACAGAGTTACAGTTAAATTGTAATGTAAAAATAGAACATAAGAAAATGTATAACAACATCATTGCAAAACATATGAATCAATAGGAGACCAAAACGACTGAAATGATTGTGAATTATGAGTAACGCCTTTAAGGGATAGCTGCGCACCTCTTCTCGTAAAGGTAATCCATGACCACCAAGCATGGACCGAAAGAGAAGAAGCATCTTTCCAACAGAAAGTAATGGATTTTAAGGCAGCTGTGATTAGAAAATTAAACAATTTTGCCTCTGACTCAGAAAGGGGATAAGTTAGGGCAATCGATTTGCAAATTAATAAATTAAAGGAAATATCATCTTGTAAAGGTAAAATTTTCAAAATTACACTCCATACTTCCAACCAAAATGTCATAATAACTGGACAGTCAAACAACATATGTCGTAGTGAACCATGGTTAGCATTGCAGTGCCAACAAACATCAGAAAGTAACAGTTTTGCACGAAATAGACGTGATGGAGTCCACAAAGTGTTAAATAAAATGTAGGCATTGGTTTGATAAAGGGACACTGGGAGCCAGCCTGAGATACTGTCAAGCCATATAGAGGACCATGAGTCATCTGACAGGGAGATGGAAAGTTCATTGTTCCAGAACGACGAAATAATCTGAACATTGGAGCCCAATGAGGCGGAAAGTTTTTTATAAAAAACAGAGACAGCTTTAGGGGACGATGTTGCAGCTGTGAGGTAAATTAAAAGGTCATTTGTGGTGGAAGAGGGAATAACATTGGGAAAGGAATCCAAAATAGAGTTACACAAGAATTGATATTTTAAAAGGTCAGTAGCTGGGAGACCAAACTTTAACTGTAGCTGTTCAAAAGGAATAAAAGCATTACCATTAAAGACATCTTTAAGATATAAAATTCCTTTTGAAATCCAGGAGGACCAGAAATTAATGTTTCTGTTCAATTTAGGTAGTGCACTGTGCCATAAAGACAAGTGGACTGTGGAGAGTAGGGGCAATTCAAAATTAGAATCTAAATCATTAATTATCAATCTGGAGGACTTAATGATAGAGGAAAGATGAACAACCTTCGCTGTGGATGACATTGACATCAATGAAGGTAAAGAAAAGGGCCGTATAATGGACGCTTCAATATCCAACCAAATTGGAGGTTTTACCATATGTGAAGAATTAAACCAAAGGGTACTCTGCTTTAAGATAAAAGCTTTATGGTAAAGGTGAAAGTCTGGCAGGGAAAAACCAGCGTGGGCCTTAGGAATTTTTAACTTTTTGTAAGCAATACGAGGGGCTTTGTTAGACCAAAGGAATTTAGATAAGAGTGTGTCAATAGTTTTATAAAAACTGAGAGGAAATTGGGTGGGGATCATAGCTAAAGAATAAAAAACTTTAGGCGCTATATTCATTTTTATAGATTCCATTCTTCCCCACCAAGTGAGATGAAGGGCAGACCACTTGGACGTTTTGTTTTTAATGTAGTCAATTATGAAATCAGAGTTAAGTTTTAATGTAGCTGGCAACGATGAAGCAAATAGAATACCCAAATACTTAAGTTTGGTTGTTTGCCAAAGAATATCTGAGTTTGGGAGCATCTCTGAGGTACAAAACACATTCAAAGGAAAAAATTCAGTTTTGCTTACATTCAATTTGTAACCTGAAACCATAGAGTATTGAGCAATAATGTCTAATAGGGAAGGAACAGAAGAAAGAGGGTTATTAATAAATAATAAAACATCATCTGCATAGGCTAAAGTTTTAACAGTTACATCATTGATCATAATACCCTGAATGTCATCACAAAGGCGAATATAATTAAGAAAAGGTTCAATACCTAAGAGAAATAACAGTGGAGAAAGAGAACAACCTTGCCTAGTTCCTCTAAAGAGTAGAAATTGACTAGAAATTTGACCATTAATGAACAAACGAGCAGTAGGGGCAAAATATAAAGCAGAAATCATACGAATAAAAGGGGCACCAAAATCAAAGGACAATAACGTTTTAAATAAAAATTGCCAGTGAATCTTATCAAATGCTTTTTCTGCATCTAATGCCATCACTACCGCAGGAGAAGTAAGTTGAGAACTTTGTTCAATAATATGTAGTAGAGTTCTAGTATTATTAGCAGAATATCTATTTTTCATGAAACCAGATTGGTCTGGGTGAATAATGGAATGGAGTACAGGAGCTAGTCTAGTAGCAAGGATTTTCGCATAGAGCTTACAATCCTGGTTTATTAGGGAAATGGGGCGATAATTAGAGACCAAGGTAGGATCTTTATCAGGCTTAGGCAGTACAATAATTAAGGCGTCCGTAAAAGAGCCCGAGATAGTACCAGATGAGCCAAAATGAGAGAAAAGGGTATGCAAATAAGGGAGGAGATGGGATTGAAATTCTTTGTAAAATTCTGCTGGGATACCATCCGGACCTGGGGATTTATTCTTGGGAAGCGACTTAATGGCAAGCAAAATTTCTTCAGACGTAATTGGTGAATCTAGACCTGTTCTATCTGATAAGGAAATATGGGGTAAATTGCACTTATTTAAAAAGGAATCGATTAAAGATTCAGGGCAGGTGTCAGGTTTACTATAAAGGGTAGAATAAAAACGTAAAAATTCTTGCACAATATCGTTATGGGAAATAGCCACTTTGCCGTGAGATCCTCGTATAGAGGTAATCTGAGTCTTATCTCTTTTAATTCGTAAGTAATTACCAAGGAGTTTTCCGGATCTGTTGGTATTAAAACGAAATTTAGCATTGGACTTTGAAAGTTGGACTCCTGCTCTGTGACTAAGAATAGTTTTAATTCATAGCGGAGTTTTTGAAGTGTATGTTTGTACTGGGGGTCATTGGAAGAAATAAACAGACGCTCAAATTGAGCAATTTGCGTTTCCAAATGCTTAATGGTAGCGTTAAATTGTTTGTTCTCATGAGCCATAATAGAAATAGTGGTACCTCTAATGTACGCCTTAAATGCATCCCATCTGGTGACAATTGATGTGGAGTCTTCAGGGTTGTATAAAAAATAATCTTTTATAGCCTGCAACAGTTTAGGTTTATGCTTATCAGTAAGGACAATGTTGGAGTTCATACGCCACCTATTTTGTTTAGTAAAAGTAGAAGAGATATTTAAGACAAATGAAATTAGAGCATGGTCTGAAATGTCTATAGTGTCTATAACAGGATTAGTAGCTGACTGAAGTAGGGAAGGTGAAATCAAAAAATAATCAATCCTTGAATGAGAATTATGGGGATTAGAGAAAAAAGAAAACAATTTTTCAGTGGGAAAGTGTAGTCTCCATACATCAGCCAGTTTAGTAGTATTAAGGAAAGATTTAAAAGCATGAAAAACTTTAGGGGGTCTAAACTTGGTAGTAGAAAGTCTATCAAGTAATGGATCAATGATCACATTAAAATCCCCTCCAACAATCAAAGGAACTTGTCCCAACTTTAGAACTTCCGTAGATAAGTTAGACCAAAACGAAGGATCATCGGCTGTGGGGCCATAGATATTAAGTAAAAAGAAGGTGGAGTCATGAATTTTAACTTTAACAACAATAAATCTACCTTCTGCATCTGTGAATTTATTAATAATCTGACAGTGTAATCTCTTTGCAAAGAAAATCGCAACCCCATTTTTCTTACCAAGGGCAGGTGACGAAACAATAGTGTCCACCCACTTTTTGTTCATATATTGTAAAATGTTGTCATCAACATGTGTTTCTTGAAGAAAACATATATCAGCTTTAGAAGCCCCCAAGTAGTCTAGAATTTTCGTTTGTTTAACTGGATGTCGCAGACCTTTAACATTAAGAGAAACAATTTTAATATCATGTGTAGTAGCCATGAAGAAGTAAAATGAGGATGAAGAGAGGAGTTAAAGAAAGAGAAGAGGGAGAACAGCCATGGAAGAAAAGTAACTCTACGTAGAAAGCTAGAAAAGGCAGGGAAAGACATAAAAGGAAGAAACAGAAAAAGAAGAAAAAGGTACAAACAAGGCACATAAATAAGGACACAGAGTCGCACACCCGTTCCACAAGCATGGCCAGAGACCGTTGGAGCCTATGAAGAAAGAAGAATCGCCAGGAATGCTCAAATTAAATGCGATCAAGTAATAGAAGCTTGAATCTCCATTGATGACGAAGCTTGTTGGTCCAAAAAGAGTCTTAAGTCTGCTGGACGATGAAAAGATTTTGAGAAGTTGTCTTTCCAAACTCGCATTGTAGACGGATCTAATAGACCATACTTAAAACCAAGGCTTTTCAGATGTGGACGCATAGAAGAAAATTCCTTGCGAATAGCAACCGTTTCCTTAGCAAAGTCTTGATGGATAAATATTTTGGAGCCATTTACCAGAAGCGAAGGAATGTCTCTGACAGCTTTCCTTATGAGAACCAAGTGATGGTGACGCAAGACCTTAAAAATCACCTGCCTGGGTTTGGTATGGCGTGGATTCCTGTGTGAGGGAATTCTATGCGCTTTGTCCACCTCAAATTTTTCTGGAAATTTGATATTTAGAAGACCAGGCAGCAAAGATTCCAGGTACAAGCGACAGTCGGAACCCTCAACTTCTTCAGGCAAATTGAAAATGCGGAGATTATATTGTCTATTACGGTTCTCCAATGCTAATAATTGGGTTTGCATTGGTACTATCTGAGCCATCAAAGGTGTAAATGCATCGAGCTTGGTTTTATTGTCCTGAATTTTAATAGAATTGTCAGAAACTTTCATGGAGATTGACGCCATATCTTTGCGAACATTTTTCACTTCATTTGCAATAGTATCAGTATTCATGCGCAGCGCCTTTATTTCTTCCAGTATCAGAGTAAGTGAAGGTTCAGAAGTTTCAACAACTTTCGATTTATTTGGGGGAGGAGACACCTGCTGCTTCCTTTTGTTGTTAGCAGAATTTTTGTTATCCATTTTGAGGAGAAAAAACAACTTTTTGCGTCAGGAAAATGTAGAAATACCAATTCCACCTCAAAATTTAATAAATATGAGGGAAAAGGGTATTAAAAGCTCCCAAAGCACTTGAGGAAAAGGCAGTGTAAGAGTTAATGTGAGCCGTGGGAGTGGCTAGGCCCAAGCCAGGCCCTTTCTTCAGAAATGCACCGCCCCCTGTGCTGAGGCAATCGGCTATACCGGAGCAGAGGCTGGGGAGAGGAGCCAGGAAGCAGACAGAGGGATCCCCACGCGATGGAAACGCCCAAAATTAACAGCAAAGGTAGGGGGCCGGCATAGGAGGCAAGCGCTACCAAAATTGAGCAAACCTTGTGGTAAAAATCGTCGTTATTCAGCTCATTAGGCTGATGAAGTTACGGAGCTCCGGTGGCGGCGGCCATCTTGTCGACGCGCTCGCGCGACTCTCATGTTTACTGTATTCTAATGTCTAAAGAAGCAGTGCACGGATAATTCACACAAATTGTGAGTGGGCTTTTCAATATCAGGACCAAGCACAATGCTGAGCAATCACTTAACCGATTTTATATACATTTGCTAAAAATAGAAAAAGACAGGAGAAGTTATTCAAATTCTGCAACAGGTATCAATTGTAAGCTTAATCCAAAAGCAATGTCAAATGCGACAAGTGATTAGATGTTGAAACGCACGACCTCTAGGAAAGTGGCCTAGACAAATCTAAAAAGCTGGATCAGAAAATACCTCCGACATGAAAGCTGCGCTCTGCACTTGTAACCAAATGAAATTCAAATGGCACCACTGTAGCCGACCAGCTGATCACCGCTAAACTAAGTACTGCTAAACATATGTACAGTGCTACCATACTAACCAAAAGTTAGACATGCGACACAAGACATGTTTTAAGAACGATGCGGAGTTCAGGAACACGCATAGTCAGCTACAATGCCTCCTTAATAGTCTTTCCGGCTGTGTGCCTCAAAGCAGCCTAGCACTGCCTAGGGCAATTTCTACAACAAACATTGGGGCAGATTTATGAAGGCCTTGCGCCGCCGGTGCGTCATTTTTAACATGGGAAAAAGTGACGCACCGGCGGCGCAAGGCCTTCATAAATACGGCCCATTGAGCGCCACTTGACAGCGGACATAACTTTGATTCTAAAATCGTCAATGCCCCCTCTGAAGCACTTACCATGTGAACAACCATTTAGAGAACTAAAAAAAACAAGGGAAGGCAGAAGTACAAAGAAGAAAACAAATAAATTAAAAACAATAAAGGTACTTACTGTTCAGTATTGTTACAGGAAAAGCATTGCCAAGAATGTGAAATGTCTTTGTTTGGGTGTTGGTGACATTAAACCGTATGTATTGGCTTTCCACTGCGCCAATAGGGCTCCCAGTGGGAGCATGGTTAGAGCTCTCTCCAGGCACCGGCACTTAAAATTAAAAATTAATAATGGGCAAATCAGCACGTGGCTGTAAGGGAAGGATAGACTTGTCAGTTTGAAGGTTTAGCGGCCACACTACGGGCCCACACAACTCGACCTTTCACTTACTACTCGCAAACAAACAAAAGGGTTAGTGAGGAAGTCGCAACTGCCACACAGCATGCCAGAAAAATAACAAGAGAATGTGAAAGCCATTTTCTGGGTTGTGGGAGATATATGCGTTTCTGTGGTAACTCCTGTGTGTTTTCAATAACACCACACAAAGCCCCTTCCCATAAAAGCAATGGTGGATTTGCTCCTACCTCCTTAAGATGGTTAAATGTCTTTATTAGAACACCAGAAAACATGGATTACAAAAAGAAACAAGCCCTTTCTGTATACAACAGAGTATAGCATGAGAGATGCATGCTCTCGATGTAAAAAGTATGAATGAAAGAAGGACGGCAAGAGTGACAGCCAAGAATGAAAAAAAGACAGCAATAAGGACAAAAGCAAGCTGGGAATTTTTTTTAATGAAATATCTGCAAGGAGGGAGAAGTATGAGATGGAGGGGGAGAAAGACAGTGAGAAGACAGAAAGGAAGTATGGAAACAGCAACGAAGGAAGGGATGTGAGAGAGGAAGGGTGGAATTAAGGAAGGAAAAAGAGGAATAAGGTAAAAAGGAGTAAAATAAGGTGGAATAACTGCTGGGAGGGAGGACTATGAGGTGGATAGAGGAGGATGAAGACACTGTGGTTAAAAGAAGTAAGGAAATAGAGAATGACAAGGTAACAAATGAAGTGAGGCGTGGGATGCAGGAGACCATATCCTCGTTACTACAGATCGTACCTCTACAGTCGGGTCTTACAGTTTCCTTGTAAAGGCTCCAAACAGTGGTATGAAACTGGCAGGAGACTTTATGTTGTAGTTAAGTGGCCGATGTATTACACGTGAGCACGTTAACTGGCATGATAACGTCATTCCATTGTGCAACAGGACTCAGCATCTGGCAAGGACTCGATAAATGAGAGTAAACAAGCATTGGCCGGGAGCGGCTGCGAGACGCGATATGTGGTCCGGATCGTATTGCTGCAGTCAGGTCTTACAGTTTCCTTGTAGAGGCTCCAAACACTGGTATAAAACTGGCGGGCGACTTTATGTTGTAGTTAAGTGGCCGATGTACTGCACGCGATATGTGGTGGGGGAGGGGGAGAAGCGGGAGTTGTGTGCACGCGCATAAATGAAATAAAAAAACAAGCGCGCTCGCGCTGCAAGTTTAAACACGCATTGGCCGAAATTGAAAGTTTAGCAAGCTGGTGACTGGCAAGCCTTTGGTAGCACTTGAAAACCCCGCTTACTAAATGTCTCGCTAGACCAGCACATGCGCTGGCTCTAGCGAGACCTTAAAAGGCCCTCAACAATAAAAGCTATGCTTTGAAGCTAACAAGTCCAGAAGATCACAAGATGCCAATCAAACTCATACAGGTGAACCCACAAATGGCCAAACAACTGAGAGATGGACAGAAAAGATGTAAAGTCACTTCTCCTTGGTATACACCTCTCTGTACTCAGGGTGTAATTACTACAATGTATCATCTCATTGCACAGTGCACACCCCAAGTACAGAGATTCTACCACAATTGGGGGGCTCCGTCATGAGGGCAGAGGTGTTTTATGAATCAGGACCCTTGTATGTCTTTGTCCTGCTACTCATGTGGCAGTCTGGCCATATGTCTGTCATATTTACACTATGGGTCAAGTGGACCTGTGTGATGATATTTATTTTCCATACTCATTTCTGACATGTTTGGTGCTGCATGTGTGGAGTGCCACTCCAGGCCTGTTGCTAATGTATGTGGAAACTGAGACTTGGGTACCTGTTACACTATTGACTGAACTATACTTTAAGTCTAAAACAGCAATGCATCCCTCTGGGCTGGATCAGCACATCATGAATGGACCTGGGAAACCTGACAGGGCTATGCGTTGAGTAATTGTCGCCCTCATGACTTCGAGTAACACCTACTGGCCCCAAACCAAAATGGCTAGCCATTTTATATTGTGGTTAATGCTGAATGCAGCATGTTTTCTGGTCTAACATACCCCTATGATATGTCATGGACTCATTTCAACTTAACTTGTCCGTTGCTACATATATGACATGGAGTTTTCTCCCACTGCCTGAGCAGCTGATGTTGTATTAACACACACACCCTGCTCTTATGGCACATCTAGGCCCATTGCAGGTAAAATGACATACTGCCCTACAGCACGCACTGATATAAATCTACAACTCATTGTGCGCTGCAGCACTCTTTTGCACCTCTGGCCCCACATAATGCAGAAGGTACCTATTATGCACCCCCTCAGTTAGTATTTTCATATCAGCATCACAGAATGTGCGGGTGCCTTCTCCTCTGCTATGTCTCCATGTTGTTGGAGATGGGTGCAACAGTGTATCAGGATGATTGAGGATCATGTTTGGAGAGGAGGCCAACTCATAGCGAACATGAAAAAGCTACCTGTACTTCCTTTGATAGAAGAGTGTTGGACGTGCTGTTCCCTACTGATGAAGGACAAAATCCAGAAACACATGTATGCGCCTGAATCACAAAGGGCTCCTGCACATGGAGTAGTCATACTGGTGAATCTGCCTCACTGCAAACACTCTCTCACGACTGAGGTGTCTCCACCACTAGTGGGGAAGCCATTTGTGAATCAGGCCCTACGTTTCTAGGTATAAACAGCACTACCTGCCCCAAAAGGGCATAACAGTACAGGTAACTTTGATGGAAGTGGAAATAATGAACTGCATGTGCCATGATGCATAGGGAAAACTGTGTTTGGGTGTGATGTAGTGTGTACCCAAACCCTCTTCTCCAAAATTGGGTATAATGTCCATTTTGAAACATGTTCAGCTCACTTTCCACATATAAACCTTATGTTCTTGCCTGGTTTCGGAGTCTATGCCACGTGTCCCCAAACAGTGCATGCAGAGCAGATACTCCGCACGCAGAGTGGAAACTCCGAAGTCCGACTGAAGCCCAACAATATCATACAGGATATGGCATATAGGAAATAAACAGCAGAAAGTCCATAACAGTAAGCTATAGCAGTCATTTTCCTGTCATTCTAAGCCATCCTCATCAGCTATCAAGATCCTCTGCCATCCTGCTGCTCTGTGTACCTAATCTGTCCCCAGAATGGTTGAAGGACTAGATGACAAGGCACCCCCTTTTAACGAGTCTGAATTGAACATTTTAGTATAAGTGGTGCTTGATTAGTTGCCTTAGCTTTATGGGTACCATGAGAACCAGCTGAGCATAGCAGTGTGCAGACGTCGCAGCACGGTGAGTGCTTAGCATCAGTGGGTCAAGATATGTAAAAAGCGCTGGGAGGAACTGCAACGCCGGGCCCATATTCAGGCCTAGGAACTAATGGGCCCGTCCTACCAGCCACATGAGCACATTCCCGGCCTAAATCCACTGTACTGGGGGTCCTGAGAAAAGGCTGGCTGACCCTCCATGCTCAGCTGGAGGAACATGAGCAGCAGAGACCTGCAAGGTGCATAAACTGCTGTATGCATCTGGTGGTATGATGTGAGCGGTGAACGAGATGTTACTTCATCTTAATGTGGCCAATTTCACCCAATATGCAAATTCGTTACTGAATAGGTTTCAGAACTGGCTTCTCCAGAGGGTTTACCCCTAGACTTTTTGCCTTTTGGCCTCCTGTTTGTTTTTTTAAATTTTATTTATTAAACTGCATGGTACATCCAACAGCATGCACCTAGGCCCACACTGTATAACAATGAAAAAGACACATATTATGCAGCCATTTTTATCCCCACCCAGCCCCTCCAACCCAGTCCCAGAAAACAAAAGGTAGACCAGATAAGTCATGATGTAACACTTCTAACACAATTAAGAGCAATGTAACTTATTAGATCTTACAAACAGCACACAGCCCATGTAGACAAATTTTCCACAGTCATTTATGCCATCTCCAGGTGCTCAAGCGGGTACGTGGTGAGTGGCGCCCAAATGTCCTTAGGCCTAGAAGTCGCTGGGAGCTCCGCAGCATATGCCTCCATTTGTTCTATGCAGTAGACAAGGTCTCTAATTCACTTTCCCAAGGTGGGCACCACCTTAGTACTCCAATGCATTGCAACAGCGCGCTTGGCAAACAAGGTAGATATAGCAATAATGCGTCAATTGCATGGTTTAATCATTTCCAGAAACCCCAACAAACATGTTTCTGGCGTACATTCAATTCTATCAAGTGTCATGTTTATGAGGACCTTCACCACCCTCTGCCAGAAGCGAAATATAGCAGCGCAACCCCAAGCCAGGTGTAAAAAATCGGCTCCCCCCTACCCACATCTGCGTATCTCGCATTTTTCCGAAGGCCAAATTTCACCAGTTGTGCAGGGGTATAATACAGTTGATGCAGATACTTAAAATGAATAATGCAGAGATTACAATTAGCAGTCAGACGCCCAGTCAATTTACAGCAGGACTCCCAGTTTTCCCAAGAGAGAGGGACCACAAGGACATTTTTCCATTTATCTAATGAGGAGGAGTCAGCCCATTCGTTTTCCCTTTGGGAGGCATTGTTTAAGCTCAGCCCTCTACTTTCACCCCCGCTAGAACCAACAGTAGCGCTTTCAACACCAGTGGCAGCTTAGAGTATGTGAAACAGTGCATTGCTTTATATGTTTGACTGGCCTGGAAATCAGTCAAAGATGGAAACACCCCGCTCCTATACATGTCCCCAAGTTTATTAACCCCTGCATTTTGCAGAACGCTCAGAGCACCGCATTCCTGCACTGCCGAAATGCCCTGGTGTGCAGCAATTGGCATGTCTGGAGCATATATATAGTCCCTCCCTGCACATGTAGCAAGGGCATTCCATGCCCAAACTGTACAATTGACATTGTTAATCTCCTCCTAGTGCCACCCTCACAACCATGTAGGATCTTAGTGGATAACAGTGTTGGATATGCAGCATCCGCCTCCACAGCCAAGTGCAGTAGATATCTCGGAGGGAAATACCAATAGTGTGCAAAAGGTCCTGTGCGCACAAGCAATACAGATGCAGATCAGGCACTTCAATCTCTCCACGCTCAAACGTTAGTGTTAAAGTGCTCCAACGACATCTAGGCTGCTTGCCAGCCCATACCAGCAACAGCAGGCAGGACTGCAAGGTTTTAAAAAGTGTTACATTTTACTTTATTGGAATGTTCACAAACAAATAGAGGAGCTTGGAAAGAATGGCCATCTTGACCACGGCAATTCTGTCTGCCAGTGACAACGGTAAGCGAGTCCAGCTGGAGATCTGTTCAGTGATTTTGATGACAGCCTGCCCATAATTCATATTTAATACGGTCTCAGGTACTTCATGGGGTCTGTTAACCAGGAAATCAGATAATCCAGGACTGTCTCCTAAGTACAGTCTATCAGTGGGAAGACAATGGACTTTGCCCAGTTTATCCCTAACCCTGAATGCCTCTCAAACAAAACATATTCGCGTAATAGAGATGACATGCATGGCCGGCTCATGAACATATAGCAACATATTGTTCGCGTAAGGTGAAAAAGTTAGCGGGCGCTACGGGAACCCCTCAGCTGCCTCTGCATATTTTTGATGTTTCTTACACGCCAGCAGCTCAAGTGCCAAAGAAAAGAGCATAGGGAGAGAGGGCAGTTCTGCCATGTGCCCCAGCATATCGAGAATGTATCCGACACCCACCCATTGACTCGCATCCTGGCGACTGGGCCGGCGTACAATAGACGCACCCACTTCAACAAAAATGGCAGCATTTCCATTCTTTGCAGCATTATGAACACGAATCACCATTGTAACGAGTCAAAGGGTTTTGCCGTGTCCAACAGCACTGCCACAGCTGAGAGCTCGGGATCTAAGTGGTGTAACACAGCAAAGATAGTCTGGAGATTATGTACGGTTAATCGCTTGGGGACGAATCCCGACTGATCAGAGAGCATCAAATTGGGAATCAAGGGTTGCAGTCTGCCGACTATAATTTTCGCTAGAATTCTGGTGTCAATATTGATAAGGGACAGTGGTCTATATGACTCACATGTATTTGCAGCTTTACCTGGCTTTAGAAGTGTGACAAGCAGAGCTTCCCTAAGGGTGGAGGATAATATACCAGTCTCGTAGTCCTCAGCAAAGACCTTCAACAATTAAGGGGCCAAAACCTAAATGTATGACTTGTAAAATTCCCTAGGTAAGCCATCAAGACCCGACACCTTACAAGTAGGTAGGGCCATTATGGCCTCCTTGACATCCTCCACATAGAAGAGTTGCGACAGATATTCGTGCTGGCCTATGGAGAGCCAACCTAGGGCAATGTCATTTAGATATCCAATGACCTCATCATCATTGGATGTCTGTCCCATATAGTTTAGTGAAAAAGTCAATAACTACCTTACTAATCTTTGGAGTGGAGTGACGAACAATAGAGTCCTCGTTCATAAATTCAACAATATGCTCCTGTCCCTTTGGCAGAGATAATTTATGTGCCAACGATCGGCTGGGTCACCACCACCACCCTCCCCATAATAGCACGCTTTGCATCTCCTGGATCTATGTAATACTTCCTGATCTGCTGTTTGATTGTGTTTGGATATCAATTATCTTATGTGTACCAGAATTGTGGGTGAGGGATTCAGCTCATATTCATGCACCAGTGCACTAATCCTATCTGCAAGGCCCAGTATCCTGTTCCGTAGATCCTTGAATTCCCCTGCCTGAGCTCCGATGCATTACACCCTTATAGTAACTTTGAAGGCTTCCCAGAGTGTGCCTGCACTGCCTACCGAGCCGTCAATCTCCATGAAATAGTTAGTGATGGCATCTCCAATTCTGGCCCGGAGCACTGGGTCTAGTAGGGAGGACTGCTGTAGCCACCACTGAAATGGCAGCCTAACACAATCCGGCACACTCAACTCTAGGAGCACAGGAGGTCAGAGAACATTTTAGCCAAGTGCTTTATAGGGAAAGTCCAGGGGTACACCTCCCTAGAGACCAACCAACAGTCCAATCTGGACCAAGAGCATGTACTGTGGATACCAATGTGCCTTCTCTGTCATCAAGATTTCGGGACCTCCACACATCCCTGAGCCCCTCAGCCTCCATCAGTTCAGCCAGCACCTGTACAGCCCGTATTCCACACCCCGCCGGGTCATTGGAGTGGTCCAAACAGGGATCCAGATAATGTTTACACCACCACCCCATATTACAACATAGAGAGGGAAGGAAGAAATATGCCTCAAAATATCATTGAAGAAAGCAGGATCATCAGTATTGGGCCCTTACATGTTCACAAACAAAACCGTTGTGTCTCCCAATTTGTCCATAACCAGAAGCACCCTCCCTTGCTCAGTCCGCTTCAAACTTAGCTAAAGTGAATGGAGTACCTTTCTCAAGCAGGATCATAAATCCTATAGAGTAGGAGGTGAACGATGCTGCTGCACGCACCACAGCCCATCGAGCACCGACATGCATAGTTTGGTGTGTTTAGTAAGATGTATCTCTTGAAGAAACGCCACCTGCACAACGCTAGCCCATTACAGATCTTTTTGGGTTTGTTGAGCCCCTGCACATTCCAGGTTATTAGCTTACCGTACCACCAGTACCTGGGTTGACCAATACACTTGCAAGATTCCACTACAAGAATTACCTTGTTGAGACCAAAGTATTAAAAAGTACACTGCATCTACATCATACCATATCTGCTAGATTACCCCCCTCCCCCTGCCCCGCCACCCACTTCAGCACCCCAACTTGCTAAAGACAACCCAGTCTCATAAAAACAAACACCACAATACCCAAATAGCCTAGATAATTAGGCGGGGTACACCCATTAGGAGACACATGAGTGCAAACAGCCTCCTGATTACAGGGGGAGGTGGCCAAACGTGTCCATAGTTAAGACATAGCAGCCCAGTCAGTGTTCAATGCTCCTGAGGCCTTGGCAAGATCAACCTCATGCAGCACTCCAATGTGACAGCAAGATACGGATCCAGGGCGAAGCCTGCCTGTTACAGTATGAGTCTGATGACATATGTTCCGATCCTATGAACATCCCACCCCACTACAGCCAACAGAACAAGCAGGTGGCAACATTCAGACCCCAGCTACAAACTCTCAATTTGCATATACAAATTAAGTCTCACTATTCTTCTTCATCTGGATCATTAGTAGTTTCATAGCAGCGCTTTTTCAGTAGTTTTGCATGTTCCATTGTGGCTTTCAGATTATTGAAGATCTTGGAAGGGGCATCAGGGCCAATCCTCAGATGTGTTGGGTAAAGCATTGCATATAGGATCTCCTCTACATGCAGCAGCTTTTTTTGCTGGTATAAGCTCTCTTCTTTCTGCCTGGACCGCAATGGTGAAATCCTGGAAAAGCGCCAACGCATTCCTGTTATACGTGCTGGGACCTTTTCACGGGCCAGGCGGAGAATCATTTCCTGATCTCTGTAGTTTAACAGCCGCACAATAATGGGTGGTGGTGGGGCTCCTGGGATCAGGTGAGCCACCAGTGAGAGGTGAGCCCGCTCCACTATCAACATAATGGACAGATTATCCATACCAAAATCTCTTTGAGCATCCCCTCCACATATATCTTCATTTTCCCGATGTTGGTCAACTCCAGAAGCCCCGTGATCCTCAGGTTATTTCTCCTGCACCTCGCCTCCAAGTCCTCATTCTTCACCTGAATGACTGCAAGCACTTTTTCCATATTCAGGGTTTATCAGAGACATGTCATCTTCAGAAGTGGAAACTCGTTGCTCAACTTCACCCAGCCTGGTGCCCTGTTTATTGAGCTTCGCCGCCATTTGATCCATGCGTAGATTTAATGCATCAATCTTTCCATCAATCGACTACAGGCTGTGATGTATTGCCAGGAGCATAGATTCCAGAGTCAGGACAGTATTTAAGGGAGCTTCCGCCTCTGAATCTGAGATATGTTTATGCTGCGATCTGACTGACTTACGTATTTCAAATGTAAGGCGGGATTGAGTCTTGTCGGGTTTGCCCATTCTGTCCAGCGCACCACACTGATGGGAATGGCAGATGTCCCTCACCTCCAACCAGCCCAGCGCGAGGGTCCCTCACAGCACGGTAGGCTACGCAGACTGCACTAGAACACACAGGATATATTTATGTATGAGACCACAGCTCAGGGCCTTTGCTGTATCTCTAGTCCCTCACAAGCTGCCACTGCACATTCCACTATGACATATGGGTTAACATCAGGGCCGATAATCTCCAATGCAGCATGTCGGTGTGCAATTGCCCAGTTATCAACTCATGCTGCAGCCTCATGCATAGCCGGCCGTTCCCCCTCCAACTCCAGTGGTCGCCAAAATGTCAAAGTCACTATTGTGCGGTGAGCCTGTACTCACCTACACGTGCCAGACCGGTGCAAAACTTCCCCGTGGGGGGGGCCATTGTGCAGTCAATGGTAGTCAGACTACGAGGGCAGTTCCACAACGGATCCCACAGCCAGGGTTTCAGGGGGTTCAGTGCAACCGCTGCGCAGGCTGCTAACGTGAATCTAGTCTCTAGGAGGAGTCTCCCATCTCAGGTCACATCATGCGGGTGAGGGCAACACAACCCACAGGTCCCGCTCACCAGCCATCACTGCTGAGATGCAACTTACTGTGTTTACTGTGGGGTCAACACCAGTCTGTGTCAGCTGTATCAGCTCCGCTCACCGCATTCCAGTGTGCTATATCAGCGGCTGCCCAGTGGCCCAGCTCCCCTCCGGTCCAGGATTAGCAGTGTGGGCCGAGATGCCTCTCGGCAGCAGGCGACTCCCCTCAGTCTGCCAATCGACAACCGATCCTGCATCGTCCCTGCTGTTCACTTTCAGCTGTGTAGCAGCTCCGTGGCACACACTGTCACACCCAGCGGTACACGGACTCTGACTACCTGTAGGAGCGTGAGAAACTCTCAGTGGCAGACCACAGCTGCCAGTTTGATTTCACAGCCTGTCTTCTAGTTGGCAAAATATCGGCTCGGCACTCTGCACAACAAGCTGCAGTCTGCGCCAATCTGTTACAGGCTTGTTGCTGGCACCGTACCTCTTTAGATGTAGAAGTCTGCCACATCTAGATGCCAGATATTGAAAGGATTATGGAACGTCGGGCCGAGCTGCAGTAATGCGCAGCCATCTTGCCATGCACCCTCTGGCACCTGGCCTCCTGTTTTTGACCCTGTTTTTGTTGGTTTTATGACTCTGGGCACTTTACCACTGCAGATCAGTGCTAAAGAGCATAGGCTGTCACTGTAAATTGTCATGGATTAGTGGTTCCATATTTGGCTTATTGGATTTACTGCTAAGACCCTAGTACAGTTCACTGTGGGTGCCCAGGGCCTGTAAATTGAATGCTGCTAGTGGGCTTGCAGCACTGATTGTGCCACCACACAAGAAGCCTTGCAAAGTTTCTCAGACCTGGCATCAGTGTCTGTGTGCAGTTATGTACTGCCATGTCGACTTGGCAAGTACACCCACTTGCCCGGCCCTAACCATCCCTTTTCTTATATGTAAGTCACCCCTAAGGCAGGCCCAAGGTACCCTGAGGGCAGGGTGCAGAGTATGCAGAGTATGTGAAAGGTAGGACATGCCCTGATGTGTGTGGTATTTCCTGATAGTGAAATACTGTCAATTTCGTTTCCACTATTGAAAGGTTATCTGTCCCATATGATAGAATGGGAGTTTATTTACAACATCTTATAAATACAACTTCCCTTTTAGACAGTGGGTGTTTTCTTGCTTAGCCATCCTGTGTGCCTCTGCTGGTTTGGGTATTGAATATCTGGTTTTGGAGTGACAGGGGGTCAATGTGCATTCTCTCAGAAAGCCACAGGGGGCGTTGATGTGTGTCTTGCCTTTCTGGAATGGGTCAGAGCTGGACTGAATAGACCTGGGCAGCATTTAGAGTATGGTTAGAAGATTTCCTTCACACCTGAATGGGCCTGGTCAGCCTGGGACAGTGCTGTCTGCACCTCCTGCCAGAAAGCTGGGCCAAAGAGGACAGAACTGGTCTTGCTGAGCACAGCCACTGTATGCCTCCAGAGAACAAAGGGTTTTGTACTATAAAAAGTGGGGCCCAGACGCCTGAACTTTAGATTACTTTGGAATTCAAGAGGAACCGTTGCCAAGGAGAATAGCTGGAGAAACCTAGAGAGAAGTGCTGCCCCTTTGCTGTGTGCTGGCTGGGGTTGGCCTTCAGTGGCTGTTTCTGCCAAGGAAAGGACAAAGACTTTGCTGTGTGCTGTGTCCTTTGCTTGAGGAAGATCTGCAAGGGCTTGAAGTAGAGCTTGCCTCATGTTTTGATGTCTCAGGGATACAAAGACTTCACCCCACCTCCCTGAACGCTCTTGCTGGGAGTTCTGACCTGCCAAGAGGTGAATGTTGATGTTCTGGACCTCTGGAGGTTGTTAGTGCTGTTGGGAGCTGGAAAAGTAACACAATGACAAGAAGCGCAATGCATCCGCACCTGTTTCTGACGCTTTGCCAAAGAAACTGCAATGCGTCTTCCACCATGGGCAGGCGCCCATGGTGGAAGAAATCGCCACACGCCACATCGAGTGCACCGATCTACAAAGTCCAAGATCACCACACCGATTCCGACACAGGCCCTTCCAAGAACCAAAGCATCGTGGGACTGCGTCTGGAGAAACCAGCACAGCGCCATTGCTGCCACCACATTGAGAACTGCTGCATCCCCGATCCTCATACATTGAACTGGGATGCCAAGTCTACATCAACGCTGGGGCTGCAGTAAGAAACCAACACATCATCTCCCTGCACCGTAAGAAATAGGCCTGGGCGGCAAATTCCATTTCGCTAGCGGAATTTGGGTAATTTCGCGTTCCGCAGAGAACGCAAAATGGCCCAAAATTCTGCGTTCCGCGACTTTGCGAAATTTTTTGCTTTTTCGCGTTCTCAAAATGCGTGTTCTTGAAATATTTCCCCCCCCCCCCGAGCACGCAAACAGCAATTGCAAACAGGAAAAAAGCATCGGGAACCAGCAATTCCGCGTGTTTGTGGAATTTCTGTGTGTTCGAAGAGATTTTTTACCGTTTCGCGGAGATTTGCAAAACACGATTACGCAAATTCCGCCCACCACTAGTAAGAAACTGACATCACACCTCCCCTTCAGTAAGGAACCGATGCATCACCTCCCCTACGTAGCAGTAAGGAACCAACGCATCACCTTCCCTGGAGTAAGGATGCGATGCATCACCCAACCGCGGCCGGTAGTGGGAGTACCGTCCGGGCGGTGACGTGGAGAGGGGGAGGGGCATGGTGGGGGGTAGTAATGTATGGATTACGGACTTTTAAAGGTAAGTAAACATAAAAATAAATAAAACAAATTTCGTTGCACACACTGCATCACCAAATGCGATGCAGTGCGTGCAACGAAATTTGTTTTATTTATTTTTATGTTTACTTACCTGTTAAAGTCCGTAATTCATACCTTACTACCCCCCACCCTGCCCCTCCCCCTCCCCACGTCACCGGCCGGCCGGTACTCCCACTACCGGCCGCGGCTGTTCATGATGATGAATGGTTATTTTAACCTATGAGTTACAAGGTGTAATAAATTTCAATGCATGACTGAAACTCTACAGGTATATATATTATTGTCTTTGAAACTCACTTATTTGGCTGCAATATTTGATATATGAGAATGAATTCCATTTGAGCTGCTTTATAAGCTTTGGTTACATTTGTTAGGGCCAGATATAAGTGTAAAGATGTTGGGGGCACTTTGTGAAAGGCTAATAAGGGATCTCATGTAATTGTTTTCAGTTATAGCTAGGTTAGATAAATTAGAGAATTCCCATACCTCAAAGTCGTATAATGCAGCCCAAACCGCTTTGGCATGGTAAATTTGTAAGGCAGCGATATGGGGCAAAAAAGGACTCTTGCCTTTGTGCCACATTGTACTTTCACATGTAACCTGCACATGTTTTTGCATTCTGATCTTTTCCTGGAATTTAGTCTGAGCACCACCAAATAGGACAAACAACAGTGTTGCTTTTTATTCTTTACAGCCGGGCAATAGCAGCTAGGCATAACACAAGAATGCAACTGTTGTTTATGCACATACATGTCCTATCATATAGATCAGTATATGAGCTGCAAACAGACACATGAAATGAGCTTTCTGAGACAAGAGAATTCCGTTCACTGAGATGTAGAGCATCCATCTATGAATTTTAAGGTACAGGTCTTCCGGTTAATCCTAGAGGTCTTTCATATAATCATCTAGCTTTAGTAGGAGGGGAGGAGGGTTAGGTTTGTCCTACACAATGGCAGAGATTTTGATGGCATATGGATTATTACCATGCTAACAATATTTTTCTTATACATTTGTTTTTTAATTGTGGCACGTATACTGCATTTCAGAACACAATAGTTTGAATAAATATTCTAAACTCTCTTTTTGTCTCCTGGTTATCTAATTGTTTACAAGTATGAGTTAGAGAGCAAAAGGGTGTGTCTCCTGTTACCACGATCCCTGAGAGGGTCGAGAGTGTTGTGTTCTGGGGGTGCCAATTCCCTTGTTTCTCTGGTAAGGTTAAGAGGGCAAGTGAGGCACTAAAGCTAGTTGGAACCAGGCACATGACCACTGAGTTGGTAAATTAATCCCTACATATTGAAGTTCTATGGTTCCAAGCATAGTTCTGTACTAGAGCAGAATCCCTGCAAGAAGGCAAACTGGTGTTGCAGTTATGTAGTTGTGCAATTACCGCATTTTTATAAGGGAAAACCATGTGGGTGCTAGAACACAACCCTGCCTGATCCGTGCCCCTTTCTGCAGGAATTCTGTCTGTAAGCTTGCCACGTGTGCCCTGTTTTATTTGAAAATAGCTATCAAAATAGAAGCATGTAAATAATACCTACAGGGGTTCTGGCATTCCCATATTTCTTATAGCAGACTACAGCTTTGCTTGGGGCACTAGAGCAAAAGCTGCCTTGAGGTTCACAAAGATCACTTGTGCCCCCACTTTACAAAGATAGTTTCCCAAACCAATACAGTAAAATGAAATACCTGTTGTATAGTACTTGTATCAGCCCTAAAACCCGCCTACTCTACAGTACATTAGCTAGGATTTGTCTGCAAAAACTCAGACTAATTGGTCTATAATTTTCAGAGTTATCTCTAGTCCCTTTCCTAAAAATAGGGATACTCTCTGCTCTTCTTCAAGTATGTGGGATATGGGCTTCTGCTGAAATTAGCTAGCTCAGAGCAATGAAGATCTGCAGGAATTTTATCTAAACCAGTGGTTTTCCCCACCTTCACGGACTCTTGGACTATATAGCTCACATAATATCATCCATTAAAAAGTGTGTGCAGTATGTTTGATTTCCATCTCTTGTGGGGAGACACTAGGCACTCTATTTATTTAAGAAACTTAGGGGTGTATTCACAAGAACGTGTGAAAGCTACCACACGAGTAGCATAACGCAACTTTCAACATCGCAGCCCATCGCGGGAAAACAACTCCGACTCTGCGAAACCGAGGGTAATGCCCGCGACACAACCACCTCAACGGAGATAAAAACACAAACCCCAATGCTAAAAAACCTGCGATGGGGAAAAGCGAGATAAGAAAAAAGTGACAAACAGTGCGAGGGCAGCAATAAACACGCGCAATGCGGGAAAAAGCACAAGAACAGCATACTGAAAAAGCCGCAGAATAAAATCCAACAACAGCGTAGTACCAAGGATGCAACCTGGCCAACTGCAGAGGACATCATGTACACTACAGCATCCAAGCACCGTGGAAGAACAGAACTGACAGGCACACCACATGAAAGAGACCAGTGGCAGACAAATCAGATCCACACAAGCGACACACCCACCGTGCAGCATGCACACATAGGCAAGAGTGCACCTCAACATTGACAACATCCCGGTACAAACAGCACCCCCACCATATTTGAACACAGGACACAACTTATTCCACAAATGTGCACGACCTGGCAAACTACATCTGAAATTGCAGGGAAAAGTAACATTAAAATGTATGAGTAGAAGCCAAAACCTGCAATTATGTTTTATTCACACATGCAGTGCATATGGTCATTTACTACTGTTGCTTGATTGCCATGATCGGCCACATTGTGACGTGCTCATGAGAAGTAAGTGTCAATGATGGCATTCCTACGTGCCAGTCCTGCTGCTGCTGCAGTGGGATGTGGCCCACTTGCCCCATCACCACCATAATCGTCCGGTACCTCTTGGACTGGGATCCATGGGGCCCTGGTGCGAACACAGATGTTGTGCAACCCATAACATGAAATGATCAGCTTGCATACGATGTACGGGCTGTACAGGAGCTTCCCACCTGTGCCATCCAGGCACCTGAAACGTGACTTCAACACGCCAAATATGCGTTCCACGATGCCCCTGGTGCCAATGTGTGCCGCATTATACTGCCTCTGGGCGGGTGTGTTCGGATCTCGGAGGGGTATCATCATCCAAGGGCAGAGTGCATATCCTTGATCACCTGTGACAGAGCAGGGAGAAAAGAGTCAATACTTGGGTCGGTCGAACGTGATGGCAGGTTCACCAATCCTGTGACGCCTGTGCTGACTGTGTGTGGGGTGAGTGTAAGCAAGCCCGCAGGGAGTAGCTTATGCTGGCAACTACACCAACAGTCATCAGGCAGCCAGAAATGCAATTTCAGAACTACAAGGGGGGATGACACGATTCGCACAAGGCTAGTGACCCTGGATAAACAGTGGGCAAAACGGGCCCACTGCCACAGGACGTTGACCTGCGGGAGACTGGGGTAGGGTCATGTCGGCAGAGCAGTGCCTCAAATGTGTTATGGCTGTATTTCGCTACTCCACACGTTCAACTGTTGTGTGGCTGTGGTATCATGAAATGTCGGTTTTGGGTGCAGGGGTAGGCCAGGATGACCATGGAGTAGTGTGGTCATGTCTGGTAGGTGGTTGTGTAGTTTGACATGTTGATTGTGGTTTGGTCACGTGTGCATCCCCACAGTTGTGCATTTTGCTGTGGAGGTATTGGGATGTGTGGTGTGTTAACTTGGTACTTACCAACGAGCAGTCCCATTCCATATGTGCCATCCTGGAAGCGCTGGTTGATGATGGACTGTCGGAAGATGAAGAAATCATACACACTGCCTGGGTAGTTGGCGATGACATTCGTGAAGAGTACCTGGTGGTCCACTATTGCCAGAGCATTTATGGAATGCGTGTGCTTTCTGTTGCGGTAGTGGTTTGCATTATCCGCTGGGTGCACAAGTGGGACATGTGTGCAGTCTATTGCCCCCAACATGGCCAGGAATCTGGCTATAGCGTAGAAGCCTTGCTGTGCCTCCAGCTGTTCCAGTGCAGTGTTGGGGAAGTGAAGTACTGGGGTATGAAGCTGAGGATGGCATCCAGGACAGGTGTGTTGAACTTGGATAGGGCAGGCTGTGAGACCCCTCTGACTCCGGCAGTTGTTGGTTGGGAGGTACCAGAGGCCAATAGGTGCAGCACAGCCAGTTGCTTTGCCTGCGGAGGGATGTTGGTTAGCCGCTGTGTTGGGACCATCATCCTGTGAGTGATGTGGGTAATGATGCGGTGAATGGTTGTCCTTAAGAACCTGTAGTGGGCAATGTCTTCCTTGGGCTTCAGGTCTGTGAGAGTGGTGCGTTTTCGGTAGGTCCACTATCTTACTCTGTGCTGCCTCTGTGGTGGTCCGGGCTGGTGCAGATCCGGGTCCTGGGGGTGGTGGCGGTCCCAGGGGTGGTGGCGGAGGGTGTTGTGGCCCTGTTGGGGCTCGAGGCTGCATGATGAGTAGCTCCATGGTGTCATTTGTTCTTCGGGTGTGGGTGTGTGCTGGGCTCCATTGCCTACTGCAAGTAGTCGTCCGTCTTAATACCAACTTGAGGGAGGTGTTAAATACCTGCGGCTACCGCGGCTTATTGCCTGTTTTCGATTTGCCTCACGGATCTGTCACTTCGTTGTGAAAGTGGAGCTGTTGTTTTTTGTGTGTTTCTGTATGGGAATGCCTACTCTGCATCTCATTAGCGTTGCCGCCGTGGTGTTAGGTTTTGGGACTGTTATTGCGGGAATTCTTAGGATATCTGCTGTTAGCACCAGCTTGTGAGTGGTGGGGTAGATTTATCACAACTTTGGCTGCGATAAAGTGCCGAAAATTCGGCGATAGCTCCTTGTGAATATGCCCCTTAGAATATACATCTTGAGCCTCATAGGGATCTCTAAAGTGTTGTGACCAGATCTTGGTTTGTATATAAAACTCTGCTTCCCTAGGTTGCCGTCGATTGCAATAGGAGGAAACCTGCCAAAATCCTGTTATCTTTGTTTTCAAAATGTAGAGACCAAATGTTGCCATTTCTTCTTCACTCAACATCTCTTACTAGTATTTTGTGCACACTTTATTCATTCCTAGAGGCTACTACTTGATACTTGTTACCACTTTCAACAGCCTCAATCAATTTGGCCTCAGCTCTTCTACAGGAATTATTGTACTAGAAGCGTTAGTTTCTTTGGGCCTGATTCACAGAACTAACGTAAGACAAAATCTTAAACTTACTACCATTTTGGTATTTACAGAAGGCACTTACCTGTTTTGGTATTCACAGAAGGGACTTACTCATTTCGGTATTCACAGAAGTCATTTAGGAGTCCTAAAGTTAGGAGTCCTAATTTTACTACTCCTAAATTGAGAAAAATCCTAACTTTAAGACTTTTGGTATTCACAGAAGGTCCGAAAGTCTTAAAGTTAGGCTTTTTCTCAGTTTAGGAGTAGTAAAGTTGGGATTCCTATCTTTAGGACTCCTAAATGCCTTCTGTGAATACCCAAAGTCTTAAAGTTAGGTTTTTTCTCAGTTTAGGAGTAGTAAAGTAAGGACTCCTAACTATAGGACTCCTAAATGCCTTCTGTGAATACCGAAAGTCTTAAATGTAGGCTTTTTCTCAGTTTAGGAGTAGTATAGTTAGCAGTCCTAAATTTAGGACTCCTAAATGACTTCTGTGAATGCCGAAAGTCTTAAAGTTAGGATTTTTCTCAGTTTAGGAGTAATAAAGTTAGGACTCTAAATGACTTCTGTGAATACCAAAATGAGTAGGGTCTTCTGTGAATACCAAAATGGTAGTAAGTTTAGGATTTTTTCTTAAGTTAGTTCTGTGAATCAGGCCTGTCGTATTAACACTATTCAACTGGGACTGTCTTAGAAAATTGTTCACTAAGAGAATCAACCATTGTACAGTGCATAGGTGTTATTGGAATTTTATTAGCAGGAATACTAGAATAAGGTTCTAGTAAAGTAGCTAATATGGAATATATGGTAACCTATTTACTATGAAGTTCAATAACATGTGGCCATCTGATGCTACTCCTATTATTTGAATAGTGAATCGGTACTACCGGGGCATCCTGTACTGAAAGACATTTGTGAAAGAGAGAGAACGAGCATCATTATCACAGTCATCTCTATCCAAAACCATCATGTAATTTTTTGAAAAAGGCCAGGGGCCCTTAACTTGGGGATATCCTATTTCGTATCCTCCTCTCTCATTGACAAATGTATTGCATTTAGAGGCTCAAACGTCTCATTGAAGTCACCCGCAATTAATACTGGCAACTTACATTGTCCTGTTTCTGGAATTCATCAATGATTGGAATATATTGTTGAATCATTGTTCCCCTTAGTGCTACTGTTATATACATTAAAGAGTTTCATAAGAGGCTCCCTAGATGAAGGAATAAGGAGCCCTAATATATTGGAAGATCTTAGTTTACGAAGTTTGATTTTAAAAAATAGGGGAGTCTTAGATCACGTCTATAGCAATCTAGACAGTCTAATGGTCGAGGTACCTATACCACTACCCTGGACCGATCATTTTTTAATACCTTTCACATGGTCCCCAAACATTCCTCTCATCTCACAAACCCATGATAAACATTGGGGCAGGAAATGGAGCTCTCTTTCGCTTCCAAAATGGGAACAGGCCCTTATCGAACAGCCACCCCGCCGATTGATCCCAACACAGCCGCTCTTAACTTTAATAACTGGATCTCTAGCACCCTTGATCAAGTTCTTCCGAAGGGTTCTCTGCAAGTAATAAAAAGATCTAAAGTTGCCCCCTGGTATTCTCCCGCCCTTAGAATTTTGAAACAAGCCTGCCGTAAATCAGAGAGAGCCTGGAGGAAAGAACGTTCTCAATCAAAGATAACAGAGTATAAAGCCGCAATGAAGCTCTATAAAAATGAAATAAAATCTGCACAAGCTGAGTTCTATGCAACAAAAATCAATCTTGCCGCGAACTCCCCTAAGGAAATTTTTAGAATAGCGAAATCCCTAATCTCCCCTCCCTCTGAGCGTTTGTCATCGGATGGTGCACAGGCCCGTTGTAACAACTTAGCCACTTTCTTCTCTCAGAAGATTCAGGCCATTTATTCCCTATTTTCTATAGGTAGTGACGATACGGGTCTCACCTCCACAACAGACTCTGACCCGCCCATCTCCTGTTCACTGGACATCCTTCCATCTCTTGACTCCAGTACATTAGACAGAATGATCCCTAAAGTCACCTCGGGATCTCCTAATGACCCGGCTCCCCCGCAGACCTTAGCTAAGGTTATTGATACCATCCGCCCGGTCATTTTGGATGTCCTCAACGCCTCTATCTCCTCCAACTCCGTTCCAGCTCCATGGAAGTGTGCGATGGTCAAGGCCCTGCTGAAAAAACCGAACCAGGACCAGAACAACTTGACCAATTTTCGTCCCATCTCTCTGCTTCCGTGGTTGAGCAAACTGCTGGAGAGGCACGTCAACAAGATCTTAGTAGATTATTTAGAATCTAATAATCTGCTACGTGCCTCTCAGACGGGGTTCCGCCCTCAGCACGGCACTGAAACTGCCCTCCTGGCAGTGACGGAAGCAGCGAGAGCTATACTGGACCGGGGAGGAAAAACAGCCATCATACTTCTCGATCTCAGTGCCGCGTTCGACACAGTTAACCATGCCGTGCTATTACATCGTTTGAAGGGCATGGGTGTTTCGGGCGCGGCCCTGGCATGGCTGACCTCCTTCCTGGATGAGCGATTCTTCCAGGTGTTTGAGGGCGAGGTGGTATCCCCCAAGCATCCGCTTAGCTGTGGAGTCCCCCAGGGCTCCTCCCTGAGCCCCACTCTTTTTAATGTTTACATGCAACCCCTAGAGAAGATAGTCCACCCTTTTGGGGTGCGTATTGTCACCTACGCCGACGACACCCAATTGGTGGTCTCCTTGGACCACAATGAGGGGTCGCCTAACACCCTGGGCCCTTGTCTAGAGGCTGTTGCTAATTGGATGCAATCCTCCCACCTCAAACTCAATGGGGAGAAGACTGAGATCATGTTATTAGGCAATCCCTCCTTGACCACCTTGGCCTCCACCTGGCCCACATGTCTCGGCTCTCCCCCTCCCCCCAAACCTCAGATAAAGAGCCTGGGAATCTGGCTTGATAAAGCACTGGACTTCTCGGTACAAGCCACCAAAACCGCCTCCACATGCATTGGGCTGATGAAAATGCTCCGCAAAGTGCTCCCTTTGCTCCCATTCCAGGCGGGAAGGGTCATGGTGCAAGCCCTGATACTTTCTCGCCTGGATTATGGAAATGCCCTATATTTAGGAGCCTCGGCGGTAGTGACCAAGAGGCTCCAAGTCACGCAAAATTGCGCCGCCCGACTACTGTTCAACATTCCTCGCTGGCAATCAGCGAGGAATGCACTAAAAGAACTCCATTGGCTCCCAGTGGTTGCCAGAGCACAGTTTAAGGCCATGTGCATTCTGCACAAATCTTTCCATCGAACTGGCCCTGCCGTTCTGTTTCCTTTAGTGGTGCCTTATGCACCATCTAGAGCTCTTCGCTCTGGTACACTGCATTTGGCAACCACAAGCAAAATCAACAAGGCCCGATGGGGCGGCCGCTCCTTTGCCTATATGGCTGCGAGGCTCTGGAACTCTCTTCCTTTAGCCTTGAGACAGAATAACAACCGAATGCTATTCAGGAAAGCTCTGAAAACCTATTTGTTTGCAAAAGCGTGTTGACGTACCCGGTAGCCCGCCACAGTAATCAGTCTAGAGCGCTGCGAGGCCTCCGGGTAGTTACGCGCTATATAAGTGTAATTTTTCATTTGATTTCATTTATTCATATGGTCAACCCCAAGACAGGCACCCTGATGTTGACGGTATTGCTTCCACACTATAATTTTGTACCCTGATCTGTGAATAGGTGTGACTGCCTATATTTTTTGAAAATGCAAATGCAGTATTTATCAATAAAGTCATCTGAATGGAAATCCTTGAACGTAGACCTCAGACCCGACACATTCCAGGATAGTAGCCTAGTCTTATAAAACTCCAGTAATGGTCCATTCCCATTCGGATTGGGCCCTGAATTCTGGTGAGCCCTATCATTTGGGGATAAGATACTAAACCCACTGGAATTGCCTCTAGTGCTTCTGGGTTCAAGCTCCCATTATGATTAAAAATAAACAAATAAAGTGGGGTACTTGAAGATGGAAATCCTCTAGCCCACTGCCGAGAATTACTAAGTCAGTCCATCACATTCAAATGTGTGGTCAGGCGGTGCCCCAGTATGGTGCCTACTGTTGTCCAAGCCCCTCACTCACTTCTTGGAATACTGCATTGCAATCGCTGAGAGACACTTGCCAAACAGGTGGATGTTTAGTTTTAAATCAGGTGATGAAGCCATTGGAAGGTCTGGTGCATAAATCAAGGTCCATCTGCCCTTCCAAGACCCCTCCTCTCACAATATGAATAACAAAATAATCATACGGGTCATTTGGTGGAAAAAACTGCTCAACATTGAGTAGATATGAACTTATTACACAGCGACACTGGTGAGAGTGCCTAATCCAATGGATTACCTTGTTTGTTTTAGAGAATTCTTGTCTCCCCAAAGTATAGAGATCATTTTGGGTCATTATCATGTACAGAATAATACCACTTCTCATTGCTAGCATCATTGTTTAGCGATCATGCTTTGGGTAGAAATAAGAGTGTGAATAACTAATTACTTTTCCCTTTCTTCAATAATGTACTAGGCTTGCTTTACAACTTCACGTCCATTGCTCCTATACTGCATGGGTAGCTGTACAGAAGGTGACCTTTTGTAAGTAGAACCTCCCTCATTCCTAGCCAAACTAATAACTCTATAGACGCCATCACTGCCAATCTCCCCCATAATTCACCCCACCTGGTGAAACTTCCTTTGATGAAGTTATTTAAATTCTCTTCTCATCTGACTGTGGTTCTGCGAGGCTACCAGTCTCTTAATCCAGCAACTTACTTGAAATCTTATCTGCAATCCTCAGGTTTTGCAAACACTTCACTTTAACAGATAGTTCTTGGACAAGGGCACTTATTAGGTTGTTTTTCTGATGTCAAGAACACCTATCCAATAATCTATCTTTAATCTGGTCCTTTAATTTTATATTTCATGATTATTACTGATTATCCTTGTAGACTACCTCACCACTTTTACTTTATCTGCAATTGTCAGTAGATCATGTAAAAGGTCTCGTTTTTATGAGTAGAAAATATTGGCACACACTAAGAGAAAGGGTTTAGGTGTTTCCATGTTTTTTCATCGCATAGACAGAGGAGCTTTTTCCTGTGTCCCATCGCCAAAATGTAACTCCCAATCATAGTACATCTAAACTCGTTTTGAGATACAAATTCATTTTTTGTTACTATCTTCATCTAGAGGAGATGTTTCCATTGTCCCACCTTCAAGGTACAAATAGTCAAGGCTACAAGGTTTAACAGTTAGTCTCGACATGTTTATGTGCGAGTAACAATTATTGTAACATCAACTTAGTGCCTTCTACCTTGAGATAGACATAATAGCTTATTTACGGAAAGGAACTCTGAATTAATCTAATGCTGCATTCTGTTTGTGTTCATTGTTGGCGATTTCATCTACTTCATCTTATTATATATTCGCCTAATAAAAAACAGTACTGGCATATATTATTAGCTTTCATTAGAGGAAAATGTTAAGTGAATAGAACCGTAAAACTTATTGCTGAATTAAGAATGTGAGAATAGATTTCACAACGTTAAAAATATCCCCTTAATACAATTAAGATACACAAACAAAGCTCTGTATTTTGCAACCAAGCATGATAAAGGACTTTGTTCATAATCGCCATGGGAATTTATGATTTTCTTTAATGTTGTCAAACATGTATAATTAAGCTGGATTTAAAATAAAATACTCATGCATAAATTATGGCTTGTGTGACTGATTATTCAGTTATGGATAGCCGAGCCAACCATAAGTTAAGCTTTTGATGCGTTTCTTTAGATTCAATTTGTAACACAAGCGTACTTTGCGTTTTGCTTTGGAGAGCATCTATAAATATATATTAAGGTATACACAAAGAGTTATTGATCTCAAAAGATGGCTAAAAATGGGTACAATATGTGGTTTGGTCATGTAAATAAACGTAAGAGTGATGCGTCATACCCAAAATCTTTTTTCAGTAAAAATACAAATAGTTGCGTGATATATATTGTGACCTGGGAGGAGCTCTGTTTTAGAAGCTTAGTTCTAGATGTGAAATAATAAATAAGCCCGCATCGTAGTTCTTGTTCCATCAAATGACAACAGCAGATGATATTGGTTTAAGCACTTATCTCCCTTTACCTTGTTTCTTCATTGAACAAACCATTGAGGACTTTCACAGTATATACATATTTTTATCACATGCTCTGTGAAAACATAATGGACACATGCAATGTAATGTGCCCTGCATTAATATTATTTACAAATACTGGCCATGTGCCTTTCACACAAGACACTCGTATTACACGGTTGCTTGATACAGGCAATACAAATATATATATGTCTAAGATGGGCTGGGCGTTGGGTGCACACGTGGATGTAAGTCGAGTCAGAAATGTTCATAATGGGTAAACCCTCATTGCGGCCTCCTAACAGGCGAAATGTAACTAGGAGAAAGTTGGTTGGCAGCTTCGTGTATTATCATTTCCAGAAGTGGTCTGTCATAATATAATTAATGGACTGGAGAAACAAAAATGTGAAACTTCAGATGGATAACTGTGATTAGATACAGTGGAAGATCATTTATTCCAATTTGGTTCTCAACTCAATTAGGATGTGTCTTATTTGCAGATTTGCACTGACAATTACACTTGGTTTTTATGTCCCTTTTTATTGGATTTGCTACATTTTGAACATTAGCATGAATGACACCATGTGTACGTTGTCAAAAAGGCTATGACAGCTATATATTTGCATCTTCACTAAAATGAGCTGCTGAAATTGTAATATCTCGTTTGTGTTCCGTGACCCATGTACATTCTAATTTATGTTTTAATATCCCTCCATCATTAATTCAAGGCCTAAATGGAGCGAGCATTATCCATTGTAATCACACAGGTCACTGTATCATTTATTGCGATTATTACATGGTTGGATAGAAAATACCAATTAGGAAATTCATGTTAAGATTCATTATACACTGATAACATTCAAATAGTTTCTCCTTGATATTTACCCTCTTTAGATGACGGTATAACAGACCAAACACAGGAGTGCCTTATGTAGTTTGCTGACATTGATAAAAAACAAAGTAACGAGGTAATTTCAATCGTTGATACTGAGCAAATCGTGCTTTTACACAGCATAGTTCTAGTATCAGAGTTTAACTATATATTTTTCTAATTACTTTTCATATATCACTTTTGCACAGTGTTGAATTCTAATGGCTTTGTTCATTTAAAACTCTTATGTGTTAACTGATATTTTCACGTAACCATAACAATCTGTAACCTTCGTTTTATTTTTATCTGAATTTCCAACTTTCTTTTCTTTTAATATGAAGTAAGATATTACATTGTAAATCCTAACTATAACATCAAACTAACCCTTGTTCTTTTCCAGTGAATTTCTAAGGCTTTGTTTTTAATGTAAAGTAAGATATAAAATGACAACTCCAAAAGTAATGTCAATATAAAAGTTTTTGAGTGAATTTCTATGGGCTTTCTAACGTAATGTTGGCCATGTGCAGTAGGGGGCAGGCACTGTTCACAACCCCCCATGGGAGCCTAATGTCATGTTACAACATAAAGGGTGTCATTTTAAGTAAGGCCGACCCACTGGATTTGTCAATGGGCCAGAACACCGATATATAAAAGAGGCAGGCCTATTGGCTTTACCAAGGGGTCATATATATAAACCACATCAGTTGATTTTATCAAACAGTCCCCAATAACTAAAATGACTTCAATGTATAATGTTTTAATCTACACAGAGTGATATTTAATAATAGGGATTATCACAAAATAGTTTCAATAAAAAAATGTTTTAAAACATTGAACATGTCTTTGAGGCTTTTTTAAAATTTCAGTCAACAAAATGCAGCCATAGACCCAACTGGAAGTGATCTCTGTACTCCAGCTGAGGAGCCCACAGTTCCAGCTTGGAGTGGTTTAAAAATATCTATCTATCTATCTATCTATCTATCTATCTATCTATCTATCTATCTATCTATCTATCTATCTATCTATCTATCTATCTATCTATCTATCTATCTATCTATCTATCTATCTATCTATCTATCTATCTATCTATCTATCTATCTATCTATCTATCTATCTATCTATCTATCTATCTATCTATCCATCCATCCATCCATCCATCCATCCATCCATCCATCCATCCATCCATCCATCCATCCATCCATCCATCCATCCATCTCTCTCTCTCTCTGTCTGTCTGTCTGCCTGTCTGTCTGTCTGTCTGCCTGCCTGCCTGCCTGCCTATCTATCTATCTATCTATCTATCAATCTATCTATCTATCTATCTATCTACATGTCTGTCTTTCTGTGTGTGTGTGTGTGTGTGTGCATGTATTAATATTTCACAGTGATGGTCCCATTTGTCAGGTCATAGTCAGGTCAGGGTTTCCTAAGGAAAAGCATCTTTTTGTTTCAATAGTAACTTTCACATCGCTTGACGAGTCTTCACTTAACTTTCCAAAACAATTGACCCACATCAGCTCCTTTCTGGAAGGTTCAGTAGTATTACATCAAGCAGAAGCTAAGAGAAAGGGAGTGGGGTCGCAAAAATTGCTTTCCCACATTAATTCAGATAGGACATTTTGGGAAGTGATACAAAACAACTGAACTGAATTAAGCAAAAATTGACAGCAAGCTAGGATTTTAATCAGAAAGCACACTTTTTTCCACTCAGTATAGGTTTGTTCAGCTGGTTTGGAAAAATTTGTGTTTACAGAGTTTCTCAGAGTGGTCAGGAAGGGGTTAAAAAAATAATTATCTGGGCTTTTGATTTCCAGATATTCCCTGACTGTTCACTTTAAAGTGGGCTAATAAATCCTGATTTGCGGGCCACCACCTAAATAGTATGTTGCGGCAGCCATTAAAAAAATATATTTTATATATTACCTACTGGCGATAGCCAGTAGGTATATATAGTTAGGATTGTTTTCCATAGGGAAATCGCCACATTCTATTGGGAATAACTTTGGCGCCGGTTGAGGAATCTTCCCGAATTTTTCCTTAACTTTGCCTCGCGGAGCTCCGGTCTTTCCCTGAAAGTTTGGGGGGGATTCGTCAAGCGGGGGCCGAGATAAAAGGGGGTCCCAAAACGTGTTTCCCCCATGTTAATTTCCATAGGGTGGTCGAACTCACTATTAGCTCGAACGGCTGAATGGATTTTCACCAAACTTGGCAAAATTGTAGGGACTGGTAGCCCGATGTGCCTTTGCTATGTCTCAAGATATGTGCTCCAGAGGATTTTGAGTAATTTGGGTTAAAAAAAATATATATATCTATAGCAGCTTACCCGTGAGCTTACCCGTGCGCTTACGGTACGCGCACGTACGCGTACCGTACGCGTACCGTACGCGTACCTCTAGTGCGCGAGCTGCATTTTGATTGGCTGCCAATGTCTGTCAACACTCCAAAACAGAAACTGTTGGCAGCCATCTTGTGCCTCGGTAGACTGAGGCACAGGAAAGCAGAAAAACAAACGTGTAGAACTTTAAAAAAAGTTGTGGGGTACGCGTACCGGTACGCGTACCCCGCGACTTTAAAAAAAAAAATTGAGCAGGCCTAGGGGGTCAGGGTGCTTCTACTCTGGCCCCTTTGCGAGTTTCACACCTTTGTTTCACTGCTTTCTTGTGCCTTGGTTCTAACAATTCAGAAAAGGGGGTGGTGATGGACAGAGCATCTGAATTAAGCAGAACACTCCTACCCAGTCAAAAGATCAGGGCTTGATCCATCACCGTTTTTTAGCTCACTGCACCATCCCAGCTCAGAACCTGGCTATATGCAAATTAGTCTGACCCTGGCCCAGTGCATCATGGGAACAGGGCAGACCAAACTACCAAGCCAATTCTTTACTGGAAAGGAAACAAGCTTCCGGGGACCAGTTTCTGGCATTACAGCCGTCTTCGGCCCGGCTTGCTTGAATCCTGATGGTGCAGTGAGCAAGGGACTCATGTCTGAGCATACCCTTCCACTCCTATAGTGGCCAAAACGATTCAGAAAAGAGGGTGGTGATGGACAGAGCATCTGAATTAAGCAGAACACTCCTACCCAGTCAAAAGATCAGGGCTTGATCCATCACCGGTTCTAACATGGCACAAGATGGCTGCCAACACTTCCTGGTTTTGAGTGTTGACAGACAGTGTAAGCCAATCAGCATGCCTTCCCGAGAAAGCTGCATGGTCATTGGCTGTCAACATTTCGAACCAGGAGGTGTTGGCATCCATCTTGTGCTAGTGTTGACAGACAGTGACAGTCAATCAGCATGCCTTCCCAAGAAAGCTGTATGCTCATTGGCTGTCAACACTTCTAACCAGGAAGTGTTGGCATCCATCTTGGGTCTTAGTAGACTGAGGCACAAGAAAGCAGAAAAACAAATGTGTAGAACAAAAAAAGGGGGCAGGGTAGAAACACCCTGACCTCCTAGGGCTGCTCAGGTGGTCCCACTAGGATATTAATATATTTAAACGTTATCCGCTAATAGAATTAGCATTTAAAAAACCTTGCAAATTCACTGAAAAAACTATAGGTTTAAGGCCTTTTATAGTTAGAAATTAGCATTTAAAAAACCTTTGAAATTCACTGAAAGAACCATAGGTTTCAGGCCTTATATAGTTAGGAATTAGCATTAAAAAAACTTTTGAATATATAAAAACGTTATCCGCTAATAGAATTAGAATTTAAAAACCTTGTGAATTCAATGAAAAAACCATAGGTTTCAGGCCTGATATAGTTAGGAATTAGCATTTAAAAAACCTTTGAAATTCACTGAAAAAAACATAGGTTTCAGGCCTTATATAGTTAGGAATTAGCATTTAAAAAAACCTTGCAAATTCACTGAAAAAACCATAGGTTTCAGGCCTTATATAGTTAGGAATTAGCATTTAAAAAACCTTGCAAATTCACTGAAAAAACCATAGGTTTCAGGCCTTATATAGTTAGGAATTAGCATTTAAAAAACCTTGCAAATTCACTGAAAAAACCATAGGTTTCAGGCCTTATATATTTAGGAATTAGCATTTAAAAAACCTTTGAAATTCACTGAAAAAAACATAGGTTTCAGGAGTTATATAGTTAGGAATTAGCTTTTACAAAACCTTTGAAATTCACTCAAAAAACTATAAGTTTTAGTGGTGTTAAAGTTAGCTGGACATTTTACTCATACAAAACCATTGAAATTGCTCCTATATAGTTAGTTGTACTAACTATATTTCGCGCACCCGCAATCCACTGCTGATGATGTCACATATTAGATCATTCATGACATGGTCAGTGACATCACTGATGACATCTCAAATGACATCACTGATGACATCACTGATGACATCATCCAGTGAATGTGGTTTGCTTCGTTATTTAAATATGCATTATATATATAGCAATTTGCATTGAAGAATGAGTGGATATATATAAATAAATATTTGGATGGAGGATTTAATAGCAGTGTAATCGACTGTTTACTTGAGCAATTTATAATGTCTCACTAAATATAGTGGTTTTTAATTGACACTAAGAAAGTGAACTTTGCAGCGTCCACATGGAAAGTATGCTGATGTTAAACACCACGAATACCAGAATGCTCTGGGATTGCTAATCATGGCATTAGTACACGCCCACTGGGGCGGACTTAATAAAGCAAGTAAAGGTGGTTTAACATGAGGCTGCGAGGTTCTTTTGTCAAGCTCGTGAACAAGGACTGTGTGTCTGAAACGCGTAGAGCTGCAGATTAATGGAGAAATGCACGAATCTGGTTGTGCGGCGCACACTCACCTTCAAAGGTTTATTCCCCCGTGTGGGCGTCCTCACAAGTGGCAACTTGAAGTTTTTGATGTTTTGCGGCCCTGCCAGGTCGCGAGGACGAACCGCTGCTGCAATGCGGATCTTTGGTGTTCAAAAGGCTGGGCGCCATAAAAGAACGGAGGGTTCCACAGTGAGTGTTTCATTGCAACATCACCAGCCCGTGTGTTTTAACCTACCCACTGGGGTTTTTAATTGACACTAAGAAAGTGAACTTTGCAGCGTCCACATGGAAAGTATGCTGATGTTAAACACCACGAATACCAGAATGCTCTGGATTGCTAATCATGGCATTAGTACACGCCCACTGGGGCGGACTTAATAAAGCAAGTAAAGGTGGTTTAACATGAGGCTGCGAGGTTCTTTTGTCAAGCTCGTGAACAAGGACTGTGTGTCTGAAACGCGTAGAGCTGCAGATTAATGGAGAAATGCACGAATCTGGTTGTGCGGCGCACACTCACCTTCAAAGGTTTATTCCCCCGTGTGGGCGTCCTCACAAGTGGCAACTTGAAGTTTTTGATGTTTTGCGGCCCTGCCAGGTCGCGAGGACGAACCGCTGCTGCAATGCGGATCTTTGGTGTTCAAAAGGCTGGGCGCCATAAAAGAACGGAGGGTTCCACAGTGAGTGTTTCATTGCAACATCACCAGCACGTGTGTTTTAACCTACCCACTGGGGTTTTTAATTGACACTAAGAAAGTGAACTTTGCAGCGTCCACATGGAAAGTATGCTGATGTTAAACACCACGAATACCAGAATGCTCTGGGATTGCTAATCATGGCATTAGTACACGCCCACTGGGGCGGACTTAATAAAGCAAGTAAAGGTGGTTTAACATGAGGCTGCGAGGTTCTTTTGTCAAGCTCGTGAACAAGGACTGTGTGTCTGAAACGCGTAGAGCTGCAGATTAATGGAGAAATGCACGAATCTGGTTGTGCGGCGCACACTCACCTTCAAAGGTTTATTCCCCCGTGTGGGTGTCCTCACAAGTGGCAACTTGAAGTTTTTGATGTTTTGCGGCCCTGCCAGGTCGCGAGGACGAACCGCTGCTGCAATGCGGATCTTTGGTGTTCAAAAGGCTGGGCGCCATAAAAGAACGGAGGGTTCCACAGTGAGTGTTTCATTGCAACATCACCAGCCCGTGTGTTTTAACCTACCCACTGGGGTTTTTAATTGACACTAAGAAAGTGAACTTTGCAGCGTCCACATGGAAAGTATGCTGATGTTAAACACCACGAATACCAGAATGCTCTGGGATTACTAATCATGGCATTAGTACACGCCCACTGGGGCGGACTTAATAAAGCAAGTAAAGGTGGTTTAACATGAGGCTGCGAGGTTCTTTTGTCAAGCTCGTGAACAAGGACTGTGATTCTGAAACGCGTAGAGCTGCAGATTAATGGAGAAATGCACGAATCTGGTTGTGCGGAGCACACTCACCTTCAAAGGTTTATTCCCACGTGTGGGCGTCCTCAAAAGTGGCAACTTGAAGTTTTTGATGTTTTGCGGCCCTGCCGGGTCGCGAGGACGAACCGCTGCTGCAATGCGGATCTTTGGTGTTCAAAAGGCTGGGCGCCATAAAAGAACGGAGGGTTCCACAGTGAGTGTTTCATTGCAACATCACCAGCCCGTGTGTTTTAACCTACCCACTGGGGTTTTTAATTGACACTAAGAAAGTGAACTTTGCAGCGTCCACATGGAAAGTATGCTGATGTTAAACACCACGAATACCAGAATGCTCTGGGATTGCTAATCATGGCATTAGTACACGCCCACTGGGGCGGACTTAATAAAGCAAGTAAAGGTGGTTTAACATGAGGCTGTGAGGTTCTTTTGTCAAGCTCGTGAACAAGGACTGTGTGTCTGAAACGTGTAGAGCTGCAGATTAATGGAGAAATGCACGAATCTGGTTGTGCGGCGCACACTCACCTTCAAAGGTTTATTCCCCCGTGTGGGCGTCCTCACAAGTGGCAACTTGAAGTTTTTGATGTTTTGCGGCCCTGCCAGGTCGCGAGGACGAACCGCTGCTGCAATGCGGATCTTTGGTGTTCAAAAGGCTGGGCGCCATAAAAGAACGGAGGGTTCCACAGTGAGTGTTTCATTGCAACATCACCAGCCCGTGTGTTTTAACCTACCCACTGGGGTTTTTAATTGACACTAAGAAAGTGAACTTTGCAGCGTCCACATGGAAAGTATGCTGATGTTAAACACCACGAATACCAGAATGCTCTGGGATTGCTAATCATGGCATTAGTACACGCCCACTGGGGCGGACTTAATAAAGAAAGTAAAGGTGGTTTAACATGAGGCTGCGAGGTTCTTTTGTCAAGCTCGTGAACAAGGACTGTGTGTCTGAAACGCGTAGAGCTGCAGATTAATGGAGAAATGCACGAATCTGGTTGTGCGGCGCACACTCACCTTCAAAGGTTTATTCCCCCGTGTGGGCGTCCTCACAAGTGGTAACTTGAAGTTTTTGATGTTTTGCGGCCCTGCCAGGTCGCGAGGACGAACCGCAGCTGCAATGCGGATCTTTGGTGTTTAAAAGGCTGGGCGCCATAAAAGAACGGAGGGTTCCACAGTGAGTGTTTCATTGCAACATCACCAGCCCGTGTGTTTTAACCTACCCACTGGGGTTTTTAATCGACACTAAGAAAGTGAACTTTGCAGCGTCCACATGGAAAGTATGCTGATGTTAAACACCACGAATACCAGAATGCTCTGGGACTGCTAATCATGGCATTAGTACACGCCCACTGTGGCGGACTTAATAAAGCAAGTAAAGGTGGTTTAACATGAGGCTGCGAGGTTCTTTTGTCAAGCTCGTGAACAAGGACTGTGTGTCTGAAACGCGTAGAGCTGCAGATTAATGGAGAAATGCACGAATCTGGTTGTGCGGCGCACACTCACCTTCAAAGGTTTATTCCCACGTGTGGGCGTCCTCAAAAGTGGCAACTTGAAGTTTTTGATGTTTTGCGGCCCTGCCAGGTCGCGAGGACGAACCGCTGCTGCAATGCGGATCTTTGGTGTTCAAAAGGCTGGGCGCCATAAAAGAACGGAGGGTTCCACAGTGAGTGTTTCATTGCAACATCACCAGCCCGTGTGTTTTAACCTACCCACTGGGGTTTTTAATTGACACTAAGAAAGTGAACTTTGCAGCGTCCACATGGAAAGTATGCTGATGTTAAACACCACGAATACCAGAATGCTCTGGGAT
The DNA here is from genome assembly GCF_964261635.1 of Lissotriton helveticus. NCBI lineage: Eukaryota > Metazoa > Chordata > Amphibia > Caudata > Salamandridae > Lissotriton > Lissotriton helveticus. The sequence continues at coordinate 875,687,499 of NC_136068.1, read as the reverse complement.
TGCTAATCATGGCATTAGTACACGCCCACTGGGGCGGACTTAATAAAGCAAGTAAAGGTGGTTTAACATGAGGCTGTGAGGTTCTTTTGTCAAGCTCGTGAACAAGGACTGTGTGTCTGAAACGTGTAGAGCTGCAGATTAATGGAGAAATGCACGAATCTGGTTGTGCGGCGCACACTCACCTTCAAAGGTTTATTCCCCCGTGTGGGCGTCCTCACAAGTGGCAACTTGAAGTTTTTGATGTTTTGCGGCCCTGCCAGGTCGCGAGGACGAACCGCTGCTGCAATGCGGATCTTTGGTGTTCAAAAGGCTGGGCGCCATAAAAGAACGGAGGGTTCCACAGTGAGTGTTTCATTGCAACATCACCAGCCCGTGTGTTTTAACCTACCCACTGGGGTTTTTAATTGACACTAAGAAAGTGAACTTTGCAGCGTCCACATGGAAAGTATGCTGATGTTAAACACCACGAATACCAGAATGCTCTGGGATTGCTAATCATGGCATTAGTACACGCCCACTGGGGCGGACTTAATAAAGAAAGTAAAGGTGGTTTAACATGAGGCTGCGAGGTTCTTTTGTCAAGCTCGTGAACAAGGACTGTGTGTCTGAAACGCGTAGAGCTGCAGATTAATGGAGAAATGCACGAATCTGGTTGTGCGGCGCACACTCACCTTCAAAGGTTTATTCCCCCGTGTGGGCGTCCTCACAAGTGGTAACTTGAAGTTTTTGATGTTTTGCGGCCCTGCCAGGTCGCGAGGACGAACCGCAGCTGCAATGCGGATCTTTGGTGTTTAAAAGGCTGGGCGCCATAAAAGAACGGAGGGTTCCACAGTGAGTGTTTCATTGCAACATCACCAGCCCGTGTGTTTTAACCTACCCACTGGGGTTTTTAATCGACACTAAGAAAGTGAACTTTGCAGCGTCCACATGGAAAGTATGCTGATGTTAAACACCACGAATACCAGAATGCTCTGGGACTGCTAATCATGGCATTAGTACACGCCCACTGTGGCGGACTTAATAAAGCAAGTAAAGGTGGTTTAACATGAGGCTGCGAGGTTCTTTTGTCAAGCTCGTGAACAAGGACTGTGTGTCTGAAACGCGTAGAGCTGCAGATTAATGGAGAAATGCACAAATCTGGTTGTGCGGCGCACACTCACCTTCAAAGGTTTATTCCCCCGTGTGGGCGTCCTCACAAGTGGTAACTTGAAGTTTTTGATGTTTTGCGGCCCTGCCAGGTCGCGCGGACGAACCGCAGCTGCAATGCGGATCTTTGGTGTTCAAAAGGCTGGGTGCCATAAAAGAACGGAGGGTTCCACAGTGAGTGTTTCATTGCAACATCACCAGCCCGTGTGTTTTAACCTACCCACTGGGGTTTTTAATCGACACTAAGAAAGTGAACTTTGCAGCGTCCACATGGAAAGTATGCTGATGTTAAACACCACAAATACCAGAATGCTCTGGGACTGCTAATCATGGCATTAGTACACGCCCACTGGGGCGGACTCACTAAAGCAAGTAAAGGTGGTTTAACATGAGGCTGCGAGGTTCTTTTGTCAAGCTCGTGAACAAGGACTGTGTGTCTGAAACGCGTAGAGCTGCAGATTAATGGAGAAATGCACGAATCTGGTTGTGCGGTGCACACTCACCTTCAAAGGATTATTCCCCCGTGTGGGCGTCCTCACAAGTGGTAACTTGAAGTTTTTGATGTTTTGCGGCCCTGCCAGGTCGCGAGGACGAACCGCTGCTGCAATGCGGATCTTTGGTGTTCAAAAGGCTGGGCGCCATAAAAGAACGGAGGGTTCCACAGTGAGTGTTTCATTGCAACATCACCAGCCCGTGTGTTTTAACCTACCCACTGGGGTTTTTAATCGACACTAAGAAAGTGAACTTTGCAGCGTCCACATGGAAAGTATGCTGATGTTAAACACCACAAATACCAGAATGCTCTGGGACTGCTAATCATGGCATTAGTACACGCCCACTGGGGCGGACTTAATAAAGCAAGTAAAGGTGGTTTAACATGAGGCTGCGAGGTTCTTTTGTCAAGCTCGTGAACAAGGACTGTGTGTCTGAAACGCGTAGAGCTGCAGATTAATGGAGAAATGCACGAATCTGGTTGTGCGGCGCACACTCACCTTCAAAGGTTTATTCCCCCGTGAGGGCGTCCTCACAAGTGGTAACTTGAAGTTTTTGATGTTTTGCGGCCCTGCCAGGTCGCGAGGACGAACCGCTGCTGCAATGCGGATCTTTGGTGTTCAAAAGGCTGGGCGCCATAAAAGAACGGGGGGTTCCACAGTGAGTGTTTCATTGCAACATCACCAGCCCGTGTGTTTTAACCTACCCACTGGGGTTTTTAATTGACACTAAGAAAGTGAACTTTGCAGCGTCCACATGGAAAGTATGCTGATGTTAAACACCACGAATACCAGAATGCTCTGGGATTGCTAATCATGGCATTAGTACACGCCCACTGGAGCGGACTTAATAAAGCAAGTAAAGGTGGTTTAACATGAGGCTGCGAGGTTCTTTTGTCAAGCTCGTGAACAAGGACTGTGTGTCTGAAACGCGTAGAGCTGCAGATTAATGGAGAAATGCACGAATCTGGTTGTGCGGCGCACACTCCCCTTCAAAGGTTTATTCCCCCGTGTGGGCGTCCTCACAAGTGTCAACTTGAAGTTTTTGATGTTTTGCGGCCCTGCCAGGTCGCGAGGACGAACCGCAGCTGCAATGCGGATCTTTGGTGTTCAAAAGGCTGGGCGCCATAAAAGAACGGAGGGTTCCACAGTGAGTGTTTCATTGCAACATCACCAGCCCGTGTGTTTTAACCTACCCACTGGGGTTTTTAATCGACACTAAGAAAGTGAACTTTGCAGCGTCCACATGGAAAGTATGCTGATGTTAAACACCACGAATACCAGAATGCTCTGGGACTGCTAATCATGGCATTAGTACACGCCCACTGGGGCGGACTCAATAAAGCAAGTAAAGGTGGTTTAACATGAGGCTGCGAGGTTATTTTGTCAAGCTCGTGAACAAGGACTGTGTGTCTGAAACGCGTAGAGCTGCAGATTAATGGAGAAATGCACGAATCTGGTTGTGCGGTGCACACTCACCTTCAAAGGATTATTCTCCCGTGTGGGCATCCTCACAAGTGGTAACTTGAAGTTTTTGATGTTTTGCGGCCCTGCCAAGTCGCGAGGACGAACCGCTGCTGCAATGCGGATCTTTGGTGTTCAAAAGGCTGGGCACCATAAAAGAACGGAGGGTTCCACAGTTACTGTTTCATTGCAACATCACCAGCCCGTGTGTTTTAACCTACCCACTGGGGTTTTTAATCGACACTAAGAAAGTGAACTTTGCAGCGTCCACATGGAAAGTATGCTGATGTTAAACACCACGAATACCAGAATGCTCTGGGACTGCTAATCATGGCATTAGTACACGCCCACTGGGGCGGACTTAATAAAGCAAGTAAAGGTGGTTTAACATGAGGCTGCGAGGATCTTTTGTCAAGCTCGTGAACAAGGACTGTGTGTCTGAAACGCGTAGAGCTGCAGATTAATGGAGAAATGCACGAATCTGGTTGTGCGGCGCACACTCACCTTCAAAGGTTTATTCCCCCGTGTGGGTGTCCTCACAAGTGGTAACTTGAAGTTTTTGATGTTTTGCGGCCCTGCCAGGTCGCGAGGACGAACTGCTGCTGCAATGCGGATCTTTGGTGTTCAAAAGGCTGGGAGCCATAAAAGAACGGAGGGTTCCACAGTGAGTGTTTCATTGCAACATCACCAGCCTGTGTGTTTTAACCTACCCACTGGGGTTTTTAATCGACACAAAGAAAGTGAACTTTGCAGCATCCACATGGAAAGTATGCTGATATTAAACACCACGAATACCAGAATGCTCTGGGACTGCTAATCATGGCATTAGTACAAGCCCACTGGGGCAGACTTAATAAAGCAAGTAAAGGTGGTTTAACATGAGGCTGCGAGGTTCTTTTGTCAAGCTCGTGAACAAGGACTGTGAGTCTGAAACGCGTAGAGCTGCAGATTAATTGAGAAATGCACGAATCTGGTTGTGCGGTGCACACTCACCTTCAAAGGTTTATTCCCCCGTGTGGGCGTCCTCACAAGTGGTAACTTGAAGTTTTTGATGTTTTGCGGCCCTGCCAGGTCGCGAGGACGAACCGCAGCTGCAATGCGGATCTTTGGTGTTCAAAAGGCTGGGCGCCATAAAAGAACGGAGGGTTCCACAGTGAGTGTTTCATTGCAACATCACCAACCCGTGTGTTTTAACCTACCCACTGGGGTTTTTAATCGACACTAAGAAAGTGAACTTTGCAGCGTCCACATGGAAAGTATGCTGATGTTAAACACCACGAATACCAGAATGCTCTGGGACTGCTAATCATGGCATTAGTACACGCCCACTGGGGCGGACTCAATAAAGCAAGTAAAGGTGGTTTAACATGAGGCTGCGAGGTTCTTTTGTCAAGCTCGTGAACAAGGACTGTGTGTCTGAAACGCGTAGAGCTGCAGATTAATGGAGAAATGCACGAATCTGGTTGTGCGGCGCGCACTCACCTTCAAAGGTTTATTCCCCCGTGTGGGCGTCCTCACAAGTGGTAACTTGAAGTTTTTGATGTTTTGCGGCCCTGCCAGGTCGCGAGGACGAACCGCTGCTGCAATGCGGATCTTTGGTGTTCAAAAGGCTGGGCGCCATAAAAGAACGGAGGGTTCCACAGTGAGTGTTTCATTGCAACATCACCAGCCCGTGTGTTTTAACCTACCCACTGGGGTTTTTAATCGACACTAAGAAAGTGAACTTTGCAGCGTCCACATGGAAAGTATGCTGATGTTAAACACCACGAATACCAGAATGCTCTGGGACTGCTAATCATGGCATTAGTACACGCCCACTGGGGCGGACTTAATAAAGCAAGTAAAGGTGGTTTAACATGAGGCTGCGAGGTTCTTTTGTCAAGCTCGTGAACAAGGACTGTGTGTCTGAAACGCGTAGAGCTGCAGATTAATGGAGAAATGCACGAATCTGGTTGTGCGGCGCACACTCACCTTCAAAGGTTTATTCCCCCGTGTGGGCGTCCTCACAAGTGGTAACTTGAAGTTTTTGATGTTTTGCGGCCCTGCCAGGTCGCGAGGACGAACCGCTGCTGCAATGCGGATCTTTGGTGTTCAAAAGGCTGGGCGCCATAAAAGAATAGAGGGTTCCACAGTGAGTGTTTCATTGCAACATCACCAGCCCGTGTGTTTTAACCTACCCACTGGGGTTTTTAATCGACACTAAGAAAGTGAACTTTGCAGCGTCCACATGGAAAGTATGCTGATGTTAAACACCACGAATACCAGAATGCTCTGGGACTGCTAATCATGGCATTAGTACACGCCCACTGGGGCGGACTTAATAAAGCAAGTAAAGGTGGTTTAACATGAGGCTGCGAGGTTCTTTTGTCAAGCTCGTGAACAAGGACTGTGTGTCTGAAACGCGTAGAGCTGCAGATTAATGGAGAAATGCACGAATATGGTTGTGCGGCGCACACTCACCTTCAAAGGTTTATTCCCCCGTGTGGGCGTCCTCACAAGTGGTAACTTGATGTTTTTGATGTTTTGCGGCCCTGCCAGGTCGCGAGGACGAACCGCTGCTGCAATGCGGATCTTTGGTGTTCAAAAGGCTGGGCGCCATAAAAGAACGGAGGGTTCCACAGTGAGTGTTTCATTGCAACATCACCAGCCCGTGTGTTTTAACCTACCCACTGGGGTTTTTAATCGACACTAAGAAAGTGAACTTTGCAGCGTCCACATGGAAAGTATGCTGATGTTAAACACCACGAATACCAGAATGCTCTGGGACTGCTAATCATGGCATTAGTACACGCCCACTGGGGCGGACTTAATAAAGCAAGTAAAGGTGGTTTAACATGAGGCTGCGAGGTTCTTTTGTCAAGCTCGTGAACAAGGACTGTGTGTCTGAAACGCGTAGAGCTGCAGATTAATGGAGAAATGCACGAATCTGGTTGTGCGGCGCGCACTCACCTTCAAAGGTTTATTCCCCCGTGTGGGCGTCCTCACAAGTGGTAACTTGAAGTTTTTGATGTTTTGCGGCCCTGCCAGGTCGCGAGGACGAACCGCTGCTGCAATGCGGATCTTTGGTGTTCAAAAGGCTGGGCGCCATAAAAGAACGGAGGGTTCCACAGTGAGTGTTTCATTGCAACATCACCAGCCCGTGTGTTTTAACCTACCCACTGGGGTTTTTAATTGACACTAAGAAAGTGAACTTTGCAGCGTCCACATGGAAAGTATGCTGATGTTAAACACCACGAATACCAGAATGCTCTGGGATTGCTAATCATGGTATTAGTACACGCCCACTGGGGCGGACTTAATAAAGAAAGTAAAGGTGGTTTAACATGAGGCTGCGAGGTTCTTTTGTCAAGCTCGTGAACAAGGACTGTGTGTCTGAAACGCGTGGAGCTGCAGATTAATGGAGAAATGCACGAATCTGGTTGTGCGGCGCACACTCACCTTCAAAGGTTTATTCCCCCGTGTGGGCGTCCTCACAAGTGGTAACTTGAAGTTTTTGATGTTTTGCGGCCCTGCCAGGTCGCGAGGACGAACCGCAGCTGCAATGCGGATCTTTGGTGTTCAAAAGGCTGGGCGCCATAAAAGAACGGAGGGTTCCACAGTGAGTGTTTCATTGCAACATCACCAGCCCGTGTGTTTTAACCTACCCACTGGGGTTTTTAATCGACACTAAGAAAGGGAACTTTGCAGCGTCCACATGGAAAGTATGCTGATGTTAAACACCACGAATACCAGAATGCTCTGGGACTGCTAATCATGGCATTAGTACACGCCCACTGTGGCGGACTTAATAAAGCAAGTAAAGGTGGTTTAACATGAGGCTGCGAGGTTCTTTTGTCAAGCTCGTGAACAAGGACTGTGTGTCTGAAATGCGTAGAGCTGCAGATTAATGGAGAAATGCACGAATCTGGTTGTGCGGCGCACACTCACCTTCAAAGGTTTATTCCCCCGTGTGGGCGTCCTCACAAGTGGTAACTTGAAGTTTTTGATGTTTTGCGGCCCTGCCAGGTCGCGCGGACGAACCGCAGCTGCAATGCGGATCTTTGGTGTTCAAAAGGCTGGGCGCCATAAAAGAACGGAGGGTTCCACAGTGAGTGTTTCATTGCAACATCACCAGCCCGTGTGTTTTAACCTACCCACTGGGGTTTTTAATCGACACTAAGAAAGTGAACTTTGCAGCGTCCACATGGAAAGTATGCTGATGTTAAACACCACGAATACCAGAATGCTCTGGGACTGCTAATCATGGCATTAGTACACGCCCACTGGGGCGGACTCACTAAAGCAAGTAAAGGTGGTTTAACATGAGGCTGCGAGGTTCTTTTGTCAAGCTCGTGAACAAGGACTGTGTGTCTGAAACGCGTAGAGCTGCAGATTAATGGAGAAATGCACGAATCTGGTTGTGCGGTGCACACTCACCTTCAAAGGATTATTCCCCCGTGTGGGCGTCCTCACAAGTGGTAACTTGAAGTTTTTGATGTTTTGCGGCCCTGCCAGGTCGCGAGGACGAACCGCTGCTGCAATGCGGATCTTTGGTGTTCAAAAGGCTGGGCGCCATAAAAGAACGGAGGGTTCCACAGTGAGTGTTTCATTGCAACATCACCAGCCCGTGTGTTTTAACCTACCCACTGGGGTTTTTAATCGACACTAAGAAAGTGAACTTTGCAGCGTCCACATGGAAAGTATGCTGATGTTTAACACCACAAATACCAGAATGCTCTGGGACTGCTAATCATGGCATTAGTACACGCCCACTGGGGCGGACTTAATAAAGCAAGTAAAGGTGGTTTAACATGAGGCTGCGAGGTTCTTTTGTCAAGCTCGTGAACAAGGACTGTGTGTCTGAAACGCGTAGAGCTGCAGATTAATGGAGAAATGCACGAATCTGGTTGTGCGGCGCACACTCACCTTCAAAGGTTTATTCCCCCGTGTGGGCGTCCTCACAAGTGGTAACTTGAAGTTTTTGATGTTTTGCGGCCCTGCCAGGTCGCGAGGACGAACCGCTGCTGCAATGCGGATCTTTGGTGTTCAAAAGGCTGGGCGCCATAAAAGAACGGAGGGTTCCACAGTGAGTGTTTCATTGCAACATCACCAGCCCGTGTGTTTTAACCTACCCACTGGGGTTTTTAATTGACACTTAGAAAGTGAACTTTGCAGCGTCCACATGGAAAGTATGCTGATGTTAAACACCACGAATACCAGAATGCTCTGGGATTGCTAATCATGGCATTAGTACACGCCCACTGGAGCGGACTTAATAAAGCAAGTAAAGGTGGTTTAACATGAGGCTGCGAGGTTCTTTTGTCAAGCTCGTGAACAAGGACTGTGTGTCTGAAACGCGTAGAGCTGCAGATTAATGGAGAAATGCACGAATCTGGTTAAGCGGCGCACACTCACCTTAAAAGGTTTATTCCCCCTTGTGGGCGTCCTCACAAGTGGCAACTTGAAGTTTTTGATGTTTTGCGGCCCTGCCAGGTCGCGAGGACGAACCGCTGCTGCAATGCGGATCTTTGGTGTTCAAAAGGCTGGGCGCCATAAAAGAACGGAGGGTTCCACAGTGAGTGTTTCATTGCAACATCACCAGCCCTTGTGTTTTAACCTACCCACTGGGGTTTTTAATTGACACTAAGAAAGTGAACTTTGCAGCGTCCACATGGAAAGTATGCTGATGTTAAACACCACGAATACCAGAATGCTCTGGGATTGCTAATCATGGCATTAGTACACGCCCACTGGGGCGGACTTAATAAAGCAAGTAAAGGTGGTTTAACATGAGGCTGCGAGGTTCTTTTGTCAAGCTCGTGAACAAGGACTGTGTGTCTGAAACGCGTAGAGCTGCAGATTAATGGAGAAATGCACGAATCTGGTTGTGCGGCGCACACTCACCTTCAAAGGTTTATTCCCCCGTGTGGGCGTCCTCACAAGTGGTAACTTGAAGTTTTTGATGTTTTGCGGCCCTGCCAGGTCGCGAGGACGAACTGCTGCTGCAATGCGGATCTTTGGTGTTCAAAAGGCTGGGCGCCATAAAAGAACGGAGGGTTCCACAGTGAGTGTTTCATTGCAACATCACCAGCCCGTGTGTTTTAACCTACCCACTGGGGTTTTTAATCGACACTAAGAAAGTGAACTTTGCAGCGTCCACATGGAAAGTATGCTGATGTTAAACACCACGAATACCAGAATGCTCTGGGACTGCTAATCATGGCATTAGTACACGCCCACTGGGGCGGACTCAATAAAGCAAGTAAAGGTGGTTTAACATGAGGCTGCGAGGTTCTTTTGTCAAGCTCGTGAACAAGGACTGTGTGTCTGAAACGCGTAGAGCTGCAGATTAATGGAGAAATGCACGAATCTGGTTGTGCGGTGCACACTCACCTTCAAAGGATTATTCCCCCGTGTGGGCATCCTCACAAGTGGTAACTTGAAGTTTTTGATGTTTTGCGGCCCTGCCAAGTCGCGAGGACGAACCGCTGCTGCAATGCGGATCTTTGGTGTTCAAAAGGCTGGGCACCATAAAAGAACGGAGGGTTCCACAGTTACTGTTTCATTGCAACATCACCAGCCCGTGTGTTTTAACCTACCCACTGGGGTTTTTAATCGACACTAAGAAAGTGAACTTTGCAGCGTCCACATGGAAAGTATGCTGATGTTAAACACCACGAATACCAGAATGCTCTGGGACTGCTAATCATGGCATTAGTACACGCCCACTGGGGCGGACTTAATAAAGCAAGTAAAGGTGGTTTAACATGAGGCTGCGAGGATCTTTTGTCAAGCTCGTGAACAAGGACTGTGTGTCTGAAACGCGTAGAGCTGCAGATTAATGGAGAAATGCACGAATCTGGTTGTGCGGCGCACACTCACCTTCAAAGGTTTATTCCCCCGTGTGGGTGTCCTCACAAGTGGTAACTTGAAGTTTTTTATGTTTTGCGGCCCTGCCAGGTCGCGAGGACGAACCGCTGCTGCAATGCGGATCTTTGGTGTTCAAAAGGCTGGGCGCCATAAAAGAACGGAGGGTTCCACAGTGAGTGTTTCATTGCAACATCACCAGCCTGTGTGTTTTAACCTACCCACTGGGGTTTTTAATCGACACAAAGAAAGTGAACTTTGCAGCATCCACATGGAAAGTATGCTGATGTTAAACACCACGAATACCAGAATGCTCTGGGACTGCTAATCATGGCATTAGTACAAGCCCACTGGGGCGGACTTAATAAAGCAAGTAAAGGTGGTTTAACATGAGGCTGCAAGGTTCTTTTGTCAAGCTCGTGAACAAGGACTGTGTGTCTGAAACGCGTAGAGCTGCAGATTAATGGAGAAATGCACGAATCTGGTTGTGCGGTGCACACTCACCTTCAAAGGTTTATTCCCCCGTGTGGGCGTCCTCACAAGTGGTAACTTGAAGTTTTTTATGTTTTGCGGCCCTGCCAGGTCGCGAGGACGAACCGCTACTGCAATGCGGATCTTTGGTGTTCAAAAGGCTGGGCGCCATAAAAGAACGGAGGGTTCCACAGTGAGTGTTTCATTGCAACATCACCAGCCCGTGTGTTTTAACCTACCCACTGGGGTTTTTAATCGACACTAAGAAAGTGAACTTTGCAGCGTCCACATGGAAAGTATGCTGATGTTAAACACCACGAATACCAGAATGCTCTGGGACTGCTAATCATGGCATTAGTACACGCCCACTGGGGCGGACTTAATAAAGCAAGTAAAGGTGGTTTAACATGAGGCTGCGAGGTTCTTTTGTCAAGCTCGTGAACAAGGACTGTGTGTCTGAAACGCGTAGAGCTGCAGATTAATGGAGAAATGCACGAATCTGGTTGTGCGGCGCGCACTCACCTTCAAAGGTTTATTCCCCCGTGTGGGCGTCCTCACAAGTGGTAACTTGAAGTTTTTGATGTTTTGCGGCGCTGCCAGGTCGCGAGGACGAACCGCTGCTGCAATGCGGATCTTTGGTGTTCAAAAGGCTGGGCGCCATAAAAGAACGGAGGGTTCCACAGTGAGTGTTTCATTGCAACATCACCAGCCCGTGTGTTTTAACCTACCCACTGGGGTTTTTAATCGACACTAAGAAAGTGAACTTTGCAGCGTCCACATGGAAAGTATGCTGATGTTAAACACCACGAATACCAGAATGCTCTGGGACTGCTAATCATGGCATTAGTACACGCCCACTGGGGCGGACTTAATAAAGCAAGTAAAGGTGGTTTAACATGAGGCTGCGAGGTTCTTTTGTCAAGCTCGTGAACAAGGACTGTGTGTCTGAAACGCGTAGAGCTGCAGATTAATGGAGAAATGCACGAATCTGGTTGTGCGGCGCGCACTCACCTTCAAAGGTTTATTCCCCCGTGTGGGCGTCCTCACAAGTGGTAACTTGAAGTTTTTGATGTTTTGCGGCGCTGCCAGGTCGCGAGGACGAACCGCTGCTGCAATGCGGATCTTTGGTGTTCAAAAGGCTGGGCGCCATAAAAGAACGGAGGGTTCCACAGTGAGTGTTTCATTGCAACATCACCAGCCCGTGTGTTTTAACCTACCCACTGGGGTTTTTAATCGACACTAAGAAAGTGAACTTTGCAGCGTCCACATGGAAAGTATGCTGATGTTAAACACCACGAATACCAGAATGCTCTGGGACTGCTAATCATGGCATTAGTACACGCCCACTGGGGCGGACTTAATAAAGCAAGTAAAGGTGGTTTAACATGAGGCTGCGAGGTTCTTTTGTCAAGCTCGTGAACAAGGACTGTGTGTCTGAAACGCGTAGAGCTGCAGATTAATGGAGAAATGCACGAATCTGGTTGTGCGGCGCACACTCACCTTCAAAGGTTTATTCCCCCGTGTGGGCGTCCTCACAAGTGGTAACTTGAAGTTTTTGATGTTTTGCGGCCCTGCCAGGTCGCGAGGACGAACCGCTGCTGCAATGCGGATCTTTGGTGTTCAAAAGGCTGGGCGCCATAAAAGAATGGAGGGTTCCACAGTGAGTGTTTCATTGCAACATCACCAGCCCGTGTGTTTTAACCTACCCACTGGGGTTTTTAATCGACACTAAGAAAGTGAACTTTGCAGCGTCCACATGGAAAGTATGCTGATGTTAAACACCACGAATACCAGAATGCTCTGGGACTGCTAATCATGGCATTAGTACACGCCCACTGGGGCGGACTTAATAAAGCAAGTAAAGGTGGTTTAACATGAGGCTGCGAGGTTCTTTTGTCAAGCTCGTGAACAAGGACTGTGTGTCTGAAACGCGTAGAGCTGCAGATTAATGGAGAAATGCACGAATATGGTTGTGCGGCGCACACTCACCTTCAAAGGTTTATTCCCCCGTGTGGGCGTCCTCACAAGTGGTAACTTGACGTTTTTGATGTTTTGCGGCCCTGCCAGGTCGCGAGGACGAACCGCTGCTGCAATGCGGATCTTTGGTGTTCAAAAGGCTGGGCGCCATAAAAGAACGGAGGGTTCCACAGTGAGTGTTTCATTGCAACATCACCAGCCCGTGTGTTTTAACCTACCCACTGGGGTTTTTAATCGACACTAAGAAAGTGAACTTTGCAGCGTCCACATGGAAAGTATGCTGATGTTAAACACCACGAATACCAGAATGCTCTGGGACTGCTAATCATGGCATTAGTACACGCCCACTGGGGCGGACTTAATAAAGCAAGTAAAGGTGGTTTAACATGAGGCTGCGAGGTTCTTTTGTCAAGCTCGTGAACAAGGACTGTGTGTCTGAAACGCGTAGAGCTGCAGATTAATGGAGAAATGCACGAATCTGGTTGTGCGGCGCGCACTCACCTTCAAAGGTTTATTCCCCCGTGTGGGCGTCCTCACAAGTGGTAACTTGAAGTTTTTGATGTTTTGCGGCCCTGCCAGGTCGCGAGGACGAACCGCTGCTGTAATGCGGATCTTTGGTGTTCAAAAGGCTGGGCGCCATAAAAGAACGGAGGGTTCCACAGTGAGTGTTTCATTGCAACATCACCAGCCCGTGTGTTTTAACCTACCCACTGGGGTTTTTAATCGACACTAAGAAAGTGAACTTTGCAGCGTCCACATGGAAAGTATGCTGATGTTAAACACCACGAATACCAGAATGCTCTGGGACTGCTAATCATGGCATTAGTACACGCCCACTGGGGCGGACTTAATAAAGCAAGTAAAGGTGGTTTAACATGAGGCTGCGAGGTTCTTTTGTCAAGCTCGTGAACAAGGACTGTGTGTCTGAAACGCGTAGAGCTGCAGATTAATGGAGAAATGCACGAATCTGGTTGTGCGGCTCACACTCACCTTCAAAGGTTTATTCCCCCGTGTGGGCGTCCTCACAAGTGGTAACTTGAAGTTTTTGATGTTTTGCGGCCCTGCCAGGTCGCGAGGACGAACCGCTGCTGCAATGCGGATCTTTGGTGTTCAAAAGGCTGGGCGCCATAAAAGAATGGAGGGTTCCACAGTGAGTGTTTCATTGCAACATCACCAGCCCGTGTGTTTTAACCTACCCACTGGGGTTTTTAATCGACACTAAGAAAGTGAACTTTGCAGCGTCCACATGGAAAGTATGCTGATGTTAAACACCACGAATACCAGAATGCTCTGGGACTGCTAATCATGGCATTAGTACACGCCCACTGGGGCGGACTTAATAAAGCAAGTAAAGGTGGTTTAACATGAGGCTGCGAGGTTCTTTTGTCAAGCTCGTGAACAAGGACTGTGTGTCTGAAACGCGTAGAGCTGCAGATTAATGGAGAAATGCACGAATATGGTTGTGCGGCGCACACTCACCTTCAAAGGTTTATTCCCCCGTGTGGGCGTCCTCACAAGTGGTAACTTGACGTTTTTGATGTTTTGCGGCCCTGCCAGGTCGCGAGGACGAACCGCTGCTGCAATGCGGATCTTTGGTGTTCAAAAGGCTGGGCGCCATAAAAGAACGGAGGGTTCCACAGTGAGTGTTTCATTGCAACATCACCAGCCCGTGTGTTTTAACCTACCCACTGGGGTTTTTAATCGACACTAAGAAAGTGAACTTTGCAGCGTCCACATGGAAAGTATGCTGATGTTAAACACCACGAATACCAGAATGCTCTGGGACTGCTAATCATGGCATTAGTACACGCCCACTGGGGCGGACTTAATAAAGCAAGTAAAGGTGGTTTAACATGAGGCTGCGAGGTTCTTTTGTCAAGCTCGTGAACAAGGACTGTGTGTCTGAAACGCGTAGAGCTGCAGATTAATGGAGAAATGCACGAATCTGGTTGTGCGGCGCGCACTCACCTTCAAAGGTTTATTCCACCGTGTGGGCGTCCTCACAAGTGGTAACTTGAAGTTTTTGATGTTTTGCGGCCCTGCCAGGTCGCGAGGAATAACCGCTGCTGCAATGCGGATCTTTGGTGTTCAAAAGGCTGGGCGCCATAAAAGAACGGAGGGTTCCACAGTGAGTGTTTCATTGCAACATCACCAGCCCGTGTGTTTTAACCTACCCACTGGGGTTTTTAATTGACACTAAGAAAGTGAACTTTGCAGCGTCCACATGGAAAGTATGCTGATGTTAAACACCACGAATACCAGAATGCTCTGGGATTGCTAATCATGGCATTAGTACACGCCCACTGGGGCGGACTTAATAAAGAAAGTAAAGGTGGTTTAACATGAGGCTGCGAGGTTCTTTTGTCAAGCTCGTGAACAAGGACTGTGTGTCTGAAACGCGTGGAGCTGCAGATTAATGGAGAAATGCACGAATCTGGTTGTGCGGCGCACACTCACCTTCAAAGGTTTATTCCCCCGTGTGGGCGTCCTCACAAGTGGTAACTTGAAGTTTTTGATGTTTTGCGGCCCTGCCAGGTCGCGAGGACGAACCGCAGCTGCAATGCGGATCTTTGGTGTTCAAAAGGCTGGGCGCCATAAAAGAACGGAGGGTTCCACAGTGAGTGTTTCATTGCAACATCACCAGCCCGTGTGTTTTAACCTACCCACTGGGGTTTTTAATCGACACTAAGAAAGGGAACTTTGCAGCGTCCACATGGAAAGTATGCTGATGTTAAACACCACGAATACCAGAATGCTCTGGGACTGCTAATCATGGCATTAGTACACGCCCACTGTGGCGGACTTAATAAAGCAAGTAAAGGTGGTTTAACATGAGGCTGCGAGGTTCTTTTGTCAAGCTCGTGAACAAGGACTGTGTGTCTGAAATGCGTAGAGCTGCAGATTAATGGAGAAATGCACGAATCTGGTTGTGCGGCGCACACTCACCTTCAAAGGTTTATTCCCCCGTGTGGGCGTCCTCACAAGTGGTAACTTGAAGTTTTTGATGTTTTGCGGCCCTGCCAGGTCGCGCGGACGAACCGCAGCTGCAATGCGGATCTTTGGTGTTCAAAAGGCTGGGCGCCATAAAAGAACGGAGGGTTCCACAGTGAGTGTTTCATTGCAACATCACCAGCCCGTGTGTTTTAACCTACCCACTGGGGTTTTTAATCGACACTAAGAAAGTGAACTTTGCAGCGTCCACATGGAAAGTATGCTGATGTTAAACACCACGAATACCAGAATGCTCTGGGACTGCTAATCATGGCATTAGTACACGCCCACTGGGGCGGACTCACTAAAGCAAGTAAAGGTGGTTTAACATGAGGCTGCGAGGTTCTTTTGTCAAGCTCGTGAACAAGGACTGTGTGTCTGAAACGCGTAGAGCTGCAGATTAATGGAGAAATGCACGAATCTGGTTGTGCTGTGCACACTCACCTTCAAAGGATTATTCCCCCGTGTGGGCGTCCTCACAAGTGGTAACTTGAAGTTTTTGATGTTTTGCGGTCCTGCCAGGTCGCGAGGACGAACCGCTGCTGCAATGCGGATCTTTGGTGTTCAAAAGGCTGGGCGCCATAAAAGAACGGAGGGTTCCACAGTGAGTGTTTCATTGCAACATCACCAGCCCGTGTGTTTTAACCTACCCACTGGGGTTTTTAATCGACACTAAGAAAGTGAACTTTGCAGCGTCCACATGGAAAGTATGCTGATGTTAAACACCACAAATACCAGAATGCTCTGGGTCTGCTAATCATGGCATTAGTACACGCCCACTGGGGCGGACTTAATAAAGCAAGTAAAGGTGGTTTAACATGAGGCTGCGAGGTTCTTTTGTCAAGCTCGTGAACAAGGACTGTGTGTCTGAAACGCGTAGAGCTGCAGATTAATGGAGAAATGCACGAATCTGGTTGTGCGGCGCACACTCACCTTCAAAGGTTTATTCCCCCGTGTGGGCGTCCTCACAAGTGGTAACTTGAAGTTTTTGATGTTTTGCGGCCCTGCCAGGTCGCGAGGACGAACCGCTGCTGCAATGCGGATCTTTGGTGTTCAAAAGGCTGGGCGCCATAAAAGAACGGAGGGTTCCACAGTGAGTGTTTCATTGCAACATCACCAGCCCGTGTGTTTTAACCTACCCACTGGGGTTTTTAATTGACACTAAGAAAGTGAACTTTGCAGCGTCCACATGGAAAGTATGCTGATGTTAAACACCACGAATACCAGAATGCTCTGGGATTGCTAATCATGGCATTAGTACACGCCCACTGGAGCGGACTTAATAAAGCAAGTAAAGGTGGTTTAACATGAGGCTGCGGGGTTCTTTTGTCAAGCTCGTGAACAAGGACTGTGTGTCTGAAACGCGTAGAGCTGCAGATTAATGGAGAAATGCACGAATCTGGTTGTGCGGCGCACACTCACCTTCAAAGGTTTATTCCCCCGTGTGGGCGTCCTCACAAGTGGTAACTTGAAGTTTTTGATGTTTTGCGGCCCTGCCAGGTCGCGAGGACGAACCGCTGCTGCAATGCGGATCTTTGGTGTTCAAAAGGCTGGGCGCCATAAAAGAATGGAGGGTTCCACAGTGAGTGTTTCATTGCAACATCACCAGCCCGTGTGTTTTAACCTACCCACTGGGGTTTTTAATCGACACTAAGAAAGTGAACTTTGCAGCGTCCACATGGAAAGTATGCTGATGTTAAACACCACGAATACCAGAATGCTCTGGGACTGCTAATCATGGCATTAGTACACGCCCACTGGGGCGGACTTAATAAAGCAAGTAAAGGTGGTTTAACATGAGGCTGCGAGGTTCTTTTGTCAAGCTCGTGAACAAGGACTGTGTGTCTGAAACGCGTAGAGCTGCAGATTAATGGAGAAATGCACGAATATGGTTGTGCGGCGCACACTCACCTTCAAAGGTTTATTCCCCCGTGTGGGCGTCCTCACAAGTGGTAACTTGACGTTTTTGATGTTTTGCGGCCCTGCCAGGTCGCGAGGACGAACCGCTGCTGCAATGCGGATCTTTGGTGTTCAAAAGGCTGGGCGCCATAAAAGAACGGAGGGTTCCACAGTGAGTGTTTCATTGCAACATCACCAGCCCGTGTGTTTTAACCTACCCACTGGGGTTTTTAATCGACACTAAGAAAGTGAACTTTGCAGCGTCCACATGGAAAGTATGCTGATGTTAAACACCACGAATACCAGAATGCTCTGGGACTGCTAATCATGGCATTAGTACACGCCCACTGGGGCGGACTTAATAAAGCAAGTAAAGGTGGTTTAACATGAGGCTGCGAGGTTCTTTTGTCAAGCTCGTGAACAAGGACTGTGTGTCTGAAACGCGTAGAGCTGCAGATTAATGGAGAAATGCACGAATCTGGTTGTGCGGCGCGCACTCACCTTCAAAGGTTTATTCCCCCGTGTGGGCGTCCTCACAAGTGGTAACTTGAAGTTTTTGATGTTTTGCGGCCCTGCCAGGTCGCGAGGACGAACCGCTGCTGCAATGCGGATCTTTGGTGTTCAAAAGGCTGGGCGCCATAAAAGAACGGAGGGTTCCACAGTGAGTGTTTCATTGCAACATCACCAGCCCGTGTGTTTTAACCTACCCACTGGGGTTTTTAATTGACACTAAGAAAGTGAACTTTGCAGCGTCCACATGGAAAGTATGCTGATGTTAAACACCACGAATACCAGAATGCTCTGGGATTGCTAATCATGGCATTAGTACACGCCCACTGGGGCGGACTTAATAAAGAAAGTAAAGGTGGTTTAACATGAGGCTGCGAGGTTCTTTTGTCAAGCTCGTGAACAAGGACTGTGTGTCTGAAACGCGTGGAGCTGCAGATTAATGGAGAAATGCACGAATCTGGTTGTGCGGCGCACACTCACCTTCAAAGGTTTATTCCCCCGTGTGGGCGTCCTCACAAGTGGTAACTTGAAGTTTTTGATGTTTTGCGGCCCTGCCAGGTCGCGAGGACGAACCGCAGCTGCAATGCGGATCTTTGGTGTTCAAAAGGCTGGGCGCCATAAAAGAACGGAGGGTTCCACAGTGAGTGTTTCATTGCAACATCACCAGCCCGTGTGTTTTAACCTACCCACTGGGGTTTTTAATCGACACTAAGAAAGGGAACTTTGCAGCGTCCACATGGAAAGTATGCTGATGTTAAACACCACGAATACCAGAATGCTCTGGGACTGCTAATCATGGCATTAGTACACGCCCACTGTGGCGGACTTAATAAAGCAAGTAAAGGTGGTTTAACATGAGGCTGCGAGGTTCTTTTGTCAAGCTCGTGAACAAGGACTGTGTGTCTGAAATGCGTAGAGCTGCAGATTAATGGAGAAATGCACGAATCTGGTTGTGCGGCGCACACTCACCTTCAAAGGTTTATTCCCCTGTGTGGGCGTCCTCACAAGTGGTAACTTGAAGTTTTTGATGTTTTGCGGCCCTGCCAGGTCGCGCGGACGAACCGCAGCTGCAATGCGGATCTTTGGTGTTCAAAAGGCTGGGCGCCATAAAAGAACGGAGGGTTCCACAGTGAGTGTTTCATTGCAACATCACCAGCCCGTGTGTTTTAACCTACCCACTGGGGTTTTTAATCGACACTAAGAAAGTGAACTTTGCAGCGTCCACATGGAAAGTATGCTGATGTTAAACACCACGAATACCAGAATGCTCTGGGACTGCTAATCATGGCATTAGTACACGCCCACTGGGGCGGACTCACTAAAGCAAGTAAAGGTGGTTTAACATGAGGCTGCGAGGTTCTTTTGTCAAGCTCGTGAACAAGGACTGTGTGTCTGAAACGCGTAGAGCTGCAGATTAATGGAGAAATGCACGAATCTGGTTGTGCTGTGCACACTCACCTTCAAAGGATTATTCCCCCGTGTGGGCGTCCTCACAAGTGGTAACTTGAAGTTTTTGATGTTTTGCGGCCCTGCCAGGTCGCGAGGACGAACCGCTGCTGCAATGCGGATCTTTGGTGTTCAAAAGGCTGGGCGCCATAAAAGAACGGAGGGTTCCACAGTGAGTGTTTCATTGCAACATCACCAGCCCGTGTGTTTTAACCTACCCACTGGGGTTTTTAATCGACACTAAGAAAGTGAACTTTGCAGCGTCCACATGGAAAGTATGCTGATGTTAAACACCACAAATACCAGAATGCTCTGGGTCTGCTAATCATGGCATTAGTACACGCCCACTGGGGCGGACTTAATAAAGCAAGTAAAGGTGGTTTAACATGAGGCTGCGAGGTTCTTTTGTCAAGCTCGTGAACAAGGACTGTGTGTCTGAAACGCGTAGAGCTGCAGATTAATGGAGAAATGCACGAATCTGGTTGTGCGGCGCACACTCACCTTCAAAGGTTTATTCCCCCGTGTGGGCGTCCTCACAAGTGGTAACTTGAAGTTTTTGATGTTTTGCGGCCCTGCCAGGTCGCGAGGACGAACCGCTGCTGCAATGCGGATCTTTGGTGTTCAAAAGGCTGGGCGCCATAAAAGAACGGAGGGTTCCACAGTGAGTGTTTCATTGCAACATCACCAGCCCGTGTGTTTTAACCTACCCACTGGGGTTTTTAATTGACACTAAGAAAGTGAACTTTGCAGCGTCCACATGGAAAGTATGCTGATGTTAAACACCACGAATACCAGAATGCTCTGGGATTGCTAATCATGGCATTAGTACACGCCCACTGGAGCGGACTTAATAAAGCAAGTAAAGGTGGTTTAACATGAGGCTGCGAGGTTCTTTTGTCAAGCTCGTGAACAAGGACTGTGTGTCTGAAACGCGTAGAGCTGCAGATTAATGGAGAAATGCACGAATCTGGTTGTGCGGCGCACACTCCCCTTCAAAGGTTTATTCCCCCGTGTGGGCGTCCTCACAAGTGGCAACTTGAAGTTTTTGATGTTTTGCGGCCCTGCCAGGTCGCGAGGACGAACCGCTGCTGCAATGCGGATCTTTGGTGTTCAAAAGGCTGGGCGCCATAAAAGAACGGAGGGTTCCACAGTGAGTGTTTCATTGCAAATCACCAGCCCTTGTGTTTTAACCTACCCACTGGGGTTTTTAATTGACACTAAGAAAGTGAACTTTGCAGCGTCCACATGGAAAGTATGCTGATGTTAAACACCACGAATACCAGAATGCTCTGGGATTGCTAATCATGGCATTAGTACACGCCCACTGGGGCGGACTTAATAAAGCAAGTAAAGGTGGTTTAACATGAGGCTGCGAGGTTCTTTTGTCAAGCTCGTGAACAAGGACTGTGTGTCTGAAACGCGTAGAGCTGCAGATTAATGGAGAAATGCACGAATCTGGTTGTGTGGCGCACACTCACCTTCAAAGGTTTATTCCCCCGTGTGGGCGTCCTCACAAGTGGTAACTTGAAGTTTTTGATGTTTTGCGGCCCTGCCAGGTCGCGAGGACGAACCGCAGCTGCAATGCGGATCTTTGGTGTTCAAAAGGCTGGGCGCCATAAAAGAACGGAGGGTTCCACAGTGAGTGTTTCATTGCAACATCACCAGCCCGTGTGTTTTAACCTACCCACTGGGGTTTTTAATCGACACTAAGAAAGTGAACTTTGCAGCGTCCACATGGAAAGTATGCTGATGTTAAACACCACGAATACCAGAATGCTCTGGGACTGCTAATCATGGCATTAGTACACGCCCACTGGGGCGGACTCAATAAAGCAAGTAAAGGTGGTTTAACATGAGGCTGCGAGGTTCTTTTGTCAAGCTCGTGAACAAGGACTGTGTGTCTGAAACGCGTAGAGCTGCAGATTAATGGAGAAATGCACGAATCTGGTTGTGCGGTGCACACTCACCTTCAAAGGATTATTCCCCCGTGTGGGCATCCTCACAAGTGGTAACTTGAAGTTTTTGATGTTTTGCGGCCCTGCCAAGTCGCGAGGACGAACCGCTGCTGCAATGCGGATCTTTGGTGTTCAAAAGGCTGGGCACCATAAAAGAACGGAGGGTTCCACAGTTACTGTTTCATTGCAACATCACCAGCCCGTGTGTTTTAACCTACCCACTGGGGTTTTTAATCGACACTAAGAAAGTGAACTTTGCAGCGTCCACATGGAAAGTATGCTGATGTTAAACACCACGAATACCAGAATGCTCTGGGACTGCTAATCATGGCATTAGTACACGCCCACTGGGGCGGACTTAATAAAGCAAGTAAAGGTGGTTTAACATGAGGCTGCGAGGATCTTTTGTCAAGCTCGTGAACAAGGACTGTGTGTCTGAAACGCGTAGAGCTGCAGATTAATGGAGAAATGCACGAATCTGGTTGTGCGGCGCACACTCACCTTCAAAGGTTTATTCCCCCGTGTGGGTGTCCTCACAAGTGGTAACTTGAAGTTTTTGATGTTTTGCGGCCCTGCCAGGTCGCGAGGACGAACCGCTGCTGCAATGCGGATCTTTGGTGTTCAAAAGGCTGGGCGCCATAAAAGAACGGAGGGTTCCACAGTGAGTGTTTCATTGCAACATCACCAGCCTGTGTGTTTTAACCTACCCACTGGGGTTTTTAATCGACACAAAGAAAGTGAACTTTGCAGCGTCCACACGGAAAGTATGCTGATGTTAAACACCACGAATACCAGAATGCTCTGGGACTGCTAATCATGGCATTAGTACAAGCCCACTGGGGCGGACTTAATAAAGCAAGTAAAGGTGGTTTAACATGAGGCTGCAAGGTTCTTTTGTCAAGCTCGTGAACAAGGACTGTGTGTCTGAAACGCGTAGAGCTGCAGATTAATGGAGAAATGCACGAATCTGGTTGTGCGGTGCACACTCACCTTCAAAGGTTTATTCCCCCGTGTGGGCGTCCTCACTAGTGGTAACTTGACGTTTTTGATGTTTTGCGGCCCTGCCAGGTCGCGAGGACGAACCGCTGCTGCAATGCGGATCTTTGGTGTTCAAAAGGCTGGGCGCCATAAAAGAACGGAGGGTTCCACAGTGAGTGTTTCATTGCAACATCACCAGCCCGTGTGTTTTAACCTACCCACTGGGGTTTTTAATCGACACTAAGAAAGTGAACTTTGCAGCGTCCACATGGAAAGTATGCTGATGTTAAACACCACGAATACCAGAATGCTCTGGGACTGCTAATCATGGCATTAGTACACGCCCACTGGGGCGGACTTAATAAAGCAAGTAAAGGTGGTTTAACATGAGGCTGTGAGGTTCTTTTGTCAAGCTCGTGAACAAGGACTGTGTGTCTGAAACGCGTAGAGCTGCAGATTAATGGAGAAATGCACGAATCTGGTTGTGCGGCGCGCACTCACCTTCAAAGGTTTATTCCCCCGTGTGGGCGTCCTCACAAGTGGTAACTTGAAGTTTTTGATGTTTTGCGGCCCTGCCAGGTCGCGAGGACGAACCGCTGCTGCAATGCGGATCTTTGGTGTTCAAAAGGCTGGGCGCCATAAAAGAACGGAGGGTTCCACAGTGAGTGTTTCATTGCAACATCACCAGCCCGTGTGTTTTAACCTTCCCACTGGGGTTTTTAATCGACACTAAGAAAGTGAACTTTGCAGCGTCCACATGGAAAGTATGCTGATGTTAAACACCACGAATACCAGAATGCTCTGGGACTGCTAATCATGGCATTAGTACACGCCCACTGGGGCGGACTTAATAAAGCAAGTAAAGGTGGTTTAACATGAGGCTGCGAGGTTCTTTTGTCAAGCTCGTGAACAAGGACTGTGTGTCTGAAACGCGTAGAGCTGCAGATTAATGAGGAAATGCACGAATCTGGTTGTGCGGCGCACACTCACCTTCAAAGGTTTATTCCCCCGTGTGGGCGTCCTCACAAGTGGTAACTTGAAGTTTTTGATGTTTTGCGGCCCTGCCAGGTCGCGAGGACGAACCGCTGCTGCAATGCGGATCTTTGGTGTTCAAAAGGCTGGGCGCCATAAAAGAACGGAGGGTTCCACAGTGAGTGTTTCATTGCAACATCACCAGCCCGTGTGTTTTAACCTACCCACTGGGGTTTTTAATCGACACTAAGAAAGTGAACTTTGCAGCGTCCACATGGAAAGTATGCTGATGTTAAACACCACGAATACCAGAATGCTCTGGGACTGCTAATCATGGCATTAGTACACGCCCACTGGGGCGGACTTAATAAAGCAAGTAAAGGTGGTTTAACATGAGGCTGCGAGGTTCTTTTGTCAAGCTCGTGAACAAGGACTGTGTGTCTGAAACGCGTAGAGCTGCAGATTAATGGAGAAATGCACAAATCTGGTTGTGCGGCGCACACTCACCTTCAAAGGTTTATTCCCCCTTGTGGGCGTCCTCACAAGTGGTAACTTGAAGTTTTTGATGTTTTGCGGCCCTGCCAAGTCGCGAGGACGAACCGCTGCTGCAATGCGGATCTTTGGTGTTCAAAAGGCTGGGCACCATAAAAGAACGAAGGGTTCCACAGTTACTGTTTCATTGCAACATCACCAGCCCGTGTGTTTTAACCTACCCACTGGGGTTTTTAATCGACACTAAGAAAGTGAACTTTGCAGCGTCCACATGGAAAGTATGCTGATGTTAAACACCACGAATACCAGAATGCTCTGGGACTGCTAATCATGGCATTAGTACACGCCCACTGGGGCGGACTTAATAAAGCAAGTAAAGGTGGTTTAACATGAGGCTGCGAGGATCTTTTGTCAAGCTCGTGAACAAGGACTGTGTGTCTGAAATGCGTAGAGCTGCAGATTAATGGAGAAATGCACGAATCTGGTTGTGCGGCGCACACTCACCTTCAAAGGTTTATTCCCCCGTGTGGGTGTCCTCACAAGTGGTAACTTGAAGTTTTTGATGTTTTGCGGCCCTGCCAGGTCGCGAGGACGAACCGCTGCTGCAATGCGGATCTTTGGTGTTCAAAAGGCTGGGCGCCATAAAAGAACGGAGGGTTCCACAGTGAGTGTTTCATTGCAACATCACCAGCCTGTGTGTTTTAACCTACCCACTGGGGTTTTTAATCGACACAAAGAAAGTGAACTTTGCAGCATCCACATGGAAAGTATGCTGATGTTAAACACCACGAATACCAGAATGCTCTGGGACTGCTAATCATGGCATTAGTACAAGCCCACTGGGGCGGACTTAATAAAGCAAGTAAAGGTGGTTTAACATGAGGCTGCAAGGTTCTTTTGTCAAGCTCGTGAACAAGGACTGTGTGTCTAAAACGCGTAGAGCTGCAGATTAATGGAGAAATGCACGAATCTGGTTGTGCGGTGCACACTCACCTTCAAAGGTTTATTCCCCCGTGTGGGCGTCCTCACAAGTGGTAACTTGAAGTTTTTTATGTTTTGCGGCCCTGCCAGGTCGCGAGGACGAACCGCTGCTGCAATGCGGATCTTTGGTGTTCAAAAGGCTGGGCGCCATAAAAGAACGGAGGGTTCCACAGTGAGTGTTTCATTGCAACATCACCAGCCCGTGTGTTTTAACCTACCCACTGGGGTTTTTAATCGACACTAAGAAAGTGAACTTTGCAGCGTCCACATGGAAAGTATGCTGATGTTAAACACCACGAATACCAGAATGCTCTGGGACTGCTAATCATGGCATTAGTACACGCCCACTGGGGAGGACTTAATAAAGCAAGTAAAGGTGGTTTAACATGAGGCTGCGAGGTTCTTTTGTCAAGCTCGTGAACAAGGACTGTGTGTCTGAAACGCGTAGAGCTGCAGATTAATGGAGAAATGCACGAATCTGGTTGTGCGGCGCGCACTCACCTTCAAAGGTTTATTCCCCCGTGTAGGCGTCCTCACAAGTGGTAACTTGAAGTTTTTGATGTTTTGCGGCCCTGCCAGGTCGCGAGGACGAACCGCTGCTGCAATGCGGATCTTTGGTGTTCAAAAGGCTGGGCGCCATAAAAGAACGGAGGGTTCCACAGTGAGTGTTTTATTGCAACATCACCAGCCCGTGTGTTTTAACCTACCCACTGGGGTTTTTAATCGACACTAAGAAAGTGAACTTTGCAGCGTCCACATGGAAAGTATGCTGATGTTAAACACCAGGAATACCAGAATGCTCTGGGACTGCTAATCATGGCATTAGTACACGCCCACTGGGGCGGACTTAATAAAGCAAGTAAAGGTGGTTTAACATGAGGCTGCGAGGTTCTTTTGTCAAGCTCGTGAACAAGGACTGTGTGTCTGAAACGCGTAGAGCTGCAGATTAATGGAGAAATGCACGAATCTGGTTGTGCGGTGCACACTCACCTTCAAAGGTTTATTCCCCCGTGTGGGCGTCCTCACAAGTGGTAACTTGAAGTTTTTGATGTTTTGCGGCCCTGCCAGGTCGCGAGGACGAACCGCTGCTGCAATGCGGATCTTTGGTGTTCAAAAGGCTGGGCGCCATAAAAGAATGGAGGGTTCCACAGTGAGTGTTTCATTGCAACATCACCTGCCCGTGTGTTTTAACCTACCCACTGGGGTTTTTAATCGACACTAAGAAAGTGAACTTTGCAGCGTCCACATGGAAAGTATGCTGATGTTAAACACCACGAATACCAGAATGCTCTGGGACTGCTAATCATGGCATTAGTACACGCCCACTGGGGCGGACTTAATAAAGCAAGTAAAGGTGGTTTAACATGAGGCTGCGAGGTTCTTTTGTCAAGCTCGTGAACAAGGACTGTGTGTCTGAAACGCGTAGAGCTGCAGATTAATGGAGAAATGCACGAATATGGTTGTGCGGCGCACACTCACCTTCAATGGTTTATTCCCCCGTGTGGGCGTCCTCACAAGTGGTAACTTGACATTTTTGATGTTTTGCGGCCCTGCCAGGTCGCGAGGACGAACCGCTGCTGCAATGCGGATCTTTGGTGTTCAAAAGGCTGGGCGCCATAAAAGAACGGAGGGTTCCACAGTGAGTGTTTCATTGCAACATCACCAGCCCGTGTGTTTTAACCTACCCACTGGGGTTTTTAATCGACACTAAGAAAGTGAACTTTGCAGCGTCCACATGGAAAGTATGCTGATGTTAAACACCACGAATTACCAGAATGCTCTGGGACTGCTAATCATGGCATTAGTACACGCCCACTGGGGCGGACTTAATAAAGCAAGTAAAGGTGGTTTAACATGAGGCTGCGAGGTTCTTTTGTCAAGCTCGTGAACAAGGACTGTGTGTCTGAAACGCGTAGAGCTGCAGATTAATGGAGAAATGCACGAATCTGGTTGTGCGGCGCGCACTCACCTTCAAAGGTTTATTCCCCCGTGTGGGCGTCCTCACAAGTGGTAACTTGAAGTTTTTGATGTTTTGCGGCCCTGCCAGGTCGCGAGGACGAACCGCTGCTGTAATGCGGATCTTTGGTGTTCAAAAGGCTGGGCGCCATAAAAGAACGGAGGGTTCCACAGTGAGTGTTTCATTGCAACATCACCAGCCCGTGTGTTTTAACCTACCCACTGGGGTTTTTAATCGACACTAAGAAAGTGAACTTTGCAGCGTCCACATGGAAAGTATGCTGATGTTAAACACCACGAATACCAGAATGCTCTGGGACTGCTAATCATGGCATTAGTACACGCCCACTGGGGCGGACTTAATAAAGCAAGTAAAGGTGGTTTAACATGAGGCTGCGAGGTTCTTTTGTCAAGCTCGTGAACAAGGACTGTGTGTCTGAAACGCGTAGAGCTGCAGATTAATGGAGAAATGCACGAATCTGGTTGTGCGGCGCACACTCACCTTCAAAGGTTTATTCCCCCGTGTGGGCGTCCTCACAAGTGGTAACTTGAAGTTTTTGATGTTTTGCGGCCCTGCCAGGTCGCGAGGACGAACCGCTGCTGCAATGCGGATCTTTGGTGTTCAAAAGGCTGGGCGCCATAAAAGAACGGAGGGTTCCACAGTGAGTGTTTCATTGCAACATCACCAGCCCGTGTGTTTTAACCTACCCACTGGGGTTTTTAATCGACACTAAGAAAGTGAACTTTGCAGCGTCCACATGGAAAGTATGCTGATGTTAAACACCACGAATACCAGAATGCTCTGGGACTGCTAATCATGGCATTAGTACACGCCCAGTGGGGCGGACTTAATAAAGCAAGTAAAGGTGGTTTAACATGAGGCTGCGAGGTTCTTTTGTCAAGCTCGTGAACAAGGACTGTGTGTCTGAAACGCGTAGAGCTGCAGATTAATGGAGAAATGCACGAATCTGGTTGTGCGGCGCACACTCACCTTCAAAGGTTTATTCCCCCGTGTGGGTGTCCTCACAAGTGGTAACTTGAAGTTTTTGATGTTTTGCGGCCCTGCCAGGTCGCGAGGACGAACCGCTGCTGCAATGCGGATCTTTGGTGTTCAAAAGGCTGGGCGCCATAAAAGAACGGAGGGTTCCACAGTGAGTGTTTCATTGCAACATCACCAGCCCGTGTGTTTTAACCTACCCACTGGGGTTTTTAATCGACACTAAGAAAGTGAACTTTGCAGCGTCCACATGGAAAGTATGCTGATGTTAAACACCACGAATACCAGAATGCTCTGGGACTGCTAATCATGGCATTAGTACACGCCCACTGGGGCGGACTTAATAAAGCAAGTAAAGGTGGTTTAACATGAGGCTGCGAGGTTCTTTTGTCAAGCTCGTGAACAAGGACTGTGTGTCTGAAACGCGTAGAGCTGCAGATTAATGGAGAAATGCACGAATCTGGTTGTGCGGCGCACACTCACCTTCAAAGGTTTATTCCCCCGTGTGGGCGTCCTCACAAGTGGTAACTTGAAGTTTTTGATATATATATATATATATATATATATATATATATATATATATATATATATATATATATATATATATATATATATATATATATATATATATATTTTTTTTTTTCACTGAAAAAAACATAGGTTTCGGGGATGTTATGGTTAGAAATTATATTAACAATAGTATATAGTTTTCTGGAAATTACAATTCTTTTTTTTTTTTAATTAAAAGTGAAATATTGTATAAATATTTATTTTTTATTTTAATATAGTTATGTTATTTCCTTTTTTTTAAGAATATATATTTTTTTCCAAAACATTTCTGGAGTCGCGCACCCAAAGCGCACCTAACACGGCGGGTGCCATATTCAAGCCGGCATTTTGGAAAAGTCGTGAAGGATCCGCGTATGGTCTGCGACGGGTGCGAGGCTTCTAGTTACGTCAAATAAGTATTATATGACGTGGTGTGCGTGATTGGTATGCAACCGGTGCGCAACTCTTTCTCCCCCGTATTCGCAACACATGCGCATTAAGGTACGTGACGTTTGCGCGATGGCAGGCCCCGCGAGATGTCATATACATTCTGGGGCGCGCTGAGTGCGCGACTCCTGTTAAAGTTTTTATATTCTAAAATAATATGTATGTGTCTTTACTGTTCATATTAGGGCAAGATATTATCTTAGGTATTCATAACAATAATATATTTCTACTTGTAATAAACGTATATTATTGTTAAATACATTTTCGCGAAGTCGCGTCGGGTGCGTTCATCGTAATCGCAGAGTGCGCAAATCCCATGTAACCTTAAAAAAAGGGATTTGATTGGTTTATAACATTTCCTATTGCAACAGTTGAAGGACCCCACCCATTTTAGTCATTCTGTTTGGAGCAATTGATGAGAGACATCTCTTCTCCATCAAGAGCTGGTTTTGCAATTTTTTTATGTGTTTTTCAAATATTGCATTGGAACAATGGCATCTGGTTCACAAGCTCCTCATCATTCTTCAAATGAAAATATCTTGAAAGAAGATCCACCCAAGCAGAGGCCTGAGTCAGTGGTCTGGAAATGTTTTACCTTTCCTACCGGACAAAAAAGTTAAATGCAACAAAAGTCACATGCTCGCTGTGTGACAGGGTCCTGTCGCGAGGCAGTGAAAAAAAATACTGCTGTGGAACTGTGAGTATGTACAAACATTTACGTACCATTCACCCCAAGAATCTGGCACGAGAGGAGATGAGACGTGCAGCAAAAAATCCACCACCAGGCATTGCTAGCACCTCCGGAGCATCCACATCAACAGCTCCAATAGACATTCATCCAGAATTTGCATTTCTCCAGCAGCACTGCACTAAGTGCAAAGCCATCATCTGCTACGGTGAACAATCAGTAGATGCTGTTTGCGCAGCACAGCGCAACCATAAATGCTAAAAAAAATGTATTCTTTTGTTTTTGGAATGATGTTTAATTCCAAAAGCTACCTGTTTACTTTGTTCCTTTTTAATTCGGTTTTTAGAAAAACACCCCAAAAAGTACAAAATTGTAAAAAAAAAAGAAGAAAAAAAAAGTTCTTGTCATAACTATCTTATCTGGTTAAAAAAAAGAACTATAATTGCATGGTAATGTCTGAAAGTTTGGCTGAATATATGTGTGGAGCTTATTGACTGAAAGAATGCATTAGTAGTGTATGGTGGATTTATAGGGGCAGATCTATGAGGAAGTACTGCAGCGTGTCACTGCAAGCCCTTTGGCTGTACCATGCTGTGACACTTCCGAAGCACAGGGATGCAACATATTTATTTATTATTGCAGTGGCACACAAACTGTAGCCATGCGCTGGCACAGGCACCCTTGCACCATGTGCAAGGATGCCTGAGTCATGGGGAGATTGTTTTTGTGCAGGAAGGGACACCTTCCTGTACAAAAGCAATCATTAAAGGCATTTTCTTCCTTCAATGCGTGCTGTGGAATGCAGCACGCATTAAAAGAGGAAAAAATTAGTAGAAATTAAAACATTTCTCCTCGTTGTGCCTTGCTACGCCACCTCTGCGGTGGTGCAGCATTCACACGTATCTCCAGGTTTACGATCTCTTGTAAATCTTGAGATGTGTCTTTTTTTTCCCCTCATTCGCCTCAAACCTCACCTAACAGAAGATCAGAAGGTTGCCACCGCTACTCAAATAAGAGAAGTAGGCTGTGCGGTGATCTTTTCTGCCCTTCGTCCCAGGCCTACCAGTAGCGAGAACCGACTTCCCTCCAGTTGCTGCCCTCCCGTTGTTAAGGAGAGGGTGGTTGCACTCTCTCCAGGATTTAAGACTGAAGCCGGTAGCTAGTCAGGACAAACCCTGCTAGGTTACAGCTCTTTTCCAGCACAGTATGAGAGTTCCACTGAGGCTTAATCATAGGACAAAAAAACCCTAGACTAAAGTCCAGTTTAGCAGACTGCTCCAAATGGCCCACTTCTTAGAGTTCTTCAGTCAGGCCAGATCTATTTTAGAGGTTTTATATACAGAGGATAACCACTCTGCTTGTGTTGGGGGTGTTGTCTCAACCCATCTCTTGCATATTTCCCACCTGGCCAACAGAATAGCAAAAAATAGAAAATCTCTATCAGGGCCAGTGATGTCACTAAGTACACCAAAAATGATATGCTTCAGGGAAATTTGTATTGTACGTCCCAAAATAGAAGTTAAACAATCTCCAACTTCCCTCCAGAATTCCGAAAGAGACGAGCAGGCCCAAAACATATGCACATCCGGGACGCTTTCCAAGTTACAATTTTTGCATCTTGCAGGTGGGCCCTTTGAATTTTTGAAGAGCCTGGCCGGGAAAAAGTGAACTCTATGTGTCGTAAAATAGAGATTCCTCCTCAGCCAGGCTGGCTTCACGACTGAGAAGAGAATGTTATAGGAAGTCTTCCACAAGTCCTCCAAGTCTGTCTCCGGGATGACTTCCCCGCATAGCTCCTCGGCTAGCTTGAACTCGCCATCAATAGCCTCTTCAATAGCCCAATATAAAAACGAGATCTCCTTCTTTCCTACAGGCTTATTAACCAGATGTTCTTCCAGGGGATTCCCACGGCCTAACAAACTCTTCAAACTCTGGGACCAGCTTAATAACTGTAAATATTGTACTTTGATATGCCCCCCTCCAACTTATCACTCGACACGGCCCACGGTAAGAGAGATCCATCAACAGCAAGATCCCCCCATACCAATAGCCCGCTGTTTTCAAAGGAACTGCCAGCTGATCTTTTAGACAACTGGGAGTTCCTGGGCTATCCCACATAGGAGCCAGTCTTGAATAATATTCAAGATCTATTAATTTTTTGATCCTAGCCCATATTTGAGCTGCGCCACTTAGGACTTTCAGTCTGACTTTTTTGAAAAAATGTTTGTCCCCATATTTAAACAGAAAGCCTTCAAGTGAAAACCTCAATTGTTCCAACATAGCTAAAAACATTTTACCTCTCCCTGAAGTGTCTGGAGATTTTAGCAGCATTCTGGAGTATGTTAGCTGAAAAGCCCAAGCATAGAATTGAATATTGGTGAGTGCCAGACTGCCTTTCTCCCTTCTACGTCTTAGATTCCTCTGTGATATTCTAACAGCTTTGGAAGCCCAAACAAAAGAATTAATGGATTGCCTAAATTTATCCAATAATGCTTTCTCGAAATTCAATGGGATGGTGTTATATAAGAACGTAACCTTTGGCAAAATTGTCGTTTTTATTAGATTTACTCTGCCCAAGATAGATAATGGGTGGTGAACCCAAGATTTCATGATTTCTTGACACTCATTCAAGATACTAGTGAGATTGACATTTGCAATTTTAGCTACTCCTGGAACAATTTTAATCCCTAGGTAACGTAGTTCTTTTTTGGTTTGGTATCGGCATCCCGGCAGGTTGCATGACATAAGCTCGGTTTTATCCCCATTACCATCATAACCGGAAACTCGACCAAAATCCCTCGCTAGCTCAATCACCCAAGGGAAAGAGGATTCCAGGTCCGACGAAAGAATAAGAATGTCGTCGGCATACAGGGCCACCTTCCTCTCCCATGAGCCACTCTTGAAAGGTGTAATAGCTGTCTCTTCCCTAAGATGCTGGGCAAACGGCTCTATATATAAGTCAAAGAGGAGAGGGGAGAGGGGGCAGCCTGTCTGGTTCCCCTTTTGATTTTAAATGGTCTAGTCTTTCTGCCGTTTACCACCAGCCTAGCTGAGGGCTCACTGTAAATACGGCGGATGGTCCGGCAGAATTTTGGCCCTAAGTTCAGCTTCTCCAAAACCGCTATAAGATATTTCCAATCCACCCTATCGAATGCTTTAGTTGTATCCAATGTCATAACCGCCAGGGGAAATGAGAAGGTGGATGCAAAGTCTATTGAACCAATAAAATCATGAGTCAAATCAAACAGATTCCTACCTTTTACAAAGCTCTTTTGATCCGTATGTAAAAGCTCACCAGCCATGCCCCCTAGTCTGTCCGCCAATATCTTAGAGAAAACCTTATAGTCTGAGTTCAACAAAAATATTGGCCTATTTGACATGCATTTTGTAGGGGGTTTACCTGGTTTTAAGATTAGGGTAATATTCGCTTCCCCCGATATGATAGGGGGTTGGGGTGCCTCTACCAAAATTTTATTAAACATCTCAATCATGAAGGGAATAATTATTTCATCCAATTTCTTATAAACTTCTGCAGGGCGGCCATCTGGCCCTGAAGCTATACCATTTTCACAATCTAAAAGAGCCTTCCTGACTTCTTGATGTGTTATTTCTGCCTCCAAGCTTTCCAGATGAGTTGTAGAAAGAGAAGGTAGCTGGATTGGAAGCAACCATTCTTGTATGGACAGACTGTCAGTATCATTATCATACTTATATAATTCCTCAAAGTAAGCATGAAGATTTCTCCCATCTCCTCCTACCTGCTTATTAATGAGTTAGTGTGTACATCCTCTATTTCTTTGATGTGATTCCTGACTCTATCCGATTTGGCCTTCCAGGCGAGTAGCCTACTGGCCCCCTCACCATATTCAAAGTGGGCAAGCTTGCTCGACCCCCACCTATTGGAGATTCTTGTTCCATGGGTGTTGTGTGGGAACATACACAGCAACACCCATGGAATGCACCTTCAACACAAAGTGCTGCGTGTGAAGGGGCCGTATTTACAAGGAGAGGAAAAGCATGCACTGTGGCTATTCCTCTCCTTGTAAATATGGAGGTGCCCCAGTGCCACCCCTACATCACAAAAAGTGATGTACTGATGGCACAGGGGTTTGTAAATCTGCCCCATAAGTGCTTCGATATTGACGGAGTGATGCAATAAAAACATAGTGCTGGATGGGTAATTGTGGAAGTACATGAGACTGATGGGGTGAATCCTAGGCTGTATGAGTAATACTTAGTATTTAGTGGAGTGTACAAATAGTATGTATGTGTTTAGATGTTTGTAGGGAATGTGCACAGAATATTGTAGGTGTAGTGGTGTTAGTGCCTAGGTCATTCCATAAGAACACCACTAGTAATTGGAATTATCACCCTGCTGCTAATAGAGTGCATGGTCAATTTATGAGTGCTTAGGTATTGGCAGAGTGATAGGATAAGAAGATAGTGCTGGTATTGGCAGACTAATAGGATGAGTAGATAGTGGTGGATAAGTGATTGGAGAAGTGCATGGGATAGACAGGAGGATACACACGAGATTTGGGTGGCAGAGACAAACACCGCACTATCTACCAGTATACTTTTCTTAAGGCTACTGTAATAACTATTACCCACCTCCTAAAACCAGCCACCTAACTTGGTTTCCAATAACACACAATTTTTGACACACATTTGGAGAGGCAATGTTAAGATTAAAATTTCTGGCTAAAATGCCATGCAGTTTCAACATAGAGATGACAGGATTGATGGACGTCAACGCAGTTTTTATGAAGATTATAAATATTTTATTTCATTGCAGTGCATCCACAGCCAACGTGTTTTGCCCAACACGGGCTTCTTCAGGGCTGTAAATAGTACATAATATAAACATATATACATATTTAATACATATAATACACAAAATTTAAAAACTAGTTTACAAACACAACTATACACAGACATATTCAAAAAAGGCAATGCCAAACATTACAAATTACATATATACAATTTTAAAAAGGACGAGAGACTGAAGAGGATTTGTTTTATACTAGTACCGAGAAAGGGTCTCTCCTTAATTTTTGTTCTAAAAAATTCCTGTACTTCTATGTTCTATTTTGTTAATACATGCATAAGAAATTCAAATTACCCTGTATACTTTTGGAAGAGTGAAATAATCAGAAGACCATTCCAGCTATCAGTACTTAGAACCCAGTCTCTAAGAGAAGTATCTCTCACACAGAGAGAGGAACAGAGAGAGTGAGAGAAACTCCCTTCGGACTGTACTACATGGGGACCACCAACTAGTTTGGCCATGTTATTTTCTACAGGCAAAACAAAAAGTAAAGACTAGGAAAGTGTGATTCTTATTACAGATTGTTTATTCCGGACCAGCTACCTCTTTGGGTCATGTCACAAACTATAGGACTAAGAGATGGACAACGTAAGAATAACACTACGAAAGAGATAAAAAGGAAAATGAAATGCATCTACCTTTTTGCTTCAAATCACACACAGTTGTGACCCTTACAGCCAAATTCCATACGACAATTCCTTCAGTGTTCAGTGTAAATATTAGCAAAAACGTTTTTTGGACAGCAAGGCCTTTGTAACTCTGAGAAGAGATTTCATACCAGCAAAATATTTAGAAAGAAAGAAACGTAGTTACGACTTGCGTCCAGATTAGCCTCAATGCAAGATTCACATAATTTTTATTATCCTATCTTACCTAGTTTGCATGCTGCTCCGACATGAGCTCTTTTGCCAATTCCTATGGCATAGATATAGGTGTGAAAAAAGGAGATATGACCTCCCACATTCAGTGTTCCAGACAAGCATGGGGATAATGTTAAGTAATGACATGTTTTTGACTGACATATTATGCAATGTGTACATGTTGCACGTATAAGTGCTGTTCCAAGTGGACCGCGGCAAGGGTCTGTTCCAACTACCTCACTCTTCCAAAAGCCAATGACATTTCGATGGAACCCACCCTATAACATAATTCTAATACTCCTATTTCAGATCAATATTAACCACCAATTCGGCAATCTGGGACAATATTAAGAAATGAATCCAATATGCTAAATACCAGTCAATGTTTGATGATCCAAATTACAAAAAATTATGCATTTCGGAGTCAAAATTAAGACCGTATGTTGTGGCTCGTAGCCTACAGATCCACCTAGCGTCCAATTGCCGGAGGTGTAACCCCCTATCCCCTCCTCTTTGGGGAACCTGTACATGGTCAATGGCATGAAACTTGAAATTTGATCTGTCCCCTATTCCCTCACGTTCATGTGAGGCTAAAGCATAGGACATATCCTGATTCATACATGCTTGTCTATGTTCCTGCATTCATATTTTTAAGGCTCTCACAGTACTCCCTACATAGATCCTTTTACAATTACAGATGATCACACTAAGATATAAGAATGGGGATGCCAGGTATTAGGCAAACTAGAGACCAATTTTCTAACTTAAACATTAGCATTGAACAGACGCCTGCATTTATAATTCTTTTCAGGGTACAGTCAGTGCTTTAATTAGCACCTTACAGAAACACCCCTACTCCATAGAAATTGGCAAAAGAGCTCATGTCGGAGCAGAATGCAAACTAGGTAAGATAGGATAATACAAATGATGTGAATCTTGCACTGAAGGTGATGTGGACGCAAGTCGTAACTATGTTTCTTTCTTTCTAAATATTTTGCTTGTAGGAAATCTCGTCTCAGAGTTACAAAGGCCTTGCTGTCCCAAAAACTTTTTTACTAATATTTACACTGAACACTGAAGGAATTGTCGTATGGAATTTGGCTGTAAGGGTCACAACTGTGTGTGATTTGAAGCAAAAAGGTAGATGCATTTCATTTTCCTTTTTATCTCTTTCGTAGAGTTATTCTTACGTTGTCCATCTCTTAGTCCTATAGTTTGTGACATGACCCAAAGAGGTAGCTGGTCCGGAATAAACAACCTGTAATAAGAATCACACTTTCCTAGTCTTTACTTTTTGTTTTGCATGTAGAAAATAAAATGGCCAAACTAGTTGGTGGTCCCCATGTAGTACAGTCCGAAGGGAGTTTCTCTCACTCTCTCTGTTTCTCTCTCTGTGTGAGAGATACTTCTCTTTGAGACTGGGTTCTAAGTACTGAAAGCTGGAATGGTCTTCTGATTATTTCATTCTTCCAAAAGTATACAGGGTAATTTGAATTTCTTATGCATGTATTAACAAAATAGAACATAGAAGTACTGTGAGAAGGAATCTTTTAGAACAAAAATTAAGGAGAGACCCTTTCTCGCTACTAGTATAAAACAAATACTCTTCAGTCTCTCGTCCTTTTTAAAATTGTATATATGTAATTTGTAATGTTTGGCATTGCCTTTTTTTAATATGTCTGTGTATAGTTGTGTTTGTAAACTAGTTTTTAAATCTTGTGTATTATATGTATTAAATATTTATATATGTTTATCTTATGTACTATTAACAGCCCTGAAGAAGCCCGTTTTGGGCGAAACGCGTTGGCTGTGGATGCTCTGCAATTAAATAAAATATTTATAATCTTCATAAAATCTGCGTGGACGTCCATCAATCCTGTCATCTCTATGTTGAAATTGCATGGCATTTTAGCCAGAAATTGTAATCTTAACATTGCCTCTCCAAATGTTTGTCAAATATAGACAGGAGGATACCTAGACTGCATAGTTAGAGTGCTGGTAGATGACAGTAGGGTGAGTTTATAAGTGCTTGTGTTTCAGAACATAGATTAGATAAGTACATGGTTCTGTCAGGATGATTGCAAGAGTAGACAGAGAGTGACAGTGTGATTGGGGCACTGCATGAGTACTACCTAGATTATTACAGGACTGATCAGTAATCTACAGGGGGTTAGGGGCCTGCATAGATTGTGCACATTTGACTGTAGCATGGTGTCTTTTCATGCCTGAGTCATTCTACAAGTGCATAGACAGTGACTGAGTAGATAGAGTGCTAGTAGTTCACAACAGGGTGAGTTTTAAGTGCTTGTGTTTCGTCACAGGGATTAGATAAGGACATGGTTCTGTCAGGATGAATGAAAGAGTAAATTGATACTTGTACTTGTATAGCGCACTACTCACCCGCAAGGGTCTCAAGG
Organism: Lissotriton helveticus; assembly: GCF_964261635.1. Taxonomy (NCBI): domain Eukaryota; kingdom Metazoa; phylum Chordata; class Amphibia; order Caudata; family Salamandridae; genus Lissotriton; species Lissotriton helveticus. Next base: position 875,650,138 of record NC_136068.1, on the reverse strand, counting down.
CGCTTGTACGAATATCGCTGTGGAACCCATCCTGGCTTTCCCTGTGAGGTGTCCACTCCTGGGCACCCCCAAGGTGGAGACCAGGCATCCTTAGCGTTGTGGGGGCCGTTGTGGAGATTAAGCAAGCTATTGCCCAGAGTTGCAGAGTGGGACTCCATGATTGGAATAGGCATCGAGGCGAGAATTATCAGGTCCGTGGAATTTTTGAGCCCAAGACCCGCCGAGGCGGGATATTGAACCCTGGTCCCGGGCTAGACCTCTGCATCAGGGTCTGCCACTCTAACCATTGAGCCACACTTCTCCAGAGAGAGACAGTGTGATTGGGGCACTGCATGAGTACTACCCAGATTATTACATGACTGAATCAGTATTCTACAGGGGGTTAGGGGCCAGCATAGATTGTGCACATTTGACTGTAGCATAGACAGTGACTGGGTAGACAGAGTGCTGGTAGTTCACAACAGGGTTAGTTTGCAAGTGCTTGTGTTTGGTCACAGAGATTAGATCAGGACATGGTTCTGTCAGGATGATTGAAAGAGTGGACAGAGAGTGACAGTGTGATTGGGGCACTGCATGAGTACTACCTAGATTATTACATGACTGAATCAGTATTCTACAGGGGGTTAGGGGCCAGCATAGATTGTGCACATTTGACTGTAGCATGTTGTCTCTTCATGCCTGAGTCATTCTACAAGTGCATAGACAGTGACTTGGAAGATAGAGCGCCGGTAGTTCACAGCAGGGTGAGTTTATCAGTGCGTGTGTTTCGACACAGAGATTAGATAAGGACATGGTTTTGTTAGGATAATTGCAAGAGTGGACAGAGAGTGACAGTGTGATTTGGGAACTACATGAGTACTACCTAGATTATAACAGGACTGAATCAGTATTCTACAGGGGGTTAAGGGCCTGCATAGATTGTGTACATTTGACTGTAGCACGGTGTCTCTTCATGCCTGAGTCATTCTACAAGTGCATAGACAGTGACTGGGTAGATAGAGCGCTGGTAGTTCACAGCAGGCTGAGTTTATAAGTGCTTGTGTTTCGGCACAGAGATTAGATAAGACATGGTTCTGTCAGGATGATTGCAAGAGTGGACAGAGAGTGACAGTGTGATTGGGGCACTGTATGAGTACTGGCTTGATTATTACAGGACTGAATCAGTAATCTACAGGGGGTTAGGGGCCTGCATAGTTTGTGCTCATTTGACTGTAGCACGGAGTCTCTTCATGCCTGAGTCATTCTACAAGTGCATAAACAGTGACTGGGTAGAGTGTTTGTACTTCACAGCAGGGTGAGTTTATGTATGTTTGTGTTTGGGCACAGAGATTAGATAAGGACATGGTTCTGTCAGCATGATTGTAAGACTGGACAGAGAGTGACAGTGTGATTGGGGCACTGCATGAGTACTGCCTTGATTATTACAGGACTGAATCAGTAGTCTACAGGGGGTTAGGGGCCTGCATAGATTGTGCACATTTGACTGTAGCACGGTGTCTCTTCATGCCTGAGTCTTCTACAAGTGCATAAACAGTGACTGGGTAGAGTGATGGTAGTTCACAGCAGGGTGAATTTATGTGTGTTTGTGTTTCGGCACAGAGATTAGTTAAGGACATGGTACTGTCAGGATGATTGAAAGAGTGGACAGAGAGTAAAAGTGTGATTGGCGCACTGCATGAGTACTGCCTAGATTATTACAGGACTGAATCAGTAGTCTACAGGGGGTTAGGGGCCTGCATAGATTGTGCACATTTGACTGTAGCACAGTGTCTCTTCATGCCTGAGTCCTTCTACAAGTGCATAGACAGTAACTGGATAGATAGAGTGCTGGTAGTTCACAACATGGTGAGTTTATAAGTGCTTGTGTTTCGGCACAGAGATTGGATAAGGACATGGTTCTGTCAGGATGATTGCAAGAGTGGACAGAGAGTGACAGTGTGATTGGGGCACTGCATGAGAACTACCTAGATTATTACAGCACTGAATTAGTAGTCTACAGGGGGTTAGGGGCCTGCTTAGATTGTGCATATTTGAATGTAGCGCGTTGTCTCTCCATGACTGAGTCATTCTGCAAGTGCATAGACAGTGACTGGGTAGACAGAGTGCTGGTAGCTCACAACAGGGTGAGTTTATCAGTGTTTGTGTTTCGGCACAGAGATTGGATAAGGACATGGTTCTGTCAGGATGATTGAAAGAGTGGACAGAGAGTGACAGTGTGATTGGGGCACTGCATGAGTACTACCTAGATTATTACATGACTGAATCAGTATTCTACAGGGGGTTAGGGGCCAGCATAGATTGTGCACATTTGACTGTAGCATGTTGTCTCTTCATGCCTGAATCATTCTACAAGTGCATAGACAGTGACTTGGAAGATAGAGCGCCGGTAGTTCACAGCAGGGTGAGTTTATCACTGCTTGTGTTTCAACACAGAGATTAGATAAGGACATGGTTTTGTTAGGATAATTGCAAGAGTGGACAGAGAGTGACAGTGTGATTTGGGAACTGCATGAGTACTACCTAGATTATAACAGGACTGAATCAGTATTCTACAGGGGGTTAAGGGCCTGCATAGATTGTGTACATTTGACTGTAGCACGGTGTCTCTTCATGCCTGAGTCATTCTACAAGTGCATAGACAGTGACTGGGTAGATAGAGCGCTGGTAGTTCACAGCAGGCTGAGTTTATAAGTTCTTGTGTTTCGGCACAGAGATTAGATAAGACATGGTTCTGTCAGGATGATTGGAAGAGTGGACAGAGAGTGACAGTGTGATTGGGGCACTGCATGAGTACTGGCCTGATTATTACAGGACTGAATCAGTAATCTACAGGGGGTAAGGGGCCTGCATAGATTGTGCACATTTGACTGTAGCACGGAGTCTCTTCATGCCTGAGTCATTCTACAAGTGCATAAACAGTGACTGGGTAGAGTGCTGGTACTTCACAGCAGGGTGAGTTTATGTGTGTTTGTGTTTGGGCACAGAGATTAGATAAGGACATGGTTCTGTCAGCATGATAGTAAGACTGGATAGAGAGTGACAGTGTGATTGGGGCACTGCATGAGTACTGCCTTGATTATTACAGGACTGAATCAGTAGTCTACAGGGGGTTAGGGGCCTGCATAGATTGTGCACATTTGACTGTAGCACGGTGTCTCTTCATGCCTGAGTCTTCTACAAGTGCATAAACAGTGACTGGGTAGAGTGATGGTAGTTCACAGCAGGGTGAATTTATGTGTGTTTGTGTTTCGGCACAGAGATTAGTTAAGGACATGGTTCTGTCAGGATGATTGAAAGAGTGGACAGAGAGTGAAAGTGTGATTGGCGCACTGCATGAGTACTGCCTAGATTATTACAGGACTGAATCAGTAGTCTACAGGGGGTTAGGGGCCTGCATAGATTGTGCACATTTGACTGTAGCACGGTGTCTCTTCATGCCTGAGTCCTTCTACAAGTGCATAGACAGTAACTGGATAGATAGAGTGCTGGTAGTTCACAACATGGTGAGTTTATAAGTGCTTGTGTTTCGGCACAGAGATTGGATAAGGACATGGTTCTGTCAGGATGATTGCAAGAGTGGACAGAGAGTGACAGTGTGATTGGGGCACTGCATGAGAACTACCTAGATTATTACAGCACTGAATTAGTAGTCTACAGGGGGTTAGGGGCCTGCTTAGATTGTGCACATTTGAATGTAGCGCGTTGTCTCTCCATGCCTGAGTCATTCTGCAAGTGCATAGACAGTGACTGGGTAGACAGAGTGCTGGTAGCTCACAGCAGGGTGAGTTTATGTGTTTTTGTGTTTGAGCACAGAGATTAGATAAGGACATGGTTCTGTCAGCATGATTGCAAGACTGGACAGAGAGTGACAGTGTGATTGGGGCATTGATGAGTACTACCTAGAATATTACAGGACTGTATCAGTAGTGTACATAGGGTTAAGGACCAGTATAGAATGTGCACATTTGATTGTAGAACGGTGGATCTTCATGCCTGAGTCATTCTACAAGTGGATCGACAGAGACTGGGTAGATAGAGTGATGATAGTTCATAGCAGGGTGAGTTTATAAGTGCTTGTGTTTCGGCACAGAGATTAGATAAGGACATGGTTCTGTCAGGATGATTGCAAGAGTGGACAAAGAGTGACAGTGTGATTGGGGCACTGCATGAGTCCTACCTAAATTATTACAGGACTGAATCAGTAGTATACAGGGGGTTAGGGGCCTGCATAGACTGTGTACATTTGACTGTAGCACGGTGTCTCTTCATGCCTGAGTCATTCTACAAGTGCATAGACAGTGACTGGGTAGATAGACCGCTGGTAGTTCACAGCAGGCTGAGTTTATAAGTGATTGTGTTTTTGCACAGAGATTAGATAAGACATGGTTCTGTCAGGATGATTGCAAGAGTGGACAGATAGTGACAGTGTGATTGGGGCACTGCATGAGTACTGGCTTGATTATTACAGGACTGAATCAGTAATCTACAGGGAGTTAGGGGCCTGCATAGATTGTGCACATTTGACTGTAGCACGGAGTCTCTTCATGCCTGAGTCATTCTACAAGTGCATAAACAGTGACTGGGTAGAGTGTTGGTACTTCACAGCAGGGTGAGTTTATGTGTGTTTGTGTTTGAGCACAGAGATTAGATAAGGACATGGTTCTGTCAGCATGATTGTAAGACTGGACAGAGAGTGACAGTGTGATTGGGGCACTGCATGAGTACTGCCTAGATTATTACAGGACTGAATCAGTAGTCTACAGGGGGTTAGGGGCCTGCATAGATTGTGCACATTTGACTGTAGCACAGAGTCTCTTCATGCCTGAGTCATTCTACAAGTGCATAAACAGTGACTGGGTAGAGTGCTGGTACTTCACAGCAGGGTGAGTTTATGTGTGTTTGTGTTTGGGCACAGAGATTAGATAAGGACATGGTTCTGTCAGCATGATAGTAAGACTGGATAGAGAGTGACAGTGTGATTGGGGCACTGCATGAGTACTGCCTTGATTATTACAGGACTGAATCAGTAGTCTACAGGGGGTTAGGGGCCTGCATAGATTGTGCACATTTGACTGTAGCATGGTGTCTCTTCATGCCTGAGTCTTCTACAAGTGCATAAACAGTGACTGGGTAGAGTGATGGTAGTTCACAGCAGGGTGAATTTATGTGTGTTTGTGTTTGGGCACAGAGATTAGATGAGGACATGGTTCTGTCAGCATGATTGTAAGACTGGACAGAGAGTGACAGTGTGATTGGGGCACTGCATGAGTACTGCCTTGATTATTACAGGACTGAATCAGTAGTCTACAGGGGGTTAGGGGCCTGCATAGATTGTGCACATTTGACTGTAGCACGGTGTCTCTTCATGCCTGAGTCTTCTACAAGTGCATAAACAGTGACTGGGTAGAGTGATGGTAGTTCACAGCATGGTGAATTTATGTGTGTTTGTGTTTCGGCACAGAGATTAGTTAAGGACATGGTTCTGTCAGGATGATTGAAAGAGTGGACAGAGAGTGAAAGTGTGATTGGCGCACTGCATGAGTACTGCCTAGATTATTACAGGACTGAATCAGTAGTCTACAGGGGGTTAGGGGCCTGCATAGATTGTGCACATTTGACTGTAGCACGGTGTCTCTTCATGGCTGAGTCCTTCTACAAGTGCATAGACAGTAACTGGATAGATAGAGTGCTGGTAGTTCACAACATGGTGAGTTTATAAGTGCTTGTGTTTCGGCACAGAGATTGGATAAGGACATGGTTCTGTCAGGATGATTGCAAGAGTGGACAGAGAGTGACAGTGTGATTGGGGCACTGCATGAGAACTACCTAGATTATTACAGCACTGAATTAGTAGTCTACAGGGGGTTAGGGGCCTGCTTAGATTGTGCACATTTGAATGTGGCGCGTTGTCTCTCCATGCCTGAGTCATTCTGCAAGTGCATAGACAGTGACTGGGTAGACAGAGTGCTGGTAGCTCACAACAGGGTGAGTTTATCAGTGTTTGTGTTTCGGCACAGAGATTAGAAAAGGACATGGTTTTGTTAGGATAATTGCAAGAGTGGACAGAGAGTGACAGTATGATTTGGGATATGCATGAGTACTACCTAGATTATTACAGGACTGAATCAGTATTCTACAGGGGGTAGGGGCCTGCATAGATTGTGCACATTTGACTTTAGCACGGCGTCTCTTCATGCCTGAGTCATTCTACAAGTGCATAGACAGTGACTGGGTAGATAGAGCGCTGGTAGTTCACAGCAGGGTGAGTTTATGTGTTTTTGTGTTTGAGCACAGAGATTAGATAAGGACATGGTTCTGTCAGCATGATTGCAAGACTGGACAGAGAGTGACAGTGTGATTGGGGCATTGATGAGTACTACCTAGAATATTACAGGACTGTATCAGTAGTGTACATAGGGTTAGGGACCAGTATAGAATGTGCACATTTGATTGTAGAACGGTGGATCTTCATGCCTGAGTCATTCTACAAGTGGATCGACAGAGACTGGGTAGATAGAGTGATGATAGTTCATAGCAGGGTGAGTTTATAAGTGCTTGTGTTTCGGCACAGAGATTAGATAAGGACATGGTTCTGTCAGGATGATTGCAAGAGTGGACATAGAGTGACAGTGTGATTGGGGCACTGCATGAGTCCTACCTAAATTATTACAGGACTGAATCAGTAGTATACAGGGGGTTAGGGGCCTGCATAGATTGTGTACATTTGACTGTAGCACGGTGTCTCTTCATGCCTGAGTCATTCTACAAGTGCATAGACAGTGACTGGGTAGATAGACCGCTGGTAGTTCACAGCAGGCTGAGTTTATAAGTGATTGTGTTTTGGCACAGAGATTAGATAAGACATGGTTCTGTCAGGATGATTGCAAGAGTGGACAGATAGTGACAGTGTGATTGGGGCACTGCATGAGTACTGGCTTGATTATTACAGGACTGAATCAGTAATCTACAGGGGGTTAGGGGCCTGCATAGATTGTGCACATTTGACTGTAGCACGGAGTCTCTTCATGCCTGAGTCATTCTACAAGTGCATAAACAGTGACTGGGTAGAGTGTTGGTACTTCACAGCAGGGTGAGTTTATGTGTGTTTGTGTTTGGGCACAGAGATTAGATAAGGACATGGTTCTGTCAGCATGATTGTAAGACTGGACAGAGAGTGACAGTGTGATTGGGGCACTGCATGAGTACTGCCTAGATTATTACAGGACTGAATCAGTAGTCTACAGGGGGTTAGGGGCCTGCATAGATTGTGCACATTTGACTGTAGCACGGTGTCTCTTCATGCCTGAGTCCTTCTACAAGTGCATAGACAGTAACTGGATAGATAGTGTGCTGGTAGTTCACAACATGGTGAGTTTATAAGTGCTTGTGTTTCGGCACAGAGATTGGATAAGGACATGGTTCTGTCAGGATGATTGCAAGAGTGGACAGAGAGTGATAGTGTGATTGGGGCACTGCATGAGAACTACCTAGATTATTACAGCACTGAATTAGTAGTCTACAGGGGGTTAGGGGCCTGCTTAGATTGTGCACATTTGAATGTAGCGCGTTGTCTCTCCATGCCTGAGTCATTCTGCAAGTGCATAGACAGTGACTGGGTAGACAGAGTGCTGGTAGCTCACAACAGGGTGAGTTTATCAGTGTTTGTGTTGCGGCACAGAGATTAGATAAGGACATGGTTCTGTCAGGATGATTGCAAGAGTGGACAGAGAGTGACAGTATGATTTGGGATATGCATGAGTACTACCTAGATTATTACAGGACTGAATCAGTATTCTACAGGGGGTAGGGGCCTGCATAGATTGTGCACATTTGACTTTAGCACGGTGTCTCTTCATGCCTGAGTCATTCTACAAGTGCATAGACAGTGACTGGGTAGATAGAGCGCTGGTAGTTCACAGCAGGGTGAGTTTATGTGTTTTTGTGTTTGAGCACAGAGATTAGATAAGGACATGGTTCTGTCAGCATGATTGCAAGACTGGACAGAGAGTGACAGTGTGATTGGGGCATTAATGAGTACTACCTAGAATATTACAGGACTGTATCAGTAGTGTACATGGGGTTAGGGACCAGTATAGAATGTGCACATTTGATTGTAGAACGGTGGATCTTCATGACTCAGTCATTCTACAAGTGGATAGACAGAGACTGGGTAGATAGAGTGATGATAGTTCATAGCAGGATGAGTTTATAAGTGCTTGTGTTTCGGCACAGAGATTAGATAAGGACATGGTTCTGTCAGGATGATTGCAAGAGTGGACAGAGAGTGACAGTGTGATTGGGGCACTGCATGAGTACTGGCTTGATTATTACAGGACTGAATCAGTAATCTACAGGGGGTTAGGGGCCTGCATAGATTGTGCACATTTGACTGTAGCACGGTGTCTCTTCATGCCTGAGTCCTTCTACAAGTGCATAGACAGTAACTGGATAGATAGAGTGCTGGTAGTTCACAACATGGTGAGTTTATAAGTGCTTGTGTTTCGGCACAGAGATTGGATAAGGACATGGTTCTGTCAGGATGATTGCAAGAGTGGACAGAGAGTGACAGTATGGTTGGGGCACTGCATGAGAACTACCTAGATTATTACAGCACTGAATTAGTAGTCTACAGGGGGTTAGGGGCCTGCTTAGATTGTGCACATTTGAATGTAGTGCGTTGTCTCTCCATGCCTGAGTCATATGGCCGGGATGCCCGCCACCCCCTCCCAACACATATCCCCAAGGATGGGAAGTCGGACAATTGCTGAACTTTTGGAAGACGGGAGGGAGTCACCCTCCCGGCCGTATTTATTAAAAATATGAAACAAAATTTAAAACATTAAATAAAAGTTTCATCATTATGCAGTATGTACAATTTGTCATTTATTACATTTCGATGCAGTCATGTACTTTTGGCTAACATCCTGAAAATGCATACACTCTAATTCAAATTGTACATCCTAGCATTAAGGGCCAACGGCAAGGTCTTAACCGGTGTCAGATCCCTACTACCAACTCCCGCCCTCACTGTGTGAGCGGCACATGCGCAGAGGGCTCTACCCTCATTGCCAACTGTAACTTCCCTTGTCGTGGTGGGGGCCCCCTTTCTACTCGACGCCATCTTAAGGGTCGTCCGAGTTCCCGTATGAGGTCTCTGTAGGAAGGACAGCGTGGACTCCCCCCCCCAACCCCACACTCTCTATCCGCCGTCGCGGATATCCGGCCCCCGGGAAATTAGTAAGGAGGGGCATATAACCGCCTCCCCCCCTGGGAGGGGCCCATGGCCATCTCCCCCTAGGCGCCCCATCCTTAGTGGGTGCCGCCTCCCCGTGGAAGGGGCCAATGGCCGTCTTCCCCTGGGCGCTCCCATCCATTGTGGGTGGCGCCCCACTCTAGGGACCTTTAAATTACTGCTCACCGATCATGACCTTACCGCCCGACAAATAAATACGACAGTTGTTTACCTATTAAAAAAGAAAAATTTCACATCATCTCACTATTATTACTGATCTTTCCTGCAAGAAGAAGTTTCTCCAATGCGAACCGTATTTACATTCTCAAAATTCCTTTATTCACTCCTTCAAGGAAAAAGGCCTATACTTTCATCACTCAGAAAAACTTTATTTTTCTCCAAACATTTGCTATCAGGGGCTGGTGGGTGGGTCAAAATTGCTGCTTGTTCCGTTGAGGGCTCACGAGCAACGAGTGGGTGCAGCCTTCCGATCCGAGGAACAAGAGGACGATCTTCTGGATTCCCGCTCCTTTATCCTTCTGCGGGAGGGCGTGTACCCGTCCCCGATACGCCTACTGGGCGTGGTCTTCCATCGAGGTGTCTAGGACAACCCCTCTCGGGCGGGGGAAGGCGCGCCCCGGCTACGCCGCTTTGGGCATACCAGCCGGGCTACGCCCACCCCGCCCAAAATGGCTTCCCAGGAGGTTCGGGCACCCATCCATACGTTCGGGGGGACCGAGCGGTTGCCCCTTTCCATATGGCCGGGATGCCCGCCACCCCCTCCCAACACATATCCCCAAGGATGGGAAGTCGGACAATTGCTGAACTTTTGGAAGACGGGAGGGAGTCACCCTCCCGGCCGTATTTATTAAAAATATGAAACAAAATTTAAAACATTAAATAAAACTTTCATCATTATGCATTATGTACAATTTGTCATTTATTACATTTCGATGCAGTCATGTACTTTTGGCTAACATCCTGAAAATGCATACACTCTAATTCAAATTGTACATCCTAGCATTAAGGGCCAACGGCAAGGTCTTAACCGGTGTCAGATCCCTACTACCAACTCCCGCCCTCACTGTGTGAGCGGCGCATGCGCAGAGGGCTCTACCCTCATTGCCAACTGTAACTTCCCTTGTCGTGGTGGGGGCCCCCTTTCTACTCGACGCCATCTTAAGGGTCGTCCGAGATCCCGTATGAGGTCTCTGTAGGAAGGACAGCGTGGACTCTCCCCCCCAACCCCACACTCTCTATCCGCCGTCGCGGATATCCGGCTCCCGGGAAATTAGTAAGGAGGGGCATATAACCGCCTCCCCCCCTGGGAGGGGCCCATGGCCATCTCCCCCTAGGCGCCCCATCCTTAGTGGGTGCCGCCTCCCCGTGGAAGGGGCCAAAGGCCGTCTTCCCCCGGGCGCTCCCATCCATTGTGGGTGGCGCCCCATTCTAGGGACCTTTAAATTACTGCTCACCGATCATGACCTTACCGCCACAGACCGGATCGTTGACCGACGATCCGGTCCCCCCCAACTCCTCCTATAGGTCATGCTTCCTCAAACCTCTTAGCCATGCAACAAAGTCTCCTATGAGTAAATCATTCCCCTCCCTGGATAGGTGAACCCCATCGTTCAGGTACATTTGGTCACCCCGGATACACCCATGAGGAATGACATGCAACTGTGCAGAACGGAACAGTCTACCAATCTTATTATTGACCCGTTTAACTGAATGGTTCAGAGCGGACACCGAAAGGCCCCCCTGCCACCTCCTTCTAGGAATCATGTGGGACCAGGCAATCGTGCACCCCGGGACTCTTTTAGCCAACCAGCTAACAGCCGACAAGATTCGTTCAAGTAACCCTCGTCTCCCCAGTGTCACCAAATCGTTGCCTCCCAGGTGTACTATGACTATAGATGGCGGTGACCTATGCCGCCCTAAAAGTCCCTCGAAAAATGACTCAAATTTGTCAAAAATGAGCCCACCTTTCCCATGGAAAGCCACTCTGAACCCGTATTCCCCAGGTGCGTGAATCGCGTCACCTTCTTTGAATACGTCACCGGCACGCCTCACGTATGAGTGGCCCACGACCCATACCATCCTCACTCCAGTCGGTGATCTCTGACCGCTGGTCTCTTGATGCAGGGTCGACCTCCAATTCCGCCCTGCATGGCAGGCTCGCGAAACTGCAAAGTAAACAAAAGACAGGAAACGTGAGTGCATGTCAATTGATCACTTACAACATGTGCAAGCGCACATACCTCTTGAAGCAATTCGAGGACCAACGGCCCAATTGTTTCACTTCCTCTGCACTCTGACCCCTGGCTGTAGCCTCAGTAGCAGCCCCTATCCTGAAAGAGTGGGTCCCAAAATCGCACGGGTCCATGCCCGCGTCAGCGATTGCCAGTGCCAACACCCTCTGAAACTGAAATCTCGTCAGTGGGGTGCCATCCTTGTGTCGGAGCAAGCTCCCCCCCCAAGCGGCCGCTCTTAGCGCCAAATAGTCTTCCACACACTTCAAAGGACAGACGGGGGACCCACGCTTGCGCTGTACGACCACACTATCTCCCGTAGCCCCCTGGTCAGTCTTGGACATGGCTATCATGATTACCATCGAATCACCCCTTATCTGGATGTGATCCCTGCACAAACCTCCCTCCATATCTCTTTGTTCCTTGCGACAAGCTCGCTCACCCTCATGGCCCCATGGAATGCCAATGTGAACGCTGCCCGGAACAGAACTGCTTCGTAATGGGAGGAACACGTCTCATCCAGCTTTGCTAAAAGCAGAGACAGTCTGTCTAAGCCAATCGGGTGCCTCGTATCCCTCTTGCGACCCTCAAGGCGCTGCCAGCCGCGAAGGGCTTTCTTCACCAAAAAAGAACCTGTAGGGTCTTCTATGCCGTGTACCTGGGCCATGAAGGAAATGGCCGCCCTATGCCTACCGGCCGTTGCTGCTGATCAGCCCTCTCTGTGTAGTGCAACCAGGTACCCCAGGAAGTATTCCTCCTGACCCCAATTCTGACTCCCTGCAGGACCCAAATATGTGCGATAGGAACGAAACGCTCCTTCGTATGCTTTCCTCGTCCTGGGGGCTAGACTCGCTGCCACGAGGTCCTGTAATCCGAGGCACCGATTAGCCATAATGCTTCTGGGAATGGTGCTGCCTCTAGGTCTGCTGTGGGCAGATAACCCCTGAATGCCTGTATATGTGAACGAGAGAGTGCATCAGCCGCATGATTCAGTACACCTGGCACATGTTTCGCCCTGAACAGTACATTCAATCTCATGCAAAGCAGCACAATCTCTTTCAACAATCTCAAGATCATTTTGCAGCGTGCTGCCTGTTGGTTAATGCAATCAACGACAGTCATATTGTCGGACCAAAACACCACTGAGCGGCCCCTGAAGTCGTCAGCCCATGTCATCAGAGCAACCCAGATGGGGAATAACTCCAGGAACCCAATGTTACCTGTGAGACCGTTGAAGTGCCACCATGTTGGCCATGTTTGTGCCGACCATCGATCACCAAAGATGGCGCCAAAACCAACGCTCCCTGCCGAGTCGGTCCATAGACCTAATTCCTCCGAAGTCTCTGGCGGGGAGCTCCAGACGACTCGACCGTTGAAGTCCACCAGAAATGCCAACCAAATACGCATATCCTGCCGAACCTCCCCAGACAGTCTCGTACGGTGGTGAGCCTCTTTGAGACCACCCATAGCCTGCGCGATAGAGCGCAAAAACGGGCGGGCCATAGGAATCACCCTCAAGGCAAAATTAAGCTGACCCACTGTTTGTTGTAACTGGTGCAGGGTCACCTTCTCCCCACCCAGGCATTGCATCAAAGAAGCCTGGAATTTGAGCACTTTGTCCACTGGCAGTCGGAAACACCCCTCCACCGAATCGAGCTCAATTCCCAGAAACTCCAGTGAAGTAGATGGTCCGACCGTCTTACCTGGTGCCAACGGGACACCGAATTCATTCATGAGAATGCAGAAATCATACAGCGCCTGTGCGCAATTCGTATTCCCGGCTGCCCCTAAAAACAGAAAGTCATCCAGATAATGCATAACATGTCTATGCCCTGTAGCTTCGATAAATGCCCATTCCAAAAAACAGCTAAACATCTCAAAATATGCACATGAAATGGAGCAACCCATGGGCATGCATTTATCCATGTAATAACTTCCCTGAAATGCAAAACCTAGCAGGCGCTGATCCTGCGGGTGCACCGGAAGCAACCGAAACGCTGATTCGATATCACATTTCGCCATCAGCGCCCCAGGGCCTAGGTGGTTCAATATGGCCACAGCATCGTCAAACGATGCGTATCGTACCGAACAAACTTTTGGGTCAATGGCATCATTCACCGAGGAACCCCTAGGAGCAGAAAGGTTATGTATGAGTATAAACTCCCCCGGATCTTTTTTCGGGACAACCCCTAATGGGGAACAGATGAAATCGGCCACCGACGGGCAGAAAAAGGGGCCAGCCATTCGTCCTAAACTGACCTCTTTTGCTATTCTCCTTTCTGCCACGCCTGGGTTGTGCCGTACCGATAACTGGTTTCTACAAAAGGAGTTCCCCCGAACTTCCCCCGCCGGGATGTGGAAGCCATGTAAGAATCCCTTCCTCAGCACCCCAGCGGATACATGATCAGGGTATTTGTTTAACCACGGAATCATAACCATGAGATCAACGGGTGTAGGCAATCGGTTACAAAGGTCCACCTCACTCCTGCTTAGGTCCTCCTTTTCCTCCCGTCCCGCCGTTCTTTGATCTACATGCACTTTCCGGGTGTGAGGAATTCCCACAGCCGGCACACACATGCTTAAACTTGCATGTCCCCTGTGGTCTGTTACAATTGCCTCGATTGAAGCCCCAACAGACCCCTCCTTTGCCGCCATTCCCGCCAACTCTAGGCTGATAGCCCCCACCTGTGCCTGCTCGAAAGGGCACCCCGGGCTTTTGGCGGACTACTCCGGACCCGCTCCTGCCTGGCGAGGACGTACCTGTCGCCCCCGGCAGGAGTTGCTTGTGCCATGACACCGAGTCCAAACAATCCCGAGACAAAGAAGCATCATATTCTTTCGCTTTACGGAACTTCATGTCATAGCCTTTCCATTCTTCCCCCTCATACATTGAATAAAAATCCATAATGCGATTCTGATAGCAAACCAACTCAGTCATAACCTCAGGTTTACGTTCCCCCATAACTGCGGTAAATATAGAGAAGGCCTTAACCCAGTTCGTCACTGTCTCTTCCACCCTGAACTCGGCCATCTTGGCGCGCCAGACACTAGGGTGCCACAAATCTTTCTGCGTTTTAGCATACTCCATCTCACGATGGTCCGTTAACAATGAAAACATGTTGACATATTTGTCTCCCCATATTAACTCTTTCGTGGCCAAGGGAATGTGCTGTGCAACTTTTTCCCGCCTTGAGGGTATCGAGCCCTCCCCCACCATCGGCAATGCGAGCTTACCCGGATCGGCTGTTGTTGCCGCCGTCTTTTCTTGACCAGCTGCTGGTACTCCCGGCGCCACCTGTGGAGGAACAAGAGGAACACTCGCCTTCGCGACATCTCTCGATTGCCGCAGCTGCTTTATTAACACTCTGGCTTCTTCGGCCGGATCTCCCGGGGTCGCTGTGCCCCCCACCTTTGTTCTGAGCCATGCCGTCAACTGTGCGGCCAATTCTGGGGGTATTTCCTCGTCCTCGACAGAGGTGATCACCACCGGGATAGGCTGGCCTACATCTGGGTTCTGAACCGGGTTATCGACCGGTACGAGGGGGGCGATGAGAGGTACCTCTGGAACTGGGACCCCCCCCGAAAACGCCCTTTCCTTGACCCGCTTCCCTCTTCCCCCGGGGACTATTCCCGGCAAAGCCGGGCCTATCACCTTTTTTGGCTGACCTGGGTCGTTCAATGCGGCCAATTGCTTCTTTACCTCCGCTAAACCTCTCCCGAGCGACTGGACTTGTCCGAGCTTTCGGTCCATACAAGCCATCCGATTCGACAACAGGCGTAACATCCTCTCTGTCTCCGAACCCTTTACTGCTTGCTTGCTAGGCATGGTTTCGAGTCTTCCGCCCTTGGTCGATCCACGAGGTCCTGAAATCTGTGGGCCCTCGAAACTGAAAGAGAAAAAACAAGATTACCACATTCAAAATTGCTGCTTGTTCCGTCGAGGGCTCACGAGCAACGAGTGGGTGCAGCCTTCCGATCCGAGGAACAAGAGGACGATCTTCTGGATTCCCGCTCCTTTATCCTTCTGCGGGAGGGCGTGTACCCGTCCCCGATACGCCTACTGGGCGTGGTCTTCCATCGAGGTGTCTAGGACAACCCCTCTCGGGCAGGGGAAGGCGCGCCCCGGCTACGCCGCTTTGGGCATACCAGCCGGGCTACGCCCACCCCGCACAAAATGGCTTCCCGGGAGGTTCAGGCACCCATCCATACGTTCGGGGGGACCGAGCGGTCGCCCCTTTCCATTCTGCAAGTGCATAGACAGTGACTGGGTAGACAGAGTGCTGGTAGCTCACAACAGGGTGAGTTTATCAGTGTTTGTGTTTCGGCACAGAGATTAGAAAAGGACATGGTTTTGTTAGGATAATTGCAAGAGTGGACAGAGAGTGACAGTATGATTTGGGATATGCATGAGTACTACCTAGATTATTACAGGACTGAATCAGTATTCTACAGGGGGTAGGGACCTGCATAGATTGTGCACATTTGACTTTAGCACGGTGTCTCTTCATGCCTGAGTCATTCTACAAGTGCATAGACAGTGACTGGGTAGATAGAGCGCTGGTTGTTCACAGCAGGGTGAGTTTATGTGTTTTTGTGTTTGAGCACAGAGATTAGATAAGGACATGGTTCTGTCAGCATGATTGCAAGACTGGACAGAGAGTGACAGTGTGATTGGGGCATTGATGAGTACTACCTAGAATATTACAGGACTGTATCAGTAGTGTACATAGGGTTAGTGACCAGTATAGAATGTGCACATTTGATTGTAGAACGGTGGATCTTCATGCCTGAGTCATTCTACAAGTGGATCGACAGAGACTGGGTAGATAGAGTGATGATAGTTCATAGCAGGGTGAGTTTATAAGTGCTTGTGTTTCGGCACAGAGATTAGATAAGGACATGGTTCTGTCAGGATGATTGCAAGAGTGGACATAGAGTGACAGTGTGATTGGGGCACTGCATGAGTCCTACCTAAATTATTACAGGACTGAATCAGTAGTATACAGGGGGTTAGGGGCCTGCATAGATTGTGTACATTTGACTATAGCACGGTGTCTCTTCATGCCTGAGTCATTCTACAAGTGCATAGACAGTGACTGGGTAGATAGACCGCTGGTAGTTCACAGCAGGCTGAGTTTATAAGTGATTGTGTTTCGGCACAGAGATTAGATAAGACATGGTTCTGTCAGGATGATTGCAAGAGTGGACAGAGAGTGACAGTGTGATTGGGGCACTGCATGAGTACTGGCTTGATTATTACAGGACTGAATCAGTAATCTACAGGGGGTTAGGGGCCTGCATAGATTGTGCACATTTGACTGTAGCACGGAGTCTCTTCATGCCTGAGTCATTCTACAAGTGAATAAACAGTGACTGGGTAGAGTGTTGGTACTTCACAGCAGGGTGAGTTTATGTGTGTTTGTGTTTGGGCACAGAGATTAGATAAGACATGGTTCTGTCAGCATGATTGTAAGACTTGGCAGAGAGTGACAGTGTGATTGGGGCACTGCATGAGTACTGCCTTGATTATTACAGGACTGAATCAGTAGTCTACAGGGGGTTAGGGGCCTGCATAGATTGTGCACATTTGACTGTAGCACGGTGTCTCTTCATGCCTGAGTCTTCTACAAGTGCATAAACAGTGACTGGGTAGAGTGATGGTAGTTCACAGCAGGGTGAATTTATGTGTGTTTGTGTTTCGGCACAGAGATTAGTTAAGGACATGGTTCTGTCAGGATGATTGAAAGAGTGGACAGAGAGTGAAAGTGTGATTGGAGCACTGCATGAGTACTGCCTAGATTATTACAGGACTGAATCAGTAGTATACAGTGGGTTAGGGGCCTGCATAGATTGTGCACATTTGACTGTAGCACGGTGTCTCTTCATGCATGAGTCGTTCTACAAGTGCATAGACAGTAACTGGATAGATAGAGTGCTGGTAGTTCACAACATGGTGAGTTTATAAGTGCTTGTGTTTCGGCACAGAGATTGGATAAGGACATGGTTCTGTCAGGATGATTGCAAGAGTGGACAGAGAGTGACAGTGTGATTGGGGCACTGCATGAGAACTACCTAGATTATTACAGCACTGAATTAGTAGTCTACAGGGGGTTAGGGGCCTGCTTAGATTCTGCACATTTGAATGTAGCGCATTGTCTCTCCATGCCTGAGTCATTCTGCAAGTGCATAGACAGTGACTGGGTAGACAGAGTGCTGGTAGCTCATAACAGGGTGAGTTTATCAGTGTTTGTGTTTCGGCACAGAGATTAGATAAGGACATGGTTTTGTTAGGATAATTGCAAGAGTGGACAGAGAGTGACAGTATGATTTGGGATATGCATGAGTACTACCTAGATTATTACAGGACTGAATCAGTATTCTACAGGGGGTAGGGGCCTGCATAGATTGTGCACATTTGACTTTAGCACGGTGTCTCTTCATGCCTGAGTCATTCTACAAGTGCATAGACAGTGACTGGGTAGACAGAGCGCTGGTAGTTCACAGCAGGGTGAGTTTATGTGTTTTTGTGTTTGAGCACAGAGATTAGATAAGGACATGGTTCTGTCAGCATGATTGCAAGACTGGACAGAGAGTGACAGTGTGATTGGGGCAATAATGAGTACTACCTAGAATATTACAGGGCTGTATCAGTAGTGTACATGTGGTTAGGGACCAGTATAGAATGTGCACATTTGATTGTAGAACGGTGGATCTTCATGACTGAGTCATTCTACGAGTGGATAGACAGAGACTGGGTAGATAGAGTGATGATAGTTCATAGCAGGGTGAGTTTATAAGTGCTTGTGTTTCGGCACAGAGATTAGATAAGGACATGGTTCTGTCAGGATGATTGCAAGAGTGGACAGAGAGTGACAGTGTGATTGGGGCACTGCATGAGTACTGGCTTGATTATTACAGGACTGAATCAGTAATCTACAGGGGGTTAGGGGCCTGCATAGATTGTGCACATTTGACTGTAGCACGGAGTCTCTTCATGCCTGAGTCATTCTACAAGTGCATAAACAGTGACTGGGTAGAGTGTTGGTACTTCACAGCAGGGTGAGTTTATGTGTGTTTGTGTTTGGGCACAGAGATTAGATGAGGACATGGTTCTGTCAGCATGATTGTAAGACTGGACAGAGAGTGACAGTGTGATTGGGGCACTGCATGAGTACTGCCTTGATTATTACAGGACTGAATCAGTAGTCTACAGGGGGTTAGGGGCCTGCATAGATTGTGCACATTTGACTGTAGCACGGTGTCTCTTCATGCCTGAGTCTTCTACAAGTGCATAAACAGTGACTGGGTAGAGTGATGGTAGTTCACAGCATGGTGAATTTATGTGTGTTTGTGTTTCGGCACAGAGATTAGTTAAGGACATGGTTCTGTCAGGATGATTGAAAGAGTGGACAGAGAGTGAAAGTGTGATTGGCGCACTGCATGAGTACTGCCTAGATTATTACAGGACTGAATCAGTAGTCTACAGGGGGTTAGGGGCCTGCATAGATTGTGCACATTTGACTGTAGCACGGTGTCTCTTCATGGCTGAGTCCTTCTACAAGTGCATAGACAGTAACTGGATAGATAGAGTGCTGGTAGTTCACAACATGGTGAGTTTATAAGTGCTTGTGTTTCGGCACAGAGATTGGATAAGGACATGGTTCTGTCAGGATGATTGCAAGAGTGGACAGAGAGTGACAGTGTGATTGGGGCACTGCATGAGAACTACCTAGATTATTACAGCACTGAATTAGTAGTATACACGGGGTTAGGGGCCTGCTTAGATTGTGCACATTTGAATGTAGCGCGTTGTCTCTCCATGCCTGAGTCATTCTGCAAGTGCATAGACAGTGACTGGGTAGACAGAGTGCTGGTAGCTCACAACAGGGTGAGTTTATCAGTGTTTGTGTTTCGGCACAGAGATTAGATAAGGACATGGTTTTGTTAGGATAATTGCAAGAGTGGACAGAGAGTGACAGTATGATTTGGGATATGCATGAGTACTACCTAGATTATTACAGGACTGAATCAGTATTCTACAGGGGGTAGGGGCCTGCATAGATTGTGCACATTTGACTTTAGCATGGTGTCTCTTCATGCCTGAGTCATTCTACAAGTGCATAGACAGTGACTGGGTAGATAGAGCGCTGGTAGTTCACAGCAGGGTGAGTTTATGTGTTTTTGTGTTTGAGCACAGAGATTAGATAAGGACATGGTTCTGTCAGCGTGATTGCAAGACTGGACAGAGAGTGACAGTGTGATTGTGGCATTGATGAGTACTACCTAGAATATTACAGGACTGTATCAGTAGTGTACATGGGGTTAGGGACCAGTATAGATTGTGCACATTTGATTGTAGAACGGTGGATCTTCATGCCTGAGTCATTCTACAAGTGGATCGACAGAGACTGGGTAGATAGAGTGATGATAGTTCATAGCAGGGTGAGTTTATAAGTGCTTGTGTTTCGGCACAGAGATTAGATAAGACATGGTTCTGTCAGGATGATTGCAAGAGTGGACAGAGAGTGACAGTGTGATTGGGGCACTGCATGAGTCCTACCTAAATTATTACAGGACTGAATCAGTAGTATACAGGGGGTTAGGGGCCTGCATAGATTGTGTACATTTGACTGTAGCACGGTGTCTCTTCATGCCTGAGTCAGTCTACAAGTGCATAAACAGTGACTGGGTAGAGTGATGGTAGTTCACAGCAGGGTGAATTTATGTGTGTTTGTGTTTCGGCACAGAGATTAGTTAAGGACATGGTTCTGTCAGGATGATTGAAAGAGTGGACAGAGAGTGAAAGTGTGATTGGCGCACTGCATGAGTACTGCCTAGATTATTACATGACTGAATCAGTAGTCTACAGGGGGTTAGGAGCCTGCATAGATTGTGCACATTTGACTGTAGCACGGTGTCTCTTCTTGCCTGAGTCCTTCTACAAGTGCATAGACAGTAACTGGATAGATAGAGTGCTGGTAGTTCACAACATGGTGAGTTTATAAGTGCTTGTGTTTCAGCACAGAGATTGGATAAGGACATGGTTCTGTCAGGATGATTACAAGAGTGGACAGAGAGTGACAGTGAGATTGGGGCACTGCATGAGAACTACCTAGATTATTACAGCACTGAATTAGTAGTCTACAGGGGGTTAGGGGCCTGCTTAGATTGTGCACATTTGAATGTAGCGCGTTGTCTCTCCATGCCTGAGTCATTCTGCAAGTGCATAGACAGTGACTGGGTAGACAGAGTGCCGGTAGTTCACAACAGGGTGAGTTTATCAGTGTTTGTGTTTCGGCACAGAGATTAGATAAGGACATGGTTTTGTTAGGATAATTGCAAGAGTGGACAGAGAGTGACAGTATGATTTGGGATATGCATGAGTACTACCTAGATTATTACAGGACTGAATCAGTATTCTACAGGGGGTAGGGTACATGGGGTTAGGGACCAGTATAGATTGTGCACATTTGATTGTAGAACGGTGGATCTTCATGCCTGAGTCATTCTACAAGTAGATAGACAGAGACTGGGTAGATAGAGTGATGGTAGTTCATAGCAGGGTGAGTTTATAAGTGCTTGTGTTTCGGCACAGAGATTAGATAAGGACATGGTTTTGTCAGGATGATTGCAAGAGTGGACAGAGAGTGACAGTGTCATTGGGGCACTGCATGAGTCCTACCTAAATTATTACAGGACTGAATCAGTAGTGTACAGGGGGTTAGGGGCCTGCATAGATTGTGCACATTTGACTGTAGCACGGTGTCTCTCCATGTATGGGTCATTGTACAAGTGCTTCGACAGTGACTGGGTAGATATAGTGCTGGTAGTTGACAGCAGGGCGAGTTTCTAAGAGCTTCTGTTTTGGCACAGAGATTATATAAGGATATGCTTCTGTTAGGATGACAGCAGGAGTGGGTAGAGACTGACACCGTGATTACTTAAGTGCATTGCTACTACTTGGATTTTTGCAGGAGTGAATCAGTAGACTGCAGGGGGTTATGGGCCGGTATAGTTTGTGCACATTTACCTACATACTAACTACGAGATTAGACATTATAGAACCACAAAAACACTTCTCATGCTCTTATAAAATCACATATTCACTACCTTTGCACTCCTGTAATCTATCAGGTACCTCTCATTAATTCAGTAAATATAAATACAACTATATAAATACAATCTAATCAATACATGACTCAAGAAATACTATCTACTTGAGGAGACAACTACTACATACCAGAAAGATAAAAATGCAGTGGATTTCTTTTGAACTACATATTGCCAATTAAATCTAGAACTATGCAACATCATCAAACTGTACCTCCCAACAGACTGAATCAAGAAAAGTAATAAACAACACCTTTCTTATGAGGATTTCTAAAACCACACAAACTATACAAACTAATAACATAATTGTAATCATAAACACCTTATATGATCATCTTGCAAACAGCACAGTTGTATCTCATTTGATCAAACTATCTATAATAATGCCATTTTATGAAACTATACCTTTTTACTGAGAAGAAATATGCATGCCTAATAAACTGCACCTTAAAAAACCTTTTAAAAAATACACATACTTCATGCATATTTAACCAATTAATAATAAATAGGAAGCATCATTTAACTACACCTTTGAAGACACTTAATAATATATATATTAGTGCACATACAATTTTTTAAACAAAGTTCAAATACAATAGAACCTATCCCACTATATACCTGTACATTTAATAAATGAATTTAACCAGCAGAGTTTCATAAACATGTCAAAGCTATATTACATAAATCTCCTAAAAATATAACTCACCTTTTAAATAAATCTGTTGAATGAAAAATCTCACACACTCAGTCAGGATTTTCTTTTTCACACAGAGTATGTAGATGAGCACACTCTCCAATGTAAAACCAGTAATGGCAAACTGTCCCTCTAATTTTCCATACATATACACATAACCCACAAATGACATTGCTTCCCAGTGTTTTTGAAATTGAAAAACAAATTTCCATTGGTCATAGAGAATAATACTTTTCAACTGTTACCTTCACCCCTTGTCCTTAATATCAGTTTCCATAGCAACAGGTCATGCAACATTCAACTTAGCTGCCAGGTCACAGAGCCACCACACAATGTTGCAAATGACAACAGCAGGTGTGGTTGGCTTTGCAAAGCATGCCCTTATCCTTTATGCTGTACCTTTCAAACTTTTCTTAATAACCAATAAGTGACATGCTTTATAAACAAAGTAAAATGCACCCTATATTTGAAAGTAGAGTATTCTTAAACAGCCAATCACATCTCTACTTTCTTTAAAAAAGCATGTTGTCCTACATTTTAGATAGATTTCATTCTACCTCATGCCTACCTCAGCTACAGACATCTTCTGATTACCTACAGAGATCCCTTCAAGATGCTTTCAGTGTGGATTGTTATCAGACCCTCTCCCAAATGTGCTCCGCAAATCAAAGCTACTCTACGTTTCCTGTTTGGAATTACCCTATCCCCCTCTACAGGGATTCAAGCAAAAGGAACGGAGTTTGCATCAATTATATATGAGTATTTGAGTGGAAACTTATTAGGTAATGCTGCACCGCTGCCTTTGCTCGTGGCATTGACAGCTAGCATTATTTTGCCGTCTATTTTCAGTTTTTGAACGAGTGATTGCAGCTACGTAAGCCGTTTGCACAGCTGCTCCGCTGCTTCATCAGCCAATGAATTCCCTGCAACGTGAACACCATCACATTGATGACTCAGCTTACGTACCAAGTGAGTGTTTTGTAGTGCTTTTTGTAACTGAACTACTTGTTCCCAATGCAGTTTATACTTGATTGTGCCACTTTTTGCATCTTTGTAACCATTTTAAAGCCAGTTCTGCATGTATTCATTGTAAGATTGAACACAATAATACGAATTGCACTCTATGAGTGTGGGGAATTTGCGGACCGTACTCTCTAGTGCCATCTTGAATGCTTGTAGTTCAGCTCGCTGTTCTGTACAATCTCCTAGAGATTGCGTTTTAGTGACCATTGGTCTGAATTTGGCATCGCGCCAACGACTTTAAGGATCATGCATGCCGCACTATAGGCTTGTGCACCCACCGTAGCGGGTTGAGCTGATCAGTCAGTATAAATTATACATTCATACTGCTCTAGAGGCAGAATTTCAGTAGGCAGAGGACATTCTTGTTCGTATTGTAGAAATGCTTGTGTTTTCAAAGAAGGATCAAAACCGTATTCAACGTCTGTTGCAGCAAGATAATTAACCCATTGTATCCATCTCGGATGTAAAGCTTTAGCCTTTGGAATGCTTGCTTTTGTCACTGCCTCTAAGGCAGGTACAGGTCTAACGACCATAATGCGCTCACCCTGTGCAAGGGCTCTCTCTTTTTCTACCACTGTTTGGACAGGTGTCAGAATTTTTTCTGTAGAAGTGAATTTCATTTTGCTTGTGTGTACAAGTGTGATTTGTTAGCTATTGGTACTTTTTCACCTTCGTTAAAAGTTAAGTATGTGAAACTGCATTGTCCTGGAGTGATTCGAATCACTAAGTTTTAGTACGTTTACTTGTGTTTGCAAATGTACTCAAACTTTCTGTGTGTTTTTGTGTCCAATTTACTCATTTAAAATCAGGTTTGATTAATTCGCAGAGAGGTTTAACCCTTTCTGCGTAATTTAGAATGTATGTTCTTCCAAAATGTATGTAACCTAGAATCAACAGTAAGTTTTTCAGCGTTTTTGGTGGTTGGAGCGACGCACGTTTCTCTAGAAAGTTTGCTGCCATGCTTTTGCCTTCACTTGATAATTCATATCCTAGAAAAAGGACGTTGATATGGGCAATTCTTGATTTCTTGATATTGAATTTATAACCCTCATAGGAGAATCTAAGTATAATGGTATTCACCCTGTTGAAGTGCCTATCCAAGTTATCATCTGTCATGTAGAAGTCATCAACATATGACAATGCTTCATCATCATAAGTTTGTAGTAACTCTGTTACCCTTGCTGAGAATAACCCAGGACTATTCTTGAATCTTTGAGGGTGACGACAGTAGTGACTCTGTGTCCCCATACTTGAGAAAGCGGTCAAATACCTACTTTCTGGTGCAATGTTTTCACAAAAGAACCCGTTAGAAATATCTAATGTGGTTTTATATTTTTTACCCACAATGTTATTCATTAAGGCTGTACTGTGTGCATTTTGCACTGCAAATGTCTTGCAACAAGAGTTTAAATGTCTGTAATGCAATACTAGATGATATGTATTGTCTGGTTTGGAGACAGGAAACAATGGATTGTTCATTGACGAGGTGCATGTTTCAATCACCCCCCTGGTATTCAAGTTGATCGAAGATCTCCCTGACCTGTTTTTTAGCTTCTTGCTTAACTGGGTACTGCCTTTGTGCAGTTGGTTGATTTTTTAACAGAATTTTATGGTAAGGAGAATCCTCATCCCATCCTACACGATTTTTGTATATTGTAGGAGCTTTGGGCAACTGCCCATTTCCTGGCATAAGTATATTTTAAATGTATTGGAATATGGTTGGAGAAGACTGGCATAATGATGCACTTGCCATGTGGGCACTCCCTGACAAATTCTAGTGGCCAGTCTTGTTCAGTAGAAGAATGTCATAACCCTTAGAAAGTCGCTCCCAAAAGAGTGCTCTTATCTTTCTTGGTATGTCTCCCTGTTGTGAACGTATCTAGGACCCTATTTAAATATTCCCGATTCATGCCCTTATGTGGTTATAACAAATCATACCCTTATAAAGGCATAAGAATCATATCCATATTTAGTCATAGCCAATGCAGTCCAAATACGGCAAGGTTACTCCCATAGACTCCTAGAAAGTACAACGCGTTTTTAAACAAACCAAGCCTCCAACAGCCCGGGAATTTCCCCTGCTTTTGTTTTAATTTGTCCAAGAACTCTTGGAGTCCTGAAAGAACTGTAAGTTCTTAGTGACGTCTTATGTCCAACCTTACGTCAAACCCGGCACCTTCCAGGTATAAATATACCAACAGCTGCCCTAACAAACACACAGTGGTTTGGAGCAGATCGGCTATCTACTTACCCGAAGCCCAGCTGTAACGAGAGCCGAAGGAAGCCGACCCTCCCATTGACGCACTGAGAGTGACGCTGTCTTTTCTCCTGCCGAGAAATCCAGCTCCAGTGTTTCCAGTCACCCTTGCGGGTTTCTGGGAGATCGAGTCCTGAGAACGAGATACAAGACCTCCTTCATTCTATAACCAAGGTACGGAGCTGATTAGATCCTTAGAGAATTCTTGATTCAGATTCTTGGCAAAAACTAACTTAACTTAAAACTGCAGCTCACTTACTCCTTCCCACATACTAGGCTTAGGTTAGGTACACCGGGGTAGGCGTATCTTGGAAGCACCAGTTGAGTACGTTTAGTCAATGATTTTATGTATGTATATATTTTATCTATTTTAACACAGTATGGCTTAGAAACTGTACCATGCTTTTACAGTATTATTTCATAATACTACTTTTACTGTACGCACTTTACTTTATAACAAATATTGCAATTGTGGTAACTCACTTCTCTTGCATGAGAAAGAAGACTGTTCAATAAATACCCACTTTTATTGAAAACGCCCGTCTCTCTATTTCTCTGCGCTTCTGGTGAAACTAAGCTGGCACGATTGACTGAGTGAAATAGTTATCTATTGTTTACGTGACTCTGGAGATATACTCCTTATTCTGGAGGGAGCAAAGTTGTCATGTTAATGCGGTTGTCAGAAGCTAATCCCTTCTTGTCTATTCAGGAAAGTTAACACCTTCTTGTTTACTCAAGAAAGTTTCTAGTGACCTCAGAGCTAGCTGGCATTCATAATTAAGTCTAACATATTAAGTGGAGACCTAGTTGACCTCAGTCCTACGTCTAAACTATCGTTTATGTGATTCCAATGCGCAGAGCCTATTGGGAATGTAGGAACTACACTACATCCCTTCATCCGGAGTGTTATTTCATATAACGTATGTGGAGAATTAACCCTGGTATCTGCAGTTTCAACTTGAATAAATTAATTCAAGTCCACTGTCTCCAGATGATCCTTCAGGTTCTGGCGAGCTATGGTGATTTCTGCTGCGCTCTCCAACATTGTCTGAGCCCATTCTCCGTTCTTGAGTTGTGTCCTCAAGATCCTCAGCATGTCTGATTTTTAGACCAGCTACCTTCTTTTTGGTGAATTGAGGTTTCTTGTTTTTCTGAACATGTTGATCGTCTTTGGACTTCACACATTCTTCCTTGTGTTCTGACCGACCTCTTCTTTCGGATTTCTGTGACGAAGTCTAAAAGGTACTAGAGGAACGTGTATCAGTATCGTGATATCTATCAGGTTTTTTCAAATTATCCCTATTTCTGAGGTTGTACCTCCTTTCAGAGGGCTCCTTTTGAGGAGACCTACCTCTGGGATGAGAACACTTCTCTTTAGAAGTTTGTTTGCTATTTTCCCACTTCTTTCTAGAAGTAGTAGGAGTGTTTTTAGTAAAGACCTTTTCAGGACTTTCAGACAATTGGGATTTAACTGGTTTCCCACCCAGACTGTCTCTGCCTAATTCTTCGTATGATTTTTCCATTATTCTGGCTAGTTCTTGTGGTTGCTCGGTTACATCAAATTCTCTTAACTTCTGGCGGATCACCACTGATGCTGCTTCACCTTTAATATTAGCTAATAATATTGCTGAGACCTGTTTAAAATCTTTCAGTAGTTTCATACCCAAATTTAAAGTAGGCTGTGCCCCATATTCTTTTTTAATCTGTTTCAGGACATTAGGTATTACCGCCATGGACGGAACACCGTGCTTTATAGTGTAGATTGCAGCATAGACTGTACCCCAAGTGGTGCAGTCCTCCAGATGTGGTGTGATCCCCATTGGTAAACCAATTGTTAAAATTCTGTGTTTCTCATGAGGGTTAGTATTGGGAAATACTGCTTCGATTTGAGTAATTTTTGGAGCTATCCAGAATGGAATTTGTTCCCGCTTTGCAGGTAAATTATCAATGACTGAGTGTAAAGTCTGTGGTGTTATTTTTAGTGTGTTCCCCTGGTGAGGGGTATGTTGTGGAATCATTATTGTAGGTTGGACTGTGAGAGTCCGCATGACATATTGAACCAATTGTCTATAGATTTTGCTCAACTCTGCTAAGTTCACATCTGACATTTCATCAATTTCAGGATGTAGTGTATAGCTGGATAAAACCGGCCATGTTGCTCCTGGTCTACCTAGTGGACCAAGCCTGGTAATGTGATTTAAATGTTTTAGGGCACCTTTAAACCAGAGCTCATGTTCCTCCTAAGTTAGTGGAATTTCAATATCCTCGAAAGGAATGTATTGCTCTGGTGGTTCATCTTCTTTGTAGAAGTGAAACCCATGCGTTACTGGATTTGCTTCGGGGAAGACTATCCATGAATAGAATACCTCTGTCTGGTGATATTCATGTGCCTCTATCACAACAACGATCCTACCACCTCTTGATGTTAGGCCATTTTTTATAAGTTGTATAGTGAAGACTTTCGTTAAATTTATAGGAATGCATATCGCATCCTCATCGGTTTCTTGATAACCTGTATAGTTTAAAGCTGTGTCAGCTGAACCAGCCACAGCTCCACCAGTTTCGGTGTTGTTGCCGTTATTCAACATTATTTAATGAAAACTGCAGAGGAAGTTTCAAGGGAACAAAGATAAGGTGCACAATATTTTGGAACACTGTATCCTTCAACATTGAACAAACCAAAAAGCTAATACACAGAATTTTTCATCCTACTCGGCTATGGCAGATATTATCCCTTTACCCACTCCAGACGTCTATTGGAGTATTACGGAAAAAAGGGGTCTCTGAGAAAAGCACGACTGAGTTCAGTTCAGTTCAAAATATTAAGTTTGGGCGAAATTTGCGAATTCGCGTTCACGCGAATTCGCGATCTTGCAATTTTTTTTATTTTGCCGTGTTCGCTGGTTTTTTTTCAGCGCGGCTACCGCGAACTTACCCATGCGGTCGTTTTTGGTAGTTTTTTGGGCGCGACCATCTTGTTCGCGGGAGGAAAACAACTCGGCAAACTCAGAATCAAGGTAAGTCAATGCAGTGCGTGCGAGATTGTATTTTTGAAGCACGAACAAGCAAAAAATTGCGAATTGCGGATTGTTTGGCAATTTCGCGTGATTCGCGGAACGCGAAATAACCAAAAATCCGCAAATTTCGCGAGCGGAACGAATTTACAGCCCATGCTTACAAAATACTTTATTTGGTTTACAGGTTAGAAAACCATAAAAGTTTGCAATTCATTCTTAAAAATATAAAAAGCACAAATATATATATCCAGACATATTATACAAATATCCCAATACATACAGTGAATGTAAAATAATTATGAACACAACATCGTCGAGGTTTAAAAAGTCACTTCATAAAATACATCAACCAATTTTTATGGATCCACATAGTTTCTGTACATTAAGGAAGATTTCAGAAAACCAACCACAAGTGGGATACAATCTGGCTTTAATAATTGCATAAAATAGAGAGCGGGGTGAACCTGACTAAAATGTAACTTTTTTTAAAATGATTTTAAAAAGAGCCTCTGAGGGGCATCATAAAAACTACAAAAAAACACAAAGTGCAGCAGATCCTGTGGAGACAGACTGTCGCAGCCAAAGGGTGCTAACACTTGTCCGTTGTGACACTCCTTCGGTACGGGTAGTAAAAGATGGAAATAATCCAGTCGGAACCTAATTAGTAAAAACCGCTGGTGAGCCGACATAGGCCACGACAGGTATGGCTCCATATCTGGAGTGGACTTGAGCATCACGTACTTACGGACGCTATTTTTAGACAATTCCATCCCATCTCTTTTTAGTTTTTTCGCAAAATAAAAGATTGGTTCACAAAGGCCACATCTGATCTAGTAATACAATCAGGTCTTAAAAAAAGGTCCAGGCTCAAAGTCAAAGTCAAAGATAGCTTTATTCGATTTCATGGTAAAATCAAAAAAGCACAAAAAAGTACAAACACGTGATAAAACTCGATTATACAATCAGAATATAAAAACATTAAATAATTCATACTCGGACGCTCTCTAAAAGTGTGTTTAAGTGCAATGATACCACGCCACATTCTACACAGATAAGGAATGATCTTCTAGAGGCATCTTTTTTATATTTCAGTTCAGACATTAAGGTTGAACCATAGAGGATCTGCATCTGATTATAAATTTTTAAAATTTTGATAGAGCATTTATGGTCAATTCATCTTGCAGTAATAGTATTTTAAATAGGGCAGGTCTACACTGTCTCATGCCCCAGATCTTTAGCAGAGGTATTAGATATCTCTTCCTTCCCCACTCATAGAATTTACAGAATAAAACACAATGAATTATTGATTGCGTGGAGGAGTCATCGCATGGGCAATTAATTACGTTTTTTGACCAGTCGTTTATGACTGGGAAGGTGACCAGCCTATAAAAACTACCTGTTCTCAACCGAGCTAGTAACATTCTATTATAACTGGATTGTTCGGGAGACTAGTAGATCTGCAAGCCCTGGCCCTGCAATAAAGAGTGATGTTGAATAACAGAAGCCTTCTTCCCCTCTACACACCAACGTTGATCTTCCAGGAAAGCGAAGCAACATTCCTTTAGTGCTTTTCTGGAAATAGTGGATAGTGAGGAGGACATATTATAGAATTCAGGGTGACCTAGGTTTGATAAAAATTCCTTAATATAGGAAAGCCACTGGATATTTTTTGACCCCTCACATTTAATACAATCCTTAATAATCGCCCTATTAAGATCAGTTGCAGAGGAGGTCCATATCTTGTACCAGAGCAGCACTGGACTTATCCTGATTAAATCTGATATGTAGGCCAAAGCAAGTTCTTATGGCAAGCGTAAGTGGGGGTAGATTTGGGTACAGCTAACAGATATCGCAGGAAAGCATTTTCCTTTACTTGAATTTCCTGACAATCTGCAACCCCCCAGATGCCAGCCCCATAAGTGCCCGTTGACACGCATTTGGCCTTATAAATATTGAGCACAATGCGTACGGGCCTCCCCTCCAACTTATTGGCGAACTGTTTTAATGCGCCGATAGCGCGTGAAAAAGCTAGGTTCCTGGTAGTAATGGCTGAAGTCCAGGTACCTTTTTTTATTAAAAACAATCCCTAGGTATGAAAAAGTGCTAGTAGATCCTATCTTTGACTGGTCTATAAAAGTGTTGCAGGAAACCTTATTTTTAGATGAGCAGCACATAGTAAAAGTTTTCCCAATATTGATCTTTAGGCCCCTAGCTCCCATATAATCTGAGAAACTAGTTAACGCCTTCTGGAGGCCTACTTGGGTTCTCGCCATTATGACCGTATCATCTGCGTACAATATGATGGGCACTGCGGCGCCATCAATTTGGGGATAATCTACATCTACTTTGATTAAATAGTCTGCCACGCTGTTAATGTACAGATTAAAAAGTAAAGGTGCCAAAATGCAGCCCTGATGGACACCTTTCATTATTGGAAATTTTGGTGTGCATTTGCCCCTCTTTCCATGACGCACCTTTGCCCCGGCCCACTATACAGTTCTTTGAGGAAATTAAGAATATTAGAATCAATACCTAGGCCTGATAGGGTACCCCATAAAACTTCGAGGCTCAAACAATCGAAAGCTGAGCTGAGGTCAACAAATGTCATTAACAAATTGCCCTTTTTTGCCACCATATATTTATTGTTAGCATAGCCAGGTTTAGTCCTTGTTCGACAGTACCTATGCCTGACTTGAATCCATACTGGAATTTGGAAAGAACGCCTGCGTCATTATCCCATGTCTGTAATCTATTTAATATGATTTTAATATGATTCTACCTGCCACTTTCATTAAAGAATCAAGTAATGAAATTGTCCTGTAGCATTTGGGGTCGTTTCAATCGCCCTTTTTAAATATTGGCACGACTATCGCTTCCTGCCAAGTGGGTGGAAATCTTTTATGATTACAGCTATTGTCAGGAGCGGTGCCCATAAGGTGATGTTATCCTTATAAATGTCAATAGGAACACCATCTGGCCCTGGCGCTTTGCTATTTGTACTTTCTGTAATTGCTAATATGATATGAAAAAAACTATCTCCAAAGGAAACAGATCACAGGGGGCAAGCTCTACAGTTGTCATCTGTCCAGCTCTACAGCTGTCTCTTTTGACCAGGTCATCTTTCTGGTACAGCTTGGTAAAATGATCGGCCCATACCATCTCGTCTATGGCAATCTCTATCAAGTCAGATTTCCTATCAACAAAGAAGGGGGCATTTACCGTTCTCCAGAAAGCAGTATTATCTCTCAGGGAACACGCCTCAAGCAAGGTTTCCCAGGCAGCTTCCTTCAGTTTGTTTTTCCGCTTTTGCAAGGAAAATTTATAAGCCAGTCTTGCAGACTTTAAGTCTTGCATATTTTTAGGTACCTTTTTTAGGATTCGTTTTAAATAGGAGTGCGCTTTGCTGCACTCGGAATTAAACCAGCCTTCGGCCTTTGTCCCTCGCGCCTTCTCGTATTGTCCCTGTTAATTTGCTGCTAATTTGTGCTATAATCTTCTGGAATGCTGCAATAACCGCGGTTGGGTCAGGATTTTCCGCGAGACAGATCATAAAATCGTTTAACTGACCCGTTACTAGACTATTAAGAAAGTTTGTAGGGTCAACCCTGTTCCATTTTATTGGATAACCATTGGTTCTTGATAAGGAAATCCCATGACCGTATACATTTTCAGCCACATTGGGTACTTGACTACGGCTCAACCCTATATCAAAGATTGAGCTGATCGGAAAAGCTTCGCTGAGTGCAATATCCTCTGTTTTGAATAACAATACGCTATGATGATAGCTTGTAGTGACCAATGAATAGTCAATAACAGACCGTAGGCCCCGCCCGTTAACAGTGGGTTGAAAATTTACATGAGGATCACAGAGCTCATTCACGAAGCCTAGGTCCCACTCGAATAGTAAGTTGTTAAACAAATTACCAAGCATTGAATGCTCGAAATGGGTACAGGGATCTCCCTTAAGATTGACCAATCCACATATATCTAGACTACTATGGGAGCATAGATGGCAATTAAAATCGCCTGTCACTATAACACACCTTTCCTTTTGCCCTGCTCCTGATCCACTACATAATGCATTATCTGATTCATCCAGGACCCTTTTTTGATCATCACTTGGGATGTTATTATAGAGATTAATCAGGGTGATATGCAAATTTCCTCCCCCCTTAAGTGAGAGTACCTGGTAATATTTGTTCCCCCCGTTAGTTAGGCACTTAACAGTCAAGTTGGCTGTGTTAGCTATAAAGGTACAAAGCCCGCCCGAGCACCTGCCCCTGCTAGTCTGCTGTGCTGCGGTAAGGTAAGTGCGATAACCATTCAAGTGAATCTCAGACTGTACCCAACATTCTTGAAGACCAATTATATTAAAATTGTCTATGAATGCTAGGAAGATAGGGTCCTTTACCTTATTTGACAGGCCCGCTATATTCCACGATAGCAAGGCCATACTACTCCTTTGATCCGCCAGTAAAGTTCCTGGGTTTAATGGAGTAACATCTGGCTTGCCATTTAGTTGTAATACTGGTTCTATGTTAGCCCCGTCTACCCCTATTGCCTTGCTTGGGGGCTTAGATTGGGCTAACACACATTCTTCTCCTCCCCCAGTATGATTAATCTCTGCCATCTTTAATCCTATCCCCTTTTCTAATAAGCTGTGTGTAGTGGAGGCTTCAGCATCATCTTTGTCCCCTTTTACGAGTACATTATTTTTAGAACAGTGGGCCATCTGTTTAGCTCTCCTAATGCGCTTGTGGTACTGCTCCTTACAACTATTAAAAGACCCAATAGTCGGTGACAGTCAGTCGCCCATCTCCAGACAGCTATACCTATTTTCGATCGGAATTCCTCTCCAGCTGTCCCGGTATGCTATGTCCCTGGTAGGATTTCCTCCCCATTCCCCCCAGTCTCCTCCCCAGTCCCGGCGTCCTACTCTGCGCCATTTCACATCATCGTAAACAGGGCCAAAACATCTCCTAGGTGGATTAAAAAAGGAGAGTTGTTTGGTTTCTATGCATTCACTACTGTTTTGCAGACTCCATGAGCATATGTGGTTGACAGTACGTGGGTCCTCAAAATTACCTAAGATACAATCACCCTTAGTTGTTTTCTTCTCATGCCCTACCCATGGGACCCTACGCACCATTAAGATCTTACTTGAGCAAAGAGGCGGTAAGGGTCGATTAATGTTGAGCAAGTGCTGAACTTTATTCTTTAGTGACCAACTAGATTCCTCTGTGGATTCTGTCAGTTCCGGGACCCCGGTCATGACCACCACATAAGGACTTGCCTCTGGGGGCAAGTTGACGGCGAATCTACCTTCTGCAAGTTCCCTGTTCCAATCCCTTTTAGAGTGCGGGCCAGGGGCCTTAGATGGAATATCCTCCTGTCTGATATGCACAGAGGGTTCTTTGGAATTATCATCTGGTTTCTTTTCTGGGGCCAATGGTGTCTTCAATTTTGCATTTACCACTGGGGCTGATGTTTTTTTAGCTGGTAGACCTACGGGTTTGTTATTGTTCGATTTAATTCCCCCTGCCTTTGGTACCTCAGGATTAGACGAATTCTTGACAAGAACGCTCAGTTCCGCTAACTGCTTTTCTATGTAAGTTAGTCTTGTCCTATGGGAGAAAGGTGGATTTTAAGAAGCTTCCCTATTTTTACTATTAGTTGGCTATCAACATCGTCAGTGTTACTATCCTGATCCATGCTAGCCGAAGCCTCAATACTGCCAGGGTCTAGAATCTCATTTGACACATCTGTATGCATATGTTTGTGCCCGTTATCAATTGATCCCTTCCTTTGTTTTTTAGGTAACGCGCTGGTCTCCTTAGCCTTTGGTGCATTTATTTTTTTCGGTATTGCGCTCTCCCTCCCTCCCCGGAGCTGCCTGGTACTTATCTCATCTGGCGTGATATTCACAATTAGTTCCGGAGTCCTTTCTAGTGCCAAACTTAGTTGTGAGTCAGATAAGAGTTGTGACATCGACAGGTCTACCACTTTTGGCATACTATGCACGTCTACAAGAACTTCTTTAGGACCTGTTCCATTAGCCTGCTCCGGGGTTCTAGCTGACACGAAATGACCCATAGATGATCTTTTCGCCTGTGCTAAGTCTTGGGACACTCTACGTTCCATAAGGATGTTTCCTTTGTCTATAACTGAATTAGCCCTTACAATAAAATTATCTAAGGTACCAGTTAACTGAGCCCCTCCCGCTGCCGTTTTGCTCCTACTCCCTCGTGTAGACATAATAAAAAGGTGTACACAACGTTTAATTATCAGTCAAAGCTATTATAAAGCTAATTAATTACATAGGAAGTGGAACATACATACATGCAAGTTAGAGTTAGAGGGGGGGCCCGGTCTGGTCTCACACGGTCTTTAGCGGGCTAAAAGAGGCCCGCCCTTGGCCTGGGCTTCGCCTGGCGCACACCCGCGCGCGTCCCGCGTGCGCGATGATGGGAGTGCCTAAAATAGGGAAGAGGAGGAGGGGCGGGAAGAGAACACAGGTGCGGCAGGTCCGTGAGCCGCAAAGCGCCCTGGTCCTCGCAGTCCCACACTGCAGAGGAATGCCCCAAATCGGCGTAGTCCAAAAGTCACCAAACAATGAATACCCCCGCGGGTATTGGCAGGAATGAAGTAGCAAGGGTCCTGACTGCGAGCGGCTCCCGCGAAGCGTGGGCCGCGAGTTGTTTTATGCCACGGGAGGAGGGCGGGAAGAGAACACAGGTGCGGCAGGTTCGTGAGCCGCAAAGCGCCCTGGTCCTCGCAGTCATGCACTGCAGAGGAATGCCCCAAATCGGCATAGTCCAAAAGTCACCAAACAATGAATACCCCCGCGTGTATTGGCAGGAATGAAGTAGCAAGGGTCCTGACTGCGAGGTCCAGGTCAAAAGTTCTTTCATTAACTCTTGAGTAAGGCCGAGATCCTCGTTCAGCTAGCAATTGAGCCAAAAAAGCAATGGGCGCATAGCCAGAATATCACCAATAAATGTTAGTCCAGTCTCTTCGTGAACTATTAAGTTCGAGGTCCCTTTAGGAATCCCTAACAGCGGTTTTAAAAAGTTATTTTCTACCACCTGAATACCCTCCAGACCTGAATATCCCCACAATTTGCTACCTTAACTGGCAATCGCTACACTCTTTGCTTGATAGATTTTTATCATCGCCGCTATCGGGCGCTTGCCCATTTTTGTAGCGAAGTTAAAAATCACTGCATTAGTCCTAGACACTTCCCCCCTTTTCCTCCTAAGTAAAGGAGCCCAGTCCAGGCGGTCATCCAATAAGACACCCAGGTAGGAGAAAGTTGATGTTAAAGGTATTTTTTCTCCGTTCACCTTAAAGGAGTACTGCTTCTTGTGGCGCAGCCCGACTTGCATCATGTAAGATTTACAATTACAAAAAGTATCGAGCAAAATCTGTAAGCTTTTTGGGGTGTGAGCCAGGAGAACTGCATCATCTGCATAAAGCAAGAGGGGCAGTCCCCTGTGTCCCACAAATGGGAAGTCAGCCCCCGTTTCTCTCAGGATCTTATCTAAATCATTGATATAAAGGTTAAAAAGAAACGGGGCTAGGATGCACACCTGCCGGTCACCCCTTTCTGTACTAAAGTCCCTAGAGATCCTCAGGTCCTGGGCGAATCTGATGTTTGCCTTGGTGTCTTTATGCAAACACATCAGAGAGTCTACCAAATTTGCCTCCACCCCCATGGCCCTCATGGACTGCCACATCCCCCCCCGATTGATACAGTCAAAAGCGGAGGAGAGATCCATGAAGGCCATGTAGATTGTCCCCTGGCGGGCAACAGTGTACTTTCCGAGGATCAGATAGAGGTAAAGGCATTGCGCCATAGTAGAGTGACTTCGGCGGATCCCATACTGAATATCAGAAAGAATCATATTTTCTTCCGTCCAGGCTGCCAATCTATTTAAAATGACTCCACCGACAACCTTAACCACGGAGTCGATAAGGGAAATCAGTCTATAGTTCATAGTGATCACCCTTTTTAAAAACAGGTACGATTGTGGAGATACCCCATGACTCTGGACACCCGTCTTTCGCAGCAGCATTAAGCACTGCCACCAGAATCGATGCCCAGAGAGAGGGATTAGATTTAAAAAGGTCCGGTGGAATGCCGTCCGGGCCAGGCGCCTTATTACACGAGAGACTAACAATACCTTCCTCCACTTCTCTTCGAGTGAATACAACCGCGTCATTTTCCTGAATTCTCAGTTACAACCGGGGTAAAGTTGATGCACTTTTAAAAATACAGCTGAAGTGAGACACCCATTCCTCTTCTGTTATATTAGTGCCCAAATCCTCAGCTCTGTCCCTTTCAAAGAGCGGTCTATTAACAATGCTCCAGAATCTAGAGCTGCTACTTAATGTGGAAGGATCTAAGAGTTCCCGCGAAGTAGCCTCCTCCAGTTCCGACGTACAATTAGCATAATGGATCAAACCACTTAGGGTCATCATCCAGCCTTGTTTGTACCGGGACTGATAATAATGCCCCCACCTTGGAAACAATCCCTTTAAAAGCATTTAGAATCAGGTTCCACACAGTAGATAAGTTCTGCCGCACAAGATTCACAAACCTTTTCGTGAAAAAGGGATGGAATTACTTCGGCCCATTTAAGGTGGCGCCTACCATCAGAAAACTTCAAGGTGCCTGGTTCTACCACCCTGTCCTGCCTTATCAATACGCTGCCTCCCAAATGCACACACACACAGGGTTATGGTCGCTGAAGGCACTCTCTAATATTATAAATCCTAATAGGAGGGGCTGAATACTTGTAGATATCAGAATATGATCTATAAAAGATCCACCATTACGAACTTTAAAAGACGGAACCATCTGTTTACTAAATGATGCTTCAAAATACATGGAAGAAGATAAATCATAATCTTTAAGCAGATCGTTAAGTGTATCTCCCCATGGCGAACGCTCAAAGTGAAGACCCCGGATCCTTGCACAGCCCATATCACCCATACTAGTGGATTCAGGGTCCCCAAATGGGTGAACATTGAAATCACCTGCTATCATAAGGTTAAAGAAACCTCCCAGCAGATCCAGAAGCAAGAAGGCCTCCTGGTTCACCGACGAACTCAAGGACTCCAAGAAGAACTGCCGCACCCTCGAGAAAGCCTGGCTCCGCGACCAGACCACAGACAACATGACCGCCCTCAAACACGCCACCCGCAAGCACCACCAGCTTATCCGTACCACCAAGAAGCAATCTCTGAAGGAACGACTGGACAACAACTCCGACAACAGCAAGGAACTCTTCAACATCGTCAAGGAGTTCTCCAACCCCAGCACCGGCAACAACGACATCACTCCTTCACAAGATCTCTGTGACTCTCTCGCCTCGTTCTTCCACCGCAAGATCGCCGACATCCACAACAGCTTTGACGCACCATCCAGGCACCCTACCGTCGAACCAACGCCCCCCACCGCCACCCTCCGTACCTGGGCCTCGGTGACCACCGAAGACACAGCCCACACGATGAGCACCATCCACTCCGGATCGCCAACTGACCCCTGCCCCCACCACGTCTTCAACAAGGCCGAATCCACCATCGCACCCCAACTCCGGAACATCATCAACACCTCCTTCAACACCGGCACCTTCCCGAAAGCTGGAAGCATGCCGAGCTCAGCGCCCTCCTGAAGAAACCAACAGCAGACCCCACCGACCTCAAGAACTTCCATCCCATCTCGCTACTCCCTTTTCCTGCCAAAGTCATGGAGAAGACAGTCAACAGACAGCTTGCCGCCTTCCTCGAAACGAACGGATCCCTCGACCCCTCGCAGTCCGGTTTCAGAGCCAACCACAGCACCGAGACCGCCCTCATCGCAGCCACCGACGACATCCGAGCCCTGCTCGACAACGGGGAAACAGCGGGCACTCATCCTCCTGGACCTCTCTGCAGCATTCGACACTGTCTGCCACCGCACCCTAGTTCAACGCCTAAGCAACATCGGTATCCAAGAGAAGGCGCTGGAGTGGATCACCTCGTTCCTCGCCGGAAGAACACAAAGAGTCCGCCTCCCCCCGTTTCGATCCGAGGCCACCGAAGTCATCTGCGGTGTCCCGCAAGGTTCCTCGCTCAGCCCCACCCTCTTCAACGTCTACATGAGACCTCTTGCAGCCATCGCAGGCCAGCACAAACTCAACATCATCTCCTGCGCCGACGACACACAGCCGATCCTCTCCCTCACCAGATACCCCGACACCGCCTGAACTAGCCTACACGAAGGGATGAAAGACGTCGCCGAATGGATGAAGAACAGCCGCCTGAAACTGAATTCAGACAAGTCGGAAGTCCTCATCCTGGGACAATCGCCCTCCGCCTGGGACGACTCCTGGTGGCCCCCCGCCCTGGGCACCACTCCCAAGCCAACAGACCACGCACGTAACCTGGGCTTTATCCTGGACTCCTCCCTCTCAATGACCAGACAAGTCAACGCCGTCTCCTCATCGTTCTTCAACACCCTACGCATGCTACGCAAGATCTTCCACTGGATCCCGACCGAAACCAGGAAGACGGTCACCCAAGCACTCGTCACCAGCCGACTGGACTACGGAAACACCCTCTACGCCGGAACCACACCCAAGCTACAGAAAAGACTCCAACTCATCCAGAACGCCTCCGCCCGACTCATCCTGGACATCCCCCGACACAGCCACATCTCCGGCCACCTGAGGGACCTGCACTGGCTCCCCATCAGCAAGAGGATCACGTTCAGGCTCCTCACCCACACACACAAGTCTCTCCACGACCTGGGCCCCAAGTACCTCAACGACCGCCTGACCTTCTACACGCCCACCCATCAGCTACGTTCTACTAGCCTCGCCCTCACCGCCGTACCACGCATCCGAAGAGCCAACGCCAGAGGCAGATCCTTCTCCTACCTGGCGGCCAAGACATGGAACTCCCTCCCCATCCACCTTCGGCTGACCCAGGACCATCTCGCCTTCAGGAGACAACTCAAGACCTGGCTGTTCGAGCAATAGCAGACCCCTTCCCCCTAGCGCCTTGAGACCCGCCCGGGTGAGTAGTGCACTATGCAAATGGTATGATTGATTGATTGATTGAAGGTTGTTTCTAAAGGGGGCACAATACTGTTTGACAAAGGTGTTCAGCTGGATTATTTTACAAACCCCCTGTCTGTATACTGCATTGTAGAAATTAATCAAACAGAGACTGGAGTTTCCTTGCCTTAAAACAATCGCTTGGCAATCGCTATGGGCAGAGGAGATATCCTTAATCCTACATTTCAGGGACAGGGATGTAAAAATAACCAAACCACCCATGGCTCTTCCACTACTTGCTGGGAATGCTGGGACAAAAAAAGCTTTATACCCCTCCAAAAATAGGTTGTAGTTCACCATCCAAGTCTCCTGAAGACAAATCACGGAGAAATGCCTGATGAACTGCACCCATAGTGGGTCTACAATCTTCTCCGCCAGCCCAGCAATGTTCCAAGATAGGACATTATAGTCTTCTATCTTGGATCTGTCCCCTGGAAGTACAGTAGGTAGATCCTCCAATAGCACAGGGATTGGTATTACTCGCTGCTCCTGAGCTGTTGGCCCTGCACCAGTTATGTCCTCTAAACATTCGGCAGATGGTATCTCCGGTAGTGTTTTGTCCAGATAAACTGCATCGGGAGAAATAGAGTCAACATGCAGGTATCTGGACCATTGATTCAAAGAGCTCTGGGCTGTTACTCAGTCAATCACAGTCATTCAACCCTGACAGAGCTGCAAATCTATTTGGCCCCTGTATGATAGAAGAGAGATAACAATCCCTCCGTAGATTATGCCTTTCTACCCAAGGGTTAAATGACCCGATCCTGGGCGTCTTCACCAGCTCTTGAGGCCAGGTATGATGTGCTGAATTGAAATTAATCTGTCTTGGGTTCAGCACCTTGTAAAAGTATCCCAATGGTAGTATCTCAATACCTTGGCCTCTTTTTGCTGGACTAGCATTTGCCTCCCAAAAGATTCTCTCTACGGACAACGGTTATTAAAATTCACAACAATACAGACCCCTCCCTTGTTTTCCTAGAGCTTCCAAGCCAAGCAACTCGACGGACCATAATAATATTGCGTGCAATCGCAGGGCCAGCGTCAGTATTACAGGACAGCCAATGAGTAACCTTATTTTTAAGCTGAAAAAAATCCTCCTTTGTGCCCATTGGAAGAGACGGCACATTCCCTAAGATAGCCACCAACGGTGTTGATTGCGGCAGTAAATTAATTACAGGTAATTTCTGCTGTACATCATTGGTGTACCACTGCAACATGCCCCCATTCTTTCCCACTACACTAAGAGCTGCACCATGTTGCTTTGTCGTCTGAGCTCCATCTGTTGTCAAACGATCAGGAGCCTTGTCGTTCAACCCTCCTGGGCAGCTAGGACTCACATCTGTAACAGCAGGTGCACAGTTAGTTCGAGGGCGAGGGATTTCAGACATCCCATCTATATGTACCTTCGGGAGTTCTTTATTTAAAGCAGAAGGGGCTGACAAAGCACAACTTCGATTTTGAACAGATTGTATAATATTGTGCTGATCTGCTATACTTTGCTCAATGTTATGTAGTTTAATCATAATTGGACGACGTTTATCTTCCAATATGCTACATAGTGCGGATTTAAACACTTCTTTCAGTGGGAGATCAGTCGCAGCAGGAACTGGTGTCAGTGATACCCTAGTGTCTGCTGCTGGTATTGACAATATATTGCATTTGCTCTTTTTGGCTTGACTGACCATTATTTTACCTTTTCTCTATATACTCCCATTTGATGAGCGTGCAGCCCCCAATTGTTGCGGCGGATTATGGTCGCTGGTAACCTCTATATGTGTAGTAGAGGTCGCCCTTCCTTCCCCATCCTTTCTGCTAAGAGGTGCAGGGACAGCCTCCTGCCTATTTGCCAAAATAACAACAGGAGACAAGGGCATAGCTGGGACATCGTGCTGAGACTCCATGAAAGGGGAAAGCACAACCACATCTTGAATGTCACTACCCACCTCCTGTGTATGTATGGTACCTCTAACATCATCAGGACAATTATTTAACTGAATATTAGCCCCATCCCAAAGAGGTAAAAGGCCACTAGTAGGTGACCTAGATAGGCGTCTATTTACCATGTCAATCTCCCTGTCTATCAATGTAGCAGCTCTTGACAGGAAGGCACCCATGGTAGTTACAGTTGCTTTTGCATTGCCTAAAGGCCGGTCCTGATTTGCCTGTATTTTACCCCTCCCCATAATTAGAGCGCTAAAATAATATCACCATTTTGCCTTAAGAACAGTATAACCACAAAAAGAAAGAAATATCATGTAATAAGTGCAACTCTGAGTTCGCCTAAAAAAGAAAAAACTAACCAATAGGAATGTAAAAATATGTCCAGACTTTATAAAATCACCAAATAAGATTCCAATATCACTGACCAAGTTCTTGGGAGCACCAGTTTGATGTTGGAAAGGGGGTGGCCCCGCCCTGCCTCCTCCTGGCTACGACGGGCGCAGACGGGCCCGCCCTTGGCCCAGGCTTCGCCCGGGCAGCGCCCGGGCACACCTCGCGCGTCCCACGCTGCGGGAGGGCCGGGCCGCTTTTGAGGGCCTCTGACGCCCTCCAACAGCGTCACTGGCTCTGCGCCCTGCAGAGCCTTCTGGGAGTTGTAGTTTGGTCCTCGGAGCTGCTCCAGCAGCTCCGCTCCACTCATCAGCAGTTGGCAAACACCCGCTGGCTCCCACAGAGGTAAGTTTCAGTGGGACGTTCCCCTCACAGCTTTGTCAGGAGAAATAGCGGGTCAAAATGAATAGCGTCCCGTGCTGCGGGAGGGGCGGGCCGGGCCGGTTTTGAGGGCCTCTGGCGCCCTCCAACAGCGTCACTGGCTCTGCATCCTGCAGAGCCTTCTGGGAGTTGTAGTTTGGTCCTCGGAGCTGCTCCAGCAGCTCTGCTCCACTCAGCAGCAGGAAATGGTGACAGAGCTGGCAAACACCCGCTGGCTCCATCAGAGGTAAGTTTCAGTGGGCCGCTCCCCTCACGGCTCTGTCAAGAAAAATAGCGGGTCGAAATGAATAGCGTAACTGAGTTACTTTAGTAGCTAGCGTTAAATTAGTGCCTTACCAAACATTGGGCGCCATGTAGTGTAGTTCCTATATTCCCAATAGGCTCTGCGCATTGGAATAATATACACTATAGATTTGACATTGGACTAAGGTCAGTATGTCTCTATCAAGTATACTAGACTTAATTGTGAGAGCCAGCTAGCTCAGAGGTCACTAGAAACTTTCTCAAATAAACAAGAAGGGATTAGTTTCTGACAACCACATTAACATGACAACTTTGTTTCCCAAGAATAAAACGTATCTTCAAAGTCGTGGAAACAATAGATAACCAGTTTCACTCAGTCAATCGTGCCTGCTTCGTTTCTACAGAGTTGCAGAGAAAATAGGGAGACAAGCGTTTCAATAAAAGTGGTTTATTGAACAGTGTATTTATCACGCAAGAGAGTTGAACTGTTACAATTGTTAGACAGAATGCAAAGTATAATGCTTACAGTGTAAACTGTAGTATAAAATAATACCATAATAGCATTGTCTGGTGCTATGACATATAAAAATACATACATAAATAACACAGGCTAAAATACTCAACTGGTGTTTCTAAAATACGCCTACCCCAATGTACCTAACCTAGGTTTAGTACGAGGGAAGAACTAATTGTAGTCTTTAGCATAGGTTTAGTTTTTGCCAGAATTGCCAAAGGTTTCTCTATGTTCTAATCAGCTCCATACCTTGGAATGAGAGAAGTTGGTATCTCTTTCATGGACTCGATTTCCCAACTCCCCGCAAGGGGAGTCAGAAACACTGGAGTTGGATTTCTCGGCAGAGGATGACAGCTTCTGATCACTGCCTCAGCTGGAGAGTTGCCTTCCTTCGGCACTTGCTGTAGAGAACAGTGTTGTGCAAGTAGGTAGTCGAACTCCACTAAACCATGTCTAGTTTCTTCCAGTTACGGAAGATTAAGAACATTTCTCAGTTACTCAAGCACTCTGCCCTCATCCAGGTGGTTATCGCCTTGGTCCTCTCCCGATTATATTTTTTCAATTCCATTTATTTAGGCCTCCCCCTGGTTTTGTCTAAATGCCTGCAAATCGTGCAAAATCAGGCGGCTAGACTTATCTTCAAAAGCAACGGTAGGAGTTCTGCGAAACTGTTGCTGGCCACTCTTCATTGGTTACCTATAGCCCAACGGGTAACTTTCAAGATAGGCTGCTTGGCCTTTAAGGCTCTCCATGGAAAAGCCCTAAGTTTATTAACAATCTCATAAACAAACATGAACCGACTCGCAATCTCCGCTCTGCCCACCTGTCCCTTCTCACTCTGCCTTCCTTCAAAAAGAAACGTCTTGGTGGATGCCAATTTGCTCATTTAGCCCCAAAGGTCTGGAACTCTTTTCCCTTGTCACTCCGGAGACGCACTAATCTTTTGGAATTCAGGGGTGCACTGAAGACCTGGTTATTCATGCAAGCACACGGTTAGGTTATTGTTTTCCATCTTTTTCTCCTTTAGCGCCATGAAACCTCTGGGTGCCCGTGCGCTTAATACATCTTGAATAACATAACATAACATAACATAACACACCCAGCTTTGCCATAGTAACTGAAGGTATGTTTAT
The DNA here is from genome assembly GCF_964261635.1 of Lissotriton helveticus. NCBI lineage: Eukaryota > Metazoa > Chordata > Amphibia > Caudata > Salamandridae > Lissotriton > Lissotriton helveticus. The sequence goes on along the minus strand of NC_136068.1, from coordinate 875,605,849 downwards.
ACCTTGAAGGTGTTTAGGAATGCCAGTTTTGACGTAAAGTCAGGCATATGAACGTCATGAATGAACCCCTAAGGAATAGATGTTCATGCATAATAATGAGTTTCTTAGAGAAATCAATATCCAGGCTAGGGGGAGTCCTTTCAGCTTAAGAGTCTGGTTTTCCAAGAAATCGTTGTGACGTAGATGAACGGATGGAAGTAGCCATGCCTGTATTTGGGTAGCATGGGCTATGCCTAAATAAGCACTGGATTTCTATGCCTATATAAGGGCAATGTGATTTGTACCTATATAAAGGCATGAATCTGGAAAATGCATACCGAGTCTAAATCGCCACACAACAGTGTTAAGCTTTCAGAAATCCCAGGTACCTTTCAAAGAATATGAAGTTGCCTATTCGGAGATATTACTAAGGTATATCATTTCACAGTTACAGTTATGTTCGGACTTCCAATGAGAACATTACCTTGTGGGGATCCACTACAACCTTTAGACCTCCTTACCCCAGAAGTGATGAGACAAAGAGAAAAGCAGAGCAAAAAGGACATTACATTTTGTCCCATTACCTTTTCACTTTCCCTACCACTGACCCTCTAATAAATGTGATCATTGGTGGTAATTGTGGAAGTTGGAAAACAAATTCACTTCCATAGGATATTGTACACAGAGCTAACACAATAATGACAGATGTGGGCAATATCACAATTCCAAATTCAAAGATTAAGAAGGAAGCACTTTTCTGTTACCCATAAAATTGTAGAATTCTTTCCAAAGCAACCTCTGTGAAATCAATAATTTGATGTTTTTGTTATTAAAAGTTCAGAAATGTGTGTTCAGGTCTTGAGTGTTTACCTGATTACCTGATCTACATCTCTGCATGAGCCTGAGCTTTACATTTATACATTTACCCGTCAAAGTTTTATGAAGTACTATGAGCAGGTAAACTGCGAGAGCTGTGCATCTAATGTGCAAGCCCTAATAATACACACTGGTTTACTTGCGCTTTGTAGGAATTCAAATTTTAGTCTACTGGGTCACACTCTCTGCCAGGAAAAACAAAATTACTGGCGTTGATTGTGGCAGGTAGGATGAACCGTAACAGAATGAGAAGTGTCACCATAGTGAAAGGATTTGGTGCAAGGGAAGCTTGGTACTTGGGAAGATGTATCTTCAAGAGTGATCCAGAAGCAGGCACCTCCAACCCATCTGGTGTCTGAGTCACCTAATTCTTAAGCTGCTGGGGCTCGGAGAGGAAGAATCAGAGTCCTGATCACCATCATGATATTCCCAACATGAGAAAGCTACCTGAAGTTTAGTCCCTGTACAGGTGTGGGGCCAAAGACCTTTCCATCAAACTAAAGGGAGGAGTTAAGTCAAGCCTTCCACAAATAGTGACTCTTACTGGGAAGAGGTGGTGTCCTATTTAAGGTTCATACACCACTGTTTCCACGTTCATGCTGGGAACATGGTTTACGTCTTGATGTTTCCTCTTTCTTTGTCCCAGGCAAGTCAGAGATACAAATATGCAAAACTATAGAACATTGAAATAGGAGAGTTAGTTCATACTGGGAAAAAGGATTTAGTATTGATGAATCCTGTTTCTTTGTTTCAACATCTGTGCTAGAAATACCCCTAAAACTGCTTGATATTCACTGGACGGGGCGAGCAGTACACAGAATTGATCACTGTACCTGCCCTGAGGACAAGACTATTGCCATAGAGAATGGAACATTGGCTCAACCAAAGCTACCTTAGAACTCTCCTTCAAGAAGGAACAAAATAAAAAGAGTGGATTAAAGAGAAAGAGAAGAGTACTGGAAAATACAAAATCAAATGAACTTTGACTATCACTATGAGAGTTCTAGGTGAAGGAACCGTGTTTTCATCTTTAAAAAACCCTCTTTGAACTAGTAGTGATGTTGATGGTCCCTCACAGCTGTATAAGAAGTGTAATCACAGTGGACCTTCAAGATTGTGGTGGATATATTATAGCAAATGCCAGAGAAACAGCATCATAAGCACACCAATTGTAGCAACACCAGGTCCAGAGCGTTCAACAGGCCCTACAACAACCTGTTTAATTGCAAGAGTACAAACAAATTGCACATAAAAATAAGAACTAGCTGTAATGTCCTAGTTAACTGAAAGTATTATTACCTGCAAAGCTCACTCCATTGTCCTGCATCAGTTTACACATGTTTGCGCCAGGTGATGACCCGGCCTATACCTTTACAATAATTCAGAGCATAGACTAGGAATGTTCCCTTATCACTGGGGCAGTGGGGTCACTAAGTGGCTTCATTACTCTCAGACAATTTACAGAGAGCAGATGCAGATGTCACTAGCTGCTACAAGGAAATTAAAAAACGAAGTTTTAGGACATTCGGGCTACAATGAAGAAACACATTGCATAGAGAGTCTGGCTAAAACCAGCAAGAACATTTGATAACAATATTAAAGGAGCAAGAACCTGGCAGGCATAAGGCTCAACACATCCAGAAACACCAGGAAAGGGAATTCTGGACTGTATAATTAAGGAGCATTTTAATTATGCACAGCCACCTGACATGTTGCAGTTGGTGGTGGAAGAGCATCATAATCTTACTCTGGCAGAAGTTGTGCATTTGGCTTTTCAGCAGATTCAAGAGCTAAACCTGCAAGAGCCAAACCCCTGTTTGTACCCTCTGATCTTGTCCACTCATGCCCCAAACTTGAGTCTCACTGGAGAAAGTATAGTCTAGACCCCAACCTCATTGCTCCATGTAGTAGCACCATTTGGGAGACACCCTCAATTCCATAATGAAATGACGTGTCTCACCATCAATCCCAAAGCAGTAGAAAACAGAAAAAAAGTAGAAAAACTTTCCAACCTATTGTGGACTAGAATAGTGAGCCTCCGGTATCATTCAGAAAGGAGGATTATTAACATCCAACTATATGCTATGTTTTAGAGAGATCACATAAATAAGGGGACACTGAACATGTCTTTGTTTTTTGCGAGATACAAGTCTAGTATATCAGATGTTACCAAATCCAAGGTCACTATGTGGCAGGTAATATTACTAAAACCTTTCTGTGAGACTGTGATGAAATCAGCCTATTTTCACCTAAAAGGGGGGCAGTTGGTAGTGGATAATACTCATCAAAACATTCTTGGCCCAAAATCTATACTGCGACAGTGCTCCCTAATCTACTTCAAATGCACACATACAACCTCTAAAAATAATAACTGATCCCTTGCAGAGAACAGAGATGGACCATAATTGGCTTTAAGAACCTTCTTACACAGGACATACACTACTTGTGGTCGACTATGCCACCTGTTATCAGAAGCACTTTCTCTAAAGTGGTACAGTAGAATTGTAACATATTAACTCAATACATATTTAGAGAGGGCTTTATCAAAGGTATTCTAGTTGATCAAAGAACCAAATGTATGTGCTTTCTACTAATAAAAGCAAGACCTTGTTGTGTTTCTATCTAGGACCCTAATTCGATATTTCCGATTTATGCCCTTATGTGGTTATAATAAATAATATCCTTATAAAGGCATAAAAATCATATCCATATTTAGTAACAGCCCATGCAGTCCAAATATGGCAAGGCTTCTCCCCTAGACTCCTAGAAAGTACAACGCGTTCTTTAAACAAAGCAAGCCTCCAGCATACCGGGAAATCCCCCTGCTCTTGTTTTGATTTGCACAAGAACTCCTAGAGTCAGAAAGAACTGTTAGTTCTTGGTGACGTCTTATGTCCAACCTTACGTCAAACCCGGCACCTTTCAGGTATAAATATTCCAACGTTGCCTTAAGCAAACACACAGTGGTTTGGAGCAGAGCGGCTATCTACTTGCCCGGAAGCCCAGCTGATGCGAGGAGCCGAAGGAAGCTGCCCCTCCCTTTTGACGCACTGAGAAAGACGCTGTCTTTTTCTCCAGCCGAGAAAATCCAGTTCCAGTGTTTCCAGCCACCCTTGCGGGCTGCTGGGATATCGAGTCCTGAGAGAGAGACACAAGACCTCCTACATTCTAAGAACCAAGGTACGGAGCTGACTAAACCCTTAAGAGAATTCTTGATTCAGATTCCTTGGCAAAAACCAACTTATCTTAAACTTCAACTTACTTACTCCTTACCACATATGAGGCTTAGGTCAGGTACACCGGGGTAGGCGTAGATTAGAAGGACCAGTTGAGTACGTTAGTCAATGTTTTTATGTATGTATATATTTTATCCATTTTAAAGTATCATATGGCTAAGAAACCATATAAATGCTATTACAGTATTATTTCATAATACTCCTTTTACTGTACGCACTTTACTTTATGATAAGTATTGCAATTGTGGCAATTCATTTCTCTTGCATGAGAAAGAAGACTGCTCAATAAATAACACCTTTTATTGAAAACGCCCGTCTCTCTATTTCTCTGCACTCTGGTGAAACTAAGTATGCACGATTGACTGAGCGAAATAGTTGTCTATTGTTTTCACACGACTCTAGAGATACACTCTTTATTCTGAGGGAGCAAAGTTGTCATGTTATATAGTTGTCAGAAGCTAATCCCTTCTTGTCTATCCAGGGAAGTTAAACTCCTCCTTGTTTATTCGAGAACGTTTCTAGTGACCTCTAAACTAGATGGCAAAACTAATTAAGTCTAATATAGTCAGTAGAGACCTAGTCGACCTCAGTCCTACGTCTACACTGCTGTTTATATTATTCCAATGCGCAGAACCTATTGGGACTATAGGAACTACACTACATGGCGCCCAACGTTTGGTAAGGCGATAATCTAACGCAAGACATTAGAGTAACTCAGTCGTGTTTTTTCACACAGACCCCTTTTTCCCGTAAAAACTCCAAAAGACGTCTGGAGTGGGTAAAAGGTTAAAATCCGCCGGAACTTAGTAGGAAGAGATTCCTATGTATAGTTTTTGGTTTAGTCAACGTTGAAGGATACAGTGTTCCAAAATATTGTGCACCTAATCTTTGTTTCCCTTGAAACTTGATCTGCAACAAAACTTTCAGTCAGCAAATGGTGGAAAGTGAAGACGAAACGGAGAGAGCTAATCAACTCCTAGCGGAAGACACACGTCTCCAAGATGAAGACTCGAATGCTATAATCATTCCGGTAAATGTAAGAAGAACTATAACTAAAAAACTTATAGAAAATGGAGTATCACCACGAGGTGGTACAGTCATATTCGCGGTAGAGGCCCATGAATATCGGCAGACAGAGGTATTCTATTCATGGATACATTTTCCAGCAGCACACGCTGTGACACACGAATTCCACTATTACAAAATAGGGGAACCTCCGGATGAATACGCTCCTTTCGAGGACGTTGAAATCCCACTAACTTACCAAGAGCACCTGCTCTAGTTTAAAGGTGCCCTAAAACATCAAAATCACATCAGCAGGCTCGGTCCACTAGGTAGACCAGGAGCAACGTGGCCGGTTCTACCCAGTTACACACCACATCCCGACATTGAAGAAATGTCAAGTGAAGAAATTTTAGTTAAAATAAAAGAATTAACAAAGGCATATAGAGAATTAGTTCAATTGGCAATGAACAACATAACATACCTGTAGAAATTGAAAGAAACAGATATAGCAGAACAACCATTTGAACTTGCCAGAATCATAGAAAAATCCTATGAAGAACTAGGTAGAGATAGTTTGAGTGGGAAACCAGTAAAACCCCAACTACTTGAAAATCCTGAAAAAAACATTTATTAAAAATAATGTAAACACTCCAAAAAATAGTTGGGATGGAAATAAACAATCCACTCCCAGAGAAAAACGTTTCCAGTCCAGAGGAAGGTCTCCTCAACGGAGAGAAAGATCTCCGGACTGACGACACAAGTCTCCCCAGAGGGAGCCCTCTGAGAAAAGATACAACCTTAGAGATAGGGATAAATTAAGAAAACCTGATAGATATCAAGATATTGATACACGTCCCTCTCGATCTTTTCAGACTTCCTCACAGAAATCGGAAAGAAGAGGACGGTCAGAACACAAGGAAGAGCACGTCAAGTCCAAAGACAAGGAACCTGCTCATCAAAGTAAAAAATTACAATTTCCAAGAAAGAAGGTAGCCAGTATTAAAATAATAAAACATGCCGAGGATACTGAGGACACAACTGAAAAATGGAGAGTGGGCCCAGACAATGCTAGACAGCGCAGCAGAAGTGACCATAGCTCACAAGATCTTGATGAATCTTCTGGAGACAGTGGACATGAATGAGTACATTCAAGTGGAAACTGCAGGCACCAGAGTTAGCAAACCCCATAAATTATACGAAATAACATTACGTATAGAGGGGGACAAGACTAGGGAAGTAAGGGGTCTCTTTTGGGATAACCTTTCGAAAGGCTATGACATCCTGTTAGCTGAGAAAGACTGGCCACCAGAGTTTGTCAGGGAGTGCCCTCATGGCAAAGAAATGATTATGCCTGCCTTCTCAAATCATATTCCAATTAATAAAAAATACACATTAGCAAGAAAATGGGCTGTAGCTCAAGCTCCTGCAATATATAAAAATCATGTAAGATGGGATGAGGATTCTCCTCACCATAAAATCCAGTTAAAAAATCAACCCACTGCACAAAGGCAGTACCCAGTTAAACAAGAAGCTAAAAAGCAAGTGTTATATTCTAGGTTAATTTGTTTACATTATTTTTATGAAGTTAATGTATCACTTTAAGGCATGAGACCTGTTATGTTTCTGTATTGGCTTATGATTTTAAACAGAGTTTTGCTAACGTAGCATTCTGTACTGGAGAAGCAGTTGTACCTTGCTGTTATCCTGACAGGATCTATGCTGTTACTTCAATAAATTTACTTAATACTATTTTGACTGGATTATTACAGCAAGTCAGGGAGATCTTAGATCAACTTGAATATCAGGGGATGATTGAAACATGCCTCTCACAAATGAGCAATGAACAATCCTTTGTTTCCTTTGTTTCCTGTCTCCAAGCCAGATGATTCATATCGTCTAGTTTTGGACTACAGACACCTAAACTCCTGCTGCAAAACATTTGCAGTACAAAACTCACACAGTGCAGCACTAATGAATAACATTGTGCGCAAAAAATATAAAACGACATTAGACGTCTCTAATGGATTCTTTTGTCAAAACATTGCACCTGAAAGTAGGTATTTGACCGCTTTCTCAATAATGGAGTCGCAAAAACACTTCTGTCGACTCCCACAGGGATTCAAGAATAGCCCAGGATTATTCTCAGCAAGAGTAACAGAGTTACTACAAATATATGATGATGAGGCATTATCTTATGTCGATGACATCTATCTCACAGATGATGACCTAGAGACTCACTTGAAAAGAGTGAACACCATAATACTTGGTTTCGCAGCTGAGGGTTACAAATTCAACATTAAAAAGTCAAGAATTGCCCTTCTAACTGTCCTGTTTTTAGGATATGAATTATCAAGTGAACGTAACAGCCTAGCAGACAACTTCTTAGAGAAGTGTGCTGTACTCCAAGCACTTAAAACGCTGAAGAACTTACAATTAATACTAGGTTTCCTGAATTTCGGAAGAACATACATTCTAAATTATGCAGAGAGGGTTAAACCTCTCTATGAATTAATAAAACCTGATTTCAAACCAATAAATTGGACACAGAAACACACAGAAATTTTAAGATCATTGCAAACAGAAATGTTAGCTAAAACTAAATTGCAAACTCGCGAAAACATACGCAACCTTGTAATCCGAATCATCCCAGGAAGATGCGGATTCACGTACCTAACCTCTAATGATGGAGAAACGGAACCAATAGCTTACAAATCACATTTGTACACAAAAGCTGAAATTAAATTCAGTTCTACTGAAAACATTCTAATAGCGGTTCAAACTGCTGTAGCAAAAGAAAGAGCCCAAGCCCAAGGCAGAAGAATAACTGTTTTAACAGCAGAATCAGCCCTTGAGGCATTAACAAGCTCACGCAATTTGAATGCTGTGGCATTAGATCCAAAGTGGATACAATGGGAAAATTCTCTTGCTGCAGAAGACGTGAAATACTATTTTGACCTGAAAATGAAAAAACTAGAAAATCTAGAATATGAAGAAGAATATCCTCTGCCAATCATTTGCCTCTTGAACAGTACACATGTGTAATCTACATGGACAGATTTGCACAACACTACGATGTAGAGAAAAAATCCTACAACGCAACGTGTGCGATTGTTAAAGGTCGCTGGCGCTTTGGTAAATTCAGACCAATAGTCACCAAAACTGAATCACTGAGAAACTGTTCAACTCAGCGAACTGAAATAAGATCTTTAAAGTTGGCGCTTGAAAATGCCGATCGCGAATTCCCCAGACTAATAGTGTGCGATTCGCATTACTGCGTCAAGTCTTACCATAATGACATACAGACCTGGATTCAAAATGGTTACAAAGATGACACAGGTGCCACAATAGAGCATAAAAAGCATTGGGAACAAGTAGTTCTTTTACAGAAAGAACTACGAAAGACTCACGTGATACATACACTGAGTCATCAACGTGATGGCCTTCACGTTGCAGGGAATTCATTGGCTAACAGAGCCACAGCGGAAGCGGTCCAACCGGCTTCCGTAGCCACAAAAAAACTTTCTAAAAATTACATAGACGGAGAAACTATGCCAGCGGTAAAAGCCTCATTAAAAGGCGACTATGCAGCATTACCTCTCGGCTATCCACTCAATAATACATACATAATTGATGCAAACTCCGTTCCTTTTGCTCAAATCCCTGGAGTGGGGGACAGAGTAATTCCAAACACGAACAGGAGAGTCTTTTTAATAGCAGACGCACACATGGGATTGGGTCTAAGGCACCAAGAGATAGTGAAATTTCTAAAAGAATTACAATCAGAATACTGGTGGCCAGGGATGAACTTGCAACATTACAAATTTGCGAAGGATTGTCCAGACTGCAACCGAGATCGCCGTTGTGAACCGGACCAGACTAGTGCCAGGATACCTCTATTAGAAAGCATAAGACTATCTATACGCAAAAATCCAGCAGGAGAAATGCGATCCCATAAATATTAAGACTAGATTCACTTAAAATGCAGACACCAGCACTCGGCTGATGCCAGAACTGTTATAAAAGATTTTAGAGTCTTTATCGGCATATACGCAATTGGCATGCTACATTCTGACCAGGGTCCTGCGTTTAGCTCTAGGGCTTACAAAGAGGCCATGGCCAGCATGGGCATTGCATTGCGGTACTCTTCTCCATTCCATCCTGAGGGAAATGCGATAGTGGAAAGAAAAAAACGTGACATAAAGCAATCTATAACGGCGAGGGTATTAGGTTCGGGTGATGGGTGGGTCAAACATTTAACAAGTGTTCAACGTAGTCTGAACAATCTGCCAAGAAATTCTCTAAAAGGTCTCACTCCCTACGAACTATTGTTCGGTACTAGAATGCACATCCAGGACTTAGATAGTCACACTTCAGTGGTAGAAGAAAAAGCCTTTGATATCAAAGACCGTTTGGCTGTTTACAGGACTTAAATGAAACAAGAAGTCTGAAGCTAAAGCCAACAGCCACTGAAGAAAAACCACCTGTCCCAGCAAGGCCTGTCTGGATTCCAAAGATTGGTGATCTGGTCAGAGAAAAGATCGCGGTGAAGAAGGAATTTGGGCCTTCCTACAGAAAAGCAGTACCTATCTTAGCTGTCAGCGGAACAAGATCAGTAGTACTACCGCCCCTTGCTGGTAAAAAGGAGAACCGAGTTGTATCCATCGACCTGGTAAAACCACAATCATGTGGCCAATAATAAGTAGTAGGACCAGTGGACTCCCAAGAAATAGCAGAAGACCAAATCTTGCTACAATCCAAGAGGTTCAAACTGAAAGACTAATCACTTTTCATAAACCTGCAGCGAATAAAAAAGGACTATGCAACAAAGCCATGGAGCTTGTGCCTCTTGAAACCCAAATTACAACAGTTTGTCAAGAAACACCTGTCTACAACGATGTAGCATCGGACTATACTAATGTCTCAAAGAAAGATCCAAAGACTAAAGAAAATCCGGAAGCGATTCCAAAAATTGACAGAACTGCATCTGGCTACTTCATCAGTTTCAATGACTTTTCTGATGATCCAAGTGAACACGAAGAAACACCAGCAACAAAAACTTTCAAAGACAAAGTAACTGAACTCTTTCATCAACTCAAAGAAACCTACCTGATTTCTCCATGGATTGAATTTTGGATTGTGTTAGGTGTACTTTTCCTCCTGCTTTGGCTCATCATGGTCCTTTGTTTGGGAAAATTCATTGAAGTAAAATACAGTACAATGGACACAGCAAGTCAGAACATAGACTTGGTCCTAAAGCCTCACAAGTCATCTCACATTGAGAAAAGAGAACTGTCATCAGTGAACATCACAGCCAATCCAATACCCGGTGGGGTAGCATGGGACAAAACGGATTATGAAATTTATGGCCCGATTGAGCTCTTGAAATATCCACACCAGTTCAAGGTTTCATTAAGTGACTTTGTAAATCCAAGTACTTTCTCTGTTGATAGGGACTTTGAAAATATAAATAATATGATGTCAGATTTAGTAATGTCAGCTAAATTCACAGAACATGATTATTTGCAGGGTTCATCAAATTATGAAGAGTTATATTGTTATAATCATTTTGGAAATCACTATTTGCATAAATCTGCTCAACCTAGAAATGTTTTAAATTATAACCAATGGGAACATTGTCCAACTCCGCCAAAAGGCAGCTCAAAAACATATTATGAGAAATTCCAATACTTCTCAGGGTTTAACAATAGTGATCCAGAAACGTTTTATTTTAAAATGTTAAATAAGACAGAAATGAAAACAATGTTGACAAATACTAAATTGATTTATTCTGAAACATTTTATGAAAAAATGTCTACATTTGGTTTTGAATTCTGGAAAAACAACATTGAAACAAAAACCATCTGGGGTACAAAAGAATGGCAGGTCCAAGGTTTAGAAGCATTATTTAGAGCCTGCATGATCCCAGAACAAATAGTATTTCTGAATGACACAATTCAGCAAACGACTTGTCTTGGTTTAGCCAAGATAAAAGACTTAAACAAACCGTCTATTCCGAAGCCCATACCTGATAGTAATGGCACTACAGATGTGGAGATAGACGTATCCCATATTTTACACCAAAACTGAACAAATCCTGATTGGAAAAAATGGTTGATCTGGCGCACAGACACAAATAACTGTCAAGATAGATTCCTGAACAAAATACAGGGGTTTAAACAGACCAGGCCAGACCCTAGATACTCCCAGAGACAACATCCAGGGATAGTTACAACATACAGTGTAGGGAAACTCTGCCTCGAATGGCTACAGAAATCCACACTGGCTGAAATTAAGCAACACTTGACTTTACTTAAAGACGGTGCTGACTTGCGTGATTTCATACTGGGACCACGCAAACAGCGTCAAAAACATTTCATATACGCCGGTATATACTCTGCTTACAATTAGGCTTGGAAAGTAACACAAATTGAAACTGCTGAAAAGAGTAATTGATCGTATTAATTTGGAAAAATCACTTTCTGTAGTGGACAATGGGTTAACGACTCTGTCCTCCATAATATATTCACTGGACTGCATTGCATCATCTGCTATTGATATAATAGAGCAGGACTTACTAATGTTACAACATGGTCAGTCCCAATTACGTTCTATTGTACAGCTTGGCTGGACGTTGCAAAATCTGCGTTCTGGCTATGTGCCATGGCGTTTAATCAACACAACGTCATTATTCTCTATCTTTAACCTTACTGATAAACAAATCAGTTTGGCACAAAAAGGAGCAGACTATACGATTCTGAGCATTGAAAAACTTGAGAGATTACCATTGACAATGTCAGAAAGACCTGTCATTGAATGGATAATACATGGGACAATTACAATCCCAATAACAACTTTGCAGTTTAAGTATTGCCAAAAATATATACCAGCAGGCCTCTATGAAAGGTTGGGTAAAGGATACATCAAGTCGACATGGGAATTACCTTATACACACAAATGTTATAGTGAAGGGAAAAAGGAGGTATTTCTTAGTGGGAATAATTGTAAAAAATCACTAAGTGGTACACTTCTGTGTCAAGGTATTAACTTGCATGGAGCCTGCGAAGGGTCTTCAAATAACCTTTCATGTCACCTGCACGGCACTCCTGCAACTCAGATAGAGCCTGTTTTTAGACAACTTTCCAATGGCAGCTACGTTCTAATAAGTGACCACAGCTGTTGTGGCATGGTGCCAGGAAAAGCCTATCTCGTGAGCGTTCGTTCCATGGTCACTTGCTGTATGCAAGTAGTATATCCAAACAGCAATCCAGACATGGAGGCGGCAATATGGCCTTCTTTGAATATCTCTTCTATTCGAATTGATACTTTAAGCAGAATGAAATCCATTCTTTTACAGACAACTGTGCCTTTAACCTCGTCCAAAGAGACGTATGATCTGCAAGTTGCAAGGACAACAGCAGAGATACATTCCCTATTATCAACAAATTGCCCCGTGCATTTCGTAGAAATGTTAGGTCAAATTTTAAACATGTCTGATGTATGTATGTATACTTGTAAAGCGCACTATCACCTTTCAGGCATCCTGGAGCTGTATACCGCTGTGGAACCCTTCCTGGCTTTCCCTGTGAGATGCCCCTTACTGGGCACCCCCAAGATGAGGCCAGGCATCCTAGAGCTTTCAGGGCCATTGATACCAGTGGCATCGCACATGTATTTAAGACAATTTTTTCGGGACTGTTAGCACCCTTTGAAACAGTTCTGTGCATTATCCCAAATTTTGTGCATTCATTATTTGGCAGTCTGCCTCTTCTTTTGGGGCTCCTAGCAGGAATTTTATTTGTTATCCTTCTGCTACGATATGGCAAGCCAAGCCACAGACAGAACTCCAGCTACAATGGAAGAAACGATCCTAGCGATACGCTAACGGGACCGCATCACTAAAGTCCTCGGATTTGCCCGGCTAAGACATCTAAGTACAACTTGGTTTCTTTCATTCAGACTAATCTGGCAAGATTGCATCTTACCTGTGCTTCGATGTATGCTATGCGGAGAAGAATGCGTGTTGGATGTCTGTCTTACACTACCATCAGCAGTACCAATGGATACAGATACCTTGCTAGGTCCGGTAACGGCTCATGTATCGTGTTGTCCCCAGCGGTTACCTATTCTGATGACGGTATTCGTTGAGACTTCACCACTACGAGTAGGTGGCGATAAAGTACGAGAGGAAAGCAGCACCAAACAGGTACAACCTTCAGTGAGCATTGCTGATCCTGACATTGATGATAGCAATCATTCTCACATATACACAATTTCAGCATTTTCGAACTTGATCGAACTTTCACCTGATGTTGTAGACCAATTTTTTGCATGCCTGTCTGAAAAGATGTTCTCCCCTGAACAGAAAGAATAACTTTTTTAAAACAACGAGCACACAACGTTCCCTGAACTCTGAATTCGGCCTTCAGTTTTTGATAAACAAAGCTACTGAAAACAATTGGAACTATTTTTCCCCTTGAGAGCGAAATTATTTTTTTTTCACTTCCAAAATATTTACCTTTTTTTTCTGGCACAAAGTACTCTGCTTAAAGTAGAACTATTCTTAAAGAACAGAGCTTCTATTTTTAAGAACTCTAGAGACAATATTTTACCTCAGCCTCTAGCACATGTACAGCATTTGTATAAATATGTGATGGAATGGTCTCGACCTTCTTTTCTGTATTCAGAGCCATTTCATGTGTAATTTTCGAATTTATTCAGCTGAGATATAAATATGCATTTTACCTGAATGATACCACTGCTTAAAAAGAGTACAGTACCAATACTCATTTTCGTGTATTTACCATATACCATTTCAAATGCGAAATTATGTATTTTGGGGTGGGTTGGAAAACACACATGCGTCGATATGTTTAATATTGCTTAGATTTTAGTAATGATGGACATTAATTCGTGGAGTGGGTGTTGTGTTTCTATCTAGGACCCTAATTCGATATTCCCGATTTATGCCCTTATGTGGTTATAATAAATAATATCCTTATAAAGGCATAAGAATCATATCCATATTTAGTAATAGCCCATGCAGTCCAAATACGGCAAGGCTACTCCCTTAGACTCCTAGAAAGTACAACGCGTTCTTTAAACAAACCAAGCCTCCAGCAGCCCGGGAAATCCCCCTGCTCTTGTTTTGATTTGCACAAGAACTCCTAGAGTCAGAAAGAACTGTTAGTTCTTGGTGACGTCTTATGTCCAACCATACGTCAAACCCGGCACCTTTCAGGTATAAATATACCAACGTTGCCTTGAGCAAACACACGGTGGTTTGGAGCAGAGCGGCTATCTACTTGCCCGGAAGCCCAGCTGATGCGAGGAGCCGAAGGAAGCCGCCCCTCCCTTTTGACGCACTGAGAAAGATGCTGTCTTTTTCTCCAGCCGAGAAAATCCAGCTTCGGTGTTTCCAGCCACCCTTGCGGGTTGCTGGGATATCGAGTCCTGAGAGAGAGATACAAGACCTCCTACATTCTAAGAACCATGGTACGGAGCTGACTAAACCCTTAAGAGAATTCTTGATTCAGATTCCTTGGCAAAAACCAACTTAACTTAAACTGCAACTTACTTACTCCTTCCCACGTATGAGGCTTAGGTCAGGTACACCGGGGTAGGCGTAGATTAGAAGGACCAGTTGAGTACGTTAGTCAATGTTTTTATGTATGTATATTTTTTATCCATTTTAAAGTATCATATGGCTAAGAAACCATATCAATGCTTTTACAGTGTTATTTCATAATACTCCTTTAACTGTACGCACTTTACTTTATGATAAGTATTGCAATTGTGGCAATTCATTTCTCTTGCATGAGAAAGAAGACTGCTCAATAAATAACACCATTTATTGAAATCGCTCGACTCTCTATTTCTCTGCACTCTGGTGAAACTAAGTATGCACGATTGACTGAGCGAAATAGTTGTCTATTGTTTTCACACGACTCTAGAGATACACTCTTTATTCTGAGGGAGCAAAGTTGTCATGTCATATGGTTGTCAGAAGCTAATCCCTTCTTGTCTATCCAGGGAAGTTAAACTCCTCCTTGTTTACTCGAGAAAGTTTCTAGTGACCTCTGAGCTAGCTGGCAAAACTAATTAAGTCTAATATAGTCAGTAGAGACCTAGTCGACCTCAGTCCTACGTCTACACTGCTGTTTATACTATTCCAATGCGCAGAGCCTATTGGGAATATAGGAAACTACACTACAACCTCAGTGTACCATACTCATCCAGATGTCTTAGTGGTACGTTCAATAAAACCTCAAAATAAACTCTTAAGAAAGCTGTCGGAACCCAGGGAAAAGACTGGAACTTCCTTATTCACGCAAGGTTTTTGCAGGGTACCCAGCCCTCTAAATGGTTTTCACCTTTTGAAGGGGTACTCAAACAAATGTATACATAACACAGGAAGATTGAAAACAAGTGGTCTAAAAGAGTTTTCCTTTGGCAGACTGTATGTTTGGATTGTATGATTGCTTACAAGGTGTCAAGCAAATACCCATTGAGCCTTTACAGTCTGTCTAGTATGCACACAAAAGACAATATTATTAGACAGCTCATCTCAAAAGCCTTGTGCTAGGGTTAAGGCTTTGGGATTTCTACCTACAAGTGACAAGAAGATCTTTGTCACATGGCATAGGCCCTCTGTGGTCCTCAGAAAAGATAGAAAGCTAGCAGAGAAGACAGCCTAACCAGACGGTGCCAATCATCTCAGTTTTATAACATTATTTCAATGGTTGGAGCATGGGGCTAATGAGTATCGTAAAAAAACACGAGAATCCCAATGAGAATACTCACCTTATCTATAGCACATATTCCTTGCAAGGACTGTTAGAGAAAACCAAGGTATCTGGAGGAGCAGAAGAAGTGGTTTTAGGAGAGGATATGTCACCGCCTCACCCGTTGGCACATAGTGTTGTGACGCATATTGTATCTCTCCTTCAGAAGTTCCCCCTGGACTGAGATGTAGCTGAATGCCACTATGTTATGTTATGTTATGGGTTTGTTGAGCGCGACAGCTGCCCCAGCAACGGGGCGTCCCGGCGCTAAGAACCATGGCATAACCTACTGGAAGGAAAAAGGGGGCAGAAGCTTACATAGGTGGGAACAGGAAAGTTTTTATTGCTTTGCGAAAGGTGGACAAATTGTCAAGACAGCGGATGTTCGGGGGGAAGGAGTTCCAGAGTTTGGCTCCCCGAAGTCTGAAGGAGCGGCCTCCGATACGGCAAAATTTCGTGCGGGGGACCACTACTAAATGTTGACCCAGGGAGCGAAGATTACGTTGGGGAGTGTAGGGTGTTAGAAGCGGCCGGAGGAGTTTGGGGCCATTAGTTTTGAGGATTTTAAAAGCAGTGGTGAGGGCCTTAAATTGAATGCGGGCTTCTACTGGGAGCCAGTGAAGTCTATGAATAGTGGCTCTGGCAGAGCATTTTCTAGGGAGCCCCACTATTGCCCTAGCCGCTGAATTCTGGATTCGCTGAAACCTGGCTATCTCAGCTTTATTAGCGCCTAGCAGCAGGACGCTTGCCTAGTCCAATCGGGAGAGGATGGTGGATTGGACTATGAGCTGTCGAGTTTTGGGGTCGAAGAACCCTAGAATGGGATTAAGGCTTCTCAGCAGCTCAATGCACGTAATAATAATAATAATAATCCACATTTGTATAGCGCACAATCACCCGTTAGGGTCTCTAGGCGCTGGGGGCCGTCGGGAAGATTAAGCAAGCTATTGCCCAGAGTCGCATGGTGCTGGGCTAACCTGCCGCCGGACCCGGGGATCGAACCCTGATCCCCAGATTCCAGCGTCAGTCGCCCTGGCCACGGCGCCACACCTCTGCCCTGCTGCTACTCTTTTGGTATGAGTTTGGTAGTTCAGCGCGGAGTCCAGCCATACTCCTAGATTTTTTACCAGGGATTTTGGAGGAGGGGTGGGACCTAACAGGGGGAGCCACCACTGGTCATTCCAACAGCCGGGGTTCTTATCCAGGAACAGCACCTCGGTCTTCCCTGCGTTCAGTTGTAAGCAGTTAGCCGTCATCCAGTGGGCAACTGCGGCTAGTCCATCCCTAAATCTTGTGGCAGATGTTGGGGACGCCTCAGTAAGGGTAATAACCAGCTGTGTGTCGTCTGCGTACGACACCAGCGTGAGGTCCCATTCTTTGGCCACTGCCGCAAGAGGCTGCATATACAGGTTAAAGAGCGAAGGACTTAAGGTGGAGCCCTGTGGAACTCCTTGGCCGATGGAATGGGCTTGGGAGGTTAAGGGGGGTGCTGATACACAGAAAGATCTATTCATCAGGAACGAGCAGAACCATTCAAGGGCCAGATCACTGATCCCAATGTTTTCTAGGCGGCTCAGTAAGATATTATGGGAGACCGTGTCAAAGGCCGCGCTGAGATCGAGAAGTATCAGCGCAGCACTTTGACCGGTATCCAGTATCTTCCAGAGATGTTCGGTGGTGGATAGAAGTGCGGACTCCGTACTATGCCCAGGGCTGAACCCGTGTTGGGAGGGGTCCAAGATGTTATTTAGGGCCATGTGGTCTGATAGTGCGGTGTTCGCATGGGCTTCAGCAAGTTTAGACACCCAGGGGAGCAGTGAGATGGGCCTATAGTTCTCCGGCTTTGTGGGATCCAGGGTGGGTTTTTTAATAATGGGGGTCACCCATGCCTGTTTCCAGCATGTGGGTACCGTAGCTGATAAGAACGAAAGGTTAAGGAGTGTGGCCAGGGACGGAAGAAAGAAGTCCAGTGCCTCTAGAAAGTGAGCAGGTCTCATGGGGTCTGAAGGGGCACCGGATTTCACCCTTCTACAGAGTTTAGCTAGCTCCTCGTGAGAGATAGCAGGCAGCCTGGTAAGTCTGGAGGCTTTACCGGACAAGTTGGGGGAGCTAGAGCAGTCAGGGGGGTTCTGAGGGAAAGTGTTGTAAATCTTCCTCACTTTTTCAGTGAAAAAGGTGGCGAGGTCTTCACATTGCTGAGTGGAAGAGATAGACGAGGCAGAATTACCGCAGTTTTGCAGCTTTTGGACCAGTTTGAAAATCGGGTTCGTAGGGTTGGCACTGGAGTCGATTTCCTTGGCATAGAAGGATGCGCGGGCAGTGCGTATAGCTTTATGGTACGATTTAAGTTTGGTCAAGTAGGAAATTTTGTCCGTGTCCCTATATTCTTTTCTCCAGCAACGTTCCGCTCTTTTACAATCTTTTCTAAGGAGTTTCAGGTTGTCATCGTACCATGGATTAGAGGGGGTGCTACGTCCTCTGGTCCATTTGGCCGGTATAAGTGTGTCAAGCCCTTTTGTGATCCAGTCCTGAAATGCGGCATACGATGTGTTAATATCATTAGTGGTTGCGAAGTTGGGTACCCCTAAGATAGTGGGAAAATCCTTTTTTTGTAGTTTATGCCATGGCCGTTTAAAACAGTAGGAGGGCGAATCCCTGTTGGGTTGGGTATCGACCAGTATTACAAATGTGACAAGGAAGTGGTCAGTCCAGCCCATGGGTTTGGGGGGATCCGCTCTTGCTTCCGGAATGTTAGTAAAAACTGGGTCGAGTAGGTGACCGGCAGAGTGCGTAGTAGTTTGTATGAGGGGGATCAGCTGTAGGGCTGTTAGGTCCGCTAGGAGATTATTGATAGTGGGATCCGAGGTGGAGTCGAAGTGGAGGCTAAGATCTCCCAAAATCGTGAAGTTGGCGGAGTTCGTAACCAGAGCGTGTGCTGCCTCTAAAAGCTCCTCAGTGAAGTTAGAAGTAGGCCCCGGGGGACGGTAAATAAAGAGGCCAGAGAGGAAGAAATGAGGGCTTGTGGTGATTTTAAAGCGGGCACACTCACATCCCGTAATGTCTTCCTTCAGAAAGGAGCAGGTATATGCCGTTCTGTAAATAACGGCAATACCACATCCCCTAGAGTCTCTATTAATGAATGTCATGGAGAAGCCATCCGGTAACGTAAGGTTAGGGATGCTTGTTAATTCATCCTTGAGCCAGGTTTCACACAGGAAAAGTATGTCTGGGTTCTCGTCAGTTAATAGAGTGTTTACCTCAGGGTGGTGTTTTACCAGGGATCTAACGTTAAGTTGGGAGATTGTGAGAGTAGTGCCTTTTCTTAATTTGGCATTATGCCGGGGTAGACTCGGTGCAGGTATAGCTAAGTTACAGGTTTTACACTGGAGACCAGTTAGTCCAATGCAACCCTCTAGCTTGTCACAGCGTAAGCTCAGGTTGAGTGCAAGAAGGTCGTGTTTATCATAGTGGTATGCCGTCCGTTTGATTTGAGCAGGGGGACCGGCGAGAGGCGATGACTTGGCAATGACGGGCTTGCCTTAGACGCGCCTTCGGCGCGCAAACGGCGCGCCCGCTGCGCCCGTCCGCTGCGCGTATGGTATACACACATATTTTATAGAGGGGAAAGGGGGCGTGGCCTCCAAGGGAAGCGTGGCCTAACTGCACGCCGGCAATGGCGCCGAGGACCGAGTCTTGTGAAGCCTGGCAGGTAGGTGCGTTTAAAATCAGCAAGAAATGAAAGTGACACACAAATGATTTAAAAGAAATAACAGCTATCTCCCGGCTTTCCTACTGCTCCCTCATACACAATTGTCAGAATATCTAAAATTACAGTGCAGTTAACCTCCTTGGAGTGCAGGTTCCTTTGTTTTCAAATCCTCCACCTTTGCCTCCCCTGATGTTTCAGTTGCCCTTTCGGGTGCAATTTTCTCCTTTGTTTAGCCAGTGGTTCAGGTGCTTGCCATGTCTGACGTAGATACAGAGAATCAAAAAATTATAAATGAAAATTGTATTATTATAATGGTCATATATGATATTGTAGTTTACATACCCATTGCACTTAGGGCATTTACTACAGCAAACAGGAGATTGAAGAAGTGTTTGAATTATAATTAGCCACTGGCAATCGCTTATACTGTATCACAGCCTAATATTTTTCACCTACTGTCATGGGCACCCAAGTCTTGGTCCATGCCAGAGTTTCAAGCTAGATTTGGGGAATATTATGGAAATAAAACAAGAACAGTATTTAAGTCTATACATGTGTCTATAGTTAAGAAAAATCCTGAATTCTGTTTGTTTTAAATGGCATTGGTATAGATATAATAAATTGGTGCAAGCGTTTAAATTAACATTTTATTTTGGACTTGGTACTGCTCGCCTTTCTATAAAGACTTATTTCTTGAGGCTGCTTGCAATTTTCACGTGTCAACTGTAAACACGTGAAAACCGGGCCTTGATAATTGACGCGAGCGGCAGAAGGTATTTAAGACCCCCACGTCCTTGCAATCGTGCTTGGTCTTGCCTATCTTTGAGAGGCCGTGCACTCACCCGTTTCTCCTCCCTGGATCTGGAAGGCCTCCTCAATTCTTCTGCTGCTCCGCATCGGGTTATGATCCCTTCCGACCTTGAATTCCTATAGTTGGGCTGGATTCCTACATGGTGACTTCTGGAATTCCTTCACTGCGACTCCTCTTGGTTTGACGCTCCAATTACAGATTCCTAACAGCGTCACTTCCCCTGTGAACTTCCGGCGCTTCTGATGATTCCCGACCACAGACTGCAAAACAAAGAAAGAAAACAACAAGCACAGATAAGTACATTATTCAAGTGAATACCAAGCAAGTTAATTGCTATATCTTGAACAAATTATTCAAGAGCCAATAGCAATAATTGCGTGCTAAAAAGACTAATTTGAACCTAATTAAGAACCCCTAGACTCAGAAACCTGTGGACTTATTAAAGGGAATCATTTCTTTGTTTGAGCAAACCTTTGTGAATATTGTTATTACTACTTATCAAGCAAGCGCACACCTGTGGATCTTATTTACCCATAAAGTGCATATGTCAGAGGTAATCCTACAAACGTAGTTTCAGTATAACTTAGTGGCTTAGACTAGATAGGTATATAAAAACTTCTTATCTTTTACAGATTCCTTAAGGCAAAATTGAGAACAGTTCAACATATGCATTCAACAAGAGAGTTGTAAAGAGAGCTCATACTTTAGGTATTTGAATGTTCTTTGATCAACAAACTTGTAGAGATTTATTTTAATGCTAGAGGATTGTTATACTTACCTGTTACTATTGTGTATTTTTGTAGGTTATAATAAACCAGGTTTCAGTGGACCCTCTTCAGGCAGACATTAGGAAGGAGTCTCCTGATAAACAAGAGGTTTCTAGCATTCCTGGAAGAGTCTCTCTCTCTCTCTTTCTGTCCCATTCCCCATTTCCCTTCGGGAACTTCTCCAGTGACAGAGTATACACTGATTCTGGCTCTTGGGGAGTTTTCGGGTGGACTGGGGTTTGCTTGTCGTCAACAAGAGCAAGGAGCACAGGTGAGTGTCTTCCTTGACACCTACTATGCTAAACTAGACAGAATCCAGATGCAAGAAAATGCCTCTTTTTGGCGTAATAGCCCATATTTGTTTGGACTGATAATGCTGGATTTTTGACTGAGGCCAAAGTACATGGTCCGTGACTACTAAAATATGTTGAACTTGGCTATACCCTTAATTGGTATATTTATTTTTACATGTAAAACCGTAGAATATGGTACCAAGAGGACTGTTAGGTAAATGTCACTGTGTGTTTTGCTGTTTGCCCTACGTGAGAAGGTTATGCCCAGACTTGGGTCCCGTGCTCAATATGCCACTGGAGTCAAGCTATCCTGGCTGATGAAGGCTGATAGTAAGAAACCAGTCCTAGGATGCTTGATTCTGGTCCAGGGAAGACATGGCTTGGCAGTTCGGGCTGGACTGTTCCCATGAGGCACAGGGTCAAGACTGATTTGCATATGGCCATGTCTGGCCTGGGGTAGCATGGTGAGCAAAATAACGATGATTAAACCCAGATCTGTGACTGGGGGTGAATATTTTTGCCAATGTGCAACATTACGTCCATCCTCTTATGTGTTTTGCTGTTCGCCCTATGTGGGAAGGGTATGCCCAGACATGGGTCCCGTGCTCACTATGCCACTGGAGTCAAGCTATCCTGGCTGATGAAGGCTGATAGCCAGAAACCGGTCCTAGGATGCTTGATTCCGGTCCAGGGAAGACATGGCTTGGCAGTTCGGGCTGGAATATTCCCATGAGGCACAGGGTCAAGACTGATTTGCATATGGCCATGCCTGAACTGGGGTGGCATGTTGAGCAAAATAACGATGGATTAAATGCAGATCTGTGACTGGGGTGAATGTTTTGCCAATGTGCAACATTCCGTCCATCATCTTGTGTGTTTTGCTATTCGCCCTATGTGGGAAGGATATGCACAGACGTGGGTCCCGTGCTCACTATGCCACTGGAGTTAAGCTATCCTGGCTGATGAAGGCTGATAGCCGGAAACCGGTCCTAGGATGCTTGATTCCGGTCCAGGGAAGACATGGCTTGGCAGTTCGGGCTGGACTATTCCCATGAGGCACAGGGTTAAGACTGATTTGCATATGGCCATGCCTGAACTGGGGTGGCATGTTGAGCAAAATAACGATGGATTAAACACAGATCTGTGACGGGGTGAATGTTTTGCCAATGTGCAACATTCTGTCCATCATCTTGTGTGTTTTGCACATATTTGGCCACCATTAAAGTGACAATACAAAACATAACTGCAGGCCTGCCATCAATTGCTTGGCGGTTCAGGAATAAACTGCAAATGAGACCTATCAAAATAACCCCTTTTCACAGACATAAACCCTCTTTTTAAATATTAATAAGTTACCTCAAAGTTATCTCTAAGTGCCCATAGCTGAGAAAAGGCTTGGATATGGGGAGTTGACCTGTTCATCTGACAGGATTCCATCTGGGAAGTTCGTAGGAATTTAAATATCTTCAAAGGGGCCTGCTCTTTCACAGGCAAATGTAGTTCTCACCGGGACTTGTCCCCTCTACTGTTCGTATAGCCTGCTAGGCACCAATGCCACTGGGAAAAGAGCTGATCCCAAAATTTGTTTTAACGACTACAGGTGAGGGTTTTCTCATTTTCCAGGTCATACTTCTAGGGTGAGCAGAGGACATCTACTAAGAAGAAAAAAGGATCTGCCATCTTGGTTTTAGGTGGAAATAGTCACTGTGGGATTGTTCGCAGGAGAACGCACAGAAACTGCTGCACATATGGGTAGGGTTAGCCCTGGAAACTTTTTCCATGTTGGTCAAGGTGGGGCCAGTTATCACCCTGCTCCTGAACACTACTGGACCTGTGGAAGACAGAAGAAGGACTGCACCTGCTGTTTAGACCTTCTGTTAGGTTACAAGGAAACAAAAGCTGCAAGAATCCCGCTCTCCTGAAAGATCCATGATGACCAATTGCAACTGAACCTGTCCTGGACCCTGCTGTTGGCTTTTGTTGGAGTAAACCCTAACCCCCAAGTGCTGTTCCTAAGGTCCTGATACGGTTAATTGGCTTCTGTTAGAGTGCACTCCACCTTCCCAAACTAAGAAAGCTGGGACTTGGATCCTTTTTGCCAACTTTCTGCCTGGAGAATAGACAGAGACCGTTGTCACCCTCAAAGCCACAACCATTGAATCAGCTTGCTGATTTGTCCTGCTAAACAAAATCCACCTTCTAGAAAGTTTTCTAAGAACGAATATAGAGTGCTGTACTTGCACTGGTGCTAAGCAGCATCCACTCAATGTCAAGGCCTTCCTGAGCATGGCCTTTACCTGCTCAGACCTTTCCCGCCTTCACCCACAACCTTAACAGGACCTAGTGCTTCAGCAACCCGTAATTGTTGAGCCCCACTTTGAATCCAACTTACCCCACCGACGACTCTTCTACAGCAACTTTTTCTTCATAAATGTTTCTGAGTCTGAATGTAACCCGTTATTTGGGACCAAACTGGTACTTTTATCGGACTTCTGCTCCATTGGGGTCAGCCTTAAAACTTATCTTTGAACAATTAGTACCCATTTATATTTTAATATTCTACTAATTTGCTTAAGATTACAAACCTATGCTGCAACGGAAGCAATTAACTTGAATGTTGACCTTAATACTCTTACTGGGCCTATCAACCAAGGAAGGAGGATGGTTCATAAAGGTTCCCATAGCATGGCAAGGGGCTCAAACTAAAGTCCACTAGGGGAAATAGTCCTTGGGCATGGGCAACGGGAATGGAGCATAAATCGGGAAAGTTCAAGTCAGACCTCTCATCAAACTGCTCCAAATCATCTAACAAGGGCAAAAAGGCAAAGCGCATAATAGAGAAAGTTTAGCAGACAGGCAGGAGGCAGGGAGAATGAGAAATAGTGAGCCAGGCCAAACAGAGCTTGCTCTCTCTCCTCCTAGTAAAGTCTCTTTTTACAGTTCCATACTGTCCACAGTGACATCAATAGTCACTCCATGATGGTCTGATCATCATGTGAGCATTGTTCTGTTCTCGAAGTGCAAATTGAGACTCTAGCATATTTTCCCATGTTCATCATGAGGATCGGCTGTCCATTCCGTCCTCACAGATTAGTTGGCAAGGAGCTTATGTACTTTTCGGCTCTCCATGGATATAGTCCAAATATTACATTCTCACCATTAATACACAAGGAGGTGGTGTACAAAAGTCTCTTGTTGCATGAACAAGAACAAATAAAGCAAGATTTGAAGAGACATATCAAAGTCCATTGTACAAGGCAACAAAATAATTCCGCCTAAAGAGAAAAGCAATTCAAATGCTTTTTAAAGATAACATTTATTATTTAGTAAAATACATTCTCAATTAAGTACAAGCATAACCAAATAAATCAAACATAGCATATACAAGCATTTGGTAATATTGTCTGTGATTATTACACTAAAATAGTCAACTATAATAGTGGCCTACTACCACAATTTCGAATAGTAGCAACATGTAAACTCTTTCTAAAAATCATTAAAATAAAATTGTTTATATGAATAAATGATCTTTAGAATGTTATGCACTTATACTGTAAGATCCAATCATCTAATATATTGCATGCATGAACTGCACATTGTCGATGATGAAGTCAATATCAGTGCTAAGTTTCCTCGTACATTTTTATGACATTTCTGTTACGAACAAAAGATAATCAAGTATTAGACATCTTAAATTCACTATTTGATTAATTCTACTGTTTCTACCTAGTCAAGGAGACCTCTACAGTGCTGGTACATCAACTTTTCTCAGTATCAGTGTTGTTTTTCTAGACTTGTGCAAAGTGCATATTTGTATTTTCATTATTAAGATTCGACATGTGACATGGCATCAACATCTCATGTCCAGATATTTCCTACTTCGACTGTTGGCTGTCTCACCTCATCTTTGGATTGTGCTATCGCTGTTCCTGGGTTGACCTAATCAGCTCACTGCAGTGGATGTCCCTTGCTAGTATATGGTTTGTGCCATTAACAATTCTGGTTGGACCTTACAGATCCACTACTGTAATGTATTGCTGTTAAACCTTGGGTTGCATTTTTCAGACTTCTGGTTCCACCTTTTATATCTACTATAGTGGTGTCTGAGTATCCTGGGTTGTGCTATTTCCACTTCTGAGCGAATCCCACGGCCCCATTAGTGGGTTGTTTCTGGTTGCTGTGGTTTGATACATCCCTGCTTCTCGTTGAACTTCATATACATACTATGGCTGTGTTCCCATAAAGTGTATCTTTTCTTCTCTGCATGGATTGCATAAATCCACTATTGTGGCAGCTTTGGTTACCCTTGAGCTGTCTCTGCATCTTGGTCAAACACTTAGATAAACTACTGTGGTATCTACGCTTACTCTTGACATGCACGACTGAAAATCCAGAATGAACCTAGCCCTGTTCTCATGTATACAAACCCATTCGCTAAAATATAAAAACTTCAAAACGCAATGCTGGTATATAAAAATATCAGTCTATGCCTCAAAATGCCTCCACTACACACCTTGCTTTAATGCAGCTACAAGTTCACTGCAATATATTTGGAGCTTTTGCCAAATCACACACACAACACCAAAATACTTCCTATTTAAGTCAAGGTGCATGGCTCTGAATAATAAAGACCAAGGGCCATATTTATGAAGGCCTTGCGCTGCCGGTGCGTCACTTTTAACATGGGAAAAAGTGACGCACCGGCGGCGCAAGGCCTTCATAAATAAGGCCCCAAGTTTTCTTGCTTGCATTAGGATAAAGGGAACCCAACTTGCAACACTGTTTAGGCCATGTCAAACCCAACACTCTATCAATGATGGATATCAAATATAATATCTACCCACAAGATATTCCAGTAAGCACTTTGGGCCATGTTTAGGATCCATTGGACCTGCTGTCTGGTGTGTTATGTTGCCTGTGGACATTTAATCAATTGAGAGTCATGAAGAGAGACACAAGCATCTTATTATTTTTACGTAGGTACAGTTAGGTTTTGCCATTTCAGTTTTTTTTCATTTTGGACATAAGAGCCATTTCCAAGTGGAAAAAAATAGTGAAAGGCACATGATGCTTCAAAGAGCAGAGAAACAATAACACTAGTGTTACTTTTCAAGAGTGGGCCAAAAACATATACAACATACATTATACACCAGTGAAAATATATATGCCAGGACCCTTTGTGGGCTAAAGACCTAAGTTAACATGTGTGGAATTACCTTTGGAGATGCTGCAGCAGTGGAAGATGCAACACCTTTTTGAATTCATCCTTAGATGAGTTAGTTGATGATTGCGGTCCAAAGCCTTTTTTATATAGAAGAGTGTGTGTGTAGGGATGGTGCTGTTCGATGTATTTACTGCTGTTGTTGTGCTATCTTTGCTTGAACCTTTTTTTATCTGTGATTTTAAGGTCATTGCCTTATTTTTGTATTCTACTGTGTAGGAGTTATTGCACTTCAGCAAAGTTTGTATTGGAGAATAACTGCACAATTGTTGCTAGCTCTTGGATGTTTTTGCGCTTGCACACTAACGAAGTTGATGTGTTTTACATTTTAAACTTTTAAAAGACATTTAAGTAGAAACATATACATTTATTCCATTTTAAAACATATTTACTGTTTGAAATTCATGATTCCATAAAGTACAGAAACATTCAACCCTACATTTCAAACTGTAGTGAATATCCTGCTTCAGCTTTACAAGGGAGGCTGAAGCATTACTGTCAATTCTTGAGAAAAGCTACTTCTTTTCTTCTCTGTGGTCATGCGATGATTGAGGGGGTGACACTCAGCATTGAGCTCTGCATTTTAGTATCCTTTTAACAACAATCAATCCGAAAGGTAGACGAACACCTACAATCTGCTGCACCTTTTATGTTTTGAAGAATACTTTATCATTGTTTCACCGTGCTACTGAGCAGTATCAAAGTGATTTTCTTTCTGAGGAAAAGCATCTTCCGGAGCTATTTACCATAAACTGTCAACTCGAATAAGGCAGTTTTTTTGTTCCTCACTAAATGACCAGGTAGTTTTCTTTTCAAAGAAGCTGCCTTCCTTGTTCTCTTGTTCATGAGTGGACAGTTATGAAGGATAGATTTTCACTTCCGCCTTTTGTAATGATTGTCAGGCAAGATAAGGTCAGAGAAGATAAGGCATGATGCTGCTGCAAACAGTTACACCTGATCTCAGAGTGAGTTGTGCAGTTCGGATAAAGGTACTTTTAAAACTGTATTTAAAAAAAATTAAAGCTAAGAGAGAGAACACACAGCGTCTTCTTTTACATCCAGTATGCGTTAATGGCCGTTTGCTTTACACTGACAAATGTAGCTGTTGCCCGTGCAGGTAAAGGGGGTTGGCCCTTTTTTGACAGACGACCAGGAGGGAAAATGTATTATTTATTTAATTTTCCCTCATGCTCATCTGTCGAATCCTCCCCCAACCCGGCCCCTTCCCTCCTCACCACTGTGACCTGCACGGGCTCGGCTGGACAAATGGTTATCGGCAGTGGTGTAGGATATTCATTGACCTTGGGAGAGAGGACGAGGGAGAACCAAATCATTCTGGAACTCTTGCAGTCTAGGCTAGGATTTCTTTTTCCTCATGTGTTTTTTAACTTTTTAATATTTGAGCTTTGATAATTGTTAGAAGCGGGACCCCCGGCCGGCCAAGGCTCACGCCAAAGTCAGTCAGGGATCACCATTTCTAAGTCAGGGCAAGGGAGTTACACCCCAAGATAACCCCTGCTCACCCTCTAGGTAACGTGACGCGAGCAGCAAGGCTAATCTCAGAGGCGATGTGTAAAGCGTTTGCGCGCGCACCCCAGCGACAACACCCTAGGCCCACCACAAAGGAAACTCCACACAAGGTTATATCAAAAATAGCCTTTGTATTATAATAATAAAAACACATTAGATAACACACACACTTTACAATGTGCCAACAGGCACGGGCAAGATTTACAAGGGATTATGTACAGGACAGGGCCACCTGGACCACTGTCAGGGGTATGCACTTTTTAGAAATAGCACTTGTAGGTATAACACTTAGCACATAAACATATAATGACTGTAACACAGAAATAGTAAATGTAGCATACAACCAGTAACTACTGGTAAAGGGTAAATACCTCCTACGCCACCCTAAACACTGTAGGGAAATCACGCAGGGAACTAGGACCTTATCATCAGGACCTATGGAAGGGAAACCTAACACCTAAGCAAGTCACATTTAGCAAAGGGAAGGAAACCTAAAATAATCACCTAAGCAAGTCACATTTAGCAAAGGCAATAAAACATCAACATTCCTCTAAGCAGGTCACTTTTAGCAAAGGGGAATAAAAACAGAGAATCACCTAAGCAGGTCACTTTTAGCAAAGGTAATAACAAACAATCCTCTAAGCAGGTCACTTTTAGCAAAGGGGAATAAAAACAGAAAATCACCTAAGCAGGTCACTTTTAGCAAAGGTAATAACAAACAATCCTCTAAGCAGGTCACTTTTAGCAAAGGGGATAAAACATAAACAATTACCTAAGCAGGTCACTTTTAGCAAAGGTAATATCAAACAATTGCACATGAAACATTAAAACACATTCAGAGGTGCAGGTAGAACATTTGCGCAGGAATCACATAAGCAGTAAATCATAAATTGCGCAGTGTGCACGTAGCACAACACTAGAACTGTCCCTCAGGCCAACTGGCCTCGCAAGGACTGGAATGCCCTGAGTCTCAATGTCAGGGGAGGCTGCGCAGGCAGCCAAGAACACAAAGCCTAAACGTGGCAACTGTCCACTAAATGCTGGACAGTTGTGAATACAGCTGGGCAACGTTGGAACCTCGTGGCTCAAGAACACAGGTGAGGGAACACAGCGTGGGAGCCACGGGGCTCTGATCAACTAACTGGCTGTGTCCCCCTAGAGCCTATCTGGCTCGCAAAACAAATATGGGCTAGGATTAGGAGCTTCAGCGCTCTAAACAATGAAAATGGCCCCCAGAGCCTCTCGGGGCTCAAAGATCAATATGTGGGCTGGAGCCTCGCTGGGCTCTGAACCACTGCGGGGCCCTGGAGCCTCTCGGGGCTCGTAAATCAAAAGGGGGCTTCGTTGGAGTCCCTCCTCGGGAGACTCGAAAACGGAAATGCCCCCGGAGCCCTCTCAGGGCTCCACACAAGAATGGCCCACTCGTTGGAGCCTCTCTGGGCTCAATAACATGTGGTGCCCCCAGAGCCTCCCTGTGGGCTCTGCTCCACTCGGGGCGACGTTGGAGAGGCCCTCTGCCAACTGGGGCCGCTCGGAACACACAGAGAAACGCCCCCGCACTCACCGGGATCTCTGCAGGCTGCAGCACTTCTCTAGCGGTCGCTCTGGGGCCGCGGGCGGGGCTCCTCTCGCTCTCCGGGGCTCTCCTGCCCGGGGGAACCTCGCGCCCAGCCTCACTCTTCCCACGGCACCTCGGAGGGAGGCGCGGTGAGCTCCCGTCCTCCTTCCTGCTTTCCGGGGGCAGCCAATCGCTACGCGGCGATTCTCCTCTGGGGCCGCCAATGGCAGCGCGGCCCTGGAGGTGTGGAGGCGGGACTTCCGGGTCATCGCAGGCAGCGCGGCGGCCCGGCGGCTCTTTGTGTCACCCTGGGCTGCGGCGGTGAAACCACGGGCAATGCCGGGTGGGCACCGGCTCTCAAAGTAAATAAAACGGGGCAATGCCGGGTGGGCACCGGCTTCAATTAATAAAAATGGGCAAATGCGGCGTGGCAGCCGCTTGGCAGGAAAATAACAGCGCTCTGCGCGCTATGTCAATTTCGGCACTCCGAGGCGCCAGAAGGCAGAGCTGGGTGAAAATAAAGCGCTCCTAGCGCTATAACCAAAATAGAGCGCTCCACAGCGCTAGCAGGCAAATAAGCGCTTCCAAGCGCTAGGCAGTAAAGATAAAGCGCTCTCAGCGCTAGGCAGCACGAAGGAAGCGCTCTTCAGCGCTAGGGGTAAAAGTAAAGCTCCAGCAAGGTCTGGAGGCAGGCAGGGGGCAAGGCTGGGCCCGGAGCCAGCACACTGGGTCTCCAGGCAGGGAGACAGGCCAAGTGGCGGTCCTCTGGCCCAGCAGCAGCAACAGCCCCCTCTGGCAAGGATCCTGGAAGAACAGAGAACCATTTCTGTGGGGACACAGCCCCGTTTTTATACTAAGAAATCCTTTGTTTGGAGGTGCAGGGTGGGGGGAAAACCAGTTGCAGCTGGCTTGGGAGTACCCTCTATGGCCCAACCACCCCTTTCATTCACTGGGGAGGCTTGGGTCGTTAGACAAACCACAGGGGGGCGGAGCCAGCATTGTGTGGGGAAAAACCCTGCCCATCCAGGACCCAGGTGCACTCCTCCCACACATCACTCATGCTGATCTCACACTCACCACCGGGCAGACCCATCCAGACTTCCTGGAGCCTGGCATGCCAGCCAGCTCCAGCCAATCACGCTCCAGTATCCTCACTGCACACATACATCAATGTCCAGAAGTAGCACTTCCCTTCTAGACACATACAAGCCGCACATACCATTGCGCAGCATTCTTTGTCACGAGTTCATACATACCAAACTCGAGCCTGCACTCCCCACACATCAGGAACTAACATGGACACACACATTCTCCATGCAGTCCTATGGGAGGGCAGGCCAGCCATACTACACGCACGCACTTTACTCTGGGACACAGGGAAAAAGGCCACCAAGACCCAACAATCACTACCAAAGGGTCACAAATAAAAGCAAAAAGATTAGGGGTGAACCTGCCCTAAGGCCCAAGTCCAACAATAATGTTTTGAGTACACATGCCTCACCTACCATTATACCTATTCTAATGGTATTCTTTTTATAAGAGGAGTTACAAGTGCTGTATTTTATTTGTTATGCTACTTATGCAGTCCAACGTCTACTAAACAATGCAGGCATTTGATTAAAGTGCACAGGAAAGTACTGAGCACACAACTGTAAATGTTACTTTATAATATAGTTAGTTCTTTACTAAACTACAGAAGTTCCCCACGGACTTAATGGGATGAAAGAATGCATTTAGGAAGCAAGCATCCTAGAATTCTACTGTTTTCCACAATTTGCATTATCCAATGTAGGTATGATACGATCCTTCAACCTTTGTTGCCTCCTCAGTAAACCCATATGATATTGAAGGTTATATTCGCTACATTGTTCTTCCACACATTCTCTCCGTATGGTGTGATGTACTAAGTATGCATATCCCTTGAGACTACAGGTGCGCTTGCTTTGCCAAAATCAAGAATTGATGCAAAAATATCATATGTGGGCAGCTTATAAAAACCCTATCGTTAGATTTAGCATCATTGGTGTGGTTTTCCCCCTAATTTTTGGCCTTCAACTCCTACTCTTTTGCTGACTTCGTTTTTGCTGGCCTTAGTAAGTAAGTAAGTAAGCACATTTATTGTACAGTTAATTAAAACCATTGCAAGCAATCATCAATGTACACAATTTCATGGTTAAAAAGAAACATAACAAATTACATTAGTGTTGTGGCAGTTCTTTAATAATAAAAAACATTATTTAAAGTATAGATCTAGGAACTATTAAAATGTGGTTAATAGTTTATGAACATACAAATAACCTGAAAGCTATCCCAAACTTCTTCTATCAGTGCTTCCGTCACTTTAAAGAATGTAGTCAAGAGAACCAGAGCATAGTTAAAATTCGAACTTGGCAATTGCCATAAAATGCATGGTCTGCTTAATGTACAAATATTTTTAAAAGCTAAAGTTCATGGCATGTTAGGCCTGGCATGTGTTAAGAGGAAAAAAAAGCACTTTGTGCAATGACGGCATCAAGGGTGGGTGCGGGGCATCATAGGTTGACAACCCTAGTGGTTTGAGCGTGCTAGTTCTCCATTTCTATTCTGCTAATATTAGAAACCTAGGGCCTCATTTATGAGGCCTTGTGTCAGTTTTGCGCTTCCGATGCGTCACTTTTTGTGATGCATCGGCGATGTAAAACATGCCTCCTGTTGCGTCACTTTGTAAATAGTGCGCATCTAAGCAGATTCGTCACTTTCTAAACCCCTGTGCTACTTAATACCTGCCTCAGGTATAATGTATGCAGATTTCACTCTGTCACTTCTAGGATGCCGTTGCGTCAAAATCTTGTGCCTGCCTCACAGCAGGCGTAAGACTGACACAGGCCCTTTCAGATGGGGCTTGCCCCATGTGAAAGGATGCATTGATGGAGTTGCGTCACTTATTTGACACACTCCAGCAATGTGTCACTTTTGCGCTTACAGATAGGTCAGAAATACTGACGTATCTGTAACTCCTTGTGAGATGATGCGTCATACATTAAATATGACGCATCAGGTATGTCATAAGGAGTGCGCACTCAGAATTGACGCATCGCTGCTTTCAAGCAGCGATGCGTCATTTCTCATAAATGAGGCCCCTAAAATACAAAGGGGAGACATAGGATAGCCCATCGCATGATCTTAAGGTTACCTCGTTTCAGTCCAACAAATGGTTAAGATATAAAATACCAGAAAGCCCACAATAGAACAGAGGAATTCCTAAAAGTGCCTTTAAAAGGTGCACAGAGTCAATTAATCAAAGAACGAGAACTATAGAGAAGATTTTAAGCAAAGCTGGCATAGTTTTTTAAATCGGCGTCGTTGTCTCTTCAGGTGTGATAATTTGGGGTAGTAAGACCCTTGTTCTCGCCAGATTGTATTGGCCGCTTCGAGTACAGGAGGTGCGCCAAGTACAGATGCTGTGCTTCCTATTTCTTCGCTGATGCGATCAGGTACTTTCTCAGTCAGGGTTATGGAGCTATATGCCGCTCTGCTTCCAGACCAATGTTATCTTTTCGGCATTCTTTCGGAGTATTGAGGCGAGCTTCGGCGGCTACAAGAAATGTTACCATCCGACAGCTCAGTTGGATGTCATCACCGAAAAAGCATTCCAATACCGCCTGCCTGCAAGATCGTATCCAGTTTTTGTTAAAAAGCAGTCTCAGGAGGGTCCAGCGTCCTCTGTACGGGGGATGTGTACCCTGGCAAGCTGAAGATCATGCGCAGTGCTCTTGCTACAGTTCCATCTATTGTGACAGCATCCCTCCCTCTCATCACTTCACATCCATACGTAATGAATGAAATTAGTTTTGTCTGGATCACCCTTGTAAGAGGGTGGAGACTTGGTCCAGTGATTTTATTTTTAAATTCGTTAGAGCTAATGTAGTCATCATTCCTCTCTTTTTTATAGCATCCCATTGTGGCTTGAAATTGCCCCTATAGTCTATGATGACACCCCAAGTATCTATATTCACAAACAGCATCCAGCTTCCTCGATGCCAAGAACCTGTTATTTGTTGTTCCCTTTTTGTGGGTGTTAAGGCACATAACATTAGATTTTTCTTGGTTGATACTAAGCATATTTGATGCAGAATATCGTGACGTGATGTCCAGTAGCGGCTGTAGGCTTCCGGGGTCCGGCTAATAAGTACCAGGTTGTCTGCGTAGAAAATATTGGACAGCTGAATGCCCCTAACTTGGGTGCGTGTGAATTGCTTTCGTTCAACAAGATTGATAACTCTCCCATAAAGAGATTAAAGAGTGTTAGTGCAAGCATGCAGACTTGTTTTTCCCCTGTGCTTGTTGGAATCTTCCTTGATAGATATTCTCCTGTACCTAGTTTAACTTGCACCCAGGTATCGCTATGTAAGAGAATTAGTTGGTTTAGGAGCAGCGGAGGGATGTTCAGCTTTTTTCATTTTTGCCACAAAGGATGTTGACATGGTCGAATCCAGAGCTATAATCGATGTAGCACAGATATAGCAGTTGTTTTGCTGGGAGAGCAACGTCAATCATTAGGGATAGGGCTAATATGTTGATGGTCGTCCCCTTGTTTTTGCAGAAGCTGGTTTGGTTGTATGGGATTGCTGAGACTTCTGCTGCGCACAATGTTAATTCTTTGAGTAATAGGCCCAAAAAGTATTTGGCCTTGTTGTCGAATAGGGCTCCTAGCAGGTAACTTCTTGGGTCATTCCTATTTCTTTTTTTAAAGATTGGGGAGATAATAGCTCCCCTCCATGATGATGGAATTATTGATGTTTGCAAGGTTTTTTCAAACAATGGTTTAAATACAGCGGCCCAGAAATCAGGCTCTTGTTTAAACAAAATAGTGGGGGATCCCATTTGGTCCTGGCGTGCCCTCGCGTTTTGGCTTTGAAGTTCTTTTACATATCTGTGCGTTTTTGGTTGGAATTTCCTGTTCTGTCGATAGAAGATCATTAAATTGCAGTAGTCGGGCTTTGGAATCGTTTATGGGATTGTAAGACCCTTGACATACAGGACCCCCTGGCTAGTCAGGACCATTGAGATGGACTCAGTTGCTGGTGTGGAACTACTGGGCCTGGCTATAAAGAATGCCTCTGGCCTTATTGCCACTGGGGTTATTTGCTATAGACCTCCTGGGGCTTTTACGGTTCTACAACAACAATCTCTGCTAACTACTTTTACGAACATGGCAGCCTCCCACAACAATCTGCTAATCTTAGGGGATTTTAATCTTTGGCCAAACGGTCCCAGAGATGTAGGGTTCCGCAATCTTCTCAACTCATGCGAGGATCTGGGCCTCGTTCAGCAGGTGGTGGGTGCTACTCACAAGGATGGTCATTGCTTTGATCTTCTCTTCTCCGTCCCTCATCTGCTGCATATGGGGAACACACTACCGTTGGTCTGGACCGATCATTTTTTAATAAAATTTTGTGTTAACGTCAATACTGGCCGAACTCGACTGGTGCGTCCCACTACTGATGTTCTGTGCAGGGACTGGAAGGCCCTTGCATGACTGCGAGGGTCAGACTCGGTGTTCGTGGTCAGAGATTGCTTCTCCCTGGACAAGCAGGTTGATGAAAACTTTGCCGCGTTGTGCCTTAGGATTACCACAACGCTAGATTTCCATGCCCCGCTAAAAAAACTTAGATGCAAAAGCAGAGCCTCGGCCCCTTGGTTTAATGACACCTTGAAATCCACCAAAGTAGCCTGTAAACAGGCAGAGAGGAAATGGCGGCGGGGGTATAACGATTCAGACAGGCTGCTTTGGAAGCTTAAATTGGCTGAGTATAAAACCCTGATCCACAACACTAAAGCAGAGTATTTTTGTTCTACGATCTGCAATGCTTCAAACAGCTCTAGGAGCATCTTTAATATTCTTAACAGCCTCACCAGCCCGGACTGCTCCAGGAACTCGATACCCCCATCGCAGGAACTCTGTGAGAACCTGGCCAAGTTCTTCAGGGACAAAATCGAGGTCATTATCAATGATCTCCAAGCCCCCCCTGTGCCCAGCTGCTCCCAGGTATTGATGGACCGGACCTCGCTCGGCAGGGACATTGGCCCCTGTCAACAGCCTGGGCAGCAACTATCAGGGTTTTCTCCCTTAGGGGAGGAAGACTTTAGGAGGCTGGCGTGGGACATCTCCTCCGGCTCACCTATGGACCCGGTCCCGCATAAGATCTGGAAGGAGTATGAGGTGGAATTATTCCCTGCTCTTCGCCTGATCTGCAACCAGTCTCTGACCAGCGGCATTGTGCCCACTCGCTGGAAACAAGCTTTGATATCCCCGCTGTTGAAAGAACCTTCGCTGGACCCAGAGTGCTCTAAGAATTATAGGCCAATCTCGTTGCTTCCTTTCCCCGCAAAGATTGTTGAACGTAGGGTCAGTTTTCTATTGTCCAAACATTTGGAGCAACACCAGCTGCTGGAGGATCTGCAATTCGGCTTTCGCCCGGCCCATGGGACAGAGACGGCCTTGGTCACGGCCAGGGATGAGCTTCAAATGCGTGCAGACAGGGGTCAGGCAACCGCTTTGATTTGTCTGCCGCATTTGATACGGTAAACCATGAGATCCTCTTGCGCAGACTGCAGGAGGCCGGGGTGAGGGGCTGTGCCCTGCGGTGGTTCCGTTCCTTTCTTGAGGACAGACAGCAGGCTGTGGCCCTCCCCCTTTTCAATCTGCGTTTTTCCCAGTACCACATGGTGTTCCTCAGGGCTTGGCTATCAGCCCTATTTTGTTTAATCTTTATTTAAATCGTTAATCTCCCTGATTAAGTCCTATGAGATCAATACGATTAATTATGCGGATGACACTCAACTGATCCTCTCCTTTGAGGGGGGAGGATTCAATATCGGTTGAGGTTTTCCATGAGTGTTTGAGGGACGTTGCTGGCTGGCTACAGGTTAACTCCCTGCAATTCAACGCAGGTAAAACTGAACTGCTCTTCTATGCAGGGAGCAAGATTCCACACTCTCTCCCTGATAATCTCTGGCCCCCAGAATTTGCCACTAGGGTTTCTCCTGTTAAAACAGTGCGCAACCTAGGTGTTATGCTGGACAACAAGCTGTCTATGGAGGCTCAGGTTGCAAAAACTGTATCGTCCTGCTTTGCCCTGATTAGGTCCCTTCGCAAAATCATGCCACTTTTACCTTCCTCTGCACGGGCCCTGGTGGCCAGATGTACAATTCTGAGTAGACTCGACTATTGCAATGCACTTCTGCTCGAGTCTCCCAGTTTTTTGCTTGATAGGCTTCAAAGAATTCAATCAGCGGCGGCCAGAATGGCCTTGGGGTGGCCTAGAAGAACATCAGCATCCGCGGCCCTGGCCGAACTTCATTGGCTCCCCCTTAGGCAGAGAATACGATGTAAGTCTCTCTGCCTTGTTTTTAAGGCCCTCAATGGGCTTGGACCCAGAATGCTGCAAGCTAAATTTGCATGGTATACCCCTGCCAGAGCACTGCGCTCCTCGTCAGCACGCCTGGTGAGAGTCCCTAGATTTAAAAAAGTCAGGGCAGGGGGAAGATCTTTTGGGGTGGCTGCGGCCAAACTTTGGAACAGTCTACCTTGGGAGATTAGGCAACTGGATAAACTTCTCCCGTTCAGAAAATCCGTGAAGACTTGTCTGTTCCCTATGGTTTGAGTTGGCTGATTTTACTGCTGTCCCTCCGTTCATGTCTTTGGAGCACCAGCGGCAGGATGCCTCCAAGGCGACAGTGCGCTTTAGAAGCTTTATAAATAAATAAAAATAAATAAATAATTGACTGATTGTTTGGGTTTTATTAAAATGTGAGCCAAGGAAAGTTGTCCCAGCCTCTTCTTTGGCGTAAGATTTAATGCCCTGACTCCGTGTGCTGGTCAGATTATTAATCTTTTGCCAAAACTATGCACTATTGCTGGTTTTAACGTTGTATAAAAAGTTTGACCCAAAGGGACTCATCTGCTTCTTGTTTAGGTTGCCAAATTAGCTTCTTGCGGTCGTCCTTTAGACGTCTCAGCACTCGTTGAGCAGCGGGGTCTGTCCTCAGTTTTCGAAGTATTTGATTAATTAAGGACTTTAACTTTTTTAGATGAACATTGTTTCTGAAATTCAGATGTCTTTTGTGCTTCATGACTTTGACCGCTCCTTCAGACCAGATGTTACCCTTTTTTATTCCATTGTTATTTCGTAGAATTTTTGCAAACACCTCCCAACTCTCAATTAGGTCTGTTGTTACTATTTGTGCTTCGTCTAGTACCTGCTTAGCGTGGGATAAGAGACTTCGAGGGTCAGCTGTTCTGCATTTTATCCACCTCTCATTCTCGATGTATTCTAAACTATACGCGTTAACAGTTGGTGGGCTTAGTATTGAGAAAGCCTCAATCGTGACATCCTGGGGCAGATGGTAGCTGTAGTCTCAATATGGAAATCCCTTACCATTCGATACAAACTGCGCAAGAAGATTGTGAAGTCAATTGTAGAGCTGGCCGTTGTGCTGTGAAATGTTGCTGCTTGAGGTCGGTCCCCTGAGAATGTGCCAATAAGAGCTCAAAAACCCAGCTCTTCTAGTGTTGAAAGAAGTTTCTGTGCTGTTTTCGAGCTTCTGCCTCCAGAAGTATTATCTTGGGAGCTTTATTCCCATACGAATGTGTCCTCCTCGTAAATGATGTCTGTATATGGGTTGCTGAGCATATTTAGTTTGAAATTCCTGCTGACAATCAAGCTGTTTGTTTTTTCGACATTTATGTTTAGTAATTTTATAAGCTCTTCCTTCACCTGCTAAGCTCCTCTGATATTTTCTCGGGGATGTAAGTAGAGGTTTATCAAGATTGTGTCCTCGCTTTTGGCCTGCTCCTGGATGGAGATTTGTATCTCTTACATTGCATTTGGCGGGGCTAGCTTGT
Organism: Lissotriton helveticus; assembly: GCF_964261635.1. Lineage (NCBI taxonomy): Eukaryota > Metazoa > Chordata > Amphibia > Caudata > Salamandridae > Lissotriton > Lissotriton helveticus. The sequence goes on along the minus strand of NC_136068.1, from coordinate 875,567,196 downwards.
GTGCCAGGGTGCTACTGCAAAAACACTCCTTATGGAGTTGTATGTGGCAAGGCCACCCTTTTTATGGCCAAGCAAGGCGCTCTGTGTGGGGGGAATAAAGTTCAAGTTGTAGCCCGGAAGTGTTGGCGGGGTATCGGACCGTGTTTCTTGTAAAGCAATGATGTTGAATCTTTGCAGATAGATTTATAATTCGGAGTCCGAAAACTTGTCACCTATACCATTGATATTCCAAGAGCACAGAATTAGAATGTTAAAAATGTTACCTACATCGGACTTGGTTTGTCATTGATTTTCAGTTTTGACATTTATAGTCCTGGAGAGCCAGCTCCAGTCTTGAGGGAATGGGCTTTTTGTGATGAATGATCTATTTTTGCATTGATCTCTGTGATCTGAGATATCGGGGGAATTGCTGCGAGCCCCTTGCAGTACTGAGACTCATCGTGGGTTCGAGTTGGCCTGTCCGTTCTCTTTATGGTGTTGACTATCAGTTGCCAAGGGGTATCTTGGACTTGAGAATGGTTGAAGCTTTATACCCCAGGATTTGAACTTGGCTTGTTCTTTTAGCACTCTCTCAGCTAATTCTACTGTCGCCCATACTGTTTTTGTAGCTTCAACCCCTTAATGCTCTGATGGTTCTATGAATTCAACTGACTCTAGCACTTTTCAGGATATGAATGAAATGAAAATAAATGTATCACTTCGCATTCAGCTGATCATACGAGCAGTCTAAATTCAGTTGGTCTTAAATAAGTTCTCCTCAGGATCCTGAAATGAATAGATAGATTTCAAATAAGGACATATGAGCCCTTTCTAAGCAACCCCTTAGGCCAGAAAAAATACAAGGACAACTAATAACAGGTGGTCATTGATTACTAGCAATGGTTACAATATTGCAATTACTAATGGTGCTGATTAAAATACTGATCATTCTTCAACTCTGTTGCTAAAATGCAGCAAAATGTGGCCAAATTAAGTGATAAAACCCTGATCTGACAGAGGAGGGGTTCTAAACTACCACTCGACCACCCTAAATCCTTTATGATAATTGGTAACTATCCACTACTGAGCCACAAAAATATGATGAAATTATAATCATGCAAGATTTTAAAACTTGCAGGTTAGTCTTAAGAATATATTCTTTGTGCTCAATTCACATTTTGAATCTGTTTTGAAGTTTTCTGATAATAGCGGAATAGGGGAAAAATTATGTGGAGAAAATATTTAGACAAGATCAAACAACATGGTTTAGTAGGATAACCAAGTCTAGCAAAGGACTGCTAAATTTTAGGCCAGCAGCATTTCCAATATCCCACACTTGAGTAGACGGTGAGATTGTGTACTAAAGCTCGCGGTAATATTCAAGTTGTCTATGGTTCAGTCAAGTTTTCAAATGACACACTTTCTACCAGTGATTATCTTGATTCCAAGCACTTCTAATCTTTGCAAAAAACTGCAAGAGAGGAAAACAAATTGCTGTGCAAGAGCACGGAGTTTGGTTGTATGGCAAGGCCAGATTCAAAATCCATATCTACTGGTTCCAAAGTTTCTAACATGCTTGCTGCATCGCAGTTAGTGTAGGGACGGTTCTGAAAGCAAGACTCAGGGTCGAGCATCTACGGAAAGTGGAATTGTGTTGGGAGCCTTGCCCAGATTTTTATTGCAGTGTCTATTACCAGTGTATTTTAGCTATGTATGCTGTCTACAATATCATAGCTTCATAGCTAAGATTTACATGGCACTGGGCCACAACTAGAAAATTGGCAGTATGTAGATAGAATAAGAGGTATTCTGAAAGACATTAATTAACTTCTCAAAATTATGCTACACATATAATTTTCCTAATCTTCAATTTTGGCCTATTATTTTCTAGGAATTGAAAAATGTGCCCTATGTCATGGAATTAAAATTGAAAACTCCTTGTCATTTGAATCCAGGTTTACTATGCCATATGCTTTATGAATGTAATTTAATTCTTCCATTTTAGAATGAGGTTTGGAAGATCATTTCTAAAATACTTAATTTTTAAGATGAACTGTCATTTGCTATAGTTATTTGTAAATCATCCCTACTTAAAATAAAATTAACTGTTACTGATAGTGAACTTTTAGATTTTTTAATTACAGTAGCTTTAAAATCCTTCACTATCAATTGGAAAATGTGTCATTGTTATCTGTACATGCATGGTGGTCATGGGTTATTTTTTCCAGAAAAGGAACTAAGCTGACATTATCGGGTGTCACTCATAATAATTCTATTTATTATTTATTTTGGAAGCTTATTGATGAGTACATGGATTTAAGTTTTTGAATATTTTTTTGCTGATAACATGATTCACTGGATCATGTTTTAAATTACTAATATAATTAGTAGCTCTTGTAAGTAATAGTTCAATTGTTACCTCATTGTTTTCCATTTTTTTCCTTACAGGTATTTATAATATTCCATGTTCTGTTTTATTGGTACTTTATTTCTCGTTTTAGATTATCTATTTACTCATTCTTGATATTGTTATTGCTTCCTTGGTATATTGATGCTTATTTGTAGATATCTATTTCTTTGGAGCTATTTTTTGTATGGTCTTGTTGTTTTAATGTTTAATTCAATAAAATATTCTGAATGAAAAACAAATGGGGAGAGGAGTTGTCCTAACGGCTAGGGTGGTTGACCTCGAATCTGAGGAGCCAGGTTCGAGTCTGGGCAATGACGCTGAACATCCTGTGATTCTGGGCAGATCACCTAATCTCCCTGTGCCTAACAAAAATGAATGTGTCCTCATGTAACGCAACTGGTGCTATGTAAAGCGCTCTGATACCCGATACCGGGTCAAGTTTGCACAATATAAAACTCGGTACAAAAAAACCCCGATAACTCAGCAGAGCTTTGAAGATATTCCAGTGTTTGATCATCTACTGAAATCATTAAAAGCACATGTATTATGTATGCTTGTATGCATGTGGCATTTCTGTAGTACAAAGGTAGCCAAATGGCAGCTGAGTGCTGTATATGGTCAAAAAAAGTAAAGATTCAACAAGTATAAATTCAACAAGTGACAGGAGAGTTTACTGGGTTGTGGACTGCTAACATGTTGTGATGTAGTGTTCTATAAAATAGTATGTCTTAAACACTTTTTAAATTGGAGTAGAGATGGGACACTTCTGATTAATATGAGGATGTTGTTCCAGATCCTGGGTGAAAAATGCCGGCTGCCTTGTTTTTTTCTTTTGTACAGTTTTTTGTCTGCAATCTGATGATGTCCTGGGTCCAGGAGTGCTGAGAACCACCAGAGATGGTGAGCTTATCCACAAGATTGGTGGGGAGGCTGATCATACTGATTTTGAAGATACTGATAGTCTATAGAGTATAGATAGTCTCTTCCTATCTTACACAATTTAAACACACTCCTAGATTAACCTTTCCTTACATGAAGACTGACATGTCACAAAAATGGCCCAACAAGGATGAATTTATTAATGCTAATGTTACTGGATTACTTTGCTCATTTCCTGTCCTTTGCATCATGCACATGAGGGTTCTTAATCCTATTATACAAGACAAAACACACAGAAAGTGTATATAACTAGCAACATAGCACAATCGACTAATTTAAAGGCATAGAGATTCATTTTGATCTAGGGTCATGTAGGCAAGGTAATGTATCCGCTTTATTATTCACATTACAGTAGACGACCATGAGCAGAATTATCTAGACAAATGTATTTGTATGAACAAATACCAGACTTTGTCTGAGTCAAAAGTAACGATCAATAAACTGCCAGTTGAATAGGAATTCTACTAAATGTTCTACTTATATTTGAGACAATGACAAGTAATGAAATTAACATCCATTAATCCAAGAGTTAATCAAACTCGTGTATTGAGGTCCATGCAGCAAAAATTGGATAAAAAGGATGACTATTCCATAACATAGACCATGAGTCAAACAATCTTAGAATATGTATCAGTGCTCATTCCCTCCCACAGATTTCATTTACCTAGCGTCTGATCTGCCAGTCAGATTGTCCTTTGTAAGATTTGTGCAGCTATGAGCATGATACAATTTTAATGTGACAGGAGTGTGGTAGTATTGGAAAAATAACAAACACCAACACCCTCATAAGCTTGTGGACACTCATAAACATGTTGCTGCTCTCCTCCCATTCTGAAACATTTTCCCTGTAGCAGCAGGAATAAAGGTATTTCCAGGTTGAGTGAGCATTGTATAGTACCATATTTCAAGAGGGTCAAGAAATGGTTCTCTCCAACAGAGGAACAGTTTTTTTCATTGAGAAATAAACAAACAAGAGAAATGACTTCATTCTAAGAAACCCAGCATTATGGGGTGGTAATACTGCACCTGGTGCTACTGATACTCATGGTACCAAAAACACTGGGGTGGTAGTGTTAACCCCTATTGCCTATTGTGTTTCTGCACAAATTCCCACATGGAAACCTAAAGTATTTTACTGAGCACAATAACTCCAAGGTATGACCTTGTGTATTTGTACACAAGAAAGGGGGAGGGGGTACAAGGAGCTGGATCTATGTCTCAGGCTCCTGAAAAGTAGAATCTTTGCAGGGGGGAGTCACAGTTCCTAAGAAGGAATGGAAAAGAGGGTGAAAGTGCTGTTCTCTTAAGATAGTGACAGGGCACAGTATATCCTTGTGTTGATGCCCTCACACACCCTAAAGGATATCATGCTTCATTTTTGGGCGGTGCTCCTTCTCGGACCAGTGCTGCAATGCCCTATGGGTCCCCCGAAGGGTCACTATTTCAGGAGGGGGGTAGTAGTAGGTTTAATGAGAAAAAAAAACCTCTGTCATCAGTAGAAAAACAAAAGGTTGCTGCTCGAGGGTGTGATAATGGCCGTCAGTAGTTAGGCGAGTGTCATGTCCATTCTAGACATGTAGAGGGTCGACATGTAGAGAGTCAGCGTGTTTTGCACAGTGAAGTGATCTCTGAAGGAGATCCTATGTGCTTCTGCAGGATCAATATAGAAAGTGAGGTGAGTGCTAGTACAGTCTAGTGGCCTAGTGGATTGGCATCGTGCCACTCTTTGGGGTTGTAGATAGATTTAATCTAGAACCACAAAAGAACAAGAAAAGAAAATCAAAGAACATACAATCAAACATAACCCAATAATTGGGTATTAGCTCTGTGTGGAGCTGAGGTACCCCATTGGTCGACCGTGAGCTTGCGGTACAGCCAACTACTCTTCTCACCCAGTCGTGCCGTTACCGGGTGGCAGGTGTGGGCACATATGATAAATATGTGGTGATAACATTAAAGCAGACGAAAAAACACAGATACATCTCATTAAAAAGCTGATATCATGAAACGGTCACTACAGAGTTACAGAGTAGGTCATATGAGCCAAAAATTAGTGACCAACCACTAAAAGAAAGACCACCCTTTGGCCTCTCTCTAATAGCCATAGAGTACTTCTCTCTTTAGTTGTTACACACTGGCTACCAGGGTTCCATTCAAACCCTCATGGTAGCATCTACTTGTAATAGGTTTTTATTACTGACAGGGTGGTCCTACTTATTAAATGATAACCTTCGACTTCCACAATCAGTTTTAATCCACACTCACTAATGACTACTTTACTGCATTCATCATACAGCATTCTCTTAAAAAGATCTACGCTAAAGTGACCCTTCGAGGGACCAGTGGGGCATTGCAGAGCCGGCCCGACAAGGAGCACCACCCGATGATGAAGCATGACATCCCCTTGGGGATATGTGAGGGCATCATGAAACAGTCTTGTTGACTGTCTCTGTGACTCCGCTGCAGTCACACACAACCTGTTCAGAGTGTTCCCACTTCTTCTTCCTGTCACAGGAACAGAAGGCCTATTTTGAGATTTAATTTTTTCATGGTGTAAATTTATTCAACAGATTTTAAACACTTTGGGGGATATTCTCAAGAACGTGTGATAGTTCTCGCATAATTAGCTTAATGCAACGCTTCACATCACAGTCTATTGTGGGAAAAGAACGCTGTGTTAACGTTGTATTCTCAACATGGCGGTACCATGCGATAGTTTCACGATAGCGCGTTAAATGATGCGTAAAAGTTAACGCTATGATAAAAAAACGCCGAACACAAATGCGAAAATAGTATCGAAGAGGCCAATCGAGATACAAAAATCAGCGATAACCAGCAACAGGCCTGCAATTCCCATGTATCATGCGGGAAAATGCACCACAAAAGCAGAACAAAAAAAAAAGGAGAAAAAAATGAACTGCGTAGCACCATGGATGCACCCGAGTGCAGAGTCCAACGCGAACCCCACAAGCTCCACAGACTACCAGCAAGGAACCTCGGGGTCGGGCAAGGCCATGGAGAAAAGGAAGAGGAAGACTGGGTTCAGTCCGCAGGAAAACCGGATATTCGTCAAGGAGGAGATAGAACGCTAACAACAACTGTTCGTTACCTCCACTGTGTCATTGGCAACACAAACGGAAACAAACCAGTCCATTGTGAACAACATGAGTGCAGTCGGAGTGTTGAGAAGGTCAATGGAGGAGGTCAAGTGACGCTGGCATGATGTGAGAAGCCAAACCAAGCAGAAACCTGCTGCCAACAGGAAGGCAGGATTGGCGAATGTAGGTGGGAGTCCTGCTCCACAGGAGGAGCTGGAGGAAATGGTGGCCACAGATATCAGTGTGGAGATGTTGCAAGGAGTTGGGAATCTGGACACAGCTCTATATGACCTGACACAACATCAACAGGGTGAGTAATGACCAGGGACTGGGGGCGGGGGGAGATGGGCACAATGGCACACATGCACAATCATGTGTAGCACAGTGCACACCCACAATGACCCTGGATCATGTTCCCTATCCCCGTGGCACACTGCAGCACGTACATACAAACACCAAGTAGGCTTCCGTCCGCCATGAGCCCAAAGTGGTCCCACCCCACACATCACCAATATCACAACCAACACATGCACACGTGCGAAACACAGCAAAGATGCGTATTTGTGAGCCACACTGACAATGCAAGTAACACTATATGACCAACAGCATGGCTGCAGTACAAACATCATGACATTGTGCATGCCATGACACTGAGGTGGCTGAGTGTGGACCACATCCATAAAAAAGCAAGTCACACTCTGACACATCCACGTGCACAAATAAACCCTGAAGTCAACAACACATCTGCAGACAAACAATGCACAAGAGTACAAAACCATCCAAGAGCACAAATGACCCAAGTTGCCAACATCTCAGCACGTAAAAGCACAAAAGTCAAAGGCACACTGCCTCAAAGGGATAAGGGGCTGCAAAATCACTGCTGCAGGGGCGACTCCCCCACTATGCAGCATACACACTTAGCAATAACAGCACATCCAAACCGACGACAATGTAGTACAAAGAGTAACACTTACGCAGCAGAACAAAGGACACCACTGGGCCCGCTTGTGCGTAGAAAATGGCCAATCACACCTGACACAGCAGGAAACTGTGAGATGAAAATGTACGTGTACAACCTCACATCCGTGATGTAGTCCAAATGTCCACTGTCCCGCATCAAATAGTCCGCTCCTCCCAAACAGTCACAATGTGCATTGTCATGCAGTCTGTTTGTAAACGTGAACAATGTGCCAACATACATGTCAACTCAATGTCAAAATGCATCTCCCCTTCACATTGCAGAGGGACAAACAACACCTCCAGCATAGCTGACCACACAAATCATCAGTGATGCTGAAGAGGACCTCCTCAACTTCGACACTGACGCCCTACAACAGTTCATGGAAATATTACGCAATCCACCTCCAGGAGCAGGGCTGCCCCACTGTATTGTGGAGAGCCCACCCCCTGCACAGACCACACAGCTGGAAGCACCCACCACCACGGCTGGCTCCCAGCACCCCACCGAAGCACACATCGCATTCCAAGGCCAGGTGTCAGACTGCCAGAAGGAGGTGGCCGAACAGGTGGGGGTGGGGTTTGACCTCATGGAAGCCAAATTAGATCACATACGTGGGTGTCTCAGTCTCATCAGGGACAACTTACACTCGCCAACGGAGACCCACACTGCGACAAAGACACATGTATTTGCACATTTCCAGTACTGAACCACGCCCAGAGCCCTGGGATAATTATTTACACCCCCACACTGGACTTGCATACGCCGGCCCAGTCAACTCCTCCTACGTATTGAGTGGGGGGCCACAAAGCTACATGTCCAAGGTCTTACCCGCTGCCTGCGGTGACATGGTTGCGTCCGCTGTACACAGCACGATGTAATTTTGTAGGGCCGGGGGCCGTCATGCATACTTTATGCCTACCCAGACACACTCAGATAGTTAGTGGAACTGGCTATGGGTATGTGCGCCTGGCATCTTTATTGCCAGGGTCACATGTACCGTGACGCCGGTGCTGGATGTGTGTGGGGTGAGTGTAAACCAGCCCTCATGGAGTGGTTGGTGCTGGCAAAAACTTGAACAGTGATCACTATTAAAGCGGAATCAGAAAACTCCAGCATAACAAAAACAACTGCGAAGCATCATGGTGGTAGCAGGATCAAGTACAAAGGTCACCCAATATGCAATCAGAAGGGTCCGTGAGTTGCAGTGCACTGAGGTTGGGGCACCAAAGCTGAGCGTGCTCATGTGAAGAAATTGTCTAGCATTGTGTCCTTTCAGGATAGTCCTGCTGCAGCTGCAGTGGGGTGTATTACACCTGCATCATCTTCCTCATCTACGTCCCAGGTCTTCCACACTGCCTGAGGTGACTTTGCTTCGGGTGCTGTCCACAGCACAGAACTCAATCAGAAATGGTCCATGAGTTGTGGTGCACTAAGTTAGTGGCACCTGAAGAGCTGAGGAGGGTAAACCTCAGTATGGCCAAAAGGAAGTAGTCAGCGAGGGACCACAGACACATGTGGTTGGAAGGGAGTACAGTAATATGAAACGTCCCATGAACATATCAACTCAGCCATCAGGATATCAAGATTCAGTTCCAAATGTGGGACATACTTGACCGTAGTGTAGGCCGGAGGCAGTAGTGCAGTACGTCAATGAGAAAGGAGTACTGCGGGCCTGTGTTGCGCAGGCCGTGATAATCGGAGGAGGCTGCCAAGGTCCCGGGCCTTGGGCTTGTAGATTGCATAGGCACGTGGTGGGCCCTCATTGACACACGCCGGTGTTGGTAGGTGAGCATTGAGGCCTGGGTGCGCAGGGGAGGGCAAGTCGGGTTCGGGGACCAGTGGCCTGGGGTGCAGCAAGCGCACAGGACCGCAGGCAACACCGCACATGGCGACCACCTCATGGTGGGGTGGGAGGCGCTGCACTGTCAGACACATTGGGCATTCTAGAAGAGAACCACGCTCAGAGCTTTTTGCTTTTTATTCACACCCCTACGCTGGCCTTGTGTACTCCGGGCCAGCCCACTCCACTGACGCTTACAGGGGGGGACGTAACAAGCTACAGTTCACACTGGCTGGGGTGACATGGTTGCGTCCACTGTCCACTACACTCCAAACACCAGCAGTGTATGTCGACATGGATATGTCTGTGGTCTGCACACTGCAGTCTGGCCAGCACATCCACGCCACACTTGTCATTGTGTACATTCTCATTCATGGGTCACTTGCCTCCTTCGCACATGCCTGGTTCCAATTTTACCCCACATTCTGCTATTGTGTGGCTGGGGTGCCATGCCGTTGTTGGCTCATGTACATGGCTAGCCCAGGTTACCACAGTAAGTTGTGCTGCCATGTCTGGTTGTTGGGCATGTTATTTGGCATGTTGTATGTGAGTTTGTAATGTGTGCATTACCACAGTTGTGAGTTGCATGATTGTGGAGTTTAGGTGTGTGGTGTGTTCATGTGGTACTAACCAACGGGCAGATCATTTCCGTAGGTGCCATCCTGGAAGCGCTGGTTGATGATGGACTGTCGGAAGATGTAGGAATCATGCACACTGCTTGAGTGTTTGGCGATGACATTGGTGAAGAGTCCCTGGTGGTCCACCGTTGCTTGCAAATTGATGGAATGCGTGTACTTTCTGTAGCAGTAATAGTGTGCAGTGCCGGCCGGGTGCACAAGTAGGGCATGTGTGCAGTCAATTGCCCCAACATGTGCGGAAAGCCAGCTATAGTGTAGAAGCCTTGCTTGGTCTTCAGCTGTTTCAGCTGTTCCTGCGGAGTGTGGTGAAGTGAAGGAACTGGGGTACAAAGTTGTTGATGGCATCCAAAACAGTTGTGATGAACTTTGATAGGGCTGGCTGTGAGACACCTCCGACTCTGACAGTTGTTGGTTGTAAGGTACCAGAGACCAACAGACGCAGCATAGACAGCAGCTTTGTCTACAGAGGGATGTTAGTTGTCCGCTGTGTGGGTATCGTCAGCCTATGTGCAATGATGTTCAGGATGCGGAGGATGGTTGTACTTTTGTGCCTGTAGTGGGCAATGACATCCTCTGGTGTTAAGTCTGTGAGGCTTGTGCGTTTTCTGAAGGACCGCTGTCTTGGTCTGCGCTGCCTCTGTGGTAGTACGGGTGGGGGGGCACTTCTGGTGCAGGCTGTCGTCTGACTTTACACCAGGTCAGAGCAGGTGTTAAATTCCTGCTGCTAAAGCGCCCTATTACCTGTTTTAGGATCTGATCGCCGATGTGGCTGGTCATTGAGAATGTTGTGGAGTGGTGTTGTTGCTGCTTTTTGCACGGGAACGCCTAATCTGCATTTCATTCACGATAGTTGCCGGGGTCATCTGTGCCGTAGTTTTTGGTGGCTGCTATCGCAGGTAAACTGGTGATATCAGCTGTTAGCATCAGCTTGTGAATGGGTCGGTAAATTTATCGCAACTTTGGCTGCAATAAAGTGCCACAAACTCGGCGATAAGTCCTTAAGAATATGCCCACGCAATTGTTACCTCCCTCCTAATGTGTTCTCTTTCTTGATTGAACTGAAGGAAGGAAAGGAAAGAAAAAGGAAAGAATAGGAAGGATGATGGCAGGAAAGGAAAAGAGGGAGGGAAGAGAGGGAAGGAATTGAGGGAGGGATGAAAGGGAGAATGGGAGTAAGGAAAGAAATAGTCTATGTAGAAGAATTATTTGCTTACCCGTAGAGTGCAGAAATTTCCACTTTTCCTACAATATGTCCTTCTGTAGTTTTTCTACGGTTGGCAATGGAAATGTAAGTACCTCTCTCTTGTGAGTGAATTTTAAAGTATTTTTTCTTGCAACTTTGGAACTGGGTGGTTGATGTCATTCTTTTTTTTTTATCTGATGAGTTCAACAGGGGTGCAAAAGTCCAAATTTTCAATCAAAGGGCCTGTATCAAAGGGTATCACCTATTTTCTGTCTATCGGAAAATGTGTTAGTACATGTTGGCTGAAGAGTAGCACATGAAATCTTGTGAGAAATACAGGAAGTTTGAGAGTAAAAAAACTCTCTACTTTGCACATCATTAAATAAAGGAGGTGCCCTATGCAAATTCAATGCGTTAATTTATTGTTTTACATCATACCTTTAGCACACTGGCTGTCTGAAACACAGAGGGCTTTTGTGAAACTAACTCTGATCTTCTGGTTATGTGAATATGTGTTTATAAGACAGTTCTTGGGAAAAGTACAATGGTGGTACAATGGGTAGTTGTAGTTGACTGAGGATCTCTTCGTACAATGATGCCTTCCTTTTATTTTCTTGTTTGTGTCGGGTAAGAAATGAGGTTGGGCGAGGATTTTTAAAATTATGCCTGAGGTACTGTTGCTCCTTCATATGTGGCCAGGCCTTGCACCACATACATTTGTTTTGTTTTGTTTTTTATCTGTTTTTGGTTGCCCTGGTCCCACCCAGGCACCCACAGCCATTGATAATCTTGAGGGCAGGTGGGGGAGTCCTATGGCCAGCAGCCCCTGCCAGCTATCCAAGTATGATGCACACCGTGTGTAGTATATTTTGGAACCACTCACCCTGTTCTGGGCTCCCAAGTGGGGGGGGGGCAAGATTCCTTCGTGAACATCTGCTCACAGGCAGGAGCAAGGCACTATCAACTGTCTACAGTGAGTGCGGGAAGGAAGTGGAGAGCTTGTTCAACCCCCCACCCAGACATTAGCACAGGGTAGGCAATACATTTGGGTAGTTTCCTCTCTCCTTGTCCTACAATAGGGGCACCTCAGGACATACATGCTTGTATCGGTCTGCAAGGCAGGGGTCCTTGGGGCCAAGAGAACCTATTGGAGAAGGTGCCCCTTGCATGCCCCCTTCATCTAAAACAAATAACTCTGTTTGTGTGGAACCCTAAGCCTAGGTCCACCCCCGAGATAATCTGAGGACATTGGGCAAAGCACTATCCCCCACATGCATCAATCTAGGATTTTGCATTTCTTAAATAGCGAAAATTAAGGAATCGCTATTTAGGAAATGCAAAATCCTATGCATCAAGAAATCCTAAAAGTTTTTAGGATTTCTTAATTTTCGGAAATTGCGATTCCTTAATTGCGAATCGCAATTAAGGAATGGCATTACATTGATTCCTATGGGCCTAGAGGCCCATAGGAATCAATGCCGTTTTGCATTTTTTTTTTGCACTCGCAATTTGTTGATGCATTGCAAGGGTGCAGAGGGGGGTCCAAAGGACCCCCCCCCCTGCACCCCTGAAATGTATTTTCAAGTGCATGTTTCACACACACATGTCCTAAGGACATGTGTGTCTGTAACATGCAAGTTTAAAAAATGCATTTTTTTGCTTTTTTATAAATTTTCGCAAATTAGCACGAGGGTCAACCTCGTGTTAATTTGCACTTCCAATTTCAAAATTCGCAATTTTTAAAAAAAATGATGCATTGCAATTAAGGAATCGCACAAATGCGATTCCTTAATTGCATTTGCATTTTTAAGAAATGCAAAAAATAGCGAAATATGGCACTCTGTTTGATGCATCCCAAAAACGTATTTAGGAAGTGCAAACGGCCGAATTTACAGATTCGCACCGTTTGCACTTCCTAAATAGGTTGATGCATGTGGGGGCTAATGCTTAATTTCCTCTTTCCTTTTCTCTTGGGGAACCAAACTTCTCAGGCCTGTTCCTCTTTTTAAGTATAGGTTTGTTTTGCACCTGGTGGCTAACCCTAACCAGAAGGAGCATTCTCTTTTGGCCTCTTGCTTTTTGCAGGGAGCTGATCTTTTAGTTCCCTGAGCCAGCCTTGTCCTCTACTTGGCTCTGTGTGCTGTTATCCTGCTAATGGGTTACTCCCCTGCATTCATGAGGACCCAGGGCATCCTGACATCTTGAATGGCACCTGTTGGTCAGTGGAATTGAGGACCAGTCCACAGAAGTCTCCAGTAAACCCATCCAAGGTGCCCCAGCAGTTCCATTCCCCTAACCCCTTTTCAGAAGGCATAAGGGGGCCAGTATCACTGGCCTGGAAGTGACCCATACTAGTCCCAGGGTTCAGCTGAAGTCAAAGACCTTAGTCAATCCTTGCTGGCCATCAGGTGGCATCTCCTTCAGTAGGCCATACTCTCCCCATTGTCGCTCCCAGATCCAGTGCCATGTCACATGCTTCTTCCCTGCACAGGGGCTCATAAGTGAAGATAGAAAGTTCTAGAAGCCAGGCACCATGGCCAGTTCTAGGATTGCACATCAACACTCTACTCCACTGCCAACACTCCAGCACAACATTCTTGCACAATCCAATATGGTGACTTTAAGTTGTCTGCGAAAAGAGCTCCCCTGACAGCCTCATCTCTACCCTTAGTTGACACAGCTGCCTGATCCCTTCCCACGACTTCAGAGGAAACCCCTCCTGTGTTGTATCCAGAAATATGGCACTCCTCCTTTGCCCAGTGGGCTGGGCTGTGCCAGCTCAAATGCAGTGTCGCAAGCTAATTATCAGATGCAGATTTCCTCTCCACCTCCTTTCTCATGGACTGGATCAAGAACAGTTAATTGACCTTTTTAATGGGAAGGGGTTTTATCCCTCTGCAGTGGAGGGGGACAAAGGCCTGAGTTCTGTTTCTGAGCCGAGCCCGGTAGATATCATATCATAAAGCACTATACACTTAATTGCATTAAGTCCACTGGGGTCTCAAAACCTGCATGTACTACCATATACTAGGGACTTAGAGGTAGGTTGTCTTTGCCAATTAAAATTGTACCAATTACCATGTACCTTTAGAGTCACATAGGACTGGCCGTGGGCCTGGTTATTGGAGCCCAGGGCACTTTCAGTGCCAGGGACTTTGGGTCAGTAACCACCAGTAACATCATCAGGATAATGAAAAACTGGGAAGAAAACATGACTTTGTAACCTGTACCATGCAGCTCGCATGCAGCTCTTTTGGCAGTTCATAGCTCACTGTGCTAGATTATATATGTAACTTATGAAATGCACAGTAACAAAAGAATGTCAGTGACAAAAGCAGTAACCTACTGAGCCCTGCACATAAAATACTGTTCTGTGATATGGATAGTACACATTCTTCGCAGCAGGCATAATATCCCTCTGTGCTACCTTAGATGATTCAAAACTGCCACTAAATAAAACTCCCATCTTACCAATGGGTACATTAGTCACCAGAATTATCGTGACACTTTTATTGTTGCCTCAAAACTGCTTGATATACAAGAAACAGTGCCAGTCACCACCAACAAAACAGCCCTCTTACCTTTCCAGCCTCCCAGGAAAACGCCTGATGCCGGGTACGGCCAGACTGGCCTCGCTTCCACTCTCCAATGGTGCCCTTCATCTTCACATATACGCTCTCACATGTGTATTTAATTTCTTTAATAGTGCTACGCATCTGAAGTATGTATGGCTGAGTGCTGAAGTGTGTTAGATCACACACATATTATATAGAGACAATGGCTCATAGATGTGAAAGTCAATGTATATGAAATGTTATTTAAGACAAAGAGGGCTACATGGTGTAAGAGTCAGATGTCATCCATACTGATAGGCAGTGGCGTAGAGGGGCCTGTGCCACAGGGGTGGTTGCCCCAGATGCATTATTCTTAGGGGTGAAAAACTTTGAAAGAAAAACATTTGTGGTGGAAGGGACTCAAGTCTCATCGATGCTGTTGTCTGCAAGTGTAGGTTATGTTGTCTAGACCACCTTTCCCCACAGAAGGGCTGCATGGAGCCATGACCTCATGCATCTCTCATGGCCTCGGGGCAGGTGGAGGGCTGCTCACGCTGCTTCCTGGTGGCATGGGAGCAGCGACGCCAGGGGTATAACGGCAGAATGTCTCTTGAGGTATCATGGCGATGTACAAGGAATTTGTTTCTGCTTTTTGACGGGCAGAAGTAGCATTTCAAGCCTGACTCCACGCTTGCTGCATGACATCATGTGTTGTTTTGGGATGGCGGGTTGAGTCACCCGGTGGTGTGGCTTCCGTTGAGTCGTTCACCTATCATTCAGTCTTTAACCATTCATTCCGTCCTTTCATCTGCGTGCCCATCCATATCCAAACTTATTCAACCATTTTCAAACCTATCCATCATCTATCCTTCCATCGATCATTTCACTCATCCATCCCTCCATCTACCCTTTCACTCATCCATCCATCCTTTCAGCCCTTCCATCCACACTTCCACCCATCCATTCATCCATCCATCCATTTACCCTTTCACTCATCCTTTCACTTACTCATCCATCCATTCACCCAGTCCCTCATAGGTTCATACGTCCATCCATTCACCATTTCACTCATCCTTTCATCCTTTCTTGCAGCTCTTCACCCTACCTTTCACTCATCTATGCTTTTTTTTTTTCAAAGTTACTTTATTCGGTTAATTTTAAAACCATCAAAGTGCAGATCACACAGCATAACACATAAGAGCACAATACATTAATACAAAAGTTCAATCAGATTTTCACACCTTTAACAGATTTTCCATAAGCCATCATTTGTTGAACATTCATACCCATTGCAATGTCTCTTCGAAATTTAAATTAATATATAAAAAGTTTGGCCTGATCAAAAGTCCCCAATTTACAATTTGTTTTAGAAAAAACAGGATAAAAACTTGATAAGTTCATTTAAAACAAAGACCACACTATGGTAAAGTGATTCTATTCCTGTGCCTGATTGCTCCTATATTATAACTGGCAACCCCAAAACACACTAACGGAGATGCCAGCATTTGCAGGTATGCCATCGCTGGCCTTACTTGCTCAAAGGTACGCCCTTTTAGAAGTGGAATTATGAATTTCCGGCGTAACGAAACATAAAAGTCGCAGAAAAATATCTTATGTAGGGTATTCTGTTCAGAGAGGTTGTCACAAGGACAGGAACTCAATGACCCTTCTTTAAAAAACCCTTTCGGGGAAAGCTAGTAGCCAGGGCAACATATTGTGCTTAAATCTAATTAAAGCAAATAAATTATAAGGTTTATTTATGTGTGTTAAATATGGTTGCAACTGTCTACCTAAGCTCAACATGACAAAACTTCTCACTGTGGGTTTAACTAATTCCCTTTCGTCCCTTAATAATATGGATCTATCCAAAAACTGCTGCTTCAGATCTCTAATGGCCGACTTACCAAGAGTTCTAGGGCTTAGAAATAGGTCATGACAACCAAGAGATTCCATTTGAGCCTTAATGTAGCGGACCTAAGGTATATCTTGCCCTTTATCCAGGGAAATGCAATCTTGGATGATCAACTGGTTCAAATTAGGGGGCGGTTGAGCCCAAATTCTTACACAATAGGGGGGCAACTGCAATCTGGTCCAAAATAAAACCAACAAAATAAAAATAAAACCAGCTCCAAGGTCCTCATAAACATTAAATATTAAAAACTGGGGTAGAGGCCGGAACCGACAGCAATCTACGGAAACAATTGTTTTCGACTGAGTGGATTTCGCCAGTCTCTATGTATCCCCATACATCACTCCCATAGGTTACCATAGGGAGACACTTAGCATTGTAAATCTTCGTGAGTGCCGGGAGTGGTTTGGAGACAATTCTTTTTTTTGCAAACTGGCCCCGAAGCTCTAGCAAGTGTGTTCTTTTTGTGCGCGCGCTGCGTGAGCCACGAACACCTATCATCAAAAAGCACACCTAGATATGGGAATGCCAGAACTTTTGTTAGTTCCATGCCCTTACAGTAGAATTTGGCCTTCTTTGCTCTAACTGAACCAATGGACATTGAGTGTGACTTTTTAAAATTCGTAATTAAATCTAGAGAGTCCATAAAATCAATGAAACAGTCTAAAAGAGATTGCAGCCCTCTCGAGGTCCTTGCCACCAAAACCGCATCATCGGCATAGAGTAATGCAGGGATCATTTTAGTGCCGGCTTTTGGGACGTCTTTACAGCAGAAAGTCAGGGCGTCCCCTAGTTTGTTGATGTAGAGTGTAAACAACAGAGGAGCTAAAATGCACCCCTGTCGGACCCCTCTTTTGACAGCCCAAGGATCCGTTAGGCTGCTATCCTCATTATAGCGCACTGCGGCTATGGTACTATTTGCATGAATAGCCACCAAGAAGGAAATCAAATCTACATCCAAGCCAATACTATGAAGGGACGGCCAGTGTTTTGATCTATTTACAATATCGAAAGCTGAGGTTAGGTCCATAAAAGCCAAATGGAGATCCCCTCGCTTTGCGACCGTGTACTTCCCAATCCCATATATCCATTCTTTTACTCATTCATCCTAACATCCTTCTTTTTACTCATCTATACACTCAGTCACCATCCATCCTGTCAGTTCTAAAATGACGAGACTGTGAAAGAACTACAACCCCTTCTTTTTAACTTCTTTTGCCGGTTTCTTTTCATGAACTTGATTCTGTACATTTGTTCCATCTGGAGAGGTGTGACATTTTTCTTTATGTACTGTTCAAACAGAATGCCCTGCCCTACACCAAGGCAGGAGGAGGCCATCATATGTTGTAACAGCCCACAATGGCCCATGTGACAATCAGACACATACAGAATGACGATGGGCGGGTTGGGTCGCTCTTGTACTCAGAGAATGAATGCGAGGCAGCCCCATCAGGTAGCTTAGGCTTCTTGCAGGGAAACAGCGCTGCCCCCTGTAATGCCCAAAATTACAGACAAAAAGTGTCCATAAAAGGGATCATCATGGACAACAGACTCAAGGTCCAAATCACGGTCAGTGAAATTTATGGACGGTTGGTCAACCTAAGTGGTCATAGCATATGCAATAACTTTAACCCTGTTGTTTAGGGTGTCCCTCTCCCTGCCAATCCAAAAGGGAGGATACATATCGAAGAGGTGAATGAACTCACCAGATGACTGCCTTGAAAAGAGGAAGAGAAGAAGGAGTTCCCCGCTGGCCCCCTAGACTGCAATAAGATAAAACTACTCTCTAAAAAACTGTGCCTACTGCACTCATAAGACTCCACAAAGAAAGGAATGTGCGTTACTCCAAAAGGAAAGTAGTGGATTCCCTGACCAGTAACCTAGAAGCTGAAGAAGTCACTTGCATAGACATAGAGAGGACACTTCATCTTACCAGCTGTAACTGGGCTTGGCCTAGACTGCACAAGTGCATTGTGGGAGATTGAGACCTAGCCCCCAAGTGGCAATCCAGAGCTTCTGAACCTGTGGCCAGTGTTTAAAGACACTTATTTCCCCAAAGGAACCATGAACCAGCTGCCAGCCTCATAGGAACTGAGGCAAGATGACGCAAAGCAACACTACTCAGCTGCCAGGTCCAACAGAAGCAAAGCAAGACGAGGCAAAGCCTTGCAAATCCTCAACACACTGCTTCATCAGAACCAATGTAAGTTGATGCAAAGCCTCGCAGCACAGCGTTATCAGAATTGATGCAATGTGACTTGATGCAGGATTTCACATCGTAGCCCTTGAGGCTCCTCGGGGCTGATACCGAATGATCAAAACAGCGCTGGGCAGACCGCACACGAAAGACAAAAGGTACAATACCCAGTGGGCATAACTTGGTCCTGTGCCTGCGCTCCATCTCAGTTGGCCTGAACTTGTGATTTTGTTATGGTCAACCAGATAGCCTCATTTTGGTGCTATTTTTACTTCATATATTCAGATATCTAGTCCCTACATTGGATGTTTGATATTTGGTGTAATATTAAAGATAAAAATATTTTCTGTTTATCGAAATTGGTGTTAGAGTTTTATTGTGTTGTACATTTTACTTATTGATTGTTTTGGTGGTATTAAATGCTTTACACATACCTGTCTCCTAAGCCTGACTGCTCGTTTACTAACCTGCCAAGAGTTGAGTATGGATTTATTTACAGAGACTTGACTAGACCTACTAGTGAATGTGTATTATTACTTGCTGAGGGTGAATACCCCCACTTACTAACAACCTACCTTCCTACAATCACGCTCTAACTAATTACTGTAAATGTAACATTCACTCTGTTTAATTTCTGTGAATTTAACGCTATTGAGACTCAGTTAGTGAGATTCACCCACAGTAAAAGTTCATAATCCAGGTAGTCAAAAGCAAAAAATCATGGGGGACTAAATGGGTGGAACCCATTTACTACATAACAGAAAATCTTTGGGATAACGGTTACCCCTTTGGTCCAGTTGGGAGTCGGCAAATAGGGCTATTTGGCATCTCAAAATAATAGACTTTGTCGTCCATTGTCCTGTATGCAGACTTTTACTTTTTTCAAACAGGCTGTAACCACTTTGTTGGCAATCACTGTTAAAATATTTAGGAAATGCACATAGATTAAATGGGTTTGCTTAATTTGAGCCGCACATCACAAAGTTATGCCAATTATAATAAGAACATCAATTTGTAGCAGAAAGCAACTATGGCTAGGGTGCTCATAAGGTGTATGACACCTACCCACCAAAGTGTCATTCAGTACTAGAATTCAATTGAACCCAGGTCAAACATATGTACACAAAACACCTGAGCACACCAATATCATTATTTCCAAAATCAGTAATATGGATATTTTTCCAAACAATCAGTGACGTCTCAGCGCCCTATGTATTTTAGATCCAAAGATTTTCAAAAAAGAAAAGTAAGTAGTCCAAACAAATCTTCTTGGGTTGAGGTCTGTTTTTAATTTCCACAGTTCACAAGAAGAAAACAGCAGCCGACGCGCGTTTCGCCCACAGGGCTTTCTCAAGGCTCATTACTAATTTCTCCAAACGTCTGTATTCTCTTAGATGCATTTCTCTTAAGCGGATGGAAAGTATCCCGGATATTATACAAAATTTATGCAGATTGTTGTCGCAAGTTTGCGCTCCTATTTTCACTCATCAATATGATAGTTGTGGCCCCAATATGTAAAAACTTGTCCTCTATCGAGTTTCACATTCAATCCTACGATCCAATTCCATCCATTAAAAAATTTAGGGTTCCATTTGAATCTTGATAAATCCAAAATTGCGCTTTTCAAATCATGAGCGCACTGAGCGTGGCGCCCACTCGTACTCCTTTCAAATCATTGTATTAAAAGGAGTGGATGTACTTCTCTCAGGGATTGCCTGGTTCTGACCATTTTCACACCTGAACAGTGCAAACACATTGTCTCTCAGGGAACTAATGACCTTGAATAGCAGGGTTAAAATCCATAAATTGGAGCAAGTTACTCATAAATAGGCCAACTCATAAAAATAATTTAGACAGTTGTGAAAAACTACCATTAACATCTATGGAGACTTACTATAATGTAGCTATTTGTTTTGTCATTGAGGGTTTTTTTCTCTCTAGAGTGACTGCAGGGGTCACTGTATGCTCTAGATAGGTTAGAGGTACAGAGGGAGACCTGTTATGTAAAAGTGTCATTTGGTAAATTATTGAGTTATCTTGTCAGCGTTGTATGAGACCTAGGAGACGCAATAATGACCGAGCTATCAAGAGGAGCAGTCACTGCATATCCACAGATTAAGATAATCATACTCAATGACTGCTTGGTTGGATAACGAGGCTGTGACATCTATAAAATGTCAATACTTTATTATTGGTGAAGAAAGGAGTACGAGTGGGTGCCACGCTCAGTGCTCTCATGATTTGAAAAGCTCAATTTTGGATTTATCAAGATTCAAATGGAACCCTAAATTCTTTAATGGATGGAATTGGATCGTAGGATTGAATATGAAACTCGATAGAGGACAAGTTTTTACATATTGGGGCCACAACTACCATATTGATGAGTGAAAATAGGAGAGCAAACTTGCGACAACAAGCTGCATAAATTTTGTCTAATATCCGGGATACTTTCCATCCGCTTAAGAGAAATGCATCTAAGAGAATACGCATAATTACAGACGTTTGGAGAAATTAGTAATGAGCCTTGAGAAAGCCCTGTGGGCGAAACGCGCGTTGGCTGCTGTTTTCTTCTTGTGAACTGTGGAAATTAAAAACAGACCTCAACCCAAGAAGATTTGTTTGGACTGCTTACTTTTCTTTTTTGAAAATCTTTGGATCTAGAATACATAGGGCGCTGAGACGTCACTGATTGTTTGGAAAAATATCTATATTACTGACTTTGGAAATAATGATATTGGTGTGCTCAGGTGTTTTGTGTACAACTGTTAAAATATTATTAAATATGCCCTTCTACTTCTAGAGTTGTGTCCAACATTTGTGCTACATGCACTTTCTATCTTGTGGAGTCATATTTAATTATTTGAAAGGACCAGCAGTTATGTGAAACTTCACCAGTATTACTGATGGCCCCACCTCATTTCATTGTAATCATAGAAACATTATTTTAGAAGGAATTTCAGTGTTGTCAACAATCAGAGTGAACTTCACCAATAATAAAGTATTGACATTTTATAGATGTCACAGCCTCGTTATCCAACCAAGCAGTCATTGAGTATGATTATCTTAATCTGTGGATATGCAGTGACTGCTCCACTTGATAGCTCGGTTATTATTGGGTCTCCTAGGTCTCATACAACGCTGACAAGATAACTCAATAATTTACCAAATGACATTTTTACATAACAGGTCTCCCTCTGTACCTCTAACCTATCTAGAGCATACAGTGACCCCTCAGTCACTCTAGAGAGAAAAAAACCCTCAATGACAAAACAAATAGCTACATTATAGTAAGTCTCCATAGATGTTAATGGTAGTTTTTCACAACTGTCTAAATTATTTTTATGAGTTGGCCTATTTATGAGTAACTTGCTCCAATTTATGGATTTTAACCCTGCTATTCAAGCTCATTAGTTCCCTGAGAGACAATGTGTTTGCACTGTTCAGGTGTGAAAATGGTCAGAACCAGGCAATCCCTGAGAGAAGTACATCTACTCCTTTTAATACAATGATTTGAGATGTGTTTTTGGGGGGCCTACTAAAGGGCACCCAGTACTCTATCAAGTATGCAATGATCACAAGCTGTTGCACAGATTTCATCAGATGTACCATAATCCGGCAAAACGTACTGAACACCCCTTTCACAATTTACTCTTCCAGTTCATATAATTGAACCAATGTCTTTCCATATATTCTTATTAGAATCAAGTTTCTGTAAATACTAATGTTTGTGACACTTGTACTACAGCTTTGAGCTTGACTTTCTTTTGTAATACACTTAACTGGATTCATTTTTGAAGTAAATATGAGGGTGATCTTTTCACAATGTTTTGTTTCCAATGGAAGTTATTGGTGAATACAAATGCTGAAAAGGTGGTGTCTACAGTGGCAGCAGCCGAAATGTCGAAACAAAAGTACTTAACAGAATAAATTACAAGGTTCTGTTACATAGTTTCATCTATACTCTGTTCCTTAGGCAAAAAAAATCAAATTGTCAGATGGCTTAATCAGCGTGATGCCAATTTACGCTACTTTTTGGATAAAATACAGATTTCTTTTTTGGATATCAGTACAACGAGGGAAATTATACATTGATTTTTTGTTCATAAAATTATGGATCCATAATTTACTTTGCTCTTCCGTCAATGTGTATGCCTCCAGCATAATTGCACATCTTTATGTGATTGTAAAGTACATGCACAGAATAACCAAAAGAAAAAGAAAAGCAGAGAGAAGTTGTCCTAAGTGGATTGATAAACATGCTGAAAAAAAAGAGCTAAATAGTATGATCGAGGGGGTTTATTAGAAACAAGGTCCGAGGAGAAACAGATGAACAGAGATTTGTGCATTCCTACTTGTTATTCTGTTAGTATGAGAATAGCCAACTTAATACAATGGCAATGTCAGATATTGAATGTACATTAGCTAACCATGAAATGCCACACATTGCTTATAGGCGAAATAATATTCACTGAATCCAGGACAGACTTAATGGTACAGGACATACAAATTGGATTAGAGGACCATATCAATCAATCAATCAATCAAGGACATTTATAGAGCGCACTACTTACCCGGAGGGTCTCAAGGCGCTTGGGGGGGGGGGGGTGCTGCTACTGCTCGAACAGCCAGGTCTTGAGTTTCTTCCTGAAGGAGAGGTGGTCTTGGGTCAGGCGCAGGTCGGTCGGGAGGGAGTTCCAGGTCTTGGCGGCCAGGTGGGAGAAGGACCTTCCTCCTGTTTTCGTTCTTCGGATGCGGGGGACGGCGGCGAGGGCGTGACTGGCTCATCGGAGGTGGCGTTTGGGAGCG
This sequence comes from Lissotriton helveticus, assembly GCF_964261635.1. Taxonomy (NCBI): domain Eukaryota; kingdom Metazoa; phylum Chordata; class Amphibia; order Caudata; family Salamandridae; genus Lissotriton; species Lissotriton helveticus. The sequence continues at coordinate 875,543,682 of NC_136068.1, read as the reverse complement.
TAGAAGTTGATGCGGTTGTTGAGGTAGCTCGGGCCTTGATCGTGTAGGGCTTTGTGTGCGTGGGTGAGGAGACGGAAGGTGATTCTCTTGTTGACGGGGAGCCAGTGCAGGTCTCTCAGATGTCCGGAGATGTGGCTGCGTCGGGGGATGTCGAGGATGAGTCTGGCTGAGGCGTTCTGGATCCGCTGGAGTCTCTTCTGGAGCTTGGCGGTGGTTCCGGCGTAGAGGGCGTTGCCGTAGTCCAGTCGGCTGGTGACGAGGGCCTGGGTGACCGTCTTCCTGGTCTCGGTGGGGATCCACCGGAAGATCTTCCGTAGCATGCGCAGGATGTTGAAGCATGACGAGGAGACGGCGTTGACTTGTCTGGTCATGGAGAGGGAGGAGTCCAGGATGAAGCCCAGGTTGCGTGCGTGGTCTGTCGGTGTGGGTGCGGTGCCTAGGGCGGGGGGCCACCAGGAGTCGTCCCAGGCGGAGGGCGAGGAGCCCAGGATGAGGACTTCCGTCTTGTCTGAGTTCAGTTTCAGGCGGCTGGTCGTCATCCACTCGGCTACATCTTTCATCCCTTCGTGAAGGTTGGCTCTGGAAGCGGCGGGGTCGTTGGTCAGGGAGAGGATCAGCTGGGTGTCATCGGCATAGGAGATGATGTTCAGGTTGTGTTGGCGTGCGATGGGCGCGAGGGGGCTCATGTAGACGTTGAAGAGGGTGGGGCTCAGCGAGGATCCTTGAGGGACGCCGCAGATGACTTCGGTGGCCTCTGACTTGTACGGTGGTAGACGGACTCTCTGTGTTCTTCCGTCGAGGAAGGAGACGATCCATTCCAGTGCCTTCTCCTGAATTCCGACGTTGCTGAGGCGCTGCACTAGGGTGCGGTGGCAGACAGTGTTGAATGCCGCGGAGAGGTCTAGGAGGATGAGGGCCGCTGTTTCTCCGTTGTCCATCAGGGCTCGGATGTCATCGGTGGCAGCGATGAGGGCGGTCTCGGTGCTGTGGTTGGCTCGGAAGCCAGACTGTGAGGGGTTGAGGGATCCATTCGTCTCGAGGAAGGCGGCCAGCTGTTTATTGACGGTCTTCTCGATGACTTTGGCTGGAAACGGGAGGAGAGAGATGGGGCGGTAGTTCTTGAGTTCGGTGGGGTCCGCTGTTGGTTTCTTTAGTAGAGCGCTGAGTTCGGCGTGCTTCCAGCTCTCCGGGAAGGTGGCGGTGTTGAAGGAGGTGTTGATGATGTCCCGCAGGTGGGGTGCGATGACAGCGTCAGCCTTGTTGAAGACGTGGTGAGGGCAGGGGTCGGTCGGAGATCCGGAGTGGATGGAGTTCATCATGCGGACGGTGTCATCGGTGCTGTTCGGAGTCCAGGCGCGGAGGGTGGTGGTGGGCGGCGTTGCTACGGTCGTTGTGTGCGATGGTTGAATGCTGAAGCTGTTGTGTATGTCCGCGATCTTGTTGTGGAAGTAGGAGGCGAGGGAGTTGCAGAGGTCTTGCGATGGGGTGATGTCGTTGTTTCCGGCGTTGGGGTTGGAGAGCTCTTTCACGATGTTGAAGAGTTCCTTGCAGTTGTGTGCGTTGTTGTCCAATCGGTCCTTGAATGCAGTTTTCTTGGTGGCGCGGATCAGTTGGTGGTGCTTCCGGGTGGCAAGCTTGAGGGTGGTCATGTTGTCCGGTGTTGGTTCCCTTCTCCAGACTTTCTCGAGGGCTCGGCAGTTCTTCTTGGAGCTCTTGAGTTCGTCGGTGAACCATGGGGCTTTCTTGCTGCCGGGTCTGCTGGGCGGGGTCCTCAGAGGGGCGAGTTCATCCGTGCAGTTGCTGATCCACTTCGTGAGGTTGTCGGCGGCCTGGCTGGGGTTTGCTGAGCTGGCGGGAGGGTGCTGACTCAGGAAAGCGGCGAGCTGGTCGGCTGTGATCTTGTTCCAGCTTCTTCGGGCCACCTGTTGCTGGTGGTGGTGGGTCGTCGTTCTTCTGAAGGTGAAGTGGACGCAGCTGTGGTCCGTCCAGTGGAGTCCTGTGGCGTGGCTGAAGGCGATGTCTTTGCTGGATGAGAGGACGGCGTCAAGTGTGTGTCCGGCGAGGTGGGTGGGGGTGGTCACCAGCTGCTTGAGTCCCAGGTTTGCGAGGTTTTCCAGCAGGGTGGTGGTGTTGCGGTCGTCGTTGTTCTCCAGGTGGAAGTTGAGGTCCCCGAGGAGGATGTAGTCAGCTGAGGGGAGGGCGAGCGGGCTGATGAAGTCGGCGATGTCCTCGCTGAATTGTGTGCGTGGTCCCGGGGGTCTGTAGATGAGGGTGCCTCTGAGGGTGGTCTTGGGGTTGACGTGGATCTGGAAGTGCAGGTGTTCGGCGGGTGCGATGGTGTCGTCGGTGTTGGTCGTGATGCGGATGGTGTTCCTGTGAATGATGGCGATGCCTCCTCCTGTCTGGTTGACGCGGTCTCTCCGGATGATCTTGTAGCCGTCCGGGATGGCGATGGCGATGTTGGGCGCTGAGGAGGCGTTCATCCAGGTTTCCGTGAGGAAGGCGACGTCTGGGGCTGTGGTGTCGAGCAGGTTCCAGAGCTCGACGGCGTGTCTGTGGACGGAGCGGGTGTTGAGCAGGATGCACTTCAGGTGGGTGATGCTGGAGTTCGGCTTGGTGGGTTCTGGTGTAGAGCAGGTCCGGGTGCAGGAGAACTTGCAGGACTGGCAGATGAAGGGTCCGTGGGTGCGTCTCGGGGTGGCTCGGTAGCATCCAGGGGTTCGGCCGGCGTTGAGTGCGTTGAGGGTGGCGGCGTCGTACGTCCGGCGGGTGGGCTGGGGTCTGCGAGGGCCAGGGGTCCTGGCACTGGGCGCGGTCCAGGCGCGGACGGGCGTAGACGGGCTTACCTTTGGCGCACCTTCGGCGCTCATTCGGTGCTCCCGCTGCGCGCGTCCGCTGCGCGGTCGCTCTGGGGACGTCATAAGAAGGGAGCTGGTCGGGAGGGTCTGCGGGGAGGCGGGAGCGCGAGCCAATCGGCTGTCGGGGGGGCGGGGCCACGGGCTGGGGCGGCGGGAAAAGCTGGTGGGCTCGGCGGCCCTCGGGAGGCTGGGGCTGCGGCAGCGGCAGCAGGCACAGGAGCGTGGGGGTGACCAGGCCGCTAAGTATATAGGGCCTCATTTATGAAAAGTGTTGCATCACTGTGGGAAAACTGCTTTGCGCCACCTTTCAGTGCGCCCTCCTTTTGACACCATGGGTGAGCCATATTTACTGTACGGCGCTCCATGTCGTTAGGATTTACAGATACGTCAGTATTCCTGACATATCTGTAGGCACCAAAGTGGCGCATTTCTGGGGTGTGTCTGAAAACCGATGCAACTCTAGCAATGTGTCCATTCACATGGGGCAAGCCCTGTGGGAAATGTCCTCTAGCAGTCTTACGCCTGCTGTGAGGCAGGCATAAGGATTTTACACAGTGGCGTCCTAGAAGTGTTGCAGTGAAATCTCATAGATTTCACTGCAACACTTCTACGAGCCTCTTTTACGGGGAAATGCCCACCCTGGATACATTATAGCTGACACAGGTATAATGTAGCACAGGGGTTTACAAAGTGATGCATCTGCTCAGCTTTATCAAAACAAACACATGCCTCTGACACCATCAATGAAACTATTAATCGTGCCTCAGTAGTCCTTTTTATTAACTCTGGGCTGCAATCGTTTCCATATCTTTTAAGTTTTTGAAAAAGAGGTTACTCTCACAGAACACATTTAGACATACACCTCTGTGCTTTGAATAAACATAAGACTCTTTTCAAATCGATTTAGAAAACAAGTAACATAAACAATATTTGACATTACATATATGTGCTATTTACAACAGATATTTTTCACATATAAGCAACAACGAAAATCATTGTGACTAATCTTATGCATTTGCAAGACATGATGCTTCCTGTCTAAAGGAAGTCCTACTGATTTCCACTCAGTGTTGGAACTTAATTTATTTGTGTCCTCAACTTTGTCTACTCTGTAGGTACTGAAGAGGGTAGAGGTTTATTATCAAACTTTAAGTCTAGAGCTTGATGAATCCTGCTCAAGACACCTATATATCAGACGGGATTTTTTTTCTCCGTTGCTCTAAACCTTTACCTGTGTCAGCTATAATGTATGCAGGGTGGGTGTTCCCCCGGTGTCAGAGGCATGTGTTTGTTTCGATAATACTATACTGATTCTAGCCTCTTATCTTCCAAAATCGAATCACTCCCCCCTGTTGTAACTGGCATCTGCTCAGATGCATCACTTTGTAAATATATTGCGTTGTGGTTCAAATTTTCTGCCACTGTTGTGTCACTACAAGTGACACACTGGTTGCACAAGGAGCCCATAAATAAGCCCCATAGTGTTTTGCCCGTGATCTTTGCTATGTCGAAAAGAAGAAAAGATTAGTCAAGTGTACAATCACTGAACATAGGTCTTGCATTAGACTCAAACGTCTGAGCCCCAGTGGTAACACATTTAGTCAAAAAGTCTCAAACAGGTAATGAGTCACAATGGTTTGTTATCCACAGAATAAGGAATAACCACAGTGTTATTGATGTAGACAGAAGATTAAATATTCAGGACAGCCTTGGATTTTTAAATTGGCCTGTGAGAGCAGACATATGAATCAAGAACTGGACCTCTGTAATGTAATACATGAATGAAGCATTTTACCTTACTCGTGTGTCATTTTATGTGAAAAGTTCAATGATTTACAAATTCATGTCCGGTCGATTGACTAGGTGGACAGCTATTAGCTGTGATGAATCATCTCTCTCAAATCATGTTAATGAAAGATTTACTGGTTATTTAAATGTAAAATATCACAATTGAGGGCAGTTTGGTGATTTCATATGCCACCCACTAATTTGTGTTAGGTCATGAAGGTCATGGAATATATATCGATTTTTCTTTTTACTGTATACAAGGACATCCATGAGCTCTGGTTATTTAAAATAATAATGGGAGGGAACATGAATTACCGTGACTGGATGACACTATGGGGCCCATTAGGATGGCGGGCGGATTGCCCCCACCAGGCTGGCGGTAGCCACTGCCGGCCTGGCGGGTGCAATCCGCCCGCCATCCTCACGGAAAAGGTTTAATATGGTGGCGGTGTCTATTAGACACCGCCAGCCATATTACCATGGGCTTAGTTGGTTGCCTTTCCGTGGTGGCGCTGCCGCTACGGAAAGGCATGTGGTCTACAATCTGGGGCCCCCCTGCGAGCCCCCAGAGTGAAGAAGAGGTGGGGGGTGCACACCGGGGGTATCAGTGGTACCTCCCTGCATTTGCATTAACAAAGCGTCAGGCACCGCGCGGTGCCTGACGCTTTGTTAATGTAAATGCATTTGTGCATTTTTAGCATTGTGGCGGGCGGTGCTGAGAGGTGCTGAGAGCACCGCCTGCCACAATGCTAACAATGCAGGATGCGCCCGCCTCAGTGGCGGGCGCTTCCTAATATCCCCCACGGGACCCCCACCCTTATGACGCGCGGTCCCAATACCCGATAGGATGACGGGTGGACTAAGTCCGCCCGCCATCCTAATGACCCCCTGAGTATTCCTCAAATGTTTGAAGTGCACTGTTAAGATCATAACATCTTTGAACACATTAACATGGCCCCTCATTTTATTAGGAATTCCTAGAGCATTCAGAATGGTGACATATTGGGTATTGCCTTTTAAAAAATAAAGTACACTCTATAATATATCTGGGGTTCGTCTTTCAATGTAGATACAGAAATCTTGTGGTTATTTATCACTGTGACAGCGTTCATATTGAAGATGATGGAATCGGAATATTGGTCATTACATCATTACGCCCACATTTTGGCAATACCATTAGAGTGACAAGTGTAGTGACTGGATGAGTTCATATATTCTTCTAAATTTCAGAGTGTATTGGGTAAGAGGAAACTTTGCACATAATTTTATGTGATCTCATGATCTATTAATATCTCCAGTGTTTCAAAATGGTGAGATATGCGTAGTGGGTATTTAGATAATGAGGTAGCATTTTTAAAATCTCTGTCTTATGCAAGATAAATATGGCAATTTTGATACAATTATTGATTTTTGTGATGGAGAAATAAGAATATTTCCATGTATGAGCAAATTGGAAATGTTAAAATTAGAATAGCGATTGGAATAGATTTTTATGCATTGGAATATGGAACCCACTTTTTGCGAATATCAATAGAGTGACTAGAGTAGGGATGTGCTGGGCATATGTGTTCAGGAATTGCAGACACTAGGTCATTTTTGTTCGGATGTATTTGTGCCTTATCTCTAATAAAGTTACTGCTCTATTTTATCTTTGATTAAAATTAGAGAAGATAGTTGACCAATGGGTGAACTGGAGGCATTATTATTGTGAACTTAGATTAAAATAAAGTAATGGTTTAGATGTATTTGTGTCGAATACATACTTCAGGTTCCATATTTGGGAAATAGCAGAGACCTGCCGAAATTTAAGCTGCCGTGCTAGGTGGGTAATTTTTGCTTCCTGCCTAGGAAGGTGCTGGGATTCTGATGTTCATGCAATAGACCTCACGGCCTTTGATTGTTTTAGACAAAATGTATTTGTAATACAGGAAAGCCTGCAATCCTTGTGAGGTAGCCAGCCTCAAATCCCCCTATTACAACTGACTTGTTTGTAATAAAGAAATGACATACCCGTTCAACTGTAATAAGTTGTGACGGCATAATGCCTCCTGCCAGGAACAATCAATCAAAATGGATTTGTAGAGCACGGCTAGTCACCCAACAGGGAATCCAGGTGCTTGCAGGTCCCAGAGGCTAATTAAAACAGCCAGGTCTTGATATGAAAGAAGGAGAAAGCAGGGAAAAAGAGTGCAGTGAAAAGAAGGGTAAAGCAGGGATGAAATACTCAAAAAATAGGGGGAAAAAGCCAAGGGAAAGTAGTGAAAAGAAGGGAAAACCCAGGAGAAGGCACTCAAAAAACAGGGGAAGAAGCAAGGAAAAAGCAATGAAAATGAGGAAAAAGCAAGGATAAGGAACAAAAAATGGGGAAAAGCAAAGAGAAAACAGTGAAATCAGAGGAAAAGGGAGAAGCTACTCATGAAACAGGGGAGGAAGCAAGAAGAAAGTAATGGAAATGAGGAAAATCAAGGATAAGGCACTGAAAATGGGGGAGAAAAGCAGTAAGAAGTCTGGAGCAAAAGTGATGCAGCAGCACAGGGAGAACTGGACCTGGGGTCTGCTCAATGGGGTTGTGCTGCGGTCTCCATTAAACAGATTCTGGGAGGAGGCAGGAGCAAAACGAGGCAGTGGTCAGAGATAAGTAGAAGGTGGGGAAATAATAGATGGCAGGCAGGAGCAACAATGAGGCAAAAACAGAGAAAGCAGTGAGAATGAGGTAAAAGCAAGGAGAAAGCAGTGAAAATACTGGAACAGCATGGAGAAAGCTCTACAAAAAATAGGGGAAACGCAAGGAGAAAGCATTAAAAACTAGGGAAAAGCAAAGAAAAGGCACTCAAATAATGGGGAAAAAGCAAGGAGAAGACAGTAGCAAGAGCTATGCAGCAGCACAGGGAGAACTGGGCCTACTGAAAGGCAGGCCATGGAGAATATTTGCAGCTTCAGATGAAACAATGCAATAAAAACAAAAATGGCTTTTCTTTTTTTTTTCTTCTTTTTATCTATTCCTTTACCCAATCCCTTGTCTATTTCAGTCCTCCATCCAAACAAGTGGCTTCCAAACATTCATACCTCTTTTCCTAGTTTTTAAGCCTTTACATTTATAAAGAGCAATTTCTTGTTTCCCAATAAAGATTAATCGATGTAGCCACTGATAGGAAATTGGTGGTTCAGAATCCTTCCATACTGTGGCAATCAAAAGACGTACTATTGCTAGACTCAAAAACACATTAACATTAGTGAGGTTGATATCTTAACATTTCTCCCCAATGTCTGTAGCATAAATGACTCCATTCCCATTTTTAACTCATCTAATTTAACACAGGAATAAAACATATGTATCATGTCAGCTGGTCCAGTTTGACATCTTGGGCAACTATCCGACTCTCTTTTCCCCCAGTTATAAAGCTTTGCTGGTGTGTAATATAGACTATAAATTGTCTTGTACTGTTATGCTTTAAGATTAGATGACATAAATACATTTTTGCCTATTTCCAACATCCCCATCATTTAATTTAGTTGACCAATTTGCTTCTGTTTTTTCTAACTCACTAGGCATACATTTTTGTAGTTCCAGATAAAAATCTTTTATTCTGCTTTTGGGATTGCTCATTATGTGGAGTATTGGTATGGAATCAAGGGTAATGCTCTCTTTTGGAACATCTCTCACACACTTCCTGACTTGTAGATATTTAAAACATGAATCGCTTTGTAAATCATGTTTCTGTGCAATTTCTATAAAACTGCGTATTTCTGAATTTACATAAACATCTGTCAGCATTACAATCCGCTTTTTTTCCCACTTTCTAGCCATATCATCATATATATTTATATGCAGGATCTTTTTTTTTTAAACAAATAGTGATGAGCAGTAAGGAGATATCTATTGCAACATTATTTTTGCACACTAAGCAACATTAAAAGAAACATATTGGGGCACATGCATCAAGGGTTTTTGCATTCGTAAACGGTGCGAATCGCAAAATTCGGCCGTTTGCGAATGCAAATCCCTTTTTTGGGATGCATTAAGGTTTTTCCTTTTTTTGCAATTTAAGAAATCGCAATTTATTTGCGATTTCTTAAATTGCGATTGAATTTAAGAAATCGCAATTTTGTGATTTCTTAAATGCAATGCATGATTTTTTTTAAATTGCGAAATCGCAAATAGGAAGTGGTAAATTACCATGAAGTTAACCTTCATGGTAATTTGCAAAAACTTTCAAAAATGCACAAAAGTGCATTTTTTAAAGTTTCATTTTACACACACACATGCCCTTGGGGCATGTGTGTGAAAAATGTACTTAAAGGTACATTTCAGGGGTGCAGGGGAGGTCCTTTGGACCCCCACTGAAACCTTGAAATTGCATTCTCATTTTGTGATTCCTTAATTGCGAATCGTAAAATGAGAATGCCTTCACATTCATTCCTATGGGCCTCTAGGCCCATAGGAATCATCGAAAAGGGATTCCTTAATTGCGATTCGCAAATTATGATTCGCAATTAAGGAAAATTAGGAAATCGCAAAATAAATTGCGATTTCTTGATGCATAGCCGTTTGCGATTTCTTAATTGCGATTCCTTAATTTTCGCAATTAAGAAATCGCAAACGGCAACGTTGATGCATGTGGCCGATAATCTCTATGCATTTACCTAGGCATTCTGAGCCACAGCACTTTTTTAATCCAACATTAAACAGGTTCTAAATATTTCTTACTACAAATTACTAACTGCTATTTGATATGTTTAATTTCACATTATATTTGATTTTATTCTTCATATATGCAACCATACAACCATTCTCCTATGAAAGAGCAAGACACCAAGGATTAAAGTGGTTTGTGAGAAAGGTGATGAATGGACCATGTATCATACAGAATAACATACCCAGCATACATTAAAAGGATATTGCAAGTCCCCTTAGAGATTCATGATTTCATAGAGGCGCCTTCGGCCTATATCATGGAACTCCTCACTGCCTTGCAATACCTCATAATGTACCACAGAGGGTATATTATCACCTAATATGCTGTTATGATAATTGAGTTCTCCCCTACATATTACAAATGTTTGAAAGGGTGCTTCATAAACATTACACCATAAGATTCAATGGAATTTCGTTCTACTAGTATTGGAATTTAAATATGAAATACAAGATTAATGCTATTATGAGAATTATGATATGAGTGATTCTACCATTTTATGGTATGAAGGAAGCAGGCATGAGGAGAGTTTGTCATTTTGCATTTTTTAGAGATTCATACATTTAAAAGAATCATCTGGTAAGGGTTGTAACTTTAAGCTTGAGTACTAAAAGTCTGAATTTTGATTTATGCAAGATATATCTTATTCAGAGAGGATATACATCATAGGAATGTGGCTGAAATGAGTGTAGCACACAAAAGTAATTGTCCATTCTCCAGGCATGTAACTGGCCAGGATGCCGTTTGAGGATTTTCACATTTTATTCAAGTGACACATTTGTATGTCTTTTAAAAATGAATATACATGATCAATTGAATGGATTATTAGCATTGTTTTAATTAAGTTGAAGTAATCTCCTGCGTGTAAAGATTCCTTAGTATTGTCATAACTGCTATGTTTTCATTTTCAACAAAGTTTAAAATGATTATTGAAGTGGTATAAGCACAATTTAAATTTGACTTAAGGATTAACTGGATAAGTTAATACATTGTATATTGCTTAGTAATTGATTTGGTGACTGAATTAACTCAAAACTATTGATTGTGCTCTTTGTTGTACATTTTAGATCAATTAGCTTAATCAAGGCTCATTTTACTAAAGCATATTAAGAGCAGATATATATTTCAGGTTGTCTTGTTCTCCATTCGTTTTTCAATTGTTTTTGTCACTAGGTATGGGCTAGAGGGTACATATATTAATTGCATTGCCAAGAAAAAAATAACTTTTTTATCTTGATGAATGATACTTAAAAGGATTCAACAATCCTGAAATATCAACAGAGGAGAGTAGAATGGTGCTTACATAATCTGTGTTCAAGCTCCGTGGATTTTTAGTGACTATTTGAAGACATTTAAAACTGTAGATTGTAGAACTTCTTACCCAAGACGTCAGCCTTCCCTCAGATAATTTAATATTGTGACTATTAAGAAATGAAGTATACATTAATAATCATGACTACTATTTATGCAAAAGAGTGATGGATGGAATGCTCGAATTAATGTAAGCCAATGGGCTTTGTGCCATCGGCCAGGTCATGTGGGCAAAAATGGCCCTGGGATGCTAGTGTTCCAGATCAGGGAGGACCTGACTTGACAGTTCAGGCTGTAAACTTCCCATTGGAGCAGGAAAAATACTGATTTGCATATGTCTGGGTCCAAATTCAGGTGGTATTGTGTTATAAAAATAATTACCAGTGACTGAGCAAATTGAAGAATTCCGTTCATCACTTTTTGCATACTTTATTATGATTAATATGTATGCATTTTTTTAATGTTTGATATAAAACATTAATAAAGGATGCACTGTTCACTGAAAGTTGAACAGTTTATTGTTTCAGTTAATTAAAATTAAATGATTATGGCATGAATGTTTCATAGATATTTATTATTATTGACATCTATTCATCAACCTCTCCAGAATTGTCTAATTCGTTAACATATTAGTTACACACTTGGCTTACTTATAAATAATAGAAGCAAGATAAATTCATTTTCGACAGTTCTCGTTCTATAGCACATGCTCAATGAGTTACGCGTAGAGTACAGAATTGTCAAAGGGCTAGGTATACCTGCTATACACAGTGTTGCCATCAATTATGTCATTTAGATGTTGAACTGATGTTTCATAGAACATGCCATGAATTACGTAAAAAGAGCAGTAATTAGCAGTCCATTCGAAGGCGTGTGAGTTATAGTTCATTTAGGGCACAAGGTATAGTTAAGGATTGTTAGAAGGGGCCGATCTCAGAGGGCCAGGTTGTGCTCACCCAGACACCCCAAGACCCACCTCTTCCACAGAACTTGCCGAGTCTTGATTGTGAGGTCCTCACCGGGGAGGACTTCGAGTCTAGGATCGTACACACAGAGCTCACACCACACTATGAACAGACACCACACCGTTGGATTCAAGTAACAAGTTCTTTATATAAGCAGTAAACGAGGGAAGCACTCTTATATATACAGTGGTCGAGGGACCACCACGTCTTTGAGGATTCAGGAAGGGGGAAGCGGGACAGTCTTTTAGTCTCTGGGTCAGTACGAGGCGTACCCTACGCACAGCTCTCAATCCTCGAGCCGGGGATACGGGAGGATGGTTGTACTGGCTGCCTCACCTCCGTCGAGTCGGCTCGGTCGTGGTGGTGGTCTCGATGGTCCAGCCGGACCAGAGTACTCCTCGAGCCGCGACGAGGGCAGCAGGGCTCGATCTGGAGAAGTTCGTGAGGAGCCGCGACAGCGTCAGCAGGGCTCGGGTGGTCTTAGAGGTCGAGCCACGACAGCGTCAGCAGGGCTCCGATGGTTACAAGTTCAGCTTGAGCCGCAACAGCGTCAGCAGGGCTCCGGTGGTCTGAGAGATCAAGCCGCGACAGCGTCAGCAGGGCTCCGATGGTTACAGGTTCAGCTTTGAGCCGCGACAGCGTCAGCAGGGCTCGGGTGGTCTTAGAGATCGAGCCGCGACAGCGTCAGCAGGGATCCGATGGTTCAGGATGAGTCTTCTTAGGGTCAGCCGCGATCAGATCAGCAGGCTTCAGGTCCAAGATACAACTGCCCGCTAGTTGTCGGGCGGGCCCAGTTATAGTCCTTTTGCGCTTTGATCTCCGGACCCTCCGACGAGGTCTCCTGCCCGGGGGGGCTGATCGTTGGTGAGGTCCGGCGGTTGGCTCTTTGATCCCTTTGAAAGATGGGTCCGGGAATTCCCAGACACCCAGCGGGTCTGGAGCCAGCACTCGGGGAGGCCAGAGGGGTGATCGAAACTGGCCCACAGGGGAGTGCCAAAGGTGTGACAGAAACCAGCCCCTCAGGGGAGGCCGGAGGTGCCATCGAAACTCCCTGGCTTATCTCACTCGGGGAGCCCTTTACCCCCCAGCCGGGACTGGCGCACCTTTGGAGTCTGGGGTTCGCTGGGGCCGGGGTCACGCTAGGCCCAGGGAGACAGGGATGTCGGGAAGGGAAGATGGCGTCCGGGCCTTGTGGGGCATGCAAGGTTAGGCGCTCGGAGCCGGGCGTGGAGCGGAAAAGGCAGGCCTGGTCGAGGTTCTAGGGGGATCTAGGTTTAACTGGAGTAGGACGACCAGGCTCGGGGTGCAGGCTACCCTAACGGGGAGGCTGCGCAGGGGACTCGGGGTACAGGCCTACGCTCACAGGGTGTGGAGGGACAGAGATGAACCACGCCACGAGGCCGATTCCAACACGCGTCCCCCCCAGCTGAAGGCGGGGAGGACTACCCATCCTCTTGGGGGTTCTCTTCGCTGAGGCGGAAGAATCGGGACAGGCCGTCGGCGTTGGCGTGGTCAGAACCAGGCCGGTGCTCAACAGTGAAGTCCATCCCCTGGAGGGAGATGGACCAGCGCAGCAATTTGGGATTTTCCCCTCTCATTTGCATTAGCCACCGGAGAGGTCGGTGGTCGGTCTGGACCCGGAAGTGAGTACCGAACAGGTAGGGCCTCAGCTTCTTCAGGGCCCAAACCACCGCGAAGGCCTCCCGCTCGATGGTGCTCCACCTTTGTTCTCGAGGGAGTAGCCTTCGGCTAATGAATGCCACTGGTTGGTCTAGGCCGCTCTCGTTCACCTGGGACAGGACTGCTCCGATGCCATGCTCGGACGCGTCCGTCCGAACTACAAACTCTCTGGAGTAGTCGGGGGCCTGGAGGACTGGGGCAGAGCACATGGCGTCTTTTAGAGTTTCGAACGCCTCTTGTCAGGCGGAGGTCCAGCTGACTTTCTTCGGCTGGTTTTTGGAGGTTAACTCCGTGAGAGGGGTTACGATGCTGCCGTACCCCTTGATGAACCGTCGGTAGTACCCTGTGAGCCCTAGGAATGCCCGCACTTCCGTCTGGGTCGTGGGGGCCTCCCAAGCCACGATGGCATCGATCTTGGGCTGGAGGGGGGCTACGAGGCCGCTTCCGACCTGGTGCCCGAGGTAGACTACGGACCCTTGTCCGATCTGGCACTTGCTCGCCTTAATGGTGAGACCGGCCCTTCTCAGGGCCGTCAGTACCGCCCAGAGGTGCTGGAGGTGCTCGGGCCAGTGGGAACTGTACACTGCGATATCGTCCAGATACGCAGCGCAGAACTCCTCCAACCCCGCCAGCACCTGGTTCACCAGCCTCTGGAAGGTGGCGGGGGCGTTCTTCATCCCGAAGGGCATCACCCGGAAATGGTAGTGACCATCCGGGGTGGAAAACGCAGATCTTTCCTTGGCTCCCTCGGTGAGGGCGATCTGCCAGTATCCACTGGTCAGGTCGAACGTGCTAAGGAAGCGAGCAGCCCCGAGGCGATCGATAAGCTCATCGGCTCGGGGGATGGGATGCGCATCGGTTCTGGTGACTGCGTTGAGCCCGCGGTAGTCAACGCAGAACCTCAGCTCGGGAACAGCACCGGGGGCGGCTGCCTTCGGAACCAGGACTACAGGGCTAGCCCATGGGCTGTCAGAGGCTTCGACCACCCCGCGAGCTAGCATCTTTGATACCTCGGCCTTGATACAGGCCCGGACTCGGTCAGGGACGCGGTAGGCTCTGTGCCGTACCGGTGGGTTGTCCCCGGTGTCCACGTCGTGGACGCACCAGCTGGTGACGCCGGGGGTGAGGGAGAAGAGGTCCGAGAACTGTCCCAACAACTGGCGACAGTCCTTGCGCTGCTCGGGAGAGAGGGAGGAGGAGAGACTCACCCCCTCTACGGAGCCATCTTTTTCTTTCACGCACAGGAGATCGGGGAGAGGCTCCGTTTCTTCTTCCTCTCCATCGTCCGTGGCGAGGAGCAAGCTCAACTCGGACCGGGCGAAGTGGGGCTTGAGGCGGTTCACGTGGAGGACCCTCAAGGGGTTCCGGGGGGACTCTACATCAATGAGGTAGGTCACCTGGCTCTTACGTTCCACCACCTTGAAGGGCCCTGTCCACTTGTCTTGCAGGGCACAGGGTTCCACGGGGGCCATCACCCAGACCTGTTGTCCGGGCTGAAACTCAACCAGAGTGGCATTCTGGTCATACCACCGTTTCATTTCTTCTTGACTGGCCTCGAGGTTTGCCTCGGCCAGTTCTCTGAACTTCCTCGTCTGGTTCCGGAGGGCCAGAATGTATCGTAACACATCGGGAGGGGGCTCTGGGGCCGCCGTCTCCCACCCTTCCTTGACCAGGGTGAGGGGTGCCCATAGAGGAGCTCGAAGGGGCTGAACCCCAGGGACTTCTGGGGGACTTCGCGGTATGCGAAGAGGAGACAGGGAAGGAGGACGTCCCACTTACGCCTCAGGGGCTCTTCGAGACCCATGATCATTCCCTTGAGGGTCCGGTTGAATCGCTCCACCAGACCGTTACCCTGGGGGTGATATGGGGTGGTAAATTTGTACGTCACCCCACATTGTTGCCATAGGGACTTCATGTATTTCGAGATGAAGTTGGTCCCTCGGTCGCTGACGACCTCTCAGGGGAATCCCACCCGGGAGAAGATGGCCATGAGGGCCCGCCCCACTACGGGGGCGGTCACCGTTCGGAGGGGAATGGCTTCGGGGTATCGGGTGGCATGGTCCACCAAGACAAGGATAAAGCGGTGCCCCAAGGAGGTCCGGGGGTCGAGGGGGCCCACAATGTCGATTCCCACCCTTTCAAAGTGGGTACTGACCACGGGGAAGGGTTGGAGGGGAGCCTTGCGCTTCCCCCCGCTCTTTCCGCTGGACTGACACGTGGGGCAGGACTTACAGTGGGCCTCCACATCGGAGCGCATGCCCGGCCAGTAAAAGTGGGTGACTAGGCGGTGATATGTTTTGTCTTGACCCAAGTGTCCCGCCAGGGGCACATCGTGGGCCAGGTTCAGGAGGAAGCCGCAGAAGCGTAGGGCTACCACCAGTACTCGGCCTGATCCTAGCTCGGCGGATTTTTGTTCGCTATACAAGAGGCCGTTTTCCCAATAGACAAAGTGGGAGCCGGACTGGTCACCGGTGGCCTGGGCGGCGGCCTGCTGCCGCGGCCCAACCAAGGATGGACAGGAGGTCTGTTCTAGGCAGAATTCTTCTCGGGACGGTCCTCCTTCCTGGCGCCACTGGGCCAGCTCAGGAAGGTCGTCCAGGCTCGGGGTCGGTTCGACGCCAGGGCCGAGGGGACCTGCGTCGGGGGGGAAGCTCTCTCCGGGGAACAGCTCAGGGGTCTCAGAGAGTTCAGGGACCTCGGGGTCCTCTGGGGTCGCCGGTGCCGCCTCTACGGTCGCCCCTTCGGGGGTGGTCCTTCGGGCGGTCATCGACCGGGTACTCACACAGGCCCACTCGGGTAGGCCCACCATCTCCAAGTGGGTCCTTTTCTCAACCCGCTGCCATGGGGAGCTCTCTAGATCGTTGCCGAGCAGGCAGTCCACGGGCATGTCTGAGCGGACCGCCACTCGTAACTCTCCAGAGACGCCCCCCCATTCGAACGGGACTTGAGCTATCCGGCAGGTGCGGACGGAGTTATCGGCTGCGATCACCCTGCAGGAGATGTGGGGAACAATCTGGGCTTCGGTAACGAGGTGCCGTTTAACGGCGGTGATACTGGCCCCAGTGTCTCGGAGCGCCCCTATGTGATGGCCATTGACAGTCACCTGCTGTCGGTATTTCTCTGTGTTGTCGGGTAGGGGGGCTCCTGGGACCATCTCCCTATCACCCAGGGAGACTAACATCATAGCTGCGGGATCAGCTCCCTCGAACTCTTCCTCCCCCTCCTCTTCTAGGGCTACTGAGGTAATGTGACGCACTGGGGGCCCTGTAGCGGCGGGCTTCTTGAACAAAGGGCATAGGGGGTCATTGGCATAGTGCCCTGGTTGCTGGCAATGGAAGCAGGCTTGGCTGACTCGGGGCCCTGGCTTAGCTGGGGGGAACCCTGCGTGCGCTGTGGGAGGCGAGGTGCCGGGCTGGTTTCTGGGGGGACTGCGCGGGGACCCTACCTGGGATTCCCTCTGTCTATTCTGACTCCCCCCTCCCCTCTGGCGGGAAGATCCCTGTTCATTTCGGCCAAAGTCTCCCCCGGGCCCCCGGGGTACTCTGGTGCTCACCCAGCGATCGGCCTCGACGGCCACTTTCCGTGGGTCAGCCAACTTGCTGTCCAGGAGGTGCTGTCGGAGTTCCACAAAGCAATTCAGGGACAAATGTTCATACGCAATGAGGTCGATGAGTCCCTCGAAGGTGGATACTTTGCTGCCCTTGATCCACCCTTCCAGGGCCCGGCTGTAGAAATTGACATATTCTACCCATGTGGTGCCGGGGATCTTCTTGCATTCTCGGAAGCGTTGGCGGTACATTTCTGGGGTGAGCCCGTACCTTGTGAGGAGGGCCTCTTTCATGTGGCTGTAGGAGGTCTGTTCGGCAGACGGTAGGTCGAGTAGGGTGTCTCTCCCCTCACTCAGGAATCGACCCCACAGCTCGGCTCCCCAATCTTTCCGCGGAACTCGGTGGGAGGTCATGGCGACCTCGTAGGCCTTGAACCATTGCTGGATGTCATCGTTTTGGTAATATTCTTTGACCACATCCTTGGGGATGTGGACCTTGGGTTCCACCGGGGGAACGGACTCTCGGGTCGCTGCTGTTCGGTTGTCTTCGTTCCGGGCCTTTAGTTCTATTTCCAATATGCTGCGCTCGTGTTCCAGCTGGAGCTTCTTTCCGTCATGTTCTCGCTGGAGTTTCTTCTCCTCCAGTTCTCCTTGCAGCCGCAGCTGCTCGATGGCTAGCTTTTTCTCGACCAGCTTGAGTTCTACCTCCATCTTCAAACGGGCTAGTTCTAGCTCGTGGCTTCGGTTGCGTTCTCGGTCGGTCATCTCTTCTCGAGATAGACCTCTCTCTGTGCTGTGAGCCCGCGTCGGGGACTCTGCTCTTTCTTGCTCTGGGGCGTGAGTTTCGATCCGGGGGCTCCCCCTCCATCGGCTTCTGTCGGTGCTGGAGGTTGGGCTCCGGTCTCCATCCAGGCTGTTAGAGCTTGTTGAAAGTCCTCTTTGGTATTTAGTCCCGTTGTCGGGATTTGGCGATTTATGCAAAACTGCTTCAGCTGCCGGTGTGTATAATCTCCCAAAAGTTCCATCTGGAAGGTGGTTTCGTCATTGGTGATGCTCATGGTTGCTCTTCGTTCGGGTAGTGTGTCACAGTGCTGTACGATCCCTAGACGTAGGTTCTTATCCCACCGCTGCCACCAATGTTAGAAGGGGCCGATCTCAGAGGGCCAGGTTGTGCTCACCCAGACACCCCAAGACCCACCTCTTCCACAGAACTTGCCGAGTCTTGATTGTGAGGTCCTCACCGGGGAGGACTTCGAGTCTAGGATCGTACACACAGAGCTCACACCACACTATGAACAGACACCACACCGTTGGATTCAAGTAACAAGTTCTTTATATAAGCAGTAAACGAGGGAAGCACTCTTAAATACACAGTGGTCGAGGGACCACCAAGTCTTTGAGGATTCAGGAAGGGGGAAGCGGGACAGTCTTTTAGTCTCTGGGTCAGTACGAGGCGTACCCTACGCACAGCTCTCAATCCTCGAGCCAGGGGATACGGGAGGATGGTCGTACTGGCTGCCTCACCTCCGTCGAGTCGGCTCGGTCATGGTGGTGGTCTCGATGGTCCAGCCGGACCAGAGTACTCCTCGAGCCGCGACGAGGGCAGCAGGGCTCGATCTGGCGAAGTTTGTGAGGAGCCGCGACAGCGTCAGCAGGGCTCGAGTGGTCTTAGAGGTCGAGCCGCGACAGCGTCAGCAGGGCTCCGATGGTTACAAGTTCAGCTTTAGCCGCGACAGCGTCAGCAGGGCTCCGGTGGTCTGAGAGATCGAGCCGCGTCAGCGTCAGCAGGACTCCGATGGTTACAGGTTCAGCTTTGAGCCGCGACAGCGTCAGCAGGGCTCGGGTGGTCTTAGAGATCGAGCCGCGACAGCGTCAGCAGGGCTCCGATGGTTCAGGATGAGTCTTCTTAGGGTCAGCGGCGATCAGATCAGCAGGCTTCAGGTCCAAGATACAACTGCCCGCTAGTTGTCGGGCGGGCCCAGTTATAGTCCTTTTGCGCTTTGATCTCCGGACCCTCCGACGAGGTCTCCTGCCCGGGGGGGGCTGGTCGTTGGTGAGGTCCGGCGGTTGGCTCTTTGATCCCTTTTTAAGATGGGTCCGGGAATTCCCAGACGCCCAGCGGGTCTGGAGCCAGCACTCGGGGAGGCCAGAGGGGTGATCGAAACTGGCCCACAGGGGAGGGCCAAAGGTGTGACAGAAACCAGCCCCTCAGGGGAGGCCGGAGGTGCCATCGAAACTCCCTTGCTTATCTCACTCGGGGAGCCCTTTACCCCCCAGCCGGGACTGGCGCGCCTTTGGAGTCTGGGGTTCGCTGGGGCCGGGGTCACGCTAGGCCCAGGGAGACAGGGATGTCGGGAAGGGAAGATGGCGTCCGGGCCTTGTGGGGCATGCAAGGTTAGGCGCTCGGAGCCGGGCGTGGAGCGGAAAAGGCAGGCCTGGTCGAGGTTCTAGGGGGATCTAGGTTTAACTGGAGTAGGACGACCAGGCTCGGGGTGCAGGCTACCCTAATGGAGAGGCTGCGCAGGGGACTCGGGGTACAGGCCTACGCTCACAGGGTGTGGAGGGACAGAGATGAACCACGCCACGAGGCCGGGTCAAACAAGGATAAAAATAACTATTGAATTTCTGTATTTTTTCAGTTTAAAATGGTATGGTTTAACTGATGTTCACCTAATTATAATTTCATTTTAACTTTTTTTTTCAGGGAATTATATATTTTTTTAAAACAAAGTAAGTTACTTTCCCAAGCCTATTGGTTTTGTCAATACACATTTCAATAACGCATTTATAGTAATAAAAACAGCAAGTCTATTTGTTTAGTCAATGATCATTTCAATAAAGCATTTATAGTAAGAACAAAATAAACAAGTCAGTCTTTTTTCTCACTCCTCAAGCCATTAGACCAACCACAAAGGGCTCCTGCATTTCTAAGCTCAAGAGCAAAAGCTCCAGCTCTGGTATGCTTAAAAACACCAATTCCTTTTCCTAGGGTCATATAATATAGACCCCAGGAAACATAAGATTGTTTTCGTAAGTATCTGAGAGGGGCTGCTGCCCTTCATGTAGGTCCCCACAACATCTAAAACCATGCTGGTGGGGCCTTGTCCAGATTGCTGGCACCAGCATCATCAAAGTATATGTAAATGAGCTTATGAAGGACATTATGGGGTGCTCCTAGCTAGGAGCCGTGAGTAATAAATCAGAGGCTCAGCTGCTCATTTCTTATTCTCTCTATTTGAATTTGTTTTTATTTTCATGTAGTTTCCTGGTACTACCTGGGTCACTCAAAGTTTTAATTATTGTTGGGGGCAGCAGGGGGGAGTCTTGGCTCCCAAAAACATACCTGCTCCCTGGTAGTGACCCCATTCCATGTGGCCACCCACGAATCGAACTCATTTTTTTCCAAAGGTGTGCCTTGATGCCCATTCAGGGCTTCCCACAAAACCTCCAATGATGGGGTGGATGTGTGGGAGGTCCATAGCTACCGCTTCCCAGACAGCTAACCTGCCACCAGCCTAACTGGATGAGAGCAATTCTCTGTTTCCTTACTTATGAGAGTGTGGGTAGGAGAAACAATTGTGCCCCTACCTGGCAGAAGCTTTGTTCTCCTGTAGGGTGGGAGCACAAATGCTTTTCACTGACCTTGCAGGCAGGGAAACAATAGTGTACCCGGGGATGAGGTCCCAGGGATACCATCAATGAGCCAGCACAAGCGATTAGGTCTCTGTGGCCATACTATGGTTCAGAAAAGGGGGGGTGCATGCCCCCTCCCCTAAAGTTTATATATTGCATAGAAGTGGGGGCTTGAGCACCTCAGTGTGGCACAGGGAGGGGGCCCCTGGGGATGTTGTTGTCTGGGTGAGGAAATATGATTGGGAAGGGACTGCATGTCCACTCTACTTTTTAAATCACTCAGCCCCAGGAGATGGGGTAGTGTTTTCTGGCCTTGGCACTCTGTGCACGTTACCACTGCTAAACAGGCTAAAGTGAGTGTTCTCACTCCTTAAGACATAATAAGATTGGTTTCTCCTCATTTGACTAATTTAATTTACTTTTAAGTCACTATTTAAGTGTCACCTCATGTGACCAGGGCCTGTTAATATAATGCTATTAGTGGGACTGCATCACTGATTGTTCCACCCACTTAGGTACCCCTTTAAAAATGTTGCAGGCCTGCCATTGCAGCCTGTGTGGTCAGTTTTAAACTGCCATTTCAACCTGGAAAAATAAACCCTTTGACATGCCCAAACCTTCGCTTTAAATGTGTACATGTCACCCGTAGGATAGGTGCTAAACAGTCCGCAGGCAGGGTGCAATATATTATCAAGTAACAGGACTTGCACTTTTAAGTTTTACATGGCCTGGTACGTGAAATACCGTTACATTTACTTTTCAATACTGCAAGGCCTGGTTCTCCCATTGGATAACATTGGAGCTACCTAATTACACTAAATAAACTGTAACTTCTAAGTAGGAACAGGTAAACAGTTTTAGAAAGTTGGCATTTTACTGCCTCAGCCATTTAGTGGCTGCAGCCTGTCTTTGTGTCGAATGTCTGGGTGTAGTTGTCAGTTGGTCTTGATATATTCCTCCTAGAAAGCCACACATAATATAGAGCTTAGCTGTGCCTGGATGGGCCATCACTGGCAGGATGGGAGGGCAGAGTTATGCACAGTCCCGCTTACACCTGAATAGGCTGTGTACTGCCTTCACACAAAGGATTGCATGCCACCTGAGGATACACTTAGCCCAAAGATCCAATAGATAGGTAATCACACCACAAGCAGGACCGTGGAGATTAGCCTCAATATAACATGTTTGCCGAAGGTGCGTGTTCCCAAAATACCACATGTAATTAGGAACACAAAGTCAATCAGGACTCAACATGTACTCCGCAGAGGGTGCTCACGCACATACCACCCCCGAAATTTAGACACACACACACTGACCCACACTAACTCTCCCCGAGGCCAAAAGCTATCTGTGTCTCCCTTATCCAAAGTTTCGTCTTGTTATTTTTGACTAGGATGCTTTTCAAAGAATGAAGTGTTTTATTTTACCCACAAAATGTATATCTGTGCAGCCAAAAGGTCTGTACTCCGAAACTGTCTTCAGACATGCCTCTGTCGAAACTCTCCCAGTCACTGCATAATTAAATCAAGTTGTTCCTGTTTTGCCAAAAGCCTCATGCTTTTTATTTATTTGAGGTAATTTATTATCAAGCAACAGTAGGTTCAAGGAAACTGATGTCTGCTAAGCCCCTTCTGGAGCAAAAGGGAGAAAGGACAGTTTAATCGTGGACACTACAGGTGCCCTACATTAACCATAGTATGTTAAGGAAATGCCTGACATGCTGCATGGAGAAACTATTAATTACATCACATGTGGAGCCTTAAGCAATGTAGGCCTTAACTGCAAGGATCTTCTTGCGATTAGGTGTGACCCTTTCTTGACCTAATCGTGACCTACTGATAAATTCCAGTACTGATGCAGAGATGCTCACAACTTAGTCCTTGAATGCAGGATTAAGCCAGAAGTACTGCAGGAACAAGTCACAGCAAAATCTTGGCAAGCAGGCCACAATATTTGTGATAAAAAACACCTACCTGGAGAATATTTCTTAAGGACTTAAAACTACATGGTTATTACTGATTTGCAATGAGTGTGCCTCTTCATATACCTAATATGTGTTGTCTGAGGAACATTTCTGTAAGTATATTCCCATATGTTCCCATGAGGCACAGGGTCAGACTGATTTGCATATAGCCATGTCTGAACTGGGGTGGCAGAGTGGGCTAAAGAACGGTGATGGATCAAACCCAGATCTTTTGACTGGGTGTGAGTGTTTGATTGGTTCAGATGCTCCGTCCATCACCACCCACTTTTGTACCGCTTTGGCCGCCATAAGTGTGGCAGGGTATGCTCAGACGTGAGTCCCTTTCTCACTTTGCCACTGGATTCAAGCAAGCCGGGCTGAAGACGGCTGGAATGCCAGAAACCGGTCCTCGGAAGCTTGTTTTCAGTCCAGGGAAGGCATGGCTTGGCAGTTCGGGCTGGACTGTTCCCATGAGGCACAGGGTAAGACTGATTTGCATATAGGCATGTCTGAACTGGGGTAGCAAAGTGAGCTAAAGAACGGTAATGGATCAAACCCAGATCTTTTGACTGGGTGTGAGTGTTTGATTGGTTCAGATGCTCCGTCCATCACCACCCCCTTTTGCACCGCTTTGGCCGCCATAAGTGTGGCAGGGTATGCTCAGACGTGAGTCCCTTGCTCACTTTGCCACTAGATTTAAGCAAGCCGGGCTGAAGACGGCTGGAATGCCAGAAACCGGTCCACGGAAGCTTGTTTCCGGTCCAGGGAAGGCATGGCTTGGCAGTTTGGGCTGGACTGTTCCCATGAGGCACAGGGTCAGACTGATTTGCATATAGCCATGTCTGAACTGGGGTGGCAGAGTGGGCGAAAGAACGGTGATGGATCAAACCCAGATCTTTTGACTGGGTGTGAGTGTTTGATTGGTTCAAATGCTCCGTCCATCACCACCCCCTTTTGTACCGCTTTGGCCACTATAAGTGTGGCAGGGTATTCTCAGACGTGAGTCCCTTGCTCACTTTGCCACTGGATTCAAGCAAGCCAGGCTGAAGATGGCTGGAATGCCAGAAACCGGTCCTTGGAAGCTTGTTTCCGGTCCAGGGAAGTCATGGCTTGGCAGTTCAGGCTGGACTGTTCCCATGAGGCACAGGGTCAGACTGATTTGCATATAGCCATGTCTGAACTGGGGTGGCAGAGTGGGCTAAAGAACAGTGATGGATAAAACCCAGATCTTTTGACTGGGTGTGAGTGTTTGATTGGTTCAGATGCTCCGTCCAGCACCACCCCCTTTTGTACCGCTTTGGCCGCCATAAGTGTGGCAGGGTATGCTCAGACGTGAGTCCCTTGCTCACTTTGCCACCGTTTTCAAGCAAGCCGGGCTGAAGACGGCTGGAATGCCAGAAACCGGTCCTCGGAAGCTTGTTTCCGGTCCAGGGAAGGCATGGCTTGGCAGTTCGGGCTGGACTGTTCCCATGAGGCACAGGGTCAGACTGATTTTCATGTAGCCATGTCTGAACTGGGGTGGCAGAGTGGGCTAAAGAACGGTGATGGATCAAACCCAGATCTTTTGACTGGGTGTGGGTGTTTGATTGGTTCAGATGCTCCGTCCATCACCACCCCGTTTTGTACCGCTTTGGCCGCCATAAGTGTGGCAGGGTATGCTCAGATGTGAGTCCCTTGCTCACTGTGCCACTGGATTCCAGCAAGCCGGGCTGAAGACGGCTGGAATGCCAGAAACCGGTCCACGGAAGCTTGTTTCCGGTCCAGGGAAGGCATGGCTTGGCAGTTCGGGCTGGACTGTTCCCATGAGGCACAGGGTCAGACTGATTTGCATATAGCCATGTCTGAACTGGGGTGGCAGAGTGGGCTAAAGAACGGGGATGGATCAAACCCAGATCTTTTGACTGGGTGTGAGTGTTTGATTGGTTCAGATGCTCCGTCCATCACCACCCCCTTTTGTACCGCTTTGGCCACCATAAGTGTGGCAGGGTATGCTCAGACATGAATCCCTTGCTCACTTTGCCACTGGATTCAAGCAAGCCGGGCTGAAGATGGCTGGAATGCCAGAAACCGGTCCTCGGAAGCTTGTTTCCGGTCCAGGGAAGGCATGGCTTGGCAGTTCGGGCTGGACTGTTCCCATGAGGCACAGGGTCAGACTGATTTGCATATAGCCATGTCTGAACTGGGGTGGCAGAGTGGGCTAAAGAACAGTGAGGGATCAAACCCAGATCGTTTGACTGGGTGTGAGTGTTTGATTGGTTCAGATGCTCCGTCCATCAACATCCCCTTTTGTACCACTTTGGCCGCCATAAGTGTGGCAGGGTATGCTCAGACGTGAGTCCCTTGCTCACTTTGCCACTGGATTCAAGCAAGCCGGGCTGAAGACGGCTGGAATGCCAGAAACCTGTCCTCGGAAGCTTGTTTCCTGTCCAGGGAAGGCATGGCTTGGCAGTTCGGGCTGGACTGTTCCCATGAGGCACAGGGTCTGACTGATTTGCATATAGCCATGTCTGAGCTGGGGTGGCAGAGTGGGCTAAAGAACGGTGATGGATCAAACCCAGATATTTTGACTGGGTGTGAGTGTTTGATTGGTTCAGATGCTCCGTCCATCACCACCCCCTTTTATACCGCTTTGACCGTCATAAGTGTGGCAGGGTATGCTCAGACGTGAGTCCCTTGCTCACTTTGCAACCGGATTCAAGCAAGCCGGGCTGAAGACGGCTGGAATTCCAGAAACTGGTCCTCGGAAGCTTGTTTCCGGTCCAGGGAAGGCATGGCTTGGCAGTTCGGGCTGGACTGTTCCGTGAGGCACAGGGTCAGACTGATTTGCATATAGCCATGTCTGAACTGGGGTGGCAGAGTGGGCTAAAGAACGGTGATGGATCAAACCCAGAAGTTTTGACTGGGTGTGGGTGTTTGATTGGCTCAGATGCTCCGTCCATCACCACCCCGTTTTGTACCGCTTTGGCCGCCATAAGTGTGGCAGGGTATGCTCAGATGTGAGTCCCTTGCTCACTGTGCCACTGGATTCAAGCAAGCCGGGCTGAAGACGGCTGGAATGCAAGAAACCGGTCCTCGGAAGCTTGTTTCCGGTCCAGGGAAGGCATGGCTTGGCAGTTCGGGCTGGACTGTTCCCATGGGGCACAGGGTCAGACTGATTTGCATATAGCCATGTCTGAACTGGGGTGGCAGAGTGGGCTAAAGAACGGTGATGGATCAAACCCAGATCTTTTGACTGGGTGTGAGTGTTTGATTGGTTCAGATGCTCCGTCCATCACCACCCCCTTTTGTATCGCTATGGCCGCCATAAGTGTGGTAGGGTATGCTCAGACGTGAGTCCCTTGCTCACTTTGCCACTGGATTCAAGCAAGCCGGGCTGAAGACGGCTAGAATGCCAGAAACCGTTCCTCGGAAGCTTGTTTCCGGTCCAGGGAAGGCATAGCTTGGCAGTTCGGGCTGGACTGTTCCCATGAGGCACAGGGTCAGACTGATTTGCATATAGCCATGTCTGAACTGGGGTGGCAGAGTGGGCTAAAGAACGGTGATGGATCAAACCCAGATCTTTTGACTGGGTGTTAGTGTTTGATTGGTTCAGATGCTCCGTCCATCACCACCCCCTTTTGTACAGCTTTGGCCGCCATAAGTGTGGCTGGTATGCTCAGACGTGAGTCCCTTGCTCACTTTGCCACTGGATTCAAGCAAGCCGGGCTGAAGACGGCTGGAATGCCAGAAACCGGTCCTCGGAAGCTTGTTTCAGGTCCAGGGAAGGCATGGCTTGGCAGTTCGGGCTGTACTGTTCCCATGAGGCACAGGGTCAGACTGATTTGCATATAGCCATGTCTGAACTGGGGTGGCAGAGTGGGCTAAAGAACGGTGATGGATCAAACCCAGATCTTTTGACTGGGTGTGAGTGTTTGATTGGTTCAGATGCTCCGTCCATCATTACCCCCTTTTGTACTGCTTTGGCCGCCATAAGTGTGGCAGGGTATGCTCAGACGTGAGTCCCTTGCTCACTTTGCCACAGGATTCAAGCAAGCCGGGCTGAAGACGGCTGGAATGCCAGAAACCGGTCCTCAGAAGCTTATTTCCGGTACAGGGAAGGCTTGGCTTGGCAGTTCGGGCTGGACTGTTCCCATGAGGCACAGGGTCAGACTGATTTGCATATAGCCATGTCTGAACTGGGGTGGCAGAGTGGGCTAAAGAACGGTAATGGATCAAACCCAGATCTTTTGACTGGGTGTAAGTGTTTGATTGGTTCAGATGCCCAGTCCATCACCACCCCCTTTTGTACCGCTTTGGCCGCCATAAGTGTGGCAGGGTATGCTCAGACGTGAGTCCCTTGCTCACTTTGCCACTGGATTCAAGCAAGCCGGGCTGAAGACGGCTGGAATGCCAGAAACCTGCCCTCGGAAGCTTGTTTCCGGTCCAGGGAAGGCATTGCTTGGCCGTTCGGGCTGGACTGTTCCCATGAGGCACAGGGTCAGACTGATTTGCATATAGACATATGTCTGAACTGGGGTGGCAGAGTGGGCTAAAGAACGGTGATGGATCAAACCCAGATCTTTTGACTGGGTGTGGGGGTTTGATTGGTTCAGATGCTCCGTCCATCACCACCCCCTTTTGTACCACTTTGGCCGCCATAAGTGTGGCTGGTATGCTCAGACGTGAGTCCCTTGCTCACTTTGGCACTGGATTCAAGCAAGCCGGGCTGAAAACGGCTGGAATGCCAGAAACCGGTCCTCGGAAGCTTGTTTCCGGTCCAGGGAAGGCATGGCTTGGCAGTTCGGGCTGGACTGTTCCCATGAGGCACAGGGTCAGACTGATTTGCATATAGCCATGTCTGAACTGGGGTGGCAGAGTGGGCTAAAGAACGGTGATGGATCAAACCCAGATCTTTCGACTGGGTGTGAGTGTTTGATTGGTTCAGATGCTCCGTCCATCACCACCCCCTTTTGTACCGCTTTGGCCGCCATAAGTGTGGCTGGTATGCTCAGACGTGAGTCCCTTGCTCACTTTGCCACGGGATTCAAGCAAGCCAGGCTGAAGATGGCTGGAATGCCAGAAACCGGTCCTCGGAAGCTTGTTTCCGGTCCAGGGAAGGTATGGCTTGGCAGTTCAGGCTGGACTGTTCCCATGAGGCACAGGGTCAGACTGATTTGCATATAGACATGTCTGAACTGGGGTGGCAGAGTGGGCAAAAGAACGGTGATGGATCAAACCCAGATGTTTTGACTGGGTGTGAGTGTTTGATTGGTTCAGATGCTCCGTCCATCACCACCCCCTTTTGTACCGCTTTGGCCGCCATAAGTGGGGCAGGGTATGCTCAGACGTGAGTCCCTTGCTCACTTTGCCACTGGATTCAAGCAAGCCGGGCTGAAGACGGCTATTATGCCAGAAACCGGTCCACGGAAGCTTGTTTCCGGTCCAGGGAAGGCATGGCTTGGCAGTTTGGGCTGGACTCTTCCCATAAGGCACAGGGTCAGACTGAGTTGCATATAGCCATGTCTGAACTGGGGTGGCAGAGTGGGCGAAAGAACGGGGATGGATCAAACCCAGATCTTTTGACTGGGTGTGAGTGTTTGATTGGTTCAGATGCTCCGTCCACCACCACCCCCTTTTGTACCGCTTTGGCCGAGATAAGTGTGGCAGGGTATGCTCAGACGCGAGTCCCTTGCTCACTTTGCCACTGGATTCAAGCAAGCCGGGCTGAAGACGGCTGGAATGCCAGAAACAGTTCCTCGGAAGCTTTTTTCCGATACAGGGAAGGCATGGCTTGGCAGTTCGGGCTGGACTGTTCCCATGAGGCACAGGGTCAGACTGATTTGCATATAGCCATGTCTGAACTGGGGTGGCAGAGTGGGCTAAAGAACGGTGATGGATCAAACCCAGATCTTTTGACTGGGTGTGAGTGTTTGATTGGTTCAGATGTTACGTCCATCACCACCCCCTTTTGTACCGCTTTGGCCGCCATGAGTGTGGCTGGTATGCTCAGACGTGAGTCCTTTGCTCACTTTGCCACTGGATTCAAGCAAACCGGGCTTAATACGGCTGGAATGCCAGAAACCGTTCCTCGGAAGCTTGTTTCCGATACAGGGAAGGCATGGCTTGGCAGTTCGGGCTGGACTCTTCCCATGAGGCACAGGGTCAGACTGATTTGCATATAGCCATGTCTGAACTGGGGTGGCAGAGTGGGATAAAGAACGGTGATGGATCAAACCCAGATCTTTTGACTGGGTGTGAGTGTTTGTTTGGTTCAGATGCTCCGTCCATCACAACCCCCTTTTGTACCGTCTCCCCATTGTATAGCAAGGCCTTATGGTGCTGTGTTGGTCAAATTTTTCTTTTCTCTTACATCGTCTTTCCAACATATGTGGTAATCAAATTCCTTTCATCTCGATGTTTCCACTTAAAAGCGATATCCGTTTTTCATATTCCCCTATCTCGTTGACAATATTTCTCTTTTTTTCTTCACTCACCTGGCTAAACCTTTTTGGATTTTTGTCATCTCTCTTTCATACGTGTGTATGGGGAGTTGGTGTTCTCCTCTTGCTTCTTTAGTTTTTTAGTTATTTCTTACTTTTTCTTCTTTCCTTTTTCCTTCCCTTGTTTCTTTTTTCTTCGTTATTACGCAACAATCATTTTGTAGGTAATTCAGTTTTTCTGGATAACTATTATTTATTGCCTGGTTTCATATAGAAGGCAGGATATCTCTGTTTTTTAACACTAACATCTATGTTTTATCTTATACTATTTACTATAACTTCTCTTATAACAACTTTTATGTCTGTGGGTGACAGTGTGTATTTGTTTCTCCATTTCTTTTTCTTAAATTTGTTTTGGTTGGTTCCATTTTATAGTCCTCACTGGTTTCTCATCTGCACTTTAGTAGTTCCTCATTTTTCCCTGATGAATGGTTTATAAATTGTTTCTTAGAACATTAAAGGAATTCGTAACCCAATCAAAAACAGAGAGTGTTGTCTCGTTTGCCTAGTTTGAAATGTCAGGTAGCTTTATTGCAAGAAACGAAAGGGCAGGACTTAAACTTAAACTCCTTGAATAAGCAGTGGGTTGGGAATGTTTTTTGTTCCCCAGCTGTTAATAATAAGAACCGTGTTGTAATATTACTTCATAAATCGTCATGCCTTCAATTGTTGAACAAGGGCAAAGATGACAATGGTGGATTGCTTCTATTAGAGATTAGGATAAACAATACTCTCTTTTCTATCTGTAATGTTTATGGTCCTAATGGTGTAGATTTATTATTTTGGAATGCATTCTCCACTCTTCTATCCTCTCTTACATCTGAAAATCTCATAATAGTTGGTGACTGCAATCAACTTATGGATCTCTTTTTAGACTGTAAATCTCTACCTAACTTTATTCCAAACACAATGCATAAGA
This sequence comes from Lissotriton helveticus, assembly GCF_964261635.1. Taxonomy (NCBI): domain Eukaryota; kingdom Metazoa; phylum Chordata; class Amphibia; order Caudata; family Salamandridae; genus Lissotriton; species Lissotriton helveticus. The sequence continues at coordinate 875,513,845 of NC_136068.1, read as the reverse complement.
CCTTCCACAAAGCCATCACTTCTAGAAGGCTGAGAGATGTCTCTCACCCGGATGTTCTGGAGTTCTCCTTTTTCTCCCCTGTGCACAGATCCTACTTCAGAATAGATTATATTTTTTGTTCACAACCTATTCTTCAATTTATGACACATGCCTAGAAGGGTTCCATACTTATTTCCGATCAGGCCCCAGTCATAGTAGATCTTGACTATCCTACTCCTGCGCCCATTTGTTGGAAAGTCAATTTAACGAGCAGTTTATATCATTTATACAGGATTTTTTTGATGATAACCTTCCCTCAGACTCACAGATGAATTTTGTATGGGACGCATTTAAGACAAAAGCTAGGGGTTTCATTATAGATTATGTTGCAAACAAAAAGAAGAACAGACGTAAAGAATCAACACTACTTCTGGAACAAATTAAATCCTTAGAACACAAATACTTTTCTTCAAACCACAATGACACTCTGTCAAACTTGGTAAGGCTAAAATGCAATATAACAAACAGTCTTGGGATAACGCTTGTGAAAATCTGCTTAAGTTTAATGCAAAAATGTACAGAGGTCGGAAAAAGGCTGACAAATCTTTGTCCAATTGCCTTAAAATTAAAAAGCAAAAGACAAAAATTGTCGCTATATCAGACATAACGGGGGTCAGGCATGTTAGTGATTCTCAAACATTAGAATGTTTCACAGATTTCTATACTAATTTATATACCCCTTCACAGCATCAGATTGATGCCTTCTTTCAATCTATTCCTAAGTCACCGACAAACAATATTCATCAATCCTCTTTGGATACTCCAATATCCGAGCAAGAAATTTTAAATGCCATGACTCACCTTCCAAAAGATAAAACTCCTGGGCCTAAAGGATTATCTGTACGCTTTTTTAAACATTTTAAACAACTGCTGAATCAACTGCTGAATCCGTGGCCTGCCCCGGTCCCCCCTTGACCTCCTAAACCAATCTCTCCTGTCAGGCTCTGTCCCTAATGCTTTCAAAAGCGCTGTGGTGGTTCCCATTTTTAAAAAACCTGGCCTCGACCCCTCTACGCTGGCCAACTACCGCCCCATCTCCCTCCTTCCTTATTTAGGAAAGGTCCTAGAGACCTATGTCACCCGCTGCCTCAGTGCTTTTATCGAGGAAACCCATTTCCTCGACGACTGTCAGGCTGGGTTCAGACCTGCCCATTCCACTGAGGCAGTTGTGGTGGCAGTTATGGACACGTTGAAACAGGGAGCTGACAGGAATTTGTCCCAGGCCCTTGTACTTTTAGACCTCTCTGCCGCTTTCGACACGGTCGACCATGGTATCTTGGTCGACCGTGTCAGAAATGCTGGCATCTCCGGCCTGGCCCTGTCATGGGTGGTATCTTTTCTTTACTCTCGTTCTCAATCGGTCCGGCTTTCTTCCTTCTCTGCCCCTCTATCCTCTCTTTCTTGTGGTGTCCCCCAGGGTTCTGCTCTGTCCCCGCTTTTGTTCAATCTCTACATGCAGCCCCTTCTTGTTTCCCTTCGTCGGTTTTCACTCACTGCTTTTAACTACGCAGATGATCTGCAGCTTATTTTTCCTCTCAATTCTTCTCCCTCCTCCTGCTCTAACTTTCAAAATGCCATGCTCTTCATCTATGAGTGGATGAACCTCAGTCAACTCAAGCTCAACCCTAGTAAAACGGAGCTTGTAGTGACTGGTGGTTCTCTTACTCCCTGGTCTCCCAACTTCTGGCCTGCAGCTTTGGGTTCCCCTCCTTGCCCTGTGAATACCGTGAAGAGCCTGGGGGTCACTATTTCTAGTGACCTCTCAATGCGGCCTCACATTAACACCGTCACTTCGGCTTGCTTTTTCCACCTCCGCCGAATCGGGAAGATTCGCAGGTTTCTATCTCAAGAGGCCCTTATTCTTGTAATCCTCGCCCTCATCACCTCACGTCTAGATTATGCCAACTGCCTATACGTGGGGGTTCCTGCCTGCCATCTTTCCCGACTCCAACTGGTTCAGAACCAGGCAGCCAGATTAATTTTTCGGCAGCCCAAACATCAGCATGTCACTCCTTTGCTGAAAACTTTACACTGGCTCCCCGTTGCACAGCGGTGTGTTTTTAAAATGGCCTGTACTATTTTCAAATCTTTGTTCCTATGTGCTCCTGCTTTTATTTCTTCTTGTTTGCACGCCTATATCCCTTCCCGTCACCTCAGATCCTCGGCTCACAACCTCTTGATCACCCCCAGGTTCAACCGCAAGAAACATGGAGGAGCCTGTTTCTCCTTCCTTGCTCCTGCCACCTGGAACTCCCTCCCTCTTGCCATTCATCTGTCTAACGACTATCGCTGCTTCCGCAATTCTCTGAAAACTTACCTGTTCCGTCTGGCGCACGGCTAGCGGCCCTGCCCTCGTATGTTCTTCTCCCACCTGGTCTAGAGCGCCAAGAAACCAATTGGTGTATGTGCGCGGTACCAAATCCTTTTTAATAATAATAATAATAATAATAATCCCAAGCTGCTGCTTCTCATTGCCCATTTTCTAACCATGGGAAAACCATTTGGGGGCATATGTACAAGCCCCTATAGCCACGGGAACATTTTTGTGTGATTATCCCTTGGCGATAGAGGCCTTGCCTTATGTACAAAGCAACGTTAAGCCATTTAACGTGGCTTAACGCTGCCTTGTACATAAGGCTCCCTTTCACACTGTGTGTAGTGTGAAAGGGGCGTGCAGTGGGTGTTGTGGTGGGCGTTGCACTGCAACATCCATTGTATTTGACGCTGCCCCCTATGTACATGAACAAACCTTTTTAAAAAATACCATTTTGTAACTTTCATGTGTGCTGCATGAAGCAGCACACATGACATTTACAAAATGGCATTTTAAGATAGTTTATGCGCAGGAAGGGACACCTTCCTACACATAACCAATCCTCCCCTGTACACAAACACCCTTGCACTCTGGTGCAAGGGTACCTGTATTGTTGCTAAGTGTTTAAACTAGGCAGGGGGAAATGCAACGCTGCACCACATTCTTGTAAATATGGTGCAGCCTTGCGATTCTGAAGTGGCAGAGCGTGTCGTTAAGCGCAGGAGGCTAATGACACGCTCAGCCACTTCATTGTACGTATCCCCCTCGTTGCTGTTTCCCAAGCCATGCTCTGTTTGAGCCCTAAGAAAGGTAAAGATCCCTCTCAATGCAGTAATTACAGACCTATTTAATTGATTAGCAGGGATTGTAAGATTTATGCTAAACTATTGTCACTCTATTAACCAAGTTGTCCCTGACTTAGTTGATATACATCTATCAGGGTGCGGACAACTCTAGAATTTTCCATAACATAATTGACCTAGCTTAAAAGATGAACTCTCTTGTGGCAGCCATAATGTTAGATGCAGATTTGATTCTGTGAACTGGGAGTTCATTTTCGGAATAGTGAAATGCATGGTTTTGGTCCTCATATCCTTCAATATATTAAGTTATTATACTCGGAACCCTCGACCTATATTTGGGTCAATGGTCAGCAGTCCCGTTATTTTCCCCTCCATAGGGGGACTAGACAAGGATGTCCTTTATCCCCACTATTGTTTATCTTGTCCCTAGAACCTTTCCTGGAAATTGTTTTACATGCTTCACAATTCACTGGTTTTGTATTTAAAAATATAGACATTACATTTACTGCTTCTGAGGATGATATTCTGCGATATCTCACTAACTCAAGAACATCCATTCCGGATTTTTTCTCATTATTACAGGAGTACTCCGTGGTTTCTGGATATAAACTTAATATTGATAAATGGGAGGTTCTTCCTCTAAATAAATATTGCCTTCCAGACATGTTCAAAGATGCAGGTTTACATGGAACTCCAAAAATATAAAATGCTTATGGATGTTATACAAAACAACATTAAAGAAACTATTAAACTTAATTTGAATGAAATTATAATAATAATGTTGGCTTTAACAGAGGGCTGGTAACCGTTATTTTTGTCTTGGTGGGGTAGACTGGCAATTACTAAAATGATGTTACTACTGATAGTCAATTTGCACCTCTACATGTTGACAGTATCTCTTCCACTTTCCTTTTTTAAAACTATTAATCACTTCTTCATTACATTTTTATGGAATAAACACAAACCTTGAATCTTTGCAACAGTCAAAGGAAAATGGAGGGGTTAACTTTTCCAATCTTTGACAATATAATTTTGCCTTTACGTTAAAACAAATTTGGTCCTCCCTTGCGCTAACCCCTCAAGCAGAAGTTATCACATGGGGCCAATGGAACAGGCTTAATGCACACCTTTTTCTTTGAACAAAGCGGTTCTTCGCTCTCAAACCCCTAAATACCTTTTCTCTCCAATACTTACCCACTCCATAGCTGTTGCTAAACCTCTAATTGTTTCTTCTAACTCTTGCATGGATACTTTTCTGCAAACTCCCATTCGATACAACAAACACTTAAAACTAAATAACAGAGTCTTCTCTTGCAGAGAATGGATTAACAAAGGTATTATTACCATCGGCAATGCTCTCAACGACGGGTATTTTATAGATTTTTACGAGATTCAGGAAAAGTATGGCATATCTTCTTTTCATGCTACACATTACCATAATCTTAAATTGCTTCTTCCTCTCCTCACTCAAGCTTCTCTTTCTGTTCCAGAGTGTCAAACACCTCCTCTTATTTGAGACTTTTCCTCTCATAGGAAATCCTCTGGTTTGTACATTATTTTGTCCCACCCTCCCATTTGAGAACGAAATCCATGGTGGAGCTATTATGGGTAGCAGATCTTAAACAAGAGTTCTCTATTAAAGACATGGGAATCCATTTGGGATAAAATCCACATTTCATCTTGCTCAGCAAGCACAACGCAAACACTGTATTATTTTTACCATAGGCTTTTCTTTACCCCTGCAGATCTTCATAGATTTAACTTGACTGATACTGCAAAATGTTCTCCGCACGACAAGAGTAATCTGTTACATATGTTTTTCATTTGCCCTCCTGTTAAGCAGCTTTGGATACTCATATGGAAGAAGTTGAATGATATTTTGTCCATGACCTATCCTTTTTGCATTTTGCACATATACTTAGGAGGTTCCTCCTTTATATGGCAATCCTGGAGTTCGAATGGAAAATTCATAGACTTGTTTATATCATTAGCCCTACAGATTATCACCACAAATTCAGAAACACGCCACAAAAATTTCTTTCACTGGTTGATGGAATTTAGTATGCCATTATCATAGATTGGATCGTGCATATGCTACCTCTATTCCTTTATTAATTAAAAGGGATCTACTTTGGTCACCGCTAACGTCTTTCTTATACACACAATCCGTTCAATCCATATCCATTACTACTATGAACCACCATAAATGTTATAACCTTTAGCAAGTTAGTCTGTTGGGTTTTTTAGTGAGTGTTGCTGTTGCTTATCATATGTTCTTCCTTTTTCTTTCTCGTCCTCCATTCTTTTTTTCCATTTCTCCCTTCTCGCTTTTTCTTTTCTTTTCTTCTCATAAAATGTAAAATGCATTCGCTTTGATAAATGTTTAGTTTTTCAATTCTGGCTATATACTTTTAATGCATCAGTTTATGCAAAATTATCCTTTGCTGATTTTATATTTAGATAATGTTCACTTTTGGTTATTAGAGTTATTGAATGTTCTTTTTTCATTTGTTCATTAATTCTGCTTGAATTGAAGTGCTTGCATAGTTTGTCCTATTGCTGTACCTACACAATTTTAATAAAGCATTCTAAACAAAAAAAAAGAAGTAGTTTGGATATAAAACTTTATATGAAACAAAAACAGCACCAATAAACTCTTGTATGAACAGATGGCAAGTATATTAAATCCTAAGCAACATTTTGGCAATTACTTGAACATGTGTCTAGAGTGATTCTATTAATGTTGTTTAGCATGAGCAAAGGTTTAGATCACTGAAACTATTTACAACCAAATAATTCGATAGGTTCAATAACTTTAACTTTTATCATAGAAAATTTTGCAGGAAGGACAGAAATATTCTAGAGGTAAATGTACACAAGACTTAGGACGGATAGAGGGACTTCCGAAACACATTCAACAAATGTCACGGTGTAACAGAGACAGGCACAAAGTGATTCACTTTGGAGGAACCAACCCACTGATAGACCATCTTAATGTATTTGATACTAACCTACTTGTAGTTTGTTAAATCATTCCATCCATTATTTTGATTTGACTATCTGCATGATAAATTAGTTATGGGTTTGCTTCGAAATGGCATTCAAAATGCATCAATAGCATTATACCATAATGGATACTTTTGAAATATTCAGAGAATACTCTGATTGCCAGAGGTATCAGGAGCATCAGAAGTAATTGCAGCTATTGAACTATTGCCAGATCAGACATATGTTTTTGCTCTGCTGGGAAAATATTACATTTTCTTTTTTTTCTTTTTCTTTTTTTATTGAACAATTTTCTCATTTTATGCAAGCAAAAAACAAGCAGAGCAGGTTATGAATTATATTAGAAAAAGCATACATAGCAGCATATTTATACATTAATTCAGAAAAAAAGGAAGAACAAGCAAAAAGGAAAAAGCGAAGATAGAATAATATATAAAAAGCTAATGTTAAATAATAAGCTGCGTAACGAAATAGAGAAGCCCTGAAGAAAGAAAAAGAGAGAGAAGGAGTAAGAAAGCAATAGCAAATTTTACATTTTGCACCATTCCATTACAGGTGCCCACATTTTCATTCCCATTCTCTTTTTCCTCCTGTCCTTGGTCCTATATATAGCTATTTCTAAATTAAACTTAGCAAGTAATCCCGCACGCCAAGTCTCAAAAGAGGGGGGGGCCAACACTAATCCATTCACGCGTAATACAAGTACGTATAAGCGCCATGCAAATAAACAAAAAATGTTTCCTCTCTTCAGATACTGCATCTGATGTTACCCCGATCAGTACCATTTCCCCGGTTATGCTCACTGTCGTTTACAGCAAGATAGTCAAGAAGTGTTCAATAGAGGAGAAAAATTGCTTCAATTTTGGACATGAGAAAAACATATGTGCTGCATCAGCTGCATGTTCCCCACATCTGCTGCAAGATGTACCCACCGTTGTCCCCAACTTTGAAATTTTACCGGGGGTATAATACAGGTCAAATATTGCCATATAATGTTGTGATCGTGAGCGTCCTGTAATTAAAATTTCATTAGCTAATCTAATTGATTCCTCTAGTTCAACTGATTCCCGATCCAATTTTACTGCCCATTTATTCTGATATATCCCCATATCATCCGAGCATGGTACTAACAAAATGTTATAATATATTCCAATTGAGGTTTTCCTAAACATACAATAAATAATAGGGATTCTCTTTAGGTGTGATTCTATTTTATTAATATAGCTATGAATTTGCAAGTGCTTGAAATAGTCAGGACCAGATTAATCGAATTTTTCTTGAAGGTCAAAAAAGGAAAGAAGAAATCCATCACTAATTATATCACCCAGGCAGTGAATACCCTTCAAACGCCATCGATACATCACCTGATCATAGCAAATTGATGGTAAAATGCCTGATGAATTAAAAGGAGTATACAGCGTTACTTTAGGAATTCCTAGATGCCGTTTAATTAATCTCCATGCCGCATACGCTGATTTTAATATCTTGAACCTAGTTTTTTTTAAATACCTAAGCTCAATTATTTTAATCAGGCAACCCCTACAATCTGCTCCCAAAGCAAATTCATAAATAGAAGGCGAATGACTCTGTAATAGTCTTGCCTTTTCACCAATCACTAGAGGGGAAATATATTGTAATACGGAGACCAAATATTAGTACAAAAAATATGGTATGCCCCAGCCGCCTCCTTCTTTAGGCAATATAATTTTTTTGTGCGCACGTCTATGTCGCTTATAGCTCCATAGGAACTTTGCAGACATTCTATCTAACTGTTTAAAGCAGGTGGAAGGGAATTCAAGTGGTATAGCGTGGAACATGTATAAAAACTTGGGGAGAACCACCATTTTTAAGACATTGGCCCGACCTGTTAATGACAAGTGGAGATGATCTATTCTTTCCAGCATTGAATTTGTCTTTTTTAAAACCGCATTAAAGTTTAGATCCGGAATATTAGATAATGGGGTTACAATTTTAATACCTAAATATGTGGCCTCTGTCACTGTTGTTATTTGTGAAGAAAGAGGACGGTCTTGTGCTAAGTATAATGTTTGTGTTTTTGCAATGTTCAATTTATAGCCTGAAAAAGAACCAAACTTAGGGGCCTATTAGGATGGCGGACGGACCTGCGTCCGTCCGCCACCCCAGAGGAGGAGGGACTGTCCGCAGCGGCGGTCCCTCCATGCTAATTAGGATGTGACCGCCACCCTGGCGGTCACATCCTGTATATTTAACATTGCGGCGGGTGCTGCTTGAAGCAGCACACGCCGCAGTGTTAAAAAAGGCATGTTTACCTTTGCATGCACAAAGCTGCAGGCACCGCGTGGTGCCTGCCACTTCGTGCACGCAAAGGCAGGGGGGTACCATAGGTACCCCCCATGTACACCCCCCACCCCCTTCACCCCTGGGGTCCCGCAACGGGCCCCCAAAGTAAACACAGTATGCCTTTCCACGGCGGAAATGCCGCCGTGGAAAGGCATAGGAGCACAGCCATCCTAATATGGCTGGCGGTGTCTGATAGACACCGCCAGCCATGTTAGAGCTTTTCCGCCGCGGTCAGAAGGCGACTGCGGCGGAAAAGCGGCGGACTGAAAAAAGCTGCCCCAGCCATCCTAATCTGGCGGGGGGTCTTTTCTCAGTCCGCAGCGGATAATCCGCATCCTCCGGGACAGCGGTGGCTTCCGCCGGCCCGGAGGATGCGGATTATCTGCTATCATAATGGGCCCCATAGTTGGTAAGTCTTCTATTGCCGGAATTGATGTATAAATATCTGTTGTTACCACTACGATGTCATCAGCATATGCTAATGCTAATGCTCTATAATTCATCAGAGAGACTTGAACTGGTTCTATATTATCAGCGCTTTTTCAATTTATTTAGGAATACGTCAATGTAGAGGGCAAATAATAACGGGCATTCAAAATGCATCAAAAGCATTATACCAGAATGGATAGTTTTGAAATATTCAGAGAATACTCTGATGGCAAGAGGCTATCAGTAGCATCAGAAGTAATTGCATCTATTGAACTATTGCCAGATCAGACATAGGTTTTTGCTCTGCTGGGAAAATATTACAATGTGACAGGAGATCAGAAAAACTGGAGCCTGTGATATTTGAGATGTGGTGTGCCGATCAACGGAAGAGACAGCATCATAACAATGCAACTGATTAGATAGGCTGGGCTGACAGTAAATGTCAGAAACAAAACATGGAGAAAGTTGAAAGAAAGTGTAATGTGTGAATCATTACACTCTTCATGATCTTTTCAAAGTGCACAATGCTTTCACTTCTGGACAGTTCAAGTAAGAAGACATGTCTTCAACAAGACAATATAACCTAGGTCCATGACAATGAAAAGGATACTGGTAGTTGTACTGAAAACAGTTTGCACACAGAGTTTGTGAAACAGCTGAATTAAGAACACATTTTGATACCTTCCTGTAATTTACAGTGCCAGCACGTTTTACTGAATGTCTGTACTCTACATACAAATAACTACATGAGCTTCACTTTCAGTGTCTGTATTTATTTTCTGTGTATTCCTATTGAGGAGAATGGGCTTTATGAAGTTACTTGCCCTACTTGTGCATGTATTACTTCGTTTATTTGCATTTGTCATTGAGATTGTGGTGATACAATCCCTTGGGATCCATCACAGTATCCTGGAAAAGATCTGCATCCAAGACATTAGCTGTGGATACCATTCTGAAAAGCTTTAAAATACCTACAAGTGTTAGAATCGACTTTTTTTCAGAAATCCAACACTCAGGTCAGTAGTATTTTGGTTGCCCCACTTGGCTACTTTTACAAGGTTTATAAAAATAGGTTATTGTATTGTCAATAAAACAAGAATAAAATGACAAAAATCCAATGAAAACAATTCATGTTACAACATTAACACGCATAAAGGTAAACACAGTGTGGGAAACACATCTGCTTCAATTTGGTCCCTTACAGTAATGCTAGAAAAAGGCACATTAGATTTCTTAATGTTGAAGTGAACAAGCAGAACTCCAAATGTCTGTGGTGAGAACAGTTATGGCAGGTACCTCAAGACCGGAATATTTGAATTAGAATTAGCGGCCCATGATGTCGCTCAGGCCAGCTTCAGAGACCTCACAGGTTTCTTTGTTCTATTTACCTTCTTCTAGTGCAGTGGAGTTGCATGCACAGTGTTTGTTCTTTTCACATGGGCGGATGGAGCGGATGTGAAGAAGCTTCCTATTGTCAAGGCATCTCAGCAAGCCCCGCTAAAAGGGCTTCATTGGCACGGCTGTGTCAGTTACAGAAAAAGGGCACTTGGTCCCAGGAAAAAAAAGCCCTTGATATTGGTGAAGGCAGCCAGGAGGGGCCACGCAGGAAAGGGGCTTCCATCAGCACCACAGTGTCTTTTGCAAAAATGGGGCGCACAATCCTTAACAAGTGAAATGCTTGTTCTTTTCATAAAGCCCAATGGCGATCCAGCACTCAATGGTCTGTGGCAGCAGTACAGCTGCCAGACTCCTGAGTGGGTGAGTCTCACAGCATTAGTATGCAGGTGAAGTCTTTGATGGCCCTGAGACTTCAGGAACAGGGGGCAAGCCAGCAAGTCCTCGGAGATCACTTTGGCAGAAGGCAGAGTCCAGTTTTCCTTCAACACAGTTAGAGAGCAGCAGGCAGCATGACAACAAGTTGTAAAGCAGTCCTACCTGAAAAGCAGTCTATCTGAGACCTTTAGGCAGCACAGCAGCTCCTCTGAAACAGCTTAGTTACAAGTCCAGTAGTGTCTGAGTTTAGGGCAGCAGATACCCAGTACTTGTACCCAAAAGTGCCTTTGATGTTGGGGGTGATTTCAAAGCAGCTCTCTGCAGTGCACATGTGTCCCTTTCAACTGAATTCTGTCTCCCATGCTTTCTGTGAGAGCTACATGAGTGTTCTGTGTGTGGACAGGACACTACCTATTTAAGTGCAAGTGTCAGTCCCTCCCATTCCTCCCTGCCCAGGAAGACCCATCAGAATGCAGATGAATGCAGATGAGTGCTGAGAATCAAATGAGCCTCACCTTCCTGTGTTTGTTGCTGTCTAGAGGGAATGCTCTAAGTTTAGCTGTTACCTATCACAGACGTGTATTCGTGACAGGCTGTTAGGCACACAATACAGAGAAATGTCCACTTTCTAAAAGTGGCCTTTCTAAAATAGTAATGTTAAATCCAACTTTAGCAGTAAGTAGGATTTATCATTACCATTCCAAACACATTAAACATGTAAACGCTACTCCTCTCAGATCAGGAGTTACCACTTAACCTTTTGAATGCTATGGGGATTTTTCCCCTGTGCTGGAAAATCATGATTACCATTATTCATGACGAGCTGGGCTCGTCATGAGCGTAGCAGGAGGCTACTGCATGACGAGCCCAGCTCGTCATGAGCGTCGAAGGGGTTAAAATGGTATAAGGGAATTCCCAATATTAAACTAAGAGAGAGGTAGTCTTCACAGTAGTCTAAAAGGAATTCAGCTCTTAGTCACTACCAGGAACATGTAAAACTTAAACATACATGCCCTACCTTTAGTTACACAGCATCATGCCATTAGTATAACTAGGGCCTACCTTAGGCGTGACCTATGTACAATAAAAGGGGAGTTTAAGGCTTGTAAAACACTCAGGGGTAGCTGTTCCTGCTGAAGGAGATACTGGTTAATAGGCATTGGAAAACATAGAGCTAGTGGGAAAAAATAGGGGGGGACTTGTGTCTCAGGAAACCTGAAAGGTGTAGAAGATGCGGGTAGGTGATTATGCTGAACCCTCCAATGGGTCATGTGGTTCTGAAAATTCTGGACTCGTGTAATCATTCTGGACTCGCGAATTCAAACTTCGTCGAAACATGACGAATTTGGTATCAACAGACCGAGAATGAGGAGCACACCATGTACAAATATTTTCAGCATATTCGAGTGACGATTTCACCTCGAAATCGTCATTTGCATTCTGAACCCTTGGCTTCCATTTTATATATACGGCAGCCATTTTATGTGTTGCCCTTTACATAGGCCTTAATCCAGCTGAATTCAATTCCACAAGGACACATACTCCTTAATCGACTTTCCTATGACCTGTGCAAGTTGGAACCATTGCCCCAGGCCGAACTCGTTAGGTCAGTTCCCCTCCCAGTGGCCGAACAAGATAGCATCAAGGCTCAACAAGCCATAAAACCATTTCAGCGTGCACACCTGCCGTATCTTGCTCACATCTGTCTCTACTCTTTTTGCTTCACTTACTTTATGGTGGGGAGGTGCCTGTTTTATTGGGGGTCCACCGATATCTGATGAAATGTTGGGCCTTGCCGGGTGATTTGTAGTGGGCAGCACGAAGTGAAATATGTACATGTCATCATGACTCTGCTTTTCCTTTGTAACAAAGAACTGTAAATGATATACTGTAAATTCGAAGAATGTTTGCCTGAAGCTTAAAATTCTGTATAAGAAGAGAAGCCTGACTTTGTAAATTCGAGCAGTCTCCTGAGAATATACTTCCTGTGTGTTGTACTTCTAGGACACTTGTTACTTTGGTTGCAGCCAATAAAATCAATCCTTGACTTCACCTAGAAGACTCTGAGTTTCTGTGGTCTGAATCAGGAAGAACCCGAGGTCTCTGGGTGTACCCTGACACCGCTGGGTTGCCGGTTCTGTGCCGGTTCTTAAAAACCCAGTACCTCAGCTGGCGCCCAACGTGGGGCGATTCCAGTGGTACCAGCCCAGCCAGAGGTTCGGGAGGAGCTTCGTGTGAAAATTCCGGAGGACGGCCAACCACCTCATCGACCCCTGCATGTCGACGTGGTCCGAAGGTCTTTGCTGCGAGGTTCCCCGCTTCCCAACGGCTACAGAGGTCTGCTGCCCTGGCTATCGCCCTGATTTGGACCCTTGAAGTTTGGTAGAGCGAAAAACTAAGACGAGTCTTCTGGTGATGTCATCGATATTTCAGTTAAGTATAAGTGGAGCATCTCCCAGTCCTTAGTTGGCTTTGATTTGGAGCTTGCAAGCGCCAAAGCCGAAGGACTCGTGTATTCACGAGAAATATCGTAATCGATAATCCTTTGAAGTTTGGAGCTAGACTAGAGAGCGAAGATGCCTAGCCTTAGACTTGGAAATTTGTTTTGTCTTGGTTGTAATAATAGGGACTCCCGATTGGAGGACTCATGTCCGGTTCCTCCGGTTGGAACTCCAACTTACGAGTTATATGTGAAACATGGGGTAGGCCCCATCACATAAAATGAAGTGTGGATCAAATACACCAGAAAAGATGGTGTTTTAAAATGGCCCCAATATGGTAGCTTCGATACCGAAATCTTAGATAACCTTGAAGTTAAACTCTTTAAAAAGAAAGCCCGGCCGGCGATGTTTGACTCTTTCCGCCTATGGCGTAAGGAGGCCAAACAGAAGGAAATCAAATTAGCTAAGAAAAATAAGAGAGTAGGGGGACTTTCAGTAATGCAAGCTGCTATGCAGTTTAGAGACAATGAAGAAGAGCAGATGAGTGAGCAGTTGCACAGGCAACGTAAAATGACAATGGATAAATGCTATCCAGTTTTGCCGTCTCTTCAGCAAGAGGCAGCAAACGAGCGTGAAAAAGATCCATTAATGTCGCATTTATTAAGTTCACCACACCCTATGCGCAAAATGCCACCGCACCCCCGCAACCTTTAGTTGTGCAACCTGTGCCTCCTATTCCTCCGCAGCACCCACCAGCTGTTCTTCAGCTGACTCCTGTCTCTATGGTGCAGCCTCCTCCAGGCCCACCGATCACATCTGCTTCACCTGTGCTTTCTACGATTTTGCCTAGTGTACTTTCTACTTCTCCTAATGCTCCCTCTACGATTTTGCCTAGTGCTCCTTCTGTTTCTCCTGATGCCTCCTCTGCTATTGTCTCTGCCCCTGCCCTATCTCACCCCGTTTTTCCACCCGTTCTTCCTTCAGTTTCACCTTCCGTTGGGCAGAAAATGGCCAGCACTGTCACTAACCTTTTCTCACCCCTTTTCGGGTCGCCTACTACGACCCCTAACATGGGACGCAGAAAGTTGCGAAGTCGACTGCCTGACTATCAAGAGAGAGACTCACTGAACCGTTTAGCACGGAAATGGGTTATGGACACTGTAAAGTATGATGTAGAGTCTGTCATGGAAGTCTTCCATCAATGGGAAGCACCGACGCAGAGATATGTTTTTGAACAGATGTGTGTTTTCCTTTGTGAGGATTTGGAAGACAATGATCTGGAATGCAACCCGCAAGAGTTGTGTCATGTACGGCTCAAGTTTGGAGAGGGCATGATTGTAGGTCCCGATGTGGGGAAAGCGGTGGAAATATTGTTATCATATCGGAGTAAGGGGAGCAGTTCTGGGTCACAATCTGAGCCTGGTGCATCTAGTAGGAAAAAGGCGCGACAATACCCGATGAGAGAAGTTCCCCCACAATGAAGAGAGGGCGACACAACTGTTAACCCACCTATTCTGCGACACTTTCAGCGTGTATGGGTACATGTCCCATGGAAGCGAGCTGAAGTTTTAGCCCTTAAACAGACATTACCTTATCCGCGTAAAAATCCTGCAGGGTATTACAAAGAGATGTCACAGACTGCTGGATCATGTATAATGAATTTAGCCGATATCGATATGCTATTTGGGAATGTTGTTCCACAGCCTTTATGGGGTAAAATTCGTCATACAGATCATGATCAGGAGTTAGGTGACTCCTGGGCTAATATTGCTGCTGCAGATGCCCGACAAGTTGGTGGTGCTAAGCCTTGGCCTTTGATAGCAGAACTCCCTGGTAAAATAGTTGATTACATGAAAACGATAATCCTGCAATACGTGTAAATTGGGATAAGTTGTCTGCATGCAAGCAGAAGAAAGAAGAAACGGTCTCAGATTTCTTCACCAGGTTTGAAGAAACATTTGTCGACCACAGCGGTCAAGATATGACCACAGAAGGTGGTCAGAGATTGTTTGTCGATAAATTCGTGCACAATCTGCTTCCAGAATTGTGTAAAAAGTTAAAAGATTCAGAAAGTTCTTGGGCAGTCTCATCTTCAGCCCAGATATTGGCTACTGCACAATATTACGAAAATAGAGACAAGGACGAGAAAGATAGAGCAGAAAAGAAAACCAAGTTGTTAAAAACGAAGGTTTTGTTACAGCAAGCATATCCGCCACGTGGTGGTAGTGGTCAAAACAACAGTGGTCAGAATAACTATCAGAATAATTTTCAGCAGCCTCAACAGTCTCAGAGGAACTCGCAAAAAGTCGAGTACACTCAGCCACGTGTCCCTGTAGGCCCCAACCAGTGTTCGTATTGCAAGGAAGAGGGTCATTTCAAGTATAGTTGTCCTATTTTATTACAACGTGCAAATGGTGCTTCTAGTGCAAGAGGTCGTGGTGTTCAGCAAGCGCCTAGAGGTAGGGGACGTGGAAACGTCCCCCAGAACGCACGTCCCCTTCCACCCCAAAATTCTATGAATAGGTTCGATCAGCAGAACAACACATCTGACAGGACAGCTCAATACTATGTTGATGATTACTATACAGAAGATGAGTATTTGGAGGGTAATGATTGCTAGGACAGCCAAAGACAAAGAGAGGGAGTTGTTTCAGTTCCAGTAGATCAGAGTGGACCTTACGTTGAGGTGATTACATCAGGTGTGTCAGAGCCTTTTCTGTTGGATACTGGTGCTACAAAGAGTTCTATTATGCACTCCAAACTCCCTGGCGCACCTTTGTCTGGCGAAATGAACGTTTCTGTAGGTTTTTCTGGCGCCCCAGTTAGAAATCCGATTTCTGACCCTTTGTCTCTTTCTGTTGGTCCTTGCGAATTTGAAGCACCCCTCATTCTGACAACAGGTTGTGGCGAAAACTTGCTAGGATTGGATTTGTTAAAACGATTGTATGCGACTTTGTACTGTTCTCCTTCAGGAGTACAGCTTACGTTAGGCAAGAAAGTGGTTTCTCCAATGTATTTGTCGAGGGATAAACTTCCAGCAGAATTGTCGTTTCTTCCAGATATTCTTTGGGCCGCTGGTCCAAATGATGTGGGTCTTTTAGAAATACCACCATATGTTGTAACATTGAAAGCCAATGTTAAAATGCCACGAATTCCCCAATACAAAATATCTAGTGAAGGTGAAAAAGCTTTGCTAGCGATCGTTTACGAATTGATTGAAAAGGATGTCATTGAAGAAACACGAGGCAACGTTTGCAATAGTCCTGTTCTGCCTGTTTTAAAACAAACTGATCCCTCTCAGCCACCTGTGTACAGATTCGTGATTGATCTTAGAGAGGTGAATAAAATAGTTGTGCCACAATTCCCAGTTGTCCCTGACATTACCACATTATTGACTATGATTCCAGCTTCTGCCTCTTGGTTTTCGGTGATTGACCTGAAGAATGCTTTCTTCAGCATTCCGATTGCTGAAGAAAGCAGGGATATTTTTTCCTTCAGTTTGGGAGGTCGCAGCTTTCGCTTTAAACGTGCTCCTCAGGGCTACTGTGAAAGTCCGTCAATATATAGTCAAGCTCTAAAAACACAGCTTGATACGATTGTTCTACCTGAAGGTGCTGCCCTTATTCAGTATGTGGATGATTTGCTCATTGCTGCAGACACTGAGGAAATTTTAAGAAAGCCACGCTGTCATTGTTGCGTCATCTGTGTGATTTTCATCACAAGGTGTCACTTTCCAAACTGCAATATTGTCGACAAGAAGTGACCTACTTAGGTCACCTCTTATCGAAGGAGGGAAGGAAACTGACCCCAGAAAGAATTCAGGCAATAGCGAAATTGAGTGTGCCAAGAACACAGAGGGAAGTGCGTGCTTTCCTGGGCATTACATCGTACTGTAGACAGTGGATTCCAAATTTTTCGTTATTGGCCAAACCCTTGGTGGCATTAACGTGTAAAAATACACCCAATCCAATTCTTTGGTCTGAAGAGTGTCAGAAAAGTTTTCTCGAATTGCGCACAGCATTATGTTCGGCTCCTGTGTTAGGTACCCCCAACTACAGTAAGCCTTTCACATTGTATGTCCACGAGAAAGAGGGCTGTGCATTGTCAGTGTTGACTCAGTTGTTTGGACGTAGGCAACGTCCATGTGCCTATTTTTCATCGACTTTGGATCTGGTAGCTAGAGCATTGCCAAGTTGTTTAAGAGCCACAGCAGCAGCAGCTGTTTCTATTCGACAGTCTGCTGGTCTAGTAATGAATAATACACTAGTCGTGATGGTCCCACATGCAGTAGACACGTTGTTAAATAGAACCAAGACACAGCACTTAACTAGTGCTCGATTGTCCAGTTACGAATTAACATTGTTAGCGAGTCATGTGCACATAAAAAGGTGCAGTACTTTAAACCTAGCCACATTGTTGCCAATTACAGAGGAATCAGGTGTTTCAGAACAGCACGACTGTTTTCTTAGAACGGAGGAAGAGACGAAAGGGAGAGTAGATCTATCAGATACTCCTCTTGCTGAATGTGATTGTACATTGTGGGTGGATGGTTCATGCTTCAAGCTCCCGAATGGTGACACGACTGCAGCATATGCTGTCACGACTTTGCATACAATTGTTGAGGCTGCACGTGTGCCACATAATTCAGCTCAAGTAGCAGAATTAATTGCACTCACAAGAGCATGTGTGTTGTCGAAAGGAATGAAAGTGACCATCTACACTGATAGTCAGTATGCATTTGGAGTGGCTCACAGTTTTGGACGATTGTGGAGAGAACGTGGGTTCCTGACTTCGCATGGAGCTAAGATTCAGCATAGTCAGTTGGTGAATGAGCTTCTTGAATCACTGACCTTGCCTCTGCAAATGGCGATTGTGAAATGTAGTGCTCACAAGAAGGTGACTGATGATGTTGGTCGTGGAAATGCATTTGCTGATGAGATCGCGAAAGAAACGGCAAAGAATGTAATGAGCCGAATGTATGTTGCAGGCCCTGCAAGATGGACTGGTGATGTTGGAATGTGTGAAGACACAATAGAGAGTGTGAAGTCCATCCGAGCTGAGGCCACCGAGAAAGAGTTGAGCACGTGGAGAGAAAGTATGGGTAGAATGGATGCAAATGGTTGTTGGATTGAATTATCAGAGCATCAGATATGGTTGTTACTCGATGCATATGTGCTTGCAGTGGTTACAATGGCTCATGGAATGGCTCATATCAGCGTAAAAGGGATTTGCGAGTTATTGGCTCCAGTATGGCAGAATCCAGGGATTCCCAAGTGTGCAGAGAATGTTGTCAAGAACTGCATGGTATGTTTGAAACACAATCCTGGTAGGGGAACCCCAACTCCAGCTGGTCATTTTGCACCTCCTACGTATCCGTTCGAGGTTTTGCAGCTAGATTTCATTCACATGGAGAGGTGCAACAATTTAAAATACGTACTCGTTGTTGTTTGTGCCTTCTCAAGATGGGTAGAAGCCTATCCCCTAAAAGACAACACTGCCTTGTCCACAGCAAAAGCCCTTGTGAAAGAGTACTTCCCCAGGTTTGAAATGCCTAGAATGGTCTGGTCTGATAATGGAAGTGAATTTGTGGGTCGTGTGATGAAGAGGGTGTGCGAGGGGCTAGGTATTCGGCAGAAGTTCCACGCTGCAAATCACCCCCAATCGGCTGGATTAGTAGAATGCTACAACGGCACTTTAAAACTTAAACTGGCCAAAATCCAAGCGAGCACAGGTCTTAAATGGCCTGACGCTCTACCCTTAGCACTCCTGTCCACCCGAATGACTGTGCATTCACGAGTGAAACTTAGCCCGTATGAGATCGTCTTTGGCCGGCCAGCCAACATATGGGGAGTGCCTAGACCCACAAAATTCAGTGAGCTTGAACACCCTGTTTTGCTTGATTATCTGTATGAATTGACGGCTAAATTGCGTGTTTTGCATCAACAGGTTCACGACACCCTGCCTCCGGTCTCTGAGACTCCGGGACATCAGATAGACCCTGGATCCTGGGTCTTGGTCAAGAATTTTCAGAGAACTAAAAACGACCAGCCCAGGTGGACTGGACCGCACCTCGTCCTTCTTTCCACAAGATCAGCCGTTCGGGTGGAGGGGAAGGCCAACTGGGTCCACGGGATCCATTGTAAGAAAATCCCTTTTCCTCTGCCTTATGACCAGTGGGTCCAGAAGGGTGTCGCTGACCCAGAACCTGATACCGTGCCACATGTCATACCTTTCAGTGATGCACGGGTAAAAAGAACTGACTCTGAACGAGAAAATGAGAACATTTCGCACGAATCCGTGCCACCATCCAAGCGATTGAACTCTACAGAGCCTGAACTCTTGTTCCAGGATCAAACAGTACCTGGAAGACAACGGTATAATTTGAGACCAAGAAAAACGAACTAATAAAAGCGATTTCTTTTGCAATTTGAGACCAAGATCCATGGACTAATAAAATTATTTTTCCTTCCAAACACCATTTTATTTGAAAGTGCAGCTCTCCCATTTGTAGAAAACTTGCTTATTTTTGTTTTTCGAACCGCCATCCGGGTTCCGCTGCTAGGGGCGCGGTTGCTTAAAGTCTTTGGGGTGCAGCTAACGACCTTAGGTCGGTAGTTCTGGTTGGTCCAAGGGAGTTGCTCTAGACTGACAGAAGCATCCCTTAGCAGAGTCAACCTCCCACCGCGGGCAGCACTTTAGAGAGGATGGAGTTTTCCGAGATGGAGAGATCTGCCAAACCAACGAACTTTAACCGCAAATTATGTAACGTGATGACAAAGAAAAGTTTTATAATATTGTGTATTTTTATGCTATTCAGTGTAATGATATTTTTAATAAGTTATGTTTTATTCTCTTTTCGTGTAATATTTGCACCCACTGCATCACCCATACCTCCTCCTACTGTTTCCTCTCATTCTTTCCACCCTCTTCCTGACCATGAATCTAATAGGAGATTGGAGTTCATTAATAACTCCTTTGTTCAGCTCTTGCACCAACACCAACTTGTAATGAACACAACTAACTGTTGGGTGTGCGGTCTTATGCCTCACACAACGGATAAAGGTATCCCTTATCTGGTCCTGCCATTTAGTCACAATGGTTCTGTATGGGCATATAGGACAATGTTCATATATGCCCACGAAATCTACCCCCTACGTTCTGTAACAGACAATCCTAGAAAAAGTGCTCTAGTCAAGGGTATAGTAGACATGATTAAAGAAGGTATTTCTTATGAGACTATCCCGAGAGATGAGACACTAGTATACATAGGATGGAACATGACTGGATATGGAGCTACTCTGAGTGAGAAACAGCAAGCTAAGAGATCGTCCCCGATTTGGATTGTAACCCATCAGGGTCATCTGTGTCTGCAGGGTAATGGCACGAATCACAGGGCTCAGTTAGGGAAGAGTATCTGCACTAAAACATATGTTTTTGCAGCCCAGACTTCCCCTGCGTTCTTAGCAGCTAAGGGTACTTATTTCATCTGCCATGATAGAGCCTATACATGGTTGCCCCCTGACTTTTCGGGCTCATGTTTTGTTTCATTTCTGTTGCCCCCCACCTACACAGCAGCGGCAGATTACCACAGGACAAGGATAGTTAGAGGTGTCTTGAGTACAGAAGACACTGCAGGTCACGAATTTGGGGACTTTGCAAAGGGTTTTCTGCCGTTCTGGTGATCCATGGCCAACAGCAGGAACATAAGGCAATTGACAAGGGTAGTTGAGTCCACCGTGATTGAAACTGCTGGTGCCCTTAGTAACTTGACTGCTGAGCTCCAGTCGGATCAACTCATGACCCTTCAGAACCGGGTCGCGTTAGATGTCATACTTGCAGACCGAGGTGGAGTATGCAGATTAATCCAATCGAGTTGCTGTGTTTTCATCCCAGATAACGCTCCCACGGTGTACCAGGCCATCTCCAAACTACATAAGATTTCCGAATCTATTCATGTGGATAAAGGAGATTGGTCGTTAATGGGGTGGTTCTGGGAACTGGTATCCGCCTGGGGATGGAAAATTCTGATGGTCATTGGAATGGTCTTAGCCATTCTTTTCCGGTTCTGTCTATGCGTGCAGTGTGCTCCTGCAATATGTGGCCTCTGTGTCACATCATGTGTAAGGAAACCTGTATCAAGAGACGAACTAAGTACTAGAATGATGTTACAGCAACATCTCAATGACTTTAGGAATATAGATCTGGACTCAGATTAGCATGAGGACAGATTAATTGCCTATGTAAGGGCAAAAGGAGGGTTTGTGGTTCTGAAAATTCTGGACTCGTGTAATCATTCTGGACTCGAGAATTAAAACTTCGTCGAAACATGACGAATTTGGTATCAACAGACCGAGAATGACGAGCACACTATGTACAAATATTTTCAGCATATTCGAGTGACGATTTCACCTCGAAATCGGCATTTGCGTTCTGAACCCTTGGCTTCCATTTTATATATACGGCAGCCATTTTATGTGTTGCCCTTTACATAGGCCTTAATCCAGCTGAATTTAATTCCACAAGGACACATACTCCTTAATTGACTTTCCTATGACCTGTGCAAGTTGGAACCATTGCCCCAGGCCGAACTCGTTAGGTCAGTTCCCCTCCCAGTGGCCGAACAAGATAGCATCAAGGCTCAACAAGCCATAAAACCATTTCAGCGCGCACACCTGCCGTATCTTGCTCACATCTGTCTCTACTCTTTTTGCTTCACTTACTTTATGGTGGGGAGGTGCCTGTTTTATTGGGGGTCCACCGATATCTGATGAAATGTTGGGCCTTGCGGGTGATTTGTTGTGGGCAGCACGAAGTGAAATATGTACATGTCATCATGACTCTGCTTTTCCTTTGTAACAAAGAACTGTAAATGATATACTGTAAATTCGAAGAATGTTTGCCTGAAGCTTAAAATTCTGTATAAGAAGAGAAGCCTGACTTTGTAAATTCGAGCAGTCTCCTGAGAATATACTTCCCGTGTGTTGTACTTCTAGGACACTTGTTACTTTGGTTGCAGCCAATAAAATCGATCCTTGACTTCACCTAGAAGACTCTGAGTTTCTGTGGTCTGAATCAGGAAGAACCCAAGGTCTCTGGGTGTACCCTGACACCGCTGGGTTGCCGGTTCTGTGCCGGTTCCTAAAAACCCAGTACCTCAGCCACTGTCGCAAATAGCATAAGCATGCTATTACCTCAGAAGCACTTCCTTCACTTAGAGAGTGTTGGATTTTTTAAGAGACTGATGATATAAGAGTATCTTTTCCGGCACCTTACTACTCAGGCAGACTTACCCCTGTGTTTTAAGAAATATCTGCTTATATAAAAAAACAAATTACACTATACCTGGCCCTGATGAAACGCTGAGGATCCCTTCTGGACGAATAGGGTGTGAAACATGTCGACCCTACTCACTGGACAAACAGAACAAAACTATATTTCTTCATTAGTGCACAGTAGAAGTTTGGCTTCTGTTTTTACTCTATTCAGTGGACCCAGGAATCACACCTTCTTTTATTGGGCACTACCGTGATATTTTTAACTCATTATTACA
Source organism: Lissotriton helveticus (assembly GCF_964261635.1). Classification (NCBI taxonomy): domain Eukaryota; kingdom Metazoa; phylum Chordata; class Amphibia; order Caudata; family Salamandridae; genus Lissotriton; species Lissotriton helveticus. Next base: position 875,491,168 of record NC_136068.1, on the reverse strand, counting down.
CTTGCGCCACACACCCACACTCACCATTATGCCGTTTTTTACTTAAAAAGATCTCCACAAAGAGCCCACTCATGGGACCTGTCGGGTATTGCAGCACCGACATTATGAGGAAAAAATTGCTCAATGATGAAGCATGACACCTTCACAAGGGCAACTATTCCAAATAAGGGTATTCAATTACCAGTACATCCATCCTGAGACACAATTTCCCCCTCCTTTGTCCCCCATTTTCACTATGTTTTCCGATGCCTATTGGGCCACAATCCCCTTCAGGAACAGCTACCCCTGAGTGTTTTACATACATTTTCACTATGTTTTCCGATGTCTATTGGGCCACAATCCCCTTCAGGAACAGCTACCCCTGAGTGTTTTGCATACATTTTCTAGAGAGCAAGGGTACTGGACCTCTTTTTCGGCTCCCAGTCCCTTCTTCTGTGGTTTGAGTTTAAGGCTTGGCAGGTGGTATTTAAATGTCAAGTCAAAGTGTCAGTAAACTGCACACACAGACTCTGCAATGACAGGCCTGAGACAGATTCGAAAGGCTACTTGTGTGTTTTGCACAAACAGTGTTAAAGGTCCACTAGTACCATTCAGCTTACAGGCCCTGGGTATATGGCATTCCACTTTACGAAGGCCCTAAAGGTAAACTAAATATGGCAATCAGGTATACGCCAATGTCACGATGTTTAGAGGGAAGAGCACATGCACCTTATCAATGGTCATTAGTGGTAACAGTGCCCAGAGTCCAAAAGCCGGAAAAAGAAGGGCAGATAAAGAGGAAGAGGAAGCCAAAAGGTTTTAGGTGACCCTTCAGAGAGGGCCGTTTTCCAACACAAGTCTACTGTTTCCTACCACCTGCTTCTATAAAACCTGTGCAAACTGTACCCATAGCCACTTAGCTGGTGGCTTGAGTGCACTACGCAATAGATTTTCTACCACTATTGTCAAAAAGTGGTCTGTCAACGGTGCAATTTGTTGTATGATACTTTCTTTGGCTTAGGTAATTTCTCTTCAAATAAGGCAAATTAAACTTTTTGGCCCAGTATATCACCTAATGGTGAAGTAGACATGATTTTATTGCAGGAGACTAAGGGAGAGTCAGATATTTTTCATGATGGTTAGATTTGCTCAGCGTAGCCAGCTGGTTCTGTAAGAGAAAGGGGGGGCCTTTTTATTTGGTTTGGACTATCACTCCTAAGTGTAAGGTTTTCCCCTTTGATATCCATAGTAATGTTATTCCGATGATTGTGATCATATGTGGTAACAATTTAAACTTTTGCCTGTTCAACTTTTAGAATAATTAATTTGTATATGCTAATAATAATAATATTTTGAGGCTGTTTTGAAGTTGTCAATATTTTTCCCAATTTGATAGACCTATTGTTATTGGCCCAAACTAGATTAGCTGTGGGCACTATAATTCAACTCTGCATTTGAATACATATAAGCTTTGCTGCAGTGATCTTAGCACCCCATTTAAAAACAATGAATGTTCCAACTTCAGAGGTAAGGAATTAGGCAATTTCATCCTAGGGCTTCAACGTATTAACATCCATGAACAGGATAGCCCAGATGCTACTTTTATGGGAGATGCTGTTCCTCTACGATTGATTACGTATTTATGACTTAATTGCCGACTAGCCTTGTGACTAAGAGTGAAATACTTAAAATTAGATATCAGGACCATAATCGTCTTAAAGTGTTAATTATGCTTTCATCTCTGCAGTCTACTCATTGGTCTGGCACTAGAATGAAATTTTACACGAAGGACGGGGACCTGCACTTCGTATGGAAATTGTGAATGTTACCTAATTCCAGTTTGCTCCTTGAGTCCCCAATTAAGTTTAATACTGATTTGATTTTTACATCTATTTCTGTCCAGATTGCAGGTGGATAGATACTGGAGGCATTCACATAGATGTATGACTCTGCTACAAGCATATGTATGAGGCTCATTTCAAATTTGATTGAACAGACTCCTCGATAGTTAAATGCTGCCAGCATGCCTGCTAGTCAGCCAACAGAAGGTTGAGAAAAGCTCTTTGTAGTATCCTGTAAATGTATTTATACTGTTCCTTTGACTTCATCTTTACACTCTTGATAAGAAACCCCCGATATAAAGAAGAGGTAGGGCTACATGAAAGCAAGTCATTAGTGTCAGGAAAAAGTAGAGCAGAAAAAGCAACCTTCATGCTCTTATTGTGGCCAATACGACTAAAAGCGTAAAGCAATGTTGGCACAATGTAAATCCCATTAGAATCGAGAACAGCACTTTTTCTAATGTTAGATTGCATATTAATGCTGAACCGTGGGCTGCTGATCTCTCAGAATATTTAACGCATAAGAGACTGTTCCAAATGTCATCCTCCCACTCCTAGCACTAATTACCGAGCATTCCTCATAGGACAGATTTGCAGGAGGTAACTAAGGACCTGATGCAATGTCCATTTAATAAAGCACCAGGACCTGATGGCATCCCTATTGATCACCTAAAGTGTAACACGATATTTGGGCCTCCTTGCTCCTTAATTTATTTACCAACTTGAATGCCTCTAATTTTGTGTCCTCGTGGTCGAACTCTCTGATTGTACTCATCTTAAAAAAGGGGCAATTGCAGTGGCCCATGCTGCTGTAGGCCTATTTCTCTATTGGCTCTTCAGCTGAAGTATTAGGGAAGCGTGGTTGTAATAGAATAAGGAGCTAGGCCAATGAAGGCAACATTCTTAGTGTCTGTCAGTATGGAGTCAGAGAAGGCCTAGGCACAATGGAGCTATGCCCGAATCTCTATCATATCATAGAGAAATATGTTTTTGTCCATTGTACCTGGACCTCTTAGACATGTCTAGCGCATTTGACCACTTAAAAGGTCCCGGTTGTGGCTTATGTTACTGGAGCGGGGGCATGATGCGGCCCTTGTGAAGTTTGTGTCTGACTTGCACAGTAACTTGTCTGCCAGAGTAAGGTATGGCAGAACATGGTGAATGCTATGATGTTGTTGGCCCAAAAAGGGGAGTACAACAGGGTTTTATCATAATCCCAATACTTTTTAGTCTTGTTTACTATATGCAGACTGTTAATATTGAAAACATCAATGCTAATGTTTATAATGATCTGTAGCAAGTACGAGCAAAATCGCATCACTATTAACAAACTCGCCAGTCATGAACTCTCCATCAACCCCGACTCAGAAAAATGTGGTCAAGCAGACTCTGTAACATAGACCTCAGGTTACTAATTGACAGGTCACAGGTGGGGTGGTACGTAGCCAGCAGACAAATGCATGATTAGAAAACTCAGGGCCATTCTCCAGATAATCACAGCAACACCACAAGGGCCCAGGGGGATTGGCCTCAATACATCACACATGGCTGGAGAGGTGCACACATTCCCAAAACATCAAAACATCAAAAAATCAGATGCCACACTAAGGGGCCTATTAGGATGGCGGACCGTCCGTCGTTCATCGTCCGTCCGCCCCCCAAGGTGGAGGGAACGTCTGCAGGGGCTGCGGCGTTCCCTCCATGCAGATTAGGATGTGACCGCCACCCTGGCGGTCACATACCCTATGTTTACCATTAAGGCGGGTGCTGCTTGAAGCAGCGCCCGCCGCAAGGGTAAAAGTGCATGCTTTGCATATGCATGCACAAAGTGGCAGGCACCCCCACCCCCCAACACCCTGGGGGCTCGCAACGAGCCCCCAAAAACGAAAGACCACATGCTTTTCCACGGCGGAAAAGCCGCCGCGGAAAAGCATGTCCTCTGCCCCATCCTAATATGGCTGGCGGTGTCTGATAGACACCGCCACCATATCAGAGCTTTTCCGCCGCGGTCAGAATGCGACCGCGGCGGAAAAGCGGCGGACGTTCTTCCTGACCCACCAGCCATCCTAATCTGGCGGTGGGTCTTTGGAGCCTCCGCAGCGGTGAATCCACATCCTCCGGGCCGGCGGTGGCTTCCGCCGGCCCGGAGGATGCGGGTTCACCGCGATCCTAATCGGCCCCTTAGTCAGTAACACAGCACCCACAGTAAATGCAGAGATCACGCGCCCCTCGTGATGGACATCTGGACCCGTTACCGACTGGCCCCCATTGTGTTCATGCAAGGTTGAGACCCACCTGCGTTGTTATTGGGGACCTTATTTATGATTTCACAGAAAAGGCCTACTTTCTTTCACCAAAAGAAGATCATTGGAAGTACTTTACGACACCCATCAAAATGTATAATGGCTCATTCAGATTGCTTGTACTTTGAGACAGTCCTCAGACCTATGTCTGTAACTGTGCCCCCAGCCAAAGTGCTTAATTCCTGTTTTGCCAAATTCCTCTTGTCTTTTGTATTTTCAAGGAAAATTCATATGCAAGCAACAGGACAATGCCATGCTATTAGCGCGTACCCCTTGAAGCCTGAAAAATTTGGTCTTGGGCTTTGATAATTTTATGACTAGCCCATTGCCCATTAACTAAGCTAAGTCTCAAATAAAAACCTATGGCCATAAGTGTTAGAACATAAGATCACTAAGTATTTGTTCTAATAAGCTGACTAAGGTTTCTAGTGTTCCATACCTAAGGGTTTGATTTGATGCTTCTGGCTCTGCCATACTAATATTGGAGTCAGACTTCAAAAATGAATGCAGTCTTTAGCAGCTCCTATTAATTTGACACCTTTAGTGGGAAGAAAACAGTTTGATGCATTTTTGGAGAATTATAAAACTCACTGTGTACCAGTAGGCAGATATGGGTCTGTTGTATGTGGGGATGCCCACTCTTCTTGCATTCAAATTGAAGCAAACCATTGTTGCCACATCTTCTATCTCAAGCACCCAGCTGTCCCTATTTTATCTGTCATGAAAAGTTTGGGCAATCATGTTTTGAGCATATAATCAAACTCTCTAGGTTGATGGTATGCCTTTATATTTTGGCCAACCTTGCGCTCACGTTTTTAAAGGATTGTTTTGCATGTGATTTGGGATGAATATACTTTGGCTACCCTATGTTGAACTTTTTCTTGCATATATGGGTAGGCTCTCTTTTTTTCTACCCAAGCTTCATAAATAAACAGGACAAGAAGTGGTTAAAGCATACCTTTTCAGAATCCAGACGTACAGAGAGAGAGAGAGAGAGAGAGAGAGAGAGAGAGAGAGAGAGAGAGAGAGAGACATATACTAACAAACATGATCTTAATTTAAAAGCTACCCATGGAATAGAACCATATTCATTGTATACTCCTTGTCATTGGGAGAGGGCCCTTCTACTCAAAATTTTGAGAAACTCCTTAGATACTTGTTTTCCCCAGGCATAGTTAGATGGGGATTGCTCAAGTGTCTGTATGCCCTCGTGATGATGGCTCACTTCAAACATTGATGCACTTTACGCTTTTCTGTGAATTGTATAGTTTTCATGCAAATCACTGGATACCCTTTATTAAAAGCCAATATTTTACGGATCATAGGGTGGCCTCTTTCTATCTGCAAACATAGAGATTATGAAACTATTTTTGGTACTGGCTCCTTTTTAAATATATTTTTTGCTGTCATAAAAGTATGATAGTCGATAGATGTTTTTATGTTCTTTTTATACTTTGAATGCAATTGTATGAGTATTGAGTTTCTGACAGTAAGTTTACAGTATCCTTTTCTTCTTTGTTCATGTGTTCATTTTTGAAGTACTCCATTGTATAGTTGGAAGCTAACATACCCAGAATTACAGCAGGATGGAAACTGCGTGTGTTTCTCCGACAAGTTGATTAGAAGTTTAAATTGTAATGATATGCTGCTCACTGACTGGCAGTGGGCAACTTGCTGGTGTCAGTACTGGCATAAATCCTGGTGCTCTTTAGTGTATCCAGAGTGTTCAGCATGCAGACTTCCAGCAACATTCCCGCAAAAATCCAAAATCTTTGCAGAAGCTACAATAGTCTACTTTGCACCAATTACTGTTAACTTCTTCCTGTGTAGAAAACCTAAGCCATTCCTAGGAGAACTGTGATCCTCGTGACAGTCTTTAAGTCTGTGTTATACTCATCATGTAACTACACGTGGGATACTGAAGAACTGACCTTGATTGATACTAGTGCACTTGCATAGGTTCATAGATGACCAATATATTTGCAACCGAGTCTTTCATGACAGGCAAGAACTATATTTTGCTATTTTATTTCTTTTACACATTCCTTTTAGACCATGCATGTGTGGTGGTGCAGCATTCAGTAAGTCAGCTAGACCACAACATATGTTGTGAGCCATGTTTTTTCCTGGACTTGTAGCCCTTAAGTTAACCTTGTTAACTGATATCATTGCACTTAGCTGGTGAACAAATTGTACATTAAATTTCAACACACTGCTCGTATTTATTCAAATGTTCTGATTTTGCAAACTTTAACATTATAGGAAGAGAAAAAGAAACATGCCTTTTTCAAGACGATTATTATACTGCATTTTTGATATCGTATAGAATTCTTTAGGATTATGAGTTTTTGTTACCATTATATACTCAGTCTGCAATTCCCATATTATATTCCATTGGTTCAGTGTGTCTACATTCTAGTAGTTTTCAGAGCAGTGCAATCATTATCTAGTCGAGAACATTATACACACTGTTTACAGAGGGGTCCTAATTTAAATGCTATCTCAAGATTACCATATTTAATTCGTGTTTACATTATTTAATTTATGATTAGTGTATTTCATTTGAGATCATTTTGAATATGTTGTTCTTATGAGATTCCCGTACTTATTGAAGATTTTAGATGTCATTGTTTTATTTTCAGCAGCTACCTGTTATTTAAGGCAGAGGGACCCTGCCCCTACACCTTTATCCAATACATGAAATGTGTCCTTCAGGCTGAGCATAGGCCTGTCTATCGCACTCTTCCTGTGTTGGTTATGCAGCTAGACACTGTACATGAACTAAATGTGCATGTGAGTGTATAAGTGCTTGTGTATTTGTGTATGCTGTAAATAGGTGTGTAAGTGTATATATACGTTGGGTGTATGTGTGTGCAAGAGTATGCGTTAGTGTTCCTACTGCACTCCTGATGCACATTACTGGCCACCACTGGCTATTTGTATCACTAAGCCACGTCAAAATATTCATACATATTATGAGATTGTATTCAAAATGTTGTGTTTTCACACAACTTTTGCACCCCTTCCTAGCTTTTTGTAACTGTGGTTGGCACAATTTATATTTTGGTAGGAAGGGAACCCCATCGCAGCAGCAATGGGGTTCCCTCCCCACTAACACGCCGGCCGAGATGAATTTTTTAATGTCCCCTATCACAATGCTGGCATTACAACGCGAAAGCTTTTTCAACCCAACTTTTACATCGCAAAATGTTATACAACGCATGCCATCACAACGCATGCCATCACAACGCATGTGTTATTACATCACAGGCCATTACAACGCAATTTTGGGTAAGTACTCTATATTATTAATTATTACTTGTTTAAATATTATTTCTTTTTTTAAAATAATTATTTTTGTTTTTTAATGAAAATAATAATTTTAATTGTAAGTAGTACAATTCATTTTGTATATTTGATAACATTATTAAAATGATTTGAATCTTTTTTAAATTTTTTAGATATATTTTAAAACGTGGGTATTAAAAAAAATACTCTTGATTAAAATCTGAATAATAGCATGTATTAGTAATCATTTATGGGTATTTAAAAAAATATTTATATTCACATTTTGAGTTTGAAAAGAGTTAGCATAGTAATTAGTACCCCTGCACAATCCATCACTTACCCTACTTTTGCACCCCCTGGAGTTAGAATAGCAATTAGTACCCCTACACTATCCAGAACGTACCCTATTGTTGCACCCCCTGGAGTAAGAATAGTAATTAGTACCTATACACTATCCTGCAATAATCTTAAAATTGCCCCCCCCCTGGAGTTAGAATAGTAATTAGTACCCCTACACTATCCAGCACTTACCCTACTCTTTCACCCCCTAAAGGTAGAATAGTAGTTAGTACCCCAACACTATCCTGCACTTACCCTACTATTGCACCCCCTGGATTTAGTATAGTAATTAGTACCCCTACACTATCCTGTAATTACCCTACTCTTGCAACCCCCCTGGAGTAAGAATAGTAATTAGTACCCCTACACTATCCAGCACTTACCCTACTGTTGCAAACCCCTGGAGTAAGAATAGTATTTAGTACACCTAAAATATCCATCACTTACCCTAAACATTCAACCCCCTGGAGTTAGAAAAGTAATTAGCACCCCTACACTATCCTGCACTTACCCTACTCTTGCATCCCTTGGAGTTAGAATAGTAATTATTACTCCTACACTATACAGCACTTAAAATACTATTGATGTCCCTTGGAGTTAGAATAGTAATTAGTACCTCTACCTTAAAGTTAATACATTTGAAAAAAGAACATGTTTTTAAATCCCAAAAATATTATTTAAATAATATTAGTGAAATTTAAAAAATGAATAAAAAATGTTATAATAGCCTTAATTAAAGTTTATTACAAAAAAGTACTATTTTTAAATTTTCCCACACTTTAACATTGAAGGTAATAGGGAAAATTGTCCTTCATTTTTTTCTATAGTACTCAGGACATTGCCGAGTCTACATCAGTAAAAGTAAAATTTGAGAGGATTGCGGGACATTCTACAAGCAAGTTGGAGCAGCTAAAAGGTAAGAATTGAAAATAAAGTAATTTAACCAGTAAAAATAGATGTAGTTTTAATTAAAAATATAATTAGTTAAAGAATAAAATTTTAATAATACATTTTGTAAAATATAACTGCACATGAATTGAAATAATATTGAACAAAATATAATAAAACTGCTTTATCTTGTAATATTAATTACATTTAAGAAAAGATATAGTATCAAGTTTTTCTTGTTTGTGGCTTCAGATGACGTTGACACGTATACATGAAGCTTGAAGGCAGCCATTTTGAGGAGCGTCGCTGGACAGAGCAGAAGCAAGGGAGACCTGCGTTCTGGTAAGATACTTTTAAATACTTAAAAACTAAAGAGCATGAGTAACTTTTATTGCAATGAGAGACTAAGGAGGTTGTTTGATGTTATAAAGGTGTTTAATGTGTTTCACAAACTTTTAAACCAACTATGTTGATATAGTATGCCCACGTCGGGTCACGTGTTTACATATTGAAAATCTGAAAGTTAAATAAATAGGCTCGAGAAAGGATAAATATTTAACTTCATTGATATTCTTTAGTAAAAATGAAAAATTTGTTTGATTTTTTAAATGCTGTCAAATGAAAAGATCGATGGACATTATGGATTTTTTGGGAGGACTACATTGTTTTGGTGGATTATTTTTTCAATTTTTTGGGGATTATGCTTTACGAAGCTTTGGAATATTTCTGAAAAACTGGAGAACTTTAGTTTCTTTGGAATTTTTGGAATTACTACCAGTCGTTGAATGAGAAGATTTACTTTTGATTGTGACAGAGAATATCAACCTTTTACTTTTTTTTTGGACTTCACTTGGAATGCTTTTTAAAAAGGATGTGGTGGATACGAAAAACCAGAACAAATTTGCAAACTTATTTTATTGGAAAAATCAGAGAAATGGAAAATGGGTTGCTTTGTTTTCACAATTCTTAATGGGAATTTCGCTGGTGGATTATTTTCATGGAAAAAAGACAGTCTTGGAAAAATATTTTGGAATGGAAAGAAAAAGACTTGAAAAAAGAAAACATCTAAGGTAAGATGACCCGACTTTCCAAAATTGTAATATTTAAAATTAATGCCAAGTAAAAGAAGTTATACTTTTTAGGAAAAAAAAACAGGAAAGTAAAAGTGTAGTGTGCATTAGTAATGTAGTATGTGTGCAACATTATCCAGGTAGTCTGAAGCCACACACAACAAAAATTGTTGTAGAGTTGACAATAGTCTTTCAGATATTTCCTTAGATTTTTTGCTAATTCGTGGATTTAGACTACCTGCTAATGCTTGTGACATTCTCATTTCTTGGAAACTTTGCTCTTTCCTCAAAGTTTTCAAAAATGATAAAAGTTTGGATGAGGTTTGCCAATTGAATGATTGAAGGATTTGTGCCATCCCTCTATGGCATTGTTTGTCTTTGCTCTTCCTTCTAAGCAGCTCGAGTAGCAGTTCCACCACACCACAAGGAAACGTGGCTTCCTCCTGCGACCCGACGTGCTTAGATGGCCAATCCATGTGTCTTCAAAATAATTTAGTAAGGGTGCCAATTTTTCTTTGTTAGAGGTAAAAAAGTCACATTAAGTAATTGCAATGTAGTACTCGTCTACACTATCAGGAGGAACCAAGCAAAGTGTAGTTAGTTTTTTTTGTTCAAATTGCAGTTTGCTATCCGATAAGTAATCCACAACTAAGGATCTTTTTTGTATCTTACGCCAAAATGCCTGGGAAAAGTGGAAAAAACATCTTTGAATTTTGGTATCCACGTACATTTCGGAAATAACATTAAACATTGAACCTTAGTAACACTCAAGGTGATCGTACTAAATGCCCCAAATGTTTCGCTTAGGCAGTAGATTTGGGACACATGTTGTTCTCCTGCCCAACTCTAAAGGATTTTTTGGGGGAAATACTTAAAGTTTTGGAAATTAAGAAGATCTCTTTACCCTCTCTTACTGTACCAATAGTACTATTTGATATACATCCTGTTTCCCTCCCCCAATCTGCTTTGATAACGATTCTCATATATTGTGCGAAACTCATATTGGCCAGAGCTTGGATCTGTCCCAAGCCCCCTAACATCTGGGAATGGTGGTCAATAATTAACGAAATTCATTCCATGGAGTTAGGGCTTGCAAAACTTAGAAGAGCCCGTTCACTAAACAAATTTGAGAAAATTTGGGGTAATTTTCTTTGAAGGGGTTGTGGTTATTTAACTTTTTTGTTGGATAGATACTTTGTTGTTGTAGATAACTATATTATTTCTACAGTTTTTTTTATTTTATGTATGAGCAAAATGAATTATGTTGCAATGTGTTCCAAGTGAAAATTGAAACAAGTCTCCGCTAGGGAGTAAGTTACATTTATTTTGTAAACAATGGCTTTCCTATTATATGTACACAGATATGTCTCCCTTGTCAGTTTGTCAATAAAAAAAAATAAAAAAAGGAAATAACATTAAACATTGAAAATTCAAAATTAATAATGATTTTCCTAGGACTTTTGTTGGATGTTTTAGATTTAACACTGTAAAAACTTCAGTGTAAGTTGTGGATTGATTATCAGGTAGCGAACTGTATACTAAGGGGACTACTGTATTGTTAATTTTTGCATGAATATATTTAGGTGAATGGATGGGGCATGCTTTTATAAGTCCCATCCATCATCCAAACATCACTATTCTCCAATCTAACTAGATTACAGGGTGTGCTAAAGCTAAGGATTCTTTTCAGAGGGTTTTGGTTGACATGCAATAAGAAAGGTTTGTTAGAGACAGTAAGAGAGAGTTCAGGATAAATATGTATGTCAGAGTAGGTTTGTGGTGTAACTCATGGGTTACTTGCCTGTTTTTTGCATTGTACAATTCGTCTCAGATTGGGTATAATGGGCATACTGCTGGCAACATCAGTTGGGACGTGTTGTGCAACCTCCCTCAAAATGGAACTACATGAGTCATTGGAGGTGCTTGCAATTTCCTTGATTTCATTAATTGTTTCTCTCACTTCAATCTCCATTGCAGAGGCAGAGTGGTTATGGTCTGTGGTTCTTAAAACAGAGTCACCCAGAGTAACCGCTCTGCCGCTGCAACGGGTTGAGAAGTATTGCACGCATCTCCAATGATTTCTTGGGAAACTTATCCTTTCCTTACAATATATGTAACCCATATGACTTAAAAGATTGTTTCCTTTTCTTGATTTGATGTACTTTGCTGTTGGTTGAGCACTCATTTTCTGCAAAGAAAGAAAAAACATATTAGGATTGTGATATTTTATTTTTAAAATTTCACATAATTCATACAGCACAAGTTACCTTTTTTTCTCTCACTTAGGTACACCCTCTGTCATTCCTAAATATTCTACAGTACACCACAATAATTTTTTTTGAATAAAAAAGAACATCGTACAATGGTTATATTTTTCATGTTCATGTGATTTATCACAACACTATGCATTTTATCACTAAAAGGAAGGCTTTTTTTTAACTGTGGAATAGTATTTATTAACGCAACACTCTCATGCTTTTTTTCAAAGTATACCTTTTATTATTTTTTTTTATTTTGACTCACTTTGGATTAATTGAAGCAAAAACAATTATTGTTCTCTGTTCTCCAAAGTCTGACAAAAGTTATCTATAAACTTTAAAATAATGAACATTTCTCAAAATAATGTTTTTCAGATTTTAAAATAGTAGCAACTTATTTAATTGTAATTTAAATTACTTACTTGGTGTATTTTTGAGGCAGTTATGTGAAGTCACAGTGACCATATCTCTGACAGTGAGAGGTAGCCAAATTAGCGTGTGCTCTCGCTGGTTGACCACTGTTTTCAAAATGGTGGAAGGCTCCTTTTTATCTCTTTTTTTGTGAACCACCATTATTTTCACAAAAATATGTATTGTATTCATGGATTTTTTCTACATGTTATTATGTGTAAACGTATATTTTAATTTGTGTTTACGTTTATGCCCATTACTTTGGATTGTGACTGTGTTCTCCTCCATTTCGTGTGCTAGGGAGTAAATGTAATGTAATGGAAACTGTTTTAGGACTTCTGTATCAGTGTAGGTCATAAAATGGTGGTTGGCTCGTTTTCCTTTCTGCTGTCTAAGTTTTGTACTTTGATTTTTGCTGAAATCTCGTTATTATTGCTATTTTTGGTGATTTTTATATTTTGCAGTATTGAAAAAATGAGCCTACTATTTTTAATTAATTTTAATTTTCGATTAATAATCGAGTATTCATTTCTTAACCTAGTACTTTTTTATCGTTTGTGTGTACAGTTTCTGGCCACATTTTAATACACTTACACACCCAGAACCCCTATATTCCCTGCATCCCATGCCAGGAGGTATTTTACAAAATGTAATTTTTACAATTTATTTCTATATACATGTGTTGTAATGGCATGCGTAGTATTGTCTTGCGTTGTAATTGCATTTTCAATGGTTTTAATACATTAGCGTTGTAATGGTTTGCGTTATGAAGACATTTGTTGTAAAAGTCTATGCGTTGTAAAAAATGTGTTGTAAATGCATGCATTGTAAAAGTATGCGTTGTAGCATCATACATGCGTCGAGGACACCTTAAGTTTGGTCATGTTGAAGACTAACCCTTCTCCACCATGGCCAAACTTCTCTGATGGCCCTGTGGAGTAAGGGCTGTCAGAGAAATTAATAAATGTCCACCTGCGCAATTTAGATGGGCAGACACGTAGTAATTTTTTACTGTTTCTTACACCAGGTAAAACCTGGTGGTAAGAAACAGTAAAATTGTAATATGCTCCCCCGCCATGAAGAAAAGACACAGATGGTGAATCAAGCATGATATTTTTTCTTTACAAAAAGAAAATTCCATTTTGGGATTTTCTTTTTGTAGAGAAAAAACAATTACTCTTTGCTGTGGGATAACATTCTGCTGACACAGCCCTATCGCACAGAATAATATGCATTGCCAGCAACCGCCGTGACAGCTATTCCTGGCAATAATTTTTATAAATTATCAGCTACTTGGTGGTAATTTGTAGATTGGGCAGGTGGCCTCTCTGCCATGAGAACAGAGTAATTTTATCTGTCCCCATGGTGGTAAAAGCAGGCTGCCCACAATGATTTAAATGAAGCTCTTTGTTTTTATTGAAAGTCATTGCATTGAAAATCACACTAAACTTAGGCAATCCACAGCCACAATGTGACACATTCCAGTAATTCAAACACTAAACAAATACAGTAATCATAATAAGGATACCTCAAGCTCTTAGTTCTAGCATTTATTGGAATCCATGCATGAAGAAAGGATGGAGTTCAGAGGGTTTTTTGTATGGGTTCTCATTCCTCTCAATAAGGGGGACTTCTTTAGAAACATGGCACTTTGTGGTGGGGTGCAGTAAACAGCAAGGCTAAGGGAAAAATTTAATCAAGGAGTGTGTGAGAGTGGTGATTTATGGATAATTGAGGGGGAATCAATAATCTGGTCTTTCAGCTATTGTAGGTGAAGGTGGATATATGGAAGGCTAAGGGTCTAAACATGTATCTTTGACTGTAACTGTCATAATTTTGTTGATACTCTACCTACAACCACCTTTAGGTAAACTGAGCTGCTAACTCCTGACTACCCAGGGAGTGTGCCTAGTCTTTCGAAAGCTGGTTACCAGTACTTTTTCTTGTTGATAGACACCTGCATGCTCTGGGGAAACTGGCCTTGCCCTCGGTGTAACACTGATTTGTTTCCCTAGCAAACCTTAATCATTTAGTAGAACACTTCCAAATTTAAGAGGGCATTATCAAAGGAATTGTATTATTTATTACAAATCAACCATTTCTGTTTTCATTGCAGCTAATATTCCAAAATAATTTGGCAGAAAGATAAAACAAAAACCTTCCAGGAATTGCAATCTAACTTCACCATCCAATCAAGAATGATACTGGATACCTCCAGTTTTGCATAGCTTTAACAGACTAGTCTCAAATATGCAGAATACCACTCTAGGACGTCCTTGCTAAAAAATGTTTTACTTATCAAAAGGTATTAATCTTCTGCTCAGAAGATCAGCTTAGAATTTCAATTTTCTGGGCATTCCATAAAATGCTTTTAAAATACACTTCCTCTGCTTCCTAAAGACAAAAGAATGAATTGCTTACTGAAATGTAACACTTTCAGATTCCACTGACTTAATACATTTTGGGGGAGATTTATGAAAAATTCATGCAGCGCAGCCCCCCGCAAGTCTGCGCTGCTTTGTGCGACAGGGAACGAGCAGGAGAGCGCCCTATTTTCAAAGCTATGGCTCTCTCCTCCCCTTTTCTCTTGTGCCGGCACTGATTACAGCTGCTGTGTGCCAGCCACCCACACACCTTTGCGCCATAGCGGTAGGGTGTGTGTGTGAGTCCAGCATAGGTTTTGTAGATGAAGGATACCCTTCCTGTACAAAATATTATGCCTAGACACGAGGGAAATCTTTTCCCACTTTTAAAGACCTATTTTGTGCCATTTTGCATCACTTTTGTGATGCAAATACTGTGCAAAAACTTAGTAACTCTCCCCCCAAGGGTCCAATGCACTTATCTCCAGTTGCATTGCAAGCTCAATTTTTGCACAGCGTCTGCAAGATGGCCCAGCATATTTTTTGATGTTATGGGTGTGCTAATTAATTAAAACACATATTATATTTTTGGGTTTGCAGAAAAATATACCAGTTATTATTAATATGTATAATTGCAAGGATGAAAACCTGCAAGGGAGAACTGAACTCCACCCCTGCATTGACATTTATATAATGCCTACATTACATGATGAAACGACCATTAAGGGAAGCATGCAGCACTACCTGCTCTCCCTAATTCCAACAGTTCACATTCTTTAAAATTGAAGCTGTCCAGAGATGGACTGGGAGCTCAAACCAGCCCAAACACTTTTTTTATTTTTTTATTTTATTGAGAAATAAGGTGTAATTCCATTAAGATCCAATACATATTCACTCCATACATCATAAAAGATATAAAATTCTTAATATGCAATAAATTAGTCAGCATTATACGATAATGATATAAATACAATCAAAGCTCATGGAAAATTCAAATTTCTATTATAAAAAACATTGATCAGCTTTAAAACACTCCTAAAAAATAAGTAAGAAAAAAAAATACTTTTTATTAGTTCCTCCATTTCTTCAATGGCGCCCAGATGTTCCTACCAAATTCTTGCACCTTCCTCTCCTTAAATTCATATAGACATGCCTCTAGATTATGCATACCTAACAATCTGGACAGGCAAAGTGGTCCCAGATGAACGAACAATTTGACTCAACAATAAAATCACATAAGTGAATACAAAGACATTTATAACAACATTGTTTTTAATCACAACGTGTATCGTAAGAAATAAATCTGAAAAAATTGGTACATAGTAAATCACATATAATGCCCCTAAAGGTTGGGATAGAGGGGGGGGAAGTTGTGTTGGAATGGTGAGGGTAAGGGAGTTACATGAAGCAGTCACTAAGACCCAAATGCATCAGAAACAATATCAGATTGAACACAATGGAAAAGCAATACATAAAATAATCATGCCTCAAAATTTAGTAGAATCACAAATAATAAGTCAGGGAAGAGGCTGAACACAGGAGGAAGTGTCGACGTTTCGACCCAAATGGATGCAGGAATACGATAAACCTTGCTAGAGGGTCTTCATCAGGACGGGGGATGTGAAGAGAGTATAAAGCTTCCTGAAAGAGTTCCGATCACGTGATCAGAACTCTTTCAGGAAGCTGTTATAGCAGTTCACTCAGACGGCGTCTAGTGCTGATTATTGCTCCTAAGAAGCACTCTATACGTCCGTTGCTGCATACCTTGCAAGATTTCTAGTCTGGGATGCGATGCCCTTACCACGACTTTTTGGAATGACCCCTCGCGTGTCAATAGAACGGCGACTACTGTATACCGCTTGAAGTAATTCCATTTGAACCCCCACTCTTGGCGGTGTCCCCCGCCCTAACAGATTTCCACTAAACGTCAGGCCTGGCCCCTTTCAATAACAACACAGTGCCGGTACCAGACACGGTACTACCTGCCAACAGCACGGTATCATAAGACGCTTTCCATAGCGGACCGGGACTGGACCATCAGATGCTGTCATTAAGCTGCACCCTTGAGAACCTTATCGAGTGTAAATTTAAAGTACCGTCCTATGAAATTAACCTAAGATCCGTTGCCCCTCTCTTCACATCCCCCGTCCTGATGAAGACCCTCTAGCAAGGTTTATCGTATTCCTGCATCCATTTGGGTCGAAACGTCGACACTTCCTCCTGTGTTCAGCCTCTTCCCTGACTTATCATTTGTGATTCTACTAAATTTTGAGGCATGATTATTTTATGTATTGCTTTTCCATTGTGTTCAATCTGATATTGTTTCTGATGCATTTGGGTCTTAGTGACTGCTTCATGTAACTCCCTTACCCTCACCATTCCATCACAACCCCCCCCCCTCTATCCCAACCTTTAGGGGCATTATATGTGATTTACTATGTACCAATTTTTTAAGATTTATTTCTTACGATACACGTTGTGATTAAAAACAATGTTGTTATAAATGTCTTTGTATTCACTTATGTGATTTTATTGTTGAGTCAAATTGTTCGTTCATCTGGGACCACTTTGTTTGTATCAATTATTCACCCAGGTCCCAGTGACTTCTTGGGTTAACCCGTGTTCTTACAGCACGTAAGAATCTGGACAGTCACATATGAAACGTGGGAGCGATGGTATCCTTCCACCCAGCAGAGATAAGGATTCGTAATACCGCTACTGCAATGAACAATAGCGCTTGGGTGTCTCTCCCAACATTAAGTTTATCATCTGTCCCTGTGAGAACCAAGGTAGGGGATAGGTTGATGTTAATACCTAGCAGCCCCTCCAAAAACAGGTTTATCTCACTGCGTATTAAGGCCAACTTGGGACAATGGTAAAACATATGCAATAGGTCTGCCGGACCGGTGTTGCATTTAGGGCATTTATCATCTTCTCTTAGCCCCCACCCATACAATTTCGCCGGGGTATAGTAGAGGTTGAATAAAGTCTTATAATGTTGGGACCTCAGATTTGACGCTCGAAATACTTTCTTACTTAAGAGTAGTGCTAGGTCTATGTCAACATCCGGATCCCCCAATTTTTGCACCCATGTGGCCTCTGTTTTCTCCAGATCATCAGAGAGGCCCAGCAGCAAAAGATTGTAGGCTGTACCTATCTTCTTTCCCCCTCTTTTTACATATTCAACCAATTGACTGTGTGGGGGCAGCAGAATCTTTGGTCCAAATGACAATAATAATAATAATAATAATAATAATAATAATAGAGTTTGAGCAAATTGTCCATATAGAAACCAGTGGCTACCTGGGATCCTATATTTCTGCTGCATCTCGACAAAGCTGAGGATGACACCGCCTGTCATGATATCGCCCAGGCATCTTATCCCGTGCTCCCTCCATACAATACAGTGCGCGCTTTGGCCCAAATGAGGAAAAAGATTAGATTTCCACAAGTTAGTATTGGCATTTATTTTAGGGATCTTCAAAATTTTGCTAATAGCTTTCCAGGTTCCCCAGACCCCTTCCATGATCTTATATCTTGCCTTCCTATAGTACCTTCGATCCGCCTCACACTGCAGTAATCCATAGGCCTTCCTCCCTAGTAGTAACTCGAAAATAGAGGGAGGATCCTGACTCTCAGTTTGATCTTCAGACAGTGGGGGATCAGATTGAATCAGTATATTCATTTGTGTGAGTAGGCCTACCAGAGGATATAATCTAATGTTCGGCATAGCCAGGCCCCCCTATCCCAAGGTAATGACATATGGTTAATTGAGCGTCTAATTTTGCCGTACTGCCAGACAAACCTAACAAATGTGGATTCAATTTTCCTCAGCACACCTTCCTCTAACAGCAGTGGGATAGCCCTAAACAGATATAATAATTTGGGGAACATCGTCATTTTTAAAACATTCACTCTGCCAATCAATGATAGGTGTAACACATCAATTCTTTTTAGATCTTTTTCGATTGAGTTAATGAGGGGAAGATAGTTCTCTCCAACCATCTTCTCAACTGATGCATTAATTCTAACCCCAAGATATACAGCTGAGTTCACAAATCTATAGTCGGTCTTCACAATATTTTTAGTACATATAATCTGTGTTTTCCCCTCATTTAACCGATAGCCAGATCGACGCCCAAATTCATTAGCCAGTTGTGCCAATGCAGGCATTGCTTGGTGTGGGTTGGAGGTAGTTATCGCCAAGTCGTCAGCGTAAGCAAGCAGTTTTGTTGTAAAGCCATTAAACACCACAGGGTTAATTTGACGGGAGGCTAACATTTTCTGTATAAAAGGGTCTATATATAGGGAAAACAAAATCGGGGAGCAGGGACAACCCTGGCGCGTCCCCCTCTTAATCACTATTTCATCCGACCGTTGCCCCATAACCATGACCCGAGCCACCGGGTCGAGGTACATAGCCTTAATTGCCTTCAGGAAGTTATTACCAAAGCCTCTGCCGGCCAGGATGCCCCATAGAAAGTCCCAAACCACTCGGTCGAAGGCTTTCTCCGCGTCGAGGAGGATCATGGCCATCTCCCCCCCCCCCCGTGGCATTATGGGCATCAAATAGCGCTATTGCTCTTCTAGTCTGTTCCGTAGTGCCTCTCCCAGGTATAAACC
Organism: Lissotriton helveticus; assembly: GCF_964261635.1. NCBI lineage: Eukaryota > Metazoa > Chordata > Amphibia > Caudata > Salamandridae > Lissotriton > Lissotriton helveticus. The sequence goes on along the minus strand of NC_136068.1, from coordinate 875,471,805 downwards.
CATGCTGCCATGGGGAAACGAGATGGCCAATATTCCCCCCCAACCTGCCTGCCCAGACCTTAGAGTATAATTTTGTATCCGCATTAATTAGCGATATTGGGCGATAAGACGCTGGTAGTTCCTTAGGTTTCCCCTTCTAGTGGAAGATAACGATGTTAGTCTCCTTCCAGGACTCAGGTATAATACCTGAGCACAGGATCCCATTAAATAGATCAAGTAAAATTGGGTCGATCTCCTTTTCTAAGCATTTGTAAACCTCGAGGGGGATTCCGTCAGGGCCAGCAGCCTTGCCTGCAGCTAACTCCTGTAGAGCCTTCAGGGGCGGCCCTAGGCATGTGCAAGCTGTGCACCTCCACAGGGCCACCAAACCCCAGGTGCCACCACACCAATATATATCCTTAAAATAATAATCCTCTGAGGATGGATACATATTTGCCTGGCGGCCCCTGGCAGGGATTTGGCGGCCTCCGGCTCTGTTCCACTTCCAAACACCCTGACCCCCCCCACCCTCTTCACTGGCCTCTGCGCTCCGCCCGGCCCGGACCCCCTCTTCCGGGGCCCCCTATCTACGCTCACTGCCCAGGGCCGCCATGAGCCTAGAGCCGCCCCTGGAGCCTTGGTTACGTCCGAAATGTCTAGGTCTCTATCGAGTACTTCACTGGACTGTGCATCTAAACCCGGACCACTATCCTCATAGCTAGGGACCTGCTCTCCAGTGTCACCCTCCTCGTCATACAACTTTTGATAAAAATTCTGGAATACCCTTAAAATATCTTTGGGCTCCGTATACTCCTTATCTTCATCCTGTATACGGGAAATTGAGTTCTTAGTCCTCTCTTGCCTTATCTGCAGAGCCAATGCCCTACTCGCCTGTTCCCCTGTAAGCATGGGCGGATGTAGCGGATCTCGCGTACGCGAAATTGCGGATTTACGGATTCGCAATCCGCGAAGATACGCGAACTCTAGCGGATTTGCGGATTTTCCCGTTTTTTGTGTTGGCGCGCGTTCGCGACGATTTTGGGACAATTTCGCAATTGCGAACTTACTTTTCGGCACGCAACGGCCGCGACTATGTTGTTTCTACGTCTGGTTTATCATCACAGGTTCACAGCACCCTCTGCTTCACCACTGCCACCCTCTGGGACACCCAGGCCACCCTCTGGTACATCCTCACTGCCACCCATTAGGTTTGTTTATCACTGTAGTTTATGGGGGGTGAAAAAAGCAAGCACACCTCCCCTACTTCAACTGCCATGAATTAATTGGGGGTTGATTAATGTGTCAGTTATTTAGAAAGTTCCAGTCTGGCTGGCACCTTCTTCCTTCCTTATCTGTAATTTGCTTTCTGTTGCAGTGAAATTTTTTTTCACAGGACCTTTATGGTCTACTTGTAGCTATTCTATGAGCCTGCTGTTTGGGTCATAGCAGGGTCATAGAATAGTTGCAAACTCTGGAGGGGCCCCTCAGGAAGCACTACAGTGAATGTTACAAATGTTAAGTTTGAACTTTTGCACCTGCTCATTGCTTTCAGTTTAGCAAAAAACGTTTTTTCTGCAATTTCGCGCGTTTTTTGGGGCGCGAATCCGTGCGAGATCGATTTCGGGAGCCGCGAATGCTTGCGAATACACTTTTTTTTTTTGCGACGTGTATGTTCGCGGGCTTTTGCGCGTGTTCGCGAGGCGCTTGTAGCTATACGTTTGCCAAGTTACCCTAGCGGTCGTACACGGGCGCGGCCATCTTGTTTGCGTGACGTAATTCCGTTTCCGGCCGCTATGTGTAATCTCGCAAACTGTGCTGCTCGCTAGTACAATTTCGCGCGTGCTCGCGAGGAAAATCTCGCGCGAAGTTACCCACGCGGTTGTGAACGGGCGCGGCCATCTTGTTTCTCATTCATTGCTATGGTTCTGGGCATGCTTTCTGTATCCTCTCTGAATCTCTGCCATCCTTTGCTTGTTTGAAGTTTATTTAATCTATTTTACTTATTATCTATCCCTCTATTTTTCTAGCTGTATATTTTTGTGTTTTCTGCTACTTTTAGTTACTTTTAAACTACTTTTTTAAACTCTTTTCTTTTCTTCTTCACTATTCTATTTCTTCTTTATCATTTAAGTTTATTTCTGCCCAGACCATGGTAAAGGGAGCCGGGAAGCACCCTGAGAAGGGGAAGGGTCCCGCACCCCGTGCCCGGCTCCCGTGCGGGCGTTTGAGGGGGGAGCAAGTGGTGCCGCGGGAGATCTTCAGCGCGGAGGAAGTGGCGGCACTCATCTTCCACGTCCAGCGCCGCCTCCCCAAGACGATCCTGGGAGGCGGCAAGATCGCGACTGGCTATGGCATCCGGGAGCGCCGGAAGCGGTGGGAGAAGGTGTGCCGGGCCATGTTTCAGCTCTCTGGGGTCCGGCGCACATATAACCAGGCCACCCACCGCTGGACGGATGTCATGGACCGGGAACGCGACTTGCTGGACGTGCTTGGCGTAGAGATCCCCGGGCTTGGTGAGTAGTAGTAGCTATTTCTAGCTATTTCATCACTACTCTGTTTTATCCGGCTCTGTTATTTGCAAATGTTTGTTTTTTACCAAGAGCAATAATGCTGCCGATTACATTGTAGGTAAATTATATTTCAAAATCTTCTATGCATTTCAGGTGCACTGCTCTCCTTCTCAGTAGCCTTGCTTGCTACTATGCTTATTTGTTTTGTACATTGTGTTCATTTCATTGGCCTGAGAAATTATGTATGAGTGTAGTGTAAAGATAAGAACTGCGTAATGCTAGACACTAAGGGTCATATTTTTAATTAACGGCGCATCCCTGCAAAGTAGCAGGGATACGGCAGTAATTGTGTGCCATGCCACCATCACCACCCATTGGCCCAAAACGTCACAGAAGCCTTACGCATCTGTGCCGTAAAGGCGGCGCATTGCTGGAGTTGCGTGCCAACGATGGCGCAGCTCCAGCAATGCTCTGGGGTACCCTATCTCCCCAATGCTGCATCAAGCCGTACGTCGGCTTCAAGCGCGCAGGGTTTGACTCATGCATCATTGTCTTAAAAGTGACTGATTGACATCTTGTAGATTTCCCTCAGCCACTTATAGGATTCGTCCCTGCGCAGGTACGCCCTCCCTTGCGCCGGAACGCCCCCTGATGGCGCAGGGCTTTACAACGTGATGCATCGCCCATAATTTCTTTTTTTTTAATACATACGCCGCACCAACACCATGGCGAGTCTTTTGTTCTGCCGCAGCGTCACAAAAGTCACGCAACAATGGAGGAAAATGAGCCGCAAGGGACTTCTAAATCAGCCCCAACAGACTGAAGTCCACTCCTTCCTTTAGACACATGGCTATAAGAAGAAATAGTGGTGGTGGTGGGTGGATTGATAGTTTGAGTATTCACTGATCTGCAAGCAGGATGGACTTTGTCTGTCACTTCGCGTGCTGCGGACTGCTGCCTGCAGTGCCAGGCCTAGGCAAACCTCTTTAGTAGTCTGTTTATTGAGTTACATAGGAACTTTCTAAGTCAACGTTCCGCAAATCAGGCAATACGAATAACGTAGTATACCACATGAGATAGATCCCGTGGAATAGTTGTCTATCTATTTGCTATTTCTCCAAAAAATGTTGTTATTGTTCTTTTGAAATGGTTGATTTGGTTGACAAATCTCATCCATGTTTTGTGGTCTTTCTTTCTTTCATGTTGTACATCAGCTCCCCCCAAGGGCAAGAGGACACAGGAGGAGGAGGGTGCTCAGGATGCAGGCCAGGATCGGGCAGGCGAGGGCTCCTTTGCTGGCCCCAGTAAGTTTTAATTGTAATAAAGAGTACCTATTTTTTCCTAGCGTTCCTCATTCGATTTTTTCTAAATCGTCTTTGATCTTCTTGTACACTGGATATACATTCTTATCCTGGCTCTAATATGACTCCCTGTGGTATTACTAGATTATTCTTATTAGTCTGTCTGTGTAGCTAACTAAGATTGGACATTTGGCAATTCCATTGGACTCCCATTCTATTCAGCAATAGCTCTATGCACTGTCTCCTTACTGACTAGATAGTGTGGCAGAGTCATTCAGCTCTGTAGTCACCGATTATTGATCCCCAATGATCTCTAGATTATCGTACGCAGGACAAGAGAGTACGGAGTCACAGCACAGTCAAGAAGTGTCAGAGGCACTCATGCTTGCAAAAATTCCAAAACCTTTAGCTCATCCACTCTAGTCTGGAGGACCAAAAACCACAGAGTCTATTTAAGTTTAAAAGCTTTATTAAAAGTAAACACATTTATTAAAATCTACTTTGTCATAAAACTATTTAACTGAAAACGGAAAAGTGGTTAGTGCTGACGATTAATTGGACACATTTCTTGTGGTCGAGCCGAGCTCTCACCTGGTTTGAACTTGATCCTGGTCGTGTTCTTAGGAGTCAAGCTTCTGTCTGTTAGGAGAAAAAGTGGTGCGTGTTAAAAATAAAAAGCAAGCATTCATCAGTTGTGCATAAAAGTGCAGCAAGACAACAGCCTTCCCTGGAAAAAGGGACATTTTTACTTTGGAGTAGACAGTCACAAATTATTACATTGTATTGAGTTTTTTTAACATTTCTCCTAGACCAAATATTATATAGTAGTGAGTGGTGTATTCTAACATTCTTAAATGTACTTTGTAGGTGTAACATCTGGTGACGGGGCCAGCGCGGAGGTGGCTGTGTTGGGCGAGGACTCGGAGGACTCTGGGGAGGAGGCGGTGCAAGAGCCGGCGGACGGTCCTGTGGGGGTTCAAACGGTGGTGGCGGAAACAGGTAAGCTATATATTCCTTACTTATTGAGATTGAAGACTGCATAGTGTGCTTTCTGCACGGGTGTATTACAAATCAACCAGGTAGTAGCCTCCTCGAAATGTACTTCGACTTAGCTGTGAAGTTTTTGGTGAGAAGAATCCCAATAAGTTCTTACAGGAACATGATGGATGGGATGAACGAAAAGCGAAAGAAGGGTGTAAGTAAGTGGGACACGAAATTGTATGATGGCTGGCAAAGAAGAACGATATGTGTTTGCTTGGCCCCCGAGGTGGCTTGGAAGGAAAGAATATGGTATGGTGCATGGCTGGGTCAATGATGAAGCAAGGATGGGTGGAAGGACAGCAGCCTGGGTGGGTGAAACAGAAACTGTATGTGTGCGTATACTTTGACTGAATGGATGCCTGGAGCATGGTATTCTCTGACTCTTAGATAGCACATGTGTATCTAGAGAGAGTAGATGGTCGCCAGATGTACTAAGTGTTACCTTGAAGAGCATGTACCACCGCACCCGCACGTCCGTTCCAGTGCAGGGAAGGAAAGGAAAAGGAATTGTAAATGTGTCCAATACTACCATGAATAGTAGCAGTACTTTGTATTGCGTCTGCAATCACAGCATATATCTGGTTATTACGGTGGACACCCCGTACCTCTCTTAATAACTTTAGTTTGCTTGTAGTACGTCATTCATGTGTGGGTGTATCACTGTTCACTCAATATTAAGCAAAGCACCTAAAGTCATCCCATATGTCATCAAATAAGTCCCATGTGAAGTGATAGATAATCAAATTAGTTAGCTTCTTCATTGTCCTTTTCTAGTACTCATTTGCACTGTAGGGTGAAAGGTAAATTAATTAAGCAGTAGCCCTTGTAACAGAGTATTCTCAGTGCCACCCGTAATAGAAAAGTAATAGCTTCACCACCTGCATGTACTGGACCGGTACAGTAACGCAAGTCTGTCTCACTCATCATGGTGTGCAACTTTTTTTCTCGGGTGCAAGTTCACTGTGCTGTCCATGTCATTCTGCCGGCTTGCCTAAGATAACGTACCAATTTTCCTAAACAAGAGAGAAGAAGAAGAATAAGACTGGTGTACTGTCATAGTCGACTGTAATGGAAGTCCATAGTGGTCGTAGAATTTGTTCATTAAAGTACCACTAATGTTAGAGCAAGGATGCAGGAGTGGGAGGTTACATAGATACTGTCCTCAATAGTTATGTACTGTGCTTTCAATTTGCTACTTGTACTGTGACCCAACTTTCGGCTCAATCACTTTGTGTTATTAATGCTAAGGAGCATTGGTTACAGACTATGTCTTTCTTTCTTCATATAGTTGCTCCTTCCAAATCAACAACACGGAGGGAGCAGGCTAGAATGGCCCGGCAACGGAGGCTGGAGGCCACTGTCGCCGAATATCGGCGGCTGGTGGCCCTGGAGGAGGAGGAGGACACGCAGTCGAGCGGTGCAACAACAACATCCTCGGCTGGGACCGCTGCATCCTCCTCCAGGTCCCACAGTGCTCCAGCGGGACCGAGCCGGGCTAACAAAGCCAACCGCCACCGCCAAGCAACAGAAAAACCAGCTGCCCCCCACAGGAGCTGCAAGGAACGCCAACGCCACCTACGAGTCCGAATGTCCAACCTGGAGCAGGAGGTCCAGAAGTATAAGAACTTGGTGAAGGGCCTCCGCTCCGAGCTTGCCACCCTCCGCAAGGAGTATGATGCCCATGCGGCAAAATGCACCAGCACCAGCACCCTCCAGTAGTGGAGTGTCCCTTGCCCTTTTTTTATAGACTTTTGGGGGGTGGGATTTGGGAGTTGGGATCGTTGTGGGACGTTTCAAAGACAATCGTTGGGGTTAGGGTGGGTCTTGAGGGAGATTATTTTGTTAGGGCTACATAAATATACATTTTTAAACTTTATCTGACCATACCTGTTTTTTACTGCTTTTCAGTCTGGTGGGTGGGGGACGGGGGTGTAACAGTAACTTTGTTTTCCTGAACAGTCGTAGGACTTTAGTAGTACAACCGTCAATCTCTTGTCTACTCCGAAATAATACTCCATTATACTACCTCCCACCAAACGCTTATCTTACCTGTAATTAGTGTTAGAAATTAGGGCTAGGCCCAGGGCTGGCTCCACGTGAAATGGGGATTAACGTTGTCAATCCTGGGCGGGTGACATTTCCTCATTGCGGTGGTACTAGTGGTGTGACACAGTGGCAGTTGCATGCCTATGGAAAAAAAGAAAACGAAACCTTGTTTGTCCTTACTGTAGCATTACAACGGTTACGGTACGATCGAGAATATAGCAGGTGACAGTACACTAGAACAGTGCCATAATGTGGCCTAACAAATGGTAAAGTATTTGCTTGCAAGTATAAGTAACTAGTACTTGCGTTGAATTTATTTGACATTGGCTACTACTACTAGAAGATATAGTACTGAAGCTGAGTAAGTCTAGAAGATATCCTCGTATTCCTTCACCAGCCTGTTGCTATGACCTTATCCTCCCCAGCAAGTGTGTGGAATTATTGATGTCATTTTAGTCAGACATCAAGCAAAACAACACAGCCCGGGGGAAGAGGGTTAGGGTTTGTAAAATGGATGGGAATGGGGGTTTCTTTTTGGGTAGGTTTTGTTGAGAGAAGAAAAAAAAAGCAGAGCATGGACAAACAATAATTGAAGATAAAGACAATCTTTGGTTACAAACTAAAGCTAAGCACATGCAGTCACACTCATAGAATAAAACAATGGATACTGTATCTGTATTGCGTATGTTGTTGGAGTTGTCCTGTTGAATTTGGTAAGTAAGTTGCATGCAGCAAACAATTCCTCTTATTGGCGGCACTCCTCCATTCCAGCAGACTCTTCGTCCATCAATGTTGGTGACCACTGACAGAAGACACCCTGTCCACTGCCTGCCTGGCGGATGTTGACTGAAACCCGGCCTGTAATTATTGAACGGAAAACAGGAAGTGCTATTACAATACCACTGATAAATAAATAAAAGGTATGTACGCTGTGTGGTTCAAAAAGTGACACTTTGATTTCCCAAACAGACAGTACAATATTTTTGAAATTGCGTGCTCTGTCTGTGTCACCTTTTTAAGGATAAATAAGTATGGCCAAAATATTATAGCGGATCTTTCCCCTCAAGGTAGGTGTACTGTAAACTGTGTTTTAGAACAAAATTTGACCTTCCCAGCAATGCTCCCACCAAGACCCTTACTAAAGCCAGTCGCAAAAATGTAGAAGAACCCCAATCAGATCTCTAAAAACGATGCCTAGCAGAAAAATGGTTACAAAACGTACTTTGAAAGTAACAGTAGGCCCAAATACAGACCGTGCATTGTATTCAAACCACTTGCAAGCAAGCAAAAGTATCCATAGCCAGCATCGCTCCAACAGTGCTCTACAACACCAGAACTGCGTTGCAATAGAACCCCCCGAAACACATGCAATCCTGCTGCTAGGGCTAACCCTAACGAACCCTAACTTACAAAAAGTGCCAAAACTGGTGTTTCCTTATGGATTTTGTCCAAAACACTTCTATCCGGTATTAGACCTTCCCAGGAATGCCCCAGGCAAGACCTGCCAACCCACCCGGAAAAAACCACCCGACAACACCCCCAAACAGCGAAAAAGCTAAATCTCATACTTACAATATCTCTCGGCCTTCGGTCCAAACGCGGCGCTGTGCAGCTAGGTCATCATCATCATCAATCATCATAACTCCTGTTTTCCACCACGGATTTCCTGAAAAGCAAATGCAATCAAGATTAGATTGTCGCAGCAGTGCTTCGACAGAGACCCCGGCCGCAACCCACCCACGAACAGCAGGAAGCCCCCCAAAACGCTACATTGAGCAAGATGACAGAAGAAATAGCAAAAAAAAGGCTGTTCCTTAAGGATTTTGTCCAAAACACTTCTATCCGGTATTAGACCTTCCCAGGAATGCCCCAGGCAAGACCCGCCAACCCACCCGGAAAAAACCACCCGACAACACCCCCAAACAGCGAAAAAGCTAAATCTCATACTTACAATATCTCTCGGCCTTCGGTCCAATCGCGGCGCTGTGCAGCTAGGTCATCATCATCAATCATCATAACTCCTGTTTTCCACCACGGATTTCCTGAAAAGCAAATGCAATCAAGATTACATTGTCGCAGCAGTGCTTCGACAGAGACCCCGGCCGCAACCCACCCACGAACAGCAGGAAGCCCCCCAAAACGCTACATTGAGCAAGATGACAGAAGAAATAGCAAAAAAAAGGCTGTTCCTTAAGGATTTTGTCCAAAACACTTCTATCCGGTATTAGACCTTCCCAGGAATGCCCCAGGCAAGACCCGCCAACCCACCCGGAAAAAACCACCCGACAACACCCCCAAACAGCGAAAAAGCTAAATCTCATACTTACAATATCTCTCGGCCTTCGGTCCAATCGCGGCGCTGTGCAGCTAGGTCATCATCATCAATCATCATAACTCCTGTTTTCCACCACGGATTTCCTGAAAAGCAAATGCAATCAAGATTAGACTGTCGCAGCAGTGCTCCCAGACACCAAAAATCACCCACAAACACCCGGAACCCCGCCAAAGAGCACCCCAAAGGCAAGCAAGTCAGCAAAAACGGCAAGAAATTTCCACCTCATATTTGGTCCAAAACACTTTTGTCCATTATTAGAGCTTCACAGCAATGGGCCCAAATCCGTCAACTCACCCGCAAAGAAGTACAACACCCCCACAAGTGCTGAGTCTTTCTTCATTGGGCGTAATCCAGCACTCTGCTTTGAGGGAAATCGCAGTCTGGAGGAGGAGGATAGAGGAGCATGTACTTCAGAACTTGTGAACCTGAGGAATGTAGACTGCGGCACCTTCAAATCAATAAGCAAACAAGTGAAGACAGTTCTGCTGATGGTCTTGTTTTTGGGATTAGGTGATTAAAGTTTGAATTAAATTAACTGTGCAAACCAAAGATAGAGAGACAAACAGGAATAAAAGTGAATAAGGACGAAAAAGAAAGTTCTTGATTCATTGTCTCATTTTCAGGGCTCGGTGTCAGGGAATAAGAAGAAGATTTCGTCATCATACTCTGCGAATTCAGGCAGGATGAGGTCAGTGCCACCGAACAGAGAACAAATCCCCTCATCTACGTTGCCGTCCTCCTCGTCTTCATGCGGCGTGCTTTCTCGTACTTTGTAATCTGGTGGTATGAGGTGCTGATTCATCTTGATCATTGTCAGCCGCTCCACATTTTTGGGCGAGAGGCGGCTCCGTTTGGGAGTTACAATGCCACCAGCAGCACTGAAAACACGTTCAGAAGACACACTTGCGAGTGGGCAAGACAAATAGTTTATAGCCAGGTTGGAGAGCTGTGGCCACAATTGTTTTTTGCCATGCCAATACTGCAATGGCTCATCATTAAGAAAGACCTCTGTTGAGTCATTCATATAGTCCTGCACCATCGACTCAAGGTCATCAACGGTTCCTCCACTTTGCTTACTTTTTGCTGTGCCTTTGACATTTTTTCGAGAACCATACCCAAGCAAACTTAGCCAATCCTCTACAACAGCCACTGATACTGTTGTGTGTGGTGCAGATGATCCAGTTGCCTTTAACGGCTGAGAGGTCACTTGTGCCCCAGCCACAGGTGCAGAAGTGGATTCTTGTGACTGGGGATGGCCTGCTGATGCTGATGCTGATGTACTGTCTTCTCCTTCAATAACCTGCCGTTCTTTTTCAAACCTCTTGGCTGACAAGGCTAACCAATTTTTGTACTTTTGAACATCTGCATCAGCAAAAGGAAAGAATGCTTCGCCTGCCAGTGCCTTTTTGTAGCGTGGATCCAGAATAGTAGCACAAATGTAATGCTGTTCTGACTTGATGTTTTTAAGACGTTCATCACCACGTAGGCGCTCTAATAATTTCTCAGACAAAATAAAATGGTCTTTTTTTTTTTCATCTTTTTCAAACTCAGAAGACACCGCCATCAGTTGGTGCTCCAGCATGCACAACAATGGGATAGCTTTTCCCAAATTACAGTCCTCCTGGCTGACTGCACGCGTGAAGAACTCAAAAGGACGAAGCATGTCTGTCAGGCTTTTAACTATGTCCCATTGCGCCGCACCCAACCGCATGTCCTCCTTCTGAGATGTACCCTCTGTGAAGAAATAGTGATCGAGTACCGTATACTGCTCCTACAGACGCTCAAGCATGTAGAAGGTTGAGTTCCAACGTGTTGCCACCTCCTGGATGAGTGCTTTCACTGGCATTTGACGTTCAAGTAGCAGTCTCCTCAGATGCTTCCGGGCCTTAAAAGAATGGCTGAAATGGTTGCACATTTTGCGGCAGGTGGCCATTACCTCGAACGCTGGACTGTGTTTATCACTCAAGAATTTTTGAACTACCAGGTTGATACAGTGCGTCAAACACGGCACTCTAAAATAGTCACCCTGAAACATGGCCTTAACTACATTGGCGCCATTATCCGTGGAAACATAACCAATCATGCGTTTTTGGGGGGATAGCATTTTCAAGACCTTTTTGTTAAACTCTTCCAAAAGGTTTTCTGCTGTGTGACTTTTCTCCAAGCCAAACATGGCTAGTGTTGCATGTTTCTGAGCAGCTTTAAAAACTTGGTCCGGGTCAACACCTGCGTTTAGCTTTGCTTTAACACCTGAAAAAGAGACCCAGTGTGCAGTGATGCACATGTAATCAGCGCCTGCGCCACTGGTCCACATGTCTGTTGTCAGATGTATTGTGTGAACAGCACTCTTCTGCAAAGCTGCCCCAATCGCCTCCAGCACATCTTCATGTAGTGCTGGAACCGCAACTCTGGCAAAATAGAACCGGCTAGGAACCTTCCATTTAGGGCAGAGCGTTGCCACTAATTCTAGAAAACCTACCGCTTCTACAAAAGAAAAAGGGAGAAGGTCCACAGCTAGCATTTTAGCCAGCTTAGTGTTATACAGACGCGTCAGTGGGTGGTTGCGTTCATATGGCACGTCTGAAGTAAGCATTGTTCTAATGTTGCCCTGGACCAAGCATTTACGGGCTGATAATGACTTCGTTGACCCAATTTTGCTCGCTGGTGAACTTTTGTGCGTTGGTGTCTCAGTCGCTCCAACACTCTTAGTGTGCCTCACATTGGGTGTGCTGCTGACAGGGGTACTGGGTGTAAGGGAAGTGTTTGACACGTCTTCTTCCTCCTCGTCATCATCAGATGAAACATCAACGTTTCCTTGAATTCGGCCTTTCTTGATCGCATCTAGGTGCGCAAACCATTTGACAGTGTGCTGTCTCCTAAGATGACCTCTCTGGCCTCCGGTACCATAGTTGGTACCTGGCTTACCACGACTAACTGCTTGCTTACAAATGGTACAAATGGCAAACTTTGGATTTTTTGGACAAACAGTAAAGAAGTCCCAAACTGGGGACTTGAAGTGTCTGTGGGACATGGAGGAGGCGGCGCCGGCGATACTGGTGGTGGTGGTCATGAAGCTAATGCCAGATGAAGTGGAGGATCTGGATTGCCCAACTTTTGTACGTTTTGCACTTTCACCGCCACTAATTAAGGTCGAGGTTGACGGAGGTCTCTTCTTGCCAGAAAGAAATATGGAAGCGGGACGAGTTGGTGTACTACTTAACTCCAATGATTGTGGTGTTTCCACTGCCTCCTCATCGACAACATCATCATCATCATCACGCTCAGCAGCTCTTCGGGCTAGGGTCAAAATGTCTGTTTGCTGCATGCCCGCTGGGGCTGCAGTGACCTTTATGATGACTGGGTCGTCGTTGGCAGAGTCTTCATCAGCAGCAGTATCCGCCACTTCTTGTTGAGCCTCATCACACTCCATAACTCTGAGACTTTGGACGAGCTTCCTTTTACGCTTAACTACCTTTGTCGGATCATGGTGTGCCTCACTCTCAGACGGCTGTGGTGCTGGTTCCCAAGTTTGATCCGTATCATCAGAAGGAGGTGTGCTTGAAGAAGATGTAGACACCACCCTTGATCTCTTCCTTGCTAGGGGTGTGGAAGACAATGAAGGATCATCAGGAGGAGTGGCTTCCTCAAATGATACCTCGCCTTGATTGTCGATTTCCTGCTGTGCCCCTACTTCGGGAGGAACAACTATTGTGGCCACTTGTGACCCTCCATGCACCTCTGCTTGCGCATCTCCTTGCGCTGCCTCTCCTTCCACATGTACTTGGGCTTGTACTTGCACATGTGATTGTTGTTGCGGCTGTGGTTGTTCAACACTCGTCAGATGAGCTACAACAACCTGTGTTGATTGAGGGACATTGCTGCTGCTTTCTTGCGATGAGCCAACATCACTGGTCGATGGTGATTGAAGAACTATACTGGCTGCCTCTGCAGCACTCAAGGGCTTGGACTTAAGTTGGAGTGGTGGTGGTGGTGGCACTGAGCCCAATGAAGCGGGGGTGCTGCTGCCAGCTTGGTCCCCAGCAGATCCCGCTGCAGGCATACTTTTTTTTTTACTCCCAAAAAAAGGGGCGGGCGGCACACCAGTGTCCTTGGTAACTTGCTTCTTCTGCTCCTTACTGGCACCTTTCTTGCTAGAGGAGCTACGGGTTACTTTTTTTGGGGCCATCTTCTTCAGAGCAGGTCAGCAGGCAGCAGTTGCACGAGTTGCAGAGGGTTCTGTGTCCAGACGTGACGTCGCGTGACGTTATGCTGCACACACACACCGCTGCAGGACTTCTTCCTGGCACTGGTGGTTCTCTTGAGTCTTCTTGTGCACCTAAAAGCAATGGAAGACAGAGGAACATCAGTTCAGTTATACACCCCAAAAAATGGACAAAACACAGAAAAAAGAACACAATCCCATGCCGTCCATGATGTTTACATTGAAGACACCCCACAGAAAGACTAGGGACATGCAAGTATGCAACACTCACTACCCCTGGGCATAATGGATGAAAAGTAGGCAAAATAAGTGCATTCCTCAGACACTGCCTCTCTTCAAAATGGCCCCTTACACCCCAAGCACATGTTGCCTGTACCAGCCAGCACTCAAGATGGCCACCACCACCACCCACATGGCCAGTCCACATCAACAGTACACCCCCAAAAAACAGAAAAACAGCCAGAAATCACCACAATCCAATGCCATCCATGATGTTTACATTAAAGAGAGTGAGACCAGACCACACCACAGGCACACTCAGTCCATGCACCACCACCCCTGGGCAAAAGGCCACACCAGCAGCCCCCAAAAAACGACAAAAAACAATAAAATAAGCACAATCCCAGCCCATCCATGGCCTCAATTATGTTTACATTCAAGAAGACACCCCTCAGAAACACTAGGCCCATGCAACACTCACTACCCCTGGGCATAATGGATGAAAAGTAGGCAAAATAAGTGCAGGCCTCAGACACTGCCTCTCCTCAAAATGGCCCCTTACACCCCAAGCACATGTTGCCTGTACCAGCCAGCACTCAAGATGGCCACCACCACCACCCACATGGCCAGTCCACATCAACAGTACACCCCCAAAAAACAGAAAAACAGCCAGAAATCACCACAATCCAATGCCATCCATGATGTTTACATTAAAGAGAGTGAGACCACACCACAGGCACACTCAGTCCATGCACCACCACCCCTGGGCAAAAGGCCACACCAGCAGCCCCCAAAAAACGACAAAAAACAATAAAATAAGCACAATCCCAGCCCATCCATGGCCTCAATTATGTTTAAATTCAAGAAGACACCCCACAGAAAGACTAGGCCCATGCAACACTCACCACCCCTGGGCAAAGGGCCCCACCAGCAGGCCCAAAAAAACGACAAAAATCAGCACAATCCCAGCCCATCCATGGCCTCAATGGTGTTTAAATTCAACAAAACAGTTGTATCATGCACCCCTAACCAACCCTGGTCCTACTGGATACTGTGGCTACCCACAATATAATTTATTTAATGTTCTGAAAAAGTTCCAAAATTTTACTTGCAGCAACTGTAATGCCCCAAACAAACTTACTTGTGAAAGTTGATTTCTAATCCAAAAGTGATCCAAAGACAGTCAAAAAGGCCTCAAATCCAAATATCCAGCAGCACCCACAAAAAGTAATCCTTCCAGCTCCAGATCCAAATGAAAGTGACCAGGAGATGGACAAAGCACTGGGAGGAGCCTGCTGGACAGGAACAGGAAGTTGGAGACTGTGGGGCACTTCCTTCCTCCCCCCCCCCAAAATGGACTCCTTGCAAAAAAAAAGGCCATGCAAATGTCAATCTGAGGAGTGATTCTGATAAAAATCATAATTTTCTGAAGGTTTATCCTGTTTGCTGGTGATTTTCTTGTGCAGAATTGCAAAAGCTCTATTTCGCGAGTGCGAGATTGTTCCTTTCCGCCGCAACTACGTGTTCGCAATTGCGAACTCTCGCGAGGTGTGCTGTGCAAGGTGGCAAGCCGCGATTACGTATTCGCGGGCGCCAAACTCCCGCGGGATCACGCAGCAAGATCCAAAATGGCGCGTCACTCGCAAAGAAAAACAACTCGGCAAACGCTAAATGACGGAAAGTGAACGCCGTGCACCACGCCGCGCGCCGCAACCAAGCAAAAAATCCGCCGCGAGCGGATTCACGGATTTTTGACAAATTCGCGAGAGTTCGCGGATTGCGAATTTGCCGAAAATCCGAAAAATCCGCGATCGGAGCGGATTTTACGCCCATGCTTATTCCCCTGTTTCATAGCGTCTTGCCCTAGAAACCTGATACTCGATGGTTTCCTTCTGTATAACTATTTTCTGAAGATCAGCTTTAATAACAGTTATTCTTTTTAAACTCTCCTGTCCCTCCCGTCCCTGGCCTATATCCTTGATATAC
Organism: Lissotriton helveticus; assembly: GCF_964261635.1. Classification (NCBI taxonomy): domain Eukaryota; kingdom Metazoa; phylum Chordata; class Amphibia; order Caudata; family Salamandridae; genus Lissotriton; species Lissotriton helveticus. The sequence goes on along the minus strand of NC_136068.1, from coordinate 875,456,166 downwards.
TGTTCTTCAGCTACCCCTAACATGTCCATAAGCCTCTCAATCTCTCTCTTATCATCTCTCCTGAGCCTAGCCGAACAACTTATCATCGCTCCCCTTAAAGAGGCCTTAAAAGTGTCCCACACGCCATTCCGAGACGTGCTATATCGGTTAGCATCATAAAACTCAACAGCCCATTTTCTAAGATGTTCCACGAATCTGGTATCTAATAATAGTTTTCTCTCAAAAGACCAGCTAGTTTGTTTTCTCTCAACTCTAGGCATTTCATAAAACAGCACCAGAGGATTATGGTCCGAAATTGACTTTGGGAGTTTCTTGATGCAAACCTTATTCAACTCTGGGGAGGAGATCAAGAAATAGTCTAACTTGGTATAACTCCGATTGGGGCTAGAAAAATAGGTGTAACCTGGATCTAAGAGTTCCTTTACCCCCCACACATCCTTGAGACCATGTGACTTCATAAGAGAATCCAGAGCTCGGAACACTTTAGGTTTCTGCCCAGAATAGTCAGCTGATTTATTCCAGTCTACTGAGATATTTAAATCCCCACAAACTATTATGGGCGTTGGCCAATTGGCTAGCTCCCCTTCCAAAAAGTCGAAGATTTCAGGATCATCCTGATTTGAACCGTATATCACACATAATGTGTAGCCTAAGTTGAGTTCCACTATCACCCATCTCCCTGCGCTATCGGCCTTGTGACGCTTAGCTCCCCCTAAAAAGGGTTTAGCTAAGATGGCCACACCTCTAACTGTTGATGTTTGAGATGAGCAAGCTAAAATTTCAAACCCCCTAAAATTCATTATATTTCTTTTTGCCCAAGGAAGATGGGTCTCCTGTATACAAAAAATATCGAAGTTATTTTATTTAGAAAAATGTCCCACCCTTTGACGCTTTCTCGCATCATTCAGACCACCTACGTTGTCTGTACACATTTTAATGCCTGACATGTGTTTGTGTTAAATTTCCCTGCCGAGCTTGGATTATTGTCATAATCATTAAAAGGACTTTAGTGTTGATATTATTTACCTTAATACACCTTATTTTCTCTTTTTTTGCTTTTTCCCCCAACCCCTTGTACTCCCCCTCCCCAAGCCGCCCACCCTTCCCCTCCTCCAGCCCAAACAATTTTAACAGACCAGTTCTGCAGCTTCTTTTTGTTACTAGGGGCTGATATATCAGTATCATTGCAAAACGGCCACCAGTAACAGAAATAGCCTCCACGGCTGAAAAATCGGCTCCTACCCTTTCAGCCTCCCGGGAAAATACCAGATGTCAATTAAGACCAGTCCGGCCCTGAAGCTGTCCAACAGAGACCGCTTCCACTGTCCACATAAATGCCACTGCCTTTGAAGTGACTGTATCCAGTCAGTGGTTTGCAACCACGGTAGCAGTTGCAAACAAAAGACACATGAACATGCATATTGCAGGGAAAGGTGTAAATCTTTCATCACTATTTTGTTGTGTGAATCTCACAAGTTTGCACAGGTAACATTGTGATTTACAATCCCATTCGTGAACCGCAATGTCCCTTTGGTACATTGCAATTTTGGGTTTTGCATACAACAAGTACACTTTTACACACTGAACCATTTGTGAGTACAAAACCAGTTACATCAGGCCATCATTTACTTGCAATTTTGTATATTTAATAGGGTGCCATACATCACCATCACTTTGTCTGAACTACTTGCCAACAATGTGTCTTGTTTCACTTGGATCTGTGTAGAAAAAAACACATTGAAGTTTATGGCGAGACAGAAGCAATGGTTTCAATTGATACAGAGGGTTAAACGAAAACAGGAAGACTTATAAAATAACTACTTTAAAGGGTTATCTTGAGGCAAGTGGGGACAAGCAACAACATGGACAGTGGGTGGTACAAGCAAAAATACAGACAGTGGGTGGGAGCAAGCAATTACACAGACAGCAGACAAGGACAACAATGAAGCTGACGAGGACGAAGAATGACACAGACAGCACGAGAAGGCAAGCAACAACACAAACAGAGGTAGAAAGCATAAAAGGGCGACAGCTTTCTAGGACAAGCTCTCTCATGAAGTGCTTTAACAATTGGAAAATAGTAGCTTTCAAAATGTGAGCAGTAGAAGGACTCAAATACATTGGCCATACTCCAGAAAAGGCTCAGACATAAGAATAGGACGTGCAGGCTGAATACCACCTGCAAATGGCAGGGCTCTGTGCCCACTGTAAGCTAATAAAATGCCTCACAATCAACTGCACCGGCACTGTGTCAGTTGAGACCTAAAAGGCACCAATGTTTTATTTTATCCACTTTATCAATACTCAATTTATTGAATTATTTATTTATTTATTTATTTATTTTTGAAAATCTTTATTGAAACTTGCAAAATAGTACATGCGCAGGCCCACAACCACAGGGGCCGGCCGCAAGCGTATCAAATGAATCAGGATGTAGAAACAAGAACACGATCGAAGAAAGCAATATCATAGATACGACATGTGTGAGGGCGCACTGCAAAGCATAAGGATATATGAGATTTTCGTTTTTTTTAAAGTTATGTAGAGTAGGAACGGCTGTAGGAGCAATGGCGTCACACCACATAATAAAATAAGAAGAGGTTAGGGGGAGGACGTACCCCGCGGAGCAAACAGAATCAGTGATGAACCATGAAGTTGTCAAAACAATACAGTCGCCGAGGCGGACCCAGAGCAAAAACAATACGACAGCAAGCGATATAGCAGAGCACCATCCAGAAATCCCGCCCTCCAGTGGCCTAAAGGCATAGTTGAGTGTAGAAGCCTTATAATAAAAGGAGAAAGGGAAAGAAAGACAGCCAACCCTATTAAAGAGGTAAAGAACCCTCCCAAAGACAGACGGAAAAAGAAGAAAGGGACCATAGAACAAAACAAACTAAAATAACAAACCCCCCCCACACCCGCCACCCCACACCACTGTAATGGCTACGGCCTACCCCACTAACAGCGTGCCTGTCGCCCAGGAACTGCCCCAAAGGAGAGGGAAAGAAAAAGTCAAAGAATCCACTAAAGAATAAGATTATTAAGAAACTGGAGGGGGGCCTTCAAACATGCCCCCGGCTTCTCCATCCCGCACAATATACTCCTCCCCAAGGTAAACAGTAAACAACAAAAATCGAGCATGTCAGAGAGAAATGGGGAGCATTATTCACCTACTACACTATTAGTCATGCCGTGAGAGCACCATCCCCCGTGCCCGCCCGCCTATTAAATGACAACCTCTGAAGGATCAGCCTTATCCTTGGCCTCTCTTTGCGAATCCACCAATGCATACCCGTCGACCCATTGCCATGTCTGATGTTACGAGGAAGAGGAGCGACCAAAAGAGACCAAAAAGCGACACACACATGTAATGTGGACGTCGCTGGATACCAACACAGTCATCATCATGGAGGATCATCTTTCCCGGTACTGCCCCAGGACATGTGTTCCACACCAAGCACACAGGGTCTAGGAAGGAGGAAACAGCCAGAGCAGGTGACCGTTGCTGGAATATTGCCTGGGTCGCCGGAGGCTGTGCGTGGGACAAGGTCACCATCTTCTGCTCAAACCTAAAACCTCCGGAACAGTCCGAACCTACAGCCAGCCGACCACACGTTGCCACATAGTCCGAAATTTCCAGCTTTCCCCTATTCACAGGGGAGGCCACGACACTCTCTTCCTGTGTGAAGTGAAGCAGATCCTTGTGTACCTGGGGACAGGCCGATCTCAACTGTGCCGACGCTGACACAATATCATCAAGCTGTCTCCCCAACATTCGGGCGCCGTGATCCAGGGTGGAATGAAGGGCACTGAGGGCTGCGAGAAGATCACCATACGCCAGCATAGCTCCTTGCGTCCGCTCTGCTACGCTCCTCGCAGCCACACACTCCCAACCTTGCTGAGACCCAGTATACAGGATGATAGACTCCATCCTATCAAGATGGCCGTAGGGTAGTACCACGTTAGATTGGGACCGGGACTCAGGCACAAGCGCATCAAGTTCCATGTTACTGCAAACAGGATTCCGGGGGCGGGCAAAATATGTGCCCAGTGTGCGGTCACAGGTAAAAGCCACCCTCACCCTGGATCAGTACTAGCGAAAAATTCGGGAGTGGCCCGCGAAAATCGGGGCGAGTTACAAGCAGCGTCCGAGCAGCTCACTGGTGAGGGCTCAGGCAATTACAGAAGCATCATTGGAATTGCCACCTCGGGTATGCACTCGATCCGCTCCGCTCAGTGGTAGGAGTGACCACAGCGAAAATCAGGCCAATATTCGCACCGCTCCGGTAGTACGACTCCACCCAGTCACCAATGGCCGCTGTTATTGAACTAGTACCCGGCCGCGTTGTCCACCCGAGGTCCCGGTTCCAGGGTTGCACAGGCCTCAAACTTCAAATGAACATTTCACCGGCGGTACCGCCGCAGAAACCTCAGGAGCACACGATCGGTTGCCGCTCTCAACCACCATCACGGGCATGTAGCGCAGGCTCAGGATCTCGTGCAGGATATCTGTGCGGGATGTGGAGGTTCACGGAGCCGGGGGCCTACGCTGCCATCCCGATCGCCATCTTGGCTCCTCCTCGAATTTATTGAATTTTAAAGGATGAATGAGCCAGAGTCAGCCCAGCTAGTACTTGATCCTGTGAGCTTTAGGTCATACACAGATATCAGCAGCAAGCCCCTTACTGAAACCCTACTTACTGAATAGGCTCTTCTGTAAAACAGTTTCTATTAGGTTTTGTGTGATTCATATTAAAACAAAAAAACGTGTCTTGGAGAAGAGAACCACATGCTGCTGGTGACCCCTACCTCTTTGAAGGGTACTGGGTCATACATTTGTTGAATGCTACCAAGCTTTACATTGTAGAAGATAAAACATCCTGCTTGCTTTTACACACTAAGCAAATACTGGGAAAAAAAAACTAGTTCAGAGACTAAGATGGTAATCCAATAGCTAAAGACAGTGGGCATACTTCTGGCTAAAGTCATGTGCTGAGTCTCTGTACAGGCGTCGCAGAGCAGTTGGCGAGACATATCTTTTGTGCCGAATTCCAAGGGAATTTATTCACTCTGAGGTGTAGGGCAGTAATTCACCAGCACACCAGTTGTGCAGACCTGCAGGCAGGGACAGCCAACACTGGTCCTCATCAAATGTTTATCTTACTACATCTGGGTTAAATATATATATATGTATAAGGCTAAGTCTGTGACATTCAAGTAACAGGTGGCAAGGTGCAGGCCAATGGATAGGCAGGGCTGCAGTGTCCGTATAGTGCTGGGAAAGGGCTGACTTCACTAGAACTTGGGAAGAGGAAAATAAGAAAAGGTTGTCAGGTGAACCCGTCAAGAAATAAGCAACAGATCGAGAGGGACAGGCAGGACAGCACCAACAATGCAAGAGGGAGGGGGCATGAACGAGGAGGCACAGGCAACAAAGTAAAAAGCAAGATGAAAGAGAAAAAACAAATAACACACCTCCACCCTAGCTCAAGCAGTGGAAGGATACAAAGGAAGACATTAATCAGGAAGCAGAGTAACACCAAACCATTCACTTGCCTATAATTTAACAAAGACGTCAAAATGATCAACTTTGGATAAAGGAAACCAAAGATATGAATCTGTACATTTTTTCAGCATGTGGCACCTAGAAACTGTAAAGCACTAGTGAAAAATATCAGCTCAGAGCCTAGCTATCATTTCAGGCCAATTGCAGGTGAGCAGACGATGAGCAAACTAAAGCAGGATTTTATAGCCACTGACTTCAGTTTGCTAAGGGGATAGATTTTCTGCCTCATCCTTGTACAAGAATTTAGTTACAGATTGAATAACTTATTTTGGTTTCAAAATCCACCAGTAAGCAAAAGTGGAAGCTGAAGCTGGGCAGGGCACCATGAGGCCAGATGGCCTTAATGCGAGATTTCCACTGAGCAATGTATCACTCTGGCAGACATCTACAAGTGGAAGATTTTCTTCCCCACCATGTGGATATCCTCCCTTGGCAAGTGTCAGTTAGAGTCTTGTAAACCAATGAGTGATTGGCAAACTCCTTACCCCCAATACTATGTTCTCAAAACTTTCACATATTTGATTGCATAACTTCCATTTCTTGCTTTACTGCAAACCTTGTAATGGAACCTAATGCAAAATAGCTACTGCTATCATACCTGAAGGAGCTGTGGTCCCCCAAGAAACTTCCAGTGGAAATGAGGTCCTCCCCTCTGTCAGGGCCATAGCTGGTTCTCTATCCTGTTGGCATTTTAGTGAGAAAGTCTTGGAACACTCTGGGATTTATTGACTGAAGTTCCAGTCAGCCTCATATGGCATTTTCCAGAAAAAGGAATAACTTTTAAGAATAATTTTTTTTCTACTAATTGATCCATGAGCCATGGAATGGATGACTGCACGAAGAGGAAGTGAAACATGCATATGCTGACCAATGGGAAGCAAGGAAATAAGAGTGATAATAGATTGTCACGTGAGACAGCGCATGTGTGCTGCCTACAGGTGAGACCTAAAAATGGTAAGGGTTGAGTGTAAATTGATTCACCATGGGGAAAATACAAAAATAAACACATGAAGTGTGCTTGCACTTCCTTTTTTTATTTTCATTCATTACATTTTTTTCTTCTGAGTAAAAAAAATCATGAGTGGCTTTTGAATGATTACCAGTCATAACCTCGAAAAGTTTGGCGAGTTTTGGACAGTCTTAAATCTGCACCACTCAACATACGGCTTCAACTCTGCATGTTCTTAAACACGCATATACCTTAACCAAGCATATGTGTGGTTAAGGAAGTGCGCAGTAGAGCTGTTGGCTGCAGATTAGCAGAATTCGGAAGCAGGGAGACATTGGACGAGGAAGTGTAAGACGTGGTGAGATAAGTGGGGATGGGGCTGGGTTTTGGGGGGTGGGCGGGTAGTTTGTATGGGTTAGGGGTAGATTCCAGGGCTGAGGTGTCGGGGTAGTTTTCAGGACTGGTGGAGGGGAGTCAGGGTGTTTTTCAAGGTTGAGGAGTCAGGTAGTTTTCAGGGATGGGGGTCGGATAATTTTTAGGGCTATGAGATTGGAAAGTTTTTAGGGAATGGGGGTTGGGGTTGTATTTATAATTAGGGGTTAGGGTGTTAGGCCTTAGGGCAGTGGAGAGGGTCGGGGTATATTAGGGACAGCGCAAGAGGTGGGGGGTCGGGGTAGTGTATGTAAAGGGGCTGGGTTTTAGGCCTCAGGGGGAAGGGAATGGGTAAAAGGTTAGTTTCTAGGGCTTTGAGGTGATGGGGTGTTTTTTAGAGCTAAGGGGGTTAGGGTCATTTTTTTAAATAGGAGGTTAGGGTCTTGGGCCTAAGGGCAGTTGAAGGGGAGTGGGGTAGTTTTAGGGACACCGTGGGGGTCGGAGGGGGTCAGGGAAGATTTTGGACCTCAGGATGGCGGGACATGTAGGGGATATGTAGGTTAGGGTTAAGGTCCGAGTAGTGGAAAACTTAGCGACCAATTCCCCTTTACCATTCATGTCTTTACCACGAAATTGTGTGTTAAAGGCATGCGAAGTAAAGAATGCGTGGTTAAGATACATTCATGGTTCGGACTGCGTGGTAGAGGGGCACATGGTTTAGCCATGCTTGCCTCTATCATCATACAACCTATGGATGCAGATTTACAACTCCTTCTTAGAATCAGTCACTGAGTTCAGCTTTTTGGGGTATAATGGATAAACGGTTTGTGCAACAGTTGAGTTCATTTGAAAAAAATAGGTCTTGTCTTGTGAACTTTACAAAGTAATGGGGAAGCTTGAGAATTTTGTATAAATTAGGAGGTAAATTAAGGTTTGATTAAAAACAATAATTATTATATTTACGGAAATGTAAAGGTATACCCTAGGCGCACTTAATCTGCACATCTTTACATGTCCGTACACACATTCTTGGAAACCCAATTGCAAAAAGTTATGACATTTGCAGAAACAACCACGCAGAGGGGGATATTCTCAAGAACATGTGATAACCATTGCAAAATAAGCTTAACGCAACTTTCAACATTGCAGTCTATTGCGGGAAAATAACGCCATGTTAACTAAATATTCACAACACAGAGGCACCATGCGATAAGCCCCCAAACAACGCGCCACATGTCTATGCTAAATTTCAATGCAACACCGCCAAAATGTAAAAAGCGAACGCGGAAAAAGTAGCGATGAGGCCAAACGTGATACAAAAAGCTGTGAAAACCAGCGAAAGGCCTGCAAATCCCACGCGGCAGGCAGGAATATACTCCATAAAAGCAGAGTATAAAAATGGTGAGATGACAATGCACAAGCACAACCCCACAGCTGTGACGTAGAAGAAATGACCATTGTCCCACATCAGATAGGCATTTCCTCACAAACAGCCACAATGTACATTGAAATGCATTCAGTATGTACCCTGCACCAATGCGGAAACATACATGGAACACACTGTGAAACCGCATCTCCTCAACACATTGCAGAGGGACAATCAACATCTCCTGCACACCGACGTGCCATGGTCATGATCAAACAATAATGAAAGCATGAAATAATTTAGGGGCAGTGACTCACCCTTACCTACATGTCGCCAATGTCATGGAACATGAGTCACAGGGTGCTTCCCTGCATCATGGTGGCACATATCAGAGCCCAAAAGAAGCCCTGTTGTCACTTGTAGACCACAAATGACAGCCAAAATGGAATGATTTGGGACACAGGTGAAAAGCCGAATAGTAGGATACCATAACAACTGTGACTCAGCGAATTGGCAGTTCAAATATGTGACACCCTAAACAGCCTCACTGCACAGACGTGCCACACCCACCATCCATTAACAAATTACAAAATTGTCATCACTACATGTCGCACCCACATTTGTCTGAGTGAAGGGCCCGTACAAATGAGTGACATGCATGCAGGGAATGTGTTTTGGAAAGCAATTATTTACACATGCTGTGCCTGTGCCAGTCATCGTACTGTCCCATTATTGCCAAAGACCGTCACAATGTGACACCAACCAGAGAAGACTTTGTCAATGATATAGTCCCTACGGACTATTCCTGCTGCAGTGGGGAGTGGTCCACCTGCCTCATCTTCATCATCATCGTTCGGTGCATCTGGCACTCTTATTCATTGAGCTTTGCTGCATACACATATGTTGTGCAACACACAACATGCACTGATCATCTTGCACACGATGTCTGGGCTGCACAGGAGCCTTCCACCTGTGACATCCAGGTATCTGAAACATGACTTCAACCCTCCAAATGTACGCTCCCCGAGGCCCCTGGTGTGTTTGTGGGCCAAATTGTACTGCCTCTAGGCCAGGGTGTTCAGGGCTCGGAGGAGTGTCATCATCCAAGCGCAGAGTGCATATCCTTGGTCACCTGCGACCTTGCACAGAGACATGAGTCAAGACTACGTGCTGCATGATGTGTTGGCAGGCTCACTGGTTCATTGGTGTTTGGTATGTGTGACTTAGTGAATCCTGTAAGACATGAACTGTCTGTTGCAAATGAACGGCATCAATGTGTCTTACGTAGCCTCACTGCTGCTCCTTCCTCCCCCCCTGGCATAGTCACTAATGTGCGCAGCACGTTGCATTACTTGCACCACTACGGCACACCATTGTCATGCCTGTCTGCGCATGTCCACAAGCCTGACTACGACACAGGGATGATGTGCGCCGAAGGTGGCCAGCCATGTGTGTGCAGGCCCATTGTAAGGACAGGGCTGACACAGATGTAGAGCACCTGCCTGGCTGAACTCTTCACGCGGTTACTGCAAACACAACAATGATGGACAGAATGTGGATCAATGTCACACATTCACCCCAGTCAAAAGATCTGGGCCCAAATCCATCGTTTTTCCACTCAGCCGGGCTGATGAGAGGTGTTACCTCGAAACCGGGCCGGTCCTCGGATGCTTGTTTCCGTTCTGGGAAGGACATGGCTTTTGTAGTTCGGACTGGACTGTTCCCATGGGGCAACAGGGTCAGCGCTGATTTGCATATCGCCATTGTCTAACCCAGGGTGGTGTGGAGTGGAAAAACGATGGATTTGGGCCCAGATCTTTTGACTGGGGTGAATGTGTGACATTGATCCACATTCTGTCCATCATTGTTGTGTTTGCAGTTATGGCTGAACTCTTCAAGCAGTTGAGGGTAGATTGTTGGCTCATGCTGCGCTAATAGCGACACACACAACAGTTGGCATGTGTGATCCCTGACCCCAAGCGGGCATGCCCTCCCCAATGTACTGCTTCAACCGAGCACGCGCTCCAGGGGCATGCCACATATCAACCTTGTCGATTGCTGGACGGGTGGCGCAGACACTACACCAGGGACACATGCATCAGCCACATCCTTGGCAAGGCCTACACTTAACCACACCCAGATCCACTCCGCTTATGCTCACAGGGAGGTACGGCACGGTTACAAGTCCCAGTTCTACACCACTGCCTGCGGTGACATGGTTGCGCCGGCTGTACACAGCACAATGTAATGTGGCAGGGCCCGGGGTCATCATGCATATATAATGACCACACGGACACACTGAGTGAGTTTGTGGAACTGGCTACAGGCATGTGCGCCCGGCCCCTTTTATTGCCAGGGTCACATGTCCAGTGACCCCTGTGCTGGATGGATGTTGGGTAGTGTAAGCCACCCCTCAGAGGTTGGTTGGTGCTGGCAACACCCACAACAGTGATCAGACCATCAGCAGTACAAGGTACGAACAGCAAGGGTCCCTTACTTGAGCAGCACAGAGTTAGTGGCCCCAGATATACTGCGGCCAGCACAGGCACACTACCACGGGACGGTGACTTGTGGTGCACTGAGTTAGGGCCATGCGAGCTGAGCGGTTCCTTGTCGATGTCCAAGGATAATGTCGCAGAGGGTTGCGGGAGACAGTGGAAGGGGTCCTTCCAGGGTATGAGGCAGAGGGCAGAAGCAAGCAGAAACAGACAAATGGCGGAGTTGAATGCTAAAGACTCCTCTTTTCCACCATGTCAGTATCAGCTACATGAAGATGAAGACAACCTCCAGCCCATGGACTCAGACGCCACCAAATTTCAACCAGAGATTGCCCATGAATTAGAGGGCACATACTCAGTGGCACCAGAGCTGAAAAGGGATGCAGTCTGCGATGAGGCCAGTACAATGGCATGAACTCTGTCATGAAGAGGGCAAGAGTCAGTTCAAATTGTATGACCTACTCCAACGGCGTGTGTGCCAGAAGCAGAGGTCAGCAGTGGCCCACATCCACGTGTGGTAGGCCTGCGCTGCACAGAGTCAGTGGCATCAGTGCAGTTGTTGGCAGTGTCCCATCACCTCCGTAAAGGTGAGCCTTTTCTCCTCCGGACTGAAGCGCGTCTTCCTCTTACTCTTCTCCTTGCGTATTGTGACATGATCACTGCCATGAAGAAACCAAGACTCAGTCCCAAAAGTGTGACCTACTTATAGGCTTTTAAAAAAATAATTTGGAGCGTTTTTAGCGTTTTAAGAATTTGTTCGCATTTATATTCTGGGGGCTGTTTTAGAAAGGGGAATTGAATTGGCAGGCACACTGACACTCTATACACCCTTACCTCTTATATTTTGAGCCTCAACCCGCTTTGTTTGACATTTCACTCGGCGGTGGGCGCCATCTTGGGTGAGGAAGGCGAGGTCAGCGCTCAAGTCGGGCCGGCCTCCCACCCTCCTCCTCCCTATATCATGTGTCACCCAACCAGACGGCGCAGCGGGCTGGCGCAGCGGGCGCGCCGGAAGCGCGCCGAAGTCGAGCCAAAGTCAAGCCCGTCCGCGGACGGACGGGGCGCGGGGCAGCAACCCCTGGTCAAATACAGAAATATTCCTCACCTGAGTTATTGTCACTTAGACCCTCTTCTAGCACGGGACCCGCCCTCCCTGCTTATGTTTTAAAACGCGCTGCCACCTATGGTATCTTGAGGCCAGAGTTTACCATCGGTAATACTCCACTGCCTAGCCTCCCCGACTGTTTTCCACCCCCTCCTAACCCTAAAACTATCCTCAAATGCTCATACCTCAACACCAGGTCCATGGTTAAGCACCATTTGGACATTTTTCTTTTCCTTCAAACTGAACAGCCTGACATATTGTTCCTTACTGAGACTTGGCTGAATGCTGACTCCCTACCCGACATTTTGGCAGCGGTCCCTTCAGATTATTACATTCTGCATGTGGATAGACCCGCTGACAAAAGGGGCTGGGGGGTCGCCGTGATCTTACGCAAGTCTCATAATGTCTCCCTTCTACCATCTTTGAACCTTATATGCTCAGATAACCTGATTATCAAACTGGATAACAATTGCGGCACTCTACTTATGATCCTCATTTACCGCCCCCCTCAAAATATGCCCAGTTTTGCGGCTGCTTTAGCAGAACAGCTCGCCCCCTTAATAATCTCACATAAAAAAATAGTGCTGCTGGGTGATCTTAATCTTTGGTTGGACTCGGCGGAGTTAGGTTCCCAAGCAGCTGCACTGAAAGATGTCCTTCTAGATATGAACCTCACTCAGCAGATCCACCTCCCTACTCATATAAAAGGTCATAGCCTTGACCAAATTTGGTCTCAGAACATCCCTCTGGCCATTAACTCCATCTTGCCTTGCATCTGGTCGGATCATTTCATGATCAAATTCACCTTGACCGTTGAAAATAACAGGAAACCTCCTATTCAGCCAGGAGGCAAAACTAGAATCTGGAATAATGTGGATACCTCGGGTTTTATTGGCACCTTAAGATCTTCTTGTCCTCTTTTAGATCAGGACACTGAAGAAATGGAAGCAGCATTCTCCAAGTGGCTACTTCAGGCAGCCGATGTCTATGCTCCTTGCACCAACTTTTCCCGCTCTCGCCCCAATGACGCTCATAGGTGGTTTTCACCTCTTTTGAAAAGTCTTAAACTTGGAGTTCGTCAGATGGAGCGCAAGTGGCGAACAGACTATTTAGAAGCAGACAGAGTTAACTACTGCAAGACACGAAAGGATTAACAAAAACTGCTTCAGGAACATAAAACTGACTACTTCTCTAAAAAGATCCTTAATGCTCACAACAAATCCAAAGAGCTGTTTAACATCGTAGAGAACTTGAGTGCTAGCGACAGAACGTCTCTCCCGATAGCTCCTACTCAGGAGCTATGTAACTCACTAAATTCTTTTTTTTCGGATAAAATCAGTGCTATCAAACAAAGCATCCCTATTACTCAGTCCCCGCTTTTATTGACTGACAATTTTCATAACACTGCCACTTTGAGTTCACTTCCCCCTGTTGACAGCACTACGCTGCTCAAACTCCTCGCCAAAGTTACATCAGGTTCTCCTGACGACATCTGCCCCCTTTTATCCTGAAAGAAGTGGGAGCCAGTATTCCGGAGGGCATACTCTCTTTACTGAATGGTACGCTCTCTCAGGGTAAAGTCCCTGAAAATTTTAAAAAAGCCCTTCTTATTCCCTTGTTAAAAAAAGTGGGTGCTAATCCGCAGGACCTGCAAAATTATAGGCCTATATCCCTGCTGCCTTACTGTGCCAAACTTTTGGAGGCTCATGTCTGTAACAGCATCTTCAAGTTCTTGGAAGAATCAGAGTATTTCGCACCGAATCAGGCCGGCTTCCGCCCATGTCATTCCACCGAGGCGGTCATCCTCTCGGTGCAGAATACCCTGAGACGGAATGCGGATGAAGGAATACATCAGGCCCTGGTGCTGCTGGACCTCTCTGCCGCTTTCGACACGGTCGACTATAACATCTTGGTCGACCGTGTCGAGCAGGCAGGTCTCAGGGGCCTGGCATTGAGCTGGATCCGCTCATTCATTACCGGGCGCACTCAGGCTGTCAGACTAGGACCTTTTACTGCCCCCACCATATCCTCTACTTGCGGAGTCCCGCAGGGCTCTTCGTTATCACCCCTGCTTTTTAATTTATATCTACGCCCCCTTTTGCACTCCCTTAGGAGGGCCAAAGTAACGATATTCAACTATGCAGATGATTTGCAGTTGATTTTCCCTTTAAACACCAAGGATGCTGTGGTTGAATTTCAAAACACTATGTCCCACATTTTAAAATGGATGAACTGCAGCCATCTGAAGCTTAACCCTGGCAAGACCGAACTGGTCTTGCCAGGACTGAGCGCCCTCAGCTGGAACCCCAGCTTCTGGCCTTCCTGTATGGGAACTCCTCCATCTAAGTCATGTTCGGTCAAGAGTCTGGGAATACACATTAGCGAAGACCTCTCCCTTAAAAAACAAGTCGGAGCAGTTGTCTCAGCTAGTTTCTTCCAGCTGAAGAAAATCAAGAAAATTGCTAGCTTCTTTTCCCCGGCCGCTCTCACTCAGATAGTCATCTCCCTGGTTCTGTCCAGACTTGACTTCTCCAACAGTCTTTACCTTGGCATTCAAGCTGGAGAGCTCAAACGCCTTCAGCTGGTTCAGAATCAGGCCGCCAGACTCCTCCTGAACCTCTCGAAGAGGCAGTCTGTAAGATCCGGCCTGAAACAGCTACATTGGCTGCCTGTGGAGCAGCGTGTGGCGTTTAAAACAGGGTGCATTGTATTCAAATCTCTGCATGATTCTGGCCCCCTTTTCATCAGAGACATGTTTAAGAGATATACTCCCTCACGTAATCTCCGTTCTATTCATAAATCTCTTCTGACAGTTCCATCTTACAAGAGGAAGCGTCTTGGAGGCAGCTGCTTTGACCTTCTTGCAGCTGGTTTATGGAACTCCCTTCCCCTCCATCTGAAACTGAATGACAACATCCTCAGTTTTAGACATTCCTTGAAAACCTGGCTTTTCACTCAGGCGCACTGTTGAGCTGCTCCCTCCCCTGTGACCCTGCGCCAGCTCCTTCCTACAGCGCCATGAAGCCCCCGGGCGTACGAGCGCTTACAAATACCTATTAACATTAACATTAACATTGACCACATTGTAGGTCCGAGGCAGCTGTCAGCGCAGATTAACCGCTGTCCAGCAATCTCCTCCTGGATCTCTAACACATGACATTGGAATGGCATGTGGATTAGATTTGTGGCTGTGTAGGCCGAAGGCCGCAGTCAGCAAGGGACCACAGACATGTTTGGTTGGAGTCCTATGCACAGACTTGGTGGCACCACATTGAAGGGAGTATAGTGACATAAACTCAGCGATAAATAATGTTCTCTGCCATGGTGTACTCAAGACTCTGTTCCAAATGTGTAACCTACTTGTCCCCTGTGTACGCCGGTGGAGTACGTCAAAGAGAAAGGAGTACTGCCGGCCTGTTTCGCGGAGGCTGTGATGGTCTGAGGAGGCTGCCAAGGTCGGTTGCCTCGAGCTTGGAGCTTGCAATGGCATGTGGTGGGCCCTCTTCGACACACGCCGGTGTCGGCAGGTTAGCAGCGATGCCTGGATGGGCAGGGTCGAGCACGACGGCTTTGGGGACCAGTGGCCCGGGGTGCAGCAGGCACACAAGATCGCAGGCAACACCGCTGATGGCATCGGCCTCGTGGCAGGGTGAGAGGTGCTGCCCAGGCAGACACATTGGCCATTCCGGAAGAGAACCACGCCAGGGCTACGTGCTGTTTATTCACAGCCCTAAGCTGCCCTGGTGTACGCCGGCCCAGCCCACTCTGCACACACTTACAGGGGGGATGTAACAAGCTACATTTCCGTGATCTCCCCCACTGGCTGGGGTGACATGGTCCACTGTCCACTACACTCCAAACACCAGCAGTATATGTCAACATAGACATATCTGTGGTCTGCATACTACAGCCTGGCCAGCACATCCACGTCACTCTTGGCATTTTGTACATTCTCATTCATGGTTCACTTGCCTCCTTCGCAAATGCCTGGTTTCTACCTCTCCCCACAATCTGCTATTGTGTGGCTGCAGTGCCATGCCATTAATGACTCATGTACATGGTTAGCCCAGGTTCCCACAGTAAGTTGTGCTGTTGTGTCTGGCGGGTGGGCATGTTGTTTGGCATGTTGTATGTGACTTTGTGACGTGTGCATTACCAGAGTTGTGAGTTGCATGATTGTGGAGTTAGGGTGTGTGATGTGTTCATTTGGTACTTACCAACGGGCAGGGCATTTTTCGTAGATGCCATCCTGGAAGCGCTGGTTGATGATGAACTGTTGGAAGATATATGAATCATGCACACTGCCTGGGTAGTTGGTGACGACATTGGTGAAGAGTCCCTGGTGGTCCACTATTGCCTGCACATTGATGGAATGTGTGTGCATTCTGTTGCGGTAATTGTGTACAGTGGTGGCAGGGGGTACAAGTAGGACATGTGTGCAGTCAATTGCCCCCAACACATGCAGCAAGTCGGCTATGGAATAGAAACCTTGCTTGGTCTCCAGCTGTTCCTGCGCAGTGTAGGGGGTAGTATAGGTACTGGGGTGCCAAGCTGAAGATGGCATCCAGGACAGGTTTGAGGAACTTTGCTAGGGCTGGCTGTGAGATGCCTCCGACTCTGGCTGTTTTTGGTTGGAAGGTACCAGCGGCCAACAGATGCAGCACAGCCAGCAGCTTTGTCTGCAGAGGGATGTTGGTTGTCCACTGCGTTGGTACCATCAGCCTCAGGATGTGGAGGATGGTTGTCCTTTTGAGCCTGTAATGAGCAATGACATACTCTGGTGTTCTAATTCTGTGAGGCTGGTGAGTTTTCTGAAGGTTCGCGGTATGTGTCTGCGCTGCCTCTGCCGTAGTCCGGGGGCGCAGGCAGGATCGGGGACGGCGGGCCTGGAGGTGGTGGCGGTGGTGGCGGTGGGTGTTGTGGGCCTGTTGGGGCTCCAGGTTGCATGATCAATAGCTCCATGGCTTCTGTTTGTCTTCAGGTGTGGCTCTGGGCTGGGCTCTCTTGTCTGGTGCAGGCTGTCGTCCGACTTTGCACCCGGTCAGGGCAGGTGTTACTTTCCTGCTGCTAAAGCGCCTTATCGCCTGTTTTGTGATCTTGTCACCGATCTGGCTGATCCTTGAGAATGTTGCAGAGTGGTGTTTTTGCAAAATTTAGCACGGGAACGCCTACTCTGCATCTCATTAACAATAGTTGCCGGGGTCATCTGTGGTGATGTTTTTTGCGGCTGCTATCACAGGTAAACTGGTGATATGGGCTTTTATCACCAGCATGTGAATGGGGCGATATATTTATCGCACCTTTGGCTGCGATAAAGTGCTGTTAACTCAGCGATGACTCCTTGAGATATATGCCCCAGAGTTTTTAAAAGGAAAAGTAGCATCTGTATTGTGAAAACAGGGCACTGAACAGCTTTTTGTTGTGATATTTTGCACGAGGATATGTTCCACGTAACTATGAATATCATAGCCCATTTCCATGAATTAAACAGATGGACAAAAAAGGCTAAACAGGTAATGTATGCTGCAGAACTAACTCTACTGACTAATGAGAAATCATTAGATACCTGGAAAGAGCTCCCGCTTTCCAGGTATGTACTGCAACCATGCAATCCAGGCCAAAAGTACAATTGTTGAGCTAATCCTCTTGACACCTGCCTTGGAATTACAGTTTAGTTGCGTATTGCTCCATCCTCGGGTTTTTTCGCTCTCTAAATTTGTAGCAAATAAAATCAGGGACAAATTCTCAAGGCAAACAGCACACATTTTTGTCTTTTACATTCCAAACGGAAGTAAAGCACATGCAATCAATATCTTATTCCTGATTTAGGTGTTTGCATCCCAGAATCTAGTGCAAATTGCACACTCAGTGATTACTGCACCTTGCACTAACAGTAATTAGTAAGTGCTTAAATTGCACTCACTCTTGCAGACACATTGTGATTAGGGTCTATATGATCTGCAATTGACAAACCCCCGAATATACATCATGCACTCAATGAAATCCTCATATTCAACCCGTAGGGCTCCCACTGGCATTGTTTGGCTACCGTTTAAATTCGTTAGGGGTAAGGTATCTCCCCTTGAAATGGGATCCTACAAAATCACTGAAACATGTAAGATATATACCATAAAAATATCTGGTAGAAAAGCTTTTAGTCCCGCCAGGCCCGGACTGGCCATAGCGGGCACAGGGCAATCCCCCGGTGCGCCGCACGGGTGGGGGCTGGTTTTGGGCCCCTGGGGGCCGTTTTAGTTAAAGGGACGTTTTTGCAGCATAGCATCTTGTCACCGATCTGGCTGGTCCTTTAGAATGTTGCAGAGTGGTGTTTTTGCGAAATTTAGCACGGGAACGCCTACTCTGCATCTCATTAACAATAGTTGTCGGGGTCATCTGTGGTGATGTTTTTTGCGGCTGCTATCACAGGTAAACTGGCGATATGGGCTTTTATCACCAGCATGTGAATGGGGCGATATATTTATCGCCACTTTGGCTGCGATAAAGTGCTGTTAACTCAGCGATGACTCCTTGAGAATATGCCCCAGAGTTTTTAAAAGGAAAAGTAGCATCTGTATTGTGAAAACAGGGCACTGAACAGCTTTTTATTGTGATATTTTGCACGAGGATATGTTCCACGTAACTATGAATATCATAGCCCATTTCCATGAATTAAACAGATGGACAAAAAAGGCTAAACAGGTAATGTATGCTGCAGAACTAACTCTACTGACTAATGAGAAATCATTAGATACCTGGAAAGAGCTCCCGCTTTCCAGGTATGTACTGCAACCATGTAGTCCAGGCCACAAGTACAATTGTTGAGCTAATCCTCTTGACACCTGCCTTGAAATTACAGTTTAGTTGCGTATTGCTCCATCCTCAGGTTTTTTCGCTCTCTAAATTTGTAGCAAATAAAATCAGGGACAAATTCTCAAGGCAAACAGCACACATTTTTGTCTTTTACATTCCAAACAGAAGTAAAGCACATGCAATCAATATCTTATTCCTGATTTAGGTGTTTGCATCCCAGAATCTAGTGCAAATTGCACACCCTGTGATTACTGCACCTTGCACTAACAGTAATTAGTAAGTGCCTAAATTGCGCTCACTCTTGCAGACACATTGTGATTAGGGTCTATATGATCTGCAATTGGCAAACCCCCGAATATACATCATGCACTCAATGAAATCATCATATTCAACCTGTAGGGCTCCCACTGGCATTGTTTGGCTACTGTTTAAATTCGTTAGGGGTAAGGTATCTCCCCTTGAAATGGGATCCTACAAAATCACTGAAACATGTAAGATATATACCATAAAAATATCTGGTAGAAAAGCTTTTAGTCCCGCCAGGCCCGGACTGGCCATAGCGGGCACCGGGCAATCCCCCGGTGCGCCGCACGGGTGGGGGCTGGTTTTGGGCCCCTGGGGGCCGTTTTAGTTAAAGGGACGTTTTTGCAGCATAGCTGCAAAATTGGCCCTGTAACAAGATCGGCCAAAAACCGGCCCGGCAAAGCGCTCGGCGGCACCTCGAATGCCCCTCTGTGGGGGGTGGGGGGGGCGGCCGATCACTTTGCCAGGGCCGGTTGTGGTACCCAGTCTGGCCCTGAGTCCCGCTGTGGAGTTGGCTTACGAGAAAGTTTTCCTCTTCTTCAAAGGACAAGTGCAGTCATGCAGAAACACACAACCTAGCTAGCATGTCCTTGCTAGTTTCCTGGGATCTGTGCATGTGCCATAACCTTAACCCTCATGTATTTTATCTCTATATAACACCCAATTGGTGTTTTCCCTTGAAAAACGTGACGAACTCACTTCATGAGGACCAATTTGAATAGTCATCAATTTCGAGAAATGGGGGTCTTTAGAAGTGAGTAACCGGCAGCACAAGAACAGTAGGATTGATTTGGTGGACGACTGGTGTAGTTGGGCACAGTCATTAGTTTAACGCAACAAATCAGCAACCTAGCATATATAGCTTCGAATCATCAAAACATGCAACCGAAGCAGAAATACGGCATTGTTTATAAGATCTCACCACGCAAAGATGGCGCCTATAGTAAAGGAAAAGTCCGTTTGCATTGAGTCCTTTGTTTATTTTTCTAAACACCGTGACGGGTGTTAATAAACACGAACGTAGGGCGACCCGGGGCAGAGACCGGTAGCGTTTTGAGTCGGGACAGTGGTTTTTCTTACAACGCGCAACAGACGGGTATAAGAGGTATGATTAGCAGCGGGTTGTATCTTGGTGATGGTTTCTCGTATCGAGAGTTCAATATAATGATACGACTTTTCTCGGTGTCGTTTCAGGTTAGAGAAACAACAAGCGAACAAGGTATGCTATTTATTCAAAGATGCGTTAAGATCAATACATTAACGCAGCAATGTTCTCTAAAACGGTTTATCTTGTTTTTACAGTGGTCTGATTTTTTAATTGGAGTAAGGTAGGCTCTGTTAAGGTGTTTCTTTTTGTGAAGAGTAGTTACAACGATTAGTTCTTTCTCGTTTTGATAAGTGACAGTTACAATAGTGTTTCTTTACATTTTCGTCAACAGATAAAAAGCTGCTTTCGTGGTATTTACGAGGTTATATTTTTCACAAAGGTCAATACAATCAGGTATGAAATAGTCATTAAATGCAAACACATAAGCTCCCATGGACAACAACAGACACGAACATTTACATTCTTGAAATTTATTTTTTTCAGGTTCGCCCCTGATGAAGGCACTAATCAGGTGCCGAAATGCATTGGGCTCGTTATAAACTTTGTGATCATGTAATAATGTAATAATGAAGCATTGAGATATCAATGAATTATTGAAAATAATGTTTTTGTTTCAAATGCAAATGCTGATAATGATTATTGTTTGAACTTCGTATACATTGAGAAAAGGTTTACCAAAAAAAGTTTAACACTGAATGTGTAATCGGAATAAACAGAAATAACAGTAAAACAGGGTCTATAGTGAATAAGTGAATAAACTAACCTAAGGTGCAGAGCGCCGAGTGAACAGTGCGTGATTAGATGGGTTAGTATACCCATCATAACTTCCCTTGAAGGGAAACATGCAGTGTCTATGGACACATTCCAGGAATGCATGTGTCGGGTTTCTGGTTGGCTAAATGCAAATTCCCTACTATTTAACGAGGGGAAAACGGAGATAGTCTACTGCTCGACTGCGAAATTGAATCAGCAGCCACAGTGTCAGCTTAGGCTCTCCCCGGGGGCTTATCTCTGTGTCCCAGTTAAGACAGTGCGTAACCTGGGAGTACTGTTTGATGAAGATCTTCAAATGGTATCGCAAACTAACAAAACTATCAGCGTCTGCTTTGGTTTGCTATAAGCACTTAGACAGATTCTCCCTCTTCTTCCCGTCGAGGCCAGGCCCTTGGTGGTAAGGAGCATAATCTTATGCAGACTGGATTACTGCAATTCCCTATATTTAGGTGCCCCCTCATATATCTTGCAGGGACTGCAGAGAGTCCAGATCTTCGTGGCCAAGCTGGCACTTAATAGACCACGCAGCTCCTCTACCACAATGGCTCTGAGAGACCTCCACTGGCTGCCCGTGAGGGACAGAGTCACATTTAAATCACTACGCATTGTTTATAGAGCACTGCACAGTACGGGGCCCCTACCAATGCAAGAGAGATTTACATGGTACAAGCCCACTAGGCCTCTTCGCTCCTCTAGTCTGAGTCTAGCAACAACCACCAGATTTAAGAGAGCCAGGATGGGAGGTAGGGCTTTTTGCACAGTAGCGTCCCGGCTGTGGAATGAGCTGCCCCAGAACATCAGGCAAGCCGACTCCCTGATAGGTTTTAGAAGGAGCCTAAAGACCTGGCTATTTGCCAAAATCTGAGATTTCAGTACCCACTATTCAGCCCTGCTATCGGCCGGCTCCATCTGATTAGGTTCTCTCTGAAAGCGCCAGGAGACCCGTAGGGTGGCAGTTGCGCTATACAAGAGCTATATACAATACAATACAATACAATACAATATGGCCCAATGGGTCCCCATGATGGGGAATGATTAAAGGGCATTTCATGAAAATTGATAAATATTCCTTCTCCCGTGAAGCAATTGCTACAATGTTCCATAAATGTGATACGTAAATTCGAATGAGAGTTTTATTCTTGAATAAATTGTTCTGGCCGAATAAAGTGGCCATCTGTGAGCCACATCTCCTTTACTCTTACTTTGGCTTTCTCCAAAGCAAAGAACAGACCCTATCAACATGCAAATACCCCAGTTGTGCAATATAGCACTGTAACGTTTTGCTATGGGATTGCGATAATCTTTTACACAACCCGCTTTTTTTATTACTGTCTTTTACAGATGTATGTGTGTGTTTAGTGAATACAGAAATATTATATAAAGGAGTCATTTCAAACATTTAACATTTCATATGAAGGACTCTTTTCTAAGCTAATATGCTACACTTTCTGCATCACAGAAAACGATTTAGGCTGTTCAAGGGTGTGAAAGAAAACATAACTTTACAAAATGAGTACTGGCATTTCTGAGATTGTTCATCGTTTTATGTCGAGCATCACAGTTTCTAGAAGGTAGCATACTGGCAGAGAGACAGTAGAACACATTTTCTCAGGAAATTACCCTTGTAACAACATCTTGATTGAGATAACAGGACATTGCTAATTGCACAGCAGAAGGCATAGCCATTTATTCTGCTATTGCGACAGCAGACCTGCAGTTCTGCAGTGTCACAGGAACAAATATTCCCTGGTGGTATTGTGCTAATGCTGTTTTGCAGTAAAATCTATTTAATGGTCATAATGATGTCTCCTTTAAAAACACTTAAAAGTACTTATCGTTTTACATCCTCTTTATTTAATGTCTAGATCTGTTCCTGCAGTTCTGCACAACAGTTGCCTCCTGGAGTCATAACTATTGTGCATTTTAAAATATATAGCAAACCAGCAATAAAACCTGTGTTTCTCTGGCCGTTATCTATTATGTTGACTATTTAATCTATATGAAGCTATTATATGTTGTCTTAGCATAATTTTTCCAAGATAAGCAGGATAACAGTAAAGCATACGCTTACCTTATTGTTTATGTGCAAAGTGATATAATGGCTACCATAAATTACACAGGAAGGGGTACAATGTCAAACTAAATATAACAAAGACATCAAAATGATCAAAATTGGATAAGAAGAAGCAGAAATATAAATTTGTACGTTTTTATGGCAGAAAGCACCCAGAAAATGTAACCTACTAGTGAGTGAAACATATTAGTTCAGAGCCTAGCCAGGATGTCAGGCCAATCACACCTGAGCTAAAGTCAGGCACACTAAAACTGGATTTCAAAGCCACTGACATCACTTTGCTGAAGGGGTAGATTTGCCACCTTATCCTTGTCTAGGAATTTACCTAACTGATTTAATCACATCTTTGGATCTCAAATTCCACCAACAAGCAAGAGTGGAAGCTTAATTCGAGCAGGACACCATGAGGCCAGATGGCTTTAATACAAGTTCCCACTGAACAAGTTCTAACTGTGGCAAAAAGCTACAAGGGGACATCCTCCCCGGCAAGTGTCAGTGATTGGCAAACTCCTTACCCCCCAATCCTACTTTCTCAAAAATTACCCACCTAGGTTTGCAGCACTTTTTCTCTCGGTTTACTTCAAATCTTCATATGAGATCTAAAACAAAATAGACAAGTCTACCTAGCATCTCCACTATGGAAATTAGAGATCCTCCCCTCTGTAAGGACCAAAACAGTGTTTCTTCCCTGCTGGAGTTACAGCCAGAAAGTCTTGCTGGGCTCTAGGATTTGATGACGGTATTACCATCCAGCCTCATATTGCATCTTCAAGTGAAAGGAAGAACTTTTAGAGTGCTCTTTGTTCTGACAATTGTTCCTCTCCTCCTCCCAGATAATTCCTGCTAAACGACCACTTGCTGGTGACAGCCCTGCCCCTCCCCAGGCCAGAGGCAAAGCCATTGCCTTTCAGAAGCATGGCTGTTAACACTCAACCAAGTATGTGTATTGGACCTTTAGAGCAAGGATGAGAGTCAAACTGGGTCCCGAAGCAGGGTCCAGTTTTACCATATAATGCCCCAGGTTCATTCTGTCCACATCTGAAGCATGATAGTCTCAAATGTCCCTGCCAATCCTTAGACAGGGTTGTGAAAAATGTTCCACACTGCCTTGAGTGTCTACAGAGGTAGTAGGCCTCATGCCCTTCTGTAATCTCAGATGTATCTCTCCCGTGAAGGCCAATAACCTCAGTTCACTGCCTTAATGATAATCAAGTCACCAAGCCCCTGTCCTCTGCATGCATGTCTTACTGTACATTGACATCATGAAGAGATAAATAGGAAACATCTGTCATCTCGAAGAACATAATGGGCTAAACCTAGAGGTTGGGGATAACCGCAACTTCTCACCAGATGTTTTGCTAGCTCTGGAATATAAGACAGCAATATGGCTCAAAATAACATGTAACCTTTTGATAAACTTTTGTACCTTTTCGTAAATTCTGCTTTTTTAATTTTCAATAAGTGATGCAAATTCTTTCAATAAAATGTCCAGCTTTTGTTATTTTCTGCAGTAAAGCACCTGATAATGTTTTGATTCTGCGGTCACCAGTTCCTCATTAAGACTTTATAAAAGGACTGTCCGCTGACCAACTCGTTGATCACCTCATACAGTGTCTTTCATAAAGAGGTGCTCCCAGCCAGCTGATTGATTTATTGATTCATTCATTATTGGATTAGGTCATACCGTCGAGGTTATACTGTCTCATTGCATTTTGATATTCAATTTCACTCTCTCTCTTTAAATTGCCGTGATTTAATATTTGCTAGATTGTGTGCCTTTATTCTTGATTAATGATGTGTCTTTGACACTTGTTACTTATTTGTTTGAATAAAGTACCACTCCTGACTCGATTCATTTTTTTCAGAGTGTATCTTGTTATTTCAGATAACACAGTAAATGTTGGTTCCTGTTTGGTGAAAAAACCCCACTCTAACAATCCACATTTTCTAAAGTTGCTTTCCAAATTCAATTAGATTTTTTACACTAAGTGAAAAGTAACTATTAATTATCCCTCCAGTATTGTACAGGCAGAGATATAAAATGATGGTTTATTTATAACTGGCCTTTTCAAGGAAAATGCCGATTTACCTACACAGTTAACAATGACTTCAGACAAATGTTCATTGCGAATGCATAGTATTCCTTATATGGAGTATGCCATTTGTTTTTCCATATTAAGCACAAAGCCATGTGAGTTTATAAGGTTTACTTTAGGGGTGACTCATCTAATACATAAAATGCACATGGCGCAGAGACTATTCCTTATCATGTATCACTGCACACCTTTGAAACTGCAGTCCAGCCAGAACACACTGGGGTTTCCTGAAGACAACATTTCCCTAGACAATAACCCACTTTCTGACAGTGGCAGGGAGGTAATTTTAATGAAAATCAAACAATGAGCCAGACGTGCTCTGCGCTCCACTTGAAATATGTTTTGAATACACATGTTAAGCTTGATAGATCATCGCATAACCATTTCAGATTGTAATAATTAGGCTAATTCTTTCGGATCTGCAAGGATTCTCCCTGATTTCAAGCTGGGAAGTATAACACCTATTTTCACGCATGCATGGATATTGTTATCTACAACCCATTCATTGTCCCTTATATCACGTTTGGTTGATGCCAAAAAGCCTTCGACCAGTTCCAGTGATTGTTTTTAAAGGAAATACTTGCCCACTTTGGTTTTCCTCTCCAATATGTACAGGCAATGTAGGCGTTATATGGGTGCTCGAAAGCAGAACTGATCATCAGGGCATGGCAGATTTTTAAATAGACCTAGCAAAAGACAATTTTCAGGTGTGTCCCCTCTTAGCAGCAGCATTTTCTATTTTTACTGAGCCGCTTGCAACAGCACTTTGTGCAACTTCTCTGATGAGAGTCCTGTTTTAAACAATTGAGACAAATGTTATGCATGTCACTCACCTCAGAAGTTTTACATTAAATAATTATGTTGCTATTTGATTTCAGTTGGTTTTCTTGCTATAAAATGAATCAAATCAAACACACGACAATGGGTGTTATTTAAAGACTAACAAACCTATGGGTCTAACACCTGAGAATCTAATCAGATAACTGTATAACAGCAACTCATTGGTATGCTGAGATGAAATCAGAGAAAAGGATTCTGATTCAAGGCGTCATACAGAAGATGGTTATCCTCGTGTTAGCGGAGTGAGTACCTATGTTAGGATTCCCATCAAAAACCATGTGTGATCAATATTATCATATGGTCCTCCGTCCTGGGTCTAGTGTCTCTAGATCACCGAGACAGCTATAGTACCCTATTCGGACTCATAGTTCACGATACCAACATTAGGAAAACCATAGACTCTGATCTGACGGGTGAGTGCAGTGCAACAAAAGAAAAGTGCGTGAGAGTTTAAAATAGGATAGAGAATCTCATTTCAGTATTTTATTCAGCCAAGACCCCTTCCTAATTAAAAACAAGAACAGCGCAAAAAATTATTCATGCAGTTTAACAAATATCTGCATAGGGGCCAACATGTTTCTGCCTTACGGGATACAGTCCCCAGGCTTTCATCAGGGCCTCTGTTCTTCTAACAATGCGACTGCAAAAACTGGTGTTTGTAAAAAAACTAAATCAAAAAGGAAATACTACAATGATATATTTCTCTAACAGTAAAGGATATATGTCTCCAAAGACTGTTACTTCTCTCCTCTAGCACCCGGATTCTCTGTAGGATCTGTAGAGCGGGAAATAAACATACCGTGCATAGGGAATAACCACCTTGAAGTTCAGGAAAATGTTTCCACTGAATTGCCTTAAGTATACGTCTAACCACAGTACATATAACCACTCACCCAGATTGCCCGGGGAAGAGACCTCACCTCGTCCAGGACCTGGCTCAGACGTAGTGAGACCCCGCTCTGAAAAGCAAAAGGGCACCGGAGCTGAAATATGGGTTTCAGGACTCACTTGTCCTATTTAATCCCACAATTAACATGTACCAGTGCATTATCCTCGCTTCTCATTTTAACTCTGTAATGTTTAGATCCTACTCCCTAGGACATCACCCCTCCCCCCACACATCTGCCGCTCCTCTCATTGTTATGTTCGATGTTTAGTAACAATCAGAGATATTACTTAAGTCTCAAAAACCCTCTGATAAACATTTTACTGCCATCCCAGATGTAAATGTCTTATCCACCCTCTAGTGGTTCTAAAAGGGCTTCTAAAATAAAATAAAATAAAATAAAATAAAATAAAACCAAAGTGTTAGAGGGCCAGCGTGACCCCTTACCTGTCCGGCGTTGCCTCGGGCTATAGCTGAGACAGGGGGAGGCAAAGGACCAACTAGTAACACTCTATTTGACTGGACCAGGTTGAATGGTCTGCCAATCGGAGGTTGTTACCATAGTTGATCACAAGGTCGTGTCTGAGTCCCGTTAGTAACTCTGTGCATGTCCCTTATTGTATAGACGTGTATAGAAGGTTAATTCCGAAGCCAAGAAATTAGAAAGTTTGTGAGGAATATTCTGGAAATAATCACGAAGATTGCAACAGGTGACAAACATCCACGCATTCTACGTTTTTTCCTAGGCATCTGGGGCATTGTGCATTTATATAACAGTTGCATTGATACAATCTGCTGCGAGTATAATATAGCATGTCTACTGTCTGATAGTGAGGTAATGAAAAATGAATCGCACACAAATATTTAATAGCACATTCAAAGTAATGTAATACCACATTAGTCCTAACAGTACAATTCAGACTGCTAGACCATCTTTCCGCCAAAATGTTATTGAATCCTGACAGCTGGGCACTTAGTACAACATATATATATATATTCACTGAAAAAACCATAGGTTATAGACCATATATAGTTAGGAATTAGCATTTACAAAACCTTGAAAATTCACTGAAAAAACCATAGGTTATAGACCATATATAGTTAGGAATTAGCATTTAAAAAACCTTATTTTACTCACACAAAACCATTGAAATTCCATATATAGTTAGTTGCACTAACTATATATTGCGCACCCGCAATCCACTGCTGATCATGTTTTTTAATAGCAAATATCATAAGCTGTCGAATGTCAAGTACGTGGTAAGTGAAAACATTTTCGTGTTTATGCACACTGATCTGCTTTGAATGGTGCCCCCCCCCCTCATTTCTATTAGGAGTACTCTCTCTTTGCAGATAGTGAAAGGTAGTTAACGCAGGCCTTTGCCCCCGTTGTAATCCGTCGTGCCTGCTTCTCTCTCCATTTGATTGATTGTTATCCAAGTATTTACTGTTTTAGAATTAGTTCTCTTTGGTTCATTCTCTATTTACAAACAAACACAGAGTCGCAATACTCTGTTTAGTCTTTGCAGATAACGAAAAATCGTGTAAAAAAAAAGAAAAGGAATCGAGCAAAATCAGTAGGCCACTAATGGGATCTCTTTTTGACCTCGCTAAAATAGAAACATTAGGAACAACCCCTCATGACAAATACAAAACTAGTGAGATGAACTGAACTCCACACAATGATGGCTGCAAAACAGCTCGGCTCCGCCACCCACCCCGCCCAAAATAACGATAAAGAGCGGCTGCCATGATTGGTTGCGGAATGGCCACGACGGAGCTACGAAATGATGCTGCTCTCATGCTAACCCCAGCTTCAGTCTGAAACATCCAGAAACACTGTAGACTACCAATTCGATCAGTTCCGGTAGCGCCCCAATGTAACCCGGTAGAGAAGAACTAGCCCTCCCCTCTTTCACTGATGGTTCTTGTTGCCTGTCCCTTCTGTTCTCATTTAACAGAACTATTTAGCCTGCTGAAAGGGGTTGTGTTCCGACCGCTGGTTGGTGGAGACATTTTGACTATATTCTGGACCTGCGTTGTCGCGTAATGCGTCATATGACGCGCCGCGTTAGCGCATCCGGAAGTCATCCGGGGCGCGCAGCGCGTAACGTAAGCATAACAAGTCATGTGACTTGTTAATAAAACTTTTCATTGGTTCATTTTACTTTTCTTATTGTAATGATGAAAGGCTTGGTCATATGACCTAAAAATTACGCTTTTCATTACTTCCGAACATTATTTTTTCTTAAATATATGTTATAATGTTCCAGGCTAATGTACTTTCCCGGAAATTTTACAACTGTCCTGCAAGTAAAATATATTCTTTTTTCGAGAAAAAGAGCGTTTCTTCGTCCCATGATGGAGCCGTTGAGCAAAAGAGGGTCGACCTGCTGTCTTAGTCGCCGATACGCCTGAATATGAGATTCTTATCGATCACTTTATGTTGCAGGAATAGAAAACACAACAGCCCTTGACCATTTATCTTTACTGCGTTCCTTCGTATTATACCTTTTACCCTTCATGTAATTGGTCTGCTTTATTTCACTTGCCTTTTAATGATTCTAAAACAGTGACTATTATTACAAACTTTACCAATGTATATACTACTACCATGTTTTCTTTTAAAAACCTTTATTGTGAAAATTTCATTATACAAATACGAGCCTATAACCACGTGGGCCGGCCACGGAGCAAACTGTAATCGTATGTGATGAGTAGACATTTACACTGTAGAGGAACGTAACGGGCGGGCCATTAGGTTGCAAGAACTAAGGTGTCTAACAGTTACGGAATCGGTGGACGTACATTTTATAATTAAAATACGACAGGGCCAGTTACAATAAAATTATCTAGATATACATTTGCGGGCAAGTACCATGGGTGACGTTAATTCGAACTTTCAACAGTACAGTAATCAATAACACATCAGAACTTAATATCAATAGGGATGTCGAAATATTCAATCAATTCTCGTCCCCGCCCGCCATGTGCTTCAAAACTGCATACGTATCTCGTGATTTCAAGGTTCTGCAACCAGTACACAACAAGGAGTTACGAGTCCCATTTATTCCGGCGCCATTTTGGGCGAGGACGGGCAGGTCCAGGATATAGTCAAAATGTCTCTACCAACCATCGACTATGATGATGTTCATATGCTGTATTTATTAGAGTAACACTCATCTGTCCACATGAAATTAATTTGCCACAATCTAAACATGTCATTTTAATCTTTCCAAAGTTCTTCTAAATATTTGGGACCGTTTCCCTTGCCTCTGAAGCTCTCAGTGCCACTTCTTTGATGAATGTACTAGCAGGTCAGGGGTTCTCCTCCAAATCTCTCTTTTATGCAGCACTATAATTAATTGGTGCCACCTCTCCATATGACGATGCATGGTATAGTTACCACAACTATATTTTTTTTCGGTTCCTCTGGAGAGTTCATCGTGGCAGATGAAGCGTGTAACGTACCGGGCATTTACCTTTTTTTGCATGTACAGGAAAGGAAAAAAAAATCGAGCGTCCGAGTTCTAAGGTGTCCCAGGGCCATTTTAGTGGAGGACATGATACAGCGATAATGCCCTGGATAAGGACACTTCCTTCGGGCACCCCACGCCGTCTTTCGGCGCAGCATTGTAGGATGGCCACACCAGTGCGGCAACTTGCTAGACACCACCTCGGTGCCATCCGGATCTCGGCGCCCCACTGCAGATGAACTGCCTCCACATGGAGAAGCGGGAGAGGCTCGTTTGCGCCGCCTCCCCCCCCCCTTCGGGCACCCCACGCCGACTTTCGGCGCAGCATTGTAGGATGGCCACACCAGTGCGGCAACTTGCTGGACACCACCTCGGTGCCAACCGAATCTCAGCGCCTTGTGTTGTCTTCCATTCCGAAAATATTGTTGGCAGCATTTTGAAAGGAAAGACAAACAGCCGTTTGTGGCCCTCACTACACCGTTCTCCTAGTGAGTCTCACATTGTTACATTTAGGAAGAATGTTGAAGAGTAGTATGTTGAAAATCTGAAGCCATTGTTATACAAACTCTCAACCAGCCTTGGATGGAAAAATCCTGAAGAATGTACAAACTGAAAACCAGTTTTTCTCTGTATAGCATCAGCAGCAACGCTTGAGTCAGCTTTGTGTGAAGCCGCCATTTTGATTCAATCAATAGCGTCCCCCTGCACACATTCAGGGACCTGGTCGTGTCTTCAGGTCAAACGGATTGTGGGACAAGATGCACAAAGGAAAAGGAAAAAAGTTCAGCCGGACCCCGGGAGGTGGCCGCCTATGTCATGGGCGATCTTAGGCCACACCAGGGCAATAGTGAAGCTGCAGCAGGTGCAAATAAGCTTCAGACAGTGTTACAAGCGCTGCTCAGAACTCTCAACTATGACACCACCTCGGTGCCATCCGGATCTTGGCGCCTTGTGCTGGTTCCGGCCTATTCACACATCGGTCCGCTACTGACGCCACCTCACAGGCCAACGGGGCACCCCACGCCGACTTTCGGCGCAGCATTGTAGGATGGCCACACCAGTGCGGCAAATTGCTGGACACCACCTCGGTGCCATCCAGATCTCGGCGCGTTGTGCTGCCTTCGGCCTATTCGCCACAAGTGCGCACGCAACTCAGCTGCATAGCGAGTGAAACACCAAGGGGCGCCCAACTGCAGCCGAGGAACCTCCATCTTGGGGGCGACGCACAGCATCACATTGCTTTCCAATGCAGTCAGATCCTCAAACAGCCCCCACTGACTGACGCGAACTCACAGGCCAACGGGGCGCCCCACGCCGACTTTCGGCGCAGCATTGTAGGATGGCCACACCAGTGCGGCAAGTTGCTGGACACCACCTCGGTGCCATCCGGATCTTGGCGCGTTGTGCTGCCTTTGGCCCCATTCGCACATCAGTCCGCTACTGACGCCATCTCACAGGCTAATGGGGCGCCCCACGCCGACTTTCAGCATTGTAGGATGACCACACCAGTACAGCAACTTGCTAGACATCACCTCGGTGCCATCCGGATCTCGGCGCCCCACTGCAGATGAAGTGCCTCTCAACTATGAAACCACCACTGTGACATCCGGATCTTGGCGCGTTGTGCTGCCTTCGGCCTATTCGCACATCGGTCCGCTACTGACGCCATCTCACAGGCTAATGGGGCGACCCACGCCGAGTTTCAGCATTGTAGGATGACCACACCAGTGCAGCAACTTGCTAGACATCACCTCGGTGCCATCCGAATCTTGGCATCTCAACGCCTAGTGGTATCTTCCATACAGAAAATATTGTTACGCTACCTTTGGCCCCATTCGCACATCAGTCCGCAACTTAGACATCACCTCGGTGCCATCCGGATCTTGGCATCTCAGCGCCTTGTGGTGTCAGTCAGAAAATATTGTTGCGCTGCCTTTGGCCCCATTCGCACATCAGTCCGCTACTGACACCATCTCACAGGCCAACAGGGCGCCCCACGCCGACTTTCAGCATTGTAGGATGGCCACACCAGTGCGGCAACTTACTAGACACCACCTCGGTGCCATCCGGATCTTGGCGCGTTGTGCTGCCTTCGGCCTATTCGCACATCGGTCCGCTACTGACGCAAACTCACAGGCCAACGGGGCGCCCCACGCCGACTTTCAACATTGTAGGATGGCCACACCAGTGCTGCAACTTGCTGGACACCACCTCGGTGCCATCCGGATCTTGGCGCGCTGTGTTGCCTTCGGCCTATTCGCACATCGGTCCGCTACTGACGCCGCCTCACGTGCCAACGTATTTTCTCCGCATTTTATACCCTATGCCGCATAACAGGTCATGTGACTTGTTTATAAAACTTTTCATTGGTTCATTTTACTTTTGGTTTCCTAATGATGGAAGGCTTGATCATATGACCTAAAAACAACACTTTTCATTGGATGAAAACTTTTTTTTTTTCCAAACGATGAAAGCCCCACCTTGTTTCTGGATGTTTCAGACTGAAGCTGGCGTCAGCATGAGAGCACCACCATCTCGTAGCTCCGTCGTAGTCATTCCGCGAGCAATCATGGCAGCCGCTCCCCACCAGAAGCCTGCAGGAGTCGGGGCCCCCAAAACTTTTGATGAATTCTCAAGGCGGAGGGGACGCTTTCGAGAATGGGGTCCAAGACCTAGCAGACAAGCGTCCGATTTCCAAGGTGTCCCAGGGCCATTTCAGTGGACCAGGCCCAAAAAGGAAAGAGCCTGCCGCCATTTTGAGAGTCCTGTGACAGCCGCCTATCGCTGCACCGCAAGAGTGGGCGCAACTCAGCTGAATTGCGGCTTTTGACACAGTGGACCAAAAACGGACGGAATGGCAACTGAAACGGTAAAGGGGCGCCCCACTACAACAGATGACACTCCACCTGGAGAGGCCCGTTCACGCCGCCTCCCCCGGGGCGCCCCACGCCGTTATTCGGAGCAGCATTGTAGGATACCAAAACCAGTGCGGCAACTTACTGGACATCACCTTGGTGCCATCGTTCTGCTGCCTTGGAACTATTCGCACAACAGTTTGCTACTGAAGACCCACCCCCCGCGACGCCCCACGCCGTTATTTGCTGGGTGGCAACTTACTAGACATCACTTTCGTGTCATCTAGATTTCAGCGCGTTCTGCTGCCTTGGAACTATTCGCACAACAGTTTGCTACTGATGACCCGCCCCACGCCGGAAATCTGGACGTTGTGCTGCGTTGGGACTATTCGCACAGCCGACCGCTACTTCGTTGTTTTTCCCTAAAAATGTTTATATGTTATTACTATTTTTGTTTTCTTGTATATATTTATAAATTATTAAAGTTTTATAATCTTACTACTTTGTCGGAGTGCTATATATTTTTAATGTGACACATAATTGTAAAAACTTTGATGTACAAAGAGTCATCCCTGGAATCTTCCGCTGCACGCTCGGTCCCCTCCCCAATCACAATACAGGATGGTTTTCAGATAATAGCAACGCTTCTGCTGTGACGGATCTCATCGAGTGTGGGCCTTGATCTACTATAACTCCTTTGAAGAGGGGTGAATCTTTACAGCTGTGGCCATAAACTACATCTGCAGGGCTAGCTGATACCCTAGGACCAGCCTGGACAATCGGACACAGAGGAAAAGGAATTTCAGAGGGTGCAGTAGTGAATAGGGCGAAAGGGAGGTGTCGGGCGGGCACAGGGTGTGATTCTCAGGAAAGAGCAGCGCAGATGGGGGGAGGTTTATTACCAATGCATAAGACAGAGAGCGGGGGTGACCACTGCCTGGGGGAGATGCTTGCGAGGGTGGGGAGACATGCTAAGGATCGACAGCGTGCACAGAGTGGGTCTGGTCAAGGCATCTAAAATGGCTGCCTTGCACGACAAAAGTGTGGCATTTGAAAAAAGACAAGATGGCGCAGACAATGTTTTTCAACACTTCCTGATTTCCTTCGAATCGAACGTTAACAGACGTTGGGGCATATTACCAAAGTTAAGCGATATTTATCCCTAACGATGCATTGCAAAGATTTTTTTACCGTCAGAAATTATCGCAGATAAACCTTGCTATTATCAAAGTTTATCGCAAATACGATAAAAACCGACCGCAATGCATTAATATCGCTGAAAACTCAGCGATATTCATGCATTACCGAGCTAATCCTCTTAGCCATGTTATCCACCTCCCATAGGATAACATGGCTAAGAACTGCTCAGGGCAGCTGTTACTTTTTGGAGATATTCGCGCTTATCTCGAATATTTCCAAAAGTTGATAATAGGAGATAGCGATGTTAGCGACTGTTTCCAGTCGCTAACATCTTGGCATGCCCACTTTGCATGTCATTAGTGATAAATATCACTCACATGCAAAGTGGGGCCCAAGATGGTCGCTATCTCCTACTAGCCGTCGCTAACTGGTGTTAGCAACAGCTAGGTAATACAGATATAATTTTATCTCCGCGAAGCGGAGCGCTGTTACAGATATATATCTTGTTTTTGAACGTTAATTTCTCAAAATGCACTGAAGCACATATATTGAGACCTAGCAAAGGCACATCGGGCTACCAGTCCCTAATATTTTACCAAGTTTCGTGCAAATCCATTCAGCCGTTCGATTATTATTATTTATTTTTTTTGCCCCGCGGGGCCCTTTTAAAACCTCCACATCAAACCTAGGGGATCAGCGAGGATCTACTATGCCCCCTTATGGTCATTTGCCCCTTCGCTTTGGCCTCCTCTTGTCTCTCGATCCTACCGAGAGACAAGATGGCGGCCGCTACGGACTGTTTGGAATGTTTACAGACACCGGAGAGCCAATCAGCTTCGCTTCGCAAAGCTCCGTAACGCGAAAAGTACGCGAAGCGGTGCGCTGTTACAGATATATATCTTGTTTTTGAACGTTAATTTCTCAAAATGCACTGAAGCACATATATTGAGACCTAGCAAAGGCACATCGGGCTACCAGTCCCTAATATTTTACCAAGTTTCGTGCAAATCCATTCAGCCGTTCGATTATTATTATTTATTTTTTTTGCCCCGCGGGGCCCTTTTAAAACCTCCACATCAAACCTAGGGGATCAGCGAGGATCTACTATGCCCCCTTATGGTCATTTGCCCCTTCGCTTTGGCCTCCTCTTGTCTCTCGATCGTACCGAGAGACAAGATGGCGGCCGCTACGGACTGTTTGGAATGTTTACAGACACCGGAGAGCCAATCAGCTTCGCTTCGCAAAGCTCCGTAACGCGAAAAGTACGCGAAGCGGTGCGCTGTTACAGATATATATCTTTTTTTGAACGTTAATTTCTCAAAATCCACTGAAGCACATATATTGAGACCTAGCAAAGGCACATCGGGCTACCAGTCCCTACAATTTTGCCAAGTTTCGTGCAAATCCATTCAGCCGTAAGATTATTATTATAATTTTTTTTTTTTGCCCCGCGGGGCCCTTTTAAAACCTCCACATCAAACCTAGGGGGTCAGCGAGGATCTACTATTCCCCCTTATGGTCATTTGCCCCTTCGCTTTGGCCTCCTCTTGTCTCTCGATCCTACCGAGAGACAAGATGGCGGCCACTACGGACTGTTTGCGGCCACTACGGACTGTTTGGAATGTTGACAGACGCCGGAGAACCAATCAGCTTCGCTTCACAAAGCTCCGTTGCGCGAAAAGTACGCGTCCTAGGCCGCTGCCCGGTCCGCGCTTACAGATATATATCTTTTTTAAACGTTAATTTCTCAAAATCCACTGGAGCACATATATTGAGACCTACAAAAGGCACATCGGGCTACCAGTCCCTACAATTTTGCCAAGTTTCGTGCAAATCCATTCAGCCGTTCGGGCTAAAAGTGAGGCCAACCGCCCTATGGAAATTAACATGGGAAAAACGCGTTTTGGGACCCCCCTTTTTTCTCGGCCCCCCCTTGACGAACCCCCCCCAAATTTTCAAAGGCTGCTCAGAAACCAAATGTGCCATTTTCCTGAAAATTGCAACCAATTCCGTCCACAAACGGCAAAGTTATTAGACATAGAATTTTCAAAAATCCCATAGAGAAAAAATCCTAACTATATATACCTACTGGCGACCGCCAGTAGGTAATATATATATATATATATATATATATATATATATATATATATATATATATATATATATATATATATATATATATATATATATATATATATATATATAAATATATATATATAGTGGCAATAGCCAGTGTCCTAAGAATTTTAAATAGATCTGGACTATCCATTTGGATATTAGCTTTAATCAGCAAAGCTCTTATTAGCAAATATTTTAGAATCCGGAACTAGGCAAGAGATCATCGTTTTGGAGCTTAACATATGTTCAAAGAATGTGGGGCCTCATTTATGAGGCCGTGTGTCACTTTTACGCCGCCGGTGCGTTACTTTTTGTGACGCACCAGCAGCATAACAAATGTGCCTTGCTGCACCATATTTACAAAGTGACGCATCTAGGTAGATGCGTCACTTTGTAAACCCCTGCGCTACATTATACCTGCGCCAGGTATAATGTATGCAGGGTGGCGTTCTGACGCAAGAAAAGGTCATAGTAGTGACCCAGTGAAATCTATAATATTTCACTGCGCAACTTCTAGTATGCAAATGCGTCAATTTCTTACGCCTACCTCACAGCAGGCATAAGATGCAGGCCCTTTCACATGGGGCATGCCCTATGTGAAAGGACACATTGCTGGAGTTGCGTCACTTTTGTGACACACTCCAGCAATGCGTCACTTTTGCGCCATACAGATACGTCAGAAATACTGACGTATCTGTAACTCCTTGCGCAATGATGCGTCATACTGTAAATATGACACATCATTGGGAGGGCACAATGAAAAGTGACGCATCGCTGTTTTCACCCAGCGATGCGTCTCTTTTCATAAATGAGGCCCGTGGTCTATACTGTGCTCCGACATGTGTAGCCTCACCCTGGCCACATTTCCAAGCAATAATATCATGAGAAAATACCAGACAAGTTTGATAGTGCACCGACAGACAAATATTTATGACCTGCATGTATTCAAAAACATGTATACAGTGTTGCCAGATCCAACCCTCATCAATGACAATCTTGAATTTGATCCTTTAGTAGTAGGGTCAGATTGACTGATCAGCCATCGAGCTTTAGTCCAATACCATAATTCACATATATAAGTTGATTTATAATCTTTTTACCCTTTGCAGTCCAATAATGAAAATGAAAGTCTGACAATGCCCAACCCGATCGAAATTTTGGGATTTTGAGGAAATTGGCTGTTCAAAGTACTTTTTTATAACCTCAAATGAATGCTTAAATCGCAAGGATCTGCAAGAGGCCACCACGGTCATGGTCGGCCTGCCGGTCTCTGGTGAAGCCGTGAGAATTGGCCGTATATGTGGAGCCAGTCATTTACTGAACTCGGCGTAAACGTGCTGGAGCCAGTCGGTAACCAGAGCACCACCGCGCTAGAGGGTGTTTCAATAGGGTGTGAGCAAAGATGTTAGGGAAACACCCACATGCCAAGCAGGCATTGGTGAAGGGGAGAAATCAACGGGGTTATCGACGAGCGGGCCTGTAGGGGGGATTGGGAGCAGCATTAGTCATGAAGGTGATCAGAAAATCAAAGGAGCTGCCGCATCGGAAAAGGGGAACGCGTGCAAAGGGGAAAAGGAAGACGAGGGGGGGACAGGGAGGAAACAAAAAGGAGAGCAGGGACACGGGTAGTTAAAGGCGGATTTAATAAAGATTTGTAATAAAAAAGGAACAAAGGATGAGAGAGATACTGTTCATTTGGGACATAAAGACATCATTATTGTCAAAGCATAAAGGTTAAATTGGTGAACATAAATAGTCAGTACCAAGTGTCTTACAGAATACATTAATGATCTGGATGTAAACATATATATACATTTGAGCAAGAAGGTGGACACTCAATCTATTCACTTGGCACAAGAGGGTTGTGTGAGCTGACAAAGAAAGAGCCAAGGAAAACCTTGTAGGGGCAGTCCGTTGGGTGTATGGGGGCAGAGTGCTGTATGGCTTGACAGTGAGACGTGCATTCAGGTTATAATTGCACAGTGCTGTTCCATTCATCAATGGCATTGAGGCCATGGTGTACCGAATTGCATCTAGTGATCCATTTAAATTTACATCTGTTGAGTAACAGTTGGAGGTTACCCCCTCTGGTTTGTAGTAAGGGTTGGTCGATGACCTGCCATGTCATATCCAGTGTGCTGTGATTTTTCTCCAAGCAGTGGGACACCAACGGGGTGGTCAGCACCTTGCAATGAATGTGGCTCTTATGTTTGACCATTTGGGTCGTTTGGCCAATGTAGACTAGGTCACAGGGGCATCGAATGGCTTAGATTACGTTGTTGGAGCGCAATTGATAAGATTTTTAAGTTTTTAGGTTTTGTTGTTGATGTTAAATTCCTTGGTGTTTACTTTGAGACAACATACCACGCAGTTTTGGCATCTGTAATGTCCAATTATGGGAGGTAGGCCCCATGTGGCAGTGATGGATTCCTGTGAGCCTGTCTTCATGGGCCACGTGATGGCATGAACCAAGTGGTTAGAAAGGTTGTCGCCGCTTTTATAGGAGAAGAGCGGGAGTTGTAGAAATGGTTCATGTGTTCTTAGTATGGACCAATTTTTCCTAATGATTTTGCTGACTTGATTACTGCAGGGTCTGAACTTGGTGACAAAAGAGATCCGGGTGTTGGCTTTTCTCTTTTGGGGCATCAGGAGCTGTTCCGGGTGACAATACCAAGCTCTTTTGCGGGCTCGGGAGACCAATCGTGGTGTGTATCTTCTTTGGATAAGTTTGTTGGAGAATATGACTGCTACCCGAAAGTAGTCCTTGCACTACTTGCAATTTCTTCTGATGCGCTGAAATTGGCCTTAGGGAAGGCAATTTCAGAGACTGCAGGGATGGTAACTGGAGTAGTGTAATGGAGTGTAACGTTTGGTAGGTTTCCTGTGGAGGGTGGTGCCAATTTTGCCTTCTTCAGCATGTAGGGTGATATCCAAAAATGGTAGGTCATTTGATTTGCAGTCTGATGTAAACTTCAGCTAGGGTTGTGACTGATTCAGCCATGCGATGAAGGAATCTAAGGTGTTGGAAGAGGCCTTCCACAGTAGAACAATGTCATCTATGTAGCGTCTCCAAAAAAAAATGTGGCATTGAAATGAATTGTGAAGTGTAAGTATGTGACTTTTTTCAAGGTTATAAACAAACAGGATGGCAAAGTTGATGGCTAAGAATGCCCCCATTGATACTCCTTTGCTTTGTGGGTAGTAAGTATCACGGTTTAGGAAGTAGTTATTTTTCCCAGCAATTACAAGTAAGTCCATGATAAAATCCTTTGGTATCAGTGTAGGTCTGGGTCTGGCTTCCAGCAGTTCTTGGATCACCATGAGGCCTTCCTCATGGGGGATGTTGGTGTACAGTATTTCTATGTCAAGTCCCGCCATGAGTTTGGTGTTGGTGTCAAAGGGCTGTCTTCAATGGTATTTATGAGGTCCATGCTGTTGCGTATGTATGTTTTAGTCATGGGTACAAATTTACTTATGAAGGCATCAATGTATTTGCCCAAGGGTCCCAAGATGGACCCGCATCCAGAGACAATTGGACGGTCAGGAGGGTTGGTACTATCTTTATGTATCTTGGGAAATACATAGATAATAGGCGTCCAAGGGTGTTGGTTGTTTCAGAATGTGAATTCCTTGGGTAAAATGATGTCTTGTGATCTAGCTTGCCAGTCAGTGTTTTGATTTTGGTTTTGAGATCAGGCAGGGGGGTCTTTGGTGAGAGGACGGTAGTGACAACCAATGGCAAGTTGTCTCTTGATTTCTTGATCTTATTTCTCAATGTCCATTACCACAATACCGCCACCTTTGTCAGCAGGTTTTATTACAAATTCTGTTTTTTCTTTCAAGTTAAGTAGCGCTTGTTTTTCTTCCCAAGGTAGGTTGTATGGAATATATTCAAATTGATTCTTGAGGTCAACTACTTCCCGGAGTACCAGGCATTTCCGGGGGCATGGAGGCCGATGGAGGGTTAAAGGTGGATGGAAGGGGTTTCTGTTAGTGTATGCTGACTGTGGTTTGTCAGAAAAGAACTGTTGTAGCCTGATTTGTCTAAAGAACTGAAGTACATTTTCTTGGAGTTCAAAGAAATTGCTCCATCCTGTGGGCATAAAGCTAAGGCCTCAGCGGATAGGGTGTGGCCGGATAAATTGAATATTGGTCCAGATTGTTTGTGGAGGCTGTACTTGTGGTGGATGGAACTGCGTTAGCAAGGGCATTATCTATTGTGGTGGGCCCCATTGGTAAAACCTTCTTCGGGTTTGTCGCTCTCCGGAGTATTGGTACTGGAAGTTGCTCTGTGTCCGTCCCTGTCCCTGACCGTGTCCACTGCTCTCTTCTAAAAATTGGGGCGGCAACAGTGGTGGTGGTCTGTTGGTGATCCTTGAGGTGCTTGTAAATACCAGTCACTTGTTCACATTGCGCACCCGCTGTTTTTTCACTTGTCACCTACGCCGTTCACCTTGAATGTCACGAGCACTTGTGTGCACAGTTTTTTTGGGTTGCCTCTGCAATCGTTACTTACAGTGCTGATACAACTGTACCCCCTTGTCTATATCATTATTGTTTTCATTTTTCAAAATATAATAATGCCAGAGCACATTTTAAAATGAACTATGAGTCTCTCTAATTCTTTTGCATTGTAATGTCTTGTACATACTTGTTAAATAGCCTACTCAATAATACCAGTTGAGGCATTGTTGCAGTTCTATTACTGGCCATACAGCACTGCCCCCGACAAGTCAGATGCACTGTTTCTTGCAGCACACAGTGCAAATGAAACAGTGCACACAAAAACCCAACAGCATGGGGCAAACTGTGCTGACAACAGCAATCAAGGAAAAACTCACCCTGAAACAGTTGTACCCAACCAAAACTTGTCTTGTCACCGACCCTTTCATGGCGGTGACCCGCCATGAAAAAGTCTGCAGAAAAGCAGGTCATAATGGCCATGCAATTGCCATTGTTATCGGGCAGACGGACTGCCAAGGA
Organism: Lissotriton helveticus; assembly: GCF_964261635.1. Lineage (NCBI taxonomy): Eukaryota > Metazoa > Chordata > Amphibia > Caudata > Salamandridae > Lissotriton > Lissotriton helveticus. The sequence continues at coordinate 875,414,847 of NC_136068.1, read as the reverse complement.
GGCGGTGGTCAGACCGCAAAGGATGGTATGGCGGGCCCAGGACTGCCATACATGTTACAGGGCCCAATATCTTAAAAGTCTACTTTAGATACCACATGTGAGTTAAAGGAAATATAAATGCTGAGATGTTCTGTAGGAGTTTTAAATTTGTCTGGTTAATCGAATATTTAGTGAGTATCTCTCTATTTTAGAGGCTCCCACTTTTGTAAAAAAGTGTGTTATCAATATGTATTCCCTTGTAGTATGAACCTGGCTACCTAAATAAATCTATCTATCTAAAAAACATCAATGTATAGAGGAATTGTTTGATATGGAAAGGCTGTGTAACACTCAGCTGGTATGTAGTGCTCACCTACAACCTTCCCATTTGTCAATGATTGTATAGCCAGGAAAACCTCATCTCCTGTAATTGGCAATTCTAAAAACCGAGGGTTTATTTGGGACAATTGTCAGACCTTTACTGATCTTAGAAAGCTATCTGTTAGACTTGACCCCCCTGGGTGCCAGTCCCCCAAACGTTTTCCTTCATCCCTCTTATTTTGTTCAATTCATTTTTGTTGGCTTTAGGACTCTGCACACTTTACCAAAGCTAATTAGTACCAAAATGTTTGTTTTTTCTCCTTAAAATATGGTCAAATTGGTCTACACCTAATTGGCACATTTGATTTACGTGTAAGTCCCTGTAACATGGTAAGACATGTACCTCTAAATGAAATGCTACCAGTGGACCTGCAAAACTCATTGTGTCACCCACTAATGCAGTACTTTAATAGATGTCTCAGGCCTACCTCTGCAGCCTTTAGTACACTTCTAAACTGCCAACTTGATCAAGTAAAATAAAACCTTTTGCCATGTCTAAACCTTCCTTTTGAATTTGTATAAATAACCCCTAAGGCAGGCTCCAATGGTTCTTAGGGCAGGGTGCATGATATTTAAAAAATAGGATATGTGTATTTAAGATTTACATGTACTAGCAGTGAACAACTCCCAAAATCAATAAGTTCTATTTTAAAATACTCTTTATTGGTGAAGTCAAATTTCAAGTCACAATTCTGAAAGTGTCACTTGTAGAAAGTTGCCATTTGTGCCTTCTGCCAGTATACTTGGTCACACAGCTATGAAAGGCTCTGCTGTTGAAGGTTTGTGTATTCCTCCTAAAAAGTGACACACAAGGGACAAGTTGTGGGACAGATGGGCCATCCTACTAGGATGGTTGGGGTGGACCTGTACCCTTCCCCACTTACACTTCAAAGGGCTTTGCCTCAAGAACACACAAAATAACCTGACACTCCCTTTTGGTCACCCCAGATTGCTTGGAGTCTAGACAGAAGATGGTAGGAACTTTCCAGAATCAGAGACAGGGGTAGGACAGGGAGTTCATCCACACACTAAGGCATGCACCAGGTTTAAATACTGGACCACCCGAATTACTGATCAGATCACTTCTAGGCCTGTGGAAGACTCAGAAGAAGGACTGCCCTTCTGCTGGAGGAACTGACTTGCTGCTGGAAGGACTGCACTGGTGCCTGAGAAAGGAAGCTTGACCCTGCTCCTCAAATGCAGGGCTGCCATTGTGACTCTAAGGGCTAGCCTCCTGTGTGAACTACCGGGAAACAACACACTCCAATGAACCTGCAACTAACCTGCCAGATACATATGGCCTCTGCTGGAATAAGTGCTAGCCCCCAAGTGGTGCTCCCCAGGTCCAGGACCCTTGGTGTGCTGTTAATAAGGCCTCATCCTTCCAAAATGCCAAACTTGGATTTTGAAAATTATTTTGCAAAAACTACTCTGTGAACCAACAGGAGTTCGAACCTAAATGAAAATTCAAGCTGATCCAATGAAGGTGGTTTTCAAGTAGGATTGTGTTCTCCTCAGCTCCCACTACATTCTTCTCTGCAGCAGAAGTCCTCTTTTGCCGGATCTCCCAGCAATGGTATTTAGACTCATAGATAATTCTGGCTACAGGGTATAGGCTCCTCCAGCTGGGTGAATCAGAGCTCCAGAAAATCGTCCAAGTCTGAAGATGGAAATCTTCACCAGGCTCATCAATGATCAACACTTCAACAACAACATCAATCTCCTCAGCTTGCAAATCCAACTTCTCCTATTTGGAGCTTTTCCTGCCTTTGTCAAAGGCTTCAGCAAAACCTCATCCAGCGGCTGCTCATCGTCAATGACTCGTCCTCAGACACAGCTGGCTTCCTTGCCCCGCTGAGATTCTACCTTCTCAAGAACTTTTTCAAAAACAATTTCTAAGTCCAAAGGTAAGCAGAGACCAGGCCAATCCACCCCTCATTTCGGACCTGCACTCCATTTTGATCAGCATTAACTTTTGAGTGTCACATTATGTTGAGTGATCAGATACTCGCAGTTGGCGCTTTGATCTTTTAAGTTTTAGATTTACCTAAATCACCTGTAACTCCAGTTTTACTGAATGGATTCAATTTATTTCAGTGTCATTTTATTTATTAAAATGATTTCCTGAAATGGTTTCGGATTTTTCTTGTGTCGTGTTTTTACTTTATTACTAGTTGTGTATTGCATAAATACTTTAAACATTGCCTCTAATATAAGTCTGACTGCGTTTGTGCCAAGCTACCACAGGGTGAACCATAGGTTTATTTAGAGACTTTTGTGGTTCACCATGACAAGGATGTGGTTGTTGCCTGAGTGGGGCTCCCTCCTGCCTCAACCAATATCCCAATGTCTTCCACTATCTGTTGCCTTATCTATAGGACCAATGTTTTAGCTATTAAAGCTTCTGATAAAAACGCTGAAATTGATCAACAATCTGCACCATTTCTATGAATGTCTATGCCATTATCACCAATGCTTCTCTTAAAATTCGTACAGCAATGTTTTCACTTGATCCGGTAGGTCAATATATGAACTACTGATTCACTGTTTTCATATATGGAGGTATGATATTGTAAGCATAAGTGGGAGATTTGTTTTTATCTACCATCCATTGGGTAATATGAAACATAACCTGCAGTATAAATAGATATAAATTATTGCTTGCTGTCAAATGAGTCCTAATGGCATAGACATGTTTGTTTTCTAATCAAGTAATCTTTTCTGAGGAAAACCAAAATCCTTATTACTGTCATGGTTTTCTTAATGAGATAGCTGGTGATAGTATGCATGTATTGCAGCCTTCATTAATGTCCCACACAATAGTCGTAGTGTAATATCTTTTGAAACAAATATACTCATATAATGAGGCATATGTTTGTTAAAATCGTCCTCAAGTATTATTGTTTTAGGGAAGAGTCCACCTGTAATACTATTTGCCCTGTCGATGAGTATTGACAACATTAGTGCTTTATTGTCGGAATGATTCTGAGCTGCCTCTCGTGGTACAAACTACTAATAATTCCTTAATATTATTTTTGGTAAATGTACCTGCCAATACTCTTCGCTGATATGTTTAGAATGTGCATTTCTATTACACTCAGGCCTAGTTGCTTTAATAAAGCATGTTCTACATAAGATATGTGGGTCTTTTGAACGAAAGCAATAGTGATTAGGCATGCATCTAGTTCTTGCATAACAGCCTATTGTTTCTGCTGTATACTCAAGCCATTAACATTACAGCTTAGAATCTTTAATATAAAAAGAATAAAGGAAAACAAACATATACATCCAAATCTTTGTCACCCTATTTAGTTCTACCCTCTCATCTTTTCTACCCTTGTGTCCTCTCCAGTTCCCTTTTCTTCCCTAACCTACAACCACTTCCAGTGTTTAATCCACCATTAATCCATTGTTTAAGCCTCTCTGTAGGTAGAGAGTAGCCATATCCTCCTTTCTCATTGCAGGATGCATTGATAGGCATCTTGTGGGAAGAAAGTAGGTCCATTTGTCAAGCCGTCAGCCGAGGATTTCAACAGCTATTTTATCAATGTATACTATTTGGACTTACACACTTCTCTTTATTAGATATATACGCAAGTACCTCCTCCATTTCCTGAGCCAATGTAAACTCAGGGGTAGGCTCTGCATTTGCGGACTTTGTAGTGCTGTTTCAAATGCAACGTCCAGATAGATAGTGAATGTGGATCTGTCCTTGGCTCTGAAGCTGCACATATTTCTTGCACATAAATATACACTATTGGATTTTGGCTAAACAAAGTAGGTTCCGATTATTCTTGATTGCCTTCTTAACTTCCAAGCGAAAATAATTTCATTAATCAGGCCATTAAGCATTAGAATAAGTATAGAAGGGTTAAAAAAACTTTCTGGAATGTTGATGTCCCTCAAATCATAATGGCATTATCTATTTCTAAGATGTTCATTTTTACTTTAGAGTTTACTTGTAGCCAGTAAAGCCTTATCATGTCAGCTCTGTAGTAATAGTTAAAAAAGTCAAACACTTTAAAATTAACATGTTCCAATTTATCATGCATATAGTGAATCAACTTTCCCAAAGCAAGTTGCCATTGCTATGTTGTTATATGCTCCAGTATCCTCTCATCAGTTTCCCAAGGGCTAGACCATTCCTTAGATTCACCTGGGGAGTTGATTGGAACTTATTCTGTGACCTGTGGCCAGCCCTTTTATCACCTGTTTGGATGACTGACCAAGTGGTCAGCTCTATCAGAAACAGTATGAATACATTCTGCCATTCACCATGAGGTTATAACAATTAAATCAACAGATTTGGATTCCTTTGCTAGTTCTTCCCTCTCTGCAGGTTTGCTAAAGTCCTTGCCCTCAGATTCCAACTACCCTAATGGTGCATACTTATTTTGAATTGAAACTAAGTCAGAGATCTTGAAGTAAATGGGCATTTAGTACGTAGTAAGGTCCTTGAATATTAAGAATAATAGTATTGTCATTAATAGGGTCCCATCAAGGCTGTGGAGACAGGTGTTTTACATCTCTGGTTATAATCCATTTTCTCTAGAATATAATCTGCAAAATACAGAGATAGTGTATCCTATGAAGGCTAATTCCCTAAAACCAATATTGTTTCAATATTTTGGACCTGGCCTTTTTTGTTGGCACTTTTCCCCTACTAATCAATGGCAAAAGGTTCATACTCTCTACTTAAAACATGATTACACTCAAACGAATTGTAATTTTGAATTGTGTTTAATGGTAAAGTTGGATTTTAACTGACAATTCTGAAAATGCCATGCTTAGAAAACTTTACGAAGAGATGAAGGACGGAATTCTGAACATTGTCAACCATCACTCCCAGTCACTCCCAGTCACAGATCTGGGTTTAAACTATTGTTCTTTTGCTCACCACCCCACCCCAGTTTGGAACAGCCATATGCAAATGAGTCTTCAACCTGCTCCCCAAGTTCTTAACTTCACATCTCAATTTGTTGATAGAACATGCATTTCATTTCCGACCAGGTGAAGAATTGAGTGCTTATGATGATCCACAAATACTTTTAGAATATGATCTTGTCTTTTTGAAAGGCAGGCGGAGTACATATGTTATAGGTCATGTTTTAAGATCTTAGGTACATTCTTGGTTTTCTGTCGAAAGGTTGTGGAGAGAAACAGTGCTAGGAAATTAGTGGTAGAATACACTACTAGAAGATTTAATATAGTTGGTTACTTGGTGTTAGAATGTGGATCTCTAGTTGGCAGAGGTATGTGTCCTGTCTAAGTAGGGACCATAATCCTACTCACGATAAGTCACAACACAATCCTAAATTATCCTGTGCTCACCCTCTGGTGGCTTGGCACAGAGCAGACAGACTTAACTTAGAAGGCAATGTGTAATGTATTTGCGCAATAACTCACACTCCAACAAAGTAAATACACCACAAAAGGACTCCAAAATAGTTTTGCAAAATAAAGAATATGTATCTGAGTAAAATAAGACCACATTGACAAAAGTCCAATCAGTAGAAGTTCAGATGTGAATTTTTAAAGATTAAATGCAAAAACAGTGCTTAAACGTCAGTACTGCTAAAAGGTTACTTGAGGCCTTGCTAGATCAGGGTAAATGCATAGTTCAGTCTGACCGCGTTTGAGGGCAGGCCGGCTACTACCCCCACTAACACCTTGGATGGTTCAAAGTGTCAGTGTCAAAGACTCGAGGCAAGATGTTGAAGTGGCACCTTATCGTTGTCACTCCTGGCATGGAGGTGAGCATCTGTGCTGTCGATGGAAGCTTTGGTTTAAAATCCCTTTGTGATACATGTGCTACATCGATGTCAAGCTGTGGTGACTGCCGGTGATGGATCACACCAGCTATAGAATCTCTGTCATCAAGCCTCCCTGCTTCGGTGTTTAAGGCAATGTGTCGGTTCTGATCAGCGCTAAGTCACCATTGCATTAACGTCAATGTGGAAAAAGCTGAGAAGACCCACTTCTGAAGCCCAGAACTTGGAGAGGGCAATTCAGGCAAGAGTAGGACTCACAGAAGGCAGATGTCTTTTGAAACCCTGAGCCCTTGGAGATCACTTGGAGGGAAGGAAGAGTCCAGTTTTCCTTCAACAGAATCAAGGAGCAGCGGGCAGCAGGGCACCATGCAGAAAATAAGTCCTTCCAGAAAAGTAGTCCAGTTGAGCCCCTTAGGCAGCACAGCAGTCCTTCTGACAGAGGTTCAGTTCAACATCCAGAAGTGTCTGATCTGATGGGGTCAGAGACCCAGTACTTATACCCAACTGTGCCTTTGAAGTGGAGGTGGCATCAAAGGAGGGTCTCCGAAGGGCACACAGCCCTTTCAGCCCAGTCCTGTCTGCCTGGCTAACCTAGGGGGGTAAATCAGGGCTTTGTGTGTGGACAGGACACTACCTATTGATGTTTTACTGTCAGCCCCTCCCATTCCTCCCTGCCAAGGCCCATTAGAATGAATATGCAACTTTTACAACCCAAGTGACATTACATCGCAAGTTTTTACAACACATACCATTAGAACGCAAATATAATATAATATAGTATAATACATTCAATGAACCATTAGAATGCATATTAAAACAACGCACACTTTTACAATGCAATATATATTATTTTTTGTATAATAAACTCCTGTAGCGGGATGCAGGGAAAATAGGGGTTTTGGCTGGGTAAGTGTATTAAAACATGGATATTGGGAATCAAGACATAGGTATTAAAATTAATACTCGAGTACCAAAATTAATACTTAAAAATTGAATAAATTATCAAATACAAATTATATAAATGTATTTCAAATATTACTACAAAATATTCTATTTTATAAAAAGATATTTAATAAAAGTGCCCACTTCTAAAAAAATAATACTCAAGTTTTTTTAACAATGTTTTAAAAAAAATATTTTTACTAAACATTACTAAAATATAAAAAACACATATAAAATAAATATCAAACTTAAAACAACAAAAATAATCTATGTACAATATTTTAAAATAACATGCATTTAACCAACATTTTAAAAAATTTACTATATCAATACAAAACAAATAAACAAACATTAATACATGTAATAAAACAAAACAAACTACCATTAGTAAAACTTAAAGATCCACATAACAAAAACACTATAACACACAACTACTATCAACACAAAAAAGAAAACTTCCGTTTTTAAATTCCGAAAACAAAAGTCCTTCAGTGAAATTACTTTGACCTGGAAATACTCATAACATGCAAAAAAAAAGTTACAAAAAGTAACATAATGAAATAATTATTTACGCTCTCACACACCATTAAAAATCGGCAAGAAAATTTTTACACATAACATATTTTCCTTTCCAATAACGTGCAACACAAAAAATGTAAAAAAGCCAACCACCATTTTATAAACTGTAGTTACCTGATTACCAGAGACTGAAGGCACGTTTTAATACTGGGAAAGACAAACCTGGAAGCAAGCCTTCTAAAAGATGAAGTAAGTACAAACTCTAGAGATGTTTAACTACTTAACAACTTCTAGATAAGCAAACATACTAAAATAAGGTATATTTTTTTCAGTTGATTTGAAAACTTTCAAAATCTAACTAAACATTGCAAAATACTCTATTTTGGACAATAAATATAAAGTAAATAACTAAAACTATATATTTTTTTATCGTTTTTTACTAAATGTATAATAATGGGTTTATAAAAAAATTCTGAAAAATTAAATGCAGGATACTGGCATTTATTTATTTATTTATTTTATTTTCAAAAGTTTTATATAGCGCTGGCTAGACCCGGAGGTATCAGAGCGCTTTACATGAGCATCAGATCATAGTTACAGGTTAAATCGTTACAAAGGTTACATAGTTCGTACAGCATGGCCACATAGTAACTTGTAAGGTCGAGATAAACAATAAGCACAAATACGAAAGGGGAAAAGCAGGCAAGGTGAGAGAATCAGGAGAGGGGGGTTGGAGCAGGGGAAGTAGACAGATAATGAAGGCGGGAAAGAGGAGGGTAGGGTGAGAGACACAGCATGGGAAGAGGAGGGGAAGGGTGACGGGGACACAAACCGGTAGACAAGTCAAGGCAAATGTCCAAAGTCCAGTAAGCTGTGATCCCAGGGGAAGTGGTATCACTTCCCTAACTCTGTTGCGAGAGGCTCCCTTTGCACAGTGGACTCTCTCAGAGTGGTCTCTGAGACTCCAAGGCCTACATACTGGATACTTCCCCAGAAAGGGGAGAGGGAGTGCTTTGGCAAGGGGTGCCATACCAAACCTCAAGTGTGAGTGGCTCCCTTGGCGCAGTGGACTCACTCAGCGGGTTCGCTGAGACTCCAGAGTGTAAATATTGGATCTTTCCCCAACAAGGGGAGAAGGAGTGCTTAGTCAAAGGGCACAAAGGACAGGGGGGTAGGCAGAGTTGCAGGCAAGGGGAGAGATTTGGGGGAGAGGGGATAGGAGCTAGGGACGAGACAATAAGGACAATAAGGCATGTTAAAATAACTCATCCTACTCCAAACACTATTTTTGTCCTATGAAAAGCTGCATACGGGTGGATTTGAAATTACTATGCCAAATACAAAAGCTGCTTCCCTCTCAAAACATGAAAATTAATGATAAGGTTAAAATTACTATTCCAACTCCAAAATATACTATCCTTAGGAAACATGCAGGATAATAATATGTTAAAATTACTATTACTATACCATAAGATGCTCGCCTCTGAAATGCTTCGAAATATGAAGAAAATAAAAATAACTATTCCTACTCCAAATTAGATAATGCTTGATAGTGGTGGGGTTAAAATTACGATTACAACTCTAAAATATTCCTACTACAAAAAAGGTGCAGGATAGTGGTATGCCAAAATGACTATTCCTACTCCAAAGATTATTTACCTACTGTAAAATGCTTGATAGTGTTATGTATAAAATTACTATTCCAACTCCAAAACATGCTTGCCTCAGAGAAAACACTGGATAGTGGTGGGTTTAAAATTATTATTCCAGCTCCAAAACATGCTTACCTCAGGGAAAACACTGGATAGTGGTGGGGTAAAAATTACTATTCCAACTCCAAAAGGTGCTTGTTTCAAGAAAGGTACAGGATAGTGGTATGTTAAAAAACCTATTCCTACACCAAAGGGTATTTGCCTCCTGGACAATGCTGGATAGTATTGTGCATACAATTACTATTCCCACACCAAAAAGTGCTTGCCTCCGAGAAAACACTGTATAGGGATGGGGTTTAAAGTACTATTCCAACTCCTAAAGGTTCTTCCTTCATAAAAGGTGCAGGATAGTGATATGTTAAAATTACTATTCCCACTCCAAAAAATGCTTTAGACACAGAAAAAGCTGGATAGTAATGGGGTTAAAAAAAACTATTCCAGTTCCAAAAGGTGCTTGCCTCAGAGCAAACACTGGATAGTGATGGGGTTTATATTACTATTCTAACTCCAAAATGTGCTTGCTTTAGGAAAGGTGCAGGATAGTGATATGTTAGAATTACTATTCTTACTCCAAAGGGTGTTTGTCTACTGTAAAATGCTGGATCGTGTTGTGCATAAAATTACTATTCCAACTCCAAAAGGTGCTTGCATCAGAGAAACACTGGATAGTGATGAGGTTTAAATTACTATTCCAACTCCAAAAGGTGTTTGCTTCAGGAAAGGTGTGGGTTAGTAATTCACACTCCAAAGGATGTTTGCTTCAGGAAAGGTGCAGGATAGTGATTTTTTTCAATTAATATTCCCACCCAAAGGATGCTTAAATTACAGAAAAAGCTGGATAGTGGTGGGGTTAAAATTACTATTCCAACTCCAAAAGGTGTATGCCTCAGAGAAAACACTGGATAGTGATGGGGTTTAAATTACTATTCCAACTCTAAAAGGTGCTTCCTTCAGGAAAGATGCGGGATAGTGATATGATAAAATTACTATTCACACACCAAAGGATGCTTACACCACAGAAAAAGTTGGATAGTTGTGGGGTTAAAATTACTATTCCAACTCCAAAAGGTGCTAGCCTCAGAGAAAACACTGGATAGTGATGGGGTTTAAATTCCTATTCCAACTCTAAAATGTGCTTGCTTCAGGAAAGTTGCAGGATAGTGATATGTTAAAATTACTATTACCACTCCAAAGGATGCTTGAGTCAAATAAAAAGCTGAATAGTGGTAGGGTTAAAATTACTACTCCAATTCCAAAATGTGCTTGCTTCAAGAAAGGTCCAGGGTAGTGGTATGTTAACATTACTATTCCTACTCCAAAGGGTGTTTGCCTTCTATAAAATGCTGGATAGTGTTGTGCATAACAACTAACAATTGCGCCGCCATTGACGGCGAGGTAAACAGGCCACGCCCACCCCGAGGCCACGCCCACCCGCCCTCCACGGTATAAATTCGCTGCCTCCAGCGCCACTAAAGCAGACCTTGCATATCTCCTGAGGCGGAAGCCGGGAGACACCTTGTATTTTTAAAATTTGTTTCTTGATTTTCACTCTGCGCATTACTTCTTACTTCTTGCTTTTAAAAAAAATATCTTCACTCACCCCCTGCCTGCACTAACACAGGCGACAGAAGCGCCGAACAGCGACCCTCGCTGCAACGTAGGAAACCGGATTGTAACAATTGCGCCGCCATTGACGGCGAGGTAAACAGGCCACGCCCACCCCGAGGCCACGCCCACCCGCATTTTCTCCACCAAATAAAATATGTGCATTTACCGGACGCGCAGCGGACGGGCGCAGCGGGCGCGCCGTCAGCGCGCCGAAGGCGCGCCAAAGGCAAGCCCGTCTGGGCCCGTCCGGGCCCAGCCGGCCCTAGGACCTGACACTATGCCCGATTCACAGCCCCTCCTATCCTACTCCCCGGATACCCTTCGTCTCTGGAACACAAAGAAAAACCCACAGTGTAATTACATCCTGAAGGATGATACCCCGTTCACAGGATGCCCTCTATGTGACACCCCTGAAACCACACAAGTGAGCAACACGCTCCGACTGGGCCTATTGAACTGCAGGTCGCTAGTAAAGCACTCACACGAGGTAAACCTTCTCACCCTAACCCTTTCACTAGACGCCCTATTCCTGACCGAAACATGGCTGACCCCCAACAACGGCTCAGATTTGGTCAACGCAACCCCCCCAGGCTACCAAATCTGCTGCCTCAATAGACCAGTTGGAAGAGGTGGCGGGCTCGCCATCCTCTATAAAGACCATTTTAGCTGCAGGATCACCGACGGTACGGTCAAGGACTGCGAAAATTGTAATTTCTCCCTTCAGATCTCGCCTACCACTTCTCTATCGGGTCTCCTGGTATATCGACCACCAGGCTCAATAGGTGATTTCTCGAACACCTTAATGGATCTCATCCCGCTAAAAACTATAGCAACGCCCAACTTTCTTCTCCTAGGGGATTTGAACCTACACTTCCTAGATCCGGCAGACCACACCGCCGCAAATCTTCTAGCAGACCTCGCGTCAGCTGACCTCCAGCTCCTGAACTCGAAACCTACTCACGAGAAAGGGCATCTCCTAGACCCAGTCTTCACCAACATCAGGAACCTCCAAACCCAAGCCCCCACCCCCCTCCCATGGACCGACCACTTCCTGGTCCCAATGCACTGGGCCTATCAACCCGCCTCGGTCCCCAAACAGAAAACTAAGATTTTAACCCGACGTTGGCACAAGCTAAATACTGAAAAATGGGAAGCGAAGCTCAGGGATTCTGATGGCCCCCTCTCAGCTGACCCTAACACCGCTGATAGGGAATTCAACAGCTGGCTCACCAACCCCCTAGACAACCTCATTCCATTAACATGCTCTCTTAAACACGTAAAGAGGATTAATCACGCTCCCTGGTACACCCCGGCCTTGAACATTCTTAGGAAAGAGTGCAAAAAGACGGAACGAACATGGAGAAAAAATAAAACAGTGACGGAAAAAAACGCCTATCAATCTGCCATGAAGGCGTATAAACAAGCCCTCCATAGCGCTAAAAGCTCGTTCTTTGAGGTGAGAATACAGAATTCCTCGTGCTCTGCTAAAGAGACTTTTTCCATACTTAAAGAGCTTCTCCATGTCCCAGCCCCCCCGCAGGCACCCTTAGACCCCAAAGCAGCCGAGGAGAAATGTGTGAACCTGGCCAATTTCTTTGATAGCAAAATCAAGAAAATCCTATCCTCCCTACCTGCTACTAACCAGGCCACCCCTGGAATCGCTAAGAAGTGTACCCTCACCTCTGGCAATCTTATGGACAAACCTGAATCGCCTTGTTTAACCGCTTTTGGGCCAGTTTCAGAAGAAGAAGTGGCAACCACTCTAGCAGCCACGAAAAGCGGAGCCCCCAGTGACTCAGTCCCCGTACGGTTCACGAAAAACATAGCACGAACCATCACAGCTAGACTCACGGCCCTCATTAACACCTCCTTTTCCCAAGGAACAGTCCCACAAAGCTGGAAGGAGGCCGTGGTTAAAGGTCTGCTGAAGAAACCGTCACTAGACCCAACGGACTTATCCAACTATCGACCCATATCGCTCCTCCCCTGGATAGGTAAGGTCGCAGAGAAGCTCGCAAACAAAAAATTGTCCCACTTCCTGGAAACAAACCACTGCCTAAAGAACTCCCAAACAGGCTTCAGACCAGGTCAGGGCACAGACACCGCCCTCCTGGCAGCAGTAGAAAAGGCGAGGGAAATCATGGATACAGGAGGATCAGTGGCAGTGGTCCTCCTAGACCTCAGCGCAGCATTCGACACCGTCAGACATCAGGTCCTAGTCCAGCGCCTGAAGAGCACTGGCGTACAAGACAGTGCGCTGAGATGGCTCACATCCTTTCTCTCCCGACGCTCCTTCCAAGTCTGGGAAGGAGAAAGCCGGTCTCCCGCAATCCCCCTCCAGTGTGGAGTACCTCAGGGCTCCTCACTGAGCCCCACACTTTTTAACGTATATATGGCCCCACTGGAGGAGCTGGTCGCCCCTTTCGGAGTCACGATCGTCAGCTACGCTGACGACACTCAGCTGGTGGTGACCCTCTCCCACCCTAAGCTACAGCCCTCCAACCTGCAAGACTGCCTGTCCACCGTCCATCAATGGATGGGCGATTCTGACCTAAAGCTGAACGGGTCAAAGACAGAGATCCTGCTGCTCGGACATAAAACCCCGAGTCTTCCTCCCAACATCTGGCCCGCATGTATGGGTGACCCCCCCTCCCCTAAGACAGAGGTTAAGAGTCTGGGAGTGTGGCTAGAGACAGACCTCACTTTCCGGACACAGGCCAGGAAAACAGCAGGCATCTGCTATGGGCTCCTGAGATCTTGTAGAAAAGTGCTCCCCCTACTGCCATTCCAGTCCCGTCTCCTGCTAATTCAAGGTTTAGTGCTAGCAAGGTTGGATTACAGTAATGCCATTTATCTCGGGGCGCCAGAAGCCACCTTGCAAACACTACAAAAAACCCAAAATGCCGCAGCCCGCTTGCTCACAAACACCCCAGCGAGAACCTCGGCCAAGCCTGCCCTGAATAAACTTCACTGGCTCCCCGTGAGGGAAAGAGTCGTTTTCAAGGCCCTCTGTCTGGCACACAAGGTCCTGAATAACGCGGGCCCCCCCATTCTGAGCTCCTGGATCATTCCATACAGACCGTCGAGAGCGCTTCGGTCCGAACAGGAAAACCTCATTGTTGTCCCCAGGGTGAAGAAAACCCGCATAGGCGGCCGCAGATTCTCAGTGAACACGGCCAGAAAATGGAACGCTCTACCCTCAAACATCAGAGCCGAACCAAACCTCCTTCGATTTAGAAAGTCCCTCAAAACCCTCCTTTTCCCCTGATCCTTCTTCCATCTTCCCCTGCCCCCCCGTTAGGAGTTCGAGGTCCAGCGCTGGGATACTCACGGGTGACTACGCGCTCTACAAAAACCAAAAAAAAAAAAAAATAAAAAATAAAATTACTATTCCAACTCCAAAAAGTGCTTGCCTCAGAGAAAACACTGGATAGTGATGGCGTTTAAATTACTATTGTCACTCCAACAGGTGCTTGCTTCATGAAAGGTGCAGGATAATAGCATGTTAAAATTACTATTCCTACGCCAAAGGATGCTTAAATCACAAAAAATACTGGATACTAATGGGGTTAAAATTACTATTCCAACTCCAAAAGTTGCTTACTTCAAGAAAGGTGCAGAGTACTGGTATGTTAAAATTACTATTCCTACTCCATAGGGTGCTTGCCTCTGAGAAAAAGCAGGATAGTGGTGTGGGTTATATTTCTATTCCTACCCTAAAACATGCACACCTCAAATATAATACTAAATAAGATTAAGATAAAACTATTATTTCTAACTTTGTAAAAATATTGTATATTGATGAAAAATACATTGCTAATCCAACTAAAACATCAACTTATCTCAGTAAAACATTATGTTGTATTTTGAACTACATGAAAAATGTATACCAACAGGTTACTATGACATCCAAAAACAAAATACTCAGAACATTTTCAAGAGAATTCATATCAAAATATCCACAAAAAGTTGGGAAAAGAATATTGTAAAGTAATTTCCTTATATCTAAACAACAAAAAATATGTAAACCAATTAAACAGTATACAAACACAAATTAAACTAATTTAAAAACATCACCCTAACAGATTTTAAACAATGTCCAAATATTTTTCTTTCAGCCTTCAAATCTTTCAACAACCATTTAAAAGAAAAACTGTATAACAAGGTAATTTTCACATCAATAAATTATTATGTTAAAAATTGTACTTCTATTACTATAAAGAATTGATGTTTTCTTCCACAGAAAAAGACATAGAACAATTAAATAGATAGTTTAAACTTGATTTAAAAAAAAATTAGGCAAACAAGCACAAAAGTATTTCTTCAATGAAAAATGATAAACTGTTGTCCAATTATAATATTCGAAACTGTTGTTCCTCAACCCAAATTACATTATTATATTTCAGACAAATAATTTTAAAATACATTCAATATACTAGCAATAAATATATTTCTACTCATTCAGAACACAACTCAACTAAAACTCACTCTCAAAATCAAGAAACAACCTAAACAATATTATAAAGGTAAGAATTCAGAAACAAAAACCAATACAAAAATATTAACTATATTTCTCTCCCTAGGCAACTTTACAATAAACAATATATATATATATATAATAAACCCATAAAATATATTTCATTTCAGAAACATCAAGGAAAATCAATACATTTACCAAAGAAGAAGAACAAAACCACAGCAAATTCAAAGGAAAGAAAAATGTAACTATTTTTCTATACAACAAATTAATGTTTCTTTCTCACAATAAAGCTAAAATCTTTATGAAATAAACCAACGAAGTTAGAAAAACAACAAACTTAAAATATTAAACAGAAAATGAAAATGCATGAATTGTAAACTGCCAAATGTATTATATTAAATATTCAGTCGTTTTCCCTCTAAACAGGTATGCACAATAAAATATTAAATATAATAACATTTGATTTTTTTTTCTGTCTTCAGAAAATAAAATGTCTACCCCATTCAAAGAAGCAAAATACCTGACATCAAAAAGAGGGAACAGACTACTAAACCATGGTGGGTATGTTTATTGTAAAGAGAGACTATCTGAACCCATGTTTCATTGGAGGTGTGTGCAATATTACTCAACCCATTGCACAGGCAGAGCAGTTACTCTTGATGACACTGTTTTAAGAACCACAGACCATAACCACTCTGCCTCTGCAATGGAGATTGAAGTGAGAGAAAGGAATAATGAAATAAATAATTTTGCATCCACCTCCAATGAAACCTATGGTGCAGTTTTAAGGGAGGTATCCCAACACATTCCACCACATGTTACAAGTAGTAGGCCTATCATAACTAATTTGTGAAGAATTATTCAACATCAAAAACAGACAAGTAACCCACAAAGAGTCACTCCCCAAACCTACTCCCTTATTCTAATATACCTTTCCTCTTGCATGACAACGAAAACCCTCAAAAGAGAATAATAATATTTAGCACAACCATTAAGATTAGAAACCAGTAATATTTGGATGATGGATGGAACGTTAAAAATCACGCCCCATTCATTCACCCAAATATACACTCTTTACGCATTACAAAATTTGTTTTGGAATGCGTTGTAACATCATGCGATGTAAGTGTATCTGCGTTGTAATGGTTGTGTTGTAAGGGCATTTCGTTGTAAGGCCTACGTTGTAAAGGATGTCGCCCATGAGAATGCAGGTGAATGCAAATATGTGCTCAGAATGCAGGTGAGCCTTACCTTACTGTGTTTGTGGTGATCTGTAAGGAATAATGCACAAAGTATATCTGTCACCCAACGCAGAGGTGTATTGGATCCAAGAGCAGAGAAATGTTCACTTTCTAAAAGTGCCATTTCTAAAATAGAAATGAATGAATGAATGAAAGAGGGTTTTGTATAGCGCAACGTTCACTCCAGGGAGCATCTTGGTGCTTTAAGGACATCAGCAGAAGGTATTGACAGGGTTAAAGGGAGGTGGGAGGGGTATCGGCAGAAGAAAGGAGTGAGGAATCAGATTAGCGACAGTATTTGATGATCTGGAGCGCCAAAGATCCAGGTTTTTAAAAGCTTCCTGAAAGTGGGTTCGTTATGGGTGTGCCCTAGTTGCGTAGGCATGGTGTTCCAGGCCTTTGTACCGAGAGCTGCCAAGGTTTTGCCTTCCCGGTTTTTCATTTTAAAGTTGGGAATGGCGAGTAGATTTTCTGATGTAGAACGTAAGATTCGTTTAGTTTTGTAGGGCCTAATTTTATTTCTTAGGTATTGGGGGCCAGTTTCGCTTATGGCTTTATAGGTGGTGGTTAGGACCTTGAACAGGATCCTTTTGTGGATAGGCAGCCAGTGGAGAATTTTTAATGCTTCGGCCGAGGGGGAGCGCTTGGGGAGCCCAAGTACCAGCCTTGCGGTGGAGTTCTGGACTACTTGCAGTCTTTTTACCACCGTCTTTTTTGTTCCTGCATATATGCTGTTGCAGTAGTCCAAGCGTGACAGGATCAAGGCCACTGCCACGGTCTTCCTAGCCTGTAGAGGGAGTAGGTCAAAGAATTTTCTTAGAGTTTTTATAGTTTGAAAGCACATGCCAGCAATAGTAAGTGCCTGCTTATAAAAGGAAAGCGTGGGGTCGAATTTGATACCTAGGTTTTTTGCGGTATCTACTGTAGTTGGCGGGGGATCTGAATTGGAGGGCCACCATAGGGTGGGTTTGAAATCATTGGATTTTCCGAACAGCATGATTTCTGTTTTTGAGCTATTGCATCTGAGATGATTTGATTCCATCCACTTCATTACCGTGGTGAGACAGAGGTGGAATTTTTCTTCTGCTGCGGTGGAGTTTTTATCTAGGGTGAGAATCAGCTGTGTATCATCTGCGTAGGCAATTGCTTCAATGTTGAAGGAATCAATTAGTGAAGGCAGAGGGGACATATACAGGTTGAATAGGGTCGGACTCAGGGAAGATCCCTGAGGGACCCCCGAGGAAAGTGGCTTTCCTTCAAATTTATAACTGCCTAGTGTGACAATCTGGTTTCTATTTTCCTAAAATGATGTTATCCAGGCAAGGGCTTTGCTGTTCATTCCAACTTGCTTCAATCTGTCTAACAAGATGTGATGGGAGACAGTATCGAAGGCCGCGGAGAGGTCCAACAGAATCAGTACTGCCTCCCTACCCTGGTCCAGAGCGAACTTAAGGGTATCAGTGGTGTGGAGCAGTACTGATTCTGTTGAATGTCCTGATCTGAACCCAGATTGTTTAGGGTGTAGGGTGTTAGAATTTTCCAGAAACTCATTCAGTTGTGTGTTCACTATTTTCTTGGCAATTTTACTCAGGCAGGGGAAAAGGGAGATGGGTCTCAAATTGGAAAGAGTGGTGGGATCCGAGAGTTTCTTTTTTTGAAGGGGTTTGACTGCGGAAGTTTTCCAGAGGTCAGGGATTTTTGCCAGTTTGAAAGTGGTATTAACAATTTGGTTATTGACCGGGTTTACTATATCTACTAATGAATGTAGAATTTTGGGCGGGCATGGGTCAAAGGGAGAGCCTGATTTACAAGATAGGATAGCCTTCCTAGATAGTTCTAAACTGATTTCTTTGAAATACTTGAGTTCTTCTTTAATTTCTGTGTCTTGGGGTATAGGGTGATAAGCTGGACTATCGAGAAAATGTTAAATCCAATTTCACGAGTAAAGATGATTTATCAAGACCATTCCATAATATGAAACATTAAAAAGCTACTTCTCTCTGATCAGGAATTACAGCTTAAAGTGTATTGAGGAATTTCCAATGCTAGCCTAGGAGATGAGTAGGCCTCTTGGTAGTGAAAAATTAAATAGACTGTTTGCCACTATCATGACTTGTAAAACATAAAGAAGCATGTCCTACTTTTTACTTACACAGCACCCAGCCCTTTGGGTTACCAAGGTCCTTCCTTAGTGATGACTTATATGTTATATAAAAGGAGTTTAAGAGTTGGCTAAAATCCGTCCGCGGCGGTGGGATTCACCGCAGAAAATCAGCAAACCACCACCATTCCAGCGGAGACACTGCACAGAAAATTAGGATATCCCTGATGTGACCGCGGTACATTCCGCTGTTTCCTACCGCTGCAGTCGTAAACAGTGATGGATGGGAGAGCCGGCAAAAGAGCTGTAGCATAGCCACCGCTGTGGACACTCCGTGAGAAATATGGCGGTCGACAGAAAAAATCACAACAAGGCCACCAAGTGCACACAGCAAATTCATCATCATCATCAAAGCTTTATTTCGATATAGAAATATCATAAAAGCGTTTTCCATATTGTTTTTTAAAAGAATTAAGAACAAATTTAAAACACAACAGAATAAAACGTATTCCCCTCTTATACAATCAATAAATAACAATTCATTCAAAAAAAGGAGAGTACATAGTTATAAAATCAGTTACCATAAATCATTGAGGGTAAAGATGTACAATACATAATGGTTAAGATTGAATTAAATAATCACAGTTTTGATACAGCGTTAAAACCCAATTTGGGAGAAAACGTTATCCCATACATAACTTTTTCGAGCGGATCACCCATGACCACCTGAGGAATTTGGCCACAGCAAATCACCATGCCCCCAAAAACACAGAACACACCCCAATGACCCAACCACATGGCTACTACAAAAATACAAATCCCAGGATAACCCACACAACACACCTGACAGCAATACCCCATTTGGACACACGCACATAGCTGAGCAGAAAACCAGCCCCATCCCTGACCACAATCATTTGCAATACTCTACAACTGAAGGGCCCAACACCAGAGCACAAATGAGAGGCAAATCAACACACTATCACTAATCACACCACACACAGCACAACCACCACCTCAACACCTGCATCTCCAATCCCTCAGCACCTCACACACCATACACATCACCCCCCTTACACACTTGTACCTCACTCTAACCCCTTTGCACATCACACACCATGGCACCACAGAAAATGCCCAAATTCACAGAGAGGTAGTTGATAGTCATGGTAGATGAGATAATCAGAGTAGAACTACAACTGTTTGGTAACCTGGTCTAACAGACACCATTAGCCACAAGCAATCAAATGTGGATAAGGATAATCGACAAGGTTAATGCAGTAGGGACCATCCCGCAGAACAAACTGGAAATCATAAAGCGGTGGCATGACCTGAAGAGTGTTGTCAAAAAGAAGACGAGCAAGAACCGTAAGCTGGCACAGGGGACTGGGGCGGTGGCCCTACCATTCCACCAAGAACATTCACTACATGGGAGGAGAAGGTGCTTGCCATACTGCACCCCGAGAGTCTCACAGGAATAGCCGGGGGAGGGGAGGCTAGTAAGTACAAACAAATGTAGACCATTACACTGCTATGTACTGTCCAGCACAACTACAAAGCTACATCTCAGAGGTACAAGTATAGCCATAGGCACCACAAAATCCAACACATGTCCCACAGATGTAACATTCACTACATCTGAATCACCCCAAAGGTAGCCAACATTTATAGGGTTGTATGTGTTCCGGCAAACAGCTCTAAAATTCTCACCATGCCCACTGTCCCACCCCTGAGCAGGATATAGCATTCCACACCAACCCTGAAACAGTTGGCAGCCATTGTATCACCATAAACAAAGTTACAGGTAGGTAGCCATCTTCCCTGGGAGGGCTGTTTGGGGTTGGGAGGCCTGCACAACTACTCCCACCATTCCCCCTGTCCCACACCTGAGCAGGATGGAGCACTCCACACCAAGCCAGAGGCAGTTTGCAGCCACTGTATGGTTCACCCTCCCCTAACAGGTAGGTAGCCATCTTCCCTTGGAGGACTGTTTGGGGATGGGAAGCCTGCACTATAACTTCCACCATGCACTCTGTCTCATCCCTGAGCAGGATGTGGCACTCCACATCAACCCAGAAGCATTTTGCTACCATTGCAAGGTTCACCCTCACCTAACAGGTAGGTAGCCATCTTCCCTGGGAGGGCTGTTAGGGGGTGGGAGGCCTACACGACTACTCCCACCATGCCCCCTGTCCCACACCTGAGCAGGATGGAGCACTCCCCCACCCAGGAGCAGTTGGAAGCCATTGTATCACCACAAACAAACTTACAGATAGGTAGCCATCTTCCCTGGAAGGGTTGTTTGGGGGTGGGGGGCCTGCACTACAACTCCCACCATGCCCACTGTCCCACCCCATAGCAGGATGTAGCACTCCACACCAACCCTGGGGCAGATCGAAGCCATTGTATGGTTCACCCTCACCTTAACAGGAAGGTATCCATCTTCCCCGGAAGGGCTGTTTGGGGGTAGGAGGCCTGCACTACTACTCCCACCATGCCCCCTGCCCCACCCCTGAGCAGGATGGAACACTCCACACCAACCCAGAAGCAGTTTGCAGCCACTGTATGGTTCACCCTCCCCTAACAGGTAGGTAGCCATCTTCCCTGGGAGGGCTGTTTGGGGATGGGAGGCCTGCACTATATCTTCCACCATGCCCCCTGTCCCATCCCTGAGCAGGATGTGGCACTCCACACCAACCAGAAGCATTTTACCACCATTGTATGGTTCACCCTCACCTAACAAGTAGGTAGCCATCTTCCCTGGGAGGGCGGTTTAGGTGTGGGAAGCCTGCACTACTACTCCCACCTTGGCCCCTGTCCCACAGATGAGCAGGATGGAAGCCTCCATCACACACATACACACAGATGTGTCACAAATCAAAGGCAAATGTGAAAACATAATAGGTAAGTAGCCAGTACATGCACCCAGCTATTCTTCTCAAAAAGAACAGTGCCATATGACAACACCAGCCCTCTCATTGCACAAATATACACACCGATCCTATTGCAACTCACAGTGTGCACACATCTAAGCAAATTAAACTGTCACAGGAACCAAAGTGTGACACTCTAATTCACATGTAGAAGAAAGTCAGTACACAATCATGCACAGCACTGAATGTCATGTGAAAGTGCCATGGGGCAAGAGCAGCAAGGACCGCATGATGACAAAAAAAGCATGGTTGCTGGTACAAATTCAGATATGCACATGACATGACAAAGGTATGCATGAGATGACAATGGACAGTTCATGCTCAGATGTAACGTCTGCTAGGGCAGAGTATTCAACAAAGAGGTTTCACCTAAATTATTTGTTGCGCTAGTCGTTAGTTGACAACATGTCCCTGTAATCACAAAATATACATGTGTCGCATGGTATGTATTGAAACCTCACACCATGGACAAGTAATGAATGTACCTCAACATCATATCAGTAGGCACAGTAGTGCACATACAAACTGTGTTGATTAGTCAACTGTGTGGTGTACAAACAGTGAATAATATACAGCTTACACAAAGCTTGCTGGGTGCACTACAATGACCATTTCCCATCTGACCCACAGAACACCAAGAACTGACTGCAGAGGACAACACCAGCAACCTGCAAAGCCAGTCTCCCCCTCCCCAGGACATGGGCTCTCGGATGTTGACTCCCGGGATTCTTTGGCCGAGGAGCTCAAAACCGGCCCATCTAGTGTGCCAGGGCAAAACAGGTCCCAGGACCTCATTGTCCCCCCCACCACATCTGCTGCAACCCCAACCTCTCTGCAGACCCCTGCTGTTATGGTCTGTGCATCCTCCACCATCACCAGTACTGTCTGCACCACTCTCCCTGTGATAGAGGATGACCTCACCACATCAACAACTGAGGAGGGCAGGGAGAGGATGCAGGGACACACAGTGGTGAGGCAACAGGTCCATGGCAGCAGGGCAGGTAGGGAGGGGCAGGGTCAGTCACAGGCAACCAGAGGCTGGGACCGAAGCCCTGGACAACATAAACAGAGTCCTTGGGGCCTAGGAACAGGTACAGGGATGAACAGGCCAGTCAGAAGAAGATTCCTGCAAGCTCCTCCTGCTGATGAGGTCCTTGGACACCCGCGTGGCCCATATTGTGGACCTCTTGGGCCAGCAAGTGGTGGTACTGAGGGATAGGCCTGTGTCACAAACAACACCTCCCCCTACCACTGGTGGTCTGCAGGATGACAACTCAACATCCTCCTCTGCCGCCACAGAGAGGGGTGAGTCCTCAGACCCCACTGGCCCTACAGCAGAGGCCCCCCTGCCAAGGGACGAACAGGCTGTCCCAAGAAATCCCTGGGAGTAACCAGTGGCAAAGCACCTGCCAAACATCAGTCACACAGCCAGCCATGATGGCAACACTCTTCACTGCTGCATTGACTCTTTTGGACTGTCCTTACCCACACTGCCTTGTGAATGGCATCTGTCTGTTGGACTGGGTCACCACATCAATGTGGTGAATACTCGATTCTCTCATTTACCATAACTGTAAACTTAAAGCTTCACGAATCACCTCAATGTTAATGTTCAACCCCCCTCCCATGTCACCATTGTAAATAAATAATCCTTACACACATGCCATTGTTTCTGATCCATGTTTATTCCAGGATGTGCAGTCTCCACCATGAATACAATGTACCAGGAGTTTTGAATGTATGTATGCAAGGAGAGGTTGAAGGGACCTAGAAAAACACAAAAGAAAAATACTCACTAGTCTGGGTGTGGCATCACAGACATCACGCAACACAAACCATCTATCCAATCAATCAGGCCCACATCACAATGAGCAACAGTGCCAATATACACAACCTGTAGATGCACCAATGCCCTGTCCAAGAAACGTTGTCAGCCATCACTGGGTCAACAACTGGCTGTAGTCACAAAGCTCACATATACCCTTACAATAACAGCAACATTATCATACAATGGGTTCGTTAGGGGGTGGGAGGCCTACACGACTACTCCCACCATGCCCTCTGTCCCACACCTGAGCAGGATGGAGCACTCCCCCACCCAGGAGCAGTTGGAAGCCATTGTATCACCACAAACAAACTTACAGATAGGTAGCCATCTTCCCTGGAAGGGTTGTTTGGGGGTGGGGGGCCTGCACTACAACTGCTGGAATGATCCAGTGACAAAAAAATGCAGGCCCGCCATCAACTTAGATGTAGGGATGAAAGCAGTTGGATATGTCCTGCAAGGCTGCAGGTGGGGCTCCAATATAGCACATAGGTTTTGAAGGGTGGCTCTATCCAGACGGACTTTACAGGTGACCTCCTCATTCTCCATCCCTGCCAGCACTGTGAGGGGACTATGCAGATTTGACCTCCTCCTAGTTGAGATCAAAGTGGACACATGTCAATGCAATACACCATGAGATGTGAACAACATCTTACGTTTTGACTGACACATTGCCAACAATGACTGTTGTCAGTTTCAGTTTATTTATGTCTTTATTTTGATTTACCAAAAAAATCATAAAAGACATCATACATCAATAAGCCATATATCCCGGTACAGTACCATAATGACAGTATACAACCAACATTTCAGACTAGTTGCTTACCTATTAGACTAAAAGTAAAAGAGAGATACACAATTGTAGTGTAACCTCCAGTGTTAATAAATACCTAAAATCACAAAGAGGCTTTTACATCCATCATAAAAACTGTAAGCAGCAATAAAAAGGTACATTTGGTTTACCATAGGCTATGACAAAGTAAAAAGATAAAAGTAAGAAAATAAGAATAATGCAACAGCTACAACAACAGTAACAAACTGTATATTGAAGGTAAGAATTATGTTAGCCTCCCTTCAGTTTTTCCGTCGGATGGCCCACAGCCAGCTTAAATATTTAGCAACTGCTATAATAATAGGGGCATCTGTATTGGTTTTTAGGAACCTGAGGGCCTCCATTGCTACTCTGATGCCCATATTCTTGCAGATTGGTTTCAACCATTTGTGCCTGGGTGACCGATATGCTGGGCAGACAAAGAAAATATGGCTTAGAGACTCCACCTCGGCTGGACAAAAGGGGCATTTATCATCAACAAGGGTGTGCCAATTTTTAGTGAACAATTTGATAGGGAGAGACCCCACCCTGAACTGGTGATACAGCTTTCTGTCATCTGGTCTTGTAATGATGTCCCAATATAATTTGAGATTAGGCTCGTGTTTAAGATCAATAAAGACCCAGGTCAGGGAGCATCAATGGCGTTGTGAAAAATGCTGCAGTCTGACCATACTCCAGTAGGCTGCTTTCAGTTCTTCTTTTGTGGGGAAAGCAGCGTCTCCTGGACCATCCCACAGCTTGCTCATACCCATACTAGCCAATGTGTGCTTTAAGTTCCTCATCCAGGGTATTTGAGTTGTAAAACCCAACCCCCTGACTTCGGAAAAAGCTTGGGCATATACGGCAAGCTCTGGAGTGGTCCAGAACCTTCTCCAGAAAGCTACCGGTCTAAACCGTGCTTGGTCCAAGATTTTTTCGCATCCCAAATCCAGGAATAAGGGCCAGAGTGGAGTAGACTGCGGTAGGCCAGTCAAGATTCTTAGAAATTTATTTTGGGCAGCCACCAGGGTAGATAAGTCATTAAAACCCCATAATTCTGCCCCGTACAACAGAGAAGAGCCTACTTTAAGATTGTATATTTTGAGTGCGGGGATATGGGCTTTATCTTTGAGAGCCTTTGCTCCTTTAACAATGCTTCTGTGATTTGGGAATGCTTGAGTGTCAGCACATCTGTCTGGGGTTTCTCTCAATTTCTTTCCTAATGTTAACCTCAGAGAAGTGAAAGTGTTTTTGTTCCAAAGGAACATTGTTCATATGTACCCTCCCCTTCACAACCTTGGACCTGTGGAAGACCATAAACTTCGTCTTGTCCACATTTACCTCAAGGTCATGCTCACTGCAGAAAACCCCAAAGCGCTCCAGGGCAACCTGCAGGCCTTTTTAGGTCCTGGAGAGCAACAGGGTATCATCCGCGTATCATCCGCGAACATGAGCAGAGGTATTTGCATGCCTGCTAACCTAGGGGCGTCTGTAGGCTAGGAAGCAAAATAGTCAACCACCCTATTGATGAAAAGTGAAAACAGTGTTGGGGCAAGGACACACCCTTGACGCACACCCTTGGTTACTGGTGACGACCGTACATCACAAAAAAACTGACAAGAACTCCTTGCTCCACTACAATTCCTTCCATCCAAGAGCCTTACGTGTACCGTATTCATTTTTGACACCTGGATGGATGTGAATAGCCAGAGAAAAACTGGGTGGTGGTAATATAAAATTGTTTTGTATCACTACAATCCATGCCATACTAAAAACAAAGTAAGAGTGTCTAGGGCGACAGGCCTGTTGCTGTGTATTATGGTTTGAGTGGGGGGCGGCCTGTACCCTTTTCTTTCCCCCTTAGACTCCTATTATTTGGACACAGTTCTCTGCCACCCAAATCGCGGTCGCTCATTGAATGTATGGTACCCAAATTGTGGTAGCTATCACCTGGCACCAGCGATGTGTCACCACCAATCCCCAAAACGCAATTGCGGTAGTGATAGCCATATACACATGCCCAAATGGCAGTTTGCATGCTCCGCCACCCAAATGGAGGTCACTCATGTGAATGTATGGAACCCAAATTGCGGTAACTACCGCCTGGAACCAGCTGTGTGTCACCATCAATCCCCAAAGTGCGGTAGTGATAGCCATATACACATGCCCAAATGGTGGCTGGCATGCTCCGCCACCCAAATTGTGGTCACTCATGTGAATGTATGGCACCCAAATTGTTTTAGCTACTGCCTGGCACCAGCAGTGTGTCACCAGCCACCAATCCCCAAAACGCATGTGCGGTAGTGATAGCCATATACACATGCCTAAATGGTGGTTGGCATGCTGCGTCACCCAAATTTGTGGTCACTCATGTGAATGAATGGCACACAAATCGTGGTAGCTACCGCCTGGCACCAGTGGTGTGTCACCACCAATCCCTAAAACGCAAGTGCAGTAGTGATAGCCATATACACATGCCCAAATGGCGGTTGGCATGCTCCACCACCCAAATCGCGTTAACTCATGTGAATGTATTGCACCCAAATCGTGGTAGCTACTGCCTGGCACCAGCGGCGTGTCACCGCCATGGAACATGTCCTTACAGCCAATGGGAACCGGAATCGCAGTAGACTAATGCAATTTTGAAAATCAAGGTTGCCGTGCTCCGCCACTGCGGGGCCGGTAATTGGATGCAATTGAAAGATGCACCACTGCAATAGCGCCTGCCTGGCCCCTGCGGTGTGTGACTACCATGGAGCATGCCCTTAAAGCCAATGGGAACTGCAATAGTGGTAGACTAATGCAGTTTTGAAAATCGTGGTAGGCCTGCTCCACCACCGCGGAGTTGGTCATTGGATGCATTTCATAAAGGCTGACCTGGACCACCAAATGCAGCAGCTCAGTACCACTGAAACGACCCCAGGGGGCTACATATGTTTGGGAAAGAGCTCACAGTGCCTGCTGCCCGAGACCCGTCACCTGCTGCTGCCTCCAGGGACTGCTGCCTGAGACCCCTCACCTGCTGCTGCCTCCCGGGATTGCTGCCGGAGACCCCTCACCTGCTGCTGCCTCCAGGGACTGCTGTGTGAAACACCTCACCTGCTGCTGCCTCCAGGGACTGCTGCCTGAGACCCTTTACCACCCACTGCCGCCACTGCTGTCACCTGGCCACAGTGATGTTGAGGACTGAGAAGATCCGGGCCAGTCCCTTCCTCAGTGAGGAGCTGGCGGTCCTGGTGGACGAGGTGCTCACACAGTATCCAAGGCTATATGGTGCCCCAATTATCGTGGTAAATCTTCAACAGTGTGAGTGACATTGCAGAGGGGGCACATGTAGTTGACCTCAATGCAGTATGTTCCCAGTAAGGGTGGGGTTATGTCATGCACTGCCTAACATGCTGTCTCCAGGGGCAAGGGGGGTGTACCGTATTTCACACATTTCCATGCCTGCACATCAAGACTGGAGGGACATGTATTGTGTTGTCCGCCATACAGTGACCCAGGAGCCAGGACAGTGATTGCTTGTGTGAATGGCTGTGTGGGTCCCTGTTGTCCATCTCAGTGTGAGCCCACCTGGCCTGCACTGTCAACGCCCAAGATGACAAGGACACACCACTGAACGTACATAGTGTCTCATGTGTCTTTTTTCATTACTCTCCATCCATGAGTCATCTCAGCCATGTAGATTGCACATGACAGGCCCTGCGATAAGGGTGTGGATTTGTGAGATCATTTCCCTCAATGTGATATCCATGACACAGTGAGCCATTAACAGGGCAAGAACATTGAGGGCTGTGCAGTGTTGGACACAGTGAGTCTACCCCCAAAAACATGTTGATATGTATTGTATGTCTTGCACTACCTACAAATGGACAGTAGATGTGGGGAGACTACACATGGCTTTCTGTGCTGGCATCCTGCATGTGTATGAGAGGGGCAGGTACTGTGTCCCCCCACACCTGCATGCATTTATGTGTGCATCTCCCATAATGATGTACCATGTGAGATGCATTCTTGTCTCTGAAAGGCATATCTGTGGATTTGGGATGAGTCAGTATCATGCTACTCTACTGAGAGATTTTGGTACATAACACAGTATCACTGATGTTTTCCACCTCTTGTCTCCCATGCCTGCAGCTCAAAGTACACCAGCGTAAGGCTGTGTGGAGGGCCATTGCATGCAAGGTGCGGGCTCTGGGTATCTCCAACCGACGTCGCACCCACTGTCACAAGAGGTGGGATGACATCTGCCGGCTGAGCAAGAACGTGGCGGAGATGATGCTGGGGCTGACACCACTAATGGCCTGCATCCTGGCCATGACACAGCATGAGCTGGATTAACATTTAAAGGAGCATAAGCAGCAAGCTAGGAGTGAGTATTCTTGGAAGGGTGACTGGCTGTGTGTGTCTGCATGTGTTCACAGCCTGTGTCAGTGCTGGGCAATGTGATGCTGGAAGTGTGATGCAGGGTCTTGTAAGTGGCCTCTGTGTTGGGAGCAGCTGTCATTCATTTGCACTACTTGTACTTCCTTATGTTCTTTGCGTAATGGGTATTGACATTGCATTGAGACTCGTTGGCTTCAGGTCTCGTCAGCATTGGGTCAGTGTGGGAAATCCCATGTAAGGGCACAGCAGTGTGTAAAATCTGACTGTGCTTTCATCAATGCGTGCATTGCCTGACCACAGTATGTTGATGTTTAGACATCTGAAACCAATGTGCCAAAGTAGTTGTGCCCCACAGTACAACATGCTGTATGGCATAAGATCATGGCAAGTGTGGACTGGTGTTGTCTGTAATTTTGTTGTCCCCTTCTGCTCCACCCAGATATGGCTGTGGCAACATGTGGTGGAGTACATCTTTACCCCCTTCAGGGCTCTAGGTGTGCTCAGAGCTATTTGTGTGTCAGGTTGAATGTGGCCATAGAAAGGATAGTGTGCTGTGTGGTCATCACATGGCTGACTTTTGCTCCGTTAGCTTGTTGACAGGCAAAGGATCAAGTCAAAAATTGAGGTTGCACAAAGTTTTTGCACAGGGTTACGTGTTACATGGATATGTCATCATCTTTAGTGTTGCTTTGCTTGCATATGAATGTTTTGTTGCCAATTAACTGACCCTACATCTTTCTCTCTCATGTAGCGTCTCCCGTGGGCATGGAAGGACAGGGGACGGACACCAGTAGTGAGGCATCTAGCTCGACTGCTGCACATGAGCACAGTGTGACCCAGATGTGACCAGAGCCTCGGAGGGTGACCAGAGTCTGCTTGAGGAATCACAGCCAGAGACGCAGACCTCAACATCAGGGCACAGGTAAAGGGGACTCAGCCTCCTCTTCCACCACACAGTGTACAGTGCCAACCCGTGTTCACCCCAGTAAGAAAGGTGTCCTACACCCCTGGCACTGCTGCCCCTGCCCCTGTCCCCCCTGCAGCCATCAGTGCTGAGTCTGTGGACCTTTTGTGCCACCTGTGTGTGGGTCAGACAGCTTTCCTAAATGCCTTTGTAGAGCATGACAAAATGTTGGCACAGGTGGTTGCTTTCATGGAAGGCATTCGTTCAGACGTGTGAGGGCAACACCGGACTGTCTAGTCTTTGTCCTCCACTCTGACTGCAGCCCTTCAACTGGCACAATCTCAGAGTATACTGGCAGGGGGTTTACAGTACCTTTGTAAACCCCCCTGCCAGTGGCCACATCTGACAATAGTGACCATACACCACAGACATTAAGGACTAAATACAGGACACACAGCTCACAGCAGCAGCAGCCCAAGAGGTACAGGGCACAGACACCATTCCCATAGAAAACTAAAGCCACCAAGGAGCGCAAAGACAAAAGACCGTCAAATGACACAAGGGCTACAAAGGCAAGAAGCAGGCCTCAGGGTCACATGCCTCAGAGGCATTCCCAGCCCAGGACTCTCCTGTTCCAAAAGTGTCTCGCAGAGACAAGCAGACAGTTTCCATGCATGCTGAGAAGGTGGTGCCTGCTAAGAGTACACTTAAGAAGAGCTCCAAGGCAGATTCACCCACAATTTCTACTCCCATCTAAAGCCCTGTGAAGCAGGGAAAGGAGGGCACTGTAGGGAGTACACCTGGTAAACAGCGGCTCGAGGGGCATAGGCCAGGCCAGGCCAAGCGCCCTGCACGAGATGCAGCTTTGGTGGTGAGTGTGCCTGTTGTGTCCACGGCACTTTCCATTAATCCCAAGACAGGGAAGCCATTTCGAATCCCGAAAAAGTGGAAAGGCACCCCTCAACAATCTCCCACCCACACTGTGTCTTACGGCAGCATGACTCCACCTCCACATGCCACTTCACCACCTGGTCCAAGCAGCCCTCCAGCTACCCAAGCCACTGATGCCTCAGCCTCAGCTGGGTCCCTCTCTCCCCGGTCCAGTCCTCCGACTTTCCCCGACACACAGCCACCTCCCAGTCCAACCAACAGACAAGTCTAAGTGGAAGTCCCCATCACACACCTGTCTCGCCCACAGCAGGGCTGTACTGCCCAGTTTTACCACCATGGCAGGGTACAGTCACACACATTCCCTGTGCAGGATCTCATGCAGCTACTCTGAGCATTGGACTGGCCACGGGCCTTGGTGTGTGCCCCTTACCTCTGCAGCTTCTCATGGACATACTCTGCACTTTGCCCTGGACACTGGCCTTGTTGTTCTTTGCTGTTTGCCACTTGCTTGTGCAGGATCTCATGTACCTCAACTGCACTTTGCCCTGGCCACTGGCCTTGTTGTTCCCTGCTTTTTGCACCGTGCCTGTGCAGGATCTCATGCAACTACTCTGAGCATTGGACTGGCCACTGACCTTGATGTGTGGCCCTTAAATGTGCAGCTTCTCATGGACATACTCTGCACTTTGCCCTGGACACTGGCCTTGTTGTTCCCTGCTGTTTGCCACTTGCCTGTGCAGGATCTCATGTACCTCAACTGCACTTTTCCCTGGACACTGGCCTTGTTGTTCCCTGCTGTTTGCCACTTTCCTGTGCAGAGAATCTCATGTACCTCAACTGTCCTTTGCCCTGGACACTGGCCTTGTTGTTCCCTGCTGTTTGCACCTTGCCTGTGTAGCATCTTATGCTACTACTCCGAGCATTGGACTGGCCACTGGCCTTGATGTTTGCCCCTTACCTGTGCTGCTTCTCATGGACATACTCTGAACTTTGCCCTCGACACAGGCCTTGTTGTTCCCTGCTGTTTGCCACTTGCCTGTGCAGGATCTCATGTACCTCAACCTCACTTTGCCCTGGACACTGGCCGTGTTGTTCCTTGCTGTTTGCACCATGCCTGTGCAGGATCTCATGCAACTACTCAGAGCATTGGACTGGCCACTGGCCTTGATGTGTGCCCCTTTCCTGTGCAGCTTCTCATGGACATACTCTGTACTTTGCACTGGACACAGGCCTTGTTGTTCCCTGCTGTTTGCCACTTGCCTGTGCAGAATCTCATGTACCTCAACTGCACTTTGACCTGGCCAATGGCCTTGTTATTTCCTGTTGTTTGCCCCTTTCCTGTGCAGGATCTCATATACCTCAACTGCACTTTGTCCTGGCCAGTGGCCTTGCTCTTGTCTAATTTTGGCGCCTATCTGTGTTCTTTGTGCATAAAAATAAGTTACTCCATTTGTCTGCCATGTCAGTTTCCTTGCTAAATAAAACGTTATCTGTGTGGGTATGGTTTACTGTGACACATGCACTATATGCAACTTCAGCATTGTCTATGGATTGTTTCCTCTGATCCTGTTTTCTCCACTTCAGGGTCCCAAACTTGTGCATCTGTGGGTGTTGGGTTAGCTGTAAGTGTGTTTGCTGAAGGACTGCTTGACTTCCTGGGTGTGGTGTTTTCTGTGTGCTGTTTTGATCTTGTTGTGGGTGTTCATGGTGTGTCACTCATATCTGTGTGGAACAGGTATGTTTGTTGTGCACACACTGCTTGGTGTGCATGCAGTACTGTGAGTGTATGTTGCCTTGTCCTTGCCTAGTGTGCATCCCCTGATGTGCTGCTGTGTTTGCTATGTGATTACTTGGCATTTGTACCTGTTGTGTGCCTGATGTGGCTGTGACACTGTTTGGGATGTGTCGTCTCTTGCAGTTGACAGGTGCTCTGTGTGTGGTGTTGTATTTGCATGCCAGTGTGAGTTTTTTGTCAGTGTGTTTCATTCAGATGTGTTTTGCCAGTGTGTTGTGCATTAATTATGTGTCGGTCACATGTACTTAGGTCCATTTGAGTTCCTGTGGTTGTGTTTGATGCGTCCTTGGTGTTTCCTCCTCTCATATTTGAGATGTCTCTTGTCATTCTTGTGCATGTGCATGCATGTGGTACACTGTGACACCATGTTGACTTGATGGGTGGGGTGGTATGTATAATAATCAAAACATGACCGGGAAGTTCCCATTATTCTAAAGGACAAAATAGTACAAATCATAAGAAGTTGCCCACAGAAGCACTGTCGGATATCAAAAATATTTTATTTTCATATATTTAGATGAATAAAAAAGACATTCGATTGTTCAAAGAGGATTATAAACATCAGACACATTATTTAATATATACGGATTACTATTGCCATATTAGCCCAGCGCTTGAAAACAGTAACCATAGTTCACATAAATCATTCATACTCACAAGCATACACACCTTCAGCCATCATCATATAAATAGGGAGAAAAAACACTCAAAACACATTTAAGACCAAGAAACAGAGAAAAGCGCCGATGCGCGTTTCGGAAAGAGTGCCAAATTTTGGAATTCCTTCATCAGGGCGCAGGTAAATTGTTGTTACAGTTCCATATTAACTTGGCTGGGCAACAGACTGAAAAACCAAAGTGTTTCTGTAACCCATTCTCAAGTGTTACTTCAAAGAGCTAGGAGAGGAGACATCAATAAACTCGAAGAGATGAATACAGAGAACGGGATACTCCAGTATGTCCGGAAGCACATACGTAAATTCAGGGGCAACAGACCGTAGGTGTAGAGGCGGGTTTTAGAAAAATGCATACATCGGGTTCGTAATGATTTAAAACGCGTCCCACAGGGTGTTTCAGATAATGTGTCCCCCAGATCGAGCTTGGCTTAAAACGATGAAGGGTAAAGCGCTCGGGCTCATTCCCGGCGAAATCGCGAAGAGACTCTCCCGACGGTCTGCTGCCTGCTTCCTCCGAGTGGGGTGGTATGTTTATCTGTGTGTCTTTGTAAGGCCATTTCTCCCAGTTTGTGTCCATGATTGTTTTTGTTGATGCACTTCTTGACTGTGTTGTGGTATGTTGTCTGTGCATTGTTCCTGACTGATGAGGTTTTGTACTTCTGTTGTGTCTGTTCTCCCATTGCCTTTCCACAGTTTTGCTGCACAGGTCTTTTCTGGTCTTGTTGTGGTTCTGTGTGTGTTTTTATTGAGTTATGTGTTTGGCTGTTGTTTTTGTGCACACATTGGTTCAGACTTTCCTGTGTGTGTGTGATGTTTGTGGCTCCCCCCAGGGTGTGTGACTGTTTGGAAGTATGGGCGAATTTTGTGGATCTGTGATCCACAAATTTGCGCAAAATCGGCAAAAAAATTCGCGAACTCGCTGATTTGCCCAAAATAGACTGTTTCCAAACGGGTGGGGCTTCTACGCGTGTTCACATGCCTCTTGTGTATAAAGGGTCAGAGAGCGAGCAGGGCATCATATGAGGAGAAAGCAGCCTCCTGGTGACAGGAATTACATGGGGATCACGCTCGAGAAACTCATGGATGCAAAGACCTCCCCAAAGTATTACAGCTAATTTTCGACAGCAGAGACAGGGATAAAGCACACTTGCCCAGCCTCGACCGTGCTCACTAATGTTTTGGGCTGATTAAAACGTTACAGAATTTGCTCTTCAACTCGGGCACCTGATAATCTGTAAGTGCTTCCTGTTGAGGTTTAATTGTTGTGACAGGAGCCTCATGCCAGAATGAATCCTGCCCTGCATATTTTATCCACGAAGATGCCACCGTTTTGTGCAATACCTCTACTCAACTGGAGTACTTTCTACTGGCTAATCAGTAAGTGCTACCTCATTGGGTAAATGTATAGTGATTTTCCTACACTGCAGCTGCGTAAAGGGCCAGAAGATTTGTCTCCAGTGACCATGTGTGCCTGTAACTTTGCCTCCGTGCCAAAAGGCGCCGAGGTCCCTTGAGTGAGCTGTCCATCATAGTTGGGAAAGGGCGGGACGACGTTTCCTACCGCTAGTGTGTGGTGTGCGGGACCAAATGGACGGGGCTTCGATGCGTGTTCACATGCCTCTTGTGTGGGTCAGAGAGCGAGCAGGGCATCATATGAGGAGAAAGCAACCTCCTGGTGACAGGAATTACACGGGGATCAAGCTCGACAAACTCATGAATGCAAAGACCTCCCTGAAGTATTACAGCTAATTTTCGACAGCAGAGACGGGGATAAAGCACACTTGCCCAGCCTCGACCGAGCTCACTAATGTTTTGGGCTGATTAAAACATTATAGACTTTGCGCTTCAACTCGGGCACCTGATAATCTGTAAGTGCTTCCTGTTGAGGTTTAATTGTTGTGACAGGAGCCTCGTGCCAGAATGAATACTGCCCTGCATATTTTATCCACGAAGATGCCACCGTTTTGTGCAATACCTCTACTCAACTGTAGTACTTTCTACTGGCTAATCAGTAAGTGCTACCTTGTTGGGTAAATGTATAGTGTTTTTCCTACACTGCAGCACTGCAGCTGCGTAAAGGGCCAGAAGATTTGCCTCCAGTGACCGTGTGTGCCTGTAACTTTGGTCCCTAGAGTGAGCTGGCCATAGGCCATAAAAAAAATTAAAAATCCTCCCGCGAGCGAATTTGCGAATTTTTCAGCAATTTCGCGAGATTCGCGGATCGCGAAATTGCCAAAAATCCGCACATTTTGTGAGCGGAACAGATTTTTGGCCCATACTTAATTGTTTGTCAGTGTATTGACTGGACATTATTGGCACCCTTCTGTGTGTTTGACACTGGTGTTGTGTGCTGCAGGTGTGAGGGAGGGGGTATGTGTGAAGGTTCATAGTTGTGTTTGACAATCATGGTGTGTTGCACTGGGCCCTGCGTGCTGTGCTGCTGACATACTCCTGTCAAGTAGTTGCATACAGATGCATGGCTGTTCACTGTTTGACTTCATTCCCTTCCTTTCATCCCTGTGCCTATACATGGGTTGACATGCTGTCTCCCTGAGTTGTTGCACTGGGATGACTGTGGTTTGACTTCACTCACTGTGCCCTCATCTGTGAATTGATGGGCTGAGGGTGTTGTTATATGTTCCTTCTCTTGCATGTGATGTACACATGCTTGTTGGTTGGCTCCTAAGCCTTCCATTTGTTTGCACCTCACTTTGGCTTTTCTATTTGGTGTCCTATATTGCTGCTGGCATGTGGTCCGTGTATGTGGCTATGTTTCAGTGTGGTGTACGTCTGTGTGACTTGGCAGGCTGTATGTCCAGTTCAGTGATTGTTCATTATCTGTGTGTGCGTTCATTTTGTGCTTGAACTCAGTTTCCTTGCCATGAGTGTGGTGTTGTTGTGGTGTGTGAGTTGCCCTGGCCCTGTGCTTCTGTGTGTGTTCTTCTACAACCACACCTACTGTGGCTGTCTCCCTAGTTGTTTTTTATGTGGTGCAGGGTGTGAGCTCACCTGACTAGGTACGGTGCATGAGGGGGCACAGGAGGGGCACATGGCATGTCCCTTCATGTTGTGGGGGGGGTATTGTGTGGAGGGTAGAGGTGTGGCCCTGTGGTCGTTGTGCACTGCCCATGCCTGGCGGCGGCCCTGCCTTCTGCATTGTGCGCATGTTTTCACGCGGCGTCACCCCAGCGATGATGTGACCGGGACATTACTTCAGGATCACAGTAGATGGGTGTTCCGGATGTTGAGGGGTGCTTTTGTGTTAGGTAGGACATGTGTGGGTACACTTGTGGATGTGTTCCTGTCCCCACCAGGGTGTCTGGTGTGGACAGGAACCCTATTTCAGTCCTGGAGTTGTGTGTTGTGGTTGTGTGCAGGATTGTGTGTTTGCGTATCTGCGGGGTCGTCTGCGACAGTGCATGAGTTGCTGGTAATGTATCAGGTATAGCACCGGGAAAACATGTAGAGCTGGATCAATTGCGGGTGTGACCGGGTGGTAGGTACCGGGACTCTGGCTTTGTGCTCCGCTGTCGTGCTTCCGCCATCTCTGGTTGGGCGGGTTCTCCACTGTGGTGCGACTGGATGTTTGGGACATCCTGATTTGCACGGCGGATGGGATGTCATCCCGCATGGTGGTGAATCTTCATTGGCTCCCACCGCTCGATGGAGGGCGCACTTTGATGGCGGTTCGTTTCGCACTGCGGCGGATGGGAGATGGGCTATGTTTGTCCATCCTAATCTGGCGGGCGTGAGGACCGCTGCTGGTGTGAGGAAAAAAGCATTTTCGGCCACCTCCGGCACCTCAGTGGTGTCTATGCCCTCCATCATAATAGAACCCTAAGTCTCTGCTTTTTGAGATCACGTTCAGCACCTTAAGCTTCTCCTACGTCTTATTTTCTTCACACTTATACATTTACATGGTAAATGCACTTTCTCAGCATTAATGATGATCTTTGGTTTCACAATTTCAGCTTCTTACATTTTGTTCTTTCCTTTAAAGAGTACAATTATGGGGTTTACAAAAATAAAATCGAATTAAAATGTTACATTCTTTCTTACATTTTTATTTTGTAGATAACGACTCTATTTCAATAGCCGAAAATAGCAGTGCTTATAAGGCTGGACAATTTGGGCCTGATTAAGAGGTTGGCAGATGGGTTACCTGTTCATCTTAGTACAAGTGCAATAGGATATAATGAACTTGCAACAAGGCTCACGGAATATCTGTCACGTTTGTGACAGAGTACCCTGTCTGCCAAATTCTAAATCAAGACCATTGTTCTGTGGTCTTCAAATAGATAATGAAAATATCCTATTCCAACGGTGCAGCACTTTTATCAAATTCAGTGGGTATGTCATTTAAAAAAAATCCTATAGGTTTATGCAATACTTTCTTGGCATCTGTGAATTTAGAAAGTCAATTGGAATAAATAATCCACTATACAATACAGTATAAAGAATCCGTGTGTGGTCATTTTGTCGGGGATTTATCCCAAGAACTATACCATAAGCAAAATATATGGTTTGGAAATTAGAGCTGGTGAACATCCCCTTTGCAGTGCCTCAAGGTTACCATCACATAGAGCCAAGTCACAGAGGACATTTAGTTGTCAGCCAAGCAAACATTTCTTTTCGAGGTTTGCAAAAATGCAAAAGTTATTTTTGGAACCTTTACAGATGTCTATTTAAAAGCTTTCCACCTCTCAATGTTTGGGAATTGATTTCCTGAGCCATATTAGTGTGAGCATTATACATATAGACGTGTAAACGAGTAACAAAATAGTTCTTCCTCAGACGTACTTCATAGAAATTAGCCATTCATTAAGGGAGATAATAGACTTCTTATTTGTAATGCACCTGGAAATCCGGATACCTTGAGTGAGGTAATTTCCTGGTGCACTTTTTATGCTATGGAATCTGAATTATGGAAGAAAAGGGTGTTTCTGCACCCACTTTGTGCATGAAATTACCACATTTCAAGCCCTTTCTACAGAGATATTCTTCCAAGTTTTACTTGTCAATTTTGTCCACAAAAGAATTTGAGTTTAAAATCACCAAACATTTCTGAATTCTGATAGAATAGTAACTTATGAGTCTGACCAAATTTGAAATTCTGAGATTGCTATACATTATTTTGTGCAAAGCCATGGTGCCAGGACAGGTTTTGCAGACGCTAAGTTTACTGGACTAAAGTCTATATAGCTCGATCTATCATTGCATCTACAAAAGCAATAAACTTGATGAGGAATAATTTTGTTTACTTCTTCCAGCAAGGATGGGTATGTTCCCAGTAATAATAATTTGTCATCAAGAGGGAAATAATTTTTCTTAGCAAAAGGTAAGTGTTGGGCTTGGCCCTTTTTGCAGGGTCATCCCTCAACTTTTTGCCTTACGCCTAGCCTTTTTCCTGACATGGTGTTGGTGGTTTTACGACTCTGGACACTTTAGCACTGCTATCCAGTGTAAGGTGTGTGTGCTCTCTGTGGTAAACATGGTAAGATTGGTCTACACCTGTTTGGCCTATTTAATGTACTTGTCAGTCCCTTGTAAAGTGGTATCACATATACCCGGGGCTGGTAAATTAAATGTTACTGGTGGGCTTACAGTGCTGATTGCGCCACCCACCAAAGTAGCCTTTCAAACCTATTTCAGGCCTCTGCCATTGCAGGGCTTGTGCTTGCAGTGTTACTGCCGCTGTGATGTGGCACCTAAAATGTAGGCCATGTCTATGACCCCACTTTTACTACATGTCAGTCACCCCTAAGGTAGGCCCGAGCTAGCCCTATGGGTAGGGTGCATTGTAGGTGAAAGGAAGGACATGTACCTTAAGTGTGTGACGTGTCCTGGTAGTGACAGACATTTTGGTTTCTCACTACTGTGAGGCTGCACTCCCATAAGAATGCATTGGGGATTCCCTGATAAGTGTTTCAGTGGTAATTCCTGAAATGAGAGGAGAGGTGTTGTCGAGTTTGGTATGGTTGGAATAGTAATGATAAATGCTGTGCAATGGTGTGCACAGATTTATTTTAACTATTTTAGAAATGCCACTTTTAGAAGTATGCATTTCTGTGTGCTATGTGTCTGCCTGCCTGATGTGGATTGCGTGTCTGGCTTCTGAGTGACAGGGCCTCGTGAGGTGTGTGGCTCTAGGAGGGGCAGGGTTAGTCAGAGCTAGGCTGAATAGGGCATCTGCATTTTGAGTAGTGGGAGGAGTAGCCCCCTGGTCCTGAATAGGATTGTGCGTGCCTAGGTCAATACTGGCTCCGCACCCCTGTGGAGTGTCTGATGGCAGAGCTCCCAAAGAAGGGTGTGAGCACTGTAAACAGAGTGCTCAGAACCAGTTGGAACTGGTTCCCCCTAGCCCTGTGCTTTCCAGACAAAGCACAATGTGGTAAACATATAGGGGCTGTGACCCCATATGTGGTGTTATTCCTGTGCTTCTGGGGCCCAGGAGGAACCACCACGAGGGCTTGCCTCCCTGCTGGAGGGCCCTGTGTGCTGGCCTCCCTTGGCCCAGCTGTGCCCTTGCACTGTGAAGGGCCCTAGCACCTTGTGAGCACCACAGCTTTATTTCCAGGAGAGAGGAGAGTACTGGGAATGCACAGGGCGGTGCTGCACATCA
Organism: Lissotriton helveticus; assembly: GCF_964261635.1. NCBI lineage: Eukaryota > Metazoa > Chordata > Amphibia > Caudata > Salamandridae > Lissotriton > Lissotriton helveticus. The sequence continues at coordinate 875,375,270 of NC_136068.1, read as the reverse complement.
TGGAGAGGGAATACCTGGTGTAGGGAGGAAACATCCTTTACCACGTGGATTTTACTCCACGTGGCTTTTAGAACGCGTCCGTTACAACGCAAGTCGTAACCACGACTTGCGCTGGAGGGAGCTACAGGATTAAGAATAGTATATTTACTATTCCAACACCTTCCCTAGTGTCCACGGGGACTGGTGTTAGAATAGTAAATTATACTATTCTAAATCCGCGCCCCCAACGCAAGTCGTTGTAACGACTTGCGTTGTAAGGGACGCGTTGTAAAGGAACGCGTTGTGACGGTACGCGTCGTACCGTCATACATCCGGTGTAGGGATTCCCCCAGAGTTGCGGCAAGGAGTGGGAGCCCATCCCGCTTTTATGCGTATTTATTTAGCGGGAGCCTACCACGCATTTATGGCACGTTCTGCTTAAGAGGAGCGGGTGCCCACCCCACATGGATGCCTGCTGGCAGGAGCCCACCCCGCTCTCATGCCTTTTTAAAGAGCGGGTGCCCACCTCACATTTTTGGTGCACTGGTGTGGCAGGAGCCCACCCCGCACTTTGAAATTACCAGAAGGGGCCGCCGCATTTTCGAGTGGTGACCCGGAAGCCAGGCGGCTGTGCCTGGATGTGGGAGGGGCCTACTGCATTTTGCCGGAAGTCTGTGTTTGCTCGAACAGGGCTCCCATGAGCGTGGCTAGTAGAAGTCTGGAGGGTCGGGAAGAAGTTCCAAAGTTGGCGGCTTCCTGAGTGGGCCTTCGTGAGCTGTGGGAGCCCCGCATGCCGCCAGAAGAGGAGAGAGCCCTCCAAGTTGTAGAGGAGGTGTCTACAAGTAGGCCCCAGTAAGTGGAGACCAGAGGAGGCAGAGAGCCATGACAGAGAGCCCCAGTGAGTGGGGCTCAGAGGGGGCTGTGTCTTCTTCCTGCCAGTGGGGGCTGAGTCTGGAGTGTTTTTCTTGTGCTCCCCAGGCACCATTTGTGCAACAGCCCATTCCCTCAGCTGCACCGCTAGAGTGGTGGCAACTGCACCGAGGGGCAAATTTGTTGCCGATTCCCAGTGGGGGACTCAGGAGGCACAGCGTTGCCAAGACTAATTCTCATTAGCTGCACCGCCCATTAACGGCAGCTGCAACATTTAGGGGGCATCCCAAACCCCAGTGCAGGGCGCACTTTATGTGGGCCGCAGAAGTGGCAAAAATGCCAGTGGATGGCTCCAATACAAGCCGTGACATTTTTGGGACATAGGGCATTTGGGCCCCCTAGAGAAGGCCAGTTGGCCTGGGGGTCAGGTTTAAGGTTGAAAGGGCGCAAAGCCCTAATGTGATGCCCCTTACATCATGTGCTTATGCCTATGATGAATCATGCTTATGGGGTTTAATACCTACATATATTGCTAGGAGGTCTATGCGCAATGTGATTTATGCGTAATAATTTGCCTATTGTGATGTCTACTGCGTGATGTGATTTATGCCTACTGTTATAGTCTCAAGGGGGTACCTATTGTGTAATGTGTTTATGCTTATGAGGTGATTGCATAATGTGTTTATGCTGGTGATACCTAATGCGTAATGTGCTTATGCTTATGAGGTTATTGCACAATGTGTTTATGCTGGTGAGGCCTAATGCGTAATGTGTTTATGCTAATGCCACTGACAGAGCAATCCAATGCTGAGTCCTGCATCATGGAAACATCGCAGAGTGGGGGTTACGAGGAGCTGCGGGCTCTGATGCACGTTCCTCATTGGGGATGTGTCTCGGTACGGTGGTTCCAATGCAGTGCTGAGAGGAGATGCATTGCACTGCAGCTTTTCTGGCCAAGAGACCACATATGATCTGACGAAGCACCTTCAGACCCAGTTCTATGTGTCCAGGACTAGAGTGGTGCCACTGGGAGGCAAGACACACAGCAGAGAGATTCTGGGTTCAAGGTGGTTGGAGTCTTTTCTGTCCCTGAGGTTCTGATAAGGATGCCAGACAACTAACCCTTGGAGTCACTCTTGTGGTTCTGTGTTCAAAATTAGGTCCATTCTTGTTCACTTAGCAGAGTGGCAGTGTATCTTGTAGTGGAGCAACACACCAGTCCTTCTAAGACTTCCACAGGGCCAGAGGTGTAAGGAAGCGTTGGGTCATATGGTCTAATATTTATACCTTGTACCAGCTTTAAAGTAGGAAAAGGTTCTGGAAGTGTCCACCACCAGAAGTATTTGGAATTTCCTACCTCCCTGCCTTGGCCCCAGCTTGTCTGGTGTAAAACCTTTTGTGAGAATGCTGAGGCAGAGCCTTTGTGATGTGTACAGGTGGTAGTTGACAGATCATCAAGTCAGAGATGGTCCATCCTGCTAACAAGAAGTCCTCCTTTGTCTCACTGTCTGTGAACAATTCACAAAGACCAACTGCCAGCTCCACCTAGTCATGTATTCCAGGATACAGGTTAAAGGAACTAGATGGTTAGGACAAAAAAATGGCATCTTTCTAAAAGTGTTAGTGAAGAATTGTGACTTAAAATCTGACTTTACCATTGAAAAAGTTTTTAAATCATAACTCTTGAGACACCATACTTGACATTACCCCTGCTCCCAATTGAACGTTAACACTTATTAAATGTAGTAAGGTAACCCAATGCTACCCTATAGAAGAGACGAGTCTCACTCCGGATGTCTGAAACTGTTAAACTCCGAGGTAGGTGCTTGAAATATGAGGAATCCCTCGTAATGGACTTTCCAAGACGGTGAGCAGTCACCATGGGTCTCTTACTAGTCACAACGTAGAATGGATTGGCATCAAATGGAGCATAAGATTTGTGTTTCTGCAGCTGCTTGACAATCGCACTGTCTCCTTTCTGAAAACATAAAATCCCAACCACATTGACATTTCTTAATTCTGGACTTGTGGGATGAATCATTGAGTTGGACTTTCTGAGCATCAATTGTTCTTTCAGTGACCCACAGGGACAATTTTGTATCTATGGCTCTCCCAAACATGAGGGTGACCGGGCTTTCACTGGTTGCAGAATAGGGGTAGATCTGTAGGCACGAAGAGTAGAATGGAGAATGGACTTGAGGTTAAGCTTCTCTAGTGCAGCACACTAGACAGCCTTCTTAAGAGTGCTCACAAAACGTTCAATAATGCCATTAGCCTGTGGCAATAAATGTATTCTTTTCTGATGTTTGATATTCAAATGAGTAAGCAAGTCTTTAATCTCCTAACCATTGAATCGGGGGCCATTGTCAGATTTAAGAATGGAGGGAACACCCCAGGTTGCAAATATGCCTTCTAGTCTTACAGTTACTCGATCATGAGTGATTGACGAGAGGTCTTCCACCAGAGGAACCCAGGAGTACTCATCTACTATTACTTAGAGCTAATGGTAATTTTCAAGGGGTTCAAAGAAGTCAATTGCAGTTTTCTCCCAGAACTGCCTTGGAAGATAGACATGTTCAAAGGATGCTGTGTTGTTTTGGGACATAAACAGTTACACAAATGACAAGCCTGGAGCTGTCTCTTAACTCCCTCATCAAGATAGGGGAACCAAACACAGTCTTGGAGGGCTCTCTTGTGGTGATAATTCAGGGATGTCCCTCTTGTACCACTTCAATGTCTTACTGTCATAGAGTTTCAGGAATGACAATTCTTGACCGTCCCAAGATGATCCCTTCTTGTATAATGGACAGTTCATCATGCACATTCTTTAATTTCTAATATTTAGGACCCCATTACAATGGCGGTAGGACAGCCACTGTCAGGACATCGGTGATGGTCCCACCACCATCGGACCCTGCAGGACCGCCCGCTACATTACGATGGCGGGTGGATGTTGGGATGGCAAGGAGAGACTGGGATAGCAAGGAGAGACTTTTCACTATGCATCCAACAGACTTGGCCGTCGAAGGGACTGAAATCCCTACAACAGTGCTGGTGCCTGCTCATGCACAGCCGTAGGAATTACAATGTCCCTTTCTGTTGGTCGTTTCTTGCAGGTTAGCCTGCTATGAAAAGGCAGGTGGAAAGGGACTTTGGGGGCTCCTAGCAGGCCCCCCATCCCCTCGGACCCCCAGTATGGCATCTGGGGGGCACCTATGGTGCCCCCTAAATATCCGTGCACCATGTGGCAGGGACCACATGGTGCCTGCCACACGGTACAGGGATGTTCACAAACATGCCTCTTAGCAGTGAGGCTTGTGCTGCAGACCTTTTTCGGGCCACTGCACAAGCCTTAATGCTGAGAGGCATGTTTCCAACCACGTCCACAGCAGTCGGATCGTAATCCCCCTGTTGGGACCGCCAACTCCTTTGTCGGCCGGTGCAGTTGCCGACAGGATGGCGTCGCATACTCTTCTGAACGCCGTTGTAATAAGGCCCAAAGTGTCATTATAAAAAGGCCAAGCATGTGTACTTGATGACTGATACGTAATAATATCTTTAAGGATAGCATATTCCTGTCTGCATTGGTAGCAACACTTGGTTGCTCCATCCATGGACACAGAATCAAGAGTGCTGGATCTCACAATAAAGTTAACGTAGGCCTCAGCCACCTTAGAAGGGGTACCCTGACACTGTTTGGGTACTCAAGAGAAGTAGTCAGCAGGGTTTTGATCCTTTTCCGGCTGGTGCATATTGGTGTAGTCATACTCTTCCAGTCTCTCAACTCCCACCTCTCAATGCGAGGGGGCATCTTGGCCTTTAGATTGACAAAGATAGTAAGCAATCCTTGGTGATCAGTAACAAGCATAAAATGTTTGACATACAGAAACATATGGAAGTTATTGTAAGCCCACATAACAGCTAGGCATTCTTTCTCTGGTTGCGAGTAAGCTTGTACACTCTGTGAGAAACTTCAGCTAGCATAAGCTACAATACCCCTTTGTGCATTTATGTGTCCACTATGTTGGGCTACTATCTACAACAATCTCTGTATGTAATTTTGGATCAAAGTAAGCCATCTCAGTAGTATTTTCAATTGCATGCTAAACCATCTTGAAACTTTGATCACACTCCCTTGACCACTGAAATGAAACATTCTGTTTTGTTAACTCTCTCAATGGGGCTCTCAATTTGGCAAAGTCTGAGATGTACCTGGAACAGTAGCAGGCCATACCAAGAAAGGATCGCAGCATGGCTACATCTTGTGGAGGGAAGGTAGATGACAAAACCTGATCCCTTGACTGGATCTGGAGTCATTCCCCCTTCTGAGAAAATGTGCCCAAAGAATTTTAATTGTGTTTTATGAAATATGCACTTTACGGCATTCAACCCAAGTAGATGGCACACTTGTGTAAGGGCTCTATCATGTTCCTTTTGTGTGTTCCTAATACTATGATGTCATCACTATAATTGAAAGCATGCGTGACAAGCTGTATAATGGGACGAATGGCATCTAGACACTACAAAACTAATTTTGTTTGTATCTCAGCAAACCAATATGAGTTGAAAAAGTAGTAATGCACCTGCAATGTTTTTCCAGTTTGAGCTGATGATATCCTTTATTGAGATCAAGGGGCAAAAACACTTTGGTACGATTCAACTGGGTTATCATATCAGCAACGTGCAGACCTGGGTTTCATTCTCGTTTGATTGCTTTGTTTGCTTGACGCGTGTCAACACAGATTTGCACAGCCCATCCACTGTCCTTTTTAGGTACCACAACTATCAGTAACACCCATGGCATTGGACCAATAGACCACTCAATAATATCATGTCCCAATTTCTTATTCAACAGCCTCTTGTAGACTAAAGGCAATTTGACAATGTCTTTGAGCAAAGGGACCAACGTCCTCATTAATATGTAGCTGCACTTTCATTGTCTTAAGTTTTCCTAATCAATGAATCAATGATGGAAATATATTCACTAAGTCATGATCAGCATTAACTTAAAATTGTAATTCACAGAAATGTGTCCCATGTCAGCAGCAGTGCTTGAAGCAGCACAAACATGCACTCAACAAAGTGCCCTGAAGGACATTAATTGGGGCTAATACATCTGCCTCTTTCTGTTTCATAGTTGCCATAAATGTGCCTTGCCTTTGCAATAGTGTTGAGGCTGGCCATGTGTATGCTTTGGTTTTCGATGGTGTGAGGAGGAGCACCGGAGACAGTTCATCGGCTGCCATGATATTTATCGACGCACCACTGTCCACGATAAACGGTATATAGCAGCCATTAACCTTCAATATTTTTTTAGAATAACATCCAAATGTTAGTTGTGATTTAACTTGTCGATTCTTTTCCGAATTGTATTATTTCTTGCAAGAAATCAGACTTACATGTGCACATTTTTCAGTCGTTGGCATCAACATTGCATTCCCCTCTTCTTCTCTGTCGCTAGACAGTGATGTTGAAGAACTTTTCGATGTGGAATTAGATGACAATTGGCCTCTTTCGGTTACCACTTTTCGCAACTTATGTTGCTGTTTACTGTGGTGGGCACGACTGGAATGCTTCTAGAACTTTCTGGCAGCCATCTTGTCTTTAGGATGTGATGTACTGGAAGACATTCAGCCTTCGCGATGCAATGCGCTCACTTTTTCTCACGCTTTGCAAACTGTTACAAAATGGTTATTTTTAACTCAATGGCGGGACATTTACCGTCACGTGGAAAGGAAAATCCACATCAAAAGCACATCTTCGCCTTCTTCAGAGAGATCACTTGCAGCCTTCTACATTGGGTTTTTCCTACTTTTATACCTAACACCGATAAACTCCTTGCTCTTCCGACCTTCATACCTGTAGCTTGTTTGCCAGCACATTCTTCAGTGCTGCCCGCCTTGAGCACCCACTCCAGACTGAGTGTTTCTCTCAGCATTTGGCATCTAAAAGAATCAGACAGCCTACCATTCATGCCTCAGAGCCGAATTGCTTCTTTGTTATTAAATTTGTTGAACTGACAGTGTTTGATGAGTATTTCAAGTCTTTCAAGAAATTCATCCATCGTTTCAACATCTCTCTATCTCTTCTGACTAAAGATGTACCTTTTCAGTCAATGTTCTGCATCGGACAACTATTTTAAGAAAATGCTGGCCTCATTCTGTGTGCTGTTTCCCGCAGCTGCTGCCAGGATTATATGCTCTATGGACCGTACATGACTTACAGCGTCTTTTGACCCAGTGTCACCACTGCAAGCATCGGCCTGCTGACTAGTGCTTGGTCATCGTGTGCGAACGGAGGTGTGGAGGAACCCTCTTCTTCTTAGACGGTGGGTAGCAGTTTGGTCTCTTGCTCTTGTTCTTCACCACTCTCAACTTTTTGCATTGTATCTGGTTTACTCTACCTTTGGCCTTTCTTTACATTTATCTACTTCCCTTCGCAGTGTTCTTGTGCATCTGCCTATCGCTGTTTGTTGTGCTGTCTGTACCTGATTGTCGTGTTTTGTGGGCTGCGTGTGGCATAAGGAATACAGGACACCAGATGAGGTTGGTCACCTTCTTTATTGGTTATGTGGGCAGCGTGTCCCCAGCACGTCCGTCCTCTTCGTTGTCCTTTGGTTGTCTGTCCACTTCCTGTCCCCTACAGGATGTGGTGTCCAGTGACCTGGTCACTGCCCTATGACCCGCAGGGTCCTAGTGCCCTACGTCCGGTCACCCTACAGTCATGACTGCTACATCTCCCCCTTTGTCAAAAGTTCTTTGTTACATGCATGAAGAGAGAGAGAGAGAGAGAGAGAGAGAGAGGGAGAGAGAGAGAGAGAGAGAGAGAGAGAGAGAGAGAGAGAAAGAGAGAGAGAGAGAGAGAGAGAGAGAGAGAGAGAGAGAGAGAGAGAGAGAGAGAGAGAGAGAGAGAGATGTAATTTCTCTATATTTCTTCAATTAGTCTCTTTGGTTTCCTGCATACTCTGCTTGGTCTTGTCTCTCTGTTTTCCACGTTCGGTGATGCTGTTGCTGGTTTTCCCTCTTCTCCTTTGAGTTCCTTGAAATGGGAACTGTTTCTTGTTATCCGTTGATGGTCAGATGCTGCCGTCACCATTGATCCTTTTACGTTGGTCACTACTAGCGGATCCTTTGCAAATGGACTGTCCGACTTTCTTTGTTGCCTCTGTCTCACCACCATCAGGTCTCCTTCATTTAGTTGATGTTCTGATGCGTTTCGTTTTTTGTCAGCATATTCTTTCATTTTCCTCTTGGCATCGCGATCTCTTTCCAGTATGTCACCTCGATCTGTGCTCGCCTTGGCCTCTAGCTGAGGCAGTCTTGTTTTGCTTGATCGTCCCAGCACTAGTTCCGCTGGGCATCGTCCGGTGGAGTTGTGAGGGGTGTTCCTGTAGTCTCTTAGCACTTGACATAGTGATTGTCCGATTGATATTTGCGTCACTTTTGCGCGTTGGATGGCTTTCTTTATAGTTCCCATGAATCTTTCTGCCATTCTGTTGGCCTGTGGCCACAGCGGTGTTATCTTCCGATGCTTAATCCCTAGATAGTCCATGAATCAACGGAATTCTTCTCCAGAAAATGGAGGGCCATTGTCTGTTTTTAATGTTTGGGGGGAGCCCCATTCCGCGAAGATGTCATCTAGCGCTGGTAGTGTGGCATTTGCTGATGTCGACGGTACTTCTCTCACAATTGGGAATCTTGAAAACTCGTCAATCACCACTAGTAGGTACTTCCATCTCTAGTGGCCCGTAAAAGTCTGCCGCCAGCTCAGTCCAGACTGCCAGTGGTAATTCTGACATTTGCAGCGGTGTTCGCTTGGACGGTGGTCCCGTTACTTGACAGACATGACAGTGTGCTACTTCCTCTTCAACCATGTTGTCCAGTCCAGGGAACCACACTTTCTCTCTCAACATCTTTTTTGTCGCTACAATGCCTCGGTGTGATTCGTGAGCTAGTTCAATTGTTCTTTTTCTTAATCGGTAGGGTATCACAATCCTTGATCCTCTCATCAGAATGCCGTTCTCAGTTTCAGACAGTTCTTCACTGATCTTTTTGAAAGCCAACAGTTCTTCTTTTATGACCCCTTCTTCTGTGGGGGTGTTACTGTTAACGTGTCTCCATCTCTGTTGGCGCACTACGTTTCCTATTGCCTGCATTGTCGGGTCTCTTTTGGTTTCTCGCTCTAGTTCTGCAGACGTTATTGACGTCGGAGTGTTCTGTTTTAAAATGAAGTTTAGGTATTCTTCTGCCATGGTGGTACCATTTCCTCGATGGGGAAGTGGGTGTCGTGACATATAATCTGCTGGGTTGTGGTCTTTTCCGGGCTTGTGGACAATCTTGAAATTATAGTCCATCAGTCTGATCCCCCATCGTTCAATTGTTGGTGGTATTTTTGCGTTCAGATTTCCATAGATGGTGACTAGTGCTTGGTGGTCCGTTACGATCGTGAATGGCTTCCCATAGTTGAACATGTGATAGTGCTTACATGCCCATACTACCGCCAGACTCTCTTTCTCAGGTTGAGAGTATGCTCTCTCGATGTCCGATAGGCTCTTGCTTCCATAGGCTACGATCCGTCGTGGTTAGTCCTTTCCATGTTTATGTTGTGCCAGTATTGCGCCAAGACCTACTGGGCTGGTGTCTACTGTCAGTTCAGTGCACAAGTTCGGGTCAAAGTATGCCAGGTGGTCTACTGCCGTTACTGACGCCCTTATTTCTTCAAATGCCTTGCTGCATTCGGTGGTCCATACGAATGTTTGGCCCTGCTTTGTTAGTTCTCTCAGTGGGGTGCTTACAGTCGCAAAGTCCTTGATATATCGCGCACAGTAGCTGGCAAGGCCGAGGAATGAGCGTACTTCAGCTACATCTTTTGGTTCTTTTGCCTTTTCGAGGGTGTCCACTTTACTGCGATCTGGCCTCATTCCTTTTTTCGAAAAGATGTGCCCAAAAAACACCTGTTCTTCTCTTCCTAGTTCACATTTCTTTAGACTTACTGTTAGGCCCACCTCCTCGAGCTGCGAGCACACTTTCCTCAGTGCTTTGTCGTGTTCTTCATCAATTTGCCAAATACTAAGATTTTCGTCACTGTAGTTCAAACCTTTTTTTATTGGTCTAATGATCTGTCTGATCGTTTCCTGGAAGATCTCAGCTGCTGACGATATTCCAAAGCCTAGCCGCTTGTAGCGGAACAGACCTAGGTGCGTTGGAAAGGTTGTTATGTATCGTGATTGTTGGTCCAGTTCCAGTTGGCGATACCCCTTGCACAGGTCTAGCTTGGAAAATGTTCTCATTCCCGTTAGGCAGCTAATCATGTCATCCAGGTGTGGTCCCGGATGTCCATCTTGTTCGATAGCTGTGTTTGGGATTCTCATGTCAACACATATTCTTATTTGGGCAGTGTCCTTTTTTGGTACCGCAACTATTGGGGACACCCATGGCGTGGGCCCTTCAGCTGGTTCGATGATGTCCTGTTTTAACAGTGCTTTTATTTCTTCTTCTACCTGCAGTTGTAGATGGATGGGCACCCTTCGATGGTGCTGGGCGACAGGTCTGAATGATTCGTTGATATGCAGTGTGATCTGTCGTCCTTTCATCTTTCCAAGTCCTTCCGTCAGCTTAGGGTACTCTTGTAGGATGTGTCTTTTGTCCGAGATGTGATATGTCATCTGCAACAGGCCCATGACCTTCGCTGTGACGTTGCTGAGTAAGCATGGTGCGGGAATATCTCCTCGTAGCACATGAATTTCTTCAGTGATGGTCTTGCCCTTGTGCGTCATGGTGTCTGTGAATTTTCCCATGTTCGTTACTGGATTTTGTGCACCCCAGGTAAATACTCGCACACTTGATGGTTGCAGGTGTGGTTTCTTCTTCATTTTTTCATATTCCGTGGCGCAAATGATGTTGCACGTGGCCCCACTGTCTAGCACGAATTCTGTTTGGTGTGGTCCGACATCTATGGTCACCCAGTCAGTCTTCTTTATGGACTGCTTATCCACTAGTCTAATGTGTTCTTCTTCATGCCCGTCATCTGTGGACATGAGGTATAGGCATTCCACCTTTTCGGTTGTTTCTTCTTCTTCATCTCCCGACTCTAGCGATGAGCTTCTGGTGGTCGCTTCCATGTGTCGCACATGTCTGTTTGTTGTTGTTCTCGTTCTCCCTGGCCTTCCTCGTTCACTCTTGAAGTTCGTTCTTTGGCACATGGTGGCGAAGTGGTTGCTCCTATTGCACTTTCGGCATATTTGACCAAATGCTGGGCATGTTCCTCGATGTGGAAATTCTAGCCCGCATCTGTAGCACTGGGATCCTTGTTTTCTTGGCGCCTGTTCCTTCGACCCTTTCTTCCAATTTCCAGTTCTGTTCATGTTTGTCATTCTGTGAATTTGCTCCTCTCTTCGGTCCATCTGTATTGCCTGCGCCATTGCTCTTGCTTCCGCTCTCGCCAGATCTAAAATTCTTTCTAGAGTAGTTGGCTCCTTTAGTATTCTCGTGCGAAAGTCTGTGTCACGACAGCCTTCTATCAGTCTTAGGCGGATGGCTTGCTCATTGTCATATTTTTCGAATTCGCAGTACGCTACTAGTTTCCTTAGCCGTGTCGCAAAGTCGTCCATTGATTCCTCTGGCTGCTGAAAAGCTATGTTGAAACTATATCTTTCAAAGTCAATGTTTCTTTGAGGGTCGAATTTGTTTGTTAGGCATTTTATTAGTCCTTCATATGTGCTTGTCTCGCTCTTTGGGAGTGTTATCAGAAGGTCATCCACTTCATCTCCCACCAAGTTCAGGAATAGCCCTAGTTTCCTTTCCTTTAATACGTCTGTTGCCTCCATGTATCGCTCAAACTTCACAATCCACTTCTCCCATCTTATTCCCACTTGTGGCTCTGATACACTGAATGGCATTGGTGTTCGATATTGTGAGCTTTGCTTTGTTTCAGGCATTTTTCTGCTTCTTTTTCGTTTGTTGCCTCTCTATTTCTTTTATCTCAGCTGTTTTTGTAGCGTTTTTTTTTTTTCGTTCTCTCTTCTTATTTTATACTTTATTATTTGTTATTTCTTGTTGTGGGGATCTTTCTCTGTCTTTGTCCCTTTCTTCTCTTATTTCTCTTTGTGTTCCTGCTTTTTTCGTTGTTTTTTTTTTTTTTTGCCTGCCCTTGAAATGGCTGTCCTGTCGCTTCTATGGTTATTTTCTTTCTTGTCCCACTTAAAATGGCCGCCCGTGTTCCCGCGAGACTTCGCGATCGAAACCTCGCTTCTCCTGTGTCTGAGATGGCCGCCGCGTTGCTCCTTCGCTCTTATTGGCTTTCTTGCCTGTCCCTAAGATGGCCGCCGAGGTTTCTCACCTCTCGCGAGACTTCGCGCTTCAAGTTCCGAGCGCGAGAGCCTCGCGCTTCTTGCTCGAGCACTAACGCTGTTCCCAGGTGCTCCTTACCGCGCTTTGCCGTTTTTAGTTGGACGCTGATCGGGGTGGGCTCCCGTGTAGCTCCTTGCGTCTCCTTGCTGCCGGCGATGTTTTTCTTTTTTTTTTTTTGAGCACACGGCGGGATCCTCATGCGTGTGGTGGCGTCACCGTTTCTGCTACACTGATGTTCACTGCCGTTAGCATTATCATACTGTATGAATGATGGATCTGTTTTAAGTCGTGGCACTTCTTATCTTGTTCATATTAACAATTTTCAGACCGACTATAAATTAAACTTTTCGTGGGGCCTTCACTTTCTTTGAAGGTCTTGTACTGGCTGGAGTTGTACTTTGACTGTACAGACGCCAATCGCTGATTCTGCACTTCGACTTAGGCTCACGTGGCACGCACGAACAGTATGATGTACTCTTTGGGGGAGCACCTGACTCTTCAGTTGGCAGGATTTACCTATCTCATATCTCATCACCAGCTATAGTGCTTATTATCTGTGTAATGGTTTATCAGCAGTGATGATGTGCCCTGCAACAGGTAGCCGGTGGAAATGATGGTGATGTGGCGAGTATAATCAGGTGTGCTCTCCTTTATCAGCAAAATCGTGCAGGAGCCATTCCACTCTTGAGAAGCTTGAAACTCTTGCATTGGGACTGAAGTATTTCCAGTGCTTGGACAGTGCTGATTCAGGTTCACTCAGATACTTGTCTATGCTTGCGTAACTTTGAATACGGACCATGCTTCTAGGGCCTGCATCTGTTAAGGTTCATAGTTTAAGCAGCTTTCAGGTGACATTACAATGACAAAAAAACGCATGTCTGCTGGCATTCGTACATAGTGATGCACAATCCACTGATCAGGTTTGATGGATATTGATGCGACATTCACCATTATGGAGTAAATTCGTTTTTTGCTAATGAAGCAACGGCTGACGTTCCAGTAATGAAGGCACAGATTATCTAATGACAAATCTTTAGGAGTAATGTATGCGGTAAGCAGACTAACTCTACAGGCACAACTGTTGGTCTTATTGTTATTAAATTGATCAATTGCGATGCTTATGGAACTATGTGAGTGCTGAGAGCTAAGATATTCCAAACATAAACCGCTCGTCGCTAATGGCACCCACATTCTGGTACCATGCTGGTCATTACCTTACTGGAAGCTTGTAATTATATAAGTGAAGAGGAAAATGCAAGTACAGGACAACCAGTCTCGAAAACGAACCAGTAGATATGGAAAGACGTATCTATTTTGTTTCATGTCAGTAGTAACCCTCCACCCCCACCCCAGTGTCGTCACCCACTTGAATAACAGCTCGACAGGGCACTTGACACTCTAAAACCAAAACGGGGCAGAATTTAAGTCCAAGATTTAAGAGTACAAATATAGATATCAGAAAGATGTATTTTTCTAAACTTTAAGAGTAAATAGTAGTTGATTACAAAATAAAGCCGTAAACAAACCAGCAAACCGTAATCGCCTCAAATGAAAAGGGGGGGCCCTCGGCCCCCCCGCACGCATGGCGGCGCGGCGACCGTCGCCCCCCCTTTTCTCCTTTGTGGTCACTCGGCGGTGGGGGCGTGCCCTGGGGGGGTGCGGCCCACCGCCGATTGGCCGGCGGCCCTCCTGACCCGGATTCAATTTAGTGGGTCCGGGTCAGGGGGGGCGGGCGATAGGAGGGGCCGACCGGCCCCTCGGGAATAAGAGGTAGGGAGCGCCCAGGAGACCCCCTTGTCCCTGGCGCTCCCTCGCTGAACGTTGTGCCCCGCGTTCGGGGCTTCTTTGTTTTAGTAATTTTCTCCGTTTATTTTACAGGTGTGAGGCTGAATCCTGTGGAGCGGCGCAGAATTTTCGAGCACCAACCTTCGGAGACTCCGCCTTGGGCCAGCCGCGTTGTGAGGGCGGAGAGCGTTTTCGTGTGTTTAACTACTTTCGCTTTTCTTCTAGCGTTGTGGAGCGGGGGCGAGACGAGGAACATCGCTTCGCGGGTTCAGCCGCGTGCGTTGTGGAGCGGAGGGCGAGACGAGGAACATCGCTTCGCGGGTTGCTGAAGCTCCGAGGAACCCACGCCGCAGGTGCCGGGAGCGGCTGAGGACGCGTGGCGCGGCCCGTTGTAGAGGCCCATAAGGTATCGTGTGGGGACGAAGGGTTAGCCGGTAACGACGCTCTGACTTCACAACCGGTGAGCGCGCCGGCAAGTAAAGAGGGATCTGGTGCGGGCTATTGCCTTATCATTCTGCCATACGGGGTGCAGAGAACTCGGGAAAGTAAAATTATTTGGCGCGCATTCTCAATTGTTTGGCGCGCATTCACGCGCATTCTCACATTCTGTGGCCTTACGTGTTGCTAAGAGGCAGCTGTATTTTGTTACTGGTATTAGGCAATTGTTTGCGCGCGCAGTCCCACGCATTTGCACTCGCGCCTAAAGGAAGTAAAGCAGGGTCCACCAGGGCAGCACCTGGATGGGAGACCCTATGTAAAAAATTGTACAGTTGTTCAGAAAAACGATTTCCACGGCTGCACTGCATTTATTAATAGGTAATCGGGGTTCATGAGTAGAAACAAAGTGTACAATGGTATAAAAAGCAATGTGACGTTTCTTCATGGGTTGTGCTTTAGTAACTGAGTGATTTATTGTTCATATCATTACACAAAGTGTACAGTCCAGGCGAATAAGTGCAGTCACAGGTGCAGTAATAGCCTGGTCTTTTTAGGAGGGATATTGTGAATTATGCTGAGATAATGTGTTTTAGTGGCGCACAGCAACAGTGAGGTTATCAGGGGGGTTTCAATTGTCTCCTTGTATTCAAACTGCGTTTTTTCTAAATCTGCCCCTGTTCCATTACACGGCGCTAATATTTTTCTCAATTCCAGGCAATTTAACGACATTTTGGGGTGCAATTCACTAGCAGACAAGACCTAAGTGCATTCAGCACGCAACGTGGTGGACCGGGACCGCCGATCATTATCGCCGACGAGGACGCAGGACTGGTCGGTACGAGGGGTACGGGGGGCTGGCATTCGTCGCTCCTGGTGGCCGCCGGGTGGGTCTACATTAGGTTTACTCACCCCTTACATAAGCGGACAAGCCGCTAGTGTTGCGGTCGCCGTTGCACGGTGCTGAAAGCCCCCTGGTGACCCTCCATCTGAAAGGTACACACAGTTGGACTGTTGAGACAAAGAGAGTAGTCAGCGGGTGTCCTTTCGGGGTAGCATCATGCCAGGTCCACGGGGTGGAAAAAGGGGGTCTAACATGGAGGCTATGATGCGGGCCATGATGCGGGAGATGAGTGACATTAAGCAACAGCTAGGGAAAGTTAATGAGTTGGAAGCACGGTTTAATGAAAGAGAGGGGGATGCCCCGGGCCCATCCGGGAGGCCGATCCGCAAGAGGGTGGCACCAGTGCCAAGGGGGGATTTTGTCACCCCGCCCGGGAAATCTAGGTCCAAAAGACCCAGGGATGCGGCCCCCACCCCAGGTCCAGTAGATCCGTTACCTGCCGCGCCGCCGGCGGTCGTCCCACCCCCGCATGTGCCTACACCCACTGCCCCCGTGGTGCCGGTGCCGGCAGGTCAACCAGTAGACGCTGGGTCTGCTCCCGCACCGGTGCCCACAATCCCGGGTACAGGCTGGCCACATCCGGCACCCGCCCTGCCAGCTGTACCAAGACCACTGGGCATAACCCCAGTGGTACCTGTTGTCCCGGGGGGTAATGTAGATTCAATGCCACCCGAATTGTTATCTCAGTTAACGGCCATGATGCCATGGCTCCAAAAAGGGGGAGCCTTCCCGAATTCTGCAGACCATGCAGCAGAGGCGGCGAGGTTTGTGGAAAAAATCAGATCGGCACCGGTCGCCGACAGTGTTGCATTGCCAATATCTTCTCCCCTTGCAGGTCCAAGTGTTCCCCAGCCGGACGGAGTTAGAGGGCACCCGCCCCCGGTGCCCGCACTTGGTAAGGAAGTGGCATTGCCGCTCTTGGGGGACGGTGTTTTACCTTCCAGGAGCGAAAATCTGGCTCAGCATGTGTCATTAGCTGTGAAAGAGATGATTTGGGCGGATAAATACGTGTACATTTACTCTTTGTTGTTAGATAATAGGGAAATGGAGCAGGCTAAAGCACTAAAGGAGTGGATGCTCCCAAGTGAATGGAGGGCGCAGTGTACTAGATTTAGGGTTGAGGAAAATCTCAACAACTGGATGCAAGCATGGGCTGTATTCACTGCAATTAAAGCTGAGCGTCCTCCAGATTTACAGGCAGCATTGGCATGCTACTCGAGCAGGATTGTGGGGTGGAGTCAACAGTATTCTGGGGAAGCATGGAAGGGTTATGATGTCAATTTCAGGAAGGCATTGGAATTCAATAGATCATTGCCATGGGACACGGTAGATTCCATGGCTTGGCACAAACAGTTCTCTGATACTGCACCTCCCCCTCAGTTCGGTCCCGTCAAGGTGTTCACTAGACCGCATCAGCCCTTTCGGCCCCCCCAAACGAGTGAGGTACCTGGGAAGTTTAGGGCAGGTGGGCCAGAGAAAAAAGGGGTGTGCTGGGATTTTAATAGGCGCACCTGCACAAGGGCCGCGTGTAAGTTTAGACATGCATGTTCCTCCTGTGGGCATCCCTCTCATCCAGAAACTACCTGCAGGTCCAAGCAAGGTAACACAGGTCAGAGGGGTAGGGGAAGGCCACTATAAGTCAAACAGGTTAGGCCCCCCCACTCCAGTCGATGTGGTGGCAATGATTCCATGGTTGAACAGATACCCAGACCACACATCGGCTACCCTACTCCAAGAAGGTTTTTCAAAGGGTTTTAGGATCCCGGCCGGGGGATACACAGACAGTGCGCACTGTAGAAATCAATTGTCAGTCAAGCACAATCCGGCTGTTGTGGCCGCCAAAATTGACAAGGAGCTATCATTAGGCAGGATAGCTGGCCCTTTTACTGAAGTGCCAGTACCCAATTTTGTGTGTTCCCCACTGGGAGTTGTCCCCAAAAAAGAGAAGGGGCAATTCAGATTGATTCATAACCTGTCAGCACCTAGGGGGACGTCACTGAATGATGCCATTGACGAGGGTATCTGTAGTGTTAAGTACGCCTCTTTTGACCAGGCTGTTAACTTATTACAAGCCACGGGACCCGGGGCGCTGATGGCGAAATCAGACATAGAATCAGCCTTTCGCCTCCTCCCAGTCCACCCGGCGGACCAACATCTTTTAGGTTTCACCTTTGGGGATAGGTTCTACATGGACAAATGCATGCCTATGGGTTGTTCGATATCTTGCGCTTACTTTGAGATGTTTAGCTCCTTCCTTGAATGGGCCATGAGACAAGTGACGGGCCATCAGCGGGTCATGCATTACTTAGATGATTTCCTCTTTCTGGGTACAGCTGGATCTCAGGAGTGTGCACTGGCATTGCAGGAATTTTGCGTGCTCATGCGGGCTTTTGGGGTCCCTCTTGCGCCCGGGAAGACTGTTGGCCCGACCACCTGCTTAGAATTCCTTGGCATCGAGATTGACTCAATGGAGGGATGTTTTAGATTACCTAAGGACAAGGTGTGCAAATTCAAGACATCGCTACAGTTATGCCTCCGGAAGGAGAAGGTCACTTTGCAGCAACTACAGGAGGTGGTAGGGCAATTGAATTTCGCACTGAGAATCATCCCCATGGCTCGCCCTTTCTCTCGCTCCATCGCTCACGCGATGAAGGGGCTGAGGGAAAAGCACCATCGCACTCGCCTATCGTCTGAAGTTCGCCAGGATATGCTTATTTGGATGGCATTCCTGGAGGATTTTAACGGTAGGGTGGTCTGGCCCGCCCCGCTCACAACATCAGCGGAGTTGGGCCTATGGACTGATGCGGCCGGTAGTGTGGGCTTTGGCGCCATCCTAGGGAACAGGTGGGTCGCTCAACAGTGGCCAGAAGAATGGAAGACATGGGGTCTGATCAGCAACATTGGCTTCCTTGAACTCTTCCCAATATGGGTGGCACTGATGGTCTGGCCCGAACACCTATGTAATCAATCAGTGGTGTTTTGGTCAGATAACATGACGGTGGTAGAATGTATCAACCAGCAGGGGGCACGGTGTCCTTTCATACTTCGTCTGATCAAAGAAATTGTTCTGCGGTGCCTTAAACTGAATGCTAATTTTAGAGCCAAACATGTCCCGGGTGTTCTAAACAATGCGGCTGACTCCCTTTCTCGCTTCAAAATGCAGGTTTTCAGGGAGCATCTTCCCACAGCAGACCCCTCGCCAGCACACTTCCCAGCAGTACTTTGGCAGATTGGTGCCCCAGATTACAGGACCTCGTGGTCGCTAGCCTAGCCCCCAGGACCAAGACGGCTTACGAAGGGGCGTTTCTGTCTTATTGTTCTTTCTTGGGGCCACAGTGGGAAGTACTTTGGGCACAGGAGGATGGCTTTGCAGCCTATTTAGAATGGATGCATAAGGAGGGGCGCTCGGTGGCAGCTGCGACCAGACATAGGGCAGCGGTGTCATTCTTCGCTCAAGCTAGGGGCTTCCGGGATCCCACTAATACCTTTATGATACGTAAGGCTTTAAGGGGATGGCGCCGTATTCAGGGACACCAGAAGGACAAGAGAAAGCCCATTGGATTGGCCCGGCTAACAGCCTTACTGGGCACGCTGGAGACTGTTTGTAGCTCGGAGTGGGAGGTGCTCCTTTTTAAGGCGGCATTCTCCTTGGCATTCTATGGGGCGCTGAGAATTAGCGAACTTGTGGCAGGTTCCAAGTCAGACCTACTGGGCGGCTTGCAAAAGGCTGGTGTGACGATAATAGGGGACACCATGTGGGTAAATATCCAAAAATCAAAAACCGACCAAGAAGCTAGGGGTCACACCATAGTTCTGCAACGGGCCCCCGCCAACCCGTGCTGCCCGGTGAGGCATGTAGAATTATTCCACGAACTGTTGGTAGGTTCAGCGGGCAGGGCATTGCTCTGTCACGCCGACGGGAGCCCCTTGACCAGGTATCAATTCAGGAAAGTGTTGGAGATGGGGGTTAGGAAGGCAGGTCTTGACCCCAAAGATTTTGGCTCTCATTCCTTCAGGATTGGGGCAGCAACTGAGGCGGTGGCGGGGGGCCTCCCAGTGGAAAGAGTGAAGACAATTGGGAGATGGTCTTCAGAATGTTATAAACGTTATGTTCGGATTGACATGCTATGATTACTTGTCACTCACGCCTGGTCTCTTTCCGCTCTCTTACAGTTTCTCAGACCTGTTACGCAGGGGAGGAATTTGTCGTCGGGCACCGGCAACATTCATCAGCGCGGAGCGGCGACCAGGAAATAATGAAGAACAATGTCTGGATTGTTGGTCATTCATATGTGAAGCGAGCAGAATGTGTCTTCCTGTCAGGTGACAAGAGGAAAAGGGCGGCACAACTAGGGTTGGACATCACGTTCTTTGGCAGAGGGGGGTTATGTCTTCACGAGTTTAGGGGATTCTTCCAAGGGCTTTTAGCACGCCAGCAGTCTCCACCGTCAGTGGTGATACTTCACCTGGGGGAGAATGATTTGGCAACACTGGGCAGGCGCATTCTGATTGAGGAGATTATCTCAACGGCGGGTTGGATGGCTAGGACCTGCCCCGGGTGCACACTAGTATGGTCACAACTCATACCTCGACTACAGTGGCGGGGGGGTCATTCGGTCAGGGCGTTGAATCACTCGGTAAAGAGGATCAACACACGGTTGGATAGGTTGTTTCGAACCCCCTTGTTACAGTCAATACCTCATGGGTGCATCTGGGGTCACAAGTATTACTTGAAGGACGGGGTTCATTTGACAGAGGAGGGTAATGTCTTGTGGTCTGACAATATCTGGGCTTGGCTAGAGGGTTTTGAAAAGAGGAGGGTGTCCTTAGGCAGGGGCTAGAGGGGGAGGCCAGATCGTCGGTTAACAATGCTGGCCTGTGGCGGTAAGGTCATTATCGGTGAGCACATATTTGAGGTCTGAGGGGGCGGGCATCATCCTATGGAGGTTCCCGCCCGGGGGGAGGGGCCTGCGGGCCACTCCCAGAACTCCAGGGGCAAGGTAATAGGCAAAGGAGCGCGGGTAGGAGTAGTTCACGCTTTCCTTAGGCTGGTAGCCACCCCGCGCGCGTGGACTCATGACGCCACCGGCGCAGAGTAAGGGCCCTCCTTTAGTGGGTAAATGGAGTTTAGGGCGTAGACCGGGCAACTCCCGGGGTAACACTGCGCATGCGCACTTCTAGGGGGGAGGCGCAGCTTGTAGGACCTGACACCGGTAGTGACCCTGCCATATGGCCAGAAATGTACAAAAATCAAGTTTAGGATGTTTAGTTTAAGCTAGGAAACAACATGTATTAGAGTTTTGTTAAGGTCAGGCTCTCAAACTTGTTGATATGAATTGTATAACTAAATGTCCTGCTGATTTTTGTATTCATTGTTGATTATGCAATTAAAACCTTTTTAATTTCATACTTTAATAAATACGGCCGGGCGACTAGCGCCTGCCTTCCAAAAAGTAAAACACGTCTCGTGTCCACGTTCCTGGGTGTTGGGTGCCGGATTGGGGGGGAGGCGGCAGCTAGTCGCTGACCATGTGAAAAGGGGGGGCCCTCGGCCCCCCCGCACGCATGGCGGCGCGGCGACCGTCGCCCCCCCTTTTCTCCTTTGTGGTCACTCGGCGGTGGGGGCGTGCCCTGGGGGGGTGCGGCCCACCGCCGATTGGCCGGCGGCCCTCCTGACCCGGATTCAATTTAGTGGGTCCGGGTCAGGGGGGGCGGGCGATAGGAGGGGCCGACCGGCCCCTCGGGAATAAGAGGTAGGGAGCACCCAGGAGACCCCCTTGTCCCTGGCGCTCCCTCGCTGAACGTTGTGCCCCGCGTTCGGGGCTTCTTTGTTTTCCCACCCACCATCCCTTGGAACAAAGTTTTGAGCAGTGTTATGTCTGGTTTAATGGTAAGTTTCGAAGGTACGGACCACAGGAGAGTGAGGTCTGTTGGTGTATTTTGTGATGCGTTTGTTTAGGAATTTTTTCCCCTTTTTAGCAAAATATGTGTGAAGTGAATTGTATTTGAAGCTATGTGTCTTTAGGCCTTTTTTCCCTTTGTAGCTATACGTTGATATTGTTATTTGGCGAAACATGTGCGAAGCAAATTGTATTTTAATACCATGTGTCGTTAGGCCTTTTTTCCCTTTTAGCTATACGTTGATACTGTTATTTATTAGCCAGTGTAGCTGTCCTTTAGAATTTTTTCCCATAGGTCGTCGTATTTATTAGGTATGGGGCATGCGGTAAGATCATTATCGGTGAGCACATATTTGAGATCTGAGGGGGCGGGCATCATCCTATGGAGGTTCCCGCCCGGGGGGAGGGGCCTGCGGGCCACTCCCAGAACTCCAGGGGCAAGGTAATAGGCAAAGGAGCGCGGGTAGGAGTAGTTCACGCTTTCCTTAGGCTGGTAGCCACCCCGCGCGCGTGGACTCATGACGCCACCGGCGCAGAGTAAGGGCCCTCCTTTAGTGGGTAAATGGAGTTTAGGGCGTAGACCGGGCAACTCCCGGGGTAACACTGCGCATGCGCACTTCTAGGGGGGAGGCGCAGCTTGTAGGACCTGACACCGGTAGTGACCCTGCCATATGGCCAGAAATGTACAAAAATCAAGTTTAGGATGTTTAGTTTAAGCTAGGAAACAACATGTATTAGAGTTTTGTTAAGGTCAGGCTCTCAAACTTGTTGATATGAATTGTATAACTAAATGTCCTGCTGATTTTTGTATTCATTGTTGATTATGCAATTAAAACCTTTTTAATTTCATACTTTAATAAATACGGCCGGGCGACTAGCGCCCGCCTTCCAAAAAGTAAAACACGTCTCGTGTCCACGTTCCTGGGTGTTGGGTGCCGGATTGGGGGGGAGGCGGCAGCTAGTCGCTGACCATGCTAAAAATAATTATGAGACATATAGGTTCAGTGGTGCCACTGTCAAACTATTTCAATGCTTTGAAGAGTAAAACAACAACAGGGACATTACACACTCTAATGTGCATTATAATATGTGCATTTCTCATCATACAAATAAGGCAGGTAATCTGAAAACCCAGTCTCGATCTGTGCTTAATGTGGAAATGTTCTTACTGCAGTGAAATATTTGCTTGCTCCTTCATTAAATCCGTCATTTGTATCTTCAGCACAACCAATTTAAAGCAGGCGCTCACATTTCATAATGGCAGAGAGATTTATTGTCAAGAGACACATTTATTCCCCCTCCCATATTGCCCGATTCACAGTTTGAAAAATGCTTAAGCGCTCCAATATATATCCTCGTGTACTGTATAAAAGATAATTAATAATGAAAGGCAGCACTGACTACTTAAGATGAAATTCAATCTCAGGGCTCAGATGATAGAAACTGCTCGGCATACTTGAAGTGAATTAGAGCTTTGCAAGTAATCCTCCTTTTATGAAGCTGTTATGTGTGCTGCATTGCACATGCACACATTTTTGGCTTACCAACGTGGTCTACTGTACATGTATAAAATCCGGATTAACATTACAACCTGGTCCAAAAATATCACTGGCAGCGGTTATGTAAATCACAAGAGCGTCTACATTTTATTTTATTTTTTTATTATTCAGCTTTTTGCACCAGAGACAGAGGCAGAACAGGCCCTCTTTACACGAACTGTTTAAAGAACTGTAAATGATTTCCATTTAAATGTGTTCAGTTAACTAGAAGACAGTAGATATTATTTGAAATAAAGACACTCTCATGTAAAGATTCACCACAGAAAAATATTTATGTATTAAGAATAATTAAAGAAAGTTATGTAGGGATTGTGACAGCTATATCTTGAATTGGTACGGTAGCTAGGACATGGGTTTAGATGTAAAAAAATATGTGTCTATGATTACTTTCGCATATTCAAGGGGCTAGCACCACAACTTTTAATAGAACAGCCTGAAAAATTAGGACTCATCTTAAAATGAATGGTAGATCAGTTACAGGCACAACCTTATCAAACTCATTAGCGAAAAACACAGACAAAGTAACTTCCTGATGGCATCATTGAAAGTGTCATACTTGACCATTGTCAAAATAGGAAGCCCCATCTCACTTTATACTCCGGAGCTGTACAAGGAATTATCCTATCCTTGTCAAAATGATATTTTACTTCTTACTTACCCTGATGGTACATCTAAGTTTACTCCAATTTGGTGGTCACCAGATATTACCTTGCACCTGATGTGGCTCTGGTGCGAAAAAACCCACCAAAAACGGTTTTGAAGGCAGGCCCAGTGGTTTTGTAGACGTTAAGGGGGGAGGAGCAGATGTCTTTCTGGTGATCAGTGATCCAGACACTCTTACTGAGTCAGCATCTACTTATATAGTTGCTATGCCTGCCGGCCAGCAACTTTCTAAATTTTGTTATTTTTTTTGGTTTGGAGCACGGGACACTGCGATTTGGCTTGTTTCTTGGGTCAGTGCTATGGTATGAACTAAAGATGAGCCTAGCAAACTAATCCAGTGAGGGGGGGACAGCCACACCACTTGTCATAGCGCGGAGACACGCCAGTGGCGTAATCAGGCGCTTAATAAATGCCCAATAATAATAATAATAATTCATGAGATAAAAAAAAACACTGGTAAAAAGTGGGCAATCACTTGAAGTGATTTAAACAAAAAGGTGAGACTTGGAGCTGCATCACATAGGATCTTAGGAAAATGCAGGAGAAAAAAAATTCCAAGTGGCCCTCGACCCTTAATGGGTAAGACGTCTTCCAAATAGGTTTTGCTGCACATTTAGAAAAATTAGCATTACTAGAAACAGGGGTATAACTAGTTATCATTTTCAGGGATGCCGTAGTGTGATCCTATATATATAGCTCCTTGGAAAGTGTATAGAAGGTGACTATCAATACAGAGCTACAGCAGTGTGTTCTTGCATCCTTCACTGGATCTGAGAAAGATGGCTTAGAATTTGAGCAATAATAGAACTTTCCAAGCCCCGACAACCTTGGAAAGACTTTGTAAACTAATTTTGTGGAAGCATCACCTGTGTAGGGAATTAGACATTGAGATGTATGTGTTCTTTATGCATTAAAAGTTGATGTCACCCTTACAAAAAACATGAACAAACAAAGTAAATTCCCATGAAATTCACAAATGTGTTTATCCAACCATCCCGAATCAGAGGTATTAGGCATGGACCATGAAAGAATGAGTGTATATACCATCTCAATTTGACATACTGGTTTACCATGTGCTGTGCTCCATCACGATCACCCTTTTTTGTCTGAAATCTTCCAGGAATTTATTGGTAGTCAAGGTTATGTTATGTTGATTTGTACAGCACACTAATCATCCAAGAGGGTATCTAGGTACTTGGGCAGCTGTGTAGGTGTGTGGTCTTAAAGGTTTTTATATAAAGAGCAAACTCTTAATATTATTGCGGAACTCAAGAAGTGAGGAGGAGGCTCTGATATGTTGGGGGAGATCGTTCCATGTCTTGGGTGTGATGTAGGAGAAAGAGCGACCTTCACTTTTTCTTTTGCTGATGCAGAAAATGTGTTTAAGTGAGAGTGAGGCAGAGCATAGGTGTCTGGTGGATTGGCATATGTGTATGCGATTGCTCAGGTGTTCTGGTCCTGTGTTGTATAGGGCTTTTTTATGTGTGCGTGAGAAGTTTGAATTGGCTGAGCTTGTGAATAGGGAACCAGTGAAGCTTATTGAGGTGTACTGTGATGTGTGTGAGACATGGGAGGTAAAGTATGAGTCTTGCTGTTGTGTTCTGGATAGTCTGGAGTCTGTGTAGGAGTTTTTGGGAGATTCCGGAGTAGATAGATTTGCTGTAGGCCATCCTGCTGGTCAGTCTGGTGTACTGAGGCAACCATCTTATAATCTTCCGTAGCATGCATAGGATGTGGAAGCAGGAGATTCACACTGCATTGACTTGAGCTGTCATTGGGGATAATCCTTAAATTGTTTTCATGGTCTGTGGGTGTTGCTCCTGGCTAAGATGGTCAAAAGGTGGAGTCCCATGAGGAGGTTTTGTTGCAGAAGACCAGTACTCCTGTCTTGTCAGATTAGACAAGAAATGTGACAGAGGATATATTATACTATTAAAATATAACACCCTTTGTCAACAAGAAAGTTCAAACCACCACCTGTCTTTTAAAAACTAAAAAAACTATAGTTTATGAGTCTCTCATCATGAACTGCGGTTCCCATTGTTTTGTTATATATTTATTATATGTAATAGAAAAAAGAAGCAGAGAGGCGCACTCAATGAAATTAGTAATGCAAAAAGTCCATTAAAAATTCAGATCTTCTGTTTCCTTGAATATATTCTTTATTTTCATTCACATAAAAACGGCACAGCCAACGCGTTTCATCCCCAATTGTGCCTAGGGAATTTCGTCAGGGCATATATGTAACAAGCCGGTTAATGCGGTGGTCCTAGAGAAGTTGATCCTGGGCCCCTGTGTATAGTCAATGTGGTAACTTGCGGGGATTGAGCTCCAAAAGTAAATCGGCGTGCTCCGGGCACAATCCGGTATCTGTAGTCAGGTCTCCGCGTAGTTGTGAACAGTACCTCTGATATGGTAACTGTTCGCCGCTGCTCCTCCTCACGGATCCATTGACTATACACAGGGGCCCAGGATCAACTGATACCTGGTCCATTCCTAGTCACATCTTCAGTTAACCGGCGGGACGCGATTTTCTAGTTTGAACCGGACCTGAGTGGCTCATTTTGCTCAGGAAAACTCCGCGACCCACTGTGACCTTTTTATTACATCAGCTTCCACAAAGCATCCTTCTCTAGGACCACCGCATTAACCGGCTTGTTACATATATGCCCTGACGAAATTCCCTAGGCACAATTGGGGATGAAACGCGTTGGCTGTGCCGTTTTTATGTGAATGAAAATAAAGAATATATTCAAGGAAACAGAAGATCTGAATTTTTAATGGACTTTTTGCATTACTAATTTCATTGAGTGCGCCTCTCTGCTTCTTTTTTCTATTGCTATGATATACATCCCTGGCAGCGGATGGTGAGAGTAGCAGCACCACCTAATAACTGTGAAACAGGCAAAGTTGATGTGCGAAACCTTGGTCTGCTGCTGTGTGCTTTGGTTTATTATTTATTATATGTAGCCTCGGACGATGGTGATGAGTGCAATTTCTCTGGTACAATTCATCATCTCTGGAACAGTCGAAGTTGCAGTAGCAGGTTATGTACTTTCCCTCCAAACTTTAATTGGGAATAATATGCTAATGTGCTATGTTGATGAATGTGTTCAGTGTGTAGATGCACATATTACTGGTCTCTCTATTACGTCCTAGAGCTGCACCTCAAGCCGACTCATTCAAAGATATTTAAGGCAGTCTTTGAGCATTCAAAGAACCCAAAACATGGGCTACAGAGGTGCACAGTGACTAGGTTACCTGGACAAGTTCACCCAGTAATAGCAAATATATGAGTCCTTAATAATACCAGGGTCTTCTGCATATGCATTATACATTATTATACATTATTACATGTGATATAATTAACAACCTACAGCGTTAAGTGACTGAGTTTTGTCCGGAGTGAATGTATAATTATATAGTGGTGCAGACAGAATACATGGGGCCATTGAACTGAAACACTCATTTGTTTCTGTTCTGAGTACATTCCTTTTTTGGTCGAGCCTAGGCCGCACATGTGCTGTCTCTCTCTCTCTGGGCTTACAGCTAACCCAATGCCTTTTTATTTTGTCCCTTTGATTGTCATTCGAAAATGTTTACTTGCTAGTGCTTAACCCTTCCTTTTTGTCCCTCCTTTTTGTGTATGGTTTCCTTCCACAGAGCACTGCCCAAATACTATTAACATTACACTTCTCTGTTTATATGTTCATTTGGGGGACCATTTTTTTCTTTTATTCCTGCTTGTGTCACTGTTTGTTCATCTTCGGTGGTTCAGTATTGGTGCCCCTCACTTAATCCCCCCTTCCTGTTCAAATACTGAGATGAAATGTTAGACTCTTCAGATGCTGTTTTCAGAGGCGTCTCTTTAATTATCTCTGAGTTCAAAGTGCAAGGATTTAGCCAAAGCCCTCCTGCTACACAACTCTTTGCTTTAGCGAGCCACAGTCACCTGGCCTTCAGCAACTGCACACATCATTTTATAGTGCTGGTGACTTGCATCAAGGCACTTGTCTTTCTGTCTGTGCGTTAAAAAGCCTTGGAATGTGTCTATAAATGTTTCCAGAAGCAAGCATGTATTCCTGAATAACATTGCATGACCCAGTGTTTAGTAATTGTTTGGCTCAGCAGCCAGAATAATGTACTGCATGGCTAAACACTTATATGGTCCTAATGGCAAGACCTATTTGCTATGCCAATGCTTATTCTGCAGATGCTGCCACTATATGTTTTTTAGTTACATGACACTTTTGGGGGTTAATAACTCGGGGAAGAGCCAGGTATGGACTCACACAAAGTTGGTAAACCAGAACCTTGTTTGGAATAACCCAGTTTACTCGGAAATGGGAAATGTGTTTTATTGTACAGAGCAACTTAACTACATTAAAGTCAGAAATGTAAACTATAACAGTCCTAACTCAATTTAGTAAAAAATTAAAGAAAATAACTTCAATTAATAAAATAAGATCATAATGACAAATATTGGATGAGGGGAACAGGAGATATGACTTAAAATATGTTGTTGAAAGTCACTAACAAATATCATAATGTACATGGTTGTGGTAGGGTGGGAATTGGACCAAATTTCAGGTTCAGTGTCTATGACTGACATCAGCATAAACATTTTTGAGAAAAAGTCCTTTGTAGTCTATGAGTGTTTAATTGCCACTGTGCAGGTACTGTTTAAGCATGTAGTGATGAAATGATGACTAAACATACAGAATTGTGGCTTAAAGAGTGATTTTGCTTATCTTATTAATAAGGGGCCACCAAGTGCTTGTTTTTTTCCATGACCGAGATTCCTCTTTACAGACCCTGGTAGGGACACACTCATTCCATTTTGCATCAGAGCAGAAAACAGAAAGACGCATTTCCCTCCCCAAGCTGAGGGAGCTGTTCTCTATTAACAATGATTACCCACAGCACCACGTACCTGCTTCACTGATGCATTTTGCACTGGAAGCGAATGTGCTCTCCAAACTCTCCTCCTTAAGCAGTGCAAACCTGCTAAGCTTTTCTCTCGCAAAAGCCCTGAAATCGTTAGGAATACATCAAATATTCATGTATCTCGTGGGGTTTGTTGTACGTTGGTTTTTCTTGTTAAAATTGGCATTTTGTACCACTTTTGATTTGTTTTCAGAAAAAAAATAACCAACATCCCTTCATTCTCTTGGGCGCAAAAAAATGGATTTACAGTTAATTCCATGGAAAGCGGCGCCTACCCTTTCTGTGTTCACCAACACTCAGTTAAACAATTTGCATGGAAAAACTCTGGTAGGGCGAAATTAAAAGTATAAAACTCAGCTATCTATGTGGGACAGTAATCAAACTGTGAGACTGCGCACAAACTCAAACTTTGACCGCTCCCCCCATTCATGCCTTTTTGTTTATGGGAGGCCGCACATAGAAGGTAGATATAGGTAGGTAGGAGTAAACACGTAACTGATGGAAATCTACTGAATTTGCGGCATCATTTGCAGCTAATTTAGCGTGTGGGCTGATAAAGCGACAAAAATATTACTTTTGTATTCTGTATGTGATTTTTCGGTTGGAGTAGCTCTGCATATGCGTCGGACTCTTTCGCGGATGGCACCACAGAATCTGGCGGATGAAAGCAATGCCTCAACCATGTATCTGTCATTTTGTCTCAATGATTAAACTGGAATCGAAACTTGAGTTGCTTTGAATGAGGCCACCTTGACTCCCTTGAAGGATGCTAAAGTAACTGTAACGTATTTGATCCTGGGCTTTGCCCTGCTGGCAGTCAGTAGTGATCTCAAAACAGAGGTTCAGATTTTGAGTGGTTTAGCTTCAGAAAGTGAGGAGTCTTCCAAAATATTGACTGCGCATGTGCAGTAGTCCTCCAAGAAGACCTTCCAGTGCAGACAGAGGCTTTGACGCCATTCTAGCTGAACTAAGAGGTACGAGTTAGAGGGATATTACATCAAACGAAGCAGCCATAAAAAGGGGACCTCTTTGTGGAGTGGTGCCACAACGTGTGTTTTTTCATATCTCAGTTTTAGCAGACTTTTGGGCAAGCAAGAGAAGCAGCTACTAAAAAGAAGTTGCTGGCTCATGCTAAAGGGAAGCTCTCGTTGTTCCTGGACAACTTGAGGGTCAAACTAAGTAAGTGTGAAGGACTTTGGGTTTTTAATCCCAGTACAGGCCTAGAATATCTCAATGGGGACGCCATCAAGAGAGGGGCAATAAAAGGCTGTGGTAATGAGAGCATGGCGCTGTGACCCGAAACTTAAATGTGCTTCAAAGAGCCATGCAAATCAATATGTCCATTCAGGACTATGGTTTGGAGCACTAGATTTTGCGAAGGAAAATTTTTATAACAATAAATATCTAGTAACAATACGAGGTGCTCTGTGATTGAAATACATTTAATCTCTGGAATGCAGGGGTGTCTTTGCTCAACTGTGTCAGACACTTTCTCCAATTTTTGCACAGACCTTAAACAAACACCGGTGGGTGGGGGGGGGGCAAATTCCATGACATTTATGCTTATGCCATAAGGGTGCATTGGGTACATTTTTATGATATGGAAATATTTCCATCAATAGGGCAATAAACTCAAAGCAGCCTAAAGTCAGTTCTACAATTTTTGCCGCCAAAGGACGTGTTTTGTTTACCAACCACTTCACCTAGCAAACTTTTCCATATGCAATTCTGAGACACCACAAGCTTCTAACACTCTATGCGACTCCCTATTACAGCTTGCTTTTGCACTGGCCCTCAAGCAGTCCATTGATATTTTGCACCAGTGTTTGCAACTGAGACTACTGACTCAGCCTAAAATAAAGGTGCTCTCTTTAGGAACGCTATGTTTGACTGAACATAACAAGAGATCCGTCTGAAAGCCTTTGCTATGCTACAATGAATTTAATGAGTAAAGTACCAATGATTTAGGTACTGTCGCCCTAATTTGCTATGTGTTGGTTCTCTTATTGCACTGAATTTATTACAGTTTTTCTCCACTCCTGTTTGACAAAATGAGCAACTAAATCTAATTCCCAGCTATTACAGATTTCATAAGACTATTAGTTTGATTAATTAATGCATGCTACATCCTGGAGTCTAATTTGTTTACTCCTGGTGGACTCATTATGGTCTTTAATGTGAATGTGTGATTAGGTTTTAAAAGTGCGCCACCGTGCAGTGACTAAATCATCTTCTATGCCTGCTAATTGCGAAGCAATGCAGATCTCAAAGTGCACCGCCGCAATATTAAATCTTCCCTTACAATTTCTAAAGTTAATATGGCTAAGTGCGTTTGGTCGGAGGGGTGTAAAGTAATATTATGCCTAAGTGCTGTCATCCCACAGCCTTCCAGGGCAGAAGATGGAGCTCACACTGCATTGGTGATGCTTCTTTGTTGTGCGTGGTTGCTGGTGGTTCATCAGTGGTGGAGCTAAACAAAGCCAATAAGACAGGAATACAAAAATGTGAAAGTCAGAGAAAGGTCACCATTTAATGTCATTGTTGTTTTGACATAATATAACTTATAAATATGCACCACCATATGAAAGAGATTTTTTTTCTTTTATCTTTAAAACAAGATTCCAGGGAAATGCCACTTGTGTATTAATATGTTAACACCTCCTACATAACTCTGTTTAAACCAAAGGTCGCTCTTGTTATCAATTAACACCCCATATTCATGGTCCAAGTCAGGGAGCTTTGTATTTTCAGGCCTATGATTCTGGTAGTTAATCATTAAGCACTAGCGAGGGGTGGGGAGGGAAAGGAGTGAGGGGTAAAACGTAAAATTTCATTTTATTTTTTACGTGTCTAAATGTATACTGGTGCATTCTTTCTGAATCTTTACTTTTGGAGAAATACAATTCAGTACATCATGTCACTCTTCTGTTCTGTCGAAACAATAACGCACAGTTGTAAGTGTTCGAAACTGTACAATCCAAAGCAATTTGGTTATGTGATAGACTGATTTGTTACTCAATGGCATACCAACAGTCAAAGCAGTGTCAGCCTGCGTAAACTGGTCTCCAATAAACTAACGTTACCCAGTAGAAGGAGTCCTGTGTTGGGCAGACATGCCGGGACCTAGTGGTCATAATGAGCACAGAAACGGGTGGCAGGCCTTTATGGGGGGAGGTTGAGGGACACATTGCCCTCTCCTCGTGGGTCTTATGCATTATTCACCATCATCACGGCCACCCCAACCTGAAAATGTTGGGGCACCATCAGACACCCTCAGGGCTGCACCTGGCAGCAACAGGCCTAAGCAAACAGGGCTACCCCGGGACCGCCATTTAAGTCCCTGCCAGACAGGCCGGAGACTATACTCTATGCCCACATACACTGTCCCCAGGCCCCCATGTTGCAAGAAGTTGGCCCATGCCACAGTGCATCATCAAATCATGAGTCTGTCTACTTGCATCATGTTGGCAGTCTGACCCATGCCTGTGCATCCCTGTACTCCCCCAGGAGACCTAGGTTCATGCACCATCTGTCTTTTTGGTGAGCCATCTTCATGGGCCCAGTAGGCCATCTACTGAGGCCTCCTGAACATCCTCCCAACAATGCAGAGGTCCTAACACAAGTACGGGCTGGGCCGTGGCCTCCTACTACCCCAGTGCAATGTCAGCAGTGAGGGGGAAGAACGATTGCAGATTGCTGCTTTAAGGACATGAGCACTCGCAAAGAAGGCACATCAACAGCTGACGACAACCTGCCAACTCTTCACAGCTCCAATTCTGAGATTCACAATGACCCTGAGACATCTCCCAAGAGGGCTTTCATTGAGCTACTGTAGTTCTCCTTATGAGAGGACCACAAAGCTGTGAAACATGAGATCTCCCAGGACCTGATGAAAGTATGGCAAGACTTGAAAGTGATGGGAGACAGAGTTTCTGCATTACAGGACAACTCCACTGCACAAGTCATCGAACTCGAAGCCCTACAGCAGGAGGACCTCTGACTCCGCAACCAGCAGGCATCCCTTCAAGCCCATGTAGAAGACCTGGAGAATCATTCCTGTCACAAGAACACATGCATCAGTAAGGGTGTGTTTGGGGGTGGCGGGGACAGATATAGTGGGATATGTCCAACGCCTCTTTCACCATATCCACGGGGAGGTCAATGTAACTCTCAAACAGCTGAATTGCACACAGAAGGACGGCCAGGTAAGAGCTGATGGAATGAGACCTCCGACATTTTCACTTGTGTGCACGACTTTTAGCTAAAGAATGCATCATCGGGCCACTCAAAATACCCACCCAGTTCTCTTCAATGGTCACAAATTAGTCCTATACCAAGACCTTGCAGATATGACCCTCCAGAAATGTAGAACCTTCCACCAAATTCCTGAGTTCATCAGAAGCACTCACATAGAAATAACAAGGGCCATCTTCCGCTTGAAGCTCCTAAACTCCCCTGGCCCTAAAGATTTTCATCCTCGCACTCAGCTGAACAACTCCCTTGTGGACATAGGGTCTCTCTCCCAGTCAATGCTTGAAACTTCTATAACCGTAATCCTGAAACTGAGGAAGGACAAACTTAATTGCGGTTCCTACCCCTCTGTTTTCCCTGATCAACGGCAATGCTAAGCTCTTTGCTAGCATCCTAAAGGCCCACTTCAACATTTTAATGCCACCCCTGATTGACCCAGATCAAGTGGGATTTCTCCCCCACAAACAATGTGATGACAACAATACCAAGCGATCCTGCACCTTATAGTAAAAGCCAGATGCACTGTGAGGGAGAGTATGCTTTTGGATGTAGACTCAGAGAAGTCATTTGATAGCATCCCTTGGCCCTACTTAGCAGTGATCCTGGACCTCTTTGGATTTGGGAGAAGGTTTAGGGGCTGGGTCCTGAGTGGCTTAGGAGCCCTACTAGCCCTTGTGGGGTTAACAGTATCGGCTCAGAGCCCTTTCATATATGTTGGGGATGAGACAGGACTGTCAGCTGTTTGCACTCTCTAAGGAACTCTTAACCTAACATATGCAGGACAACCCTGATATTACTGGCATCTGATTATGCTCCTTGCTAATGCTCAGTGACCCTTTGCAGTGACCCTTTGCGTGAACTTCCTGCCTTCATAGATAAGCTACAACTCTTCGTAAAGGTCTCTGGTTCAAGGTTAATCCACAGAAGTCCCAGGCTCTCAATCTTAACGTCACACCATCTCTGTGGGAGTGATTAGCGGCCCAGTTCTCCCTGACCTGGGCTTCTTCCTATGCCCTAATTCGGTGTCCAGCTAGCCAATACCCTCACCAGTACAGAAGATTCAACTACCACACCCTCCTTCACCTCACTATATTGGACTTCTCTTCATGGAAAAATTGTTCCCTATTGCAGCTCTGAAAATTACCATACTCCTTAGAGCTCTCTTTGTTTTTCTGGTCCTTCTGCTTTCGTACCCATGGAGCTTGCTAAATCAGCTGCAGGTGGAGCTCCATCATTTTATATGGAACAGTACATTTCTGTCACGATCGCGCACGCGCCGAACTACTACTCCCATGATCCTCCGCGAGTCATGTTAGACATCGCAAGAGGATGCATAAAAGAGGAAGCAATGTCCGGGCTCGGCGTCAGGGATTCCTTCTCCGGTCCCGTGAGGTCTCCAGTGGTGATTCCGGTTTTGCTGTGGTGGCGGTAAGGGTGCTCTGCACCAGTCTTGGATCATCAGCGAGGGTGCTGACTTTCGTTTTTCATGCACGTTGGCAAGGACTGCCGAGCGCGCATTAGTTATTCGTTTCTTTGTTCGGTTCAAGTGAGGATCTTGGTTTCGGTTGGTATTGTCGGCCGACGGTGGGGGTGGATGTTTTGAGATCCACTTTGCCCCATTCAGTTGGGGCATTTGGTATATACTCTTTCATGCTTCTTCACCACGGAAAGGCTATCAGGAGCATTGTAGCACATGATTTCTACGTTGGCCACAGTCTTGTGTTCTTAATGACTAGTACCTACTATTTCCAGTATAGGAAGCATTATACAAAGGAGTAGGAGCAGCAATTAACATTTGTATTGATATTCTAATGAGCATTTCACAAGCCTATCTCATTATTATCATTTTGGAATGGACTGAAAGGCTAGTGAAGTATGTGTATGATTAATGGTGTATTACCTAATATGTCTCTGGCTCCCTTTGTTAACAGGGGTTCCCCATGAGTGGTAGTGGACTACGCTCTACCCCTGTGATATGCTAAGGAGTCTAGACAAGGGTATGTTCTCTTGTTCACCGTAGATTGCTTCAGTGATCTCATTTGCAACTTAAGTATTATATATATATGTTCATGTTTATTTTGTATTCATGCAGTTATAATCCGATACTATCATCTGCACTGAAAAACAATACTGCCTCTACTCAGAACACGTATTTTGCTTTACAGGTATTTAGAGCAAGAGGGTTCATACCAAATGTGTAAGGGATTTGTTATTTGTAGAGAAAGAACCTTAGCGTATTCATCTGTGTACGTTTATTTATGTTTTACAGATCTCCCTCCCTGCTGTCCCCTTCCTTTCCTTCCCCCGCTCGATCCTTCCGATGTCCTGTGCCATCACGGCTATCCAGGCATTGGCTAGATCCAGAGGTGGACCATACTAAGCATCATATCGATCCTGAGGACAGTCATACGTGACAATTTCCATTTATGCCTCTGGCCTTGGGGTGTTGCCTGGGTTTGGAGGGGGGCCTGAGGATCCTGACCCTACTGAAATTCTACAAGGCTGCACTGCTGCACTGCTTCATTATCTGGTATAATGGTACCGGAGCGAGTTGGAAAAGTAATGGTGCTTCATGGATCGAGCAGTGGCAGAAACACATAGAGAAGTAGAAGCTACCCTGGATTCCAAGTAAGCATAGAGCCTGGGGCCTTCACTCATGGCCTGTCACTGAAGCCACCCTCACATACTGGATTCTGTATTTACTCACAGAGGCTTGATCACACGTTCCTCCCCTATAAAGCTGTTTTTAGGCACCCCAACTTTTACCTTGGTCTATATCCCATGGCTTTTGCTGCCTTGCAGTGGGTTGGTTGCAAATCAATTAAACACTCCCTTGATGTCCATAGGATCAAACCATTTGACCAACTGAAAGATGACTATGAAGTTTTGATGTCTTCAGATCCATCACTGGGACCTACAACATCCTTTGATGTCGGATGCACTGACATACTTGACACCCTTTGAGAAATGGCTGCTTACAATGGAGAGAGATAAGCGCCTTATCTCCAAAATCTGTGCCTTCCTAAACCAGGCCACGGCAGCAGAGAAATCTGCAGGGCAATTGCACTGCCAAAAGGAAGTGGGACGCCCCCTCTCGCTTAAGGAATGGGAGAACATTTATTACCACGCATGTCACACTGGGTGTAATGAGGCCAGCATGGAATCAGCCATAAAACTAGTCACAAACAGATATCTCGCTCCAATTAGGTTGCATCTGGGTAACCCGACACACAGTGTTACTTGCTGTACACCTCCTATGGTCCTGCCCTAAGCTGACCTGCTACGGGAAGGAGGTGCTGATGGATACTGACACACACATGAATATACAGTTGTCGCGTCGCCCTACTTATATCGTACTGGGCCTTCCCAACGCCCTGACTCACCCACCAAAATACAAGAGAGGGCTCCTAATATTACATTCCATCCATCATCTTGTGTGTTTTGCTGTTCAACCTATGTGGGAAGGGTATGCCCAGACGTGGGTCCCTTGCTCACTAAGCCACTGGAGTCAAGCTATCCTGGCTGAAGACGGCTGATAGCCAGAAACCGGTCCTAGGATGCTTGATTCCGGTCCAGGAAAGACATGGCTTGGCAGTTCGGTCTGGACTGTTCCCATGAGGCACAGGGTCAAGACTGATTTGCATATGGCCATGTCTGAACTCGGGTGGCTTGGTGAGCAAAATAACGATGGATTAAACCCAGATCTGTGACTGGGGGTGAATGTTTAGCCATTGTGCAACATTCCGTCCATCATCTTGTGTGTTGTGCTCTCCAGATAATATTGACCATCAGGGTGGCTCTTCAGGCTATTATCTCCCATTGCGGCTCAGACAAGTTCCTACACACCTCCTGGCTGCATATACTCTGGCTGGAAATAAGCATGGAAGAACTGACTCTGGTGTCAGAGCACAGTCTTGACACTTATCAAGAATTATGGCCATCAGTCATTTCACTTCTCTCATAAGAATTTAATTAGATGACCTCCCCCAAATATTTTAAGGCCCCCCGCTTAATCTTGGAATGAGAGGGGGATAATTTTTTGCAGCGGTCCTTTACACATGACACACCATGGCACAGCGTGACCTACCCGAGGCCCCCTGAGAAATTCCGAGGACATCATTCACCCAGTAGCCTCTGCTTTCTAAGCGAGTACAGGGGATGATTGGCTTTAGTTGAAACCCCATTTTCAATTGTTAATCTTTCCTCTATTCCGTGTGAGGCTGGAATTTGTAAGTATGTACATACCTGTCTTGTCTTATGCAGTAACATTATAAAAACAGATTTGAATCATGAAGAATGCGTTTAGACACGGGACCATCATCAATACACACAAGATAAGTTGAAAATCATTTTCAAACTGCAATAGTCCCGTGCATACACCCAATGAAGCAAACGCTACATCATTACAACTTAGTTGAAATATTCACTTTTCAAGCTCCTCTCTATGGGCTGTGCTATTCTTGGTTTATTCTTTATTAGTATGGTTAAGGCGTAAAAGTCAGAGCATCAACAAAGCAAAGGATCCACTAAAGCCTGTAATACATATATTTGCCACTCTGACTTAAGTTCAGAAGGTCCAGCATATTTATTTTTCCAGTTAAACAATTTTCTTCTACTCAGACTACATCTGCATATCTCAAGTGTTCGTTCATCTACCCTTCGCTTAAAACAAATTAGTAAGAGATACGTAGACTGTTGATGAAGAAGTGTTCCAATGAATACCAGATATTGTGACATTGAAACCATGTGAATAAAGAAAACAACCTACTACCATTTCAGGCGAGATATGACAACAGCAGCGTACTCATTATTCGCATATTTGGCAGGAAGATGCTCTTCCAAAATACGTTAAGTGCTTCATTTCACAGCATTAAATTGTGTTTTTAGGCCTGGCTCAGACAGCTCTTGGCTATCTTCCTGAACTCATGTCACCATTACTAAAACACCAACACAGAGAAGGACCTTGCATGAGCCCTACACAGCCATTGTGCTTTTCTCAGGTAATCCCTTTCAGTCATGCTTGATTAAAGCGTTAGTCTTTATTCTGTTTTGATTTGTTTAATCAGACAAGAGAAAAAAATTCCATCTCACCATAAGGTGTGTTAGGTTGCTACCTAAACAGTGCTCCCCATTGCAGTGCAAGAGAGACGGGTAGACAGAGGCACAGAGAGAACGAGAGAGAAGTAGGGGGAAGGAAGAGCTATTGAGAAGGGGGAGAGAGAGAGAGAGAGAGAGAGAGAGAGAGAGAGAGAGAGAGAGAGAGCGAGAGAGGTGATGTGGAGATATGAACAAGAGACGGAGGAAAAGACACACACATTCATGAGAATAATAGATACTCTCCCAACAAACACTTCTCAGGACATTTCACAGGTATAATGGAATAGATGAGTTTAACGTGTTGATTGTATGACACGTTTTAAAGAGAGCAGAGTTTTCTTGTTTTTTTTCTTAATCATGAAGCAAAAATGACTTTAAAAAATGTTCCATGGGCCATAAATTAAAGCGCTCGCATGCAACTACCTGGATGTAAGCTTGTTTGTGGACTAGAATCCTGACTTCTTATAGGATTGGACCTGCCTTCAAGATATGTCAATGATTTGCTGCAGGAAATATGCCCCACCCACTCCAGAAGAAACCTCACATGCTGCTCCAGTAGCACTAGAAAAGGCAGCCCCACCTCTCCAGAAATAATGATGCAGCAATTGTGGGTCGGTGCCCCATACTGTTTGCTTTGCAATTGGGTCTTCTTTGCACCCAGATCAGTGAGAACAACTGATGCGATCAAGATAGAGTTTTAATTTCAATGGCCAATAGTGGATGCAGAACAGTAAGTGGGGTCTGAGTGGTTGGGTTGTAACACCCCCACCAACATCAGTCAGCAGTCAAGAGTAAAAGAAGTGTAAGTGGGCGGGGGGACTACTGAATGCTCTCGTTAGGATGAGGGTGCCCTGCAGCAGAGGACAGAAAAGGGCCATTTTGTGAAAGTACATCAAAATATGTATACATTCCCGAAACGCCATCAGCTTGTAGAAAATAAGAAAAGACAACCCATTGAGTCAGTTTTCAAAGGCAGCTCAGAAAAACAAGCCAAAGCTGACCAAGGCCAATCTAAAGTCTCTTTCTGTGTGCTTACTGCATGTTGTGTGGGTGTGCCATCAAGACGTAATGTTCTACCAGACAGTGAAAGCTGCCCGTAGACCGACCTAAGAAAGAAACTCACTGTGTTCCAAGATAGTCTTGTGTACCTTCCCCAACATGCATTTATGATCTGAAAGAGAATATAATTGTTTGTTGACCAGAACAATAAGGCCAAAAATCCCTCTAACATTTATGCTCTCAAAATCAGTGAAACAAAGAACCAGTAATGCAGCATCAAGTGAATGACAAAGCAACACTGCTGTAGCGTTATACTGTGCCCAAAAACTCTTTAGTCTTGGATATTATTATTCTCTAACCTCTTGCTACCTATCACACTGCCTTGGTCCTCCAATGGTTCTTGTTCTGTGCTGAAAGATGCTGATTATTTGGACGATGGTCAATTATTCAATAAGGACCAGGAATAGGATATTTCGCTAACTTCACATTTTACCGCGTACCATTAGAATTACTCAATAATAACTGTAAGGATATTAAACCAAATGATTTACCCACAAGAAATGATGAGTCAGAATCAGCAGAATTTAATTTAAAAGTTAGGTTATTCATTTGCAAGTATAGAACATTATTTTTAAAACGAGAACATACCTCCCTATTTCCAATTTGTGAAGGATTTATTGAAGTAAAACCAAGCCTCAAAGATTCAAGGATGATGGGGAAAATCTTCATCAGCCTAGGCAGTTAATGTCTCAAACAGCATATGTGTCAGTAGGAAATCAGTTAAGCGTCATACAAACCCTCAGAAACTTTCAGTAACTTCCAATTTGTTATGAGCCCCAATGTACCCCAATATAGGCCCAGGTAGTTGCATTTGTCCAACCTTGCTCTACATAACGGTTTTGGCGCTGACCTTTTACCTAGTTAAATGCCAAATAAATGTTTTGTGTTTTTTTCCGAAAAACTAACCTCAATTATTATGCATGAGGATTCTTAGTATCACAGCAGGATTACCATCTACTGTATAATAACTCTGCATTAGAGTGTTGAAAATGGCCCTTTTTGCAGGGTTATCCCCAAACTTTTTGCTTCTTTCTCCCTTGATTTTCTATGGTTGTTGGCTATAGAACTCTGGGCACTTTACCACTGCTGATCA
Source organism: Lissotriton helveticus (assembly GCF_964261635.1). Taxonomy (NCBI): domain Eukaryota; kingdom Metazoa; phylum Chordata; class Amphibia; order Caudata; family Salamandridae; genus Lissotriton; species Lissotriton helveticus. Next base: position 875,335,380 of record NC_136068.1, on the reverse strand, counting down.
GTGCTAATGTGCATTTGTTCTCTCTGTAAGTTGTTATTAGGATTGGTTATCCATGATTGGCATATTTGTTTTACCAGTAGGTCCCTGGTAAAGTGGACTGAGTGTGCCAGGGTTGATAATTCAAATGCTACTAGTGGGCTTGCAGCACTGATTGTGCCACCCACATGAGTAGCGCTGAAAAGAGGTCTCAGGCATGCCACCGCAGTGTCTGTGCACAGTTTGTTAACTGCCATGTTGTCCTGGCCAGTGTACACACTGGCCAGGCCTGACCCTTCCCTTTTTTTTACACATTGGACAACTCTATGGTAGACTCAAGGTTCCCCCCCTCTGGCAGGGTGTAGTGTATGTGAAAGGTAGGACATGTTCTAGTGTGGGTAAGATGTCCTGATAGTGAAATACTGCCAATTTCGTTTTTCACTATTGAAAGGCCATCTTGCCCATAGAGTAGAATGGGGAATGCTGTGTCCCACATGTACCTGCATATCTTCCCATAGGAGCAAGATGAAAAATGTAAACCTGGTATCCCTGAACTCAGAATTTTATAACGCATCTTTTAGGGAGGATGGTTTTTGAATTCTGTGTTTGAAAACAGCACTTTTAAAAAGTGGCTATTTTTTTGTTCAACCTTTCTGTGTGCCTCTGCCTGTTTGTGTATTGGCTGTCTGGTTTGTGAGTGAGAGGGTCTGGGGGGCTCCAGGAGGGAGGGTGAGTCAGCACCAGGCTGAATAGACCTATCTGCACTTAAAGTGATGGGAGGAGTTGCACCTGGGCCTGAATAGGGCTGTGCCTGCCTTCCACAATGCTGGCTCCACCTCCTGCGGTGTGTATGATGGCCCTGGCCTCCCCTCACAAAGAAAGAAGACATGCCTTGGCAGAGGGCACCTAGAACTGGTTTGGACTGGATCCTGGATCACTCACACATGTAAGAACAAAGATGTTTGGGGTATAACTAGCTGTGCTGAAACCCCTGTAAAACTAGATCAACCCTGGAAGTAAGAAGAATCTTTGCCAGGGAGAAGAGCGCTTAAAACTGAGAAGAAGGACTGCCCTTGCTATGTGTTCTGGGGCTGACTTGCAGTTGCTATTCTGCCCAGAAAAGGAGGAGGACTTGTTGCTGTGTGCTGTGTCCCCTTCTGAAAAGGAAATCACAAAGGGCCTGAGAAGAGCTGGCCTCATGTTGAAATTCAGGGTTATAAAAGTTTGCCAATGAAGACTTCTACAATCAAGAGAATCTCTACCAGAAGAAGATCAGCTGAAGAAACTGAGAAGGAAGACTGTCCTTGCGGTCTGCTCCGGGGATGATTTGAAGTTTGCTGTTTTTACTGAAGAGGAGAAAATGGGACTTTGCTGTGTGCTGTTCTCCCCTTCCTCACCTGCTTGAGGATAAGACTGCTGTGTGCTGTGTCTTTAAAGAGTCTCCAAGGGCCTGTGAAGAGCTGGCCTCCTGTTGGGAACACAGGGATATGAAGGTTCCCAAGAAAACATTTGTCAAAGAGCTGTGTGTGTATCTTTGCACACAGCCTCTGCTTGCTGGTGATTAGTGGCTCGGTGTGCGATCGGTACACAGCGAAGCCTGCCTGCCCGTGTAACTTTGTGGCTCGTTGTGCAATCGTCAGACAGCAGGGTGGGCGAGGTCTGCTGTGCCTTATCTCACTGATCGGGCGCTCGAGGGTGCGTGACCGTGCACTGCCCGAGGCCGTCACAACAAAGGGGCCGAGATCTCAACCGCCGGCCTGGTACGGCGAGGAAAGGTGAAGCACTGTGTCCAGGCATTTCACCACCGCCCGCCCGGAAGTTTTGCCCGCACCGTCCCAAGCCAGTGCCGACATCAGGGGAGAGCCGTGCTGTGATTGGACCCAGGGTGGCGCGTCGACTAGGTAATGAGGGGCTAGTCGCCAGAAGGAGCCTCACTGCAATCAGGAAGAAGCGAAGCGTCGCTTAGGCAACGAGAGGCTCACCACCAGGAGGAGCCGCGCTGAATTCCAGGAAGCACGAGGCGTCTTCCCGCAGCCCGACCTCATCCCAAAGTACAGCAGTTGCCTACGAAGGATCGACGGAGGTAGAAGCAGCGCGAGACTGGCACCCCAGGTAAACCGATCCCAGCCGCGCTGCTGCATGAGTGTGCTTAGAGTGGGTTGGGAGTCGACGGGCTGCGGGACTGCGCGGGAAATTTCCTGAGCCTAGGGAACTGTGGCAGCTTTCTGTAAAAGAGATCTGTGAGGCCTGTACCGGTGTCAGGAGAGCTGTGATACCGGGGGCCCGTCGTCTGGTTGGTATTTGTGTACTTCACGCTTTGTGGGGGCATAGTGTGGCAACACTGACCACGGAGTCAGCTAGCAGAACTATAAAGGGGTTCCAAATAAGCGGGGCATTGGTAATTTGTTCTGAAGCCATGCGTGCTGGGGAAACCTATGTTGCGGCACGTGACTAGAGAATTATTGCTCAAAGGAACGAACGCAATACCAACAAGTTTATGTTTTATCAAGAACTCCTCAAAAGAACCATCTAAAGAATAATCTTTTTATTGTGTATGTTGGATTTATGTCGTTTTGGTCTTGCCTCATTTAGATAAAGATAACTTTATTTTTATAACTACCTGTGTGGTGTCCATTTATGGTGTTTTGCAGTGTTATTGTGGGTGTTGGTGCAAATACTTTACACATTGCCTTGGGGATAAGCTTGTCTGCTCGTGCCAAGCTACCAAGCGGGTGAGCAGGGTTTATCAACTGTGTTTTCCCCTTGCCCTGACTAGAGTGGTGGTTTCTGCCTGGCTTTGGCGCCAGCCATAGCCAACCAGAACTCCCATTTCCAACAAAGGGTCCTCACTATCGTCATCCTTGGTCGACATGCCCAGAGTACAATGAAACATCTATGGAAAGCCCTGAGGGTACCTTTGAGTATATAAACATCACTTCTTCGCTGGGCAAACCAGAAGAGAAGCTTACATGCTGACACAAGACGCTGAGGTCCCTTTACGCAGACATTCCAGCAGCAGTGGTCCGACTCTCCACGCGGGGTGTCCAACTCAAGACCAAGATGGAGACCTTTTTCTCTCACATCAGTTAATGAGGTTGGCTCTTTCCTAGGGGGATTCTTGGCTCTACACTTGCATACATGCTAGGTACACTCAGGTACATCTAGTTGGGGTTGCATCGTAGGAGTATGCATTATTTTTGTCATGTATCTATATGCCTCCATATATGCACTGTTTTAGAACTATGGTAGAAATCTACCTTCTACTTACTCTACCGATGCTTGTAATCGTCTATATCTGTCTAATGTTTGTTGCAGCACACATACTTTATACTTGTATTATGCTGGTTTAATAAATGCTTATTGAAGACGTCCCCATCAATTATTCTGTATATGTCTCTAAGAGAAAGTGAGCACGAGTCATTTTTGATAGTTGCCAGAAACTATTCACTCCTTGGTAAGAGGGGCTGATAGTGGCACTGTGAGCTATCTGGTCCACAGACTAACATATCCTTGGGGCGTGTCTGGAATCAGTCTGGACATAAATCCCTTAGTTTATGTTGTCTAAACATGCAGAGCCAATATAGATTTATAGGAACTTCACGACAAAGTGAACAGTTCCAGTTTGTTAAAGACATTAATCTGTCTCAGTCTGTCGCTACATCAGCACACCAGTCAGTGGCAAATTGCAGCGTCATGTCTTAGGTAGCTTAAATACTCGGATTTCCAAAATTGAGCCATCTCCAATACAAGAACGGCTGCTTCCGCATCTGTCCCAAAATCTGAGTAATTATGTTCCATAAGTTTCCAGGGTGACACCCCTTGGCATCACCAGAAATGTCAGGCCACTCTGTCCTATTGGTCATTCTCGATGGGATGAGGGTGATGTAGTAGCTAAAATGAACACAATCCAGAAGAATTAGGTGATTCAAGTTACATAGTTTCCTTAAATCATGCAAGCGTAGTCATATGAACAAAAAGATATTTCAGAGAGGAAAGAAAAAACTGCTAACTCGTCGATACTCCTCTCCCAAGCAGCTGTTCTAGTATGTAAAAATAAATTGTTGCAATTGTAGTTGAGCTGTACTGAGGATGTCAAAGGAAACATTTAAGAGCTAAAATACAAATAGTAACGTGGCTGAATATTTCCACCAGTTTCAGACTATTCAGTTCACTAGTTCGTGTTGGAAAAGATAGCAAGATATGAGGCCTACATGAAATACAGCTAATACACGATGAGTTATGGTGAATTATAAATCTTGCATCAATAACGAACATTATTAATTTCATAAGTGAATACATTGATAAATACAAGATTTGTGTAAGAAGATACTCATAAAAAATGTATGTCTCAACTTTAGACATATAAATCTCTTTATGTGAATGCTATTCAAGGCACACATATATAAAATGTACTTTAGAGGAAAGTATCACAAAAACAACTTTAACTAAACCTGTGTATCACCTACTTTTCTTTTGTCATTTTCGGTGCACAGGTTACAACATTAAACAATAAAGTCATATTTTTTACATATAAATGAATCTACTGTGTATACATTTTTTTGTTTTCATTAATATTACATTATCAAATCATAAATCAAATTCATTAATAGTGGTTAATAGTCACGTGTATTGAAATTGAATATGAAGTATAATATTTACTGTTCTACCATCTCCATGCTTTGATGATGCAGTGTCTGAATCATAGTTTGGATGTCATTTTCAAAAAAGCAGAACTTAGCACAGGATCATCATCATTTGCATAACGTTTTATCATAATCGTTTCTTTTTGTCACAATATTGTTGAGTAAAATCTCTGCTCTATTACAGTGCGAACAGAGATCCGCAGATAAAACTACCTCTATGTACAGTCCACGCCCACTCAACTAATAATGTGTTTTGTCCGCATACAGGGATAATGACAGCAGTAGGTCCTTCTCCAGGGTGTCTTTTGATTTCAATCCTCACCTGCTGGAGCACCGCGTGGCAAGGCAGAGTTTGTCACAGGCAAGTCAAGAGGCAACCCTTGAAAGCCATGTCAGGCAACTGCACAACACTGTCTACCCTGAGACAGATCACTTTAATGGGGTGACAAATTGGCAAGTTCTGCGCAGAGCTAAGAATTATATTCAGGGGCTGGAACACATGCTGGACACTCTTTTAAAGATGACAAAGTCTTTCCAATTTGAAGGATGGGAACCCTAGCACCCTGGAAGAGGAGAAGGTAGAATATGTCAGAGTCTACTGTTGCAAAGCCAAGCAATGCTTCTCTTTAATCTGGCACAGAAAACCTGTCCATAAGCCGATACCTCTATGAGCAATAGGAAAACAAGTTGGTGGAAGAAGGGATAAAGAATGACCTTACCCAGTTATCAGTCACGTCATCTCTAGATATGATGAAATTTGCAAGGTAAATGTACTTCAATAAGCAGACAGTAGATTTGCTAGTGGAGATCCAAATTGTGTCTGCTGGGGCTATAACTCATCCGGTAGTTTCTAAATCAGTTTCCCATGTGTGCGTGGAGTGCGGCCATGCCTTCTGTCTGTCCTGCATCTCCGCGGTCTGGGAGGGGCTGCAGACAGACTTCACCTGACCAGAGTGCAAAGGGACATTTCCGAATAAAAACCTTCTCCCTAACAAGCAGCTGGCGAACCTGGCCGAAAAGATAAAACAGCTTCAGGCCCGGACCAGGGGGCTCCAGGGAGCGGAGCTGTGCGGAGAGCATGGGGAGAGGCTGAGCCTGTTCTGTGATGACGACCAGGAGCCCACCCATCTGCATCATCTGTCGAGAGAGCAAGGGCCACAAGGCTCACTCGGCGCACCCCATTGGCGAGGCTGCCCAGGAGTACAAGGGCAAACTTCACAGTTGTCTGGCCACATTGATGAACAGTCTGGAGAACATTGAGGTGCTTCACTGCAAAGATCAAAAAAGGATAACAGAGATGGAGGAAGCAGTCAAGAACAAGGAGATAAAAATCCTGAGTACATTTGAGGAGACGAAAATGTGCCTGGAGCAGAAGAAACAACTTGAGCTTAGCAGTATGAAAACAAAGCATGAAGAAAGTCTACAGATGGTCCTTAGAAGCATTAGTGAGCAGGAGAATCAGAAACCAGCACTGATGGACCTGATCAGCAACATAATGGAGAAGTGTCAGCAGCAGGATGTTGAGCTACTGAAGGGCATCAAGAGCATATTTCACAGGTTTGATAATATAAAACATCGGAAACCTAAGGCTAATTCTGCTGGAACACGGCTAAGTATACAGAAATTTAGCCTTCCGCTAACCTACTTGTTGGACAAGATAAAGCAAGTGAAAATCTCCTTGACGTGTCACCTGTGGACAAGTTATGGTCATATTCTTCTGGGCATCCTGGCTATTCTTATAGCAGTGATTTGTGCATTTTTGGGCACTCTTCCGAAGGAAAAAGTGATGGTGACTCTGGATCCTGACATGGCTCATCCTCAGCTCCTCCTGTCTGAGGGGGGGAGACGAGTGAGATACACGTTTTTACCAAAAAGGGGTAACCCTGTGTCCCTCAGAACCTGGGTATGTATGGTTAAAGACAAAAATGGTTCTGTCGGGTGAGTAAATTGCTTTTACGTAAAGGCTAGATTAGCTCATAACAAAATATAACAAATAAAAAGAGAAGACCTCTCTGACAACAAATATAATTCAAATTGTTTATATGAAAGAGCAAAGTCACATTAAAACACCGGAATTACTTCATTCCATTTCAATTTCAATTATAGGTGAAAAAAGTGACTGTTGGTGAACAAAGTGAATAGTGCAAAAATCACAGTGACACTTATTTACAAGTATATACAAAATTTGTACAAAGAAGAAATGGGCAAGGGGAAAGGTTCGATCGAGCGACCGCGAGTGATGCAAACCGGCACCCTGCTTTTCTGGATAGTGCTCCTCCATGTTAGATTGACCTATTGGCTTACGCACAGTGTGTGACTCTCGCCTCCTGTGTTTCCGGAAATCTAAACAACTTAGTCACCCCCCTCCTTTTCTCCCCCCGTACGCCCCCTGTCTTGATAAAGATCCGCGTGACCACCAACCGGGGCACATTAGGATCGAAACGTCGACGCACAATACTGGTCAAGAACTCTCCAGGAACGGGCACAGTCACCATCTGTCTCCTTGGAGTATTAACTTAGAACTCTGACCGCCAAACCTTTCCCCTTGCCCATTTCTTCTTTGTACAAATTGTGGAACTGAGGCTAGTGTGAACCCCCCTTCCCCTCAACTGTCATCCACAGTTTAAACACCAACATTCCAAAGAATCTTCTTCACAATGACCCTCTCACCTGTTCCCACGACAACCAGAAGCCTCAGTGAAACTATGTATCTCTTTTCCTTGTACATTTTTAAAACAAGGGCAGACAATGTTTGCCGTGAATCATACACCAAACAGCATGTAACACGATAAAGTCTCAGCAGAATTAAACAAGCGTTGGCGTAGCCAATAGGTCTCGCCTTTGGGTCCTTATAAGTCTTTAGCAAGAGCTATTGGCTTTTAGCAATGGTTCTAAGGTATGTTGTAGAGCAGTGTGGCTGCTGTGCTCCGTACTGCAAACTTGGTGTCCAGTGCAGTGACGTGGGGCAGTGGCATAATGTGGTGTGTTGTGGAGCCGCTTGGTTCGGCTATAGAGGAGTCTGGTGCCCGCGGCCGTCACCTACCCAGCCGGACATTGGTGCATGGCACTCCTCGTCCTTTCGCTGCTGTCTCTCTATATCTTCCTCCGAGGACCTCCTCTCCCTCTCTCAGAATCCCTTTTCTTGTCCCCATCTTCCTTTCACTCTCTCCTCTGATCCTGACCTGCCATCTTGTTCCGTCCTTTGTCCGTTCCTTTCTCTCTGCTCCCACTCATTCCCACGTTTCCCTTCTCTTCTCCCCCTTTTCCCTGACCCCTATTTTCCCTCGCTCCCATTGCACCTTAATATCTTTTGTTTTTGTAATGATCTAATCATTAGATGTATCTGTATAACCTTGTTTTTCCTCTTCCTTGCAACGATCTTTCATGTTAATTTTGTAACGTTTGTAATATGCTAAATGCGAAATTCCTCATGTAACTTGTAACTGGTGTAATTCTATAATTTTTTGGAAACTTATTTAAAGACGTTGAGACGACATGGCCGATGCCCGGTGGAGCCGCTTGGTTTGGCTATAGAGGAGTCTGGCTCCTGCGGCCGTCACCTACCCAGCCGGACATTGGTGCATGGCACTCCTCGTCCTTTCGCTGCTGTCTCTTTATATCTTACTCCGAGGACCTCCTCTCCTTCTCTCAGAATCCCTTTTCTTGTCCCCATCTTCCTTCTCACCCTCTCCTCTGATCCTGACCTGCCATCTTGTTCCGTCCTTTGTCCATTCCTTTCTCCCTGCTCCCACTCATTCCCACGTTTCCCTTCTCTTCTCCCCCTTTTCCCTGACCCCTATTTTCCCTCGCTACCATTGCACCTTAATATCTTTTGTTTTTGTAATGATCTAATCATTAGATGTATCTGTATAACCTTGTTTTTCCTCTTCCTCGCAACGATCTTTCATGTAAATTTTGTAACGTTTGTAATATGCTAAATGCTAAATTCCTCATGTAACTTGTAACTGGTGTAATTCTATAATTTTGTGGAAACTTATGTAAAGACGTTGAGACGACATGGCCGATGCCCAGTGGAGCCGCTTGGTTCGGCTATAGAGGAGTCTGGTGCCCGCGGCCGTCACCTACCCAGCCGGACATTGGTGCATGGCACTCCTCGTCCTTTCGCTGCTGTCTCTTTATATCTTCCTCCGATGACCTCCTCTCCCTCTCTCAGAACCCCTTTTCTTGTCCCCATCTTCCTTCTCACCCTCCTCTCTGATCCTGACCTGCCGTCTTGTTCCATCCTTTGTCAGTTCCTTTCTCCCTGCTCCCACTCATTCCCACGTTTCCCTGCTCCCTCTTTTCCCCTACTCCTATTTTCCATCGCTCCCATTGCTCCTTAATATCTTCTGTTTTTGTAATGATCTAATCATTAGATGTATTTTTATAACCTTGTTTTTCCTCTTCCTCGCAACGATCTTTCATGTAAATTCTGTAAAGTTTGTAATATGCTAAATGCTAAATTCCTCATGTAAAGCGCTCTGATACCTCCGGGTCTAGTAGCGCTATATAAAACTCTTAAATAAATAAATAAATAAATAAATGTGTGGTACTGTCTTCCAGAGGACCATAAGGCCAATATTTTAAGTACTGCATCATCAGGAGAAAACTTATTTGCCCCAATCCAGCCTACTCATGAGCCAATGTGTTCCGTCAGTAGTGTAAGGGTAGTCAAGCTGATAGCCATGTAGCAAGTGGATCCATCTTGCCTTCACCACCAGAGGACATTTGTTATTAAGACACTTTTGCTCTGTCTGCTGGGTTCCTCAAAGACAATGAGATGTAAGGCATGTCTAGCTTAAATCCAGTATATGAAGGTAGCACCTTGGAGAATCAGGAGCAGAATGGTTGCATCAACAGACAGGTAGTTTTCTAGCAGGCCATCTCCAGGCTATTCCTCATGATACCAACCTGCAAATTGACTAAAAGACAGTGATTCTGAGATGCACGGAAACCTTTGATTGAGAAGACTTGTAAAGACACTCTAACCCTTGTCAATGCATTTACAAAATTCCACACATATTTTCTAGAGTATTTACTGAAATAAAAGGTATGAAAATCTCTTTCAAAACATCAACTCTCTTCAGAAACTCTGTTTAAACTGTTCTGAAAATATGAATATAAAATGAATAACCGACTCACTGTTTTAAGCACTGAATTAAAAATGTTCACATTAGTAAAGGATCATGCAGATAAAAGCACTTACCAGTGATTTATTTTGCAGCAACCCTTGCATGCCAAGCTTGACTGCAGCTTGATTAGGCAATATTCACAGTGGTTAAAACAGTATGTTCCTGTTTTCAAATTAACTCTGATCTAGCAATACCCTCTGAATACGCCTTACCATACAACAATTCAGATTGTCAGATTGTGAAATGTTCCTCCTATGATATTTGGTGCAGGCCTACTGATATGACATAAAGAATACCTATCCGTATTATGTAAATAATTTATTTTAATTTCGGATCCTCTTTGTCCTTCTAGATACGTATATATTCAAAGCACACCGAATGATAAACAACTATTCTAAAGGGCTTAAGACCGCTCTACTATTATCACTACCATTGTCTTGTCAATAATCTGTGCACCCCTAATAAAAACAAAAGTCATGACATGCGTATTATGACGTTTTTATTAGAAACTAAGCAAACTGCCTTAAACTACCTGTCACTGCTCACATAAATGATCAGTCGCCACTAACCAAATTAGGACATTTACAAAAACAATACTTAATTTTAAACTTTTATTGAACGAAAGAAAAAATTATCCCCAAATATAGGTAGAATTGCCTGGTCAGTGATATGAATAGCGCATTATGCAATAGTCCAAAACGCTGAGAAAATTCACTAACTTTGCCTTCCTTGATGTCAAGCAAGACAAAGTCAATGTAAATGAAAACCTATTTGTGCAGAAGTTATTTTTCGGTAATATTTATCATGTTTTAAAATTGTATGTATAACGTGTATTATGTACTAGAGAATCAGTTTAATGTAGTTTTTCCCTGAAAGAAACATATACCAATTGAAACAGATGAATTTACACACAACCTATCCCAATACAAGATACAAGAATGACCGCTTTTTGGAAAGTGAATTATTAGTAGTCGAAAATATACATCTGCCACTGGTAATAAGGCCACTAACACAATACAGGGTTTAGAATAGGGCTTAGAATATTATTACCCTGCTCAACCCCTGGTAGCTTGGCTACGAGCAGACAGGCTTAACTTCAAAGATAGGCATGTAGAGCATTTAAAAACACCAGCTCAGTAAATAATTAATACACAACACACAATAAAAATCCAAAACTAATTTATAAAAATCGGGAATACTTGTATCTTTAAAATAACACTGAAACAAAAACAAAAATTCAATGTAGGGCACATAAAAGCGTATAGCGCCTATGGAGCTTATTGGGACATCTGGTTTTCCTAGACCAGGACAAAGTCAAAGTATCAGTCCGACTGCAATGGAGCCCTGCACAGCTACACATCGTGGTAGATCTTGGTCAAAGATTTTATCTTCTAAATTAGAAACTTTTCTCAGGCTTTTTTTTCCAGGGTCCCTTGAAGCTCTCAGCCAGTCCGGATTCAGTGAGGGTTCACCGGCTTGCCTTGCGATGAGCTCCCGGTCAAGCTTGACGGAGTCCGACCTCCGGAACTTTCCAGAAGGACAAACGAGAGATTCAGGCCGGCTCGAGGTTGAAGGTGGGTGGCTTGACTGTCATGGCTGGTCCAGGTCACCTCTCCTACATTCGGATTTAGAAACCTTAACAGACCTTCATCTTCAGGGGTCCCTCGCTGTTATTCACCAGGCCGGATTCAGGGAGGGTTCTCCAGCTTGGGTTTCAGCCAACTCCTAGTCAAACTCTCGAAATCGGAGCTCTAGGGCTTTTCAGCGGGACAAACCTGGACTACAGGCCAGCTCGCTGTTGAGGATCGCCTGCTTGGCTGGCTAGGTGAAGTCGGTCCACTTATGGAGCTTAATTCCAAAGTTGCTGCAAAGTTCTTCAAACGCCTGGAACTTATTCCTGAAGTTCCTTTGAGGGTCCCAAAATGTCTAAAAGTTACTTCCAAGGTTTGGAAGCTCTAAGATGATCCTTTAAAGTTTGGGACTTCAGTTCCCACAATCCACTTAGACAAAACACTTACAATTCCACTGGTAGTACTCAAGGCTGGGGATTCTTGCTGGTGATGGTCCAGGTGAGCTGTGTTAACCTGTAGCTTGCTGGGAGTCCACTCTTTAGTCCTTTTGAAGCACAGTAGTTCCACAGGGCTATAGTTGCAGATTGTGCAGCAGGTGCAGTCAGTCAGAGTACAGGGTCTGGTGGGTGTAAATCAAACTTCTCAGCATGAGCCCCTTCTTCTTGTTTCAAGCTGCAGATCTGAGAGACTCTGCCCCTTCCATATACTTATTCCAAGTTCTCTGGGTCTAGCAGGAGGGCACTCTGTCCAATGAGGTGCACGGTGACACCCCAGAGTATGACCATATACTCCAAAGTGTGGCACCATAGTCTCCCAGAGAGCACAATTTCTCCATGATTTAACAAGGCTGATTTTTCAGCAGAGAGACAAGAGCTAGTGAAGCCAACCTTCAGGATGGTACATCTCTAAATTGCCCACCCCCTTGCCTCTTCTCATTCCTTGTTTAAACCTGCCATCTGGCTGGGTTCAAAGAGTAGGGTTGTAAATAAGCACTAGCTTAGTCTTCCTCACCCTTTGAAATGGCCACAATGACTTCACCTCGTATCAGGTATGCACGTAATGAACTTTTAGAATTAAACTGTCCCCTCTTTATGGCATCAGAGACACTATTAATTGACCTTCGGAAAGCCCCCTGTGCTGTTAACCTAGAGCCAATAGTGAAGACTCGTACTAAGACAGATGTCACTCAGACCACTCCCACTAGCTCTGCACAGGCAAAATATACGGCAATCTACTTCAACGCTAGATCCATCCCAAGGCATGTTTTGGAGATATGGAGCCTTCTCGACCTCGAAAAGCCAGATCTGTGCTTTATATCCGAGACATGGCTACATGAGCACGCCATTCCCGACCTTCATATTGCTTTCCCCCAACAGTACTCTATAGTCAGATCTGATAGAATAGGGGGAAGGAGGGGAGGAGTATTGATAGCAGCTAGGGAGAACATGAATGTTCATATTATAGAAAGCCTTGTGGTAAATGAATCGGAAATCATAGTTTTCAGAGTCAATGGCCTGGGAAAAGAAGAAACATGGACAGGGGCTTTGCTATATCGACCCCCAGGAAATAAAGGAGACTTTGTTAACACCTTACTGGAAACTATAGCCCCTCATGTATTGACAGCGGACAATTTCTTATTACTGGGCGATTTCAATTATCACGCTGATGACCTGTCAAATACTGACACAGAAAAATGAATCTCTTCTATGAATACCCTCAAACTGACTCAAAAGAAAACAGGCCCCACCCACCAAGCTGGATATATGCTTGATCTCCTATTCACCAATTCTCCTAATGTCTCGACGGCCACCCCTATTCCACTACTGTGGACTGACCACTATTTGGTGAAATTCGCCATAAACAGCTACAGACCAAAAATAGCTAGTAATAAAGACAAAAAATCTTGTAGAAACATGAAAAAGATTACTTTGGCTGCCTTCACTGATAAATTTGTGGTAGATCAAATAGATCCGAAGGCAAGTGTTAATCTTGCAGCCATGCATCTGGAATCCGCCGTTTGCAAGGCACTGGACAAGATCGCCCCTTTACGAATGGTCCATTGTAGGGAGAAAATCTCGCCCTTGTTCACAGACCAACTAAAAAACCTTAAAACCTTAACAAGAAATGCTGAGAAAACCTGGCGGAAAAGTAAAAATTTAAATAATCGTAAAACCTATCAAACCCTACATACCAAATATATGAAGGAAATAAAAACAGGAAAAAGAACACACTTAGCCGAACGATTAACTAAAGCCGAGAACTCGTCTAAGGAGCTTCACCATATCTTAAAGGAATTTACCTCCTTTAAAAGTCCGCAATCAACACCAAAAACTGAAGAATGGACGGAAGACCTCTCTAAATTCCTAGATGATAAAATCATAAATATATGTAAACCATTTGAATTGGAAAATACACCCCTTCAATATCTAGAACAGGACTCACACACGAAAGAACCTGTATATATAAATGATTCTTTCCCGAGATGGGCCACTTTTGATTTTCTGGACAATGAAAAAACCATGCTAGTAGGACGGAACATCAAATCGGGCTTCCCCAGTGACCAACTAACTTCCAAACTATTTGCCACCCTTGCCCCAGCGCTAGTAGACTCTCTTTCTGGCCTTTTAAACAAATCCCTGAGAGAAGCAGAGTTCCCAAAAATTTGGAATGCGGCAAGAGTTAAACCTATATTAAAAAAAAAACGGCGCCGACGCAAATGCTTTTTTAAACTATCGCCCTATTTCCTTGTTGCCATATTCCGGGAAAGTGTTGGAAGCATTTGTAAATGAACAACTGGTAAACTACTTAGAGACAAACAACCTACTCGATTCCTCACAGTCAGGTTTCCGTGCTGCCCACAGCACGGAAACAGCACTGATCGAAGTTGCCGACAATATTAGACTTGCCCTAGACAAACATCAATCCTCTATTCTTGTCCTTTTAGATCTGTCGGCTGCCTTTGACACCATCTCCCACCAGATCTTGATTAGAAGACTGTGGGAGTGTGGTGTCAGAGGGCAGGTTTTAAAATGGTTTGTCAGTTACCTGACGAATCGAACAACCACAGTGCAAGTAGATAATACTCTGGCCAGTACTCGGCCTGTTATAAGAGGTGTGCCTCAGGGCTCTATTTTGAGCCCCTCGCTCTTTAATGTTTATATGGCCCCCCTGGCCAAAGTGATCAGGGCATACGGGTTTGACGTTTTATCTTACACAGATGATACGCAAATACTGGTCACATTTGGCCCTGACGCAAGCGACACCAAAAGGCGTTTTAGAACGTGTATGGTAGAGGTAAAAATCTGGATGGGCCAAAATCATCTCCAACTGAATGGCACAAAATCTGAAGTTATGCTATTTGGAGGAGCAAGTGAGCATTGGACCCAAGATTGGTGGCCTTCGGAACTAGGGGAGTGTCCCGTCCCAAAAGAATCAGTCCGTAATTTAGGGTTCCACATGGACAACAAGTTATCCATGAAATACCAAGTAAATCATACGGTAGGCACCTGTTTTGGAATAATGCGGAGTCTACGCAAGGTCTTTAAATGGATACCAACCGAAGCACGTCGAATTCTGGTTCAGGGCCTCATCATAAATAGGCTAGATTATGGAAATTCACTTCTTCTTGCCATAAACGAGTAACATATCAGGAAACTACAGGTTGTACACATTTTGGCTGCTCGTCTGCTTTTAGACCTACCCAGACGATCCCCCTCATTGCTATGTTTGAGAATCCTACATTGGCTCCCTGTAAAAAAAAGAACTGTTTTCAAGACCCTGTGTTTGGTTCATAAACACATGTATGGTCGAGGACCAAAATATTGGACTCAGAAATTGACACGGTACCTGCCTGGTCGACAGCTGAGGTCCAGCACAAAGTCACAGCTCACGCCACACAGAGTTCAAACTGCCAGAAATGGCGGTCGTGCCATTTCCTTCATGGCACCATCCTTATGGAATGAACTCCCTTTGAGCCTACGTACAACCACGGAACTTATGAGCTTTCGCAAAAAACTGAAAACCCGGCTTTTCTGCTAGTTCCAACATCTGGCCCATTCTCCCATCTCAGGATAGTCCGCATGCGCCATGAGACTCCCCCGGGATGTGATATGTGCGCAATACAAGTATCGAGACTAGACTAGACTTCTCCTGCCTGTCTCCTCCTTGTATTGAAGAATATTGTTTGAAACCCCTTCCCCTGCTCTGGCATTCCTATGTACTAGAATCCTGCCCTCCCAGAATGTCTCTCTAAACCCAGGGGCTACTGAGCACCTCATTAAAGCATCTTGGCTAATCCATTTAACTATGACCAATCAGGACAGACCACTGGTAGGCTGAATTTTGGCATACAGATAAGAAAGTCTCATAAACTCTTGTCTGTACATTGTAGGTCAGATTCAACAATAGCATATTGTTTGATTTATCAATACCACTCTAGGAAGTCCTTAAAAGACATGTTCATGACATCCTTGATGTTAGGTATTATTTAACAACTTCTTACCATGATAACCTATGTGGCTGGGGATCTGAAATGGTGAAAATGAACTGGGCAATTTCTCTAACACCAGGGCCTATAAAAGATCTTTTATAAGGACCATGCCTATATCTACATCACCCCCACCCATGAAACACCTAGGGGAGACTCTAGTGGTTCTAAATATGTAAACACATTACAGATTCTCACTCCACAGTGCTCCTAGTGAACTCTTTAAACCCCCCAAAGGAAGACGCACTCTCGGAGCTGTGGGGACGCTTCTTTATTCTTTCAATGCCCGTCCCTAACTAAACTTTCCTTTCCTTTTCCGGCTCCTCCTCTTCCGTCTCCGCCTGCCCTATAACAGATGAGGGTCAGGCGGGACAACATGACACCTCCCCCTTTTGTACAATAATGCTTACTGTCTCTCAGAGTTCTTCAATGAGTCGAACAGGTCGCTTGGTTGTTCTCCGTGGGTGGCTGGTTTGTGCCTGTTCTGGAGTACAGCAATCTTTGGTGTCTTCTAGCCTCGCTGAGCTGGGGCGTCCCCCATCACTGTTTTCTCCTTGGCTCGACAAGTCTGTATCGGAACCACAGTCTTGGAGTCGAGTGTGGGCGGCGGGAATGCACCTCTTGAAGTGGGATATGTTTCAGGTTATTCACTTGCCTTCCGCCTCAGCTGTAATCATAGTCCCTTTTCGACCGGAGACTCGCAGTGGGTGATTGAGGTATCGACTGTCTGCCTTCATCTGACGGTCTCGTTTTACCAGCAACCAGTCTCCTTCATGAATGTCCGTCTGTCATGCGTGTCTGCGCTGATCAGCATAATCCTTCATTCTGGACTTCCTTTCCTGGTCCAGTTTCACCAGAGTGTCGTGATCGGTAGTCACGGTTCGGGATTGCATGACGGTGTCCGACGCGGGCAACCGTGTGCGAGGGATGCGTCCGAGCATCAGGGTGACGGGGCATTGGTTCGTAGTACTTTGTGGCATTGTCCTATATGCTCGCAGCACTTGCTGGATGTCATGGTGAGCGAGTTCTGCTTGCTGAACCATCTTCTTAAGAGTCCCCATGAATCACTCAACCATTCCGTTAGCTTGAGGCCACAAGGGGGTAATCTTCCGGCGTTTAAAATTGAGATATTTTGCAAACTCGGCGAATTTGTGACTGTTGAACGGTGGTCCGTTATCTGTTTTTACTCCTAAGGGAATTCCCCATGCTGCAAATGTTTTGTCGATGACGGGGATGACAGCTGTCGCTTTTGTGGAGGACACTTGATGCGCGATGGGAAAACGGGAGTATTCATCCATATTGACGATGCTATATCTGCCTGATTTTAATGTCCTGAAGAAATCGATAGCCACTTGTTACCACACCCCATCAGGTAGTTCAGACATCTGCAAGGGAGCTGGTGGTTCATATCGACCCACTAGCTGACATGAGGCGCAGTACTTGAGTGTGGCCTCCACCATTTGATCGAGTGATGGGAACCAGACGCGTTCCCGGAGTGCTTTCTTGGTGGCTACAACTCCTCTGTGCCCTTCATGAGCCAAGTTGATGACCCCTTGACGCAGCCGCTGAGGAATGACTATCCTCCCTCCTCTCAGTAATAAACCATCCGTGCTGATTGATAGTTCTTCTTGGACATGTTTAAATGCCACGAGTTCTTGAGCCTCAGCAGTTGCGTATTGGTGGCTGTGGTCCAGATGTCTCCAGGAATTAGCGCGTATCCGGACCATGATAGCCTGAACAGTGGGATCTTGAGCAAATGCTTCGCGAATGGCTTCTAGAGGTACTGCCAGAGGGCATGCATTGTCGATGACGAATTGAAAGTACTTCTCTGCTACCGAGCATCGTTCTAGCGTGTGGGACTGTGGGTGCCTTGACATATAGTCCGCTGGGTTTTCCGCTTTGCCAGGCTTGTGGACGATGGTGTAGATGTAGTCTTGCAAGCGTAAACCCCATCTTTCTATCCGTGGAGGCATCTTCGCCCGTGGATTGCCAAAGATGGTAATAAGCACTTGGTGGTCGGTGATGAGTGTAAAGTGTTTCCCGTATACAAACAGGTGAAAATGTTCACAGGCCCACACGATGGCGAGACTTTCTTTCTCGGGCTGTGAGTAAGCCTTCTCCATGTCAGTGAGACTACGACTGGCGTAAGCAACGACATGACGTTGGTCTGCTTCATCATTAGACTGTGCCAGGAAGGCGCCCAGACCCACGGGACTTGTGTACACAGTGATTTAACGGGTACAATAGCTCACCATTCCCAGGAAGGAGCGAGGTCACTGATGTCTTGTGGTTGTGGTTGTGGAGTGTCCGCAAGGGCAGACACTTTCTCAGGGTCTGGTTTCTTGCGTCTTTGGAAAACATATGTCCATAGAACTTTAGCGTGGATTTGTGGAATTCACATTTATCCGGATTGAGTGGGAGGTTGACGTTAAGTAGGGCGTGGCACACCCTGTCTAAGGCTTTTTCTCCAAAGACTAGGATATCGTCGCTGTAGTTGAAAGCATTTGGGATACCCTGGATTACCCGCCGGATGGCTTCCTGAAAGATTTCCGCGGCTGAGGATATTCCGGAATTTAAGCGTTTATATCAGAACAGGCTTTAATGGGTGGTAAAGGTGGTAATATAACAGGATTTCTCATGCAGTTCTAGCTGGTGGTACCCCTTGTTGAGATCCAGCTTCGAGAAAACAGTTGCTCCATTGAGACGGGCAATCATATCACTGATGTGGGGTCCTGGATGTCGTTCCCTCTCAATGGCTGTGTTCGGGGCACACATGTCCACACATAAGCGTACTTTGTTGTCTTGTCCTTCCTTGGGCACTACCACCACGGCTGATACCCAGGGAGTGGGTCCTGTGGATCGTTCAATGATGTCTGTCCTCAGCAGGTCTTGTAGCTCGTCATCCACTGCCTGTTGCTGATGAAACGGCACCTTCCTGTGGTGTTGTGCTATCGGTGATACCTGCTCACTGATGTGTAGCTTGACCTTGAACTGGTTGAGCTTACCAAGGCCCTTGAAGAGATTCGGGAACTTGTTGATAATGTTCGGGGAGTCATCCACTGTGTATAAGAGTTTGACAAGTTTGAGGCGTTCTGCTGTCGGCAGACTGAGAAGGCAATCCGCTGCGTCAGGACCTTCGATCACATGGATGTGGGCTTGGATCTGTCGGTCCTTGTAGGTCAGAGTCGTGCGGAACTATCCCAGGCATGGAAGGGGTTTTCTGGACATCCAAGTGTAGACTCGGACTGCGACTGGTTCCAGTTTTGGCTGAGGCTTCATACTGTGATATTCATGGCACATATGTAGTTCAGGGATGCTCTTGAATCCAATACGAACTTGGCAGGGTGACTCCCTATTTGAATGTTCAGTCTTGGATATTTCTTCAGTCTGTCAGGGTCTGACACCATACACACGTATTCGTTGCTGTCTAGTGACACAGGCGTGGGAGACGACGATTCTCGAGACGTCAACCTCTGAGATCTATATGAGTTGACTGACTGGACGCTCGACCTTGATGAGCTGGATGAGTGGCTTTTCCTTCTTCCTATTGCTCTTGCATGGTGGCGGGTCTCTGACCTTGACTTGGCCGTCTTCATTTCCGACCGTCGCGTTTGACAGGCTACTTCGAAGTGATTTTCTCTTCCACAGTGGTGACACTGCTGTCCTATGGCGGGACATTGTCCTGAGTGCAGGTAGTCCTGTCCACACCTGTAGCATTTTGAGGCTGGTCTGCTTGTCCGACTGCTTCGGGCTTTATTGCCCGACGAGGTTGCTCGGGAGGTCTGCGTCGGTCTTCCCACCTTGCGGCGGTCAGAGTGGCGCTTTAGGACCACGTGAGACTGCATTCGAAAAGCTTGCTCCTTTTTTTCAGACTTACTGGCTTCCATTTTCTGTGCTTGGTCGTCCGCTTGATCATTAATGCAAGTGGTGAGCTCCTCTATTTCTTCAAGCGTATAGTGTTTCCTCAGCAATCGGCGGCGCAGTGATTCTGACTGGCATCCTTCAATAATGCGTAGTCACAGGGCATCTTCGGTGTTGAACGTGTCAAATTTGCAATACCGGGCTAGGGCCGAATGTGAGCAATGAAGTCACACATTGATTCATCCTTTTCTTGGGAGGCAAGGTTGAACGCGTATCGCTCGTAGTCTAGGTTTCGCTTATGGAGGAATTTCCGATCTAGGGCTCCTTTTACATCCATATCCATACTAATATTATAAAGAGAGAGCCCAAACCTTTGAGGCGGGTAATCTCAGGAACCACAGCACCAATCACAACACCCAATACAGCATTGGAAAGGGCAGTTGCAGCAGAAGGACATAGGCTATACAGATGCCCACCATATACATTTGAAAGGTAAAAGAACCTTACCAGCAAAGTAGTCCCTTGTGGGCGTGGGCGTGGGCGTGGGCGGGGCGCGCCATGACGAAAAAAGAAACGTTCCTTAAACGTGTGCGTTGTGCTGGGGGCGTGTGCTGGGGGCGTGAACAAGGCCAATGGGAGCAGTAATTGCAATTGCGCTGCACCAAGGGGTGTGGCCAATGGGCATGACAAATGGCAACAATCGCGCGGCACATCCCCGAAAAAAACGTGCCTTGAGGGTGTGTGGAAAACAAACGTGTGCGTTGGGCCGGGGGCGTGGCCAAGGGCAATGGGTGCGGCAATAGCGCGAGAGCAAGGGGCGTGGCTAATGGGCGCGGCAATTGCCGGGGCTTAGGCGGGGGCAGACTCGACTGATCGTGCCTGCGTGGACAATAACTGCACAGTATCCTGCACACTGTCAGCCAGCCAACTCTCTGTATAAAGGACCGTGCCTGCAGGGACACTAACTGCAGCGTCTCCTGCTCACTGTCACACACTCAACTCTCTGCACAAACGACACCAGGCGCACAACATCAACCAGGGCTGGAGCCAGGCTCAGGCGGCGGATGATGCGACTAAGCGCGCCTGCTTGGACACTAACCTTTGAAGTGACTGCACTTTCCGACACGCGCAGCGTCTCGAGCGCGCGCTGTCACCCACTCAACTCTCTGCATTAACGACTTTACACCACAAGCACAACATCAAACAAAACAGCCGGGCCTCAAGCGGGGGATGACACATTCTATTTCATGCCCGGACAACATCGGGACGGGCTGCTAGTCTTCATATAAAGAGGTGTTGGCAGCAGGCAATTCTTTGATAATTTGCGCAATGTCTTTCCCTATTAAATTTCGCAGGGCTATCAATTTCTGCTTGGAATCTTGTACTTGGGAACCTGTCATAAAATCCTCGAAGTCCTCAGCCCAGCTCTTCCATATGGGTCCCATGCTGTTTCCAGACGTCAGTTCTAAGGGTTCAGGCGGGCGCAGGTATGACACTCCCAGGATCATTGGAGGCAATTGGGGAACTTGATGGGTGGATCCCATGGCGTTGGGGCGTGAGGTGTCAGCTTCTACTGACATCCTGAGCAAAACACGAGCTCTTCAGGCTGGGCAGAGCTTTATTCACAGGAATTCACATGTTTTTGATGTTCTATGTGAATTGCCTGACTTAAAGATGGCCGCCGGGGTGAGAGCCAGTAGGGTTCTAGCACAGTAGCTGACTTAAAGATGGCCACCGTGAGGACGTGAGTCTCTTAGTCTCAATGTCAACAAGGTTAGTCACTACTTGGACTCAACCTTTATGTGGCTCCAAATTACTGCTGCATGGCACTCTGGCAGCGCACGGCTCTTCACGCGATTCCGATCGCGTTTTCGCGCTCTTTTGCTGCTCGCGGTGCTTTAGGCAGGTGAGTCTTCGTCTGCGTGCTCGTTCGAATGCTGCAGCGAGGGGCAGAAGCGGCGGGTCTCCAACGATCCCACCCTCGTCGCCAGTGAACTGTTTAAACTCCCCCCAAAGGCAGACGCACTCTCGGAGCTGTGGGGACGCTTCTTTATTCTTTCAATGCCCGTCCCTAACTAAACTTCCCTTTCCTTTTCCGGCTCCTCCTCTTCCATCTCCCCCTGCTGTGTACACAGACGAGGGTCAGGCGGGATGACATGACACCTAGCACAAATGTTGATTTTGGGAAGCACTTCACTGCAATGTGGGGAGTGAAATGTGCAATTTCCCTAACCCTAGGGCATATAAAAACCATTTTATAGGGACCTTCCTGATAAATACCTGGCCCCCCACCCCGGGACACACAGGGGAGACCCCGGGGGTACCTAATATGCCAAAACATTGTAGATTATATTTTTTTAAGGCACAATTTGCATTTAAAAAGCAGTCCTGCAACAGAGGGCTGCTTATAAACTGACCTCAGGGTTCAGCAAGTGCAGGTACGGATAATTGCCTCTAAACTGAAGTGCCCTATTATATACTAGGGACTTAATGGTAGTTTCGAACCCCGTCATATTATGTGCTAGGGTCTTATAGGGAGGGCATGCCCATAGTGTACCCTAGTGTATGTAGGTATTTTCAGTGTATTTTAAGTGTCTTTTCAGCATCGCACTGGGCCTGGTTAGGTAGAGCCCTGCAGTGGCGGCTGGTGACATTTGAAAGTGGTGAGGCGCAAACTTGTCATGCTGCACCGTAGCGAGCGTGGGTGCTGGTAACCAGTGAGTGAGGGCTGCGGGGGAACAGAGACTCATTGGACAGGCTACCCAGAGAGCCGTAGAATGCTGTGGTGCTGTGGGGGCCTGAATACCAGATTTGCCCCTCTGAAGGACGAAAAAGGAGCAAGCCAATACCTTCTCTCAGGAGGTGGCAGGCCCTACTTGCCTTACATGAAGGAGACACCTGTGATGAGACCTGGCCCCTACACCAGAGCACCCTCGCACTCCACAGGGGACGTGCCCCTGCATCAATGGATTCAGTTGATAAGCAATGAGTGCGTCCTCCCAACATGCAACCTGGGCCACCCGGGGGGCACCCCTTGCGCATTCTGACAATACTGGCAGGACAAAGCATAACAACAAAAATCACCGAAGGTGACCATTGCACAAACAGCCAAGAAGACCTTAATGCCATCGAGGACCCAGGCTGTAACTTGCAGTATTCTGCGCATTTCTCATTGCAGAAGAACTGCACCAGCATCAGATATGAGGGCTGTGCTGTACTTTCTAATCCTTGGTCCGAGTGGCATTTCAAACTAAAGACAAGACCAAGCAAAACAAGCCCTAGCACGGAGAGCTGCACATGGAAGGGTGGGAATCACTTCAACAACAGGACGTGCTGCTTAGCTACATGGAGTGCACTCTGGACGTGCACACCAGCAGGTTTGTCAACTTCCTCCTAAGTACCATACAGGATGCCAAACTGTCTTCAGGCAAACATATCCACCATGGTGTGCAACGTAAACCTGTTATCAGCAGATCACAAACAGTTAGACTAGAGAATCGATGTTCCAGTTTCTCACATTGTGGTCCAGGTTGAATGTTTTTTGTACCTAGCCTTTGGAGCTCGTTTCCCGAAGATGTGGCAGCCGGGATGAATAAAAACACTCAAAATCTACAAATTCAGTTCCAGTGTGAGGGGTACGCTATGCTACTTAAATACCAAGAAATGTAAGCCAACTTGGCTGCCTTCCCTTTCTTCCACCAAATGCATAGTTTGGAAGAAGGTTAGTCAGTGCCAGCGAACTAGGCCATCGTTTTAATTGAGTTATTTGACAGTGATAAGTGGGGCACCATGATGCAGAAAAGTGCATGGGACTGTAAAAGTCAGTTACCACCAGTACAGGTCAGCAAAAAAAATTAGAGTGCCCAGGGCACAGGAATGACTTTGTTACAGCGCTGCACGGCTAATATACAATAACCAGCAAGAGTAAGAACAAGCATTGGCATAGCAAGTAGGTCTAGCCTTTGGGATTTTATAAGTACTCAGCCATGCAGCACGTTATCATTTGGTGCTACGACATCTACTGTTACTTCACCTGCCACTGGTGAGTGGCCATTCTGTAGCTAGGAGCATTGCAGCCTGTGGGTTCTGAGTGAGACAACAATGCCAGTAATATGTCCTTAAACGTTCAATGCTAGTAGTGGTCACGTTTCATGATTATTACTGTTCTGGCTTCCTCTGAATATTTCCAGCCAGGTGCAGCAACAACAACGTGCGTGCATAAGTTAAAGAAGGACGTCGTTTGTTTTGTATTTTATGGGTCAACACGAAGAAGGAGTTCATGCACTTCGAAAGTAACGGGAGCGCACACAGAATAGGTGTGCAACTGACTTTAATTATACATTTTTTCGAACCACTGGCAAGAACACTTCCCCTGCTCCCTCAGTAATGAAGTCCATTTGTGGATTGTCATGTGTCGTTTAGCTGTTCTGATTGGGCTGACATGGGCGAGTTAGAATTTTATAGCGCCATGGGATATTGAGTCCAGTCATGGCACACTAACTGCTGCTTCCACATCTCAGAAATTAAGGTGACATACAGCAGTATTCTGAAATACAACAGGGGCTTCATCTCCGAATGTACCAGTTACAGGATGGAAAATCATAACAGTGGTTTCAAGAACTGCTTTTTAACTGCTTGGCATGTTTATTTTTCTCTGTCTATGGATTTATCCTTATATTTGTTTCCATGTTTTTTTTGTCCAGTTTTTATGAACTCAACCCCTAGATATTAAAGCGCTTTACATAAGCACCAGCTACATCACACAAGGGCACTTTCATTTTTGGTAGGCATGGGGAGATTAAGTGATTTGCTCGGAATCACAGGATATTGAGTTGATGCCGAGATGCAAACCTGGGGCCTTATTTGTGAAGGCCTTGCGCCGCCGGTGCGTCACTTTTAACATGGGGAAAAGTGACGCATCGGTGGCGCAAGGCTTTCATAAATGAGGCCCCTGGTTCCCCAGATCAAACGTTGGCAGCTCTGGCTGTTAAGCCACACCCTCTCAAATGTACTAGGCACAATCTGCAGCAGTGAATCTGCAATTAATCTATTGCGTATTTTTTTTTGTTGCAACACTGCTGTTTGGCCCATGCAGTAGGTCACCCCCCTCTTGGCCAATGTAGGGGGTTACTAGCTACAGGTGTGCACACCATTGGGGGCTAACCCCAAGGCAGCAAAGGACACCATACTGGACACTAGTTACTGGGTACGTGCAATCAGCCATGAGCGGTGGTTGCACCTTTATTTATATAATCGGGACAAAGCCAGGCCCTGAGGCTGCATAGTGTGACTTTGTATTGTAGTGGCCGGATGGCTCACTACACAAACTACATTACTTTATGGTGTCAATGCCAAAGCATGCACTGCAATTTATTCAAAATGTGCGAGTAGATGAGTTAAATATATCATTATTACTATATGTAGCCTAGCGACTAGAGCTGTTGCCCTTGAAACTGGTGAACCAGGTAGGTTCAAACCCATCATCAGCTCAACAATATGTAATTCTGGGCAAATTGCTGTGTCTAAAAAAAAAAAATAGGATTTAACGTCTGTTTCTGTTGTAAAGGGCTGAAATGCACGGGCCATTTCAAGCTACCTGCAAAAATAATTCAAGTCACAGATAAACATAAGAGGATTCACACACATATTCAAACTGTATAAGTAATAAGTAATACGTACCTTGAAAAGAAAAATCACGGTTAACGGAAAAAAATAAAATGGCAAATTTGTAAAAAAAAACGAAAATTGCAGAAAGATTTAATCATTTTGTCCCATACATATTAGAGACGTTTGATTAAAAGAGAAATTCCTTCCGATTTTAATAGATAAGGTCCACTTGCTCTTGTAAATGTCCCTGAAACATGCATGGAACAAGGGAAGCAACCCCATAACAGTAGCTGGTTTCACCTTCATTACTGATCACGACCTGTCATCATGGTACAAAGATATCTAAAGCGGAGGTCCTTCCTGCTTGCTGACATCCTTGATTCTTACTGAAATAACAGAAGATAGAATGCACTATTTCTGCGGTGCAATTAATTTCACAAAAGGATACAGGGTTCAAGCTTTTGTTAAATGTATTTTCAATTTTCACAGCTCTCATTATATTGTAATAGCTTTTTCAATTTAGCTGTATCAAAAAGATAAAATATCTAGTTTCACAGGAGAATTCACATGCCTTCTCTGGCAAAAAATACAATTCTATTTCATCTTTTTTTTTCGTTTTGTGGGAAATACGTGAAGCATCTGAGTAGCAATTTGGGTAACAGTGACTACTGAATCATTTCAATACCAGTAATCGTTGATATCAGTCTAATTTGTATTCATATTCTTAGTACATAATTACGGCTCCTTGTATTTACTGCTGTAAAATCTTCTCAAAGACTCCATATCAAACGAGAGTTAGATGGAATACCATAGATGTCAAAAACATGCATGTTATTTATTTAGAGCGTTCTCTAAAGGTCTTCAGGGCTTGATCAATCAAAGATCAGCAATTCAGCATCAAACGTTGCCCATACACACTGCTGATCAGGCAATCACCAGATACAATGATTTATTGTGCTTCTTGAAGGAGCCACGTTTGTGTATTACACATCACCCTCTAACCCTTTGGCTTCTTATAACTGAAAACCATATCTGTCAATCATTTAGTTCCAAGTGACCCAGAGATAGATAGTTTTTAATAACACCATGCATTCATTGCAGGGTGACACATTGTAACTTCAATAGAGCTCTTTTATTATGAGGTCTCCAAGGGATAATTGGCCAGAATTCTGAGTTTCCAAGCAACTATATACCATGCACACAATGGGCCTTATTTAGAGTTTAGGCAGATGGGATTTACCATCCCTATCTCAGCTGAATTGTAAGTACTATGGTCATCATTAAAATCTTTATTCAGTTTTTGCAAGAAAAGCATAAAACCACAAATTATGAAACACAGTATAAAAATAAGGGGGGGAAGGGGCCCACTGCCTCATATCTCAGTGCCATTACCCCTTTGCATCCTGGTTAGTGTAGTACAGGAGTGCTTAAGGTCGTTTTTGAAAGTTAGTATGCAGGTGGTTAGACAGAGAGAGGGAGGGAGGCAGAGAGTTCCAGATTCAAGTGGCACTTCCAGATAACGACTGGTTCTTGTATCGTTCTCTGCTAATGGTGAGAGGGTTTCGGTAAAAGGGATTGGGCATTTCTGGAAACCATGTTTGCTCCAGTGATTTTCAGTTTCCCGTTTAGATAGGAGACTGAGGAGAAAAGCAGCACTCTGTGAGTAATGCAAGCAATTTTGAATTGGGCCCGCACTTCAATGGGGAGTGAAATGAGGGTTAGCAGGGCAGGGAAAATTGGGTCAAATCTCTTGAGACCCAAGACAAAACTGCTGCAGCATGTAGTGGTGCTCTCAGTGTGCCTAGGTGAACTTTGGGAATGCCTGTGAGTTGTAGAATTCCACAGTCTAGTCTAGAAAGAACAATAGACCGCACCA
Source organism: Lissotriton helveticus (assembly GCF_964261635.1). Taxonomy (NCBI): domain Eukaryota; kingdom Metazoa; phylum Chordata; class Amphibia; order Caudata; family Salamandridae; genus Lissotriton; species Lissotriton helveticus. Next base: position 875,308,228 of record NC_136068.1, on the reverse strand, counting down.
CTATTTGGTTCCGGAATCAATTGTCTGATGCCCCGAGTTTTAGTTGGTGACATGCACTGTTGGCCATGGCTGCGATGTGCCTGTGAAAATTGAGATGATTATCAATGGTGATGCTGAGTGATCTGGCACTCTGAACAATGCTGTGGCAGACATCCAGGGTGGGGAGTTTGACCTTCCATTCTTGTACTGGCATTTTTGCTTTCGGAGTCGAGATCAAAAGAAATTCTGTTTTAGTTGATTTATTTTTGAATGTTGGTTGGGCATCCAATCTTGAATATTTAGAGCGTTTTTGAAAGCAGGGCCACGTCTTCCTGGGAGGAGATTTTCAAATATATATTCGGGTGCCGTCGGCATAGAGGGGGAAGAGAATCCCAGAGTTTCTGCAAATCAATCACTCAATCAAACAATCAGGTTTCTTATAAAGCTCAACTACTCACCCATAAGGATCTCTATGTGATGAGCGTGGGGGGGGGATCTGCAGTTCAGTCGAAGAGCCAGGTCTTGAGGGCCATCCTCAATTGCTGCAGCAATGGTGATTGCCTGAGGTGCAGAGGCAGTGAGTTCCAGGTCTTCACAGCAAGGTAGGAGAAGGGTCTTCCTCAAGCCGTGGTCTTGCAGATTCAATGGATGGTGGCCAGGGCCAGTTGGGCAGAGCGGAGATGTCTGGTGGGAGTGTAGAAGGAGAGGCGGTTGTTGATAAATGCAGCTCCTGCATTGTAGAGATCTTTGTAGGCATGGGTGAGGAGCTTGAAGGTGAATCTTTTGTTCATAGGTAGCCGTTGATAGGTAGCCAGCTAAGGTCTCTCAGGTGACCAGCGATGTGACTGCAGTGTGGGATGTTCCGGATGAGTCTGGCAGAGGCGTTCTAGTTGTTATGCATTTTCTTTAGGATTTTCTGAGTGGTGCCAATGTAGAGTGTGTTGCCGTAGTCGAGTCTTCTTTTGATGAGCACATGGGTGACCTTTTTTCAGGACTCAGTGGGGATCCACTTGAAGATCTTAGATGCAGGCAAAATGTGCTGAAGCAGCAAGATGAAACTGTGTTGATTTGGAAGTTCAATGAGTCAGGAGTCCAGGATGATGCTGAGGTTTTGTGCATGATCCATGGGTGTGAGGGGGGGTTCAGAGCATCGGGGCCACAATGATTAATCCCAGGCACAGAGAATTACACAGAGAGGTTTCAAGTAGAGGTTAAAGATGGCTGGGCAGAGGATTGAGCTTTGAGGGACCCCTTGGAGAATACTGACTGGTCTTGAGGGTTAGTTTACCAATTTCACAATTTGAGAGCAGTTGGGTTGCTATGATGAGAAACAGTTAAGGACAGTGCCTCCACATCCCATGCAAAGTCCAAGAGTATGAAGGAGGTCCAGATGGTTGACAGTGTCAGATGCAGCAGATAAATCTAGGAGGACAAGGAGACAGGAGTTGACGGAGTCGAGGATTATGAGGGATTCATCGACTATTTAGAGGATTGCAGTGTCTGCACTGTGACCCTGGCGTAAACCTGATTGGAGAGAATCTAGAATGTTGTTTGTTAAAATGTTTGAGGCGTAACTTTCAATGACTTTGTCTTAGGATGGGAGTGTGGAGACTGGGCGGTAGTTGTTCAGGTTCTCTGGATCAAAAGGTTGTTTTTTCAAGAGAGGTGTGATTTGACCCATTTATTTACTTTATGGGAAGAAACCCTCTTTGAGAGAGGAGTTTCTTATGGTGGTCCATGTGGGGTAAAGGTGTGTGACAAGGGATTTGCTGATACAACCTGAAATGGCTTCCTGGTGGTGGTTTGAGGATTCTACTTTGGATATTGTTTATTGTAGGTCCTGTTTGGAAATTGGATAGAAAGATGACCATGATTGTAGTGACTTGCATGATAGAGTCTAAACCCTTTCATGTGAGCCATTGATAGGCAACAAGATATGGATATCTCTAACTTTTTTATCAAACAAATCTGTGAAGTTGTTGCTTCAAGCCATGGATGACTTAGGAGCCTAAGTGGTGGAAGGGTTTGTAGTCTGTGCAATGACCTTGAACAAGTGATTCAGTCTATTGTTTGCAGAATTCGCAATGGCTCTGATGTGGGAGAATGTGGTTTTGAGGATTCACTCATTGCATTGTTTCTTCCTTTGCAAAGCTTAGTCAAAATCTGGTGAGATGGAGCTTGCTCCAGTTGGCTGGGATGGGGTCATATGTCTTTAAGTTGTGGGAGCTGGAGATTATCGGATTCAGAATGGCGCCTTTGGGGTGTGAGGATTTTTGGCAGTGTTTTTGGAGATCATTGGCATTGAGAGAGGAGTTAAACATGTCCACCTAACTGTTGCCCACGCCTCCCCAGTGGATGTTGAAGTCACCAAGAAAGATATTGTTGTCTAAGTTGATTAGTTGCCAGGTGAAGAAAACTATGCAGACCTTGATGAAGGTGTTGATTTGACCCAGTGGGTGGTAAATTACATTATTTGAGGTTGGAGGTAGTAGATGTGGACAGTTCCTCCCACATTCCTTTGAAGGGCTGAAAATGAGTCGTTGACAGGGTTCAGCATCTCAGGGAGTTTGGGTGAATGAGTACCAGACCTCGACCACGTCAATGTTCTCGGTCGCGACGCAAAATAGAGTAGTAGCAAACGATCTGGGCGCCCCCTTTTTCCGCTGATATGACTCCGCTAGAGGTAGGGGTTCCGCAAGGTTCCATTCTTAGCCCCATGCTATTTAACATCTTTATGGCCCCTCTGGCGGTAGTCGCGGAATCCTTTGGCGCCCAGATCGTATCTTACGCCGATGACACCCAGCTCCTATTCACTTGTGATAGGGGCGGGTCATTCGACGGCGTAAAGATCAGAGACTGCCTTAGCGCGGTCTTTGAGTGGTTCAGGTGTAATGGACTAAAGTGCAATTCCGATAAGTCGTAGCTGCTCTTTTTTGGATGCACCTGTGAACCAGATTGGAAAGCTTGGTGGCCACAAGACTTGTTCCCTCCTGACAATGTGTCTCTCAAGGCAAAAAATTTGGGAGTGATTGTGGACAGTGAATTGTCCTTTGGGCCACATATCTCGTGCCTCTCAGGCAAATGCTTTGGCATTTTACGAATGCTGAGGAAGTTTCTTCCTCTAGTGTCTTTCCAGCATAGGAAGATTATTGTCCAGGCCTTGATTGGATCTCGACTGGACTACGCAAACGCTCTTTTTTTGGGTTTACCAAAATATCTTTTGAACCGCTTGCAAGTAGTCCAGAACTCGGCAGCCCGTGCTATTTACGGACTTCCGAGAAGAGCAGGAGCCACAGTTTTACTGAATTCTTTACACTGGCTGCCGATCGCTAAAAGAATTCTTTTCAAGTGTCTGACTTTTGCCTTCAAAGCCTTACATGGATCTGGCCCTAAGTACATAAGAAAACGCCTCTCCCGATATGTACCCAGCAGATCTCTGAGATCATCCTATCTATCTCAAATGACAGCCCCAGCGATCAGGCGTGCAAGGATTGGGGGTCGATCCTTTCGCTATTTAGCCCCGAAGGAGTGGAATGAGCTACCACTCTCTCTCAGACAGGCTCCCAATCTCCTTACTTTTAGAAGAGAGCTAAAAACGTGGCTTTTTACTAAATAAAACTTGATCTTTCTCTTGTGTCTGCTTTTAGTTGTTATGTGGTTGTTTTGCTTGCTGTTCTTTCTTCACCAAAGCGCCGGAATGCTCTTCGGAGTAGTCGAGCGCTATAGAAGAAATAAATTAACATAACATAACATAACATAACATAGTTGGAAGGAAGAACAAAGTCTAGAGCGTGGCTATATGACACATTGAGCCATGTTTAGGTGAGGATCAGAATGTCAATATTATGAGGCTGGATCAAGTCAGATGTCTATAGACGGTAATTGACTGCAGACCCACTATTGTGTAGCATGCAGTCAAGGGAGATGCTGTTGTCTTTCTGAAATGGCTATTCCAACAGCGGAGTTGAAATGTGTATCAAGTTGAGAGGGAATGAGCGTGTACTGGGTTGGTGTGTGTCAGTTTGAAATGCAATCAGGGATGATGGTGTTAATCAGGTGACCCCCTGTAGGAGGATGGGAGGAGGGGGTAGCAGAATTTTAAAGCAGCATCAATCTTTAGGGGAAGGAGTAGGTATGAGTTATCTAGGGGTGATTGAGTCTGTTTGGGTCTTGCTAGGGGAGTTTTTCTCAGTATGCTGGAAGGATGTAGTGGGAGGGTCCACAAGAGGTGATGAGGGTAGAAGTGACGAGACAACAGAGTAACCAAGGTGGAATAGAGCTGAAGTGAGAATGTCCATTCTTTGAGAGAGGTGCAAGAACGAGAAAATGAGGTTGTTTAGGAGAGGACAGTTATGTTCCACAATTATGGTAAGATTGACGTGGGCTGTCAGGGACGAACTCTGGGGGCTTGAGGTGAAGGTAGAGTGATGCGCTGGTTGTTGGTATCTGGTGTAGGGAGATGTTAGGGTAAAGGGCAAAGATAGTAAGGGGGAGACATATGGGCCGATGGATTGGATAAAAAAAGGTGGTGATGGCAACCGGGGTGTGAAAAAATCGTTTGTGGAAGGTTGGAGGGGAACAGTGTGGGAATGGTCTGAAGGGGATGTTCAAAGTCTGGTATTGTCAGTGAGCTGTGGGTTGGGGGAGACCTATTGGACTGAAGGAGAGTCTGGGGTGAGATGTGCAGTCTCGGTGGACTGGCAGGGAAAAGAATTGGTGAAGGATGTTATGGGTGGACAGAGAGGGGAAGCTTGGAGGTTGTTAGAGGGCCTGAGATTGAGACAAATTAAGTTGACAGTGGCAAAGATTGTGTCTTTGACTTTGAACATGATCTTCCCATTGGTGTAAAAGGGCATCGAGAGATTGCCCGAGAGTCCAAAGGGGGAAAAGCACTTGAGTTTGCATCGAAAGGGGATGTTTGAGATAGATAAGGATGGCAGAGTATTGCGTAAGAACCTGATCCATAGGTCAGTGTTGTGTGTGGAGAGAAAGAGGTCAGTTTTGAGGGAGGCTTTGGAATGGCAAAGGTATTGGTATGAGAAGAGGGTTTCCGGGAAGTTCCCCAAGGTCTTATGTTTGTGTTTTTTTCTTGAGTGTTTGGAAAGATTTGGGGGTCATTTGATCTAGAAGGCATTGGAGCCAAATTTAGAAACATGGAAGGGGAGCTGGTGGCAATAGTGCAGGTACGTGGAGGCACTGGTTGTAGGCATCTGGTGTTAGGATATATTCTGAAATGGGGCTAAGAAGGTAGGGAGGAAGGGGGAGACATATCGACCGATGCAGGGGATGAAAAAAGGGTGGCGTTGGCAACCAGGGTGTGAGATAATGATTTGTGGGAGGGAGGAGGGGATTGGTGCATGGATGCCTTGTTGGGGGAAAGTTCAAAGGCTGGTATTGGCGGTGAGCTATGGGTTGCAGGAGACCTCATGAATTGTAGAAGAGTCTGGGGTAGGGGGTGCTGTCTGGATGGGCTGGCCGGAGAGGAGAGTGGGTGAGCGGTGTAATTGATGGATAGAAAGGGAGAGTGTAGATGGTCATTAGGGTGAGTTAAATTGAGTCATTTGTGTGTAGGATTGTGTTGTTGGCTTGGAAAAAGATCTTCCCATTGTTCTAAATTGTTATAGATAGCTTGCCTGAGAGGACATAGGGAGGGATATCATTTGGGTTTGCCTCCAAAGCGGATGGTACAGAGAGATGAGGAAAGGAGAGTATTGTGTAGGGGCCTGATCCATTGGTCAGTGATGTGTGAAGAGAAGGAGGTCACTTTTGAGGGATCTTATGTGTTGGCAATGGTGTTGGTCTGCGAAGAGGGTTTCCGGGAAGTCCTTCAAGGTCCTGCGTTTGAGGTTTTGCATTGCATGTTTGGAAAGATATGGGGGGTGTTTGATCTAAAAAGCACCGGTGCCAGATCTGGAAAGGGGCAATCGAAGGGAGCTGGGAGCAATGGGTGTCGTTGTCATATTGGAGGCTCAGAACGTTTGAAAGGTTATAGGTATGACCTAGGCAACCAATTGCTATGCAATGATGGTCGTCACAAGGTCATCCACAGCATTGTGAAGTGCTCTGTGTTCATCAGGTTCCTGAACGAAGTGAAGCAGGATTCAATAAGGCGGGGTAGTTGCAGGGTTGCAAGGGGCAATCCAAGGAACACCACTCAAAGATGGTCTCTCCCTTGTGTGTGTTCAAGCTGTTGAAAGACCTCATTAGAACCCCATTGGTTTAGGTGTCAAGCATTTTGTTGAACAGGATGTAATGCTGAGGTCTGCTGAGCATTTATGAGAGGGTTGAAGTGTACTGTATAGAGATTCCTCTGGGCCACAGCCATGTCAGCAAAAACTTCAAGTGCCTGCCTGTTATTTCTTCCAAGCTGGAAGGGCGCACACACCTGCCTTGGGGTAGAGAGCAGCAATTAGGAGGAGTGCTGATCCTCTTATGGCCAGTCCTCCATGTTGGAGTCAGGCAATGGGTTCACGGTAGTGCTGTAGAGGGGATTGGCCACGTACTGAAATCCCTCAGTCGGTACACAGGTCTAGGGAAAGATGCCCACGCTTTGTTCTGCCCTTACTTGCAGGTGTTGTTCGCAGAAAATTCTACAAAGAATCTCTGTTTGTCGTCCTTCACTTTCGCAAGAGCTGAATTCAACTTCATGATTTCTCCGATGATGATGAGAATGAGTGCTTTTGGGCAGGCGGTGTGAAAGATGATGTTGACAAAATCATTGACTGCTTCAATAGTATCAGACGGCGTAAGAGGAAATCTGTGGGGTTCTTGGAGCCCAGTCGATAGATCACTCTCATGTAGTAGTGCTACAGCTGAATAGAGGTATGAGTGTTTGATGGTCCGTAACCACTTTAAATGGCCTTCTGCATAGATATAAATGAAAGTGTCCGCTCCCGCACTTGACGGCCAAGGTCTCCATTTTGATCTGTGCATAGTGCGCTTCTGTCTGCGCTAGTGCTTTACCGGAGAACGCCAGCAGTGCAAACCTCCCTGGTTCCATCTCCTGGGTGAGTACAGCTCCCAGGCCCAGGGGGCTTGCATCAAGGAGCAGCTCTGTCTGCTTCTTTGGTTCAAAGTAGGCCATGGTGGCTTTATTCAGGAGGGCCACCTTTATCCCCTGGAAAGCGTCTTCTTTTTTTGGCCCAATGTCCAGCAGGCGTCTACCTTGGTCAAGGCTCTCAGTGGCTCTCTAATGGTCGCCAGGTTAGGAATTAATCTGCCGCAGTAAGTGGCCAAGCCCTAGAAAATGTGCAATACTGATACGATGGTTGGTGCAGGGGCTTGTTTGATGACCTCTGACTTTCGTGGATTGACTTGTAAACCATTGTAATTAAAGACATTGCCAAAGAACTCAATGGATGCCTGGAAGAACAAGCATTTCTCCTTCTTTTGAGTGACTCCAATTTCACAGAGGCACTTGAGGGTGGCTGGCAAGTGCCTGTGATGTTCTTCAGCAGTCACAGAATAGTTGAGGACGTCATCCCTCACTTTCATGACACCTTGTGGCCCTGATAAAGTCTCTCTTATTGCATCTTGAACTACTTCTGCCACTGAGGATACACCCAAATTCAGCTGTTTGTAATGGTGTTTGCCAAGGTGTGTGGAGAAGGTCTTTATGTACCTACTTTCATCGGAAAGGAGCAGATGGTGATATCCGGCATTCGTTTCTAACTTCAATAACCATCTTAAGCTGTTCAGGTCAGCAATAATGTCATTCATTCTGGGCGTGGTGTGCCTTTCCTGTTTGATGGCTAGATTCAGGAGGAGCATGTCGATACATTGGTGTATTTTTCCAGGCTGTTTCGGCTTTTCTGCTATGATCATGGGGGATACCCAAGGCATTACACTGACACTTTTTCAATCACTGTTTTTCAGGTTTGTCAAGCTTGTGTTACACCAGTGGCCTTAGTCGGAATGGCACGCATCAGTGGCAGAGTGCCACAGGCTTGACGGAATGGTCAATGTGCAACTTGATCAGTGGAGCTTTCAGGTATCCCAGGCTGCTGAACAATTTAGGGAATTACCTCAAAATCTCATTGATTTGGAATGCCTTAACATTTTGGGCAAAGGATACAAGCCCTAAGTCTTCTGCCATGTGGCCCCCCAGAAGGATGTTGGCTTCCTTGTTGACCACATGGAATTTCGTCATGACTTCCTGGTCATTGGACCTCACTTGCATGGTCATTCATCCTCACAGGGAAAGCAGGGACAGGTTCCAGTAAGTAACTATTTGGTGTTTGATGGAGAAAGCATTGGCTTGGGCTGGAAGCATCTGTACTGTTGAAAACCATCACATTTACCGATGCACCCACTTTGATGAGGGCTTTCACTTCGGATCCAGTGATTTCTATCACACATTTTGGCTGTGGTCTTCGGTGCCATTTTAGTTGATTTGTGAATGATATTTGGAGGGCTTACTCCTCTTCTTCAGGGGATGAGTCTTCCAGCTGATACTTTAGTCGTATCTACTTTTTGGCAGTCCCTGGTAATACTGGTTTCCTCAGCGATTGTTGTCACACCCCTTTGGGTTGTGCTCTCCCCACTCTGGCACCTCACCTTCTGAAGCCTCTCCTGCACACTGATGCAGAGTGATTACTCTTACCACAGTTGGAGCAAATGCGACCTTGTGCAGGGCAATCATCCAGTCACTCAATCAACCGGGATTTATACAGTGTGGCTAATTACCCGACAGAGTATCCAGTTGCTTGCAGGCACTTTAGGCTTATTTGACCAGCCAGGTCTTGGGAGCCATTCAGAATTCTGGAAGTGAGGTGATGGTCTGGAGGTACGTGGGGCAGCTGTTCTAGATCTTTGCTGAGATGTGGGAGAAGAAGCGTCCTCTACTTCTGCTTCGGTAGATGGGCAAGTGAAAGGGAGACAGAGCAAAGTCTTCTCAATGGCTAGTGAAAGTTCAGATAGAGGTTAATGTAGGTGGGTCCTTGGTTGTATAGTACCTTGTGTGAGTCGGTCAGCAGCTTGAATTTGCATCTCTTCCCATAGGGAGCCAGTGGAGTTTCTGGAGGTGGGGTGCGATACAAGTTAATCTGAGAAGCTGAGGATTATTCTGATTGTGATGTTCAGTATGGTCTGAAGTCTCTGTAGAAGGGGTGAAGCGATTAGTACATAGATGGCATTACCATAGTCTAGTCAGTTGCTGATGAGGGCTTGTGTCATGGTGCATCCTGTGGATACGGGTAACCACTTGAAGATTATACGTAGCATGCACAGAGTGAGGAAGAATGTGGAGGAGAAAGCGCTGATCTGTGATTTCATGGTGAGCTTGTTGTCAATGAGGATTCTGGTATGGTTGGAGGGAGTGGGTGCGGGTCCTAGGTCTGATGGCCATAATGAGTTATTAGTCATATCCACAGTAGTTACATTGATTGGAGAGTCCTGCTTAGTCGTGTCTACTTTCCCTCTCGTGTAAACTGCATTGACCCACTCAACTTTGATGGAGGGTGACTTTTCCAATTTCTGGGTGATGGCGATGTCCATCTCATTGGCCCTTACGGCCAACAGGTCATAAGACCTTGCCATGATCAAGATATCAATCAGGCTGATGTTCGGTTTTCTCAGAATGAGACTTCTGAGTGTCTTATTGCATAACCCCTGGATTACATGTGCTCTTATCTCCTTCAGCTGACTATCACTGGTGCATGTGCTGGTCAGCTCCCTCAAGCACACATACAGCGTGTCTATGAACTCTCCCTTCCCAGACCCTAGCGGAGATTGAAACACTCAAAATGTGGGGTTTTTGGTGGTCGGAAATGCAGGTCCGGTATTGGGGAGGTGTTTAAACAATTGGTAGATTTCCTTACTTGCATAGTGGAGCAATGGGAGGCACTGCATGACCCCATCAGTTTCTCTGGTGACAATAAAATAGTTTTCTAACCACCCTATCCAAGTTTTTCAGTGAGGTGATGCTGTTGCTGGGTCATCTAGTACGCTGATGGCTGTAGTATCCCTACCAGAGCATGGTGCTTAGGAAAATGTATTTTTTGCTGTTCCAGCTGGCGAGCTGCGTTTACGCCATCTGCCATGGCTAGGGGTTAGTTGCGTGATCACCTTCTCACTGGGGTCTGGACAAAGTCACACTTGTTCTCACTAGCATGCCATACTCCTTTGTGGGGCATGTCTTCACTGTTTTCCTTTTGCAAAGACAACTGCCTGCACATATTAATTAGGTCCAGCGCGTTGATGTGAAGGGGCACAGCCAGATCTGATACAGAGCCCAGAATGCTCTATGCGAAGACTTATGTCACGGGGATGGTACACCTCGAAATGAGCCAAACAGGGTAGAGGCAAGAAGGCAAGCAAGCTTCTGCAGTGGTCCATGCCTCGCTGATCATCAGAGCACTGCCTCTGCATGAAGCATGAGTGCATGAGGAGCCACCACAGTCTCAAAGACAAAGTGCTTTCACTCCTCCATGGATTAAGGCACCGCAATGCGATTCAGGTGGCAGGATGCTCTGCAGAGTGAGGGGTACGGCCTCTGATAGGTCACATGGTGATGATGCAATGTCCCAGTACTCGGGCACAGTGTGAGTCACATGGTGGCAGCCACATGTGTTTGGGGGTAAAGCTGCAGAGGCAGCAGTAGTAGCAATCTTTATTGCTTAGTTAATAATAAAACCATTACAATTAAATAAGATAGAGTAAAATCAGTTTAATATTTAAAGTGCCATGTGCAATGAGCCAGTGTGCAATAACAGTAAGCAATTTGTGCATTACACGACAGTTAAGGGCTAAAAGTAGCAAACCAGCCACCAAGTACCAGGGTCATGCAGTAGGTATTGTCCTGGATTGCTGGGTAGTGTCCAGATCATATTGAAGTGTGCTGCGACCACTTTGTCCCGAAATTCAGGGTCGTCCTTGCCTCTTGTCCAGTCCGCGGGGACATTTTTGTATTGGATTTTGCCCTTGTTTATGGCTGGGTGCAGCAACGATGGGTGTTGAGAGCTGTTGCCTGAGTGTTTTGAGAAATTTGGTGCATCTCACAGATGTCCAATGTTCTTAAAACAGGTTGAAGATGCTTCCTGGTATGTGCACGCCCCTAGGACCAAGAAGACTGGTTTGATCAGTAATCTTCTTTGGTGGTCTAAAGAAGGGCAACAGAATAGCAGATGTAGGCATGATCCTTGTATATAATTGCATTACCTGCACTCCCGTTTACCTCCACGGCTTGCCCAGGCTAGATTAAAGTCTTTTATTAGAGGTACTAGCAGTGAAATATACAATATCTGGCTGCACATTTCTGCATTCATGGATTCAAAGAGATAGGGTTGCAACTTTCCAGTGAGGTAAGTATCATTCAGGTATTAAAAACATCTCCAAAGTACCTGCTGATGGTAGGTCTTGCTCTCTTGAGGTCACCTTTAATTCCTGATTAACTGCTTTTTACCGTGTGGTATATGCAACGCCCCCAGCTTGAATGGCTGCTTCTTTGATCTGGAGTGATGCAATGTCATTACTTACTTGATTTATCCAAGGATTACCTGGAGATTCTAAGATGAATGTCAGGTGGTTGTTTAATTAATTCTCTGGGGCCTTCCTGGTCCTGATGTATATTTCATCTTGGAAGCTTTATGGTCTAATGATTAATTCACGAGGCCCAGTTCTAGCCTTAATGTTAAGTGACATATGTATTGTGGTTGTTGGAAAAACTTTCTACACAAACCACGGTGAATTTGCTACAAGGCTGAGTCTAGAGCACATGGGTAGGCATGGTGTCCATACTACAAGGCTGGGAGGAGTGTTGCCTTCATAACCTTTAAGATTAGGTCAGTCAAGGAACTGCTTAGTATACGATTCAGTTCACCAATTCTATACATGATGGCAGCACCTTTCTTTTTGAGAGCTCTCATTTGTAAAGCTGGTGTACAATTTTTGCTGACCTTCACACACAGGTAGTTGAATTTCCTCGTTGAACTAATTATCTTGCTGCCCAGGTGCCAGTATACATTCTTTGTTTTCCAGTATCCCAAATATTAGGTCTTTTGCTTTGTCCTGATTAACTGAAGATAGTTGGCCAAGTTGAATGTGCTCAGTGCGTTCAATGCTGTTGTATGCCAGTTTTTAAGGAATCAGTGATCACAATATCACCCGCATACTGATTTATTTGCAATTTGATATGTCTTAACTTGGGAGAAACCAGACCACCAGACTCCATAGCATTCCCTAAATCGGTAGTGCACAGATTAAACAGCAGGGGCTAAGATGCAGCCCTGCATTAGACCACAGGTGGAATCGATTTCATGAGTAACCCCCTCGGAGACACAAACAGACATGTACACATCTGTACTGGTATGGGCAGAAGACCCCATGAGGTCCACACTTTTTTTTTATGGCCTCTGGCCATGCCTGGCCAGAGGATGTAAAAGCGTGCATATCCGGGTGAAGGGCTACTAGGGGAGGGTTCTGGGTGGCTCACTACAGAGCCCAGCTTTTTTTAATTACAGCAGTCGAGAAACAATGTGTTAGTGCTTTGCATTCAAGAAGCACATAATTACATTGTATCCGCAATAAGCAGATAGTATATACAATTGTTTATCTCAGATGCTGCAATTTGATATTTCCTAATTTAGGAGGGGCCTGACAGCCAGATTAAACAAGGGGGGGGGGTAAGACGCAGCCCTGCATTAGGCCACCGATCATGTCGATTTTACGAGTAACCGTGCCGAGCCTAGATCCCACTCGGACCCATGTCCAGGTGTATAATGAAATGACAGCTTTAAACAGAATTGGGTGTATGCCCCATGTTTCCAGCTTCCTTCATAGTGTTTTCTGATCAACCCAATCAAATTATGCGCTGTAATCACTGAAACAGCAGAAGAAAGGTAATCTAAAGCCACAAGAAGGATAATGGTACAATGTTATCCATGGTTGACAGCCTGGCACGGAAGCCAGATTGAAAGAATGGAAAGATGTCTTGCTCTCGTACCCAGGCCTCTAGCTGTTTCAACAGGACACAGGCACAGGCTCTGGCTTCTACATCTAGAAGTGTTCTCAGAACAGATATAAGGAGTACACACCCCACATGGGACATGGTATTGACAGGGGGTTTTAATAAGCTAATACACACCCCGGACAAAGATGAGAAGTTATCAGCTGACAATATATATTGGAATGTCCCACAGCAATATCAGTTAAGGAGATCAACATCGGACCCTGAAGGTCGGTGACTAGTCAATGCCCTGGAATTCCTGGGCCTGGGAGTGAAAAAAGGTAGAACAACGGACAATTTCCCACCAATACACACATTTCATGGAGGAAAGAAAAGATCAAGATTGGATTATACAGCTATTTAAGTAGCATTGATGCCATATCTCGCTCACTTCTCTATAGAGTATCCAACAAGGAGCGATCATTCCTACCAGCATATACATTTTAGGTTAAAGATCACCAAACATCAAGCAACCACAGAAATAGAAGGAAGCATCCATACAATTGACCTAAAACGCTTAAAATGGTCAAATTAAACAATAGATACCATTCAGACCAAGTTAAAGATTTTGACAACAGCTAGTGAACTAGAGGCCCCAAACAAAATCCAAGCTTGGGTGAAAGTAACCTCGGATCTTAAAACATCAATGAAAACCGGTCAACAACCGAACAAAAATCAAAAAATCAAAAATTAATCTAATCAAAAACCATGGACAGGATTAAGAGATTTGAAAAACGAGCTTAAAAAAGCGATTAGGAGGTTAAAAATAACCTGTCATAACCAAGAAGCCTGGGACAAGGTACGTCATTTGAGGAAAACTTATAAAAAACAGCAATGGGAAGAAAAAAGAGCAAGCAACAAGAAATTCTGGGCTGAACTGCTTTGTAGTGCAAAGAAAACTAACTCAAACTCTTTTTGGAAAATAATAAATACATTACAACAACTGGCGAATGAGTTATCATCAAATATTCCAAAACATGAGTGGGCTAGATTTCTTTTCATAAAGTTTACAGAAATAGCAACCCACAACATATTAGGGGCAAAGCCCAAGGAGCCCACGGAGGAAAAAAATACAACTGAAACCATCATACAGTGTGCTAGTGACACAAACAATACAGGAGTGGACAGAATATGTTGCAGAAAAGAAGAAAAGGCCCCAGGTCCTATCCCAATTGAAGCAATACCCAGTGCAAAGATAAGCGAGTCCGCCATGTCAGTTGACCGAATAAAACTTATAATAATGAAAGGCAGAGGAGATGGAGCTCCAGGACCTAATGGAATCCCACAAGCCATTTTTGAAAAACAATCCGTCTTTTTGGAGCAAGCATTTACTCAATTTATACAATGAAATAAGCTCTTAAACTGTATTCCACCGAATTGGCAAGGCTCGATACTGACACCTATCTATAAAGGTGGAAATAGAGTCAAACTATCAAACTACAGGCTAATCGCCCTCCTGGACGTCGAAGCTAAATATCACGCCACACTAATTTTGGAAGCTCTTAAGGAATGGACAGCCAACCTTAACCTTATTCCAATTAATCAGACAGGTTTTAGGCAAGGTATAGGGACAATATCAAACATCTTAGCCCTATCCTTGATGGCAAATAAAAGTAAACAGAGGAAACAACAACTTTACCTCTGTTTTATAGACTTGAAGGCTGCAGTTGACAGTGTAGACCGCCATCTCCTTTGGAAAAAACTGCGTACCTGGAACATTCCCAAAAGGATACTACAGGGAATACTAGTATTCTATTCGAATACATAGATTAGAATTAAGATAGGAGACGGCACCAGATTATCAAGAAAGCTAAATACGACAAAAGGCCTCAAACAGGGTTGCGTATTGGCGCCGCATCTTTTTAAATTTTAATTTGTTCTTGTCAGACTTGGCTCAGAGGCTAGACAGCACTAACTCACATCCGTGGCAACTTGGAGGGCTAGCACTCACACACCTCTCGTATGCCGACGATGTGGTGTTAATGAGTCTAACAAAGATTGGCCTTCAATGTGTCCTAAATGAAATGTCAGACTACATCTCAGAGAACAAACTAGAAATGAATACATTAAAAACTAAAACAATGGTGATTGGAAGTCAACAGAAATGCAAACAGACCATCTGGCTTAAAGGCAGTCAATTAGAGGAAGTAAAGACCTACAAATATCTAGGATTTTATATGGATAATCTTCAAAATCATACAGAGCAAAAAAAGTATATGACCCAGAGAACCAGTGCACTCATATTCGCCTTCAGTCAGCTGGCAAAAAAGTTGAAAGGTCCAACACACAAACCCCTACTAGCGGTGATGACGGCGAAAATTCTTTCCACGATAACATACGGCAACGATGCAGAGCTTCTAAACCAACTAATAGTTTCCACGTACAAAAAAGTTTTTCATGTAGAAGGGTCAGCCTCTCCGGCGCAAGGTTTGCCTTGAAATCGGCCTAATAAATGAAAAAAATAGGGAGAATGTATGCACTGTAAAGCTATGGTACCGGGTGAAACAGAATGCAACCACATCACCAATCAATAAAGCCCTCTGGACTGAACTAGAAGATAACAGAAAATAACCCTATAATCAATATCTAAACAAATCCTTGTCTATAACCTGCACAAATGATTTATGGAATAAAAACCTGCCATATCAGTCCTTCAAACGAACAATAAATAAAGTAGCAAAAACTCACTCACTACTAATTGACAAAAACATTTTCAGGACAAGGTTGCATGCCTGGATGGTGATCAACAATTACAAGGCACTTGCACCAGCCCATTATATGAACACAGCATTTTCTATTCACCTGAAAAAACAATTAATGGCTATTCACTTCAGAAAATTACCAATAATAGCGGATCAGCCTATATGGGTATACAAAGGGCCAAAATCATGCCAACTCTGCGTTTACCAGAAAGAAGACTTCATTCATATAATTTGTATATGCAACCAACTCCATAATGCTCGAGCCACTCTTCTCAGATAAACTTTTAAAGATAGAGGCATCAGGTTCTGTAGAGCTGCAATAATAGCATGTTCAAATCAATCGGACACACAATTAAACTGTAAATTGATAAAATTTCTCAAAGTTTTTGCAAAGGCACACAAAAGTTTGTAATTAGGACTGACCTCAGTTAAGGGTCAATAATGTTGTAAAATATTTATTAAATAATGAAATCCTACGATTTTCTTTGTTTTTACTTTTTCATTGATGTAATGTGACTGTTCCCTTTTTAATGTTTTAACTTCTTTTTTTATACGTGTTTATATTGTTAAGGTTTTAATTGACCAAACAATAAAAATTTACTTACTTACTTTGCGTTATCAAAATATAATGTGAGGGCATTGTCCACTCTCCCTTTTAATAAACAGGGCAAAGGGTAGACCCCCTCCAAGCTTCAGGGACTGTTGCTGTTTGAAGAGCGGGGTTGAAAAGTGGAGTTAATAACATTGCCCAATTGGCAGGGGCACATTTGAATAGGCTTGCAGGCAGGCCATTGGGCCAGGGGCCCCATCTTTTCTCAGATGACTAATTGTGCTCCCAATCTACTTGATGTTTGTTAGTTCAGCTACAGCACTCTGGATATCAGCAGAATAGATGTCCAGTTCTTGCCCTGATTCAGCTCTGTTTGGCAGCCAGATGGCTGACCCTCGGGATATAGGGTCTAAGATGAAATTTTGCTTACGTTTCATTACCATGGGCTCGCTGTTAAGCTGGGGGGGCTAGGGGGCTTATCCTCATATAACTACGATACATGCCTAACTCAAGCCACTTCTGAAGAGCTGTTCTCCCTGGTTACTTTGCTGTTTTATAATTTGTTGACAGGGTCCCAGAAGAGCACTTGGTTTGGATCTTTGAGCAAATCAAAAATTGGTATCCCATTCCCTTTTGTTCATTTACTTCTTGTGTACCCAGACTATTTCTTTTGTATGTCGATCTCATAATTTTCACTGCCGCTGCAGTGATAATTGAAGGCTTTTGTTTGAAAGAAGGGATTTTGTTGTACCTGTATTAATTTGAAGGTTCTCTGTTTAATGTTGTGAGTTTTGCCACACAAGAAATTATGACTTGACCACGGGGGAATATCATTAGTATTGTTTTTGTCTGTAGGCCAGCTGGGCTTTGACTAGAGCTCTTTTTGTGGAGATGATGACTATATACGCACTGTGATGCTATTCTCCTGTCGCAACCAGCCTGTTGGGAAGTTAGACCTAGACCTGTTTCCAAACAGAAGTGTTCTGAGGTCTTCCACACAATTTGCCCACATCTGAAGGGCTAGGTCTGGATGATTCGGATGTAATGATAGCTTCAGGGCTTAATATGTACAACAAATAGAAGGCAGTGCCCAAACTTATTTTAATGAAGCCACAGCCCACTAATAACACTGTTGTGGCACACTTTTGACACTCGCACCGCCTCATTGTCTGTCCTCAACCCTTACTCTGCACCCTCCCCCTGCTGTCTTTGCTCTAACAGTCGATCCTCTCACCACTCTACCTCTTTTCTTTTTCACCCCTGGTGTGCAACCTTTCTCTATTCATTTCTAAGGAGTCCTCTCTTTCCTATCCATTCTACTTCTGCCCTTTTCCCCTCCCCTTTCATCAATTCTTCCGCTCTCTCTCTCTCTTGTATCTTGGTCCTTAATGTCTTCTAGCACTGATTAGCTGTTTCTCTTTTTTAGCCCGTTTTTGTATTTTTCACTGACTTCTCTTCTACACCCTTTTATTCTCTGTTCCTTCTGCCATACACTACATTGTTTACACCATATCTGCCTTCTCCTTCCATCTATATCGTATTTGCACTGTTCCATCCCTTCCACTCTTCTCCCTTGTATTCTCTTCCTGTCCTGTTTTTTCTTTGTCCCCTCTACTCCTCCTCTCTCGTCTTTCATTTTTAACATCGCCACTCACACCTGCCTCTGGCTTGCCCATGTCTGTCCTATTTTGAACTCTGTGTTCTCGATTATTCATTAAATACGGGGAAAGTCCCATACATTTTTATTTTTTTATCTTTGTCGACAGACCTCTGCACAGACAAAATTTGCACCAAATGATCATTGTAAAAAAGCTTTTTGCACATATTGATCAGTGCAATTTTGTATCACTGGTCAGTCGATGCAAATGCTGTTAGATCTTAACGTATTCTAGCTTAGTGGATAATCCTGTGTCCAAATAACAAACCAAGAAATGTTAAAGCCCCACCCCACATTATTCTTTGGTGCTGACTGCGCTCCTATAAGGTGCTGCTGACACTTTACAAACCCTAGACCTATGCAGGGCTGACAGTTTCATAAAGACAGAAATCCCTGTTTTGCTAATACTGCCACCAGAAAGAGACGTCCTAAAGTTTCCTCGTGTGATGAACAAAATGTGGATGTGAACAGGAGTTTCATGTGTTTTAAATGTAATCCAGCGGGAAGGGGTGGAGCTTCCATTTCTCTAGCAGGTGAGGTGGCACCAGGGCTGAGAGGCATGCGGGGCACACTGAACCCTGGTTTTGCTGTATTTCACAGCTCAAAAAGTTGCCAGGTGCAACTGAAACACACACCGACACACAGAATTACGGCATTACATAGTTTGGCAACTACAGATCAGAGCCTAAATTACCATGAAAAACTGTCAAAAATATCAAGGCAAGTAATTTGTCTTTCCCAGGAACCGATCAACACAACAGCACTAACACTACAAGTGTGACATCTGGGGCAGAGTGCAGGCACTGGATGTGCAGATTCTCCCAATTCAGTACAGACACATACTTGTGTCAGTTTCTTTAAGATATAACAGGCAGCATAAACATCTCTGCAAACTTTTCTAAGTGCAGAACATTCGCTCATGCCGCAGTAACAATGTAAAAATGGACATTACCCAATAATACACCTTTTGCCAACTTTCTCATGGATGTAATTCCTAATCAGCCTGGCCAGGATTTCAAAGTGTGATGTGTAGATCTCTAATATTTGTAAAGTAAACGCTCCCTGCACTGATCCATGCGGGAAAGCTTACAATGACACTTTTCGGATCCTTAATTATATGGACTGATTATTTCAAAACGAAAAGTTAACAGAATGCCAAAGTGTGGTGAAGATTCCCCCCACTCACCTCAGTCAGTCAGGAAGAAAGACACTGCTGGCTATTTTCAGATGTCACATGGTATGGGGAAGAATCAATCTAAGAACACATATGGGCTGAAGGAACCAATAAGTGTGGTCAGATTTATTTCATTGTGGCTTCTTGAGAGCAACACTTACCTCTGCAGTGTATGCCACCATGTAATTGGTGCTGTCTACTATTCATTCACTCCAAGCAGGAGGACACTGGAATTTGCTGCTCAGCTTGTTCTTCCTCCACCTGCTACAGCACAATCATTGTACCCAGCCTTAATGCTGCCAATGCAAGTGAGTTTAGCTGTTGCATCCAAATGGACTCACACATGCTCAGCAATTTGCATGCTGGGAGGCAGAACCAGGTACAAGGAGTGACTGCATGGGTTATGAAAGTTGAGGTGGTCTGTGGTCGCCTCGTGCACATTGTGCATTGTATGCAGCAATAGAGGCTATACTGGGCTGGCTAGGCTGCGACCCCCATGACCACACTTACATGTATTGTTCCTCATGTGCCTTCACAGCCAACTTCGACCTGTGCTCTCCCAGCCTACCTTGCCCCAACTTGGCCATTAGCCAGCCCCCAGCTACAATTATCCAATTTGGAAGCATAGACTCAGGTAGCGGTAGGGTGCAGTAGACCAAGGGAACAGAACTGCAAGTCATTGATTGAGGATAACTATTTTGAATCATGACAAGTAAAACATCATCACTAATGTGATGACAAGCATTAATTCCAACCTGGGCAAAGGTGTCCCTGCCTGTGAAGACATAGAAGACAGCCACCCAGTGAGGTACCTTGTTCATTTTATTTTGATGTCGAACTATGTATATCGAGACAACCAGCTGCGGGATCAGAAATCCATAGCCCCGGCCCTGTGAAGTAGGTGGCGGTGCTGAGTACCGGAAACCACCAGCTCAAATTAAGCAATGTGTTCAATTGACATCCAGTTTTGGAAACCCCAATAACGTGCATTCTGAAGGCAGGTGCAGGGAGCAGGACCCGCTCTGAAAAGGACAATGTAGTAGCCCACACATATCTAGGGATAGACTGAGCAGCACTATTAAGTAATTAACCTCTGGTTCGAAAAACCTTGTTAACTGCACATTGTCAAAAGAATGTGTCACTACTTCAGAGATTCGATGCCATGCCATCACTCTGAACTGCTATCGGGAACACCCACCTTATTTCCACTTTCTTGACTACTATGCATAAAATGAGGGATAAAGCAATACCAAATTCTTCGATCCCCATGCCTTAAACAAAGGCCAGATCTACAAAACAATTTTATGGCCCCCAATTTGTTTTTCCTATGCATGAACCACATTTTGATTCTGTAAGAAACCCTGTAACGAATTTGCTATTTGAAAGAGGTATGTTGTATGCGTCCTCTCCAAATGCCGAGAAGACAAACTCCAGAAAAACCAAAGGTGATGATGGACAGAGCGTTAACAATACAAACACTCACCCCCAGTCAACTGATCTGGGTTTAATCCATCACCGTTCTTTAGCTCACTCCGCCACCCCAGTTCAGACATGGCCATATGCAAATCAGTCTGATCCTGTGCCTCATGGGAACAGTCCAGCCCGAACTGCCAAGCCATATCTTCCCTGGACCGGAATCAAGCTTCCCAGGACCGGTTTCTGGCATTACAGCCATCTTCAGCCGGGCTTGCTTGACTCCAGTGGCAAAGTGAGCAAGGGACTCACGTCTGAGCATACCCTGCCAACTTAGGGCGAACAAAGAAAAACCAAAGGTGATGATGGACGGAGCGTTGACAATACAAACACTCACCCCCAGTCAACTGATCTGGGTTTAATCCCTCACCGTTCTTTAGCTCACTCCGCCACCCCAGTTCAGACATGGCCATATGCAAATCAGTCTGACCCTGTGCCTCATGGGAACAGTCCAGCCCGAACTGCCAAGCCATGTCTTCCCTGGACCGGAATCAAGCTTCCCAGGACCGGTTTCTGGCATTACAGCCATCTTCAGCCGGGCTTGCTTGACTCCAGTGGCAAAGTGAGCAAGGGACTCACGTCTGAGCATACCCTGCCAAATTAGGGCGAACAAAGAAAAACCAAAGGTGATGATGGACGGAGCGTTAACAATACAAACACTCACCCCCAGTCAACTGATCTGGGTTTAATCCATCACCGTTCTTTAGCTCACTCCGCCACCCCAGTTCAGACATAGCCATATGAAAATCAGTCTGACCCTGTGCCTCATGGGAACAGTCCAGCCCGAACTGCCAAGCCATGTCTTCCCTGCACCGGAATCAAGCTTCCCAGGACCGGTTTCTGGCATTACAGCCCGGCTTGCTAGTTCCTGGGAAGCTTGATTCCGGTCCAGGGAAGGCATGGCTTGGCAGTTCGGGCTGGACTTTTCCCATGAGTCACAGGGTCAGACTGATTTGCATATAGCCATGTCTGAACTGGGGTGGCAGAGTGGGCTAAAGAACGGTGATGGATCAAACCTGGATCTTTTGACAGGGTGTGAGTGTTTGATTAGTTCAGATGCTCCGTCCATCACCACCCCCTTTTGTACCGCTTTGGCCGCCATAAGTGTGGCATTGTATGCTCAGACGTGAGTCCCTTGCTCACTTTGCCACTGGATTCAAGCAAGCCGAACTGAGGTCGGCTGGAATGCCAGAAACCGGTCCTCGGAAGCTTGTTTCCGGTCCAGGGAAGGCATGGCTTGGCAGTTCGGGCTGGACTGTTCCCATGAGGCACAGGGTCGGACTGATTTGCATATAGCCATGTCTGAACAGTGGTGGCAGAGTGGGCTAAAGAACGGTGATGGATCAAACCCGGATCTTTTGACTGGGTGTGAGTGTTTAATTGGTTCAGATGCTCCGTCCATCACCACCCCCTTTTGTTCCGCTTTGGCCACCATAACTGTGGCAGGGTATGCTCAGGCGTGAGTCCCTTGCTCACTTTGCCACTGGATTCAAGCAAGCTGAACTGAGGTCGGCTGGAATGCCAGAAACCGGTCCTCGGAAGCTTGTTTCCGGTCCAGGGAAGGCATGGCTTGGCAGTTCGGGCTGGACTGTTCCCATGAGGCACAGGGTCAGACTGATTTGCATATAGCCATGTCTGAACTGGGGTGTCAGAGTGAGCCAAAGAACGGTGACGGATCAAACCCGGATCTTTTTACTGGGTGTGAGTGTTTGATTGGTTCAGATGCTCCGTCCATCACCACCCCCTTTTGTCCCGCTTTGGCCGCCATAAGTGTGGCAGGGTATGCTCAGACGTGAGTCCCTTGCTCACTTTTCCACTGGATTCAAGCAGGCCAGGCTGAGGGTGGCTGGAATGCCAGAAACCGGTCCTCGGAAGCTTGTTTCCGGTCCAGGGAAGGCATGGCTTGGCAGTTCGGGCTGGACTGTTCCCATGAAGCACAGGTCAGACTGATTTGCATATAGCCATGTCTGAACTGGGGTGGCGGAGTGGGCTAAAGAACGGTGATGGATCAAACCCGGATCTTTTGACTGGGTGTGAGTGTTTGATTGGTTCAGATGCTCTGTCCATCACCACCCCCTTTTGTACCGCTTTGGCCGCCATAAGTGTGGCAGGGTATGCTCAGACGTGAGTCCCTTGCTCACTTTGCCACTGGATTCAAGCAAGCCGGGCTGAGGACGGCTGGAATGCCAGAAACCGGTCCTCGGAAGCTTGTTTCCGGTCCAGGGAAGGCATGGCTTGGCAGTTCGGGCTGGACTGTTCCCATGAGGCACAGGGTCAGACTGATTTGCATATAGCCATGTCTGAACTGGGGTGGCAGAGTGGGCTAAAGAACGGTGATGGATCAAACCCGGATCTTTTGACTGGGTATGAGTGTTTGATTGGTTCAGATGCCCCGTCCATCACCACCCCCTTTTGTACCGACAAACTCCAGAAGGCACGTATTTAGCCCGTCTGTATTTAGCCTGTCTTACTTAGGGTAGCAAAAAATGGGTATGCTGTTCTCATAAAATCAAAATTAGCATGGAGGGGATGTATCCAACCCAGACAAGGTTTCCCTAGATGCTTTCAAAAGCAACACATGGAAATGGATATTACATTTGACGTGGAATCTGTTGGTCCAGTCATTCAGGCTGGAGCTAAGTCTTTTTGATGCAGACACTCCATAAGATATTTACATCCTTTATAACTTAAGGACCACATCAAAATCTCCTAACTCTGCTGGAATGAGTGTAGTGAACGTAGATAAGTCTTGTAAAAAACTGGGTTATTGGTTGGGGGGCTTGAAGACCCACTCATGCAACAACCACTATCCTTGTCAGGGTGAACCACAAAAGTCACTAAATTAACCTGTGTGTAATCCTCTGGTAGCTTGGTACAAAGCAGTCAGGCTTAACTTTGAGGCAATGTATTAACTATTCATGCAGCACACAAGCAGTCATAAAGCGAAAAAGCTACAAGAAAAATCTCAAACCCACTTAGAATAACTGAGTCATTTTTATAAACAAAATGATTCTAGAACAACCAAATATAATCAGTAGAACTGGAGATAGTCAAGTTTAAAATTTTAGTGAAAAGGGTACCTTAAAGTGCAAAGTGCAATTGGGGCTATCTAGTTGGGGCTGACTTCGACAAAGTCACAAGTTCACGCCAACTACGATGAGTGTGGGCCAGACCAGGTTAGAACAACTGAGAGCTGTGCCTTGTGTCCTTGATGTGAGGCTTCGCGTCACTCTGCGTCACTTCTTATTAAAAGCAGCGAGGGCTGCGATGCAGGGTTCTGCATCAAGTTGATCTCTCTGCGTTGGTTCCGATGAAGCTTTCAATCAGGAGTTGTGAGGTGCAGCAATGCGATGCCCTGCGTTGAGTTGCATCGCACTGCATCCAATTTGAAGGATCCCTCAGATAATCAAAGAAGAGTACAATCTGATGCCATTAAAGGGTTCAGGATCAGAGGGGGCACCTCTTGGAGATCAGGACTCACTCCCGGCAGAGGTGAATAACAGGGCTCCGGCAGGTCCAGTGGCAGCATGTAGTGCAGGAGGTCATCCACCTGACCCTTGGAATCACTCATGGTTAACCCGGGATGAAGGTAAGCAAGACCAGTCATTCTACCCAGAAATCAAGTCAGTCTTCAAGCAGCAGAGCAGTCCTTTTGTAGGGCAGTCCGTCTTCTATAAATTTCACATGTCCAGGAGTGGTTTGAGGAGTAGGTCCGGAGGTGAGGTGCCGGGTTTTTAGGAACCCGGTGGTGCCAGGGGACAATACCCGAAGACCTCGGAGTTCTCCCTTGTTCCGGACCACAGAAACAATGAGTCTTCTAGTCGCAGTCAGAGATCAAGTTTTTATTGGTAGCTACCAAGTAACACGTGTCCTAGAAGCACGACAAACACGGGTCATGTATTCTCAGGAGACTGTACATGTTCGTTTTTACAGAACCAGTCTTCACCTTTTATACAGAAATAATGGCTTCAAGCAAGAATTCTTGAGTTTATGATATGGCTGTAAACATATTTCTGTAATAATACAAAGTGCGGCATCACGTAAGCAAACCCACATTTTAGATGTCCAGTTCGTGACAGATTACCCAGCAAGATCCGGGACTCCCATCAGATATCGATGAAACACCAATAAAGGCAGGTACCACCCAGTCATAAAACTGGCCATAAAGAAGAAGTATGGACAGGTGCATGTTTGTAGAAAGCATGTTCTGTATGGGGTGAATGGTTTGTGGAATGTTATGTGTCGATAGTATCGTATTCGGCCACTGGGCGGGGAGCCGCCCAAACAGGTTTGGCTTAAGGCAATGGAGTCAGTTTGGACAGGTCAGGGGGAAGTCAGGGAAGGTGGACGTGTCCTTTTGGATCAAGCTCGACCTTTAATTGACTTAACATGAGGGCAAGACGTAAGATGGATGCCGTTCACAAAATGGAGTCTAAGGGATTGGGACGGAAACTACGATTTAGGGGTGTTGGCTACCCTCGATTGTCACGCAAATACATAGGAATGATGTCCTAATCATTATCGGTTCACGGACACTAAATTCGTCATGGTACGTTGATATTTTGTGACACGGGTATTGGACCTCGATATTGGGATAACAATAGGGTCCAGATTTTCAGAACCACAGACCCTCCTTTTGCCCTTATGTAAGGCAATAACTCATGTTAATCCGAGTCCAAATCTGTATGAAGGAATTCGTGGAGATGCTGCTGTAACATCATCCTGTTGCTTAGTTCGTCCCTTGACGCAGGCTTCCGTACACATGAAGTAGCACAGAGGCCACAGAGTGCAGGAGCGCACTGGACACATAGGCAGAACATAAACAGAAGTGTTAAGATCATCCCAATGAAGATTAGCGTTTTCCATCCCCAGGCAGCGATCAGTCCCCAGAACCACCCTAGCAAGGACCAATCCCCTTTCTCAACGTGAAGGGAACCAGATATTTCATGTAGTTTAGAGATGGCCTGGTATACTGTCGGTGCATTATCAGGGATGAATATGCAACATGACTCTACACACACCACCACGATCGGCGAGTATGATATCAAGGGCAATTCGGTTCTGAAGGGTCATAAGTCGATCCGACTGAAGCTCGGTTGTCAAATTGCCAAGTGCTCCGCCGTTGTAGTCACGGCGGATTCAACTATCCTTGCTAACTGGCGAATATTCCTGCTGTTCACCATAGGCCCCCAAAATGGCAGAAAACCTTTTGCGAAGTCAGCGAATTCCTGACCCGCGGTGTCGTCTTTACTCACGACACCTCTAGCTGTCCTTGTCCGATGGTAATCTGCTCGGGCCGTGTAGGTAGGAGGCAGCAGAAATGAGATGAAGCACGTGCCTGAGAAGTCAGGGGGTAACCATGTATAGGCTTGGTCGTGGCAGACGAAATAAGTGCCTTTGGCTGCTAAGAGTATAGGGGAAGTTCGGGAGGCGAGCACATATGTTTCTGTGCAAATGCTCTTTCCTAACTGTGCAGTGGGATCTCTACCAATACCTTGTAAACATAGGTGACCTCGGTGGGGCACTATCCAAACTGGGCGGGATTTCTTTGCTGCCTGGCTCTTGATCAGGTAAACGCCATGTTTGGTTACGTTCCAACGAGTGTATGGAGTCAGTTCATCTTTGGGGATAGTCAGATATGTGTCGAACTCTCTACTCATATTTCTTATCCCTGCTATTAGTGCCTTGTTACTGGAATCGCTTTCAGTGGAACGGGTCGGGTATGGTTCTAGGGCGAATAGGAACATGGTCTGAAAAGCCCACAGAGAACCATAATAACTAAATGGCAGGATGAAGTATGGGATACCCTTATCCGTCGTGTGCGGCATGAGTCCGCATATCCAACAGTTTGATGTGTTCATTATAGACTGGTGTTGGTGTAGGAGTTGGATGAAAGAGTTATTTACAAATTCGAGCCTTCTGGCAGACTCGTGTTCAGGTAGAGGGTGAAAAGAATGTGGGGAGAGAGTGGGAGAAGGCGTCGGCAGAGTGTCATTTGAGAGTAGGGAGACTTGAAATACGAATAGAGCATAACCAATCAAAAGCATCACAGTGCTACACAGCATTAGAACACATATTATTAAAAATCTTTTCTTGGACAGTATAGTACACAATTGTTTTTCAAAGTTCGTAAGCTTGACAGGTCTCTCTACCCTTGGAAACTCCATCCTCTACTTGCTGCCCGCGGTGGGAGGTTGATTCTGCCAGGGAGCGCGCTCCGTTCGGTCCGGGGTGACTCCCTCGGACCAACCAGAACCATGGACCTAAAACTTCCTTGGTTGCACTCCCTACACTTCAACCGCGACCCTAGCAGCGGAACCGGATGGCGGTTCGAAAATCAAAAATGAGCTAGTTCCCTGGGACGAGAGAGCTGGAAGATAAAAAAATAGTTCTTGGGGGAAAAGGGAAATCACATTAGATCAAGGTTTTATTAGTCCCTGGGGCTGGATCTCAGGTTGTATCGTCGCTTCTCAGGTACGGTGTGGTCTTTAAACAATGTCTCAGGTTCGGTAGTGTCCAATTGCATAGATGGTGACACACGTCCTTGCAAAATACGATCACTCTCCTTTTCGGTACCAGTCTCTTTTAAACGTGCATCGCTGAAAGGGATGAAACGAGGTACGGATTCAGTCTTAGAGTCGGCAAGTCCTTTATCGACCCACCGGTCGTATGGAAGGGGCAGAGGGGCCCGTTTGCAATGGGTCCCATGCACCCAGTTCTTTTTGCCGTCCACCCGAACCGCTGATCTCGTGGAAAGAAGTACCAGGTATGGTCCGGTCCACCTCGGCTGTCCGTTGTTGGTGCGCTGGAAGTTCCGCACCAATATCCACGTACCGGGTTTGATTGTATGACCTGGATCGTCAGAGGCTGGCGGAGAGGAACTGTGAACCTGTTGGTGTAAAACACGCAATTTAGCTGTCAATTCGCACAAATAATCAAGCAGTACGGGGTGTTCTATTTCGCGGAGTTTCTTCGGTCTTGGCACGCCCCAGACGTTGGCTGGGCGGCCAAACACGATCTCGTGGGGGCTAAGACCTAATCTGGAATGGACGGTCATCCTAGTTGACAAGAGTGCTAGGGGCAAGGCGTCAGGCCATTTAAGACCTGTACTGGCTTGGATCTTGGCTAGCTTGAGTTTCAAAGTGCCATTGTAGCACTCTACTAATCCAGCTGATTGGGGGTGATTTGCAACGTGGAATTTCTGGTGTATGCCTAGACACTCACACACTCCCTTCATCACTCGTCCTATGAATTCACTTCCATTATCACTCCAGACAATTGTAGGCATACCGAATCTCGGGAAGAACTCTTTGACAAGGGCTTTGGCAGTTGTCATAGCAGTATTGTCTTTAAGGGGGTACGCTTCCACCCACCTTGAAAAAGCGCAAACAACAACGAGCACATACTTTAGATTGTTGCACCTTTCCATGTGAATGAAATCGAGCTGCAAAACCTCGAACGGATACGTAGGAGGCGCAAAGTGACCAGCTGGAGTTGGAGTTCCTTTACCGGGATTGTGTTTTAGGCATATCATACAGTTTCTGACCACATTTTCTGCATATTTTGGGATATTGCTATTCTGCCATACTGGGGCCAATAGCTTACATATTCCTTTCGAACTGATGTGTGCCATGCCGTGAGCCATTGTTACTACTGCAAGTACGTATGCATTAGGTAGTAGCCATCGCTGGTGTTCCGATAATTTGACCCAACAACCATTCGCATCCAATCTACCCTTACTTTCTCTCCATTCATTCAACTCATTCTCAGTTGCCTCAGCTTGTATGCATTTTATGCTTTCAATGGTGTCCTCACACATTCCCACATCAGCAGTACATCTAGCGGGACCCGCAACATACATTCGACTCATCATGTCCCTTGCGGTCTCTTTCGCAACCTCGTCTGCAAATGCATTCCCGTGGCCAATATCGTCTTGAATTTTCTTGTGTGCACTGCATTTCATAATGGCAACTTGTAGTGGCATGGTCAGTGACTCAAGGAGCTCATTAACTAGCTGACCATGTTGTATCTTTGCACCATGTGAGGTAAGGAAACCACGTTCACGCCATAATCTCCCAAAACTGTGAGCCACGCCAAAGGCGTATTGGCTGTCCGTGTACACATTCACTCGCTTTCCTTTTGCTAACACGCATGCTCTGGTAAGTGCAATAATTTCCGCAGCTTGTGCAGAGTTGTGGGAAATACGTGCGGTCTCTATAATGGTGTGTAATGTTGTTACAGCATATGCGGCAGTCGTATCACCATTCGGTAACTTGAAACATGAACCGTCAACCCATAAAGTATCATTGCATTCAGGAAGGGGAGTGTCCTGTAAGTCTACTCTCCCTTTTGTCTCTTCTTCTGTCCTAAAGCAGCAGTCATGTTTATCACTCTTGTCTGTTCCTGTCGGAATGGGTAATAACGTTGCGGGATTCAGTGTATCACACCTCTTTATGTGGATGTGGCTTGCTAGCAACGTCAGTTCGTAACTGGATAGTCGAGCGCTAGTAAGGTGTTGTGTCTTCGTCCTGTTTAGTAAAATATCTACTGCGTGCGGAACCATAACGATCAGAGTATTATTCATGATTAATCCAGCGGATTGTCGAATGCAGACAGCTGCTGCGGCGGTAGCCCTCAGACAACTTGGTAGTGCCTTAGCCACAGGATCCAGAGTTGCCGAAAAATACGCGCATGGGCGCTGTCTGTTCCCAAAATGTTGTGTTAAGACTGATAATGCACAGCCTTCCTTCTCATGGACATATAATGTGAAAGGCTTACTGTAGTTAGGGTTTCCCAACACAGGGGCTGAACACAATGCATCACGCAACTTGTGAAAACTCGTCTGACAGTCTTCAGACCAGGGCATAGGATTGGGCGTATCTTTACGGAGTAGTGCCAGCAAGGGTTTAGCTAGCAGTGAGAAATTCGGTATCCATTGTCTACAGTACGATGTAATGCCCAAAAAAGCTCGAACTTCTCTCTGTGTCCTTGGGGCACTTAGTTCTGCAATTGCCTGTATTCTTTCTGGTGTCAGTCTCCTTCCCTCCTTCGTCAAGACGTGACCTAAGTAGGTTACTTCTTGTCGGCAAAATTGTAGTTTGGAAAGGGAGACTTTGTGCTTCATGTCACATAAGTGATGCAATAATGATAACGTAGCTTTCTTGCAAATTTCTTCAGTGTCCGCAGCGATCAGCAGATCGTCTACGTACTGAATCAGAGTTGAACCACTTTGTAGAACAATCGTGTCTAGTTGTGTTTTCAGGGCCTGACTGAATATGGATGGGCTTTCGCAGTAGCCTTGAGGAGCGCACTTGAAGCGGAATCTTCGTCCTCCTAAATTAAATCCGAAAATATCTCTACTCTCCTCGGCAATCGGGATACTGAAGAAAGCGTTCTTCAGGTCAATCACCGAGAACCAATTTGCTGAAGCTGGAACCATTGTCAATAAAGCAGTAATGTCGGGGACGACTGGAAACTGAGGGATAACTATCTTGTTTACTTCTCTGAGGTCGATCACGAACCTATACACAGGGGGTTGTGAAGGATCAGTACGTTTTAAGACGGGCAAAACCGGACTGTTACAGACATTTCCTGTCGTTTCTTCGATGACGTCTTTATCAATTAAATCATGAACAATTTTCAACAACGCTTTTTCGCATTCGCTAGATATTTTGTATTGGGGAATACGTGGCAACCTAACGCCGGCTTTCAACGTTATGACATATGGTGTTATCTCCAAACGACCTACATCATTAGAACCATTAGCCCAGAGTATATCAGGAAGTGACAATAATTCAGTTGGAATATTTTCCTTTGATAAATACATCGAAGAAATGACCTTCTTGCCTAAAGTAAGTTGTACTCCCGAGGGAGAACAGTACAAGGTCGCATATAACCTTTTTAGTAAGTCCAAACCTAGCAAATTTTCACCACAACCTGTTGTCAAAATGAGGGGTGCTTCTAATTCGCACGGGCCAACAGAAAGAGACATAGGACTAGAGATCGGGTTTCTAACAGGGGCGCCAGAGAAACCTACTGAGACATTCATTTCGCCAGACAAAGGTGCGCCAGGAAGTTTCGAGTGCATGATAGAACTTTTTGTGGCACCAGTATCCAGCAGAAATGGCTCTGACACTCCTGAGGCTATTACCTCGACATAAGGTCCATTCTGATCTACCGGAACTGAGACAACTCCCTCTCTTTGTCCATGGCTGTCCTAGCAATCGTTACCCTCATTTTCGTGTTCAGCGTAATAGTCGTCAGCATAGTACTGAGCTGATTTAGACGATGAATTATTCTGTTGGTCAAAGCTATTCATGGACTTCTGAGGCGGAAAAGAAGTTGTATTCTGAGTGAAATTTCCACGGCTTCTACCTCTAGGGGCATGTTGAACACCTCTCCCCCTTACACCTTGACCACCGTTTAAACGTCGCGCAAGAGCCGGACAATTATCCTTAAAATGACCCTCTTCTTTGCAATACGCACATTGATTCGGGCCATATGTAGGACGCTGGTGGGAAAACTCGTTACCTTGCGCGTTCCTCGAATACTGCTGTCGCGGTTGATAGTCGGGCTGACTAGCCGTGCGAGGCGGATAGGCCTGCTGGAGGAGAACCTTAGTTTTCAAATCTTTCGTCTTTTTATCTGCCTTGTCTAGCTCGTCTTTACGCCTATTCTCATAGTACTGGGCTGTAGCTAAAATCTGTGCTGACGTAGAGACAGCCCAAGCACTCTCAGAGTCTTTTAGTTTATTACATAGTTCAGGGAGCAAATTATGTACGAACTTGTCCACAAACAATCTTTGGCCACCCTCGGTAGCCATATCTTGGCCACTGTGGTCGGTGAATGTTTCCTCAAATCTCGTGAAAAAGTCAGACACATTCTCATCTTTCTTTTGTTTACATGCTGATAGCTTGTCCCAATTTACGCGTACTTCAGGCATTATTGTCTTCATGTACGCTATAATTCTACCGGGAAGTTCAGCTATTAACGGCTCAGGTTTAAAACCACCGACTTGTCTAGCATCTGTAGTCGCAATGTTTGCCCATGAGTCACCTAGTTCCTGATCGTGATCCGTATGACGTATCTTGCTCCATAAAGGATGTGGAACAACGTTCCCAAATAACATGTCTACATCTGCTAAATTCATTATACATGAGCTTGCAGTTTGCGATAACTCCTTATAATACCCAGTTGGGTTCTTACGAGGGTCAGGTAGTGACTGTTTGAGTGCTAATACTTCCGATCTTTTCCATGGGACATGTACCCATACACGCTGGAAATGGGGCAGAATTGGTGGATTAGCATTCGCGTCACCTTCCCTCCAAACAGGAGGAACCTCTCTCATGGGGTACTGTCTCGCTCTTTTCCTACTAGACGTACCACATTCAGACGATGACCCAGAGTTACCACCTGTGCTTCGATATGATAATAATACCTCAACTGCTTTGTCGACATCGGGACCTACAATCATGCCTTCCCCGAATTTAAATCGTATACTACACAACTCTCGAGAGTTGCTCTCTTGACCATTATCTTCCAAATCCTCACACAGAAAAACACACATCTGTTCAAAAACATATCTTTGCGTCGGTTCATCCCATTGACGGAAAACGTTCATGACAGACTCTACATCATATCTGGCTGTATCCAGAGCCCAATTCCGTGCTAACTTATTCAGGCATTCCCTCTCTCGATAATCAGGCATTTGGCTTCGTAACTGTCTTAGTCCCGTATTAGGGGTCGTTTTAGGCGACCGAAAAAGTGGTGAAGGAATGTTAGTAATAATGCTGGCCGTTTTATGCCAGACGGAAGGTGAAAGTGGAGGAATAACTGGTGTCAGAACAGAGTCACGCAAAGCAGAAACAGAAGCGTTCGCAGAACTAGTATCGGAAGAAATAGAAGGTGCGCTAGGCGAAGTTGTAGAAGGAACAGTAGGAGAAGTAGATGTGACTGGTGAGCCTTGAGGAGGCTGCACTAGAGAAATAGAAGCCAGCTGAAGAGTAGCTGGTGAGTGCTGTAGAGGAGCTGGTATAACAGCTACCAGAGGTGCAACTAAAGGTTGCGGAGGTGCTGTGGCATTTTGCGCATAGGGTGGTGGCGAACTCAGCAAATGCGCCATTAATGGATCTTTCTCACGCTCTTTTACTGTCTCTTGCTGAAGAGATGGTAAAACAGGATAGCATTTATCTATTGCCATTTTACGTTGCCTGTGCAACTGCTCACTTATACGATCCTCTTCGTTGTCTTTAAATTTTATCGCGGCTTATATTACTGAAATACCCCTTTCCCTCTTATTCTTCTTTTCTAGTTTAATTGCCTTTTGTTTGGCCTCTTTACGCCATAAGCGGAAAGAGTCAAACATCGCCGGTCGGGCTTTCTTTTTGAACAGTTTGACCTCTAGGTTATCTAGAATTTCTGAGTCGAAACTACCATATTGGGGCCATTTTAAAACACCATCTTTACGGGTGTATTTTATCCACACTTCATTATATGTGATAGGACCTACGCCATGTTTTACATAGAGCTCATACGTTGGAGTTCCAATTGGAGGAACCGGACACGAATCCTCTAATCGGGAGTCCCTATTATAACCAAGACAAAACAAGTTTCCAAGTCTGCTAAAACCAGGCATCTTCGCTCACTAGTCTAGCTTCAAACTTCAAAGGTTTATCTATTATGATACTTCTCGTGAAAACACGAGTCCTTCGGCTTTGGGGCTTGCAAGTGCCAAATCAAGTCGTATCTCCAGGATACCAAAAACTAAGGACAAACTGAGGACTGGGAGACGCTCCACTTATACTTAACTGAAGTATTTGAAGATCGGTGACATCGCTAGAAGACTCGTCTATCGTTTCGCTCTACCAAGGATCACTGGGTCCAAAACAAGGCGATAGTCAGGGCAGCAGTCCTTCGTAGCCGTCGGGACGCGGGGAACCTCGCAGCAAAGACCTTCGGAACCACGTCGACATACAGGGGTCGCTGAAGTGGCTGGCCGTCCTCCGGAATTTTCACATGAAGCTCCTCACGAACATCTGGCTTGGACCGTCGCCGCTTGATATCGCCCCGAGTTGGGCGCCAATTGAGGTGCCGGGTTTTTAGGAACCCGGTGGTGCCAGGGGACAACACCCGAAGACCTCTGAGTTCTCCCTTGTTCCGGACCACAGAAACAATGAGTCTTCTAGTCGCAGTCAGAGATCAAGTTTTTATTGGTAGCTACCAAGTAACACGTGTCCTAGAAGCACGACAAACACGGGTCATGTATTCTCAGGAGACTGTACGTGTTCGTTTTTACAGAACCAGTCTTCTCCTTTTATACAGAAATAATGGCTTCAAGCAAGAATTCTTGAGTTTATGATATGGCTGTAAACATATTTCTGTAATAATACAAAGTGCGGCGTCACGTAAGCAGACCCACATTTTAGATGTCCAGTTCGTGACAGATTACCCAGCAAGATCCGGGACTCCCATCAAATATCGATGAAACACCAATAAAGGCAGGTACCACCCAGTCATAAAACTGGCCATAAAGAAGAAGTATGGACAGGTGCACGTTTGTAGAAAGCATGTTCTGTATGGGGTGAATGGTTTGTGGAATGTTATGTGTCGATAGTATCGTATTCGGCCACTGGGCGGGGAGCCGCCCAAACAGGTTTGGCTTAAGGCAATGGAGTCAGTTTGGACAGGTCAGGGGGAAGTCAGGGAAGGTGGACGTGTCCTTTTGGATCAAGCTTGACCTTTAATTGACTTAACATGAGGGCAAGACGTAAGATGGATGCCGTTCACAAAATGGAGTCTAAGGGATTGGGACGGAAACTACGATTTAGGGGTGTTGGCTACCCTCGATTGTCACGCAAATACATAGGAATGATGTCCTAATCATTATCGGTTCACGGACACTAAATTCGTCATGGTACGTTGATATTTTGTGACACGGGTATTGGACCTCGATATTGGGATAACAATAGGGTCCAGATTTTCAGAACCACAGAGGTCCAACATTTATACCTTTCTCTACCCTTTGTGTGGGGTGCTCCTTATACTATCCTAACATCTGGTTCTGGAAAGTTCTTCCCTTTGCCCTGTCAAGGCTCCAAACTGCCTTGGGTGACAAAAGACACGCTAGGCTAGGTGTCAGATTCCTTTGTTTGTGCAGGAGGCAAATCCCTTTGAAGTGTATGTGGGAATCAGTATAGCCCCTCCAAGTCATCCTGCTAGGGGGGCCTATCCTGTCCACACCTATGCCCACTTTGTGTTACTGTCTGGAAGCAATACACAAACCCCAACAGCAGAGCCATTTACAGTCATGTAATCCATGACACAGGCAGAAGGTACAAATAGTTAGGACAAGAAAATTGTAAGCATTCTAAAGCAGTCATTTTTAGTATTATGACTTAAAAGAAGACTTTACCAATAAAAATAATTTTAAATTACCATTGAGTTTAGTGCAAACAGCGTATTTCTATGTGCCCCATTCCAAAGTCATCACTTAATAAATGTAAAAAGGTAACCCAGAATTAGTCAATGGGAGAGAGAGGTCTTGCAACAGTGAAAAGTGGCTTAATGGTTTTTGGCTAAAAGGATGTGTAAAACATAAGCACACATGTGCTTCTTTTAAAATACAATGCCACTTCCCCATGAGTCTTTAGGACCAACCTGAAACATGTCATATTTATAATAAAAAGGAAGATTTAGGCATGGCAAAACATTTATTACAGGTCAAAACGGTAGTTTAAAACAGTGCTAAAGGCTAGAGTGGCAGGCCTGATTCATGTTTTAAAAGGCTCCTTTAGTGGGTGACCCAATGAGTGCTGCATCCATCTAGTAGCATTTAATTTGCAGGCTCTACGTAAACTTAGTACCATCTTTAAGGGAGTTGCCAGTAAATTAAATGCACCACTGAGGTATATGACAATTGTACCCCGTTTTACAGAGAGAACACTTCACCACCAGACACAAATATCTCTGGGGGTGACCCTGCAAAAGGGCTAGGTCTAACAAGTCTCATTGGTAAAAAGCAAATAGTACCATATTCCCAATTAGTGGGTAAATAGTAAATTGTTGTATCAACCTTAACATATATTAATTAAAAAAATAGCAACTATTCTCCACAGCTGGAGAACACGGCTATATAGAAAACAAGTTGTCTATCTCTTGTACTTTAAATTATTTGGATGTGCCAGATCTGTTCATATATTTCCACGTTCCTAATAAAATTGGATGAAAAGTGAAACCTTTATTCTCTGTCTATGGTATAGAGTCTCTATTAGGGGGGAACAACTGAAAATGGTGATGTTCTGTAAATATCAGTTGTACATGTTCACATTTTTTGTTGGACTGATTTTCTCCACAGCTCTGCGTCACTAAATTTAAAACTGATACCCATTAAATTTGGCAAAATGTCCCTGACTTTAGTGGTTTGTCTTTTCGTGGACATGGGATATATGGACTGACAAATTTCTTGAAGCCATTTTTCAACTGCAGTAAGTACAGCATATCTGTTAAACTGATGTTATGATTAATGTCATTTTAACCTATTTTATTGTTAACAGGCAACAGCCTCAATTGTTATTGTTATTGTTATTTTTGATTTGTAACGCGCCCAATCACCTGCAGGCCTCTAAGCGCTCGGAAATCGATGGTACAAACAACAACTTTAGCAACACAGAGAGGCAACCACTAGCCTAGTTGGCACTCGAGGACCTCCTAAACAGCAGCGTTTTTAACCCCTTTCTAAAGCGTAGGAGGTTCTCTTCCCTGCGCAGCGGTTCAGGTAGTGTGTTCCATAGTTGAGGAACCAACACCGAGAAGGCTCT
Source organism: Lissotriton helveticus (assembly GCF_964261635.1). NCBI lineage: Eukaryota > Metazoa > Chordata > Amphibia > Caudata > Salamandridae > Lissotriton > Lissotriton helveticus. The sequence continues at coordinate 875,271,935 of NC_136068.1, read as the reverse complement.
TCCACCCTTGGTGACAAATTTATACCGAGGGCAGGCCAACAGTTGAGAGTCTGAGGATCTGAGAGTTCTCATTGGGCTGTACACCGCCACACGGTCTTTAATGTATGCAGGCGCCATGCCATAGATGGCTTTGTGGGCTATACATAAACTTTTGAATTCCACTCGCTCCTCAATAGTGAGCCAGTGGAGGCTCTGTAGCAGGGGAGATGCTTTAGTTCGTCTTGGCAATCTAAAAATGAGGCGAGCAGCTTCATTCATCACCACCTGTAGCCTGTTTGTCAGGGTTTTTGGCAGACCAACGTAGAGGGCATTTCCATAGTCTATCCTTGAGAGCACGGTAGCTACGACAATAGAGCGTAGCATGGATTGGGAGATGACGGGTACTAGCTTCCGTAGCTGTCGGATGATATTGGTACAGCTACCCACCACTGAAGAGATCTGATTACCCATTGATAGGTCACAGTCTAATTTAATTCCCAGACTCTTCACATTCAGGCTAGGTTTTGGAGCCGGGCCTAGCTCTGCGGACCAGTAAAGGTCACACCATGGTGAAGTGGCGGATGGAATCACCAGTACCTCAGTCTTATCTGGGTTGATTTTTAAAAGGTTCCCTGTCATCCATTGGACCGTATGTCTCAAGATGTTCTGAGTATGGATTTGAGCGGCACTGGTGTTGTCGACACTCAGCAACAGCTGCATGTCGTCCGCATAGTTAAATACTGTGCAGCCCATGCGCGCCAAAGAAGCAATCAAAGGCTGCAGATATAGATTAAATAGAAGTGGGGACAGGGCCGAGCCCTGAGGCACCCCACATTCTAATTTCCCCACTTCGGAGGTTTCTTCCCCAAGTTGTATTCTTTGGGTCCTTCCTGACAAAAAGGATTGCAGCCATCTGAAGGCCCGGCCTTTGATGCCAAAGTCGCTCAATCTTTCCAGCAGCAAAGCATGTCTGACGGTATCGAACGCCGCTGAAAGGTCTAACAAGATCAGGGCGCTCGGTTTTTTACCGTCAGCCAGGCCTCTCAATTCATCCAGCACCGAGAGCATCACCAACTCGGTGCTATGATGCGCTCGAAACCCTGCCTGTCGCTCATGAAGTAGATGGTGAGACTCCAGATACATAGACAGGGATTTTAGTACGTGTTGTTCCAGTACTTTAGAGAGGAATGGTAGTTGAGAGATCGGCCTGTAGTTTTTTAATACTGCGGGGTCAGCGCCTGGCTTTTTCAGCAAAGGTCTCACACGCGCTTCTTTGAGTTCTGCTGGTAATTGTCCTGTCTCCAAGGACCTGTTTAGTAGGGAGATGACACGTTCCTCCAATAAGGGACGGGCTGCCTGAAAGACTTTAGGTGGACACGGGTCCGCTGGAGATCCAGACTTGATTCTATCCATCAACTGTTGCAAACTCAGAGTGTCAATCTCTGGAAACAGTGCGATGGAACAGTCAACGGATTTATGAGGGACTATGTGAGCAACCATCCCACTTGACATACCACTTTTTATCTCCTGGATAATAGTTCTTACTTTCTCCAGAAAGTATCCCTGAAAGGAATTACAGTTTATAGGGGACTTGACACTGTCTGGTTTTTTAGTCAACTCCGACAGAATCTTGAAAGTCTCTTTCTGCACGTTGGCTGCCTTGCTTAAGCGGGATTCATAATACTCGGCTTTGGCAAGCGTGATATGTTTTTTATATGCATTGAGGGAGGTTCGATAGAGGTTCCTGGCTGAATCCAGTTTAGATTTCCTCCAACCTCTTTCCAGGGCTCTGAGTTTCCTTTTATGGTCCCTCAGCGATGGTGTAAACCAAGGGGCTTCCTTACCAGGTCCTTTTATCAGTTTCGTCCTCTTGGGTGCTATCTGGTCATTAGCTAAGGTCAAGCTCCGCGTTAAATCCGCGTATTGCTGGTCCAGACTATAGTCTGAGTTCAAAGGACAGTCCCTAGGCGGGAGTGCCTTGGTCAGGGTTCTCAAGTCAACCTCTGCCCATTTACGGGTTATCCTAACTTCTGGTGATGGATTAATTACTTAGCCATTAATACGTATCTCACAGGATACTAGATAGTGATCAGACCAAATACATGGGGCTACCTCTTTCAATGTCACATTTGGGTCTGAAGTCCACACCAGGTCGAGGGTATGCCCTTTGATGTGTGTGGGAACCTTCACAAGTTGTTTAAAGCTTAGCGCTGACATCAAAGTGTCCAAATGGCGCATAGGTAGATCCCAATGGGGATTATCCCAGTGCAGATTAAAGTCTCCTGTGATTAGGATTTTTGTATAACGAGTGCATAGGTCTGATATAATGGGGCCAAATAGGTCCTGGAATGTTGGGGTGGCATTGGGCGGGCGATAGACCACTAGAACCACCCAGCATGTGTTATTTACTGTGACTTTCACCCCGAGTAGATCAGCCAGATCGACTGTCTCTGATAGCAGTATTTCCAGTGACAAAGCCTTTTTAAATATCACAGCTACTCCTCCCTCCCGTGTATTTCCTGGGCGGTTATGCCACAAGGCGTCATAGCCGCTGGGGAGAGCGGCAATGATGTCTGGCGTCGAGCTCTCACCCATCCAGGTCTCTGTTAAGGTCAATATATCAATGTCATCGTCTTGCAGCATATTATAGACCTCAGCGTGGTGACAATGGAGTGAGCGGGTGTTTAGGCTCGCTATTTCCAATGAGGAGTATACTTTTGAAGGGGTCACATTATGGAAGCTACATATGGCATGTTTTTGGAGTATCAACAAGATGTCACTATCCAAGCGTACCTCACCTTTGTCCAAGCTATGCAATTCCTCTGAGGAGTAGGAACGCAATTGGCCAGAAGTCCCCGCCCCCAGGCCCGTCCGTGCGCGGACGGGCGCAGACGGGCTGGACTCTGGCGTGACTCCGGCGGTGCTTCGGCGAGCCCGCTGCGCGTTAGCATGGCAGCCTTAAGTACTGGTCTAGCGTCCTTCTGACGACTAGACCGCCCCGATCCTAGCCCTCACCCAAGATGTCCGCCGTTCTGGCGGTGTGGTGCGCTTTCAATGGCTGGGACCCGCTCTAAACGCGGTGATAGACCAAATTAATGTGCGGGTATGCGGCTGTGACAAATTCAATTTTAAAACCAAGGTCAAAGTGACTAAATCAATTTAAACAGAACAGACAAAGCAGGGTTTTTTAAAAAGTGCAATAATGCTCCTGGTGAGCGCGCTGTCTCGAACAGTTGGTAGAGCTCCTCTGTGTTGTCCAAGAGGCAATTTCCTAAGTGTTTGGCCGCCTAATTTGTCAGCCTTAAGTACTGGTCTAGCGTCCTTCTGACGACTAGACCGCCCCGATCCTAGCCAATAAACTCCTCATCCCGGCCATTCCATGCAGCAGACATTGTAGGGACAGGCCCATCTAATTTAATACATTATCCTTCACACGTTCTGTTATTTTTCCTCAGTTCCCTGATTTGAGGGACAAGCATTAGTTGATCTATTTGTGGGCATGTCCCTTCACCATTGTGTTGTGGTGTCATTTTGCCTATTACAGTCCTAATGTACCTTGTCCATATTTTCTCCTTCTGCCACAGGAACACTCCTTCAAGATTCTCTGAACTCACTGAATCTTGTCTCATCCTTCATTAGAGCCTCCATCAATCTTAACTTAGCTGATACTTTCATTAACTGGCTAATCGAAGCCCTTGATGCTTTTGTTACACTTACATTTCTACAATTTCACAGGAGTTTTCAATTGATCCCATGGTTCACACTGGAAGTCATAAGGAGAGTGGACCACACAAGTCTTAATGCCAGAGTAACTTCAGTGTTGTCTCGGAAACCGTCAACCACTAATTACCACCTTCAGTATAATTAATCTACATTGGGGTGACTAATTGTGGAGCATCATCATTGGGTTCCACACCTGGTTCCACACTTCCCCAGGTGTGTAACTTCTCCATCGGGAGGAAAAGTATCAGATGGAAAGTTCTGGCGCGATCTGTGCAGTGAAATTAAAATACCCACCTATACCGTAAAACGTGCAGTTTAATGTGAAGAGAAATAGGGGTAAGATTAAAAAGCGAATGGGGTGATACTGTTGGGATGCATTACTGGTCCATGGGATCACATGCAAGTGATCGATAAGTTTTGTCCGTTTTTGCTCCAATAGGTCCTTGGCCTTCATGAGGACCTTTCCTAACTCAGATCCCTTAATAGGGATTGCTCTGCGTCAATTTAGGTAAATATATTGTACTTATGCGTCTTTGTTATTATTATATAATGAAGTTTACAGGCATGGAAACTGCCTGTAACTTGGAGGAGAAAAGAGGGGTCAGTACATAGACGTATTGGCAAACACTACTGTATCTGTGACTGCTCCCATCTTAATCCCAATACGTGGCTACCTTGTTGCGTGCAACTTCGCCCAATTAGTGCAGATGACGATGTGTTACTCTCAAGGGTTTCAAGCGATCCTTTGTCAATGTAAAATGTGATACAATGCATTGGCCAAGAGCTTTGTTACTTGGTCCTTACAAACAGATGATTAAAACAGTGCCCCCCTTTTGTTCATGGAGGAGGTATTTATGTACACAAGTGCCTCTGGGACACTTTTATGTTGACAGATGTAAGGTGGATGTTTTTCATTGTATTGTGTAGTCGGGTGTACTGCTGTTCTGACTAATGTGCAGATTTAATAGTTGTTATGAGAGTGCTGGCTCTTGACTTCTGGGGGAGTACACATTTATACAAAGGAATGTGGTTCTACACTGTTTGTCCCATTTTTACCGATGCTGGCTAGACCTCTTAGAAAGATCTCACAATTGTTATTGCCACTGTAGTGCAGTGTTGTTCTTTGCTGGCATTTTTTCAAAAAGAAGGGATGTTATCTAAAACACCTATATTCACTCTATTTGCTGCTAAACATTCATAACTACCTTACGGCAGGTACACTAATGCCCCTTAGTTGGCGGGTGAGGTTTAAGCACCATGGCAAATCTACAAAGGAGATAAGGAGGATAAAAACAGAGTCTTCTGATCATGCAATCACAATTCTGATATACGCTTTTGGAGTGCGTTTATAAGGAAGTATTAATACTATAAGATCTGATTGTGCGGTCATGAATAGGAAATTATGGGAGCAATCTAATTCATAGAGCCAGTTTTTACAATCATTATTTATTGTGTTGTCAACGTAGCGTTACAAGTATACTCACTTACATTTGGATAAGATGTATCTGTGCTGTCAGGGAAAATTATTTGGTTACAAATATGTGTAACAACTCTCTCATTTACTGTTAATTAACACACAGTCTGACTGTGCGGTCTCAATTAAGGAAACAGGGGAGGTGTCTAAACCATCAAGCCAGTTTTAATAAATCACTGCATTTGTTATAGATTCAAACTATGTTACAAGCTTCTCGTTTACGTTTTTTTGAGAAACATCTCAAAAAAGTCACTCCGCTACTAAAATAAACAGGGCTAGACACGGAAGATATGAACAACTTTAGACCTGTGTCAAACCTACCTCTCTTATCCAAAATACTGGAAAAATGTGTTCTGCCACAGTTAACCCAACACTTGGAGAACATCAAGTTCCTCGACCCACACCAATCGGAATTCAGAGAGGGATGCAGCACTGAAACTGCAATCCTAAACATCATAGACGACCTACACAAATCACTTGACTCAGACCAATGCTGCCTTCTCATTCTCCTTGACTTATCGGCCGCGTTTGATACAGTTGATCACACATTGCTCCTCAAAGTCCTTCAAGAAAGAGCAGGCATGGAAATGACGGTACTAAACTGGTTCTCCTCCTTTCTACACAATCGCTCGCAAAGAGTATAAATTAAAAACTTTGAATCTGACCCCCTACCCGTCATCAGAGGAGTCCCACAAGGGTCAGTACTCTCTCCCCAACTCTTCAATATCTACATGGAACCCCTCACCACACTACTCAGGAATTCCAACATCCCCTTCCACCTCTACGCTGATGACACGCAGCTTTATCTGGAAACCACCTCCATGGATGACATGCTCAAACGTAATGTCACGCTCAAAGACGTTCAACAATGGCTCTCACAGAACCACCTGAAGCTTAATCAAGAAAAAACTGAAGTTCTACTCATCTCCAACAGAGACAAAAAAAAACAAATCGAAGAATGGCTCAAAGCCATCAACGCCCTCAATGGCACCCTCAAGCTGAGAGACTCGGTTAAGTCCCTAGGTATCACCCTAGACCCCAAACTAGACATGAAAAAACACATCGCGGGCTCCGCCTAAAGCGCTTTCCTCAATCTGAAACTTCTCTACAAAATAAAACCCTTCCTTCCTCCAAAAGACCTTCAACAGGCCACTCACGCACTGGTGCTCTCCAGAATAGACTATGGAATCGTAGCCCAGACCGGATCAGCTAAATCGCACCTAGGCCCCTTGAAAACCACCCTCAATGCCGCAGCTAGAATGGTCTCAGGAACCAAGAAATATGATCACATTTCTCCCGCTCTCAAGGATCTGAAATGGCTCCCTATTGAACAACGAGCCAACTTTCGAACAGCATGCCTTACACACAAAGCCCTTCACACAGGCAAACCAGAATACCTGGCCATGAAACTCAAAAGGGCCGGCCAATCCTGGAATCTCAGAAGCTCCAACACGCTCCTTCTCATTCCATTGAAATCTCGGAAACGCAAAACTACAAGTAAATCCTTTGCGGTTGGTGCACCCAAGATCTGGAACGCCATCCCCCCCACATTAGAATGACCTCCTATTTCCCAAAATTCAAGACTTTACTCAAAGCCCTCTTCCTTGAGTGCACCTGAACTGAAGGGGAAGATCATAGAACCCCCCTGTAGACCTAATGATCTGTATGATAATGTTATTTGCAATGCTCATAAGTTGTCCAGATGTGGATTCTGCCTTCGCCGCCAAGGCACATTGTTATACCTGATGTGAAGCGCTCTGATACCCTTGGGTCCAGCTAGCGCTATACAAAACTTATAATAAATAAACAATGTCAGATCTTGCAGTCAAAATCATATGTTCCAAGCCTCTCGTTTAGGTTTTCTACTACGTAGCTAAACTTCACAGTCTAATTGTTCAGTCATGATTACAGTATGCGATTTTGGAATACATTGTGTTTTTTGTTTCTTTTTTAAAAAGGGGACGTCTAAACCATAAAGATTAGTTCTAAAAAGTAGCGCATTAGTTACGTAGTCAAACCGTACCTCTGACTTACTTGGCACAGTGAAGTCCTTCGGCGAGTATGCCTATATAGTCCTTCCCCTCCTGAATGTTGGACATTGTCTGAAAGGCTTCTGTATAGAAAGCGTGACGTAAACTGCTAAGTAGTCAATTAGGTGTTTGAGACGATCGGGATGGATAGTGGAGGTTAATTTGTAGAGTCAGCCTCTCTGTGCCCTAAAGAGCACAGTGAGCAAACAACAGAGAAGGTAGTAAGAACACAGGCTTGTGCTGGGTATTTTTGAGTCTTTAAAGCTACTGCTTTTCTATCCATGACTGTTTAAATCAAACTCTCGGTTTCTTTGCAATTTTTATTTCTTAAACTGCAGGTAATTCTACTCATTACTGTTGAATTTCTCTCCTTACTTTGCTGTGCTTAGGCCTGCAGGAGCAACCCCTCCTGCTCCCCTCTGTTTTTTAAAAGGTAAGAATACAAACTACACCCTCAGAGGTTAAGGAGAGTGTGTTTAACAGACTGCTTAATCTACTTTATGGTTTAAACTGTGCATGTAGCAATCATTTCTGGTTAGAAAAGTGATGTGTTCAAGTGGGCGAAAAACAGTATTTTAAGTGGCTTAGATGTAAGACTTACCTGCAGGGTAAAACAGGACCTGCAACGTGTGAATTGAGCCAATCCTTATCCGAAGAAATTCTGACTTCAAGAGCAGCTCCGTTCCCCCTGGCCATCATCCTATGATTGAGGTCACATGCCCCTTATATAAGTTCCCTACTGGTTGTTACATCTGTGCTCAGATTGTTTCCTATATCTATGGCTTCTATTGGATTTGGGCTTAAATTTAGGGTTCTGATTGGCTGATAGGTCTGAGTTTGTGATTGGTTCCTGGGACTAGGGTTTCTATTGGGCGTAGGGTTTGGGATTTGGTATCTGATTAGCTGCTAGGGCTGTGATTAGTTGGAAGGGACTGGACTCCTATTGGTCCTAAGGCTTAGTGCTAGTGTTCTGATTGGTAAGGGCTAGGCTTCCCATTGGCCAAAAGTGTCACCCAATCACTGGGGCTATTTAAGCTTATGGCTCAGGGCATCTCATCCTTGACATCGAGTTGCCTGTTTGGGACAGGTTGGACCTAGGGCCAGAATTGCTTCCCTTTTTTCCATTCACCAGCAACCTCCTCAACCTGTCCACATTCACAAACATATTAACACACTCACAGAAAAGGCACCCTGCTCATTTACTACAAACAAACACTAACTACAGTCCAATGTCTCTACAACCACCTTAAAATGGCACATTCCACACCTATACAACCTTCTATCCCAACTACCACACAGTAGCACCATCACTCACTCAAAAACACCACACTCTCCTATACCACTAACAACTCCACACATCACTAACATAACACCAACTGGGGGGACGCACTAGAGAGCTCCCTGCAAGATGGCCGCACTCTAATGCAGCTTTGCTGGCTGGAAATCCAAATCCATCAATAATCGTGACATCTGACATCCATATGTCCGAATCAAAGATGTATAGGTATATCACTACATATGATGAGTGAGTATATGTATGAGTGACTATATAGAACTGTTGGTGAATGAGTGGATGTGTATATAGATGGTGGAATTATTGAATTGGTTGTTGTAACTGGTATGGGTATTTCCATTTTTTTGAAAATGTTAGTTTCTTTTATTGAATATGTGTTTCAAGGGTTACATTACAGTGAAAGGAGGTCTGTCACTCTGTCACAAGGATGGTGTCATCAGTGATGTCATGAGTGTTGTCACTGACCATGTCATGAGTGATGTAATATGTGACGTCATCAGCAGTGCATTGCACGCGCAAGTTATAGTGAGTCCCACTAACTATAACGTGGGAATTTCAATGGTTTTATGCGAGTAAAATTCCAGCTAACTATAACAGGTGTGAAACCTATGGTTTTTTCAGTGAATTTAAAAGGTTTTTTAAATGCTAATTCCTAACTATAACTGGTGTGAAACCTATGGTTTTTTCAGTGAATTTCATAGGTTTTTTAAATGCTAATTCCTAACTATATATAGGGCCTCAAACTTATGTTTTTTTCAGTGAATTTCATAGGTTTTTTAATAGCTAATTTCTATAGCTATGAAATATATTTTTTATAATAAATCATATATTGTACATTTATGTAATACTATTTTTTTATGTATATTTTTCTCTTTTATTTTTTTGCCTTGTTGCGCTCCCGGTGTGCGTACCGGTGAACGCACAGGTAAGCGCAGTGTTATGGCGTGCCCCGGTGTGCGTACCAGTGAGCGTCCCGTTAGCGCCATTGCCGCGAACGAAAACAACATCGTGACGTATCGCGTAGCCGCGTGATGCGTCTTATGACACACGGCGTAAGCACACCCGGAAGCGCCCGAACGCATACGATCGCGCAACGTAAGCGCCGCCGGGCGCGCACCGGGGCGCGTAGCGTAAGCGCGTCGGGTCATGTGACCTAAAAATAACACTTTTCATTGGTTCAGATCAGTTTTGGTTTCCAAATGATGAAACCCAGATTATGTGACTTGAAAATATCACTTTTCATTGGTTCAGACCAGTTTTGTTTTCCAAATGATGAAAGCCCCCACCTTTTTCCTCATTCTCACTTTGTTCTTTGAGTGAGGAAGACCTGCTTTTTTCTTAGAGATATGGATACAGTACTATCAGCAGCTGGAGCATCTGCCCCACTACCACCACCACAACCACCACAAGGACCACCAGAACATCACATTGGTGGTCAAGAAGAAGAGGAGGAGGAGGAAGAGAGAAGGCAGTTCCTGCCAGAAGACAATCCCCCATACAAACCTAGGAAGCACTTTATATGTGAGTTTTATAAAATCCCAAGGGGTTCCAAAAAAGTAAACGCTGCAAAGGTGACCTGTCTCATCTGTGGCGCTGTACTATCCAGGGGGAACCCTGCCAAAAAATATTCATTTGGCAATCACACAATGCTTCGCCACATGCAACAATGGCATCCCAACAACTATTCTGCAGCAGAGGTGAGAGAACTGTGCAGAAACCTTCCCCCATCGTCTTCCCGAACCTCACTCCATCGGGTCCAGAGACAAGGGAGATGGTGCCAAACATACAAACCAAGTTTGGTGGGTACAAAATCGTTTGCATTGTTTGTGGCAAAACAATTACCTATGGTTAGCAAAGTATAAATCTCATCAACCTTGCTGGTGACAACCACCAGTGCCGAAAGAAGCCTTAATTATTTCCTGTTTTTTTTTTGCTCCAGTTGAGCCGTTTACAATTCCCTGTTTTTTGTTTGTCCCCATAAAAAATAAAAAAAATATATAAAATTCTTTATAAAAGCCAAAAAAAGTGAAAAATGTTCACAAAAACAATAAAAAAAATATAAAACAACAAAAAGAATTGAAAAACAGTTCTTTTTGAACTACCTCTAATTTATAAAAAAATGCTACATTTTTTGAAAACTCTGTAATTCTTTTTTCTCCAGGGTACACGTACCGGTACGCTCTCCGGTGCGCGTACCGGGGCGCGCACCAAAAAAAAAATAAAAAAAAAAATAAAGGAGTGAGCATGAGGGAAAGACACAGAGAGAGTGATGTTAAGAGAAAGAGAGCTAGAGGGAGCAACACAGAGGGACTGTGGATTAGATAGTAAGACAGAGAGAAGGTGTAATAGGGTGTAAGTGAGAAAAGGAAAATGAATAAGGGAGCAAAACAAGGGAAGAGAGAGGAAGAAAACTAAGCAGAGGTACTGGGAGAATGTGAGTTGATGTTGAAAGTAAAAGGAAGGACAGTAAAGGATGGGGAATGAGGGGTAGTGACGGAACCGGAGTAAAGGAACAACGGTGAGGGAGGGTGAGAAAAGAGCAGTGAGTGTAAGTAAAGAGGGGTGAAAGAGGGTGGATAAAATTGAATAAGGCTAAGACATAGGGCGTGACAGAGAGAAAGGACAGAGAGAGTAAAGGAAGAAGGGAATTAACCTCACTATTTCACAAAATACAAATCCTCTATCCTGCAAATGTTCATACCAAGCATTATCAAAAAACATGACACAAACCAACAAGAAAGAAGCTCAATGTGCTTCCTAATCAGAGATAACACAGGTGACATCATTGTGAAAGGTTCAAATATATTTCTTTAATCATGTAGACACTAGTTATACCTTCTCAAAAATGTAAACGCCATTCATTTTTCCCAAAATCTTTTTTCACATCACATTTAAGAAACACAGCACAGGTCCTATGTACAAGCATTCCATGTCACTACTGAAACTTCACAATTTTACAAAATACATTTCCTCTATGCAGCAAAAACGTTTTACCAAGCATTATCAAAAAACATGACACAAAGCAACATTAAAAAAACACATTTTGCTTCCAAATCTTCTCCATAGAGTATACAAGTCTCTATCTATATTAAATGAATCATTACTCACCTTTACAACTGCTTTGGGAGACTGAGAACAGTGTCAGACACACACACCAATATTTCTTTAGCAGAGCAAAAGGTATGTACTCCAGGCACTGCAACCATGAATGGCACAGAAAACCTCTAATTCTACACACATATCCCTCATGTTAACCAATTAAAACGCTTCCCTCTCTATTTTCAAACCAACACCCTTCCCCCCCTCAGCCCTTTCTACCTGTTACCATAGCAACTCCCTCCTCACTGAACTCTCAGGTTTAAAAGTTTATTCTACAATGTTGCAAATGAACTCAGCAAGGATGTTTGACCTCTCAATACACCAGCTTATCCGGTGCTATGTTTCTTTAAATGACTTTTTCTTAACCATTCAAATTACTTCTTTCACAGAACAGAAGCATGCACCCTAACTTTCATTTGCCAACTATCTGAATCCGCCAATCATTGCTTGTGATTCAAGAGCACTGAAACTCCACATTTTTTTTTGCAAACTCCTACTGTTCCAACTGCCATTCCATTCCTACACTTCATCTGACTGCACCAGAACCTCCTCTCACCATGTATTCTGTCTGGTTTATTGGACATAGCTACATCCACTGGGCTCAAAGGTATGCAGCTATCAGACATTTTCACAACCTTGATTTACCAAATGTAGACATCAAGTGGATTGGCCAGAGAGGATTGAAATATCATCAATTGATACCATTGGTGAAAACCTTTTACCATCTGCCACACCCTGACCTCATAATTGTGCACTGTGGTGGAAATGACCTAGGCACTTTGACTGGGGTAGGTCTGGAAATGCTTTTAAAGGACACCTTTGGGCAATTGATGACACTTTTTCCACAAACTACATTGGTATATTCCAATATATGCCAAAGACAGAAATGGAAGTGGTCCAATCAATTTTGTCCACAATTTGAGAAAGCACGGAAACATGTGAATAAATCTGTTTCTGCTTACATGAGAGACTATGGAATGGGTTCAATATACAATAACAACTTGCGTTACAACATGCAAGATATCTATAGAGGAGATGGTGTTGACTTCTCAGATGAGGAGAATAGAATATACCTCCTAAATTTAAGACTGTGCATTGGAACCTACTTGTAGGTACCTAAATCAGCCACAGAACCCAAAAGCTCTTTTCAGGGCTACCCTACCTCTGATCACTCAAATTTAGTGGAATACCATTGAGCCATTTGGGCTGTAGCCCTGTCTAAATATCCTGAGGTAAATTACATTACAAAAACACATATGAAGTGTTAGAATTTACAACCAATTAAAATGTTGCTTTCATTTTCTATTTTTATTTCCTGACATTTGATTGGTTATGTACATGAATATAAATGAAAAATGAGAGGAAAACACGGCCATTTTGACTACAACTACCTGAGGTACATCTTTAAAGGATTTTCTCATTTATCTTCATCACCTTTCTATAAGGTAAGTTGTTCATTTGTAAGGGGCACTTTAAGTTAATTTGTAAAAATGTTTTCTGATAGTTATTTACTGTCCCTCTGTTATAGTTATAGATTAAGTTAGGCTTCTCTGTTATAGTTATAGATTGAGTTAGGCTTCTCTGCTATAATTATGAATTTACTTAGGCTTCTTCACATACACTTTTTTATATTTCTACTTCCTGCCTGATACCATACACTGCCCAAAGATAACTTCACTGTTAAAAACTCAGAAGTACCTGTCTGAACTTAAACCCAAATGTGCCCTAACTCTACTGATATAGTTATTTTTTATGCAATTTACAGCAAGAAAATGGAAGATACACCACAGACCATCAATATTTCTTTCGAAATTACTAATGATGAGATTCTTTTCGAAATTGCCGATGAGGAAATTCTTCAAGAAGATTTTCTTGACTTCCTGGATGTTTGCGGGGGATTCGTCAAGCGGGGGCCGAGATATAAGGGGGGTCCCAAAACGTGTTTTCCCCATGTTAATTTCCATAGGGCGGTTGGACTCACTTTTAGCCGGAACGGCTGAATGGATTCCCACGAAACTTGGCAAAATTGTAGGGACTGGTAGCCCGATGTGCCTTTGCTATGTCACAAGATATGTGATCCAGTGGATTTTGAGTAATTTAGGTTAAAAAAAAAATATATATCTATAAGCGCGCCCCGGTACGCGCACCGGTGAGCGCTCCGGGCGCGCACCGCAAGTTCGCGCGCGGAAAGCTGATTGGCTTTCGGGTGTCTGTAATGATTCGAAACAGTCCGGAGCGGCCGCCATCTTGTGTCTTGGTAGGATGGAGACACAAGAGGTGGCAATAACAAAGGGGGATTTAACCAAAAGGGGGCAGGGTAGACCCCCCCTGACCCCCTAGGTTTGATGTGGGGGCCATAAAAGGGTCCCGCGGGACAAAAAAAAGTAATTAATTTTTTTTCGATTTTCGCAGGGTGGAACGCCCGGTACGCGCACCGGGGAGCGTACCGGGGAGCGTACCATGGGGCAAAATAGTGAAAAAAATTAGTGTAGAATAATTATTTTGAGTGATCAGAGGTAGGGTAGCTCTGAAAAGAGCTTGTGGGTTCTGTTGCTGATTTAGGTACCTACAAGTACATCCCACACACACCTACACGCACACACCCCATACACACACCACACACCCACCCACACACACCCCCACAAATCTCACCCACACACACACACCCCACCCACACCTCCACCCACACCAAAACACCCCACACACCCACACCTACACCTTACACATCCACATCCACACCCACACCCACACACCCACACTCACACACACACCTCACCCCCCCCACACACACACACATCACAGACACAGCCCACACATCCCACACACACATCTCCCCCCCCACACACACACACCTGACAGACACATCCACACATCCCACACACACACTCACATCCCACACACATACCCCCCACACTCACCCCCCCCCCACATACACCTCACGCACCCACACGTCTACATACACCCAAACACCCCACACACCCACACACACACCTTACACACCCACCCCCCCACCCACACCCACACACCCCACACATCTACACCCACACACACACCTCATCCCCCCACACACACACAGACACACCTCACAGACACACCCCACACATCCCTCACACACACCTTGCCCCCCTCACACATGGGGAAAACCCAGTGAAACAGTAAAATAATAATTTAAAGTGCTTAGAGGTAAGGTAGCTCTGCATAGAGTTGTTGTGTTGTGTGGGTGATATAAGTACCAGCATGTAGGTACCAATGCAGAGTTTTAAATTCAATGTAGACTGTGTCCTCTGTAGATAATTTGCATGTTGTTACAGAAGTTATTGTGGTATATGGAATCTATACTATAGTCTGTCAGGAAAGCAGAAACAACATGGAGGCAAGAGATGAAAAAGAGATGTCAAATACACATTGGAGATAATAAAGTGGGAGAAAGGAAGTAACTATGAGCAAAATTACAATGTAACACAAAAAAGTTGCACAGTATACTATAAGTCTCACATTATATTATATTAATTTTGGTACTATTTCATGAATTATATATAAAAAAGAATAATGTCTGGAACAATTTTTAATTATTAAATACAAATGTATTGGTCTGATTTTTCAAAATTTAATAACACTTCCAACAATATTTCGTCAGGAATGTCCTCATTTGGATTACATGATTCCATTTCTTCCACATGTTTAAGAAACTCTTCATCAAGAGACTGATCCAAAAAGTCTAAATCATTAATCTCTTCCTCTGGGTTGGTCTCGAGATCAATTTTGAATGAAATATTAAATTTCTTTTGTTCTCCTTCCATTTTGTTGCTGTAAATTGCATAAAAAATAAATATATCAGTAGAGATAGGGCACTGTTAGGTTTAAGTTCAGACAGGTACTTCTGAGTTTTTAACAGTGAAGTTATCTTCGGGCAGTGTATGGTATCAGGCAGGAAGTAGAACTATTAAAAAGTGCATGCGATGAAGACTAACTAAAATCATAATTATACTAGAGAAGCCTAACTTAATCCATAAATATAATAGAGAAGCATATCTCAAGCTATAACTATAACAGAGTGACAATAAATAACTATCAGAAAACGTTTTTACTAATTAATTTAAAGTGCTCCTTACAAATTAACAACTTACTTTTGAGAGAGGTGAAGAAGAAAAAATTTGAAAATCCTTTCAAGATGTACCTCAGGTAGTTGTAGTCAAAATGGCCGTGTTTCCTTCTTATTTTTCATTTATATTCATGTACATAACCAATCAAATGTCAGGAAATAAAAGTAGAAAATGAAAGTAACATTTTAATTGGTTGTAAATTCTAACACTTCAGATGTGTTTTTGTCATGTAATTTACCTCAGGATATTTAGACAGGGCTACAGGCCAAATGGCTCAATGGAATTCCATGAAATTTGGGAAAATGGTAGGGACTGGTATGTAGTATGGCCTATTCTATATTTGGTGAACTTCTCTACAGAGGTTTTTATGTAAATTAACTTTTTAAAAAATTTGGGAGCGCTTACCGGTGCGCGCCCCGGTACGCGTACCGGCAGCGCAACGGGAGTCCTCCATCTTGTGTTTCGGTAGATTTGAGACACAAGATGGAGGACAAACAACGTTGGGAATGGGTAAAAGGGGGCACGGTAGACACCCCCTGACCCCCTAGGTTTTCTGAGGGGGTCTTAAGAGGCCCATATAGGCCCCACCAAAAAAAATTAAACATTTTCGCGGGGGGAGCGCACGGTACGCACACCGGTGCGCGTACCGGGAAGCGTACTTTGGTGAAAATTAGTGAAAAAAGTTAGAGTAAAATAATCATTGTGAGTGATCAGTTGTAGGGTAGCCCTGAAAAGAGCTTTTGGGTTCTGGGGCTGATTTAGGTACCTACAAGTAGGTTCCAATGCACAATCTTAAATTGAGGAGGAATATTCAATTCCCCTCATCTGAGAAGTGCACACCATCTCCTCTGTAGATATCTTGCATGTTGTAACGCAAGTTGTTGTTGTATATTGAACCCATTCCATAGTCTCTCATGTAAGCAGAAACAGATTTATTCACATGTTTCCGTGCTTTCTCAAATTGTGGACAAAATTGGTTGGACCACTTCCATTTCTGTCTTTGTCATATATTGGAATATACCAAGGCAGTTTTTGGGAAAAGTGTCATCAATTGCCCAAAGGTGTCCTTTAAAACCATTTCCAGACCTACCCCAGTCAAAGTGCCTAGGTCATTTCCACCACAGTGCAAAATTATACGGTCAGGGTGTGGCATATGGTGACAGGTTTTCACCAATGGTATCAATTGATGACATCTCAATCCTCTTTGGCCAATCCATTTTATGTGCACATTTGGTAAATCAAGGTTGTGAAAATTTCTGATAGCTGCATACCTTTGAGCCCAGTGAATGTAGCTATGTCCAATAATCCAGACAGAGTACATGGTGAGAGGAGGTTCTGGTGCCGTCAGATGAAGTGTAGGAATGAAGTGGCAGTTGGAACAGTAGGAGTTTGTAAAAAAAAACTGTGGAGTTTCAGTGCTCTTGAATCACAAGCAATGATTGGCGGATTCAGATAGTTGAAAAGTGAAAGTTAGGGTGCATGGTTGTGTTCTGTGAAAGAAGTCATTTGAATGGTCAAGAAAAAGTCATTAAAAGAAAGATTGCACCTGATAAGCTGGTTTATTGATAGGTCAAACATCCTTGCTGAGTTCATATGCAACATTGTAGAATAAACTTTTAACCCTGAGAGCTCAGTGAGGAGGGAGTTGCTATGGTAACAGGTAGAAAGGGCTGAGGGGGGGGGGAGGGTGTTGATTTGAAAATAGAGAGGGAAGAGTTTTGATTGGTTACCATGAGTAATATGTGTGTAGAGGTTTTCTGTGCCATTCATGGTTGCAGTGGCTGGAGTACATACCTTTTGCTCTGCTAAAGAAATATTGGTGTGTGTGTCTGACACTGTTCCCAATCTCCCAAAGCATTTGTAAAGGTGAGTTATGATTCATTCAATAAAGATAGAGAGTTCAGATTAAGAAGCACATTGAGCTTCTTTGTTGTTGGTTTGTGTGATGCTTTTTGAAAATGCATGGTATCAATATTTGCAATAGAGAGGAAATGTATTTTGTAAAATAGTGAGTTTTCAGAACTGAAATGGAATTCTTGTACATAGGACCTGCGCTGTGTTTCTAAAATGTTATTCAAAAAACGATTTTGGGGCAAATCAATGGTTTTACATTTTTGAAAAGGAATAGTGTGTGCATGATTACATAAAAATATTTGAACCTTTTACAATCATATCACCTGTGTTACCTTAGATTAGGAAGCAGAATGAGCTTCTTTGCTGTTGGTTTTTGTCATTTTTTGGGTAATGCCTGGTAGGAATGTTTGCAATAGAGAGGAAATGTATTTTGTAAAATAGTGAGTTTTCAGAACTGAAATGGAATTCTTGTACATAGGACCTGCGCTGTGTTTCTAAAATGTTATTCAAAAAACGATTTTGGGGCAAATCAATGGTTTTACATTTTTGAGAAGGAATAGTGTGTGCATGATTACATAAAAATATTTGAACCTTTCACAATCATATCACCTGTGTTACCTCAGATTAGGAAGCAGACTGAGCTTCTTTGCTGTTGGTTTGTGTCATTTTTTGGGTAATGCCTGGTAGGAATGTTTGCAATAGAGAGGAAATGTATTTTGTAAAATAGTGGGTTTTCAGAACTGAAATGGAATTCTTGTACATAGGACCTGCGCTGTGTTTCTAAAATGTTATTCAAAAAACGATTTTGGGGCAAATCAATGGTTTTACTTTTTTGAGAAGGAATAAATAGTGTGTTCATGTTTACATTAACATATTTGAACCTTTCACAATCATGTCACCTGGGTTACCTCCGATTAGGAAGCAGACTGAGCTTCTTTGCTGTTGGTGTGTGTAATTTTTTGGGCAATGCTTGGTAGGAATGTTTGCAATAGAGAGGAAATGTATTTTGTAAAATAGTGAGTTTTCAGAACTGAAATGGAATGCTTGTACATAGGACCTGCGCTGTGTTTCTAAAATGTTATTCAAAAAACGATTTTGGGGCAAATCAATGGTTTTACTTTTTTGAGAAGGAATAAATAGTGTGTTCATGTTTACATTAACATATTTGAACCTTTCACAATCATGTCACCTGGGTTACCTCCGATTAGGAAGCAGACTGA
The DNA here is from genome assembly GCF_964261635.1 of Lissotriton helveticus. Taxonomy (NCBI): domain Eukaryota; kingdom Metazoa; phylum Chordata; class Amphibia; order Caudata; family Salamandridae; genus Lissotriton; species Lissotriton helveticus. The sequence goes on along the minus strand of NC_136068.1, from coordinate 875,253,159 downwards.
GCTTCTTTGCTGTTGGTGTGTGTAATTTTTTGGGCAATGCTTGGTAGGAATGTTTGCAATAGAGAGGAAATGTATTTTGTAAAATAGTGAGTTTTCAGAACTGAAATGGAATGCTTGTACATAGGACCTGCGCTGTGTTTCTAAAATGTTATTCAAAAAAAGATTTTGGGGCAAATCAATTGTTTTACATTTTTGAGAAGGAATAAATAGTGTGTGCATGATTACATAAAAATATTTGAATCTTTCACAATCATGTCACTTGTGTTACCTCGGATTAGGAAGGACACTGAGGGCCTTATTTATGAAAACAGCGATGCGTCAGTTTTCACTGTGCACTCCTTGCGACACAAATGATGCGTCATATTTAATGTATGACGCATCATGTCGCAAGGAATTACAGATAAGTCAGTATTTCTGACGTATCTGTAAGCGCAAAAGTGACGCATTTCTGGAGTGTGTCACAAAAGTGACGCAACTCTAGCAATGCGTCTTTTCAAATGGGGAAAGGCCCAAGTGAAAGGTTTTGCGTCAGTCTTACGTCTGCTGTGAGGCAGTTACAAGATTTTGACATAACAGTGTCCTAAAAGCGACGCAGTGAAATCTCATAGATTTCACTGCGTCACTATTACAAGGTTTTTTACAGGGGAACGCCCCCTCTGCATACATTATACCAGACGCACGTATAATGTGGCGCAGGGGTTTAAAAAGTGACACATCTACCTAGATGTGTCATTTTTTAAATATGGCACAACAAGGCACATGTTTTATGCTGCTGATGCGTCACAAAAAGTGACGCATCACCAGCGGAAAACTAACGCAGGGCCTCATAAATTAGGCTCTGAGCTTCTTTGCTGTTGGTTTGTGTCATGCTTTTTGATAATGCTTGGTATCTACATTTGCAAGATAGAGGATTTTTATCTTGTGAAATAGTGAGGTTTCAGAACTGAAATGGAATGCTTGTACATAGGACCTGCGCTGTGTTTCTAAAATGTTATTCAAAAAACGATTTTGGGGTAAATCAATGGTTTTACATTTTTGAGAAGGAATAAATAGTGTGTGCATGATTACATAAAAATATTTGAATCTTTCACAATCATGTCACTTGTGTTACCTCAGATTAGGAAGGACACTGAGGGCCTTATTTATGAAAACAGCGATGCGTCAGTTTTCACTGCGCACTCCTTGCGACACCAATGATGCGTCATATTTAATGTATGACGCATCATGTCGCAAGGAGTTACAGATAAGTCAGTATTTCTGACGTATCTGTAAGCGCAAAAGTGACGCATTGCTGGAGTGTGTCACAAAAGTGACGCAACTCCAGCAATGCGTCTTTTCAAATGGGGAAAGCCCCATGTGAAAGGGTTTGCGTCAGTCTTACGCCTGCTGTGAGGCAGGTACAAGATTTTGACATAACAGTGTCCTAAAAGTGACGCAGTGAAATCTCATAGATTTCACTGCGTCACTATTACAAGGTTTTTTACTGGGGAACGCCCCCTCTGCATACATTATACCTGACGCAGGAAATATATTTTGTAAAATAGTGAGTTTTCAGAACTGAAATGGAATGCTTGTACATAGGACCTGCGCTGTGTTTCTAAAACGTATTTAAAAAACGATTTTAGGGCAAATCAATGGGTTTCAGTAGTGAAATTGAATGCTTGTACATAGGACCTGTGCTCTGTTTCTAAAATGTTATTGTAAAAACGATTTTGGGGCAAATCAATGGCTTTTACATTTTTGAGAAGGAATAAATAGTGTGTGCATGATTACATAAAAATATTTGAACCTTTCACAATCATATCACCTGTGTTACCTTAGATTAGGAAGCAGAATGAGCTTCTTTGCTGTTGGTTTTTGTCATTTTTTGGGTAATGCCTGGTAGGAATGTTTGCAATAGACAGGAAATGTATTTTGTAAAATAGTGAGTTTTCAGAACTGAAATGGAATTCTTGTACATAGGACCTGCGCTGTGTTTCTAAAATGTTATTCAAAAAACGATTTTGGGGCAAATCAATGGTTTTACATTTTTGAGAAGGAATAGTGTGTGCATGATTACATAAAAATATTTGAACCTTTCACAATCATATCACCTGTGTTACCTCAGATTAGGAAGCAGACTGAGCTTCTTTGCTGTTGGTTTGTGTCATTTTTTGGGTAATGCCTGGTAGGAATGTTTGCAATAGAGAGTAAATGTATTTTGTAAAATAGTGGGTTTTCAGAACTGAAATGGAATTCTTGTACATAAGACCTGCGCTGTGTTTCTAAAATGTTATTCAAAAAACGATTTTGGGGCAAATCAATGGTTTTACTTTTTTGAGAAGGAATAAATAGTGTGTTCATGTTTACATTAACATATTTGAACCTTTCACAATCATGTCACCTGGGTTACCTCCGATTAGGAAGCAGACTGAGCTTCTTTGCTGTTGGTGTGTGTAATTTTTTGGGCAATGCTTGGTAGGAATGTTTGCAATAGAGAGGAAATGTATTTTGTAAAATAGTGAGTTTTCAGAACTGAAATGGAATGCTTGTACATAGGACCTGCGCTGTGTTTCTAAAATGTTATTCAAAAAACGATTTTGGGGCAAATCAATGGTTTTACTTTTTTGAGAAGGAATAAATAGTGTGTTCATGTTTACATTAACATATTTGAACCTTTCACAATCATGTCACCTGGGTTACCTCCGATTAGGAAGCAGACTGAGCTTCTTTGCTGTTGGTGTGTGTAATTTTTTGGGCAATGCTTGGTAGGAATGTTTGCAATAGAGAGGAAATGTATTTTGTAAAATAGTGAGTTTTCAGAACTGAAATGGAATGCTTGTACATAGGACCTGCGCTGTGTTTCTAAAATGTTATTCAAAAAAAGATTTTGGGGCAAATCAATTGTTTTACATTTTTGAGAAGGAATAAATAGTGTGTGCATGATTACATAAAAATATTTGAATCTTTCACAATCATGTCACTTGTGTTACCTCGGATTAGGAAGGACACTGAGGGCCTTATTTATGAAAACAGCGATGCGTCAGTTTTCACTGTGCACTCCTTGCGACACAAATGATGCGTCATATTTAATGTATGACGCATCATGTCGCAAGGAGTTACAGATAAGTCAGTATTTCTGACGTATCTGTAAGCGCAAAAGTGACGCATTTCTGGAGTGTGTCACAAAAGTGACGCAACTCTAGCAATGCGTCTTTTCAAATGGGGAAAGGCCCAAGTGAAAGGTTTTGCGTCAGTATTACGTCTGCTGTGAGGCAGTTACAAGATTTTGACATAACAGTGTCCTAAAAGTGACGCAGTGAAATCTCATAGATTTCACTGCGTCACTATTACAAGGTTTTTTACAGGGGAACGCCCCCTCTGCATACATTATACCAGACGCACGTATAATGTGGCGCAGGGGTTTAAAAAGTGACACATCTACCTAGATGTGTCATTTTTTAAATATGGCACAACAAGGCACATGTTTTATGCTGCTGATGCGTCACAAAAAGTGACGCATCACCAGCGGAAAACTAACGCAGGGCCTCATAAATTAGGCTCTGAGCTTCTTTGCTGTTGGTTTGTGTCATGCTTTTTGATAATGCTTGGTATCTACATTTGCAAGATAGAGGATTTTTATCTTGTGAAATAGTGAGGTTTCAGAACTGAAATGGAATGCTTGTACATAGGACCTGCGCTGTGTTTCTAAAATGTTATTCAAAAAACGATTTTGGGGTAAATCAATGGTTTTACATTTTTGAGAAGGAATAAATAGTGTGTGCATGATTACATAAAAATATTTGAATCTTTCACAATCATGTCACTTGTGTTACCTCAGATTAGGAAGGACACTGAGGGCCTTATTTATGAAAACAGCGATGCGTCAGTTTTCACTGCGCACTCCTTGCGACACCAATGATGCGTCATATTTAATGTATGACGCATCATGTCGCAAGGAGTTACAGATAAGTCAGTATTTCTGACGTATCTGTAAGCGCAAAAGTGACGCATTGCTGGAGTGTGTCACAAAAGTGACGCAACTCCAGCAATGCGTCTTTTCAAATGGGGAAAGCCCCATGTGAAAGGGTTTGCGTCAGTCTTACGCCTGCTGTGAGGCAGGTACAAGATTTTGACATAACAGTGTCCTAAAAGTGACGCAGTGAAATCTCATAGATTTCACTGCGTCACTATTACAAGGTTTTTTACTGGGGAACGCCCCCTCTGCATACATTATACCTGACGCAGGAAATATATTTTGTAAAATAGTGAGTTTTCAGAACTGAAATGGAATGCTTGTACATAGGACCTGCGCTGTGTTTCTAAAACGTATTTAAAAAACGATTTTAGGGCAAATCAATGGGTTTCAGTAGTGAAATTGAATGCTTGTACATAGGACCTGTGCTCTGTTTCTAAAATGTTATTGTAAAAACGATTTTGGGGCAAATCAATGGCTTTTACATTTTTGAGAAGGAATAAATAGTGTGTGCATGATTACATAAAAATATTTGAACCTTTCACAATCATGTCACCTGTGTTACCTCAGATTAGGAAGCAGACTGAGCTTGTTTGCTGTTGGTTTGTGTCATTTGTATGGTAATGCTTGGTAGGAATGTTTGCAAGAGAGAGGAAATGTATGTTACCTGTGTTTCCTCAAATTAGGAAGTGGATTGTACAGATGAGGTGAGGCATGTCCAGGGGCGCAAAGGAGTTGAGGCCTGTGTCCATGAGTGCAATTGAGAGGATTTACCTCCTCTGACCCTTAGACAAACATTATGTAATTTATGGTCCTTCAACAGGCCTCAATACATTGAGTATAATTGATGGTAACAGGGTGCAGATGAGATGAGGCGTGTTCAGGGGTGTAAATGAACTGAAGCCTGTCTAATGAAGCAGATGAGTTGAGGTCTATTCTGGGTTGCAGATAAGGTGAGGATTGTCCATGGGTGCATAGGAGGTGATGCCTGTGTTGAGGAGTGCAGTGGAAGAGAGGTCTGTCCAGGGGTGGAAAGGAGGTGAGGGCTGTGTCTAAGAGTGCAGTGGGGGATAGGCTTCATGAAGTGCAGTCCAGTGGACTCTTAGACACCGGCCTCACAACCTATGTTCCCCAGGACAGTCCTTACCTCATGTGTACAATCTGCTTACTAATCTGAGGAAACACAGGTGATATGATTGTGAAATGTGCAAATACATTTTTTTAAACATGCAGATACTATCTAATCCGTGTTAATAATGTAAAAGTAATTCATGTGCCCGAAATATTTTTTTAGAATTATATTTAAAAAACAGAGATAAGGTCATATGTAGAAGTATTATAGTGTTTATATTGTTTGCTTATTGTCATTGTTTTGTTGTTTGGTAATAGTGGTCTATAATGATTTTTTTATTTTTATTTTTGTTTTCCACAGATTTAAATCAAGATTTCAATAGAAAGGAAATATGCCCTCAAGGGAAAGGAGACGAAAAGATTGTTAGCGGAAAAAATCAAAAACAGCAACGGAATTACAGCATTCTTCCACAACAAATACTTCAAAAAACAGGAAAAAAGCTCCTGGTAAGACAACTAAGTCTTTCTTACGGAACATATGTAGATCAAAAAAAAATGTTGGACAGTATGTAGAAAAAGAGAAGGAGAGAGCAATTTTGAAGAGGAAGGAGAGATCACCAAAAAATGTTACTACTGCAGCAGGAGACACTAATATGTATAGGAATAGAAGGCAAAATCAATTTAGGGACATTCGTAAACGAATGTTTCGCAATATGGTTTTAAATTTGTTAAAAAATATTAAAAAAGGTAAACAGAGATCTGCTTTTTATAAGAAAAAGAAAAGTGTAGAGAAGATTGTTGATCATGCTTTTGAAGTTAAGAAAAAATTATTTATTTTAATAATCAATAGAATTAGGACACTTAACAAGACAATTGATGTTTTCAAATCAAACAGTAAATGGAAAAGAGTAATTAATCGGACTAATTTTTGTAAAGTTTTTTCTGGAGAATGGATGCACAGTTCAAGTTGTGAGCCATTTTTTAATGAGGAGAGTTACTTTCAGGAGAATGATTTAGTGCATGCAGTTGACACCAGTGGTCGAGCATATGAGGTGAAAGACGGTGGTCGGATTGAAAAAGAGAAACTTGTGCCTAGAGAACCAGAAGAGGTGTTAACTGATGAAGTTTTAGGGAGACGTACTAAGGGTCCACTGTACACTTGGAAGTGTAGTAGTATTTGTAGTGTGCGACAGGAATCAATCGATTTGTTTTGTAATTTCTTACGTACATATAGTAAGAAAACTCTAAAACAGAAAATGAAGATGTTGCAAGACTTAGACCCTTGCAGAGTGAGAGAAAACACAGGTTTGCAAGGGCATGCACTGGCTTGTCTTTCTAGAAAAGTCTGTCAGAGTGTTTTTCATCATTTTAGGATGTTAGCAGTGCATCGTAACAAAATGAGGAAATTAGTGAGAAGGTTGTATTATGCAAAAAGTCCAGCACTTAAGCTTAAACAATTAAACAGTGCTCTTTTGCATGGAACTGAATTAGATGTGAAGAAAATTTGTGAAGAAATTAAGATTTGTTATTTTAGTGAAAAAGAGGACAGTATAGAAATTGACACAGAAATTCAAGGTAATGTGGAAGACAATGTACAGATTTCAACTACAGAAAAGTTTGACCAGGAAATTATCAGGTTTAAGGTGAAATCAAGTGAAAGGCCGAATTTTACTTGTGTGTGTTGTCGACGCACTCATTATAAGCATCAAACTAGATTAGTTGATTTATACGTAAAAAGTGAAAAGATAAATAATTATGAGTGGAAGGATTTTGCAACTTATTTGTGGGTAGAGAATTATTTTGATTTGAGTACTGATCAGCATATTTGTAAATATTGTTATGATATATTAAATCAAAACAGAAGGCCTGCTAGAGCTGTTCATATTAATCTTGAGTTGGTAGACATTCCTCCTGAATTGGTGGATTTAAATACATATGAGTGTATTTTGATTCAATGTGTCCATCCTTTTCAGGCAATTGTTCGCATGGAGCCTAAGATAGGGAAATTGCCTCCTTCAGATTTACAGAGAGGATTAAAGGGAAGAGTTGTTTATTTGCCTCTAGATTTCAAGAAAAATATTGATACAATTGGTGTAGAGAAAGTGGAAGAGGCACCTCTGGTTATTCTAGTTAATGGGGTTCCGACAAAGAGTAAGAAAATCTGGCAAGATTTAGTGGATGTTAGGAAAGTCAAAAAGGCAACGTTGTATTTGGTCAAAAACAATGAGTACTACAAACATGTATGTGTTGGAGCAGAGGAAACAGCTGCAGATGAAGACAGTGATTGTTCAGCTGGCCAAATTGAAAAAGTTGATGTGTCTAGAAGTGCAGAAATATATGAACATTATACTGTTCATCCTTTGCATTCCAAAGAAGAAATGGGGAATGCAATTGACTTGTTTCAAATGAAATCAGCAAAAGGAAGTCCCATTAGTGTATGGGAAGAAAGTTTGGAAGCTCGTTGTTTTCCACAGCTATTTCCAACAGGTCGAGGTGGACGATATGACGATCGACCACTTCAAATCCCAGCATCTGAATACCGGACTTTAAGATTGTATGCTGAAGATCCAAGGTTTCGTCAATGCATTCCCTATTTGTTTCATCTACTGTATGAAAGTGACTTGTCTGGGCTTTCCTATGCAGTAAACCATATACTGAAAAGTGGAGCACATCTGCAAAATGTTTCGGCGAGGGACTTTATGGAGAAAGTCAATCTGCAAGATAATATTTTGGAATCTCATCTAATCAATCTCATGGCATGTCAGCGTGGTACAAACAAGTATTGGTACCGTCGTCATGGGGAATTGAAATGTATGCTAAGAAACTTAGGAACTCCTACATGGTTCCTCACTCTTAGCTGTGCCGAGTATGCATGGGATGACTTACTTCAATTTATACGCGAGGCAAATGCAAATATACAAAATATGGAATTCAAAACACCTGGAGAACTGTGTTCTTTGGATCCAGTGAATGTATGCAGATATTTCAATCATAGATTTGAAGCTATGATGTCTTTTATTACCAACAAAAAAAATCCTCCCGTTGGAGAGGTTTTGGATTTCTTTTGGAGAAAGGAGTACCAAGCGAGAGGTGCTCCTCACATACATATGTTGTTGTGGATTAAAGATGCACCCAAATTTGGAACAGATTCGGATGAAACAGTGATGAGCTTCATTGAAGAGTATTCAACATGTGCTGTTCCGAAAACTACTGAAGAAAACAGTTTAAGGCAACAAGTTTTACATTTTCAATCCCATCGGTGTGGAAAGTACTGTCGTCGAAAAGGTCATTTGATTAATCATCGAAAATTGAGTTGCGAAAATCCAGACAAAAGGGAATTCTACTATTTGGCTCTTTTGCAACTCTTTAAACCATGGCATACAGAAGATGAACTACTTGGAGATTTTCTCTGTTATGAAGACTCTTTTAATTCAACCGAGGATACCATAGAATGTCCTGTTTTTCCAAATTATCTGCCAATGTTGAATGAAGAAATAGAGCAAGAAGCAACAATTGCTGCAGAGATTGCAAGAGACAGTTCTCAAGACAGTCAGAGTTCTGCTTCATTGAGTCAGGATCCACTAGGAGGACCAATTATCCAAAATTAAGCTGCCACTGCCATAGATGAAGTGGAAAGAGCTATGGAGCAAGCTCAAGAGGATGTAATTAATTTAGAAGATTTGGTGAAACAATTAAACCTTGAGCAGAAACAGATATATGACAAAGTCACAGAACAGGTTGAACATGGATTCAGTCATGAGAAGAAAGAGTGCTCATGTACATCATTTAAGCCTGTCCAACTGTACGTGAGTGGAGAAGCGGGAACTGGAAAAAGTTTTCTGATTAAAGCAATTGCAACTTATCTGCATAAAACGACTGAATCACCGCTGTCTTGTGTTGTTACCACTCCAACTGGGCTGGCAGCACATAATATTAAAGGGATTACTTTACATCGTTTACTGATGCTGCCAGTGGAGCATGATAACAAATTGCAATACCACAAGCTATCTGGAGATGCGTGTTCCGAAGTTTCCAGAGTCCTGAAGAAAATGAAACTTCTTATCATTGATGAAGTAAGTATGGTCTCAAATCTAATGCTTGCTTTTGTGCATTTGAGAATGCAAGAAATTCTTAGAACAGAGTATGATGTGTTATTCAGAGGAAAACACATTATTGTTTTTGGAGATCTACTGCAGTTGACTCCAGTGAAAGGACAACCAGTGTGTAACATGGTCACGCATGAAGATACCAGGAAGTGCCTAGGAAGCATTGGAAACATTAATATATGGTTAAATTTCAAATATGCAGAACTACTCCAAAATATGCGTCAGGCAAATGATGAAGATTATAAAAATATTCTACAAGTTGTAAGAATCGGAAAAATAAGTCAGCATGGGAAAGAAGCTTTACATAGACGATTAATTTCAAATTTGTACCCAAATGAAAACATTCTTCCAGAGAATATTTTTAAGAAAATTAACGAGAAGAAATCTGGCATATGTTTGATGCCTACTCTGAAAGAATGTTCCAAGTTCAACAACAAAATGTTACAGTTAGAAAATGAAGAGATAGTGAAACTGGAAGCTATAGATAAAATAGAGCATAAGGGAGCAACAATTATTTTGTCAGAAAATTTTAAATCAAAATTGGATTCATTAGAGAAGACTATATCTAAAACTGCTGGTTTTGAAAAGACTCTGAATGTGTGTTTAAATTGTCGTATCATTTTGAGAAGGAATTTAAATGTTGAAAGAGGTCTGGTAAATGGAGCAATGGGTCATGTTGTTGGTTTTGTGAATTACAAAAATAGACATGGAATTGAAATTTTAAAAATTAAATTTGATGGCATTGACGAAATAGAGCAAATTTGTCGTTGTTCAGCTAGATTTTTGCTTGTGAAAGACTTATATGTTCGCCGAAAACAGTTTCCTGTTTGTTTGGCATATGCAGTGACAATTCATAAATCTCAAGGTTTAAGTGTAGATAGTGCTTTGGTGAACATTGGAAGTTCTGTGTTTAAAGAGGGTATGGCATATGTGGCATTATCACGAGTCAGAACTTTATCAGGATTGTACTTGATTGAGTGTGATGAAACAAAGGTTTGTGCTGATCTAGATTGTGTTAAAGAATACAATAGGTTAAGAAGAGAGTATGCTCCACATTTGCCTCACTATCCTCTGTTTCAAAAACGTGTGGTAGGCCGAAAAAGAAAAAATGAGAATAATTGCAGTGAGGTACTAGCAAAAAGACAAAAAGTAGATGAAAGTGTAATTGTAAGCAGAAAGAAAAATTATTCTGTTGAAGATGTTGTTGGATTTCAGTTTGAAAACAGTTCTGGTGTCAACTGCTATGCTAATGTAGTGGTTAATGTTGTTTTTTTTCTTCAAAATTTACAAGAACAGATTGTTGAAAATCGGGATCAAACATTCTGCTGTTTATTGAGTTCTGTGTTTGAGAAATGTAGCAGTGATAGAGCAAAAATAGAAAGTGTTTCAGAAATTAGAAATCTTTTAGACATATGTTCTGGTCAAAATCAATTTTCACAGATTATTCAGCAGTATTGTCAGGAATTTTTAATGTATATTTTTGATGTATTGGAAGATGAAGGAGTAGATATAAAAAATCTTTTTAGCCTTTCTTATCAATGGCAGCATGACTGTGACAACTGTACTTTATCAAGTAGTACTAGAATAGACAATGAAAGATTTATATATTTGAGTTTACCAGACTGCAAATCAGTGCCTTTTAATAATCTAGTTAAAGCAGCTGATCACAATATGGTGTGTACCCAATGTAAGTCTGCAATGCTGTCCACATTATTTTTACAAACTTATGGTAAATATGTGATTTTAATGTTCCAACGATGTAGACCTGATGGAAGTAAATTGACAACTTCTATTACAAATGTCGTGGCTTCTCAGTTATCAATTTCAGGAAGAACCTTTGCAACTGTAGCTATTATTTATCATGACGGTCCTTCAACAACATCAGGGCATTACACATGCTATTTAAAAAGTTGTAAAGGTTGGACCCTTTGTAATGACACTCACTTGACTTTCAAACAACGTTTGCCTTTTGACTTAAAAAATTCATATCTAGTGTTTTTAGAACCAAAATGTAAGTAAAGATAATTGGCCTATGAAGACGGGAGCAGTTATTAAAGGTTAGTTTGCTGTTTAAAATTATATTCTGAGTAAAAGTGATCAAGATAATATAAAAACTTCAGTTGTCATATAGGTACTGTAAGTGGATCTCATAGTAAGTGATATCAGTATTATAGGAAATGATGAACATGAGTGAGTCAGAGATGGTTTTATAAATATTTAAATATTGTGAAAATGTTGTATGAGCCTTTCTTTCAGAACATCGGAAAAACGGTAATTTTAGAGTTTCTTAGAATTCATTTGAAAATATACTCATACATCTGACACTATTTGGCCAAAAGGAAAAGTAAAGGAATGAGTAAAGAGTCATGACTGAAAAAAAGGAGTATATGAAAATATTTCAGATGTTCTTGGAGCTTTTCTTCTAGAAAGTCGATGAAATGGATTTTTTAGTGAACAGCAGAGTACTTTCCAATGAGAAAAGGACCTTCATGATATACTATTTGGCCTAAAGGAAAAGTAAGTGAATCAAAGATTAGTGTACATTTGTCATTTGTCAGTATCTAAGTTTTTTTTTAAAACACAATCTTTTTTAAGTGAAATTCAATATATTCTGAGAACAGCAAAAATAAACTATGTAACACGTTGTACAAGTTATTCTATACTTTGGATTGTGTAAATTAAATTGTATTCCCATTGTCTGACACTCACTTTCCTTTTTCCATCCTCTTTCAGCTCTTTTTACTCACTTATAATGTCTTTCTCTCACTCTCTGTAACCCCTGTTCCTTTACTCCACTTCTTTCACAACCCCTCATTCTCATTTCAACTGTCTGCATCCCCTCTCTCCCTTGCATAACTTTTCAGCTTTCAGTCTCTCTGCTTTACTTCCCGTTTCCGTATTTTGCTCCTTTGCTCTTTTAGTAATTCCTCTTTACTCACTCAGCAGTATTGTTGCACTCTATCACTATAAATCACCCACTCTCCCTCGCTTATCTTTGTTTGCTCCTTTCTTTTGACCTCTTCTCTCTATTTTCTGTTCACTACCTCTATGTCCTCAGTCCCTCACTCTCCTTGTGTTATGTTCAGTTGTGTTTATCTACCTTCTATCATTTCTCTTACAACAACTTCACTGCTCCTCTCTCATCGTTCTTCATCCCATTTCTTTTACTCTGGTTCCATTACTATCCCTCATTTCCTATCTTTCAGTGTCCTTCTCTTTACTTTTATCACCGAATCATTTTCTCTCAGTACCACTGTTTTAGTCCTCTTCTCCTCTCTTTCCTTTTTTTGCTCCCTTACTCATTTCCTTTCCTCACTCATTGTACTCCACTTAACTCAGTTTTTCTCTTAGTCTGTCTGTCTACTAACTTCCTCACTGCGTTTCCCTCAATCCTTCTATATTATCTTCTCTCCCTTCATCCCTTCACTCTATGACTGTTCTTCACTTACTCTCAGTTATCTTCCATTCCTGATATATATATTATTTTTTCTTCTCTCTTTCACAGATACAAAGTGTAGTAAAAAATGTAATAAAAGTTACATTTATTATATGGTAAGTGTGACTAAAAAAATGTAGTTTGTCATCACCCTTTGCTTTAACCTCACTAATAATTTCTCAAGCAACCTCACTCCTGTTTCCTTACTCTGCTTTGTTCACTTATTCTTATTCTCCATGTTTACTCCCCTTTCCCTATTTCCCCTCTCACATTCAACTTCTTTCAGTCCCCATTCTTTAGTTCACTTACCCTCTGTTCCCTTCCTTTGCTCCCTCACTCATTCTCTTTTTCGCATTTTATTTACTTCACTCCTACACACACACCTCATCCCCCTCCCAACACATACACACACCTCTGACATACAGCCCACACACACACCACACACCACCTCATACACACACACATCCCCCCACACACACTCCTCATACATATCTCACACACCCTCACCTCCACCCACACCGAAACTCCCCACACACCCACAGACACACCTTACACACCCACACCCCGACCTACATCCACTGACTCCCTATAAGTCACACACACTGCATTACTTATCTTTCTTTGCTGTTTCACTCAGACCCATTCAGGCACTGTTTCCTTTACTCTCTCTGTCCTTTCTCTTTGTCACTCCCATGTCTTATCCTAATTCAATTTTTCACCCTCTTTCACCCCTCTTTACTTACACCCACTGTTCTTTTCTCACCCTCCCTCACCGTTGTTCATTTATCCCGGTTCCGTCACTACCCTTCATTCCCCATTTTTTAGTGTCCTTTCTTTTTCTTTCAACAGTCACTCACATTCTCCCACTATTTCTACTTTAGTCTTCTTCCTCTCTCTTCCCTTCTTGCGCTCCTTTATTCATTTTACTTTTCTCACTTTCACCCTATTACACCTTCTCTGTTTTTTTACTATGTAATAAACAATCCCTCTGTGTTTCTCCCTCTAGCTCTCTTTCTCTTAACATTACTCTCTTTGTGTTCTTCCCTCATGCTAACTCCTTCATTAATTTTTTTTTTCTTTTTTTCGGGTGCGCGTACCCTGAGAAAAAAAAATTGACAGAGATTCTTTAAAAATATATGTTTATTTTTATAAATTAAAGGTAGTTCTAAAAAGAACTGGTTTTTTTCTTCTTTTTGTTGTTTTATATTTTTTTAATGTTTTTTTGAACATTTTGTACTTTTTTTGGCTTTTCTGAACAGTTTTAAATTTGTTTTGTATTTTTTATGGGGAGAAACAAAAAAAAGGGAATTGAAAATGGCTCAACTGGAGCAAAAAACAAAAAACGGAAAAAATTAGGGTTTTTTGAGGCAATTGTGGTTGTAACCAGCTAGGACGATGAGCTTTACGTTCTTTTCACCATAGGAGATGAGCTTACTACAATAAATACTTGTCATTCGGAAATCCTCAAATCGTTGTTGAATGCAAGGCATCGTCTCGGTTGTCTCTGGTCCCGATGGAGTGGGTTCCTTTCTTTTGCGGGTGGTCCTTGAAGATTGGGGGAGGTTACTAGCCAGTTCCCTCATCTCTACAGCAGAATAGTTGTTCGGATGCTTGCGGATCATGTGTCTAATCATGGTGTAATTACCAAATCAATATTTTTTATTAGGGTTCCCCCTTGAAAGTTCTGAGCCACAGATTCGGCAAGTCACCTTGGCCGCATTGACTTTTTTCTCCCATACAATGTGTGGCTTTGGCTGGTATGGGGTATTGTCTTCATGCAGCCATCTTCTCCCCTGCTCCTCTTCCTCTTCCTCCTCCTCCTCTTCTTGACCACCAATGTAATGTTGTGGTGGTCCTCTTGGTGGTGGTGGTGGTGGTAGTGGTGCAGATGCTCCAGCTGCTGCTGCTACTGTAGCCATTTTAAAGTACAAAATATTTCTCTAAGTTGTTCAAACAGGTCTTCCTCAGTCAAAGGACAAAGTCAGAATTAAGAAAAAAGGTGGGGTCTTTCATCATTTGGAAAACAAAACTGTTCTGGACCAATGAAAAGTGTTATTTTCAAGTCACATGATCCGGGCTTTAATCATTTGGAAACCAAAACTGATCTGCACCAATGAAAAGTGTTATTTCAGATCACATGACCCGACGCGCTTACGCTACGCGCCCGTAGTCGCGCCCCGGGGCGCATAGCGTAAGCGCGTCAGGACGTTGCGAGATCGTATGCGATCGCGTGCTTCCGGGTGCGCTTACGCAGTGCGTCATATGACGCATCACGCGGCTACGCGATACGTCACGATGTTGTTTTCGTTCGTGGGAATAGCGCTAACGGGACGCTCACCGGTACGCGCCCCGGGGCGCGCCGTAACATTGCGCTTACCCGTGCGTTCACCAGTACACGCCCCGGGAGCGCCCCGGGGCAAAAAGAAAAAAATAATAATAATTTTCATAGTTATACAATATAAAATGTGTTATAAATTTGTTTACTTTTTATACCTATAGAGATTTGCTATTAAAAAACCATTGAAATTCACTGAAAAAACCATAGGTTTCACACCAGTTATAGTTAGGAATTAGCATTTAAAAAACCTAGTAGTTAGTTGTACTCACTATAACTTGCGCGTGCAATGCACTGCTGATGACGTCACATATTACATCACTCATGACATGGTCAGTGACATCACTCATGACATCACTGATGACACCATCCTTGTGACAGACCTCCTTTCACTGTAATGTAACCTTTGAAACACATATTCAAAAATAGAAACTAAAATTTTCAAAATAATTGAGATACCCATACCAGTTACAACAACCAATTCAGTAATTCCACCATCTATATACACATCCACTCATTCATCAACAGTTCTATGTAGTCACTCATACATATACTCACTCATCATATATAGTGATACACCTATATATCCTGTTACACAACGACAGTCATCCAAAAGTTACTCACACACATACTCACACATGCAAATAAACTATTGAACATCCATTTATTTACATATACAGCTATACACACACTACCACCTTACTTCTAAGAAAACATACACATATTTACTCTGTTAAAGAATCACTTATAGAAAAACATACTTATTTAAACAGGAACTCTTACAATCCCTCACTCTCACATATACTCACTTATATACATCAATATTCACATATACTACATTAAAACATATGTAGTTACTGATAAAGACACTAGTGAGACAGTCATTCACTCACTAACACACACATATACACACTCATCCACCCATACAGTCCTGCACATATGCTGTCTTCAAAACACATACAAACAGGGAGTCAGTCATTCATGCATCTATGTGCTAAGTAATACCTTCACCAAACCATATAGACACTCATACTGATATTAAAAAAACATCTAATAACCCATATACATACACATGTAGCTACTCACCAACCCATGCAGCCACTTATACACAAAGTGAAACATTAATACATATATTTAAATATTTAAACATTACTCAGTAATATTTATTTTTCAGAAAGACACACATTCACTGGATGGTGTCATCAGTGATGTCATGAGTGATGTCACTGACCATGTCATGAGTGATGTAATATGTGACGTCATCAGCAGTGCATTGCACGCGCAAGTTATAGTGAGTACAACTAACTATAACGTGGGAATTTCAATGGTTTTATGCGAGTAAAACTTCCAGCTAACTATAACTGGTGTGAAACCTATGGTTTTTTCAGTGAATTTAATAGGTTTTTTAAATGCTAATTCCTAACTATAACTGGTGTGAAACCTATGTTTTTTTCAGTGAATATATATATATATATATATATATATATATATATATATATATATATATATATATATATATATATATATATATATATATATATATATATATATATATATATATATATGCTGTAGAAGCCGCACACATGGAAAGAAGAAAAAACATACAAATAAAGTTATTTCTCCTTGTTACGCTTTACCTCGGTAAGTGTAAGAATTTGGCACTTCCCCAGGTTTATATGATTTTGTAAATCTGGGGCTGTGGCGAAATCGATGTGTGTTGCATGGGAAAACCGATCTCAAAGCCCATGGAATGACTACCATGTGCAGAGTAAGGGGATGCAGCAATTTGCACTGTATTGCTTTACTCAAGATTTATGAGGCCACTCAAAGACACGCAGGGTGGCTTTACGTGCCTTCATAAATCTGATTCATAGCCATGCGTCATGCATGTACAACTTTATATGTCGTGCAAAAGTAATGCAGGGCTCTCATAAATACGCCCCTGAATTTCTGTGCATATTTATAGTTTGAGCATAACACAAGTAGCTTGGTTTGTTTTCATCCTTTTAAAATCTATTTCCATCATGTCAGACTTACGAAAAAACAGACGCACACTATCTTTCCTGCAGATATAATGTTGAATATTTGTAAAATTGATTTACAAGTATTTAAAATTTGATATGTGTTTCAAAGCATTTGACACTTACTGCATCTCAGCAAGACTGTAATTTGGTTCACATTACTAATTCCCTTGCTTTCTAATCAGTGAAGGAAAACACTAATAGCCAAGTTAAATAAAATAAAAAGCCATTTGTCTGAAGACATAGCCTGACACTTAACCTCAGTCTTTGTGCTTGCAGCAAATGCGAAAAGATAAACACAACATTTAAAAGCCTCTTGACCCTTTTCCCTTTCTGAATTCCTGCAAGTTTATTTTGGGAGTGCTCCACCATCTCGCACACCCTTACCTTCAGAGCCTCAAATGACCAAAATAATTGCATTAAATGGACCCAGATCCATTACAAGTGATGCAGAGTTAAATATGCCAGCAAACTAATGAAATTATTTATAGTTTTGTTTAGCAAATGGGATATTCTCCCACAAATGTGGTGGATGTCTCCTTTGCCATATTCAAATGCATTTTAGACTCTAGCATTTGTAATATGGCAGACATGAAATCTGCCATGTTGTGAGGAAGCATCTCAAATAAGTCCTTTAGGGTCAGATCTATGTAGGAAAAAGTTTGCAAATGCCAAATAGTGAATTTTTGTTATTCACTACTTGGTACTTGCAAACATCCATGTACAAATGGGTGTTTAACTCATTTTGCATCCCAGTGGGTCGCAATTAGAAATACCTCATTATTATTCATGAGGTAGGTCTCGGTTTGCGACCAATTGGTAATCGCAAAAACCACAGGGATGGAATCCCTCCAGGGTCATCAGACCACCATGATTTGTGATTGCTTTTCAATAAAGCAATTATTTTTTGTTTAAATGCAGCATCTTTACCTTTAAGGAAAATGGGATGCGTTTTAAAAAGAAAAATGATAAGTTTGCTTTTCATTTTTAAAGAATAGGCAGTTGCCCATGAGACCACTGCCTGCTCTTAAAAAATATTTTTACAAACATTCTCATAGGGGAAGGGGTCCCTTGGGCTGCCTTCCCATTTGTGAATTGGTTACCACCTGCTTGAAGTAGGTTGAAAAATGTGAATGTTTTATGACCACATTTCGGCTGCAAAACATTAACAAATGCCATTGCTATACAGTATTAGGAAGGGATGCATAAAACATACCCCTTCCAAATACCGAATCCCAAACCCAATTTGAGATTAGGTAATAGCTTACAAAAGTGGAAATTGGGCCTTTGCACATTAAAAAATCCTTTTTATGTGGTCCAACTGGCCCAAATGTGCGAATAGGGCCATTTGCAACTTCAAAAGAGCTTTGTACATTTTGCTCTTAGTGTCTTTCTTTGAATTATTTTGTTAGGCCAAATGCTGCCCAAGCCAGAGGTGATTTCAACACCTATTTTTGCCTTACTGGATATGTCAACAATTTTCTCCTTATGCTAAAACCTGTCAGAAGAAAGTTTTTCATTGCCTGCATTTCTACTGGTCTCTGAAGACTTATAGCAATCCACAAGAGGTAGGTAGCTATTGCCATATTCTTGCATGGAAAGGAATCAATGACCTACGAGTAGTTGTACTGCATGTTCGCTATTATGTTCTAACCCCGTGAATTTGGATTTTGACGAGATTGAGCAATGGGTAAATCATCAGAAATAAGTAACAAAGAATCTCCACACTTTCTTATGGTAAGTGATCCATGTATTACTAAACAGGCTAGGAGTTTGTAACTACAACAAATATGAAACATGCATGCCATGTGTAGACAAGTTGTCGACCACTGCAATTGAGTAAGAAATAAGTGAATGAAAAAGCAGCAACAATTAATTCACTTAACAATACAATGAATCAGTGCCTGCAACATCTAAATTGCTCTAAAAGTATATTTAACATATCACCTGTGACCTGTCAGCTTCAGGAAAATATCTGTCTCACACAGTTGAAGCTCTACATGAAAACGTAATCATGTGACTTTTAGCAAGAGAGCACACATGCAAAGTTTGCTTATTGGGGGTTACAGTGGAGCACAGCATGTGTATTGAGATAGGTACATAACTGCGTACAGATAGCACTACACTTCGCAAACGGGCTTCAGGCACAAACCCTTAGGGCCTGATTTAAAGTTTGATGGCTGGATTACTTTGTCTCAAATGTGATGGCTATCCCGTCTGCCTTATTACAATTGTTTTATGTCCTATGGCATTTGTAATAAGGCAGACCAGATGTGATGGGGCAAAAGCAAACCATCAGTCAAAATCAGGCCTTACCACTGCTTTTAAATTGTCTCTCTGATATCAGTCAATGGAGTTAAACAGTGTGTTGAGCATCAGCATTCAGTCAAGAAATCATCCACGAAAGTGCAACCAACAATGTTTGACTTGCAATTCTATAAAACCATGAGTTACAGCACAAACCAAAGTGACTTCATTTCACGTGAGGGGAAAGGGTCCACAATCTTGATGATAAAATCAAAGTGTTTCACAGAAAGGGTTGCTTAAGTGGTATAGACTTTGGAAAGTTGTTGAAGTGATTAGCATAGTCAGTGGTTTGTGGTCCTCTTCCTATAGAGCCCCTCACACTTTGGTTGCACCTTGCCCTACTGCCACAGCGCTTGGGTGATGCCATCCTTGTTGCCCACCCTTCCCTTTCATGAACATTGCCCTTCCCAAGCGCTTCCCTTCCTCCCTCAAGCCCCCCCAATGGATCTCCCCTTTGTCTTCTCCCCCCGGATCCATGATCCATCCCTTTCCTCCCCTGTCCCCTGGACCTAAGACGTGTGGACTCCCATCCCTCTCTGGTCATTTGCTACAGGTCGCCCACTACATCTAGGGTGGAGGGGGGGTCATGCCCCCATACCAAAGTTCTGGGCTTCGACTCACTCTCTTGCCTTCCTGGCTGCCTTGAGTGGGCTGTTTTCATTGCCCACAGGCCCTCTCTGCCCCCAGCTGTTCCTATCATTCCTTTTGGTTCACCATCTTGATTTCTGTGCATAATATTTGTTTGCTGCCTGTTTGTGTGTTGGTAAAAATGGAAAACCCAAGAAAAAATTGCTGCAAAAAAAAATAAATGGCGGAGATAGCTGATCCTGCCTGTTCAAAAATCTATGCTAAATATGTTACCAGCATGTTACAATACTAGATATAGATTAGGTATTTGATACACGAAACTGGCATTACATGGTTCACGTCCTGGAAGCTTATGGCTTTGATCCCAAGATTAAACAATGTATTGAACTCTTATAGGTTAAGGGCGTGAGTACAAGTGAAGGTGCTATTATTGCATTTCATATATATATATAATGATACATTGGGGTATGGTACTCATGGGTGCGATAGACACCACCTATTATGAGTTTTCGTGGAATAACATTCAGATAATTATGTTTTTCCTATATGTTCAATTTCTGTATGTGAAAGGCCTCATGTGCAATCCAAATCAAGACGCACTTAGAAATAAAGTGTTTGCATGTGGCCAAAAAAGGTATCTGATTAATACCCGATAGCTCATATTCTCTATGTGACGCAATATCTGGAAGTCCACATGAGTGAATTCACAGTGCTGATCACGATGTGTTGCCGCAGAAAGTGTTTCTGAGCTTGACACAGTGAAAGGAGAGTTTATCGAGGGATCAGATATGTTTGTCAAGTAACAGAAGAAAGTCCCCACTGACAGAGTGTTGTAGGCGATGAAAGAGAATGGTGGCAGAAGGGAGGGTTGCTGTAGCTAGTGTGGTGGCCACTGTGAGGGGCACCAGATGATAAAAAAATGGTAATAAAAGAGGGAGTACAGTTGGAGAAGGAAGGGTGTGGCAGAAAATGCGAAAACGTAGCAGACGATACTGGAATGTGAGGTGTGCCAGACTGGATGCTATGAAGGTAGATGGGAGCATGTGGTAGCAGAGAGAAGTAGCTGGTGGCACACAGGATGGTATGACAGGTGAGTAGAATGCATGCAGATAAAAGGATGAGACGCTTTTTAATGGCAAAAAGTGAATTGTGAGTAGAGGGTGTTTTGGGTGACAGGAACACATTATCTGTGATGTGAGGGTGTGGTGAGTAACAGGAAGGCTTGTTGGAGGACAACATTTTGTGCAGTGATACAAAGGAAGGGAAGGGGAAGTTGAAAGGTGATGGTAGGAATTGCATATTAATGAGAGGATATGCACAGTAACTAGAGCTTGAATTGGAAGAGAAATGACCCTGGCAATGCATAAATTGGGAATCCAGGTGTTGCAGATAAAAGCAAGTGGAGTGACGGGGCAGAGCATGACAAGCAGAGTCTAAAAGTGAGCGTATACATTTAAAAAACAATCTGCTGCAAAGTTTGGCAACAAGGATATATGTGATAGCAAACCTGTTCTAGATGATATTATCAGTCACAAGTCGAAGTCATGGTGTGCCCAGAAAAATGTTGTGGGGATTATAATAGTGGTAAGATAACTCTGGTGGTTAACACACTTTCAGGAGGGTTCTGGGTTTTGTCCAGTCTACGTTTTGAATCATAAACTAGCATGGGTGGTTAATGGGCCAACTGTGAAGCTCATTGTATAACATGAAGATCACATACTGAGGGCATTCTGTTTCTTCGAGTTCATAAATTGCAATCCTTCTGCTATGGCATGGAATCTATTTACCGGAATCAAACAGCTGCATGCAACTGTAGGTCATGAGTTTATGGATACCGCTTGGGAAGTAATAAAATCATCGTAGCACAGACAATCACAATCACTGCAGTACGTTTATATTCTGACTTTGTGTTTCTCCTATAGGCAGGCTCTCCTTACGATGTTGAGCCAATGTTGCGGGTAAGGAGCCGTCCGACCGTGGATCAGCGGTTTCGACACCCTCATTTTGATGAAATGAAACATCAATTTTCCAAAGGTAGCTTGTGCGGCGGGCTGAAAACAAAAGCAGCACAAGCTCCCATTTAAACATTTAAGTTTGTAAACATACATCATGGTGCCTGCCACACAGTGCAGGGATGCTGAGGGGGAAACATAGCTGCCCTGCCAGGCCCAAATGCCGAAGGTCAAAGGGGACAGGGGCCCTGCTAGTGACCCCCAAAGTCAGTTTACAACAGCCCATCCATGTTGGAAAGGCTGACATGGATTGACTGTCTGAAACCGACATCATAATCCCACCATCTTTAAGCGATTACCAGGAGATTTTGCCACCGATCGATGGGCTCCCTGAGCATGTCGGATAGTGTCGGTCAGTCCCTCCAACTGTTGCCTCCGACTATATGCATCCTAACGCGTCAGTCGGACCGCAGCAGCAGATGGCGACAGGACCCCAACCGACGAGCCATCGGTAACCGTCCAACTGCTATCGTAATTAGGCTAATAATGTCTACAAATATGGATGGTATGTGATTCCTCCACCTAATAAATCCAATTGGTTTAAGTAACATTTCCTGGATATGGATTTACACACTTGTAGGATTTATTATGCCTTTTTCGTATGAGGTAAAACGTTTTGACACTCTTACCCTGGTATGAGCAGTGCTATGAAAGGATTAAATATAAAAATAATAGGTTTCATTCAGATCAATATTTGTGTAATTACTCATACAGACAGATTCATCTTACATTATTCTCTTAGCAAGCACATCTCTTACTTGGGGACTTGCACAAAGTTTAAAACCTGCCTCCAAATCTCAGTTTCTCCTACGTACTTGTAGAGTGATATCAAGCTGTATGCTTTGAGGTCTATGAGTGAGGCTCCATGTGGCTCCCAGCCAGGAAAATAACTGTGCAAAAAGAGGACTAATAGTACTTAAATCAGGCCTTTATTTTTCTCCAAGTTGGATGTTAAAATAAGAAATCCCCCTGGCTGCCTGCAGGTTGATGTCCTGAAGGAATTCAGATGTGTGGTCCCAGCTGAATATTGTTCTACTGGTGAAAAAATGACACCAGTACAAATTCAGCATGTTTCCCTGGGTTAGCTGGATCCCAGATACAGCCCAGAAATAGCTGCTGGAACAAGGATCTGTTAGGAGCCCCTTACTGTAAGCACTGAGTGTAACATTACAGGAAATAATCTGTATAATGGACAAAGAGGGGGTGAGAGGGATGCTAAGGGAGAGCGTGGACATGATGAACTCCTTTTAAAGGTGATCAGTTGCATGTATGTGATGGACACTAGTGGGCTCTGAGGTGGCATGTGGCATGATATGAGAATAAGGGGGTTTTCATTAGCATCTCTGGATAAGGTGTGAGTGAGAGCTGTGCATAGGGACAGCATATGCTATATAATGAAAGCATGTAATGTGAGGCAGGCCACAGTCTATTTCTGAAGTATTTATATTTCGTTTTTTACAGTGCTACAAGCCACTGAAGGTAGCCTCAGAGCACCTTGTGTCAGATAACATCATTATTGGTATAGATAGGATGTTAAATGATGGTAATAATATCAACAGAAGCCATTGATCTCAGATGAAGATGTTAAAGCCTTATGAAGAATTGGCATATAGACCTCTTCAAGAGTAGCAGATTTAGGGTGAAAAAGGAAGGATCCATGAAAAGAATTCATGGAAATTGTATAATGCAGAAAGAGATAATAAGAAATGCAGGGCTTAGAATTTGTTTTGAATCATAGTGTTCCACATCAGCTTTCCTATGTTCCAGTATTGTTGTATCATCATCAACATCATCAAATAAGCATGACTCAGTTAAAAGGCAGACCATAAAAGCAATAATACATGTGAAATTAATTTAAAAGAAGGTAAACCCCATGACAGACTATGCAAACAAGTAAAAAGCTACAATTTCATATCACAAACGATGAAACTTTCTAAATGTGATAAGTAATTAATTAACAAAAACAAACCACTCCCTAAAATCAGCTTCTTGACCCCAAAACTAATAGGCATTTGCCTTGAGATGCCGAGAATGTTAAAAATGCCATTAAAATAAATAAAATAATATACAACCATTTAATGCAGCACCTCATTTACAATACATGCAATTAGTCAGGCTATAAATTAGAGCAAGCTCATTTACTCACCTTCTTTCTAGGTTTGACCACTGCAGCAATATATCGGTACATTGTGAAACACATTTGGTCAGTTACAGGTACATCAAATCTGTTTTACACTTCTTAGTATTAAGATACCTTAAGAGGGGAATTAAAATCCAAATTCTCTGCTCTTGGTACAGCCCACAAAAAAAACAACATGTACTTGAGATTGAGGTGCAATAGAATCACAAGGTCATAGTACCAGATCTTTGGCCATATACCCATTGGAATGGTAAGCCACCAAAATGTGGGCTTGGCAAACCCTAAACCTTAACAGAAAGTATTTGTGATGTATAGAAATCCTTAAGAGATGCAGTTCAAAGAGGATGTACATAAAAGGAAATACGATGCCACCATTCCCTTCCCTAATTGAATCTTCCGCCTCTCTTCTGCTATCTGATTTAAGAGTTCTCTTCTAACAGATGATCTGTCCAGGGAACGATATACCTTGGGTTGGTAAAGAACTTTTATCTGTCAATTGCTAATAGTGTTTTTTTTACATACTTAAGCCACTTACTCTTGTGTACCCCTGAAGGTTATAGGCAGTCAGAGATCGATGACTGCATTAATGCTGCTTCTGATCTGGCCCAGAATGCCAGTGCAACGTTGGGGCCATCCCTATTGTGTATCACAAATACTGAAGTCCTACATCTTCATGAGCTATGATGGAGGTGACACTACCAGGGAGCTAGAACAATCTTCTTAAGAATTTATTCTCATAGATCTGTAATAGAAAACAGTCAGTATACCCCCAAACACCAGGACCATATGTAGCAATAGGTATAGGTCTTGCTTAATATATAGTGATGGTAGCCTCAAATCGAGCCGAACTTAGAGGTGAATTTTATAGGAACTATATTGTTGTAATTGCAGCATTGTCATCATCATGTAGATCCATGCCCCTTCTCCTGAGCATCTAGGCCACTGATTGCAAATGGTTTGATTTCGTTTTCGTAAGAAATCTGGTGTATTAGTTTGCTCACTCAGAGCATTATTACAGTGGTGAGAATGGTCTTTCCATATTTCAGAATTCATGCAAGATTTAATCTAAGCCTTCCACGTATTTATTCATTTGCTTATCATTCTGGTCTGTCCATTATTCACATTGCTAAAATATTTAGCCAATTGGCCAATGTACTGTCAATGTTCTGTTAACTGAATTTTTCTGCAAACACTGTTTTGCTATAGGTCAAGCACTTCCAATTTCTCTATTCAGTCAAATTTTCAACATTGTAGCCGGATACAATGGGCCCCCTTCCAACACCAATAAGGAAAGTAAAAAACTTAGGAGTCTACATTGACAATAAACTCAGTTTTAACCCGTTCCGTACCTCGCGGGTGCTGCCGTTGGCCGACGGAGCCCCACCCACTGAATAGAACGCCCGCACCGTGGCGGAAAAACCGCTGTGGTTAAGGCATTAAGGATCAGGTCAACGCAGTGGTATCTGCTACATCTTATACACTGAGATCCTGCAAAAAAATTATACAGTTCCTTCCCGAAGATAGCCAAAAAACAGTCATTACTGCCTTTGTTATGTCCAAACTGGATTACTGTAACAGTCTATACTTTAATATCCATGAAGGGGTTATGAAAAGACTTCAGCTACTGCAGAACGTGGCAGCCAGACTGCTCACCAGCACACCCAAACATGCCTCAATCTCAGATGAGATAAAAAAGCTCCTTTGGCTGCCTGTGAAAAAATGCTTATGTTTCAAGGCCCTGTGTGTGGTCCACCAATCCCTCCAAGGATATGGACCCCTTCATCTAAGATTGAATTTCCAGTGGTATGTTCCTAGGAGAATCCTGCATTCTTCAGAAGCAAAACAGGTATCAGTGCCCTTTGTAAAGAAATCCAACTGCGGAGGTAGATGTTTTGGGGTTGAAGCTGCTAAGGCATGGAATGATCTACCGTTTCATCTGAGATGTATAACAAATCATCTGGATTTCAGGAAGGCCCTGAAGACTTGGCTTTTCCAGTCTATTTAAAGACCTACTTTCCCTCGCGCTTAGGCCTCTGTAGGACATCTGATTTCAGCGCCAGGACACCCTATGGTAACAGCGCGCTTTATAAACATCATTAACATTAACATTGTAGACATTTTAATTTAATAAAAACTGTTCCATCATTTACAGATTTTTATTTCAGAGCATATTTGTGCCATTGAGATGAGATTCCAATTTTCATTTCAATTGCTAATGTTGCCCATCACTTGTTTTACCCTTCAATGAGTTTCTGTAGAGCTGAGGTTTCCACAGGCTAATTATAGTGGGCTTTTCACAAGAGGATAACGTATGACAAATCTTCTTGTTATCTGTTCTTAATGTTTAATAAGAATATTTGATGAGTGGTATGACCCTGATATTGTTCGGGCACTGCCCCCTGATTACACCTTTCTGAGGCAGAATCGGGTAGATACACGAGGTGGAGGTATTGGTATTATCCTTAGGAGGGAAATGGCAGCTAGAATCGAGAAAGTAAATATTTCTGGAGCTGAAGGTCTCTTGTTTACCATTACCCTCTCCTCCACTTCTACACTATCGGGCCTGTTAGTTTACAGACTCCCTGGCACATATGGGCAATTCTGTGAGGATTTATTTACGAACGCTATTACCCTAGCGAGTGCTTCCCCCAATTTCACCATTTTAGGTGACTTTAACATACATTTAGACTAACCGGATTCATCCGCATGTCTTAAATTAACCTCTAGCTTGGAAGCACTTCAGCTCACTCAACTGGTACTAGGCCCTACTCATAAAGCAGGACATACCTTGGATCACTGCTATACTAATCTGGGTAACCTTAAATTTACCAATTCAATCAGGGTTCCCTGGTCAGACCATTATCTGCTACTCTTCACGCTGCCTTTGACAGAACAAAACAGACCTGCAACAACATCTAAGAGAATAACCCGGATATGGTCTAAGCTCCCAGTGGATAACTGGAACCTTAATCTTAGGGAATCCCTACCTAGCTTAAAGAATGACCCTATAGAAGCTAATGCCCAGTTCAACCAGTGGGTAGAAAATTCCCTAGACCTTACCCTACCTAAATCCCAACTCTCCCACAGACGTGGGGAGAATAAAAAACCTTGGTACACCGAAGAATTAAAGGCACTCAAGCGGTGTTGTAAACAGGAGGAAAGAAAGTGGAGGAAGAACTCCACTCCAGATACGAAGGAGAACTACAAGATTGCTCTTAGGAAATACAAACGGGAAATTAAAATTACACAATCTAAGTATTTCCAGGAAAAAATTTATACCTCAGCCAACGCTCCCCGCGAAATGTTTAAAATCTTTAAATCATTGATTACACCACCGACCTCATTGGCCGATCCCAACAAAGCGCAACTACGTTGTAATGAGCTGGCCACATTTTTCTCGGAAAAAGTGATAAATATCTATTCCTCCTTCCCCCACGCCCCCACAGAACCGGCTACCCTTGTGGGTGAAGACATGGCGGAGCTCAAAGAATTTCCTCCCATGGATGTCTTGACTACTCAGGGACTGCTTAAAAACTTAAAATCCGGGTCCCCATTGGATCCAGCACCCCCTACGATTTTACAGCTGGTATCGGAGACGGTGACTCCACTTATTCAGGAGGTGATAAACTCCTCACTGGCCTCTGGCACGGTGCCCCCTTCCTGGAAACAAGCCAGAGTAAAGGCTCTTTTAAAAAAATCAAACCTTAACCCAGATGACTGGGCAAATTATCGGCCTATATCCTTGCTGCCAACAGTCAGTAAGCTTGCGGAAAAGTATGTAAATGCCCAGCTCTCTGCATTTCTGGAGGAAAGGAATGTACTGCACCCTACGCAAACAGGCTTTCGGAGCCTTCAGGGAACAGAGACCGCCCTTATTACGGTGGTAGAGGAGACTAGGAAGATCCTTGACACCGGCTGCAATGCCGCCATACTTCTCTTAGACCTCAGTGCGGCATTTGATACCGTGAATCACAACATCTTGCTGCAGAGGCTGAGAGAAGTAGGGGTTGGGGGGCAAGCGCTCAATTGGCTGTGTTCCTTTCTAACGGAAAGGACCTTCACGGTCTTTGAGGATAACGCTTTTTCACCCCAAATGCGTCTCCAGTGTGGTGTTCCCCAGGGCTCCTCCCTCAGCCCTACCCTATTTAATATCTATATGAGGCCTTTGGCTGAGGTGATTCTGCCCTGGGGAGTACAGCTGGTGACGTATGCAGATGATACGCAATTGATCATCTCACTATCGTCTCAGAATGCCCCCTATAAAAATCTCTCCTCTTGTCTAACGGATATCCACGCATGGATGGAGACATCCTTTCTTAAATTGAATGGTGCGAAAACAGAGGTAATGTTACTGGGACAGAAGCCTCCGTCCACCATTGACAACTGGTGGCCACCTTGCCTTGGACAGCCCCCCCCACCAAAAAGCCAAATCAAGAGCTTGGGGGTCTGGCTCGACCCTGCCCTTAATCTTGGAGCACAGGTGCGCAAGGTAGCAGCGATCTGTTATGCCTTACTGAGACAACTGAGGAAAACCATTAAACTCCTCCCGTTCAGTTCCAGGAGAATACTGGTACAATCCCTGATATTATCGCGCCTTGACTACTCCAATGCACTCTATCTGGGAGCTCCACAAGGCGCTATTAAAATCCTCCAGACGGTCCAAAACTGTGCTGCACGTCTGTTACTGGACATCCCACGACGGACCTCCGCCAGATCTGGTTTGCGCCAGTTACACTGGCTTCCAGTGCAAAGGAGAGTGGAGTTTAAGTCCTTGACCACGGTACATAAAGCTTTCCATAAGACTGGCCCCGTACTAATTCAAGCCATGTTCTTCCGCTATTGCCCTCAACGAACCCTCAGATCTAATAATAAGAATCTGTTAGTGGTCCCTAAAACTAAAAGAACACGTACGGGTGGGAGACGCTTTTCGCTACAGGCAACCAAACTATGGAATAGTCTTCCTGATTCCATTAGATTGGAACCCAATCATCAAAAATTCAGGAGGCTAGTTAAAACTCACCTGTTTGCCTAACTTTGTGAATGAATGAGCAAAAGGCGCCGGGATGCCTACGGGTAGCTGTGCGCGTAACAAATGTGTAATTCAATTCAATTCAATGATGCCAGTCTGAGGTTGTTTGACTTTTGTTTAAGGAAAGCCAGTTGAGTGCTTTTACACCTTGAATTTGAACCAGGAAATAATTATCATAAACACGTATCAATCTAGCCAAGATTATTGGAGTTGATGCCATGTAGTAGTCTTTATAACATGAGGTGATCCAGGGAGCAACTGGTATAGTCCTTGATCATTCCCCTAAATAATGCCTGCTGAGCATTGTGGGTACACCAAAAAAGGGAGGATGAAATATAAATTCCTCAATCTTGCATTTCTCCTGCAAAAACAGCACATAGCCATGGGGTACTTGGAGACTAAGGGACCTGAGGAAAAACTCTGAGCAGGAGACACTGTTGAATGGTCACTGGTGGAGGAGGTACACATCAGGCTGTCTCCTAGAAACAGAAGGTAACCAAGGACTTAGAAGTCTGGGGGGGACATATTGACTACATTTGAAGTGGCGGGGAATGGCAAAGGGAATAGCTGCCTGAATCTGGTGCAATTGAAGGTGTATTATAAGCCATGGTCACCACTGGCCAGTTGCAGCAGAACCTCGAAGGGCTTGGGGGTGATCAAGTCTAAGGGAAAGGATGTGTCTCTGACTAAGAGTAACTAAGAGAAACAAGTAATATTTTGTATTGAACGGACAGGGAGGTATCCCACAACAATGGGCAGGAACAATATAACTGAAACAGGATGTTGGTGTGGAAAAAAGATGAGTGTCACAGAGTTATTAGATTTTGTATTTTTATGATGTATAGGTCAATGGTAAAATGCATAAATAAATATATATATTTTAAATCTGGTAGAGCCAGTCATCCTATTTGCTGATTTGGCTGTTTAAATCTCCCCAAAAAAGGAGCTTATTGATCTCTCCAAGTTGTGAAAAAAATCATTTAGAACACATTTTAATTATAAAAAAAAAAAGTGGTAGTATATTCATTTTGTTCATTGCTACCCTTCCAATTAGTGTAATTGGTTCCATCTCTCCAGCAAATCCTGTACCTCTTATAAAGTGAGACATAATGCATGTCCTAGAGACCTGAATAATTCTCAGATATCTCTTAGGATTTTTATTAGAGTTCAAGTAAAATGATGGAGAGAGTACTTCCACTTGTGTTAAGTAACATTACAACTGGCTTAGTAATATTTAATGTATACTGTCCCAAAACAGTGAAATCTAATATCAAATAAAGGGCCATCTGAATGTTGAACTATTCAGCCTCTAGCAATTATGTTGGCTGTGCGAAACTATAATTAGGGGTAATTCACAAAGTCTACATGGGTGGTGCAAAATGTGCCATGGCAACATCACTGGTAACGTTTTGTACATAAGCAAAATGTCATTTGTTTCATATGACTGACTCAGACTTCAGAATTCCGAGCTGTCCTGGAAGTCAGTACAAGGGTTAATTTGATTGAAGCTTTAAGCCCTAAGGACTCAGAATTAATTCACTTGAATGTCTCCCTCTGTCACTTAGTGACTGCTGTGTCACTTGGCAGCCAGGAAGGGGTCTAACAGGCCCAGGCAAAATTCACCTGCTTGAATAGGAGAAAAAGCTAAGATTGGGCCCTAGGTCAGAGTTCCATCCCTACGGTCGAGCGTAGACTCTGAGAACCTGGCCTGGGGTGACTCCTGCCCCTCCAAAGGTGAATGGATACAGATTCTTAAGCCATAATGCAGCCACATGGCCTTCATTTAAGCCCAACCATCTGGTTGCTCTTAGCCCTGCCACCTGTTTGTGGATACCATAGGAATGAATGGCACACTTAGATTGCTAGTTTGCCCTGGAAGTTCCGATGAGGGACAAGTTGACTCTTCAAGCCCAGTCAGAGGTCTAGGAGGCTGGATACATTTTCTCAAAAGTCTTCCTCTGTTTCTTAGTGCACACGGATTACAAGAAAGACAGGTAGCCTTATTCCAGATTTGTGGGGAGAAGGTGCTGGAGACCCCCTTGTTGTCCAGTCATTGTTCCTGAGTTCTGCATGGGCACGGGCAGGCCTGCCAATCACACAGAAGGGGGCCCCTGAAACAAATATGTAGACAGGGGATGCAGAGGAAAACAGCTTACTACTAACAAGGAAGAAACCCCACTGCCTAACACTAACCCTGGGCGTAGTTCGCGTAGTACTGCTACGCGTAGCTACGCGTAGCTACGCGAAGTGCACTTCGTGAGCTACGCGTAGCTACGCGAACTGTGTAGTGCACTGTGCAAAATGCTGTTCGCACTGATTGCACAGTGCCGGATGCTTGTCTGCATCGTGCAATCAGTGCAAACCGCATCTTGCGCAGTGCAAGCGGTCCTTTTCTGCCGCTCGAGTAGATTTCTACTTGAACAGCAGCTTTCTCAACGCGGACTGATAGTTTCTCAATGCGAGAGGCCGTGAGCATATGCGACCGTTCGCAATGAGAAACCTGACCTCCCGCATTGAGAATCTCACCGGGAGGTTTATTTTCCACGCTCGCAATCTGCAACTTGATGCTGCTGATCGCGTATGAGGAAAAAGTCTCGCCGGGATGTCATTTTGGCCGCTCGCCAACTTGACGTTGAGGACCGCGAGCAAGCAAAAAATGACTGCGACGCTACGAGTGTTAGCACTGTGCTACATGCAATTCACGTAGTGTGAAGTAGCGCAAATTTCACAAAATACGCGAGCGTAGCCTAGTGCTTCGCCCAGGGTTACCTAACACTTGTTATAGGTAGCTAGTTATCATTGATGAACAAACACAGAAGGACACATAATCCCCCAGAAGCAACACACAGGTGTACACAAAACTTTAAACAGGATAAGGAGAACACAAACTGTTTTTTGAAATAGGTTTCCTCAAATTCATTATATCAAATCACAAAAGGTCATAATAATATTGAGTAGATAAACATAGCATATAACAAAATGCTCAGGCGCAACGAACATACTAAAACAACACTCACACAGTCAGACTCAATTCATACTCATTCATTCACACATGCCAAGAAATCAAACATATCCAGTGGTCTTGCAGAGTGACATCTTATAATAGCCCCCTTCTCTAACACGGTTGACAGCACTAAGTTGTCCACATTGTACAGAATAATGGAACAGATGGTGTCAACACAGTACATATCTCATTAACTGAAATGACAAAAATAATATAATTCATTTGTACAATTTTCTAAAAATCATAAGTCAAAGCTGAGGAGGAGACAATAGGAACAAAGAGACTCCAGCACCAACAAGCGTTTTGGTGTGTGACCCCGATGATGGGTCTCATCTTCTTCAGGGCGCTATAACAGAGGGAGACGAAAGAAAAAGTGCATGGGAAGTATAAAAATAACTATTCAAATACGGTACCATGAAAATGGCAGGATGCATTATTGAAACACAATAACGGAAATGATGGAACCGGGGGAACTTGGACATGGCAAAGGTGGGTACTAAGAATACAATTCTTTTTTTTAATGTGGAGACATGCAAGAGACAAGAAAAATTGTGAGGTTGACTAAAGAGGCAAACAATTCCGGTAAGAGAGATAGAAAAAAGTGCATTCACACCTTTGAACCAGTGGTTATGATAAAAAGTGTGAATATAGACAAGTCAGACCTGTCACCACCACTTAATCAACATGTGATGAAACCCCATGGAAAAAGGTAAGGCAATAGGCTACACCTACGCTTCACACAAATCTTCGAAAACAAGTCGGTGATATCACTGAAAAAACCCCGGGATGCAAAGTAGAACAAGTGTCCTATGGAGAGAGAGATGGAAGTAAGGACAGACAAAGGATACACGTCATACCGGATACTAAGAGGGGTCATAAGCATGTCTTCTCGGACTAGATATCTAGCTTACCAAATCCTGCGGTGTGCGAATTCCAGGGCGATGAAAGGACTCGGCCGAATATGGGCCACCCAAAGCACAGCTCTCTAAAGATGAAAGAGAAGAAGTGCCTTGGCCCAGATGGTATGGAGACGACAACTGCAGAGGAGGGGGGGGGGGCTCCAGCAAGGATGAACCTGAAAAATAAAGTGAAATCCCCTGCTACACCTTTAGGACCGAAACAAGATAGAATACTCTGGAAATAGTCCATTAAAAAATTCAACTGCAATAATGAATCACGGACTGGGATAGTCCAAACTGGTAGCGGCTACAGAGATCCAAAATTGGCCCAGAGGCTGCTCACAGGGGAGGTTGGATTGACATCTAGGAAGAAGCGATGATATGAGGTTCCCCCTGCCCCAGTCAGAAAGTGGTTAAACAAGGGAACGAAAGGTAGCAGACTTGATGCTAAGGATTCCGAAAACCAGGGTACCCGCTACTAACCTGATTGTGGCAAGATGTAGAGTCTAATGTCTTTTCAGTCCGGACATGCCGCGTCTCTGGGGGTCACTATATGGCCCCCGTTGATGCTTGAATTGCAGGAAGAGACCCAAGCACTAAATAGCACTCTGGATCGTGTGGGCGTAGGCGTGGCCATCATCATTGCGGTCCTCGTAAATGAGCACCATGTTTGAAATAGGCAAACAGCACTAGAATGCAGAATGTAAGTATAAGGGAAAACACAATCCGCCATGTGAAGAGAGCAGGCCAAAGCTGCTATCGTCGGTACATTGAGGGCCTCAGGTGTTCCAGTAGAAAAAAACACCCATGTCCAGGGCTGGCACAAAACTAAGGGGGCCGGAACTCCTGTTCCAACCGGCAACTGAGAAAAATGAGGCAAGGATATCACACACACACAGGTATCAAGGCAACAAAGCGACCAAACAAAGATTATCATGTTTGAATAGCATGCAGCAGGTGCTGGGGTAGACTTTTAACGGGTCTCATGGGCACCGGGGGGCAGTGGGCAAAACACATCTCCGGAGATAAAGCGGTTCTACCAGAGCACATGCTCATATCTTAGATAAAATCAAAAAGGGAGAGTGCCAGGGACTCACCACTAGATAGAGTGAAGAACCTTTGGGGAAAGCAAGATGCAAAAAAGCCCACATCGACGGAATGGACTGGGGCTGCAGGGATCAACGCCAAGTGGACCTTGAGGGCCCAGGGCAGGCACTAATGAGATCCTTTCACAGGAGAGGAGGGTGTACCACTGGGGAAGGAATTAGTACCAAAGGATGGGGTTCCATCCTGAATGAGAGGGTATCTAACACAACACACTGAAAGAGACACCTTGGCCGTGCAAAAAGAGAGCCAGTAAGTAAGAGACAATTCCAGGGAGGCTGGGGTAGGGAGACAAGTTACAAGCAAGATAAAAGAGAGGATGAATGGGCTAGGGTACAAAAACTATTCAAGTATAGTATTCTCCCACGAGATTAGTTTGTTCAACCCCTTAACTCTGGTTTGAAAGTAAAGATAAAAAAAAACTCTCTTTTCCTGCAAATAGCAGTGGTGTCCCTGCCCTGTTGGGGTATGATAGTTTCCAGAATTGACCACCTCAGATTGCCCTCTGTGCGGTTGGCTTCCATCCAGTGATTGACTAATGGGACAGATTGTTTAGCAATCCTGATGTTAGATTTATGTTCACCAATCCTCTTCTTACATTCACGGCCTGTTTCACCAAAATATGCCAAGCCACATGGGCATATAATGATGTAAACAATGTTGGAAGAATGGCAGTTTGTCATGTCTTTGAGTAACACAGTTCTGTCATTTATCCTGATGTTTTCAGTTATGATGGCATTGGGGCAGGCTTGACAGGAACCACATTTGTGGTTTCCCTTAATGGGGTCCCCCCTGTGATCGATTTTTGGCAAAACTTGTCCGGGACTGATCTCTTGGCTCTAACTAGAAGATTTGTAATGTTCCTATTTCTCTGTGTGTTTGATTTGCTCAAGCGCTCCATCCATCATCCCCTTTTGTATCGCTTTGTTCGCCCTAAGTGTGGCAGGGTATGCTCAGACGTGAGTCCCTTGCTCACTTGGCCACTGGATTCAAGATAGCCTGGCTGATGAGGATTATGAATCTGAAACCGGTCCCAGGATGCTTGTTTCCGGTCCAGGGAAGACATGGCTTGGCAGTTCGGGCTGGACTGTTCCCATAAGGCACAGGGTCAGACTGATTTGCATATAGCCATGTCTGAACTGGGGTGGCCGAGTGAGCTAAAGAATGGTGATGGATTAAACCCAGATTAGTTGACTGGGGTGAGTGTTTGATTTGCTCAAGCGCTCCGTCCATCATCCCCTTTTGTATCGCTTTGTTCGCCCTAAGTGTGGCAGGGTATGCTCAGGCGTGAGTCCCTTGCTCACTTGGCCACTGGATTCAAGATAGCCTGGCTGATGAGGATTATGAATCCGAAACCGGTCCCAGGATGCTTGTTTCCGGTCCAGGGAAGACATGGCTTGGCAGTTCGGGCTGGACTGTTCCCATAAGGCACAGGGTCAGACTGAATTGCATATAGCCATGTCTGAACTGGGGTGGCCGAGTGAGCTAAAGAATGGTGATGGATTAATCCCAGATCAGTTGACTGGGGTGAGTGTTTGATTTGCTCACGCGCTCCGTCCATCATCCCCTTTTGTATCGCTTTGTTCGCCCTAAGTGTGGCAGGGTATGCTCAGACGTGAGTCCCTTGCTCACTTGGCCACTGGATTCAAGATAGCCTGGCTGATGAGGATTATGAATCCGAAACCGGTCCCAGGATGCTTGTTTCCGGTCCAGGGAAGACATGGCTTGGCAGTTCGGGCTGGACTGTTCCCATACGGCACAGGGTCAGACTGATTTGCATATAGCCATGTCTGAACTGGGATGGCCGAGTGAGCTAAAGAATGGTGATGGATTAAACCCAGATCAGTTGACTGGGGTGAGTGTTTGATTTGCTCAAGCGCTCAGTCCATCATCCCCTTTTGTATCGCTTTGTTCGCCATAAGTGTGGCAGGGGTATGCTCAGACGTGAGTCCCTTGCTCACTTGGCCACTGGATTCAAGATAGCCTGGCTGATGAGGATTATGAATCCGAAACCGGTCCCAGGATGCTTGTTTCCGGTCCAGGGAAGACATGGCTTGGCAGTTTGGGCTGGACTGTTCCCATAAGGCACAGGGTCAGACTGATTTGCATATAGCCATGTCTGAACTGGGGTGGCCGAGTGAGCTAAAGAATGGTTATGGATTAAACCCAGATCAGTTGACTGGGGTGAGTGTTTGATTTGCTCAAGCGCTCCGTCCATCATCCCCTTTTGTATCGCCCTATTTCTCTTGAAGGCAAAGAGAGGTCTTGGCAGTTTTGATTAATTTTCACCGATGTTGAGTAAGAGCCATTGAGTATTAATGATTTGGAGAACTTTATTGTCAATGTTGGAGTGTTTAGTAACACAAACCAGTTTGTCCTGCTGCTCTTTGCTGTTGGGTCTGAACATGCTCTCACAATCGTAGTTTCTTGAGTTTTTGATCAATTTGGTTGGGTATCCCCTAGCAATCAGTTTAGTCTTGGGAATCTCTGCTTGGGTCATGAAGTCCTTGGTAGTGGTACAATTTCTTCTCAATTAGAGAAATTGACTGAATGGGATTCGGTCCTTTTGGCACCAGGGTTGAAAACTACTGAAATGTAGTAATGTGCTCCTGGCTTAGGGCTTGGTGTATAATGACACCAACAGATGGGAATTGTGTTGTTCAACCCACACATCCAGGAATTCAACTTTGACATTGCTGGTATGCATGGTGAACGTAAGATATGGGTTACACTGTTTATCCATAAGATTAATTCCACCAGGGATTCCTGGTCACCCCTCCAGATGAAAAAAATATAATCGATGAAGAGTGACCAAAGGAGGACATTTAAAAAAAAAAAAACAGTGCCATTTCGTTATAGATATGGTGAACTTTGAAGTGGGCCATATACAGGCAGGCAGCACTCGGGGCACAAGCAGCCCCCATTGTTGACCCCCTGTATCTGTTGGAAAAGGTCCCTATTGTAAAATATTTCACTGAGAACCAGGTCCAAACATTCCAAGATGAACGTGACATTGATAAAACTTGTCTTTGATTCTAACACTTCCCTTATGACCCTCATGGCTTCCTGTTGGGGAAGGTTAGAATAGAGGGCCTCCAAGTCCATGGTGACTAAGATTTCCCTCTGATCATTGAAGGGGAGGTCCTCTATCTTAGAAATAAAATGTCCGGTGTCTTTCACGTAAAATGGCAGCTTGTGAACATAGGCTTGAGGAACGTGCCCACATATTTGGATGGGTTCGGTGGCCGCCCCAATGGAGGAGACTATGGGCCGTAAAGGAGGGTTCTCCTCATCCATGTGCGTCTTGGGGACACCATATATATAAGGTATACGAGTACGTATGGGAGTGAGAAATCCTGCTTCTTTTTTGCAAATAATGCCACTCCTGACTCCTTTTTCCATAATATTGACAATCCTGTGTTTGTGTTTAAGCATGGCTTCCAGACTGTTGATGATTTTCTTATAGTGTCTCTGTGATCCCAAAAATTCCTAGATTTTTTTTTGCTATGTTGAGTCGTGTCGAAAATCACAATACTGCCCCCCTTGTCACAAGGCTTGATGGTGAGCCTGTGTTTGTCCTTGAGAGAATTGAGGGCTATATTTTTTTT
Source organism: Lissotriton helveticus (assembly GCF_964261635.1). Taxonomy (NCBI): domain Eukaryota; kingdom Metazoa; phylum Chordata; class Amphibia; order Caudata; family Salamandridae; genus Lissotriton; species Lissotriton helveticus. Next base: position 875,215,544 of record NC_136068.1, on the reverse strand, counting down.
CTTTGGTCTTATTGAAAGAAGTTTTGGGTACAAACCTGACCGCTTTTTGGATTTCGCACACCACTGACTTCTCAAAAATTTCTTCCTCCGGGCCTAGAAGATCGAAACTAGGAATAAAATCTGACGGAGGTTTCAGTCGAGAGAAGTTGTCAACAGTGACAGTAGGCCTTGTTTGGAAGAACTTTCAAAATGTAATTCACAGAAAAAGGAGAACAGATCCTTAAAAAGTTCAAACCTGTTGATAGTAGTGGTGGGAACAAACCAGAGACCCCTCGAGAGAAGTGTTTCAGTGTTGGTGTAAAACCTATCCAAAGATAGATTGAATACTGGGATGGAATTTAAGTGCTCCAATATTGTTGACTTCAGGTTTGAAGATATTTTTGTGGTTGTTCCTGCTCTTGGTAGTATCCTCTCTGTTGTTGATTCTGAAATTTCAGGCCATAGTTGCCCCGTCTGTTCCCTATAAACCGGTTATTTGTGGGGGGCTGTCATATTGTTCTTGCCTGAATTGGTAATTATTTCTTTGGTGTGAGGGGCCCTCACTGTCCAACTCAGTGGTATCTGAAAAAGTCGTCACCCGTCTGTTTACCAAGTTAGAAAGTCCCTGACCCAGTGTATTATCGCTGTTGGGCATGTGGAAATTCTCTGTAAGGTATGGGTAGGTGCGTTCCTGGGAAAAGAATAGTATGTCCTTTCTCAACTTTTTAGTTTTTCGTTTCAGAAGATACTCGCTAAATGAATCTAGATCGAAGCTAATCTCCTCCAGTATTTTCTGCCCTTCTTCTATTGTTCTGTTTAAGTTTCTGCTCTTTGTCCTGGATTTCCTTATTTAGAATGGACACCACTTCTCTAGCTGTTTCAATTTTAAGGAACATCCAGTCCCTATAGCATCTGTTAGAGATAAGGGCCCACTTTTCCAGGAACTGTCTAATTTCAACATATAGACCAGGTATGTTTCTCACCCTAAGGCCAATCGGAATGATGCCTGCCTTCAAATATTCTAACATAAAATTAGCATGTGATTCAGTTCTTTTTTATTTCTTTTTTAGGTTGAGTCATTTTTTCCTCATTTGGGCCCTTCGATTGAGTAAAGGGTCTAGCTCCCCCAGATGTTTAGCCCAATAATCTAGCGAAATCCTCGTCTGAGAACCCAAATGTTTTGATACTATCCATAGATAGATGGGAGTCAGATATAAACACAGAAAGTCAACCTAAGTCAGGCAGCTATCGATTGATAGAGAGAAGGAAGGTCAGGAATGTTCCCTTAAACATAAACCCAAATATAGTGCATATATGTATAGAACCTGTCTCACACCGTAATGAGAGAAAAGAAAATAGGAAAAACCCAAGAAGGAAAAACAGATATAGAACTGTTACCAATCACGGCTCAGCAAAGGGGGATGGGGACAAAAGCACCCCCACAGCACAATGCTGGGAAAAAGCAACCAATCACATGGGAGGGGGCCCATGAAATGAATATGTTGGCAGTGGAAGCAGGAGAAAACAGCATACTACAACTTTTTAGGTACAGTACCATGAAAATGATAGGATACATTCTTGAAACATGACAAAGGAAATGATGAAAATGGGGGAACTTGGAGACGGCAAGAGTGGACACAAAAAATAGATTTTTTTGAGAGACTTGCAAGAGACAACAGTGCAGAGGGAGACAAGAAAAATTGCAAGGTTGAAAAAAGAGGCAAACAATTCCAGTGAGAGAGATAAAAAAGTGCATCCACACCTATGAACCAGTGGGTAGGATAAAAAGTGTGACTATAGACAAGCCATACCTGTCACCACTCAATCAATCAACAAGTGGTAAACCCAATGGAAAAAGGAAAGGCAAGTTGCTATACCTAGGCTTGTCACAAACGTTCGATAACAAGTCAGCGATATCACAGAAAAAACCCCGGGATGCAGAGTAGAGCAAGTGTCCTATGGAGAGAGATGGAAGTAAGGACAGACAAAGGATACAGGTCATAAAGGATACTGAGAGGGGTCAGAAAAACCCAAACTCTGTTAACCTCATTAGCTTGTCCTCTCGTACTAGATATCTAGCTTACCACAGCCGGCGCTTTTTCTTTCTTCTCTCGCTGTTATTGCGCCCTAAAGAAGGGGAGACCCATCATTAGGCTCGCACACCGAAATGCTCGTCGGCGCTGGAGTCTCTTTGTTCCTTTTGTCTCCCTCTCAGCTTTGACTTATGATATCTACAAAATTGTACAAATGAATTATATTCATTTGTCATTTCAATTAATGAGATATGTACTGTGTTGACACCATCTGTTCCATTATTCTGCACTTTGTGGCCAACTTAGTGCTGTCAACCGTCTTAGAGAGGGGGGCTATTATAAGATGTCATTCTGTGAGACTACTTGATATGGTTGATTTCTTGGCATGTGTGAATGAATGAGTATGTATTGGGATTGACTGTGTGAGTGTTGTTTTAGTATGTTCGTTGCGCCTAGGCATTTTGTTAAATGCTATGTGTATCTACTCAATATTATTAGGACCTTTTGTGATTTGATATAATAAATTTGAGGAAACTTATTTCAAAAAACAGTTTGTGTTCTCCTTATCCGTTTTAAATGTTTGTGTACACCTATGTGTTCCTTCTGGGGGATTATGTGACCTACTGTGTTTGGTCAACAGTGACGACTAGCTACCTATAACAAGTTTTAGGCAGTGGGGTTTCTTCCCTGTTAGTAGTACGGGCAGGCTTGCCCCAGGCCCTCATAGGCCTGGTCCGCAGCTTTCATACAGCACTGTTCAATGGGCCTTTCCCATGAGCCTACCTTCCTGGACTGCGGGGAGGGATGCAAAGCTACTACCCCATGTTCGATGGCCTGCTTTAGCAAGCACTGGACTCTGATCAACTGGGCATACTTAGTCGGTATGTGGCTACCCTTGACTTTTTCAAACAAAGAGCTCCCACACCACCTGGACTATCCGACTAAAGGGTTTGACTTTTCTAGAAGCCGCTCACCCTAGCTAAGGCCAAGTAGCCTGGCAGCTTGTGTTCCCCCAGTGGTATCAGCAGAGTGGATGAGGTCAATCCGCCAATCCCTATCTTTGTCACAGAGCAGGCTGAGCCTACCAGTGACCATGTGACTGCCCTGTACCTCAGGCCTCTGCGATCAAGCTGGGGCTCCCACATGGCTATCAAAGGTTGTGAAGGTCCTTCTAGCACAGGGATGCCTCTCATTCTCCCATTCAGAAAACACAGCTATCTGGCGGATCCTCCCCGTAGCACATGCTTGTCTCAAAGAATAAGCAATGCATGTTAAAATACACATAGCTTGTACACTGAAACTGCATTAAAGAGGTTATGGCTCCTTTGATCCCTCCATTAGTTACTTGGAAAATGGTGGTAATTCCAGAGCTAATAAATGCCAATAAGTGCTCATCTTCAGGGATGCCAGCACTTATCAGGCCAAGTCAAATCAGTTCTCGCCGAGCTGCTTCGGTGGCTCTATATAACCTTTTGCCAATTGTATCCCTTGTCAAGGACAATACATTCAGTTGTGTGCCCTATTAACATTTGATTATACTTCCTGCGCTTACCATGATGTCTAAGGTTTCATTCTGACAGGGTGCCTGAGAAATAGCTACCACATCAAAGGATGGCAGGAGGCACACAAATACCCACTCCCAACTTGTAGAGCTAGTGAAGAAAAAAAGCAATAGAGTACTCTTTCAATACGCTCTAAAAGTAATGAGGTCACAATTTTCCCTATACTGAGAACCAGCACTTCATTGTAGCACTTGACTCTCTCAGGGAAGCAAAGTGGAGCAGTCCAAAGCCTACTCAGGGCAGGTAGTGTGGGCTAGAAATTGTCATTCGCTGGCACACAATATTAACAGTCAATGGATGATTGACCTTCCAGTGCTTTTTATTTAGAAAAGGAAAAGTAAATTTATCACACAGATGTTATTAAATACTACACATTCATTTACAAATATATACATCAGGCAGTTCAAAAATATCGTAGGTGTTATTCTGACATCACGTTAGACCCCACTGGGTCATGATGCAAAGCATCACAGTACCTCCCTCCAATATCAAATGGCACATTATTATATAGGAGGATGTCACTTTAAATAAAACAGCCCTATTGTCTTTATCAAGGTTACCACATTAAAAGACCAGACTAACCTGATTCATCTATCATTATTAAAGAATTGCAACATTTATGAAACATCATTGAAACAATATTTGCTTTAAATACAGTATTGTAAAAACCATAACACATTTGTGTCTTCTTTTAACCACTTTGCATGGACACAGGGAGTGGAGGTGTGGGTATTGTCAATGGGGGGGACAGATGATGCTTAGCTTTTTTCGGTACCCTGACTTGAAAGATGGGATCACTCACCTGAGATAGAGCCTAAGGGGTGGATGCACACACACCCTTCACACTGAGGTTTTAGTTAATTAATTACTACTGTGATAACCTCTGGGCACTGGCCCTCTCCAAGGGTAATTTTTGTAAACAGTGGTGAACCCGTATGTGATCTATTTGTCCCTCAGGGATCAAAGGTCAATTATCTATAAATATGAATATTTCTGGCCCCTCTGGGCTAGTTTCCCCAATCTGCATCTCATATTGCTCCTCGTAGTAAGTCCTAGCCACGCGGAACCCTTACAGCAGTCATCATGGTCTCTAAAATGAAACACTATGCAGGAAGCTGGATTCACTGGCTCCCTGCACCATTCATGCTCCTTTTCTTGACCTCTGATGCTCCTCTCCTCTTGCTGAGTTACGGAAGTACAGTTCTTCCCACAACTGTTACTTAGGGGGCATAAGGGAACCAGCCCCACCAATCCAGCTGGGATCTGCTGTGGCAGAGTCATTAGTCTATTAAGCATCAGGGGGCTTGTCCTTCTAGCATTCCAAGGTGTTGCCACAGTTGCAGTCTGTGTCCAGTATCCAACTCTCTTTCTCTCCCTTGTGCAAGGGTTTCTAAATGGGATGGAATGTTCTAGATGTCAGGCACAACTGGCTAATACTAGGGTGCCACATCACCCCAGAGAAGTACAACACGACAAAATACTCCAGTAGACCCCAGGGTGGTCAATTGAGTAGAAGGTGAAGAATATTAACCTGAGGTCCAGACCTAAAGAGGTAGGAGCCACACCAGTAGGGAAACGATAAGGTTGTGTCTAGCGCAACCGTGTATATGGGGCAAAACACTAGCTTATTTATATTACCCTCACACACCCTAGTGGTGTCATGCTTCATCATCGGGTCACCCCGACCCCTACAAGTCGGGGTGGGCTCGACCACAGTGTTGGGAAGCTCTTCTGATATATTCGAGGAGGGGGATTTACGTAAAATAAAATCACCCAGATAGATCCCCGGTGTCCCTTTATTTTGGGGTCTATCTGAGAAGTTAAAATACTGTATAAAAATTATTTATACAAATGGGTCTCGTCAGGGTATTATGGTCCTATGACCCTAGTGCCAACATGTTTCAGTCCTCCGTGGCCATGAAGGTCCGGGACTTTCTTCAGGGCAAGGGAGCCCCCTATGTGAGGTGGGAAGGATGGGAATCCCTATCCTAATAGTGTAATGAGGGCAGAGTAGCTGCTCCCCAAAGTAAAAATTGTGTTATGTGTGTAAACTGCCAGGCTGCGTCCAATTTGGGAAGTCGGCTTGCTTCACACAGGACCGGATCACATGAGGGTGGTCTTCATCTGGAGGTCTCACCCTGCAAAGTACCTACATCGGATCCGGTCCTCAGCTTTTTGGCAGCCAACGACGAGACCCATTTGTATAAATAATTTTTATACAGTATTTTAACTTCTCAGATAGACCCCAAAATAAAGGGACACCGGGGATCTATCTGGGTGATTTTATTTTACGTAAAGCTCCCTCCTCGAATATATCAGAAGAGCTTCCCAACACTGTGGTTGAGCCCACCCCGACTTGTAGGGGTCGGGGTGACCCGATGATGAAGCATGACACCACTAGGGTGTGTGAGGGTAATATAAATAAGCTAGTTTTTTGCCCCATATACACGGTTGCGCTAGACACAACCTTATAGTTTCCCTACTCGTGTGGCTCCTACCTCTTTAGTTCTGGACCTCAGGTTAATATTCTTCACCTTCTACTGAATTGACCACCCTGGGGTCTACTGGAGTATTTTGTCGTGTTGTACTTCTCTGGGAGGACATACTCCGGTCCTTACCTCTCCTACCCTCAGGGTACCTGGTTTAGCCCAGTGCCCTTTTGTGTTATCGTGCCACATCACCCCTCCATCCCTGTTCCAAGTATGCTGCACTGCATGCTGAGACAATCCAAGATGTGCCACAGTCAAGAGGTCTCTGTAGATGTACACAGAGTTCCACCCCTTAGACAACATTACTGCCCACGATTCTCCCACAAAGACTTCAAAGGGGAGGCACCTCCTGTGCTGGCTCCAGATGTCTGAGCTCCCTCCTTTGTTCCTGGGCCTTGGTAGTCCATTCCTTGGTACAGTGTGACAGCTAATTAACAGCTGCAGATTGTCTTACATTCCTCCTCAAGAGCTGAGGGAAGCCCTATCAACACTTGTAATTGCTCCTTTTGTGTGGGGAGGCCTGTATTCCCTCAGCTGGGGGGGGCAGAGTAATTAACTTGGTCTAGCAGGATGACAAGAGAAATATGACAATGATGGATGACCCATAAGTTGTACATGTAGGTTCTTCGAGGCCTGCATATTCAAACTTAGTACACATTGTTCACCCAGTTTGATAACTTGCTGGACCTAAGGAAAGGTATGCCTATGGGAAGTGAAACTGTGCTTTATGGCAGATTCCAGCTATATGTATATCACAGTGGCACTAAAGATAAACCAGTAAACTAAACTGACCTTGCCTATGAGTGTCCAGTAATATTATCAGGCCTACTCCAGGTCAGCATCTAACTTTGCGGAGTCCTTGCTTGATCCAGGCTATCTTTATGCAATTTCTGGGCTTTGCATAATGGTAGTATCACACGTGCAGCCCACACACATGTGCACATGCATGTGCACACATGCTCATGTGTAACTAGTGAAGTGCCCCTTACCCAAGCTGCATCCCAGCAGTCTTATCTTAAAATGTAGACACTGAAGGTAAACATGCCAAATCCAATTACCATGTGATTACCCTGGGTGAGACACAAGTACTGAGACTCACAGACAGGAAAAGTTCAAAACCAGGTGATCAAAAAGCAAACAATCTGTGTGTACTAAATTGGCGCAACCCATTTGCAACAAAATCATTTACCGAGGATCCATTGAAGAGCTGGCAGCAGCCAAGTTCATTCAAGATCCAATAGAGTATATTAAAGTTACTGCAGGTAAAAAGCTCATAGTTGGATCTTGGGATCTAGCTCGTGGACTGCAACACAGTGACCTACAGCCTGACCTAGTTCCTGCCTCTCAGCAAGCCCTTGATGCGCTTGTCTTTGTGCCCAGGGGGTCGAAAGCATTTACTTTGAAAACATTAGCGTGTTCAGAGCAGGTCGGTTGCCTAACTACATTAGGTAGGAATAATGGAAAAGGACTCTGGTTTTAAACTAGGGCGACATTCTGGGGTATTTGTATTTTACTGCTTGAGGGGAATTTCTTGAACTAATGAAACATGAACCAAAGCAAAAGCATTTGCCAAGAATGTGTTTATTAATCAAGAATGAAAGTCAGATGTTTGAAGACAATCAGATACCATTGTAGTTCTGAACATTAATGATGCCAACTCGGGATCTAGTGATGTTGTTCCCATGGCCTACAGAGCAGCTTCCCAAGAACCAAAGTCTGTGGGTTCCAGCGGGAGGATCGTTGCAAAAGCTGAACTTAATGGAATTAACGGAAGTGCACCATCAGAAGTGGAGACTTTGGCTTAATTTGACTCAGCAAGGGAAACGTCACCTGGCCTAGACCCAGGAAGAATCAACAGATTGATATTTCTTTTTCGATATAGAGGTTTTTGTAATGCATGGTCATTTTTAGTTGGTGTAACACTTTGTTGGTGAATTCTGATAACTAACAAGACTCATCCATGGTAATTAATAACATGACCACTAGCGGTACGAATTAAACTTCTTTGAAGGATAAGTGGTGATCAGCAAAACAAGATTGAGCAATTACAGTTCTGTGATTTCCTTAGTAGTCCAGTGTTGCATCCATGCTACACTGAATGGATCAATGTGTGCCTACACTTCACTGACAGTTGTGGGTAACTTGCTGAACCCAGTTCATGATAATCATTGAAGATTTCACTTATTTCTCTTGAAAGAGGAATTCTCAGTAAATGCAGGTCATGAGCTTTTGTTGATTAGGTTCTTCCCCTTTGTATAGGCCTTTCGTCGCTACTAATGATGGAATGGATTAGTGAAGTCCTTAGAACAGCCCTGCCGGGGTCAACAATGGCCCTGGAGGAGCAAAACTAAACACTTGGGGGCTCATTAGGATGACGGGCGGACTTTGTCTGCCCGCCATCCTTTTGGAATCGGGACTGCCCGCCATAAGGGCGGGGGTCCCGTGGGGGGTATTAGGATGTGCCCGCCACAGTGGCGGGCACATCATGCATTTTTAGCATTGTAGCGGGCGCTGCTCTCAGCACAGCCCGCCACAGTGCTAAAAATGCATTGATGCATTTGCATAAACAAAGCGGCAGGCACCGCGCGGTGCCTGCCGCTTTGTTAATGCAAATGAAGTGGGGTACCACAGGTACCCCCCGTGTGCACCCCCACCTCTCCTTCACTCTGCGGGCCCGCAGGGGGCACCCAGAGTGAAGACCGCATGCCTTTCCGTGGCGGCATCGTCGCCGCGGAAAGGCACCTACAGACGCCCATCATAATATGGCTGGCAGTGTCTGATAGACACCGCCACCATATTATTCCTTTTCCGCCCGGCCGCAAGGCGACCGGGGCGGAAAAGCGGCGGACGGTCTTTCCGTCCACCGAGGTCCCCCCTGCCATACTAATATGGCGGGGGGGGAAACGAGCGTGGATGTCGGGCGGATTGCCCCCGCCAGGCTGGCGGTGGCAACCGCCAGCCTGGTGGGGGCAATATACCCGACATCATAATGGGCCCTTAGATGTTTAGAAGAAGTAAAAGTCATAACACGGTTTCTGTAGGTGAACCTCTAGAGGGATCATTAACTGCAGAGTGGATTGAGTGACTGATGGTGTGAGCCCGAACCCTCAACTGCCTCCCAGATGGAACAGGGTCTAGAGGTCCCCTTGTGCACCAGTTGGTGGAGAGGGCCACGGCTTTGAGTGCTGTAGTGAGTATTGGTCAAGGGGCGGACTCCTCCCCTCTAGAAAGATCCAACCATCAAGTTAGGGACCAGGGTTGATAAACCTGCCCCTCCTGCAAGTGATGGCTCTCTCGAGATGGAACTCATGCACACCCAACACACACTCAAGGGGACCAAATTATAGAGCTTCTCGAGCTACGACCCCTGAGGTAGAGAGAAAGTCCATCACTTCTTATACAAAGTGAATATTTTAGTGTAATTTCCAAGCGGGCACAAAAGCGGTTTAATCTGGGTGTAAAAATCAAGACGTTTGAGCAATTATAAATGTAGCTAGTATCTTAGTCAAAATGATGTAATCACTGTAATCACTTAACTAATATAACAGGGAGTTAAGAATTTGGATCAATGCATTTTTATTTTACTTTCCTAGGGAAGACTATTGGAATGTCTTGATAGAAGGAAGCTGGAATCTATCCATCCATTAAAACGTGGTAGTGAACAGATGCTTTTATTCATATATAAATGCCTTGTAAACTTTAGCTGGAAAACCATTTGCTGGAAAGACGTAACTGGAATCACTATTTATTCTTGATAGAATGAGGCTAATAAAGTGTATGCAACCTCTTTAGCTAACTTGGGGATTTATAATTACTCAAAATAGTTGTTGATAATTTCCGTCAGGGCAGTCATTTGAGATTGATTATATATTTTCAAAATATTTTGAAAAAAAATTGGCCTGTCTTATTCGATTCTGAGGTAATCTCACTAGTTTAAGAATCTATGATGTAATAAATTATGTTTTTATTTTTAGATTCTGTGGTTCGTCAACCATTAATGTTGACAACTATCTCCACTTCCTTCTCCATTAGATGTAGTCTACAAATTGCTTCTGACCTCTACCCAATGAAGAAATTGATATGAGGTCTAATTTGAGCTAGGTAAAAACCTTTTCTGCTTCCTTTCCTCAACTCTATTTTACGTTTATTTGGTTTTTTTTTTCATTCTTGGCTTTCATATGCCCCTTAAAGTTGCAATAAAAACATCCCTACTACTTCCATTGATGAGGAAACCCTAATTTTCCCAGATATATAATACAATACTTTTTTTGAAAGGTTTTGAACAAATTAAATGTTATGTTATGTTATGTTATGTTATGTTAAATAATATTTATTGAGCGCACTGCCACCGATTGGTTTCCTGGCGCTAAGAAAAACAGAGAGCGACACCTGGGACGTGAATAGAGGGGATTTAGTGAAAAGCTTGTCTAAAGAGCCATGTTTTTAAAGCTTTCCTGAATGACATGAGGTCCGAGCAGGCCCTGATCTCAAGAGGAAAGGTGTTCCATAGGCGGGGTGCAAGGACAGCAAATCTGCAGCCACCAGAGCGTTTGCAATTGAAGGAGGGTGTCTGGAGGAGGAATTGGTGGGCAGAGCGAAGGTTACGGGAGGGCGTGTGCCTGACGATGAGATTGTCAATGAATCCCGGACTTTTGCGATGGAGAGATTTAAAAATCATGCAGCCAGTTTTAAAGGAGCAGCGTTGGGCCATAGGAAGCCAGTGTAGGTCCCTAAGCAGAGGAGATGCAAGATGCCATCTGGGTTGGTCGGTGATGAGTCTGGCCGCATAGTTTTGGACCATCTGAAGGCGCTTCAATAGATATAAAGGTAGGCCTAAATATATAGAGTTTGCATAGTCCAGGTGGGACAGTACCGTGGTAATCACCACCTGGATAATGGCCTCTGGAGTAAAGAAGCGTCGTACCTTTCGAATTTTTCTCAGCTGAAAAAAACACTTGGAGACCCCTTGGCCCACTTGAGTTTTTAAAGAGAGGTCACTATTCAGGGTCACTCCAAGTGTCTTTGCAGAGGAAGTAGAAGTAGGAGCTAGGCCCATATCTGATGGCCAGTAATGGGAGCCCCAATATTTTACACTGTCACCTGTGAGCACCAACTCGGTTTTTCCAGGATTTAATTTTAGATGGTTTTGGTTCATCCATGTTTGGATGAACTTCATGGTGGTCTGGAAGTGGGAGATGGAGAGGGTGGAATTGTCAACCGTGAAGAGCAATTGCAGGTCGTCCGCGTAATTAAACACAGACACCTGCATTTCTCTTAGAGCCTTGATTAGGGGGAGAATATATATGTTGAACAGGTGGGGTGACAGTGATGAGCCCTGAGGGACTCCACAGGTGATGGGCCGCCTGGGGCCGACCAGGGTGCCAAGGTGGACCGACTGGTAACGATTCTCCAAAAAGGACCGCAACCAGTCTGCAGCAAGGCCCCTGATGCCGACCTGATTGACACGGTCGATCAAGATGTCATGGTCGACCGTGTCAAACGCGGCCGACAGATCCAGCAGCACCAGGGCCTGAGGGGAGTGTCTGTCAGCGCAGTCACGGAGAGAGTCTAAAACCGTGACTACCACTGCCTCCGTTGAGTGGGCGGGGCGGAAGCCTGCCTGGTGGGAATCAAGGCCATTAGAGTCCTCCAGAAAATTGGACAAGTTTTTAGCCACATGGGCTTCCAAAACTTTTGCCAAAAAAGGGAGCAAAGAGATTGGTCGATAATTTGCCATGCAGGAGAGGTCTGCCCCAGGTTTCTTCAGAAGTGGGATGACAGTTGCTTCCTTAAAGGCAAGCGGTACTAGACCAGTTGTTAAGGAGTCATAGGCCGGGGTTGGGACGGATGACAAACATTGTTTGAGAATATAAGGTGGACATTAGGCGGAAGGTGCCCCTGACTTGACTCTTGTTAGTAGCTCTAAGAATTGCTCTAAGGTCATAGTAGGAAAACAGTTTAATGTGGCCTTGGTGGTAATATCGGGAACAAAGGGAGTATTGTCAGGGGAGCTGGGAATGCTCATCTTGATGTCCACGATTTTATCAATAAAATAGGTATTGAGGGCATCACAGAAGGTCTGGGTTGGACTCACCTTAGGGCGGACACTATCTAGGTCAGTCAGCTCATTTAGTATTGAGAAGACCTCCTTAGGTCTATCTGCTGAATTAAGAATTTGTGATGAGAAATAAGCAGATTTAGTGGCAAGAATGGTCTTCATGTACACCTTCCTAGCCTTGGTATACTCAGATTTTAAATCGGGCGAATAGCAGTGGCGCCACTTTCGCTCGATTTGACGCAGGGATAGTTTCTTATTTTTTAAATCTTGTGAGAACCAACGTTGGGCGTCAGCTCGACGAGCCAGTTTAATGTCTTTGTAGGGTGCATGAATATCGCTTGCATTTTGAAGCCAGCCAGCCAAGTTAAATTCAGCAGAGTTAATATCAGAGTGAGGAAGTGGGACCGTATTATTTAGTGGTTTTATAAATTCTGGTTTATCAAGCGTTTTCCATTTCCTTGCTCTACAGCAGGTCAGAGCAGTGGGTGGCTTCACGATAGACCAGATAAGCTTAAACTTAAGGAAGAAGTGGTCTGACCAAAGGCAAGGCATGGTGACCGGGTTAGAGGTTAGCGGGAAGTTGGTCCAGATGTGGTCCAAGATGTGACCTTTACAGTGGGTAGGTGAAAGGACTTGTTGGACAAGATTCAGATTTGTGAGGAGCTCCGTAAGCTCACAGGATTGAGGCCCTTCCAGGCCTGACCAGTGAAAAAAAAACATTATCTTCCAGTGCTAATTACACATTGAGACTCAGGACTCTGATTGAAGAAAACTCTTTCTTTTGTATGAACCAGACTTACACTGGTTTTCAACAGGTAAGGTCTATTCCAGATGCAGACTGATGAGGTTGTCAAAAATAAGCATACAGTGTATAGCTTTTTCTGTGTGCTTTTTAATTTTCATGGATGATACAGCTGCAATTCCTTTTTTTTTATTCAGTACTTGGGTAGTTAAAAGTCAGTCATTATTACCTTGATCATGTTAGTTAGATGTGTAGGTTCATTTTCTAGAGGGCCACACTATGAGACTACTGTGTAAGATTTCATAGGATATTGAATTGCCAAGGGTATTCAGTGACCAGCCAGGTAATGTACTGTCTTAGTTATATAAGCAAGAAAATTAATAATAATAGTATAGTAGCTCCCTTGTGTGCTGCTGAGATAAAAAAGCAATAGCATTGTTTAAAGCCTTGCAAGTCCATTTTGATTCTAAGGGGTGTGTTTTTGAGGTAGTTGGGATAGCTCTTGCACCACAGAACATGGTGCAAGAGTGACACAGACCTTAAGTCAGATTTATGAAGCCATACACGGCCACTTTGCGTGGCCCTGAGTGGCTGCATAGATCTGGAGAAAGGTAAACCAGCGCAAATCACTATGTTGCTTACTAACTCTGCCCTGAGAAGGTGTTCTATTGGATTTGCATTGGTGTTCTCAAGCAATTACTATGTTTTTTATGCATTCCCAGGTTTAACAGAAATGGGGTTCCCAGGTTTACCACAACTGGTAAACCTGGGAAGGTACCAAAAAGATACTCCTTAACTGGAGAGACATAATGAGGAGAAATATGTTTATTTCTCCTCATTACTTCCATTTTGCTGCACACATAGATCGAGGAATATGCCTCTCAGAATTGTTTTTGTACAGGATATGCCTTCCTGCACAAAAACAATCCTGCATGCTAAGAAGGGACCGTTGCACTGTGGTATAAGGGTGCCTGTGTTGATGTTAGGCTGTCAAAAGTGCACCATTAGTAAACAACACAAAATGCCCAAACCACAGTTACTCAATACAATTTTTTGATATAGGGTAAGAAACACTTTATTATCGCTTCCCTGGACACCATTATTTTGTGTCAATCATTTTGTATTTTCTATAATTTGAAAAAATTGCTGACAGAAAAAAGACATTGATTGCAAATATTTACAAATATTTACAAGGCTGGACTAATGTTAGCAAACATTAAGGGCAAAAACTATTTACACATTTTAGAAATTATTAGAACACACAATAGAAAATATATTTTCTATTGTGTGTTCTAATAATTTCTAAAATGTGTAAATAGTTTTTGCCCTTAATGTTTGCTAACATTAGTCCAGCCTTGTAAATATTTGTAAATATTTGCAATCAATGTCTTTTTTCTGTCAGCAATTTTTTACACATTTTAGAAATTATTAGAACACACAATAGAAAATATATTTTCTATTGTGTGTTCTAATAATTTCTAAAATGTGTAAATAGTTTTTGCCCTTAATGTTTGCTAACATTAGTCCAGCCTTGTAAATATTTGTAAATATTTGCAATCAATGTCTTTTTTCTGTCAGCAATTTTTTCAAATTATAGAAAATACAAAATGATTGACACAAAATAATGGTGTCCAGGGAAGCGATAATAAAGTGTTTCTTACCCTATATCAAAAAATTGTATTGAGTAACTGTGGTTTGGGCATTTTGTGTTGTTTACTAATGTTATTAGGTCTAGCCCTCACCACATAAAGGACCTAACGCCTTTTGTTCCCAAGTCAAAAGTGCACCAGCACAGAGAATAAGTTTGGAATGAGCCGTATTGTCTAAAATTCGGTAATTTCTCCCCCTTTCCCATGTCACACAGCACAGTGCAGCAAGGTGACTTCCTGCGCTGCGTGACTTTTTCATAAATAAGCCCCTGAGTGTTTAATAATATGTGACTCTCGTATCATAATCACTACTATGTGCCCAGACAGTATTTGGACCGTTAGCATTAATATCAATTATTTTTTAATTATCCATGCTCAATGCACTTATTGTCATGCATGGGTCATTTGGCTCATTGAGTTACTATTTCCAGGAAAATCATTCCCACATTATTGGCTCTAAATCGTACCCCATTATTTGTCCCAAGCCCTACCTTGACCCATCATCCTTTAATGCTTGGTACCTGTCCTACTTCTCTACCCTATTGCATCCTCCCAAGTGTGTGCAATGTTGCCTATTGAGGAACCACCTATTTAACGGTGGTGATTTTCTGAGAGCCCCCTGCCAAAAGATCTCCTTCTTCACCAGAAAACATTATCCTGCTATCAAGTATCTTATTCAACATTGTTTCCTTTCATTATTAAGTACTAATCCACTTCCCTTTAAGCGAAACGTTTATGTGCAGTGTGTATGTCGCTAAATATTTGGATTGTGCCTTTTGCCAGTACTTTCAGTTTTACCCATAGCATGGGCCCCTAATGGGCTAAACTCTGTCATTAACTGTACAGAAAAGTGGATTCTGTGCCTGACAGATTGAGAGTTGTTTGACAATTCCAGGTACATTTTTTGCCCATTTGATTTTCTCAATATTAGGGCTGGAATATCGCTTGCCTTACATTCCGGGATCCCACTGAATCTCAGATTGCAACTCTTAATAAGGTTATCATAATTATTTGGAGAAATTGGGTTAGTGATTGAGGGTGAACAAAACCCTACTCAAGCAAGAGTCACAATCCTAGTCAGGCTGAACCACAATAAATCGTCAAATTAGTGTGTGCTTAGCTCTCTGGTAGCTTGTCACAAAAGCAATCAGACCTAACTTAGAGGCAATGTATAAAGTATTTATGCAGGACTTAAACAGTAATAAAGTGAAAACACAAGAACAATTTGAAAACATTTAAATAAATTATTTGGTACCAAAATGAAAATATCCGAATAGTAATACTGGAGATATGCAATTTTAAATGTTTATGTAAAAATAGGGCTTAAAAGGACCAAGACAAAGTCACAATTTCAGATGGACTGTGATGACATGCAGACCAGATACAGGGACCAGGTTGGACCCACTGAGAATTGTATCTTATGTCCTTGATGTGGGGCGTTGCACCATGCAACAGTGGTTTAGAGGAGCAATACGGGTCATGAGTAGAGTAGGAATTCGCCAAAAAGATATACCTTCCTTGTTACTTCCTCTTTCTATGTGTGCTGCGTTTTACCTTCCAGGATTGTTTTTGTGCAGGAAGATATCCCTTCCTACACAAAAACAATCCTGCATGCAATGAAGGTGCCCTTGAACCGTGGAGCAAAGGTTCCTGTGTTGCAGCTAGGCTGTCAATAGGGCACAGAAGAAAAGGCAGGAATGTACTGTATTAGCTTAAATATGGTGCATTCCCACACTTTTCCTGTTACGTAGTTCAGCGCCCCTGAGTGCCTAACAATATGTGACTCTTGCATCAATATCAATCCTATTGTGTCCAGCAAGAACAATTAGAATCATTAGCAAGAATAGCAGTTATTTTTAAATTATTCATGTTCAATCTACTGATTGTCATGTGTGGTTTGTTTGGCTAATCGAGTTACTATTTCCAGGGAAATGATTCCCACCTTTTTCGCCCTAAATCAAGCCACGGCGTGGCTACGGTGCCGAAGGGAATGGCGGCGTGAGCTTAGAGCTCCGCGCCTGCACCCCGCAATTATCCTGCCTAACAGCGCGGAGGCGCCCGGGAGAGCCCCCGCAAGCAGACCGGAAGCAGTGCGAATACATACTGCACCCTCGGACGGTCGGAGGAGCGGAGAACTAACCTGATAGCGAGGTGCAAGGCGATCGCTACTCCGGAAAACGGAAGGGCACAAAATGGCGGACAGCTCCGAGATCGGGAGAGACGGGGAAGCGCAACCAAATGGGAATCTGACCGGGCGAGAAGAAGCGCTCTACTCTGAGGGTTAGTGAGCTGGCGACGCTGAGGCTGGATCGGAGATTGCTATGAGAATTGCCAAAAATCGGCTTAGATTGAGCTGGACCCACGGCGTTGAGGCGACAGCTGGGAGATCTGAGAGGTACCGAAGGGCAGAAGCGGAGGCTGTTCTTCCTGATCCCTAGCCGGCTGGAGCGTAGCAGAGCTGCCGCCTAACCCTCGCGAAGCTGAGAGGAGGGCTCGCCTCGTGCACAGGGGGGGAAATATCGCACGCCGATCCCTGCCGAGCGAAGCGCCTGACGGCTTTCTCTGGCCAGCCTGGTGCAGTAGGAGGCAGCGAGACTGGGGCAAAGACGGCCGGCCACACCGGGGGAGAAGGAGCCCAGAGAACCACGGGAGCGGCTTTGCCTTCAATTAACTGACGAGCCCGGGGGACACCGAGGGGTCCGAGGCTGCCCGGTGGAGGCTGGTGGGTCGCAGCTGGCCGGGTGGAACAACTGTGGGGCCGAACCGAAGAGGGGTCTGCGCCCAGACCGAACGGGCACAAACAGTGTGTTGTTTTCGAAGACCGGGGGGGCCCTGAGATCCCTTCACTCCGCTGGACGGCCATGGTCGAAGACCCGCGACAGGGAGAGGAGGAACCATCCTAACCCGGCGAGGAGGCACAATGTGGGGAGGAGCTGGAGTGGGTGTCCAGCGGCTACAGCGGAGGCTGGGACAGCGACGAAGCGGAGTGAGGGGGATTGGGGGTTCACGATGCCCCATCCGGGATCGAAGCTGAAGGCGCCTTACCTAGTGGCGAGCAGGCCGCGGGACTGATGGCTGTGGCGGCGGCGAGGCACGGTATTGCGGCCGGAAGACAACCAACACTGATCTCGAGCACCGAAGCGAGTACTGCCCTGACACCATAGGGGAAAGTGAAGGTAAACCAAGGGAGCCGCGGCCTCGGAACGCCTCTGTCCTGGTGCACGGCCCTAGGGGAGAGCCGGATGCACGACGAGCCGCCCTACTGCGAAGACGCCATTGGAATGCAGACCCCTGACGCGACAGGAATGTGAATTGGGCCCTGGGATCCTATCGCAGCATTGAACGGGTGTGCAAGCGGTCCCGTGCGTGTGCAGAGAAGGGACACTGCAACCCGGTGGGGAGACTCACTGAGGAGAGTGATTGAAACGTGTGTATAGGGCCTACCACCGCTCCAGAGACAGCGATAAAGGACAGGGCGAAGCCCTGATCGAGCCTGCGGGGGTGGACGACCCCCCCCCTTGGCGACGCGCCGGCCGCGGTGCGGGCGAGCTTCAATGTGAAAGGAGTAAGTTGTGGCAGACGGGAGGCAACTACCGCGACTGGCGGACACCAGAGCGCCTACAGCCATCACGCCATGGGGAAAACCAAAGGCAAACCCGAGGGGGCCGCTTCCACTGACACCTTTGAGGGGGGCACTGCGGGACCGGCGGACCTACAGCAACTTCAGGACCGTATCCTTGAGGCTATTGCAGCAACCAGAGAGGCCTTGCAGCAGGACATTGCGCAGGTGGTAACGGGGCTGGGGCTCCTACGGGCTGATCACGATAAACTTAAGGATAGAGTTAAAGAAACGGAAGACACTTTAGAGATCCTAGCCCCGGCCCACAAATCCATGGAAGCACGGCTATCGGACGCTTTAGAGAGGATACAAACGCTGGAGAGGAGGGCTGAAGATGCCGAAAATAGAAGCCGCCGCAGTAACGTCCGAATAGTGGGCCTGCCGGAAAAAACAGAGGGGGAGGATATAATAGGATACCTGGACGATTGGTTCAAGACTCAGGTAGCACCGGAGGGACTCTCGCCATTCTTCACCCTGGAACGTGCTCATCGAGTTCCGGCTAGGCCCCCCAAGCCAGGTTTGCCTCCGAGACCGGTAGTGGTCAAGCTGCTACACTACAGAGACAGGGACCTCTTGCTCCAGCGAGCCCGAGAAAGGGGGCCGTTCCAAGTAGCAAACAGTAAGGCGACTTTGTTTCCGGACTATACATTTGAGACGCAGAAGTTGCGGACCTCTTTTCTGTCCATAAAACGAGAACTGCGGAATGAGGGAATTCGATATTCCCTGCTCTTCCCGGCCAAATTGAGAGTTATTCTGGACGATACGACGCACTTCTTCCCTATGTCGGCGGATGCCTGGGATTGGTGGGAAACGTATAAAGCCGGCACGGACGGCGCCAAAGTCCGAGAGGAGCGGGAGCGGACAAGGACACAGACGCAGAAATCACAGAGGCTACGATGGCGTAGACAAGGCTCGAAAAAACCATCGGTGTCTCAAACAGAGGTGCAGAAACAGGCTGCATTGCTGGCAGTTGAATCAATATCGAGTGCAGGCGCCTCCCAATCGCAGCGGGGTTCGCACTCGGAGACGAAGGACACGGGTTCAGAGTCGGAGGCCTCAGAGACATGCATCACCACGGCCCCGCTGGTCACTCCACAGACCTCGGAGGAGATCCTGAACATTTGATGTGCAGCGACCACTAGAAGGCCACTCCTACAGAGGAAAGATGGCGTGAAGTATGAGGTATTGCTGTGGGAGGGCTCAAACTGGGTGTTCAGACCGCTGCTACCAAGTGGGGGCAAGGAGGGCGGTTGTTTCTACCTTCGGACCTAGCCACAACCCGATAGCCCTTAGGGCGCTCACGGTTACGACCGTGACTTAGTTTGGCAGTTGAGGGGATTGAACTAGTTTGGATGGGTACTGATTTTTTGACATTGGGGCCTATTCCGGGGGGGGTGGTAGAGGGTATTGTTGGGGCTGTTCTGTTTTTTTGGCATAGGCTAGCGCTGAAGCGGGTGGGAAATGCTATGCCAGACGTTTGGGAGATTAGTTGGGGAGACTCCACCACTCACGAAGACACTGATCAGCGACTGAAACTGAACTGCGTACTATGGGATAATGGCTAGCGCCACTGAAGTGAGATGTATAATCTGGAATGTGCGGGGGCTGCACTCAATGGCACGTAGACATAAAGTACACGCCTACCTGGCCCGTCGAGGGGTACACATTGCTATGCTGCAGGAGACGCATATCACAAAGCAGGAGGGGATAGCGCTACAAAAGAGATGGAGGGGCCAGATATTTAACACTGCTTACTCGGCGTTTGCTAGGGGGGCATTGATATGGATCAGGGCGGGGGTACCGTTCCAGGCGTCCAGGCACATCATAGACCCTGAGGGACGCTACGTGGCAGTGGAGGGCAGGTTGAGGGGCAGAGACATTATATTATGTAGCGTTTACCCGTCAAACACTGATCAGGTGACCTTTTTCACTAGGCTATCGGGATCACTGGCACACTTCCTGAAAGGCTCAATCCTAATTGGGGGGGACTTCAACTCAGTAGCGGACACGACATTGGATAGGTCCCACCCGCCTCTGGCAGATTCCCCTGTTCACCGCCTCACGAAAGGTAGACTGGATTGGCAGGAACGGTGGGGTTTGGTGGACGCATGGCGCATGCAACACCCTGCGGAGCGAGATTACTCGTTCTTTTCGAGCCTCCACAACCTACACGTTCGCATTGACACGATGTTGCGCTCTAGGGAGGTCGGACAAGCGGTGGCCAGAACCGAATACCTGACCAGGACAATTTCGGACCACAATCCGTTGTTGCTGGGACTGGGCTGGGTCTTGGAGATATCGCGGATCCCGACCTGGAGACTGCGCCCGAGACATTAGAAGAGCCTTTTCGAGCGGACCTAGAGGAGGGAATCATCCGCTATTTCGAGGTGAACGAGGGATCCACGACTTCCAGGGCGACGGAGTGGAATGCCTTTAAGGTGGTGGTTAGGGGCCAGTGCATAGGGAAACACGGCGGCGCGAGACGGGCACTATTAGAGGATCTACGAAAGGCGGACTCTACATTGAGGGACGCTGAGCGGGCTAGACCGGGGCGGCCTGACTTACAGGACGAGGTCAATTCGGCTAAGGAGGCAGTGGCAGTAGAGGTGGAACGCCTCCGCAGCTTTGATTACAAGGCATATTTGCTTCGGGCCCATGTTGAGGGGGACAAAGCTGGCGCATTGCTTGCGTGGCTAGCTAATCCTGCCAGGCGTAGCTCTCCGATACTAGCGATTAAAGGGGCAGAGGGTCAATTACAATACTCCCAGATGGGGATACTGGACTGTTTTCAGAGCTATTACACGACCCTTTATAGCAGTGCGCTAGTGGGGCGGGAGGACGACATAGACGCCTTTCTTGGGGATCTTCAGTTACCACACTTAGAGGAGGAACAGGCGACCGCACTAGGAAGGGACATAGAACTAGGTGAGATCAAGGGGGCAATTAAACGGATGGCTCGTAACAAAACGCCGGGCCTAGACGGGCTGCCCATTGAATTTTATAGCACATATATAGACCTATTGGCGCCTAGGCTACAGAGGGTATATAACGAGGCTAGGAAGACCGGACAATTGCCCCACTCCATGCGAGAGGCCTTGGTGATTCCACTACTGAAACCGGGGAGGGGGAGCGAACACCCGGCCTCTTATAGGCCGCTATCCATGTTGACCACGGACTATAAAATATTAAGCTCCATATTGGCAGAGAGGCTCCTGCGACACATGCCCGAATTAGTCCACGAGGACCAGTCAGGGTTTATACCTGCTCGGAGCACGACAACAAACATTAGGAGACTCTCCCGCTTAGTTGAAAGTCTACACATGGAAACCCTGACTCCCCTGGTCTTGTCGGTGGATATCGAGAAGGCGTTTGATAGCCTGGAATGGATTTATTTATATAGGGTCATGGGGCATTTTGGACTGGGGGAAGGATATATCAAATGGACGCAAGTATTGTACACAGCAGCGGTAGCTAGAGTGAGGATCGGGTACTCTCGTTTCGCACCAGTACCCGGTGGAAAGAGGCACCCGACAGGGCTGCTCTCTATCCCCCTTCTGTTTGCCCTGGCGATCGAACCCCTTGCGGCTGAAGCCCGCACGGGAAAGCATTTTCATGGAATAGATAGCAGAGGAGGACAACAATACATCTCCTTATATGCGGATGACCTGTTGTTATTCCTGGAAAACAGGACGGAAGCGTTGGAGGGCGCGGAGCGCTTACTGGAGCGATTCGGAGAACTGTCAGGGCTGAAGGTAAACTGGCCGAAAACCTGTCTGTTCCCCCTGAGGCGGGACACAGCACGGCCCGACCATCGGCTGGAGCTTAGATGGGCGCCTGTTTGCCTGCAATATTTAGGGGTATATATCTTCCACGAGGCGAAGGACGTGCTGGAGGGCAACATAGGCAGATGCGTACAAGCGCTGAAGGGCTGAATGGCCTTTTGGGCCACGCTGCCGCTGACAGTCACGGGGCGTATTTCCTTATTGAAAATGGTCGCCCTGCCGCGCCTCCTTTATTTCTTTCGTACCCTCCCTGTTTGGATTCCTCGCTCCGTCTTCTCTCAGTTGAAATCCCTGATGACCTCCTTCATATGGGGAACGGGTAGGCGTAGGATTGCACTGGCGACACTCACCCGTCCGAAAGATGAGGGTGGTCTGGCGGTGCCTGACTTTGAACTTTACTACTTGGCTGCACAACTACAGATCTTTACGCAGGAGGTGGCGAGAGTATACCGAGGCCCGGAAAGCGGAAGGGATAAGGGCACTCCGCGCCACGTTTTGGCTTACATAGCTCTGCAGCAGAGAATAGCACGGGGGGATCTGACAACCCGAGGAACGAACGTTCAAACTCTGTTGGGATCGGTCTCGGCGTCGGGCGGGAGAACAACACCCTTATGCCCCGGAGATATCCTTAGGTATGCTAACTGCACTCCCCCATGGGGGAGACTGGTCCCAACTGCAGAGCTGGGAAGAAGCAGGGGTACAAGTGGTGGGCGACCTCTAAGAGGAGGGGGTGCTGATCCCGTTTCAGGAGTTACAAGAAAAATATGGGCTGCCTAGAGGAGGGCACTTGGTGCACGCCGCGGTGACTAGGGCCATTCATGCGCATTGGAGGGAAGGTCTTGTAGAGCCAAAGACAACTATGGCCTGCCAATATACCATGATGGCAGCCGGGACCTATAAAGCAGTGACTTGTCTGTACTCGAGAATGTTGCGGGAAAATCTGCCACCGCTGTCGGCGCTGAAAGCCAAATGGGAGGTTGACCTAGAGAGGGAGATTCCAGAAACGACTTGGACCGGTTTAGTGAGACGGGCCAGAAACAGTACGAGAAATGCGCGCTTTCAGCAGATCCATTTTTATGTGCTGCACAGGGCGTATCTGACACCGGGGAAAATTAAGAAATACTTCGGGACGGATACTGCTAGATGCCCGAGATGTGCTTCCGAGGGAGCGGAGCTGATGCACATGTTATGGTCCTGCCCTGGTCTCCGAGCATACTGGCAAGAGGTGGGCGACACTTTACAGGAAGTGACGGAGAGGACATTTCAATATGATATGGCGGTCTGCTTGTTGCACTGGTTTCCCCACACGCCTAAAAATAAAACCATGAGCAAATTTATAGACATGGGCTTGTTGGTAGCCAAAAGGGAAATCACGAGACACTGGAAGGCGAGGGTAGGTCCCACACATAGGAGATGGGCCAATGAGTTCTTGAAATGGGCAACTTGTGATAGTACACACAGATACCAGATGGCGCGCCGTAAACCGACTGATAGGGCATTGGACACTGCGGCGGCTTGGGAGACACTGGTCCAAGCCCTGAGGGACAGCGCACTACAAGAGGAAGAGGCAGACCTAGAGGTCATTGGGGAAGGCCCTAGCACAGCACCGAGGACATCACAAACCTAGGTAGAAACTAGATAGTGGTCCCTGATTGAACCCATAGACGAGAAAGAGGGGAATATTCCTGAGTGGGTGGTGGACATTTGGGACGGGAGGGGGGGAGAGTTGGGGACATTCTACAGGGGTTAGGGGAGTTTATAAGGGGGAACTACAGAAAAGCAGACAAACACATATCTAAGAGGAAGGGTTACACCGACTACGTATTATCGGAAATTGGAATGTTTTCATGTTAATCGCCGCCCGACCTCCGGGTTGTGGGCCTCAAGGCTGTGTAAGAATGAGAATGCACACGGACGAAAGTGAGAATTACGAGAAGTGACCCTCTGTAACAAATGTGCTGCGGTGAATCTGCAATAAAAATTATGTTTTCAAAAATAAATCAAGCCACCTCCTTTGTCCCAATCCCTACCTTTGCCCAACACCCTTCATTGCTTGTTCCCTGTCCTACTCCCTTACCATATTGCATCCTCCCTTACGCTGGGTTCTGCACATAGTTTTTCTGATGAGAAGCTGCGAGAGGAGGTCCACCTCAAGTTGCTTTACACTGCATCAGTTCTGATGAGGAGCGCCGAGGGATGTGATGCATGTCTGTATCGAGCTGCATCGTGGTGCATCCGTTCCGATGATGTGCTGTGAGGGCTGTGTCAGATTGCAACAGTTCTGATAGAGAGCATGGCTGGGCTGGCAGAGCAACTTTATCCCCATTTCCAAGGGTTTAGGTCTCACAGCAGGCAGAGTCTAGGTGCAGGGTTCAATGGTGTTGGAGCTTGTTGTGCCCCTGTAGCTCAGAACAGGAGGCCAGCCATCTAGCACTTGGAGTCACTCTGGTGGTCCAGGCTTTAAGATGCAGGTCAAGTATTTCTTCCTCAGGTAGGAGGGCAGCAGAGCAGTCCTATTTGCAGACAGGGCAGCAAGGCAGCCGAGCAGTTGGGCAGTCCTTCTTCTGAGTTTTCCAGATATCAAGAAGTGATCTGAATATTCAATCTGAGGTTCCTACTTTAATACACAGTACCTCCTTTATAGTTGGAAAAATGTCTAGATGATTCTCCTCACAGACATCTCTGAAATTTCCTGCCCCCTTTTCCTAATATGTCTGCAGGCACAATGGACTACTGTGAAACTCTGTGTATGAGAAAAGAGCACATTCTTTAGAAGTGCAAATGGGGTGTGCACAGTTACACCCCCATTCAAACTGTGATGGTCCCTCTATTGAGAGGCTGTCTGGAAGTAATACAGAAAGACCAACTACACCTAGTCATGTGACATAGGTGCAGGCACAAAAGGACAAGAAAATGCCAATTTTCCTCAAAGTGAAAGATAAACAACTGGTATGCACTCGATTTGAAAAAATATTATTGCAAAATTAAACAATAGTAACAACACTATTCAGTTCGGTGTGCACCTGAAAAGGAGGTACAGCACACCTCCTACTTGAAGAGTGAAAAAAACTAAGACAATGGCCATAGACTTCAAGTGCACTACTCTAAAGCACTCAGATGGAGTGTATCACATATTACTCTGCGGGTAATCAGATATCACAGGTATGTGTATGTGTATGTGTATGTACAAAACACAAATTAGAAACCAAAGTATCACAAACAAAAGTGAACAACAAGATAATAAAAAACTGCTGATGGTGGCTCAAAAAGTTCTTCATTTATTAAGCAAACTTTATGTGTCTCCCGAAGGGAACTTTAATCAATTAAGAAGAGTAATGGTTGCATCCATCTCACAGATTGTAAAAGAGTCCCAATCCATTTCGGGCATAAAAAGTAAATAAACATAATAGTTTGGTATATACATTACCATAAAGCAATGAAGACCTCATGTATTTTTTGCTGGTATTAGATGCTTTGGGCACTGTGCCACTGCTATTCAGTGCCACAGTGCAAGTGCTCCCTATTGTAAATTGATGTATTAATCAGTGGTTCCATGTTTGGCTATTTGATTTACTTGTAAGACCCTAGTCTAGTGCACTGAATGTGCCCAGGGCGTGTGAATCCAAATGCTGCTGGTGGGCCTGCAGCACTGGTTGTGCCACCCACAGAAGCAGCCTTGTAAAATGTGCTAAGGTTTGCCATTGCAGAGCCTGCGTGCAGTCTGATACTGTCATGCTGACTGGGCAAGTGCACCCTCTTGCCAGTCCCTAAATCTTCCCTTTTCTTGATATCAGTCACCCCTATTGTAGGCCCAAGGGCAGGGTGCATTGTAAGTATAAGGTAGGACAAGCCATGGTGTGTGTGACATGTCCGAATAGTGAATTACAGCCATTTTCGTTTTTCACTATTGCAAAGCTACCTGTTCTCCATAGGCCAGAGTGGGCTGTTAGAGTTATTACATTTTATACTACTAACTGTCTCAGAGAACATGGTAGAAATTCGAGTTTAGTATGCCTTAACTCAGGATAATAAAATACATCTTTTAGTGAAGTTGGTTTTAATATTCTGTGTTTGCACATTCCACTTTTAGAAAGTAGGTATTTGCTTGTCTAACCATTCAAACCTGCCTCTGCTAGGTTGTGTATTCCTATGTCTGGTTTTGTAAATGACAAGGCTGGGGAATTCCAGGAGACAGGCTGAGTCACCCGGTGGTGAATAGAGGGTTCTGCATCTAGAGGGAGGGAGGAGTTGCACCAGAAACTTGAATAGGGCTGTGCCTGCCTTCCTCAATGCTGGTTCCACCCCCTGGGGAGCGGCTGATGTCTCTGCCCTGCACACTGAAAGAAGAGAAGGAGTCCTGTAAACAAAGTGCTCCAGGACTGTACTTGTCTTCCACAATGCTGGCTCCACCTCCTGTGGGGAGTCTGATGTGCCTGCCCTGCACTGTGAAAGGAAAGGAGAAGTCTGGTAAACAGCGTGCTTCAGAACTGGTTTGGACTGGGCAAAGGCCCCTCTCCCCTCAGAGAACAAAGGATTTTGGGGTATAAATATTGGTACCCTGATCCCATGAAATTAGATCACTTTGGACTACAAGAAGAAACCTTTACTGAGGAGAGGAACCTGAAGAAACCGAGGAGAGACTATTCCCAAGCTGAAGTGCTGCTTGGGGGATGGGCCTGCAGTGGTTGCCTTGCTGCCAAAGGAAGGGGAAAGGAAAGTTGTGTACTTTGCTTTCAACTTGTGAAGGATCTCCAAGGGCTTGAAAAGAGCTTGCCTCCTGCTGAAGTCTCAGGGACAACAGACTTCACCCCCTAGCTCCCCAGAGTTCTTTGGAAGTGCCTGCTGCTGTTTTGGGCCTTCTGAGGAACTGCGTGTCGCAAGGAGCTGGAAGCGCAACTCAACGAGGAGAAGCGTGTCGCCGTCGCTGCGCCTACCATCACAACTCCGAAGGAGGGTGTCGCCGCTGGAACTGTCGCACTGCACCGCATCGGGGAGAAGCGTGCCGCAACAAAGCGGAAGCATGTCGCCGTCGCGGTTGCTGCCATCGCAACTCCGAAGGAGGGTGTCGCCGCTGTAGTTGTCGCACTGCACCGCATCAGGAGAAGAATCTCGCAACGAGGTCGGAGCGTGTCGCCATCGCTGTCCCTGCCGTCGCAACTCCGAAGAAGGGTGTCACCGCTCGAAATGTCGCATCGCACCGCATCGACTAAGAGCACCTTGCATCCCCAAGAAGCGCCCCGCTGTCGGAGCTGCTGCCGTCGCATCTTGGATGTCACCGCTGTAGTTGTCACAACGAGCAGAAGTTTCACGCATCGTGGGAGAAGAGCATCGCCGCTGGAGCTGCAGTCGTCGCATCGTAAGGGTGTCGCTGCTACAGTCTACGCATCGAACCGAGAACTTCTCGCATC
Organism: Lissotriton helveticus; assembly: GCF_964261635.1. Classification (NCBI taxonomy): domain Eukaryota; kingdom Metazoa; phylum Chordata; class Amphibia; order Caudata; family Salamandridae; genus Lissotriton; species Lissotriton helveticus. The sequence continues at coordinate 875,188,223 of NC_136068.1, read as the reverse complement.
CCCGAGAACCGTGCTGCATCTGGAAAATCTTCACGTCTTTATTTCTTTGTATCTGAACTTTGCCGCATTTCCCATCACTGCGAAATTGCTTGTCGTGGAAGCGAAATGCAACCTAAGGTGCATTGAAGCAGAGTGTCACATCTAAGAACTGAACTGAACTAAGCTTAAATCAACCATCGTAAAACAATCTTATTGTGTATTTTTGTCATTTATGGTCTTGTGGTAACTCTATATAAAGTCTACTTATTTTTTATATAAAACCTGTGTGGTGTCCATTTGTAGTGGTGTCACTGGGTTACTGTATGTGGTCACAACTGCTTAACTTACAACGCCTCTGAAGTAAAGCCCTTCTACTCGTGCCAAGCTACCAAGGGGGTGAGCACGGGTTATTTTAGGAGTGTAATCCCTTATCCTTACTAGAGGAGAGGGTCCCTATTTGTCACACGCACCTTCCTGTGCCAACTAGAGACCCCCAAATCTAACAGTTATGAACTGGCTACTGTGCTCAAAAACACTAAAGCGGGTGAACAAAATTAAAAAGCGCTTAAGAAGACCGTGTGCCTCACCACGTGTGACTATTCTCAAAAGTCATGCAGCACACAATAATCTTACTCTCAAATTGCATGCTGCACAGAATGAACACTCCTCCTGAGCGGCAAGCATTACCTGGAGGCGACAGAGCAACACAACCTTAACAAGTCCACAAAGTGTGTTCGTTTCACACTGAAAAGTCATGAATCATGCATATATTACCGGTACGAAGCAGGTGAATACGCTGCGTTGCTAGAAAAACTCACCAAAAAATGAAATCACACGACCCAATGTCTGTAAATGAATAACGCTGGCAAACTTGATGACGATCACGTATAAAAGACCTAAGCGTGAAATACCACATGTCAATATACTTGAGCCCGACCCGCCTCTGATAGCATGCCAACAATGTTCACACAAACAACCAAATGGTTACATAATAACTTACCGATACGTGGCGCCAGACTATGTCATCAATCCAACCAGATCCGGAGAGACCAAAGTTTAACGCAAAAATTGACCGCATTTGTTGTGAACTCGTGCACTGGGTGATTCAAATATTGAACATCCTACCCGGAAGTTAAATACTCAACTATCTTTAAAAGCGCAGTGCGTCTGTCATACTGCGTGTGAAGCCATATGACTGAATAAACTTACAAGCAAAAGAAATTGTACAGAAATTGTTACACACAGCGTAATTATTAGTTGGACAGGAATAAAAACAGCGTGGCGATAAAAACAAGAGCCTTTCTCGTGAATTGCTGACCCAATGAATGCGTTTAGTAAACTGTTGTCCCTGTGAAACAATCTCAAACTCTATCAAAAGATGCATCAGAAATATGTGCAATAACAAAAAGGAAAAGAAGTGCAAGATAGGTGCAAGACTTGAAGAAGAATGTGGTTACATAAACAGAAGGGGTCAGACCAAACAGGAAAATTCAAGTTTATCATTGAGCCCTTTGGGCATAAGAGTCTCCAAACAACATATCCAATAGGTCTCGCGTTGAGACAAATGCTTGGACATGTCCGTGTCAGCATGTATCGTCACTGTTTCTAGGATAGTGAATCGAAGCTGGGCTATCATGTGGTGGTGCTCTTGCCAGTGAACAGCAAGTGGTGAAGTGGTGGTTTTGGTCCTTATGCGGCTTTTGTGCTTCGTAATGCATGTGCGTAAAGATCTCTCTGTTTTTCCCACATAGTATAACCCACATGGGCACTGTATCATATAGATGACAAAATGGCTAAGGCAATCAGCAGTAAAGTGATTTTTTTACTGGACCAGGGGTGGGAAATATAATCCCCAGTGAGCACATTGTTGCAATGTGAACAATTGAAGCACTTGTTCATTCCCTTGTGAGTTGTTTTGGTTTCAGATTCAGATCGGTTAAGGAGTTCCTTCAAATTCAGAGACGCTTGTATGCGAAGATGGGAGGGTTAGCGAATATGCCTCGAAAATTGGCTCAGATTTTTAAAGTTCCCAGCATCCGATAATCACTTGTTTGATGGCGATGGATGAAGTGGAGTAAGTGGATACAAAAACTCTGTTAAGTGGCTGCTTGATTTGTTTGCATAACAAGGACTCTCTCTGTAGACCCTGCACACGTTTTTCCGCTTCCTCAATAATCTCTAGTGGGTATCCTTGGCTTATGAACCTATTTCTAGTCTCTTGTATAAAGGCGGCAATCTTAGACATATCAGAAGTGATGCGCTTAATAAGAAGAAACTGCAAATAGGAAGAAGACATTTAAGGGATGGTGGATGGAAGCTGGAGAATAATCGTGAGTTGTTGCGGTTGTGGGTTTCTTAAACATAGAAGTCATGATGTTCGTGCCTTCCAAATCAATGTTTACCTCCAAGTAGGAGATGTGATGTTGATCCAAACTATACGTATACTGAATTCTGGGCTGTCTATTGTTCAGTAGCTTCAAGTTCTCAACCAGCTCGTTCTTGGTACCATGCCATACAACTAAAATGTCATCTATGTATCTTCTGAACAGAATCAGGTGATCAGTCCACCCTGGGTCAAAAAGAATGTGCGTCGATTCAAATTGAATCATGAATATATTTGCGTAGCTGGGGGCACCAGAAAAACCCATAGAGGTTCGATTTGTCTGAAGAAAATATTTATCCTTCCATCTGAAGTAACTGTGGAACAGTGACAATTGTAGAAGCTCCAGTAGAAACACTTTGCTGGTTTGTATATCATCTTGACACAGAAGAGCCCATTCTACCCCTTCAATACCCTCAGAATGAGGATAGACGTTTGTGAGGCAGTCACATCAATTGTGCATACCAAAATCTCAGTCAAAAGAGGTAATACAATTTCTTGAAGGAGTTGCAACAAGTGTTTTGTGTCCTGTATTTAAGTGTTGACAGCTTGTACGATAGTCTGTAGGAATGTATCCAAATAGTGGCCCAAAGGTTCATGTACAGAACCACAACCTGACACAATCGGTCTCAGTGGCGTATCCCTCAAAGATTTGTGTACTTTAGGGAACATGTATATCAATGGGCACCAAGGGTGCAGTGTGAACAGAAAACCCCTAAGCCATCTCCTTCGTGTGCGTCAAAATCTCAGAGAGAATGCATTGAAACTCCTCTGTGGGATCTCGAGATAGGGGCAGGTAAGTGGTTTCACCTTGTAACATAGTTTCAACTTTAGATTCATAAATACAGCGGTCCATAGCAAACCATTCTCCACCTTTATCAGCTGGAGAAAGAAACAAGGATGTATCTCTTCTAAGTGTTTAAAGAGCCACTTTATCAGTTTTGAGCATGTTCAAGAATTTAGACGAACCTGTAGTCAATTTCAAGATGTTCCTTTTGACAAGCATTTCAAAAGAGTCTTTCACCTTATGAGTTACTGGTGAAATGAAAGTACGTTTAGGTTCAAATTCACGGTAGTGTGTTAGATTATGGACATTTGGATTTCATTCAAGATTGGAAAAAAAATATTGTAACCACCATTCTCTTGTGAATTTGTAAAGAACCAATTCAGACTCAAACGATGTGGTGTGAAAACAAGGGATAAAAGAGGTACCTTTATTCAACAGGGCCAACTGAGCTGGTGATAATGAAGTGGATGAAACGTTAATCACGGTTGTTTCTTCTGTCTACTGCCTGTGCCTGCCTGCTTATTGTATCTTTGGCCTCTGCGGGTTTTGCTGTGCCCGGTTAAACCATCAAGGAACTCGTTGGTGGGTTGTTTGCTGTTGTGCTGATGTCTAAAAAAGAGACCTTGGGAATAGAAGACGTGTCAGGAATAGCTTCATTCATTGTGGACATCGTGGTGGATGGAATAGGTGCCAGAGTCAACTGTGCGTCACCAATGGATGCTAAACTCTCCTCTGAAGATATAGTGCCTGGGTGTTTGAAATTCCGTTTTTGTGCATAAACCTCCACCCAAGAGTAAACCTCATCTAACTTGTAGTCAATTGTGTCCCTTCTAAATGTACGTACTTTTCTTTCATGAATTTCTTTAGCGTATACTTCCAGTTTGGTATTAATGTCTTTCAAGGTGGACTCCCGGTTTTCTGCGTCCATCCGCTGAATAAGATTGGCTTGTAAATCTTGAATCTCCTGTTGTAGACCCACGAGCACAGTGGACAACTCTTCGACAATCAGCAAAATCAAATCGAGGGAACACTTATTCAATATACAATACCATTCATCCATCCTGATTCTGAGTAGTTAGTCAATATTACAGTGAAACCAATGTCAGTCAGCAACTTATTTTTAATCTGTTGCCGTGATGTCATCTATGCATTTGATTAATCTTATGTGAGTGAGTTATCCGTACTCAACTTTGTGTCATGTAATGTGGGTGTACTTTCCATTCAATTATTCTGGTCTCTTTGAAATTTGCCTCAACTGACACATAATCATTTGTCCGTGTTTACTACATATTTCAATTGCATATTCTTGTTTTTTTAAAACTTACCAATCACGCAGTGTCTAGCAGAATATTTCTGATGACAGTAGTTGTGTTGTATTCACATGTATAAGTCAAAATATTACAATTAACTGCCTCTTTCCCTTTGCTTTTGAAACTGGATTTCATTATCCCGGGCACGTAACTCCATTATGCCTTTTATTTCTACTGTTTCTTTCTCTTCGCTCCCTACACTTTAAGTCGGACTTCACTACCACTTTTTCTTTTGCATGTAACTTTATTCAGTCATATGGCTTCATGCGCAGTATGAGAGACGCACTGCGCCTTTAACCCCTTAGCTGCAGTGTGTTTCCCCCCCGCTGTGCGGTGGGGGAGGGGGGCCGTGCGCGGCGCCGTTGTGCTGGTGACGAGCTCGGCTCGTCATGAGGCACAGCAGAGCTGCCCTCATGGCGAGCTGAGCTCGTCACAGCCACACCGGTTTTCGAACGTTCAGCACAGCGGGGAAATTATCCCCCCGTGCAAACGTTCCAACGGCTGTGACAAACTCAGCTTGTCATGAAGGCAGCTCAACCGTCCCTCATGACGAGCTAAGCTCGTCACTAGCACACAAGGGGTTAAAGATAGTTGAGTATTTAACTTCTGGGTAGTGCGTTCAAGTTTTGAATCACCCAGTGCACGAGTTCGGTACGAATGCGGTCAATTAATGCGTTACGCATTGGTCTCTCCGAATCTGGTTGGGATTGACGGTGTGGTCTGGCGCCACGTATCAGTAAGTTAATATGTGACCATTTGGTTGTTTATTGCAAATACTGTTGGCACGCTATCAGAGACGGGTCGGGCTCAAGTATGTTGACATTTATACGTGATTGTCATCAAGTTTGCCAGTGTTATTCATTTAAAGACATTGGGTCTCGGGATTTCATTTTTCAGTGAGTTCTTCTAGCAACACAGCGTATTCATCTGCCTTTTACTGGCAATATATGTATGATTCATGACTTTGGTCTCTTTTTTTCATTGTGAAATGAACACACTTAGTGGTCTTGTTTATGTTGTGTTGCTCTGTCGCCTCCAGGTAATGCATGCACTCGATAGGTGTGTTCATTGTGTGCTGCATGCAATTTGAGAGCAGGATTATTGTGCGCTGCATGACTTTTGAGAGTAGTCACACATGGTTAGGCACACAGTCTTCTTGAGCACTTTTTAATTTTGTTCACCCACATTAGTCTTTTTGAGCATAGTATCCAGTTCATAACGTAGGGCCTTTGTTGCTCACACTTTTTCAAGACTTTTCAACTCACTTCAGTTCGGTTCAGTGCACTTGAGCCCAGATGTAGGTGGCCCATTACCGGTCGGTAAACCTGAAATTCGGTAAATTTCGGGTTTACTGACCGGTATTGAGCCATTTGGTATGTAGGGGTGGATTCCGTAAATAACGAATCGGTATTTACCGATTCGGTATTTACCGAATCATCATGTACCAATTCGTTATTTACCGAATCTCTAAATTACATGTAGGAAGCACTTTAAAGAGGGCTTCTGTGCTTTAAGGATTCGTTATTTACCACCAACTATTAGTTGGTGGTAAATAACGAATAGCTTTGAAAATGCACATTTGTGCATTTTCAACTGTGCCATGTGACAAACATACATGCTCTTAGGGCATGTATGTGTGCCACATGTGCACACAAGCACTATTCAGGGGTGCAATAGGGTGTCAAAGTGACACCCTGCCACCCTTGACCCTTTCCCTATTTTACCGAATCGGTATTTACCGATTCAGTAATTGACATTCATTCCTATGGGCCTCCAGGCCCATAGGAATGAATGGCAATTACCGAATCGGTAAATACTGAATCTTAACGATTCGGTAATTTTTACCGAATAATTACCTACATAGGATTTACAGATTCTAAAATACCGAATCTGTAAAATTCGGTATTTTAGAATCGGTAAATCCTATTTACCTACATCTAGCCCTTAGTGTTGGATTCTTGTTCTTTTTGTCTAATAATTTTTCCTACAGGTGCACTCATCTCATTCCATGTTACTTCAAGATAATGTGGAGGTTTTTCCTTTCATCTGGTTACAATTGCCAATACATTTTCTGCTTTTGCTCTTGTGTTTTCAATATGTCCGTACTGTTCTGCATTTATAGTAATGTATATACCGAGATATTATGTTTATTTACTTGTAGATTCCCTTGAAGAAGGGCAGTTGTTCATACCCGAAATGGATTGGGACTCTTTTACAATCTGTGAGATGTATAAAACCATCACTTTTCTTTTCGTAATTGATTGAAATTCCCTTCGGGAGACACATGAAGTTTGCTTAATAAATGAAGAATTTTTTGAGCCACCATCAGCAGTTTTTTTTATTATTTTGTGGTTCACCTTTGTTTGTGATACTTTGGTTTCTAATTTGTGTCTTTGTACATACACATACCTGTGATGCACTTACCTGTGTGTTACCCACAGAGTAATATGTGATACACTCCATCGGAGTGCTTCAGAGTCTTGCACCTGAAATATATGACCATTGTCTTAGTTTTTTTTCAATTTTCTCAAAGTGCCATTTTCAGAATTGTGACTTAACATCAAACTTTACCATTGAAGAGGATTTACATTACAATACCTTAGACACTAAACATGACTTTCCTACTTGCTCCGAATCAAATGTTATCACTTATTAAAAAGTGATAGGGTAACCAATGTTATCCTATGGGAAAGGTAGGCCTCACAGCAGTGAACATTTTATTTGTGAGTTTTCCTCTATTAGAAAATGTAAAACTTAAAAGTGCATGCCCATCTTTTTAATTACAATGCATCCTGTCCTATGGTCTGTCTAGGGCCTACTTTAGAAGTGACATGTGTAGTAAAAGAGGAGTTTTAGGCTTCGCAAAGGGGCAATTTGCCAAGTTGTATGGGCAGTTTACAATTGCCAAGAGACTGCAATGAAGGACCTGAAACATTTTTTAAGGGCTACTTCAGTGGGTGGCACAATCAGTGTTGCAGGCCCATTAGTAGTATTAGATTTACCAGGCCTGAGTATATAGTATCCCACTCTGCCATGGACTTATAAGTAAATTAAATATGCCAATCAGGTGTATGCCAATTTTACCATGTTTTAGGGTGTGAGCACAATTTCTTTATTTCTCACTTGTTAGCATTAGTAAAGTGCACAGAGTCCTAAGGTCAACAGCAAAATAGGAGGGGTGAAGGTAAAACAAATTGGGGGAAGACCACCCTAATGCTGGCAGGTCTAACAATTATCTTGTTTAGATGTGAGTATTTCCAAATCTTTTGAAACTTTTGAGACTTCATTTGTACCACTGCTTGGGAGTCTTCTACATCTGAGACCCTCTGTTCCAGTTCTTGTATTTGGTGGGAAAATTGGTTAATTTTCATCTAAGTCATTTATCGGTTGCCCATAACTATTAGCAATGTCATGCTGTTTAATTGTTATTGTCTGTATCTCTGGGAGAAGTTTTTTCAATAAGAATACCACAGTGCTATACAAATTCTCCATGTAGAGGCTCATTTGATTTGATTGTTATAGCAAGACTGAGAAATGTTGCTTGAGACCTCTTTACTTGTCCACTGTTGTTCTCCTGGGTTTTGAGATCACTGATAAATGGATTCTGTGTTGGAGGAAGTAAATTCACTAACTGCAGGTTATAATTTTTGGACTGTATCAGACTGTTCATGACCTTAGTATCACTACATCATTATGGTCCCCATGTTGGATCTCATACAGTTTGGTTTTTCCAGATTCTTGCTTTGCTGATGTCAGACCAGGACAGAATTTGTAATGATTAGCTAAAAATTTTAGATCTGGACTCTAGAGGGAGGCTGTGTATTTGCTTTGAAATGACGGAGAATATATTTTCCTACAGATCGCCTTTTTCTGTAACTGTTTTTGCATCTCTGTTGTGACTGTAAGTGCATGGGTTTTAATGTTGCGCCAATTAATGTCTATTAGTTTTGCTATTTACTAGTACTGCAGTAATATATAGAAAAGATTCAGCAGATAGTGGTTCATCTGTGTTGCTGTATTCTTTGCTTCTTTTGTTAGTACTCCTGATGCTGTTATTGCAGCTAGTTTATTTATGTTGCTAAAAGATTTGTGGTTAGTAGACATTATTTTCCTTCTTGGCTTGGCTCTCTAGCCCTAACCTCAGGCAGAGCTTGTTTTATTGAGTCAGTGATATGGGGTCCACAGACACAGTATATCACTCTTGCTTTTTATTGTATCTGATATCATTCTGGCTTTTCAGTCCCTTTTAAAATGAAAGCGTAGGTCTCTTCTGGTAACGTGTGTGTGTGTGTGTGTGTGTTTGCGTTACCTCCTATTTGTGATTGTTCATATCTGCCACTTCTTTTAGATATTTTTTGCTAACTTGTTCCACTCAGGAGTATAAGGAATACAGTCATAGTCAATGGCACCTGCTGTATGCCACAGAGCCTTTCTGCCCAGCACCCAACTGGCCTAACTTCAAACCCCACAGTCCTGTTTTACTACTTTCCTAGCAGAGATTCTGCACAGCTCCCCGTGCAGGCTGCACTGAAGAAAAGAAGGGACCAGGCTCCTAGAGGCAAGGTGAACTAGAGAGCCTATGGTGGGAGCTTGTAGGGTAAAAACATCCGGGAGTCAATAAAAGCCCTGCCTTCGTTTCAACTTGCTTGTCTTCATGTTGTAATTCTGTTGTGATAGTTTTGTTGTTATATTTTGTTTTGTTTGTTAATCAGAGGAGGTGTAACTCAGAGTGACCTTATAGTTCCTCTCCGGCTGAAAACCCATTAATCTTTGTTGCCATTTTGCCAATCAGCAATGTGGACAATGTGTCAATCCATCCAGATCAGTGATGATAGAGGGAGGCGTTTTCAGGGTGGCTCTGCGTTGTACATGGACGTTTGTCGTTTTTGCTTTGCAAACAATATGTTCCATCATGGCACTGAATTCTTTTTCCAATTGAATTGTTTTGCATGGGCATCTGTCTCCATGCTGTGCAAACGACATGTTCTACTAAGGAACTGCATTATTTTTTCAAGTAGAATTTAAAAGCATATTTTGGACATTGCTTGATTATTTCAATGGACAAGTTACACAGCAGTTGTAACCGACAAAATCACAGCAGACGCCATTTTGGTGTGTAGCAAGCTCTGATCTGTTGAGCCGCTAATTGCCTGCAGGCAACATGCTCTTCAGAATGTGACAAAATCTGTTGTGGAGTGGCCTGGTAAGATTCATCATTATTTTGGCACTTCTGTGTGCAATGAGGCGCATAAAATTGATCTGTGGTGTTAGGCAGTCCGGTATCTTGTAGAAAAATTGTGAGGTCCTTGTGTTTTGCATGAGAGCATAAATCACTTGGAGATTAATTTCTGGAAGATTTACATGTTGTTTAATAGTGGGATCTTCTTTTTATTATTGTATTGTTATGAATTTGGGCTATTAGTTTATGTTTATTATAAATCATTTTGTTGTATTTTTTGTTGACAACATTTGAATTATTATTATTAGTTGAATTTATTTATGAATGGAGGCGAACGTTATCAAGGCTTCCCTACTGAGGATTAGTGGCATCCCTAAATGGAAGCTGGAGAGATTATGGCAGTGAGGGTTACCCAATTTATATACACAGAAATATTAGAGTGCAAAGACACTTCTTACCTGGAAGTGCATAAAGTGACCTATGACCCTGCTCGCAGGCAGGTCGCTCCCCATGCTGCTGCACGGCTCTGCCTGCATTGTTTTTGCCTAATCTTGTATTTTTCCCCTGTGCCTAACTCGCTTTCTTGCCCAGACTTGTTTTTATTCCCCTGTGCCTGTACTTGCTTTCTTGCCCAGACTTGTTTTTATCCCCCTGTGTCTGTACTTGCTTTATTGCCCAGACTTGTTTTTATTCCCCGGTGCCTAACTTGCTTTCTTGCCCAGACTTGTTTTTATTCCTCTGTGCCTGTACTTGTTTTCTTGCCTAAACTTGTTTTTCCTTCCTGTGCCCAGTTCTCCGCGGCCCGCCGTTTTTCCCGCCGCTGCGTCCCTGCGGCCCCACCCACCTGCAATCCCATTCGCCGCCCCGCTCCCGCCTCCCAGCTGCTCTTCCCTCGCACATCCCCTCATATAGAAGCCACTATGCGGCCGCGCAGCAGCCATGCTCAGCGGGCACGCCGCTGGCGCACCTAAGGCAAGCCTGTCTGTGCCCGTCCGTGCCTGGACCGCGTCCAGCGCCAAGACCCCTGGACACCACGAACACCACGACGCCCGACACCGCAACGATGCCAGAACCCTCCACGCACTCAACACCGGACGATCACACACCTGCTTCCTGGCCGCCCCGAAGCGCACCCACGGAGCTTTCACCTGCCGGAACTGCAGCTTCACAAGCATCCGCCCCACCATGCTGCCGACCAGGAAAGAACCCAACCAGATGCATCCTTCTCAACACCCGCTCCGCCCGAAAACATGCTGTTGAGCTCTGGGACCTACTCGACTCAACCTCCCCAGATGTCGCCTTCCTGACGGAGACCTGGCTGAACCCCGCCTCGGCACCCAACATAGCAATAGCCGTCCCGGAAGGCTACAAAATCCCCCGCAAGGACCGCACCAACAGAGCGGGAGGAGGAATCGCCATCATCCACAGGAACACTCTCAGAGTCTCGACCAACACCGACGACACCCTCAGCACCGCCGAACACCTGCACTTCCAGATCCACACCGACCCCAACACCACCCTCAGAGGAACCCTCATCTACAGACCACCCGGAACCCGACCACAGTCAGCGACTCCAGTGCTGACTTCGTCAGCACACACGCCCTCGCCTCCATGGACTACATCCTCCTCGGGGACCTGAACTTCCAACTCGAGAATAATGACGACACCAACTCCACGAACCTGATCGACAACCTAGCCAACCTCGGAGTCAGACAACTCGTTACAACACCTACCCACTCCATCGGTCACACGCTTGACACCATCTTCTCCGCAAGCCCCCATGTCTCCTTCAACCATACCACAAACTCCACTGGACCGACCACCGATGCATCCACTTCACCTTCAAGAAACCCACCACGCACCACGGCACCCAACAGATGCCTCACCGCTGCTGGAGCAAAGTCACCGAAGACCAGCTAACCACCACCCTCACCCAGAACCCACCCGCCGACCATACCGACCACGACACCGCTGCCCGCAACCTCAGACAGTGGATCAACGACTGTGCCAACACCCTCGCCCCGATCAAGAAACCCTCCAACAATCATACCAACAAGAAAGCCAGCTGGTTCACTGAAGACCTCCGGGCCTCCAAGCAAACGCGCCCAAAGCTGGAGAAGATCTGGCTCCGTGAACGAACACCGGACAGCCACGCCGCCCACAAGAATGCCACCCGCAGACACCATCACCTCATCAGATCCACCGAAAGGGCCTCTTTCAACGACCGCCTAGACAACAACGCGCACAACAGCAAAGAGCTCTTCAACATTGTGAAGGAACTCTCCAACCCCAGCTCCAACACCAACGACGTCCCACCCTCGCAAGACCTGTGCGACTCGCTGGCCACCTTCTTCAACTGCAAGATCACAGACATCCACGACAGTATCAACGCCACGACCTCCCCGACAACCGCTGAGACCTCCGCCCCCACGACCACCATCCACACCAACCGCCTGCTCTACTGAACCAACACCAACGACAATGACACCATCAAGATCATGAACACCATCCACTCCAGATCTCCGTCAGATCCATGCCCACACCACATCTTCAACAAAGCCAGCACATCTAGCGCACCCCATCTCCGGAAAGTCATCAACACCTTCTTCAAGACAGCAACCTTCTCGGAGAGCTGAAAGCATGCCGAGATCAACGCCTTACTCAAGAAACCCAAGGCGGACCCCAAGGACCTCAAGAACTTCCGGCCCATCTCCCTGCTCCCTTTCCCTGCAAAGGTCATCGAGAAGACCATCAATGAACAACTGACCCGCTACCTCGTGTAGAACAACATCCTGGACCCTTCCCAGTCTGGGTTCCGCAGCAACTACAGCACCGAGGCTGCCCTCATCGCCGCCACCGATGACATCAAGTGCCTGCTGGATAACGGAGAAACGGCAGCCCTCATCCTCCTGGACCTGTCAGCCGCCTTCGACACGGTGTGTCACCGCACACTACGAACAGGCCTCCACAACGCTGGGATCCAAGAGAAGGCCCTGGACTGGACCACCTCCTTCCTCTCCGGCAGAACACAGAGCGTCCGCCTTCCCCCCTTCCGCTCCGAAGCCACCGAGATCATCTGCAGTGTACCCCAGGGCTCATCCCTCAGCCCAACCCTGTTTAACATCTACATGACACCGCTCGCCCACGTCGCCCGTCGGCACGACCTCAACATCCTTTCCTATGCCGATGACACCCAGCTGATACTCTCCTTCACCAAGGACCCCCACACCGCCAAAACCAACCTTCACGAAGGAATAAAGGCCGTTGCTGAATGGATGAGGAACAGCCAACTGAAGCTGAACTCGGACAAGACGGAGGTCCTCATCCTCGGATCCAACCCTTCGGCCTGGGATGACTCCTGGTGGCCTCACTGGGAACCGCTCCAACACCCACCGACCACGCATGCAACCTAGGGGTCATCCTCGACTCCACCCTCTCCATGACTAAACAGGTCAATGCAGCCTCCTCCTCCTGCTTCAAAACCCTCCGCATGCTCCGTAGGATCTACAAGTGGTTCCCCACTGAAACGAGAAGAACAGTCACCAAGGCCCTTGTCAGCAGCAGGTTGGAATATGGAAACGCCCTCTATGCAGGAGCCTCGTCCAAACTCCTGAGACGGCTCCAACGCATCCAAAACGCCTCTGCACGCCTGATCCTCGACATCGCTTGCCGCAGCCACATCACACCCCACCTGAGAGACCTGCACTGGCTCCCGGTCAACAAGAGGATAACCTTCAAGCTTCTCACCCACGCACACAAGGCACTCCACAACACCGGACCAACGTACCTCAACAGACGACTCAGCTTCTACACCCCCACCCGCCAGCTCCGCTCTGCCAACCTCGCCCTCGCTACAGTCCCCCGCTTACGAAGGGCGACCTCAGGTGGCAGATTATTCTCCCAGCTCGCCGCCAAGACCTGGAACACCCTCCCCAACCACCTACGGCAGACCCAAGACCTGCTGACCTTCAGAAAACTCCTCAAGACCTGGCTTTTCGAGCAGTAGCAGCATCCCCCACCCCAGCGCCTTGAGACTCTCACGGGTGAGTAGTGCGCTTTACAAATGATATGATTGATTGATTGAAAGTGACTTTCAGCTTTCCATGCAAATTACTAGAAATATCAGGTGATCTTTCCCACTGACTCATATTCCCAAAGTGCAGGGTTCTACATCGTGTAGAAAACAGAGTTGGAATGGAGGCTCCCTTGCACCATAAACACACTTTTTCTCTTTTGTTCCGTCACAAGGAAAACTGTTTTCTCAATCGGGAAAGTTTTTCATCTATATTCACAGCGAAACTGTAGGTAATGTATTTCCCATCCCATACTGAGTTACTCTAGACGTTATCTGAAGTAAATCTCTGACCGTTTCAGTGTGGTATGAGTTAGAGAAGAGCTTGGGAATGCCCATAAACATACATGTGTGATGGCATCCATAACATTCTAAGGCAAACCATAAAACCCTGCAATTCTGACACTCATACCTTGAGTGAAATGTATGGCTCTGTATTTCTACCCACTCCTTAATACATTTTTGCCTACCAGAAAATCGTTTGTAAATTATGTATTTTCATACATGAGCTTAGATTTCTGCCTAAAGATACCATTGTGAGTAGGTCTCAGCTTAGTTTTATGAGATAGGGAATTTTCAGAGGTGGTGTTGAAAATCTGGCTCTGGATTTCCAAAGGTGTTGGTGGAAGTATATTGTATTGAAGAGTGCCTCTGTTAACACCCCTAAAGAGAAGTTGCTTTATTCACACATTGGAAATATTCAAGGCATATGCTGAGATGGTTGTAGATGTGAATCATATGTGGTTGCAATGGAGACAAGCACTGCTCCACAGTCAAAGATGCGTATGGATGTAAAAGTGCGGCTGAGATCTTGCGAAGATCAAATGTTCCTAGGTCATTTCAAGTGGTAAGTAATCTGGTGCCATCATTATTGAAGTAGTCCATAGGTCTGCTGCAAGTGATGGGTATTGTAATTGTAAATTATAGTTGTAAATGTGTTTACATAGCACTTACACTCTGACGAAGCATTAAAGTACTTTTTTGTGTCAAGTTTGTGGGGGAGAGGATGTAGTCTTATGGCTTGGGCAGTTGATCTCAAATCTGGGAACTGGGTTCGAGTCTCGGCAATGACACTCACCATCCTGTGATTCTGGGCAAATCACTTAATTCCCAGTGCCGAACCAAAAATTGAATGTGTCCTTGTGTAACACAACTGTGCTCATGTAAAGCGCTCTGGGACCTGATACGTTTGGGTCCAATTTCGCGCTATATAAAACTATGGAAAGAAAAAAAAATGTAGCATACTACACCGGAATCCAAGTTTAGTAATTAGTAGGTTTAAATAATTTCTTGTTTTTTTGTTCTTGTGCAATAATTGTGTTAGGGTTGTGCTCTTGATTTCTTGTGTGTTTAGTAGTGTTTGTGTAGGGATAGAAAAAAGGAGTGTATTTTAGAAGGGGTGGTTGTGAGCAGTTTTGTAGGTAATGATGGGGTGTGCTTGTTAGTTGTATGGGATACTTTAAAAGAAGGGGCGAAGGTTTCAGAAGGATGTTTGTCGGGTCACATGGACATTTTAATTAGGCTCAGGTTTCACACATTCAAAACCAGTGAAATTCAGCAGTTATAGTTAGCTGAGCGTACTAAAACTCGAGATCCCCACAATGCACTGCTTATGACCTCACATATTGCATCACTGATGACATGGTCAGTGACATCACTGATGCCATCTCAAATGACATCAATGATGACATCATCCAGAGACTGGGAGTATTTTTTTAAAGTTTATGTGTATACCAAGGTGTATTGGTGAATTAGTGGGTGTTAGAGAGCCTGTATGGATGATTCAGTAGGTGTGGGTGTGTGACTGACTGTATAAGTGAGTGATTAGGTGGCTCAGTTAATGTATGGGTGAGTGACTGGTTGTGTGAATGTCTTTATCAGTCTGTCAGTTGGTGTCTAAGTGGTTGTATGAGTGTGTAAGTGGGTTCCTGAGTGGATGTATTGATGAGTGTTTGGTTATCTGAGTACCTGTATGGCTGTCTGAGGGTCTGTGTGGGTTGGTGAAGGGGTATGTGAATGCCTCTATGGATTAGCGAGTAGGTGAGGCAGTGGCTGTATGGGCTAGTGAGTGAGTGTGTAAGGGACTGTATGGGTGAGTGAGTGTGTGTATGGCTGTGTGGGCGAGTAAGTGGATGTGTCAGTGGTTTATGTGAGAATAACTGGCTATGTGAAAGGCAGTAGAGGTGAGTGAAGGGGTATATGATTGACTGTATGGATAAGTGAGTGAAAGTGAGAGTGGCTACATGGGTGAGTGTGTGCTTGTGTCAGTGACTGCATAGGTGAGTTAGTACATGTTAGTATCTTTTTGAGTAAGTGGGTGGGTGTGTGTATATCAGTATGGGTGAGTAAGTGGCTGTGTGATTGACTGTATGGGTAAGTGAGTAGTGTGAGTAGCTCTATAGGTGACTGGCTTAGTATGTGAGTGGCTGTAGTGTATATGAGTGGATATGTCAGTGGCTGTATTAGTGACTGAGTGGGTGTATAAGTGGTTATATGGGTGAGTGAGTGGATGTGTGTGTAGATCTAGGAATCAGTGAGTGGTTGTGTAAGAACTGGTATGGTCTGTTAATGGTTGTGTGGGAGTGGGCATATGAAAGGTTCTATGGGGAGCGAGTGAGTTTGTCAGTTGTTCTGCGGATGATATCATCAGTGATGTCACCACTCACATCCCCATATTATCTGTCATACACACATTCACACACCCACACACTCATATATATATTCATACAACCATACACCCACTCATACAATCACAGAACTATACAACCTCTCACACATCCACTCACTGAGCCATACAACCACACACACCTGCTCATTAATCCATGTAGTCACTGATACACTGATTGACTCACTTCTACAACTAACACACCCAGACACTCACCCATTCAGCAACTCACACATCCACTCATTCTCCAATATACTCGTTGACACATCCAGTCACTCTACAAAACATCCAGCAACACAGCCTCTTTCTCACATATACTGCCACTCATAGACCCACTCACCCATACATTCACTGTTGCAGCCACTAATTCACCCATGCAGCCACTCACACATGCACTCACTGAGCCACACACTCACTGACTGACTCACGTATACAGCTAATCCCACAACTACTCACTCCCCCATGCAACCACTCACATATCCGGTCACTTGTCTATATAGCTGCTCACACACCCATTCAGTTACTAATTCAACTACTCACAGAGCATATGAGTTATTCATACAGCTACTCACACACCCACATATTCACCAATTGAATCACTGACACAGCTACTCACTTATACAAACAGGTTTTCATACACCCACTCACCTACCCATACATTGACTGATTCACTCACTCACCAATACAATCACTAACACAACCAGTGATTCGCCCATGTAAGCACTCACACACCCATTCACTCACCTTGACACACTCACAACTCACTGAAAAGCATGCATATACACAATCAGTCACTTATCAAGAGACTTAATTAAAAATCATCCCACTCTCCCATGCACATACTGATAGAGCCTCTTACTCATCTACACAGCTAGTGATACACCCATTTCTACATCCATACAACCCCTTTCACTCACTTGATGATATCATCAGTGATGTCATTTGAGATGTCATCAACGATGTCACTGACCATGCCATGAGTCATGTAAGGGAAACATCGTTTACAATGCATGCGTTAAAATGCATGTTATTACAACAAATTTTTACAATGCGAAATCCATTTCAACGCATGTCATTACATCACATAATCCATTACAGCGCATTCCCCAAAGTAACTCCCCAGCAGAGTTATAACAGTAATTGCATTGTAATGGATTATGCGTTGTAATGACATACGTTGTAATGACATGCGTTGCAATGGATTTTGCATTGTAAACAATTTGTTGTAATGAAGCGTTGTAATGCGTGCAATTTAATGTGTCCTATTTGTGATGTAATATGTGAGGTCATAAGCAGTGCATTGTGGGGAGCTCAAGTTATAGTTAGCTCAGGTAACTATAAGTTCTGAATTTCTCTGGCTTTGTCAGGTCAAATGTGAGCCTAACTATAATGTCTCTGTAACCGTTGTTTTTTCAATGAATTTCTAAGCTTTTTTAAATTCTATTTCCGAACTATAACATGCCTGTAACCTTTGATTTTTCGGAATTTTTTTAAATTCTATTTCTTAATGATAATGCCCCAGTAACCTTTGTCTTTTCAGTGAATTTGTATGATTTTCAATGTTATTTCTTAACTGTAACCTATAACCTTTTAGAGTGAGTGTGTGAGTGAGTGCATGAGTGTCTCAGTGGGTGTGTGAGTGAGTATCTCATTGGGTGTGTGAATAGGTGCCTGAGTGTCTCAGTGGGTGCATGAGTGTCTGAGTGGGTGTGTGAGTGGGCGTATGAGTGTGTATTTGAGTGGGTACATGAGTTGCAGGGTTGTTGAGGATATAAGTGTGTCGGCAAGTGGATATGTGAGTGTCTAAGTGAGTCTGTTAGTTGGTGCATGAGTGTTTGAGTTGGTCTCTGAGTGGGTGCATACGTTTCAGGGTGGGTCTGTGAGTGGGTGCATGAGTGTGTGAGATGGTCTATTAGTGGGTGCATGAGTGTCTTACTGAGTGTAAATGGGTGCATGAGGGTCTGAGCGAGTTTGTCAATGCGTGCATTAGTGTCTCAGTGGGTCTGTGAGTGGGTGCATGCATCTCTGAGTGGGTCTATCAGTGAGTGCGCAATTTTCTGAGTGGGTTTGTGTATATACAAACACACAATGCATAGTCATTTTATGTTTGCGTGATTCTCTGATCCAATGCTTGGTTGTGAAGTTTGAACCTGGGATATGATACGCTTGCCTGAATTCAAGTATGTGAAAGGGATGGTATTTGGGTAATTTGTTCTAGATTCAACTCTGAAACTTTGGTGTAGAAAGTGTGTTGTGAGATGCAAAGGAATGTGAATGTGATGATTTTGGTCATTATAGACAGGGAAGGATTTCAAAATCTGATTAGATATGCAGTCTGCGACCAATTTTAAGAAGACAACTGATTATGCTATTCTTATCCTTTGGATGCTTTCCTGCCAAGTATTTAAGAATGACCAGGAAAAGTATATTGATTTACCATCTGCTTCTTTTTGATTTATTACATCAATTTACATGTTCATAACAGTCGGACTGTTATGAACATGTAAATTGATGTAATTATTCCTTTCATCTATTTAAAACAAACATACACATCTAAGGATTAACTACCTTGGTGTGGTACTCTGCTCTAAATAAAAAAAAAGCAGATGTTAAATCAGTAACCGGGTCCTTCTCTTCTTTCCACATTTGAATATTGTCCTACCCAGTTACATTGTTGGACACAACCCCACTTGTAAAACAGGAAAAGTATATTGGCATAGAGGAGGGGTGAGAGTGTTAGGACAGCCAGAGCCTACTTGTTCCAGTAATACTGTATTTGTTACTATGTGTCATAGGGTGATGTGATGTATGAAGCACGTTTGGTCAGCTTTGTTAATGTGTGCTTCAAGGGTGAGGCCAGATCCATGGCCATGCTTCTGAGTTTAACCTTATTGACTAGGATGGGTGTTAAAAACTGCGTTTCTGGTTTACAGAGGTATGCACCCTTTCCAAACAGGAACCACAATCTTAGTCAGGGTAAGCCAGTAGCACACTTTGAATTATCCTGTGCTCACCCTCTTGCAGCTTGTCACAGTGTAGTCAGACCTAACTAAAAGGCAATGTGTAAAGTATTTGTGCACCCAACACAGAGTAACACAGTGAAAATATCACAAAACGACCCCACACCAGTTCAGAATAATAACCCATATATGTATGTGTAAAACAAGCCCAAAATGACAAAAATCTAATAAGCAGAGGTCGAGATATTAATTTTTAAAGGATAAACTGTTCTGCAGTGCTTTGAGACAAAAAGACCCAACTGGGCTTTCAGGTTGCACATCACCGGGGCAAATGCAAATGTTCAGGCTGACTGCGATGAAGCTCGGGTCAGATACAGGGACTGGCCCTAGCCCACTGAGCAGTACCTCGGATATGTCGATGTCAAAGGTGATGCGTGAAGCAAAGGAGGCGAAGCGTAGTTGTCAATTCTATAGATGTAGGTGATGCATCATGCAGTCAGTGATGAGGGGTTAGCCGTTCGTACAGCAGCAGTGACACATCTTTGTTAGACCTGGAACATTTTGCAGGGTTTCCCCAGACTTTTTGCAACCTTCATTTTGTTGGCTTTAGAACTCTGGGCACTTTTCCACTGCTAATCAGTGCTAAAGGGTATGTGATCTCTTCTCTAAACTTGGTATGATTGGTTAACACCTGTTTGGCATATTTAATTTACATGCAAGTTACTTGTAAAGTTGTATCCCTTATACCCAGGGCCTTTAAATTAAACGCTACTGGTGGGCATGCAGTGCTGCTTGTTCCACCCACTGATGTGGCCTTTCAAACTTGTCTTAGGCCTGCCACTGCAGGACTTCCATGCACAGTTTACCCCCACATTGACTTGGCATTTAAAACTACTTGACAAGCCTTAAACATCCCTTTTATTAGGCCATAGGTAGCCCTAAGGGCAGGGTGCTGTCTAAGTAAAAGGTAGGACATGTGCCCTTATGTGTGTCATGTCCTGGGAGTGATAAACAGTCAATTTCGTTTCTTCCTTCTGTGAGGCCTACTCCTCTCATAGGCTAGCATCGGGAATTCCCTCATATTTTTTTAAGTGGTATTTTCTGATCAGAAAGGATTGGCATTACATGTTTGGTATGTTTAATATGGTAGTGATAAATCCTGCTGACTGGTGTAGTTGGATTTTACATTACCACTTTAGAAATGACTCTTTTAGAAAGCCAGAAAAAATGAAGTCAACACAATAGTAAAAAAAACAGTAAAGTCAAAGGCAAAATGTCATTGGAAATCAAGCCAAGGATGCCAGGTCTAGCAATGGGCATGACTAGACCTAGATACTTTTACTTGGATATAGGCTAGGATATCAGGTTTGCCTGTATGCCCTGCTTCAATGATGATGCCCATCACAGACTCAATAGTATTTATTCTCTAAGGTAGGTTGTAAAAAAGCAAGGAGCTTGGTAAATTTCAACCACTAATGTTGAATTTACGTCAGAAGTGTTATTAGACTGCTCAGTCCTCAAGACTTTGTACAGAAAAGATAGCCTTACAATAGTTTGTTTAACTTTGTGGCATACAAAGCAAGTAATGAGATACTTTTGCTTACTTCGACAAACAAGACAAACACCTAAAGTTTCTAAGTAACTAGTTTATCTTAAATGATTATAACGTGAAACGACATTAGTCAGATTATTGCAATGGCTGTGTAATCGATATCATGGAGAAGTGTTTTTCATTGTTTACTGCTGTTTATAAGGGTGTCAGGGTCGCCTCTTCATTTGCCAGCCGGCTAAATATATGGCGCACCAGCCATTGGCCTTCTGTACAAACTGGATAAAGAAATGAGGTCTGAAATGGGACATTGCTATCCATCACTATATGCCCTCTATCTGCTACCACAGAAAGCTAGGCAGCCACAATAATTCAGTTAGGATCAGGCCTGTGGTGCATTACCTTCCATGCTGAACAAAATAATTGAAAAATATACCATTGCTCCTAGCTCATTGCATTTCTTTTCAAACTTGCTTCGTTTTTTTTTTACTTAATACTCAATACCAATTGGTTTTGAGAATGTAGTTGATTCTGACATCTCCACCAAGGAAATTCAGCGGATTCAAAAGACATTTTCAGCGCACAATGTGCAAAGTGTGCGCATTTCTGTTGCTTTTCACATGGGAAGTACAGCGAACTCGCTTAAGTATCCATTTGGAGAGTCAATTAGACCCAAACGTTAATTCTACAGACATGCTTTTTTGCAACCATTTTAGCAGATGGCTTTTCTGATGGGGCGGGGCAAATTGTGTTCACTCACATTCAGCCATGTATTCACTAGCAGCTGTCCATTCCACAAAAAGATACACAGGTTGAAACACATGAAAGATAGGTGCAAAACCGGTTGACCTGTCAATCCCTCGATTTTAACAAAAATATGTTCATTAGCATTTCTGCTCCTTATAAAATCACTAGGGTCTAAATGACAACATAAAATGTGAATTCATGACAGGCTACGCTGCTTCTTTTACGGTTTTTTGAACTATAGAAAGACCGATGTGTTTTTATAGCGTGATATAAAAACATACATACAAACTACGGATTTGTTCTTAGTCTTTTTTGCACCCAATTTCAATTTTGACACACAAAATCATGAATAACACATCCAGTATTGGCACCTCTTTTTCTTATGAGTCTGATCCGGCGCAGCAGTACTCTGGAATACCTCCCGACCTGAATCCAAGTTTTACTGAAAGCAGGAACGCTTCTGTTAAAAAACAATGCATGCATTTCCTACTGATGAAATCACGAGGAGTATCTGCACAGAAATTGCACTGAAATTGGGAAAACAGACCTAGACTCATGAATTAGAGATCAAGTATTTTTTTCCAAACCGGGAACTACAAACTTAGGATGCTCAAAGCCAGATACAGGCTGTTAGATTTGGGAAATGCGGCAAAGTTCAGATATAGAGAAATAAAGACGTGAAGATCTTTCAGATGTGGCACGCTTCTCGAGGATGCGAGAAGTCCTTGGTTCGATGCGTGGACTGGAGCAGCAACACCCTTACGATACGACAACAACAGTTCCAGCAGCGACGCTCTTCTCCCACGATGCGTGAAGCTTCCGCTCAATGCGGCAACTACAGTGACAACATCCAAGATGCGACGGCAGCAGGTCCGACGGCTGCGCGCTTCTCGGGGATGCAAGTTGCTCTTGGTCGATGCGGTGCAATGCGACAGTTCCAGCGGCGACACCCTCCTTCGGAGTTGCAACGGCAGGCACAGCGACGGTGACACGCTCCGACCTTTTTGCGAGATTCTTCTCCTGATGCGGTGCAGTGCGACAACTACAGTGGAGACACCCTCCTTTGGAGTTGCGACGGCAGCAGCAGCGACGGCAACACGCTTTCTCTTAGTTGCGGCACACTTCTCTCCGATGTGGTGCAGTGCGACAGTTCCAGCGGCGACACCCTCCTTCAGAGTAGCGACGGCAGGCACAGTGATGGCGACACGCTTCTTTTCGTTGAGTCGCGCTTCCAGATCCTTGCGACACGCAGTTCCTCAGAAGGCCCAAAACAGCAGCAGGCACTTCCACAAGAACTCTGGGGATCTGTGGGGGGTGAAGTCTGTTGTCCCTGAGACTTCAGAAGAAGGCAAGCTCTTTTCCAAGCCCTTGTAGATCCTTCACAAGTTGAAAGCAAAGTACACAAAGTTCCTTTCTCCTTCCTTTGGCAGTAAGGCGACCACTGCAGGCCAATCCCCCAAGCAGCACTTCAGCTTGGGAATAGTCTCTCCTCAGTTTCTTCAGGTTCCTCTCCTCAGTAAAGGTTTCTTCTTGTAGTCCAAAGTCAATCAATCAATCAATCATGCCATTTGTATAGCGCACTACTCACCCGGGAGGGTCTCAAGGCGCTTGGGGGGAGGGGTATGCTACTGCTCGAACAGCCAGGTCTTGAGTTGTTTCCTGAAGGCGAGATGGTCCTGGGTCAGCCGAAGGTGGATGGGGAGGGAGTTCCAAGTCTTGGCAGCCAGGTAAGAGAAGGATCTTCCTCCGGCGGTGGCTCATCGGATGCATGGTACGGCTACGAGGGCGAGGCAGGTGGACCGTAGCTGGCGGGTGGGCGTGTAGAAGGTCAGGCGGTCGTTGAGGTACTTGGGGCCCAGGTCGTGGAGAGACTTGTGTGCGTGGGTGAGGAGCCGGAACGTGATCCTCTTGTCGACGGGGAGCCAGTGCAGGTTCCTCTGGTGGCTGGAGATGTGGCTGCGTCGGGGGACATCCAGGATGAGTCGGGCGGAGGTGTTCTGGATGCGCTGGAGTCTTTTCTGTAGCTTGGCTGTGGTTCCGGCGTAGAGGGCGTTTCCGTAGTCCAGTCGGCTGGTGACGAGTGCCTGGGTGACAGTCTTCCTGGTCTCGGTCGGGATCCAGCGGAAGATCTTGCGAAGCATACGCAGGGTGTTGAAGCACGATGAGGAGACGGCGTTGACTTGTCTGGTCATCGAGAGGGAGGGGTCCAGGATGAAGCCCAGGTTGCGTGCGTGGTCGGTAGGCTTGGGTGCGGTGCCCAGGGCTGGGGGCCACCAGGAGTCGTCCCAGGAGGAGGGCGAAGATCCCAGGATGAGGACTTCCATCTTGTCCGAGTTCAGTTTCAGGCGGCTGTCCTTCATCCACTCGGCGACGTCTTTCATCCCTTCGTGTAGGCAGGTTCTGGCGGTGTCGGGGTCTCTGGTGAGGGAGAGGATCAGCTGGGTGTCGTCGGCGTAAGAGATGATGTTGAGGTTGTGCTGGCGTGCGATGGCTGTGAGAGGTTTCATGTAGATGTTGAAGAGGGTGGGGCTGAGTGAAGATCCTTGCGGGACGCCGCAGATGACTTCGGTGGCCTCGGAGCGAAACGGGGGGAGGCGGACTCTTTGTGTTCTTCCGGCGAGGAACGAGATGATCCACTCCAGTGCCTTCTTTTGGATACCGATGATGCTGAGGCGGTGGACTAGGGTGCGGTGGCAGACCATGTCGAACGCAGCGGAGAGGTCCAGGAGGATGAGGGCCACTGTTTCCCCCTTGTCGAGCAGGGTCCGGATGTCGTCGGTGGCTGCGATGAGGGCGGTCTTGGTGCTGTGGTTGGCTCTGAAGCCGGACTGTGAGGGGTCGAGGGATCCGTTCGTCTCAAGGAAGGCGGTCACCTGTCTGTTGACAATCTTCTCGATGACTTTAGCAGGAAAAGGGAGGAGCGAGATGGGGCGGAAGTTTTTGAGATCGGTGGGGTCTAATTTCATGGGATCAGGGTCCCAATATTTATACCCAAAATACTTTGTTCTCTGAGGGGAGAGGGACCTTTGCCCAGTTCAAACCAGTTCTGAAGCACTCTGTTTACCAGACTTCTCCTTTCCTTTCACAGTGCAGGACAGGCACATGAGACCCCCCCACAGGAGGTGGAGCCAGCATTGTGGAAGGCAAGTACAGTCCTGGAGCACTTTGTTTACAGGATTCCTCTTCTTTCAGTGTGCAGGGCAGAGACATCAGCCGCTCCCCAGGGGGTGGAGCCAGCATTGTGGAAGGCAGGCACAGCCCTATTTAAGGTTCAGGTGCAACTCCTCCCTCCCATCTAGATGCAGATCTCTCTATTCACCACTGGGTGACTCAGCCTGTCTCCTGGAATTCCCTAGCCCTGTCACTCTCAAAACCAGACATAGGAATACACAACCTAGCAGAGGCAGGTTTGAATGGTTAGACAAGCAAATACCTACTTTCTAAAAGTGGTATTTGCAAACGCAGAATATTAAAATAAACTTCACTAAAATATGTATTTTTTTATTTTTCCCGTGTTCGGGCATACTAAACTCGAATTTCTACCATGTTCTCTGAGACAGTTAGGATTATAAAATGTATTAACTCTAACAGCCCATTCTGGCCTATGGAGAACAGGTAGCCTTGCAATAGTGAAAAACAAAAATGGCTGTAACTCACTATTAGGACATGCCACACACATCAGGGCTTGTCCTACCTTATACTTACAAAGCACCATACCCTTGGGTCTACTATAGGGGTGACTGATATAAAGAAAAGGGAAGGTTTAGGGACTGGGAAGTGGGTACGCTTGCCCAGTCAGCTTGACAGTACCAGACTGCACGCAGGCTCTGCAATGGCAGACCTTAGACACATTTTACAAGGCTGCTTCTGTGGGTGGCACAACCAGTGCTGCAGGCCCACCAGCAGCATTTGGAATTACATGCCCTGGGCACACTCAGTGCACTAGACTAGGGTCTGACAAGTAAACAAATAGCCAAACATGGAACCACTGATTAATACATCACTTTACAATATGGAGTACTTGCACTGTGGCACTGGATAGCAGTGGCACAGTGCCCAAATCATCTAACACCAGCAATAAATACCTGAGGCAACAGCAAAAATGGAAGGGAGACCCACGCCAATGGTGCAAGGTCTAACACAGGCCAGAAGGGTTAACTCCAGCAGCAGGAAGTCCCCCTTCATTAATGGGCATCTCGTAATCAGACCCATTGTCTTTATTTTGCACATGCAGACGCAAAAGGAGCAAGGTGTGTAAAATGTTCACTCAGCTTTAATTTCCTTCTAATGCAGATGTTTATGTGACTACTGCGTGTGACCAGCGTTAGACTGGAACAGAAGGTAGACCTGGGCGCCCAAATAAAACTGGCACCACGTTAGTAAGTTGGATAGTGTTAGATATCTCATCCTTAGAGTGGTCTTCCCCCCAAACCTTTTGCCTTCATCACTTCTTTGGGCTTAAATTTGTTTTTTGTTGGCATTAGGACTCTGTGCACTTTACCACTGCTAACCAGTGCTGATGTGTTTGTGCTCTTTTCCTTAAACATGGTAATAGAGGACTACACCTGATTGGCACATTAAATATACTTATAAGTCCCTAAATTGGTCCTACACATACCCTGGACATGTAAATTAAATGCTACTAGGGGGCCTGCTTTAATTTTTCATCAAGAAATGCCTCCAAGACATTAATCAAAACATTCTTTAGTGAAAGAAACAATGTCTCTGGCTTGACCAGAAATTATTTAATGCTTTCAGCTGATAAGTACACTTGAATATATCATGCTAAAATGAAAATATTCATGTGATTCTGAGTGAAATGAGTCAACAGTCCTTTTTTGTTAAGTTATAACTTTTTTCATTGCTTTTTTAAAAAATGTCAAGAAAACATTATACTTATAGTAATTACAATTGTAAACAAAATCACAAAGGACAAAACTTATACAAATCAAAAATGACAAACATTACAAGACATTACGTATTCAGTATGTACAATGTAATGTCTTACATTCTCCTATGAGAGGGACATTTGCCACATTTGTCCTCTAATCTGTAGTGCTAAACAGTACTACTTGGCTCTATAATGGTGGGGGACAGAGCATTAGTTTGAGCCAGGATATGGTCCTGTATTCCATCTCCCGTGGTGCATCACTATATGTGCAGATGAAACAATTAATGATAGCTCTTGGCCTCTCTGTAGTAGCGACTTTTGTGTTGGGCCTGTTAGTGTTTCCGTGGAGTTCTTCTTTAGGGCTGTAAGCTTTATGTGCACTAAGTAAATGATATAGTGTGCGCACAACATGACACTCTCTCTCTCCACCTAGCTCCACTTTCCATCATCCTTCACCGCACAGGCTCCTGTCATGCCCAAATACAGTACTAAGCCCAAGGAATTACCAGACCAGTTATAAGTGTCCAAGGCGTAGATTTTATTCATATCGAAATATGAAAATTCTCCACCATCTACTAGGAGAGTACCATTATCCTACTTGGATATATATATATATATATATATATATATATATATATATATATATATATATATATATATATATATATATATTCACTGAAAAAACCATAGGTTATAGACCATATATAGTTAGGAATTAGCATTTAAAAAACCTTATTTTACTCACACAAAACCATTGAAATTCCATATATAGTTAGTTGCACTAACTATATATCGCGCACCCGCAATCCACTGCTGATGATGTCACATATTACATCATTCATGACATGGTCAGTGACATCACTGATGACATCACTGATGACATCTCAAATGACATCACTGATGACATCACTGATGACATCATCCAGTGACTGTGTGTTTCTGTAAAGTTTAAATATGTTTTACATATTGAAGAATGAGTAGATGTATAAGTGTCTGGACGAAGGATTTAGTAGGTGCATGACTGAATGTATGAGTGAGTGATTAAATGTGTCTCACTGAGTGCATGGGTTAGTGACTAAACTGTCTTAATTTGTGCATCATTATGTCTGTTGTTCTGTAAACTGCTGCATGTGTTGATCAGTAGCTATATGATTAACTATATGGGTTATTGATTGATTGTCCAAGTATTTGTATGGGAGACTGAGTGTGTGTGTGGCTGGCTGGGAGGTGTGTGACTCTGTGCAGATCAATGTGTACTTGTATCAATGATTGTATAAGAAAGTAAGTATGTGTTAGTATATGTTTGAAAATGTAAGGTGCTCTATGTTTAACTGTATAGACAAGAAAATGGAAGTGTGATTGATTCTTTACAGGACTGACTAGGTGTGTGAGTAACTCCATGGATGAGTGGCAGAGTGTGAGTGTCTGTATAGGTGTATGAGTGCATATGATAGTGTTGTAAACATGAGTGATTGTATGTATGAATGATTGTATGGGTGAATGAGTGAATGTGTGTGTAGACGTAGGAATCAGTGAGTGCGTATGTAGTAACTAGTATTGGTGTGTCAATGGTTTCAAAAATTATACTCTGTATTTAACACTGGGTGAAACAGAGGTTATATTAAAATGTGAGGAGATGCATTGTATTGTCACATGAATGATATCATCAGTGATGTGGTCATTGATGTCAAATGAGATGTCATCAGTGATGTCATCAGTGATGTCATTTGAGATGTCATCAGTGATGTCATCAGTGATGTCACTGACCATGTCATGAATGATGTAATATGTGACATCATCAGCAGTGGATTGCGGGTGCGCGATATATAGTTAGTGCAACTAACTATATATGGAATTTCAATGGTTTTGTGTGAGTAAAATAAGGTTTTTTAAATGCTAATTCCTAACTATATATGGTCTATAACCTATGGTTTTTTCAGTGAATTTTCAAGGTTTTGTAAATGCTAATTCCTAACTATATATGGTCTATAACCTATGGTTTTTTCAGTGAATTTCAATGGTTTTTTAATAGCAAATATCATAAGCTGTCGAATGTCAAGTACGTGGTAAGTGAAAACATTTTCGTGTTTATGCACACTGATCTGCTTTGAATGGTGCCCCCCCTCCTCATTTCTATTAGGAGTACTCTCTCTTTGCAGATAGTGAAAGGTAGTTAACGCAGGCCTTTACCCCCGTTGTAATACGTCGTGCCTGCTTCTCTCTCCATTTGATTGATTGTTATCCAAGTATTTACTGTTTTAGAATTGGTTCTCTTTGGTTCAATCTCTATTTACAAACAAACACAGAGTCGCAATACTCTGTTTAGTCTTTGCAGATAACGAAAAATCGTGTAAAAAAAAAAGAAAAGGAATCGAGCAAAATCAGTAGGCCACTAATGGGATCTCTTTTTGACCTCGCTAAAATAGAAACATTAGGAACAATCCCTCATGACAAATACAAAACTAGTGAGATGAACTGAACTCCACACAATGATGGCTGCAAAACAGCTCGGCTCCGCCACCCACCCCGCCCAAAATAACGATAAAGAGCGGCTGCCATGATTGGTTGCGGAATGGCCACGACGGAGCTACGAAATGGTGCTGCTCTCATGCTAAACCCAGCTTCAGTCTGAAACATCCAGAAACACTGTAGACTACCAATTCGATCAGTTCCGGTAGCGCCCCAATGTAACCCGGTAGAGAAGAACTAGCCCTCCCCTCTTTGACTGATGGTTCTTGTTGCCTGTCCCTTCTGTTGTCAATTAACAGAACTATTTAGCCTGCTGAAAGGGGTTGTGTTCCGACCGCTGGTTGGTGGAGACATTTTGACTATATTCTGGACCTGCGTTGTCGCGTAATGCGTCATATGACGCGCCGCGTTAGCGCATCCGGAAGTCATCCGGGGCGCGCAGCGCGTAACGTAAGCATAACAAGTCATGTGACTTGTTAAAACTTTTCATTGGTTCATTTTACTTTTCTTATTCTAATGATGAAAGGCTTGGTCATATGACCTAAAAATTACGCTTTTTATTACTTCCGAACATTATTTTTTCTTAAATATATGTTATAATGTTCCAGGCTAATGTACTTTCCCGGAAAATTTACAACTGTCCTGCAAGTAAAATATATTCTTTTTTCGAGAAAAAGAGCGTTTCTTCGTCCCATGATGGAGCCGTTGAGCAAAAGAGGGTCGACCTGCTGTCTTAGTCGCCGATACGCCTGAATATGAGATTCTTATCGATCACTTTATGTTGCAGGAGTAGAAAACACAACAGCCCTTGACCATTTATCTTTACTGCGTTCCTTCGTATTATACCTTTTACCCTTCATGTAATTGGTCTGCTTTATTTCACTTGCCTTTTAATGATTCTAAAACAGTGACTATTATTAAAAACTTTACCAATGTATATACTACTACCATGTTTTCTTTTAAAAACCTTTATTGTGAAAATTTCATTATACAAATACGAGCCTATAACCACGTGGGCCGGCCACGGAGCAAACTGTAATCGTATATGATGAGTAGACATTTACACTGTAGAGGAACGTAACGGGCGGGCCATTAGGTTGCAAGAACTAAGGTGTCTAACAGTTACGGAATCGGTGGACGTACATTTTATAATTAAAATACGACAGGGCCAGTTACAATAAAATTATCTAGATATACATTTGCGGGCAAGTACCATGGGTGACGTTAATTCGAACTTTCAATAGTACAGTAATCAATAACACATCAGAACTTAATATCAATAGGGATGTCGAAATATTCAATCAATTCTCGTCCCCGCCCACCATGTGCTTCAAAACTGCATACGTGTCTCGTGATTTCAAGGTTCTGCAACCAGTACACAACAAGGAGTTACGAGTCCCATTTATTCCGGCGCCATTTTGGGCGAGGACGGGCAGGTCCAGGATATAGTCAAAATGTCTCTACCAACCATCGACTATGATGATGTTCATATGCTGTATTTATTAGAGTAACACTCATCTGTCCACATGAAATTAATTTGCCACAATCTAAACATGTCATTTTAATCTTTCCAAAGTTCTTCTAAATATTTGGGACCGTTTCCCTTGCCTCTGATGCTGTCAGTGCCACTTCTTTGATGAATGTACTAGCAGGTCAGGGGTTCTCCTCCAAATCTCTCTTTTATGCAGCACTATAATTAATTGGTGCCACCTCTCCATATGACGATGCATGGTATAGTTACCATAACTATATTTTTTTTCGGTTCCTCTGGAGAGTTCATCGTGGCAGATGAAGCGTGTAACGTACCGGGCATTTACCTTTTTTTGCATGTACAGGAAAGGAAAAAAAAATCGAGCGTCCGAGTTCTAAGGTGTCCCAGGGCCATTTTAGTGGACCAGGCCCAAATCCAAAGAACAGGCCGCCATTTTGAGAGTCCTGTTGCAGCCGCCTGTCGCTGTAGCATCAAGAGCAGCCGAAACTCAGCTGAATGGCAACTGAAACGGTAAAGGGGCGCCCCACTACAGCAGACGAGCCTCCACCTAGGAAGGCCCGTTCACGCCGCCTCCCCCCCCCTTCGGGCACCCCACGCCGTTATTCGGAGCAGTATTGTAGGATGGCCACACCAGTGCGGCAACTTGCTAGACATCACCTCGGTGGTAACCGAATCTCAGCGCCTTGTGGTGTCTTCTATTCAGAAAACATTGTTGTGCTGCCTTCGACCTATTTGCCGCAAGTGCGCACGCAACTCAGCTGCATAGCTTGCTAGACACCACCTCGGTGCTAACCGAATCTCAGCGCCTTGTGGTGTCTTCTATTCCAAAAATATTGTTGCGCTGCCTTTGGCCCCATTCGCACATCGGTCCGCTACTGACGCCATCTCACAGGCTAATGGGGCGCCCCACGCCGAGTTTCAGCATTGTAGGATGACCACACCAGTACAGCAACTTGCTAGACATCACCTCGGTGCCATCCGGATCTCGGCGCCCCACTGCAGATGAAGTGCCTCTCAACTATGAAACCACCACGGTGACATCCGGATCTTGGCGCCTTGTGCTGGTTCCGGCCTATTCACACATCGGTCCGCTACTGACGCCACCTCACAGGCCAACGGGGCGCCCCACGCCGAGTTTCAGCATTGTAGGATGGCCACACCAGTACAGCAACTTGCTAGACATCACCTCGGTGCCATCCGGATCTTGGCATCTCAACGCCTAGTGGTATCTTCCATACAGAAAATAATGTTGCGCTGCCTTTGGCCCTATTCGCACATCGGTCCGCTACTGACACCATCTCACAGGCCAACAGGGCGCCCCACGCTGACTTTTACCATTGTAGGATGGCCACACCAGTGCCACAACTTGCTAGACACCACCTCGGTGCCATCCGGATCTTGGCATCTCAGCGCCTTGTGGTGTCTTCTATTCAGAAAATATTGTTGCGCTGCCTTTGGCCCCATTCGCACATCGGTCCGCAACTGACACCATCTCACAGGCCAACAGGGCGCCCCACGCCGACTTTTACCATTGTAGGATGGCCACACCAGTGCCACAACTTGCTAGACACCACCTCGGTGCCATCCGAATCTTGGCATCTCAGCGCCTTGTGGTGTCTTCTAGTCAGAAAATATTGTTGCGCTGCCTTTGGCCCCATTCGCACATCGGTCCGCTACTGACGCCATCTCACAGGCCAACGGGGCGCCCCACGCCGACTTTCAACATTGTAGGATGGCCACACCAGTGCGGCAACTTACTAGACACCACCTCGGTGCCATCCGGATCTTGGCGCGTTGTGCTGCCTTCGGCCTATTCGCACATCGGTCCGCTACTGACGCAAACTCACAGGCCAACGGGGCGCCCCACGCCGACTTTCAGCATTGTAGGATGGCCACACCAGTGCTGCAACTTGCTGGACACCACCTCGGTGCCATCCGGATCTTGGCGCGTTGTGTTGCCTTCGGCCTATTCGCACATCGGTCCGCTACTGACGCCGCCTCACGTGCCAACGTATTTTCTCCGCATTTTATACCCTATGCCGCATAACAGGTCATGTGACTTGTTTATAAAACTTTTCATTGGTTCATTTTACTTTTGGTTTCCTAATGATGGAAGGCTTGATCATATGACCTAAAAACAACACTTTTCATTGGATGAAAACTTGTTTTTTTTCCCAAACGATGAAAGCCCCACCTTGTTTCTGGATGTTTCAGACTGAAGCTGGCGTCAGCATGAGAGCACCACCATCTCGTAGCTCCGTCGTGGTCATTCCGCGAGCAATCATGGCAGCCGCTCCCCACCGGAAACCTGCAGGAGTCGGGGGCCCCCAAGACTTTTGTAGAATCTTCAAGGCGGAGGGGACGCTTTCTAGAATGGGGTCCAAGACCTAGCAGACAAGCGTTCGATTTCCAAGGTGTCCCAGGGCCATTTCAGTGGACCAGGCCCAAAAAGGAAACAGCCTGCCGCCATTTTGAGAGTCCTGTGACAGCCGCCTATCGCTGCACCGCAAGAGTGGGCGCAACTCAGCTGAATTGCGGCTTTTGACACAGTGGACCAAAAGCGGACGGAATGGCAACTGAAACGGTAAAGGGGCGCCCCACTACAACAGACGAGACTCCACCTGGAGAGGCCCGTTCACGCCGCCTCCCCCGGGGCGCCCCACATCGTTATTCGGAGCAGCATTGTAGGATACCAAAACCAGTGCGGCAACTTACTGGACATCACCTTGGTGCCATCGTTCTGCTGCCTTGGAACTATTCGCACAACAGTTTGCTACTGATGACCCACCCCCGCGACGCCCCACGCCAGAAATCCGGACGTTGTGCTGCGTTGGGACTATTCGCACAGCCGACCGCTACTTCGTTGTTTTTCCCTAAAAATGTTTATATGTTATTACTGTTTTTGTTTTCTTGTATATATTTATAAGTTATTAAAGTTTTATAATCTTACTACTTTGTTGGAGTGCTATATATTTTTAATGTGACACATAATTGTAAAAACTTTGATGTACAAAGAGTCATCCCTGGAATCTTCCGCTTCAGGCTCGGTCCCCTCCCCAATCACAATATAGGATGGTTTTCAGATAATAGGAACGCGTCTGCTGTGACGGATCTCATCGAGTGTGGGCCTTGATCTACTATAACTCCTTTGAAGAGGGGTGATTCTTTACAGCTGGGGCCATAAACTACATCTGCAGGGCTAGCTGATACCCTAGGACCGGCCTGGACAATCGGACACAGAGGAAAAGGAGTGTCAGAGGGTGCGGAAGTGAATAGGGCGAAAGGGAGGTGTCGGGCGGGCACAGGGTGTGATTCTCAGGGAAGAGCAGCGCAGATGGGGGGTGGTTTATTACCCATGCATAAGACAGAGAGCGGGGGTGACCACTGCCTGGGGGAGATGCTTGCGAGGGTGGGGAGCCATGCTAAGGATCGACAGCGTGCACAGAGTGGGTCTGGTCAAGGCATCTAAAATGACTGCCGTGCACGACAAAAGTGTGGCATTTGAAAAAAGGCAAGATGGCGCAGACATTGTTTTTCAACACTTCCTGATTTCCTTCGAATCGAACGTTAACAGACGTTGGGGCATATTACCAAAGTTAAGCGATATTTATCCCTAACGATGCTTAGCAACGATTTTTTTACCGCTAAGCATCGTCAGAAATTATCGCAGATAAACCTTGCTATTATCAAGGTATATCGCAAATACGATAAAAAACGACCGCAATGCATTAATATCGCTGAAAACTCAGCGATATTCATGCATTACCGAGCTAATGCTCTTAGCCATGTTATCCACCTCCCATTGGATAACATGGCTAAGAACTGCTCAGGGCAGGTGCTAGCTTTTGGAGATATTCGCGCTTATCGCGAATATTTCCAAAAGTTGATAATAGGAGATAGCGATGTTAGCGACTGTTTCCAGTCGCTAACATCTTGGCATGCCCACTTTGCATGTCATTAGTGATAAATATCACTCACATGCAAAGTGAGGCCCAAGATGGTCGCTATCTCCTACTAGCCGTCGCTAACTGGTGTTAGCAACAGCTAGGTAATACAGATATAATTTTATCTCCGCGAAGCGGAGCGCTGTTACAGATATATATCTTCTTTTTGAACGTTAATTTCTCAAAATCCACTGAAGCACATATATTGAGACCTAGCAAAGGCACATCGAGCTACCAGTCCCTACAATTTTGCCAAGTTTCGTGCAAATCCATTCAGCCGTTCGATTATTATTATTATTTTTTTTTTGCCCCGCGGGGCCCTTTTAAAACCTCCACATCAAACCTAAGAGGTCAAGGAGGATCTACTATGCCCCCTTATGGTCATTTGCCCCTTCGCTTTGGCCTCCTCTTGTCTCTCGATCCTACCGAGAGACAAGATGGCGGCCGCTACGGACTGTTTGCAATGTTTACAGACGCCGGAGAACCAATCAGCTTCGCAAACCTCCGTTACGCGAAGCGGAGCGCTGTTACAGATATATATCTTTTTTTGAACGTTAATTTCTCAAAATCCACTGGAGCACATATATTGAGACCTAGCAAAGGCACATCAGGCTACCAGTCCCTAATATTTTACCAAGTTTCGTGCAAATCCATTCAGCCGTTCGATTATTATTATTATTTTTTTTTTTTGCCCCGCGGGGCCCTTTTAAAACCTCCACATCAAACCTAGGGGGTCAGCGAGGATCTACTATGCCCCCTTATGGTCATTTGCCCCTTCGCTTTGGCCTCCTCTTGTCTCTCGATCCTACCGAGAGACAAGATGGCGGCCGCTACGGACTGTTTGGAATGTTCACAGACGCCGGAGAACCAATCAGCTTCGCTTCACAAAGCTCCGTACCGCGAAAAGTCCGCGAACCGGAGCGCTGCCCGGTCCGCTGTTACAGATATATATCTTTTTTTGAACGTTAATTTCTCAAAATCCACTGAAGCACATATATTGAGACCTAGCAAAGGCACATCGGGCTACCAGTCCCTACAATTTTGCCAAGTTTCGTGCAAATCCATTCAGCCGTTCGGGCTAAAAGTGAGGCCAACCGCCCTATGGAAAACTCAATGTTAAAAACATGTTTTGGGACCCCCCTTTTTTCTCGGCCCCCCCTTGACGAACCCCCCCCAAATTTTCAAGGGCTACTCAGAAACAAAATGTGCCATTTTCCTGAAAATTTCAGCCAATTCCGTCCACAAACGCCAAAGTTATTAGACATAGAATTTTCAAAAATCCCTTAGAGAAAAAATCCTAACTATATATACCTACTGGCGACCGCCAGTAGGTAATATATATGTATATAGATGATTATACATAGCATCACACTCCGTATCACACTCCGTATCCTATTTAGATATATATATAGGATATATAGGATTATACAGGGCATCACACTCTCAGGTCAGTATCATGTTAAGGAAGTAAGGAATTAAGAATCACTTTACAGATAATCATTTTATCAAGTTGACCATACACTTGAACACTCCACTGTGCACATTGCGCCATCAGGACCCAATGCGCTACAGCAAACAATTACAAATTGTTGAAAATTACATCTTGAAATCCAGGGCACAGCATAACGCACCGGCACGCCGGGGATACCTGAAGACAGGCAGCCTCCCAAAGGTTGACCTCAGTCCATAAGTGGCAGGTTAGGGCAGTAGAGTTGAGGACCACCGTCAGGCCAGTCCCTCCTCCCCACCAACCTAACGCACACTGCAATTTTTTACTCCCTCCTGGGTGTCCCTCCAGGCACGGAACCACCGTTGTTGTGTCTGCCCCTTTGTTGCTAACTGTCAGCGCTCCACCACAGGGTGAGCAGCCCCCGGGCGCACTCGCCCTCCCCCGCCTGACGCTGACTGTGCTCCAGAATAGCACCCAGTATCGTCTGGAGAAATAACTGCAACCCTTCATTTGACAGGTGGACCCCATTGTCTTGAAATAACTCTGTTCGTCCTAGCTGGAGAAGCCTGTGTCGAATTGTACCCATGGAAGAAGATTCTGTGAATCAAACCATTCAGCTTGTGCACCGATTGGTTCAAAGCCCGCACTAACCCTGCTCCTACTCATAATGCCCGCGGTATCACCTCAGACCATAGTATTGACACAGTTGGTAAGTAATTCTTAATTTGCGCCCAAACCGGAAACAAGGCCTCCTGCACCCCTCACCTACCTAGCGGCGGCATATAATTTCCACCAGCGTGAATAACTACAATCGCCGGATGAGGCACTGATTTTGAAACAATAGCTTGCTGAAGCCTACCAAACAGATCCTGCAATCTAAGACCCAACACCCCAATCCAATGGTGCACATACCTGGTTGCCCTTTGAGCTGCCTCAAAAGTGGACCCACGAAATTACTGCTCCACTCTACAAATCAAGGAAGCCCACACCAACAAATATGCACTGGTTTGCAAGAATCTACTGAAACAGAGAAATAATTCCTGTAAAGGGCAGGGACATATGAGCACCCTGGTCATGATTACGCCCACTACACCAAACTAGGCCGAACATACTTTTCAAAACATGATGATTGCCAATGACCCACCCGCTTTTTAGCTTCTGCTGTTAACCCCATTGTCGCTGCTGTGGTGGCTGCCCCTATGCGAAAAGAATGGGAGCTAAACTGCAGAGAATCCTCCCCCAGGTAGCTCAGTGAACTTCTACACACCTGGTACCTTGTCATTGGCCTCCAGTCCATGTAGCAACCTAGAAGAATCCCCCCCCGGGGCTGCTATTAAGATACTCTCTGGCTAACTAAACTGGACTACATGCAGCATGGTACGCCGCGTGCAAGGTCACCCATGTGCCCTTCTCAAGCGAGTCAGTTTTCGACCGCCGGATCCTACTATGGATAGCCACCCCCCTTCCAGAATGACACCCGCTAGGCCTAATCCCCCTTGATCCTTTTTTGATGCAGCAACCAACTCAGAGATATGGAGAGCCCCAAAGAAGGCTAGTACATATGCTAAACTAAAGAGTTTCACTTCATATTGAGACCGGCACACCTGCTGGAGGGCTTGTAAGAGTCTCCCCAGCCTCTCCACATTAATCGGTCGCCTACTGTCCTGTACTCCTGGTACCATGTGCTCCCATCCTTTGATGGCCTTACGTACCTTAAAGTATTTAGTGGGATCGCTCACTCCGTTTAAACCAGCAATGAAAGCAATGGCAGATAAGTGCCTTCGAACTAACGATAGTGACTTCCCCTGATCTTTCTGATCCACCAGAAACCCCAGCACCCCTTGAGGAGTGTATCTATCCTGCTGGGAGCCTGAACTGAACGTCGCACTGTACAGTGTACACCCCCAGGCCCTCTCATACATACGTTTAGTTTATGGTGCCAGTGCTGCTGCAATTAGGTCTGCTGCAATGGGGCACGAAGCCTCCTCAGTTCCTCCGGAAACTCCGTCATCGAGTCGTCCACTTGTGGCCACCGTGCCCTGAACTCTGTCAACTTAGATCGAGACAAAGCATCAGCCACTGAATTTTCCACACCCAGTACATGTTTGGCAGAAAAATGCACATTATGCAAGAGACACAGTTGAATTAGCGACTTTAGCAGCCGCAGCACCAAAACACATTTTGCACTCTGATTATTAATGGCCATGACTGCAGACATACTGTCTGACCAAAAAACAAGACTGGTGTTAGCTAATGAAGCCCCTCAGATATGTAGGGCGACAATAATTGGAAACAATTGCAGAAAAGTAACATTATGTGTGAGCCCCGACGCCACCCAATCTGCTGGCCAGCGCTTCATGCGCCACCTGGGACCCAACACAGCCCCAAAACCAATGCTGCCTGCTGCATCGGTGTAAAGGGTGACCTCCCTGTTGTTACACTCTGGTTGCTGCCATAATAGCGTCCCATTGAAATTATCTAGGAACCCTCTCCACGTTTCCTCTCTGACTTCCGCAGACAACCGCATGTGGTGGTGCTTAGCCCGTAAGCCTGACATTGCTCTTGCTGTGTTCCTTGGAAAAACTTGACCCATCGAAATCACTCTCCAAGCGAAGTTCAATTGGCCTACCAAAACCTGCAGCTGGTGAAGGGTCACTTTCCTGGCAGATATGCAGAAGCTAACTGAATCTGCGGTAACTGACACCGCCCTGCCACTGACTCAATCTCAATCCCCAGGAAACACAAACATGTAGTTGGGCCCTCTGTTTTTTTCTTCAGCTAATGGGATCCCCAATGACGGCACTAGCTGACGGAAACCCTGCAGAGTCCTCCCGCAAGCCCGATCGCCTGGTGGGCCCATAAACAGGAAGTCGTCAAGGTAATGCACTACATTGTCTGACAAAACCAAATCTTTCACTGCCCACTCCAGGAATCTGCTGAATGTCTCAAAAGCTGCGCAGGCTAAGGAACATCCCATGGGCATACACAAGTTAGATAGTATTGACCTTCAAATGTGAAACCCAGCAAGCGTGTATCATCCAGGTGAACTGGAAGCAGGCGGAACGCAGACTGTATGTCGGACTTGGCCATGAGAGCCCATTTACCTAGGTGCTGCAACTTTGCAATAGCTTCGTCAAAGGTGGTGTACCGCACTGTGCACAATGCCTGCTCTAGCCCATCATTCACAGATGATGCAGCGGGGTAAGATAAGTTGTGTATTAGACGGAATTTCCCTGATTAGTGTATTTACTGAGCAGGGGTGTGAGGACATGAATGCGAATCAGGGACGGGCGCTTTGCTTTGGCAGGTTGCTTTGGCAGTATGCTCTTAAAGGGGGGATACTCCCTCTGCTTGCCTTGTTTTTTGAAACACTTGAACTCGGGATGTCCTTGCCCTCCGCAAAAAGAGCAGATGTGTTTAAAATGACATTCTCACCCTTTGCTACATTTCTTCTTGTTGTATTGCCAACAGGCCAGTTTCTTGTCTCTCACGTTTTTGCTGAATCGAAAGGATTGAACTGACTTCCCAGGTGCATTAGGCATATTGAACTCTGCATGCCAAATATTGACCTCCCTCTGGTCCCAAGCTATCTCTGGCCTGAGCGCTTTCATCTGCCTAAACCTCGTATCATACTGCATCCACACAGACCCTCGGAATTCTGACGCCGCCCCATTATTGAGAGACATGTAACCAAACAATTGTGGGGCTAATGATGGTGTTTTCTCAGTCAGGATCGCCGCGTAGATGGAAAACCCTGTCACCCAATTCCGCAAGGACCACTCCACCCACACCATTTTGATCTTCACAATGCCCTCCTTAGTCGTTCATGGCCGACTTGGTACCACACTTGCATTAATTAACTCAAAGACATTCACAAATCCCCCCTTGTGAATTTTTTCCTTCATGTCGGACGGCACGTGTCATGAAATGGATGATAATGGGGCCAGAAAGAGAGATGTAGAGCCAAATATCAAAGGGATCACCACTAGAGGCGAAGGACTGGGGCCGCTTCCACAGATGATAGTGCGGGGTTAGGCTGCGCAATTCCCAGCCTGACCGACCCCGGTGTCCCCCCAGTCTGTGCCCATATATGTGCACCCACCGCCCCCTGCGGTCCTGCCCCGGAGACTGATCCAGATGGTGCTGGCACTGGCACCCTACCCAAAACTGCAGTGGTCTGTTGGCCAGAAGGAAGCCCGTTGGACGGCGACCCCACTTGACCGCCCAGTGGCACACCCTGCCCTTGCAATGACTGTCCTCGTGTCGGGGCACAACGCTATCCACCGCTTGTGTCACTACAGGTGCTCCGACCTCCAGCGGAGTCCCACGGGATACTGTTGATGTGGAGATCGCCATAATGCTCTGCCCCCCTGCGACCACCGCCATAGTAAGTACAGGTCTGTGCGCCGCCTGATCAGAGCTGTGAGCGACCACGCCCTGTGCAATAGACTCACCCCCTACGGTGGCTACTGCCTCGGGCTGAGGGCGCAACGTGTCCAGTTGCTCCTCCCGGAATCGAATGGGGACCTTCCTTTGCCCTCCCTTCCGGCTGTTGTACTGGCTCCCCGGCTAGCAACGCTGCCTCCACGCCATGCCGCTGAGATGCTTTCCAAAGTTTGTTTAGGGCCTGGAAATCCTCTTGAGTCGCTGACTTTACAGCCTTGGGGCGTGCCCGCTTAGGTGCCATGTTATGAACCTGCTAGCGGAAAACAAAGGACAGCAAGTTTAACCAACACACCCCATATTGCCAAGACCAGCACTCAAAACTCCCCCTTCACCTGCCCACCAACGGGGTGCCTCCCCACTATGCTATTCCTAAATGCATCCCAACAGGAGCTCACTACGAATAATAAAAATGCCTACCTAATTGCATTGGAACGCCTGTCCTCCCATATTGTCCGGGTGACAACGCCAAAACACTGAACAGAATCGCCTACATAACCTCCTGCTTGCCTGTTTACTAGACTGGCGCTTTATTAAACTACACTCCAGCGCCATTTCAATTACTAATTGATGAAACCCCCTTAATATTGCAAACCCCCATTGCAACTGTATTCAGGCTTTCTTGAAAGCATAAATGCTGTGCCGCGCTATATGCCCTATACCAATTAAGGTTATGCCAGATGCCAACATTGTGCCAACACCCCACACATATCCCACAAGCCGCGTTTGCTCAGAGCAAGCAGGCCCCCGCCTGTAACGTGCGCATTCATTTTCTCTTCATGTATCATTACATGCATTACATGCGCCAAAGGCGAGCCCGTCTGCGCCCGTCCCCGGCCGGCCGGGTCAAGGGGCATGTCTATCTGCCCAATTTGTCACCTATACTGCTGTTGATTTAATACATTTGCACTCCCAGTGGCCCCTTTGTCCATTCACACTTGCCAGATTAGACTCATTGGGTTTGCTTTGCCCCCGATCAGCCTTCCCGGAGTTTGATTCTCTGTTACCTGTGGCCCCCTCCCTTGTCATGCAGACTTCCTTGACCGCCCTTCCCCTCCCGCTAAAAGAGCTGCCAGCTCTAATTTTACAGTGAGCTATTTGAACACCCGCTCGCTGGTTAAACATCAGCTGGAGATCTTCCAGCTTTTGGACTCGGACAAACCCGACATGCTTTTTGTCACCGAGACTTGGCTGAATGAGGAGTCTTTTCCGGACATCCTCGCGGCGGTCCCGCCAGGTTATTACATTCTTCAAGCCAATAGATCCTCCGTTAAGCCAGGTGGCGGGGTGGCAGCTATTATTAAACACCCCATTAGATTTTCTTCACTAGCTATTACCGCTATTCCTTTGGTTGACTGTCTTATTCTCAGACTAGAATCTCCTGTGGCCCCCTTTATCTGTGTCTTAGTCTATCGGCCCCCCCAGTCCATGCCCAACTTCCCGTCAATGTTCGGTGACATGCCCTCCCAGCTGGTTATTAATAATTCAAAAATTTTGATCTTAGGGGACTTTAATTACTGGCCCTCTGATGATAGAGAGAGTGCTTGTTCATCCACTTTCTCCGACTTGTTACTGGGAATGAACTGCTCTCAACATATTCATCAAGCAACTCACATCCTTGACCAGGTGTGGACCTCTAACCTGGATATCTCCTCTCCCCTCGTTCTTCCCTCTACTTGGTCGGACCACTCTATTATTACCTTCGCCTTTGCCGTTACTACCCATGTTAGTCGTACCCTTGAGGGTAACCTTTCTGCTAGGAACTGGAATAGGGCTGACTTGGACTCTTTTGTCACCACCGGAGGGCGACTCGTTGGACACCCAAGCATTAGATCTGCAGCGCTGGCTCGAGTCTGCTAGCGATACTGTAGCCCCTTTCAAACAGGTCAGGTTAAAACGCCCTCATGATGCGCAAAAATGGTTTTCAGAGGAACTTAAAGTAAAGAAACTTAAACTCAGACAGGCTGAGCGCTGCTGGTGACGAGTCTATGCTTCAGATAAGAAGCTAGTATTCACGACTCTGCTTAAGGATTATAAGCGAGCTATCTTGCAAGCTAAAACTTCCTATTTTTCTAAGAACATCACAGACTCAGCCTTTAAGGCAAAAGATATTTTTTCCACCGTGGAAGAACTCTCGCATTCAGATAGGGTTACCATCAAACCTCCTCCCTCCCAAGCACTTTGTGACTCCCTTAATTCATTTTTTATTGAAAAAGTTATTAAAATTAAAAACAGTATTTCTTGTTTGGTCCCTCCTGATTCACCTTTTCTTGTCACCACTCCTGTTGTTTACAACCCACAGCAAATTACACAGATACCTCCTATTTCGGAGGACGATTTTCTAACTCTGCTTTTTTTTTTTTATTTGCAAAATTCGTAATGAATATGATTTATTTCCAAGGCATAAATCATTTCTTATAGACAACGCAGTTGTTCATACATGTGGAACATGATTGTATTGGCAACAATGGTGCTCTAGTGTGGGGTAAGGGGGTGTTCTGGGTCAAAGTGAGTGAGTGAGGGTAATTGAAAAAGGAGAGGTAATGTGGCATATATACATATATACATTACATTTACATAGTAAAACCTGTCCAGCATATAACAGGACAAGTATTCCAGTAAACACACATAGAACTATAGAGACACTGATAATGTATTTCATTCAGAGCTTGTATAATGGTATGTAGTAGTCAACATTTCGACCCCTTAAAAGTTCAAGGTGATGCAGTCCTTAGTGTGGGGTCTTCATCAGGACAGTGTGAAAGAGCAGCTGAAAACAATTGAATACTATTAAAAGGGTGTTGCCATGACAGGGTGTGAATGTTCGTATAAAAAAAGATATGTTACCCAATCTATTAAACAGCACGTAGAATCATGCTGTGAAGTCAAGGTGAGTGGGCTCCATAAAGTTCCTATGTCAGAGAGGATGAGAATTAGGTAGCGAACCAAGTAATCATAATGAGACACCAAATGCCTATTCTGGTGCGAGACCTTCACTTACTAAACAAAGGGAAAAAGTACGGTCATGAGTACACGTACGACATCCGTGGTGAGAATGTGGGTCAGGAGATCACTTCCAGTCAAATTGCAAACCTACCACACAAAGGAGAGAACAGTGCTATGGTATGGGCGGTCAAACAGACACAGAGTGATCTAGCATGTAATCATCCACAAAATCAATACCCATGTTGCAGCGCGTTAGCAGGAAGATAAAGCACTGTCTCTGTGCGGTGGTGTTGAGCCCCTAAATGGAGCCCCACAATATGTGACAATAAAAATATTCTAGTGGTATAGTCAGATTGGTCTATTAAGTAATCATCTACAATACAAAATAAAAATAATAAAGACCCTGTAATAGCGCGTTAGAAGGAAAACTAATCACTGGCCGATCTAGCATGCAATCATCCACAAAATCAATAACCATGTTGCAGCGCGTAGCAGGAAGATAAAGCACTGCCTCTGTGCGGTGGTGTGGAGCCAGTAAATGTAACCCCACAATATGTAACACTAAAAATAATCTAGAAGTATAGACAGACTGGTCTATTAAGTAATCAGCCACAAAATAAAAACCCTGTAAGAGCACGTTAGCAGGAAAACTTATCACTGGCCCTCTACGGTCATTTGGAGCCCCAAAATAGAACCCCACAGTATGTGACAGTATAAATGATCTAGAGGTCGTGCAGGTTTCAAAACTCTCTACAGCAGTAAAATCCCTGGAGGGTGTTGCTGTGGAGGGCCTTCAGCCCTGGCAAGTATCACGCATCAGGCGTTAGACACACACATTTCAGTGTGGTGGTCTGCATCACCGCACTGAAATGCGCTGTCACGCATATTTAGTGTCTCCTCTTCTGAAGCTAAAGCACCAGACAGTGACAATTTTATCAGCAGGCCGCAGTGCGCGTTGCAGTAGCAGGCTTGGGTGGCTGGCTGAAACAGCTATCTCTGTCCAGGGATGGCTACAATGTATTAATCACCGCCTTTGCGTAAATTTGGAGACCTCGCGGTCACATCGAGACT
The DNA here is from genome assembly GCF_964261635.1 of Lissotriton helveticus. NCBI lineage: Eukaryota > Metazoa > Chordata > Amphibia > Caudata > Salamandridae > Lissotriton > Lissotriton helveticus. The sequence continues at coordinate 875,143,889 of NC_136068.1, read as the reverse complement.
GAGGTTTAATTTGCCCAATGAGCAACAGTCTGAATAGGGTCTGGGCGGGGTCACGTTTGCAGCCAGCACAGCCGGGAGCCCGCCACTTCAGGAGCCCATCAAGTATCGGACTGGGCCCGTGCAGCTGCTGCGGGAGAGCGGTAGTGCAGCTCCGAGTAGAGTGGGAGCACAGTGCTGGACGGGACCCCATGAAGCTCAGACAGGAAACAGGATGTAAGGGCGCACTCTCTGAGTCGTGTAAGTGCCACAACATTAATGAACAGACCAGGTGTAATGGTTCTTTTTATGTTTAGATTTTGTAGTATGTCATCCGTGTTATATTAGGTTCTGATTTAGAGTATTATGCAACTTAATTCTAGTGCGGCATGCGCTGGAGTAAGATTGCATACTTTTAAAGTTGTTGCTCGCGCTGTGTTCTCCTCAACGAAGTAGTAGATCCGAGCATCAACCATTGCCGCGCTTTACTAAGCTGCTGAGGAGAGACGCACTCCCGTGACTCCCCCTCTAATCTTGAATAAAGCTACTCAAAATCCTGCAACGGCTTTAAATTTCCTGCTTGATATGCGCAACTTTCCATACACGGGTCCGCCAGGCTCTCCGCTTTCCCCTGCTCATGCTGCACTGCATGAAGGCCCAGCCATCCTCATTGAGCACGGGTGGGGTCAGTGGGGAGGGAGTTTGCGCTGTTCGCCGTCCAGGCAGTGATTTAGGTGATGCACCTTCCTGAGCCCCGTGCCACTCTCCACAAATGTGGCGGGGGCACCAGCCTCTGCACGCTGCACACAGCTCTCAGCTGTGCCCCCCCAGGCTGGCTCCAGCGTTGATCAGTCAGCTGGTCCTTGTGGATAGGCCTCCCCTCTGCGGTTCTTATCTTGCAGCATATTTGACTCCGTATATGTTTTTTTATTTTTTGGGCCCTCATCTCACCTTTCAAGCCTCTGCGGGTCTTATGAAGCCGCCTTCATGATCTGTGGGCCCCACGGCTTAGCGCACTCGCTTGGGTCATCCGACCGATCCCCATCTTTGTAAGGGACCCTGGTGTAATCATTAGACCATTTATATTAAGGTAGTCTTAGATTCTTGCCCCAGTTCACAAAGGGGTGCCAGATGTTCATTGTCTTGTCTTCCACACCATCATAGTCTTAAACGGGCCATAGAGAATGCGGCTTTAAGCCAATCCTCCCTTTGCGGCGGTAGGGAATCCTTCCACTTCCTGCACACCTCCCTCCTGGCCAGCAAAATCAGATAAATTAATAGTCCTCTGACCTTCTGAGGGAGGGTTTGACTGAGACCGCCATCGTCTCCAAAAAACACCAATGACATATTGATCACTATGTTGGTATTCAAAATGTCTCGAATGTTGTCCCCCACCTCAGTCCAAAATTTTGCAAGAGCTGGACACTCGAAGAAGATGTGTAGGTCGCTAGCGAGAAGCGTCCCACATCTAGGGCATTTGGGAGCTGGGTCTGGGGAGAACTTTGCGATTTTCGCTGGGGTGTAATAAAGTCTATATACCACAAAAAATGATTTTTCTTTAAACAAGCAGGCTTAACATATTTGTACAAGATCGTTAAGGAGGGCTCGTACAATGACTCTATTGACTGCCCAAGAGGGGTTTCCACCCATACTGATGCTAAGGGGGGTATCTCGTGATCCTCCATCTCCAACAGACTATTATACCAAACAGAGATTTCTTTATTCATTGGGAGGATGGATTGACACAAAGCTTCGATCTCTCTATTCCCTCTGATCTCCCCCTTTGCTGCCTCATACCATGATGTTAACTGTATATATTTGAATCTTGAGACCCCTGGCCCGATCTTTACCCTCAGGTACTCCCATGGATGTATCCCCCGGGAGTCTAACAGTTCAGACCAGACTGTGATGCCTGCCCTCCTTATCGGCAATGCCAAACTGTCCTGTAGGCAGTCAGGCGTTCCCGGCGCATCCCAAACAGGGGCATTGTAAGAATATATCCAATGCCCCAGCACCTTCTAAGCCTATACCATAACTCCAAGGCTGCCCTCAGTACCTTCAGGCGCACCCGCTTGAAAAACCTAGGCAAACCAAACTTGTACAGAAAAGCCTCGCCATCTCCACCCCCTTCTACTCGCACCATTTCACCCAGCAACCTCCCCCAGGCAGACTCACCAGGTTTGACCAGAAGCATCCGTATGCTTTTAAACTGAAAAGCTGCAGCATATAGCCTAACATCAGGAAGGGCTAACCCGCCTTTTTTTGAACCTACGTCTTAGTTTTTTCCACGCCAGGTGGACTCCCTTATTACCCCAAATGAAGCTCCCAATCTTACTCTGAATCTTCATTAAACTTTTGTTATGGAATGTTAATGGTACAGAGGAGAAAAGGTAAGTCAGCTTAGGTAGAATGACCATCTTTACCAAGTTGGTTTATTCCATAAATAGTCAAGGGGAGGTTCCTCCATCTACTGAAGAGACTATCAATTTCCTCTCTGCTAAATAAGGTGAGCTCTGGCTCCCCCATTGACTGCTGTCCCCCCATGTTTTGCGTGAGGCCTTCTCTGCCTGTCCCATCCCCCCTCTGACTCTTCTCAACAACTCACTTAAAATGGGCTTAGTTCCTAGCTCTTTTAAAACCGCTTTTGTGGTGCCCATTCTCAAAAAACACAATGCTGATCCTTCCCTCATGAACAACTTTCGCCCTATTTCCCTACTCCCTTAACTCAGTAAAGTTCTTGAGGCTCATGTCACTCACTGCCTGAGCTCATTTATTGAACACTTGCAGTTTCTTGACTCCCAACAAGCCGGGTTTCGACCTGCCCATTCAACTGAGTTGGTCATTCTCTCAGTGATGGAAGAGCTGCGGAGGGGCACGGACTGTAACACCAGCCAGGCTTTGGTGCTTCTCGATTTGTCGGCTGCCTTCGACACGGTCGACCCTGATATTCTGGTCGGCCGTGTCGAGGAGGCCGCCATCCGGGGATTAGCCCTTGACTGGGTTCGCTCATTTGTGAGTGACCGTCATCAGGCTGTCCGTCTCTCTCAGTTCTCTGCCGACAAGGTTGGGTTAACATGCGGTGTCCCGCAGGGCTCCTCCCTTTCCCCCCTCCTTTTTAATTTGTACCTTGCCCCCCTTATCCGTTCTCTACGAGGCAGTAATGTCACTGCATTTAATTATGCAGATGACATTCAACTGATCCTCGATTTCGACTCCTCGGATCAATCCATCTATAATTTCCAGTCCACTCTGTGTCACATCAGTGATTGGATGGGGGCAAATTATCTGAAACTTAACCCCGATAAGACCGAATTGGTTCTTACCGGGGGTACCTCCAATCCGTGGAGTCCTAACTTCTGGCCTACTCGTTTAGGTCTCCCCCCCCCGCCCTGCTGACTCTGCTAAAAGCCTTGGGGTGGTCATCTGTAAAGATCTGTCGATGAAACCCCAGATTAACGCGGTGGTCTCCTCTAGTTTTTTTCACTTACGTAAAATTCGTAAGATATCTCGATTCCTTACCACAGAGGCTCTCACCTTGGCTTTACTGGCTCTGGTAATTTCTAGGCTAGACTATGCCAGCTCCCTTTATGTTGGCATTCCCGCCTACCAGCTGAATCGATTACAGCTGGTCCAGAACCAGGCTGCCCGATTGATCTTCAAACAGCCCAGGCACCAGCATGTTCGCCCACTGTTAAAATCCCTTCATTGGCTGCCTGTGGTCGAACGGTGTAACTTTAAACTGGGCTGCACCATCTTTAAAGCACTGGCCGGCCTCAGATCAGCCTTTATTTCCTCCGTTCTTTATCATTATGCCCCCCCCCGTAACCTCCGATCCTCCCATCTTGCTCTACTTAAAAACCTCATTTTTAAACGCAAGAAACATGGAGGGCTCATATTTTCGTTTCGTCCCTTCTTTTTGGAATGCACTCCCTTTAGAGTTTAGGCTCACCACTTCTTACCCTCGTTTCAGGTCTCTCCTGAAAACACACTTGTTTTGTAAAGCACACAATTAGTTCCTTCTTCCTCCGCTTCCGCCTGCTCCTATCTGTCTCCCTACTGCCTACAGCGCCATGAAACCGTTGGGTGTAAGCGCGCTCTATAAGAATTTTTTACATTACATTACTGTTCCTATTGTTAAGCACTCCGACACCAGCAGGCCCCCACTTGCACTGTACGCCTCTTGTGTTTTGTTGGCTCTTGATACATGCACAACTGGCACTATTGCCTCATGATGTAACATTCGTTTTTCTTCATGTATCATTACTGTTCCTATTGTAAAGCACTGTGACATTTTAGGTTAACCTCCTTGCTAAATAGAAAGGCATAAAAATGTCCTCCTCACATGTACCCCAGCAGGATCCTTGTATCATCACTCTTCCCATTGTGAAGCGTTCTGGCACATTCGTGCACACTCCGCGCTACATAACAAATGCCTAATAAAAATAAATAAAAAATCAAATGCCATGCCCGGCTACAGCTCCGCGCTATTCAACCAATGCATAATACAACCAAATCTAAAATCTGATGCCAAGCCCGGATGTCCCAGAAAACGAAACACCGAAACCGGAAGTGGGCGGGCCTATTCAGGCCCGACGTCCATCCGATGATGAACGCATGTGGTTGCCATGGGAGGGCCCTCCCGCTCCAGATAGGACCCGGCCACCATGAGGGAATGCAAACTGCCTGCCATGGGAGGGATGGGGACGGAGCTGAACCCCCTCCCCCCTCACCCCCTACCGCTCCAGATAGGACCCGACCGCCACGAGGGAATGCAAACTGCCACGGCCATATATTATTGCCACAATTTTATTTTGGAGACTTTGCCGAACCCGCTCTCCGTCACCCCCACTCTCCTTTTGGCATGGAGGAAGCGACGGCCAACTCGCGAGGTCGACGGCCCCTTCAGAGACCGGCCGTCGATGCCAGGTAAGTGTACATTCAAATCGCAATGCAATAATCGTGTTCAAACCCCCCGCCGGGATTGCGCAATGCTGCCACCATGATGGGAAGCATGCTCTTTTCCCTTTAAAGACCGAGCGGTCACGACGGCATAGAAACAGCACGCTGGCGCTAGCCATGTCCCACGACGACCCCCCACAGGAGCCTTTTGCTTTAAAAAGCATAAAATGAATAAATCCTTTAAAGCATACATAAACAAATAAATCCCTTAAAGCTATATGAATACTTGTTAGGAATGAATAACACTATGCCACGGCCCCCCATGACCCACCTCGTTGCTATCTTTTCCTGCGTCAGGCCCAGACGCTGATTTGTTAACGCTCCTGACGCTACCTTGAGAGGGTCCCGGGAGACAAAGAGGAAGAGACCCAGGACATACCCTCTTAAATAGCCCCCATAGGATTCGGTTTCCTTTTCGTCATAGGGTCCATCCCTGCCCATACGTCACCTGCAGTCCCCCACCTGTCTAGCCCACAGGGAGCATGGCTCGGTCCCATGGGGCAACTAAGGGCGCCCCTCCTCTAGTCGTGGGGGCGCCTGATCAAAACAGACAGTTACTAGTTTTTGATAGTCCTTATGTCTCTTAATTTAGTGATATGTGGACTAGATTCTACGTATATTTAAATGTGGTGGGGAGACGTACATTTGGGTCAGCTTGTCCCTGGGTTCTTTTGGAGCATGCTTAGGGATTCCTTAACAGTAGCTCCTGTTTTATTGTGCGGTCCTACATGTGAGATGGGCATAAAGCAGGAATGAGTGTTATTCTCTAAGTTTTGGAATCCATCGTCCTATGTGTTGTTCTGTGTTAAAACAGGGGATCCTACCATGGAGTATGTTTTTGTTGAGGCCATCCAGCTTTTCAATTCTGGGGTCCTGCTGGAGATCATAGGGCACCTGGTCAGAAATTGTGTAATTAGACACTTGTTAAAGGAGAGTGAATGGGGGGGCGTGGCTTGAACGCCGCACAAGATGGCGGCTTAACTCCGGAGCTCCGTCAGCCGTTCACCGGAGCCGGCGATTTTCTCTGCTTTCACAGGACCACCGTGAGCGCTAATGCCCTATTTCAGCGCCGGAACGTGAGGTGAGCAGGGTGACCTGAGCTGCTCTCCTCTACTCCGGCGGTATGCGCATTTATTATCAGTGACGCGCTTCACCTCCCGGCGGCCGCCATTTTCTCTCAATCAGCCGCGAAATCTTCTCACCAACGAGCGCCGCTTCTGTACTTCAGCGTGAGTGATGCGGTTGCTTTCTATACTGACATTCTGCCTTAACGGGCCCCTTTCCTCCTTACTGCCTCGTGACTTGTGACTTTCAATTTTGGTTTCTCTCAAGAGATACCGTCTTTTTCACTCAGCATGCTACAGCGCTATTCCTCATGTCTGACACCTTTCTCCACACACCTTGGGGACGCGCTATTCTGAGTACTACCTATTTCTACTTCCAAGTCGACACAGGCGTTTCCATTTAAAAAAATTTGCCATGAGGTGAAATGGTATTCACAATGTTTTGCTGGTTTTATCTGAGGAAGGGTTGTGTGTTTCAGTGACTACCATTTGGCTGCTTCTCATCATTCTTCATTGCAGCAGCATTTATTTACACGCTTTTTACAGTTTTTCACCATAAAGCGTACCTCCTGCTTCATATTTACAACATTTTTGTGGTGTCATTGCACTTCCTTCCCCCTGTCACATATGGGGAAGCTCCGTACCCTCAAACTTACATCATCAAAAACCAAACCGCAACTCTCCTCAGACTCTGACTCCGCAGCGCATATTATGGATGATCATACTTCCCTTCAACCAAACGCTGCCCAAGGCGCAATCCCTAAAGCCACTCCATCCAGCAAGCTTTTACAACCTGGTTCGATGAAACGTTTGAAAACACACCCTCCATCTCCAGGCTCTTCCTCACACTCTGCGTCAATGGATCTTATTTTAGAGGAACTTCGTGCCCTCAAACCCTTCATGACTGAAACCACTAAAACCTTGCAATTTCTTCATGATAAGTGGTCTACTTTGGAATCTAGGGTTCTTTTGGTGGAACAATCTACAGAAACTCTTCAATCCTCCTGCGCAAAAATTTCGCTCTTAGAAAAAGATATCTCTCTCCTGAAGCGACAGTCAGAGGAGTTGGAAAATCGCAACCGGAGGAACAACCTACGTCTTTATAATCTTCCGGAACTTACAGAGGGATCCAACCCAACAGCTTTCTTTCAAACCTTTTTACCAAAAATCTTGGATCTTCCTCCTTCCTCCTCTCTTAATATCCAACGTGCGCACAGACTTGGGCCGAAAGTTTCCACTAAACCCCGCGGAGTCATCATGTTATTCCTCAAGTATACTGACCTCCTTCAAGTACTATCGGCAGCAAAGACTAATAAACAAGTTATGTGGGAGGGTCACAGGCTATACCTTTCTCAAGATGTTGCTAAGGTCACAGCTGATCGTCGAAAGCAGTTCCTTGATTTGAGACCACGTTTGAGAGCCCTTGGCGCCAGATATGGACTGCTGCATCCATGTCTCTTCAAAGTGACCTACAAAGAACGAACAACCACATTTGAAGATCCACTCGTCCTTGAAGAGTTCCTTCGTCGCCACGAAACCGAGAACATGGACACTGCAAGATTCGTTTAACCATCTTTGTCTTATCTGTTTTTGCCATGTTTTCTCATTTGTATGTCTCTATGTTTGTTTCTGAATTTTGATCCCTATATATGGGAAACGGCCACTACAACGCGGCCGTTTCCACGAGTAACCATAACCACGCATGCTTTACAACGCATGCGTGGTTACACGAAAAGCCTTTACCACGCATACCTTTACTACGAGATACGTAGTAAAGGCATGTGTACAAAAGGAAACAAAAAAAGGGGGGGGGGTTTGGGGGGTCTCCCCAACACCAAAAAAAAACGTGGGTTAAATAAAGGGGGGTTGGGGGGGGTCTCCCCCCCCAAAAGAAACTCACCTGATTCAGAAAGATGAAGAGATGTGGAGGCAATCGGCGTCGTTAGAGGAAACAGAAAACCATTTCCGTTTCCTCTAAACGACGTGAAACGTCACATCGGAAGGCATTGGAAAGAAGAGGACGTGGAGAGGTAAGGAGGAATGAGGGGGTGGTTTCACAGGGGAAAAATATAAGCGTTAATTTACAGTTGTAGGATATATCCTTTAACAGAAAAATGCCAATAACATGCATAGTTTCACAACGAAAAACGTTGTAAAAATGTGCGTGTTAAAGGCATTTTCGTGGTAAAGGAGATGCGTGGGAAAGGAATTCCGTTGTAACGCATGCGTGGTAAAGGCATGCGTTGCAACGGTATTCGTTGTAACATCATACAACCCTATATATGATTGCATGCCTTCTTCCCTTGTATTTCTACCTCTCTGGTGCAATGCTCTCGTGCTATTTCTTATCTCATCTACCATATGTATCTCTAATGTTTTCTTCTATTTTTTATCTTCTTACAGATCCCATCCTCGTGTTTCTTCAACCCGGTGTTTTCGTGTTTCCCTTCATTTTGTTGCTTCGCTGGTTCCTCCGGTGTTCGACGATGTGAGTCTCCGTTGTTGATGTCGTCCTCTTCTGACGTCGTCATCCCTCAGTTCTTTTTTGACTTGTTCTTTATCTGTTGAGATGTTATTACTTCCTTCATACTTTGCTCTATTTTTTCTATTGTTCTTTTTTCTCTTCTCTTCATTCAACTCTTTCTCTTTTCTTTCTTCACTATATTCTATTTATTCTCTTCTGACCTTTTTCTCTTACACTTATTGTTTTCTACATTTCTGCTACTATTCTCTTCCTTTCCATACTCATCCTTTAATGTATCTTATTTCATATCATTTTACTGAAGTTACAACTTTCGAGTAGTTACTTGGAACGTTAAGGGGTTAAATAACTCCATTAAACGTCAACGTGTTTTAACTCACTTGACACGGCTTAAAGCTGACGTAGCTCTCCTTCAGGAATCCCATCTTTCGGACAAGGAGGCTAACAAACTTAAACGTTGTTGGGTGGGACATGTTTTTCATTCTCCTGCTCTAGGTAAGAAAAATGGTACTGTTATTTTATGTCATAAAAAGTTGAATGTTTCAGTTGTATCTTATGAACATGATGATAATGGCCGTTGGGTTATTACTAATCTTCTTATTGATAAAATTCCTATCGTTATTTTCAATGTTTATGCTCCAACAGGTGTAGATAAATTATTTTGGCCTGCTGTTTCTGACAAATTAGTTACACTTAATGAACAATATGTTATTTTTGGTGGTGATTGCAATCAAGTTTTGGACCCCTTTCTTGACAGAAATTCCAAGGTTAAGTTTATTCCCTCTAAGATGCACTCCCAGTTTATTACTTCTATTCGAAACTATGCTCTAGTTGACATCTGGAGACTATGTAATCCCGACCTTAAAGAGTACACGTTCTATTCCCCCACCCACCACTCTCAATCTCGTATTGATTACCTTTTCCTCAGCAAGCCCCTAGCACAACTAGCCACTCATTCAGATATTGGTTCCATATTAATTTCAGATCATGCTCCCGTCTTTGTCGATATTGACCTTATCCCCTTCTCTCCTCATTCAGGGCGCTGGAGATTTAATAACTCTCTACTCCTAGACCCCATATTCTCCACTGAATTTATGGCTTTTACCTCAGAATTCTTTACACTAAATCAACTCCCTGAGTCTTCCTTTGTCACGGTGTGGGATGCCTTTAAAGCAGCTGCTAGAGGTTTTATCATCAATTTTGTTTCTCAAAAGAAAAAACAATCGATCACCAAGTCAACTCAACTTTTGGATAAAATTAAGAATCTAGAATATACTTATTATAACTCTACCTCTGAATCTTCACTTCGCAAACTTATTTCAGCTAAAATTGAGTTTAATAAGTTTACCACAAATGCGGCATCTAATTCTCTCCTTAAATGTAACTCTCGCTATTACGGAGGCCAAAACAAAGTGGGCAAACTTTTAGCTAATTACCTTAAAATACGCAAAGAGAGAACAAAGATTGAATCTTTACAAGGTCCAGCTGGTGTTTCTTTGTTCAAAGACAAAGACATATTAGCTCAATTTGTCTCTTTCTACCGAACTTTATATACCCCTGAATCTCGCCCTATTCCTGATGATCTTCTTTCGTATTTTCAAAATATTCCTTCCCCTCACTCTTCTCATGTTGATTTTCACTCCTTAAATTTAGATATTTCCCTCTCTGAGATTTCCCATGCTGCTTCGATCCTCCGTAGGGGCAAAGCCCCAGGACCAGACGGTTTTACCATTGAATTCTACACTCACTTTTCTTCCCTTCTCCTCCCTAAACTTTTATCATTGTTTCAGTCCTTTGTTGATTCCGGCTCTTCTCAGGGCACTTTTCAAGAAGCATTAATTTGTTTAATACCCAAACCAGATAAGGATCATACTTTATGTAAAAATTATCGCCCAATTTCCCTGGTAAACACAGATTATAAAATTTTCGCCAAAATTTTAGCACTTAGGTTAGACCCTCTGCTACCAGAACTTATCGGTCCGGAGCAATCTGGATTCGTTAAAGGTCGTTTGTCATCAGATAATTCTCGTGTTTTCTTTAACATTTTGAGTAGAGCCGCCTCTCTTCCCTCCCCGCTAGCTGCCATTTCTCTCGATGCCGAGAAGGCTTTTGATAGAATCGGCTGGGATTTTATGTTTCAAGCTCTTCGTTGGTTCGGTTTCCCACCTAAATTCATTTCTCTTATCTCCTTACTTTACTCTAGCCCCCATGCCTCCATTTTTGCTAACGGTATCACTTCCGCTTATTTTCCCCTTCAAAGAGGTGTTCGTCAGGGATGCCCTCTATCTCCTCTTTTGTTCATTCTAGCTTTAGAACCCTTTTTAACCAAAATTAGACGTGACGAGAATATTTCCGGTTTTCAATATGGTCCCCAGCAACAAGTTAAACTATCAGTGTACGCAGACGATATTTTATTTTATTGCTCAGACCCTCAAACAACATTACCTTCCTTCCTTACTCAAGTTTCCGATTTTTCTAATGTATCTGGATATAGACTTAACACGGACAAATGTGAAATCCTCCCCCTGAATCCTTCATGTCTAAAACATCTATTTGATACTTCTGGCTTTTCCTGGCAACCCTCTAAGATTAAATATCTAGGTGTTTGGTTCGCCCCTCGTCTCTCTGATACCCTACAAATTTAATTTTGAATCCCTCTCTACTAAGCTCACCTCTTCTATCAATCGTTGGAACCCTCTCTTTCTTTCTTGGTGGGGTCGCCTGGATTCCATCAAAATGATGCTAGCTCCTTTGGTCCTATACACTGTTTCTATGATTCCCATTCACATCCCTAATCTACACTTCAAGTCGATAGATTCTATTCTGTTGAAGTTTTTATGGAAAGATAAAAAGTCCCGCATAGCTCTCTCTCTTTTAAAGAAAGATAAATCTTTGGGCGGAGTCAAATTTCCCAACTTTAAATCCTATCACACTGCCTTTTCCTTAAAACAAGCCTTGCGTTGGCTCTCTCCAGATCTTCCGTATTTTCCTCCACTTTGGCTGACGCTAGAATCATCTTTCCTTCATCCTTATGAATTTAATGAAGTTCTTTCCTTTTCCTCTACCGTCACTTCTCTCCGATCTCCCATCATCTCTCACACACGTTCTCTCCTTCATCCTTACTTGTTATCCTCCTACCCTTCTGCTTCTTCTACTCACACCCAACCTATTTGGCATAATAAACACCTTAAACTCCGTAATCGCTCAATTTATTGGAAATCCTGGCATTCACGAGGTTTAAAATGGGTTTCTCAACTTATTTCTGATACTCGCCCTCTCCCTTTCCACGCCCTCCAAACCCAATTTTCGTTACCTCCCTCTTCTCATAAACAATATTTATCGCTGCTCCCTTCCCTTATCCAATATCTTTCCTCCCTCCCTGCCACTAACTCTATTCCTATACCTTACCTTTCCATCTCTAATGCTCTTGACCAATCCCCCTCTGCTTCTTTTCTCTATAAATCTCTACAATTATCTACTGACCGCACTAAATCTAAGATTGAGTTGGCTTGGGAGGAAGATTTGTCTCAAAACTGGCCTCCTACTCTTTGGGATAAAATTTGGTCTAAAATTCATAGTACATCTAGAGCTGCCAATACTACCCAAACCTTATTTTTTGTCTATAATCGTACATTATATACTCCCGTACTTTTATCTTCTTTTTCATCAGACTCCTCTTCCACTTGTTGGTCCTGTCCCTGTCCTATGGCTGATTTGAAACACATGCTCTTTGAATGCCCTCCCATTCTCCGTTTCTGGCACTCAGTTTGGTCCCAACTTCATAGAATTTTCCAACTCACTCTCCCCTTTTCAATCCTTCACATTTTTCTAGGTTCCCTTTCCCCTGATCTTTCCTGACCCCACCATAAACACAAGCTACTCGACCTCCTGATAGCCATTGCTTTTCATCATATTACATCGCATTGGAAGCAGGCTAAGGATGTTTCCTTCTCCGCATGGTGGAACGCAGTTTGTTTTAATCATCGTCTAGATACCAATTTTGTCTCCCCTATTTCCCTAGCAATTAAACGTGACCTTCTATGGCTTCCCCTTACCGAATATTTATCTAGAGTTACCAGACCGTCTCCCACTTCTCCACTACGTAATGTTGAAGTTCAAAAACCACCGTGAATATTATACCTTAGTTTATGTCAGTTTATTGATGCATCCTATGATATATGATTCTGCTGTTTTCCCCTTACCCTCACAATTCCTGAAATTTCAATATGTACTGTTTTTGTTTCACGCCTTTTCTTTGATCAATTCCATTCCGTTGTAAGAGAAATTTCTTGTTTTTCATAACTTATGATTGTTTCTTCATGTGCTGCTTTTTCTTCTTTATGCCTTAATAAACTTCAAACTTAAAAAAAAAAAAAAGGAGAGTGAATGGACATACTTTTGGTTGTGATGATGGGCGTGCATTCATGCTTTATTCTAGGGTTCTATGATGCATCTGCTCTGGTGCACGGCTGAACTATTTAATAGTCCCTGTGTGCTTTAATGCTGGGAAAGTGTTTCTCATGTGGTGCCATCAGTGTTGTGCCCATATCGATGGAATTTTTGGTCTAAGCATGATTTTTGATATACTTAGATACATTGGCTATTAATTTGGTGGCAGAGGTGTAAGGCATCTAAATGCCTTGTTCATGCATTTGTCACCTAAAGGATCAGTGTCGTTCCTATGGGTCTGTGTTCGGGGGTGTGCTTGAATGAAAACATGCTTACTGCGTGATGAATGATGCTAGTTTGCCCGGCTGTGGTGGTGGCATCTGGGTGATTGTTACATGCACCCTAGATTCGTGCCCGTTGTGTTATGGACCTTGCATTTACCCATTCCCCAGTTGCAAGATGTGGGGGCGCTCAAACCTGGTGGTCAAGGTGGGGGGTCTTGGACAAGATTGTGGTTCAAGCGCCGATGCTTCCCTTGGCTGTGATCAAGGCATTGGCTGTTAGGGCATGCGCGAGCCTTTACCTTGTTTTGTAGCTTCAATCTCCTCTGCAGGGAGGTTTTTATTGGTCTTTTGAGATCGGGTCGTTCAGAGTGGATCCTTCACCTCATTCTCTCTTTCCTTCATCACCCTGCTGCCCGCTTCATGGGTGACGCGGGGAAGATGGGTGGGGCACTTGTGTGAAATGACTTGCCTGACTTCTGGGATGTTCTACCTGGGTCAAGATTTTCGCCAGGGGGAACGCCCTGTCTTTTGTTTTTTTGTAGGGCTAACGTTAGTGCACCTCTATGATTGTGTTTGTTATCTTCCTGTTTTTTTGTAGAAGGAGAAGATAAGGGGCCTAACATACTTAATGTACCATGCTTAAGGTAATAGATGGAAAAATAGTATGCGTTGCGTGTTTATAAATCATCATTGTGGGATCACGTTCTTTTTTCAGTGTACAATTTGTGGAAATTGGAAAAGGACATTTTGCATGCAAGATGCATTAATATACAACAGAGGAGAGCATTTTCTTGGTTATTGCTATCATTTACATTGTGTGCACCAAGTAGTGACACAGTTTTAGATAGCTTCCATACTACAAAGTCTGTTTGTACTACACTGCCTAGACATGTAAATGAAATAATATATTTCTAAGTTACATATTGTGCATTCATTTCCCCTTAAGCTTCCTCTTGGGTGTGTTGTGATCAGTTGCGCTGTGATTGATGTGTGTCTACTTGCCTTGTGTAGTAGGGGAGACAGAGGGTGTCTCTGTCACATTGTTCTTGTTAGAGGCAATGGACTATCTCACTCATTTCATTGAGGCCATTAGAGGTAGTGCGCAAGCGCAGGATCATTTTATCTTCCAGTTTTGAGAGTGTTGCATGATCGTGCTGGCCTTTAACCTGTACTAGCACTGTCTATTTCATCTCTAAAGGGCCATGGCTTTTTCAATGTACTGGTACACCATTGGTGCATTGTGTACTTTGCATTTGATGGGTGGCCGGTGTTGTGTGATCCTTTTCTTGATGGCCTGGGTCGTTTTTCCAGCACATGCCAAACTGCATGGGTCACATGCCTGTGAATAACCCTGCTGTTGTTTTTTTGTACTCCTCCAAGAGAGTGAGACAAAGAGGTCTATGTGTTTCCAGGATGGTCATCCTGCCCGGATGGTTGGGGAGGATCTGTTCCCTTCCCCACTTACATTTAAAAGAGATTCCTCCAGCTCACTCACAAAGGAACCTGACACCAGCCTTTTGTCAAACCAGACTTCTTCGAGTCTTGGCAGGGTAGGTGAGAACTTAAAATAATCTGATGTGTTGGTAGCCGGGATGTCACCCTCACTTCAAAAGGCTGTCATCAGGTATAAATATTAAACCTTTTGAACCACCCCTTCAGTACACTCCTGAACTGTGCAAGAATTCAGAAGGGCTTGTACTGGAGAGGACTGCTCTGCTGCTTGAGGCCTGCCTTGCTGTTTGAAGGAGAGATAACCTTCTTCTTGAACCCATGTCTACTAGAGTGACTCTCAGAGCTAGTTGGACTGCCTCCAATCTGAGCTACAGCCACCTCACAAGCTCCAAAGACAATACAAGCTGCATGTGTACTCTGCTGGAGTGAGTCCCAGCCCTCCAAGTGGTCCCCCCAGGTCCTGGCCCCTTGTAAGTAGTTTTAGAGGTGCTTCTCCTGCTTAACTCTAAAACTTGGAATATGACGAAAATGCTCTGCAGCGCCTGCAGTTGGTACAGAACCAGGCTGCCCGCCTGGTTTTTGGCTTATCCAGGTCTCATCATTCGACCCCATTGCTCAGGAGCCTCCATTGGCTCCCTATAAAACAACGAGCCAGGTTCAAGTTAGGGTGTCTAACTTTTCAAGCAAGAGCGGGCACTGCCCCTGCCTTTATCAACTCGGCAATCTCTCCCTATGTTCCCTCTAGAGACCTTCGCTCCTCGAGCCTGGCCTTACTAACTACGCCCCGTTTTAAAAAGAAGCGGGCAGGGGGGCAGAAGTTTGCTGTACTTGCACCCACTTTTTGGAATGACCTCCCCATGCCTTTAAGACTCTCCTCCTCCTACATGGAGTTTCGGCGGTCACTTAAAACGCTTCTATTCCAGCAGGCCTTTGGCACCTAGCTCTCTCCTTGTTCTCACTCAGTGACCTCACCAGCGCCATGAAACTGATTCAGTGTACGTGCGCTCTATAAGTATTTTTAAATTCAAATTCAAATTCAAAATTCAGCAATTGGTACCAGGAGATCGCAGAGAAGACAATGACTTACCTGCCAGTCAATCCATCTAAGATGCATTGTCAGTCAGCCTGACTTTACGGTAGCTCTTGCTACGTTTTTCTATGCAGCAGCAAGTCCTGTTCTGTGGAGCCTCCGAATGACGATATCCGGCCTAGTGGAACTCACTTCAGCTGCAACTTGCAGCTTTATCCCGATGGAGGTTTTTGACTTCCAAAATGTTGTCTAAGTTCAAAGGTAAAATCTTCAACTTGCTTGACGATGGACTCACCGAGACTTCTTCC
The DNA here is from genome assembly GCF_964261635.1 of Lissotriton helveticus. Lineage (NCBI taxonomy): Eukaryota > Metazoa > Chordata > Amphibia > Caudata > Salamandridae > Lissotriton > Lissotriton helveticus. The sequence continues at coordinate 875,127,945 of NC_136068.1, read as the reverse complement.
AGTGGATCCATGACAATGACTCCTTAGACACAGCATGCTGCTTAGCCCAGTGGGATTCTACCTTCTCCTCACCAAGCCTAAAAAATGTTCTAACTCTGAAGGCAAGTCGAAACTGGGCCAATAAGCATTGTGTATCCAATCCTTGATTCATTGTGGTTGGCATTATCTTTTGACTTTGCCCTGGTCTTGCTCGCTCAGATACCCCTGGTTTGTGCTTTGATCTTGTACGCGCTGTTTTCAATAGAACTGGTAAAAATGAATTAATCTGGTTCTACTAATTGGACTTTATTCATTTTGGTGTCATTTTGTTTATTAAAATGTTCTCTGGTTTTCTAAATTGGTTTAGGATTCTTTTTTCATTCTGTTTTCACTTTTTTACTGTCTTTGTGCTGCATAAATATTTAACACAATGCCTTTAAGTTAAGAGTGACTGGTTTTGTGCCAAGCTACCAGGGGGTTTAGCACAAGTTAATTTAGTGACGTTTGTGGTTCACCCTGATAAGGATTGTGGTTGTTACTTGAGAAGAGTTTTCACCCCCTCAACCAATAACCCGATTTCTCACAGATGGCTAAAAATTGTCTTGTGTTTGCAAACTACAGCTGTTTTTTAGTTGCAATGACTATGCAGCATAGGGGTCTTGCAAGATATGGAAGACTGCATGATTTTGAGTTTACTGCAGGCAACCTTTGTTTTAATAACAGGGGGAAATAAACAGTAAACACTGGCCCAGCACACCCTAAAAAAGGCCCACAGATTACCCCAAAAACGTTCCACATACTTACCTGTCAGAGCAGCCCATTGGGCACTGCGTGATTGCCCCAATAGGTTAGTAGAATCCTGCTTGTGTTCATTTTTGCACTGGGTAATTTTTAAGTGAGACTCCAAAGATTTCATAAACTCTGGGATCTTTCTATAGTTTTACATACAAGGAGGCGACACATGTTATTTCCTGCTCCAGGATGCCCCTTGGTGGTACATCCTGGAGTGGAAATCATAAAAAGTAAAGACATGCTGCTGCAGCCTCCTGCTTTCTTGGTGCATCTTGGAGAGGGCATTCAGAACAGTGATGTGGAGTGTGAAGGTCAGAACAGGGCAGGTTGAGGACAGGATGTTATTGATACTAGGAAGCATTGTTTGCTTCCCTTGAAGTTGGGTGCACAGGTTGCTTATGGTCCCAAGCAGACTGGCTTGAATTAGACTCCAGGTTGTATATATTTTTGGGTGAGGCTTCCCTTCCTGGACTGCCAATACTGGTTGTCATTTCTGGGACTTCCAAGGCTAATATGGGAGCAAGATACTTTGCACGAAAATACTAATATGCGAGCAAGCAACTTTGTACTTTTTGAGTAAGATCCATATTCTCACTGACATGAAGTTGTAGCACACATTGCCAATTAATTGTGTTGTGGGCAGCAAGTACTCATGTCCTCAGAGGTCATCATATTTATCCTGCTCAACATATTTAAGAAAGGAATAAGACATTCCAGTTGGGTATCAGTAAATAATGTATACAATGAGACTCAGCTAGATCTTATTTTTGTAAAAATTCTAGAGGACACTGCTGCTTATTTTAGACATAATTCTTAGTCTTTCACAGGACAAACATCTTCATAGCGAACTCAGCGGAGAAGAACCCTTCACTCTAAAGGAATTAAGTTACAAAAAGTGAGCTTTAGAAACTCTCTTTTAAGTCCTGCTCTGTGAAATGCTGTTAGGCTGATAACTGTCTTTAAAGGTTGTAGATATAGAGTGACTTTCTGTTACCAGATTTGGAAAATGTATTTTTTTCCCGCTAGAATTCTAATTGAATATGCTGTTTTGCACTGGCTCCGATAGCCTCTTTGCTCTAACATTGCATTGTATATTGAAATCTGAAACGGGAGATGCATTACACAACCAAAACAAAAACAAAACAACAAAACACTATGCACAATAACACAAAACAACAGAACAAGAAATCCACAACATTACAAACCAATTCAAGAATAACACAAACACAGAAAACATTGTATTAAAGTAAAATAAATGCAACTTAGAACCAGAAAGAAAACCAAGCCGAACAAGAAAAACACAACTCCAAATGCAATTCAAGCACAAAATCACAGCCATGAGTAATTTTAAATCTACTAAAAATGGTGATACATTCACTGATTATCTGATAAACAATCAGCTGCATTTTATAAATGCTCGCACCACCTCAGATAGTGCTGCCATAGAAACCTTTGACATTGGAAGAAGCCGGTCACTAATTGACCATATTATAGTCAACACGCAGGGGTTCAAATGTGTCTACGGCATGACAGTAGTCAAAAGATTAGAGAGCGATCACGACCCTGTGGCACTCTGCCTGAAGCTGTTGCCACGGTGGTGTACCAATGTAAAAATCCAAGGGAGGGTTGTATGGACATATAATCGCTCCAACTAATAGTAGGAGAAGAAAAACGGGGAGTAGCGAGAAGTACTTACTTGAACTCCACCTATTAGAATCCATAATGGCCAAGTATGAAGCCATAATCTTTAAACTGCTGTCTAATGGCGGGGGTCTTAGCAGCTTACAATGGGGTGGAAAATGAGTTGAAGGCTCCAATATCTAACTCCATTGATCCTAGAACTGTCAGCTCTAAAGGAGGGAGTGCTAGGGTCATCTGGTTGGTATGATGAAGAATGCTCTAGAATGAAGAGAACTGTCTCATTTGCACTAGGTCAACCCACAATATATCCCCCATAGTGAACTGTTATTGTGAGAGCACAGGGGTAAGTATAAACACCTTCTAAATTCTAAGAAGTCGCTGCACTAATTGGCATTATGGGTGGAACTGAAGGAGCCCTCGCACAGTAAAAATACCAGAAGGTTCTGGGAACTGGTAACATGGGTGGACAAGGGAGCAGTTAAAACCATAGAAACTCATATTAGCCCTCATATGTGGATCAGTCACTTTATTACCCTATACAGAGTTAACCTCATAGGCCCATGTGGCACCCAACCGGAGCGAGAAGTTCTTCAAATGGAGTTATGAGCAATTGACATCCTAGTGCCAGAGGTGGAAACAGCACTGAATGCTATGACGAAACACAAGTCACCAGGTCCAGATCTGGCGCCTATAGATGTTAACAATGCAGAGCCACACTTATGGGTCAGTGTACTTGCTAAAGTGTTTAACACAGGGCTCACTGTCAATGCCATATCCCATTCATGGCGCTCAACCACATCACTATAGTATAGATCCATAGGAAGGGTGATATGGTACCCCCTCCAATTGTTGCCCAGTCTCCCACCTAGATGGGGTGGGTAAAGTCCTGGGAACAAGTTCTGCTCAACCGCCTCCAGGGCTGGGTGGACACACATAATATCATGACATTAGTGCAGGCCGGATTCCAGGCGTGAATAGGGACCATCTACCAGGCTCTCCGATTGTATATGATCTCATACAAATTTACAGACTATGTAAAGCGCTCTGATACCCTCACGGGTCAAGTTCGCGCTCTATAAAACCTTAAAATAAATAAATAATAAATAAAACAGCAGTTAAAGAGTAATCACTCTGTCTAATATTTGTCGACCTTAAAGCAGCCATCGATTTAGTAGACCGAGAGAAGCTCTGGAAATCCCAAGTCGATTTAAGAGTCAATATCAGCCTGATAATGGCTATAAAGGCCTTTCACACTGGTGGGGAGTGTACTGAATCTTTCCCTGTTGAAAAGGGTGTCCGGCAAAAGGTGTGTGCTGTTGCCCTTGTTTTTTACCCTCTTTTTAAATGATGTAGCAGACTACCATATTTATTTATTTACTTAAATGAAGAGTTTTATATAGCGCTGGCTAGACCCAGAGGTGTCAGAGCGCTTTACATGAGGATCTACAAGTTACAAGTTACATGGTTACATAGGAGAAGAAAACATGTGATTACACAATAATATGAGTTAATAGCATGTACACACAAGTCTTATGGGGAGTGATAAGTAGAGGGGGAAAGGTAAAACAGGGGTAACGAATTCAGGTAGGAAACAAAATGGGAAGACAAGTAAAACAATGTCTGGCTGGGTAGGTGACAGCCAAGGGGTGAACCAGAGCCAAACTCCAATGAAGCTGCATTGGATAGCTCCACCGGGCATCAGCCAAGGTTGCTCTGGCACCGCGGTAAATACAGACAGTTATGGTTTCCGCCCAGAGGGCATCGTCAGAGTTCCATCGAGAGCATTGGTCACGGTGTTACAGGGAGGGGCCGTCTGCCTCATCATCTAGCTTGCCCTAAGGTCGAGAGAGGTAAGAGGAGAGGTTTAAGGGACAGGGTCAATGAACCCAATGTGACTTACTTGTTCCAACTGTAGCTCTACTTTTAGAAGCTGGTTGTGGTCTTGGGGGCAGCTTACCCAGGGGTGGGTCCCACTAAGCAGGTTCTCAACTGGGTGCTTTCAGTCCTCAGAGCTAAAGGACACAATATGCTGGTTTTGAGTAGTGACATTTCTGCAGTAGATTTTATGTTGAGTCATAAACCACCAGACGCCAGTAGTGCAGCAAAACGTCATCCGTTGCCTCCCAAAATAACAGAACCACCATGGACCAGTTCCACCTCTGAAATCCTCCACAGGTCACTCAACCTGGAAACTGTTTGCCCGGTGTATTAGCGGTCTGAGAGACTGGTGCAGGCAGCCCGGTGCTGCACCGTGGCTGAGCACCGGCTCCTTTAAGAGTTCCGCTAAACATGAGCACGCAAAGATGGGCTCGTCTTCCCACCGGACAATGAATACAGCAGCTCAGCGTGCTTTGACACTGGTACGTTGCTTCAGGGCCAGTGCTCAATAGCTTTTATCAGGCTCACACCTCCTTCTAGCACACAATGGATAGGCCACGCTGGAAACCTGCCCGGGAGTCCTCCTCGTGGAACCAGCCTCCTCGTGGGTTAGCTAGCCGCCAGAAGTATACAATCTATGCCATCTCTGGGGGCCCCCCTCACAACGACTGTGCCAACTCTCCATGTTCCGATGGGAGGCGCTTCCCGAACGTGTGGGACCTCAACACCCGTCCCCCGGTGAGTTCTCTTTGATCTGCAAGCAGTTCTTACGATAGGTGTATATCACTTTTGGGGGGGAGCACTGTCAGCTGGATAAACGGAGTTCACTTATTTCGGCCACTGGGTGTGGTCTCACAGTTCCCCAGGCACCATCTTGATATATTCAGTAGCAGGGACGTCCCGCTCATTACTCTGCGATGCAAGATCAGAAAAGGGTGAATTATAGCTTCAGGTGATCCGCCTGCATTCCGGATGCAAAATCGTTGTTTTAGGTGGGATAACAGCACAGCGGAACGCCCCTCAGGAAGCTGGTGAGAGGGTTGACCACGGAGCATCAGCTCTGGGTGGCCATCTTGATGAGGCTCCTCCCCTCAACTTTGTGGTAGAACATTCCTTAGACATTCCCATTATAGCCGGATAGAGTGTACCGATATTATTATATGCGGATGATGCAGTGCTAATGGTGTGTACAGAAAATGCCACATATAGGCTACTAAAGTGCTTTGAGGAAAACTGCAATACGAAATCATTACCACTAATGGTAGTTAAAAAAAAAGCATGGTTCTGGGGCCGTCCCCTAATTATAAGCAGAAACCCATGATCGAAGGTGAGCCCCTAGAATTTATGAAGTATTTCGATTACCTGGGCATTCGATTTACAAAGAACCTGCATTGGGACAGTCACAAACAAAAAGTAACCATAGTTCTGAGACAACTGGATGGGGCAGCTGTGAAGTGCAGACATAAAGCCCGTGCTAGAAGGATTACTGTTACCCTGCAAATATACAAAGGGCAGTGGAGGCCTCCCTTTATGTGTCAGAGTCCCGGAGGTACGCATACATACGATCTCTCCAAGTAGCCGAGAATACCTTCCTAAGAGCTTTGTTGTGGTTAAGATAGGGCACTCCCTTATAGGCGCTCTATGCGGAGCTCAATTTTACCCCTATACCGGAAGTAGCAGCCATCAGACCAGTTTTTTACTGGGTTAGGCTGATCAGTAAGCATAAGGCAACAGTGTATTTGAAAACCCTTGAAGAAGCCACCCGTAGCGGCAAATGTGGGGGAATACATGGTCATCACATGTACAGAATACTCTATACGAGCTGAAAATGGGGACCCTGTGGACAGATCCCAGTAGAGTAAGGCAGAACACAACAGCTCAGATCTAAATTCAGCATACATTCAGAAGACAAGGAAGAGCCAGGTGGTGAGGCCAGGATCAATCTTGTGCAATTACTTTAACAACGCCCATGGGTTGCCTTGTACTAGGTATCTGGATGTGATGTCCCTCGGCTCTAACTCAAGTGAACACAACACTGTATGTAAAATACAGGCTGGGTATACTGCTGATGAGGGATTACTTAATACGTCACAAGCTCACTGCCGGTTTGACTATTGTGACTATAAAATTGGAGGGTTAGACAACTTGACCCATTTCCTTTTGCTCTGTAAAATAAACAACTCTGCAGGGTGGTGATGATGGCTCCTTCCTCTTTTTAAAATGTATAGGGCTAGATGCGTTAAATTGGTATTGACATTAACTCTGTAGTGTCATATTTATGGTTTGCTTGGCCCCGATTCATACCTCTGCCCACCACGCTAGGTAGTAACCTACTCAGGGCCTTAAGCACACTCTATTATGTACTCTGCTGACATTGCTGCTCAAACTACATGCCTTCCAATATTTCCCTCCATCCTTCCCTGATAAATCTGGTGTATTAACTGTATTTTCTTACTGGCATGAAATTTAGTAATCATCAGTATCATGCCACTTATTTGGCAATACTGTAAATGCTTATGAAGTAAGTCTGAAAAAAATGCAAACATTTTTAAAATTCTGTTGCACACGCACTTCCGCTCTCTGTATTTGCACTTTTTATATCAGATACATTGTTTCTACTAGTATGGCATCGAATATAGTGCCATAATATCACGCCACCCAGCTGATCACAATGTATATGTTTTAAAGATGTAAGATTATTGTTTTAAATTGCTTTTTATTAGTTTTTTATTGTTGTTAGGTTGACAGCTGAAACAATAAATAAAAAAGTAAAGCACAAAAACATCACACCACAATACAACAGAACCCATCAATAACGTAACAAAAAACAGCAGCATGCCACAAGAGCATAATACAAAAATAAGCGAACTTTCTGAATGATAGCTTAAAGCTGAGTCAGATACTACTGCCTTGATTTCTTTATTCAGAACTTTATTTTAATTTTTACCTTATAAATACGTTATTTAACAATCCACTGTGCTACATAGATTTCTGCTTTTTGCTTTTGCAGGCTTGTTCGAAATCTCTTTTAATGGCCTTTGATGTATTTTTCAATTTATAGTAATTATTTTACCACATTAGGAGGTCCAGGTGGGAAATGTAGTTTCCATAGTAGAAAAATGTTTTGCTGTGTTTGAAGCTGATTTGTTGACTGCTATCTATGTTGGCCTTTCACTTTTACTTTTGTAGATCAAGGTTGCTTTATGAAGGTGTATGAGAATCACTTCCTTTCCAGTGAAGTTGTTGAATTTATTCTTAAAAACGCACTTGCTCCCTCCTGTTGCTTTCATTTTTAATCCCAGTGAGTAAAATTAATTGACCATTGTTTATTTAATACCGATAGCTCATTTATTACCGCATTGTAAGTATGTTTTAGTATTCTCTTACATGTATTAGAGCCGACCATAACAGGCTGTACTGGTCATTAAAGCCCACTCCAGAGTTATAGGCCTGAGGCTAGGGCCTGTAACAAGAGAGTGGAATTTTAACAGCCAAGATACCCAACTATGGTGGGCTATAAGACTATTAGAACATTCTGCCCCAAGAGGGATTGAAGTTCATGTTCTTTGGTAAACGGGATTCTGCTGCAACATTCACATTTCTTTGCCTCTACATTATTTTACTTTCATTGCAACTATTTCCACCTCATTGGGTTATATCAACCTAAATAATAATCTTTATACTGCAAAAAACTGCAGGTAAGATGGTAGGAAATTATAGTTGTCAGTCTGAATTGAACTACAGCCGCATCATTGGTTTGATATAAAATACACATACTAAACAAACTATACACAAACTCTGCCCACATCTGGCTACAGTTTACAAACTCAAAAATATACACAGTCTTGCTAGAGAACTACAATAAAAAAATGCAACACAGACACCTGTCCAACGAAGGCTATCAACTATGTATCTCACTCCCTAAACAAGCTACAGTTATTTGGATCCAACTGGTGTTATGTCCCTCTCATCATTTCAGAAAAATATTACACTATGCAAGATATGCTCCCAGTGACAGTAGACCTGGCACATGACCAATACAGGGGAAATTTAATATCTTCACAAATCCAACAGTGATGCTTGAACATGTGCCTAGCCTAAATAGAAAACAAAGTTTAGGTTTCTTCTCTTAAGGTCCTATAACATTCTGAAATAAAATGGAGAACAACTTCATACCATCAAGACAGGCAGAAGAAGCATTCTAAAAAAAGAAAAGTGAAAACTATAGTCAACTCAGCAAATCTAGCCTGTCTATAGACTTTGAAAACAACTGTTTCCCACTACCATCCCGTGCTACACTATAGAGTTTTCCCTTTCAAAGCTAAATCTAATGAACAAAAGGTGGCTAGAAAATTACTTGGCAATAAGGTGTATTCCAGGGTTCCTACAATTTAAGTTGGACTGTGTATCTGGACAACATGAACTCCAGAATAAGGGGACTTAGTTCTCAGATATCATCAGGAAATGTTGGCCAATTCCTAACCGTCTCAGAGTGCACCATCTAAATCCCTAACCTCACACATGCCTACAAACCTCTCCACGACGAAGGATCAGCAAACCTGAACCACGGCCTTGCATTCCATGTGCCCTTCAGACAACTCCATTCTGCCCGGATGTATGTCACTACAATGCTCACTTTTACAACACATACCTTTACAACGCATTTTTTACAACACAACATCCATTACAACGCATTCCATTACAACGCATACCATTACAACGAAAATTCAAAAACTACATTTACAACGCATACCATTACAACGCATAACATTACATTGCATGTTTAGGTAAATATTGGATAGTGTAGGGGTAACATTTACTATTCTAACTCCAGGGGGTGCAACATTAGGGTAAGTGTTGGATAGTGTAGGGGTAAAAATTACTATTCTAACTCCAGGGGGTGCAACAGTAAGGTAAGTGTTGGATGGTAATGTTATGCGTTGTAATGTTATGCGTTGTAATGGTATGTGTTGTAAAGACATGCGTTGTAGTGGTGTGCGTTGTAGTGTCATGCGTTGTAATGGCATGCGTTGTAATGGATGTTGCGTTGTAAAATATTCGTTGTAATGGTAGTGCGTTGTAAAAGTTGCGTTGTAAAGGTTGTTTCCCATTCTGCCCAGCTCACCCTTGCCTCCGCCTCCTGGATCCACAAGACCAGAATTGGAGGAAGATCCTTCTCCTACCTCACTCCCAAGACCCGGAACAGCCTGCCCCTCCACCTCAGGCAATCCACGTCGCTGACCCAATTCAAAAAGGACCTCAAATCCTGGCTTTTCGAATGATCCTACCCCCAGAGGATCAGCAGCTACCTACCCCCCACACCCCAGCACCTTGAGACCATCACGGGTAAGTAGCAGCGCTTTATAAGCTCCTGATTGATTGATTGATTAAATGATTGATTGATTGCACCCTACCAGGTACCAGATTGGATCAACAACCTCAAAACTCAAGGGAGCGACTCTTGACCCTTCCAGGAAGGTCGCTCCCCATCTGCACAGCAACGCCTGTGCCCGTTCTCTCCCTCGCTGCCACCGTGTCTCTCTGCCCGGTTTTTCCTTCTGCTTCCCTCGCTGCCCCCGTGTCTCTCTGCCTGTTTTTTTGTGACCTTTCTGCCCTTTCTAGTGACCTTTCTTCCTCTGTGCCACTCGTTTACCCTGTTTTTTGTGACCTTTTCTGCCCTTTCTTGTGACCTTTGTGCCTCTGTGCCACTCGTTTCTCCCCGTTTTTTGTGACCTTTCTGTGCTTTTTTGTGACCTTTGACCCTGCTTGCAAGCAGGCCGCCCAGCGCCGCTGCTCGCCACCTGACTGCCTGGTTCCTGCCTCCCTGCTGCCTCCTTGTTTCCCTCCCCTTTGCCCTGTGTGCCAGTTCCCCCTGCCCCCCCTGCTGCTCCCGATCCGGCACTTTCCCGCTGCTGTTTCCCTGCGGCCCGCCCCCCCCTGCACACCCAAGCCACCTCATATGCAGGTCGAGAAGCGGCCGCGCAACGGCTGCGCGCAGTGGGCACGCCGAAGGCGCGCCTAAGGCAAGCCCATCTGCGCCCGTCTGCGCCTGGACCGCTCCCAGCACCAGAAACCCTGGACCCCGCGAACGCCACAACACCAGAATCCACTACGATGCCAGCACCCTCCATGCACTCAATGCCAGCCGAAACCACAACTGCTTCGAGGCCGCCCCGAAACGGACCCACGGACCCTTCTCCTGCGACACCTGCAGCTTCATCTGCGACAGAACCACAAAACCTCCAAAGACTGGACCCAAGTACCTCCGCTGCATACTCCTCAACACCCGCTCCACAAGCAAACACGCCATAGAGCTCGGGGATCTGCTCGACACTTCTGCCTGAGACGTGGCCTTCCTGACCGAGACCTGGTGGAACGACTCCTCAGCGCCCGTCATCGCCATAGCCATCCCAGACGGCTACAAGATAACCCCCAGAGATCGCGCCAACAGAATCGGAGGAGGAATAGCCATCGTCCACAGGTCCATCCTCAAGGTCACCACCCAAGCAGACAACACCCTCTACACCGTCGAACACCTGCACTTCCGGATCCACGCTGACCCCAACACCACCCTCAGAGGAACACTCATCTACAGACCCCCCGGACCCCAGGCTTAGTTCAGCGACTCCATCGCCAACCTCGCCAGCACCCACGCACTCGCCTCCACACACTACATCCTCCTCGGGGACCTGAAATTCCACCTCGAGAACAACAACGACGCCAACTCCGCCACCCAAATCGACAACCTCGCCAACCTTGGCCTCAGATAACTCATCACCACACCCACCCACGCCGCTGGCCACACGCTGGATCCCATCTTCTCCACAGGCTCTCACGTCACCTTCGACCACACCACAAAACTCCACTGAACCGACCACCGCTGCATCCATTTCACCTTCAAGAAACCAACCACGCACCATCGCACCCAACAGCTGCCTCGCAGCTGCTGGAGCAAAGTCACCGAAGATCAGCCGATCACCTCCCTCACCAAGAACCCACCCACCGACCCCACCAACCCAGACGCCCCAGCCCAAAACCGCAGACAGTGGATCGACGACTGCGCCAACACCCTCGCCCCGCTCAAGAAACCCTCCAACAGCCACACCAACCTGGTTCACCGCCGAGCTCCAGACCTCTAAACTCGCATGCCGGAAACTGGAGAAGACATGGCTCTACGAGCGCTCACCGGACAACCACGCAGCCCACAAGGACGCCACCCGCAGACACCACCACCTCATCAGATTAGCCAAGAGATCCTCCTTCAAAGACCGCTTGAATAACAACGCACACGACAGCAAAGAGCTCTTCAGCATTGTAAAAGAACTCTCCAACCCCAGCGCCAACGTCAACGACATCCCGCCCTCACAAGAACTGTGTGACTCACTAGCCATCTTCTTCCACCGCAAGATCGCTGACATCCACGACAGTTTCAACACCGCGACCGCCCCAACTACGCCAGACTTCACCTCCCCTGTCAACACCACCAGCGCCAACCGCCTGACCTCCTGGTCCAACATCAACGACGACGAGACATCCAAGGCCATGAACTCCATCCACTCTGGATCTCTGTCTGACCCCTGCCCACACCACATATTCAACAAAGCAGACGCAGCCATCGCACCCCAACTACGGAAGGTCATCAACATCTCCTTCGAAACAGCGACATTCCCTGAAAGCTGTAAGCATGCCGAAATCAACGCCCTCCTCAAGAAGCCCAAAGCGGACCCCAAGGACCTCAAGAACTTCAGGCCTGCTCCCGTTCCCGGCAAAGGTCATCGAGAAAATCATCAAAATGGAACTGGCCTGCCACCTGGAAGACCACAACATCTTCGACCCATCCCAGTCCGGATTCAGACGAAACCACAGCACCGAGACAGCCCTCATCGTCGCCAAAGACGAAATCAGGCGCCAACTAGACAACGGCGAAACATCAGCCCTCATCCTCCTGGACCTTTCAGCCGCCTTCAACATGGTCTGCCATCACACTCTAAAGACACGCCTCCTAGAAGCTGGAATCCAAGAGAAGGCTCTTGACTGGACCACGTCCTTCCTCTCTGGCAGAACCCAGAGCGTCCCCCTCCCACCCTTCCGATCCGAAGCCAGCGACATCATCTGCGGCGTCCCCCAGGGCTCATCCCTCAGCCCAGCGCTGTTCAATGTCTACATGGCCCCCCTCGCACAGGTGGCCCGCCATCACAACCTCAACATCATCTCCTACGCTGATGACACCCAGCTCATCCTCTCCCTCACCAAGGACCCACACACCACCAAAACCAACCTCCATGAGGGAATGAAGGCCGTCGCCGACTGGATGAGGAGCAGCCGTCTGAAGCTGAACTCAGACAAGACGGAGGTCCTCATCCTCGGACCTACCCCCTCAGCCTGGGACGACTCTTGGTGGCCGACCACACTGGGAACAGCACCAACAACCACCGACCATGCACGCAATCTAGGATTCATCCTCGACTCCTCCCTCTCCATGTCTAAGCAGGTCAACGCCATCTCCTCCTCCTGCTACAACACCCTCCGCATGCTCCGCAGGATCTACAAGTGGATCCCGACCGAAACAAGAAGAACGGTGACACAGGCCCTCATCAGCAGCAGACTGGACTACGGCAACGCACTCTATGCAGGAATCCCAGCCAAACACCTACAATGACTACAACGCATCCAAAACGCCTCCGTCCGACTGATCGTCAACATCCCCCGCCACAGCCACATCACCCCCCACCTGAGAGACCTACACTGGCTCCCCGACGACAAGAGGATCACCTTCAAGCTCCTCACCCACGCACACAAATCACTCCACAATGCCGGACCAGCCTACCTGAACAGCAGACTCAGCTTCCACACCCCCACCCGCCAACTCCGCTCCGCTCCGCTCCGCTCCACCAGCCTCGACCTCGCTGCTGTCCCCCGCATCCAATGAACGACCTCCAGCGGCAGATCCTTCTCCTACCTCGCCGCCAAGACCTGGAACACCCTCCCTACCCACATAGGGCAGACCCAAGACCTACTCGCTTTCAGAAGACTCCTCAAGACCTGGCTCTTCAAACAGTAGCAGCACCCCCCTCTCACCTCAGCACCTTGGGACCCTCACGGGTAAGTAGCGCGCTGTACAAGTACTCTGATTGATTGATTGATTGAACATGACCTCTCTTATTCCCCAAGGAAATCGTGGAAACAGATCTATCCTTTTGTTGTTACTTTGCATGTCCAAGGTACACCACAAGAAGGATATTAATATGGCTGTTAGAAACGGGTAGCGTGGTGCAGAGCGGGCGGGGCAAACTCCAGAGGAATTGTGTAAAGCATCCACGCAGCACACACAGGTGACCCACAAGGCACACTACAAAAAGAGACTCCACACCAGGTTGCATGAAAAACAGTGTGTGTATTGTAAAGTAAACACATCAGAAGGGAATCACAGGTGCAGATAAACTGTGCCAGCTGCACTGGGTAATCTGCACCTGAGAAGGGTTCTGATTTTGATGGGACCTGTATAAAGAACTGCCTCTCTGAGATCTTCTTGTGGTTTAACTGTAATCAATTAAAATGTAACTCTGATAAATCAGAGATTTTTTTTTGGCTCCCATCCACATGAAGCCTGGCACTCCTGGTGGCCACAAGACATGTTCCCCCCCATTGTCTGAGGTCACTATTGTGAAAAATCTGGGGGTCAAATTGGATTCTGCACTCTCAATGAAGGTGCAAGTCCAATCAGTGGCAGGTTCATGTTTTGGGACTTTGAAAAGGCTGACAAACTTCCTCCCAGTTTTACCAGTCTCTCACCGTAAAACAGTTGTCCAGGCCTCAGTGAAATTGAGTCTGGATTACGTAAATTCTTAATATTTAAGACTCCCTGATTATTTACTGGGTTGTTTGCAGATCATTGACAATATGGCAGCCAGGGCCATTTTTCTAACTATTCCCAGAACACATACCTCTCATCTCATGTCCTTACTTCACTGGCTTCCAGTGCAAAAAAGAATTTATTTCAAAGCCTTAGTTCTGATTTCTAAGGCTTTCCATGGGATCGGGCCCCATATCTAAGGGAAAGACTTCAGCCTTATATGCCTCAGCGCTCTTTAAGATCTTCTACCCTGTGTCTGATCTTGACTCCAAGGATCAGGCTCTCATGAATAGGAGGAAGATATTTCGAGGTAGGAGCATCCCAACTCTGGAATAACCTCCCTCCCTTGCTTCGACAGATCCCGGACCTTCTGACTTTTAGGCGGAATCTGAAGACGTGGCTTTTCCAGCAATAGGATTTTCTTGCACTGTGATTCAGGGTATTTGTTTGTTAGTTGTTATGTTGATCTCTTCCTAGCGCCAGGACACTATTTGGAGTAGCCGTGCGCTCTACAAAATCCAGATAACATAACATAACATGGGACTATTTACAAGGCAGGGCCAATCGGGCCGCTGCCAGAACCATCACAAGGTACAATTAGGGTAAATGTAAAGTCCATCAGCAATGAAGGTATGATGACCAGTAGTTCTGGCAAAATCCTGAACTTAGAACTTCCCCTTAGCATAAGAGCATCTCATTAGCAACAACAATTTTAGCATAAGTCCATTACACCTAGCCTGGGCAACATTGCCATACACATAAAAGCATTATCGTTAGGCATAGACCTGTGGGCATAAATCACATTATCGTGAGGCACCGAACCAGGGAAACATTAGGCATAACCGTGAAGACTCATCAAGGGCTAAATACAACCTCATTAGCATAAAGGCTGTAGGCCTGACCTGTGAGCCCAAGGAAAGAGCATTAGGCAACATTAGCATAAAGGCATTAGTCATGAGAACACATTATGCATAGCTTCAGGCATAAATCACCGTTGCCGTAGGCCTGGAAGGAAAACATCAGATTAGGCACAGTATACAGAATACCAACACTGAAGCCTTAAGGGAAAAGAAACCTTAAGCATTAGGCATGAATAGTAAACATCTGCCGTAGGCCTAAGTCCCATTAGATTACACATAAGCATAAAGGCAACATTAGGTTTAAACTGAAACATCAGGTTAGGCACAGGCCAATTCACATTAGCGTAAGGCACTAGGCATAAAAAAACTCCCTATGCGTAACATCAGGCCTAACAGATATGAGCCTGGAGGCATAACCTTAGGCAAGGGTACATTGACATGAACAACATTTCCTGCCGGCGTAACCCTAGAACATCAGGGCAATAACGTTAGGCATCATTAGGGCATCACCAGCATGTCCTGCTCCTTGTCACAGATCAGCCTGGGCGCCACTGCGCCGGGAGAGCCCCTCCTCTGGGACTCCCAAATCACCAATGCTGTAGCTCACAGAGTACTGGCCCGTTGGAGCCCCCTCTCTGGGTCTCGGAAGGTAAAAAACTGCCCAAGACATTGCAACAATGAAGGGGGTCCAAAGTCACTGACCCAGTAAGAGCCCCTCTCTCTCTGGGACTCTCCACGACAGAACTGCCCACTTGGCCGTTGCCCACTTCTGTGGTGCAGCCAAGGTAGGGACAGACCAAGTGGGCCTTGCGGGGTTAGGAGAGTCCCCCTACGGGACTCTGAACAAGAGTGGCCCCCCCCTCTCAAAAGTCGGAGCCCAGCCCCACTCACCACTCCTTGGGGGCTGGGCGGGGAAATCTGCAGCAGGTCTCGCCCTCCGCTGTCTCTGGCCCGCGGGGCTCCTCGGGGCTGTGAAGAGGCACCAACAGTGCCCCTATTAACTCAACACGCAGCCCAACTCACTGGCAGTCCTTGGGGTCGTCACCAGGGGCCTGCGAGGCTCCGGTCTTCTCCCCCGCCATCTCCTTCCTGTGGGCTCAGCAGGTGGGGCTGCTCACTGGAGCCCCGCCACCGACAACGCCTCACCTGGCTTCACCCGGGCTCCCTCCTGGAACCTGGGACTTGAATGGTGGTCCCGCGCGAGGCTCTGGACTCTTCCCTGCAGCCTGCAGGCGCGGCATCTTCCTGGATCCGGCCGCACCCCGATGACGTTCTCCTGTCAACACCAGGGAGACAGCTCCCGGCAGCGGTGGGGATCCTGGGTGAGTCTGAAGTGCAGGCTGGGCTCTTGCCTTCAGTTAAGGACAATTACGGGGTAGGTACCTGCTCTTGATGCGCTCGGCGGCCCGTGCCGCAGCGGTGATTTTGGCAGTTTCGAAGTGCGGGGTGGGCACCCGCTTCCACTGTCAATAAACCCGCTGGGTTTCTAATTAGGCTGTCACGCAGGGTGGGTACCCGCTCGCAATTGCAGCACCATCAGGTCTTGGCCCACAGTGGCGCCAGCACAGCTCTCGCAGAAAGAGGCAAAATTCTGGCAAAGTAGCCCTTGGGGGGACACAGCGCTTTACCTGGCGATTCCCCAGCAGCCGAAGCGCTTGCAGGTTCCTCAACAGCAACAGCACTTTCAGGGCCACAGCGCAGCACAGCCCCAGCAAAAGGGAGAGATTTCAGGTGTCAGGCACCCAGCGCTTCCCAGTCTTGGCGCTGATGGCAAGTTCTTTCAGTATAGCGCTTAGCTAACACAGTCCATGGAAATATAGTGCCCTCACAGCCCAGCGCTGCAGAGGACAGACTCTCCCCCTCTCCTGGTCCTTTAGATGTAGTGTTCACGAGGCGCAAGGTTCCACCAACAGGGTTGTAGCGCTCAAGAGGTGCTAGGCAGGAGAGCAGCAGGCACTACTGGGCAAGATCAGCAGTCAGTGGGCACTCATCAAAACAGGGCTGCAATTCCTAGGAACTGTCATCCTCTGTAACGTGGCACTCCTCCAGGTACAGCCGTCTTTACTCCAGCAGCGGGGCTCTCACTAGCCCTGTGGTCAGCAGAGGAGTACAGTGAGGCACAGGGGCCAGCACACAGGCCCATGCGGCGGTACCTCCTGCCAGTAGGTCCCCTCTCATTCAAGTCCACGCTCAGTCTGAGCACATGGCATCCCAGCTCCACTATTTATACGCCCCTCACCCCACCTACCAGACAGTGCCAGAAGCTTCTAGAAGATTCTGGGGAAACTGGTCCTAACTGGGTTAGGGGAGGTGTAGAGCACCCTGGGTGCCAGGTTTCCCTCCAAAAGCTGGGGTTGCTGGGAAACGAACAACTAGACTGGCAACCCACCTCAGTCAGGCGGCACAAACACACATGCATGGCATCAATTTTAAAAGTAGCATTTCTCCACAACAGCACAAATAAATCTGTGCACGCCATTGAGCAGCAGGTATTTTCTCACACCCGGTACCAGGCTAGGGGGGAAAGAGAAAGATTTTTGGGAAAAATGGCCAAGTCCATCAATGGCCTTTGAAACATTTACTGAAACAATCACATTCTTGTATATAAAGCATAAGCTGGAATTATTAGGCAGATTAAGTAAAGCATTGTAACCAGCAGTATGCAAATAGTGAAAAAGATCAACAATTCAATCAAGATAATATTACTATGTGATTATACTACTTATACTATCAGGAGCATAGTGATAGGATAAGCTAGCCCCCATACTTGAGTGTGATGTGCTAGAAAGCCGGTCTGACGTACAATAGGTTTTCATCCTTTGCAGGATAGAGATCAGAGTCAGTATGGCTGCATCTCAGTCACAGTGCATCGCATTCCAAGATAATCTCAGCAGAAGTGCTCCTCTGCCGAATGTAGCACAGATGTTGTTTATATAATTAAAGCATCATTCATATTCCACTGTGTCGAAGGTTCAGACCTGATGCGATGGCTTGTCCGGAGCCTTAGAGCTGTCTCCAACTGGACAACCAAATGCAAAGGCCTACTCTTCTATGCACCTAACCTTTAACAGAGTGTATGCACAACATGACAGCAATGCTTACTATGAGAGAAGCTGCATGTAGAGTAACTTCCCAATACATTATCATGCTAGCCTAAAACATGTAAAAAGTGACCATTAGAAAAAGATGTAAAGCTAAAATGTGAAACTTAAATGGAGACTCAGCACGTGCCCAAATGTACTACTCTTCAGCTGCTCCTTAATAATCAACCCAACAAACAAATTTGCCAAAACTCTGGTATCACAGATATATCCCTCCAAGACCAGATGTCCTGATTTAGCAGCTTACACAGTAAAGAGTGCATTCTAGAGTCCTTGCATCAAATAATTAGAGCAGCAGCTCCTCCATTATGGCAGAGGAACATCATCCCCTTTGCCAGCAGATGTTAAACTTGAAAAATAAAATGATAATAAAACAGGTTTATTATCTGTTTTTTTTCCTCACAGGGCCAAATCTTGGGGAGTGGCCATTGCGATGACAGGCATGGAGAAGGAGTGGTGGGCACTGCTGAAAATGTGCATGTGGGTTTGGCAAGCTGTCGTAGGACAGCCAAACCGACATGCGTACTGAGATGGCAACATCCCAGCTGCAATGACGGGTAGGAGATAGCAGGTACAGGCTCCCAGTCTCTCTGGGAGTGCAAATCAAACCCACTCAAGCCAATCCTGGCGCTTCTTTCATGCTGTCAGCAGCATGAGAGCAGTGTCTGAATTGGCCATAGCGGAGTCTGTAAGCCTGTGCTGCAGTGGAACCAGTGGAGCAGAAGAGCAGCAACGTGGTGGGCGACAGGAAAGTTCTTTTTTTTGTGTTGTTATTGTTATCCACCCTCCTCCCCCACCCCACCACTTTTCCCTGAGAACAGCCACTACTGACTTATTTGTGTTGCACAACAGTATACATGCAGGAGAGTATGTTCAAATGGGATACGACTTTTAGTGTCACTTAAATTCAGACATGCTAAGGCAGGTTTCTGAATCCTTCCATAGGGTATAGTATTCAACGGCACAATCGTCTGGAATGTATGGGCTTAAATAATTGATTACTTCTGCATCTGAAGTTTCTGAACAAAAGCCTGCTCCAATAATGTGAGATCTTGCTTTCCCTTTAATAATTGCCCATGTGTATCATCACTATATGAAAGAAAAGTTGATGATAATGGCATCAGAAGCAAATGAATAAAGAAATAGGAATGCATATTGTATGTGCAAAAACTAGGATAGCTTTATCACCAACATCAGTGAAATGTTCTATTCTTCCTTAGCTCTCTCCTCAAGAGCCATCAACTTTTTAAGACTTACTTTATATATCTCCAACTATCCAGTAAATCATAACCGCCAAACGTTTTAAAAACAAAATTGTTACATTGTTTAAGAATTCCAGACATTTTTAGGTACACACTGAGATGAATGTATTATAAATTTAGGGTGCACAAATCATGAGTCCCTATACTAAAAATGTATCAAATGTATTTCTCTAAAAAAAGATTAGCTAGGAAAAGCATCTCATAATCATGTTGACTCGATGCAAATATGGGCTATTGTTCTTGAAGTTAAATAAGCTAGACTCATGTGCAAATAGCTTTGTTTACAAGTGCAAATCCAATTGTATTGACTGACAAAGATATATAGGTGCCAGAAAATCTGATCATATTGGTCATAGAGGTGTAATTCCAAGGCATCAGTGTCACAGACATTTGTGAATTCCAACAAAGTGCACATTTATTGATATTCACAAACAAACTCCGCTCCACATCAGATCACACAGGATTTGTAAAGCATGGCTCACCATCCGTGAGGGTGTCCAGGCAATGAGAACCTTATGATATATGGGGTTCAGTTGAACAGCCAGTCCTTGAGTCCTTCCTTATATTCCAGCAAAGAGGATAATGTTTAGAGGTGATGAAGGAGGCTGTTTCAGGACTTTGCCGCGAGATAGGGGAAGGATTGGCCTCCGCTGTTGCTTTGACAAATGTGCAAGGTGTGAGCCAGGGAGAGGGTGGCAGAGCACAGATTTCTGGTGGGTTAGTGGAAGTTGATATGGTTGTTTATGTGCTGGTCCTTGGTTGTGGAGGGCTTTGTAGGTGTGGATTAGCATCTTCAATTGACATCTCTTCTGGATTGGCAGCCAGTGAAGTTTCTTGAGGTTGGGGTGACGTGCATGTGTCTGGGAAGATTGAGGATGAGTTGGGCCACTGCATTCTCTACGGTCTGTAGTCTTTTCAAGAGGTGTGCGGTGATTCCTACAGAGTACATTGCCATAGTCGAGCCAGCTGATGTCTAGTGCTTGCATGACAGTACTTCTGGTTTTGACACGCAACCATTTGAAAATCTTCTGGAGCATGTGAAGGGTGTGGAAGCAGGTGACATACTCTTTGTCAAGTCCAGAAGTGAATCACTTTGCTAAGGGTAGGAAGCACAAATGAACAACCACCTCCCTCTTGACCCCCACCAAAATAAGTAGTCCTGCTGGACAAGGGGTTTCTAAAAAGGAAAAATATTATATTTCCCTGTGAAAAAGAAAAAAAGCATGTGTTATTTTATTCTTATTTTTCAAATGACAATCTGTCTGTGTAAGAAACTGGGCAGTGAACTTTGCTCCGTTCGCGGAGTTTGTGGAGTTTTCTGCACTCCGGACTCCGCAGAGCTCACGGAGTGCAGAAAACTCAGCTTCTCGATGTGCAGTGGAGTTTTTCCCCCGCTTCCGATCGAGAACGGTAAGTTCTCGATTGTGAACAGTAAGTTCACGAGCTATCGCTCGGGTAGAATTTCTACCCGAGCGGCAGAAATACCAGCACAAACTGCAGTTCGCACTGCACTCCGCCACTCATGGAACTTTGCAGAGTTTTTTTGTAACTTTGCGGAGTTCTGCATAGCAAACCTCTGCGAACTAAGCCCAGGCCTAGTTGCTGGTTGAGTGGGGGTGGAACCCTCCTCAAGCAGGAACCACAATCCTGATGGTAAAATCACAAGCAAACCCTAAATTAACCTGCGCTCAACCCTCGGTTAGCTCAGCACAGAGCAGTCAGCCTTTACTCAGAGGCAATGAGTAAAGTATTTGTGCAACACTTCTAACAGTAACTCAGTGAAAACTCACCCAAAAAAATGATTCCAGACCAGATTCTAAAAATATAATAATTTTTAACAAATTATACAAGATCAAAAAGACAAAAATCCAATCAGTAGAACCAGAGAAATGCAAATTTGTGTTTTTTGTGAAAATAGCACTAAAAAGTACAAAGCACCAACTGTGGATATCTTTTTGTGCTGTGCTGGAGACAAAGTAACAAATTCAGGCTGACTGTGATGGAGCACAGGCTGGCTACGGGGAACCAGTTTGGCCCGCTGAACAAGAGTACTTTAAATCCTGGTTGCGGAAAGTTGAGAGGTCCCGCTTTGAGGATGCATCATGCAGCTGAGGTGATGTGTCGGTTCCAAAGGGCTTGCAAAGCTGCGATACGGGTCCTGAATCATCGTCAATGGTCCCGTCATTGAGGGGGTATGCAGCATTTTGTGTGGAGACAGGACACTGCCTATTCCAGTGTAAGCAGGGCTGTGTTCAGCTCTGCCCTCCCATCCTGCCAGTGATTGCCCATCCTGGCTCACCTCGCTCTCTATTGTGTGTGGTGTCTTGGGGCAATACAAAAAGCCCAACTGTCAGCTACACTCAGTCATACGTCACAGAGACAGGCTGCAAGCATTAAATGGCTATGGTAAGAAAACTTTCTAAAAGTGGCATTCTTAAATTGTAATTTAAAATCAAGTTTTACCATGAGAAAGGATTTTTCATTACAATTCCAAAGGACAACAAAATTACATTGATTATGTGTTCTTATTTGGAAGTTACAGCTTCTTAAATGTAATAAGGTAACTTTAATGTTATACCATGAGAGAAGTAGGGATTGCAGTAGTGAAAAACTGATTTACAAGTTTTTCACTATCAGGATCATTAAAATTTTAAAGTACATGACCTACTTTTTAAATACACTGCACCTTGTCATCTGGGCTGTCCAGGGCCTACCATAAGGGTGACTTATATATATTAAAAAGGAAGGTTTGAATCTGGCAAAAGGTTTATTTTGCCAGTTCTACATGACAGTGTAAAAACTTCACGCACAGAGTGCAATCACAGGCCATAGACAAGTTACAAAGGAATACTTTAGTGGGAGGCACAAATGCTGCAGGCCCAATAGTAGTATTTAATTTACAGGCCTGGGGCACGTGTAGTACCACTTCATAAGTAAATTAAACATGCCAATTGGGAATAAGCCAATGTTATCATGTTTTATATGGTGAGCACATTCACTTTAGCATGGTTAGCAGTGGTAAAGTGGGCAGAGTCCTATGGCAAGTGAAAATGAGATCAGCAACAATGGAGAAGGAAGGCTAAAGGTTTGGAGGAAAACCTCCCTAAGGCTGACAGGTCTAGCAATATGCATTCTAGAATGCAAAAGAGTAACTCTCAAAACTTTGCATGGGTTCTACCTGGAAAACAGCGACTCCTTTGAGTTTCTAGATGAAGCCCTGTAAATGATTTCTGTGTTATTGAAAGGAGCACATCCATATCCATTTAAAGTTATAAACCCCCTGGATGCTGAATTACACAATACTTGAAGAATGTGGTGCTTGTTGGATATTTTGTGCTTTAGGATGTAACAGCAAGCTTGCATAGATTGACCGAAATATAAATGGGCAAGATAATTGGATTATTTGTGCTAGTGCAGCATTTAGCAGCGGTGCTAAATCAATGGCTTGTGAATGCCAAGATATCAGGGAGTAGGTCTGATGAGCTGGTTAGCCCTTTTTTTCTTCCAGCAGTCGTAAGGTATCAGTTTTTAGTTTGACATTAGTGGCTCTGTTCAATAATTCCTTAAAAGCTCACTTTCTCTGTTTTGTCTCTTGGGGTAAAGTCATTTCAGAGAGCAAGACACATGGTGAAACATACTCAATCTTGAGTGCTGAGAGTTGAAAACTTTCTTGGCTTGATTTTGTCTAGCATTGGATCCACTAAATGCAATCATTTTCTGAACGGCCATTATTTCTTGAACAATATAACCATAGCAAGGCATTATCTACAAAACATTAACGTATTTAAGAAAAAACTCTTCTCATTTCAATGATGTATTTGCGATCATACAATGAAAAGATTGAACAATGGACAATTTAATTATTCACTACTGAACGCATTACGCCATTTTGATCAGTGTAAAGTCAGACATGGTTACTTAGCGCTGGCGCTAACATTTAGAATTTGGTGCAAACTCAAGTAAGCAGTAAATTTGTTTTAAATCAGGATGTGCATTTTCACAATATATTTAGCATTTTGCCCACAAAAATATGAAATAATTAGTACTAATCACATTTATCTCTAGTCAACACCCAAATCTTGCTAGTAATAACCTGTATGTGTTTTTTGTTTTTCATTTCAAAGCTGTAGTAGGGGATTTCAGTATAGTGGTAATGTGGGCGCATATTCTACAGTCAATAATTCTGTGAATTAACCAATATTAAAAGGTAGTAAATGCAATGTTTGCCCCGTTTTTAAAATAATTAATTTCTGCTACTTTAGCATGAGTGAGGATTTAGGCCTACTGGGGTTTTCAGATTGCACATTTCTAATGCTTGTGGTGTACAAACCCTGACAGCAGCTCATCTTCCCCCTCCCTGCCTGTGCACCGCTCCGCTCAGATATGACCTTCATTGTTTATTTCATAGTATGAAATTCAGTTAGTTCTATGGTCTTGCTCCCACTGTAACATTTATAAAATGTAATGATTTCTGTTCCAGGACGGATATTACAATTAAATAGAAATTGATGGTTAATGGAGATGCTGTTTATGTTCTGAATAGTACTGACTGTTAATTAGATTACAGTAGCCAATTATGTTTAACATTAATTTGCTGTTTGAGCATTTTGACATGACTAACCAATGGCTTTTGACTTCTGTACTCCTTCCTAATTTTAAGCACACCTTCATGATTTATACTCTGAAACATGTCTCATGCATATTTTCCAGGTGTCATTTCTTTTAGCCTCTGGGTAAATGTAATGTTAAAAAATAGGGCTCTTGTCTGGAATAAACTAACATATAGCCCAATTTATCAATCTGCCCATCTGATGTCAAAGTGCCGACAGTAATCGAAAGCTCAATACGGAGAACATTTCAAATATGCAGGCTTCTGATTACCACGCCCTTAATTCTTTTCCCAATAAATTAAATTGAAGCACTAGTTGTTTGATGCATAATTATGTCTTTAGAAGTCATTTAAAGCTATGCAGGGTGGGAGAACTGACGCAAATTATCAGTCATTCTGATACACTAATCCCGCGATTCCTCAACACATTTAGTACTGGGGTACTATTGATTAATCAAGGGAGTAGCCAACAATGAAATGCAATGACTCATCCGTGACAGGGAGACTAACTTCCATGAAATGTGAGGTACCTCTCTTTAGGGAATCCATATAGTTGCAGATTTTCCCTGTTCTATCCAGCTGCGGTAGGCACAGCGTTCCAGTCCGAGGAAAAGAAACAAAGACCACCAATCACAGGGAGAAAACCTAATACATATTTTTTACGCAATGTCTTCCGCTTTGTGAGTTTGGCAAAAACCTAAAAGGTGGCAAAACCGGTGATAAAAACTTGGAGCCTTCTCGACTTTCAATTTTGCTGAAAGTGCAGACACCACAGGTGTTGAGCTCTCAATTGGCAAATAGGCAGGTCAAATGGGTTTAAATAACCCTGATAGTTTTACACTTCACTGTTTACCTGAATATCTGCTATATCCTTAAAAATTAAGGAATCAATTGAAAGAAAAGAATCATATCTCTTTAGAACCACATGAATAGTTTTATTAATGCCCTTTACAAGCACTACGTTTGTGCCAAAAGCAGAAAACAAAAATTAGTTTTATTTTGAATTTATGCTTTTTAGTGTGAACAAGAAAAAATTGAATGAATACTAAAATATTAAGTTTTGCAGAAAAAAGTTAGAACTCTTCCGATGTCGTGGCGCAAAATGTGGAAGTTGCATGCTAAACAAACGTTTTCATTGTCACTTTTCACATATAGTCATTCGCTACATTTTCTAGTCTTTCATTGATTCACAACCAGGCTTTTTAAATATTAGGCTAATTAGAACATTGAAAACAATGGAGTAGCTCTGGGCTTATAATGGCTGGTATAAGCCCAGAGCTCCAACATTCTAATGCTTCTTTGTGGCTGTGAACAAAGGCTTCAGGGATCTTGAGGGGATTTCAATCCCCTCGCGCTCCCTGAAGGCTTTGTTTAATATGTTAGAAAATTCTGCCCTCTAGTGGCAGAATGTTCTAATAGCCTTATAGCCCTTCGTAGCAGGGCTATACCGGCTATTAAAGTCCCGCTGTCTTGTTAAAGTCCCTCGCCTTCGGCTCGGGCCTTTAATAGCCGGTATAGCCCACTACGGCGGACTATAAGGCTATATTATATCTATATATTGGTAGCCTTTGGGTAGGATTACAAGCTCCTCGGGGGTATGGTTAGAGTTGCAGTGTTTTTGAATGGTCTGGCCTATATTTTTAAGTCAAAACTAGTATAAAAAAAAAGCAAGCACATAAAGAAATGAGCTCAAAGCTCTATGACAGCTGTACAAATCATTGCAGAATCTTTATTAGAGCAAACATTGGGACAATTATCATAATAAAAAAGAATCCTGACAACTTTGCAAGAATTCTTTTTCACCTGCCAACTGCTCAATGTTCCAGAAAGCAAAAA
Organism: Lissotriton helveticus; assembly: GCF_964261635.1. Classification (NCBI taxonomy): domain Eukaryota; kingdom Metazoa; phylum Chordata; class Amphibia; order Caudata; family Salamandridae; genus Lissotriton; species Lissotriton helveticus. The sequence goes on along the minus strand of NC_136068.1, from coordinate 875,102,134 downwards.
GTAAACACATTTCTGGTATTTTTTAAATGTTTTTAGAAAGGTGGCAACCCTAGGTGAGGCTAACCCCAGGGGGCTGATTTACACCCCAGGCAGTGTATTACATAGGTCCACTCTCCACAAATGAGAAATTACTGGGAAAATTGCAAATTTTCTCTCTTGTTCCCTTACGGAATTCCCTCACTGTTTGAGGTCTTTCCTCCAGAGTCTTAAGCAACTTCCAGTAGCTGAAATTTCTTGGTGAAACTCTTTAGATCCATGGTATTCCAGCAGATCTCACAATTTCAAGGTGAAGCACTAACAACTGTAACGAGTTCCATCAGAATGAAAAGGAAGATTGCATAATGAGCCTCTCTGTGTAACATCCTCCATGTTTTTCACTTTTGACTACACTATGGATCAGTCAAGGAACATGGACTTGTGTGCGTCTTTAGTAAGTATCAAAACTGCAACTTATTAAATTGTAATCTAAGTGTTAATCTATAGGAGAGATAGGTCTTGCAGTACTGAAGAATGGATTTAAGAGTTTTTCACCACTAGGACATGCAAAAGTTGATCAATATTTATAAATAATTTGGTTTTGTACTTGTTATTTGGTGTTCTACACAGCCTATAACAGAGCTTCTACACGATGCACTCATTTAATTTGCCAAAGTTTATCAATATTTATAAATAAAGGAATCACATATTTTAGATCAGATGCTAGCTTATATTGCTACACCTGGTTCTGCCCCCACACTTTCTTTTTTGTTACGGAGTATCTTTTTCATAAATGAGTATGGGCCAGGTATTTGTTTTTTACAATGCATCAGAACTATAGATCTGTTTTCAGCCTGGGATATTTCCATAAAGCAATGATATGCAGCAACACGATTTCGCTATCACTAGGAATGCTTTGATTAGATATTTAGTCATTATCTGGCACTAAGAAGCAAGATATTCCAGTTCAATAGTTTCCCACTTTCTACTGTAAGAGGCCCTAATTCCCAATGGGGCTGGTAACTCTGTTATTGACCACATTAGGAATTATGAAGTGTGCAGAGTTACCACAGACCTCATATTTGCCCTGGAGACTTTGGCTGCAGAAACTGCGAGAAAGAATAAAGGATTTTCAATGAAAATGTACACAGAATTACTGATTACCCCTGCAAATCCTCATTACTCAAGCGATTCTGAAGTTTCAACCTTGAATCCCCATTAATTTCCAACTAAGAAGCTAATAGGTTTTGCAGTGTTCTTAAGTTCAAGGCTGTGATTAAAACACAGGTACACGCAGGAACCTTATTTACGCCACAAACTCTGAAGCATCCACATTATGTCTTAAGTTAATGGAGATCTTTTAGGATGTTTTTGGGTCTTTTGCAGGTCCTCCTAATTATTTTCATAGTCAGCATGCTTTTTAAATTCAAGAATTGCAAAGCACGCCTGACTCTGGTTATATTTTCTCCAGGCTCACTCATTGTGTCATTGCTGTATGTCACACACTGAGTAGGAGCAATCGTGTAAAAGATTATGTAAATATTTTAGTTATGTTTTGTTAAAAATTGGGTTTTTGATTGGCAGAGGTATGCACCCTGTCCAAGCAGGAATCATAACCATAGTTAGGTTAAGTCTGATACACACCCTAAATTAACATGTTCTCATTCTCTGGTAGTCTGACACAGAGCAGTCAGGCTTAATTTAAGAGGTAATGTGTAAAGTATTGTTGCAGCACTTTAAACAGTCAAACAGTGAAAACACCACAAAAAACAATACCTCACATGGTTAGAAAATTAGAGCTTAATTTATTGAATAAAACTAGACCAAAACAACAAAAATCCAATAAGTATTACCGGAGTTATGAATTTTAGAAGATTAAAATGAAATGTAGTGCTTTACAGCAAAAAGTACCCACCAGCTATCTGGTCACGCTAGAGCATGTCACATTCAAAAGATCAGGCAGACCACGATGGAGCATGTGTCAGATACAAGGACCAACCTTGTACCACTGTGAAGTACTTTGTTGCATCGTTACAAGGGCCCGATTCGTAAAGCAGAGGAAGCGAAACATCATCGTCAATCCATTTGGATGTAAGTGATGAGTCAGTTCCGAGCTGCACAAGTCGGAGATGCATTGTTGATAAAGCACAAGATGTAGGCAATGCATTGTCATCGAGCCGCACGAGTTGAGGATGAGTTGAGAACTAGAGGCTATGTGCTTCGCAGTCAGTGATGCAATTTCTTCAGTCCATGCAGTGATGCGTTGGTGTCGAGGGAGATGCGTTGGTCCCAAGCTGTGCAATACAGTGTTGCATGAATTTTCATTGAATCAGCACTTTATACCCACGTCCAAGGGGCAAGGACTGGATTAGCACCCCTTAGCTGGGAAAGACTCTCAGATGGCCAGAATTCCAAGAGTTGTAGAAGGATGGTTGGAAGTCTGATGTTCCTGAGACTTTCAAAGAGGAGGCAAGTAGACAAACGATTTGAGTCACTTTGGTTGTGGTTTGGAGAAATGCAGGTCCAGTCCTTTTTACTCCGAGGCAAGAAAGCAGCAGATCAGTACAGCAGAGCAGAAGTCCAACAGAGTAGCAGCAGACTGACAGTCACTTTAACAGCACAGCAATTCTTCTTCCTGGCAAAGAATCCACAGGTCCGGAAGTGCACTGAATTGGTGATGTCTGAGGTCCAGTACTTATGCCTAGTTGTGCCTTTAAAGCTAGGAGATCTCATGGAGAGGCCTTTGAAGGGCAAAGAGTCACTGGCTCCATGCTTACTACAGAGGGGCATGCGTCCCTTTCTGTGGTGGCAGGACACAGCGTATTTGGTTGTGTTGGCTCCTCCCTCCCGCCCTGCTCAGAATGGCCCATCAGTATATGGATGGCCCATCAGTCACACCTAAGCTCCCTTTGTGTGTGGCTGTCTAGAGGGAATGCACAAAGCCTAGTTGTCACCCACCCTAGACATCTGTTCAGACATGTTTAAGGCACCAAAGGTTAAAGTAAGAAAATGCCAACTTGCTAAACTGTCAACGAAAGTTACGCAGCCACGCAGTCAAAATGTACCACGTAGCCACTGGATTCTTATTCCAAACAATTCTATCATTTATTTTTAAAGTTTTTCAGTTTTCAGAACAAAAGCACAAACAAAATAACCATCAGAACAGTGGGTTCATATGCACAATATCTACAAACATACAATATATACAATATTAACAACAATCGAGTTAAGCGACACACATAGTGAGACACCAAAACAAGTAAGCATGTATTGATTCAACTCAATTGTGATTATGTACAGTGCATTCAAAAATATGAAAATCAACAAAGAACCAGTCCTTAAAGTGATGAGACCAAGGGACAGGCGGGTTTAAGGTGAAAAAAGAGGTGCCTGCCTGTCTACCATAGCCTGTGGTCAAGTCTTTTTTAGGGGGTTGCACTACTAGGATTCGGTACACTCAAAATTGTTGTATCCTAGCGGCACCCTTTAGGATTACCACAGGGTGGGAAAGTCGACGCGTTTCGAACCCGGATGTTATGGGTTCTCTTCAGGACAGGGACTGGGGACAGTGGATCTAAAAAGACATACGAAGTAGGTGTCAGTTATCTGTCTCATGATACTATAGAAGCCTACTCTAACTCCAAAGGAAAAAAGTGAGAAAGTAATTACCTGCACGAGGCCACAGACGTTGCCGTAGTGTAGGTTTGTTAAAACCTGAGTCGGGTCGGGGACAATCGATATTTGCCCGGCGGTATTGCCTCTGTGACCCTCTAGTTATTTAATCAATGAAGAGGCAGGCGCTGGAGACTGGAAAGCAGGAAACAAGGTTTTTATTTTCTCCGGAGGAGAACACAACGAAACGGACAGAAGGTATCGTTCTGAGGTGCTCTAGATACATTTCTGAGGCCTGGCCTCTTATACACGGTTTTATGACTTTATTGTAGATTACACATTCATGTTAAAGCTTTGATGTATGGAAAAGACATTCCCGGAAATCCCCTTTGGGCCCGTTCCCACACACATTTACAGTTGAAGTCCCCACCCTAGTCATAACAGGTGATGAGTATCACGCAGCTGGATATTCCGCCGATTCACGGAATGTGGGGGGTTTGATCGGATCTCATGGAGTGGGGGCTTTGATCAACCCGGGGATCCTTTGATGGGGGAAGCTTTCTATTGTACGGGGAGGGGCAAGGAATGGTATCGGCAGAGCTGGGTGTCGGCCTGGGAACGGGGAAGACAAAACGGGCACACGGGGAAAAAGGGGGTTTGCATCTAAGGGCCGGAGATCATGAAAGGGAAGCAGGGAGGTGTCGCGCTGGGAACAGGATGAGGGCCTGGGGCAGAGCAGCGCCGAAGAGGGGTTTATGACTCAAGGCAGGTGCAAGCAGGGGGTGGTCTTAGTGAAGGCGAAGGGCTATGTCAGGGGCCAGCGGCATGCAAGTGGGTTCGTTCTGCTCGGGGCATCTTAAAAAAATGGCGGGCGCGCACGACAAAAGTGTGGCATCAGGGGAAGAGGCAAGATGGCGCAGATAATGTTCACCAAAACGTACTAATTTTCAACAGTCCTCCCTTTAACATATTCAAGACATCTTGCTGGTTCATTTTCTACTCGGTTCTATTGTGGTGGGCATGAGAAAGAAAACGGTAGGAACCCTAGAGGAAAAGAGTTGTAAACAATATATTTTAACATTTCTAGTTTTTAGGAGGTGGGCCTATTTGATAAACTTTGATCAATTTGTTTAGCAGGAAAGTCATAGGAATGCAATACAAAAACGATTCTGTAGCGAGAGCAGCAAGCATATTTCATACTGGCAGGTTATTACATATATATCAGGTTCGGATTGGAGCATGATCAATACAATGGCGGCTGGGAGAGAAATGAGGTCTAGCAGAAACGGCGATTGGGGATGTCAAATGTTCGAAGTTTAACGAGTTCTCATCATTCTTTGTTGCCTTTCGTTGGCGCTGTTGAGCACCGGCGGTGGAGCTACAAGTCCAGCTCTGTTCTAAGTTCTGCGTTGCAGGGCACGACCCTTTCCTCGCGTTTCTGGTCGGAAAGGTCCTTATCACCCTGTGTCCTTTGAGGTGATTGTCAGAAAGTTCAGATGGAAGAAGAGCGTACAAAACAGTCCATAGGGTAGGTCAGAGGAAAAGGGGGATGGAGCAAGGCCAAATTAGGAACAAACTAGGGAAACGAGAGACTTCAAATAGGCGGGCGTGTGACCGAATTCAGAGAGCGGGGACTTGTCGACCAACACTGGACATCGAGCAGGGGCATCAGGTCGACCCTTTCTTCTCATGTTGTCGAAAACAGTGCCTCGTCCTGCAGCTCTTTTCTGTCGTGGTCTCGCCTTGGCTAATGTCGCAGGTGTTCCTTAGTCTGCAGTCAGGCCTCGTGCTCCCACATCCGGTCCTTCTCTCCTCCAACAGCAGTACCCTTAAACAAGTTTGAAAAGACAGTCTTTAGAGAATTTGCAGATGAAGATAATCAAAAAGTCTATTTCTCTCCCAGCTCCAGGCAAAGAATGAAAATGCCCGTTATATTAGTGTTCACAACTGGCATATGAATGACCGGTGACGGGCCTGTTGGATTTACTATGATTTTCCTTTACAATTATTTATTACAGTCACGACAGTTCATCTGATGGTGACCCACCTTCGTGAGACGAACCTGGCAAAGATATGCCGTTCTCTAGAGTTTTACATTTACAAAGGGTACTGTGAGTCGTCAACATGGTACTACACAGGTATTTTGCTGAGAGATGAACATGGCTACCTGGTTTTCAACTACTACGGGGTTCATTTCGATGATTTCTTTACCTTGGACTAGTCTGTTAACCTTGTAAAACATCATTCTGGATCCTACGTAACCCTTTACAGCCCGATTACTTAATTAGGAAGGACAGGGGTTTTATGGGAAACAACCAGGGACATAGGAAACTTGTGGTAAGGGCATAAATCGACCCATCTCTCACAACCGGAAATGAGGGGTAGTTTCATAATTCCAGTTTTTGGGCGGCTGATACAGGGGAGGTAACAGGGGTGATCATTTTTCCGGTTTGGGTATTGCGACAATTCGGGGAGGGGAGGGTCGCGTATTCTGAGGTCCTTGTTTTATACCATAGGAGCCGCTGACATGTGGTTCCCTTATTTCGGGTCAGATTAGGGAACCTCTGTCGTCTTACCTGTCCTTTCCCTTACGGCCCAACCTTGGTTCATTGACTTCTAGCGGAAAAGGAGAGGTAATGACGCGGCCTCAGGGTGATTGTATTAAAGACACGTTTTTGTGCAAATACTGACGGTATTTGAAGCCAATTGGGTGGTGTGCTAGGGGTGGCAGTCTGCCAATTTCGGGGCTAATCACTCGGAAGAGTGGGAGTGCAAAAATAGAGGGAGAGAGAGAGAGAGAGAGAGAGAGAGAGAGAGAGAGAGAGAGAGAGAGAGAGAGAGAGAGAGAGCAACGGCAGGCTAAATAGTACACGTGCAACAGAGAGGGTGGCAGTGTATTCAAGAAAGGCTATTTAGTGCATTACACAGTAAAGGGCATTCACGGGTCTGCGTTAGAATCTTGTAATCATGCAGTTTGAGCATTAGACAGGGTAGAGGGGACGTGCCTTGAGAAAAAGGAAAGAAGAAAGGAGGTACCATTTTGTCGCACTTCTCGCATTCTCGGTCCTTCGACCAGTTGGGTTGACGCCTCAGTCACACACACACATTCCCTCATAGTTTCGCATCATACGTGACATGGGTTCATTCGTCCGGTCTGGTTTAAGGGTGATCACTTTTTATCAGGTTGTGCTAATTTTCCGGGTTTGTTCGATACGTGAGTAGTTTGCAGGCGTGCGTAGACACCACCTTGCGGCGCTAGTCCGCTTCGTGTATTAGACATGGCAAGGCTTCAGATCTTCGCCACACCTCGGCTGTAATCTCTGATGTAACCTGCAGAGGGAGGAAAAAAGGGGGTGGGGGAGACAGCATTCGCGCATATTCAAACACATGGGTTCATAAGTCCTTTACTTACCTCTTACTCGTCTTTCCTCCTCGGGGCAGGGTCCCCGGGGATATGGTTTCTGGAGTCGAGGGGGGTAGTGTGTCCATATAGGTCGTGTGCGGGGAAACGTAAAAAGGAAACCAGAGGTGCTTAGTGCGAGGTATCTAGTCAAAGGATGTATCTCACTATCGGGATCCTTAAACCTCTTTCAACGCTGTGGCGTTCTAAGGTTCTTCGGTTCTTGGGTCAGCTCCGTTCCCTGATACTTTGGAACGTTGTACTTTATCACATTTACATTATTTCATTTCACCCTCCTTTTACATACCCTCATTTACACCGTTCGTTTTACCCATCCTTGGAAGTCAAGGTCTTCCTCTACGCGAGAGTTCATGAGTCAGTCGCGTACTTTGAAGGCGGAGTGTCGTGTTGTCGATCCGATCCGTCCTCCAGGGCTGGGCAACCATCTTCTTTTAACCTTAAAGAGAGAGCAGAGTAGGGTGCACAGAAAAGAACTTTCCCACCGATCCCACATTTTTTTTAAAATAAAGCATGCAATACCCGTCCATAGTTTCAAAAACTTTATTTTGCAAAATCATTTCAGCATGAGGATTATGAGGGTGCGGTCGTATTTGGCCGGTCGTGGCAATGGCTAAAGTGCGTACAGTGGGGGGTGTCGTTTGCAGCAATAAAAACATCGGAAAGTTTTACTCATTCATTTGTAAGAGACTAAAACGTCTATTAATTGGCTGGGGGTTCGGGGGCATTTATTTTCATAATTTAGAAGCATAATCATAATAGTGGTAATCAGATTTCCTATATGCATACCGTACGTGTGCGTCGTAAATGAGGTTTACATCAGTTATAAAAATATAATACATTGTACATTTGTAATCAACATTCGTAACGGGGATCCTTTCATACTGTTCGTCGAGTGATTTCTCCTTGTCTTTTCTAGCCAAGTGTACAAAGGATCATATAAAATCTCAGAACATCAAGTTTATATTAGTGCGAAGGAACACCACGAGGTGTTCGTAAGTTCCGATTGATACCAGCGCCATTTTGGGCGGGGCCGGCTCAGTCCGGAAGCAGCATCAGGGGGAAATGTTTCCCATTACTGGCAGTTTGGACCAGAGTCCTTTTCGGCAGTTCTAGAATTCATGCTAACAGAAGGAGTGGCAATGTCATGTTTGCTTCGTTGGCGACCAAGGCAGCCGTCCCTTATCGGAAGCCTGCAAAGGCCGAAGGTTCCGCCGGGGACCTTTGTAGGATCTTCAAGGCTGCGGAGATGCTGTCGGAGATGGGGGCTCGTGCTCCAGGGGGCAAATGTTCGAGTTATATTGCTGGTCAAAGTTACTCTAGTGGCCGGGGCCCGCCTTCCAGCGGACCCAGACGCCATTTTGAGGCCCTACAGGGGCCACTCTCGTCGAGTTTGCAAGAGTGGGAGAGATCCTTCGGAGTGAAAGGAAGAGGTCCCTGTTGTGTGAAAGCGGGACGTTCAGCTGGGGTGCAGCTGTGATGCCCCCACCTGGGGGGGGGGGCGAGGGAGACTCGTTCGCATCGTCTCCTTCTCCCGGTGCACTCCATGCCGCTCCTTTTCATCGCCCCGCATGAAGGTCTCTCTACATCCGGTGTTTCCCAAGTCCTGTGCTCAGTGCTGTGGGAGTATGGTCACCTGTGGCGCGCATTCGGCGCGGCACGAGTATCAGTGCAGTCATTGCAGGTTCGGTGTTCCGAAAATATGGCCACCATTGCACGTTCGGTGCTGCGCAAGTACTGGGGTGCCACCATGGTGTGTTCGGTGCTGTGGAAGTATTGGCACCATCGCCTGACTGGGGGTGTTCGGCGCCGGGCCGGGGGCTGGGAGACCTCCTATCGGTGGAGGTGGGAGAGGCTCGTCCGCGTCGCCTCTCCCTCCCAGCCCAACTTGGACAAATTGTTGTGGAGGCACGTGCAGGACATCCCGCCGTCCAGAGCTGCTGCGGCTGTTACGGAAGAGAAAAGGAAGAGGTGCCTCGTTCTTCTCTGGACATGTGGCGGGACTACTTAAGTCTATCCAGGCCCGTTGCGGCTGGATGAGGAGACATGTGGCGGGACTACCTACAACTGCCCCGGCTGCTGGCTCCTGCCTCTCCTCCGGCTCCCCCATACGTTAAGATTTCCTGACCAAGAGTTGGCGGCCGGGCCCGCCTTATATGGGTTGCCGTTGGTTGGGCGTAGCCGTAACCCTGCCCTACTTTGGAAGGTTCCAGAATGGGGGGGGGCGAATGTTCTGTTTGACTTTCATTTTCTACAGTTTACCGTTATCATTCCTTGTTTGTTGTGCTAAATTAAAAGTTCAAGTTCATTAATGGTCTACGGATTTTGTTTTACCATTTCTTTCTTTCCAGGTTGCTTTTATGCTAAGTTTCTGCTAACAGAGGTTGAGTAACACGGAAACACGTGTAGAGGGATGACGCAGATTTGTACATTACATACACACAAACTCAGACGGGGGACAGTACAAGTACGACATACAAAGACCCAAGACGAATATAAAACAGTTATTGGTCATAATTATCTCTTTCCGTCTGTGAATTTGAAACGAGGCTGGGTTCCCGTCTTGACGTTGCCCGACCTAGGAGAACTTGAGCATGCCGCTGAAATTGTCCTGGCGAAATCTGTGCCATCGGGCATAATCAAACGTTGTGGTTCTGTCTGGTCTGTCTATGTAAGTCGGGTTCTTCTTTGTCTCGCGCTTTTTCTCGTACTGCCGGTCTGTCGTTCCTGTCGGCCCTTTGCCTTTACTCACGCTCAGTAGAGTCGGGCATTGGGCTTTCCAGTGTCCGACATACCTACAAAAAGCGCATTGGTCTGGCCCTAAGTCTGGTCGTCTTTTGCATAGTGTCGGGGGATAAGTTGTGGGTAGCGATGTCCTGGGGTTGTCCTGTCGGTATATTTCTCTACTTGGTTTGTCCTCGTCTTTTCTCTGTCGTTGCATAGCCTCTCTGCGCCACATACCGAGACTGTCGAGCATAATTGGCGTTGTCTTATTATTTCGAAGGGCTATTTCTAACGTTTCTATTTTATCAAGGTCAAAGGATCCTGCCAGTGGCCACTGTTTGTCTTGACTCTCTTCGGTATACCTGTGCCACAATTTATTATAGGCTATGGTGACTAATCCATAGTTTATGAACATGTCCTTATTAGGGGTGCCTTCTAGTGGAGCTATATGGTCCACCTCTAATACACGGTCCGGGCTAAACAGGCTATTAATCAGTGGGGAGAAGACAGACATGACGGCTCGTAACGAGGGACTAAAAAGTCAGCACTGCCTATCTTATCACTAGGTGCAAAGACTGGACAGAATATTTCTATTCAACGTTGTTTGCAGGCAGTGAATACCTCATGGATCAAAAAATAACAAAAAGACCAATAAATAACAATGGGGAGAATGAGTAGGTCCGCAAAGATCTGCGTTACCTACCCTTTTCACTGTCTGCAAAAAGGGTGGTCTCTTCCCTGTTTGCAGACAGGGAATCTCCAGGAAACAATAGTTTTGCGAACAACAGTTCAGTTTCAAGTAATTATTGAGTGGGGGAGAAAAAAATAAGCACGGCTGCTGCCCTACCTATCCTCCACTGCTTGCAAAGAGAGAGCCCGTTGTTTCTCCGTTTGTAGACAGTGAATCTCCAAATAAATAAAGAGCAATACTAGTATTTTTAAACAATCAAACAATCAAGCACTCATTTCGCAACTTGTCGTGATTACACGACCTTACCCGGACCATGTGGACAGTTTCTTGTCTTCCGAATCCAGCGCCCGATCGTCCTCTTTTTCTCGTATTTCTCACGGCACTCCTGATGGTCCCCAGTCAGGACCGTAGATCACTCGAGAGAGGTCTGTTCGGAACTAGTGAAGTTCGGATGATCGGCTGCCAGACGAGGGTCTATTGGGCAAGAGCTCTCCCGATCGTTGCAGTCGTTCACTCTGTCGTCGGGACCTCTCCCACTGGATCCACGAGTCGCTGATGGGCCCCACGCTTGGGACGCCAATTGTTAAAACCTGAGTCGGGTCGGGGACAATCGATATTTGCCCGGCGGTATTGCCTCTGTGACCCTCTAGTTATTTAATCAATGAAGAGGCAGGCGCTGGAGACTGGAAAGCAGGAAACAAGGTTTTTATTTTCTCCGGAGGAGAACACAACGAAACGGACAGAAGGTATCGTTCTGAGGTGCTCTAGATACATTTCTGAGGCCTGGCCTCTTATACACGGTTTTATGACTTTATTGTAGATTACACATTCATGTTAAAGCTTTGATGTATGGAAAAGACATTCCCGGAAATCCCCTTTGGGCCCGTTCCCACACACATTTACAGTTGAAGTCCCCACCCTAGTCATAACAGGTGATGAGTATCACGCAGCTGGATATTCCGCCGATTCACGGAATGTGGGGGGTTTGATCGGATCTCATGGAGTGGGGGCTTTGATCAACCCGGGGATCCTTTGATGGGGGAAGCTTTCTATTGTACGGGGAGGGGCAAGGAATGGTATCGGCAGAGCTGGGTGTCGGCCTGGGAACGGGGAAGACAAAACGGGCACACGGGGAAAAAGGGGGTTTGCATCTAAGGGCCGGAGATCATGAAAGGGAAGCAGGGAGGTGTCGCGCTGGGAACAGGATGAGGGCCTGGGGCAGAGCAGCGCCGAAGAGGGGTTTATGACTCAAGGCAGGTGCAAGCAGGGGGTGGTCTTAGTGAAGGCGAAGGGCTATGTCAGGGGCCAGCGGCATGCAAGTGGGTTCGTTCTGCTCGGGGCATCTTAAAAAAATGGCGGGCGCGCACGACAAAAGTGTGGCATCAGGGGAAGAGGCAAGATGGCGCAGATAATGTTCACCAAAACGTACTAATTTTCAACAGGTTAGTCGCAATAAATATATTCAGGGCTGAAAAAACATGTACACAAGTATATATATAACCACACTTAACACGCTCAATTGCAACTGCAATGGATTGGTGTACAGCCTTGAAGGCAGTTCATCGTACCTGTTATTTTCACACGGTCACGCTGAAAACGTGGTTTCCGCGGCGCGGAACACCCACGGGGCTGATGGACCACGATCTTTTTTCAATGCGGGTGGTAGTAACTAGAAAATAATAAAACCATATTGCACACATAAATTGTGAATCACTGATGGCTACGACTGTCTGTTTACACAAGGACATGACTGCAAGCAAGCCGTCAGCAGTAAGGGGCTCCCTACCTGAACTCCAGTTGTTCAGCGCGTTACATGGCGCCCATTACAGGCCGGCCAGCGGTATCGATGTCACCGTATCTCGCTACAAAGGAAGGACACAGTCTGCGCATTAGTCTCCCTGTCTACGAGCCTCGCGTATGGAGGTGCTTTTAAACGCGCCGTCAACTTACTCGTTTGAAGGAATCAATCTCACTTCCTCGCGCAGTTCAGTCTAGGGCTAGCTCGCGGTTCCTTCTAGTGGTATTTAGGACTACCGGGTCGGAGAATCGGTGGGAGTGGCTAGTAGTGCTCCTATGGAATGCTGGAAGTTGTAGTACGAGTGACCCATACTCCCAGGGACCCCGGGAACGCATCACTCCTTCTAGCGTTTTTCATACAATATAGAATCCTCATCACGGGGAAAACATTCTTATGTATCAAATATAGCAGCATTTATCATACAATACAAAGTCCACAATACGTCGAATGCAGTCTTATATTTCCAAAGATAGCAACACAATTTTACAACATAGTTTGTTTGAGTCAACTCATAGTCCATAGTAGCTGACGGCTTGCTTGCAGTCATGTCCTTGTGTAAACAGACAGTCGTAGCCATCAGTGATTCACAATTTATGTGTGCAATATGGTTTTATTATTTTCTAGTTACTACCACCCGCATTGAAAAAAGATAGTGGTCCATCACCGCGGAAACCACGTTTTCAGCGTAACCGTGTGAAAATAACAGGTACGATGAACTGCCTTCAAGGCTGTACACCAATCCATTGCAGTTGCAATTGAGCGTGTTAAGTGTGGTTATATATATATACTTGTGTACATGTTTTTTCAGCCCTGAATATATTTATTGCGACTAACCTACACTACGGCAACGTCTGTGGCCTCGTGCAGGTAATTACTTTCTCACTTTTTTCCTTTGGAGTTAGAGTAGGCTTCTATAGTATCATGAGGCAGATAACTGACACCTACTTCGTATGTCTTTTCAGATCCACTGTCCCCAGTCCCTGTCCTGAAGAGAACCCATAACATCCGGGTTCGAAACGCGTCGACTTTCCCACCCTGTGGTAATCCTAAAGGGTGCCGCTAGGATACAACAATTTTGAGTGTACCGAATCCTAGTAGTGCAACCCCCTAAAAAAAGACTTGACCACAGGCTATGGTAGACAGGCAGGCACCTCTTTTTTCACCTTAATCCCGCCTGTCACTTGGTCTCATCACTTTAAGGACTGGTTCTTTGTTGATTTTCATATTTTTGAATGCACTGTACATAATCACAATTGAGTTGAATCAATACATGCTTACTTGTTTTGGTGTCTCACTATGTGTGTCGCTTAACTCGATTGTTGTTAATATTGTATATATTGTATGTTTGTAGATATTGTGCATATGAACCCACTGTTCTGATGGTTATTTTGTTTGTGCTTTTGTTCTGAAAACTGAAAAACTTTAAAAATAAATGATAGAATTGTTTGGAATAAGAATCCAGTGGCTACGTGGTACATTTTGACTGCGTGGCTGCGTAACTTTCGTTGAGAATTTGACCTGTCCAGCCAATTGTTTCTGTTTTTTCCATTGTTGAGATCCGGGCTGGGTAGATGTAGGATCCAAAACCTTCATTGTTTCACTAACTTGCTAAACTGGGCATTTTCGGAATTACAATTTAAAGTCTAACTGCACCATTTGTTAGGATTTTAAATTGTGATTCCAGAAACGCCAAACTTGGGGTTACCATCTCTTCCCAAATGGAAATTAAAAGTACATGTCCTAGTTTTGAAATAAACTGCATCCTGCCCTTTGGCTGTCCAGGGCCTACCTTAGGGGTGACATATGTGTATTTTAAGGAAGGGTTTGGGTCTGGAAAGATGGTTAGCTTGCCATGGTTGACATGGCATTTTAAAACTGCACACACAGACTCTGCATTGGGAGGACTCAGACATGGTTAAAGGGCTACTAAAGTGGGTGGCTCAATCAGTGCTGCAGGCCCATCAGAAACATTTAAGTTACAGGCCCTGGTACATGTAGTTCACTTTACTAGGGGCGTATAAGTAAAAATGTGCCAAATGTGGATAAGTCAATGTCAACATGTTCAAAGCAGATAGCACATGCACTTTAGCACTTGTTAGTAGTGGTTAAGTGTCATGAGTCGAAAAACCAGCAAAAAGATGAGGACAAAAAGTCAAGGGGAAATCACACCAATGATGGCAGGTCTAAAATGTTTAATATTGGGCCTGCTAATTTCAGTACTGCTTCCGAGTGCATGGAGTCCTTTCAGTAAAATTAGTGTTTTTTTGCTATTCCACAGAAACTCAATTAATTATTTGTTTGCCTATATTGATTTAGATATTGATTTAGAACCTACAAGGTACTTCTACCTAGTGATTGTTTATGAAATGCAAAATTTGTACGACTCTAATTTTGATTACAGTGGTTTTCCTCCAGATAACTAAGGTTAGGGCAAGAGCACATTTACTCAACTTCCTTAACCCATATTATTAGTTAGAGAATATTCAATAAAATAAACATTTGTGGACCCAGAAGCTATTTACTATAATCACAACATACTATTTTGTTCATCACAATGACTCTCCTATTTAATTGTTATAGTTTTTTATTTATTTTTTTATCTTTGCTAAATACTATCCTTAGAGATGCTAACATGCTTTCTGGTCTCAATTCAAAATTGTTTCTTTAGGGTTTAAAATCGAAAGCAGCATATTTCTGTCATAGACAATAACTTTGTAATCTCCTCAAAACAGCGTTAGTTCTTTGTACCACTTATTTGTGGTAATATAGTTAGGAGATTAGGCAACTAAAGGGGAATATATATCCTCATTAGACTTTTTGTGTGGGAAATCCTGGTGTTGGCAAATCTAGACAGTGATTTAATGTGATCATCTCTGGTGTTATATTCCATATAGGTACCTTACATAGGCGCAGGTATCATCTCAACCTTTCACCTATATTCTTCCCTATATTACATACATAACAGTTCTTAGGCACTGGCCTCTTACCAAGATATGGCACTGCATTCAGAACACATGTTTTTCCCTAGTTTGAATCTCATACATTATGCATGAGGTTTCTTGGAAGCACATCAGGACTACCATCTCCTGTATAATATCTCTGTAGAAAGTTTAAGTTCAACGTCATCCTTTAGGCCGTCACAGCAACACAGCATGGTAGGACCCCTGGGGAGACCTATGGGTATATATACATCATGTCTTGCTTAGAAAGACTGAGGAGACCGTGACTTTCTGACTGACTCACTGAGCAGAGACGCTGAGGTTTCTGCATGCAGACACTCCAGCTCTCAATGGTCTAACATCCCTAGAGGGGTGTCCAACTCGAGACCAGGACGGGGTCCCATATTCTATCATTCTTAGGTAATGGGGTTGACTAGATCCTAGAGAGATTCTTGGCATAACACCTACACAGGTGCTAGGTACATTTAGGCAAAACTAGTTAGGGAGGCATTGTAGGAGCATGCACCTTTTATCAGTGGTGGCTCCTCCATAGGGGCATGGGGGCATTGCCCCGCTGCTTTCTCACAGTGCAAGAAGCAGAAACATAAAATGGTAAAACTACCAATTTATGTTTCTGCTTCTCGCACTGCGAGAAAGCAGAAGTGCCTGGTTGTGGTGGGCGGTCCTGCTCGAGGGCAGGGGGGAGTGGCTTGCATAATGTTGTGGGCACCTGACTGCTTTGGTCGGCCTGGGGCTGACTAAAGCAGTCATGCGCACTCTCCCTTTTCTTTATGTAGCCTACATAGAGAAAAGGGCCTCCGATTTGGCTCTCGGCTGGGACGCTGTGCGCCTGCACCACGCCAATGACAGCACTGCCATTGCAGATTTGTTATTGGCAGAGGGGAGGGAGGCTGCCTGTGAGTGTCAGCTTCCTATCTGAGGAGAGCTGCAGCAGCAGGAAAACGAGGGACCCTGGGGAAGGTACGTTTTCTTTTATTTTTTTTAAACCCCTCTCGCCTCCCCCCTACATCCACCACACGCAACCCCCATGTGATTACCCCACCCACCCATCATGTCGCCCGCGACTGCTCTGTAAGGTGGCTTATCGCAAGCCACAACCTGTTCCACACAGCCACGGCCGGTGGTGGGAGTACCGGCCGGGCGGTGATGTGGGGAGGGGGAGGGGCAGGGTAGGGGGTAGTAATGTATGGATTACGGACTTTAACAGGTAAGTAAACATAAAAATAAATAAAACAAATTTCGTTGCTTGCACTGCATCACCAAATGTGATGCAGTGCGCGCAACGAAATTTGTTTTATTTATTTTTATGTTTACTTACCTGTTAAAGTCTGTAATCCATACATTACCACCCCCCACCCTGCCCCTCCCCCCCACGTCACCGCCCCGCCGGTACTCCCACTACCGGCCGCGGCTGGTTCACCAATGGATCTGTATGCTGGCCCTGTGTGTGACTGCTACTGAAGTAGGATCATATACGTCAGTCTGTCACTGGTGGAGCGGTATGATGTTTTTCCAGCTTGGAAGGGTACGCATTTCAGAGTTAATATTGGCGCTGTAGTGTTTACTCCTCTTCTGGTTGCAGTAGGTTTTACATTGTACCGTACGCTCTAATGCCTCTTAATTGGTACATGAGCAGTAGTATTTACCCCAGCCTGGTCACTATTGGAGCTGTTAACACAGTCTGTGTTGTCACTATATGAGGTGTCAAGCGCGCACTCCAGTCTCTACAGAAGCTGTGTCATACACCCTCAGGCCCGTCACTTTCTGAGCTGTGTAATACAGTTGTATTCAGGTGAACACTATTGGCACCATATTGTACACCTATCCTTTTCCCTATTAATACTGTAGCATACTCTCCCACCCCAGTCTTTATTTGTACTGCATGATACATTTCTTTTGGTCACTACTGGTGCATGTGTACCACACACATCTTGGTCTCTATGAGAGTTTTTTTTGCATAAATCTGTGTGGCCACTGTTGGAGGTATGTCTTATAACCCCAGTCTGGTCATGATTAGCGCTGTCGTACTACATCAGTCTAGACACTTTCGTAGCTGTTAAGTAAACTTTCATTCAGGTCACTATTGACACTGCATCTTGCACATTTTGTGGTCACTAATAATGGCACTACGGAATACCTTCCTATCCTGGTGTATAATAAAGTTGATCTTCCCACATGTCCAGTCACTCTGAGAACTGTAGCACACACATTTTGATCAGAAACAGAGCTGTTCATATCCTCTGAGTCTAATTACTGCTTGAGGTGAATTTAATAGCTTCCTTTTGGTTACTATTGGAGCTGTTACACGTTCTGGTTGCCATGGGAGGTCTACCAGACACCCTCTCCCTGGTCTCTACTTGATCTGTCACTCACAGTCTCTGGAACTGATCAATTACTACATACCCCTAGGATTCCCAGCCACCTTCACCCCAGAACGTCAGAGGCCGAGGTGGTTCACAAGCAGATCCAGGGCTGTCCTCCTACCGATGAGCTGTCACAGGTTTCGCCATCAGCCGTTCCCACCATGCAGCTACTCCCGGCCAAAGGTGAGTTTGCGCCTACCAGCCACCCCCAATGGGGTTCGTTGGCAGGCCTACAAGAGTGGGGAGCAGGATCAACAAATTATCCCCTATCGGATTATGTCCCTTGCCTGCAGGGGCCTCCCATTTGTGTGTCCATCTTGCTCTTGTGCACACACAATAACAGCAATGTTATTTCCTCCCTTCATAAATGGGAATAAAGTACTACATTATAGACACTGACCCCAGTCTTCCAACGCACTGAAGCACTTGGATGCCGATCAACCACTCATCCAAACCTGTTACGCCCCCCACTTTCAAATGTCACCAGCCGCCACTGACTTGTATATATTCATGATTACTGCAAAATGGTAGAACTGTCCAATCCCTTTACTTTCATAGTACTGCTAACCATATATCTCTGCTAATGGCTAATGGTTATTACAGCTCCTCTATTTTACACTAGAATAACAACTGTTCAATACATTTTTATTGACAAACGCCCAGCACGAGTGACTGAGCGAAAGGTAGTATATTGTTTCCACAATTTTCAGGGATCACGGTTGTCATGTTCTGGGGTTGCCAGAATCTATTCTCTCCTTGGTAAGAGGAGATTATAGTGGCACTGTGAGCTAGCTGATACAGACAGGCGAACATATCCGGTTGGGTGCATGGAATCAATCTGCCACCAATCCTACAGTTTATGTTATCTAAACATGCAGATCCTTTATAGGCTAAAGGAACTACACAACACTGGATCTCTGAGGATGAGCCATCTTCATATCGCAGAGGCAAACCCATGAATGATTCGTGCATGGTTGTGTAGGATGCATGTTCTTGACAGGTGTCCTCTCTTCTGAATCTGGTCTAGACAAATGCACAATGAGGCACTTGCATTCAGGATTAGCTATCAGTACACAATAGGTGTTCAAGGTGGCTATAACTAGTTCACGGGCATAGGGGGCAATGGCCTCTGTCAATGTTTGGAATAGCCTGAGTATCTTTTTGCCAGCTAGGCAAAGAAAGATTGATAATTTTCCTTGCTCTTAAAACTTTACAGCCATAAAGTACATTTCGAACTGTCGTGCACGTAGATGCCATTTTGAGAAGTGCAATAAGGTGTGCCAAAACATTCAATGGCAGGAATGGGGGCGTGAGATTGCTTACCTGTGACTGCTGCTGGGTGTCTTCCTCTGTTTAGACATTGCTAGATGGTTGGTGTGCACTTTATTTATCTCTATGGTACACCCAACCTCAGATTCGTTTAGAAGAGTGATGTTACCTTTTCTGCCCCACCACAGTGAGGAACAGTTGGGTCATCTCTTAGAGAGGTCTGTGAGCATGGGCCATTGCTGAATTTATGAAAGGAGGCAATCTGAAGGTGGGCCATTCGTCAATGTAACAAGGTGCATGGGTGCCAATTTCAGGCGGCTGACAGACAAGAACAACGTCATAGAGGAAGAAGATGGGTCGTAGGTCAGTTTGTTACCAATGTTTTGTTCCAGAACAAGAGTACTACTGCAAGGCATACATTAGTACTCATTGACTCGGGCTTTGTTTAGCCTTTGTGTGACGTGTTCCACGCACATGTGGTGGAGGTTTCTAACAGCATCTTTAGTCATGGGTCGAACCGCATTTGGAGACATAACGGGGTGGTATACGTAGTACGTGCATGCTCGCCACTAGAGTAATCCTACAATATTATTAATTCATATGGCAGACAGACAAATTATGCAAGCAATTTTCATTCAGAGTCCTGCATCACCATTTAGCCAGGATATAATGGGCTCCACACCAAATTTCATGAAAATGCATACTTAATACAACATCAAAAGGAACATGTAAAGGATTTTTTTTTATTCCATTGTGAGTGGCAAATGTGAAGCCTTTGTTCTCCTGTCTGACTAAACATCACCTTTTGAAACAATGCTTTCTAATATCCACATGCATTCCATTACTTGTTTGTTCATGGCACTGCATTGTCATTTGCCTAGGATACAATGTCTCGAATAAACCACAGCAGGGTGCAAAGCTTCAGATTTGAGGCCAGGTGCTATGTCTTTAAGCGGCATTGTGCTGGAAGTATTAAGAACATTATTATTGGCAGCGTTTCATTATGTGTGCATTGCGTTGAGCGCAGGGGGAAACCTGCAGCTGGGTTTGCAAAGGTTGTTTTGTGTTGCACGAGAAGCTGTTATTTTTCGTTTTTAAACCAAAAACTCAATTGGCCGAGATAACGAAATAATTACAGCCATTCATTTCTGCTATTGGAAGTTCATGTCTTAAAAAACAATCGCACACCATCAATTGTTCACAAACTGGCCTGATCGAAGTTATAAACCCTTTGGATAACAAATGTTTAATGTACACTCAGTGCACAGACAATCACCCTGATTTCTTGCTTTATAGCCAGGTCTTCTTCTCAAGAGTGTTACAAAGATGCAGGCAGAGTTGTTTTCTGTTGTTCTATTATGCCAGACAACGCTTTCTGAATTGCTTGGCGCGCGGCTACAAGCGCGCGTGCCTCTGTCATTTGCGGTTACAAACTGCTCATTGTTAACGGACAATAAAGGCCGTGGACCGACCTCGGGTCGAAGGGTGCGCAAGAAAGGCGGCGGAGTTCACCGGAGACGGCCGAGCACATTCCCTTCTGGAGGCACTGTCAGCATAAATGCCGGCCGTTCAATCCAGAAGAGACAAACAATAATTAGGCCAGGGGGAAGATTGCAAACTTGTAGTAACCTGAAACCTCGGAAAATTTCACATTGTCCATCGTGCTGGGCGACCGCATTATCTGTCCCCAATCACTGGCACGGCTTTCAGATTCAGGAGTAAAGTGCCTTCCTGAGTCCATTAATAGCATATAAAGCCATTTACATGTGTCAGAAATCAGCATTAACCTTTTTTGCTATTATTTTTGTTCTTTTGGTAATTTGTAGAAACTGTGGCTGTCTTGTAAGAATGAGTGACAAGTATGATATATTTAATTTTCATTGTTAAGTCATTCTAAAGCCTCGAATTTAACATTGATTTCAAGACAGGCTATTATTCATTTGATCATCATGCCTCGCTGATTCCTTGCCTGCCCACCCTACAGTCTGAATGGTGAGTCCTCCTGTCACAACTATCCTTTTAGAATGTTTCAAATTACATCGGATTCCCCTAGACAGACAATATAGATTCTATGGATGGAATGTGTGCAAGGATCACAGCTGCTTTGATCGTAGAAATGTGTAAAGTACAGTGCAAATTTTTGTAGAAAGGTCTGCATCTGTGATATGCAACGAAGCTTCGCATAAACTGTCATAATGAGATTTTTCTGTGTCCTCGGTTTTAGCGGATGATTTGGGGGCGTAACGTAGGCCCCTGCAGTTCCTGCACTACATGGGCTCCCAACCTTTCAGGTGGCTCCCACACCTTCAGGGGTCATAATTGAGCCGGCAACCAATGAATATCTGCGATTTAGGGGAGACTCAGTGGCGACACATTACATTTACTGGGTGGGGGGGGGCATTATTCTGTGTCATGCTACTGCAATGATGTTAATTATTTATAGTTACTAAGGACACGTCTTCCTCTCCACAACTCCCTAGTGTTAAGTAACTGTTAGAGAGGCTGCATTCCTTGCTGCACCAGGTCTGGAAAAATGTCACCTCTTTCTCGGTCTAAGATATAGCAGTAAAGAACTAAGGGCCCGAATACAATCTTGGCTGACAGGGCTACTGCGTTACAAATGAGACAGATATTCCGTCCACCAAATTACCATTCCATCATAACCTCTAGAACTTGTTATAATGCAGACGGGATATCAGCCATGTTTGTGACTGAGTAGGTGATCCGCCAAAATTGTAATCAAGCCCTAAGTGAACTAAAATTGATAAAACTCCAGTCAGAAAAAAATAACTTCCTTTGCAAACTGCAGATCTTTAATCTAATAAAAATGTGAGCTTTACACAGTATTTGCTTCAGAAGTTTTACTTTTTGTCATTGCAAATAGAAAGTGTTTACTTTCACCAGCACAATCTTTCTCAATTTATTAATAGAAGAAGGCAGAAAAAATCAGTTGGTGTGAGCCAAAATCAGTCTTACAACTCCTCAAGAAGTTCTCACTGGTCAGCTTTTACCTTTCTGAACTCACTATCAATGGCTGCATTCTTGAAGTAAGAGATACGAAATAAAGTAACCACTGCAGTACTTGATAAGGATATTTTAAATCACTGGGGAGTTCCATAACCTTATAGAGGAATCAGGCCAAACACTCACTTTATTTATAAGGTTAAGGAACTCCAAGGTGATTTGCAATATCCTTATCATGTACTCAGGGAGTACTTTAGCCCATATAATACATGTTCACACCATCAAATTTCCCACAAACCCCTTCAAACCTTGGTGCATAGCTCTTTCATATGAAAGAATTAGCATGTTTACTAACATGAGGAATACAAACAGAGCCTCTAGAACAAAATGTAACCCCTTTACCGCGGTGTAGAATCCGCCGCAGTGCGGAGGTTTTCATGCGAGGGCGGGGCCGCGCCAGCCAACGGACATGCACAGCACTCCGAAGGTAGTGCTTGCGACGACCGTTGGCCGACGCCATCACGCAACGGGTTAAATACATCAAAAACCAGTTAGACACTTGTTGCAAAAAGATATTAGAAACTGTTCAATACAAGTCAATTTGTTTTAGCTCGAATGTGTAGAAACATGCAGGAAGAGTTTAACTTTTCAATAATTATCTAGGGAATTCAAAAAATAATCACGTTTTTTCTGCTAGTCACAGTAAGATAGAAAAATAGAGCAGACAAAAGAAAATCAAGTTTTTGTTGTTGCTTTAAACAGCTGTTCTGTGACTAGACCTGCCTTTCACCTTGGCTGCTGGCTCTAGCAGCAGGAATTTGGATTTTAGGACTCAACCGCAATACCTTATTAAGTTGAGTTGTGATGTCTTTTCTTTTACCCCGGTGACTGGGTGTGTCACAAGTCACCAATTATTAAGAAATTAGAGACAGGCATATATACAGGGGTTGCAAAATCCAAGATATTATATACAGTATAATGTACGGGCAACAGTGAATAATGTGTTTTTTTCTTCACTAAGGGTGTTTGTTTGATATTAGATACACAATGAGGCCAAACTGGAGTGGTCTACGATGCCTCCCAGAGCTCTGAAGCGAATAGCATTCTCTCATACCAATGTATAAATTATACGTGATATTTGCTTCCCCAAATACTCTGCTCCTGCTTTCAATATCATTGCATGGGTTGTGGATGCTTACACAATGTAGCCTCTTTAACCTGAGCTCCCTGCTCCATATTACATTTAAGCGTCCTGTCAACCACCCCACCGCCCTCTAGCTATCTCTCAATTCCCCACCCTAAAATTAAGGAAACCTAACATTTACCATCTTGCCACTCTGCACCACCTGCATTACCTTCTCTCTTACTAAATAATAATGCATGTGGAACTGTAGTCCTGTCATCCACCCCTTCTTAAGTTCCTCACTTTATCTCCTCTCAATTGCAAAAATTGGAACTGGCCTACTGCCACCCTCCCACATCACGCTCTGCAGCTTCCTTCCCCTTTCCCACCATAAACTCTGTTGCCTGCTCTTCTTCAGAGGAGAAAGCTAGCATCATGCTGACAGCTTTCTGAGCTGACCTGCTTTCCGAGAGTCCTATCAGTGCACTCTAATTGTTTCCTACAATGTGCTAAACACATTTGTTCTACCACTGTTGTGACACAGCAGCAGAAAATAAGTGGGTTCAGAGTTTGGTATTCACACTCCTAGCCCTCAATCACAAACTGACATAAAAAAATATAATAACCACAAGAATAGGTCAACAGATGGTCTTTCTGCTATATGTGTATAGGCATGTGTTTAACTACCTCAATACTGATTAGTACATGCTGCATCTTATGAAATTTGCTCAGGACACCTGTTGTATTAGCCAACTTAAAGTACTGATGCATTATTTGTTTATTTAGATGGTTTGCGAGGTCTTACATCACTTGGAGCGTGGTTCCAGTCACATATACCCTGAAAAATATATCTTGCACACAAGCCAGTTCCTTTTTAATTGAAAATTGAGGAACCACCCATGATTCGAAATTATTAGATGGTTCATATAAAATACCTAATATAAAATGTAAATAAAATGACCTTTGCAGGAATTTCAATAAAACATTGAGTGCTGTTTTAAATCATTAATACAGGTACTTAAAATATATATTAATAAACTTGCCATAAGATTTATACTACCAGAATTGTCACCATCCTGTCTTTTGCATAGATCTCAACCTTGACTCCAGAAGTAAACCTTCATGGCGTTTAACTAGAGTGATGCACAAAAAACAGAGGTAATACTAGGAACGTGTAGTCATTCTACTGCTCATTATTGGCACAGTAGACAGCACTCATATAAATACTTCGGGGAATAATGTGTGCTTAACATACGTTTAACACACATACATTTATATAAGTTTTTCATCATTTATTTCATTTGGGTTAAAGTAGCTTGAGAAGATGTGTGAACCTTAATTACTGGAATCTTAAAAACACAAACAGATCCTACAGCTCTTTGAGAACCATGCAATCCTTTCATCATCTCCTCTCCCACATTTTTGGCAGACCCGCGTCTGCTCACGGTTCAGTTCTACTATGGCACCCTCATAGTGCACTCGAAGCCAGATCAGTAAAGGCAAACAGGCATCCTAACCACGGAAAATCTTCTCTGCCTTATGCCTTTCAGAGTCACACTCTCCTTGTTGACAGGCGTTTTTAAATAACTAAAGGAAAACTGTCATGTACACTACAGTTCCCATCATGCAATATTCATTGAACTTACCTGTTGCCAATTAAGGAATGCAATAAATTACATGCTGGTTATGGTGCCTTTTTAATGGGACTGCGCCAGTACTGATACGCCTGTGAACAAGGAGAGTGTGACTCTGAAACGCATAAGGCAGAGCAGATTTTCCATGGTTGGGATGCCTGTTTGCCTTTACTAATCTGGCTTTGAGTGCACCTCCAAATCGAGGGTGCTTTGTTGTTAAAATAAATTACGGCTATGCAGGCGTGGACTTGCACCACCCTTTCAACTGTGGAAGGGGTCCATGGAGAGACAGAACTGCTCAAGTCTCCGAATTGAAACCATGTGGCATAATTGCGGAGCATTCCTTTCTTGGGGGCCCACTGAGACCGGAAACAATATAATAATATGCAAGTGTGCGTAGTAACTACTAACGGAATAATTTTAAAGGGCACCAAATAATTTACTACAGGAAAGCTGTCATGGACTTACACTACAGTACCCAGCATGCAACATTTTTTGACTTACCATTTGCCAATTAAGGAATGCAATAAATAACATGCAGGTAAAGGTGCCTTTTTAATGTGCTGCGCTGGTACTGATACGTCTGTGAACAAGGATAGTGTGACTCGGAAAGGCGTAAGGCAGAGAAGATTTTCCGTGGTTGGTATGCCTGTTTGCCCTTACTAATCTGGCTTACACGGCCAAATCGAGGGTGCTTTGTTAAAATAATATATATATATATATATATATATATATATATATATATATATATATATATATATATATATTACCTACTGGCGGTTGCCAGTAGGTATATATAGTTAGGATTTTTTCTCTATGGGTTTTTTGAAAATTCTATGTCTAATAACTTTGGCGTTTGTGGACGGAATTGGCTGAAATTTTCAGGAAAATGGCACATTTTGTTTCTGAGCAGCCCTTGAAAATTTGGGGGGGGTTCGTCAAGGGGGGGCCGAGAAAAAAGGGGGGTCCCAAAACGTGTTTTTAACATTGAGTTTTCCATAGGGCGGTTGGCCTCACTTTTAGCCCGAACGGCTGAATGGATTTGCACGAAACTTGGCAAAATTGTAGGGACTGGTAGCCCGATGTGCCTTTTGTAGGTCTCAATATATGTGCTCCAGTGGATTTTGAGAAATTAAAGTTTAAAAAAAGATATATATCTGTAAGCGCGGACCAGGCAGCGCTCTGGTTCGCGGACTTTTCGCGCAACGGAGCTTTGTGAAGCGAAGCTGATTGGTTCTCCGGCGTCTGTCAACATTCCAAACAGTCCGTAGCGGCCGCCATCTTGTCTCTCGGTAGGATCGAGAGACAAGAGGAGGCCGAAGCGAAGGGGCAAATGACCATAAGGGGGCATAGTACATTGTCGCTCACCCCCTAGGTTTGATGTGGAGGTTTTAAAAGGGCCCCGCGGGGCAAAAAAAAATAAAAATAATAATAATCGAACAGCTGAATGGATTTGCACGAAACTTGGCAAAATTGTAGGGACTGGTAGCCCGATGTGCCTTTGCTAGATCTCAATATATGTGCTCCAGTGGATTTTGAGAAATTAACGTTCAAAAAAAGGTATATATCTGTAACAGCGCACCGCTTCGCGTACTTTTCGCGTTACGGAGCTTTGCGAAGCGAAGCTGATTGGCTCTCCGGTGTCTGTAAACATTCCAAACAGTCCGTAGCGGCCGCCATCTTGTCTCTCGGTAGGATCGAACAGCTGAATGGATTTGCACGAAACTTGGCAAAATTGTAGGGACTGGTAGCCCGATGTGCCTTTGCTAGGTCTCAATATATGTGCTTCAGTGCATTTTGAGAAATTAACGTTCAGAAACAAGATATATATCTGTA
This sequence comes from Lissotriton helveticus, assembly GCF_964261635.1. Classification (NCBI taxonomy): domain Eukaryota; kingdom Metazoa; phylum Chordata; class Amphibia; order Caudata; family Salamandridae; genus Lissotriton; species Lissotriton helveticus. Next base: position 875,075,766 of record NC_136068.1, on the reverse strand, counting down.
ACAGCGCTCCGCTTCGCGGAGATAAAATTATATGTGTATTACCTAGCTGTTGCTAACACCAGTTAGCGACGGCTAGTAGAAGATAGCGACCATCTTGGGCCCCACTTTGCATGTGAGTGATATTTATCACTAATGACATGCAAAGTGGGCATGCCAAGATGTTAGCGACTGGAAACAGTCGCTAACATCGCTATCTCCTATTATCAACTTTTGGAAATATTCGAGATAAGGGCGAATATCTCTAAAAGCTACCACCTGCCCTGAGCAGTTCTTAGCCATGTTATCCAATGGGAGGTGGATAACATGGCTAAGAGCATTAGCTCGGTAATGCATGAATATCGCTGAGTTTTCAGCGATATTAATGCATTGCGGTCGTTTTTTATCGTATTTCCGATAAACCTTGATAATAGCAAGGTTTATCTGCGATAATTTCTGACGATGCTTAGCGGTAAAAAAATCGTTGCTAAGCATCGTTAGGGATAAATATCGCTTAACTTTGGTAATATGCCCCAACGTCTGTTAACGTTCGATTCGAAGGAAATCAGGAAGTGTTGAAAAACATTGTCTGCGCCATCTTGTCTTTTTTCAAATGCCACACTTTTGTCGTGCACGGCAGCCATTTTAGATGCCTTGACCAGACCCACTCTGTGCACGCTGTCGATCCTTAGCATGGCTCCCCACCCTCGCAAACATCTCCCCCAGGCAGTGGTCACCCCCGCTCTCTGTCTTATGCATGGGTAATAAACCTCCCCCATCTGTGCTGCTGTTCCCTGAGAATCACACCCTGTGCCCGCCCGACACCTCCCTTTCGCCCTATTCACTACCGCACCCTCTGACACTCCTTTTCCTCTGTGTCCGATTGTCCAGGCTGGTCCTAGGGTATCAGCTAGCCCTGCAGATGTAGTTTATGGCCACAGCTGTAAAGAATCACCCCTCTTCAAAGGAGTTATAGTAGATCAAGGCCCACACTCGATGAGATTCGTCACAGCAGAAGCGTTGCTATTATCTGAAAACCATCCTGTATTGTGATTGGGGAGGGGACCGAGCCTGAAGCGGAAGATTCCAGGGATGACTGTTTGTACATCAAAGTTTTTACAATTATGTGTCACATTAAAAATATATAGCACTCCGACAAAGTAGTAAGATTATAAAACTTTAATAATTTATAAATATATACAAGAAAACAAAAATAGTAATAACATATAAACATTTTTAGGGAAAAACAACGAAGTAGCGGTCGGCTGTGCGAATAGTCCCAACGCAGCACAACGTCCAGATTTCCGGCGTGGGGCGTCGCGGGGGGTGGGTCATCAGTAGCAAACTGTTGTGCAAATAGTTCCAAGGCAGCAGAACGCGTTGAAATCTAGATGACACGAAAGTGATGTCTAGTAAGTTGCCACCCAGCAAATAACGGCATGGGGCGTCGCGGGGGGTGGGTCATCAGTAGCAAACTGTTGCGCGAATAGTTCCAAGGCAGCAGAACGATGGCACCAAGGTGATGTCCAGTAAGTTGCCGCACTGGTTTTGGTATCCTACAATGCTGCTCCGAATAACGGCGTGGAGCGCCCCGGGGGAGGCGGCGTGAACGGGCCTCTCCAGGTGGAGTGTCATCTGTTGTAGTGGGGCGCCCCTTTACCGTTTCAGTTGCCATTCCGTCCGTTTTTGGTCCACTGTGTCAAAAGCCGCAATTCAGCTGAGTTGCGCCCACTCTTGCGGTGCAGCGATAGGCGGCTGTCACAGGACTCTCAAAATGGCGGCAGGCTGTTTCCTTTTTGGGCCTGGTCCACTGAAATGGCCCTGGGACACCTTGGAAATCGGACGCTTGTCTGCTAGGTCTTGGACCTCATTCTCGAAAGCGTCCCCTCCGCCTTGAGAATTCATCAAAAGTTTTGGGGGCTCCGACTCCTGCAGGCTTCTGGTGGGGAGCGGCTGCCATGATTGCTCGCGGAATGACCACGACTGAGCTACGAGATGGTGGTGCTTTCATGCTGACGCCAGCTTCAGTCTGAAACATCCAGAAACAAGGTGGGGCTTTCATCGTTTGGGGAAAAAAAAAAGTTTTCATCCTATGAAAAGTGTTGTTTTTAGGTCACATGATCAAGCCTTCCATCATTAGGAAACCAAAATTAAAATGAACCAATGAAAAGTTTTATAAACAAGTCACATGACCTGTTATGCGGCATAGGGTGTAACATTAGGAGAAAATACGTTGGCACGTGAGGCGGCGTCAGTAGCGGACCGATGTGCAAATAGGCCGAAGGCAACACAACGCGCCAAGATCTGGATGGCACCGAGGTGGTGTCCAGCAAGTTGCAGCACTGGTGTGGCCATCCTACATTGCTGAAAGTCGGCGTGGGGCGCCCCGTTGGCCTGTGAGTTTGCGTCAGTAGCGGACCGATGTGCGAATAGGCCGAAGGCACCACAACGCGCCAAGATCCGGATGGCACCGAGGTGGTGTCTAGTAAGTTGTCGCACTGGTGTGGCCTTCCAACAATGCTGAAAGTCGGCGTGGGGCGCCCCGTTGGCCTGTGAGTTTGCGTCAGTAGCGGACCGATGTGCGAATAGGCCGAAGGCAGCACAACGCGCCAAGATCCGGATGGCACCGAGGTGGTGTCTAGTAAGTTGTCGCACTGGTGTGGCCATCCTACAATGTTGAAAGTCGGCGTGGGGCGCCCCGTTGGCCTGTGAGATGGCGTCAGTAGCGGACCGATGTGCGAATGGGGCCAAAGGCAGCGCAACAATATTTTCTGATTTGAAGACACCACAAGGCGCTGAGATGCCAAGATCCGGATGGCACCGAGGTGGTGTCTAGCAAGTTGTGGCACTGGTGTGGCCATCGTACAATGGTAAAAGTCGGCGTGGGGCGCCCTGTTGGCCTGTGAGATGGTGTCAGTAGCGGACTGATGTGTGAATGGGGCCAAAGGCAGCGCAACAATATTTTCTACTATATTTTCGGAGTAGAAGACACCACAAGGTGCTGAGATGCCAAGATCCGGATGGCACCGAGGTGATGTGTAAGTTGCGGACGGATGTGCGAATGGGGCCAAAGGCAGCTCAACAATATTTTCTGAAGAGAATACACCACAAGGCGCTGAGATGCCAAGATCCGGATGGCACCGAGGTGATGTCTAAGTTGCGGACCGATGTGCGAATGGGGCCAAAGGTAGCGTAACAAGATTTTCTGTATGGAAGATACCACTAGGCGTTGAGATGCCAAGATTCGGATGGCACCGAGGTGATGTCTAGGAAGTTGTGCCACTGGTGTGGCCATCGTACAATGGTAAAAGTCGGCGTGGGGCGCCCTATTGGCCTGTGAGATGGTGTCAGTAGCGGACTGATGTGCGAATGGGGCCAAAGGCAGCGCAACAATATTTTCTGACTGACACCACAAGGCGCTGAGATGCCAAGATCCGGATGGCATCAAGGTGATGTCTAAGTAGCGGACCGATGTGCGAATGGGGCCAAAGGCAGCGCAACAATATTTTCTGATTTGAAGACACCACAAGGCGCTGAGATGCCAAGATCCGGATGGCACCGAGGTGGTGTCTAGCAAGTTGTGGCACTGGTGTGGCCATCGTACAATGGTAAAAGTCGGCGTGGGGCGCCCTGTTGGCCTGTGAGATGGTGTCAGTAGCGGACTGATGTGTGAATGGGGCCAAAGGCAGCGCAACAATATTTTCTACTATATTTTCGGAGTAGAAGACACCACAAGGTGCTGAGATGCCAAGATCCGGATGGCACCGAGGTGATGTGTAAGTTGCGGACGGATGTGCGAATGGGGCCAAAGGCAGCTCAACAATATTTTCTGAAGAGAATACACCACAAGGCGCTGAGATGCCAAGATCCGGATGGCACCGAGGTGATGTCTAAGTTGCGGACCGATGTGCGAATGGGGCCAAAGGTAGCGTAACAAGATTTTCTGTATGGAAGATACCACTAGGCGTTGAGATGCCAAGATTCGGATGGCACCGAGGTGATGTCTAGGAAGTTGTGCCACTGGTGTGGCCATCGTACAATGGTAAAAGTCGGCGTGGGGCGCCCTATTGGCCTGTGAGATGGTGTCAGTAGCGGACTGATGTGCGAATGGGGCCAAAGGCAGCGCAACAATATTTTCTGACTGACACCACAAGGCGCTGAGATGCCAAGATCCGGATGGCATCAAGGTGATGTCTAAGTTGCGGACTGATGTGCGAATGGGGCCAAAGGCAGCGTAACAATATTTTCTGTATGGAAGATACCACTAGGCGTTGAGATGCCAAGATTCGGATGGCACCGAGGTGATGTCTAGCAAGTTGTTGTGGTCATCCTACAATGCTGAAACTCGGCGTGGGTCACCCCATTAGCCTGTGAGATGGCGTCAGTAGCGGACCGATGTGCGAATAGGCCGAAGGCAGCACAACGCGCCAAGATCCGGATGTCACCGTGGTGGTTTCATAGTTGAGAGGCACTTCATCTGCAGTGGGGCGCCGAGATCCGGATGGCACCGAGGTGATGTCTAGCAAGTTGCTGTACTTGTGTGGTCATCCTACAATGCTGAAACTCGGCGTGGGTCGCCCCATTAGCCTGTGAGATAGCTGTTCTTTGGATTTGGGCCTGGTCCACTAAAATGGCCCTGGGACACCTAAGAACTCGAACGCTCGATTTTTTTTTCCTTTCCTGTACATGCAAAAAAAGGTAAATGCCCGGTATGTTACACGCTTCATCTGCCACGATGAACTCTCCAGAGGAACCGAAAAAATATATAGTTGTGGTAACTATACCATGCATCGTCATATGGAGAGGTGGCACCAATTAATTATAGTGCTGCATAAAAGAGAGATTTGGAGGAGAACCCCTGACCTGCTAGTACATTCATCAAAGAAGTGGCACTGAGAGCTTCAGAGGCAAGGGAAACGGTCCCAAATATTTAGAAGAACTTTGGAAAGATTAAAATGACATGTTTAGATTGTGGTAAATTAATTTCATGTGGGCAGATGAGTGTTACTCTAATAAATACAGCATATGAACATCATCATAGTCGATGGTTGGTAGAGACATTTTGACTATATCCTGGACCTGCCCGTCCTCGCCCAAAATGACGCCGGAATAAATGGGACTCGTAACTCCTTGTTGTGTACTGGTTGCAGAACCTTGAAATCACGAGATACGTATGCAGTTTTGAAGCACATGGCGGGCGGGGACGAGAATTGATTGAATATTTCGACATCCCTATTGATATTAAGTTCTGATGTGTTATTGATTACTGTACTGTTGAAAATTCGAATTAACGTCACCCATGGTACTTGCCCGCAAATGTATATCTAGATAATTTTATTGTAACTGGCCCTGTCGTATTTTAATTATAAAAAGTACGTCCACCGATTCCGTAACTGTTAGACACCTTAGTTTTTGCAACCTAATGGCCCGCCCGTTACGTTCCTGTACAGTGTAAATGTCTATTCATCATATACGATTACAGTTTGCTCCGTGGCAGGCCCACGTGGTTATAGGCTCGTATTTGTATAATGAAATTTTCACAATAAAGGTTTTTAAAAGAAAACATGGTAGTAGTGTATACATTGGTAAAGTTTTTAATAATAGTCACTGTTTTAGAATCATTAAAAGGCAAGTGAAATAAAGCAGACCAATTACATGAAGGGTAAAAGGTATAATACGAAGGAACGCAGTAAAGATAAATGGTCAAGGGCTGTTGTGTTTTCTATTCCTGCAACATAAAGTGATCGATAAGAATCTCATATTCAGGCGTATCGGCGACTAAGACAGCAGGTCGACCCTCTTTTGCTCAACTGCTCCGTCATGGGACGAAGAAACGCTCTTTTTCTCGAAAAAAGAATATATTTTACTTGCAGGACAGTTGTAAAATTTCCGGGAAAGTACATTAGCCTGGAACATTATAACATATATTTAAGAGAAAATAATGTTCGGAAGTAATTAAAAGCGTAATTTTTAGGTGATATGACCAAGGCTTTCATCATTAGAATAAGAAAAGTAAAATGAACCAATGAAAAGTTTTATTAACAAGTCACATGACTTGTTATGCTTACGTTACGCGCTGCGCGCCCCGGATGACTTCCGGATGCGCTAACGCGGCGCGTCATATGACGCATTACGCGACAACGCAGGTCCAGAATATAGTCAAAATGTCTCCACCAACCAGCGGTCGAAACACAACCCCTTTCAGCAGGCTAAATAGTTCTGTTAAATGACAACAGAAAGGACAGGCAACAAGAACCATCAGTCAAAGAGGGGAGGGCTAGTTCTTCTCTACCGGGTTACATTGGGGCGCTACCGGAACTGATCGAATTGGTAGTCTACAGTGTTTCTGGATGTTTCAGACCGAAGCTGGGGTTAGCATGAGAGCAGCACCATTTCGTAGCTCCGTTGTGGCCATTCCGCAACCAATCATGGCAGCCGCTCTTTATCGTTATTTTGGGCGGGGTGGGTGGCGGAGCCGAGCTGTTTTGCAGCCATCATTGTGTGGAGTTCAGTTCATCTCACTAGTTTTGTATTTGTCATGAGGGGTTGTTCCTAATGTTTCTATTTTAGCGAGGTCAAAAAGAGATCCCATTAGTGGCCTACTGATTTTGCTCGATTCCTTTTCTTTTTTTTTACACGATTTTTCATTATCTGCAAAGACTAAACAGAGTATTGCGACTCTGTGTTTGTTTGTAAATAGAGAATGAACCAAAGAGAACTAATTCTAAAACAGTAAATACTTGGATAACAATCAATCAAATGGAGAGAGAAGCAGGCACGACGGATTACAACGGGGGCAAAGGCCTGCGTTAACTACCTTTCACTATCTGCAAAGAGAGAGTACTCCTAATAGAAATGAGGGGGGGGGGGGCACCATTCAAAGCAGATCAGTGTGCATAAACACGAAAATGTTTTCACTTACCACGTACTTGACATTCGACAGCTTATGATATTTGCTATTAAAAAACCATTGAAATTCACTGAAAAAACCATAGGTTATAGACCATATATAGTTAGGAATTAGCATTTACAAAACCTTGAAAATTCACTGAAAAAACCATAGGTTATACACCATATATAGTTAGGAATTAGCATTTAAAAAACCTTATTTTACTCACACAAAACCATTGAAATTCCATATATAGTTAGTTGCACTAACTATATATCGCGCACCCGCAATCCACTGCTGATCATGTCACATATTACATCATTCATGACATGGTCAGTGACATCACTGATGACATCACTGATGACATCTCAAATGACATCACTGATGACATCACTGATGACATCTCAAATGACATCACTGATGACATCACTGATGACATCTCAAATGACATCACTGATGACAACATCCAGTGACTGTATTTTTCTGTAAAGTTAAAATATGTCTTACATATTTAAGAATGAGTGGATGTATAAATGTCTGGATGAAGGATTTAGTAGGTGCATGACTGACTGTATGAGTGAGTGATTAAATGTGTCTCACTGAGTGCATGGGTTAGTGACTAAACTGTCTTAATTTGTGCATCATTATGTCTGTTGTTCTGTAAACTGCAGCATGTGTTAATCATTAGCAATATGATTAACTATATGGGTTATTGATTGGTTGCCCAAGTATTTGTATGGCAGACTGAGTGTGTGTGGGGGTGGCTGGGAGGTGTATGACTCTGTGCATAGATGTGTGAGCAGTTGATTCACTAGATGTATGGGTTCAAAAGTGCATGTGGAAACAGCTGTATGGGCGGTTGACTGTGTGCATGAGTGTATTGCTGAGTGAATGGATATCTCAGTGCTACATGTCAAAGTAAGTACATATGTAAAACACAGTACATGTGAGAGTTGACATATATAAATAACTGTGCATAAGAGCTAGTGAATGTGTGAGTGGCTGTATGGATCATTGTGAACTTGTATCAGGGATTGTATAAGAGAGTAAATATGTGTTAGTATATGTTTGAATAAGTAAGGTGTGTATAACTGTATAGTTGAGAAAATGGAGGTGTGATTGATTCTTTGCATGACTGACTAGGTGTGTGTGTAACTCTATGGATGAGTGACAGTCTGTGAGTGTCTGTTTACACTTACTGTATCTAAGGTTATATTAGAGTCTGAAGAGCTTCATCTTATTATCACATGAATGAGGTCATCAGTGATGTGATCAGTAATGTCAAATGAGATGTCATCAGTGATGTCATCAGTGATGTCATTTGAGATGTCATCAGTGATGTCATCAGTGATGTCATTTGAGATGTCATCAGTGATGTCATCAGTGATGTCACTGACCATGTCATGAATGATGTAATATGTGACATGATCAGCAGTGGATTGCGGGTGCGCGATATATAGTTAGTGCAACTAACTATATATGGAATTTCAATGGTTTTGTGTGAGTAAAATAAGGTTTTTTAAATGCTAATTCCTAACTATATATGGTGTATAACCTATGGTTTTTTCAGTGAATTTTCAAGGTTTTGTAAATGCTAATTCCTAACTATATATGGTCTATAACCTATGGTTTTTTCAGTGAATATATATATATATATATATATATATTCCAACGTAAAAGGGTAGCCCCTAAAAGAGAGAGCCAACAGGCAAGTAAGTGCTTCAATCCTTTATTTGGAGAAGATTCGCACCCAGGGGATGTATGACATTACAACGCATGCTTTTACATCGCATGCCTTTACAACGCAAGTATTACAATGCAGTTCATTACAACGCATAGTGCTTTGGGGTGCTGGGTAGTGAATAGTTTAATTTACTATTCCAACTCCAGTCCCCGTGGACACTAGGGAAGGTTATTGGATAGTAAATCAACCTATTCCCTATCCTAGAGCGCCCCCCAGAGCAATGCGTTGTAATAGTTTGCGTTGTAATGATTGCGTTGTAAAGGCTCTGCGATGTAAAAGTTGCGTTGTAAAGGTTGTTTACCCACCGAGGCAGAGGCAGCACAAATGTCAGCATCCTCATTAAAACCAGACGCGTTTCGGGAACAGCGTTCCCTTTCTCAATGGTTGTGTTGCTTGCTTCCGAAACAGTCTTTTCACCATGCATGATTTTTAAATGCAAGAGCCTGCCCCAGGCGCCGTGTGTGGTGTCAGCGTGATTGGAAGGCAATATTTCAACTGGAGACGACTGCGAAGCAGAACAGTCAAAGCGGTGAAGTGCGCATCAACCCATATGGGTAGAAATTGCTTTTACTATGTTTTAATAAGATGGACTCACATGAGATTGATGTTCCCTGCACTACAAGACCCAGAAATACAGAGCAACTGGTCACGCCCACTGGGGCATGTTCTTGCATTTAAAAATCGTGCATGGTGAAAAGACTGTCTTAGGAAGCACTGATTGTGCCCCCCACATGAGTAGTCCTGGTAAGGTATCGCAGAACTGCCAATGCAGTGTCTGTGCGCAGTTGTTAACTGCCATGTCGACTTGGCAAGTGCGCCCACTTGCTGGCCCCTAACCTTCCCTTTGTTTACATGTAAAGCACCCCTATGGTAGGTCCAATGTACCCCCCCTAGGAAGGGTATAGTGTATGTGACAAGTAGGACATGTACTGATGTGTGTGGCATGTCTGAAAGTGAAATACTGCCAATTTTGTTTTTCACTATTGAAAGACTATCTTGCCCTATCGGATAGAATGGGAAATGCTTTGTAATATCTTAGAAGTATAACTTCCCATTGGGACAAGATAGAGAAATAAGGTTTAGGCTCTCTGAGCTCAGAATTTAATAACACATCTTATTGTAAAGATGTTTTTTTAATTATGTGTTTGAAAGTGCCACTTTTAGAAATTAGGACTTTTCTTGTTCAACCATTCTGGGTGCCTCTGCCTGTTTGTGTATTGCCTGTCTGTATTTGGAGTACCAGGTGCTGGGGGGTGTAGACAGTCACTGGGGGGGGGGGGAGGGGGGTTGAGGTGTGACTGGCCCTTGCTCAATGATTCAAAGCTGAGCTGAGTAGACCTTGGCTGAATATAGAGTAGTGGGAGGAGATTTCCTTGCACCTGAAATAGGGCCTGTCTCCCTTGCACAATGCTGTCTCCACCCCTTTTGGTCATCTTGCACCAGTGAGGAGATAACTGGTTTGGACTGAGCTCAGAAACTCTTGCACAAAGAGAAAAAAATACATTTTGGAGGATAAGTCTCATATCTAAAACCCCAGAACTTTAGATCACTTGAGGACTCAAGAGAAACCTCTGCTAAGGAGAAGAGCTGAAGAGCTGTGATGAGGATTACTGTCCCTCTGCTGTGTGTTGTGTGGGGTTGGCCTACACAGTTGCTGTTTCTGCCAAGGAGAGTACAAACATCCGCCTGGAGGTACCCGTTCCAGCTCTGGGCCTCTGGAAATGGTTCTTGCTTTCGGGAGGTGTAACACATCGCTCTTCTTGCATCTGTTTTTCCGATGCAAGCACCGCTGTAGAGAAGTATCTCCATGCATCACCACACCGCTGCCGAAACCGACGCAGCACTTGTAACTGCTGCAAGCACCGATGAATTGAGGGAATGTGGCTGAGGAAACGGGTACAGTGCTGCTCAACGCTGCCGCAGCGATCGCCGACACAACCTGGATTTCCACGCATCATACCTTTTTGACGAAACACTTCCCACTGCAGACCGGATTCAACACATCACTTCTCCTGCATACAGCAGAACTGTTGCATCGCCTCCCTATGGTCTCAGGAACTGATGCATCTCTTTTTTTCTTGATGTTTTCCATCTCTGCGGCTGTTTAGCTTTGTGAATTTTGGCGCAAATACCGGTACTTTGTGAGAAATAACGCATCCAAAGTTTTCTATGCACCCAGTTGTTTGAAACCTTTTTAAAGTCATATTCTTATTACATGTATGTTAGATTTTTGTCGTTTTGGCTTTGTTGAGTTTAGATAAAGATACTTAATTTTTCTAAACTGGTATGGTGTCCATTTGTGGTGTTATCACTGTATTACTATGTGTTTTGAGTACAAATACTTTACACTTTGCCTTTGGGATACGTCAGTCGGCTTGTGCCAACTTACCCAGTCGGTGAGCAGGGGTTATCTATAGTGTGTGTTTCCCTTACCCAGACTAGAAGCAAGGATCCATATTAGGTCAAAAGTGGCAACTAGAGACCCCTCATTTCTAACATTGGTGGTCAGTTGTGAGGAATCTAACCAGTATTTTTACTTGACCCACAGTGATTGGTAAACATTACTAGTTTAGTGCAGACCACTTTGAAACCACATACAGTGTTTATTTTTGGTTCTTTTTTCGATCTGACCCTTGAAGTATCCACGATCCATGACTCTGAGGTGGCAGAAATGGAATTTGACATTAAAATGTTAAGTAGTTACAAAGTAGAGCAACTCAAGCAATTCTGCAAGAGCTTTGGATGTCCCATGAACAGCCACTGTAGGAAAGAGGGACTACAGAATGCCTTAAGTGCCTGGTAGGAGGCCAGACTGAGGAGGCTGATGATGCAGATGTGGATGGGGGAGTGTCAGAAGGCGGTTTCAGATCCCAGGACTTGCCATTGGGAGAGCAGCCTCTAGGGTTAGCAGCAAACAATTGTTCCAGGAATTGGGTGCCAGAGTAAGTGGAGGAACAGCAAAGGGCCAGGGATCATGAATTGGAGGCCTTGAAGCTTCAGACCAAGACAGCGGAGAGCAAGAACGCTCGTGCCTTGGAGGGAAGGAAATTGATCTTGGCCCATGAGTTGAGTGTTACTCCAGTAAGGCTGCCGGTTATTACTCCCGCAAATCTTTTTAACAAACCAATTTTACACTTTTAGAATTTTAGCGCTGACTTCACTCATTGCTCCTTTGCACTGCTGCATGCTGCACTGCTTCCATCATGGCTTCCCCGCCCTGGTCCACCCCGGCTGTGTGCCGCTTGAGTAAGGGCATTCCAGGAAGCAGCAGGACTAATCGCTGGCACTTCCGGTCTGAGGGAGGGCGGAGCTACACTCCCGCACTCTCCATGATATCAGATGGATGGGCCAGAGGACACGCAGCGTTACTCCAGTAAGGCTGCCAGTTATTACTCCCGCAAATCTTTTTAACAAACAAATTTCAAACTCTAAGAATTTTAGTGCTTACTTCACTCATTGCTCCTTTGCACTGCCGCACGCTGCACTGCTTCCCTGCTGGCTTCCCTGCCCTGGTCCACCACGGGTGTGTGCCATTTCAGTGGAGGGCGTTCCAGGAAGCAGCATGACCAATCGCTGGCACTTCCGGTCTGAGGTAGGGCGGAGCTCCACTCCCGCGCTCTCCACGATATCAAAACTGATGTGCCAGCAGACGCGCGCAGCGGGCGCGCCTAAGGCAAGCCTGTCTGTGCCCATCCGCGGCCGGCTGAGGCCAGGGGCCAGAACCCCTGCCTGTGACAAGCCAGCCACAGGTACCGCTCTTAGATACACAAGAGACACACTGCTAGCCCTCTCCCACAATGTAGACAATACTAACACACGGTGCTCAAAAGCCTACCCAGGATACACGAACAGCCCATTTTCTTGCCTTGGTTGCAAATGGTTCACTTTGAGGCAACGTCAGACAGGCAGGCAGGCTGAAATAGACCTCTGCATATTTTCATGCATTTATTTTAACGCTAGATCGGTACCAAAGCACTGCCACAATATCTGGGATAATCTTAGTGAGAGGAGCCCCAATCTTGTTTTATTACAGAAACCTGGTTGGATGAAAATAGCTCCCCTGATGTTGCTAATGCCCTACCGGCCAACTACAAAACAGTCAAACAAGATAGGCATGGTCGAAAGGGAGGGGGGGTTAGCGACAACCTGTTAAAGTGGCACAACAGGATGAGTACGAAACATTATCTTTCCAACTACTCCATGATGGCCTCACCATATTGGCTGGCACTGTGATCTACAATCCTCCAGGTCACCAAGTCGAGCTTAGTACCAGGCTACTTACCCAACTCCTCCCAGTATGCCTGAAATATAAGAATTACATAGTATTAGGGGACTTCAATGTTCACTAGAAAAAAGCTGATTATTCTGTGGCCTCACAATTAGAGAGCGACATGCAGATTCTTCAACTGAAGCAATGAATCAAGGGGCCCACTCACACAGCAGGGCACACCCTTGACCTACTATTTTCCAACATCGAACAAACACTAATTCAAGAGATAAAACCATTATTATGGACAGACCACTCGCTTATATCATTCTCACTGTGTCTACTGGATAAACTAAAAAAACCCTGTAAGCCCCAGCAGTCAACCAACAGAGCCTGGAGACTAGTTACTGAAACATCGTTACAATCACACTTTTCCTGCCATAACACTCTGACTCTGAGTGATCTCCCAGTGAATATGGGAGCAGCTAACCTTGAGACAGAAATCAGAACGACATTAGACCAACTCGCACGTAAGCAAAAATCCAAGCAATCCCAAAGATCCACCACTGAGAAATGGTACACACCCCAACTCAAGGTACGTAAAAGAAAATGTCAAAATATCAAACACCAATGGAGACTGTCCAAACAGGAAATAGAAAGATTAAGGTACAAATTCGAACTTAAATCCTACAATAACGCTATAAGAAATGCTAAGAAGACTTATTTTGCACAACAAATTAATGAAAATTGTAATTCAGCAAAGGAGCTTTACAAAATAGTTAAAGGACTTAGCAAACCAGCCAGCATGTCCCAAATTCTACCCCCTTCAGTAGAAGCTTGCGAAAAAATCAGCAACTTCTTCTCGGAGAAAATTAGTAAAATTTACTCCACTTTCAGTCCAATCACCAAAACAGATCAATTAATCAGAAACTCTGGACCCCACACCCAGAAGCTTCATCAGAGATGAGTAATTTCTCTCCCCTCACAAAGACTGAGGTCTTAAAAACAATGGGTGAAGTAAAGTCTGGATCCCCCCTAGACCCTCGTCCCCATTTTATTTTCACTCAGATTGCCCCAATTCTCTGCCCCTATGTCACGCAACTCTTCAATAACTCACTTAACGCTGCCGCCTTTCCTGATATCTGGAAAGAGGAGGTAGTAATCCCTCTACTGAAAAAAAGCAGGAACAGATGTACTCAACCCTGAAAATTATTGGCCAGTCTCCCAACTACCATACCTGTCTAAAGTGTTGGTGAGGTTAGTAAATAGACAACTATCAAATTATCTAGAAACAAATCATTTATAAGACCCCTCACAGACTGGTTTCAGGGCCACCAACAGCACAGAGGCAACGCTACTAGCAGTACTGGATAACATCAGATCACGCACTGACCAGGGAGGATCTGTAGCCCTGATACTGTTAGACCTGTCGGCAGCGTTCGACGCGGTCTCACATAACAGAATGCTGGATGTCCTCTATGAAAAGGGAATCCATTCCAAAGCCTTTGAATGGCTCATTTTGTTTTTAAAGTAATCGAACACAAACAGTTCAACTAGGTAATTTCCATTCCAAACCTAGCGCCATCAGCTGTGGTGTCCCGCTGGGGGCATCGCTAAGCCCCACTCTATCCAATGCCTACGTATCATCCCTGGCGAAAATCAGTAGAAAATGGGGAATCAGTAGCTGCTCCTTTGCGGATGACACACAGCTGATGGTAGCCCTCGAGGAAAGGCCTGAAGTCACTAAAATAAAATTGCATAATGTTATGTTATGTTATGTTATGTTATAATGAATTTCTTGAGCGCACTGTCACCATGAGTTTCGTGGCGCTGGTCGGATTTGGAGGGAAAAGAGGAAAATAATTAGTGAGGGTGAGAAAAGAGTAGTGTTTTTAGGGATTTCCTAAAAGAAAGAAGGGAGCAAGAAGACTTGAGTGAAAGTGGAAGGGAGTTCCATAGCTTGGGGGCCAGACAGGAGAAACTGCGGCCGCCAGATCTAGAGAGTTTAAAACGAGGGACTACTAGGAGCTGGAGGTGGGTGGACCTCAAAGTGCGAGAGGGACAGTAGGGGGTGATTAGGGACTTGAGAAAAGCAGGGGAGGGACCGGTGAGTGCTTTGAAAACCAGGCAGTGAACCTTAAAAGTGATTCTTTCACTGACTGGAAGCCAGTGAAGGTGGTGTAATAGTGGTTGAGCCGACTGCCATTTAGGGGTTTTGAAGACAAGTCGAGCAGCCTGGTTTTGGACGATCTGTAGCCTGGACAGTTGGGATTTAGGGAGGCCGTGATAGATTGAATTGGAGAAGTCCAGCCGGGACATCACCAGGGCTATTAGGACTTGCAACAAGGCTTCAGGCGACAGGAGGTGAGCGACTTTCCGTATCCTGTGTAGTTGGAACATGCAGGAAGATGTTACTGCGCTCACTTGGGCCTTGAGAGTGAGCCCGGAGTCGATCCCAGCCCCGAGGCTTTTTGCACAACCAGCAGGAGAGGGAGGTGTTCCGAGCTCAATAGGCCAGTACTGAGGGCCCCAGTAAGGGGCGCTTCTCCCGGGGAGAAGGAGCTCAGTCTTGCCCGGATTGAGCTTGAGTTGGTTTTGATTCATCCAGTGCTGGATGTGTGTCAAGGCCGTCTGAAAGTTAGTGACAGCATCAGGGGAAGTGAGGGGAAAAATAATTTGTAAATCATCCGCGTAATTAAACACGGTGATATCCCACTTACCTAAAGAGTGAAGGAGGGGTTGAAGGTACAAATTAAAAAGGAGGGGGGACAGGGAAGATCCTTGAGGGACCCCACAGGATGACGGAACGCTAGTGGCGCAAAATGGGCCCATGCTGACTGCCTGAGACCTCTCCTCTAGAAAGGATTTGATCCAGGACAGAGCGACCCCACAGACTCCGGCGGACTCGACACGGTGGATTAAGATGTTATGGTCCACCGTGTCGAATGCCGCCGATAGATCGAGTAGAACTAATGCCTGGGGTTGTCCTCTGTCATCGTTGCGTCTGAGATTGTCCAACACAGCGAGGATCACGGCCTCGGTGGAATGTGCTGGTCTGAACCCGGCCTGGTTGGGCGCCAGGAAGTTGGACTTCTCGATAAAGTGCTAGAGGCAAGTCGTGACGTGAGCCTCCAGGATTTTGGATAAGAAGGGCAGGAGGGAGATGGGGCGGTAGTTGGCAAGGACTGCTGGATTGGCGCCAGACTTCTTTAAGAGGGGTACCAGCACGGCCTCTTTGAATGAGCTGGGAACTATGCCAGAGTTAAGGGAGGAATTGAGTAAAGGAAGAATGCAGTGTGGAAGGGTGTGACAGATGTCGCGAAGCACAGAGGGGGGACAGCAGTCCTTAGGGGATCCAGATTTCACGCGAGTGGACAGTTTAGCTAAGGATTCCGGGTCGAGCATGGGGAACCGAGAGAGAGTGAAGGTGTTGGCAAGAGATGGTACTGCTGTGATTGAGGGGAGAGAGTTGGGAATGGAGTTTTTGATGGTGATGATCTTATCAATGAAAAAGGAGTTTAAAGCAGTGCATGATTCTGAGGAAGGGGGCGGATTCGGGAGTGTCCTGGCGTCCGATGTTAATTCGCCAAGGACTTTGAAGATTTCCTTAGATCTGTTAGGGGCTGTAAGGATTCTGTTAGAAATGAAAGCGGTCTTGGTTGAAATGATTGCAGTTTTATAAGCTTTACAGGCGGACACGTATGCTTCCCTATCGGAGCTGAGATAATTGCGCCGCCATCTACGCTCCAGTCGGCGCAGCTCCAGATGTTGTTGTTTTAAGGTGAGGTTGTACCATTTGTGGGACTTATTGGGGTGAGTGCGAGAGAAGCGGGATAGAGGTGCACATAAGTCGCTGGCCGTCGTGAGCCAATGAGAGATGTTGGCATCCATGGTGTTGACATCTAAGGTGTCAAGAAGTAGGGGCTGAGTCTTAGCAAGTGAGGAGAAGAAGACGGATGAGTCGAGGGTCTTCCAGTTCCGAGTGGACCCTCCATGCCGGAGGGGGGGCCGGACCAGGCCCTTTACGAGGATAGATGACTCAATCAGTAAGTGGTCTGACCAGACGCAAGGGGAAATAGTCAGGCCAGAGAGCGACACCCCCTGTGTCCAGATGTGGTCTAAGATGTTGCCCCCAATGTGGGTGGGAGAGGTGACATGCTGCGTCAGGTTGAGGCTGGAGAGTGCCTCGAACAATTCAGTAGCATGGGGACCGGCGTCGACATGGTTGAACCAGTAGTTGAAGTCGCCATATATGGCGACGCAGGCAGAGGAAGTCATTAGGGCAGAGAGCTGCTCGCATAGAGCGGCAGGGAACAGAGGCATAGGAGTAGGGGGGTGGTATAGGACAAGGCACCAGCTTCGGTTGGCAGGCTGATCACAAGATTCTCGACGTCAGGGAGGCATAGTGATGAGGACGTGATGAGAGGCAAGTCTTTGCGGATGATTGCTGCGACCCCGCCGCCACGACGGCCATGAGGCCGGTTAGCGTTCAGCAGGTAGTAATTGGGGGGTAAGGCAGCCAGGATGTCAGGGAGGGAAAGATCAGACAGCCAGGTCTCGGTGAGCAGCAGAATATCTGGATTCTCGGCGGTTAGTAGAAGGAAAATATCAGTATGGTGTTGGGGGAGAGACCGTGTGTTGAGGTACAGTATGCGGATAATGGCCTTTCAGAGATGGCACAATGGATGTCTGAGCATTGTTTGAAATTAAATGCAGGGAAATCAGAAATCCTGCTCTTTGGAGGCGTCAACATAATTTGGGATGCCACATGGTGGCCACAAACCCTTGGTGTTGCCCCAATCCCCAAGCAATGCGCAAGCAACCTGGGCATCCTTATTGATAACACCCAGTCCATGAAGGACCATGTGTGGACCCTCTGTGGAAAGGGCTTTGCGACCCTGAAATTGTTAACTAGACTCTTCTCATGGTTCCCGTTGGACTGCAGAAGAACAGTCACGCAGGCCCTGCTTATAAGCTGGCTTGATAATGGAAACGCCCTATTTGTGGACATGACCGAGCTCCTCATTACACGGCTACAGGTGCTGCAAAACGCTGCAGCCAAACTAGTGTGCAACAAAAGCAGACTAAGCTCAGCATCGATGTGCATAGAAAACCTGCATTGGCTACCTATGCGACAGAGACCAGTATTCAAAATGCTCAGTCATGCACATAAAGCACTGCATCAAAGCGGCCCTAGAACACTGCAGGGAATAATTTAGTTATATGGTCCCACAAGGAGCCTACGGTCACTCCATCAAGCATAAGCCAGAACAAAGTGCATCAAGAAAGTGAGGACTGGAGGGTGCTCTTTTTCATATCTGGCGGCTGAGAAATTGCATGAACTCCCCTTGGATTACGTCTCACAACCAACTATCTAGCATTCCAGAAAAAAATAAAAACTCATCTGTTCCCCAAAGACTAGCATCCACCTGTTTTCCACTCCATCAGCAGCCTGGCCTACTCGCTATTAGCGCCATGACATCCTCTGGGATGAATGTTGCGCTTTACAAATAAATAAATAAATGAGAGAAGTTGACATCAAGGCCAAACAGGTGGAGTCCAGTACAAATGGTTGCAGTGTACAGCCAGTGCAAGGGGGTGAGGTTTACATTCCCAAGGACCTAGTACAGAATTTCCTATAGCAGGAGGATATTTATGCATGGTTTGCATCTTATGAGGCAGCACTGCGTATGAAGGAGGTCACTGAGAAGAATTGGGGGGTGGACCTGTGGAGATACTTTGAGGTCAATGGGAGGAACACCCTGACACCTTTGGAGGAGGCGAGTGCTCTGACCTATCCCTATATGAAGGAGACATTATGTCTCAGGTATGGGCACACACCGGAGCATTCCCGGGAAAAGTTTGGGTCTTTTAAGAAGCTTGAATACAATACATGGATTGAGTGCGTAAACATTTATTGCAGAGCACAGGATGGTTGGATAAAGGGCAGCGAGGTAACTGATTACCAGGGGTTCTACAATGTGATTGGCTGGGAGCACTTGAGTAGTCTTTGTGTCGAGAACTGCAGCAGCTGACTAACCCCAGGAAGCTTGCTCAGGCGGCAGACTGCTGGATGAGTACCAGGGTCCACAAGGGGTATGTGGGAAATCCAGCCAAATCCGAGCAGGGTCCCCGGCAGAAGTGAGGGGGGACAAGGGAAACCAAAAGGAATTCTCTAAAGTGCCCATAAATAATAATTTCCAGGGCAAAAGTTCCCAGCCCCTCAGTTCTAAGAAACCATGGCCCCCTAGGAGTAGGCCAGACAACCGGGGTCCAGTGTTATGCATGTGATCAGGAGGGTCACATGCAGAATGATCAAAAGTGCCCTAAGGCACCACCAGCACCCACTGGTGCACTGTCACTGGTCTTAGTTAGTGTAGTGCTGGGGGAGGAGTTAGTTCCTAGTGAGGGTGGGGAGCCACTCTTATCTCATTAGGAGATATTGAGATGGTGGAGGAAACCTGACTGCCGTATCACACAAAAAAGTACCAGCAGTGGGTGATCATCAATGGGAGGAGGATGAAGGCTCTGAAAGACACTGGAGCCACTGTGACATCTGTCAGGTGTCAGTGGGTGTCTGAAGAACAGGTCATCCCCAATGTACTTCACCCTGTAGTTGCTGCAGACAACTCTGAGTGCTTGTGGAAACTGGCACAGGTTCCCATTGAGTGGGGCGGTCTCAGGTTCCTTGAAGGTCGATGTAAGTCTATCCATACCTGCTGACTGCCTGCTTGACCTGGAGAGCTCACCTTGGAGGCAGGGGGAGCGCCAGGCTCATTCAATGATGTTGGGCATGCCTGAGTGGGCCTGTGTGACTACTCGGTCAATGGCAGCCAGGGGTGATCAAGAGGACCGAAAGATTGGCCCAGGTGCCTGCCAGAAAGTGGAAGGACAGGGGGCATGGGAAACCAGCCCCCAAAGGTCTCAGGGTCCAGGAGGAGGCAGAACCTGAAGAGGATGCCCCGGAGCGTACAGGGCAGCAAGTGGATGAACTGGGCAACCTGCCTGAGCTGACCCATTGGCAGCAGGAAGGAGGTCTCTCCAGGGAGGAGTTCTGCAAGGCGCAGATGAAATGCTCTACTCTTGTTAGTTTGCAGCAGCAGGCTGCAGACGAGGCAGCAGGTGGACCTTCCAGATCACATTTGATTTATTGGGAGAATGGTATCCTTTACAGTGAGCCTAAGGTAGCTGAGCCCATGGCAACCCAGGTGCTGGTGATACCTGCGTGCTACAGGACCTTCCTACCTGGTCTGGCTCATGATGTGCCTGTGGCAGGATATTCGGGGTGCGACAAGACCTATCACAGGCTTGTCACCCACTTTTACTGTCCCAAAATGCTGAGGCACATTGGCACACATTGTACGTCTTGTCAGACGTGCCAGGCAAATGATAAAACAGGTCTCACAGCCAGGTGACCAGATGGACCGGGCCTACCCAGCAACCAGATGGCCTGGGACAACTCAGTGACCTGAAGGCCTAGGACCACTGGACCCAGTCGCATGGCAGTCTGACAACGGTGAGGGTGGCCAGGAGCCCTGAGGCTTCAGCTCGGGAGGCTCCTTTTCCGGGGCTGCTTGCCTCACCATGACTAATGCGGGAGCAGTGAAAAGAGGGGGGCCAAACCAGGCCCAGGCCATCTGGTCACCCTGATGACCAGCAAGGGATGGCGGCCTAAGTCCTTGCTCCCCGGTGGAGCAGGGCAGGAAGGGGAGGCACGTGGAGGAAGCAGCCTCCTGTGGGGCCACGTTCCCCCTCCAAATCCCTACCGTCAGCCTGGCAGCAGAGGAACCTACCCCCGTGTGTGTTGGAGGGTCTCCATGGACACCCACAGACATAGACATAAGCTTGGCTCAAAGGATGACTGTCAATAGATCGTAGGGAGGTAGCTGCTCTGCTACTTACAAAACCCTGACACAGAATCATGTCATCAATGAATGATTTAGCACTGGGTGCCCAGCGAACATATGGTGCACAAGGGAGATGGCGACTGCCCCCTTCAGTCCAACGCTCCAGTCCCCAAGCAAGCGGCTCTACACTCGCCCCCAAAATGAGCTGGCTATCACAGGCCAACCAAGGCTCCACAGCACTGCGATATCATTAAGGTTTAGGGGTGATTTTGACTGAAAGGCATTCAGTCATAATCCCACACATGGTAGCTTCGCCCAATTGGCTTCTCAGCCAAGCAAAACACCAAATGTCTGAATCTGCAGTTCCTCTCATACTGAGCAGGATTACTATTACAACAACACATCATCACAAGGGTAAAAGTAACCTGTCCCACAATGGTCTAAACCCAGCTCATGTTCCCTATTAGTGGGTGAACAATCTGACGCTTGGTGAGTTATGCCTCACAATGATAGGAAGAGCTGACATCGAAGGATCAAAAACCGATGTCGCTATAACCACGTGGCCGCCACAAGCCAGTTATCCCTGTGGTAACTTTTCTGACACCTCCTGCTTGATACCCAAAAAGTCAGAAGGATCATTTACGTCTGTTTTCATACTGAAAATCGAGATCAAGCAAACTTTTGCCCTTCTGGTGGCGGGAGGTTTCTGTCCTCCCTGAGCTCGCCTTAGGACACCTGCATTATCGTTTGACAGGTGTACCACCCCAGTCAAACTCCCCACCTGCTGCTGTCCCCTGAGCGGGTCTGGCTTGGAGCCAGAAGCTATAGCCCCATGGGGCTCGCCTCCCTGCCTCACCAGGTAAGTGAAAAATGTTTAAGAGTAGTGGTATTTCACCGCCAGCCTGAAAGCCTCCCACTTATACAACACCTCTCTAGTCTCTTTGCAGTGCCAGACAAGAGTCAAGCACAACTGGACTACTTTTCCTGCTGATTCTGCAAAGCCAGCTCCCTTGGCGTGATTTTGCTAGATAATGGGTAGGGACAATGGGAATCTCGTTCATTCATTCATGCACGTCACTAATTAGGCGACGAGGCATTTGGCTATTTCTGGGTTATTATTGCTGTCCATCAGAGTCAAATCGGTCTTTCGTCCAACAATACAATTAATTCGTTCTGGAGTACAACCACACTTAAAGCTGTCTTCACTGGATCTGGGATCACTTATAGGCTAGAGATGGTACACCATGCAGTACTATTCCAACAATATAACATTGTCTACGAGCAATCCTGAGAAATTAAAGTGTTATTAGGAGGACATCAATAATCAATGTGTGGTATGTAGTGATTATGTGTATGCAATTATTTGAGACCTATTCTTCATTCAGGACATTTTAATAATCATGATGTACACATTGATATCTAAAGTGTTATGAGGAAACATGTATAAAAATACAAATCTATAAAATGCACACCTAACTAGAAAATACAGATCTATAATAATTCTAGAAAAATCACATCTATAAAATCCACGTCCATACTAATTGTTGTGTCAACTATAAACTATTATATAACTGTTTTAATCACATTTAAATATTAAGGAATCAACATTTTAAAACAATATGTTTTATAAGAATGACATACATGTGCTGCAAGACAGTGTACATATCAGCATTCAGCTTGACATTTAATTGTCCATGAATACTTGACATATTTAAATAGTGTCCATTTAAGTAGTCCGGAAAATATTCTTCTTGAATGGGAACAACATTTGCAAACCTAAATCAGCAAGAGCCACATCAATACATGGAGGCCAAGTACTCCCACATTCAACAATAAAGCCATTACATTTTACAGTGTTACAGTTTGTAAAATCTTTGATTTGCTGTGATAGATCCTGATAGTATTTAAACTTTACTCTCAAACACGAATTCAAGGACATTCTGTGAGTTTTCATATCAAATTAAAACACTGTTCACTACAGCATTACCATATTTGGTAAACACTACATCTGGTTTTCGTACTTCACCTTGACTGTTTTTTACCATGAGGTTCCCTACATGTCATCCACCCACACATTTTTGCTCTATCAAAGAGCAATTCCAAAATTTTGTTATGCCTTTTTATCCTTATGTCCTTGGTTTTGGGACACGCACCTGAAATATGTAAAATTGTTTCGCAAACATCTTTGCAGTACCTGAATGTAGCAAATGTAGGATTTCTTCTCCCAGTTGAGGAAAAGTCAGCCCATAACACACGGAACTGATCCAAACTGTAGTCTGCAGGATTTAGTCATTCAAATTGAGGCTGGCGTTGAGCATGGGAGCGCCGACGTCCCGCGGCTACATTTTCATCGTTCCGCGGGCAGTTATGGCAGTCATTCCCCATCGGGGGTATCTGCGGGGGTCGAGGAGAACTTTTATGATGGTGGAATTAACAAGCAACCGGGCCATTCCTTTATGCTGGGCCCGCTTTTTGCAAGGTCGACCGCCA
Organism: Lissotriton helveticus; assembly: GCF_964261635.1. Lineage (NCBI taxonomy): Eukaryota > Metazoa > Chordata > Amphibia > Caudata > Salamandridae > Lissotriton > Lissotriton helveticus. Next base: position 875,052,613 of record NC_136068.1, on the reverse strand, counting down.
TTTTGAGAGTTCGGCAGCTACCGGCAATCGCGAGGTCAAATGAGCAGACGGGCTCCAACCTGCCGGGCGAGGCGTCGCAGCATCGCCACAGTGGACGAACCCTTCACCGGGTGCGTGGAGCGTCGCTGCACCGCAAGAGTGGACGAACCCTTTGCCGGGTGCGAGGAGCGTTGGGGGTGCAGCTGGGGAGCCTTCACCTGGGGAGGTGGGAGAGGCTCATTCGCGCCGCCTCTCCCTCCCGGTGCACCCCACGGCGTCTTGCTTGACATTTGTTATGGCCGGACCAGGCGATGAGGACGAGGGGGGGGTCGGAGGCATGTGCAAGACATTCCCCCCCAGTGTTGTCGCAGCCATTATGAAAGAAGTGGGGACGCCTGGCACGTTTCGGGCCGGGCCTTCAGCCGATGGCGGCCGGACGCTTCTTCGCCCTGGCCCCAGGAACGGGTCCCTTGGTTCATCCGGTGGGACAGGCCTTGGTGTGTGGCGCCGCCTTCGGGCTATACGCGTAGTGGTCCTTCCACCCCACCGCCCCTGACGGTTTTTGTAGACTTTAAAACGCCCAAAAACTACTAGAAAGTGGCCCAAAGTAGCCCAACATTGCGACTTTGGGGAAGGAAGGACTGGAACGGCGTCAGGCAGACGGCGAAATGCATTGTCGGTTTCGTTTGCCGTTGCAGCCGTTTGTCATGTAAATAGTTGCTTAAATGTTTTCTTTGTTTGTTAAAAAATAAAACGTTTTCTCCTGTTACTTCGCTATAGTGTTGTATATTTTCTATTATTCGCCTAAGGTTTGTCGTTAATTGGGCGGGGTGGGTGGTGGAGCCAAGCTGTCTCGAAGTCATAGCGTTAAGTTCGGCTTTCCTCACCAGTTTCATATTTCCTGATGGGTTGTTCCCTATGTTTTCATTTCAGCGAGGTTGAAAAGAGATCTCATCAGCGGCCTACTGATTTCACTCCATTCCTTTTCTTTTCCCTAACAATTTTTATATATATATTTTTTTCTTTTATTTGCTAGCACGATACAGCGGTTAATCCGTATTTTTATATTTGTCCTTTTGTATTAGGGGTACCCTCCTGGCCGAGCCAGATGACCTACCTCCAATAAATGGTCCGGGTGGAACTGGTTTATCAATCAGTGGGGAGTAGATAGGCATGACAGATTACAACGGGGGACAAAGGTCCGCATTACCTACCCTTCCTTACTTGCAAAGACTAGACAGAACATTTCTATTCCACGTTATTTGCAAACAGAGAATGCCTCAAAAGAACTATTCCTTGAACAATAAATGTTCAGACAATCAATCAATCAGTGGGGAGAAAAACAGGCATGACGGATTACAACGGGGACAAAAGTCTGCATTACCTATCCTTCACTATCTGCAAAGGGAGGCAGAATATTCCTATTCTTCCCCGTTTGTAGACAGGGAATATCTCAAAGAGCAATAATCGGTAAAAACCGATAACAAACAATCAATGGGGAGAAAAGATAGGCATGACGGATTACAACGGGGACAAAAGTCTGCATTACCTACCCTTCACTATTTGCAAAGGGAGACAGAATATTCCTATTCTTCCCCGTTTGCAGACAGCGAATGTCTCAAAGAGCAACAGAGCAACCAATCAATCAGTGGGGAGAAAAATAGGCATGACTGATTACAACGGGGGACAAAAGTCCGCATTACCTATCCTTCACTATTTGCAAAGAGAGAGGAACGTTCCTATTCGTCGCTGTTTGCAAACAGAGAATGTCTCCAAGAGAACCAATACTTCAAGTAGCAACCGAGGCTAAATGAACCAATCAATGAACAATACCAGTATTTTAAATACTGATTTCAAAACAATCAATCAATCAGATGGGTAAGCCATCCTACCAATCAGACGTAAAGACGTCCTACTTAACCTTACCCGGACCGGACCATGTGGGCAATTCTTCGCCTTCCTTTCTCCAGCGCCCAATCGTTCTCTTTTCTCCATGTTTTTACCGCAGCATTCCTGTGGGATTCCAGTCAGGACAGTAGGTCACTTGAGAGAGGTCCGTTCAGAATCAGTGAAGTTCATTCAATCGGCAGCCGGACGAGGGCCCTCTCAAGGCAGGTATACTCCAATCGTTTAGATGTTCACCCCATCGTCTGGACCTCTCTTACCAGACCTTATGTCGCTGATGGACCCCGCGTTGGGGCGCCAATTGAGGAAAAGTCAGCCCATAACACACCTGATGCCCAGGCTGCTGGCGCAGGACGCCTCTTAGTTCCCATCTTGAACAATTACCAAATAAAGAGACGGGCGCTGGAAGCAGGAAGACAAGAATAGAGTTTTATTTCTCATGAGGAGAGCCTGTCATTTCGGACACTCGCATAGTGTCTTCAGGAGGTGCTCTAACAAGTTCTCTGAGGCTTCGTCTTTTATACACATGTTTATGATGCACAAACATTCCTTATTACAATAAAGACGCTTTGAAGTGGGAAAAGGCATGCTTGGAATCCCAGCTTCAGGCCTATTCCCATACCAGTCGCTCAGATGTCATCCTCCCCTCCTGAATGTAACAAGAGATTGTGACCTCTCAGCTGGACATTCCTACAGGGCACGAGGGCAGGAGGGGATGATCAGGTCAAAGGTTGGTCAGGTGATAAGGCCGGACACTTCGGTTGGTGTATCACGGTTTTGTTATGCTGGGCAGGGAAAGGGGGATGTATATCCACGAGGCTTGGTCTTAGGACTTGGGACCGGGTCGAGAGGTCAAGTGCAGCCGGGGGGGGGTTTGTCAGCTGAGGGGAAGGGTGTTCCTGGGAGGAAATGGGGGGGTGTGGGTCAAGCAGGAGTGCTACTTCTAGAGCAGGGTCACGCAGAGGGAGAGGGTCTTGTGGCCGATGCATGAGCAGTGCGCACGGGGAGGGGTGTCGGGGGTTTAGCAAATGGTCAGAGAGGCCATGGTGCCTAAAATAGCTGTCGTGTACATGTGTGCATGGGTCTTATGCTGGCGGGATAACACAGTCAGTGTTTCGTAATTATTCGTTCTGCTTACAACAAGGGGTACAGTGAACACAAATGAACGCCGCTTATGTACACATACATTGCCATTTTCAACACCAGTTATGGTTTCTCTAGTATACAAAACATTTGCTCTCAACATCAGCGCAGCTATGTATTGATTTTCTTTCATTTTGTTATGCTTGCTGATTCAGAAATTTGAAGTTGTATTATTTGCTAAATATTTAATACCATCACCTTGGACAGGAAGATTTAACCATTTCTCAAAATCATCTTTGCTCCAATCATATGTTGCTAACAAATTCAAATCATAGCTCAGGAATATACTGTTTAAAATGTTGAGTTTGTGTGTTTTGATTGTGTATTCAGTTTTTTGATTGATTATTTCTCCTGCATACATTAATGAATGAGCTATGTATAGATCTGGAGGTTCGCTGAGGCACAATAAACTATTGACTTTGTTTAAACCAATTGTTGTACATAGCTTTGGTACACTGAGGCCCCCAAATGATCTTTTCAAACACTCGGAAACCATTGCATGTGTATGTAGGTAGGTGTGGGAAATATTTAACTTATTTCGTTATTGGTTGATCCAGAGGGTTTAAAGTTTTAGCTACTGTTCCTGTCATTTCCAATTTAAATGACAGTTTAGGGATCAAGTATTGACAAAATATTTCTACTTTCTGAGTGGGCTTACGTGGTTGAGATCACATATCAAAGGATCCACGGCAATGTTAAACAACAGTAGGGATAAAAAGTCACCTTGCATTACTCCAGAATTCATTTTTATTTCTGGTATTGCTTCGTTATTCTTTCCTTTGAAAAATGTTGTTGAGTTAGTATATCAGTCTTTTATTATGTCTGTGATGTATGAACGAACTCTGTGCCTTTCAAGAGGCTTTAGAGATGTCTATAAACACCACTGTTGAGTCTTTGTTCTTTCGTGCCCCGTTTATGGCATTTTGAAGAAGAGTCATATTTTCGAGACAACCTCTCACCTCCATGAAGCCATTTTGTCTCGTATTCAGATTAATAAATGATGTAAGTCTTTTTGTTAATATTTTTGTGAATAACTTCATGAATGCTGTACCAATTGTAATTGGTCACCAGATACTAATTTTCTTAAGTTCGCTGATCGGTACATTTTTCAGTATCAATATCGACTGGTTCTTTTTTCATGCTTTCTGGGAATCTTCTCATTGAGAACCAATATGATAAGATTCTGGGCAGCAGTCTTGGTTTTTTGTTAAGAACATTGTGAAATCCTTCAGGCCAATCTGTCAGGCCCCACTACTCTCTTTAAGTTTCAGTCATCGAAGGCATTAGTTATTTCAAGCAGTGTAATTTATTTACAAAGCAGGGGTGGCTCCTCCATGTGGGCGGAGGAGTTTTGCCCCAGTACTTTCTCGCAGTGCGAGAAGCAGAAACATAAAATGGTATTATATATACCATTTTATGTTTCGGCTTCTCGCACTGCGACACAGCCAAAGGGTTTAGTTGAGGCGGGCGGGTGGACGGTCCTGCTCTAGGGTGGGGGAGGAGTGGCTTGCCCACTACTGAGGGCACTGACTGTTTGGTCTGCCCTCTGGCGACCAAACCAGTCATGCACACTCGGCATTTTCTCTATGTAGGCAGCATGCAGCCTACAAGGAGAAAATGGCCTCCCCATAGACGTCTGGCTGGTCGACATCACGACCAATCACAACGCTGCCTTTGCAGCATTGTGATTGGCTTAGGGGAGGGGAGGGAGGCTGCCTGCTTCCTGTTCAGGAGAGGAGCAGAGATGACGCAGGACCCGGCCGGGTAAGTTAACTTTTTATTTTTTTAATGCAAGTTTAAATTAAACCTCCCCTTGCGACCACCTCTCTGTGTGACCCCCCCGGCCCCACACCCGGGAGTCATGCCGGCTGCGACTTTTACAAAGTTTTCCAATTTCCGATTCATCCGGTATCCAGACAATTGGAATGAATTTGGTGTTTTTCTTGTTTTCCTTTCCAAATATAGCTTTATAAAATTGGAAGATAACATCAGCACTGATTTGGCAAGTGGCATCTTCTGCACCATCACTGATTATCCTGCCAATATTCTTTTTGTCTTTTTTATACATTACCTGGCATTCCTTGTAGCTGCGCTTTGTTTTAGCATATTTTTCCTTCTGTGTTCGATTGAGCCTTCAATTTTTTTTTATCTTTCTTAGATTTGTTATTTCTCACTGAGACATTCTGTTGATAATCTTGAGCAGGGTTCATAGGCTCATTATTGAGTTCACTTGTTGGTTCAGTACGATTTGCTGGTATAGGACTTATATTACTGGTGTTCTCTGAAATATAAGTCACAATCTCATACATCAGCTCCATAGCAGCATCATGATGCTTTACATTCTTAGTGTATTTCACGACTTCTGAGATTCTACCATACAGTTCATCAAAGTTTTTAATTTTTGGCGCATGTTTTTGATTGATACAGTTTTTTCGCCTTTCTGTTGTTACTTCCACTGAAACTTCTGGTTCATTGCAAGGGTCACTTTCAGTGTTATTGGATGATTGCAGTACATCACTTGCCATTTTCAGCTCTAATCTCTTCTTTTTTCTGCATTTTGTTTTCTGTTCTTATTGTCAAAATGCAGACCCATCAGCACATTAATATTTCTTTTTTTCGTAAACTTTTTCCAATTCTGCTAATAGCAGTAGTTTTTCTTGTGACATAATTGCGGTAGTTTGCTGCTTGCCAGAGCTGCGAGACTAGCCTCGTTTTGCACTCTTGGATGTGCATGCCGAGCATGTTGCGAAACTCCAATTTTTGTTCTGTATCTGAAGTCACAAAAGCTGCATAGAAATTGTAGTTCTTCTTTTTTGTTCCTCCTTTGCATTTTACATAATGGCTTGCAATATTGTGGTATTCGGCTTCCTTATCACATTTTGAACAATACTTTTCAGATAGAAGCCTCTATGTTTGTTGGAGACATATTTTCTTAGTTCTTTAAAAGTTCCCAATAGATCTCCACAAAGGTCGCATTTATATTTGTCATTTGGGTATTTCCATTAAGTGACTTTCTTTTATCACTTTTGTTGGTATTCAGTTCTTTGTTGACCTTGAACACATCAGGCAGATTTTCGAAGTTGGATGTAACAGTGTGATTCTTGGCTGAGGAGGCCACAAATGTAATGGTTTAACTGAGGTCTACTGTTGTGTCTTTGCCTGTTGTTGCAGATAGTTAACAGGGTGCTATATCATGACCTGAATCGCTGTTGCTAGTTGAATTGTTTGAAGTGGGTGCTGGATTGACAAAATCGGTGAGGAGGTTAATCATTTCTGGAAAAGTCAGCACCTCCTTCGCCATCTTTACAGGGTTTTTCATCGCCAGGAACTTCCCCATATGGAACTGTGTTATTTTGTTTCACCATTTCTCACTATCATGCTCGCCGCCATGATAGAACCTTGTTGGGCCTGTTTCCATAGACTTCTCTACGCAGAGTCTAGCACTATAGAGGCAGTTATCAGTGGGACCACTAGGAGGTAAAAGCCATGACGACTGAGAATAGGTTAAGAGCATTATAGTTACTTCCACCGTTTAACCGTGCTTCATTGAACTTTCTTCACTTTGACATTCAGAGTACTGGGCAGAAATCACTTTGTGTCAACACCTGCCTCCGCCTTCACGATGCTTTGTTTTAATTAAAATGTTTGATTCCACTGGTCTACACCAGTTCTAAGTCATCTGCTAGGCACCGGCCAAGAGAGTATGCCGGCCACGTGCCCGCAGGGAGGGGGCATGGGGAGGGGTGACCACCACACTTGGGGGCGATCACCTAGAAGGTCCTGGCTTGCGTACAGAGTCGATATCGCCCCGGAGGGCGGTGCCTCATACAGCCGTGGCATGTGCCAGGCCCCATTTCGTGCCCCAGCCCGACTGACCCAGCCCTTAGAGCCAATACTTTTCCCAAAGTTACAGATCTGACTGGCCGACTTCCTTTACCTACATTGTTCAACTCCATGGAATGGGGATTACCAAGGGTGACTGATTTTTCCAGTCATAAAACCACACTGAATTTGCCATTCCATGTGGTTTTACTGCATACATGTACCGGCTACTTTGAACAGCTGGTAAAAATATGTTCCAGCCTGTAGGTGCATTGGAGTGAAAGAGAATGTTGGGGGTGATGAGGAAATATTTTTTCTACAAAGGTGAGCACTGTATTTTGCTCTCTGGAACAAAATACAAAATGAGGCCATTAGACAAAGTCTTGTGATATTTCCAACTGGAAAATGCACAGAAGGTGCTTGTACAACTGGTTCAGTGACATATTATCGACAACACTGATATCTTGAAAAAAATGATCATTGTCATAATATCGTTGTCAAAAATATTGTTTATATAGATATCTATCTATACATATATATATATATATATATATATTCACAGAAAAAACCATAGGTTATAGACCATATATAGTTAGGAATTAGCATTTACAAAACCTTGAAAATTCACTGAAAAAACCATAGGTTATAGACCATATATAGTTAGGAATTAGCATTTAGAAAACCTTATTTTACTCACACAAAACCATTGAAATTCCATATATAGTTAGTTGCACTAACTATATATCGCGCACCCGCAATCCACTGCTGATGATGTCACATATTACATCATTCATGACATGGTCAGTGACATCACTGATGACATCACTGATGACATCTCAAATGACATCACTGATGACATCACTGATGACGTCTCATTTGGCATCATTCTTGTGCTAATACGATAAACCTCTTCAGACTCTAATATAACCTTAGATACACTCAGTGTATACAGACACTCACACACTGCCACTCATCCATGGAGTTACTCACACACCCAGTCAGTCATGCAAAGAAACAATCTCACCTCCATTTCTTCAACTATACAGTTATACACACCTTACTTATTGAAACATATACTAACACATATTTACTCTCTTATACAATCCCTGATACAAGTTCACAATGATCGATACAACCACTCACTCAGTGGCTCTCATGCACAGTTATTTATATATGCCAACTCTCACATGTACTGTGTTTTACATATGTACTTACTATGACATGTAGCATTGAGATATCCATTCACTCATCAATACACTCATGCACACAGTCAACTGCCCATGTAGCTGTTTCCACATGCACTCTTGAACTCATACACCTAGTGAATAAACTGCTCACACATCTATGCACAGAGTCACACACCTTCCAGCCACCCCCACACAAACTCAATCTCCCATAGAAATACTTGGGCAACCAATTAATAACACATATAGCCTCTCGTATAGCTAATGATCAACACATGCAGCAGTTTACATCACAACAGACATAATGATGCACAAATTAAGACAGTTTAGTCACTAACCCATGCATTCAGTGAGACACATTTAATCACTCACTCATACAGTCAGTCACGCACCTACTAAATCCTTCATCCAGACACTTATACATCCACTCATTCTTCAATATCTAAGACATATTTTAACTTTACAGAAACATACAGTCACTGGATGTTGTCATCAGTGATGTCATTTGAGATGTCATCAGTGATGTCATCAGTGATGTCACTGACCATGTCATGAATGATGTAATATGTGACATCATCAGCAGTGGATTGCGGGTGCGCGATATATAGTTAGTGCAACTAACTATATATGGAATTTCAATGGTTTTGTGTGAGTAAAATAAGGTTTTCTAAATGCTAATTCCTAACTATATATGGTCTATAACCTATGGTTTTTTCAGTGAATTTTCAAGGTTTTGTAAATGCTAATTCCTAACTATATATGGTCTATAACCTATGGTTTTTTCTGTGAATTTCATTGGTTTTTTAACAGCTAATATCTGTAGCTGTAAAATGTATTCTTCTTTAAATCCAAAAATATATTTTATATGTTTATGAATAATTTTTTTTTAAAATATTTTTTTTTCTTCGTTCCCGCTTCGCGAATCGGGAAGCTTCCCGTTAGCTGACCTTGATGCCGCGAAATAGACCGCGAGCCGGTAAACGTTTCTTTACCGCAAGTGCCGCGTTAGAAAACAACATCGTGACGCCTCCCGTCCGCATGACGTTTCACGTTGTCGCGTGATACGTCATATGACGTGCTACGTTAGCGAACTGGTACGCGAAGCGAGTCGCAAAGCGCAGGTTTCTGGAAGCAAACCGGGAGGCCCTGCAAAGCGCTTAACGTAAACACAGCAAGTCATGTGACTTGGTAATAACACTTTTCATTGGTTCATTTCAATTTTGGTTTCCTAATGATGTAAGACTAGGTCATATAATCTAAAATGAACACTTTTGATTGGTTGAGAACTCTTGTTTTTCCCAAATGATGAAAATCCCTCCTTCTTTCCTCACTCTGACTTTCATCATTGTGAGAGAAAGACCCTTTGTGATCACTGAGCAATGGCTTCTTTAGTAGCTTCAGCTGGTGCTTCCCCACCACCTCCACCACATCCAAGGAAGAGTGGACCACCTGCTCAAGTTGTAATTCAACAAGAAGAAGAAGAAGAGGAACAGGAGGACGAGCACGAAGAGAGGCAGTTTTTGCCTGAGCAGCCCAGGACGTCTCACCGGAAAGAAAACTTCATTTGGCAATTTTTTTAAATTCCCAAAGGTCAGAAAAAAGTAAATGCAAGATACGTAACTTGCCTTATATGTCAAGATAGACTGTCCAGAGGGACCGACAAAAAATACAGTTTCGGAAACTACACAATGCATCGCCATATGACTAGGTGGCATCCTAACAACTACAGTGCTGCACAGTTTCGGAACGACCTAGATAATCTCCCTATTATGGCCAGAAGATCTGTTGTACCGGAAGTAACGGGACCAGAGGGCAGGGAGATGGTGCCAAATATACAAATGAGATTTGGTGATGTAAAACACATCTGCGCATTTTGCGATGGATTCATTTCCTACGGAGAAAAAAGCATCACTCTGATCAACAGAGCTATTGACTATCATATGCAAGTTTGTCCGAAACGCCCAAAATAATAAATACTTCTTTTTTTTGTTTTGTTGCTCCTGTTGAGCCCTTTACAATGAATCGTTTTCATTGCCCCCTCCAAGAAAAACCCAAAAAAATATAAAACTGTTCCGAAAAATTCAAAAACAGTAAAAAAATGTTCAGAAAAATAAAAAAAAAAGTTCTTTTCAGAACTACCTCCCCGTTATTAAAAAATTGGTACAATATTTGGAACTGTGCCAACCTCTATTTCTCTTAGTTCGCTTCCCAGTTCGCTCGCGGGTACGCGAACCGGAAGCGACCCAAAAACAGTAAGTATAAGGGAAGGAAACAGACACTTATGTTAAAAGAAAGACAGCTATAAGGGAGTAAACTAGAGATACCATTACCCGTAATCCACTGCTGATGATGTCACATATTACATCATTCATGACATGCTCAGTGACATCATCAGCAGAGGATTGCGGGTTTTTTGGCAACATGCCTTATCCACGGTTTAATAACGCTGCCTTTTGCTTTATATAAGTTTTCAAATTGTATGAAATATATACCAATAGGTCGTTATGAACCTTTAGGTAGTGCTTTTCTTCATGAGGTCTGGTCGCTTCCATACACATACAGATGTTTCAAAGATGATCAAGAAGTTTATCTGAATGGAGAGGAATGCACTGAGACGCCAGATCATTCACTAATGTGTAGGCACATACATTTACACGGTTCATGCAACAAACACCGACCAAATATGGCTTGCGTGTTGCAAGGCACGCCAGTTCCTGCTATCATCCCCACGTTCAAGTTGTTGGAAAATGGTAGTTATTTGATGCTCAATAATGAAGATTGTTCTGAGTTAATTAAAAGTATTCCTTTTATCGTAACAGTAAGTGAACGGGTTATTTGCTGCAGAAATGTTCTATTTCCTCCCACACATGAACATAGGGAGTTTTCAATCTGGCCACAAATACCAACCTTGAGACACGTTTCAACGGCATGGCAAGAATAAGAGCTCTTTTGTCTCAGAGAGAGGTGGCCTTGAGTTCGGCCCGTGAAACTTTCGTACTTCACATAGCGAACACCCATACAGAGGTGCAAAACCTTTTTCAATTAACATTTGCCTTTCAATTTCAGCAACATGTTTCCGACTATCTTTAACGCATCCTCCACAAAGTCCCTGGTGCACTTTTTTAAAGTTGTTACCAGTGGTCTCGTGACTTCATTTGAGAAAATCTTTGGAGTCATCCCTGCTTCCTTTCATTGTATTTTCTGCACTCTGGTTCGTGGATTGGCATTTTTACTTGAATTACCAGCGGACGCTCTTGTGCTTTTTTACATTTTTAAATATGGATGTCCCTCCTATGCAACCTCCGACCCTGCAGCTGCTGACACTGTTCCGCAATCGCATGCTAGAATATTATGGCACAATGCCATTGGCGATATTAAGCACGGCATATGGATTATCTTTTCGGTTCTCCTACTTCACCTGTGTCCAGCCTGTATTTCACTGCCTGACCTGTGATTTCGATTGGGCCATTGATTTGTGTCTCTGTGGACCGGTTTCTCCTGACGTCGACTTTAATCAGCTGATGACTCCTATCATTACTCACGAGTTGGTTTGTCCTGGCGAAAGGATTATGGCTGTGGCATTGATGCATGGACTACTTGGTCCCTGGAATTTACTGGCGGCAGCACAGTCTTTCTTGGAACAGAGCTTTCTTGAAAACCCACCGAGCTGTCCTCTGATGGTGATAGAGGATCCGGTGCTGGGAGAGCACGTATGTTCTTTTCCGCTTTTAAATTGGATGGCTGAACTGTTTTCGGATGAAGACGGTGACTTCCTATTGGAGGCTGTTGCAGCTTATTTTGCATACACAGTTATGTCATAGACCTTTTTCATGTTTGATATGCTGAGTACTAGCATTTCATTGACAATTCATTGACTTATTTGTCAAGTTTTTATTATTTACCTTGCCTATTGGCTTAAGACTCGATAAAGTACTTGGCTGTTTTATTTTTCTTTAGCATTAAATTTTCCTAGTTTTTAATGCTTTACCTTGCGGACCGTCCACATATAAACTTGCAATCTGCTCTCATGAGATGGCACTTCTATTATCTTATTCAGTTCGTTTCCGGATCATGAGGAGGTGTCATCTAGGTCCTGGATATCTTTACACCGTGTTAAGTTAGCATGGGCTCATTACCGGTTTAAACGCCATTTTTCCTTTTTTGCAACTTCTGCACATGACACTTAGTTGTTGCTTTAGCTTTCCACCTAGTAGTTCATCGTGGTTTACATGAGAATAATATGTTATTGGTCTACTATCTGCTTTACTTGTTAAACTATATCTGTACAGCGAGTGCTAAAGTTTCAAGAACAACACGATACAGAATTGTTATGAGGTCTGATCTCCACGACTTCATACTCATAACATAAGTGCAACTTCTGCCAATTCTGGGCATGAGGCGGGTTTTATATTGCTTTGCCGAACACACATACACAACAGTTGATGCGGTTCACATGAAGAGAGAGCTGGTGTATGCTGATGTGATTCCTTCAAATCTAAGACACTAAAGTATGGGCACGCCCTAAACCAACACAAAGAGACCTTCTTAGCAAATAATATAATATGTGTATTAGGGAGGGTGAGATATAAGCAGCCGCGGGCCGTGGAGGGAGTTACGATGGGGCAGGGAGGCGGGGAGGGGGAGAAGCAGGGTGGAGCCCTCTCTACCTTGCCCCTCCCCCTCCCCGCCTCCCTGCCCCACCGTAACTCCCTCCACGGCCCGCGGCTGCTTATAAGTGTTGCTAACTCTTATTCATTTACAGCATGTTAACATACTGTCACCATTCGCTTTTTATGTACTAGTAACTATGCTGGTAATTTTGCTACTGATAATATGTGTACTTGTATTCTCCACCCTGCTTCTCCCCCTCCCCGCCTCCCTGCCTCACCGTAACTCCCTCCACGGCCCGCGGCTGCTTATAAGTGTTGCTAACTCTTATTAATTTACAGCATGTTAACATACTATCACCATTCACTTTTTATGTACTAGTAACTATGCTGGTAATTTTGCTACTGATAATATGTGTACTTTTATTATCTAAGGTACTACGCCTGAGAAGACGGCATTAGTAAATAAACATTTCAAATACACATCTGTTCTTCTTAACTCCATGTTCTGGTTTCTAAGAAATCTATAACGACCGACTGTTCATGAGTTCCACGTATCCTGAGGTACTATAAGTTCATATTCTGGATTGTCTAAACATTGAGAGTTTGTTATATCCAATGTGACACTGTACCTAGCTTGCTAAGGAGTTTTTGATTACTAACGTGAGTTTTGGGACACCCTAATTCGCCGAGGTTCCAATCCTCTGTCCACAGTTCTGTGTGAGAACAGAAACCCTGCGACAGGGGCACCCCCGACCCTTGCTGGAGCTTCATCACACTTGCGATACAACTCCAGCAATGCATTCGCCGAGGTTCCAATCCTCTGTCCACAGTTCTGTGTGAGAACAGAAACCCTGCGACAGGGGCACCCCCGACCCTTGCTGGAGCTTCATCACACTTGTGATACAACTCCAGCAATGCGCCACCTTTACGGCACAGATACATCACGCATCTGTGCTGTTTTTGCCCCATGATGCGCCGCATTGTAAATGCAGCACACCATAGGTGACGGAACAGCGGCACAGAATGACTAACACATCCCTGGTGATGCGCCAGTCATCATAAATGTATCCCTATGCTTCTTATCTTGTTAGAGATGAACCGCCATATGTATCATCAAAGTTATTTGCATTTCCTAAATAGCGAACTTTAAGGAATAAATAGCGATTCTTTACCATTCCTAGTTTGCGATGAGCTATTTGCTAATTAGCCGAATGTAGCCCAATGAAGCCCAATGTAGCCCAATGTAGCCCAAAGATGGCCGCCAGACACACAAAAAAACAAATGTAGCCCAAATATCAGCCAGATGTAGCCCAACTATAGCCCAGTGACAGAATGACCAATCAGCTTCGCAAACCTCCGTTACGCGAAGCGGAGCGCTGTTACAGATATATATCTTTTTTTGAACGTTAATTTCTCAAAATCCACTGGAGCACATATATTGAGACCTAGCAAAGGCACATCGGGCTACCAGTCCCTAATATTTTGCCAAGTTTCGTGCAAATCCATTCAGCCGTTCAATTATTATTATTATTATTTTTTTTTGCCCCGCGGGGCCCTTTTAAAACCTCCACATCAAACCTAGGGGGTCAGCGAGGATCTACTATGCCCCCTTATAGTTATTTCCCCCTTTGTTTTGACCTCCTCTTGTCTCTCGATCCTACCGAGAGACAAGATGGCGGCCGCTACGGACTGTTTGGAATGTTGACAGACGCCGGAGAACCAATCAGCTTCGCTTCACAAAGCTCCGTTGCGCGAAAAGTCCGCGAACCAGTGCGCTGCCCGGTCCGCTGTTACAGATATATATCTTTTTTTAAACGTTAATTTCTCAAAATCCACTGGAGCACATATATTGAGACCTACAAAAGGCACATCGGGCTACCAGTCCCTACAATTTTGCCAAGTTTCGTGCAAATCCATTCAGCCGTTCGGGCTAAAAGTGAGGCCAACCGCCCTATGGAAAACTCAATGTTAAAAACACGTTTTGGGACCCCCCTTTTTTCTCGGCCCCCACTGGACGAACCCCCCCCAAATTTTCAAGGGCTGCTCAGAAACAAAATGTGCCATTTTCCTGAAAATTTCAGCCAATTCCGTCCACAAACGCCAAAGTTATTAGACATAGAATTTTCAAAAAACCCATAGAGAAAAAATCCTAACTATATATACCTACTGGCGACCGCCAGTAGGTAATATATATATATATATATATATATATATATATATATGAAAGCAAAATCTTCAAACCAGCAAAACTCCTGCAAATGAAGACACGGACCCCAGGCTGCAGTAAGGGAGATTTATTTCAACCTCTCAGGCGACGCGTTTCGAGCAACTAGTGCTCTTGATCACACACCATACACCTGGTCAGCACACATTTAAATACATTTTTTTACAATGCAATGCTCCACCTCCTATGTGAATCACATGGTGCATAGACATAGATGAAATACTTCTCTATGCTTCTGGAAAGGGGCGACCGCTCGGACCCCCCGAACGTATGGATGGGTGCCCGAACCTCGCGGGAAGCCATTTTGGGCGGGGTGGGCGTAGCCCGGCTGGTATGCCCAAAGCGGCGTAGCCGGGGCGCGCCTTCCCCCGCCCGAGAGGGGTTGTCCTAGACACCTCGATGGAAGACCACGCCCAGTAGGCGTATCGGGGACGGGTACACGCCCTCCCGCAGAAGGATAAAGGAGCGGGAATCCAGAAGATCGTCCTCTTGTTCCACGGATCGGAAGGCTGCACCCACTCGTTGCTCGTGAGCCCTCGACGGAACAAGCAGCAATTTTGAACGTGGTAATCTTGTTTTTCTCTTTCAGTTTCGAGGGCCCACAGATTTCAGGACCTCGTGGATCGACCAAGGGCGGAAGACTCGAAACCATGCCTAGCAAGCAAGCAGGAAAGGGTTCGGAGACAGAGAGGATGTTACGCCTGTTGTCGAATCGGATGGCTTGTATGGACCGAAAGCTCGGACAAGTCCAGTCGCTCGGGAGAGGTTTAGCGGAGGTAAAGAAGCAATTGGCCGCATTGAACGACCCAGGTCAGCCAAAAAAGGTGATAGGCCCGGCTTTGCCGGGAATAGTCCCCGGGGGAAGAGGGAAGCGGGTCAAGGAAAGGGCGGTTTCGGGGGGGGTCCCAGTTCCAGAGGTACCTCTCATCGCCCCCCTCGTACCGGTCGATAACCCGGTTCAGAACCCAGATGTAGGCCAGCCTATCCCGGTGGTGATCACCTCTGTCGAGGACGAGGAAATACCCCCAGAATTGGCCGCACAGTTGACGGCATGGCTCAGAACAAAGGTGGGGGGCACAGCGACCCCGGGAGATACGGCCGAAGAAGCCAGAGTGTTAATAAAGCAGTTGCGGCAATCGAGAGATGTCGCGAAGGCGAGTGTTCCTCTTGTTCCTCCACAGGTGGCGCCGGGAGTACCAGCAGCTGGTCAAGAAAAGACGGCGGCAACAACAGCCGATCCGGGTAAGCTCGCATTGCCGATGGTGGGGGAGGGCTCGATACCCTCAAGGCGGGAAAAAGTTGCACAGCACATTCCCTTGGCCACGAAAGAGTTAATATGGGGAGACAAATATGTCAACATGTTTTCATTGTTAACGGACCATCGTGAGATGGAGTATGCTAAAACGCAGAAAGATTTGTGGCACCCTAGTGTCTGGCGCGCCAAGATGGCCGAGTTCAGGGTGGAAGAGACAGTGACAAACTGGGTTAAGGCCTTCTCTATATTTACCGCAGTTATGGGGGAACGTAAACCTGAGGTTATGACTGAGTTGGTTTGCTATCAGAATCGCATTATGGATTTTTATTCAATGTATGAGGGGGAAGAATGGAAAGGCTATGACATGAAGTTCCGTAAAGCAAAAGAATATGATGCTTCTTTGTCTTGGGATTGTTTGGACTCGGTGTCATGGCACAAGCAACTCCTGCCAGGGGCAACAGGTACGTCCTCGCCAGGCGGGAGCGGGTCCGGGGTAGTCCGCCAAAAGCCCGGGGTGCCCTTTCGAGCAGGCACAGGTGGGGGCTATCAGCCTAGAGTTGGCGGGAATGGCGGCAAAGGAGGGGTCTGTTGGGGCTTCAATCGAGGCAATTGTAACAGACCACAGGGGACATGCAAGTTTAAGCATGTGTGTGCCGGCTGTGGGAATTCCTCACACCCGGAAAGTGCATGTAGATCAAAGAATGGCGGGACGGGAGGAAAAGGAGGACCTAAGCAGGAGTGAGGTGGACCTTTGTAACCGATTGCCTACACCCGTTGATCTCATGGTTATGATTCCGTGGTTAAACAAATACCCTGATCATGTATCCGCTGGGGTGTTGAGGAAGGGATTCTTACATGGCTTCCACATCCCGGCGGGGGAAGTTCGGGGGAACTCCTTTTGTAGAAACCAGTTATCGGTACGGCACAACCCAGGCGTGGCAGAAAAGAGAATAGCAAAAGAGGTCAGTTTAGGACGAGTGGCTGGCCCCTTTTCCTGCCCGCCGGTGGCCGATTTCATCTGTTCCCCGTTAGGGGTTGTCCCGAAAAAAGATCTGGGGGAGTTTAGACTCATACATAACCTTTCTGCTCCTAGGGGTTCATCGGTGAATGATGCCATTGACCCAGAAGTTTGTTCGGTACGATACGCATCATTCGACGATGCCGTGGCCATATTGAACCACCTAGGCCCTGGGGCGCTGATGGCGAAATGTGATATCGAATCAGCGTTTCGGTTGCTTCCGGTGCACCCGCAGGATCAGCGCCTGCTAGGTTTTGCATTTCAGGGAAGTTATTACATGGATAAATGCATGCCCATGGGTTGCTCCATTTCATGTGCATATTTTGAGATGTTTAGCTGTTTTTTGGAATGGGCATTTATCGAAGCTACAGGGCATAGACATGTTATGCATTATCTGGATGACTTTCTGTTTTTGGGGGCAGCCGGGAATACGAATTGCGCACAGGCGCTGTATGATTTCTGCATCCTCATGAATGAATTCGGTGTCCCATTGGCACCAGGTAAGACGGTCGGACCATCTACTTCACTGGAGTTTCTGGGAATTGAGCTCGATTCGGTGGAGGGGTGTTTCCGACTACCAGTGGACAAAGTGCTCAAATTCCAGGTTTCTTTGATGCAATGCCTAGGTGGGGAGAAAGTGATCCTGCACCAGTTACAACAAACAGTGGGTCAGCTTAATTTTGCCTTGAGGGTGATTCCTATGGCCCGCCCGTTTTCGCGCTCTATCGCGCAGGCTATGGGTGGTCTCAAAGAGGCTCACCACCGTACGAGACTGTCTGGGGAGGTTCGCCAGGATATGCGTATTTGGTTGGCATTTCTGGCGGACTTCAACGGTCGAGTCGTCTGGAGCTCCCCGCCAGAGTCTTCGGAGGAATTAGGTCTATGGACCGACTCGGCAGGGAGCGTGGGTTTTGGCGCCATCTTGGGTGATCGATGGTCGGCACAAACATGGCCAACATGGTGGCACTCCAACGGTCTCACAGGTAACATTGGGTTCCTGGAGTTATTCCCCATCTGGGTTGCTCTGATGACATGGGCTGACGACTTCAGGGGCCGCTCAGTGGTGTTTTGGTCCGACAACATGACTGTCGTTGATTGCATTAACCAACAGGCAGCACGCTGCAAAATGATCTTGAGATTGTTGAAAGAGATTGTGCTGCTTTGCATGAGATTGAATGTACTGTTCAGGGCGAAACATGTGCCAGGTGTACTGAATCATGCGGCTGATGCACTCTCTTGTTCACATATACAGGCATTCAGGGGTTATCTGCCCACAGCAGACCTAGAGGCAGCACCATTCCCAGAAGCATTATGGCTAATCGGTGCCTCGGATTACAGGACCTCGTGGCAGCGAGTCTAGCCCCCAGGACGAGGAAAGCATACGAAGGAGCGTTTCGTTCCTATTGCACATATTTGGGTCCTGCAGGGAATCAGAATTGGGGTCAGGAGGAATACTTCCTGGGGTACCTGGTTGCACTACACAGAGAGGGCCGATCAGCAGCAACGGCCGGTAGGCATAGGGCGGCCATTTCCTTCATGGCCCAGGTACACGGCATAGAAGACCCTACAGGTTCTTTTTTGGTGAAGAAAGCCCTTCGCGGCTGGCAGCGCCTTGAGGGTCGCAAGAGAGATACGAGGCACTTGATTGGCTTAGACAGACTGTCTCTGCTTTTAGCAAAGCTGGATGAGACGTGTTCCTCCCATTACGAAGCAGTTCTGTTCCGGGCAGCGTTCACATTGGCATTCCATGGGGCCATGAGGGTGAGCGAGCTTGTCGCAAGGAACAAGAGAGATATGGAGGGAGGTTTGTGCAGGGATCACATCCAGATAAGGGGTGATTCGATGGTAATCATGATAGCCATGTCCAAGACTGACCAGGGGGCTACGGGAGATAGTGTGGTCGTACAGCGCAAGCGTGGGTCCCCCGTCTGTCCTTTGAAGTGTGTGGAAGACTATTTGGCGCTAAGAGCGGCCTCTTGGGGGGGGGAGCTTGCTCCGACACAAGGATGGCACCCCACTGACGAGATTTCAGTTTCAGAGGGTGCTGGCACTGGCAATCGCTGACGCGGGCATGGACCCGTGCCATTTTGGGACCCACTCTTTCAGGATAGGGGCTGCTACTGAGGCTACAGCCAGGGGTCAGAGTGCCGAGGAAGTGAAACAATTGGGCAGTTGGTCCTCGAATTGCTTCAAGAGGTATGTGCGCTTGCACATGTTGTAAGTGATCAATTGACATGCACTCACGTTTTCTGTCTTTTGTTTACTTTGCAGTTTCGCGAGCCTGCCATGCAGGGCGGAATTGGAGGTCGACCCTGCATCAAGAGACCAGCGGTCAGAGATCACCGACTGGAGTGAGGATGGTATGGGTCGTGGGCCACTCATACGTGAGGCGTGTCGGTGACGTATTCAAAGAAGGTGACGCGATTCACGCACCTGGGGAATACGGGTTCAGAGTGGCTTTCCATGGGAAAGGTGGGCTTGTTTTTGACAAATTTGCGTCATTTTTCGAGGGACTTTTAGGGCGGCATTGGTCACCGCCATCTATAGTCATAGTACACCTGGGAGGCAACGATTTGGTGACACTGGGGAGACGAGTGTTACTTGAACGAATCTTGTCGGCTGTTAGCTGGTTGGCTAAAAGAGTCCCGGGGTGCACGATTGCCTGGTCCCACATGATTCCTAGAAGAAGGTGGCAGGGGGGCCTTTCGGTGTCAGCTCTGAACCATTCAGTTAAACGGGTCAATAATAAGATTGGTAGACTGTTCCGTTCTGCACAGTTGCATGTCATTCCTCATGGGTGTATCCGGGGTGACCAAATGTATCTGAACGATGGGGTTCACCTATCCAGGGAGGGGAATGATTTACTCATAGGAGACTTTGTTGCATGGCTAAGAGGTTTGAGGAAGCATGACCTATAGGAGGAGTTGGGGGGGACCGGATCGTCGGTCAACTATCCGGTCTGTGGCGGTAAGGTCATGATCGGTGAGCAGTAATTTAAAGGTCCCTAGAGTGGGGCGCCACCCACAATGGATGGGAGCGCCCGGGGGAAGACGGCCATTGGCCCCTTCCACGGGGAGGCGGCACCCACTAAGGATGGGGCGCCTAGGGGGAGATGGCCATGGGCCCCTCCCAGGGGGGGAGGCGGTTATATGCCCCTCCTTACTAATTTCCCGGGGGCCGGATATCCGCGACGGCGGATAGAGAGTGTGGGGTTGGGGGGGAGAGTCCACGCTGTCCTTCCTACAGAGACCTCATGCGGGAACTCGGACGACCCTTAAGATGGCGTCGAGTAGAAAGGGGGCCCCCACCACGACAAGGGAAGTTACAGTTGGCAATGAGGGTAGAGCCCTCTGCGCATGCGCCGCTCACACAGTGAGGGCGGGAGTTGGTAGTAGGGATCTGACACCGGTTAAGACCTTGCCGTTGGCCCTTAATGCTAGGATGTACAATTTGAATTAGAGTGTATGCATTTTCAGGATGTTAGCCAAAAGTACATGACTGCATCGAAATGTAATAAATGACAAATTGTACATAATGCATAATGATGAAACTTTTATTTAATGTTTTAAATTTTGTTTCATATTTTAATAAATACGGCCGGGAGGGTGACTCCCTCCCGTCTTCCAAAAGTTCAACAATTGTCCGACTTCCCATCCTTGGGGATATGTGTTGGGAGGGGGTGGCGGGCATCCCGGCTATATGGAAAGGGGCGACCGCTCGGACCCCCCGAACGTATGGATGGGTGCCCGGACCTCCCGGGAAGCCATTTTGGGCGGGGTGGGCGTAGCCCGGCTGGTATGCCCAAAGCGGCGTAGCCGGGGCGCGCCTTCCCCCGCCCGAGAGGGGTTGTCCTAGACACCTCGATGGAAGACCACGCCCAGTAGGCGTATCGGGGACGGGTACACGCCCTCCCGCAGAAGGATAAAGGAGCGGGAATCCATAAGATCGTCCTCTTGTTCCTCGGATCGGAAGGCTGCACCCACTCGTTGCTCGTGAGCCCTCGACGGAACAAGCAGCAATTTTGACCCACCCACCAGCCCCTGATAGCAAATGTTTGGAGAAAAATAAAGTTTTTCTGAGTGATGAAAGTATAGGCCTTTTTTCCTTGAAGGAGTGAATAAAGGAATTTTGAGAATGTAAATACGGTTCGCATTGGAAAAAATTTCTTCTTGCAGGAAAGATCAGTAATAACAGTGAGATGATGTGAAATTTTTCTTTTTTAATAGGTAAACAACTGTCGTATTTATTTGTCGGGCGGTAAGGTCATGATCGGTGAGCAGTAATTTAAAGGTCCCTAGAGTGGGGCGCCACCCACAATGGATGGGAGCGCCCGGGGGAAGACGGGCATTGGCCCCTTCCACGGGCACGGGGAGGCGGCACCCACTAAGGATGGGGCGCCTAGGGGGAGATGGCCATGGGCCCCTCCCAGGGGGGAAGGCGGTTATATGCCCCTCCTTACTAATTTCCCGGGGGCCGGATATCCGCGACGGCGGATAGAGAGTGTGGGGTTGGGGGGGAAAGTCCACGCTGTCCTTCCTACAGAGACCTCATGCGGGAACTCGGACGACCCTTAAGATGGCGTCGAGTAGAAAGGGGGCCCCCACCACGACAAGGGAAGTTACAGTTGGCAATGAGGGTAGAGCCCTCTGCGCATGCGCCGCTCACACAGTGAGGGCGGGAGTTGGTAGTAGGGATCTGACACCGGTTAAGACCTTGCCGTTGGCCCTTAATGCTAGGATGTACAATTTGAATTAGAGTGTATGCATTTTCAGGATGTTAGCCAAAAGTACATGACTGCATCGAAATGTAATAAATGACAAATTGTACATAATGCATAATGATGAAACTTTTATTTAATGTTTTAAATTTTGTTTCATATTTTAATAAATACGGCCGGGAGGGTGACTCCCTCCCGTCTTCCAAAAGTTCAACAATTGTCCGACTTCCCATCCTTGGGGATATGTGTTGGGAGGGGGTGGCGGGCATCCCGGCCATATAATAAGTGCACCCCCATCATTAAACATAAAGGGAAAGGAAAACATTATAACTGCATGAATGCATAAACAATATTAGTCTCATATACCACTTCTTATTTATAAAGTCATGAAAAGATAATAATAACATCCTTTTTTAACCTAACCAAAAATAATTATTGAAACAATGTATATACACATAGAAAAATATATAAATTTTCTATATACATATATTTACATATAATATATCTATATACATCTATATTCATCATCTAAATATGTAGCCATCCAAATTTCATGACTTAAATGTCGAAATAATCTACATTATTATTTAAATCGGTTTTTAGAATTAACATATGAGATCAAAAATCCATGTTTTAAGTATATTAACAGTTCTCCAAATGCCCATACTAGTAAACAAACCCTAAGTGATAAAAAATAATAATTTGTACTGGATGATTTAAAAAACAGTGTGAACATAAAAAACCTTTGTGTTTGATAATAACAAAAAGTAAATACTCATTGAAGTGTACATAATCTTAGGATGAGAGTTAAACAATTATTCAGCTAGTTATCAGTTTCATTTTCACATAAGTTGTAATTTCGCAACTAGTTCACCCATGGTGCGACTTGATGCAGTTAATGTTTCTGTATTTCTTACGAAGTTTGTAATTCTGGAAGACCTTAAAATATAAGACATAAAAACAAAAATCCACATAAAGATTCATTTCATGTCTCTTTTTGAAGTAGCCTGTATTACACACAACATAACGTAAGTCATGTAAATAATTATAACAAATGATGTAAATCTTCTGTCGTATTCAGTCCATTAGGATATTTGCTATCCAGCTCTACTATGTATTCTGTTTCTTTTTTCCTTAAGAGTCTCTCTCTATCTCCTCCCCGATTGAGAGGAGCCACCACAACTATAACAAAATATGTCAACTTTGACAAATCATTGTTATGGGTTGATTTGAAGTGGCGTGCTACCGGGTATGTGTTGTCATTATTTACTATTGCCCGTAAGTGTTGCAAAATCCTGACATGCACCTGCAGTTTAGTGCTGCCCACATATCGTAGGCCACAGGTGCATGTCAGGACATATATTGCAAACTCACTGTGACAATTGTAAGTACCTCGGATAGCTTTACTGGTGGGGCAAAAAGGTGTGCTGTAGTGGGTGGTGTTTACACCAAATTTGCACGCCCTACATGAAGAGCATTTGAAAAAACCTTTATGTTTTAGCCAGGTACTGCCACTACCTGACTCTGGACTGTTTTTCACCAGACTGTTGTGCATGCTTTGAGATTTTTTGTAGGTTATTGTTGGAGTGACTTGTAATAAATCACTATAGAAACCATCTGTCATTAGAATAGGCCAGTGTTTCCTGACAATAGACCTAATTTGTCTTTCTTGCTTGCTATAGGTCAGAATTAAGCGAGGAGTGTTGTTCTCTGTTATCGGTTCTGGTGCTTCTGATCTAAGTAAAGATTCCCTAGATTTTTCACGGCTACGTCTCAGAGCACTATTCAAAACCTTATCATTGTAACCTCTAGCTTTAAGTCTGTTGATTGTGTTGCGGGCTTCTTGTTCAAATATCTCAGAAGTGCTGCTTATTCGTTTAACCCGCAGCAATTCCCCATATGGGACATTGTTAATCACATGTTGAGGATGGTTACTACTGGCATGTAATATACTGTTTCCAGCAGTCGGTTTTCGAAAAAGAGAAGTGGTTACAGCATTATTTTCAATGGATAGATGTACATCTAAAAAATCTGCCTGTACCTTACTGATATTGGAGGTGAAGAAAAGATTTTCTTGGTTAATATTAAGTGCATCAACAAAGGCATGGGCACTTTCCTCATCCCCTTCCCATATGCAGAAAACATCATCTATAAACCGTTTCCAGTATTGCACATGATGAAATCCCGGTGTTCCAACGAGACCGCGCTCCTCCCACCAGCCCACGTGGAGATACGCGTAGCTGGGGGAGAAGCACGATCCCATTGCCACACCCCGGACTTGTCTCCATATACCTTTAGCAAACATGAAATAATTGTTATGCAAGCACCAATGTATTAATTCACATAACATTTTGTTGTGAGTGTAATATTCACATGATCGTAAACCAAGATAATGTCTGATTGCTTCTAAACCCTTCGAATGATCTATGGACGTATATAACGACTCTATGTCTAGAGTCAGTAGACACCAATTTTCTTGCCACTCGATAGAGGTCAATTTCTTCAAAAAATCCCCTGTGTCTTTAATGTAACTCGGTAAGTTTTTAACAATGTCCTGTAGAAAGAAATCAATATAGCGTGAAATATTTTCTCCTACACTGTTGATGGCCGAAATAATTGGTCGGCCCGGTGTTGGGACTTTCTGCTTATGTATTTTTGGAATCAGATATAACCGTGCTTCATTGAACTTTCTTCACTTTGACATTCAGAGTACTGGGCAGAAATCACTTTGTGTCAACACCTGCCTCCGCCTTCACGATGCTTTGTTTTAATTAAAATGTTTGATTCCACTGGTCTACACCAGTTCTAAGTCATCTGCTAGGCACCGGCCAAGAGAGTATGCCGGCCACGTGCCCGCAGGGAGGGGGCATGGGGAGGGGTGACCACCACACTTGGGGGCGATCACCTAGAAGGTCCTGGCTTGCGTACAGAGTCGATATCGCCCCGGAGGGCGGTGCCTCATACAGCCGTGGCATGTGCCAGGCCCCATTTTGTGCCCCAGCCCGACTGACCCAGCCCTTAGAGCCAATACTTTTCCCAAAGTTACAGATCTGACTGGCCGACTTCCTTTACCTACATTGTTCAACTCCATGGAATGGGGATTACCAAGGGTGACTGATTTTTCCAGTCATAAAACCACACTGAATTTGCCATTCCATGTGGTTTTACTGCATACATTTACCGGCTACTTTGAACAGCTGGTAAAAATATGTTCCAGCCTGTAGGTGCATTGGAGTGAAAGAGAATGTTGGGGGTGATGAGGAAATATTTTTTCTACAAAGGTGAGCACTGTATTTTGCTCTCTGGAACAAAATACAAAATGAGGCCATTAGACAAAGTCTTGTGATATTTCCAACTGGAAAATGCACAGAAGGTGCTTGTACAACTGGTTCAGTGACATATTATCGACAACACTGATATCTTGAAAAAAATGATCATTGTCATAATATCGTTGTCAAAAATATTGTTTATATAGATATCTATCTATACATATATATACATATATATATATATATATATATATATATATATACACATATATATGTTAATTTATATATGTTAATTATATAAACACAAATGATAAACATTAAACATATTAACCGTTCCGTGCTCGTGACGGAACCACAGCCCGAACTGCTGAACGGAATTACACCTAATTTGGCAAAAAAGGTAGAGTTTGGTTCACAGATCACACTTTTTGTTAAATGGTGTAAATCCGTGCAGTTGTTCCTGAGAAAATCAAAAGTAAAATCATAAATATATCTATGGACGGAGTAAGGTACGTGTATCCTCCGAGAATCATGCATATACCCTTACGAGCACGAGCTGCTTGCTAATTGGCTGTCAACTGTCTGTCAACACTCCAAACCAGGAAGTGTTGGCAGCCATCTTGTGTCTCGGTAGAACCGAGGCACAAGAAGACTGAAAAACAAGTGGGCAAAAGACGCAAAGGGGGCAGGGTAGAAACACCCAGACCCCCTAGGCCTGCTCAAGGGGTCCCACAAGGACCTCCAAGGCCCCCAAAAATGTTTCTTTTTTTTTAAATTGTGGGATGCGCGCTGGGTGCGTGGATCCTGCAGGTCCCCCAAAAAAACGAAGCGCAGGCTCCCACGCTTAATGCTAATTAGTCCCCGGGGTGGGCCAAATACCCCTGGGGTTCCACTAAATTGAAATTGCGGGGGGCACACTGCCCCCCCGCAGCCCCAAGGACCGCCACCCCTGGGCTTGTTTTTAAAAAAAAAGAAATCCGGTGTGTGGGGCTTGCACCCCCCACATGTCCCGGGGACCGCCACCTCCTCGGGGCTCTAAAAATGTAAATTGGGGGGTCCATAACAGACCGCCGCACCCCGGGGACCACCACCCCCAGGGCTTTAAAAAAGGTGGGAGGGGGACCACGCGGCCCCCCTCCTGGAGCCCTGGGGACCACCACCCCCCAGGGCTGGCTCCTGCAGTGTTCCGGGGTGCCCACCCCAGGACACTGTACTTTGCTATGGGAGGGCGGGAGCCTCGCGGCTCCCACCCTGCCATAGCAAACTGCTTTGCTTCATTGAAGCGAGAGCAGGGAAACCTGCTCTCGCCTCAATGAAGCAGAGCTGATTGCTTTTCTATATGGGGAGCAGCATGGTAGCTGCTCCCCATGTGGAAAAGCAATGAAGGCTCCTGCAGGACGCAGGGAGCCGGCTTGGACTGTGGGATGGTTTGGGACCCACCCACGGTCCCAACGGAGAGGGCCAGCCCCGGGGGATGGGGTCCCCGGGGCTGGCCTGAGGCCCCCCTACCCCCAAAAAAGAAATAAATAAAAAAGGCCGGCCCCGAGGTCCTCGGGGCCATAAATGGCCTACGGAGGGGGGAAAGGCAACCCCCCTCCTAAAAAAATACAATTAAAAAAAAGGCCATGCCCCGGCCGGGGGTTGGGGTCTCTGGGGCCGATAATGGCCTCTGGAGGGGGACCCCTTCCTTAATTTTTTATAAAAAAAAATGAATTAGAGGGCAGGCGCTGGGGGATGGTGTTCCCAGGTCCCAAAAAATTGAAAAAGAAGCCCCCCATCTTTGAAAAAAAAAATTGAAAAAAGCCCTTATTGCACCACTCTGTAAAAGCGCCCCCTGGCACGTTTGCAGAGGGGGAAAGAATTCCACTTGAATACTGGGGGTCCCTGGGGGGCAACTAGCCCACCAGGAACCTCCAGTATGCACCAGGGGGCTGCATTGCAGAGAGGTGTTCTGAGGCCATGCCCCTTTTTACACCTCTCTGCAACGCAACCTTGTGGCGCTTACTGGAGGTACCTGGTGGGCTCGTTGGACCCCAGGGACCCCCAGGATTCAAAGGGACATAATTCTCCAACTTAAAACGTGCCACGGGGCCCGTTTGCACAGTGGTGAACGGAGGGGGCGGGGCCTGAGTTCACATGTGTGCAAACACGCCCTGTGGTGCGGTTTAAGTTGGGGAATTAATTCCTTGTCAATACTGAGGGTACCTGGGGGCCAACTAGCCCACCAACCCCTCTAGTAAGCGCCACTGAGCTGCGTTGCAGAGTGTTGTAAAAAGGGGCATGGCCTCTGAACACCTCTCTGCAAGGCAGCCTCCTGGCGCATACTGGAGGGACCTGGTGGGCTAGTTGGCCCCCAGGGACACAAAGGATTGAAATTCATTCTCTAACTTAAAATGCGCCACAGGGTGTGCTTGCAGACATATCACCATAGACCACGCCTCCTTCTTTCACCACTGTGCAAACGTGCCCTGTGGTGCATTTTAAGTTGGGGAATTAATTCTGTTTCAATACTGACAGTCCCTGAGGGCCTAATGGGCCAACAGGTATCTCCAGTATGCGTAAGGGAGCTGCGTTGCAGACGGGTGTTCAGAAGCCACTCCCCTTTGTACACCTCGCTGCAACGCAGCTCTGTGGCGCTTACTTGAGGTACCTAGAGGGCTAGTTTGATGCTAGGGACCCTTAGGATTGAAGGGGACTTAATCTCTCAACTTAGAACAGTGACAGGGCGGGTTTACACAGTGGTGAAGGGAGGGGCCTGACGAGATGTGAGCAAACGTGCCCTGTGGCGCGCTTTAAGATGGGGATAAAAATTCCACTTCAAACCAGAGGGACCATGAGGGCCAAGTAGCCCACCAGCTGCTTCAAGGAAGCGCCACTGCACTGCGTTGCAGAGAGGTGGTGCAGGCCGTGCCCCTTTTTACAACTTTCTGCTACGCATCTCTGTGGCGCTTACTGGATGTACTAGGAATTCCGATTTACTCACCTGTTATCAGGAGAGACCTCAGTGCAGCATCTTTGAGCCCAGTACTGACACTGAAAAGTAATTCTAACCATACTTACCAGTAACTTGAATTTCCTTCCATAGGCTAACATTGACTGGTTTCACTTGGAAATTCTTCTAAGTGTGTAGTTTTGCAAATTTAAAATATTCACCTAAAATCATCCAAACAATGAATTACGATTTACTCACCTGTTATCAGGAGATAACCCAATGCTGCATCTTTTAGCCCAGCACTGACCCTGAAAAGTAAATCTAACCATACTTACCAGTAACTTGTATTTCCTTCCATAGGAATCCATTGTCTGGTTTTCACCAGAAAAGTTTCTAAGTGTCTATTTTCACAAACTTCAAATATTCCTAAAAAATCGCCTGTATGACTTAAACACATTCTTTCAACTGTTTACAGGAGAGGCACCAGTTCTGGATCCGGGATCCACTACTGAATAAGAAAAAGTAACGATAACACTACTTACCTCCTAAGTGAATTTCCTTCCATAGGGTAACATTGACTGGTTTCACTTGGAAATTCTTCTAAGTGTGGAGTTTTGGAACTTTAAAAAATTCCTCTAAAATCAGCCAAACTACGAATTCCGATTTACTCACCTGTTATCAGGAGAGACCTCAGTGCTGCATCTTTCAGCCCACTACTGATCCTGAAAATTAATTCTAACTGTAGTTACAGCAACTTGAATTTCTTCCATAGGCTAACAGTGACTGGTTTCACTTGGAAATTCTTCTAAGTGGGGAGTTTTGGAACTTAAAAAAATTCCTTGTAAAATCAGCCGAACGACAAATTCCGATTTACTTACCTGTTATCAGGAGAGACATCAGTGCTGCATCTTTCAGCCCACTACTGATCCCAAAAAGTAATTCTAACTGTACTTACAGTAACTTGAATTTTCTTCCATAGGCTAACATTGACTGGTTTCACTTGGAAATTCTTCGAAGTGTGGAGTTTGGGAACTTTAAAATATTCCTTTAAAATCAGCCGAACTACGAAGTCCAATTTACTCACCTGTTATCAGGAGAGACCTCAGTGCTGCATCTTTCAGCCACCTACTAATCCTGAAAAGTAATTCTAACTGTACTTAGAGTAACTGGAATTTCTTCCATAGGCTAACAATGACTGGTTTCACTTGGAAATTCTTGTAAGTGTGGAGTTTTGGAACTTTAAAAAATTCCTCTAAAATCAGTCGAACTACGAATTCCGATTTACTCACCTGTTATCAGGAGAGACCTCAGTGCTGCATCTTTCAGCTCACTACTGATCCTGAAAAGTATTATTTTCGTATCCCGCGATTTCCCACCCCCCCAAAAAAAAATGTTCGGGGCTTTGGGGTCCTTGTGGGACCCCCTAGGCAGGCCTAGGGTGTCAGGGTGTTTCTACCTTGCCCCCTTTTCGCGTTTTCACGTTTATTTTTCTGTTTTCTTGTGCCTCGGTTCTGCCGAGGCACAAGATGGCTGCCAGCACTTATGTTATACTGTATAACATAAGACTAAGGCAGTAGCCGAAACGCGTCATGTTATGGCTAGCGAGATGAATTAAAGAATTTTGGATGAAAATCAAACACCCCTGTGAGTGCTTCTTTCACCCTGACGGGAGGAGGAGGGAGCGTATATATATATATATATATATATATATATATATATATATATATATATATATATATATATATATATATATAGATAGATAGATAGATAGATAGATAGATAGATAGATATATTACCTAATGGGGTCGCCAGCAGGTGGTTATAGTCTGGGTTGGGTTCTGTTTTAGAACCACTATCAACATTTGTGGACTCTTTTCTTCGGCCATTGGTATCACAAATGCCTACCTTTGTCCAGGATACCAAACATCTACTCACTGAAATACAAGACCTAAATTTTGATCCAACTACAGAGTGGCTCGTATCATTTGATGTCGAGGCATTATATACATGCATTCCACAGGAAGAGACTTTAACCACCATTAAATCCATGCTTGAAGCCCTGGTATGGGACAGCATAACACCTATAGACTTTGTCATGTTCTGTGCAAGGAAAGTCTTGAAGGAGAACTTTTTTAAGTTCGAGGATCAAATGTACCTCCAAATCTCTGGAACGTGTATGGGCAGTGTTTGTGCCCCGAGCCTGGCCAACCTGTATGTCCATAAAGTTGAACAGGAGACCATACTCGCCCGGAGTAATCCATTCGTTGGCAATCTATGTATCTGGAAAAGATACATAGATGATATCTTTGCAATTTGGAGAGGCGATGAAGATTCGCTAAAATCATTCCATATTTGGCTCAACCAGCAGGACGAATTTCTTCGGTTTACCATGGAATGGTCAAGAGAGAACCTATCTTTCCTGGATGTACTAATTACACCAAAAAACGGAGGACTCACTACAGAACTATATAAAAAACCTACTTCATGTAACTCTCTGTTACCTTTTTACAGTTACCACCCACGAGCTCTTCGGGAAAACCTGCCCTTTGGCCAGTTTTTACGTATTAGGAGGAACTGTATGGAACTGGAGAAATATGAACAACACGCCAAAATCTGGCTCGAGATCTCAAAGAGAAGAACTATCCCACACAGTTAATTCGCACGTCCAAAAAAAGAGCGGCTAACAATAACAGAGAAGCTCTATTGGAAAAAAGACCTACCAAGATTACCAATCAGAGAATCACGTTTGTCAATACCTTCTCTGGCTTTTCCAACCCAGTTAAGAAGAGTATTAACAAACACTGGGGAGTCTTGAATTTAGCAAACAACATCTTAGAAAGACCCCTATTTGCCTACAAACGGAGTGCTAACTTAAGGGATAAGTTAGTCCACACACGACCACATGGCCAACAAACCTCTGGGCTCCAGACAACACAGTGGAATATGCCGCAAGTGATAGGCCATTTCCCGTGCGGTACATGCACGGTGTGTCCACAAACCGAAAAAACTTTGGAGATTGATATAGGTACATCTCGGCCATGGAAAATCAACAAACACACCAACTGTAATAGCGACCGGCTCATATACTTGATATGGTGTCCATGTCCACTTCGTTATGTAGGCATGACCACAAGAAAAATAAAGACACGCATTCAAGAACATAAAAGTACCATCAGATGTGGCAAACACTCTACC
Organism: Lissotriton helveticus; assembly: GCF_964261635.1. Lineage (NCBI taxonomy): Eukaryota > Metazoa > Chordata > Amphibia > Caudata > Salamandridae > Lissotriton > Lissotriton helveticus. Next base: position 875,021,360 of record NC_136068.1, on the reverse strand, counting down.
AAACTCACCAATCATTTTTTAGACAAAGGACACTCTGACACAGATTTACGTTGGGTGGTACTAGATAAACCATGGATTCCACCACAACTGAGTGACCCCACTAAATTTCTGTTCAGAAAGGAACAACAATGGGTATATAAACTCGGGACAGACACCCAGGGCCTTAATGACAACATTCCTTGGTTGTCTATTTAATATGATACCAACGGGGATGTCCTTGTTCTCGGTCTCTAACTATGTGACATAATGACACCCCCGGGTGACCTATTTAATAAGATACTAATGGTTCATTCCAGTGATGCCCTGTGTTTCAGATTACAGACTATTTGGGCTAGTGAGGATAATAGAATGATCAAGAAGTTGTCCCATATTGATATCACAAGACGTTCTGCTGACTAAGCTATTCTTGAATTGTGATCACATAACCATGCTTTGTAGTGACTCACAAATACGTCCCCTTTTTTCACTGACTAGGTTACTCACAAATTTGGTGACTAAACAAACATGCCCTGAGTGACTAATAGGCTATTTACTCTTGTTGAGGGTATGTATATAGACGAAATTTTGGTCGAAATCATTTTACTTCATCAGTTACATACTATACGATAGTGCACACCTCACTCCTAGATTTCGACTAAATGACTTTGAGAGGTTTGTACTACACCACGATATATTATAATTATATACATGGAACCATTATGAAGAAGACACGGCGCTCCGTGACGCATGCGCGGTGTCTTGCGAAAAAACGGCACTGAATTGACGGCGCATGCGCATTGGAACAGTGTGCAATGGGTCTGATCCGCGCATGCGCGAGTAAATAGCGGACGACTCCGCGCTTGCTCTAACCTACGCGGACCAATACAGGCAAACCATGGCCAACTAAGACTTGTGAGGACCTCGCTCCTCCGGCTGCAAGCAATTTAGAATTACAACATTTAAGAGCGCACCAGCCTACCAGTCGGTACCTCCCGGGACTTGCTCTCGAAGGTGACGAGGTACCGACGGATAGGTAAGGCTCCTACAAGACTGGGTCGTTATTTATTATTTATTTTGTGTGCGAGTAGAAGCACTACTATTAGTGCTTAGAGTTTATTAGATTACATTATATGTCTAGCCCAGTAAAAAAACCCTTGCTGAAAATACTCTTCAAACTGCTAAGGAATTTTTAAACTAATTTCACAACTTTTGGAACCAGTGAGGCGGTGCCCCTGTCACCAGTTTGGGTGGGTGTCTCAGGCTCCTTCAATTAAATGGGTGTGCTTTACCATGGGTGCTCTATATCAGGCACTCATTTGATATTAAGTGTATTAATGTATTATACTGAGTGTATTAATGTATTAATACAGATAAGTGTACTGGTTCTAGACACTTACATATATCATTTTCCCCGCAGAGCGGGGCCTCCCTCCAGAGCAGTCTGCCAGGTAGAGGTGAGGCAGGAATATCCTACTTATGAGAGTAAGTCCTTGATACTGAAAATAGCTTGTAAACAGTATGACACTTGTGATTTATTGACAAGTGGTGTCAAAGTGATCATGAAGCACAGTATTTTTCTTGTGTGTCTCTTCTTTTCTCTATCATGTGGTTTTTTGTTTGCAGATACCTGGGTATGACCTGACTGAAAAGACAAGCAGGAATACCGGTTCTGTATAAATTTCCTTTATTATATGAAATTTTCTTCACATTGAACATTGCAGCAGCATTTTCACGTATATAATCTGGTCCTGAAGAAAGCCATTGATACACGGATAGTGATCTGGAGGCTGAAACATGTTGACCATTGAGTGACAGTGGTTTTAAATCCATACCACTGTGCTGTTTTCTTTCTTTTAATCCTGCCAGGCACAACACACTAATAAAGTATTGATCTGTGATTGGACCTAGGCAGTTTTAATAACCATCACTTACCTTTTTCTCACAGCGCTGCACACCTCACTACACCCCACAGCTCACATTTGGGATTACCATCCTAGCCTCCATCGTTGAAAACATCTCTGAGCTCCTTCCTTAAATCCTTCAGAAGTAGTAGCTCCCAATGTTGACTAGGGTTTCAACATTGGTAAGGAGGACCCCAATGATGAAGCATGTCACCTTCGGGTGAGTGAGGGATCTTATCCTTAAGGGATGCCTTGCCCTTCCCTTTTCCTTTAAACTCATTTGTGGTAGTTTGAGAGACACACTTTACTTTGCTTTTTTGACACATTTCACAGACTATAGGTACACACTGTGTTGATGTATTCGTATTAGGGATAATACCTATGGTCTATAAACGTCCCTTCTCGACCCCCAATCTACGGTAGTGTAACAGTTATAGTTAGGACCTACTTTCCATAGGAAATCCACAACATTCTATTTGGAATAACTTTGGCGTCGGTGGACGAATCTTCGTGAATTTCTCCAAGAAAATGGCCTGCTCGGTTCCGCTGCATGAAAGTTTGGGGGTGATTCGTCAAGTGGGGGCGAGAAAAAAGGGGGGTCCCAAAACGTGTTTTCCCCATGCAATTTTTCATGGGGACCTTTAGCCAGGGCTTCAGCCCGAACGGCTGAACGGAATTAGACAAAATTTGGCAGAGAGGTAGAGTTCTGTTTGCAGATTGTGCTTTTTGTTAAATGGTGTAAATCCGTTCAGTAGTTTCTGAGAAAATTGCAAGTAAAATCATAGCGATATCTAAAGACGGAGTTCAGCACGCGTACTGAAATCTGTTCAATTACGAGCGCGAGCTGCATTCTGATTGGCTGTGAACTGTCTGTCAACACTCGAAACCAGGAAGTGTTGGCGGCCATCTTGTGCCTCGCTAGAACCGAGTCACAAGAAAACAGTAATACAAAGTTGAGAAATAAGGGAAGGGGGTAGGGTAGAGACATTCTGACCCTCTAGGCTTGCTCAGGGGGTCGTACATGGATCTTTAGGCTCTATTTTTTATTTTTATTGTTTTAAAGGAAAATCGCGGCGTAAGCATATGGAAATACGTACAATTACGAGCAAGAGATGCATGCTGTTGGCTGTCAGTACGCCAAACCAGGAAGTGTTGGCAGCCATCTTGTTTGTCGGGAGAGCAGAGTCACAAGTAAACAGTAAAACAAAGTTGAGAAATAAGGAAACGGGGCAGGGTAGAACCATTCTGAGCCTATAGCCTTGGTGAGGGGGTGGTACATGAATCTTTGGGCTCAATTTGTATTTTTTGTAAAATAAAAAATGGTGGGGTACTCGTGCAGTACTTGTACGAGGTGGAAAAGGTGAAAAAAAGTAGAAGTCCGATTTATTCATTAGGTCCCGGGGGGGCAAATGACCGGGGCAATTTTTCTGCATAATGGGGGCTTGTAAGGTGCCCGAGCATTGGGGATTGGCTCTCCTCTGGTTTTATTTTGAAGTATGCAGGGGGGGTTACAGTCCGACTCCCCGCAGTCTCGGTGAGCCTCACCCCTCGGTGCTTTTTAACAAAAAATTTATGTTTTGAGCTCTCTCTCTCTCTCTCTCTCTCCGCGTACACATCGCGGGGAATGCCACATTTCTAGAGTTATTTATTAATGTTGGGAGGGTGGGCTTGATAATACGTCCTTGTAAATTCCCATAGAAGCCTATGTTCTGGTGTTAACATGGGCTTCTATGGGAAATAACAAGGCCGTATTTATGAAGCTCATTATCGCTGTTTTATCAGCAGTTTCCTGCCAATAAAAAGGCGATCATTTTAACACCGGTCCTTGATAATATGCATCTAAGGTTACTGGCAAAAAAAAAGAGCAATGGGCAATATTATCAACAAAAGGCGATACATTATTGCCGCTTTTATTAGCAGGAAACTGCCGATAAAGCGGCAATAATGGGCTTGATAATATGCCCTTGTGAATAACCATAGAAGCCCAGGTTAACATCAGAACTTGGGCTGCTATGGGAATTTACATGTGTCTATGTTTTTTTATTAATGTTGGGAGGGTGGGCTTGATAATACGTCCTTGTTAATTCCCATAGAAGCCTATGTTCTGGTGTAAACATGGGCTTCTATGGGAAATAACAAGGCCATATTATGAAGCTCATTATCGCTGTTTTATCGGCAGTTTCCTGCCAATAAAAAGGCGATAATTTTAACACCGGTCCTTGATAATATGCATTTAAGTTTACTGGTCAAAAAAAAGAGCAATGGGCCATATTATCAACAAAAGGCGATACATTATTGTCGCTTTTATTGGCAGGAAACTGCCGATAAAGCGTCGATAATGGGCTTGACAATATGCCCTTGTGAATAACCATAGCAGCCCAGGTTAACATCAGAACTTGGGCTGCTATGGGAATTTACATGTGTCTATGGTTTTTTATTAATGTTGGGAGGGTGGGCTTGATAATACGTCCTTGTTAATTGCCATTGAAGCCTATGTTCTGGTGTTAACATGGGCTTCTATGGGAAATAACAAGACCGTATTATCATGGTCATTATTGCAGTTTTATCACCAGTTTCTTGCCAATAAAACGGCGATAATTGTAACACCGGTCCTTGATAATATGCACCTAAGTTTACTGGTCAAAAAAAGAGCAATGAGCCATATTATCAACAAAAGGCGGTACATTATTGTCGCTTTTATCGGCAGGAAACTGCCGATAAAGCATCGATAATGGGCTTGATAATATGCCCTTGTGAATAAAACCAGAACCTGGGCTGCTATGGGAAGTTACAAGGGCCTATTATCAAGTGTATAATCAAAGCTTTATCGGCAGTTTCCTGTCGATGAAAGCAGAGCTAATGTATCACCTTTTGTTGATAATATGCTCCTTCATTTCTATGATAGTATGTAAAGCTTTCCTTTTTTTTGGTGTAGCAGTTGTACTCTCTTCGCATGCTCAGTGTCGTTTCGAAGCCCACGTTTTCTTTTTCTTCAAGTTCAACAAGCAAACCTTTCTTTATATAAGTTAGTAAATCTTTCGCTTTCATTTCCCGGTTCGTGTGTCATCCGCTGCTGTACTTTTGTACAGTATTGATAGTCATATTTTTTATATAATAATATGAAAGGTAGTGCCGAGGAGCCAAACGTTGATTACATACTCCGTCCACTGCCATTTTAGTAGTTTCTCACCGTTGTTTTTATTATATCTGTTAGTTAGAACTCAGTAGTTTTCAATCCTAGTCTTGAATATCTTACTATAGTATTTCAACATTATTTTTATTGTGGGCCGTCATACCCCTCCCCCACAAAATAAAAGAAGTATGTCGTTTTTTTAATTAACTTTTATTAAACAATAAATATAAACAAAACTCAATTATAACTATATTAGAACTGGAAAAATAACTTAAACAATGTTATAAACAAATTGTGAAATGGATTCCAAAAGGTGTCCGATTGGTAATCTGCAAAAGAAAAAAGAAAATTAGAGTTTAGAATTATGTAGATGTGAGTAAATGAGCTGAAGCATTACGAGGCATATTATCAAGAATGGCGGTAAAATTATCGCCGTTTTAGCGGCAGGAAACTGCAGCTAAAGCGGCGATAATGGGCTTGATAATATGCTGTTGTGAATTCTAATAGCAGTCTAGGTTCTGGTATTAACCTGAGCTCCTATGGGAATTCACAAGGACATATTATCAAGCCCATTATCGCCGCTTTAGCGGCAGTTTCTTGCCACTGAAACGGCGATAATTTTACATGTGCAGTGTGAATCGTACATTCCAGTTTTGGTATAGTGCCGCGATCAAGTGGTGTCTAAATGGAAGTGCCTACTGCGTTACTGACTCCCGTTATGGCGACTTATTTCTAATGCATTCTTATGAAGGCTTTGTAGATCTCACAGAGAGTGAGAGAAAGAAAGAGAGAGAAAAGATAATTAAAACTGTGTCGCAGAGTCTGGAGTTGAGATTTTTTCCTTGCGTCACTTTACTCATGTTAAAAGTGACTCAAAAGTGGCGTAATAAGGTTGTGGATCTGTTTGTTAGACTGTTGTAATGTATCTGTTGTCAGAGGTGGCGGAGGTAATTATAGATTTTACAGAGAAGCTGCTGTACACTACGCACTCTGGGCCATGATATCAAGCCTGGGCGACAAAATTATCGCCACTTTATCGGCAGGAAAGTGTAGCTAAAGTGGTGATAATGGGTTTGATAATATGCTCTATGGAATTCTAATCAAAGCTCATGTTAGATGTCCTTCACATCTAACATGAGCTTCGATTGGAATTCAATAGAGCATATTAGCAAACCTAATATGGCCACTTTAGCAGCAGTATGCTGCAGATAAAGTGGCGATAATTTTGTCGCCAAGGCTTGATAATATGGCCCTCTCTCGTTTCACAAATAAAGCTAACACTACAGTTGTACGAGTGCAGTGTACCTGTTACATTTTACTTGCTATAGTGCCTTGTTCAAGTGGTGTCTATATGGAAGGGCCTACTGTGTTACTAACGCCCGTTATGCTGAATTATTTCTAATGCATTCCTATGAAGGATTTGTAGAACTAGACCTCTGTGCTTACCGTTGTATAAACCTTGCGGCCAAACACATAAGGAAGTAGACTTCACAACTTCACTTCAACAATTCTTCTACACGTCCAAGCAGACAGCAGTGTCTAAGTTTAAGAGAGAAAGAGAAATGATGTCACAGAGAGTGAGAGAGAGAGAAAACATTAAAACTCTGGGCCATAATATCAAGCCTGGGTGACAAAATTATCGCCACTTAATCGGCAGGAAAGTGTCGCTAAAGTGGCGATAATGGGTTTGATAATATGCTCTATGGAATTCCAATCGAAGCTCATGTTAGATGTCCTTCACATCTAACATGAGCTTTGAATGGTGTTCAATATAGCATATTATCAAACCTATTATGGGCACTTTAGCTGCAGTTTGCTGCCGATAAAGTGGCAATAATTTTGTTGCCAAGGTTTGATAATATGGCCCTCTCTCCTTTCATAAATAAAAGTTACACTACAGTTTTACGAGTGCAGTGTACCTGGTACATTTTACTTGTTATAGTGCCCCATTCAAGTGGTGTCTATATGGAAGTGCCTACTGCATTGCTAACGCCCGTTATGCAGAATTATTTCTAATGCATTCCTATGAAGGATTTGTAGATCTAGGCCTCTGTGCTTACCGTTGCATAAACCTTGCGGCCAAACACATAAGGAAGTAGACTTCACAACTTCACTTCAACAATTCTTCTACACGTCTAAGCAGACAGCAGTGTCTAAGTTTAAGAGAGAAAGAGAAATGATGTCACAGAGAGTGAGAGAGAAAGAAAACATTAAAACTCTGGGCCATAATATCAAGCCTGGGCGACGAAATTATCACCACTTTATCGGAAGGAAAGTGTCGCTAAAGTGGCGATAATGGGTTTGATAATATGCTCTATGGAATTCCAATCGAAGCTCATGTTAGATGTCCTTCACATCTAACATGAGCTTCGATTTGAATTCAATAGAGCATATTATCAAACCTATTATGGTCAATTTAGCGGCAGTTTGCTGCCGATAAAGTGGCGATAATTTTGTTGCCAAGGTTTGATAATATGGCCCTCTCTCCTTTCACAAATAAAGCTAACACTACAGTTTTACGAGTGCAGTGTACCTGGTATATTTCAGTTGTTATAGTGCCGCGCTTAAGTGGTGTCTATATGGAAGTGCCTACTGCGTTACTGATGCCCGTTATGGCGACTCTTTTCTAATGCATTGCTATGAAGGCTTTGTAGATCTAGGCTGCTGTGCTACCTTGTATAAAGAGTACGGCCACCGGAGTTCACCATTCGACTTGAACTCTGCTTCTATACGTCAACGTATATTCAATACGTTGCAGAGAATTCCATTGCTGTTGCTCGATAGGCCGTGGTTGCTTCTGAACGATGTTTGGTGAAGGAAACAAAAGGAAATTTTGGTTAGTCATCGTAAACTGAGTTGCGTAACTACTATCAAAAGTGAATTTTAATGTGGGTTCCTAATATTCCGTAGTTAAGACTGTTGCAGCTCCAGCAAACAAAGGAAGATCAATAAGTTAATAGAGGCCTGGGATAGCCTCGTGACGCAGAAAAAAAAATATTATCATGGACGCACAATTAATATTAATAGAGGCCTAAGCACGTGGCATAGTACAGAAATACGACACAGAAATGTATGCACGCACAATTTTTAAGATTAGAGGTGTATAGGACCTAGTTACTTATAAAGAAATATTTCAATTATGTAAGTACAATTTAAAACCATTGAGGGGTAGCCATATGAAGGATAAAAAAATAGCATTATGCATATACAATTTACAGTGGAGGCTGATGTTGTGTCTTCTCTTACCTTTTTTTTCTGTCGTCTTTTGTCATGTCTTGAAAGGCTGTGGTTTCGCTGAGTCTGGGGTGTTTTTGACAGTCTGTCAGTCACCGCAGCAGAGGCAGGCAAAAGAGACCGTGCTCACGTCATTGCCCACATTTTATGGGAACCGCAGGGGCTGACCAAACTAAGCCCATGGCCGGCATTGGTAGCGTTTTCGCGGTTTGCAAGAATGATGGCCCTGTGGGACATACCATTGGGTAATATATTGGTTTCCAGGCTAAATGATAGCAAGCATGCTTGGTGGTGGCATGTGGGTAGTGTGGGCGGACGTGCACCACACATGTGCAAGTATGAGTGTGTGCACTAACAATTAACAACAGAGAGAGATGGGGGCTGTGTCATAATGTGCGCAGAGGCAGGCCCAGAATCGAATCTGCAATGAGTCAGCACTTCTAATCATTCTCCTTAGCACGCCCTGAGCTCTGATTTGTCACTGAAAGGTGATCGCACCATAGTTTGTACTGCTTATCATGCTCAGCATGTACCCGCGCATACGGTACGAATATGCTTTGATGTTACGCGTCGCATTAAAGCTTCGGTGTGACGTCATGTACGGCGTTCTGTACGCGAAAGGGGGCAATGTTTCGACTTGGTTTAAAACATGTATGTATTTTTTTTTAAATTCTTTTTCTTAATAGAAACTTTAAAAACCAACAGCAGGTGCCTTACATTATGGAACAAACAACAGTTATACAATCATAACAACGGAAAAGACGGGTGACCCCCGAGGAAAAGCTGAACCATAGATTGTAACTGGCGTGCAGTCATATAATGTACAGGAGATATAAGTTCAGTTCAACCAGCACCAATCACGGACCTCACCACCCAGAGAGACAGAATTGTAGGGAACAGGGCAATTTTGAGTGGCAAGAGAGCGTAACATTATAGGGTAGTGAACTAATCAACTACCGCAGCTAACACGCAATAATAAACGCAACACTTTGTAAGGGTCGAAATAAACAATGTCGCCCTCAGGGACCGTCCACCCAACAAACAGAAACACCCATCAGGAAGGCACCTAATAACAGGATAGTAACAGAATATTAAACATAAAAACAAAAACAAAGACAATACAAAGAACCCCTTCCCCCCACCCTGCACCCCTGCATATGGCTTTCGCCTAACCCCAACTAGCAGTGTGCCTGTGACCCCATCTAACTAAGAGGCCGATTATGATGGCGGACGGACCTGAGTCCGTCCGCCACCATAGAGCAGGAGGGAACCTCCGCATTTCCTGCGGAGTTCCCTCCTGTGCAATTAGGATGTGACCGCCACCCTGGCGGTCACATCCTCTATTTTTACCATTGCGGCGGGTGCGGCTTCAAGCTGCATCCGCCGCAATGGTAAAAATGCATACATTGCATTTGTATGCAGAAAGCGGCAGGCACCGTGCGGTGCCTGCCGATTTCTGCATACAAATGCAGGGGGGTACCATAGGTACCCCCCATGTGCACCCCCCACCCCCCTTCACCTAGGGGGCCCGCAACGGGCCCCCGCAGTGAAGTTACACATACTTTTCCACGGCGGAAAACCCGCCACGGAAAAGCATTTTTTAAAGCCCTTCCTAATATGGCGGACGGTGTCTGAGAGACACCGCCACCACATTAGAGCTTTTCCGCCGCGGATGTAAGCCAACCGCGGCGGAAAAGCTGCGGATGGAAACCATGTGTGTCACGGTGCCAACGGAAATACCTCGGGATTGTCGGGTGACTGGTGGGAACCGTATATGTCCCCTGTGCTTTCCCCTTAACAGGATGACTGGATACCGACTCCCGGACCAAGCGATAGTGGCCCCTTTAACTACGACGACGTATCTGCAGGAAGTCCCTACCCACGGGATGACGTCATAGCCTGGAGACCAATAAGGGAGGACGACCACAAGGTATGGGCGCTCACCGACTCCAGAGACGCGGAGGAGACGAGGGAGAGCGAAGAAGAGAGGTCCGAAGACAGCAGAGGAGAGTCTACACTACCGGAAGGAGCATCCAGCCCGGAAGGAGGAGAGAGAGTAGACCGACCGAAGAAGCCAGGAGGCCGCCGAGGAAGCGCTCCGTCTAGCCATGCCCCAGGAGGAGCGTGGCTGACTCAGGTACGTGAGCGGCTCAGTGGCTGGGTCGGGAGGCGGGAGAAGCCTGAGGGGTAAAAGCTCCTCCGCCTTGCCAACACCCTGTACATAGTATAAATAAAGTCTTCCCCCCCACTTTCACTCCTCACTGTCTCCCGCCGATAAAAGAGCACTGAGTACCAAAGTGTGTTCCCTCATACCCCTCCCCATGGTGAAGGACGAGAACACCATATTGAAATTATTATTTTTTATTTGTATTCTTTTCTTTTGGAGTCAAGCCTCCAAACCTGTCTACTGACGGAAGCCGGACAAGAAGCGGAGGAGCCCATTTTGCGAAGGACATTATTTCCCCTTAGGGTGTTTAACATCCCGTCAGCTTATTTCTTTTGGGACAACCTTTCTGTTAAAACCCAACTAAACGCAGGAGACAGAATTTTTGAACAATAAAGTTTATTTTGAACAGACGCAGTCTCTTGCTCCTTCCTTCAGGCTCGATCACACAGGTGGAGAATGCGGGCATTAGGAAGAACCCATCTGTGATTTAAAGATGGAAGACGTAATCCAACACCTCATAAAGGGCCAGGAGAAGCTCGAGTGGGCGGTCGAGCAACAAATGGCCTCAGCTAACGCTGACTGCGAGGCATTTAAGGAAACCATTACAGCCCAGATAGATGGTCTTCAAAAGATGGTAACAGAACCCTCAGCCAGTTCATTCCGGGACATACGAGAAGGTCCTTCCCAGTGAAGACCCCGACACCTTTTTTACGAACTTTGAGAGGGTAGCAAGGGCCTGTAGCTGGTCCCTAGAGAAATGGCCGTACTTCTGGCACCTCTCCTAACTGGAGAGGCGCAAGCCGCGTATCAACTGGCAAATGCCTCTGGAAACCCCGCTATACGGCCATTAAAGCTATCGTACTAGACCACCTAGGCCTAGATGCTGAGGCATATACAGTGCCTTTTTGTAAGGAGAAGGGTACGCCTGGGGAGAACCCAAAAACTCTGTACTTTAGTTTGAAGATGGCAGCTGATAAATGGCTAAAACCAAACACCAGCACCAAGGAAGAAATAATGGAAACAATCTATTTAGAAAAATACCTTGAGGCCCTACCTTTCAATACCAAAAAATGGATGCGACAACATACGAATCTGACAGCCCAACAGGCCATAGAGATGGCAGCTACTTTTTCGTGGGCCCAACCCAAGGTGACAGGATGGGAATGGGAATAAAAACCGAGCCAGCAAAACCTCAAAATGGACAGAAAACCAAAGCTCCCGGAGGCAGCCAAACCACGACAAACCAGATATGAACTACCCGGTGTAAAAGGGCGCCAGTACTTTGAGTGCAGGGATTGGGGGCACATAGCTCGTGTGTGTTCTCGGAGGAAGCCAACGGATGAACCCATGGAAGTGGGTTACATACCCAAGTCCATAATGTACTCAGCCGAAATGGGGACAGCATTTCATGTAAGTGCGCAGGTAAACGGTAAGAAGCTTAGGGCCCTCCTTGACTCAGGATGCAAACAGTCAGTTATACAGGGGATGTGGGTGGCAAAAGAACAAATGATGCCTGACTCAACGGTACACATTAGATGTGTCCACGGGGATGTAAAGCCCTACCCCTTAGCTGTAATAACAATCCACCATTCTGCCGGGACTTAGGAACCACATAAAAGCAGGGGTGTTAGACAACCTCCCCAAAGACCTAATTATAGGGACAGACAACCCTGAATTTCTTAACCTGTTCAGAAGTGTCCTACAGACTACAGAGGGGAAAGGTGAACCATTGGCCAAAGGCTCTGCACATGAAGCCCCCGCTCTAGCAACCCCCGAGCCCCGGTTTTTGGATCGCAGCTTCAAGTTTGCCCAAGACAATGATACCACCCTATACAATGCATGGGAACAGGCCCATAGCACATCTGACGAACCCCCTTCACATACCCAAGGTTCCTTATTAAAGAAGGCGTGCTTTATCGCCAGTCTACCCCAACTGATCCACAGCAACTTTTAGTTCCTGTATCTTTTAGAGACCAAATTATGTTTTTCGCTCACATCTGGGCACACAGGGGCAGAAAAAACCACACAAAAAGTCCTAAGGCATTTCTTTTGGCCAGGAGTCTATAAGGATATAAACTCCTATTGCCAGACATGCACTATTTGCCAGAGAAGAGACACCCAGCATCCCCCGGCAGTACCACTACAACCTTTACCCGTGATAGGCACCCCATTCGAGTAAGTAGGGATGGACCTAATAGAACCCTTAACCCGTACCAAAAAAGGAAACGTTAATGCCCTAGTAATCGTAGATTACGCTACCCGTTTTCCTGAGGCATACCCCCTCTGTGACCCTACCACACGCAACATAGCCAACATATTTCTGGAGTTGTTTTTGAGAGTGGGGTTCCCCAAGGAAATACTAACAGAGCAGGGGACCCCCTTCGTCTCATGGTTAATGAAGGAAGTAAGTAAACTGGATCTACGCCATATTAAGACCTCCGTCTACCACCCCCAGACGGATGGACTCATGGAGCGATATAACGGGATATTGAAGACAACCCTAAAAAAGATGTTAGAAGTAAATGGCAAAGAGTGGGACCAGTTATTACCCTTAGCCCTATATGTAATAAGAAGCCAAGTGCAAAGCAGTTTGGGCTGTTCTGCGTTTGAAATGTTGTATGGCAGGCAACCAAGGAGCCTCCTAGAGATGACAAAAGAAGCTTGGGAGAAAGAGGAGGCGTTGGAGACCAAAGGGATGTTGGACTACACCCAGGGGTTAAAAGCAAAAATCGGGAAGCTACGCGACCTCGCCTATTCAAACCTCATTAGGAGACATGAACAACAAGCCTACTACTACAACCGAGGGAAGAAATGGAGAACACTGAGCGTGAACGACTGGGCTTTGGTACTCCTTCCAACATCTACGCAGAAATTTAAAGCAGAGTGGAAAGGCCCGTACAAAGTCGTGTCTATCATCGGGAAAACGACCTATAAGCTGCAGATAACTCCTCATCGTACCTAGGTGTTCTACATAAATCTACTAAACAAATGGATCGGTCCTCCCCCAAAGAGGGCCACTTTCACAGTACCCACCTTGTCCGGTAACACCAGTACCCTGAAACAGTTAGTGATCAATGAGAAACTCACACCACTTGAAAAGGAAGAACTACCAGCATTTTTGACCCCTTTTTCCTCAATATTTTCTGATCTTCCAGGAAAACCTCATCTGACTGAGCATCATATAGAAACACCATCAGGGAAAATAATAAAACAACGTCCATACAGAATACCTGCTGCTAAAAGAAAAGCCATACAAAAGGAAGTAAAGTAGATGCTACGTTTGGGCGTGATAAGACCGTCAAAGAGCGAGTGGTCCTCTTCAATTGTGATGGTCCCGAAGCCTGACAGAACTACCTGTTTCTGCATGGACTTCAGGGCTCTCAATGAAATCTCAGCCTTTGATGCATACCCAATCCCTTGAATCGACGAGCTGATCGAGAAACTGGGAGAAGCATTCTACATCACAACGATAGACCTGACAAAAGGGTACTGGCAAGTGCCCTTACGGCAGGAAGATAGGAAAAAAGACTGCCTTTGCCACGCCAGACGGCCTATATGAATTTACTGTACTCCCGTTCGGGCTACACGGAACTCCTGCCACCTTTCAACGTCTCATGAATGCCATTCTCCAGGACCATCACGCCTTTTTATCGGCATATCTGGATAATATTGTCGTATTCAGTCCAGACTGGAAATCCCACCTGAACCATCTATGCACAATACTGAAAGCCCTACAAACAGCAGGGTTACACATTAATGCGAAGAAACCCAGAATGGCTTTCCAGAAAGTTTAATATCTCGGGTACGTCTTGGGACACGGCCTAATCACCCCATAAGAAGAGAAGGTTAGGGCTATTACTGATACCCACTTCCCCTCCACCAAACGAGACATGAGAGCTTTTCTGGGCCTAATCGGATACTACAGGCAATTCATACCGAGATTTTCAGAGGTAGCCACCCCTTTGACTGATACACTTAGAAAGGAGGTAAAATCACAAGTTCCACTACACCCGTCGAAACCAATGTTAGAAGCATTCCAAACCCTAAAAGACACCATTACCACTAGCCCTGTATTGACTTCCCCTGACTTCACTAAGCCCTTCATCCTACACATGGATGCCTCTAACTAGGGGATAGGTGTGGTATTGTCACAGACATCACCAGAGGGCGTAGAACATCCAATAGTATATATTAGCCGCAAACTATTCCCAAGGGAAATGAAGTATCCCACTATTGAACGTAAATGTCTAGCGATAAAGTGGGCTATAGATAAACTGCAATATTACTTAGAAGGCCATCATTTCACCCTATATACAGATCATGCGCCACTACAGTGGATGAGCCGTAACATCAACAATAACCCCAGGGTACTCTGTTGGTTCCTCTCTATCCAGCCCTTTTCTTTTTCTGTTAAACACTGGAAAGGGGTTGATAATGGAAGTGCGGACTATCTGTCATGGATTTTTCCTCTCCCCAAATGGGAGAAACCAGGGGAGGAGGAGTGTCACGATGCCAACAGAAATACCTCGGGATTGTCGGGTGACTGGTGGAAACCGAATAAAGTCATGTCCCCTGTGCTTTCCCCTCAACAGGATGACTGGATACCGACTCCCGGACCAAGCGATAGTGGACCCTTTAACTATGATGACGTATCGGCAGGAAGTGCCTACCCACGGGATGACGTCGTAGCCTGGAGACCAATAAGGGAGGACGACCACAAGGTATGGGCGCTCACTGACTCCAGAGACGCGGAAGAGATGAGGGAGAGCGAAGAAGAGAGGTCCGAAGACAGAGGAGGAGAGTCTATGCTACCGGAGGGAGCATCCAGCCCGGAAGGAGGAGAGAGAGTAGACCGACCGAAGAAGCCAGGAGGCCACCGAGGACGCGCTCCGCCGAGCCATGCCCCAGGAGGAGCATGGCTGACTCAGGTACGTGAGCGGCTCAGCGGCTAGGTCGGAAGGCGGGAGAAGCCTGAGTGGTAAAAGCACCTCCTCCTTGCCGACACCCTGTACATAGTATAAATAAAGTCTTCCGCCCTCACTTTCACTCCTCACCTTCTCCCGCCGATAAAAAAGCACTGAGCACCCGAGTGTGTTCCCTCACACCCCTCCCCATCATGAAAGACGGGAACACCATATTGAATTTTTTTTTTTTTTTAAATTCTTTTCTTTTGGAGTCAAGCCTCCATGCCTGTCTACTGACGGAAACCGGACAAGAAGCGGAGGAGCCCACCTTGCGAAGGACATTATTTCCTCTCAGGGTGTTTAACATCCCGGCAGCTTATTTCTTTTGGGACAACCATTCTGTTAAAACCCAACTAAACGCAGGAGACAGAATTTTTTAACAATAAAGTTTCTTTTGAACAGACGCAGTCTCTTGCACCTTCCTTCAGGCTCGATCACAATGTGGCACTGCTAGTATGCAGAAGCATCTACAATCTCTGCATCCAGTAAATTTTGCATTTAAAGAATGCAGAATACTTCGTCAAAATCCACCTCTACCAACGGCAATTGCAAGTACTTCAGGGGTATCTCCTTCAACTTCACAACTTGACATACGTCCCCAATTTGGAAAATTAAAAGTGCACTGTGTAAAGTGCAATTGGTTGATCTGCTACCTGTTGATTTAGTTTGCCAGGCAATCAACAGTCATTAATGCTAGGTTTTTTTTTTCTGCAATGTTTATTGTTTTCTTCGTCCAGTTAACTTTTTTTCGTTTTAAAAAACCCCCAAAAAATCAAAAATACGTTAAAAAAAAATTAAAAAAATTATATAAAACTACAAAAAAAAAGTTCTTTTCAGAACTAACTTCTCTGATTAAACAGAGAGCTATATTTGGATGATAGTGTGTGAAAGGTTAGATGAAAGTATGTGTAGTGCATAATTGACTAAAAGGGTTATGTGCTGCAGATCAACTTATAAGCAGGCAATAAGACGCCGGAAGAGCGCACTCCAAACTCAAACGTGGGAGGATTTGAGAGGAGCGGCCGAACGGAAAGACCTGCCCACCTTCTGGATGATAGTGAATAACCCCTGTTTCCAAGACACAAATAGCCCGCAGATAGCGTCTAATGTGCTCCCTGAACTGTGGGTGGAGCACTTCAGAGGACTATATAACAGGGGGAACACCGAGACAGCAGAATGAGGAGAGTGGGGGGGTGGAATGTGGCACTAGAATTCACTCTAGAGGAGATCATTGCGAGCATTAGGGGCCTAACCCAAACTAAGGCCCCAGGACCAGATGGGATCTCTCCGGATCTCTTCCTAAGTAAGGTTGACCTATGGGGACCAGTCCTAACAAGAGTGATTAATGCGGCCATAGTCTCTGGGCTCCCCCGCTCATGGTCGACAGCCATAATAGTTCCAATTTTTAAAAAGGGGAGCAGAGATAGCCCTCAATGCTACCGCCCCATTTCCCTGATAGACGTGACTGCTAAAGTGCTGGGCAGAGTAGTTTTAAATCGTTTGATGAGCTGGGAAGTGGAACATCAAATCCTTACTGATGTGCAATACGGATTCAGAGCCAATAGATCTATGACTGACCAATGTCTAAACCTATACTTATTGGTGACAAAATATACAGTTGCCAACAATGAAACGGTTTATTTAGCCTTCATGGATCTGGCCGCAGCCATTGACTGTGTGAACAGGGAGAAGCTGTGGGCCATAATGTCCAACTTAGGGGTGGGCACTGATCTCATTAAAATCCTGAGAGCTTTACATTGGAATACATCAGCTAAAGTTAGGCACAATCTGGAGGGAGGTAACACCAAGCCTTTTATTTGCACCAGTGGGGTAAGATAGAGATGTATCTTGGCCCCGTCCCTGTTCTCCGTGTATATTAATGGCCTAGAACAATCCCTAAGTAGTTTAAAAGTGAACTCACATAGAGTAGGCAGCAGAGTGATCCCCGTCTTGCTCTACGCAGACGACGCGGTCTTGCTGGCATGTACCCCACTGGGATTACAGCGTCTGATAAACGGTTTTGTGGATTTTATGACCTGTTTAGATTTATCTGCCAACTTGACTAAATCGTATTTTATGGGGGCGGGCCTAAATCCAGACATTGTTTTAACTATAGAATAGGCGCATTCAACTTAGCAAAGGTACACTCCTTTTCATACCTGGGAATTTTATTTGATCGGGGCTTAAATTTTAAATCACTGATTGAGGAATGATGCAATAAGTTAATATCTAGCTCAGGGGCAATAATGAATTTTGGTCTCAGATGGGGGCGATGGTCGCCTGAGCAAATGATGACCCTATACAACTCAATCTGCTACTCAAAAGTGGCGTATGGGGCAGAACTGTGGGGGATTGCTAATGCAACTAAATTGCAGATAGAGGAGAATAAATACTTGAGAAGGCTCCTCAAAGTCCCACAGTGTGCATCCTCCTACATCATACATGAAGAACTGGGCGGAGCGTTTATTGAGGACAGGGTGGGGAGCAGGCCCCTGCTTGCATGGCTAAAGATTTGGGTTAACCCAGAAGCTAGTCTGACTAAACAAATAATTATGGACTGTTTGGGGAGGGATAGGGGAATGAATATCCCATGGCTCAAGTATGCAAAGGGGGTTTTGAAAAGCATCGGCTGCGAGGACCTTTTTCTGACGGCGTCATTTATAACAAGACGGGATCAGGCTAGAGCAAAGGAGACGTTTTTCAAACACAAACCCATAGCCTGAGAAGTTAAGGATGGGGTAAACAATCAGTTAAAGCACATGTTTTATTAAGGTCCTGTGAAGGAATAGAGCCTTACCTTGCCCTCATACACAATGCCCAGGATAGATTTTTAATTACACGTTTCAGGTTCAACCTTTTACATCATTTATTAGCCGAGCCAGCAGGTTTTACAAATTCAGTTGAGTCAAAGGGTCCCTGCGGCTGCGATCAACGATCTCCGCAGGATACCCTTCATTTTGTATTATTATGCCCATTTTACTCATTGCCCAGGCGTCGCTTTTTAGTAAGTTTGTTGAAAAAGGCCAAATTTAGACATGCGAAAGAGGCCCTTTTATATTTACAAATGGTCCAAGATCCCCTGACCTTACTTTCTGTGACAAATTTTTTAAGATTGGCAGTCAAATTAAGAGACACCAGAGGGATTTGTTGAGTAAAATACTACTATAATTTTGAGCGATAGGTGGGGGGCGGATACGAGCCTAACAAATGAATTGTAGGAGTAACAGTTCCTGTATCTCTCTTGTTTTCTTTTTAAATTGTATATGCTGTTATTTTTAAACTGTACTTTTATGGCGTTAAATATAAAATGCCGAATAAAGAATTTGAACGAGTGACTAAAAGAATGCATTTGTGGTGTATGGTGAATGCATACATGCAGAAATATAAGAAGTGCTGCAGCATGACACTGTAAGCTCTTTAGCTGCCGTGTGCTGTGGTACTTCTGAAGCACAGGCATGCAACATATGTACATAACTATGTTGCACATCTGTGCTTCCCTCTGCACTGCTGCTTAAACTGCAGCCATGTGGTGACACAAGCACCCTTGCACCATGGTGCAAGGAATTCTGTGTCATGTGGAGTTTGTTTTAGTGCAGGAAGACACAACGTCCTGCACAAAAACAATCAGTGAAAGCATTTTTCTCCTTTAATGTATGCTGTGCATTGTAGCATATATTGAAAGTGAAACAATGAGAAGAAATGAAAACAATTCTGCTTGTTGTGCCTTTCTACATCAATTGGAGGATGGTGCAGCATTCACACACATGTCCAGATTTATGATTTCTGATAAATCTGGAGATGTATCTTGTTCTATGAGTGTTGTGTGGAAACACCCACAGAAACACTTTTGGAATGCCCTTTCAATGCAAAGTGGTGCATATGAAGAGGTCGCATTTACAAGGAGAAGAAAAGCTACACAGGTTGCCTTTTCCTCTCCTAGTAAATATGAAGGAGTGTCTGGTGCCATCAATATGTTACAAAAAGTGACATATTATTGGTACAGGATGGTTTTAAATTTGCCCCATAAGAGCTTATGTATTGGCAGACTCTTACAATAAGAACATATTGCTAGTTGGTTGATTAAAG
Source organism: Lissotriton helveticus (assembly GCF_964261635.1). NCBI lineage: Eukaryota > Metazoa > Chordata > Amphibia > Caudata > Salamandridae > Lissotriton > Lissotriton helveticus. Next base: position 875,001,896 of record NC_136068.1, on the reverse strand, counting down.
AATTGCATGACAGTGACAGGAGGTTAGTACAGAGATATCTCTCCAAAGATGCTCAAAGAAGAATGATTGAAATGGTTGCGGTCCTTCAAAAGGTACAATGGGAAATATTATGAACCAATCAAACCTTTTTTTTCAGGTCACATGGGATCCTATGACAGAGGGATTCCAACACTACATAGGTATTAACTGGGTATTTTGAAGATTGTATTAATACTTTGTAGCTTCTTGCAGATCTGCTGGAATAGTATATAAAGAAATTAACTTGTACTAAGGTTAATGGCTAGGCCAATCCTTAACTTTATGAGTAATAAGTTGAGTAAGTTCAGTAATGCAAAGCGAGAACAAGGCAAATGTATAAGTACTTAGGTTTTGGCAAAGTCATATGACATATTTATAGAGTTGTGAAGGGAAGGGATGTGGCCTCATGTAACATGTGCAAACACACTCTGTGACATGTTTAAGTTAAACAATTTGGTCTCTTTTAATCCTGAGACTTCCTAGACCCTAGTAGCCCACTATGTCTCTCTATTGCACACCATATAGCTGTGTTGCAGACAAGTGCTCTGAAGCTATATCCCACTTTATACCTCTCTGCAATGCAACTCTCTGGCACTTTCTGCACATATCTGGTGGGTTTGTTAGACCCAGTGACACTCATTATTCATGTTAATTTTATCCTGTAACTTAACACGCCCACAGAGCATTGTTTCACACATATCTACTTCATCCATCTCCCTTTGCCTTTTTGAACTGTAGGCCTAAAAAACAAGTGAAACAGTGGTTAGAGCACTACATGCATAGTGCTTAGGAGTTTAAATCAGTCCATGTCCTAAGCCCTAGCTTGCTGCATGAGTACATGGCTACTGATGGAATAATTACAGTAGTATAAGGATAGACACTGAGTGAATTTATAATTGGTTAAGTTTTCCTTTAATGAATAGATTAATACATGGTACTGAAAGAGTCACAATGGGATTGCAAGAGCAATGACAGGGTTTTTGCTGGAGTGTATGGATACTGACTGGGGAATTCCATGCCGGAAACACAATGTGTACTTGGCTAGATGCATAGTGCATAGGAGTTTTAAGCAGTCCATGTCCTAAATCCTGACTCACTGCATGAGTACATGGATATTGACTGAATGATTAGAGTAGGCTAGGAAGAGACACTCAGTGAATTTATAATTGCTTAAGTTTTCCTTCAGAGAATGGATTAATACATGGTGCTGAAAGGGTCAGTAGAGGGGTGTAAAGGGAATAACATGGTGTTTGCTGCACTGTATAGATACTAACTGGGGAAATGTAGGCCTGAAACACAAGTGTGAAGGTGGTTACAACACTACATGCATAGTCCATAGGAGTTTGAAGTAGTACATGTGCTAAGGCGCTGAATCGCTGCAAGAGTACTTGGATAATGACTGAAAGATTACAGCAGTACAAGCACACATGAAGGTACCAAATGCTTCTCTCACAATGCTTTACAAATGCACACACACTTACACTGTGATTCTAGACAAGCAACACTATTCACTAGTCTAAAAGAGTTAAGTTGACTGCACAAATTCCACATATTTCATTACTGCACTTTAGAGTAGAAGCCTGACTCATTTTGCAAATACAGTTACATATCTGCAAACACATGAAGTGCCCAAAGGCTTCTCTCACAACAGTTCCCAAATGGACAGAGACTCACAGTATGATTCTAGACAAGCAAGACTATCCCTTCGACTTTATCAAAACACATTTACTGTACACATTCCACATATTTCAGTACTGCATTTTAGTGTTAAAGCATAACTAATTTTGCAAATACATAAGCAATGATTATTTCTAATTCTACTAAAACTTGACAACAAGAAAGGTTGTTAAGCACTTATGTGTCTGCAAACACATGAAGCACCCAAAAGCTTCTCTCACAACTTTCCCAAATGCACACTGGCTCACAGTGTGATTCTAGACAAGCATGACTATCCCTTGCACTTTATCAAAAAACATTTACTAACCTGGAACAGGTAAGATGGCTGCATACATTCCACATATTTTAGAACAGCCCTGTACTGTGAAAGCCTTACTCATTTTACAAATACATAAAACATGATTGGCTTCTAATGCCACTAAAACATTTAAAGCAGTTAGCTGTCAACAAACACATGAACTTACCAAATGCTTGTCTCACATGGTTCCCAAATGAACACAATCTCACAATGTGATTCTAGACAAGCAAGACTACTCCCTGGACCAGGAGAAACACATTAATTGTGTTAAAAACAAACACACAAGTTACAACCCCTCACAAATTAATAACTCATCTTTCAAATTGATTTGTAGATTATGAAGTTTGTCACTCACACACCAGATTTTCTTATTCTGTACTGTACTGCTCTTAGGAAAACCAAAAAAATGGCAAACCTTCCCTCTCATTCTGCACACATATACATGTAAATATCAAATCACATTGCTTCCCACATTAATTCAAAAGCTCACACACATTTCTAATAGTTACACATTTCAACCCTTTCCTATTGACATAAATTTGAACCCTACCCCCAATCTGCTTACTGCCTGTTACCATGGTAACAGTTCATGGAACACACAATGTTGCTAATCCAAACAGCAAGTGTGCTTGACTTTTCAAAATATCACCTTATCCTATGTAATGTTCCTTTCAAATAGTTTTTCTTAACCAATAAGATACATGCTTTTAAAAAAACAGAAACATGCAGCCTACTTTTCAGACTAGACTGTTGACAAACAGCCAATCATTTATTTTATTTTTTCAAAACTGCATCTTATCCACCATTTTAGAAAAATCTCACTTCTCAAACTGTCATTTCACATACAGACACCTTCGAAGTGCATCCAGACCTCCCTTCAAGATGCTTAGAACGTGGATTGTGGGACAAAGCTATATTTTCTGGAGCCAAAGGTATGCAGAAAACAAAGGCATTGACAAAGACCTAGCTTTGCCAAATGTAGGCATTAAATGGATAGGACAGAGAGGGTTAAAGTGGCATCAATTGATGCCATTGGTTAAATCCTTTTGGCATCTCCAACACCCTGACCTTATAATTGTGCACTGTGGTGGCAATGACCTATGCACTTTGACTGGGGTAGATCTGGAGATGCTTATGAAGGACACCTTTAGAGAACTGATGTCACTTTTACCCCAAACTGCCTTTGTCTATTCTAACATGTGCCAAAGGCAGAAATGGAACTGGTCCAATCAATGTTGGCCACAGATTGAGAAAGCTAGGAAACATGTCAATAAATCTGTTTCTGCTATTCTCAGAGATTATTGGATGGGGTCCATTTACCACAACAATCTCCATTTCAATATAAATGGCATCTATAGGAGAGATGCTGTACATTTTACAGATGAGGGTAACAGAGTCTTCCTTATCAACTTTAGACTCAGCATAGGTACTTACTTAAAGGTACCAAAATCTCTCAAAAACACAACGGCTCTTTTAAGAGCCACTCAAGATCTAAACCCATAAGCTTGATGTATATCTGAAAAATATAACTTTTTTTTTTTTGCTTGGAGTCACGCACCCAATGCGTTGGAATCGTGCACCCAACACGCTGGAGTCACGCACCCTACACGTTAGGAGTCGTGCATCCAACACGTGTACACCAGGGGGCCAAGCGGATCGCCGCACTGGGTGCCCAACTCCTAATTTTACCCTGAAAAAAGATTGCACCTATCACTAATTTCTATGATCCCCGGGCACCCCATCCCCCGGGGCCTATATGGAACATTGGGGACCGTGGGGGGAGCCCCAATGTCCCCATCGTCCCAGCCGGCTCCCCGCGTCCTTCATTAGCCAGCATTGCTTTTCACATGGAGTGCTGCTAACATGCAGCTCCCCGTGTGGAAAAGCAATATGGTTTGGATTTTGAAAGAGACAGCAGGTTTCCCTGCTCTCTCTTTCAAAATCCAAACCAACTTTGCTATGACAGGGCGGGAGCCTCGGCTCCCGCCCTGCCATAGCAAACAGCAGTGTCCCCGGGGTGGGCAAACCAAGACACTGCAGGAACCGGCCCTGTGGGGTGGCGGTCACCAAGGCCCTCGACGGCTCCAGGAGGGGGGCCACGCGGCACCCCTCCTATAACACACAAAGCCCCAGGGGGTGGTGGCCCCTGGGGCTTGGGGGGCCTTTAAGCCCCCCAACCACTTTTTAGAAAGCCCCAGGGGTAGCAGTCACTGGGGCTGGGGGGAGGTTGAGCTCCCCCCAACCATGTATTTTGCTGGGGGGGCCTTTGAGCCCAACACCATTTATTTTGTAGCCCCAGGGGGTTGTGGTTTAAAAAAAAAAGTTATTTGGGGCCCTTGTGGGACCCCCTAAGCAGGTCTAGAGGGTCAGGGTATTTCTACCCTGCCCCCTTTAAATGTTTTGCATACTTGTTCCACTAACTTATACAGCCTCGCTTCTACCGAGGCACAAAATGGCTGCCAACACTGCCAGGTTTCGAATGTTGACAACCACTTGACAGCCAATTAGCAATCAGCGTGTGATTCAGATGGTGCACTCAGGATGTGCGGATCCTGCGCAGCCATAGTGATATATGTGATTTTAATTGTCATTTTCTCAGCAACTACTGAACAGATTGACACCATTTAAGCAAAAGGCACAAGTCTAAACCAAGGGCTACCTCTCTGCTAAATTTGGTGTAATTTCATTCGTAAATCAACGCATTAGACCAATGTTCTCACATAAATGTAAACGTTGAAGGCGTTCCCACCGAAACACAGGTAGCAATTTATAGCCACCCAATGAATGAAGACAAATGTATTAATTGTGTAATCTTCTAAAAAAATATATACATGGTGCACAGTCACTATAATGCCTTGGAACCAACTGTAAAGTTATTTCATGAGATGTATTAAGGAAAAGAATATTGTTAATACATTGATTGTTTTGATATTGTTCTTGTTCCATTCTTTAATTTGTGAGGCAATATTGGCTGATATGTTTTTTATTGGATGTGTGAATGCTTGGTGTGGTGTGGCCAGTTTGGATGTGATGATTGTGTGGGTTGACTAGTAGGTTTGCATTTTATGTATTTGCAGATTTGCAGTTTGGTTTAGTATGTTTTTGTCACAAAGTGCAAGATTAAAGATATATGCTTTTATTATAATGTACAAACGTCAAAGTAACTTTTTTGTACTCAAACAATGAATATGAAACTGTTTTTGCAAAAAAAAAAGTTTATTAGATCATTGGAATGTTGATTGTTCCAATGAAAACAATTGAGTGCTCTGGGCTTCTAATGGCTGGTAGAAGCCCAGTTCATCAACTTTCTAATCTTTAACAAAGGCCTCACGGAGCCCGAAGGGATTTCAACCACCTCGGGCTTTGTGAGACCTTTGTTTTACAAATTAGAACATTCTGCCCTCTAGGGGCAGAATGTCATAAACGCTTTAGAACCCTCCGTAGAGGGCTCTACTGGCCATTAACAGCCTGCTCCCTTGTTTCTGGAGTAGAGCCCGCTTCGGCGAGCACTAAGGCTATAATAAAACATATATATGATGAATTGAAACTTTTGAGCGTTTGATATATATACATTAGTTGGTAACATTGAAATGTAGGAGGGTTAGACAGGGATGTCTTTGTTCATTTGTAATTTTCCTGCTCCAGAGCCCTATTGATACAGGGGGCCCTTTGTCTCTATTTATTTTTGGGTTTTTACATGGTTTGAATTTAGGGCATAGTTATGCAGATTCTTAGATCGAGACCTTGGTGTGTCATAGCAGCTCAAGGGGCGCCTCACTGATGAGGCTCAACAATGATTATCGGATGCATTAAATAACTCCACCTTCGTTAAACTTCGGCAGATCACACCTGCTGAAATTTAATAGGGGAAACGCATACAGTATTTACTGTATCATGTGGATCACCAAAATATGCACCTTATTCCTCACAAACTCATAATGAGATTTATTTATCCCACCCGATAAATAAGGAGCCGTTCAGGATTGTTGTTTACATGGTGCGATAAATAGCACCTACAGTTGTAATCAGGCCTTTAGTCTTCAGATTTAGGTTTTCCAGAAAACAGCCAGAGTGAAGAGAACAAACTACAAATGCCTGAAAATAAAGGAAAGGCTGAAAGGATTATGGGGCATATTATCAAGGGGGTTTATCTCCCCTTTTTTGGCTTTAAAAGCCAAGAAAGCTGAGATAAAATTATCTCCCTATTACCTAGCTGTCGCTAACACCAGTTAGCGACAGCTAGTAGGAGATAGCGACCATCTTGGGCCCCACTTTGCATGTCAGTGATATTTATTAATATTATTATTAGGGAAATTTGTAGAGCGCATGGTTACGCGCACCAGCGTGTCCCCACGCTATGGTAAGTGGGGTAAACAGTCCAAGCAGCCCTCACAGCCGCCTAATGCCTATCACTAATGACATGCAAAGTGGGCGTGCCAAGATGTTAGCGACTGGAAACAGTCGCTAACATCGCTATCTCCTATTACCAACTTAGCGCGAATATCTCCAAAAGCTAACACCTGCCCTGAGCAGTTCTCAGCCATGTTATCCAATGGGAGGTGGTAACATGGCTAAGAGCATTAGCTCGGTAATGCATGAATATCGCTGACTTTTCAGCGATATTCATGCATTGCGGCCGATTTTTATCGCATTTGCGATAAACCTTGGTAATAAAAATCGCCCCAGCCCAGCGGTAAATTTTGTCTCTAACCAAGCAATAGCGATAATTATCGCTATTGCTTGGTAATATGCCCCTTTGTTTTCATGAATAATTGTGCCATGGATATATAGCATATTTAGTTTGCACCCATGAAAAATTTTTCATAAAGCCATTAACAAGGTAAAGCAATCCAAACACACCCCAGCCCGTATTAATAATATCCATGATATGATATGCACCCTCTTTTTGGAGAATAACTTGGTTATAACATCACAAATAGAAGAGTAATGACAAATAGCAAAATCTTGACATGACCACAATCAAATCACAATATTCCTGTAAAGTGTTCCTTTACAAAATTGAAGCACGCAATGTTAAAGATATTTGTGATTTTTTAAGATTAAAATGATCACAATGTTTACCCCAAAAGTGGCACTGCACACTAAGATATTACAATACTTTGTATGTATTTCTGAAAATGCGGAAGACAAGTCGGAAAATTATGTTTTCGAATAGTGCTAAGAAAGGTTGAGGCATATGAGAATGCACCAATCAAATCACACACGATTAGATCCAAAACGGTGGAATTAAATCTATTAGTTTTCTGATAAACACGATATAACTGTATGACTTGAAAACGCTATAAACCGAATTTAAACTGACGATCTGTCTTTATACGAGCATTAGAAAGTGTTTTGATGAAGAAAAATCGGAAAAGATAATAGTTAGTATACATCAATTTCAGCAGCTTTTATCACCACTACATTCAATGGGAAACCTATTTTCAGTAACAATACATACTAATTGCCCATAATTAGAATGCAACTACAGTGCAATTAAAGCACAACTACGTTTAAATTGGCAATTAGTTTGTTTTGGGTTACTAAATGATTAACTGGGTACTTGAGCTTTTCGATGGGAGTTTGGGGGAAAAAAATAACTTGGGAAGCAAATAAAAGTTGTCTCAGAAATCGTAATCAGAGTATACCAAGAGAGAAATGTATTTTTTCCAAAAGGTTGTCGGAGTTTTGATTTGCATACAATGCAGGTGGATTAATCGTTTTTGAACTATTTATTCTTGTTCATTGAGCAGTAGGGAAAAAAATTGAAACACACAGGCTTGTTTTAAAATGATCTCAAAGAAACAGTGGTTGAGCTGGAGATCTGTTCTGCACCTAAGTTGTTTCTCAGTGTTCAATTTCAACCTAACCCTCATGTTGAATTACTAAAGTAAACAAGCATTTGCAATACAATAGGTCTCGAATCTGCGAGAGTTTAAGCTATTGGCATTGTAAATGACAATGCCTTTTATTTATCGGTTTTGATAATTAACACATAAATAAAGGCATTGTCATTTACAATGCCAATAGCTGAAACTCTTGTAAATATGAGACCTATTTCATTCCAAAGAATGCCATTATCCCGGGTAGGCTTGTAAAGTGAAAGCATGCATGGCGAGCTCTATTTTGCAGGAAAAGCACATTGTGCCTGCAGTAGGAGAAACTTATTAAAGAAAATAGTGCTTACAGACTAAATTAGACATACTGTGTAACAACAGAGGTAAAAGGGCCAGTCCTCACGGGATGTTCCAAATGAAGATAAGGCAGTACTAAGTAGGGACTAACAAGCCTAAACGAATCAGAAGCCAGCATTTACTAAGGGCATTGACACAAAACAATGAAAAATATGGGCAGGGAGTGGGCGGACCTTCAACTCCATACTCGAATACAGCATTCCTGCCTAACTGACTTCTTTCTTTTCATTCCTACTCTAAAAGATACTTCATTCATTCAACTAGTGTTGATGTGGTGCTCCCCTATCTTATCTCCCTAGCTCGAGAAAACAAAAGGCATTTTTGAAGCAAGGATTAGTAATGCATGCCTGCTAGCAAGCAGGCTTAGGTAGAACAGGTGTGGCAACTTATTGTATTTTTAATTCACATGACAAAACAATATGATTACTATTGGAGAAAAAGTACAATTGACTTTGAATTACTTTAAAGTGAAAACTTAGATTAATTTCACAAAAGATTAGTAAAACAAAAAAAGATAAAGACTATAAAGAAAAAGTACTGGCCAATTAAAGATTGCCCAACCAGCCTCCCTAAGACTCAACTAGGGATTCTAGTTGTTTAGGAGGATGCACACATGAAATCAAGCAATACACCATCACCCACAGTGCAATCGAGCAAATGGCTGAAGTTTCCCTATCCCACTCACTCATACTATATGCTGCGTGGACGAAGACCAAATGACAATTGAGTAGACTAATTAGAAGCAACAGGCAAGTATGTATAACTTACTGTGCGCCTAAATTATATTTTTCTTCAGATGTGGCTGCTCTTATGAAAACAGCTTGGTTGTGTCCACATGCGAAACCATTTGGAAACATGAACCTTGTACATGTGTTCGCACTTATTCTGTGCAAGGTCTGAGGGAATGAATGGACCCGTTCAAACACGGCGCCAGGACAGAATTATTCAGTGGAGAAAAAAAACTAAAGGACCTCACTCTTACAGGTGAGTTTGGCGTCTTGTACAATGATCGTAAATATTCCGCAGTTTCAATATTTTTACTTTGCTTTTTTATGCATTTCCTTTGTATTGTTGTGCTGGTATTATGTGTTAAAGTAGTGAAGAAATGCAGCTTTAAGTGGTATTCTGCGTGTGCAGCTGATTGCTTCCTGAATCTGCTTCGGTTGAGAATGTTAGAGGGAACTCAAACTTTCGAATTCAGACGGACAAAATGGAAGCATTGTGTTCATGGTAACAAAAGAATGCTATAATATAAACTAAAAAAAGTGTTTTTGAACTCTATCAATCAATCAATCAATCAATCAAGAAATTTGTATAGCGCGCTGCTCACCCGGAGGGTCTCAAGGCGCTTGGTGAAGAGGGGTCCGCTACTGCTCGAATAGCCAGGTCTTGAGTTGCTTCCTGAAGGAGAGGTGGTCCTGGGTAAGACGGAGGTGGATGGGGAGGATGGGGAGGGAGTTCCAGGTCTTGGCTGCCAGGTAGGAGAAGGATCTCCCTCCCATGGTGGCTCTTCGAATGCGTGGAACGGCGGCAAGGGCGTGGCTGGTCGATCGTAGCTGGCGGGTAGGAGTGTAGAAGGTCAGGCGGCTGTTGAGGTACCTGGGGCCCAGGTCGTGGAGGGCCTTGTGTGCGTGGGTGAGGAGACGGAACGTGATTCTCTTGCTGATGGGGAGCCAGTGCAGGTCTCTCAGGTGTCCGGTGATGTGGCTGTGTCGGGGGATGTCCAGGATGAGTTGTGCAGAGGCGTTCTGGATGCGTTGGAGTCTTTTCTGCAGTTTGGCTGTGGTTCCTGTGTAGAGGGTGTTCCCGTAGTCCAGTCGGCTGGTGATGAGTGCCTGGGTGACCGTCTTCCTGGTTTCAGTGGGGATCCAGCGGAAGATCTTTCGGAGCATTCGTAGGATGTTGAAACACGATGATGAGACGGCGTTGACTTGTCTGGTCATCGATAGGGAGGAGTCCAGGATGAAGCCCAGGTTGCGTGCGTGGTCTGTTGGTTTGGGTGCGCTGCCCAGGGCAGGGGGCCACCAGGAGTCGTCCCAGGCAGAGGGTGATGATCCCAGGATGAGGACTTCCGTCTTGTCTGAGTTCAGTTTCAGGCGGCTGTTCTTCATCCACTCAGCTACGTCTTTCATCCCTTCGTGTAGGTTGGTTCTGGCGGTGGCGGGGTCGTTGGTGAGGGAGAGGATCAGCTGGGTGTCGTCGGCATAGGAGATGATGTTGAGGTTGCGTTGGCGTGCGATGGCCGCGAGGGGGCTCATGTAGACGTTGAAGAGGGTGGGGCTGAATGATGATCCTTGTGGTACGCCGCATATGACTTCAGTGGCCTCGGATCTGAGCGGGGGGAGGCGGACTCTCTGGGTTCTTCCGGCGAGGAACGAGATGATCCACTCCAGTGCCTTCTCTTGGATTCTGACGTTGCTGAGGCGTTGTACTAGGGTGCGGTGGCAGACAGTATCGAACGCTGCGGAGAGGTCCAGGAGGATGAGGGCCGCTGTTTCCCCGTTGTCGAGCAGGGTTCGGATGTCGTCAGTGGCTGTGATGAGGGCGGTCTCGGAGCTGTGGTTGGCTCGGAAGCTATACAGTGGGTAAGCCCAACAGTTGCTTAACTGCGAACTGAATAGCGTTGGCACTGTAGAGCCTAAAGCGCTGTGTTTATTGACGTGCCAGTGTGCCCTTGCTCCCTTTGTGTTGGCATTGGTGGAGTGCGTGCCACCTAGCCACGGCTTTGAATGCAGTGCTGGTGTCCTACGCATCCTAGTGGGGAGCAATGTGTTCTAGTAGGGGAGGCTTCATGGACTTCTGGTGCATTCATTACAAGAAACAATACATTAGTACAAGGAGCTGTTTATCACTTGGGTGTATTCAATGAGTGCTTCTCCGATGAGGTTAACTGTGTAGTGTTTTTATTCAAGGGCTATTTGTTATATAAAACAAGTTCACATGCGTAATTACTTTTAACACACTTAATTTACTGCTGAGCACAAGATATAGAAGGGGGTGGGGGGCTCTCACACACACAAAAAAGCAATCTTTTCTTATCGTAAAAACTGTGAAAAGGGCATGTCTGAGCCCAGCTCAGCAGCTGATTACCGTGGCATCTACGGCTGCAGAGCTGATCTCAAGACAGGCTGACATCAGCCGATGACGAGGCAATGGCGAAGGCACTGTTTCCTCAATCCAGCAGCGGGCGGGGGAGGAGCAAATGATAGGCAGCCTGTTTTTGTTGGTGGGATGGCACTCTACAGGGGAATGCTGCTTCGAAGCTGCAAGCAATAGATTAAAGTGAAACTTTAAAAATAAAGTGCAGGTTAAGTATTCTGTCTTTCTCTTGTGTGCCATGGGGAGCCCCTGCTCGGATGCATGTCATGTTTGTAAATAAAACATGGCTGGTGTTGTTCTATCCTTAAAGCGGGCTCTGTGCTGAAAAAAAAGAATGATGCCAGTGTACATAAAATGGAAGCATGGTCAGGTTTATAAATAAAACATGGCTGGTGTTGTTGCCTCCTGAAAGTAGGTGCCGTGCTGAAACAAAGCAAGGTGCCCATGTACATGTATGTGGCTGCAAGTTAGGCGGGCGCAAGGGCGATAACTAAGTAGTCCTTTAAAAACAGATAAGACGTAGAGTGTAAAGAGACCGTAGTTGGCCGGTGCTCCTGGATCAAAAACGGATGCGATGTTTCGGGAGCACCAGCCAATGAGGAGCCAGCAAATTGGGGCAACGGGGTTGTAAACCAATGGCAGGCAAGTAAGAGTAATTACACTCAGTAGAGTGATTACTAAAGGTCTTGCAGACAGCGCATGCGCGCTGATATTCGACCTAAAAAATGATAAGGTTTGATGGAACCTTTGCCGCTGGCACCGCGACACGAAGGGGAGCATGGGGGGACAGCGCCCTAGTCCCACACGTCTGGCGAGCGTAGCCTGCAGCGCGCCCCCCTGTGCCGCCCCCCCCCGGCCAACAGCCAATGGGGAGGGCTCTTCTGGGGACGGGGGAGGGCACGTCCAAAGGGGATATGTCCAGGCCCAGCAACTAGGCTCGGCCTTTCTTCCCGCGCCTAGTCCTAGGCTGCTCTGCGCTGTAAAGGCTCTGCGCTGATGCCTGGTTCCCTTGGCCCGATCATCGTGCGACTGCCTGCCTCGCTGCGTCTTCCGGGTAAGGGCCGACGCTCTCGCCCCCCTCCCAGCCCCGTCCCTGGTTAAGCCAGGTTGCACAGGGGCCCTGTGGCTCGATGCCATGGAGGGGGGGGAAGAGGTGGCATCCCTCGCCACAGCTTCGTACTGCGTGATTCAGTTGTGGCATATTCTTCGGGGTCCTAGTCGCGGGCAGGCGGGGCAACAGGATCGGGTGAGAGGGATCTGGGGGGGTTTGCTCCCGCCGCGTTTGGCGCCCCCTCCGCCCTTTTGGCTATCAGTTTGTGGCCCTGCGCGTCACCCAGAGTAGTGTGTAGCGTGATGCCTGGGCCACTGCAGCTGAACTCCGGCTGAAGCAGGAGTAGCGGGTACCGTGTACGTCGATAGTTGAACAAAAAGACAATTTAAGTGGATTAGCGCGATGCTAAGGCTGCTGTAGCCTAAACTCTGGCGGATGCAGTCGAGCAGCTCACCTAGGATTGTGCGGGTTATATCCCTTTCCAGACCACGGTTTTGCCCATAGCCGTCGATAGTTGAACAAAAGATATTGAAGTGGATTACCATAGGGGCCCGACCCTGTTGCCACGTGGCAACCGGTGGTTGCAAGACACGGGCGTTCTTACATGGCTGGCCCGGGCGCGCGTTGAGAGTGGCTTGGCCTGGTTGTTGCATGATCGGCCCCACAGCCGAGGTCCGCGATCGGGACGCCGAGTTGATTTGGCTCCTGCGCCCCCTCCGCCCTCTTGGCTATCAGTTTGCGGCCCTGCGCGTCACCCAGAGTAGTGTGTAGCGTGATGCCTGGGCCACTGCAGCTGAACTCCAGCGGAAGCAGGAGTAGCGGGTAGCGCGATGCTAGGGCTGCCGTATGTACGTCGATAGTTGAACAAAAAGACAATTTAAGTGGATTAGCGCGATGCTAGGGCTGCCGTAGCCTAAACTCTGGCGGATGCAGTCGAGCGGCTCACCTGGGATTGTGCGGGTTATATCCCTTGCCAGACCACGGTTTTGCCCATAGCCGTCGATAGTTGAACAAAAGATATTGAAGTGGATTACCATAGGGGCCCGACCCTGTTGCCACGTGGCAACCGGTGGTTGCAAGACACGGGCGTTCTTATATGGCTGGCCTGGGCGCGCGTTGAGAGTGGCTTGGCCTGGTTGTTGCATGATAGGCCCCACAGCCGAGGACCGCGATCGGGACGTCGAGTTGGTTTGTCTCCTGCCTTTGTTTGGCAAATTGGCCTCCCGTGTCCAGGACTGGGGAGCTCCTCCAGCCCCGCAGTATTGGGCTGGCGGGGGAGTGGCCTCTTACATGAGCCATGGTGCCGCAGTATTAAAAAAGGCACCCACAACACCCCTAGTGCGGCTGTAGAATACCCTGCACTGCTGTACAGAGCAGGCCCATGTAATATCACCGATGAAGATATGATTGATATGTGAAAAGGTGTTGGAATATGCTTAAGTATTTGAGCAACCAGGAGCATGAAAACATGCGTTGCTCGAGATTGGAAGAGGGTGTAGCCTAACGACTTGAGCGGCTGACTTCAGAGCCAATGAGTACGCGGTTTAAGTATGTGATGGGGGCATGTCCCGTGATCTCCCATTGCCCTCAGTTCAACATAGTGAATGTCTTAAGACCCTCACGAGTGGTTGTCGCACTGACGCATTTATTTTAGACCCTCACGAGTGGTTGCCGCACCGACGCATATGTGATTTAATATAAGCAAATTATGTAATGACGTGACGGGAAGTTTGGTTCCCAATTGCTACACCCCCCTTTTCAGATCGGAATTACCATTTTCCCTTTGCGGTAGGGTCTGTCCGAGGGTAAATAATCACCCGGAAAGTGGGGGCGGCGTGGTCCCTGCCCACCCAATGTTTGGAGTTTTGCAATCCTTCGGTGAGAAGTGAGTTCCCTGATTCAATGCCAGCCCCTCATGATTCTTAGTTAGGAAAGTTAAAATTTTATCGCGTTTGTGATGCGTCAGTCCGTTGACAAAAGAGGGAACGTTTAAGCAACTGTTCCCTGCAGCCTTGTTCAGGGCGGCCTCACCAACTTGAACAGCTGCTAAAACCGACGGCACGATTTAGTTTCCCATGGAAGCATAGGGCATGTAACGCAAGATATTAAGCGAAACGTTATGCCACACAGTGTCATAGAAAGACAAGATCAATTCTATGAGAACAGCCTGAGGTTATAAGTACTACGTGATGCCATGTCATTATTTTAAAGTACGCTCCAGCGTATGTTGCGTAAAATAGTGTGCTGCGGCCTACACTATGATCTTGGTGTACCTGGCAGCTATTATAAATTCACCCGGGGAACTTATACAGACTAGGGCCCATGACAGAAATTTCTGCTTTTATTGCATTTTTCTTCTGAAATGCACAGCGTCGGGCAAGATAGAGGTGATGTTCTGAGAGGCACGGCGTCGTGTAGTGGAGAGGCCACTGTGTATGTCGAAATGCACGGCGTGCAGGTCTGGGCTCCACTGAGACACGGAGCGCTGTGTTGTGCTGAGGTGCAGCGCCAGCTCTGAGCTGTGCTGAGATGCACAGCAGCGTTGTGATGTAGCGTGGTGCCCAGTGTTGGGCGATGTGCTCTTCTGAAGTGCACAGCGTCGTGTTGTATTGAGATGCACAGTTGCAGCGCTGGGGTCTACCGAGATGCAGAGCGCTGTGTTGTATCGAGATATAGTGTCCGGCGTTGTGCTCTACTAGGACACTCAGTGCGTTTTTATGTCGAGATGCACAGTGTTCGCGCTGTGCGGTGCTGAGGGGCACAGGGCCGAGTGCGTGGTTGTATCGAGATGCACAGTGTTCAGCGCTGTGCGGTACTGAGATGCACGGTGCTGCCGTATCCAAATGCACATTGTACGGCATTGTGCTCTGCTGAAACGCGCAACATTGTTGTATTGAAGTGCACAGTGTGCAGCGTTGTGCTCTGCTGAGATGCTGTGTTGTGTTGAGGTGTGCGGGAGCGGCGCTGAGATGCGGTGCTGTATTAGATTGAGATGGTGTGCAGAGCTGTGCTCTTCTGAGATGAACAGCGCTGTGTTTTGTTGAGAGGCACTTCCGCATTTCACCTTTCGCTGTTATGTTTTGATTAACGTAATGCAACTCGGGTAGGATTTCAGCACGTTTGTTATCTTTGCTTTGTTGCGCGATGGGTGGGCGGCTGCCGTGCTCCTGTAAACTTGCAAAGTGCCCTGATGCCAGTCTCACAGTGGTACGTGCCTCGGTTGGCCGCCTTTACCTAGCTCCGTTACGATACATTATTGTATATGTCCATGCTTTGTGTTGCTGGTTTTCGTGTCACTATCTGCGACCCTGCCCTTGGGCCAATTTTCCAGCTTCCTTTCCCGCGGTGCACGGAGCGGCTTTCATCCCTCGCATCTCTGGGTCAACTAACTCACCCCCCCCTCCTGCCATTCTTTATCCAGCACTGTGTTATATTTGAACTTTCTCTCCGTGCAGTGTCTTTTACCCGGGCACGTTTAACTGTTCGTCCCTCTGCATTTACGTGTAGGGGACACCTTGTCAGGTCCCCATATTCCTTGGGTGTCGCAATGTGGTAAACTTAGTTAACAGAACACCACCACGGATGCATGATGTGAAACGTTAATACCGTAAAACAACAATGTGTGACAGTATGGACTTGTATAACCCACATATATGGGTTCCTTAACAGATGAACAAAACATCTGGAGTGCGGGAAAAACAATCACGTGATATTGATCTAACAGGGCAAATCACTAGGATAGTATTACAACATACAATTGCGGGTTCACACGTGTCCTGCTGCCTGCATCGGTCCGCCTCTGTCCCTTTGGAAGATGCATGTATGCAATGCATGCCTGCAATGAGGTCTTCGCTACATTTGAGCTATCGTGAAGGGAGGGGATGCGGTTATCGGGGTCGCCGTGGGTGCTGCGACGAGATGCTCCAGAAGCGGGAGGAGGAGGCGGTGATCGCAGCTAGTGCACGTTTGAAATATAATGAGTGCAATTTATCTATCTTTCTGCACAGCCCAGTAGACGCGCTTAAAATAAAACGGTGTAAAGTGACCCAGATCGAAAACCAAAAATTTATCTCCAGGTTGTCAGCCATATTAATCTCCAGGTTGTCGGCCTGCGCGGTCACCCTCCCGTGCCGGGTCCGGTGGGCTTAGCCAAAACTGTATGCATCGTTATTTCTAGTATCCAGTGTTTTTAGGTGTGTCTTTATGTTAAAACAGCATACCAACAGCATGTGCATGATATTCTAAAACTGATTAGCTTTGCAATTTATCCGGAAAAGCTTTCTAGCAGGGCTCCAGATCCCGATATGCATAATACTTTTTAATGCGTTGAATGATTTTCCATTTTCCCCTTACACTGCTGCTTGGCTATTGATTCGGCTGAATTAATTTCAGCTCAAAGTACCGCACAAGCGGCGGCGCAGTCTCTCTTGCAGTACGTTAGCCGCCGCCTCCGCTGCACAGTTCCGGTACAGAGGTCTGTACCGGTCTCTTGCACGAGTTCTTTCTGTTCCAGGTCTCTCGGCGCAGACATTCAGGTACCCTCACTGCTGGAGCGCCTTGTTTGTGGACGGGGTTCGCAGACCAATGCGCTAATTATATACAAGTTTTCCTGTCAGGGTCGGCATAAGCCAAAACTAAACTTTTCAGAGTCATTACATGCTAGAGGAAAGTGAAGGGGAATTAACGCACTGCACTGTTTGAGCGAATGTGAAGGGGAATAAACGCACTGCACTGTTTGAGCGAGATACATAGGTTTCGCAGCACTTAAGAAAGCAATACAACATAACTGTTCATTCACCCATTATAGAAAGGTACGACGGCACAGTATCTCTGCAGCAGTCTCGGAGCTCGTGAAACCTCTACCCTGGGGCGTGGCACAAGTCCCTGCAGCGTAAGTAGAGTAAGTCGGCAAGCCCCATTGGAGACTGCAGGTTGAAGCTAAGGGGAATTGCGGGGAGCGAAGGCAGAATTGACGGCGTCATGTCGCTGGGGTCACCAGCCTATGCATATGTATTGCTGCCAGCTAGGCAGCAAATTCCTCCTGCTGGCCCCAGCAAACCCACGAACATCAAGGAATGTTCCTAGAAGGATTCCTTGCAAGCTGCGGCTTGCCTCTTGTAACATCGAAGAGTTCCCAAAAGCCAGGGGTGGATGTCTGCGTGGAAACATTCGAGTAGCTCGGTTGTGTACCGAGCATGTTTACTTCCAAGCTCCTACATCAGTGCAAAGATACTGATCACAGGGTGACTTCCATAATGCTTTCGCTTGCTTGGTCACATACCACGGGTTTTCCAGCACCAGATACAGTAAGGCAAATAGGCACTGACCGAAAACAGCTTACGCTTGTTCATTAAGCAGATAGTAAGAAAGGTGTACTATATGACATCTTGAAATAACACCCTTAAGTTCCCTGAGGGGAAGGACAGAGCATGAAGTCGAGGTCAGGGCACTTGAAAGGCCTCTAGCAACGATACCGTATTTACAACATTACACGGGAAGGAGGATTGACGGAAATGCATTGTCATAATGACTACTATGCCGTGCCCGCATTACGGTTACAGGTTACAAAAGAGTACTAAACACAGGTACAAGGATAATACTGCAGCAAAATGGCAGTGACTTAGGATAGTCATGCATTGACTTTGTTCATCCTACATATAAGTACAGGCACTGTAAGATTGCCAGATGTCTTTCTCTGTCCTTGTACTTACTCAAATAACGTTGATGAAGCACTATTCATTCCTTATAGCACTAGTCTTCTCATTACAGGATGGTAGAGCGCTTTTTGTAACATGCACATTATACATGTACAATACATTGCGTAAGTGGGTAATGACAGCAGTATACATAGTGTTCACGTGACGGCGAGGGTCACAAGTAACGCTATAACAAATACTAATTTAATAAGTCATCTGTTGATACATGATGGCTTTTCACTGCAGGCATTAAAGTTATGCCTGCCAGACCCATCTCTTTTGGGTCCTGGGATGAAGATCAGCGGTCTTCCAATAGCATCCTTGTACCTACGCATCCCCATATGAGGTGCGGCTTCTGTAACTAAGGGCGTGTCTACGCAATCCTCATTAGAGGTGCGGCTTATGGAACTTAGGGCGTGTCCTAAGAACAGTTGTTAAAATATCTCCATAGTGGTGTGGCAAAGGGGACTATGATAGAGGTGCATGAAACAAAAGGGGAAGATGATAGAGGTGCACGTAACAGTGTCAGAAAGTAGATAGGTGGGTGGGGGGCTCTGTCATCGACGGAGGCCTCCTCCAGAGCTGTGGCGGAGTACAGGGCGATCTGGAAGCAGATGGACAGTAGGGGTACCTCTGCGGCAGAAGGATACAGTCTAAATACCTCTGCCTGGCACAGTAGGGTGCCCGAGCCAAGAACCTGGAGCCGAGGGGGTTCCAGGAAACAGCGTCGGCGCCCCGTTAGTCCTTCGGGCGGTCGGGGGGCCTGAACCGACCGGGGGTGTGCCTCATCTCCCGCCCTGACAGGGGGGGCGGGAGTCTAACGAAATAAAGTGATAATGTACTGCACCGTCAGAGCATCGCCTCGCCGTGCAAGATGGCTCCTTGGGCATGCGGGTCAGCGAGAGGCTGCTGCATTGGATCGCCTGTAAGATGACCCACCTATCAGTACCTGTGTTGTACGCAAATAAACCTGCATCACTGGTTTCCCACAAATATGTCTCATGAGTTTCCTTGGTATGTAAGTGTAATGTGTGCAGGGCGAAGCAAGCACTGATGGTGTGGGCACTATGCCGCTGGCACCGCGACACGAAGGGGAGCATGGGGGGACAGCGCCCTAGTCCCACACGTCTGGCGAGCGTAGCTTGCAGCGCGCCCCCCTGTGCCGCCCCCCCCGGCCAACAGCCAATGGGGACGGCTCTTCTGGGGACGGGGGAGGGCACGTCCAAAGGGGATATGTCCAGGCCCAGCAACTAGGCTCGGCCTTTCTTCCCGCGCCTAGTCCTAGGCTGCTCTGCGCTGTAACCCACCCTGAACCCTGACCCAGCTGCAGAGCGGTTGGCACAGTTTTTAATGCTTAATGATCATGCTTTATGTTGCAGGCGGAGTCACAGGGCGATCTGGAAGCAGATGGACAGTAGGGGTACCTCTGCGGCAGAAGTATACAGTCTAAATACCTCTGCCTGGCACAGTAGGGTGCCCGAGCCAAGAACCTGGAGCCGAGGGGGTTCCAGGAAACAGCGTCAGCGCCCCGTTAGTCCTTCGGGCGGTCGGGGGGCCTGAACCGACCAGGGGTGTGCCTCATCTCCCGCCCTGACAGGGGGGGGCGGGAGTCTAACGAAATAAAGTGATAATGTACTGCACCGTCAGAGCATCGCCTCGCCGTGCAAGATGGCTCCTTGGGCATGCGGGTCAGCGAGAGGCTGCTGCATTGGATCGCCTGTAAGATGACCCACATATCAGTACCTGTGTTGTACGCAAATAAACCTGCATCACTGGTTTCCCACAAATATGTCTCATGAGTTTCCTTGGTATGTAAGTGTAATGTGTGCAGAGCGAAGCAAGCACTGATGGTGTGGGCACTATGTCATAATAACTATGTATACCTATAACAATTCTTACAGTACTTATTTATAACAATACGTCTAGGTCATGTAGGAAAGACATCCTTTTTTCCCTGATCAATCCCCCCCCCCACCCCATTGTGGAATGATTCTGGTGATTACTGGCTCTGAAAGTACATTAGACTCTGCTAACCAGGCCCACTGTTCCATGCAGTGTAGGCATATGCTGATTGGTATAATTTTAATTACATGTAAGTTTGGAGACCCCCGATGGAAATAATGCACTTAAGTCAAGTGCATACTGCTGCGTGTCTGTTGTCATTCAAAAACCAAACCTGGCTTGCAGGCTAGTTTAAAAAAAAACTGTCTAAATTCGACTTTGGAATTAAAAGCTCTTTTAGAATCCAAAACTACCTTTATATTACTTGTCTGCCCTAAGTGTTCCCAGGGTAGGGAGCATAGTTATAAAAACCAGGAAAAATATAAAAAACAGCCAAAGATATTTTCCCTATGGTGGTGGTGCTAGCCCCATAGGCTAAAATGGGTAGGCCTTTTTTTTACATTTAATAAAGTCTAACTTTGCATTGGAGCTAGCCAGAAATATAAAAGTATCAAATTAATGGTTACATTAAAACAAACTACTTGCCAAGGTTGGAGTTGATAAAAATGTTGCAGGAAAGTAGTTTTAGAACTTATTGTCCTCAAGGTCCCTAAATACGCCCTTTAGTAGCCTCCTCTGATTGGTCAACGTTTGACAGCCTGAACCAAGCTGCTCCCCAAGTAGATGTGAAGAGGCCTAGGCCTGCATCGATACAGCCATTTGGTGGGAGGAGATCGCCTTCCTAGAGAAGCCATAGAGAGGAAGGCGGCCTGGTACATAAGCTAGACTTCAAAGGCAGGAAGGAGCCTCTACAAAAAATAGATTTCACCGGACCCACACAACCCTCACTTCCATGATCTGTAGCCAGGTGGGATCCCCGCTAATTAGATTAGGAGAGAGGCTGGAAGGGGAATGTAGTCAGTTACTAGCCACACCAGTGGGTTGGGTTACATAGACACACACACCAAAGAGAGATTCTCCCCATTTTGATTTTTAGGAGAATGTTGCATTCTGAGCTGGAAGTTTGTCACACTTCACATGAAGTATTCATACTAGAGGGAGGTATGTCAATTCCTATTGGTTAGGGGGCTCCCTTCTCTCAAGCCCAGAGAAGGAGGACCTATAAGGCAGATATGCAGAGCTCACCATATCACTGCTTAGAAAAGAAGAAGACAAGAGGACTGCCCTGCTGGCCCCCTGGACTGCACCAAAGAGAGAACTGCACTCTAAAAGACTTCACTTGCCTCACTCACAAAGCTCTCAAAGAAAGGACTGTGACTGACTATTAAAGGAAAGGACTGGACTCCCTCACCAGCAATCTGAAGAAGTCACCTGCAAAACCAAAGAGAGCATACCCCAGCTGACCAATTGCAACTGAATTTGTCCAGACCGCTCAAGTGCATTGCAGAAGATTGAGTCCTGGCCCCCAGAGCGAATCCAGAACCTTTGAACCCTTGGTCAGTGCTAGAGGACACCTATCTCCCCAAAGAAACCAAGAAACAGGAATATCTGGAAACTTAGAGTCTTTCTGCAGAGTTATGTAGCAAAGCTCCAGGAGACGACCGGCTCAATGTTGAGAGTAAAGCCACTGACTTGGACTCATTGGTGGGACGGACCATCCAGGTTTTTTCCACAGAAAAGCTCCAGAGAACCAGAAAAGTTTCTATGTCTGAAAGTAAAAATGAAGACCGGGACCTACCTGGAGAAGCAAGCCACCACAGACGCCTTCCCTGGCCGTGACCTCTGAATTTGCCTGTTCCATGTTCTCCTCGCAATCAAAGAACTGACTCCTTCCTGCAGCAGGCCACTGTCATCGACAAGGATTCAACCAGCTCGAGACCCGCTGACTAGACAGTAGAACCAAGAACATTTCAAGTCTGAAGGTAAACGGTTGACATGGACCTAGCCCACTGCTTAGCCAGCTTGCTGTCAATTTAGATTGGTCTGAACTTTTGAACTGATTTAGATTTTGACGGATGGGTTACTCCGTCACAATGGTGATGGCTATCCTGTTCACCGAAATATAAATACCATTATATCATATGGGATATATATTGCGAATGATGGGTTATCCATCACCATTGTGATGGAGTAACCTGGCTGCCAAACTCCAGATCAGGCTCTATGATTTTATTGTGGTAGCGCACCCCCTAGTTAGTGGTCGTGAGTGGTGCTGTAGGCTTTTGGACGCTATGAAGTTTATAATGTAATCTTAAGACATTCATAACTCTGATTTCTTACAGTGGATATTTGTCATTTTGGTTTCATTTTAAAGATACATTTATTTTTTAATATTTTTGTAACTTGATGTTGTATTTTTATTGAGTTGTGCTTTTACTTATTTACTGTTTTGTTGGTATTAAATGCTTTACACTTTCCTATTTCCTAAATTAAGCCCGACTGTTCATTTGCCAAGCTACCAAGGGCTAAACAAGGATTAATTTACAGAAACTTGACAGGCCCTTTTAGTGATTGTGCTATTAGTACTAGGTTACAGTGAATACTCTTCTCCTTGTCACCCACTTCTACTGGTCTGTTCTGAGAATAACCATTAATTTAGATTATGTCAAGTTAACTTTTTGATTTTCACAATGCCAAAATGTTGTTCTTTCTATTAGCACTCGTCTATGTTTTATGCATTCCTGCACAATAATTATATTAGGAATCACAGATGAGTGTTTTTTTTAAATGTTTTATTTATTTATTTATTTATTTATGTTGTCCTCATCTCACCTATAAGCGTGTAGCAGAGTGTTACAGCCGTTGTTACATCTCTGGGCCCCCTCCGGCCAACTGCAATTGCTTAGGTCTCCCGACCAACTTTTTTACCGGAATTAAGGTGTAATCATAGGACCGGGTGCCTACGCTGTTAATTACCTAAGCAGCCTTAAGTCCTGGCCCATGTTCACAAGGGGTTGCCAAAAATGTATCTGGGTGCTGTTGGGATCAGCACGGTCAAGGCGGGCAATTGCCAATGCTGATTGGAGCCACTCTTCCGTTCTTGGGGGGCTCGGATCTTTCCACTTTTCACAAATTTCCCTACGGGCCAGCAAAATGAGACATAGCAATAGTCCTCTGTCTTTCACTGCCAAGTCCTTTGTTGAAGTGCAGTCATCGGCAAAAAAGACCAGGGACATATTTACCACTATGTTCTAATCAAAGATCTAACGAAGAAAACTCCCAATCCCTTCCCAGAACGGGTCCAATGCTGGACACTAAAAAAAAACATGGATGTCATCTGCTTTAGGGGCGATACATCTGTAGCATTTCGGCACAGGGGTGGACACAAACTTCGCAATTTTTGCTGGGGTGTAGAATATTCTATTGGTCACAAAGAAGTGATTCTTCTTTAAACTGGCAGATTTTTTGTATTTATAAAGAAGTATTAAGAAAGGTTCTAAGAGATCCCCTATGGTGGACTCAAAGGGAGATTGATTCCATGCGGAGGCCTGTGTTGGGATATTCTGATTTTCTGCTTCCACCAGTTTCCTATACCAGATTGAGACTTCTTTCTTCAGCGGTTGTGATGATAAACAAAGAAGCTCTGAATCCCAATCGCACCTTATCCCCCCGATCTCCGCCTTAAGCCAAGATTTCAGTTGAAAAAACTTAAACCTGGATAAACCAGGGCCTATTCTAGCTCTTAATTCCTCCCAAGGGTGTATACCATTTGAATCCCCCAGGTCTGACCAAGTAGAGACTCCAGCTCTCCTAATAGGTACAGCAAACCCATCTTTAAGGCACGGGGGTCCCTGGTGAGTTCCAAACAGGGGCATGGTCCGAGTAATAGCTTATCCCGCACCTAATCCTTACTTTAAGCCAGGTTTCAAGTGCATTCCTTAGGACCTTCAAACGGACTTTCTTAAAAAACTTTGGTGACCCAAATTTATAAAGAAACCCTTCTGTACTGTCACCCCCCTCATTCTTAACCAACTCTCTAAGCAATAATCCCCATGCAGAACCTGCTGGGTTAGCCAAAAGCATTCAGTGGCTTTAAATTGAAATGCTACCAGATACCAGCTGATATCTGGAAGGGCAAGCCCGCCCTTAACCAGCCGCCGCCTTAGTTTCTTCCATGACAGTCTCACTCCTTTGTCTCCTTATACAAAACTCCCGATCTTACTCTGTATTTTCTTAATACCCTGCTGTAGGAATGTCAAGGGGATGGCATTAAAAATATAGGTCAGTTTAGGAAGGATAGTCATCTTGACCAAGTTTACCTTACCGAATATAGTTAAGGGGAGGTTCTTCCATCTTGCAAACAGACGATCTAATTCCTTGGTAACTTTCCCCAGATTCAAAGGAGTAATTTTGTCAAGATCTTTAACTATCGTGATGCCTAGATATTTAAATTCCGTGCTGGCCTTACCCCCTCACTGCTCGATATTCCAGCACATTACCTCCGTCTTGGAGAAATTGGCCAAGTAGCCAGAAATTAGGCCGAATTCCCCCAAGAGGGTCTCAACCCTTGGAATGGTTGCTGCTGGATCGCTTGTATAGTAGATAATATCATCTGCATATAAAGCAATTTTTGACAAGTACTGCTTAGATTTAAAGGGGAGGATTTGATCGTCTAACCTTATTGCCTGAGCCAACGGCTCTATGTATAAGTCAAACAGCAGGGGCGATAGGGGACACCCCTGCCTAGTTCCCCTATGTATCTCAAAACTAGGGGTGAGTGAGCCATTAATCAAGATTTTAGCTGAGGCTCCCTCGTAACATTGTCTTAGGATATAAATGAACACCGGCCCACAACCCATTGCTTCCAATACCACCCAAACATAGGACCAACAGACTCTGTCGAACGCCTTGGCGGCATCTAAAGCGATTACCACCAAGGGTTCTGTTCTAACTAGGGCAAGATCGATATTACCTATGAGAAGCTGCGTTTACTCCTGTATATATCGTCCATTTATAAATCCCTTTTGGTCAGAATTTACCAAACGGGGAGCCAGTCTGGCTGATCTCCCTGCTAATATACCCATAAAGATTTTATAGTCGGAGTTTAGCAGGGAGATCGGGCGATAGGAGTCAGCTCTCAGGGGGTCCTTTCCGGCCTTGGGTATTAAAACAATGGTTGCCTCTCTCCAAGAACTAGGGACTTTCCCTGTAAGATTGTAAATTGATTGAAACAAAGTTCTTAAGACTGGGGTAACCTCATCGGCCAGATGTTTATATACCTCATTTGGGAGGGCGTCCAGGCCAGATGCTTTCTTATTTTTTGAAAGCCTAATTTGAGTTCTTATCTCTTCTAAGGAGATCAGGGGAATCCAGGAGGTCTTTACCTGCTTGCGTGAGGGAGGATAGAGTTTTAGTGCTGAGCCATGTCCATATTTGGTGTTGTGAGGGACATATGTTCTGTTTGTATAGATCTGAAAAAAGGGAGAGCAAACAGTTCTTTATATCCACTATATCTTTAGATTTGTCCCTACCCTTATTTAAAATAAGCTCACTGATGTTATTTTTAATACGGTCAGATCTGGCTTTCCATGCAAGCAGGGCACTGGCCTTCTCCCCATACTCGTAGTTCTCCATGCTCTTATTTAGCCATTGGACCTTACATTTATCCCCAACCTCCCTCTAAGATCTTGCCTGGCTACATTGAGATCTTCCTGCACCTTAATCATCCTTTCCGGAGACCCCCCTATTGTACTGACAAGAACAGCCTCTAAGCTCTTAATTTTGCCTTCCCTAATTTTTATCTCCTGACTTTCAGCTCGGTTTTTATAACATATAAGGCCATGGAGGTGACCCCTTAGATTGGCCTTAAAGGCATCCCAAACCATCTCCATACTCGTAGAGCCTATATTGATCTAAAAAAACTCTAGAGATGATACTTTGATATTCTGAATAATGTCGGGGTGCACCAATTTTCCCCTATTAGGTGTCCACCTAGACGGAGTTAAATTGGTTGTTTCATTATTTGAAAACTACACAGGGGCATGGTCTGAAAGAAGAAACAGGAGGATGAATATGGAAGATGTGTTGGTCAGAAGTTCTTTACTCACTAATATATAATCAATTCTTGAGAAGTGATGCGTTTTTTTGCTATAAAAAGTAAACCCAGCTACCTCTCCCATCTTCCCTCTCCAGGCATCTAAAAAATCTAGGTAGTGGATCAGATTCTCCATTGCTCGCCGAATACGGGGTGCCCCTATATAATGACTCTGATTTGACCTGTCCCTTAGGGGATCCAGGAGGACATCTCCCCCCACAATCATTGGCGGGTTCTCGAAGATCAGCTTGGAGTAAAATTTAGAGATATAAGATGCGTTGTCCACATTTGGACCATAAAATGAGGCACAGGTCAAATCCTTACCCTCGATGTTTAAGCGTGCAATGATCCATCTCCCTGTTTGGCCTGTCTGAATAGATTTAATAGAACACACCAACCCCCACTTTATTACAATCGATACTCCTCGGTTGTTTATGGTTTGACTGGAGAAACAAAATTTCTCAACCCAAGGGATATTGGAGAACAGTTTTTTGGATTCCTCGGGGGTCAAGTGTGTCTCTTGTAAAATACAAATATACGCCTCGGAAAGCTCCAAGTACTTCATGATCAACCTCTGCCTCCTTGGGCATCTCAAACCATTGACATTCCAGGAGATAAAGCACTTCTTTCTATATTGTACCGTTGCCCCTGCCATTAGTTAAAGGTCTCCTGTCAAAAACAGCTCGTCCATACAGTAAATTCCTAAAGTGAGATGAGTATTTTTTCATTTTATCCCCTTGCTCCCCACCCAGTGCTCCCCTGCCCCGCCCCCCACCCTCCTGTGCCCCTAAACTCCCATGAGTAACCCTCCCTTCCTGAATAGGCAAACCTATATGGCTGCGCCCACCTCATAGCGCAAAGAAAAACAATTTCTACAACAACGAGGCCAAGAAAACGGCGATGGAAAACAATCTTATATTACTATTCTACCCATGATTTAATTTTATAAGGTTATTTCCCTGCTTTCTCCTCTCTAATCTTCTCCATAAATTCGTCCACCTCTTCAGTTGTGAGAAAGAGGCGCATTTTGTTATTAAACATAGTTTTTAACTGGGCTGGGACACTTAACTGGGCATTCACACCTAGGCTTTTTAACTCCTTCATCTTTCACCCTAGCTCCCATTGCCTGGTAGCTGTTGCGTGAGATATGTTGGAACTTATCTGAAAAGCAAATGGCTCATGGCCTGTAAGTGAAAAGGAAATCGACCCTCCCTTAAGACCTGCTGACAGAATCTGTTATTTAACCGTGTAGGAGAGGAAGTTGACCAAGATCTTCCTAGGCTTATGTTGGCCAGGTATTTTCCCGAAATGTTCCAGACTAACCCTTCGGATCTCTGAAGTCAGGTTTACATCCGGGAAACCTTGGAGGACTGTCCCTTGTAGCAGCGAAATTATGAATCCCTTAAGGTCTGTCCCCTCAAGGTTCTCTGGTAAGCTCAGGAGTCTCAAATTATTTTTCCGCAAATGGTTTTCCAACCTCTCCAAGTCTTCTTTTAATGATTTATTCAGGGTTGCCAACTTTGCCATGTCCGTTGTTGCAGACTTAATTGCTTTCTTAATTACTGGTAGCTCTGCCTCTATTTGGTCTGTTCTCAGCTGCCACCTCTTCTAATTTCTGAGCCAGCGCCTCACAGGAAGATTTAATTGCTGCCTGGTTGGCTTCGGAGACCAAAAATCTATTTGCCAGATCCGCCTGATTCATCTCTGAAATTTTAAAACCACTAATCATCTCCCCTTTCATTGCAATCAAGATGTCTGAGAGAGTATGCACCCCTGACCCTGTGCTTCCAGCCTTCTCCGACTCCACACCCCCAGATTCACTCATCATAGTAGTGCCTCCCATAGTGACAGCTTCGACCTCAGTCGTCTTCTCTCGTAAGTCTTCTTGAGGGGGGTTAGACTGAACATGTAGGTACTGAACCTCTAAAGCATTAAATCTATTGGACAGAGTCACTTCTAGATGGGATCCCGGTGATGTCTGAGGGGGATTTCCAGTAGGCTGCCTAGTCTCCCTCTGCTTACATTGCTGAAACGGAGTTAACAGGGGAGAGGCTTCGCTGTCGCCGATTGGTGCCTTAATTTTGGTTTTAGATTTAACCTTAGTTTTAGACAGCACTCCTTCTCTTTCCTCTTTGGTGTTTATTTCAGCCACGCTGCTCAGACTTGTTGTAGAAGACATGACTCTCTGGTAGGTTTTTAGAGAGGGGGTATTTTGTTTTTGAGACAATTTTTTTTTCCCTCTGCTTCTCTGTCTATTTTTTGGGGTCTCTCTTGCCTTTATTTCTACTTCCTCATCCACTTCCGCCTCCCCTGTAGCTGCACCTTGTCTCTTTTGTAGACCCTTGTTCCCCTTCACCAAAATAGGAGATTTCCTAGGGGTCACTATTGGCAAAATAATGTCTGAATTTCGCAGTGAATGAGCTGCCCTGGCCCTTAGGGTATAACGATTTACTTTAGGGGGCATGGAGGTGGGGGGAGACCTGTTTTTACCTTCTCTGTCTTCTCTGCCACGTCTGGCACCTCTATCCTCGTAGACCCCAACTCCACCTCCATACAGCGCGGAGAGTAAACACTACAAGCCTCCCAACCAGCTGCAAGAGAAAAGCTAACTCTCAGAAGCTCTCCTAGAAGCCTAGACTGCCCCCGGATTAGTTTGCTTCCATTAAGCCCCCCCACGCCCCTATACAGTGGAAAGCTTGGCAGCCTACTTAGCTCAAAGATATCTGCCTCAGTATCTTCAAGCACAGACTAAGTGTGCTCCACGACTGTCGGAGGACGAGACCAGAAGCAGGCAGCGTCACTGGCGTAGCTAGTGGGCGGCGGCCTGTTGTGGTGGATTTTATCATTTATTTGGGGCACTCCTACTGTCAGTCATTACGGAGGAGTGCCCCAAATAAATTATAATGGCCACCACAACAGGCCGCCAACCTGCTGTGCGGCCCTGTGTGACGTGCAAGTGCACCATCTTTTAAAGGCTGCCTGCAGTGTGCACGCACCACCACCTAGCATACTGGTGGTGGTGCGAAGCACGACGTACCTCGTTTGTGGCCGTGGGTCCCCTCCCAGGGCCGTCAATCTTGTAGCGCGCGAAAGCGCTTACAATGACGGCCCTGGGAATGTTTGGCCAGCCCTCGCGCTGAATTTGCAGTGACAAGGGCGTCATTCTGCCCCCACCTGCCCGCGGTGCATGTGTTACTACCGGTAATTGTACTACCGAGGTGAGAGCTGAGGAGGTAACAAACCCGCATGCAGCTCCCACCGCACCGCCCTCTCCCCAGCCCACAGGGCCGTGATGCCTCCCACATCAAGTACGAAGTAAGTTATTTTCATTAAAGCACTTCTGGCATGATAAACTATATTTTCATTGCTTTGAGTCGAGCCCTGCACGCTCCTTGTTAATAGCGGGTGGCATCGCATGCTGGACGACACCGGGTCGGAGTACTAATTGATTGTAATTATTTATTTTACTGCTCAGTACAGTGTCTTCACTCTTAAAGTAATACCGCCTCCGGGCTGACTAACTGTTTTTTACTTGCGGATGAAATGGCCATTACTTACATCATCTACCTTTTTAATTTATGGGGAAACAGATTTTAAAACGGAGGGTGGCGACAAGCAGGGCCAACTCTAGAACAATGCAATTGTAGCATTACTAGGCCCCCCGTCTCCACAGTTATGTTTTATACTATTAATTACATCTGTACAGTTTCGTTTTTTCGTTAGACATTCTTACTTCCCCAATTTACAATCTGTAGTATAGGGAGAAGAGGCAATTTGCCCACAATCGCACCATTCACATGTAAAAAAAGTACACATTTGCAAAGTATGTCTGTATGGCTGGCATTATATAAGTCTGTGAGCACATTACACACCGCTCTGCCATCCCCCTTTATCTGGGTTCGAGTATCGGTAACGATGCCAAACATCCTGTGATCCTGGGCAAATCACTTAATCTCCCCTTACCTCTCAAAAATTAATATAACTGTTGCTATGTAAAGCGCTCTGATACCCGATTCGGCTCGGGTCAAGTTCGCGCTATATAAAACTCTGGAAAAAAATGGAGACAAAAAAAAAAGGCAGAATGAGTCCAGGCTACATGAGTGACTGATCAGAACACAGGGTGAACACCACTGCCCATACAGGGCTAACTATGGAGGAAGCAGCACAATATAACTTCATAGAGGAGCAGAAATCATTGCCCTGCCTTGTGAAAATGTGCAACTATGTCACACTTCAGAATAGCTACCTATTTGCGCTTAAGCAGGGTGGAAAGATGTATTGCGCAAATCATATCACCTATGCTTTGCGTATAACTGGATAGTCGCTGGCACTTCAAATTCAGAAGGTACTGTTTTTTTCTAAATCAGTGGACACCCAAAAAATACATGTCACCGGTAAACGTTTATCTTTTTCATAGCTATGCCATGCTGTGGCATAGGCACTTATTGACCCTCTGAAAACCTTCATCACTTTTAACTGAAGTCTGGAGATTATTATTTCAGGTGGCCCTTCTAAAATCTAGACTGAGGACTGCTGGCCCTCTTCTTGGCATAACATGCCCATGCATGTGGCCAGAGAAAGCAATCTTGAGTTTTGCTGACTATTGATGCTCTCCTGGATCCATTGTGTTACTTTCATGTTTTCTTCTATCTAAATCTTTGAGAATCAAACCACCTTTTCTTCCCCAAGAAAATCGTAGGATGGTGCTCCTCTCTGTTGTATTTACTTGTTAGCTCTTTACATCTGCCATTCCTAAACACAATTTGTATAGGGTCCAACTGCTGGTGGGTCGATACATGACCTCCTCAAATCTGCTTAGGTTTCTGATATTGTAGCCAAAAGACAATAGCGACACAGTGACAGTTCTAACATAATATTGTTCAAATCTCTACGCATCTGTCACAGAGTCCATTGTAAAACTGGTCCTGGAACTCCTGACCTAAGGGTTTGTCGCCATACACCTACTAAAGCTCTTCAGTCTGCCACCTTAGCAGTACATGTAAATAGGCTCACAATTCGTTCTAAGCTGTTATCCCTCCAAGCTGCAGAGCTGCCTGCCCCTCCCTCCAAGATCACATACAACTACTTCGCCTTCTGTATGAAACTAAAGGGTTGAATATATCGAACAGGCCGCTTGGCTTATGTGGTTTGTTTTCTCTTTTGACTCCTCCCAGTATTTCTTCATGGCACTGTTGGGTATTTTGTTGCACTATGGATATTTAATACAATTCATATACAAAATCTGCAACTGCAGCAATTGTGCAGACAATAAACTACACAACCCCCTATCTTGTTTTGGCCTTTAGTCTCTACTAGTTCCTGTTTCTTATCCCTCCACCACCGAATAAGCCCGAAATTTGGCAGTGAGATGAGATTCAAAATTTGAGTCGAGACTTACCTCTCACAATCAAGGACTGCGAATGACATGGGCGGCAATCTGAGGGATAGCCCCGGGTGCCACAAACTCTAGCTACACCCCTGGGCAGCGTCGCGGCGTCTCTGCAGCCTTGCAGCCTCCTCCCACCTCCAGTCAACACACTCGCGCTCGCGTCCGCTGGAGAACGCCGGCGAATCACCGGCACCGAAACAACTCCTCGCGCCCTCTCGCATGGACCCTCAAGCACTCAGGTAATAAGCATGGGCAGAAAAAAAAATAGCCATCGCCGAAGCCTCAGCTCCCGAATCCGTTAATCATTGAGGTGAGCGCCGCGGAGGAACATGGCGGACGCTAGCCAGACAGTCACAGATGAGTGTTAACTTAATTTTGACACTGTTCTGTTCTACTGTTACTCTACCACATCCTTTCAACACCCAAATCTGTGGGTTTGCTGCTGACACAGGTGTAATGAATTGGGAAGCATGAAGAGAAGATTAGCAGAAGATTAAGAATTGTCCATTAAGATCGTGGATTTATTTCATTTCAAATCCTGAATATGTGAAGTGTGGCAGGGGAAAATACCCTGGAAAGCAGTACTAACAAAACATATACCTATGTTTCGAGTTACGATTTACTAAGTGGGGTCATAGAACTTGATCACCAATTTCTACATTCTGCACTTGAGGGGTAAACTTGGAATATGCTTTTATTTGTCAGGGAAGAGTGTGATTGAATGGCAGTGCAGGCTGAATTCCCTTCTATTGGACAAAGATTTTCAATGACAATTTCTATGGAACTGGTGTATACAGCGTTTCAAAATCCAAGATGACACTTCAGCTCATCCTGCGTTCTTCACGCCTGCATCATAGTTCTTGCTTTCTGGCTGTCAATGTCTAGTAAAACACATGAGCAAACAGCTTTCTAGGAGGTCTTTTCATGCAAGGCGATTGCATATTGCTAATTAGTTGTGGAAATCTGTCATGAAGTAGACCTCTATCCTGTACACTGGCTGGCGGGGAGGTTTGAAATGTCACTTTTCACTGGAAAGATGCTGGGGCATTTATATTTAAAAACAGCAAAAGCACTGTACTTCTTCAAAGCAGCATGTGGGCGAAAAACCTTTTGGTGTCATGATTTTCGTGTGATACTGCAGTGGTTAACATATCTAGCGTCTTTTAATGAGCCATAGCACATTTCTCGAGTTAATATCCTTCCACCTATAAAGCAATCGCTATGCAAAAATCAACATTGCCTTGCTTTCCACACTGTTATGGGGTACGGCATTTAAGTTTCTTTCGTTTCATTTCATCAACTTTTATTCGATTATAGACTTGTATAATCATAAAAAGTACATTTAAAACAGGGAAATATAACACAGTAAAAAAAGAAAAGTCAATGTGCTATTGATCACAGATCTGGCATCGCTATATTGGACAGAAAATGTCAAAGTGGGTTACTGTTATAGAAATGAAACGAATTTAGAAGTTGACTTTGCGATGAGTTGATATTACAATTTTAAGAAAGGTCGCTATCATTTTTGCTTCATGCGGGGATTTCGGAGATTGTAAGTGTAAAAGTGCTGAGTGTGATTGTCTAAGACCAGTTGAGCGGAGGAGGGGCAAAATCCATGTTTTCCTTGCTAGTCTGTAGTACTTGCAGAAAAGGACAACATGTATCGTTGATTGTTCAGAGACTCCATCGCAGGGGCAGCTCATCAGTTTTCTAGACCAGTTCTTCATTTCTGGAAATGAGACCAGACGGAAAAAAAGATTGAACCGGAGTCTTGTTATTAAAAACTTTTCATAGTTTGAGAGAAAGTATGTCAGGTATGGCTGTATGAGTTTCCCTGTCTGCAATATGCGAGATTTTTCATTATGTTTTTTGGTAATCTCAGCTTGATTGCGGAGTTCCCTTAAGTGACCCATGCATAGTTCCTTCAGATGTTTCTTCGAGATATCTTCTATTGAGGGGGGTTCGAGGAAGTAGTGCTCGCAGTCAAGGTCTAAAAAGAATTTGTAAATATAATTGAGCCAAGGTATTTTCTTCCAATACGCTAGGCCGAGACATTCGGTGATAAGGGAGCGGGTGATGTGACTTTCGGGGTTACACCATATTCGCTGCCACAGTAGAATGGGCTGGCATCGTATGGTGTCGGTCATATATTCCATACCCAGTTCCCGGTGTGAGGCTAGGATCGGGGAACTTTGGGGGAGAGCTAGGATGTATTTGATAAAAGCATTCTCAGTAACCTGGAGTTGGTCGATACATCCATAGCCCCAGATGCCTGCTCCGTACGTGGCCACACTGTGGCATTTTGCATAGTATATCGTTATTAGTTCCGCTGGTGCTGGTTTGCCTAGTTTCCTTGAAAACGCACTTAATGCTGATACTGCGCGACGGAAACTAAGGTTTCTAGCTTCCACTGCCTTAGTCCAGTTCATTTTGTCTTCCACTAAAATGCCCAGGTATGGGTACACCGATGTTTTTTCTAATCTACTGTTGTTAATGGATATGGGCTTAGAGACTCCTGGTCTTGGTCCGATGGTCATTGTGAAGGTTTTTTTGATATTAACTTTCAATCCCAAGGAGTCCATGAAAGTCACATATTTGTTTAGCTGTCGCTGGAGTTGGTTGGATGTCCGTGCCAGGATGACAGAATCGTCGGCATATAGGAGGATTGGTATCGGGCGATGATCTATCTGCGGGAGGTCCAGGCTCCCTTCCAGCATGGCCTGTTCGAGCCCGTTTGTGTATAAATTGAACAGGAAGGGAGCCAGCATGCACCCCTGCCTTACTCCTCGTGATATTTTAAAGGGACGTGATAATTCGCCGCCAATGCCATAACGAACTCGACCTTCTGCGTTGGTATATAGCTCTCTCAGGAAGGCTAGTATGGGAGGGTCCACTCCGAGGTTTTCCAGGATCTGCCATAGCTTTGCATGCTGTACGCAGTCGAAAGCCGCGCTTAGGTCTACATAGACCAGATAGATGTTACCTCCTTTAGCGCGTGTGTACTTTCCTGCCAAAAGGACGAGGTTTAGGGCCTGTTCCACCGTTCCGAGCCCCTTCTGGAAACCATATTGCAGGTCAGTGATGATGTTATTCTCCCGGGCCCATGATTGTAGTCGGTCCAGGAGTATTCGACCTGCAATCTTACCCGTAGAGTCCAGAAGGGAGATCGGTCGGTAGCACGCGGGGTCATTTCGGTCCCCTTTCTTAAAGATGGGCAATAATGTAGATGTGGACCATGATTGGATGAGACCAGTTTCGGCAGCTGCTGCCATTACCCGTGTGAGTATTATTGACCAATAATCGACATTGTGTAGGAACAAGTCCATGGGAACCCCGTCTGGGCCGGGGGCCTTGCCAGGGTTTGAGGCCTTGATTGCCTTTCTGACCTCGTTGAGGGTAAAACGTAGCCTAATGGGATAGATATTTCTCTTTGCTGTTTCAGAATCTTGTGTCTGAATTATTTGAGCACCCGTTGGTAATGCAAAGATTTTTGTAAAGTGAGAGACCCAGCCGTCCTCAGTTATTGCCACATCAAGGTGGTTTGGGTCAGTGATGTTAGCCAAAAAGGGTGATCTTATGGTCTGCCAGAAAGCAGTGCTATCTTTCCTTGCTGCACTGTCGTGTAGTTGAAGCCATAGATCTTGCTTTATCTGCTTTTTGCGGTTTTTTCGGGCGGTATTATAGATTTTTCTCCGTTGTGAGATTAATTGGAGGTCCCTCGGTTTCTGTCTTAGGGCTTCTTTAAGGGATGTAAGGGTCTTTCGGCAGTCGGTGTCAAACCATCTCGTGGTCGGAAGTCTAGGCTTGTTTTTAGTGTTTATGAATAGCTCGTCCCTTATTACTTCCTGGATGTTATTAAAGGAGGTGATAATTATTTCTGATGATGCCTCGGGGGACAAACAGTTCGTTAACCAGAGATGGGTTTTTTCGAGAACCCTTTGTGTTATCTCTTCTGGGTCGATCTTTGACCATTTGATTGCGTAGCCATTCGTCTTCCTCATGGCCAGCGATTGTTGGTCAAGAGGGCTGACTTTTGCAGAGAGTGTTCCTGCTTTTTTCATGAGGATTTCCACACTTAGAGGATAGTGGTCACTGATTGGATTAGACCCTATTTTGTAGTTTTTTAATTGCCCATTATAGGAATTTGAAGCTAAAATATAGTCGATGGTAGACAGAAAGCCTCGGTGAAAGGTGGGTAGAAAGTCCTGCACCGGGTTAACTAATTCGTTAGCAAAGTCAAGGTCTAGGGTAAAGAGGATTTCATTTAGTTTGTTACCACTCGAGGTGTGCACAAAGTGGGGAATGGGATTTCCGAGTTCGTTCTGGAGCCCACAGTTCCCGTTTTTGTAATTTGGGCACAGTGATAAATTGAAGTCACCTCCCCAGATGTACTTGAGTATGGAATTGGAATTTGTCTTCTGAAGTAAAAATAAGTATGCCGCTATTTCGTCTAGGTGTGAGCAGCATTCCAGAGTACCGGTGTTATTATAGTAGTTTATGAATACATATAACTTTTTCTTTGATTCCATTGGCTGTGTTACTTGAATGATTTGAAAATTATGCGTTTCCTTTAATAATTTTACAGTGAGTGGAACAGTATTGGAAAAATAGATCATGAGTCCACCTTTAGGTCTTCCCATAGTACTAGGTACTGCTTTGGTGAAGAATGTTTTGTAGCCCGCTAAATGAAGTGGAGTTGTGCGCCAGGTCTCTTGTAGGCACAAGATTTGTTTGCTCCTTGCTGTGTCGAGCCATGAAGGACAAGTTATTTTAGTTGTTAGGCCTGCAACGTTCCAGTAGGCAATAGCTAGGCTCAGAGTTGGTAGTTCCTTTGCAGTTGCGGGTGTTGTCGAGTTGATGATATTCGCTGTGGCATGTTGGACAGGTATTCCCAAGTTGATATCGAGTTCTGCCAGAGGGATGTTTGGTGGAAGCTTTTTTAAGTGTAGAGATAGTACCTCGGACTTTAAAGATGTTACATGCTGCTTGGAGACTGCTGGTTGTGACCTGATATCAAATATTTGTTTGCTGAGTTTGTCCCGGGTTGGTCAATCGACCATTTTGAGACAATCGAAACGGTTTTGAGTTGGAAAGGCCTGCCATCCTTCGTAGGTTTGGCAGGGTCTGTCCTGCCAATATGGGCTCTGGCGTTCTCTGGGCCTTTCTCTTGGTCCGCCCCTAGCTATATGATCATAAGGATTTTCAATCTGTTTCCATGGCGCTTGATACCATGGCTCCTTGATTCCACGACTCTTTGGGGAGCTGGTGCCATGCCCAGGGTGGAGGGTTACGCTGCTGTTTCGGTGGGGGGTAGAAGAAAGAAAGATGTCGAGCGTCAATCCCCCCTTTTTTGTCGAGCTGTGGCCATGCACAGATATAGTCTACTGTTGAGGGATCTCTACACGTTATGATGATACAGTCTCCGCGTATTGATTTTGCCGTTTTGCCTATCCAGGCTACCCTACGGGCTGTGGTGATCCCTCCCGATAGATGGGATTCGAGAGGTCTATTGATGCTTAGCCACTGCATGGCTTTATTTTTAAGTGACCAAGCAGTTTCTGATGTATCATCGGTTAGCTCTGGCACTCCTGTGAGGACTATTGTGTAGGGAGTAGCTTCCGGGGGCAAATAGACAGGACGTCTAGTTGGTGGAGGTTTTTTGGGTGTGTTTTTTGGAGTCTTTTGGATGGGAAATGATTTCGGTGGGAGAGTTTCAGACCTTTTTTCTAAGCAGGCTCTGCTGGTGTCTGTCCTTGTCGTTGGGCCTGGAGTGTCTGTCTTGTCTGTATCTGTGCTTACTGTTTGCTGTACAGTTATAGCAGAAGGTTTCTCTTTCTGAGGTTGAGACGTTTTAGCTGCAGGTTTGGAAGGCATGATGTTTTGTTTGAGGTTTTTCTGTGCTAGGGACGTTGGGTTTGTGTGGTTAGCTGTTTTCTGCGCGGGTGCTTGATTCTGTTTTTTAGGTGGCTGTGAAGTGTTACGCTGCCCCTTTATTTCTATACGGGTATTTGAGTCTAGGAGGGTGGCCGAAATTATAGTTAGTTGGGCTTTGAGATTTCTAATGCTGAGTTGGATGGGCTATAAATATTGATATAGGAGGTCTTTTATTGTGGTAAGAACTTGCGAGGTGATTTTGCAAGTTTTACATTGATTTTCAATATAGTCGTTTGAGATTGCCTTATGTGGGAGGATAGTTTCTGGGAGAAATAGTGTGCTATGGGACGTGGAGTTTAAATGAGATGTTGTTTGTTCCGAGCGCGGGACACTAGGTAATTCTTCATTATTTACTGAACGGGTTTTTGGGATTGCTCCTTCCCTATCACCTTTCTGGGGGGGGGGGTTTCGTTGGATTGAGCATCCCCCTGAGTTTGATAACCGGCTAGATCAGGGGTTACTTCCAGGTCGTCAAATGTTATGGAAAGGTCTGACTCAGAATGTGTAACTGACAGGTCTACCACCGACGGTACTGTATTTAAATCGGGTACTGACAGTGTCACTGGGAGAGAACAATCTTGTGTGTTGAGATTCATGGGGGAGGTGGCGTTTGCTATAGCGCCTAATGAGGAACGCTTCGCGTGTGCACTCATAAGGTCTAATGATACTCTCTTCTCCATCAGAGCTATGCTCTGGTTTATGGTCTCATTGACCCGCGAAATAAATAGATCAATAGGGCCTGTTACTTGTGCTACCTCCTGCGCGTGTTTAGATTTTGGCTTAGAGGTGCTCCTTGTTTTTGGTGGCATATTTATTTATTGGGTCAGTGATAAAAGAGAGGTGGGCCGGTCCGGTCTCTACCGGGCACTAACGGGCAACAACGGGCCCGCCCTTGGCCCGGGCTTTGCCCGGGCGTCGGCCCACGCGCGTCCCGCGATGCGCGTTATGAGTCCTGTTTAAGTAGGTGTATTGTAGGGAAGGGGCGTGGCACTGGGAGGGGGAGCGGCTCACGCGGGAAGAGGGAACAGCTGGTGTTACTGATGCTGTCCCTCGCAGTCCCGGGGCCGTGCCTCTCACCTCCTCTGCGGCCTCGCGTCTCCTCGCTCAAGGTCCCGGTCAGCTTTAGCAAATGAAGGCTGCTCCTGCAGCGATGACAGATCAGGGTTTAAAAACGCTGGTAGATCAGTTCAAACAAACAGCAACCTCTATGGCGAGCGGCACAAGAAAGACACAAAAAGAACCCCCCTGTCTAGTGTCCAATGCCCTGAACGCTGCCTCCGTTACAGCAGCTCCTTCGCAGCTCTCAACGCTCGGCTGCTCTGCTTGCCTGCTTGCCTCAGGTTCGATTCAGTCCGTGGTTCGATCCCTAGCGCCTCTGCAGTCAGGACCCTTTTGGCTAGGGAGGCAGTTTATTAGCAGTAGCCCCACGCTAGCTGACAAGAAAGGGCTGTGAGGGGCTATTGGCAGAGCCCGTGAAAGCAACTAATTGCAAGCGGGGCACTCGGGGGGGACATGTGAGCAAAATCCGACCTAGTCAGACCCGCCTATGTCAAACCCCCGGGCTCTTACTTAGCGGCCGCCTCTATCGGCGGCCGCGCTCGCGTCTTTGCCCCATCCTCAGCCTCACCTCCTTTGTGATTGCCGGTCCTGACGCCTGTGCAGCTGCAGGAAAAGAGCGGCGGCCGCTCAGTCCGAGGTGCGGGGAATATGGAAATCTCCCCCACGCTGAAAGCGGCACCTGCCGAAAAGACCGCTGCCTGCTACCTTCCAACCACCTCGGCTGCGGCTGCGGTCGCCGCTTTTTCGGTCGCGGCTTTTTCGGCTTTTCGGCCTTTCGACTTTTCCGCCGGCTTTGCAGACACGCTCTGCTGATCCGCCGCTCCGCAGATTCTCCGCTAACTTCCTTACTCCTCCTCTTCCGGTCAACTGATGTGTGTTTCTTAGTCAGGCTGGAAATAAATAAATGCATGGTTATGTGAAAATTGCCATAATCTATTTATACTTTCTGAATTAGCTTGGATTATATTGATCTAGAAGTCATATTCATTTGGATGTTGCACACTCACAGGGATACTGACATTTGGATCTGTTCAATTGGCTTCAGGTACATTAACAGTTTATAGATAGACGGATATTACCTCAAGCTCATCTAAACGCTAAACCCTAAACAAATTCATAGATATCGCACCGATACAAGCTAAACGTAGGCAAGGCATGTCCTGGAAATCCCACACAGCCCCTTCTATCCGAGCATGGCTTACTGACCTACGCAGGGTCCTGGTGCCCGAGCTCAAGATATCTCACGGAAACATACTGGGCTGCCCGGTGACAACTACCCCTCCCCCCGTCCCCCTCCGCCCCCCACCCACCACCACAGGAAGGTCTAACTAACGGTAATCGAGGCAAAGCTAACAAGTGTTCCTGCAGGACTGAAAAACACAGTGGAACCACACAGCAGATAGAAAACCCCACAATAAGGTGAATGTCACTTAGAACTCCCCTTAGATGGGCTACATCAACCACCCTAGCTCCGTCAATGATCCCCCCGACCCGCCAACCAAGATAAAAAGTAAGGTTAGTGTCAACACTTGACTCTCCCGCATCTCACTCACATATCACACAAGCATTAAGCAAGATCCTGCACCCCCCACATGTACAGATAAACGCACACCATGTACTGTACCTCTTATTCTCCTTTACTATGCGACCGGAATATATCTTGAAATGTGTCACAGTAACTGTTATAACGAATCTTTAACACTATGGTAATGCGATGGAATGTTTTGCTCTGAATTTCGTACTGTTACTGTACTTGTGCTCCTCTCAACTTTAATATGGGATTGTTGTACTGTATTGAACCTATGCACACATGTGTATTCCCTCTTGGTTTGGAGATCTGTATGCTTCTCATAAAAGAACTAAAGAAATATAAAAATAATTCAAAAAACAGCTAAAAGATAATTGGAAGGTATACCATGTGTTTGCTTTCCGTTTTTCTCCTTTTAGTTAAGGGTGTTTTCTTTAATCTTTTTTTCGATTTGTTTCTTGCCGTGTCTGTAGTATTATCAATATATCCAGATCTCTGAGAGAATAATATGGTTGGAGCAAATTTTTTAATACACCTTCGAGGTCTATATTAATCAAGGCATATTTATTTCACTGTTCCGGGGTGACAGTTAACAGTAAGATACATCCCTTGCGAGGGTCAGCACTTCTGAGGGTTCTAGAGACCCTGGATATTTCCTTAAGACCCAGTGGGTCATGCACCAATTTGGCTTCCAGTGGGTTATAGTCCCGGACCTTCTCCCTGATATGTTTCTAGTGCTTGGCGGAGTTTGGGATACTTAAGGAACTGCTATTTGTGTAAGTCATATTCTTCAGCTGAGTGCTCAAAGGTAATATTATCGTGAATCCAAATACCTCCTAATCTGGAACTTTAAACCAGGTTCCACTCATGGAAACCTAATTGTGTCACCTGTTTCAGTATACTGCCAGTCCATAAGGGAGTCTGTGCTGTAAGTCTACCAATTCATTTAAAGAGGGAGAAGGCCCCCTGCAAGTACTGAACTCGTAGCTTTGTGACCTGAGGAAACGACGATGGGGGCACCCTCCATATTGTAGGTGTAGAATGCCTAGTTTTTAAAGGATGGCCAACACCAGCCTTAAGGAGGAATCATGCTTGCCGTCAAAAATCCAGTCCCAATTGGTGCATATGTACCACTGAATAGTACAGTTGGAGATCTGGGCCAACCTAGCCACCCTCGTAAAAGGGAAGAGTGCATTTGACATGGGATACCCTAGTTTTCCTACACACAGGAATCTTGAGACTAACAATTGGATATTTTAACAGAATGCAATTGGGAGCACATAAGGGAAGTTCTTGTAATACATAGTGGAATCTGAGAAGAACAATTATTTTTGAGAGTGCTATCCATCCCATTAAGTTGTGTGGTAGTGGGGCCCATGTTTTCAAGTTGGAGTGGGTACGTTTTAAGATTGGAGCAATGTTAGGGTCCCATGAATGAATGAATGCAATGATTTTATGAACCGCGCATTACCCGAGGGTGTCTTTTGGTCATGGGAGATATGCATGCCTCGGCATAGGAAAGCACCACCCACCATCCTGAAAAGATCCAGTTGCCTTTCCCAACGTGGAGGGGGTCGAAGTGACCTGCACCTGAATCCAGTAAAGAAAGAATCTGCAACAGCTTTAATTAGTGTGTCCAAATTAGGTGTCATTGCTACCTCACTAGGCATCCTTTGAACATAGTCAAGCTTACCATTGGAATGCCTCTTGTTTGTGATATTCATCATGCTCTTACCAACGAACAGCTTCTGTCAAGTTTCTTTCAGTGTTTCTATGTCGTTATTCTGTTGGGCATGCAGCACCACAAACGATTCCTTATACAGAATACTTTTCTTCCATTTCTTGTTCTTGCGTATTGCACCACACGTTTTTTTTACTAGACTGCAAAATAGAAGACAACCAATACAAGGCCTTTTCAAAAAGCACACATGAAACTTGTGACAGTGCTCACCCAGATACTCGAGTTGCTTTTGATGACAGGTTATATTACACAATATGTAAGTTGACTGTAACTATATCAAATGGCAAACATTTGTACAAAAGCACTGTACAGTCACATAGCAATGAGTTAGTGGTCATCTTAACATTATGTCAAAACTTAAATGGAACATAATTTAGAATAAAATAGCCTAACAATAACACATATTTTAATATGAATAACACGAAATATGAATAGAATATGGCCTGCATGTCAAATATTTGAAACCAGAAAACTCTACTGGGGTTCTGACGATCCAAAGAACAATCTCACCAATACTAGAGCGTGGTTCGGGGTATCAACTCTGCTCTCTGCATTCCATCAAATCCCTGCGCTTAATCTGACATGGAATCCATTTTAAATCCGACCATGTGGCGAATGAGATACGACTATTGCTGCTTCAGCTCCGCTATGAACCCCGTACTCCAGACTAGATTTGAGTTACTGCTGCCTTAGGGGTCTTTTGCTTCATTGGACGGCCGCAATCACCAGTAAATCTTTGCTCTCATGCACTGCAGTTAGAGGGAAGTAGGCAAAGTAGGCTTTATCTTTTGTTATTGATTTGGCCAAATAGAGTGATCATAACTCTGAAACATAAATGTCGGTGCAATATTGTAGGTGTAATTTTCTGAAAACGCAGTTTTACTCTGATGGATGCCATGGATGACAAATTGCTAGTCTCTTATTGTAAGCCCTCACATTTCATATTTTCTTCTTTTCTTAGGTATGATTTTACTTGAATAACGCGATTGGAATTTTAAACGTTGTTCTATGTTGTAATGCAACACATTGTAACATGGTGGCTGGATGCATGTGGTTCTCGACACTGTCTTCTTCAAATGCCAGCATTCTACTTCACGAATCCAATCCAAGGAGATTTGCTTTTTATTTGTCCATGGCATTGTTTAACTTGTGCAACTGTCACAAGAGATAGGAATACAACATAGAAAGGTAGAAGCTGTGAACAAGGGCAAGAAGCATACATTATTTATGAGGGAAAAGAAAAGGCTGTCCCATTCACACCCTAGCGATTGTCCCTGGTATACTCTGTAATAGGCCTGGGCAGAATGTCGATTAATCGGAATAATTTAGGTAATTTCACATTACTCTTTGATGCGGAACTATCGATATTTTGTTCTGTTGTATTTAACGCTGTTTCTTATTGCAAACTGCATGCTTGCATCCATTTTGGATACAAGGGTGCATTTTGTGCTAAGAAAATAGCACTAAATGCTGATAGATCGTTGGGGAAAAATCCTACACCAACCACATTTAGTGAGCAGCTGCTCATGCTCTCTATTATTATGGAGTTACACTTAGCACTATTTTTTGTGAAGAATGCACCCCTGTCCATTTCGGATGTAAGAGGGCATTTTTGAGGTATGCAATATCTCTAAACACAGAATTACTCTTCTCACACAATTATAGTTTAATCTTGTAGAATTCCTATGCAATTCCGCTTGATAATGCTACACAGAATTTACACAAGTTATGCCCACCCCTACTCTGTATCTACCCTGGCACTTGGGGGCACATTAATCAAAGGTTTTTGCAATCGGTGCGAATCGCAAAAATCGTCCGTTTGCAATTGCAATGCAATTGCATTTGAGGAATTGCAATTTGCGATTCCTTAAATGCAATGTTAGAAGCACTTTCAAATAGCGATTTCGCTATTTGGGGCCGCAAATTACAGACAAATTAAACTTGTCTGTAATTTGCAAAAACTTTGAGAAATGCTCTAAAATGCATTTTTTTAAGTTGTAGGTTACACACACACATGCCCTTGGGGCATGTGTGTGCGCAACATGGGTGCACAGTTCAATTTCAGGGGTGCAACAGGGTGTCCTTTCGACACCCTTGCACCCTTGAAATTGCATGCACAATTTGCGAGTACTCCTTAGCCTGTAGGCCCATAGGAATGAATGGTAAGGCATTCCTAAATTGCGACTTACAATTTACGAGTCACAATTAAGGAATGTAGCGATTCCTACATGTATAGGCTTTTGCGATTCCTTAATTGTGTTTGCTTAATAATCGCAATTAATGAATCACAATATCCTACCTTGATGCATGCAACCATTAGTCCTCCTCCACTGTCTCTGGAACGCTCCTTTCCACTATTTTGCTCGTCATCGTTCTCTTCCAGCCTAATTTTATAGACTTTGTTGCTCCTATTCATTTCTGAATTGTGTTTTAATCAATGAAGCCTTAAATGGTCAGCCAACAATCATTTT
Organism: Lissotriton helveticus; assembly: GCF_964261635.1. Taxonomy (NCBI): domain Eukaryota; kingdom Metazoa; phylum Chordata; class Amphibia; order Caudata; family Salamandridae; genus Lissotriton; species Lissotriton helveticus. The sequence continues at coordinate 874,957,805 of NC_136068.1, read as the reverse complement.
TATGGTAAGGTAGACTCTCACGTGGAATGGTGCTATTGTCAGGTGTCTTGGTGAAAAGTTTTTCTGAAGTGAGTTTGAGTAACTGAAAAAAGAGATTTTACCCATTTAAATTAATTGCCTCCATCAAAGTACAGAATCTACAGATTCCAACTTGACCACAGCACTGTCTCCTGGCTCCCTCTGTTAGCCTCAATTTCAACATAAAGTTAAATTGCACAACTTCGTCATGCAGCTCACTTGTGGCCCATTCACAAAGATCATGTGAAGTCCACACCTTCATTTTTTTATCCATAGGTTTTGCGACATATTTCAAATGAAAACGATCTCCTCTGAAGTACAATTTCGATTTAACAACATAACTTACAATTATTAGGGCATTTATGGGAATCTTTAGGGAGCACAGTATATATAGAATGAGTGTGTGAATTTTTCTCAGTGTATATTTTCCTTTCATGCCGACGGTAAAAGACAAATTGACTAATGTTTCACGTAGACCTAAACTTTATTTGTTTCAACACATATAGTCCTCTTCTGGGCCCACCAAAAGCAAGAAAAGAAGATGTTGTTCTAAGCCAATTCTTCCTCTGTCTGGACAATTAAAAAGAAAATGCCATTTTGTCCTGGAGTGCCTTCCATTCCCTAAAGTAGATATTGCCTTTCTCCACCTCCTCTAAGTCGAACTGTGGACCTTCAAGGTGTCCCTCATGTCATTAGAGAAATGTTTGATGAGTTTCAAGTCTTCTATAATTGAAAACGTGGATTTTACATATTTTCATCGGTAGGGTGTTGAAATATCGATTACAAAAATATAGTTGACAAAAATATAGTTGTAAAAATATCGTTTACAAAAATATCGACACCCTATACCTAAACAGGTAAGTACATAAATATCGACTCAAAAATATCGTTGTAATAAATATCGATGTAAAAAATATCGACTTTTTAAATTAATTAAAATTACATTCAATATTAAATAAATATAAGTACTATTAACAAAATAAATTTCATCACTTTTATTTTTTGACTATTGAAAACAAATTAACTACACTTTTTCATTATAAACTTAATAAATGTGTACATATACATATATTTAACACATTACTTTATATAACAACAATAATACATACATATAATTAAAATATAAAATATATTATTAATTAAAACATTTGATAGCGAAGGGGTAAAAATTACTATTCCCACTCCAGAGGGTGCAACAGTAGGGAAAGCGTTGGATAGCGTAGGGGTTTAAATTACTATTCCCACTCCAGAGGGTGCAACAGTAGGGAAAGCGTTGGATAGCGTAGGGGTTTAAATTACTATTTCCACTCCAGAGGGTGCAACAGTAGGGAAAGCGTTGGATAGCGTAGGGGTAAAAATTACTATTCCCACTCCAGAGGGTGCAACAGTAGGGAAAGCGTTGGATAGCGTAGGGGTAAAAATTACTATTCCCACTCCAGAGGGTGCAACAGTAGGGAAAGCGTTGGATAGCGTAGGGGTAAAAATTACTATTCCCACTCCAGAGGGTGCAACAGTAGGGAAAGCGTTGGATAGCATAGGGGTAAAAATTACTATTCCCACTCCAGAGGGTGCAACAGTAGGGAAAGCGTTGGATAGCGTAGGGGTAAAAATTACTATTCCCACTCCAGAGGGTGCAACAGTAGGGAAAGAGTTGGATAGCGTAGGGGTAACAATTACTATTCCCACTCCAGAGGGTGCAACAGTAGGAAAAGCGTTGGATAGCGTAGGGGTAAAAATTACTATTCCCACTCCAGAGGGTGCAACAGTAGGGAAAGCGTTGGATAGCATAGGGGTAAAAATTACTATTCCCACTCCAGAGGGTGCAACAGTAGGGAAAGCGTTGGATAGCGTAGGGGTAAAAATTACTATTCCCACTCCAGAGGGTGCAACAGTAGGGAAAGCGTTGGATAGCGTAGGGGTAAAAATTACTATTCCCACTCCAGAGGGTGCAACAGTAGGGAAAGCGTTGGATAGCGTAGGGGTAAAAATTACTATTCCCACTCCAGAGGGTGCAACAGTAAGGAAAGCGTTGGATAGCGTAGGGGTTTAAATTACTATTCCCACTCCAGAGGGTGCAACAGTAGGGAAAGCGTTGGATAGCGTAGGGGTAAAAATTACTATTCCCACTCCAGAGGGTGCAACAGTAGGGAAAGCATTGGATAGCGTAGGGGTAAAAATTACTATTCCCACTCCAGAGGGTGCAACAGTAGAGAAAGCGTTGGATAGCGTAGGGGTAAAAATTACTATTCCCACTCCAGAGGGTGCAACAGTAGGGAAAGCGTTGGATAGCATAGGGGTAAAAATTACTATTCCCACTCCAGAGGGTGCAACAGTAGGGAAAGCGTTGGATAGCGTAGGGGTAAAAATTACTATTCGCACTCCAGAGGGTGCAACAGTAGGGAAAGCGTTGGATAGCGTAGGGGTAAAAATTACTATTCCCACTCCAGAGGGTGCAACAGTAGGGAAAGCGTTGGATAGTGTAGGGGTAAAAATTACTAAATGTATTTACAATGTTTAAAAATTAACAAATCTGTATTTTTATTTAATTAATCATTAATTAAATAATTATTCAATTAAAATGTAATTAATTCACTACTTTTTCACTTAAAAATTCAACTACACACACCTAAAATTAATTAAACAATTAACATAATTAATTTACATAATTATTAATAAATTAACGAATTGAAATTAATTAACTATTACTTATTACACTATTTATATTCAATTAACACATTAATTAATCAATTATTTTATTATATTTAAATTACTTCCCACCCTACTCCCCTATAAACCCACAACCCGCTACGGAACTATTAACACTAAATTCAACATAAAATACGGTATTAACTAATAAAATACTACAAAAAATACTACTTTGACAACCAATACTCATTAAAAACACTTAATTACTTATTATTATTTAAAAAACGATATTTTTGTAAACTATGTTTTTGTAAACGATATTAATTACAACTATATTAATGTTAACGATATTACTTACCTGTCTGTCGATATTCTTGTCAAACTATATTTTTGCCAATCGATATTTCTTCTTGTCGATATTTCTGCGGCGATATTAAGGTTAGTCGATATTTTTACGACGATATTCCCGCTCTGCACCATTTTCATCTACTAACTCTTTGGGGAAAGTCTTGCATAACCATATTTTAAAATGAGGCTCATCTTAAGGGGCCTTGTTCTATAAAGAAACACGATGTTTATCCACTCTTGCATCTTTAACAATGACCAGCAGAAGGTATTTGTTTATTGACATCCTCATGGGTTTTAACACCTAATGTGGCATCATTGACTGGATGAACCTTTTAGGGGTGGGACCTTTAGGAGCTCTCGTTAATGTGATGTGTTTGAATAATGTCATGTGTATTGGTATGTTGCAACATGGCACCCGTTGTATGTTTGCATTATGCAAGTAGTGTTAACATTCTTCCAGGTAGGCAGCCTCTTTGTGCTCTAGATCGTTTGCACACGATGTAGAACACTGAGATGTCAGTTGCCTGGAGGAAGGAAGGTTTGGAACAGGATGCAAATGTTGATGCTTGTTACTCCTACCTTGATGATCCAGCGTGAATAATGCTTTCAAGAATTTGTACGATTGGGTCGTAGTTTGCACTCTCAGACTATGATTAATGGAATGGGAAACTGTGTAGTATTCTGTGTTTGTGCCCCCATGGCACTGGTAGTTGGAACTCTGAGGTTTGGGAGTTCTGAAGCTGGGTGGTGGAATGCTGACCGTTTGTCAGTTGAAGGCTGGACTGTGTGGCTGTCGCTGTGCTGCTCTTGAGCAGAAATAAACTACCTTCAAGCTTCCCGAGTCTATGACCTTCTTTAACACTACAAAAATAATGGCGACGATGCTCAAGAGCATCCAACGAACCTGCAGACTCACCTCAAAATTCTGCTGACCGAGAGAAGAAGTCGGAGTGCTTCAGCGCCGGAGGAGGAACCGAGCCCCTTGCCAAGAAGAGCGTTCTACGACGAGCCGAACCCCATATCAAGAAGAGCGGAGGACATGATGACAGACACTACCAGATAAGTGTCCCGTTTATTTATCACTCTGCGTGTCCATCTGAGGGGTAAGGAGAACCTACGCAACGGTCGTGGTTGGCGCTCAGCAAGCGTGCGGTTGGCAGCGTAAGTCACGCTGCTAACGTCTACTGCACGTCCATCTGGGGTAAAGGAATCCTATTGGTTGGCGCTTAGCAAACGTGTGACTAGCAGCGGTAATCACGTTGCGGACGTCTTGTCGTCTATTTCAAGTGGAGCCAAGGTTCGGTGGTTGGCAACGTCAAACCACGCACCCAGCGGCCATTTTGACTTCTCGTGGTTGGCAAAAAGGAACAAACAAACAGACACTGTGTGCGCTACACTTTCTGGGACAATAAAAAAATTTAAAAAAAGAAACGTTATCCCCAGCACGCCTTGCTGTTTCTCAGACGTAGAATCCATAGGATATTAAACTAAAGGAAACGAGCGTTTTTCGGTGGCATTCAGTTCTGTTACCAACCTGGTAAATAAAGGAAAAAAAGACATTAGGACATTTACTGCTACACACAACGTTTCTAATTGGTCCTCAATACATTTATAAGTCAACATTGCAAGTCAATAATTTTTCAATTAGCACAGCGACATCACAATATATATTACATCACAACATATATAAAAAAAAAAATATATAATTTTTTTTTCTCTCCTTCTTTTTCTCGCCATGCAATCAGTTTCGCCTCCGCCTCCTTTCCTGGAGTCGCCAGGAAATCCACCAATAATTTGGAGGAAGTGGTTTGACGCTTTCGAGACCTATCTGGGTGCCATAGGCGCTTCTAGATATCGCGCAGAAAGGAAGAAGTGTCTTCTGTTGCATTCATTGGGTTTCGAAGGGAGGGAAATTTTTAAACATTTGCCTCCCATTGCGAGAAATAACGAAGATGACATTGATGAATATGTTGAGACAAGGATGAAATTGGAATTGAGGTTTGATGTAAAACCAAGTCTCGTTGTGATCCGACACAAGTTTTTCAAAAGGGATCAACTTCCAGGCGAAGATGTGGAAACGTATGTTTCCATTCTGAGACAATTGAGTGCAGAGTGCGAGTTTGAAGGATTCAGAGAACAATTGATAAGGGATCAGTACATCTGCAAGTGCACTGACAAGTCGATCCAACAGAAGTTGCTTACATTAGGGAATCCTACTCTGGAAGAAATGATCCGCACAGCCAAAAGTATTGAATTATCAAAGAAAGAAGTTAAAGAACTTGAAAGGAAGAACGATGAGACAGTCTCCGTTGTGAGGTCCAAGGAGAACAGAGAAACCCGAAATAGTACTGGTCAACAGCCTTTTGAGAAGAGCTATTCTCCTATTCAACAACGCAACGAAAGAAATGTGTTTTCTAGACGTGACATTTGTTACAGATGTGGGAATCCTTCCCATAATAAGAATAATAAGTTTTGTCCAGCTAGGAGTGCTACTTGTCGCACCTGTGGCAAGTATGGTCATTTTGCAAAGATTTGCCAAAATCCAAGACAGGGAAATTCGAGTTTTGTCAGCAGATCTCAGGGTCAAGCTAGTACTACAGGGGTAGGAAGTGTTGCAGAGTGCTATGAAAACACCAATAGGGGGCAAGATCCCAATAATACCATTCAAGATGACCTTAGGGACATGGTTGTTGTGGTTCGTGAGGGGAAAATTCCCATTGATGTATCCAACAAAGTTGACAAGGTCATGGTGATAGCGGTACGGGAGGATGGTGTCATTGTTGGAGATCCTTTGGATTGTGTTGATCCCTATGAAAATTTTGGTGTGGGTGATAAAGTCATTTCTTTATTAGTAGATTCAGGTGCAAGGGTCACCATGATTACCCAAGAGTTGTTTAATGAAACTTGGCCAGGGAGGAAGTTAGAACCTCCTGACAGAGCTCCTGTATCCTTTGAGGGGCGCAGAATAGCTTTGGATGGGTATTTTGAGGATGTCATTCAGTTCAGGGGGAGGAAAATTTTGGGAAAAATTTATGTGGCAATCAAGGGTCTTAATATTCTGGGTTGGTTCCATGGCGGTTTGTTTCGATTAGTATTAAGACCCGGGGCCAAAGAACAGGTGGGCATGGAAGAGGATGGTTTTGTCTTAGAAAGTTTAGCAGTTGTAGAAACTGATGACTATGTTGTAGGTTTGCCTAATAGGTTTCCTTCTGTTTTTAGCAAAGAACTTGGTACGATTAAAGACTTCGAGCACGAAATAAGAGTCAAGGAGGGAGCTATTCCTGTCAAGCATAAAGTTAGAGGGGTTCCTTTCAGTGTCAGAGAGAGCCTTGAAAAAGAACTTATGGATCTGTGCAAAAAGGGAATTATCGAGCCTATTGAATCATCGTTGTGGTTATCTACCCTTGTGGTTGCTAGAAAAAGGAATGGAGATCTACGTGTCTGTGTCGACTTACGCAGCCTTAACAGAAATATCTGGGTTGACTCGCACCCTTTACCTAAGATTACTGATTTACTATCTCTTACCAGGGGTGCTAGGTGGTTCACCAAGTTGGATCTAGCATCCGCATATCACCAGGTGGTTTTGAGTGAGTCCTCAAGGCATCTAACTGCTTTTGTATCGCCTTTCGGCAGTTTCCAATACTGTAGGATGCCATTTGGTCTTGCCTCGGCGGCTGCAGTTTTTCAGAGGTTAATGAGTCAAATGTTCAAGGACACTCCCGGGGTAATTGTTTTCCAAGACGATGTTTTAATTTTTGGGCAAAGCAAAGAGGAACATGATACTTCTTTAAATCAAGTGTTAAACATTATGCAATGTAAAGGTGTTGTCCTTAAAAGAGAGAAATGTGTTTTTCTCAAAGAGAAAATGGAATTCCTTGGGCATGTGGTCTCATATAATGGGGTTGAACCACGTCCAGGTTTAGTGAAGGCCATTGTTGATGCCTCTCCTCCCATGGATAAATCTGGTTTAAAATCTTTCATAGGTTTGAGTGAATTTTATTCCAGATTCATCAAAGATTACGCATCAAAAGTTCAACCTTTAACCAACATGCTCAAGAAAAATGTACCTTTTGTGTGGAGTGAGAACTGTGATGAAATTTTTCGATGGATCAAGTCTCAACTGGTGGGTGATAGTGTTCTTAGAGCTTTTGATCCCAATAAGGAATGTGTGGTTACTGTTGATGCAAGCGGGTTTGGTCTAGGGGCTGTTCTCACCCAGAAGAATGGTCAGGTTGACAACACCATAGCTTATGCATCGAGAGTTTTGCGTGGTGCCGAGATGAACTTCTCGGTTATCGAGAAAGAGTTGTTGGCCTGCTGGTGGGCGGTCAGGAAGTTCAATTCTTTTCTCTGGGGCAGTCATTTCACCATACGCACAGATCATAGTCCCTTGGTCTCAATTTTGTCTGGTGAAAAGATTAAGGAGCATACTCCTAGGATTGCCAGATTGTCAACGAAGCTACTTCAGTATGATTCCGACATTGCTTACCTGCCAGGAGCAAAAAATGTCAGAGCAGACTACTTCTCACGTTTTCCCATCTCTGGTGATGACTCTGAGGTTGAGAGGGAAGATGATCAGGAGGATTGTTTTGTAGCGGCATTAGACTTAGAGGGCATGTGTGCTGTGGATGAAACTGAATGGAGAGAAGAATTGGCAAAGGATGCTGTTCTTACTCGTGTCATTGGTTATTTGAAATCGGGTTGGCCGAGAGAGAAGTATGTCTCTGGACCGTTTCAGACCTATGTTAAAGTTGCCGATGAGCTCACTGTGGAGGATGGTATCCTTTTGCGATGCGGTAGGTTGATTCCTCCAGAAAGTTTGAGAGAACGGCTTATGGATGGTGCGCATGAAGGTCACTTAGGGAAAACTTTCACCAAACGTAGGTTACGGAATGTATTTTGGTGGCCTCAGATGGATGTGTGTGTGGATTCAATGATTGAGGGTTGTGTTATATGCAACCATTCCGACAAAAGTCTTAAAGTGAGGACGCCTCCTTTGGAACCTGTTCAACTTCCTGAGAGAGCATGGGAAAAAATTGGTGTTGACCTAGTTGGTCCTTTTAACCTTTTACCTCCATCTTCACGATTCGCAATCGTGGCCATTGATTATTACTCGAAATGGCCTGAGGTTCGGTTCATCAGTGAGCCTTCCTCAGCAAATGTCATTCTTTTCCTGAAAGATATTTTTCTCAGAGAAGGTTTTCCTTCATGTGTCATGAGCGACAATGGAGTACAATTTGTTAGTTCTGATTTTGAGTGTTTTCTCAAACAATGTGGCGTTACTCACAAGAAGAGTTCCTTGTACCACCCCCAGGCCAATGGTCTTGTCGAGAGAATGAACCGAGTGTTAAATAATTGTGTGCAGTGGGCCATCGCCAGTAAGTGTGTGCTCGAGAATGCTGTTCGCTCCATGTTATGGTTCTACCGCACCACTGCACATTCTTCCACTGGGTTCTCCCCTTTCGAACTTTTAAGAGGGAGGAGACCGTCGACTAAGATTTGTCCAGGTTGGATGTCCAAGTGGGTCAAGATGAATGTTATAGATGGCATTGATGGTCTCGTAAGAGAAAACGTTATCCGAGCACAGACTAGGCAGAAAAGTCAGTTTGATGAGAGAAAAAGGGTGGTGTCTCATAGTTTCTGTGTTGGTGATGTTGTTCGCATCAAGAATCCTGTTCATGTCACCAAAGGCAGGAGTAAGTTCTCTGAACCGGTTGTTGTCAACAAGGTGTGTGGCAATGCCGTGCGAGTTAACAACAATTGGTGGAATGTCTGTAAAGTTGTCAAAGTCAAAAATGTTTCCTCAGTCAAAAATGTTTCCTCTGGAACCACCAACTCTGGTAACAATTGTTGTAATGATAATGTGTTGCCCACACTTCGCAGGAGTTTGAGGGTACCCAGAATTCCTGCCAGGTTCAGATAGCTCAATTATTTTTCCTTGCAATGTTACGTTAGCGTTTATTGTGCTTAGTGTTTTACTTTGTTTTCCTTCTTTCATCTTTTCCTTCTTTCTCTGTTTTCTCTATTTTTCTTTTGTTTTTTCTCTTTCTTCTTTTTGTTTGCAGAAATGAGGATAATGTAGTATTCTGTGTTTGTGCCCCCATGGCACTGGTAGTTGGAACTCTGAGGTTTGGGAGTTCTGAAGCTGGGTGGTGGAATGCTGACCGTTTGTCAGTTGAAGGCTGGACTGTGTGGCTGTCGCTGTGCTGCTCTTGAGCAGAAATAAACTACCTTCAAGCTTCCCGAGTCTATGACCTTCTTTAACACTACAAACTGTTAAACGTTTATTATGATATATGTATTTTTTCAGTCTCACAGAATTTCTCCAACTTCTTTCTAAGAAGATCCCATTTAAATGCAGTGACTCACTTCAAATACGACAAACTACACCAACTGCCCTGCTGCTTCCCTTCGTAATTCTGACCCAGTGAATACCCATAACATGAGATATGTTACTGTGAACTGTACCACAGCACCATTCCAAATTCTGCACCTCATAATGAGATGTGACACAGCAAGACTGTATATATTTCCCATTGTTTCAGTGTACGGAGGTCACAACGATGTGTGTTTCCCCCACACTATTTACCTGGACAAAATCATTTCGTAAGAAGCATGAGGGTGCAAACTGCCATTTGTGCATAAATAAAAATTCTAGCAGGATTTAGAACTAAGCCCTTAGTTGTAATATCTACACAAAAAGCCGACTGAATCTCATACTGTCTCAAGTATTTTGTGGTGATTAGATAACTTAGTCAGCTCTGGATATGTTTCTATCAATAGAGTGACCTTGATGGTTTTTGAAGGCAAACTGTGAGGCAATAGAACGTATAAAGAAATTGCAGTGGTTGAGAGAATATTCAGAGAAATAATGTATTGGCCTTTGTGTTTGAACACAACTGGAAGTAATTATATCTAGTTTAATCTAAGCAAGTTTGTCAGTAACAAGCTGACTGCACCACTGACGCTGCTGACCTCTCCATTTCTGAGTGATAGTAAAGAGCACCTAGTCCGAGAGACATAACATAGTGGAAAATGGCCTTAACAAAGCAGAGCCACAAGTGCCATTTCCTCGCAGGCGGAACCACACTTGACTTTACCACGCATATGCCTTAACCAAGCAGATGCTTGGTTAAGACAGTGCACTGTCTAGATGCTGAGTTGTGAGGTCACAGGAAGAGGAACGATTGGGTGAGGTCACGGACTGGTAAGTGGAGCTGGGGCTGGGTTTTGCGGGTGAGTGTATTTTTTAAGGTTTGGGGTAGTTTTTAGGGCTCAGAGTTGGGGGGCGGTGGGGTTGTTTTCAGGGCTGGGGATGGGATTGATTTAGGGCAGAGAAGGTCCGGCTTGCTTTTAGGGCTCAGTTTGGGTTGGGGTAGTTTATAGAGCTCTGGATGTCAAGATAGTGTTTAGGGTTCAGGGTGGAGTCAGGGTAGTTTTTACAGCTCAGGAGCATCAGGGTAGTTTTTAGGGCTCAGGGGGGTTGGGGAACTTTTTAGGGCGCAGTGGGCTCAGGAGGATTTTAGGGCTCACGGTGGGGGTCGGTAAGTGTTTAGGATTTACGGGGTCATCGTACTGTTTAGGGCTAAGGGGAGTATGCGGTAAAGGCATGCATGGTAAAGGAATGCGCTGTTATTTAGGCAGCGTAGTAGAGGTACACATGCTTTAGCCATGCATGCTTCTGTAATAAAACCCAACACAGCACTTAATGCAGTAACCCATGCCTTATCTCTTCATAATCTACTATCTGCCATGTATATTATACCTTACCTTCTAGCTTCTCTAGAGTGACTGGTAAATATGCTAAGATTCAATAAAGGGAGATGCTCCTTCTGTTTATGTTTGGCGGATTTATAAAGTGCACAGCGGCCTAAGACTTCCCAGCGCTGGCAGGGAGAGATGCTGGCAATGGTACAAATAGGACAATCATCATTGGAACTACCAAGCCTTGAGATTTTTCCTGAAGCTGGGTTCGTCTTCCAGCAACCTCAGTTCCCTGGTCATGGGATTCCATACTTCGGGACCAAGAATGAAAAAGATCTACCTCCCTATCTTGATCCCTTGTTCCTCAGCATCCTTATGAGGCAGCCATGGGATGACCTCTTTGGTACATATGGTGAAATGAGTTCCCGGTGTATGGCTGGGCTCCTGCCATTCATTGCTTACAGAATTTCTTACAGAAACCACCATTTGGCCTCCTAATACCGAGCAGACTTTGATCATCTGCACTTGACCCTTAAACAGTTTCTGAAACGAGGTGTTCTTAAATGATGGGCACTTATAGGCATGACAAGATAGTATGTGTAACACTTTCACCCAGTTCTGTGAAGATAGTCTTTCAAGCATCATCAACACGTTTGAGAGATAGTCCGAAAGATGAGCTTTTCCACTTGTTTATTGAAAAACATTTATTGTCTCCAAAGAACGAAATACTAAACAGAAAATGTACAGAAATTAAAAATAAGTTTGTTAAATCTCATGTACCCATATGGTGCATGTAGACTAAATGCTTTTCCCACAGCATGAGAAATCTTCAGTTTTAAAAACACATGCACGGGGTTGTCATTCCACTGTGAAGGCTGCTTTTTCCCATAAAGGCAATCTTCTCTCTGGTTGGAAAGCACGGATGGCAACAGGTGCAGGACTTCCAGCTCTGCCCCGTATAACAGTAGGTAACTTGCACCCTTGTTTAATTACTAAGTAGATATCACAAGGAAGTCTCACATTGCCTACAGAGCTTCATCAAACACCAGAAAATGCTCTCTGACAGCCACAAAAAAATAAAGTATAAAAGAGAAGCAGTGCCCCAGCATGCAAACCACCTACATTAAAAGAACCAGATAATTAAGTCCAGTTTGCAGAAAATTATTTAGCATCATTTATTAGAAAACCAAATGTTTAATGCATAAAAGACGTATTAGATATTTCTGATATTTAGAACAGAAACACAATTATTGTTATATAACAAGTGTTTAAGTCCGTAGAATGACTTTGTTGACAATTACTTCAAGGCTCTTCTAAGGTGATGTTTATAGTGATATATCCTGTGACGCCATTGGTGATTTCATTTAAGATACAAAGTGTGAGGTCAGTGTGTGAGTTACTCAGCTCACCACCGCTGGCTACAATGTTTTGCTGGGGAGCCGGCGAGGCAGTGGCAGCCAACCACCCCTAAAAGAAACATAGGTGGGCTGATGCAGTATGTAGCCACTTCCCAAACTAGTGCTCCAAAATCGTTTGGTGAGCTCTTTTGGACACCTGCAATCAGGTACTTGGGGCTGCAAGGAGAATTTGATGAAAATGTCTCCAAACATGCTTCTGAATAGCAAAGCTCCGGCAGTTATCACCTGTAATGGTCTTGTGTGTGTCTCCAGTACTGGAGAGAAGCATAGGATTGGCTCAGTTGATGTCTGGGCGAGTCCTCACATGTCAACAGAGTTTAAAGACAGGGAAGTTGACAGCTTTTCGTTTCACTGTCTAAAAGCAATACACAAATCCCTACAGCAGAGCCATTCACAGTAATGTGATGCAAGACACTGGCAGAAGCACAGTTGGTTGGGATAAGTATTTGGCAACTTTCTAAGTAAAGCAATTGTAATTTTAAATCCGACACAACCATTAAAGAGGATTTTAAATTACATCCATTTGAGTATACACAGCATATCTCTATCTGCTCTCAATCTAAATTTAGCACTTATTAAATGTAATAAGGTAACCCGGTGCTTTACAGCAATGAAAAACAACTTTAGGAGTTTTTCACTTCCAAGACATAGAAAACTTAAGTACATATGTCCTACATTTTAAATACAATGCACCCTGCACTATGAGCCTTTAGGGCTTAACTTAGTGGTGATTTATAAAGTATTAAAAAGGAAGGTTTAGGCTTGCAAAATATGTATTTTTCCAAGTTGAAATGGCAGTTTAAAACTAGACTACAGGTTGCAGTGGCAAGCCTGGGTCATGCTATAAAGTTCTACTTTAGGGGGCACAATGTTTGCTTCAGCTCGAACAGTATGATTTAATTTACATGCTCTGGGTAAATGTAGTACAATTTACGATGGACTTACAAGTGAATGAATTGTGCTAATTAGGTGTAGGCCAGATTTACCATGTTTTAGGGAGAAAGTAAAAGCACATTAGCCCTGGTCAGCAGGAGTAAAGTCCAAAGAGAGTCCTAAAGCCAACAAAAACAAATTCAACAATATGAGGTACGAAGTTTGGGGGTGACCCTGCAGAGAGGACCAGGCCCAACAAATATACATCAGGTTGAGACAATAGGAGGTCGGAATGATATCCACAAACATAGCTTCAGTAAATATCTGTGTGCCTAATGTATGATGGAACAGAGTGCCTTTACCACACATGCCTAAACCACTGTGTTTTTACAACACACTAACTACTACAATGCAAATGTTCACCACAAAACACACTACCACTCTTATAGGTAGGGCATTATTAAAAGTGTCAATACCACACATATCATTATCCCAAAGTATCTTAGCACACAGACCGTTACAACTCTTTGTTTGTAGCAAATACAGAGAATTACTTTAATTCACAAAACATAAAAAATAAAAAGAAACTCTAAAAATAACAACAACAAAAATGCAAACTAACATCTTCTGAAACACATTCTACAAATAAACATCATAAATGATATAGTCCTACCTTTATTTTAACCCCTTACTTTCACCTTTCCCAAATAAAAATAGATCTATTATTTAAACAGGAAGTGAAATAAATATTTTCGTTTTATGAACAAAATAAAAATAAACAGCACATACACAAACTAATTCTATGAAAAACAAACATTGCAACACATATTTTTGTATCAATTTTCATCTACCACACCAAACAAGTATAAAAAAACACCTACCATTTCACACCCACTACTACAGTGATTACATTTGAGAACACACAGAAAATATTACCAAACAGAGAAGTGACTAGTACAATCTACACCATCTACCCATCCAGTGATGATAATCTTTATTTAGATATGACACAGATATCTTTAAAAGAAAATTACAAAATTCACATTGTATGCAAACTGTTAAAATAAAAAGAAAATAAGGCAATCAATTAGACGATCGTAATAAAAATAGAGATCTTCCACATCCTGGACCTCCTAATTCCATAACATTTTAAAAGAAAGAAGAAATTGTTTTTTTTAAAAACATAATGTACAAAACTATTCACCCCATTTTTGTTACACTGACAGTCAGTGGTATCGTACATGTAAAAGACAAACCAGTGTTCTTAGAGGTACCACTCGATGTGTTGGCCAGTCAAGTTAAAAAAAAAACCATGATATTCTTTTCATTTCATCTTCCCTTTTTTTTTCTTTTGGGGATGTGGAGGAAATATATTAGATGATTTAAACAATAAAATAAGGGGGAAGCATTAGCAGGACCTCTTTTGCATAAAGTTACGATATGCTTGCTGAATAAAAATTATAATTCCTATGTTTAAATCTGTATTTTCGGGGTTCAGAGCCACGATGATAGCTTGCCTACAGGTTCGAACACCCAGCCTGTTCCATTCAGCTTTGAGTTTGCACCTGCGTTGGGAATTAAGGGCTGGGCAAAGGCAGACCACGTGCAACAGAGTTTCAGCTGTCTTGCCGCACCCTCTTCAGGTTAGTTTTTCCACCGTACGTCGCCAGGGGGGCAGATCTTGCAAAAATCACCAGTCACCCATTCTAATAGCCTTAAGGCTGCGTTTTAAATACAGTGAGTATGTGCAAGACAGGTAAGTGGCGGGGGCTAACCGTCTGTAAGAATTTAGAAGAGCCCAAGCATGACTGCGTTTGGAAAAGAGGGCTTTGTCCGTAATGAGTGAACTCATTCTCACACATTTTTTAATACCGGTTTTGAATGCTGTCTGGCTGGGGTTAAGGGCCCATAAGTCACTCGCCGACATTTGATGAATAGAGTCCTTAAAAAGGCGACCAAACCCACCTCCTGGATTTTTCTGGGTGATTTCTAGCCAGACTAAGGATTCTAGTGTGCCTAGGTCCGCTTGTCTAAGTTTATGACAGAGGTTTAAGTATGCGCCGATGTTAGAGGCCTCATAATTTAGAAACCCCAGCTCTAATCTTATCTGTGCTGCAGATGCGGAATTTGGCAGATGGAGGACCTTTTTATAGATTTTATTTGTGCGTTGATTTAATACAGTGTTCTACCCATCCAAGTAAGTAAAACTTTCACAATGAAATGCTAATATTTGCACTGCCTACTTATATGACTCATCTGTTAATTTTTATTTTGCCAAATTTACAGATTTCAACCATAAACATTTCAAAAGTTGACCGAGCAAAAACATTCTGGGTTTGTATATTCAAAATTAATTTACATACAATAATTTTCAATTTGATAAAATATTGTCTTTCAAATTCAACAAAATACTACACTCAGGGCATGTGCTGGACATTGACTACGGGGCACAATTACAATTCCAACTTCACCAAGTAATTACCTAAGGGTAGGTGCTGTGCATTAACTAAGGTAGAAATTACTAATCTAACTTCACAAGTACTTATCTCAGGGCAGGTGCTGGACATTGACTAAGGGGCAAAATAACTATTCCAAATCCACCAAGCAATTACCTTAGGGCAGATGATTGAGGGGCAAAATTACTATTCTAACTCCACCATGTACTTACTTCAGGACCGATGATGTACTGTGTTTAAAGAACATAACTACAAATAAAACCTCATCTGGGGGCCGATTCACAGAACTAATCTGAGTCCTAACTTTACTATTACTAAATGCCTTCTCTGAATGCCAAAAGTAGTAAGTTTAGGATTTCATCTCAGTTTAGTAGTACTAAAGTTAGGAGTCCTAACTCTACTACTGCTAAGAGCCTTCTGTGAATACCAAAAGTAGTAAGTTTAGTATTTTATCTCAGATTAGTTCTGTGAATCGGCCCCCAGGTTTTTATTTTGAACTGCAGCTAGACATTAACTAAAGTCCAAATGTAATAGTTTAAATTGACCATATATTGAACTAAAACAAAAAGCTCAAATTCATACAATACATAATTTGAAAAAATATGAATACCATTTAGTTTGTTCCTTATTTAAACAGATAAACTTATCTGCAAAAATAGCTAAATACAACTATAATTATAGAACCTATCCTTAACAACAAAGACAAAAATATTCAAATAAGTATAGTAAATATCAATAGTAAATAATAAGACAAGCACCATAAACAAAAAGGTGCCGATTACGATGTCAGTCAGAAAGGCTCCGAACGGGGTTCGGATTCTCCAAATCTGATCTGGAACCTATGTTTCCGACTGAATCGAATACATTTCCAACCAACTGATTATGATGCAAGGAAACCATTCGGGTTGGGGCCCCCTCTTTACAACTATGCACCGTGTGGCAGGCATCATGGGGTGCCTGCCACAGGTTGTGCAAGGTTTTCCTCAATCAGCCTGTGTTCTTGGCCGGAACACAGGCTCCCATTGAGGTCAATGTAGAACCTGGTTCGATTGGAAACGCTTCCAAAACCAATTCAGTTGGAAGAGTTTCTTACCAACATCGTATACGGCCCCAAAATGTTTTGAAAAATGAATAAATTGCTGATGCCAGTGAAATTGATAAAATAAAAATTGAGCTATGGAATACTCACAAAAAGACCAATAACATCATCAGAAACAAATGACTCACCAATTTCAAGGTAAATAAATAATAAATTTTCAATATAACACATTTTACAGGTGAAAACTAGTAACAAACAATAAATATTTCATTTTCAACGGAGAATATAACATTTATTTTTCTCTCCACAGATACTAAATCACAACATTATTTTTTTTTTTCAATTTTAGAACATGCAAACAACCAAAAGCAAAAACATAATGCAATAGCAAAAACATAAACTGTCACTTTTTTCTTTTTCTCTTTTTAACAGAACAAACATCAATGGCATCCCCAGCTAATGAAGCTAACTATGTCAAATCCTGGAAAGGTAACAGACTACCAAAGTATGCAGGCTACCTTTATTGTAAGGACAGATTCAGTGAACCCTGATGTCATTGGAAGTGTGTAAAGTACGTCTCATCCCATTGCACAGGCAGAGCTTTTACTGGAAGACCCCTTAGTTAGGACAACTGAGCATTACGACTCTGCCTCTGCAATGGGGAAATGAGTACGTGAAAACATGCAAACAATTAAATACCTGGCATCCACCTTCAATGAGCCATGTGGCTCAATTTTAAGACTCATCTGAAACCATTCCCATGCACATAGCCAGTAGTATGCCCACAGTTCCCAATATGAGGAGAATGGTATAAATACAAAATAGTTATTCCCAATGAAAAACGACACAAACCTATTCCGACATTGACATCCCCCTGATTTACCAATCAATTTCTCTGAAGAACTTTTCTACTGCATGACAACAAAAACCCTCACAAAATACTATCATTTAGCACAAACCAAAACCTTTTAACACATGAAAATAGTGAAATTTGGGTGATGGATGGTGGTACTTTTTTTAGCCAGAAACCAGTCCCAGGATGCTTGTTTCCGGTCCAGGGAAGACATGGCTTGGCAGTTCTTGCTGGACTATTCCCATGAGGCAAAGGGTCAGACTGATTTCCATATGGCCATATCTGAACTGGGGTGGCGGAGTGAGCTAAAGAATGATGATGGATTAAACCCAGGTCAGTTGACTGGGGGTGAGTGCTTGCAATGTTCAACACTCCGTTCATCATCCATTTTGGTTTTGCTTTTTTTTAATAACACATTTTATTGAATTTTTATGGTACCATCTGGGCAGCAGCCCTACATACAGATGTTGAAGAGAAGATAGTTCAAAAGTACCAAGCTTATTTACATTATTAACTACAGTTTGCATATATAACAACAAAAACGTTGCGCAGACAGTTTCATTACCCGTGCATTGTAGTGAGTATGTTTGAGTAGCCTTATAGGCCATGATAAGATATAATGTATGGCATGTTGTGGTCAAGGAAGTGTGGAGAGGTTCATTCATCATCATGGGGTCTGAGAGGGAAAGGGGGGAGATCGATACCCTGATATGTTGCTCCTCGGGACCATATTTACCTGTGTTTCTGGGGGCAGCCTCGTGCTTGGTATACCGCAATCTCAGTCCCCATTTATCTATTCAGTTCTTTTTGCCATTTCCCCAATGTTGGGAGGAGGTCTCATTCTATAGCTAGTAATAGTGAGGGCCACGAAGAGCGGATGCTGTTTATACCGATTCCCTCCTAGCCCATCAGTACTGTGTAGTAAAAATAATTTAGGGTCGTATGGAAGATCCCAGGGTAATACCCTGCTCAGGCAAGTTGAGACTTTATGCCAAAAGGGCTGTGTAGCTGTACAGTTCCAGACCGTATGTATAAATGTTCCCTCATCTCTTTCGCAGTGTAAACAGTGGGGACATTGAATGACCCCCATCCTCCAGTGACAGAGTTGTGTATAATATACCTGGTGTACGTATTTAAATTGGATGAGGCGGTATCAAGAAGACATGGCCGCACCCCGGGGACTAGCTGTGGCCTCGGCCCAGTCATCATCAGTTGAGTCTGGCATGTCTTCCTGCCAAGCCCATCTACTCTTGTGTAGTATCGTTCTGGAGTGCATCGTCAAAGTCTGATAATTCTGTCGGATTTTTTGGGCCTCTAGATTGCCCATGAGAAGGTGGCCTTCAAGGGGGTGAAACTCTGGAAGGCTGTCCAGGGTAAGGATCTTGGGAGTGAGAGCAGGATGGTGGTACTTTTAAATCAACCATATTAAGACAATGGACTTAGGACTGAAACTTTTAAACCACTCACCCCCAGTCAAGAGATCTGGGTTTAATACTTCATTCTTTTGCTTACTATGCCATGGGAACAATCCAGCCTGAACGGCCAGGTCAGGTCCCCCATGCCCTTAAACCCAAAATCAAGGATGTTTCTTTCACTTTTCTCAGGCATATTGGTGTAAAATTTTTAAAAATCATCCTTAATAGAGGATTACTTATCAATCAACCAATCAAGGAATTTGTAAAACGCGCTACTTACCCGCTAGGGTCTCAAGGCGCTGGGTGGGGAGGGGGGGAGCTGCAGCTAGTGGTCGAAGAGCCAGGTCTTGAGCAGTCTTCTGAATACCGGGAGGTCTGTGGTCTGTCATAGGAGGAGGGGGAGGGCGTTCCAGGTCTTGGTGGTGCGGTGGGAGAAGGATCTGCCCCCGGAGGTGGTTTTGTGGATGCGTGGCACGGCGGCCAGGGAAAGGTCGGCGGAGCGGAGTATCCTGTTGGGTACGTAGAAGGAGAGTCTGCTGTTGAGATAGGCTGGGCCGGTCTTGTGGAGTGGTTTGTGTGCGTCGATCATGAGTTTGAAAGTGATTCTTTTGTCGATGGGGAGCCAGTGTAGGTCTCTCAGGTGAGGGGTGATGTGGTCCCTGCGTGGGATGTCTAGGACCAGGCGTGCGGTGACGTTCTGGATTCTTTGGAGTCTGCTGATGAGTTTGGACAGGGCTCCGGCATAGAGGGCGTTTCCGTAGTCGAGTCGGCTGCTGATGAGTGCGTGGGTGACTGTTTTCCGTGTGTTTGTCGGGATCCATCTGAAGATCTCGCGGAGCATGCGGAGGGTGTGGAAGCATGAGGAGGAGTCTGCGTTGACTTGATTGGTCATGCTGAGCGTAGAGTCGAGGATGACCCCTAGGTTGCGTCCGTGGTTGATCGGTGCTGGGGGTGTTCCCAGGGATGGAGGCCACCAGGAGTCGTCCCACGCCGAGGGGTTGGGCACGAGGATGAGGATCTCCGACTTGTCCGTGTTCAGCTTGAGCCTTCTTGCCTCCATCCAGTCGGCGACGGCCTTCATACCCTGGTGTAGGTTGGATTTGGCAATGAGGGGGTCCTTGGTGAGGGAGTGGATCAGATGGGTGTCATCGGCGTAGGAGATTATGTTGAGGTTATGTAGTCTGGCGATGCGAGCGAGGGGAGCCATGTAGACGTTGAACAGCGTCGGGCTGAGGGAGGATCCCTGCGGGACACCTCTAATGGTTTTGGTGGTACCGGATTGGAACGGGGGGAGGAGGACTCTCTGGGTTCTGTCGGTGAGGAAGGAGGTGGTCCAATCCAGGGCTTTGTCTCGGATCCCTGCGTCGAAGAGGCATGTGCGAAGTGTGTGGTGGCAGACGGTGTCGACGGCGGCTTAGAGGTCCAAGAGGATGAGGGCTGCTGTCTCGCCATTGTCGAGGAGGATTCTGATGTTGTCTGTGGCGGCGATGAGGGCGGTCTCGGTGCTGTGGTTGCTGCGGAAGCCAGACTGGGAGAGGTCCAGGATGCTGTTGTCTTCTAGGTAGCGTGTGAGCTGGGTGTTGACGGTCTTTTCGATGACTTTTGCTGGGAACGGGAGCAGGGAGATGGGCCGGAAGTTCTTGAGGTCGCTCGGGTCCGCCTTGGGCTTCTTTAGTAGGGCGTTGATCTCCGCGTTCTTCCAGCTCTCAGGCTGAGTGGCGGTTTTGAAGGAGAGGTTGATGAGTTTACTCAGCTGGGGTGCGATGAGGCTGTTGGCTTTGTTGGCGATGTGGTGGGGGAGAGGGTCCGAAGGGGAGCCTGAGTGGATGGTGCTCATGGTCTTGATTATGTCTTCGGTGCTCACGTTGGTCCATGTGGTCAGAAGGTCGTGGTCGGTAGGGATGGGTGTGTTCATCGTAGTGGGGTACGTTGGGTTCATCTGGGGGTTGAAGATGTTGTGGATGTTGGTGATTTTGTGGTGGAAGAAGGCGGGGAGGGTGTCGCACAGGGCTTGTGACGGCGGGATGTCGTTGGTGCAGGAGCTGGGACTGGAGAGTTCCTTCATGATGTTGAAGAGCTCTTTGCTGTTGTGTGCGTTGTTGTCGAGGTGGTCTTTGAATGAGGCTCTTTTGGTGGTCCTGATGAGGCGGTGATGGTTGCGACTGGCGTCTTTGTGGGCTGCATGGTTGGCGGGTGTTCTATCGCTGAGCCAGATGTTTTCGAGTTTCCGGCAGGTGCGCTTGGAGGCCAGGAGCTTCGGGGTGAACCAGCTGGCTCTCTGGCTGGTGTCTCGGTCGGCGGGTAGTCGCACTGGTGCTACGGTGTTGGCGCAGTTTTCCATCCAGAGTCTGAGGGTGCGGGCCCCCTCCTCTGGGTCAGTGGGGCTTGTCGGTGGGTTGATTGCGAGGTGATATTCCAGCGATTCCTTGGTTACTTTGCCCCAGCGTCGGCGAGGGATCTGTGGGGTGTGGTGGTGAGTGAAAGGTTTCTGGAAGGTGAAGTGGATGCAGTGGTGGTCGGTCCAGGTGAGCTTGGAAGTGTTGCCTAAGGCGACTTGTGGGCTGGAGGAGAAGATGACATCGAGCATATGGCCGGCGGTGTGGGTCGGGGTTGTGACGATCTGTTTCAGTCCCAGGGTGGCGAGGTTGTCGACCAGGGTGTAGGAGTTGCTGTCGTTGTTGTTTTCCAGGTGGAAGTTCAGGTCGCCGAGCAGGCTGTAGTTGGCGGAGGTCAGTGCGTGCGTGCTGATGAAGTCGGCGATGGAGTTGCAGAATTGGGGGCATGGGCCAGGTGGTCTGTAGACGAGGGTGCCTCTGAGGGTGGTCTTGGGGTCCGTGTGGATCTTGAAGTGCATGTGTTCGGCGGTGGTGAGGGTGTCGTCAGTGTTAGTGGAGAACTTGATGGTGTTCTTGTGATTCCTCCTCCGACTCCATTGGCGCGGTCTCTGCGGGAGAACCTGTATCCGTCGGGGATGCCCATTGCGATGTCTGGGGTGGAGGTTTCATTCAGCCAGGTCTCAGTCAGGAAGGGCATGTCTGGTGATGTGGTGGTGAGTAGGTCCCAGAGCTCGACGGCGTGCTTGCGTGCAGAGTGGGTGTTGAGCAGGATGCATCGCAGTTGGTTGGGTCCCGTTGGTGTTGGTACTTTGGCGTCGTTGGTGCAGGTCAAGGTGCAGTTTCGGCAGGTGAAAGGGCCGTGGGTGCGCTTGGGGGTGGCTTTGTAGCAGTTGGAGGACCGCCCATGGTTGAGTGCGACGAGGGTGTTGGCGTCGTAGTGGAGTCTTGCTTCGTCGCTAGCCTGGGGGCCAGGGATTCTGGTGCTGGGCGCGGTCCAGGCACAGACGGGCGCAGGCGGGCTTGCCTTAGGCACACCTTCAGCACGCCAGCGTCGCGTCCTCTGCGCGGCCGTGCAGCGGCCGCCATATAAGGGGGAGGTGGGGAGGGAGGGTCAGCTGGGATGCGGAAAAGAGGGCAGCGAATGGGCACGGGGCGGGGCCGCAGGGGAGGCAGCGGCAGGAAGGAAAACTGTGGGAAAAACGGGCAAACAAACGGTAGAGGAAGAGCGAGGCCAGGAAACCAGGCAGGCCCGCTCGGTGGCAGGGGGCAGCAGGCAAGGCTGGCAGGCAGACGGGGCACACGGAGAAAAGGGTCACAGGCAGATGGGGTACAGGGAAGCAAGGGGTAAGGGACCAGGCACTCAGGGAGTGAAGGCAGCAGTGGAGGCGGCGAGGGGTCCGCAGTCAGCAGAGGAGAGGTGGCAAGGCAAGGCTGTCACAGGAGTTGGTGGTGCTGCAGCGGAGGGAGGAGCATCCTACCAGAAGGTCAAGGGTCGCTCAAACAGTACATGACTTATGCTTCGTACCTCCTAACAGTGTAGACAAGTACTGCACAGTAATTTCTGAATCACAATATTTTACCCAAAAGGAAGCTAAATTGGCACCACAACTAAATTATTTTGAAAATACATGGTTTGCCCATCTAAGCAGGTCGATTCACAGGAGGAGACCGAGGGTTCCTGTTGAATGGTGGAACTGTTACACAACCTGCTTAGAGGGAGTTGCAAAGACTAACAATGCCATTGAGGGAAGACTCTATTCCTTGAGCAAATTAATTGGCAAACTTCACCCAACCTTATATAATTTTGGGGAAATTTTCAAGAAGGAACAAAGTTTTCAAGGAATGAGACTTGCATAATCACTGTCAGGTAACCTGAACCTACGTGCATCCAAAAAAAAAAGAATCTGATTGACTATTGGCTCAAATTCAACAATTTTCATTAACGGTGGCTTCAGACTACCTGAACAGTATTGCATACATTATTAATACTAACTGATATTTCCCTAAATTACTTGCCTGCTTTAACAATTCTATACAATTCAATTCATATTTTTCAATTTTCTTTACCAAATTATCAAAATGGTACATTTCTACCTGCAGCTGTCTTCTTTCTTCAACTCTTGGTGACATTTAAACAACGTGTCACCAAGAGTCAACAGTAATCCAATAATACATATATGTACAAATTAACATCCACAGGAAAAACTGTTAAATCCCAAAAGAAAACGCTTTTAAATAGAAAACCATCACCTGCAACTCAGTATACTAATAGAGAGACTCACTGTAATAATGGAAATCCTTTTTTTTACAACCCATTTTCTGTTAAAGTAGCTTTGAAAAATTCCATTCTCCAAAAAGAAAATCATTTTTTGTAAAATGCCCTTAGTAAATAACATCCATATATAAAATGCTATTAATATAAACATCACCTTGAAAAACAGTTTCCAAATTGTGATATCCCAGAAATACACTGTAGTACTGTATTGCATCCATCTTCATACTGAAGCCATGTGATCTTCGGTCTGAGAGAATTACAACAGTATAAAAAATACGTACGCAAAAAGGTTGCTGTTATTTCAAAGAAGTTTTAAAAAGTTGTACTAACTTATCTTATAACTTTTCTAAACAACCCTCCCAACGTGGGCATACAAATACAACCTGCATAGGAATGAAAATAGGATATAAAATACATAAAGTCAGCAAATATCACTATCTACCATCTAACTATCTTCCCCTTGTACCTAACAATAAACGTATCCGCATACATAACTTAGTATTGTAAAGTAAATTGTTCTTACCTGACCGCAGCTCTTCTTGCTTTCGATCTTGACTGAGACACTGCACTGAATCTAGAAACATACGTACAACTGAGAGTGTAAAGCTGAAAAGTAAAAACTTAAAAAGGACAATATTTGTGCTAAATCTTTTACAAAGTATGTTACATATCACAAAAATATGGTATATTATTTCTATTTTTGTCATATTTTTGTTATTTTTATACTATCTTTAAATAAACAATATAAACATTAAACCTTTGTATTACAGTTACATTTTTTCAAATAAGATGTTAAAATGTAATTTTGACAAATGAATGTTTGCAAATTAAAACATAATATTCAATTATAAATATTTGTATATAGTGATTTTTTTACTAAACATCAACTTTTTACTTAAATAAATTCCTTTTCAATTATTAACATTCAACTACTATAATTAATGCCCAAGCATTAATACACCTCTCCAACAAATACCCCCATATCCTTACAACTCATCCCTAAACACTAATTTTATTTTTTTTCAATTTTAACATTAATGTTTTTATTACTAAATTCCTAATTATTACCACGAAAGTAATAAAGTTATAATACCTAAGTATCAAACACTTCTCCACTCAATACTTCTATATCCCAGCCTTAAATACTAATTTTGACATAATTTTAATTATTACAATATTTAATATTTGAACCAATTGTTAATACTAAAGCATTAAAAGTAATACCCAATTACTAACACATCTACCCACCGAATACCCTATATCCCAGCATACTGTACCTAGATGCAAATTTTGCATTGCAATTAAATATTTATCAAAATAAATTTTCATTAATTTAAAGCAATTACAATTCATAACTGATCATTTTAAAGTATCAAAATGAATACCTAAGTATTAATACAGTCCCCCTCCCAATACCCCTGTATCCCTTACATCACATTCCTTCAACTTATTATTGTAAAAAAAAACAATATATATAAAAAAGTATTATAACATATACTTACTTATATGCTTACACATTTGTGGTAATAACACAAGTAACAAAAACACATAAGTACTAATTACACTAGTAGAAACAAAATGAGTGGTAATGACACTAGTTGTAAAACACATAAGTACTAACAACACCAGCAGTATAAACAATGTGGTAATGACACTAGTTGTAAAACACATAATTAGTAATAGAACTAGTAGTAAAAAAATGGGTAGCAATGACACATGCCTGCTAAATATCCAACTACAAAAATATTTGCAAAGTAATGTATGGTAATGCCACTAGTGTTAACCCTTTCACTGCTAGGCCTTTCCCCCCATGTGCTAAGCCTTTTTTTTTACTATTTGGGGTAGTTTGCGCTTAGGCCCCTGTAAATTTTTGTCCACATAAGGTATCCATATCAAATGTGCGCCCTTTTCTTCCAACATCATGGGAATTTTAAACGTACCCAGGGTTTGTGGATTTCCATGGAGGGGACCCAGGAATTAGCCAAAACAGGTATCAAAGAAACCTATGTATTTACGCAATAGGAGCAAAATATAGAGTTTAGAAACAGTAGCTATTTGCACATCTCTGAAATTGTGGGTACCCATACTACCATGTGAATTATAGGAATTTTTTCAAAGAGACTTCTTTTTAACACATCGTCTTGAAATTTGGAAGGCTGAAATGCAGCAATGGAAAGCTAGCAGTCCTATACATTTTTCAAAACTAGACACCCAAAGAAATCGAGGATGGGGTGACTTGAGTGGCTCTCACCAGGTTCTGTTACCGTGAATCCCTTGCAAACCTCAAACTTTGTCAAAAAAACACATTTTCCTAACATTTCTGTGATGGAAAGTTCTGGAATCTGTGTGGATCCACTAAATTCCACCCAACCGCATTCCCTAAAGTCTTCTGATAAAATGGTACCTTACTTGTGGGGGTAGGCTTAGTGCCCACGACTAGAAATGGCCCAAAACGCAACATGGACACACCACATTTGTACAGAGAAAACTTACACTTTTTTGCAAAGTGCCTAGCTAAAGATTTTGAACCCTAGCTCTGCCGGCACCTGGGGAAACCTAGCAAACCTATATATTTTTGAAAACTAGACACCCAGGGGAATACAGGAGAGGGTGACTTGTGTGGCTCTGACCAGTTTCTATTACCCCAAATCCCCTTCAAACCCTTTTTTTGCAAAGTGCCTAGCTGTAGATTTTGAACCGTGGCTCTGCCAGTACCTTGAGGAACCTGACAAACCTACACATTTGTCAAAACTAGACATCCTGGGGAATCCAGAATGGGGTGATTTGTGTTGCTCTCACCTGGTTCTGTTACCCAGAATCCCTTGCAAACCTCAAGCTTTGCAAAAACAAAACACATTTTCTCATATTTCTGTGATGGAAAATTCTGGAATCTACATGGTTCCACACAATTCCACCCACCCCGCATTCCCCAAAGTCTTACAATAAAAATGGTACCTCACTCGTGTGGGTGGGCAAAGTGCCCACGGCAGGGAAGGGCCCAAAACGTATTGTGGAGACATCAGATTTCACTATCACAAAACAACTTGGTTTTGCAAGGTGGGTCATCTGAGATTTTGGCCCGGGCTTGACAGCCATCTAGGGAAACTACCAAACATACACATTTATGAAAAGTAGACTGCCGGCAGAGTCCAGTGAGGTATGGCTTGCGTGGAACCCCCTAAATTGTCCTACCAGAATCCACTGCAATCTTACATTTAGGTAAAAAATACACATGTTTCTAAAATTTCTGTGTGGGAAAATTGTGGGATCTCCGGACTGAAATAAATTTCCTACCACCCAACATTCCCCCAGATGTCTCGATAAAAATAGTTCCTCACTTGCATGGGGGGGCCAAGTATCCACGACAGGCAAGGGCCAAAAACATATAGAGGAGACATCAAAATGACCTCTCACAAGACAACCTGGATTTGCAAGGAGGGTCACCTGGGTTTTTGGCCCCAGGCTCGGGGGGTCATCTAGGGAAACTACTAAACTCACACATTTCTGAAAACTAAACTCCCTGGGAGTCCAGCGAGGTATGGCTTGTGTGGACCTCCCAATGTTTTGCTACTAAGAATCCCCAGCAAACCTCAAATTTAGCTGGAAAAATCAAATTTTTCTCAAATTTCTTTGTGGGAAAGTTGTGGGATCACCGGGCTGACACAAATTTCCTAACACCCAGCCTTCCCCCTGGTCTCCTGATAAATATGGTACGTCACTAGTGTTGGTGGGTAAAGTAGCCACAACAGGCAAGGGCCCAAAACGTGTTGAAGAGATATCAAAATTACCTATCAAAAAAACGACCTTGTTTTACAAGGGGGGGTCACAAGGGTTTTTGGCCCCGACTCGGTGCCTATCTAGGGAAACTACCAAATCCACACATTTCTGAAAACTAGATGTGCGCGCTGAACTTCATTTCAGGGAAACCATCTGCACAGCCTCTTGAGCTGGGGAAGCTCTTCCCCACCTCCTGAGGATGTTGGGGAAAAATAAATCCCTCTGGTGCCCGCACCAGAGGGATTTCAATTGCCATGTTTGAGGATGGCCATCCTACGCACACGTCCACTGTGGCTCAGGTCAGCTCCCGCCCGACCTGAGCACAGAATGGGTTAAAGACAGTAGTTGTTAAAACCTGTGTGATAAAGTCTACGTTGTAAAGGTACATCATGCTTTAGATTGTGTTTTAAATGCTGTTTCCCCATTATGCCTAATGACCAGCTAACAGTGTGCTTCAGCCATCCTTGGCTGCGCCCTATCTAGGTAATAGACTCACTATAAGGAGCACTGAGAAGACAATCCTATTCTATAGGCAAATGCAATTTGTTCAGTTCCACTCTGCATTTACCTGCACCCCAAATCAAGGCTATTAACATCACCATAAGGTCCTGGGAAATAGTGTGTCAAAGAGTCTCAGAAACGTAAACAAAATAGTGCACTTATTTGAGAAGCAGTACTATTTTGGACAGTGATACCCTGCCTATTGCAGTTAGGAAAAGCTGCCTTCAAAAGGAAGCCGAACTGGGGCCAGTGTCTGAGCCCTGTTAATATAACCATCAATGGCATTTTTTTTAATCAAATTTGTGTTCCTCATGCATGAGCCTCTACAACTCTCACCAAAGGAACAGGTATGTCTGTGTCACTAACTTCTGTACACTCCCACTGCAGAAAATACATGATTCTTCCCCTTCAGGGCAGGTCCTGGAGAATGGTGTTCACTAAATGGGAAAGTCTTGAGAGCAATGGACCAGTGCTGCTGCCTTCAGAATGTGGCCTGGTGACATATTCACGGAAATCAAAGAGTAGCACCCTATCTGGTAAAGCTGCACAGTGCAACCTCTTTCGGACCAGAGTCCTATCATGAAGAGGCTGAACTACACACCAATTTCTTAAGAGCCTTCAAATTAATATTTAGCACCTCTTGTTCACTAAGAAGTAACTTTAAGCTGAGTATGACGTGTTCTTATATAGACTATGAACATCTCCCTTCCAACAAACTTATAGCTGATACAACGAGCATGGTTGGGAAATAATGGGAATTCAAGTTACCAGCAGTGGTTTGTCCGCTGAATTAATCAGTGCAACAGCCTGTAAGAGTCAATTCAGGATGCTGTTGAGCAGTCTTCCACCCTAACGATTTTGGTGTGGAATCACTGTCATTAGGTTTGCCGGATGATCCACTAAATAGTGGACAATAAAACAAGAGGTCCTGCTATCTGGGCATGAGAAATGTTAAAATAAGATGTCCAATCGTCTTCCATGTTTCTCTATTGGAAGGATTAACAACTTTAATTGTTTCTTTATGTTGTTGGAGCGCAGCAGGAGATTAGGTAAAAGAGAAATGCACTGTTGCCACATCTTCTTAAGATGTTCCGAGCTGCAGACATGACAGGTACACAGAAGACACATGCTGCATAAAGCGCCAGAGGGCTCGGTGGTTTGCCATACAGGAACCCTTGGGCGAGACAGGCAATAATGCCCTGCACCCTTGCAGTCCATGCGTGGCTCCTGCAGAATGAGCAGAACTGGCAGCGGGTCAGTAGGCGTTGACATTTGTAAACATAAACTATCGTGTACAGCTACCCTCCTTCACATCCCTCTTCCCCCTCCTGATTTCCATGAATTAAGAGATATTATATACAGTGACCTGCCACCTTCCCTTGGCCTTCCACAACAGCTTTACCCTTCCAGTATATTTGAGAAGAATACATTTTGATACCTCTCACACATCCCTGTATTATCCTGTTCCCTTCCCATACATTCCCAAAAGATAATGTCCAACAACTTTTCATGCAATCACTATATTAGTGCTGTGCATATCATTTGAGGGTTCATTCTGAACCTTGTTAACTTGAAATGCATTTATTTTTAACACAGATATAAAAGAACTAGCATAAATTGATTAATGATACTCCCAACCATCCAATGAACCGTTAAAAATCTTATTGACCCTAAGCACCAAGACCACTGTCCAACATGGCCAACCATTTTCCACCGCTTTGATCAAAACAGTGTTTTTTTTTTTATATTTCTCCAACAAGAACAGCATTTTTGTAGGTCAGAGCCAGAGGCGATTTTCATATCGGTCATTGTTATTATGTACATCAAGAGGTCTTTGAAATGTTGCAAGATTCTTTCTTCTCAAAAGGTCTAGTGATAACTTGCGTTCTTCCACCTGAGGAAGCTTTCTGCAATTTAACAGCTATTCACCTGTCAGTGCTGTGCCATTACACACGAATCACTGTCATCCGGTGAACAAGAGTGAGATGGCTGGTTTTATTCCATCCTTTGTGACCTAGAGTGCCTAGGAAATGCTTTTGCAAAACGTTCTATTTTTTGAGTGAGTATGGTTATACAACAAGTCAGATTTCCCTGTCATTAATTCGGACACAAACTAAAATGCTCCAACTGCAGTGATCTGAAACATAAAACACAGCTTTGTATACTGTGGGAGATCTGTAAGTGGGGTGAAGCCTTCAAAAAGTATTCGGAAAGAAAACAGAGAATAATGGATGACGTTCTGTGAATTGTGCGGCTGAAACACCTTCACTGAGAATTTGATTGTGTCCTGAAACCTTGTATATGAAAGTCAAAGCTTGAGAAATGTGCAATTCTCCCACGTCCCCGAGATGGGATTGCAGAGAATGATCAATACCTATGTTTTATTCTGTATGGTTTTTTTCCAAGAGTGCCCTTGTCAGGAGTTCACTTGTCAGACTCAGTGGTATATTCTTAGTTTCCATTCGCTGTCTTTTCGTCTAATTGACACACATTAAATATCTCTATGCTTGTATTGCCAGACAAAGAAAGTCTCTTCTGGATCATGCAAATTGATCCCTCCCAAAAGGGATATCGTCTGTTTCACAGCATGCTAGATTAAATATAAGTCAAGCACAGCGAACATGTATGCTTTTTTCAGTTATATCAATATCAGAAATTTAAATCAAAGATAGATTTGTCAATGAAAGTCAGTGTCTCCTCAGGGGCACGGAGCGCTTCGGAAACACAGCCATAATATTACTGAATGCAAAGCAACGCTTTTGTTTCAATGCCTTTGTAAATAACGCTTAACAATAATCATCTATCCTCTAGAAATATATGTTGCTATTGCTATGTCTGGTACTGTAATTTTAAGCAAACATGGAATAGAATTAAAGTTGGTCAGTAAAGAAAAAGTATATGCAGGAATTAGCTGTGCAACGCTATGCCTATGATGGATGTAATGCTAATTAAGATTTAGCAGAACAGGGGGTTTCTAAAACCACACATTTCCATATCCGATATATACCTAATTTGATTGGTAAACGAATCAACTCAGGTCCTTTGTTTTGATCAGTTTTCACATTGCTATCTCTTGTCCAAAAAATGGAAACATACATACCTAGCAAATAGTTTCTTAAACCAAATTGACACACTGAATGCACACTGACCTTGGGCTCGATAAAACGTTCACATGTCCTTTCGAAGGCGTTTTCCACTATAATGTATCTGATGAAAGCATCGTTTCAGGTGAGAGCCAGGAGAAGGGATGTAAAATGAGGTACCCAAGATAAAGCAGGGTACCAAGTTGCTGAGCATCCGTTCTGACTTTGCTTTTTTTTTTACCGGAGTCATAGTCTTCAAAGACACAATCTTTATCACAGCAAAAAAGGACATGCTTTAATATTTAATTTCCTTCACATCCCTGAAAGCTTCCTGGATCATTTAGAAGTGTAACATTGAAAATTACCAACGCATTTTACCAATGGCTTACACAATGGGTGAGAAATAGAACTGTGATGATGAAGAGTTGAGCTCTCCACACCTCGTGAGTTTTATTTGTATTAATGAGAGTTTTAAAGGAAGTTAGCAGTGTAATGTGGATCATTAGTCTGTAGTCAAGAAAACTCCGTGCCCTCTTCTGAGTGCAATCCGTTTTCTATCACGTTAGGATTTGGGATTTAAATAAGAGAAGTCAAGTGAAAGTTTAACGCAAATTAAAGCAGGTATAGGAAACGTTTAGCATAAAAGCCATTGAGTCTGGTAAAAGGAGCTGGCTTTTACTTAGCAAATTAATATCAAACAATTAACTCTGTAGAACTCACCTTCAAGAAAGTAAATGAACATCAGGAGAGTATAATTATAATTTATAATTGTTGAAAGTGACCATCTTTTGCATGGTATAACCAGTATAACCCCATCTGTACCTGAAACCGTTGGTGTTGACTATAGGAGTCTGTATTCTGTAAAGTGCTTGTTCTTTCCATTTTAAAAGTACCATATACCTAACTGCCACATTAAATTTCCTTGCAAGTTTCTTAATATAACATGTACTCTGGGCCTGTAAATTAAATGCTAGCTGTGGATTGCAAATGCAAAAACAACAAGGTGAGGATGTAATACTTGAATTAATCTCAACCACTGGCAATCGCTCGGGCTGCATCCCAATCTACCATTTTTTTACATACTTTATTAGGGTCAGCAGAGACTAGGTACAGTTAAAGCCACGCAACTCTAGACCTAGGGTTTGCTAGCAACCACTCAGAGTGTATCTTAATACTCTAGAGCCTGATACTCCGGATTGATCGCTGTCCCCACCCCGACCGTACACCACTCCTTCCTTATTAATTATGCCATAGGTACTTGCTCCTGCCTTTTTAATAACAACTTCCATGTATACCATGCCTTAGATAATCATATCTTATAAATTTAAAATTTCTCTTTGTATCATGTTCATGATGATGTGCCACACAACCTGGTCCATTTCCACTGCACTTGTGAGTGATTTACCCTGTTTCTTGATGTGTGATATTTCTGTATGAATCTTCATGTCTCAAACTTAGTACAAAATTATTTTGAAAAAAGATTGACTCTGTTTTTCTAAATTGGTATTGAATTTCTTCTGCATTGTTTTTCTTTTTTACTTTATTACTGTTTGAGAACTGCATAAATATTTTACATGTTGCCTCTAAATTGAGCCTTACTGCTTTTGTGCGAAGCTAGCATAGGGTTAAGCTCAGGTTGATTTAGTGACTTATGACAAATAATCCAATTCCTTACATTAATTAGTCAGTATGAGAAACCAAGTTTGATGACAGCTGGTTAGTCACGTATTTTGTTAAAGTGAATTTCAAGCTAATTTACAAAAACCTGATGTTCTAGACAAAAATAATACTATTGAGGACATTACACCCACACTGAGCGGCCTTTAAAAGGTAACGCACCAGGGCCTTGCTGCTCTGTGCAGCCCTACTAAAGGTATTGGCGTCAATGACAGCTTGTGAAAGCTTTTAATTGCCTTTCTGTCATAGAATTACTTTCTCTGTCACAGATACCTGCCACCCTAATAACAAAACTAGAAATATATCTAAAACTGTGCCAGTCATATTAGACAATAACTCTTTTAAATAAGAATATGAGATGTATGGTACTAGTCTAGTCACAAAACAAAAGGCCTGATTAAGATGCCGGTCAGACCAACCATCCGAATGCCGCGACCGGGTTCCGACCGGCCAAGGCAAGTAAAGTTTCCCCCACTGTATTACGATTCAGCCACTGCTACCATGGCGGTCTGATCTACGGCAGTTCACATAACCCAGGATATGTTGCTGCAAGTGTGTGCAGAATCACAGGAAATGTGATATGTACAAACATGCATGATATATGAGGTGATATGCCTTGTGCAACATGCACCAGATTGCTGGAGTGTGTCGATGTGTGCACAGTCCAGGTAATGGGGATACATGCCACCTACAGACTTACATGTATCCCAGCACACACAGGGTCTTAGTCTTCAGGGTTCAGGTGCCACGGTGTAGGGAGGACCTGGAGAAAGGGATCCATAGGCAGAGACTGTCTGGGAGAAGCTGATTTGGGTGAGTATGCACCCCAAGACAA
Source organism: Lissotriton helveticus (assembly GCF_964261635.1). Classification (NCBI taxonomy): domain Eukaryota; kingdom Metazoa; phylum Chordata; class Amphibia; order Caudata; family Salamandridae; genus Lissotriton; species Lissotriton helveticus. Next base: position 874,924,551 of record NC_136068.1, on the reverse strand, counting down.
TTGTTTCAGATACCTAGATGCAGGAGGTTGGGTCAATGGAAAAACACATCATAATCTGGAAAGCGGTCGGAGATCCCTGTACTGCTCTATGTATGCTGATTCTCAGCAGTTGGAAAAATGCGTTTTTTCAGCAGTTGATCAGAGTACAGGAGGCATGCATCGTAATCTGATGGTCAAAGTGACTTCTTCAGACAAGCCCACAGTGGTCTGACCGCCTCCAACAGGACTGCAGAAGCCGGTCCAACCAGCATCGTAATCAGGCCCTCACTACTGTCAATCTTTCATTCTGATCAATTGGGATTTGTCTCAGTAAAGCTACTCCAGATAATAGACTTTAGCAGACTTCTCAGCCATTAATCTTCTACCAAGTGAAAATAATCCGTGGACATACTTGCAGTACATGCAAAGAAAATGTTTGAACACTTTAGTGGTATCTTTTGGTCATGCTCCTTAAACATACAATTTGTGATACATTCTTTGAGCCTTACAGACATCATATGATATCCCTTGTGCCTTGTTACTGATTAATTACCATCTTTCCCATTTTTGTTATACAGATAGCGGAAAAAAAGGAATGAGTGTCTACTGTCCCTCAAACTATCTGTTCTTGTGAAAATTTATGAAATTACTTTTTCGCATAGGTAACTTTATGTTGTAAAAAACGTTTGTTTCAATAAGCTTAATGCCTATGGTGGGTCATGTCTATGACAAGTAATTGAAACAAAATAAGAGATATTGATGTGAAACCTATTTCAGATTATTCTGGAACAGAATAGATTTTGGAATTTGTCTAGTAACATTACACCTAATCCCAAACATCTGTTTATGGAAATACATTTTGAATTCTCACATCAAAGCTGCAAGATGAAATCCGTGGAAGGCTATGTTTCAGCTTGATCACTTTTCCTCTAATATTGAGCAAGTTTTGACTTTCCTCTTTGACTTGATTATGGCAATACTAATACTTGGTCTACTCACATCTGCTGAAATCTCTATGTTACCTGGATATGAGGGAACAAATGATAGCAGCAAAATGAGTCAAGGCGCTAATAATATATTCACCTGAATGCCTGAAGATGCAGGGGCCAGAAACAAAAGATTGATCATGTGTACTATCCCTCAAAGGAGTCCAAAAGAACATAAAATGACCTCAGACTAAACTCCAGGAAGTAGAGAAACACTGTATTCAGACAGCCTACTTCCATATCAGCCCAGGCATGGATGCAAGTCACTCTGATTGAGTGAAAGTTAGAACCTAAAACGAAATAGGGCCTCATTACGGATTTGCCAGTGCGGGAGCGGAACCACTCCGATTCCGCATGGCTAGATCCGTGGTTGAATTGCCTGCCAGATTAGGAGTTTTCTCCTCTCTGGTGGGAGTTTCTTTGGAGTTCCCACAGTGATGCTTATGAAATAGGAAGCACAATGGGAACATCAAAATCAGTACCTGCACAGTATGGCCTGCTGTAGTCAATGCTGTGCAAGGACTGAGGTGCATGCTCACAGGTGGTCACAATATGTGACCCCTTGAATGGACCCCATGACTAAGAGGCACAAGGGGGCTCTGTAGGGCCCACATAGTTTCCTCACACACTTTTCATGGCAGTCGCACTTTCATAGAAAGAGTGGTGGTGAGGAAACTCGTAATATGCTTGGAGGGTCCAAAATCCACCGCACTAACACCAGGGATCGCTGATCACTGGTGGTTGCAGTGGTCCCAGTGCCACCCGACCACCCTGGTTGTAAAAGGGCACTCAGAAGACTGCCATCGCCGTGCCCCCTGATTCTGGTGGTCCCTGGATAATTTCATCGCGAGGTCCCAGTGAAAAGTATTTGCTGCTGCGGAGATCGTAGAGGGAGCTGCGATAAAGTCAATCCCACTGGTAATACACCCTCATTGCATTGGCTTGCAAGCATGTCCCAATCTCCTGTCTGTTCTCAGGGTTGTTTTATCTGAAAAATCTTTTACATACCAGCTTTTGGCAGGAGTAGGCCACTTTTGCACAACTCTAAGGGTCCAGGATCTAGGGGCACTGAATATGGGTAGGACTCAAGGCAGAAAGGACAATCAGTAGGCAGGCATGTATGTTGCTGACTCTATGGAGTTTGTGGTGTTCCAGAAGCTCACACAGGAAGACAGCAAGATAGACTTGGGAATCACTCTGGTGGTCCAGGGTTCAAAATTCAATTCAATTCTTCCTTCGCCAGGCAACAGGGCAGTCTTTCCAGCAGAAGCGTAGTCCTTCTTCTGAATCTTCCACAAGTCCAAATGTGTTCTGATTTGGGGTCTGAGAGCACCAGGTTTTAACCCCAGGGCCGGTCTTTGGGTTTGGATGCCCCATTTGTCCCCACTTCCTCCTTGCTGAGCTTGCTATAAACTGTCTGGGGGGTGACAAAAAGAAAGGGTAGGCCTGGTGTCAGGTTACTTTGTGTTATCAGGAGGCAATGTTCTTTGAAGTGCTTGTGGGGATGGGTACTGCTCCTGCCCTGCCATTCTGGAGGGAGGGAATATTATTAATAATATTATTAAACAATCTTAATTCAGCAGTAAACACAGCCATAAAAGATACAGTACTTTAAAACAATATAAAAACACATTAAGAAAATAAAAACATATATCTTTATTTTAAACAACTCTAAAATGGCACCAGACAATGTACTCTCGTCTAGAAAGACCTCTGACATATACACAACTGTAAATGCTAACTAATACCCAAAGTCCTATGTAAGCATGAAACTGTTCACAAGTGCACTTCTCTGTCTCAATCATATCTGGATTTTCTAGATCTCATCATTGCTCCTAGAAAATATATTACCACGAATAAAGTGCATTAATTCTGCAAAAGTTGCATGTGCAAAAGTGCAATTCGAGCCTGTCTAAATCCCATTTCTTTTAAATATGTTTTAAGATACAGCTGCCTGAGATAGGTATAATGTTTGCATAAAAAGATAAAATGTAAAAAAGATCCTGTGGAGACCTATTGTCACAGCCACAGGGTGCTCTATCCTCAGCTCGGACTCCAAAACCAGGAGGAGAGGCCACTAAATGATGAAACATATTAAATCTAAAACGGGTAATTAGAAAACGATTGTCAGCACTGGTTAAAGTAATGAGGTAATGCTATATTCCCAACACTGATTTAACTAAGGTGTGTGCTCTAACTGACGGCTTAAACAGTTCCTTTCCTTTTCGCTCAGCACTAACTTTCTTAGAGAATGATTAATTAATTAGTTTTTTATCCTCTCTCTTCACTGCTTTATAATGTATAAAAATGTCTTATCTTCCTAGGGTGAAGAGTGTTTCCTTAATATATCTTAACCAGGGAATTTTTAGATGCATGCTCCAATGAAAGCCAATCCAAAATTACAGCTTAGTTAAAGGAGGCCTCCTCATTGGACCAAATAATCACTCAACAAAGTAGGGCTTGACTGTAACTAGGTCAGTGATATACCTTGCCCCAATTTCTTCATGAACCGAGTATGCAGGAGTACTCTGAGAGACTATTAGGATCCGTCTCGGGAATTTGTTTTGTGCAGTCTTCAGTTCAACCGCTGCCTTCTAACCCCAATCTTGCTCCCATACAGGACCTTAGAGATACAGATTGATTAATATAATGTTAAAATCAACCCTGGTGACTATGCACCTATTCTTTGTGCATAGTTTGCAATGGCTCCCATAGCTTTCTTCATATCCATTATATTCTCTTCCTTCAAGTTATTCCAATTTATTTTGGTGTCAAATAGTACAGGCTGGGACTTTAGCTATGCTAAAAGAGCCCGCTTTGTAGGATTGTGTGCTATTCCCTCGACAACTAACTTCTATCACAAACAACTTAGTGTAATTGGGGGACAGATCCAGCCTGTTCATGTAGAAGACAAACCCATCAATTAGAACTTGCAACGGTCCTGGGGTGGGGGCTATTAGCTAAGCATCATCTGCATACAGCAGAACTGGTACTTGTCTGCTGCCTATTCTCAGAGTATCGGCCTGCAGGGATATCAAGCCAGATTCTAGACCATTGATATACAGTGTAAATAAAATAGGGGCAAGAATACAGCCTTGGTGCACCCCTCTCGTGCATTTAAATTTATCAGACAGAGAAGGAGGGCTACAAATTACGAGGTTGCCCCAAGAAATGGGGCAGGAAATGGGGGGTGGTGGAATGCCTTTAGAGGGGAGATTTGTACGTCACCAACGGATCTACCAACCATCTAATTCCTGAAATACATGACTATTGATGTATTGTAAATCACCATATTTGATATGTACTGTGATATTGCAATGATGACTCTGTGCTTTCAATTTAATAAAAATTGTTATAATTAAATAATTATAAGTGAGTTCCCCATGTTGTGTGGACCGTACTGCAGCTGAGGTATGGGAATATAAAGTAAATAACACATTTATTATTGCTGGGAATGGAGGGAATAGGTTTTCTCCCATGATTTGAGCATAAGAAAAGCTGCTCCCTCTGGGAGAAGCAAACAAGAGATGAAGACTCCCACCAACACACAGAAGTGTGCTGGCAGGAGAGTTGTGGGCTGCAGGTGCCATGGGCCCCCCTGTAGCCCCTATGGCAGCACAGCACTGGACTCCCCACACTACCCATAGAAAGAAAACAAAGCAGCACAGGAGTGGGCTCCCTGTACTGATTACTGAATTTGTTTCAAAAAGGGAGCACAGGAGTGGGCTCCCCGAACTGCCTATTAAACAGTTTTTTTTATTTTTTAAAGGCAGTGTGGGAGTGGGCTCACTGATATGCCTGACAAAAACATTTAAAAAACGCTGGTCGGACAGGGCAGAAAAATGAAAAAGGCAGCTCAGGAGTGCTAGCAGTGACTATGAAATGATTGGAGTAGCACTGTGAGGACTTTACAAACTTATTTTTGGTTCCTGGTGGTGTCCCAAAAGGGGCTTTGGCACCACCAATGTATTTAATATTTAAGGCACTGCTGGCACTTAGGTTTTTAGCTGGAACGCAGAGCCTCCTTGTGGTTGGTTTTATAGCTGCATTTTTTACCTCGAAAATTGTTTAAAAAAGACTCAGAGACACTGACATTTTAAAATAAATATATATTTGATCATGTATATGGTGATTTTTGGAAAACATAATAGGTGTGCTTCAAATATGTTGATGATATGCTAACTCCTTCATAAAGCCATAAGGCCCAATTTTTATATTTTTTGTGTTTTTACTAATTGATAAACTAAGAAGGCTTTCCTTACTTAAATCATAACATCACATAGTTGTGTGCACCTGCAGGGACTTGAATTCCATGCCCTGCGACCAACCCCTCGGCAGCCCTAATCCATTCAAAGATGCCAAGCCCTGCAACGCCCTTAACATGCACTACTTATATCCTCACACATTGCAACATTCATGTGTTTAGTGACATCATTGATAGCACAGCTAACGATAACTGAACTGATATCATTAATGACAACACTCTGCATAGTGGGGGTGCAATTTATAGTTACTTTAGGCCACCAGTTATAGTTACTTGAGATAACTATATGTGGTGGAGTTTAGTAGTTTTGTTGAAAACTCTTTGTTTCAACTGACATTTTCACCTAACGATATTGTCCCTTTATCCCTTAATTCTTTCAGTCTCCCCTTCCCACACTAGCAGAAGTCACTAAGGTAAGTGTTTCAAATACCCATTCCTTGCACCTGAGGTGGGTGCAGTGGGCCTCTTTGTGATGTGCAGTTGATGTAAAGTTTAAATATGATCTGACTCTATGGACATAATAATTTCTCCAATATGAACAAAATGCACCTCCGACTCGCCAAGCTTTACCCATTGAGTCATATCAGAGAATGTTTCATACATATGTTTCTGCACAACCTATGACTAGTATTCATTGAAAGTACTCTGCAGTCTACCCAGCAGTGCAGTGTGCAATAAATAAATATGGAAAATTTCAGGTGCATCACACCTACACCCACCTTCTAGATGATAACATGGCACAGCATGCAGACATCCTTGCCTTGGTATTTTCATTATAGAAGGCTGACCTGCGAGTTCCCACACTAATAGTGTCCAATTCATCCTTCTGCATGCAGGGGTTCAATGTAGACTAAACACATTGGTGCATGAAGAGATTCAACATTTTAAATGGGAAACTATTATAAAAGACACAGCTCTGGGGAAAGGTAACTGTCTTACAAGACAAGCTTCCACTGGTTCACGTGGCACATACTTTTTGTGATCAATGTGAAGGTATTAATGCCAAAAGGAACTGTGCAGCAGACTCAGCTGCAAAGGCTGATATACAATCTGTTACATTAGCAGCCATAACCAGATTTCAAACAAAGATCAAAAGAGAATACTAGCAGTAATACATTAACAGTAAAGAGTAAATCGCCCCAGCTGACTCCTGTCCCCTCAATTCAGATAACACTCTAGTGACTTCTGTACCCAGAGTTGGTTATAGGGTTTTACATAATAAACTGTCCTGATTAGACATAATAAAAACAACTCATAAGGGGCTTGTGTCTGCTAATGATGGGATGATTACCAGAGCAATAATGCTAAAACAATGTTACTGGCGGCTGGGTTTACCTAAACAAACCAAATACTATGTATGACAATGTAACATTTATCAACAAATTAATTTTTAATGGAATACACAGCAGAGTCCCCTCTCTATCTCCAATCACCTCAGTAGAATTTAGCATTTGGACCATATTGGGCCAATACATTCTTTTTTCCAATATAAATATATGTTAGTAGCATTTAATTCATGTTCTCATTTCCTAGGGGTTTGGCCTCAAAGAAATGCTGATGCTCAGGTGGCTATAAAGGACTCGCAGTGCCTTTTAGCCATGGAAGCAGTTTATACATTTCATTCAGACAATGGTCCTGCGTTTGCCCTAAAATCTTACAGAGATGCTATGCTAGGTATACTCTGAGAGTATGTCTGCAATTCAGCAACTTATTTTGAACAGAGAGTAAAGGATTAATTGAGCAAACTAGCGGCACAAGTAAACAAGCCATGACAGCTAGGGTGCTCACTTCAGGACATAGCACCTTATTTTGATGTTGGTTGAACCGCCACCAACGGGCTGTTGGTGGCGGTCCAACTGACCTAACAGCCATCTGTCTTACTGCCGCAGTACAATGCAGTTGGATGGAGCAGAGTAGTCGGGAGAGAAAACAACACCACCTCTAACAGGATCTAGGAAACTGTCATGGTGCCTGTCATAATCATATACCTTAAATGGAGGAGGTGCCTCCACAGGCACCACCATAGGAATTTTTGACAGCCTTTTTATGATGGTCCGACCTTACAGCAAAACCCAACCATTCACATATGTTAGGAATGTACCAAAATCTCTTCAATTCTTTTAGCAGATCATTGAGTCTGTATATAATCTTTTCATATGAGGGAATCTTGAGCGTATTGGACAGCCATGTTCTATAAGACTGTGGAATAGTATGTTTCCAGTGATGTGAGATCTCCACTTCTGCTACCTCCAAAACCATAGAAAGACAACAGTTAGCGTGGTGCGTCGGTGATAGAAGGCTGATGTGTCATGTAGTAAAGTTAATCGGCTTGTCAGTGGTGTCAACAATAAAAGTTCATCCTTTAGAAGGTCCCAGAATGACTACCAATAATGCTTACGTTTTGTACATTCCAATAGAATGTGCAATATTTTGCAGTCTGGACATCTCCACCACTTATAGTTTGCATGCATGCATGCCCCCTGGAGCTTGGCTGCCATCCAGTTCCATTTATAGAGGACTTCAAAGTACTTAACTGCTGGTCTGGCTTCTCTCACCATTTGATTTTGATTCGCAAGGATTGTAAGCCACTCATCATTGGGAATCAGAAAGACCTAGTCAGGTTTCCCAGCATTAGTCAGTTAATGTGCAGTCATCTGCGAAAAAAAGAATTCCACCAATATGGTTTGAAGAACTGATACGGCTGCCTTGTAATTTCTTACATCTTATAATACATTGAGTGGGTCAGTCTCGTCAGACAAAGTACCTAAAGTTTTCCGTAAACTGCAGGTGAGTTGGAAATATTTCCATTTCTGCAAAAGCAGGGGTCCAAATTTGTGCACAAGGGAATCAAATGAGATAAGTGCACCATCATGTATCAGGATCTCCATGTAGTTTATTCCTCTGTACCTCCACAGGGACCAGCCAATTTCTACCTTCCCCTCTATTGATATGTTCTTTTTCCTCCAGGTGGGAGCATGTAAGTGTTCGAAGACTGAAGAAATATGTGAGCTTGTTTCCATACAAACAATGAGATATGCAGAATTGGATTACCAGTGAGGCTGGATTAAGCACGGCTGGTGTAATAGACTGTTATGTCACCTTTCATTTGTAATGTGTGTTTTGCCATGTAGACATATGTAGGAGTTTCTCTGTGAATCATCAACATGTATATCATATGTGCTAATTGAGAAACAAACCAATATGCTTCCGCGTGTGGAAGGCTCAGCTCTACTGTAGTGGTTTTGGCATACAGCTTGGAAGCTTTTAGACACCATTGACGCTCACTGCACACAAAAATCCTAATGTCAGTCAATCTCCCAAAATACGTAATTAAATCTTGGAATTGGAATCACATTCAATTTTATGATCTGCATTTTGCCCAATAGAGCTAGTTTGCTTTTGACCAATTTGGCAAATTCCATTGTGACTTTTTTTCGATAATGATGATGTTGTCCCTAGCAACATTTTCGAGACCTTTGTTTAAATACACTCCAAGATATTTGAGGGGACTGGGCTGCCATGTAAATGTCGAAATTCCCAGAGATGCCTTGTTAGTAATAAATGCCATCTGCATGGCCTCACTCTAATTTTATAACTCAAGAATTCATAATCTTTTCATCCATGTCATATTTAACATATGAGTGAGTGTGTTCTCAAGTGATTCACCGAGGTGTGATCCGGGCACAAATTCTACCTGTGATGGATGAATTAAAAAGGAGATATAAGGTGCAAGTCATGTGGCTAAGACTCATGCCAGGATTTTTATATCTGTATTTATTAGGAATATCAACGTGTAGTTCGTGCAGTATAGTGGATCTCTGCTGGGTTTGAGTATTAGAGAAATTCTAGCTCTGTTAAATTCAGGCAAGAGTGTGGTGTCAGCTGGGATTTCCCTAAATAGTTTGCTCAGCAACGGTACTGTTAGCAGTTTTGAGATTTTATAAAACTCTACTGGGAATCTGTCACCCGGCACCTTTGTAGTCATGGTATATTGATTGTTTATGCCACTTCATCACTAATGTTGTCCCCAAGAGTATTAGCCTTCTCAGATGTGAGCATCGGCGGCTTTAGCCTTCCCATAACATCCAATTCATCTTGAGAAGTGACATGCACTCTCAATAAGTATCATTGTTAATTAAAAAAAAGAAATCAGTTAAATCCTGTAGGATATCCAGAGGATCAGTTAGAAGCATGTTGTGTAATTGGGCCATTTTCAGTTGTGCTGCCAACATTCTAGCCACCTTCCCCCCATGTCTTTGTGTCTTTGTTTTAATCTAAAAAGCGCAAATTCTGCCTGTGTGGTATACACTGAGTTTAAGTCATATTTAGACTGAAGTATCTCTTTAAGAATTGTGAGGGTTCAGGGCCATATAATATGCTGGGTGCACAGACATATTATCGAGTTGTTAATTTCGAACAACAGGAATATCGAGTTTTAAATATCGAAGGGACAGACTATCGACATCAAGAATATCGGTGACCAGAATATCGACCTGCAGGTAAGAAATATTGTTTTTGTTAATATCAAAGTCAGTAATATCATTTACAAAAATATTGTTGTTAATAATATCGATGTTTATATTAGTGTTATGTATTTTAGTATGTATTTTATATGTATGTGTTCTATATTTTTTGTTATGTATTCTATTTTTTTTAAATATATGTATTACATTTTTAGAAGTTAGTATTTTTTTTAAAGTAAATTTAGCATTTTAGTCCCGTAGCGGGTGGTGGGTTTATAGGGGAGTAGGGTGGGAAGTAATTTAATTATAGTAAATTAAGTAATAATTTTTAAAAATTATTAATTATTTTTAATAACATTTTGCATTTTAGTTCCTTAGTGGGTTGTGGGTTTACAGAGGAACAGGGTAGGAAGAAATTTATTATGATTAAGTAATTCTGATTTTCTATTTATTAGTATTGATAATTAATGTATTATTAATTATTCATTGGTAATTATTTTTTTATTAATTGATTAATTGATAATTATTTTCATTGTGTTCATTTTTCTTCAGAGTGGGTTGTGGGTTTATAGGGGAAAAGGGTGGGAAGTAATTTATTATAATAATGTAATTATTAATTGTATTTTTTGGTATTGAAATTAATTTATTGTTAATTAATTAAGAATTGGTAATTAATTTATATTAATTGATTAACTGTTTACTATATTAATTGTGTTAATTTATTTTAGGAGCGGGTTGTGGGTTCATAGGAGAATAGGGTGGAAAGTAATTTAATGTTTTTTAAGTAATTAATCATTTTAATTTATTGGTATTCATAATGAATTTAAAGTTAAATTATTACTTATTTTAAATAATTCTTTAATGGATAAGCATGTTAATTTTAACCATATTCTATCCAACACTTTCCCTACTGTTGTACTCACTGGAGTAGGAATAGTATTTTTTACCGCTATGTTATCCAACACTTTCCCCACTGTTGCACTCTACGGAGTGGGAATAGTAATATTAACCCTTTCGCAATCCAACACTTTCCCTACTGTTGCACTCTCTGGAGTGGGAATAGTAATTTTTACCCCTATACTATCTAACACTTGCCCTACTGTTGCACTCACAGGAGTGGGAATAGTAATTTTTACCCCTACGCTATCCAACACTTTCCCTACTGTTGCACTCTTTGGAGTGGGAATAGTAATTTTAACCCCTACTCTATCCAACACTTTCCCTACTGTTGCACTCACCGGAGTGGGAATAGTCATTTTTACCCCTTCACTATCCAACATTTTCCCTACTGTTGCACTCTCTGGAGTTGGAGTAGTAATTTTAAACCCTGCGCTTTCCAACACTTTCCCTACTGTTGAACTCTATGGAGTGGGAATAGTTATGTGTCCCCCATGCTATCCAACACTTTCCCTACTGTTGCACTCCCTGGAATGGGAATAGTAATTTTAACCCTTATGCTATACAACACTTTCCCAACTGTTGCACTCTCTGGAGTGGGAATTGTAATTGTAACCCTTTCGCTATCCAACAATTTCCATACTGTTGCACTCTCTGGAGTGGGAATAGTAATTTTTACCCCTATGCTATCCAACACTTTCCCTACTGTTGCACTTTCTGGAGTGGGAATAGTAATATTAACCCTTACACTATCCAACACTTTCCCTACAATTGCACTCACTGGAGTGGGAATAGTACCTTTCACCCCTTATCTATCCAACACTTTCCCTACTGTTACACTCTTTGGAGTGGGAATAGTAATTTATCCCCCTTGCTATCCAACACTTTCCCTACTGTTGCACTCCCTGGAATGGGAATAGTACTTTTAACCCCTACGCTATCCAACACTTTCCTTACTGTTGCACTCTCTGGAGTGGGAATAGTAATTGTAACTCTTTCGCTATCCAACAATTTCCGTACTGTTGCACTCTCTGGAGTGGGAATAGTAATTTTTAACCGTATGCTATCCAACACTTTCCCTACTGTTGCACTCTCTGCAGTGGGAATAGTAATATTAACCCCTACGCTATCCAACACTTTCCCTACAGTTGCACTCACTGGAGTGGGAATAGTACCTTTCACCCCTTCTCTATCCAACACTTTCCCTACTGTAACACTCTCTTTAGTGGGAAGAGTAATTTTTACCCCTACACTATCCAACACTTTCCCTACTGTTACACTCTCTGGAGTGGGAATAGTAATTTTTACCCCAACGCTATCCAACACTTTCCCTCCTGTTCCACTCTCTTGATCGGGAAACGTAATGTTATTCCCTCCACTATCCAATATTTTCTCTAATGTTTTTGTTAATGTAGTGTATAATTTATTTTACAAATATTAAAAATATTGTAATTTTTGAATGTGTTATACATTTTTTATATTTTTATTTCTATTATTGTTGAATGTGGGTATATGTATTTATAATTTATAAAATTATTTTAACAATTTATGTTATTAAAATAATTATTTATGAATATTATTAAGTATATATATTATATTTTATAAGGATGTTTAATATATTTTTACATTGTATGTATTAGTTATAATTTGCAAATATTTTAAAATATTTTAACTATGTTTCTTTTAATTATATGTTTTTCTTTACTATTATTTTTTAACATAAAAAACTGTATATTTAACAACAATATTTTTGACAGCGATATATTTTTTTCGATATTTTTGTACATACCATAATCTAGATAGGACTTCGATAATCTGGACATCCATATTCTTGTGTCGATATTTCTGTAGCTCAATATTCTGACTCAATATTCTATCAGTGAACCAATATGCTGAAGTCAATTGGTGTGTTAGAGAAGTGATCATTCCCAAGGCACTTGTAGTAGGTGCCAAAGTCCCTCATCAAGTTTCCCATAAGGCGGGCTGTGGCATCCTGTGATGTTTGGTGCCATGTGCTTTAGAATGTTATGATGTCTTGCAAGATGCTTTGACTAGAACTGTGAGCAGGCAGTTGAAGCTTGCTGTTAGTGCTGTCAAGAGGTCTGAACTGGATGGGATTCATTTGAGGAATAAACATATTTTCATCCACTCTTCCAAGAGTCATTGTTACATTTGGCGACAGAGGATCGCCTCAATGGAAGGATCTCAACATTGCCTCTTCAATTGACATTTTAATTCAATATTATTTTCATCTCTGCAAGTATAAGGTACTTTCCTTTTCTTAAATACTATTTCTGCATTTAGAATACAGCCTTCACGCAGAAAGAGAACAATGTTCTTAACATTTTGAGTGATAGCACCTCCTCTGATTGGCAGCACTCGTTTTTCTTAGACTTTGATCTACAACAACTCTATTAACTTTCTCTCCTCTGTTTCGTGAGAAATTATGACTGTGGTCTGGTCTGGCTTTCTGGAAGTGAATTTATCCTTACTCTAATTCATTTACTAAGTTCTCTGGGAATGGCCATCTACAGCTGACTATATTGTACCTACAAACTTTATTATTATTTTCGTTGCAAACTGTAGTGGTATTCCTGCTTATACCCAAGATTTCACCTGTGGATTAAACAGTGTCGACACGAAGGGAAAAAAACAAGAGGAAACCCTTCTTTGTTCTGATTTTCCAAATGTCTCTTGTGAGCATCATTTAAAATGTTGAATGACGCACGACGCCTACCTTCGAGTCAAGATCATTCCTTGAGTGCGAGCGCTGTTCTCTTTTCCGGTGAGTTCCTCATCTCGGGTCAGCCTTCGAGTCAGCCTGCTGGTCATTCTATTGAGCGTCTTCATCTTCCTCTGTTGCGCATCACAGTCCTGGTGCATTCTGGGAGGCCGCTGATGTCATCACGCATTGCGCGCCGATGTGGCGACTCATACACATCCAGCAACTTCGGCACAGCAATTTCGGAATAATTTATTGCCATTAACTTTTTGAACAGCAAAATAACGTTTACAGCAAGCGCAACACCAGATAAGTTATTCAAACTCTTGATTTTTACATAAATACCCAGTGGAAGTTTGAATCTTGCAATACAATAATTTGGTGTATCCTGTCAGTGATACACACACTAAGTCAATGGAACTTCATCTTGTTTTTAAAAGTGTGCCTTCACAGTGACACACACACTCCATAGACTATTACAAGTCAGCCCAGCGACAGAGACACAGTACAACAACAACACAAGTATTGACTTCTGCAACATCTGACATGTTGTAGGAACTGTTTAGCATCTATTGTAATTTTAATGTTTTCTGATCTCTTTTTACTTCAATGTAAGCTGTATTTTGCTTTGTTTCTTTTATTTCTTGCAACTGTTTACCACTTTATTTCATGATAGAATTAAAAAAAATTTCATTTAAAAATAGCAATATTCAGAATGTAACTGCACCCCCATTTTTTTGTCATCTCCAGGTGATCCGGATTAAGTGGCAAAAATGGCGCAAAGAATTGAAAGATACGCACGTGTGTGGATCTTCAATAAGTGCAGAAAGAATGGGGCGCTAAGTGGCGCCAGACCAAGATGGACGCACTGTAGTGAGGCTCCTGCCTGATTGAGCACTGTTTTCCATCCTTCAGGGATCCTGACCGGAGAGACCCAACTGACCATCGCCCCACAGTGTCTGGGACACCGAGCTGAATCCAGCGACACCTCTCTTGCTGAGGGGGCCTGCTCGGTTGCGGAGATTTCAGCCGATAAACCTGAGACGGACTGCTGCCTTGGTGTGCTCGCTCCCTGCCGTCGGCTGGGACAGACCGTGGCTTTGCGGCCTATGCGTGAAGGCTGTGGGAGGCCATCCCCCCTCCCCCCTCCCCCCTGCTGGAGTAAAGACATTTGGAGGTCCGGAGGGTGCTGCTGCCGTTATAGCGACCTTAGCTGCTGTGCAGGTGAGCGATGCCGGTCAACTGTGGTCCCCTGGCGCTACGAGCAAATCTGACCGCGTTTTCACTCCCGCGGTTAGGGCGCCAGGTGCGGTCTGCGGCCGGGCGTCTTGGCGGATGCGCTGGGAAGTGTGTATGCCAGGGACATTTGTGCTTCATACCTCCCTACACAGCCCCTCAATTGCCTACCTGGCTGGTGCAGCTGCTTCCACCCTCCGCTGCTTCCCCGGAGACTCTCTGATCTGCGGGAGGGCCGCCCACGCTACCCCGGTGCCGCATGGCCTGCAGGGACCTGGCCGTAATGACTGCTGCATGGCGCGATAGGGCTCTGCGATCATCTTCGTCGGGCTGCTTGCCCCCCCCCGTGCTACTGCCGAGAACCTTGACACCTTCCCACCTGAGGATTTGTGAACATGTTCCCTGGGGGGCTCCGTCATTGCTGCGGCATCCCACGCCTGCTACTTCCCCCTAGCCTGCCGGCGGTGGTTCATCAGGAGAGAGCTCCCCTCCCTGTGGACCGGAGCGCCATTCCCGCTGCTTTCTCTTGCCCGTGCTGTGGCAGCCAAGCTCCTCTGGTCAACAGGCGCTTATTGCGTGGGACGTTGGTCCGCAATATCACTGCTTCCCGCGCCTCTTTGAGCCCGGCGCGCCTTTTGGGAGCGCGGTTCGCCCCGACACTATCGCGGACCAGTCGATAGATGCTCGCTCCCCCCCCCAACCTGGAGCTGCACCTTTGCTGAGGATCTTATTTACAAGGACCCGATAGCCCATCCTACCTACAGAACGACTGGGACATAAGGAGCCCTCCCTAAGCAGGTGACACCTGTTACTGACCCCCCGCCTTTCATACAGGGGACTCTCTGAGACTTGTCACATAACGAATATTGGAGGTTCCTATCTGTCCCTGCTTCCCCTATACCCACTTGCTCTGCTAATCCACTCCTGGGGCACATCGCCGATACTCAAGCCATCGGCAGGAGAAATCTGTCTGTGGCATTGCCAATACTAGCTCCGCCTGTGGCACACAGAGCCGCCCCAGGGAGCCAGGAGCACCTACTTGCTCGGCGCTGTAAGCGGAATTGCAACTTCAGTGCCTGCCCACGTCCATCTCCTAGTCTTGATGCCCATCCCGTCCTACCATAAACCGACGACAGGCTGCACTTTCTCATCACGCTGCCGGAAGCCTTTGGTCCCTGAGCCTCCCCTCTCGACTGGAGCTAGAAACGCTAGGGGGCCTCCAACTTATAGCCTGTTTTTCCCGCCTAGCCTGCATCAGCCCCCCATCCGCCTGAACCCTCCTGAGACCTGGCGGCCACTTTTTCTACTGTATCGCGGACGCCGAGGAGGGACATGGGGCGCAGCGATGCCAGACAGTCGAAAATCCCATTTGAATCCAAAAAGACTTCAAAAACGATGCCGGAGGAGGGGGGCAGCCCTACTACCTCGGCCCCTCAGGAGGAAGACTGGAAGACACTCTTGTTGGGCATGAAGCAGAGCCTGTCAACCATAGACTCCAAAATCGACACCATAAATACACGCATGGACAGTGTGGTTGCTAAATTGGAGCATCATGACACTCGCATTAAGGAGGCCGAAGACAGAATTTCTGGATTAGAGGATGGAGCAACCTCTTCCAACAAACAAGTCACTCAAATGGACAGGCTGCTAAAAATAATAGCAGACAAAAATGAGGATTTGGAGGCGAGGTCCCGCCGAAATAACGTCCGCATCTTAGGCCTTGCAGAATCCACCAACACGGGGAGGATGGAGATCTTTGTTGAAAACCTTGTGGTGGAACTGTTTGGGAAAGACTCATTCTCCTCACACCTCATCGGTGAGAGAGCCCATAGATCCTTGGCCGCTCGTCCTCCTCCTGGTGCCCAACCACGGCCCATCATTGCGTGTTTTCTTAACTATAGAGACCGTGATGCGGTGTTGCGACGCGCGAGGGAGCTGGGGTCTGTGAACTGTGACAACACAACGCTATCCTTTTTCCCAGATTTCACCCCTTCGGTCCAAGAAGCCAGACACAAGTTTTCAGGGGTGAAAAAGAAACTACAAGCACAGGAGATCCAGTATGCCATGCTATATCCGGCGAAATTAAAAATCTCCCATCAGGGCAAGCACCACTTTTTTCAAAATCCAGAGCAGGTGGACGACTTCCTCAAGCAATACAGAAAAGAACAGTGCAGGGAGGAGTCAGCTCGTCGACGCTCTAGGTCGCAATCACCATTGTCACAACAGAACTAATCTGATTTATTGTTATGCTGGCCCCGGGGGCTAAATAATCCCTGGTCACCAGGTATGCGAAAACTGATGCCTGTGTATACTGGTGAGATACTCGTTCTGCTTTAAGTCTTACTGGTCTAAGGTTTAATTAAGTGCTCGATCACCCACCTCAGTCCCGCATCACTCGACCTGGGTAAGCCTGGTTGATCGCGGGTGTAAGTAGGGAGGTGGTTGGCAAGTCTGGTGCCCCTAGTTCTGACCCCCAATGGGTGAACCCCTAAATTCCCCTCCCCTTCTGAGGGCAGGGACATATGTAGTGTTTCTTTTGGTTTTGGTTTCGTATTGGTTCTGGGTGGGTGGGTGGGTGGGAGACATATACCCGGCTGGTTGGGGTTGCCGGTGTGGGCGGGATGACATTCCGATTTCAAGTTGGAGTTATTAAAGAGGCGGTACCGCAAGTTCGGGGCTGGTCTGGGGGGATGGTGGGGTGGAACTGTTGTTTCTATGTACTTGATTGTACCATGATCTGTGATGCTGCACCTATTTGCTACACTAATCTTTACTTGTCTGAATGGGTGACGTAGCGGACTCACAGGAGTCACAGCAATTTCGGCTGGTCTCATGGAATGTCCGAGGGCTGAACGACCCGCGAAAGAAAAGACAAATTTTGGGCTACCTGGATAGGCAGAGGGTATCGATTGCTATGCGTCAGGAAACTCACTTAAGGCCTGATGGTTCCCCTCTGTTTGCATCTAGATGGGCCTCGTGCAAGGTGTTCTCTTCTTATTCCAACTATGCTAGAGGAGTGACAATTGTGGTCAGGCGAGGGATGCGGTTTATACCTGCTGGGACTGAGATAGATTCAGAGGGTAGATACTGCATGGTCTGGGGGACACTACATTCGCATAGAGTCCTTTTCGCCTGCTATTATGGCCCCAATACGGACCACCCGCCTGCTCTCCTTACGATGTGGGGTAAAATTCAAACTCTCGGCATAGGCCACGTCATATTAGGTGGTGACTTCAATACAGCATTGGAACCAGGCCGGGATAGATCCCACCCCCAGGCGGTGCACTACACTCATACCCAGCGTACACTATCAACATTTGTTGCAGACCACCACTACATTGATGCCTGGAGGCACTTACACCCCTCTCTCCAACAGGGTATACATCACTCTGCAGTGCATTCCACATGGGCGCGGATTGATTACGTGTTCCTATCGGCGGGCCTCCTTCCTTGGCTGGTCGGTGCCCTCCACCTTGCCAGGACATTCTCAGACCACTCGCCAGTCCTCCTCACATTACGCATACCCATTGATGCCTCTCCATACTTAAGTTGGCGTCTAAATCCCGCACACCTCACTGATTCGGCCTTTAGGGCAGAACTTGAACATGACATACAAGACTTCTTTGAGCATAACGTGGGGTCAGTGTCGAACCTTACGAAGGTGTGGGAGGCCTTCAAGGTCACGGTCAGAGGGTGGTGCATCGCAAAAGGAGGTGGTGTCCTCAAGTCACTACGTGGCGAACTGCGCAAGCTAGAAACCGAGCTCCAGGACCTTGAACGAGGCATGACTCGTGACACGCTGGGGCATACTTCTAAAGCTCTCCTCAGGGAAAAGCTCAATGAATATGCGGAAGTGGCGGAAAAGGAATGTAAGTTCCTTGGGAAACCATACACTGCGCGCCTCTATGGCGAGGGAGATAGGCCTGGCAGGGTACTCGCCTTTGCTATCAGGCCCCCGAGATATCCCAACTATGTCGCTGCTTTGCTGGACGAACATCAGGCCCCGCAGAGAGACCTCAAGGAACAACTCCGTTTCCTTACTGATCACTACTCCACACTATACACCTCTCACAGATCGACATCTATCGACTTACAGTTGTACCTCGATGACACCGCTATTGCGTGGCTTGGTCCATCCCAGCAGAAATTTCTACATCATGAAATCGAGCTGGACGAAATAAAAGACGCTATCATGTCTATGAAATCGGGCAAATCACCCGGGTCTGATGGGTTGCCGATAGACTTTTATAAGGCCTATATTCATCTACTCACTCCAATACTGAAACAAATTTACTATTCGGCCTTAGAGGAGGGAACTTTGCCGACCACTATGCGTGAAGCTCTGATAGCATCCCTGTTGAAACCAGGCAAGTCTCCAGAACACTGGGACTCTTACAGGCCTCTCTCACTGCTAAATTCCGATGTAAAAATCTTGGCGAAAGTACTTGCGACACGCCTTAATCTACTGATGGAACGTTTGGTGTTGCCTGACCAAGCGGGCTTTGTCCCAAATAGGGCGACGTCGCATAATCTACGCACCCTTCAGGCTGTACAGCAGGACATTAATCCTCGATGCGAGGCTGCTGCGGTTTTTCTAGACGCCACAAAGGCGTTCGATTCTCTCGAATGGGACTATCATCTGGCCCTCCTGGAACGGATAGGAATCCCCTATAGCTTTCTTGATTGGATTTGGCTGCTGTATTGCAAACCGCAAGCTTCAGTCCTGTTAAACGGATCCCGTTCAGCTCCATTTGCGATCCATAGAGGTACCCGGCAGGGCTGCCCGCTCTCCCCGGTCCTCTTCGCGATCGCCATTGAGCCCCTGGCGGCCAAACTCCGGCAACATCACAAACACCGCTCCTTAATATACCAGAACGCCAGCTGCTCATTGCGTTATATGCTGATGACATGACTTTATATGTACACAAACCGCAAGAGAACCTTAACCCTCTGTTGCGGGAGATCACCAAATTCGGAGCCATATCGGGGATACAGATCAACTGGTCGAAGTCTGCTCTATTCCCCTTGACAGAGAAGACCCTACACTTCCCTCTGGATTACCCCCTAATGTGGGAGAGAGATGAAATAAAATACCTGGGCATCATGGTGACTAGAAACCGGGAAGCTCTCATTAGGGCTAATTATGGTACTGTCCTGGATAAACTGACTGACACCATCACTAAATGGATCCATCTCCCACTGTCAATGGCGGGGCGCATCTCCCTGATTAAGATGGTGGTTCTCCCCAAGCTCTTGTATCTTTTTACTAATATACCGTACAGCCCAGGCTCCTACTTTTTCTGTTCCCTCGATTCCCAGCTCTCTAGGCTTATATGGGGAGGCAAGCAGGCTCGATCAGTCTGAAGACACTCATGCTACCCTATCACCAAGGTGGATTTGATGTTCCAAATTTTCAACGATATTATGATTGTTCCCAGGGACACTTTGTGGTGTACTGGCTACACCCTCCTCCTTTCATGGCTCACCTGGCGGTGGAAGACGGTTATATGAGGCCTGCACAACCATCGGGTTATTTATATGCCCCGGCCCAAATCGTGGATCGAGACCCTACCACGGTGGACTGTACGGTGCAAGCTTGGAAGCGTATAGCTGATAATATAGGAGTCAAGTTCTTATACTCGCCATGTATGCCCCTTGCGCATGATCCCAGGTTAAGTGTCCCCTGTGAGGAAATTGGTCGTAAAATGCTCGCGAAATATGCGCTCCGTACCTGGGGCGATCTATATCTCCAAGGGCGATTTCGCTCATCGGCTGAGTTCTTTGGGGATAATACCCCCTCAGTAATGGACACGTTTCTTTATACACGGCTGCGTCAGAATGTCAAGGCGGTCACGCCCAATTTCCCTGATGAGCCGGAGACTATGGCACCACTACACGCCCTCCTGCAAACGGACTCCCCGAAACATGTAGTGTCTATGCTATATAAACATGCGCAAGCTGCCCCATCTCCCCCGTCACTAAGAGCCCGAAGCGACCAGGACGAGGATCTAGAAGCACCGTTGTCGGATGAGCAATGGGAAGAAAGCTGCTCGCATACCAACGCGGTGACAGGCAATGCACGACTCAGACTGGTTCATTATAAATTTTTGCACCGACTTTACTATACACCTGCCAAACTGTTCCGCTTTGGACTCCGGGACAATGACAGATGTTTCCGATGCAGAAATGAGGGGGCGGAATTTCTACACTTGGCTTGGTGGTGCCCTGCCGTAGCGGCCTACTGGGACGAGATATTTAAAGCACTGTCTGACATGATCGGGGTAGACATAGTACCGTGTCCTAGGATTGCCCTATTGGGCCATTCGAATCCAGCGATTAAAACGCATAGGAAATTTTCTGCACTAGGCCTCCTTTTAGCCAAACGGCACGTAGCGTGTTGCTGGGGTCGAGGTCGTGCGCCCAAATTCAAGATTTGGTTGACCACGATGTCTACTTGGCAGGAACATCTACACACGTATGCCGATCTTCTACCACACAAGTCCCGTCCTAAAGACCTCTGGGGTCCCCTCATTACATACCTTCTGCGTGTGCAGGCTGAAGATGCGTCAGAGGCAGTAGGTACCAGAGAAGTAGACTAAGCTAGCCTGTCCCCTTTCTACTAGCCAGGACCAGGATCCCGGTAGGCGGGGACTGGTAGACTCCCCCCCCCCTATGCACCATCTCACTTTCTGACAGCCTGCATGATTAGCCCATGGGTGGATAGCTTGAGACACTGTGCCGTTTTAGCCATTACAGGCGATTGGAACATAGGTCGTCCCAGCCACAGCTCCCCAGCGGATGGCTTTAGAGCCGTTCGTCACCGTCACCAGATAGTTTCCATACCACACTAGAATGTCCCATGTAGCGCAGTATTCGACACGTCACACAATGTTGTACTCGCAGATCGGATCATGGACTACCCCCCTCTCCCCTCCCATCTCAGCCTGAATGGACAATTGGGTGCAGAATGCCATTCTCCTAGGAGTGGATTGTCTTCTGAAATAGGCAGTGCTGCTTGCAGCTCTGCACCTCAAGATATTTCTCACCATTTTCTAAGTATGATGGGAACCATGGGAGGGAACTGTTTCTTCTGATATGTTTAGTTTGTTGTAAATTATAAAAGGAACCTCTAGTAGCCGTTGTTTGAATGTACCTTGCTAGCTTGCTGCTAGATAATGCATCTGTTAACAGCTTACATTACCTTTACATTGCGGCCGGCCCAGCTGGGTTGTAGGTGTCATGCTGTGTTTAAATAATTGCTGTTTCACCTTGCTAGATCTACATACACGCATGATTCAGACCACGATAGCTGCCGGCCTGCGGACGCAGGTTGTAGGCGAGTAGCTGTGTCCTCTTTATTCATCATTAATAAAGGTTTAAAAAAAAAGTGCAGAAAGAAAAACAGCTCTGCTTTTACACTGTTTGGGATCAGAGGGTCAAGAAGTGTTCGACCATCTCCCCGAGCTTGATGATAGTAGCCTCAATGAGTTTGAAATCTGCATAGCCAAATTAGATAAACATTATTTACCCAAGGTAAGTACGATCCTAGAGAGGTATCATTTTGGACAGAGGGCACAGTTAGAAGATGAGAGTGTTGAAAATTACGTCACATCCCTTAGAAAATTGGCGTCTTCCTGTAAATTTGGGGCAACCTTAGATGAAAGGATACGTGATCAGTTTATGCTGGGTTGCAGCATTGAACGTGTTAGGGAAGAACTCTGGCAAAAGAATGAGCCAAATTTAGAGGATGTGATTGTAAATGTGAAGAGAATTGAGCACTCTCTCAAATGTGTTGATGTTATAAAGAAAAATGGTGACGGTAAAGAGAAAGGCTCTGTTCCACTTGTCAAAACTGTTCCCCCAGTGAGCTCATATCATGAAGAAGTCATAAAAGATAGTGTATCTAAAGAGCCTCCTAAAACATTTGATTTCAAAAAGGTCAAGTGTTTTCACTGTGGCAGAATGGGTGATTTCTCTACTGACAGAGTGTGTCCTGGTTAGAAGACCATGTGTAGTAAATGCAAAAGGAAAGGACATTTCGCAGCTATGTGTAAAGGTAAAAAATACAAAGGTAGGGTTAATGAAGTGTTTTATGAAGTTCATGACTCATACGAATCTCAAGAAGATGTTTATTGTGGACAAATTAAAGTACAAGTGGTTCAAAATGCAGAAGGAAAGAATTGTCCTTTGAATCAAATTTTGGTAGAGGGAAAACCCACTAAAGTTCTCTTTGACTCAGGTGCCAAAATAACTATCATTTCAAAAGAATTTTACATCAAAGAGATACAGGGCAAAGTTAAAATGGTTAAGCCAGATATAAGATATTTTGCATATGGGGGAGAACCAATTAAACTATTTGGGTATTTCTGGGGTTTGATTGATTATAAACAAAGGTTAGCTAGTGCGAAAAATTACATTTCACAAAAGGGTGACAGCATTTTGAGCTGGTTCCACCAAAGATATCTAGGTGTAATGTTAGATCCAAATTCATCACCACCCATCATTTTAAAGAAGGATTTCAGATGAAGTGTCAGTTCTGTTGTAAGTGACAATTGTAATTTAGAATGTTCTAATCATTAGAGAAGTAAGTTTCCCAAAGTTTTTTCAGAAAAATTAGGATGTCTCAAAGGTTACGCACATCACATCTGTTTGCTTGACAATGTTAAACCTGTATGTAGCAAAGTTCGCAATATACCTGTTACGGTTAGAGAACAAGTAAAGAAGGAGTTAGAACAGCTAGAAAATGAAGGTATTATTGAAGATGTTGAAGCTACCCAATGGGTCGCTCCGGTAGTCGCAGCCAAAAAAGGGGATGGTTTTCTTCGTCTATGTGTAGACCTTCGAGAATTGAATAAAAATGTTGTGGTAGATAGATACCCGCTTCGTAAAATCAACGATATGTTGATGTTATTGAAGGGAGCGAAACTTTTCAGTACTATAGATGTGAGGTCCGCATACCGTCAGATTAAGTTAGATGAAAGCTCAAAGGACCTAACAGCATTTGTTACCCCTTTTGGTACATTTAGATTTGCAAGACTACCTTTTGGTCTTGTATCATCGGCTACAGTCTTTCAAAGAGCTTTAGAAAATGTTTTGAAAGAACTTGCAGGTGTAAGAGTCTACCAAGATGATATCTTGATCTTTGGGAAAGATGACAGTGAACATGATGAGAGACTTTTTATGGGGTTAGATAGACTGAATGAATTCAATCTAACAGCGAAAATTGAAAAGTGCAAATTCAAGAAGAGTTCAATTGAATATTTAGGCCATTCCATTTTAGAAGGTGGTGTTTTACCTAAAGATAGTTTGATTGCGACAATACAGAAGATGGTCCCTCCCACAAACAAAGAGGAATTAAATGAGTTTCCTAGGCATGACGGAATATTACAGTAAATTTATAGGTGGTTTTGCTTCTTTGTGTTTTCACATGACGGCTTTAGGGTGTGAATATCTATGGGATGATAAATGTGACCAAGAATTTAATTTTGTACTATTAAGGACAAGTTAAAAGCTGCTCCCAAATTACGTAGTTTTGACTCAGAAAAGAAGTCTGTTTTGATTACACATGCAACTCTAAAAGGGCTTGGTGCTGTGCTTGTTGAAAGATATTATTCTCAAGATCGTGTTATACTATTCTTATCAAGAAGTTTGCGAGGCGCTGAGTTGCGGTACTCAGTAGTGGAAAGGGGAGCCCTTGCAGTGTATTAGTCAATAGAAAAATTTAAGAATTTTCTTTGGGGCAGTGAGCTTGAGGTCAGGACCGACCACAAGCCTTTGTGTGAGATTTTTACTAAGAAAGGCATTGATGCTGTTTCAAGTCGAATAACAAAATTGGTTGTTGGTTTGCAAGACTATAATTTTGACATCAAATACTTGCCTGGTGTAGAAAACAAAGTGGCTGATGTTTTGTCTAGACTAGTTGTTAAAGATGAAATGGACGAAGATAATGACTTTCTACAAGATGAAGAAATGGTTTGTGCCATTGATTACAGCATAATTGATAAAGGAAAATGTCAAAAAGCTTTATCAGAAGATGGGGTTTTGGCAAAAGTTCTACAGAACATTAATATGGGTTGGAATGGTAAACCCAAGGATGATGAGAGCATGGAGAGATTTTGGCACGTCGGAGAACAATTGTCTTAGAGTGATGGTTTGCTTTTCAGAAGTTTGAGGCTTGGTCCATCAATTTCTATTAGAGAAGAACTAATTTCCCTTGCCAATATGACACATCAAGGCATAACTAAGACAAAAGAAACACTCAGAATGTCTTATTGGTGGCGAGGGATGGATTTTCAGGTGGAGCGCACAATAGGAGATTGTGTTGACTGTGCTCTGAGTGAGAGATTTGGTAAACCAAAGGTGCAACCCATGATCATTAGAGATAGACCTAATGCACCTTGGAAAGAAGTTGGACTTGATATTCGTGGTCTACAGTCCTCTGGTTCTGAATTATATGTTTTTGTTTTTGTTGATTTTTATTCAAGGTGGCCTGAAATAGGCATCTCTAAAGGCATTGAAACCAAACATGTTATTTCATTCTTAGAAAAACTATTTGCCAGGGAAGGAATACTCTCAACTGTACTTACGGACAAAGGTGTCCAATTTGTATCCAGAGAGATGGAGTCCTTTTTGTCTAACCATGGTATTAAACACAAAAAATCTTCTCTTTACCACCTAGAAACCAACGGAATGGTTGAGAGATTTAACCGCGTGTTAAAAGAAACTATAGATATGGCTAGGTCAACAGGATGTGACTGGCGTACTCAAATTTGGAAAAAGGTTGAGGCCTACAGGTTGTCACCACATGCTGTCACGAAAAGAACTCCCTTTGAACTATTTAGGGCTAGGTGTCCTAACACTGTTGTTGCACCCCATGGGTCAATGATATGCAACCAGACACTTGTTCACAGAATGAAAAAAGTTATTGGAATATGATTCAGTCTAAGAAAATTGAAGATAGAAAAAGGTTTCATGATTTAAGAAAAAGTGTAAAAATAACTTCTGTGAAAGTAGGAGACTGGGTTCTTATAAAAAATCCTTCTAAGAAAAAGGGCTCATCTAAATTTTTGAAACCCATTCAAATCAATAGGATTTTCAAAAATGCTGACAAAGCTGCTGACAACCGCATTTGGAATTTGAACAGGGTGGTGGTGGTTAAGAAGGACTTTGTTTGTACTCCTGATAAGAAATGTTCTAATGACGTTAGTTTTAAACAAACTTCTTTGATGTCTGATAAAATTTGCAAATCTTCTAGAGTTTCTTCTCCTCCTAAATTCTTGAATGACTTTGTTAAATAGGTTTTTATTTTATGTTTCTTATGCTGTAACTTAGTTTTTGTTTCTTTATACAGAAGGGAGATATGTGGCATCCTGTGATGTCTGTTGCCAGGTGCTTTAGAATGTTATGATGTCTTGCAAGATGCTTTGACTATAACTGTGAGCAGGCAGTTGAAGCTTGCTGTTAGTGCTGCCAAGAGGTCTGAACTGGATGGGATCCATTTGAGGAATAAACATCTTTTCATCCACTCTTCTCAGAGTCATTGTTACACAGGCTTTTCAAGCTGCCCACAGAATTTGCGTAGAGGGGATCATATCTATGTCTCCCTCCAAGTATTGGCTCAAATATGTGCGCAAGTCACTTTTTAGCTTCGGGGTGCTTATTGTGTGTTATCT
The DNA here is from genome assembly GCF_964261635.1 of Lissotriton helveticus. Classification (NCBI taxonomy): domain Eukaryota; kingdom Metazoa; phylum Chordata; class Amphibia; order Caudata; family Salamandridae; genus Lissotriton; species Lissotriton helveticus. Next base: position 874,898,332 of record NC_136068.1, on the reverse strand, counting down.
TAATGTGACAGTGGAGCAAGGGTAATTTCAAGAGGTTGTGGTCTGCCTTGGAATTAGGGGTGTTGGAGGTGTTGCAGCACCCCCTGGCTTAATGAAAAAAGACCAAAAGAAGAAAGCAATATAACTCTACCTTTGAAAGGCCTACCCTGCGCAATGTCGGGTGCAATTGAACAAACATGGAACATATTATTTTAATAAACTACAGCTATATTTTTGACTATGGAATCAAGGTTTAGATTTGCCTTATGTCGAAATGTGGGTATTTTGTAACTTGAACTGAATAACAGTTTGACTTGTGCACAAACGAACATGAAGAGTGGAAAATTAGTTTCAAATATGATCAGAATTGGAAGTGAGGCAAAGGCATATTACTTCTTACAAATGAAATTTGATGGAAAACATTTTTTTTTAGGAATATTTACTGGGGTAAAACCACTCAAATTTTATATTGCTCTATTTTAAATGTTGCCTTTTTCCATTGGTATTCATACCACAGATACAAAATCATTGTATTTTGTGGTATCATATTGGGTTGAATGTCTTAATGTTATATACTAATTTGCATGTTATGCTGTATTATGGTACTTCATCTGTGATGAATGTACTTCCCTTTTGCCTGAGATATTGTGGGGTCTGCATAGCAGGTTCATTAACATGTTGAAGTACCATAGCATATCAAATGAAACTTGGCACTCACACACTGGTTTTAAGAATCCTACTGGTCCTTTTTTGGGCATCTTGAGTATTCTGTTGTATAGTGCTGATAGAACTGAACACACATTTTAGATGCTGCAGAAAATAAACCAAAATGTGTTCGTTCTCCTATACAGTTCAATTGTGAAGGTGTTTAGAAATCAAGGGCCATATTATCAAGAAAGGGCGATACATTATCGCCGTTTTTATCGTCAGGAAACTGCAGCTAAAGCGGCGATAATGGGCTTGATAATATGCCCTTGTGAATTCCCATAGAAGCCCAGGTTAACACCAGAACCTGGGCTTCTAGGGGAATTCACAAGGGCATATTATCAAGCCTATTATCGCCACTTTAGCGGCAGTTTCCTGCCGATAAAAGCGGCGATAATGAATCGCCCTTTCTTGATAATATGGCCCCATATTCTTAATAACCGATGTATTATTAGAGGGAAAATTCACCCGTACAGAGGTCTCTTAGCGCTACATTCATAGTTACTAATGAATGGTACTCACTTTAATAATGTGAAAAGTATATCAGGCTAAGATGACTCTCTGATATTTGAACCTGTGACTATGCATCAAACACGGATTTGTGGAGTGGATGCATGGTTCTGCTGAGTCTCTAGACCCGGCTTGTGCTAGAAGTTCAGTCACTCAAGTTTTAAGGCAAACATTTAAAACGTTATTACAGATTTAAACAAAAAAGAATTATTGAGCAGAAGAATAGAACAATTAATTACATCATACAATATAAAAAATACACTAATAGTTTTGATGATATTAAATCAATCAGTTATAGCTTTGATACGGTTATGCCACGCCAATCTTAAACAGAAATAAAGTGCAATATGACAGTAGTATTTTTAAGAAGCAGTCTATAACATTAAAAAAGACATATTATTCACAAAATGGTGACATCACCCCTCCCTAACCTAGATAAAGTATAGTATAGCCAAATAAATATATACTATGGGTGCAAATTTCATATATATTTTGTATAGATACAGCCAGCTGAGGATCAACAAAGAGCTTATATTCATTTCCCACACCATCCAGCTGGCAATACTTTTTTATAATAAAAAATGAACTCTATTGTTGCCGTTCTAATTGGCGATTATATCCCTTTCCAGTTGCTCCATTATTTCCAGTAACCCGCAAACCTTTTAGTCGCTCCAAACCTTTTTGCATAGGCCTCAAATTTCCTTGTACGAGTCATTTTCTTATGCCATTCTAAGTATGTAGGGACTCTAGTTGTCGTCCAATTCTGCTGAATCAAGGATCGTGCCACTAAGAAGGTGATTGCAATAAAAACTTTCTCCCCTTTTATTTTAGGCAAAGTTTGCCTCTGTTTTGACAAGCCAAAAAGCGTCACTGCGGCCTCGGGATCGACTAGGCTCTGTAAGCCATTACGAGAGCTCGAAATAATTTTTCCCAAAATTAGGCCAACATTGGACAGTTGAAGAAGATGTGAAGTGAGTCTGCTCCACCTAGCAGCAAAAGCATATATTGTCTAGTTTGGGTACATTCTATGGAGGGCTTTAGGAGTATAATAAGCCATCCATCGTGACAAAAAAGACATATGCTTAAAATTGGATACCCTTAAGGCCTTGCTTCCGAGTTGCAAGATCATCTGCAACTCGACCTCAGAAAAGGAACATTGCATTATCTTAAATTTTTTAGCCCAAAAGGCTTTTATATGATGACTTTCCCCTTGACTCAAATCTATACTAATTACCCACCCTATTTAACCTTGCTTTAAAAGGAGCAGCCATTAGGGATGATGAACCTGTAACTATCGATCCAACACAGCTTTGTGGAGTGGATGCATGGTTCCGTTGAGCCTCCATACCAGCCGCCGTTGGTAGTGGGAATACCTGCCGGGCGGTGATGTGGGGAGGGGGAGGGGCAGGGTGAGGGGTAGTAAACCATGGATACGGAGGTATACAGGTAAGTGAACATATAAAGCAATAAAAAGAATTTTGTTGCGTGCACTGCATCCCCAAATGCGATGCAGTGCGTGCAACAAAATTTGTTTTATTCATTTATATGTTTACTTACCTGTAAACCTCCGTAATCCATAGTTTACTACACCCCACCCTGCCCCTCTTCCTCCACACGTCACCGCCCGGCAGGTACTCCCACTACCGACCACGGCTGCTCCAGGCCAAGCTTCTGCTAGAAGTTCAGTCACTCAAGATGTAAGTCAAAACATTTACAATGTTATTACCGTTATATAATTTAAACTAAAAGTCATTTAGCATAAATGTATCACAAATCGATTACATTTTCACTTAAAAGGCTACTGAGTAGGACAGAGGGGTCCCTGGACTCCTAAAAGGAGCATCCTTAGTTAATCCCTTCTTCTCAAGAGGGCCTACAGATCTGTCTGCAATAAGAAAGTACCAATTATTTCTAAGGTGCAAGCCCAGAGAGGAAACCCCTCAGTAAAGGCTTGATAGATTATCAGACAGTACTGAGCTCACATACAGTGAAAGAAGGCAGTAATGGGGAACATGCATATGTTTACAAGTGAGAAGTATTCATTTAAGCCTGCCAGGAATTTTCATAAGAAATACCAGCACATGTAAATGAGTTTACTACTAAAGATTTATCCATCACGATTGCAGAAAATATAGCAGTTTTGAATCCAAAGGAGAGAGCTGGAAGTCAGCAGACCAAGTCATGGTTTGTTTCTAACTAAACATTCCAAAATGTTTTACCCGGGGAGGAAAAAATTGGACCTGTGCATAATTGTACATGTTTGCACAGTTGTAGTGGAAGACTGGGGAATAGGTCACATGACACCCACAGTAGTATGCCTGGATATCTGCACTGGGTACAACTTTCAGGTACAGTACTCGGAATGTCCAAAGTAAAAAAAAAGTAGTACATCTGCTCCCAATCGTAGCAGTACTTTTATGTGTGCAAGTAACAGAATCTAGTGAGAGCAGTCACCCCATCTTGAATTGGGTGTGTAGTTTTAAAAATAATTATAAGTTTGCAAGGTTTCCCTAGGTGCCATCTGAGCTAGGGTCCAAAATTCACAGCTAGGCACATTACAAAACAAGCAGTTGCAATGCAATTGGTCTCGCCTTTGGGACGTTATATGCATTTAGCTATGCAGCACCTTAGCCTGGGTGCTGAAACATCTACTGTTCTTTAACATTGAGGAAAAGTAAGCACCAAACTGCATGACACGCCAGGTATGGGAACACATGGAGAGAAATATTGCATTTCAGCGGGAAGTGGCATAGTCCAAAGCACTTGTTTTGATATAAAATGAGGGCCCTCGGTGGTCATATCACTGAAAGTCCAAGTTTAAAAAAAATATATTATTATCTGCATGTGCTTGTGGAAGACAATTTCTATGGACTTGAATCTAGAGAATGCTAAAGTGATTCTGGTATTTTATGACCTCTGCTGGTTGTTTTCTATCAAGAATGTTAAATAGAGGCAGTTACCAGAAAAATTAAAAAAGAAAGCCCCTCCGCAGAAAGCAATTCTGGTATTTTACTGACCTCTACTGGTAATTTTCTATCAAGATAGTTAAATAGAGGAAGTTGAACAGAAAACAAAGTGCCTGAGCGGAAGCAGACAGGGCCAAGGGCTGATCTCCAGAGCCCACAAAGTACATACACATATAAGTATATACTAAATTATATACAAGAGGTCTTGAATGCTCGACTTAAAAAGGGTCCATTTTCACAGGGAAAATGTGTTAAAAGCACTAGGCCTACCCACACAAGTGAGATACCATTTTTAGTAATGGGTGACCTAAAGCGCTCCATAAAAGTTTGTAATACACTCAGGCTGTCATTAATGGGGAAGATCACACTGGCAAAAATGGGTAGTGCTCCCTAGGTCTTTACACATATTCAAGGGCACTTTGTATGAAATACCCAGGCGAGTCATTACGGAAGTGGAGAAACTGCTAGTAGACCTACTCTGGCACACAGGGAGACGGCTAGTGAGCCTGATGATGTTGAAGTGTGTGTGGCGAATTGGTGACCTGGAGGTACCTCATATTGAATAGTATTACCTTGCAGCACAGCTACAGAACCTAGTGCACTGGATAGATGATGAGGATAACTGGCAGAGTAGATTGCTGCGAGGTTCATGTGGTGAGCATTCGCTGCATTCTGAGGATGGGGGCTGCGGCCCCTGATTGGTTGCTGTACGCAGTTTGAATGGTATGTAAGGCTTGGAACAGAACAGTTTGAATTGTAATGAAACAGGCCCTATTTGCAGAAAGATTGAGTATATGGGCATTGCGCCCTTTTCGCAACGTTAAGAGGTCTATGTCATTGCAAAGATGCCGGGGAGCAGCTGCATGACTCTAGGAGATCTTTATCCCAACAACAAATTTCTAGCATTACATGATGCACTTGAGATTTTCCAGTTGAGATCTGGGCAGTTTTTACAATACCCAAAGATTGCGACCACCGCACGAGGGATACGCCCATCATTTCCAGAAGCGCGAACTACCTACCAGATGCTAGAAGTTCTCCTACTCATGGCTGGGGGCAAGAGGCTGATTTCTCATATATATATAGGGCACTGAGGGAGGATGCCCCCAGAAAAACACTTTTGATACAAGAGCGATGGGAGGCACAGGTTTAAAGGCCCATTACCGAAAGGGATAGGGAAAAAATCCATGACGCGGTCAGACACACATCCACAAACATGAGATTTAAGGTTATACAATATAATGTGGTGAATAGGGTGTACCTGATGCCTAGCCTGCTCAAGTACCCAGAACGTTTATTAGAGTGCCTGAGAAGTGGGGGGCAGCCAGCGGATGTCCTGCATATGCTGTAGAGCTGCCCAGACATTGAAGGGTACTTGTAGTCTGCCCTTTAGACACTTAACACTGTCATGGGGTGGGAGACTCAGAGGGAACAATCCTAGTGTTTACTTGGGCTAATACCGTTTCGCAAGAAAAAGAAATTGAGCAGACGGTTCTTGGTGTTGGTGCAGCTTTTAGCCAAACACAGGATTTTACTCCGATGGATGTCCCCCAGGTACCCGAAGATAGAGAATTGGGAGAAGGACATGGCTGAGTGGGTCCACCCAGAGGGTGGTGACATGAGATCAACCTGTAGGGACAAAAAAGTGAGTGAGGATGTGAGGTCATGGTCGGCAATGTTAACGGAGCTATTGACACTTCTGGATGAGCTACACCTGTAGAGCGCGGGGGACAGAAGAAGATCAGAGGTGCATGTCTGTGATCACGCTCCGTTACGGGTTGCAGAGAGGCAGGGATACGGGCACACACAGTGATGCATTGAGGGTGTGCGTGGTCTTCCAGTAATGCCCCCATACATAAGGCAATTTGGAGTCCCCCATACCAGATCTAGGTTATCTGAGCCTGTGGCAGGAGGGGGTGGGACAGGGAGGGGGAGTTAATGAACAACATGTATAAGTATGAAGACGAGATAAGAATCTGTTGTTATTAATGAATGTAACAGTGTTTTTTTTACTATTTTCAGCATGCCAATAAAAAACCCGTTTAAAAAAAAGTGAGGTATCATTTTTATCTTGAGACTTTGGGGATTACTGAGTGTGTGGAAGTTTGTGGACACATGCTGATTCCAGAACATTCCATCACAGAAATCTGAGGAAAATGTGTTCTTTTTAACAAAGTATGAGGTTTCCAAGGGATTCTGGGTAACAAAGCCTGGTAAGAGCCACATAAGTCATCTCATCCTGGATTTCCCTAGATGACTAGTTTTCAAAAATGTATAGGTTTGCTTTTAGGGTCCACGATCCATAACTAGGCACATTGCGAAAAGGGTCAGTTTTCGCTGGAACAATGTGATGTGTCCATGTTGTGTTTTGGGCCATTTCCTGTCGCGGATAGTAGGCCAAGCCACACAAGTGAGGTACCATTTTCATCGGGAGGCTTTGGTGAATGCTGGGTTAGGTGAAAGTTTGTGCCTCCTCACAGATGCCAGAACTTTCCATCAGAGTAATGTGAGGAAAAGGTAATTTGTTTGAGAAAGCTTGAGGTTTGCAAAGGATTCTGGCTACCAGAATCTGGTGAGAGCCACAGATGTCACCCCACCGTATATTCCCCTGGGTGTCTAGTTTATAAAAATGTATAGGTTTGCTAGGTCTCCCGCAGTGCTGGCTGAGCTAGGGTCTAAAATCCACAGCTAGGCACATTGCAAATAAAGGATCAGTTTTTACTACATTGGTGTTGGCCTGTTTCCTGTTGCAGGGACTAGGCTTACCCACACAAGTGTGGTAGCATTTCTGTGATCGAAAGTCCTGGAATTTGTGGGGAGCCACAAATTTCCAGTCATCCAGCATTCCCCAAAGTCTCCCGATAAAAATAGCACCTGACTTGTGTGGGTCGGATTAGTACCCACAACAGGAAATGGCCCAAAATGCAGTGAAAACAGATCCTTTTTCCCAATGAGCCTAGTTGTAGATTTTTGACCCCAGCTCTGCCAGCACTTAAGGAAACCTAGCACACCCACACATATTTGAAAACTAGACATTCTGGGAAATCCAGGATGGGGTGACTTGTGTGGCTCTCACCAGGTTCTGTTACCCAGAATCCCTTGCAAACCTAAACATTTGTTTAAAAAAACAAAAAAACATTTTTCTCACATGTTTGCAATAGAAAGTTCTGGAATCTGCAGGAATCCACAAAATTCCAGTGACTCAGCATTCCACAAAGTCTTCTGATGAAAGTGGTACCTCACTTGTGTGGGTAGACCTGGTACCCGTGACAGGAAACGCCCAAAATGCAACATGGACAAATCACATTTTTCCAGTGAAAACGGACCCCCTTTTTTCATAATGTGCCTAGCTGTGGATTTTTGACTCTAGCTCTGCCAGCATTTAAGGAAACCTATACATTTTTGAAAACTAGACATCCATGGGGATCCAGAATGGGGTGACTTGTGTGGCTCACACCAGGTTCTGTTACCCAGACTCCCTTGCAAACTGCAAATTGTGTCCCAAAAAACAATTGTACGTACATTTCTGTGATGGAAAGTTCTGTAATCTGTGCGGATCTACAAACTTCCACCCACCCAGCATTCCCCAACATTTTCCTATAAAAATGGTGACTCACTTTTGTGGGTAGGCCTAGTGCCCGTGACTGGGAATGGCCAAAAATGTACTGTGGAGACTTCAAAATTATCGATTACAAAAAGATCTTGCTTTGCGAGAGAGTCACTTGCATTTTTGATCCGGGGCTTGGCGGCAACCAAGGGAAACCTACCAATCCCAGACATTTCTGGATATGATCACCCTGAGGAGTCCAGGGAGGTGTGACTTGCATGGATCTCCCAATGCTTTCCTATTCAGAATCCTCTGCAAACCTCAGATTTAGCTGAAAACAAATCAAATTTTTCTCACATTTCTGTGTGGGAAAGTTGTGGGATCACCGAGCTGACACAAATTTCCTACCACTTAGAGTTCCCTCAGGTGTCCTGATAAAAACCGTACCTCAGTGATGTGGGTAGGCCAAGTATCCATGGCAGGGAAGGGCCCAAAATGTATTGTGGAGACATCCAAATTATGTATCACAAAACCACCTTGCGTTTTTTGGCCCCGGGCTCAACTGCCATCTACGAAAACCTACCTAAGCCAAACATTTCCCCCAGGCAAGTGCAGAAAGACTGTAGTATTTTTTGGGGGTGGGGGATTGGCATGCCCATTCTGGGCAGCCCCCACCCCTATGAATAAAAAAAAATCCTAGTGGGCTTTCTGCCCCCCCCCCCCCCCCGGAGGTAGACCATCTGCCTCCTGGGGGGGCAGAAATACTGTTGCATTTTTGGGGGATGATTGTGGGCATTGGCATGCTCATTCTGAGCAGCCCCCACCCAAGCCCTATAAAAAAGAATCTCTGGTCTCTAGGGTGCTTTCTGCCCCCCTGGTGAGCATATTGGGGGCTGCCGCCCCCATCTGCTCCAGTGGGGCAGAAAGACTGATTATGTCTGAATTGAATGGTGGAAGCAAAGGCCCTTGCCCAAGGTGAGCACCCCCCCCCCCTTGTGCCTTATGGGTGCATCTCTGCTTGGGGAGTACTAAAGCTGGGATCCACTAGGGAAGGGTACCATTAGAAAGGGGTGATTCTCCACTTTCCAATGATACCACTCCCATGTGTTTCAGTGCTCGGGGCTGATATAGCCCCACGAGCACCAACACAGTGAAACTGAAACTAATTTCCAGTTTCATTTTCAATGTAATGACGTCAGCACGTCCACTATTGAGCTCACCCGACTGCGCATGCTCCGTTACTAGACATGATCTTAGTCTAGTGTTAGATCGGCGCGCATGCGGAATACGCTTTAACTTCCCCAGGTGAGGCGAGTTAATCAGTTGTCCACCAATCACTGGGGCTATATCAACACGCCTCTCGCCTCCCGTCGTTGCCTCCCCTTCGGCTTAGGACCACGCCGAGAGGTACCGACGGAGAGGTGAGTTCTCAGGATTTATGGCGAAAGTTTTTGTAAATCGGGGGAGTCGGTACATGCTGTCCTCCTTGGTTGGGTATAGGAGTTTGTCATCTACACTCTCACGCTGAGGGAAGGTCTCCTCTCTTAATGATTTACCCTAACTCATTCTCCATTACTTACTACCTAGAGACAACACTTAACAAGTTCTGGAGCGTTTTGTGTAGTGATCATATCACATATCCCACTCAGGCGCTTAATAGATCTATGACGCCATGAAGATGTACATTTAAGAGAGCCAATTTCATGTTAACATAGTAGTACTGTGCGGAAACAGGCAGGACTGGTCTGACAATTTTCCATCCTGTTTTATTAGCACTCTATAATGTTCATGAACATACGTACACAACAGGGTTCTACAATAGTCACATTGCACGCTTTACCTACCTTTCTTCCATGCAGCAATGATCATGGTGGGCAATTTACAATCAAGTTTTACGCACAATTTAATAACATGCCAACAGGCTTAGGGCATCTATCAGGGCTCTGACTATGTCCTATATATGATTTCTTGTGCACAGAGTGGGGCCTCATCCTCCGAGCCGTTGCCGGGTGAGGTGAGGCTGGATTCCCACAAATAGTTGGGTAAGTCCAATTGTCTATCTAAAACTAAAACAAACAGAACTGTTATGTCTGGCCCTAATGGCAATCATTTTATATGATACTGGCCGTCACAAAGATGACTGGCCTGAGCTGAGTTCTGTTAATACTCATTTGTTGACAATATGTTGTGTCCAGGACTGCTTGTTCCCTGGAATTTAGTTATCACTTGTTTCACAACTATGTTTGGTGTGTTTCTCTGTTTTTTCTCTCCTTGCAGGGACGGTATCCTTCACTTATCACAGAACTCGTAAGGATACGGTAGGGTGGTCTAGTGACCACATTCGCCAAAATTTGTTGTAGTGTCATATTTCACTCTTTATGTCACTCAAATCTAGAGTGTATCTTTGCAGTAGCATACATCATTGGCCCTGAAGAATGCCGGTGTACTTTCACCTTATGGCAGAAACATGTTGGCCCCTTTTCACCTTTAAGCAAAGATTACAGTGATTTTTTCACACTGTTCTTTCACCCTTTTTAATGTGATGTCCAGGTGAATACGAATAAATTTTTTTTTTGCCTTGACCGTCATTTTAACTTCACTCACTATATTCACACTGCACTGCATTATACCAGCACCGCTAATGGCGAGGACACTTTCATCAACTTTGAACCCTAAATCGTGTGGTATCTAGCCAATACATCTGGGCATGGAGACACCGGTTTGGTTCCTGATGTCCTAAATGATGATGCTCCGCCATGAGGGTGGGCTGATAGGACTTTAATCTAAGTCTATTCCACAGTGTCCTCTGTTCATCTGTGGGCTGGCTCAATGCATGTTCAGTCTATTTTGTTTCTTTTGAGGACCTAGCAGACTCAGCTTCACTCCAGACCTTCAAGTTGTTTAGTGTTTCTTATAGTCTAAATGGGGGTTTAAACTTGAATGGTCTTTAAATGTATTCCCTTTTGACCCTCCTCTGAAAGTTGTTTTTGTATGTATTGAGCAGCCCTGGCTGCGGGTCTCTTTTATGGTTGACAACATCACATTGATGTTGTTCTCATTTTTGCTCACTTGATTGATTTGATTGCCCCACGAATTTCATAGACCATGGCTGATTTTGGTGGTTTAGCGTTTGATGATGAGGACCTTAATACCCTCTTGACTGACAACCCGAGCATCTTAGATGATCTACCATCCACATCCACTACTACAACTGAGGATGACTGGGTAACTTTACTCAATTTGAAAAAAAAACACTCCCGTATTTCCCTGCATGGTGTAGTTATGAATGAGTACCTCCATGGCAAGTGTGCACCGTCGGGTCTAATAGTGACTAACACACCCCGTCTCTTTTTAACAGACAAGGGATTTCTGAAAGATTGGGCCTTAATCGCGTGGCGCTGCACACGCGATTGGCTCATCTTGATTATTAGAACTGCAAAAAAAGCAGCTGATGCCATACTTGTTGAGATCCAGGTTCTGGAAGGGCAAATCAATGCAGCCATTCGACCAGTGATCTACAAGAAGAACATGGATGAGACTAACAAGACCAACAAGGAGTATCGTGACAACATCCTTTTGAATAAAATTGACAAGTTCAAAAAAGACTTGGCGCGCTTCTCTATGGAAGTGGCCTACCCCTATATCAGTGACTCTTATGTAGCCCCGGTTTACACCACTCGAGGCAAGAGGTATGGGTCCAACTACTCTTCCTCTGGCTCAGACTCAGGGTCCAGCGATGCAGACAACTCAAATCGAGGAACACCCAATAGAGGGCGAGGTAGAGGTTTCCAGAGACGACCTAACCGAGGGCGAGGCACTCAATACTACCCAAACCCGGGGCCATGGTGGCCTCCAGCACCCTGGGGTTATCACCAACCACCAATGGGACCACCACCAATGGGCCACCAAATCCCAAACTATCCACCAAATCCAAATGTCTATTTTGATCAGCCTTTTTTATGGCAGGGCCGAGGAAGGAGCCGCGGACGGAGAAGAGGCCAACAATCGGTGAACTGGGCACCAGATCCCACGAACAACAGAGGAGAACAAACCTAGACGAGAAGACCGACCTTGTGGTGAATTTGAGTACCCGGATACTTACACCAGCAGAAACTTCGGTCCTTAACAAGGGACTGGGTTTTGTTCCGACCTATGAAGGAGATCCCTTCAATTTAAGGTGCAAACTTGAATCTTTCTACAGGAAGATTCGTTTACATTTCTTCTTCAAAACCAACACGGATGAAAGCAACCTGGATGACCCAGTTGATCGGAACACAGGTCTTAGACCGAAATCAACATACACGCCACTTACCCATCAAGTGCCTGCCAGGGTTATTGCTTTCGAACAGGCGGTGACACATGATATCATGAGCTTGGACCAGATGAACAGAAAAACATTCTCCAATATGACCAAGATTGAGAAGACGGCACTCATGGGTTTGTCAAGGGATACTACCATAACCATCAAACCCGCCGATAAAGGCGGAGCAATTGTCCTGCAAGACACCACCATGTACCACAATGAGTGCATGCGCCAACTCAGTGATTCTAATGCCTACCGTCTACTCACAGAAGATCCTACCACCAGGGTCTCTAATGAGATTAAAAGTCTCATTGAGGAAGCATCCTGTGAAGGATGGATTACATCCCAAGAGGCGAGGTACCTCAGTACGGCACATCCAGTGATACCGTACTTTTATTGTCTTCCAAAGATTCATAAGGAGAAGAGACCTCCCCCAGGACGCCCAATTATTTCGGGAATTGGCTCCCTACTCGAGCTATTATCCACGTTTGTGGACTTTTTCCTCAAACCAATCGTCAAGGAGACACCCACGTACCTACAGGACACTGGTGATGTCTTGCGTCTCCTTGCGGAGACGGAGTTCAATGTCGAGACTGACCTCTTGGTGAGTTTCGACGTTGAGTCTCTCTATACATGCATCCCGCAACAAGAGACTTTGGATTGTATAAGGAGTTTGCTAGATTCCAGACAAATGGATACGATTACACCTGTACCTTTTATCATGGAATGTGCGAGACTTGCCATGACTGAAAATTACTTCCAATATCAAGATGACCTCTACCTCCAAGTCTCAGGTACGTCAATGGGGAGTGTCTTTGTCCCCAGTCTTGCAAACTTATATATGCACCGGTTCAAACAGGACCAGGTTCTGACCCACAGCAACCCCTACTTCGGTAGTGTGTTGCTGTGGCGCAGATATATTGATGATATCATTGTCATTTGGAGGGGATCTGACAGCGAAGTTACTGAGTTCCACACCTGGTTGAACTCCAGGAATCAATACCTCAATTTCACGATGGAATACAGTAAGGAGCAGTTGCCATTTTTAGATCTTCTGATCTTTCCGGGAGAAGGAGGACTATTGAGCCGACTCTATAAGAAGCCTATGGCACGCAACTCACTTTTATCATACCGCAGTTTCCATCCACAGGCACTTCGAGACAACCTACCGGTAGGGCAATTCTTGAGAATATGAAGAAACTGCTCCTCGAACACTCTTTATGAGCAACATGCAAAGGAGCTGGATATGCATCTGAAAGAACGCCACTATCCAGGTCACTTGGTACGTCGAGCACATAAGAGAGCTTTTAATAACAATTGAGAAGCACTCCTGGAACATCGAGGCAGTAAACCAACCACCGAACAAATGACAATGGTACACACGTTCAGTACTCTATCAAATGCTGTCAAGAAAACAGTGTTGAAACACTGGAAGATTCTCAATACAGCATCTGGAGGAATACCTAGGCCACTTTTTGCCTACAAAAAAGGACCCAGCATCAGAGATAATCTGGTGCATACCAGACCCAGGACTGAGAGAAGAGCAACCTCTGTCACTTTGGACACTATCTGGAATACGTCCCCTGTTCGAGGTCACTATCCCTGCGGCGGTTGTACCGTATGTCCCCAGACCCGGAAGACTCTGTCAATTGACATCGGAACATCCAGACCGTGGAAATTGAACAATCACACCAATTGTAATTCCGAGAAATTGATTTACATGATTACGTGCCCGTGCAATTTGGCATATATAGATCACACCACCAGAAAAATCAAGACACGTATTAGTGAACACAAGAGTACGATACGTTATAACAAACAGTCTACCTGTCTAACTAACCATTTTCTGGCCCTGAAACATAAGGCAGATGACCTGAGGTGGGTGGTCCTTGACCAGCCATTCATCCCTGCACACATCACGGATGTCTCACGTTTTCTTTTTGTCAAAGAACAACGTTGGATCTTCAAATTAAAAACTGATGTGACAGGGTTAAATGACAACATTCCCTGGGTTTCTATATGACCATCACACTTGCCTTCAGGTATTATTCTCACTACTGTATGTTTAATTATACATACTATCTTCACCTATACAATCTGGCCTGTGAGTGGGTAATATAGTCATATTCCTATTTCACATTTCCATCCAAAGGGAAGAAGTGTCCCACTATGGGATCGAATACAGTACATAATGGTTAACTTCCTATTGATGGTTACAACTATGATTTGCCACACGTCTATTTGTGTTAGACTAAGCGATTTGGAGTTCCAATTAAACCATCTATATGCCAGACTGCTACCACTGGCTGCGGATTACCGTTTGATGGCATGATCATAGACGTCGTGTGGGACATATAACAACCCTCACGGACAGAAGTGCCTTCATAGCGCTTGCTTCGTAAACATTAGGCTTGATGTGCACAAGTGCACACACTCTCTCTTAGCCCTGGTTTCTGCTGTAAACTGTTACGCACGTTGCATTTCGCAACCATATATCGGCAATAAAATGTTTTTTCTCCTTTAGTGGACAGTAATAACTAGCCGTGGGCACGTGAACACGATTTGCCCTATAGACAAACTGTCGTGTTCCGCAAGGAGTTACTTACATAGCGCATGCCCCGAGTTGAGTAAACAACACTATATTACACGCGCATGCGGGTTCTTCCAACCGGCGTGCGATTATAAACAATCACTCCGAGATGCACGTCCACTATTGAGCTCACCCGACTGCGCATGCTCCGTTACTAGACATGATCTTAGTCTAGTGTTAGATCGGCGCGCATGCGGAATACGCTTTAACTTCCCCAGGTGAGGCGAGTTAATCAGTTGTCCACCAATCACTGGGGCTATATCAACACGCCTCTCGCCTCCCGTCGTTGCCTCCCCTTCGGCTTAGGACCACGCCGAGAGGTACCGACGGAGAGGTGAGTTCTCAGGATTTATGGCGAAAGTTTTTGTAAATCGGGGGAGTCGGTACATGCTGGCCTCCTTGGTTGGGTATAGGAGTTTGTCATCTACACTCTCACGCTGAGGGAAGGTCTCCTCTCTTAATGATTTACCCTAACTCATTCTCCATTACTTACTACCTAGAGACAACACTTAACAAGTTCTGGAGCGTTTTGTGTAGTGATCATATCACATATCCCACTCAGGCGCTTAATAGATCTATGACGCCATGAAGATGTACATTTAAGAGAGCCAATTTCATGTTAACATAGTAGTACTGTGCGGAAACAGGCAGGACTGGTCTGACAATTTTCCATCCTGTTTTATTAGCACTCTATAATGTTCATGAACATACGTACACAACAGGGTTCTACAATAGTCACATTGCACGCTTTACCTACCTTTCTTCCATGCAGCAATGATCATGGTGGGCAATTTACAATCAAGTTTTACGCACAATTTAATAACATGCCAACAGGCTTAGGGCATCTATCAGGGCTCTGACTATGTCCTATATATGCTTTCTTGTGCACAGAGCGGGGCCTCATCCTCCGAGCCGTTGCCGGGTGAGGTGAGGCTGGATTCCCACAAATAGTTGGGTAAGTCCAATTGTCTATCTAAAACTAAAACAAACAGAACTGTTATGTCTGGCCCTAATGGCAATCATTTTATATGATACTGGCCGTCACAAAGATGACTGGCCTGAGCTGAGTTCTGTTAATACTCATTTGTTGACAATATGTTGTGTCCAGGACTGCTTGTTCCCTGGAATTTAGTTATCACTTGTTTCACAACTATGTTTGGTGTGTTTCTCTGTTTTTTCTCTCCCTGCAGGGACGGTATCCTTCACTTATCACAGAACTCGTAAGGATACGGTAGGGTGGTCTAGTGACCACATTCGCCAAAATTTGTTGTAGTGTCATATTTCACTCTTTATGTCACTCAAATCTAGAGTGTATCTTTGCAGTAGCATACATCATTGGCCCTGAAGAATGCCGGTGTACTTTCACCTTATGGCAGAAACATGTTGGCCCCTTTTCACCTTTAAGCAAAGATTACAGTGATTTTTTCACACTGTTCTTTCCCCCTTTTTAATGTGACGTCCAGGTGAATACGAATAAAAAAATGTTTTGCCTTGACCGTCATTTTAACTTCACTCACTATATTCACACTGCACTGCATTATACCAGCACCGCTAATGGCGAGGACACTTTCATCAACTTTGAACCCTAAATCGTGTGGTATCTAGCCAATACATCTGGGCATGGAGACACCGGTTTGGTTCCTGATGTCCTAAATGACGATGCTCCGCCATGAGGGTGGGCTGATAGGACTTTAATCTAAGTCTATTCCACAGTGTCCTCTGATCATCTGTGGGCTGGCTCAATGCATGTTCAGTCTATTTTGTTTCTTTTGAGGACCTAACAGACTCAGCTTCACTCCAGACCTTCAAGTTGTTTAGTCTTTCTTATAGTCTAAATGGGGGTTTAAACTTGAATGGTCTTTAAATGTATTCCCTTTTGACCCTCCTCTGAAAGTTGTTTTTTTATGACGTCAGCACGCCATGTGCATGATCATCATTACACTGGAGGAAACAAAAGCCTCGGAAGGTTGCGCAAGCTCTCCACCACCTCCTGAGGCCAAAGAGAGAAAAAAGGAAATCCCTCTGCTGTTTGCAGCAGAGGGATTTAGTGTGCCGGTGCACATGGCAGAATGGTTCCGTCATGAGCACAGGAGCACTGGTGCTCATGACAGAACCATTCCTTCATGATCGTTGAAGGGGTTAAAATGGATACATGCCAACCTAATTGATACCATATACTTTGATTGCTGCTGTAAGGCTATATTTAATTGCTTTCTGACTAGAGTACACTTTGAGTCAAACCAACCCCTCCCTCGGACTTGTGATGACTGTGACCTATATCTCAGGGCCTTTTTTGACACATAAGGTGATGGTTAAAAAAGAAGAAATTATTTGTAGTGGCTCGGCCTCAGGGTCTAAGCATAGCTTTATCTCAGCCATTGTGTGTGTGCTGTAATATAGATGGGAGAAAAGCTTGATGATCAACTTCCTCCCACTTAATAGAATACCCATTTATCATTTCCAGGATTGGATCATATCCCAATTTTGGTATAATTGTACTTTTCTTGGCTAGGATCACTCTGACCTTTAACACTGCATAATTGCTATACCGCGAAATGGTGGTATTGAAGCCTTTAGTGACTGAATCTATGGTTTCAGAGTCCATAATAAAGTCAATGGTAGACTCAATTATTTCTAAAGAATGTGGGTGTTAAGCGTTCCCTCTCATTCAGCTTACTATTTTGAATCCTAAGGCTTAGCTTCACCATTAAGTTATTCAGGGCTGTTCCTTATTTGTCATGATTAAAAAGTGAAAGTGAATCCCCTTAAGAGTCTATGATTCCACAAATTGGTTTGTCTATAAATGAACAGTGGTGTATATTAAAATCGCCTACCCGGTTAACACATACAGGTTTATATTTAGGACTCCCGGTTTTATGCTATTTTTTTTTTTTTACATTTACGTCTGTATTTGTCCATATTTATTTTTTGTTCATTTTATCTGTATTGATCCATATTTATTTTTGGTTTTGTAAAAAAAAGAAGCTGAAATGTTTATATTGCTACATGTATTTAACCAGTTAATATACACTCATGCCTGAATGCCTGCCAGGTTACAAGGATTTAAACACACTCAGATGATAAAATATACACTTATAAAAAAAACATTACATTTTTAGACGTATACTTCTGTTTAAGGCTTATTACTTAAATTCCTTTTTAAACCCCATTGCATGTTTAATCTACGCATCTATTGGCCTTGCATTCATGGTGGGCAGCATTTAGGATCACTCAAAATCAACCAAAATCCATTTTTATCAACATTAAAAATAAATACAGACAGGAACGTAAATAGTTTTTCTGTCTGTATTTATCTGTATAAATATGTAAAAATGGAAAACAGGGAGTCTTTTTTTATAATGTGAGGACGTTACTGTCTGCATGGTTAGATCTAGATCCATCGCTACGTGGATTCTTGAGATATCAAAACAGTTATTATAAAAGTTTATTAAAAGGATATCCCATGGCTTGCCCACCTCACATACCAGTAAATGAAAATAAGGGGATTCATTGGTAAATTCCAGAATTATCCATGATGTAGTTTTCAGGATATAGGTCGCCAAGCCCCCCTGCGCTCTCCCCATCTCTGATGGTTTAGCCTACCTATATGTCAGTGGGATGGAGAATGATCTCCCATGTTTACAGTAAGCAAAGAATATGAGCACCAGACAACAATCTATGCCAGTCAGGAATATCAATTTTATTTTTGAGCCCTGCCAATTTCCTTGATATGAGTTTCACCCCTGGTTGTGTAGATGTATGTAGTTCCTTACTATGTCCTTCAATTTCTTTCTCCCCTGGGTGTATAGCGGACTTAGTGTTTTTGATAGTAATCATATGATATTCTCAAATACTCCTTGGCTCAAACATTTTGCTACTATCCTAATCTATCATATCAGTAGAATTACCTAACTCAGACTCGCGTAAATCTTGATCATTCAACTCAGAAAATCAGTCATATATTGCCAATTCTCCGTGGCTCCCGTGGGCTGCTAAAAACCTCTGGTTCAGCTTCCTCTGTGTGTCTCTCTTTTTTGTAACTAGCATCCAGGGCATCCAAGAATCCTGTGAGGCTATGGCTGTCTCTTTCAGTCTATAGAAGAAGCCAAGGGGGACAGCTGAGATGTTGTTCAGTGCCAGTTCATTTGACCCGCAGGCTTGTAAAACCCTCTCAATTAGTAAAGGGTTGTGAAAATTCACCACCACGCAGTTACCTGTGATGAATTTCTCTCCTTCACCCACCCAGCTCACCCGTCTGTCTATTATTATGTTATCAAACAACTCACTCACCGCCTTCAGTCTTGCCCTTGTGAGTATCAGATAAACACATTTATGTTGTAACACTCCATGTTTCATCCCTATCTCTGGAGGTCAGGTGGACACCTACAAGGGCAAGCACATACGGTACACAATCAGATGGGAAATCCATGGTCCTATGAGGGAATGATCTATTAAAATTTCCTCCTTTTTCTCAACTATTTTTGGATATTTAGTATTTGTGTTAATATTCATACTGTTCCATTATTCCAAGACCCTATGGGGTATATTAGCAAGAACCTCGTTAAAATTATTGCCATTTTAGCGGCAGGAAACTGCCGTTAAAACGGCGATAATGGGCTTGCTAATATGAGTTACAGAATTCCAATAGAATCCCAGGTTAGATGTGCAGAACATCTAACATGGGCTTCAATTGGAATTCTATAACGCATATTAGCAAGCCCATTATTGCTGTTTTAGAGGCAGTTTCCTGCCGCTAAAGCTGCGATAATGTTAACAAGGTTCTTGCTAATATGCCCCCAAGATTGGTCTGGTAACATCCCTCTTAGAAGCTTTTTCTATTTCACCTCTATCTTCACCTCAGGGCCACGATGATTTGGGCTGGGTTTGTGACTTACAGTCCCCTTCATGATCTGGTTCAGAACTCTGCTATAGGATGGTAATAATGTGTCAACCAAGGTCAGTCGACTAGACATCAGTCAAATCATCGAGGGCATCCTCTATTTTATGGCAAGCAATATGTGATTAATGTCACTTTGGATTGTTGTTGGTGTTTCTTGTCCTCCCTGTGCATCCCTGTTCGGCACACTCCTCTTTACCATAACCCCAGACTGTCACTTTCCCACCTTGATACCCATTTATGGGGGAGGGAGCTTGGAATGACCAACTTGTGTGCCCTTTTGTTTCATTTTCCTATTTTGGGGGATACTGCTAGAGGCAACAGAGATGGTAGTTTTTTAGAAGTTTGATAGAGGGCACCTTCCAGTAGCTGAGCAGCTCTAGGGTCGTTATCTAGTGGTGTGCTCTCCTGTATGGTTGCTGCTTGTACAATAGATGCAGGAAGTTCGGTAATCATAGCAGCTGCATTTAAGTTTGCCTCTAATTTAGCCTTGTGTGAATGATCTCATTATTCAAGGTTGCAATTGCACCATTTAGGAATTTTTGTATAGGTCTGGTAGTGACGCCCTCTGCTGCATTAGGTTTCCTTTTCCCCATGCATGTTCTATTTCCTGGCCTCACCTTAATGATTCAATTGGGGAATCAAACAAGTTATAGCTCCAAAAGCTACCTTAATGTTGAAGCATGGAACAAGGGTGGGAGGCCCAGCCTGGACTGTTCTGGTTTCAGACGGGTCTGCTTCTGGTCTGGTGTTCAGCCAGATCATGCCAGTGCATGTCCTACTGTGCGGGATGCCTCTGATACACTAAAGGCATGCCTCCACCTGAGGGCTGCATCACGAACCTGGCCAAGGTTGCTGGGGAGTGTAATCCTCCTCCCGGGCGGCTGCTGTCAAACAAGCGAGGGTCCCTCATTAATATATCTCAGCACACAGGTATAAATAAACATAAAACAAAAAGGTGTTTGCAGAGCAAGATCATCCTGTAATCCACATTCTGTATGGATCAAGATTCCATGGTTAGACTCTTTTGCATTCTTAATTATTAACAATAAGAAGATCTCATACAGCCAGCCAGTATTACATATATGAATCAAAGAAACAGATGTCAAGAGTTACCGAAGAGGTCTGTATTTGAAAATACAAGGACCCACTTATATGCAGTGAATAAAGCCTGTTTGTGACTATTTGTAACATCATGTATTTAGGAACAACTGGGATAGACTTGGCAGTCGATGTTTGTTTTACTTGGCATCTTTGGCGTGGTTTCCCGACTTTTTGACTGTACCTCCTGTATTTGTGATGCTGTGCTGGATCTTGTTTTTGCTGGCTTAGATGCTTTGGGCACTTTGCCAGTGCTGATCAGTCAAAGTGCAAGCGTTCCCTGTGTACATTTTGATTACAATTGGTTCTCCCTGATTGGCATATTTGATTTACTGGTAAATCCCTAGTAAAGTGCACTGAAGTGTGCCAGGGCCTGTAAATCAAATGCTACTACTGGGCCTGTTGCACTGATTGTCCACCCACATGAGTAGCCCTGAAACGTTGTCTCAGACCTGCCACTGCAGTGTATGTGCGCAGTTGCTAACTGCCATGTCGATTTGGCAAGTGCACCCATTTTCCAGGCCCTACCCTTTCCTTTTCTTACATGTAAGGCACACCTATGATAGGCACAAGGTGCCACCCCAACCCCCGGGGGCAGGGGGCAGTGTATGTTAAAGGTAGCACATGTACTAGTTTTTGTGACATGTTCTGATAGTGAAATACTGCAAATGTTGTTTTTAACTATTAAAAGGCTATATTGACCCATAGGATAGAATGGGAAATGCTTCGTAACATCTAACAAGAATAACTTCCCATTGGGACAAGATAGAGAAATACAGTTTAGGTTCCCTGACTCAGAATTTAATAACACATATTTTAGTAAAGATGGTTTTGAAATTGTGTGTTTGAAAATGCCACTTTTAGAAATTAGGCCTTTCTGTGTGCCTCTGCTCATTTGTGTATTGACCGTCTGGTTTTGGAATGACAGGGCCTGGGGATGTGGATTCACTGTAGACAGCCACTGGGAAGGGGGTTGAGGTGTCCCCGACCCTTCCTGGATGACTCAGAGCTGTGCTAAACGGGGCTTGGCTGCATTTAGAGTAGTGGGAGGAGATTTCCTTGCACCTGAATAGGGCCTGTCTCCCTTGCACAATGCTGTCTGTGGGCATACTGCACCTGTGAGGACAGACCTGGATTGGACAGGGATCAGAGACCTTTGCACAAAGAGAACACAGACATTTTGGGGTGTAAGTATTAAACCTAAAACCCCAGAACTTTAGACTACTTCTGGAATCAAGAAGAACATTTGCCAAGGAGAAGTGCTGGAGAAAATGGCGGAGGAGTACTTCCCCTTTGTTGTGTGCTCTCTGGTGTTGGTCTGCAGTAGCTATTTCTGCAACGGAAAGGAATAGCACTTTGCTGCTATGCTGTGTCCTCCTGCTTGCGGAAGATCTCCAAGGGTTTGAGTAGAGCTTTCCTCCTGATGTCTCAGGGACGCAAATACTTCACCCTCAGCTCCCCTGAACTTCCGTGCAGGGAGTTCTGACTTGCCAAGAGGTGCCTGTGACTGTGTTGGTCTTCTGGAGGTTGTTCCTGCTGTTGAGAGCTGGAGAAGCAACACAACTAAAAACAAAATTGATGCATCGCTCTTCTTCTGGCTGTTTTTCTGACGCAGCACCACTGTATGAGAAGAATCTCCACACATTGCCACTCCGCTGCCAAAACTGATGCAGCACCTGTCTCCTACCCCGATATATTTACCACCCTTTTATATGGTAGATATGGAACACTGCCTTGCGGACACCTAGGCGCTATACCGGCTAGTCACAAGTAGGGCTTCTAACTCTATTGGGGTTGAATTTTCTGTCTCCTTAACCTCCTTTTGAACCACGGATGGGGGACGGCATTTTCCAGCCTACTTTTCGCCAGTGGGCCACTAGGAACGTTTGTCTATTTCGCGTATGCTATGCGCCTTGGTAATTTATATTTTTTACCCTCATTGTCTGTTTTCTGGATAGTTGTCCACCTTTTTAGCCTCTGTTTCAATTGCCTTCTGTATGTATGTCCTTTAGATCCCTGTGAAGCTTTGGCTCATTTTTTTTAGCACCCTCAGACCTCTGGAAAACATTGGCACATTTTTTTCCCTTGTACTCCAAGTAGGTGTCCCATGATACATATGTACCTATGACGTTAAATTTCATCTCCTCTGTACTTTTGCTACATACTCGCACAGTGGGTTTTTGGCAATTCATCTATATCTCGTTTTCTTTATCTTGGTGATGGCACCTTTTCTTCATTTACATCACATGTTCAAAGAACTGTTAATCCTGTCTTGATGCATGTTAGTTTATTTATATTCATTTTCTCTTTCAAGGTCAATCTGGGTCGTTTTATTGTTGTTTTTAGTAAATAGTCCTTTAGCGCTTACATCTACCTTGTTGTTCCCACAGATTCACGGCCTGTGAGCTTGCTATACCACATATCCGGTGGTTGCTCCAATTGAATTCAGATGGCCCCCCAAATACCGGCTAATGAATTCTTCCCCTGAAGAAGGAACTGTGTATATATTTGTTTGTTCCGAAACACGCGTAGGCATTTTACAGGTTAGTCTTATTTTTTGTATTGTTGCTTTATTATATTATTGTATTGTGTGTTCTTTTCCACGTTTGAATTATTGTTACCCACTTAATGCCAGTGTTGTAGATGTAGTGTTGTGTATTTAGCCTTGTACTATAACCATGGGCCCCTGTCTATGTATTGTTCGCACTGTTGAGAGAAAGGAAAACAGCTTTTAAACGTGTATTTATGTGATGATCCTATCTATTTTTTATACTAATAAAATGGGAATTTATAAAATACTGTGATACTCCATATTTTGCAGGACAACTAATTATATAGTGTGGATGAATCACCCACAATTGTACAACCCTGTGGAGGAAGATTCTGGTATTTAACTTGCACCTCTCACCTCTGCAAGAACCAATGCATCGAGGGATCGCGGCAAATGAAACTGACCCAGCACTGCTCAACGCCGCTGCATCGATTGCCACTGCATCCCAGATTTCCATGCATCGTACCTGTCCCGCTAGTTTTCCCGGTGTATCACCTTGGACCAGAACCGACTCGGAATCGACAAATCACTTCCCCGCTACTGACCGGATTCGACACATCACTTCTCCTACCTGCAGCAGAACTGTCGCATCGCCTCCCCATGGTTTCAGGAACTGAAGCATCTCTTTGTTTTTCTACACTTGAGACCTGGAGAGAAATTATGCATCCATAGTTTTCTATGGACCCAGTTGTTTGAATCCTTTTTAAAGTCAAATTCTGATTTCATGCATGTTGGATTTTTGTCGTTTTGGTCTTGTTGAGTTTAGATAAAGATACTTTATTTTTCCTAAACTGGTGTGTTCATTTGCGATGTTATCACCAGGCCATTTATGAAGAGCTCCACAGATTTTTAAAAGAAAAAGAAAAATTAAGGTAAAAATTAAACACATATATCTTTATTGTGGCATCTCCGGACTGCCCTCCTCCTTGCCGTGGTCTCTTCTGCATACTGAAACCGCTATGTCAGACGTACGTCCTGGGTAGGACTGCATGTACATGTGCAGTCTACCATGATGTACGTCTGACGTAGGGGATTCTGCAGGAGAGACCATGGCGAGGAGGAGTAGGGCAGCCCAGAGACACCGTGATTAAGGTAAGTGTGCTTTTTAAATGTATTTTTATTTTAAAAATACTTATTGAGGGGGTGGAGGCGGGGATGGTATGGGGCTGAACTCTGCTCTGTTGTGGAGCCGGAGTTTTGTATAAACTTTGCATTCTCAGTGGAACGGAGTTCTCTGCCCACACGCTTAGTTATTGCTGTGTGTTTTGAGTAGAAATACTTTACACATTGCCTTTAGGATAAGTCTATCCACTCAGGCCAAGCTATCCAGGGGGTGAGCAGGGCTTATGTAAAGTGTGTATCCCCCTTACCCTGACTAGAAGCAAAGGTCCGTATTTGGACAAAGGTACCTAGTACCTACCTCTGCCAACTAGAGATTCCCAATTCTAACATTGGTGGTCAGCGGTGAGGATTTGAACTTGTATTTGTGCTTGACCCACAGTGATTGGTGTAAATCACTAGTTAGGGCAGACCACTATGCAACCACATACTTTTTATTTATACGTTTTATTTTTAGTTCTATTTTTGATCTGACCCTTGAAGTATCCATGCACCTTGTCTCTGAATAGTAAATCAGGAAGTAAGGCTGCAGACATGGAGTTTGACGTTCAAATGTTAAGTAGTTACAAAGAAGAGTAACTCAAGCAATTCTAAAAGAGCTTTGGATGTCCTTTGAAAAGCAACTCTAGGAAAGAGCTACAGAAGGCCTTAGGGAACTGGAGGTAAGCCAGACAACCTGAGGAGACAGATGATGCAGGTGTGGATGGGGTTGCACCAAATGGTGGTTTTAGGTCCTAGGATTTGCATTTTGGGAGAACAGCCTCTAAGGCTGGCAGCAATCATTCTTCCAGAATTTGGACACCAGAGGAAAGGTAGTAAAGGTGCAGAGCCAGGGATCATGAGTTGGAGGTTTTGAGGCTCCAGACCAAGGCAGAGGAGAGCAAGAATGCTTGTGCTTTGAATGAAAATAAATTGATCTTGGCCCATGAATTGAGCATGAGAGAACTAGACATCAAGGCTAAACAGGTGGAGCCCGGTATGGTGGCAGGGCACAACCAGAGCAAGGGGTAAGGTTCACATTCCTAAGGACCTAGTACAAGACTTCCAGAAAGAGGAGGACACTTATGCACAGTTTGCGTCTTATGAGACAGCACTGCGAATGAATGAGGTCCCTGAGAAGAATTGGGGGCAGGCCTGTGAAGACACTTTGAGGCCAATAGGGGGAACACCCTGACACCTTTGGAGGAGAGAGATGCCCTGGCTTATCTCAATATGAAGGAGGCTTTATGCCTCAGTTATGCCTCAGTTATGAGCTCACACCTGAGCATTACAGGGAAGAGTTTAGGACCTTCAAGAAACTTGAGTCCAGTACTTGGATTGTGTGTGTGAACATGTATTGTAAAGCACTGGATGGTTGGATAAAGGGCAGCAAAATAACTGATTACCAGGGGTTGTACAACTTGATTGGTTGGGAGCACTTGAGTACTCTTTGTGTTCCAGAGCTGGGCCCAGCATCTGATAGATAATAAGCTGACTGATCCCAGGAAGCTTGCTCAGGAGGTGAACCTCTGGACGGGTACCAGACTCTACAAGGGGTAAGTGGGAAACCCAGCCAAAGTTGGGCAGGGTCCCCAGCGGAAGAGTTGGGGGTACAAGCGTAACCAAAAGGAGTTCTCTAAAGGGCCCCAAAATAGTTCCCAGGGTAAAGATTCCCAGCACTCCAGTTCTAAAACTCTATGGCCCCCCTAAAGGTAGGCAAGACAAGCGTGGTCCCTAGTTGTTATGCATGTGGCCAGAAGGGTCACATGCAGAATGACCCGTGTTCCATGGCACCACCAGCACCCATTGGTGCACCATCACCGGGGTTAGTTAGTGTAGTGCTGGGAGAGGAGTTTGTTACTAGTGAGGGTGGGGAGCCAGCTGTGATGTTCCTTATCTCATTAGGAGATAGAGAGATGGTCCAGGAAACCTGCCTGCTAGATAACAATAAAAACTACCTGCAGTGGGTGACCATCAATGGGAGGAGGCTGGGGGCTCTGAGAGACATAGACCCAGTGTGACATCTGTCAGATACCAGTGGGTGTCTGAAGAGCAGGTCATCCCCAATGTAATACACCCAGTAGTTGCTGCAGAGAAATCTGAGCACCTGCGTAAGGTGGCACAGGTTCCGTTTGAGTGGGGGGTCTCAGGTTCCTTGAAGGTCGTTGTAAGTCCATCCATGCCTGTTGACTGTCTGCTTGGCAATGATCTAGAGAGCTCATCTTGGAGGGAGGTGGAGCGCCAGGCTCATTTAAAGATATTGGGACTGCCTGAGTATGCCTGTGTGACGACTCCGTCAATGGTAGCCGGTAGGGGTGATCAAGAGCACCTGGAGCCTGAAAGAGTGGCCCAAGTGCCTGCCAGTAAGAGGAAGGTCAGGGGGCATGGAAAACCAGCCCCTGAAGTTTCCACAGTCCAGGGGGATGCAGAACTTAAGGGGGATACCCTGGAACCTAAAGGGGAGCAAAGGTCCAAACTAGGCGACCTGCCTGAGCTGACCCTCGGCAGCAGGAAGACGGTCCCCCCAGGGAGGAGTTCTGCAAGGCGCAGATGAAATGCCCTACTCTTGTTGGTTTGTAGCAGCAGACTGCAGACCACGCAGGAGGGGGTCCGTCCAGGTCACATTTGATTTATTGGGAGAATAGTCTCCTTTACAGTGAGCTTATGGTTGCTGAGCCCGGGGCAGCACATGTGCTGGTGGTATCAGCGTGCTACAGAACTTTATTACAGAGTTTTGCTCATGTAGTGCCTTTGGCAGGACATTTGGAGTGTGACAAGACCTGTCACAGGTTTGTCACCCACTTTACCTGACCCCAAATGCGGAGGAATATTGGCGCTCTTCGTAGGTCTTGTCAGACTTGCCCTGGAAGTGGGAAGACAGGAGGGAAGTTCAAGGCTCCCCTCCAACCCTTTCCTGTGGTGAGCACCCCTTTCGAGCACGTGGGCATCCACATTGTGGGGCCACTGGACCCCAAGACAGCCTTAGGCAACATTGACGGTGATCTTTACCTGCGTGAGGTTCCCCGGAGAGGTGATCTCTTACCAAGGTACAAACTTCATTTCTAGTAATATGAAGTCACTGTGGGAAGAGTGTGGTACAATGTACAAATTCACCACTCCTTACCATCCCCATCGGGATGGGTTGGATGACAGATTTAACCGAACCCTGAACAGCATGATAAAGGGCCTTGCAGAACCCATGAGCCGTAAGTGGGACATCTTTCTACCGTGCCAGTTGTTTGCCTACAGGGAGATACCACTGAAATCCTTAGCATTCAGTCCCTTTGAATTGCTGTATGGGCACCCTGTGAGAGGACCTCAGAGTCTGGTGAAGAAAGGCTGGCAGAAAACTTCTGGGCAGACCCCCCAGAATGTGTTCAGCTACATGATGGCCTTCAGAAACCAGACACAACACTCCCAGTGTTCAATCCAACCCTCTTTGATTAGTATTATTTATATGCTTACTCATCATCTGGAAATAATTCATTCAAATTTATCATTAATGTATAATGTTTGGAGTCAGAATATGAATCAATTTAAGTGATTGAAGTTTCTTCTTAGCTTCAAGAATGCATGTGTATCACATAAAATACCACAGCCCAATATAGTTATTATTTGACAGAGTAAATCTATAATATTTCATTCTATATTAGTATTAATAAATGCATGTTCTGGTCACGTCGCGTTTTATAACGACGGCTTACAGAGAACTTATAAATACTCATCTGAATCTTAGTGAAGGATGTATGTAAATCGACTGTTATCCTGCAGGTGTTTCAGTGGTTCAAGGCTAACTCAATCTTGTATAGAAGATGCTTCAAACTTCCAGAGTGTACATATTAATGAACTTGGACTTACATTCATCAGAGAAAGCCTTATAGAAACCTCAGAGATGGAGTACTATTGGATAGTGGTGCTGGAACAATTTTCAGAGTAGGGTTGATGTCATCTGTGTTACATCACTGAAGTCATAGTGATTGTAAATATTCCAAGTACCACACAAAGAGCAAGTGTAGCAAATGAGCCATGTCCACTTAGCAGAATAGTGGTAAGGTGTGGTATGTAGATGCTGGTGCATTTTGGAGCACACTGTTTCGAATATATAACTAAACCACCTGTGGTAGCACATAATCATATATATACAATATATTTGTCATTCAGATGGCTACTACATTTCGACATGTTTACTGACACCACTGAGCTGAACACAAATCATGAAATTGGTTTCAGTGGATATTTATATTTTTGCAAATCACCAAGTAAAGTGTCTTGATTTGTTTGGATCTTATTAAAATATGTATCTAAATCTCATTTCAGAATTACAAAAGTAAGAGCTTCATTTAAGGTTTCCTAACTGCTGACATATTGTGAAATGTTTGCACAGATCAAGTGTTTTGTGTTAGGAAAAAAAATCCTACAGTCTTTTTCTTTCACGGTAAAATTGTCAAACATTACAACATCTTCTCACTTTTGCAGTCAGAGAAAGAAAAGTAAACATCAATCTCCGTGTTAAAAGAATAAGCAGCAATTTATCAGAAGGCAGAGAATGATATCCAACCTCTGACCATAAAATGTAAATAGATTGTTACTTCTTTTTCACGTTCAGAACTCCAGCATGTATTTTGGCGATGCTGTGGTGACCCCCTACTCTCCCAATTTCTTCCGTATGCTATTGTGTTGCCAGTATATTGTCATGAAATTAAATGAATTACCAGCATTTGTAAAAGCGCACAGCTACCTCGGGAGAGGTGTCCCGGTGCTGGGGGCCGTTGGGAAGATTAAGCGAGCTATTGCCCAGAGTCACATGGTGCTGGGCTAACCTGCCACCGGCGATCGAACCGTGAACCCTGTGGACTGGAGTCAGGCACCCTGGCCCCTGTGCCACACCCCTTCCATTGGTTCTGCCTTGCTACTTTTATCAATAACCGAGGGCCAGATGTAGGTCGGTCGGTAACGGCCTAAAATCGGTATTTTCGGCCATTACCAAGCGGTATTGAGCGATCGGTATGTAGGTGAAAGAAATTGGGCCAAATCGGTAAATTTACCGAATCGGAAAATTTACCGAATCGGTAAAAAACCGAATTGGAAAATTTACCGAATCGGAAAATTTACCGATTCGGTAAAAGTACCGAATCGGAAAATGTACCGATTTTGAAAAATTACCGAATCGGTAAAAACCGATTCTGAAAATTTACCGACTTTGAAAATTTACCGATTCGGTAAAAGTACCGATTCGGTAAAATACCGAATCGGTAAATAAAATAGGAAAAATCGAAGAATGAGCTGTAGGTAAGCTCTGAAATACGGAATTTGCTTCAAATTCGGTAATTAAGAGTCGGTATTTACCATGGATTCAAATCAGGTGGTAACCAGGTGCAGCCTATAAAAATGGACCCAAAATGCAATGCTGTTTGCACAATGGCGGCATTTTATGTCATCGCAAGACGGCTACAGGAGGAAGGAGAGAGGGAATGGCTGAGACAGGAGCAGGTCTACAGGCAGAGGGTGACCCTGTTCATGCTCACAGAGGCAGAGATACAGCAGAGGTACATGTTGGATCCAGACACCATCTTGGAACTAATCAGGGATCTCCAACCACTGTTGTAGCACACTACCCCAAGGGCACATGCAATTCCACCCCAGGTGCTGTGCAGCCTCCACCTGCTTGCGTCTGGGAGCTACCAGAGCGTGGTTGCTGTGGTGGGTGGGGTGACCCAGAGCAGCCTCTCAAGGTTTTTTCACAATTTCCTTGACGCCATGTTGCAGAGGATGGAGCATTACATTTCTTTTCCTGCCACCCATGCTGAACTGGTTCAAACCAAATCTGACTTCTACCAGATGGCTAGATTTCCCCATATCATCGGCTGCATTGATGGCACGCATATCCCCATTTGTTCCCCTGCTGCCACAGAATACATCTACAGGAATAGGAAGTCAATGCACACCATCAATGTGCAGGTGATTTGCAATGCAAAGTGCGCCATCACTGACCTAGTGGCAAAATACCCTGGGAGTACCCACGACTCCTACATATTTCAAAACAGCGGCATCTAAGCACGGCTGGCTGCAGGGGAATTTGGTGAAGGATACCTCCTAGGTGAGACACAGTGTCAGACCCCCATCATACCAATTGGAGTAAGAAGTACATGTATGCATGTGAGTAATGTATTCCCTTTTCATTCCAGGAGACAGTGCATATGCCCTCCGCTCATTCATACTGACCCCCTACCTCAACCCCTCAACACCCAGGCAGAGGAGGTATAACCGGGCCCACAAAAGCACAAGGAATGTAGTAGAACGGACCTTTGGCATATGGAAAAGCAGATTCAGATGCTTGCACAAGAGTGGAGGTGCAAGGCAGTATACCCCCATCACCTGCTGTAAGATCATTTCTGCCTGTGCCATGTTGCACAACCTTGCTGTGAAGAAGGGCACTGAGGTGGAGTTGTCAGACTACGAGGATCATGATGACGACAATGCTGTGCCAGAAACCCAACCTGCTGGAGTGTCAACACCAAGTGATGGCAGATACAGACGTGAGGAGATTACAGACAACTATTTCTGAGTGAGTAAAGAGACACAGACAGGTTGTGAATGTGAAAAACGATTTTTAATGTTGCCACAACGTTCATGCACTGATGTGGAACAAAAAATAAGTATTGGAACATGGGGACTGCTAATGTCCCAGGTTGCCTCACCCACACTGTCAATGTCATTTGCGGCCGCGCTTCGTAGAGCCACTGGGGTGTTGCTCACTCCCTTCAGCATTGCCTGCAGGCTCAGCTGAGCGCCTGGAGCTCCGGCGTGGCTCAACAACTGCGCTAGCCGGGCTGCTGCGGCTGCTGCTGTCGTCTGCCTCAGCCATGTCCAGGGCAGGATTCACAGCAGTATGGGAGATGATCATGGCCTCCAG
This sequence comes from Lissotriton helveticus, assembly GCF_964261635.1. Classification (NCBI taxonomy): domain Eukaryota; kingdom Metazoa; phylum Chordata; class Amphibia; order Caudata; family Salamandridae; genus Lissotriton; species Lissotriton helveticus. Next base: position 874,867,172 of record NC_136068.1, on the reverse strand, counting down.
GGCACTGGTGATCCTGCCCATGCCCCTGGTTACCTCCGCGGTGACTGCGTGAGGCTTTCCTCCATGTTGGTGCCCCTACGGCATTGCTGGGATGATGCCGTGGCCAGCCGGTTCATAGCCCTGTTGTGCACACGCGCATCCCTGCGCCTTGTGTGCTCCTGGGTATCCATTTTGGCGCATAGCTGGTTGATGGCGGTGGTCATGTGAAGCATTCCAGATGCAATGTCACTGTTGGTCTTTGCAACCTCCTTGTTGGTTTCCACTAAATCACTGATGCCCTTGGCCATGTCTCCCATTTGCTGATTTAGGATTCGAAATTGGCGGTGGAAGGCCTGAATCGCTTTCCCCTGCATGCGCTGGATGCGCACCATGCTCCCCTCAAGGCCACGGAACACAGTGCCCTCTCCAGGTGGACCTGCACTGCTGGGAGTGCGTTGGCGTCAGTGAGTGCTGCTGGACTGATGGGTGCACACCTGTGCAGTAGGAGTGACTACTGTGGTTGCTGGAGCCTCACCCTCACCTCCCGCCATGACTCTCAGTGGGGCCACATTTCTCCTCCTGGCTGGTGAGGTAGCAGGTGTTGTCAGGGACCGTGATGGGGAGTTCTCAGGTGAGAACAGCAATGGGGGGGATTGGGAAAGGTGTGGGGAGTGGGCAAACACAAGGGGATGAACAGTGTCAGCCTCATGGGAGATGGCAGTGGTGTCTTCGTCCTCCTGCGAGGCTTCTGCGGTGCTTGGCCCTGCCTCAACACTCTCCTCCCTCGCTGGTGCAGTTCCTTGTGATGCAGATGGTCCACTGCCTGATGTTGGCCCTAGGTATAAAGAAGCGTATGTACACTGAGTGCTATTGTCTTACAGTCACTACAATAAATGCATTGCACATTTCACTTTCATTACTCTGATTGGCTTTCAATGCCTTGCTGTTTTCTGTGCACTTACATGTGGTCCTACATTTGCTGATTACATTTCCCATAAGGCATTGCTCATGTATAGTGCTAGCAGTACTGGACTGGGGTTGGCCTGTACACAAAGGTTAAAGGGAAACAGTTTGCTTTGGGGTGTCATGCTGCGCACGCCTCTTACCTTTTCTAGTAGCTCTGGCTGAGCTGTCCACATCTCCTACTCCCACAACACTGGCAGGCTCGATGGTTGAGGCCACCAGTTCCTCAAGGTCAGTCAGGGGGGGCGCTGGGTTCCTGCCTCCACCGGTCACACCAGCTTGCTTGTGGATCTCTGCCATTTTTTTTGGTGAGGCTCCTGAGGTCGTAAATCTTTTCTTCAGGTCCTCTTGGCTCCTGCTGGTCACACCCACAGCATTCACCTTCTCCCCTATGGCAAGCCACAGTTTTCTTTTGGCTGACTCTGGTACTGTGAGGGACAGCCTGCCAAAAAGCTGTTTGTGGACCCTCACCACTTCCTCCACCAGTACCTGCAGCTCCATGCTGCTGAACTTTAATTTTCGTTTTCTTTCAGCCTTCTGGCTCTCTGTGCTGCTTGCCATTATTACTCTCTTTCACTGCAAACAAATCTCTCCCTGCTGCTCTGTCTCTCTGCTCAGCTCTGACTGCCTCTCCAGAACCTTCTAATGAGTTGCAGCTGCCTGGGTAGCCACTTCCTGGTTGGGAGGGGGAGGGTGGTAGCACCTGATTGGCTGTTTTCATTAGTTTCACTTTTGCTTGCTTCCCGATTCGGAATTTACCGAATTGGTATTTACCGATTCGGTATTTTCAAAGCATTCTTATGGGCCTTTGGGCCCATAGGGATGAATGGGAAATACCGAATGGGAAATACCGAATCGGTAAATACTGATTCGGTAAATTCCGAAAGTCCGATACCGACTCTTACCGAATCGGTAAAAAATACCGATTTTTTACCTACATCTCATGTACCGATTTTTGAATACCGAATCGATAGAATTCGGTATTTAAGAATCGGTAAAATCTGATTACCTACATCTGGCCCTTAGTTTTTTGGATCACTTCTGGTGTTTGCAAGTGTGTTAAAACCAGGTGTTTCAATGTACTAATCTTTAGTAGTCGGTGGTGGGAGTTGCTGCCGGGCGGTGACATGGGGAGAGGGAGGGGCAGGGTGAGAGGTAGTAATCTATGGATTGCAGAGGATTACAGGTAGGTAAACTTATAAATAAATAAAACGAATTTCGTTGCACGCACTGCATCCCCAAATGCGATGCAGTGCACGCAAGTAAATTATTTTTATTTATTTATATGTTTACTTACCTGTAATTAGGGATCCCGGTTTTATGGTATCTATTTGTTTGCCATTTCCGTCTGTATTTATCCATATTTATTTTTTGGGCATTTTTTCTGTATTTATCCACATTTATTTTTGCCACAAGCAAAAGACGAAGCTACAGCTAGTATTTTTCCACATTTATTTAAATTGACAATGCACACCTGCGCCCGGTTGTTATTGGTCAACACAATACATTCATTTGAAAACTTTGCCATTGTAGTACAAGCACCCCCCCCCGTTTGTTAACCTCATGCTAAGTAGGCCAGCTCTTCTCAATGCAGGCGTCCGCCCATCATCTCAGGGGCAGCAAATACATGAGATTCATGGCATCATTTCAGGGCTGACTCTTGGATCTTTGCCAATGCCTCTCGAGTACATCTGACCCCTATCCCCCCTCCCTGGTGTAATGCAAAGAGACTGTAGTACGACACAAAAGCCTGCCCGATCTATTTTCAACCAATTTTTCTTACAAATTATTTCATAGGCTTGTGTTCGTGAACACCTTTGCCATTCCATGTGCTGCAGAATCAGGATCATTTGAACATTAAGTGTGTAAAATGTAAATCGTTCGCATACCCATTTAAACACTGCAGCATGAAAACTGCAATTATGTTCTAACCGCGCCATTCCCTGTTCACTTTAAAGAAGGGATCCATATTGTGTTGACTGCCACCCCAATGTGTGTGCTGAATGCCACAGGGTGCCTTAGTTTATCGCGGTGGTGGAGGGAAAGGGCCCGCCTTCAGCACACACAGTAATTAACAAATAAACAACAGCCCCCACCTCCCCCTCACCCACATGATGACTGAACATGATCTTCTGCTGATGCTGCTCTGAAAGGGCTCTGTTTTCTCTCTGAATTTGGGTCATTAAATTATTACATTACTTACTCAGAAGGCGAGCGTGGGATCGCTTCAGCAGCCCCCAATAAAAGAAAATTGTTTAAATGCGACTCTATTAGGGGGCCGGTGTGTGACACACTGGTGCACATTTGCGATATTTACATTACCGCACATCACTAAAATTCCTGCAGATGTTGCGAAATGCAGTAAGACCGGTTAATATACCAAAAATAAGTACAGAAATACACAGTAATGACCTTAGAGATATTCTCAGATGGTTTGCGAAAACTCCCAGTTGCTTTCCGTTGGGCTGACATGGTAGAAGGGTATGACCTCAATATAAAAACAGCCCTTAAAAAACAAATATGCACAGCGAGGTCAATATGGGGCAATCAAAATGACCTCCACCTACTCGTGACAACTTTTCTGCAACGACATGCCTGCCACGGCCTACTTAGCATTAACCTCATGCTAAATAGGCCATCAATCGTGGACCCCAGCCGTCTTTTTGTTATGTGTGTGCTGAATGCCACAGGGTGCCTTAGTTTATCGCGGTGGTGGAGGGAAAGGGCCCGCCGTCGCGCCATTCCACGATTGATGGCTACTTAGCATTAACCTCATGCTAAGTAGGCCATCAATCGTGGAATGGCGCGACGGCGGGCCCTTTCCCTCCACCACCGCGATAAACTAAGGCACCCTGTGGCATTCAGCACACACAGTAATTACAAAATAAACAAAAGCCCCCACCTCACCCACATGATGACTGAACACGAACACGATCCTCTACTGGGGCATGGGGGGGCAGGGGAAATCATCTTACCTTGGTTGTTGAATCGGTGGCGGGCTGGTGCGGAGCTTGTGTGGCGGAGCCCTGGAGATGCAAAACGTCGAGAAGTGCCGGTGCAGGTGCAAAACCTGATGGTGGCAGGAAGGGGTCTTCTAACCAGGCAGGGAAAGAAGAAATAGTCAGGTGAGCCCCCACATAAAGGGAAAAAGTAATGAGGGCGAGGCCGTAGGTGTTGGCACACCCACACACACAGGCTTGATTCCCACGAGGATTGTTTGTGCTCAGGTGAACGGCTGTCCTTCAAAGACCCTGTGCCAATTTGTCCACACGAGGGCGCCAAAGGACTGATTGGATGGGATTAAAATTAATTCAGGCAGCGGCAGCGCGCGGCAAAATTTGCCAGTGTTTTGCCGTTTCTATATATAAATACAGACAAAGGAAATATACATTTCCGTCTGTATTTATATGTATTTATCCGTAAAAACGGAAAACCGGGAGCCCTACCTGTAATCCTCCGTAATCCATAGATTACTACCCACCACCCTGCCCCTCCCCACGTCACCGCCGGCAGCTACTTCTACCACCGACTGCTACTGCTAACCTTATATAATAGCATGCTGGATCGGACATATAAGGAATTAGAATAGTGATAGTAACTTCAGGTGTTTCAGAAGTAAACTTGCACTCCACTGAGCCATCATGCCATAAATTCAGAGTTATAGTGTGTGGTTTCAGCTTAAGAGAATTCGAAAGTGAATTCAATGCCAACTCCAATACTTCGACTTTTGATTACATCTGTCTGTGACATTGGTATCACAAGTGACATGGTACAGTGTATACAAGCACAAAGACTCTAATCGCTCAGGTCTATGCGCAACTCACCCAGGCTAGGTGTTTTATTTACCTGCTTTAACTTGTTTTCTTGTTTAGTCCATTAGAAGCTCAAAACTACAAGTCACAGAATAAGAAAACAAAAATCATGGACTGGATGAGCACTCGCCCATGGACCTGGAAAACTTGAGAGCTCTGAATCTCCTCATAATGAGAATACTCTTTCCTGCAGTACTCACAACTAAGGGTACTGTATCCAGCTCTTCGACACCTTTATATTTCATCTTCTTAAGAGCAAGACCACTGACTCATTGTCAGTGAAATTGCTCTCCCACCCTCGCAGCTCCACCATTAAGTGAGGTGCCCCTGCCCCTGCACTCTTGAGTGTTGGTGATCGAGGCCCTCCTCCACCCGTAGGTTTCCCTGCGCCTCATCCCTGGTGGTCCAGTGGACCTCTGTCTCCTTTCCTTCTTTCTGCTCCTTCACTCGTTTTTCTCCCCTTTCTATCTTTCACCTTTCTGCACCTCTGCTCTTTTGCGCCTTATTTCTGCCCATTTTCCCTTTCTCTCCCTCTGCTCCTTCACTCGTTTTCACTCGTTTTTTTACCCTTTCTATCTTTCACCTTTCTGCACCTCTGCTCTTTTGTGCCTTATTTCTGCCCGTTTTCCCTTTCTCTCCCTCTGCTCCTTCACTCGTTTTCACTCGTTTTTTTACCCTTTCTATCTTTCACCTTTCTGCTCTTTTCTGCATCTCTGCTCTTTTGTGCCTTATTTCTGCTTATTTTCCCTCTTTTCTTTATCCCTTCTTTCCTCCCTTTACTTTTCCCCGCCGCTGCTGCCCCCGCGGCCCCTCCCCCCCAGCACGACCGGCCCAATCCAGCTCCCCTCCCCGCTCCCGCCTCCCAGCTGTCCAGCCCTTCCCGACCCCTACTTAATGGCGGCCACTGCGGGGACAGGCGAGCAAGACCACTGACTCATTGTCAGTGAAATTGCTCTCCCACCCTCGCAGCTCCACCATTAAGTGAGGTGCCCCTGCCCCTGCACTCTCGAGTGTTGGTGATCGAGGCCCTCCTCCACCCGCAGGTTTCCCTGCGCCTCATCCCTGGTGGTCCAGTGGACCTCTGTCTCCTTTCTTTCTTTCTGCTCCTTCACTCGTTTTTCTCCCCTTTCTATCTTTCACCTTTCTGCACCTCTGCTCTTTTGCGCCTTATTTCTGCCCATTTTCCCTTTCTCTCCCTCTGCTCCTTCACTCGTTTTCACTCTTTTTTTACCCTTTCTATCTTTCACCTTTCTGCACCTCTGCTCTTTTGTGCCTTATTTCTGCCCGTTTTCCCTTTCTCTCCCTCTGCTCCTTCACTCGTTTTTTTACCCTTTCTATCTTTCACCTTTCTGCTCTTTTCTGCATCTCTGCTCTTTTGTGCCTTATTTCTGCTTATTTTCCCTCTTTTCTTTATCCCTTCTTTCCTCCCTTTACCTTTCCCCGCCGCTGCTGCCCCCGTGGCCCCTCCCCCCAGCACGACCGGCCCAATCCAGCTCCCCTCCCCGCTCCCGCCTCCCAGCTGTCCAGCCCTCCCCGACCCCTACTTAATGGCGGCCACTGCGGGGACAGGCGAGCAAGACCACTGACTCATTGTCAGTGAAATTGCTCTCCCACCCTCGCAGCTCCACCATTAAGTGAGGTGCCCCTGCCCCTGCACTCTTGAGTGTTGGTGATCGAGGCCCTCCTCCACCCGCAGGTTTCCCTGCGCCTCATCCCTGGTGGTCCAGTGGACCTCTGTCTCCTTTCTTTCTTTCTGCTCCTTCACTCGTTTTTCTCCCCTTTCTATCTTTCACCTTTCTGCACCTCTGCTCTTTTGCACCTTATTTCTGCCCATTTTCCCTTTCTCTCCCTCTGCTCCTTCACTCGTTTTCACTCGTTTTTTTTACCCTTTCTATCTTTCACCTTTCTGCACCTCTGCTCTTTTGTGCCTTATTTCTGCCCGTTTTCCCTTTCTCTCCCTCTGCCCCTTCACTCGTTTTCACTCGTTTTTTTACCCTTTCTATCTTTCACCTTTCTGCTCTTTTCTGCATCTCTGCTCTTTTGTGCCTTATTTCTGCTTATTTTTCCTCTTTTCTTTATCCCTTCTTTCCTCCCTTTACCTTTCCCCGCCGCTGCTGCCCCCGCGGCCCCTCCCCCCAGCACGACCGGCCCAATCCAGCTCCCCTCCCCGACCCCTACTTAAGGCGCGCCGCTGGTGCACCAAAGGCGCGTCAAAGGCAAGCCCGTCTGCGCCCGTCTGCGACCCGTCCGCGACCAGCACCAGGAACCCTGGACCTCCGTCCCGCCAACGCTACGACCCAGCAGCACTCCACGCACTCAACCCAGGCTGCAACAACAACTGCAAGCTAGCATCACCAGCCGACACCCATGGACCCTTCAGCTGTCACCGCTGCCGGCACACCTGCAGCACCGCCAAGAACACGGATCCAGCACAACCCGCCCACAAGAACACAACCGAACCGAAGACCCTGCAATGCATCCTCCTCAACGTCCGATCCCTCCACAAACACGCCACAGAAATCTGGGAACTCCTCGACAGCACAACCCCAGACGTAGCATTCTTCACCGAAACATGGACCAACACCACCTCGGGACCGGACATCGCCATTGCCATCCCCCAAGGATACAAGATCTCCAGGAAGGACCGCCCCATCCACCCAGGAGGAGGAATCGCCATCGTCCACAAATCCAGCCTCCGCCTGAGCACACTCCCTGACGAGTCCACAGAACTGATGGAACACCTTCACTTCAAGATACTGGCCAGCCCCACCGCAGCCCTCCGAGGAACCCTCATCTACCGACCCCCTGGACCCCGCGGACCCTTCGCCAACTCCATCACGGACATTATCTCCCCGCAGGCCATCGCATCCACCAACTACACCCTGCTGGGAGACCTCAACTTCCACCTCGACAATCAACTGGACCCCAACACCACATCCCTCCTGGACAACCTCCACACCATTGGACTCCGCCAGATCGTGACCGAGCCCACGCACTCAGCAGGACACACCCTCGACCCCCTCTTCACTACAGGAAACTCCATCACCTTCAGCCACACCACCGAACTCCCATGGACCGACCATCGTTGCGTCCACTTCACCTTCAGAACACCCACCATCCACAGACACCAGCACCTGCTTCCACAAAGAAACTGGACCAAAATCACCGATGACCAGCTCACCTCCTCACTCAACAACTCCACCCCAACCATCGCGGAAAACGACGACCCCAACACCGCAGCCCGAACCCTGCATAGATGGATCTCGGACAGCACCAACACCATAGCCCCCCTCAAGAAAAACAACAATACCCGTGCCAAGAAAGCCAGATGGTTTACCACCGAACTTCGAGAGTCCAGGCGCACATGCCGCCGCCTCGAAAAGGCCTGGAGAAACACCAAAACCACAGAAGCCCACAACAACTTCAGAGCCGCCACCAACGCCCACCATCAACTCATCAGAGAAACGAGGAAAAAAGCGATTGAAGAAAGAATCTCCACCCACGCACACAACAGCAAGGAACTCTTCAGCATCATCAAGGAGTTCGCCCAACCCACCAGCGAGTCTACCGACATCCCTCCCTCACAAGACCTCTGCGACAAACTCAGCATCTTTTTCCACCACAAAATCAAGAGCATCTACGACAACTTCGACGAAGACAACCAACACACTGAACCCTCACCAACCACCCCCGACACCCGGAAACCAGCGATTGATGACTGGACAGCCCTCACCACCGAAGACACACTGAAGACAATGAAGTCAATCCACTCAGGGGCCCCCATGGACCCCTGCCCCCACCACATCTTCAACAGAGCCGCCAACACCATCGCACCCATGCTCCGCCAAACCATCAACCGCTCCCTGGCGACCGCCTCGTTCCCCGACGACTGGAAACACGCCGAGGTCAACCCCCTCCTAAAGAAACCCTCAGCGGACCCCACCGACCTCAAAAACTACAGACCCATCTCCCTGCTCCCGTTCCCAGCGAAAGTCATCGAGAAAGCCATCAACAGCCAACTCGCCACATTCATTGAAGAACACAACATCCTCGACTCCTCCCAATCCGGCTTCAGAAAAAACCACAGTACGGAAACCGCCCTCCTCGCCGCAACAGACGACATCCGCACCTTACTGGACAAAGGAGAAACAGTAGCCCTCATCCTCCTCGACCTATCAGCGGCGTTCGACACAGTCTCCCACCGCACCCTAATACGCAGACTCTATGATGCAGGAATCCAGGACAAGGCCCTCGACTGGATCTGCTCCTTCCTCTCCGGCAGGACGCAGCGGGTCAGACTGCCCCCTTTCCTCTCGGACCCCACACCTATCACCTGCGGAGTCCCCCAGGGCTCCTCCCTCAGCCCGACGCTCTTCAACGTCTACATGGCTCCACTTGCCCCCATCGTCAGAACCTACGGACTCAACATCGTGTCATATGCAGACGACACCCAGCTCATCCTCTCCCTATCCAACGAGCCCAACACCGCCAGACACAACTTTCGAGAAGGACTGGAAGCCGTCGCCAAATGGATGAAAAACAGCTGCCTACAACTAAACACCAACAAAACAGAAGTACTCATCATGGGCCCAAACCCCGATGCCTGGAGCGACACCTGGTGGCCCACCGCCCTCGGAAGCCCGCCAACCCCCGCAGACCACGCACGCAACCTGGGAATCATCCTGGACTCTGAGCTCAAAATGGACCGCCAGATCAACTCTGTCTCATCTTCCTGCTTCCACACCCTCCGCCTCCTTCGTAAGACCTTCAAATGGATCCCCCTCGAACACCGAAAGACAGTCACTCACGCCCTGGTCACCAGCAGACTCGACTACGGCAACGCACTCTACGCCGGAATAAACAAAAACCTCATCCGCAAGCTACAGAACATCCAGAACGCCGCCGCAAGACAGGTCCTCAACCTGCCAAAACACTGCCACATCTCCCAGCACCTGCGCACACTCCACTGGCTCCCCGTCGAGGCGAGAATCACCTTTAAGATGCTCACCCACGCACACAAGGCCCTCCACGGCACCGGACCAGCATACCTGAACAGCCGACTCAAATTCCACGCACCCCAAAGGACTCTACGATCAGCCCAGCTTTCCTACGCCGTGGTCCCCCGCACCAGAAAGACCAGATCGGGAGGCCGCTCCTTCTCCTTCCTCGCGGCCAAAGCATGGAACGCCCTTCCGCTCCACCTCAGACAGACAACATCGCTCCCCATCTTCGCAAGAAACCTCAAAACCTGGCTCTTCGACAGACCCCCTCCTTGATGGATTGGAACCTGCACCCCCCCTCCCCCCCCACCCCTAGCGCCTTGAGACCCTTACGGGTGAGTAGTCGCGCTTTAACAAACTCCTGATTGATTGATTGATAGACATGTTTTTGCAGTGCAACTTTTCTTCTCGAAACTGCAGAATCACCCTTACTGCCGCAGTTGTGATTTTAGACCCCGAAAGAAGAAACCTGCGAGGTAAAAAAATAGTAGAGCCAAAACAATTCTGTTAAGAAGGAGCACGCACATCCACACCAACAATAATGTGCAGAAACTTAAAGTTTATACTCTGAACTTTTGTATAAGTAGCTACAACACACTTGATATTACAAGTTCTTGATTTATTAATGGCCAAACCATTAAGTCAATTTTAATTTCAAGTGCGAATCCTTGAAATTCACCAAAGTATTTAGAAATCTCAGGCCACCCAAATGAATGCAAATTACATGCAAATGACATAGTAACGTGGACTGGTAGTTTATTATTCTATCTCAGTCTACAGAAAGCCGTAGATGTGCAGGCCAACTTTAAAGTACCTCAAAAAAGAGCTTCCTCACAACGATGTAGAGCGCAGCGAGCAATAGGCAGTGCAGCCCTCGTATTTCTATCATGGCCTGCCCACAAACACTGCGGCGCCCGTCACTGATTGCCTAATTACACAATCACTCCATCAGTAAATCAGCCCAGCATCTGTGACCCTGCGTGTCATGGCCGCAATCCCCTCCTCATATTCCCTCTGAGCCTCGCTGAGGCGTTTCTACTGACATAATATATTCATTATCCATTAGATCTGGCACACGCTCTGCGGTGCTCAATTACGATACAATCGAGCGCAGGGCTTGGTGTCAGCCGATGTAATGACTTTCTGATTATCTGTCTTTAAATGATGAATGAAACAAAAATGCAGGGCTCCCACCAAATATAAGATTGTTAGGACGCCAAATGAAAATAGTACACAGTCCCTATGCAGGCCGGTGAACGCTTGGTATAGAGAAACCAGCCTGATTTCAGTACGGTTTAGTAAATAGTGTCCTTAAAGCTTGCTTTGCCTTTACCGTGAAACGGGTTGCTAGTAAAACACCTCTGATATGCGTGGATACGCTTGAAAAGTATTTGATTTTGTTGTAAGATCAGTAATAGAAATTCATTAATTTAATTTCTAATTAAAGGGTAGTATCAACTGCCATAGTCTGCAATGTTGGTTCTTTAGAGCATAGGAGGATGTTCTGAGTTACTCTTTATTGCATTAACCATTTGTCTAACCATTTGTCGAACGCCAAGTACCCTTGTTTACATGCCTAGGCTTTCACCTAACACACTATTTCTTAAATTATCAGGCCATTTTATGACTTTTGTGACGCATTTTCCAGTCCTAATCTTTAGCAACCATATTAATGCATTCTGGGGGTGGTAGTCTCAGTTCATTGCAAGTGAATGTAGTATAATGATTAACGTAAAAACAATGATTTGTAATACAAGTACTAACATGTGGAATAAATAGACAGGATAGATAACTGCTATATTAAATCATTCTACTTCAGAACTATGCCACTCATCCATAGCTGCCACGTTTCCCAGGGCCATGCATCACAAGTTAGTCCAGTCTTATTTGTTTCTTAGATGTCCGAGACTTGTAGTCCTGGTTTTATCCTGGGTTAAAAAGGGCTATAAGTCCCAGAAGGCTAACAAAAGATAGGATTGGCCCAAGGAGTAACGCAAGGTCTTGAGAAATGTGGCAGCTATGCTCGGCCTTCACACCAGCAAACAATTCTTTCTAACAAGGTAATCAGTCATTAGAATTATGTTTTGTGAAAGGGAGTTCTATAAAAAGCTTACATTATTCCATTATATAGGTCTATGGCCTCCAAGGATATTCAATATATTACCATGTATGTTCTAAATCACAAGTCTTACTTTTGTTCAGGTTTCTATATTATGAATTCAAAAATGCATTAGAAAATATGTTAGTATTTTGACAACCCACTTGTGATCATTGGCATTGAACCTGTATTTTCAAGATTTATCTGGATATTAGTTTGAGGGGACTTGCTCCTGTTAGCAATAATGGACAGGCAGGATAAGGTTCCAACAAAGGACAAAAAGAGGGCATGACTTTCATAGCTCAGTAGAAGCTTGGTGATCGTAGCATACAGATGGGAAATGCCATCTGGGGGTGGTGTTGCTCTCTGACTCGAAAAGGACTGGGCATCTCTCCAAGAGTAAGATGTCACATTAGACATTCCAAGATGGACATTATGCTGGTACTCCTCCCTCTCCCAGGTATCTTCCGTTATGGACTGAATAAAAGTTAGCATGTAACTGTCAATATTTCCCTGCCAAATACACTTGTTGGTGGATCAGTTTGTTAACACTCCAGCTCATATTTGCCCATTCTTTGCCACAATTATGTTGTACTTCATTCTGGGACCATCACTTCCCTGAAATCTGTGGCTTCCCGAAAGGCCTGTCAGTCTTCATTCTTCATAGGGACTCCAGTCTCTCGTTTTCTCCACCTGGTCTCTTCTTCATCCACGCTGCTGATAAAGTTCTCCTCCAGCCTATTGGTGGTAAGTGTCATTTACATTGTTAATATGGAGTGCTTCTTGAACTATTATTGACTATACATAACCTGTGATGATTCTTACGGGAGAGAGAACTTAGTATTGTCGATCAGTGGTTCATAGTCTCTCTCTTACTTAATCATGTGCTCCTTTTTCCCCTTAGACTACTGTTGAGTAGGTTGAGTCCTCTCATGCACTACTATTGCAAGTTTTGGGGGGGGGGAGTGGAATTGTTTTCTAACTGCCTTTGCGGTTATAACAGTTTGTCAGACCCTTTGCTTTTCTATATCAGGTGATTGACAAATTTCAAAGGGAATTACAGGCAACTGGGGCAGACCATACTCTAAGATATGCTTAATCAATCACAAAGTCAAGCCACGTCCTTATCTACTACTACTATGCCTAATCCCTTTGGTACTGTGCTGTCCCCTGTTTGACAGGATGGGCCTCCGCTTCAAATATCTCTGCTGTTCCTAAGCAGAAGGAACTAGTATATTCATTTATTCTACAGAACAATTGCGCATACAGCCATCAAAGGATGCCATATTTCACGAGACAACCCATAGATACAGGTGCATCTAGCCTAATATCTTCCCTCCTATAGGACAATCGTATGACAATGAATTGGAAATGGAAACCTGTCAAGGCAGTACATTTGTACACTAGGGTTAAGGAATAGTTTCAAAACCCAATCAAAGAAAGACGTCTGGTCATTAGACTTATGCATAAAGTGGCCTATTCACAATCTGCGTTTTGTAGTCTGTTTAGATGTATGACAGTAGTACAATTGAAGTGCAAAATTCTATTCACAAACCTACAAGTGTAAATCTCAACCTCCACCTCTCCTATCTTTTATATGGGGAGATCTCCATACATGTAGGTTGACTACTTAGGGCCTGAGTACGATCTTGCTAGGTAGGCCGCAAGACAGATTCCGGAAAGAGCAAATCCGGTTTGGAGCCTGTTTCTGACCAAATTGTTCCCTGTTCTGAACGACCAAGTACGATGCGAAAATCATGACCGTGTCGACCGAATTGTTACCGAACCCAATCCGGTCAGTCCGACTCATTCACAGCCAAATTGTGCTGCGCAATGAAGCTGGCTTCCGAACAAGCGAGTACGATGCACGATTCAGACGGCGGTATCGACTCGGTCTTAGCGAGACAAAACAGCTGTGGGAATCAGACTTCGGGGGCTGTAGCAGGCGCCCCTTTACCCGGTGCCCTCTGAATCTGCACTGTGGGGGTACCCATGTGTCCCCCCTTTCCATGCATGCACAGTGTGGGTGTACGCTTTTCCCAACCCACTCCTTTTTGCAATGGGAGCCTGTGTAAGCGTTCAGTATATAGGCTGCCATAGAGTACAATAGGAGTCCGAGCAAACCGAGTCCGTCACCATACAGGTGCATCGTACTTGGTATTTCGGACTCGCAGAGCACAATTCACTTGGAAAACCCTCCGGATCTGAGTTGTATGGAGGGCTTTCCTAGCGAGATCATACTCGAGCTCTTAGTAGTGAATGTGAGGGGGACCGAGGGAGTCACTGGGAAAAAAGGAGAATACTAACATATAACTGGAGGGGTTTATGAAGGATTAAGAAGGTGGTTAGGATGGGTTAGGGAGGAGTTTAGGAAGGGACATATGTCCACCCACAAAGAGGAAAGCAGATTCACATTCAGAAACTGCACTTCTGAAATGTGTACATCCAAAAACAAAAATGGTCCCAAAACAGTCTGAATTATTACAGCACAGAGCTGGGTTATGCCCAGCACCACACAAATCCAAGCACTCCCTCCTATAGGAACTTATGTTTATAAGGTCTTCAGATAAAACCCCATGGAAAACATGCTGAACTAAATTAAATTACTTAAATAGCTAAAAAATATAAATAAAAATGATTTGGCATCACAACTATCTAAAAATAAAGCATATGTATTATTTAATAATAACATATTTAACAACATTTTCTGAATGCTATTAAAGTCTAGTTGATTAACTTTTAATTAATTCTGTACATCGCTTTTAATAAAATAATTATTAATGCCAAACACTTTTTTGTTTACTGTAGTTGGAAATTAATTTTTTAATTAAAACTCCAGAAAATTATTTTCTATTTAATTTAATGTAGTTCAACTAATTATAGATTTAAAATCATAATTAAGTTAATGGTGGGGCATATTTTTTATGACAAGGATAAGGATGTATGACGTTACAACGCATACTTTTACAATGCATACCTTTACAACGCATTTTTTACAACGCAACATCCATTACAACACATTCCATTAGAACGTATGCCATTACAACGAATTTTTAAAAACTACATTTACAACGCATTCCATTACAACGCATACTACCTTTACAATGCATACCATTACAATGCATAACATTACATTGCATGTTTTGGTAAGTATTGGATAGTGTAGGGGTAAAAATTACTATTCTAACTCCAGGGGGTGCAACAGTAGGGTAAGTGTTGGATAGTGTAGGGGTTAAAATTACTATTCTAACTCCAGGGGGTGCAACAGTAGGGTAAGTGTTGGATAGTTCAGGGGTTAAAATTACTATTCTAACTCCAGGGGGTGCAACAGTAGGGTAAGTGCTGGATGGTAATGTTATGCGATGTAATGGTATGCGTTGTAATGACTGCGTTGTAATGACATGCATTGTAGTGGTATGCGTTGTAGTGTCATGCGTTGTAATGGTTGCGTTGTAATGGCATGCGTTGTAATGGATGTTGCGTTGTAAAAGTTTTGTTGTAATGGTAATGCGTTGTAAAGGTTGTTTCCCCCCTGATAATATCTTGGGTTAGACCGACCGTCTCTCTTCGCCAAATCGAATGCCATAGTAAAGCAGGTGCAGGTGAAATCAAATCAGAAATATACGGAATGTTCAGCTCTTGGTGCATGTTAACATTTGAACAACTTTCAGGAAGAGATTAAACTTTCTTATGAAAAGCCATCTTCTAACCTTTGTAATACATCAGCCTTTGTTGCTCCACAAATCCCTGCCCCATTAGTTGCTGATGTTACAGCTTTTGCTGCATATATCTTTTTTATTGGCTTTAACTGTTTGGTACCTAATTTTTTATATAAAAGAAATGATAAACATAGTGCTCTTTACTAATGAATTGCCTCTATTTGCAATCATGTTTGACCATGTGCCCACACTAATAAAGATGACACCCAAGTATAAAAAGGTCTTAGTGACTTCAATCCTATGGGAAGCGATATTAAAAGCGGGTAATCTTTTTGGTTGTTTCCCCGTGATTAAATGGTAGGATTTAGTTTTGTTAACCTGGAGGTGCAACAAAGCCATATAGGACACATGATTGTCAATAATTCTTTGTAATGCTAGGCCAGTCCTGGCTTTAAGTACAGCATCATCTGCGTAAAGCAAAATAGGAGTGTGTTTTTTATTTACCAAGGGTACATCAGTAACAAATTGGTCCATTTCAGATTCTACACCATTGGTATAAAATGAAACTAAAAGGGGAGCCAGGACATACCCCTGCCTGCCACCTCTAAGGATAGGAAAAGACCTTGTACATTCTTCCTGGGTACCATACCTGACGCATGCCGAGGATTCAGTATACAGTTGGCATATACAAATTATTATGTTGTCCTCCACGCTCATATCCTTCAGGATACTCCATAGTTTGCTATGGGAGACACAGTCTAATGCTGTCGAGAGGTCCATAAAAGCCATACAAATATTTCCTGCCTTGGCTTGAGAGTATTTAGCTAAGATCAGATGCAAATTTAAGCACCGGTCCAAGGTCCCCATCCCATTTTTAAATCCATATTGGGCTGGTAGCAGTATGTTTTTATCATTAGCCCAATCCTCTAGTTTGTTTAATAGGAGTCAGCCCATTCATTTGACACTGCCATCCAAAAGTGAAATTCATCCTGTAATTTATTGGAAGGGATTTGTCCCCTTTCTTGTATATTGGGACAATGATTGTCTTTTTCCATGATACTGGGGGACGCACTGCTGAGATTGCATTAAAAACATTCACGAAAAGGAAATCAATTGGTTCCCCATCTGGACCTGTGGATTTAGTGCCGCTACATTGCATCAGGCCACATTTTACATATGTCATAGAGAAGATAATGGGAGTGTAATAGTCTGTATTATTAAACATTCTACAGTCAACGCAAAAATAAAACAAATAATCAATTCAAGCTGGCATATCCTCAACAGTAACTGTCCCAATGATCAGAAATTAGCTAAACCTTTATTTGCGCATCGGACATTAGGAACATCAAAGATCGCATTGTACACTCTAGGTTCTGTAACCCTTCCAACCAACAGAGATTCATACAGAAATCTATCCTGACTAGCCATCCCATCAAAGGTACAATACCCTGTTCTATGTGCAAATCTTGAAATAAAATAATTACAGGAGAACAGTTTAGCCACAATGGACATACAACTAAGGCTAAAGAACTATGGAACTGCAAAACTGCTAACATAATATATTTCATCCAATGCCCATGCTTGCTTGGATACATAGGAGAGACATCAAGAGCGATCCAAGTTCGCTTAACTGAGCACCGCTCGGCTATAAACACGAAGAAGATGTGTGCCCCTATGGTAAAACATTTCGTTGAACAAAATCATAGCCCAGATGAATTTAGATGGCGAATACTGGAGAAAATCCATACGCCTGACACAAAAGGTGGCCTGCAAATAAGAAAGAAACGTGAGGTTTTTTGGATGTTTATATTCGATACTGTTAAAAATGGACTTAATAGCGACATCCCCTGGGAGAATGCTATTTACTGACCTAATTAAATTGAGAAATGTTGCTGTTCACCATCAGAAAACTGAATACCTATAGTCTGTCCTCTATGTCCAGTAGTGCAGACCCTTGATGAAATTTGTTAAATAATTGTCTTCACTTAAACTTCTAAAATAAGTAGATTCTTCAAGAAAAACTTTTAAATTTAACTACTGCTAGTGCTCGCCTCTGGTAAAATAAATGTGCACAATTAAATCCTCAACTAGTACGTCAGCACTTTATAGCCCGTAGAGCCCGTATTTCCGGGTTATATGGAGCTATTAACAACGTTTTGTATACATTGGGGCGTTTATTTGAAACGCTGTTCTGTTTAAATAGCCCACACCTGTGGTATTCTTGTTGGCTTTCTAATATCATCATTACGAGACAGCTCGCGGTCGTGTCACTCCTGGTCGGTTCGGTTGCATTTTAAACAATCGGTAAGCATAAGCACGGTATAACAGTTTAACTTATGGCTTGTCATGAGCGAAAACTGCAAGGGATTAATGCGTTGTACATGTTAATTTTCCCGCAGTGTGAAACTTAATCGTGAACCTCATATTCGGAGGAACACCCTCGCCTTAAAGCATTGAATAATTTTAAATCAGGTATCGTAAAGTTTATCAACAATTAAATATCTATTTTGCGAAGGAAGCATCTAAAAATCTCATAAATATCATATTGATTGTCATTTGTAGGGTTTTTCATCTGACTACTCCCTTTGCGACCAGGAGTTTAATGACTTCCCAATTTATCAAAAGGTAATTCTTTAACATCTTGTATATCCCCGTACATTCGCCTACATGATTTGTTCTAAAATGGAGAATAACAATCTAGATCTTACGCTCTTTTTAAGATGGTCCTTTAATAAATGTGCAGCTTCATTTATAATATTTTTTATAACCATAGTTTAAATGGAATAGAACTGTAAGTTATATCTGGTCATTTAAACGTACCCTTACCACATTAGCGGTATAATATGTCTGAAAACCTAAATGTTACGTTAGTCGGCAATAACAAATATAAAATCGATTTGAACTTATAGATTCAATTTTGAAGAAAGGATCCCATATCATAAAGGGTCCCCGTACGAGAAGCATTGCCACCGCCATTTTCGTCAGATCAAAACACACTTAAGATATTCAAATGAAAGATATCTAAAATTGTAAGTTTCTTGGCAAATCCTTTCAGTCCATCTACTGTTCATCAATTTTGATATACAGAGCTGTTGAATGTAACTAACTATACTACAAATTATGTTATCCCCCTTTTTTATAGTTAAACCGTCCTTTATCCATAAGCAACAAAATACAACTGCTAACTTCGAAATTTTTAAAGGCAGTAAGTATACTGGTTAATATTCTATAGATAGATGTGAAAATCAGTTAGCTCATACATCCATAAATAGAACATTGATGAAAGGTCAACTTTACTGAGAAGCCAGTTCTAGAAGCAAGCCATACATGTCAAAATTTTCATCCTTTGGGTCCTATGTGTTATCTGTATATAAATATTATAATGAGCAATGGAAATAAGTAGGTTGAATACCATAATAAGTTTGTCTGTAGGAATTATATGCTACATGGTTCTTAAGTGACACGAGGAGATGTTTATTATAATCTAATCGATCTCAGTCAAATCATTTTTCATATGATAAATGGTTAGGAAGTGCCAAAAATGTTAATATAGACTGAAAATTGTAAAAACAGATCACTTATGTTGTTTTTAATAATTCTTTGTTATTAGATAACCTGTGACTACTCCAGAAGAAGGCGCTGGTTGCCGAAATGCGCGTCGAGAAAATCTTTTTGCCACCTTTATCTTTTTCTCCCTTTTTTACATTATTTTTTTCTATTTGAATTGTGATTTTTTAATTGTATTGTGATTTCATGTAATGTTGGTTCAATTAACTTGTGAAATTTGTTAAAATGATCTGAGAATCAACTTTTTTAATGGTTTGTAGTTCTCTTATTCGTTAATAAAATTCATGTCACTGATGATCATTTGGATACATTTGGTAATCTTTTCTTTGCTGTCACTTTCCCAAGAGCTTTAAGTATAGAATTGACTAGGTTGTTATATTTCTTAAATTGTGTTTCCCTGACCTAGGAATTATTGTATTCATATATTCAGGGGGTCCTTGTTACCTATAAATATCTGATCCATAGTAAGGACATCACTGGCTGAAATTTTCCTTTATGAGAATTTGCCAAATATAATTGAATAAAAATCCAGCCAGGACTCCTCTCCCTCATGGACACTTAGAGCTGGGTCTGTATCATGGTTCAAAAAAAGGTGTAATAATTATATCCCAGAAATCTTGAGGATGCTGCATGTTGTAATTCATCCCAAGCACCCGCCTTCAGCGTTTTGAGTCTACACCTCCTGCATTCCTTATATTGGGAGCGGAGGTGAATAACCAGTAGCCTGTCTCTTGGATTTTCCTTTAGTGCCGTGTTTAGATTACTGAGTGCCTTGGTCCAGCTAGCGTCAAACCAATGTGGAGCCAAGGTTTGCTGCTTCACCTTTGTTGTTTGTAAGTTGCTTTACACTGCACTCAGTACTAAGACAGAGGCATGGACTATATATGATGGATTGCTGTAAGGAACTAAGCAGGTCCTTATTTCCTGCTGTGAATGCTCAACTATTTTTGGTACTAGTACAGTTGTATTTATCTTAGCCCACTTAAGGACTACACCATTCTTTCTCGCTATGGATGGGGCAGGGATAATCCTTTCAGGTGGGTTAAAAAAGCCTTTCCAAGATATTAGATAAGTGATGGCAACATGATCACTAAAACCTGTAGCAAGGGTTTCTAGCTGATTAAAATATATTTTTAAAGGTAACACGACCAACAGGCAATCAATGGTGGTACTCTTTATTTTATCTCCAAAAGTCATTGCTAAGGTATCCGTTAGATCATAAATTGGGTTAAGCATTACCAAGTTGTTTAATTCATTGCCATATGTGGTATGAGAAAAATGTAATGGTACCTCGCCATCTTTGTCAATTATGCCACATATGGGAGTTACTAACCTACTGCAGCTATGGGCATTAAAATCTCCCAGCCAGACTACATTCAGGGGTTTATGATGAATCTTTGTAGCCTTTTCAATTGTGCACTCTAATGACTCAATTACCTGGGACATGCTGCCCTCAAAGTTGTTATTGTATACATTGATGAGCAACATATCCTCTGTTCCCGGCCCATTACAGACTATAAATTGGTAATATGGGGACTCCACATCAGCTCTGGAAATTTTGACATAAAATGTGTCTCGAAATAAGGTCAGTAATCCCCCTCTTGCTTCCCCTATTTTTGAAGGTGTTGCAGGTGTTTGAATTGAGCGAAACCCATCGATTTGAAAATCCGCAACTTCCCAGGTTTCTTGCAGGCATTCTAGGTCATATTGTTGGATGATCCTAAGCCAGTCTTCATTATCCTGTTTGGCTCTCAAGCCAGCAATGTTGCAACCTATGGATTTAATCAGTTCACTTTTCAGGGTTGATGGTAATTGAGCTAAGATAGGGTCAACCTCCTACTGGGGAGGCCTATGCTGAATGAGCTGGTCCGACCTGCAAGATACCTGTCAATCGCATGTATCAAGCCCTTCCAAAGCTGCAAATGTTTTAGTTAGTGCGATGGCTGCTAGGTGGTTAGTAATATGTGGGACAGCTGGACGTAGAGGAGCAGGTTTGTTATCAAGCCCTAAGCTAAAGGACATAAAGCCCTGCGGTCTATGAAATAATCCTAGCGGTAGAGCATACATTTGAGAAGATGCCATAGGACCATTAGGAAGTATACCCAGAAGACACTTCACAAGGCATGGATTGTTAAAATTAAGTACAATGCAATCCCTATCCCCTATTGATGTAGGGGAATTGCCCACTCAGTGAACTCTTCTGGCCATAATAATGTGTCTGGCTAAGATCGAACATTCATAAGCATCTACATAATTCATTAGCCAGTGGAACCATTTATTCAACAGTTGATGTGTGAATTCTGACTGGTCATATGCTAACTGTGGGGTGTTTGCCAGGATAATCAAATATGGACAGGCAGCCGGTGGGAAGTTTAAATTAGAGCCATTCAAACATGAATGATCTTTGAGACCCTCACCTGATAGATCGTGCTTAAATCTAGGTGTGGATCTAGTGTTGGATACAAGTATAGAACATTGGGGCTGTGGTATAGGATTAATATGTTGTATGCTCTGATTATTAGGAATGGTACCCTTATGGCTTGTAGACAAATACTCTACATCTTGGGCTACCAATTCAAACTGTCCACTAATGGTTGCAAAAAAATGGGAGATAGTTGGTTCCAATGCCATAGATGTTATGACAGATTCGGATCCTGCTTCCGGCGGAATCATTGAAGGGGGACCTTGAAGGGGGACGTTTCGCCGTACCTCCTGGTCGGGCGAGTCCTGGTGCGGGACTGTTCAAAACTTGGTATCAGACGTTGGCAGCTACACCGGCTGCGGTGCTGCGGCGCTTCTTGAGTGCGCTGAGGCTCACAGAGGCTCCTGGTCAGGCGAGTCATGGTGCGGGACTGTTCAAATCCCTGGATCGGGCGTTGGCGGCTATGAAAGTAAAGTAAAATTACAGCAATAGTACCTTAACTTTGAATGAAATTTCAATTAATATAAATATATGTAATTAAATTAGCATTATATTTGTGAAGGGTAATAACCACTATTGGATCCTATCTAAAGTTTAAAAAAATCTATATTATGTGTTAATACTTATTAATATTAATATGTTATGTATGAATTTATTACAATGAATATATTTATATGTTATTAAAAGTTAATGTTTCTTTTAAAATAAAAAAGTTCATTCAATATTTTAAAATAAAAATGCGTTTTATTTTAGATCATTTTTTAATATTCAATTAGGTTTATTTATATATTTAACTATTTTAAATAATGTATTTTAATTTAACATTATTCACTATTGGATTTTACTTTAAGTTCCAACCTCTGTTATTTTCTGTGAGAGGGTGTGGCAGAATCAGTGGTGGGTATGTGTGGTGCTGGACGTGCTACTTCTCCTTTTCTACAGTAGTGACCTTACACTCATAAATGTGCCCCCACTCCCTGTTTCAGGGCATAGACACATGTAAATCTACACTTCTGAGTAACATTGCATTCAGTGTGAATAGCCCAAAGTTGTTACTCAAAAGTGTAGCAGAAAATCGACCACTAACAAATGTACACTTGTAGATTTCCCTTTGCCATAGGCTCCTACGATGAGACGGCGGTCATTATGTTGAAAAGAGATAGACATTATTTATAATGCTCCATTTATTGAAGTTAATTAATACAATGAGGTGTATTATTCATGTAATATTCTGGCACAGTTTCTAAAAATGTTGTTTATGCAGAAGCAAACTGAAAATCAGGTATGAGCATGGGACAAGGTAGGTGAGATCCTGTGAAACTGAAAAAGAGGGAGAGAGATCTCGTAAGAGTTGCTGGAATGTCGTCCGCCATCTTGGAACCGTCGGGACTATTTAAGAAGATCCAAACCATAACACACTTCTTTTTATTCATGTGGTTTGGATAGTAATGAAGATTCTGTTTCCTGCATTCTGAAGGCAGAGAGTACTGGTGATATCCAAGTGAGTTCGAGTAGGGGTGGATTAAAACGATGAGGACTTGATGGGAGTAAGATTTGCTAGACATCTGAATCACTGTAAGAAAAATAAAGGAGAAAATTAAAAAGGAAAAATCTTGCTGAGGAGAATATTCCTTCAGAGTGAAAATCTCATAGCGGATTAATTGAGACACAAATTATTAATTAAAAAAGACAAGAAGGATAACTGTTTTAAAGTTCCCTGGTTCATGGATAGCAACTCTAAAGTGTAATAATTTAATTCGAAAATTAATTGAGAGTGGTGGTTTTCGGTAAATGTGCTATAATAGGCTATGCTCATTCCAATTTGTTAATTGCAGTTACTTCTCATTTCAGGTCTTCTTCATCATAATACCCTTCCTAATTCTTCCACCCAACCACTTTCAATCTCTGGCATTCTAACTGCAAAGGAAGTGCTGCCTAATGCTTGGCATTTTGGGGTTACTACTTCTGAAGAATTTAGGGCTCTGACACACCATTACCCCCAATGTATCAGGGCAGTTACTGTATGCTCAAATTCTCAGGGCTATAGTTGTTCTAGAAGACCATGTATTAAGTGCCTGAGTCTCCAAACAGACCCCACCATTACTAACAGCAAGTCCCAAACAGTGCAGTTGTGGTTGAACAGAGGTCTTCCCAATGCTTGCAGTATATGAGGATGTTGCAACCAATTGTTCTCTGTCCATGTCTAAATTCCTACTTAGCCCTACACTCGATCGACTCAGGCATGACTGTACTGAGCTGCTGCTCTGCACTATGAAGGTGCCCTTCTCCCTTCAAGGAAGCCTATGCTGCTAAAGGTTTGTTGTGAAGAGATCTCAGGATCACAGGACAATTCAGCAATTTTTCAATGCAGCATCAGCTGCACCCCTCCACAAACAATACAATGGAGGCAGCTGCGATGTCCCTGTTCATTTGACTAAATGAATAGCAAAGTCCTCCTCCTGCGGTGTTGGTCTTGTGACAGTGCACCCACACATGACAGCACAGGTCCCAGGAAGTTTCACAATTGACACAGCTATTTCATGTAGTGGCCTTCTTGCTCTGTGACTGGCTCTGTCTTGATTTCAATAGATGCTTTGTCAATCACCCACCATAAGACTCCTACATCATTCTCTGGGTAGTCAGACATTTGTTTGTAAAAATGTGACACGTTATCTCACTAATGCCAGCTAACACAGATCAAGGAATTGTGAAAGATTTGATGAAAAACATTGTGTGTCTCTATGGATTACCACTGTGAGGAATTGGGTTGTTTGTTGCGGAGTGTGAGTCCTTCCCTCTCAAGCGAAAGTCACAATCATAGTCACTTAATTAACCTGTGCTTAGCCTTCTGATAGCTTCACACAAAAACAGTCATGTGTACCTTAGAAACAATGTATGAAGTATTTATGCAGCACAAATACAGCAAAAACGTGAAAAAGCAAAACAAGAAATAACCCACATCAATTTAGAAAAATCGGCAAAACTTTATAAATTATTTAGCACCAAAATGCTAAAAATCCAATCAGTAGAACTGGAGATATCCAATTTTACAGATTTAAGGTGAGTATTGCACATAAAAGCAGAAAGAGCCACTTCCGGTTATCCGGTCATGTAAGACTAGGTGAAAGTCACCAGTTCAGTCTAACTGCGATGAGCGCAGGCCAAATACAAGGACCATGTTAGTCACACTGAAAAATGTACCTTCTGAAGGCCAGCACAAAGAGTTCTGTTTGCAGTTGAAAATACGTGAGGAGTAGTGAAAGCGTCACTGATAATGTTCATTGGAGCACAAAAAGCAGGCCGGGCATCGTAGACGGTCATTGCAATAGCACGAAGATCCAGTCATGTGCCACGGATGGTTGTTGCCGGAGATTTGCTTTGGCGGTCACCGTGAGCTGTCAATGTTGTAGCAGGAAGAGCAGATCTTGAATTGCCAGGCATTGCTGCAGTGTGAATAGTTGGGTTAACTGGAGCTTTGCACTGGCATAGTATTATGGACTCATTCTTGCTGTGGCCAGAAGGGCTCAGATAGTTCCAGTCACAGGTCCAGGCAGCAGGTCAACTGAGCAGATGCTTGGAGGCCATGGATCTTGTTATGTCCCTGTTGCACAGAACAGGCAGTAAGTCATCTGCACCTTAGAGTTACTCAGCCTGGGGTGAAGGGAGCATGTCCGGTTTTCCTTCTCGGTAAGCGGGGAAGGCCTTGAGCAGCAGGGCATCATTCTGTATTCTCTAGAATCAGTGCAATCAGTTGCCAGGTTTACCCTTTCCTGCCACTAGGATTCTCATGCATTCTCTCAGTACTTGCCTTGGGTATTTTCCCTCCATTCTAGTCTATTTCTCTGGAGACACTTGCTAATTTCATCTGAATGGCTTGAGTGTTGATCAGCAGTTAGGCTCCAGGCAGGAGTTTTCATTTCATCTGACAAGCAAAAGGAGAGAAAGAGGTGCAACGTCTTTGACCAGTTCTCAAAAGGCTGCCACCTTCCACCACTCCCTCTTATTAAAGCTCGAGGAACTTGACATCAAGAGTGACGTCCTTCTTTGGATCTCCTCCTACCTTTGAATATTTGTATTGCACCCATTTTCATATCACACTTTCATTAAATTATTCTGTTGTATTACAGAACTCAATAATCTCACTGATGCTGCTCTTTAACACCTATCTCATCCCATTACCCAACATCCTTAAGTCCTTCAGCCTATTCAGCTGCAACTACACCAATAACACTCCAGTTATCTTAAAGCTGGAAAATCTCTAGTCACCTCAGGAAAATACAACCAAGACTGAGCTGTTGACTAATCGATGTTGAGTAAACAATTTACACTTATTTTAGACATTACTTGATCAACACAGAGATACGAATCTGTGGAAGGTGGGAGAACTACCAGCCTGCTACAAGGTGAACCCAAACAGAAGTAAACATTTGGGATCAGTTCTGCACTAGTTCATTATTACCTCCGTTGGGTTTTCATCAGAATCTCTAGCCAGCAATCACTCCATTTATTTAAATTAGCAGTCAAGTTTATTTTGGAAAAATATGCATAAAGTATTATATACAAATGTCAAATAGATGCAGAATAAAATAATGTATTAAATTGAACACATGCAGCAGCAAATCCAAGTGAGCATAATTTACAACCAGTGTAAAAAGATGGAACAGATAAATATAATCCTATTAAAGTACTATTCATAATACAACTGATAAGTATTGTAATCTAATGCTGAAGGCAAATAAATCATTTTGGATAGGCATGTTTTTGAAGAAAACAAGTTGCGTAAACCTATGTCTACGTTACAAAGGGCAAAACAGTAAATCAGGTTCTTCCACCAAGGGAAAAAATAAGCAGAAATTAGTTTGCATGTATCTGGTGGCCATTTAGAAGTTGTCGTAATTACCAAAAATAATCTATGGAGCTATACCTACCAATAGCCCCCACTTATCGTCTTACTAAATAATCAATCAGTTGGCAGTGAAGAAAAGTCAATCGTTTATTAGACAACCAATACTCTATAGAGGAGCCCCTCCGACGCAGCCAGTGCTTGGAGAAGACTGACGATTCACACTCAATACATGGCATATATACTTTCATTGCGTTACATGAGATCACCGTACATTGAAAAGTACTGGTAGGCACAGTAGCTTAAAGGAAAGACCATATATGGCACACAAAGCTCATTTAGAAGTCTGCTTCTGCTATTATTGGGAAGATTCAGGAGGGGTGACTCCCTTTCGTCTCGGTGCCTGGGAGCACGAATACGGCGCCTCCAGGAATGCGCTTATCACCTCTGAAACCAAATGCGACCTTGGGTCTCAGAACAACAAGAATAGTATGAATTCAGCTAGCTGTAAACTCAACTAACAGGGCTTACTCGACTGCTGAAGGGTGGCACGTGACCAACGTCCGAGTCTAATACATGTACGACAAAATGGAGTCTGTTTGGTTCTTAGTCTGCGTACAAAGAAACATAATGCACAAACAGGAATGGAGTTCCTGTATTGGCATAACTAATTAATCTAAACCATGATAATATGAATAAAGATACATACGAATAAAGATACGTCATGCTAACACAAAAGATTGCAATAAAATGTAGAGTATCGATTTTATCCCTCAGAACCACCTTTTTAGCATGATGTAGCTACTCTAGAGAATCAGTCCTCAAAAATACCCTCGTCAATCTGCATCAGCTCTCGTATTTCTTGTTGGACCATTTGGGCTTTGACTTTAGTTTTATCACAGAGGAGGTTAATTTGGATGCACAGTAAGAACAACAGGCAGGTCCACAGTGTACGCTAAGACAACAGGTAAAGATGACACCTGCTATGCCAGCTAATACCATCAGAATCTTCCAACACCAGGTAGACAATAAACTCCAAAACCATCCAGTAAGGGACCAGGTGCCAGTGTCTGCATGTATTTCAGACGCTAAGCGATGTAACTTTTGAATAGCCAAATGGACAGATGGGGCGGAGTCAGGGATATAGACGCAACAGGAGCTGCCGATCACGTGGCAGGCTCCTCCTCGATCTGCTAAGATAACGTCTAGCACCATACGGTTTTGAAGAGAGACAAGTCTCGTAGCCTGATGCTCTACTGTCAGATTTGTTAGTATACCTGTTGTGGTGTTTATAACTCTCTCAACTACCCTAGATAGGCGTCTTACTTCTTTACTAGTGATGATGGGCCCCCAAATAGGAAATACTCCCTTGACAATGTCGATAAAGTGCTGTTCAGGGGTATCAGTTTGATCTATCTCAGGTGTATATAATTCCAGTTTATCTCGTATTAAAGGCAAACTTTGTCCATCTAACTGATAATCCTTATAATAATTGGAGGGTGCTATATAAACAGGTGGATGCAGAAAAGACAAGTAACAGCGACCTATCCATCCCCGGGGAAGCCATGTGTAGGCATTCTCAGGACATACAAAATAAACATTTGGAGGGGTTAACAATGGAGGGCTACTAAAAGTTCATAGTTGATAAGTACAATTACAACGACTGTCTCCCACCGAAATGTTTACAGCTCCTTGCACACAGAATGCAGAGGTGCTATTTAATATGGGCACCGGGATAACTTTATCATCAGTAACATTTCGATCCTGAAATTGCTGAAAATATTGAGTGAAATTAAATTCCGCAAAGTCAAGAATTTCACTCCTTAACCATGTAACATTCTCATATTCTGTATATAAATTCATGCAAGCATTCGGGTCAAGTGATCCTTCCCCATTATTTCCCTGTGGGTCAAAACCCTGATGCACTTCTATATAGGCCAGAATCATTTCATAATCACGTTCGGTGTATCGGGATGAATCTACCGTGTAATGTAAGTACATCATCGACAACAATTTAAACCAAGCCTCACAACTTCCCAAATAAGATACAGGCAATGAAATGAAAAGATCATGCCTGTGCATAACTGAGGGTAGCAGACCACAAACCCAACAATTTGTCGTATTGGTAGCACTATGTGTTTGATGCAACATTTCTACAAATAAATTTTTAAGTCTGACGATGCCTTTCTTTATGAGGGGCCAAAGTTAGAAAATAATGCTCAGTCGATGGAGAAGGGGTTCCCAACACAGTATGCATAGGATGATAACATTCTAAATATAAAAATACACTCATTATTATAATAAAAAATGCTGCAATGGTGATCACAAAAGCGACTTTTACACGTGTCGTCCAAGAAGAAAACATGGGTACATAAGTAGGCATATATCGAGGAGTGAGGGGGCGCGCCTCTTCAAGAATAAAACGACCAAAGGGATACATTCTTGCTAAAAGTCCAAACTACAGTAAGGGACGCAGTCCAACCTGCCAGAGGGTACTTCTTTCCTGTGTCCGTCTAGAGCCTCACAGGCAGGCTCCTATTGTTCATCAAAAGAGAAGTCGATCCTTGCAATGATGTAATATACAGTTGCAACCTGGGCCCCTCTCCCATTTTTTAGTATTTCTTTCTGGACAGAGCAATATGATATTCCAGCTCTCAACTGGTTCAGTCCAGTGTCTCGCTCAGCACCCCCGAGTTAATTTATCAACACCCTAGTACTCAAGTCTCTCCCTATCTCCTGCCGTGTTCGTCGGGGGTACCGTGTTGTTTTCTGGGCCGCAGGTTGTAGCAAACATGACCAGGTAACTCCTGGTCAGCAAACAAAACAGATGAAGTGGCATTCGTGATGCTGGAGTTGTCGTGATCTCCTTGTGCAACAACAGGGGCAACAGATTCCGGGGTCAATCCCACCGTTGATGATAAGACCCCTGCCGTGCCCAATGCTCCTTGTTCTTGCCTTTCGATTCCCTGGGCATCAGAAAAAGGAACAACACAAGGGGCTCTTTCACTCTCCTGGGTCAAAACTCTCTCCAGATTCTGTTGATGAAAAGGAAGCAGGAAAGGTATTTTCTTCAGGTGGGAAACATGGATCCAGTGTTTCCAGCCGTTCACCTTCACCGCTGTCCGGGTCGCAAGCAGGATCTGGACTGGTTCAGTCCACCTAGTCTCCAGGCTAGATTTCTGCTGATAGTCCCTCACCAACACCCATTGGCCAGGTTGAAAACGATGTCCAGGACCATCCGACAGGGGCTGCAGCGTATCTGACACCTGTTGATGTATAGAACGAAGATCTTTAGTCAAAGTATACAAGTAATGTGTCATCATTGGATAATCAATTTCTTGTAAGTTTCTTGGTCGTGGAACGCCCCAAACGTTAGCTGGTTGTCCAAAAATAACTTCGTAGGGTGATAGTCCTGATCGGGGAATGGGGGGTGTTATGTAAGGACATAAGAGCTAAGGTCAAAGTGTCAGGCCATTTTAACCCGATACTTTCCTGTATTTTGGCCATTTTCAAGTTCAAACTTCCATTATATTTTCAACTAACCCTGCAGACTGGGGGTGTCGGGCAGCATGAAATTTCTGTTTTATGTGTAATCC
The DNA here is from genome assembly GCF_964261635.1 of Lissotriton helveticus. NCBI lineage: Eukaryota > Metazoa > Chordata > Amphibia > Caudata > Salamandridae > Lissotriton > Lissotriton helveticus. The sequence continues at coordinate 874,837,233 of NC_136068.1, read as the reverse complement.
ATTACAGATATGCTTGATAAGATCTGCGTTAAAGTTTTTCCCGTTATCTGACCAGATCACTCTAGGTAATCCGTATCTAGGGAAAAACTCCATAATCAAAGCTTTAGCTGTCGCTAGAGCAGTGTTTTCCTTGGTGAAGTAGGCTTCTACCCATTTACTAAAAGCACAGACCACCACCAGAACATACTTCATATTATTCACTCTTTCAAACTGAATATAGTACTTCAAAAGGTAAGGACGGGGGTGCAGAATTTCCACTAAGAATAGATTCCCGCCCTCCCGGATTATGTTGTAAGCAAACCATGCAATGCTGAACTAAATGAGTTGCAGTTTTGGCAATATTAGGGTTAATGCAAACTGGGTCTAACAAAGCACAAATGCCTTTGGCTCCAACATGCGCTGTTCCATGAGCCATAGTCACTACAGCATTAACAAATGCATTGGGAAGCATCCACCTTTGTTTCTCACTCAGGTCCACCCAACAGCCATTATCATCTAACCTCCCTACTTCATTTTCCCAACGAGACAGTTCAGCAGGGATAGCTTCTTTCTGTATTTCTCGGACACTTCCTATAGTGTTATCAAACATATCAGACTCCTCAATCCATCTGGCCGAACTTACATACATGGGAGACATTTCAGATCTGGCAGTTTCCTTCGCTGTTTGATCGGCAAAAGCATTCCCCTCTCCCACAGTATCCACTATTGCCTTGTGTGCACTACAGTTCACGATCGCTACCTTTCGGGGCAGAGTCAAAGCAGCTAACAACCTTAAGATCAAAGGGCCATGTTGTATTTGTTGTCCTTGTGAGGTGCGAAACCCCCTTTCTGCCCACAATTTTCCGAAACTATGAGCCACGCCAAAGGCGTACTGGCTATCAGTGTAAATGTTTACTCTCAATCCCTAACTTAACTCACAGGCTCACAACAATGCTATTAACTCAGTTGCTTGCGCGGAATGACAGGGAACTCAAGAAGCCTAATCTACAGTGCGAAGAGTGGTGATTGCATAAGCAGCTGTCGTTGTGCCATCTGGTAACCTAAAACAGGAGCCATACACATATGACTCCCATTGGGGGTCAGATAGGGGCGTGTCTGTGAGGTCCACCCGTCCCTTCGTTTCTTCTTCATTCCGAAATATACAATCATGTATGTCATTGTTTGGCTCATCCGAAGGGGTAGTAACGTGGCTGGATTCAGAGTGGCACACCTTTTAGTAGTGATATGGGGAGCGACAAAAGTCAATTCATATTCAGTAAGACGCGCACTCGTTAGGTGCTGAGTCTTAGTTTTATTCAAGAGGGTGTCCACAGCGCGCGCTACCATCACTGTGAGGTCAGAATTTAAAACGAGTCCTTCCGACTGTCGGATGGCCACCGCCACTGCAGCGGTAGCCCTCAGACAGCTAGGAAGTGCTCTGCCGACATAATCCAGTACTGCTGAAAAATAAGCTCTAGGCCTTTGCTTACCACCAAATCTTTGTGTTAACACAGAAAGCGAACAACCGTCCACCTCGTGTACATAAAGCTCAAAAGGCTTTCGGTAGTCAGGAGTTCCTAGGACAGGGGCAGAACAAAGGGCAGTTTTTCAATCAAAAGCCTCTTGACATTCATCAGTCCAGGGTAAAGGTTCATGCACATCCTTAGTGGTTAGATACAAGAGAGGTTTAGTAAGAAGAAAAAAGTTAGGAATCCACTGGCGACAGTAAGTAGTTATGCCAAGAAATGCATGAACATCACGTTGTGTACGAGGAACAGGCAAGTTAAAAATAGTAGACACACGTTCAGGAGTTAGTTTCCTCCCCTCTTTCGACAGTAGATGAACGAGATAGGTCACCTCCTGTCGACAATATTGAAACTTAGAAAGAGACACTTTATTACCATTGGCTGCTAAATGCAATAATAATTTAACCGTTGCTTCCTTACAGCCTTCCTCAGTGTCCGATGCCACCAACAAATCGTCCACATATTGGAGGAGGACATTCCCTGGGGGCAAAGGTAATTCGTCTAAAAGTACTTTCAAAGCTTGACTATAAATACTAGAATTTTCCGTATAGCCCTGAGGAGCGCGACAAAATCTAAAGCTGCGCCCAGATAACGAGAAGCCAAAAATATGACGGCTATCAGAGTGTATTGGAATGCTAAAGAAAGCATTCTTCAGGTCTATAATAGAGAAAAACTTAGCGGTTGGGGGAATCATAGTAAGAATTGTTGTGATATCTAAAACCACGGGATATTGAGGTACTACTACTTTATTAATTTTGCGCAGGTCAATCACAAAACAATAAGTATCGGCATAATCAGGGCCGCCTCCTGTAGGGGCCTTCTTCAAAATCGGTAATATAGGACTATTACAGGTATTAGAAACAGTTTATTCTACTACGCCTTTATCGATTAGATCCTGTATGATTATCAATAATGCCTTCTCACCAGCCTGTGTGATCTTATACTGCGGAATACGGGGCAGACAAGCGTTTGGTTTTAAAGTGATAGAGACTGGAGGAATATTCAGAAAGCCAACGTCTGTATCACCAGTCGCCCACAACGTAGATGGAATGACAGCAAACTCAGGAGGGAGGGGTTCTTTTTTTGCAAAACTCTGCTGACCAGGCGATTTATTTGATATTTGATATTTAATTTGTGATTTAATAGATAAATACACTCCATCAGGAGAACAATAAATCTTTGCATGCAATTTTTTCAGCAGGTCCAATCCCAATAAATTTTCCCCACAATGTGACGTCTACAAAAATGGGGAATCCACCATGACTGGACCTATGGTAAGTGGGAGAGATTAAAACATGGGGCTTACTACCGGGATTCCAGAGAACCCGACTGAAACATTATTTTGCCGGGACAGAGCAGCCCCTGGGACCGGTGAACGAGCAATCGAACTATTCATTGCACCCATGTCTACTAGAAAATCCTCAATAGTCACCAATAATTGCCCTTTTACAAAGGGTCCTCTCTGATCGACGGGTACTGCCACTTGGCATCTACTCTGTCCGTGGCTGTCCTATACATAACAATACCTGTCTGGCCTGTCAGTCCCGTAATCCTCATTATAGTACTGTCTTCCTATTGAATTATCAAAACAGTTTCCCCTTGCCTCACCTCGTGTCACCTCTCCTCTTCTCATATCACTTCGATCAACTCCTCCTCGTCCTCTCCCTCTGCCTCTCACGGCTCCGTTTTGTGCTAGGAGGAAAGGACACTGAGCTCGCCAATGTCCTTCCTGTTTACAGTAAGCACATTGGTTTGCTCCCAAAGTAACAACTGGACCTCCTCCTCGTCCCGTTCCCATCCCTCTTGGAACAAACCCTCTTCCCCCTCCGTCTCTACCCCGTCCTCTAGCTACTTGCTGTAATAACACTCGAGTCTTAAGATCCTTCGTCTTTTTGTCAGACTTATCTTTGCTCTCGTTTTCCCTATGTTCATAATATTGGGCCATACTCAAAATAACAGAGGGAGTAGAGGTGGTCCAAGTGCTTTCAGCTGCCTGGAGCCGGGCAGATATTTCAGGCAACAGATTAGTCACAAAACGATTAACGAATAATCTTATCCCACCTTCCACTGACAAATCTATCCCACTAAAATCAATGAACACCCCCTCAAATCGAGTAAAGAAATCAGACACACTCTCATCCTTCTTCTGTTAGCAAGCAGTTAGTTTATCCCAATCCACCTTCCGGGGTGGAATTAAAGAATGCATATAGGTGATAATTCGACTCTGCAAAGCTAAAATTTCCGGTCTTGGTTTATCTCCGGGTTTCCGAACCTTGTCCCAGTCTTTGATTTGATCCCAAGTTCCTCCCAACTCGTTAACGTCAGGATGATCATGCACCTGTCGCCATACGTCAACATGGACCAGTAACCAGAAAAATAATTCTATATCAGCTAAGGTCATCACAGCTGACGAAGCGGCCTCAGTGAGTTCCTTATAATAAGCAGTGGGATTTTCTGAGGGGTCGGGCAACTGGGACCTCAGAGAAAGAACTTCGCTTCTTTTCCAAGGGGTATAAACCCATTGTTCTTGGAATCGGGCTTCAACGCAAGCTTGAAAGATTTGATTATCATTGTCCCTGACCTCAGGGATTTTGGGGTGATAGATCGGATGAACTTCCCGCATGGGATGTTGAGTATCCTAACTCGGGCATTTAGTGAACAACCTTTCCCGATACTTCATTATGGTCCCCAGATTCCCATATACATCTTCTAATCCTAATTCAAATTTGTGTGCCCGATCCACGATGTCATATAGGACCTGTGGGGCTCTTCCATCTGCATAACATTGTTCCCATAGGGAAATTAAACAATCGGCCAAAGTTTCTAAAGCATATTGCTGCATGACTGGTTCATATCCTTCATGGTCCCCCATATAACTGTAATCGTATAGATGGCGTACCGCACCCATTGGGATGCTTGAACTATTACCATCTGTTTCTCCCTCGAGCCCACCGTATTGCGGGTATAGAGCCGCCGGGTGCCCAGAGTCCCGAAGGCATGGGAGGGGGTCGAATCACTCGTTGCGGGAGTTGAGATGGCCGACAGAGAAGGACAGGCCGAGGCCGGTGAAGCTAATGTTACAGAGGACATATTGGGAGGAGATGAACCACTGGTCAATAATGTAGCCGTGGCTGGTACTGGGGAAGCAGGAGTGAAAGTTGGCCCCATAGGCGTAGAGGCTGCATTAACGGCCGGGTCCATGGCTTGTGGGCGGACGAGGCAGGGGCCATTACAAGTGGTATCGCGGGGTATACTCATTGCGGGGCATAAGGAGGCGGGGTACGCATATCCAGTAGGTCCTCAATTTCATCTTCCAGCTCCGTTCGAGCTGTGTAACTTTTATCCGCCTGTAACCTAAACTGCCTATCTATACATTCAACGTTTTTCTCAGTTTGCTCCCTATCATATGCTACAGCATTCTGGGTTATAGTCTGACCATTTTTCACTTTGAGCAACTTCTCTTCCCTTATACGACGGCGTTTCACCTCTTTCTGCCACAGCTTTTAAGAATCGAACATTGCCTGCCGGCTTCTTTTGGCGAACAATCGATCCTGTAAATACTGTATCTTTTTCTCGTCAAATGATCCAGTTAAGGGCCATTGTAATTCTACATTATCCTTTGTATATTTATACCATAAATTACTAAACAAAATAGGTATAAGGCCATGTTTCACATACATATCAAAATTTGGACTGCCCTCTGGCGGAGCAGGCTGGCTATCATCCAGTCATCCGCTCTAACGGCGGCAACGACATCCAAAACATATTTTACTAAAACACGGCATTTTGTTTATCCACAATATATCCACTCACAAGATCTCAGACATGGCCATGTGCACGCATGCTCAATCGCTCCTCAAAACAGGGTCTGACACATAAAAAGAACGAACAAAACATACAATATTTTACGTTGACGTGTCTCTTTCTTTCAACCAACCAGCCAAAGAACGGAGCCCGTCGACTCACGTTCGTGGAGAACTCGTAGATTTCCGACTACCAAACCAAACAGATACCAAAAACAGGCAGTCTGAAGACTACCAAGAGGCCATCTGATAGGAATTAACCACAGACCGGCCTACAGACCATCTCGCAATCTCCCTGGTTCACCTCCAGGACTATTCTGTCTGAGCCCGCTGCCTTAGCGCCGCTTCAGATGTGTCCAAAAGGCTACCCAGTTGCAACCACGGGCCTTTCCGAGAACAGTCCGGCCGGGTGCGCACCACACATGCCACACCAAGGCATCTGATCGAAAACCTCTATTATTCACCAAACAAGTCCATGAAGCATCTGCCCGAGCAGCCTCAATGCCACCCCGTCAGACCTCCAAAATTCTCCGTGGTTCACCGACCACCAAAACCTAATACAGTTAACTGTCTCCAAGACGCTGCTCAACAGCGTAATCCAAAAACACCAAATCAATACACTCACCTGGTGCACACAGGTATGATTGTGTGTTCTCCACTGCCCACTCCTGAAGACCAACACGATCAGCTCCTGGGTTACGCCCGTAGGACTCCGGCGAGGGGTCACTAGTAGCTGGGGCTCTCTGATCGTGAGAGCGGAGTTCAGCCAGAATCGTTAGTCAGTCCACTCCCACGACCAGAGTACCCCTTCATTTGTCCTTTCTCACCCCGTGTTACGAGAGGACAACCCCAAACGCGGAGTCCAACCAGAGTCGCCAACTGTCGTAATTACAAAAATAATCTATGGAGCTATACCTACCAATAGCCCCCACTTATCGTCTTACTAAATAATCAATCAGTTGGCAGTGAAGAAAAGTCAATCGTTTATTAGACAACCAATACTCTATAGAGGAGCCCCTCCGACGCAGCCAGTGCGTGGAGAGGACTGATGATTCACACTCAATACATGGCATATATACTTTCATTGCATTACATGAGATCACCGTACATGGAAAAGTACTGTTAGGCACAGTCGCTTAAAGGAAAGACCATATATGGCACGAAAAGCTCATTTAGAAGTCTGCTTCTGCTATTATTGGGGAGGGTCAGGAGGGGTGACTGCCTTTCGTCTCGGTGCCTGGGAGCACGGATACGGCACCTCCAGAAATGCGCTTATCACCTCTGAAACCAGTTGCGACCTTGGGTCTCAGAACAAGAAAGAATAGTATGAATTTGACTGTCTGTGTAACTCAACTAACAGAGCTTACTCGGCTGCTGAAGGGTGGCATGTGACCACCGTCTGAGTCTAATACATGTACGACAACATGGAGTCTGTTTGGTTCTTAGTCTGCGTACAAAGAATCATAATGCACAAACAGGAAAGGAGTTCCTGTATTGGCATAACTAATTAATCTAAACCATGATAATATAAATATAGATACATACAAATATAGATACGTCATGTTAACACAAACGATTGAAATAAAATTTAGAGTATCGATTTTATCCCTCAAAGTAAAAGCAGCAAAGCATAAGGTACCAAGCCTACGTTATATATAAAGACTCTTAGCCATCATAAATCCAATTTTGCGTACATACTTTTCAAGAAGGCGATTATATTTCATTCATAAAAGCCTCCTTTAAAATATCAAATGGAGCAAAACAAACTAACAATAGTGCTGTTTCACTGAGGATTTTGTTAAGCAATTTATTTGCCCTGGTTGAGTCCATAGGTGAGATATCGCCAGACCCTGAGCATAGAACGAATATAGACAACCTGAGAGAGTTTATGGTCACCCGGGATGTGCATAGTTTCATGTAGAGGTTAATGATGGGCTATCAAATAAAATATCAGTTTCAGTTTCTCCACTTGTTCAGGAACTCTATTGTGTAGGTCCAACTTTAATGGGCTAGTTGGGGTGCTAAGAGGTAATCTCAGTAACGTTTGGATACACCGAGCTTCGATGGATTTCAATGTATCCAACTTTTGATTCCTTTAAAATTCAAGCCATCCACAGCCGCTGATTGGGCTTGTGCCTTGTAAACTGCAGAAATACTTTATGAATTCAGTTTTGCAGTTACTCACGGCCTGGTAAACTAGTACTCTTTTCTACTTGTTTTGCCCAATAACAGGTTTATGCAACCCTTACAGTCGAAGTAATTGACCTTTTCTAGCCTCTCTAACTCTAAAGGTATGGAATGCTTAAACATTTAGGAGGGTGATGAAGCATGATTTTTGTGAAATAATCTTGCTTGATCAAATCTGCGCATAATCGTGTTATTTAATAAAACAATGACTAATGGTGTTACTTTTAACATGGCTGTGCAGGAAGATATTTGAAAATACCACATGAAATTGTGCAAAGATGGTACAACATGCTTGAATAAAATAGTTAATTGAGCTGCAGTACTTAACATGCTGGAAGCTTGAAAGCATGGGAAAACTTTATGAAATATTTTTACAAAATCTTGGGAGAGATACTTGAGTAAATATGCATTTAGGATTATGTACCTAGAAGTATGAAATAGTAAACATATAGAAAATGCTTATAGAAAATGTTACATGAAAAGGTTATTCCGTCTTTATAACAAGAGAAAATAAATTTTATCAATAAACTGATTAATTGGGAAAGTTAGATTACGCTTATAGATTTAATTAGAAATAATAAATCCGTATTTTGTGTGTGTTTTATTTTTTTATGTTTTCTCCAAGAAGGCCTCAAACCCTGCTATATTTATTTTTCTGTCCTCACGTAGGCCACAGAAGAATGTAGCTGTGTAACAAAGGACATTGACAACAAAATCCGGATGAACTGACTGAGACGATGATCATCACATCTTTTGGACCAATCGAATTGCTTGGAATTATAAAGTTGTAACTATAGGTGCATCGAACTTTTAGCTTTCTGGGTATAATAATTGCCGTGAGAAAATAACTAGTCAGTAGCTGTTTCTATGAAAAGAGCGCTTTGCTGTTGTACTCTCAATGCTACTCTGGCTGGCTATACTCTTTGTGAATCCTGTGTAATATTATTTTGATCTACTTTGCACCTCATCGGCTGTTGTTGTTGCTTTAGCTATACCAATTCGGCCGAAGCGTTAGCTATCTCTGACTATTGCACGCTGTGCATATAATGTTTGTAGGTTTATATGAAAATCTGTGTTGCATACTCAGTTGCAATTAAATAATTCTTTGTTTCCGTCTCTCTTTCTCCCTCCTAATGCTGTTTGATTAATTGATGCATTTTTAATAAGCTGTATTTTCTTATTGTGCACTTACCTGTAACAACGAATTAGCACTGAATTTATGATTCTTATGTACTTCACTATTGACCATTCATATTTTGAAACAAATTGATAATAGTGACTTGATAAGTATTCAGAGTTTGTCTTTATTAGTGAGTACTGGACATAATGTATATTGTGATTACTATTGATTGACAGGCTTTTCCTTCATTATATGTCCTTATGAGGGAATAGCATCCGTCTCTTATAATTGAGTGCCTTTCAGCTCTACCAAAGATCTATCGGAGAACCTGATATATGTAAGAGGTTATTGAGTTTCCATGGGCCCAAATTTCGTTATTTGTGAAATAATCCTATTTGTGATATAGTACACCGCTTTCGCTGTATCAAGGGTTAAAAACTAGGAAATGTGTTTTAATGGGTTGATATACAGCCCAGATTCCAAACAAAACTCAGAGAACTTAGACGATGCGTTTTGTAACTTCGTTGAAGTTTTAGATATTAATAAAGCATTGTTCTTCTTTCTTTCTTAGCAGTATTCAATTTAAAATGTGTAATCATAAAAGCACATTGTATAAAAACAATCACAATATCATACAGGTACGTTGTCATGCATAATCCACAACAATCATAATAGCTTAATATTAAAATATATTTAAAACATTGTGGCCAGATGTAGGTAAAACCCAAATTGTGAGTTCCTAATAGTGATTTTCACCGAATCGCTATTAAGAACTCGCAATTCTACATGTAGCTAAAAAAATCGCTAAAAGATAGCACTTCGGTAAGATCCACTAAAATAAATACCGAATCCTTATTACTGACTCAGCATTACCGATTCCTTATTACTGATTCGGTATTTAGCGAATCCAGTATTTCAAAAAATCGCAAATCTGTGAATCAGCCAGTCCTGTGCTTCCTGATGACCTCACAACCAAGTAGTGGCCACACCCATGCAGTTGCACTGATCCTGAAGCTGTGGGAGAGGCAGGAAGCAGAAGCAAAACCCCAGGAGCTGCACAGCAACCAACTTGCTGACACACCAAAAATACCATGGACACACAGGAAAAGGGAAAGGATGCTGTAGAGAGGAAGAGAAAATATAAATTCAGTGTGAGGGAGTTGGAGGTACTTATTGAGGACCTGTTAATTAATCTGCATACTAAGACCTGCGTGCAAGTAAAGCTGTGTGACGGGTCAATCCTATCAAGGAAAATTCCAACAACAAAAGGCCTCAAGCAAGGCTGCGTACTGGCCTAAACGCTATTTAATCTGTTTCTTGCACATCTGATCCCACTATTAAATGCCAGCAATTCACATTCTCCAAAGATTGGGAACCTTGTACTACCATGCCTACTCTACGCTGATGACCTAGTATTGATCAGTCAAACGAAGGTGGGTCTTCAGCATCTTCTGAATATCACGTTTGAATACTCAGAGGCTAATGACTTAAATATTAACCTGGAAAAAAACCAAAACCAGGACAATCAAAAAGAACCTTAAGAAAATATCTGTCTGGTTTTGAGATAAGACTCGAATAGACTCAGTTACAGAATACAAATATTTGGGGGTGATCATTTACAAAAGCGGGCACTTTGTAACCCAAAGAGGCACAATTAAAAGAAAGGGCAGAGAGCATAGCCGCCTCAATGAGAAACCTCAATTCCAAACTGACAGGCCACTCACTTGCCCCACTGGTTGAAGTTATACGAGCACAACTCCTACCCACAATAACTCATGGGAGCGAGGCACAGAGGGGAAGGGACTCAAAGCTCTTGGATGTTGTGGTCGCAAAAGTGTACAGAATAATTTTTGGTTTACCAACACGAGTCACTCCAGCACAAATTCGGATCGAGTTTGGTGTTCAAAAACAGACCATTGCAAGTAAAGGTGCTATAGTTATTTTTTGGGACAAAGTAAGGAAATCCAAATCAGGCATCCTAAATTGGCACTTGTGGTCTGAGATACAACAGAAAGAAGCATCACCAGCAGCAAAATATTTAGTAACTAGTGTGTCTACTCTGGGTCTTACCGAACTTTGGGCAACTCCTACAAGCCATTGCCTTCTTAAGAAATTAACAAAGAAAATAGTAAATAATCAATCTTGGATTGAAGATAAGGCAGCCCTAACAAGGAGGTTGCATGGCTGGATGATCTTGAGCCCCTATTCCTCCATGGCCGCACAAAAGTATCTAGCTTCGGGTTTTGACAAACATACAAAAATTCTATTTTTTTATATACAGATTAGGCTTGTTGCCATGCACAAAGCACTTTCCATATTGGTTGAAAAACCAATCTGATCCTAATTGTCATTTATGTGGTACTCCGCAAGAAGATATGCTGCATTTCCTCTGCACATGCAAGGAACTAACAGAGGAAAGGAGACAGCTTTTAAAACCACTTTTTAACCAGAGAGGTATCTGCACACGGATACAGGCTGTGCTAGCATGTTTTGCACCCAAGGACACGCAGCTTAATTGCCACTTTGTAAAATTCTTAAGACAAGTGGAGAAGAAAATGCCTAGTCAGAACAGCAATATAGCTGATGGGGAAAAGACGAACGCTGCTAAATAACTGCTTATTCCTTTTATGTAACAGTAAACACCAGTTGGTTATAATGTCTTTCTAATTGTTTTTTTAAATATTTTTTAATAACTGATTACATGTAATGAGATATTTTGTAGCAATGGTTTTAGGTAACTCTGCTAAATAAAATAAACTTGAAACTTGAGGAGGTGGTGAAGGATCACGACCAGCTGCTTGGGAAAAAATCACTGCAAGTCCCGAATTGCAAAAAGGGAAAATATGGCTTGCGATCCAGCAGAAAATAAATGCCATCGGTGTCACCCAGCGCTCAATAGAGGAACTTAAGAAGCGCTGGTAAGATCTCCGTAAACGTGCCAAGGAGAGGGTAGCTGACCGGCTCAAGCCAGAAAGACAGGTGGGGGGATATCAACAGCGCCTGCTCAGACTGCCTTGGAACAAATGTTGGAGTCCACCCTCCAGCTGGAGAGCGTCAATAGCGGAGAGAGACATGGACAGTTCAGCCACAGGAGCCAACAGACTAGGTAAGATGCATGCACAGCATGCTGTGCCCCCCTCCCTAACCCCAATTCCCAATTACCCTGCAAGAATCTCACTCCAGTCCATGCTTTGCCAATAATCAGTAATGCATCATGGGAGATGATGGGCAACTAATAGCATAGCAGTCAGTCCACTGAACCCAAATGCATGTCACACACATCAGTAGATAAGCACGCCGGGGACAGACAGTTTGATTGGCAATCATTACATTTATTGTAAGGCAAATGCTACTAGACAAGTGAGTAAATGGACATTCTGTATCCACAGGGGAGCCTTCGTGCCAGACTGCAGGAGGGGAGACAGGAGAGGCACCCAGGGAGCCCAACACACTGGAAGAGGATGTCCTGTCACCTGCTGAGGTCACACCACCATCACCACCACCACCATCACCAACGCCACCAACACCACCACCACCGAGAGCCAGGAGGCATACAGTGGCTAGCCTCCAGGAGATGGACGGCTCAGAGGAAGAGAGCATGGGAGCCCAACAGACCCTGCAGGATGAGGATAGATACACAGCAGGAACACAGTCCCCCATGGAGCTTGGCAACACAGGTGCCCGAAGATGCGGAACAAGGGCACACAATCCTGAGGTAGAGGAGTCCAGTGTCTTTGCAGGTCTGGAGGGGAAGATGCTGAAAGTGCAGTGCCTGCAAGGCATAACAATGAGGGCAATGCGATGCCAAATGGTGGCCAACAACAAACACATGCGAGACATGAAAGAGGCCATATACTGCCTCAACAACACCGTGGCTGAGGGCATGCGGGACATGTCAGAGGCTGTTAGACTGGTATACAGCAAGATGGAAAGCAAACGTGGAGCAAGGCGCAGGGACAGACAGAGATTGGATGGATGCATGAAGGCAGTGAACCCGCTATGCAATGCCACCCATTCCTCAGCAGGTGCTCAGTGGCAATGCAGCTGGAGAGGGCACAAGGGGATTGTCACAGTCACCAGTGCCCTGGAGGTGCTGCATACCATGAAAATCACTGCTACAGGATCGGGGAATGGGGTGTAAGTGAGGAGGTAACAAGCCGCAGCAGTATCACTCCCCCATTACAGGAGTCCAGGAGACGCAGTGGAAGGCACGGGCCAGCCGCAGGACAGACCGCTAGGGAGGACAGTGTGCCTAGTGAACGCAGCAGTGCTGCACGTGGGTGCAGAAAATAAAACCAGGCATCCCCTGGCATTGGTAGATGGGTGAAGTAACCCATTTGACATAATGATGGGATTGTGAACATTGCATGTGGAGTGTCTATTGCATGTTGGGGTTGTTGAGGCACTGTGAGGCCATCATGGTGTGGTGGTGTGCTGTCCTATTGCCTGACTTAAGGTCAATTAAACACTGTTACGCTATTGCAGTTACTCACTTTGTCTCATTACTTACTCAGAAATAGTTGTGTGTTATCTCAGCCCACATGTGTCTCCCATCTGGTTCTGCTGCAACACCTGCTGTGCTGTGCTGTGGCTGTGGACAATACTCTCCCTAATCCTCTGATTCAGTGAGTACCACCGGTGTTCCTTTCCTTGTAGCCAGGTTAAGCAGCATGGCACATCTTGCTATTATTTTGCAGCAGGTCAGAGGGCGGTACTGCCATGCACCTCCACTTTTGTGGAGGCAACGGAGCCTGCTTTTGAGGAGTCCGAATGTACACTCCACCACATTCCGCGTTGATTTATGTGCAACATTGAATCACCTTTCACTTGGGGTAGATGGGTTGAGGTATGGAGTCAGGATGAATGCTCGCACCACATATGTGCTATCACCTAGGTGTTATAGGAAGAAAGATTATTTGCAGTCAGCAATAGATACATCAAAGATAGACATCAGGGTGTTTCACATTTATTTACCTAGCGGGTATAATTCCCCAAATTCACCTCCCGCTAGACGGGTATAGATCCCACTGTTCCTGAAGATGTACGAATCATGCCTGCTCCCTGGAAATTTTGCAACGATGTCGGTAATGATGCATCACATATGACCTGTAAGTTGATTGAATGTGTTGATTTGAGGTTATGGTAGATGTACTCAGTAGCAGAGGGGGGGGGGGGCAGAATGGTATATGTGTCCCGTCAATGCACCCTATTACATGTGAGAACTGGGCTTTCTGATAAAAGTCCATCTTTGTCTTGTGTAGTTCCGCCTGAGTGCTGGAGAACCGAATATAGTGGTGCATCCTTTGCATCATGGCATCCAGCAATTTGTTAAAAAATCGCCATAGGCAACTCTGTGAGACACCTCCAGCCCCAGCTATTACCCCCTGGCAACTGCCGGATGCTAGTAGGTGCAGACAACAGAGGACCTCCACATGTGGAGGTATTGCGTGTGCCCTTGGTGTCTGGTGCTCTAGGAGTGGGTGCAGGTCATGTATCAGGTCCAGGATGGTGGTTGGGTGAAGCCTTTACCTCTCAGAGGATTTCTGCCTCTGTGAGTTGGAATAGTGAGATGCGCAGTCTGTATACACGTTCCTGTTGTCTCCAGATCCTTTGAGCTGTAGCTTGTATCCATATCCGTCTTGCAGTGACATAGAGGGCCGCCATTGTGTTCACTCAGATGCATTTTGGGGCTGTTTATGTGCTGTGCACCTGGTTACCACCTGCTTTGAGTTAGTGGTAACTTGCGACTCCTATTTAGTGATTTTTAATGGCATCGGTATTAGCGATTTTAGGTACATTGTTCTGCTACTTTATTTAGCGATTCCTTATTTTGCTACATAGCGAGTCGGTGTGGCATATTCGCTAAATAAGGAATCGCTAGGTTCATTCCATTCGTTTTAGGGAATCTTTATTTTTTCATTTGGAGTTTCTGCCTCTACATTACGCATAGGGTTTTAGCGTTTGTAAATGTGGAAATTCTGCGAATTTCGGCATTTGCTATCGGTAATTCACTACCTACATCTGGCCCTATATCTATAAAAACTTTCAAAGACCAGTTCCGTTATTCACATTGTTTTCCTACTACTAATCACACCTTTCAAGTATTTAATTAGATGGCTACTAAACACATCATGTTCTAGAAGTTGTAATATAAAAAAGGCTGGGCCACATTGTCTCAATCCTAACTCCTTAATATTGGGACTATCTATCTTTTTCTTAACATCGAACAAAAAAGTAACATGTGCATTGTGGATTGTGTGGATATATCATCACATGGGGAAGGGTATAAAATTCTCGACCAGTCGTTCATGTTTGGAAAAGTTGTTAATCTATATAGAATTCCTAGGCAAAAACTGGTCAGAAGCATCCTATCATATCCCCGATTGACATTTACAAGTTAGGGTTGTACACCAGATTGAAGTAGTAATGATTCATTTTCTCTTACTGTAGATTTAGACTATTTCGGTGGAGATTCTATTTGTCTCCAGGAGCTAGAGATTCCTAGAAATTGTGGTAATGCTACCTGAGTCATCGAAATATTCTGGGTGCCCAAGATCGGTCATGAAGTTCTTAAAATGTTTAATCCAGGGAATATGAAGCGCCCTTTGTAGCTTAATACAAGTGTTTAGCACGTCCCGATTAAAGCTAGGAAATGTAGTAAACCATATCTTATGCCACAGCAAGATCGGTTGTATCTTAATTAAATCTGAAATATATGACAATCCAAGTTCTGCATGACAGATATAGATAGCAGTCCCACTCGGGACCGCTAATAGATATCTCAGGAATGCGTTCTTGATTAGTTGTAAGGGTTATGGATCAGTGTAACCCCAGATTGTGGTGCCATACGTGGCGGTTGAAACACACTTTGCTTTGTAAATCTTTATTAATTCCACAATCTGTCTTTTGCCTAATTTACTAGCAAATTTCACTAGTGCTGCAGTTGCTTTTGCAAAAAGCAGTTTCCTGGCTACAGTGGCATGTGACCAGGAGCCCTTTTGCTCGAAGAGAATCCCCAGAGATGACAATCTATTGATGAATTAAACCTTGCTGTCATTAATATAAATGTCTTGACATTTTACACTATTGTTTCCGCATTTCCTGACGAATGTTTTAGTGTGTTTACTTGGAGGCCTAAATTAGTCATAAACGTTGAAATGCTGGAGACAGCTCTATGCAGTTTATGACAGGTAACAAGCCCAGGCAAAATAAGAAAAACGGCAATGTAAACAAACAAATAAAGCAGATATACACTTATAATTGCCAAATTATTAATTTTAATACATTTTATAAAAATAAGATAAATTAATTTCTGATGTGTTTTCTAAAAAAAAAGATTACAAGTACTCTATATAAAAAATCAAGACTAATTGATCAACAATGTTCATATTATCCAAATTAATATAGAGAAAAGACGGGTTTCTTCAACGCGTTTCGACACAGGGGTGTCTTCATCAGGAAAATACTAAAAATAAGCAAGCAAAATTTTAAAAGACAAATACAATACATTATAAAGTGCATAAAATAAGTACAGCTCATTGTATAATCCATTGCCTGAAGCCAGATGACAGTACATGATATGCCGCTATTAAGGCTCTATGCAGGCCAAGTTGTGTGTTAGAGATTAAAACAGCATCGTCGGTATACAACAATGCTGGAATTGGAAGATTATCTGTGTATGGGAAATCCTGACATTTGCTGGTTAAGACTAGACCTAGGCCATTAATATACAGAGTAAAAAAGAAAGAGGGTAACAAACACCCTTGTCTCACCCGCTTCCTAACTGGAAACATGGTTTCCCCCATCCTAGACTTCCGCAGCGAACCCTAGCACATGCGTCTTGATATAGCTGCCTCAGGAAGTTTATAAGTTGCATCTCCACCCCCAGGTCCTCTAATATAGTCCAGAGTTTGCGATGTCTAACACAGTCAAATGCAGAACGAAGTTCTACAAATGCCAGGAAGAGATTCCCACTTTTAGCTTGCGTATATTTGCCCCAGATGATGTTCAGGTTTAGCCCTTGTTTGAGAGTACTGAGGCCTTGTCGAACCCCAAATTGCAGTTTCGAGATTATGCCAAGGTCCTCAGTCCACGTCTGCAACCTATTCAATAAAATTTGAGCGGCCACTTTTACAAGAGAATCTAATAATGATGTTGGTCGGTAACACATGGGATTGTTGCTGTCTCCCTTCTTAAAGATAGAGACCAATATCGATTCTGACCAGGATGGAATAAGACCTTGTTTGCAGCAGGCTTTCAGGACTAATGTTAATAAAGGGCCCCAAAGTAGGGGATTAGATTTGTATAGGTACAAAGGCACATCATCTGGACCTGTTAAGTAATTATGGGTCCGGGATCTGTCTAGCGGTTGCCTGGAACATCACCCGAGCATTATCATTATACAAGTTCGAAAAGTGATCCACCCATAAGTCCTCACTGATGGTTATCTCAATTGATGGCAGGTCTTTGGGTGCTATAAAAGGGGCATCCACAGCTTTCCACAAGCATGTGTTGCTTCCAAGTTTGGATGCTTCTTGTAGAGCCTGCCATGATTCTTCTCCTACGGTGTCCTTTCGTACTTTGAGGGCACGTCTATATGCCTTTCTAGCCATCTTACTTTCAGATTAGTTTCTAACAGATTTATGTAAAGTGTTTTTCAAGGCCGGATGGGCTTTAGAACAATTTGTATCAAACCATCCCAACTTCTTAATATGGGGTTTTGTTTTATCCACATGTC
The DNA here is from genome assembly GCF_964261635.1 of Lissotriton helveticus. NCBI lineage: Eukaryota > Metazoa > Chordata > Amphibia > Caudata > Salamandridae > Lissotriton > Lissotriton helveticus. The sequence goes on along the minus strand of NC_136068.1, from coordinate 874,819,881 downwards.
AATTCTTCTTAATCTCAGAGGATATTGGGAAAAAGGAATTCAAAATATCAGCGTTCACAGCGGTCTCATCGAGACAGACTGCAAAGTCTGATTTACAGTTATTGAGAAGTGTCTTAGTAAATCCAACCGAGACCAAATGATTGAATAGTTGGACATATAGTTGCATAAAGCCTGTGTCTAACACAGGGTGGTGTGGAGTGCAAAAAAACGATGGATTTAGGCCCAGATCCTTGTACTGGGGTGAATGTATGACATTGTTCTACATTCTGTCCATCAACTGTGTTTTTTGCAATTTCACCCTGAGTGTGCTGGGGATGCTCAGACGTGAGTCCCAGGCTCTCCACACCACTGGAGTCAAGCTATCCAGGCTGATGAAGGCTGATAGCCAGAAACCGGTCCTTGGATGCTTGATTCCGGTCTGGGAAAGACATGGCCTGGTAGTTCGGACTGGACTGTTCCCATGAGGCACAGGGTCAGAGCTGATTTGCATATAGCCAGTGTCTAACCCAGGGTGGTGTGGAGTGCAAAAAAAACGATGGATTTAGGCCCAGATCCTTGTACTGGGGTGAATGTATGACATTGTTCTACATTCTGTCCATCAACTGTGTTTTTTGCAATTTTCACCCCGAGTGGGCTGGGTATGCTCAGACGTGAGTCCCAGGCTCTCCACACCACTGGAGTCAAGCTATCCAGGCTGATGAAGGCTGATAGCCAGAAACCGGTCCTTGGATGCTTGATTCCGGTCTGGGAAAGACATGGCTTGGTAGTTCGGACTGGACTGTTCCCATAAGGCACAGGGTCAGAGCTGATTTGCATATAGCCAGTGTCTAACCCAGGGTGGTGTGGAGTGCAAAAAAACGATGGATTTAGGCCCAGATCCTTGTACTGGGGTGAATGTATGACATTGTTCTACATTCTGTCCATCAACTGTGTTTTTTGCAATTTTCACCCCGAGTGGGCTGGGTATGCTCAGACGTGAGTCCCAGGCTCTCCACACCACTGGAGTCAAGCTATCCAGGCTGATGAAGGCTGATAGCCAGAAACCGGTCCTTGGATGCTTGATTCCGGTCTGGGAAAGACATGGCTTGGTAGTTCGGACTGGACTGTTCCCATGAGGCACAGGGTCAGAGCTGATTTGCATATAGCCAGTGTCTAACCCAGGGTGGTGTGGAGTGCAAAAAAACGATGGATTTAGGCCCAGATCCTGGTACTGGGGTGAATGTATGACATTGTTCTACATTCTGTCCATCAACTGTGTTTTTTGCAATTTTCACCCCGAGTGGGCTGGGTATGCTCAGACGTGAGTCCCAGGCTCTCCACACCACTGGAGTCAAGCTATCCAGGCTGATGAAGGCTGATAGCCAGAAACCGGTCCTTGGATGCTTGATTCCGGTCTGGGAAAGACATGGCTTGGTAGTTCGGACTGGACTGTTCCCATGAGGCACAGGGTCAGAGCTGATTTGCATATAGCCAGTGTCTAACCCAGGGTGGTGTGGAGTGCAAAAAAACGATGGATTTAGGCCCAGATCCTTGTACTGGGGTGAATGTATGACATTGTTCTACATTCTGTCCATCAACTGTGTTTTTTGCAATTTTCACCCCGAGTGGGCTGGGTATGCTCAGACGTGAGTCCCAGGCTCTCCACACCACTGGAGTCAAGCTATCCAGGCTGATGAAGGCTGATAGCCAGAAACCGGTCCTTGGATGCTTGATTCCGGTCTGGGAAAGACATGGCTTGGTAGTTCGGACTGGACTGTTCCCATGAGGCACAGGGTCAGAGCTGATTTGCATATAGCCAGTGTCTAACCCAGGGTGGTGTGGAGTGCAAAAAAACGATGGATTTAGGCCCAGATCCTTGTACTGGGGTGAATGTATGACATTGTTCTACATTCTGTCCATCAACTGTGTTTTTTGCAATCTAAACAATATCTCAGCATCAGTATGAAGTTGTATTCCTAAGTATCGGACTGTATCAGTGGTCCATTGCAGTGGATATTCCATTTCAATGTTCTGTGTGATAGGAGTTAAGGGGAACGCTAGTGATTTTGACCAATTAACCTTCAGGCCCGATAAGGAGCCAAAGCGGACCACCTCTCTCAGCACGGAGGTTATATTGTTTTCAGGGTCTCGGACGTACAGTAAAGTGTCGTCGGCAGACATAGACACCGATATCTTGTAAGTGGGGACGCCTATGCCTTCATTGCCGTGATACTCTCGGAGTGCGCAGGCTAATGGTTCGGCAACCAGGGCGTATAATAGGGGCAAAAGCGGGCACCCCTGTCTAGTGCCTCTACTGATGGGAAAGTCGCTGGTCACCAAGTTACCCAGGCGGAGCCTAGCCCTCGGGCAGTTGTATTACGCCCCTATCATCTGAAGGAATGGTAGCCCCACACCCATCCGTTGCAGCACCAAGCGCATGAATGGCCATTCCACTGAGTCGAAAGCTTTTTCCATGTCTAGGAATACAGCTAACGCCTTCCTACCCTGCCTTACGTGTTGCATCGTGCCCAGGACCGTGCGGATGTTATATATCAAGTTCCTGCTGGGAATGAAACGGGCCTGTTCAGGGGCCACCAGCCGAGGCGCCAGAAGCGGCAGTCGATTAGCTAGTACTTTAGCAAACAGTTTGGTGTCTACATTTAGTAGGGAAAGTGGCCTATATGAGCTGCATTCGTCCCGAGGCTTGCCTGGTTTTGGTATCGCGACCAGCAGCGCCTCCCGCATGGATTGTGGCATACTGCCCTCCACGCAAATATCATAGAAAAGTGTGGAGAGGTAAGGGAGTAGTTTGTCCTTAAAGGCCTTGTAGAACCCTACAGTGAGGCCGTCAGCCCCCGGTGCACTGCCAGAGCGCATACCCGTTAGAGCTTCCGTGATTTCGTCTTTCTCTATCGGGTGCATCAGGAATTCCCTGTGTGTGTTAGTCAGCGTGGGTATATCAATGTGGTCAAGGTAGTCCGTAATGTCTTCCTCAAGGTCTCCTCTTTTGGACTTATATAGATCAGCATAATAGGCCGTGAAGACTCTAGCTATGTCTGCTTCCTCCGTCAGTACCTCCCCATCCTCCGATTTGATCTCAGAAATGTGTTGTCGCCCCCTTTTCCCGCTGATAACCCTGGCTAGGACTGAGCTGGGCCTCTCACCCTCCCCATATGTTCTTGCTGTTGCGTACTTCCCCATATGTGTCACTTCTCTATCTGCTTCCTCATGATACTCAGCGAGGAGAATCTTGAGCTCCTCACCTACCGTACTATCCGTTTGACTATTCTGTGTATCCTCCAGAGCTGCAATACGTCGCTCAAGGTCCATCAGTCTCTGCCTGATGGACTTGAGTACTCCGGAATGTTTGGACATAGCTATGCCTCTGATATATACCTTAAATGTTTCCCAGACGACCTGGAAGCTGTCTACTAAACCCACGTTGGTCTCAAAGAATACATCTATTGCTTCTGCAAGCTCCCCTCTAAATACCGGGTCTAGGAGAGAGTAGGGAGGGAACCTCCATGTGAAGGGCGGGATGGCGTTGCCTGGAGTGTCCAGCACCAAGAGTACTGGTGAGTGATCTGAGAGGGTCCTGGGAAGTACTTTGCAGTCCCTAATCCGTCCCAGCATGGAGGCTGATGCCAGCCAGTAATCTATTCTGGTGTGGATCTCATGGTATGCAGAGTAGTGGGTATACCCCCCTTGCTCTGGGTGTCTGTGCCGCCACACGTCCTCAAGGCTCAGACATGTGTTGATGCTTCTTAGCGCCAAGGCAGCCATCGAGGGGCAACTGGGAGGACCAGCCGATCTGTCCGGAGCAGGGTCTAGGACCAGGTTAAAGTCCCCGCCCCATAGAATACGCTCATTGTCATACTGCTTGGCTATGGCAGCTAGGGTTTGAAAGAAATCTGGGGAATCAAAGTTAGGGCCATAGGAGTTGATTACCACCACGTCAATGTTGGGTCCTGTGCACCTGGAGATGACGTATCTACCCTCCATGTCTGCGTGTAGTGGGTGGAGGGAGAGGCCAGATTTCGGCTTAATCCAGGTGAGCACCCCCCTGGCATGCAACGTGAATCCTGCTGCCGCAATGTTATCCTCTAGCACTCTGCAGTGTAACATTCTGTGTGTACAGCGTTGTTTGCATTGGCCCTGTCAGCCATTAAGATACATCGGGTACATATTAAGAGTGATTGTCTTTTTTGTGCTCAGAGTCCGTAGTATGTCTAGAGTCAGATACCATACCCCCCTTCACCCCACAAACTATCCGCCCCCAAGAACCCCACTTCCCCCCTCCCACAGCAGACCAACCCCAACAAGGCCTTGCATGAGTGTCCCCCTCCCCCCTTTTCCCCAACTGAGTCCCCAACTGTCAAATCCCCTTTCGGGCATTCAAGGTGCATTGCGCGCGGGGGCCGAGGTTGCCGGGCAGCCATCAAGTGTGTTGGTTTCAGTCCCTTCCGACAACCCCACTCCAAATCCTCGCTGCACCCAGCAATTACATCAGCTTACATGTATTTAACAACATTGATTGTCCAGAATATCGGTCGCGCCCCAACGGCGCCGCTCAGCAAATGTCTCCCACCTGCTGCGTGACCCTAGCATCTGCCTGAGCAAACTAGCAAGTAACAGCCCACCTGGGCCCTCCACCACCAGACTTACAGTTCAGTTGGATTTCACCAATAAACGGGTCGATCAAGGAATCAAGGCTTCTTTAGAGGTGCCCCGCTGGCTCTCAGCCCCCAGGGCGTGGCGGCAGTCAAGTGTAATGGCCCCATCGAAATTGACCCAGTCTATTGTGATCCTGCAGAGATCGGATTCTCCGCATGCTGGCTGTGTTGCCGCCCTATTCTTGCTCATCCAGCTGACTTCGTCGGTCCTCGCAATCCACCTGAACTGAGTTCGTGCTGCATGTCTTGGACCATCCTTTCAGCGCCTGCTGGAGTGTTTTAGGTTCGTAAAGAAGTGAGAGTGCCCCTGCTGGTGGACTCGTAGTTTTGCCGGATACAGCATGGCATAATCCAGTCCAAGTTCTCGAAGCTGTCTTTTATAGGGGGCAAAGTGTTTATGTGCCTCTTGTACTCTCGCCATAAAGTCAGGATATAGGGAGATTTCCGAGTCCTCAAACTGCAATGTCTTCTTGTCTCTAGCTGCCCGGAGAGCAGCGTCTCTGTCTCTATAATTGAGGAGCTTGGCGATAATGGGACACGGCGGGGCCCCTGGGCGAGGCCGTGGGCCAAGCGAGCAGTGCACGCGTTCCACTATGAACATTGGGGAATAAATTGTCTCTCCCAGCAGTGTGACGAGGAGCTTCTCCACAAATTTTTCCATAACGCCAGTTTGCGTCGTCTCTGGAATGCCCGTGATGCGTATGTTAGAGCGTCTCGATCGCGCCTCCAAATCATCCGTCTTCTCTTGAAGCATTTGCATGAGTTTCCCTAATTTCTTGTGGTCGGTATCCAGTTCCGTTTGCGCCTCCTCGACCTCTGTGAGGCGTCGTTCGGACATATCCAGGCGCTCCGCGTGTTTGTCGACGTGCTCCGCCATGCGGTCCATCTGGTAGGTGAGCGAGTCTATTTTGGAGCCGATCGACGCCATGCTGTCTTATAGGCCTTTTTCCATGGCCAGTAGCATATTTTTGATGTCCGAGTAGTCAGTATTCCCCACACCGCTTACCGAGTTGGTTATATCTGTCTCCGGGGTGTCCGAGGCCTTAGCGCGTCGCTGTTCAAATGGGAGTCTGCTCTGGGTTTTATCGCCTTTCCCCATGTCGACGCCTCGCCGTGCCGCCTACATTGGCTGGCTAGGCCGCAAAATGGCACCGGGACAAATTGACTGTGGGAGTGCAGCGCCGTCTCGATGCCCAGCAAGGCGCCGGGTGCAGGGGTTCCTCCTCCCTCTCAGCTTCAGTACCGCACCTGCTAGTAGTGTCAGTCCGGCGACCCTTGGGATGTGCTGCTGTGATCGCCGCCAATCGAGCGCGATGCCCGTCGTCGAGGCCCCAGATTGCCGCCCCCAGCCACTTGCTGTATTGGTGCTCCCGCTTTGCCTCCCGTGGGAAGGGACGCTTCGAGGTGAGTGTCACAAGCGCTCTGCTGTTGTTGCCGCGGACCTGCGAGAGCCCCCTTGCTGCAGGTCTCCCTCCTGTGGCTCTCCCCAATCCAGTTTTGCCTCAGAGGCCCAAGTGACATGTGCCAGAGCGCCTTACCGTCAGTACGGCCGTGCTTGAGGGGAGAGCCCACCGCGCCCAGCAGCCGTCCGAGCGTAACCGTCTGTGGGGGATGGGGGGGGAGGCCGGATGGAGTGTGCCTCTCCCTTCTCGATTTTCAAGGCTGAGTGTTCCTCGCGCCTGGTCCACAGACACCACCGGCCTCAGCCGCCTCGCAGGGCCAGATGTCGTAGCACGTAGCCCGGCCGCCAGAACACTCGAGGGCGCGGCTCGCGGCCTCTCTCACCGTAGGATTTCACTCCGCCACCAGGCCACACAGCAGCGTCCTCGAGTGCAGTTAAGGACACCAAAGGATGCCAGAGCGCCGTGGGTGGCAGGAACCGTGTTCTGGAGTCCAGGTGCAAGCTGGTGTAGGATTTTGTAGGATTTTTCTGGGGCATCGACGCGGAGCTAAGAGATTACACGTCCGCCATTGTCGCCGGCAAGCTCCGCCCCCCCCCTGGATAGGCTTTTTATGCTTCGTACCTTGCGTGGAAAGTCAAGGGTGATACTTAGGGGAAAGTGGTCACTAAATGCAACAGGGTAGGTTATAAGTCTGGTAGAGTGTCTATTTAAGACCAGAACATAATCAATAATAGAGCATGTCCCTCAACTGTTGAAAGTGCAACTAAATGGGACTATGAGTGAACATAGTTAATTTGCAAATCCAAGATCAGATGAAAATTTGATAAAGTTTAAATGGTCCCCAAGCTGTTGAGTGAGAAAAGTTGACAGAATCAGTTACCATCATCAGGCGTTAGACCACATATATCTCCATTGGTGTGCAGACACAAAGCAGAGTTGAAGTCCCCCCCTATATTACACACATATCCTTATCCTTATTCATCTTGTTCTGCATAATATTCAAGTCCCTCTGTACATTTCTCAGAACCCCCTCAACTTGATCTCTTGGTATGTTATTATAAAAGTTCAACAGGGCAGTACAGTGCATGTTATCAATATGCAGCATCAATACCTGGTAGAAAATATCAGAAATCAAAAAATCTATCTTTTTGACTTTCACTCTATGGGAGACATATGTGCATAAACTACCCTTGTTCCTCCCATGAGATGATAATACTTCAGGGGAGTGGAATGTTTTATAGCCATTTATGTGCAGAATATCCTCAACCCAGGTTTCTTGCAGGCATTATACGTCAAAATCCTCTACAAAATCTAGCCAGGGACTTGAGAGTTTAACACACAGCCCACCACATTCCAAAATATTACTTTACATGTTGGTGTATTTCCATGATCAGAGTTACTACGATCTGTTCTTCTGTGGTCAATGACTGTAAAGAGAAGTTGTTCTACGGGTGTCAGTGAGTTTTGGCTACAGACTGGGATATTTGTATCGTCGATTACATTTGTGCAATTGAAAGGTGTTACCATGGTAACAAGAGGAGATGATTCTATGATAGTGTTGTGCAAGACCATATGTTTGATGTTCAAGTCAATCGATGTCCTCCAAGGAGGGAAATATATCGATATGGTTCTGCATGGGAATACTATAGGAGTGTGGTAAAGTACCTTAAGGGCATCTCCTGCAGGTTCTTATCTGATTTTGGTAGGATGGTTGATAAAAATATCCCAGAGGGATAACGTTAATATCCTTAGTCATGGTCTATTCATTGCCAACTCTAGTGAGAATATCTTGAATCAGTTGCTGTGTTTTAAATGACAGTGATATACAGTCACCCGAAAGTGTGATGTGATCTCTAGCATCTCACCCAACCCTTCTTACCATCTTGAATTCACCAAATAGTGCCTCTGTTAACCTAGTTTTTGTACCCGACCAAAAAAGAGCTTTGTTTCATGGTGAGTCCAATGATTCTTTCGCCTGGATTGGTAGGCGAGGTACTTTGGCCAAAATTATTATATACAGTGCGGTCGCAGCTGGCAAGTCCAACCTGGAACCTTCTGTGTCTGGGTCGCTTAAGTATGGTGGTTGACTTGGGGGAATTGTCCCTGTGCTAAAACTAGCCGTTGAACTTAGTTTATTGTCCTTGTTTTGTTTCATGTTAATTGTATATCTATTAAGGAGAGTTGAACTCTTGACTGTGAGGCTCTGGTCTGGTATAACTGTTGGCCTTGTCCCCCGTTGTTTTTGTTCTGTGTATCTGGGGGATGAGTTACTATCTGGGCGCCTTGCTAGATTAAGTGTATTGGTCTTAGTAGGGTAAAGATGTACTCCTAAGTGCTCGTTCAGCATGTCTTCTATAGCTACCACCCTAGCTGTTAAATTAGATAGGGCATCAGTAATATTTTTTTGTAACCCATCTATTTTAAGTGATATCTTGTTGGAGTCCTCGGTATGACTATTTGTTCAAGTATTAGATGGATGTAGTCCTCTTCTCCCATTTTCGGACTTCTTCTGTTTAGTAGTTTTTTTTAACGCTTTTTTGTTACAAAATCAGAACTAGATGCAGATGGATGATCGTCAGGGGTCTCTGATACAACCTCAGTGTTTTGGGGGCACTTTGAAGGGGGTTGGGATTCGCGTTCCTGGTCAGACACATACATGTGGTCTGACACTTCCTGCACACAGCCATTCATATTATGTGGGCCTGTTATAGTCTCTTATTGTGAATCTTGAGAAACAATACACTCAAGGTTTTGGGAGCTCGGAAACCTCCCTTCGACCTTTTTACCTTGTGTTAGTGTCTCCCATTGCTCCCGATAAATATGTCATTACTGAATGCTGCCCCCACCCCCCCGGCTGGCTTTGGTATACTCCCTGCTTATCTATTTTCCATCACTCTCACCCAAAACTAAAGTGCCCGTACAGTAGTATTTAGGACTCTGTACTATTTCTGAATGTTGAATCGATTCCCTACAAATTTCTCAAAACTGTATAATCTCGAAGCTATGTACAATGAATAAAGTTTCCCTTGCACAGTATTATATTAAAAAGGTCACAAATCCAGTCAAAAAGAAATTACGATATTCCCTACTCCGCCCTTCAATAGTTCAGGGTAACAGTCTCTCTTGACGTTTTTAGCAAATCCCGGTATAAGTTTTACAAAAAATCCTATAACCACCTTTGCATAGGTCAAAGTAGCTTGCGCCTAAAATGATTAGTCACTGCAGAGAATACATCCCAAACAACCAGCAACCATAAGGGTGACTCACCCTCGATAAGCAGAGAATCCCAGAAATCATTGATCAAAGAGCTAGCCCGGCCCGGCCTCATCCGGTCCATGATGTGTTAAGACGGGCCCGTCTTTGCCCGGTTTTCACCCAGGCAGTGCCAGGGCCCACTCTGCGCATGTACCGCACTATGGCATGCCTCAGCGTCTTCAATAACGCTCCTGCACTCGAAATCCAGTGCTGCTTCTGTGGACTCCTCCATCACTGGGCAGGAATCAGGGAGTAGCAGCAAAGTGCTGTGTGCAGGCTCCAATGGCAGGAACAGGACAGAGAAGAAAGTGCAATGCAAATCAACGGCGCAACCCGCCCTGCAGGATACCTCAGCATCTTTAATAGCACTCCTGTGCTCTATATCCAGTGCTGCTGCTGTGGCCCCTCCCTCACCGGGCAGGAACCAGGGAGTAGCAGCAAAGTGCTGTGTGCAGGCGCCAAGGGCAGGAACAGGGACAGAAGAGAAAGTGTGATGCAAATTAATGGCGTTGTTATCAAAAAATTCATGCCTTTGAGCCTGACAAACTGAAGACATCATTCAGACAGCTGTTAGGGGCATTAAACTCTCCATTTATATGTAAAATAAATAATGATGAATTCACATCTTTGGCGAATGTCCCATTTAACAATATCGTTTTGGTGAATTCACCATTAGGACCTGTCTTACTCTGGCATAGTTATCAGAATATAACTGACTTTTCAGCTAAAATAATGGGGCTTGTTATATTTGACTACGCAAGTGTAATCCACCTAAAGTTTGTCCACTTAATACTAAGTGGACTGCAAAAAATCCACAATATAGCAACAAGATACCTACACCTTTATATGAGTAGCAGAATCTCTCATTCTCTTCTAGCAATTTACTGGCGGTGCATGACAAGATGCTCTACCATTAAGGCAGTCTAATTGCTCAAAGGTCCATCTATGGGAAATGCCCAACAGTCAAAATCCTAATGTTACTATGAAACTCAGAATATAACCCTTCAATTTAAACTAGCATTCAATCGGATCATGTCCCTCAGCATAAAAAACCCACAATATTTTCAATGATTTATTCATTTTGTGTTTTTATTAAGAGTTATTAACAGCCCAATTGCGTACCTCAGAGTGCTTTTGTAGCGGGAACAAATTCAGTGAACAGGAAAGCAATGCCATGAAAAACATCAGGTCCTTGAAATTGCAAAAAATTCCTTAGTAGAGTTGGAACATTTAGCAACGTGTGACTGGTAGAATTTTTTTTGCCATATGTTAGATCTCTCATGCCCCCAAACGTTTTTGTCTGCTTACCTCTACTTTTTTGCTGATACTAAGCGCTTTACCTCTGCTGACTAATGCTAAAGCTTATCTGCTTCTCCCCTAAAACATGGTTTGGTTGATGTAACCAAAATTGGCACAATTCATTTACATGTGAGTCCCTAGTAGAGTGCCCTACCTGTGCCCAGGGCCTGTAAATTTGATGTTGCTATTGTGCCACCGCCACAAGTAGCCCTTTTAAACATGTCTCAGATATGCCACTGCAGAGCTTATGTGCGCAGTTTACTAACATGTCGACTTGGCATTTAAAACCACTTGCCAAGCCTTATACTCCCCTCTTAATGCACATACGTCTCCCCTAAGGTAGGCCCAAATAGCCGATATAGCAGGGTGCTGTGTAAAAAATAGGTAGGACATGTGAATATCCTGGTAATCAAAAATGCCTACATTCATTTTCCAATACTGTGAAGCCTATTCTTCTCCTAGTTTATATTGGCAAATCTTTATTACACTTTTAAGCTGTAATTCTTGACTGAGAAGGTGTAGCTCTGTCTTATTTAATATCATTAGAATGGTAATGATAAATCATCTTTACTGGTAAAATTGGCTTTAACATTACTATTTTAGAAATTCCACTTTTAGAAAGTTGGTAATTCTCTGCTCTTAAAGCGTTGTGTGCCCGCAGTCTGTCTCCAAAACACATCTGGATGGGTGACAGCGTGACTTTGTGCATTCCTTCTAGATAGCCACAAACAAGGCTAGGTGTATTTCAGTGACCATCTGCATCTTAATGGCTCATCCTGGGCAGGATGGGAGGGGGGAGCTGACACTTACACCTAAATAGGCAGGGTTCTTCCCCACACAAAAGGTTGATTATCCCCCTGTAGTGAGTGTCGAGTCAGGGATAGGAAGAAAGGACGCCTGTGCACTTCAAAGACCCTTCTTTGAAGTCATCCCCACTACAAAGGCACAACTGGGTATAAATAACAAATACTGGCTCTCTGACCTCACCAAATCAGACACTTCTGGACCTATTTATTTTTTTTATTTTGAAAGTTTTATAGAGCATGAACAAGATCCTCACAGATATCAGAGCACTTTACAAAAATATGGGATATAAAGACAAAAGAATACTTAACAAGGCGTTTTGTGCAAAGAAGAGGAGAAGGTTATCAATTGAGAACAATCCAAGGTAACAAAGGTGCATAGGAGGTCAGGCCAGTCATTGTAGTAAAGGAAAATAACGAGTCTCAAGATTTCCTCAGCCTATATTCATGTGAATTTAGCCAAGAGTATTGATTTTACTTCTTTTTTGAAGGATGCAGTGGATGAGTTAAGTCTGGTTTCTGGAGGGAGGGCATTCCAGATCATGGGTGCCATCCCTGAGGAGCGTTTATGTTTTTTTCTTGTGGAATCTTTGTGGTTTCAAAAGAAGATTTTCTGCACTTCTTGTGGCTCTTGAGCCACCCAAAATTATCAATTTCTGAGCAAAGTAACTGGGCGAGTTGTGGTGTATAACCTTGTGTGTCATGCACACAATTTTCAGGTGTATTCTGGCTTCGTAAGGCAGCCAATTCAAGGATTTTAAGTCAGGAGAGATGTGTGAGCGTTTTTTTGATGCATAGATGAGTCTCGCTGCAGCATTAATAGAGGCTCTTAGGGGTGCAGTTGTCGATATGGGGAGGCCACAGAGGGCGACACTTCCATAATCTACCCGAGGGATAACTAGGGCTTGGACTGCGATTATGAAGTCATTGGCTTGGAGGAAGGGTTTCAACTTCCTTAAGGTATTGATTTGGAAATTAGCCCCCTTCGTTTGATTGCTGATATGATGTTGCATATTGAGATTGCAGTCGAGGGTTATGCCTAAAGATTTTGCTGAATCCACGATGATAGGTTGAACGTTGAGTGCAGTGAGATGTTTAAGCCAAGCCTGAGCAATGGGGACTTTGGCGGGAGGTGCTATTAGGAGGAATTCCATTTTTAGAGCGTTCAGTTTGAGATGATTCTCTGCCAGCCATGTCTGTGTGTTTCTAAGCGTTGTGTTGAGTAGTTTGATGTCTTCAGGGGTTTGTATTTTAAGGTAGAGTTGGGTATCGTCTGCGTACATGTGAAATTGCACATTAGATGCTTGAAGCAGTGCGGTGAGTGGTTCCATGACTAGATTGAACAATGTTGGATATAGAGAGGATCCTTGTGGGACACCTAGTGTTACTGGAATGGTTGTGGACATAGTGTTGTTAATCTTGAATTTCTGAGTCCGGTTATGAAGAGAGGAGGTAAACCACTTGAGTACTGTCCCTGATAGACCCATTCTGATATTCAACAGATCAAGTAAGTTCTCGTGTTTGACCGTGTCAAAGGCTGATGAGAGGTTGAGTAGGATGAGGAGGCAAGTACCGTTCTGACCAAGAATTTGAAGCGCGTCATCAATTATGTGTGTCATGGCTGATTCCGTGCTGTGGCCTGCTCGGAAGCCTGATTGGTGTGAGTTGAGGAGGTCAAAGTGCTTGATGTGTTTTGTCAGTTGGAGGTGTACACATTCTTCTAAAAATTTGGCCAAGGTAGGGATATTGGAGATAGGGCGATATTAGTTTAGGTCGGTAGGGTCTGCTGTCGGCTTCTTTAGTATGGGCGATACTTGTCCCACTTTGAGGGAGTCCGGGATGCATCCTTGTTGAAGTGAGCTGTTAATGATTTCGGTCCAAAGCAGGAGAAGCAATGGGATAAAGTCATTTACAGCATTTGCAGGTAGAGGGTCAGTGAGGGGATTGGAGGGCTTCAGGGTACTGAGAATCTTGCCTATAGTTTCTTTTGTGTAAGTATCAAAGGACGACCATGTAGCCTTGTTTTTTAGTTCAATGGGTGTTTTGCTGAGGGGGCTGGAGTATAGGCTTAGATCAGTGAGGAGATCTTTCCTGATGTTATCTTTCTTTAGGTTAAAGAAAGTAGAGAATTCTTCACAGGATTGTAGAGTGCTAGGTGTGTTATGTAGTCATTGAGGTTCTTCCTTGGATTGGGTTTTGATTAACTCAAACAGTTTCTTTGGCTGTTTTTTTGCTTGGTCTAGTTGGTGGCTAAAGAAATCTGCTTTCGAGCGTTTAATTTTTCTAAAGTAAGAGTTTCTCTTTTTCTTTAGTGTTTTAAGGTGCATAGCCGAAGGGGCTGTTCTCCAATTGCGTTCAGCCAGTCTCATAGCTCGTCTATCTTCGTTAAGCAGCCCGTCGTACCATGGTTTGGAGTTTTTAGAGGAGACTCTCTTTAACTGAATGGGGGCAACCTCGTTGACTATCGAGGACATCGACTTGAGGTAGTGGTCGGTGAGAACCTGAATGTCGGAGGTGCCAGTAGGGGGTAGGAGAAGATTGTAGCTGAGAGAAGGTAATGAGTTGGGCTTGAGTTTCTTCAGGTCTATTTTCCAGACCTTGAGTTTGGTGGATTGAACAGGGTTGAGTTTCACGTTTTCATTGATGAAGAATGTGATAATGTGGTGGTCAGACCAGTCACAGGGTTGGATTGAGTCGAGTTGGGTGGAGTCGAGTTCGGAGATTATTAGATCCAGGATAGAGCCTTTGTCGTGAGTAGGGCTGTTGCAGATTTTGGTGAGGTCTAGAGCCCTGAGGACGTTTTTGAGACTATTGACCACAGAGTTGTTGTGATCGTTCCAATGGAGGTTGAAATCACCAAGGAATATTTGTGTGTTTTGTTGACCAGAGTTCGTTGTGATCATGTCCATGAGGTGTTCAGTGAAGGTGAGGTGGGTGGTAGATAATATGCAGAGAGCATACTGGGTTTCCCTCGCTGTTGACGTCGAGGTAGATGTGTTCCCAGGAGGAGAATATAGGGGAAATGGCTCTAATTACTAAGAGGTTGCTCTGATGAATACATGCGATTCCACCCCCTGTCTTGCCAGTCCTATCCAATCTGATGATGTGATAGTTAGGGGGTACTAGAATGTCAATGAGTGGGGAGGAAGATTCTGTTAACCAGGTTTTGGTGAGTATGGTCAGGTCAAGGTCAAGTGCAATAATGAGGTCGGCTAAGTCAGATGTGTGTCATGGGGCAGATCTACAGTTTAGTAGTCTGCATTTGAGCCGAGGAGTGACGAGGGAGGAGGAGGGGTCCAGAGTGAGGGTGATTTTTTTAAGATTATTGGAAACTGTACCTCTATTGTTTTGTGTGGGGGACCTGTGCGGGTTGGGGTGGATAGTAGGGATGGGAAGGTGTGTGGTGGCTATGTGGGTCGTGAGATCGGGATCAAAAGAGTGTAGGAAGGAGCGTATGTCGTACCCCGAAAGTGGATTGATGCTTCACAGAGGGCGGGTGGCAGAATTACAGACGGGAATTGAGGTCCAGTAAGGAGGGTTATGTCTGTGTGAGAGTATAGGATGGGTGGGGGGTTTGCTAGATGAGAGGGTACTGGGGGTGAGGGGTGCCTGGGTTGATTCGAAAACGACTCTTTGACAGTATGTAGATCCTCTTTAATTTGGAGAAGGGTGGACATAATCTTGTCCAAAGTGATGTTTGGAACGGTAGTGGTGGGGGTGGTAGACCGTGGTATGAGTTTGGGAGATTTGGCTCGGTTCGGTGTTTGATCTGATGAAGGCATGGGAAGAGTAAGCGGAGGTGATGAGTAGAGTGTTGGGTATGTATTTGGCATGTATGTATGGGTAGTTGGGGTGGTCGGTGGTGGAAGAGTAGGTGTGATAGGTCTGTCCATGGGTGTAGTATGCTCTGTTGTAAGATTTGGTAGAAACGTAGGAGAGAGTGTAGTGTGTGTGAGTAGGGAAGTTGCAGCTGAAGCTAACTGGGTCGTGGGAGCGTATGGTAGTAGAGGGGGCATGGGAGGAGAGATATGTTCTAAGGGTGGATTAGGGGGATGGGTGGGATGTTCGTAGAGTGGCCATGGTGGGGAGACCTTGAATTAGCAACCTGGTGAACACAGGGGGGTTGGCTGGAATGGGGGGTTCAGAGTACGAGGTGAGCAAGTGGAATAGGGAAGGTGCAGGGGAAGGGAGAGTAAGGGTGGGAGAGCTGTTAGAATGGGAGTGACCTCTGACTGGAAACGGTGGGGGAGCAACTTGTATATTGTGTGCGTGAGTGACTACAATACTGGGGTGGGGGAAGGATATGTCGTTATGAGACAGTGCCAAGGTTGGGGGAAGGATGGTGATGGAGGAGGGGGACTAGGGGTGGGAGGTGGAGGGATAGTGATGGAGATGGGGGGACTGGGGGCAGGGGGGGATATGGTCGTTCCGGGAGACCTACCAGATTGAATAAGGGGTGAGTTTGTTGTTGCAGTGTGTAAGTTGGAAGTATGTAAGGATTAGGTGAAGAGAGGAGACGTGTTTTGTAGGGTGGAGTAGAAGGGTTGAGGGAGGCGTGAGGCTCTGAGCACCTAGATGGCAAGGGGGTAGGGTGTGGGAGGGTGGGATAATGGGTTGGCATTGTGGTGTCTTGGGTGCTAGGAGTGGGGGTCAGTTGGGCAGGAGTAGGTGATTGGAGACATGTTCTTTAAAAATGGGAAATATGTTATCGAATAGGTTTAGACTATGGTCCATGGACTGAATGAGAATAGTACCGTTGTTGTAAATAGTGATGGTTGCTGTCGCTTGGAAGAGTTGTGATGGTGCAATGGAAATCACTAGACCATGTGCAGACTTCCTCGTGGAGGAAATCGCGAATAAGTTTAGGAAGGCTTTCCTCCATTGCGCTCTACGTTTAGTGTAGAAAATGATATCGGTGGTCGTGACCCCATTGTGTAGTGAAAAATAAGGGTTCGCAAAAGGGGTTTCTGGGTGAGATTTCAAAAAGTTGTGTTTGAAGCGTTTGGCAGATTTTTTAGTGAGCTGGGGGGGTAACTGATTTTGTAGGTGTGAGTGCCTGTGAGTTCCATTTCGTGAACTGTGGTGTAGATGAGGGGAGTGTGTTGTAGTGTAGGCTAGGACGTCTTGCTGGCTGAGGACCGTGTTGAGTCAGGGCTACTGTATTTGCGAATTGGAAGTGGGTGAATCAGTCTAAAGTACGGGCATTCTTAAATATAGGCAAGGATAGGTCAAGCCAATAATAGGGGGGAGTGCACTGAGGTGCTGATCTGAAGAGTGCAGCAGGGGAAGTCGGTAGCTGAAGAGACTGTGATTTGGGCGACTGAGGGTGCTGTCAGGAAGAATAACTGCTCTACTGATAGAAGGATTGTATGTCACCTGTTTTTAAGACTAAGGTATATCAAAGTCTCACCACCTACTCCTGTGCCTGGTCCATTGAAAGTGGACCTACATTCTTGCTCAAGTCGAACAGATCTATTTTCTGTCTGCAGGAAGCAGAACTGACACATTGTTGATTTGCAGGAGCCAAATCAGCTCATCGCACTCGGAACCAGCTTATTGCCTAAAAGAACCACCGCATCGCAGCCGCTGCAGTGTGGGAAGATTTATGCATGCGCTTACCTGCGTGGAGAAGTACTGAGCATTATCTATAAAACCAATGTCTCTTTGATCTGCGCATTGTCTTCAGAGCCGGTCCATCACCAACACGCATTAAAAAAACGGCTTCGGCATCAATACAGAAGCATCGCGTGGCTGCATGCTGCATCTCACTCTTGCAACCATGATCAAGGTAGTTTGTTTAGCAGGCCCATGATCCATCATAGTCAGCCTTTACTGTTGACTTTGCTCCGGTATAGCATGACCAGATAATGCCCATAGGTGCCTGTTTCTTTTTTACATTTAATCATTACAAATGTGTATCTCCACTTCAACTTATTGGGTTTTTGTTGTTTTGGTCTTGTTGGTGGTGTTTTTACTGTGAAACGGTTTGGCATGCTGTACAAATACTTTACACATTACTTCTTAAGTTAAGCCTGTCTTGTCTGTGCCTAGTTACCAGAGGGTGAGCACAGGTGAATGTAAAGGGTGAACTGGCTTACCCTAACTTGTATTTCGGTTCATGCTTGGACAGGGTGCTTACCTCTGCTAACCAGAAACTCATTTTCTAAAACCAAGATTATGCCAGTTTGTGGTCTCTGCCTTGAGGGCTCCATGGTAAGTGAATCGAATGATGCTTGATTTTGATCCAACATCTATTCTAGTACTCTCTTGCTGTTTTAATTGTTGCAGGCTGTTAGAATTGTTAGCCTTTGAAACATCTTTTGCTAAAGGTAGAGAGAAAGAGAGAGTCAATGGCATAGGTAATTTATGAGACAAATAACCTCTATTATTGTCAGGATTCTCAAGAGAAAAGTCTGGGAGCTAATCGAGATAGGAGTAAAGAAATGCTATGTGTATACGAGAACTGGTAGTATGACCCAATCAGTCCTTCAGCTATGATGGACAAAATAAAACAATAGGCTGACTAATAAGTTCAAAGATGACAAAGATAAGGGTTACTAGGAAAAGAGAACCTAGATATGAAGTGCAGGTAGGTCTTACTCATCTGCATGCCAGTATTGGATATGATAATAATAATAATAATAATAATGAAAGTTTATAAAACGTGCAAATACTAAAGTGTCTTAGCTCTGACAGTACAAGCCTTTAAAAGGGGTACAGACCAATATGGTACAGATAACCTACCCTAGTTGGGATATGAAAAGCCATGTCTTAAGTTGCCTCCTAAAATTCTTTTTTGACTGTACTTTCAGGGTCAGAGCGAATGTGTTCCAAAGGTTACTTCCCTGATGTTGTAGTCTCCTTCTTCCCCATTTACGGTTTCTTATCCTGGGAATCATCAAGTGGGCTGTTATCGACCACAGCGTCCGTTGTGGGCAATATTTACGGAATGATACACAATGCTGTAAACCTAATCCTGTCCACTACTGGTAATCAATGCAGGTCTCGTATATGTTTAGTGACTGGGCAGACTTTGGCACTTTCAACAGAAGCTGTGCAGCCGCATTGTGTGAAGGTTGTAACTTTTGTATGGCAACTTTTGTACAGCTTTAAAACAAGGTGTTGCAATAATTTATCCTAAAGAATGAGTACAACTACAAAACGTTCTTGAAGATTGTGTGGGATAATCATTTTGCATCCAGCTTGACACTTGGGATAGGCAGTTTCTATGCTTTGAGGCCATCGGGCACTCTTCTTCTGGAATGGCCACAATAATCTGTTTCTAGATGGCATTAAAGACCGCCGACAGATCACAGGCCTAAATATGGTTTAGCAAAGGTGCTATGTAGATGTCAAACATCATTGGGGATAAAGATAATCCCTGCAGAACCCCTCAAGGCAGGGAGAAAGGTTCTGATTTCAATCTGTTTACTCCCACTCTCTGAACCATATCTGTTAGGAATGAGCTGAGGAGGGTCAGAGCTATGCAAACAATCCCAGTACTGCCTAGTTGCCCGATAAGGACTTCATGGTTGACCATATCAATGCGGCTGTGAGGTCGAGAAGGATTAGCGCCGCTCTTCCCCCCTCATCAACAACACTACGGATTTCTTAAGAGGCCTTCACTAAGCAGATTTTGTGAAGTGTTGTGCGCTCAAGGATTTTAGCAAGAAAAGGCAGTCAAGAAATTGGTCGATAAATCTTTGTGTCGATTGGATCAAGATTGGGTTTTCTCAGAACGGGTAAAACTGATGCTATCTTCCAAGCGATTGTGAAATTGCCTGGTTCTAGGATCGAGTTCAGGAGTTTTGTAAGATGGCACAAAATAAATGAGGTGCCAAATGGAGGGCTGGGGAGCCTGACTTTGTGGTACTACTACTAATGAGATTCTCTTCCACCTCTACCGATATCGGGGAAAAGTTGTACAGATGTACCTGATGGCTTGCACTCACTGAATCAGTGGCATCTGAAATGGCCCTTCGAGACTGATTTATGGCGAAGTCAGAACCTCTGTGCTCCATTACCAAAAACAATCATCCTGGTATTGTCAGAAATATACTCTATTTTGATCAGAATGGAGTCTGCCATACTACTACATCTATCCTGGCCAAGGCTGTAGGAGGGGACCTTTTTAAAATTTGTGAGAGCGGTGATCCTTTTAAATAGTTCAGATGAATTGTTTCGCAAACTTTATTTTAACAGAGGGTGAGCACAGGTTAATTTAAGTTCATATCTGACTTTCCCTGACTAGGATTGTGGTCCTACATAGGCAGGTGCACACCTCTGTCAACTAGAGACCCAATTTCTAACAACATGCATCAGTGAGACCATCAATATTATTTCAATGATGTCATGAAGGTTGTAGTACATTGGTT
This sequence comes from Lissotriton helveticus, assembly GCF_964261635.1. Lineage (NCBI taxonomy): Eukaryota > Metazoa > Chordata > Amphibia > Caudata > Salamandridae > Lissotriton > Lissotriton helveticus. The sequence continues at coordinate 874,800,094 of NC_136068.1, read as the reverse complement.
AACCCAAATATATGAGGTAGTGGAGACCTAGCTTCTGAAAAGGTATAAAATACCTTCCATCTAACTGTGGCCTTTGTTAGATCTTGCTTACCCTGGGCCTTATAAACCCTACTTGTGATTTAACAATTATTGGCTATACTGTTTTGGCTGAATAATACCTCAACACATTTTGGTGACTTGAAGAAATCAGCACAGCCTACCTAGATCATGTAGGTTTCTCCAGTGATAGCTAAATGACCACCTTTGCACTTAAAGACAATTCTGCAGGCAGTGAAGAGTGTAAAACTGACAATTAAGGCAATCAAATGACAGACCTAAAAAGGTTCAATGATCTACCTACTACAACAAGTACAGAACATATTTCAAGCTATGATGTACTTTAAATTTCCTCAAAGACAAACCCATGTGAGGACATGAATTCGGCCAGAATGTGGAGAATAATAAACCCATAAATTCTGCTTTGACTTCCAAGAAGCAGCCTAATGAAGTGGAATATTGGTGTATATTTAATGTCTATGAAAGGCCATGCAAAGAGCAGAGTACAGTAGAATGGCAGAAAGTGGAGTGGAGTGGAGTTTTGTAGAGTGCAGGATCGTACAGTGAAATGTCATTGACGAGTGTCGTGGAGTGTCTTGAGTGAAGTTTCATCAAGCATAGTCTCATAGTGTGTCGCAGAGTGGAGTACAGTTTTGTAGAGTGGAGTGACATAGAGTGCAGGACAGTGGATTAGAGTGTCATGGAGGGGAGTATTGTTGAGTGAAGTTTCATACAGTACAGTGGAGAAAGTAGTACAACATAGTATCGTAGAGTGGAATATCATAGAGTGGCTTGGCAAACAATGGAGTGTAGTACAGTGTTGCAGAGTGGAATACAGAGTCATAGAGTAGAGGGACATGGAGCTGAGAAGAGTGTTCTAGTGTTGAGTGGCATTCAGTGAAATGGTTTGTAGTAGATCACACTGAACATCATACAGTGGAGTGTTGTAGAGTGGAGTAGCGTGACATAGAGTGGAGGAGCATACAATGGAATAAAGTCTTCTACATTGGAGCGGTGTAGAGTAAAGTGGTGTGTCATAGTGTACTTACCTAAAAACAAAAACTAAAATATAAACCTTAAAACACCCTCCCAGTGGTGGGGGTACAACAATAGAAATAGCATTATGTGTGTGTAAATGTCTTGCGTTACAAGGAAACACATTCATAGCAGAAGCAAAATCATAGGCTAGAAAAAACTGCCAATTCAAAACAGGTAGTGTCTTACATTGGAATGGAGTGTCATACAGTGGAGGCAGTATCGTACAGTGGGGTGAAGTGTCATACAGTGGAGTCAGCCTCATACAGTGGAGTGGAGTGGCAATAAGTGGAGTGGAGTGTTGTACAGTACAGTGTCATTCAGTGGAGATATGTTAAGTTGAGTGTCATGAAGTAGGGTGTGGTAGTGGTGGCATAGAATGGAGTAGCATGTTGTAGGGAGGAGTGCCATAGAGTGGAGAAGGATGGAGTAGAGTGGCTGAGAAAAGAGAAGCGTAGAGTGGAGTGTCATAGAGTAGAGTGTTGTGTCATACAGTTTAGTGGCGTGTGGTAGAGAAAAGTGGAGAGGCATGTTTTAGAATGTCATACAGTGTGGTAGAATGGTATAGAGTGGGGGGCATAGAGTGGAGTAGAGTGTAATTGAGTAGTATAGAGAGTAGTAGTGTTGTAGAGTGGAGTTGTTTAAAGTGTTGTAGAGTGTCATATAGTATAACCACATAGAGTGGAGTAAAATTGTCATAGAGCAGAGTGGAGTATAGTAGAGTATAGTGGCTTCCAGTGGAGTAGATTGGAGAGGTGTAGCATACCTCTCAGTAAATTTGAGAGGTATGTCATCCAGTGGAGTAGAGTAGTGTGTCCTAGAGTGTTGGAAAGTGTCATAGAATGGAGTAGAGTGAAGCGGCATAGAGTATAATAAAGTGTTGTAGAGTGAACTGGCTTAGAGTGTGGTACAATGTGGGACAGTTGTGTGACATAGAGTGGAGTGGCATTGAGTATCTTACTGAGTCATTGAGTAGAGTGGAGTAAAGTAGGGTGAATGGTGTAGAGCAGAGATCTTCAAACTTGGGGCCAGGCCCCACAGGGTGAGCCTTACCTGATCCAGTGTGCGCTCCAGGCACTGGCCAAGGGAAGCATCGTGCTAATAACAATTCTTTGTTTTTGAAAGTGAAAAAAATTGCTTACTTCAGCAAATGGGCGATCACTTACATCTTATGTTATTGATCCGAGAGAGGAGTAGGAGTTAAAGTTGGAGAGCCTCAAACCCAGTGTGTAAATAATGGCAATGTGTGTAGTTTTACATTTTAGAAAGACATGGCTCACCAAAATAGTAGCTTGAAAATCATGTATTTGAATATAACTGCAGTGTTTAAATATGTTTAGACATATTTCAACATTGCCAATTTCATCGAAAAAAATTATGTGAAAAAAATCTTCATTCCGTGGGCCCTTTGACTTATTTTTGTACATGGGGATGCAGCATAAAAAACTTTGATGACCACTGGTGTAGCTGGATTGGAATAGACTGTTTTATAGTGGGGTAGAATGTTGTACAGTGGCGTGGAGTGGGGTAAAGTGTCATATATGTTAGTGTGGTTTGGAGTGGAGTAAACTCTTAGTAGAGTGGTGTGTTGTACAGTAGGGCGGGCCAGACAACACCACATCACATGCCAGGAACAGAGAGAAGCACAAAAACGTGAACCCAGGCAAAATAAGTTTGTTGAGAACTAGTAACATCCATAGAACTCTTAGTAAAACATGACGCTATCCATCCCTATGACCAGTTAACCACCTCTAAAACACATTTTCTACCATTGTAAGCATCCCTGTTGGAGGGGGGCTCAATTTCTTTAAGGTTGACTGAATCATCCCTTGACTTATGTCTGTATCCTCAGTCACATTTGAAGAGTCCCTATGAGCTTTTAACCACTCACCTATTTTATGGTCCATTTATTTGTGAGTCTTTTCCTGAGCATCGTATACCACCTTGGTTTTAGGCATGCTACGATGCTCATTCAAAGGTGGTTCCCATATGAGGGAACACAATTCTAGAATTCCAGCAAATTATCTTAAAGTTCCAAATTCTCCCTGACTCGCTGATGAATCTGGACTCACTCCACAAGGAGACCTTATGTCCTTTGGGACCAAGGCAACAAACTTCAAACTGGATCTGGTGAGAGCTTTCTCTAGAGGTATTGCCTCTTTTGAAATGGTCAAATCACAAATAACACCTTCTGTACCTCTAGGATTATATATTGGTACTAGAGGATCAATTGTATCTGGGACCATAAGAGCATCTGGAATTTCTGAGGCTGTAGAAACATTTGGGTCTGTAGTGTGCATAGGCATACAAGTCCCTGTATTTCCATGTATCATGTTCTGATTTATACTTAAAGAAGTAACTCCCACTGTATTAGAATTTGTGATCATGGGTGCAGTGGCGATCCCTAAATGTCCACTAAACATTACAGTCCCACCTTCCATCAATTGCGGTTCATTGTACGGAGGTACGCAGGCTGACACTCTGCCAATAAGACATCTAAAAGATCATCACTAGAATTACTATTGTTACTTTCATCTCCATCAGCTGTTTCCTTCAGCCCATTACCTCTCACTTTCTTTTTCCTTTCATGTCCTTCTTTACCAGACGCCTCACCCACTAAAGTTGGATATAATTTCCCTGCTGCTATCATATCAGTCCTCCACCTCTTTCTGTTCTGCACCTCACATTGCATATGTAATGTTCTTCTAGCTGTCCCCTGATATCTGTCTTTATCTCTTGCATGGGCAGCATGATTGCAAGCATTGAGTCCCTCAAACTGTGCAGGTCTAGTTTGTGGTTTCACATCATACAAAATCCTTCTCAAATTCTTAATGATCCATTTGTTAAATGTACCATAGCGAGGAATTGCCAGTGCACCTTCTTTGTCAGTGATCCTGTGCCATTGTTTAAGCCAAAAACCTGTATGAAGCCCTACATGTATCACCATGTAGTGCCCTGTAGTATCTTTAGGTGGCACATCTTCTCCTCTCTAACAGGAATAGACCCATCCTCCCTAACCATGTCCTGTATCACCTTTCATTTGTAGTGTGATATATCAACAATCACAATCAATATTATTCAATTCAAACAAGGAAACCGTAAATATTCACCCAATTTGTCTCAGAGTCAACAACCAATCCTAGCGTATAATGGAATCCACTTTATAGCAGTGTGGCTTTACACCATCCTACCAATCACAGCGCGACACACTGTGGCAGGGGTTCCCCCTCCTTTAGAATTTACTTGAATACACCCTTTCAACTGCATGCATACAATCAAGAACAATATAAAAACAACAAATCAACAAATAAAGATTTTCTGCTTTACTAAAGAAGTTCAAAAGACCCACAATTGATTAACGGAATGCAGAACAAATCAAAACATTCACCTCCTGGTGGAGAAGTGTGGCTCAATGGTTAGAGAGGCAGACCCTGATGCAGAGGTCTAGCCCGGGATCAGGGTTCAATTCCCCGCCTCGGCGGGTCTTGCGCTCAAAAAATTCCACAGACTTGATAATTCTCGCCTCAGTGCCTATTCCAATCATGGAGTCCCACTCTGCAACTCTGGGCAATAGCTTGCTTAATCTCCACAACGGCCCCCACAACGCTAAGGATGCCTGGCTTCACCTTGGAGGTGTGCAGGAGTGGACACCTCACTGGGAAAGCCAGGATGGGTTCCACAGCGGTATTCGTACAAGTGCCTTGAGACCCTTGCGGGTGAGTAGTGCGCTATACAAGTATCAATTTACATTTACCTCCAGTCAAGAGATCTGGGTTAAATCCATCATTCTTTTGCTCACCATGTCACCGCAGTTTAGACCTGGCCATATGCAAATCAGACTTGACCCTGTGCCTCATGGGAACAGTCCAGCCCGAACTGCCAAGCCAGGTCCTTCCTGGACCGGAAACAAGCATCATAAGACTAGTTTCTGAGTTTTATGCCTCTTCAGCCAGGATAGCTTGAATCCAGTGGCACAGTGAGCCCAGGACCCACGTCTGGGCATACCTGGCGCATTTAGGGCGAGAAAGCAAAAGACACACAATTGATGAACGGAATGCAGAACAAATTAAAACATTCACCCCCAGTCAAGAGGTCTGGGTTAAATCTATAATTCTGTTGCATTACTAAAGAATTTGACAGAATACTATAACACAAGAAATGACTCATTAAACAAAAATTCAAGCAAAACCTTGACCTGTGGGTAAGCAGCCTGATCAGTACAATATCCACCAGCCTACAAAGGGTCTACTGCACTAATCGTATAACTCAATCACATATAAAGATAAAATCCCTCTCATTAGGGCTGCTGGCGAGGTCTCATGACAAACCCCACAAAACTCTAGCAGACAATCACACCCCAGTGTCTTTGACACCTGTATTACCAATCTGGTATCTTAGGCCACGTCAGACCCATTTACAACTTTTACCACATTAAACACCACATTCACACAACATTCACAACACTGCCACCAGGCATCACACTATTATTACAATACCCCAATCTAAGCATAAGCCATTCACACAACCCCATTAATACTCACTCTTCTGAAGCTAATATTTCACCACTGAATGCTGGAACTCTGCAAATTTTTCTGAATTGAAATGCAGGCTTCATGACTGGGACTGAACGGAGAGTTAAGTACAATTCAAATTCATAATTACACTGCAGATTCAAAGCCAGAGTGATATACATCAATCTCAGAAACAACACATAAATGTACATTATTACCAAAGGGTAACCAAATTGGTGCACAAAGTTAATCATTAACAATAAATAACATGAGGATGTCATTTACAATAGTGCACAGAATGAGAACAACAATATGATGTTCAGATTGAAAGTTTCTGACCTCCTGCCTATTATGCATGAGGAAGTCTACTCCTCAGATAACCTACTCTAAAAGGTGCTAAAGGAAAATATTAATAATATCCTTAAAAATAGAAAGGTGTCAGCGTAGCCGAATTTCTTTAGAAGTTCTCCGAAAACATAGCATGAAGCCACGCAATGACAGTAGCATAAAGAGGTCTGTACCACTCTAAACTCTATAAGAATCTGTATCCCAATTGAAAGATCATTAACTAGATATACCCACAAAAGACTGTTCTAAATCATTCCCAAAGTTCCAATTAGTGAAGACCTTCAAACAGTGCTCTCTTGGGAGTCATACTCGTAACTCTTCTTCCTCTATCCACATATTCAGGATGACTTCAGATTCCTTTTCCTCATTCCATACAGACAGTAGTCCTCTGCTCATTCATTTTTATCTCCTTTGACTACCTTCATGCTTATCTAACTTTTCACACAAGGAGCCTTTCTTCATTCATTAGATCATTATACCAGCCACCTGCAGAAAGTAGGAAAAAAACAAATAGAAAGAAAAACATTAACTGAGGTTAAAACATTGTGAAGCCCAAATGCTTAAGGCATCTAGTCAAGTTTGCAAAACGAAAACTTCATTACAATTTGTATTGACATAATACAAATACATATGCAATCACATTACAAGCATAAATGTAATCTGATGAATACATATTCCGTTACATAGAAAATGCAAAATACACTTGAGTAGATAAATGAATACATAAATATTAATCAAATAAATTAAAGGGTATACACCAGTTATAAATATTCGACCCTCAGATGAACTCTTCAGTTTGCTCCTAAACCTGGGGAGGACCCCAAGTTGAACTGCCTTGTACTTTGGAGACTGCTCTGCAGCTACCAGAGGACTGCCCCGCTGCTTGAATCCTGCCTTTTAACCTCAGAGGAATGCCCTGCTGCTTCAGGCCTTCCTTGCTACTTGATCTCAGGATACCAACGTTTTTCTAGTATTGTGTTGACACTTTATTGCCTTTTGTATGCTGCATAAATACTTTACATATTGCCTCTAAGCTAATTCTGACTGTTTTTGTGCCAAGCCACCAGACGTAATAATAATTCCTTTATTTAGATATAAAACATATCTTTAAAAAGTCGCACAAATCACATTGTATACAGTTTTATAAAAATAATTTTAAAAATGATTAAAAGAGAAGCAAACAATAAAATGTGGCCGAAAGCATGCCAGTTAAAACATTACAATTTGTGGATTTGCCCTCCTGGTCTTTGCAAGTTCTATTATAATGCATATTCAGACTTAGCGATGAGCAGAGACCTCAGCAGTATCCATATTTTCTAGGTTGCGGTACGCTTGCTGAATAAATTTGGCCAAATTTATACTTAAATTAATATTATCCGGAGACGAAGCAGCAATGATGGCATGCCTGCAGGACCGAACCCCCAGCCTGTTCCATTCTGGCTTGAGCAGATGCCTGCGTTGAGAGTTAAATGTAGGGCAGATGCAGAGCACGTGCAAAATTGTTTCAGTTGCTAACCCGCATCCTCTACATATTGTGGCCTCCTTTTTGCGGCGCCAGGTGGGTGGATTTTGAAGAAAGCGCCAATCTCCCATTCTTAGGGCAATCAGACAGCGATTTAGATGAAGTGAAAAAGTCGTGGAGAGGTAGGCAGCAGGTGTTAGTCGTTTGTAGGAATTAACTACTGCCCAGGAATGGCTACGCTTTGTGACAAGAGCTTTGTCTGCAGCCAGAGATTTTATTCTTACACATTTTTTGATTATATTTTTAAAAACAGTCTGACTGGGGTTAAGAGCCCAGAGTTCGCCAACTGACATTTGGTGGATATAGTTGTTCAAAAGGCGGCCGAATGTTCCCCCAGACGATTAAACACAAGATAATTTAATGAGTTTTGGTAAGGATTGTGGTTGTTGCTTCAGAAGGGTTAACACACCCCTAATCCAAAAACCCAATGTTCAAGCCACACAATTACCACCTCATAGCATGTATGATTGTAGAATGTACCTGATTCCAGGAGTTGCATTACCATGCAGTAGAATGTATGCACTTACTGAACCTGAGACACAGTATTTAAAAAAATACTTAGATGAATTATTAGAGATTGGCTTCATAAGACATTCAAAGTACCCTATCACTTCTCCTCTTTTTTTGTAGCCAAAATATCTGTCGCTTTCAGGGCTTGCATAGATTATCGTGCAGTAAATAAAGCTACTATTAAGAATCACTATCCATTACCCTTGATCCCAGTTCTGTTAAATCAAGTTAAAGGTTCCACTATCTACACCAAATTAGATCTTCGTGCTGCTTATAAACGTATAAACATAAGTGTAAAAGTAGGCGACAAAAGGAAGACCGCCTTCTACACCAAGTTCGGTCTTTTTGAATATACTGGTATGCCGTTCGGATTATGTAATGTTCTGGCGACATTCCAGTATTTCATATACAAGGTTCTTCATGATTTTTAGGATATCTGTGTAATTGTCTGCATTGATGATATCTTGATCTTCTCAAAAACTGAACAAGAGCACATCCATCCTGTACGATTCATTCTGCAGAGATTAAGAGAACATTCTCTATATGATAAAATGGAAACATGTGTCTTCCATGCTAGATCTGTAGAGTTTCTGGGATACTTTTTATCCCCTGATGGCATCACAATGGATCCAAAGAAGGTAGAAGATATCCTGAATTGGCCATCCCTGAAATCAGTATAGGAAGTTCAGTGAGTCCTTGGATTCGCAATCTTTTATAGATGGTACATTCAAAATTTTCCCAGCAATGTTACACCTATCACGCAATTAATAAGAAAAGGACAATCATTTCATTGGACTGAAAATCCTGAAAAAGTTTTTCAGGACCTAAAGACTACCTTTACTACTTCTCCTGTCCTTTCTCACCCAGATCCGCCATTTTTTGTTGAAGCAGATGAGTGTCAAACAGCTCTTGGAGGAGTATTGTTACAAAAAGATCCTAACAGTAACACAGGACATCTGCACCCATTAGCTATCTACTCGCGTAAACTGCTTCAAGCAGAACAAAATTACACAGTTGCAGTGTGTGAACCCCCTGCTATAAAAGGTGTATTCCCTGAATAGAGACATCATCTTATAGGAGCTAAACACACTATCACAATATTCACTGACCATAAGAACTTACACGTCTTCACTTCAGTAAAGGCTCTTACACCAAGACAAATTAGTTGGTTGCATTTTTTCAGTAAATTTTACTTTCTCATCACATATTGTCCTTGGCACATACAAATATTTTCTGACACTTTGTCCTGGCTAGATGAAGGATAAAATAAAGAAAGATGTGTTCTTTCACAAAGCATAATACCTCCTTACAAGATAATAGCTCTGACACAAGCTGACACATTTTTGAATGAGGTTAAAGCAGCATCTCAAATTATTGATATTAAAGAATGGTTGAAAAAAACTCAGAATTCGATAAAAGGTGGATATATTTTTCATAAAGACAAATTATTCATTCCACAGAACTCATTAAGACAAGACATCCTGGTTTGGCACCACAATTCAGGTACAGCTGGTCATCCAGGCACACAAAAGACCTTAGAGTTATGTTTATGAAATTTCTGGTGGGATAACATGCAGAAAGATGTACAAGAACATCTTTGCCATATAAAGGGTGCGGTTGTATTTATGTACAATGATGAAGCATGAGAGTGGGGAAAATGCCGAATGTAGCAAGCTGGTAGAAACCCTCTGGGATTGACGTGCTGCGCTTTAATCTTAGTTTACTTGAAATATAAATTTCGTATACATTTGTTGAGCAAATGTTTTTTTACATTGTTTTTACATTTAAAAGAAATGTCAAAGAATTTTTTGTACATTTAAAAGAAATGTTAAAGGTTTTATGATGCTATTCAGGATGGTTAAAATAAACACACATATAAGTTTGGACTTGTAGATGCCCCTGATGAAGGAAATCTGTTCCCGAATTGCATTGGGCCGTTGGAAATAAAACATTAACAAATCAACAAGTGTTCCCAAAGGAATAATTTTGCACTATTTATAATTTGAAATTTGTCACAATAGTGAGCATGAAATCACAATACTCAAGAGACAATTCTATCAAAAATAGTTTCTTTTTATGTATCAAGTTTTCAGAACATATACTTTTTCATATTGTATAGATATTGTTCCACATATCCATTCATGTACGGCAACATAAATTAGTACTGTTATTCAGTTTTTCTCAGCATGTGCAGTACGTTTTGACACTTTTTAAACGTTATATGGGTAATATTTACAAATCAACCATATATACAGTAATTTACAACTTTGTACATATTTGAAATTCATGCAGTGATGGCAATGTATACAAAAAAGCGTCAATATCGTCGATGTTTCGGTCTCACATAGTCATTCCACAAGACCATCATCAGGACATGCGTTGCACCATGAATCTAAAACAACATAGGCATAATCAGTAGTATATCTACAATCTCTTGAGAACATGATATAAGCCGTCTGCTCACATTCAACTCGGTGCCAAAGCCAGTGCTCAAATATATACATATGTATAGACCAACACCACACCAATAGTGTCAACAAACACAATACTCTCTCCTACACCAATGTGTCACGCCGATATATGTATTCAGTGGTCATGCCCCTGAGTGTTATGCACCCACTGATTAGAGCAATCGTGATATTGCAATACCACACAAGTTTTCTCTGCAATACTCACTGAGACTTATTATTGGCACAAATTCTATGGTCCTATAAAACAAACCAATGTCAAAGGCTGTTAAATCCATATATATAGGATCCAATAACAATCAAAGACCATGCTGAATTAAATGGTCTTACCTTCTGCCTCAACTGACGTTATAAATAAAGTAAAATGAACACATATATAAGCCCATGGCTACAGCAGGGACATAGCTAGGTCAAATCATAACATAGCAAAAAACGGGTAAGTACTCACAGTCTTAGGAGTAATGAAAGCCACAAAGTTGCCCTCGTAGTGTCTGAAACATAAATAGTAACCCAACTATCAGAGTAAGCCACTCATTGCCTCTCCTCTGTATATCTACAGGACCGCACACTTACTTGTGTGAAAAAGATATAGTACACCTCGTCCGCCCTCTTTCGTTTTAGGAACGATGAACCGTTCTCGGCGTCTACCTCGTAGTTCACAACCACCGGGGTCTGATCAGGTAACCCAGAGGGGAGATCAACATGTAATCATATCTCCGGACCGGCGGCCATCTTAGAGTGCTCAAAGAAGTAGCGCAGTATCGTGATAATATCCGTTAGAGTATTAAAATATTAAAGAAAGTTAATTTCCGATATGGTATAATGATTCGGAATAACAAATAGTGCTGACCTAGGACAACTACTTAAATCTGTGATGTTACAGACAGAATCGAGAGTCAAAGGAAAATGAAAAGCTGTCGGCCATATTTAAATGTACAAAACAGCATTTAAATTAACCAAATAGCCCTATACTGACCAAAGTGGCTAATAATATGCAAGCAATAACCCTGAATATATAAAACCTTGAATATATACAGACAATTATCTAACAGCAGGGTGAGTCAATGGTTATATTGCACCAACGTTATTCAGGACCGCAATATGGAACTTTTTACTCATGTGTCAACGAAGAGTGGCAAGCACTTGCCATTCCACGAAGGAATTCAACCCTTTCTTCACTGTGTTCGCCGACCAAATCCATCTATTTTCTTTTTGAGTAAGCAGACGATCCATATCATGTCTCCTTTTTGATTGTTTTACAGTTTCCAACACAAACCATTTGGTCTGAAACGTCGACGATATTGACGCTTTTTTGTATATATTGCCATCACTGAATGAATTTCAAATATGTACAAAGTTGTAAATTACTGTATATATGGTTGATTTGTAAATATTACCCATATAACGTTTAAAAAGTGTCAAAACGTACTGCACATGCTGAGAAAAACTGAATAGCAGTACTAATGTATGTTGCCGTACATGAATGGATATGTGGAACAATATCTATACAATATGAAAAAGTATATGTTCTGAAAAATTGATACATAAAAAGAAACTATTTTTGATAGAATTGTCTCTTGAGTATTGTGATTTCATGCTCACTATTGTGACAAATTTCAAATTATAAATAGTGCAACATTATTCCTTTAGGAACACTTGTTGATTTGTAATTGATTATACCCAGTTCCTTGGGACTATTGGGTTGCCCTATTGTTGTTTGGAAATAAAACATGGCATGTGGAACCCATTGTCTACTCCTGCGCTTTTTTCGAATATCGATGGAAAACAAAGATTGAGTAAAATGAATTGAAAAGTACAGTTAAGAGTAATGGATGAAAAGGAAAAGTGAAAAAAGGAGAAAAACACAAAGGAATATCTATGAATTTGATTAAGTTAATTCAAATGATGTTTGGCTGTGCAGCTTGATGGGATCACGGTTGGTTCCTTTCGTGGATTTGTAATGTTGCAGCGCAACGAGACGAAGCGCAGAGCAAGTTTTGCGTGCCGCTAAAAATGAAAGGAGGAACTGAAATAGTTAAAATTTGCATGAAAAAAGGAGTGCACCTCATTCCATTGCCTCAAGAACATGTTGAGACATGTCCCATTTGCACAGGCAATAAATCACAACACACAGCCCCAGTGGGATTATTACTCCCTCCACTGGTCTCATCAACACCCTTGCATGCTATTAGTGTTGATTTAATTACTGATTTACCAAATTCGCACAATTTCAACACCATTTTAGTAGGTGTGGACTTACTCTCCAAAATGAGCCATTTTATCCCTCTAAAAAATTACCTAAAGCAACTGAATTTGGTAATATTTTTCTCCATCACATAGTTAAGTTGCATGGACTGCCTAGTAAAATAATTTCAGATTGAGACCCAGTTCAACACTAAATTTTGGAAAACCTTATGTTCACAATTTGATAGAAGTAGCATTATCTTCTGCTTTACATCCACAATCAGATAGACAAAAAGAAAAGGTCAATCAGTACTTGGAACAGAGTTTACGCTGTTTAACATTCACCTTGTCTCCTCAATGGGATCAACCACTTCCCCTAGCTGAACTTTCATACAACAAAAGCACTTATGCCGCTCTGGCGTGCTCTCCGTTTTATTTCTTGACTGGCTTCCACCCACATACAATTCGTATATTATCTCCATCATACACCAGTTCCATGATTTCTGTTTCAGAAAGATTCAGCCAGTTACAGCTAATTTAAGAAAAAACAGAGTAGTTTAGCCAAAAATACGATTGCTATAAAAATACAAGTTGATACAAGACAGAACTCTCGAACCAACATATAAAATTGGTAATCTGGTTTGGCTGTCCACCATATTATCTGTTTGGATGGTCCCTAAAAATTATAATCACGTTATTTTGGTCCTTTTCCCTTTTAACAAATGTTAAACCCAAACTCTATAAAATTACAATTACCAGATGAGTATTCTATACATTCCATTTTTCACGTATCCCTCCTAAAACCATACCATCCACTAATGCGTAAAGACAATTCACCTCCTACAGTCATAGTGAATAATCATCCAGAATATAAAGTACGATGCATTCTTGATGCCAAAACAATGCAAGGCAAAATATATTATCTACTTGATTGGAAAGGTTATGACGCTTCAGAATGATCATGGGACCTGCCTCCTATCTGCATGCTCCACGGCTAGTACGACGTTTTCATGCCCTCCATAAACTCCATCGAGTAAGACAACCCTGGGGGGGGTGACCTGTTATGTGCAAGGTCACACTCACACATGCCTGCCTCATTTAGCAGTAAGTTGTAATAGCAGTTTGGATATATCCAGGAATTTTGATAACAATATGACTGTGCAAAGGAAACAGATGTTGAAAAACAGTGAAAGCATTGACCACTGTAAAACGCTGTAAAAGTGTAATATTATTGATCATTTATGTATCTTTAATATTGAACAAAGTGATAATCAAGAAATCCATGTGCAGCATTCATTACAAACACGATTGTGTATAACAGACGTTATTCAACAGTCTCCTGCACATGTTAACTGCCAAAACGTGTAAATCACGGGTATGTTAATGTAAAAGCTCACCGGCAACCGCTTGCACTTGTAAACAGTAAAATGTGTTAGATACGAGTATGCTAATAAACAATGGTGTGGCGAGGGTCTTTAAACCGCTCCCGCATTCAAACATTGTTTTGCCTTAACCCCGTCACCTACCTGTCTCCAGTTCCTCGTCGGCGGCGTTCTCCAATCCTCTTCCAGGCTCCGACTCCTCGGGCTGGCTCCTCGTCCTTTCGTCCCTCTTGGACTTCGCTGGCTCCTCGTCCCTTCAGTTCCTCTCCGGCTTCAGTGATTGGTCTTCTTCCTGCTCTTCGAACTTCAGCTACCACAAACCCTGTAAGGAAAGTGCAAACACAATTAAAACGAATGAATAAGCAAGACAAGGTCAAACGAGGAGTCTTGATGTTGCATCGGTGAGTCGAACAATTCTTTTTGTTTAAAGAGTGCCCACAGATTTAATCTTGCAAGCAAACAAGTAGCTTTCTGGGCGACTTACAGAACTCATGCTAGAACGCTCAAGGAGTTGGATACCAACAACTAAGACAGTTAAACAGTGCTTAGAAAATCGTAATGCATTATAATCTGTCATCCTGAAAAAAGCTCTGTTTCTACTGGAAAGAACGAACATTGACATTTAAGTCCAGTATATTTTTATATTGTTTATTTCTTATTTTTTTCTTTTTCCTTTGATAAGCTTTATTTAATATGTGTTGCACAGAAAAAAATGAAGACTGTTGCTGAAAGACTTAGGTACATGTTTGACAAAAGGGAAAATAAGACAAGCCACATTAACTAAATGGCTTTCTGATATTTGAATGCACATTTTTGTTTCTATACACACATCATATATCAATTAACCCTGGGCATAGTGTTGCCTACTTCGCCTTTTGAATATATAAATGAATTATAAAACCACTTACCTTGTCCTCCGCGTCCCCGGGGCTCCCGCTCGTCATCGCGCCGCCGGTGCACGCGTCATAGATCCTAATGCGCATGCGCGGGCGGCCGTGCATGCGCATTTCTCATGAGAAATGCGCATGCGTGGGCGGTCACGCATGCGCATTAGTATCCAAGATGCGCGCGCCGGCGGCGCGATGACGAGCGGGAGCCCCGGGGACGCGGCGGACAAGGTAAGTGGTTTTATAATTTATTTATATATTCATGTAAGCATTTAGGGAGGGCGGGAGGGAGGCGGGTGGCGCGTAGTGGGGCTACGCGAAGTGCGTGGGTGTGCGTAGTTTTTTGCCCACTTCGCGTAGCTTCGCGAAGCTCCACTACGCCCACTACGCCCAGGGTTACTATCAATCTGGTTTTGTGGTAAAAGACGTTCTTCGCGAAGCTCCACTACGCCCACTACGCCCAGGGTTAATATCAATCTGGTTTTGTGGTAAAAGACGTTCTGTGCTGTGTTGACCTCTTTTTAAATCATATTAATTTGCATGCTGGGTAGGTTAATTAAAAAATTCAAGAAGATATATATATCTCACACTCGACTTTGAATTGGTGATTCTCATGTTTTCTCTTTTACATATTAGAACGTCCAGAAGAATCTCCTTAAGCAGGACTCATACCTATTCCCAAATTCCAGAACTCCATGACAATCTAAGCCGTGCATCCTTGGTTCATCTAAGACCTTTGGTATCTTCATCTGTCTTGTCTTTTTTCTCTCATCCCCGTCCGCTTTCCACCTGGGGGATTCCAGATTGGCAGTGTGTTGCTGTCAATTACTGCCTTTCTGTCAGTTCCCAGAGGATTTAGGGAATACTCATCGTCAAGGAAGAACAATCTGGAGTACAGGTGAGTGGCTTGACATAACAGTAGAAGCCTAAATAATAAAAAGAAGCAAATACTCAATCAGGCTCATATGTTGAAGATTTTACTATACATGAACACGGGGACAGCATGCTTGGTAACATAGGGGCCCATTATGATTGCGGATAATCCGCGTCCTCCGGGCCGGCGGAAGCCATAATCAATGATTTGGTTAGAAATGTCACACTCAATTGGCAGAAGACAGGCAGGGTTCAGGGTGGTACTCCTTCTAATGACAAAGTAATGCCAATAACACCAATTCATACCCAATAAGGCATGCATTTGTGAAATGCTGTGTTTTAGTGGATATCAGCAGTGTGTCCATGGTATGTGCAACATGTAAAACCAATGTGTGCCAGCACAGCATTTTCTGATCAATCCACCGCCAGTGCTGCTGCAGACAAGGTAGGAGAGCTGTGGCTACAGGCTCATGCTTTTGTGCCAGTAGCCACGGGGGGCATCCCCCATTCTCATGACAGAGCAGGTAGAATTCCTTGCTGTAATCAGTGAGACCCAGTGCCGGAGCCACACTCAAATCGTGCTTTAGGGTATAGAATGCTTTATTTCGGTCATAGGATCATGGAGCAGTGTCTAGGACATCCTTGTGTGTTAGAGCTTTCAGTGGGTGGGCAATCAAAAAAAGGTCTGGTATCCAATGCATGCAGTGGCCTGCCCCCCTTAGGAAAGCTCGCACCTCCTTCTGGGTGCGTGGTCGGGTAAATGTGTAAGGGTTGAAATTCTGTCAGGTAATAATTTCTGTGTCACCTCGGACAGATGGTGGCCCAGGTGCGATACTGTCGTTAAGCATAACTGCAGCTTCTTTGGGGACACCTTGTAGCCCCTCAGTGCTAGGTGACATAGGAGGGCCAGAGTGTCCGCTACGCAGGCTGCCTGCGAGGGTGAAGCCGACAGTAGGTCATCGATGTACTGATCAAGGTGGAGTCCCCCGGCAGTACCAGGGAGTCCAAATCCATATTCAGGACGTTGGTAAGGATGGATTGTGACTCTGTTTACCCTGGTGGCAACCTGCACCAGTTACACCTTCTCAATCTAAATGTAAACGAAAAAATATATTGGCTACTGGGATGCAAGGGAGCGGGAAAGAATGATGAGCGAAGGTCCAACACAGTGAGTGAAGTTGGAGGCTGTTACTGAGAAGCTAAAGAAAATGGTGGCAGGGGTGGGAACCATAGGAAATGACAGAATCACTATTTTTTTCAATTTGTGAAAATTCTGTGTAAATCTGTACATAGGGTCCTCATCTAAGCCCGGGAAGCTTTCTTTACAGGCAGCATCGGTATGTTTCAGGGGCTAGAGCTTATTTCCCATATTATGCCCTGGCACAAAAGGCACTACATTACTGGCGATATGCCTTCTCCTTTCGAAATTTTGTATTTGGAAATGTAAGGTAATGAGATGCCCCTGGTATTAACTTAACCTGTACTAGTGGATAGTCAAGCACCTGGCCCACATCGTTTGAGTGGTGTAACCAGACATGGTGTGGTATGCTGTCCCGCAATTGGCGGTATCACTGTCTCTGCACACATAATGAATGCTTGTAAAAATAGCCCATTTTCCCTGCTTTACAAGAAACCCCCCAGTGGTGACCAGTAAATGGCGCATTGCAATTTACAACGCAGGTCCTTGCCCAAAGAATTTATGGAGCAGTACCTGCTAAAGATGAATTGGTGACGAACCATTATCAGGCCCCTCACCAGCTTCGAGGTTTTGTCAAGTACTTGTCTACTGATTGCCCTGTAATGCCGACTGCCGTTATTTGTGTTCCCAAAAGTGGTGCATTTGGCATCTCTGATGCTTTCAGCAGTTATTGTGTAGCCCCAGGATCAACCAAGAAGGGGACCGTTTTGTCCAAGATTGTCCCTTCAACATATAGACCAGCCAGGTCCACAGTTAATGCCAGTACTATTAGGCAGTCCTTCACTCTCGGGCACCCATAAAATGCCTCCGGTGGTGGCGGGTAGTATGGCAGATAACGATCTGCCATCTCGTCCTCTGGGATCCCTTGTTCTCTATTCCTTGCTGGGGCTGGTAGGGGTGGAAGGGTTTATGCTGGCCCATACTGTGGGTGGACTGTTGTAGGGCTTTGCTATCTATTAAGGTCTGTGTCAAATGTGTTGTCACTGTACGGTGGCAGGACATTTCTCTGGTGCGAATGCCTCCTCTAAGGCTTCTGCCTTTGGTCCTGTGACCTGTTGTTTAGTAGGGTGCACTTGGCCTTCCAATGTCATGTGTCATTACAGTAGAAGCTTTCTGACCCTGGTGGGGGCTGGCAAGCTGACCTATTGTCCACCGTCTGTCCTTGCCACTTTACCCTTTCCCTTCCTATACCCCTGTTACACTGTCCAATGTAAACCTGTCCCACCATCAAATGTACTTATTCCTTTTTCAATTTCTCTGGCTACATGGCCTCTAGGTGTACCTAGTAGATTGTGCAGTATTTAGTCACTGCCAGCACTTTTTCTATCGGCTCTTGTTGGCTCGTGTCTGAATTGGTTGTTGCAGTCCGTTGAAAAAAGTTGTGATACAGACCGGTAGGGGCTCTCCCAAAAGGTTTCACATACCATTATTCTGTTGGTAGACCTGTAAAAGGCAGTCAAAATAGGAGTTTACACTTTTGTCCTTTTCCCGTGTGGTTTGTATTATTTTTGACCAGTCCCACTTGGTCCTCAAGCACTTTCTCTTTCAAATTTGTAACTACCGCCTTCAATATTTCTTCTACGTCATCTCCCTGCTCACACCTCCTCTTTTTGGTTCCACCACTGGCCACTATATTGCTCTTTTACATTCCTCCCATAAGTATTTTGGTACGATGATGTTGAACAAAATATCCAAGTACTTCCAAGGCAGCCCTCTCATAGCTATCATCCTGTTTAATTCTTCATACCATTTGTGTGGCTTCTTCCGCAGCTTGGGAAGATTCTTTGTAAATGACATAAGATCTGCCCTAGACCAAGGGACATGTATGTATGTTGGGAAATTTGGCTTGGTCCTGGGCTGCGAAGGTACTGGTGGTACTTCATGTAGGGGCACAATCAGCATAGGTTTGTTACCACAGGGTATGAAGATACTAATCCTTGTTCAACCTCTATAGTTGTCGGGGAGCTCCCTAGTTCTTTCCACTTGTCTATGGTGTAATGTAATGTGTAAATTATCTTGCCATCTTCCCAAAACAGTAAATATGAATCCTGAAAGTGAAATGTAGAGAAATCCCAGTTGTACAGCTTGGGAATGGAAGGGAAGAGTTGATCTGTATTCACGTTTTTGGCGTGCTGTGCATAAGATGAGTGGACCTTTGGACTTTTCTCCATCAAGCTAGTTCATGCCAGGCCTAGCAGTGTGTCCTGATACTGTCTATGATGCTTTTCTGCCAACTGGCTTACTTGTAATCTGCCCTCAACAAGGCCATTTAGTAATGCTGGGCAATTTAATCGCCACTCTTAAAAGATATCCTTCTCTGTGTTGCTAGGGAGTGTTACAGGGGGTTGGCAGGGGTGAGGGCCCTTGTTAGACTTTCCATTCGAGCCTCTGTGGGTTTTGCTGGTTTGGCATATGCATCTGCTTGGGTTGCTGCATCATGTTTTGTGTGTTTGGTGTTTGTGCAGATCTCCCAGTTCAACCCGTGCAATCCCTCACATCCTGACCAGTGATCTAGAAAAGTGTCATAAAATGTTTGTCGCCACACAGGGCTAATCATTTTTGTTTTTTTTATTTTTTTCCTTCGCATACCTTTAATAAAGCGCTGTGCTCCTTGCCCAATTTGTTGGCAGCATATGCTACTTCCTCTTTTATTACTGTGAGTGAAGGGACTATTGAAATCCTATCGATAGTTCCTCATTTACGAGTCGTTGTGCCATGGTGTGGCTCATAGCTTCTTCTGATGTAGTTAGCTCTGTGGGGTTAGTGCCAGAGGTGGACTCTCCATGCATATGTTCTGTGCCAGGATAGGTAAATGTAAATGTAGGTTGTGCTTATATAGCGCACGGCTACCCGCAGTGGGTGTCCCGGCGCTTGCTTAGGGAACCCTTCCTGATATTCCCCTGTGAGATAGCAGGGTATCCACAAGGTGAAAGTCAGGCATCCCGCCACGAGGGGCTGATTGTGGAGATTAAGCAAGCTATTGCCCAGAGTCGCAGAGTGTGAACCCGTGAGTCGAGGAGGCACCAGGACAAGAATTATCGAGTCCGTAGAAATTTTGACCCAAGACCTGCCGGGGCGGGGAAGCGAACCCTGGTCCAGGACCGATCTCAGATTCCGGGTCTGCCGCCTCTAACCCCTGAGCCACACTTCTCCACAGGTAACCGGTGGATGGCTCCTCATCCTTCAAATTATTATGTCCTCTAGCACTGGATCTGCTACTACCCCTTCATCCTCAGGCTGTGCACTTGCCACAGGAATACAGGGGAAGACCACCATGACATCCAATTATTTTTGTCTCCAGTTTTCCTTCAACCTCGGTCTGCCATCTGTTTCCACAACATTTCTTTCAGTGCTAACCACTCCTTATGTAGCTATTTCCACATCCCTGATAGTTTGCAAATCGCTTAGGCTTAAATCCCACATCCAAAATGAGCCCCAATCTGTGGGCCTTATTTTCTTCACTTTCAATACCAAAACCTACCTTAATTAAGACAATCTAGCAATGTCCAAGGTGCCATGCAATGGGAACTGTGGTCCTTCCTTTTTGCTGTCAATTTGTGCCATGTTTCCCAGAAAAGACATGCACTGAGTCCATGGCATATAGCCACTTGATAGACAAGAACATTTCTGTAGTGCAAGCTTACTGCTATATAAGTCGCTATATAAGTCGTCTTTGCTCTTTGGGTTGCCCATGGTATGGATGTGATGACAGCTGATCCTATTGTATTAGAAACAGTTCACTTATACTGTGCACAAGAGAACAAAAGGTTTTCGGTGAAACTAGTTTGTAGTAATTAGCTCACAGGCAGGTTGATTTGTAAGCTGGTTTATTAGAACAAGTGCTGCGCAGCAGCTCACTCAGCCAGTAAATCATCAATACAGTTGGTAATTCAAAACAGCATTCCAAACGGAATCAGAGACAAATTAGAAAGAACACAGAGTGTGGAAGGTTCTAAAAAGACTAGAAAGTAAACCTAACAGAACACTACATTATCCTCTCTCCTACAAAACAAAAGAAGAAGAAGGAAAGAGCAGCAATAAATCAAGAGCAAGAAAAACATGAAAATTACCGAAACCTGGCAGGAGTGACTCGAGTGCGAGAACTCCTACGAGGTAGGACAGTGGCAGAAGAAGTAGAAGGTAATGCAGAAGCATCATGAGAAGATGGAACAGGAGAACTCCTGCGAGGCAAATTAAGAGCAGAAGAAGTAGAAGGCAGAATAGAAACATCAAGAGGCAACATAGACATATCATAAGAAGACTGAGGATGAACCACAGATTTTCCCACTTTAACCACCCTGGCAGCATTCCACCAGTTCTTCATGTTAACTCTCACAGAATTCCCACATACTTTGTCAACAACAAAAGGTTCAGAAAACTTGGGACTCCCCTTGATAGAGTGAGTGGGTAACTTGATCCGGATTCTATCACCCACCACAAATGACTGAGAGATCACTTTCTTCCTGGAGTCGAAAACACTCTTTTGTTTAGACTGAGCATGCAAGACATTAGACCTGACAACTTCATCAACATTATCAATGGAATTCATTTTTACCCAACGTGACATCCACCCAGGACAAACTTTTGAACATGGTTTCCTCCCACGCAACAGTTCAAATGGGGAAACCTTGGTGGAAGTGTGGGGAGTGGTACGATAGAACCACAACATGGATCTGACAGCGTTCGGGACATGGCAGTGTTGAGCAATAGCCCATTGAATGCAATTGTTAAGTACCCTGTTCATGCGCTCAACAAGACCGTTCGTCTGAGGGTGATAAAGAGCACTCCTCAAGTGAACGATGCCACTCAAATCTACAAACGAACAAAATTCCTGACTAACAAATTGTGTGCCATTATCACTTACAATGGAGGAAGGAAAACCTTCACGCAAAAACAGGTCTTTCAAGAAATCAATAATATTCTTGGAGCTGGCCTCACTTACAAAACGGACCTCTGGCCATTTAGAGTAGTAGTCGACTGCAACAATAGCAAACCTGGAAGTAGAGGGAAGCAAATAGAACGGGCCAACTAGATCTATACCTATCCTTTCCCACGGCCTATCAGGAAAAGGAATGGGTTGAAGGTGAGGAGAACTTGTTTTCAAACACTTCTCAGCACTAGAACAAACCACACACTCAGCAACAACAGTGTCTATATCCTGATCCATCTGGGGCCACCAGTAATGCTCTCTAACCCTTCTTTTGGTTAGCGTTTTGCCAAGATGACCCTCATGCGCACCTTTGACAATTCTAATTCTAAGATCACTGGGAGGAATCAATCTATCCCCACGCATTAGGATACCCCCCTCAATGGAAAGCTCATCAGACACTTTAACAAAGGTCTGAAGGGAAACATGAACATTTTTCTCCCTGGGCCATCCACCTCTAACAAACTTGATCACTTCACCCAGTAGAGTATCGTTAGATAAATGTTCTCTCCACTCCCTTTCACTAATGGAGCGCATATCATCAACACCTACAAAAGCTACAAAACAGTCTTCTTCATCATAATCTTCCTCGCAATCTCTGTCAGTATCAACGTCAACAGGATTCCTAGAAAGATAATCAGCCCTTACGTTTTTACTCCCGGGTATGTAGCTCACCTCAAAATCATATTGGAGAAGTTTCGTTGAAAGCCTGGCAATCCTAGGAGAATGATCTGTAATCCGAACTCCAGTCAGGATAGAGACTAAAGGACTGTGATCAGTCCTCAGACAGAAGTGTTTACCCCATATATACGGATTACATTTCCTGATAGCCCAACAACAAGCTAGGAGTTCCTTTTCAATTACTGCAAAGTTGGACTCCGCTCCTCGAAGAACCCTGGAAGCATATCCAAGAGTATGCTCAACACCACCTACCTCTTGAGTGAGGACAGCCCCCAAACCAAACCCACTGGCATCAACTGTGATAGTGCACAACGAATTGGGATTAAAAGGTTTCAAAACTTTAGACCCAGTAAGCTCTTGTTTGATCCAAGAAAAAACTTTTTCACAATCAGCATCCCAACAAAAAGGAACCTCTTTCTTAAGCATGTTGGATAGGGGTTGTACTTTTGTGGCGTAATCAGGTATGAACCTAGCGTAAAACTCACAAAGTCCAATGAATGACTTCAAACCACTCTTGTCTTTAGGTGCAGGACTGTCAACAATAGCCTTAACCAAACCAGGCCTGGGTTCAACACCGTTCTCAGATAATACGTGTCCAAGGTATTCTACCTTGGGAGCTCTAAAAATGCATTTTTCTTTCTTTAAAACTACACCTGCACTACTCAGGGCTTTCAAAACTTCTTTCAGAGTTTCATCATGGGCATCACCACTTTTACCATGAATAAGCACATCGTCTTGGAAAACGACCACACCACTAATGTTTTTTAAAATATTGGTCATAATCCTTTGAAAGACGGCTGCCGCAGAGGCCAACCCAAAGGGCATACGGCAGTATTGAAAGGAACCTATAGGGGATACAAAGGCAGTAAAATGCCTAGACGCAGGATCCAGGACCACCTGGTGATATGCAGATGCTAGGTCCAGCTTACTGAACCACTTGGAACCATCAATAAGCGACAACATGTCGGGGATCTTAGGCAGGGGAAAAGAATCGACCCAGATGTTTTTGTTTAAGCTGCGTAAGTCGACACAGACACGAAGCTCCCCAGTCTTTTTCTTAGCAACTACAAGTGGAGAAAGCCATAGAGAGGATTCAATGGGTTCAATTATTCCTCTGCTGCAAAGATCATAAAGCTCTGTCTCAAGCTGCTCTCGCACACTGAATGGGACATTTCTCAATTTGTGTTTAATTGGGATAGCATTGTCCTTGATACGGATAGTGTGCATGAATCCTTTCACTTCCCCTAATTTGTTGCTAAACACACCAGGAAAATCTTTGGTCAAAGTGCAGATAAAATCATCATTCTGAGTGGAAAGAACATCATTTGCAGGGGAAATGTCGTCGGATTGAACAACAGCTATGGAGATGGGATCCTTGGTTCCTGGGCGGAGAACCATCTTAAATAAACCTTGGTGGAACCAGCCAAGGATGTTCAACCCTTTGACTGAGACATACACTTTGCCAAAAATTTTCCTCCCCCTAAATTCAATAGAATCTTCAAAATATCCCAACAGTTCGATCTTTCTGCCCTCATAGTTGAGGGGTAGCCTATCTGGAGGAGAAAGTTTGCGATTACCCCAAACTTCCTCAAAGAGTTCCTGAGTTAGCATTGTTATCCTGGCCCCGGAATCGACCAACAAACAAACTATCTTACCTCCAATACCAAAATCGGAGTAAGGATCCACGCACTCTGACTCAGGATCTTCAATGCTAACCACAGCAACCATGTCTCTCAGATCATCTTGTATACTGGTATCATCCTGAGAATAATCAGATACATAAGCAACCGAAGTGGGGGCATAATTGTTGTTCCACTGTTTACCAGGTTGCGAGAAGGAAGGATTTTTCCTTCCACTTTGACACACTTTGGCAAAATGTCCCACTCTGCCGCACAGTCTACAAGTTACACTCCTGGCTGGGCAAGGACGACCAGACTTTGAATGGGGAAAATTTCCACATTTGAAACACACATTGGTTTGTTTAAAGAATTTGTTGTCGGCACGACCCTGAGTACCTGTCTTGTTATCAACAACCTTCACAGAACTGATTACTGTCTCATCCTTAGTAATGGATGAAGAAGATCTAATATCTAATTCTTTGACAGAAAGCTTTGAAAATTCTATGCTTTTCGCAACTCGTACAGTCTCTTCGAGAGAGGGATTATCAAGTGACAACAATTTCTGTTGAATATTTTTATCTAAACATTTGCAAATATATTGGTCCCTTACCATTTGGTCCCTAAAATTGTCAAACTCACACTCTGCACTCAATACTCTAAGAGTAGAAATGAAATCTTCTACTTTTTCACCATGTTTCTGCTCAGATTTGAAAAATTTGTGCCTGACAACAACAAGACTAGGTTTGACATCAAAACGTAGTTCAAGTAGTTTTACGGTTTGATTGTAGTCATCTAAATCTTCCTCTTCAGGAGCAGGTACCAAGGGGGGTAAATGTTTAAAAATTGAACGTCCTTCAAACCCCAGACTGTTTAACAAAAGGTATTTTTTCCTTTCTGCTCTGTACCTGGACGCACCAATAGCCCCTAAGTAAGTGGTGAAAGCGTCAAACCACTTTTTCCAGACAATGGGAGGTTCACCTGGAAGATCAAGGAATGGCGGAGGAGGAGAAACAGCTTGTAGACTCATGTTTGTATGAATGTAAAGGTATACTCCAAACGCAGGAGGAACAACCGGGCTATTGATGGCAAATGCAAGTATGAGAAAATAAAACAATCTCCTGCTACGTAAAGGTAAATGACTTAGATGGCTAATGTCAATATGATGAGTAAAGACTGTTTCCTCGCTTTGTAATGATGACAGCTCTCAAACAAGGTGATTCTTTTATAATGTTTAAAAAGTCTCCTCGCTTCGTATTAGAACTGATTCCTCGCTTCGTGAACACAAAAAACAGATAGCCGCCACTCACCTCGTGGTGATTACCTCGTGAACAGTATTGCTTTGAGAATCTGTGAAGGCGCGTCTTTGTTTGCGCGTAGAAAGCTTGTTTGCACGTTAACGGTGTGATAATAAAACTTCCGAAAAAAACCCGAAAATGGTCTGTAAAATGGCCTCCAACGTTGCGTTCCAACGTCAAAACGTTGCGTTTCAGTGACGTTTCATGGTGCAGTTTACGTCAATTGCGCAAAGACAATTGTATTCACTCCACTGGCTGGGCGTTACTCCATGCGCCAAAAGTGCAGGTTAGTTGCGCTAGTAGCGTAACTGACGTAAATAAGCAGGCCGGTGCCCGTGCTGAATGGAGACTGCTGCCGCTTCCCGTGAGCATATACAAAAACAAGAACAGTACCTTTTATCCTTTTTAAGCTCAGCGGGGTTGAGGAGGTTAACGCAGATATGGTTCTTCCAACTGCTCGACGTATTCTCGAGGGTGGAACCGGTGCTTCATAAACTTCCTCGTCTTCTGGTGTAAAGTGCAAGCGACACTTCAGGTTTGCCGAACATCACTCCATGGGTACACGCGTGGTGAGCAGACACTTGTTCACGATCGTCGCCAAATATTTTGTAGTAATTAGCTCACAGGCAGGTTGATTTGTAAGCTGGTTTATTAGAACAAGTGCTGCGCAGCAGCTCACTCAGCCAGTAAATCATCAATACAGTTGGTAATTCAAAACAGCATTCCAAACGGAATCAGAGACAAATTAGAAAGAACACAGAGTGTGGAAGGTTCTAAAAAGACTAGAAACTAAACCTAACAGAACACTACATAGTTTTACCTCTCATACCCCATATAACAGGTGGGGGGAAAACAGTAATTAAAAGTGCTTTCTTTATTCAGCCGGCCAGCTGCATTTTATTAGTAGAAGCAGAGTATGCATCCCAACATTTCATCACTCCAAAGAGCAAGTCATTTGGTACTGGTTCACCATAAAAAGAGTCCACTGGTGAGAAGAGAGTAGAGAGGCTGGTAGTTGTTAGGCCACCGTCGTCATTTCAGCCGAAAGGGAGGAGAGAGAAAAGTTGGAATAAGTCCAGTATTGGGACCTCCTTGCTTTCATTCCCGAGGAAACAGGGCAGTTAGATCCCAACGGAAGTCAGCGTAATCCACTGTTGAATTGTCATTCAGTAGTATAGTGCAAAGGATGGTGACCCTGCATGCATTTCCACATGTATACACGAAGATAAGCAGGGATTCTTTCCCTGAGCTACCTTTGTGTATTCTTCCCTTACACTGTGTCCCAGGACCCTATACCTAGGAAAAGAGTGAAGTGGACATTTTTGCCCATAATAGAAATACAACGCAACTAAGGGGTGGTGTGGAATGTGTGATAATCATCAGTAAATCGATAAACATCAACAAATCAATCATTCTACAGTAGAAGCACATTATTGTCAGTCACATTATTCTCAATAAAACTCCAAATCAATAAACATCTTCAAGATGGCCAAGTCCCAATGACGTTACCAACCCCCTCACTTTTGTAACTAGGTGGACACCACGTTACAACTGGAGGCCCATCGGGCATCCAGGTAGAGGCGATGGAGCATGGCATCGGTAGCCCTCTAATTCGAGGTGGAGCTCCACCTGCCCAGCGCCTTGGATGGAAACAATGTGGCAGTTGAGCAGCTCCTGCCCGGCGTCTGTCAAGACATATTTAGGTGGCAACAGAGCACCTCCTGCCCTGCGCCTGCCACGACAAATTCAAAGTGTCAGCAGAGCACCTTCTGCCCAGCACGGACTAGATGGTGCAACACTGGACCTGGGTCTGACACATAACCATGAAAATATCACAAATACAAACCCAAGTCACAATAGAGAACTGAGGGAGCATGTCCACCAATTCATTTATGCTCAAGATGGAAGCAAGAACTAACCAGCGAGAGGAAAGGTACTCACAGGCGACATCATTCAGGCCTGGAGCGGGGAGAGACGTGGGTGACCGAAGGCAACCAGGCTGGAGGCAGCTGAAGGATCGTATGCCCATCGGTCCAGTTTGAAGGAAGCAGGCCGCTAGAAGCTGAAGTCATTATTGCTGGGTCAGCATTCTCTACCGAAATATAGAAGCCTAAATAATAAAAATAAAGCACACACTCAGTCAGGCTCGCATGTAAATGATTTTACTTTATGTGTACACGGGGACAGCTGGCTTGGTAATCACGTGTCCAATTTGCAGAAGTTCAGGACAGGCTTTTATTCCAGTAAACCACAAAAAGGCGAGGCAGGAGTTTTGGTGCATGTCCAATAACAGCACAAGTACAGCAGAATATCTATGGAATTATGAACAAATACATCACATGTTCATCATCAGACCATGCAGATTTGCACAATAATTAGATACAGAACCAATCAGAAGAAGCTAAAAAGGGCATGCCACCTCCATGGTATAGTGTGGCAATGCTCGTATTTATCACATGTCCAGTGATTGGGACAGCTCGGATTTTCCAAGCATAGGCAAGGCCGAAACCAGTCAGAGGTATGCTAACGTGTCTGTTTCTAGGCTGGCAAGTAAATGCAAGTCACGGATGATGTCTTTGAGCAATCCTTGTGTTGCATTACAAGATGTTTACTTCAGCACAGGACATTAGTTTACCAAGGTTCATGCATTTGCTGTGTGCGTTTTACAGGCCTTATCATCACGGAATATCAAATGATGGCCAACTGGCACACACAAGGTTAAGCACAGAAAATGGATTCTGCAAAACATTAAGAAAAGCAAATACACAAATAACAAAGATAAACTTATCAGCGGATCATTTCTGGTAAACAAGTCAACAGTGCATATTGAGAAAAATGTTAACCTATTTGAGATTCTCTCTGGTTAAATAGCAAATAAATGACATTCCAAAATTAAAATAAATTATTAAGTCCTTCTTTTTTTGTGTAAATGTGAAACCAGACATTTTATTATTCCGTATTGCTTTGGAACAACAAACCATGCATTATCATGCATACTCACATGTGTAATGTTGTAGTTTAGGAAAGATCATGGGACCTTATTATCAAGTTATAATGTAACACCTTACATTTGTGATTTAATTAGCTTTGAAGCCTGGTTCTGGGGAGGGGAGCATGACGGCAAGTCCCTCCCATAGGAGCCCTATGGCCCATCTAAACCTATTCGCAAGGAGAAGTGTTTGTGTATTTTGTTTAAACCCTAATGACCTTGGCTCCTGCATGTGTATAGGGGTCAAAATCAAGCTGAATGGATGAGAATGATCCCACCAGGGCATGTTTGTACACTCCTATTAAAAAACAGATAAACAGCAGCTTCCCATCAGGGGGCAATTGAGAGTCAGGCAGCAAAATGACAGACACAAACTGTAAAGAATGTTGTCATCTCAAGCAATGTGAAAATTGTGTTTATACAGATAAAAACAATATTTTAGTACTGGGTAGTTTTATTTATTTCCTACTGTGAGTCTGCATCCATCTTGCAGCACTAAATAAAATAAATTGCATCATGACAATTGTTAGACACAACATCCTTACGGGGGTCTTCCCCCAAACATTTTGCCTTCCTCCTCCATTTATTGATGATCTTATTTTTGCTGACCCTAGGACTCGGTGCACTTTGCCACTGCTAATCACTGCTAAAGTGCACATGCTCACTCCTGAAAACATGGTAACATTGGCTTACCTCCAATTGGCATATTTAGTTTACTTACAAATCCCTAGCAAAGCGGTACTACAGGTACTAAGGGCCTATAAGTTAAATGCTACTGGTGGGCCTGTAGCACTTATTGTGCCTCTCACTCAAGTAGCCCTTTAATTCACGTTGTAAGCCTGCCATTACAGCCTGTGTGTGCATTTTTAAATTACAAAAAAGGAGGTAGGACACGCACCACAAAATCAGGTAGAGTTCGAAAAGGTGAAAGTTTGTCACGTGCAAGCTGGGGTTTCGCTCTCTGAACCACAGAGCATTGAAAGCAAATAAGTAATCGCAAATCCCAATGGGAGTTGTCCCCCTGCGCACCGCGTGTCAGTTACCCAATGGTATAATAAAGTTTGTTAACACCAGGTTAAGTTCATTCAAGTTTTTACTTCATGACGGTTTTCTTTTTATCAAATTGTATTTTCCATTTATACATCAAAGATGAGTTCCAAAATAAATCAATGAATATATCCAAAATGCTTCATCATCATTCCCTATGCATTTCGGGCCATGTTGGCCCTTCGTCAGGGGAAATCTCTGTAAACAAAAAAAATAATAATCGGAATGATTATCAGGGACATCTCTGAATATCCTAAATCACGATAATTCAAAACAGACAGTACTAGATTTACTGGTTGAATTCATTGGTCATGCAAAAAATATTACAAACAGTGTACGTGATCAAAAAATTAAAATCATTCAAACACGACGTTCGTCTGTTCCCATCAATTTCAACAACGTATTATGTGCTGCGATCTGTAACACTACAAAATGTTCCAAAAGTTGGTGTTCAGGTTATCAAGTGAAACGTTATGTGTCATTGTATTCATGTGACAAAGTGTGTAACCAAATCTGGTGATAGCGTTCAGGAAAAAAGTGGACGAGTGTGTGTCGAGAATTAAGGCAACGAGTTAAGTGCAGTATAACCCAACTCGTAATAGAGCGCCAGTGCACACGCTGTCGTATCAGGTTGAAAAACAAAGCTAGTACTTACTCGAAGCTTGCTCAAGATGGACTTGGTAGCTGTTTGCACGGCTGATAGTTCGCGCGTATGTGCCGAAGGAAAGTTTAAATAGAACGCGATATACGTGCTTCCCTGTTGTTAGATAAAGATAGAAAGCGGACTATCGTACTGGTGCTTACGGTGGCCATCTTGTAACGGTGTCAAAGTTAAATGCATGTCAAATGCGAGTGTTAATTAAGAAAAAATGAGTAAAGTTTCACGAAGTGTTAAAGCAAAAAATGAAAGAAGGACAGAGGTGTGGACGGACCCGGAGGCCATGATGAAACAATGTGAAATGATGGTTTGATTATTGTCGAAAGTCGACAGCTACCAAACAGATAGTGGTTGTCAAGTTGATGAGGCTACTTGTCCCATGTCCACCATTAGAGGTGTGATTGTGAATTGAGAGTTGTAATTAACTAACAGTAGGAAACACATGATTTGGAAACAGCTAGAAAAGAACCATAATATGTTCGGATGCAAATCATAAATAACAAAGAAATTCCATTCTATCATTCAAACCAGTGGGTTGCATCGTGCACAAATATCGAATCCAAAATGTTCTCTCTCAACTCAGCGGTACATCAATGGGCAACTGTGCAGCCCCAGTATATGCCAACCTGTTCATGCATAAATGCAAAATAAAAATAGCATCAATATAACATAGGAACAGTTTTCCATATTGCGCCCACATTGATTGGTTGAGGATATGACTTTGTTCGAAATAATGCATGAACAGGTTGGCATATACTGGGGCTGCACAGTTGCCCATTGATGTACCGCTGAGTTGAGAGAGAACTTTTGGATTCGATATTTGTGCATGATGCAACCCACTGGTTTGAATGATAGAATGGAATTTCTTTGGTATTTATGATTTGCATCCGAACATATTATGGTTCTTTTCTAGCTGTTTCCAAATCATGTGTTTCCTATTGTTAGTTCTTTACAACTCTCAATTCACAATCACACCTCTAATGGTGGACATGGGACAAGTAGCCTCATCAACTTGACAACCACTATCTGTTTGGTAGCTGTCGACTTTCGACAATAATCAAACCATAATTTCACATTGTTTCATCATGGCCTCCGGGTCCGACCACACCTCTGTCCTTCTTTCATTTTTTGCTTCAACACTTCGTGAAACTTTACTCATTTTTTCTTAATTAACACTCGCATTTGACATGCATTTAACTTTGACACCGTTACAAGATGGCCACCGTAAGCACCAGTACGATAGTCCGCTTTCTATCTTTATCTAACAACAGAGAAGCACGTGTATCGCGTTCTATTTAAACTTTCCTTCGCCACATACGCGCGAACTATCAGCCGTGCAAACAGCTACCAAGTCCATCTTGAGCAAGCTTCGAGTAAGTACTAGCTTTGTTTTTCAACCTGATACGACAGCATGTGCACTGGCGCTCTATTACGAGTTGGGTTATACTGCACTTAACTCGTTGCCTTAATTCTCGACACACACTCGTGCACTTTTTTTCCTGAACGCTATCACCAGATTTGGTTACACACTTTGTCACATGAATACAATGACACATAACGTTTCACTTGATAACCTGAACACCAACTTTTGGAACATTTTGTAGGGTTACAGATCGCAGCACATTATACGTTGTTGAAATTGATGGGAACAGATGAACGTCGGGTTTGAATGATTTTAATTTTTTGATCACGTACACTGTTTTTAATATTTTTTGCATGACCAATGAATTCAACCAGTAAATCTAGTACTGTCTGTTTTGAATTATCGTGATTTAGGATATTCAGAGATGTCCCTGATAATCATTCCGATTATTTTTTTTTTTGTTTACAGAGATTTCCCCTGATGAAGGGCCAACATGGCCCGTAATGCATAGGGAATGATGATGAAGCATTTTGGATATATTCATTGATTTATTTTCAAACTCATCTTTGATGTATAAATGGAAAATACAGTTTGATAAAAAGAAAACCATCATGAAGTAAAAACTTGAATGAACTTAACCTGGTGTTAACAAACTTTATTATACCATTGGGTAACTGACACTTGGTGCGCAGGGGGACAACTCCCATTGGGATTTGCGATTACTCATTTGCATTTTTAAATTGCCATTTTGACCTTTTAAAGGAAATATTTTTCCAGGCCCAACCCTTCCTTTTTAACACATATAAGTCACGCCTAGAGTATGCCCTTAAGAGCCCACAGGGTATATATTTATAAAGTAGGACCTGAAATTTTAAGTTTTAGATGTCCTCATTGTAAAACACTCTTCTTAAATGAGTGTTTCACTATTGGAATGCCTACCTTTCCCATACGATAACATTGGTGTTAGCCTATTTCATTAAATAAGAAGTAAATTCAAAATGGGAACAGGTAAAAAGTTAATGTGTATTGTCTTTGGAATTGTAATAAAAAATCCTCTATTATGGTGAAGTCTGTTTTTGATTGCAATTCTGAAAACGCCGCTTTTAGAAGGTTGACATTTTCCTGCCTTAGCCATTTAATGCATGCAGTCTGTCTCTCTGTCACATGACTGAGTGTATTTTTCAGTTTGACTTTGAGTATTCTTCCTAGACAGACACACATAATATAAAGCTTAGGTGTGACTGTATGGGTGTTATGCACAGCATCACTTACACTTGAATAGACTGTGCCCTGCCTCTACTCAAAGGATTGCATACACCCTGTGGGTAGACTGAAGCCAAGGCAGGGGAGGCACGAAACCTGTGATCTTCAAGGGGAAACCTCTAGAAGGTTCTCCCACTTACAAAGAGACACAAGGTATAAATATGGGACCTCAGAAACCAACTGTTCATTACACTTCTGAAACAGTTGAAGACTCTGCCAAGAAGAAGGATTGCTGACGAGTGGTGGCTGGTATTTGAAGGCGGTATGGTGGCGGATCGCAGGGATGGGGTGAGGAGGGAATAAAGAAAAAAATAAAATACATACTTACCTGACTGCTGCTGCCACCTGTCATCGCCATGGCCTACTCCTTGTCCTCTTCACCTAATTCCAGAGCGGGAAGCATGATGCACCCAGCTTCCAGCCTCCCAATAGCGAATAACAACACTGCAATGCCGGGTTGTGAATGGTCTGAGTGTAATGGTTCAGCGCTCAGACAGAGAATGGGAAGCTGGGCATGTTGTCCATGAAGGCTGTACTGCAGCCTGCATGGAGAACATGCACAGTACGCACAACGGTTTGGCCGGATGAGATGGCCAGCCAAAGCATCCTGTGCACTCCTCTCCTGCCCTGCACTGTGAGCAATGCAGCCCTGCCCCTACCAGGCTGAGCAAGAAAAAAAAAAAAATTATAATAACAATGAGTTATTAACATTTTATTTTTTTATTTTTTCAACTGCTCAGTGGGGCGACGCTCCTCTGCCTTAGCAGAGGAGTCTCCCCTGCGGCTGACTTCTGAAAGGACTGCCACTCTGCTAGACTGCTTCCCTGAAGGACTGCTGCCTGCTGTGGTGACCTGCTATATGCTGTCCTCTTGCCTGGTTGAGAAGGACTGGACACATAACTTGTACCTGGGACCACAAGAGTGACTCAAAGGACTAGTCTCCTGTAACCAGCGCCTAGGCTTTTCAAATGTGAGTCGTACGCTGACAAGTGGAGCCACCCCAGTTCTTGTCCGTTGGAAGTAGACTAGAAGGAGCTTTGCCAGTCCATGTGAGGCTCTAGTAAAATCAGAGCATCTTCTCTGTTGTGTGGAGCAACCCCACACAAAACTGATGCATCGCCTCTGCTACAAGAAATCTCCAAGGGCAAGAACATTGCATTGACCTCACAGCCCGCATCAGACCTGCCTCTGCAGTATGCAACCCTGGCGCAGGCCTTCGCATTACAAACCTCTCATCGATGGCAGCATCAATGACGATGCAGGATCTCACATCGCAGCTCTGCAGCTCCTTGGAACCAATTTGTTGCCTCAGCTGTGCGACTCATCCTTGATGCCAGCCTTCACATCCCAAACCTCCCTTATTGATAGCCTGCATGACAATGACACTGTATCTCACATCACAAAGTTGCAGCTCACCAGAACTGATGCATCACTGTGGCATGGCACATCCTTGATTTGGGACATCACAACGCTCCACAGGAAGTATTTAAGCTACTTTGGTTTAGCGAGCCTAACTGGATCTCTGAAGCCGGCCCATGCTCTATCACAGTCGACGTAAAAAAATTTACTTTGTGCTGGTCTGGTTAGACCAGATAGCCACAGATGGCGCTTTGTGTTTTTTGATGCTATTTTCACTTGAAACCTAAACCTTCATATCTCTATTTCTACTGATTTCATTTGTTTTGTTGTGGCCTTGTTTTATTTACAAAAATATTCAATTATTCTAATCTGGTGTGGGATCCCTTCTGTGGTGTGTTTTCAACGTGTTACTGTTTGAAGTGTTGCACAGATTAATTTAGGATTTGCTTGTGACCTCACCCTGATAAAGAGTGTGGCTCCTGCTTGAGTAGGGTTTCACCCCTCTCTACCAGTAATCCAATTTTTGACATTCTGCATTTAGTAATGAAGGGCGAGTATGTAGCTAACCACATCCTGAGGGGGACTTCTGGGAGCTTGCTTCCACCCTTCCTTCACCAAACTGAGAGGTTCCTTTACAAGCTGACCATAGAGGAGTTGAAAAGGACCAAACCCTACTTCTTTTTGTGGTACCTTCCCGTATGGAAAGAGTAGACAGGGCAAGAATGCATCCCAATTCCACCTTATATATACAGGTAGTCCCATAATCATGTCTCTGAGGGTCTTGTTGAACCTCTAAACAAGTCTGTTGCTCTGGGGATGTTAAGGTGTGAAGAACTTGAATCCTACCCCATATTCCATTCACATGGGCTTCATGTGCACAGACACAAAGCAGATTCCTGTGTCTGATACCACTCACCAGGATAAATGTCCTCACCAGGGCCCTAGCGACTGAAGGTGCAGCTATGGTCTTCAGCGGAATGGTCTTAGATTACCTTGTGGTATGTTCCATCTAAACCAGGATAAACCTGTTGCCCTGGGCAATTTCTGGGTCCAGGGCCCTAACAATGTCAGTGTCCACTCTCTCGGAGGGGGTGCCAATAACAGGTATTTGAGTCAGGAGAGCCTTCTCCAGCATCCCATTGGCTTGGCAGGTGAGTCAAGTCCAACAGAAAGCATCTGAGGCTGTTTTCATCCTGGGCCAATAGAATTGCCCTCCCCTAGATGTCCTGACAGGGGTATCCTGTGAACCTTACTTGGCAGGAATGCCTTGTAATGCTAGGGGATCACCAGCATCCGCATGACGCCCCATGCACTGACGCCTTTAGACTCTCTGTAAAGAAGGTTGTTCTCCCAGTAAATAAGATGATCTTCAGAGTTATCACCAGCTGCCTGAGTTTCAGCCTGCTGCCTTAGTCCCTCCAAGTTTGAGCGCTCTCTCAGTGCCTTGCAGAACTCCTCCCTGGTAGGCCCACCCTCAACTTGCAATCGAGCAAGCCCAGACTGGTCTCCTAGACAGGCAATGTCCTCCCTAGGCTTCTCCGGAACTGCCTCCTTTGGTACCACAGGGTTTCATAAGCTTGTTTCCAATCCTGCCTGCATTTTGCCTTCTTTGCCGCCGCCTGGGCTATTCTTTCAGGCTGTCTTAACTCTTGCACCTGGGCAGCCATGGATGAGTGTTCATGCAGACCCACTCGGGCAACTCCAACATTTTCAGGTGCAAGCTGAGATCCACTTCCTTCCAGGCAGTGTGAACCAAGTCATTTCCTGTCAAACAATCTACAGGCATGGCAGGGATCACAGCTACCTTAAGAGAACCTGAAACTCCCCCATTCTTAAAGGAAACCAGAGCCATCAGGTAGTGGCTCTCATGGTTGTCAGCTTCTACAACTTGGTGACACATAACAGTAGTCCTGCTGGCTCCAGTGTCTCTCAGAGTCTCCACCCTTTGCACATTGATGTTGAAACACAGCCTATACTTGGAAGTATTAGCAGGCATGTGGGCCTTAGGTACCAACTAGAAACCATAAGGTAAGCTGGCTTACATTAAAATATTTCAAATAACTTTTTTCAACAAATTACTCTTTGCATTTTAGTGTGTTTAATTTTGTACTAAAGGTTCCGCTTTTATTCTTGAACCACATTATCTCTTTCAAAAGAAGAAGCAAGACACCAAGGATGAAAGTTTTTTTTTTTTGGAAGGGTGATGATGTGACCATGCTTCACAAGAAATAATCTGTGACATCCATAAAAAGCATGGGACAAGTCAATTCAGTATTCCATGATCCCATAAAGAAACTCATTCTTCGGTTTTATTCCTCTATATTGTCAAGTAACGTATTAGCGACTTGTAATATCTTAATAATGTATGGTAGTGATGCTTTATACCAGATTTTAAAACTGCTATTAACTTTGGAATCCACAGAATGAATGGGTTGCTCAACAAGTGTACCGTTTGTAATAAATTTAACTGAAGTGTGAACGTGGCTATGAGTAAGCAATTTGGGAATTTTTTAATCTTCTCGGGAAATGTTATACTGCATGGGGAAAACGGTTGCTTTTTATGCAGCATTAGAAGTTTATACTAATCTTTTCATGAAAATAGAAAGAAACTGACTCAGAAGAATACCCAAATTAAATATTTACCTTATGAGTGTATGTTAGAAATGGGGGTATTTAGTTGGCAAAGGTAGGTACCTTGGTCCAAATACGGACCCTTGCTTCAAGTCAGGGTAGGGGGGCTACACACTCTAAATAACCCTTGCTCACCCCCTTTGTAGCTTGGCATGAGCAGACAGGCTTATCCCGAAGGCAATGTGTAAAGTATTTATACCAACACTCACAGTAACTCAGTGATAACACCACATATAGTCACCACAAATGGTCACCACTCCGTTTTAGAAAAATAAAGTATCTTTATCTAAACTTAACAATACCAAAACAATCAAAATCCAACATACAAGTATTAAGAAAAATTACTTTCAAAAGGTTTTAGCAACTGAGTCCATAGAAAACTATGGATGTGTGGTTTCTTGCAAAGTACCTGTAGTTGCACCAAAATTCACCAAGCCAATCAGCCACAGTGATTGGAAGCATTGAAAAACAAGGAGATCTGTCAATTCCTGAGACCTTTGTGGATCTGACAGTTCCGCTGGACACAGGGAAGCAGTGCATCAGGTCCGGTCTGTAGGGGGAAGCGATGCATCAATTCTGAGATGACTCCAATCTGCGGGTGATGTGTCGGGAAAACTTGCCGCACAGGGCCGATGAGTGGAAATCCGGGATGTGTCGGTGAGCAATGCGGAGGCGTTGAGCTGCACTGCGTCCATTTCTTCAGCCAGGATCCCTCGATGTGTCGATTCTTGCAGCGGCGATAGGCACTGTGCTCATTTCAGCAGCGGTGTGGTGGTGCGGGGAGATTATTTCCGCATCATGGCGTTGCGATGGAAAAACTGTTGCAAGACGAGCGATGCATCGATTTTCTTGTTGATGCATTGCATTCCAGCTCCCAGCAGCTGAAAATACCTCCAGAGGCCCCACACAGTCACAGGCACTCCTGGCAGGTCAGAACGCCCAGCATGGAAGTTCAGGGGAGCTAGGGGTGAAGTCATTGTGTTCCTAGGACTTCAAAAAAGGAGGCAATCTGTAATCAAGCCCTTTGAGACTTACCTCAAGTAGGGGACACAGCACACAGCCAAGTCCTTCTCATTTCCTTGGCAGAAACAGAAACTGTAGGCCAACCCCAAACACACAACATTTGCGTGTCCTTATGGGTTTAAATTCCTTCACACCCCTAGGCCCACTGGTAGAGGCGGGGGAGTGGGAGTTATTTTTAGAGCATCGTGTTGCATCAAGGCCCTTACTTTAGACCCTATTTTGGGCACTGAGCTGTTAGGACTATCAATACAGACCCACTCCGGGACTAATGTCACTGTGATAGTATGCTATCGCCCGCCAGGGTCATTTAGCCTTCAGCAGCAACAAGCATTACTAACTACCCTAACTAATATCGCCTTCTCCCATCATAAGCTTCTTATCCTTGGTGATTTTAATCTCTGGCATAATGGGACCCTTGAGTCGGGTCTCAAGAACCTAGTCCAAGCCTGTGATAGTTTTTATCTTTCTCAACTTGTCACCAAAGCCACCCATACAGCTGGCCATCTTTTAGATTTGGTCTTCGCGGCCCCCGACCTAGTGGCAATGGGGGAAACTTTACCTATGGACTGGACTGACCACTCACTAGTTAAAGTCTTTATTCACACGTGCAGCGGTCCTCATAAAGCTCCTGTGTTGTCTAGGGAAATTAAGTGCAGAGATTGGAGGGCCCTCATTCGTTTGCACCTTACCGGTGAGGTGTTCCATTTGGAACAGCTCTTCAATGAGAAGGTGAACATAGATGAAAACTACACCTCTCTCTGCACCAGAATTACTACGGTCCTCGATGCCCATGCCCCTTTAAAAACACGCAGCTGTAAGGGCAAAGACTCTGCCCCCGGTACAATGACGAATTAAAAAGTTTAAAACAGGGATGCAAACAGGCTGAGAGAAGGTGGAGACGCGATTATAATAACACCTCGAAAGAGCTCTGGAAAACTAAGGTCTCTACCTATAAGAATCTGATTAAAAAATCTAAAGCTGCATATTACTCCTCGCTGATTTGCAACACCACCAACAACTCCAGGAGTATTTTTAACAGACTAAACAGCGTCACTAACCCGGAGTGTTCCAAGAATGCGACTGTTCCGTCCCAAGACCTCTATGACAACCTTGCCGCTTTTTTTGAGGAAAAAATCGAACTCATCCTTAAAGACTTGGATCTGCCTCCGGAGATTGTCCCCTCGCCTGTCCTGAGTCCTGTCTTTTCGGTGGAACGATTGGCTGGCCTTGCCTCGGCCTCGATGGAAACGCTAATCGAGTTCCCTCCACTTACCTATGAGGCTTTCACTGAGTTAGCTAGAGGGATCGTTTCCGGCTCCCCTATGGATCCGGTGCTTCCCAAAATCTGGAAGGAATTTGAGGATGAACTATTCCCCCCTCTTCACCAAATCTGTGACCAATCCCTGGTGACTGGTACTGTCCCAGCTCATTGGAAACGGGCGTTAGTTTCTCCTCTGTTAAAGAAGCCCTCCTTAGATCCTGACTGCTCTAAGAACTATCGGCCCATCTCCCTGCTGCCTTTTCCCACCAAGATAGTTGAGCGTTTGGTCAGTAACACTCTCTCCAACCATCTCGAACGCCATCTATTATTAGATGGGGACCAATTTGGTTTTCGGCCTGCCCATGGGACCGAAACAGCCCTCATCACCGCTATGGACGAGCTTCAAAGGCGTGCAGACAGAAGACAGGCAGCGTTCCTGATCCTGCTCGATATGTCTGCCGCCTTTGACACGGTGAACCATAAGATCCTAATGCGGCGGTTGTGGGAGGCGGGAGTGAGAGACACCGTGCTGCAATGGTTCTATTCATTTTTGCAGGATAGGCAGCAGGCAGTATCCATGCCACCTTTCCAGTCAGCCTTTTCCCTAGTAACACATGGAGTCCCTCAGGGCTCGGCAATCAGCCCAATTCTTTTTAATGTATACCTTAGACCTCTGATCTCTCTCATCAAAAGCTTCGGCCTCAGGATTGTGAACTATGCCGACGACACGCAGATGATCCTCTCCCTGGAAGGCGAGGATTCAACTTCCTTGGAGGTTCTACACAACTGTCTGCGTGACACGTCTAGGTGGCTGAAGGATAACTCCCTTCAGTTAAACGCAGGAAAGACTGAGGTGCTCTTCAGTGCTGGTACTAGGATTCCCCAACCATTTCCTACTAATTTTTGGCCCCCGGAAACTAGGTCCACTGTACGTCCGGTGGAATCTGTTCGCAACCTTGGGGTCATGTTGGATCAGAGGCTCAACATGGAGACGCATGTCCAAAAAACGTCTGCCTGTTGCTTTGGCATCCTTCGCTCCCTAAGGAAAGTCCTGCCCCTTTTACCTACCTATGCCCGCGCCCAAGTGGTCAGATGTACCATCCTTAGCAGGTTGGACTATTGTAATGCCCTCCTGCTCGGGTCCCCTGAGTACCTGCTGGATAGGCTCCAGAGGGTCCAATCAGCTGCTGCCAAACTGGCTCTGGGGCTGCGGAGAAGTTCTCATGGAGCGTCCGCAATGGTAAAACTGCACTGGCTTCCCATAAGACAGAGGATTCATTTTAAGGCCCTCTGTATAGTTTTTAGGGCTCTCCATGGAGCTGGCCCAGCTCCCCTGCAATCTAAATTTGCCTGGTATACCCCAACCAGACAGCTTCGATCCTCTGACGCTAAACTGGTAGTTGTCCCAAGATTCAGGAAGGTCAGAGCCGGTGGCAGATCCTTTGAAGTGATTGCCGCCAGACTTTGGAACACTCTCCCTATTGAGATTAGGCACATCAATGAACTCCTCCCGTTCAGAAGGAAGATAAAAACTTGGCTATTCCCTTGTTAGTCCGCTCTCATTCCTGTCTCCTTTGATCTCTCAGCGCCAGGATGCCTGCAACGGTGACAGTCACGCTTTATAAGTGTCTAAAATAAATAACAGCAAGGGCAATACTTCCCCTCAGTTTCTCCAGCTCTTCTCCATGGCAAAGGTTCCTCTTGATTCCAGAAGTAGTCTAAAGTTCTGGGGTTTTAGGTCTAATACTTATACCCCAAAATGTGTTTGTTCTCTTTGTGCAGCAGGCTCTGAGCCCAGTCAAACCTGTTGTGGGGCACTCTGCAAGTGCACAACAACATTGTCAGTGTGAGTCTTGGCTCCAGACACACCACAGGGGGCGGAGCCAGTATTGTGGAGGGCAGACACAGCCCTATTCAGGTGCAGGTGCTATTCCTCCCACAACTCCAAATGTAGATTAGGCCAATTCAGCCTATTGCTGACTCGTTCAGGCAAAGGCACAACACAGTGGAGAAGTGTGGCTCAATGGTTAGAGCAGGCAGACCTTGATGCAGAGCTTTGGCCAGGGACCAGGGTTCAATTCCCGCCTCGGCGGGTCTCCGGCTCATTAATTCCCCTGACTGGATATTCTCGCCTCAGTGCCTGTTCTGATCATGGGTCCCACGCTGCAACTCTGGGCAATAGCTTGCTTAGTCTCCACAACGGTCCCAAAAGCGCTGGGATGCCTGGCTGCACCTGGGGGCGCTCAGGAGTGGACATTTCCCAGGAAAGCAAGGAAGGGTTCCTAAGCGGTATACGGACAGCGCCGG
The DNA here is from genome assembly GCF_964261635.1 of Lissotriton helveticus. Classification (NCBI taxonomy): domain Eukaryota; kingdom Metazoa; phylum Chordata; class Amphibia; order Caudata; family Salamandridae; genus Lissotriton; species Lissotriton helveticus. The sequence continues at coordinate 874,758,717 of NC_136068.1, read as the reverse complement.
GACACCTCCTATGGAGGTAGCTGTGCGCTTTACAAATTCCGACATTTAAATTCCGACATTTACACATCAAACCCCCTCCCCCCTTGGGGCTGTCTGAGTGAATGCATCTCCCCAGCCCCTGTCACTCCAAAACCAGACAGTCAATACACAAACAGGCCGAGGTACACAGACAGAGACATTTTAAGGCATGGGCGAAGTGGGCTCTGGCCCAAGGCCCCAGCCTTCCAGGAGGCGCCTGATAGAAGTAGCTCTGTTCTGTAGAGTCTTGCCCTGATGACCTTGAATAATTCTTAAGCAGATTGTTTTAAATACTGTTTTCCTTCAATTTATTTTTAATGTGGGTGATGTGTGAAAGTATATTATAGACATTTTGCAGAGAAATATTGTATTTATGTTTCATGCAACATCCATAAAATATATTATTTTAGAACAAAACAGGACCTCAGGTTTGAGAAATGGGAGGGTGTCACAGAGATTATTTGCAGTAATATTAGTGAGTTGCTGCTGTGTTACAAAAATGAAAATACAAGTCACTATCCCTGAATATTAGATGCAAACGCATTTAGAATTTGGCTAGAGTGCTTGTGCATAGTCAATGACCTAGCCACGGTGGGCATGAAAGAGCTGGAATTGGATCATGAATCCAAAGCTGTTCTGAACAAAGGGCCCCAAAAATATGATCGGCCCAGAACCCCAAAATAATTAAGATGTCCCTGCACACAGAACGATTAAACAAGAAAATGCCTCCTTTCTAAAAGTGGCATTTTCAAACACACAATTTAAAATCCATCTTTAGTAAAAGATGTGCTAATAAATTCTGAGTTCAGAGAGCCTAAACTTTATTTTTCCATCTTATCCCAATGGGAAGATATGCTAGTAAAATGCTACAGAGCATTCCCCATTCTGTCCTGTGGGGCAAGATAACCTTTCAAAAGTGAAAAACGAAATTCGCAGTATTTCACTAGCAGGACATGTTACACGTATCAGTACATACACTGCACCCTGCCAAGGGGGTACCTTGGGCCTACCATAGGGGTGACTAACATGTAAGAAAAGGGAAGGTTAGGGCCTGGTAAGTGGGTGCACTTGCCAAGTCAGCATGGCAGTTAACAACTGCACAGACACAGCAGTGGCAAGTCTGAGTTACCTTTTCAGAGCTACTCATGTGGGTGGTACAATCAGTGCTGCAGGCCCACTATTAGCATTTGATTTACCAGCCCTGGCACACTCAGTGCACTTTACTGGGGACTGACCAGTATGTCAAATATGCCAATTATAGATAACCAATCATGTTCCCAATTTACACAGAGAGCATATGCACTTTACCACTGATCAACAGTGGTAAAGTACCCAGAGTCCTAGAACCAACAACAAGAGGTCAGGAAAAAATAGGAGGAAGAAGCAAACAGTTTGGGGATAACCCTGCAAAAAGGGCCAGGTCCAACAGTGTAGGTTAGTGTGCCTGTAAGGAATTGTCTAGATACTTGATACAGATCACATAATAAAATCCTACTTGACAGTTAAATACTTTTCAGGTAATTATGGCGGCTATTTTGACAAGAGGGGCATATTTTTTTAATCTATTCTGTATTTTTTGGGTAACAAGATTGTGTAAATATTTCACAGGAGAATTGACAATTAAGAGTGAAAGCCCACATTGAAAATTGTTGAAATTCTGTTACTGGTTTTGCTGTATTGCCGTTAGACCGTATGAGGCCACACTGTCCTGACAGAGCATGACAGGCCTCTATCATCCAACCAAATGGCACCCATTCTGCTGACGGCCTATGGCAGAATCGGGCTTAATGGAAAAAAAATTCCAGCATTGAGCTTGGTTTAAATTATGGCATAGTATTAGATGTGACCACCACTCTTTCTAGGCAAGGGTATCCTTCCATGGAACAATAGAATCAAGCTTCGCTTGAAGAGTAGCCCTGAATTTTCGTATTTTTGGTGGCTAACTTAGAGCAAGAAAACACATTTATGTAAAAGGAAACTGTTTGCAAAATCTAATTTGTTTTTAGATTATTAATACTATTAGCTTAAATCCTAGTTTGTGCTGGTGTAAATATTGTTATTTTCCTTAGAGTAGAAGAGCTTAAGTTTCAATTCTTTTATTTACAAAGTCTCCTGGAAAAGCTATCAAAAGGGGTTTATAGGGTTGGTAAATATGTGTCTAGAGTCAAATGTCCCTGACACTGTCTCCAAATACCATCCTGTTTTTTGTTTTTCCATTCTGAATAATCTTTAAGGTTTTTATTGTGATTGTCACAAGTCTGCCAACAAGTGCTTGGGGTACATGACCAAGCTACAACATTAACATTTAGTGGCAGTTGGTTATAGTTGTGGGCTACATAACATTTTACTTGAACTCCTGAATGGAGACTTGCTACTGGTTCTCTATAGTAAATACATGTATTATACCATAGCTAGGTGCCCCGTGTCCTCTGATTGTATATTGTGTATCTGAGAAAACTAAAGTACTCGAGAGGTGGGGTACTCCTCCGTGTGTATGCAGTCACAAAAAATATAAGGTGTGCCACAGGGTTTCATATTAATCAGTGAGTGCTACTGTATGCCGGGAAACAGCCTTCACAACAAGTTTTTACCGCGTTGTACCTTTACCACACATTTTTTTTACCATGCATGGTTTTAGAATGGATATGGGTGTGGGGTGTCTCCCTCCAAAAACATATTGTTTATATCTATATACAAATAGATATATATTTATAAACAATGCGTCATAAAGGCATATGTTGTAAAAGCATATGCATTCTAAAATAATGTGTGATGAAAAATGTGCGGTAATGGCATGCTTAGCATTTCCCTGTGTTGTTCCCTCATACAACCCTGTCTGCATTTACCGCTGCATGTCTCTGGCTGATTTTCCCCTCTCTCTCTCTAGATTGCATTGTGATGTCAAGTGCATCAGTCTGACTGTGTATACATATCCAGTGACAGAAGCAAGAGGAAACTGTGTTGCATTTTACCTGAACCAAACATGTTCCAGAAGCCTGTGGCCTGACAACAGGAAAACCCAAATGTAAAGAAATGAATTCAACCGACTAGCTACATTTGTCGAAATGCCCCAGGAAAATGTATAAGCTGCTACATGCAGAATATCCAGGCCTCAAATTTAAACTAAAGGAGCTCTGCTGATAGAGCAGCTGTTCTGTTCAGCAAGAGTCTAAGGGGCACATACATCATTGTAAATTGCATTCGCAAATGGTGCGAATCGCAAAATTCGGCCGTTTGCGAATGCAATTTCAACTTTTGGGATGCATCATCATTTTTGTACTTTTCGTAATTTAAGAAATCGCAAAATTGCGATTTCTTAAATTGCGAATGCATTTAAGGAATCTCAAATTGAGATTCCTTAAATGCAATGCATCAAACTTAAAAAATTAGCGATTTCGCTAATAAGTGGAGCAAATTACCATGAAGTTGACCTTCATGGTAATTTGTGAAAACTTTGAAAAATGCACTAAAGTGCATTTTTCAAAGTTCCATTTTACACACACACATGCCCTTGGGGCATGTGTGTGTGCAAGATGTACTTATAGGCAGATTTCAGGGGTGCATCGGGGTTTCCTTTGGACACCCCTGCACCCTTGAAATTGCATTCTCAATTTGCGATTCTCTAATGGAGAATCACAAATTGAGAATGTCTTCCCATTCATTCCTATGGGCCTCTAGGCCCATAGGAATGAATGGGGAGGTATTCCTTAATTGCGATTCTCAATTAGAGAATCGTAATTAAGGAATTTTAAGAAATCGCAATTTTTTTAGCGATTTCTTGATGCATTGCAGTTTGCAATTCCTTAATTGCGATTCCTTATTTTTCGCAATTAAGGAATCGCATAAAGCAATATTGATGCATGTGCCCCTTAGTTCAGTTTTCAGAACTTTCCAGTGAGGTGAAGCATTGGCCTCCTGAGCCCCAGAGCCTGCAAATTCTAAAAACGCATAATGGGTATTCTCTCTGCATTTAATGCCGAAACCCATACACTAAGTAATGTAAGTGGCTAAGGATCTTGAACAAGTTGGGCCGAAAAGATTGTTTGAGGCCGAATTGTTTGATAATAGAGTACTTTAGAGATTTTTTTCAAGTGTACATTTTACGAGGTATTAGAATGCAAAAATGGAAAATCTGCAGGATGTGGGTGCACAAACACCAGGACTGCAGATAATTATTTATTCTGACCTGTGAAATTTGCAATGAGGCAATAATATTTCCAAGTGGAAAACCATAAATTGCAGTCTTGGGATTATCCTGACTATCAATTTTTTTCATACCTTTTTTAGTAGGGATCCAATACATGCACCACTGTTTTTCTAGAAGAATAAAGCTTCTTTATGGTTAGACCTTGAGAATGCATATTCACTAGTTTACATGTACACTCTTTGGTACAATAATTAGGGCTGAGTCAAATGTAAATTACAGTGGCATAATTGATGTAGATTTGGAAATTCATTTACCCTGAAATTTTACCGCTTCGTATAATTATGTGCCATAAGTGGTTAAAATTTGCTGTTGTTGTTGGTGCATTCGTATTGTTGCACTGTTTTTGAAAACTTAGAGCCCGATTTGCAAAGATAAAGTTAGACCAAAAGTCTAACTTAGACCAAGAGTTTAACTTTAGTAAACTTGCTAGTAGTAAAGTTACTAGCCATAACTTACCTTTGTGAATACAAAAAAGTAGAAAAGTCAGACTTTTTGTTCTAAGCAAGGCTTTTCTCTAACTTCACCTTTGTAAATCGAGCTCTGTGGTCTTTCATTAAAACCTGTTTTGAGGACGATTATCATCCAAAAATCAAAAACTTAGGGACTTATTTCGATGTGGGTCGGAGTTGCCTCAGACCAGCATTACCTCGGACTCGGGACTGATCGACCTGAGGTCGGCGGTTCCGACCGCCTGATAACAATGTGACCGAACACTGTTTGGTCGGATTTCCACTATTCTCTGTGGTAGCTTGTGTTATGGGTGCAAACCAGCCGTGATACAGGCTCCTATAGAGAAATGTGTTTTTGTGTTAAACCCTGCACCCTGTGGTAGGCACCCCATGGTGCCTGCTGCAAGGGCAGGGTTTTTCCCTAAGTACGTTCTCGACCACCGAACGCAAACCCCGGAGGCAAAGGTGCCTGGCTAGGGGCCCCCAAATTTGCTTTCCGACAGCCTTTCTGTGTAAGAAAGGCTTGCACGGGAATGCTGTGAGAAACCGGCATCATAATTGCGACAAATGAAACACCATCCATAGGGGATTACAGTGGTATTCCATCTGGAGAAAGATTCTGAGAGCCGGTTTGAACCAAGTCAGAATGACAGGCCTTTTCACGTTCCGACTGCTGACATTGTAATCGGTTGGTTGGCCCTCACACCGACCGAGTTGGTCAGAAAGCCTCCGACCACGAGCGGAAGGCATCTGACTGGGGCGGAGGTTTAACCAACGACATCGCAATCTGCCCCTACATTATGGATTTGCATTTCACATAGCTATGTGTAATTTTGTCTAAATTTCACATCTTTCACAAAAGCTTGTGCAAATTTCACAACCTCCTAATAAAACGTTTAAGCGTACATAGATGTTTCAAAAGCACATTTGTCAGAATAAATATAGACTTGTAAGGCCATAATTCATTATTTGGTCTCAAATGGTGAAGGTTGTTTTTACTATTAATGCAGAATTTTTTCAACGGGATCATATTGTTAAATATCTTTGTAAATGTACAATTTTGGGTGGCAATTTATTTGTATGAATTAATAATTGACAGAAGCATATAGTTGTGACCAAATTATTAATAATGCACTTGAAGCAATATTATTATTTCGTTTACAAGGGTGATTAATAATGGAATATAGTTATGCCACATTTTTGATTGAGACACTCTTTATTTTAAAATTGATGCAGTTTCTGATTTCAGCTATTCTTGCAATTGTCTGTTTCCCCCTCCCAAGCTCTGACCCGCTGAAAATCATCTCTACCCACAATTTCAACAGTGTATGTGAGTCAAAAGGTGTCAATTTAAAAGAAAACATTTATTGTGAGCTAAGCTTTCTCTCAAGCTCCTCATGCATCATGTTGAAGGATTTGCACTGGAAGTATTGAGGATGGCGTGCAAAAGAACATAATTTTATGAGCTATTGTTTGAGAAATCTTTAATATTAGGTTGTATGTGTTGGGAGTGTAGTTGCTGAGGAAATAGGAAAAGATTTCTCTTACCTTAAAAAGGGGGTCAGTGTTAAGAACTTTACTATTTATGTAGTTGATTTTGATTTGCTCATTCGACCTGGCCATGATCATACCATTTTCAATTTGCAGTATTATTAATAATCATGCATAAATTGACCCCCTGATTTTAGGGGTTTGTGGGTGACACTCCATTTTCTTGACAAGACTCTATCCAATTATTTTTTAGGCTTTTTCCTCTCTTAGGATTATGTGAGCAATATTAATGAGCTTGACACATTAGAATCATTTTAGATTGGCTTGCCTAAACAGTTATTTTATTATGCTTTTTCATTTTGCATTTGTGGCAGATTGATGCATTCCTTTATATTGTTCTTATTATTAATTCTATGTTTCCCTATTTTGATCTGGATCTGTGTTATTGAGAAATATGAGTTTCATTTTGAATTTAACTCTGATGATATAGTGTTTCAGGGATGAGAAGTGTAGACACTAACTGCTTGATCAACAAGAGAATTGGAGACGGATTTCCTGGGGTAAAGATTGGGTACATAATATATTGATGCTCAGTTGATTATGAGGTTCAGCCCCCACAAAATGGGCATGTCAAGTTTGATGATGTTTTGTGGAAACAACTTTGAGAAATTGGTGCTTCATGTAATATATTTAAAAAACCCTGTTAGGACAGTGCTCACAAATTGACTTTAACAAATCTTTAAAACAGTGTAGTCCCTGGTTAATTTCCACCAATTATGTTTATAACCATATTTAAAGTTGGTTAATTTTGTCAAAGATTTTGAAAGTTTGGAAACTATGGACGATGCAACTTTAACACAGGTACTATTGTGTTATTGTTTTATTCTACCACTATAGTATATATGAGCCCCATCCATGAAAGGGAAGGGTAAAGATTTACTCTTAAGCTTGAGAGAACTTTTCTGTTCACAAGCAAGCCTTGTCATATGCTTGAGAATCTGCCCTAATGAAATGTTTCCTAGTTATCCTAGTGGAAAGTTTCAATTCTATTAAGGTCTCGGATTCGAGCATTAGGCTCAACTCTCTTCATTTATTTTACAGCAGCCTTAACAAACAGAACTTTCAATACTTGGACTACATATCCCATGAGTTCGAGTCAACCACAAAGTTCTGGAAGTCCATCCAACCAGGGGCCTTCATCTGACATAACTGTTGCTTCCCAACACCAGACTTCCTCTTTCTTTCTGCGAACATGCTGACTGTGGAAGATGATCATTCCTGTTTAGAAGAATCCATCCCTGCAATCAAAGGACATATGTGAGGATCTGGATTTCCATTATCACATGTGATACACAGACAATAATCCATAATTAGCACCTACAACCAACAGGAAAAAACTTTACTTATGTCCATACGTTGTATCCATGAACGGGTGGGCCATGCACAAGAAGGCAGATGGGATAATCCACACATCTGAGTCCTTAATAGAATTGAAACTTTCAGTTATGATAGCTGGGACATTTTTCATTCTGAAGCAGGACTGGAGGCGAGGATTTGGCTAGTTCAAATCTTATCCACCATGAGGGCTGTTATGGAGGAGACTGGTTTAAAATAAAACCTCTTGAAGGTAGAGTCTGGGGACCAGTGTGCTGCATTCAAAATAACCTCCAAGCGGGCCCCTAGCCCAAAAGGTTTTGGAGGCCATTGCACCTCGAGCTGAATGAGCCTGAATGAGCCTCTTGCATGATCCACTGAACCCGTCTGGCTATGGTCGGGGACGAGACCGCCTTGAAGGGCCTACGTAGCGCAATCATTAGTTGATTTTCCCCATGAGTACAGAGCTCCTCCGTCATGGCCTCGTAGGCCTTTATGCATCGGACGACACGCAACTTGGGAGACCCCGGAAATGCCGGGAAGAAGATCACCCGGTAGTGAGCTTTTGTATGTCTGTTCACATCAAAGGTGACCCCATCTGGGGAGGAAGATCTCCCAGTACGATTTAGGGTCCTGACATCCGAGACTCTCCTGCCCAGTTTGCCAAAGGCTGTTTGAGCGAGAGATGCTTATTGCTCAGCCACCCTGAAAGCAACCAAAGGACCTAATTGATGTCCCACAGTGTAGATTATCTGGGTTCTGGGGGCAGTGAAAGCCTGATCCTGCAAAGCAATTTCCTGACTAGTGGATGTTCCCCCACCGGAGAACGTGCCTCAGGCACATGGCCAGCTGAGATCGCCAATCTAAATGTATTATTCAACCAATACTCTAGACCCTCAGAGAGATTCAGACGCTAGGAATTTGAGGATGTGGACAACGTCTGTCCCCACGGGATCCAGACGCTATCGCAGACACCAACCCAACCATCAAGACCAGGCTGAAAGTTATCATTTGACCATACTGTCCAACCATGCTCAAGCCAAGAGGTCTGCTGCATTTCGCAAAAGGCCTTGGACTTGCCATCGTGCCCGGTAATCCTCCACGCCATTGGCGGTAGACTGTCCCTCGCAATTAGGGGATGCGGATTGCGGATTGCTCTGGAGATGAGGCGAATGGGTGTATTCGGATTGGAGAATCTCAAGGACGTTCTATCAGAACTGGAAATCAAACTTTTAACCTCCAGACTGGCGTGATCACCACTATCTCCATACGTTGGTGGCGTATCTGGGTGGAGAGCCACATGATCATGACAAATGGGGCAAACTGTTCCGTCCCCGAGTCCTGGAAAAAGGCAATGGTCGCCACCGCTCCAGGATCTGGTAACCTGCTGAAGTAGCATAGAAGTTGATGGTTGTGGCGCGTTGCAAACAAATCAATTGTGAAGGGACCCCACAGCTCGAGGAGGGCTTGAAACATCGGAGGGTATAATCCCCACAGGCTTGAGAACCACAGATGACGGGATTGCCAATTGGCCTCCTGGTTGGCTGAACCCAGCTGATGTTCTGCAGTCACCAAGATTTGATGTTCCAGGTGGAACGCCCAGAAATCCTTGGCCAAATTCCGCCAGGGCCTTTGATCAAGTGCCCCCGAGTTGGTTGATGTATCAAACCACCACCACGTTGTCCATCTTGAGAAGGACACAAGAGTGTGCTTCATCCCTGGTCCAAAAACGGACTGCAAAGGAACCCAGAATGAGTTCCAAAGAATTGATATAGAGGGATCGTTCATCTGCGGACCATATGCCTCCGGTAGTGAACTCTCCGCAGCGGGCTCCCCAGCCAGAACCGCTGGCGTCCGATTCAATAACTAGACCCGGAAGAGAACCGAAATTGGCCCGACCATTCCACGCTTCCATGTGGGACAGCCACCACTGGAGCTCCGCCCTGGCCTCCTTGGAAAGTGGAACCTGCTGTGCATAGGTTAGACCCTGACACAGATGAGACACCTTTAGTCATTGGAGTGCCCGGAAATTGAGGGGGCCGGGAAAGATGGCTTTGTTCGAAGACAACAGGAGTACGACCACTCTGGCAATATTGCTCAAAGAGGTCAGTGGCTTCCCCAACATCCTCCTGACTTCATGCCTGATCTTTGTAATTATCCTGGGTGGGAGGCTCAAAGTGGTCTCCTCAGAGTTTATGACAAACCCCAAGAAGGTGAACGTCAGTGAGGGTTGCAAGCTGGACCTGGTTAATGATAAAGCCTAACTTCTGAAGCAGGTCCACCGCATATCCCAGCTGGTGGGAAAGAGACTAAGAAGATTGGTTCATGAACAACATATATTTATGTTTATAGATTTATAAAGTGCATGGCTGTCCAAGGGCTTCCCAGCGCTGAGGAGAAGGTGCAGTCGGGCCAAAAAAGTGATTGGGAAACAGCCAAGTTTTTACTTTTTTCCTAAACACCAGTTCTGCTTCTGTACTAAGAATAGGTTGCTTAAGAACCCCCTGGGATGAGGTAAAGTGTGACAAATCGCCCCTTTTGCAAGATGTTCTTAGACCTCCTGATCTAAGAGAGTGGACTCCTGTCACAAGAAGTGGAGAGGCCGGGGAAAGAAGAGCTGGGAAGGGGAACTGTAAAACTCCACATGAAACCCTTGCACGGTCTGCAGAACGCATGCATCAGAGGTGACCTCCGCCAGGTGTTTAAGAAAAGGGCCAGGCGACCCCCCAAGATGATAGCAAGGAACAATCAAAGCACTTACCATGAGCATTGGCAGCCCCTCTTCCCCGGGCATTGTTGCATTGGCCTCTGTGATGGGAGCGGCCCCTGGTGGGGTAGAACCCCCCCGAAGCATGACAAGTCTTTCCACTGTCCTCTCAGGTAAGGTTGTCCTCTACCGGAGGCTTACTGGGAGGATCAGCCAGCCGAGCGCCCCCTACCACGGCCAGCCCCAGAGAAAACACATGTGTTAACAATACGTCTCACTGTGGATTGGGCCTTGTCCAGGGAATTAAAAGTGGACAAAAACTTACTAAGTTCCTTGACGAAAGGATTGCCAAAAAGATCTCCCTGTGCCACTGGTCCTGACTTTAGTCTTGCCAGCTCACCCAGTTTTGGGTCCAGCTTGATTAGCAAGGATCTGCATCTCTCTGTAGAGATGGCGGAATTGGTGTTCCCTAAAAATATAATCAACCGTTGCGCCCAGCTAGATGGACTTTGGGAGGAATCGAAGCCCCTGAGACTTTCGCGTCCTCTGCCATGTCAAAAAGCTTAACTAATGGACCAGTGATATCCAGTAGTTTATCCTGGCATGACCACCAGGAGTGGTCAATGCCCTTCTTCGGGTCCTTGATATGTTCGGATAGGGGCGTTGCCATACGGGCATAAATTTCTGGAGTGCTTGGTACCTTGCCCTCCAATGACGGTCTAGAGCACTCAGCTCTGAGCCGGGAGCTAACTTCCTGGTCCAGAGGCTCCCTGCCACATATTTGGCCACCTTATCACATGGGACCTGTTAGAAATGGGATTTCTGGTTGGCTAGGGCCAGCACTTAAGCCAGGCAGAAACCACCACTCTAAGTCAGGGTAAGGGAGTTACAGGCTGAAGATAACCCCTGCTCACCCCCTTTGTAGCTTGGCATGAGCAGTCGGGCTTATACCACAGGCAATGTGTAAAGCGTTTGCACAATACAAACACAGGAGAAACACAATAGGCACACCACAAAGGAAACTCCACAAAAGGTTATAGAAAAAGTAGCCTTTGTATTATTCAAAACACATTAAAATCATAATCACACAATATACACTGTGCCAACTGGCACTAGGCAATATTCACAGGGGATTATATACAGGACAGGGCCAATCTGGCCCCAGTCAGAACCTTTAGAAAGCACTAGTAGCACATATAAAACACAACCAGTGACCACAGGTAAAATACTGTACTTAGCATTAGCACCTGCAACATACACGCATTATGTCTGCATCACATTAGGCATAAAACACATTATGCAACGAGGAGGGCACCTTAGTAATACACCCTAGGTGCATACATCACCTTCGTTTAGGGCCTTGCGCCCTCCTGGTACACACAGGTACCAATACTGACCCCAGGCCAACTAGCCTTCCACTGGGGCTCAAATGCCCTCTGTCCAGAAAGTCAGGGTGTAATTGCAGGGCCTACCAAGTAGCCCTCAGGCTGCCAATGCAGCGAGAACAGTGTGCAATATGCTGGGGTGTGGGGTTCAACTCACCCCTTCCTCATAATTAAGCAAACAAAAATGCCCTCATGTTGTAGCTTCCCACGCTCTCGTGGTGCAGCTGTGAAAATCGGCACCACTTTACCTCCTGAGTCCCCACTGGGACTCTACAACAATTTTGCCCAAAGTTGCAGCTGGAGAAACCACAGAACTAGCACCAACTGTGCCCAATTCAAGCACCAGCAATACCCTCAATGAAGCCCCCACTCACCGGGCTCCTCAGGTGCTGCTTACAGCACCACAAATGCGGTGGGAAGCCCCTCTCACCTGAGCTCCTTTAGTGACACTCTGGGGCACTGCAATGCTCAACTTGAGCCCCCACTCACCAGGGCTCTGCTACTAGACTCCTCGGTCTCCAATGTGGGGAAAGCTCTGCGCTGGGACCCCTCGAGGCTCCGGGCGAGCTTGTCCTCTCGGGCTCTCCTATCGGGGACGTAGTCTCCCAGCAGGAATCTGGCGGGGAGCTCGTGGGGCACCGGTCTCCTCTTCTTGGAATCTGGTGAGCCCACGAGGCTCATCCATCACTTTTCTAGCACGTGGGAACTTCCTGACTGTCAGAGGCGGAGTAGGCTCCCGCCTTCCTTCCGGCACTTCCTGTCACGCCCACAGTCAGGCAGAGGCACCTGGTCTGTCCGTGGTCGTGGCGGCAGCTCCTGGCAAATGCGAAGTGGGCTCCCGCTTCACAAGCACACAAATGCAGGGTGGGCTCCAGCTACTGGGAGCACAAAAATGCGGGGTGGGCTCCCGCTTCTAGGAGTGCAAACACCACGTGGGGGGCTCCCACTCAAAAAGGCATCAATGCAGGGTGGGCTTCTGCCTCCAAGACAGCAATGCAGGGGAATCCCCACGTCGGAACTTACTCCAGATTTGTCGCAGCACAGGGCTGCAAGGCCACAAGCACTTCTCTGGTCCTGGAGCCAACTACAATAAAGGTGCAATGCTCACAAGGCGCTGTGCCTCGAACAGTTCCAGGGCAAAGGCTGGGCCCAGGCAGGCCAGCAAACATGGCCCTCCAGCGGAGAGGCAGTCCCTTATGATGGTTCCTCCTGGGGCACACACCTCACCAGCCCATGTCACTCCAGAGCCAGACATGCAATACACATGAGGCAGGCAGACACATAGCACACAGAAATTCCAACTTCTAAAAGTGGCATTTCTAAAATAGTGATATTAAATCTGCGCACACCATTGCGCAGCATTTATTATTACTATTCCAAACATACCAAACTTGACCACGCTGCTCCTCTCATATCAGGAATTACCACTGAAACACTTATCAGGGAATCCCGAATGCATTCCTATGAGAGGGCAACATCACAGCAGTGAGAACCCAAAATGGCTGTTTGTCACTACCAGGACCTGTCACACACTTGAGGGACATATCCTACCTTTTACCCACAATGCACCTTGCCCATAGGGCTAGCTAGGCCTACCTTAGGGGTGACTGACATGCAATAAAAGGGGGTCACAGATGTGGTGCAAACTTTAGGTTTCACGTCGCAGCGGCAGTAATACTGCACGCACTTGCCCTGCAATGGCAGAGGCCTCAGGCAGGTTTGAAAGGCTACTTTGGTGGGTGACGCAATCGGCACTTCAAGCTCACCAGTAACATTTAATTTACTGACCCTGGGTATCTGAGATACCACGTTACAAGGGACTGACAGGTAAATTAAATACGCCAAACAGGTGCAGACCAATCTTACCATGTTTACCACAGAAAGCCCACACACTTTACAGTGGACAGCAGTGCTAAAGTGCCCAGAGTCCTAAAACCACCAACACCATGTCAGAAAAAATGCTAGGAGGAAGGCCAAAAGTTCAGGGATGACCCTGCAAAAAAGGACAAGTCCAACAGGACCCATTCTCAGGAGCGGTAGTGACGCAACTCCTCCAGATCTAGCAGATCCAATTGGGAGGTCGATGGCTCTCACCCAAAGGGGGGTCAGGGATGGGAAGGGAAGGGGAAAGTCTCCAGGACCTCTTGTGGTCTGAGTCGCCATCTGATCCCGTAGGGGAATTGTCCAGAGGGGAAATGTTGGGGACCTGGTTGTCAAAGGGCGCAGGAGCAGTCGGAATGTCAACCGAAGGGGGAGGGGGCTTTGCCCCCAGAAATTCCTCCTTTATCCTGGCAAAAGAGTGGAGAACCACCATATCAGAAAGGGAGCGTTTGAGCAGATTTTCAGATTTTCAGGAGGGGCAATGGTCTCCTCTGGAGTTGTGGGGCTGAAGGCCCAGGAGTGTCCTCCCTCGGGGCGAGGGGTTAAAGGCACTTTTGAACCAAGTCCATTAATTGGCATCTGAGACCGTCCTGATTATGGAGGCATCGACCGCTTCACAAAAATCATCAGTGACCGGGAAATATTGGACCTCCTCTTCTTCTTCATAATAGTACCCAAATCCTCCATCCTAATACAGGATAGTTACAGTAGCTTGTGAGGAAAAACTGGGGATGGGTGGCCACCCACCTGGTAATAGGGGTATAGTGTCTGGAGTCCCCATATGTAGGTATTTAGTCAGGCTAAAGCCTACCAGGGGGTATCTCCTAAGAGGCCGTGGGGGGATCAGGTGGCTGATAGAGAGGGACCTAGCGAGGCAGCCCTTGTGCAATGCTAATACACTGGGCAAGCCTTATATAGATAATCCTGTGCTCCCCTAAGCCTATGAAAAGAAACGGCCTGGGCCCGTCTGCCACAAACAGAACACAAGGGTCAAGTACCCGACGTACCCCGCAGGGTGTTTTGCTCCAGGCCAGTCGTGGGATGCAGATTAGGCGGCTGCACCAAGTGGACAGAGGCGCTCAGTGAGTTCCTTTGAAATCGATGAAATCGATGAACTCTCCGTCTCACGGGCTCCGCGCATCTGAATCAACTTAGAGGGGCGCCCTCTACTGGCCGAAAGACCGCCCCACACTCCAGACCCCCGGGTGAGCACAATCACCAAACGCGGCTGCGAAGGAGCATCAGAGCATTCCGGCGGCCGCCGCGGTTGAGAGGCAGCCCACGCTGTGTAGCAAACCTAATCTATACAGCGAGAAACCGTGATATGAAACCATATAAAAAATCACAAATTACACCTTAACTCAGGCCAAAGAATGAAAGAAGGGACGCTGTCTTGATTGCCATCTTCTGCTGCTGGCCTCGGTGGGACAGGAGTCCCGAGGCTATTTCCCAGTTGCTGTTGCTGTTCCTGTGGTGGGCGCTTTTCTCAATCTAGCGCCACTGGGCTCTTGCTGTTTTTAGGGGGACAACAAGCCCCAGAAGCCCCTGCTCGAGTTTCACAGCTGCTGCCTGAGAGAGGGAGGCGCCATCATTGCGCTATTTAGCGCTGCCTCTACCCCTTCAGCACGGGACGCTCTCTTGATTGCCATGTTCTGCTGCTTGCCTCGGTGGGACAGGAGTCCCGAGGCTATTTCCCAGTTGCTGTTGCTGTTCCTGTGGTGGGCGCTTTTCTCAATTTAGCGCCACTGGGCTCTTGCTGTTTTCGGGGGGACTACAAGCCCCAGAAGCCCCTGCTCCAATTCCACAGCTGCTGCTGCCTGAGAGGGGGAGGCGCCACCACCGCGCTATTTAGCGCTGCCTCTACCCCCGCAGCAGTGGGACGCTCTCTTGATTGCCATCTTCTACTGCTTGCCTCGGTGGGACAGAAGTCCCGAGGCTATTTCCCAGTTGCTGTTCCTGTGGTGGGCGCTTTTCTCAACCTAGCGCCACTGGGGTCTTGCTGCTTTCCGGGGGACTACAAGCCCCAGAAGCCCCTGCTCCAATTCCACAGCTGCTGCTGCCTGAGAAGGGGAGGCACTACCATTGCGCTATTCAGCGCTGCCTCTACCCCCGCAGTGCGGGAAGCGCGGGTGAAGCCCCGGCAAAGGGCGGGCCGTCTGTGGCCGATAGGGGCCGGCAGAGGCTGGGCTGGGCCCCCCCTCTTTCAAGTACCGATATTTGAGGGCGCGCTGGACCCCGTTGGTGCTGACCATGGTCCGATGAGACAAGAGCTGGTGCCTCAGACTGTGAGTGACTGGGCGGAGCTGCCACCAT
The DNA here is from genome assembly GCF_964261635.1 of Lissotriton helveticus. Classification (NCBI taxonomy): domain Eukaryota; kingdom Metazoa; phylum Chordata; class Amphibia; order Caudata; family Salamandridae; genus Lissotriton; species Lissotriton helveticus. Next base: position 874,742,892 of record NC_136068.1, on the reverse strand, counting down.
TGAATTTCTGTAACAAATGCATATGGTGGGGTGGAGCTGGGTGGCTTGAGAAATTGGTTACCAGGGGTGGCTTTATCGATATTATTGATTGACTTTGGGACTTGGAGTTGCATTTCGGATGAGTCTACTTATTGGCACCTAACTTTGCAGGCGAGTGTTTGATCAGCTATATAATGGCCAGTACTGTGCAAACAAGATCAGCCAAACGGTGTCATAGTATTGCATCTAACCCCAGCTCTGCGTCCAAACAAAAGAGAACACTCCCCCCCACAACTGCACAGCCCACTGCAATTGACCGAATGTTGGAAAGGGCAATTGGGGTGGTATCCAGTGAAATAGAGCGAACTGAAAGACGCCTATCATTAACTCCACAAATCGACCTGACCGCAACAACTCAAGAGACTGAGAATGATATCATGGTTAATTCCCCGCACACCCCATTAGCGTCACCATTTTTGGAGATCCCATGTGCTCAGATGGTGAACAAAGTTGACCCTGCGACACCTAAAGCCGGGAGAAAAGCATCCACCAGTAAGAAAAAGGGGGCTAGTCTTAGAAAATCCAAGTCTAAGAAGTGAAAAACGACCCCTGTTCCGAATGAAGTAACAAGTGTGGCAGGGGAGGAGGCCGGGCATGTGACTCAACTGCGAGTACTCCCCATCTGGGTGTCCCAACTTATAATCGATCTACAGTGCCATTTCGATCAACACTATGCCCCCCATCACTGTAGCTAACCCCAATGCCCCTGAGACTATTGTAGAGAATGGGCCCACCAGACCCCCCGTTGTGCAAACCACCACCGTTATGGACTTAATACCACCCATAATTGGCCAATAGCCAAGTACCAGCGGTGCTCCTATCAGAAGCACCCTGAGTAAAGGGAAGGCATCTACTGCCCCATCAACTACTATTGCACAAGTCCTAACTAGCGGTGCCTCTACCAGAGGTACCCCGAGTATAGGAAAGGCACCTACTGTCCAGTCAACCACTACTGCACAAGTCCCAACTCATAAGCTGACCATCCCGGAACCCCATTTCCGGGTCAACCAAGAGGGTCACCCCTTAAGACAATTACTAACCAACTACCCAGCATAAATTCACCACCTGAGGCAGCCTCATACGTAGTCATACTTGCGGGGGTGCCAGAATTGAAGACAGAACATACAGCATCTCATGAAGTACTAAGGAATAAGACTATGTTCTGGCTAAACAAGAACAGGCCGCTTAAAGGGAATGAGCAGGGGGAAATCTTGCATGTGCAGAGAGTGAGCTGGTTGGGGAATAGGAATAAGGACATTAATGGTAACTGTGTGGTGGTCAATTTTTGGGACCGTAGAGTAGTTAATCACATTCTAAGAGGGGGACCTGTAAACCACCCAAGCAGTATAAGACCCTTGCCTTTGGATTACTTCTACCTGAGGGGAAACCTGAGTTATAATCAAGGCCCTGCTTATCAGGGAAGAAGGGATGGTCTCGATGATGGGAAGGGACCATGCCACCTAATGCCAGGTGCCTTCCTAGGAAACCCGGGTGCACTGAGTCTAAGGAACAGTTTTGACCCCTTGATGTCATTAGAAGAATTGGATTGGCTAATGTACAGTAGAGTTTTCTTTAAGAAAATTTTTGGGGAAGAGGGAGGTTTTATTATCACCAATCATGCTGTACCCCTATTCCCCTACCCCGCACTGAATGAGCCCACTAGTGTTGAAGATGATTTGAGTTGGGGCGCGCAGTTGATGTATAAAAATGATAGCCGGAATTCACCAACAACGGTAGAAGTGGCCCCAATAATTGAGCATCTTATTAAGAGCCCTCTTGACTCCACTACAGTTTCGGGACTTGCCTTTGGGTCTTTGACTATGTCTCTAGGGAGTGAGGACGTATTGGGAGCAGATCAATCCTCTCCATCATCTTTTAGACAAATGACTCCACCTGGGCCTCCAAGACTTAATGTTGATCTAATTTGTGAAAGTTCAAATGACAAAACTCCTGCTATACCTCAGCTCACAACAAGATATATGCAAGGGGGTCTCAAACTAGTATCGTGGAACATAGCTGGTTTATCAGCTAAATTTGATAACCAAGAATGGAGGCATTACATCACAAGGTTCCAGATAATCTGTTTGCAGGAGACTTGGGCGGTAGACAGTAGTCCCTTTCAATTAGCGGGGTATAAGCATTTCTCTGTGCCCGCTCAGAAATCAGTGCCGGGGAGAGCCATGGGAGGGCTTTCTACATTTGTTGATTTGCATATGGAGGGAGTGTGGACCAATTTAAACTGAACCTCAAACAATATGCAGGCACTGGGGTTCTCTGGAAATGGGTTGAATGTGATACTGATTAACCTGTATAATTCTGCTGTAACTAAGGGGAAATAATCCATAATACAGGAAGTAGATAACAGGCTAAGTGCTGAGACAGCCCGGAGGAAGGGGGCGGTGGCCCTGTTTGTAGTATTAGTTGGCGATTTCAATTGCCATCTATGCCCTAACCTATTACCCCCAACGTAGAGTGGTCTTGCTGCCCGGTGGAGGAAGGCCCGCATCTCGAGCATACGAGTGAGGGGATTGAAATAGGCAAGGTACTGAAAAGCCATACTTTAGAACATACTATTGATTTGGTCACTCTTGGAAGGGATGGTGCTGTCAACCCAACCTTTAAAGGCAGAGGATGTAGCTCGTACATAGACTACATTATGGTATCTAGTTTATTTAAGGACTGGATAATAGGGGCTGAGATAGAATGGAATACATTTAGTGATCACAACCCTCTAGTTCTCGTGATAAGGAACTTGCCCCCTATAAAAGATAGGATAAGGGAGATGGCAGGTAGAATCGAGATGGTAACAGACCAGGGAAGACGCTTGAGATGGTCCAAAGTTGATGGGGAGGCCTTTTATAAATCGCTATTGGAAATTGGGAAAGAACCTATCGGGGAGTGTTTAGATCTCTCTGTGGAGGGGCCGTTTGTGGTTAGGGCATTTGAGGCAGTAGCCCACCTGAGCGACGGTCTACTTAAATCTACTACCCCTGTGAGGTCGCACACTGCCCCGAGACGGTTAGACAAAGACTGCTCCCGAGAACAGAGGGATTTAAAAAACAGTCTGAAAAGATTCCCCCGTGACAAGTTTAGAATTGCTCAGTGTAGGAGCGCATACAAAAAGGTGATTAAATATAGGAAGTCCACCCTCCAATTACAAGCCTGGAAAGACCTAAGGGATGCAGCAGAGAGAAGAGATATGACTGTGTTCTGAACAACTATAAACAAACCGTGTTTCCAGGACAATAATTCTCCAGAAATTGGCACAACTATCCTGCCCGAACAATTTTGTGACCATTTTAAAGCCCTGTATAATCACTCAGAGGAGAATAACTACAATAAAGGGGGGGTTGCCAGTGGGTTTCCTCTGTAGAATTCGCTCTAGGGGAAATTACAGTGGCCATCCAGGGTTTGTCACGAAACAAAGCCACGGGTCCAAATGGCATTCCACCTGACCTTTTTTTAAGCAATGTTGAGTTATGGGCCCCTATCCTCACAAGGGTGATAAACGCAGCTGTTGCAACCGGCCGCCCGCCCGCGTTCATGTTCGTCATCAACAATAGTCCCAATTTTTAAAAAGGGGAACATGGAGAACCCTCAGTATTACCGACCGATCTCACTGATAGATGTGACAGCTAAAGTTCTGGGTAGAGTGGTCCTAATGCGCCTTACTGACTGGGCTGAGGATCACTGAATTATTACTGATGTCCAGTATGGATTCAGATCAGGGAGATCGACGACTGATCATTGTTTGAACCTCTATCTGTTGGTGGCTAAATATACCATAGCCAGTATTGAAGCGGTATATCTAGGGTTTATGGATCTCACCGCAGCCTTTGATCATGTAAACAGAGAGAATATGTGGACCCTGATGACCAGTCTAGGAGTGGATCAGGGCCTGGTAAATATTCTGAGAGCATTGCACTGGAACACCACTGCCAATGTGCGCTTTAATTTGGAAGGGGGTACCACAGAATCCTTTCCCTGTAACAGTGGGGTTAGACAGGGATGCATTCTGGCCCCCTTTCTGTTCTCTCTATATATAAACAACCTAGATCAGGCTTTAGGCAAATTAAAGGTGGATTCCCCAAGAGTAGGAACTCGACCCGTCCCAGTGCTGCTGTTCGCGGATGACGCGGTACTGTTAGCCCGTACTCCCAAGGGACTCCAGTGTCTGATAGATGGGTTTGTGAGTTTCATGAATACCCTAGATCTATCCACCAACCTGACTAAGTTCTTTTTCATGTTGGCGGGCACTAAACCCTGCAAGAAGCTTTCCTATAAAATAGGTACACACAAAATAGGACAGGTACAAGCCTTCACCTATCTTGGCATGTTATTTGATGGGTTTTTAAATTTTAAAACATTAATTGAAGAGCAATGTACCACGTTAGTGGGCTCGACCGGTGCTATAAAGAACTATGGGCGTAGGCTGGGGGGGTGGTCACCGGAGCAAATTATGAACCTGTATAGTTTAATATGCTGTTCAAAAGTGTCTTATGGGTCAGAAGTTTGGGGTTTTGCAAATATACAGCAATTACAGCTGGAGGAGAATAAATACCTGAGGAAGGTGCTCAAAACTCCAAAAAGCTCTTCGGCCCTGATTGTCCATGAGGAACTGGGCAGGCCTCATATTGAGGATCTGGTAAAGGTTAGACCCCTCATGGCCTGGCTAAAGATTTGGACCAACACGGAGGCAGACTTGAGTAGACAAATTATTAGAGATTGCCTGGATAGGGATAAAGGAATAAGAATCCCATGGCTAAAATACGTGAAGACCTCCCTCGAAGGAATTTGACTGCGGGGATCTCTTCACAAATCCAGCGGAAATTACCCCTCAAGACAAACTCCGAGTTAAGAGAATTTTTTTGAAGCAGGTAGCCTCACGTAGAGCAGTAGCCGAAGGAGGCAAGTCCACAGTCTGCGCTCACAGTTTGGTCACAGCAGGGGAGAGTATGGAACCTTATCTCGCTCTCATGTGCAACGCACAGGATTGATTTTTAATCACCCGTTTTAGGCTCAACCTTTTACACCATCTACTGCCGATCCGCCAGGTTTTACTTTAACAGTTGAGCAGAAGGGTGCCTGCGGCTGCGACATTCGGTCTCCGCAGGACACCCTTCATTTTGTACTATTTTGTCCATTTTATGTATGACCCAGGCATAGATTTTTAGTAAGTATTTTAAAACAAGCTAAGTTTAGACATGCTAAGGTCGCCCTATTATTCCTGCAAAAGGTCTACGATCCCCTGACGTTGTTTTGTATTATACATTTTATCAAGGTTGCTTTAAGGTTGAGGAACACAAGAGGGTTGTGTTGATTGAATTTCCTGTAAACTATTTTAAATCCAACTCTGTAGCAGGCACGCGATGTTTATGAATTGTATATTCTTGTCCCTTTTTAACTGTATAAATATGTACTTTTATGGTGTTTTCCAAATACTGAATAAAGGATTTTTTGATTTGATTTGAAAGAAGGGAAGGGAGACCCCTCCAACATTTTTCTCAGGAGGCTGCAGCTACGAAGAGGAAGTCCGGTGTTGGGAAGTGATGGTTATGTCAGATGAAGGTCCCTGATTGGATGGGCTTACTCCGCTTCCAGAACGTGGTGGTTGTTTTTGAGCTCATGGGATATGTAGTCCTAGTATTGAAAGTACTGTTTGTTAAGGCTGCTGTAAAATAAACGAAGAGAGTTGAGCCTAAGACTCGCCTCCAGTCCTGCCATAGAATCAAGTTTCCAGGCACATTAGTGGTAATGACGTGTAATATTTGAGGGAGTTCCTGTTCCCTGGTGCAGACACACTGTGCAGAAGTCCTCACAGGTGAAATAGCCTTTTAAATATTTTATTTTCTCAACAGGGATTTTTTTTTTCCTTATGTAGAAAGCTCTTTCCCTACAACCCCAGTTCATCTGGGGGTGAGCTTTACCCTTTGCTCTCCTGGAAAGAGTATAACCCAAACCCATGGCAGGAGTAAATCACCTGCCATTTCCAGTGTGAAAAGGGGACAGAGAGGAGTTTGACAATGCTTGCATACATATAATTTTCTGAGTGTCCCTGAAGTTCCAAGGCAAACCTTGCATTGGAATGCCCACTTCCCAAGCATTGTGCAATATTTACTACTGCAGATTTCTCTGCATTACTGGCAGATAAATCATCTGTAATAAATGCATTTCTGTCTTCCAAGAATCACTTTGTGAATTACTGGAAGGCATAAAAAAGGTAAACATGGGTATAAATTCCCATTTAATCTGAATTTACCTTAGTGAATTGAGCCCAATATACATATATATAAAGGTTGTTATGGTCAATTATGTATTACAGTTGCATTTAGGGGCCAGTCAAGTTGTGTAGTTAGTTAGCACTTTACATGTATTTTTAAACCTTAAATTTAAAGTATAAAACTGGAAAAATATTTTTTGTTAATTTTCTTTCTGCTGTACTCTAATGCAGCCACACCACTAGGCACACCCATGTTACTGGCTCCGTGGAGTCGTTTACCTCCCCCTCTCCAATACTGAAGTTCGAAGGGCAGATATTCTGGCAGCGTGCAGGGGTAAGGTATGCTCTTCATGGCCCCAAATGCCTCTTATCGCTAAATGGCCCCGGGAAAAGCATTACCCTGCAGGTGAATGCGCACAGGACTGACTTCAGGCTGCATGGACGAGAATAGGTGTGATGCAACTAAAAATACTTATTTGCTTTGCACACATTCTGTACTTCAGAAATGGGGTTATTGTGGCATGGTATTCAACTCCAAAGCAGTGATTGTCAAATGTCATAAGAACTTCATAACTTTTAAGAGATGCACTTATTTTACATGTTGTTTGAAGCTGGACAGTGTGGTTTGAAAATCGGACTCAAAGATACTGGTAAGGCCATAGTATGCTATATTGGGCTACTCTGAACCTTTTCTTGGATGATAATGTAATTTCCACAAATATCGGAAAATAAATTATTAAGCAACATAGCTAAATTTTTGTTGGACCCAGCGGTTTCTGGCTGGCTGAGATGCCTCAAAGCCAGTCTGAATCCACTGTTACAAATAGGATGAGTACAATACACTTGTTCGACAACCAGTACTCACCCTCTGGTAGCATGGCACCGAGCAGTCAGGCTTATCCTCAGGACTCGGTTGTAAAGTATTGGCACAACACCAACCCTCGCAACACACTACATTTGCCACGAAAATAGTCAATAAATGTGTATAAATAAAAATGTGTCTTTGTATTACACACACACACACACACACACACACACTGAAACCAAAACAAGATACACATTGTATATGAACTCTATAGTTAAGCACAATTGTCAAACTTCTCTTATTAAAGTCAAAACAAAGCACATATTTTTTATGCACTTTACAGTTATATACAATTGTCTGACTTTCCCATTGCAGAAAGGTCAAACAGCCACCAGTCTGCGACTATGCCTCGTCACCCAGCCCCCCATTCCTGAACTCCACCAGCCAATGATACAGGTTGCCCCAGCTGGTGCAAAGAAACAGTTACTTAGTTTTGTCCATCCGGATTAGACCTCCAGGCACCTGACAGCACATGCACATGCACGAGTGCGTGATCGCTATCCCCTGTAGACAAAAGGTAGTGACCCAGGACCCTGTCGTGCTTCCACATCTGGTGAAATTTCTTCCCCTCAAGTGGAGGTGTGACATGCCATAGACCCTCGACAGTCATCCACAGATGTCCACAAGGCACACGAAACCCCTTGGGTCTCGTCACAGTGTTCTCCACAAGAAGCTCCCTGTGATGTGGGTCCAGGGAGAGGGGGCCAATGACCTTGGACAGTGGCCACTATATCAGGCATTGTCGACTCCTGAGCTGAAGGCTAAAGACAGACTCAGATCTCATATCAGGTTCCCGCGACACCCCTTGGACACCATACGCTGTGGTGAGCAAGTGGGCACAGGTCCCATGATTGCAAACATGGTTCTCTCAGACCCTCCTGGGACCTCGGATGGATGCTGCTCTTTGTGCACTCACTCCTCTTGCACACCGAGATGATGGTGTATGTCAGGACTGTTCTTGTCCCAACCACAATCACTTCCACTTGTCCCCACCACCCCTAGTGCACTCCTTAACATCTTGTGGAGACAGTGAGATCCTTTGTGTCCCTGGGAGTGTGTGAAACAGAAGAACTTTCTTTGTTGATATCTGCTCACACCACATCTATTTTCTTGGCCCTGAGATGCTCCATCAAGGGCCCTGCCACATGCCGGCCTGGCCAGGCATTTTAGCATGATACATTAAAGCCCATTAAGTTCATTAGCTACACAAATTCCTTTGCACCCGACAGGATTTATTTGTAAAGGAAAATAATGTTCTTTATGTTAGAGACAATTCGTGTGTGCACCTGACTTACTTCCACAAAGCAATTAGCTATGATATGTAAACGTATGTTGTTCACTAGTTATATGTAAGGGTTCATTTTTATGGAAACTATTGTCATGTCATGTTTTTGTGACTATCACTGCTCATGATACAGTCCAAAATACTAAAAATGGAACAAAACACATCAAGGAATGTTCGAGAGAATTTCTTCTCCCGAATTTAAGTGACTCAGTGAAAGAAAACGTTTTGCATCTAATTAAAATAAATGCAAAATGCAATGACAATGGGTGCGCTTCACACCGTAGTTGCTTTCCTAATGTACCAGGCAACCTTGTCTTTGGCTTAAAAATGCCAGTTGAAAAACGCTCTGAGTCAGCATTGCGTATTTATGGCCTATGGAAGGAAAGGACCTCGTGATTGTAGTTTCTGTGGGTGTATCAGTTTGTTTTAAGACTTAAAAGCATAATCTACCTTTTGGAAATTCATTGCATATATTTAGGAGATAAATCTCAATTATTTAACTGAATATTGCTGCAAGACCAATGTTGTAAAAAAAATACATTTTCTATGGAGAATTATTTAATTGATACACTTAGACTACAACCCAAAGGGCTTGAACTACCAGATTGCTCACAAATGTTCCACTATTATGTAAAAGGTGTCTGTTACCTGGTACACAGTGACGGGCGCCACAGGTAAGTGAGGTAGTACCATGGGCGGTGGGGCAGGCTGAGGGTCATGGAACTCGGCATACAACAAATGACATATTACAGGCTGAGTTCACATTCATTGACTCTGCGATGTTGGGAGCGCAAGGTAAGTGTTTTTTATTTTTTTTTACTTTATGTTAACTCATCCTGACGTATGCCAATTTCTCCGCCCCCCACCCCGCCCCACCACCTCACCGCTCTTACCTGTGGTGGCTGTCACTGCTGGTGCACACAACAAAAAGGTAGGCATACAGGGGCATATTATCAAGACAGGAGATACAATTATTGCTGCTAGAAAACTGCTGCTAAAACGGGGATAATGAGCTTGATAATATGCTCTATTGGAATTTCAATTGAAGCCCATGTTAGATGTGAAGGACATCTAACCTGAGCTTCAATTGTAATACCATAGAACATATTATCAAGCCCATTATCACCGTTTTAGCGGCAGTTTTCTGCCACTAAAGCAGTGATAATTTTATTGCCTGTCTTGATAATATGCCCCCCAATGTTTTCAGGAATGATAGTCCATTGAGAGTGTGCACTCCTACACACAGGAAGCTCTGATGGACTGTATTGGAAGCTGCAATGACATAGGGACTCTCTATTAACCGCATGCGTGCGGGCGGAATTCCGCCCGCACGCTGAGAATTTGTAAAGCCCATTATTCATGACGAGCTGGGCTCGTCATGAGCGTGCGAGGAGGCTACCTCATGACGAGCCCAGCTCGTCATGAGCGTGGAAGGGGTTAAATGCTATAAGTAAGTGGAAAGAGGGAGTCGAGGCTAAGGGAAAGCACTAGCGGTTTTGGAGCAAAGAGGTAGTGTAGTAAAGCTGTATACAGATTAGTATCCAAAAATATGTTTATTCTGTTACAGTTTAAACCCCAGCAAAGGGGACAGCAAAACCATGAACTGCTTCGGTCAAATCACACACAAAGAATCCCCCTATAACATCCTTATCCGTAACTCTAAGTTCCAGTTCCATGAACACTGTGGTGGGACAAACTTGTGGTAAAAGTATAAAACTCAAATACAACTCATCTTTCCCCTTGCAACAAACTGAACAAAATAAAACTTTAACAATGTTTAAAAACAAAGACCTAAAAATATTACACACTATCAACCACAAATATAGTCCTGAAACCTAAGGGGCTGTTGTATAACTCCAGAAAACACAATACAAACGGTATGAGGCAATTGGGACTGCACTTATCACTGTAGTGGGGTCATGTGTAGTTTTAGCTCCTATGGTGCAAAGGACCTGAGGCTCAATACCCTTAAACCTCGTAGGATTAAAATATCCCACAAATAGCACAACAATATGGCCCAGCACTCCAAATTATAGTTATTCCGATTGCACCATATACTTTATACAAAACTATGATTCAGCAGGAGTTATTCCAATTTTCTTTATTCAAAAACTCTTCTTCAAAAAAAAAATGCAACCATAGCCAACGCGTTTCTCCCATTGGACTTCTTCAGGGCAAAGAAAAGTATCTCGGCCGTCTATTGAGGATACTGTCTATATTATGTAATCCATTCTCCTTAGCTTGATACCAGAAAATCGTTGTCTAGGCAGAGTCTCCTCATTGGGAAATCCTATTATTTCCGTGATCAGTCTTCAGTGCATTTTTAAATCATTAGCCAAGGTCTGGCAGTGGGCGTTATCCCATCACAATTTGCAAAGGATGACAAGCAGCTCGCGTAGTTAAGCGGATCGTACACTACAGCATTTTAAGAATCTTTATGTGTAGGAATGAGGACTAAAACAGTAAGCCACATTTCTTTAATCCAATACAATTTAGCCTCTTTAGCTAGCTGGATGGTATTTTTTAACATTCTATTAAAACACTCTCTCTTTTGGTGGAAGGCTGTGAAAATTGCTTTGGATTCAGGGATTCATTAAGAGTTAATTCTGAGTCTGGATTCTGGTTTGTGATTATTTTTGCCCCAAGGAACTATGCGAAGGAGAGCACCAAATATTATCCAGCTCCTGGTTTTGTGGAAGTCACATTTCGTTATAGGTGACGGCCTGATAGGTATTATATATGCACACTTAACTGCAGCATTTACTTCAGCCAGAATGTATGAAAGGAAGACGGTTAGTGAGCCAGCAATGGCCCTGCTAAATGTACACACTGACTGCTATTTTCCATACATTGACCCTTTCAAGTCGAGGTCGTATGTAAACTGTCTGGCTCGAAATGTCCAGTGTGGGACTGGACACTTTTGGCAAGGAAAGGGGAAACTAATTCCTCTGTCCTTACTGAAGGAGAGTTTTGAAAATGAGTCTTGAGGGCTGAAAGAAGTGTTGTACATGACACCTTCTCTTTGCAATATTGAATGGGACGTACTCCAAAGGCATCCTGGGAAGTTGCATACCTGGAGTGCATCATTCAATATGAAGGGCTCCATTCTAGCCTCCAACTGGTTTGAGAATATTATTGAGTTATTATCAATTATTGTTGATACTACTTGAACTTAACACATATTTCTATGGAACTGCCTGATGCTTGTGCCACAGACAGGAGGGTTTGAGCAGAGTTTCACTTAGACTTGTGATGAGTCCTCACCAGGATATGTTCAATAATCTGGTATGGGCTGTCCCTTTCCAAATCCTTTCAGACAAAAATGAATTGCAGTTGCTTAGGCATCAAATTTTAACAAATGTATATCTTTAGTGATCACTGTCCAATTGAGAAAATACTGTTTATAATACAAATAGGAGGATTGGCATCCTACTGCAAACTGTTTTAGGCTCTATGTCTGACCACCGAAAATGTTGTGGATACACTTAATGCAAATACTCCAACCTGTAGGTGTTTATTTATTTATTTAATGCGATTTTATCTAGCGCGAACATTACCTGAAGGTGTCAGAGCGCTTTACATAAGAACCAGTTGCGATACATAAGGACTTAGGATTACATGAGTTACATAAAGGATACAAACAGAAAAAATTGCAAATGTACAAGTTGTAAAGTCACACAAGGAAGAGATACAAACAGAAACATTGCAAATGTACAAGTTGTAAAGTCACTCAAGGAAGAGATACAAATGGATAAACTCTAAGAATCACATAGGAATGGTAGTGAGTACAAGGGTCTACTACACTTGCCTTTGTCGTTTTGGAAGGAGGATTCCCGTTGCTCACGGAGGGTGCATTATCCCAGTAAATGTCCGTTTGGGAGGTCGCGCCGCTGGTGGGAGCTGTACCGCATTCGGCGGTCTGCCTGCACGCTCCCAGCGTGCGCCTGATCTTTGAACTACCAGCTGCCTTCACCGGGGGACTGCGAGGACCAGCAGCCTCTACACCTATCAGCTGGTGCCTCTTTCCCCGGCGGCCGCGCCCCCTACCACCTGCTATTTACTGTTCGCGACACCCGCTCCGCGGGTGCCGCTCACTTGCCTTTGTCGTTTTGGAAGGAGGATTCCCGTTGCTCACGGAGGGTGCATTATCCCAGTAAAGGTCCGTTTGGGAGGTCGCGCCGCTGGTGGGAGCTGTACCGCATTCGGCGGTCTGCCTGCACGCTCCCAGCGTGCGCCTGATCTTTGAACTACCAGCTGCCTTCACCGGGGGACTGCGAGGACCAGCAGCCTCTACACCTATCAGCTGGTGCCTCTTCCGCCGGCGGCCACGCCCCCCTGCAGGATCCCTATAAATTTATTAGCCCAACCCGCAACGCGGGACGCGCGCGGGGCGAAGCCCGGGCCAAGGGCGGGCCCGTTTAAGCCCGTTCAAGACTGGGCAGGACTGGACTGGGCCACCCTATTAACGTTTGTTTTACCCCTTATTTATACTGATACTGTACGCATTGTTAATTAACTTGCACTCAGTTCGTACCTAGTATTTATAGTTTTCTGACCTCATAATATATTACTGTATATCATGTCTCCTAGAACCACTAGAAACACTGTGAAAAAACAGGCCCAGTCTGCTGCTGAGGTTATCGGTCCGATAGATCAATTTATTACCAAAGCCAATGAGGCTATTGAACAGGGTATCACTCTATTGGAACGGAGAGTCTCACAGGACCTGTATATTGCCAGATGCTCCTCGTTGGGCCTACTGGCTATTGCCAAAACACCCCAGCGCCCTGTTGAGCTCCCCCAGCCACTGTTGGTGTCCGCAGATTTGCATACAGTCCCTCGTACTGTGGATCTGTCTGCAACTTTAGATCTCTCCGATTTACACCAGTCACTCGAAAAAACTCCTGATATTTTTGGTAGCCAATCCGCTGTTGCCCCCTCTCCAACTTTTGACAGGGGCATACGCGAGGGCGCAATTCCCAAAAAAAGGAAGAGGAACACCAGCAAACCTCAACAAACGACTAATCCCCTCCCATTATCCAATTCCACAACCTCGTCCATTTCTCATCCCCCTCCTTCTCCAATTACAAATTTTGTCCCGACTCCCCATCAATCACCCCCTCCTCCACCAGTAATCGTATTAAATCCTATCACAGACAATCCAAACAATAGTTCCCCTTGCCCTAGTAGCAGTGATGACGAGGGTTGTACGATCAAGAACGATATCTTAATATCTAACCCTCGCAGCAACGACAACCTACTGCTTAGTAAATTTGGAGAATTAATTAAATTCTATCTAAAGCCTATAGAAAAGACAATGTACCAGGTCCAATCCCAGCTAACACAATTGTCCTTAGCCCTGAACCCAAGTAAGGGTACTATTAAAGACTCAAAGTCAGTCCCTGCGAGACCCCTTATTGACACCACGAAAAAACCCGATCGCGGTTCGACTGCTTCTACTTCCGCTACTATTACTCAAAAGGCTCCACAGATACTTATACAGAAGAAGTTACCCACAATTTCCACCAAGCCACAGGCACCATCCATTCCATCTAACCCTTTAGTGTCCCAACCGCTAACTACCTCCAAGTCCCAGTTGTCTACTCAATCAAAACCTCCACCTGCTCTTCAGTCTTTGGCCCCTACCCTCCCCAAAAGCTTTGATGGATTTAACAACATCCCGAGCAATCGAAAGAGGAGGGGCCATCCTATACATCTCCCGCCTGAGGCATCCCCCTTTGTGGTTATCATGACAGGCGTTCCGGAACTCCCCCCTAACCAGAATGAATCGGTTTGGTCATTAAAAAACAAAGTCATTTATTGGTTGTCCAACAATAGACCTATACCTAACTTTATGGACAATAGAGTCACCACAGTGCGCAGAGTCCCCTGGTTGGGTACCGTGCCTAAAACTCTTAAAGGCGACTGCGTTATAGTGAACTTTGCCGACTCGAATACAGTTGAGCACATTTGCTCCTGGAGTGATCACACTTCCACAAAAGGGATAACCACCCATAACCTGTCTTACTTCTACCCCCCGGTGCCACAACACAATCCTGGCCCGCTCTGGAGCTAGTCAAGAGTAGGGAACTGGGAAAGAAACAGAGACCGTGGTCATTGGTCAGGCTACGGATACAGTAACTCAGCGCCTGGGAATTTTTCCAACTGGCGTGGTCCATTGTTATCCAATAGATACGATTGTTTAGATATGGTCGACTGACCATCAGTCCCCTCCGCAATCACTAAAGTTATTACTAACACTCAGAGTCATTTTAAACCTATAACCAGGAAAATTCCACCGTCAAAATTTACTCCGATATCTCCGCCTGGCTCTCATATTGAGCCCTGTACCCCTCTGCTAAATTTATTTTCTCAACCAATAATCCCTCGGGTGCAAGATCTCGATCATGTCCATTCAACCCATTCTGAGGAGACAGATATACGGCACCAACACACCACTTCTATTTCTTTTGACACCAATCCCACTTTCCCTACTTCTCTTCCATCTACCCTGACTGGCGACTTACCACCCTTTGCTCACACAAGGCGCAAATCCTACCCTACCAACAACCTGGGATTTTCCAGTAATCTACTGGAATGTTTCGGGGCTTAGATCTAAGATACTTCTCCAGTCCTGGTTAGACGTGATTAACAGGCATAAACTAGCCTGCCTTCAAGAAACCTGGGCTATTGACCCAATTCACATCCTGGGTTATAAAACCTTTCATATTACTGCCAGTCCGTCTACCCATGGAAGACCTAAGGGAGGTTTAGCCATCTATATCTCCAATCAAATTTCATTTCTGATTAATAAAGTACCTTTGGTGTCCCCAATTTACCAAATCCTTAAGCTCACCCCTGATAAAAGCTCCAATTACTATTTTGTTAACATGTATAACAACACCTCACCCACTGACTGTGTAAAGTCACTGATCGAAATCTCTTCATACCTGCAAGATCAGAAGGCTAAGAATTCACATATGCAATGTTATGTTGTGTGGGGTGGGGATTTCAATGTTTATTTATGTAGTGACTACAAAAAAGGTATTTGTGGGCTCCAGGATGAGCATGATCTTCCCATCACCCACTTTTCTCACTCTAGTATTGGGATTGGTTTTAACAACTGTCTTTTTTCATTAGCCTTTGAATTTGCGAATGAACTAGTGTGTCCTGCCGCTGAGTTTAAACCGACTTTTCATGGCAGAGGTCTCAATACTACCATTGATTACATTCTTTGTTCGCAAACTTTCCGCACCCGCTTAAAATTTTTTATAACTGGCACTGATCCTTCTAGTGATCACTACTCTAACAGTATCACTATTATATTCAACTCAGCTCCCTCTATTCACCCCAGGGACAGTCTTTTAACACAGCGCTCCCTGGAGATGAGTAAAACTAATGGTTTTACAGTAAAATGGTCAAACATTAACCCTACCGAGGTCACCAGTAGCATAATCCAAAAAACCCTTCCCTCAATATCAAACTGTTTGGTAGAGTCTTCTCCTCCTCAGCTGATCCTTTCAAGCTTTGCTAACATCCTAGAAGCCATTCGGCTGGAGCTTACCCGCCAACATAAGAAAAATGATAAGGATTCCCGGGGGTGGTTTGACTCCCATTGCCGTAAGGCCCTTAGCGCACTTAAACGTGCATTACATAGCCAAGATAGAGACCTGGCCTTAATAGCATCATTAAGAAAGAATTACAAGCTTGCCCAAAAAACTCGTAAGCAGGAATTAAAAAACAATCTCTGGGCTCATCTGCATGAGAGTGCCAGGAACAAGGATTCCACGTCGTTTTGGCGAACAGTTAGGTCTCCTTTCCTAGCGAACGATTCAGCTGTCCGCCACCTAGACGTGGCTGTTCCCGCTGAAAAATGGGTTACCCATTATTCAGAGATCTTTGGGGACTCCCCTTCAATACTTGCCACCATCACTTCTGAGGAGACAGTCATCACTGAGGATAACATTTATCCCATTGACCTCCACTTCGACCTTGTGGAGGTGACTGCGGCACTGACTTCCTCAAAGACCGGGAAAGCTCCCGGCCCGGATGGAGTCCCTCTCGACATCTTTGTGAGCAACCTAGATTTGTGGGCTCCTATTGTTACGCAAGTGATGTCTGCAGCTTCACAAGTCGGTCTTATCGATTCCTGGTCCTCCTCCGTGCTCCTACCCATTTACAAAAAGGGTGACCGCGACAACCCGGCTTGCTACAGACCTATTTCCCTCTTGGACTCGCTGGGTAAGGTCGCTGGGAGACTAATTCTGGAACGTCTCCAGGATTGGGCTAAAGAGAAGAAGATCTTGACAGACCTACAGTTCGGGTTCCAAGAGGGATTGGGTACTGTTGAGCAGGCCCTTAACTTGACGCTACTCATGGGCAAATACGCTTGGGCTAAAGGCGGTAAGCTTTACCTGGTCTATGTGGACTTAAGCTCCGCCTTTGACTGCGTAATTCACTCTAAACTCTGGGAGACTTTGCATAATCTGGGCATCGATCCTCCACTCCTGAAATTCCTTCGCGAGCTCTATTCGGATGCCAAAGCACGTGTGAGATATGGCATAAATGGTGAGCTCTCGGATTCTTTTAACATCACAAAAGGCGTTAGGCAGGGGTGTGTCCTTGCTCCATTTCTATTTAATATTTATACAAATGGACTGGAGCAAGCGATGCTGGTAGACAATAAGGATCTTCCCTGCATTAACACCCGGCCAATACCCGCATTACTGTACGCCGACGATTCAGTCATCCTAGCGAGAACACCAATCCAACTCCAGCTCCAACTGGATAAGTATTGTCAATATATGCTTTCTCTTGGTTTAAAAGTCAACAAATCCAAGACCTTTGTTATGCAAATCGGTAAGAAAGCTTTAAAATGTAAACCTCTTTATATTGACAGTACTAGGCTAGAAACTGCCAGAAAATATCCATACCTAGGGATCCTTATCGATGAACATATGTCCTGGAAACCTGCCACCTCTAGTAAGGCACTGCAGTTTCAGCGCACAACAACGGCGCTGTCTTCTTTCTCAAGAAAACTGGGCAAACCCGCTCCTGCTGTACTAATGAAAATATATCAAGCTAAATGCCTGAGCGTGGCCATCTACGGAGCGGGTGTATGGGGCTACGCTCCTGTTAATGAGCTCCAAGTAATCGAAAACGATTTCCTAAAATATGTATTAGCCCTTCCCCGCAGTGCCCCTAACTACGGTAGCCATGTTGAGCTCGGTTGGGATTATCTTTCTGACACCATTAGATACCAACCGATCCTCCTCTGGCATCGTATTTGGACTAAGGAGCAATGTCTCCTTACTCGGTTGTTAATCACCGATTGCTTGACATTGGTTTACTGGAAAAGGATCCCGTGGCTTTTGTATGTTTTTAACTTTTTGAATGACTTGAATTGCCCAGCGTTTTTCACAAATCCCGTCTCACTAACGTCTATCCCAAGAAAGACTCTGAAGAATCTATGTGCCACCCACTTAAGAGAACTACGCTTGGGTTCTGAAATCGGCAAACATACAAATAACCATTTAATGATGGCACAATCCTCCCATGGTATTCAACCATATCTGTCTTTTTATTTATCAAACTACGATAGATATGTTTTAACCAGATTTCGGTTTGACTGTTTTTTTCGTCTTGTTTCGTTCCCCGAGCCCTTAGATTGGTCCCGCGAACTAAGCAGATGTCCCTGTGACGATTGTTCCATCCAGTCCACTTTGCACGTAACATTATTCTGTAGCCTGTATGAGACCCCGCGCAAACACTGGTTGGTCCCACTACTTCGACAAATCGGGCTGAGAAGATGCAGACCTGCTCTTTTGGCACTACAGTTCTTAGATACTCCATATGTTGCCAAATCTATAGCTTGCTTTCTAAAGGCTTGCCTGAAAATTCGCTCTCAATTCGCTGTTTCTGCATCTTAAAATATAAAATATTTTGTTTAGTGTGTGTATAATTTTCATTCTTTCGCCACACAGGATATCATTGTACAGATGACCTCTAGAAAGATTCAATTTATGTTTCTGTATATACCAGTCAATATTGTCTTTTTAACTGCTGTAAAACTTTTTATAATGAACTTTTATGATTGTAAACTCAATCGAAATAAAGTTTGATTTGATTTGATTTACTACATATACTAGTGGTTAGAGTTATCTCTTTAAACATAAAGTTATAGTACTGGGAAATATGGTTATCACCTATTTTAAGATTAGGGTTTGCTAGTATGTAGATTTATGAATATTTATTGACCTGGGCATAGCAGCTACTCTGATGCAATTGCTCTGCATACAGGGGTACAAATCAAGGCACAAGGGCAAACCGTAGTCTGACGTCCAGGGCAAATCTGTATGCAAGTCAAATAGGTAACATGAAAGGGCGAGTAGTAAAAACACAATATGATTAGCAAAGCACCAAGTAAAGCGTGGCACAGGGAGGGCATGCCAGATAGTCACCTCCTAGCTCCTGTGCATTGGTAATACCTAGTTTTGAGCTACCTTCCCACAGGCTCTTGTTGGAACTAAGGAGGGATTCTTGGGACTGTTTGTCCCTAAGCAGCTCTCATTGAAATTGCTGGGTCAGTCATAAAGGCAAGGTCAGGAGAAGCAGCATTATGTCACGTGATCAGAGCTACAGCAGGGCAATAGACATAATTTTACCTTGTGATATTAGAACAGGTGCATACGCAGGGAACACAATACTAATATCACCATGACAATTAGTGACTTGCCGTGTCTACAGAATGCAATTTTTAGAGTTTTATATAGCGCGAACTAGACCCGAAGATATCGGGTATCAGAGCGCTTTACTTAGCACCAGTTTCGTTACTTGAGGACACATTCATTTTTGTTAGGCACGGGGAGATTAAGTGATTTGCCCAGAATCACAGGACGTTGAGGGTCCTTGCCGAGATTCGAACCCGGTTCCCCAGATTCGATGTCGACTGCAGTGGCCGTAAGGCCATATCCATATTGGGTAAGATGCCAACCACCACTCAACAAGCAAATACAGTTTCAGGAGCAAGCTCGCCTAGGAAAATGTATCTTTCCATCAGTCACAATCAAGGAAAAAAGATCTGGAAGAGAAAATTGAAGCGTGGTATGTGACGGCTTGTTCCTCCTCTTCCAGGAGCAGTCATCATTTATATTTCATTTAATGTGTTTACTAATTAGATGATCACAATCATCTGGTCGGTACAAAGACTTGCATGTCCAAGGTGATCGCCATTTGTTTTTTGGGACTCAAATTTACAAAACCACTGAAAATAATGGTCATCACTTTTTGCACAGACCACAAGAATCACCCATGGATACAGGTGCTGCAAATAGCCAAAACCTGTGCAATGAGGTCGAGGAGGCTATTCTTTAAAACGACTTGTAAGTGAGATCATTTGTGGGTCTCCATAATCTCAGGAAAACACCGAGGATGTCTATAATACTACTACTTCGGCAGAATGTGTGAACTCTCTGAGCGCGGGTCATTTTATGGGACCAAAAACATAATGGCCAGATCTGAAATGAATGGCCTAACTGTACAGGTGGAGGGGGCTATCATCTTTACAATATATATATATATATTTTTTTTTCTAGGAAAACCTGGCAAAATGCCAGCGTGTGAAAGCTGCATGTAACTGCTTAAAACTGGAAAATCGGTGCAGGAATCTCAGTTTACACAGTTTTTCTGCATTCCCAGCTCCCACATCTATTATCGCGAGGAAATCCTGTGCCTGTGATTTATCCGTTTTCGCAGTATCGATAATTCCTAAGTGCAGCAATTACCAGCCCCTAACCGATTAGCATGTAAGGAACACCTAAATGGAAAGCTGATTCCTAAATATGGAGAGCATCGGCTCCTTACATCTACAAGGCATCCTATTGCAGTATTTATGTTCTTGCAACAAAATACGTTTACCTTCTTTAGAGCTTCAAATGCAAGTCTGCAACGTGATTTATTTGTTGACAAGACATTTGCACCAAATGCATTATAGAAACATAAAATGTGTTCTTTGACAATGAATGTTGGTGTAGTGCCACACAACAAGCACAATGATCTCTTCAACTAAACAGAACGCGACTTGGTTTTCTATTGCAATTTTGTTCTACCTTGTCAGGTAAATTTCCTGGAAATTCGATGTAAAATGTGAGCTGGATTATTTTTCATGGACTTACATCGTAAGAGCAATACAAATGGCTTTCTTACAGTACAAAAGCAGTCTTACTGATGCCATGGAATCCTCTGTCATGTTTGAAATTGTGAAAGGCATGATATAATGTATTAAATGTATATCCTGCTTCGAAGTTATTCTACTGTTATATTTAACTTTGAACTTCCAGTCTATCCTCTGCAGCACAAATCAGTCAAAGCAGAAATTGCACTATGAAATTAGTACTTATTATTACACACGCGTTATGGAATTTTTGCTTTCATAGAGGACTACTACCTATTTTTTACAACAGTGCGAGGTTTATGTATGGAACACACAACCCCCCTCCATTCTGCCTTTGCAAAAAATCATAAACGATATTATACATTCATAACCTGTCAGCTTTGGCCACATTACAGAGTGCTCAATTATGCTATAATCGAATAGCTGCCCGGAGTAGGCCACATAATGACTTCCTGATTATCCGCCTTTTAAATGATAAATGAAATGAATATATAACATTCCCCCTGCATACAGTCTAGTTAGCATTCCAAATGAAAATAGATCTTGGCTATTTCTGCTCAGAACAAACTATTTCATTGTGATTCCGGGCAGCAGCAAAGGTGTTCTCCAAACTAACATGTGGTGCCTTGGAACTCACTGCATTGGTGCATTGGAGATACAGATGTTGTGCGACCTGTCTTGGAACCTTTGCCCTAAACTGTCCTTTCCAAGCTATCAAGGTCTCACATAGGGAAACAAAATACTTTGGGAGTTTTTCATTTGACTCAGAAACTTGTTTCTTCGCGATGTGATGCAGATGTAGCACTAAAACGGGAATGCATTATTTAT
This sequence comes from Lissotriton helveticus, assembly GCF_964261635.1. Taxonomy (NCBI): domain Eukaryota; kingdom Metazoa; phylum Chordata; class Amphibia; order Caudata; family Salamandridae; genus Lissotriton; species Lissotriton helveticus. The sequence goes on along the minus strand of NC_136068.1, from coordinate 874,721,483 downwards.
CGTAATTACTTCTGCAGGTCTTTACAGCATCAGTAGCCAACAGTGCAAGATTATTGCCAAACAAAGAGTGAAGCGCCTGCCCATAAATACGACATACATCAGCTATAATAGTAGGCATATGAGGGCTACTTGGGCAACATTTATTTTCAGTGAATCGCTTCCCCGAGCAAGGCAGCCTTTCAATAATGGACATGAATTTATGAAGCTGCTGGATGGCGCAATGGATTGGCAGAGGGATTTAGGACCTGCTGTACTGCTGCTGCCAAGGCAAACAAGGAAACAACGATTTAGAGAAGCTTGGTGGAACCATAATGCATCTGTGATGCACTCCAAAACACATTCAGAGCATGCAGTAGATCATTCTGAAAAGCACACGCTGTGATCCAAGGAGAATTATTAAATGACTTAGTAATGATTTCACAATAACATTGATGGCAATTAAATGTGTTGTGGATGTGATACTATTGCTTTGTGAGCTGAGATGCCAATAGAGCCGTCAAGTGGCTGTGGAAGGAACTGTCAGCTTTTTTGCTAACTTTTTGAGACAACTTGGTTAAATTTTAAGGTTCTAAAAGTACTTGCCAAAATTCTAGGTAAAAATCCATTGGCAAATATGAAATTGAAGAGCAATACACTGTGACAGTTACAGCACACTAATTAACAAAAAGGGGACTCAGTTGTTCCTAGGAGAAGAGTAGTGCGGTCAAGAAGGGAAGAAGATTGGTAAGAAGGTAGTGCTCAGTGGAGGGCTACCCTGGGCATCCCATTAGTTGGAATGAATGGCCTCACACACTCTTGCGAGTGTCATGCTTCATCATCGGCCGTTGCTCCTCGTTGGACAGGCGGTGCAATGTCCAACGGGCTCACCTCTAGGAGGGGCTCTTTATCGGAGATCTTTTTTCCAACAGCCTGTGGGTGAAGTGCGAGTGAGGGGCCAAGTAAAAAGTGAATAGTGTAGGTGGGTGTGTTAAAATATAGCAAGGGATACCGGAGAGCAATTTATTCTGGTGGTTCCCATACGATAAGTAAAACCAGTGGGTGGCCTATGATCGCCAGAGATTAGGTTCTGTATCACGATCTAGGACTACACAGCGTTCCGTGAGGTCAACATGTTTCTCGCTTCTGCAAATATGCTGCGATTCTTCAGGACCTTATATAATTGTACATCTATCACAAGGAAAGACCTAAAAGTATCAACCTATAAACATCAATTTTTACTGTTGTACTACCTGATTGTAACCGCTCTTGCCTACAGGTCAAGGAGTACAGGTGTCAACAGTACCCGGTAGGTGTGACTTCAAGGGAGAGAGCCAATAGGGGTTTAATGGTTCTCAGAGCCTCGGTCAGTGCTCTTACGCCTACCCATCGCTACCGGGATCCTCGGTCAGTGCTCTTACGCCTACCCATCGCTACCGGGATCCGGATCCCGGTAGCGATGGGTAGGCGTAAGAGCACTGACCGAGGCTCTGAGAACCATTAAACCCCTATTGGCTCTCTCCCTTGAAGTCACACCTACCGGGTACTGTTGACACCTGTACTCCTTGACCTGTAGGCAAGAGCGGTTACAATCAGGTAGTACAACAGTAAAAATTGATGTTTATAGGTTGATACTTTTAGGTCTTTCCTTGTGATAGATGTACAATTATATAAGGTCCTGAAGAATCGCAGCATATTTGCAGAAGCGAGAAACATGTTGACCTCACGGAACGCTGTGTAGTCCTAGATCGTGATACAGAACCTAATCTCTGGCGATCATAGGCCACCCACTGGTTTTACTTATAGTATGGGAACCACCAGAATAAATTGCTCTCCGGTATCCCTTGCTATATTTTAACACACCCACCTACACTATTCACTTTTTACTTGGCCCCTCACTCGCACTTCACCCACAGGCTGTTGGAAAAAAGATCTCCGATAAAGAGCCCCTCCTAGAGGTGAGCCCGTTGGACATTGCACCGCCTGTCCAACGAGGAGCAACGGCCGATGATGAAGCATGACACTCGCAAGAGTGTGTGAGGCCATTCATTACAACTAATGGGATGCCCAGGGTAGCCCTCCACTGAGCACTACCTTCTTACCAATCTTCTTCCCTTCTTGACCGCACTACTCTTCTCCTAGGAACAACTGAGTCCCCTTTTTGTTAATCATTGCTACTTGGGGCTCTGACTCAGGTTGGACCTTCCATTCTATTTTCTTGGAATGGTAAATTGAGCCTTAGGATCAACACTTGATCCAATTCTTCTACCCCTTCTTTGTTACACAGTTACAGCACACTGTCACATAATCTTTTGTCTGCCCAAGATTTTGCCACCTCATCACTGTTGGAAAGTGAAAGTGGGTTATTAATAGTGGTAAATGTGCATCTGCCACTGTCAATAAGGCTACTAACACAGTCTAGGGTTCAGAATAGGTCTCAGAAAATTATTCCCATGCTCAACCCTTGGTAGCTTGGCTGCAAGCAGGCAGGCTTAACTTAAGAGACAGGTTTATAAATCATATAAAACAATTCAGTAAATAATTAAGACACAACACAGTACAGCTATCACACCATTTATAATAATAGGAAATATTTTTATCTTTAAAATGACACCAACACAAATCAAATCCAATGTACGGAACCAGAGATATGAATTGTTAAAGATTTAGCACTATATAGCACATAGAAACCCATAGTGCCTATTGGGACATCTGGTCATGCTAGACTGGGACAAAGTCAAAGTTTCTTGACTGACCGCAATGGAGCCCTGGGTTGCTACCCATTGCGGTAGGCCTCGGTAAAAGTTTTATCTTTGGACTTAGAACCTTTACTCGCACTTTTTCTGCCAAGGTCCCTCAATGCTTTTCAACAGTCTGAGTTTGGTGAGGGTTCAGCTTCTTGCGTTCCAGAGAGCTCATGGTCAACCTCTGGAAGCTAGACCTCCGGAGCTTTTCAGCTGGATGAACCAGAAGGGCAGGCCGGCACACGGTAGAAGGCCACCAGCATGGCTCTCGTGTTTGAGTTTGTCCCCCTCAAAAGCTTTTTTCCAAAGGTGCTCCAAAGTTCTCCAAACTTCTGGAACTTCTTCCTGAAGTTCTCTTGGGGTCCCAAAGTGTACAAAACAAAAACCATGGGTCTGGAATCTCAAAAATGGTCCTTAAAAGTTTGGGACTTCAGTTCTCACAATCCACTTGGACAAAACCCTTACAAATCCACTGGACACATTCCAGGCTGGGGTTTCTTGGTGGTGATGGTTCAGGTGAGCTCTGTTAACCTGTCGCTTGCAGGAAGTTCACTCTTTATTCCTCTTGAAGAAAATTAGACCCATTGGGCTGTAGTTCAGATTGTGCAGCAGGGGCAGTCAGTCAGAGTGCAAGGTCTGGTTAGTGCAAATTGAACTTCCACCAGGGATCCTTCTTCTCCTAGTTTCCAGCAGAAGATCTGAGAGGCTCTGCCCTTCTCAGATACTTATACAGTGATATATGAGGGTCAAGCAAGAGGGCACTCCTGTGTAATAAGGTGCAGGACAACACCCCATAGCATGACCACTTCCTCCAAAGTGTGGCATAATATTCTCCCAGAAAGCACTATTCCTCCAAAATTCAATATGGCTGAAGTCTTAGCAGAGGAAAAAGAATTAGTTAAGCCAACCTCCAGGATGGCTCATTTCCATAGCTCATTTCCATAGCTCTCCTCCCCCCTAACATCTGCATCTATATTTTGAGGGACTGCCAGCTTCAGAAGTAAGTTTTGCAAAAAGCATGGGAAAAAAACAGCATTTACAAAACCGAAAGACTGGTGGCCAACAGCAGACCTATTGCTTTCACCGATGTTTATCCTTTTGGTAGTCAGCATTTCCAACCAATGTGTTCTCCATCACATCTAACCCAGTCTCTTTCTCCCTCTTACCCATTACAGAAAGAAATTCAGTCTTGCTCAGTCATAGCTCACCAGATAATCTGCTCTGGAGGAATATTTTGTGTAAACGTAACTGCAGTATTCGGCACCCCGATGGTATTTACCTCCATATACCCCAACAATGTGAGAATGAGGTACTGGCTTCAATCTGTGAGCCTACAGATTGTCAACCTGCTGCGAATAACAATGAACTACGTTCTGATTTAGAATATTTGCTTTCCCAGGTGCCTTCCACATTGTGGCCCACAGGGACCAATCAGTGATGTCTCTGACCATGTCATGAGTGATGTAATATGTGAGGTCATAAGTAGTGCTTGCAGGGGTGCGAGTTATAGTTAGCTCAGCTAACTATAATGGCTGAATTTCTCTGGTTTTGTATGAGTGAAATGTCAGACTAACTATAACGTCCCTCTAACCTTTTCTTTTTTCTATGAATTTCTAAAGTTTTTAAAATGTTAATTCCTAACAAAAACATCCCTGAAACCTGTTCTTTTTTCAGTGACTTTCAAATGTTTTTAACTAACAGTCATGTTTGCCGAGTTGTGGGGAAAGTGGGCTGGGCCTCCGATCAGCTCTCAGGACTTCTACTGTGTAGGACTTACAGGAGGTACCTGGAGGGCTTCTTGGCCCTAAAAGACCCTCTTGAGCCAAGGGGCTTTATCCCCTAGCCAAGAGTGTGCCAGGAAGCATGTTTGCAGAGTGATGGAGAATGGAACATGGCCTGCTACCAGAACTCAGCAATTATGCTGTGGGGTCGACTTAACAGAGGTAATAGTATTCCACACAGCAGGAATGCTGAGTAAAATGAAATAGCCAGGGTATGTCCTGAAAACCATCTGCAATAGCCTGATGATCTGCCCCTAGATTTGTGGTCTATGAGGGCTTTATTGACACAGGAATCCAATTTTGGGTCGTTTGAGACAGTTATGGGATACCCCATGATATTGCCCTCAAACCCTTCTATCTCTTCCTTAAGCTAGACTTACAGCTGAATGAGGATGCAGTTTTACAGTACTCCAAAATGTCTGGCTGAGCTGTCTTACATGAGTACCCAACCAATGCCTACCATTCCATCCAGCCTGGAGATTGGGTCTTCATATGCATCCATCAGTGGCAAACTGTCCTGCAACCCCTCTAGTGTGACCACAACCAGATTCTGCTCAGCATCAACACAGAAGTTAAGTGTTGTTGTCTAACAGTATGGTCCGCACCTTCCCATGCAGGTGTGGACCTTAGATGCCTACCCACCAATACCAGTTTCTGGAAATGCATCTAGTTTAAGAGCTGGTCCTCTTGCTGCCTCGCCATGTGCCAGTGGGCCAAATCACCAGTGCCTACATTCTTTCCCTTCCCCATCACAGACAAATAGTGCTTCAGCCATCACCACTCATTGGTATCACCTCTACACAAGGTAAGTGGCATGTCCTGTATACTGGATCCCTCTGTTGGCCAGGCCTGATGTCTTTGCTGCTTCCCTCAGTCTCTGGAACTTGGTGACATACATCATTACTGTGGAATAGGTAGTTATTAATAAATCTAAGTACTTAACCTGTCCTTGATCAGGTCCTCCGCTTTGTGGATTTGAATAACTACTATGTGCTGTTACTGAGAAACATGGCAAAATGAATAATCTTTTCTACTGATTAACATGCAATCACATGTCTGTAGATGTAGGGAGAAGTATGCCTTTGATATGGGTGCGCCTTAGCAAAACTAAACTTGCTTTAATCAGTTGTTTCATGGACACAGAATGCCTAACTGTGCTGGCCCCTCCTTTCACTGCAGAGATACCGAGTGAAGTAGCAAATACTGCTGCCCTTTCCCTAGGTCTGATGGCAGATTAGCTAGATGCCCCAAAATCCATGCTTTTGCAGAATAGAATGTCTTTAGATTACCTCTTGCAGCCACAGGGAATCTGTGTAATATTAGGTTCTGAATGTTGTACTCACCTCCCAAACATTTCCTGTCGCATACACGTGCAGATAGACCACATTAATCATAGTCGGTAGAAATATTTAATATGGCTGAATTTCAACTAGAGCAGCATCTGGTCTTTCTCATATTCAGGAATTGGGCATTGAAGAGTTTGGAAATCTTGATTACAGCCATTCTAATAATAATAACTTTATGTGTGCTAGCTAATTTTATTATGTGCATCATCCAATGAGGTTGCATTAATAAAGGTGTTGCCCCTGCTTGGTAGAAAATAAGGATCCCTTGGTGTAGAATTATATGAATTCTAGATCTCAGAGTTCCCAACAACGGGGAAGAAAGGTTAGCCCATATGTTAGGTCATACACAGTACTAAATATAACAATGCCACTTATAAAGTATGTATTAAAAAGTGTTTTTATTAAAAATAGGTAGTGTTTGTAGTTTAAAAGGCACAGTAGAAATTATCAGTAATCCCAATAAAATCAAATTTGATATACCATAGAAACAATTATGGCCAATGAATACAAAAAAACAATATCACTGAAGGACTAAATATAAACACATTAGACTTGATTCCACTCCTGTATGGAATGAAACAAACAAACACCTATACCTGAATTTTATATACCGCAAGACAATTTAACAGAGAGACACATATAGACAGTACATTTTGTCATTTGCTAACACATCCGATTCACACAATTTCAAACGCTAGTCCTAGATACAATCTATCGTTATTATCTATAGGATTCGCTATTCCCACGGATTGTGTTGAATTCAGCGTCGACGCGTTTCGATGGTTCTGTTTTATTATTCCATCTTTGTCAAAACAATAATATGTCTCTCATAGTGGGCACTGTTTGGTTGCCTGATTTAAACTTCAGTCCTTATTTCCTATCACTAGGTCATTGATTCCCTTTGCTTACTCGGTATATTCTTTGCCATTAATCCATGGAGTCTCTTAAAAACAGTGGTCTTAATCCTTAACTTTGTTTTCTCCGCACCTCATTAATATTACCGGTGCTGCACTTTTCAAATCCTTGTGTTAGCATCTAAAATCTTTCAGACTATTTTTTGTAGTTGCAGGCTCGCATGCAACCTGTAGATAAATTCTTACACGGAAGAAGCTCTCTTCATGTGACGAACCCTGCTCGTAGTTCTACGCTCGCGTTTTATCTTATCGATAGATTCTTCTCATGGGTGGCTGTCTTATATTCTTTTCCTCATTAAGGATTCTTACGTAAAAGATCTCCGACGGGCGTGGAACTCGTCTTCTCGCATTCAGGAATCCCCTGCTTGTCTACCTAATACATTTTGTTGATGCTAAAGAATGTGATAATGAAGAATTCAAACTGAAATAATATGATTGTGTGGTATTGAGGTGTAGTAGGGACCTCACCTCCTGGCAAAAATGGAATAATTGAGAAAGTGAATGTTCCTGCTCTGTACCTTATATGTTTACATGTTTATTACTCCAATACAAATGTCCATGTGTGCTTTAGCAGTCTCATACTTTCCTCCATTGATGGCAATCATGTCAATGACAGGCATAGCAACTAGGTTGAATATGAAAAGAGTGCCAGCAGCATTTGGTAATTTTAAGGAACTATTTGCGGGCTTGAGAATGAAGACAGCTTCACCAGAAGTATGGCAGAAATACAACCATGGAATACATTTAATTGACATGGAACACTACAGTTAACTAATTGCTATGCTTGTGAATTGTAGGTCAGGCCTACAAGCCCTAGGTGCCCTGTTGGAAATCCGGTAAGACGGGAGGAGAGCAGCGCCAATCGGCTGCTATTAACTGCCTGCATTTTCCCCAGAGCGCAGGCGTGTGCCCGGCCGAAGACCTGACAAAGACCAGGCCTGTCTTCACCCATCATCTACTGGAAGAGCCCAGGCCACCTCTCTTGGCTTTGGGCCCTTAAAAACTGACTACAATTGGTTAGCCTTTTATTGCTGGGGAGCTCTGAAGGGGCTGTATGTATTTAGGTCCTGACATTATTTCGGAGTCAACAGTTGAACCGCATGGGCATGCACAAATTACCTGGAATTAGGCAAAGCACCACCACTAAGACTACACTGGATACCTTCTTAGCTTGTGCTGTTAGGCTGATCTCTGGATGCAGGGGATGGCTTCAGTTGCCCTCTATTATGCCAATCAGGTCTTCCATCATATCCAGGTATTTCTAACTCAACTGTTCCACTCAGCCCATTACCTCATGAACCTGAGCCGTTAGTACATCTCTCCCCATCAACAGCAAATACTGACCCTGGTATTTCTAGTGGCAGTGACTGTGGGTCTTCATCGAAAAGGAAGCACCAATACAAGCAAGCTGGCAATGTTAGACCCCCAAGTACACAATAATACAAATACAAATTCTGTGACTGGCAGTGAACATGCTTTTCTGTCTCAAAGCCCTGCCAAGAAGTTTTAAATTTCGACTGGTACTTTATTCTGTAGACATTTAAAACATATGTAGTTCACTGTGTTACTTCAATGGTGGATAGACTGCATAACCTAAAAAATGCTGTTTCAGAATTAACTGAGTTACATGTTAATACTAATGTTTATTCTCTCACAGACTCTGTCCAACCTGTATCTTCCTGCTCCATTGGGGTTTTGAGAAAGACACATATTGTCAGCATTCTCAGTTCGGCCCCAAGCCATTTGCAAACTGTTGCTGTTGTTACTGACACCCAGCTGTCTAACCCACATCCAGGAAATACTATGACCCCTTGATTGGGGGGTGGGGGGTGTCATCCAAGGGGGACCAAAGAGCTCCATCTCTGCCTCTGGTCATGGGATGGATGTGCATATTCAGTCTGATAAGAGCCTGCTTTGCCCCAATCTGCCAACTGAATGTCGCTCTTATGTTGCCATCATGATGGGTTCTCCACAGCTGACCATCACTACTGAGGAGGCTACCCCCATTTAAAAAAGGTGTGTCATTGGTTGAGCCACAACTCACAATGTACCATCAATAAATATAATGACATCCTGTTTGTGAGGAGGGTTGGGTGGGTGGACCCCACTACAAAGCTTTTGAGGGGGACTGTATTGTGTGTAATTGTAAACATCAAAACATGGCCCGAAGTCTGATCCATAGTGCAAACGGGCAGCATTTCTTGGAAGAAGGCATTCACATGTTCCCACTAGCTTTCTTCTGCAGCCGTTTACAATCAAGGTTGCAAAAGGCCATCACAGACCCCCTCCACTGGTGCGGGAGTCAGAGAGACTATCTGTCCCTATCTCTAATACATTTCTCTCTTTGTTGGATCTGGACCGTAATGACTGATGCCCAGATCATCCATCCTCAAATTCCAGTGGTGTTGAGATATCTACAGTTAGTTCCTCCTCAACATTTGGTCACCTAAACAGGACCCTACTTTAAGGCTTGTATGTTGGAATATTGCTGGTATTAGGGTCAAACTGTTCGATCCTAAGTGGCTTGTCTTTATCACTTAGTTTTCAGAAATGTGGGCCTGTGAGGCTATCACCAGGTATGGTTTTGAGAGCTTTAGCATCCCAGCTACTGTTACACTGGGTTGAGAGCCCGGAGTGGTCTACCCATCATGATTCGTATCTCTAAGCTTTTTAAGATCATCGCGATCACCTCCAAACTCAATGGGAGGCAGATATTGTAGATTGTTTTACTTAATAAGTAAAAAAAAGTTGTCACACATTTTTAAATTCCATTTATGACCCAGGCTGTTACATTGAGATCTTATTTAAGGTATTGATGACCCTGGAGTCTAGGTCTTTCACTATTATTGATTGCTTAAATGTGATATTAGGAGGGGATCAAAATACCAAACTAGGTTCGAACTCCGTAATAGCTGGCCCTTTTATGATTAGTATTATTTCAACTTGAACCAAAACATCTGATCTCAGTGAAAGGATGCTGCATGAAGCTCTGCGTTACACAGGCCTTTGCACCCAGTGTGATGGATATGGTGGAGGGGTCTCATAATCAGCCACCTACTTTTGTTGGCTGGGCCCAGGGGTCAACCATATATTATGTTTTTATATCTAGGCATATGGAACAGTTCAGGAGGCCCTTAAAAACTGTTATAGTGACCATAGCCCCATCCTCTTCAACGTCTACATGAGCCCCCTCGCGGCCATCGCACGCCAACACAACCTCAACATAATCTCCTACGCCGACGACACCCAGCTGATCCTCTCCCTGACCAACGACCCCGCCACCGCCAGAGCCAACCTGCACGAAGGGATGAGAGATGTAGCCGAATGGATGACGACCAGCCGCCTGAAACTGAACTCGGACAAGACGGAGGTCCTCATCCTGGGCTCCTCGCCCTCCGCCTGGGACGACTCCTGGTGGCCCCCCGCCCTGGGCACCGCACCCAAACCGACGGACCACGCACGCAACCTGGGCTTCATCCTGGACTCCTCCCTCTCCATGACCAGACAAGTAAACGCCGTCTCCTCGTCCTGCTTCAACATCCTGCGCATGCTACGTAAGATCTTCCGGTGGATCCCCACCGAGACGAGGCAGACGGTCACCCAGGCCCTCGTCACCAGCCGACTGGACTACGGCAACGCCCTCTACGCCGGAACCACCGCCAAGCTCCAGAAGAGACTCCAGCGGATCCAGAACGCCTCGGGCAGACTCATCCTCGACATCCCCCGACGCAGCCACATCTCCGGACACCTTAGAGATCTGCACTGGCTCCCGATCAACAAGAGAATCACCTTCCGTCTCCTCACCCACGCGCTCAAAGCCCTACACGACCAAGGCCCGAGCTACCTCAACAACCGGATCAACTTCTACACTCCCAAGCGCCTCCTCAGATCAACCAACCACGCCCTCGCCGCCGTCCCCCGCATCCGAAGAGCGACAACAGGAGGAAGGTCCTTCTCCTACCTGGCCGCCAAGACCTGGAACTCACTCCCGACCGACCTGCGCCTGACCCAAGACCACCTCTCCTTCAGGAAGAAGCTCAAGACCTGGCTGTTCGAGCAGTAACGGCACCCCCCTCCCACCCAGCGCCTTGAGACCCTACGGGTGAGTAGTGCGCTCTATAAATGACCTGATTGATTGATTGATTGATAGCCCCATTTTGGTTGTCTTTAGTTTACCTGATAGTTGTTGCTTCGTTGCTTCCCCTGGTATAACTGGTTTGATCTCAAAAGAGAAGGGCCTTAGGATTAAATGGCGAGGAATTGCTATCCCTACCCTCTCAAACTCTTTATTTGGGGTAACCTGTATCTGCTGATTGACTCACTCCCAACTTTTTACACACCGTGTACTGTTACCCAAATGCTTTTCACACCCTTAACCACTCCACCAGAATAATTATGCTAGATCTATCTGGCTCTAGCAGGACACAAAAAAACAGAGTGCTTGGATTAAGGGTGTACCGTTGCCAATTGTAGGCTTCATGAACTCCTCAAAGCACGGCCAATGAACCAGTAAAATATAATTTTAGTAAGGTCAGCATATAAAGATGCCATTAGGAACAGGAAGTAAGGTAAAAGGGAGGAAACTTGGGAGCACTTACTCTCCACCTGTAATGCTAGAAACAGCAGGGGTTTGGGAAAAACAGGCACCCTCACCATTGTCTAATGGCTTAGGTTCTAACATCAGTCATGACAACTGCGTGATGCATTTTAGGCAGATCTATTTACTATGACTTAGCTAGACATCATTTCCTTTGGGAATCTTACTTGAGCTTGAAGAGGTATCTATTGTGACTAGTCCCTCTAACAATGGCCTCTTGCCTGAGGGGGTACCCATGGACCTTTACAAGGCTAACATTCAGTTATGAGTCCCTCTGATTTCCAATGTTTTAAACAACACTGTAAACCGAAATTATTGTACCAGTGTCCAAGAAAGGAAACAGACATAACCCCTTTTGCTACAGACCAATATATTTAAGACTCTATTTTTAAAACTAGCTGTACTCGGCCACGCGTACTGTGGCTCAGTCTGGTTAAATGGAAGAGAAAGAAAAGAGTAAGCGCACGTTTCTAATATGTTTAATTTCCCAATGCTTGTGGGTATGCAATATGTTTTAGTAACTATTGTCTCTATGCGTCCCTTGTAGTTGTTGCGCAGCAAGCAAATCGATAGGGTCTGTTCGGCCTTTCGATTAAAAACACGCGCGTATTGGACATGCGTGTATTGGAATCAAACGTTGTGAATCTATAAACACGCGCTAATGTTCCAAAGTGAACCAACTCCTCCCCCGTCCCTCCACCCACTTCCTGGTCTGCCATCCTGACACCAACTGTCCATCCTAATATATGTAGACTATTGTCTCTTTGCGTCCCTTCTTAATGTTGTAAAGTGAAATAACTCCTCCTCCCTCCCTCCACCCACTTCTCGGTCTGCCTTCCTGACACCAACTGTCTATCCTAATATATGTAGACTATTGTCTATATGCGTCCCTTCTTAATGTTGCAAAGTGAACCAATTCCTCCCCCCTCCCTCCACCCACTTCCCGGTCTGCCATCCTGACACCAACTGTCCATCCTAATATATGTAGATTATTGTCTCTATGCGTCCCTTGCAGTTGTTGCGCAGCAACCAAATCGATAGGGTTTCTTCGACCTTACGATTAAAAAAACGCGCATATTGTACATGCGCATATTTGAATCCAACGTTGTGTATATATAAACATGTGCTTAATCGAATCCTATGTTGTGTCAAAAATTCAAAGCAATCGGTGAAGAACTTTCGAAGATTTAAGATTTTGAACAAATGAACATTGACATTTTTATGTGTCTGTTCGGGCTTTCGATCAAAAACACGTGCATATTCGAAACGCGCATATTGAAATCCAATGTTGTTTATATAAAAACACGTGCGTATTCAAATCCAACGCTGTGTCAAAATTTCAAAGCATTCGGTGAAGAACTTTCGTAGATTTACGATTTTGAACAAACGAACATTTACATTTTTATTTATATAGTTTGAAGGTTGTGTCATCCTAAAAATAATCGAGGATTGAGTTTAGCTCACAATATTCTCTGCCCAATGTAATACAGCTTCAGGAAAATGTGTAATAGCAACGAAAAGGGCCATCTACTTAGGGTATAGGACCTAAGTAGTGCATTTAACCGGGTCAATAGATCTAAGTTTTTGGGCATTGTAACTGACGTTGGTATGCCCCAACCGCTGATTGACTTCTCATGGTTTCTACATTCAGGGGTCAATGCCTCTATCGGTTATGGTATGGCGGGAGTGTACAGACTATTTTTGCCTCTCCCAGGGTGTTAGGAAAGGCTGTGTTTTGGACCAATCTTATTTCTGGTATATGTCAATGGTTTGAACTCGTTTCTGATAGCCAATGGGAAACACATGCCCAAAGTGAAATCTGTCCCTTCACATTTATACACTGACGATGCAGTGATACTTTTCTGCACCTCAAATGGACTTAGGAGCCTTATTGACTCCTTTGTAAAGTTCATGGATGATCTAGATTTAGACACACACTTAGCCAAGATGCATTACATGGCATGTGGGTGGCAGTCTTCTAAAATTGGGCCAACAGCCATTAAGTGGAATCTTATTGGAAGGGTTAGAAAGTTCTTATTTGGGTGTTACTTTCGATTCACCAAAAAGTTGGTGTACCCTCTCTTGTAAACTGATGCCTTCACTTTAATCAAGCTTGTAGGCCATTATTTAGGTTTGCTGCTAGTGTCGGCAGCAAATCTATTTTACCTTTGCTGGAGTAAGTGTATAGAATGAAGTGCTTACTTGGTCTGAGCTACTGTGCTGCCATTTGGAGTTATATTGTGACTGTTCGAAGATACAGTGCGAGGAGAATCACATTTGTAGAAAGCTGCTGAGCCTGGTTCCGCTAGACATAGTTTTTCCATCCCTGAAGAACTAAACCTAGACTATGCTGAAGATTTTGTTAAACTTACTCCGGTCCTCTTGTGTATAGCGGTCTGGAGAAGCCAGCATACTGCCCTCAATCGTGATGTGATTCAAGACTGCCTTAATTGTGAGCTTGGCGTCAAAATATTATGACTCTATTATGTTAGGAGAACTGCAGTATCACTAGGTAGACCAAATCTGTATTATTCCCCTCATCTAGTAAAGAAATGTGATCATGCGGAAACTAAAGAGCTGGTTTTTAAGTGCGCCTCTGAGCTAGAGAGAGAATGGCCCTGGGAAAAATAAATTGGAGAGATTATCTGATTTTAAAATCTGATGATAGGCCTGAACCTTATCTCTCCTTTGCAAGAAACCCATGAGAAGTATCTCTTTTATCAAAGTTTCGGATGGGCACATTTAGATTTCACTTTTGTTTTCACCTGGTAAATTTTACCCAAGTTTTATACTGGTTTGCCCTTGTAATTATAGCTCCCTCCATATATTGGAGCATTTTGTTCTATTTTGCGGGTTTAAGGACCCCTTTTGACGCAGGTGCCTGTTACCAATTCTTAAAATTCGGGGCTTTCGCCAACACAGACCTGCCTTTCTTTACCTTCAGATGTTACCTGAGTTAGCTGTCCGTTGTGCTGCTGGGGCCTTTTTAAAAAGAGCTATGTATTGGCGCAAACGATGTTCTGGGTTTTCACCTAATGGGCCTCATTTATGAAAAGTGACGCATCGCTGCGTGAAAACAGCGATGCGTCACTTTTCACTGCGCTCTCCCTGCAACATGATTGGTGCGTCATATTTATAATATGACGCATCATGTCGCAAGGAGTTACAGATACGTCAGTATTTCTGACGTATCTGTAGGCGCAAAAGTGATGCATTGCTGGAGTGTGTCACAAAAGTGACGCAACTCCAGCAATGCTTCCTTTCACATGGGGAAAGCCCCATGTGAAAGGGCTTGCGTCAGTCTTACGCCTGCTGTGAGGCAGGCGCAAGATTTTGACGCAACAGCGTCCTAAAAGTGACGCAGTGAAATCTCATAGATTTCACTGCGTCACTATTACGAGGCTTTTTGCGGGTGAACGCCCCCTCTGCATACATTATGCCTGACGCAGGTATAATGTAGCGCAGGGGTTTACAAAGTGACGCATCTGCTTAGATGCGTCACTTTGTAAATAGTGCGCATCAGGAGGCATGTTTTACGCCGCCGATGCGTCACAAAAAGTGACGCATCGGAAGCGCAAAACTCACGCAAGACCTCATAAATGAGGCCCAATGTTTCTAACGATTGTCATGCATTTTTATATTTTCATATTTACTGGTAATGTTTATGTACAATACTGTATTCTATTTTCTTTAGGCGGCTACGCATGTCCAACGGGTCATTTCTTAATGAGTGATATTTTAAACACTATTTGAATAGGCTGTTATGATTCTTTAGCCTTTTTATAGTTAAGAAGTATTTACTTGCGTTGTTGTATTTTATTTTTCTTATGTAGATGTTGTGATATTCTTTTATGAGAGATATCTAAACATTATTTGTATTGCTTTTCATTGCTGTTTTGTTCTTTTATGATTATTTCAATAATTGAATAAAGATTTTTAATCCATTCATTCATGTGCTGTTATTGATCAATTGTGATGTCTTTTTTATACCTATTTGAAGACCACTATAAGACCACTAACGCCTTAGTATCATTGTACACGTACACATCCTTGATTGACAATCGTTTTGTTACTCCATATTGAAAACTGCAAATTTCTGCTGTACCCTACAAGCAAAGCATTGCCTTATTCTGAAGCTGGAACAATCAAGCAAGGATTTAAAAAACATATTAGAATCAGGTCTTGTTAGTCAGATTCTTCTCACAAGAAGATCCTGACAGCTGCTTGTTAATGACTACCTGTAATTTTCCTGTTATGTCACATGTACCTGCTGCCATTAATTTGTGCTGGTAAATGTAGTCACAAAATGTACAAATTTTAGCATTATATGTTCCAGCTGATTGGCGTTGAAGCTGGTAATTGGCTTGCTAATTTTGAATGCTTACTGGCTATTTTTACATTAAACGTGTTAGACTACTGTGCACTATCTCGAGTCTTCTATTTTCTTTTACAAAATGATTTGTTGGGAGCCTTCTGCTTTCTCATAAAAAGTTTTAAGGGCGAGAAAAAGAAGGGATGTTGTAGAGATTTCAGAAATGAAAAGAAGATTGCTGTATTGGGGTCTCAGCCATGACTTTTTACAAACTAGGGAACTGGGTAGAAGAAGAGGTGATACTGTTGGAGATACTGTTGAAACCGATCAGTATGACTAGTGTAGATATACTTAATGGAACTTTGCACAGAATCTGCTAAGCCGATCGGAATAGTTTCCTATCTGCACCTTAAGTAACAATGTGGAAGTGAAGGGTCTGCAGGTGGTTGTGGAGGGGCCTGATGTGGATGCCTTCAATGTGTGCCAAAGATGATCATTCAGACGTTTATCAGGAGAGATTCCATAGAGATCACTAGAAAATGCTAGGCCCTTGTTCTCATAGGTAGACATTTCCCATTGATCTTTAATTTGAGAAGACCACTATGTCACATCACTACATTTCACAGGAGGAGGCACAGAAAGGGCATTTCTATAAAAGCAATCTACTATGGAGATGGATGTTCAAACACTGACTTATGCCCTTGAAAATCATCTGAATCTCTGGAGTATGAAACTTGAAAATACCTTAAATTCTTGACAGCCCACTTCGAATATACCTCAAAATCTACTTTGTGCCACCATGTGATCCTGCTGAGTAGGGGATGGTAGGTTACTTTCACGGGTGATGGAAAACTGAATGAAACAAAGGGATATCGTCACCAGAACGTCACTTTTAGCGACGTTCTGATGATGATACGCTATTCTCCATATTTACAAAGTGGCATTAAGCCAAATTTTGTGGCATAACGCCGCCTTGTAAATATGGCCCGTTTACTCGCATCTCTTAGTGTGAAAGGGGTGTGCAATGGGAGTTATTGTGGGTGTTCCACCACAACACCCATTGCTTTTGATGCTACCCCGGATTTACAAGGAGGTGTAATTCTGAGGCAGACCCAAAATCTAAGCAAGAGCAGGTGTTAGAATGAAGAAGCAAGGATAAATACTTTTATTTCTCCTTGTTTATGCTCTTTCTATGTATGCTACATTCTGACCACTTTCCTTTTAGGAAACAATTGAAAACCTTCCTTTTTCAAAATTGATCCATACCTATGGCCAAGCTCCGCTAGTTGTTTTCTTAGCTGCCAAAGGCGCGGAGATACTCCTTTGGGAGGTGATCCTAGCGCGGTATAAACATGCAAATAAATAAATAAATAAATAAATAAATAAATAAATAAATAAACACATAGAAACAGCTAACTGCCATTAATGATTGTGTGCAGGAAGGATCACCTTCCTGCACATAAAAAATCATGCCCTGTACGCAGGCACCTTTGCACTATGGTGCAGGGGTATCTGCATTGGCGCTAGGCAGCTGAATTTAGCACCAGTGCTAGTGAAAACACAGGGGTTCACTGTATTCTTGTGAATGCATAGCATCCCTGCATTTTGAAAATGTTGGAGCACGGCACTGCCAAATTTGGCACAGCGCAGCGCTTCAACATTTTCCATTAAATATGCCCCATAGTTTACCATGGGGTGTGGTTTCTGCAAAGGCACGTTCAGAATGCCTTAAAATGCCCATTAGCAATTTCGGGCTAGTAGATATCTTAGAGAGAAAGACATCCGGGTGTAAGGGTTTATTCCTTCTTAGGTGTCCATATTTTAGGATTTACTAAGTCTATTTGGGTAGCTCCTTTGTTCTTGATGCTATGACTCTGATAAGGCCATTATTAAACTTTGTGACCACATCCTGCCTAAGTATCACTCTCCATTGGCCATTCCATTAAGTAAAATAAGAAGTGGAGGCCACATCCAGCCTCCCAAGTGACCTATTATGTGAAATTAATGTGTGAACTTTCATGAAGACTACATTGAGCACAATACGGATGTTGAGATTTTCCAATATATGGTATTAAATGCTTTCAAGATAGTTGTTAGAAATGGGGGTCTCTAGTTGGCAGTGGTATGCACCCTGTCCAAGTAGGCACCCTTTCTTCTAGTCAGGGTAAGGGAGTTACACACCTAAGATAACTGCTCTCTCCCTTGGTAGCTTGATATGAGCAGTCAGGCTTATCTCAGTGGCAATGTGTAAAGCATTTGACCAAAACATATACAGTAACACAGTGAAAACACTACAAAAGGACACCACACTAGTTTAGAAAAATAAACACTCTTAATCTTAAGCAAATAAGACCAAAATATCAAAAATCCAACATACAGAACTCAAGATACTTTTTTAAAAATGTTTAAGCAATTCTGTCTATAGAACTCTATGGATGTGGGGATTTTATCTCAAAGTACCTTTGATGCATCAAAATCCAAAATGAAAAACAGCAGCAAAGGAGAGATGCATTGGAAAACACAGCGATGCATCGATTCTTGAGTCCCAGGGGAATGGAGGTGTCTGGTTTGTTGATTCCTTGCTGAGAGTAGAATTGATGTGTCGGAATCAGAACATAGATCCTTGCGCAATCAGGTGTTACGTTGATCTTTCGTCTGCACACAAGCGATGTAGTGGTTTTTCAAACAAATGCGAAGGAGCATCGCGTGGATGTGCTTTTTCTTCCTGCAGCAGCGCCACTTGTAGGGACCAGAACTGGAATTTGCACCACTTGGCAGGTCTTAACCAACAGCAGTGAAGTCCAGGGGCTGCAGATGAAGACTTTGATGGCCCTGAGACTTCTTAACAGGAGGCAAGCACACACAGGCCCTTGAAGAATGTTCTCAAGCAGGATACAAAAGCAAAGTCCAATTGTTTTCCTCTTCAAGGCAGAAGCAGCAACTGCAGGTTAACCCAGAAAAGCAACACAGCAAAGGGTCAGTACCCCTCCTGACAGCTCTCCAGCTCTTCTTTGTGGCAGATTTTTCTCTTGATTCAGAAGTGTTATAAAATGTGGGGTTATAGGTCTAATACGTATACCCCTTTTGGCCTTTGAAGTAGGCATACTTCAAAGGATAGACTTTGTAATGCACAGACCCTGCCATTATTCTAGCATAGGAAGGCCCATAAGCCTGGTGATGGGCAATCAGGATATGCAGGGCACACCTCAGCTCCCTTTGTGTGACTGTCTAGAGTGAATGAAAAAACAGCCCAACTGTCAGTCTAAAGCAGACATTGGTTCCACAGGCAGACAGAGGTACAGGATTGTAAAGCAAGAAAATGCCAACTTTCTAAAAGTGGCGTTTTCAAACCAACTTCACTAAAATATATATTTTAAATTCTGAGTTCAGGGAGCTCAAACTCCAATTCTCTATCTCTTTACAATTAAAAGTTACACCTGTAAGGCAGCTCCAATGACAACCTATGGGAGAGATAGTCCTTGCAGTAGTGAAAAACGAAATTTGCAGTGTTTCACTATCAGGACAAGTAAAAAACACCAGTACACGTCCTACCTTTCACATACACTGCACACTGCCATGGGGCTACCTTGGGCCTACCTAGGGGGGCATTACATGTAATGAAAGGGAAGGTTTGGGACTGAGGAGTGGGTGCACTTGCCAGGGCGAAATAGTAGTTAAAATTGCACTTGCAGACACTGCAATGGCAGGCCTGAGACATGTTTGCCGGGCTACTCATGTGGGTGGCACAATCAGTGCTGCAAGCCCACTAGTAGCATTAGTTTCACAGACTCAGGCAACACACAGTGTACTTTACTAGGGACTTGCTAGAGAATGAAATATGCTGTTCATAGATAACCAAACATAATCACAATTAACACGGAGAACACTTACACATTAGCACTGAATAGCAGTGGTAAAGTGCGCAGAGTTCAAAAACCAGCAAAAACGAAGTCCAGGATACAGTCAAAAATACAGGGTGTAGAGGCAAAAAGACTGGGGAAACTATGTCAAGGATGCCAGGTCTATCAACGTCCTCGGGGCAAAGTCATTTTCCCTATTTCCAGCTCACAATGTATTTTTAGTATTCTCAAACAAAATCTGGAGGCTGAATATTGGCAGCTAGACATTGAATATAGCAAAGCTAATACCCTAGTGATAATGAATAAATCTTGCCTGCACATGGACAATTTCAATCATTGGTTACTAAAGGGTAGAAATTATATTTATCCACCCTAAAACCTTAAACAGGATCCCAGTGACCTGGGTAACAACCCTAGGCCCTTTTCGACTCACCAGCTGTGGGTACATTAATGAAAAAATTTGTAGCAGAGAAATTGTTTTGTCTTCCAGGAACCTATTGTCAAAAGATTAAAAGAAAGTCGCATTTCATGCTTTCTATATCCTCTCTCGTCACTTCCAGACCTCACATACTGATGATGATGGGCTCAATCCAATTCCTTCTGCAACCTCTATTAAGTCCAAGAAGCTGATATGTTGGTGGTTAAATCATACCTTAGTGACGTCCCAACAAGCCCCGAGGCAATAGTATTCTGTGCCTCTTGTCCTGATGAAGACCTGGCTATCGAAAATATTACTAAAGGGTGAAATGCTATGTTAAATAAGTTAATGCATCTTCTATATACTACTGATTAGGCAACATGTTGGTTTATCTGTTTGCATTCCAGAGTGATTCGTTTTTCCTACAAGCATACTGTACCTTCATTCTCCGTTTGGCCTCCACAAGCATTGCGTGGTATCACTAATCTTTCTCAAATTTTGGAAGATTTCTCTCCACTAAAATTTACTAGAAACATATTATATTTGTCTATAAAGAAATAAGTTACATTTTCTAAAGAATTGTGATTGGTGTGTGTACATATTTTTCATTGAAAGTACATGAGTAAGATCACTGTAGACCTCTAAAAGACTATCAAATTGTTTCCATAAAGCTCTCTGACAGAACCATTGTATTACACCTAACAATTGTAGATCCCAATTCTAAGGATTACTGGGTTAACTTCATGTTTTATAAAGTACAATTGGAACAAGTGGTACGATTCAAGATCCACACAGGACAATCAGACATTCTTAATCTCATGCTCAAGCAAGATACAGACTTGTGACTTCAGGACAACACTCAATTATATATACATTGTTATCTAGCCCCTTTCAATTACAGCTCTGGAAAAAATGGAACTGGAAGTTCTATTGCGGCTTGGCAGAATCTGTACCTTCAAAACAAATGACCTACCTAATTCAAGCTTAGCTGTTTCCAATTGGCAAGGGCTTCTTCCATAAACAGCACATTGAGATTTACAAGTTTTATAGAATGTGAAAAATATAGACTCCTTATTCAATTTTTACTGAAGGCAATGGAACAGAAAGGCCTAGTTTGCATGTATTTTCCAAACTTTCCATACATGTATTCTGGCTTATTGGTTTAATACTGAATCAGAGAAGATTTCAATAGTGTATTGAGACATGTCCAGACTTTAAGGTGGCCATGTCCCCCTCCTATGATATGATGATATTCTCCACAGCTGCTTCTCACTGGGCCTACAAAATAAATGAAATGCAACTTTGAAGTAGAAAATTCTCCAGCAAAGTGGGCACATTTTTAGAAGAGTAATTTTGTATTCATAGTGAGCCTTCTGAGCAAAGAAGTGCACACTAAAATATTTTACAGCTGGTATAACACCCTACTATACTCTGTGGCAAGTATTCCTCAATCAGCCTTCTTTGTTGAATGGGATGTTTAGTTACAAGGGATGTATTGAGTATCTGTTTGCTTTGACCAAAACGGTTTCATAATTAAAGACTGATTTTAAGTGAGGGGCGCTGGGGAGCCGGACTGCAAGATGTCCCGGTTGCAACATCTGAATGGCTCCTTGAGATGGATAAGGGCCTTGCTCTTATCAAAGCCAAAAACAAGAGCTTGGAAGCATGCTCAAGGAGAAACAACATTTACATATTGGGTCTGCCTGAATCCACTGCTATTATCACCCTCGAAGAGTATACAGAGACCCCACTGCATGCCCTACTTGGAGACCATATCACCTCCATTTTTTCAATGGAGTTTGCCTAGCGGGCATTGGAGCCCTGCCGGGCCGTTTTTCACTCGTCTCTTTAACTACAGGGACGCTGACAAGATACACCATCTGGCCAGGGATAGGGCAGACATGCAGCATCACGGGAATAAATCCTCCTTCTACATGAACTTTACCTTGACAGTACAGACTCTTCACAGAGAGTTCCCCCCTGATAAGTGACTTCTTTCAAAAATTAAACTCACCTACCTCCTCCTGTATCTGGCTCGCCTCCATGTCTCCTGTAATAGCAAAACACACCATTTCAAGCGTCCCAAGCATACTGTGAAATTCTTCCACAAGTAGGCCTGTGGCTCGACTAATGTGGGCCCTCCCAACACCTATGGCACTGTTCACCTCCTAGATGATAATGTACGATGATGCCACTTTGTAGTCTGATGTTTTTGGCTCACCGGGCCACCTGCCTCCTTGGAGGTTGAGGAGGCTGCCTGCCTCAATGTGGCGCGCCATCCTAATGATTTCCATTTTGTTCTTCCTTGTTTTAGACAATAGATGGGGAGGATATATTCTTCAACCGGTTGGGGTGGTTGAAATCAGTGGTCGAGGTATGGGGAATTTAGTTTTTTGTTTGATTTTTTTCAGTTATTGCCGTCGCCCACATAATACAGTGCTTGCTTCAGCGCACATCTGCCCAGATCTCTCAGTCTGTGGTTGCGGGCTGTGCGGTCTGTGAGATACAATATCCATATTCTGTTACTGACACATCAACTGTGAGAGATATCTCTCTTGTCACTTGGAATGCACGTGGAATGAGTAATCCCCACAAGGTGTGGCAACGTTTGCATGCTGCGGATGTTGTGACGCTGCAAGAGCTCCACTTCATGAAGGATACCAGCAGCACCTCTTTAGATATATTACTATAGCACCGGTTACAGAGTGTCTGTGGAGTAGTCACCTTACAATCCCTCTACTAGCCTTAGAGGATGTCGTAAACACTCCCACCCTGAAAAGGTTGATAACGTGGCTATACACTATCATGCAAAAGAAAGCCCCTGAGGTCAAGCCTTGGGCCTATGAGAGGTTGAAAGACGACAATGGTGTGGACATCACTGAGGAGGAATAGAAATACTTCTGCAATATCATATATGTGCTCTCCCCTAATGATTGCCTCGGCCTGGTGCTTGTTAAATAGCTGCAGCGGACCTACTGTACCCCAGTTGGGATGAATAGGATGGGCATTAAGCCTGAAACTCAGTGCTTATGATGTGGTTTTGAATATGATGATTTCTTGCACCTGGCTTGTAACTGCCCTGCAGTGATGGGCTTTTGGATTTCTGCATATGCCTGTCTTGGAGAAATCATTGAGCAGACTGTGCCCCAGGCCACATTGGTTGCTCTTCTGAGCTATGTCAAAGAAATCACAGACACAGATGGCCAAGCTGCTTTTATTGGCCAAGTAGAGGATAGCCATGCACAGGTGGCACACTGCCTGTCCATCACTTTAAGACAGTCTGGCGGATGCAGCCTTTTTGTCAGAAATGCCTTGAGGAATATTGAAAACTACTGTCTGAAAAGAATTGACCCGAGGCAATATGGGCTCCCTTTGTCACCTATGTCACACAGCGAGACCCATGAGCTGTTGTTCTGTACTGATTCTTATGCAACAATTGGGAACTGCGATATAGGATGGGCGACAGCTAGGGACACTTTGTGCTCCAACAGGAGACTATTTCTGGCCCTTATGACATATGTTTGCCTAAAAAGAAATTATGGGGGCATTAACGGGGATATTCCCTATAAGTGCCACTGATGACTATTGTGCACCGCTGAATGCTCTGCGATGGAGATGTGTTATTTGCTGTAATCTCACTTTGTTAAAAACTATAAAAAAGAAAAAGATTGATATAAAGTGCTATCAGATATAAGCTAAGTTAAACCATCCGAGCGACTCCAGATGTTGTCCTATTAGATCTTATGCCCTCCACCCCCGAATAGATTTCATGCTGAGAGGCAAAAGTGGTTTTATTTGGCCCTGACTTTCAGTAGCAACGGAAGCCTCACTCTTCCAGTGCTGGGTGCCTTAAAATCTAGCAATATCGCAAGGATGTCTTGTCTAGGGAACACGGTATGGAGAAACATTCTCATAATTAAACTGATGGCAGATTGTATGGTATTTTGAAGCCAGTCCTTGATTAAACTCACCATTACTGCTTTGCCTGTCCAGACTTTGGGCATTAGGTTTGCTCTCTTAGCTATGTTGCCCATGTTGCTTATGACATACCTGTCTTGATGCCAATAGTTCATGGAGTTCTTATGCTGGTTAGATAAGAAACTGCCTAAGACATTCTATAATTCTCGAAGATGTTCTGCAATTGCACTGAGATATTCACATATACACATTTGAGTCCCTGTTTGTTGGAGAAGGGGCGATGGGTATAATTGTCGGCAAAAGGGTCACATTGTGGGCATAGTAAGGTAGGTAGGGTTGCTTAAGAAGTTATTTAAGTTACACATTTTACAAACTTCTCTGTTGTCTGACAGTTTCCCATTGGTACAAAATGTGTAAAACCCTCTCATACATATGCCCCCGGTCTTCTTTTTGGCCTTTAAAAATGTATTGAATGGAATAAAAAAAAAAACAGTTCAAGGAAAATGTGTGGGAATGCAAATATCAACATTTAAAACAATCCAAATTTGATATCAGGACGCCTGTGGTTTGCGACGTTAATATTATGTGGAGAAGTGTGGCTCACTGGTTAGAGGAGGCAGACCCTGAAGCAGAGGGCAGACCCGGGATCAGGGTTCAATTCCCGACACGGCAGGGTCTTGAGCCCAAATGTCCACGGACTCGATAATTCTTGTTTCGGTGCCTACTCGAATCACGGGTTCAAACTCTGCAGCTCTGGGCATTAGCCTGCTTAATCTTCACTACGGCCCCCCGCGGCGGGATGCCTGGCTTTCACCTTTGGGAAGCCAGGATGGGTTCCCATCCCACCTGGCTTTCACCTTTGGGAAGCCAGGATGGGTTCCCAAGGCAAGCGCCGAGATCCCTAGCGCTATATAAGAACGCATAATAATAATAATATTCCGATTTTGAAAGGTATCACTCCATAATTCTATTTGGTTGAGAAATCAGTAATTACATGTGAGAACCACACACCTAGAACCTGCTTTATGGATTATATGCAAATTATTTTTGCTAACAAAGTTTCAAAGCAAAACAAAGTGAAAGAACTGGAAGATGAGTTCCAGGTTTACATGGTAAGAGTGTACACACTGAAACATTTACATAGGTAAGGGTACACATAACAATTCAGCGCATTATGTGAGAGTGATAGAAGAGATAGGGCAGGAGACCTGAGTGTGGAATCCTTGCTCATTGCTCACTCATTCAGCTAGCAGCAGAAATATTATTAGAATGTAGATTTTGTCGTCTTAAATTCATTTAAAGAATATTTTTGTTTTATCCGTTCATTGATTTATAGTTAATCTCACCTTCTTTTTAGGCTAAGAGGGATTTTAGTTGTTAGCCCATCTGGTGCACCAAATAATGTGACTTGAGCAAAACTTACAAGGAAGTTCCGAAATACACCAACTTTTACGTTAACATTTAGACAGACATTTTTTGCTTCATGAACTCTTAAAGTGCTTTGAGAGTTTTCGCATTGATGACATTGGCAGTTTATGTGAAAATAATAATAATAAAGTTCCATTACTGTGCTTTACGAGACCATTTGGGCACGGCTCAACACAATTTGTTCCAGCAGCGTTGGTGCAAACGAGCAATGACGAGTGCCAAGCTAATGTTCTGCTAGAAAATAAAACCATGCAATTTGCCACAGATTTTATACTGCACTAAGTAGGATTTGCAATTGTAATGGAAGGCGTTCAATTTCTGGGATCTAAGTGGTGTAATCCTGGTATGATAATATAACACATTAGCTTGCATTGAGTCAGATTTGTATCAAGCTATTGTTGACAAATAGATTCTTATTGGGATATGTATTGAACATTTTTTTTTTAGAAAATACATTTTAGATCAACATTCTTCGACTAGCAAGACACTGAACGAAAACATATATGCCGTGAATAAGATGGAGGTCTGTTGCGCTGAGCTTTACATAGTCAGTGAAATTCGATATTTGTTACAAGGTATATGTACGATTTTTCACTAATTGAGTTCAAGCGTGCTCTACATGCTGAGTTTCAGGAATCATACCTAATGTGCTCTGTTTTTTCTCTTGTTCTACATTCATTAATGATGCTTAGTGCACATTTGATCAATAAAAAGTTATTCTTGTGGGCACTCCGTTGTGTGTTAACTCCTTGTGGAGAAGCCAGCGTCCCTACCAAGTCGGGGCGGCGTTCCAGACAAGGGTCCCTCCCCACAACGCGGTATGCTGCCTCACTTACCCCTCGGACTTCCTCTCTCTCTCTCTGCCCCCAGGACCCGGCAAACCTCACCCCGAACATCGGACCGGAAGAGACCGCAGCAGACACCGGAAGTCAGGCATCGGTCGGTGACCCGGAAACCACCAACACTGACCCCGGAAGCACTTCAAACGAAAACAGACCGGAATGGAGAAAAGCCGGCTGGAACGGAGGAGAGAGGTTCCCACCGGCGGACTCGTGGCAGGAGACAGCGGTAGGCGTGGAACCCCTGACGGAGAGCGGAGCGGAGACGGAGCGCGGAGAGGAGGAAGAAGAAGAAGACGTTTGGTCGGAGGACTGGTGGCGACCTCCGGAGGTGGCTGGAGAGCGGCCGCAACTCGGATGAGAGTTGCGGCGGGGCACGTGAGTGACCACTATCCTTTGTTTCCGTGTACCCTTGTAGATTACTGTACATATTGTATAAAGATCACGTGCACCCCCTCACTAGCGATAGAGTTAGTAAAGTCACTGGCACTGTATATACTTCCGCGCACTGACCCCTGACACAACCAACACTCTCTTCCCTTTCCTGTTCCTACTAGTCCTTTCCCCTCTTACCCCTACCGCCTTCCCCACGCTCGATTTCCGACTCCCTCACTCCCCGGTGCAGGTGGAAGCACTCAACAGTCCGGAGCTGAACTGGGCTAACCCCTGTCTTCTCTCTCCCTTGTATACCTCCGAGGAGTACCAGCGTCCGGCTCTCACCGCGACGACCTCAGCCCAGCAGAGGACTACAACCTCGGAGCCTTCCCTACCTACGAACCACCTCAACCCTGCACATCCCGCCTGGACTCCCTCATCCCACTCTGTTGATCCGGACCTTGTACTGTACTTACCAATAAACATCACTGAACATAGCTCACTTTATTCGGCCTCCCCGCCTGTTATTCCGGTCCGCCCTGCCCACTAGCCCACAGGTGGTGTCAGAAGTGGGATCAACCGGAGGCATGGAGGCCGCAGTACAAAAACTCGCGGAGACTCAGGAGGAACTCGGAAAAATGATGGAGCGTTTCCTTAAAACCGCAGAGGACGATAGAGGACAACTCCATGATGTCCTGAAAGGCCAGGGGACCTCACAGGGTCAAGCACTAGAGAAACTAACCACTGTCATGGGGCAACAAAGACCCGTAACATCCTTGCCCTCAGTGGTTCTACAAAAATATGTACCTGGGGAAGACCCTGACTATTTTTTTTACTAATTTCGAGCGCCTTGCCCAGGCGGCGGCCTGGCCTGTTGACCGCTGGGGCCACTACCTGGGTCCCCTGTTAACTGGTGAGCTCCAGGCCGCCTACCAACAGGCCAATATACAGGGACAGACCCCCTACAACGACATCAAGACCTGCATTCTGGAGCGTCTGGGAATTGACGATGAGACCTACAGGGTGCGTCTACGTCAGGCTAAGGAAGGACCCCAGGAAACGCCTCGGGCTCTCTCATTCCGTATACAGGACCTGGCTAATCGGTGGCTGAAACCGGCCACAGCTACCAAGGAGGACATCATGTCCAAGATATATCTCGAGCAGTCCTTAGCGTCCCTGCATCCAACCACCCAAAAATGGGTACGACAACATGCCCGCCTAACTCTTGATAGCGCTGTGGAGATTGCCAGTGCCTACAGCCGAGCCCAGGAATCAAAGTGAATCAAGGAGGAACCACATCCGCGTGCTCCCCATGGCAGCCATTCCCGACCCCAAAGACCGCCAACCGCGACCAGAAGAACGGATCCGGTCCCTTTGTTCCCCTACGCGGTTATGCCTCGGCCCACCCCTCCTGGACCTCAGTGTTATCACTGTGGTGGGTACGGACACATAGCACGCATGTGACCTCAAAAGGAAGAGCCTATGGACATAGGTCTAGCCAGAAACTACGTCTGTCTCAATGTTGATGCCGCCCCACCGCCTTTCCACTGTCCGGTACGGATCGAAGGTCATCGCATGATGGCACTGGCTGATACGGGTTGTAGACAGAGCGTAATACGACCCCAGGAACTACCCCAACCGGTCGGTGCAGTGACCGGAACCGTCGCTATCAAATGTGTCCACGGCGACACCAAGAGTTATCCGACAACCAGGGTTCGGGTACAACACCCCTCAGATGAAGGAAGTATGCTAACCGTCGGATTAATACCCACTCTCCCTGAACAAGCTATTCTGGGTAGTGACTACAGTGGTCTTCCCCACCTCCTCCAGGACACTACCGACTCCCTAAAGAAATGGTGGGCGGAAGCCCCGCTTCCTCATGTGCTTCCTTCTGTGGACTCCTCGTCAAAACCAGGAAAGACCAAGAAGCAAAAGAAGAGAGAAAAAAGGGACTTTACCGGTGCCTACCCGGTTCAAGTAGAGATCCATCCGTGGGAAACCGATAGGGAATTCCGCGCAACCCAGCAAGAAGATCCAGTATTACACGAAGCCTGGAACAGTGCCCTGGACAACGAGGACCCCCTGAAAGTAGGTCCTTACTTTTTTAGAAAGAACGGACTCCTGTACAGAAAAGGGGGGCCACAGCTTCCACCCCAGCTAGTCATCCCTGGGTTGTTTAGAGACAAGGTACTGTTTCTGGCCCACAGCCACTTACTGGGAGGACATTTCAGTGACGAACAGACAGGACAAACCGTCCTCGAGAAGTTCTATTGGCCGGGTGTACACGGACAAATAAAGAGGTATTGCAGGGAGTGCCCGGTTTGTCAGAGAAACAGTCGGTATCGTCCCCCCAGGGTACCTCTCCAACTCCTCCCTCTCATCGACGTCCCTTTTTCCAGAGTAGGGATGGACCTGATAGGACCCTTACTACCCTCTAGGAGTGGGTGCGGATACGCTCTGGTGTTAGTGGACTATGCCACCCGGTTCCCCGAAGCAGTCCCCTTGAAACAACCCACAACCCAAAACATAGCTAAAGCCCTCATCTCCATCTTCAGCAGGGTAGGGTTCCCTCGGGAGATCCTAACCGATCAAGGGACGCCTTTTGTGTCCGCCCTCATGCGCCAAGTATGCGCCCATTTGGGTATCAAGCAGATAAGAACGTCAGCATACCACCCCCAGACAGACGGGTTGGTGGAGCGATATAATGCCACCCTGAAATCCACCCTTAAGAAACTCCTGGGCCTCGAAAGCAAAAGGTGGGAGGAGATGCTTCCCCTGGCCCTTTTCGCCATCCGCTGTAAGGTACAAAGCAGTACCGGGTACTTCCCTTATGAACTGTTATATGGACGAGCACCCAGGACCCTGTTAGATATGGCTCGCGAGGCCTGGGAAGCTGAACCAGACCGAACCCGGCCCCTCCCGGAGTATGTCGATAATCTCCGAACCCATTTAGGACAAATCAGGGAGATCGTACGACAGAACATGGTAGCGTCCCAAGGCACCCAGAAACAACAATATGACAAAGGGACCAAAGCCCGCTCCTTTAACCCTGGGGACCTGGTGTTGTTACTCCTCCCCTCTTCGGATCACAAGCTGTTAGGGCAGTGGCAGGGCCCGTTCACCATACTAAGACAGGTGACTCCCGTCACCTACGACGTCGAAACGGACTCCGCCCGAGGGATCACACAGTTCTACCATATAAATCTCCTGAAGAAATGGGAAGGCCCCCGCCCTGTCCTGATGAACACCTCCTCCCTTCCTTTTGAGAAATGCCTGGACCCCGATCTCCCCGACAGCAACAAACAGGACCTCAGACATGTTTTGTCCTCGGTACAATCCGTGTTTTCGTCCCTGCCGGGACACACCACCATAGTGGAACATGCAATCCACACAGACCCAGGAAAAACCGTGAGACAGAGACCGTATCGTATCCCTGAAGCGCGACGAGCTGTGATAAAAGAAGAAACAAACCAGATGTTGAAGATGGGTATCATAGAACCCTCCAGTAGCAGCTGGAATTCTCCCATTGTTCTAGTCCCCAAACCCGATGGTACCACCCGTTTCAGCATCGATTTCAGAGAGGTGAACAAGATCTCTGCTTTCGACTCCTATCCTTTGCCTCGCGTAGACGAGATGGTGGAACGCATAGGTAAAGCACAGTATATCAGTACCCTGGACTTGTGCAAGGGTTATTGGCAGATCCCCTTAAAGCCCGAAGACAAGCCAAAAACTGCGTTTTCAACCCCTGAGGGTTTGTTCCATTTTAAGGTTATGCCCTTCGGGCTCCACGGAGCCCCGGCAACTTTCCAAAGGGCTATGAACCTGGTATTGCGACCCCATTCACAATATGCCGGGGCATATCTCGACGATATAGTCATCTACAGCGACAGTTGGGAACAACATCTGCAGCATTTGCACTCGGTGGTACACTCACTGGGGACACACGGTTTCACCATCAACCCCGCCAAGACCACTTTAGCGGCCCAAAGCGTGAAATACTTGGGGTATCTGTTGGGGGAAGGAGTCATCCGTCCCCAAGACAACAAGATCAAGGCCATCCAAGCCATACCCTTCCCCCACACCAAGAAGGAACTCCGTGCCTTCCTCGGTTTACTGGGATATTACAGGCGATTTATCCCCAACTTTTCCCAAACCGCAGCCCCCTTGACCGATCTGCTGAAAAAGACCACTAGAACCGAGGAACAGTTAATGCATCCCACTCCCATGATGTTAAAAGCCTTCGACCTCCTCAAACAGTCCCTGCTGTCCGAACCAGTCCTGATCAGCCCTGATTATACACAACCCTTCATCCTGCAGACAGATGCCTCTGGTCAGGGCTTGGGGGCAGTCCTGTCACAGAAAGATCCGGCAGGGGTCGAGAAACCGATCTTGTACCTCAGCCGGAAGCTCTTCCCACGTGAAATGAACTACGCTGTCGTCGAGAAGGAGGCCCTGGCGATTAAATGGGCCGTGGACAGTCTCCGGTACTACTTAGAGGGACGTAAGTTCCTCTTGTATACGGATCACGCCCCCCTTGAATGGATGGCTCGCAATCGGGGCCACAATGACCGAGTCCTTCGATGGTTTCTCTCTCTACAGCCCTTTCGGTTCAAAACACTACACCGGAAGGGGTTAGAACAGGGCAATGCAGATTACCTCTCTCGTTATCCACCTCATTCAGAACCCACTAGTAAGACAGCTAGGGAAAGGGGATGTGGAGAAGCCAGCGTCCCTACCAAGTCGGGGCGGCGTTCCAAACAAGGGTCCCTCCCCACAACGCGGTATGCTGCCTCACTTACCCCTCGGACTTCCTCTCTCTGTCTCTGCCCCCAGGACACGGCAAACCTCACCCCAAACATCGGACCGGAAGAGACCGCAGCAGACACCGGAAGTCAGGCATCGGTCGGTGACCCGGAAACCACCAACACTGACCCCGGAAGCACTTCAAACGAAAACAGACCGGAATGGAGAAAAGCCGGCTGGAATGGAGGAGAGAGGTTCCCACCGGCGGACTCGTGGCAGGAGACAGCGGTAGGCGTGGAACCCCTGACGGAGAGCGGAGCGGAGACGGAGCGCAGAGAGGAGGAAGAAGAAGAAGACGTTTGGTCGGAGGACTGGTGGCGACCTCCGGAGGTGGCTGGAGAGCGGCCGCAACTCGGATGAGA
Source organism: Lissotriton helveticus (assembly GCF_964261635.1). Classification (NCBI taxonomy): domain Eukaryota; kingdom Metazoa; phylum Chordata; class Amphibia; order Caudata; family Salamandridae; genus Lissotriton; species Lissotriton helveticus. Next base: position 874,689,810 of record NC_136068.1, on the reverse strand, counting down.
GTTGCGGCGGGGCACGTGAGTGACCACTATCCTTTGTTTCCGTGTACCCTTGTAGATTACTGTACATATTGTATAAAGATCACGTGCACCCCCTCACTAGCGATAGAGTTAGTAAAGTCACTGGCACTGTATATACTTCCGCGCACTGACCCCTGACACAACCAACACTCTCTTCCCTTTCCTGATCCTACTAGTCCTTTCCCCTCTTACCCCTACCGCCTTCGCCACGCTCGATTTCCGACTCCCTCACTCCCCGGTGCAGGTGGAAGCACTCAACAGTCCGGAGCTGAACTGGGCTAACCCCTGTCTTCTCTCTCCCTTGTATACCTCCGAGGAGTACCAGCGTCCGGCTCTCACCGCGACGACCTCAGCCCAGCAGAGGACTACAACCCCGGAGCCTTCCCTACCTACGAACCACCTCAACCCTGCACATCCCGCCTGGACTCCCTCATCCCACTCTGTTGATCCGGACCTTGTACTGTACTTACCAATAAACATCACTGAACATAGCTCACTTTATTCGGCCTCCCCGCCTGTTATTCCGGTCCGCCCTGCCCACTAGCCCACACTCCTTTGCTGCGGCGGCAATTCCGCCGCAGAGCCTGGGAGGGGAGGGGGGCCGCATGACCCTCCCATGCTCGTGACGGAACCACTCCGTCACGAGCCTCGGGCGCGCTGTGCTTGTGACGGAGCGGTTCCGTCACGGCCCCGCCCGCTCAATAGAACGCGCCGCGCAGGCGCAAAATCAGCGCGCGCAGGCGGGCCGTGACGGAACCGCTCCGTCACCAGCACAGCGCGACCAAGGCTGGTGACGGAGCGGTTCCGTCCCCAGCATGGAAGGGGTCAAAGCAAAGTACTAGGAGCAATCATCAACCCTGACTCATCACTGGCAATTCTCTGATCTTGGCATTTTTTATTATCCCAGTAACATCAGAATTAGGACTTGTTGGACTTGGCCCTTTTTGGCTAAAGTTTTCTAAATGTTTTGCCTTCCCCTGTTGTACAGCATTTTAGGACCCTAGTGTAATTTTCTCGATTCATGCCCTTATATAGGTATGTCACCATGTTCTTATATAGGCATAAAAATCATAACCATATTTAGACATAGCTCATGCAGTCCAAATACGGCATGGCTACTTCCACTAGTTCCGAAAATCCACAACGATTTCTTGGAAAACTCGGCTTCAGCAGTTATGGACTTTCCCTTGCTTGAATATTGATTTGTCCAAGAACTCATGGAGTTTTTAAAGAACTGAGATTCTTTGATGACGTTATTATGACAATGCTGGACAATGCAGCAGAAGTTACCATAGCTCGCAAGATCCTGAAGGACCATCTGGAGACAGTGGACCTGAATGAATACATTCAGGTTGAAACTGCTGATACCAGGGTTAGTGTGCCCCATAAGTTATATGAAGTAACACTCCGGAGAGAGGGGGACATAACTAGAAAAATAAAAGCACTCTTTTGGGGAAATGGTTATGACATCCTTCTGGCTGAAAAAGACTGGCCACCTGAATGTGTCAGGGATTGCCCACATGGCGAAGAGATCATTATGCCAGCCTTCTCCAATCATATTCCTATTCATAAAAAATATATGCCAGAAAATGGGCTGTGGCTGACGACTCTCCTCACCATAAAATCCAGTTACAAAATCAACCTACTGCTCAGAGGCAGTATCCAGTTAAGTACGAAGCTAAAAAACAGGTCAGGGAGATCCTAGACGAACTTGAATACCAAGGGGTGATTGAAACCTACACCTCGTCCATGAACAATCCTTTGTTTCCTGTCTCCAAACCAGACAATACATGTCGTCTAGTTTTGGACTACAGACATTTAAATTCTTGTTGCAAAACCTTTGCAGTACAAAATGCACACAGTGTAGCACTGATGAATAACATCAAGCGCAAAAAATATAAAACCACATTAGATATTTCTAACAGTTTCTTCTGTGAAAATATTGCACCTGAAAGCAGGAACTTGACCGCTTTCTCAATTATGGGGACACAGCGTAATTTCTGTTGTCTCCCCAGGGATTGAAGAATAGTCCGGGGTTATTTTCAGCCAGAGTAACAGTTACTACAAATGTATGATGATGAGGCATTATCTTATGTCGATGACATCTATCTTACAGACGATGACTTGGGCAGGCACTTGAACAGGGTGAACACCATAATACTTGGATTCAGCTCTGAAGGGTACAAATTCAATTTTAAGAAATCAAGAATTGCCCACCTCAACGTCCTATTCTTAGGATACAAACTTTCAAGTGAAGACAAAAGCCTGGCAGCAAACTTTTTAGAGAAATATGCGCTACTCCAACCTTCAAAACACTGAAAAACTTACAGTCGGTTCTAGGATTCCTGAATTTCGGAAGAACTTACATTCTGAACTACGCAGAAAGGGTTAAGCCTCTCTATGAATTAATTAAACCTGATTTCAAACAAACTAATTGGACTCAAAAACACACAGAAATTTTGCGTTCAGTACAAACTGACATGTTAGCAACAACCCATTTACAGAAACGCGTAAACGAACGCCACCTTGTAATCCGAATCATCCCAGGGAGATGCGGATTCATATACCTAACCTTTAATGAAGGTGAGAAGGTACCAATAGCTTACAAATCACACTTGTACACACAAGCTGAAATGAAATTCACTTCAACAGAAACAATTCAGCGGTTCAAACTGCAGTAGCAAAAGAGAGAGCCCTCGTGCAGGGAAAACGCATAAAGGTCGTTACTCCTGTACCTGCCTTAGAGGCAGTGACAAAAGCGAGCATTCCGAATGCAAAAGCTTTACTTCCAAGATGGATACAATGGGTTAATTCTGTTGCTGCAACAGACGTTGAATACGTTTTTGACCCTTACTTGAAAACTCAATAATTTCTACAATATGAACAAGAATATCCTTTGCCCACTGAGATTCTACCTCTAGAACATTACAGATGTATAATTTATACAGATGGATCACCACAGCCCGCAATTGGGGGTAAACAAGCTTATAGTGCAGCGTGTGCGATTGTCAAAGGTCGCTGGCGCGATGGTAAATTCAGACCTATGGTCACAAAAACTCAATCTCTAGAAGACTGTACAGCTCAGCGATCTGATCTACAGGCTTTCAAGCTGGCGCTTGAAAATACCGATCGCGAATTCCCCACACTCATAGTGTGCGATTCGTATTACTGCGTTCAATCTCACAATGGATACTTGCAGAACTGGGTTCACAACGGTTTCAACTATGCAAAAGGTTGCACAATCAAGCATAAGTTGCTTTCTGTTACAGGAAAAACAACAAAAGACTCACGTGATCCATACACTTTGTCATCAGCGTGATGGCGTTCCTGTTGTAGGGAATTCATTGGCTGATGAAGCCGCGAAGGCAGGTGTGCGAAATGCTTCCATAGCTGCAATCACTCGCTCAACAACAAAATTAGACAGCGAAATAATGCAGGCTGTCACCGCTTCCAATAAAGACAGCGGTAAAACGTTACCGAAAGTCTTTACACTCAGTACTCGTATATAACTGATGCAAATAATGTTCCTTTTGCTTGAATCCCTGGAGTGGGGGATAGAGTCATTCCAAACATGGAACACAGATTAGGACTAACCTTAGCAGCACATGAAGGACTTCCCTCTGCACATGCAGGTGTTTCCTCCACAGTGTCATTATTAAAGCAAAGATACTGGTGGCCGCGCATGAGGAAACAGACCCGAAACTATGTTTTGGATCGTGAAATCTACCAGAAAGTGAAAGTTTCAACAGTAAAGCGCCCGGCACAGACGCCCCTCCTAATTTCAGATAAGCCATTAGCATGTATTTGCCTGGACCACTGTGGTCCCTTTACAGAGTGATGGTAAATACAAATATATCATGGTCGCAGTGGATTCCTGCTCAAGATTCATTTGGATGTGGCCTCAGCGCTCGGCTGACGCATGAACTGTTATAAAAGATTTGCGAGTTTTTATCGGCACATACGCAATCGGCACACTACATTCTGACCATGGTCCTGCGTTTAGCTCTCGAGCTTACAAGGGGGCCATGGCCAGCTTGGGCGTTGCATTGCGGTACTCTAGTCGATTCCATCCTGAGGGAAATGCGTTTGTGGAAAGAACAAACTGTGACATAAAGCAATCTATAACAGCTAGGGTATTAGGATGGGGAGACGGGTGGGTCAAACATCTAATAAGTGTCCAACATAGTCTTAACAATCTGCCAATAAATTCTCTGGGTGGAATCAATCCATATTTTGGTACTAGAATGATGGTCGAAGACCTCGATCGGCCGTTAATCAAAAGAGAGCGAGAGGACTAGGTCGCTAGTCCGTATCCCCAGAGATTATATGTATTATGAATAAGGACTAGCATAATTGTGAAGAGACTCAGATTTGTATGCTTGGGTGTAAACCATTTGGTTTGATCATGAAGCCCTCACCCACCAACCTAGTTGGTGGCATGCTTCATCATCGAGCCCACCCAGTGACACCGAAAGTGTGCTTCGACGTCTGAATACAGCGGAGCGGGTGTGTTACTGAGTGTGCAGTATAGTGGCGTGAAGGTGAAGATTAAAAGCTATACAGTGGTCCCAGTACCCGAGGGTCACCAGTACTTTGTTAGCTTAGCATTAAAAAAGGTTGATGGATGGATAGGAGTATAGATTATGGCCTCCTGCTTCCAAGTGTGGTCTACATGTTTCAGCCAGGCCTTTGTTTTTGAAACTGACTTTCCTCAGGACGAATAAATAGGTGACAGAGCAATCTTATTTTTAAGTGGATGTGTAATTGGTAAAAATGTATTGCACATGCTAAGGTACTATATATGTTTGAGGGGATTCCCTCTTTGAGCATTATTAGAAATACAACATATATGACATGACAAACATACAAGGGAGAGTCTTAGCATGGTAGCTTTTAGGTCACAAAACGGAGTGATTGCCGATATCTAAAGTGCTGTGTAGACTGTAGAAATGCGGCAAATTGTGTAACCATAATGGTGGTATGATTTTTTGTGAGGATTTACCAAATATGCATGGGTATTTGTGGTGGGCTAGACAGCGTAAGCGCCACTCACAAGTTGTGGGGTGGTAGGTACATGAAGAATATATGGTATCCTCACACTGGCTAGTTGCCGTAAATGCTTCATGGAATCACCTTGCAGAGGTTTTTGACCCTAGAAGATGAACGGGCCAAGAGTTAGAGGCAACCTGCAAAGAAAAAGCGGGGGCTTACCCTGATCGTCGCTGGAGAGCATGGTACTCACGAGACTTTCGGTCTGGATCTGTAGCGAACATGTTGTCCTGCCGCAGTATTCCATACGGCTGGTTCGCTGCTTGGACTATGTTTAAATAACCCGGTTCATTTGTTTTCACCTGTGAGTGGGGAGACATGGAAGATAGACTGCCCTAGCTGGGTCCCGCATGTGCTGCGCGTGTGCAGGAAGCTAGTTTATCAATGCGGGGTGCAGTGATGCTAGCGAATGCACGTCATGTTTGGACCGGCGCATGAGCATCGGGGCTGCATCTGTTTCTTGCAGATGCGGTCTTCTCATCGGTTTCAGTAAGTGGCTGAAATGTGTATATCGGCAAAGCTGAAACACTTCAGAGTGGGAAAGGGCCACTATAACTGCTGACCTAGAGCGGTTGTAACAGAGTTATTAAAATGACACACAGTGGGACACAAACAGGCCAGAGAACGGCAAGGGGCCTGAGATTGGGGAACGTTTACTGTATAAAGGTTCAGAGTTAAAGGAGCTCATCAGGTTTTTCAGATAACCATGATTTTAGTGAGTTTCAAGGTATGGAGTTATTTAGACCATGGAGGTGTGTGGAGAGGCGATATATCCATTGTTGCTCCTTGGTTAGGAGTGACCTTTCATTTTCTTGCTTGGTGACTACAAACTGTTTAATGACAGTCCAAGTTAGGTTATTAGGGATGTGATGGCTGGATAGGAAGTGTTCTGTCAATTTACTGATGTTCTTCCCACATCTAATCGTGCTTCTATGCTCAACCACCCATGTCCTCACTTTCCGCATTGTCATGCCCACGTATCGAAGCCCGCAGAGGCAGTTAATGAGATACACTAAGTTGATGGAATTGCAGTTCGTGAACTGACGGTGGGTCCATGTCTTGCCTTCTTCAAGGTTGAGTTTTTTAGAAGACTTTGTGAGGTGGGATACACTGCAGTGGTTGCATGGGTGGTGGCCACTTATTTTGGGTAGCCCCCAGGTGTTGAGGATGGTATTGACCGTGGGTTTTAGGTTTGCTCTGGGCCGGGTGGACACCAGTTGGTCTTTCAAGTTGTTAGCTCTTTTGAACGTGAAGCGTGGGGTCTCCCAGTCTCTGGTACCCGAGTTGATTATTTTCCAGTGCTTGCGGATAATGCTTGAGACTTGATTGGAGGCGGTGTTGTATGTGGTCACACACGTCATAGTTGGTGTTTCAGGTTCTTTTGTCACTGTTTCCAGTAGGGACTTCCTGTTTTGGTTGCGCGCTCTTTTGAACGTTTTGGTGATGATACCTCTTGGTAGCCGCTTTCTGCCAGTTTGTTGGATAGGACAAGTGATTGTTGTTTATAGTCTGTTATGTTGCTGCAGTTCCTGCGGCTGCGCAAGAACTGGCCAAAGGGTAGGTTTTCCCTAAGCGGTCTGGGGTGGAAACTATCAAACCTTAATAACGAGTTCCTGGCTGTAGGTTTATAGTAAGTGGTTGTGCGCAGAGTTCCATGCTCTGCTATGATGTTGAGGTCCAGGAAAGCCAAGTTGGTTGCACTAGCAGTACTAATGAACCTAAGGTAGGGGTCACGATCATTAAGCCAGGTCAGGAAAGTGTCCAGTGCATCCTGTGTGCCCTCCGAGATTACAAAGATGTTGTCTATGTATCTGCGCCACGCTTTTATGTAGGTTGAGTGAGGGTTGGTAGGTGACATGACGTGTGTCTGCTCAAAGTGGTGGACATACAGTCCTGCCCCGCTGGGAGCAAAAACACTGCCCATTGATGTTCCGTTCGTCTGCAGGAAGTACACCCCTTCATACTCAAAGTAGTTTTCTTTAAGCGCTAGGGTTGCGTAATGTAGAATGAAGTGACTTGAGGTGTGGTAGGCCCAAGGGGTTTCCATGAGCACATCATGTAGGACTTGGACCTCGATCGTCATACTTCAGTGGTAGAACAAAAACCCTTTGATATCAAAGACCGTTTGTCTGTTTTGCAGGACTTAAATGAAACAAGAAGAAGTCTAAGCAACACCATACAGAAGCCAATGACCACTGAAGAAAAACCACCTGTCCCAGCAAGACCTGTCTGGATTCCAACGATTAGGGATCTGGTCAGAGAGAAAATAGTGGATAAGAAGGAATTTGGGCCTTCTTACAGAAAACCAATACCTGCTGTACTAGCAGTCCACAGATCAAGAACAGTGTTACTGCCGCCCCTTGCTGGAAGAAAGGAGAACCGGTCCGTATCCATTGACCTGGTAAAACCACACCATGTGGCCGATAATAAGTAGTAGGCCTAGTGGACTCCAAAGGTTTAGCAGACAACCAAATCTTGCTACTATCAAGAGGTTCAAACTGAGAGACTCATCACCTTTGAAGAATCTGCAGTAAGAAAAGAAGGACTATGCAATAAAGCCATGGAACTTGTGCCTCTTGAAACCAAAATAACAGTTTGTCAAGAAACTCCTGTCTACAATGATGTAGCATCTGACTATACTAATATGTCAAGGGAACAAGCAGCTCCAGCGATTTCAAATAATCTGGATGCAATACCATCAATTGACAGAATTGCCTCTGGCTATTTCATCAACTTTGATATATTTTTTGAGGATCCCAGTGAGCCCGAAACAGCGCCAGCAAATAAAACTTTCATAGAACAAGTAAAAGAACTTTTTCACCAGCTTTAAAATACATATCTAGTTTCACCATGGGTTGAATTTTGGATTGCGTTAGGTGTACTTTTTCTCCTACTATGGCTCATTCTTGTTTTAAGTTTGGGAAAGCTGATAGATGGGAAATATAGTAAGATGGACACGGCAAGTAAGAACATCAACTTGCTCCTGAAACCACACAAATCATCCCATCGTGAACAAAGAGACCTGTCATCAGTAAACATCACATCACAACCATTCCCATACCAGGTGGTATAGCATGGGACAGAACTGATTATGACATTTATGGTCCTATCGAGCTGCTGAAGATTCCACTACAATTTAAGGTTTCCTTGAGTGATTTTGTTTCACCCAGTACATTTTCTGAAGATTGGGACTTTGAGACTGGTAATAACATGATGGCAGACTTAGAAATGCCAGCAAAACATGAATACTTAGAAGGTTCATCAGATTATGAACAAATGTATTGTTTTAACCATTTTGGTCACCATTATTTGCACAAATCTGCAGACCCTAGAAATGTTTTAACTTATAATCAATGGGAACATTGTCCAACACCACCAAAGGGTAGCTCAAAAACATTTTATGAAAAGTTTCCATACTTCCCAAGTTTTAATGTCACAAATCCAGAAACATTTTACTTTAAAAATGTTAATAAGACAGGCATGAAAAGTATGTTCACTAATACTAAGCAAATTTATTCTGCGCCTTTTATGCTCAATTGTCCACATTAGGTTTTGACTTTTGGAAAGACAACATTGAGACAAAAACTGTCTGGGGCATAAAAGACTGGCAGGTGCAAGGGTTAGAAGCCTTATTTAGATAATGCATCATCCCAGAACAAATTCAGTTTTTAAATGAAACTGTTCAACAGAAACCTTGTCTTGGCCTGGCTAAGATAAAAGACATAAAAAAACATCCATACCTAAGCCCACACCTGATAGTAATAGAACTACAGATGAGAAGATAGACGTAAATTATATTTTACAACAAAACAGAACTAATCCTGAAAGGAAAAATGGTTAATCTGGCCTACAGACACGAATAACTGACAAGATAGATTCCTGAACAAGACACAAGGGTTTACAGTAACTAGGCCTGATCCACGATATATCCAGAGACAACATCCAGGGACAATAACAACTTACATTGTAGGAAAACTGTGCCTTGAGTGGCTACAAAAATCCACACTCCCAGATCTAAAACAACACTTGACTTTACTTAAAGATGGCATTGATTTCAGAGAATTCTTACTAGGACCTCACAAACAACGTCATAAATGTTTTACGCCTGTATTTACGCTGCTTATAACGAAGCATGGAAAGTCACGCAAATGGAAACTGCAGAACGAATACGAGAAATTGATCGTATTAATTTAGAGAAAGCTCTCTCTGTAGTTGACAATGGGTTAACAACTCTTTCATCCAGAATTTAATATTTGGACAGCATTGTATCCTCTGCCATAGACATAATGGAACAAGACTTGCTCATATTACAACATGGACAGTCTCAATTGCGTTCTATAATGCTGCTAGGCTGGACGTTACAAAACCTTCGTTCAGGCTATGTGCCTTGGCGTCTAATCAAGATCACGTCATTGTTTACTTGATTTAACCTTACAGATAAACAAATCTCTTTGGCACAGAGGGGAGCATACTATACAGTGCTGAGCATAGAGAAACTGGAAAGATTACCATTAAACATTTCTGAGAAACCAGCCGTTGAATGGATAATACATGGCACCATTACGATACCAGTGACGATTTTCCAGTTTCAGTATTGCTTAACACACATACCAGCAGGCCTGTATGAAAGGTTGGGTAAAGAATACATAAATTCGACCTGGGATTTATCATACACACACAAATGTTGGAGTGGGGAAAAGGAGGTATTTCTTAGTGGTAAAAATTGCAAAACCACACTGACTGGTACACTTCTGTGTCAGGGTATTAATTTACATGGAGCCTGCGACGGTTCTTCAACCAACTTATTGTGCCACCTGCAGGGTTCCCCGGCAGCAGTGATGTATCCAATTTTTAGGCAGCTTTCCAATGGGAGCTACATAATGTTGAAATATCACAGCTTTTGTGGAATGATGCCAGGAATAGCCTATTTAGTTAGTTAGACAGACAGGGAGTCGCCGGGACACCTCCGACGGAGGTAGCTGTGCGCTTTATAAGAGCCATAAATAAATAAATAAATATGGCCTTCGCCGAACATCTCTTCTATACGATACTAAGTATATGATAATTTAACCACAATTTCTTTTACAAAAAACTGTGCCACTGACCTCGTCCAGAGAGACGTATGATCTGCAAGTTGCAAGGTCCACTGAGAAGATACATGCCTTATTATCAACAAATTGCCCCATACATTTTGCAGAAATGTTAGGTTGTATCTTAAATAATGTCTGATACCAGTGGTATTGTACATGTATTTAAGATGATTTTTTCGGGACTGTTAGCACCGTTTGAAGCAGTCCTAGGCATTTTTCCTAACTTCATGCACTCTGTGTTCGGCGGCCTGCCTCTCATCTTGGGACTTGTAGCAGGGATACTATTTTTGTTCCTTCTGCTCCGATATGACAAGTCCAGTCAGCAGCGATACCCAGATTACCATGGAGAACCCTCTACTGGCAATGCAGTATCGTCAACGCATAACACAGATTCTTGGCTTGGCTCGTTTGAGAGATCTGAATACCACGTGGTTCCTGTCATTCAGACCAATCTGGCAAGATTGCATCTTACCTCTTCTGCAATGCCTGCTTTGTGGAGAGGAATGCGTGTTGGATATCTGTCTAACACTTCCATCAGCACTGCCAACGGATGTTAACGCTTTGCTTGGTTCGGTAACGGCTCATGCATTGTGTTGCCCCCAACGGCTACCAATCCTGATGACGGCATTTATTGAGGCCTCACCGGCAATTCCAGCTGAAGGTGAGATACGTGGACCAACAGGCACACAGGTACCATCTACTGAGAACATTGCTAATGTGACTGACGCTGATGGCGATGCTTCTCATCTGTGTACGATTGATCTACTTAATGAAGTGGATCAACTTTCAGCTACTGTGGTAGACGGTTTCTTTGCCAGCTTAGAAGCTTTAATGTTTTCTACTGACACCGAGAATAACTTTTGAAATTAGCGCACAGCGTTCTATGAGCTTTGAATTCGACCTTGGTTTTTCAAAACAAAAAACTTCTAACTTTGGAACTTTATTTTTTTACGGTTTGATTTGATTTTTTTCCAAAAATGAACTTTGGCTCAAAGTAATCTGCTTAAAGTAGATCTATTCTTAGAGAACAAGAATTCTTTGAATACTTCCTAGACTCAATATTGGCCTTATCCACAAACCAAAACAGTTTATATATTCTGCTTTGGGATGGTCGTGTATTTAAGAGCAATGTCATAAATGTAGTTTTCATGATTCTATTAGCATTGCCAATATCATAATATATGCTTAAAAAGAAATCATTGCTCTCAAATGCGTACAGTACACATACTCATTTTTGTGTGCAACCATTTCAAATGCATTTTATGCATTTTTTTGGGTGGGATTGTAATCACATGCTTTGGATATGTTTTAGTGCTTACATTTTAGTAATGTTACACACAATAGAGCCATCCAATAATCCCAGAGGGACTGGGTATCGTAAATAACAAAAGTATAAATTGCCCCCAAGGAATCAATTAAGAATAATTACAATTTAAACGATGTCACATTACTGATCATAAATCCACGAATGCAGAAATATTTAATTACACTTCTCTGCTCTTTTCTTATTAATGCAACACGGCAACATCCATACTACTAAAGTTTTAAACACGGTTGGTACTAGTATATAAGACACCTTTTGCTTCAGGTATGGATTAGTGAAATACCACACAATCTTCACATTACAAATTATTATATTCAGAATCAACAAAAAATAATAAGCAAAACGATGTTGGGCGTCGATGTTTCAGTCCCCCGTTGGTCTATTAGATCCTCAGGACCATCATCAGGACGAAAAAGTTGCACATATATATCTAATAAAATGAAATATATATACATAATTTCAAAAAGAAATATCCTTAATGTCCCTACATACATAAAGTATCATCTGCTCACCCAAAAAGAACACAAATGATAAAACACCCTCACGTTGTAAAAGAGAACTCCATATACCAGTGTGCAAAACACATATCACCACGAAACAGTGTACCCAAAATAAGTGACTACCAATAATCCAAATTCAAACGCTTTAAAAACTCACATTTCAAAAGTCTTCCAGCCAGAAGTGATGCAATGTAAGAAGGGTATGAATACCCATAATCTAGTAACAAAACAAACACATAGCAATATATAAATACTGGTCCTAATGTTAATGCTTCTTGACGACTTTTTTTACACCATGTAATAAAGCAAGAACAAAAACAAAAACAAAACGAGAGCTTTACTCACAGGTGTTCTGAATATATCACACCTCCTACAATGTCCAAAAAATCACCTCATTATAAGCTTTCTCAATTGACGTCATTGCCAAAGAAATAGCTGGTAATATACTTTCACAATACTCACGTAATAGCACCGAGTATCCTATTTTATCTGAAAATGCAAGAATCATCTAAGTCAAAAAACAGTGGCCGAGTAACAACGTAACCTTAATCCCTGTAATTAACACCCAATAGTGTCTCCAAGGAAAATAGTACTCACTGAAAAGACTCCTCACACAAGCGTATCAATCACCTGTAATATAGAACAACAAACCGATATTGAACTACTTACTCCCCCATGTCTGCGAGATTATGTCCACGAACAGGTAGTCTACCATACAAAAAACTTACTTTGATGTGAAAACCCACGACGTTGGCTCTACCATCACCCGACTCCCAAAAGACCAAGTACCGTGTGTAGTAGGGACTTCTCCTTGCTTGAATATTGATTTGTCCAAGAACTCATAGAGTTTTCAAAGAACTGAGACTCTTTGATGACGTTATTATGTCCACCTTTACGTCAAATTCGGCACCTTCAAAGGTATAAATATGCCCACACTTGCCCAAGCAAACACACAGTGGTTTGGAGCAGTTCGACTATCTACTTGCCCGACGCATCTCGCTACAGCAAGTGCCGAAGGAAACCGACCGTCCAGCAGACGCACTCAGAGAGATGCTGTCTTTTTTCTTGCCGAGAAATCCAGCTCCAGTTTTTCCAAGCTCCCCTTGCGGGGTGTTGGGAAATCGAATCCTGAGAAAGACCTCCTTCATTCTAAACCAAGGTACGGAGCTGATTAGACCCTAAGAGATATCTTGGAAAGATTCTTGGCAAAAGAATACTAAACTTATGCTACAACACACTTACTTCTTTCCTTGTACTAGACTTAGGTTAGGTACATCGGGGTAAGCGTATTTTAGAAGCACCAGTTGAGTAATTTTAGTCTTTATTTATTTATGTATGTATTTTATGGCTTAGAAACCATACCATACTTTTACAGTATTATTTTATAATACTCTTCTTGCTGTACGCGTTATGCTTTACAGCCATATGTTTTACAGCCAGTCTTACAATGATTGCAGTTCATTTCTTCAGCATGAGAAAGAAGACTGTTCAATAAATACTTTTATTGAAAACGCCTGTCTCCTTATTTCTCTGCACCTCTGGTGAAACGAAGCACGCACGAATGACTGAGTAAAATATCTATCTATTGTTTCCACAACTCTGAAGATCAGTTTTATATTGCGGAAACAACGTTTTCATGTTTATGCGGTTGTCAGAAACTAATCCCTTATTGTGAACTTGAGAAAGTTTCTAGTGATCTCTGAGCTAGCTGGCACTCACACTTAAGTTTAATTTATTCGATAGAGACCTAGTAGACATAAGTCCTACGTCACATCTATAGGATATATTATTCCAATGCGCAGAGCCTATTGAGAATATAGGAACTACACTACACGCCTAGACCTTTTTTCTGACATGGTGTTGCCAACTTAGATGCTTTGGGCACTTTGTCACTGCTGATCAGTGTCGAAGTGCAAGTGCTCCCTGTGTAAAGTGTAATGGTAATTGGTTGTCCCTGATTGGTATGTTTGCCTTACTAGTAACGTCCCTAGTGAAGTGCACTGTGTGTGCCAGGGCTGGTAGTGCAAATGCTTCTAATGGGCCTGCAGCACTGATTGTGCCACCCCACAAGTAACCTTAAAGAGAGAACTCAGGCCTGCCACTGCAGTGCCTGCATGCAGTTTGTTAAACTGCCATGTTGTCCTGACAAGTGCACCCACTTACCAGGCCTTACCCTTCCCTTTCTATGCACATCAGACACCCCTATGGTAGGCCCAAGGTACCCCCTGCACAGGGTGCAGTGTATGTGAAAAGTAGGACATGTACTGATATGTGTACCATGTCCAGACAGTCAAATACTCTCCATTTAGTTTTTTTACTGTTGAAAGGCCATCTTGCCCATAGGAAAGAATGGGGAAGGCTGTGTAATATGTTTTCCAGCCTATCTTCCCAAAGGCTTAGGATGGAGAGGTGAAGTTTAGTATGCTTGAACTCACAATTTAATAACACATCTTTTTGTGAAGGTGGGGTTTGCATTGTGTGTTTAGAAACCACACTTTTGGAACTGGCAGTTTTTTTGTGTTCTAACATTTGTGTGTGTCTCTGCCTGGTTTTGGATTGACTCTCTAGATTTAAATGTGATAGGATCTGGGGAATGTCTTCACCCAAGGGAGGAAGCGAGACAGCAACAGGTTGCCCTACATCTGGAGTGAAGGGGGAGGAGTAGCCTCTAGAGGTAAAGAGGCCTGGGTTGCTGCCATAAAACAATGGCTCCATCTCCTGCTGAGCGATTAAGGATCGAGGCCCCCACTATCAAAGGAAGAAGGTGTCACTGGCAGGGAGATACCCAGAATTGGACAGGGGTCAGTGCCCCCCTGAACACAAGGACGTTAAAGACATTTAGGGGTATAACTATGAGAGCTGAAACCCCCGAACTTTGGAGAAATGGATAGATCAAGACTAAAAAGGATTTAACCTCCATTCTGGTCAAGAGGAACCTCTGCCAAGGAAGAAACAGCTAAAGAGACTGAAGGAAAGGACTGACCCTAGCTGTGTGTTCTGGGGCTGGTTTGCAGTTTGCAACTTTAACCAAGGAGAGGCTCAGAGGACTTTGTTGAGTGCTGTGTCCCCCTGCTTGAAAGGACTTTGCTGTGTGCTGAGTCCTGAAGTAACGTATCCCCAAGGACCCGAAGAAAGCTGTCTCCCTGTTGTGGAAACTCAGGAGCACAAACATTTCCAGGAGTGTGTCTCAGTGATGCTGTGTGCGAATGTATGACATAATATCGACAGACAGAATATCTACATACAAAAATATCGACACAAAAATATCGAAATCAAAAATATCGAAATTATATCTACATAATGGTAAGTACAAAAATATCGAAAAAATAATATCGTTGTACAAAAATATCGAAATTAAAAATATCGTTTTTTAAAATGTATTAATAATAATTTAAAATTAATTTAAAAATACATATAATTTTACAAATATTAACGCATGTTTTTACAACGCAAATACTTTTACAACGCATACCATTACAACGTAAGTATTGGTAAGTATATAATAATTTTTTTATGTGAATTAATTAAAATTAATATAATATAATTTAATTTAATTTAATTTAATTTAATTTAATTTAATTAATTTAATTTAAATTAAAATTTTATTTTACTTTAATTTTTACACTGTACCCCTGTACCCCAAAAACCCAAAACTGACCCTGAACCCTAAAAATACCCCTTTACCAAAAAACTAAAATCTGACCCTGAACCCTAAAAATACCCCTTTACCCAAAAACTAAAAACTGACCCTGAACCCTAAAAATACCCCTTTACCCAAAAACTAAAAACTGACCCTGAACCCTAAAAATACCCCTTTACCCAAAAACCAAAAACTGACCCTGAACCCTAAAAATACCCCTTTACCCAAAAACTAAAAACTGACCCTGTCCCCTAAAAATACCCCTTTACCCAAAAACTAAAAACTGACCCTGAACCCTAAAAATACCCCTTTACCCAAAAACTAAAAACTGACCCTGAACCCTAAAAATACCCCTTTACCCAAAAACTAAAAACTGACCCAGAACCCTAAAAATACCCCTTTACCCAAAAACTAAAAACTGACCCTGAACCCTAAAAATACCCCTTGACCCAAAAACCCAAAACTATAACATTTTAAATATAATTATATACTTACCAATACTTACGTTGTAATGGTATGCGTTGTAAAGGTATCTGCGTTGTAAAAAGATGCGTTGTAAATTCATGCGTTGTAATAGTTTTTGCGTTGTAAAAGTTTCGTTGTAATGGTAGTGGTTTGTAAAAGTTGTGTTGTAATGGTTGTTTCCCTATAAACACACAACCCACTACACATAAATAAATGAAATCATTTAATCACTTAATAATTATTAATTACCAATTAATTATTAATTAACAATATCAAAAATTAATAAATTAAAAATATTAACACATTAACTCTAATTAATTTAATTTACTACTTAATATTATTACATTACAAATTAATAATTAATTAACAATAACACTAAATTAAATATATTAGCACAATAAATCTAATTAATGTAATTAACTAATTAACATTAATTAATTACCAATTAATTATTAATTAACAATAACAATAAATTATATATCTTAGCACATTAAATCTAATTAATTTAATTAACTAATTAATATTAATTAATTACCAATTAATTATTAATTAACAATAACACTAAATTAAATATATTACCACATTAAATCTAATTAATGTAATTAACTAATTAGTTTCAATTAATTACAAATTAATTATTAATTAAAAAATATTTAAAAATATACATTAATTATTTAATTATTATTAAATTACTTCCCACCCTATTCCCCTATAAACCCACAACCCGCTCTAATACTAAAACGCAAAATGTTAACATAATTACTAATTTTCAAACATACATTTCTAAACATATTTAGCAAACATATAAACAACATAATAAAATACAGAACACTAAACAACAAAATTTCGATATTACTAACATACATACCTTAATCTCGATATTCTGTCTGTCAGTATTATGGCACATCGATATACTATACCATCGATATTAAAACATCGATAATATTGTATATCGATATTTTAATTTCGATATTTTGTCTGACTACCGCTGTGTGCGTGTCCTTCGTGCAGCCTGTGCACTTCGTGAGGATTGTCCTGTGATCGTGTGCACCCGGAATCCACGTCAAGTCTCAGTGATTCTCTGTGCATGTGCTTTGTGCAGCCTGAGACCCTCATGAGGATTGCCCTCCTATCATGCACAGCTGGAATCCAAGTGAGTCTCAGCAACGATGTGTGCGTGTGCTTTGTGCAGCCTGAGACCTTTGTGAGGATTGCCCTGTTATTGTGTACACCCGGAGTCCAAGTGCGTCTCAGGGACACTGTGTGCGTATGCTTCTTGCAGCCTGAGACCTTCGTGAGGATTGCCCTTTTATCGTGCACACCCGGATTCTAAGTGAGTTTCAGCGACCCTATGTGCGTGTGCTTCTTGCAGCCAGAGACCTTCCTAAGGATTGCCCTGTGATCATGTGCACCTTGACCTCAAGTGAGTCTCAGTGATGCTGTGTGCGTGTACTTAGTGCAGCCTGAGACCTTCATGAGGGTTGCCCTGTGATTGTGCACGCCCGAGTGAGTCTCAGTGACATTGTGTGCATGTGCCGTCTTACAGCCTGAGATCTTAGTTACCGCCAGATATGTTTTTTATAAACCAGGCTGTATTTGGTATATTTCTTTATTTGTCACAATGACTGTATAATGACAGTTAATATATTTGTAACAAGAGGGGAGAGAGAGAGACTATAGTGGATTCATTCTCCCTGGGCAACGTAAATAAACAAAGTGGAATCCACTAGGGATCAGGAGAGTGGTCCCTACTATGGTGGGGAACACACAGTGATGTTTTAATACCCCTCACACACCAAAAGGACCCTTGGTGTCATTATACCATCATTGGGGTCTTTGCACCCCTCTACGGAATGCGGCGTGCTGCGTCCAAACGTTTACGCGGGAGCACTTTATTGTGTTGACTATGTGTGCTGATGTGTGGGGTATAGAACGTGAGTGGTGGAGTGGTGAAAGTGATGTTAAAAAATACCTGGCTCATGGGGTTGAAAAAACTTTAATTAAGCCCACGGCTGGTATTATTAAAAACGTGCTCTACGAGGTAGTGGCTGTATAGTTAAGTACAGCTACCTCTCTAGTGCGTCAACATGGACATGTTTCGGAGTATCCAACTCCTTCTTCAGGACGGGAAAGCACTTAATTCCCCACCTTACTCACATGTGATATATATTTGAAAGTGTATTATACAAAAATTATATAGAACAATTAGGTGTATGTGTGCCTAATATGTATGTTTGTCACGAAGTCCTAGCGCCCAGTTGGCGATTAAGATCGAACCTGGAGGAGAAACAAAGTATAGAATCAATACTTATACTAGAAGAGGCATAGCTGTCAGAACAGGTAGCAATGACCTAGTTGACTCAGAATATGCTACAACATGTAATTCACATGAAGGGTTAATGATTGCATCCATCAAATCATATTCCCTGTGGAAAAAAGAAGAAAAAAAGGCAAAGACACATATACAACACTTATGTGACATCAAACTCTAGGGATGATGATGGATTCAGAACATATCCTAGATGGAAGAAAAATTAAGCTATACTTAACTATACAGCCACTACCTCGTAGAGCACGTTTTTAATAATACCAGCCGGGGGCTTAATTAAAGTTTTTTCAACCCCATGAGCAAGGTATTTTTTAACATCACTTTCACCACTCCACCACTCACGTTCTATACCTCACACACCATCACACATAGTCAACACAATAAAGTGCTCCCGCGTAAACGTTTGGTCGCAGCACGCCGCATCCCGTGAGCAAGCTTTGTAAGAAGCAAAACGCGTTGGGTACTGGTTACTAAATAAACCGCTATCATTTGAACTGAGGCGAGAGAGTGCGTTTTCATTACCCCTCGGGGCACTTGCAGCTATATAAAAACGACTGGCTCAGTCGTAGAAAACTGCACCACGCTGAAAATAGAGCGCCAACACCACTCTGGGCTACAACTGCTTCTCATATATATATATAAAAAGGAAAATATGTTCTTCCACTATTCGATGAAATTACTAAGAAATGTGGACACATTGGTCATGATTATTGACTAAAGAATTCAATAATTTGAAAAGTTATGAATGCCCATCCAGGGCCAAATGAACTCAATAACGATTTATTAATCATGACAGTGTTTCACAATATAATTTGAATTTGTTTTACTGTTCTAAGATGGCGCTTATGATTTTGGACTTGCAGTCCTACTTTTATGTTTTTCAATTTTGCCATTATTTACGTTTACCTCACCGACGCCAGTTTGAAACTGACGAAGGCAAGAGCCGACACGCATTTTTTTCCTTATTGTGCAAAATAAACCAAATGGTTTAACTCACTGCGAGTTGCTGGGTTTTCTGACTTTGTCAGGGGAGCAGTCATATAGAAACGGCACGCCGCCGTTCGTACCCGGCACCCGCTCGGATCGAGTGCGGATTCCTATTTGGCGACTTTGGAGCAACGAAAATTTGAAACAAGAAACCGCACCGCCACGAAGAGCCGGCGAAACCTTATCTGTCCCGAGGAGTACGTGCTCCAGAGGAGGAGCTCGGAAGTCAGTGAAGGGCAGTAGAAGGTAGGAGATATCCGACATCTTTGCAATAAAATGGCACGAGCGAAGTGAGAGGCACATTTGATAACCAGCAATAATTATTATATTTGCCAAATGTTTAGCGATTCAGCGCGTCGAGAGGTGGCAATTGGCATTTTCAAGGGGCGCCCTAGCACCTCAACACAGGGTGCTACACAGGTACCAGACGCAGCACAAAGTAACCTGAAGAGCAAATACCAGCAGCTCGAAAGACTCTACGAACGTGAAACCAGGAAGTGGTGGGAAGCCACTTCTTTGCAACATTACGTGGATGTAAACCGCGTCCCCTGTGGTCTCCGAATATACACGGTTCCTGCATACGAAAATCCGGACCCGGATTTACTAACTGAATGGGCGGAATATACAGCACATTCATGTGAAGGAATGCTAAGACTGTTAATTAAATTTGCTTGGAAAGATCGCGAGAAAGCTCTAAAGGATATTGAGAATTTGGAGTTAAGCATTCTTGAGCTGGTGAAGCAAGAAGAACTTGATAAAGAGAAGGAATCCATGAAAGAGCGTCTCGCAATATATGAAAAAAGAATTCATCAAAGGAAACAACAGAAGTTTGAACGAGATGCCCGCGACTACGAGCTTGGAAGGGTACTAACCTTCGCTCGGAAGTACGACGCGCCACGCAGGGACCTGAGGGCAAAAAATCTTAAACAACAAGGAAAACAGCCCACAGCACTAGAAACTTCCGAATCTGAAGTAACAAGTGCAGAACACTCAGAAGAGGAGAACTTGACCGATACACGACCAAAGGAAAAGGCAAGATGCCAGCCTTCTTTTCACGAGGAGTTCGACCTCATCCGCCAGAATTGGCTGAGGGATGGGAAAAAGCGCCAACCAGAAAAACAACAAACCACAAACAGAGGCGCATCACGAGGAGAGGAGGGAGTAAACATAGAAAATACAACTCGACAGTTGAGGAATTGGCAACCCAGGAACAAGAGGAAGTGACAGAAGATTTAAATATTATCAATCTGTCGTCAAGAGTCCTCATGCAGAATGAAGAGAAGGTATTGAAGCTAGGATTGACATTCTGCCCCACCAACCGTTATGAGTATACGCAGACGCGTATTGATTTATTTCTCTTTATCCGCAAGATGAAACTGTGGAAGTTCTTCAAACAGAAGGCCCTCAGAGAAAATGAACAAAGAACAACTCTGGAGGGACAAACTGACCCAGGTGATCCCTTTGACATCAACATCAGGGATCTAGAAAATATGGCAGTTTTGGAAGAACTATTGGAGGAAAGTGACCCCCTCCTATCACCTCGAACGACAGTAGCCGAGAGAGGTACAAGTATCGGCATTGTCCAGATTGGGGAAAACAGTAACTTGAAGCCATCCTCACGTTTCCTACCGCAGACACCTATAGATGCCATAGACATCTTCTCAGAAACGGTAAATAGAGAATTGCAGAAATTGTCCAAAGAAGAGTCAAACAATAAGAACAACATAAGATGGAATTTGACATCTAATGAAAGGGCTGCGATTTCTAACTTAGAGAAAGACGACTCCATTGTTATTAAGCCCTCAGATAAGGGCAGCAATATTGTGATTCAAAGCCGCATAAACTATTGCAAAGAAGCTCTTAATCAGCTCCAAGACCACACTAATTATTCACCGACTACAGAAAAAGAATACCTTACCAGCATACGTGAATACCATTTATTAATTGATTACTGGCACAACAAGGGGATCCTAGCTAAGGAAGAACATCTTTACCTACAGAATCAACAACCTAGACTCCCTTGTTTCTACCACCTGCCTAAGGTACACAAAGACCCCATTAGACCACCTGGGAGACCCATTGTTTCCTCCATTGGAGGACTGACTGAGAAGATGTCCAAATTTATCGATCTTTTCCTAGCACCATGGGTCATGCAATTAAGTTCCTATACTAGGGACACTAAAGACTTTTTGCGGCAGATACAAGACATTGAGTGGGAGGATGACATGATTATGATAACCATGGACATCTCCAGCTTGTACACCAGCATTGGACACGTGGATGGAATAAGAGCAGTAAAAACATTTTTTAATTTACGCTCTGCAAGATATTTGGAACACAGCAAGATGATTTTAGAGTTCATTTCATTTTGTTTGAACAACAACATCTTTGTCTTCCAGGAACAAAGGTATAGACAGACAAGAGGGACGGCAATGGGTACCTGCTTCGCCCCCAGCTACGCGAATCTATTCGTAGGCTGGTGGGAGAAGCAGGTAGCCTGGGCCGATGACAAGGCAGAGTGGGTGGATCATTTGATTTGCTGGAGGAGGTATATAGATGACCTCTTCCTCATTTGGAAGGGACCTAAATCCTCGGCTGAGGAATATATTAGGACCCTCAACATAAATGATTTAAATCTTAGATTTACCTATGAGATGAGTAAGGAAGAGGTCAGTTTTCTTGATCTGAAAGTCTTCGTAGAGTCAGGCATGATCCAAACAGCTCTCTACAGAAAGGAGACAGCGGGGAATTCTGTCCTCCATGGACATAGCAACCATCCAAGATCTCTCATCAGTAGTATCCCCTATGGAGAGCTCTTAAGGATTAAACGCAACAGCTCCCTTGAGAGAGACTTCACAATTGCAGCAGAGGGCAGCATTAGTCGTTTTGAATCGCGCTGCTACTCCAAGAAAGTCCTCGCAAAGGCAAAAGGAAGAGTAGCACAAATCGAAAGGGAATCTCTTTTGAAAGAGAAACAAAGCAAGAACAGCAAAAGTGGTAATGGCATAATACGACTAATTACCAACTATTCGGTGGCAGCGAATAAGATTAGATCTATTATGCTTAGGACTGGAACATCTTAAAATCAGATACAGTTATTGGCAGTGAGTTGTCGGACCATCCTATGATAACTTTTAGGAAAACGAAGTCCTAGAGAGACAAGTTAGTACGAAGCCACTTGCCTAAAATGAAATCTAAAAAAGAGCTGCAGTCTATGCATGGATCCTTCCCATGTGGGAAATGCAAAGCCTGCAGTTCAAGCAAGAGAGTATTGTCGTACAAAGTTCCCCACAAAGAAGAAAAGATTAGAATTTCTAAATTCATGACATGTTCGACACCCTTTGTTGTCTACTGCTTACAGTGTCCCTGTGGACACCGCTACGTAGGGAGCACCACTAAGGCAGTCAAGCTGAGGATATTAGAACACCAACGTGCCATCATGAATAAAGATGACAATTATCCGATGGCCCGTCACTTCGCGACACACCATGGAAGTGACAGAAACCTTCTAAGCTTCTTTAGTCTAGACTGCATTACACAGGATTTGAGAGGAGGAAATTATAAATGCCAATTGAGACGTTTGGAGTCTAGATACATTATAGAGCTCCAAACGAAGTCCCCAGGGGGTATGAATTCTGGAGAAGAACTGCTGTCACACCTGTAGTAACTGCGAGCAAAATTACTAATGGACTTAAGTATCTAGCTGCGTGAGAACCTGTGTTCACTATGTCTGTGTTTCAATGCAAATATATGTATAGGGTCGAAGTTGGAAGAGTGCTGTCCTAAAATCTTTAAATACACGAACAGAAATGATTCAATTAATGATGATTGATAAATTACCAACTGTATAAGAATTACCTATCAGAGGTGTCCGAAGTTTGTGAATTAGAAAAAGGAAAATATGTTCTTCCACTAATCGATGAAATTACTAAGAAATGTGGACACATTGGTCATGATTATTGACTAAAGAATTCAATAATTTGAAAAGTTATGAATGCCCATCCAGGGCCAAATGAACTCAATAACGATTTATTAATCATGACAGTGTTTCACAATATAATTTGAATTTGTTTTACTGTTCTAAGATGGCGCTTATGATTTTGGACTTGCAGTCCTACTTTTATGTTTTTCAATTTTGCCATTATTTACGTTTACCTCACCGACGCCAGTTTGAAACTGACGAAGGCAAGAGCCGACACGCGTTTTTCCTTATTGTGCAAAATAAACCAAATGGTTTAACTCACTGCGAGTTGCTGGGTTTAATGACTTTGTCAGGGGAGCAGTGATATATATATATATATATATATATATATATTACACAACAGCAACTCCACAAACGCCACTTCCAATCTCCCACGATCGGCGAAGCAAGAAGGGAGAGACGGACCACAGGATCTGGCTTCGGGTTAAATTTTAATGTGCAGGTGAGGCAACAACAGCACGACGCGTTTCGGGCCCGTGGGCCCTTGGTCAAATGTAAGGTTATTACAAGAATTTTTTCTTTTTTAAATGCTAGTGATAAAACACCACGCCCCCTAGTGCACAAGGTTACAGCCATCACCTGACCAATGATATAGAAGGAATACTATAATTTAACTCTACATTTGGCAGGTATTTAACATTATTTTTTTTCTGTACTAGGACTACAATTTCCTCATGAAGACAGAAAAATAAAATGCCAGAAAAAGATGCACTAATTTACATAGAAGTAATAACTATTGCAGCATAAATGCATGATGGTTCAGTGGAACAGGATATCGGAATCTTCCAGGATAAATTCTTAGTTTCCCTTCTTCCTGCAATACATCATAAAACAATTTCTTCAGTAATATAGAAAAGCTAGTAACACTATTTTTAGCTTAAGGGACAAAAATACTCTAAGGTGAAAGAAGCACAAAAAAAAAGGAATATAAATATGGCAAATTAAAATGCCTGTTAAACGTTTAGAAGTAACAACAAACTTGATTCTGTGCAAACATGGCTATCCCAATTAGTGCAAAATTTCTAATGGACAAAAGTGCTACAGCAAAGATGTACACAAGCGGTTAAAAACTATTATGTATAAATATGTAATTATAATAAAACCTAGGAGTTTTACCAAAGTTTAATTGAAAAACATAAAATTCTTACTAATGTTAAAACCACCCATATCATCTAGTGTAAAAACAGTGAGCACCACATAAACCCAGTGGGCATTTTTGGAGGCAGGAAATATACAATATATACAAGAAAACATATATACAAAAAGAAACAAGAATAGAGGAAACAGGGAACCTGACTGCCTCTATGTTATAGTATCAGCAAGATCTTAGAGTAGTGCACCTTATGACCAGACAGACATCATGAATTTCCTAATAGATAGGCCTCAGGGAACCTGACTGCCTTGCCTCTGAGCTAATTTCATCTATTGTGTATAGTCTGGTCAACAAATAGATGTGCATCTACACAAAAAGGCTGAGAAGATAAGCAACACCTGCTACTTTATAAATGGGTGTACATATCTTCTGAGTTATTCAGTCCATTGGGCCATCTGCTATCAAACTGTAATATCATGTTCGTCTCCAGCTGTCTAAGTAACTGCTCTCTGTCTCCCCCTCTCCGTAGTTTAGGGATGGCACCTACCACATAATATGTCAGACAATTCAAGTCTTTGTTATGTTTGGCTTTAAAGTGTCGTGCCACCGGGTAGGCCGGATCGCTATGCAAGATAGCTCTCAGATGTTGCAGTATCCTGACGTGCACTTGTAGTTTAGTGCTGCCAATATAATTAAGCAAAAAACACAGTTGATGGACAGAATGTAGAACAATGTCATACATTCACCCCAGTACAAGGATCTGGGCCTAAATCCATCGTTTTTTTGCACTCCACACCACCCTGGGTTAGACACTGGCTACATGCAAATCAGCTCTGACCCTGTGCCTCATGGGAACAGTCCAGTCCGAACTACCAAGCCATGTCTTTCCCAGACCGGAATCAAGCATCCAAGGACCGGTTTCTGGCTATCAGCCTTCTTCAGCCTGGATAGCTTGACTCCAGTGGTGTGGAGAGCCTGGGACTCACGTCTGAGCATACCCAGCCCACTCGGGGTGAACATTGCAAAAAACACAGTTGATGGACAGAATGTAGAACAATGTCATACATTCACCCCAGTACAAGGATCTGGGCCTAAATCCATCGTTTTTTTGCACTCCACACAAACCTGGGTTAGACACTGGCTATATGCAAATCAGCTCTGACCCTGTGCCTCATGGGAACAGTCCAGTCCGAACTACCAAGCCATGTCTTTCCCAGACCGGAATCAAGCATCCAAGGACCGGTTTCTGGCTATCAGCCTTCTTCAGCCTGGATAGCTTGACTCCAGTGGTGTGGAGAGCCTGGGACTCACGTCTGAGCATACCCAGCCTACTCGGGATGAAAATTGCAAAAAACACAGTTGATGGACAGAATGTAGAACAATGTCATACATTCACCCCAGTACAAGGATCTGGGCCTAAATCCATCGTTTTTTTGCACTCCACACCACCCTGGGTTAGACACTGGCTATATGCAAATCAGCTCTGACCCTGTGCCTCATGGGAACAGTCCAGTCCGAACTACCAAGCCATGTCTTTCCCAGACCAGAATAAAGCATCCAAGGACCGGTTTCTGGCCATCAGCCTTCTTCAGCTTGGATAGCTTGACTCCAGTGGTGTGGAGAGCCTGGGACTCACGTCTGAGCATACCCAGCCCACTCGGGGTGAACATTGCAAAAAACACAGTTGATGGACAGAATGTAGAACAATGTCATACATTCACCCCAGTACAAGGATCTGGGCCTAAATCCATCGTTTTTTTGCACTCCACACCACCCTGGGTTAGACACTGGCTATATGCAAATCAGCTCTGACCCTGTGCCTCATGGGAACAGTCCAGTCCGAACTACCAAGCCATGTCTTTCCCAGACCGGAATCAAGCATCCAAGGACCGGTTTCTGGCTTTCAGCCTTCTTCAGCCTGGATAGCTTGACTCCAGTGGTGTGGAGAGCCTGGGACTCACGTCTGAGCATACCCAGCCCACTCGGGGTGAACATTGCAAAAAAAACAGTTGATGGACAGAATGTAGAACAATGTCATACATTCACCCCAATACAAGGATCTGGGCCTAAATCCATCGTTTTTTTGCACTCCACACCACCCTGGGTTAGACACAGGCTATATGCAAATCAGCTCTGACCCTGTGCCTCATGGGAACAGTCCAGTCCGAACTACCAAGCCATGTCTTTCCCAGACCGGAATCAAGCATCCAAGGACCGGTTTCTGGGAAAGACATGGCTTGGTAGTTCGGACTGGACTGTTCCCATGAGGCACAGGGTCAGAGCTGATTTGCATATAGCCAGTGTCTAAACCAGGGTGGTGTGGAGTGCAAAAAAACGATGGATTTAGGCCCAGATCATTGTACTGGGGTGAATGTATGACATTGTTCTACATTCTGTCCATCAACTGTGTTTTTTGCAATTTTCACCCCGAGTGGGCTGGGTATGCTCATGCGTGAGTCCCAGGCTCTCCACGCCACTGGTGTCAAGCTATCCAGGCAGAATGTAGACTGATAGCCAGAAACCGGTCCTTGGATGCTTGATTCCGGTCTGGGAAAGACATGGCTTGGTAGTTCAGGCTGGACTGTTCCCATGAGGCACAGGGTCAGAGCTGATTTGCATATAGCCAGTGTCTAACCCAGGGTGGTGTGGAGTGCAAAAAAACGATGGATTTAGGCCCTGATCATTGTACTGGGGTGAATGTATGACATTGTTCTACATTCTGTCCATCAACTGTGTTTTTTGCAATTTTCACCCCGAGTGGGCAGGGTATGCTCAGACGTGAGTCCCAGGCTCTCCACACCACTGGAGTCAAGCTATCCAGGCTGAATGAAGGCTGATAGCCAGAAACCGGTACTTGGATGCTTGATTCCGGTCTGGGAAAGACAAGGCTTGGTAGTTCGGACTGGACTGTTCCCATGAGGCACAGGGTCAGAGCTGATTTGCATAGAGCCAGTGTCTAACCCAGGGTGGTGTGGAGTGCAAAAAAACGATGGATTTAGGCCCAGATCATTGTACCGGGGAGAATGTATGACATTGTTCTACATTCTGTCCATCAACTGTGTTTTTTGCAATTTTCACCCCGAGTGGGCTGGGTATGCTCATGAGTCCCAGGCTCTCCACACCACTGGAGTCAAGCTATCCAGGCTGAATGAAGGCTGATAGCCAGAAACCGGTCCTTGGATGCTTGATTCCGGTCTGGGAAAGACATGGCTTGGTAGTTCGGACTGGACTGTTCCCATGAGGCACAGGGTCAGAGCTGATTTGCATATAGCCAGTGTCTAACCCAGGGTGGTGTGGAGTGCAAAAAAACGATGGATTTAGGCCCAGTTCATTGTACTGGGGTGAATGTATGACATTGTTCTACATTCTGTCCATCAACTGTGTTTTTTGCAATTTTCACCCCAAGTGGGCTGGGTATGCTCAGACGTGAGTCCCAGGCTCTCCACACCACTGGAGTCAAGCTATCCAGGCTGAATGAAGGCTGATAGCCAGAAACTGGTACTTGGATGCTTGATTCCGGTCTGGGAAAGACATGGCTTGGTAGTTCGGACTGGACTGTTCCCATGAGGCACAGGGTCAGAGCTGATTTGCATAGAGCCAGTGTCTAACCCAGGGTGGTGTGGAGTGCAAAAAAACGATGGATTTAGGCCCAGATCATTGTACCGGGGTGAATGTATGACATTGTTCTACATTCTGTCCATCAACTGTGTTTTTTGCAATTTTCACCCCGAGTTGGCTGGGTATGCTCATGAGTCCCAGGCTCTCCACACCACTGGAGTCAAGCTATCCAGGCTGAATGAAGGCTGATAGCCAGAAACCGGTTCTTGGATGCTTGATTCCGGTCTGGGAAAGACATGGCTTGGTAGTTCGGACTGGACTGTTCCCATGAGGCACAGGGTCAGAGCTGATTTGCATATAGCCAGTGTCTAACCCAGGTTGGTGTGGAGTGCAAAAAAACGATGGATTTAGGCCCAGTTCATTGTACTGGGGTGAATGTATGACATTGTTCTACATTCTGTCCATCAACTGTGTTTTTTGCAATTTTCACCCCGAGTGGGCTGGGTATGCTCAGACGTGAGTCCCAGGCTCTCCACACCACTGGAGTCAAGCTATCCAGGCTGAATGAAGACTGATAGCCAGAAACCGGTCCTTGGATGCTTGATTCCGGTCTGGGAAAGACATGGCTTGGTAGTTCTGACTGGACTGTTCCCATGAGGCACAGGGTCAGAGCTGATTTGCATATAGCCAGTGTCTAACCCAGGGTGATGTGGAGTGCAAAAAAACGATGATTTAGGCCCAGATCATTGTACTGGGGTGAATGTATGACATTGTTCTACATTCTGTCCATCAACTGTGTTTTTTGCAATTTTCACCCCGAGTGGGCTGGGTATGCTCAGACGTGAGTCCCAGGCTCTCCACACCACTGGAGTCAAGCTATCCAGGCTGAATGAAGGCTGATAGCCAGAAACCGGTCCTTGGATGCTTGATTCCGGTCTGGGAAAGACATGGCTTGGTAGTTCGGACTGGACTGTTCCCATGAGGCACAGGGTCAGAGCTGATTTGCATATAGCCAGTGTCTAACCCAGGGTGGTGTGGAGTGCAAAAAAACGATGATTTAGGCCCAGATCATTGTACTGGGGTGAATGTATGACATTGTTCTACATTCTGTCCATCAACTGTGTTTTTTGCAATTTCCACCCCGAGTGGGCTGGGTATGCTCAGACGTGAGTCCCAGGCTCTCCACACCACTGGAGTCAAGCTATCCAGGCTGAATGAAGGCTGATAGCCAGAACCCAGTCCTTGGATGCTTGATTCCGGTCTGGGAAAGACATGGCTTGGTAGTTCGGACTGGACTGTTCCCATGAGGCACAGGGTCAGAGCTGATTTGCATATAGCCAGTATCTAACCCAGGGTGGTGTGGAGTGCAAAAAAACGATGGATTTAGTCCCAGATCATTGTACTGGGGTGAATGTATGACATTGTTCTACATTCTGTCCATCAACTGTGTTTTTTGCAATTTTCACTCCGAGTGGGCTGGGTATGCTCAGACGTGAGTCCCAGGCTCTCCACACCACTGGAGTCAAGCTATCCAGGCTGAATGAAGGCTGATAGCCAGAAACCGGTCCTTGGATGCTTGATTCCGGTCTGGGAAAGACATGGCTTGGTAGTTCGGACTGGACTGTTCCCATGAGGCACAGGGTCAGAGCTGATTTGCATATAGCCAGTGTCTAACCCAGGGTGGTGTGGAGTGCAAAAAAACGATGGATTTAGGCCCTGATCATTGTACTGGGGTGAATGTATGACATTGTTCTACATTCTGTCCATCAACTGTGTTTTTTGCAATTTTCACCCCGAGTGGGCTGGGTATGCTCAGACGTGAGTCCCAGGCTCTCCACACCACTGGAGTCAAGCTATCCAGGCTGAATGAAGGCTGATAGCCAGAAACCGGTACTTGGATGCTTGATTCCGGTCTGGGAAAGACAAGGCTTGGTAGTTCGGACTGGACTGTTCCCATGAGGCACAGGGTCAGAGCTGATTTGCATAGAGCCAGTGTCTAACCCAGGGTGGTGTGGAGTGCAAAAAAACGATGGATTTAGGCCCAGATCATTGTACCAGGGAGAATGTATGACATTGTTCTACATTCTGTCCATCAACTGTGTTTTTTGCAATTTTCACCCCGAGTGGGCTGGGTATGCTCATGAGTCCCAGGCTCTCCACACCACTGGAGTCAAGCTATCCAGGCTGAATGAAGGCTGATAGCCAGAAACCGGTCCTTGGATGCTTGATTCCGGTCTGGGAAAGACATGGCTTGGTAGTTCGGACTGGACTGTTCCCATGAGGCACAGGGTCAGAGCTGATTTGCATATAGCCAGTGTCTAACCCAGGGTGGTGTGGAGTGCAAAAAAACGATGGATTTAGGCCAAGTTCATTGTACTGGGGTGAATGTATGACATTGTTCTACATTCTGTCCATCAACTGTGTTTTTTGCAATTTTCACCCCAAGTGGGCTGGGTATGCTCAGACGTGAGTCCCAGGCTCTCCACACCACTGGAGTCAAGCTATCCAGGCTGAATGAAGGCTGATAGCCAGAAACTGGTACTTGGATGCTTGATTCCGGTCTGGGAAAGACATTGCTTGGTAGTTCGGACTGGACTGTTCCCATGAGGCACAGGGTCAGAGCTGATTTGCATAGAGCCAGTGTCTAACCCAGGGTGGTGTGGAGTGCAAAAAAACGATGGATTTAGGCCCAGATCATTGTACCGGGGTGAATGTATGACATTGTTCTACATTCTGTCCATCAACTGTGTTTTTTGCAATTTTCACCCCGAGTGGGCTGGGTATGCTCATGAGTCCCAGGCTCTCCACACCACTGGAGTCAAGCTATCCAGGCTGAATGAAGGCTGATAGCCAGAAACCGGTCCTTGGATGCTTGATTCCGGTCTGGGAAAGACATGGCTTGGTAGTTCGGACTGGACTGTTCCCATGAGGCACAGGGTCAGAGCTGATTTGCATATAGCCAGTGTCTAACCCAGGTTGGTGTGGAGTGCAAAAAACGATGGATTTAGGCCCAGTTCATTGTACTGGGGTGAATGTATGACATTGTTCTACATTCTGTCCATCAACTGTGTTTTTTGCAATTTTCACCCCGAGTGGGCTGGGTATGCTCAGACGTGAGTCCCAGGCTCTCCACACCACTGGAGTCAAGCTATCCAGGCTGAATGAAGGCTGATAGCCAGAAACCGGTCCTTGGATGCTTGATTCCGGTCTGGGAAAGACATGGCTTGGTAGTTCTGACTGGACTGTTCCCATGAGGCACAGGGTCAGAGCTGATTTGCATATAGCCAGTGTCTAACCCAGGGTGATGTGGAGTGCAAAAAAACGATGATTTAGGCCCAGATCATTGTACTGGGGTGAATGTATGACATTGTTCTACATTCTGTCTATCAACTGTGTTTTTTGCAATTTTCACCCCGAGTGGGCTGGGTTTGCTCAGACGTGAGTCCCAGGCTCTCCACACCACTGGAGTCAAGCTATCCAGGCTGAATGAAGGCTGATAGCCAGAACCCGGTCCTTGGATGCTTGATTCCGGTCTGGGAAAGACATGGCTTGGTAGTTCGGACTGGACTGTTCCCATGAGGCACAGGGTCAGAGCTGATTTGCATATAGCCAGTATCTAACCCAGGGTGGTGTGGAGTGCAAAAAAACGATGGATTTAGTCCCAGATCATTGTACTGGGGTGAATGTATGACATTGTTCTACATTCTGTCCATCAACTGTGTTTTTTGCAATTTTCACTCCGAGTGGGCTGGGTATGCTCAGACGTGAGTCCCAGGCTCTCCACACCACTGGAGTCAAGCTATCCAGGCTGAATGAAGGCTGATAGCCAGAAACCGGTCCTTGGATGCTTGATTCCGGTCTGGGAAAGACATGGCTTGGTAGTTCGGACTGGACTGTTCCCATGAGGCACAGGGTCAGAGCTGATTTGCATATAGCCAGTGTCTAACCCAGGGTGGTGTGGAGTGCAAAAAAACGATGGATTTAGTCCCAGATCATTGTACTGGGGTGAATGTATGACATTGTTCTACATTCTGTCCATCAACTGTGTTTTTTGCAATTTTCACCCGAGTGGGCTGGGTATGCTCAGACGTGAGTCCCAGGCTCTCCACGCCACTGGTGTCAAGCTATCCAGGCAGAATGAAGACTGATAGCCAGAAACCGGTCCTTGGATGCTTGATTCCGGTCTGGGAAAGACATGGCTTGGTAGTTCAGGCTGGACTGTTCCCATGAGGCACAGGGTCGGAGCTGATTTGCATAGAGCCAGTGTCTAACCCAGGGTGGTGTGGAGTGCAAAAAAACGATGGATTTAGGCCCTGATCATTGTACTGGGGTGAATGTATGACATTGTTCTACATTCTGTCCATCAACTGTGTTTTTTGCAATTTTCACCCCGAGTGGGCTGGGTATGCTCAGACGTGAGTCCCAGGCTCTCCACACCACTGGAGTCAAGCTATCCAGGCTGAATGAAGGCTGATAGCCAGAAACCGGTACTTGGATGCTTGATTCCGGTCTGGGAAAGACAAGGCTTGGTAGTTCGGACTGGACTGTTCCCATGAGGCACAGGGTCAGAGCTGATTAGCATAGAGCCAGTGTTTAACCCAGGGTGGTGTGGAGTGCAAAAAAACGATGGATTTAGGCCCAGATCATTGTACCAGGGAGAATGTATGACATTGTTCTACATTCTGTCCATCAACTGTGTTTTTTGCAATTTTCACCCCGAGTGGGCTGGGTATGCTCATGAGTCCCAGGCTCTCCACACCACTGGAGTCAAGCTATCCAGGATGAATGAAGGCTGATAGCCAGAAACTGGTCCTTGGATGCTTGATTCCGGTCTGGGAAAGACATGGCTTGGTAGTTCGGACTGGACTGTTCCCATGAGGCACAGGGTCAGAGCTGATTTGCATATAGCCAGTGTCTAACCCAGGGTGGTGTGGAGTGCAAAAAAACGATGGATTTAGGCCCAGTTCATTGTACTGGGGTGAATGTATGACATTGTTCTACATTCTGTCCATCAACTGTGTTTTTTGCAATTTTCACCCCAAGTGGGCTGGGTATGCTCAGACGTGAGTCCCAGGCTCTCCACACCACTGGAGTCAAGCTATCCAGGCTGAATGAAGGCTGATAGCCAGAAACTGGTACTTGGATGCTTGATTCCGGTCTGGGAAAGACATGGCTTGGTAGTTCGGACTGGACTGTTCCCATGAGGCACAGGGTCAGAGCTGATTTGCATAGAGCCAGTGTCTAACCCAGGGTGGTGTGGAGTGCAAAAAAACGATGGATTTAGGCCCAGATCATTGTACCGGGGTGAATGTATGACATTGTTCTACATTCTGTCCATCAACTGTGTTTTTTGCAATTTTCACCCCGAGTGGGCTGGGTATGCACATGAGTCACAGGCTCTCCACACCACTGGAGTCAAGCTATCCAGGCTGAATGAAGGCTGATAGCCAGAAACCGGTCCTTGGATGCTTGATTCCGGTCTGGGAAAGACATGGCTTGGTAGTTCGGACTGGACTGTTCCCATGAGGCACAGGGTCAGAGCTGATTTGCATATAGCCAGTGTCTAACCCAGGGTGGTGTGGAGTGCAAAAAAACGATGGATTTAGTCCCAGATCATTGTACTGGGGTGAATGTATGACATTGTTCTACATTCTGTCCATCAACTGTGTTTTTTGCAATTTTCACTCCGAGTGGGCTGGGTATGCTCAGACGTGAGTCCCAGGCTCTCCACACCACTGGAGTCAAGCTATCCAGGCTGAATGAAGGCTGATAGCCAGAAACCGGTCCTTGGATGCTTGATTCCGGTCTGGGAAAGACATGGCTTGGTAGTTCGGACTGGACTGTTCCCATGAGGCACAGGGTCAGAGCTGATTTGCATATAGCCAGTGTCTAACCCAGGGTGGTGTGGAGTGCAAAAAAACGATGGATTTAGTCCCAGATCATTGTACTGGGGTGAATGTATGACATTGTTCTACATTCTGTCCATCAACTGTGTTTTTTGCAATTTTCACCCCGAGTGGGCTGGGTATGCTCAGACGTGAGTCCCAGGCTCTCCACGCCACTGGTGTCAAGCTATCCAGGCAGAATGAAGACTGATAGCCAGAAACCGGTCCTTGGATGCTTGATTCCGGTCTGGGAAAGACATGGCTTGGTAGTTCAGGCTGGACTGTTCCCATGAGGCACAGGGTCGGAGCTGATTTGCATAGAGCCAGTGTCTAACCCAGGGTGGTGTGGAGTGCAAAAAAACGATGGATTTAGGCCCTGATCATTGTACTGGGGTGAATGTATGACATTGTTCTACATTCTGTCCATCAACTGTGTTTTTTGCAATTTTCACCCCGAGTGGGCTGGGTATGCTCAGACGTGAGTCCCAGGCTCTCCACACCACTGGAGTCAAGCTATCCAGGCTGAATGAAGGCTGATAGCCAGAAACCGGTCCTTGGATGCTTGATTCCGGTCTGGGAAAGACATGGCTTGGTAGTTCGGACTGGACTGTTCCCATGAGGCACAGGGTCAGAGCTGATTTGCATATAGCCAGTGTCTAACCCAGGGTGGTGTGGAGTGCAAAAAAACGATGGATTTAGTCCCAGATCATTGTACTGGGGTGAATGTATGACATTGTTCTACATTCTGTCCATCAACTGTGTTTTTTGCAATTTTCACTCCGAGTGGGCTGGGTATGCTCAGACGTGAGTCCCAGGCTCTCCACACCACTGGTGTCAAGCTATCCAGGCAGAATGAAGACTGATAGCCAGAAACCGGTCCTTGGATGCTTGATTCCGGTCTGGGAAAGACATGGCTTGGTAGTTCGGACTGGACTGTTCCCATGAGGCACAGGGTCAGAGCTGATTTGCATATAGCCAGTGTCTAACCCAGGGTGGTGTGGAGTGCAAAAAAACGATGGATTTAGTCCCAGATCATTGTACTGGGGTGAATGTATGACATTGTTCTACATTCTGTCCATCAACTGTGTTTTTTGCAATTTTCACCCCGAGTGGGCTGGGTATGCTCAGACGTGAGTCCCAGGCTCTCCACGCCACTGGTGTCAAGCTATCCAGGCAGAATGAAGACTGATAGCCAGAAACCGGTCCTTGGATGCTTGATTCCGGTCTGGGAAAGACATGGCTTGGTAGTTCAGGCTGGACTGTTCCCATGAGGCACAGGGTCGGAGCTGATTTGCATAGAGCCAGTGTCTAACCCAGGGTGGTGTGGAGTGCAAAAAAACGATGGATTTAGGCCCTGATCATTGTACTGGGGTGAATGTATGACATTGTTCTACATTCTGTCCATCAACTGTGTTTTTTGCAATTTTCACCCCGAGTGGGCTGGGTATGCTCAGACGTGAGTCCCAGGCTCTCCACACCACTGGAGTCAAGCTATCCAGGCTGAATGAAGGCTGATAGCCAGAAACCGGTACTTGGATGCTTGATTCCGGTCTGGGAAAGACAAGGCTTGGTAGTTCGGACTGGACTGTTCCCATGAGGCACAGGGTCAGAGCTGATTAGCATAGAGCCAGTGTTTAACCCAGGGTGGTGTGGAGTGCAAAAAAACGATGGATTTAGGCCCAGATCATTGTACCAGGGAGAATGTATGACATTGTTCTACATTCTGTCCATCAACTGTGTTTTTTGCAATTTTCACCCCGAGTGGGCTGGGTATGCTCATGAGTCCCAGGCTCTCCACACCACTGGAGTCAAGCTATCCAGGATGAATGAAGGCTGATAGCCAGAAACTGGTCCTTGGATGCTTGATTCCGGTCTGGGAAAGACATGGCTTGGTAGTTCGGACTGGACTGTTCCCATGAGGCACAGGGTCAGAGCTGATTTGCATATAGCCAGTGTCTAACCCAGGGTGGTGTGGAGTGCAAAAAAACGATGGATTTAGGCCCAGTTCATTGTACTGGGGTGAATGTATGACATTGTTCTACATTCTGTCCATCAACTGTGTTTTTTGCAATTTTCACCCCAAGTGGGCTGGGTATGCTCAGACGTGAGTCCCAGGCTCTCCACACCACTGGAGTCAAGCTATCCAGGCTGAATGAAGGCTGATAGCCAGAAACTGGTACTTGGATGCTTGATTCCGGTCTGGGAAAGACATGGCTTGGTAGTTCGGACTGGACTGTTCCCATGAGGCACAGGGTCAGAGCTGATTTGCATAGAGCCAGTGTCTAACCCAGGGTGGTGTGGAGTGCAAAAAAACGATGGATTTAGGCCCAGATCATTGTACCGGGGTGAATGTATGACATTGTTCTACATTCTGTCCATCAACTGTGTTTTTTGCAATTTTCACCCCGAGTGGGCTGGGTATGCACATGAGTCACAGGCTCTCCACACCACTGGAGTCAAGCTATCCAGGCTGAATGAAGGCTGATAGCCAGAAACCGGTCCTTGGATGCTTGATTCCGGTCTGGGAAAGACATGGCTTGGTAGTTCGGACTGGACTGTTCCCATGAGGCACAGGGTCAGAGCTGATTTGCATATAGCCAGTGTCTAACCCAGGGTGGTGTGGAGTGCAAAAAAACGATGGATTTAGGCCCAGTTCATTGTACTGGGGTGAATGTATGACATTGTTCTACATTCTGTCCATCAACTGTGTTTTTTGCAATTTTCACCCCGAGTTGGCTGGGAATGCTCAGACATGAGTCCCAGGCTCTCCACACCACTGGAGTCAAGCTATCCAGGCTGAATGAAGGCTGATAGCCAGAAACCGGTCCTTGGATGCTTGATTCCGGTCTGGGAAAGACATGGCTTGGTAGTTCTGACTGGACTGTTCCCATGAGGCACAGGGTCAGAGCTGATTTGCATATAGCCAGTGTCTAACCCAGGGTTGTGTGGAGTGCAAAAAAACGATGATTTAGGCCCAGATCATTGTACTGGGGTGAATGTATGACATTGTTCTACATTCTGTCCATCAACTGTGTTTTTTGCGATTTTCACCCCGAGTGGGCTGGGTATGCTCAGACGTGAGTCCCAGGCTCTCCACACCACTGGAGTCAAGCTATCCAGGCTGAATGAAGGCTGATAGCCAGAAACCGGTCCTTGGATGCTTGATTCCGGTCTGGGAAAGACATGGCTTGGTAGTTCGGACTGGACTGTTCCCATGAGGCACAGGGTCAGAGCTGATTTGCATATAGCCAGTGTCTAACCCAGGGTGGTGTGGAGTGCAAAAAAACGATGGATTTAGTCCCAGATCATTGTACTGGGGTGAATGTATGACATTGTTCTACATTCTGTCCATCAACTGTGTTTTTTGCAATTTTCACCCCGAGTGGGCTGGGTATGCTCAGACGTGAGTCCCAGGCTCTCCACGCCACTGGTGTCAAGCTATCCAGGCAGAATGAAGACTGATAGCCAGAAACCGGTCCTTGGATGCTTGATTCCGGTCTGGGAAAGACATGGCTTGGTAGTTCAGGCTGGACTGTTCCCATGAGGCACAGGGTCGGAGCTGATTTGCATAGAGCCAGTGTCTAACCCAGGGTGGTGTGGAGTGCAAAAAAACGATGGATTTAGGCCCTGATCATTGTACTGGGGTGAATGTATGACATTGTTCTACATTCTGTCCATCAACTGTGTTTTTTGCAATTTTCACCCCGAGTGGGCTGGGTATGCTCAGACGTGAGTCCCAGGCTCTCCACACCACTGGAGTCAAGCTATCCAGGCTGAATGAAGGCTGATAGCCAGAAACCGGTACTTGGATGCTTGATTCCGGTCTGGGAAAGACAAGGCTTGGTAGTTCGGACTGGACTGTTCCCATGAGGCACAGGGTCAGAGCTGATTAGCATAGAGCCAGTGTTTAACCCAGGGTGGTGTGGAGTGCAAAAAAACGATGGATTTAGGCCCAGATCATTGTACCAGGGAGAATGTATGACATTGTTCTACATTCTGTCCATCAACTGTGTTTTTTGCAATTTTCACCCCGAGTGGGCTGGGTATGCTCATGAGTCCCAGGCTCTCCACACCACTGGAGTCAAGCTATCCAGGATGA
This sequence comes from Lissotriton helveticus, assembly GCF_964261635.1. NCBI lineage: Eukaryota > Metazoa > Chordata > Amphibia > Caudata > Salamandridae > Lissotriton > Lissotriton helveticus. The sequence continues at coordinate 874,651,791 of NC_136068.1, read as the reverse complement.
ATGAAGGCTGATAGCCAGAAACTGGTCCTTGGATGCTTGATTCCGGTCTGGGAAAGACATGGCTTGGTAGTTCGGACTGGACTGTTCCCATGAGGCACAGGGTCAGAGCTGATTTGCATATAGCCAGTGTCTAACCCAGGGTGGTGTGGAGTGCAAAAAAACGATGGATTTAGGCCCAGTTCATTGTACTGGGGTGAATGTATGACATTGTTCTACATTCTGTCCATCAACTGTGTTTTTTGCAATTTTCACCCCAAGTGGGCTGGGTATGCTCAGACGTGAGTCCCAGGCTCTCCACACCACTGGAGTCAAGCTATCCAGGCTGAATGAAGGCTGATAGCCAGAAACTGGTACTTGGATGCTTGATTCCGGTCTGGGAAAGACATGGCTTGGTAGTTCGGACTGGACTGTTCCCATGAGGCACAGGGTCAGAGCTGATTTGCATAGAGCCAGTGTCTAACCCAGGGTGGTGTGGAGTGCAAAAAAACGATGGATTTAGGCCCAGATCATTGTACCGGGGTGAATGTATGACATTGTTCTACATTCTGTCCATCAACTGTGTTTTTTGCAATTTTCACCCCGAGTGGGCTGGGTATGCACATGAGTCACAGGCTCTCCACACCACTGGAGTCAAGCTATCCAGGCTGAATGAAGGCTGATAGCCAGAAACCGGTCCTTGGATGCTTGATTCCGGTCTGGGAAAGACATGGCTTGGTAGTTCGGACTGGACTGTTCCCATGAGGCACAGGGTCAGAGCTGATTTGCATATAGCCAGTGTCTAACCCAGGGTGGTGTGGAGTGCAAAAAAACGATGGATTTAGGCCCAGTTCATTGTACTGGGGTGAATGTATGACATTGTTCTACATTCTGTCCATCAACTGTGTTTTTTGCAATTTTCACCCCGAGTTGGCTGGGAATGCTCAGACATGAGTCCCAGGCTCTCCACACCACTGGAGTCAAGCTATCCAGGCTGAATGAAGGCTGATAGCCAGAAACCGGTCCTTGGATGCTTGATTCCGGTCTGGGAAAGACATGGCTTGGTAGTTCTGACTGGACTGTTCCCATGAGGCACAGGGTCAGAGCTGATTTGCATATAGCCAGTGTCTAACCCAGGGTTGTGTGGAGTGCAAAAAAACGATGATTTAGGCCCAGATCATTGTACTGGGGTGAATGTATGACATTGTTCTACATTCTGTCCATCAACTGTGTTTTTTGCGATTTTCACCCCGAGTGGGCTGGGTATGCTCAGACGTGAGTCCCAGGCTCTCCACACCACTGGAGTCAAGCTATCCAGGCTGAATGAAGGCTGATAGCCAGAAACCGGTCCTTGGATGCTTGATTCCGGTCTGGGAAAGACATGGCTTGGTAGTTCGGACTGGACTGTTCCCATGAGGCACAGGGTCAGAGCTGATTTGCATAGAGCCAGTGTCTAACCCAGGGTGGTGTGGAGTGCAAAAAAACGATGGATTTAGGCCCTGATCATTGTACTGGGGTGAATGTATGACATTGTTCTACATTCTGTCCATCAACTGTGTTTTTTGCAATTTTCACCCCGAGTGGGCTGGGTATGCTCAGACGTGAGTCCCAGGCTCTCCACACCACTGGAGTCAAGCTATCCAGGCTGAATGAAGGCTGATAGCCAGAAACCGGTACTTGGATGCTTGATTCCGGTCTGGGAAAGACAAGGCTTGGTAGTTCGGACTGGACTGTTCCCATGAGGCACAGGGTCAGAGCTGATTTGCATAGAGCCAGTGTCTAACCCAGGGTGGTGTGGAGTGCAAAAAAACGATGGATTTAGGCCCAGATCATTGTACCAGGGAGAATGTATGACATTGTTCTACATTCTGTCCATCAACTGTGTTTTTTGAAATTTTCACCCCGAGTGGGCTGGGTATGCTCATGAGTCCCAGGCTCTCCACACCACTGGAGTCAAGCTATCCAGGCTGAATGAAGGCTGATAGCCAGAAACCGGTCCTTGGATGCTTGATTCCGGTCTGGGAAAGACATGGCTTGGTAGTTCGGACTGGACTGTTCCCATGAGGCACAGGGTCAGAGCTGATTTGCATATAGCCAGTGTCTAACCCAGGGTGGTGTGGAGTGCAAAAAAACGATGGATTTAGGCCCAGTTCATTGTACTGGGGTGAATGTATGACATTGTTCTACATTCTGTCCATCAACTGTGTTTTTTGCAATTTTCACCCCAAGTGGGCTGGGTATGCTCAGACGTGAGTCCCAGGCTCTCCACACCACTGGAGTCAAGCTATCCAGGCTGAATGAAGGCTGATAGCCAGAAGCTGGTACTTGGATGCTTGATTCCGGTCTGGGAAAGACATGGCTTGGTAGTTCGGACTGGACTGTTCCCATGAGGCACAGGGTCAGAGCTGATTTGCATAGAGCCAGTGTCTAACCCAGGGTGGTGTGGAGTGCAAAAAAACGATGGATTTAGGCCCAGATCATTGTACCGGGGTGAATGTATGACATTGTTCTACATTCTGTCCATCAACTGTGTTTTTTGCAATTTTCACCCTGAGTGGGCTGGGTATGCACATGAGTCACAGGCTCTCCACACCACTGGAGTCAAGCTATCCAGGCTGAATGAAGGCTGATAGCCAGAAACCGGTCCTTGGATGCTTGATTCCGGTCTAGGAAAGACATGGCTTGGTTGTTCGGACTGGACTGTTCCCATGAGGCACAGGGTCAGAGCTGATTTGCATATAGCCAGTGTCTAACCCAGGGTGGTGTGGAGTGCAAAAAAACGATGGATTTAGGCCCAGTTTATTGTACTGGGGTGAATGTATGACATTGTTCTACATTCTGTCCATCAACTGTGTTTTTTGCAATTTTCACCTCGAGTTGGCTGGGAATGCTCAGACATGAGTCCCAGGCTCTCGACACCACTGGAGTCAAGCTATCCAGGCTGAATGAAGGCTGATAGCCAGAAACCAGTCCTTGGATGCTTGATTCCGGTCTGGGAAAGACATGGCTTGGTAGTTCTGACTGGACTGTTCCCATGAGGCACAGGGTCAGAGCTGATTTGCATATAGCCAGTGTCTAACCCAGGGTTGTGTGGAGTGCAAAAAAACGATGATTTAGGCCCAGATCATTGTACTGGGGTGAATGTATGACATTGTTCTACATTCTGTCCATCAACTGTGTTTTTTGCAATTTTCACCCCGAGTGGGCTGGGTATGCTCAGACGTGAGTCCCAGGCTCTCCACACCACTGGAGTCAAGCTATCCAGGCTGAATGAAGGCTGATAGCCAGAAACCGGTCCTTGGATGCTTGATTCCGGTCTGGGAAAGACATGGCTTGGTAGTTCGGACTGGACTGTTCCCATGAGGCACAGGGTCAGAGCTGATTTGCATATAGCCAGTGTCTAACCCAGGGTGGTGTGGAGTGCAAAAAAACGATGATTTAGGCCCAGATCATTGTACTGGGGTGAATGTATGACATTGTTCTACATTCTGTCCATCAACTGTGTTTTTTGCAATTTCCACCCCGAGTGGGCTGGGTATGCTCAGACGTGAGTCCCAGGCTCTCCACACCACTGGAGTCAAGCTATCCAGGCTGAATGAAGGCTGATAGCCAGAAACCGGTCCTTGGATGCTTGATTCCGGTCTGGGAAAGACATGGCGTGGTAGTTCGGACTGGACTGTTCCCCTGAGGCACAGGGTCAGAGCTGATTTGCATATAGCCAGTATCTAACCCAGGGTGGTGTGGAGTGCAAAAAAACGATGGATTTAGGCCCAGATCATTGTACTGGGGTGAATGTATGACATTGTTCTACATTCTGTCCATCAACTGTGTTTTTTGCAATTTTCACTCCGAATGGGCTGGGTATGCTCAGACGTGAGTCCCAGGCTCTCCACACCACTGGAGTCAAGCTATCCAGGCTGAATGAAGGCTGATAGCCAGAAACCGGTCCTTGGATGCTTGATTCCGGTCTGGGAAAGACATGGCTTGGTAGTTCGGACTGGACTGTTCCCATGAGGCACAGGGTCAGAGCTGATTTGCATATAGCCAGTGTCTAACCCAGGGTGGTGTGGAGTGCAAAAAAACGATGGATTTAGGCCCAGATCATTGTACTGGGGTGAATGTATGACAGTGTTCTACATTCTGTCTATCAACTGTGTTTTTTGCAATTTTTCACCCCGAGTGGGCTGGGTATGCTCAGACGTGAGTTCCAGGCTCTCCACACCACTGGAGTCAAGCTATCCAGGCTGAATGAAGGCTGATAGCCAGAAACCGGTCCTTGGATGCTTGATTCCGGTCTGGGAAAGACATGGCTTGGTAGTTCGGACTGGACTGTTCCCATGAGGCACAGGGTCAGAGCTGATTTGCATATAGCCAGTGTCTAACCCATGGTGGTGTGGAGTGCAAAAGAACGATGGATTTAGGCCCAGATCATTGTACTGGGGTGAATGTATGACATTGTTCTACATTCTGTCCATCAACTGTTTTTTGCAATTTTTACCCCGAGTGGGCTGGGTATGCTCAGACGTGAGTCCCAGGCTCTCCACACCACTGGAGTCAAGCTATCCAGGCTGAATGAAGGCTGATAGCCAGAAACCGGTCCTTGGATGCTTGATTCCGGTCTGGGAAAGACATGGCTTGGTAGTTCGGACTGGACTGTTCCCATGAGGCACAGGGTCAGAGCTGATTTGCATATAGCCAGTGTCTAACCCAGGGTGGTGTGGAGTGCAAAAAAACGATGATTTAGGCCCAGATCATTGTACTGGGGTGAATGTATGACATTGTTCTACAATCTGTCCATCAACTGTGTTTTTTGCAATTTTCACCCCGAGTGGGCTGGGTATGCTCAGACGTGAGTCCCAGGCTCTCCACACCACTGGAGTCAAGCTATCCAGGCTGAATGAAGGCTGATAGCCAGAAACCGGTCCTTGGATGCTTGATTCCGGTCTGGGAAAGACATGGCTTGGTAGTTCGGACTGGACTGTTCCCATGAGGCACAGGGTCAGAGCTAATTTGCATATAGCCAGTGTCTAACCCAGGGTGGTGTGGAGTGCAAAAAAACGATGGATTTAGGCCCAGATCATTGTACTGGGGTGAATGTATGACATTGTTCTACATTCTGTCCATCAACTGTGTTTTTTGCAATTTTCACCCCGAGTGGGCTGGGTATGCTCAGACGTGAGTCTCAGGCTCTCCACACCACTGGAGTCAAGCTATCCAGGCTGAATGAAGGCTGATAGCCAGAAACCGGTCCTTGGATGCTTGATTCCGGTCTGGGAAAGACATGGCTTGGTAGTTCGGACTGGACTGTTCCCATGAGGCACAGGGTCAGAGCTGATTTGCATATAGCCAGTGTCTAACCCAGGGTGGTGTGGAGTGCAAAAAAACGATGATTTAGGCCCAGATCATTGTACTGGGGTGAATGTATGACATTGTTCTACATTCTGTCCATCAACTGTGTTTTTTGCAATTTCCACCCCGTGTGGGCTGGGTATGCTCAGACGTGAGTCCCAGGCTCTCCACACCACTGGAGTCAAGCTATCCAGGCTGAATGAAGGCTGATAGCCAGAAACCGGTCCTTGGATGCTTGATTCCGGTCTGGGAAAGACATGGCTTGGTAGTTCGGACTGGACTGTTCCCATGAGGCACAGGGTCAGAGCTGATTTGCATATATCCAGTGTCTAACCCAGGGTGGTGTGGAGTGCAGAAAAACGATGGATTTAGGCCCAGATCATTGTACTGGGGTGAATGTATGACATTGTTCTACATTCTGTCCATCAACTGTGTTTTTTGCAATTTTTACCCCGAGTGGGCTGGGTATGCTCAGACGTGAGTCCCAGGCTCTCCACACCACTGGAGTCAAGCTATCCAGGCTGAATGAAGGCTGATAGCCAGAAACCGGTCCTTGGATGCTTGATTCCGGTCTGGGAAAGACATGGCTTGGTAGTTCGGACTGGACTGTTCCCATGAGGCACAGGGTCAGAGCTGATTTGCATATAGCCAGTGTCTAACCCAGGGCGGTGTGGAGTGCAAAAAACCGATGAATTTAGGGCCAGATCATTGCACTGGGGTGAATGTATGACATTGTTCTACATTCTGTCCATCAACTGTGTTTTTTGCAATTTTCACCCCGAGTGGGCTGGGTATGCTCAGACGTGAGTCCCAGGCTCTCCACACCACTGGAGTCAAGCTATCCAGGCTGAATGAAGGCTGATAGCCAGAAACCGGTCCTTGGATGCTTGATTCCGGTCTGGGAAAGACAAGGCTTGGTAGTTCGGACTGGACTGTTCCCATGAGGCACAGGGTCAGAGCTGATTTGCATATAGCCAGTGTCTAACCCAGGGTGGTGTGGAGTGCAAACAAATGATGGATTTAGGCCCAGATCATTGTACTGGGGTGAATGTATGACATTGTTCTACATTCTGTCCATCAACTGTGTTTTTTGCAATTTTCACCCCGAGTGGGCTGGGTATGCTCAGACGTGAGTCCCAGGCTCTCCACACCACTGGAGTCAAGCTATCCAGGCTGAATGAAGGCTGATAGCCAGAAACCGGTCCTTGGATGCTTGATTCCGGTCTGGGAAAGACATGGCTTGGTAGTTCGGACTGGACTGTTCCCATGAGGCACAGGGTCAGAGCTGATTTGCATATAGCCAGTGTCTAACCCAGGGTGGTGTGGAGTGCAAAAAACCGATGGATTTAGGCCCAGATGATTGTACTGGGGTGAATGTATGACATTGTTCTACATTCTGTCCATCAACTGTGTTTTTTGCAATTTTCACCCCGAGTGGGCTGGGTATGCTCAGACGTGAGTCCCAGGCTCTCCACACCACTGGAGTCAAGCTATCCAGGCTGAATGAAGGCTGATAGCCAGAAACCGGTCCTTGGATGCTTGATTCCGGTCTGGGAAAGACATGGCTTGGTAGTTCGGACTGGACTGTTCCCATGAGGCACAGGGTCAGAGCTGATTTGCATATAGCCAGTATCTAACCCAGGGTGGTGAGGAGTGCAAAAAAATGATGGATTTAGGCCCAGATCATTGTACTGGGGTGAATGTATGACATTGTTCTACATTCTGTCCATCAACTGTGTTTTTTGCAATTTTCACCCCGAGTGGGCTGGGTATGCTCATACGTGAGTCCCAGGCTCTCCACACCACTGGAGTCAAGCTATCCAGGCTGAATGAAGGCTGATAGCCAGAAACCGGTCCTTGGATGCTTGATTCCGGTCTGGGAAAGACATGGCTTGGTAGTTCGGACTGGACTGTTCCCATGAGGCACAGGGTCAGAGCTGATTTGCATATAGCCAGTGTCTAACCCAGGGTGGTGTGGAGTGCAAAAAAACGATGGATTTAGGCCCAGATGATTTTACTGGGGTGAATGTATGACATTGTTCTACATTCTGTCCATCAACTGTGTTTTTTGCAATTTTCACCCCGAGTGGGCTGGGTATGCTCAGACGTGAGTCCCAGGCTCTCCACACCACTGGAGTCAAGCTATCCAGGCTGAATGAAGGCTGATAGCCAGAAACCGGTCCTTGGATGCTTGATTCCGGTCTGGGAAAGACATGGCTTGGTAGTTCGGACTGGACTGTTCCCATGAGGCACAGGGTCAGAGCTTATTTATTTTATTTATTTGCTGGTTTGTATAGCGCTAGGAATAGACTCCCGAAGGAGTATCTCCGCGCTTATGACAGCTGCAACAATGAACTATGTAAGTGATAGAGATGTTAAATTTATAAATGATCAGGATCCGGAGAGAGGAAGATTAACTACGATAAACTAAACAGAAAAGTTTGCAGGTCCTTTCTAAAGCGAAGATGGTTGTGGCATTGTCTCAAAGAGAGTGGGAGCGCATTCCACATATTAGGACCCACCACAGACAAAGCCCTGCCACCTAATCTGGTTTTGCTGATTTTAGGTACATTCAGTAGCAACTGTTCGCTGGACCTAAGAGTACGGGCAGGAACATATGGGAAAAATTTTCTTGCCAAGTTTTCTGGACCTAATTCATGAAGACCCTTATGAATGACACAGCAGGTCTTGAACTTTACTCGAAGACGTATAGGCAGCCAGTGAAGTTTGTGTAATAAGGGTTTCGATGGAGATCTGGGGGGTGCATTAAGCACCAACCTGGCTGCTGTATTCTGCACTACCTGCAGACGATCTAATACCTCTTCATTTGCACCTGCCAAGAGCCCATTGCAATAATCAAGACGGCTGATCACTAGAGCCTGAACTAAAGTTCTCCTGTGGGAGTCAGGAAGGAATGGAAAAATCCTACGGAGGAGACCTATCACGTGGAAACAAGATCCCATAGTGATATTGACATGCTGTTTCATGGTCAACTCCGGTTCCAATCGTACCCCCAGGTTCTTGATTATTGATTTAGGTTCAGGGACTGGGCCTAAGTCCAGTGGCCACCAATCAGGGGACCATTGGACCCTGGCTTTGCCGAAAAGCATCACCTCGGTCCAACATTACATTGAAGAAAGTTGGAAGACATCCATCTCGCTATTGCCTTCATCCCATCGGAGAAAGAATGTATAATCTCCGGTGTTAGTTGTTTAAAAGGGAAGAGCAGCTGTGTATCGTCAGCGTAGGACACTGGTCAGAAGCCAAATGTTCTGGTTATTTCTGCCAAGGGAGCCACATAGGTGTTAAACAGGGTCGGGCTCAAACACGATCCCTGCGGGACCCCCTTGGTAATCTTAACCTCTTCCGACCTAAACTCACCCATGGTGACACATTGGGTGCGGTTGGAGAGGAAGCTTTTAATCCAGTCCAGTGCCCTACCGCCGATTCCACTCACAGACAGTCGTTCGATCAAGATGTTGTGTGAAATGGTATCGAACGCTGCCGATAAATCCAGCAGCACCAGGACGACGGAATAACCATCGTCCTGGTACAAGCGTAGATCGTCTGTTATCGACAGCAAGGCCGTTTCGGTGCTATATTTTGGCCTAAAACCTGACTGTGATGGATCAAGGCTGCCTGAATGTTCAAGGTAGTTAGAAAGATGTTTATTGGTGTGCTTCTCACTGATTTTCCCTACAAATGGTAACAAGGATATCGGCCTAAGATTAGACATGTTGGTCCAGGGAGATGATGTATTTTTCCTAATAGGTCTAACTAGGGCCTTTTTCCATTGCTGAGGAACATTTGCTGTTATAAGTGAGAGATTCACCAATCTCTGGATGTCGGGACCAAGTGTTCTCCCTAAAGGACCCATAAGCCTGGCTGGAAGTGAATCAGCCGGGCTCCCACTTTTGATGTCAAAAAGCAGCTTCTGGACCTCAGGTAAGGATATTTGAGGGAAATCATTAAAGGAGTAGGAATTAGTAGGCACAGATTGTACCATAGTTTGATTATCCAAGCTAATCGAGGTTGGAATAAGTGCCTCTATCTTTTCATAAATGGCATCAATTTTGTCAATAAAAAAGTTTGAAATACTATCACAAAGATGTTGTGATGCCATATCTGCACTTTCGCATGCTACAGGTTTTAAAAAGGTATTTACAATCTGGTACAGTACTTTAGAATCGTTACCAGCTGCCTCTTACTGTAAAGTAACATGGTTCTTGCGTGCAGATCGTATAGCTTTGTGATATATATTAAGAGCCTTTTGGTAGTTGGTTTTATCTTCCTCTATGTGGGACTTTCTCCATATCTTTTCGGTCTTTCTAGTCCTGCGTTTAAGACTCCGCAGTTCTTCCGAAAACCAAACCTCTTGTTTCCTAGCAAGGCACTTTTTAAAGGTTTTTAGCGGAGCAATTTGTTGAACCGCATTGTTTATGGCTAGATCCCATTTGGAAAGAGCGGTATTTATGTCATCTGTAGGCAAAATAAGAGGGGAAAGATATTCCTGTTCAAAATTAGTATAGGTAATTTTATGCCATTGTCTACGTTTGGATGGAATTTGAGCAGGGGGAATGGGACATACATTTTTCTCAGGCATAGAGAACTCAAGCACAAAGTGGTCTGTCCAATGGTATTGTTTAGATACATAGCATTCGATACCAGAAAAATTGGATAATATCATATCCAAGGTGTGCCCTGCTTGATGTGTAGGTCCCGTATTACATTGTTTTTTGTCCTAGTAAGGATAGATCTACCAAGAAGGATTGTACCTCACTATTATTTTCTTCCTCGCTATGAATGTTAAAATCTCCAAGCAACAGAAAGTCTTTATCTGAGCGTACATGGGGTGCTAGTGCTTCCACTAACTGTTTAGAAATACCTTTTATGGGGCCTGGGGGGGATAAACCAGAGCTCCTTTTCTACTGTGTTTATCTGATAAGCCGATCCTAAAGATCAACACTTCAAGATCCGGGTGACACCATTGATCAAGAGCCAAAACCGAGATGCTATCTTTGAATACAATGGCTATTCCCCCACCTACTTTTTTGGGTCGGTCCATTCTAATAATCTTATAGCCCTCCGGTATACCAAGGGTGATAGCTGGAGTAGAGTGGGGTTTGAGCCATGTCTCCGTTAAAAAACAGAGATTGGGTTTATGTGTAGAAATAAGGTCCCAGACTTCAATATAGTGCTTTGCTAGGGATCTTATATTGCATAGTAAGTTCTTTCCACCCTGGACTGTAACCGTAGAAATATTAACAGTATGTTGTTGGGGGGATGTATCTTTTTCTATCTGAAATTGAGTATGGCAAAATCTACACGTAAATGGTCCTTCAGGAGAGAAGTGGTGTAATTGCTTGCAGTTGTTTGTTGGGGGATTAAAGCGTAAACACATTAAAGCCCGTGAAGAGTAAATCGTCCTAGATACCTTTAAATCCCCGGAAATTACTGCCATGGCCCCTGGTCCCGTCCGTTCGCGGACGGGCGCAGACGGGCTTCTCTCTGGCGCGTCTCAGGCGCTTCGCTGCGCGTGACCGCTGCGCGCTTTCTGTGACGAGGGGGCTAAATACCCCTCTGTGTGCAGCAGCTAGAGCGCTGACCGCTCGGTGTGGGCGGAAGTCACCTGACTCTGCCTGACCCACCCTCCGCTCAACGGCACTGATTGCCGAGTCGGACCGGGGCGGGCAGGACGAGTGATCGAGCCCAGGCTGTGTCAACAGTAAGTTTTCTGTGAAGCGTGTGAGCCCCTGATTGTAGCGCAATACACAGAGATATTGCTACAAGCGTTATTAAAATGCGGCGCTATTTAAAAGTCATTCAACAAATACAATTTTTAAAATTGGTATATTACATCAATCGCTCGCAGCATACAGCGTCAGCGGGTCGGGGGACACTGCCACCGTCCTCCCTACCGCAATTCGCCGCCTGCTCCTCGCTGCCTAAATACCCCTCTGTGTGCAGCAGCTAGAGCGCTGACCGCTCGGTGTGGGCGGAAGTCACCTGGCTCTGCCTGACCCGCCCTCCGCTCAACGGCACTGGTTGCCGAGTCGGACCGGGGCGGGCAGGACGAGTGATCGAGCCCAGGCTGTGTCAACAGTAAGTTTTCTGTGAAGCGTGTGAGCCCCTGATTGTAGCGCAATACACAGAGATATTGCTACAAGCGTTATTAAAATGCGGCGCTTTTTAAAAGTCATTCAACAAATACCATTTTTAAAATTGGTATATTACATCAATCGCTCGCAGCATACAGCGTCAGCGGGTCGGGGGACACTGCCACCGTCCTCCCTATATGATTTGCATATAGCCAGTGTCTAACCCACAGTGGTGTGGAGTGCAAAAAAACTATGGATTTAGGCCCAAATCATTGTACTGGGGTGAATGTATGACATTGTTCTACATTCTGTCCATCAACTGTGTTTTTTGCAATTTTCACCCCGAGTCGGCTGGGTATGCTCAGACGTGAGTCCCAGGCTCTCCACACCACTGGAGTCAAGCTATCCAGGCTGAATGAAGGCTGATAGCCAGAAACCGGTCCTTGGATGCTTGATTCCGGTCTGGGAAAGACATGGCTTGGTAGTTCGGACTGGACTGTTCCCATGAGGCACAGGGTCAGAGCTGATTTGCATATAGCCAGTGTCTAACCCAGGGTGGTGTGGAGTGCAAAAAAACGATGGATTTAGGCCCAGATCATTGTACTGGGGTGAATGTATGACATTGTTCTACATTCTGTCCATCAACTGTGTTTTTTGCAATTTTCACCCCGAGTGGGCTGGGTATGCTCAGGCGTGAGTCCCAGGCTCTCCACACCACTAAAGTCAAGCTATCCAGGCTGAATGAAGGCTGATAGCCAGAAACCGGTCCTTGGATGCTTGATTCCGGTCTGGGAAAGACATGGCTTGGTAGTTCGGACTAGACTGTTCCCATGAGGCACAGGGTCAGAGCTGATTTGCATATAGCCAGTATCTAACCCAGGGTGGTGTGGAGTGCAAAAAAACGATGGATTTAGGCCCAGATCATTGTACTGGGGTGAATGTATGACATTGTTCTACATTCTGTCCATCAACTGTGTTTTTTGCCAATATAATTAAGGCCACAAGTGCACGTCAGGACATATACCGCAAATTCCGTTTTGCAGTTAAAACTGCCGGAGATGGGAACCAGGTGGTTCCCAAAAGCAGTTTGAAAATGGGTCTTATTCGTTCCAAATTTGCATGCCCTGCAGGATGTGCATTTTCAGAAATGTGTGGCTGGCTTTAGCCAGAGAGTTTTTTGTCTCATCTCCGGGCTGCTCACATCTAGCACCAACCCCATGTTCTTAGCCCTACTGAAGGTGATCAAGGGACTATCAGGAAGTAGTGCTCCCAAAACAGGATCTGTTAAGAGGATAGGCCAATTTCTTCTGACTATACTTCTGATTTTTTTGTCTTCATTACAAAATGCTGTAATCATATAACCTATCATGTAACCGGCCATACCTGGACGCTATCCGTGAGGACTTCCTGGTGCACTGAACGCTCACTTTTCGCGACACCCGCTCCGCGGGTGCCGCTCATTCCCTGCACGACCCCGTTCTCCCTGGTGTGAGCGTCCACAGTTGGTGGAAAGCTAACTCCGCTCCCAGGTCGAGCTCAGCAGGGTCCAACAGAGCGGTAAGCCTACCGGGGGACTGCGAGGACCAGCAGCCTTAGCTGTTCACAGCTGGTGCCTCTTCCCCCGGCGGCCACGCCCCCAGCCTTCACCTTCATCAGCGCCAAGCCTCGCATTGAGAGTGGGTGTAACCGGCCATACCTGGACGCTATCCGTGAGGACTTCCTGGTGCACTGAACGCTCACTTTTCGCGACACCCGCTCCGCGGGTGCCGCTCATTCCCTGCACGACCCCGTTCTCCCTGGTGTGAGCGTCCACAGTCGGTGGAAAGCTAACTCCGCTCCCAGGTCGAGCTCAGCAGGGTCCAACAGAGCGGTAAGCCTACCGGGGGACTGCGAGGACCAGCAGCCTTAGCTGTTCACAGCTGGTGCCTCTTTCCCCGGCGGCCACGCCCCCAGCCTTCACCTTCATCAGCGCCAAGCCTCGCATTGAGAGTGGGTGTAACCGGCCATACCTGGACGCTATCCGTTAGGACTTCCTGGTGCACTGAACGCTCACTTTTCGCGACACCCGCTCCGCGGGTGCCGCTCATTCCCTGCACGACCCCGTTCTCCCTGGTGTGAGCGTCCACAGTCGGTGGAAAGCTAACTCCGCTCCCAGGTCGAGCTCGGCAGGGTCCAACAGAGCGGTAAGCCTACCGGGGGACTGCGAGGACCAGCAGCCTTAGCTGTTCACAGCTGGTGCCTCTTCCCCCGGCGGCCACGCCCCCAGCCTTCACCTTCATCACGCCAAGCCTCGCATTGAGAGTGGGTGTAACCGGCCATACCTGGACGCTATCCGTGAGGACTTCCTGGTGCACTGAACGCTCACTTTTCGCGACACCCGCTCCGCGGGTGCCGCTCATTCCCTGCACGACCCCGTTCTCCCTGGTGTGAGCGTCCACAGTCGGTGGAAAGCTAACTCCGCTCCCAGGTCGAGCTCAGCAGGGTCCAACAGAGCGGTAAGCCTACCGGGGGACTGCGAGGACCAGCAGCCTTAGCTGTTCACAGCTGGTGCCTCTTCCCCCGGCGGCCACGCCCCCAGCCTTCACCTTCATCAGCGCCAAGCCTTGCATTGAGAGTGGGTGTAACCGGCCATACCTGGACGCTATCCGTGAGGACTTCCTGGTGCACTGAACGCTCACTTTTCGCGACACCCGCTCCGCGGGTGGCGCTCATTCCCTGCACGACCCCGTTCTCCCTGGTGTGAGCGTCCACAGTCGGTGGAAAGCTAACTCCGCTCCCAGGTCGAGCTCAGCAGGGTCCAACAGAGCGGTAAGCCTACCGGGGGACTGCGAGGACCAGCAGCCTTAGCTGTTCACAGCTGGTGCCTCTTCCCCCGGCGGCCACGCCCCCAACCTTCTCCTATAACACACGAGGGGCCCATACCGCACCGCGGGACGCACGCGGGACGTAGCCCGGGGCGAAGACCGGGCAAAGAGCGGGCCGTTTAAGGCCGCTAGAGGCAGATAGAGACTGGACTGGGCCATCCCATTTGATTTTTCATCTTCACTCTCTACGCTCTCTTTGCAAGCCCTTCATTTTGCGCCCAATATGGCTACCCGCGAGTTTAGAGACAGAGCGGCCAAATCTAAATTTAAAAATGGCACTTTGGACGATTTTATCACCAGGACTCACACTACTATTGACAACGAAATATCTAAGATGCAACATAGGGTTTCACTAGAACTCGAAGCTGCTAGAAGACTGTCAGTCGAGCTAACTGCTGCCAAAAAATCCTCTTTAGGTTCTATTGCATGGGCGAAAACACCAGAGCGCCCACACGGCACTGCCCCCATCCTGATAGTTACAAATGCTGGTATCCATTTACCACAAGTAGACAGTATACCTTTTTCACAGGGGGGATCTCCACAAAATTCGACTCCCCCACCAAAATCTCACTTGGGTGCTATAGTTGAACAAAAGAAGGGATTCGAGGCGGGTTCACCCCCTAAAGCTGAAAATACCCACACTTCATTAGAAAAGGGTAGCAGCCCACCTATAACACAAAACCGCCCACATAATAAAAGGAAGCGCAACCCCAATTCGGCATATTCAAGGAAAAAGGCTAAAATAGCTAAGGCGCAGCTACCAACAAAGGCACCTCCCCTTGCTCCGCTGTCAGCAACCAAGTCTTTTCCCCTGGAAACGTGCCTAGAAAATATCCCCTCGCACACAGTAGTCATCCAAGAAAACAATGACCTCACGATTGAAAGTGATACTGTAGGAACCCCGCTCTGTATTATTAAAGGGAAGGATGTTGAGTTTCTCACCGTTGTTTGGGAAACACTCAAAAAACTACTTTCCCCACTAGAAAAGAGATTTACACACATAGAAACACAGCTACTGGAAATAGAAAAAAGCATATTAAACCTGGCAACTATTACTATGCAGAATCCCAAATCAATATGCTCACATGGACCCCCGCCTCCAATAGCATCTTGTGTCCATACGACGGAGAGGAACTACACATGGGGAGGACAAAGTAACTTTTGGGCAGACACACTAGGTGGATGGAATGGGGTACCGCTGTCTAATAGATATGGCTGCCTCGAGGAAGTGGATTGACTTCTACACTCGACAACCATCGTACCTACCCCACCCACCCCAAAAAGCGCGAACCTACAGCCAATGGGCAATGTATTCACCCACAGTGTATCAAACGCACACACGGGCGTCCAAACTTTTCCATCAACACCGGCTCACACAAAGACTAACCACTTCAGAGTAGGGGTAGGTAGGCAAGACACCTGCTCACCCAAGTGCGTAACTACCGATCTCCATCTGAGGTTGGAACATAACCCCCCCATGCCCCACTACATCAAACTAAATAGTCCCCCAAGGGATGCCCCTCCACCCAATCAGAGTGGTAAACCCTTAGCATATGATAGCCCTAAGATATCTGGCATGAATAACACATCAGAGGCCCCGGGTGTAATCTCCATTCTATCCTGGAATGTGGCAGGGCTATCTAACAAAGTAGATACGCCTGATTGGGCTGATCTCGTGGAGGGCTATGACATATGTCTCCTACAAGAGACATGGGCAAGAGAACAAATCACTCGCCAGGGCTTCGCTATCTTTGATATCGAAGCAAAATGGGGAGGAAAGGGCCGACCCTCAGGAGGACTCTCGACCTGGGTTGGGTCCCACTTGGGCTGTAGGGCCACACATCTGGAAACCAATTCTTGTGACTTCCAGTGTGTTTCACTTGAATGGCCTTGTGGAGGGAAGCTCATATTGATTAACATATATTCAAGACCAGTGGGGGTTGCAGCAATTTCTGGCCCAGTGGAAGACCTAGCACAGTTTCTCGACACACACAATTTCTCTTCCCCTTTAATTATAGGCGGAGATTTTAATCAGCAATATGAACCACTCCCTGACTACCTGGTGGGCATATCTAGTGAAGAGGATGATTTATGGGACATTCCCACCCTGATAGATCCAGCGACCAGGACATGGTCCCCACTCGCCACCCAAATAATGTCCCTCACGCTTAGCCATTCGCTGAGGGCGTGCAATGGTCGGATTAAGGGCGACATCCCGCCAAAAAATACCTTTAATAGGCCGGGCCACGAGTCACGGATCGATTACATTATGGTTCCAACCAGGGAGTGGAGGAGGGTGAAAGACTTCAAAGTTATCCCCAGACTTGATAGTGATCACAATTTGCTCTCACTAAATTTCGAGACCTCTGGCCGGCCAACAAATAAGGTAGACACTAATTCTGCATCACAGTCTGACCTTGTGCTATCCAGCAACAGGCGCAGAATCAAATGGGCCAAATTGCTGGAAAACCACAGCAACATCGAGAGACTCTACGCACTAGTCGTCCCCACCCTGGAAAAAGTGGAGCGTTGTATGAACCACTCAGCCAGTGAAATCGATATTAATATCACAGTTAGCTCAGGCACGCAGGCACAATTATTTGATCTTGGTAACACCCACTCTGAGCTATGCACCAATCTTGCAGAGGTATTGAACCCAGTGGCCAGGCCTCACAAGCCTAAACAGAGAAGAGCGACCTGGTTCAATGCCTCTTGCAGGGAAGCAAAAACTACTCTATTAAATTCACTCAAAGCACGAGACACTTTAAACACAATCAGGGAGAACCGATTAGCTTATAAATCAGCCATTCGCACTGCAAAAATAGACTGGGATGAGGGGAACTGGACAAAAATAACAGCTGCCCTCGCTTGTCGAGACTCACGAACTTTTTGGCAGATTGTCAGGCACGGCACGGCGGAACCCCCTGCAGCAGTTGAGGCCAACATAGCACCATCTGTTTGGGAGGAACATTTTAAAAATCTATACCAGCCACATAGCAGTGACCAGGGGACGAGTAAATCTGCAGGAGCGTCCCTCTCTACCAACAATAGTGCAATTGTCATGGATGGCTTTAGCATAGAGGAAATCACCTTGGCAATCTCGTCCCTACCTGCAGGTAAGGCGCCGGGCCTAGACAGGCTCCCAGGCGACCTTTATAAGCATGAACCTAAAATATGGGCTCCCTATCTCGGGGTGCTATTTAATTCCATTCTGAAAGGCCTGCCAATCCCTTCCACCTGGCCAGGGGCCGAAATAGTGCCAATTTTTAAAAAGGGTTCCCCTCTTCTCCCGGCAAATTATAGGCCAATAAGCTTAATTGATGTATCCCAAAAACTATTTTCCAAGCTATTGCTAAATCGCTTACATGAGTGGATCAGGGACCTTAACATTCTTAGTCCCTTTCAAGCGGGCTTTAGGGAGAAGGTCTCCACTGTGGACCAGGTCTTTCGCCTTGTCCTCATATATTGGAAAACGGTGCAGTTGGAGGGTGGCAGCCTCTACACTGTATTCGTGGACCTGAGGGCAGCGTTCGACCTGGTCCCAAGGACCAAGCTGTGGGAGGTCCTTGCCAAACTGGGGGTCCCCGAAGGTCTTTTGAATATGATAATCCGCCTCCACAGCACTAACTTTGCCCAGGTCAGATGTGGCAGGATGGGTGCACTGTCCAGGAGGTTCCACGTTTGCAGGGGGGTGAGGCAGGGTTGTGTGCTTGCACCAACCCTGTTCTGCCTCTATGTCAACGGGGTAATCAATCATTTGGCGGGTGTCCCCAACTCTGACGCCCCAAAACTGGCCGCTGAAAGGGTGCCAGCCATCATGTTTGCCGACGACACACTGTTACTATCAAAGTCGGCAAAAGGCATTCAGCGCATCCTCGATGGCTTTGTGGACTTCTGTGAGGCACATGGACTAGAAATCAATGCCATCAAAACGAAATTCATGGTCCTCAACCCCCCACAGAAATTCCATTTTAGTCCAAGTATTGCGCACATCAGACTTGAAAGAGTAAAAACCTTTGAATACCTGGGAATTGTACTAAATGATAAATTTACCTGGAGTTCACACCTGGAGAAGGCAGCACTTAAACTGACCCAGCATTCGGGAGGTATAATGAAACTCTTGGCAAGCAATAAATCTTCAATCAGGCCTATTGGCCCTCCATTGCAGATATACAAAACCCAGGCCAAGGGGGCTGTCATCTATGGATCTGAACTCTGGGGCCATGAAAAAACATCAATGCTGTTGAAGGTGGAAAATAAATTCATCCGCAACCTTGTTGGGTTACCATCGAGCACTCCTCTCGTCCCCCTCAGGATGGACTTAGGCCTATGCCCGCTTGATGAGGATCTGGCCCTACGCCCACTGGCCTTCTGGCGTAGACTATGGACAACTCCAGAATTCGCCAGTTACAGAGAAGGACTCCGGGAGGTTCTTGCTATCCCAGGTGCTGGAAAAATTAAATGGCTCAATTCCATCAAACTAGAATTGGAGGCCCTGGGTCTCTCATCAATGTGGTCTGACCCTCTGAACACGTGTCATATCCTTTCTAAAAAGGAACTAGCCAAGTCATACCGCAAAAGCAAAATACTTTTTCTATTTAATCACCAACATCTCGGGACTCTGACAGCTTCCTTTTTATCCCACAAGGTTAACTACAATATGGAACAAACTCTGGACAAAATTTATCCCTCCGCACTGAGAAAATTATACCTCCAGTGGAGACATGGGTCTCTGCCCATTAGAACTCTTACATCCAAATGGAGTGACAATCCAAGCAGCACCTGTCCAGCGTGCAGAACTTCGGATGAAACTGAGCTCCACATTCTTTTCTTCTGCCCAGTTTATCGAGAGATCCGAAGGTACTGGATTGTTCCCCTATGTAGGAATCTGGGATTCAAGAGGTGTCTGGCTGCCTTTAGAGTCTTAAAAACTGATTTATCGGACCATATTGTGTTTGCTATGGCCAAGTACTTGGGCGCTCTCTGGTCTATCAGAAGGAAATGTCTTAAAATGCAGACTTGAGTGCAGACTTGATTTTAGCACATAAGGATCTCTTGCTAGAGACGCTTTTATGGATTTTACAACTTGCAGTTAAACCTTTTTGAAATGTTTTAATGTCTATTACAAATGTCTTTTATGGTAAAATTTTACCGAAATAAAGATTTTTTGAATTGAATTGAATTGAATTGTAATCATATGTGTATTCACTGAAAAAAACATAGGTTTCAGGCCTTATATAGTTAGGAATTAGCATTTAAAAAACCTTTCAAATTCACTGAAAAAAACATAGGTGTCAGGAGTTATATAGTTAGGAATTAGCTTTTAAAAAACCTTTGAAATTCACTCAAAAAACTATAAGTTTTAGTGGTGTTATAGTTAGCTGGACATTTTACTCATACAAAACCATTGAAATTGCTCCTATATAGTTAGTTGTACAAACTATATTTCGCGCACCCGCAATCCACTGCTGATGATGTCACATATTAGATCATTCATGACATGGTCAGTGACATCACTGATGACATCTCAAATGACATCACTGATGACAACATCCAGTGAATGTGGTTTGCTTCGTTATTTAAATATGCATTATATATATAGCAATTTGCATTGAAGAATAAGTGGATATATATAAATAAATATTTGGATGGAGGATTTAGTAGCAGTGTAATTGACTGTTTACTTGACCAATTTATAATGTCTCACTAAATATAGTGGATAGTGACTAAACTGTGTGAATATCTGTATCACTTTGTCAGTTGTTGTGTAAACTGATTCTACAGTTGGGTACTAGCTATGTGAAAGTCTATATTAGTTATTGATTAGTTAACTGAGTATTTGTATGGGAGTGTGAAAGTGTGTGTCGTTCGGTGGGGGGGGTGTGACTGTCCAAAGATGTGTGAATAGTTGATTCAGTAGATATATGAAGTTAAAACTACATGTTCTAACAGTTGTTTGGGTGAGTGAATATCTTTATGGGTGTGGTGATGAGCAAATATATTTCTCAATGGAACAGGTCCAACAAACTAGAAAAATAAAAGGCAGTGTATGTGTCAGTTGTTGTATATAAATAAGTATACATAAGACACAATGATTGTGTGAGTGACTGTATGGATAACTGTATACTTGTAATAATGATTTTATAATTCACTAAGTATAACTTACTAACTAAATGAATAGAAGAAGTGATGTTTGTATAAGTGTTTTGCTAAGTAAATATGTAAGTATGATCCATTGTTTGCATAAGTGAGTAGGATGACTTCATATGTGATTAGGATGCGTGCTGTTGTTTAATGTCGATATAGATGTATAAGTATTTTTGATAGTGTTCTATTGTTCATTGACAGCATGTATGAGTGAATCCATAGGTAAGTGATTAGATGTGTGTATACATCTATGAATCACTGAGTGGATTTTTAGATACTTGTATTGCTGTGACAATGGATTTTAATATGATACTCTGTATTTTACAAACAGTGATGAAAAATTGTAATAGTGTATGAAAAGGTGTATGTGATTGTCACGTGGATGATGTCATCAGTGATGTTATTTGAGATGTCATCAGTGATGTCACTGACCATGTCATGAATGATCTAATATGTGACATCATCAGCAGTGGATTGCGGGTGCGCGAAATATAGTTAGTACAACTAACTATATAGGAGCAATTTCAATGGTTTTGTATGAGTAAAATGTCCAGCTAACTATAACACCCCTAAAACTTATAGTTTTTTGAGTGAATTTCAAAGGTTTTTTAAAAGCTAATTCCTAACTATATAACTCCTGACACCTATGGTTTTTTCAGTGAATTTCAAAGGTTTTTTAAATGCTAATTCCTAACTATATAAGGCCTGAAACCTATGTTTTTTCAGTGAATTTGCAAGGTTTTTTAAATGCTAATTCCTAACTATATAAGGCCTGAAACCTATGGTTTTTTTCAGTGAATTTCAAAGGTTTTTTAAATGCTAATTCCTAACTATATAAGGCCTGAAACCTATGTTTTTTTCAGTGAATTTGCAAGGTTTTTTAAATGCTAATTCCTAACTATATAAGGCCTGAAACCTATGGTTTTTTCAGTGAATTTCAAAGGTTTTTTAAATGCTAATTCCTAACTATATAAGGCCTGAAACCTATGTTTTTTTCAGTGAATTCGCAAGGTTTTTTAAATGCTAATTCTATTAGCGGATAACGTTTTTATATATTAAAACGTTTTTTAAATCTCAAATGCCTGCTTTGCTAACAGAGTTTTTAAGCACAGGCTCTTTTGTCTCTGGTGGCCATCTTGGGAGACTGCATATCAGAATTTTTTTAATGAAATATAAGAGGATTTGAGAAGTCACTCAAAATGTGCCCTAATTTTTCTTTCTTCAGCACTAATCATAATTTCTATGGCAAAATGAACTCCCTCATTTTGTTCCTTTGCAAATTAAATGTTTTAAGTGTTAACACTTTATTCCCATCAAGATGACTTCAGGTGTGCTGTCACTTGTCACCCACTTGGAACCACGCTGCAGGAGCGACGATATTCCCAACCCTCTACCCCCGCACAGACTGCAGTCCGCAATACATATACCACAACAACCTACAGTCTGAGCCCGCGGAGAGGGAAGGGTAAAAAAGAAACAAAGGGAAGAAGAAGGCTTCAATGGACCCAATACGTCTCCGGCTCCCTTTAGTTTTGAGGGGAAGATAGGATTAACCTCCCACCCTGCAGAAGAGAGACAAAAGAAAGGACAATAATGAGAATGACCCACAGGCCCTCTCTCTCTGCGCATACCATAACATAATGTAACAACAACCCCTTCTCCTTCTTACCCGATGAGGGATTCAATAGTCCTTTGTCGGAGACTCCGTATTCTATGACTTGACTTGAGCCTTCTTATGGAGAAACCATACTCATATCGTTAGTTCGTTGAATCACAAACAGTAGGGGAAAAAGTCTCTAGACTGAAAAAAACCCTTCCTAGTTGCTGCGTGATGTGAAATTCTCTTTCTCACACTTCCCGGAAAACCCGAAAAAACAGTGGCCACCAAACACGAAAAACAAACACCGACTAGTAGCCGGTCCGTGAAAGCACCTCAAACTCACACAAGGAAGCCGATAGAACCAAAATACCCGGAAGTAAATCCTCCGGCGTGTTTCTTCTGTCTGCACGCAGCCGCGTACAGACCACAACAGAATCCGGGACGAGTTAAAAGTCCACTTGCTATACCCAGCGCTCCGAATTCCTGAATAGTTTCCAGAACACAATTGTTTTCTTTTGTAGCAGAACGAAGCCTCGCTCTGCTATTCGGAAAAGTCCATCAGCAATACACGAACACAGCAGAAAATCCCAAATGCAAGGTCACGAAGGGCTCAGACAGGAAAGACAACGTGACCGGTAGCGAAACCAAGCAAAGAATGCCCAGTCCCGCTCCACTTTATACTGTCACATGGGTTAGGGCAGGGAGGGGAGTGACCATCAGCATGCGCACAGAGAGAGGACTAAAGGTCAACCCTGTCTAAATCCCAACATGTGCCATACTTTTGTCATAAGTAAGACTGTTAGCGCTCTAGTTGTTCTTTAGAACACTCTGGGACATTCTGTCATTGGGCTATAGTTGGGCTACATCTGGCTGATATTTGGGCTACATTTGTTTTTTTTTGTCTCTGGTGGCCATCTTTGGGCTACATTGGGCTATATTGGGCTACATTTGGGCTCTAACATATATATAGCCCAATATAAATTTTTTCAAAGTTAATTTTCGTAAAAACCACTCGAGCACATATCTTGAGACATAGCAAAGGCACATCGGGCTACCAGTCCCTACAATTTTGCCAAGTTTGGTGGAAAACCATTCAGCCGTTCGGGCTAAAAGTGAGTCCAACCCCCTATGGAAATTAACATGGGGAAAACACGTTTTGGGACCCCCCTTTTATCTCGGCCCCTGCTTGATGAATCCCCCCCAAACGTTCAGGGTAGGACCGGAGCGCCACGAGGCAAAGTTAAGGAAAATTTCAGGAAGATTCCTCAACCGGCGCCAAAGTTATTCCCAATAGAATGTTGCGATTTCCCTATGGAAAACAATCCTAACTATATATACCTACTGGCAATCGCCAGTAGGGAATATATATATCACGTTAAGCTCCAAACTGCTTCTCGGGCAACCACGGAGAAAACGGAAACTTCAATGCGCTCAAAGTTGCAGGTGATATATATATATATATTTTTTAATGAATTGCTATGTGCAAAGTAGAAAGACGCGTTTCGGCGATCCCAGTTGCCTTGTTCACAAAAACGCTAGTGCATTGTTACTACCAGGTATTTGAACCCACCCAGATCTCATGTGATAGGCTGTCACCTGACTAGTTGTGAACACTGTAAACAGACTTACATGTACAACAAAGTTCACCACTGGGCACTGGCCACATGAAACATGAAACATTTGCATGTTAAAAAAGGGTAAAAAGTTAAAAAACATTTTATAACAGTGCCAATACTGAAACCAGGTCATGTGATCACTCTTATAAATACATAATAGTAGACAAGATTGACTGGTATCGCTAATAATATTACTGTACAAATACTCAAATTAATTGGAAAAAGCCTGATCACTGCCTTAGTACTCCCACTGCAACTTACAAAAAAATTGCAAGTGTGTTAACCATAAGTACTCTGTAGCCTCCATGTTAGAGTTGCCCTACTTTAGATGGACAGCCATAATGTGAATAAAGTGCAAGTGCTAAAAACAATTGTTTCATGAATCCCGTCCAGTAATAATGAATGTAAACAATTCACAAATCATAAATGTTGTGTTATATTGATTCCTATAAGAAAAATTTGCTGAAAAAGAGCCCACATCATAAATCAAAACATCGCTGGCAAAGTCAGTTAAAATCCTAATAAACCAGGAAAGCCCCCCTGGCTACCTGATTTAAGGGGTCACCCTGAGTGACAAAAGCAAGTTATAATGCATGTGACCTGAGGACTGCAGATCATATCAAACCAGACCCAAATGACAATATTCATGCTAAAAATCCTTGCAAATTCGCCTATAAATAGCATAAACCACTCATTCATATTAGAAAATATAAACCAATGGTAAAACACTTAAAAACTGGTCACTTGACCTTGTTTGTTCCTCCCTGTCCCATATGGAAATAACTGAAGTTAGCCCTTGCATTTGGTCAGATCATTTTCTGATCAAGTGCTGGGTTCCGGGAGATCCCTTGCCGGCTGCCTCAAAGCAAATGCGGAGGAAAGTTCTGTCTTGGAAGAAGACTGAGGCCGACTCCCTAATATCGACCCTGCTCTCTTCTCCCCCCCCGAAGATGACACAGATGAACCTGCACTCTGACACTACTGCCCTGATGACCTGGACCCGGGCCGCCTTAGATAAGCTTGCCCCGGAGCGAATGGAGAGGACTAGAACAAAAGGAAAGGGCGCCCCATGGTTTGACGCCTCTCTCAAGGAAAATTGCAAGCCCTCCGCAAGGCGGAGAGAAGGTGGAGACTCAATTACTGTCCAGCAGAGTCACTAACCTTTACATCACTTCTTGCTAGTTACAAGATGGACATCCTGGCGAGGAAATCCGCCTTTTATGAGAACAGAATTAGGGAGGCTACAAACAAACAAAGGGAGACCTTTGTGATTTTAAGGGAACTTACGCAGCTGGGCGAGAAAAATCTTGCGGGTGATCAACCCGATTGCGGTACCTTTCAAGGCTTTTTTCTCCAGAAGGTACAGGACATCTTGACGGATATTACTACGATCCCAGCTGGACCGTCTTTGCCATCCTGCCAAGATAGTCAGCTGCAAACTGGGATCATGAACAGCTTCCCATATATTGATGAAAAGCGACTGGTGGAGCTTGTCGGCCATGTCAAATCAGGTTCTAGCACAGATCCCTGCCCCCTGAAATTTTTTAAACTGGCCTTGCCCGGTATTCAGTCTCAGTTACTGATTTTACTGAATGCCTCACTAGAAGCGGGCTACCTTCCAGCCCAGCTGAAGGAAGCTAGAGTCTCCCCACTCCTCAAGAAAGCGGGCGCCGATGTTAAGGTACTGAAAAACTATAGGCCTATCTCCCAGCTGCCACTCCTGAGTAAGATCTTAGAAAAACACGTCCTGAACACCTTAGCCAGCTTTCTGGAGGAACACCATCTACTCCATGCTAGGCAGGCTGGATTCCGGCCACAGCATAGTACAGAACTAGTTATGGCCACGGTCACTGACGAGCTGAGAGTCAGGGCAGACAAGAAACAGCCATGCGCCCTGATTCTGTTAGACCTGTCGGCAGCTTTTGATACGGTCAGCCATACCATCTTGCTGGACCGTATCGCTAAGCTGGGGATAACAGGACAGGCGCTCAAGTGGCTAGAATCCTTCCTGTCAGGACGTACTCAGAGGGTACAGATGGGGGATCAGCTGTCAGGGATTAGTGAGGTGACATGGGGTGTGCCCCAAGTGTCCGCACTCTCCCCCTTACTTTTTAACATCTACCTACAACCACTGATGGAGGAGCTCATGTGTAGGAATTGTGAAATCTTTAACTACGCAGATGACACCCAGCTGCTGGTGCAGCTGGAAGATACAAGGGAGGCTCAGGAGTCAGTGAGGAACTTGCTCAGATTCACGGTCAATTGGATGGCAAACAACCTCTTGAAGGTGAACGCTGAGATAACGGAGGTACTGGTGTTCACCAACCAGGCAAATCCTTGGGGTGATCTGTACTGGCACCCAGAATTAGGAAAAACTCCTACTCCCGGTACGGTGGTAAAAAGTCTAGGTCTAAAGATCGATGCAGATCTTACCATGGCCCCTCAAGTTTCGGCTGTGGTAGGCTCTTGCACGGGTGTGTTGAGGCAATTACGCAAGCTGACTCCTATTCTTTCAGCCTCCACCCTACAAACCATCGTCTCTGCTACAGTCATCTCGAGGCTAGATTATGGCAACGCTCTGTATCTTGGTTTCCCACAGAAGTTGCTGAGGAAGCTGCAGGTCGTGCAGAACGACGCAGCTAGATTAATTTTTTCTCTACCGAGAAACTCACATGCAACTCTACTCCTTTGGAAGCTGCACTGGCTGCCTGTGAAGTTCAGGGTTCAGATTAAATGTCTCTGTGTGGCCCATAAGGCACTCTTTGGTAAAGCCCCAGAGTACATTAAGCAGCTCCTGAGGAGGTATGTTCCCGGCAGAACTCTGCGCTCAGGTCAGACCTCCAATCTGACTCAACCCAGATTTAAACTAAAAACTAAAGGAGGCAGAGCTTTCTCGGTGATTCTTCCGCAACTTTGGAATGAGCTACCGGCCAGTCCGAAGGAAGACTCACAGCTACTTTCCTTCAGGAAGAAATTTAAGACGTACCTATTTAAAAAAGCAATACTTCCGGCCTAATCAGAGATGGCAGAGGGTTTTGGGGTGACAGCATGTTATGTTCTTTCTGTTTAAGCGCTTAGAGACCGGCGGTGATAGGCGCTATACAAAAACTTTATAACATAACATAACATAACATAGCAAAGACTAAAAACATTAAAAGCATTTGGTCTAAAAATATATAATCATTGGAAATAAAATCCATGTAGAACTAAAGTGCATCTCAATAGTAAGCGATATCCAAGTTCTCGCTGTGCTCCCTACCTATAGATCTAAAGATAATGATGCAAATCCTCACAAATATTGAGTCGTGTTTGTGTCGAGCTCAATATTGTATTTGGTCTCTACCTGTCTCAAGATATTTTCGCTGTTGACACCCCTTTTGGTCTGTGGGACACTGTCAATTACATAGTGTTGTAAAACATTAAGATTATTATTATGTTCCATTTTTACGTGTCTGGCAACAGGGTACGTGGGATCCAAGTTTACAGTTGCCCGAAGATGTTGCAAAATGTGTGTGCAGACCTGAAGTTTTGTGCTCCCCACATACTGTAATCCGCAGATACATTTGAGAACATAAACTGCGTGATCAGTACGGCAAGTATAATGTCCAGTCATTTTGATAGGGACATCAGAAAAAGCAGTGGTGTATGAGTTAGTGTTCACTCCAACCTTACAAGCACGGCATGTGCTACATTTAAAGAAACCTTTTTTGGGGGAAAGCTAACTGCTTTTGTTGTAAAGTTCGGGACTGGTCCTAACTAGATCATTACGCATAAAATGCGCTTTGCGGTAGGTAAAATTAGGTCTATTTGGGAGAACTTGTTGGAGAACAACATCCGTGAGTACGATGAATACTTTTATATATATATATATATATATATATATATATATATATATATATATATATATATATATATATATATATATATATATATATATATATATTATATATATATATATATATATATATATATATAAATATATTCACTGAAAAAACCATAGGTTATAGACCATATATAGTTAGGAATTAGCATTTAAAAAACCTTATTTTACTCACACAAAACCATTGAAATTCCATATATAGTTAGTTGCACTAACTATATATCGCGCACCCGCAATCCACTGCTGATCATGTCACATATTACATCATTCATGACATGGTCAGTGACATCACTGATGACATCACTGATGACATCTCAAATGACATCACTGATGACATCACTGATGACAACATCCAGTGACTGTATGTTTCTGTAAAGTTAAAATATGTCTTACATATTGAAGAATGAGTGGATGTATAAGTGTCTGGATGAAGGATTTAGTAGGTGCGTGACTGACTGTATGAGTGAGTGATTAAATGTGTCTCACTGAATGCATGGGTTAGTGACTAAACTGTCTTAATTTGTGCATCATTATGTCTGTTGTTCTGTAAACTGCTGCATGTGTTGATCATTAGCTATACGAGAGGCTATATGTGTTATTAATTGGTTGCCCAAGTATTTCTATGGGAGATTGAGTTTGTGTGGGGGTGGCTGGAAGGTGTGTGACTCTATGCATAGATGTGTGAGCAGTTTATTCACTAGGTGTATGAGTTCAAGAGTGCATGTGGAAACAGCTACATGGGCAGTTGACTGTGTGCATGAGTGTATTGATGAGTGAATGGATATCTCAATGCTACATGTCATAGTAAGTACATATGTAAAACACAGTACATGTGAGAGTTGGCATATATAAATAACTGTGCATGAGAGCCACTGAATGAGTGAGTGGTTGTATCGATCATTGTGAACTTGTATCAGGGATTGTATAAGAGAGTAAATATGTGTTAGTATATGTTTCAATAAGTAAGGTGTGTTTAACTGTATAGTTGAAGAAATGGAGGTGAGATTGTTTCTTTGCATGACTGACTGGGTGTGTGAGTAACTCCATGGATGAGTGGCAGTGTGTGAGTGTCTGTATACACTGAGTGTATCTAAGGTTATATTAGAGTCTGAAGAGGTTTATCGTATTAGCACAAGAATGATGTCAAATGAGATGTCATCAGTGATGTCATCAGTGATGTCATTTGAGATGTCATCAGTGATGTCATCAGTGATGTCACTGACCATGTCATGAATGATGTAATATGTGACATGATCAGCAGTGGATTGCGGGTGCGCGATATATAGTTAGTGCAACTAACTATATATGGAATTTCAATGGTTTTGTGTGAGTAAAATAAGGTTTTTTAAATGCTAATTCCTAACTATATATGGTCTATAACCTATGGTTTTTTCAGTGAATTTTCAAGGTTTTGTAAATGCTAATTCCTAACTATATATGGTCTATAACCTATGGTTTTTTCAGTGAATTTCAATGTTTTTTTAATAGCAAATATCATAAGCTGTCGAATGTCAAGTACGTGGTAAGTGAAAACATTTTCGTGTTTATGCACACTGATCTGCTTTGAATGGTGCCCCCCCCCTCATTTCTATTAGGAGTACTCTCTCTTTGCAGATAGTGAAAGGTAGTTAACGCAGGCGTTTGCCCCCGTTGTAATCCTTCGTGCCTGCTTCTCTCTCCATTTGATTGATTGTTATCCAAGTATTTACTGTTTTAGAATTAGTTCTCTTTGGTTCATTCTCTATTTACAAACAAACACAGAGTCGCAATACTCTGTTTAGTCTTTGCAGATAACGAAAAATCGTGTAAAAAAAAAGAAAAGGAATCGAGCAAAATCAGTAGGCCACTAATGGGATCTCTTTTTGACCTCGCTAAAATAGAAACATTAGGAACAACCCCTCATGACAAATACAAAACTAGTGAGATGAACTGAACTCCACACAATGATGGCTGCAAAACAGCTCGGCTCCGCCACCCACCCCGCCCAAAATAACGATAAAGAACGGCTGCCATGATTGGTTGCGGAATGACCACGACGGAGCTACGAAATGGTGCTGCTCTCATGCTAACCCCAGCTTCAGTCTGAAACATCCAGAAACACTGTAGACTACCAATTCGATCAGTTTCGGTAGCCCCCCAATGTAACCCGGTAGAGAAGAACTAGCCCTCCCCTCTTTGACTGATGGTTCTTGTTGCCTGTCCCTTCTGTTGCCATTTAACAGAACTATTTAGCCTGCTGAAAGGGGTTGTGTTCCGACCGCTGGTTGGTGGAGACATTTTGACTATATTCTGTACCTGCGTTGTCGCGTAATGCGTCATATGACGCGCCGCGTTAGCGCATCCGGAAGTCATCCGGGGCGCGCAGCGCGTAACGTAAGCATAACAAGTCATGTGACTTGTTAATAAAACTTTTCATTGGTTCATTTTACTTTTCTTATTGTAATGATGAAAGGCTTGGTCATATGACCTAAAAATTACGCTTTTCATTACTTCCGAACATTATTTTTTCTTAAATATATGTTATAATGTTCCAGGCTAATGTACTTTCCCGGAAATTTTACAACTGTCCTGCAAGTAAAATATATTCTTTTTTCGAGAAAAAGAGCGTTTCTTCGTCCCATGACGGAGCCGTTGAGCAAAAGAGGGTCGACCTGCTGTCTTAGTCGCCGATACGCCTGAATATGAGATTCTTATCGATCACTTTATGTTGCAGGAATAGAAAACACAACAGCCCTTGACCATTTATCTTTACTGCGTTCCTTCGTATTATACCTTTTACCCTTCATGTAATTGGTCTGCTTTATTTCACTTGCCTTTTAATGATTCTAAAACAGTCACTATTATTAAAAACTTTACCAATGTATATACTACTACCATGTTTTCTTTTAAAAACCTTTATTGTGAAAATGTCATTATACAAATACGAGCCTATAACCACGTGGGCCTGCCACAGAGCAAACTGTAATCGTATATGATGAATAGACATTTACACTGTAGAGGAACGTAACGGGCGGGCCATTAGGTTGCAAGAACTAAGGTGTCTAACAGTTACGGAATCGGTGGACGTACATTTTATAATTAAAATACGACAGGGCCAGTTACAATAAAATTATCTAGATATACATTTGCGGGCAAGTACCATGGGTGACGTTAATTCGAACTTTCAACAGTACAGTAATCAATAACACATCAGAACTTAATATCAATAGGGATGTCGAAATAGTCAATCAATTCTCGTCCCCGCCCGCCATGTGCTTCAAAACTGCATACGTATCTCGTGATTTCAAGGTTCTGCAACCAGTACACAACAAGGAGTTACGAGTCCCATTTATTCCGGCGCCATTTTGGGCGAGGACGGGCAGGTCCAGGATATAGTCAAAATGTCTCTACCAACCATCGACTATGATGATGTTCATATGCTGTATTTATTAGAGTAACACTCATCTGTCCACATGAAATTAATTTGCCACAATCTAAACATGTCATTTTAATCTTTCCAAAGTTCTTCTAAATATTTGGGACCGTTTCCCTTGCCTCTGAAGCTCTCAGTGCCACTTCTTTGATGAATGTACTAGCAGGTCAGGGGTTCTCCTCCAAATCTCTCTTTTATGCAGCACTATAATTAATTGGTGCCACCTCTCCATATGACGATGCATGGTATAGTTACCACAACTATATTTTTTTTCGGTTCCTCTGGAGAGTTCATCGTGGCAGATGAAGCGTGTAACGTACCGGGCATTTACCTTTTTTTGCATGTACAGGAAAGGAAAAAAAAATCGAGCGTCCGAGTTCTAAGGTGTCCCAGGGCCATTTTAGTGGACCAGGCCCAAATCCAAAGAACAGGCCGCCATTTTGAGAGTCCTCTTGCAGCCGCCTGTCGCTGTAGCATCAAGAGCAGCCGAAACTCAGCTGAATGGCAACTGAAACGGTAAAGGGGCGCCCCACTACAGCAGACGAGCCTCCACCTAGGAAGGCCCATTCACGCCGGCTCCCCCCCCCTTCGGGCACCCCACGCCGTTATTCGGAGCAGTATTGTAGGATGGCCACACCAGTGCGGCAACTTGCTAGACATCACCTCGGTGGTAACCGAATCTCAACGCCTTGTGGTGTCTTCTATTCAAAAAACATTGTTATGCTGCCTTCGACCTATTCGCCGCAAGTGCGCACACAACTCAACTGCATAGCTTGCTAGACACCACCTCGGTGCCATCCGGATCTTGGAATGTCAGCACCTTTTGGTGTCTTCTCTTCAGAAAATATTGTTGCGCTGCCTTTGGCCCCATTCGCACATCAGTCCGCTACTGACGCCATCTCACAGGCTAATGGGGCGCCCCACGCCGACTTTCAGCATTGTAGAATGACCACACCAGTACAGCAACTTGCTAGACATCACCTCGGTGCCATCCGGATCTCGGCGCCCCACTGCAGATGAAGTGCCTCTCAACTATGAAACCACCACGGTGACATCCGGATCTTGGCGCGTTGTGCTGCCTTCGGCCTATTCGCACATCGGTCCGCTACTGACGCCATCTCACAGGCTAATGGGGCGACCCACGCAGAGTTTCAGCATTGTAGGATGACCACACCAGTACAGCAACTTGCTAGACATCACCTCGGTGCCATCCGAATCTTGGCATCTCAACGCCTAGTGGTATCTTCCATACAAAAAATATTGTTACGCTGCCTTTGGCCCCATTCGCACATCAGTCCGCAACTTAGACATCACCTCGGTGCCATCCGGATCTTGGCATCTCAGCGCCTTGTGGTGTCAGTCAGAAAATATTGTTGCGCTGCCTTTGGCCCCATTCGCACATCGGTCCGCTACTGACGCCATCTCACAGGCCAACGGGGCGCCCCACGCCGACTTTCAACATTGTAGGATGGCCACAGAAGTGCGACAACTTACTAGACACCACCTCGGTGCCATCCGGATCTTGGCGCGTTGTGCTGCCTTCGGCCAATTCGCACATCGGTCCGCTACTGACGCCATCTCACAGGCCAACGGGGCGCCCCACGCCGACTTTCAGCATTGTTGGATGGCCACACCAGTGCGGCAACTTACTAGACACCACCTCGGTGCCATCCGGATCTTGGCGCGTTGTGCTGCCTTCGGCCTATTCGCACATCGGTCCGCTACTGACGCAAACTCACAGGCCAACGGGGCGCCCCACGCCGACTTTCAGCATTGTAGGATGGCCACACCAGTGCTGCAACTTGCTGGACACCACCTCGGTGCCATCCAGATCTTGGCGCGTTGTATTGCCTTCGGCCTATTCACACATCGGTCCGCTACTGACGCCGCCTCACGTGCCAACGTATTTTCTACGCATTTTATACCCTATGCCGCATAACAGGTCATGTGACTTGTTTATAAAACTTTTCATTGGTTCATTTTACTTTTGGTTTCCTAATGATGGAAGGCTTGATCATATGACCTAAAAACAACACTTTTCATTGGATGAAAACTTTTTTTTTTTTCCCAAACGATGAAAGCCCCACCTTGTTTCTGGATGTTTCAGACTAAACTGGCGTCAGCATGAGAGCACCACCATCTCGTAGCTCCGTCGTGGTCATTCCGCGAGCAATCATGGCAGCCGCTCCCCACCAGAAGCCTGCAGGAGTCGGGGCCCCCAAAACTTTTGATGAATTCTCAAGGCGGAGGGGACGCTTTCGAGAATGGGGTCCAAGACCTAGCAGACAAGCGTCCGATTTCCAAGGTGTCCCAGGGCCATTTCAGTGGACCAGGCCCAAAAAGGAAAGAGCCTGCCGCCATTTTGAGAGTCCTGTGACAGCCGCCTATCGCTGCACCGCAAGAGTGGGCGCAACTCAGCTGAATTGCGGCTTTTGACACAGTGGACCAAAAACGGACGGAATGGCAACTGAAACGGTAAAGGGGCGCCCCACTACAACAGATGACACTCCACCTGGAGAGGCCCGTTCACGCCGCCTCCCCCGGGGCGCCCCACGCCGTTATTCGGAGCAGCATTGTAGGATACCAAAACCAGTGCGGCAACTTACTGGACATCACCTTGGTGCCATCGTTCTGCTGCCTTGGAACTATTCGCACAACAGTTTGCTACTGATGACCCACCCCCCGCGACGCCCCACGCCGTTATTTGCTGGGTGGCAACTTACTAGACATCACTTTCGTGTCATCTAGATTTCGGTGCGTTCTGCTGCCTTGGAACTATTCGCACAACAGTTTGCTACTGATGACCCACCCCCCGCGACGCCCCACGCCGGAAATCTGGACGTTGTGCTGCGTTGGGACTATTCGCACAGCCGACCGCTACTTCGTTGTTTTTCCCTAAAAATGTTTATATGTTATTACTATTTTTGTTTTCTTGTATATATTTATAAATTATTAAAGTTTTATAATCTTACTACTTTGTCGGAGTGCTATATATTTTTAATGTGCAAACACAACAATGATGGACAGAATGTGGATCAATGTCACACATTCACCCCAGTCAAAAGATCTGGGCCCAAATCCATCGTTTTTCCACTCCACACCACCCTGGGTTAGACAATGGCGATATGCAAATCAGCGCTGACCCTGTTGCCCCATGGGAACAGTCCAGTCCGAACTACAAAAGCCATGTCCTTCCCAGAACGGAAACAAGCATCCGAGGACCGGCCCGGTTTCGAGGTAACACCTCTCATCAGCCCGGCTAGCTTGATTCCAGTGGTGTGGAGTGTCTGGGACTCACGTCTGAGCAACCCCAGTACACTTAGAGCGGTAACTGCAAACACAACA
The DNA here is from genome assembly GCF_964261635.1 of Lissotriton helveticus. Classification (NCBI taxonomy): domain Eukaryota; kingdom Metazoa; phylum Chordata; class Amphibia; order Caudata; family Salamandridae; genus Lissotriton; species Lissotriton helveticus. Next base: position 874,617,504 of record NC_136068.1, on the reverse strand, counting down.
ATGATGGACAGAATGTGGATCAATGTCACACATTCACCCCAGTCAAAAGATCTGGGCCCAAATCCATCGTTTTTCCACTCCACACCACCCTGGGTTAGACAATGGCGATATGCAAATCAGCGCTGACCCTGTTGCCCCATGGGAACAGTCCAGTCCGAACTACAAAAGCCATGTCCTTCCCAGAACGGAAACAAGCATCCGAGGACCGGCCCGGTTTCGAGGTAACACCTCTCATCAGCCCGGCTAGCTTGATTCCAGTGGTGTGGAGTGTCTGGGACTCACGTCTGAGCAACCCCAGTACACTTAGAGCGGTAACTGCAAACACAACAATGATGGACAGAATGTGGATCAATGTCACACATTCACCCCAGTCAAAAGATCTGGGCCCAAATCCATCGTTTTTCCACTCCACACCACCCTGGGTTAGACAATGGCGATATGCAAATCAGCGCTGACCCTGTTGCCCCATGGGAACAGTCCAGTCCGAACTACAAAAGCCATGTCCTTCCCAGAACGGAAACAAGCATCCGAGGACCGGCCCGGTTTCGAGGTAACACCTCTCATCAGCCCGGCTAGCTTGATTCCAGTGGTGTGGAGTGTCTGGGACTCACGTCTGAGCAACCCCAGTACACTTAGAGCGGTAACTGCAAACACAACAATGATGGACAGAATGTGGATCAATGTCACACATTCACCCCAGTCAAAAGATCTGGGCCCAAATCCATCGTTTTTCCACTCCACACCACCCTGGGTTAGACAATGGCGATATGCAAATCAGCGCTGACCCTGTTGCCCCATGGGAACAGTCCAGTCCGAACTACAAAAGCCATGTCCTTCCCAGAACGGAAACAAGCATCCGAGGACCGGCCCGGTTTCGAGGTAACACCTCTCATCAGCCCGGCTAGCTTGATTCCAGTGGTGTGGAGTGTCTGGGACTCACGTCTGAGCAACCCCAGTACACTTAGAGCGGTAACTGCAAACACAACAATGATGGACAGAATGTGGATCAATGTCACACATTCACCCCAGTCAAAAGATCTGGGCCCAAATCCATCGTTTTTCCACTCCACACCACCCTGGGTTAGACAATGGCGATATGCAAATCAGCGCTGACCCTGTTGCCCCATGGGAACAGTCCAGTCCGAACTACAAAAGCCATGTCCTTCCCAGAACGGAAACAAGCATCCGAGGACCGGCCCGGTTTCGAGGTAACACCTCTCATCAGCCCGGCTAGCTTGATTCCAGTGGTGTGGAGTGTCTGGGACTCACGTCTGAGCAACCCCAGTACACTTAGAGCGGTAACTGCAAACACAACAATGATGGACAGAATGTGGATCAATGTCACACATTCACCCCAGTCAAAAGATCTGGGCCCAAATCCATCGTTTTTCCACTCCACACCACCCTGGGTTAGACAATGGCGATATGCAAATCAGCGCTGACCCTGTTGCCCCATGGGAACAGTCCAGTCCGAACTACAAAAGCCATGTCCTTCCCAGAACGGAAACAAGCATCCGAGGACCGGCCCGGTTTCGAGGTAACACCTCTCATCAGCCCGGCTAGCTTGATTCCAGTGGTGTGGAGTGTCTGGGACTCACGTCTGAGCAACCCCAGTACACTTAGAGCGGTAACTGCAAACACAACAATGATGGACAGAATGTGGATCAATGTCACACATTCACCCCAGTCAAAAGATCTGGGCCCAAATCCATCGTTTTACCACTCCACACCACCCTGGGTTAGACAATGTGACACATGTGACACATAATTGTAAAAACTTTGATGTACAAAGAGTCATCCCTGGAATCTTCCGCTTCACGCTCGGTCCCCTCCCCAATCACAATACAGGATGGTTTTCAGATAATAGCAACGCTTCTGCTGTGACGGATCTCATCGAGTGTGGGCCTTGATCTACTATAACTCCTTTGAAGAGCGGTGATTCTTTACAGCTGTGGCCATAAACTACATCTGCAGGGCTAGCTGATAGCCTAGGACCGGCCTGGACAATCGGACAAAGAGGAAAAGAAGTGTCAGAGGGTGCGGTAGTGAATAGGGCGAAAGGGAGGTGTCGGGCGGGCACAGGGTGTGATTCTCAGGGAAGAGCAGCGCAGATGGGGGGAGGTTTATTACCCATGCATAAGACAGAGAGCGGGGGTGACCACTGCCTGGGTGAGATGCTTGCGAGGGTGGGGAGCCATGCTAAGGATCGACAGCGTGCACAGAGTGGGTCTGGTCAAGGCATCTAAAATGGCTGCCGTGCACGACAAAAGTGTGGCATTTCAAAAAAGACAAGATGGCGCAGACAATGTTTTTCAACACTTCCTGATTTCCTTCGAATCGAACGTTAACAGACGTTGGGGCATATTACCAAAGTTAAGCGATATTTATCCCTAACGATGCATTGCAAAGATTTTTTTACCGTCAGAAATTATCGCAGATAAACCTTGCTATTATCAAGGTTTATCGCAAATACGATAAAAAACGACCGCAATGCATTAATATCGCTGAAAACTCAGCGACATTCATGCATTACCGAGCTAATGCTCTTAGCCATGTTATCCACCTCCCATTGGATAACATGGCTAAGAACTGCTCAGGGCAGCTGTTACATTTTGGAGATATTCGCGCTTATCTCGAATATTTCCAAAAGTTGATAATAGGAGATAGCGATGTTAGCGACTGTTTCCAGTCGCTAACATCTTGGCATGCCCACTTTGCATGTCATTAGTGATAAATATCACTCACATGCAAAGTGGGGCCCAAGATGGTCGCTATCTCCTACTAGCCGTCGCTAACTGGTGTTAGCAACAGCTAGGTAATACAGATATAATTTTATCTCCGCGAAGCGGAGCGCTGTTACAGATATATATCTTGTTTTTGAACGTTAATTTCTCAAAATGCACTGAAGCACATATATTGAGACCTAGCAAAGGCACATCGGGCTACCAGTCCCTAATATTTTACCAAGTTTCGTGCAAATCCATTCAGCCGTTCGATTATTATTATAATTTTTTTTTTTTGCCCCGCGGGGCCCTTTTAAAACCTCCACATCAAACCTAGGGGGTCAGCGAGGATCTACTATGCCCCCTTATGGTCATTTGCCCCTTCGCTTTGGCCTCCTCTTGTCTCTCGATCCTACCGAGAGACAAGATGGCGGCCGCTACGTACTGTTTGGAATGTTTACAGACACCGGAGAGCCAATCAGCTTCGCTTCGCAAAGCTCCGTAACGCGAAAAGTACGCGAAGCGGTGCGCTGTTACAGATATATATCTTTTTTTGAACGTTAATTTCTCAAAATCCACTGAAGCACATATATTGAGACCTAGCAAAGGCACATCGGGCTACCAGTCCCTACAATTTTGCCAAGTTTCGTGCAAATCCATTCAGCCGTTCGATTATTATTATTATTTTTTTTTTTTGCCCCGCGGGGCCCTTTTAAAACCTCCACATCAAACCTAGGGGGTCAGCGAGGATCTACTATTCCCCCTTATGGTCATTTGCCCCTTCGCTTTGGCCTCCTCTTGTCTCTCGATCCTACCGAGAGACAAGATGGCGGCCGCTACAGACTGTTTGGAATGTTGACAGACGCCGGAGAACCAATCAGCTTCGCTTCACAAAGCTCCGTTGCGCGAAAAGTACGCGTCCTGGAGCGCTGCCCGGTCCGCTGTTACAGATATATATCTTTTTTTAAACGTTAATTTCTCAAAATCCACTGTAGCACATATATTGAGACCTACAAAAGGCACATCGGGCTACCAGTCCCTACAATTTTGCCAAGTTTCGTGCAAATCCATTCAGCCGTTCGGGCTAAAAGTGAGGCCAACCGCCCTATGGAAAACTCAATGTTAAAAACACGTTTTGGGACCCCCCTTTTTTCTCGACCCCCCCTGGACGAACCCCCCCCCAATTTTCAGGGGCTGCTCAGAAACAAAATGTGCCATTTTCCTGAAAATTTCAGCCAATTCCGTCCACAAACGCCAAAGTTATTAGACATAGAATTTTCAAAAAACCCATAGAGAAAAAATCCTAACTATATATACCTACTGGCGACCGCCAGTAGGTAATATATATATATATATTTTAGCATCTGGTAAGAAACAGTGTGGAGGATTGAATAATTCAGTGGGTGCGTGAGTAACTGTATAAGTGAATAATTAAGTGTCTCAGTGAATATATGGGTGAGTGACTTGTGTGAATGTCTGTATTTGTCTGTCAGTTGGTGTTTAAGTGGTTGTATAGGTGTTTGAGTGGGTATGTGAGTTTCTGTATGGGTGAGTGATTGGTTGTCTGAGCACGTGTTTAGGTGTCTCAATGTCTGTGTGTGTGGATGAGGGTGCTTGTATGGATGAGTGCATGGGTGAGTCAGTGGCTCTATGGGTTAGTGAGTGTGTGAGTCAGTGGATCTATGGGTTAGTGAGTGTGTGTAAGTGGCGGAATGGGTGAGTGAGTGTGTGTATATGGCTGTGTCAGTGAGTAGATGGATGTGTCAGTGGCATATGTGTGAGTAACTGCATATGTGAAAGGCTGTATAGGTGAATGTTGGTGTAAATGAGTGACTATATGTGTGACTGAGGGATTGCGAGTGTGATCATATGGGTGTGTGTGTGCTTGTGTCACTGACTGTTTAGGTGAGTGAGCATGTGTTAGTATCTGTATGAATAAATGAGTGGGTGTGTGAATAATTATATATGTGAGTAAATGGTTGTGTGATTGACTCAATAGATGAGTGAGTAGGTGTATGAGTGGCTGTATGGGTAACTGAGTGTATGTGCATGTAGACCTTTAAATTGGTGAGTGGGTATGTAAGTACTGGCTTGGGTGTGTCAATGGATTGGAGAATGCTAATGTAGAAGTTAAAGTGGGTGTATGAAAGGCTATATTGAGGTGTGAGTGGGCACATCAGAGATTCTGTGGATGATGTCATATGTAATATGTAAAATGTAATGTGTAAGGTCATAAGCAGTGCATTGCGGGGGTGTGAGTTATAGTTAGCTCAGCTAAGTATAACTGCTGAAATTATCTGGTTTTGTAAGAGTGAAACGTCAGCCTAACTTTAAATCCCTGTACCATTTGGTTTCTTCAGTGAATTTCTAAGGTTTTTCAAAATGCTAACTCCTAACTATTTTGTCCCTGTAAGCTTTGCTTTTATAGTGAATATCTAAGTTTTTTTTAAATTCTATTTCTTAATTGTAACATCCATTTTTTCAAGTAAACCTCTATGATTTTTTTATTTTCTTCCTATAATTGGGTATTGTATATTATATTTATATTATATACCACTCATTTTTTAATTTGGTTTGTGTTTATCAGAAAGTACATTTATAACTGATTTTATTTTAAACAATGTTTTGAGTCCGCACAACATTGTCACATTTACTGTGGATAATCTGTTATCAGTAAATGTATTTCACATATGGAAAAATACACTTAAAGAATTTTTTAAATAAAGTCTAAATATTTAGTAAGATATTGTTTTAACTTTTCTTTCTGTTATCAATTTTGGAGAAAACCACCTTTACACAAAAATATTTTATTCGTGATTGCCGACATCATTGCGGTGATGTCGGCAGTTGCGACGAGCATGTGGTTTGTACACAGTGTAAAACATATGTATAGACAAATTCTACAGTACATTTAACTGTAGAGCTTTATTTGTGTACCTTTAAAAGTCAAATTTTTGTAGTGAGTTTCCAGAAAAATTGTCTTCATACACTATTTTCCACTTTCCAAATGATAGCAGAAGTCGCGATGACGCCAGTCACCGCAATTCCCCAGACACTTTGCGAAAACTGAAAACAAAAGCAGACATTCAATGACCACCAACACTTCCAAAAATAGTATGTAAAAATATCCATTCTGAATATTGCACTACACATATTACTAAATACATGCTTCTTTCAAAGCATGTTTAAACTAGCATGTTTTTGTACTAAGGCCCTATTAGGAAGGCGGGCGGATTTCCCCCGCCAGGCTGGCGGTAGCCATCGCCAACCTGGCGGGGGCAATCCGCCCGCCATCCGCTCCGGAATGACCCCCCACCATATTAAGATGACTGGGGGGTCCGCGGCGGATGGAAAGACCGTCCCCCGGTTTTCTGCCCCGGTCGCCTTGAGACCGGGGCGGGAAAGGTTTAATATGGTGGTGGTGTCTTACAGACACCGCCAGCCATATTAATATGGGCTGCAACAGATGCCTTTCCGTGGTGGCAGGCAGGCGGTCTTCACTTCGGGGGCCCCCTGCGGGCCCCCAGAGTGAAGGCGAGGTGGGGGCGTGCACATGGGGGTACCTGTGGTACCCACCAACATTTGCATACACAAAGCGGCAGGCACCGCGCGGTGCCTGCCGCTTTGTGTATGCAAATGCATACATGCATTTTTAGCATTGTGGCGGGCGGTGCTGAGAGCACCGCCCGCCACAATGTTAAAAATGCAGAATGCACCCGCCACTGTGGCGGGCGCATCCTAATACCCCCCACGGGACCCCCGTCCTTATGGCGGGGGGTCCCAAGTACCGGGAGAATGGCGGGCGGGCAAAATCCGCCCGCCATCCTAATCTCCCCCTAAGTTTCTATGAAAACCATCTTTCAGACCTATTTTCCATGTTTGCAATTCTTCGAGATGTTTTTGCGGTGACTCCGGAGATCGCGATGACATTGGTAATCGTGATCCACTTGGACACATCGGCAAAAATCGAAGCAAAAGCAGGAATTCAATAGCCACCACCACATTTAACAATGCTCACTATCTTACTAATTCTAACCATCACACAAGATAAATCATTATCTAATTAACTCTATAAAAACATTTATTAATATCTCAATATCTCAATAACAGTCTGTATTAATGATTTAACAATTATCACTATTTTACTAATTCTAACCATCACACAAGATAAATCATTATCTAATTAACTCTATAAAAACATTTATCAATATCTCAATAACAGTCTGTATTAATGATTCACTCGGTTATGTGAGTGCATGCATACGTTTCTGAGTGGGTCTGTCACTGCATATATAAGTCTATGAGTGGATATCAACAGTGGTGGCTGGTGACATTTCAAAGTAGTGGGAATAAAGGTTGGGGATGAATTTTAAGTGGCGAGCCATGCCAGCCGACATAAGGGCATTCAGCCCATTCTTCATCCACTGAATCATCCCCCCATCAATTCTTCCATGTTTCCATCATCTATTGCATTCATCTGTTCATGCATACATAGATCCTTCTAGAGACTCTCATATGCACTCACCAATCCATCAATATATACATTCACTAGAAAATCATTCATTCATTTGTCCATCATATGGAGGATTCATCCATTCATTCATGTATACATCCACTCATCCTTCTGGACACACTTTCCTGTAACACTTACGCCAACTCATCCATCTATGACCTAGACTATGGCAACAACCTGCAGCTATGTGTTTTTTCGAATTAGCAGATGTTTCATGCCCATCTGCAGAAAAGCACTTACATGCATGCATTTTTACAAACCGAAAGGAGTGAACAGGCATATAAAGATCCATCAAGTGCAAATGTTCATAACATCTAGCAATGCACAACCATGCAAGAGTACAATACTTTATACCCTAATGAGGCGCAAAGGCTACTCTGCAGGTGTTTGAACCATAAATGAGAGTACAATAGGATAGATACTTTGAAATAAAAAATGCCACTGGAGAAGTTTGACCCTGGCGCTTAATGAATATGTGGGGCCCCTGAATTTACCCTGCACTAGGTTCAATTATTATCCTTAACTCCAGCAAACAATATCTTACAGAAAAATAAAGGCAGCTTTCAAAGCAACAAACAGTTTCTTTATTTGGCAATATCACTTATACTGTTAGATAAATAATGACAGCTAACCAGTAAGTTAGTAACCATGCACTTCTGCACAGAGTGTGTTGTAGGTGACTCTTTCGCTACTTGCTTAGGCATCGGAGGCTTAGACAAGGCCCAAAGACAAACATACCTGTGTCCCCTCCTAAACTCATGCTACCAAAAGTTGTTTTGCTGTTAATCGATGAGCAAACCTCTTACCTGCCTCACACTGCCAGCACCACAGAAGGCTGTTTGTATTTATTGCACAGTACTATGCTAGTTAAATAAGGGCTTCAACCAGCCCAGGCCGTTACTTACCTGTATCCTTGATCCGTTGCCACTCTTAAAGCAGTATGTGTGGCACACATACCAGAGAGGACTGCAGTCAGTGCACACCACCAGTCCCAAAGTGCTCTAACATTCTGCAAATACAATTTACCAATTCCGGAGGCACACAGATGCATTAGCTGTATATATGTTCATAGCATGCTCCAGTGCCATGTGACCTGATGTCACAGAATCATGAGTTGCAAATCTCGTGACCATGTGACGTGGGGTCACATGCTCAGATTGACAAGCAGCCCTGGGAGTACAGGGCGGGTGCCATGCACGCCCGGGCTGCTTTAAAATACGATACTGCTTCGCATCATCAGTGGGTGGTCCCTGAGAACCCCTGTGCATGCAGACCAGGGCTGGTGCCATGCCAGCTTTTTGTCTGCTAGCTTCACCTAGGATCAGCCAGCACATGCGCAATAGCTCATGTGCCTCCTAAAACTGCCTGACTTTCTGACTTGTTACTGGTAGAAAGGGTAACAAAGTCAGAAGGCCCAGGCATTGTTTCAAACAAAATGTGGATCGTAATTGTTCTTTGCAAATACAATTCACATTACTCAAAATATTGGGGAGGCAGTGCCCCTACGCCCAGCACCAGCAGCTGCTGCTGGACATCAGAGTAGACTCATGAGTCTTTCAGTAAATGTGCAAGTGGCTACATTAATCTCTGAGAGCACCTCTCTATCAGTGAATATATGAGTGGAAGTATAAATCTCACAGTTGCTCTGTGACTCAGTACATAATTGTCAGACTGGATCTGTGAGTCAATCAATGTCTGAGTGGGTGTGCAAGAGTAATTATAAATCTCTGAGTGGGTCTGTGAGTCGATGCATGAATGTCTGACTGAGTCTCTGACTGGGTGTGTGAGTGTCTGAGTGGGTCTCTGAGTGGGTACATGAGTGTCTAAATAGGTATGTGAGTGCATGTATTTGTCTTTGACTGCATATGTAAATGAGTACATGAGGCTGTGACTGGATCCATGAGTTGGTGCATAGTTGTCTGAGTGGTTCTGTCTATCAGTGAGTGTCTCAGTGGAAGAAAAAGTCTCAGACTGGGTCTGTAAGTGGGTGTATGAGTGTCTGAGTGGGTCTGTACATGCGTGCATCACTCTCCAAGTGACTCTAAAAGTGTGTGCCTGAGTACCTGAATGAGTATGACAGTGCGTACATCAGTATCTGAGTGGGTATGTGACTGGATATATAAGTGTGTGAGTAGCTATGTGAATGGGTGTATAAGTGTCTGAGTGAATATGTGAGTGGGTACATAAGTGTGTAACAGTCACCAGTCAGTGTGTACATATAGATATATATTTTTTATAATTTCACCAATATTCGCGACGACATCACAATAGTCATGATGTCCCGGCTACGGTAAACATGGCCTCGGTGACAATCGCGGTGTCATCACAAATATAAAAAAAGGTTTGTGGACACATAGGTTGTGTCACTAACTTCCCCACTTCTTGAATATGCGGTCAGAGCACTTCTACTCTGACCCTTTAAGTTAGCTTTTTCAGAAATTATCAGCCCCGGGAACCGTTCCTGATCAATAATAATAATATGGTGGACGCAACTTTCTGTTCAGGTTCCATCTGTAGAGTTGGCGTTCTAGTGTTCACGCTACGAGGACAACACCACCTCCACACCGTCCACCCAATCAGAGTATTTCCGTTTGTGTGTGTGTTCGCGATTCATCGTGAAACCTCCTCAAAATATCCCTGAACAGAGATATCACTATAATTTCTGGATTAAATTTCTCAAAAACTGTGGAACAGATTTACACCAAATTGGCAAAAGGCACTTCCTTGAACTAACATCTACCTCCCTGCCAAATTTGGTGGAAGTCCGTTCAGAGGTTTGGACTGTAGCTCTGGCTGACGGTTAGTATGGGAATTAACATTACAAATACACCCTTATTTTATGCCCCAAATTATCAGACCCCACTAAACGGATCACCCCCAAGCTTTCCATGACAACCAGAACCTACTTTGACACTTTCTTTTGAAAATTTCATGAAGATTTATCAAATGACACAAAAGTTAGAGCCAAGTCCAAAAATGCTTTTCCTATGGATATTTGGACCTTATGTTGAGTAGTGCTCTCTATAAATCCTTGATTGTTATATATATACATATATACATATATTTAATTATATACTGTTCACATATGGTAATTAATGTTAAAAAATGTTGAATATGTTTTTAGAGGAACTGATATTCCCTAGCAATATAATGAAAAATGAAGAAAGATAGTAAAATGCAAAATATCTTTTTTATATAGTAATAGGAACCATTGTGACGAAGTAAAATGTTCAAGTGATTACTGATTAGGAACATGTTAAAAGATGGCGGCCATATTCCAGTTAACTGTGGTTATGGGTTAAATACTGAGTCCTTTCTTTGTTTATACTATCCCTGTGAAGTGTATTTTAACCAGGTGAAAATAATGGTAAAACATCGTGAGCAAGGGAACGTGACTCCCGAAACGCGTCAATGTGAAATTTCATTTATTAAATAAAGAGGACTTCTTTCAACCTACCTTGGAGTGCCGGATGATTCGCTGTTGCAATTGGGGGAGATCTCATAAACAATATATATATATATATATATATATATATATATATATATATATATATATATATATATATATATATATATATATATATATTACCTACTGGCAGTCGCCAGTAGGTATATATAGTTAGGATTTTTTCTCTATGGGATTTTTGAAAATTCTATGTCTAATAACTTTGGCGTTTGTGGACGGAATTGGCTGAAATTTTCAGGAAAATGGCACATTTTGTTTTTGAGCAGCCCTTGAAAATTTGGGGGGGGTTCGTCAAGGGGGGGCCGAGAAAAAAGGGGGGTCCCAAAACGCGTTTTTCCCATGTTAATTTCCATAGGGCGGTTGGCCTCACTTTTAGCCCGAACGGCTGAATGGATTTGCACGAAACTTGGCAAAATTGTAGGGACTGGTAGCCCGATGTGCCTTTTGTAGGTCTCAATATATGTGCTCCAGTGGATTTTGAGAAATTAACGTTTAAAAAAAGATATATATCTGTAACAGCGGACTGGGCAGCGCCCCAGGACGCGTACTTTTCGCGCAACGGAGCTTTGTGAAGCGAAGCTGATTGGTTCTGCGGCGTCTGTCAACATTCCAAACAGTCCGTAGCGGCCGCCATCTTGTCTCTCGGTAGGATCGAGAGACAAGAGGAGGCCAAAGCGAAGGGGCAAATGACCATAAGGGGGCATAGTACATTGTCGCTGACCCCCTAGGTTTGATGTGGAGGTTTTAAAAGGGCCCCGCGGGGCAAAAAAAAATAAAAATAATAATAATCGAACAGCTGAATGGATTTGCACGAAACTTGGCAAAATTGTAGGGACTGGTAGCCCGATGTGCCTTTGCTAGATCTCAATATATGTGCTCCAGTGGATTTTGAGAAATTAACGTTCAAAAAAAGATATATATCTGTAACAGCGCACCGCTTCGCGTACTTTTCGCGTTACGCAGCTTTGCGAAGCGAAGCTGATTGGCTCTCCGGTGTCTGTAAACATTCCTAACAGTCCGTAGCGGCCGCCATCTTGTCTCTCGGTAGGATCGAACAGCTGAATGGATTTGCACGAAACTTGGCAAAATTGTAGGGACTGGTAGCCCGATGTGCCTTTGCTAGGTCTCAATATATGTGCTTCAGTGCATTTTGAGAAATTAACGTTCAAAAACAAGATATATATCTGTAACAGCGCTCCGCTTCGCGGAGATAAAATTATATGTGTATTACCTAGCTGTTGCTAACACCAGTTAGCGACGGCTAGTAGAAGATAGCGACCATCTTGGGCCCCACTTTGCATGTGAGTGATATTTATCACTAATGACATGCAAAGTGGGCATGCCAAGATGTTAGCGACTGGAAACAGTCGCTAACATCGCTATCTCCTATTATCAAGTTTTGGAAATATTCGAGATAAGCGCGAACATCTCCAAAAGCTACCACCTGCCCTGAGCAGTTCTTAGCCATGTTATCCAATGGGAGGTGGATAACATGGCTAAGAGCGTTAGCTCGGTAATGCATGAATATCGCTGAGTTTTCAGCGATATTAATGCATTGCGGTCGTTTTTTATCGTATTTCCGATAAACCTTGATAATAGCAAGGTTTATCTGCGATAATTTCTGACGGTAAAAAAATCGTTGCTAAGCATCGTTATGGATAAATATCGCTTAACTTTGGTAATATGCCCCAACGTCTGTTAACGTTCGATTCGAAGGAAATCAGGAAGTGTTGAAAAACATTGTCTGCGCCATCTTGTCTTTTTTGAAATGCCACACTTTTGTCGTGCACGGCAGCCATTTTAGATGCCTTGACCAGACCCACTCTGTGCACGCTGTCGATCCTTAGCATGGCTCCCCACCCTCGCAAGCATCTCCCCCAGGCAGTGGTCACCCCCGCTCTCTGTCTTATGCATGGGTAATAAACCTCCCCCCATCTGCGCTGCTCTTCCCTGAGAATCACACCCTGTGCCCGCCCGACACCTCCCTTTCGCCCTATTCACTACCGCACCCTCTGACACTCCTTTTCCTCTGTGTCCGATTGTCCAGGCTGGTCCTAGGGTATCAGCTAGCCCTGCAGATGTAGTTTATGGCCACAGCTGTAAAGAATCACCCCTCTTCAAAGGAGTTATAGTAGATCAAGGCCTACACTCGATGAGATCCGTCACAGCAGAAGCGTTGCTATTATCTGAAAACCATCCTGTATTGTGATTGGGGAGGGGACCGAGCCCGAAGCGGAAGATTCCAGGGATGACTCTTTGTACATCAAAGTTTTTACAATTATGTGTCACATTAAAAATATATAGCACTCCGACAAAGTAGTAAGATTATAAAACTTTAATAATTTATAAATATATACAAGAAAACAAAAATAGTAATAACATATAAACATTTTTAGGGAAAAACAACGAAGTAGCGGTCGGCTGTGCGAATAGTCCCAACGCAGCACAACGTCCAGATTTCCGGCGTGGGGCGTCGCGGGGGGGTGGGTCATCAGTAGCAAACTGTTGTGCGAATAGTTCCAAGGCAGCAGAACGTTGAAATCTAGATGACACGAAAGTGATGTCTAGTAAGTTGCCACCCAGCAAATAACGGCATGGGGCGTCGCGGGGGGTGGGTCATCAGTAGCAAACTGTTGCGCGAATAGTCCCAAGGCAGCAGAACGATGGCACCAAGGTGATGTCCAGTAAGTTGCCGCACTGGTTTTGGTATCGTACAATGCTGCTCCGAATAACGGCGTGGGGCGCTCCGGGGGAGGCGGCGTGAACGGGCCTCTCCAGGTGGAGTGTCATCTGTTGTAGTGGGGCGCCCCTTTACCGTTTCAGTTGCCATTCCGTCCGTTTTTGGTCCACTGTGTCAAAAGCCGCAATTCAGCTGAGTTGCGCCCACTCTTGCGGTGCAGCGATAGGCGGCTGTCACAGGACTCTCAAAATGGCGGCAGGCTGTTTCCTTTTTGGGCCTGGTCCACTGAAATGGCCCTGGGACACCTTGGAAATCGGACGCTTGTCTGCTAGGTCTTGGACCCCATTCTCGAAAGCGTCCCCTCCTCCTTGAGAATTCATCAAAAGTTTTGGGGGCTCCGACTCCTGCAGGCTTCTGGTGGGGAGCGGCTGCCATGATTGCTCGCGGAATGACCACGACTGAGCTACGAGATGGTGGTGCTCTCATGCTGACGCCAGCTTCAGTCTGAAACATCCAGAAACAAGGTGGGGCTTTCATCGTTTGGGAAAAAAAAAAAGTTTTCATCCAATGAAAAGTGTTGTTTTTAGGTCACATGATCAAGCCTTCCATCATTAGGAAACCAAAAGTAAAATGAACCAATGAAAAGTTTTATAAACAAGTCACATGACCTGTTATGCGGCATAGGGTGTAAAATGCGGAGAAAATACGTTGGCACGTGAGGCGGCGTCATTAGCGGACCGATGTGCGAATAGGCCGAAGGCAATACAACGCGCCAAGATCCGGATGGCACCGAGGTGGTGTCCAGCAAGTTGCAGCAGTGGTGTGGCCATCCTACAATGCTGAAAGTCGGCGTGGGGCGCCCCGTTGGCCTGTGAGTTTGCGTCAGTAGCGGTCCGATGTGCGAATAGGCCGAAGGCAGCACAACGCGCCAAGATCCGGATGGCACCGAGGTGGTGTCTAGTAAGTTGCCGCACTGGTGTGGCCATCCAGCAATGCTGAAAGTCGGCGTGGGGCGCCCCGTTGGCCTGTGAGATGGCGTCAGTAGCGGACCGATGTGCGAATAGGCCGAAGGCAGCACAACGCGCCAAGATCCGGATGGCACCGAGGTGGTGTCTAGTAAGTTGCCGCACTGGTGTGGCCATCCAACAATGCTGAAAGTCGGCGTGGGGCGCCCCGTTGGCCTGTGAGTTTGCGTCAGTAGCGGACCGATGTGCGAATAGGCCGAAGGCAGCACAACGCGCCAAGATCCGGATGGCACCGAGGTGGTGTCTAGTAAGTTGCCGCACTGGTGTGGCCATCCTACAATGCTGAAAGTCGGCGTGGGGCGCCCCGTTGGCCTGTGAGATGGCGTCAGTAGCGGACCGATGTGTGAATGGGGCCGAAGGCAGCGCAACAATATTTTCGGAATAGAAGACACCACTAGGCGCTGAGATGCCAAGATCCGGATGGCACCGAGGTGGTGTGTAGCAAGTTGCCGCACTGGTGTGGCCATCCTACAATGCTGAAAGTCGGCGTGGGGCGCCCCGTTGGCCTGTGAGTTTGCGTCAGTAGCGGACCGATGTGCGAATAGGCCGAAGGCAGCACAACGCGCCAAGATCCGGATGGCACCGAGGTGGTGTCTAGTAAGTTGTCGCAATTCTGTGGCCATCCTACAATGTTGAAAGTTGGCGTGGGGCGCCCCGTTGGCCTGTGAGATGGCGTCAGTAGCGGATCGATGTGCGAATGGGGCCAAAGGCAGCGCAACAATATTTTCTGATTTGAAGACACCACAAGGCGCTGAGATGCCAAGATCCGGATGGCACCGAGGTGGTGTCTAGCAAGTTGTGGCACTGGTGTGGCCATCGTACAATGGTAAAAGTCGGCGTGGGGCGCCCTGTTGGCCTGTGAGATGGTGTCAGTAGCGGACTGATGTGTGAATGGGGCCAAAGGCAGCGCAACAATATTTTCTACAATATTTTCGGAGTAGAAGACACCACAAGGCGCTGAGATGCCAAGATCCGGATGGCACCGAGGTGATGTCTAAGTTGCGGACCGATGTGCGAATGGGGCCAAAGGTAGCGTAACAAGATTTTCTGTATGGAAGATACCACTAGGCGTTGAGATGCCAAGATTCGGATGGCACCGAGGTGATGTCTAGCAAGTTGTGCCACTGGTGTGGCCATCGTACAGTGGTAAAAGTCGGCGTGGGGCGCCCTATTGGCCTGTGAGATGGTGTCAGTAGCGGACTGATGTGCGAATGGGGCCAAAGGCAGCGCAACAATATTTTCTGACTGACACCACAAGGCGCTGAGATGCCAAGATCCGGATGGCACCGAGGTGATGTCTAAGTTGCGGACTGATGTGCGAATGGGGCCAAAGGCAGCGTAACAATATTTTCTGTATGGAAGATACCACTAGGCGTTGAGATGCCAAGATTCGGATGGCACCGAAGTGATGTCTAGCAAGTTGGTGTGGTCATCCTACAATGCTGAAACTCGGAGTGGGTCACCCCATTAGCCTGTGAGATGGCGTCGGTAGCGGACCGATGTGCGAATAGGCCGAAGGCAGCACAACGCGCCAAGATCCGGATGTCACCGTGGTGGTTTCATAGTTGAGAGGCACTTCATCTGCAGTGGGGCGCCGAGATCCGGATGGCACCGAGGTGATGTCTAGCAAGTTGCTGTACTGGTGTGGTCATCCTACAATGCTGAAATGTAGTGGGGCGCCCATTTACCGTTTCAGTTGCCATTCAGCTGAGTTTCGGCTGCTCTTGATGCTACAGCGACAGGCGGCTGCAAGAGGACTCTCAAAATGGCGGCCTGTTCTTTGGATTTGGGCCTGGTCCACTAAAATGGCCCTGGGACACCTTAGAACTCGGACGCTCGATTTTTTTTTCCTTTCCTGTACATGCAAAAAAAGGTAAATGCCCGGTACGTTACACGCTTCATCTGCCACGATGAACTCTCCAGAGGAACCGAAAAAATATATAGTTGTGGTAACTATACCATGCATCGTCATATGGAGAGGTGGCACCAATTAATTATAGTGCTGCATAAAAGAGAGATTTGGAGGAGAACCCCTGACCTGCTAGTACATTCATCAAAGAAGTGGCACTGAGAGCTTCAGAGGCAAGGGAAACGGTCCCAAATATTTAGAAGAACTTTGGAAAGATTAAAATGACATGTTTAGATTGTGGTAAATTAATTTCATGTGGACAGATGAGTGTTACTCTAATAAATACAGCATATGAACATCATCATAGTCGATGGTTGGTAGAGACATTTTGACTATATCCTGGACCTGCCCGTCCTCGCCCAAAATGGCGCCGGAATAAATGGGACTCGTAACTCCTTGTTGTGTACTGGTTGCAGAACCTTGAAATCACGAGATACGTATGCAGTTTTGAAGCACATGGCGGGCGGGGACGAGAATTGATTGAATATTTCGACATCCCTATTGATATTAAGTTCTGATGTGTTATTGATTACTGTACTGTTGAAAATTCGAATTAACGTCACCCATGGTACTTGCCCGCAAATGTATATCTAGATAATTTTATTGTAACTGGCCCTGTCGTATTTTAATTATAAAATGTACGTCCACCGATTCCGTAACTGTTAGACACCTTAGTTCTTGCAACCTAATGGCCCGCCCGTTACGTTCCTCTACAGTGTAAATGTCTATTCATCATATACGATTACAGTTTGCTCCGTGGCAGGCCCACGTGGTTATAGGCTCGTATTTGTATAATGAAATTTTCACAATAAAGGTTTTTAAAAGAAAACATGGTAGTAGTATATACATTGGTAAAGTTTTTAATAATAGTCACTGTTTTAGAATCATTAAAAGGCAAGTGAAATAAAGCAGACCAATTACATGAAGGGTAAAAGGTATAATACGAAGGAACGCAGTAAAGATAAATGGTCAAGGGCTGTTGTGTTTTCTATTCCTGCAACATAAAGTGATCGATAAGAATCTCATATTCAGGCGTATCGGCGACTAAGACAGCAGGTCGACCCTCTTTTGCTCAACGGCTCCGTCATGGGACGAAGAAACGCTCTTTTTCTCGAAAAAAGAATATATTTTACTAGCAGAACAGTTGTAAAATTTCAGGGAAAGTACATTAGCCTGGAACATTATAACTTATATTTAAGAAAAAATAATGTTCGGAAGTAATTAAAAGCGTAATTTTTAGGTGATATGACCAAGGCTTTCATCATTAGAATAAGAAAAGTAAAATGAACCAATGAAAAGTTTTATTAACAAGTCACATGACTTGTTATGCTTACGTTACGCGCTGCGCGCCCCGGATGACTTCCGGATGCGCTAACGCGGCGCGTCATATGACGCATTACGCGACAACGCAGGTCCAGAATATAGTCAAAATGTCTCCACCAACCAGCGGTCGAAACACAACCCCTTTCAGCAGGCTAAATAGTTCTGTTAAATGACAACAGAAGGGACAGGCAACAAGAACCATCAGTCAAAGAGGGGAGGGCTAGTTCTTCTCTACCAGGTTACATTGGGGCGCTACCGGAACTGATCGAATTGGTAGTCTACAGTGTTTCTGGATGTTTCAGACTGAAGCTGGGTTAGCATGAGAGCACCACCATTTCGTAGCTCCGTTGTGGCCATTCCGCAACCAATCATGGCAGCCGCTCTTTATCGTTATTTTGGGCGGGGTGGGTGGCGGAGCCGAGCTGTTTTGCAGCCATCATTGTGTGGAGTTCAGTTCATCTCACTAGTTTTGTATTTGTCATGAGGGGTTGTTCCTAATGTTTCTATTTTAGCGAGGTCAAAAAGAGATCCCAGTAGTGGCCTACTGATTTTACTCGATTCCTTTTCTTTTTTTTTACACGATTTTTCATTATCTGCAAAGACTAAACAGAGTATTGCGACTCTGTTTTTGTTTGTAAATAGAGAATGAACCAAAGAGAACTAATTCTAAAACAGTAAATACTTGGATAACAATCAATCAAATGGAGAGAGAAGCAGGCACAACGGATTACAACCGGGGCAAAGGCCTGCGTTAACTACCTTTCACTATCTGCAAAGAGAGAGTACTCCTAATAGAAATGAGGGGGGGGGGCACCATTCAAAGCAGATCAGTGTGCATAAACACGAAAATGTTTTTACTTACCACGTACTTGACATTCGACAGCTTATGATATTTGCTATTAAAAAACCATTGAAATTCACTGAAAAAACCATAGGTTATAGACCATATATAGTTAGGAATTAGCATTTACAAAACCTTGAAAATTCACTGAAAAAAACATAGGTTATAGACCATATATATTTAGGAATTAGCATTTAAAAAACCTTATTTTACTCACACAAAACCATTGAAATTCCATATATAGTTAGTTGCACTAACTATATATCGCGCACCCGCAATCCACTGCTGATCATGTCACATATTACATCATTCATGACATGGTCAGTGACATCACTGATGACATCTCAAATGACATCATTCTTGTGCTAATACGATAAACCTCTTCAGACTCTAATATAACCTTAGATACACTCAGTGTATACAGACACTCACACACTGCCACTCATCCATGGAGTTACTCACACACCCAGTCAGTCATGCAAAGAAACAATCTCACCTCCATTTCTTCAACTATACAGTTAAACACACCTTACTTATTGAAACATATACTAACACATATTTACTCTCTTATACAATCCCTGATACAAGTTCACAATGATCGATACAACCACTCACTCATTCAGTGGCTCTCATGCACAGTTATTTATATATGCCAACTCTCACATGTACTGTGTTTTACATATGTACTTACTATGACATGTAGCATTGAGATATCCATTCACTCATGCACACAGTCAACTGCCTATGTAGCTGTTTCCACATGCACTCTTGAACTCATACACCTAGTGAATAAACTGCTCACACATCTATGCATAGAGTCACACACCTTCCAGCCACCCCCACACAAACTCAATCTCCCATATAAATACTTGGGCAACCAATTAATAACACATATAGCCTCTCGTATAGCTAATGATCAACACATGCAGCAGTTTACAGAACAACAGACATAATGATGCACAAATTAAGACAGTTTAGTCACTAACCCATGCATTCAGTGAGACACATTTAATCACTCACTCATACAGTCAGTCACGCACCTACTAAATCCTTCATCCAGACACTTATACATCCACTCATTCTTCAATATGTAAGACATATTTTAACTTTACAGAAACATACAGTCACTGGATGTTGTCATCAGTGATGTCATCAGTGATGTCATTTGAGATGTCATCAGTGATGTCATCAGTGATGTCACTGACCATGTCATGAATGATGTAATATGTGACATGATCAGCAGTGGATTGCGGGTGCGCGATATATAGTTAGTGCAACTAACTATATATGGAATTTCAATGGTTTTGTGTGAGTAAAATAAGGTTTTTTAAATGCTAATTCCTAACTATATATGGTCTATAACCTATGGTTTTTTCAGTGAATTTTCAAGGTTTTGTAAATGCTAATTCCTAACTATATATGGTCTATAACCTATGGTTTTTTCAGTGAATATATATATATATTCAATCAGAACAGGTAGCCTTTTGCGAAGCACTGCCACACAAAGTTTTTCAATAAGCACGTTTATTTGAATCCATTTCACTTGCTCGATCCCCAGCAGATTTCAGAGTCTCCTTCGAACATAAAAGCCTGACGCGTTTCAGGGCTGACCCTTTCCTCAGAGGCAATGTTCATGAAGGTCAATCAAACAGTTTCTGGTAGTGTCCACTCAAATAGCTCTCACCTGCCTCTATGGGCGTGTCTCAGGCGCACTGCATTCTGGGCTTTGTAGTGCACTACCCTTTAACCCACAGTGAGGCTGCTTCTTCAACCTTGCAATTGGAACCAATATTCTCCCAGTGGAGCGAGGAGAGCACTGGAACCTGTCAGGAAGCGCACTTGTAGCAGCGAAAACGTGTCCAAGGCAGCACCACCTGTGTTGGCGCTGCGCCTGCCTTCGTTCCAACACTGCAAGCTCTTACAAAAAGCCTGCATGGACCCTCATTCAAGGTGGGACTTGCTTCTCGACTGGGCAACAGCCGAAAAGTATTCAATCAGAACAGGTAGCCTTTTGCGAAGCACTGCCACACGAAGTTTTTCAATAAGCATGTTTATTTGAATCCATTTCACTTGCTCGATCCCCAGCAGATTTCAGAGTCTCCTTCGAACATAAAAGCCTGACGCGTTTCAGGGATGACCCTTTCCTCAGAGGCAATGTTCATGAAGGTCAATCAAACAGTTTCTGATAGTGTCCACTCAAATAGCTCTTCGTGTGGCAGTGCTTCGCAAAAGGCTACCTGTTCTGATTAAATACTTTTCAGCTGTTGCCCAGTCGAGAAGCAAGTCCCACCTTGAATGAGGGTCCATGCAGTCTTTTTGTAAGAGCTTGCAGTGTTGGAACGAAGGCAGGCGCAGCGCCAACACAGGTGGTGCTGCCTTGGACACGTTTTCGCTGCTACAAGTGCGCTTCCTGACAGGTTCCAGTGCTCTCCTCGCTCCACTGGGAGAATATTGGTTCCAATTGCAAGGTTGAAGAAGCAGCCCCACTGTGGGTTAAAGGGTAGTGCACTACAAAGACCAGGATGCAGTGCGCCTGAGACACGCCCATAGAGGCAGGTGAGAGCTATTTGAGTGGACACTACCAGAAACTGTTTGATTGACCTTCATGAACATTGCCTCTGAGGAAAGGGTCATCCCTGAAACGCATCAGGCTTTTATGTTCGAAGGAGACTCTGAAATCTGCTGGGGATCGAGCAAGTGAAATGGATTCAAATAAACGTGCTTATTGAAAAACTTCGTGTGGCAGTGCTTCGCAAAAGGCTACCTGTTCTGATTGAATACTTTTCGGCTGTTGCCCAGTCGAGAAGCAAGTCCCACCTTGAATGAGGGTCCATGCAGGCTTTTTGTAAGAGCTTGCAGTGTTGGAACGAAGGCAGGTGCAGCGCCAACACAGGTGGTGCTGCCTTGGACACGTTTTCGCTGCTACAAGTGCGCTTCCTGACAGGTTCCAGTGCTCTCCTCGCTCCACTGGGAGAATATTGGTTCCAATTGCAAGGTTGAAGAAGCAGCCCCACTGTGGGTTAAAGGGTAGTGCACTACAAAGCCAAGGATGCAGTGCACCTGAGACACGCCCATAGAGGCAAGTGAGAGCTATTTGAGTGGACACTACCAGAAACTGTTTGATTGACCTTCATGAACATTGCCTCTGAGGAAAGGGTCATCCCTGAAACGCGTCAGGCTTTTATGTTCGAAGGAGACTCTGAAATCTGCTGGGGATCGAGCAAGTGAAATGGATTCAAATAAACGTGCTTATTGAAAAACTTCGTGTGGCAGTGCTTCGCAAAAGGCTACCTGTTCTGATTGAATATATATATATAAATAACCAAGAAACCGCTGTTCCACGGCGGACCAACACTGCTTGGTGAGACGCGAGCTACAGATCAGCGTCTCCAATGCTGGTGCAGAGAAGTGCATGGCAGAAAGAAAGGGGCAGGAGGTGAAAATTGCAGCAACATCATTGCGGCCCCGTTCTGCATTGAATAACCTGAGTGTAGCACTGTGGGACTGGTAGTCCTCTGAATTGGCCACAAACAGTGATTCGATGCAGGTGTGGTTCCTGAACTACTTAGAGGAGGAGCCTTCAATGAACAAGCAAACGGAGAGCTAGCATTTGAATTTCGGCATCTGACGAAGGCACACGCCGAAACCTGGTTATGCAGAGAGATTCAATAAACGGCACACCCCTGAGAAACCCGCTGTGTCCTTTGCTTTCTTCACCCGTTGGGAAGGAGAAGTTGATTTGGTTTACAGCGCCGACCCGTGAGGCGCGCAAAGGACCCTTTCGCCACAAGTGTGTCACGGAGACATGGGAATGAACTGAAGTTAGCCGAGGTATCGGAATTTACCGTGACCCGCCATTCACCGACCTGACACCAAGAAACCGCTGTTCCACGGCGGACCAACACTGCTTGGTGAGACGCGAGCTACAGATCAGCGTCTCCAATGCTGGTGCAGAGAAGTGCATGGCAGAAAGAAAGGGGCAGGAGGTGAAAATTGCAGCAACATCATTGCGGCCCCGTTCTGCATTGAATAACCTGAGTGTAGCACTGTGGGACTGGTAGTCCTCTGAATTGGCCACAAACAGTGATTCGATGCAGGTGTGGTTCCTGAACTACTTAGAGGAGGAGCCTTCAATGAACAAGCAAACGGAGAGCTAGCATTTGAATTTCGGCATCTGACGAAGGCACACGCCGAAACCTGGTTATGCAGAGAGATTCAATAAACGGCACACCCCTGAGAAACCCGCTGTGTCCTTTGCTTTCTTCACCCGTTGGGAAGGAGAAGTTGATTTGGTTTATAGCGCCGACCCGTGAGGCGCGCAAAGGACCCTTTCGCCACAAGTGTGTCACGGAGACATGGGAATGAACTGAAGTTAGCCGAGGTATCGGAATTTACCGTGACCCGCCATTCACCGACCTGACACCAAGAAACCGCTGTTCCACGGCGGACCAACACTGCTTGGTGAGACGCGAGCTACAGATCAGCGTCTCCAATGCTGGTGCAGAGAAGTGCATGGCAGAAAGAAAGGGGCAGGAGGTGAAAATTGCAGCAACATCATTGCGGCCCCGTTCTGCATTGAATAACCTGAGTGTAGCACTGTGGGACTGGTAGTCCTCTGAATTGGCCACAAACAGTGATTCGATGCAGGTGTGGTTCCTGAACTACTTAGAGGAGGAGCCTTCAATGAACAAGCAAACGGAGAGCTAGCATTTGAATTTCGGCATCTGACGAAGGCACACGCCGAAACCTGGTTATGCAGAGAGATTCAATAAACGGCACACCCCTGAGAAACCCGCTGTGTCCTTTGCTTTCTTCACCTGTTGGGAAGGAGAAGTTGATTTGGTTTATAGCGCCGACCCGTGAGGCGCGCAAAGGACCCTTTCGCCACAAGTGTGTCACGGAGACATGGGAATGAACTGAAGTTAGCCGAGGTATCGGAATTTACCGTGACCCGCCATTCACCGACCTGACACCAAGAAACCGCTGTTCCACGGCGGACCAACACTGCTTGGTGAGACGCGAGCTACAGATCAGCGTCTCCAATGCTGGTGCAGAGAAGTGCATGGCAGAAAGAAAGGGGCAGGAGGTGAAAATTGCAGCAACATCATTGCGGCCCCGTTCTGCATTGAATAACCTGAGTGTAGCACTGTGGGACTGGTAGTCCTCTGAATTGGCCACAAACAGTGATTCGATGCAGGTGTGGTTCCTGAACTACTTAGAGGAGGAGCCTTCAATGAACAAGCAAACGGAGAGCTAGCATTTGAATTTCGGCATCTGACGAAGGCACACGCCGAAACCTGGTTATGCAGAGAGATTCAATAAACGGCACACCCCTGAGAAACCCGCTGTGTCCTTTGCTTTCTTCACCCGTTGGGAAGGAGAAGTTGATTTGGTTTATAGCGCCGACCCGTGAGGCGCGCAAAGGACCCTTTCGCCACAAGTGTGTCACGGAGACATGGGAATGAACTGAAGTTAGCCGAGGTATCGGAATTTACCGTGACCCGCCATTCACCGACCTGACACCAAGAAACCGCTGTTCCACGGCGGACCAACACTGCTTGGTGAGACGCGAGCTACAGATCAGCGTCTCCAATGCTGGTGCAGAGAAGTGCATGGCAGAAAGAAAGGGGCAGGAGGTGAAAATTGCAGCAACATCATTGCGGCCCCGTTCTGCATTGAATAACCTGAGTGTAGCACTGTGGGACTGGTAGTCCTCTGAATTGGCCACAAACAGTGATTCGATGCAGGTGTGGTTCCTGAACTACTTAGAGGAGGAGCCTTCAATGAACAAGCAAACGGAGAGCTAGCATTTGAATTTCGGCATCTGACGAAGGCACACGCCGAAACCTGGTTATGCAGAGAGATTCAATAAACGGCACACCCCTGAGAAACCCGCTGTGTCCTTTGCTTTCTTCACCCGTTGGGAAGGAGAAGTTGATTTGGTTTACAGCGCCGACCCGTGAGGCGCGCAAAGGACCCTTTCGCCACAAGTGTGTCACGGAGACATGGGAATGAACTGAAGTTAGCCGAGGTATCGGAATTTACCGTGACCCGCCATTCACCGACCTGACACCAAGAAACCGCTGTTCCACGGCGGACCAACACTGCTTGGTGAGACGCGAGCTACAGATCAGCGTCTCCAATGCTGGTGCAGAGAAGTGCATGGCAGAAAGAAAGGGGCAGGAGGTGAAAATTGCAGCAACATCATTGCGGCCCCGTTCTGCATTGAATAACCTGAGTGTAGCACTGTGGGACTGGTAGTCCTCTGAATTGGCCACAAACAGTGATTCGATGCAGGTGTGGTTCCTGAACTACTTAGAGGAGGAGCCTTCAATGAACAAGCAAACGGAGAGCTAGCATTTGAATTTCGGCATCTGACGAAGGCACACGCCGAAACCTGGTTATGCAGAGAGATTCAATAAACGGCACACCCCTGAGAAACCCGCTGTGTCCTTTGCTTTCTTCACCCGTTGGGAAGGAGAAGTTGATTTGGTTTATAGCGCCGACCCGTGAGGCGCGCAAAGGACCCTTTCGCCACAAGTGTGTCACGGAGACATGGGAATGAACTGAAGTTAGCCGAGGTATCGGAATTTACCGTGACCCGCCATTCACCGACCTGACACCAAGAAACCGCTGTTCCACGGCGGACCAACACTGCTTGGTGAGACGCGAGCTACAGATCAGCGTCTCCAATGCTGGTGCAGAGAAGTGCATGGCAGAAAGAAAGGGGCAGGAGGTGAAAATTGCAGCAACATCATTGCGGCCCCGTTCTGCATTGAATAACCTGAGTGTAGCACTGTGGGACTGGTAGTCCTCTGAATTGGCCACAAACAGTGATTCGATGCAGGTGTGGTTCCTGAACTACTTAGAGGAGGAGCCTTCAATGAACAAGCAAACGGAGAGCTAGCATTTGAATTTCGGCATCTGACGAAGGCACACGCCGAAACCTGGTTATGCAGAGAGATTCAATAAACGGCACACCCCTGAGAAACCCGCTGTGTCCTTTGCTTTCTTCACCTGTTGGGAAGGAGAAGTTGATTTGGTTTATAGCGCCGACCCGTGAGGCGCGCAAAGGACCCTTTCGCCACAAGTGTGTCACGGAGACATGGGAATGAACTGAAGTTAGCCGAGGTATCGGAATTTACCGTGACCCGCCATTCACCGACCTGACACCAAGAAACCGCTGTTCCACGGCGGACCAACACTGCTTGGTGAGACGCGAGCTACAGATCAGCGTCTCCAATGCTGGTGCAGAGAAGTGCATGGCAGAAAGAAAGGGGCAGGAGGTGAAAATTGCAGCAACATCATTGCGGCCCCGTTCTGCATTGAATAACCTGAGTGTAGCACTGTGGGACTGGTAGTCCTCTGAATTGGCCACAAACAGTGATTCGATGCAGGTGTGGTTCCTGAACTACTTAGAGGAGGAGCCTTCAATGAACAAGCAAACGGAGAGCTAGCATTTGAATTTCGGCATCTGACGAAGGCACACGCCGAAACCTGGTTATGCAGAGAGATTCAATAAACGGCACACCCCTGAGAAACCCGCTGTGTCCTTTGCTTTCTTCACCCGTTGGGAAGGAGAAGTTGATTTGGTTTATAGCGCCGACCCGTGAGGCGCGCAAAGGACCCTTTCGCCACAAGTGTGTCACGGAGACATGGGAATGAACTGAAGTTAGCCGAGGTATCGGAATTTACCGTGACCCGCCATTCACCGACCTGACACCAAGAAACCGCTGTTCCACGGCGGACCAACACTGCTTGGTGAGACGCGAGCTACAGATCAGCGTCTCCAATGCTGGTGCAGAGAAGTGCATGGCAGAAAGAAAGGGGCAGGAGGTGAAAATTGCAGCAACATCATTGCGGCCTCGTTCTGCATTGAATAACCTGAGTGTAGCACTGTGGGACTGGTAGTCCTCTGAATTGGCCACAAACAGTGATTCGATGCAGGTGTGGTTCCTGAACTACTTAGAGGAGGAGCCTTCAATGAACAAGCAAACGGAGAGCTAGCATTTGAATTTCGGCATCTGACGAAGGCACACGCCGAAACCTGGTTATGCAGAGAGATTCAATAAACGGCACACCCCTGAGAAACCCGCTGTGTCCTTTGCTTTCTTCACCCGTTGGGAAGGAGAAGTTGATTTGATATATATATATATATATATATATATATATATATATATATATATATATATATATAATCCATGGATACAGAGCTATTTTTTCCTCGTATATTATTTACAAAGTTTGAGCCGCATAAACTGTAGCTTGTATTAATAGTTACTGTCTGTCAACATAGCTTATTGTATGGGTTTGGAATCACTGTCATCCAGTCCACAAGGGAACTTTGGATGCTTCGCAACTTTGTTGGTGTTGTTCTTTCCATTCTCCACATGGCATTCAACCATCCTAATCTAATGTTTGGACCTGCATATGCCCCCTTTTAAAACTTTTGCTTTTTGATTTTCTTCTGACTTCTGCGTTTTTCAGTTCTGTGTTAAGTGTATAGTACGAAACTAACAATCCAAAAAGGATGGCACGCTATATGCTGCTCATGATCTCTGAATAATTATAAATGTTAGCACAATCCTGATATGAAAGCACAAGACATCAAAAGCACAAGATATAACAGTGCAGTTACAATAAAATAGTATTGGTAAGTTTGAGCAATGTTTGCAAACAAGAGTAAGGAGTTCCAGAGTTCAGGGTCCTCAATATTGCTTAAAGGTTTAAACCAGTAGGGTTTAATAATTGAGCAACCAGTGCTGCCTAGCCACTGGCCAGGTAATCACGTCCTATTTACAGGTGCCTATAACTCATCAGAAAAATCAAAACAAAGCCAATATCGACCCAAGGCGCTGAATGAAGAGGTTGATAGGCCTTACTGAACCAAACAGGGGATAAATATGTTTGGCAAGTAAGGAGATACTGGAAAGCAGGGATCTAACATGTTCAACTAGTTTCAGGAGGAATGGAATTACTGCATGCAAATGTCAGAGTTACAAATCAGTGTAAAAATAAGTAGTGTGGCTCATGACCTTCAAAGAATATGCCTACCACTTTTGTAATTTTAGATTCTTACTAGACTCCTAAAACAGGATTTCACAGCTCAATACAGGGCAAATCCACCCAAACCCATACAGTCTGCTATTGTGCTAGACAGTAAGGAGACATTTGAGTGACATCTTATGCTGAATCAGTCATTGTTAGCCTGAAATGTGTGTTATAGAGAGTGTCTTGTCCATGGCACCAGCTTGTTGTTGTCATGTTTCTTGTTTTAGTATCAGCCAGCCAAATCAACACCTGGACCCCAATCATGGAGAAGCCAATCTGTGAGAACTTCTTAGTGCCACTGACAGGAGTGCCACAATCTCTTGGCTATTTTATCTAGAACATACAGCAAGAGGTTGCACCTAGTACTCCAAACGAGAGAATCTTAAGGGTCCCTGCTAAATATGTGTTGGAAAACAAGGCAGTATCTGTGAGGCCTGCACAAACAACATGTCTACATTTGTCCTTCACTGAGAACAACACACCCCATTGTAGAGCTTGACTCTAAGAGGCTAGCGTTGCAGAGCAGTCTAAGGCTTACTCAAGGGAGGTGGTGTGGCTAGTAATCGCCATTTACCAGTACGCAGAAATAACACTCAGTAATTGATTGTGCAGTCTTTACTTTGCTTTATAAAAAGACATTTATTATACACACAGTACTCAATACTATGCATCAATGTACAAATATACATAAGCTGTTGGAAATACTTCTGGACATTGCATAACATTCCCACCCCTCCTGCAGGGAGGGGGGTCTAGTACCACCACTCCCATGTATGCACATCATCTTGCCCCCAAATGCAGTGAGTTAACTATAACGGGGAGCGAGGGCCTCTCCCCCTGGCACCATCCCAGGGGCGGCCCTCCACAGTATCACAACCAACAAGCATTTAGAATTGGAACACCTGCCATGGCGACACATAACTCTGACTGAGCATCTCATACTGACCATACAGTATACACCTCTACACCATAGTGGCTGACAGTCTTGGTTGTTCTTCACCTAACACAGTAGAAAGAATACATGTTTAAGCATCACATAGAATGACGGTACCTATCATGTCTGGTAACAGGTATAATGCAAGTCAATCACGGCTCCTACAAGGCATCACTGCTATAACCACAGGATTCAGCATTTATAACCAGGCACCCTAGCCAGAATGCCTAGCAGCATCATCCCAATTCACTTATCAATTCACATATCACATGTGACTTCCAGTCCCCAAAAGAAACAACATCATGTAAATGCACCACTCTGCAATTTCACCTTTCCATCTCTAGGAGGTATCACTTTACTAACCATCCAGGTTTAACCGTACACCCTTTTCTGCAGTCCCAAGCTTCAGATCCCAGCTGCAGGACAAAAGTTCCATTGTTGGATTAGCTTAAGAAACCATGGTTGACCCTTGAGGGGTTCTTTCTTTTAAGTTCTCCATAGACTGAGGATAGGGACTTCCCATCTTTGTGCTGGGGGAGTCTGCATGCTCCTGCAGCTCCCTCTGCCTCTTTTCCAACAAAGGGGGGGTGACCCCCTCCTCCGGGTGCCACCTCGCACCCTAAACACACAGCAATCCCCATGCCTTGCAAGGCATTATGGGGCGCTTTCTGTGCAGAGAGCACATATCAGAGCAACGTCTCTCCTGCTGCCCCAGGGAGATCCATGCTTTCCTGACTGGCAGCCTCACGCCGCATCCAACCTTTGTTTGGGGCCCGGTCCCACCCGGACCCCTTTCTTGCAGATAAGGTTGATTGCAGCTTGAGGAGCCCACCCCGGCAGCTACTGATGGCCCCCTGTCTGGCCAGCATCCTGCGGGCAGACACGGAGGCTGCTCCTGTACTGGCGGGACTTCGGAGGAGTGCAACAGCACTACCCCTGCCTTCTTCCTGCTCTGGGGAGTGCAGTGGCACTCCCCCCTCCTTTCAGCTTCACCGGGTCCAGGGGTTGGGGGTACCGGGCCCCCAGGAGGTCTCTTTATGAGGAGTGCAACAGCACTCCCTAGCTTCATCTCCCTTACTGCGGGGGAGTGCGGCGGCACTCCCCCCTCCTTAAGCAGCCACTGTGGCCCAGATTTGGGGTTCCAGGGACCCAGAATTCTTCTTCTTCCTGACTTCACCTTTGGCAGGGCCTTGAGTTGGGGGCCCTTGGAACTACTTCACTCCACTTCTTCGGGGGCAGGCGCACAACCTGGGCACCTTCACAGGAAGCACAATGGCGCTCCCCGACTTCTACTTCGTTGAGGGACAAGGTAGGATCCTGGTCCCTCATTTGGGGCTCATTCATTGGGAGGGCGAGGGTGCTTCCCGACTTTCCTTTCTTCCGGGGGCAGCCCCCAGAACCTGACCCACACTGGGGGCACATCCAAGACCGGCAGTGGAACCCCACACTCTTCGTCATCAGTCCGATTAGACGTCAAAGGTTGCCTACATTCTGGGGGCTTATCTCAGCCCCCAGCTGATTTGCACCATTTTGGCCTCTCCTTGCTCATGGTGACCAGCCCTTGCCACCTGGAGCATTTTCACCACCCTCCTGACCTCCAGGAGGGAGGGCTTTTTAAGGAGCTGTCATTACTGGCTCCCTGCACCAGTCTTTCACCTGGCTCTACTTCTGGCCTCTCTTCTCCTTGCGCAGAGGCTCAGGCTTCTCCTCACTGGCCCTGGACTCTCTCAAAAGCACAGTCTAGGGTCTTGGGACAGTCAGGAGGTTCCTCCTTCCAACTGCCCATGACACCAGGCTCCAGCACCAGTCTTCCTCAGTAAGACCACGCCCCAGAGAGAGCTCCTCTTCCTAGGCAAGATATTTTAAAAGCATTTTCATGGGGCTGGAAGGAAGGCACTTCTGCCGTATCCTGCAGGAAGACATCACCTCTCTGCCCCTGCTCCCTTCCTGCACAGGCCTCTTGGATACCTTAAAATGGCATTGTACAGGGGTCTCATGCCACATGGTCTCAGAAAAGCCCCATTCCCCCCTTTCTGCCTTCATTTCTCCGAGCAGGCCTGGTGCCTCGCACCGGGTGACAGCTGCTGATGGATAACCTGCAGCTTCAACCCCATCCCTCCCTCCTGGAGAGAGACACATTTCCCCTTGGAATGCTTGCAGTGAAGGGCTAGGCCTCTGATGCTACAGCTTGGGGAGGAAGGTAATTCATCAATCCAGCAGGGTCAGAGGAATATGACATTTCTGGATCACCCCTAAGCAGTACAGATATGGCTTTGGACTCAGCAGAATGCTTCTTTTTACACAACTTACAGTGTACTTTCAATCAATAAATCAGAAGTTTGTGAAGCGTGACTAACCTGTAAGAGTCTCAAGGCACAGGGGGGAGGGGGGAGCAGGTTCCAGTCCATCAAAGAGGTTGTCTGCCGAAGAGCCAGGTTTTGAGTGTTGCTTGTGAAGATGGGGAGTGATGTTGTCTGTCTGAGGTGGATTGGTAGGGTGTTCCGTGCTCTGCCCGCGAGGAAGGAGAAGGAGCGGCGTTCTGATCTGGTCTTTCTGGCACGGAGAACCATGGCATAGGAGAGCTCGGCTGAACGTAGGGTTCTTTGGGGTGTGTGGAAGTTGAGTTGGCTTTTGAGGTATGCTGGTCCGGTGTCGTGGAGGGCTTTGTGTGCGTGTTTGAGGATCTTGAAGGTGAATATAGCCTCGATGGGGAGCCAGTGGAGTGTGCGAAGGTGTTGGGAGATGAGGCAGTTTCATGGTAGGTTGAGGACCAGTCTTGCAGCGGCATTCTGGACGTTTTGTAGATTGCAGGTGAGGTTTTTGTTCATGCCAGCATAGAATGCATAGCCGTAGTCGAGCCTGCTGGTGACAAGTGCGTGGATGATGGTTTTTCTGTGCTTGAGGGGGATCTATTTGAAGGTCTTACATAGGAGGTGGATGATGTGGAAGCAGGAGGATGGACAGAGTTGATCTGGTGGCCCATTTTGAGCTAGGAGTCTAGGATGATTCCAAGGTTGCGTGCGTGGTCCGTGGGGGTGGGTGGGCTACCGAGGGCAGAGGGGCCACCAGGTGTCGCTTCCAAGCATCAGGGTGTAGGCCCATGATGCATAATTCTGTTTTGTCTGTGTTGAGTTGTAGCAGCTGCTTTTCATCCACCTGGCAACAGCTTCCATGCCTGCTTGGAAGTTGTGTTTGGCTGCGTTGTCTTTGTTGGATAGGGAGAGGATGAGTTGGGTGTCCTCTGTGTATGAAACAATGTTGAGTCTGGTTTGGTGCGTGTCTGGAATTTGTAGGCCCTAGGGAAGTGAAACTACCCCATATGGTCCCCATCTTCATAGGAGAGTAATGGAGTGTTCCTACAGTGAAAACAGCAAAGCACATTGACTTTACCTTCCATGTGTCTCCTCACACATTATAAAGCCTGTTCCCTGTCACCACCCAACTACGCATATTTCCTGCCACACCATTCTAGCTGTACCTGCTCCTGGGCTGTGCATGACCAGAATCATGGGTGCACGCCCGTGTGCACACTTGTCTACATGGAACCAGTCTGGCGCCCCTTACCCCGGCTGGAGCACAGCGGCATTCTCTCACAAGGGGGACACTGGTGCAATCCACATACAGTCTGTTTCATCATGAGTTCACTTTGGGTGAATCCCAGCTTATGAGGCTCTCCCACAGAAAAAGCTTAAAAATTAGGGGGCAGATTTATGAGGCCCTTGCGCCACGTTTACGCCGCTGTTGCGTCACGCAAGGCGGTGTAAACGTGGCGCATCCCTACGAACGATTTACAACGTGACGCATCTAGGCAGATGCGTCACGTTGTAAAGCCCTGCGCCGCTTGTGGGCGTTCCAGCGCAGGGTGGGCGTTCCGGGGCAGGTGCGCCTCGCAAAAGTGGCTGAGTGAAATCTATAAGATTTCACTCAGTCACTTTCAGGCCAATGCTGCGTCAAAAGCCTGCGCCTGCTTGAAGCAGGCGTAGGGCTTGATGCAGCATTGGTCAAGTAGGGCACCCCCCGAGCCTTGCTGGAGCTGCGTCGCGCTTGCGACGCAAATCAAGCAATGCGCCGCCTTTACGGCACAGATGCGTCACGCATCTGTGCCGTTTTTGCCCCATGGTGCGCCGCATTGTAAATGCGGCGCACCATGGGTGGCGGAGCTGTGGCGCACTGTGGCACACGTTAACTGGCGCATCCCTGGGGATGCGCCAGTTAACATAAATCTGCCCCCAGGTGTTCATAAAGTAAAAAACCTGGGTGGCTCAGATGGTCAGAACCACCTTCTAACACTATGGCACTGCATACTAAGGGGAAGATTTTCAAGGAAAGTCACTCAGTGTGTGCAGTAAGCCATTTGCCTGCGCCACACTGAGTCACTCTCAAAGCACAGGGATGAGACATATTTACAACAATATGTTACATCTCTGTGCTTCCCCCTGCACTGACGCACAAACTACTGCCATGCGCTAGCACAGGCATCCTTGCACCATGTTGCAATACCTGCGTCAAGGGTATGATTGTATATGTGCAGGAAGGGTTCCCATCCTGCACATAAACAATCAGATATTGCATTTTCAACGTCTATGTGTGCTTCATTAGCACACATAGAACTTGCAAAACGTCATTATTTTACTCATTGTTTATGTGCAGGAAGAGACACCTTCCTGTACATAAACAATCACCAGAGATGATTTCCTCTTTCTATGTGTACTGCAGAATGCAGCATGTATAGAATGAGGAAAAAACGAGGAAAAGTAAATACATTTCTCCTAGTTGCACCTCCCTATGCCTCTCCTGGGGAGGTGTAGAATTCAGATCCATTTCTCGTAATTCTGGAAATGTGTCTGGTTCCATGGGTGTTGGGTGGGAACCCCCACAGCAACACCAATGGAACGCCCCT
Source organism: Lissotriton helveticus (assembly GCF_964261635.1). Lineage (NCBI taxonomy): Eukaryota > Metazoa > Chordata > Amphibia > Caudata > Salamandridae > Lissotriton > Lissotriton helveticus. Next base: position 874,584,139 of record NC_136068.1, on the reverse strand, counting down.
TTCACACAAAGTGCAGCGTGCAAAGCAGCCATATTTGCAAGCACAGGAAAAGTCATGCACAGTGGCTTTTCCTTTCTTTGTAAATTAGAGCCACTAATATGCGCCGCCGGTGCGTCACAAAAAGTGACACACTGGTGGCGCAAAGGGCTTGTAAATCTGCCCCAACGTCTCCAAGGAAAAGGTCCTCGTTGAGATCTTTGAATATATGGTGTATGTGGTTGAACAGTCATTACCTATCTCAAGAGAGGTCTTGTAGGAAGAGCCTGAGCTCAGTAAAGCACAATCATCACATATGTAGTAATGACTGAAATCCATCCTAAGAAATAACTCAAGAATATATACATAAATTTACTCTATGAAGTTGAATTCAAATGGTAACAAGAACACAAAACGACATAGAGTAACCAATGAAAAAGTAATGTAAACAAAATAATTATAAAACAAGAACTACAAGCCATGCACACCATATTTTGGCCGTGATTGCTAAATGATTTTAAACAATAGCACAATCTTGAAAAGGAAAATCACATTGACACAACAGTGCAGCTACAGTAGAAGTGGTACTTGTGCGTTTAAGCAAAAGCAGTTACGTGGCTGATGAAGCAAATGCCTAGCAGCTTTGTTCTGTACTATTTGAAGTGTATGAATTCAGCACTTAGGAAGCCCCAAGTACAGAGAGTTGACATAGTCTAGCTTAGTAAGGGCAAGTACAATGACTAGTTGCGTGAGAGCCTCCAAGGAAAGAAATTTACTAATCTTTCGGATTTTCTTAAGTTGAAAAAAACATGAGGAAGCCACAGCCAAAAGTTGAGGTTTTATGGTCAAATTATCATCGATCAGGACTCCAAGGATCTTCAGAAATTACTTGGACAAAGGGGGAGAGCCCATCGTTGCTGGCCAAAGTGAGGGCTTCCATTGGTCCAACTTATTTTTGATGATGACAATCTCTGTCTAATCGGAGTTGAGCTTCAGTTGATTGGCATTCATCCATTGACGAATAAACAACATCATGTGTTGAAAGGTAGAAACACATTCCGAGGTATTATCAATAGTTTAAATCAGTTGTAAGTCGTCCGCGTAGTTATAAACCTTGACCTTCCCTTGATTCAGGGAGTGCACCAGTGGACACATGTATAGGTTTTAAAGAAGAGGGGACAGGAAGGAATCCTCAGGAATACCACAGGATAAATTGACCTTGAGAGAGCAAAAAGTGACTGAAAAAATGAGAGAAGAGCTCATCTTACCATAATCTTGGCTAGGCCATTCCATTGCCACAAATCTTGTGCAGATATATACATTAAAAACAATAACAGATGGTCGAATGATCAGATTAAAAAGTACATTGCGCAAAAGTGAATGAAGTCATAAAAAGAGAGCTCAATAATACTGTTTCCCCACTCTGGTGCTCTATCTCATGGCAGCAGTATTTTTTATATATCATCAAACATATATTTTCAGCTTGTAAATGCAGTAGGGAAAATAGGCAGGTTTGCAACTCTTAATATTAACACATATTAATGGGAATAACAATATTTTTTATAGGCGCATTGTACAGCTTATATAAAAAAAGAAAAAGCTCAGCATAGACCTCTCTGAACGTGAATCACAGAGGCACAACTCAAGGGCGGAGTCAGAGTGGGCATTTCCATGAAATGAGAATTAAAAGCAGTTGGAGCCCATGCAGATAAGAGTGGTGGAGCTGTGGGGCGGGATGGGGGGGATTTAGACAGACGACAACGAAGGGAAATTAAATACATTTTTATTTTCCCTCGTCGTCATCCGTCAAAATTCCCCCCAAAATCTTTGCGGGTGTTGTAGTGGGACTTATTCTCAATTATTAATCCTAATTGGTTAATTTATTGACATATTGCATTAACACTGAGATCAAATTCTGAACTCACATAACACAATACAAAAAAGCCTGGAATTAACTGAGCACGCCATTGCAGAGTTACATCCTTCCTACCAAAAGTAGATTTCATAACCACCACCTAGGCTCTGGTCTTTCCCCATCTGGCCAGAGGTAAGGTAATAGTTTGCTCAACATAGTCCATAATATCTATCTGACTCATCTGAGGAGCATACAGGATCTAATAGCTGACCTCTTCAAGGGTCATCAGTAATACTGCATGATCACACACCCTCAGAGACATCTGCTATCTCCCACTGCCTGCTCACACAACATTCATGAGCAGTTTCACAAGCTACACAGTATTAAATAGTGGCATTCCTCTGTACCATGCAGCCATAGTTCGAAGCTCTGGTGTAGCATGACAGACATGTATCATCATCATTGCCAGACTAGAAATTAAGCAGTGCCAAAACTGATGACCTGACATTGTCATAATTCTCCTAACATTTGGAACTCTTTCCCAGGCCAGATGTACATCACTCCATCCCTCACAGCTTCAACAACTAGCTGCAAAATCCATGTCTACAAATAGCTCCACCTCATGGAGTAGCATCAGGGATGCAAGAAAATCCGTGAAGAGTTCACACTTCTACATGATTTCTAACCCAAATCTCAGCGCAACCACAATTATATTCATGGCACTAAGTGACCTTCACCCAATCCACAGACCCTTCCATGATCTACTGCAACATACCTCCCTTGATTTTGCATTCCAACTCTCCCTGTGCTCTCTTTCTGTTGCTGCACTACCCATGTCGTTTAAGCAAGAGACTTCTTTTTTTTTTGGTCCTCATCTCACCTTTCAAGCCTCTGCGGGTCTTATGAAGCCGCCTTCTCAATCGGTCGCCCCCACGGCTTACCGCACTCGCTTGGGTCATCCGACCTGCCTCTTCTTTTTGTAAGAGGTCCTGGTGTAATCATGAGACCAATGAGGTTTACAGTAATCTTAAAGTCTTACCCCAGCCCACGAGAGGGTGCCATATATTCATTACCTTGTCCTTCACGCCCTCAAACTCTAACCGTGACATGGTGAATGCAGCTTTGAGCCAGTCTTCCCTTTGGGGGGGTAGGGGGTCCTTCCACCTCTTGCACACCTCCCTTCTAGCCAGCAATATCATATACAATAATAAACCCCTATCTTTCTGAGAAAGGGTCTGGCTGAGGCGTCCATCATCTCCGAAAAACACCAAAGACATGTTAATTTCTATAATGGTTTTGAAAATGTCTCGTATGTTATCTCCCACCTCCACCCAAAATTTTACAAGTGCTGGACATTCATAGAAAATGTGTTGTGTGCGTTTTTGTACAAGTTTGGGTCACCGAGGTTTTTCAAGAGGGTGCGGTTGAAGGTTTTGAGGGCAGCCCTGGAGTTATGGTATAGGCTCAGGTGCAGTTGGGGCATTGGGTACCATTCTGAAAATGCCCCAGTATGGGATGCACCAGGTACACCGGACTGTTTGAAGGACAGTTTGGCATTGCCAATAAGAAGGGAAAGTATTACAAATTGGTCTGAACTGCTGGATTCCGGGGGGATTCATTCATGGGAGTACCTAAGGGTAAAGATCGGGCCAGGACTCTCAAGATTCAAATACATGCAGTTAACATCATGGTATGCGGCAGAAAAGGGGGAGACCGGCGGGAACAGAGATATTGAAGACCTGTTCAGTTCTAACCGTTCACTTATTAAAGAAATATCTATATGGTACAACAGCTTGTTGGATGTTGAAGACCAAGCGGTACCCCCCTTCTCCGCAGTTTGGATAGATACCCCACTTCGGCTGCAAACAGACTCCTTATATGAACCATCTCTAAAGATCATGTACAGATATGTCAAGCCTGCTTGTTTAAAAAAAAAAAAAATCTTTGTTATTAATAGACTTTACTATACCCCCGCAAAAATTGCAAAGTTCGCCCCACACCCCGCCCCCAAATGCCTCAGGTGTGCGACACCTCTTGCAGACGATATACACATTTTCGAAGCAAGAGACTTCTGTAAGAGAAAGCTTGCAGTTCATTTTAAACAGCAGCAGTGACATGAAGGAGTTTTAGTTTTCCAGAGGACAGTGGTCCCTGATGAAGATCAATGCAATATATTATATACAAATAGCATTTTAATCATAAAACAAAAAAATTAAGAAAAGCATTGGAGATGTGTGCAGGTCACACTAAAAGAGGGTCTGTCTAGGACCAAGGGCTGATGGATCCAGGAATATAACCAATGGAGCTGCCTGTATAATGGAGATTGATGGGACAGGGGCGATGTGATCCCTAAAGATGTGGCAGCCAAATGGCTAACAAGCTGTCCGCGTTGTCAGGATGTAGGTTCTCGAATCAAAATCAGTTAGGCGTTCTACAAGACTTAGAGACCGCAGAGTACGGTTTAACTATCTCTTCTTCTGGCTCCTCTACACTCTTGAGTCCTGATAATGATCCATAGATTCCCACAAGGATAGAAATGTTGTCAAACTTAAACACGGCCCCTACATCTTTAACGAGCCATGCAATTCTTGTTCTATTGATACACATACCGATCATGATTTCTCACTTGTGTGTATAACTTATAAGAGAGCACTAATCACGCTTTTGCACTAAGCGCCCACTGTGTTACTGTTTTTATTGCTTCCTTCATTTATTTTTTGGATTATGAATAAAAAGCCATTTGGATGTAATATATTGTGTTGATCTTTAGTAGGGACCACTGACCTATGGAACACATGCATGGCCTAAGTTCCTAGAAATACCAGGGTTTCCCTTTTATACTATGCCTTTGACTAGAGTATGAAACTATGAAGGATTTTTACAACCACCGAGCTTGCCAATATCTAGTGCCTCTCTATGATACACAAGCTAAAGGGAGAAACGAAACTGTTAACTGTTTAATTAAATGCCAACATAAGGGAATGCTGCAATAAATATTTGTGGTGGAATACAATTCACCATAAGGCACTATGACATATCTCCTTTTGAAACACCGAGAACGCTCTCATCACAATTGATGTTGTAGGTAGTCAAAAATGATTTGGTGCATAGAGTTATATAATATTACTTGGATAAACTATAGGTGAATATTAAGGGACAATAGGCATAGGAGGACACCATGGTTTGTCAATTGTAAATAATTTGAGAGAATTTCAGGTGGGTGAATTATTTAGGCACGTAATCAAACAGTTTTATCGCTGCGTCTATGTCATGGTTAGACAATATTTCTTGGTTGGAGGGGCAAATGTATAGGATTAGTAATCATGGGTGCCTGTTTGCGTATACTTTATAGTATGCAAATGAATTATTTTCGTTTTGGTAGATTTGGCTTTATGCTGATTCCAATGTATTTCTATACTTTAATTTTTAGGTGTCTTTATGTCCAGTTATGTTTTGGTTTGTAATAAATCTTTACGTAGTTGTCTGTGGTTACTATGTTTCTCGAGAAATTCTCGAGAAATTCTTGGGTTGATTTGCGCGATTAACTATTTACTCGCCTCTACACTTGCTGCTAAAAAAGAACCATTGGATTGTGATTCTAGAACAGTTCCAGAACTTATGGGCCCAGTCCTTTCACCGGGAATGTGCACGAATTCAGGAAATTTTCTATCATAAACTATCTCCAAACCTGGTTTAGTGTTCTACTGGTTGCTAATCCAATACAATGATCAACTGTAGCCCCATGCCCACCCTATGATATGTATAACTGTAATTAGCTTTACTAATTATAATAGAAACAAAAAAAACACGAATGTGTTGGCCCTAACAGAAACCAGAATGTAGTGCGTTGTTCTCTCGCTCTATCCCTAGTCAACCTTGTATAGATAATTATGGGTCTTATTTGCCTTATTTGCATTCAGCAGACCAATTAGTCAATGACTGATCCATTCGTAAACCTTCCACTCAAAATCGCATTTATACTTGTATCATGCGTTCAAGTGTGGATGCTTGAAGCAGGAGTTGTATAGGGCTCGAGCTGTCTCCGCTAAATAATACAGCTATACGAGAATCTGTAAAATGACTCCTGATATGTCAAGTAAGGGTAGCCCTATCTCTGCTTTAACCCAAGCACAATATAATTCCTTTCTCAATTGGAAGCATGTCTTTCAGCTAGACTCCCTCTGCTTGGAGAGCGAGTGGTATCTCTTTCAAGTTTTGATGTGTTGGAACATCATCTAAATATCTTTTATCCACTCGACATCGTTACTGAGGAAAATCTGAGTTCCCATTTGTCCTCAACTACTGACGAAAAACCGTGAAACTTTTGTCAAATCACATTATATTTCTATGTCTCTAAACTTAAATAAATGCATTTAATAAGTGTATTTGTGTGGTGTGCGAATGGTTTTGAATTGTGAAAATCTTGTGAAAATCTAGCTGCTCTTTAGAGTTAGGTTTGTAAATACCAAATAAATGTAATGATAATATTGAAAAGATAAAACCTGCCTTCTCCTCTCTTTTTCTCTGCGGTATCGGATGCGCCAACCTTTATTAGTAGTGTCCTGGAAGAGAAGGGGCTACTTATTGCACAATTTATAGTCTGATGCCCAAGTAGCAGGTGCAGTAAATAGCACCTATTACAATTGGTGACGTAAAAAATTGAGCTTACCATTTGGCGGGCAGCGTACCTTGCTAAATTTTAGTAAGTTTACCCCGCCTAAATATTCCGAAGGTGGTTTTTTATCGCACTTTCTAATTGCCAGAATCGATTAACTGTACACCACTTGTAACTGGGATACCTGTGCAAACAGGTGTCTGTGAAGGATTATTATTTAAAGGAGACCCTACAGCGCCTTGAGGTTCCCTCGGAAATCTTGGCCCTTTATGAAAATGTTCCCCAAAAAATGAACAAAAACAAATGCCACATTGGACATATTGCTACTCCGTATAAAACTGGCTGTAACTTTCTTCGCCTCTCAAAGTGCATAACGGGACACAGAGCAGACAGAAAACCTCGCCCTGGAACACGAAGTGCTGTTTAAAAATAAGGGGCAAAAAGTACTTTAGGAGTCAGTGTTTGTGTTTTTCAATATCCTAGGCTTTAAAAGTAAATTGTATCTGTTTAGAAGAAAGGGTTTTTAAAAGAGTACACATAATAAAATGTTCGGTAAATAGCAATGCATTATTAAATGGATTGCCATTTCATGCCTCCTTTATAAATGTGCAATAATTCCTTTTTTACATTCAGAAGTGACAAAACAGTACTGACAGGGCAGTATTTTTTCAGTGTGCCAAGTCAATACGCTGCAAAATAGATTTTTTTTCTCAAAAGTAATGTCCAGCATAATTAAAGGTCATTTACAAAAAGTAAAAGTGGTCTCTCCTTAATTAAAGATAATTTCGTATCCTAACCTAGTTCCGAGCAGGATGCCGACTGATGATTTGCAGGACTATTACTGAAATTGTCCTAAATGGGCGTAATTATTGTTACATTTACCTTCATATTAGCATAGCTTTCTGGAAGAAAGAAAACTTGCAAAAAACATTTCTGAGGAGGGCCAAGAGCATCCTGATGGCTGTCAGGATCCATTCCAGGACTGACCTTCAACAGCTCTCTCCGGTTTCGCATCCCCAACAGGAATTGAATATGACACCCTAATGCATTAAAGGACAAGTCCAATACTGCAGCCCATTTTCTGCTTTATTATCTCTAATATTTGCATATTGTGGTGCTCAATTACACCACAATTGAGCAGCGGCCCGGTCTCAGCACCGTAATGACTTCCTGATTATCTGTCTTTGAGTGATGAATGAAATGAATATGGAGCTTTCACCGCAGAATGTAAAATGAGCAACCTTTTATCGGAGTCTTGCTCTGTGCTTCACTTGTTTACTTAAATGACTGAAGGGCTACAAACGGGATAAGAAATTTAGGAAACCCAAGTACTTCAATCTCAGTGCCCTGGAACACACACACACACACACACATTCGCACACACACACACATCCATGCACACGCTCACAAACCCACATGCACTCACACAGAATAATAAGTCTCGGGAGGGGGACCATGTATAGGTTAAAGTAGCCTTATATTTAGGTGAATTTGTCATTGCCAACAATAAAGTTTTGAACTGAAAAAACACAGAAATTCACCAGTTATTGTAAGCAGTGCTAACTATGACTTTCACCACCACCATGCACTGCTTATGACCTCACACATGACACCACTCATGATATGTTGTATGACATCATTTATGACATCATTCTTGACATTTCAAATGACATCAGTCATCACATCATTGATGATATCACTGATGATATCATTAATGACGTCATCCAAACTTGTTTTGTACACGTTGCTCTATAAATGGGTATACTATTAGAGCTATGAAAGAAAGTGCAAAATAGTTCAGAAGAACATGATGCGTCGTTACTGCTATCATCCATACAAATATGATGCGTCTTTATTGCTATCAGTTCGGTTCAAAAACTTTATTCGATTCAAACAAAGAATCATAAAAGTGTACATTTTAAAAAACATGATTACAATTTTAAAATGAACCATCTATAATTACACATTAAGAAAGTTTCAAACATAAACTAATACATTCCACAGATCATTTGTCAAAATAAAAACATACAAATAATAGGGCTCATACTAATCGCCCTAAGTCAGCGAGTATTACTACACACAATAGTTGTAATTGAGTGACCCTCATACAGCAACAAGTAAATACAAGTTCCCACAATAATGTATTAGTCTATGGCCAAATTAGCCATACCGTTTCCTAATCTGGAGTGACACTCGTATAAAATTTAACATGGCGGAACATACTCCAGAAGATGATAGCGATAATAAGTAGTCAAAGCCTTCTTTATAATTACAAGGTTGCCACCCCTTCAGGATAGGCTTGATAAATCTACTCCTTGGTTCCTGATATAAAGAACAAAAGAGGACAACATGTATGGGTTTCTGACTAACTCTGTTATTGCATGGGCAAGGCGGCAGCCTCTCACACCAACCCCCTTCTTTTGGAAAGGCGAAAAGAAAATGAAGAGTGTTTAGCCTAAACCTTGTGAGATAAAACCGCCATTGTACATGGGTTGTGAAAGTTAAGTAAAACTGGTGCTGTAGATTAACCACACAACCTGTTGGCCTAACCGGACATAGTGTGTTTAAGGATTTCCGGTAACTTGTTTTAATTTGGGCTTTAATGTCTCCCTGGATATTTTCAGGGTTGTCATAAACATGGCCCAAACCTATTTTATGCAACATATCACTGACATATGACAACCAAGGAATCTGCTTTGCATTGTCAAGACTCTTACAGTCTAGGAGAATATCTCTGGAAAGCTGGAGGTCCTCAGATAGCCATATTTTACCCCATAATAATAAAGGCGAGAGACGAATGATATCAGTCACATAACTCATACACATTTCGTCATGGCAGAAACTAGTTGATGTACCCGATGGAACTGATAATACGCGTTTTAAAAATTCGTTTTCCATAACCTGTATCATGGCAGGGCTTTCAGTCCCCCATACCCCTGCCCCATAAGTGGCCACAGATAGACATTTAGATCTATACAGGGTTTTTAGGTGCGCCACCGGTTTTTGACCGAGCTTACCACAAAAGCGAAACAGGCCCTCTATGGATCGACTGGCACTCTGAGTTCGAGCCTTCATTAATGGGGCCCAGCTCAGTTTGTTATTAAAGAGATTTCCCAGGTAATTAAAGTTATCTACCTTTTCAATGGTAAAGTCATTTACCATGAGCTTCCTGGATTTTGACCCTTTTGGACCACAGACCATTGCAAAAGATTTAGCAAAATTTACCTTCAGATCCAGGTCCAGCATGAAGGTATTAAAGGCATCAAGACAAATCTGCATACTATTTCCTGCAAGGGTCATCAGTACCGTGTCATCGTCATAAGAAAGCATGGGAATACTCTTACTGTTTACCTTTGGGAAGTCACAACAAGATCCAACAAATACTTCTCCAGGCCGTTTGTATATACTAAAAACAAGAAAGGCGCTAAAATGCAACCTTGTCGCACACCCTCGGTTGAGGTAATAGATTTTGTTTTTCCCCCCCCCCCGGACCGAACCTTATGGCCACAGTTGTTGCTTCATGCAATCTGCGGAGCAATGTAACCAAAGGTTCCTCAAAACCCATATCATCCATCATTTGCCACAGCTTGCTTCTACAGACAGTGTCAAAAGCACTTGACAAGTCCATGAAGGCAAGGTGGATGGAGGAATTCCTTGCCTTCATGTACTTGCCTATAATTAGTGCCAGATTCAGACACTGTTCGACCGTCCCCTTTCCTCTTCTGAATCCGCATTGGGAGTTCACAATAAGGCCCACAGAGTCTGCCCATGTTTCCAGTCTGGCCAGAATAACCCTTCCCAATAATTTGCATGATGCATCAATTAATGATATAGGGCGATAGCATCGGGGATCACACCTATCACCCTTCTTAAAAATCGGGACAACCACTGCCTCCTTCCATGATGCAGGGATACGGCCAATAACAACTGCCCTAAACACATTCAGTAACAGTGGTGCCCATACATCAATATTATGCCTAAAAAAGTCCAGAGGCACATCATCCGGACCAGGAGCTTTTAATAGTATACCTTTCCTCAAGGCCTCCTCCACCTCTTGCAATGTAATCGAGGAACTTAGGGAAAAAGCTGTGGATGAGGCCACCAACTCCCTAGTGTCATCCAGCAAGCCCAGAGGTGATATTGCATTTGGGTTAAAGATTTTTCCAAAATGGGCTTCCCACGATTCACCAGTAATCTGCATCACTATATTATCTTTGCTATTGCTCATAAAAAGGGGACGATTCACTACTTCCCAAAAAAGCCTACTGTCTTTTAGCTCTGAGCCCTTCTCTAGATCTTCCCAGGCAAGGTTTTTTAGCTCCTGCTTTCTTTTTCTAATGGCCTCTTTATAGGCCATTCTAGTCGTTCTGACCAACTCTTTATTCCTTGGTTTTTGTTGTAGGGCCATTTTTAGGGATTTGTGCAATGCAGAGCACACGGCGTCAAACCATCTAAAACCCTTTGGGTTATTTTTCCCAATTGGTTTTCTAAGATGCTCAGCCACATGCCCACATAAGGTTTCAAAATTCTTAATTACCTTTTCAGGATCGGATGTTGGCGCTAGGCATGACTCAAATTCAGAGCTATGGGCATTTAAGATCTCTGCCTCTAAGCCTACAGCATCTATTTTCCCCCACTTCAAAATGACACCTTGATTCCTGTTATATTTTATTGGTTGCTCCCAAACTGGATGTTTTGTAGTAACAGGACAACACAAAGATAACATTAGGGGGTTGTGATCGCTTGCAGCGTTTGCAATTACCTCAAGCTTGTCAACATAATGGAAGTAGCTACTAGACACAATGGCAAAATCAATGACACTCATCGAGCCTCTAGTTCCCTGAAAGGTTGGTATTGGTGATAAATTAGGGGCAACCCAAGGCTCCACTATGCATAGATCATTTAAAACAATGATGTTATTTAGTGCGTTCCCCTGTGGTGTGTGCTTAAAGTGTATCAAGGGTTGTTCATTTAGATCCTCCAAACCACACACATTTGAACCACCAAATTTACACAGCGAACAGTTAAAGTCACCAACCCAAATGACGAATAATAGAGGCCGATCACTGCGTGCCTTACATATTACTTCCCCCAGGCTCATAATTATGGATATCTCATTTACATCAAAAACATTGTGATACCAATTGATCAGTAACAGCGGCTCAGGGAACAGATTTCCAACAAAAGCAATTGGTACCATGGAGTATCCACTATCTTAGAAGTTGCCAAATTGTTCAATTTAAGGGAAATTGCTGTCATTATACCGCCCCTTGCCCTCCCTGCTGGTAATGGCACCGCCAGAACATTAAACGGTTGAAAGCCATCAATGTCCTGGGCCGATCGGCTCCATGTCTCCTGAAAACATAGGATATCATGACCGCCCACAAAATCCAACCAAGCCTCATCCTCCAATCTACCTGCAAGACCTGCGATATTCCATGAGATTAGACGCAGCCTTGGTTCCCCCAAATTGTCACCCACAAGTTCTGGTCGAGTTACCAAAACTTGTCCTGGGACAGATAAATTAGGCTCACATTCTGAAATAATAAGAACCTCTGGCTCTAATGAGTTAATAATCTGTGCTTCACAGGCTGAAACATCCTCCACAAAGGTATCCTTCCATCTTACACCCTCATTCTCCCTCAACTTCAATTCCAACTCTCCTCTGAGGGATATATTCTCCTTTTGGCTGACTGATGGTCAATCTAACCCCTCCATTCCCACTAGTGGATCAAAACGGTTTCTTAGGGGATTATTATTACTTGGAATCCGCCCAAATATTCCTCTCCCAGGGGATGGAATAGATTGGATAACGGTATGTCCCAGTAGTCCCTGGGGTTATTAATGTAAAGATGATTATTATCAACCGAAGGTTGTTGTGGATTTGGGTACAAGGGTTGGAAAAAGGAATTATCGTTCTTACTGTGATATCTTTGGGTAGCCGGGTTCGGGGTGAAATTTCGTCCATATATTGGATCTGGTCTACGCATCAAAGAAGGATGATTGGTGGACATGGGTTGGTGTAAAGGAGTATCATGCTCGCTGTAATATCTATGTACAGCCTGATTCCGGGTTGTATTAGTTCTATATGATACATCAGATTTATGCTTCATTGGGGGATGGTTCTTAGGTAGCGTTAGCGGATTGTTTAGGGGCGTCATCAGAGCTTCTGGGTAGAAGTAACTCAGATTCCGCGTTGAAATGCCTCCCTCGCATCTCCCGGGAAACCAGTCACTAATATACGTGACCAGTCTATGGTATTTAAAATTGACTATTATCACGTCCCCTTCGATATCCTTGGGTCGTGAGCCTACCCAGTTGCAGCGTCTCACTGACACTATGTCTCCATTTAGGTGCGAGGGGAGTGGTCTATTCTTACGCAGCCAGTGGATGACTTTGTTTTTAAGACTAGAATTATATTCTATATTTCCAGCTGACATTGTCGGAACACCTGTAAGAATAATGACATAGTTTAAAGATTCCGGGGGTAAGTCTGCTACAGTACTAGGTTTAGTTCTGGTTATATTGGTAGCCTTTCTAGGGAAATCCTTTGTGTTTTGGCCTCTTTTTGATACACTTATATGGGCTTTTTCTTTATTTATTTTTACGGTGACTGTGGCAATTTTAAAGCCCGCTGATTCATTTGATTTTATAGCAGCTGGCGTGTTGCTGGTTATGGTTGAATCAGGTTGTTGCCTAGGTGGGCATTTGGGATGCTGTTTAGCTGCAGAAAGCATTTTACTTTGGTTAGTAGATAAATGATGAGACGTCCCACTTTTCTCTGGCAGGATCTGATCCATTTTCACCCCCAACCTTTTGACTCTTTCAATTAGAGAAAGTATTAACGCTTTTAGGATGCGTTCAATATCCTCTATAAGCCCTTTATAGTTAGGTGCAAGTTTCGAAGTAATAATTGAATGCCCTATAGAATCTGCCTTCCCTGCATCTTTAATTGTCTTGTGTGGGGAATACATGTTACTAGTAGCCATGGGGAAAAGTCTATCCACCTTTCTGGCTCCTCCCTTTCTTCTCTTCTTTCTCGGCGGGGAGCGAAAAGCGCTATTAGTCCTCCTAGTAAGAGGTTTTTTGGACTTTTTATCAGATGCAATAATCGATTGTAAGTCTAAAGCTAAAGGTGTAAACACAGGAGAAGGTACGTTTATATTATGAAGGGGAACCACATCAATAGGTAGAGGTGTGCTAAGGTCAATTAGAGAATTGGATATTTGGGTTGACTCAATAATATTGGAATCAGAAAGAGCTATAATAGCGTCTGGAGCTGATTGGATCTCTTGAAATATTAATGGTATGTTTTCTGTGCTGAATAAATCAGCATCAATTTCTTTATGTGTAGCTAAGTCTGATAAAGAACATGTGTCAACCTTCTGAAAGGCAGGGAGCGGTTGTTTTTTAAGGAGTTCAATAGAGAAGCGGCGCTCGGCACGCTTCTCTGCCAGCGTGATCTCTCTATCAACCTCACTTTTAACTCTAGCAAAATATTTATCCAATGGACCAAGGATAGATACTCCTACAGTGTTAGATAAAGGGTTCGAATCCAATAAAGACATCTTAGGTATGGGGAAGTCCTTAAGAGATGTAAATTACAGTTCACAATAAACGCGGTTATACGATACGAGGCATATATCACACAACTTACGTTAGTGTGAAAAGGTAAATGGCTGTGAACAATGTTAGGGTACAATACCACTGACCCGATGTCCAGATATCAAGGGGGTGGCCCAGCCCGGCCTCCTTCGGCCCCGGACGGCCACAGACGGTTCCGCCCTTGTCCCGGGCTTCTCCCGGTCGCTCCCGCGCAGCGGGACTGATCTACTGTGTTTATTAGTTCAGTGTGGAGGAGGGAGGAGCCTGCAGGGAGAGTGGCTCAGGTGGTTTCAATACAGGCTGGCGGGCGCTCCTGGGACTAGTAGTCCTGCGCCCACGCTCACTCGCAGCCCTGCAACCCCAAACACCAACAAACACCACCACAGGCGTAGCGTTTGTCACTCCTCACCAGGCGTCACAAAAGATGCAGTCACCAAGACCCCACACGAAGCGGGACCCGCGAAGCGTGTTCCGCGAGCAGTCAATGGAGGCACAGGGAAATTCTGCTGCTGGCCGTAAGAACGAGGTACAAAGTCTCCCAGTGAAGATCCAGGTACGAAAGCTTATCAATTCACTTGCGTAGGGAGGGAGGAGCCTGCAGGGAGAGTGGCTCAGGTGGTTTCAATAGAGGCTGGCGGGCGCTCCTGGGACTAGTAGTCCTGCGCCCACGCTCACTCGCAGCCCTGCAACCCCAAACACCAACAAACACCACCACAGGCGTAGCGTTTGTCACTCCTCACCAGGCATCACAAAAGATGCAGTCACCAAGACCCCACACGAAGCGGGACCCGCGAAGCGGGTTCCGCGAGCAGTCAATGGAGGCACAGGGAAATTCTGCTGCTGGCCGTAAGAACGAGGTACAAAGTCTCCCAGTGAAGATCCAGGTACGAAAGCTTATCAGTTCACTTGCGTAGGGAGGGAGGAGCCTGCAGGGAGAGTGGCTCAGGTGGTTTCAATAGAGGCTGGCGGGCGCTCCTGGGACTAGTAGTCCTGCGCCCACGCTCACTCGCATCCCTGCAACCCCAAACACCAACAAACAGCACCACAGGCGTAGCGTTTGTTACTCCTCACCAGGCGTCACAAAAGATGCAGTCACCAAGACCCCACACGAAGCGGGACCCGCGAAGCGGGTTCCGCGAGCAGTCAATGGAGGCACAGGGAAATTCTGCTGCTGGCCGTAAGAACGAGGTACACAGTCAATATCTGCGTCTGAGCATCCTTATTGCTAACATTCATACAACCACCATTGGTAAAGCAAGCGTGTGTTATTTGCAACATTAACCCTATACAATACATCTCATTTTCTCATGTTACTGGCAGCCAATCAGAGCATCCGCTCCCTCTGGTGTCTGACTCCCTCAGGAATGAGATGCCATAAGGGAAATAAAGCTCCTTGGGCCAATTAGAATGCTCTGATTTTAAACTTGCAACCACGCAACTATCTCTTGAAAATCTCACAGGCCCATCCATCAAGATATCAATATTGGTTTGACCCTTAATTTCTCAAAAACTACTGAACAAATTTACACCAAACCATAAAACACACAATCTGCGGAGCAAGACGTCACTACCTGTCGAATTTGCTGTAATTCCATTCACCATTCAGCAGTGTATAGAAAATGCATGGGGATTTTGCATTTTGGGAATTCCCTTTTAGCTTGATGGAGCACCCAAAAACTTTCCATGAAAGAGCTACAGTGGATGATCTTTTTTTGTAAAGTTTTTCAGTGAATTCCTAAGGTTTTTTAATTGCTAATTTCAAACTATACCATGCCTGAAACCTATGTTTTTTTCAGTGAACTTCAAAGGTTTTTTAAATGCTAATTTCTAACTATAACATGCCTGACTCCTATGGTTTTTTAAGTGAATTTCTAAGGTTTTTTAAATGCTAGTTTCTAAATATTCCTACAGAGGTAGGACATGTGAAGAAAGAAGAAAAACGCACAGAAAGAAGCAAAAGAAATGCAGAAAGAAGCAACAGAAACCAACAGAGGAGAAGAAAGAGGCCGTGTTGCAAAATCATTCTGTGCCCTCAACTTTTTCAGACGGGTACTGGTGGTAACTGACTCTGACTAACCAGGCCTATGCTAAAAGACAATGAGAACACAGTGAAAACACCTACATACACTAGGGAGCACTATGTGTTGGGGTACCCGTGTGATTAGCATTGAACTCCTCTGTAAGGCTCTAGTACATAATAGGGCAGGGAAATTAAAACTACCTCTAAATCAGAGGTGCAGAAATATGCTAGAGAAAGGGTCTAACCAACGCTCAGGAATTCCGCTGCGTAGGACTTACAGGAGCTACCAGGAGAGATTATTGGCCTCCAAATTTCCTCAGGACTAAATTGAACTTCATCCCCATCCTGTAGTCTGCCACGAGGCACGTTTGCAGAGTGGTAGAGAAAGGGGGCCATGGCCTCCATAGACGTCTTAGCAATCCCACTGTGTGGGACTTACTAGAGGTAACAAGAGGGGAGTTGGCCCCCAAGGACATCCTTGGGGCCAACTTCCCAAACTATTACCTCCAGTCAGTCCCACACAGCAGCATTGGTAAGTACTCATATCAGGCCACGCCCACTTTGCCCTCCACTCTACAAACGCGCTCCCTGGCACGTTCTTGGATGGGGATTGAAGTCTCCTTCGCTGTTGGGGTCCTTTAGGGGCCAACTAGCCTACCTATTACCTCCAGTAAGCCCCAAGCAGTGGGATTGGTGAGCGGTAGACAAAGGCCATGCCCCCTTTCTCTACCACTCTGCAAAAGCACCCCCTGGCGCCTTGCAAGCTGAGGGATTAAGTCCACTTTATACTTGAGGGTCCCTGGGGTCCAACTAGCCCACCATGTATCTCCAGTAAGTGCCACAGAACTGCGTTGCAGAAAGGTGCAAAAAGGGACGTGGCCTGGACCACGTCTCCGCAACGCATATCTGTGGTGCTTACTGGAGGTACCTGGTGGGTTAGTTGGCCCCCAGGGGCCCTCAGGATTGAAGGGGAATTAATTCCTGAACTTAAAACGTGCCACAGGGCGTGTTTGCATCATGTCAGCTCAGGCCCGCCCCTCCCTTTACCACTGTGCAAACATGTTCTGTGGCACGTTTTAAGTTGGGGGATTAAGTCCCCTTGAATCCTGAGGTTCCCTGGGGTCCAACTAGCCCACCAGGTACCTCCAATAAGGGCCACAGAGCTGCATTGCAGAGAGGTGTAAAAAGGGGCATGGCATGGGCCACCTCTCTGAAATGCACCCCAGTGGCGCTTACTGGCGGTACCTGGTGGGCTAGTTGGTCCCCAGGGACCCTCAGGATTGAAGAGGAATTAATTCCCCAACTTAAAACACGCCACAGGGCGTGTTTGCACACATGTCACCTCAGGCCCTGCCCCCTCCCTTTACCACTGTGCAAACGCGCCCCATGGAGCATTTTAAGTTGGGGATTAACTCCCCTTGAATCCTGAGGGTCCCTGGGGTCCAAGTAGACCACCAGATACCTCCAGTAAGCGCCACCAAGCTGCGTTGCAGAGAGGTGTAAAAAGGGGCATGGCCTGGACCACCTTTCTGCAACGCAGCCCTGTGGCGTTTACTGGAGGTACCTGGTGGGCTAGTTGGCCCCCAGGGACCCTCAGGATTGAAGAGGAATTAATTCCCCAACTTAAAATGCACCACAAGGTGTGTTTTCAGAGTTCTTGCAGGGAGGGAGCAGGGCCTCCGGCATGATTGCATCTTTTTTAAATAATTTTCTTTTTAGAAGGGGAGCAGTGTGCCCCCCCTTCATGTTCCTTTCTTTGGGTCCTGAGGACCCCATCCTCCTGGGCCTGACCCCATTAAAAAATATATATATATAGATATGAATGGGAAGGGGCCGGGTGGGCCCCCCTCCTGTGGCCAATTCCGGCCCGGGGCATGGCCAACGATGTTTTTGTTATTTATGGAGGGGGGATGCGTGGCCCTCCCTCCCGAGGCCTCAATTGGCCCCGGGGACCCCATCCCTCGGGCTGGCCTTTATTTTATTTTTGGGGTGGGGGCCACGTGGCCCCCTCCCGGGCTACTTCTAGCCCTGGGATCCCATCTCCCGGGGCCGGCCCTATCCATTGGTGACCGCGGGGGAAGCCCCAATGCCTCCACGGTCCGGCTGGCTCACCTCATCCTGCAGGAGCCAGCATTGCATTTCCACATGGGGAGCTGCTGATATGAAGCTCCCCTTGTGTAAAAGCAATCTGCTTTGCTTCATTGAAGAGAGCAGGTCTCTGGCTTCAATGAAGCAAAGCAGTTTGCAATGACGGGGGGGGAGCCGTGCAGCTCCCGCCCTGCCATTGCAAAAAGCAGTGGGCACGCCGGGACACTGCAGGAGCTGGCCCTGGGGGGTGGAGGTCCCCAGGGCCATCAAGGGCTCCAGGAGGGGGGCAGCATAGCTAAATAATAATGAAGCCCCGGAGCCTGCACTTCGTTTTTTTATTTTAGGATGAAAATCTCTGGGTGCGCAAATCTCGCTGACTTTTTATTTTTTTTTAAATGCTTTTTTGGGCCTTGGGGGTCCTTGCAGGCCTAGGGGGTCAGGGTGTTTCTACCCTGCCCCCTTTTCTTGTTATTCGCATTTCTTTTTCTCTTCTCTTGTGACTCGGTTCTACCGGGTCACAAGATGGCTACCAACACTTCCTGGTTTGGAGTGTTGACAGTCAATTAGAATGAAGCTTGTGGTCGGAAGGATCCACGGATCCACCCCACCTCTATATATCAAAACTTTTATTTTTTGATTTTCTCAGCAACTATTGAACAAATTTACACCATTTAAAAAAGGGTGCTTTCTGAACCAAGCACTAGCTTCTTGCCAAATTTGGTGTAATTCCGTTCAGCAGTTCGTGCTGTAGCCGTGTCTTAAAGTTTCCAATGGGAAATTCATTTTTTGACCTCTTTTTTTTAATTTCTCAGGAACTACTTAACAGATTTACACCATTTAACAAAAAGAGTTTTCTGAAACAAGGGCTACCTTTTTGCTAAATTTGGTGTAATTCTGTTCAGCAGTTCAAGCTGTTTCCAATGGAAAATAACATGGAGAAAACACGTTTTGGGATCCCCTTTTTTTTCAGCCCCCGCTTACCGAATCACCCTGAAACTTTCAGGATAGGAGCCTCCTAAACATAAAGCAAGAATGTTCACATAGTTAAACCTCCTAACTAAAGTTTGCATTGTTGATAGGTGTACAGCTTACATCCTGAAATGATGAAAGGTGCTTTGGCACACTTTCTTTGATAAACAAGGCAGTGAGTGTCCCTCAAAATGTGTATTTTGTGTTTTAAACTTCACCTTAGAAAGATATGTAGAGTTGTTCTTAGTATATAAATGGATTGCTGCCGAATACTACAAACACTTCTTCAAATCCATTTGTATTCCACGGCCTGACTACACCTTCCCTGTACCACTCCTGCAATACCTTGTTCTGCATTTCTAGATCATCTCTTTCTTCTAGGATTGCTATTTTTCTTTCAAGAACGTCCTCCTCTTTCATCAGTATCATCAACCAATGTCTTATCCTGGAGAAAGCTTTCTTCATTAAAAAAGGCTCTAAAATAGAAGTATGTATCCATTCTTCACTAAAAACTGTACAAAAGATACTTCTATTGACTAATTTTTTCTTCTGGTCTTGTCTCCTCATGTACAACGCTATTTTGTCATGGTCTTCATTCAATTTATAATCAAAATGAAAAGATTCCTCTTCAAAGAAAAGCCCTTATCAACTACTCACTCAACTTGCTTTTTCTGTATCAGTGCCTCTCTCCATCTTTACTTCTCAGTAGATTTACTACCTCTCTACTATAAAACACTCTGGCTCTGATTTCCTTAAACTCTTTCCTTCTCCTGGTTAAGGTGTGTCCATATTTGTTACTTTGTTTCCTCTTTTTGTAATATAGATATTGTCCACTCTTATTCTTTCTCAGAGTTTGCTTTTTATTTTCATTATTTTGTAATCTTTGCAGGTGTCCATGTATATTTTTAAGAAATGACTTTGTCCTCTTACCAGTAGCTCTTTTTTTTCACCACCTTTTCTGCATTTTCCCCCTCTCTGTCTCAGTTCTGCAGAGATACAATAGTTGCTATTGTTGGTTTTTCCTCCAACGTTTTGTAGGAATTCTAACTGTTTCGAGTTTTGTAGATATTGTTCTGGAAAAATAAGTACGTTTTTATTTTTACTCTAGCCAATGAACCAACAACTTTACTACTGACTTACACATAATACTGAAAACGTGTTTATGGTATGTTGCAGTTTTAAATCTACAGATGAACCTAGCTATATAACTACAAGCACTTACTTCAACATACCAATTCCAAAGCAAAACACAAAAGTTACTTATTAGATATCTTTTAACATTATAGCACCCTCTCCTAAAACACAGCTGTACGTTATCTCAGTTCTCACTTATACATGGTGAAAGGCCAGTATTTTAAATTGAACAATAAGTGTAGAAGTACATACAGTGCCTCAACACTGTAAATCCAAAAAGACAACATAAGAGCTATTTTTGTACCTCTCTACCCCTGTATCAGTGGTGTATTTCGTGTCTCAGTACTTTTCTACTTAAAAGTTTCACATTTAAATTTTGGGAAACGGTGCATATAAAAATCTGTATATTAATGTCTATCAGAACATGTAGCTCACTAATACTTCCGAGGGCATGCAACTTGCATATAGAATTCACCAGATGGTTCTAAAAGACAACATATTACTCACTAATACTTGTAAATACATGTGTTTGTGGTTGAATACATGAATACACCCTGGATGATTCAATGAGTGGATAGGTAGTGCCTAGGTAATTCCCTGAGGATGCAGGTAGTGCCTGCATGATTCCCTGAGTATATGAGAACTTCATGGGTTGTTCCACACCTACATAGTTGCTGCCTGTATGTTTGCATGAGTATATCACTACTATCTAGGTGTTTGGATGAGTGCATGAGTAGTGCCTGAAAGATTGGATAAATGCATGACTAATGCCTCAATAATCCGATACATGCATGAATAGTGGTTGGATGAATTAATGAGTGAAACTCAAGTGCCTGGATGATTGCTGGATTGCATGCAAAGTATATAGGTGATGTATAGCATGCATGGATGGTGCGTACATGATTGTTTAAGTGCATTCATAGCAGCTGGCAGATTGGATGAGTGCATGAGTAGTGTTTCAGTGATTGGATATTCAGGACCTGGGACAGTCAAATCAGATAGTGGACACAGAGTCAGGGGGATCCGCTACTGACATGCCAACCAATAAATTACAGGACATGGGCTTCACAATGGGCGAACATGTTGGCAGTGTTCTGAAACCAGGGGGTGCTTCTCGAACTTTTTTGGGAACTGGTGGTGGGTGACATGAACAACATTCAAAGAAACTGGCGAACAGGTTACAAAAAAGGAAACTTCACATCATGGGACTGGAAAGATAAACTTTCGCTCATCATAAAACCCTCTGATAAGGGAGGGAACATCTTCTTAATGTACCGGGGGACTTACCTAATAGACGCACAAAGGCAACTGAACAACCCTTTTCATTATATCCGTCTCAAAATGAATCCTCTGGACAAAATGGAAAAAGATTATCATCCGAAACTGAAGGAGTGGTTCGAAGTGGGCTTGTGGGATTAGGAAGAACTGCAGTATCTTCGTACGGAGAATACAAGTTTGACCACTTTCTACCTCTTGCCAAAACTTCACAAGTGCACAGTGAATCCACCCAGAAGGCCAATAGTAAGCTCAATTGGGTCACTATTGGAAAACAGCTCTAGGTTTCTTGACCTGTTCTTAAAAGAGTATGTGACCAGTCTCCCCTCCTATTTAATAGACAGCACAGATTTTCTGAAAAAATTGGACAACATCCTATGGAAAAACGAGTATATTATGGTGATGATGGACGTTGTGTCATTGTACACCTAAATTAATCATGAGAAAGTAATACAGGTATGTATGCGTTTTTTGAGAAATCGACCAGTGGAATGGCTGGAACACACACACATGTTGATGGGCATGTTGAAGTCCTGTCTTACACACAACATCTTCGCATTTAATGGAAAGTTCTATCAACTGGAACAAGGGACAGCGATGAGCATCTCCTTCACCCCCACCTATGAGAATCTGTTTATGGGGTGGTGGGAGAAGGAGGTGGCCTGGGCAGAGGAAAACAACAAGCATATGAAAAGTGTGGCATTGTGGAACCGGTTCATTGATGATCTATTCGTTTTATGGGAAGGCAGTGAAAGGGAGCTGGAACTTTTCCTGATAAAATTGAACAACAGTGACTGTAACCTGCATTTCATATGTGCATGGAACATTGTACCTTTTTGTATGTGGAGTTGTAGTTTAAGGAAATACTCTGCCCATGAGAATACATAGGAAGCCATCAGCAACCAACTTCATTTTACACGCTAGCAGTGGCCAACCATATGCATTAAAGTGGAGCATCCCTTAAAGCTAAATGCTGAGAGCAAGGAGAATCTGCTCTATGGAAGAGCTTTGTGATGTAGAGGTATGCAGACTGTTTGAAATGTTTACAAAAAGAGATATCCAATAACTGTGCTCGAGGAAGACAAACGCAGGTCTAAAGTAAAAACAAGGAAGCAGTCCCGCTATCACCAAAGGGCTCCAGAAGGGAATAGCAAAGCCATTAAGAGACTATTCTTAGAATATAATTTTGCCAGTCCAGTATCAAGAAGGTTTTAACGAAACACTGGTGTATTCTGAAGAATGATGAACACCTGACTGAGATCTTTGAAAAAGGCCCACAAATTACATTTAAAGAAGAAAGAGCCTTTGGAGATATTCTGACATCGAGTAACTATATAAATAAAGGAAATCAATAAGGAATGGGATAATGGTTATCAAGGAATCAGGAAGGCTTCATAAAGTGCAACTCGTGCAAGGCATGTAAACATGATGTGAATAGTAGGAGTTACCGTACAATGGATGGTGCGGATTAAAGAAAGAATAACATACAACGCGGAGTTTGTTAACTATGCACTAAAATGTAGTTGCAACAAGCTATATATCAGCAGTACCAAGGGCAAACAAAAAATTAAGGATCATGCAGCACATAAGAGCGATCAGAAATGGGGATAAGAACTACCCAGTAGCCTGCCACTTTGACCAAATGCATGACCAATCACTATCAGCATTTTCCTCTTGTGGCGTAAAACATGTCAGAGTCCACCCAAGAGGGGGAGGTCGACAGAAGGAACTGTGAAAACAAGAATCACAACTTATCCTATTGATAGGAACTGAGACACCATGGGGCCATAGTAAGGATGCAGAACTGTGTATCCATTTATAATATCAGTAACATCTAGATTAATGAGGACATTGATGAACTTGTTCATCCATGATACTGATAATATCAATATCAATCAGGACTATGTGATCACTAAAATAATTGATTGTTCAAAATGAAATTCGAGGAATGAGACTTGAATGTTTACATAAAAATGATAGAATAGCCAGCATCATATATTGATAAAACAAATTGAAATGGAAAATAGAACTGAAGGGGCATGATGATAATAATAGCGCTATGCACTTTGGATTAATTAGCACCTTGTTATATATGCTTCTTGTTAGATAGGGCTAGAGAAACTGCCCGGCCCGAAGCACTTTAATCAATTTGCACTTTCCATTGTATGCTGCTATCTTTTGTGGAAGGACAGTATAATTGCGCTTCTGCACTTTAATAGAAATTGAACTTTTTAAATATGCTGCTTCCTTGGGGTAGTACAAATACTCCTGGGGCATGTTGCACTTTAATGCATTTGCACTTTGAATTTACTTTATCATTTTGCATAATCCACACCTCAAAAGAATGAGTGGAATGAGAAGTGAGGACCAAAAAAGGCAATTATTCATAATGCTTGGGGAGAAATGCATCATATTTGGTTTACATAATAATGACATTGCACTAGAGATCATGATCATTGCACTTAGTATTTGGTTTTGTATTTTTTCTCCATTTTTTGGGGGGAAAAAATAAAATAACAAAACCAAATATTATAAATATACTTTTCTAAACAATGAAGAAAACATATACAAAAGAAATATAACAAAAAATAAAAAATAAAGAAACAGGAGTAAAATATATGTACGAAGAAAGAAAAAATCAAAGGAAACAATCAAGCAAAACTCAATGAATGTATATAAAGAGTAAATAAAATATGTTATGAATTCAATAACTATCTTTTACATGATGTTGTTATTTGAAGATGGTGGTAAACATGAGCCAACACATGAATTCTAGTTGTGAGTTAAGGTCAATAACACTGAGAAGGGACAGAGCGTTTAAACAATCACAATGCTGAACCCAAAGTGACCCAGTAGAATGCTATTCGCCAAAACTCTTCGGTCCATTCTTGGAGATGGAATGAAGATTGTTTAAATTGCATAAATATTCATTGTAGATAAAAATTATTTAATAAAGTAAGAAACTGACCAGGAAGATGATGCTTTTTGTGAACCGTGTTTCCATTGGATCCGGTGTTCGTGATGAGGATGCCCAAACTTTTGGCCAGCTCTGGTTCGCTCCTATCCTGAAAGTTTCACAGTGATTCATCAAGAGGGGGCTGAGAAAAAAGGGGGATCTCAAAACGTTTTTTCGGCATACAATTTCCCATAGGAACTTTAGTCACAGCTACAGCCCGAACTGCTGAACGGAATTACACCAAATTTGGCAAAGAGGTAGTCCTCAGTTCAGACTTGTGCCTTGTGCTTAAATGGTGTCAATCTGTTCAGTAGTTCCTGATAAATTTAGAGTTAAAGTCATTTATATATCTATGGGCACGGTGGATCCGCAGATTCTGCGCGCATTGTCATCGTACCATGAGCGCACCCTTCCGATCACGCGCTGAATGCTAATTGGCTGTCAAGTGGTTGTCAACATTCGAAACCAGGAACTGTTGGCAGCCATTTTGTGCCTCGGTAGAAGCAAGGCTGAGGAAGTCAGTGGAATATGTGTGCAAAACATAGAAAGGGGGCAGGGTAGAAATACTTTTGCCCTCTAGACCTGCTTAGGGGATAGCAGAAGGAAACCCAGGGCCCACACATTTTTTTTAAACGCAGCAGGTGCGTGTAGGGTGCGCGGACTCTGCCGTAAAATAAAACAGACCTTTTTTTGTAATTAGCCACTGAGGGGCTATATACTGGGGGCAAAATTATTAAATGTTATGTGGGGCCCAGAGGGATCGCCCAGCCCAGGGGATAGTCACCCCTAGGGCTAAAAAATGGTGGGGGGAGGGGTCCAAGGTCCCCAAAGCCACGGGGACCACCACCCCCAGGCCTTATGTATTGTGGGAGGGGGACTGCGTGGCCCCCCTCCTGGAGCACTCAAGGGCCCCGTAACCCCCCGGGGCTACAAAAAAAATGGTTGGAGGTCTCCAAAGTCCCAGGGACCACCACTCCCCGGGGCATTATGTATTGTGGGAGGGCCGGCTCCTGCAGTGTCCCGGGGTGTCCATCCCACCCTCCCATAGCAAGGCAATCTCTTTTCTCTTTTAAAATCTAAATCAGATTGCTTTTCCACATTGGGAGCTGCATGTTAGTAGTTCCCCATGTGGAAAAGCAGTGCCAGCTCCCAAACGCGTAGAAGTTGTGCACCAAAAGTGCTGGAGTCGCGCACCCTACAGATTAAGGTAGGTACCCTGGGACACTGCAGGAGACGGCCCTGTGGCGTGGCGGTCCCCAAGGCCCTCGAGAGAGGAAGGAGAGGCTATCAAGGCCCCCCTCAGTTTGTCCCTTTCCCAAACCAACCAAAATACCCGCAGTATCACTACGGCCACCACCAATGGGACCAATGGGCCCAATGTACCCACAATGGGCGCCTGACCAATCGACAATGGTCCCCAATCAACAACATTTTTTAGACTGGGGCCAGGGACCCAGGAGAGGCAGGAACAGGAAAGGTTTGAATGTGATGTGGCAACCCATAGAGGAAACCAACCCGAGGGTCCACACGAGGAGCATGACGGGATCATTGCCCAACCAAGCATCAACCAGCAGAGGGGGAACCTAGTGATCAACATCACACCATGGCCGTTAACAGATTTCCAGAATGAGGTTCTCAACAAAGGGTTGGGCTAGGTACCAACCAGTAAAACTGATTTTTTCCGCTTGAATACGGAAATACAGCAATTTATTAGAAGAATCAAACTCAAGGCTTTTCCCAAAATCGGAAAGAAGCTCCGGAAAGATCAGACACTGGACTCAGACCAAAATCTACATTTACCCCCCCTGATCATTGTCAGGACCCAGAATCTTCGCAGGAACAAAATGGCCGCTTGTTCCCAACTCCCCACCGCCGGTGACGTCGCGCTTCTGACAGAGCAACTCCACCAACGGAAGGGAAAGGGGAATTGGAAGAGAAAGAAGATACACTCCAAGTATTGTCCTCGAATAATCTTCTGAGGAGGCCACTGGTCTTCGTACTTCTTGAAGGGTTCCTAATGCACAGATGGGAAGATACTTAAACACAAACACTCTAACAATTCCCAGTCTTATTATTCTCTAATATTAAATCTACTATACCAGTGTTAACTTGGAGTATTGCCTCTCTTCTGTGGTGTAGTTATGGTACTCAATGGAACTAGCAGAGCATGTGAACTGTAATGAGAAAACAATCTTAGTACTAATTCTTAACGTCTTCCTTGTGTGTTCTCTTCAACTAATGTACCTTTACCTTCTAATTCCAAAGAGGAGTTGTCTATACAATATCTTTAAATGAAGTTCGACACTTGACTTCTTTTCTTAGTCCTGAAATTGTTGAACGAGTAGGTCCTTTATTAGACGCGCAAAAAGGAACGAGGAAGGAAGGAAGGGAAGGAAAAGATAGGTAAAGTGCTAAAGGACGGGGTTCAACGGTACGTTGTCTTGAAGAGATAATGTTCAGTGCGACAACCTATGGAAAAGTCTTACTTGGTAGTGGCGACGCTCGACTTATCCAGCCACTATCTTACTGTTCCTCCTATTGAGTTCTCACGCTGATTCTTCCGATACTTCTTAGCGCATGACGCCCTCGGAATCTCTGGTGACAACTTGCCGTTTTTTCCCGCTGAGAATTCTCAGCGCACGATATCCTCTGGAACTCTGAACTCTAGATAACAACAGGAATATCCGAGAGTGGAATGAGACTAGCTGAGCCTCTCGGAAACGGAATGGCTTCTAAACTGGAATTTTATGAAACGCCCTCTCACGCACTAGACGGAGAGACGGTTCGGAACGTGTTGCTTCAAACAGATTCAAATTGAAGTGCGCAGTGGAACCTGCGCGCGTAATCTAAATAGACTAGACTGTAAATGTGAAACAAAATGGCGTCGCATTCAACTTATGCGGCGGGCATCTTGCAATGGTCAGTTGTCATTATGATTTTGATTCCGAACTCTCTTTCGATCTCCACGTCTCGACCGTAGCAGGTAAATGCTTCGGCATTATTAAATCCCTGAGAAAGTTCTTTGATTTCCTCCCGCTTGACTCCAGAAAAACTATTGCGGTAGCCCTTATACTCTCTCGAGTAGACTACTGTAATGGCCTCCTGGCAGGGACCAAAAAGTCCACCCGTTCGAAACTTCAAAGTGTTCTGCACACTGCTGCCCGTCTTGTCCTTAAACTTCCACGCAAATCCTCAATTTCCACCGCTCTTAAATCCTTGCATTGGCTCCCCTTGCACAAGAGAATACTTTTCAAAATTCTCACTGTAGCCTTCCGAGCCTTCAACAAATCCGGTCCGTCGTATTTGACTAGACGCTTTCCTCATTACACTCCGGGCCGCTCCCTCAGATCCTCACAAGAAAATCTCATGACCCCCACCAAATTCAATCTGAAGTCTAAAGGTGGAAAAACGCTCAGCACCCTGGCTATTAGAGCCTGGAACAACATGCCAAGGCACCTCAGACTACAGACGCTTGAGAAGCCTTTTAGGAAGCTCCTCAAAACGTGGATTTTTAATCTTTCTGACGACTGGACTAAAGCAGCCATATAGCCCCCCCCTCCCTCTCTTTGCGATCTGGTCTTAGGATTTACAGCGCCAAGATGCTCCCTTTGGAGCGAACGTCTGCGCTCTAGAAATACCCTTCCAAATATCCAAAAATATCCAAATTATACATTATACCAAAGATTGACCATTTGTGGTTTGATTACCACTTTGGGTCTTCTCTTAAAGGTACAAGGCAAAGGTTGGTTCAGGATGGTAATAATTGCGTGGTTCCTGACAGTACCCCTCCGCAATGACCGATTTATCGGTCCTGGCTTGTGAGGATGTTGTGAATGAAAGCGATTGACTAACTGAGGGGCATGAACATCAGCAGATGGCTCCCATGACCTATCCTCAGGGCCATAGCCTGTCCAATCAATTAAATAGAACAGTTTCCCCTTAGAAAGTTTAGAGTCCAGAATCTCTTTTACCTCAAATTCAGGGTGTCCATCTACCTCTAATGGTTCCGGGGTTTTGAAAGTCGTACAGTAGAGGCGGTCTTTTTTAAAAGAGATACATGGAAGACTGGATGGATGCCTAACTTGGGAGGTAATTTCAATTTTACAGTAACAGGCTCTAAAACTTGTGCAATGGAGGAGGGACCTACAAAACGGTGCTGAAACTTCCTATTTCCTTTCAAACGAAGGTTTTTAGTAGACAACCAAACCTGATCTCCCACTTCATACTTGGGGGCGGGTTTCCTATGCCTATCGGCTCCCTTCTTGTATTTCTCCTTAGCTTTAAGTAGATTGAATTCTGCCGACTGATGAAGGGCTGTTAGGTCTCTCACTAGTATTTCCACCCCTGGAACTTTCAAATCTAATTGTGTGTGAAAAGGGTTCGGATGATAACCATAATTTAGATAAAAGGGTGAATAACCAGTAGATACACTCTTGGCATTGTTACATACAAATTCGGCCATCCGCAGTTTCTCTGACCAGCTACCCCCCCGATCCAAGAGGTACAAACAAAGATATTGTTCTAGTTCTTGATTTATTCTTTCCGTTTGACCGTCTGTCTCTGGGTGATAGCTGGTAGAGTATCTGGGTTCCACTCCTAATCCCTGCAGGAAGGCCTTCCAAAAATGGGACACAAATTGGGTACCTCGATCCGAAATTACCACTTTGGGAACCCCATGGATCTTGACAATATGCTCACTGAACACCTTGGCTAACTCTTTTGCTGAGGGTACCCTCTTGAAAGGGATGAAATGAGACATCTTGGAGAAGGTATCCACCACCACAAGAATAGTGTTAAAACCTTGACTCAAGGGCAAATCTACAATCAAATCCATAGAAATAACCTGCCACGGATGAGAAGGAGTAGGCAAAGGCTGCAACATACCTTGAGGAGTTGTCTGCAAGCCTTCCCTCGAGCACACAATTCACAAGATTGAACATATTGCTTAACATGCGAGGACAACCCAGGCCACCAAAAATAGCGCTGAACTAAATCCAGAGTTTTATTGATTCCCTTATGACCTGCTAGAGGCTGATCATGGCATTCTTGAAGGGCTTGATCTTGTAATTCCTTGGTGGGCAAATACAAAGAGTCTTTATAGTACGGTAACTGATTGTACATTTTTCTATCCACATCATGGGAAGCCCACTGTTGCATTGCCTCCGGAGAAAGACTTTTTTGTATTTCTTCATGATACTTCTCAATCCAAAGAGCACACACAAATTTAGATTCAGGGATGATGTGTTGTGGTTCGACTGAATGTTCAACTTCCTCTGTATTCAGCCGCGACAAAGCATCTGCTTTTCCATTTTTACTTCCTGGACGAAAAGTGATAACAAAATCAAAATCCGCAAAATATAAGGACCAACGTAACTGCCTAGGAGTCAAGGTCCTGGCGGTCTTCAAAAATAGGAGGTTCTTATGGTCTGTGATTACTGTGACCGTGTGCTTGGCTCCCAATAAGTAGTGTCTCCAATCTTCGAATGCATCTTTCACCGCTAAGAGTTCTTTCTCGGTAATAGTATAATTAATTTCAGCAGAGCTCAATTTCCGAGATCGATACGCCACAGGATGTAGCTGTCCAGTGTCACGATGTCGTTGTGAAAGTACACCTCCTATAGCCTGATCAGAAGTGTCCGCTTCAACAAAGAAAGGCTCGTCTGGATCTGCATGTAAAAGGATCGGTGCGGAAGTAAATCTTTCCTTCAAACTGGAGAAAGCTTGTTCTGCTTCAGAAGTCCATTGAAATTTTACTCCTTTTTTCAACAAACGAGTGATAGGTACGATCAGCTGAGAGAAACCTTGAATAAATTGTCGGTAAAAATTGGCAAAGCCCAAAAACCTCTGAATCTCCTTTACATCTTTAGATGATGGCCACTCAGAAACTGCTTGCACCTTACGTTCATCCATAGTAACTCCATGTGCAGATAAAATGAACCCCAAAAACTCCACTTGAGGAGAACCGAAAACACATTTTTCAAGTTTCACATAGAGCTGATTGGTGCGCAAACGCTCTAATACCAAACGCACATGCTCATGATGATCTCGAGGGTCTTTGGAGTAGATTAAAATATCATCTAAATAGATCACTGCAATCTTGTCCAGTAGGTCTCCCATTACATCATTGATGAAATGTTGAAAGACTGCGGGGGCATTGCAAAGCCCAAAGGGCATGACTCGATACTCAAACAATCCAAACTTTGTTCGAAACGCAGTCTTCCACTCGTGGCCTTCCTTCATTCGAACCAAATGGTAAGCCCCACGCAAGTCTAATTTAGTGAAAATGTTGGCCTCTTTAATTTGATCCAGCAAAACTGAAATCAGCGGAAGTGGATAACGATTCTTGATCGTAACTCGATTTAGGGCTCGATAATCAATACATGTTCTCAAGGTTCCTTCCTTCTTAGGAATAAAAAACAAAGGCGAGGATACTGGAGACTGCGAAGGTCGAATAAACCCATTGGCAAGGTATCTGTTTAGGTATTCTTTGAGGTGTTGGTTTTCTGCTTCTGTTAAGGCGTATATCCTACTACACGGGAGTACAGAACCAGGCTCCAGATCAATTGCACAATCGTAAGGACGATGCGGAGGTAACTGTTCAGCTTCTTTTTCACTAAAAACTTCTGCAAACTCTAAATACTCCTGGGGAATCTCAATGGAGTTGATTACTCCGATAGACTGTCCTCCAAAAGATAGTAAACTTGCTTGAGTAGGTTCCAACTCTGATTCATGTAAGTGATAACAATGTTCCTGGCAGAAGGTAGATTGCATTTGCACTGTTCGATTTTTCCAATCTATGGTTGGATTGTGCATAGTCAGCCACGGTAACCCCAGAATGAGCTGAAATTGAGGTGCATCAATCAAATTAAACTGTAGAATCTCCCGATGACCATCTGACTGGATTAATTCTAGCGGTTCCGTGTGACAAGTGATGGGGCCCGAAGACAAGTTGGTTCCATCAACAGTGCGAACTGGCTCACTCGTTTCTTTCCGAATTGCTTGTATTCCAATTCGCTGGGCATACTTGATGTCACAGAAATTTCCGGTGGCTCCAGAATCCAACATTATGGCTACTCCCAACATTTCTTTTTTTTAAACTTGAGAGTCATATGAAGTATCACATGAGGGGTAAACGTTTGCAAGGTGTTCATAATTACATGAGTGTCCGGGATCCTCTTATCTAATTTCGCCATCAGAGCGACCCCCTCTACTGATGGTTCAAGGCGTTTCCCTCCTTCGGAAACTTGGGTCTCTTTTGACACTCTTTTACGAAATGTCCAGGTGCTCCCCAATATAAACACAGTTTCTTTAATCGCCGCTGGTCCTTTTCCTCTTTACTCAAAGGACCACGAACGGCTCCAATTTGCATGGGCTCCACCTCTGAATTGGAACCTGCCGACTTCCCTCCTTCCGTTCGGACTCTGTCAAAGCGTGGGATATTCCATTTGAACTCTTTCCTCTTCTCACCTTTTCTTTCTGAGTTACGGAAATCGATTTCCAAAACAAGATCCACCAAAGCAGACAGATCGGTAGGCCGATTGGGAATCTGAGCAAGGGTGTCTTTTATTTCATCTCGTAGACCTCTATAGAAGAGCGCTGCCCTCTTTTCTTCTGGCCAGTTAGTTTCCACCAGTAGTTTGTTAAATTGTGTCAAGTAAGTAATCAAGTCTTTATTTCCTTGACGAAGCTCAAGCAACTCATTATCAGTGGCCTGGGATATCCGACGCCTGTCGAATATGCTCAAAAATTCAGCTTTAAACAAATCAAAATCCTGTAAAAAAGGATCATCTCTAGTTACCAAAGGCATGGCCCAATTTGCCGCATCACCTCCTAAATAGGACAAAACAAACGCTACCTTAGACTGGGCATCTGGGAATAGGGTAGAACGGCACATAAAATGCAAGGAACACTGAGTTAAAAATAATTGGGCCTTTTGTGGGTCTCCTAGGAACCTTTCAGGTGCTGCCAAATGAATTAATGGTGAAACGGAATGAATTACTTGGGCCACAGTTCGGGGATCTTGAACAGGTACTGACTTGACTGTTGTGGAAGAAGCTGCTACTGGATTCCCCATAGCCAACCCATCAACCTTCTGTGAGAGAAGCATGGTTTCCTGTCGGGACGCAACTAACTCTTGTCTTAAATTTTTATTTTCTTCTCTGACTGCCCCTATCTCACGCTGGATTCCTCCTATCATCTCACCCAAAGACTTTAAATTAAACCCCTCCACCATTTTGCTCGGGCGAAGTAATTTCGTGGGCACTTCAATCTGTCAGGACCCAGAATCTTCGCAGGAACAAAATGGCCGCTAGTTCCCAACTCCCCACCGCCGGTGACGTCGCGCTTCTGACAGAGCAACTCCACCAACGGAAGGGAAAGGGGAATTAGAAGAGAAAGAAGAGACACTCCAAGTGTTGTCCTCGAATAATCTTCTGAGGAGGCCACTGGTCTTCGTACTTCTTGAAGGGTTCCTAATGCACAGATGGGAAGATACTTAAACACAAACACTCTAACAATTCCCAGTCTTATTATTCTCTAATATTAAATCTACTATACCAGTGTTAACTTGGATTATTGCCTCTCTTCTGTGGTGTAGTTATGGTACTCAATGGAACTAGCAGAGCATGTGAATTGTAATGAGAAAACAATCTTAGTACTAATTCTTAACGTCTTCCTTGTGAGTTCTCTTCAACTAATGTACCTTTTTTTTTTTTTTTTTTGGTTATAAACTTTTATTCGTCATCAAGTCACACACACAGCTTCCGCCTACAACCCTGGGGCCGGCAGCAAACTTAGAACAATGGCAGTACAGTAATCAAGACCAACTCACTTGAATTTTCACAACACCATCGTCCTAGAGAACAGTTGACCAATTCTCAAAATAATACAGCCCGTTAGTATCGTGTGTACGCCTCCGCCCCGAGTCCCAATCGCACAATCATTGGTGTTTGTGGATCCGGCAGCCGCCAGAAGAGGCGGTTAGTGACATGAAGTGTGTGTGTCCGACAACGAGAACCAGATCCCACCTTTCTAACTCAACAATCCCCCTAAACCCCCCACCCCCTTCCCCTGACTGCCTGTGTGCTTCCCACTATTACATCACCGCCCTTTCAATGCCATTTATCATTCCGCCCGCGCCTACGCTGTTCTATACCCTCTTCGTCCACCCAGGTCCCACGCTCTCCCTGACCTCCCGTCTAGTGTTTCTTCCAGCGCACGCAGCCTATATGTCTAATTCCTCTAGCCACCTCCTATACCCCTGTGCTCCGCCCGTGTGCCCTCATCTGCCCCCAGGAATGTGCATCTAACCCTCTTGGCCCTCCTCCCTCTCCCTTTGTACCTCTGTCTCCTCCTGATCCTCCTCCGCGGCATTTCTATTGGAATCGTAGGTCAGATACAGGTCCCAAAAGTTTTTAGGCCTACTAACAGGGGGAAGGAGTTCACTATACAACTGTGATTGGGTACAACTGTACAGCATATCCCTGTCCCACTTTCGTTTTGTCGGTAGCGGGCCTCGCATCCAACACTGTGCCACCGCTCGCCTAGCCAGAATGAGCCCTATGTCTGCCAAGCGACGCGTCGCCAGAGGAAGAACCCTGGTGTGTCCCAACAGTGCCAACGCAGGATCTACTGGAAAAGCAATCTCGAGTATTCGACTCAGCTCTAGAAAGACGTCCTCCCAGAAGTTGTTAATTCCCGGGCAGGACCATGCCAGATGTAAGAAGTCCGCTACTGGTGCATGGCAGCGTTCACATTCGGGCGACTGCCGGAGCCCGTATCTGTGCAAGCGTTCTGGAGTGTAATACACCCTCTGTAGGAATTTAAACTGTATGAGTCTGTGCCTAGCATTCAGCGACACCTTTTTCATATTTTGGCAGCAATACTTCCACATTTCATCACTGATCTCCGTCTGGAAGTCACGTTGCCACGCCAGTCTGGCCTTAGCGGGTGCCTGTTCCCGGTGACGCTGCGCCATCTTGTATAATCGCGAAACCAAATTGCACGATGAAGGCGTTTCTATGACGTACGTCAGTTCAGGCAACTCAGGGGGCTCCTCCAAGTTTGGCCCCAGCAGCTCCCGCAGCGCCGCGCGAATCCTATGCCAGTGAAAGCGGTGCAGCAATGTCACCGGGGCCTGGGAGGTAGCGACCTGGTCCCAGGAGACCACCTTCCCCTCCTTGAATAGGTCCCCCAACTGGAATATGCCTAGTTGATTAAGAGCACGCGTGACTCCTGTTTCCCGCAGCGGTGGTAACCACACGGCCCAGTCTATCGGAACCAGAGGGGAGTACAGCAGTGAGCAGGCATGGCTCTTGGCCAAAGAGTGCCATTGAACCGCCGCCTTCCTCGTGGTGCATAGGCCACGCCCACTTTCTTAGGCCACGCCCCTTCCCTCTCCAATCCTCTACAAGCATATAGGATGTGTCCATACCGGAAGCGCAGCGGACGAGCGCAGCGGGCGCGCCGTCTGCGCGCCGAAGGCGCGCCTAAGGCAAGCCCATCTGCGCCCGTCCGCGGCCGGACGGGGCCCGGGCCATGTCACTCTGCCCAAACTACTACCCTCACTCCCAGGGACTTGACTGCCCTACACTCAATGAGGTCACTGGACACCACCAGCTCCACATGCCTGCAACAACTAGGTATTTATCAACCTCGGAGTACTTTCCCTGAGCTACAGTCCCTCCCGTCCCTACTCACGTCCAAACCCCCAGCTCCTCCTCCTCCTCCTAAACCCTCACTTGCCCAGGCACCCACCAATATGGAATTAACGGTTATTTACCTTAATACTCGTTCACTTGTCAGACACCAACTTGACATCTTCCACCTCCTAGACTCGGACCGACCCGATATTCTTCTCCTAACCGAGACTTGGCTGACTGAGGATTCCTCCCCCGACATCCTAGCAGCCACCCCTCCAGGGTATTATATACTTCATGCCAATAGGCCTGCCGGCAAACTAGGAGGCGGTGTAGCCGCCATTATCAATCTCTCCCTCAGGTTCACTTCCCTCTCCCTTCTCAACAACCCTCAGGTGGACTGTCTGGGAATTAGACTCGAATCTTCTGTTTCCCCTCTTACCTGCGTTCTGGTTTACCGTCCCCCACAATCTATGCCCAATTTCTACTCAAACTTTGGTGACCTGCTCTCTCAGCTCACCATCAACAATTCTAAACTCCTAGTTCTGGGTGACTTCAATTACTGGCCGGCAGATACCCATGAAAGCCCCCAATCCCTGGCTTTCACCGATCTTTTAATTGGGCTCAACGGTATCCAACACATCCATCTACCCACCCACTCCAAGGGACACACCCTTGACCAGGTGTGGACCTATAACCTTGAAATCAAGTCGCTCACGATCTCACCCTGCCACTGGTCCGACCACCATTTAATTTCCTTTCTCCTCCTGGTTCCTCCCCCGCCCCGCGCAGCCGAGGTCCTAGCCTCCAAGCTCGCAATTGGAACAAAGCAGACCTTGACTTATTCCTCACCTCTTTATCATCCTCGGCTTTGGTTACTCTAGGCCCCATCGAATCTCAAGAAGCTGCACTAGTCGACTGGCTAGAACAGGCCAGCGACAAGGTTGCTCCCCTTAAACTAATAAGATCCAAGCACCCCCACGACGCACATCGATGGTTTTCTGATAGTCTTAAAACCTTAAAACTAGGTCTCCGCCAGGCCGAGCGCCGCTGGCGCAGAAACTACGACCCTGTAAAGAAACAACTCTTTCTAAAATCATTGGGAGAATACAAATTAGCCATATCAGCTGCAAAAACTACTTACTTTTCCACCAAAATCCTTAACTCTGCGCAGAAATCTAAAGACATTTTTGCAATCGTTGACGAGCTCTCACACCCGGATAGGGTAACTCTCAAACCCCTTCCGTCTCAAGCACTCTGTGACTCCCTCAACTGCTTCTTTATAGAAAAAATTATCAAAATCAAAAATAGCATCTCCTCCACTCCCCCGGCTGCACCCTCCACTGAGGCTGCACCCTCTGTCAACCCTCAATCTCTGACTCAGTTCCCCCCGATATCAGAAGAAGTCCTCATCAGTCTGCTTAATAAAGTCTCCTCTGGTTCCCCCACAGACTGCTGCCCCCCCGCGATTCTCCGGGCTGCCTTCTCAGCCTGCCCCACCCCTCCACTGGCCCTCCTGAACAACTCCCTTCGGCTCGGCGAGGTTCCCAGTCAGTTTAAGAACGCAGAAGTAGTACCCATCTTGAAGAAACCCTGCGCCGATCCCACAAACATGGCCAACTTCCGTCCCATTTCCCTCCTTCCCTACCTTAGCAAGGTACTTCAGTCATATGTCACCAGCATCCTCAGTTCCTTTGTCGAGGACTCCAACTTCTTGGACCCTCAACAGGCTGGGTTCAGACCAGCCCACTCAACCGAGGCGGTCATTCTCTCTGTAATAGAGGAACTCCGCAGAGGTGCTGACTCTAACACCAGCCAAGCCTTAATCCTCCTGGACCTGTCGGCAGCCTTTGACACGGTCGACCACTCCATCTTGGTCGACCGTGTCAAGGAGGCTGGTATTGGAGGGACGGCCCTTGACTGGGTTCGTTCCTTTCTGACGAACCGCCACCAATCTGTTCGAATCTCCCAATTTTCGGCGGATAGGACGAAACTCACCTGCGGAGTCCCGCAGGGCTCGTCTTTGTCCCCCCTTCTTTTTAATTTATACCTCACACCCCTGATCCGCTCCCTCCGGGGAAGGAATGTCACTGCATTTAATTATGCAGATGACATCCAGCTCATCTTCAACCTTGACTCGCAGGAAGCGGCCCAGGATTTCCAGTCCACCCTCTGCCACATCAGCGACTGGATGGGCGCTCACCACCTTAAGCTTAACCCCGACAAGACGGAGTTCGTTCTTGTCGGAGGCTCAGCCAATCCATGGAACTCCACCTTCTGGCCCCTTTCCCTCAGCCCCCCCCCTATTCCCGCCGAAAAAGTAAAAAGCCTAGGGGTCTACATCTCACAAGATCTTTCCATGAACCATCAGATCAGTGCCACAGTATCCTCCTGCTTCCACCAGCTCAGAAAAATCCGGAAAATAGCTCACTTCCTGACCACTGAAGCTCTCACCTTGGCGCTGCTGGCGCTAGTCATCTCCCGGATTGACTACGCCAACGCCCTATACGCAGGCATTCCGCAATACCAAATCAAGAGACTTCAGTTAATCCAGAATCAGGCCGCCCATCTCATCTACCATCAGCCAAAACATCACCACGTCCGTCCCCTCCTCAAAGCCCTTCATTGGCTTCCTGTGTCGGAACGCTGCAAGTTCAAACTTGGCTGCCTAACCCATAAATCCTTGGCCGGCATCGGCCCCTCTTTCATTTCCTCTCTTCTTCATCCGTACGCCCCCCCCAGACACCTCCGTTCCTCCCATCACGCCCTTCTCCAGACACCTAGGTTCAGGCAAAAAAAACACGGAGGCCTTAGATTCTCCTTCTTGGCCCCTTCACTCTGGAACTCTCTACCTCTAGACCTCAGACTCCCCTCTTCCTACCCTCACTTTCGGTCTCTCCTAAAAACTCACCTTTTCCGCGGTGTCTTTACATAATGCTCTCCTTTCTCCCCTCTCTGCCTCTTCCTGGGTTAGTGATCAGCGCCAAGAAACCGTCCGGTGAACGCAGCGCTCTACAAATCCTTTTTACATTACATTTTTTACATTACATTACATGCGTGAGTCGTCGATGCGATCGAGTCCAGAGTTCCTACACGTCGCGTGACCGGTTCAAATATAGTAGCCGCAGGCGGGAGAGGCTTCGTGAATAAAGTCTCTAGAATCACGTGGGGATGGCACGATCCCCGTGTATCCAGGTATGCAGGTGCGTTGCTTGCGCGACCCTATAGTACTTTTCCATATCCGGGGCTCCTAGTCCGCCCTGCTCATATGGGAGGGTCAGTATTTGCCACTGTACCCTAGGCTGCTTTCCTCCCCATGCCAACCGCGTGAGAGTTCGCGTCATTGTCTTGAAGAAGGCCTTAGAGAGGACCACCGGGAGATTGTGAAAAAGAAACAAGAACCTCGGGAGTACTATCATTTTCATGAGCGCGATGCGGCCCATGAGGGACAGCGGCAGCCTGCACCATCTATCCACATCCTCAGTTAGTTCGTGTAGGCTACTCCATAATTTTCCCTAATTAACACATCCGGGTCTGGATGCAACTGTACGCCCAAGTACCTAACTGGGTCTTCTGACCATAGCAAGGGGTACTCCATGACAAATTTACTCGTCACGGTAGTCAGTGGGAACGCCACCGATTTTGTCCAGTTCACTTTTAGACCAGATAAGGCGCCAAACTGCACTACTTCCCTGAGTACGGGGGAGAGGTTAATTTCCGGGTCTCTGACGTACAAAAGTGTGTCGTCAGCGTACGTAGAGATACAGATCTTATAAGTAGGGAAATTGATGCCCTCATGACTGTGGTATTCCCGGAGCGCACACGCCAGGGGCTCCGCCACTAGGGCGTACAGCTAAGGGGAGAGGGGGTAGCCCTGTCTGGTACCCCTGCCTATTCCGAACGCCTCCGTGACTCTGTCTCCAATTCGTAACCTGGCCGACGGCTTATAATACAAGGCGCCTATCATTTGTAGGAAGGGTTCGCCCAGTCCCAGCTTTCTGAGTACTCTGGACATAAACGGCCACTCCACAGAGTCAAAGGCTTTCTCCATGTCGAGAAACACTGTCAATGCCTTATTCTCCGGTTTCACATGTTGCATCGTCCCCAGGACCGTGCGTATATTATACGTGAGGTTCCTAGAAGGTATAAACCCAGCCTGTTCTGGGGCTACCAGTTCCGGGGCGAGCAGTGCGAGTCGAGTCGCGAGAACCTTGGCATACAGCTTGGCGTCGACATTAATCAGTGAGAGAGGCCTGTATGAGCCGCACTCCGTAGCGGGTTTCCCAGGCTTAAGGATCGTTACAATGAGTGCCTCCCGCATCGTCGGGGGCAAGGAGCCTTCCAAGCATATATCATCAAATAAAGCTGAGAGGAAAGGGATCAGCTGTTCTTTAAAGGACTTGTAGAAGCCGACAGTCAGCCCATCAGCGCCCGGGGCACTACCGGACTTCATGCCGTCTAGCGCCTCCGCAATTTCCTCCCTTTGGATGGGCATCATAAGGAATTCTCTCTGCGAGTTGGACAGCTGTGGCATCCTGATGTAGCTCAGGTAATCGTCGATAGCCCCTTCCATTCCCGCAGACTTTGATTCATATAGAGTGGAGTAGTACCGTCTAAATTCCCCAACAATCTGTTCTTCATCTGTGAGGACCTCCCCCGTACTCAAAACCAGCTCGCCTATTAGTTACGGACGTCGTTCGTGTCGAATCATCTTGGCTAGGAGTGAGCCGGGTCTTTCACCCTCACCGTAGGTGCGGGCCGTGGCATATTTGCCCATATGTTGCACCTCCCTGTCTGCCTCAGCATTATATTCCGTCAGTAATTGTTTAATGTGGTCCAAGGCGTCTCCCTCGGGGTCCACCTTTTGCCTCTCTTCCTGATCTGATAACTGATTTTCCAGATAGATGAGCCTCTGCCTAATGGACTTCAGAACACTGGAGTGTTTAGCCATGGCTATCCCGCGAATGTAGACCTTAAATGCCTCCCAAAGCGTCTGGAAACTGTCCACAGAGCCCGTATTGGTCTCAAAAAAGTGTTCAATTTCATTTGCAATTTCCCCTCCGAACCCCTCGTCCATTAACGAATACGGGGGGAAGCGCCACGTAAAAGGGGGGATCCCGTGTACCGGAGTATCTAGGATCAGGAGGAGCGGAGAGTGGTCAGACAGAGTGCGTGGCAATATTTGACAGTCCCTCAAACTATTGGATAGCTTTTGTGAGGCAAGCCAGTAATCTATTCTGGTGTGTAGTGCATGATAAGCTGAGTAATGAGTGTACCCCCCTCTGGAGCAATGCCTATTTCGCCACACATCCAATAGTTCCAAGTGCACCATTTCGGTCTGAAGCGCGGTGGCAGCAGCCGACGGGCTTCTGTGCGGCCCCGCAGACCTATCCAGGGCTGGGTCTAGGACCAGATTAAAGTCCCCTCCCCACAGCATACTCCTGTGATCATACGATTTGCATCTCCGCGCCAGTTCTACATAAAAATCAGGTGTATCGTAGTTCGGCCCATAAACATTCACTAGCAATAAGTCATGTCCCTGGCCCCTGCATCTACAGATGGTGTATCGCCCCTCTGGGTCAGTCTCTAGAGGCGTCAATGTGAGTTTGGAGCGCGGGTTGACCCACGTGAGTGTCCCCCTCGAGTGAGTGGTGAAGCCTGCCGCTACACTGCATCCCGCTATTCCCTTATGAAGCAACATTCTGCTGTTGAGTGGTAAATGTGTCTCTTGTAGGAGAGCAAGGTCTATGTGGTGCCTACGCAGGTAACTAAGGACTTTCCGCAGCTTCCGAAAGTCATTTAGGCCCCTAATATTCCATGTCAGTGCCCGTAGGTGAGTCTGTGCTGTACCCGCCCGTGACGCACCCTTATCAGCCTCAGCCATATCTGGCAGTGTGCATCAGGAGGCTACTCTGCAAAGGTTTAAAGCGCCCCATCGGAGCAATGTCTGGCAGTCGGCATAGCATGGCAACGGCTATTTCGTATCTAGCAGAACTCGTATCAATTGCAGCATTCAGCACCTCAGCAGTCAAACCAAACAACAACTGGTACCCAAATATACACCCCAACATTCCCCCCGCCACCCACAGCAGACCCACCCCAATTTGGCCATGCAGATTCCCCTTCCACCCATCCCCCCCTTCAACAAAGTAAACAGTCCCGTGTGCATAACGCTCAGATGCAAAGTTAGCCAGCCGGCTCGTCCTAAGTGTCTGACTTTCGACTCTGTTGCCCGGCCCCCTCCCCTTCGCCCTGCACCATCAACAATGTGCAAATGCACCAACCCGCTCTTCAGTAGTACGATACCCTGCTTAGTCATCGTGATGTCCCTCCCGCCCTCGCATCCCCATAGTCCACCCCCCAACCCCGCCAGCCACCCCTGTATATGGAACACCCTCAGAGCCGGGGACCTGAGTGCCATGCATTAATTAGTCTGTTACCATATCCAATCCCCGGCCCCACTTATCTGTCTCTTTGTCACAGCGAGTCTCTCAACCATTGTAGCGTCCCGATGCGGTCCAGGATAATAGGGGCCTCGCTCATGAGTTCACTGTGCTCCAGACCTCGTACTTTCAGATCACTCTTGCTCGTTTAGGCGGCTCGATTCCGCTTCCTGCTGGTGCTTGGCATTTCCGTCCGTTTTCTCCCTTGCCCACTTTTTCAATGCTTTCTGCAGCTCCGCCGGATCCGTGAAAATATGCGAGTGACCCTGTCTGTTCACACGCAATTTGGCTGGGTATAGCATTGCGTAGTCGAGGCCCATATCCCTAAGACGTTTCTTGTGTGGCGCGAAGTGCTTGCGCGCCTCCTGCACCCTCGCTGTAAAGTCCGGGTAAATCGAAATCGCCGATCCCTCAAATTGTAGGTCCCCTTTGGTTCTGGCCAGCCGCAACGCCGTGTCCCTGTCTCTATAATTCAACAATTTCGCTATGACTGGACGCGGTGGGAAGCCCGGATTGGGTTTTGGGCCAAGGGTGCGGTGCGCACGCTCAACGACAAACATACTCGAGAACACTCCGTCTCCCAAGAGCGTGGTGAGCAAGTGTTCTATGAATAGTTCCATTTTCCCGGTCTGGGTGGTCTCCGGCAGGCCCGTAATGCGGAGGTTGCAGCGCCGTGACCGCGCCTCCAAATCCTCTGTCTTGTCTTGCAATGTCCTGATAAGCGTTTCCGCCCTTCGTCTCGCCGTATCCAAGTCTGTTTGGGCCTCCTCCACTTCTGTAATTCGCCTTTCAGCCATATCGTGCCTTTCCGCGTGCTTGTCGAGACGCTCCGCCATGCGGTCCATTCTGTAGGACATGGCGTCCATCTTGGATCCTAGCGCCGCTATATTCGTTTGGATGTTTTGCTCCATGGAGCGGAGCATTGCTTTAATGTCTGCATTGTCTTCCTGCAGGACCCCTGTGGGCGCCTCCTCGTCTCGTTGTGACGGGGGAGTCTGCACTGATACTCGCCTCTGCGAGAAAGGGAGCTTACTCTGGGTTCTGTCCCCTTTCACCATCTTTAGGAGGTTCGTGTGGGTTCCGTGGTAAACCAAGCGTGGTCCGTTATAACGCCTTCCGCTGAACCAGCGTTCCTCTCAAGGCCCAATGTGCGCGATATCGGGGGTCCAAGCAATATCTCCACCCTCAGTCCCCCTTCTGGAGCGTCTGGAAGTTAGCAGGTCTATCCAGTTGTCGAGACTGGGTGCTCCCACAATTAGGGGACCCCGTTACCCCATGAGTGGGGAGCAGGTGTGCGGGTCCCTCGGCGCGGTCGCCGGTGTCAGCTGGGGCAAGCAAGGGGGCTCGTGGTGAGGTGCAAGAGCTAACACCTACCGAGTCACCAGTTTCACATGTGCAGAATAGCCTCAGTATTTGTTGCGCCAGAGATTATGTGTGGATAGCAGAGCAGGGGACCCAGGGGCCCTACCGCTGTTGTTCTGTCAATGGATGCACTCTCTGCCCCTGTCGGCTCAGCAGCCGGATCCCCGGCGTATCTCACTGGACGCAGCACAATGGCGCCTCCGGGTTCACCCCCGCTCTGCCGATCAGGCTCCCCGTCCCGCTCTTGCCGCCACTGCCGTCGAGGTCCGGGGCTTCCTAAGTCACTCTGTGTGGCCAGCTATCCCCCGACTCATCAGCGATCCCCGCTATCAGGAGGCGGAGGTGCAGGGGGGGACACACTCTGTCCGCTGCCGCACGTCTCCGCACGTACTGCGGGCGCCGGGTGCACCAGAGGCCGCGGTCTGCGGCCCGCACCACGCACTGGGGAGCGTGCCGATATCCGCTGTTGTAGTCGGCGGATTTTCCCGATGCGCGGATCCCTCTGTTCCTCCGCTGCTCCGCCAAACGCGGGGGTATCAGGGGACAAGAGCAAGTTGGGCTGGTGCAGGATAAATGCAGGATTTTCAGATGGTGCCGATGGAGCCCGGGAACTAAGCGGCCATTTTCTGCGCTCACTAGCTCCGCCAATCCAAATAATGTACCTTTACCTTCTAATT
This sequence comes from Lissotriton helveticus, assembly GCF_964261635.1. Lineage (NCBI taxonomy): Eukaryota > Metazoa > Chordata > Amphibia > Caudata > Salamandridae > Lissotriton > Lissotriton helveticus. The sequence goes on along the minus strand of NC_136068.1, from coordinate 874,540,527 downwards.
CCAAAGATGAGTTGTCTATACAATATCTTTAAATGAAGTTCGACACTTGACTTCTTTTCTTAGTCCTGAAATTGTTGAACGAGTAGGTCCTTTATTAGACGCGCAAAAAGGAACGAGGAAGGAAGGAAGGGAAGGAAAAGATAGGTAAAGCGCTAAAGGACGGGGTTCAACGGTACGTTGTCTTGAAGAGATAATGTTCAGTGCGACAACCTATGGAAAAGTCTTACTTGGTAGTGGTGACACTCGACTTATCCAGCCACTATCTTACTGTTCCTCCTATTGAGTTCTCACGCTGATTCTTCCGATACTTCTTAGCGCATGACGCCCTCGGAATCTCTCGTGACAACTTGCCGTTTTTTCCCGCTGAGAATTCTCAGCGCACGATATCCTCTGGAACTCTGAACTCTAGATAACAACAGGAATATCCGAGAGTGGAATGAGACTAGCTGAGCCTCTCGGAAACGGAATGGCTTCTAAACTGGAATTTTATGACACGCCCTCTCACGCACTAGACGGAGAGACGGTTCGGAACGCGTTGCTTCAAACAGATTCAAATTGAAGTGCGCAGTGGAACCTGCGCGCGTCATCTAAATAGACTAGACTGTGAATGTGAAACAAAATGGCGTCGCATTCAACTTATGCGGCGGCCATCTTGCAATGGTCAGTTGTCATTATACATTATACCAAAGATTGACCATTTGTGGTTTGATTACCACTTTGGGTCTTCTCTTAAAGGTACAAGGCAAAGGTTGGTTCATGATGGTAATAATTGCGTGGTTCCTGACAGTCATACACTACCGGTGGCGGTATTACCCTTTGAAAAAGCTCTAATGACGGAACTGAGTAAAATGAGTACGACTACTCAGCAAACGTTCCACAATACGAGCAAACTAGAGACAGAGGCTATAAGAGAACCACCACAGCTTACGATCAAGAATGTAGACGTCTCTTATCTGATGAGAGGAACTACCATATCCTACCGAAAGATCCAACAGAACACCTAAGGATAAGCATAGGAGCAATGGTTGAAGAGGCTCTGGCTCATGACTGGCTTTCTAGAAAAGAAGGAGAGTTTCTAATACAAAAGAATCCACGTACCCCTTATTTCTACAGTATACCCAAGATTCACAAGAGCCTAACAAAACCACCTGGTAGACCTATTGTATCGGGTATCTCATCCATCTTAGAGCCACTGTCAAATTTCGCAGATGCCTTCCTCAGACCGCTGGTCCAAAAAACAGATACATATCTGAAGGACACGAAATCTGTACTCCAACTCCTACAAGACCTCCCGTTCAACCCAGACAATCAGATCTTGCTGAGTTTGGACGTGGAGTGTCTGTATACTATTCTACCACACCACGAGACCCTACTTATTATTGAGGAGGTATTACACTCAACCCCATGGATGTACCAGACACCACGTTCGGTTGTCATGGAATGCATTTCCACAGCCCTAACCAAAAATGTCTTTGAATATGAAGGAACCTTGTATTTACAATGCCACGGCACCAGTATGGGCAGTACTTTTGCGCCGAGCCTGGCGGGCCTATATGTACATCATTTGGAAACAGCAAGAATTCTGAACCCAGTTAACCCGTTTAAAAACCATATACAATTATGGAAGAGATATATAGACGACGTCTTGGTTATCTGGGAAGGAGGAATTAAGACAGTAGGTAATTTTCTAGCTTGGCTCAACTAACAGAACGCTTATCTGAAGTTTACCCATACAATGTCTAAAGAATGCATAGTTTTTTTGGATCTCAACATTTACCATGATGCAGGTACTCTCAAAACAGAAACACACTTTAAACCAACTGCCAGGAATTGCCTCCTGCGTTTCGACAGTTTCCACCCCCGCCACTTACGTGAGAATTTACCATATGGGCAATATCTCCGCTTGAGGTGAAACTGTAGCGATACCAGCAGATACAAGACAATAGCCCAAGACCTGAAAAAGAAACTTCAGCAAAGACACTATCCAAACAGAGTAATAGATAAAGCCATGAAGAGGGCTAGGAACAATAACAGGGAGGCCCTACTGGAGGACAAGATCACAAAAAGCGAAACACTGGAAAGACCTGTTTGTGTGACTACATACAGCGCACAATCCAATGTGGTTTCGAAACTTGTGAACAGGCACTGGAGAACCCTGACCAGTGGCACACTCAATCTCGAAAAACCTCTGTTTGCCCATAGACGAGGAAAAAGCCTAAAAGACACCCTAGTGCACACCAGACCCCGTCCGGAAACGAACGAACAACCAAGACTACAGGGGGTACATGGACATTACCCCTGCGGTAACTGTAGCAGTTGCCATCTGACTAAAAAGAGTCTTTTACTTACGTTCAGGAATGGGAGCAGATGGGAACAGAGAAAGTTCAATAATTGCAATAGCAAGAATGTGATATACCTGATCACGTGTCCCTGCGGTTTAGAGTATGTGGTCATGACCACCAGACCGTTAAAGGTGAGGATAAATGAACATAAGAGTAATGTGAGATGCCAAAAATCCACCACAAAAATAGCAGCCCATTTCCTTGAAATACAACACTGTGTCAATGAACTGGCATGGACGGTCATTGAACAATTAACATCCAAGGCTGGTTTGTTTGAAAAAGAGCAAGGTGTTCCGTTTGGGTACCCATGTAGTGGGACTTAATGATGCCATACCATGGTCCCAATTAACATGATTTATCCACTTTTTCTGACCTGAAATTGCTCCACACCTTGAAGCTTATATACATTATTATGCCTTGAGGTCCCATTGAATACCACTGATCTCCCAGTAATAACCACCTACTGGTCATATTTGTCATTTCCCTTAGGTCCCTAGGTTTTTTGTAGACAACTGTACCCCTAAACAAGTTATTTCCCCGGCATCGGTTCATTCTGAACGCAGCGCACTTCCTCCTTACTACCGCGCATGCGCGAGCCGAACACTCTTCTTTCGCGCATGCGCACTGCCTTTCTCCATGTGTGAGCATGCACATAGGTAGAGATAATATCCTTTAAAATCCACACGATCGGCACACCCATATTTGGGCTCTTCCGACCGGTAATTGACCCTTTTGCCACGAATTACAACAATTAGTGAGGATATATAAGCGCGACTCCATTCAGGGCCATCACAATCGTCGGAGCAGCGCTGAGGGGCAGTAAGAGGAAAATTTTCTCATGAGACCGTGAGTTACACTTTTGGGGCACTAGCGACTAAAAATCGTCTAAAGGTATGGAATAGAAACTAAAACCCTGCTCTCCTCATACCTACAGATTGCTGATTCTTAGCCTGATGGGACGCCCCAATATATTTTTTATGCGAAAAGCTCATGAGGCAAAGTAACCTATTACAATAAGTAAGATAACCCTTTTCTATTCAGGTTATGTTCAGTTACCACCACCATTTCAAAGTCCAGTGTCACATATGTGTTATATGTGTGTTTTTTGTCGATTTCCTTATTTGCTTTACAGGAATGATGATGGGATGGAGGCTAACACTAATCCCCTATGTGTATTATATGTATTAGCATATTTTCCCATCTAGGTCATTGCAACCTGCCTGGACATCTATGCCTCCTACAAATATAGATGTTGATCCAATACTTTGTTTCTCCTCCAGGTCCGATTTCACCCACCAAATGGGCGCTAGGACTTCATCAATTATATACATATTAGGCACACGTACACCTAATTTTTATATGAAGTTATTTTTTTCTATAATACACTTTTAAACAAACATTTCATGTGAGTAAGGTGGGAATTAGGTGCTTTCCCGTCCTGAAGAAGGAGTTGGATACTCCGAAACATGTCCATGTTGACGCACTTAAGAGGTAACTGTACATAATTATACAGCTACTACCTCGTCTAGCACGTTTTTAATAATACCAGCCGGGGCTTAATTAAAAAAAATTTCAACCCAGGGCCAGGTATTTTTTAATATCACTTTCACCACCTCACCACTCACATTTTATACCCCACACACCACCACACATAGTCCACACGATTAAGTTCTCCCGCGTAATCGTTAGGTCGCAGCACGCCGCATCCCGTAGAGGGGTGCAAAGACCCCAATGATGGTATAGTGACACCAAGGGCCCTTTTGGTGTGTGAGGGGTATTTAAACAACACAATGTGCTCCCCACCACAGTAGGGACCACTCTCCTAATCCCCAGTGGATTCTACTTTGTTTATTTATTTTTGTGGTAAAGAGTTAGCCTCAGTATTATACTTCAAGTTATAAATATCATTTCTATTTTTAAATGTTTTCTAACTATATCATTATCACACTAAATAATAGTGAAATGTCAGAAAAAGAAGACGTATATACTTTTTTAAATTGACTTTTTTTTAAACAATAATAAATAACTGGAAACGTAACTTAAAGATAACAATGTAATAAATACCTAGAAACATAACTTTAAAAAACAATTCAACAAAATGTGATATGGACTCCAATAGAAGTAGGGTAGGTAATCTGCAAAACAAAAATGAAAAAAAGTGTTTAAAATTAGATCGATGTGACTAAATGAGGGCAAACATTACAAGTAAGGGTAACACTTGGCAAAATTTAGTTTTTTGCATTTCTGCAGTGTGCCTGATACATTTCACCTGTCTTATAGGCCCACGTTCAAGAGGTGTCTGTATGGAATGTATTTATTTATACACTCAGGATAATGTATTTCATCCAGTTCCACTGTAAAGAGGTGTCTGTGCGCCGTTTTTCTTCCAAAGTAGTATATCCCATGCGCCTCTTTTCTCATGTTAAAAGTGACAGAAAAGTGGAGCAAGGGGCTTGTAGATCTGTCCCACAGACTGTTGTAATCTATCCTCACTGCTCGGACGTAATTGTACATTCCTACGCAGTGAAGCTGCTGCACACTACCCACTTTCTCTTTTCACAGAAAAGTTGTCGTTGTTTCGAAAACAAGTTTCTTTGCTCACCACGTGCGATTGGCGTGAATCAAAGAGGGTGCACCACGTGTTGAAGCAGGCTTCTCAGACGTTGTTACGATGGCCACGCATCACCGCAGAATTCACAAACATAGAGCTTTGAAGGTTTTGTTTGGGGGAGGGTAACGCCAATTTGTGAAGCAGAACTTGTAGGATAAAAAGGAAGTTAAGTTTGTGTGTGATTTCTTTATGAAAGGAGAGAGGAAGTGAGAGAGTGACTGAAAAGAATAGTCGCAGCTCATCTTTCTGTCACCGGTGTGTTTTTCACCATGTGCCGGGACATAATGCACCCTGAAGCTCTACATCTAAAAGATAGTAAAAGAAAGATGTTATTATTGATATGTGTTACTATCTTAATGTGGAGTACAATAACATCGCCCTTTCACACACCTTCCCTCCCGCATTCAAAAACAACTATTTGTACAGTTTATATTCCAGATGTTTGACAGATTATAAAAACGTTCCTGCTATTGGGAAAAAAAAATATTAATGGAATAAGAATCGGTATATAGGACTGCGCTCGTCTAAATCGCTGCGTCAGTTTTTTGTATCCAGTCTGTCGCAGCCCATCGACTCCCTCCAATGCACACCCAGACCTCACTGCTCACCTTTTCGTGGACAGGACACCTTCTACATAATGCAGTCCTGCTCTGCCACCAAGAAGTCTCACATATGGTGCTGAGTCTTGATATCGCTATGGCTAACGACATACTCGTGCTCCCATCATCATCGCAGGTTGTTCACCCGCTCAGTCCTTCCGGTACCACTAACTCAGTGACCAAAGAGGCCACGCACATAGTGGTGGGCCCTTGTACACGGTGGTTCGGGCCTACATGAGGCATCCAAACCACTAGGAGTGCGTTTTTTGGATACTTGTATTGCTGTGTCAATGGATTCAAATATGCTACTCTGTATTTTTCAGTGAGTGATGAAAGGTTATAGTAGTGTATGATGAGGTGTATCTGATTGTCACGTGGATGATGTCAACAGTGATGTCATCAGTGATGTCATTTGAGATGTCATCAGTGATGTCATCAGTGATGTCACTGACCATGTCATAAATGATTTAATATGTGATGTCATCACCAGTGGATTGCGGGCGCAAGAGTTACAGTTAGTACAACTAACTATAATGCAGGAATTTCAATAGTTTTGTATGAGTGAAATGTCCAGCTAACTATAACACCCCTGAAACCTATGTTTTTTTCAATGAGTTTCAAAGGTTTTTAAATGATAATTCCTAACTATAACCTGCTTGAAACGTATGGTTTTTTCAGTGAATATATATATTCGCTCCGTTATGTCCCTTTCATCTTTCCGGCATGGCGAAGGTGTTTTGGTTTATGTTTAGCGTGTTGGCCCTTGACATGCAGAGGGACCCTTCCAAAAAGAGTTCTCGGCATCAATGGCACAAGTGGCAACACTTTTTGGTTTTGTTTCCAAGGGAAAGTACACCGAGAACCACCACTAACCTGCGAGGGAAAATGAACTGCTGGCAGCGTCAGTCCACTACTACATGGAGAGGCTTTGACACTGTGCCGTCGTCTCCGGTTTTGCTCGATGCAGGATTTACGTGGCTGGAAGCGGGGGCAAGTAAGGCAGCAGAGCTGTGTTGTTTTTTACCAGACCTTGTCCTAATATAATGGCGTTTACTAACTGTTAGCATTGACTTTCAAAGCCATTCAACATCACCCGTCCTAAACGCAACAACACACTGTATTGTGGGACATGCAGTTTTACAAGTACAAGCGGAATGGGGCGGTGTTTCGACATACGGAGGTCCGGTGTGCTCACCATACATAAGGAGAAGCGAGACTTACCTTCCAACATGCAACTTCATTCCAGCTCCTGAACTCTGGTATTTGATAAAGGAATAGGTTTTCCAAAACGCGTCATACCATCAGGATTATTAAAAGCTGCCTTACTGCGCTCTGTTGTGTCGCTTTCATCTTTCCGGCATGGCGAAGGTGTTTTGGTTTATATATATATACAGGAACAGGAAACTCCATTATATGGACAGTGCTTGTGCCAAGTAAGAACTTTGACAATTGTCGGATGTATGAGGACTGCCAATTCGCACCTTTGAATGCACTTTACAAAGCACTGTGGGGGCTGTAATTTGTACACCCAGTCATGTGATTAAAACTTTTTTAAAGAACGCACGTACGCACTTTGTTTAATCTACTTCCTCCTGTGACCAATGCCAATTAGTGTCGAAACGTTAGGATAACGAAGCATGCATTGCTAGGACTCTGAACAGAGCTACGTTCTTCGCATTGGGCCTCACTCTTCACAGCAGAACATCACCATGTGGAAAATTATCTCATCTGATTGGGCAACAGGAAACTCTATTATATGGACAGTGCTTGTGCCATGAACTATGAGTAATCTTATATTGGATATATATACATATATATATATATATTCACTGAAAAAACCATAGGTTATAGACCATATATAGTTAGGAATTAGCATTTAAAAAACCTTATTTTACTCACACAAAACCATTGAAATTCCATATATAGTTAGTTGCACTAACTATATATCGCGCACCCGCAATCCACTGCTGATCATGTCACATATTACATCATTCATGACATGGTCAGTGACATCACTGATGACATCACTGATGACATCTCAAATGACATCACTGATGACATCACTGATGACAACATCCAGTGACTGTATGTTTCTGTAAAGTTAAAATATGTCTTACATATTGAAGAATGAGTGGATGTATAAGTGTCTGGATGAAGGATTTAGTAGGTGCGTGACTGACTGTATGAGTGAGTGATTAAATGTGTCTCACTGAATGCATGGGTTAGTGACTAAACTGTCTTAATTTGTGCATCATAATGTCTGTTGTGATGTAAACTGCTGCATGTGTTGATCATTAGCTATACGAGAGGCTATATGTGTTATTGATTGGTTGCCCAAATATTTGTATGGGAGATTGAGTTTGTGTAGGGGTGGCTGGGAGGTGTGTGACTCTGTGCATAGATGTGTGAGCAGTTGATTCACTAGGTGTATGAGTTCAAGAGTGCATGTGGAAACAGCTACATGGGCAGTTGACTGTGTGCATGAGTGTATTGATGAGTGAATGGATATCTCAATGCTACATGTCATAGTAAGTACATATGTAAAACACAGTACATGTGAGAGTTGGAATATATAAATAACTGTGCATGAGAGCCACTGAATGTGTGAGTGGTTGTATGGATCATTGTGAATTTGTATCAGGGATTGTATAAGAGAGTAAATATGTGTTAGTATATGTTTGAATAAGTAAGGTGTGTATAACTGTATAGTTGAAGAAATGGAGGTGAGATTGTTTATTTGCATGACTGACTAGGTGTGTGAGTAACTCCATGGATGAGTGACAGTGTGTGAGTGTCTATATACACTGAGTGTATCTAAGGTTATATTAGAGTCTGAAGAGGTTTATCGTATTAGCACAAGAATGATGTCAAATGAGATGTCATCATTGATGTCATCAGTGATGTCATTTGAGATGTCATCAGTGATGTCATCAGTGATGTCACTGACCATGTCATGAATGATGTAATATGTGACATGATCAGCAGTGGATTGCGGGTGCGCGATATATAGTTAGTGCAACTAACTATATATGGAATTTCAATGGTTTTGTGTGAGTAAAATAAGGTTTTTTAAATGCTAATTCCTAACTATATATGGTCTATAACTTATGGTTTTTTCAGTGAATTTTCAAGGTTTTGTAAATGCTAATTCCTAACTATATATGGTCTATAACCCATGTTTTTTTCAGTGAATTTTCAAGGTTTTGTAAATGCTAATTCCTAACTATATATGGTCTATAACCTATGGTTTTTTCAGTGAATTTTCAAGGTTTTGTAAATGCTAATTCCTAACTATATATGGTCTATAACCTATGGTTTTTTCAGTGAATTTCAATGGTTTTTTAATAGCAAATATCATACACTGTCGAATGTCAAGTACGTGGTAAGTAAAAACATTTTCGTGTTTATGCACACTGATCTGCTTTGAATGCTGCCCCCCACCCCTCATTTCTATTAGGAGTACTCTCTCTTTACAGATAGTGAAGGGTAGTTAACGCAGGCCTTTGCCCCCGTTGTAATCCGTCATGCCTACTTCTCTCTCCATTTGATTAATTGTTCTCTTTGGTTCATTCTCTATTTACAAACAAGCACAGAGTCGCAATTCTCTGTTTAGTCTTTGCAGATAGCGAAAAATCGTGTAAAAAAACAAAAGGAATCGAGCAAAATCAGTAGGCCACTAATGGGATCTCTTTTTGACCTCGCTAAAATAGAAACATTAGGAACAACCTGTTGAAAATAGCAATGTGTATGTACATAAGCGGCGTTCATTTCTGTTCACAGTACCCCTTGTTGATTGTTTGAATCGAGCATTGAATTGTTCGAAGTTGGTTCTCTTAAGGATCTTCTCTGCCTGCAAACGAGGAAGAATAGGAATATTCTCTCTCCCTTTGCAGATAGTGAAGGGTAGGTAACGCAAGCCTTTAACACGTCAAACCTATTTCATTCCTCATTGATTGATTGATTGTCCGAACATTGACTGTTTGGGAATTAGTTCTTTTTGGAGGTATTCCCTGTTTGCAAATAAACGTAGGAAAATCTTTGCAAGTAGTGAAAGGGTACGTAATGCGGACCTTTCTCCCCCGTTGTAATCTGTCATGCCTATCTACTCCCCACTGATTGATGCACCTGTTTCACCCAGACCATTTACTAGAGATAGGTCATCTGGCCCGACCAGAGAGCACCCCTAGTGAAAAGGACATATGCAATAATAACGAAGTGATCACTGTATCCTGTTAACAGAAACTTTAGCATGAAACAACCTGGAAAGAAAAGAATAGGAAAACGAAAATCCGTAGGCCACTGATGAACTTTTTATTAAATAACAAACAAAGAAACGATAACAATACGTAATGATAAAACCTATTATTGTCCTAGAAACAAGAAACGTTAGAAGTAAGCCCGTAATAAGAAACCTGAAAACATCGCCCCTCACTGCCCCAAAACGTGTCTGTCCCACCGCCTGCCACGGCCAAATAACGGCAAACTGGGAAAGATAGAAGTCAGCAGACATCCGCCCCATTCTAGAAACTTCCAAAGGGCAACAGGTTTTCGGCTACGCCCAGCCGGAAGCAACACATATAAGGCGGGTCCTGCTGCCACGCCTCGGCCAGGAGATCATCACGTAGGGTGTAGCCGGAGGAGAGGCCGAGGCCAGCGGGACCCGGCCAGGGGGATTGACAACACTGGAGAGTTTCAGGGGGGGGAATGTCCCTCTCCTCGACCCTCCCCTCTCTCTCCCAGTCCGGCCGCGGTGGCCCTTGAGAGTTGCAGGTTGTCCCTCCACACTCTCTCCCGGTCCGGCCACCAACGGCCGGGGGCTGGGGCCGACGGGATCCGGCTGCAGCCGATGAGCCAAGGAACCCGTTCATGGGGCCAGAGCAAAGGGCGTCCGGCCGCCATCCACCGGAGGTGCGGCCCAAAGACGGACGGGACATTTCTTCTTTCTTCAATAATGGCTTTGACAACACTGGGGGGGATGTCTTGCGCATGCCTCCGACCCCCCCCCTCGTCCTCATCGCCAGGTCCAGCAATAACAAATGTCAAGCGAGACGCCGTGGGGTGCACTGGGAGGGAGAGACGATGCGAACAGGCCTCTCCCGCCTCCCCAGGTGAAGGCTTCCCAGCTGCACCCTCAGCGCTCCAGGCGCCCGGAAAAGGGTTCTTCCACTGTGGCGATGCTGCAACGTCTCGCCCGGCAGGGTGGAGCCCGTCCGCTCATTTGACCCCGCGATCGCCAGTAGCTACCGAACTCTCAAAATGGCGGTCGACCTGGCAAGAGCGGGCCCAGCATAAAGAAATGGCCCGGTCACTGGTTGACTCCACCACCGTAGTCCTCCATGACCTTGAAGATTCTAGAGGAGCCGCGGGAGTCTCCGACCCCCGCAGACACCCCCGATGGGGAATGACTGCCATGATCGCCCGTGGAGTGACGAAACTGTAGCCGCGGGACGTCGGCGCTCCCATGCTGCCACCAGCCTCAGTTTGAATGACTAGAATCCTGCAGACCTCAGTTCCGGTGAAAGCACAGTGTGACCCGGTAGGAAAAATTGTTGCACCCCCTCCCCTTTTTGACTGATAGTTCAAACCACCGATCCTTTCCTTTGCCCTTTTACCGGAACTATGGACTGCCTCCCCCTCTTTTACATTTTCTAGAGAAAACAAAACATTAACCACTACATTAGCATAGCAGTTGACACCAGAACTGTTTTCAAATTGAAAACCAACAACATCTTCAACAGAATCCTTTTTGTTTCTGCTGTGACCCTGCTACAGCACAGGCATTGTCCCCAGCAGTAATTCTGCAATGCCGATAAGTATAGCTGTGGTGCCTACTGGACTCACTCACCCCCGCAGCGCCCCACGCCGTTATTTGCTGGGCGGCAACTTACTAGACATCACCTTCGTGACATCCAGATTTCAGCGCTTTCTGCTGCCTTGGAACTATTCGCACAACAGACCGCTACTGACAATCCACCCCCCGGGACGCCCCACGCCGGATACCCAAATCAGTGCGGCACCCAGGCAACATCTTCTGAATTTTCATAATTTGAAAGAACTAGTAACATGTCCTCATCAGGAATTTCCTCATGAAAAGTCTGCAATGATGATTCTTGTAACTCTATGGTCTCCAAACATTCGATAAATTCGCCATCAAGAGATTGATCAAAAAAATCATTCAAGTCATCTCCTCCTTGTGAGAATATTTCATTATTGGTGCTGTCAATTTCAATAAATGTATTGGATAATTCAAAAGAAATTGCCACGGTCTCTTCGTTGTTTAAATGTTTTTACTGTTTTTGTTTTGTTGTATATATTTATAAGTTATTAAAGTTTTATAATCCTACTACTTTGTTGGAGTGCTATATATTTTTAATATGACACATAATTGTAAAAACTTTGATGTACAAAGAGTCATCCCTGGAATCTTCCGCTTCAGGCTCGGTCCCCTCCCCAATCACAATACAGGATGGTTTTCAGATAGTAGGAACACGTGTGGTGTGACGGATCTCATCGGGTGTGGGCCTTGATCTACTATAATTCCTTTGAAGAGGGGTGATTCTTTACAGCTGGGGCCATAAACTACATCTGCAGGGCTAGCTGATAGCGTGGACAATCGGACACAGAGGAAGAGGAGTGTCAGAGGGTGCGGTAGTGAATAGGGCGAAAGGGAGGTGTCGGGCGGGCACAGAGTGTGATTCTCAAGGAAGAGCAGCGCAGATGGGGGGAGGTTTATTGCCCATGCATAACACAGAGAGCGGGGGTGACCAGTGCCTGGGGAAGATGCTTGCGAAGGTGTGGAGCCATGCTAAGGATCGACAGCGTGCAGAGAGTGGGTCTGGTCAAGGCATCTAAAATGGCTGCTGTGCACGACAAAAGTGTGGCATTTCAAAAAAGGCAAGATGGCGCAGACAATGTTTTTCAGCACTTCCTCATTTCCTTCGAATCGAACGTTAACAGACGTTGGTGCATATTACCAAAGTTAAGCGATATTTATCGCTAACGATGCTTAGCAACGAATTTTTTACCGCTAAGCATCGTCAGAAATTATCGAAGATAAACCTTGCTATTATCAAGGTTTATCGCAAATGCGATAAAAAACGGCCGCAATGCATGAATATCGCTAAAAAGTCAGCGATATTCATGCATTACCGAGCTAATGCTCTTAGCCATGTTATCCACCTCCCATTGGATAACATGGCTAAGAACTGCTCAGGGCAGGTGTTAGTTTTTGGAGATATTCGCGCTTAGCGCGAACATCTCCAAAAGTTGGTAATAGGAGATAGATATCTTGCATGTTGTAATGCAAGTTATTGTGGTATATGGAACTCATACCATAATCTCTCAGGAAAGCAGAAACTGATCCTTTTGGGACCGCCTGAGAAGGCCTAGGAGGTGAGGGGTACTCTACTTTGCCCCCTTTTCACGTTCCGAACTATTTTTTTTTACTCTCTTCTGTAATTACACAAAATGGCAGCGATAAGATGCATCAGAGACAGACAGTGAGAGAAAGGAGGCCGGAGATGAAGAAGAGATGTCAAATACACATTGGAGATAATATAGTGGGAGAAGGAAAGTAAATATGAGTAAACTTACCATGTAACATAAAAATGTTGCACTCTATACTATAAGTCTCATTTTATACTACAATCACTTCGCTACAACCTCATAAATTAAAAATAAAAATGAATAATGTCTCAAACAATTTTTGATTTCTAAATATAAATTTATTCTTCTGAATTTTCAAAATTTGAAAGAACTAGTAACATGTCCTCATCAGGAATTTCCTCTTCAATCATCTCATCTGGAATCTCCTCATGAAAAGTCTGCAATGATGATTCTTCTAACTCTATGGTCTCCAAACATTAGATAAATTCGCCATCAACAGATTGATCCAAAAAATCATTCAAGTCATCTCCTCCTTGTGACAATATTTCATTATTGGTGCTCTCAATTTCAATACATGTAGTGGATAATTCAAAAGAAATTGCCACGGTCTCTTCATTGTGAGCCATTTTATTTTGAAATTGCTTACTGTAAATTGCAGAAAAAAATAATCACTTTCATTTATCGTTTTTAGTAATACATAATATAAAACTAACTTTATCAAGTATTTAGTATAACAGAAGGACTGTAAATAAATAACAGAAAACATTTTTCAAATTATCTTCAAGTGTACAACATAGTTCCCCTTACAAATTAACAACTCACCTTTTTAAAAGTAGGAGAAGTGTTAGTACTGTGTAAATCAAACACCAGCAATTGACCACCAAAAATTCCTCACAAATGTACCTCAGACAGTAGTATCACAAAATGGCTGTGGTTTCCTCTCATTTTAGATATATACATAACCAATTAACTTTCATCACACACAAATACAAAACCAAAGTAACATTTTAATTGGTTCTAAATTTCAACACTTTCAAATGTGTTTTCCCCATGCAATTTTCCATAGGACATTTAGATACGTCTACAGCCTGAATGGCTGAACGGAATTACACCAAACTTGGCAAAATGGTACATCAAACCTAAGAGGTCAGGGAGGATCTACTATGCCCCCTTATGGTCATTTGCCCCTTCGCTTTGGCCTCCTCTTGTCTCTCGATCCTACCGAGAGACAAGATGGCGGCCGCTACGGACTGTTTGGAATGTTTACAGACGCCGGAGAACCAATCAGCTTCGCAAAGCTCCGTAACGCGAAAAGTACGCGAAGCGGAGCGCTGTTACAGATATATATCTTTTTTTGAACGTTAATTTCTCAAAATCCACTGGAGCACATATATTGAGACCTAGCAAAGGCACATCGGGCTACCAGTCCCTACAATTTTGCCAAGTTTCGTGCAAATCCATTCAGCCGTTCGATTATTATTATTATTTTTTTTGCCCCGCGGGGCCCTTTTAAAACCTCCACATCAAACCTAGAGGGTCAGGGAGGATCTACTATGCCCCCTTATGGTCATTTGCCCCTTCGCTTTGGCCTCCTCTTGTCTCTCGATCCTACCGAGAGACAAGATGGCGGCCGCTACGGACTGTTTGGAATGTTTACAGACGCCGGAGAACCAATCAGCTTCGCTTCACAAAGCTCCGTAACGCGTAAAGTCCGCGAACCGGAGCGCTGCCTGGTCCGCTGTTACAGATATATATCTTTTTTTTAACGTTAATTTCTCAAAATCCACTGGAACACATATATTGAGACCTAGCAAAGGCACATCGGGCTACCAGTCCCTACAATTTTGCCAAGTTTCGTGCAAATCCATTCAGCCGTTCGGGCTAAAAGTGAGGCCAACCGCCCTATGGAAAACTCAATGTTAAAAACACGTTTTGGGACCCCCCTTTTTTCTCGGCCCCCCCTTGACGAACCCCCCCCAAATTTTTAGGGGCCGCTCAGAAACAAAATGTTCCATTTTCCTGAAAATTTCAGCCAATTCCGTCCACAAACGCCAAAGTTATTAGACATAGAATTTTCAAAAATCCCATAGAGAAAAAATCCTAACTATATATACCTACTGGCGACCGCCAGTAGGTAATATCCAACGAAAAGAGTTGCCTCATCGGAAGAGCCACACGCAGGTAGGTAATAATCATCTTTTAATGAGGAAGCTACATCGGGGTTGACAGGATTTCATGCACAAAGTTCAACAGCCTGACATGTTTCGTGCAGTCACACACTTTTTCAAAGGCATTTATGATTCACAGCGCCGAGCATTCAATTTAAAGTCCTGACACCCGCCCTGGTGGGCGTTGGCTCTTGCTGAGCCTTCTGGTATCTGTGGTTCATTCCGTCATACTCAAGTGAGTTGCACCCGACGTTGTACACATTTCATCCTCCTTAAAGCCACAGTGGGTGTGCAAATGATTCCTGTTCTCACCACAATGCACAGTCGAACTCCCAAAACGACCTCCTGCCCAATATGCTAATCGTTTTGTAATGCCGCACTGGTCCGCTTCCATGCGGCGGAGCTCTCCCACGGCTAGGCCAGCCGTAAAACATCCAATGAAAAGAGTTGCCTCATCGGAAGAGCCACACGCAGGTAGATAATAATCATCGTTTAATGAGGAAGCTACATCGGGGTTGACAGGATTTCATGCACAAAGTTCAACAGCCTGACATGTTTCGTGCAGTCACACACTTTTTCAAAGGCATTTATGATTCACAGCGCTGAGCATTCAATTTAAAGTCCTGACACCCGCCCTGGTGGGCGTTGGCTCTTGCTGAGCCTTCTGGTATCTGTGGTTCATTCCATCATACTCAAGTGAGTTGCACCCGACGTTGTACATTTCATCCTCCTTAAAGCCACAGTGGGTGTGCAAATGATTCCTGGTCTCACCACAATGCACAGTCGAACTCCCAAAACAACCTCCTGCCCAATACGCTAATCGTTTTTTTAACGCCGCACTGGTCCGCTTCCATGCGGCGGAGCTCTCCCACGGCTAGGCCAGCCGTAACACATCCAACGAAAAGAGTTGCCTCATCGGAAGAGCCACACGCAGGTAGGTAATAATCATCGGTTAATGAGGAAGCTACATCGGGGTTGACAGGATTTCATGCACAAAGTTCAACAGCCTGACATGTTTCGTGCAGTCACGCACTTTTTCGATGGCATTTATGATTCACAGCGCCGAGCATTCAATTTAAAGTCCTGACACCCGCCCTGGTGGGCGTTGGCTCTTGCTGAGCCTTCTGGTATCTGTGGTTCATTCCATCATACTCAAGTGAGTTGCACCCGACATTGTACATTTCATCCTCCTTAAAGCCACAGTGGGTGTGCAAATGATTCCTGTTCTCACCACAATGCACAGTCGAACTCCCAAAACGACCTCCTGCCCAATATGCTACAGGAATCATTTGCACACCCACTGTGGCTTTAAGAAGGATGAAATGTACAGCGTCGGGTGCAACTCACTTGAGTATGACGGAATGAACCACAGATACCAGAAGGCTCAGCAAGAGCCAACGCCCACCAGGGCGGGTGTCAGGACTTTAAATTGAATGCTCGGCGCGGTGAATCATAAATGCCTTTGAAAAAGTGCGTGACTGCACAAAACATGTCAGGCTGTTGAACTTTGTGCATGAAATCCTGTCAACCCCGATGTAGCTTCCTCATTAAACGATGATTATTACCTACCTGCGTGTGGCTCTTCCGATGAGGCAACTCTTTTCATTGGATGTGTTACGGCTGGCCTAGCCGTGGGAGAGCTCTGCCGCATAGAAGCGGACCAGTGCGGCATTACAAAACGATTAGCATATTGGGCAGGAGGTCGTTTGGGAGTTCGACTGTGCATTGTGGTGTGAACAGGAATCATTTGCACACCCACTGTGGCTTTAAGGAGGATGAAATGTACAACGTTGGGTGCAACTCACTTGAGTATGACGGAATGAACCACAGATACCAGAAGGCTCAGCAAGAGCCAACGCCCACCAGGGCGGGTGTCAGGACTTTAAATTGAATGCTCGGCGCTGTGAATCATAAATGCCTTTGAAAAAGTGCGTGACTGCACGAAACATGTCAGGCTGTTAAACTTTGTGCATGAAATCCTGTCAACCCCGATGTAGCTTCCTCATTAAACAATGATTATTACCTACCTGCGTGTGGCTCTTCCGATGAGGCAACTCTTTTCGTTGGATGTGTTACGGCTGGCCTATCCGTGGGAGAGCTCTGCCGCATGGAAGCGGACCAGTGCGGCATTACAAAACGATTAGCATATTGGGCAGGAGGTCGTTTTGGGAGTTCGACTGTGCATTGTTGTGAGAACAGGAATCATTTGCACACCCACTGTGGCTTTAAGGAGGATGAAATGTACAACGTCGGGTGCAACTCACTTGAGTATGACAGAATGAACCACAGATACCAGAAGGCCCAGCAAGAGCCAACACCCACCAGGGCGGGTGTCAGGACTTTAAATTGAATGCTCGGCGCTGTGAATCATAAATGCCTTTGAAAAAGTGCGTGACTGCACGAAACATGTCAGGCTGTTGAACTTTGTGCATGAAATCCTGTCAACCCCGATGTAGCTTCCTCATTAAACGATGATTATTACCTACCTGCGGGTGGCTCTTCCGATGAGGCAATTCTTTTTGTTGGATGTGTTACAGCTGGCCTAGCTGTGGGAGAGCTCCACCGCATGGAAGCGGACCAGTGCGGCGTTACAAAACGATTAGCATATTGGGCAGGAGGTCGTTTTGGGAGTTCGACTGTGCATTTTGGTGAGAACAGAATCATTTGCACACCCACTGTGGCTTTAAGGAGGATGAAATGTACAACGTCGGGTGCAACTCACTTGAGTATGACGGAATGAACCACAGATACCAGAAGGCTCAGCAAGAGCCAACGCCCACCAGGGCGGGTGTCAGGACTTTAAATTGAATGCTCGGCGCTGTGACTCATAAATGCCTTTGAAAAAGTGCGTGACTGCACGAAACATGTCAGGCTGTTGAACTTTGTGCATGAAATCCTGTCAACCCCGATGTAGCTTCCTCATTAAACAATGATTATTACCTACCTGCGTGTGGCTCTTCGGATGTGGCAACTCTTTTCGTTGGATGTGTTAGGGCTGGCCTAGCCATGGGAGAGCTCCGCCGCATGGAAGCGGACCAGTGCGGCGTTACAAAACGATTAGCATATTGGGCAGGAGGTTATTTTGGGAGTTCGACTGTGCATTGTGGTGAGAACAGGAATCATTTGCACACCCACTGTGGCTTTAAGGAGGATGAAATGTACAACGTCGGGGGCAACTCACTTGAGTATGATGGAATGAACCACAGATACCAGAAGGCTCAGCAAGAGCCAACGCCCACCAGGGCGAGTGTCAGGACTTTAAATTGAATGCCCGGCGCTGTGAATCATAAATGCCTTTGAAAAAGTGCGTGACTGCACGAAACATGTCAGGCTGTTGAACTTTGTGCATGAAATCCTGTCAACCCCGATGTAGCTTCCTCATTAAACGATGATTATTACCTACCTGCGTGTGGTTCTTCCGATGAGGCAACTCTTTTCGTTGGATATATATATATATATATATATATATATATATATAGATATAGATATATATATATCTATATCTATATATATATATATATATATAGATATAGATATATATATATGTACAGTCACTCCCTGAACTTGACTCTTCGCACTACAGTGACCAAGTGACCACCATGGACAACTGGCAACGCAACATCTGCACTTTGCCCTACAGCAACAACAGTGACCGTTAACACAAAGTTCCAGAAATTACCTCCTGCCATGTTCGACCAGATCCAGTAACTATGCCAGGCTTACTCTTTGCGTCCCCCTTCACCATGAATGTAACTCCTCGCTCAAGACTTCTTAAAGGTAACTAGCCTGGTTCCTTTATCCAGTCCACAGTTCATCATGGTCAGCTTGAACATATGACTTTCTCCCAGTCTAGCACAACCAGATGACAGTGAGTGGCACTATGTGCTTTTAAGTGCTATAATACCTAAATCTTTGAAATAGATTTTCTACAGCTCTACTTTTTGACATTCAAGTATCATTGTATTTAACATTTACTCTATTTTTCTAATTTGCCTCTCTAAGTTAAGCCTGACAGTTTTTGTGTCAAGCCACCAGAAAGATAAGCAGAGGTTAATTGTGTGACTTTTGTGGTTGTCCTGACAATTATAGTAGTTGTTTCTTGATTGGATCTTCCACCCCCTCAATCAATAACCCAATTTATTACACCATAGATCTACCAATAAATTGTATATGAAAAGGAAGTACCAGCAGCACAGCCAAAAAATGGATGTCTGTAGAAAATGGTTCTACAAATATATGTTTTATGTGGTTATTATTCCTCCAAAGCTTTAGAATCACCTCCGGGGACCAGGCTCCTAATCCTTGGGCATAGTTAGCAATGGCTCCCATGGATTTATTCATGTCTCCTAACTTCCCCTCCATCAGATGTTTCCAGTTCAGTTTTGCATCAAATACATTTCCCAGCTAAGAGAAGGCCAGGACCTTGGCTAAAGTGTGGGCTCCTGCCTTAAAAGTCTTAGATTGAGTCACCCGAGGGCCAACTTCCAAAACATACGGTGTTGTGGCCCACAAGTCCAGCCCATTCATAAAGGAACCAAATCCATTGATCAGGACCTGGATGCCCATTGGTTTACATGCCATCAACACCGCACCATTGGCATACAATAGGACTGGCACTGCTTTCCTGCCCACTCGACGGCAGTCGGTCTGTAATGAGGTCAAGCTATTAATATATATAGGAAATAAAAAAGGGTCTAAAATACAACCTTGAAAAATCCCCCTAGTGCAGTTGAAATAATCAGTAAGTTCTGCTCCTTGTCAGTATCTGACTGCTGTTGTAGTGAGGACATGAATGGTCATTAAGAGAGTAACAATGGCGGGATCTACACCCAGGGAACTAAGTAAGGCCCACAGATTCTTACGGTTCACCTAGTCAAATGCGGATGTAGGTCCATAAAACTCAAAAAAGGACACCAGGTTGGGCTACCGTATATTTGGAAACTAAAAGATAACGTTTGAGGCATTGCTCAGTAGTTGATTTTCCCGAGCGGAAACCAAACTACACCTCAGGGATAATTTCATTTCTGTCAGCCCAAGCAGATAGCCTAGTTAACAAGACCCAGCCCAAGACCTTAACTGTGGAATCAATGAGGGGTATGGGGCGTTTGCAATAGGAATTTTCCTTTTCCCCCTTGTTAAAAATTGGAATGATTGTAGCAGTTGACCATGAATGCGTTATCCCTTTCCTTAGTGCTGCATTTAACACCATAGTCAGAACCGGGTCCCATACTTCAGTGTTGTCCCGGGAAGAATCCGTAGTGATCCCATCAGGTCCTGGTGCCTTATTCTAGGACAATCCCTCAATGCCCAGGTGTACTTCAACCAAGGAAAAAGTGACAGGAGTATTAGTGGACCCAGTTTTTTCCATTGTTCTGGGGTAATGTGGTGGTATAGTGTGGGTCTTGATGGCTCTGAAAAACAGGGTCTATTTATGACTTGTCAAAAGAGAGTACTATCCCACTGCTTACGCGCTTGGGCTAACTCGTCCAATGCCTGCCTTTGTAGCAATCGCCTCCATTCCTTCAGAGACCCTTTCTAATTACTACAGCAATTTTCCACCAATGCTGTATCTTGAGGGGTCTGCTTTAAAGCTTTCTTCAGAAGGCGGAGGGCCCAAGAGCACTCAGCGTCAAACCATTTCAGGTGTTCAGGGGCAGGGGCAGCTGCAGGTGCTGTTAACAAACTAGCAAATGACTTGGCAATGGAGATAAATGAAGATAAATTAGCTTATAGTCTCTTCATCAGAGGCCAAGGGCTCTAAGCAGGTTAAGATCTCAGGTTAACACCCCATGTTGTGTTTTAAAAAGGGAGTGGTTAAAAGGCTTGGGATCTATCTGCGACCAGCATAGGTGCCTCCCTATGTCGATTAACACCTTGGCTGCTAAGGGGTTTTCCTGCTGTGTGCTACAATCTCAGATTCTCCATTGTTCATGACAAGGTCAACTCGTCATAAGCACAGGGCAGGTAAAACCCATGACGAGTTGACCTTGTCATTAGCATGGAAGTGGTTAAAGATAATGAACGCACTGGCATGCTAGAATGCTCTGGCTGATTACCTGCCCCTTCAAACATAAGAATCAAGGGGTTGTGATCAATGAATGGACTGTGTTAAATATTGAAAGAAAATGAAGGCCATCCCAGAGAGGCTGAGACAAAAATGTAGTTAATAATCGTTGCACATGCCCTACCTTTATAGGTTGGGGGAATATGAGGCCTAAAACAGTTAGACATTTTTTCTAATGTGAATACTAGACTATAAGTGTGTAAACAATCATTCAGTTCAAGACATTCTGGGGAGTGCTCCATGTGTGTTCCCTCACTGATCTGCATGTTTGATAACTATGCAGACTTTGTGAATTTGGGCACATGTGGCAGCTAACATCAGCTGCCACCATAAAATTCTCTGGGCTAAGGCCCTCTCCCCTTAGTGCATCAAGGGTGCAACTGAAAACTGAGACATTTGAGAGCCCTTGCTTCCCCCTTTAATTAATGTCAATTCAAGTGACCTTCCCACTACCAAGTTGAGCCCCTGAAACACTTTGGAGTCCTACTTTAATATCTTCTTGGGCCCATAATGCTCAAGCCCTACAAAATAATTAGGCCTCCACTTGCTCCATCTGCTTTGGAGCCCACTGCCATGAGGAAAAAGGTTTTAAAACCTTCAAGAAAGAAGTTGTTCTCAACTCCCTATGTTTCCTGAAGGCAGATAATGTTAAAGGATTTGATAAACATGATCCACATTGCATCTGCGAACTTTGCGGATAGACCAGCCAAGATCCATGAGATGAGGCTTGAATCTTTTCCCCTACCCTGATTGTGACTTGAGGAGAGGGTTTTAGGGCCTACAAGCTGGACTATGGCCCCATAAGGGGATGCCCTGCTAGCATGGAGCACTGCATTTAAGTGAAACTAGTCCTCTGGTTCTGCCACATCCTGTGAGGGAAACCCTAGGGGGGCCCTTAGATGGGCCCCTGTTAACATTGTCTATGAGTCAATCCCAATCGGTAAGTTCTGCCATAGTGGTGTAGTGGTTAGAGGGTGCCTGGGACCCACCCAGGACACATTTCCACCCACCAAGAGCAGTGAGTTGAGGTCTATTTGAGGTGCTATGAGAGGGTCTATAAAGGAATACCAGCGGTACTGGTTTAATTCCAGATTCAGGAAGAAAGGTGTGGGCAGAGTGCCTCAAAATGTTTCATACAAATTCTGGGTATTGAAAGGTAATGATCACACAATCTCCCTCAAAAGATTTCCGGGAGGGCCCTATCCAAGAAATCCTCCTGTCTTTAGGATATACCTGTGATCTGCAGCATTATATCTAGTGTCTTTGCCCAACAAATGAGAAATTTAAAATAATCAATTGGCCTGTGTTTTCCTGGTTTGGAGGGGCAAGCCCTGGTACCCCTGCTAAAACTAAAGTATAAGGCCAACAAGCTGGGGGAGGTTTATTACTGTTAAAAGGAGACTATTGACAAAGCCTGGCGAATCCATAGCTACTGCAGGGGTGCATGTCAGGCAATTCTGGCTGGTAGTATCTACATACTTGCAACAGGATTGGGAATCAATGGGCCGAGAAGGGGAGTTCAGGCCTCGTAACTCGGTACCATGGGTTTACAAATGTTATGTATGTGCTGCCATCTGCTTAAAATATGTGGGGTGATCTCAGTGATAATGGCTTGAATCTGTGGGGTTAGGGAAGGAGAAACTTTATTAATCCCTTCGCTGAAGGGTGTTTTCCCCCTGCTGTGCAGGGGAGGGGGGCCGCGCGCGGTGCCGCTGTGCTTGTGACGAGCTTGGCTCATCATGAGGCACAGTGCAGCTGCACTCATGACGAGCGGAGCTCGTCACAACCACACCCATTTTTCGAACGTTCAGCATAGCGGGGTAATTATCTCCGCGTGCAACGTTCCAACGGCCGTGACGAGCTGAGCTTGTCATGAGTGCAGCTGCACTGTGCCTCATGACGAGCTGAGCTCGTCATGAGCATAGAAGAGGTTAATGGTGGATTGAATACTCTCTGTTCTATCAAGATTAACTCTTGAGTCCGCCATCAATTTAGCGATTTTATCCCAAAGTTGGATCATAAAACCAATCAGTGTGTCAGTGATTTTTTGCATTAAAATATCCAAAAACTCCTCTATATCTACCAGTGTGCTTCTTGTATGTTCATCCCAGAGGCCCCTTCCGGATCATCACACTTTTTGGCCCTACGTTTCCATTTGTGAACTGGAGGAACCGTTAAGTCTATGCTGACAGTGAAACTGAAGTAACCGTACTGTTATTAGGACCAGATATTACAACACCTGTTGGAATTATGGACATCTAAGTCTATCAATAAGACCTCTGTGTCCAACTCCTAAGTGCTTGGCCCAACCGGGTGTAAGACTTCCCTAGGCAATGGTACGGGTGAACCTCCATTCCGCCCGATAAATTTCTTTTGAGATGGCCCCCACAACTTTCGCTAGAAAAGAGTCAATATTTGATCGCCTTGAACCAGTAGGTGTCATGTTGGGCAGAGCTTTCCTTTTCCCCATTTTGCACACTGCGAGAAACCCATGGGGGGGCAAAAGCACAGGACCATGGCACTTTGGCGGGCAACACAGGCAATTACTTACTGTGGGGTACTCTTCTAAGTCCTTCTGTTGGATGTGCCTCTGATGTTAGCCCAGCCCCCGCCAATATGGAAAAGTATTGGCTTGCAGAGAAACCAAGAGATTAGACCCAGCCTGGCCTCGTCCAGCTGCTGACGGGTGCAGATGGGCCCGCACTTTGTCCAGTCTCACCCAGGCATGCTCGCAGGCGCGTCCTGTGCAGCAGGAGCCCTTAACAGAACAAATACGCACCTCAGGGAGCGGGACCAGTGGCATGGGTGGCGGCTGCCACAAGTTTCTATGGGGCTGTGGTCCTGCGGTCCAGCCCCTCTCTCATACTGTAATGGGTGTCCCATGCAGTGGAAGGCCCGATCAGAACAAATATGCTTCTCCAGGCGCAGAGCAAGTGGCGTGGGTGGCCGCTGCCATCAGTGTCTCTGCGGTCTGTGGTCCTGCTCCATCCTTTATGCTGTAACAGGCGTCCCACAC
The DNA here is from genome assembly GCF_964261635.1 of Lissotriton helveticus. NCBI lineage: Eukaryota > Metazoa > Chordata > Amphibia > Caudata > Salamandridae > Lissotriton > Lissotriton helveticus. The sequence goes on along the minus strand of NC_136068.1, from coordinate 874,516,341 downwards.
TGTGGGAGCCCCAAAAATAACAAATACGTGCCTCCCGGTGCGGTGCCAGTGCTGTGGGTGGTGGCTGCGGTGAGTGTCTGGGGCCTGTGGTCCTGTGGTCCTGCCACCTCCTTCACGCTGTAACGGGTTGCCTGTGCAGTGCCAGCCCCGAGCAGAACAAATACCAGTGGCATGTGTGGCAGCTGCTGTGAGTGTCTCTGGGGTCTGTGTCTGGCGGACCTGACCGCTCCATCATGCTGTAACGGGCATTCCACACAGCATGAGAATAAGTAGAACAAATACGCACTTCTGGGTGCAGAACCTGTGGCGCGGGTGGCGGCGGCTACTGCAAGAGTCTCAGTGGCCTCTGTTCCTGCCCCCTCCTTCATGCTTTAACTGCCATCCCGCACAGCGGGAGCCCTAAGCAGAGCAAATATGCGCCTCCGGGCATGGAACCTGTGGCATGGGTGGTGGCTGCTATGAGTGTCTATGGGGTCTGTGGTCCTGCAATCCTGCCCCCTTCTTCATGCTGTTACATGCAAGAGACTGATTTGAGTGGAAAATGTCTCTGCATGGCTTTGAATGACCTCATAGATGTGGAGTAAGGGAAAGCAGAACAAATCAGTGTGTTGCCTTTTGCTGTGCTAGGGTAGTGTTCCATGGGCATTGCGATGAGTGTTCCCATGCAACACCCATGGATTTTGAAGCATCCCCAGATTTACAAGACCATGTAAACATGGAGATGCACCATAAGTGTACACCTCCCCCGGGGAGGCGCAATTAGGAGAAGTAACGTTATTTCTCCCTGTTAGGCCTCCCAGGATTGTTTTTGTGCAGGAAGGTCCCTCATCTTGCACAAAAGCAATGCTGCATGCAGCACAGGTTCCCTTGCACCATAGGACAAGGATGCCTATATTGGCGCTAGGCTGCCGAAATGGTGCCAGTGCAGGGGGAAAGGACAGGAAAGTGCCATATGCATAGGCACATTCCTGCCCTTTCACTTTGATGCAGGGCAGTGCAGCTGTGTTGCCCTGTGCCAAATCCCCATAAATGTGCTCCTAAGTGTATTAGTCCGACACATTCTATGTGTAGAATATCACTGTGCCATATTGTACATTTATTACCTAGTGTCCTTCATCCACTTCCAAGTCTCCAATTGCCAACACTAATTCCAGTAGTCTTGGCACTTTAACTATCCCTTGTTTTGTTTCCCTGTTTGCCTACTCGGCAGTGTTGTAACTTTGCCTGGGTGAAATTTTAATTATTTTGGAGTTATTAGAGTAATTTCAGTTAATTTCTGTTACTCTTGTGATGCAAAATTACCCAAAAGTACGAGATTATGCCCGTCTACATAATTCAGAGCGATTTGGGTCAAAAATGCCTATTGCAAAGCCCATGAACAGATCGGAAGTTCTCTTGCATTTAGCGCTATTTTCATAGTAAAAAATGAATCATCAGGGTCATTTTGGATACAAAGGCGCATTTTGCAATTAGAAAATAGAGCTAATTGCTGAGTTATGCCCCTCATGTGATTCTGCATGATGTTGTGTAATTTTACTATAATCTTGTGCAGTTACGCTACACCAAATTACGTAAATAAGTCCCACACCTTGTTGTAACTAGAGTCAGATACAAAAAGAGCAGAGTTCCATTGGCTGCCTCTATCGCTTTGAAATCTCACAATATGTCAGGCCTATATTAAGGCATGTATCCAGCTACGGATCCTCTTGTGACCCTAACGATTGCTATTGAGGATATCAATAAAAAGTTAGATGTGTCTCACTTTGAAAGAGCCAATATACTTGATCAACTTAATCAGTTACAAGGTAGAATGTCATTATTACTCACTGGCTCCTCATCTACCTCATCAGAAGAGTCAATTAGATAATAATGTTCTCATCCTTCAGGAGCCCAGACTCAAGCATGGATTTCAATAGAGAGTAACATCGTGTTGGAGAAACTGGAGGTCAGAAAGATTGGAGACCCAAAACAGATCTCTTGTTTCCTGCAACAATGGCACCTTAATTTTATTAACAGTGACCAGATGGATTTTTGTTCAGGTTCCACTTCACTATTATTGTCCTTGGCATTGTCATGATAAGGCTGATAACTTAAACTGGTTAGGGGATACTGTTGAAGAAGTACATAATTCACCATGTATTCTCACAGTATGTAATACAAACATGTCTTCCTAACATAGACAATAAGACAAGCACAGCAACTAACTAAGAAGCATTGTAATTGATTGGTGGAGAGCTAGCCCATTTTGGCATCAGGGGACAATCCAAATGTCTGCAGCCCAAACAGAATTTCAGACTCAGTCAACCTAAACTCATGTAAATCTACCAGCAACTGTTTTTTTGTTTTAAATTGGAGCCACCAGGGAACCCAGGCTTGTATGTATCCTAGCACATTTTATAACCCAGAATATCATGTGAATATCAAAACTAACTAAATGCAGCCTACTACATTTCCTTTCCATGGAGGAGTGGCTGCAATATCCAGATTATGAGGTTAGACAGCACCCTTTGAGTCTTTCTAACCCTGGGCAATTCTGACAACTAGAGACCCTGGAGATGTCAAGGCAGTGTAGGTTGTATGGATCCAAGTATATTTCCAGACTCAGAATAATGTACAAATGTCAAAAATAATACTAAAACAGCCTATAACTCAATCTTTCCATGAGGTATGCCTGCAGTATTTGGATCCTGTTGTCAGCTGGCACCTAAGAAGCAGTACTTACCCTGAATATTTCCGAAAGCTAGAGGCACAGGGTAAAACTTGTGGTGTGGCTTGCACTGCTCCAAGTATATTTTCTTACCCAGAATGGCCTGAAAAACTTCAAAGCATGGGGCAAAAACACAGTTTTCCCAATATTTATTGTCAGAATTCTCAGCCCCTTCAAGTCAATGGCAAAAGATCTTACCACCTTCCATTCCCACATGTTTCTTGATAAAGGTGGTACACCACATGTGTGGATAAACTGAACACATGTGACCAAAACAATAACTATATGAAAACCACCTTTGACACTACACTTGTGTCATATGGTACATTTTAACCAGTTTCTGTGTGGTACAATAGGTGCATCCACACGTCGGGTAGCTTTTTATAGGAAGTCTGTGAATATTGGGTGGTAGGACTTGTACAGATACTGGAGCTTTCCCTCTCACAGATGTAAAGAAAATAGCTATTTTAGGTAAGGTTTGGGGTTTGCAAGCCATTCCGTACAAGAAAAAGTGGTGAAATCCACATATCCCACAAGACACCGGACCCATCTATGTATCTAATTTAAAGACATTTTCAGGTTTGATAGGTTTCACAGCTTTTCCAGGTTTCATGCTAACACTGTGCTCAAATACTGCTGTTACTCACAGCCCCAAAAATCTTGATGTCTTCACTTCACATTGTAGGGCCTTTTCTGTCACAAGTCATGGGCTCACCCACAGAAGTGAGGTACCTTTTTTACTGAGACAAGTGTGGGAATGTCGGGTGGCAGGACTTTTGTGTATGTCCACATATTCTGGAAACTTTTCCTCTCAGAAAAGCAAGGAAAATGTCTTATTTTTGCCAAAGGTGAGATGTTTGCAGGGCACTTTAGGTAGGACAGTCAGAAAAAGTGTCTAGATGCCGGTACGCCACATACCTAGGAATCCTCTGGTTGTAGTAGTTTTGAGAAATTAATGGGCTTGGATGGATTCCCTGGATGCTAACCAACAGTGGGCCGAATCACACAGTCACTGGCATCCCAAGAAAGATTGAAATTAAACAGAAAAAGCTTGATGGCACCACATTGCATTTTGGGGCTGTTCCTTTAATGGGACATGTCATGAGGTACCAGTTCTATTGGGTCAAAATTGGGAATGCTGATTAGTAGGGCATTTGTAATTTGCCATAGTTCTAAGACTTCCTCTCTCAGACATTTGAAGAAAATCTGTTGTTTTAGCCAAGGTTTAATGTTTGTGACTACTCTTGGTTAGAAAACTGGGTGGGATCCATGTAAGACACACTGTCTTGAACTGTCTTGAACTCACGCCAGATGGTCCCTCAAGTAATTGAAGATCACAACAGGTGAGTGAGGGTCCCTCAAATTTGGATCTGTTTTTCTCAAGGTCACACTAAAGCCATCGGTTTAGGTTCCAAAAGCTCTGAGCAGGACAATGCTGTATTTTGTGGTCATCAAGGCTGCTTCAATGGTTGTATAGATTTGGTGCCTCGTCCGGTTCCAAGGTTTTACTTTCAAATGTAGGCCATCATTATGAGCGACTAGGTTTACTGTGATAAGTAAATCTTGTTACCACACATAATGCAAGTATGATCTTTTGTGATAAAATGGGTAGGTCAAACCCGCTGATATTTATTAGCAAAAAATGTGCAGCATTTACTCGAACTTGAGATTTTGGTGTGGTAAGCACCAAAAACTGCATATTATCCTCTAAAAACTACATTGGGTGGTATTTAGCGCACCTGATAAATTCAGACTCAGCTGAATCAAAGTTTTTCAGGTGAAATAAATATCACACTAGTTACCAGGTCACGTGTAATGAGGGCCTTAGCCACTTTTTTGAAAGTCAAATATAATTGGAAGGCTGGCTGTTGTATGCAGGCCTGGCTTCACGTGTCCAGATACCTTTGCAGTGAGGTCCCACTGAACCTGTTTTCAGTATGCAAACATTTCAAACATGATTTCCTTATCTACCAAGAGCATGACCACACTGGACATACCTCAAAGCCTTTTCCGAGTCCTCTGCAGTGGGAAAAAGTCCATCTTTTTTCCAGCTGATGGGAAAGTTACTTATGATCAGTCCTCCAGCCTCTATTTGCTCAGGGCAAGCTTCTAGACACCAGGGGCCAGATTTATCAAGGGGTTGCATTGGTACAATGCAAGCCCTTATGTGAGATTTTCCATGCCATTGGTCTCTGTTGAGTAGTAAATCTGGAGTAATGCAAGGCTGCGCATTTCGCTGCCTTGTGCTACTCTTCCCTGGGAAGGTGCTCTATGGGTGGAGCAATCGAGTTTTCATGTATTCACCCATGGTTTTTGGTTCATTCCCAGATTTATTAGCACTGGTAAACCAGGGAATGCGTCAATATGATACCACTTCCCAGGACAGGCGAGCAAGGAAAAACATGGTTATTTCTGCTAATTTTTTCCTTTTTCTCTCTGTGCTGCATACTGCAGCACACGTAGAAAGAGGAAAAAGCCTCAGAGGATTGTTTTTGTGCTGGAAGGTTTCTCTTCCTGAACAAAAACAACCCTGGCTGTAAAGCAGTTACCCTTGCGCTGTGCTGCAAGGCTGACAGCATTGGTGCTTGGCAGCCAAAAGTGCACTATTGTATAGAGAGAGCAGGAATGTGCCATATCTTAAAAGATATGGCTCATTCTTGCCCTCTCTACTTGACGCAGTGCTACACAACAAATCAGTTTTCTGCACTGCATTGAGCCAAATTTGACAAAATCTGCCCCAGGTCTCTTACTCTCTCTGTACATATCTGCTTGAGAGTCTGGTTCACTGTGGTCAGCTGGGAACTCTTGGGGTCAGGAGTTCATATGCTTTTTATGTCCCTGAAGCAGGCAAACAAAAGGCCAACCATTTGAGCCTTGGAGTGCAGTTTCAGCCCCCGCATGGAATAGTGATCAGGAGTGCTTAAGAACTTGAGTGCGATTTCTACCATCAAGAGGTTCTTTCTTCAAGCAGGAAATTCTGCTTCAGGTGGAACACTCTCCATTTATTAGGAAAATTTTGCTACCCACGTTTCATAATTTTCTTGCATGCCCACTACCTCCATTGGTTTCTCTTCACACTTAGTCTTACTGTACAATTCCCTAGGAGCCTGTGTTTCCATACGAGAGATCCCTTCTGCCACCAGGTATGCCAGTCTTCAGCTCCTTAGCAGGGCAGTTGTGGGATTGAACAGGAGATGCTTTCCTGGCATAGCTCAGCCTAAAGAGTTATTGCTAAGGATCTACTTTCCTCTGTCAGCTGTCCACTCACAGATAGGTGATCTCTGCTAAGTGGTCATCCCTCATTTCCGTACTGAGACTTTATATAGGAGCAGTTCACGCTTACACCTTCATAACTTTTTCCTCAAAAGTAATCCAGGCCAACATTGCATCTTTTTCTCCCACATCTTTGAGGTTCATAAGGTACCAAGGTTTTGTTAATTCTCCTAGAGGAACCAAGAAAATAACCTAAATGATATATGTTTGGTAAAAAAAAGAGCACATTTGTCTTACAAGTATGCAAGTTATTTTCTTACAAAGGCAGCAATCAAAGGATTGCTGTACTAAGATTGTTCTCTTCCCAGTTTTTGAAAGCAGACAGAGCTGTAAAAAAGTTTTTGCTTTTACCACTGAATTTCAATTAGACCTGGGCGTGGGACTACACTACGCTCGCGTAGTTTGCATAGTTGCGCAAGTACGCGCTACACGAATTGCACGTGGCACAGTGCTAAAACACGTAGCGGGCATTTTTTTCTTGCTGGCGGTCCTCAACGTCAAGTTGGTGACCGCGAGTGAGCAAAATACCAACCCGGCGAGACTTTTTCCTCGTTCGTGATCAGCAACCTCAAGCTGCCGATCGTGAGCGTGGAAAATAAACCTCCCGGCGAGATTCTCAACGCGGGGAGGTCAGATTTCTCATTGCGAGTGGTCGCGTATGCTTGCGACCGCTCGTGATGAGAAACTACCTGTCCGCCTTGAGAAAGCTGCCGCTCGAGTACAAATCTACCCAAGTGGCAGAAAACAACAGCTTGTGCTGTGCAAGATGCGGTTTGCACTGATTGCACGGTGCGATCAAGCATCTGGCACTGTGCATCAGTGCGAACAGAATTTTGCACAGTGCACTACGCAGTTCGCGTAGCTCGCGTAGTGCGACGTGCACTTCGCATAGCTACACGTAGCACTACTACGCAAACTACGTCCGGGGTTAATTTCAATGTTGTAAGTAGTAATCAATATTTCCTATTTTTGCTGTTTTCTTCCTACTTGTCTTGTGTGTGGAAAAGAGGTGTGGAACTCATGTGTGAACCCATAAATATGTACGTTTCAGAAAGTTAGATAACATTCTATAGTCAGCAAGTAGGAAACAATAGAAGTAGATGACAATGGTTGTATCTGTAATCCTTTTGGTCTGCTTACCAATCCACTAATATAATATACCATTAAATCAGTTGGATTCTTCTGGTTGCAGAAATATATTGTGTTTGATGGTTGTAGACGTACACTATCCAGGGCCATCAAAGGAAGTTCAGAATATAATGATTTTTAATAGCGTACAGAATATTCATCAATTCATAAAGTAAAATCTAGTCGAAGAAAAACAGGTATGAAGGAAAGTTATGTCTTTTTTACATGTGTGGATGGATCAAAGTTTAGGAATAGTGAGTTTATTTTGTAAGAGAATACTGATCATATCATTGAGGGCAAATGTTGTCTTGTGAGCTGATTTGGATTAGGAAGCCACACATTGAGATACATTCATTAGATAATAGTATATGTTCTATTAGTGTGTATATCTGCACTCCTGATAAAATGATACCTCATAATGTGTTTAGGCATATCACTCACAGCATAAAAAGCCACAAAGAAGACGTTCCTGATACAGGTTTACCCATTCCTAAAACCAATTAGTACATTTGAAAAAGCATAACAGCATTTTGACAGTCACAAACTAAATTGGGATGCTTACAACCATAAAATGCTGTTGTACATCTGGTTCGAAGTTAAAAAGCTTGATCAAGAAAACCTACTTGGTGTACCTGACTGCAGTACTTTCATGGTCAGCTTGGATTTATACCCAGAAGCAGTTAGTTGGTGGCTCCAGTTCTGTATGGGACTCACAAAATCTAAAAGAGGTGGAGGATGGTGGTTCTGCATAAATGACATGAGTTGCAGAAGATGCAGAAGTAATAGCAGTGCTCACTTCAGTTCTGTTGCTGGTTGTGGATGCAGGGATTAGTTGTAGAGCATTCTCTGCCCCCCAGAGAAAAGCATTTGGCGGTGCTCACCAGCTGCAAAAGGATTTCCTGTATGCTAACGAGAGGAAACTACCAAGGGCTCCTCATGGCCTCCTGTTTAGGATCAGCCACATAGTGTCATTTGAAATGATCAATATAGATAAAAGGATTGTCTTTAGTACCAGGAAACAGATGCAAGACCATTTTTCTTCTGCCTTGAATGCAAAAAGACTGGCACAAGTGTTCGGTACGATGGGCCAAACTCCTTTTTCACATCCACCTTTTCACTTACAAGATCCCCAGTACTTTGTATGGGGTCCGCCCACCCAGAGATCTTTTAGGGAGAGTATTAAGAGCCCTCTGAACCCAGTGCATTCTCTGCCCCCCAGAGAAAAGGATTTGGCGGTGCTCACCAGCTGCAAAAGGATTTCCTGTATGCTAACGAGAGGAAACTACCAAGGGCTCCTCATGGCCTCCTGTTTAGGATTAGCCACATAGTGTCATTTGAAATGATCAACATAGATAAAAGGATTGTCTTTAGTACCAGGAAACAGATGCAAGACAATTTTTCTTCTGCCTTGAATGCAAAAAGACTGGCACAAGTGTTCGGTACGATGGGCCAAACTCCTTTTTCACATCCACCTTTTCACTTACAAGATCCCCAGTACTTTGTATGGGGTCCGCCCACCCAGAGATCTTTTAGGGAGAGTATTGAGAGCCCTCTGAACCCCGTCGTAGAGATGGAACCACCAATGCCCAGTGCCTAATATTCTAGCTGTTAAGAATTGCCCTCAGGCGGGTATTGAGAAGAATAATGCACCTGAACACCCAATAATGCCATAATCTCCCAGTAAGCTTTTGAAGAAAAAAGCCGGATACTGTTCTGAATAGATTGTACTGCCTGCATGTGTCCCAATAAAAACGTGCAGCTCTTTTATAACAGTTTGAGCACCAGCCCAACACTGCAGCCAAACCCAGAGGTACCTCAAACAAAAAATTATTTGCGACTAGGATACATTTCAGCTCTATATCTGAAATAAGAGGACCACAGTGGTCCAAATCAATGCCGCCAAATAGTTTATTAGAAATTATCAGGTGTGCCTGTGGTTGACGGACCACTGTGAAAGCTTTAATTTGTTGACAAATGTCACAACAAATGACATCTTTTTGGGCCTATTGAAATATGCCTTGCCACCAATAACGTTGACATATCAGCAAAACTGTGGTCGACACACCTTTGTGTGCAGCTATCACTAAAGGTAGCCCTAAGTCTTTTTTTTGTTTATAAATCTTTTTATTAAACAATCTCGACATAAAGGTACAGTTCCACAAAAGTCAATAGAGGGGATTACAGTGAAATCAAATATACATACAAATTCAGTAGAGTTGCTCATTGGAAATCACGGGGAGGGGGGATCATCACAGTCAAAATTACGGGGAGGAGTACATAGGTTGCCACGGTATTCATTCCATTGGGCCCATATCTTGGATAATTTTCTGGGGCAGCCTCGGGCCATGTACACTGTTGTGGTACTGAAATTCTGGACCCGTGTCATAAACATCGCCGTATCATGATGATTTTGGTATCAGCAGACCGAGAATGACGAGTATACTATATACAAGCATTTTCGTCGTATTCGAGTGGCGAGACCACCCTGAAATCAGGGGTTCTGTCCTGAACCCTCGGGTTCCATTTTGTGCATGGCAGCCATCTTGTGGTTGCACTCACATAGGCCGATGATTAAGGCAGAATGAATCTTTTGGGACACGTACACCTTTTGCTGACTTCTGTGTGACCTGGGCAAGCTGACTCCACTGCCCGAAGCCAAACCTGTTCGGCCAGTTCCTTTCCCAGTGGCCGGTTGAGATTAGGATCAAGGCACAGCATACCATAAAACCCTTCATTGCACACAACTATGTCTAATCTTACTCACACCTGTCTCTGTTCCTTTCCTTATGGCCTGCTTTACGATGAGGAGGTGCCCGATTTTATTAGGGGTCCGTCCGATATCTGATGAAAAGTGTTGGGCCTTGCCGGGTAATTGATTATGGGCTGGACAAACTGAAAATGGGCTTGTCATCATGAATCTGCTTTTCTTTGTCGTAGAAATATTTGAATGGTCAACTGTAAAATAAGGAATGTTTGCCTAAAGCATAATATTTTGTATAAAAAGGGATGGCTGGCTTTGTAAGTTGAGCAGTCTCCTGAGAATATACACCGTGTTGTACTTCTAGGATACCAGTTACTGGCTGCAGCCAATAAATTTGATCTTTGAAGTCACCAAGAAGTCTCTGCGTTTCTGTAGTCTGAGACAGGAGAACTCGAAGTCTTTGGGTGTGTTCCCTGGCACCGCTGGGTTCTTAAAAACCCAGTACTTCACTGTCTTTTCCCTTAGCATACACCAGTCAAGATCTTTTTTCCAGTCTGTAATCGTGGGTGCGTGCGAAGCCCCCCAGAGCTGAGCGATATTCCTCTTGGCGACCATGCAGCCGAGTGTGACCCATTGTGTGGTGTGAGTGTTGAGGTCGGTAGGCTCCCAGATGTTAAGGAGGCATCTGGGCACTTCTGGCTTAATTTCGACCTCCAAAGTTTTGCTCATTACTTCATGTATCTTATGCAATATTCCTGGATTGGTTCACAGTGCCATATTATGTGCATAAACGTGCCTAGTTGGGTGCATCTCCACCTACAAGACCCGTCCACCAGCCCACACATGTGTTTCAATTGGGGCCCGGTTATGTACATTCTGTGCAGGATCTTTAGTCGCACCAGTCAGAGATGTGCCGGGATCGCAAAGGTTATGGGGGAGGAGACTGTTGTTTGCCAGCTTTCATCATCTTATTCGATGCCATCTCCAGTCCATTTTTGTCACAGCGAGAGCAGGGGGTCTTCCATATTATTAATGAGTTTTTGGTAAGTCAGGGAGATAGCCCTTTCAGTTGATGGCCATCTAGCAGTCTGTCCTCCAGTGGGGAGATATCTGGTGGAGAGGAGTTACGGGGCAACAGTGTTTGCAATGCATGTGGGACTTGCAGGTATCGAAAACTCTCCGATTCTGCCAGTGCATATTGACATTGGAGGGTGTCGAAGAGCTTCACACCCTCTGTGTCCCAAAGGTCCCTGATGTGAGAAATGGCAATTAGATCCCATTTGTCAAAGCCTTTGGTGTTTCCTAAGTCTCCTCGTTTTTGTGAGTCCCACAAAGGTCAACCTATTGTTCCAGCAGTGCGATTTGAATGCCAAATTTTAACTATGTGGTTGGTAGAGTGAGTAGTCAAAATATCATTTTTTTATATTGAAATGACAGAATATCGATGTTTATATATCGATAGTAAAGCATATCGATGTTTCAAATATCGATTGCAATAATCTCGTTTTAGGTATGTGTGTTTTTATATCACTTTGAGAAATATCGATTGTCAAAATATTGCTGTGTAAAAATGTCGATAATATGTAGTATTTTGTTAGTTTTAGTACATAATGTAATAGTTTTTTGGAGTGTTTTATTATGTAATTTTAAATGTATTGTATATTTAAATTTTTTTTTTATGTGTTTTAAATTTCATATATATTTTTAGGATCGGGATGTTGGGTTTATAGGGCATAAGGGTGTTGAGTGTTTAAAAAATATATATTTGAAATGTAATATTTTTTATAATTTTTATTTAATTTTACAATTTATTTTGTATTAAAAAATATATGAAAATTAATTTTAGGAGTGGGATGTTGGGTTTATAGGGGATAAGGGTGGGGAGCGTTTTAAAAATATATATTTGAAATGTAATATTTTTTAAATTTTTTATTAAATTTAACACATTAATTTGTACTTTTTCATTTAAAAAAATGAAATAAAGAAAAAAAATTGGAGTGTGATGTTGGGTTTATAGGTGTTAAGGGTGGGAATTTAAAAAAAAATAAACATTCATAATACAATATGTTTAATAAAATTGTATAGATAATTAAAATTACATAAACATATTTCTAAATTTTGAAAAAAAATTGAACATTTAATTTAGTATTTTGCTTTTGAGTTTATAGTTGTTAAGAGTGGTCAGTGTTATTTTTTAAATTAAAAATTACATTTAAAATTTTAAAATACTTTTAAATTTATATTAAATATTTTCTTTAAAAAATTTAAATTGTTTGGAAAATTAGTTTAGGAGTAGGATTTTTTGTTTATAGGTTTTGGGAATGGGAAGTGTTTTAAAAATAGATAATTTAAATATTACATTCAAAAAATATTACTAAAAATATAATTCAAATGTAATAATATTTTTTACATTTATTTTAAAAAAACTTGCAAAATGATTAATTAGTTTTATTTTAATTCCAGATCCTACTCCAATTTAATGTAGACTGGAGTTTGAATAGTAAATTATATTTAATTACTGTCCAGCACCTACCCCAATTTATTGTAGACTGGAGTGGGAATAGTAAATTATATTTAATTAGTGTCCAGCACATACCCCAATTTAATGCAGACTGGAGTTTGAATACTAAATTATATTGAATTAGTGTCCATCACCTACCCCAATTTAGGGGTCGATTCAGATTCGGGAAAAAAAAACGTCAGACGAATCGTATTCATAGCCGTTTCCGTACGAATCGTACAAATCCGTCCGAATCGCGTAGTACGATCCGTTTCCGAAAAATACATCTGACTGTCTTCGAACTGTACAAAAAACAAGCGAAGCTCCGTACGATACTGACTCGGGAATTGAACCGTATGATTTTCTAAACATGCCGTACGACCCACAAAGTACGATCCGGACCGGGGACGCAGAACGCCATACGTACGGAAAAACAACATCGCGTATGAACTGTGATTTGGAAGGAAAACATTGCGTATGAGCGAACCACACTATCAAATACAAAATGAACACCCCCACAACGAAGCGCACGCGTACCCCATAAAAACGTCGCGTTTGAGAGAGCCACACAGTAATTCACGAAACGAACCCCCCAACCAAGCGCACGTGTACCCTGCAATAACGTTGCATTTGAGAGAGCTACACAGTAAATCACGAAACGAACCCCCCAAACAAGCGCACGCATACCCTGCAAAAACGTCACGTTTGAGAGAGCTACGCAGTAATTCATGAAACGAACACCCCAACCAAGCGCACGCGTACCCCGTAAAAATGTCGCGTATGAGAGAGCTACACAGTAAATCACGAAATGAACCCCCCAACCAAGTGCACGCGTACCCCGCAAAAACGTCACGTTTGAGAGAGCTACATAGTAAATCACAAAACGAACCCCCCAACCAAGCGCACGCGTACCCCGGAAAAACCTCGCGTTTGAGAGAGCTACACAGTAAATCACGAAATGAACCCTCCAACAAAGCGCACGCGTGCCCCTAAAACAGCACAAGGAAGGTGCAAAGTAGTCGCACAACACTCCAAAACATGTCTCATAAGTACTAACCATTGCAAAACAATGTCCTGCCAAACAGAGGGCCCAACTCAGACCCACCCCATATAACACACCCACCAAAAATTCAAAATAAGCCACACCCACAAATGGACCAATAAAAAGAGCCCAGAACACACAAACCAACATCCTTTGCAACATACACATTTTACAACAGAGACTGACAACACGCCAACAACTGCACACATCCACTTTCACACATACCACCAATCATATTGAGACCCACACACGCCCTTCACACTCAGACCCACACACCCCCATCCATACACACCATCACCCCATCACAATCACCCCACAACATGTCTGCACCAAAGAATCCAAAGCTCACAAACCAGGAGATGGAGATCCTTGTAGATGTGGTCATCAGAGTCGAGCCACAGCTTTTTGGCGCATTGGTCAGACAGACAGACCAGCATAGCTGACAAAACACACCTGTGGGAGAGGATCATCAATAGGGTCAATGCTGTTGCACCCATCAGGCGCACCAGTTCGGTTTCCAGGCCAGGTGGTACGATCTGCGGAGGATGGTGAAGCGCAAGATGGACGAGGACTACGCCCAGAGCCAGTACACTGGAGGTGGTGGTCCCCGCAGACCAGTACAGTACCATCCCTGAGAGGAGAAGGTTATGTCCCTGCTACCACCGGTGGGAGTACATGGAATTGAAGGAGTCGTGGAGCCTGGTGAGTATACCAACAACTCATGTAACATGGGGGGACTCCCAGCAGTGGCCACACATATGAGGGGTGGGTAGATATGACACCCAGCAGTGGCCAACAGTATGGGAGTGGGTGGATATGATACCCTGCAGTGGCCAACAGTATGGGGGTGGGTGGATATGACTCCCAGCAGTGCCCAACAGTATGGGGGTGGGTGGATATAACTACCAGCAGTGCCCAGACATAAGAGGGGTGGGTGGATATGACTCCCAGCAGTGCCCAGACATAAGAGGGGTGGGTGGATATGACTCCCAGCAGAGGCCAGACATAGGAGGAGTGGGTGGATATGACTACCAGCAGTGCCCAGACATAAGAGGGGTGGGTGGATATGACTCCCAGCAGTGCCTAACATTATGGCGGTGGGTGGATATGACTTACAGCAGTGGCCAACAGTATGGGTGTGGGTGGATGTGACTCCAAGCAGAAGCCAGACATAGGAGGGATGGGTGGATATGACTCCCAGCAGTGCCCAACAGTATGGGGGTGGGTGGATATGACTACCAGTAGTGGCCAACAGTATGGGGGTGGGTGCAAGGGGCAGGGCCTGAAGGCTGCAAGGGGGAGACTAAGAAGGGTGCAAGTGGGAGTGTAGGAGGGTGCAAGGGGGATTGTGAATAATCTAAAAAGTTGGTCACACCTTTCGACAATACTGTGTACATTCATGCACAATTGCACTCATCCCATATGGCCCAGGTACACACCAATGCCTCATGCTCAATGTACAGGGAGTGTGAAATTACTGACAACATAGCTGACACTGGGCCCTGCTGTAGGCAGCACAAGGCCCTCCTGTGACCACTGCAAATACCAACACCAGGACAACAAGGTCAGATATCTTAACAGGAACTCACAACCGCTATCAAGGCAGCATACCCTATGGGGGAACAGCCACACCACGAGGGACGCCCAGTTGCAAACCTGACTCAAACTACCAGCACAACCTGTCACTCACACCCCTTACATATACATAGCCACCTAGGACAGGCAATGGGGTGCCCCACTGTCACAATCGTCCTGTAACACAACAAATACAGATCTGATGAAGCATCCAAGCAAAACATGCACGGTGCTGATGCACAAGTCCCTTGCGCTGATACCACAACACCGCAAAAAATCGTGCCATGGTGCTGGGTATTGTCAAGGTGCTGCATCTTGGAGATGTGCCAAGTACTAAAGCCCAGCGCCAGAAGTCGGTGTACTGGTTGTGTTGTGCGGTGGTTGCCTGTCGTGGCGCAGCAACACCTCCTAAAAGTGGCTGACTGTAATCTTAAAGATTTCACTCAGTCACTTCTAGGCACATGCTGCCTCAAAACCCTGTGCATGCTTGAAGCAGACGTAAGGATTGACACAGCATTGTGCACATAGGTCCACACAGAGCATAACAGGATCTGCCTTGTGCCAGCTACACAACTACATCAATGTGCCACTTTCATGGCACAGATGCGTGACGCAGCTGTTCTGTTTTCCCACCATGGTGAACGCAATGTTAATGTGTTGCATCCACGCTGGCATATCTGTGGTGCATGATGAATGCCAAATCACTGCTGATATGCCTGGCTCTGCCAGTCATTGTAAAAAGACCCTCACATGTCAATGATTCCATAGCACAGATCAATCTGACCCCACAAAATAAACATCCAAAAGTGATCAATATGAAAAAAACAAAGTAGGTGGCACAGTGACAACGACAATGTATATGGAAATTTGATGTTTCATTACATGGCATTAACATCTGCTGTCTCTCAAACCCATGGGGCAACGTGCGGTATCTATCCCCAACCAGGGGGGAGATGGATCACAGTCCCAGGCTCCGCAGGATCGTGATCCCACCAACAGCGACGCCTCACACCACTCCACGGATGACACAGACCAACCTGGCACCTCTGGTACCCAAACCTGTGCAGCAGTTGGATCAGGGCCATCTGTGCCAACCAGCACACTCATTCCTGCCACATCCCAGCAGACAGCTCGGAGCCCTACCCATGATCCACAACTGAGCCAGTTTGACAATGAGGGACAAGGTTCGCCGGACACCCAGGAGGTGGCAGACAACACCACCACTGTCAACCCTCAGGGGTCCCAGCGACCTGATGTGCCCACTACAGCAGGCCAGGCTTGTGTGGGCAGGGGTGGTGGGAGTGGCACAAGACGGAGGCGAGAACCTAACCAGCAAGCTGCAGGGCCCGGTATACCTGATCTGAGAAACATCACGGAAGTATACCGGCGGGACACCAGGGAGTTCAGCCAGTGAGTGGGGGCCCTCATCGAATTAAAAAAAACAGCAGGCCGAGCAATATGCCAGTCAATGACGACACCAAGGACGGATGGAGGCAAGGCTGGCTGAGCTCTGGCGGTGCAGAGGAACATAAGCCACTCACTCCGTCGGATTGTTGAGAACATGTAGCAGCCTCCCTGTGTCACCAGGCCAGAAACATCAAGGCAAAGACTGACAACAGGCACAGGGAGGGAGGAGGAGGTGGAATCGGCTGACGGAGCGTCCCAGGCATCGTCAAGGCCTGCATATGAGGGTCCCCCAAGGAAGGTGGGTCGTCCACGGAGAAGACGTTGAGAGGCAGTGGGCAATGCGCATCTCCCAGGTCACCTGGTCTGGCATCTTGCCTTTCTGTGCAACAGCATCCCCTTATTGACTTTCCAACTCTCCCACATGGCTTTGCTGGACGCAGTGTGACCAATGATGCCAAGCAATGTGTGCTGGACTCTGTTGACTCAAACTGCAAGGCATCACATCTCCCTTTGTGAACTTTGGATTCCCAACATTTTTGTACAGCACCTACCACCTACTCACATTTCACGCACAAGATGGTTAAATAAATTTGACAACCACTATACGTATTGATGCACTAATTATTTTTCCCAGACTCAACAACCTATGTGTGGGGATATGTCAAAGTATGCCAGAGTGTAGAACAAACTAAAGCCATCCATACAGTGGAGTCTGAGTCCGGTTGAGGACACACATAGGTCACTATGTATCATCAACTACATACATGAGGGCAATACTCACCTGTAATGGTTACTATCTGCTGAGGGGGGGGGGGGGGGTGGCTTGCCATACTGCTATGACAGACAGTTACAGAACAGTCCCATGAATGTGTAGAGGTAATGTGTAATGTGTAGGTTTCCAGGGAGGGAGTACCAGGTCTGTTTGTTTAAATGGGAGAACTATCACCCACATGCAGTTGTATTGTGGGTGTGATGAATGGGCCCCAGGGCAGCGGTGGCTGGACGGACTTTGGGCAACGGGCTGTAGGTTGGCAGACGTACATATTTCAGCTACTATTGTTTTGGGTTGTGGAGTGCCTACTGAGTGTGGCAGAGGAGTATGAAGGTGTTCCTGCAGTTGACTGTGGGACTATTGTACGTATCTAAGGTAGACGGTCATGTGGCTGTGGCAGGGGAAGTTGAGGATGATGTGTGCGCATGCACCCTGTAAGTGCACAAATACTGCTGGAGTATGGCTCTTGTTCCTGCATAGATGTTGTTGCCATAGTACAGCTGCCTAGTGTCGTGGACCTGGGTGGCTTTCTGTCCTGACGAGAAGTGGATCTATCTGAGGATCATTTCCTGCATGTGGAGGGAATTGCAGAATGAGGTAGTGATGGTGTTGTCTTGGGGAATTGGATGCAAACGTTGACGTACCAATGCTGGATGTTGGTGTGCATCTCATCCAGCCAGGACTTGCTCCACCTCTGACCCATGTAGTCTGTGTAGGTGCAGACCTGTGTGCTGATGTAGTACTCCAGTGTCTGAGGAGCAATCAGTAGTGTCGATTCCAAGCTCAGTAGTCTCAGATTTTTACACAATTGGTGAAGCATCTCTGCTCGATTAGCAGATGTGTCAATCCAGTTCCCCTATGGACCCCATGCCCGCAAAGCAATACAACATCCTTGCTAAGATTCCCAAACAACATTTGTACACCATTTGTAACCTGTACCTCAGATTGGCCACTAGTCCGGATGCCTGCAGACACCTGTTACTCCTGCCCATCTTGAGTAAAGGCTAGAACAGCCCGTCAGGTAAAAACTGCTCCCAATTAATGACTATTAATATAATACTAGATGGCTTAGCAGATATGTGGGTGTAGGCTTGAAGAGATGTTGATGATAGTTACTAAGTATGGGTGAAATTTCGAATTCGCGGTCCGCGAAATTGTGCGAAAGCGAATTCGCGACCAGCATAATCCGCGAATTCGTGCGAATTTTTTTTTGCATGTTCGCAGGGTTTTTTGCGTATTCAAAGACCACTTGCAGTGCACCGACCGCGAGGTTACCCATGCGGTCGTACATGGGCGCGGCCATCTTGTGCGCATTGCGTATTTCCATTTCCGGGCGCTATTGGCAATCTCGCGTTGTGTGCAGCGCGCTATTACAAGTTTGCACGTGTTTTGGCGTGCTCGTGTGGGAAATATCGCGCAAACTTACCCACGCGGTCCTCAATGGGCGCGGCCATCTTGTTTTTCATTCATTGCTATGGTCCTGTGCATGCTTCCTGAATCCTGCTTGAATCTTTGCCATCCTTTCCGTCTTTGAACTTTTTTTTGCTTTTTTTGCTCATTATCTATCTCTCTATTTGTCTAGATCTATATTTTGTGTTTTTTCAACTTTTTGTTATTTTATAACTACTTTTTTGGTTTAGCTCTCTCTTTCATTTTTTTTTTCTTCCCCCTATTCTTTTCTTCTTTCGGCCAGGACCATGGCAAAGGGAGCCAGCATATCAAAGGGGAAGGGTCCCGCACCCCGTAGCCGGCTCCCTTGCGGGCGATGAGGGGAGTCGATGTAGTGGGCCGGGAGGTTTTTACCGAGGTGGAGGTGGCCACCCTGATATTTTTTGTTCAGCGCCACCTCCTTAAGACCTTGGCAGCAGGGGGCAGGCCCGGTAAAGGATATGGCCTCCGGGAGCGTCAGCAGCGGTGGGATAAGGTGTGCCAGGCCATGCGGAGGGAGTCGGGGGTACGGCGCACCGACGACCAAGCGACGCACCGGTTGTCCGACGTCCTCGACCGGGAGCAGGACCTGCTCCACCTGCTAGGTGTGGAGATCCCTGGCCTTGGTGAGTAGCTATTTAATAACTACTTTGTATTCTTCTGCTCTGTGTTATATTGCTAATATATGTTTTTCCCGAAGAGCAAGAAAGCTGCCTATTCGATTACATTGCAGGTAAAATAGTGTTTAAATAGCTTCTGTGATTGCAGGTGCTCGCCTCCTCAGTGACGTTGCTACTATGCTTACTTGTTTGCAACTTTGTGCTCATTTGGCCTGAGAATATGTATGAATGTAGTACTTTACAGAACTGCGTAATGCTGGAGAGACTAGAGACTCAAGTCTAGTCCTTCCTTTGTACTCCTGCTGCCACTAAGGAGAAGACATAGTGATGGATTGATAGGTTGAGTATATTATGACTTATTATTATTAGTAGTAGGACATTTTTTAGTGCTCTGCAATCTTGATGACGGACTGTGTCTATCACATCGCGTGCTGCTGAGTGCTGGCAGTCGTAGTAGAACCTTTTTGTTGTTGGTTTAGTTAGTGATTTACATAACTTTCCAAGTAGACGGTCTGCGAATCCAGCAATACAGTACTAGTAGTATCCTCCTAGTTGACCAGATCAGATAGGTTAATACATGTAGTGCAATTGTTGCTAAGTTGTTTCCCCAAGATATTTTTAGATTGTGGTCAAAGAAATCAAATATTTAAAAAAAACAATCATCCATGTTGTGTTTCTTTTTTTCATGATCATCAGCACCTCCCAGGGGCAAGGCGACTAGCAGCACCATTGAGACTCCGGTGGAAGAAGGTGGACAGTCACAGCAGTCCCTTGCAGGCTCTTCTGCTGGCTTCAGTAAGTTGTTCTAATATTATATCAATACTTATACTTCCCTAACTTTTACAGCTCCTATTCATTATAAACTGTTTCCTAATTCTATTTTTTACAAAATAGTCTTTGATCTTCTTCTAATCTAGACTACTTTCTACATTCTTATCCTGCCTCTACCGTCACTCTTTGTGCTACTACTATTTAGGATTATGAGTCGGTCTGTGTAGGTAGCTAAGCTTGCCCAGTCGGCAAACGGTGTTAAACAAAACTCTGTTCCAGAACAGAAGTTGAACCCCCAATCCCCTGACCGACTATCTATTGTGTCTGACCAATGATTTTACAACCCAGAAGAACAGAAGAAGACTACCGCCAAGTCCCGGCCTATCTGAGTCACTGAAACATGACTGCCAAGTACAGTAGTTCATACCCTTCCGCTCAATCACTCGTGAACAAAAATCACACAGTGTTTGTTAGTTTTAAAGTTTTATTTTCAATTAAGAAATGAAAAAAATATTTCTTTATTTTTAATAGCGTAGTATTCGGAGCGAGCACTGCTGATAGATGATGTTAAAGTTTAAACAACATTCCCATGAATCAAATTACTTTAACGTAATAGTTAACAGACACATGAAATTATTAGAAAAACTGTGCGGGAGCCACCACCTTCTTTAAAGTACTTAAAATACTGCTGGTGATGACCTACTAGTAGTTGGTAAATCGTCCTGTTGGCAGAAGGACAATGTAATCTTCTTTCTGTAATTAGAAAAATGGTGCACATTAAGCAAGCATTCATCAGTTGTCCTAGGAAGTGTAGCATTTAATGGAATAAGCATATAAAAAGTTAACACCCTCCTCAAAACCGTTACTTTTTTTTAATCCCAGTAATTAAAAATGTGTTATGTAACATTTCCTTCCATTACGAGACGAAATAGGGGGTTGTGTATGGCATCTGAAAATATGACATGTTTTTTCTAGACGTCACAACATCTGATGCGGCACAGATGACCACCAGTGTCGGGGCCATCACTGCGGAGGGATCCACTCTAGGGGTGGATGCGGCGGCGCCACCAGGAGGAGATGGGGGGAAGGCTCAGCGGACGGTGGTAAGTTATTATACTCCTTACTTATTGACATTTTTGAGTAGGCTCGCAAAGGAGTGTATGATATACTGTGCAGTACACTAGTACAAGTACACTGTACTGTAAAGAACAGTTACTAATTTAGAGCTACTTTTTTGGCTATCACGGCGAAGACAGTCAACCTTGACTTGTAATAAAATTAGCAGCGCTATTTCTCGGGTAAGCAATGGCCCCCTCTATTTGACTTCAACTCAGCTGGCAAACTTTTATTGTGAAGCCAAGTCATATCAGAAGTACTTTAGGGATGTGAAGAACGAAAAGTGAAAGAAGGGTGAAACAAAGGACGAGCGAGTCTTAACATTTATGACTGTAAAGAATGGTGTTTTTGAATGCAAGTCAAGAGAAGAAGACGGTGGTTTCCAAAATATAATGAAAAGGGTGTTGGTTGGTTGTTGAGAAAAAGAAAACGTGGTACATTTGAGACATTAAGAAGAATGATAGACGTACTTTGGAAGCCTGGATGTTATCTTCTTTTTCCTCATCGATACTAGCAGAGGTGTATGATGTAGTAGAGCAGACGCTGAGTGGATAAAGATTGTTACTTCGAACAGCATGTCCGTGCCAGAGTAGCAAAGCTGAGGAAATCCAAATACTAGAATTTGTGATTGATCACAAATACTTCCTGCCTTTGACTAACAGTACAGTACTTTACTTTGCAAGCGCAGCATCTATTGTGTATGGATTGTATAGTTGACAACATTATATCAAGTCAAGTCCCTCCCTCCGCCAATTATGGGTTCCACATTCACTCCCTATGTTAATAATTTTATTTCAGCTGTGTCATGGGTGGACTATCGCTGTAGTTCACTCAATCTATCAAAACAAAGCACCTAAAGGCATCCATCATATAACCAAAGATACATGTCAAAATGTTATACTGAGTTTGCTACTTGCTGGTGTTACTGAGAGTCAACTGTCCGTTGAATTATTTTGACTGTATGTTAAAGAATATTGGCTACAGTATTGTTCTTTCTTTCTTCATATAGATGCTACTCCAAAAAAGCTCACCCGAAAGGAGATGGCTTTCCGGGGCAGGGCCCGTAAGCTGGAGGTTATTTGTGCCGAGTATCGGTGGCTGTGGGCTCAGGAGCAGGAGGAGGAGACAGCAACCACTACATCCTCCTCCAGAGCCCCCGTGTCCACCAGCCAGAAGCCTCCAGCCAAACGGAGCCGTGGCCCGACAGCCTCCCGCCGCCGCCGCACAGCAGCAACACAATCAGCTGCCCCCCCCAGAGCCTGAATGATACGTCAGCGCCGCCTCCGTAAAAGAGTGGAGTACCTGGAGCGGTTGGCCGAAAAACATCAGCGCCAGCTCTGGAACCTCCGCAAAGAGTTGCGGGACGTGCAGCAACAGCTGTCTACACTACGCCACCGGAGGAAGTGACTGTCCCTTGCCCCTTTTTTAAAGACTGTTGGTGGGTGGGAATTGGGTGTTTGGGAAAGGGGACTTTTGGACTTTTGGACATTGGTTGGGGTTAGGTAGGGGGGTGAGTTGGGTTAATTTATTTTATTTTTGTACTACATGAATATATTTCTTAATAATTATTTTTCATACCAAAACATAATATACGCGTTCATATTATTTTGTGTGGGGGTGGGCGGTGATTACTGGACGTTTGGTTTCTTCCAGCTTACCAGCATGAATGAAACATCTAGTCCTGAAATGTACCAAAGTGCCAGTAACCGAGTTAGTGAATTCAGTAGCCCTACTAGTACTTTACTAGTAGTACTGGCAGTCTCTGCTCTCCTCCCAGTCCTAGCCCATTATTCTACCTCTCCAAAATGCTTATCTTACCTGTGATTCGTGTTTGAGAATAGGGGTAGCCACAGGGTTGCCTGCATGGCAAATGGTTGGTTGTTGACATGAATCCTCGACGGATCAAATATCATTGTTGTGCTGGTAGTAGTAGTGGTACACACTGGCAGTAGCAGCATATGAAAAAAAAGGAAATGAAACATTGAGTGGCCTGAGCGTAGCATTAGAAACTGTACGATAGATAGTACGCTACAGAACAGTGCCATGAATTGTAGCCTAAGCAGTGCTAAAGTATTCTAAATATAAGTACTAGTTTCGTGGACTATGGCTACTATAAGAAATATTATGAAGGCAAAGGATACTTAAACATAGGAATTAACCATTTGATTCATCATGTGTACGAGCGTGATGTTTGATGCTCAATTCACGATGTCGCACATGAAATTCCACTTTCCAACATTTTTCTGGTGCTTAGACCTTATCCTCCCCTGCAAGTGTGTGGGATTTCTTGTTGTCATAGTCATACCTCAATGAAAATCCACACAGCCCGGGGAAAGAGGGTTAGGGTTTTTGAAGATTGGATGGGAATGGGGTTTTTTGGGAAAAGTTTTATGGAGAGAAGAAAAAAAATACCATGCATGGACAAACAACAAATGAACAGAAACACATTTTTGGATTCAAAGATATCCATAAATCTTTTCAGGAACATAAAGGTAGTGCACTACTGCATGCATGAAGTTGTTTGCTAAATGGATGGTTAGGTTACTGAAAAGTTGTACTTACTACATCTTATTAGAAAGTATGAGGAAACAATTTGACTTTGACACTAGTACAGGGCTGCATTAATTACACAATTTCACTTGCCTTTCTGCCCTCATAGAGAATAAACACTTATTATTAGTACATTAAGTTAGTTATAAAAATAGCAAAGACATGTATGAAATAGCTGAATAGATGACTTTGAAGCAGAGAACAAAGAAGAAACGCACCTAGTCACATTCGTAGAAGTTCACGTTTTTTACAACAATAACATTTAAAAGATAAGGAGAAGTTAAGAGAGAGTACTGTAACTTTATGTTGTAGTTGTCCTGTTGAATTGTTGAAGTTGCATGCATCCAGCCATTCCTCTTATTCGCGATATACTCCTCCATTCCATCTTATGCTCCGTCGATCAATATTGGTGACCAGACTAAGCATGAGCGCAAAATCCGCTCCGATCGCGGATTTTGCGGATTTTCGGCAAATCCGCGATCCGCGAACTCTCGCGGATTTGCCGAAAATCCGCAATCCGCGAGCGGAGCGGATTTTGCGGTCAAAAGTTCAAGCGCGCGCGCCTAATTAACGATGGCGCCGGCATGCTGCCAGCGCCCATCCTGCAATAGTTACTTAATTAGCTTCAACAGGAAGCTCTAACAGATAAGATACAGCAGGGGCTCGAGCGCCTGCTTTATTTTAGCAGTTGGAGCTTCCTGTTGAAGCTAATTAAGTAACTTTTGCAGGATGGCGCTGGCGCCATCGTAAATTACTTCAACAGTGGTGTCTTGAATAAATATGAAGGGCAGGGTTCATTCGGGCACGACGGTCCTGGCACAATTAAATAATTAATCTGCTGCTCTGATCGGTCTCTGACCTTTTATACACACAAGAGGCATGCTCGCATGGACGCCCCGTCCGTTTGGCCCCGCCCACACACTCGAGGTGTGCACCGTCTTCCCGCCATTTACCCACTATGATGGACATTTCACTCAAGGGACCCCTGCGCACTTCGGCGCGATTGCATAGTGACACACACTTGGTCGCTGGAACTAGTTGAAGCGCAAATGCAGTGACTCATTCAGCAGCCCAAAAAAAAACGTGAGCGTTGGGAGGCTGGGCATCTTTGACTTTTACGAGCGCAACCCCCGTGCTGTTCCTGTGACCAGGGGCTTCTGTCTCTTAATCTGCTGCTCTGATCGGTCTCTGACCTTTTAGACACACAAGAGGCATGTGCGCTCGCGTGGAAGCCCCGTCCGTTTGGCCCCGCCCACACGCTCGAGGAAGCCCCGCCCCCAAATCCGCAAATCCGCTGAATCCGCGGATTTTGCGGATCCACGATCCGTGAATCCGCTGAATCCGCGAATCGTGGATCCGCAAAATCCGCCCATGCTTAGACCAGACACACTGTCCACTGGCTGCCTGATGAGTAATTGTGGATTGCGCCTGAGTTCAGCATTTGTTCCATGGCACAAGGTAAAAGCCGTCCCGTAATTTTTGATGGGAAAAAAAGGAAGTGAACCAGTTAAAAAAATCTAAGGTACGCTGTGTAGTGCAAAAATAACACTTTCAGTTTTCAGAGCTGACATTATTATTATATACAATCATCACTTCAAAAGTGCGTAACCTGGTTCTCCTTTACAAGGATAGTAATAGTAACTATGGTTGAATTCTGCTGATCCACCATGGATTTCCTTTAATAAAATTGCAAACAAACTTAGACATTCCCAGGAGTGCTCCCAGACCCCTGAACCCAGTCGGCAAAATGTAGAACACCCCCAAGTAGCCCCCTAAAAACATGCAATACTGCTACCAGGTTGAACCCTAACTTCAAAACGTGCAAAAACGCACTCTGCAAGTAGGCCCAAACCCCCTTTTTCCACCGTGGATTTTCTTCAAAACACTTGCAATCAAAATGAGACATTCCCAGGAGTGCCCCTAGACCCCGTAACCCAGGCGCAATACTGTAGAACATGCAATACTGCGACGGGGATGAGGCCTAGTTGAAAATCAAGCAGAAAGCGCACTTTGAAATTAGGCCCAAAAGACCCTATTCCACCATGGATTTTCTTCAAAATACTTGCAATGATTATTAGACGTTCCCAGGAGTGCTCCCAGACCACTGAACCCAGTCGCAAAAATGTAGAACACCCCCAAGAAGCCCCATGAAAAAATGCGAAAGTGCTAACCCTAACTCCAAATCATGCCCAAACTCACTCTGCAACTAGGCCCAAACCCCCCTTTTCCACCATGGATTTTCTTAAAAACACTTGCATTCAAAATTAGACATTACCAGTAGTGCTCCCGAACCCCTGTACCCATTCGCAGAAATCTAGAACACCCCCAAGTAGCCCCCTAAAAACATGCGATACTGCTACCAGGTTGAACCCTAACTCCAAATCGTGCCAAAACACACTCTGCAGCTAGGCCCTAACTCCCCTTTTCCACCATGGATTTCCTTAAAAACGAATGCAATCAAAATTAGACTGTGCCAGCGTTGCTCCCAGACCCCAAAACCCACCCCCAAAAACCTAGAACCCCCCCCAAACAGCCCCCCAAAAACAAGGAAGTGAGCAAAAACTGAAAAACGTTTTCACCTTGGATTTTGTCCAAACCACTTGCGCCCGATATTAGACCTTCCAAGCAATGCCCCCAGACCCACCAACCCACCCGCAAAAAAGTAGAACACCCCAAAACAGGCAAAAAGCAAAAATGCAAAATCTCACACTTAGAAAAATGTAGGCCTAGTTCCCAGATCACTCCATGCGCGCTCTGCAGCTAGGCCCTAACTCCCCTTTCCAACCATGTATTTTCTTCAAACCACTTGCAACCAAAATTAGGCATGCCCAGCATTGCTCCAAGACCCCCCAACCCCCCCTCAAACACCAGGAACACCCCAAACAGCCCCCTGAAAACACAAAAGTGAGCGAAAAGTCTGAAAAGTGAAAAAACTTTTTCACCATGGATTTTCTCCAAACCACTTGATTCCGATATTAGGCCTTCCCCGCATTGCCCCCAGACCCCTGAACCCAACCGCAAAAAAGCAGAACACCCCCAAACAGGCAAAAAGCAAAAATGCAAAATCTCACACGTAGAATATTTTCGGCCTAGTTCACAGATCACTCCATGCGCGCTCTGCAGCTAGGCCCTAACTCCCCTTTCCAACCATGGATGTTCTTCAAACCACTTGAAACCAAAATTAGGCATGCCCAGCATTGTTCCAAGACTCCCAACCCCCCCCAAACACCAGGAACCCCCCAAAACAGCCCCCCGAAAACACGAAATTGAGCGAAAAGTCTGAAAAGTGAAAAACCTTTCCCCATGGATTTTCTCCAAACCACTTGATTCCGATATTAAACCTTCCCCGCATTGCCCCCAGACCCCTGAACCCACCCCCAAAAAAGCAGAACACCCCCAAACAGGCAAAAAGCAAAAATGCAAAATCTCACACTTAGAAAAATGTAGGCCTAGTTCCCAGATCACTCCATGCACGCTTTTCAGCTAGGCCCTAACTCCCCTTCCCCACTATGGATTTTCTTCAAATCACTTGCAATCAAAATTATGCTATCCCAGCAGTACTCCCAGACCCCCCCACACAAATCTAGAACACCCCCAAACAGCCCACCAAAAACACGCAAAACTGCTAGGCCTCAGTTTAAATTGTGCGAAAACGCTGTCTGCAACTAGGCCCAAACCCCCCTTTTCCACCATGGATTTTCTTCAAACCACTCGCAATCAAACTTAGACTATCCCAACAGTGCTCCCAGACCCTCAGACACCCCTCCACAAATCTAGAACCCCTCTAACAGCCCCCCAAATACACGCAATACTGCTAGGCCTCAGTTTAAATTGTGCCAAAACGCTGTCTGCAACTAGGCCCAAACCCCCCTTTTCCACCATGGATTGTCTTCAAACCACTCGCAATCAAAATTAGACTATCCCAGCAGTGCTCCCAGACCCCCCAACCCACCCCCTACAAATCTAGAACACCCCCAAACAGCCCCCCAAAAACATGCAGTACTGGTATATTCAAAACATGGCAAATTGCGCTGTTCACAAAAAATTGCTGTTTTCAGCACTTCCACTATTTCGATCCTCTTAAAACTTACCTGGACACTTGTTCCAGCGATTCCCAAGAATCTCAGCAAGGCAGAACAAAATTGAACCACTGCGCTCTTTGAAGAAGAAGAAGAAGAAGAAGAAGAAGAAGAAGAAGAAGAAGAAGAAGAAGGTCTATGACTAGTTTTCACTTAGTTTTCACCCAAACACACGTGCCCGCAAAACACCAAAAAAGGCCAAAATTCTGCCAATTCTGGACCAAAGAACACCAAACCCCTCTAAAACCTTGCCAACATCATTATGAATGAGCCTGCATTGGGCCCTGAGCCCTAGACTCAGCAGGAACCGTACCAACTTAAACCCAAAAACACTAGTAAATCGCACTGAACCCTAAACCCTAGATATGCTTTGTCTGTCTGTGTCAAAGAGCCTAGGTATGCTACATCAGGAGGATGCTTCACTCAGTGGCGCCTACCTTGACCGTCTGCATGGCCCTGCCGCAAGTATGGGCCAAAAATCCGTTCCGCTAAATAATTTGCGATTTTTCGGTAATTTCGCGAGATTTGCGAAAAAACGAAAAACAGCAAATTTCGCAAACATAACGGATGTTTGGCCCAAGCTTGAGGCAGTGCCATGCAGACGGTCAAGGCAGGCACCACTAAGTGAAGCAACCTGATGTAGCATACCTAGGCTCTTTGTCAGACAGACAAAGCATATCTAATTGTATGCAGCAAGCCACAAAGCCCCAATTGTACATGAACTGCTGTCTGGAGTGGACTCTGCCTGGCATAACAACAACAGTACACTGCCTCGCCCTCGACCACTACATACCACGAATAGACAGACATGTAGTTCTGCTGTAGTAGTTGTTGTAGACTGGTTTACCTGTTTGCCACACATAGTTCTTCCGTAAACCGACGCTGATGATCCATCCATCCCAGTGAGTGACAGTAAAGAAAAAAGATATATTATTTAATCAATCACCATGGTATATTGGCAAGTGAGTCCACTCCAGGGACATTTTGCATATTGTAAAATGCTACATAGTGGCCCCTGAATTTGAAGTACAATTTGAATTAAACAAGGTAAAAAAAACTGAGTAGTTGACATGAGGTACAATTACTGTGTAAAAGATTAAATAATAACTAAGACAAGACATATGATTCATCATTTCATGCACAAAAAACAAACAGCAATTGGTTTCATCAGAGCCAGACAGCCATTGCTGTCCACTGCATGCCATCTTCTCAATTATTCATTACCTGTTCTACTTTTTGTCCGCATCTTCTTCGGAAAGTGAGGGCCCACAGGGCAACCTCTCCTGTAAATATCAGAAGTAACTCTGTCAGCAATCAGCAAGCATGTAGTCAGTCAGTAATTTCAGTCCCACTTGAGGGGACTCGTCGTAATCCATCCATCTTCCTTGAGGGAAATGGATAGGGGGAGTCTGGAGGAGGAGTATAGAGGAGCATGATTGAGTTGTGAACTTGTGAACCTCAGGAATGCAGACTGCGGCACCTTCAAATCAATAAGGAAAATAAGATGAAGACAGTGCTGCTGATGGACTTGTTGTGATTAGGTGATTAGAGTTTTGTTGTGGTAAAAGTTGCAAAATAAAGAAAGACACACAGGAATAAAAGTGAATAAGGACGGAAAAAAGGAAGTCATTTTCAGGCCTCGGTGTCAGGGAAGTGGAGCTCGTCCTCAAACTCTTTGAATTGAGACGGGAGTAGGTCAGCTAACAGAGAAGAACTTCCATCACCTAAGTCGGTGTCCTCTTCTTCCTGCGTGCATTCACATATTGTGTAATCTGGTGGTATGAAGTGCTGATTCATCTTGATCAGTATTAACCTCTCCACATTATTGGGTGAGAGGCGGGTCCTTTTTGAAGTTACAATGGCACCAGCAGCTCTGAATACACGTTCAGAAGACACACTTGCGAGAGGGCAAGACAAATAATGTATAGCCAGGTTGGTGATCAGTGGCCATAGAGGCATTTTCCTGTACCAATACAGCAATGGGTTCTTATTAACAAAGACCTCTGTTGGGTCATCCCG
Organism: Lissotriton helveticus; assembly: GCF_964261635.1. Taxonomy (NCBI): domain Eukaryota; kingdom Metazoa; phylum Chordata; class Amphibia; order Caudata; family Salamandridae; genus Lissotriton; species Lissotriton helveticus. The sequence continues at coordinate 874,486,653 of NC_136068.1, read as the reverse complement.
ATAGGCCTACACCATCGACTCAAGGTTCTCCACGGTTGCTCCACTTTGCTTACCATCTGTGGCCTTTGCAGCACTGTAACGAGTAAACCCTTGATGAGTTAGCCAATCCTCTTCCGACAATTTTATGGCTCGGCCTGGTGCAGGTGAGGGCGATGATACGGTTGCTGCTGGTGTCGTTAACGGCTGTGAGGGAAAGTGACTCCCTTCAGCCACAGATTCAGAAGTGAAACTTGACGCCGGATGGCCTGCTGATTCAGTTGTACTTCTGCCGTCTCCTTGAATTTTCTGCCGCTCTTTTTCGAACCGACTGGCTGACACAGCTAGCCATTGTTTGTACTTTGAAACATCTGCTTCATCAAAAGGAATGAATGCTTTGCTGGCCACTGCCTTTTTATACTGTGGATCCAGAATAGAGGCACAAATGTAATGTTGTTCTGTATGTATGTATTTAAGCCTTTGATTGTCAACTAGGCGGCTTAATAACCTGTCCGCCAAATGATATGCGTCTTGCTTTTCAGCATCATCTCGGAACGTTGAAGACACCGCCTTCAGTTGGTGCTCTAGCATGCGCAACAATGGGATAGCTTTGCCCAAAGAACAGTCCTCCCTGCTGACTTCACGTGTGAAGACCTCAAAAGGACTAAGCATGTCTGTCAGGCTTGCAACTAGGTTCCATTTCTCCAACTCTAGCCTCATGTCTTTGATAGTAGAACCCAGTTTATAGACATACTCATTTATTACCCCCCACTGCTCAGACAGACGCTCAAGCATGTAAAAGGTTGACTTCCAACGTGTTGCCACCTCCTGGATTAGTCCTTTGACTGGCAGTTTACATTCATGTTCAATGCTCCTCAGCTCCTTCCGGGCCTTAAAAGAATGGCTGAAATGTGTGCAGATTCTTCGGCAGGTGGTCAGTAACTTCCTGACTGTGTTTTCATTTTCAAGAAATCTTGCACCACGATGTTAATACTGTGCCCCAAACACGGCACTCTGAAATAGCCACCATCCTGCATGGCCTTAACTATATTACTGCCATTATCCGTGGAAATATAACCAACCATGCAATTTGATTTCTTGGATGCAGCCATTCAGAGACCTTCCTATCAAACTCGTCCAAAAGGTTAGGTGCAGTATGATTTTTCTCCATGGCAAACATGGCTAATGTTACATGTTTCCGAGTAGCTTGAAAAAGTGTGTCCTGGTCAACAGCTACATTTGTCTTGTCTCTAACCCCTGCAAAAGAGACCCAGTGTGCAGTGATGCACATGTAATCAAGGGCTTGGCAACTGGTCCACATGTCTGTTGTCAAGTGAATAGTGTGAACAGCACTCTTCTGCAAAGCTGCCCCAATCACCTTCAGCACATCTTGATACCGTTGGGTGGTTGCGCTCAAATGGCGCATCCGACCAAAACATGCTTCTAATGCTGGGCTGGTCCATTTTACGTGATGACGGTGAGGATGATGATGCAGACTTCAAACCAGTTAGGCTTATCGATGTCGTTTTTCGCATTGGTGTCCTTCCCAGACTCTTAGTGTGACTCATACATGTTGCAGGGGTAGAGGGTGTGGGCGCTACCAATGCAGTGCTGCTACCAGGGGTACTGGGTGTACCAGAAAAATGTTGGTCGGTTCTTGGCTTCCCCCTGCATAATCAGCCCCTCGCCAGCATCATATGCAATGTGAATGGATACATTTGGATCAGTTCTACTTTGGTTTTCCCGGATCTTCCTTAGGTGCGCCTCCCACCGGATAGTGTGGTGTTTTTGGAGATGACCTCTCTGGCCTCTGGTACCATAGTTGGTACCAAGCTTACCTCAACTAACTAATACTTTAGGAATCGAGCAAACAACCATGTTTTCTGCCCTTTGGCTAACAGTAAAGAAGTCCCAAACTGGGGACTGAAAATGTCTGCTGGTGGTGGAGGTGCTACTTTGACTTTCAATGCCAGATGAAGTGGAGGATGGGTGTGGCTGAATGTGTTTATGTTGTTCACTTACAGCACCACTACTTGAGGTAATGGAGGTCGAGCTGGATGGAGTTCCCTGCTGGCCCTTCTGACTAAAAAATATGGAAGCTGTAGGTCGTGTTGGTGTTGTAGTTAACTGAGTTGGTGGTGGTACCAGTGCCACGCCGCCCACATCCCACTCCGCAGCCATTCGGGATAGGGTAAAGTAAAGTCCACATTTGTAAAGCGCACAATCGATGTCTGTCTGCTGCATGCCCGCTGGGGCTTGAGTGACATCTGTGAAGACTGGGTCGTCGTCAGACTGTTCATCAGCAGCAGAAGACACCACTTCTTGTTCGTCGTCATCACACATAAGTCGAAGCCATGTGGGAACCTTCCTTTTAGGCTTAGCTACCTTTGTCGGCTCATGGCGTGCCGCACTCTCAGACTGCATTTGTGGGTTCCAATCAGGATCAAGGTCATCAGAATGAAGGGGGCTTGAAGAAGAACTTGTAGTAGTAGTAGCCCTCCTTGACCTTTTTCTTGCTGGGGATCTGGAAGACAATGGATCATCCTCAGGACGAGTGGCTTTCTCGGATGATACCTCCACTTCAATATCAATTTTCTGATGTGCCCCTACTTCTGGAGGAACAAGCGTTGTAGGCAGTTGTGCTGCTCCATGAACCTCTAGTTGCACCTCTCCAAGCGCCTCTCCTTGCGCCTCTCCATGCGCCTCTCCTTGCGCCTCTCCTTGCGCCTCTCCTTGCCCATGAACTTGAATGTGTACTAGTTGCACCGCTGGTTGTCGTTGCGGCTGTGGTTGTTGAACACTCGTCAGCTGAGTTACACCAGGCGTTGATTGGATGGTACTTTCTTGTGATGAGCCAACATCACTAGTCGATGGTGATTGAACAACCAAAGTGGCTGCCGCAGCAGCACTCATGGTCTTGGACCTAACTTGGCGTGGTGGCACTGAGCCCAATGAAGCGGAGGTGCTGCTTCCAGCTTGGTCCCTGGCGGACAACGCTGCTGCTGCAGGCGTAGTTTTTTTTTTCCCCAAAAAAGGTGTCGGTGGGCACACCAGTCTCCTTGCTTGGTGGTGCCACTTGCTTCTTCTGCTCCTTCTTACTGGCAGTGGCACTGGCAACTTTTTTCGCTGAGGCGCTATGACCACCTTTCTTTGGGCCCATCTTCTTCAAATGTCAGAACAGCAGGCCACAGTTGCACGAGTTGCAGAGTTGTCTTGTCTGTGGCCACACGTGACGTCACGTGACGTTGTGCTGTACACACCGCTGCAGGACTTCTTCCTGGCACTGGTGGTTCTCTTGTGCACCTAAAAGCAATGGAAGCCAGAGGAACATCAGTTAAACACCTCAAAAGGTCGAAAAACACACAAAAATCACCACAATCCAATGCCATGCATGCGCTCAATGATGTTTAAATTCAAGACACCCCACAGAAATACTTGGTCCATGCACCACTCACTACCCCTGGGCCTAATGGAAGAAAGCAAGGCAAACTGGGTGCAGGCCTGAGCACACTGCCTGACTTCAAAATGGCCCCTTGACCCCCAGCCACACTGCCAGGCCCTGCCTGGACCAGGCCTCAAAATGGCCCACACCCACATGGCCAGGTCCCAACAACACCCCAAAAAGTTGAAAACACACAAAAATCACCACAGTCCAATGCCATTCATGCCCTCAATGATGTTTAAATTCAAGACACCCCACAGAAAGACTAGGTCCATGCACCGCTGACCACCCCTGGGCATAATGGGTGAAAGCAAGGCAAACTGGGTGCAGGGCTGAGCACACTGCCTGGCTTAAAATTGGCCCCTTGACCCCCACCACATGGCCAGGCCCTGCCTGGACCAGGTGTCAAAATGGCCCTCACCCACATGGCCAGGCCCCAACAACACTCCAAAAAGTCAAAAAACACACACAAATCACCACAATCCAATGCCATCCATGCCCTTAATGATGATGTTTAAATTCAAGACACCCCACAGAAAGACTTGGTCCATGCACGACTCACAACCCCTTGGCCTACTGGCTAGTGAGGCTTTACAGGCACCCCCAAATTTAAAAAAAAATCAACATATAACAGTGAGCTAAAATTCCATGACATAAATGAGAATTAAGTTAAAAAACAAATCAGAGAAACAATTGTATCATTCACCCATGACTAACCCTGAGCCCTCTGGATACTGTGGCTACCCACAATATATATTGTTTTAAACTTGTGAAAAAAGTTTTAAAACTGTAGTTGCAGCAACTGCAATGCCCCAAACAAACAACACCAACTTACTAAAATCTCAAGTCCAAAAGTGATCCTAACACTAAAGTCCAAAAAGTCCTCAAATACAAATATCCAGCAGCAGCCACAAAAAGTAATCCTTCCAGCTCCAGATCCAAATCAAAAGTGACGAGGACATGGACAAAGCACTGGGAGGAGCCTGCTGGACAGGAACAGGAAGTTGAAGACTCTGGGGCACTTCCTTCCTCCCACCCCCCGCCCCAAAATGGACTCCTTGCACCAAAAAGTGCAGCCAAATATCAATCTGAGGAGTTATTCTGATCAAAATCACACATTTCAGAAGGTTTATGCTGCCTGCGGTGGATTTCTTGTGCAAAATTGCAATTTTTGCAATTTCGGGAAAGCGAGCTGTTCAAATCTCCCGCCGGAAGTCAGTTGCATGTTCGGCATTGTTTACTCCCGCAATGCGTAATCACGGGCCCTTATGACGTACTCGCGTTGTCAAACTCTCGCTGTGCAAGATGGCGAGCCGCGATGACGTAATTGCGTTAGAAAAACTCTCGCGCGATCACGCAGCAAGATCCAAAATGGCGCAGCACACGCAACCCGGGAGAAAAACAACTCTGCGGACTCAGAATCACGGTAAGTCAACGCCGCGCGTGCGATATTGTATTTTTCAAGCGCGACCAGGCAAAAAAATCCACAGCTTGCAAATTTGCGGATTTTTGGGCAAATTTGCGCGATTCGCGGACCGCGAATTTGTCAAAAATCCGCAAATTCCGCGAACGAAATGGATTTTACGCCCACGCTTAATAGTTACACTGCGGGTGGGCCGGGTGTTGGTGTGAAGTGCAGAAGTTTGACAATGTGGAGTGTGTCCTTGGTGTTGTATGTGACTCAGAGCGTGTACCTCGTAGAGTCTGGCAAATCATACTCCTGGAATCTTGTTCTGGTCCCTGCGGATATTCCACGATCTGGCTGTGATGGCAATGTTGAACTAGTGTGCTGAGGTTGTGGACAAACAGGTCACATGAATGAAGGCAATGTGTGGGGCTGTTGTGTTGATGAGTTGACAGATAACAATGGACTGGTGGTGGAATTAGCGTGTGTGCAGTATGAGGCACATAACCTCGTTGTACGGACATGCACTGTTATGTGGTGCAGCATGGTGTTGGCAGTATGAGTCGCACACACAGCCTGCAAAGGTGTCATGTGTGCACCTAGGGGTTGCCTGATCACAGGTGGATGAATGTGTGGCCTACACTGTGTGGAGGGTGGCTGGAGCATGAGTCTGTTGTGTTACCTGCGTCATGGAAGGCCCAGAGGGTCCTGCATTGTGCACCTTGCATGTGCTGATGGTCTTGCCCTTTGCACGTAGTTGGTGCAATAGTGACATAGACAAGTTGTAGAATGCCTTAAGAATGGATGGCTGGAGGAACATCTTGGAGGCGTGTGTGTTGCAGAATCAGGGCACTCGGTGTTGTGGTGTTGCTGGTGAGGCAGCAGCATGAATGACTGAACACATGACGGCAGAAGGGTTGACACACCATGAGAAACTCGTACACAAAGAGAAGGATTATTGCAAGGCACCCTGTAACATGTGTATGCTAAGGAAGGAGTGTGTGGTTACTCATGGGTCATTGCACGAAACTTGTTGAACACTCACAAATTATGGTGGACACAGGATCAGGCATCAAAAGGACAAGGGGGCACAGGACACACAGCGTCATCTGGTGTTGCCTTCCCGTTGTGGGTAGCCAGCTAAACAAGACATACCCAACCATGTACGTCATGCACTATATGGACCATTAGCCATTTAAAAAACAGCATGCATGTTGCCACATTACACATAACCACGTATGTACAAACATTGTAAATAAAAACATAGATGACGCATGGAAAGTGGCTGAAGATCTGTGGTGACAGTAATGATGCACAATGTACTATGGGTAACACATTCACTACACAAAATATCACGTTTGCTATGAGGCCATGCGGCTTTGCACAATGTACATGGTCAGTGGCATTGCTCTGATGAAGATAACAGACATGCAATGATGTTACCTGTAATGCTGTTAAACCAATAGCCACATGACTGCCAGGGACTGTCGGTACCTTTGGGCGATGCTGAAAGGGGTCCATCTCCCAATAGCCCCTTGCTCTGAGTATAAATAACAGACACAAAAGGGTGATCAGGCGAGGGAAGGGGAGGATGGGAACAGCAGGGAGTGAGATCTAAAAGAAAGGTAAAGAAGCATGTGCATTCCACACTTCTTGTCACAGATTCACAGAATACCTCAGGACCTATACTGTAACATTTACACATGTGAAGTATGATCACAGCCACTGTATCCTAATTGGGATCACATATTTGGAAATGATACAAGATCAGAACATTGAACACGGACACAAAAAAGGTAGCAGAGTTTGTCACCTAAATGAAGGGGGTGTAAGGCTCACCATGACAGCATCAATGCAATGAGATCCATGCGCTCATCTATTGATTCACAGTGTATGAATGAGGCTCAAACTTACAGTGAATATAATGTGTGGCAGTGCTACTCACACAAAGCCCACAATCTGTAGTCATTCCGGACGGCTCGGCTTCTGACTCCCAGGAGGAGGGGGAATACGCGGCAACACCATCTTCCATCACTGTGTCTGTCCCCACCTCCTCCAGACTCATCTCCACCCTCTCAGTTGCTCCGGTCCCTTCTGTCCGTGCTGCCCCTCATGTCTCCTTCATCCCTGGCACTGCAGCCCCTGCCCCTGTCTCCCCTGCTGCCCTCAGTGCCAAGTCTGTGGACCTACTCCGGCAGATTCATTTTGGTCAGACATCAATGATGACTGTCCTCCATGGCCACACTGCTATTCTGACACAGTTGTTGTCATTCATGGAGGGCATGTCAGCTGCGATGTCTGACCAACATCGGATACTAGCATCCATGGACTCCTCACTGACGGTAGCAGTTTCACTCCTGCAGCGGTCAGTCCCCCCTCCTTCTGACCCATCCACCCCCCCTCTCCCATACCTGTCCCAAGCACACGCCAACCCACAAGATCACACACGCCAACACCCACAACCAGCACACCACCTAAGTGTAAGTGCAGATCTCCTGGCACACAATCTCAGTGGGATGCAGGCACACCCACAGGGCCAGGGATCAGATGGGAGACACACAGCCACAGAGACAGTATGCCTGACTCACAGCCCTCTACCTCCACTCCCATTGTGTTCCCGGGTGCAGGTGGTGGTCTGGCGGAACTGGCAGCAGTGTGCAGCGCTGAATATATTTCCACCTTTGGCGCTGTACAAGCCGCTGAGGAGGATTCCTCCCCCCCTGCACCCACAACACCTACCCTTCCCTCAACTGTCCCTGTGGTGCCAGGCCCTGACCCTGATGATGCCCCCCACGGGTCAACACGACTTTAACTCCAGAATGTTCAGGCAAGTTTGGGGTTGACATCCTCCACAACGTCCCCCAGACAGACTTGAAAATGGACTGGCCATTGGCCTTGTTTGAGACAGGACTCATTTTTAAATTACTTTTACTTTGGAGCTGAATAAAGCATTTTATTTTTCATTCAAAACTATTGCATTTCAGGTACTTGCTTTAGGTGCTGTGTGCCTAGGACTTGATGTCATGGTAATGTTTTGAGATTGTGAAATATGTATATTTTATGATGTTAATGAGGTGGACCATGGTATCAATGTGCCATCACAAAGCTGCAGCAATGAATCTTTGGTTGTGTGTTTTCAGTTTGCCTACAGACAGTGTCCCAAGGATTGTCCATTACTCAGTTATACAAGGAGAAGTTCACTACAGACAGTTGCACAATGGTTGTGCTGACATGTGTGCATATTCCCTATGTTGTTGAACGTTCCCTCAACAATGGCCATGCCTGCTCACAGATGACTACTGATCATGACTGTGTGCCATCCATGCTGGTGAATGCATCAATGTGTGTATACCTTGCCCCAGACACATTGCGGCTGACACCAGTTGACATAGCGTGGGACATCTCAACAACAGGCTCTGTGTGGTATTGCAGCCTCACTGTGTGCAGCAGGATGTGTTCCTCCCCTTTATCCTGTGTGCCAGTACAGTTTGATCTGCAAACAACCATGTTGTGAAGTTGTGGGACAATGTATGTCCCACATGGACTGTCAACTGTCCTGTGAGTCTGTTCGTAGGGATGCATTGCCCCTTGTGCCCGTATGTCATGTCACAGTCATGTCACTACCCCAGTGCCGGTGGAGAACACTGCCTTGCAAGCCTTCTCTGTAAGTTGATGTTAACTTTCTATTCCCATGATGGCAGATATGTAGCACTGATGACGTCACAACGTTGTGCTGTGGCTAATGTTTACACTTCCGTGGCACCAGTCGGGTGACGTCAATCCCAGGATTCTTTTGTTAATCATTTCTCTCTTTGTAGTTTGTTGCGACCTGCTCGTCATGTTAGGCATCGTAAGGCACAGTTGCACGAGCCAATGACCGGCTCCTGCGGGGATACCTTGTGTTTATATAATTCCCTTCCTCATTGGTTGAGCTGTGTCCATGAAGGCATTTCTACATATTCTAAACACAAGTACAGTTGAGCTTCTTAGGACTCTTGCGGGTGATGTGTCATTTGCCTTCATGACCGTCACTGATTCCCCGGAATGACTACAGATTGTGGACTTTGTGTGAGTAGCACTGCCACACATTATATTCACCCTTTTTCCCCAATATGCAGATGTATAATCACAGCCTTACCCTTATGTTTGTATTGGTTCTACAGGGTATTTGTGCACATGAATCACAATGTTGTGCATTGTATCTAAGGACTTTCAACCGAATTCCTTCCATGAGCAAGTACATGTTGGTGGTCTGACCAGCACCTGGACATTCATATCAGACCAGGGATGTACATGACAGTGTGTGTTCCCTTTTGCTGTCTTTGTTTGTTGGGCTGTTACATGGCTATACACTATTGTGTAATGATGGTAGGTTGCCTGCAACCTCCATGGGTGGATATGCATGTGGGATCTGGCATCACACCCAGATGTGGTGTGTTACGCTGTGTGTGACAGAAATCCATTATCCGTGTAGTGTGACACTGCTGTAAGTGATGTGTTGCTATGTCACTATCAGACCTCTCACAGGTTAGGGTTGTAAACATACCCCCATATAGTTGTGGTATGATGATGACAATGCCTCCCCTATAACTGTGCCCTGCTGGTAGTCCTCTACACCCACCCCTCCTATGTCTGGGCACTGCTGGGAGTCCTCTGCAGCCACCCCTCTTATGCCTGGGCACTGCTGGGGTCATATCCAACCACCCCTCCTATGTCTGGGCACTACTGGGAGTCCTCTGCTCACACCCCTCCTATGTCTGGGCACTGCTGGGGGTCCTCTGAACCCACCCCTCCTATGTCTGGGCACTGCTGGGAGTCATATCCACCCACCCCTCCTATGTCTGGGCACTGCTGGGAGTCCTCTACTCCCACCCCTCTTATGTCTGGGCACTGCTGGGAGTCATATCCACCCACCCCTCCTATGTCTGGGCACTGCTGGGAGTCATATCCACTCACCCCTCCTGTGTCTGGGCTCTGTTGGGAGTCCTCTGCACCCATCCCTCCTATGTCTGGGCACTGCTGGGAGTCATATCCCCCCACCCCTCCTATGTCTGGGCACTGCTGGGAGTCATATCCACCCACCCCTCTTATGTCTGGGCACTGCTGGGAGTCCTCTGCACCCACCCGTCCTATGTCTGGGCACTGCTGGGAGTCCTCTGCAACCACCCCTCTTATGTCTGGGCACTGCTGGGAGTCCTCTGCACCCATCCCTCTTATGTCTGGGCACTGCTGGGAGTCCTCTGCACCCACCCCTCCTATGTCTGGGCACTGCTGGGAGTCCTCTACACCCACCCCTCCTATGTCTGGGCACTACTGGGAGTCATATCCACCACACACTCAGATCTTACGCACCTTACCCTAACAATATTGACGTCTGTGCAGCTCATGTCACTATTTCACTGGTGCCATACGCGAGCGTGTGACGCACCCTACCCCAACATTAATGACGTCTGTGCGGTTCTCATCACTATTGCAATGATGCTGTACGCGAGCGTGTCACGCACCGTACCCCAACATTAATGACGTCTGTGTCTCTAAGTTCTGGAACGAGCCTACTAGCGTGTTCTTTTTTCTCTAGCCAGGCAATTAGTTTTCCAGCCTTGTCCCCCATTCTTAGATCCAACCCAACCTCTCCTGTCTCACTGTTTTGGCACGGTCGGTGACCAGTGCCCGCTATTCGTCCTGGCATAGGCGGAGTGTATGAAGGGCTTCAGGAGTGGTATCAGAATTTACATCTTGTTCAAGATGATGCGTCTTTTTTTGATCCCGCTATTAGGGAGAGGGTTTTGCCCCGGACTACTGTTTTAAAGGCTTCCCATAATATTTGCGAGGAGTCAACGGTGTGTTAATTCTCCAAGAAGTAATTGTCAATGGACTTACTTAGGTCTTTACGTATTTTCGGGTTTTTGAGGTACCAGGGATTGATAGGGGTGACGCGTCCTACTTGGGGGCGGTCAAGAACTATGAGGGGAATGGTCAGATATACCTCTGGCCAGATGTCGGATCTCATGGATATCCATGACTTGTGGAGCTGGGACAATTATATAGTCCAGGCGGGAGAGGCTATTATGTGCCCCGGAGTGAAAAGTGTGCTGAACCTTATCTGGATTGAATGTTCTCCATCCGTCCACCAACCCCATTGCCTCCAAAGAGCTGGAAGAAGATTGTGTGGTGTGGGGGATTATGCGGGGGGATGTCTGTCCAGTGAGCCTGAGAGTATTGAGCTAAAGTTACTGCTGAGCACTAGCTACCCCTCTGGTAGCATTAGCAGCACTGCACTGAGGTCTGCAAATGTTGCGGCTTGTAGCCCTGGAGGTGCATATATCGACATGAAGGTAATGGTTCAGCCCTTCCAAGTGCCTGTGGTCCCAACATATCTGCCATGGTCATCCATATAGGTGGACGTGAGTGATAGGGGGAATTAGTTTGTTTGCATGATGCCCACCCCTCTTGAGTTAGACGCAAAGCCCGTGTGTGCTACCATTGAGTAGCCCCATCTATGCATAGCCTTGCATGTGTTGCCTACAAGCTTAGTTTCCTGAAGTAATACAATGTCTGGTGATAATCTCTTGATATATTGCAATACCACACATCTCTTAATCTTATCCCCCAACCCGTTAACATTCCAGCTTCAGATTTTGACTTCTTTGTTCCACTGCACACCCATTGACATGTACGAAGAGCGTAACAACTTTGTTTCCAAACAGGGACTGTACCATCAAGATAGCCCAAAAAATAATAAACAGGGAAAAACAACCCCTCCCAACAACCCCCACCCTGCTCTCTGGACTCAGAACTGCCCATAATTCTCAAATGCAGAGTGCCTGTCACCCAACAATTTACTAAAAGAAGAAAGTGGGAGGCAAAAGTGCCGCAACATCCCCCTTCCCTGCCGTAACAAATTACAGGTGCATTTTGTAGTAGAGAGTGAAAATACAGTCTATCAAGTATTTCAGTACACTGGCTTACAGTTCGACGTCTTCAAGTGTCAAGAGACTGTGGGCAAAGCTCAACTTATGGAGAGAACAGGCGGTTTGGAATGGTCAAGAGCTGTCCGAGGAAGACAGATTGTCTGTCTCAATGGCCACTGGAGCTCCTTTCCTGTGAGGACATCCAGCTGTCCAGCCAATCAGATGCTACCAATGAAAGAAGCGAGTTTTCCCATCGGCCTCGACACGAAGACGCGCACGGAAGCACATGGCGTATTTAATACCTTTTTCACGCAGCCTTCATTTGACATCAAGGAATGAGCGTCGACACATCTGCACTGCTTGAGTAAAGTCAGGAAAGAAGGCGAGTTCTGATTTGTCCATTTTGATCAGAGGAGTGACCCTGGTGGCTTGTAGAATTATATCTCTGTCTCTATAATTTAGCAGCCGGGCCAGTATTGGACTGGGGCTCCCGGCTTTGGGTGACCCCGTGCCCCCTGTGCACTCTTTCAATCACAAACAGCTTGGACAGGCCCTTCGGTTTCAATTTCGTCGTGAGCAAGTTTTCAATGAACAGGTTTGTGGCGAGACCCTCTGATTTCTCTGGCACATCAAGAATGCGGATGTTATTGCATCTTAGGCATCCCTCATAATCGTCCAGCTTGTCCTCTGCGAACTTACGGAACGATTGGAGCTCCCTGATGTCTATCTGCAGGTGCGAGGTGTCTTCCACAAAGCTGGCGGTGATGAGCTCCAGCTGCTTGACTTTTTCCCTTTATTTTGTGAGGTCAGCCCTGATCAGTGTCATTTCAGAGGATAGAGTGTCAATGAATGTGCGCACCCCTCTGATAGCTGCCATTAAGTCCTTCATTGTGGGCTCAGTAGGACCTTCATCCTCCCCACCCTGTTGCTTGTCACCAGTTCCCTTCTGCTCGGGCAAGTCCGCCTTTGGACTGGTGTAGTGGTCGAGCCTCATTTGCTGGGATGTTTTTGCGCCCTTTGCATTAGACATGTGTAGGGCTGTGTCCGCACCTCAGGCCAACAGCGCGCTGACTGGAGATTCCACCGGGTCCAGATCCGTCGGGCCAGAGTGAGATCGCAGGACCATGAACAAAGCCACTTGATGGAGAGCGCCTGGGCATAGACCGTAATGTCGTCACCCTAGCTGGCTCCTGCGCAGTCCAAGCACACCCCGTGATCAGTAGGGGCCTTTTTACCCTAGGATGGCCAGTGCGGCATGACCACTGCCCGGTACGGATGTCGCAGGATGTGGGGCCTCAAAAGTTGGTGTCGCCACTTGCGGAGAGGGTCAGTAGCAATGGCACAGGTGGAGGAGTGCAAAGGAAGCAAGGGGGGAAACACATGGGGGCCCCCAGCGGCTGGTACAATGAAAGTGTGATGATTTAAGAGTGCTTGCTCTTTACTCACAGTTGTAGGCCCTCCTTGGTCTCCTCACAGTATGGGCAAATGTAAATTCTAGTTGGGACCGGTGTGCAAAGTCGGAGTAACTGGGAGGTGCACGGACTGGTTATGCCCCAGGATCCGGGGCTGTGTGTGATACAACCAAACTCTGTATTAGAGGTTTTCGGCCCACCGGGGATGACACAGGGGGGCACTGCGGCACAGTTAGGTCCTGTTGAGGTGGGTACACTTGCACTGGGTCTCAGCCCGCACGACTGGAAGCCCCAATCGATGAGCATCAAGACCCCGGCCCAGACGCACTCATGGGTGTGGAACTGCAGTGACGGGCACCGCTCCAGCTCCGGTGCAAAGAGTCAGGTCTCCGCAAGCGGCCAGTTGAAGCTCCCGGCCCAAGCACTGGTGTCAGGCTCCGTCACGGCAGGTCTGGCGTGTAGGTTTCAGGCAGAGGGGCAGAGCGCAGATTTGTGGCATCTCAGTGTTCGGGACGTTCCTGGGTATTGGTGTGCCTCGCATAAGTGATTTGCGGCCCCCCCAGGGATGGAGGAGGGGGCACGCCGACGCACTCAGCTTCCTCAATGGCAGGCGCACCTACGCGAGGTCCCAGCTTTTTTCAATTGGGAGGCCTCAAACGCCGGTTGGAATAACTTCCGCTCCAGTCGTCTGTTTAGGTTCAGAGTTACAGCAATAAGCACCGCTACTCCTCCAGTGTATAGATCTAACACCGGAGGATCAGATCAGTAAGGCGGATTGATGGGGCAGGAAAAGGGGCCTCAGAGAAACCTTAACAGGTGGCCATGTTGTTTCGCCACAAAGCCACGCCCCCCTAGCCCCAAGTCTTAGTTGGGAATAAAGCGATCACCAACTCCTGGAAAAGTTACTCAAATGATAGGTATATTTGGATGAAAACTCCTTAGGTAAGGGGTTGCTATATTTATTTACATTAGCTGCAATCAAAATATCTAGAGTCTATTATCATTTTAGAACGAATAATTTCTGCAACAGTAGCAGTCGTGAGTGCATATTTGGCTGCTTCATTCCTACAATGTGTGTTCTCACCTACTGACGACTCAAAGTATGAGTAACATGAGCCTGTGGCAACCATTATTTGAGATCTGCCACCCAAACCAAAAGCATTTTATGCTTGATTGTGTTGCCTTTATAATCTTTGGAACCATTCTGTATTCCAATATTGTGAATTATCAATAATTGATTGTATACAGTAATATGAATCACAAACTATAAGTGATGTGAGTTTGTGATCCATATATTCAAGTGCAAGAAGTAAGGCCTTCAGTTCAGCCAACTACGCAGTACAGTCCCCAACGGACTTTACATGTTTTTTGTTGTTGGAACTTTCTATCCAACATCACACCAAGAACAGTGGCACATGATGCAGAATAATGTTGTTTAGAACCAGTAGCAGGTAGGGCTGAAACATCAGTGTAAACCATATAGTTATACTGATTAAGAGGTAAGACAGAAGTTGGCATGGGATAAACATGCTCATACCACAACTCTTGTGTCTGCAAAGACTGGCAATCAGCACTGTTGCACTGTCATTAAAAGAGATATAAGTAAATCCAATTTCACACAAAAGAATCTGGATGACCAGGTTTGTGGTATGGACATGTGCATTTAAGTGTCTGGTAGCAAGTATATCAAATTGCAGCTATCTGAGTGTTTCTGTGTGTATTGATATTTAGCGTGTAGCAGAAAAATCAGGATGAATTAATTCAAAAAGAGGTTTAATGTGTTGTGCATAATCTGGTATGTGTGTTCTGCCAAAATTAAGAATCCCAGCAGAGATTGTAATATCTTCAATGTATTTGGAGGTTGCAACTATGCACACTTCTCCAAGGAATGAGGTGCAAGACTCTCCCTATTGTGTAAGTTCATATTGTAACAATAGGACACTCAGAAAAGCTATATTAGATTTATTGAAGTTGAATTTATAGCTATGTTTAGCCAACCCCAATATTATGCAATCTACTCTGGCTAAGTGTGAGTTTAGATCATTACCCATAAGGTAGATATACTGCATAGGACAACGCATCTGGGTCAATATCGTGTAAAATTGACATAATGCGTGCTGCTGTTGTTATAACCCATTAGGAGTCTCGTGTATTTCATTTGAAAACCAAGAGCAGAAAACAAAATCCAATCTCTGCTTTCAGGTGCTAGATTGTGGCTAAAAAAACATTAGTAGTATCTCAGGTTGTTTTGTATTTTTTATAGACTATGTTATTTATATGTGCCGTACTATGTGTATTTTCTATTGCAAAAGTGTGTGTATGACTGTTTGAATTTCTGTTGTCTAAGGGGTTGAATACAACTTTGGTAGTGCAAGAGCAGGGCAGCATGCCACTACCCGCTCGCTCACGGCCAAATTTGACTTCCGGCTCTCTACCAGATTAGGAGATTTATCGTGGTGTGGTGGCGGTCCATTGGAGTTCCCACGGCGGTGCCTATGAAAAAGGCACAACAATGGGATGCCAAAGCAAGTTCCTGCATGACAGAACTGTTAAGTCATGCTGTGCAGGAACTGGGCATGCATGCACACACTGGGGCACGCCGTGCCCCCCTGTAGGGCACCCTTAGTTTCCTCACTGCCATCAGTTTCATGGTGTAAACACCGCCATGAGACCACTGGCAGTGAGGAACTCGTAATATGGTTGTCAGGGCTACAGCGGCCCTGCCAAGGATATTGTGGCCTCACACCACAGTGCCACAGCCAGGGAATGCCATTTCCTGGTAGTGCAGTACTGCAATGGTGGTCTGACCACCAATGTTATGCTATGGCTGTCAGACCGCCGGTGCGGTAGTGGCTGGACCGCCACTTCTGTGCCCACATAAGTCTGGTAGTCCTTGGACCACCAGACTCGCAATCAGGCCCTAAGACTATTCAATATGAATGATCTGGTTTTAAAATAGAAAAAAGTGGATTATTCACCTTAGAGACACAGAGTTCGATTACTCTCTGGTACTCCAATTGGGGAAGCATTTCCATAGCAGGTGCATTAGCATCCCATTTTCTAGGATATTTTGGTTGCACTTGCTGGCTGGACCATATTGGTACAACTTGATAAGGAGAGTCCTAATCCCAGCCAACACGATTGCAATATAATGCAGGGGCCAGTGCAAGAGCCCATTCTGCAGTGTGAGTTTGTGTTTTCAGGGACAAAAGCAGAAAAGGAAGGAAGTGTTACATCATCACCCTGTGTGGTTGTTTGTCCAAACTGGGGTTGCCAGTTGACCCCAGCTAGTAGAATGTCATAAAACAAAGTCACATTTTCCCAGATTATTGCTTTAATGGTGTAGCGTATATCACCCTCAATCTGAATGTTTAGATCCTATATTGTATCCAGAAGGGCTACTTGTTTATAAAAGTATCAGTTGCTTTGCTACCTTAAACTCCTGGAGATTTCATTGTACTATGGTGACTTCTGCCACACTGTTGAGGAGAGTCTCCACCTACATCCTGCTCAGGAGGAGGGTTCTCAGTGTCTGTGGCCATATCTAGCGGTTATAGACGCTAGCTACTTTCTTTTTCTAAAAAGGGACTCTATATTGAAGATCTTTTTCCATCTTTTGTATCTTTATGTCAGACAAACGCTGTGGCTCCTTTTCTGTTTTCACATCATTTTCTTGTCTGCATTTGAATCATCCCTCATCTGTTGTACTGCTTGTCACACAATTCCCGAAAGGAAATAGGAGAACGTGTATCATGAATCTGATACCAGTCTTGAGTGTTAATTTTTGTGCGATCACGAAAATCGCACCGCCCCTCAGAGGGTTTAGAACCTCCACAAGGTTTACCTTTCTGTTGTTATTTAGATGTTTCCCATGGTTTTTTAACATCTCATAGGAAGGCTTGGCTTTCTTGTCAGTGCTAGGCTTGCCACGAGGAGCTGTTTCCTAAATTAGTATGTGCTAAGAATGTATACACATCAGCAATAATTATAGGCAACCCATGTTCACGGTCGGCTACTGCAACCGCTGTGAGCCACTGGCATATAGCCAGAGAAGCTTCTTCACATTTAATGTTTGACAGAATCATTGCGGAAACTATAGGAATATTTCCCATTAGCTTTATCCCCAAATCCAGGGCATAACACTGCCCTGCATTCATTCTGTATTGTTTTAAAACTTATGGTGAGGCAAACATTGAGGGAGTGCCATGACTGATAGTCCCCCAGGTGTTACAGTCTTCAATAGTGGGAACCATTTTATGGGGTAAGCACATTGTCAGAATTATGTGATTTTCTTGTGATCCTTAGGGGGAACACAGCTTCAAGTTGGCCTCCATTTTGGGTGATCCAAAATGGAATTTCCTCACAATTAGTGGGTATTTTGCCCATAACTGAGTGAACAGTTACATGACTTGTAGGCACTGCAGGCAACTGGGCTTGCCCCAGCAAGCCAATCTATGCTGACTGTGCAAGCAAGTTGCACAAAACCAATAGGTTAAACGTCAATATCAGACAACTAGAACTTCATAAAGAACTTGTGTTTGCAAAAAGGGTAGGAGCCGCCATTTTAGGAAAAGGCACATATCCATCAAAGCCGGCCATGTCACCCCATCATTTCCCATGCATACAGGTGTATTTAAGTGTGGGGGGGCACCAAGGAACCAAGCATGGTGTTCCTAGTAAGACAGATGTAGTACCATGAGTGCATACGCTCTGTTTTGTGCTGGTGGTGCAGGAGTCGTACATGTATGAAATGTGTTAGAATTTACATCCACAGCTGTAAAATCGACCCAAGAATAAAATACTTCAAAGTGTTAAGTTGGATCTGCTTCTACTACAAAGATAAAAGCACCACCTCGATTAGTAAGTCCATGTTGTGTTACATGTGCATGGACTGCAGGTCTGCAATTTATGGGAATAACAATAGGATGTGATACAGCCATATGTAAATCAATAGTGAAAACAAAGTGCAACTCAAAAATTGGGTATGATCCTTTGAGACGTTCAAGCTTGAAAAGCCAACAGTAAAAGGTACTTCTTAAAAATGTGGAGGATTAACCCCAAACACCACATTCGTCTCCGGTAGAAGATGTAAGGGTATTGTGACACAAGCACTACGCAGGAGACCCGTGAATAATTACTAGACCAAATGTTGATCATCTCAAGTTGCAGGATTCTGCTTAGAAACAGAATTATGGCTGGGGCTACAGAACATCAGTATGTAGGAACTGAGTCACCATAGGAACTGAGTTACTATGACTAGCCGATAGTACCTTACTTACTCTCCTAATCTTTCCAAAGAAACAAGTAAATTGGCGCCCCAGAACACAACACTCTAGACCCTTGCAGGGATGCCAGTAGCAGGCCATCATCTTTCGTTCTCTCACTCGCACATATCCACAATAAGCAGAAGAGAGACACAACTAAAGCTTACAGTATTTATTTAAACTATTGTGCTCTATTTCTTTGTAAGTGCACTGCAATTAAAAGACATATATAGGTAAAAAATTACAATCAACAGACTACACACAATGAAAAGCCCCGTCATATTGAAAGACATATATCCCTAACCCTACCCTCACTATAGAAACACAGTATTGTATTATAGATCTCTGGGATTAGTGGGGGAATCCCGTTCCTTACAAACTAGGCAGTTGTTCTGCTTCTCAGGGAGCAGA
This sequence comes from Lissotriton helveticus, assembly GCF_964261635.1. Lineage (NCBI taxonomy): Eukaryota > Metazoa > Chordata > Amphibia > Caudata > Salamandridae > Lissotriton > Lissotriton helveticus. The sequence goes on along the minus strand of NC_136068.1, from coordinate 874,467,832 downwards.
GCTCTCTTGCCTCGGGACCCTTAAGAATTGCATGTTCAAAACAGAAGCTGGATTTTCCTATTATGTCTAGGTGTGAGAGTCCGACCACAGAGAAAAAAAGAGTACAGTGCTTTTCGATCTGGTATGAAATTTTCCTTCTGAATCTAAGCAGAATAACTAAATAGCATCGCATGTGCAGCCTATTTGAAACATAAATGTGTAGTACAAAACAAGAGTGTTTTTGTAACATGTACAAAGAAAATGCTAGCTATTACGTGCAGTTAGGCCAATATAAAGGAGAAAATACAGTGGGCCTAAAGGAAATGCAAAACAGAATCTTGCATAGGTCTTGGACAACTACTAAATGTTGGTTTTCAATGGTGCTATACTTATACAAAAATCATATCTCTGTTTTCCCCTATGTTACAATAACGATCATGGTATTATTTGTATTCTCTTTTCTGAATTTCCTTGGAAATTGTTTTGTGTTGCTGATACTCCTTAAACATAATACACTTCTCTGGGGGTTGCCTGCTGCTTGTGTCATAGTTACCGGGGGTTAAGTAGAGGTTTTCTCAGAACTGTGTTTTGACCTAACCAGATTACATTGATTAGGTTGGTAGAGATCACATTTCTGACTTTGGTGGCAGCACTGCAATAGGACTTTTTCCAGAAGGTATGATTTAGATTTAAAGGATACGAATTAAAAATCCCATTGCATTAAAGACAAACATTTAGTTTTTAGATTTTTAATTGTCAAGAAGTATATGAAATTCATTTTTAATTAAGTTACATTTATTTTTCTACTTTAATCATACTGTGCACCTTTGTTTCTTCCTATGGGAATATAGACGTGGGCCTGTCCACCCTGGACCTACTTACTGTGGTGCAAATGAAGGATGTGTGCATAGCAGGGAAGTTGAAAGTCAGACTTCCAGAATCAAAACATACACAAATGCCCTCATGGCCTTAGAAGAAGCCCACCAAAAACAGATCACCCCAGAGAAGGAGGATGAAGTTGAGTAGTCACCAGTGGAAGAGATGGATTTTCCACATGAAGCAATATTGTCTATGTTGTCGAGGAGTGGGGGCTGTGTGGCCTTTCACAGTGTATCCCCATCAGAATAACAGTCCCACAGCCTGAAGCTGGCAAACAGAAAGGCTTCAAAAGCTCAAAAACAGAAAGGCTGAGAGGAACACTAAGTTGAAATTGGCCTCCCTTGCCCTTGAGGAGAAAACTCTGCTCTGGCTGCTGAGGAGAACAAATTAACTTTAGCTGCAAAGGAGAAAACGGCAGCCTTTCTCATTAAATAATAAGGCTGACAGCTGAGAAGAAGACAGCCTAGTAAGGAGAAACAGACAGTGCATCCCTTGCACTGAAGGAGAAAAAGTTGACCTTAAAGGCGGAAGGCCAAGCATTACTGTTAGAGGAGCCAGTTCAAGATGAACTTGAGGTCAAGGAGGACATCAAGTCAAGTAAGGATGGTGTTAGTGATACTGAGATATCTTTCTAGGTATGACTAAGTCAACATTCCTAAAGATCTTGGCCAATATTTATAATGGTTTTATGCTGGGCTTGCATTAACTTTTTTTAACTAAGACCCAACACAAAATCATGTAACAAAAAGTAATACAACACAGTGCAATTTGCTGCCTCATAATACTTTGTGTCAGGAAAGCATTCCATGGGTAAATCATGTGCACCCCTCTTTATCCACTCATGGATTTGTATGCAAATCCATATCTTTAAACTATTGTACACATGGATTTATGCCGAAATTTTGCTTTAACCGAGGCTGTCCTAACAAGTTGAAATATCTTTATTTCTCTTGTGTCTTCCTCCTTACATGTGTGCTGGATTCTGCAGCACATGTACATAGATGAAATATCCTTAAAGCATAATTTTTGTGCAGGAAGGGACCCTTTCTTGAACACAAACAATGCAGACCGCAACTGAGAAACCCTTGCTGTGTGATGCAAAGGTGCTTGAATTGGATCATGGCTGCGCAAAGTGTGCCAGCACATAAAGAGACCAGAACTGTACAGTTTCTTTGTAGATATTGTGCAGTTCTGTTCTCTCTCCAATTCGTGCAATGCAGCATAGCAATGTTGCTTGCTGCCCTATGATGTGTGGACTGTTAGTAAATCAGGGCCCTAGTTTATGGCTATGGGATTGAAGATGACACAGATAAGTGGTATGCGGTTGCCTTGCACATGCACATGCACAGAGTAGATCAAACGTTTTAGGTGGGCAGCCTGTAGATGTCCAGTGACCAGTGCAGTAAACTAAAATCTATCAGTTCTGTATGTTTGATGGTTGCCTTATGGACTGAACTGACCTTTGGTTAGGGACAGAGATTTGGCACAAAATGAAGAATTATCTACATAAGTGGTGGAGTGGTGGAGTGGTGTGGCTCACTCGTTAGAGGCGGTAATTGCAAACACAACAGTGATGGACAGAATGTGGATCAATGTCACACATTCACCCCAGTCAAAAGATCTGGGCCCAAATCCATCGTTTTTCCACTCCACACCACCCTGGGTTAGACAATGGCGATATGCAAATCAGCGCTGACCCTGTGCCCCATGGGAACAGTCCAGTCCGAACTACAAAAGCCATGTCCTTCCCAGAACGGAAACAAGCATCCGAGGACCGGCCCGGTTTCGAGGTAACACCTCTCATCAGCCCGGCTAGCTTGACTCCAGTGGTGTGGAGTGCCTGGGACTCACGTCTGAGCATCCCCAGTACACTTAGAGCGGTAATTGCAAACACAACAGTGATGGACAGAATGTGGATCAATGTCACACATTCACCCCAGTCAAAAGATCTGGGCCCAAATCCATCGTTTTTCCACTCCACACCACCCTGGGTTAGACAATGGCGATATGCAAATCAGCGCTGACCCTGTGCCCCATGGGAACAGTCCAGTCCGAACTACAAAAGCCATGTCCTTCCCAGAACGGAAACAAGCATCCGAGGACCGGCCCGGTTTCAAGGTAACACCTCTCATCAGCCCGGCTAGCTTGACTCCAGTGGTGTGGAGTGCCTGGTTAGAGGCGGCAGACCCGGAAGCAGAGGACGGCCCGGGACCAGGGTTCAATTCCCGACGCGGCAGGGTAATGGGCCAGGGTCAGCGGACTCGATAATTCTCGCTTCGTTGCCTACTCTAACCAGGGATCACACTCGGCAACTCTGGGCATTAGCTTGCCTCATCTCCACAACGGCCCCCCACATACACCCGGGATGCCTGGTTTCACCTTGGAGATACCCAGCAGGGATAATCTCACAGGGAAAGCCAGGACGGGTTCCCCAGTGGTCTACAGCACTGGGACACCCCATTGCTGGGGTAGCCATGCGCTTTACAAGACATAACAACATAACAACAACATAACATAAGCTGGTTGGCAATGGTGCTACATTTTGCATACTGGAAGGCATCAATGAATACACCAGGTTAGTCTTCTCATCGGTGGATACTTCAAATGAGGAGCAGCAATGCACATCAACAGAGTTAGTGTCAAGGGCAAAGCTTGATACAGGAGTAATAGTAGGTTCAGAAGGGCATATAACAGACAAGTGTCATAGTAAAGATGGTGTATTGTACGTGTTCGATCGCCTGAGCAGAGAAATCCATCAGGGGATTGATTAGTCTACCCTAGCTCTTAGCTGGAATGAGCCTCTGTGTCAAGGTTGCCTTTTGTGCATAGTCATCTGAGATTGTTATGAGCCTTTTGCCATGAGGACTTTGTGCACTTTCACTCTGCTGTTTACATCCACTGTTAATGTGCTCTGGCCGTAAAATGGTACTGATTGGTACAAAAGGGGGTGGTGATGGACGGAACATCTGAACCAATCAAACACTCACACCCAGTCAACAGATCTGGGTTTAATCCATCACCGTTCTTTAGCCCACTTTGCCACCCCAGTTCAGACATGGCCATATGCAAATCAGTCTGACCCTGTGCCTCATGGGTACAGTCCAGCCCGAACTGCCAAGCCATGCCGTCCCTGGACCGGAAACAAGCTTCCTAGGACCGGTTTCTGGCATTTCAGCCGTCTTCAGCCAGGCTTGCTTGAATCCAGTGGTAAAGTGAGCAAGGGACTCACGTCTGAGCATACCCTGCCAACTTATGGCGAAGAAAGCGGTACAAAAGGGGGTGGTGATGGACGGAGCATCTGAACCAATCAAACACTCACACCCAGTCAACAGATCTGGGTTTAATCCGTCACCGTTCTTTAGCCCACACTGCCACCCCAGCTCAGACATGGCCATATGCAGATCAGTCTGACCCTGTGCCTCATGGGAACAGTCCAGCCCGAACTGCCAAGCCATGCCTTCCCAGGACCGGAAACAAGCTTCTGATAACATTGAATTTTCCCAATTCATCTATTTACCTTTCTTGTAAGGACTTAGTAGACAAAGTAGAAAATACACCAATGTAATGGGAAATTTCAGTGAACTTGACCTATAGTGTAGTGTGTATTTAAAGCATCCACATATATTGCAAACATACATGGTAGCCCGGAGATCTACTGTACTTTGGCTGGCCTGGCATTTATGGGCATTATAGTAACACCTGGCAAAGGAAAGTCGATATGCCATGTAGGAAAATCTATTTTAACATTGTGTGCTCTGTAAGACCACAAGGCAGGGATCCTGATTTATAAAAAGTGGCACACTATATGTTTTAAAAGTGTGCCCTCAGAGTGACTTAAAGCCTCAAAGATATTCTGCTGTGTAGGTTTCAGCTATATTTTCCACAAAACAGTCCTAGATGAGATTAAAATATATATTTCTATATCATGGCCTGGGTAAATGCTAGCAGTGATTCAATGTTCTTTTCTAGTACATTTTCGCTTTATAAAAATGTTCTTTAGACTGCCTGAGAAACAACTGGCTCAAAACCAGTTCTACAACTCATCACACCTACAGAGCTGGAATAAACATCCTTGCCTGGGAGAGTACATGATTCTGGCTCAGAAAAGAATGGCCTATGAGCCCATTACGGACAGGGTAGAGTTAACTTCTGACCACTTAGCAGCGATTAGCTATCTGGAGGTGAACAGAACCAGCTGGCAGAACAAAGGACAGCCATAGCAATACCTCTTTGAACTTGGAGATGTCTATCCATTCAGAGACCCTCATAGACAGTCGGAATCCATTCACAGTAAGGAATGAAACCTATTTACACCTTGCCCTGAGGGTATCGAGCTCACCTAAACAAGGGAGTGACTAAAGAGCTGAAGACAGAAATGTCTGGTGTCATATGGATTCTGCTAAATTAAATAAGGGGCTCCAGGATAATTTTGCAGTAAGGGTAAGAGGAAGGGCTTCAAATGGATGTACGGGGACTGTGAGAAAATAGTTAGTAATGGGTGCCCAGCAAGGCACGAATCACAGGTGAGTGCACAGGATAAATCAGGCACCTCAACCACCACCTCCTTCAAAACATTCTGGGACCTACGAAGACTCCTTTTGAAGACATAGGCCATCCTGGAGGTAAACAGACTCTCGACTCCTGAAAACAAAGGCATCACTCAAAGACTCCTGCTGACACCCAGGGAATTAAACTGCTCTTCATGTATCAAGTAGTGGCCTCCTCTTTGATTGTTTCAGGGACACAAAAAGCAGAAGGCTCAGGCTGACCAGAGACATGTGGACCCTGCAGGAGACCTGAATGGATTGAGACCTATTGCCTATATGCTTCCCCTGAGGAGTTACATGCTTTAGGATTAACCAGAATTCACTTTCCCAGTTATTGAAGGTCAGTTGAATTTAGCAGTTTCTTCTACCTCCTGAGGACTGTGATATTTGATCAGCCACTGGTAATTGGATGGAACCGGTCCTTGGTTAATCGTGTTCCAGTTCAGGCAGAACCAAGCTTGGCAGTTCGGGCTGGACTGTTCCCTTTGGAGCAGGATCAAGACTGATTTGCATATAGCTGGATCCAAACTGAGGTGACACGATGTGAAAATTAATGATGGATTGGGATGCAGCCCAGAGTAATTAACAGTATGTCCGCTTAGGTAGGACAAGTATGCCCAGACGTGGGTAGCCATGCACACTGTGTCACTGGAACAAAGCTATACCCGGCTGATGAGTCATTAACAAGGGTGAAACCAGTCCTGAGTTGCTTGTGTTCAGTTCATGGAGGACCTGGTTTGGCAGTTCAGAATGGACTATTCCCATTGGAGCAGGGTCAAGACTGATTTGCATATAGCTGGGTCCAAATTGAGGTGGCATGGTGTGCAAAATAACGATGGACAGGGATGCAGCCCAGATTAATTACCAGTGGCTGTGACTAATTCAAGCATTTCATTAATCATTGTATAATTTAGTATGTCTCCTTAAGCTGGACGGGTATGCCCAGACATGGGTCCCGTACACACTGTGTCACTGGAACTAAGCTGATGAGCCATTAACCAGGTCACAACCGGTCCTGAGTTGCTTGTGTTCCGGTTCAGGGAGGACCTGGCTTGGCAGTTCCGGCTGGACTTTTGCCACTGGAGCAGGGTGAAGGCTGATTTGCATATAGCTGGGTCCAAACTGAGATGGCAAGGTGTACAAAATAACAATGAATTGGGAGGCAGCCAAATAATTACCAATGGCTGAGAGTAAATCAAGCATTCCATCCATTACTTTTTGAGTACTTGAGCTTTGCCCATGAAGATCATAGCTAAAGAGGGCATGAAAACTAAGTTAATTTCTCTCTGAGGTATTTGCCTCACTAATAAAAGGTTCAACGGAACCTCATAGTAAAGGTATAGGGCATTTTGAAGCCCTTCCCATCTATGTCTTCCAGCCTTGCTCAGATGGAAGATAGGAAGATATTGACTTCAATAAAATGACTAAATGTGAAGGTGAATCCTTGGACGAAGCCCCCTCAATGGCCATGAAATCTAGCTTTGTTTCACTCATAACTATTTGAACCAGAACAAACAGCTCTAGATTGATCTCAACAATGAAGAACACAAATTTGACAGACCTTCTCCAGCTACAGAATCACTAGATTTGTGACTGCAAAATGGCTAGTCCTACTGTATAAAAAACATTTTATGAGATGGAAAGTTACTCTTCTGGAACACCCCAGATTACCGTGCCGCAAGACGGCTTCCGAAGGGCCTATTATAGGTCCCACCGCCACAACGAAAGATGATCTATCGAGGCATACTGCAGTCCCCATTGCCTCGGTAAAATACTCACTATCAAAACTGTTTAGGGACCTATTAGAGTTCCCCTCGCCTTGCCGAAGGATATACATATGGAGACACCCAACCCAGTATTTTATCATCGTACTTGCACATAGGATTGACTGGAATTGTAAATATCAGAAACATTTGTTTGAACCCGCCGTCGCTCATCCAGATGGACAGTTTTAAGACGCTTGGGGGTACAGCAAGTTCACTGGCAGGATTGGGAGGCAATCCACCTTTTAAATCAAGGTGTTGCAATCCATTCACCTATGAAAAATTCTAGACCGGTTTTGACACTTTCCAACTATAAAACTTATAAGCCTTGAGGAAGTTACTTTTCAGTAACGAAACACGTGTTGGGTGCCTGTTTCATCCTTTTTCTTTTTGGGATTTCAGTACAGAAGAACTTTCAGCAACAACCTTTGCATCATGCACCATTACAAAGGGCTGTACAGATATTAACTGTGTAAAACAAGATATTAAAACATTAAAGGAATTTTACGTTTTGGATGTTCTCTCTATATGGTCAAATATTGGTGCTGTGTATATGAGCGATTGGCAGTCGTGACTCTTTAAAGAGGTCAGGACAGAGAATAACTTCCCTTAGAAGCACTTGCTTCTCTGATAAACAAATATCTGAGTGCCGAGGTATGATAAATCTTTACAATAGTCTCTCACAACTGATCCCGTTTGGGATTTAAGTGGAAGCCGACATCTGTGGTAGTGGGATGTCAATGTTACCTTGAGGGGCACCGTTTTTCACATAGGAAACAATTTGCATTGATACAATCAGTTCTAATGAAAAAACTAAGTACAGGATTGGAAAGTGTGACAGTCTAAACCACCACTACCTCTGTTGCTTTATTGTAATAGATAGAAAATGATTTTTGACTCATAAATAGGTTTTGTGACACATACTGAATCGCAGTTTGGAAGAAGCATGAAGGATTATTTCCTTCCAGAGTTTTATTAGAGATTTAGAACTTACAATGATATCTACAATATATAAAGTACATCAATGAATACAGCTTTCAGAAAGAGCTAAAAAATGCTTGAGGGGACTATTTATAATAGCCATAGCAACTTTAGCTGTTGTAAATCCATGTCTTTTAAAAATGTGTTTTAAAAATCTCTTTTGGTAGACCCTAATATGGGACAGACAAATATTTATTTAAATATTTAGCAGAATGTACAAGGCATGAAAAGTCCTCCTCGAAGGGATGTCAAGGCGCTGTCAAATGCCACACAATCAGGTACTATCTTACAGGGGAGAGAACAGAGAGAAAAACAATTACTAGGGAAAAGGCAATGTTTTCAGCCTTTTTCTGAAGCTGACATAATCATCTATATAGCAAAGGCACATGGGTAGCAAATTCCAGTGAGCCGCCAGCAAACATGTAAAAGACAGGCCACCAGTTCTGTCTTTTCTGATCCATGTTGTCTTGGCCAAGGCTAGATTGGATAAGCTCATATTTCTAGAAGGAGTGTAAAAATCCAGTTTATCATGAAAAATCGTAGGGCCTGAAATATGAAAAACCCTGTGTGCTTGTTTAAAAGTAGCCCTTTTTTAATAGGAAGCCAGTAAAGGTTTTTCAGACAAGCCGAGGCTGAGCTATATTTGTCTTTATTGCAAATGAGATTTGCTGCCATTTTCAGAATCACCTGTAGTCGGGTGAAAAGGTACTCAACCATCCCCTTGCATTCCCATAGTTCAGTCTTCTGATTACAAGGGCTTGGATTATGGTCCTGCACCAGTTTACTTGAATCCATGAAAGAGTCCTCTAAGATGTTTGAGCAGGCCATAAGATTTTCCACAAGTGGCAATGACTTGCTCATACTTAGGCATGTACTTGTCGATCATAACACCCACATTTCTGGCAACTTTCTTTTGATTATGTCAGGACCCAATGATACCGGAAACCAAGAAGAGTCCAAGATCTTCTGGGCACCTTCAGATAGTAACATTTCGGATTGCTCAGCATTGAACTTCAAGCAATGTTCTCTCATCCAGTTGGCCAGCTCTGCGAGACAGTCGGAAAAATTTTGTTGGGTATCATCATACTTTTCCCGAATGGAGATGACTAATTGAGTGTCATCAACACAAGAGCATATCTGAAATCCCCATTTGAAAGCAGCTTTGCAAGAGGAGCAATATAAACATTAAACAGGGTGGGGCTCATTGAGGAGCCCTGCTGCACCCCGCAGTGGGAACTATGGAGAGAAGGCCTGACTGAATTCAGCTAAACGGCCTGAGTCCTTTTATCCAAGAATGACCCAAACCACGTACAGCATATGAATGGAGCCCTGTGGAGTTTCTATGTCCATTGGAAATGCAAAATGATGTCCAATGCTGTGGGAACATCAGGTAGAATCAGGGCAACAGCTTTGCCCTGATCTACCTTTAGTCTTATATTGTTTATGACTGATATCAGGGTAGATTTCATACTGTTGAATGCATTGAATCTTGTCTGGGACAGCTCCAAGAAATTACGGTTTTGTAGGAATGATGTTAAATGACTGTTCACCTGTATTACCAAGACCTTAGACATGAAAGGAAGCATTGAGATTGGATGGTAATTTGATAACACCAAAGCACCCTATCCAGACTTTTTGCTAAAAGGAGGATAAGAGCTGGCTTCCAACTGCCCGGGTACACAGCATTATCCAGGTAGGCATTAAAATCAGCGTCAAATGATGACTAAGAATAGGGGAGAAATGGAAGAAGTAAAAATGTGGACAGGAGTCAGCAGAAAGCCAGATTTAACCTCCAACATCATTTTTTCCACCTGTGCCCTGGATACAGAAGCAAAATTTCCCAAGTGAGCTTTGGCATTTGGGTGCTGTCCAAGTTTGCTCCAGGGTAGTTCACTTACTGGAGGTTCAGCAACGAAAGTGGAATAAATATTGTTGATTTTCTCTGAAAACTAAGCAGCATTTGCCTCGCAGTAGGGGCCAGTGGGTGTGATGGCATGCGGGAGGCTATTTGGCTGGAAACGTAAAAGTAAAATTCTTTCCTCCCAAATTACCTTCTGCCATTCATCTGTCACAGTTTGTAATAGTAAACATTTCAACCTACAAAACATTACACACCTTCGCAGCCCATGCTCTAGGTTCCAGTTTCAATATGCTTGGGGTACTGCGGCCTGAAATGATAGAGTGACACACTGGAAGCAAGGGTTTCTGCTACTTACAACCATATCATTCTCCATTGATAAATTTGCCCTAGAAAGCTTTACAAATCTTTTAAGGTAGACATATCTCATATTCTGAATATCTGATCTAGTCAGGGAAAAGTGCTGAAGTGCAGCTAAAATATTAGGTAAAAATATACTGGCCTTTGTAGTGGGAAAATGACTCGGCATAGGCATAAGACTTCTTAAAGTCTTTTCCTTGGCATGTAGAATATAATGCTTCCATTATAAAATGGCGGGTAGTCCTCTTATGTAAGTGCTCACCAATCCTAATTGTAGCCTTAGCGCTTCTATTGAGACCATGGAATTTAGAGTGGAAATATTGTGAGTAATCTTCTCCTCCACCTTATGCATAAAGTGCACCTGCTTAATAGTTATTGTCTCTATAGCATATAAAAGAGTTGACAGAATCTTCATTTTATGTACTGTTAGGAGATGATTAAAGTGCTTGTTAGCTGTTGCTCCATAAAGTGACCTTAGTGCTTTTCCATGAGCATATGCCTTCTTTAATATGTGTGCAATATGTTGTGGACACAATTCTACAAATATAAGTGTAAGACGTTACTGCTTCTATATTAGAATCATTATAGAAACACTTGTACTTTGTATTGACCCAACACCCTTTTGGACAGAACCTCATAATCTTGGTTTTGTTTATATTAATCTTCAGCCACCAGAAGGCCGTGTGGAAAACAATAATATGTTTTAGGAGACCCCCTGGTATGCCCAAGGCACACAACTTTTCCAAAGGGTTGTTCTGTCCACATGGTCAAAAGTAGTTGAAAAATCTATGAAGGCCATATAGAAAGGCATCCCTCTTGGTTTCACAATTTGTTCCAATAAAAGATGGATTACCGATATATTGTCGATTGAATAGCTCTAAACTGTGCCTGCGTCAAAAATCTCCACCCATTTGAGTAGATTAGATAAAACAAATTTGAATTTTTTTTTTACTGTGACTTTCAAAAGGGAGATATCTTTAAAATTGAAAGGTAAGTTTGAAGGGCATTTTTTATGCAACAGGTTGATAACATAATACTAATATTGCCCCTCCGTGTACTAGGGATCACCACAGTAAAGTAGAAATACCCGAAAAGTGCCACTAAGTAAGTGGCCCATAAGTCAAGGTCTAATTTTATGATAGAACAGAGTAGCTGGTCTGGACCTCTTGCCCTGGTATTACTAGCAGTTTTAGGATAATGTAACACTTCCTGTCTAGTAGGGAGGGAATAGGGAGAGCACCTCCCATCTGAACCCTCACCTAGGGACTCTATAACACTGTTACTGGGTGTCTCTCTGTTCAAAGTATAGAGAGAGATAATGTATTGTAGCCATTCCATGTTAGAGATGATATTTTTCTTAGGTTTCCAGAAGGAGCCGCTGTTTTCACTAATAATTTTCCAAAAGGTTTTTTGATTTCCATCCTTCCAAATTTCATGTCACTATGGTAGGCTTTATTGAGGCCTAGGCAACATTTAAATGACATCACTTTGCATAATTACACACCATTCATGGTAAAGATTTACCATGAAACATGCCATACACTGTAAAAATGTATGCATTCAAGCAACAGAATGAGAGTGGTTTGTTTGAAGGTATCCTGCAGAGAAAAATTGACGTGTGGATGCATTTTGCACTAAAGTATAGTACAAATAATGACATATTGCATTTCATGTAATTATTTGTAATTTCATGCAATTTCACATAATTTTGCAGAAATTTCATATAATTACATGTAAACAAACTACACTAATTTTGCACACCTCTAGTGTTAATTTGGCCTGAGTGGAGAAACAGACTCCACTCGCCCAGTTTGTGGAATTAAGGAACTCTGCGTTCCGCTTATAATGGGGAGTTCCCCAAAAATTTCAGCTTCTGCCGCATAGCAAAGTTTTTTTTCTGTTGGCACTGGTTTAGCATGATGAGACTTGCCGGCTCCCAGGGAGCGCCCTCACTAGACATCCTGGCCAATAGCATGGCTTCTGACTCTTTTCCATGATGTTGGTAAGTCCGAGCGACCGCGGCTCCACCGCAAGCAGATTCTATACTCAAGAAGCAGCTAAATCTACTCAGAAAGGTGCTTTCAAGTTATTATTATCCTCAGGATTTTCAGGTTGTTTTCTAGTGTGAGAAGCCTTTTTATTATTTTACTGTTTATTTCCAACAAGAAGAGGTTCTCCAGAGACTCCAACTTCCTAATCCTGTCCAGCAGGCTCCTCTCAGTTCTTTGTCCATCTCCTCACTTTTCATTTGGATTTCGAGCTGGAAAGATCACCCTCTTTGTCTGCTGCATATATATCACTGGATATAAAGACTTTATTTTTGATATTCCACAAGTAAGTTAAAAAAACTCTTGTATAAAGGTGTTGTTTGTTTCATAGAGGGCTGCACCAATATTTATTTGTACTTTTACTTAATTGGTTAAATGTATTGTGGTGGGTGGCCTGCAGTTTCAGTAGGGGCCTACTTATATTTTTGGATTAAATATTTCTTCTTTTGTAAAGGAACAATGCTGCACAGTTAGGAACATTTTCTCCATGTTTGTTAAATCTGCAATATTTATTTATTTTACTAAGTGGCCAAGCTCGCTAACGGGTCATCCAGTCAGTAGGCCCAGGTCAGTGATAGTCAGGGGTGCATTGAACAACTTTTTCTATGCTATACGTTGATTTGAAACATAATTTAGAGCTGGGGTGGAATTTGATTTGTTTATTTCACGTTTTTGTGTTTATACAAAGTGTGTCTGTTGGGTAATATTTGATGTCTTGGTAAGATCTGTAGTGACTTTTTGTACATTTTTATAAGTCACTTAATCTCTGTTTTTGGTATTGCTGAATTAATTGTAGTGTTTTCTTCAGTATTACCAATGCCACCTTTGTCTGGCCAGTGTGTGTGTGTGTATTTTTCCAATAGGTCACCATTTGACTTTGTTTTTCATATGATGTGGCCAGGGCCCATTTTGTATAGACAGTGTCCATAGGCCTGCATGTGTTATTTGTTTTCCATGACTCCTTGCTTGTTGTTGTTTGACCATTTGGCCAGTGACCATTTTGTGTAGCCAGCCAGTGTGCTTTTGTCATAGTCCTGTATGTGTTCTTTGTTATGGTCATGCCTCCTTGCTTGCTGCTTAACCAGATGGTCGGTGGCCATTTTGTGTAGCTAGCCAGAGTGCTTTTGCCTTAGGCCTAGATATGTTCTTTGTTGGGGCCCTGCCTCAATGCCTGCTGTTGTTGTTTGAGCATGTGGTTGCTGGCAATTTTGTATAGCCAGCCAGTATGCTTTTGCCATAAGCCTGCATGTGTTCTTTGTTGTGGCCAGGCCTCCTTGCTTGCTTGTGTTGTGTGACCAGCCAGAGTGCTTTTGCCATAGGCATGCATGTGTTCTTGGCTGTGGCCTGCCTCCTTGCTGTTGTTGATTGACCATGTGACCTGGGGCCATTTTGGGCCGACACCCTCTGTTTTTACAGTTTTCAAAGGGGGATTGATAGGAGGGACTATGCTGTTTTGTATTTGTTCATGTTTTACTTTTTCCTGATATCCGTTTAATATTATGCTTGAGGATCATTGTAGTATTGGTATATTAACAGCTTTATGTTATATGCATTTTGCATTTTTCAGGTGCATTCCCTTGCATCCCAGTAGGAATCTTACAGCCCCCTAGTACACCACTAACTCATTTGTGTTTTTATTTTAATTTGTTTTGTAATTTTAATTTTTAATGTTTTTAATTATATTTTGTATTTACGTTCATTTTCTATTTGTTTTTTTAAACATTTTCCCACCATCCATCCACCACCCGCTGCCATAGACACACAGCTGCACAAAAGCATAAATTTGTTAAGTATTGTTATTCCTTTATCCTCTGCACCCCCTGCCTGCCATAGGTGTTCAATACACACCAGCATATATTTTTTTATTATTATTCCATTTCCCCCTGGGACCCCATGCTGCCATAGGTGCACAACACAGAGCAGCAATAATTCATTAAGGAGTATTCCATTTCTTCCTGGAACCGCTGACTGCCATAGGTGCACAACACACATCAGCATTCATTTTTAAGGATTATTTCCTTTCCCCAGGGCCCCCTTGCCTGCCACCGACGCACACCAGCATTAATTTGTTAAGCCTTATGCAATTTTCCCCAACACCTCCCTGACTGTCACAGGTGTCTCCTTTAGATGCATATAAATAAAACAGTTACATCTGTATGATGTTATCCTGATTGGAAATTAAATATTATGTTCTGATGGTGTGATTTGACTTTAAAATGCACTGTTGTTGTTAATTATTGAGGATAACTTAAGTAACCACACTAAATGATATTGTCTGCACTAATTCAAGCTGCAGCCATGCTTTTTTCCCTAAATGTAATTCTTGCTTGTTTGCTTTTAGGTGTACAAGAGACATAACTTACAGTTCTGTCAGATAGTAACCCGAGTCCTCCAATCACTTCTGCTTGTGCAGCTAAGTGCCACTGCCAACTGACAGTTTCAAGATGGTCCCAAAGAAAAGTGCTACTAAGAAAGTGTCCAGTGAGAAGGAGAAGAAGCAGATTTCCACCACTGGCATGTCAGCTCAAACCTTTTTCGGATGTCTTCTGCCTGCCGCACCAGCCTCCAGGGAGCAAGTTGGAAGCAGCACTCCCAAATCAGCGGCACCACCCCAACCTAAGCCCAAGGCCATGTATGTCAGTGAGGCAGCCACTGCAATCTACACCGACAAGTAGTGACATTGAATTGGATTTGTCTCTTTTGCAAAGTAGTACCTAATCATTGCAGGAAAGTCAGGAAGGTGGACAACAGCTGCAGCCAGCAATATATCATCCAGAAGAAGCAGCAGAACAGGAGGTTCAGCTTCCTGCTGAGCAAAAACCTCCTCTTTTACAACCCCGTGCTTCCAGATCTCCACCAAGAAAAATGAAGGGTACTCCACCATCTTCCCCAAGCCATGGATGATCTGGACACGGATTGGACCCAACTGGGTGTGAGACTCGCCAGAAGATGCTCAGGAAAAGAAAAGTTCCTGAAAGCCTTACAATAATGGGCGGGAATGAGGATGACGAGCCACTAATTGTGGAAGCTGTCCCAGAGGTGACCAACAATACCCCTCCTAGTATTTAACCTGTTCCGAGGGATGTAGCACCACCCCCACTGCCCATGCCAGCTTCCATATTTGTTATCCCTAAGAGACCTGCATCCACCACTAGCTCAGTAGAAGAACACACTGTAGATAGCAAATCATCAACACACCCACCTGCCTCCAGTTCTTTGGGCATTTGCAGTGGCACAAGTGACCCAAGTGACCCACTGAAAAGGCACACATTCCCAGTTTGGGACTTCTTCATAGTTAGCAAGCAGGAGGACAACATTGCAATGTCCTGCATTTGCAGCACTGGTGATTGTTGAGGTAAGCTTGGGACACACTATGATACTGGAGGCCAAGTTTAGATCGGAGATCAGGACAGAGTGGGGCAGATACATTACTCGGGGTCAGGAGGATGGTGGAAGGACTCAGGGCGGACCTCAACCACAGCCAGAAGAAAGAAGTTATCCACTTCAGGGAAACCAACATGATGATGACTTTAAGAGGCCTACTCAGCTATGTGGACTTGTGAGAGAGGTCGTTTGGGAAATGCAATGCTGTTTTGTGTGTGCGCTGCTTGGTTCAAATTTAATTTTCCTCAATTCTGTGGTTGTGGGCTCAGGTGGGGGGCCTGTTGTAATAAGTAACTGGAGTCAGACATGTCACAATATCACATTATTCATACACTTGGCTAAATGATATATTGGCAGTTGTGAGATTGATCCACCTGGTAGTACATGCAGCCACTTGTCAGTGCCAATTTGGCAATACAGTATCATTTTTATTTTCAGAATCATTTTTTGGAACTGTGTGGATTCACTACCCTCCTCCATAATTTTTTTTTTCAAACCAAGATTACAGAACATTTAGATATATAATAATATGCATTTAAATGAACTGTGTCATTCTCCTTCCTTCATTTTCTTCCACAACAGATTGATGATGATGTGTTTCTCATTGCCCGGTGAATATATTGCAATTGTGTAATGTTTGTCCTTGTCTAACCTTTCCCTAAATCCCCTTTTCCATCCATTCGCCAGAACCCTAACCCTTTTTCCCTAGGCGATGTGTTTTTTTGAAGTGTGACTTAATTATTTACACCATAAATGGAGCACACACTTGGTGGGATGGATGTGATGAAAGCGACACCAATTCACTACAGATTCTTCCATTACTTGTTCAATAGCCCACACTGCCCCTTTTACCTGCCCACGCATAAAAGGGATTAACTTTTTAATATATAGAAGTACACCATTCCTCAACATCTTCATTCAGGGAGTGTGTTGTATAAACGCCTAACATTGTTCACTCCTTACCCCACTCCTCCTGACTCAAGGATTTTAGAAGTTTAATTTTAATTAAATACTAGCTCCACATTGCTCAGAAGGGTGCACAGACATAATATCGACTCCACAATATCGAATGGACAAAATATCGAGTACAAAATATCGAATATAATAAAATATCGAGAACAAAAATATCGTTGTTAAAAATATCGATTACAATAATGATAATAAAATATTGAGTCCAAAAATATCGACTCAAAAATATCGACATGACAAAATATCGATTAATAGTCTAAGTAAAAAATATCGATATTATGTTGAAAAAAGGTAAAAAATATAAATAAAGTGTAATAGTAATATAAATTGTAGTTAATGTTTAGGAGCGGGATGTTGGGTTAATAGGGGATAAGGGTGGGGAGTAATTTAAAATAAGGGTGGGGAGTAATTTAAAATAATTAATTACTTAATATATGTTTGTAAATATTTATATATTTTAATTAATTGGGAAATAATTAATATTAATTAGTTAATTAATTTATATAAATTTCTATAAAAAATTTATTAGTAATTAATTGGTAATTAAATAATATTAATTAGTTAATTGGAAAATAAATCATATTAATTATTTAATTAATTAATATAATTGGTAATACAATTTTATGTAGTAATTAATTGGTAATTAATTATTATTGATTAGTTAATTGGAAAAAAATAATATTAATTATTTAATTAATTAATATAATTGGTAATAAAATGTTATGTAGTAATTAATTGGTAATTAATTATTCTTAATTAGTTAATTGGAAAATAAATAATATAAATTAGTTAATTAATTAATATAATTTGGTATAAATTTTGTATTAGTAATTAATTGGTAAATAATTAATATTAATTAGTTAATTACATTATTTAGAGTAATTGTTATATATATAATATTTTGTTATAGTTCATTAAATAATTGGTGAAAAATGTATTAATAATTACATGAAAATAATTACAGCTAATGTGCTAAAAAAAAAAAATATTTGTTATTGGTATAAATTGTAGTTAATGTTTAGGAGCGGGATGTTGGGTTAATAGGGGATAAGGGTGGGGAGTAATTAAAAAGAAATAATTAATTATGATATGTTTGTGAGAAATTTAAATTATCATTTAATTGGTAAAGATTAAATATTAATTTGTTAATTAATTTATATAATTTGGTACATATTTATCATTAGTAAATAAATAGTAATTAATTAATATTAATTACTTGATTTAATTATTAATAAATATTTTTTTTCCATATATTGTTATTATTAAATATTTGTTTGGGAATAAATATTATAAATAATTATATTTAATTAATTACAGCTATTATGCTGATATATTAACTTATTAATTATAGTTAAATAATCATTAATAGTTAATTAAATAATATTAATTAAATGTGGGTACAGGAGGAATTTTAGTGTTCAGGGTCAGTTTTCTCTCTTTAGGTAAAGGGGTATTTTTATGTTTCAATGTCAGTTTTCAGTTTTAGGGTAAAGGGGTATTTTTAGAATTCAGGGTCAGTTTTCAGTTTGTGGGTAAAGGGGTATATTTAAGGTTCAGAGTCAGTTTTCAGTTTTTGGGTAAAGGGGTATATTTAGGGTTCAGGGTCAGTTTTTATTTTGTGGGTAAAGGGGTATATTTAAGGTTCAGGGTCAGTTTTCTGTTTTTGGGGAAAGGGGTATAATTAATGTTCTGGGTCAGTTTTCAGTTTTTGGGTAAAGGGGTATTTTTAGGGTTCAGGGTCAGTTTTCTGTTTGTGGGTAAAGGGGTATATTTAAGGTTCAGGGTCAGTTTTCAGTTTTTGGGTAAAGGGGTTTATTTAAGGTTCAGGGTCAGTTTTCAGTTTTTGGGTAAAGGGGTATTTTTAGGGTTCAGGGTCAGTTTTCAGTTTGTGGGTAAAGGGGTATATTTAAGGTTCAGGGTCAGTTTTCAGTTTTTGGGTAAAGGAGTTTATTTAAGCTTCAGGGTCAGTTTTAAGTTTGTGGGTAAAGGGGTATATTTTTAGGTTCAGGGTCAGTTTTACGTTTTTGGGTAAAGGGGTATATTTAATGGGTAAGGGTCAGTTTTCAGTTTTTGGGTAAAGGGGTATATTTTTGGGTTCAGGGTCACTTTTCAGTTTTTGGTGAAAGGGGTATAATTAATGTTCAGGGTCAGTTTTCAGTTTTTGGGTAAAGGGGTATTTTTAGGGTTCTGGGTCAGTTTTCAGTTTTTGGGTAAAGGGGTTTATTTAAGCTTCAGGGTCAGTTTTAAGTTTGTGGGTAAAGGGGTATATTTTTAGGTTCAGGGTCAGTTTTACGTTTTTGGGTAAAGGGGTATATTTAATGGGTAAGGGTCAGTTTTCAGTTTTTGGGTAAAGGGGTATATTTTTGGGTTCAGGGTCAGTTTTCAGTTCTTGGGTAAAGGGGTATTTTTTGGGTTCAGGGTCAGTTTTTAGTTTTTGGGTAAAGGGGAATTTTTAGGGTTCAGGGTCAGTTTTGGGTTTTTGGATAAAGGGGTATTTTTTAGGGTTCAGGGTCAGTTTTCAATTTTTGGGTAAAGGAGATTTTTTTGGGTTCAGGGTCAGTTTTCAGTTTTTGGGTAAAGGGGTATTTTTTAGGGCTCAGGGTCAGTTTTCAGTTTTTGGGTAAAGGAGATTTTTTTGGGTTCAGGGTCAGTTTTCAGTTTTTGGGTAAAGGGGTATTTTTAGGGTTCAGGGTCAGTTTCCAGTTCTTGGGTAAAGGAGTATATTTTTGAGTTCATGGACACTTTTCAGTTTTAGGGTAAAGGGGTATTTTTAGGGTTCAGGGTCTGTTTTGTGTATATAAAGTGTGAGAAAAAAAATTATAAATATTACAAATAATTGAAAGATTTTTGTGAAAAAATGTTGCTCATTTTTATGCTAATAATAATTTTTTGAAATACTCTGCAAAAAATATACTACTAATATATGTTAATAATATTTATAAAATATATATAAATATTTGACAAATTTTACACTATAACATTATACTAAAGTAGCTATTCTAATTTATACATGGTCAGTCTTCAGCACCTTTCCACATATTACTTTCACTTGAGTAGGAATAGTAAATAATAATTGGTCAGTGTCCAGCAACTTCTCTGATAATACTTTGACTGGAGTAGGAATAGCAATTATTAATTGGTCAGTGTCCAGCACATTTGCATATAATTTTACATTAGTGTGTTATTATATTACAAGACAATGCAAAATGGATGTTTTCAAAAAACTTTATTACAAGTTTCCATTTTTTTCATGTGTAATACAATACAATCACTATCAAATATAACATAAACATTTTTGGAAATGTTGTATTTGCAGAATAACACATTATCATTTATGTACATGTTTTAATTTCTCCCACAAAATTTTTTCACAAAATTTTTTATGTCAAAACAAAATATTATTATCAATCACTTTCTGTAACGAGTATTTATATTGAAATAAATAAAAATCAAGTTATTTTTCTGTTTGTTCCATTTATATTTAATAATGTTAATATTATATATTAATATTATTAAATATTTAATTTTAATATATACATTTTTATAAAGTAACATGACAATTATTATATTTGCTCAAGATATGGAAATACTAATTAAGACTTTTTTTTCAAATATTTCTGACAATGTTGTTTTTAAATTATACATATAAATATATTATGTTGTTAACTTTATAACTGTAAAGGGGAATAATATATTTAATAATAATATCTGGTATTGGTAAAAGATTATTTATGCAATTATATACTTTTATAATACTTAGACATTATTATAAAAAAAAATTAATTAATAAAAATAATAACAAATATATTTATTATTATTATTATTAATTATTAAACTTAAACATTTATCTTTTCTTTTCAGAAATACATACATTCAGAGAAATAAAAATACATTATTTAAGGGCATTATTTATATAGTAAATGGTTATCATTTTTATATTAATAATAATAAATAAGTTATATTATTTATTATTATTAATTATTTACAAAACAATTAATAATGTTTAGTTATAAACAAACACAAACTTATTCCTATAAATGTACACAAAAATAATTTTTTTACATATATCATTTCAAGTGTTACATAATTATTTAATATTATTAATAAATATTAATTAATATATATTAATTAATATTAAAGAAATGTAATTTTTTTAACAGTTTAAATTATAATGAGTCTACTTTATTAAATTGTTACAATAACAATGTGTATGTATTATATTTTTATACTATAACATTGTATTTTCTATGATACCTTTTCAAAATTGGTTTAAGGGGACTACTTTTTTAACGCGTAAGGTTATTGCGCTTCATTCAAGACTGGAGAAGCTCGCGGTTGGGAGTTGCTTCGTGTGGAGAGAGGTAAGGTAAATTTTATATACCATTTATGACTGAGTGGTAATGTTTGAGGGTATATTCTAACTGTGTAGTGTTTTTGTGTGTATGTATGATTTGTTAATGTAGCGTTTAGGTGTAATGTCATCGTTATAGATGCGTCGTGTATGTTTTAGTTCTAGTGTTATTTGAATTGTTAGGAAATGTCTTCTTACATGGTTAATGTTAATTGTGAGTGTATTTACAAATGTTATGGGCTATTTGTGGGTGGGTTTCGTTATGTATGTTTTTTTACAGGTTCCGGTTCCTCGCATGAAAACTACATGGAAGGAAGCGTGTTTTTTTTTCGGAGATACTAATGTATGACTTATTATGGTTATATTTTTACGTGTATCTCCTATTTTTCGTGTTTGCCAGGAGCGGATTTTAATAATTTTAACCTTTTTTCGGGATTTTTGAGGGTTTTGTATTGGATTGATACATTGGTATGCGTCACCGTTTTTTTTAAAGTTGTGTGTATATCACTTTAAATACTAAAGTGTCCACACTACTGTTTTCGGGATTTCCTGGAGCGTGTATTTTATTTTTACATAATTTTCGTGTTTTTGATGGTTTCCCATATTGGATTTTTCGTACTTTGTAATGGATTGTATGGATTGTATTTTGCTTCATTACGTCTCTTTCATCTACAGAAATTGTAATTATTTTTATATTTCTATTTATTGGGTGGGAAATATCGATCTTTATGTAATGTGTATGTGTGATGTAATTATAAATATTGCATATTTGTTCAGAAATAATGTGCAAAATTTTGATAAGTTTGTAAAACAAATATGTCTTATTTATAATTGTTTAGAAATGTTTATGATTGTTATATGTATCATTATTGTAAGAACATATTAGTATATTTAGTCGATATTTTTATAGTAGGGTTTTAGCTATTATTGCCAGATATTCTAATCCTCTAGTTGTAGGGTATAGTGTGACTTGACTTTGCAGTAGTCTGAACATTTGTTTAGTTTGTTTACTTAGTTTTGGACCAATTTGGGTCACAGATTGTTCCATTCTTAGTTCTTGATAGCTTTGTTCTTTTATAAAAGCTTCTAGTAGGTTATGGAATGTGGGTCTTGTTCTGCTTGTCGTAGCTTGGAAAGCATTATGCCACCCTTCTACACTGTTGTTGGTTTCAGACTCTTGGTTTAAAGTACTAAGATAGATATTCCACCAAGGGATTTGGAATTTGGGTTGGCGTCGATGTCCAGATCTGTGCAACCTTCCCACCCAAGTATCTTCGAAATAATTCAGTAATGGGGTTAGTTTATCTTCATTCCTCTTGTAATATGTGCTGTAAATTAATAAATTATAGTGTTCCGCTACATCGGTAACAGGAACGTAGGCCAGTGCTATCAATTTTTTAATTTGATAGGCAAAGGTGCTATCTGTTGAGTACAAAATACTTAAAGTTGATTTTTGGAGATGTCTCCATATGCTCTGATTGAAATGATAGTAGCAACCCTGGATTGCTGTGTGGGGAAATAATTTCAAAATGCTATTAATCATAGCTAATTCGAAATCAATAATTATTTTTTCTGGAAAATAATTATTGATTTCATTTTTGAGAACATTTAATATTTCTGTGTAAGTGTTTTGCTGTTTGTTTGGTAGCAAACAGTAAATGAAAGGGATGTTATAGTTATGGTATAACCCGTGGATGGAATATAGTTGATAAAAAGGTTTTGGGCATGGTTTAAATGTTCCATCCATCATCCATTGGGGACACTGTTGGATTTTTCATAAATTACTTGCAGTTGCAAACATTATGATTCTGTTTGTACTGCTTTCATTGTCAAAAAGGATACATTTGCCTTTATTGTGTGTGATGGACATTTCTGGTGAAATAATAATTTCCTCAAAAGTAGTAGGGTTGGGTGGGGTTGTGGAAGTGCGTCTTTTAGTGTATGCAATTGTGCGTTTTAGGGAGTCAATAGAGGGTAGTTGACCTGAAGCATGGGCTGGGACTTTTAACAGTTCCTCTTTAAGGATTTGTGTTGTTGGTCTATCACTTTGTGTGCTAGCAGTCTTTATACTTTCTAAAGCATCTCTTATTTCAATTTCTGTGACATTGGGGGGATGATTGTGTTCCCTGGTAAATAGCACATTAGTTTCCTCTGTAGTAGCCCTTCCATAACATTTGTTTGAGTAATATTTTGTACATTTCCAGAAAACTTTTCTACCACTTTGTCTTTCCTGGCTATAAACATAATCCATATAACATAACAGTAATTTATTTTTCTGTGACATAACAAATTCTGCACCTTCTGTCATTTTGTTTTACTTGTTCTAGGAAAGAGTAGAAAGAAACAAAATCAAATAACATATATTTCACTTAGTGGTGCTAACATAATTAATGTTGTATTTATACTTACGTTTACTAAAAGTAGTAATCACAAATGCAGAACTGTATTTTGAAGGACTTTCTTGTATGTATTTCTTTATTTACTGTTGGTATGAAAATATAGAAATGCTAAGTTAATGTTTATACATAACAAACGTTTTTCCTAGGAAAAAGCAGTTTTTTAATTTGCTTAGTACTACATTTGATGTGAACATTACATATACTTACTTGTTTAAATAGTTGAGTTGTAGTATTTGGTGGAGTACATCAAGGTAGTAAAGTTTAGATCTGTAGAGAAGATAGAATAAATACATGTCACATATGATAAAAATTATTTTGAAGCGTTGGGAAATTGGAAATATTTAAAAGTATACTAACTTCTAAATATGTACTTTTCTTTGCTGTAGGTAGAATAGATGTATGATGTATTCACAATATCTGTAGAGGAAATATAAAATACATAACATGGTGTTAAGAACATAGTTCTTGTTTTTATTGGAAGTTTTAGACAAATTGAAGTATACTTACATTTTTTACAAGGGTAGTCTTGTCTTTTGGTATAGTTGATGTAGGATGTTTTTATTGGATCTGTAGGGAAGATGTAATATGCAAGATATGTTGTTTAGAAATTAGCATTATAAATATTGGTTGTTTACTAACAAAAACATATATACTTACATGTTTAATTAGTGTAGTTCTATACATTTGTAGTGTTGAAATCGGAAAATCGCTGAATATCTGTGAATAAAATGTTTTAAATTAAGTATGAATCTTGTGAAATACTGTTTAAAAACAGCTGTTGTTGTATAACAGACCATTAATATATACTTACAATCTTATTTTGCAGGGGAAGAAATAGGAGCATGTATTAGGAATTTTTTTGTAGTACTTTCTATCAGAAAAGTAGGAGGAGATAAAAATTAAATAAGTGGAAGAGTTAGGAGATATAAGTAAAATAATAGACTACTAATTTACATTGTTAAATAATGGAATGTAACTTACTTGAATGATTAGCTAGTGAGCTGGATCTTTAAAGATGTTTGTTCAGGAACAAAATCTTCAGAGTGTTGGCATCTTCTTTCTATGGAGTTAGCAGCAGCAAATGGTAGAATGCATTTATCCCTTTTATAGTATGTGTATTTTGTGTGCTTGGATTTGATTGGTTGTAGGATGAAAGGAAGGATTGTATAGGGTAGTTTGAATTTTTTTATGTTAATTGGTGTGTTTGTTGATGTGAGAATGGTGGTATGTGGTGCTTTCCGCATTAAAGCAGGTTAGTTGTTAAATAAAATAGATGTGTAAGTGTAAAAATATTATGAAAATTTTAGTTACATGTAAGGATTCTTTTTAAAATGATAGAACACATTTAATATAATGTATAGCAATGATGATAAATAGTAATGTTATAAAAGTAACAGGTATTATATGTAAAATGTTTTTTGTATAGAGCAATGACTTTTATAGACCATTAATATGGTATTTTAGACATGAAAGGGTACAAAAAATAACTCGATATTTGTTTAGAAACGATATTTTTGTACTCTATATTTTAGTAGTCGATATTTTTGTAGTGTTAGGTGCAATTTAATGAACAACGATATATTAGTAGTCGATATTTAATAAGACGATATTTATGTACTCGATATTCTAAATACTCGATATTTTTTAGTCGATATTTTTGTATTTTGTGTAATAAGTATACAAAGTCGATATTTTTGTAGTCGATAATTATTCAACGATATTATTGCTAGTCGATAATGTGACCGTCGATAATATTTCAGTGATCCCTCAGAAGTTAGTATTGCAAGTTTTTGTTATCACGTCAGGTCTTCTTTGTTGTGTAATGGTGGTAGTCTGGCCTCAATATTTCTAAAGTTAAGATATAAATAATATAACTCACTAACTCTGTGTTTTCTTTTAATCTAGTTACCAGTGATTGATAATACTCTGATCAATCCTACAGTTGAAGTTAACCTAGATGGGAGTGGGAACTCACTTGAGATACCTTCCCTGTTAGTGTACTAGCCTGCTACTACAACCAGCACCATAAGATGGCAGCTTGGGGAAACCCTGCAGCAAGAAGACTGAGAGTGGAAACAGCCCTCACCTCATCTATTCAGGTAAGAGAACTATGGTACTTTGTTGTAGGCAATATAGGCAATGCCAATCCTCCAGTGGTCAATATATTACAGAGGGTTGTAGGGGACAATGGCATAACTAACTGGTATGCACTGTCTAAGTAGATTTAAAAAATCAGGCTGCACTAAAAGGAAGACGTGCAATATCCAGCAGGCCAACCACCTTATTGATATGGTTGACTGTGCCCTTGCTGGGTATAAACCTGTGCTGCCTCAATGACTCTAATTCTACCCCTTCCACTCACAACAGGCTCACCCCTCTGCCCAAACAGATCACCCTGTCCCAAACCAATGTCAAGAAACAAATTAAATGCCCAAACCCCGGTCCCAACTCCCTTTCCCATGCTCTCCTCCTACAACAAAAGTCCCACTCACCAAAACAAAAAATTAAAAAGGGCTCAGAAGAAAGATTCCTCTACATGTGCTCAGAGGCAATAAAGATACTGATCCATCAGGTCCATCTTCTATTCTAGGCCTGTACGCTACAGGAGGAGGTGCAGCAACTGGTGGTCTGGGTGTGGTGCAGTAGTGGAGGTTAGGGTCCCTGACAGCTGGTGGTGGTACTGGCAGTGATGTTGCAGGAGGCTGCAGTCTACGGTCGGCTGGAGGAACTGGGGCCCAGGGCAGTGGCAGAGGCTTCTGCCTCCTCTTCAAGAGTCCCCAGCTGGTGATATTCCTGTAGGATCATTCCCAGTCTCTGCAGCCAGGCCACCATCTCCTGTCATGTCGGTGGTGGTGATGGTAGACCAGCAAGAGTAGCTAGATCAAGAAAAAAAAACAACGTCAAAAAAGACAAATTGTAAACAATACTCTCCATAAAGACTTGTTTAAAATTAAATAATTTTTGTAACACTAAGGAGTTAGGCCCATTCGGGCATTGGGGTAGGCTGGAGCCTATTTAAACAAGAAACACACAAAATGTCTACACCACCCTTATTTAAATACAATCTTATTTCTATTGGTCAGAAAACAACTTATTCGATTTGACCAGGTATATTTATTTTTACCATCTGTTTATATTTCTTATATGAAAACTTTGTATGTACATTTTATCGCAAAATATAGGACCACTGTACATCCATATATTTACACTATTATATTATTTCTGAGTTTCTGAAGCGCCTGGTTACACTTGCCAGTGTGTCCCCGCGCTATTAGTGAACTGAGCAGCACCCGGGCACCTGTTGATACACCTGAGTGCGTTACATATGTACAACTCACAACTAAGTTCTATTTCTTATAAAAAATAAGTCCCTTGTAGCAGACTGTGACTTGAAATATTCATTGCCCAACCCTACAAGGGTTGATTGGGTTTCCCCTGCCTTTGTATATGTTTACGCGCAGATTTTCATCTGCTGTGGGTCTCTTGTTCTAAGAGGTTAATTAGAAGTAAGACTTTGCTTCTCCGTGTAGAGTTTCTAGGTTGTCGGCTTCCCATATGTCTGAAGCCGAGACCCTCTCCTATACCGACGAATACATTTTGAAAATTTTGTCTGGACCTTCACTTTTGGGGACGAAAGGGCCAATAGTCCCTCTACCTTGTGAATCCGACCTTAATCAATTAGAGAGACTACGTAAGAAGCTGGTACGCACAGAATTGCATGCCAAGTTTCTCACGGATTGCCTTAATGCCAACATAATCCCAACAGGTTTACAGATTAGAAACGTTCCAATTATATTCATTGAAGACGACGACTTTAAATTACATTTCAGTTTTGCCTCAAATAAATGCTCACGCACCTGGATGGTGCTGAGCATAGAGACAGCCTTGAAACACATCAAAACCCTGTTGAAAGATATTGAAGCACTAGAATTGAAAATCAACTCCGATGCTAACATTACTAATGCCAAGGTTTTACTTGACAAAATAGCCCTTACCATTAAAGATTTCGAAACTTTCAACTCCCAGAAGAAGACTACCAAACTTCAACTAGATATCAAGCGGTACAATAAAGAAAAGACCTACCCTTATCTCAACAAAGATTTCTACCAACCTCAAGGGCACCAACAGGGCGTCTCTCATGGTAACCAAAAGAGAATAACCTTTTCAGGTACTGACTCAGATACCGATAGCGAAAGAGATCCTGACTATCAACAAAGAGCTGGTCAGGAACAACCATCCACTTCCAGGCAGTCTTTTTTAGGGCAAGGCCAGAGGGGACAAGGCCCACCGTCACGAGGCCAGCAGAGACAATCACGCAGAGGATGGGGACGCAACAACTATACCCCCGGGTTCCGTCGAACGAGGAACCAATACTACGAATGGTAGAAGGAAATGTAAGTGTACCTATGTTTAATCTATCGAAGCATACTCTAACTGCCACTGAAATATCTGTCCTTTCACAAGGCCTTTCTTCTGTCCCAACACACAAAAATGAACTATTTTCTACTAAGCTGGAACTATACAAGTTCTTAAGAGCCATCGGGCTCAAGAACTTTTTTGCTAATAAAATTGATGTTCCTTGTTTTAATGTGACAGGCTTACGTTCCAACTCAACCTTTTTCCATCTAATAACCTGGTAGCCAAAGAAATCATTACCTTTGAGAATGCTGTGATGACAGAAATAGAACATTTGTTTAAACATCCTAAATGGGTTCCCTACAATTTAAGCAAGGAACAACAACAAGCTTTATTCCATTTGCAATCTCTTCCAGATACCATCTTTAAACCAGCAGATAAAGGTGGTGGGATAGTTCTGTGGGATGAAACAGCCTACAATCAGGAATTACATAAACAACTAGCAGTAGCAACCAACTATCGGAAACTACCATGTAATCCAACTCCAAAACTAGAGAAAAAAATTAAAAATGTGTCCGTGGTAGGTCTGAATGGAGGTTGGCTAAGTGACAAGGAGGCAGCATTCCTCATTAATAAAGCACCCACTGTCCCGGCAATTTATATACTGCCAAAGATTCACAAACATCAGACTTGTCCCCCTGGACGTCCATTTGTGTCGGGGTGTAATTCCATCTTGAAACCCCTGGGTCAATATGCAGACTTCTTCATCCGCCCGTTTGGAACAGAAAACCCTAACTACATTAGAGACACAATGGCTGTGATCAACAGTGTGGAAAACATACCCTTTGACAGTGATGTAAAACTTTTGGTGTCGATGGACATCGAAAGTTTATACACTAATATCCCTCAGAAAGATGCATTAACCATCTTGCTATCTCTCCTTGAAAATAGACCAAGACCCCATTCAGTTCCATCAGATTTTATCATTGAGTGTCTATGTATTCCACTTTGTGAAAACTTTTTCATATACGATAGAGCCTTTTACCAACAACTAAAAGGCGTGGCTATGGGCGCAGTTTTTGCGCCAGATATAGCGAACATTTACGTTTCCGACTTTGAAGATAAATTCATTTACAATACAAACAATCCTTTCGCAGCACATCTTCGATGTTGGCTGCGTTACATAGATGACATTTTTTTCATTTGGCACGGCAACTTGGAAGAACTAGTTACATTTCACAAATGGATAAACTTAAGAAATAAGAACCTGCAATTCACTATGGTCTCCAACAACATCAGTATCGATTTTTGGATATCTCCATCAAGGTTACCGAAGATAAAACCCTGTATACAACTCTTTTCACTAAACCCACTGCCAAAAACACCCTGCTGAAATACAATAGCTGTCATCCCCAAGCCCTACGCGATGGGTTACCCTTTGGGCAGTTTCTGCGTTTGTGTAGAAACTGCTCCAGGAGAATTGATTATTTCAGAGAAGCAGGACAACTAAAACTGAAACTGCTTGCACGAGGGTATCCTAGTAGGTTACTCAAACGCTCACTCAAGCGAGTCTGGTATAACAACCGACAATCACTTCTTCAAGTTAAGGTCAAAACAACTGAACCGAAACTCGTATGTGTCACCACTTTTGGCACATCAAGCAACTCCATCAAAAAAACGATCTCTAAACACTGGTCCCTTTTGTCAGACCTACCGGAGCTGGTCGACAAACCAATGTTTGCCTTCAAAAGAGGCAGGAACTTGAAGGATAGGTTGGTGCATGCCTACATTAACAGACACAAAGAAGCTAATATTGTGGACAACATAGTCCACTACAAGGACATTATAAATGCAATTACTGCACAGCATGTGCCACTACGGTCAATACCAAACAATTCAGTTTAAATAACAAGACCTTTGTCCTTAAGAACTTCTCGAATTGTAATACAACCAATGTGGTTTATTGCATCGAATGCCCTTGTGGCTTGAAATATTTTGGAAAGACTTCACAGCCAATTAAAAAACGAATTCTGCAACATCAATCCAGAATTCGCTGCCACACAGAGAATGCTCCACTTGTGGAGCATTTCAGTTTGAAAAAACACAGTGAAAATGAACTTCTGTGGTGGGTAGTTGAGGTCGTTAAACCCTGATCAGACAACCCAATGTTGATCACTTGTTGACATTGAAAGAGCAGCGTTGGATTTGCCTGGCGGAATCAGTTAAATTTGGCCCTAACTCTAGCACAGAATGGCATGCTTTGGCCTGTTTGACTTAATCCTTTTTTTGGGGGGCATTGGCCTTTAGTTAGAATCCATCTGAATATCTTAGATTGTATAATAACTTTTTTTATCGTTCAATTTTATTATGTGATTGATTTAGATGTAAAATAAATGTACTGTTTGTAAGTTTGTCACTTGAAAGTTCACGATTACATCACCCGCTCCTCGAATTAATGAAATTTTCAAATCCTATATCTTCAAGAATGTTTTCATCTCAATTTTGACTAGTACATATTTAAAAGTTTACACTAATTATTAATTTCGTTCAACCCAATAGTATATTTCATATGCAACTCCCAATTAATACTTTTCCCGTCGATATGGTCATGATCAATTACATACATATAAGCTTGTCTTGTACAAAATACAATTAGGATTCCTTTTCCAAAATGGCGACTGCAGTTGCCTGGCTCTAGACTGAGACCCATTGAGTCCCTTGTCGATTTCATGCACCCAGTCTGACTTCCGGGTTGCCGGCTTAAAAACCCCAGCCGGGTTACTCTAAGTTATGAACGACCCGGTATGCTGACGGAATACTTTGACTCTCAAGTAAGTGTTTAAATGCCAGTTAATCTTCGCCGTTTCTAACTTTAACTCATATGTTTTCGGCGACCCTAAAATCTCCGAGTTATTTTAGTTACAACTAGATATTTGTGCGTTACCGCCCCTGCTGTTTTCGGCGACCCTAAAATATCCGAGTTAGCTTTAATTACCGCTGCATATTTGCTGGTTACCGTCCCTGCCGTTCGAGAGCTGAATGTTAAAGTCTCCGGCGAGCACAGATGATTCGTGGTGTTATAAGACACAATTGTTTTGTAGTGTAGTTCCTATTATCCCAATAGGCTCTGCGCATTGGAATAATACCTTCAATAGTATAGGCCTAGACCAGACGTTAACTAGGTCTACTACTGTCGATATTAGACTTAAAGTTTTGGGTTTGCCAGCTAGCTCAGAGTTCACTAGAAACTTTCTCGAATAGGCAAGGAGGAGTTGAACCTCCCTGGATAGACAAGAAGGGATTTAGTTTCTGACAACCATAGAACATGACAACTTTGCTCTCCCCTAATCAAGAGTGTATCTCTAGAGTCGTGTGAAAACAAAAGACGACTTATTTTACTCAGTCAGTACGTGCATTCTTAGTCTCACCAGATTGTAGAGAATAGGAAGAGACGGGCGTGTTCAATAAAAGATGGTATTTATTGATCAGTCTCTTTTCTCATACAAGAGAAATGGATCGATATTATTGCAATACTTATGGTTAAGTAAAGTGCATACAATAAAAGCAGAAGTATAAAATAATACTGTAAAAACATTGATATGGTTTCTAAGCCATATGATGGGTTAAAATGGATAAAATAGATACATACACATATACATTTGACTAATCGTACTCAACTGGTGTTTCTAACTACGCCTACCCCAGATGTACCTGACCTAAGCCTAATACGTGGGCGGGAATAGAAAGTAGCAGTTTAAGTTAAGTTTGTTTTGCCAAGTGACTGACTCAAGAATTCTCTGCAAGGGGTTATTCAGTTCTGTACCTGGAGTCTAGGATGAATGAGGGATGGTATCTCTCGTCTCTGGTCTCGATATTCCAGGCTGCCTGCGAGGGCTACCCGGAAGCGCCGGAGCTGGATTTCTCGGCAGGAGAAAGCAGCGTCTCGTTCTCAGCGCGTCAGGAAGGCGGGGCTGCGCCAGCGGGGTCTGCTCTGCTCTGGGCTTCGGCAAGTCTGGCTGCTCCGATCTCGTCACCACCGCGTGTGTTTGCATAGGGCAATATCGGTAATATTTATACCTTTAAGGTGCCGAGATTGACGTAAGGATGGACATAGATACGTCAATAAGGATGTCATACGACCTGGTCGTTAGCACATTCTTTTGCTGAAGTTCTCGGTGAAATCAAAACAATGGCCGCAGGGTTTTTCCCAGGTTGTCATAGGTTTGATTTGTTTTGAGAAATCCGTATGCCTTATCAGGGGCTGGAGGAATTATCGCTTGTCTAATTAGATGGCAAGCGTTATGACCTAATCAGATAACACGTTCCTGTGCCGTAGTGTGGCTTAATCAGATAACGGTTCCTGCATCATGGGGGGTTTCTGCATCATGGGATGGCTGCTAGTTAACTTGTTAACCAGAATAGGGTCAGGAATAGGGGGATCGATACAGAACCTATAGGAATACATCACACCCACTCCACGCTAACTATGGACATATTTACGAATCTATGCATAGTAAAACATACTGTAGAGTATTGTGTATACCTTACCACCCCAAAATACATAAATGCATTTTGAAATTATCAAATATACGGAAAAAACAGTCACATGTAATATATGCACTCAAGCTGTAGAATAATGCTAAAGTAATCACGCATATCTATACATTATCATTAATTTGTATATGAGAATTTACACATGAAATGGCTCTTAATACAGAAAAAAAGTTCGAGACCATTCCATCACAGAATAAAATAATTATGAACATACCAGCGGGCAGCTAATGTCTATAAAGTATCTAAATATAGAAATTTTAGTTCTCTAAGAATAGTTCTTACTTTAAGCAGAAGATAAGTGTCCCGAAAAATTCGTAAAAATATTTTGGGGCTGCTGAAAAAATTGCTGTCCGTGAACTGGAGGGAAAATTGTTCATGGTATTTTATTATTCTAGTTGAAGGCCAAATTCAGGGAACGCCGTGTGCGAGCTTGCTCAAAAGTCTCTATTTCTGCTCTGGTGAGAACATCATATCATTTAGACTGTCGAAAAAGCTGTCAACAGCTTCCTGGGAGAGTTCCACTAACTCGGAAAAGGATGTAACCATGCATTTGTGCGCATGATTGTCTCCATTGACGTTTTGATTAGTATTGCTGACAGAAGGTCGTACCTGATCAATGCTGCTTTCATCTTGAACTTCACTACCCCTCAATCGTAGTGGTGAAGTTTCCACGAATGCCGTCATCAGGATTGGTAGCCGTTGAGGGCAGC
Organism: Lissotriton helveticus; assembly: GCF_964261635.1. Taxonomy (NCBI): domain Eukaryota; kingdom Metazoa; phylum Chordata; class Amphibia; order Caudata; family Salamandridae; genus Lissotriton; species Lissotriton helveticus. Next base: position 874,434,694 of record NC_136068.1, on the reverse strand, counting down.
ACAAAGCATGAGCCTTTATTGGACTCAACAATGTTTCTGCATCCATTGGCGCATCTGATTGTAGCGTCAGACAGGTGTCTAACACGCATTCTTCTCCGCATAGCAAGCACCTTAATACAGGTAAAACACATCGTTGCCACATTGGTCGAAATGAAAGAAACCAAGTCATGTTCAGATCTCTAAGCCGGGATAGTCCCAGGATTTTTGATATCCGGTCCCGGTATCCAATGGCTAGGATTGTTTCTTCCCTTGTCGCAGGTGTTTTGTCTGTGACATGGTTTGCCATAACGAAATATAAGGACTAAGAATAGGATTCCTGCAATTAGTCCCAAAATGAGGGGAAGTCCGCCAAAAATCGAATGGACGAAATCTGGAAAAATACCCAGTATGGCTTTGAATGGTGTTAATGCCATCGAAAATACTGTCTTAAATACTTTTGAGACTCCACTGGTATCAGAAATATTTAAGATTTCATTCAGGATTTCTGCGAAATGTATGGGGGAATTAGTTGATAACAATGAGTGAATCTCTGCAGTCGTCCTTGCGACTAGGAGATCATACGTTTCTTTTGATGACGTGAGCCTGGTCGGCGTCTGAAGAAGCACTGTTTTCATTCTGCTTAAAGTATCTATTCGAATAGAAGTAATTTTCAAGTTGGGCCATGCCCTTGCCTCCCTGTCTGGAAGGGAGCTGGGGAACAATAAGCGTCCACAGCACTTGACCTTCGCAGTCGTAGTTACGAGATAAGGAGTCCCGGGCATAAGACTACAACATCTGCGGTCCACAATTAGAACGTAACTCCCATTATAGAGTCTTTGAAAGAATGGTTCTATCTCTGTTGCAGGTGCGCCTAGCTGGTGACATGAAAGGTTATTTGAGTTCCCTTCACAGGCTCCATGCAAACTAATTCCATTACACAGAAGTGTACCGCTCAGTGACATCGCACAATTATTGCCACTAAGAAACACTTTCTGTCCTTTATTACTGACACATGCATGTGAATAGGGCAAGTTCCATGTTGTTTTAATGTACCCTTTTCCCAATTTTTCGTACATGCCAGCCTGTATATATTTTTGGCAGTATTGAAACCTGAAGGTTGATATTGGAATATTAATTATCCCATGTATTATCCATTCACTGACAGGTCGTTCTGACATTGTCACTGGTAATCTCTCGAGTTTCTCAATGCTCAGGATTGTATAATCAGCACCCTTCTGTGCCATACTGATTTGTTTATCAGTAAGGTTAAAGATATTGAATAGTGACGTTGTGTTGATTAAACGCCAAGGCACATAGCCTGAACGCAGATTTTGCAAGCTGTACAATAGAACGCAATTGGGACTGACCGTGTTGTAACAACAGTAAGTCTTGCGATAATATGTCGATTGCTGAAGACACAATGCTGTCCAGAGAAAAAATTCTGGAGGACAGAGTCATTAACCCATTGTCCACTACAGAAAGTGATTTTTCCAAATTAATACGGTCAATTTCCCGTATACTTTCTGCTGTCTCAATTTGAGTCACCTTCCAGGCCTCGTTGTATGCTGCATATACAGAGGCTGCTATGAAACGTTTCTGACGCTGTTTGCGCGGTCCCATAATGAAATCACGCAAGTCAGCACCATCAGTAAGTAAAGTTAGGTGTTGCTTAATTTCTGCCAGTGTGGAAGTTTGTAGCCACTGAAGGCATAATTTGCCCACACTGTAGGTGGTTATTATCCCTGGGTGTTGTCTTTGGGAATATCTAGGGTCTGGCCTGGTCATTTTGAACCCCTGTGTTTTGTTCAGGAATCTGTCTTGACAGTTATTAGTATCTGTGGGCCAGATCAACCACTTTTTCCAATCAGGATGTGTTCTGTTTTGGTTTAATACATAATTTACGTCTATCTCTTCATCTGTAGAGCTATTGCTGTTCATTGTTGGTTTTGGAATAGACGGTTTATTTAAGTCTTTGATTTTGGCTAGGCCAAGACAGGTAGTTTGTTGAACAGTGTCATTTAAAAATATAATTTGTTCTGGGATCATGCAGGCTCTAAACAAAGATTCTATACCCTGTACTTGCCATTCTTTTGTACCCCAAACACTTTTTACTTCAACATTTTTGTCCCAATAATCAAAACCAAAAGTATTCATTTGTTCAAAGAATGAGTCTGAATATATCAATTTCGTGTTTGTTATCATGGTCTTTGTCCCTGTCTTATTTGACAATTTGAAATAAAATGTTTCAGCATTACTTGTGTTAAAACCTGAAAAGTATGAATATTTGTCATAAACGGTTCTTGAGCTTCCTTTTGGAGGGGTTGCACAATGTTCCCATTGATTATAATTTAAAACATTTCTAGGTTGTGCAGATCTATGTAGAAAATGGTTACCATAGTGGTTATAACAGTACATACTATCATAATTTGTCGAACCCTGCAAATAATCATGTTTGGTAAATTTAGCAGACATCACTAAGTCAGACATCATATTATTTATACTTTCAAAGTCCCAATCATCAGCAAATGAGCTTGGTTTTACAAAGTCACTCAACGAGATCTTAATTTGGTGTGGATATTTCAGGATTTCAACCGGACCATAAATTTCGTAGTCAGTGTTGTCCCATGCTACCCCACCCGGTATAGGATTGGCTGTGAAGTTGACTGGAGAAAGTTCTCTTTTCTCGACGTGTGAAGATGTGTGTGGTTTGAGGATCAAGTTGATTTTCTGACTTGCTGTGTCCACTTTAGCATATTTTCCCTCAATGAAGCGTCCCAAAGTTAGTACCATGATGAGCCAAAGTACGAGGATAAATGCACCAAAACCCACCCAAAATTCAATCCATGGAGAAATCAGATATGTTTCTTTCAGTTGTTTCAAAAGTACTTTAACTTTATCTTTAAATGTTTTTGTTGATGGCTGTGTTTTTGATTCAGTGAAGCCTTCAGAGGAATCATCGAAGTTTATGAAGTAGCCGGATGCAGTTCTGTCAATTGTTCCAATTGCTTCAGGATTACTGTTTCTTGCATAGTCGTTTGTTACTTCATTATAGATTGGTGTGTCTCTGCTAAATGTTTTTATTTGGGTTTTCAGAGGTCTAAGTTCCATTGCATTGTTGCATAGTCCTTGTTGTAGTTCTGTGATGTGATTAGCCTCTTAGATTGAACCTCTGTGTTTGTAGCAAATCTTGGTGTTCTACTACTTATCGGGAGTCCACTTGGCCTACTGTTTGTTATCGGCCACATGATTGTGGTTTTACCAGGTCGATGGATACCACTCGGTTCTCCTTTTTACCAGCAAGCGGCGGTAGTACAACTGATCTTGTCCCGTTGATGGACGACACAGGAACTGCTTTTCTGTAAGAAGGCCCAAATTCCTTCTTTACCGCGATCTCTTCTCTGACTAGATCCCCGTCTTTTGGAATCCAGACAGGTCTTGCTGGGACAGGTGGTGGTTCTTCAGTGGTTGTTGGCTGCTGTTTCAACTTTATGTTGCTCAGGTCTTTTCTTGTTTCGTTTAAGTCCTGCAAAATAGCCAAACAATCTTTGATATCAAAGCTTTTTTCCTTCACCACTGAAGTCTGACTGTCGAGGTCTAAGACTAACATCCTAGTTCCAAACAATAATTCGTATGGACTGAATCCCTTCAGAGAATTTCTTGGCAGGTTATTTAGACTACGTTGGACACTTATTAGATGTTTGACCCACCCAGCTCCCGAACCTAATATCCTTTCTGTTATAGATAGCTTCATGCCTTGGTTTTTTCTTTACAGCATCCCGTATCCCTCAGGAAGGAAGTGAGAAGAGTCCCGCTGTGCTATGCTCATTTGGCCATGTTTCCCCTCAGGCTGGAGGGCTAGAGTGAAAACAATGGTCAAACATAGCATGCTTCTAGCGTATATGCCATTTAGATTCGCAAATCTTTGTATAACAGTCCAGACGTCAGCCGAGTGCTGGTGATCTACATTATAAGTGGAAACTAGCCTGTATATGTTAATCGGACGCTTTGCTTTTTACTGTTGATCTTTTCTGGAGTGAAACGACACGGTATTACACCGTTTCTCTCACCACTGCGATTTCTGTTACAGTTTGGGCAGTTCTTTACAAACATGGTATGATGCAGGCTCATGCGTGGCCACCAGTACCTTGATTGTAATTCTTCCAGAGAATCTTTTAGTTTGAGGTGTCTGAGACCCTCGCCCATATGTGCGTCTGCTATTAACAAGGTTCTCCTGTCCATGTTTGGAATCACTCTATCCCCCACTCCAGGGATTCGAGCAAAAGGGACGGAGTTTGCATCGATTATGTATGTATAATTGAGTGGATAGTTGATCGGTAGCGCTGAGCAGTCGCCTTTTGATGACGTTTTCACCGCCAGCACTGTTTCACCGTCAATATACTTCACTGTACGCTTTTTTCGAGCTACGGAAGCCGATTTAGTTGCTACCGCTGTGGCTGTTTCAGCCAATGAATTCCCTGCAACGTGAACGCCATCACGCTGATGACTCAGTGAGTGTATCACGTGAGTCTTTGGTAGTTCTTTTTTTAAAAGAACTATTTGTTCCCAAAGCAGTTTTTGCTTTATTGTTGCACCTGTGTCATCTTTGTAACCGTTTTGAATCCATGTCTGCAAATCGCTGTTATATGATTTGACGCAGTAATATGAATCGGACACTATAAGTGTCGGGAATTCGCGATCCGCATTATCTAGCGCCATTTTCAATGCTATTATTTCAGTCTGTTGTTCTGAATTAGTTTCTACTGAGTGTGTTTTTGTTAATAGAGGTCTTAGATTACCTCCGCGCCACACTTCTTTTGTAATCTCACATGTGGGGTTGTATGCTTGTTCTCCCCAAACGGAGGGTTGAGCATGTCCGTCTGTATAGATTACACAAGCGTATTGTCGTAAGGGCAGAATGTCGATAGGCAGAGGGAATGTTCTTTTAAATTCTAGATTTTTCAATTCCTTTAGTTCTGGATCAAAGTAGTAGTATACTTTGTCCGTTGTAATTGAATTCACCCATTGTATCCATTCCGGATTCAATGTTGTTGTTGGTAAATTACACGGTGTTGTTAATGCCTCAAAGGCTGATTCTGCTGTTCTGACTGTGATATGTCTACCGTCCGCTTGATCTTTTTCTCTAGCTATTGCGGTTTGAACTGCATGAACAATGTTTTCTTTAATGCTGAATTTCTTTTCAGCTTCTGTGTACAAGTGTGATTTGAATGCAATTGGTACCTTTTCTCCCTCATTAGAGGTCAGGTATGTGAATCCGCATCTTCCTGGGATGACTCGAATCACTAGATTGCGTGTGTTATCACGTGTTTCTAATTTTGTTTTAATTAACATGTCTGTTTGTAAGGATCTCAAATTTTCTGTGTGTATTTGAGTCCAATTGGTTCTTTTAAAATCTGGTTTTATTAGATCATAAAGGGGTTTGACCCTTTCTGCGTAATTTGCAATGTATGATCTTCCGAAATTTAGGAAGCCTAGAATTGACTGTAGGTTTTTTAGTGTTCTAGGTGCTTGGAGTACGGCACATTTCTCTAGGAAATTGTCAGCCAGGCTTTTGCCTTCACTTGATAATTCGTATCCTAAGAACAGGACTGTTAGATGGGCAATTCTAGATTTTTTAAAGTTGAATTTGTAACCCTCTGCTGCGAACCCAAGTATTATGGTGTTCACTCTCTTCAAGTGAGTATCCAAGTCATCATCTGTTAGGTATATGTCGTTGACATAAGATAATGCCTCGTCATCATATGTTTGTAGTAATTCTGTTACTCTCACTGAGAATACCCCTGGGCTATTCTTGTACCCCTGGGCTAACCGACAGAATTGTTTTTGAGTGCCATTTATTGAGAACGCAGACAAATATCTGCTCTCTGGTGCTATGTTTTGACAAAAGAATCCATTAGAGATGTCTAATGTTGTTTTGTATTTTTTGCGCACTATGTTATTCATTAGTGCAGCACTATGCGAGTTTTGTACTGCAAAAGTTTTGCAACATGAGTTAAGGTGTCGGTAATCCAAAACTAGACGATATGAATTGTCTGGTTTGGAGACCGGAAACAAAGGGTTGTTCATTTGTGAGGTGCAAGTTTCAATCACCCCCTGGTATTCTAGTTGATCTAGGATTTCTTTTACCTGTTTTTTAGCTTCTTGCTTAATTGGGTACTGTCTTTGTGCAGTAGGTTGTGATTTTAACTGGATTTTGTGAGGAGGAGAGTCCTCACCCCATCCTACATGATTTCTATATAAAGCAGGAGCTTGATCTACTGCCCACTTTCTGGTCTGAGTGAAAAAGCACGACTGAGTTACTCTAAATGTCTTACGTTAGTTTTATCGCCTATCCAAACACGTTGGGCGCCATGTAGTGTAGTTCCTATTATCCCAATAGGCTCTGCGCATTGGAATAATACCTTCAATAGTATAGGCCTAGACCAGACGTTAACTAGGTCTACTACTGTCGATATTAGACTTAAAGTTTTGGGTTTGCCAGCTAGCTCAGAGTTCACTAGAAACTTTCTCGAATAGGCAAGGAGGAGTTGAACCTCCCTGGATAGACAAGAAGGGATTTAGTTTCTGACAACCATAGAACATGACAACTTTGCTCTCCCCTAATCAAGAGTGTATCTCTAGAGTCGTGTGAAAACAAAAGACGACTTATTTTACTCAGTCAGTACGTGCATTCTTAGTCTCACCAGATTGTAGAGAAAAGGAAGAGACGGGCGTGTTCAATAAAAGATGGTATTTATTGATCAGTCTCTTTTCTCATACAAGAGAAATGGATCGATATTATTGCAATACTTATGGTTAAGTAAAGTGCATACAATAAAAGCAGAAGTATAAAATAATACTGTAAAAACATTGATATGGTTTCTAAGCCATATGATGGGTTAAAATGGATAAAATAGATACATACACATATACATTTGACTAATCGTACTCAACTGGTGTTTCTAACTACGCCTACCCCAGATGTACCTGACCTAAGCCTAATACGTGGGCGGGAATAGAAAGTAGCAGTTTAAGTTAAGTTTGTTTTGCCAAGTGACTGACTCAAGAATTCTCTGCAAGGGGTTATTCAGTTCTGTACCTGGAGTCTAGGATGAATGAGGGATGGTATCTCTCGTCTCTGGTCTCGATATTCCAGGCTGCCTGCGAGGGCTACCCGGAAGCGCCGGAGCTGGATTTCTCGGCAGGAGAAAGCAGCGTCTCGTTCTCAGCGCGTCAGGAAGGCGGGGCTGCGCCAGCGGGGTCTGCTTTGCTCTGGGCTTCGGCAAGTCTGGCTGCTCCGATCTCGTCACCACCGCGTGTGTTTGCATAGGGCAATATCGGTAATATTTATACCTTTAAGGTGCCAAGATTGACGTAAGGATGGACATAGATACGTCAATAAGGATGTCATACGACCTGGTCGTTAGCACATTCTTTTGCTGAAGTTCTCGGTGAAATCAAAACAATGGCCGCAGGGTTTTTCCCAGGTTGTCATAGGTTTGATTTGTTTTGAGAACTCCGTATGCCTTATCAGGGGCTGGAGGAATTATCGCTTGTCTAATTAGATGGCAAGCGTTATGACCTAATCAGATAACACGTTCCTGTGCCGTAGTGTGGCTTAATCAGATAACGGTTCCTGCATCATGGGGGTTTTCTGCATCATGGGATGGCTGCTAGTTAACTTGTTAACCAGAATAGGGTCAGGAATAGGGGGATCGATACAGAACCTATAGGAATACATCACAGTTTAATGAACGAACTTTTACGTCAGACAGAATCCCTGTTGAAAGCCCGCTTTTACACCACTACCAAGTTAAGTGGTGCGCGTAACTTGCCTTCTAGCTCCAGTTTGGGCATTTTAGGCTTAGCGTCACTAACGTGGACAAAACCTACGTCTGACTCATCGGTCCACCGTTACCTTTGTCAGCTTTAAACACTGGAAAATAGATGCAGGATAAAACCTTAAATGCTCTCGATGTTGTTTACAAACTCGGAACAATGCTGTATATCCTAGTCAGTTAAAGACTTCGTACCCTGACCCAATTTTGCTCTCTTTATTCAAATAGAGGCTCGCTGATAATTCATTCTCGAGCTATCAAGATAAATTATACATCGGAAGTTGCCTCCGAATACCAGTATAAAGGTATGCCATTTACCATGCTGACTCAAATGAGTCACCTTCCTATTATATGTCACAAATATATTCATTATTTTCCTTAGTTATCAATTTATTGTAGATCTGTTTGAATCAACTGGTGATTTCTCTCGACGTCTTTTGCCGTCCAACCCTTTCTTAAATATCCTTTTTCGAAGTTTCAGGTGACAAACACGATGTTTCTATTTCTTTGTAAAGAACAATGACAGTTTTTCACCAAAGCACGACCATAAATGTGTGCTAAATGTATAAATATGAACAATTGAATTTATAGCTAGATTGGCTGCAAGTTATTAAAACGATGTCATTCTTCTTGAAATAATCCAGATGCACAATTTAACTATGTATGAATTATTGCATGCACTTTATTTCCAAGCTGTACCAGGAAGGGGTAATATGCTTGTTTAGGAAATGTATTCCAGGCTTAGACCTGACACGGAGTTTTTAATTTTATTATTATCGCCTTAATATTGGTTTTGCATGTATTATTAGTAATATTGATTTTTAATTTTACTTTAGGGAGTTTTTTCAGCAATGAAATGTTCTGTCCTGATGATGGTCTACAAGACGATTGCACATTAGACCGAAACGTCGACTCTTCCATCTTCTCCTAAAGTGTTGTGCAGTCACCAACAAACGACCATTGTTTATCAATTATTTTTGGTTGTTTGCAAATTCAGATCAGGAGTTGATGAGTTAGCTGCTAACTGAAGGGTCTCCTCTGTTCTCAGCTTATGCTTGAATTTACTTTTGTGTTCTTGTCTCCCAAGATGGAAATTGATTGTCACAATATTAAATACTAAAATTGATTTTTCAAAGATATATCTATTATCTCCGTGTTTTTACTTTTTATTCTTCCTTCCTCGGATTGATTCTAACCAATGATCAAGAGTGATATTCTGTTGATACACCTGAGTGCGATACATATGTACAACTCACAACTAAGTTCTATTTCTTATAAAAAATAAGTCCCTTGTAGCAGACTGTGACTTGAAATATTCATTGCCCAAGCCTACAAGGGTTGATTGGGTTTCCCCTGCCTTTGTATATGCACTAAAAGGAAGACGTGCAATATCCAGCAGGCCAACCACCTTATTGATATGGTTGACTGTGCCCTTGCTGGGTATAAACCTGTGCTGTCTCAATGACTCTAATTCTACCCCTTCCACCCACAACAGGCTCACCCCTCTGCCCAAACAGATCACCCTGTCCCAAACCAATGTCAAAAAACAAATTAAATGCCCAAACCCCGGTCCCAACTCCCTTTCCCAAGCTCTCCTCCTACAACAAAAGTCCCACTCACCAAAACAAAAAATTAAAAAGGGCTCAGAAGAAAGAGTCCTCTACATGTGCTCAGAGGCAATAAAGATACTGATCCATCAGGTCCATCTTCTATTCTAGGCCTGTACGCTGCAGGAGGAGGTGCAGCAACTGGTGGTCTGGGTGTGGTGCAGTAGTGGAGGTTAGGGTCCCTGACAGCTGGTGGTGGTGCTGGCAGTGATGTTGCAGGAGGCTGCAGTCTACGGTCGGCTGGAGGAACTGGGGCCCAGGGCAGTGGCAGAGGCTTCTGCCTCCTCTTCAAGAGTCCCCAGCTGGTGATATTCTTTTAGGATCATTCCCAGTCTCTGCAGCCAGGCCACCATCTCCTGCCGTGTCGGTGGTGGTGATGGTAGACCAGCAAGAGTAGCTAGATCAAGAAAAAAAACAACATAAAAATAAACTAATTGTAAACAATACTCTCCACAAAGACTTGTTTAAAATTAAATAATTTTTGTAACACTAAGGAGTTAGGCCCATTCGGGCATTGGGGGTAGGCTGGAGCCTATTTAAACAAGAAAAACACAAAATGCCTACACCACCCTTATTTAAACACAATCTTATTTCTATTGGTCAGAAAACAACTTATTCGATTTGACCAGGTATATTTATTTTTACCATCTGTTTATATTTCTTATATGAAAACTTTATATGTACATTTTATCGCAAAATATAGGACCACTGTACATCCATATATTTACACTATTATATTATTTCTGAGTTTCTAAAGCGCCTGGTTACACTTGCCAGTGTGTCCCCGCGCTATTTGTGAACTGAGCAGCACCCGGGCAGACAGGGATAGCCCTGCGCCGGAAAATTAAGGCTTGGGAAACAAAAACGTTTTTAGCTCCCTCCGAAACACCGCCTCCGAGGGCTCCACACGTAACCTGAGTGGGAGAGGGTTCCATCTTCGTGCAGCCAAGGAGCGGAAAGATCTCCCGCCCATTCTCGCCCTGTTGATCCTAGGGATCGAGAGCAAGCCTGCGCCCAATGAGCGCAGGAGCCGGGTAGGTTTGTACGGGAGAAGCAAATTGCGCAGGAAGCCAGGGCCCTTCCCATGAACGATCCTGTGACTAACACAGAGAGCTTTAAACTCGATGCGTTCCTAAATGGGAAGCCAATGCAATGTCTCCAAGGCTTTTTTAGAGGAGGCTCTCCTGGGCAACAGCAACACAAGGCACACGGCTGCATTCTGGATATGCTGCAGTCTTTGGCGGCAACTCGCATTTGCTCCCAGATATAGGGCGTTTCCATAGTCCAGCCTGGACATAACCAAGGCATGGACCAGGGCCCTCCTAGCTGACACAGGGAGCAGGTCGAGTGTCTTTCTCAGACTGCGAAGAATACCAAAGCATGTCCCTGCAACGCGCCGAGTGTGAAAGTCAAAAGACATTTTGGAATCATTCCAAATGCCTAGATTCTTCACATGGTCCTTCGGAACGGGTAACGGGCCCAGTGCCTGAGGCCACCAGGCAGAGGTCCAGACCGAGGGGGACCTACCAATGATAAGCACCTCCATTTTGTCCCCGTTCAATCTGAGACAGTTGTTGGCCATCGACCCTGCCAGATCTTGTAGGCAGGATGTGAACTTGCTTGCTTCGTGCTCAGCCGGTTGTGTCAGAGCCACAACCAACTGGGTATTGTCGGCGTAAGTTACCACCTCTACCCCATACTTCTCAGTGATCGAAGCCACCGGCGCCACGTAGAGATTGAACAGGGTGGGACTAAGTCTGGAGCCCTGAGGGACTCCCTGCTTTAGGTCAAAAGCCTCTGACCTATAAACACCCTGCTGAACATAGAATCTGCGGTCGTGAAGGAAGGATTCAAACCAGGACCAAGCCCTCCCAGTCACTCCACCTCTCCTCAGACACTGCAGCAAAGTAAGATGTGCCACAGTGTCGAATGCGGCACTGAGATCGAAAAGAATCAGTGCTGCTGTCTGACCCTCGTCTACATGTTTCCTCAAAGCCTCTGTGGAAAAGAGGAGGGCAGACTCAGTGGAGTGACAGGCACGGAAACCGGACTGGGAGGGATGGAGAAGCCCATGCGCTTCAATATGTGCCGTCACTTGTTGATTAACCAGTTTTTCGGCTACCTTGGAGAAGTAGGGGAGGAGAGAGATAGGCCGTAGATTACTAAGTTGTGTTATGCTAATTTGTGGCTTTTTCTTGAGTGGAAGCACAACAGCCCGCTTCCATGTGCCCGGCACTCTGCCAGACTCGAACGACAGAGCTAACAGGTACTTAACATAGGGAGCCAACAGTTCCATGCTGCCACTTAAGATCTTAGCAGGGGCCGGATCTATAGGAGATCCTGATTTTACTCCCATAGCTGCCGCAATTAGCGTCTCCTAATCCGGAACTAAGAATGCCCTAATGCTGTCCTTCTCCGAGAAACCCCTTTACAGTGGTGTATCGCCACTGAGGCCAGTCCTGGCCTCGCTAGGAAAGGTGGTGTAAATATCCTGCACTTTCTTATAGAAAAATTCAGCAATCTGGTTACAGGATTGCACAGAGGAGCCAACCTGTTCGCCTACTGAAGCCAGCGAGGATATCTCTTTATACAATGAATTTTACAAGCATAAGTAGGACAATACATATAAACACTATCAAAAGGAATTTTAACATGATACATCCCAAACAGAAATTTTAGACGAAACAAAACATTATATAATCATGTATGTGTGATTCCAAAAGTGGACAAAGTCAAAGATGGAGGACTTATAGTCAATAAATGCACAATTCTTTAAACCAGCAACTGCTAGTTTATACTACAAATGACCACATTTTACTCCTTCCAATGTGCCGATGCTTTTCAATGTGAGGACACCAGTTCCTGGAATCTCATCAGGGCTTTGTCATTTATCAGGTTGTTTTCAAGAAATGAGGGGGCCCTGAGCAACCGTTCCTTTAGTTTAATCAATAATGCTTCATGGGGTTTAGACCATTTGCATGTGTGTGCTATTTTATCTTTATGCGATCGAGACTCAGGCTGGAGCAGCGTTATAAACAAGGGCGTTATAAACAGTGCTCGGTTTACACGGAGATAAGTAAAGATACAGCTTCACAATGACCAATTCTGGGATAGTGAAAAAGTCGAGCCAAATAAATGGAAATAACCTTTATTTGTTCTAAATAGTGCTATAAAAGATTGATGCGCCAAATACAATTTGAGATGATGTGCTTGAACTAATATAGCACAAACACGCAAATGGTCTAAAGCCCACGAAGCATTATTGTTTAGAATAAAGGAACGGTTGCTCACGGCCCCCCTCATTTCTTGAAAATAACCTGATAAATGACAAAGCCCTGATGAGATTCCCGGAACTGGTGTCCTGGCATCGAAACGTGTCGGCACATTGGAAGGAGTAAAATGTGGTCATTTGTAGTATAAACTAGCAGTTGCTTGTTTAAAGAATTGTGCATTTATTGACTATAACTCCTACATATTTGACTTTGTCCACTTTTGGAATCAAACATACATAATTATATAATGTTTTGTTTCGTCTAAAATTTCTGTTTGGGATGTATGATGTTAAAATTCCTTTTGATAGAGTGTTTATATGTAGTGTCCTACTTATGTTTGTAAAATTCATTGTATAATAGTGTAAATATATGGATGTACAGTGGTCCTATATTTTGCGATAAAATGCGCATATAAAGTCTTTCATATAATAAATATAAACAGATGGTAAAAATAAAAATACCTGGTCAAATCGAATAAGTTGTTTCTGACCAACAGAAATAAAAGATTGTGTTTAAATAAGGGTGGTGTAGGCATTTTGTGTTTTTCTTATAAAATTAAATAATGGCACAGTGGCAGCAAATTGCTGGTCTACCAGGGTCATTAGAATGTGATGTGATTAGAAGAGTCACTCATCCATTTTCACCCCCACAAGCCTGACATAAAAAGCACTGACTGGCTAAAAATTATTAAGGCAAAAAAACACTATATCAAAAATAGGTGATTTAATTTTTTTCTTTTAAAGGCTTTTCTAGTTAAAAACTAAACAGACACTTTGTGTGGAAAAAAAACCTCTCATTAATGAGGAAGACATTATACACTATGGAGTACACGTTGTGCTAAATTAATGGAGGCATGCTAGACAGCGCATTGGGTACTTTGCTGCTCTCTGCAGTCTGCAGCTGGGGCATCTGTGATAGAGAATTATCTTTTAATTCTAATGGTACTTTTCTTCTAAAAAAAATACTTTTTCGAAATCTACCCTGACAGATACACATTGCACTGCCAACATTCAAGTCTTAAATTGAAAAAAGCTGTACTTAGGTAATGGGGAGCAAAATGCCCAGGGAGGTGATGAATGATGATGGGTGACATACATATCTGCCTCAGTGAGTGATGGGAGTAGACCTACAATTAAAATACCCCACAGTTTGAACCATAGTTTTGATAAAACTAGGCAAGCAAAGTAGGTGAGCAGGCTCTTCGGCAGAAGAGCTCCCTTGTTTCGTCATCCGAGCAATTATTCATTCATCCTTTCATTGATCTGTTCACCTATTGTGAGCCACCATTTAAGCTTTACTTTCTCTCATCCAGTCTTTCCCCAAAATGTCCAATCCATATATCCATCTAATCAGTATCCATCATTTCAACCATCCTTTCACCCATCTATACATTTGCCCACCCACACATCCTTTCACCCACCTGCTCATCCTTTCACTCATTTACCATTTCACCCATCCTTTTTTTTAACCTTCTGTTCTTTCCCGTTTTCATGAGCCAATCATTTTTTCCATTTATTATGTGAGCTTTTGTCTGCTTTGTTGCAGATAGAAGAGGCCAAACTAAACCACTGGTGTAGCTGTTAAAACAGGAGTTCATGAGTCACAAGTCTCACAATGCCCTTCTAGTGAGTACAATAGTAATTGTCAATAAGCAACCAATGTGACTTACCACCGCCCATCCTTGCAATGTCTCCCCCTCCAACCGCCTCCACGTTTGGAGCAGAAGTGACCCTGCCACTGGTGGTTTGTGTGGCTAGACAAAATATTACCCATTTTTTAGTAATAAAAAACATAGATCTGCAGTACATCACTACAGTTTGGCTAGCAGTATCTTCTTTAAAAAATATAACTTTGGGAATGTTGTTGGCTAACAATGTTAGAAAATCCAGGTAGTCAAACCAACCAAAATCTTTTTGTAACGGAGGGGCAGAGCTATCTATGAAGATGATGACTCTGAGTCAATGAAATGCAATGAAGGGGTGAAACAAGGGTCAATGAAGGACTTATGATGTTAGTTGCCAAATACAATGAGACCTCATACTTTCCTACCATGCTGCACTGCCATGGAAACTATTGGTATAGTGTAGAAATAAATTACAGCACAAAAATCAGGGGGTCCACCATGACCATGGCCATGGCCACTTTCTTGTTAACTGTCTGAACAAAAATGTGTGGTGAATAATACTAGCTCAATTGAGCCTGCAATCTTCACAATAGACAGTAAAGTACCTGTTCTTAGTCTTACAGTACCACAAGATATATAGAGGAAAGGGAATGCTTACTAACAAAGCAGAAGAACACTACAGACTAGTACAGACAGGAGACAGTCAGCTACAAAAACATGAAATATGGAAGAAAATGCAGGGATAACAAGAATTAAGAAAAACTTGATAGGGAATTTGAAAAAAAAGGAGACTGATCTACCGGTGGACAGATGTAAAAGTTAGGGAATTAATAATAATAATAGTATTTACTGGGTTCAGTAGAACCTTTAGCGGCGGTGCTGTTGGTGGCCTCCTTACGGAATCCTGGACCTGCCTCTGAGCAATCCCTTTTCTTGCCCTTGGGTGCTGATGTAAGAAAGAAAGACGATTTTAAAAAATTGATTAGTGGTCCAGTTAATCTCTCCAAAAATATTTTCGCACGCAAACGCAGTAACATTGTACTTTTCTAAATCAAATCACCTATAGTACTAGTATTGATTTGACATACTAATCTTAGTCCCTATTCCAAAAGTACATTTGGAAGTAATGCATTGCAACAAATCATCTTTGATTCTCCTCTCATTCTCAATCCTCTCAGTGGGTCAACTCAGTCTCCCTTTTTTTCCATGCATAGATGCATACTACACATCACTGTAAGATTGCTTGGGACTGTATGAGCTACATAAAGAAAGTCAAAGAGAATGTCAACTTATTGATATCACTATCTTGGTGGCAGGAGGACGGAGAAGTCTACAATGGCTTTTAATATATTTCGCCAAAGCGAGCGCCAACGAATACAATTAGGTACCGTTGAGCACCTGGCCAGCTCAAAGTGCGTCATATAATATTCTTAACATGAACTTAACTTACCTCTGAGTGTGAACAGCAAGCTATGCAGAAAAAAATGGAAGCATCGAGGAAGGCAAATAAAACAAATAATTGCTCACCAAGCCTGGAATCCCAATGCTTAGAAGGTTGAGCAGTTCGTTCTCATGGTCGATGATATTGGCCCAACGGTGCGTCCACTGCTGCTGGGTGAGATGGATGTGGGTGTGTGGGTGGGGTGGTGCTCACACCAGTGTACATTCTCCCAGTGCAGTCGACACTCCAGCAGGGGGTAACAACTGCCATGCCT
Source organism: Lissotriton helveticus (assembly GCF_964261635.1). Taxonomy (NCBI): domain Eukaryota; kingdom Metazoa; phylum Chordata; class Amphibia; order Caudata; family Salamandridae; genus Lissotriton; species Lissotriton helveticus. Next base: position 874,418,662 of record NC_136068.1, on the reverse strand, counting down.
GCCAACTGCTGCCAGCATGGAGCGGGGGTGGTGCTGCACATAAAAAAACAAGTGCTGGCTCCTCACCTCTCACAAAACGGCACCTGGCTGCAGCCCGTGTCGGCTCAGCCAACTGCAAGGTGTGCAGCTAGCTCAGGCACTGGTGCCGCTCCCTTGCTCCCACTGCTCTGCCATGGCACTGGGTGTGGAAAAAAAGAGAAGAAACAGGTAAAGGAAGGTAGAACTAAGGAAGCAAAAGGAAAACTACAAAAAGTCACAAAAGACACAGAAAAAACAACTACGTAAAATGCCCAAAGACACACACTGATGCAATAAAAAAATAAAGGAGGGATGAGAATGGATGGGGGAGAATTGAAATGATTAAGGGGCTGAATATGATAGTGGGCAAACTTCAGTCTGTCCATCACCGTATCGGGACCCACCCTCCTATAAGGCAGTAGTCCCAAAGGGCTAATTATGATGCGGCCACCCCCATACAAAACAGAGACCCCACACATATCCCTGCACTACATAGCGGACACCATGCGGTGCTTGCCAAATGGTGCAGGGATATGTAGGGTTCACCATAGGTACCCCCCAGGGCACTTGTCTGTGGGCCAGGGAGAAATGGGGGCCCGCTATGGTCCCCCTTTGTCCCTTTCCACTATCTTTTTCATGGTGGGTTACCTGCCATAGAAAGATTGGCGAGTAATGGATATTGCAATCTCTATGGCAGTAACTAATACAATGCCAACCCCTAACTAGGGGGAAGCGTCTCCAAGCACAACGTGGGGTGACCAGACTGGTCTTATTCCATTAGTGAGTTTAGTCAAAACACCGTAGTGTTGTTCAAAATTCCATAGTTTATTAAACGCATTCACAGTCCATGGTTTAATTCTCAATCACTGAGTGAGTGGTATGTTGTTCCAAGGATAGTTAGACAGTTATAATAAATCCCGATGCATTTCGGGCTCCGCCCTTCTTCAGGGGATAACTCTACGAACAGAAGAATGAAAAAATCATATCACGATACATATCACGAACCAAACCAAATGGCATGAACATGGCAAGCTATATTTGCGTTACATTGATGACATTTTCCTACTTTGGGATGGTCCAGCTGATTCTCTAGTGGAATTCCTCATGACATGGAATAACATTAATGACAGAATCCAATTTACATGGGAGTATAATGAAAACAGAGTACATTATCTTGATGTGGAAATACACAGAGAGCGGGACCAATGGCACACGAATTTATTACGCAAACCCACTGATCGCAACTCCACGTTGCATTACACCAGCTTTCACCCTTGGCAACTGAAGAATAACTTACCGTTCGCCCAATTACTACGGGTAAAACGCATTGTTTCCAAAGAACAGGACAGTAAACAGGAAATGAGAAAGCTGCTGGAGAAACTCAAAGCACGTGGTTATCCACCACCGATCCTTGACATGGCCTTGCAGAGAAGTGAAACAATCACCAGGAGTACTCTCCTTTCACCTAAACCCAAGGTCCAATCTAACCGTATGGTTGTGGTTTCTAAATATTCGATCATTTGTAAAACTTTTCAACACATTATCCGCAAACATTGGCCAATTCTAACCATGGAACCAGATTTCCAAGGTCTGTTCAATCAGCCCCCCATGTTCGCCTTTACCAGAGGCCGCAATTTGAAAGAGATTCTTACCCATGATAAGGAACCAGCTACTCAGACTACCTACACAGGCCTAAAACCCTGCTACAATTGCAGCAATTGTAATAACTGTATCCTTGGCAATACCACCAATCACCCAATTAAAGGATACCCCATTAAACTACGTGTCAATGCCACCTGCAATAGCAGCAATGTTATTTATTTACTCAAATGCCCGTGTGGCAAATGTTATATCGGCCACACCGAAAGGAAGATACGTTTTCGTATCCTTGAACATAAGAGCAACATCAGGACTAACAATTTGAGATCCAGTGTAGCTACACACTTTCAGGAGAACAGACATAACGTTGCTCAACTCAAGTTTCTAGTGTTGGAGCAAATAAAGGTGACCACGGATAATAAAAACACTCTGTTAAAACGCGAGAATTTCTGGATCCGCTTCCTGTCCACCATGGCACCGTATGGTCTCAATGACCGGATGGAATTTCAATGTTATTTATGACTGTAAAATGTGCATGTGCATGATGTCACTTATGTTCCTCACTTTATTGTTTCACTACTCCCATTGATGTTTTCCCTTCATCTATCGTAGTTTTTAACACACTCTAAGATGGCGCCTATACTCAGTCACATTAGTTCACGACCCGGTGGTTACTAGGCTTTCCTTTATGTTTAGTTTTCTGCACACGCGAATAATATGTTCACACTGGGCGTTTGCGTCTTCGTTACCGGTTGGAACTCTCCGGAGTCCACACAGAGTTACATCAACGTGAGTACCCTGAGAGCGTTTTGAAACTCTAAGCACCGTCCAGGTGATAGCGGCATGCGTACGGCACCTCGAAATAATGGGCATTTTTTTGTTTAAAATTCACGAGCACTTGGCGACGGCTGTATGAATACACTTTTTGTAACTACTATTAACACTCACGGTGATTCCGAGCATGTGTTCTCCACTGAAGGCATCATTTCTTTCGTATTCTTTGCACACCGCCTTCCCTAATCTTGACACTTTTGAGAGCTTACATCTTAATTTCGCTACCCACGATCTTTCTTTCGTGCACCCATGTATTAGCTGAATTGAAATTATGGCCATGAACCACATACTGAGACTGTGATTTTTTCATTCTTCTGTTCGTAGAGTTATCCCCTGAAGAAGGGCGGAGCCCGAAATGCATCGGGATTTATTATAACTGTGTAACTATCCTTGGAACAACATACCACTCACTCAGTGATTGAGAATTAAACCATGAACTGTGAATGCGTTTAATAAACTATGGAATTTTGAACAACACTACGGTGTTTTGACTAAACTCACTTATGGAATAAGACCAGTCTGGTCACCCCACGTTGTGCTTGGAGACGCTTCCCCCTAGTTAGGGGTTGGCATTGTATTAGTTCCTGTCGATTTTTCGCTGTCAGGCCAGGCAGCGACTCTCTCTGAGCACACTACAGAGCTTTACCTGTTAAACCTCAGGATCAACTGATTGAGCTGTGCGAGTTCCACCACTCATTAGCCATCTCTATGGCAGTGCCTGGTAGGCATTGTAGTGACTACAAGACCCTCCGATGGACAGATGGGCTCCTTTAGCCCATCAGATCCATGGCAGTCTGTCTTTCCAACTGCCACACAGCCGCCCGCCATCAAAATGTTGCGGGTTTATAAACTTGATTAAAATGGTGGGGAGACCACCACCGACAATAATCAGCACTAACGGGTGGATTGAAAATACAGGCCCAGCACCAGGCAGAGAACAGAAAACTAAATTGGCACGCCTATGAGAACCATGTGATGCCAGTTTCTGGCATGAGAACGAGCTTTGCATGGTCCAGTACATTAAAATGTTGTGCAAACAGGCACATCGAGCAGCTCCACTTATTCGTGGAACTCCGCAGAGTGCTGCAGAGTTTTTAGCGTACTATGCAGAGTTCCACATATCAGAACTCCTTGAGCTCTGCCCAGGCATAGTGTTCATGTCTTGCAACCACAGTTGCAATCACAGTTTAAAGGAGTTGGAAACTGATATAAAAAGGGAAGGAGTCCATTCTTAACCCATCCTCTTTGGAAATCAGGTTGACAGTTTCAGTGGTAGGACCACTGTCTACTCCTTGATGGTTTCCACATGTTTAAGCTTTTTTTTTAAACAGCACTGGTTCTTTTTAGCAACGTTGACTATTTTTTGTTGTGAGTTTTCCATTTGGGGATGCAAGCACAGAGATAGTGATCTGCCGTCCCTTGTAGGTCATCATCTCTGTATTTGCTGCCAATCAAAGGGGATCACAAATTGTAAACTGCTTCATAATTTTCATTAGATTAGGTAGGTCATTCTGAATTCCCCTGTGAACTAACCAAATAATACATAAGTCATGTCACAAAATCAGTCCATCAGGGTCAATACACAAAATATGGGGCACAATATGTGACCATTTTTTGCGAACTGGCTCTTAGTGCAAGGGTCCCCTAATACCAAGGACATCACAGGATTTCTCAGATTCCAGTTTATGGTGGAAATTACAGTCATACTTACTGAGGTACTGCTCAAAGAGACAACACAGCTGTAAAAACATGCTTATTACAGATTTTTCTCAGTACAAATATCATGTCTATAGCATAATTAGTACATGTGTTAAAACTATGTATTTGAATATAATACTAGATGTTGCTGACTCCAAAGCACTATCTACTTCTTCGTTGATCAGTGTGCTGTGCCCAATGTTTTGCATTTGGATTATGCATTATGGTCCACCTGGAACTTTAGAAGTGTAATTGTAATCCTACTTGTAATACTGTCTTTGTTAACCCCTTTGCATCTGATCCTTGGATGAATACCTCCTTCTTAGTAATACCTGCCTCTTAGCCACAACAAGTCCCCAATGGAAAACAACAGCGAAGATTATCTCTGCTCTTCCTCTTCCTGTTTCTAGGCATGTAGACATCTGTTGGATTGCATACATGTATAACTGGGGAAAGACTTCTCCTACACCCCCACGACGTTGTTGTGTTCCGTTACCCTTCTCACTCCAGAAGGTGACTTACTACATTTTTTTTCCACTGAGTGAAAAGGCTGGAAAAGACTTTGGGGGTGTTCCTAAACTCACACGCTTTGTGAGGAATGGATTGTTACTTATTTGCTTGCAGCCATTGTAAACCCATTTTAGTCTACCATGTATCCTTTTGTGGATAATGACAGCATAAATGGAGCCCTTATCGTAGGTTTACAGGCATAAATTACTTTGTGAATTGGACCTATAGTATTTGGAGCTTTTTTTTCTTTGTGCAGATGCACAATTTTCTTGCAGCCTTTGCAAGGTTTTGTGCGATTATCGCTGAACTCCGTAGAAGTCCCTACAATGTATAACTAAGGAAGAAGGTAGACCAAAAATTGTATTTCCCATTATCGCCATTTCTTGCAATACATTTGAAGACACATCGTCATCTGATGACAAAAGTCTGGTTGTGCATTTTTAGATGTAGTTTAAAATGCGTTTACAAAAAGCAGTACGCCCTTGGGCAGCTGCTGACACTACGCTGATTTGTGCAATGTTCCTTTTCAATAAATTGCGTGGTATGTTAAATTTGCAAGGTTCCCTAATGTCTGATTTACATTCAAAGGAAGGGCACTTCAAAGGGTTATCCTATGTGAGTGATGCTCTTATAACGGGAGTTCTGCAAATGAACTGCAGTCTAGGGATATTTACAATTTAATTACACAAGTACATTAGCTTATTGTATTCAAAGCAGCTCATTTACATTAATCTTCCTTCTACAACAATGCCTTCATAATTGGCTTGCTCCACTTAATGATGTAGCAATGTTAAACTGAGCCCCTGCAATTAGAGACAATGAACGATTTGTAAATGTGCTACACGCACAATTAACATACCTGGGAGTAACAAATCAATGGACAATGATCAATGGGTCAGGCAAATGTTATTTACACTTCAACTATCCATCTTTAGGAGCACCCACAGATAAAATTAAACAGGACACACCCCAGAAATGTTTTGCTGAATCTTTTGTATGTGATCGTTTAATAAAAAAGCAACTTTTCGGTTATTTCCTGCTCACACACGTCTCTCTGCAGCCTGAATGTTTACTCAAGACGTGACAGCCGAGGCTGTTTGCACTTACTGAAGACAAACCTTTCTAGGCCTTCATGAACACCCCCATAACACTGATAGTATGGTGAGCAGCAGTGATGAGGAGACATGACGAACAGACAGAACATGGAATGCAGCAGTGCAGTAATTCTTACACAAAGATCAGAGACGTTTTAAGGCATGGGCAAAGTAGGCTCTGGCCCAAGTAAGGGCCCCAGTCTTTCAGCCCCCACCCGTTCCCCGATAGAGCCAGCCATGTTCTGCAGAGTTTTGCCCTGATGACTTGAATAATTCTTAAACAGATTGTTAAATACTGTTTTCCTTGAATTTACTTTTAATGTGGATGATGTTTGAGAGTCAATTCAATTCAATTCAATAAGCTTTATTCGATAATCACAAGGATATCATAAAAGCACACATTACAATAATCGAATTGCAATTAAAAACCACATATAAATCTATAAAATGCCAAAAGAACGTAGCTTCACAAGAAACAGAGGAGTTGACATTGACAATAAAAAAGATATTAAAAAGAATATATAGACAATAAATAATTATAAAAAATTCATGTATCATATCGACTTCCTGAACCTTAACAACAATTTTAAAAACTTTTCCACAATAAGTATCACTTCCCTATTCTCCAATTGTTGTAAACGAACAAAAGCATCCTTACAAGACCGCAGTCCCCAGGTCTTCAGTAGAGGTTTCAGTAAAGATTTTCTAGGTACCTGATAATATTTACAGAAAAGTATGCAATGTATATTAGATTGGGGTGCAATATCATCACAAGGGCAAGGGAGCAGGTTTCGAGACCAATCATTGCAAGAGGGGAAAGTAATTAGCCGAAAAAAGAAGCCCAATCTAAATCTGGAGAGGAGCATTCTTGAAAAGCAATTAATATCAGCTGCCAGGTATAGTTGAAGACCCTGAACCATGGTGATCCTTTGGAAAGACAAGACAGTTTTATTGTCCTTTTGGGTAGACCATCTTTTGGCTTCTAAATGGTCCATTAAGAGCCTTCTCAAGGCTTTCCTCGATATTTGCTCCAGGCTCAATGGGTCAATAAAAAACTCCGGGCGGCCAATTTCAAGACACATCCTTTCAACGAAAGACATCCATTTTATGTGTTTTGCCCCCTCCAATTTTTGGCAATCAGCTATTACTTCACGATTAAAAGCCGTTTCTGGGGTAGTCCAAAGCTTATGCCATAAGAGAATGGGCTCAGTCTTAATTGTATCAGAGATAAACGGTAGCCCCAACTCTATGTGCGTCAAATAAGTGGATGTTGACTTCGGCAAACCTAGGAGGGATCTGAGGAACTTATTTTCATCCTTCTGGATTGATGTTATTGTATCGGTCCCCCAGAGCCCTGCCCCATAGATTGCCGTTGATACGCACTTTGCTTTGTAAATGGTGATAAGCTGCTTGACTGGTCTCGACCCAATTTTACTAGCAAAATCTCGAAGTGCGCCAATCGCTCTTGAAAAAGCAAGCTTCCTAGCTTTTACAGCGGGTTGCCAGGACACCTTTCTATGAAAGCAAATACCCAAATATGGAAATTGCTCTACAGTGTCTATCTTTTTTCCCTCGATGAATATCGGGCATGGGGTTTTCTTTATTCCCTTGCTACAAGCCAGGGAAAAGGTCTTAGCAATGTTTACCTTCAAACCCTTTTCTTTCATAAAGAGAGTAAATTTAGTAACCGCCCTTTGCAGCCCCAACCTTGTTTGAGACAAAATAGCCGCATCGTCTGCATACAACAAGATTGGAACGGCATGGCCCTCTACCTTAGGGTATTCACATTCAAAACTCTGCATAAAATTACCAACGGCATTTATGTAGAGCGTGAAAAGCAGGGGGGCTAAGATGCACCCCTGCCTCACACCTCTGCCAATGGTGAATCTTGAGGAGCACTCCCCTCTCTGTCCGTACCGCACCCTGGCCCCTGCATCCCTACACAAAGCAATGATAAAATTAAGAATAGATAGGTTCAGTCCTAAGTGCTCCAAAACACTCCATAACTGGTTATGGTCAACACAGTCGAACGCTGAGCTTAAATCTATAAATGTAACGAAAAGGTTACCATGTTTAGCCTCGACATATTTCGAAATTAAAAAATATAAATTTAAGCTCTGTTCGACCGTACCCCTACCTGTTCGGAAACCGTATTGAAATCTAGAGAGGACATCAGCCTCCTCTGTCCAGTTATGCATACGTTTTAGGATAATGCATCCCGCAATCTTCATTAGGGCATCAAGCAAGGAGATAGGACGATAACAAGAGGGTGCATGCCTATCCCCTTTTTTGTATATAGGTACCACAATGGCTTCTGTCCAGGTTGGGATTAGGCCATAAACGTTTGCACAGTTCATGACGGATGTTAATAACGGGGCCCAAAAATCTATTTCAGCCTTGAAGACATCCACTGGTATGGCATCTGGACCGGGGGCCTTGCCAGATCTACTCCCCTTAATAGCAAGGATGACCTCATCACATGAGAAAACAATGTCAGGGACACACTCTCTCAAGCCCTCTGTAGTAGTAGGAGAGGAAAGAATGGGGTCCGATGGAGGTGTACCGAGAAGACTTGGGTTACTATACAGCTGTTGAAAATAGGCAGCCCAAGTATCTCCATCAATGGCCAGGTCTAACCTCTTCTCAGGCATTTTAACCCACGGAAGTGGGGCGTTGACTAGCTTCCAGAAAGCCGAGGAATCGCGGCTTTCGGAGGCTGACAACAATGTCTGCCAAGCCTCCGCCTTCAAAGTTTTTATCCTGCTCTTAATAGCATGGCGGTAACGATATCTAGCCTGACGTATCTCAGATAAGGACTTCGGGATGGACTGTAAAGCCTTTTTCAATATCTTAAGTGCTCGTGTGCAATTGTTATCGAATCATCCTTCCTGAACTGGCGGGTAAGTAGATTTTCTAGAGTTTCTTGTATTTTTGAAAAAGATTCCAAAATTTTTTGAGGCTGTTCTGTCATAGAGAGACAAATATGCACCTATTCCCACCTCATCTCTATTAAGTTCTTAAGAAGGGCAGCAGGCTCAATATTCTCCCATTTAAGAGTGTAGCCATTTACCGACCCTATTGAAATTGGTTGGTAATACCTTACCGGATGAGTATGATGACTTATAATATGGGATGGTAAAGAAATAGAAAAGGCTATGGGGTAATGATCACCATATATCTGATCTAGCGTATCCCATGAGGATATCAAGGAGGCGTGCATCTTAGAAAAGAGTACAAAGTCAATGGTAGAGTTTGAGCCTCTTCCATGAAAAGAGGGTTTAAAGGGTATCGGAGGTGAGCATTGCTCATTTGCAAAAGCTAAGTTAAAATGTGCTAAAAAGCTATTTAGTGCCTCCCCTGTTTTTGAGTGCATGAAATGATTTGAGGTATCATCATTATACGGGGAGGAAATAAAGTCACAGAGTCCCCTTGAAGCATACTGGCAGGTGTAACAATTAAAATCACCCATAAAGGCGATGGCCCATTCCCCCCCAAGCAGCTCTTTAACAGAAACAACGGTGTGAAACAATTCATTTAACACCTTCTCCAAACCATGTAATGGCATATTATTATAAAAGTTTATTATTAGCAAATGCAGAGATTTATCTGTTTGAATGGAGATAATTTGATAAGACTCCGTGAGAGAATGTTTCGTTACACTCAAACCCCTAGCAATGTTTTTTTTTTTTTACATATCTTTTTATTGAATACAAAATAACAAGGAACAAAAAAGGAAGAAAGAACAAAAAACAAGGCAATACATTACAGTTGTGTCATGGCGGCGTTGGGGGGGATACACAATCAAATCAAACATCAGAAGTATACGATGAGATTGGGGAGGGGGGAGGAGACCAGGAAGAAGCAAGATAACTAAGTGCCCGTGGAGGAAGCATCAGGCTGGGAGGATGACAGGTCAGCATCCAATTCGGAAGGGGGGGGGAGTACAGATGCCACCACGGTATGCGTTCCATTGATTCCAAATGTTCCCCCATTTGCGGGGCGTGCCACGGGAAACATACACTGTCTTTTCCCTAAACATGCACCAGTCCATGTTTTGTTGCCACACCAGAACTGTCGGCGGCTGCTGGGCACCCCACAACTGAGCAATGTCTCTCTTAGCAATCATATTACCCAAGGTCACCCATCGGAGCTGCGCCAGGTCATAATCATTCGGCTCCCAGACATTCAATAGGCACCGTCTCGCCTCAGGCATTGATTGCACACCCGTGACCTCACTCATAACTTCATGCACGCGAGTCCAATAGCGCATCACCGCAGGGCATTCCCAAATGATATGGAGAAACATACCCACCAGACCACAACCACGCCTGCACAGTCCATCCACAGAGAACCCCATTCGCACCAGACGGGGACCAGTCACGTAGACCCTATGGAGTATTTTGAGCTGGACAAACCGGAGACGCGCCGGGATAGCCACTTACTTCAGGGAAGAGATCGCAGCCTGCCAGTCCTCGTCATCGAGTTCCAGACCGTCACCAGTCCACATCACTCGAAGGTCACTCAGTAGGTCCGTTCTGGCATTGATCAACTTTTTGTATATGAGTGAGATCGTGCCGTCAGGGACATGTCCGTCTAGCACCCGATCCTCGAGCGGTGACGCCTCCGGAATATCCGAGCCCGGGGGAAAGACAGACGAAACTGCGTGACGGATTTGCACATAGCGGAAGGATTCTCTATCATTCAAGTCATACTCAACTTTCAGCTCCTCAAACGTCTTGACTCTACCCTTAATCCACACATCATCCACCCTGCTGATACCGATCACATCCCACTTATCGAAACCCTTCGACTTCCAGAGGGAGCCAAGTTTTTTGGACGCATAAAGCGGGGTAGCGCGGGTCGGCTTATCAGCCCAGCCCAGGGCCGCTGTGGGGCGATGCCACACCTGCACCGCTGTCCTAGTGGGGCCCGTGAGAGATCCGCCCGCAGATTTCGCATACAGAGCCCTGTTGTAGTCACCACCAGGCAGCAGCCATCTATCCATCTCAAACGCCGGGCTCGGCAAAGGACCATAAGTGCAGTGGTTGATGGCCCCCAGCTGAGAGGCCCAATAGTAGCGGCGGATGTCCGGGAGCGCGATACCCCCGTCGAACCACGGGAGCGTCAGTTTCGCAAGAGCAATACGAGCACGGCCCCCCCAAACCAATTGTCTCTGTAGACTTTCAATCTCCCGGAAGTAGCGGGCGGGCACAATATCAAGTGTATTTTGCAACGCATAAAGGAACCGAGGGAGCGACATCATCTTAAATAACGCCGCCCGTCCCAGAGGAGAGAGAGGGAGCCTGCCCCACGCAGTCACATCGGCACGGAGGCGCTGGAGAGGGGGCAACAAATTGCGTTCATAACGAAGCACCGGGTCCAAGGTGATAAAAATCCCCAAGTACTTGAATCCCTCCCGCACCACCGAAATAGGACATCCACGAGGTGGAAGAGGGGCCTCGCCGCATAGAACATAGATGCAAGACTTCGACCAGTTGATGACCAGACCGGAGTTTTTGCGGAAAGAAGTCAAAACGTCAAAAAGGACGATCAACGATTTCCGAGGCAACGTAAGATATAGGAGTATATCGTCTGCGTATAAGGATATTCGGTCTTCGAACTCCGGAGTCCATCTAATGCCCTTCAAGGACGGGTCCCATCTCAGCCATGCCGCCAATGGCTCCAAGGCAAGGGCAAACAAGAGAGGGGACAAAGGACAGCCCTGGCGCTTGCCCCTACCAAGGGCAAAGGAGGCCGAGACACGACCGTTTACCACCACTTGGGCCAAGGGGTCAGTGTAGAGCAATTTCACCCAGTCGATGAAGGTGGGGCCAAAACCAAATTTAGAGAGAACCGCCCATAAATATGGCCACTCCAGCGTATCGAACGCCATGGAGGTGTCCAAAGACGCCAAGATGGCCGGTTCACGCAGAGTGGCCGCTCGCGCGAGGACTCCATGCAGGCGTCGGAGATTAAGTGCCGGTGTTACGATGGGGTATGAATCCGGATTGGTCCGGGTAAACCAGATCGCCCATGACAGTGACCAAGCGGTTGGCGAGCCCTTTGGCCAGAATCTTCGGTTCGGCGTTAATCAATGATATGGGCCTAAAGGAGGCGCAGCGGTCACGAGGCTTGCCATCCTTGTGGATCACCACTATGGAAGCCAATCTTTGGTCGGGAGGGAGGGAGCCCGCCTCCAGTGATTCCATGAACATCGACTGCAGATACGACGCAATCACATCCGGACGGAGCTTGTAAAGCTCTACAGGGAGCCCATTAGGACCCGAGGCCTTCCCCGATCGAACCGAGCGGATAGCCGTTATAACCTCATCAACCGTAGGCGGAGCCTCTAGAAGGTCCCTTTCGGGGTCGGACAAACGTGGCAGCGAGATATCCCGCAGGAGCAAGTGGGAGTCCTGTTCAGGTCTATCAGAGACGGGGGAATACAAGTCCCGGAAATAGTCAGCGAAACATTCAACAATATCAGCAGGGTCGGTGATACTCACTTCATTCACATCAACAATCACAGGGACAACCCGACTCGCACGTTCCCTCTTATCCAGCCAGGCAAGCAGTTTCCCCGCCTTATCCCCCACATCATACAGCCGTCCCTGCTGCTCCCTGCTCATCTCCTTCGCCGCATCAGTCACTAGCGCTCTATACTCAAGTTGCTTTAGACCCAATAGGTGCAGCCTCTCCGGGGTGACCTCGGATTCCAACTCCCCCTCAAGAATAGTGATGTCATTTTCAACACGGACAACCTCCTCCCGCCTACGTCTCTTGACACTGCCAATCAAGGAGAGGGCCTGGCCCCCAATAACAGTTTTGTACGCATCCCACAACATGACAGAGGAAGACACAGAACCCACATTTTCAGCAAAGTATTGGTCAATCGTTTTAATTAGTTACGCCCTGACCCTGGGGTCGCGGAGGTACCAGGAGTGAATCGGGGCCACCCTACCCTCCGACCCCAAGTGAGCCTCCACTACCAACCACAGTGGGGAATGATCCGAGATACCCCTAGCCAGATGTTTCACCTCCCTTATGGAGGAGGCCTGGGAGGAGGGCATCAGCACATAGTCCAGTCTGGAAAGACTGCCATGGGCACCAGAGTGGAAAGTATACTGCAATTGCCCAGGATGAAACAGGCGCCAGCAGTCAGTGAGCCCTAAAGCCTCCAGGAAATCCCCCAACCAGGATTGTGACTTTGCAATGTCTCGGGGAGGGCAGCGATCACACATCCCCGACACTACAGAGTTGAAATCCCCACCCACTACAAGCAGACCCTCGGGGAATCCCAAAACCACTCTTCCCAGATCCGCATAAGTGGTAGTCTGGAGACCCGGCGGCACGTAAACCGAGAGCAGGGTGACAACCCCTCCCTCCCAGCGCCCCACAATGGCAGCGTATCGTCCCCTGTCATCAAGGACAATGTCGTCAACAGCAAGAGGGAGGGAGCTACGAACCAGAACGCCCACCCCCTGGAGCCAGAAGTGAAACCGGAGTGCGCGACGAGACGATAGCCACGCCTATTCATTGCGTGGCACGTGTTGCCAAGCAAATGCGTCTCCTGAAGCAAGACCACATCAGGGGACAACCGTCGCAAGAGCTGCAACACCACGCCCCGTTTGATCCTATCCCCCAACCCGTTCACGTTCCAACACAGTACCTTAAGTCCCCTAACCCCCATCCCAGAGATCAACCCCATCCCCACCCCACACCGAGTGCGACACTGTACAACAGGAGACCATCAATAATATGCCTTGAAGAAAACAATAAAACGAAAAATGTAACCCCCAAACAACCCCGTACAGCATACCCCCCACCCCGCACCCCTCACCCCAACTTGCAGTGTGCCTGTCGCCCTAACATACAACTATTCTACGAAAAGAACCCCAGAGGAGGAAGACTCACCCACCCCCCCGCCCACACCCCAATAAGACAGTATGATAGCAAGCAATAGAGGCATAGCACCAAACCACAGCCGAAAAGTCAACACGATGGACCGGGAGCTGAGTCCGCCCCCTATTCCTGCTCCACCGGGCCTCCCTCCGCACCACCGGAGTGCCCAGAGTGTTCAGAACAATACGGTCCCGGGGGCAGCGTGTCCAGCCAGTCACTTGCCGCCCCTGGATGGTCAAAGAAAAATGTTCGTTCGTTGTACACCACACGTAACCGGGCCGGGAAAAGCATGGGGTATTTCATGTCTCTAGTCCTCAGTCTCTTCTTCACCCCCTGGAATCCAAGTCTCTGTTTCTGAACCTGTTGGGTAAAGTCCGGGTAAAAGCTGACTGCAGTGTTCTCATAAGCCGTCGGACCAGATAGACGTGATGCTTGCAGGATCGCATCCCTGTCCCGAAAGTTAAAGATCCGAGCAATGATGGGACGCGGAGTGGCTCCCTGCTTAGGCGGACCACCCGGGATCCTGTGTGCACGTTCAACAGCAAAGAACTTGCTGAGGCCCTTGGGTGCCAGATGATTCAGGACCAGATCCTCCACCAGCAGGTCCACCGAGGGTGCTTCCGAAGTTTCCGGGAAACCAACCAGACGGACGTTGTTTCGTCGTGCCCGGCCCTCAAAGTCGTCCAGGCGTCGAGTGAGATAGTCACGGGCGGCTCGCAAGTTACCGACCTCTGCCTGTAAATCGGAGACGTCAGTAACAAGACTAGATGTCTTTAGATCGAGGGATTTGACCTTTTCATTGGTTTTCGCAAGGTCTGCCCTGATCAAGGTAACATCGATAGCGACCGTATCCAACTTGTGAGCCAGGGCCTCGTATTGTTGACCCAGCGAGGCCTTCATCCCGGCAATGGCGCCCATGACGTCCCTCAACGACAGTTCTTCATCCATCGGGGAGTCGTCACCCACAGTGGCCGGGGATTAAGTCAATCCACCCGGAGAGCCCTTGACGAGGGTGTATCTGTCCATGACATTGGATTGCACGGAGCCCCCTCGCGTTGCCGGTCTAGTCTTGCGTTTCTCTACCTCAGGCTTGGTAGCCATCTTAGTTTGTGCGCCCCGAAGGGTAGTCTGAGACCTAGTGAAAATGGCTAAAGTCGATGCGCCCGCAACAATATAAAAATGAAGGTGCAAACCAATCACCAGGTGATAAATGGCAGGAGGCCAAGTCACCAGTCGGTGAATAGCGGTGGGGTTGAAAGCAGCAGGCCAGGGCGATCGAAACAAAGCCAAGTAGGTCTAAGCGCGAGAAACGAAACTGAAAGTAGACAACCGGGCAAAGGAGGCTCGCATGATCCGTTGTTGTTCAATTACTGTCCGGCTGGCAGAGGAACCAAGCCCGGGGGCAGCACCACGGAGCAGGCCGATAAAGTTCAGAGGTCCATATCTTCAGCTCCTGATGTCCAAATCGAAATCCGAAAACGGATAAACGATCAGCAGGGTCGTGCCATTAACAAACTGTCGTCCAAATCAGGATAGGGTTCAGGATAGTCGGTGGAGGTGGCGAAGGTCCGGGAGCCCTGAGCTCACACGACCATCTTGGGTGCGCGCTAAGCTCCTCCCACCCCTAGCAATGTTAACGTAAACACACAGCCCACCCCTGTTTCTTCCTTGCTTACTCGGTAACGCCGGTGAGTGCAAGGTCTGAAAACCCAGAAGATGAACCGGGGTTTGTACCCACGTCTCCTGGAAGCATAAAACTGAAAAAGAACTAACTAAATCAAGCCAAGATGATAAGCCTATTTTAGTGGAAATGCCAGCCACATTCCAACTAAGTATCTGGATTTGGGAAAGTGTGGCACGGTTCATAGAATGATTATAAGATACCTCTGTGTTATTCTCCTGATTTACCCAAGGTTGTTTGGTTAAGGGTTCCGGAAGTTCTGCCCGACTTGCTGACCCACTAGCGTCTATCTTGGTACACAGAGAAACGCTATTTAAAGGTGCTACATCAGAGCTCGCACCAGTTACATTCCCTCTCTCAGGGCTATCCACCCTTGATAAAGCCAATGTGCTACCAGAAACTTTTGTATCGAGCTGTGATCCAAATATAGAAAGGTGTACATTTTTGTATAAGTCCAAAGACTCGAAAAGAAGTCCTTTCTTCGGGCTACTGATTTTACAAAAAGGGGACCTTACACCCTCTCTGCCATTTTTACTTCCCAAAAATGTTTTTGACTTCAGATTTTTAGAAGGCGCATCGTTCAGGTTTTGATATTTGGGAAGATGCTCAAAGCGATTTGTCGAGGATGCATCTAGGGTGGAAAGTCATTCAATATCATCCAGGCCGGAAAGAGGCGCATAGGGGTTAAAACAAGGAATATTCCACTGAGGCGTTGAAGGTGGCGGGCAGTGGCCATAGCCAGAGAAAACATGTGGGAAGGAACGAGGAAAGGTGTTTTCCATATATCTTGGCCTTGAGGGATAGAAATTATGTGAATATCTATATTGCTGGGAAGAAAGATAGTTTTCGCAGGGCTGTGTTGGACAATATTTCTTACGAGGCATTAAGGCTTCAGGATAAAAATAACTCACATTTTTGGGAATAATCGGCCCCAGACTAGTATCTGTAAACCAATCCATGATATGTGAAGTGACTCTGTGATCTCTAAAAGTGACAATCACGACATCGCCCACAATGTCCTTTGGTCGTATTCCCACCCAATTTGTTCGTCGCACAGAAATTATGTCACCATTAAGGTGAGGTGGCAGTGGTCTGTTGTTGCATAGCCAATAAATTATCTTATTTTTTAGGCTGTTATAATTTTCAAAAGATCCTGATGGTAAGGGCGAAACCCCTGTTAGAATAATAACATATTTGGAAGCGTCTGGGGGTAAATCCATATTTCTTTCACGTAGAATCTGGGTTGGTTTGATTTTTTCCTTGTTCAGCTGGGAGTAGGTCTTTTTATTCCCCAATCTTGCTGATTCCACGAGTGTGTTTACTTGAAGAGACTGTGACTCTTGGGGCATCTTCTTGGTGGCAGAAGGGACCTTAGTATTCGCTAGATTTATTTTTGCAGAAGGCATAGGCACGATAGCAGTTTTTACAGCGGATGTTGCTGTGACCTTAGTTGTCACTTTTTCTGCCTCCTTCGAGTTCGTTGATTTTATTACATCATTTTTTGTTTGAATCGTTTGTTTAGCACCTTCGACAAGAGTATCTAATTGGACGCCTAGTCTCTTGACTCTCTCTACTAATGGTAGCAGCAAGCCTTTCAAAAGCTGTTCCATCGCATCAGTAAAGTCTTTCAATGGTGGAGGCACATAAGAAGGGATGATATCAGATGGGCTAGTCGAGACTAAGCTTGGGAACCTTTCTGTTTGAGAGTCTATTAGGGACCTTTTGCAGAGAAATGTTTTGTTTATATTGCATGCAACTGGAGCAGTACTGATGCAGCTTTGCATCCTTCACGGCCTGATAGTACAGGTGCAGTAAGGACGGCGGAAGTGCACACTTCTTACACACTGGACAGACACAGAATTAGCAGCAGTTCAATGCAATCTTTTCTTCTAGACACTTAACTAGGGTGGTACATGCAGTAGAACACACATACATCAACCAGCACACACATCCACACCCACACACACAGCACCCAAAACGGAGGACAAACGATGGAAGCATCCAGAATGGAGCAGGGGTTATCATTTGTGACTATTCATTGAGATGCTTTGGCGTTACTGCAAGACCTTACTCTGATCCAATTGCATCTGAGTCGTTTTAGTATTAAAACTATTAATTATTATAGAAGGGATAACAAAAAACAAACTATTATCAGAGGGTAAAATGGTGTATCTAAATAGAAAAAGGTCACGGTAGCTGCTCTTTGGGGGATTTACACAGCCTAATTTGTGATACCTTGCGTGGTTTTGTAACGATAAGCAACGCCCGCAGCTGCATGCGCTTCGTTGCATCGCATTTCTTAGTGGTATGCATTCCATGGGTGAAGCATGGGTATTCCAGTGCATTCACCCATAGATTTCACTCAATTCCAGATTTGCTAAGGTTTATAAAGCTAGAATTGCGTGAAATCGGTATGCCAACCCGAGTCGTAACGAAGACAAATATGTTTATTTCTCCTCATTGCTTTCTCTTTCTATCAGTGTTGCATCACACATAGAAACAGTAAAACGACTCTTTAGACTGTTTTGCTGCTCAGAAACAATCCTGCCCATAATGCAAGAACCCTTGCAGGATGGTATGAGGGTGCCTACGTTGGCACTAGGCAGCCACAAGTGCTTCAGTGCTGGGAGAGAGCTGAAGAGCTCCATATCTTCATAAACAATTGGTTACTCTCTTCCATTCATGCAACACAGCGCAGCTGTGCTGCACTGCATTACATGAAAACTTAGTAAATCAGTCCTTTTAAGGGTAGATTTGATTAAGGAATGGAATATGGCGGTGTCTTGGTTGATGACTTCAAACCTGTTAAACATGGATGGAGAGCATTGTGCAATGGATAACAATGCTTTTCTGCAGCTAGGTGGAAGTTACTTTGCATCACAGATGGGTAAGCCCAAATTATCTAAAATTGTTAGGACTTATTCTTGCTGTATCAGTGTTTGTGCTTTTCAGTTTTGTATATTTTTTCTCTGTTTTCTCTCCGCTTTTCCAAACAACTTGTTCGCAACCATTTACTCAATACAATTCAGGAAAGCACCCAAATTCAAATATTTAATTAATGTTTGACTGCAAAAAAGAATGCCATGTTCCATAGTTGATTGCTACAGAAAATAGATGGAATGTGTTAGAAATTGGGATAATAATATTTTAGAGGTGAACTATATCAGCTTAATAAATACAATCTAGCTAGTTCAAAATACAGTTCGGAAATAATCTCTGCTCAATCCCTTGTAGCTATTGCACGAGCATGATACAATCCTCAGACAAATGTGTGTTAAATTCAAGTAGTAGCTAGAATTTTCAAGAAGAAAATATACCACAATAAATGTCATAATTAAGTAAAGTAGAGACAATTTGATTGGGCCAAACTCACTAATTTATGTTAGGGGGAAGTGGAGATATGAGTTTTAAAAATGGTCAGGCAAAATCTCAGAGAAAAAGTAAAAAAACATTGAAAAATATTGTGCAGTTGACTGGGATGTGATAAAGCAGAAGCCAGTTACATCAAAAGGGTTCATCTTGCTCAAGGGTTTTAAGTTCGGACGTAGGCCCTAGTTCTGAGGTTTCCTTTTTTTCAGATGCCTGCAAAAAAACATTTTTGCACAGTTTCCGGTATTCTCATTTGGGTAGTATTTACCCCACCGGGTAATTGTTGGGTGGATTGAAAATTCCTCACCCTTTATTAAATTTCAGCAAGACAAATCAACTGAAATAAAACAGTGAAATATAATAGGTTATTTACCTAAACATGTAGATTTTGGTCCACCTTATTCCCCATCAATATTTATCTCACTTGAAAAACCTAATGTAGTGGATTTCATTGGGTGTGTTAAATAGCACCTTCAGTTCAACAGAATGAGTCCTTTAAACTCTGATATGGAAGTAGAAATATAAAAATATTATAATGGGGCAAAGTTCAAGGCTGTGTCAGGTGATGGTACCTCAACATTAAATATGCTGTTGTCAAGAATATGCTGTTGTCAAGCTCCCACAAAAGCTGTTGGTTTTGGCACCAAAAGATCTAAACATAGTGTAGGACATTTGATACTAATTGAGTATGTCATAAATTGTAATACAGCAATTTTCTCTTTACTGGGAACCAAATACCGGATGGAGAAACAAATTAATTTCAAAGCCCTGAGCTATATGTTCAAAATCAAAACAAGAGTGGCCCCCCAGCATCTGCAGTCCTCGGTTTTTCCTTATGTGCCTTCTCGTCTCCACCGCTCATCCACTCAAGTGAAATTCTCTGCGCCCATAATTAGACTTTCTTGGATGGGCGGTCGATCTTTTGCATGTCTTGGTCCCTCCTTATGGAATTTTCTCACCATATCAATTCGTTATGAAACTGTGTATGTCCAATTTGGCAAAATCCTTAAAACTTGGCTTTTTAAGCAATAATCTTCTAACTGGTTTCTGTTCCTCATTCTGTTTGGCACCGGGAAACGCTTTTTGGGTAGCTGTTTAAATTAACAATAACAACAATACCCCATTGTAACTCTTAACTCTGTCAGGGATACAAAGCATTGCAGACCAAGGTCTATTCAGGGCAGCCGCGGCTGATACAGGTAAGAGCTGTGGGGCGGGGGGCCAGGTGAGGGGAGATTTCGAGAGATAACTATGAGGGGAAATTAAATATTTATTTAATTGTCCCTTGTGGTCATCTCTCGAAATCCCCCCTCACCTTGTCCCACCGCTCGTACCGGCAGCGACCATGGCTGATTCAGGGGTGATGGTTTGGGCCAGAAACCCCTGATCCTTGGTATTGTTATTGTCAAGTCAGTGTTTTTCTTATAAAAAGGAAACATACTTAATTATGCACCCACTACTATACACTAGGCATTCATTACTATCCATATTAATACAAAAGCTTTCATTTTCAATCATCAAATTTGTCAATATGATTTACGACCTACAAAGTCTCCTTTTTACCTTTAATTTGCTACAAATGCAGCTCAAGGACCAACGATTACCTCCCCCACACACTCCAAAGCCTCAGGACAAAAAGCCCAAACTCAAGGAGTGATCCACACAGGCATCCATTGTAACCCCTTGGGAGGCTTGGGGAAACCTTTTGGGATCAATTCTGGGGGCCTGCTGCACCTCTGACGGTCCCTGCATAACACTCTCTAACAATGTTTGTGGTGCCATTGTCGTTCCTCGGACACCATATAGCCAATATGCACATGTTTTTCCATCCACAGCGGATTATGGGATGCTCTAGCACCCAGGGATGGAATATCATATTAGTAGCTTCGCCTCTTTTAATGAAGAGTGCTTTCAATATTTAGCGGCCACATACTGCATTCTATTTTTCAATGCCATGTGCCCCTGTCCCTTTTGTGCCTACTTCAGGGCCTGAATGAGGAGACCGATCTTGTGTGGCCTGCAACCTCCCACAGTCAGCACAGCTGATGTATGCATGTGCAGAACCAGCTTTTTTTGTTCTCCCTTGCACGTGAGTAGCATGGGCTGGGGCAGTGGCCTGGGTACTTCCTGCTCACCCAAACACAGGCCCGGGGAGTGGGGAAGGACACTTAGCAAGACTGGAGATCAGTGATGTCCATTTCCTTTTTGTTCCTGGGGTATGGGGTCCACTGGGACCATCCCCATGGCATCGGGACCCAGTGATGGGATCCCCCAGAGCAAAGGGTGGCTCCTGGGGAGGGGTGGAAGACACATGCCTCCTTCATCTGAAAATAATTAATTGAAGTCGCACAGATAACCAGGGGCTTGGTCCTCCTCTGTCAATTTGTAGAATTCCCAGCGGAATGCAATGCACTTCGTTTTTCACCCTCTCTGCCTGGGTTCCTGAGGCTCTCTCCTGCTACGCGGAGAGTGCCTTCCACATCAAGCAAGCAGACCAACCTCCCTGCCACAGTCCCTATGCTCCATTACTTTGGGTGCCTTACTTGGCACCTGTATGTCAGTAATGGAGTCAGAGACCAATCGACAAAATGTTCAGGGGTACCCTCCATGGTCCATCAGAATATCCACACCCCTTACTTTTCTCAGTGATAATAAAGGGGCCAGTGCCTGGCCATGTAGAGACCCATCCTAGTCATGGGTGCTAGCTGACATTTCAAAGTCTCAAAGTCAATTTGTGCAGAGGTACAGGGGTCTGCTTCCTTCCAGCTAGGCATTATGTTGACTTTGCAGCTCCAGTGTCTTCTCACGTGTCTCTCCATTGTGCAAGTGTTTTTGTATGGGGGTGGAAAGTTCTGCAAGGTGGGTACCTCACCCCAATCTGAGGGTGCTGCACATCACTCCACACCTGCCTCAACCCTTCTGAAAAGCCTTCTGGTACCTTTTAAGGTGGCAACTTCAAGAGGTCTATGAAAGACCTTCCCAGGGAGCTTCAACTCCACTCCCAACTGACACAGATACCCGAGTCCTTTCCACCAAAACCTTAAAGGCAAACCTCTTATTTTCTGTCTTCTGACCTCTGGTTTTCCTACTTTGTTTCTGTGGGCCTTGGGCTTGTCTGGGCCAGGTACAGTGTGAAGAGTTAATAAACAAAAGTAAGTTTCTATTCCATCACTTAGTTTCCCAGGAACTGTGCCATGCGCTGTTAACGGCTCTCATCTTATTATCGCTGAGACATGGAAATATGACAATTCTCATAGTGCCCTAAGGACTACAGTTATCACAAAAGTGACAATGGATCTGCACTCATTGTACAAGTTTAACTTAAGATTTATATAAGACGGATATCTCTAGGCCTAAGGAAGCTGAAACTGTGCAGTGGAGTAGATTGAGCCCAGAGGCTATAATGAACTGAACAAACACTCCCCTTAAGGGGTTCTTCTGCAAAAAACTATCTGTGCACAGATTACAGACTGAGCTAGGTGTTAGTCTCACACCCTCAGCCTACACACATGTGCCAACATATGTTCTCACATGTTGCTGTGTAACCAGCCCTGAGACTTATACCCTAGCTGTGCAGCAACGGACCCCATCTGAAATGGTAGTCACTGGTGGTTACCACTCTCAGTTCATTTCTACAGAATGTACAGTGACTGAGACTCAGTTAGTGAAACTCACTCATAGTTAAGGTCTAAAACCTTTAGTTAATAAGAGAAAAATAAGAGAGGATTAAATGATTGGAAACCATTTCCTAAATATAGCTGCTATAGTTGCTTTGCAAGTCAGATAGATTTGTTGTCACAGGTTTTCTCTTTGGACTGATTTGGGAGTCAAAATCTTCCATCGAGGCAAGACAGGATGATGTAGCCTGGCAGGACTCCACGTAGCTGGATTTTTTCACTCTGAGGTCCTGCTGAAGGAGATTTCAGGATGACAAAAAGCTTTGAGTGGGACAAACATGCTTTTTTAGCCATCATTAATACAACTTCCCCGGGCAAACCTAAGAATCTTGTCAAGGTCTGCAGGACTTGGAAAAATGACAGTTCTACAACTGTAGGGAGAAGTTCATTCTGGTCAATCCTGCAGCCCTGGTCTCATGGCAGGCTTTTAGGAACCAGGTCTCAATCAACCCAGGTCAGTGGAAGGGTTCAGCCTTCTTTACTTAGGAGAACTTCTGCATTTTGTGTCTCTGAAGCAGGAAAACAGGAAGCCCACCACTTGGCCCTTTGAGAGCAGTTCATGTCACTGTGTGGCAACAGTAGTCAGCAGTCCGTATGTCCTTGAGTGAGCCCTCTTCTTCCATCAGTAGTAATGCTTCTTTTTTCTTCCAGCAAACCTTTTTCTTCAGAAGTATTTTCATGTCCAGGAATGTTCTAAGGAGTTAGTGTTTGAGATCCCTGATGAATCTTGTGCACTGGTCAGTGATTGGAGAAATTCTGCCACTTACTCCTAACTATTTTCAGACAGTCCTCTCATCTCTTTTACAGCACTCCCTCTTGCCTTACTGTATAGCTCATCAGGAACATTGTTTGAATATCACAAAACCCATCGGTCACTAGGAAGGTTTATCTTCGGCTCCTAAGCTGCTCACGTAGATAAGCTCTTCGGCCAGCCAGAGGTTTGGCTGTTTGTCAATCCACCTAATTTCGGTGAGATGACATACAGTTGATTTTCAATGTCTCTCACTGCCAAGAACAACTTGGCAGTAAGGGGGGACTGAAAGGTACTCCGGGCCCCCCATTGTTGTTTTCATTTTCAAAAAGAAAATCCCACTTGGGATTTTCTTTTTAAAAACACAAAAAAGTTGTAACATTGGTGTACAACTATGACACTGTCTGTCAAACTTATAATGAATTGGCAGTCCATGCCGGGCCGGCAGACATTTCTGCATTTGGCAGATGGGGACAGAATTATGGTGATGGAGTAGGGAGACTAAGTAATTAACTCCATCGCCCTGAGAGAATTAACCCCGTCCACCAAGATTTAAATGAGGCACAAAATAAGAAATACCTTTTAAGTATTTTAGTTGCCGTTGTTGGCGTTTTCCCTAGTGGAGATACAAAATAGGGACTTTGATCCCATCTAGCCATGTTAAGGGAAAAGGCTAGCAAAGCCTACACAGTGAAAAGCTTTTTGATTTTATTTCATTGTGGCTGCACACTACCCGTAAAATGGAGTGTGCTCTATGTTTATATGTCAGTTCTGTGCCCTCTGGGATTGCAAGGCATACTTTAGCGTTGACATATGAATATGTAGAAAAAAGTTTTCCTGCATTACTAAGGCACTTTTCACTGTAATTTGTCACTGCAGTGCATTTAAATTGCAGCCAAGCCAGAGCACAGTGGTGCTACTGACATATATATAGTTTTGCCAATTTGTGGGTGGGGTAAAAACACATTGCAAATCACTTTTGACAAGTAACCTTCCATGCTAAAGGTTAATTATAGGCACCTTTTACAAACAACTTATAGGGAAGTGAAGTAGAATGACCAGGGAGGTCCAATATACAGCAGGTGTTTGGGGATTAGCCGTGGCTAAACCACACAGTATCTTAAAGCAAAACCAGTCAGGCAAACATAGAGGAATTACAACTAAAATGGGGTTATTTTTATACTCATATTCTAAAATTATGTTTACACCTGGCCTTCAATTAAATGTTCAGCCAGTCAGACACCTAAGACTCAACATTCCAGGTCTTTGGACATTATTGAAACTTTCAGGGCTGCCACCACCACGCCTCTGTCCTTTACTCCCTTTCCCTGTTTCCTTACCAAAAGTGCTTTGTTATTATCACATGGTGGTGTGTACTTCTAAAAAAAAATAAATGAACATAATATGTTAAGTTTGCAACCCTAAGGATCACACACATATTTGTCATTTATGTTCATGCCACAAAGCCCTTTTGGGGTAAATGTAGACAATCTCCAGGCAGGAAAACTTTAATTGGGTTATTATGACACAAATCCCACTCATACTATCAAAATTCTCAAAGCCAAATGATCTCCATCTGGACATGCGTTAATTAGAACATGCCTAAAACTCTAGCCAGGCATGACCCGATGTGGCATCACCCGGGTGCATGCAGGATGTACTAAAAAAAAGTTCATAGGTTAGTGCCCTACTAGGATGAGACTTATAGGACAATTCCCATTGTACTCAAAGTTACTCTCTCTGCCTAATGGTTACTGAAACATTCTTTCCAATTCCTCCCATGTATCTCCTTCCTTTCACAACTAATAAAAGGCCTTTGTAGGAAATGCCATGTTTTGCATGGTCACCCCCACTTTTTGCTAGCTTACACTGCTATTTTATTTTACTCTGTACATTGGGACTCTGCTAATCAAGCCCCAGTGCAGATGCAATGACCCCTACAACAGGTGGCTAATGCATGGCTATACTCCTAATTGGCATATCTAGTATACCTGTACGTCAGTGGTATAGGGTTCAAGGTGTATCCAGGGCCTTTAAGTTATGTGTCACTAGTAAACTACAACACACATTATGCCAGCATTAGAGTGACAGTGTAGAACATGACTGTTTAAAAACTGCACATGTGACTTATCAAAACAACCCTTCTTATCAGGCCTAAGCCCTCCTTTTTTCAATATGAACAAGACATTCATATACTAGCCTTATTGTTCAATAAGGCAGGGAGTTTGGTATCTAAATGTAGAAAATGTACAATAATAATGTAAAACATGTCCTTACTATGACAAGGCCCCAAAAGCAATTTTCAAAGTAGCTGGGTGAGCTATTCCATGAAAAAGAACGTGGAGTTAATGTTAAAATGTATAATGTTATCTCAGCCTAGCATCTATCTGAAAGGTTCATTCCTGGAATTTTTAAACTATTTATTACAGATCAAATTCCTTAAAACTGTAGAGCCAGATTTGCAACCATTATTTGCAGTCGCAAACAGAAAATCGGCTAGTTTGCGACCGTAAAAAAGGGGGTAGTGTGTACAACCGCTATCAGGAAGGGACGTGCCAAGGATGTCAATTCCTAATAGTGAGTCAGAATGGTATGTACTATTGTTTTGCAACTGCATTTGTGGTCACAAAACACCAACAGTTTACTGCCTAATTTAAGTAGGTGGTGAACCGCTCGCAAACGGGAAGGGGTCCCCAGGGAACTCCTTCCCCTTTGTGAATGGGTGCGAAAATATTTTTTAAGAGTAGGCAGTAGTCCCAGGGACCACTGCCATCCCTTAAAAATCAAAAAGAAAAATGTTCTTTTTTTTTTAAACACATCCCATTTTCCTTTAACCCCTTCCATGCTCATGACGAGCTCAGCTTGTCATGCAGGACACTGCTCGTGTGCTCATGACGAGCTGAGCTCGTCACGAGCTGAGCTCGTCATGAACCATGGAAATCTGAAAAGTTCAGCACCCAGGAAAAACTCCTGCAGCATTGAAGGTGTTAAGGAAATAAGGCTGCATTTGAGAAACTAAGTTGCTTTATTGAAAAATCAAGACCAGACATGGGGGTCACTGTCCCCAGCAGGACACCATCCCTGTGTTTGCAGGCCATTCCCAATGGGTCGCAAATTGCGACCTGCCTCATGAATATTAATGAGGCAGCCTACCACAAAAGCTTGGCTCAACAGTCTAGTATACTGTAATGCGAATAGCGAACTGTTCGCTATGACTCAACGTTTGGCTTCCAGGCCACGGGATATCTGGAGCCCAGTCAAGAGTTATTTGCTTGAAACTGACTCTGCCCTATTTCACAGCAGCTAGCAGGAAAAGAACCTTCCTGGGGTGGGATAGAGCTCCGCTGCTGACTCTGACACAAGTGCGCACCTCTTGAAGGCAGGAGGGGGGCAATGAAACTTGGCATAAAGGGATGTTTACTGGTTGGCTAATCATTGTTTAAGTGGAAAAAATGTGTATGTTGCCCCAGACTACATCGTGCATTATGTACTAAACCATTTTTCAAAATAATGTACTTAGTACTGTTGTAATGAGTCATAATATGCCCTTTTAAGTTGTATATCACTGCAAAAATGGAAAAGAAAGTTTAAAAAATATATATATATATTAATGAGGCAGGTTCCTTGTGACCCATTTGAGAATCTCAAACAGTGTCTCAAACACTGTTGTATAATCTGTTTTGCAAGTCACAAAATGTCGCAATTTGCGACTCGCAAAATGGAATGGTCGTACATATGGCCCTAGAAGCCCTTTGCATGAGCTCCCCACTGTCACCCAGGAGATGAATAGCTTCTTGATAAGGTGTGAACTGGCTTCCAGAGCTGAGACAAAATCCTCACACAAACTTCTGAGGCTCTTCTACAAGGCCATGGGATAAAGCTGACATTCCTAAGCTAAAGAAAATCCTAAATTGCCACATACCTACCCTATCGGGAGATCTGAATGGTGATGTATCCTTAATAAATAAATGGCTGGGGACTCTGCAGATCAGATTGCCCCATGCAGAAATATACCACCAAGAAGTGGACAACTACTCCCTCAGCACCCTGGTTCATGGCAGAATTCGGAGAAGTACGAAAAAAACAAAAAAAACTTGAGAGAACATTGAGAAGAGACTATCAGGTCATAGACTAAACATCCTATAAAACAGCTGTCAGAAACTTTCACTATAACTTAAAAAACTCCTGATCTATCTTTTACACAGATAAAATTGGCCGGGCTGAAAACCAGCCAAAAGAAATGACAACATTGTCTCTTGCTTTATTGACACCAATCATACGTCCCTGTGGTGATACTCACCCCAAAAACTAGTCAGGAGTGAAGCTATACAAGCTAACTTTGGAGTCTTCACAACTTTGCCCCCATGTCCTCCCTCTCACTTCCACCAAATCAAAGCCACTCCAGCTAATTTCCTGACATCTTTCGCCCTCCCAAATCAAGAAGAACTAAAAAGACTGCTTCTATTATACAAAACCACTCGACTGTTGTTTGCCCATATAATGAGACAAATAACACAGGTAATCAGTCCGGTCTATGCAAAGGTGCTTAATATCTCCCTTCAAACTCCCTCTGCTATGGAAACAAGATCGTGTCATCCCACTATTGAAGAAACCCTCTGCAGACAGTAAGATTCTATTTAACCTCCAGACCTTTATCAATTTTCACAGCTGCTACTGGAATACTATAATATATAATAAATACCCATCCATAGGTATTGTTAGCAGTTCATCACCTCCTGCACCCCTCCCAGTCAGGTTTTCATTCATATCACAGCACCAAAACAGCACTGCTTGAAGTCTCGGAGTCATTAAAAATGTCCATAGTCTGCAGGCAACCCTGGGCTTAGTTTGCGTAGTAGCGCTTCGCGTAGATTTGCAAAGGGCACTTCGCATTACGCACACTTCGCGTCAGCTTTCTTAACACGGACTGGTAGTTTCTCATTGCGATCGGTCGGGGGCATACGTGACCACTCGCAATGTTATGTTATGTTATGTTATTATAAGCTTGTAGAGCGCTGTATCACCCAGGGGCATCTAAGCGCTATCAGCGGATACATAACATCGGTAAGTAAACGAGCAGATCACAGAAGCCCCCATGCCTCCACAAAAAGCACTGTCTTCAGCTTTTTCCTGAACGAAGATAGGTTTGTTTCCTTCCTGAGTTCGGCCGGAAGAAGGTTCCATGCAGGAGGGACAGTGCTGGAAAAGGCTCGGCCACCCTTAGATGTAAGGTTGTACCGAGGACAGAGAAGATTACATGCCTCCGCCGATCGGAGGGACCTGGTAGGTAGGTACCTAGGAAGCCGATCTTTAATGTATTTGGGGGCTGAGCCATAAACCGCTTTGTGTGCAATACAAAGGCTTTTAAATTTAGTTATTTGGGCGATGGGAAGCCAATGTAAGGTGCAAAGGAGGGGCGTAGCATGAGTTTGCCTGGGTTTTTTAAAAATAAGCCTTGCCGCGTCGTTCATCACGACCTGTAGGCGGGCCAGAAGGTAGTTAGGGAGCCCATAGTATAGGGAATTACCATAGTCCAGCCGAGCTAGAACCAAGGCGGAGACAGCCAGCCTCAAGGTGGAAGAAGATAAAAATGAGGAGAGTTTCCTCAGCTGGCGGATCAAACTCACACAGATGCCCACCACTGATGATACCTGCTGAGTCATAGAAAGTCGGGCATCAATTTTGATGCCAAGACTTTTGACTGCTGGTACTGGGGCTGGAGGCGGTCCCAGTTCAGTCGGCCAGAACTGATCGCACCAAGGGTTGGCAACTGTAGTGATTACCAGGACTTCGGTCTTTTCTGGGTTTATTTTTAAGGAGTTGTTAGACATCCAGCTAGTTATGAATTTGAGAGTATTCTGCATTCTCAAATGGGCCTGAGCATTGTTGTCAATCTGAAACAGGATTTGTGTGTCATCTGCGTAATTGTAGACTCTACAGTCCATGAGAAACCTGACCTCCCCGCGTTGAGAATCTCACCGGGAGGTTTATTTTCCACTCTCACGATCGGCTACTTGATGTTGCTGATCACAAACAAGGAAAAAGTCTCGCCGGGATTTTGATTTTGCTCGCTCGTGGTCGCCAACTTGACATTGAGGACCGCGAGCAAGAAAAAATACCCGCTACGCGATGCATTTTTGCACTGTGCTACGTGCAATTTGCGTAGCGCGTAGCAGCACAAACTACGCACGCACGCTCCGTGAGCGTAGCGTAGTACTACGCCCAGGGTTAGGTAAAATGCCACACTTATTTTCAACGCTTCTCTTAACCCCTTGATCACAGTGCAAATTCGGCCGCTGTGCTGGCGAAATAATTAGTGGGTGGGGTTCAGATGGCCCCCAGCCGTCCTCCGCACACGCCCACTGTGCAAGGGGTTAAAAATAATCATGTTTGTTATTGTTTGAAATTTTATATAGAAACTCATTTATCTGAGAACGGATTCTAATAATCCTTTCATTACACCTTGCTTCAGCTGAAATGTTTAATGAGAGCTATTCTCTTACACTCTTTAACTTTTACGTGAGGGAATACTATTTTCATACTATTTCAGTACTGATAGGCATATTCATGCATTACAGGCATGAAAATAACCCCCTTCCAACATGGCTGCCTTACATATTCTACATTGCCAGCAGAATGTGAAGGTCCTGGGAGGCGGCAAGTGAAAACGGAAGTATATTCTATGCCTGTAATATGCAGATGTAGCCTGGTAAGTACAACTAGCTCTTGGAAGGTCAGGAACACTATTAAATGATCTTGTCATACATAACGTTCTGCCTGTGCTTGGGACTGATGGAGCGAGTTTCAGAATAATATTTTATTTTGACTCGCAAAGTTAAACTTCCATAATAATAACCGTATTAATTGATTTGTGGTGAATTATTAAGCAACCTAGATTAAAATGCATTTACATGCCACGAGGGATTAATACATGTGCTCTTTTGTTGCAAAAGCAAGTGCGTTGAAAATAATGAACTAACCTTGTCTATTGTCTTTGTCAGTATTAAATGCGGCTGTTCAATTAATGGCATGTGCTTATTTGTGTGCTTATGTTATGTCCTACGTCTTTTATGTGGCATAAGTTTGTGGAGAATTCTGTGGCTTGTGCTTAAGCTAGGTAACATTATTAACGGGTTAATAATTAGCAAAGGGGGTGGGTAACAGAATGGGTCTCAATTCTCTAATTAATTAATGTCTTGTGTTTGTTTGAATACTAGTTTCAAAGGGAGAGGCTTAAGGCCTAGCGTTTTAAAGATGGTGTTTAGAATCCTGTCCGGTGTGGAGCCCTGCACGTATTCAGAAGTGGAAATTTTACCACATTGACAGTTGTCAAAGAAATATGATGAATAGTTTGTGCAAGACGTGCTCTGAAAGTGACAAAATCAAGGACAGGAAGCGGCAAATCTGCCAAGTTAAGGAAGTAACGGACTGTTACTTGAAGAATGTTGCATTTCCGAGGAAGCCGAAAGACATGTATTTGTCAGACAATGGAGTCAAAGAAAAGGCTCGGTTTTGGGTTGGAAACGTGATGAGCTGACATGGACTGACATCTGTCAGCCAATAGGAACTCTGGATGACAAGAGAAAGAATACATTTTAGTGAGATTAGCTAGACAGGAAAGTTATAAAACTTGGCCCCTTTGACAGGAGGGCTGCTTCTTGCTTTACCGATTCCTGAAGGGCGTGTCGTGCCGTTGGACTCTTTTGGCGCACGTAAGGATAATAGGCCTAAATGATTTTCCCTTACAGGTGGAGCAAAGAATAGTTAGGGAAATAGCTTTGAGGGATTGGAAACTGTTATTTTGCCTTAAACATGCTTACTGATTTGCTTTGAAATGTCAATCTAATTGATCATTCCTCATTAAATGCTGCTTATTTGCTAATAAAATAATGAATTATTGAATAAAATGCTTTTTCTTTGAAGAATAAAATTAATAAATTAGATTTTGATTCGACAAGCTGGTCTTGTTTATTCATGGTCTAGTTACCATTAGCTGATCCATTTACCTTAGTGACTTAACCGCATGCGTTTTTTTTTGCGCTGTGCGGCGTTTTTCGAAAAGCCGCGTTACATGACGAGCTGAGCTCGTCATGAGCATGCGAGCGGCGCAACTCATGACGAGCTCAGCTCGTCATGAGCGTGGAAGGGGTTAATTAAAATGATATTTGCATAAAAACCATGGTAAGAGTTGATAAACTGCAGATGTATATAAATGTGTAAATAGTTTGTGAATAGGTTCTGATTAATAGGTCACATGATTCAGTTGCCCAAAAGTTGTCTCGTTAGTTTATGGGCCTTGTGAGTGATTTATGATTAATGGTGAGTATCATGGTGTTGGGTAGCATTGTTGAGACAGTTTTTCTATAGGGGCGCTGGGTCAATTCCTTGGTAGCAGAGTTACGGTTGCTATGGTAACTGTCATGCTACATGGTAATTACATAGGATCGATGTTTAACATATGTTGAGTTTGTTCAGTTGTTATATGTAGTCAAAAGGTTTTTTCCAGCAGTGTGAAAATTCCTGGTTTTGTGCTGGCATAAGAGTAGTGTAACAGGTGGAGTTGCACAGTGCATGGTACTGTCGTATATCACTAGTGTTGTGGTCGTACAGCACAAGTTTAGGGATTCTAGGTGTGCTAGGTAAAATGTATAGTAAGGGTTGTCTATGAAATCGTAGCTTTCGAGTATAGGGACATCTGTCATGTTTTAAAACTCACTGTGAAAAAAGTTGTAGAATTTATCCAAGCTTGAGTGAAGGGTAAGGTAGCGTCGTCTATTTTTACTAGTGAGTGAGGATTTCATTGGTTGGTTAAAGTCCTACCAAAATTCATGTATGTATGGTTAGGGTTTCTTCCGTTTGAATATGCGTAAATGAATTTTGTAATATATGATCAAGTGAAACTTTGAATTGTCACTTTAAGTGCATTTAGAGAGAAACAAGTTCATTATTACCTGTTAGAAGGGTAGAGTAGCCTTACTTTATCAACGTATGAATATTCTGCGAAAATAGCGTTGTCTATTTCACGCGAAAGAATACTTGAGTGACTGCAAAAGCTATCACTTTATTTAGTGAAACAGACAAATGGTTTGTTTTTCTGCAAGTTACTAACTGAATTCCATTGAAAAAGGTTTGTTAAAATGGCGCTGTGAAAATTTTTTTGTGAAGGAGGGGTGAGCTCTAGGAGCGAGAGACGAGAAACTGCAGCGGCAGTGTACGTCACAGGGTCCACGCTGTGATTGGCTAGCATACGTCACAGTAAGCGCACTGATTGGCTCACGTGACTAAGACTAGCTGTCAGCTGATTGGCTAAACCTGAAAGCAGTTATTTTATTGGTTGAGCAAGGTGGTGACGTAGCTTAACCTGATTGGCTTGTTGGTGTGTTTCGCGCACGGATTGGTTGGTTTTGCGGAACAACCAGGAAACATTTACGATCTATTCTAAATAAGCGGATTCATTTAAAAACATGGATTATTATTATATTAAGCAGAAAAAGAAACTTTCATGCTTCCAGAAATTGAAAAATAAATTTAAATCTGACAAGAAAATTGAAACGCGAGGTGGAAAGTTACTTCATAAGTACAAAACACCTGCAGCTTTTATGGAAGGTGAATATGGTTATCATACTTGCCTTTGGTTTGAGAATTGGATGGATTATACCAAGAATGATGGTGTTTTAGCATGGACGGAAGATGGTTCCTCTAACATTAAGGTTATGAAAAATTTAAGAGACAAGATGATGACACTTTAACCAAAGCCTAGACCTACACAATTTGAGGCTTTAGCTGAATGAGAGGATGAGATGTTTCAATTGGTAAGGGAAAAAAAGGTATAACAAGAGGTACCAGATTAGATATTGATCGAGAAACTCATGAAGATAGAATGCGTCGTTGGAGACTTAGTGCATGTGATGGTCGGTATCCAGCAAGATTTGGTGAGGCAACTAGTCAAAATAATGTCAGAAAGAAAAATAATAATGCTGAAGAAAGTGAATTAGAAGATTCAGTTTTAGAAGAGATTTACATTACAAAACCGAAAAAGCCTCCTCCTTATCAACCAGCTTGTACATGGTCTTCCCCGATGGTTCCTTCGGGGACTTCACCAAGTGCTCCTCCTAGAGAGATTATTGATGAAGCATCACCCAGATTAAATCCAAATAATGCAAAAACTCCTGAAAGAGTAGAAACAAGATCTAACTCCAGTGTGTCTGGTGAAAATAGAAATTATGCTGAAACCCCAGTTCATAGAAATGATATCCTAAGAAATATAATAAGAACAGAAAGATGTGAGGAAATCCCAAATACTTCAGAATATTTCCGATCAAAAAATGAATTAATACAGCAGTTAACAAAAAGCATGGAAGCAGTAATGATACCAGTAACGATTGGACCTGTTCAACCAGTATTTGATCAAAGAGAAATTAGACACTCAGCTTTAACTATTCCATTAAATGCAAAAATTCAGAAAGTGGCTGAAAAATTGTATTCAGATTTATCAGAAATTCACCGAGAAAAAACAATGAGGCCCGATTTAACTTTTAATCAAAGTCCGTTTTGTAGAACACCAACAGGTGCAGAATCTGATGCTGATTCGCCGGAAAAGAGCATAAATAAAATAGATTTACCACATACCCCAAAGACTCCAGAAATTAAATTACTTGATGTTGCAAAATTAAAAGCAGATTTGGAGGAATTGATTATTGGCACAATTGGACCAGACAATTTAAAGCTGTATCAGGATGAAGAATTATTGTTTATTTGTAAAAGCATACAATGGAAAACTAAAACCAAGTCTGTACAGTTAGAAGAATTAGCTACTGAATTGGAAGTTGATCTGAGCAGGAAAACGAATTTGGGAAAACATTACAGAGTAGATTTTACTGAAAAAGACATTGAAAACCTGAATAATACAGGAAGAATAATGCATATAAAAGAATTAATTGTGTTCTTAAAGAGATTAGGTTAATTAAGTAAATGGAGAGTAAAATGGACAAATAAAAGAGAGGAAGAAAGGAGAGAAAGAAGTGAAGTAGCAAATCAGTTTCTAATGAGAGAAATAGCAGGAGGTGGGTATGTGCATGTTCCTTGGACAAGGCAGGATATCTTATTGTTCACCAATGATTTCCCTCGGCTGAGAGAAAAGCCTGTGGAATGGTATCGACAGGTGGATAGATTTATTAAGGTTTCAAAAGTTCTGTGGATTGATCTTGATGGATTCTTTGACATTGTTGTCTCATCGGATCTTTGGACAGAATGTAAAATTTCTGTAAGTTGGCCCAAAGAAGAACCTGCTCGAGATAGAATAACAGGTGCCACATCAGCAGATGTTATGGATCTGTATGACAAAGTAATTGTGTGGTTGAAAAACAAGATTGCCCCAAAAGAAGTTGATTGGGTTAAAATAGACAGAACAAATCAAGAGCCAAAAGAATCAGTACATTCATTTTATGAAAGGATACTGTTGGTTTTTAAACAATACAATGGCTATGAAAAATTAAGTGAAAAGGATATGAGCCACTTTATATACAGGTTTGTTTATGGTTTAAGACCTGAAATTGGTGAAATGATTAGAAATGGAATTGTTGGTTGGCAATCACTATCAGTTGATGATATTTTGAGAAAAGCAAAATATTGTAGTGATGAAATAGATGCCAAACAAAAGAAGCTAAAGGAGAAAGCTATGTGGGCACAGGTGAAGGTAGCTGAACAGCAAATAGCAACTCTGGAAAACAAAAATGTTAATCGGAATCAAGGAAAATTTAAAGGTAATAAGCATAGATTGATGGGAAATATTGAAGAGTTAAAGCAAAAACTCCCATGTTTTAATTGCGGCAAAATTGGACACTGGAAGCGCGAATGTAAAAATCCGCCCAGAAATTTTAAAAATGCATCATTAAATCCGCAGATGCAGAATGAGATAAATCTGCAGCAACAGCTACAGCAACAGCTACAGCGTCAGATTCCACAACCGCCACTTCCAAATTGTGTAAATGTGCAGAGATACAATACAGAAACAGGATTCTGCGAAGGAGAGCAGGTAAACAGATCGCAAAGAGTAAATGTGCAAAATGTTTCTCAACAATATTTGATGAAAGAAAATGGAGGGAGTGATTCTGAGGATTACTTATGACGGTGCCTGGGAGAGGAGGAAGAGTGTGTGCTTGGAGCCACTCTTGAGGTAGACCAATCAGGTCCATTTGTAAATGGTAAAGTGAATGATGTAGAAATCACTTTTCTTGTAGAAACACGTGTGCTACCCGTTCTACTGTTAGATCAGTTGAAATAGAAAACCTGCCTCTCTCTGGTGATACCATCCAAGTAGTTGGCGTAGCCAATCAACAAATTAAAACAGATTTAACAGAACCTGTCAAAGTTGAAATTGGACAATTTAAAGACAAACATAGATTTGTAGTTTATAACAGCAGTCCTGTAAACTTGTTAGGAAGGGACATTTTATGTAAGATGAATTGTAAAATATATTGCTCACCGGATGGTATTGAGCTCCAAACTCAAGAGGAAGATGGGCTTTACAGGTTAACAACGTTAATGGTTGAAGCAGAGGAAAGTGAATTATTTCCTGGATTTGATAAAGATAATCTTCCAGAAGAATTAAAAGAGACAGTAAATGCTAAAATTTGGGATTTGACAGGAAGTGAAATGGGTTTGATGAAAAATGTTGACCCAGTTAAAATTACAGTGAAACAAGGAGTAGATTTTCCAAACATTCCTCAGTATAAAATGAAGGCAGAAACTATTGAAGGTGCTATACCTGTAATTGAGAAATTCATAAAACAAGGTGTTCTAAAGGAAATTGAAAGTAGTCCATGTAATTCAGCGATTATGGGGATTAAAAAGCCAAATGGAACTTTTAGGATTGTTCAAGACCTGAGAAAGGTTAATCAAATAGTTGTTCCATGTTGCCCAGTTGTTCCAAACCCTGCGGTAATTCTTTATCAGATTCCGCATGATGCAGAATGGTATACAGTTATAGATCTTTGCAATGCATTCTTTACTGTTCCATTGCATCCAGAAAGCCAACAAATGTTTGCGTTCAGGTTCCAGGATCGCATCATAGCATGGTCTCGTATCCCACAAGGGTATACAGAGAGTCCATCTATTTTTAATCAGTTGCTAAAGAAATCCTTGGAAAACTTAGATTTGCCTGGAAAATCAACATTGGTACAATACATAGATGACCTCCTTGTGGCTGGAAAAACACGAGATAACTGTGTAACAGATACCATTACTCTTTGAAATCTTTTGGCAGATGAGGGACATAAAGTGTCTCCTGCAAAATTACAGTTTTGCAAACAAGAAGTAAAATATCTTGGTCACAGGATTGCAAAAGGAATCAGGCAGGTAACTATTGAGAGAATTAAAATGATTCAGGGAATGCAACCTCCAAAGACACAGAGACAGGTCAGAATGTTTCTAGGAATCGTTGGTTATTGTCGCCAATGGATTAGTGGATTTTTAGTAATTGCAAAACCACTTCAGAGACTGACAAAAGCAGACATAAAAGACCCGATTACTTAAACAGAAACTGAGTTAGAAGCTTTTGAGCAGTTAAAAAGAAGTCTGTGTGAAGCACCAGCATTGGGAATGCCAGACTATGAGAAGGAATTTGAGTTGTATTGCAGTGAAAGGGAAGGTTGTGCATTATCAGTTCTGATTCAAAGACATGGAAAACTGAGAAAGCCAATAGCCTATTTCTCAGCAGTTCTTGATCCTGTTGCAAAAGCATTACCTGGCTGCTTAAAAGCAGTGGCTGCAACTAGTATAAGCCTTGAATAGAGCGAAGGAATTATAATGGGATTTCCTGTAAAGGTTTATGTACCCCATTCAGTTGAGATTCTTCTTACCAGAAGCAAAACACAGCATTTGACAAGTAACAGATTAACCAAATATGAAAAAGTAATTCTGGGATCAGATAAAGTCTCGATAGCAAGGTGTGTGAATTTAAATCCTTCCACATTATTGCCTGATGGTACAGTAACAGAAATCAGAAACGAGAATGACATTGATCATGAATGCCTGGATGTTTTAGAATATTGCACCAAACCCAGGCAGGACATTAAAGATGTCCCATTAACTGAATCAGATTTTGTTTACTTTGTTGATGGTTCATGCTTAAGAACAGATGAAGGTGTTCTGAGAGCAGCATATTCTGTCTGCACAGTTGCGGATGTAGTTGAGGCTTCTTGTCTCGAAGGAATTCGTTCAGCTCAAGTAGCAGAATTGATTGCTTTGATTCGTGCTTGTGAAAGAGCAAAGGAGTTCAGGATTACCATAGTGACTGATAGTCAGTATGGATACGGTGTAGTCCATGACTATGGTCAGCTCTGGTCTCAAAGAGGTTATTTAACTTCTGCGGGAACTCCAATCAGGAATGCAAAATTGATCAAAAGATTGATCGATGGCACTCAGTTACCAGAGAAAATTGCTGTCGTAAAATGTACAGCACATAAAAGAGGCGAGGACTATATTACGAAATGATATGCTTATGCTGAAGAGTGTGCAAGGTTCTGTGCGAAAAATAATATGTCAATCTATCGGGAGAAAAACAATGTACATGTTTTGAACTCACTTATGCTAACATCTGTAGTTGAGACATGGCAAGGAGTAAAAGATTTACAGGATGAGGCAGATGATGAGGAAAAAGACACATGGTTAAAAGCAGGTTGCAGACAGCGAGAAGATGAGATTTGGGTTTACAAAAATGACAGACCAGTTATGCCAAATAGCATGATTGCTGACATGGCTCGAATGTATCATGGTCCAGGACATATTGGAAGGGATTCAATGATTAGGTTGTTTAGGCAGACAAGGTACAATCCAAAGTTCAGACTAAGTGCAGAATCTTTTTGTCAGAGATGTTTGATCTGTCAGCAGATCAATCCAAACAGAAAAACAGTTGTGAGCATGGGAACCATAGGACAGGAGGGTGGTCCTTTTACTAGATTGTAAATGGATTTCATTGACATGCCACCCCATAACAAGTTGAGATATGTCTTAGTGATAGTCTGTTTGTTTTCAAGATGGGTGGAAGCGTTTCCAACACATCACAATGATTCAGTTACTGTTGCAAAATTGCTTTTAAGGGCGATCATACCTAGGTACGGTTTTCCAGTGACTGTTGAAACTGATTGTGGCACACATTTTGAAAACAGACTATTACAAATGATTTGTGAAGCTTTGAATATAAAACAAAAGTTGCATTGTGCCTACAGGCCAGAAGCATCAGGTGTTGTTGAGCAAATATATGGTACAATCAAGAATAGAATAGCTACAATGTGTCTAGCTACAGGAATAAAGTGGACTGATGCACTTCCACTTGTTTTGATGTCTTTGAGAAGTACTCCTGATAAAAAGACAGGGTTGAGCCCCCATGAAATACTTATGGGCAGAGTCATGAGACAAGCATTTGTTCCAGTTGGTAAATTAATGAGTATAAATGATAGCGTCATTTTGGAATACTGCAGGAACCTTTCTGACGTCGTGACTTCTGTGTTCCATCAGGTGGGAACTGAAGTGATAACAAGAGAGAAGGAACAAGATCATGATCTGTTAACAGGAGACTGGGTGAGGACAAAAATACACCGGAGAAGAAATTTCCTAGTACACAGGTGGCAGAAAGCAACACAGGTGATACTTGTCACAACAAATGCAGTAAAGTGCAGAGGTTTGAAAAGGTTGATTCATGCTAATCACACCATTAGTGTGCCAACACCTGAAAATCCTCACGAAGGTGACACTACAACTGATTCAGATTCTGAAGAAAAACCTGAAAGAAATCCAGATACTGACGATCGACAAGAAGGTCGACATCTGGAGAATTCAAATGCGAATGAGGCATTGAATGAAGATACTGAAGAAATCGTGATACTTGACTCAGAAGATGAAGAGAATCTGCTAGAAAAAGAAGCAGAAGAAGAGTCTGATCAAGTGGTGATTCAAAATCAGGGGAGTATTGAAAAGCAGATTGGAAGCTCTGAAGGCAGGAACGGTAACTCTGAAACTGGGAAGTTGGAAGCTATTGCAGAAGAAGAAGAAGACGAAATTCCAAGTACCAGCTATAAGAATGATGTTCCTAACGGAGTGAAACTGCTGAGTAAAGAAGAACCTAGATTTAGATTTGAAAACTCAGATACTGAATCAGATGAAAGTGATGAAGAATCCAAAATGGAAAGTTCAAGAAAAAGAGCTTGGAGAGCAGAGTGTAACTCGACTGAACCAAAGAAGAAATTATCAAGAATAACTGGCCTAATGAGAATGAAGGTCTGAAATTCAAATTAGTCAACAGATCAAAAGAGCAAATTAAGAGGAGATACAGATAAGAAAATTCAAGCAGGGGAAAAGATTGAAGTAATTAGCAGTAGGGCAAAATGAGTTGTAAAACCTAACCAGAAGTACAAGTCCCCTGAGTGGACTTATATAATAATCCCACCAGTAGTGGAGGTAAATAGCAGTAGTCAGGAAGATTTAAATGACAGAAGTGATAATGACTGATTTTGTTTCAATTTAAAGTTGAAATCTGTTTTTGGCATAAGGCTGAAGAAATTGTGTTAGGTGACACAAGGTCGAAGAAATTGTGTTAGCTGGAAAAACACATTGATGTAAGACGCAAAGTCGAAGAAAAGCTGTTAGAGAGTAGGTTTTTCTCTTTAAAAAAAAATGAAAAACAGGGGGGTGTATATACATTTTTGATTTTTGATTTTTTTTGTAAGGCTTTTGTTACAGAGTAAAGATGCCTACTACTAACAGAAATTCAAGATGTTCTTTTCTTAGAAGATGTTGTAAAATGTCTTTTATTTGTGTGGTTTTAATAATCTTCGTCTGGTTAATTTTGGCTGTCATTTTCCCTTTTGGAGTAGACAAAGAGATGTACAAAGCTGATATGACAAGTAAAGCTATGGCTAAACAAGATAATCATGGTACAGCAGGCAAAACTAACAGAGTTATTGATCATAAACCAGAGATCCACCAAGATAGAGCTGTTGGTGATTTTTCTAGTAATACTTTTTCAAGGCTTTTATCTGAATATGTTAAGGTCGTGGATGTTAAAGATTGCTACATTTGTGTGAAACTACCTGCTTCTGTTTCGGAGGGGGTAACATATAATATGCTTCCCCTTACTTATGGCATTACTTGCAGTGTAATAGCTAGTCTGTTTTATCAAACAGGTCGTTTAGAGTACTATTATTCTAACTACGACGAGATTTTTGAAAATTTAAAGGTTGATAAAAGCTTGAATAGGCATAAACAAGCTAAACAGATGAGGGAATTTTTCATTGTAACTAATGAACTTACTTATGAGTATGCTTTTAGAAACAATTTATCTTGCAAATTGAGAGCTGAAGAAAAGTCTTTCTTAAACTTAGTTGAAGAGAGAAGAGCAATTTATAAAAGAAATGAGATACTGAAACAAACCAAATCTAAGTTTTGGCAGATTGAGGACGAGAAACTCAATGGTAGAACTGGATATGTTGCTATTCACATACATAAACCTGTTAGTGGAAAGCTTTGTATTAGGAGAGACAATACGCTTTTTGATAATTACTTTGTGGGTGCAAGTCAATGTGAGGATACTTATCAAATCTTGGGTGGATGGGGATTTAAAGGTGGTAAAGATCCAATTTTTCCTGGAATTTATTTTGTGTGTGGAGATAAGGCCTATTATAATCTCCCAGATCACTGGTGTGGCACTTGCTATATCGGATTAGTTTTTTCCAAAATTTTTCATGTAGATCGAACTGTAAAGGGTTCATTTAAAATTAGCAATCAACTGAGTAGATTCAATAGAGAAAGTTTTTCAGAAATTTTGGGAGATATTTTTGGTGCAGTAATACCTTTCGTGGGTATAACTCTGAATGCAGTTAAATTCAGAAAATTGTCTACAATTGTTGACAGATTGTCTACTGATACTGCCAGTTGTTTCCAGCTAGTGGATACTGAAATTATTGCTATGAGATCTATGGGTATGCAGAATCGTCTTGCCCTTGATATACTGCTAGCAAAAGAGGGAGGGGTTTGTGGAATATTACATGTCCAGCATTGCTGCACATATATTCCTGACAAGAGTCAGAATATTGAGATGTACATTAAAAATATTACAGAATTACATTTAGAAATTGTACCTTTAGAAGATGAAGATTTTTCAGAACGCTTGAGCAAAAGATTTGCAGCAATCAAAACCTGGTTTCAAGAGATTGGTGATTCAATTTGAGGTAAAATACTGACTCCTTTATTGGTTATAGTTTTTGTGATACTTATGTTGAAAATTAGTTGCATGTTACACAAAAGAAAGAAATTTCTAAGGGAAAAGAAGAGGATTTATGAGCTCAGAAAGGGACAAGATAAGGAAATAGAACTAGAAGAGTTTCGTAGATCACAGTATGAGAGTTACAAGCAGACAGCAGAATCAAAACTTTAGAAACACTAATACAGTGAAAGTCAAAACATGTTCAAGGGTTTACATTTTTGCTAAAGAATTTTGGGTCTAGTTTGGTGATTTTGAAATCACCAGATGAGGGAGTTGATGGAGCGAGTTTCAGAATAATATTTTGTTTTGACTCGCAAAGTTAAACTTCCATAATAATAACCATATTAATTGATTTGTGGTGAATTATTAACCAACCTAGATTAAAATGCATTTACATGACACGAGGGATTAATACATGTGCTCTTTTGTTGCAAAATCAAGTGCGTTGAAAATAATGAACTAACCTTGTCTATTGTCTTTGTCAGTATTAAATGCGGCTGTTCAATTAATGGCATGTGCTTATTTGTGTGCTTATGTTATGGCCTACGTCTTTTATGTGGCATACGTTTGTGGAGAATTCTGTGGCTTGTGCTTAAGCTAGGTAACATTATTAACAGGTTAATAATTAGCAAAGGGGGTGGGTAACAGAATGGGTCTCAATTCTCTAATTAATTAATGTATTGTGTTTCTTTGAATACTAGTTTCCAAGGGAGAGGCTTAAGGCCTAGCGTTTTAAAGATGGTGTTTAGAATCCTGTCCAGTGTGGAGCCGTGCACGTATTCAGAAGTGGAAATTTTACCACATCGACTGTTGTCAAAGAAATATGATGAATATTTTGTGCAAGACGTGCTCTGAAAGTGACAAAATCAAGGACAGGATGCGGCAAATCTGCCAAGTTAAGGCAGTAACGGACTGTTACTTGAAGAATGTTGCATTTCCGAGGAAGCCGAAAGACATGTATTTTGTCGGACAATGGAGTCAAAGAAAAGGCTCGGTTTTGGGTTGGAAACGTGATGAGCTGACATGGACTGACATCTGTCAGCCAATAGGAACTCTGCAGGACAAGAGAAAGAATACATTTTAGTGAGATTAGCTAGACAGGAAAGGTATAAAACTTGGCTCCTTTGACAGGAGGGCTGCTTCTCGCTTTCCGATTCCTGAAGGGCGTGTCGTGCCGTTGGACTCTTTTGGCGCATGTAAGGATAATAGGCCTAAATGATTTTCCCTTACAGGTGGAGCAAAGAACAGTTAGGGAAATCACTTGAGGGATTGGAAACTGTTATTTTGCCTTAAACATGGTTACTGATTTGCTTTGAAATGTCAATCTAATTGATCATTCCTCATTAAATGCTGCTTATTTGGTATCATGGTGTTGGGTAGCGTTGTTGAGACAGTTTTTCTATAGGGGCGTTGGATCAGGACATTTACTGTAACTCTGTCGATTGCTAATTGTTCCTTCTGAAAAAAGTTTGAAATTTCTGTGTCGCAGTGTTTTTTATTTATTTATACCTGAATCAGTGACCCTTTTTTGTTGTTTAGCTTCATGAATGCCGATAATAGGTGGAACTGCTGTTTCTTCTTAATCGAGCTGCCAGTGTCATTTAGAAGCTGAGTTTTAAATCTGTTCCTAGTCTTTCAAATTGAGTTTATCTGCCTAATGTTTTGGAGGTGTTAGGAACCAAGGGGCATATTATCAAGAACAGCGTTAAATTATTGCCGGTTTAGCGGCAGAAAACTGCAGCTAAAGCGGCGATAATGGGCTTGATATTATGCCCTGGAGAATTGCAATAGAAGCCCATGTTCACACCAGAACATGGACTTCTATTGGAATTCTCAAGGGCATAAAATCAAGCCCATTATCGCTGCTTTAGCGGCAGTTTTCTGCTGCTAAACCGGCGATAATTTTTAACGCTGTTCTTGATAATATGCCCCCAAGTATTTCCTGAATGCATACCATCAGTAAGCTGAGTGACTGTGGTAAAAGCGCACTGTAAAGCTCTCTTTCTTCCCTTAACCCCTTGCATCCTCGTGACGGACGGGTGCCGTCACGCATCACGGTGGTCAGGGGCGGAAGACGGCACCCGGCCGTCCCAATCCCGCCCACTAATAAAAACTCCTGCACAGTGCGAAAATCCACTGTGCACGCAAGGGGTTAAAAGCTGTTACGAAGATATAATGGTTGTGATCCACTGACTGCAAAGAACTGGCTTATGAACAATTTTGCTACCCTAGGGCACTGAAAGGATGTAAGAGTTTAGTCTACCGAGTTGCAAAATGTACTGGGTATGCTTAGTTCTTTGAAATCTGAGAACCTATTTCTGTTTTC
The DNA here is from genome assembly GCF_964261635.1 of Lissotriton helveticus. Taxonomy (NCBI): domain Eukaryota; kingdom Metazoa; phylum Chordata; class Amphibia; order Caudata; family Salamandridae; genus Lissotriton; species Lissotriton helveticus. Next base: position 874,374,944 of record NC_136068.1, on the reverse strand, counting down.
TTTTGGTAAACAAATAAGTGCAATCTGAGAGTTGCGGTCTTTGCTTCACATCACCCTCTTGGACTGATATTAATGATGAAAAAGATATGCTGAAAGAAAGTCCATAACTCCATATGTGGTGCAACAAGGACGCACTAAATGTGACAAATGCAACAAACATTCATTGATAGTTCGCAATAGACTTTACTTCATGAATGCCAACATTTTATAGCAGGAAACAATACTAATAGCTTACAATCTCGCAAATGCTAGACCTATTGCATTGCAAATGCTTGTTATATCTGGTGCCAGTCGTTATGTGGGTGAATTCCGTGGCCTTCCACCCAAACTGGTTATGGGCAGTTCTTCCCTTCCCCTGGGTTTTGATCCAAACTGTCTATGGTGGCAAAGGCATGGGCAGGCCTTGGGCCGTTCCCTTGTGTGCCCTTCAGGCAGGGTCCTTTGAAGTGTTATCAGGGCAGGGCTCAAATCCTCCCCAGCCATCCTGTCAGCAATACAAAAAACATCACAGGAGGGCCATTTACAGTCATGTGAACCTGAAGACAGGCAGAAAGGCAGATTTGGCTTAAAACAGAAAAATGGCAACTTTCGAAAATTTACATTTTCAGAATAGTAACTTAAAATCTGTCTTTATAAATAAGGAGGGTTTTGAATTACAATTCATTTGAGTGCAAATAATATGTCTCTATCCGGTTCCAAACTGAAATTAGCACTTATTAGGTGCAATAGAGTAACCAAAGTGTTAGTCTATGGGAGACATAGCCTTAAAGCAGTGAAAAACAACATTAGCAGCTTTTCCATGCCACGACATGTAAAACATAGACTCACATGTACCCTTAGGGTCTACCTTAGGAGTGACTTATACGTTTTAAAAAGGAAGGATTAGGCCTGGTAAAAACATCTATTTCACAGGTTGAATTGCAGTTTAAAACTGCACTGCAGGGTGCAGTTGCAGGCCTGCGTCATGTTTTTCAAGGCTAATTTAGTGGATGGAGGTACTGCAGCCCACTAGTAACATTTGACTTACTGGCCCTGGGTACACACAGCACCATTTACTAGGATGTGCGACTAAATTAAATGTGTCCATTAGGTCTAGGCCAATTTTACCATGCTTTTCTGTTAGAGCAGAGGAACTTTACAACTGGTTAACAGGGAAGAAGTATAAAGGGTCCTAAATGTAAACTAAAATGTGTTCAGCAAAGGAAGGCCAAAATCTGGAATGATATAGCAGAAATGGTCACGTCCAAGAAAGAGTCAGTTGGCTTACCTTATGGTAAACTACAGAGAAGCAACATCTGCAAGAAGTCCACTCCGCTGGAAGAGTTCAGCTGACTTCAACTGGACCTGGCCCACATGTGCTGTTACAGAAGTCCTCAATCCCTTGGCTGATGTCAGAGTGTGCTTCTGTCTCAATCTGCAAATCTGGTACTTTGAAATTTTAAGCCAAATTTCTGCCTGGGGAATTGTTGTTGCACCGAGACTAACCTGCCAGCTGATCCACGAAGGGTGCATTGGCTGTGAACCTGACTAAGCATTAGCTCCTGCTATGTTCTTCTGTTCTTCTCCATAGCAGAATATCCTGTTTAGAGGGCCTGACACCAGTCAGCATCTGACGACGTTGAACCCACTTCGTCTGCAGCCAGCCACCTTGTCCCACTGAGGAAATCCAATTTCCAGTTAGGGTTTAAGTCCAAAAATAGAAATCTTCACCAGGGTGTTGGCGAGCAGCATCTGATTGATGTCAGCCGTTTCCTGGGTGCAAAACTCCAGACTTCCCAGCTTAGAGCTTTTCCCATTTTCATCAATGGCTTCACTGAGACCTGATTCAGAGTCAATCCATCATTAGCAGGTCTGTCTTTGGATCCAGCTTGCACCTTTGCCCTGATAACAACTTTATCCCCTTGGATATTTTCTAAGTGTGAAGGTGACCTTCTATCCAGGAACAACTCAAATCTCTTTATCTGACCGGTGCTCCATAAAGGTCAGCCTTAAACTTTATACTTGTATTCGACTAGTGTGACCAGTTTCCAGCGGTTGGAGCTTTGCATATTTTGAGATATTTTTGTGGAAAATTCATTCAAGAATCCATTTTAGTCTAGTCAAGAATATGCCTCCCAGAATGGCCTCTCACCCCCTTAAACATGCCATGCGCAGTTCTCCACGAGATATTTTGGTTATAAAAACCTTGCACACTCAATACAAACAAGCCTGGAGAACATCAAGTTGATCTGGGACACTGTGAATGCACCTTTTTTAAAAAAATTATTATATCCCTGAGTTCAGCTATTTTGTTCCCTGTGACATCTGGGTGTCATATTTGTCTGATATTTTTAGACAGAATAATGAGGTTGCCACAAGGCACTTCAGGGTGTTGTTATGTGACTGGGGACCTATTGTGCTGGAAATTACTAATGAAGAAGTTATGCTGGCCATACAGGCCAGCGCCGGTGGATGGGCCCCTGGACCAAATGGAGTGTCAGTTTATGTATTTAAATCTGCCCCTGATTTATGGGGTCCTATCTGGACCAAGGTTTTTAATGCGGTGTTGACTGACTGATCTCACCCTCCTGTGGAATATCTATCATTGTACCTGGCCGCTCTCCTTCCTGCTCCTCTCGCATCCTCGACATCCTTCTTTATTAAAAAAAACACTATAATGTATGTTTAGCATGTGCGCAAAGCGTCTCTGCTCGGGATCCACAAATATTTGTGCTCCCCGGCTGGCTCCTGCGCATTCATGTTTGTGGGAAACAGCCATTTTTGTAGTTTGACGGTCGTACGCGACCAAGAACTCTTACACAGAGCCACGCACTTGTAGCTGGGCTTACTCTCAACCCGATTTTGCCTCTTTGGACTACCTTAAGATAGAGACTATTTTCTACTCACATGGTCAGACCACTATGAGATCCCATACCATATAATTTTTATTAAGTCTACTTTGAAAACATCTGCAATTGAGCTCACCAAACCACTTGGTCTTGGTATAAAGTTATCCAAACAAATTTCAACAGCAGCTTTACATAATGTTCTTTCCGTTCTTTACCATCATATGAAAGAGGTTGTGTCAGCCTTTAATTGATGGATTTCAATTGCAGCAGATACAATTGCTCCAATTAAACAGAAGGGTTCCAATAACATTTTGCCATCCATACTGTGGTTTCCCAATGAGTTAAAAGTGTGCATGTAAAAGACCTGAACATTTCTAGAAAATAAACTATTGTCTTGGAGCAGGAAACCCATTGGAAATCTATAAAAGATATCAGCATTTAATTTGTACCTTATGTATTTATTTATTTATTTATTTATGCAATTTGTTGAGCGCGAACAATTGCCCAAGGGCGTCTCGGCGCTATGGATGAGGGCAGAATGGGAAAGGGAAATGGATTACTAGTTGAAAAGCCATGTTTTTATTTTTTTTCTGAAAATGGTCAGAGTGGGAGCGGACCTAACATCTGGATCAAGAGAATTCCAGAGTTTTGCCGTTGAAACGTGGAAACTACGATCACCCCATGCCACCGTTCTAGTACGTGGAACTGTCATGGTGAAATTGTTCATTGACCGGAGTGATCGATTAGGGACGTGAAATGTGAAATGGTCGATGAGAAAACGTGGGCCTTGTTTGTGCGAGGCTTTGTAGGCGATACAGAGCGCCTTAAACTTTATCCTATTTTTGACTGTGAGCCAATGGTATTTTTTTATGGTGTCAGCAATAGGTTTGAATTTAGGGGTGCTAGAAAGTAGTCTGGCCGCGGCGTGTTGTATAGACTCTAGCCTTTTGATGACCTTGTTTTGGGCATTAACCAAAAGTCCGTTAAAATAGTCCACTGAGGACATGACAAATGAGGTGACCAGTGTTTTGCCGGAATTGGGAGGGAATAATGGGAGAATCTTTTTTATAGCTTTCAGTTTAAAAAATGATGATGAAACAGTGGAATTAACATGGGATGAAAAAGTGAGTTTATTGTCTAGGAGTATTCCTAGGTTTTTAACCTTGGTAGATGGGAGAGGGGGAGGGCCTAGGTTCGTGGGCCACCATGCATCGGACCAAGTAGGAGGAGGCTTGCCGAAGGTCATGACCTCGGTTTTATTGGAGTTTAATTTGAGGCAGTTTACTGACATCCAGTTGCTGATGGCCAGCATGCCCTGCTGAAAATTAGCTGCTATTTTTTCTCCATTCTCCTTGATAGTAAGAACCAACTGGGTGTCATCAGCGTAGGATGTTAGGCTCATCCCCCAATCTTTAATTACCCTTGCCAAATCAGTGACATAGATATTAAATAGGGTTGGACTGAGGGATGAGCCTTGGGGGACACCACAAGGTAGGGCCAATTGTTCAGATGGGAAGGTGTCTAGCTGAACTGTCTGGGTGCGGCCGGCTAGAAAAGATCTCAATAGGTCTTTTACTTTGGCCTGAATGCCAATGGCACTGACACGGTCGATCAGAATGTTATGATCGACCGTGTCAAAGGCCGCTGTGAGGTCAAGAAGAATGAGTACTGCCGCTCCTCCCTGGTCAAGTGCTTTCCTTATCTCATCGGTGGATTTGATGAGTGCGGTCTCAGTACTATGCAGTTTGCGAAAGCCGAATTGACTGTCATCTAATAGAGAATGTTGTTCTATATATTGAGAAATTTGGGAGTTCATAAGTTTTTTGACTATTTTTGCTGGAAATGGCAAACTGGCTATAGGTCGATAGTTGTTCGAGTAATCCGCATCAAGATGGGCCTTTTTAAGTAAGGGTTTGAGAAGAGTATCCTTCCAGAATGCAGGGTAGATTCCAGTGCTAAACATGGTTTTAAAAATATTAGCAAGTTGGGGTGCAATGATATCAGAGATAGGAAGGAGAATTGAGGCAGGACAAGGATATTTGGCTGATCCTGATTTGATGGTGTTTATGGCTTCAACAACTTGGACAGGGTTTGTATCAATGAATTGTGAAAAAATTGGGTGTTTGATGGGAGCAGCATTCGAGGAGGGGCCTGTGTGGGTTTCTTGTGAGAAGTTAGTATAGATGTTATTTACCTTATCAAAGAAAAAGGTGGCCAGGTTGTTACAGAATGCTTGGGATGGTTTAGGGGTGGATTGGGGAGGCAAATAGGACAGTTTGGCTACCACTTGGTAGAGTTCTTTGTTGGAGTTCTTGGCTTGCTCAATTTGGGAAGAGTAGAATGTGCTTTTAGCATTTTGGATGAGAGATTTATATAGAATCATTTCTCTCTTATAGATTTCCTTATCTTCAGTGGAGTAGGTCTTTCTCCAGTGTCTTTCTTTATTGCGTCATAGTTGTTTCTGTAACCTAAGATCCTCAGAGTACCAAGGTGCCGATGGGGTACTACGTTTTTTTTAAATGGTTTTAATGGGTACTAATTTATTTAGGGTCAATGTAAGCCATTCCGAGTATTCTCTGGCTGCGTTATTTGAGTCTTAGGGCAAATTAGCTGCAGAGGCAGATAGCATGTCAAGAAGTTAGTGAAAATGACTGCATGGTGATCTGTCCATCCCAATGGGATGATCTCTGTGATAAGTAAGTTGTTATCATTTGTGAATAACCCATCCAGGGTATGCCCTGCTTCATGCGTACAGTTTGTAATCCGTTGAGTGAGACCAAGAGATTCTAGGTCAGTGATAAGGGTTTTGGTGTCATTATTAATCTCATTTTCTAAGGGAAAATTGAAATCTCTTAGGATAGTGAAGGTGTCTTCTAAGGCGAGAGATTCCATGTACTGCTTTTACACACGCCCAAGATAGAAGGGGCCAAAAAATCATCAAAAGCGCTCTTCTCCATTGAAATATATTACCAATCCCACAACCTGTAGTAATGTTGTCTATGCGATAACTTGCCACAGTTTTTCCAGAAAACAACCCATCACAAGTAGCTACCTTCTGCTCTTCTGCCCAGAACGATGTTGTGAATACCATATTTGCCTCTACCCCTTTATTAGCCTTGTTTACTTTGTTTAGTTGTCTTTTATCACCCTTGAAAAGATAAGTACTTGTGCCATTAAATTAGGTTCACCTTCTGAGCCATGTCCACCTTAGATATTGCCTACGCTTTTGAATATCCTCCTTCCTCGATTGGTAGAGATTTGTGATCTTTCTCTAGCCAATGCTGAGCGGCCCCTCCTGTAGGAATATTACTTTTGTCATTCTTTTACTTAAGAAACGCTATGCAGATTGTAATATGTTATCCAATGACAGACCCTTTTCCTTCTTCCCTTTCAAGTGAATCTGATCCAAAAAGCATGTTAACAACCAGTTATAAACTTACCTTGAATCCATCAGTTGTTGGATGAGACACAGTCAGACATTAGAGCACTTCATGGCACCGAGACTGTGATCTCCAAACCATATCGGACTGAGGCGAATCTGCTGCTCTGGTCCTCCTGGATCTCTGTGCGGCTTTCGAAACAGTTTCACATCGGGTGCTCATCCAACGGATCCTTGGTATTGGATTTTTAGCACTGTTTTAGGAGATGTTTAGACCTTTTTCCAAATGTGTCTCTTTATAACCCCTCCATTCAGAAATGTGTATACCTCTTTGTGGTGTGCTGCAAAGCTCTTCCCTAGTCCAATCTTTCTAATATTTACATCCTCCTCTTGCGGCAATGATCAGATCAGATGGATTTAACTTCATGCCCTATGCTCAGTACACACAGATCATTGTTTCCATCTTGGATATTTCTTCCTATACCTAAACTCTATTTTTCCACCTGCATGTCAGTAGTGGCTGCATAGATGAGCTGCAATCCCCTGAAACTCAAATCACATAACACTGAGATTCTGTTGCTTAGCTCTCAGTATTCAATCTGGTCTTTGGGTTGGTGCCCTTCTGTACTTGACTCAACTCCAATCCCAACCTCATGCACTAGGAATACAATAATCTTATTTAAAGATTATTTATCTTTTGCCTCTCAGATCTTTTAAGTGGCATCTGTTTGTTTTGCTTTACGAAGATAAATTCAGAAAGCACTTTCTCCACTTCCTGAGACCTAATGGAAAACTGTGATTTAAGCTGTTGTAACTTCTTGTTTGGATTATGGGACCTCTCTGTACCCTGGCCTTCCTAGTTATCTTATAAACAGCTTCAATTAGTTCAAAATGCACCTGCTCAGCTGATTGTGAAGAATCTTCCTAAGAGAGAGCCAATCCAGGACAGTCTAGCAATCTTTCCTTTCTACAAAGGCTTCCGGTGCAGAAAAGATACATTTAAGGCCTCCCACATTGCATAAAATGCTTTACAGAACAAAGGGCTAGTTAGACATTGTGTTGTGGTTGGCAGAGGTATGCATCCTGTCCAAGCAGGAATCACAATACTAATCAGGATAAGTCACAAAACACCCTAAATTAACCTATGTTCACCCTCTGATAGCTTGGTGCAGAGTAGTCAGGCTTTACTTAAGAGGCAATGTGTAAAGTATTTGTGCAGCATTTCAAAGAGTAACACAGCGGAAACACCACCAAAAAACTCCAAACCATGTTAGGAAAATATAAATAAAACAAGACCTAAACGACAAAAATCCAATAAGTAGACCAGGACTTATACATTTTTAAGGATTAACAGTAAAATAAGAGTTTAAAAGCATAAAACACTAACGAGGGATATCTGGTCGCACTGGACTGGGTTAAATCCAAACGTTCAAGACAAAGGGGTGCATCCCAATTACAACGCTGCATTGCATTGTTGTGATTTGTCAGTGGAGCCTGGCGGTTCTTATGTCCAAGACGGAGAAATTTATGAGTGGAGATGAGGGACCCGGCGCAAAGGTACGTTTCTTTTATTTATTTTTTATGTTTTTAAAAAGAACATGTACATGTGCCCCCTCACCCCCATCGTAATCTGCCTGCCCCACCACCCGTGAGCCATGCTGGCAACCGCTTAATTCCATAGATGTTGAAAATGACTGATATACTCCATTCCAATTGAACATTACAGCTTAGTAGATGTAACAATAAATCCCTGATAGTAACCTATGACAGGGGTAGGCCTCACATAAGTGAAATTCTGGAGCTTTCCCCTACCAGGACATGTAACTCTAAAAAGTGCATGTCCTTCCTTTTGGTTACACAGCACCCTACTCTATGGGCTAGCTAGGGCCTAATTTAATAGTGACTTGTTTGTATTAAAAGGGGAATATAAGACTTGGCAAAGAATTTTAAATGCCAATTCGACATGGCAGTGCAAACTACGCATACAGGCACTTCAGTGTACCCCTGAGACAGGTTCTAAAGGGCTACTTAAGTGGGTGGTACAATCAGTGCTTGAGGCCCACTAGTAGCATTTAAGTTACAAGCCCTGGGCACATTTAGTTCACTTTAATAGGGACTTATAGGTGTATTCAAAATATCAATTGGGTATATATCAATCAAACCATGTTTAGGGGAGTGAGCACAAGCACTTTAGCACTGGTTAGCAATGGCAACATGCATTGAGGCCAAAGGCCAGCAAAAGCTAAATCTGCAAAAATTCGAGGCATGCAGGCAAAATGTTTGGTGGAAGACCACCCGAAATCCGGTCTAACAGGTCTAACAGGCCTCATTACACCCATAGGAGTCTGTAAACCCCCTTAAAGTGTCTTCCTCCATCATTTTGTTGATTCCTCATATTATGCAGAGCCTGATTGAGGGTTGCATTGCTTTCTACTCTTAAATATACTCATTTTAGGAAGCATCTGAAAATGTGGTTGTTTCAATCACTTTAACTCATCTCTCTCTCGCTGTTTTGAACTTTTGTGTTTCTAATTCATTCAATCATTGGCTGTGTTCTTCTGCATTGGCCTTGTATGGCAGTGGACACCAGTCTCAGTAGTAGGGCGTGCAACAGAGTGACAGAGTGGCAGAGGAAGAGAGGGGTGTGAGTGCGTATGCACACATCTGATTGAAAGGATGGAGGCATTCTGGGTTCTGCATACCACCTTAAAGTGCCATTTGGTGCCTGAACTGAATGACGTCAAGATATGGAGTTTTCAGTGTTACTGTACCCATGGATTCCTGTTAGAAATTGGGTTTCTGGCTGGCTAGGTATGATACCTAGCTCACTGCGGGACTGAAAATTGACCTAATTACTTTAAGCTCCCAGACTGGCATCCATCTGAACAGTAATCTATGCTGTGCGCTTCTTTTCCCTGCCCCCTCGATATCTTTATACATATACTTGTCTTTCTTAGAAAAGACTACCGAATTGCACACAAAGCACATAAAAAGCTAATGATGGCTAGCTACGTGTAGGTACGTTTTGATAGTCTCCTTTAAAGAATTACGTTGCTCTGTCCTCTACATGTCAGCCAAACACTTGTCCCTGGACTCTGTACTCATCTTTAATCTGAACTTTGAATTAATTTTCCAGTTTCTCAATTGCGAAATAGAGAAATGTGTCACTTGAAAGACACACCTACTAAATCTCCCCTGTCCCTGAAGCGCTCTCTGTTAACCAGCAAGATATTGCTCGACATCCCTTCTTCAGCGCAGGTGTGTATCCCTGAAGATCACCGCATCGACATATTTCTTGAGTTGTTATCAGATTCGACGAACAGAAATCGTGCTGTCCAAACACTGCTACGTGAAAGGTTTACTGAGTGCATCCCCTGCTGAAAACCTCCTCAAAGGCAATCCTCGGGACTGACAACATGTGGATCATAAACACCATTGTTGAAACAGTTTCTCGAATTGGCAAACAGATTCCGGATTCTGAGTATTGCAATATTCATCACTCCGCACAGCAGCCCCACTCTGCCCACGCGTGTGAAGAACTCGACAGGCCTCGGCCTATCCTCTTCTAAGTGAGGCTTAAAAAATCAATGTTAATCTCAAAACGCCGCGGCAGCAGCCCTCAGAATGTCATAGCTTTGCTTCTAAAACGGAGCCCCTGATATGAAATATAACGTCTAGTTTTCCACCAGAAGATTATTTTATGACGGTCTGTTATTGACATTCTGTCATTTGTTCGCGTGGTATTTGAATGTTGTCCTTACTCGGCTCTTTTGGTAGTTGTTGACAGTATTTTCTGATTGCTCGATTCCTCTTTAATTGCGGCTGATTTTATTAGCTCACATTTCGTTAGGGTGGGCCTTTTCTATACCGGAGTTGTCAGTATGTTGGGAAGTAAAGAGCGTGGGAGCAGAACATTGGAAACACAACAATGACTGAACAAACGAAATCGCCAAGCAGAATCCGACATTTATATAAGAAAGTGCATACTACAAGGAACACGCAAAGACCGAATCAATAATGTCCATGCTGCCACGTTAAGCGTGCCACTGATTTATACAATGTTTTTGTCGTCTAATAAGATAATTACTTTCCTAAACCTCATCTATGGCCTCAAAGGAGATTAAGAGATGGTTTATTTTGTAAGCAAGTCTACGCTTTGTTTTCAGAAGCATCACACCTTTACACCCCCCCCGGCCCCACTCAGAGCACTTTTCACGGTGACTCCTACTTCATATCGCTGTTTCAAATTCTGTTTGTAATTTTTAATAACATCAGTGAAAAAGTTACAAGAAAAGGTTGCACAAGATAAAGAAAGCATCAATAAAGTAAATGGTGTTAGCGGGTGTATGGTGGAAGCTCGCCTGAAGCGTCAGTAGAGCACACAAAACAAGCACCAAATTGTCTAAGCAACAACAGTCACTGATGCCGGCAAGTGCACCTCAGACAAGCAAGCAGCGGCAGGTCAGGCAGTAGCAAAATGGTGTTTTACACAGGGAGAATGGGCACAGAAGAGCAAAGCACAACTACCCCCAATAAAGGTGCTGTACGTGCAAAAACAATGCACGCTTACTTCTCAAACACAAATCAGACACCGCACTTGCAACAACAGTTAATTCCTCCCCCAGAGCAATCAGGCACAAGCAACTCAGCAGTGCAGTTTAATTTTCCAACTGTACCCTGCACAGTGGGAGAATGTGCGAGGAAGAAGGAGCTAAAGGTGGAGACAATGAGTGAGGGTAAAGGGAGCCTTTCAACAAAAGCTATGTTCATTAGATTCCTGTGCACCCAATGAACCACCTGCCATTTCCTGTTAGCAGAAATCCTTTAAGTGGGTTTTTGGATGTGCATTATCTGCAATTTTATGACTGGCGCTAGCTCTGACCTTTAGATTTTTCTAAAATCATATGTAAAATATACTTGTGTGGGCTTTCAGGCAGCCATCTTCGTCAATTTGTCGGTTATGTCACTCACAATTTCTTCTGTCCAGTATAGCATACAATATCGGGCAATGAATCAGCCCACTTCAGCTACTGGATAACTTCACTGTAAGTGTCGCCATTCTGCCCTTTCACAACCAACATATCCAGACATAAAGTAGTTCTCTTCTCTGCCAAGGACTATGATGACAATGTGCGCTTTGGAGACTAGGAAATATTTGAGCTTTTAGCCATTTTTTAAGTGGACAAGAACCCAGCAGCATCCTCTACAATAAATCTTTCCCCAAAAATAAAGTTTTGCAAAATAAACATCTACAAAGCAAAAATATTAGCTGGCTTTGCCATTGCTTGTTTTCAAACGTGAGGGTGAAATTCCAAGCTGGCCAGCACGAAATGCTCAAGTTGCATAGAGTTTGTCTAGCTGTGTGGTTCCATTTCCTAGAAACTGTATTAGAGGAAGCCCCCTTACGAACTCTCTAACGATAAGAGCAATGTAAATAGCAACCTTAGCACTCTCGAAAACTAGCTCCGACAGAATTTATCATGAAAAAAACATACAGGGCACAATTCTTGTGTAGTATTCTGAGTTATATATTTATGTTCATGCATTTCACTGCATCTAGCTACTCAGCCAGTGTGAGTGTTCCAAGTTAGAATGTGAGTGTGATTGACATGAATGGAATGCTTGGGTGACTGGTGTGAGGTTTGACAGTTGGAGTATGGGCTGAGTAGCTAAGAGGCTGCTCCTGGTGGGGCTGCTTGTTCCAGCCTAATCCTTCATATAAATCTACTTATGACTGTGATACAATCTTTCAACACAGTATGTTTCATCCCCATCTTCTATGGGTATTTTTCCTGCACCGAAGTACTTTGCTATACTGTCATGGATTCAACTGTGTGTTTTTTTCTTTTCATGCACTCTACGACTTGCCTGTCTATCATCCCGGTGACAGGCACACCTATGACTGTGATACATTTTTGTGCACATTTTTTTTTCAACTTACAGTATGTTCATTTTTGAAATGTACAAGAAATCTATCGTTTAATTTATGATGGGTTCTCACCCTTATGTCTACACTGCATTATGCTAGTGTCACTTTTCATATGTTTGCACACAAGTTGTTTAGGGTTCTCTCACCCTCATTTCATTGCTTTAGTTTAGTACATGTGTTCTCCTACACATGTTTGCGCAAGTTTTTATTAAGGGTTCTCTCACCCTCAATTGCAATTTTGTATCCCTGTTCTTGGGATGGGTTTAGGTTGTGATCCTATTTCCCCTCATGGTTTCACCATTAGTTAACCCTCATGTCTGGGTTATTGGGTTCTTGTCTTTGTTTAGGACTTTTACCTTATCTACCTGTGTTGGACACCTTGCGTACATGTCGCACTGTGCGAATTTCTCTTTTGTGTCCAGTGTGTAAGACGCCATGTGCATCACAATTTCGTTAAATGTGTAGTCATTATTTGGCTCACTTTGTCTTGTGTAAGCTGGTTGTGCTTCACTTCTTACCTATGTGTTGGTTTGACACATCGTGCTGCACCTGTCCGTGCTGCGTGTGTGCTTGGGTCCTGTCCCTTGTCACATCTCTTTCTTTTTGGTCATGGGTAACCCCATATTTTTACTGTTCCTCACTTAGGAAGTGGAATTGTTGCCACATTGCGCTGCACAATTTTGTGCTGCGTGTGTTCTAAGGTCTTTCCTGTGTAACACATTCATTTATGAGTAGCCTCATAATTTCTGTGTTCCTCACTTGAGGAGTGGAATTTTGCCACATATTTTCTGTGTTCCTCACATGAGGTGTGGAATTTTGCCACATATTTTCTGTGTTCCTCACATGAGGTGTGGAATTTTGCCACATTGTGCTGCACCTTCCAGTGCTGCGTGTGTTCTTAGGCTTGTCCTTTGTACACCTTCGTTCTGGGTTTAGCCCTGTTCCTCATTTGAGGAGTGGTTTTTGTCTACCACAGTCTACCTTTTTGGAGGTCTTTCCTTCATTCTAGGTCTTACTCGAGTATAATTTTATCTTTTGCAATATTAAAGGAGGAGGATAGTGTCAGTGTTTGTATTTACTGTCTCTTTCTTCCTTCTTTACCTTGTTTGTCTGTTTTCCCTCTCGTGGTGCGGTTTCCTCCTCATCCCTGGGTTTACGGACTGTTATCTTCTATTGTAATTTTATTGTCTATAGTTTTCCTCTTCGCTGATTAATTCTTCTTTATTTTCTTTTTGTAAGGAAGAGGATAATGTAGTATTCTGAGTTATATATTTATGTTCATGCATTTCACTGCATCTAGCTACTCAGCCAGTGTGAGTGTTCCAAGTTAGAATGTGAGTGTGATTGACATTAATGGAATGCTTGGTTGACTGGTGTGAGGTTTGACAGTTGGAGTATGGGCTGAGTAGCTAAGAGGCTGCTCCTGGTGGGGCTGCTTGTTCCAGCCTAATCCTTCATATAAATCTACTTATGGCTTAATAAACCTACTTCTCAACTCTACCTCATCTGCCTCGGCTACATCTCTTCAATGTATGTATGACTAAAATACTACATCTTGCCATTGTCTTCTGGAGGTTTACATGTTGGTGGAGGTGGAGGTGATAACTGAGGAGAAAGAAGTGAGAAAAAGAGTGAGCTGTAATGTCAAAGGGAGCTTTCAACCCCATATTTAAAAATTTTATGATAAAACTTTGAGCGTCCACAATTGGCGAGAGCTTGGGAAGAAGATGTCCTTACAAGGGCTGAAAGTGCTAGAGAGAATGGGTTGAAATGTGAAAGGGGAATGGCGACGTGCAATGTGGCCTGTAAGGGGATGGAATGAGAGTGTGACCTGTACGGGGATGGCAGGGTTTGAAGGTTGAATTTAATGTTCAATGCATTAAAGGGGTGAGGTTTAGGGGGAGATGGAGAGTATGATCTGCAGATGATGTATGATGAGATTCTGGATGACCTGTAAAGGAAGGGGAATGAGTGTGATGGTGACCTACAGGTCAAAATGTTGAGAGTTTAACTTGTAACAGTGTGAGGAAGGATAAAACCTGTGATGGCATGAGTGTGATGAAGAGGAGGACACGTAAGTTGGAGAAGTGATGGGAAAGTAGACCAGTAGTTGGTGAGAAACACTGCAACTTGCAGAGTAGTAGGGGAGGGATGGGGTGATATGCAACTGCAATGGTGAGACAGTGAGGGACCTTGGCGGGGTTAGGCAGGGCTGGACTGGTAACCAAAACCGGCCCTGGCAAAGTGCTCGCCCCCCCCCGGGGGGTTGTGGGTTTCGCTGACCTCTTTTGCCAGGGCCAGTTTTCGCTGATTTTGTTGCAGGGCCGATTTTGCAGCTATGCTGCAAAAACGTCCCTGTAACAAAAACGGCCCCCAGGGGGGCCCAAAACCGGCTCCCACCCGTGCGGCGCACCGGGGAATTGCCCTGTGCCCGCTAGGGTCCGTCCGGCCCTGGGGTTAGGGATGAGTAAGAGTGTTTGGATGCATGACGACTTTAATGAGGGATATAATAATCTTAAGGTGAGGGACAGAGGAGAAAGGTGACATGTGAGGATGGAGAAGCCTGGAATTGGTTTGTGAAGAATGGGTGATGAGAATGTCTTAACCTGTTGCGTGCGGCCGTTTTTCCCGCTGTGTGCTGGATTTTCATTAATACCATGTTACGTGACGAGTTCACCTTGTCATTCGCACAGGGTAGGTAATGCTGATGACGAGCTGAGCTCGTCATCAGCATGGAAGGGGTTAAAGTGTAAAGGTCAAAATGATGACTTACTGATCAAGGGTATTAAAGGAGAGGGTGACTTTTGAGAGGAGGTGACCTATCAGGAGGTTGTATGACAGGCATGCATGGTTAAACCATGTGTGCCTCTACCATGCAGCCCGAACCGCGAATGCGTCTTAACCACGCATTCCGTTAACATGCATGCATTTACCATGCATTTTCATTGTAAGGGCATAAATGGTAAGGGGGTATGTGTGATTAAAGTTCAACACTATTCCATCCCTACCCTAAGCCCTAAACTACAAACCACCTACCTCGCCCCCCCCACTCTGAGGCCTAAACTTGCACTGCCCTTAAATCTACCCCTTTCCCTCCCCATGTGCTGCAGCCTAAAGCCATGCGTCTTACCATATACTACCCTGCCCTAAGCCCTAAAATTTGAATCCCCTACCTCGCTCCCACCTTGAGGCCAAGCCCTGCCCTTAAAACCACCCCAACCCCTGCGGCCAAAAACCATGCCTCTTACCATACACCAC
The DNA here is from genome assembly GCF_964261635.1 of Lissotriton helveticus. NCBI lineage: Eukaryota > Metazoa > Chordata > Amphibia > Caudata > Salamandridae > Lissotriton > Lissotriton helveticus. Next base: position 874,359,550 of record NC_136068.1, on the reverse strand, counting down.
CCCCTGTGTTGTCCCTAAAAGTACCCCCTGATCTGAGCCCTATAGCCATCCCCTCTCCTAAAACCTTCCCACAAACCCAGCCCTTAAAACTACCCTCCCCCCGCCCTGAGCTCTAAAAACCTCCCACTTTCCAAAAGCACAACAACCCCCCATCCCAGACCCTAAAAGCGACCTCCATCCCTAAAAAAATACCCCCCAAAACAGACCCAAGCCCCACTTACTTGTTCCGCGTCCAGAGCTTCCTGTTCCTATGCATCCCCGCCCATCCTGAACACTAAAGCGCTATCTGCCTTAACCATGCATATGCATGATTAAGACAGATGCGTTGTTCAGGCAAGCATGGTTACGCTTGTGGTGTTCCAGAATGCGTGGCTCTGTCTCGTTGTTCCGGGTGTTCCCCCGCTAGGGAGACTTAGCGAACATAAAGGATGACTTGCAGAAAAAGGGGAATTGGTTTATGAAGAAGGTGACCTCTAGTGGGACAGTAGCAAGGTAAGATTAAACCTTGCGGAAGTGGGGGAGGGAGAGCCTGCACTTAGAGGGGGTAACCTTAGACATTAAGAATTTTGAATGCTGAATGTTGTGTACCTACAAAACAAAATTCTGAAAATAAGGTTTTGTAAAGGCAGCTCTATCAAACATTTGCTTATGTCTGTACATACCACCTACATAAACTTAAGTAAAGGCAGACATTTAAAATATTTGTTACTGTCTGTTTCTGTCACCTACAAAGCTTCAACGCATATTCAAATTCTTACGCTTCTACATGCATCAAGTTTAAAAGTTTGTAAATAATTAAGATATAAATGACTAACAAACACTTTATTTTAGGCACATTCGGCGTATGCATAAAATAATACAATATTTATTATCCCGTGAACATATTTCAAAGAAGATTATGCTCTAATCATTTTTTGTCTAGAAGAAATATTTACTTACTTGTTTTCCATGGTTGATCAATTCATTTTAATGTAGGTCACAGCCCCTTAACTGATGTTAAAATGTGTAGCACTTTTTTTTATTATTATGTTTCTCTTCATCTCTCTATTTTTCATTGGATGTCAGTGGCCCCACCTTGTACAGAGTCAAAAAAACATCTAGGCAAGTCTGAGTATATATATGTAAGCAGGGTGTGTTTTTTAACTTTAACTCTACAATTGGAACAATAAATTCAAATTCTGAACAGCTGTTAAGGAATAACAATAAAAGGAATTTCCACACCTATAACAATGAGATATATTCTCAACAAAATTTCTGCCTGCCTTTGAAGTATCATGCAGAAGAATTTCCATGGACACTGTACCAACAATTGTATTTGGAACAATGCGCTCTTTTGTTGTTTTCATATTGGCTTGCATCAGACAAAATTCAAGCATAGATCAGAATAGTATTTAACCTGATTCAACAATATTTAGCCACAGGCACTGCTTTTAAAATATTTTTTTAAGGGCAAAATTAACTACATCTTTTATTACAAAGGGGTTTGTTTGGAAACAAGTATTCGTCCAGTAAAATGTGAATCAAATAGCTGGCTGACATTTATGAACAGGGCTCTGGATTACTTATGGTAGGAGAAGAATAAAAAGATGATGCCTTCTTATTTGTAATTCTAAAACACAAATTGTCAAAATGTAATTTTATTCTCGACTTGCAGGCTTTAAATGATGTAGACATTTTAAATATGTGAATGACACTTAGGGCCCTAATATGAGCACGTGGGTCCCAAGACCACTGTGGCTGAGGGGGCAGTCCGACCACCCAATTATGAGTTGGGCGGTCGGACCGCCGCCAGCCCGATACAAGATGGCCATCACCACCAGGTTCCTCGATCCCAATGGCACTGTGGGAAAAGCGGTGGTCTGCGGTGGAGGTGCTTATGACATAACCACTGTGCAGATTACAACCTGCTTTCCTGATGAGCTTTTCATGGCGATGAGCCTGCATGAAAAGGGTGGCAGAAATGCAGGAAAAGGGGTCAACAACAGGTGAGGTTCTTTGGTTTTCGGGTCCGGACTCCATTTTCTTTGCGTTGTTCATAACGCCATTTTGTGTTGCCCTCACGTAGGCCGTGGAGGTAACCGAACGAACAAAGTTGCATGGGCCTCATTGTTCATGTATGCATTAAACAGGCCCTTTTCTGACTTGTGAGTGAACTGCAGGACGCTGACCTCTTCACCTGAAACTGACCCTTCACGAGGCCAATTTCTCTGGCTGATCGTTGTGTGAGATTTCCAATCAATGTTCAGGACCTCGTTAACCTTTAGTTTCCTTGCACATATCTTATTCTAATCAGTATCTGAATTGTTTCTTTTCTTACGACTTTTCATTACATGGGTAGTGCTTTCAATTATGGGTTTGTCCGGCTTGCAAAGATTGAATTTGGGACATTCCTAATAATTAACTTTTGGGTTGGGTTACTGTAAATTGGGTTTTTGTTAATGTGATACTCAGTTAGAAAATGTGTCCTATTGGTTAGAATTTTGAGCAGTGGGTGTACATTTATAATGAGAATATTGTGTATAAAAGGTGATGTCTTGCTCTATGAAAATTGAACAGTTTCTTGAGTTGTACACCGTGTTGTATTGCTGAGATTACTGTTACTAGCTGCAGCTAATAAATTTGATCTCTGACGCCACCTAGAAATATTCTGTGTCTCTGTTTGCCAAGACAGGAGAACCCGAAGACTTTGGGCATGTCCCTGGCGCCGCTGGGTTCTAAAACCGGGTTCTTCAGTTGGCGCCCAACGTGGGGCGACTTCAATGGTACCGGTCCAAGCCCGAGGATCGTGAGGAGCCACGTGAGGAAATTCTGGAGGAAGGCCGCCACTTCATTGACCCCTGCATGTCGACGTGGACTGAAGGTCTTTTCTGCGAGGCTTCCCGCTTTCCAACGGCTACGAAGGACTGCTGCTGCCCTGACTGTCGCCCTGTCTTGGACCCTTGATTGATCCTTTGTAAAGCGAGACGATAGACGGTCTTCTGGTGGCGTGACCGATATTTGGTTAAGTATAAGTGGGTCGCTCCCACGACTTTGTTTTGGTTCTTAGTTTTGATTTGATTTTTGCAAAAATCAAAGCCGAGGGGCTCGTATATTTACAAGTGTATCGATAGTTGATAACCCCTTGAAGTTTGAAGCTAGATTAGTGAGCTATAAGATGCCTGGTCTTAGCAAAATTGGGAAATGGTTTAGTTGTGGTTGCAACAGGGATTCCCGATTGGAGGATTCGTGTCCGATACCTCCGGTTGGAACTCGACTTATGAGCTCTATTCAAAACACGGAGTGGGTCCTATTACTTATAATGAAGTGTGGGTCCGCCATACTAAAAAAGATGGTGTCTTACGATAGCCCCAACATGGTAGTTTCAAATTAAAATTTTTAGATAATCTGGAAGTTGCGCTATTTAAGAAGAAAGCCCAGCCTGCAATGTTTGACTCTTTCCGCCTTTGGCGAAAGGAAGCCAAACAGCGAGAAATTAAGCAAGCAAAGAGAGATAGGAAAGATAAGAATATGTCAGTACTACAAGCTGCTAGGCAGTTTAAGTCAGATGAGGAAGATCGAGTGTGTGAAGTTTTAGATAGACAGCGTTGCATGGCCATAGATAAATGTTATCCGGCCTTGCCGTCTTCTACTCCGAAAGTGACGGAAGACCCTGAAAAAGATCCTTTGATGTCTCATTTACTGAGATTGCCACCCCCTTATGTGCATTACCCCCGGTTGTTCTACCCTTTGTTGTTCAACCTCCTGCTGTTGTTCAGCCACCCGGTGCTCCACAGATGGTTCTGCCTCCTACTGCGCAACCCACTCTAGGGTCGCAAGCTTTGCTTCCAGTTTTGCCTCAAACTCCTTTGCCTTCTGCTTCTGCATCTCAGACTCCTACTGCTGTTGTTCCTACTTTGTCTCAAGATTTTAACTTTCCTGTTTTTACGCCTACTTCTTCTCCTCCTGCTCGTAAACGGATGACAGAGACCGTTGTTAATCTGTTGTCTCCATTGTTTGGGCCACTGAGTATGACCCCTGTTTCGGAACGTAAGCAGTGTCGTAGACAGCTTCCTTGTTCCGAAGAGCGAGCAGTGTTGGATCTGTTGGCTCGTAGATGGATTTTAAATGCTTCCAGGTATAATTTGCCAGCAGTTATGGATGTTTTCTTTCAGTGGGAGCCGCCTAAGCAAAGGTATGTTTTTGATGTAATGTGTGCTTTTCTGCGGCAGGAATGGGAAGATAATGAGTTGGGTCCGATTCCGCGGGAAGTGCTTGATGTTCAGTCAGAGTTTGCTAAAGGGACGATAGTGGAATCTGATGTTACTGATGCTGTAGAGACGATACTTGCCTTCAGAACTAGACTCCCGTCTCAGCCATTGTACGAACCTGATCCTTCTGTTAGGAGGAAAGTGAAGCAGTATCCTATGAGAGAAGTTCCCCCTGTATGGAGAGGGGCAGTTGCTGCTAATGTTAATCAGGGTATTCAGGCCGTAGAGGCTCATTTTCAGCGAGTGTGGGTACATGTCCCTTGGAAGAGAGCAGAGATCTTGGCTCTTAAGCAGACCTTACCTGACCCTCGTAAGAATCCTGCTGGTTATTACAAGGAGTTGTCTCAGACAGTTGAAGCGTGTATTATGCATTTAGCTGACATAGACATGTTAATGCGTAATGTAGTTCCTCAACCTTTGTGGGCGAAGATTCGTCATGAGAATCATGCGGCAGAATTAGGCGATACGTGGGCTAATATTGTTGCTGCAGATGGTCGACAGATAGGAGGTGCCAAACCTGAGCCCTTAGTTGCAGAATTACCTGGTAGGATTATTAATCTAATGAAAACTATGATGCCTGCTTTATGAGTGAATTGGGACAAGTTAGCAGCAGGCAAACAAAAGAAAGACGAGAGTGTGTCTGATTTCTTCACGAGGTTTGAAGAAACGTTTATCGATCATAGTGGTCAGGACATGAGTACGGAAGGTGGTCAAAGGTTGTTTGTGGACAAATTTGTCTTTAATTTGCTTCCTGAACTTTCTAATAAGTTAAAGGACTCTGAGAGTTCATGGGCTGTTTCTTCGTCGGCCCAGATATTGGCTACTGCACAATATTATGAGAATAGGGATAAAGATGAGAAGGATAAAGCAGAGAAGAAAACTAAAGATTTAAAGACTAAGGTTCTTTTGCAGCAAGCTTATCCGCCTCGTCAGAATCAGCCTCAGTTTCAGCAACCTCCACAGTTTCAGAGATTGTTACAGAAACCTGAGCCTTATGCTCCGCGATTCTTTCCTGGTCCTAATCAGTGTGCTTATTGCAGAGAGGAAGGTCATTTCAAGAATAGTTTCCCAGCTTTGTTACAGCGTGTGTATGGCGTATCTGGTCAGAGAGGTCGTGGTGGTTTCCAGCAAGCTCCTAGGGGTAGGGGACGTGGTGTGTTACCCCAGAATGAGCGTTCCTCTTCCCTTCAGAATTCTGCGAATTATTTTGACAGACAGAATGTTCCGAGTGGTCAGTCTGCACAGTACTATGTTGATGATTATTATGTCGAGAGTGAGAGTGCTGGTTATAATGATAGGACAGCCATGGGCAAAGAGAGGGAGTAGTGTCAGTTCCAGTAGACCAGAGTGGACCTTATGTTGAAGTGACTACATCAGGTGTGACAGAACCTTTTCTTTTGGATACTGGTGCGACAAAGAGTTCTATTATGCACTCTAAACTTCCTGGCGCACCTTTGTCTGGCTTGACCAATGTTTCTGTAGGATTTTCAGGCGCCCCAGTTCGTAACCCGATTTCTAATCCTTTGCCCCTTTCTATTGGCCCTTGTGAATTGGAAGCTCCTCTTATTTTGACGACTGGTTGTAATGAGAATCTGTTGGGTTTGGACTTGCTGAAAAGATTGTATGCAACATTACATTGTTCTCCTTCGGGAGTACATCTTACCTTTGGGTAAGAAAGTGATTTCCCCGATGTATTTGTCTAAAGATTGTCTTCCACAGGAATTGCGTTCTCTTCCTGATACACTTTGGGCTACAGGTCCTAATGATGTTGGTCTTTTGCAGATTCCACCTTATGTTGTCACCCTCAAATCGAATGCTAGGCTACCTCGTATTCCACAGTATAAAATATCTAGTGATGGCGAGAGAGCTCTATTAGCGATTGTCTATGATCTGGTTGAGAAGGGTGTAGTTGAGGAAACAAGAGGTAATGTGTGTAACAGTCCGGTTTTGCCTTTCCTTAAGCGTACTGATGCTTCTCAGCCACCTGTGTACCGGTTTGTGATTGACCTACGAGAGGTAAACAAGATTGTGGTGCCACAGTTTCCTGTTGTTCCAGATATCACTGCTTTGTTGACTCTGATTCCTGCTTCGGCAGCCTGGTTTTCTGTTATTGACCTGAAGAATGCTTTCTTTAGCATTCCGATTGCTGAGGAGAGTAGGGATATTTTTGGCTTCTCTTTAGAAGGACGAAGCATCCGGTTTAAGAGAGCTCCCCAAGGTTATTGTGAAAGTCCCTCCATCTATAGTCAGGCGTTGAAAACTCAGCTTGATAGCTTTGTGTTGCCTACTGGTGCTACTCTTATCCAGTACGTTGATGATCTGTTGGTTGCCGCTGATGACGAAGAGATTTGTAAAGAGGCTACTCTTTCTTTGTTACGACATTTGTCTGACCTTCATCATAAAGTGTCACCTTCCAAGTTACAGTATTGCCGAAAAATACTAACGTACTTAGGTCATCTCTTGTCGAAGGAGGGAAGAAGGTTGACCCCAGAACGAATTCAAACGATTGCGCAAATGAGTGTACCATCCACACAGAGAGAAATGCGTGCTTTCTTAGGTATCACCTCGTATTGTAGACAATGGATCCCTAATTTTTCCCTGCCAGCGAAACCTCTGTTGGCGCTGACTCTTAAAGATACTCCGCATCCTCTCCCTTGGTCTGATGAGTGTCAGAAAAATTTTTCTGAATTACGTGATGCATTGTGTTCAGCTCCGGTATTGGGTACTCCTGACTACAGTAAACCTTTCACGTTGTACGTTCACGAGAGAGAAGGTTGTGCATTGTCAGTGTTGACTCAACAATTTGGAGACAAGCAACGCTCATGTGCGTATTTTTCAGCGACGTTAGATCCGGTAGCTAAAGCGTTGCCGAGTTGTCTGAGAGCTACAGCGGCAGCGGCTGTTTCTATCCGACAGTCTGCTGGTTTGGTATTGGATAATACGTTGATTGTGATGGTCCCACATGCAGTGGATACCTTATTGAACAGGACCAAGACACAGCACCTTACTAGTGCACGTCTGTCAGGTTATGAGTTGACTCTTTTGGCTAGCCATGTTCACATCAAAAGATGTAATGTATTGAATCCAGCTACGTTGTTGCCGATCTCTACAGAGTCAGATGCTCAAGAACAGCATGATTGTTTTCTTCGTACAGAGGAAGAAACGAAAGCTAGAGTTGACCTAAAAGATACTCCTCTTGAGAATGTTGATGGTACTTTATGGGTAGATGGTTCGTGTTTTAAGCTTCCGAATGGTGAAACGACTGCAGCATATGCCGTCACAACTTTACATACAGTTGTTGAGACAGCACGCATGGCACAGAATTCTGCGCAAGCAGCAGAGTTGATTGCATTGACACGAGCGTGTGTATTGTCAGAAGGAAAGCGAGTGAATGTTTATACTGATAGCCAGTATGCGTTTGGTGTTGCCCATAGTTTTGGACGTTTGTGGAGAGAAAGAGGATTCCTTACTTCCCATGGCACAAAAATTCAGCATGGGCAGTTAGTGAATGAACTTTTGGAATCTCTTGCTCTCCCAAAGCAGATTGCAATTGTGAAGTGTAGTGCGCATAAGAAAGTTGTGGACGATGTTGGTCGAGGGAATGCGTTTGAGGATGAAGTTGCGAAGGAAACGGCGAGAGACATGATGAGCCGTATGTATGTGGCAGGTCCTGCTAGATGGGTTGTGGAAAGTGGAATGTGTGAAGACACAATAGAAAGTGTGAAGATGATTCAGGCTGAAGCTACAGAGAAAGAAGTGAGTACGTGGAGAGAGAGTACCGGTATGTTGGATTCGACAGGTTGTTGGGTTGAGTTGTCAGAACACCAGCGATGGTTGTTGCCTGATGCGTATGTGCTCCCAGTGGTTACTATGGCACACGGAATGGCTCACATCAGTTCAAAAGGCATATGTAAGTTGTTGGCTCCAGTATGGCAGAATGCTGGAATTCCGAAATGTGCTGAGAATGTTGTGAAGCATTGCATGATTTGTCTGAAGTATAATCCTGGCAAGGGAACTCCAACTCCAGCTGGTCATTTTGCTCCTCCGACGTATCCATTTGAAGTGATACAGCTAGATTACATTCACATGGAGAGATGCAACAATTTGAAGTATGTCCTTGTGGTTGTTTGCGCCTTTTCCAGATGGATAGAGGCCTACCCCCTAAAGGATAATACTGCCTTGTCTACAGCTAAGGTTTTGCTCAAAGAGTATTTCCCTAGATTTGGTTTGCCGAGAATTGTATGGTCAGACAATGGGAGTGAATTTGTGGGTCGAGTCATGACGAAAGTGTGTATTGGATTAGGGATAAATCAGAAGTTCCACGCTGCGAATCACCCCCAGTCAGCAGGTCTTGTCGAATGCTATAACGGCACATTTAAAGCTGAAACTCGCTAAGATTCAAGCGAGTACTGGTCTTACATGGCCGGATGCCTTGCCGTTGGCTCTTTTGTCAACAAGGATGACAGTGCATTCTCGTGTGGGACTTAGCCCATACAAAATAGTTTTTGGTCATCCAGCGAATGTTTGGGGTGTGCCTCGTCCTAAAAAATACAGTGACCTTGAGTACCCTATGTTGGTGAATTACTTACATGACTTGACTGCTAAATTACGTGTTCTCCACCAACAGGTCTATGACAGTTTGCTGACAGCTACTGCAGATCCAGGGCTCACGATCCAACCTGGTGATTTTATTTTGACGAAGAATTTTCAGCGATCCAAGAATTTGGAGCCGAGATGGACTGGTCCCTATTTGGTATTGCTGGTCACTACAACTGCTGTTAGAGTAGTTGGCAAAAAGAACTGGGTGAATGCCACCCATACGAAAAAAGTTCCGTAGCCCTTACCGTATGATAAGTGGGTGAGGGATGGAATAGCCTACTCCGAGTGTGAAAGGATTCCTAGATTCGTACCTTTTAGTGATGCACATTTGACATGGACTCAGTCGGAACGCGAGGATGATGATGTTCTGCAAGCTGCTGTGCCTCCGTCTCTGAGACTCAACACGACGAATCCGGAACTCCTCTTTAAGGATCAGACTGTGCCTGGCAAAGAGCGCTACAATCTGAAATTGAAAAAGGACGTTTGAAATGGACAAATAAATCCGATTTTTTTTATGTAGTGAATTACACTTTGTCAGATCAAGAGACTTTTTTTTACTTTTTCTTTTTTGAGTCACCATCCGGACTCAGCTGCAGGGTCATGGTATAAGTTCTTAAGGGGTGAGCCGCGTATTGACACAAGGTCTGTGGTTTAGGGTCGTTAGTACGATCTTGACTCACACTTAAGTGAAGAAGGAAAATTGCCGTGAGCAGCACGTTAGAGGATGGAGTCTTTTGAGTCCGACAAGGGTGTTAAAAGAATTGATTTCAGAGTGCAAATGTGTATATTGGTTCATACCAAATGTTTTTTAATAATGTGTTTTCTTATGCTTTTGAACATTACGTTGGTTTGTGTGGGTTGGATTTTCTATGCATCACAACAGACACTTGCATCTACCTCCCAACCTACTCTTTCTTTTCCTACTGTTTCCCCACATGAGGTTCATACGTTGCCTGAACATGAACAGACACGAAGATTAGAATTTGTGGACAATTCGTTTATACAGATCTTACATCAGCATCAGCTAGTTGTAAATACCACGAATTGTTGGGTTTGTGGTCTTATGCCACATACGACTGATAAGGGAATGTCATATTTGGTTTTGCCTTTTTCGCCTAATGGGTCAGTATGGGCACTCCAGTCAATGTTTATCTATGCGAATGAAGCATCTCCTGTACGTTCTGTCAAAGATAATGCGAATAATAATGCCTTGATACAGGGAATAGTAGATATGGTCAGAGATATTGATGCATATAATGCTATCCCTAAAGATTAGGTACGAGCATATGTTGGTTGGAACAAGACGAGATATAGTATTAGTCTGACAGAGAAAGAGAGACAGAAAAGGTCTCCTCCTATTTGGATTGTACCCCACCGAGGTCATTTTTGTCTGCAAGGTAATGGTCAGAATCCAAGAGCTCAGCTTGGTAAGAGTGTGTGTGTTCACACCTATGTCTGTACGTCCCAGAAATCTCCACCGTTCGTGCCAGCTAAAGGCACGTATTTTGTTTGTTATGATAGAGCATATACATGGTTGCCTTCTGACTTTTCAGGCACATGTTATATGGCATTTTTGCTTCCCCCTACATACACAGCTGTTTTCAACTACCATAAGACAAGATATGGTAGAGGTGTTATCGATGTGAAAGACACTGCCGCACAAGAAGTTGGAGACTTCTTTAAGGGTTTCCTGCCCTTTTGGGGTCCTATGGCTAATGGTAGGACAATTCGTCAGCTTACGAGAGTGGTCGAGGCCACTATAAATGAGACTGCAGGTGCCCTTAGTAATATTACAGCTGAGCTTCAAGCGGATCGCCTTATGACATTACAAAACCGCTTTGCTTTAGATATTATACTTGCAGATAGAGGTGGAGTATGTAAATTGATCGGGTCTAGTTGCTGCGTTTTCATACCAGATAACGCCCCGACAGTGTACCAAGCCATCTTGAGGTTACATAAGTCCGCTGAGTCTATACATGTAGACGAAGGGAACTGGTCATTGATGGGATGGTTTTGGGAACTGCTGTCCAAATGGGGATGGAAGATTCTGATGTTTCTGGGTATGGCTCTAGCAATCCTTTTCTCATGTTGCTAATGCATCCAGTGTGGTCCCGCCATTTGTAGTCTTTGTGCTACAATCTGTGTGAGAAGACCAGTCCAGAGAGAAGCGAAGGATAATAAGATGATGTTACAGCAACACCTTGATGACCTGATGAGAATAGATATAGACCTGGATTCAGATTGACGTGAGTTTAGGTCATTGCCTACGTAATGGCAAAAGGAGGATCTGAGGTTCCGTGGTTTTCGGGACCGGACTCCATTTTGTTTGCGTTGTTCATAACGCCATTTTGTGTTGCCCTCACGTAGGCCGTGGAGGTAACCGAACAAACAAAGTTGCATGGGCCTCATTGTTCATGTATGCATTAAACAGGCCCTTTTCTGACTTGTGAGTGAAATGCAGGATGCTGACCTCTTCACCTGAAACTGACCCTTCACGAAGCCAATTTCTCTGGCTGATCGTTGTCTGAGATTGCCAATCAATTTTCAGGACCTCGTTAACCTTTAGTTTCCTTGCACATATCTTATCCTAATCAGCATCTGAATTGTTTCTTTTCTTACGACTTTTCATTACATGGGTAGTGCTTTCAATTATGGGTTTGTCCGGCTTGCAAAGATTGAATTTGGGACATTCCTAATAATTAACTTTTGGGTTGGGTTACTGTAAATTGGGTTTTTGTTAATGTGATACTCAGTTAGAAAATGTTTCCTATTGGTCAGAATTTTGCGCAGTGGGTGTGCATTTATAATGAGAATATTGTGTATAAAAGGTGATGTCTTGCTCTATGAAAATTGAACAGTTTCTTGAGTTGTACACCGTGTTGTATTGCTGAGATTACTGTTACTAGCTGCAGCTAATAAATTTGATCTCTGACGCCACCTAGAAGTATTCCGTGTATCTGTTTGCCAAGACAGGAGAACCCGAAGACTTTGGGCGTGTCCCTGGCGCCGCTGGGTTCTAAAACCCGGTTCTTCACAGGGCCCCAAGCCGTTTTAGCCCATGGGGTCGCATGTGGGCATATGTTGTGCCTCCCTCTGCTTGCACTGTCGTGCACAACCTGTGTGCCATGCACAACATGGTGCATGATACATAGTGCACCTACGGGCATGCGGTGCTGCCATGGCAGCAGCAAATGCTACAGGCTCTCTATGAGCCAAAGCATGCAACCGCCATGGCATCGCTTACACAACACCACCAGCCTGGTGGTTAAGTGGTAATAAGGCAGTCGGGATACCACTGACTTGGGGATGTACTCTCGCCCGCCGTAATAGCAGTCCAGAGGTCAGACCACCAAACTCGTAATTGGGTTAGTCTGGGAAGCAATTTCAGAGGGTTCTTTCCTCTTTGAAAGGGTTTCTGTGTCACTCTAGTTAATAGCACAATAAGTGCTGTTGTTCACAGGTGGCAACCAACCTTTCAATGCATTTGTTGTATTTCAAAAGAGAATCCACACTCGTAAAGATACTACTCGTAAATGCCTGTGTGAGTAGCAAACAATCGTAAACCTACGGTAAACAGTCAAAATATCGAGTAAAAAATATCGAATGGATATACTATCGAATTTAAAATATGGAATGGACAAAATATCGAATGGACAGAATATAGATATCAAAAATATTGTTTTTAAGGTAAGTAATGTAATATCGAATGTTAAAAATATAGAAAGTTAAAATATCGAAGTATATAGTATTTGTTATTAAAATTATCGAATTTTTATTAATATTGAATTTTTTATAGTGTTTTTTATGTTATTATATGTCTGAAATGTGTGTATTTATGTTATAATTTATTTTAATTAATACATTTTGTTTTTTTAATTTTTGCGTAATTTAATTCTGTAGCGGGCTGTGGGTTTATAGGGGAATAGGGTGGGAAGTAATTTAATTATAATTAATTACATTTGTAACTTTATTTATTGGTATTCATTTTTAATAATTGTTAATTAATTTATATTTGGTAATTAATTACATTTTAATTGGCAATTAATTTTAATTAATTGATTAATTGCTAATTATGTTAATTTTACTCATTTATTTTCTGTAGCGGGTTGTGGGTTTATAGGGGAATTGGGTGGGAAGTAATTTATTTATAATTAATTAAATATGTAAAATTATTTATTGGTATTTATTTAGAATTAATTGTTAATTATTTTTTTACGGGTAAATAATTAAATTTGAATTGCCAATTAATTTTATTTAATTGATTAATTGATAATTATGTTAATTTTACTAATTTATTTTCTGTAGCGGGTTGCGGGTTTATAGGGGAATAGGGTGGGGAGTAATTTATGTATAATTAATTAAATAATTCAATTTATTTAATTGTATTTAATTTGAGTTCATTGGTAATTCATTTTTAATTGTTAATTAATTAATTGTTAATTTGTAATTAATTTGTAATAATAGGTAACTAATTGTAATAATTAATTTAATTTGTAATTTTAATTGATTAATTGTTATATAACATTAAATTGGTAATTACTTTTAATTAATTTTTTATAGATATTAATTTATATTTTTTTATTTAATATATGAAGTGTTTACTTTCCCTACTGTTTCACTCTCTGGAGTGGGAATAGTAATTTTTCCCCCTACGCTATCCAACGCTTTCCCTACTGTTGCACTCTTTGGAGTGGGAATAGTAATTTTAACCCCTACGCTATCCAATGCTTTCCCTACTGTTGCACTCTTTGGAGTGGGAATAGTAATTTTAACCCCTACGCTATCCAACGCTTTCCCTACTGTTGCACTCTTTGGAGTGAGAATAATAATCTTTACTCCTACGCTATCCAACGCTTTCCCTACAGTTTTTACTCCTACGCTATCCAACGTTTTCCCTACTGTTGCACCCACTGGAGTGAGAATAGTAATTTTTACCTCTGCGCTATCCAACGCTTTCCCTACTGTTGCACTCACTGGAGTGGGAATAGTAATTTTTACTCCTACGCTATCCAACGCTTTCCCTACTGTTGCACCCACTGGAGTGGGAATAGTAATTTTTACCCCTACGCTATCCCTACTGTTGCACTCACTGGAGTGGGAATAGTAATTTTTACCCCTACGCTATCCAACGTTTTCCCTACTGTTGCACCCACTGGAGTGGGAATAGTAATTTTTACCTCTATGCTATCCTACGCTTTCCCTACTGTTGCACTCACTGGAGTGGGAATAGTAATTATAACCCCTACGCTATCCAACGCTTTCCCTACTGTTGCACCCACTGGAGTGGGAATAGTAATTTTTACCTCTACGCTATCCAACGCTTTCCCTACTGTTGCACTCTTTGGAGTGGGAATAGTAAATTTTTACCCCTACGCTATCCAACGCTTTCCCTACTGTTGCACCCACTGGAGTGGGAACAGTAATTTTTACCTCTACCCTATCCAATGCTTTCCCTACTGTTGCACTCACTGGAGTGGGAATAGTAATTTTTACCCCTATGCTATCCAACGCTTTCCCTACTGTTGGACCCACTGGAGTGGGAATAGTAATTTTTACCCCTACGCTATCCAACGCTTTCCCTACTGTTGCACTCTTTGGAGTGAGAATAGTCATTTTAATCCCTACGCTATCCAACGCTTTCCCTACTGTTGCACTCTTTGGAGTGGGAATATTAATTTGTACCCCTACGCTATCCAACGCTTTCCCTACTGTTGCACTGGAGTGGGAATAGTAATTTTAACACTTTTGCTATGCTATGATAATAATATTGTATATTTTTTTAATAATATTATGTTCATATATATATATATATATATATATATATATATACATACATATATATATATATATATATATATATATATATATATATATATATATATATATATATGTTTTAACAAATAAAATAGTATTTTTTTGTATAACTTTAATTCATTATTTAATCATTTTAAGGTTATTTAAGTATTTTTAAGTATATTTTAGTTATCTATTTTTAATATTTTTTTAATTTTTTATTAATTTTAATAAATTCGATATTTTTACAAAGTACATATTTTTTAACGATATTTTTGATTCAATATTTTTGTACTTACCTGTTTGTAAATAGGACTTCGATATTTTTGTAGTCGATATTTTGGAGTCGATATTTTAAATGCCAATATTTTTGTAGTCGATATTATGTCAGTGATCCATTTATTTACTATTTTGATAACCACAGATAAAAATAGACTTGCATTGATTCAGACTCATATATACCCTTAACAAGTGTGTTTGTACATTCAAGTCGGAAAAGGAAGATTTAGAGGTAAAATCACTTAAATGTTAAATCACCCCAGAATGCTGGTATATTTATGTGGACAAAAACTAGATTTACAAAGACCTAGATTTAATGTTATGGAATAAAGATAAATGTAGTAGTTAACCGTTAGTAAAACGCAAAATAATGTACTTTAGAATAAATATGCGATGTTAATGTGCAGAATTAAATTAACAACAACGTGTGCACAATTGTTGAAAGTAGCTATAATTACTTATACTCATGCCTCAAAATGTTTAAATCACCATGGCTTACCACGTAGAATTTTGTGGAATAGTGCTCCTTCCTAGTACAGCCTGTACATATACCTAGTTGTTTTGAGTCATGTACCGGTCTTGAAGACACAAAATAAAAACCTTTTCAACACCTTTTACTACAAGTACATTTGATAATATGAAACATGCATAATACGGGCAGAAAGATGGCCTCTATGGCTTGATGTCAAGTCCCCACAAAACCGAGGGAACATCCACTTTTTATAATGCTTAGGGCAAGATGCTAGTTACAAAAGGAGACTCACCAACTAACCCATTTTCAAATGTAAAATGCCCACTGATGGAGAGGCAAGATTACAGGGTTTAAAGGTTTACTACCATCAGGTTACATTTTTATCAGTTCAGTTGTATGCCTTGCTTCTTCCCCCATATTACTGAGAAAAACAAACGCTAATCAGAAAGATACACTAATATATGCATTTTTTTAAACTTTCATTAGTATTACAAAGTATTTACTTTCATTACTATCATGCAATCTCAAACCTGTAAGAAATCGGGTCACAGTTAGTAAAGTGTAGAAAGTTGGCGTATGTTCGCATTAATGTAAATGTGAAGTCTGGTACAAAACTGTACTGGAAAGGCGAATCGATCAGAATAAATAACTTGAGGAGATGAGGGTCACAGGTTGCGCGTTAATGTTCGGATGCGGAGTGAAAAGTCGGGCGATGGGAGACGCAGACATGAAATGAAAGGCAATATAGAAGAGCGGATGAAAAGTGATCCTTTGTCTATCTATCTTGTCCTCCTTCTTGTTGCCGTAAAGACATTGTGCACATTAGACAAGAGGCAGAAGGCAAATTCAGCACAATTGGATTTATCTAACGATTACCAGCTTGTCAGCGCTCACGATCTTTTGATAAATTCATGCCATGTAATGGAGATAAACTATCCAGAGGTGTCGCAGCTCCCCCATTGACCCACAATACTATGTTTCATTCTCTGGTTTAAAAACAAAAAAATTACTTACTGTAGGAATTAAATGCATGTGTCGATGACCTGTGACCTCCACGAATATTTTTTACAGCGTACCTGCCAGGTACATGCATACTTCCTCATCTCGCAGAACAAATAACCCTTTATTATGGAAAAGCATTTTCTAGGATGACCTCTAATCGTCCCTCAACAGAACGAGCATCAGGAAGGAAGAAGAACGGCCTGGCTGTTTTAAAGTGAACGAACCTCTTCACGATCAGCGGGCTTGTGGGCGTGGTTGTGCGGTTGGGTGAGTGAGTTAATGTGAGAAAGAGACAACAGGTTAATGAATGAGGGTGAGGATGAATAATTGAGTGACAATTCATCGAGTGTTAATCGGCAAATGCGTGCAAGTGTGGATAAATGAAAGGCTAGAAGGGTGAGTGCACAGGTCAAATTGTGTCTGAAAGGGATGATGAATAAATACATTGGTTTAAAAGTACTCGGATATTACAAAAACGTTCGCCTCCTTAACTCACCTCCTGTCTTTTCCCCAAAGCATGTGCTGGATGTGAAGACATCTCTCCAGATATTCTGAAGCATGAACCATATAGCTTATCTTTGCATGAGGATTTTAGAAGGTTGAAGACAGTGCAACCCTAGCTCATCTATGCCCTTCACAAGCCCACAGGCCATGCAGGTTTCTTGGTCGCTGCAGAGGATGTGAAGAGAATGCAGTGAGTGGCTGCGACTCTTTGTTTTTGACATAAACTTTAAGCTTCTCTGGTGATATATTTTCTTTGTTTGGTGTTTAGCACATTTCTTGTGTTTTTTTGTTTTTGTTTCTTTTTAACAATAAAGGTGCTAGAGGAGAACATGTTTTCAGACCTTGAAAAAAATCGCCCTTGCTCATTACCCGCACACCCCCAGCACAGCAATAACGGTCTCGTCCTTTTCCCCAGCGCGTACCTGGTACGCCGTTAACCCTTGGACCCTCCGCCCCTGCACTCGCCAACCAGGTGAGATTCCGGACCGTATTCCTTTAAATCCACATTTCGGCCCAGCAATTCGGGGTCAAATTATTCAGCCCTTCATGTGCCCGCACATCGGCTGTTAGGAAGTAAACACCTTGACATGCGAGGTTGCTGAGCTGTGGTCTTTTTCCCAGGTCCCTAAGACCAAACAGCTAGTACTTTTCAGACGCTCCCTTAACAGTGAAAAGAGGCACGGCAGAACGTAGCCTTTGCTTGGCTTACTGTTCCGGTACCACACCCCCTCTTCACTTCCTGGTTCCTGCCTCGATGTTCGGTGGCGTCCTGTGGAATTCAGCGAGTCTCCTTGGTCCCTTTCCAGCTTCCTTGCCTTCAATTCCCTGACCCTGCAGCCGCTGGCTGGTCGTCTGCTTGTGCGAGTGTCTGTGCCGACCTTCGGCATTTCTTGTATTCTTACGCGAGAGTTTACTCGCGACTACCCTTGCCTTTCTCAAGCATTTCGCGGGCGTTATTTTGCCCGGTTCATTTTTTCCTCGCTTCTGTTGTATGAAAGTAATACCTGGCGAGTTCTTTGTTGTTTAAACCCTCCTGTGAGAGTGAGCGCTCCGCCCTTGTCTCCTTTTCGGGCCGGGTGTCTCTCCTCGTGTGTTTGTGTACTGCTCCGCTGTTTCTGCCCACAACAGCCGGCCGGTGCTCCTCACATCCCCTATTTTTGTTTTCTTTATTGGTCTGGTGTGCATGTCCCTCGAGAGTTCTCCTCCTCATCTCCAGTCACCCATTATCCAGCTTCCCTTTCTTGAACTCTTCGAGGAAGTCTGCCTACTATACTAGTGGGGTAAGCACACCTGAATAATCACGCATGTCAATGTCTCCTGTATGAAGGTTAGTGAAATAAGGATATATTGCCTGTTTTGCCTATTTTGTTTTCTAGCCTGGACATCCACCTACGACACCTGCTATACCCTGCATACCCCCTCGTATGAGGAGAGTGGTGGACACTCCTTGGGTAATTCCCTCATACTTTTAGGGGACAGTAGACAGGAGTGCGTTTCCATTCGCATTCTTGCTGCTGTGTCCTGGAGGTGTAGGGATCAGTCTTTGCTCCCGTGGAAACTTGGTGACTAACCTGACATCGGCATGATTTCCACTGATCTAGACCCGCTCATGTCACATCTTTTCTTCTCGGGACAGCTTCACCTAACGTATGTAGTGTCCTGCGAGACACGTTCTAGTGTTTCGCTAGGCACTGGTTTAGTAACCACTCCCCCTATGGGAGTGGGCACACACACCCCACACCCATCCACCACCGGCGTCACGAGTGACGTGACCCGGCTAATAAAAGGGCCCGGGTGCACGTGCTCGGAGCCCAGTTATCACACTAACCCTCATGGTGTCCGTGTCCCTTATTTATATGATGTGGGCCTGAGGTCCATCATCACACTGGCGATGAGGGGGCTGTACCCCAGCGTGCTACAGCCCATGAAAAGGGGGATAGAATACTGCCCACGCAGAAGGCACCCCCCCGCACTGAGGCGCGATGCGCCGAGTAGCCTGAGGGCAGGACGGAGCCCCGCAGTGCGACCGGAGGTGACTGAGAGCCTACCCCGCACCTCCCGTGCCCAGCGTGAGCCACCCCCTGCATGGGGTGAAAAGCGGACCGACCGGAGCCCACCCGGATCGGCCGCGACAGCCAGACCCCACCGTGAGGAGACCGAGCGGAGCCCACCCACGTGGCAACAGTAGCCCGGTGGCCGAAGGTGAGCCTCTGCGCAAAGCGGCGGACAGAAACCGAAAGCGGAGCCCACCCGCGTCGGTCACAGCAGAAAATGGCAGCCCGCCAGGTAGCGCCGCCAAGAAAGTAAACATAGCAAAGCAAGGCCAGCGGAGCTCACCCGCGGCCTGCCTGCAGCGTCCCCCGCCACGCAGCGTATGTGAAGTGAGGCCACGGTGGCGGGGTGAACTTCAAAAGGAGCGCCCGCAGCGTGAGGGGAAGTTTCTGGACACCCAAAAGAGCAAGCGGAGCCCACCCGCAGTATAGCGCCGACCCTCCCCCCGCCTCGCGCAGTGAGTGTATTGAAAGACTGCGGCAGGTGGGGAGAGCAACGAAGGAGAGGAGCAGACTGTGGGGACTGCCTCAGGTGCAGCGCACTAGCGGAGCCCACCGGCAGAAAAGAAAAGGAACTCTGCTCCATACAACGGAGCAAGCTGACGACAGCGCCAGCTCGAGTCCCCCTCCTCCCCGGCAGCCCAGGGAGAGAAGCGGTGTCCTGCAAGAGGCGGAAAGCAGCAATCAGGAACGGCTGGCCACCGCAGCAATCCTCACCCCTTGCCAGCACACTGAACTTCGCACTATGCCCCCAGCATGGCCCGGACCAGAAAAGGCAAACTAACTCACCATAGCGCAAACTGAGTCTTCAGATAGCGCCTACCTGGCTGCGACTGCCGATGCCCTAGTGAGAGTCCCGGGGAGTGAGACACCAGGTGGAAGGCCGTCCTTCTAGAAGAAAACAGCACGAACCCCCAGAACAGGAAGAAAACCGCCGGGACACAGCACGAAGCTGACAGTGGTTTAATGGATGTGCTACCCTGCCATCTAGTGGTCATATAGCAACATCACACCCGCACGCACCAAAGAAGGGAGCAACACCGGGTGTGAGTGGACACCTGCGACGAGGAGACAGCACTCAACTAGGTTCTACCCCACTGCACCCACAGGGGTACTGTTGGTCTTGACAGTGTACAGTACATGGCAACAAGAAGCGCAAATGAGAAGCGACCTGCCAGGATCTCCTCAATTGCACCGTGCAGTACCGCGAGAAGAGGGAAGGCATTCCCACCAACTAGGAGCCTCTGATCTACTAAAGCACAGTCCACAGTGAGCTGAGAACACGTTAGCTGCCGCAGACTTGGATATAGACCCAGCGCCGACCTCAGCAGCAGCGTTGGAAGACTTCGCGCCACTCACAGAGGCCCTCCCAGTTATCCCACAAGGAGAGTTCCTCAGTGACAAGGGAACAGGCGTTGTGAGGAAAAGAACCAGTGGTGTGTGGAAGGTCAGTACCACCAATGAGAAGAGATTACTGCGTGTAACAACGCTGCAAGGCAAGGTGCGAACCCCAAGCCTCTGTCCTACACAAAAAAAGTAGAGGGGTCAATGACTGACATCCAGCTGGATATACTAGTGCAACCCAAAGCACACTGGAGAATGGAAACACCCAGCCACACCGGGAAAGCTGCGAGTTGATTCACCCGAAAGACAAAGTGAACAGCCAGAACCGGTGCAAGTGCACAGACCACCCTCTGGTGAAAGCCGCAAGACACTTTGCTCACTTTTGCAACTACCCTAGCCAAGCTCGCAAACAGATGCACAGACACAAAGTACTGCTCTGCCTTTTCAAAAGAGAGTGACCACAGGAGCATCACAGAGCCCAAGCTGCTCAGCCACGCAGCAAACCCTGAGAAGGCAGCTATCCCCACCCGAAGTCTGCAACGACCGTGCAAATGGCGAGTAAACCCCAATAAGTGTCCGGTGCTACTACAAGCGAAGAAGCTGCGCCACTGCAAGCGAGAAGCCCAAAAACGGGGCAAGTCCAGAAACAAGACAAGTGGCCAAGAGCAGCAAAGCTTACAAAGGCAGCCAGCCTCACACGAGATACAAAAAACCGCCCACAGAAAATGCAAACCCCAGTGGCTATCTTTCGCCACCGCAAGCAAGAACATCGCACCACCCGCTCCAAACAGGCAACCCAAGTACCAGAAGAAGACGGAGGGCACCACTTCAGAAGCGCGCAGGAGGCAGCGCCAGTGAACTTGATGCACAAGAAAGTGCCCAGAAGACAGAGACATTTCCACGAAGAAACACTGCTGGAACCAGCAGGTAGATCTCGTACAGCTTCACAGCAGCAATGGAGCCCGGAAGGAGCACAACGCAGCACAGTGTCCTCCTTCAAAACGCCTCACGCAGAAGTCGTCCGTGATCTAAGGCTGACAAGAGGAGAGTTGAACACCAAAAGTGGCCAGCCGCCACCACCGCTCACCACTGCCCGTGGAAGCTACTCCCTGAAGGAGTACCCAAGACAAGTGACTGCCTGCCATGCAGCCAAGAAGAGCGACTGAAGGTTCGCCTGAATGGTCTGGAGATCATTGAAGTTAATAGGCCTGTTGGCCTTGTTAGAACATGGGGCATGTCACTGCCCCAGAAGAAGAAGAAAAGTGGAAATCGTGTTATCCAAAAGAGCTGGACGCCCACGGGCGCGTCAATGACAACAAGCGGAGAAGCCCAAGGACTCGTAGCAACAACTCAAGAACACCTCCGTAGACACCAGACAGACACCAAGGCGGACCGACGGCCCTGGCGACAGCACTAAGGACAACCACCCGACAGCGGCAGCAAGTGAGAACCGAGTCTCATCCCACCACTTTCCCAGGTGAGCGTCAATCGGCGTCCCTGGACACAGGCTCAAGGGAGAACCAAGAGTAAGCCACAGCAAGCGCAAACTGGGTCTCATCCCAACGCGTCTCCGGGTGAGCGTCAATCGGCGTCCCCGGATACAGCCTCAAGGGAGAACCAAGAGTAAGCCGCAGCGAGCGCAGACCGAGTATCATCCCAAAGTTTCCCAGGTGAGCGCCAACCGGCGTCCCTGGACACAGCCTCACGGGAGAGCCGAACACAAGCCACAGCAAACGCAAACTGTGTATCATCCCAATGCATCGCCAGACGATCGTCCACCCCAGAGTGTCAGCAGTCGAAGTCAAACGGCATCCCTGCTCCTGACTGCAGATGCCATGGGTGAAGTTTGGTATCAAGTGTTTTTTTTCCTCACACCGCCTCAAAATGGAGTCGTCAGTGATCCCAAGCCAGGCAAGAGAGGATCCACACACTACGTGTCACGCCGTCACTGAAGCTCAACCTTAACAAGGCGGAGGCACAGGGATACCAAGCCCCTCAGCTGTCATCCTGAGTCACCACATGGCTGGCAACCACCATCACGCCAGCCGTCACCACATGCGTCAAACACCACTCCCAGAGTATCGATGGACTGGAGTCACACGCTGTTGCCACACCAGCCAAGAGAAGAGACCAGAGTCCATTTGTGAACCAGGCACACCCCTGAACCACGGCAGCGAGAGCAAGCATCGGCCAAGACACCTCCACCCTAGAGGGTTGTGTGTGCGACCAAGCAACGGCTCCTAGGCGGTCCTGCAGCTGCCCCAGTCAGCACACAAGTGGCCCCAGCGTAGCCTTCCTGCAGTCCCGCAGCAACCCCGGCAATGGTCCTCTCCAGACTGGAGAGTGAAACGAGACTCTGCCCCACCGACGGCTCAGCGGTTACAGCCCAAAAGGGTCCACAGAGACAAGTGATCAGCCAACACCTCCACGAACTGTCACCATGAACTCAGTCCATGCTCCTGCCGCATCCCAGTGAAAGAACTGTTTGGATTCACCACAGACCGTCACAGACGTCAACAAAAGGGAAGTTGTGCAAGACATGTCATCACATGTGAACTGTCGCTATGCAGTGGACGTCTTCAAGCCAGCGGTCGTGTCCTGAACTGGTCAGGTTGAACTACGAGCGCCATCCGAGAAGGTCCTGCTGCAGGCACAGTCATCAGCCCACGTCTGGCGTATTCGTGTCACCTGTCCCGAAAGACTGATGGACTCTGTGGTGTTTTTAGTTAATAGTTTTGTCCCCACAGGGTGGACCAACGTTTTGCTTGTTCTTTAATAAAGGTGGAAAGGAATGTAGTGTCCTGCGAGACACGTTCTAGTGTTTCGCTAGGCACTGGTTTAGTAACCACTTCCCCTATGGGAGTGGGCACACACACCCCACACCCATCCACCACCGGCGTCATGAGTGACGTGACCCGACTGATAAAAGGGCCCGGGTGCACGTGCTCGGGGCCCAGTTATCACACTAACCCTCATGGTGTCCGTGTCCCTTATTGATATGATGTGGGCCTGAGGCCCATCATCACAGCGCAATGTCAGTTTGGGCCTAATGCGAGTGAATCACTGCCCTTAAATTACGACCAACACTTATGTATACATGTCAGTTCACCTTTTGTAAATTTTAAATACATGAATAAGGTTGCTTCTACTGTTTAAATTGTAACGGCCTTAAATATGTTCTCAGCCATGGAAGTCCCGCGTGTGAATTTCTCTACTCTCACCCTTGCATATTTCTAATGCTTTGCTTCCTGCCTCCCTCCCCGTTCTTCTATTTACATGCAGTGTATTTTTCAGGCGTGCTAATAACTCTCGTCCTGATGATGATCTGTGTATCTCGGTATAGATCGAAACGTCGTCGACTCTTTAGACAGTATGCATGTTAAACACATGTGTTAAAGCCTGTGCATTACTGTCTACTTCTTTAAAAGCTTGCCCTCACTATTTAGTATTGGCGCTAAGCTCTTTTGTTTAGCCTGAAAAATGTTTGTTTATTTGGGAATATCTTTATGTTTTTTCCTTGAAGGATACAGGACTGTGTCCCACTCTATTACGCTCTGTCTTGATCTTAATACTCACCTTTTTGAAAATATTAAATCCAAATGTCCGGCTGGACATAGTGAATCAATATAGTACTGATTCTGGTCTATCGGCCACATGCATCATTGTTACATTTTGCGATTTCTTAATTGTGAAAATTAAGGAATCGCAATTAAGAAATCGCAAAATGCTATGCATTAAGAAATCGCAATATTTTTTGCGATTTCTTAATTTTCCTTAATTGCGATTCACAATTTGCGAATCACAATTAAGGAATCCCTTCCCATTGATTCCTATGGGCCTAGAGGCCCATAGGAATGAATGGGAAGCCATTTTCATTTTGCGATTCGCAATTAAGGAATCGCAAAATGAGAATGCTATTTCAAGGGTGCAGGGGGTTCCCAAGGACCCCCCCCTGCACCCCTGAAATTAAATGTAAGAACTTTTTTTACACACACATGCCCAAGGGCATGTGTGTGTGTAAAATGAAACATTCAAAAATGCACTTTTGTGCATTTTTGAAAGTTTTCGCAAATTACCATGAAGTTCAACTTCATGGTAATTTACCTCTCCAATTTGCTAATTCGCAAAAAAAAATATTCATGCATTGCATTTAAGAAATCACAAATTGCGATTTCTTAAATGCAAACGCAAATTAAGAAATCGCAACATAATTCCTTAAATTGCGAAAAAATTAAAAAACATGATGCATCCCAAAAAAGGAAATTGCATTCGCAAACGGCCGAATTTTGCGATTCGCACCGTTTGCGAATGCAATTCCCTTTGATGCATGTGGGCATATATTCCTTGTTCTTGACTTATATTTGTTTGAAGGACCTATTGTCCTAAATAACCAACTTGAAAAAAATTGAAGCGCCTCCAAATACAAGGCACTCTTCAAGCAAATGTGTACAATAACACTTCATATTCAACTGCAAACTAAGCACTTAGGAGGCACAATGACACTCCCAGCTGCTGCCACCTTTCCCTGCCAGTGTAGCAATATCACTACATGGTCATAGAAGCAGAATATAGATTAGGCACTAATTTGAGACGTTAAAAACTGATATTTGGGAAGTTACTAAGTACACAGAGTATGCATTTGCAGCAGCCAGAGCCCATCAGCTTGTCAAATGACATTACAAGCACATATCCACATATAAAAAATACTTGATCACTTATCAGAAGTAAGCTGTTCCTCAGATCTAAAGTTAATGGCACTAAGAACACAGATGGGAGACTGGATTTCACAGACTATAAAAATGAACACACGTATCCTAATAATGCGTACTACAGCCTCCTCTAAAGGTGGATCTGTTGTTCCAATGTGATTCTCTGTGGAAGAGTTTACGGCACCTTAATGTGGTATGGCACAGCACCAGCAAAAAGAACATTGCTTGAAAATGTCCGCTCCTTTATGTATATAGGATATCAAGATCTTCACAAATATGTGAGCAGTAAATGACAGTGTGCAGACAGTTTTAACTTAGAGGCACTGTGTAAAGTATGTATACAGTACTGAAACAGTAATAGTCAAAACACAACACAAGAACGAATTTTGAGAAATAGAATACATTTTAATAAAACAATTTACACCAAAACAACTAAATATAGAAGCAAACAGATTAATCATAAGTATGATAGGAGCAGACAAGTGGCATACATGGAGATTCTTGCCACACAAGCAACCAAGCAGAGGAGTAGAGGAGAACATGGGAAATTCTTCAAGATCACAAAGATAGTCAGTTGTAAATGTCATTGAACATGCTACACCCTTATCATATACAAGCATGGCAAACTACTCACAACAGAAAAAGAGCAGGAAGCATGCTGGGCCGAGCATTTCAAAGTAGTTTTGAATAGACCAGTACCAACAGTAAAGCAGACATACAATAAGCAGACAAACTTGGATGTAAACACTAACCACTACGGAATGAAGAAATCATCACTTTCCTATGCACTATCAAGAATGGATAAGCTCTTTGGCCAAGACAACCTGAATGCAGAAATGTTCAATGCAGACCATGAAAAATCAGCCTAGATTCTCCAACCACTGCTTATATTTATTTGGGACTGAAAGAAAGTACCAGATGGCTGGAACCAAGGTTCCATTGTCATGATTCCAAAGAAGTGGGCATTAATCAACTGTAAAAACTAGCATGAGTTTACCATTTAGTCAGTCCTGAGTAAACTCCTCTCAAAAATCATTATACAGTGCATTTCTGATGCTGTAGACAAGCAGTTAAGAAAAGAACAAACTAGGTTCTGCAAAGGCTGAGGCTGTATTAATCAGATCCTTACTCCAAGTGACAGCATACAGGAGTGCACAGAGCAGCAGAGACAACTATACATCACCATCTTTTGAGGAACAGTTGACAGTATTCACTGTGACAGCCACTGGCGTATGCTGAGAGCCTATGGTCTACCACAGCAGATGGTTCTCTCCATCAAGAGCTTCAATGTCAATTTCGCCTACAAGGAGGGAGATAGTATAGCTTTGAAGTTGTTAGAGCGCAAATTTCACTCTTTCCTTTGCAGTGTTGCATTATAATTATGGGTAGTCTGCACCTATATATTATCCTTTATTATACTAACTTTAGCCAATAGAGCGTGGACTGTAATAATGTGAAAGGTGACGTGCTAGGGATATATTCGATGTGAACATGTAGAAATGAATGTTGCAACTTTATGTGTTTAGCTGAAAACATTAACACGCAGAATTTATACATGCTGCTGACAAGTATTCGCATATTTGATGTGCTTATGTAGTGTGTAAATTTAGAAATGCTCAGTAATTAGAGTTCATTTTATATGTGATTTTAAGAGGCCTTCTGCCCTTTCTTATTTTGGCAGATTTCTGAAGGCCTGAATTGTATTGTTCCCCTGGAAGCTCTCACATCAGACTTAATAGTGAATATCATGTGCATTTTGGATTTGATCTTTCTCATGTTTCTGTTGCAGGTGGGGAATTCATCCTTGTTAGTTAGAAAACTGTCTATGTTTTAGGAGTCAGGCTTCCGGAGAAGAGGATACATTAAGCACTGATACTGATAAAGGAGAACTGTTGTACTTTCTCATCATAGTGAGCCTAGGAATCAAGGTCATGTTGCCTTGACCTGGGAGCATTGCTGCCAGTGGAAAATCACCTACGAGCAGCCGCGGCCGGCAGTGGGAGTACCTGCAGGGCGGTGACGTGGGGAAGGGGAAGGGCAATGTGAGGGGTAGTAATGTATGGATTACGGAGCTTCCCAGGTAAGTAAACATTTAAATAAATAGAACGAATTTCGTTCAGTGCACTGCATGCCCAAATGCGATGCAGTGCGCGCAATGAAAGTCCTTTTATTTATTTAAATGTTTACTTACCTTTAAAACTCCGTAATCCATACACTACTACCCCCCACCCAGCCCCCCCCTCCCCACGTCACCACCCTGCAGGTACTCCCACTGCCAGCCGTGGCTGCCTACGAGGAGGTCGCTTGGACAGATGGGGTGATGCCGCTATGCATTTTGGGATACTAACTGAAAGACTTGATTTACTGAAGTTAGGGAAAGTGTCCAGGGAATTTGGCCTTGCCTAGAGAGAGAGAGCATCTTAGAATGAGCTATGTAGCTTTATGCCACTTCACCCATCTGATATGAAGAGACTTCTAAGGAAGACTTTAAGCGCTGACATATTTATGGATCTTGCCTAAGTAGGGATGTCACATTAGTGGTAGTGTTGGGACAGGTGAATGCTTTATACCCACACATTTCCAATGAAGGGAATCTCAATGTTTGTGCTGTCATCTTTTGCATTCTGGTCCTCAAATTGATGATTTTGTGTATTCTGCATCGCCTTGTATTAGTTGCAGTGTATTTCTACACCCTGATCTTGTGGTGCCTACATGTCTAACTATTTTTGGCGTTGTAATAAATGGAAATCTGATTAGGAGTCTGTGATTCTTCTGAGTCATAGTTCATTGGGACTGTATGATAAATTGGCTAACAGTTTTCTCCCTCCAACGCTTTCATGCTAATAAAAAGAGTCATTGGCCTGAAGGTTCCAGAGTAAATCTAGAACGTGGAACCCGACTCCTTCAAAGTCAGAACCATTGTGAGACAGGGATGCTTGATGCCAGCATTGAATGCTGAGAACATGAACAACGAAACCCCCAAGGACTCTGAACCTTTCACAGGCACAACTACCAGCACAATCACAGACGAGGATTGACCAAAGTCTGCCACTGAGATAGGCGAGGAGGAGATAGGACTAGTCCCCCCACCAATGGGGTAGAGCTATCCCATCGGTCCACCACAATTACATGGCCTAGAAGGAGGAAAACAAGGTCCCAATCTCGCCACAGCCTGGGCGCTTCTACAGCTATAATCGATGCTCGTACATCAATCTATGCAGCAAATTCGCATAGAAGCCATGTCTCTGCTACTGCTCGGGATTTACTGAATGATACCGCTAGCTCCCATAAAAGTCCAATAACTTCTACTGACAACTTCCATACCCCAAAAAACGACATGGCTACAGAATCAAAGGCAGCATCATTACAGGACGGAACAACCCACAAGAGTAGGGAAGAAGCTTGCATAACCATAGGCTCCTCTTCAGAGCTGGAGCTAAGCAACTATCTTAACAGATCACCATCGCTTCTGCCGTTGAACTTTCATGTATGCAGGACAACCTATTAAGGTCAGTCAATACTACTCTCTCCACTGCCACTAACGCTCTAACATAGCAATCGGAGAAGCTTAAATTACAAATGGAGACCCTCCAAGTCTTGGCAACAAAAATGTCCGAGATGGCCAAGAAAATTGATAGGTTGGCTGCTATTAGTTGCTACCTAACTCCTCCAATTACTCCTCTGGAATGCCTGTTCCAGAAATAATTGACAAACTGGGATCGCTCCTGGCTGTACTTTCCCCGCTGGTTGAAGAATTAAAACTTAGTATTAAAACATGCTCAGACCCGGCAAGCCCGGTGAAGAATGCTAAGGAACTCACTGCAGTGAGCAGGGACGAAGTCCCCAAATCGAATCAACGTCATCAATTGCCAATAAGCACAGCAACCTGGCCTTTACCCCCTTTCCATCTAGAGGGAACGATGGGAGGGAGTAACCACATAGCGGACCCTGTCCCCAATATCACAGGGGCCATATGCTCGCATGAAGCCTCTCAGTCTTTCCCGTTTATAACGCAGAGAGAAAAGAAACGTCTTAGAAAACAAAAAAAGCCCGTTAAGCGATTACTAGCAAGAAACCCCCAGTGAAATTCAATCACCTCGGGACAAAAAAAAGAATCAGTGACGAGGGTTACTGAATTAGAAAACATAACACCTCTCTTCCCTATATTCTGCAAGAACCCCCATATCCAGCTTTCATCAGAACCAGGCCTCCAGGCAACACGTGTAACTACTCAGCCCTCCAATGTGCAGGCTGCCATAGTGCCCCTCTCTAGGCAGAAGGGGAGCAACATGCTTGAGGACATAGCAACACAGGCTGAGTTCACAAAGCCTGGAACATCTATTAGCCTCAAGGTCCAATCATGGTCCACAATAGTCCAAGCAAATGTAATGTAATGTATGTATACTTGTAAAGCGCACTGTTACCTCGTTACGTGGCGTCCTGGCGCTGTATACCGCTGGGGAACCCGTCCTGGCTTTCCCTGTGAGAGGGCACCCCAAGGTGAAGCCAGGCATCGCCGGCGTTGCTGGGGCCGTTGTGGAGATTAAGCAAGCTATTGCCCAGAGTTGCAGAGTGGGACCCATGGTTAGTGTAGGCACCTAAGCGAGAATGATCGAGTCCGCGGACATTGACCCAAGACCCTGCCGCGTCGGGAATTGAACCCTGGTCCCGGGTCGACCTCTGCTTCAGGGTCTGCAGCTTCTAACCAGTGAGCCACACTTCTCCACATTCCATGTCATAATGCTTGATGATTGTAAGCTTTCTAATGTACTTCTGTAATGGCATAGCCCCTTACTTGGTGCAGGCTTGAATTTTGTCAGCCAGGTTGGAGGCAACCCAGCCCCCATAGGCCGAATTTAGGGAGGGTGGAGCACAAAAGGGGGAGAAGGTTTTGGATGAGGAGGTGACCTGTCTCCCCCCACTCAATCCATCAACTCTGCACTGGATATTTATGCTTGCTCATTTGAGGGTATTTTCTTCTCGGTGGGACCCTCTCAGTACGCAATCTGAGAGGGTCCCAGCGCAAACCGCATAGTGACTCAGGGGACTCATGGGAGCTCAACAAATGTCACCATCCAGCTGGTCCTGATCCAATGCTGTCTCAACACTGTCCAGCTGCTCCCACAAGCCGAACAGCAGGGTCGATTTAGGGGGTGGCCCTTCAACTGGGAATATCCTTACTACTTGGCCCTCAATCTTGGCCCCAAGCCCCATCAGAGCCCTTAGTACCACCAGGCATGGAACAAACCAAATAAAAAGCCAGTCTAACAATAATAGAAAGTCAAGAACACAGCCTCATTGGGATAACCTTGCCCTCAGGACAACAGAAGAGCACCCCAAGGAAATGAAGCGGGCACTGAAGGCTTTCCGCATGCTTCACACAATACGCTGAAAGATCCTGACAAAACGCCAACAACAGTAAATCCCTAGAATAATGACTCAATTGTCAGCTCAAACACTCGGGCTCCAGGGGGAGGCCACTCGGCAAAAACAAGCATGACTCCGCTGTACATCTTGAAGGGAATCATCAATACTCTTAACAGAACAAACATTCTGAAACTTCTCCAACACACACAGTCATTGTCCCGTATTACTAGCTAAGACATCATCAGGGTGCAATTCATCTCTTTGCCCATGCAACTAGAGAAGGAACAAACCATTGTAACGTGGGACAAACTGAATATAGCTACAAGTGTTTACATTGAAAAAGAACACTTCACAGAATGGGGAATTGATATTCGGAGGCTTGAACAACAGAAGTACCTGTTCATCTTACAGGCACCCTTAAAGAACACGCTCACAGATTGCGTACTGAGAGGGTCCCACCGAGAAGAAAGTACCCTCAAACGAGCAAGCATAAATATCCAGTGCAGAGTTGATGCATTGAGTGGGGGGAGACAGGTCACCTCCTCATCCAAAACCTTCTCCCCCTTTTGTGCTCCACCCTCCCTAAATTCGGCCTATAGGGGCTGGGTTGCCTCCAACCTGGCTGACAAAATTCAAGCCCGCACCAAGTAAGGGGCTATGCCATTACAGAAGTACAATAGAAAGCTTACAATCATCAAGCATTATGACATGGAATGTCGCTGGGATGCACAAGGTTCTGAAAAGCTCATTAGCGATCACATTCCTTGAAGGTGCTGACCTAATTTGTACCCAAGAAACATGGGCAACCGTCCCCTACGCAGAATACTTTAAACCTGCAACTAAAGCAATTTATTTGGGAGACCCTCCGCGGGGCTTCTCCATATACAGCAAACATGCCCTAAAGCTACAATTTACAGAGATAAAGAACTCCTCTGACATGTTCCTAGCCGGCTCTCCTAAAGGCCTCAAGTCTGTGGATGGCCCACTACCAATACTCCTAATCAACGTATTTTATAATCCCCATGGCCAGAGCTCCAAGGACAAGCTCACTCTACTGATTACACAGTTTGAAACCCTGCTCACACGATTTGCATCCATGGAACCCATTATTCTTGGGGACTTTAACATGCACAATATAGGGGAGCAGCCATCTGAGGGCAACTCCTACCGGGAGCACTGGGAGATTAAATGCCCTCCTTCTGACATACAACTTGGCAACTACTCATTCTTCATCTATAGTGTCCAAGCCATGGTTAACCTAAGCACCCATTCATAAAAAACAGACTACTATAGATTACATCTTATTAAGTGAGAGGCTATGGAAATGCATACGAAACTATGCAGTGCTCAAACAGAGGAAAAGCGACGATGCCGCCTTACTGTTGCATTTAACAATCACAGCGGAACACCAGCATAACCTCTGCCCCTTCAAAGTGACCATGGGTGAAGAACAGCACAGGCCCGTAAGGAGAATGAAATGGGGGCAGACGTCCATCAATAGATTTGATTCATTGAAATAGACCTAGTTTGGTTGGCAGATTGGTGTAAACAAGTGTGGACTAATAGGAGAATGGGACAAACTTGCATATGACCTAGCAACATTGCTCTGAGGAAGCACTACTCACATAACTACAAATAATCCAACACACACTCTGGGTCAAGTTCCAGTGATCAAGCAATGCGCTAAACAACTAAACATCAAACAAAGGCAATATAAAACTGGATTGGAGACCGCTAAATGCAGCTGAATTCAGCAGCAAAGACCCACTCGCAAATGGTTTGGAAATCAAAACGGGAATCCACAGAGGCAACATGGTTAAATCTCTTTAGGCTGATGGGGCTGTGCAAGTCCCCAGAATTCTTGCACTATTTAAATAAATTAATATACGGGACTTCCAGCAGAGAGAACTCACTCGACGAGGACACCTGGGTTGCTCATGTGTAATTCCTGTACACCGTCGACTAGTAAGGGTCAAACTTTCCAGGGAGTCTGCCACGGAGAAAATTGTCACAGACCAGGAGATAAAACAGGGAGGCGTCCTGGCACCGATGCTTTTTAACTTGTATACTGCCGATATGGGCCAATCACTGCATGGAACATCTCTAGCCACTCCTAAGATCGGCCATACATAGATCCAGTTGATGCAATACGCTGATGAACTTGTTCTTCTGGACCATACCACAATAGGCCTCCAGAAAGCACTTACCTCCTTCTCGTAATAAAATGCCGAAAACAAACTGTGTACAAACCTATATCTATCTTGGGGCCTGGCTTAGCGAGAAGGGCCGCCGTCCGGTTCATCTAAAAATTTGCAGCAGAAAGGAAAAATGGTCACACATGCTCTCTGTAAACTATATGCCACCTTAGATAGCCCAATAACTACGGCTATTCAAAGAGTATTGAGGGCTAAACTACAACAGTCTCTTAATTATGCGCAACAGGCATTCCCAGGGAAGCTTGCACAGGACTTAGAAAGAAAACATTGCGCAGCATACAAAAAGATATTTCGCTTACCAGCCTGCTCTAGAAACAGCTTGATTCACCTTGAATTTGATCTCAATCAACAAAAATTAGAACTGCTAGTAGCTTTGACAAAATATTTCTATCTAACAACCATGGATCCAGATAACACCATTAAGCCACTATCAAATCCATCTTTCTACAAACAAGTAACCCTTGGTCTGCCAGCCTTGCCACAGCCAAAGATCTTCTGCAATTAGCGACAGAAAACTGGGACCCCAGCACAATCAACTACGCTACCATCAAAATAACAATAAAAAAGCAACTACGTGTACGCTCTCGCAGTCTGGACATGGAAACCCTGGCGGCCAGAAACTCTCATAAAACCTAATGTCTCCCTCACATTCTGCTTAGCAACAAGCCCCACCTCATGCAGTCTGTGGGGATACAGGTATTACATCTAATTTTAACAGCAAGTCTACATCTGCTTCCCTTAAGATAATTATATCCATCTTGGAAAGCACAGCTGGGCATCACGGAGTGTCGTCCCTGCAATTACAAAAGAGAGTCCCTGCCACACATTTTATTTTGTTGTTCTGCTTTGCGTTAAGTTTGCAGTACACCTCAGACCCATTCTCCTTCAACTGGGCACCCGCACAGCAAAGGAGGTCGTCCAACAGCTCTATTCCTTGGGCATCGTGAAGTACATGGCTAATTTTAGGAAATCTGTATACCATACTCACTCACTATTGAAGGACAAGTCCTCTCAGGCACAGTGAAAATAAAAAAAGCAAGACTACATCACTTGTGCACAAATCACTTTTACCGTTTGATCTCAAACATTATGAAGTCTCTTTTTAAAAAAAAGAAAAAAAACGGATTTTAACAATATTCTACATTTGTTTGTTACAAGATTTTAAAGTTGTATTTTGAAATAGTTTTAAGTAACCACACAAAATAAAGTATTAATTCATTCATTCACAAAGAGATGATGGACAAACACTGAAACTTTTCAGACACTCACCTCCTGTCACAGATCTGGGTTCAATCCATCATCGTTCTTTAGCTCACTTCGCCAACCCAGTTAAGACCCAGCTATGTGCAAATCAGTCTTGACTGTGTGCTTCATGGAAACTGTCCAGCCCAAGTGCCAAGTGCAGGTCTTCCCTGGACCGGAACCAAGCATCCTGGGACCGATTTTGGGGTAACACCCCTCATCAGCCAGGCTAGCTTAAATCCAGTGGCAAATTGAGCAAGGGACCCACATGTGGGCAAACCCTGCCAATTTAGAGCGAAAAAAGCAAACACAGGGAGGTGATGGACGGAGCGCTTACACTTTTCTGCCACTCACCCCCAGGCACAGATCTGGGTTGAATCCATCATCCTTCTTTAGCTCAATATGCCACCCCAGTTCAGATGCAGCTATAGGCCAATCAGTCTTGACCTTGTGCTTCACGGGAACAGTGCAGCCCAAACTGCCAAGCCAGGTCTTCCCTGGCCCAGAAACAAGCATCCAGGGACCGGTTTTGGGGTAACACCCCTAATCAGCCAGGCTAGCTTGAATCCGGTGGCAAAGTGAGCAAGGGACCCACGTCTGTGCATACCCTGCCAACTTAGGGCGAAGAAAGCAAACACCCAGGGTCAAGACTGATTTGCATATGGCTGGGTTCTTACTAGGGTGGCAAAGTGAGCTAAAGACTGATGATAGATTCAACTCAGATCAGTGACTGGGGGTGAGTGTCTGAAAAGTTCCAGCACTTCGTCCATCATCTCCTTGTGTTTGCTTTGTTTGCCCTACACTGACTGGACAGAGTCATGGCGACACATCTGAGGTGTGTCTAGGAAAATGAGAACCTACCCCTGCAAACCAGTTCTGAAACAAGTTTTTCCGCCATTTGGGTTTGGTGCCACTTTGACTTCCTGGACATTTGATGTGACAGACCTAGGCGTGAGTTACATTTCCCTGTAACAGGAAATGCACATTTGAAGCTTATGCAGTTAATGGAGACATCCTCTAGTCCATCCTTTAAGGAGGAGTTCACACCTCTCCCCACTCAATGCTTTTTTGTTCCCCTTCCTGGTTGCCAGTTACAATTCCCAGCTGGCTGCCAGGTGACTTGTTGGGGATTAACTTTGAAAAGGCAACTAGAGTCAGACGAATAGTGACTTTCTAAAGACACTATTTCTGATATAGTTACACAAAACTCAGCTGTGGCATTAATTTTGATTTTGTCTAACAATAGAAATGTGTGTTTGGAGTATGTTTCTAGCTAGTGGCAATCTGAAGTTAGCTTTATTCAATGTAAAATTCCAGCCTAGCTAGAGCGAAAAAAAAGAATGGGTCCTTTTTCACTTTTAGGATATGTAAAAACATTAAATCCGCATGCCCTACTTTAAAGTTGGTAAGGTCCAATTTATGAGTCACTTACTACTGCTGAAAAGGAAGGTTCAGGCCTGTTAAAAGGGTGATTTTACCACCTAAAAGTGACAATTAAAGCTGCAATGCCAGGCCGCTGTGACAGAACTACAGTCATGTTTTCCATGGTGGTGGCACAATAAGTGCTGCTGTCCCCTAGATCTGGGTACACAAGGTATCATATGCTAGGGACCTATATGTAAGTTAAATGTGCCAAATCAGATTTTAACCAATTTAACACATTTGTAGGGGTCAGAAAATATCCACTGTGGCCTGGTTAGCAAAAGCCAACAGCATAGGACCAAAAAGAAAATAGGGGGGCTCACTCAAAAAGAGGCCTTTTCGTATTCTCTCCTAATAAGTCTTTCTTTCACTGATAACATCCCTCTGTAGCTGTTCCTTCAAATTCATCTGTTTGTGCCACACTCTTAAAGATACTCTCTCTTGCCATTTCTCACAGTGTCTAAAAGTCACTAAATTGTTCTCTGTCCAGCTACTATCACCACACTATTCACTATCTTCTTCTGACTGACTCAAACTTCCATGATCTGGCTTTCACACACTCTTACTCAAAGTATTTTATCTTCTTCACAACTCCCTGTGGGCTTTTTGCTTTGGGTTCAGACACTGTAAATGTCAATTGATCACTTCTGCCTAAAAAAGAATCAAATTGTTGTACCTTAACCATACTCACTATCTACCTCTCTTGCTATATCTATGTTTCTTTCAACTAAACGCTTAGGCAGAGGTTGTCACATTTTTTTGTTCTGATCCCCTGTAAGCAAAATCTTTAGAAGTCAGAACACACCATCCTTTAAAACTTAAATGCAAGGATTTGGGGAATGTTAGTGCGGGTGCGCGGCTTATGAGAACACCCTAGAGGTACTCTTTCTGTAACTCATAATGCAATCTTGATGTGAGATTTATAGAGAGCTAAAACATCAAACAAAAAAGAAAATTTATAAAATAGCCTGCTTTGAATAGTTGGGGTGTTGTTAGTTCCTCACGCTTCTGGGACCCAGCGAAAGACACTTCCTGCACTAATAATAGTTGTGCCCTCAAGAAACAGGATGTTTCTAATGCCAATTTCACCCCATTCCCACGATGTCTGGACATCAGTCCAATCTTGAAGCATGTTCCCTGTCCCTTTCAGAAAACAAATAGCTCCAAAGTGTTACCACCCCCTCTTTGTAGCAAGGTTTCTCTCAGTTGTAATTCTAGAATGGACACTGAGCCCCCATGCCCCTTTTTGTCAAATACAACAGTTATAATTGTGACTCAGTTGTCCCTTCACAGTCCAGGCTTCTGTACCACTGCACGTGTTTCAAAATGATGGATACTGCCATGAAAGTAGGCTATGTCCCCTGCCCTTTGTTAAAAACATGGGATCCCCATTTTGTTCAATACCTCCTCTGAGAACTCTCAATGAGCCGCAAACAAAGGTGTCACTTCTTTAATTTTTCCTTCCCTTGGGCCATGGCGTGAAGGCCCAAGGGAAGATCGATTGCATGGGCCCTGTTCCCCTTGGAGCAAGACTGTTCTGGCCCATAATGTTACCGAGAAAAACTGAGATCAAAGTATAGACGTTCACAGGATCTATGGAACTGATATGCCCATGTTTTTTAATTTTAGAAAAGCAGTCCCCATACTTTTTTGTAGGGTGCCTTCTACCTAGAAAAATGTAATTGAGTGCAATTGGCTAATAGTAAATGTAAAGGCTGCTTAGGCTCCAATATATGCTTTAGTTTACGGAGTCACTCTAAAGCTCATGGTAATTAAGATTGAGTTAATTATTTTTGCGAGGCAATATAAGGGTTTTGCCAGCTGAGTTATGCATTTTGGCCTTTTAATGGACACTTATACAGATATTGGCACTATGACCTTGCAGCACTATATATACACAAGTCTTTATTTCACTTTGCACATACCAGGATTCAAATATGTGACTCTTGTCACACACAAAGACAACTGTTGAGATGACAATAGCTGATTGAGGTTTTCATAATGTAAAATAGTGCATAAAGTAGTGCTTTTCTCCCAAATTAGTTTAACATGCATGCAGTTTTCATTTAAGGTGTGAACATTATATGCACTCTAAAGTGAAAAAAGAACAATATAGTTACTGAATGTTTTTGACCCTGTCACCACATTCACTGACTCCAACTCCATGGCACCCCAGATTAGGCGTGCAACGCCCATTGGACTCAAAGGGGTTCAGCCCCCCGTCGTGTGTGGCAGCCCCGGCTGAGACAGCTTCCCGGGCACACAGACAACAGCACTCGAGTACTTCACATGTCTTTAAAAGGCCATTTACTTGTTAAGAAGGCTTTGTTGTTTTTTCACCCCTTCTTAGAGACCCTTCATCTCCACTCTGACTATCACTGGAAGAATTACACCCCCCCTGAAATTTTTGTAGCACCCCGAAATGTGGCTCTAGTTGCGCCTCTGCCCCAGATTGTCACGTGGCCCATAGGGACATTGTCGTCTTCACTAAGTAAGCATGAGAACGTTGAAGCCTGCCTGCTGCTTTGTGCACGTTA
Source organism: Lissotriton helveticus (assembly GCF_964261635.1). Taxonomy (NCBI): domain Eukaryota; kingdom Metazoa; phylum Chordata; class Amphibia; order Caudata; family Salamandridae; genus Lissotriton; species Lissotriton helveticus. The sequence goes on along the minus strand of NC_136068.1, from coordinate 874,321,766 downwards.
CTACACGTCTTCATTTTTGCTAAAATTTCTACTGCTGTTTTCACACAAGAACTCATCTCTGTGTTTACTCTCTGCATGTTCCTGGGATTTTTACTGAACATTATGTGCAAGGTCGAACAACAATGATCCTTGTTATTTTGTTCTGGTCAGGCCTTAGCATTTAGACAAAACATACCGATACAGCTGTTGTTTGGACAACGTACATTAGTTTTTATTGGGATACCCAAATAGGTGAGACACACTTGGAGAGGGACCTTTCCATGGAGAAGAGCAAGACAGCACCTATGATGTAGATCTACCATCTATAGGCTAAGGTATGGGGTATGTTGACAAAGCCCAGAGAATCTCTAATATATAATAATACTGCTTTTTAGCAAGGGGAGGGAGGTTGGGCTCTATTGTCATTCCATGAACAAATCTCCCTTCATGATTTATGGACTAGCTGCTATGCTGACTATATGTGTACTATGCATTTTCTTGCTTGTCGTGGCACGTATACTGCATGTTAGGGCACGTTACTTAAAATAAATATTTTAAACTGTTTCGTATCTCTGTCAGATCTTATGTGAACAAGTACAAGAGTGAGAGCAATAGGGTGTGTTTTGCAACCGCGATTTGTGACAGATCTGCAGGTGTTGTGTTCTGGGATGTCTAATAAAATGTTTCTCTGTGAGTGAGTAAGAGAGCAAATGAGTCAATATAGCTATTCGGTCCTGGGCTTATGGATACTAAGGTGGTAGGATGACTCAGTCCCTACACACAAAGGTCATATAATCCTGATCATAGTTCTGTTTTTGGGCAGAATCCCTGAACCTGAATCAAGATCACAGTTCTCATACAGGGTGTGCACCCACAGTTTAAAATCCTCTTCTCTAGGCCTAGAGTTTCTAAACTCTTGCATTGCAGTTCTGTCATGCAACCCAGGTCAAGGGTGTAAGTTCTATGTACTAAGCTGCACATTGAAAGATTGGAAAAAAAACACAATTGACATGATTTATTTTACCCCTTGTGCCGTGCAAGTATTGAGTTTTATACCGTAATTTATGTGAGGTGGGTGTGACTATGTAAAACCATGGCAAAAACCATGCAGTGTGAATTGATATTGTCACACCACACAGTGTAATGCAAACATAAAATTGCACAAACAACTTATTACGCATGGTTAAAGTAAGGGCAAATTCTAGAACAAACTCACCAGTATATAAGGAAGCATGACACAACATATCATAGCTTGATCTTCAGTTATTGTGATTCTTAATGCTATGACACAGACACCGGCTGCAACAGCACATCCAAAGAAGACAAAGGAAGGACAGTATCTTTAGACAGAGCATTACACTGATTGACCAAAAAGAAGTGGCTATCATAAAATATTACAGCTTGAATAGCTTCATGACTCTTCTGGGAAAAAACAGAACCAAATTTGGAGTCTCTTAATGCAAGCTCAGATGCAATACTACCACAGGTGAAACTCTTGGAAGTACTACATCTGCTTGGACCTGGATATTTCTAAAGGTTTTGTGTCGGGTGGGTGCATTTTTCAGACTGCCTAGTCATCTTATTTGCCAAATGTAGTGGGTGCCATTATTTGCATTAGCCCACTAAATCTGCATTTCCCACAAACAGTAGCATAAAAATTGGAAGTCAAACAAGGTTTTTTTTATCAAATTGCCCATTTCCCACATGTGCTGGTAATTGCAGATTGTACCTATGTACAATTAGTGCCACCTGCAGCAACTGTGCACATGTACAGAAACTGGAAAATCCAGTGTCTAAGCCATTGTTGATTGTAACTACTGTTCAACCAACATTGTGGCAAAATATCTAGGAAGTACCATGACTCATATATTTCAGCACTATGCAAGTAATCATCATTTTCAGTGTGGCATATCTGGAAATTCCCTTTTATAAGGTAAATATATGCATTTTTCCGTTTAAAATAGTTTCATTAGTAATGTTAAAATCTTAACAAAGTTGGGACAATACTTTATGCTGAATTTGTATCACAAAAATAAAATAAAACCTGTTCCTTTAAAATTATTTGTTTGGGCATACTTTAGCTCTCCGCCCTCATCATTTTGAGTTCAGCTTTGGCTGTAGTAACTTTAGAAGCACAGTTTGTGAATATGAGTGGAATTTTCTTTTGTGGGTGGATAGACATCCCACCTTAATCTCCTCCCTGACCATCCGTTAAGCTATCTTCCCTTTTCCCCTCCTCTTTAGTAGTAAGTATTTCCCATTTTCCAATCACTCCCCTGTGTCACTCCCACACATATTACTACAACATATGTTTAGGTGTGTAAATACTCCACACTCGAGGCAGAGATCTCCGCACTGAAAAAGACAGGTGAGTTGGAGGCATAAACTCTGCATGTATGTTTGTGAATATCATTTTGTAGTACTACAAATTGTAGTCCAAATCGAAGTTTGTGAATATGCCTCAAGGTTTGTAAAATGTTCAGGGATAACAAAGGATAGTATTAAGTAATGGAAGTGTACCCAGTACAGAACTTATTCTTCACATCATGCACACACCCTACAACTGATGTGCAATGGTTTTGCATTGGGACAAGGCAGCCTAAAATTCACCAGTGCAGCAGGATTAAGAAACAGCATATCATTAAAGTAGTCATAGCACTGTTTTTCTATCCACTTTTGACACAACGCAACAGAGCAACTTTTATTTTAGTGCTGAGTTATGTCAGTTTTTAGGAAATATGGCCTTACATTTTACAAAAAAAAATGTAATTTAGTAATTAGCAATAAAGTTATTGTTGTTTTAATTTCTAAAACAAAAATTATGTTTACCAGGATTTATCTTGCTTGGTTTGACATCAATCTTGTAACAGACTAGATGCTATAGTATTAAAACGCCAGTTACATTCTAACCATTATCTGCTACGGTGCAAATATGCTGCAATGTTTTTTGGCATCCAAAATGTATGATGTGGATGAATATGTATAATAACTCTTTTAGACATGCGTTATGTTGGCTTTTGTTTTGTTGATTAGTTTGATATTGTCAATATTAAAATAGCAGGATTTTTATTTCTATAGTATCTTTTTATTTCAAATAATATCCAAACAAATAACCAACCCTGATCTGCAGGGACGAATATTTGCATATTGCCACAGCATCAGCACTTACATGCATATATGAAATATATGCGACCAAGATTTAGTAGCACATTGTGCTAGGTTGTTGTTACTCAAGTATTTTACTCCCCATAATGTTGGTGTTGATTTATGGTTTGGCGAGCGGCCTGCAGTATGTTAGGGTGGTGGTGGTCATTGACAAAGCCACTTCAGCTGGAATAACGCTCCCCATATGGCAGTTCCCCAGCTGGTCTAAAAGTGATTAGGGATGGGAGGAACTTGTGAAATTCTGTGTAGCGTAAGCACATCTAATTATCAAAAAATTGTATGAGATTTCCCCAACCTAAGAAGGTAGAGTAGTTTTGATTTTTGCACTATTTCCCTAGCGCAAAAATGCCCATTTTGCATCCAAAATTGATGCAAGGATGCAAAATGCAGTAAAAAATAGCGTTAAATGCAACAATCAATCAATGAATCAATCAGGGGGTTATTAAGCACACTAATCACCCCTGAGGGTCTCAAGGTGCTGGGGGGAGAGGGGCCAAAGACCCTGTCATTGGGAGAGCCAGGACTTGAGGGTCTTTCTGAAAATGTGCAGGATCGGGGCGCATCTGATGTAGGTTGGGAGCTTGTTCCAGGTCTTGGCCACGATGTAGGAGAAGGTTCTTCCACCAGTTCGTGCTCTGCAGAATGCATGGGTGTTGGCAGATCGGAAGTTTCTCTTCGGAACGTGGAAGGAGATCCTATTGTTGAGATATTGGAGTCTGGTGTTGTGGAGGCATTTGCAGGCGTGGGTGAGTATCTTGAACATTACCATCTTCTCAATGGGGAGCCATTAGAGGTTCCGCATGTGTTGGGTGTTCGTGTCAAGGGATACTGAGGACGGGTCTGGCTGCGGTGTTCTGTATGGTCTGGAGTATGTGGAGTAGAGATTTGTTGATCCCGGTGTGGAGGGTGTTTCCGTAGTCCAGTCTGGTGGTAATGAGTGCTTGGGTGACGTTTTTCCTTGTTTGGGGGTGATCCTTTTAAAAGTCTTTCAGAGGATGCGGAGGGTGTTGAAGCAGTTGGAGGCAAGGGCGTTGATCTGTCGGGTCATGGAGAGGAAGGAGTCGAGTACGATGCTGCAGCAGGAGCAACCACTTACACTTGCTAAATAGATACTTGGGGTCCGATTTTACCCCAGTTTATTCTAGTTTCTTAGCACAAAATGCACTCTTGTGTCCAAAATGAACTTAGGGATGCATTTTGCTCCACAGAAATAGTGCTAAATGCAATGGAACATGCAAAGCGTCATGAACAACTCCTCAGACTCACTACATTTTCTCTTGTGGTATGATATTATCCTAAAAATTACTCTTAAATATGCAATCAGGCATTATTGCATTATCATCAGTAATTCCGTGCAAATGAATAATGCTGAATTACTGCAAGTACTTTGATTATTCCTTGGTAATTACTACCAGGCCTAGCAGTGTTTTCTCTGGCTTGAGAGAAAACATTGTCACAGCAGTTTCCCTGGAGACTCTAAAGGTTTGATGGACTGCTGCTGTCTGTTAGATGGCCGCTCACCAAGCTGTTTTGTTGTTCATAAACAAACTCCTAAAGTGGAAATGTGTTTGTGGAAAACAAAGAAGAATTGACCCCTACACTCTAGGTGTCTATTTCACAGAGTTTGAATGTCTTTGTATCTGTCCATGGTTGCCAGCTTTTTCCTGGTGGTGCAACCAGACCGTCCAGTATAAAAAAGGAGGGCTGTCAGATGTCCTCAATATGAGGGAACCTACTCTGATGGACTGTCAGTCATAACAATACAAAATTGCAGATTTACTATAATCTAGTATAAACAAGAACATTTCCTTTCTGTGCTGTTATGCTTCTAATGGGTGACCAAAAGGCCTACACATAAACCATGATTAACTTTTATATCATGATTATGACACAGGTGATTGATACTACACAACACGAGTAATTACTATTTGTTTCTCAGATTTTATTTTCCTTAAAAACATTTACTTTTCAAATTAAAAACATAGTCAAGCATTCATTGTGTATTGTAATCAAGATCATGTGCTCTGGTACATTTAAAAAAATCTATCTAACAAATCCAATTTACGGTTACTATCGCAGAGTCTGATCCTAATGTTTTAAGCGAGACTTAATTTGCATCACAATTTAGTAAAATAAACCTGAAAAATGCAATCAATTAAAAAACAAAATACATAACAAGTCCTTAGTCGACGCGTTTCGGTGCTTTTGTAGTGATGTAACACCTTCCTCAGGACAGACGAATTAAAAACAGGTATAGTCTTCTTTCTATGAAATGAATGCACATAATTAATTTACGTTTACTAGAGAGAACGTGTAGTAAAACGAGTTGGGAGCTGGTCGTGTCATAATTAAGAAGATTTAGTTATTTTCACAAACTAACAGGCTTACTTTGGTTAGTTGACTATTGGTCCTTCTTATAATTTGAGGCCAATGGAAATTCATTTTAAGTCAGGAGCCAGTATAATGAACGCTCTCAGGATTTCTGTAATTCAAGAGGGTGGCATTAGAATAAGTGTGACTATCCTCAATTTATTTGAAAAGTAAATGTTTTTAAATAAAATAAAATCTGAGAAACAAATAGTAATTATGTTGTGTAGTATCAATCACCTGTGTCATAATCTTGATATAAAAGTTAATCATGGTTTATGTGTAAGCCTTTTGGTCACCCATTAGAAGCATAACAGCACAGAAAGGAAATTTTCTTGTTTATACTGTTGATACCCGATCCTTTCTGGTTTCTGGGAAACTCTCTTATTTTTTAAGACTATAATCTAGTATTACAGTAGTCTACTAATCCTTTGTTTTTTTAAGGTTTTATGGCTGTATTAAAAAATTTACAAGTTATACACAAATTAGGAAACATGTGAATGATAACATATAAATCAAGATCTAACTATGCAATCAATCCAAGCACTAATACAATAAATATGAAGTCATAAAGTATAAATTAAATGACAAAATCAAAGAATTTATTTACAGAGAGGGAAGCAGGAAACATAAGAGGTAGTAAAGGGAGAAAGAATAATGCAAATAAACATTTAAATTATCAACATATAGCACATTTGGCAGTAAATGAACCCGTTAGGTGCTCATGATGAGCTCAGCTCCTCATGAGGCACAGTGGCACTGTGCTCATGACGAGCTGAGCTCGTCATGACCGTTGCGGAATGCCCACGCGGGGATAAGTCCCCTGCTGTCCTGGACGTTCCATCAAACGGGCGTGGTCATGACGAGCTCAGCTCATCATAAGCACAGCGCCACCGTGCTGCATGACGAGCTGAGCTCGTCACGAGCACCACGGCGCAGCGCGTGAACCCCCCCGCGCGTCTTGGGGGAATTAGCCCCGCAGCGAAGGGGTCAAAAATAATTAAAATTATTGCAGACCAAATTAATATTTGCTTATTAGTAATTCCGATAATAGCGCACATATATATATATCAGAGAGGCAAATAATCCAATCATTCAACAGGGTCGGAAGTTTCCAAATAATATTTATGCTTACCAGCATTGCTACTACATTTCTTTAGGTGTGGGCAGATCTCAAGGAGTTTAACTCTGCAGATTTCCGTGGAGTTACATAAAAACTCAACAAGATTCTGTGGAGTTCCGTGATGGGCAGAATTATGCACATCGCGCATCTCGTGTTGATGTTTAGTGCTGTAAGCTCGTCTTCAATAAAAAATCAGTGTGAATGGCACCACGCAGCATGTCTAAGGGCGTTTCTTCTCAAGTAACTTTTGCTACCACTCAAGTAGATTTTTTACTCGAGCATCCACTTTTTGACTGCAAAAAGTTACGCTTAACTGCGACTACCAGCGATAGGGAAATCTCCCTGTGTGCCCTCCTAGCAAACAAAAAATCATGCCAAGGAGAAGCCAAATCTTGCTCATGATCACCAAATTACTGTTGGCAAGATGCGTATGAGAAAATAAACTGTCATGCGGTGGTTGGAGGAATTTTGCATGAACTCGACATTATATGCATAATGCTGAGTGGCCAAAACTGTGGCAACTTCACCAGCAGAACAGAATTTATTGCCCACTTTGACCAATATTATAAACATAAAGTGTAACTGTTAACCATAACAGATTCCTAATCAAGAGTATAGCTGAAGAACTACCAAAATGCTATGAGTAGCACAAACCACAAACCACTAGACCCTAAATGAAATGAAACATTCCCAGTTAACAAATATTTGTTGGATGGCAATAGTCAACAATAGAGTTAATAAAGTATTAGCAGAGAAATGTGTAGACTTCCTCGCCAGCAAAACTGCCCAAAAAGAGATTTGTTAATCCAAAGGGAATAGTAATTTGAAAAAGTGACATCAATTTGTCTCCATACTTTATGCAAAAAAGTAGTAGGACACAAAAAATAGATGTGCATTAATTCCCTATTGTGCAATCACATGACCAGCATTTACTACCAGTATTATTAGAAATTTTGGAAATTAAACTATAAGTTACAGTTAAAGTACTATAATATAAAAATAGCATTTGAATGCTATTTGTACCCCTTGAAGTTTTATTACATTTTAACCAAATCTTGTTTCAGAAGGGGATGGACCTGGAGGAATTCAATTTTGTTTTCCATAAAATGTCTACTTTAGATCTGAATCTAAGAGAACTGGTATCAAACAGGTATTTTTCACTCCCAATTCTTAGCTACACTTGTAAGCTGCTTGCATATTTATTTTTAAGCAACAACCATCGATAAACTTTCTTTAAGAGAATATTATGATATAATAAGCATATTATACTTAACAATAGACCAATCTGCTGAACCCCTTGGAGGGAAAAATGTACATGAGTGTATATGATTGCTAGCCTCTGATTCTTTCCGACATACACATTTATGAGATCATAACTTCATAATCTTCATAATCTTCAAGATTGTTTAACTAGCAACATTGTTCTTCATACTAATCTTTGAAAGGTGCAATACCCAATTTTCTAAAATATTAGAGTAGACTTTTTGAGACCCTTCAAGTGTGGGAAAAGTCTTGGATTACTTTCATGGCAAAGGACAGGACTTAGCCTTAGAACACCTGTAAAATAAAATATACACTCTCACTTTCCCCGATGGGCAGAATAGCAGTTTAAAAAATGTTGGGTTTCTCTCAACTTCTATGCTGCTTTGATATTATCCATGCGGTGCTCTGGAAGAGTTTCTTCAGGGAACTGCAGATGCTACTATTCTCACTGATATGGGGCACGGGTTGGTGCCAAGTGGCAATACCTAACTCATATGCATCTCTGGCGGAGATTGATGTGGGTGCGACCAGATGCACTATGCTGCTACATAACTCCAGTGCCCGATGCTGTGAACATCTGGTGGACCCACTCACAATCTTGAGGATTTCACTACAGGACTGTGGACTTTGATGGTGTTTGGAATGATTAATAGACAGTTAGGCAGATAATGAACAAGGGGATATGTTTATGAAAATAGCCAAAAGGTGCTGGAAATTTTACGCTGAGAGTAGGGTGGAAGGGAATGCCCCAGACTGTCGAACTTCCTGTTTCTGTCCAGCAAGCTCTTCCCAGTGCTTTATCCATCTCCTGGTCACTTTTCATTTGGATTTGGAGCTGGAAGGATTACTTTTTCTGTCCCCTGCATATCCCATTGGATTTTAGGAGATTTCACAAGTTGAAAAATTGTGTTGTTTGTTTGATTGGGACCATACACCTGGATTTATTATTACTTTTAATGGATTTCTAAAATATATTGTGGTTTGTGGCCTGCTGTTTGAGTTGGGGCCTGATGATTTCTTTGCATTTCATTGTTCTTCTTTTGTAAAGGAAAAATGTTTCACAGTTTACTACATTTTCTAATATTGATTTACTGTGAACTGTGCTGGGATTAGAGGCAGTGTGCTCCCTCCTCCCCTGTGTTCAAAAGGCTCCCTTGAGCCAATGAGCTGACAAGCTCTGATAGGATGTACCTGGGTGCCTGTGGAGAGGTACTATGACCTATGAAGACTTGGGCACCATTTCAGCAACCCCTGATGACTTTTCTCTGCTCCTTACTACTTTTTGCTCTCTACTGATGACGGGCTAAACCCAGAAACTGTGTCTAGAGATAACAGCACTACCTACACTAACTTTGATGAAAGACTATAGCAACTTTGAAAGTAAGCATACTGCATTTACCAGGATTCAATTGGGTGAATTGTGCTGGGATGAGAGGCAGCCTGCTCCCTCCCCCGTGTTCAAAAGGCTCCCTTGAGCAAACAAGCTGACAAGCTCTCCTGAGATGCACCTGTGTGTCTGTGGAGAGGTACTGAGACCTGTGAAGACTTGGGCACCATTTCAGCAACCCCTGATGACTCTTCTCTGCTCCTTACTACTTTTTGCTCTCTACGGATGACGGGCTAAACCCAGAAACACGTGGCTAGAGATAACAGCACTACCTGCAACAACTTTGGTGGAAGGCTATAGCAACTTTGAAAGTAAGAATACTGCTTTTACCAGGATGCAATGGGGTGAATTGTGCTGGGATGAGAGGACGTGTGCTTCCTCCCCCACTGTGTTCAAAAGGTTCCCTTGAGCCAACGAGCTGATGAGCTCTCCTGGGATGCACCTGTGTGCTTGTGGAGAGTTACTGTGACCTGTGAAGACTTGGGCACCATTTCATCAACCCCTGATGGCTTTTTTCTGCTCCTTACTACTTTTTGCTCTCTACTGATGACTGGCTAAACCCAGAAACACATGCCTAGAGATAACAGCACTACCTGCACCAACTTCTGTGAAAGACTATAGCAACTTTGAAAGTAAGCATACTGCATTTACCAGGATGCAATGGGGTGAACTGTGCTGGGATGAGAGGCAGTGTGCTCCCTCCCCCCTGTGCAATATTGATTTAATTTACTATGTGGCCTAGTCTGCCAATTGGCCTTCCAGCCAGTAGGCCAAGTTCTAGTCATGGGTGCATGAAACAACTGTTTGTGTGCTGTCTGTTGAATTTGAAACAGCATTTAGGCCATAGATGGATTTAGATTGGAATGCAAAATGCTTTTTTTGTGGTATTTCACATTTTGTTTCTCTGCAAACAGTGTATAGGACTAGGTGGGGTACTGCCTTTGAAGGATGTGTGTTGTTGTAGACATTTGTTTTACCTGGGCTAATTTTAGTTTTTGGAATTGCAGAATTATTGCTGCATTCTCTGTTTTACCATGCCTCCTTTGTCTGGCCAGTGTGTGTGTGTGTGTTTGCCATAGGCCACCATTTACCTTTGGTTCACATTTCATGTGGCCTCTGGCAAGGGACCATTTTATATAGTCTGTGGACTGTCCATGGGCCTGCATGTGCTCTTTGATGTACAGGCCTCCTATATCTTATTGTGACGATGTGGCTGGCGTCCACATTCGGTATCCAGCCAGTTTGTTTTTGCCATATGTCTGCATGTCTTCTTTGTTGTTGCCATGCCTTCTTGCTGGTTGCTGTTGTTGTGACCATTGGCTGGCGGCCTTTTTGTGTAGGCAACCATTGTGCTTTTCAGATAGGCCGGTATGTGTTCTTTGTTTTCTAGGCCTCCTGCTTCTTATTGTGACCATGTGACTGGAAGCCATTTTGTGTTTCCAGCCAGTGTGCTTTTGGCATAGGCCAGTATTTCTTCTTTGTTGTGGCATGCCTTCTTGATGGTTGTTGTTGTTATGACCATGTAGCTGGTGGCCATTATGCGAAGGCAGTCAGGGTGCATTAGCCATAACCTTGCATTTGTTCTTTGTGTGTGGCCATGCCTCCTTGCTGGTTGTTGTTGTTGTTATGCATGTACTTTTTCTTATTTTGCCCAGGAAATATGTTGCAGTTTAGTACATTTTCTCCATATTTTCTAATACATGTGCAATATTCATTTAGTCTAATTCACTGTGCACCCTAGTCTGCCAATGGGACTGTCTGTTATTGTAAACATTTTTTTAGCCCTGCTCATTTTATTTTTTGGCATTGCTGAATTATTGATGTTTTCTCTGTTTTACCATGTCTCCTTTGTCTGACCAGTGTGTGTGTGTGTGTGCTTTCCTTAGGCCACCACTTGCCTTTGTTCCACATGCCATGTGACCTCTGGCCAGGGGCCATTTTGTATAGTCAGTGGACTGTCCATGGACCTGCATTTGCTCTCTGATGTACAGGCCTCCTGCGTCTTGTTGTGACGATGTGGCAGGAGTCCAATTTGTATATCAGCCAGTGTGTTTTTGCCATAGCTCTACATGTCTTCTTTGTTGTAGCCATGCCATCTTGCTGGTGGTTGTTGTTGTGACCATTGGCTGGTGGCCATTTTGTGTAAGCAACCAGTGTGCTTTTCACATAGGCCTGCATGCGTTCTTTGTTTTCTAGGCCTCCTGCTTCTTATTGTGATCATGTGGCTGGCAGCCATTTTGTGTTTCCAGCAAGTGTGTTTTTGACGTAGGCCTGCATTTCTTCTTTGTTGTGGCCACGCCTTCTTGATGGTTGTTGTTGTTATGACCATGTAGCTGGTGGGCATTTTGCGTAGGCAGTCAGGGTGCATTAGCCATAACCTTGCATTTCTTCTTTTTGTGTGGCAATGCCTCCTTGCTGGTTGTTGTTGTTATGCATGTAATTTTTCTTATTTTGCACAGGAAATATGTTGCAGTCTAGTGAATTTTCTCCATATTTTCTAATACATGTGCAATATTCTTTTAGTCTAATTCACTGTGTAGCATATTCTGCCAATGGGCTTTCCAGCCAGTAGGCCCACTACTAGTCATCAGTGCATGAAACAACTGTTTCTGTGTTGTCTGTTGGATTAGACCATGGATGGATTTGGATTGAAATGCAAAATGTGTTTTTTTCTGTGGTTGTTCACATTTTTGTTTTCATGAACACAGTGCATAGGTGGGGTAATGCCTGTGGAAGATGTGTGTTGTTGTAAACACTAATTATTGTTTTACGTATTGCTGAATTAATGCTATTTTCTCTATTTTGACAGGCCTCCTTTGTCTGGCCAGTGTGTGTGTGTGTGTGTGTATGTGTGTGTTTGCCACAGGCCACCATTTGCCTTTGTTACTTATTCCATGTCGTCAGGGTCCATTTTCTATACAGTCAGTGTCCATAGACCTGCATGTGTTCTTTGTTTTCCTGGCCTCATCCTCCTTCCTCTTGTTGTTATGACCATGTGACTGGCAGCCAGTTTGTGTTACCACACTGGCTGTTACCACTAGCCAGCCAGTGTGCTTTCCCCATAGGCCTGCATATGTTCTCTTGTGACCATCTGTTCGGTGGCCATTTTGTGTAAGCAGCCAGTGTGCTTTCCACCTGGGCCTGCATGTCTTCTCTTTGTCCCCAATGCCTTCCTGCTCAGTGTTGTTGATGACAATGTGGCACTGGCTGGCAGCCATTTTGTGCATCCAGCCAATGTGGCCCTTTGCCACAGGTTGCATGGATGGTTGAGCAACCAGTCAGCAGTTTAATAATTTATTATTATATCATTGAGGATAACTTCACTGATGTTGAATTTTTTTGGGCTGACTATCGCCTTGATATTTAAAGTGGGACATGACTTATACAAGATTTTTCTGCCCTGATGAAGTTCCTATATATGGAAGGAAACGCGTTGGATGTTGTCCTGTTGTTTTAACCCAAAGAAGAATACAAATAATTTGAAAATATCTTATTGGTTATTGTGGCTTCATCCCTGGTGCTGACTCCATTCGTCTTCAACTCTATCTCTGTATTTCCAGTGAGACCTAACTGCAGCAGGTCTCGGAGGCTACTGGCACAGGACTAAGCATGGGCGGATTTTGCGGTTTCGCAATCCGCGAATTTGCGGATTTGCGGATTTGCGGATTGCGAAAATCCGCAAAATCCGCGAATTCTAGCGGTTTTGCGTATTTTTTTGGGGGGTGTGTGTTCGCACGGGTTTCTGCAAGTTCGCGAGGGTTTTGTACAATTTCGCAAATTGCGAACTTACTTGTCGGGTCGCCAGTTTTGCGAACTTGTTGTTTCTACGTGCCCAGCCTGTTTGCAAGATTTTCTTCATCACTGCCACCCTCTGTCACCACTGGCACTCTCTTTGGTCACCCATGCCACCCTCTGGCTCACCCATGTCACCCTCTGTGTCATCACAGCACCCTCTGGTTCACCAGTGTACATTATTGGGGCAAAGCAAAGCACTGCCATCCTCTGTCAACACTGGCACTCTGGTTCACCCATGCCACCCTCTGGCTGGCACACCCATGCCACCCTCGGTGTCATCACAGCACCCTCTGATTGACTAGTGAGTGTACATTATTGTGGCAAAGCCAAGCACACCTGCACTAAGTTTTGCAAACAACAACACCTGCCCTGCCCCAACTGACATTAATGAAGGTTGGCACCTGCTTGTCTGCTCCCTTTCCTTTTTGTTGCAATAACAGGATGCAATGGCATACTTGTAACTATTCTGTGACTGTCAGAGCAGGGTCACACAATAGTTGCAAGTAGGCAACCGGATTCTGGAGGGCCCCTTCAGGAAGCACTACAGGTAAATGGTTACAAATGATGAGCTCGAACTTTTGCACCTGCTCGTTGGTTTTGCTTTTGCAAAACTCGTTTTTCGGTAATTTCGCCCAATTCGCGAGGCGCGGCGTCGTGCGAAATCGACCGTGGAAGCCGCGAACTCGTGCGAGTTACCCCAAGGTTGAGTATGGGCGCCGCCATTTTGTTTGCGTGACGTATTTCCGTTTCCGCCCGCTATGTGTAATCTCGCGCAATGAGCGCCTTGCGAATACAAGTTTGCACGAGTTCGCGAGAGAAATCGCGTGCAAACTTACTTACACGCACGTGTTCGGGCCGCCATCTTGTTTTTCATTCATTCCTATGTGTCTGGGCATGGTGTTTCTATCCTCTGTATATCTCTGCCATCCTTTGCTTGTTTTAATATTTTTTTGATCTATTTAACTTTTTTTCTATCCCTCTATTTTTCTAGGTCTATATTTTTGTGTTTTAGGCTACTTTTGGTTACTTTTCAACTACTTTTTAAAACTTTTATTTCCTTCTTCCCTACTCTTATTCTTTTTCATTTTGTCTCCTTACTGCTAACACCTGCCCAGAACATGGTGAAGACAGCTGTCAAGCTGCCCAAGACGGGCACCGCAGCCCGTGCCCGGCTCCCGTGTGGCCGCTTGAGGGCGGAAATGGTGGTGCCCCGGGAGATCTTCAGCCCTGAGGTGGTGGGCGCACTCGTTTTTTATGTGCAGCGCCGTCTCCCCAGGACCATCGCGGCAGGCGGCAGGATCGCTGCTGGTTATACCAACAGCCAGGAGCGACGGAAGCGGTGGGGGCAGGTGTGCCGGGCCCTTTTTAACATCACGGGGGTCCAGCGCACCTACAATCAAGTGACCCACCGCTGGACCGATATCCTGGACCGAGAGCGCGACCTGCTAGACGTGCTGGGAGTGGAGGTCCCCGGGCTTGGTGAGTAGTAGTAGCAATTTTTTCATCACTCACTACTCTGTTTTTTCTCCTGCTCTGTGTGACTGTGTTATATTGCAAATGTTTGCTTTAACTTTTTTACAAAGAGCAATAATGCTGCTGATTACATTGATAAGAGAGGTAAATTAATATTTCAAAATCTTCTGTGCATTTCAGGTGCACTGTTCTCCTTCTCTGTGGCGGTGCCACTGCTTATTTGTTTTCTATTTTGTGTTCATTTAATTGGGCTGAGTAATGTATGAGTGTATTTTACAGAACTGCGTAATGCTAGACACAAAGGGGCAGATTTACAAGCCCCTTGTGCCACGTTTACGCTGCCTTACCTGATGCACAGCGACGTAAACGTGGCGCATCCCTGCGAGTCATGTACAACTTGATGCATCTAAGGAGATGCGCCACGTTAAGGCCTGGGCCTGCGCCACAATGGGTGCTTTCCCTCGCAGGGGGTGGGGGGGGGGGGGGGTGGGGTGGGTGGCGGTCAGGCAGCTGTGCGCCTCGCAAAAGTGCCTGCGTGAAATCTACAAGATTTAACGCAGGCACTTCCGCGACGCTGCTACGTTAATTCTTTATGCCTGCTTGCTTGAAGCAGGCGTAAGGACTGATGCGGTATGTTGAGTATTGGGCAGCCCTGAGCATTGCTATAGTTGCATCGCGCCTGCGACGCGACTCTAGAGATGCGCCTCTCTTTCGTCACGAGATGCGTCACGCATCTGCCTAACCTTGCGCCAGGGTTTGCCGCATTGTAATTGCGGCGCATCTGCCGTGACGCAAGGTTAGTTTTGCGTTACGCATTTGTTCTGGTGCACATCTGGAGGTGTCCAGCTCAGAACTCGTAAGTATGCCCCTAAGTGTCAGATTAGCAACAATTACCTGCACATCCCTGCAAAGTGTGCGGCATGCCAGCACCACCCATGGTGCGCCGTATTTACAATGCGGCACACCATGGTCCCAAAACGTCACCGAAGCGTTACGCATCGGTGCCGTAAAGGCGGCTCATTGATGGAGTTGCGTTGCAACGATGGCGCAGCTCCAGCAATGCTGCGTCAAGCCGTAAGTCTGCTTCATGCAGGCGCAGGGTTTCAGTGACGCATCATTGTCCTAAATGACTGATTTAAATTTTTATATATTCCCCATAGCCACTTTTAGCATGCGTTCCTGCGCAGGAACGCCCTCCCTTGCGCTGGAACGCTCCCTTATGGCGCAGGGCTTTAGAATGGGATGCATCTCCCATATGGGTCACGTTGTTAATATACGCCACATCATGGCGCCTCTCTTGTTGTGGCGCTGCGTCACAAAAGTGACGCAAGAACGGAGCAAAAGAGCTGCAAGGGGCTTGTAAATCTGCCCCTAGAGTAGAGGCTCAGGTGCAGTCCTTCCTTTGTAGCCCTCATTTTGGCTGAAATAGTTGGTTCTTGTTCTTTCTAAATGTTTGATTTGGTTGACAAGGACATCGGCAAGCAGCAATCATCAATGTTTTCTGTTCATTCTTTCATGTTGTACGTCAGGTCCGCCCAGGGGCAAGCGGACAGAAAAAACGGATGCAGTGGCTCCAAAGGAGGAGGATGCAGGCCAGGGCGGCGAGTGCTCCTTTGCTGGCCCCAGTAAGTTTTCATTTAAAGATAGAGGACCTATTGTTGTCCAAGCGTTCCTAATTTAATTTTTTCGAAATAGTGTTTAGATAGGAGCAAAATCAATAATACTACTGTTGCAGGGACAATTCTCCACAAACCGAACTATGGACACCAAAGACCAGAGTAATAATATTTCAGAGTGGCGTGTTTGGCACACTGTATAAACCTGGTAGTGTCAGCGGCACGGACTCCTCCTTGCAAAAATTGCAAAACCTTTCGCTCAGTCACTCTAGTCTGGAGGACCAAAAACCACAGAGTCTATTCAAGTTTAAAAGCTTTATTAAAAGTTTAAGTAAACACATATATTAAAATAAAGTTAGTTGGAAATGGAAAAGTGCTTGGTGCTGAGTTGATGAGTAATGGAACACATTTCTTGTGGTCGAGCCGAGCTTTCACCTGGTTTGAAGTTGATGTTGCTCTTGTCCTTAGAAGTCCAGTTCCTGTCTGTTCAGAGAAAAATGATGTGTGTTAAAATTAATCAAGCATTCATCAATTATGACAAAAAAATGCAGCAAGACAACAGCCTTCCCTGGAAGGAGGGACATTTTTACTTTAGACTAGAGTAGACAGTCAATTAATTTTTCTGTTGTTTTCACATTTCTTCATTCATAGACCAAATACTAGTGAGTGGTGTAATCTAACATTCTTAAATCTACTTTGTAGGTGGAACATCTGGTGGCGGGGCCTGCTCGGATGTGGTGGTGATCATTGACTCTGAGTCCGAGGACAGCTCTGGGGAGAATGAGGCGCAAGTGGCCAATGAACAGACTGTGAGGAAGCAGACAGTGGCGGTGGCGAGTACAGGTAAGCTGGATCATGGTACTATCTGACTCTTAGATAGGATATGATGTGTATCCAGTGCTGGCCCAGTGACAAATTACAATATGGTAATTACAGCAGGCTGGGACCGACAGACAGATAGAGGCAGATACAGAGAGAGAGGAAGACAGAAGGAGAGAGAGAGGGAGGGAGCCAGAGGGAGGGTGAGGGAGGGAGACAGAGAGAGAGAGACAGCGAGGTAGAGGGAGACACAGGGAGACATAAAGAGGGAGACAGAGAGAGAGAGAGAGAGGGAAACAGACATATCGCCTGGGCTTCTGCCAGATCTCTTTCATATGAAAGAGCATCAAACCAAGGATACAAGTGAGTTGTGGGAAGGGAAATGGTGATTTAAGCGCCCCCCCTTGCCCCTCCCTGCGGACGCCCATGATACTGGCCTGAATAGTTTTGTACTGCGCTGGTTAGTTGCTAGTTGTACTGTGACACAACTTCCTGCTGAATTATTTTGTGTTAATCATATTCTTAAAGAGCATTGGTTACATATTATGTCTTTCTTTCTTCATATAGTTGGTAATACTAAAACCTCAAAACCGACGAGCAGTATGCTGGCTGTACTGGCCCGGCAACGGAGGCTGGAAGCAAGTGTTGCCGAATATCGGCGGCTGGTGGAACTGGAGGGGGACGACACGCAGTCCAGTGCATCAAATGTAACATCTGCATCCTCCTCCGTGACCCCACGTTCTGCCGGTAAGCGCAGTGCTCCAGCCAAACGGAGCCGTGCTGGCAGACGCCACCGCCAAGCAGCAAAGGCTGCACCTCACAGCAATGTAAAGGCTCGCTTGCGCCGAGCACTCCGCAGAGTGTCCGACCTAGAGGCGGAGGTCCAGAAATGGAAAGACTATCAGAATGTGGTGGAGGGCCTCCGCTTAGATCACGCCACCCTCCAGGAGAAGTACGATGCCCTGGTCCTAAGGCATGATGCCCTGGAGGCCAAACTCAACACTGTGCATCCCTAGAGTGTCCCTTGCCCCTTTTTTAGAGATTTTTGGGGGGTGGGAATTGGGAGTTGGGTTTTTTGGGGACTTTTGAATGACTATTTATTTGTTGGGGTTAGGGAGGGTCTTGCGGGAGATTATTTTGTTAGGGATATAAAAATATACTTTTTCAAACTTTATCTGAGCATACCTGTTTTTTTACTACTTTTGAGCTTGGTGGGTGGTGGTTTTGCAGTAAGTTCATTTAACTGAACACTGTCATCGTGTTGGTTGACGTGTAATAGGCCAAATGTTTTCCAAAGTAAATACCTGTCACAGAGTTTGTTAATTCAAGAGCCCTAGGACTTTACTACTAGTACCACTGTCACTCTCTCGCCTCTCCGAATACTCCATTATACTACCTCCCATCCAAACGCTTATATTACCTGTAATTTGTGTTTGAGGGCTGGCTCCACCTGGAATTCACAGTGTCCTAAAGCGTTCTGCAGCAGGGCCCCAACTGGAGTTTCCCGGCGTGGATTTTCTGCAAAACAAAAGCAATCAACATTAGAAATATGGCAGCGGTGCTCACAGACCCCAAAATCCTAGAAGCCCCACAGACAGCACCCCTAAGACAGGCAAGCGAGCAATAATAATGCCTAATCGTTCACGTGTAATAGGCCAAATGTTTTCCAAAGTAAATGCCTGTCACAGAGTTTGTTAATTCAAGAGCCCTAGGACTTTACTACTAGTACCACTGTCACTCTCTCGCCTCTCCGAATACTCCATTATACTACCTCCCATCCAAACGCTTATCTTACCTGTAATTTGTGTTTGAGGGCTGGCTCCACCTGGAATTCACAGTGTCCTAAAGCGTTCTGCAGCAGGGCCCACACTGGAGTTTCCCGGCGTGGATTTTCTGCAAAACAAAAGCAATCAACATTAGAAATATGGCAGCGGTGCTCACAGACCCCAAAATCCTAGAAGCCCCACAGACAGCACCCATAAGACAGGCAAGCGAGCAATAATAACGCCTAAACGTTCACGTGTAATATGCCAAATGTTTTCCAAAGTAAATGCCTGTCACAGAGTTTGTCAATTCAAGAGCCCTAGGACTTTACTACTAGTACCACTGTCACTCTCTCGCCTCTACGAATACTCCATTATACTACCTCCCATCCAAACGCTTATCTTACCTGTAATTTGTGTTTGAGGGCTGGCTCCACCTGGAATTCACAGTGTCCTAAAGCGTTCTGCAGCAGGGCTCCAACTGGAGTTTCCCGGCGTGGATTTTCTGCAAACAACATTAGAAATATGGCAGCGGTGCTCACAGACCCCAAAATCTTAGAAGCCCCACAGACAGCACCCCTAAGACAGGCAAGCGAGCAATAATAACGCCTAAACGTTCACGTGTAATAGGCCAAATGTTTTCCAAAGTAAATGCCTAACCAATTTCATCCCTTAATAGACCTTGCCAGCAAAGGCCCAGCCAAGACCCGTAAACCCAAACGCAAAAAAGTCACACTTAGCAAAATGTATTTAAATGAGGACTCACTACTTCCAGACAGTCCCTCTTTAGGGGACTCGTCAACGTAAGTTTCTTCATTGTGCAGATTCCAGGCATCAGCATTACGGGAAATGGATAGGGTGAGTCTGGAGGAGGAGGATAGACGACCAGGACTGAGTTCTTGTCAACTAACTGTTGTGAACCTTCGGAATGCTGCGGCATCAAAATAAAGACAGTTCTGCTGATGGGCTTGTTGTTGCTTGTGATGGGGTGATTACAGTTTTGTTGTGAATGTGATCAAGCACTTGCTAAAAAAAGAAAGACAGACACACAGGAATAAAAATGAATAAGGACTAATGTTAAAGTTAATTAATTATTGACTCATTTTCAAAACTCGCTGTCAGGGAAGCAGAGCTCGTCCTCAAACTCTGCAAATTGAGTCGGTAGTACTTCTGGTAACTGAGGAGAACTTTCCTCAGGTAGGTCGGTGTCCTCGTCTTCTTCCTGCGTGCATTCTCGTACTTTGTAATCTGGTGGTATGAAGTGCTGGTTCATCTTTATCATGGTGAGCCGCTCCACATTTGCGGGCAAGAGGCGGGACCTTTTGCAAGTCACAATGCCACCAGCAGAACTAAAAACACGTTCTGAAGACACGGTTGCGAGTGGGCAAGACAAGTAATTGATAGCCAGGTTGGTGAGCTCTCGCCATATGTTTCTTTTCCCATGCCAATACGCCAATGGGTCCTCAGTAATATTGACCGCTGTTGAGTCATCCAGATAGGCCTGCACCATAGAAACAATGTTCTCCCGGATTCCTGTACTTTGCACTTCTGTGTCCTTTCTGGGACAAGGAAACCCTAGCTCACTTAGCCAATCCGCTTCAGACATATCACCTGGGCCTGGTGCAGATGATACGGTTGCTGGTATGGTTAACGGCTCAGAGGAAAAGTCACTCACTTCTGCCACAGGCACAGATGCAGAAGTGTTTTTTTGGGACGCCTGATGGCCTGCTGAATCACTGTAGTACTGTCTTCAAGTTCTCCTACAGTTTCCTTCCGCTCTCTTTCAAAACGAATGGCTGACTGAGCTAGCCAACCTTTGTACTCTGTAACATTTGATGTTTCAAAAGGAATTATTACTTTGCCAAACAATGGCTTTTTGTAACGTGGATCCAGAATAGTAGCACAAATGTAGTGCTGTTGTTTCTTGATATTTACAAGCCGTTTATTGCTAACTAGGCGATGTAATAATCTCTGCGCCAACTCATATGCTTCATTCTTTCCAGCATCTTTTAATTCTGAAGACACCACCTTGACTTGGTGCTCGAGCTTCAGCAACAATGGGATAGCTTTGCTCAAAGAACAGTCCTCCCTGCTGACGTCACGCGTGAAGACCTCAAAAGGACGAAGCATGTCTGTCAGGCTTTTAACTAGCTGCCATTGCTCCACCGCTAGCATCATTTCTGTCATATCACCACCCAGGTTGTAGAAATACTCATTGACTACTGGAAACAGCTCATGCAGACGCTCAAGCATGTAGAAGGTTGAGTTCCAACGTGTTGCCACCTCCTGGATAAGTGCTTTCACTGGCATTCTACGTACATTTTGCTGGCGCCTCAGCTCCTTCCGGGCCTTAAAAGAATGGTTGAAGTGTGTGCATAATCTTCTGCAGATGGTCAGTATTTGGTCGACTGCAAGTTCTTTTTTCAAGGACTTTTGCACGACAAGGTTCATACAGTGCGCCAAACACGGCACTCTGAAATAGTAACCGTTCTCCATGGCCTTAACTACATTGCTGCCATTATCAGTAGAAACATAACCAACCTTGCAATTTCTTGGGGGCAGCCATTGTGAGACCTTTTTGTTAAAGTCATCCAAAATGTTGACTGCAGTATGACTTTTCTCCATGCCAAACATGGCTAATGTTGCATGTTTACGAGCACCCTTAAAAATCTCGACCAAGTCACCACCTGCATTTATCTGTTGTGCAACCCCAGAAAAGGAGACCCAGTGTGCAGTGATGCACATGTAATCAAGGGCTTGGCAACTGGTCCACATGTCTGTTGTCAGGTGTATAGTGTGAACTGCACTCTTCTGCAAAGATGCCCCAACCAACTCAAGCACCTCTTTATGTAGTGCTGGAACAGCAACCCTGGCAAAATAGAACCGGCTAGGAACCTTCCATTTAGGGGCCAGTGTTGCCACGAGTTCAAGAAAACCCACATTTTCGACAAACGAAAAAGGGAGAAAGGTCCACCGCTAGCATTTTAGCCAGCTTAGTGTTATACAGGCGTACAGTTGGGTGGTTGCGTTGAAATTGCGCATCTGAGGAAAACATGGCTGAAATGGTGCGCTGGACAAATTTACTGGATGATGCTAATGCCTTCTTCGACCCACTTCTGCTCAGTGTTGACATTTTCCGCATTGGTGTGTCTCCCAGACTCTCAGTGTGCCTCCTATGTGTTCCGGAGGGTGTGGTGCTGCCAGGGGTACTGGGTGCAACCAGACAAATGTCTGACGCTTCTTCTACCTCCCTGTCATCTTCAGATGAAACACCTAGTATGGGTATATTTTGGCCACTTGCCCTTTGGGATTGCTTTCCCTTGATGTTTGCTAGGTGCGCAAACCATTCGATAGCGTGCCTTCTTTGAAGATGACCTATCTGGCCTCCGGTTCCATAGTTGGTACCAGTCTTACCACGGCTAACTCTAGTATTACAAATGCAACAAACGGCTATGTTATCATATTTTGCATGGACACTAAAAAAATTCCAAACTGGGGACTGGAAACTTCTGGTTTTGCCGCACGAGATGATACTGCCAATGCCAGATGAAGCAGTGGTGGATGAGCCTTGCAGACATCTACTGGGTTGTGCAATTAGTGCAGCAACCCTACTTGAGGGAGTCGAGCTGGATGGAGTCCCACTCTGGGGAGAAAATATGGGAGCTGTAGGTTTTGTTGAACTTGTTGTACTACTTGACTGCGTTGGTGGTGCTACCAGTGCCACGTCGCCAGGGTCACGCTCAGCATGACGTCGGGATAGGGTATAAATGTCTGTCTGCTGCATGGCCGGTGTGGCTGGAATGACGTGTGTGATGACTAGGTCATTGCTGTCATCCTGTTCAACAACATCAGAATGCACCACTTCATCAAGTCCGACGTTCGGATCCATAAGTATGTGCTTTCCGGGGCCCTTCCTTTTAACATTTGATACCTTTCGCAGCTCATGGTGTGCCTCCCTCTCAGACGTCGGAGATGGTTGCCAATCTAGATCCAGATCATCATCTGATGGAGCGGGGCTTGAAGAGGAACTTCTACACACACTCCTTGATCTTTTCCTTGGTGGGGAGCTGGGAGAAAATGAATCATCAGGAGGAATGCTTTCGTCTTCCTGACATGATACCCCGACTCCAAAGTCAATTTCCTCCTGTGCCCCTACTTCTGGAAGAACAACCATTGTGGGCACTTGCACCGCTCCATGCGCCGCTACATGGGCCTCTTCACTGACCTCTACTTGCAACTCTCCATGGACCTCTCCTTCTCGGCCTTCTCCTTCTCGGCCTTCTCCTTATCGGCCTTCTCCTTCTCGGCCTTCTCCTTCTCGGCCTTCTCCTTCTCGGCCTTCTCCTTCTCGGCCTTCTCCTTCTCGGCCAGCTCCTTCTCGAACAGCTCCTTCTCGGACAGCTCCTTCTCGGACAGCTCCTTGCGCATGTACTTGTGCTTGTACTAGTAGCCCATGCAGTTGTTGTTGCGGCTTTGGTTGTTGAATAGTACTTCTGAGATGAGTTACAACCTGTGTTGATGGTGTGCTGCTACTTTCTTGCGATGAGCCAACATCACTGGTCGTTGGTGATTGAACTACTAAACAGGCTACCTGTGCAGCACTCATGGTGGGCCTTTGTTTTTTCCCCCAAAATGTAGTGGTCGAGCCACCAGTCTCCTTGGTAAGTGGTGCCACTTGCTTCTTCTTCTCCTTAGTAGAGACATTTTTCTTGCAAGAGGAGCTACGGGCACCTCTTTTTGGAGCCATCTTCTTCAGATGTCGGAACAACAGGCCGCAGCAGGACTTCTTCCTGGCACTGATGCTCAACGATGATGCGGAGTTATTGACTTTGTGCACCTAAAAGCAAACGAAGACAGAGGAACATCAGTAAATATATGTTGCATATGTAGCGATTCAATAAATAGTTTGCAAGTAGGCATTTATGAATACACACATGCACACCACACAATATGGAAATTTCAAAATTAGGATTTGCTAAATTTTTGGGAAACAGGAATTTAACATTGATCCAAGAGAGCACACACAGAGAGTGTTATAGTTTCATGTACCACTGACTCCCCCTGGGCTAAATGGGTGAAAACAAGGCAAAATGGGTGCAGGCCTATGGCACAAAGCTCACTGCCTGCCTTCAAAATGGCCACTTGACCCCCATCCACATGGCCAGGACCATGCCTCAAAATGGCCCCCACCAACATAGCCAGCCCCCAACCCCTACTCCAAAAAGTCAAAAAACACAACACCAATCAAATCACCACAATCCAATGCCATCCATCAAGTTTCAGAAGGTTTAGGCTGCCTGCTGGTGGTTTTCTGGTGCAGAATTGCAATGTTTGCAATTTCGCGAGTGCGAGATTGTTGCTTCACGACGCGAACGTGGCGAAAAACCAGCAAAATCCGCGAACAGACGTATTCTGGCCTGGGCCCCCTGGGCATGATAAAATCACAGCACACTGGGTGCAGGCCTATGGCACAAAGCACACAAACTGGCTTAAAAATAGCCCCTAGACCCCCACCCACACGGGACCAGGCAATAAAATGGCCCCCACCCACATAGCAAGCCCCCAACACCACCCCAAAAAGTCGTAAAACACACAAAAATCACAACAATCCAATGCCATCTATGCCCTGGCCAGAATAATGTTAAAATTTAAAAAAAACAGTTGTATCATGCATTCACCCATAACTAAGCCTGGTAGTTTTCAATTCATGTGCAGAATTGTAATTTTTTTACAATTTCGCGAGTGCGAGATTGTTGCTGCGCGGGACGCGAGCAGTGCGAACACAGGCAATTTTTTTTTTATAAAATCCGATTTTCGGGTAATCTGCGGGAGTTCGAGGCCCCCTGGGCATAATGAAAGCAATCAGAGCAGACTGGGTGGGCATAGGGCACAAAGCACACTGCCTGACTTCAAAATGGCCGCTTGACCCCATCCACATGGCCAGGACCTGCAGGACCATGCCTCAAAATGGCCTCCCACACATAGCCAGCCCCCAAACCCACCCCAAAAAGTCGAAAAACACACACAAAAATCACCACAAACAAACAACATCAACTTATCAACTTACTTGTAAATCAAATTTCTAATCAAAAAGTAATCCAAAAGGCCTCAAAGCCAAATCTCCAGCAGCATCCACAAAAAGTAATCCTTCCCAGTCAAGATCGAATTCAAAGTGGCCAGGAAATGGACTAAGCAATGGGAGGAGCTTGCTGGACAGGAAGAGTAAGTTGGAGACTGGGTCACTTCCTTCACCCCTCCCCAATTGTAATTTTTGTAATTTCGCGAGTGCGAGATTGTTGCTGCCCGCGCCGCGGCCCGCGAGCAGTGCGAACACAAGCAAAAAATCCGCCGCGCGCGGATTTGCGTATTTTCGCCACATCCGCGAGAGTTCGCGGATTGCGGATTTACCGAAAATCCACGAGCGGAACGGATTTTGCGCCCATGCTTACACAGGACACTATTATTTTGTGGACACTATGATTGAGGTGCTAAATGTATAGTCAGCTGCAGTATCAACACATTTTGGTTAACATGCTTGAACTCCTGTTTGAACACTACAGACATATCAATGAATAGGTCATGCAAAGAGGGGATGCAATTGTGAAAGGCATGATCATTGAGATGGACCAATAGGGCGTAGATAAAATTCCTGACAGTGATACTGCTTCACTTTGAGTTGTTCACAAGGGAAGTCAGCAAAGACGACAGTACCATGGGTCCAGCTACCCCGTTGTTGCACATGCTTCAGGAACAGCTAAAGGAGGTGTACACAGGTGTGGAGGAAAAGAAGATGTATATGACTTGGTGGAGAGCTTAATCCTTTGCTTGTCTGCTAATACAAGCATGCAAAGAGACATTGTGCACTCCAAACATTACATCTGTTCCCCAAGTCTTGATCCACAGTACAAAAGCATTACTGTCCACTTTCATTCCTTTTTTAGTTCGGGATTTTAGAAAATACAAAACTTGGATAGATGAGCAAGGCAGTGAGCTAGAAAAAAAATGGCAGGGAATTAGAGGCCCATTCTTCCAGGGCACACGTACGGCAGGGCAGCCTTCAAGTTCAGAGCCCGAGGGCATTGCTGTCGGCTCACAGCTGCCAAAACAAACAAGAACACCGTCCAGCAGACCAAGAACATCAGCTCCAAAATCTGAAACTGAGTGGTTACTACTGGCAGGGTTTAAGTACAGTGTAGAGGCGAAGGCAAAAGAGATTGAGCAAGGTAGAGCAGCAGCAATGACCATTGATCCAGGCCTGTCTGGATGAAGCAGCAGAGGTCTACCTTGATCAAAACCCATTGGTGTATTAGTATGGGAAGAGCCGCCAATGGCCAGTGCTCAGTAGTCTGACAATAAACTTTTTGGCTTGTCCAGTAGCCAGTGTCTCCAGTGAGTGCATTTTCAGTGCTGCTGGTGCTGTTGTCACAGTCAGAAGGTCCAGTCTCTCAACCTAAAACGTGGAGAAATTAACCATGATCAATATGAAACAGGACATTATACTATCAGATTACTCCATACCTTAAGTACCACAGGAGGAAGATGAGGGAGACTCAGGTAATGTAAGTAGTGTGTTAGATTACCTACTTATGGGTGAGTCACTAGAGTTTGAGGACAAGCTCTACTTCCCTGACTACTAGGCCTGGGCCAACAGCCATAGAACTTTCTCTCTCAGTTGCTTGTCTATCACTGATCTTTTTTCTTTCATCATTCTTTGAAACAAAAAAAATATATAGCTTCTAGGGAACATTATTATCTACTTTTATTTGTTTGTGTTTGGTTGACTTATTCATCCCTATCATCTTACTCTTAGACACATTTTATTGTTGGATTGGAGTTGTAACTGCATGTAGTGAAGAATGCCCAACTCACCCCTCACACCCAGTTCCATGAAGAGCATTAGATGGAGAATACAAACAAATGTGTGGCTGCCTCCAGCCCTGGGCAGTGACTATCCTTTCCTTCCCCAAAGGGACAGCCCCACATTTGACATTATAATTTGATTTACACTGGCCATTCTCTGCTTTGTGAACAAATGGGTCTGCATTCTGCAATGTACCACAAATCAATCACTGTGTGCAGGCTAGAAGAACAGGTAAACGGAATGCATTTCACTCTGAGTGATTGTTGTTTGTTGTGAACTTGTGATGTGTGTTGAGATATGATTCATGTGGTGGCAGGCAGTGTGACACTGGGTCTTTGTTTATCAGTAAGTATTATGCTAAAAATTTGTTTGAGATGATTTACAATGTGGGTGGCCTTCCGACGGCTTTTCAATTTTCCCCTTGAAGGTTATTTTTTTTCCTTCCCTTTTAAGAGATAGCGAGATTCCTTTACCGGGCCCATTCCACAGTCCACACTGCTTTGTTTATTATTTTCTGCTTATACTCATCAAAGAGTCAGACCCAACCAGACCCTTATTTAAGGCAAAAACACAAACCTAGTCTACACAAAAAAATTACTCAATCATTCTCTTCTTGTTGTGCAGCAACAATTTTTACTACAGGCCGATCTATTGCATTTGAGTCGGACTTGGAACAGTTTGTACTGAGCTGGACACCATCCTCGGAGTCAGACTCAGGAGGATCAAAGATGATGGAATACCTCAGGGCATGGGCATGACTACTTCGAGATCCTACACCAGAAGAAGATGGTAGTTTTCAATTAAGTGAAACCAAATTATTTGTTGATGACTTTGAAGTGGCCTAAAGGTAAACAACAGACCTCTACAAATCGGTGTAGTGGTGGTGAGTGGTGAGTGACAGCTGTGCATTCATTTTACTTGATTGGGAAAATGCTAGGTTGCTGGGTGTGTGTGGGTGCTCAGTGCTGTCTGACTCAATTTGAAGCTAAATGTTGGTGTGGTGGGGGCCTGTTATTGAAGGCAGCTAGAAACAGACATTTAGCCATGAGTCTTCTTCTTGCACTCCTTATGCAGTTTAATTTGTGTCCTTGGTTCTTCAATATCATTTTTGTTTTTCAATCTACAGCTCTCTTACCCTGAGCTATACTGGAAATACAAATTAACATACTCAAGCTTACCTTACTGACCAGCATCCACCATATGTCCAAGATTGATGGACAGTCCAAGAGAAATGCAAATGCAACTCTCAATTTAGCACTTTGTGTGTTGTTTATGTATACTTGACTCCTACAGATATTTTAATTTTATTTGCTATCTCTCAAAGCTCGGTACCACAGAACATAATGTAACTTGGGTCTCTCTGGGGCAGACAGGCAATTTGATTTGGTTAACCTGTACTTCTCATTTTCATCCTCCATTTCCTTTTCCTCCCATAACAGATTTATGATGGTCGGCTGCCAAGATGAATGTTGTCCTTGTATAGTATTTGTCAAAACATTTCCTCAAATTTCCCTTCAAGTACATTAACTAAAACCGCTAACCTTCTTCCCCCAGGCTGTGTGATTTATTGAGGTGTGACTAAAGGTATGTGCGGTACCATGAAGGCTGCAGAATTAGAGGTTTGATTAAGATGTTTTCTCGAACAAGTAACCTCCCCCCTTGGAGAGCTTAATCGTTTCCCGATTCAGTTGAGGAGGTTGAGGAAACAGCACCCTTTCGTGAAGTTTTAGGTTTTACTGGACATTCTCTGGCAAAGTGACCTGCCTTGCCACAATATAATCATAATTGAAGTTTTCTCCTTCTTTCTTTTTCCTCTGATGTGAGTGGACCTCTGAGTGTCCCTATTTGCATAGGCTCAGGTTCAGGGAGTTTATTATCTGTGTCTTTCTTCTCGTGTCTAATAAAAGTTAACCGTGATTCCAGTTTGGATATATCTCCCTTTCTTTCTCCTAGTCTGTGTTCCAATTTCACGACTAAATCCACAAAGTCAGAATAGTCTTCTGGCAAATCAACTATATGAGCCAGCACGTCTTTTAACTCGTCTCTCAAACCTTTATAAAAAAGGGAGACACGCTTTTTTTCTGGCCACTGTGTCTCGGTGAGTAAACGATTAAAACTAATGAGATAGGTCAATAAATCCTTGTTACCTTGTTTAAGATTTAAAAGCTCTTATCACTTGCCTGCATGAAAGTGTGTTTTGCAAAAAGGCTCGTCATAGTACGTTTAAATTGATTTGAATTATGGAGGATGGGATCATCTCTATCCACGAAAGGAATTGACTAATTGGCTGCTGTGCCACTCAAATAAGACAAGACGAATGCCACTTTCGTAGCATCAGTAGGGAACTGTTGTGGCTTACTAACGAAGTGTAATTGACATTGATTGATAAAAACATGGAATTTGTTACTATCTCCATGAAAATGTTCAGGTGGTGCTAAAGGCACAGCATTAGGAACATTAACAGTAACCTCAACTGGGGGAGGCAAAGTTGTATGTTTAGATCGCGCCCCTGTCTCTGAGGAGGTTTTAACCAAAGGCGTAAAAGCTGTGTTCCACTGAGATCCCTAGGTTTATACCTGCTTAAATCCTGTTTTAAAGAGGTGTTCTCCATCTTTAATTTCTCTATTTCCTCTTGCATATGTTGCAAGATGCCAGACACTGATCCATTATGGGCCAAGTCCTCATTTAGGGCCTGCGCCATATCCGTGGCGTCAATGCTCTCTATTTCTTCCCTGGCATTCATCGTCCAACAGAACTGAATATTTTAAGGCTTGTGCTTCTGTCAAAGACCAGCTCACCTGAGTTTTTGTTCAGTTCTGATGGAGGTTGAAGACAGTCCGACCCCACCCTGAAACTGCTTGTTCCAGCACACTAGTTTTAGACAGTGCACTAAGAACCAGAAGCTCAAGGGAAGGGGGGAAATGGATAAAATAAAAAAAGAGAGACAACACCGTTCTTGCGTTTCCACTGTTGAAGTGCTGCTAAAATCTGCGGCCCTCTCTGACTTCTGTAGAAACTGGTGCCTAATGAAACATAAACGAAGAACAGGTAAGTGCAACCTATTCCTAAATGTGTTCCTGACTATCCCTTTATCTATTAGAAATTCTCTTCTAAAAGTACCTCTTGGATCCTGGTCTCTAGCTTCCAGGTTTGGAATGTGTTACTGTTCTGGGATGTGCTTTCTATTACTGTAAAGCTTCTATATAATTAAACGAATACCATTATCAGAATTACCAATATCAAACATTCACCTTAATATAACTAAAGCCTTAATTCTTAATAGCAAACTCACTTTCCACACATTTCCAGAATTTTTATAAAACGAATACTGTACTTTTACATCAAAATACAGCATGTAATTTGTGCAAGTCCTTGATATACTGTTTGCCTTGCTGTCAATGGTTTCCACTGTTCGATTCTTAAAAGTTCCATGTAAAACAATGTTTATTTCACAAAGTATTCTTGTAACAAAGGGTTTGAATCACAATGTTCGTGGGAGGTATCTTGTTCCAAATTGTCAATACACGAATCCAGAAATCGCTGTCAAAGTTCTTTCAGGTAATAAAAAGTTTTGCACTTACTTGTTGCTGGAAAGGGATACTGATCAGTCTAACCATGTCCTCTTTCTCTTTTGCAGGTTGATTGAATTGGACAGGAGAGGGTAGAGGCAAGGAGGATCCGGAAACCGGAAGAAGGAAGAGCCAGCAGCCGCGCCCGTTGAAGCCGATGAAGGTCTGTAGAGAGCAGGAATGCCAGCGCCGAAGGATCTGTTCTCAGGTAAGCGGGAGGGAGACGAGCACAAGCACTGGGTGAGGCTCGGGGGCTGCCTTTTATAGACAGGGCTGGGTGTGGTTCGAAGAGCTGGGTGTGGTTCTCACATGCTGCACATGTTCTTGAAAGGTGTGCAGAGCTTCAGTTATTATGCAAATGAGTTGAATTAACACCTGGCCTAGGGAGGGGTGCTCTAAAGAAGCCTTTTTAAAAGCAAGGTCCAATGTGTAAACAAGACAGCAATGTCCAAACTTGTGAGTACATTGATCAACATACACAGAAGCCTAAGGGTGGGTTTGAGATAACAAGAAAGGCTTTCAATAGTATGTTTAAAAGAGAGCTATTACAGAGACCACTAGTGCAATGAGAGGGGACATGCTTTTTGCTGTGCCCAAACCCTAACAAGAAAGGCACTACAATAAATTGGTCAGTAACCCTTAAGCTGACATTAGAAAGGAGATACTGCAATTCACCACAGAGGGAGTAGATTAAGGTTACATAAATAAGAAAAAAATCGAATTCTTGAACGCAGAGAATTCTAGGACACCTGTACTTAACACACTCCCCAAGATACACAAAAGGACCACCAATCCCCCTGGTTGACCAATTTTGTCTGGGTACGGGTCCATTCTAGAGCCCATTGGGAGATATATAGATCATTTCATTAAATAATTTGTACCCCTACAAGAAACGTATGTGAGAGATACAATGTAAATGATTAATCTGGTTAATGGGATGCCTTACAACATAGATTTTGATTGGCTAGCGGCTTTAGATATTTCATTGCTTTATACTAACATCCCACAAACCGAGAGCATTCAGTTTATAGAGGAGCTCCTTGACACTAGACCTAGACCAATTCAAATACCCACTTCCTTCATTATCTCTCTTCTACGCATCGCCTTGCAAACAAATTATTTTGTTTCCAATGGTAATTACTCTCAACAATGCTCTTGGACCACCATGGGAGCCGTTTTTGCGCCTAACCTGGCTAACATTTACATGAACTATATGGAACAGAAATTTGCTCTAAGTATTACCAATATATATCGCTCCAACATCAAATGTTGGAAAAGTTACATAGATGATATTTTTCTTATCTGGTCCGGGAGTGAGATTGAATTTAACAACTTTGTCCTGTACCTGAACAGCATTCAAACACACTTGACATTTACCTCTACAATACATAAGTCAATCATAGCCTTTCTGGATCTCAATATCCAACACGCTGAGGGAACACTACATACGTTCCTTCACAGAAACCCAACAAGAGAAACATGCTCCTATCATATAGAAGCCACCACCCCCATGCCTTATGGGACAGTTTACCCTTTGGCCAATGTCTGCTCTTGCGCAGAAATTTTATTCATAAGGAAGAATATATGGTGGAGGCAGATACACTGAAAGCTAAACTAGTGGCAAGAGTCTACCCCACAAGATTAGTGATAAAATCTATGAAATGCGCCTGGTTCTGCCCAAGGGAAGAATTGCAAACCTACAGTAGACAGGCTGATTTGTGTTAATACATTTGGTGTACACACCAACAAAATGAGGATGCTGATAACCAAAAATTATTATTATGCGTTCTTATATAGCGCTCGATTACCCGTAGGCATCTCGGCGCTTGCCTTGGGAACCCATCCTGGTTTTTCCCTGTGAGATACTCATACTGGGCATCCCCAAGGTGAAAGCCAGGCATCCCGCCGCGGGGGGCCGTAGTGGAGATTAAGCAAGCTAATGCCCAGAGCTGCAGAGTGTGAACCCGTGATTCGAGTAGGCACCGAAACGAGAATTATCGAGTCCGTGGATATTTTGGGCTCAAGACCCTGCCGCGTCGGGAATTGAACCCTGGTCCCGGGTCTGACCTCTGCTTCAGGGTCTACCTCCTCTAACCAGTGAGCCACACTTCTCCACAAAAATTGGGACATAATCTAAAGTATCGACCCTAAGATTGACACTCCAATGTTTGCTTTTAAATGCGGTGAGAACATCATAGATCACCTAGTTAGATCATCTACAGAGGTCACTTTGCGTAAAAGCAATACATTACAATCCACATGGGGCCTATGGAAACCAAAGGACCACACTAACCCACTGATGTGACCAGATCGTTATCAGAGCTTCTGTCCATAACTACATCTTGTAAACTTGTCAATGCGTATCTGTAGTCATTAAGCATTATTTTCTCCTATGGTATTTTACAATAGATGTATATAGTGAAACAGTAACAAAAGGACATACCTCTATGCTACATATTATATTTCAGCACAATACCATTTCCTCAAATGTCTACCTTCTCATTGCCGGCTAAAATATGTCCTTCTCACCAATGTCACATTTGAAGCAGAGTGTGGCTGTAGAATATAGACTATTATAAAATGTAGGATGTCATCAGCAACAGAGAATGTATAATTACGTATGCACCTCCTTGGACACACTATTTCACTTAATATGCCAACTGTGCGAGAGCCACTTTATATGCACCACACTAATATACATAGCGCATCAACCCTAATAATGCCTTCCTACGCACATTTTTGGTGCAAATCACAACTGTATTAACATGATGATGTAATTAATCATGAAGTACTAATCCTTGTAATAACCGCTCATCATTTACTTTCTGCAAAAAGCACCCGATAATCTCTGTAGGTTATTGAAATTGTGAATGAGGTCTTTGCGCAATATTAAAATTTACTACATACAATTATATTAGTGGAAACACACATGCATTAGACATGTTATGAAAACAAACCAAGTGGATAAACTAGGACCTGAAAATGTCCTCCCATGTGCCCCTTTTGTTACAATTCCCCCACATGGTTGCTGCATGAGATACTCATCACTTTTTGCAACAGCTTTTGCATCCGTTTTTTACATAAACTCTGATAGGGACAAGTATCCATCATTTAAAATGCCCCCTTTTCTGTGTCACAGCCGTTTTTTGCCACAGAGTAATCCTATTCTTTACCTTGCATTTACCTTCTCTTTACTTTTTGACCATTCAATCTCAGGTCTTTCTTTACTTTCTACTTTTTCTACCAAAAAACGGATGACACGGTGTTGCAACATTCAACTGTGACGCCTGCCGGTCATTCGGATGCTGTTGTGCTGCCTGCGTAGTGGATCGTTGAGCTCTTTGAAGACTGCTATTATTGAAGGTAAGAACCTGATGATGCTGCGCACATGTAGGAACTCTAGTAGCTTCACTCTCCCTGTTGCCTCACTAATCAGCTGATTCCTGTTACTTACAGGATTCTTCTACATTGAAAAATACTCACCTCTATAGATGGGCTTCATACCATATGTAGGTAAGAAGATTTGGCCTTGCCTGCCATTGCTCCACCGCCCAATGTCATTATGTAGCAAAACCAAATGTTACTCTGTCCCCCCTGCTATTCTCAGGTACAGACCACCAAATTGAACATTTGTGATTTACAGGTCAGCGCGACAGCACCGCTTATGATTAACACCAACTCCAGGTAAAATCAGTCCCAGAGGTACTCACTTTATAGAACCACACCTTAAGTGTGCAGGCCCTAATTGTTTCCCATTATTAACAGAGTTCCTCATCACTGTACACGTCTCTGTTTATCATCAAAACAGTAAGAGTTCTCAGCTACCCTTAGAGTGCCAGCCTTCACTCTTACTTGGGGTTAGGTTTCCGTATTATGTAATATCATTAGTACAGATAGCCCTTACAGCACCTCTACCATCTTGCCTGCCGTCCCTATACTTAATATTCATCTCTTTGTCTTTCTTCTCACATAATCAGAACCGGGCTGGGTGTCCTTGTGAGCATCTTGTTTCAATTTTCCTACTTCACCCACTGTTGGCACGTACACCTCACGTGGCTGCGCATTCTACCCGTCAAGTACTTTTTGATGTTATGACCTTTTATCCAATTGGTCGCATTTGTGCCAGTACATGGGCCATATGGTTATTTTATAATTTTTTCTTTTCCTAGATGTCCCTAAATCCATAGGTCCTGATGAGACTCTTGATCATGTGTAGGGTTGAAACGTCATCGCAACAAAAGAAAGCGAACCATTAAAAGCTTGTATTATTGTATATAGCTGCTGTATATTATGTATTGAGTTGCTAACTGGTCGACTTTTTTTGAACACCTTGGAAACCTTGTAAAATACTTTCACAATTATGTCACTGATATGTTAGGTTCCTGTCTCTCACTGGGGACACTGAACACAGTTTTCTTTTTCATTGTATATAGAATTTTGTTTGTAAAATATAAAATATGATTGTATCAAACTAAAACCATAGGTGTATGTCATTTCTTTACTCTCTGACATCATTTTAACCCTTCTATTCCGATTGTGCACCTTATTATCTATATTGATTCTATTATGCCACAGGAACCACTGTTTCTGACAATAATCTTTTTAAAAGTGGCATTTTTAAAAGGGTAGTCATGAAGTCCATTTTACCAGTAAAAAGGACTTATCACTACCAACTCAATGATAAGAAACATGACTGACCTACTCCTTCTCAATCAGGAAATACAACTTATAAGTGTGATAAGGAATTCCCAATGGTTTTCCATGAGAGGAGCAGGCCTCACAGAAGTAAAACACGAATTTGGGAGGTTTTTTTTTACTACCAAGACATGTAAAACTTTAAAGTATATGTTCTACAGTTTAATTCCACAGCTCTCTGCACTATGGGCTATCAACGGCCTACTTTAGGGGTGACTTATGAATATGTGACGTTACTCCGCATGAAATCACTCCGCATACCGTCACAACGCAATTTTATGTCCGCAGATACAATGACTCCGCTTGTTTTTATATCGATGTTAAGATAACGAAAAGTGCATGTAAACATGCAAAAAGTACTTTTACAACGCATTTTTTTTCATCGTTTGCTTTTTCCACAAAATAAATAGTAAAATAAATGCTTTTCTTTCAATTTATTCACGTATCTTCTGGCACGGGATGATGGCAAAAACAGGGGTATTGGGTGGTTAATTATTTTAAAAAATACTCGCGTACTTGTACGGGATGATTGGAAATACGGGGCTTTTGGGTGGGTAAGTAATATCGTGATTGTGCGCCTCCCTTTGGTACGAGGGACGCGGTGTGAGACGTGGAGAAGTGGCTTTCTGTGCCCTTTTGCCTGGGTGGGGGGCTGGCATCCCACCCAGGGATGCAGAAGAGCGGGAACACGTCGCTGAAGAGACTGCAGTGCTGTGCTTTTCCCATCGGATATTTGTATCCCTGGAGTGAGTTGAGTCAGCCCTGGACGCCTGTCTCTCGCCTGTCTGTCATAGGCGTGCTCTGCTACTTCTCAGCCTACAAGTGCTCGCAGCTCCTTGTGCTCTGCGCCGCAGGTCAGGTTGCAGGGACATAATCCTGCTACTGTTTCTTGTTTGGCACCAGATGTCAGTTTTACAGTCCTCTGCCTTCGGCCTCCTCCCGTTTCTATTGATTGTTCTCCGACAGAGCTGGGAGGGCACTCTGATTTCACATGGAGCCCGCCCTGAAAGACTGGTTTTAAAATCATATTACTACTATTATCTATTATTATTAATACTATTATCACTTTACTATTTTACCCTGGCAGCGTGTGACGCATGTGGACTGAAGTGAAAGTATGCGGAGTGAAAGTATTTGCGTGATGAAATTATACGGACTGAAAGAATTTGCGGGATGAAAGAATGCGGAGTGAAAGTATTTGCGGAGTGAAAGTATGCGTGGTTAAAGTATTCGTGATAATGAATTCGTTGTGAAGGAGTTTTACCGTGACTTATATGTAATAAAAGGGGAGTTTAAGGTTAGGAATGGCATTTTAAATACCAAGTCGACATGGCACTGCAAACTGCACACACAGGCTTTGCAGTGGCAGGCTAACTGTGTGTGAGACACAATCAGTACAGCAGGCCCACTAGCAGCATTTAATTTTCAGGCCCTGGACAAATGTAGTGCTCTTTACTAGGGTCCTATATGTATTAACTTTGCCAATATGGTATGAGCCACTGCTACCATGTTTAGAGGCAAGAGCACATGCACTTTAGCACTGGTTAGCAGTGGTTAGGTGCTCAAGGTCCTAAGGCCAACAAAAACGAGGTCAGAAAAAGAGGAGGAAGGCAAAATGTTTGGAGTGGCCCTTTAGAGAGGGCCATTTTCCAACCACACTTATCACCCCTTGCACTACATCAGCCGCGGTCGGCAGTAGGAGTTCCTGCCGGGTGGTGACGTGGGGAGGGGGAGGGGCATGGTGGGGGGTAGTAATGTATCAAATACGGAGTTTAACAGGTAAGTAAACATATAAATAAATAAAACGAATTTCGTTGCATACACTGCATCACCAAATGCGATGCAGTGAGCGCAACATTTGTTTTATTTATCTATATGTTTACTTACCTGTTAAACTTCATAATCCATACATTACTACCCTCCACCCGGCCCCTCCCCCTCCCCACGTCACCACCCTGCAGGAACTCCTACTGCTGACCGCGGCTGCACTACATATGACATCAACCATGACATTATTGATGACATCACAAGTGACATTATTTTTGACACTAATTATGTCATCACCACCTAAATCATTGGTGCTTGCTGTGTTTTTCTTTACACAAAGCCTTTTTCCGGGTTTTGTTATTTTGCCTTTTAATCTGTTTTCATTAGTTTTCTTTTTCTGTTTTTATCAATGTTTTCCTCGCTATTCCACCATGAGTTTTCTGTTTGTGTAATTGTGAAGATGCTGTAATGTTTCTTTGGGTTTTATATCTTACTTAGGGATTTTTTGCTGTGATTTTCTTGACATGAAGCCATGGATTCTGATTTTTGCTCACTTTAGCTTTTTCTAAAGAATTTTAAACATCGCTAGTTTTCTTTTTCTGTGTCTACCATTTTCTTCCTCACTATTCCACCATATTTATTTTGATTGTGTAATTAAACATGTACCACAATGTTTCCAATGTCTTTGTATGTGTCTTATGAGTAGTAGAATTACTTAAATTGTAATTTTTTGAGTTGATATTATGTCTACTCTTTTGTGTGCTTTGTGGATACTTTCGCCTCGCCTCCCTGACAACCATTGAGCTTATATAAGTTCTTTCTGGGTATGTTTTGAGCATGGCTGCAAACCTTCATCGCACCAGCAGATTCTTCATTATCCTGCTCAGATCATGATTATTTCCTCTTCCCTTGGCTTTACTTTACACCAGAGGGGACAAGAGCTAAGAGCACCACCAATGTGTGATTACGGAGAACAAAACTGAAGGAGGATGTTACAGACTGACCACACAATTTGTCACTTCTGTTTGGCTACAATACATTGGCCCCAGACACACTCAGAACACACACAAAGACACCCCTCTCTTTGATTGACAGCATCAACTCTGATGATAAAATATTTTATTTGACTCCTGAGACAGAATTTTTTCAAAGGGGGCAAACAGAGTAGGCCACTTTACCCATTTAACATGCCGAATTGCAGCGACAACCACAAATACATAAACCTACCCAGTTTATGTATTTATTTTTAACCGAGATACCGCTGAATCAACTCACTATGTAATGTGACGGGGTGGGGAACATTCAGTCCAGCCACCTTTATTGAATGTTATGATTGCGTTTTCGATTTTATGAGATAGATGTTGTCCCCTTTTGCACTATTGGCACTCAAAAAACAGGAAATGACCTGTTCAACGAAAACAGATTTTACATGGGCAGACAAGCCCTTTCCTGACCTGTCAGCATTTGGAAATGGGAAAGTTATTGCTTGAAGATGTCACTCAATTTAACCCTATAAAATCACTCCTCTCATTCACCATTACAGTATCCAGTACCAGCCTACTACTGTAGGAGCAACAGTGATCTGCACTTCCCCAAAACAGACATTGCAGAGAAAAAACTATATATTTTGAAAATCAGATGCACAAAAATGATTTATTCCTTTCCCACATTCTGCTTTTTCAGCATAGTTTTTGAAGAGAAAAACATTTTGTCTTAAACAACATTAAAAGAACAAATGTCATATTAACCGCAACAAATTACACAATTTATATTACTTGCACATTTTTAAATCAATATACTTTTTCACCTGTGTGTTTTTCTTAAAAATGCATTTACACTCACACGATGCGCGTAGGTGATTTGTTCTATTAAGCAAATTTTTGTGCAGTACTTCGCTCATTCCGCGCCCCCCCCCCGTCTGATAGGGTTCAGGGACATCAACCCATAACATCTTGTTAAATATAGACCGCACCTGCGAACCGTCACTTTAATATGAATATCCTACAATTAAGGCAGAGTGGATTTAATTTAGCCGTTCAATGCTATAGATTATTGGTCGGAGGGTTATGCCCTGGCCAGTAATGGATGCAAAAATGTCTCTTGATTGATGCTATTGTTTGCGAATTATCATACTGCTGGCAAACGTTACTATTAGAGCCCATCACATGCATTGCTGAGGTATAGCAAAAGCATTACTTTCCCTGGCCACCTCGTGATTCATCCAAAGGACTTTGAATTATAGAGGGCTGGTGAATATGAAAGGCAGCCCATCATAATCTGCAGGGGGCATGACCCCGCGGATTACAGAGCAGGATGAGCTCTCCTGCAGTCTACTAATGCCCCTGGAAGCCCAGACCTGGTTCACGCAGGATTAAAGCTATTCATCGATTTACATAGCCATTACACGATGGCGCAGAGGCTCTTTATCAAACCTAAAGTGAATTGTTAAAGATTTATTGGGATGTCGGGTTTATGCGTTTAAATTGATTTAATGAAGTACCAAAAACACAAACCCGATTAATACTCTTTGCTCCTGCTATTTGTTTTTCTCCCGAGCTGTGTCTCAGAGCAGGCTGTCTTGTTCTTGTCGACCTGCCGGCCGAGTCCATTTTAAAGAATCCTGAGGCATGTAGGCCAGAGAAGGTGCCTGTAATTCCTATTTGCTGAATCAAGACTCCTGAAGAGCCTCCCTGTGTTTGAACAAAGGGGAAATGCAAATACGTCTTCAGTTTTTTTTTATTGAAACATTTGGACACAGAATGATGTTGATGAGGAGCTGTTCACCACCAGGCATTAATATAAAACACACACGGAGACAAAAAGGCTTGAAACTCAAGCCGGTCTGTGCAGAGAAAAAGAAAAGCAGGCTTGAAGTAGTACAGTGATCGCATTGTTTTAATCACCGAAGATGACTAGGTCAAAGGGTAGTGGACAGAAAGGAGAGGAGATAGGGAATATTTCAAAAGTGAGAGACGAAGAAAGTGAAAAGAGTGGGAGAGAATACAAGGAAGAGAAACGAAGAATTACAAGTAAAACTTGTCAAAGATGACATGCATGGAACTAGAGAGTAATGCTAGCAGAACGAAATAGTGGATATGGGACTAAGGCACTGATTATGAGTTGCCCTGTATGTTGGGGTGCAAATTCTGCATGCAAAATGGGTGCTATGACACCTTGCTAGCACTGTGCAATTAGGAGTTAATTGCAGGGAGTGGGGCTTAACTTCGCGGACCCAGTTTTGCCAGGTGGAATTCTGCACAGGTTTCCGTGTTCCGGGTAGGGGAGTGCTCACATTCATTATCTGCTCTGAGCAGGTGGAAAATGTAAGATGGAGAAGGTGCTGGGCATTGTGGAAGGAAGGGGGTTGGGAGTGTAGGGTCATAAAGGTAAAAGTGCAGGAGTCAGAATTCTATGCTCCCTCGTGGAAAAAAATGCTTATGGAGATAGACTTGCCTGCTGTTGCAGCCAAACCCTAAGGCGATTTTATCTGCCACCTCTTTCGGCTTGTAAAATCGAATCAAGTGTACCCGCACCCGGGAAGTAGTTACTGGTGCACAAACACACTGGTGATGGGTGGAATAGAATTCCAGATGGGATTCCACTCAGCCTGGTTCATAGTTGGGCCCAAAGAAGGAAGGATATAGAAGAGTGTGAAAAGGGAATGCTAACATGATGAAAGATGGAAAAAAGAACGACTAAAAAGGCTTAGAGAATGAGCGAGAAGGAAAGCGGTGAAGTGAAGGGTTATAAGAGAAAGAAGTTATGCAAGAGCAAGGAGACATTGAAAAAAATGATCCGCGCTGCCTGAGTGGCTATCCTAAAATTTTGCCATGGAAACAACTTAAAGTGGCAAATGTACAAAAAAGCACCTGTTCTGTAACAAGGGGTGGGAGTGAGGAATTCTCCCGCGGAAAAAAA
This sequence comes from Lissotriton helveticus, assembly GCF_964261635.1. Lineage (NCBI taxonomy): Eukaryota > Metazoa > Chordata > Amphibia > Caudata > Salamandridae > Lissotriton > Lissotriton helveticus. The sequence continues at coordinate 874,281,206 of NC_136068.1, read as the reverse complement.
CAAAAGATGAAGCAGTGAGTAAATGTTGGTATTCTGTGTATTTTTACATTCGTTTTTATATGGGTTTAAGTCTTACAGCCTGAGAATTGTAAAGGCCTTAAATGTGTTTCCCTTTGGTGATTCACGTATTTGCCTGTTTATATATTAACAATGGAAGTAGTTTGGTAAATGTCATTTTGTCTACAAAAATAAAAATGTTGATCAATTCATTGATTGAGCTATACATTTAGTGAAAAAGAGAGCTAAAGGCACACCATTTATTATAAGGAAAGGAAAATATGCCCAATCATTACAAAATAAAATCTGTGCAGTCACGAAAAATAAAATACCATCAGTAGACTAGAATATTTTCTACACACATTGCACATAAAATATTCACATTGTTGGTCACAAGCAATAAATGGTTGAGACCAATCGCAAAATGCACCTTTAAATCGGAAAATACACTTGAAATCTTTAATCACAGCTGGCTGGTATACATTTATCTAGCTGGTCGAGGAATAGGAGATTGTTTATCTATCGCCCAATTATGCACATAAGGCATCAAGACTCCGTGAGCTAGAATAATGCCATTTAATTAGTCTTTGATCGTGGCTTAATAAGGGGTAGAACATCCTAAAATCAATTAGCTTGCTCTTTTTTAATAAGAGCAACTCATTAGGAAGAAAACCAGCACAAGTTGCCTTTATCCCTTAGCTTTGAACTGTGCTGTGAGTTGCGACTGTGTGGATGAGGAAGAAATTGGCTGACAGAAACTTCAAACAGGCCTAAAATAGGAGAAGTGCTGACATACACATCACATGGAGGCACAGGGAGGATTGAAAGAACTGTTTAAAGAGCTAGTGTAGCATACTTTTTTGCTTCCAGAGTGCTTGTGTGCCTGGAACCTGTAGCTCATTCACTGCCTTGTTTTAATATAGTGTTTTAGAGACGAAACCATCTCAAGTAAATGATGAGATGTTTAGCTTCAAATGGTATGCATTCAAATAAAACACAATAGAAGTAGTGTGTTAGACATGATTTCGTGCCTAAGAGAAGCCATATGCCGGCAGCAGCCATAGTCTTTTGTCGACTGCTTTCAACCAAGATTCATTGGAGGAAGGAGAGACAAGTCTGCAAATTCTCACTGTGAAATACTCTGTGTGCATATATCGTAGGCACGTTCTGAGTAACATTAATATCCATACCTAACGCTATTTTAAGAATCATTGTTCAGCCAAAGACAGCCATCAATCAAGGACATTCAACAATGAAAATGTCCTTTTCCTTATTGAGACTCATCACTACAATGTAGTCGACATTATTCGATAGAGAAAAAGCAGAAGAAATCCTTTCAGGATTGCTACTAAGTCTTAAGAAGGAGGTTGTGCAAAGGATGACAGCCTCATAGATCAACGTGAATAGCTATGTTAGATATCACAGGGAGTGTGCTTAGCATGTATGTACGTATGTATGCACAACAAACATATTGTGTCCTGCTCTTGATGACTTAAAACTAACCCAGAGTTATCTAGAGGATTTTACACAGGGAATTGCTGTCCCATACAAGAAGTAAGAGAATGATGGAAGAGAGGGTAGGTGTAGTGAAAGTCTGATGGCATGTTTGCACTGCTTGGGCACAGGGCCTCAGATGGTATTTATATTGCCATGTAACCACTGTTGTAGGGATTTGTCAATGAAGGTGTCAGGTTTCACTTGGGTTGCATTAGACATTTGCATTTTGGAACAACCCCAAGTGTGGCATGGAGGCCCACAGATTCGCCATGTTAGAATGAGTGCATATATATATGAAAAGCATATTTTTGGTTGATTATACCTTTGGCGCAGTTTGTTAAATCTTCACAACATTTTTCAAAAGAAGTGCCCTGGTTTGTCTAATTCTGCATGGAAAGTTTTGGAGTGATTCATCAAGCGGGGGCCGAGAAAAAGGTTTAATAGTTGTAGAGTTATTAAAAGAAAAACTAATTTCTATATCTAGGGACGCAGACCCTCTGTGGATCCCCAGCAGTGGATCTGCAAAGTCACGCGCCACCAGCAATGCCATGATTGGCTGACCACAAACTGACTGGGAGGTTGTGGTCGCCATTTTAAGTTTTGGGGAACGGTCCCAAGGTCTTTAAATGTATCTGCAAAATGATTAAAGGGGTCAGGGTACAGGTACCCTGTCCCCATGGGTGTGTTAGAGGAGTGTCAGAGGGACCTACATTGGGTACTAAATTGAGTTTAAACTTTTTGCCTCACTTCAGAATATGCAGATCCATGGCAAGGCTCAGCGGGGCCCCCGTTTAAATCCACAATGGATTCGCAAAACTTGGTGCTGCGGATTCACCCATTCAGCCACTCAGTCAGTCATTCACAGACCCACACAGGCAGTCTCACACCCATGCACAGACCCACACAGCCACTCAAAAATGCACTCAGAGACCCCAAAGGCTCTCATACACCCACTCCCACACTCATGCAGGCACTGACAGGATCATTTGCAGACTGCACAGGTACTCACAGGCCCAGACAGTCACTCAGGTGCCCACTCACAGGCAATACAGCCACTCATGTACCAACTCACAGACCTATACACCCACTCACATGCCCACTCAGCCAACTATACTGTCACTCAGACACCCACTAGCACACCCATACAGCCACTCATACAGCCACTCACAGATCCATGCAGCCAATCGCACAAGCACTCAAATACCTATGCAGCCATGCTCAAACTCAGTCAGAGATCTATGCATTAACTCATACACCAACTCACAAACCCATGCAGCCACTCACACAACCACAACACCATCCATACAGCCACTCAGACACCCACTCACCAACCTATACAGCCATTCACACACCCATCCTTGACCCATACAGTTAATCACACATCCAGAAATCCACTCACACTTCCACTCAAAGACCCACACAGCACACACACACCCTTACAGCAACTCCCACTCACACACCTTCAAGAAACTTTGTGTTTATGAAGTGCAGATGATCATCACAAATAGAACACAAAGTAATCTTTTGAGTTGTTGTGAAAAACCCAATTGCCGCCATTTGTTAAATTGACTCCGTCTTTTTTATATATTTGTTCCATATCAATGTGTAAGTTGTTGTGCCTATGTTGTGGTCTCAGAGGAATGCAGAAACAGATTTATTGATGTTTCCTGGATTTCTGTATCTGTGAACTAAATTCGGCTTACTACTGCCACTTCTGACTTTGGAAAATGTTGGAAAACACCAAGTCAGTATGTGGAAAAAGCAACATTAATTTACCAAAAGTTTCCTTGATTAGGATTTGAAGTCCTACCCGAGTAATTGTGCCTAAGTTATAGCCTCCACAGTGCACAGTCATGACGTCTGGTTGTTGGCAATCCACAATGCTTTCAACCAAACTCAGCAATTGATGCCTCTTTAATCCTCACTGGTCAACCAATGTAATGTCTTAGATGAAACTAGGTTCATATCAATACACTTTTCTAGTACTCTCTTTGGCCCAAAACACAATACTATTGTCGTCAATCTAGACTCTGATCATTGTGGAGACAAGCAGGAGTGGTTTACATTAAAACGCTACAGCAGAATAAGGCTGTTTTGAAGATGAAAGGCAGTTAAAGGACAGCAAATAAAATAGAAACAAACATATTTGATTGCATGGTAAAAATGTGCAGGGAATTTAAATTAGCTAGTGAGTGTAGCAAAAAGGTAACTACCTCTGTGATTGGCTCTGGAAAAAAAAGTTATGTTGTTTGGTATATGCTTGGGATTAGTAATAGTCAACCACAACTGCTACAATTAATGTGAAGCTAGAATCCTGTTTGGAGAAAGTGTTGTGAACTTTTAAGCTACAGGTAGGCGTATACTACTGGAAAAGTGGTTGCTATGGAAACTAAGCTAAAAGACTGTGGGGGGAGAGAACAAAAGAGATGGCTGTGCAAAACAGAAAAGCAGGCTAATATGCCAAAATTGCTCAGTAGGGAGTGTATGCTTTGTAACTGAAAATATTTTATAACATGAAAATATAATTAAAAAGCATTAATATTAGACCATTGAATGCTTTTAAGGTCTTAAGTATGGATCCATGGGTCCACCGCAAAGTTACGTGGGGGCCGCACTAAGCTTCACGGTGGATTAGCAGAACAGCACTAAAACTTTCTAAATTGGGCTTCTTTCCAGGAAACAGGAAAAGGGTTAAACAATAGTGACTATTTAGGAGTTGTATAACAAAAGTAAAACGTGAAAGGAAGTTTGTGATTTGCTAAGTAAAGGAGCATGAGTAAGAGCACAAGGGGAAGGGTAGCCATTTTAGGTACTTTTCTACTGAGAGTGGAGGAGGATTGCAATAGGTCTGCCTTGATAATTGCTGTGGAGAACCTGTGTTAACAGATATTATAATAAAAGTTGAACAACAGCAAAGAGATTTTACAGATAGGTTAATTAGGTTGTAGCATAAAAATGATATTAGAAAAATGTGAGTATATATACGCTGAAAGAAAATGTGTAGCTTTTAGAATATTCAAATAGAAAGCAAACTAGAAGGGAGGCTAGATGAGAACATTAGCCAAAAATATAGTGAATAGCAAAGGAGGAAGAGGAATTGCTATGATAAAAACATAGTTGATACTTATAGAGCCAGTGTGAATGAATGTGTTAGAAATTAAATGTGGGTACTTGCTTCTGGTATTTAATATAATAGTATGTAATTTTCGCCCAATCACACAAACAGTCAGGTACATCCACATCCACTTATACTGTCACAAAAGCACTTATGTACCCAACACTGATATAGCCAAAGAAGGGCTGACACTCTCAGTCATACACTAATAAAGCCATTAACAAACCTATTTGCTCACCTACACACCCCCTTATGAAGTGCTACACAAATCCATGCAGGCACTGCCACAACCACTCACATACCTATATAGCCATTCATGTACCCAAGGACTCAGAGAGTCAGTTACACGCTTACTAATAGTTTAAAGACTAAGGTCTAAATAAACATTGCTTTTGACTGACTGACTGACTTACTAACACATCCATACACCAGTCACCCACTTATAGAGCAACTCACATACCGATTTACAAAACTATACAACCGCTCACACACCCAGTGAAACAGCAATAGAGATACTTACACATCCACTCACACACACAAACAGCCAATAACACTGTCAGCTACCAAATCTAACAGTCACTTACATACCCATTTAAACACCCATACAGCCACTAACACACGCAGCCACATACTGAGACACCTAGTTGTCCTTTGGAATCTGAGCAGTTTACCACTGCTAGCCAGTGATACAGTGTATGTGCGTATCACCTAAACATGGTTTAAATGACTTATCTATAATCGGTATATTTAATTGTTCAGTAAGTCCATAGCAGAACACACTATCTATGCCCAGGTCTTGAAATGATCTGCTAATTGAGAAATCTATACAAGGAACTCTTTAAAGCTGTTGGAGGTCTGCCACTGCTGAGCCTGCTGTGCGTAGTTTACTGCCAGTTCGGTTTGGCGTTTAATATCCCATTCCAATGTTTATACTCTTGTTTGTTTACACATACGTCACCCCTAAGGTATGCCAATGGGAGCCCAATGGGCAGGGTGCTCTGTAGTTAGAAGGTAAGCCATGTACTTTTAAGTTTCAGTTATTTACACCCACACACCCACAGAGCCATACACACAGTTATGCCACCAGTCACCCACATATACAGCTACAAGCATAATGATTGAGATAAACATACATCAGTCAGACAGTGACAGAATCACTTACACATCCACTCTCACACTCAGAGAGTACATATGTATCCAGTGCAAATAGAGCCGCTTGCACACACAGTTACCCACCCAAACACCCACTAACACAGTCAGAAACCAATCCATAGAGTCTCTTACATATCCATTTGATCACCCATACAGTCATTAAGACACCCAGTCATATACTGAGTCCCCCAGTTCACCAAAGTAATGTGGCCAGTTTTCCACTGCTACATAGTGGTAACATATGTGTGCTTCCCCTCTAAACTTTCTTCGATTGACTTAACCACGATTAGGAAATTTAATGTATATGTACATCTCTAGTAGAGTGCACTACGTGTGCCCAGGACTTGTAAATTAAATGCTAGTAGTGGTCCTGTAGAACTAACAGTTTTCTATGTTTTACTCTTTCTTTTTTCAGGAATAAAATAAACAAGGTATTAAAAGGGTAATAGAAGGCAACTGGGAAAAGCAACTGGCTTCAGTCTGTGATAAACATTGAGCTTCATTGGGGAGCAAAAACATAATTATCAACGATGATTCTTCACTGTATACCGGTATGCAGCCAGTTATGACATCTTTAGAGCTATGGGCATCTTGAATTTGCTATAGTGAATTACTGTCTTAGATAATTTATCCCAGACAGCTGGAACAGTTATGACAGCCAATGACAATGATTCCTCTATGGCTACTGCTAATAATGACTGCTCTTTTGCTGCACCTGCATTCACCCACATTATGCAATGCTATAAGCCTTAATGGATAGTTTTGATGTGTTTCCACATTGAACTTGTCTCATGAGAATACTTCTTCAGAGTCTGTCACGACAGTTGCTTGCTGCAAACTTTACAGTAGACAAACTTGGCACTAACCTTTGTCTCTCCCAGAGGAATACCAAAATGTTTCTAAACATCACATTCCTTTTTTGGAGGTGGTGTCTCTTCTTGCTCATCACCTACTGACATAGACACATACACCCACTCTTTCACTGATAAAGCTAAACACACACTGATACAGTCACTTACACACAGCCACACACCACTGCAGGCACTCACACACCCAGGATACAGACCAATACAGCCACTCACACACTGAAACAGCCACTCACACACCCACTCACAAACCAATAGAGCCACTAACACACCTTCAAAACCACTGAGATACCTACTCAGAGACCCATACAGCCACTCACACACCCACTTACAGACCCATACAGCCACATCACACCAAGTCACTGACCTATATAGCCGATCGCACACCCACTTTCAACGGTTACAGTTTACAGTTAGGAAATAAAATGAAAAAACCTTCAAAATGCACTAAAATAACAAAGGTTACCAGGACGTTGTTGTTCGAAAATAAGGTGTAAAACATTCCAAATTCACAAAAAAAAATGAAAGGTTACAGGGATTTTATGGTTAGGAAATAGAATTTAAAAAACTTAGATATTCACTGAAAAATACAAAGGTTATAGGGACGTTATAGTTAGGCTCAGATTTCGCAGGCACAAAACCCTCGAAATTCAGCAGTTATAGTTTCCTGAGATAACTTTAACTTATGCCCACAATCTGCTGCTTATGACCTGACATATTACATCATTCATGACATGGTCAGTGACATTACAGATGACATCTCAAATGACAACACTGATGATATCATTCAGTGTGTGTACATGTTCCACTAGAAAATTGAATGAAGGGGATCAGATGAGAGGTTTCCTGACCCCTTTGCATGGTATAAATGAGGGCTGAGCAAGTGTTCTGGGGTCAGAAATGTGAAAACATGCTTTTTTGATCACTTACGAAACCTGCAGATTCCTCATGGGGCTCACCATGGCCCCTGAGGAATAGGGTTTTAGAACAGCTGCAAAAATACATATATATGTATATATTATATTCTCTTACTCTCTTACACCAATATAGAGACTCTCATAGTTATTCACAAACCATACAGAGGCACACTCATGCTCACACCTATGCAGATGCTGTTAAACCCATTCATAATCCTGCACAGAGTCTCTCACACCAACGTTATAGGCAGTTCTTCACCCATTCACATACCCATACAGACACTGTCACACCCATTCACATATCCTACAGACACTGTTGCACCCATTCACAAACCCATATATGGACTTTCACAGCTATGTTTACATCCATACAGAGACTTCCACACCCAGTCACATATCCATACAGACCCTCTCATACCCACTCTTAAACCTACGCAGACACTGTTACAGCCATTTACAACCCCATACAGAGATTCTCACACCAACACTTACACCTATATAGACAGTTTAACACCCACTTGTATACCCTACAGACACTGTAACACCCATTTTGATAATGTACAGACACTGTTCACCTCTTCACAAACCCATATAAAGACTCTCACAGGCACACTTACATCCATACATAGACTTTCACACCCACTCACAAAGCCAAACAGACCTTTCATACCTACTCTGATACCTATGCAGACACTGTTACACCCATTCACATACCCATACAGGGACTCACACTCACACACCTATATGGACAGTTTTACACCCACTCACATACCCATACAGACACTGTCACAACCATTCATATATGCATTAGGAAAACAGATAGGGAACCTTTCAAAATCAACCAAAGATGATGATATAATTTCCCATGATGAGTATAATTACTTGCACAATTAAAACCCTACCATACCGGCAATTTATGGACTACCTAAGGTGCATAAAAATATGCAGGATCCTCCAATGCGGCCCATAGTTTCCTGCATAGATTCCTTAACTGAACCTCTAAGTAAATATGTGGATACATTCTTACAGCCACCTGTTATCAGACAGAAAGCATACATCAAGGATACTACATACATGATCCACAAAGTGGAACATATACCCTTTGATGCAGGGAAACAATGGTTGGTGACGCTTGACATAGAGGCCCTCTATACGAATATTCTTCAGGACGATACAATTTGTATGGTGAAGGGCCTCTGGCAATGAAGAAGTAGGGGACTTATCACCTCATTCAACTTGTATAGTTGAATTTATAGAGAGCATACTTAAAACAACATATTCCTATTCAAAGATCATTTTTATAGTCAGATCAAATGGTCCAGCATGGGAGCCACATGTGCTCCCAGCTTAGCATGAATGTATATCTCCTCTTTTGAGGAAACACACATTTTTAACGAACTTGCACCCTTTTATGAAAATGTAAGCCACTGGTCCAGATTTATAGATGAGTTCTTTTTATCTGGGAGGGCACACAAGAGTATTTCAATTCACTTTAAGAATGGCTAAATTTAGGAGATGATAATCTGAAGTTCACCTCGACATACAGTAACTAAAAGTGCGAGTTTCTGGACATTATAATAAAGGACACTAATGGTATATTATCAGTGGAGCTTTATACGAAGCCCACAGATCACAACACCATGTTGCACTTTGAAAGTTACCTTTCCTCGAGCCAGAGGAATAATATTCCCTTTGGCCAATTCCTCAGAATTAGACACAATTTTACAAGCATAAAAGATTTCGAATTTCCTGCTAAAACAATCATGAAGAAATTCATAGATAGAGAATACCCGAGACAGCTATTTAAAAAAGCTTACAAGCTAGCTAAATATTACAATAGGAACAGTCCATGTGAACCAAAAACAAAGAATACTGAAAAATCTCAACAAATAGTAAATGTCACAAACTATACGAGTATCAACAATAAGATTAAAAACCTCATGAATAGTAATTGGCATTTGTTAAACAGCACCAATTCAACTTACTTGCCTAAACCAATCTTCTCATTTAGAAGGAATAAGACTATAAGATATTGCCTAGTACATACATATCCTAATTCTGTAAATAGGAAATGTTTACGAACAATTGACGGTTCCAGTGCTGAAGGCAACTTCCCCTGTAGTTCCTGCAATAATTGTGATAACATCATGAAGGGAACCTCGGTAACATACAATAAGATCACCCACTTTCAGAAAAGTTTGGTCAACTGTAGCACTAAAAATGTTATTTATCTTATCCTGTGTCCCTGTGTTAAAGGTTATATTGGGGAAACCTCCAGAGAAATCCGGATAAGATTAAATGAACATAAATCTGCGATTCCTACCAAAAGTAGGAATACACCCTTAGTAGAACACTGGATGGAAATAGAACACAAAATAGAAGATCTGAAGTGGTGCATTATTGAAGCAATACAAATGAGTTTAAGAGGGGCTGATCTGACAGCTCAAAAAAGAAGAGGGAACAATTCTATATGTCTAAATGTAATATATATAGATGTGGACTGAATAGTAAGGAAAAATGAGAGAGAATCATCTGAACCCCAAATATGTGTGTTTCGTATTCTGAAAAATAACTAACTGTGACTTGAAAAGAGCAAAATCAGGAAAGCAACCAGAGTTAAGCCCAGTTGTGCGCAGTAGGAAACTTGTAAGGAAACATTGCACCAGGGATGAGGGTTTTCCTTTTTGTATGAAAGCTTTTTTAGCAGACCTTGAATACAAACTACACTTGGGTTTGCCCTAAAAGTAACTTAGAATTTTTGAGGATCTTTAGATTGAACTAAATAGGATCGGGAGATGCATTGACAAAGTATATTGTAGATCATGTAGGTATATACTCCAGGCTTTCTCCTAAAATACGGTTGCAATTTACCCCATGACCCTTCCAGGTAGGTCACTCCCCCTCCGCACAGCACCGCCTGTGCCCGTATTCTCTCTCGCTGCCCCCGTGTCTCTCTGCCCGGTTTTTCCTTCTGCTCCCCTCGCGGCCCCTGTGTCTCTCTGCCCGTTTTCCCTTCTGTTGCTTAGCTGCCCCTACATTTCTGTGACCTTTCTGCACTTTCTTGGGACCTTTCTGCCTCTGCGCCACTCATTTACCCCTGTTTTTTTGTGACCTTTCTGCCCTTTCATGTGAGCTTCTGCCTCTGTGCTATTCGTTTCCCCCCATTTTTTGTGACCTCTATGCCCTTTCTTGGGACCTTTCTGCCTCCTGTGCCACTCGTTTCCCCCCATTTTTTTGTGACCTTTCTGCCCTTTCTTGTGAGCTTCTGCCTCTGTGCCATTCGTTTCCCCCCATTTTTTGTGACCTCTATGCCCTTTCTTGGGACCTTTCTGCCTCCTGTGCCACTCGTTTCCCCCCGTTTTTTGTGTGACCTTTCTGCCCTTTCTTGTGAGCTTTCTGCCTCTGTGCCACTTGTTTCCCCCCGTTTTTTGTGACCTTTCTGCCCTTTCTTGGGACCTTTCTGCCTCCTGTGCCACTCGTTCCCCCGTCTTTTGTGACCTTTCTGCCCTTTCTTGTGACCTTTCTGCCTCTGTGCCATTCGTTTCCCCCCGTTTTTTGTGACCTTTCTGCCCTTTCTTGTGACCTTTCCGCCTCTGTGCCACTTGTTTCCCCCCGTTTTTTGTGACCTTTTCTGCCCTTTCTTGTGACCTTTGTGCCTCTGTGCCACTGGTTTTCCCCGTTTTTTGTGATCTTTCTGTGCTTTTTTGTGACCTTTGACCCTGCTCGCAGGCAGGTCGCCCCCACGCCGCTGCTCGTCACCTGACTGCCTGGTTCCTGCCTCCCTGCTGCCTCCTTGTTTCCTGGGTTTTTCTCTCCCCTCTGCCCTGTGCGCCAGTTCCCCCTGCCCCCCGCCGCTCCCAATCCGGCCCTATCCCGCTGCTGCTTCCCTGAGAAAAGGGGCCGCATTACAAGAAAAACTGCTTTATTTCAAAAGTAATCACAGACATGGTGGTCTGCTGACCTCAGCAGGCCACCATCCCTGTGAGTGCAGGTCATTCCCAATTGGTCACAAAGTGAGACCTGCCTCATGAATATTAATGAGGTAGGTCTATTTGCGACACACTGGAAATCACAAAATGTGTCTAAGACACATTTGTACATGGGTGTTTTTCAGTGTTTCCTAATTGCAAATTGCACAAATTTGCAATTAGAAAACCACAAACTTACTTTTTTGTACATCTGGCCCCAAGGGTCACATGCATTAACCTATTTTGCATTCCCAAATATTCCAAATCACTAAATTTGACCATGTGCAAATTCAAAACAGCCTTTCAAGATGTATACAAATCATTGGTAGTGCATTTTAGGTATTCGCAATTTTTTACTATTAGCTAAAATTGCATCTTCAAATAGGGAATTTCAATTTGCGATTCTCTAAGCACATGTACCAAGCATTTTCTAAAAGCAAACTGTGGATTTAGGAAATGCCTTTATCATTGACTCCAAGTCTGTTAATCGGTGTGTTCTTGCACCCATAAAAATGTGAAACCTGCGTCCATTTTTTTTCACTTTTGTATAGTGCAAGACATCTTCTGCATGGAACTGACTCCAGCTGAATAGCAATACGTTTTCAGTCATTATGAAACAGATGTAAAATGAGGCATGTTCTATAAGTGTTAAAAGGTAACGAAGTCCAAGACTCATTTGTTAGGGTATTGTGGTTCTGCAACACATTAATCAGGGTAAATAGCCCAGGTGGTGAAAAGTGGGCAAAGCGCTCTGACCTGTGTGTGGGCGGATAATCCACGTCATTACGAGGAGTAGTTTGTGTGACTGCTCTTTAGTTGCACCATACGCACACTGCAAGCACACGTTGGCAGCAAGTGGCATGGAAATACAGATATGGATACATCACATGTATCACTCATAGGAGGGGACACAGAGGCACACTCGCACCCTGTCTCCCAGGTTTGCAGTCACTTAGGCAGGTGCAGTCACACAGAGGAAGAGTTTCATTTACAAAGGTAAAGTTGCGCACATGTGCACGCAAACTTACAGGCATGCACAGGAAAGTTACTTCGATAAATATGCTTCCACACACAATACACCGTGAATACATTTACACACATACATACATTTATATGCACACATGAAAACAACCGAAATCAGGCAAATGTACTCAGAGAGAGTAATACAAACAAAGACACTAGCAAAAAAGTAACCCAAGTAGTGTTGTTAGTTTAAATCAAAACTAATACTTCCAGTTAACTTATTAAACAAGCAGCGAAGGGAAAAGAGATGGACAAGCAGTGAGGGACGGAGCATAGAGGGGGCAAGCAGTGCTGAGGGCTGGGGGACGCGTCAAGAAGCAACGCTCTTCCCTATCCCTAAGCTAGCTGCTGATCATCACTTAGTCGCTGCGCAGAGCAGTTCACTTTAACTGTCCAGAGTTTATGAGGTCCTCTACGCGAGAGTGCAGTTAATTACATCGACGGCATCGCACTGAAGTAAAGGAAACAAGCTTACCTGACGAACATGCATGCCTAACCTTTCCTGGTGTTGTATACCACTATATTGTCTCACTCTCTGTACTAAAAAATGGTATGCACAATGTTAGGCTACATGTTAAACCAGCAAATGTGCAGATTAGCACAAGACTGTAAATCTTACACGTAGCAGAGGGGGGGAAGTGGATGGGTAATGGGAGACGAGCCAAACTTCCTTAAGAATCTTCTGGCTATCCTGAAGAGAGCAGCGTGTCCGAGGTCGGCCGGTGTGTGTGGCAAAGCTGTCCCTTTCTCCCCGCATGCCTCCCATGCATGCTATCTTCTTCCCAAGCAGCCATAACCAATAACACATAAATAAATGTAGCACAGCCATGTTGAAGCTCTGTTCATGACACATGACCAATTCATTGGGAAAAAAAGAGTGCTCCAAGCAAATGAAAAATACCTGAGAGTGTAAGGGGACTTGTAACAGGGGCAGTCACCACAAATTGAAAAACAAACCCAAAGGCGTGGCAAAGAGCAACGTTTAACCAATAAGAAAAAAGGAAGTCCGAAAGCTACGAGAAGGAACAAATTGAAATCAGTGGGCATGGTCTAAGCGACGCCTTGAGCTACAGCATGCCTCGCAGAGCAGCGCATGTGAGCTGCTAAGCTCGACCTAAAAATGAATAAATAAGGACATAAATAAAAATACAAATTGCACACCAAACCTTACTTTGAGTAATAGGCAATAGTCACTAACTCAATTGTACTCCTTATATCAATCTCTAAATGAGCAAAATAAAACCTGTGCTACTCTGCCTCTCTCTAGCTAGGTGTCCACAGCACAGAAATGTTTTATAGATTGGGAGGAATACGTTGTAGGACAAAAAAAAATAATGAAATAATTTCTTGAACTATGACTATCTAACCATTAGAATGTCCTTGAGGTGAAAGGACTCTACGCAAATCAGTCATTCCCTCGACCTAGAAGGAGCAGCTGAATAAAAACTACTAGATGTCCTTTCTGGATAGTACAGAGACAGCCATGGATGCATTTGACTCTTAATAAGACTGACTGGCAGCCTTAGTACCTAAGCACAGCAACCCTAAAATCCGCATCTGGGCAAACCACTTCCACTTGAAAAAGGTGATGGAAGGAAGTACTTTCCAAAGAAAAAACTACAGAGTACCTATCTAAGATGGTCCCTCAAACACCATTCCAGACACATTCGGAGAAGTGGTTAGAGGAGGTAGACCCTGAAGCAGAGGTCAGACCCGGGACCAGGGTTCAATTCCCGACGCGGCAGGGTCTTGAGCCCAAATATCCACGGACTCGATAATTCTCGTTTCGGTGCCTACTTGAATCACGGGTTCACACTCTGCAGCTCTGGGCATCAGCCTGCTTAATCTCCACTACGGCCCCCCTGCGGCGGGATGCCTGGCTTTCACCTTGGGGATGCCCAGTACGGGTATCTCACAGGGTAAAAGCCAGGACGGGTTCCCAAGGCAAGCGCCGAGATGCCTACGGGTAATCGAGCGCTATATAAGAACGCATAATAATAATTATAATTTATTCTGTCTTCGTCCATCAAATATGCTATAGTGCAACCAGATACCATGTCAACGACATTACATTTTTTCATTTTAACAAAACAAGCAGCTACTCTGTCGGTCTGTGTTCAGTAAATAAAAATGGCACAGTGAACTGACCATCACTCTTTTTTGGTCTGGTGTTAGCCAAGACAATTTGAAATTGATAAAAATCCCATGTATAATGTACTTACTTTTACCAGCTTTCAGCCATCCATTTTCATCCATTGGTCTGTTGTTGTGTCATTCTCATTTTTCTTTTGCCCACTTAAGCATTTAGCGTAGGGCAATGGGTCAGTTCACGTCACCCTTTGGCTGACTTTACTGTGAGTGAAACTTTTATGGGGATCACAGTCTCACGGAAAGTAGTTTCCTTAAGTGGCAGAGACTACAAAGTAAAGTCCACATTTGTAAAGCGCACAATCACCCGTAAGGGTCTCTAGGCGCTGGGGGCCGTCGGGAAGATTAAGCGAGCTATTGCCCAGAGTCACATGGTGCTGGGCTAACCTGCCGCCGGAGCCGGGGATCGAACCGTGGTCCCCAGATTCCAGCGTCAGTCGCCCTGGCCGCGGCGCCACACCTCTCCCTGTAATGGCAATGTTTGTTTTCTGAGGCCAAAAACATATGTTTGCTTTTTGCCAATTGTTTAGTTTTTTTAGATTACAGAGTGCTCCGAAGCTTCCCCACCAATAAAGTTTTGCAAGACCCATGACAAAACGCATTGTTAGAAACTAAAGGCTGGGTGCCAACACAAGACTTATTGACTTTGTCAGGGTTTGTTTTTCATGGAGAGCACCTGCTGGGATGAAGGAGGGAACTGCTTTGCCACTGACACATCGGAAGACTCTAAATTCAGCTCGCAGGCACACCTGGGATAGCAGAGGCTGTGTCTCCTCAGCCCCAGCCAGTTAGTGGCTGGCCGGCCAAATACCAGAGGAAGGAAGATCTACCTGTGTTTTGGTGCATCGCCTCATTCCAAGTGCTATCTTAAAATTGAGTGCAAAAAAGCACGAAGGAAAAGCGAACAGCAGCTGGACGTTTTTTATGCCTGATTCCAACGTTTACACCATGTTATGGTAGATAATATGCATAAACATAAACAGTTTTGTGGCTGATTTAAGAAACAGTATAACTAATGTCATTCAAAAAGGACCTGGAGGAAATGGCGACTGCAAAAACTCAAAGAGCCAACCCAATTTGCACGAAGCACGTGATTGGCGCCAAATAAAATTCATTCAGACACAAAATATGTTTGTGCCCTATTTTATACTTAGCGTGACCCCTCGTAATTTGGACGAACAATTATTTGAAACTAATTACATGGTTGGATAGGAAAAAATATGCCTCTGCTTAATTTACAAAGCAATAATTTTTCTGTGGTTCACACAATTTTGTGTTCACAGTCCATCCATGACTAAGAGTCAGGGCACCGCTGTCAACAGGTTTCAATTGGAAAACAAAACTGTTGCATAAAAAAACTCTGTCTATTTGTTTGTTCAATCGTGGAACGTAGTAAATGTAGCTAGAAGTTGTTCCTAAAAGCGTTGTTTACACTCCTACTAGCGCAATGTTCTGCAACAAATGATGTCAGATAGGGCAATTAACATAATAAACAACACATTGAGGCTTTATTTTCAACGAAAATGTAGTTAGGTTTAACTGAGAAAAAAGATCTTGGACTGGATATGAACCAATCTTTACAGTTGTACTAATTGACTGCACTGCTGAGCTATGGCGAGGTTAGCCTCCTCTTGTATTTGCCATTTCTGAACGTTTTTTTAAGCAGGCTACCTAAAACATACAAAAAACGTCAAAGGCATCCATGTATGTTGACTTAGATAAAACAGAGAGCTCAGATTACTGAAAAATATGCATACAACAAGACCCAGGGGCCACCGCAGGTAGATTTCTTTTCATAAATATATATATACACACCATGCAAAGTACACACTATATCAAAATGCAAATAAATTATACATGGGCTCTTTATCATGCATGGTCATGTATATTCTAGTAAATCATTCAATAGCTTGCTATCTTTATGCAAGTAAAAAGTGTAGAGGTCGGCAAATGATCTTGTCTATTGAGCATTAATAGGTTCATGCAAAACAAGCTGATCTGCATTAATCTCTAGGTGTCATACAAGAAACGCGTGAATCCATTTTAATAAGTAATGGAGACCCGAGGAGGCGCTGTGAGTGTATATACTCCAGTTTACGGAGATGAACAAGCCCTGCATGTTTAAATATGGAGATATACGTACCTACTGCTGTAGAGAGAAAACTGGGATCCTGATTCGCAAAGGTAAACGTAAGTTAATTGCTTGCTATTGACAAAATTATTTACCAGTAGTATCTTTATGAGTAAGGAGTCTCCTTGCATTTTTATGTGCGGAGAGTCCGCACTCGTAAAGATGATACTCTTTCCCTTCGTGAATAGCAAGCAATCGTAAACTTAGACAAAAGGTGTACGTTTCCTCTTGAGAATCAGGCCCTGAGTTAATGGACAGAAGTTTTTCTTCAGTGGTTGATTCTTCTGTATTCATGGAGATATTGGGTATGATCGGTATAATGTTCTGGAAATGTTGTCATCATACTCATGTGTGACACCCTCTCAAATAACTGCAGCTCTGAAGTGCCACATTCCCCATGTATTTTCAATAAAATCCTGTGTAAAAGATCGTCATTATTATATATATTTTTAGGCTGAATGGATGAAAAGCAA
Organism: Lissotriton helveticus; assembly: GCF_964261635.1. Classification (NCBI taxonomy): domain Eukaryota; kingdom Metazoa; phylum Chordata; class Amphibia; order Caudata; family Salamandridae; genus Lissotriton; species Lissotriton helveticus. Next base: position 874,263,919 of record NC_136068.1, on the reverse strand, counting down.
CGAAAATGGTGCAAGATTATTATTCCACTGTCCCTGAAAAGTCCAAAAAGTGACTGCTAATGTTCATAGTGCTTGACGTGCATAAACAAAGGATCTTTCATGGTATCCTCGAACTTTTTAATTCAATCAATCAATCAGTACCTTTGTAGAGTGCGCTACTCACCCGTGAGGGTCTCAAGGCACTGAGGGGAGGGGTGTGGGGGGGGTGCCGCTATTGCTCGAATAACCAGTTCTTGAGGTGTTTCCTGAAGGTGAGATGGTCCTGGGTCAGTCGTAGGTGTGCGGGGAGGGAGTTCCATGTCTTGGCTGCCAGGTAGGAGAACGATCTTCCTCCGGTGGTGGTTCTGCGAATCCGTGGGACGGTGGCGAGGGCGAGGCTGGTGGAGCGTAGCTGGCGGTTGGGGGTGTAGAACGAGAGGCGGTTGTTGAGGTATCAGACTTTATCTAACCATATACTTTATAATGTGCTAGGCAAATGACCCCAGTACCTAAACTTGTTCATTTGATTTTAAACGTTCAATTGGTATGGTTAAAACAGGGTCAAGTGATAGAACTTAATCTGTCTATAATAACATGGTTTCCTCGCCATTGTTAGAGTGACTACCTAAGTGGTAGATTTCTTAAATGAGTACCAACAGTTTCGTTATAAATTTTAATTGATTTTTTGGTAAAACCTCATCACTTACAAAAAAAAAGTAATGTTCGTAAAATGAGAGACCGCATATTGTTTGATATCTAAAGAAATGAGATAACGAGTTTGTAAAGAATATCTTGCTTGATATGATTGTGGGTGTATTCACTCCAGTAAATCTATACGTGACCACTAGTAGTGGTATATGATGCAAAAGTTAACCGATGTGAAGACATGTAAAAGCGCAATCTCGTAATTTAATTGTGTTATCTACTGGTGAAAGCGTGTTATCTCTAATACCATAGGGCCTTATTTATGAAGGCCTTGCGCCGCCGGTGCGTCACTTTTTCCCATGTTAAAAGTGACGCGCCGGCGGCGCAAGTCCTTCATAAATAAGGCCCCTAGTGTCTACATGGGAGAGCGGGTCTTTGCTTGGTTGATCTGACTGAGGGCATTACTAAGGTACCCTGAACATCATTTTTTTTTCTTCATAATTCTGTTTTGCACTCTCTCCCTCGGAAAAAGGGGTGATTTGCAGTTCTCGCACAGTGACAAACCAGCCAGCCGTTCAGAATTACTTTTCAGCTTCAAATCTGAAATTTGTTGTAAAGAGATAAAACGGTACTCCACAAAAAAAGTCACATATATTCAAGGAACTGCAGCAAATGACAAGTCTCACAATCAGGCTGACTCTGCTGGCACTACTGGGCTATGTGGCGGACATCCCCGAGGCAATGCGTAGGCTTGTAGGCATAGCACTCCTCATAGCCAAAAGGGAGCTGCCTGTCCACTGGCGGCGCACTAGTATACCAACTACAGAAAAAATGGCTTAAATGTTTAATGTACTGTGATACCTACAGCGAGCTGTTTGCAGAACTACAACCTATGGCATCCAGGCCTAAGGATATTTGGCAACCGCGGAGAGACTATTTGAGTGCAAGGGCGCAGGACAACAGCAGCCAAGAAGCATTTTGCACTAGTTGGCTGGCTAGGGAGGGAACAGGGGCACTGGAGGAGAGGAAAAGGACTATGATCTGATGGAAATGTCTTTAATCAGGCGCTACAGGGTAAGAAATTGGATACGGCAAATGGCAATGGAAAATGTACTGCATGTCAAGACTAATGAACACGGACATATATTTCAGCACTGTTCCTTATGCTAAACGGCTTTATCGATGTTGTAAAGAACAATGTGACAATGGTACTGCTGTACTATGACCCTACTGCTATAAAAACCATGAAACACAGTTTGATTTTTTGTTTTTAAGTCAAAAAGATTTTTTACAAAAATATCGACTTTGAAAAGCAATCCGGCAAGGGGGCCATGGGCAGATAATAGGGGACCACACTTACGGCCAAATGCATCAAGTGATTTTGGAGTCGCAAACGGTGCGATTCGGAAAAATCGTCCGTTTGCGATTCCCAAATCACTTTTTGGGATGCATTAAACATTTTTACAAAACTCTCAATTTTTTGCAATTCCTTAAAAATGCGATTGCATTTAAGGAATCGCATTTGTGCGATTCCTTAAATGCAATGCATGAATTTTTTTAAAAATGCGAATTTGGAAATAGGAGGTGCAAATTAACACGAGGTTGACCCTCGTGTTAATTTGCGAAATCTTTCAAAAATGCTCAAAAAAGCATTTTTGAAAGTGTCATGTTACACACACACACATGTCCTTTGGACATGTGCGTGTGAAACTTGCACTTAAAAAAACAATTCAAGGGTGCAGGGGAGCACCCTTGAAATGCTTCAACAACTTGACATTCGCAAAATAAAATTCGCAAAAAGCTAATGGCGCCGGGAAACCCTTTTTGGGTAGCTGTTGCGCCTTACAAGTTTATAAAATAAAAATAAATACCTTTCCATTGATTCCTATGGGCCTCTGGGCCTCTGGGCCCATAGGAATCAATGTAATGCCATTCCTTAATTGCGATTCGCAATTAAGGAATCGCAAATACAGAAAATTAAGAAATCGTAAAAACACTTCAGATTTCTTGATGCATAGGATTTTGCAATTCCTAAATTGCGATTCCTTAATTTTCGCAATTTAGCAATTGCAAAATCCTACAATGATGCATGTGGCCGTTAATGCCCAAGGATTCGAAGGAAGGGCAGGGCTGAGGGTGATACAGATGGTACGACGGCTGCTAGGCCATCATGTCATATCCAGTTGCTCCCTTCCTTAAAGCTAGTGAAGAATAACTCTATGCATTTAAAACAAGTAGCTGTCAGATGTGACTCATGCTCTGAGCAACTATGCAGTCTGAGAAGTTTTATTGGTGTTGCAAGAAGCCGGTCAGATGCCAGCAGTGGCAGAGGGATCCCTTTTGAGCCAAAGGGACCCCGTATACCTAGAAGGAAGCCGTTCATAAGTGTTGTGAAGCTCAGGCATGATATATGTTCTGGCCTTGGATTATGCTGACTAGACAGAAATATGGGAAAAATAGATAACTACCTATGGGGACAATGGATGGTGTCCACAAGACTGCTGTTCAAGGTTCAATAACCAGTGGTCTGCCGTTGTAATAGGCCCCCTTTCCTGGGCACCACACTTAGGGAGTGGCAAGAGTTATGCAAACACCAGCATGAGTTTGATAGGTGATCCATATTTATGCAAGCTGGATGGGAGAGCGGTAGGTCAAAATACATGTTCATATTGTGGAACAAAAGGTGATCATGCCCGGTGTGCTTTAAAGAAACAAGGCAAATAAGAAAAAGACAGGGTAAGTTCATTTGCTTAGAGAATGTAGGAGTTACAATTGTTTCAATGTTTATTTGAAATGAAGGCAGCAATAGCGAATAAGATGTGAGGGAGGAGGAAATTTGTAATGTCAACTTTATCCTGTCCCAATATTAAAGTAACTTTGGCACAAATTTATAGGGAGAGTTCCGTCCATTCCCCAAACATTCCCTGCTGATGTATCAACGCCAAACTGGATACAATTTTAATGGTTCTTCTGTTTGAGAAGAGACTTTAGAACACGAGAGTTCTAGAGAATGAAGTGATAAAAGTTATGGAGACTAATATCAGGATCTAAATCACAAAATAGAAGGAGCGTCAAATTGACAATAATATTCACAATTAAATATTGTAGTCCATAAAAAATCAAAATTCAACGCAAGCTTCCTTAAATACTATATCCAGTCGTTTATTGTGGTATGCTGATTTTTACTTTGTTCATCTTGCTATCATTCAACATAGAAATTCTTGAAGAAGATATTAAAAAAATGCACAAATGTATACTCCATAGGCTGCACAGGAGTCTTCTCCTCATCGTACGAGTAATATTGAATTAATATCAGGATCTATGACCCTTACATTTGAATTAAATAATTAACAGAATGGGACAAAATGATTCAATCAAAAAAACGAAATCTGAAAAAATGTGAAAACCTAAACAATGCAAGAGGAAAATAATAGCGAGTCAGTCAAAAAAGGTACATAGCAAAATCAGACTGGCTGTTCTTAGTAGTAAAATATATCCAGTGATTTCCTTGTACACACTGAAGACAGTCTTGTTCAAACAATTAAATCATGACTAAATTGATAGATGGATACCTATATGCTTTGCCTTCCCTTTCAATGAACTCCCAGGTGACAAGATCAGCATAGGATTTTAAGAAACACACAAGTAAGCACACCTCCTCAAAAGTGAAAGCCATTTGAAATTGAGGATTACATCTGATTAATCAAGAATCAGTATTTACACATACAACCCTGTTTCAGGAACAGCCTACCTGCCAAACACAGTTTTTCCAACTCATTTAGAGTTGGACTAATCACTGTGTTTCCAATGGTGGGTCTATATCCTGATCAGCAGTTGAAAACTGTTAGACCTGACATCCTTGGTATGGTATACCACCATACATTTCGCATTCACTCTCCCTGTTTGCTTATTTCATTTTTGTTAGCTTTATGAGTGTGCACTGTTTAACACTGCTAAACAGTGCTAAAGTGCTTGTGTTCTCTCCCTCAAACATGGTAAAATTGGCTTACACCGAATTGGCGCATTACATTTTCTCATAAGTCTATAGAAATTTAACTAAACGCACCCAGGGCTACTAGTGGGCCTGCAGCAATCATTGTGCCATCCATTAAAGTAGCACTTTAAAACGTGTCTTAGGCCTGCCACTCCAGTCTGTAGTGCAGTTTAAACAGCCATTTCCACCTGGCAAAATAAACCTTTAGGCAGGCATAAACCTTCCTTTTTATTACATATAAGTCCCCCCTGAGGTAGGCCCTAAATACCCATAGGACAAGGTGCATTGATATAAAAAAGTAGGGAATGTGGATTTAAGTTTTAGATGTCCTGGTAGTGAATAATGTCTAAGTGTTTTTCACTACTGTAGGGCCTCTCTCTACATTGGTTAACACTGGGTTACCTTATTTAATTTAATAAGTGCTAACTTTTGGTTGGGAGCAGAAAGAGATATGCTGTTTTAACTCAAATGAATTGTAATTTAAAATCCTTTTTAATGGGAAAGTCAGATTCTCAGTCACAATTTTGAAAATGCCACTTTTAGAAAGCTAGCTTTTTCTAGTCCCAACCATTTGTGTGTTCTGCCAGAATCCTGAGTCACATGATTGTGAATGACTGCACAGTTGGTGTTTGTGTATTCCTGCCAGATAGCGAGACAAAGGGGACTGGTGTAGGGAGGGTGGGTCATCTTTGCAGGATGACTGGGAATTGACATGTACCTCAGGCAACGCCAACACCATTAGGGTCAGACATGGAGGCACTCTTTAAGGAGAACTCGTCCACCAGGGCCACCCTACCATCAATTGACACCAAAATATCTGATCTCACATCAGAGGTTACGTCAGTCTGGCAAGAAATACCAGCTTTCCATGCATGGCTGGACAGACTAGACCACCACCTGGATGCCATTGAGGCCCAGTATGAACATTTACAAGACTGGGGATGTGATATTGAGTTTCTGATTGGGAAATTAACAGATCTGGAGAAAAGAGCATGGAGAGATAACTTTTGGATCTGTGAGGTCCCGAAGGGCAGAGACAATTGAGAAATGATTGCTTACCTGACATCAATGCTCACTAATCTCCTCAATCTTCTCCTCCAAGCACCACTTGATTTCAAGTGGGCACATCAAATGCAATCCCAATGTGCTTCTGATACAATTGATCCCGATCCAATTATTCCTTGTGCACTGCACCACCAGCATATCAAGTCAATCCTGCAGGCAGCCAGAATGGCGACAGAGCCCTCCTCATTAATGGCATCATGATCTCGTTGCCAGTGAACTACTCAGCGACAACCAGCGATCAGTGCAGAAGGTTCCTGGTGCTTCACCCTAAAATGAGAAGCAGGGATCTCAAATATAGTCTGCTGGATCCAGTCAGGATTAGGTTGACAGTAGAAGGCAGACCCTGGAGAATTATAAGTATTCCTTTATTGTTTTGTGGACTCCCCAATGGACATGGCCTCATCAACCCCTAAGGACTACATCCAACAGGAGGACTCATTCCCCTTTAGAAGCCCGCCTTACCAGTCCTGTCACTTGAATATGGGTGGGACCCTCAAGATGGATTGGATAGAGCCGGGCTTCATCATGGGATTGATGTGCTCCACAAACAAAGACAGGGACAAATCATGCTCCCTGGTAGAACAACCCACCGGGGAGTCCAGAGTGACTGTGGAGAACTGAATGTATGCTTTCTTTTTGAATGTTTCAGATGGCAAATTGCTTTGGGTGTTTGCCTGTTTGCGATTACTTGCCACTTCAGCCTCTGGCTGGGGTGGGCCCTTTCTCCCCTGCTTCTTGAGTCCTCCTTGTCCTGATGAACAAGCTGTGCCCATCAGCTGCCCCAGCTGTGTCTGGTATTTGGTTGCCTTTATTCCTATGCTTTCCCTTCATTTTTCATAAGTGATGATTTACCCTTGCCTCATATCTTGGGGACGAGGGACATGGGGTTTTGGCAACACCACAGGCTAGGTTATTCCTCTTCTTCCTCATGGGCGCCTTCCTCCCCACTACCTAGATGCTGGACTGCCTCCGCCCCCACTCTCAGGGCCCATCTGCCTGCGCTCTCGCCTCCTCTACCCTCTGCCAATATTATAGGGGGGGGGGTTGCGCAGAATTTCCATCCCTGGTGGATAGGGTGGGCTCTGCACTCTCCCCACTAGGCACAGGTACAAGCTCAAACTGTAAAGTTGTTATTTTTTTCCCTCCATTGCATTCCTTTCTTTCCTCTGTTTTTGCCTTTCCCTTCCTTCATTTTTCTTCCCCCTGATTCACTCTCAAACTTGCACCCTCTGCTCTGTGGCTCACACCCTTCGTAGGTTTCCTACTATCTCAGTAACCATCTCCTACCCCCTTAAGCTTTCTCGCGACATCTCTTCACCCCTGACAATAGTGTCCCTGAACGTGAATGGCTTGGCCCACTATATAAATTGCAAGAAAATACAATACTACCTGCACACTAAATGTACAGACATAGCCTTTCTGCAAGAGATGCATCTGTTCCCCAAAGAATCTTCCAAGTAACGGACGGCAGGACTGGGTGGGCATAGTCATTAGTAGGAGCAGGTCAGTTAACAAGGCTGGGAAACTCACTGCCGTGATGGGCTACTCCAAGAAGAACATAGTAGCAATACTGATAGGGCAGAAATTACCTTATTGTGCCCTTCAAACATGGGTGGACATGGAGGGCAGCTGGATGTTTGCTAAAATACTTCGACTGGAGTGCACTGTGACTGTGGGGTTGATCTATGCCCCTGACTGGATTGATAAAACCCATTACCTGACTCAACTCTCACAGCTGTTGCGGGAGTTTCGAGAACGCCAGTTTTATTGGGGAGAGTTAGACCTGTCATCATTAGGGTGGTCTTCCCTGAGTTTTTGTGGTACCTTTTTGTTGGCCTTAGGACTCTAAGCACTTTACCACTGCTGATCTGTGCTAAAGTACAAGTGGTTCTCACCTAAACATGGTGACATTGGTGTATATCCAATTGGCATATTTAGCTTACTTATAAGTCCCGTGTTCAGTGGAATACCAAATACCCAGAGTCTGTAACATAAATGCTACTAATCGCCATGCGGCTCTGATTGTACCACCCACACAAGTAGCCTTTCAAACCTGTCTCGGGCCTGCTCTGGCAGGGCCTGTGTGTGCAGTTTACTAACACTTAAACTTGGCATTTAAAACTATCTGCCAAGCCTTAAACATCTGTTTTATTCCACATATGTCACCCCTAAGGTAGACCACAGGTGGCCCATAGGACAGGGTGCTGTGTAAGTAAAAGGTTGGACATGTCCTATTACATTTTCCATGTCCTTGCTGGTAGTGACAAACAGCTAAATGTGGGGCCTGGTAACAGAGGTGACCAGGACTCCAGCGTGCACCAACAATATCAAATTATCCAATCAAACAATATATTTCATGTTATAGTCACATATTTAATCATTATTCATTGTATTATTTAACCAATTGCATTACATTTCAAGTGAATATCATGAATAGAGTCCAGTGCAAAGTATATCAATAACATCAAATTAAATGACATCATAAATTGCATAAACCCAATGCATTTCGGGGCTTTAGCCCCTTCGTCAGGGGTCTGTGTAAAGAAAAGGAAAGAAAAAGAGAAGGAAAACTAAGTTACTTCCAGTGCTTGGGAGGACGAATTTTTGCATATAATATGTTTATCATTAATCTTACCGCAACTTTGAACAGACGAACCCACTATTGGATTCGATGAATAGCGTGGCGCGTAGCTGCGTGTAATCTAAGAAATGAGTAAGTGTTGTAAGAGAACTCAATATTCTGTGAACCACATATGTGTTTAAAAGAAACGCACAGTAGTGCTTGTTACCTGAATGCTGGTGGGTTGAGGTAACTGAAAGTAAATGGACAGGCAGAGTGTATCACGTTTTAGGATAGGAATAAACCGATCTAAAATTAAACAGTCAACATATGAGGTAACTGAAAAAATAATACTGAGCTCACCTGCAGGATAAGAAGTAAAGCGTTTTAATCTGCGAAATTTAAAGAAAGGAGGCTGATAAGCATTATGACAGTGCATGCTCACGAAGAAATATTCCTCAGCAGTGCAGGGACTTGCGTTTACCTGGTAGAGTTCGACGTTCGTTATAAGGCGACAGTTTAACAAGCAGTTTGACGAGCAGTCACCGCGTTCTGTGGAAACAGTAAGCGGTTTGAGACTTAGAAAACGTAAGCAGTTTGGGTTTGCAAAACAACGAACTCGGCAGCTGTAAACATGATCAGCTGGTATGGGAAGGCGGAACTCACCGCGAAACTCGACCGGCTAGTCAGAAATGACTTCCACACCCGTGCATGCGTGGACACAACTAGTCCCTTTACCCTGTTTGTAGCTCGTGAGATTTGAGAGCCGACGAGATAGAAAACGGACTATTACGTCCTGAAGGGAAGCGCCATTGTAAAATGCCTTCGGTCATACTCTATAATTAGTATATGCAAAGGATTGGAGTTACATATGCTGTTTTAGGGGGCCTATACAAAATAGCGTGTATCCTGCTGATAAAAGAAAGAAGATGGAAAGTAGTGTGAAACAGACACTAAATAATAAATGCAAAATATTTACATTAACTGCCTATTTACAATCTAATGCTGCGCAGCCCATTTACTAGAGGATCCTTAGTGCAAATGTCCTGCCTATTTACAATCTCAACAGACAACTGCATGGAATGGACACTGTGTACAATTGACGTTACGTCATTATACACTTCAATCCCGCATAAGCAAGGTCTAGAAGCCATGGAGTGGGCACTATTGAGAATCGATAAGCCTGTCGAGACGAAATTGATGATCATGCAACTTCTTGAATTCTGTTTAATAAATAGCTATTTCACATGGTTTGATGACTATTTCATCCAATTGTCGGGAACAGCTATGGGATTCCCAGGGGCATGTATCTACGCCAATGTATTTATGGCAAAATTTGAACTTGACTACATTCTTGAAGACAGGACCTGGCAAGACGGGCTGGTATACTATAAACGTTACATAGATGACGTTTTCTTGATTTGGAATCGGTCAACATCAGAACTACAGGAAAACATCAAAACCCTAAATTTAGCAAATCCAAGGATTCAATTCACCCACAGCATCAGTAAAACAGCATTGCCATTTTTGGATGTAATGGTACAAATAACAGAAGGCTCTATCCAAACAAGCTTGTACAAAAAAACTACGGATAAGAATACAGCTTTGCTTTACAGTAGTTTCCACCCGGCTTCTCTGATCAACAATCTCCCAATCTCACAGTTCATGAGGATAAAACGAATATCAACGGACGAGGTGCAATGCGAAAAAAGTCTTGATGAACAAAAACATAGGTACCTGGATAGGGGATATCCCAGAAAATTGCTTGAAGCACATTTAGGAAAGATTAAGTCAATCCCAAGAAAAGATCTCTTGCAGAAGAAATTTAAAAAGACCAATCAAAGAATGGTTTTCGTGTCTAAATTTTCAACATCTTCTAGAGACATAAAAAGGATTATACTGAAGAGATGGGAAATTCTCCAAACAGAGAATGATTTTGGTACACTGTTCACGGACAAACCTTTGTTCGCATATAAAAGAGCTCAAAATTTCAAAGAGGTATTGAATAAATCATTGAACAATGGGAGACAGCAAAATGTAACATATAAAGGCACGACGAAGTGCTTCAATTGCAAAAACTGCAATAATGCCATACTTGGGAACACCCTATTGCACCCTCAAACTGGTGAGAAAATACCATTGAGACACACGACAAACTGCAACTCGGAACATGTGGTCTATTCGATCAAATGTCCATGTGGTCTTCTGTACGTCGGGAAGACGGACAGAAAACTAAAAATTCGACTATCAGAGCACAAAAGCCGGATACGGAACAAAAACCTCACATCTCCTTTGGCAAAGCACTGGATTGACGCAAGGCACACGCTTGCCCAATTAAGATTTCAAATAATCGAACTGATCCCACAACGTTTGGGTCATGACAATGCCAGGATCCTCCTCCAGAGGGAGGCCTTTTGGATTCGAAAATTGCGAACAATGTCCCCAGGTGGGCTCAATGACAAAATGGAAATGGTTTGTTTTCTATGAACATCGTAAACCAGGACCCCTCATGATCTCAATTCCACGGTGCTACTAATACTACTAATATTATCCATACACTCATCCCCAATAATACTTATCTACAAAATCAATCATGATGATCCATCTAAACTTCATAAGATTGTAAATAGGCAGGATATTTGCACTAAGGATCCTCTAGTAAATGGGCTGCGCAGCATTAGATTGTAAATAGGCAGTTAATGTAAATATTTTGCATTTATTATTTAGTGTCTGTTTCACACTACTTTCCATCTTCTTTCTTTTATCAGCAGGATACATGCTATTTTGTATAGGCCCCCTAAAACAGCATATGTAACTCCAATCCTTTGCATATACTAATTATAGAGTATGACCGAAGGCATTTTACAATGGCGCTTCCCTTCAGGACGTAATAGTCCGTTTTCTATATCGTCGGCTCTCAAATCTCACGAGCTACAAACAGGGTAAAGGGACTAGTTGTGTCCACGCAAGCACGGGTGTGGAAGTCATTTCTGACGAGTTTCGCGGTGAGTTCCGCCTTCCCATACCAGCTGATCATGTTTACAGCTGCCGAGTTCGTTGTTTTGCAAACCCAAACTGCTTACGTTTTCTAAGTCCCAAACCGCTTACTGTTTCCACAGAACGCGGTGACTGCTCGTCAAACTGCTTGTTAAACTGTCGCCTTATAACGAACGTCGAACTCTACCAGGTAAACGCAAGTCCCTGCACTGCTGAGGAATATTTCTTCGTGAGCATGCACTGTCATAATGCTTATCAGCCTCCTTTCTTTAAATTTCGCAGATTAAAACGCTTTACTTCTTATCCTGCAGGTGAGCTCAGTATTATTTTTTCAGTTACCTCATATGTTGACTGTTTAATTTTAGATCGGTTTATTCCTATCCTAAAACGTGATACACTCTGCCTGTCCATTTACTTACAGTTACCTCAACCACCAGCATTCAGGTAACAAGCACTACTGTGCGTTTCTTTTAACCACATGAGCGCTAGCGAAATTCCCCTCCTGTGCTCATGTTTTAAAAAACCCATTATTCATGATGAGCTGGGCTCGTCATGAGCGTGCTGGGAGGCTACCTCATGACGAGCCCAGCTCGTCATGAGCGTCGAAGGGGTTAAACACATATGTGGTTCACAGAATATTGAGTTCTCTTACAACACTTACTCATTTCTTAGATTACACGCAGCTACGTGCCACGCTATTCATCGAATCCAAGAGTGGGTTCGTCTGTTCAAAGTTGCGGTAAGATTAATGATAAACATATTATATGCAAAAATTCGTCCTCCCAAGCACTGGAAGTAACTTAGTTTTCCTTCTCTTTTTCTTTCCTTTTCTTTACACAGACCCCTGACGAAGGGGCTAAAGCCCCGAAATGCATTGGGTTTATGCAATTTATGATGTCATTTAATTTGATGTTATTGATATACTTTGCACTGGACTCTATTCATGATATTCACTTGAAATGTAATGCAATTGGTTAAATAATACAATGAATAATGATTAAATATGTGACTATAACATGAAATATATTGTTTGATTGGATAATTTGATATTGTTGGTGCACGCTGGAGTCCTGGTCACCTCTGTTACCAGGCCCCACATTTAGCTATTTAATAGTGTGCAGGCACTAATCCAACGCGCACACATACCGTACAAACAGGTTAAATCTGATTCATGAGTGCAGTCCCCACACACATTCACGGTAGTGACAAACACCCAAATTTGATTTTCCATGTGGTGAAGTCTACTCCCCTAACAGGTTAGCATTGGCAATTTCTTAATACAATTTTAAGCTGTAATTCCTGTTTAAATAGGAGTAGCTGCATCATGTTTTATATATTTGGAATGGTAATGATGAATTCTCTTAAGTGGTACAGTTGGATTTAACAATACTATTTTAGAAATTCCACTTTCAGAAAGTGGCTATTTCTCTACTCTTGCTGCTCTGTGTGCCTGCAGCCTGTCTCCAATACACATCTAGGGTGGACACATTGTGCATTCCCACTAGACAGCCACAAATCAGGAAGGGTAGATGTGACAGAGAACTCATCTGCATTCATCTGCATTCTGATAGATCTTCTTGTTCAGAAAGAGAGGAGGGAGCTGATGCTTACACCTGAACAAAGCGGTACAAAAGGGGGTGGTGATGGACGGAGCATCTGAACCAATCAAACACTCACACCCAGTCAAAAGATCTGGGTTTAATCCATCACCGTTCTTTAGCCCACTCTGCCACCCCAGTTCAGACATGGCCATATGCAAATCAGTCTGACCCTGTGCCTCATGGGAACAGTCCAGCCCGAACTGCCAAGCCATGCCTTCCCTGAACCGGAAACAAGCTTCCTAGGGCCGGTTTCTGTCATTTCAGCGGTCTTCAGCCAGGCTTGATTGAATCCAGTGGCAAAGTGAGCAAGGGACTCACGTCTGAGCATACCCTGCCAACTTATGGTGAACAAAGCGGTACAAAAGGGGGTGGTGATGGACGGAGCATCTGAACCAATCAAACACTCACACCCAGTCAAAATATCTGGGTTTAATCCATCACCATTCTTTAGCCCACTCTGCCACCCCAGTTCTGAACTGGGGAGGCGGAGTGAGCTAAAGAATGGTGATGGATTAAACCCAGATCAGTTGACTGGGGGTGAGTATTTGATTTGCTCAAATGCTCCGTCCATCATCCTCTTTTGTATCGCTTTGTTCGCCCTAAGTTGGCAGGGTATGCTCAGACATGAGTCCCTTGCCCACTTTGCCACTGGATTCAAGCAAGCCTGGCTGATGACGGCTGAAATGCCAGAAACCGGTCCCAGGATGCTTGTTTCCGGTCCAGGGAAGACATGGCTTGGCTGTTTGGGCTGGACTGTTCCCATGAGGAACAGGGTTAGCCTGATTTGCATATGGCCATGTCTGAACTGGGGTGGCGGAGTGAGCTAAAGAATGGTGATGGATTAAACTCCGTCCATCATCCTCTTTTGTATCGCTTTGTTCGCCCTAAGCTTGCAGGGTATGCTCAGACGTGAGTCCCTTGCTCACTTTGCCACTGGATTCAAGCTAGCCTGGCTGATGATGGCTAAAATGCCAGAAACCAGTCCCAGGAAGCTTGGTTCCGGTCCAGGGAAGGCATGGCTTGGCAGTTCGGGCTGGACTGTACCCATGAGGCATAGGGTCGGACTGATTTGCATATGGCCATGTCTGTACTGGGGTGGAGGAGTGAGCTAAAGAATGGTGATGGATTAAACCCAGATCAGTTGACTAGGGGTGAGTGTTTGATTTCCTCAAACGCTCCATCCATCATCCCCTTTTGTATGGCTTTGTTCGCCCTAAGTTGGCAGGGTATGCTCAGACGTGAGTCCCTTGCTAACTTTGCCACTGGATTCAAGCTAGCCTGGCTGATGATGGCTGAAATGCCAGAAACCGGTTCCAGGATGCTTGTTTCCGGTCCAGGGAAGACATGGCTTTGGCAGTTTGGGCTGGACTGTTCCCATGAGTCACAGGGTAAGACTGATTTGCATATGGCCATGTCTAAACTGGGGTGCCAGAGTGGGCTAAAGAACGGTGATGGATTAAACCCAGATCAGTTGACTGGGGGTGAGTGTTTGATTTGCTCAAACGCTCCGTCCATCATCCCCTTTTGTATAGCTTTGTTTGCCCTAAGTTGGCAGGGTATGCTCAGACGTGAGTCCCTTGCTCATTTTGCCACTGGATTCAAGCTAGCCTGGCTGATGACGGCTGAAATGCCAAAAACCGGTCCCAGGAAGCTTGTTTCCGGTCCAGGGAAGGCATGGCTTGGCAGTTCGGGCTGGACTGTACCCATGAGGCACAGGGTCGGACTGATTTGCATATGGCCATGTCTGAACTGGTGTGGCGGAGTGAGCAAAAGAATGGTGATGGATTAAACCTAGATCAGTTGACTGGAGGTGAGTGTTTGATTTGCTCAAACGCTCAGTCACTCATCCCCTTTTGTATCGCTTTGTTCGCCCTAAGTTGGCTGGGTATGTTCAGACGTAAGTCCCTTGCTCACTTTGCCACTGGATTCAAGCTAGCCTGAATGATGACGGCTGAAATGCCAGAAACCGGTCCCAGTATGCTTGTTTCCGGTCCAGGGAAGACATGGCTTTTGCAGTTCGGGCTGGACTGTTCCCATGAGGCACAGGGTAAGACTGATTTGCATATGGCCATGTCTGAACTGGGGTGGCGGAATGAGCTAAAGAATGGTGATGGATTAAAGCCAGATCAGTTGACTGGGGATGAGTGTTTGATTTGCTCAAACGCTCCGTCCATCATCCCCTTTTGTATCGCTTTGTTCGCCCTAAGTTGGCAGGGTAAGCTCAGACATGAGTCCCTTTCCCACTTTGCCACTGGATTCAAGCTAGACTGGCTGATGACGGCTGAAATGCCAGAAACCGATCCAGGATGCTTGTTTACGGTCCAGGGAAGACATGGCTTTGGCAGTTTGGGCTGGACTGTTCCCATGAGGCACAGGGTAAGACTGATTTGCATATGGCCGTGTCTGAACTGGGGTGGCGGAGTGAGCTAAAGAATGGTGATGGATTAAACCCAGATCAGTTGACTGGGGGTGAGTGTTTGATTTGCTCAAACGCTCCATCCATCATCCTCTTTTGTATCGCTTTGTTCGCCCTAAGCTTGCAGGGTATGCGCAGAGGTGAGTCCCTTTCTCACTTTGCCACTGAATTCAAGCTAGCCTGGCTGATGACAGCTGAAATGCTAGAAACCGGTCCCAGGATGCTTGTTTCCGGTCCAGGGAAGGCATGGCTTTTGCAGTTCGGGCTGGACTGTTCCCATGAGGCACAGGGTCAGACTGATTTGCATATGGCCATGTCTGAACTGGGGTGGTGGAGTGAGCTAAAGAATGGTGATGGATTAAACCCAGATCAGTTGACTGGGGGTGAGTGTTTGATTTGCTCAAACGCTCCATCCATCATCCTCTTTTGTATCGCTTTGTTCGCCCTAAGCTTGCAGGGTATGCTCAGAGGTGAGTCCCTTTCTCACTTTGCCACTGAATTCAAGCTAGCCTGGCTGATGACAGCTGAAATGCTAGAAACCGGTCCCAGGATGCTTGTTTCCGGTCCAGGGAAGACATGGCTTTGGCAGTTCGGGCTGGACTGTTCCCATGAGGCACAGGGTCTGACTGATTTGCATATGGCCATGTCTAAACTGGGGTGCCAGAGTGGGCTAAAGAACGGTGATGGATTAAACCCAGATCAGTTGACTGGGGGTGAGTGTTTGATTTGCTCAAACGCTCCGTCCATCATCCCCTTTTGTATCGCTTTGTTTGCCCTAAGTTGGCAGGGTATGCTCAGATGTGAGTCCTTTGCTCATTTTGCCACTGGATTCAAGCTAGCCTGGCTGATGACGGCTGAAATGCCAGAAACCGGTCCCAGGAAGCTTGTTTCCGGTCCAGGGAAGGCATGGCTTGGCAGTTCGGGCTGGACTGTACCCATGAGGCACAGGGTCGGACTGATTTGCATATGGCCATGTCTGAACTGGTGTGGCGGAGTGAGCTAAAGAATGGTGATGGATTAAACCTAGATCAGTTGACTGGAGGTGAGTGTTTGATTTGCTCAAACGCTCAGTCACTCATCCCCTTTTGTATCGCTTTGTTCGCCCTAAGTTGGCTGGGTATGTTCAGACGTATGTCCCTTGCTCACTTTGCCACTGGATTCAAGCTAGCCTGAATGATGACGGCTGAAATGCCAGAAACCGGTCCCAGTATGCTTGTTTCCGGTCTAGGGAAGACATGGCTTTTGCAGTTCGGGCTGGACTGTTCCCATGAGGCACAGGGTCAGACTGATTTGCAAATGGCCATGTCTGAACTGGGGTGGTGGAGTGAGCTAAAGAATGGTGATGGATTAAACCCAGATCATTTGACTGGGGGTGAGTGTTTGATTTGCTCAAACGCTCCTTCCATCATCCCCTTTTGTATCGCTTTGTTTGCCCTAAGTTGGCAGGGTATGCTCAGACGTGAGTCCCTTGCCCACTTTGCCACTGGATTCAAGCTAGCCTGGCTGATGACGGCTGAAATGCTAGAAACCGGTCCCAGGATGCTTGTTTCCGGTCCAGGGAAGGCATGGCTTTTGCAGTTCGGGCTGGACTGTTCCCATGAGGCACAGGGTCAGACTGATTTGCATATGGCCATGTCTGAACTGGGGTGGTGGAGTGAGCTAAAGAATGGTGATGGATTAAACCCATATCAGTTGACTGGGGGTGAGTGTTTGATTTGCTCAAACGCTCCGTCCATCATCCCCTTATGTATCGCTTACACCTGAATAGGCAGTGTCCTGTTTCCCACAGAAAGGGCTGAATACCCCCATAGCTAGTGTTGATCTAGGGCTGGGAAGAAAGGGGGACCTGTGCACTTCAAGGGGGCCTGATTTGAAGTCACCCAGCTTCAAAGGCACAACTTTGTATAAGTATTGGGCTTCTGACCCTACCAAGACAGTATAGTACTGGAAATGTGAAACACTCTGGCAGGAGTAAAGCCTACTGTGCTACAAGGATTTCCACTGGGCTTGACTGCTGCTCTCGAAGAACTGCTTTTCTGCTTCGCTTTACTACCCTGCTGCCCTTTGATCTCTGACCTGATGAGTACAAGGACTGGACCAGTCTCAATTGAACTCAGAGTGACTCCAAGATCTTGCTAGCTTGCACCTTGTTCTGAAGTCTCACAATCATCAGAGACTTCCTTCAACCCTGCAATAGCACCTGGACTCTGCCATCTGTGAGTCCTGCCTAGCCAAGTGGTGCTAGTTCAATCCTGGCACCTTGAAATGTGATTTCTGGTGGGCTGATCCATCAAAACTGATGCATCGATCACTTTGCACCTATTGGAAGTGATGCATTGCCCTTTGATGCCTACATGGCTGCCACTCTACAACATAGCTTCAATTAACGTCTTGACTCGACGATGGCACATCGCCTGCATTGTAAAGGAGTTTATCAACAAAACCTTCATCCACTGCAAGGACCGGAACCATCATCTAGCCTGCATCCACTGGCTAGATGACGCATCACCTCCTCTGCTTCTCACATCAAGTGTCGGACGTCAACGCTTCTTCCATCCAAAGTACTTTCTCAGAGAGACCTGCATGAGTCCTGTAGCCGACCTGCCCTCCATCGTGGGTGGCCTGAACTTTACAACAAGAGTTCCAGTTATTGACTGGTCGACGGTTCCACCTGATACAGATTTGCTTTTGGTGAGATGCCATTCTTTTGCCTCTCCTCTTCTTCTTCCTCCTTTTTTGTTAGTGCGCACAATGGTTGAAGGTTTGGTCTATGGGGGGATTCTTACATGACCTCCGTTTTATTCAATTATTTATTTAAATTCTGACATTTGCAGTTTGCATAATGTACTATAATATGCAAACCTTGGAACTAGTTATGTCTGTTCTTTATCTTTCATATCATACTTCTTTTTTGGCCTACTTTCTGCTTTGCCTTTTTCTTCTCTCCTTCCCCTTGTCTCTGGTTACAGGATCATTCTCTCTCCTTGTACATAGCAAATTTTTGCGTTCGGGTGTCCTTTTGATCTCAAGATACAGGGATACCCCGATAAAGGTTTCCTGCGCTCTCTTCCAAATAGCAAAGAAGTTTGCTATAGCAGGGTGGGAGCCGCAAGGCTCCCACCTTGCCATAGCAAACTTCAATGTCCCGGGGGTGGGCATCCCGGGACACTGCAGGAGCTGGCCCTGGGGGGTGGCGGTCCCCAGGGCCCTCGAGGGCTCCAGGAGGGGGGTACGCACAGCCCCCCTCCCTCCTTTTTTAAAGCTCCAGGGGGGTGGTGGTCCCTGGGGCTGGGGGGTTCAAGCCCCTCCCACACAGTTTTTTTCTATTACTTCAAAAATAAGCCCCGGGGGTGGCAGTCCCTGGGACTGCAGGGGGGCAATGTGCCCCCCTGCAATTTCAATGTAGTCGAGCCCCAGAGGGTGGCAGTCCCTGGGTCTCGGGGGGACCTTAGAGGCCCCCATCATTAAACTTTTAAGCCCCAAGGGGTGGCAGTCCCCGGGGCAGCGGGGGGACATGTGCCCCCCCGCAATGTGAATCAAGTGGAGCCCCAGGGGGTGGGGGTCCCGGGAGCTCGGGAACAGGAACATGTACAGCAACTAACCTCCTATATTAGGGACACAGGAGATTTTGTATCTAAAATGTTGAACTTTGTCTGGAAAGTTGATAATCTACTCATCTCCTTGGATGTGACATCTCTATACACGTCCGTAAAACATGTGGACTGTTTAAAAGCATTGCAATACTATCTAGCTAAAAGAGGAACAAACTACACGAAACACAATACTATGTTGTCAGATATGGTTCAGTTTTGCTTGTGTTTCAGAGCACCCTTTACCGACAATTAAGGGGAGTGGCTATGGGGGCAATCTTCTCCCCCAGTTATGCCTGCCTCAACATGGGGTGGTGGGAGGAGCTGGTCCTACTAAAAGAGCACACAGGGTATGTCAAGAACAACATAAAAAGTGTGGTGGAAGTTCATTGATGATATTTTTCTTATGTTACAGGGAACAAGGGCAGAGGCAGAGAAGTTTATTGAAGGGCTCAATAGTAACCAATTGAACCTACATTTCACAGCATCAATAAGTAAAGAGAGTATCAACTTTCTAGATGTACAGGTTTTTATTAGAGATGGAAGATTAGAAACATGACTCCATCGTAAATCAACTGCCGGAAATGCGGGCTGCATGCCGGTAGCTCATATCCCTGTCAGTTCATTCAGAGCATCCCCTACAGGGAGATGCGCCACTTAAAACAAGTTTGTAGCTGTGACGATGATCTAGAGGCAACCCACACAAGAAAAAAGATTCGATTCATGGAAAGAGGCTACACAAAAAGATGTAGAGATGCAGCAATTGTAAAAAGCAATTTAGTTCCCAGGGAAAGCCTCCTCCAAAAACAGACTATAGTAGAAGAATCAAGGGAACAGGATGTTGAAACATTCAGGTTTGTTCTAAGATACAACAAACAAGAGAAATGTTTCAGAAATATCATAAAGAGAAATTGGCCTCTAGTTTTAGGCGACCCGGTCATAGGCCACCTACTCCCAAAAAGACCAGCAATAACATACAGCAGGGCACCATCTATGAAGGACGCTCTAGTCCAAAACGATCCTAGTGGCCAACCCAGGGCCACATGGCTCAGTCAAAGAAATGGATTTTATAAGTGCAAGGTGTGCAATGCATGGCATTATGGGGCCAGCACAACCACATACAAAACGCGTTTCAGTGCACAAGAGAGGCCCATTGGCAAGGCATTAAATTGCAAATCGGACCATGTTGTCTACGTACTGGAGTGCTCTTGCGGCCTGTGATATGTAGGCAGTACAATTCAGCACGGGCATAAGAGGGTACTCTAGCACATTAGGGCAATCAAAAACAGAGCCCAAGCTTAACCCGTGGCTCACCATTTCAGTGAAGTACATGATGGTGAGCCTAAAGATCTAAAGTACTTCCTGATGGATTCCATCCCCCCCAACAAAAGAGGCAGCAACAGGGAAAAAGCCCTTAGAAAACTAGAAATGCGTTACATTTTAAATCTTGACAGTAAGCATCCCGAAGGTCTCAATGCAACGGAGGAATTGTATACATGCTTGAAGGAGATCTGATCAATTGAAGCCAATAAATGTATATTAACTGTATATCATTATGAATCAGAATATCAGAAAACATAGGTGTTTTAATTGCAGCCGCTCTTTAGAAATATACACGGGTTGGAGGGGTTTTAACACATTGTTTATGTATTTCTATAGGTAGAACTAAACACTTTATACCTGTATTTTGCACTGGCACAGGTCACTTTCAGCCGTAAGGTTTACTATTTTGAAATTTACATCATAGGTACAGTTAAAGTTTGAAAAAAATAATTTTGTTGTTTGCTAAAAATTATTGTAACTGACATCATGATTAATTGGAGGTATTCAAACCCGGACGTTGTCAATTAACAGCGATAAAGTGTAATGTCTATTTTATATTCTTATAAATTAGATTTTACCTGCTATTTTATCCTATTCAGTACTGTATCAATTTCAAGGTTTTACATTACTCCAGCTAAGGTTTTAAACTTTTAAACATTGGGTATTTATACTGAGATAGTTTTGAGGTTAATTTACTCACAAAACCTACAGCTAAATGTTAAAATAACCGTGAAGTCTGTTATCTATTTCTATGTTAAGCCATACCATTTGAATGCACTTGTCACTTTAAAATATGAAAAACGTTTCACAAAAATGGTTAAACGGTACCTCCCATCCGTGATGCGCGTCATGTGATCAAGACCCTTGCAGGGTGGAAACGCATCATGGCTGCCGAGGTTTTTATGAGCTGAAAATAAAATTGAAGATCTGCAACGATTTTGTGGTGCGTGCTCTATTTTCTGGGTGAAATCAGCGAGGCACAGGTGGCATGCAACCTATATATATATATATATATATATATTATATATATATATATATATACTAGCAGCCCGTCCCGACATTGTCCGGGTATGAAATATAATGTGTGTATTTGGCAAGGGCAATTTATTTTAAAATCTCGCGGTAGACAACATTTTTTGTTTCATTAGAATAGGGACGGAGAAGGCCCAGCTGCAGCCCTGGTTGATGTTAGCAGGCGCGTGTAATGTCGTTGAATGAGAGAGTTATCAGCCGCGGGTAAATCCGTTTAATGAGAGAGTTGAGTCGCAGCGAGTAGGAGAGGCTGCAGTAATTGTCCCCGCAGACACGCTCATTTGCATGTTCCCCCGCTGGAGGCCCAGATGCAGGCCTGTTTGATGTTAGCAGGCGCGTGTTCCCCCGCTTGAGGCCCAGCTGCAGCCCTGGTTGATGTTATCAGGCACATGTAATTAGTGCCCTGGTTGATGGTAGTAGACGCGTGTAATTTCGTTGGATGAGAGAGTTCAGTAACAGCGCGCAGGAGAGGCTGCAGTATCGTTACTTACCAGGCCTCCAGGTGAACGCATTTGTCACACCCCCAGCACACGGCCACAGCAGACGATCTTCTGTTTAATGTACGACCCACATGGCATGAAGGGCGAAACGTAGCACACGCCCCCATTGTTTCTCACCCCCCCGCGTGCCCCTGGATGCGGCGCAATTGCGTTCACATGGCATGAAGGCCGGACACACGCCCCAGCATTTCTCATGCCCCCCAGTGTGTCACGCCCCCAGCGTGCCCCTTGATGCTGCGCAGCAATGTAGTTGGCACTTGTATGTACGACTCACATGGCATGAAGGGCGGAAACACGCCCCCCAGCGTTTGTCACACCCCCAGTGTTTGTCACACCCCCAGCACATGCCCACAGCCTACGATGTGATGGATGTACCACACGCCCCCAGCCCACGCCCACAGCACAAGGCAGACACGCCCACAAGGGACTACTTTGCTGGCACTGTTCTTTTACCTTTTAAATGTATAGAGGAGTTGGCCTAACGGCTAAGGCGCTCGACCTCGGACCTGGGGATCTGGGTTCGAGTCTTGGTAACGACGTCAAACATCCTGTGATTCTGGGCAAATCACTTAATCTCCCCGTGCCTAACAAAAATGAATGTGTATCCTCATGTAACGTAACTGGTGCTATGTAAAGCGCTCTGATACCTGATTCAGTTCGGGTCAAGTTCGCGCTATATAAAACTCTGCAAACAAATATATATATATGGTGGCCGTCTGCATAGCCTATGTCCTTCTGCTGCAACTGCCCTTTCCAATGCTGTATTGGGTATTGTGATTGGTGCTGTGGTTACTGAGATTACCCGCCTCAAAGGTTTGGGCTCTATCTTTATATTATTAGTATGGATGGATAGTATGGATTTTTTGCAATTTGTTTATACATTTTTAATCCGTCTGCATAGCCTATGTCCTTCTGCTGCAACTGCCCTTTCCAACGCTGTATTGGGTGTTGTGATTGGTGCTGTGGTTACTGAGATTACCCGCCTCAAAGGTTTGGGCTCTCTCTTTATAACGTTAGTATGGATGGATAGTATATAGTATAGTATGGATTTTTTGCAATTTTTTAATAATTTTTTTTATCCGTCTGCATAGCCTATGTCCTTCTGCTGCAACTGCCCTTTCCAACACTGTATTGGGTGTTGTGATCGGTGCAGTGGTTACTGAGATTACCCGCCTCAAAGGTTTGGGCTCTCTCTTTAAAATATTATTAGTATTATTAGTATGCATAGTAAAGTATGGATTTTTTGCAATTTTCTTTTATACATTTTTTTATCCGTCTGCATAGCCTATGTCCTTCTGCTGCAACTGCCCTTTCCAACGCTGTATTGGGTGTTGTGATTGGTGCTGTGGTTACTGAGATTACCCGCCTCAAAGGTTTGGGCTCTCTCTTTATAATATTAGTATGGATAGTATAGTATGGATTTTTTGCAATTTTTTTATACATTTTTTGATCCGTCTGCATAGCCTATGTCCTTCTGCTGCAACTGCCCTTTCCAACGCTGTATTGGGTGTTGTGATTGGTGCAGTGGTTACTAAGATTACCCGCCTCAAAGGTTTGGGCTCTCTCTTTATAATATTAGTATGGATATATATATATTACCTACTGGCGGTCGCCAGTAGGTATATATAGTTAGGATTTTTTCTCTATGGGATTTTTGAAAATTCTATGTCTAATAACTTTGGCGTTTGTGGACGGAATTGGCTGACATTTTCAGGAAAATGGCACATTTTGTTTCTGAGCAGCCCCTGAAAATTGGGGGGGGGGGTTCGTCCAGGAGGGGTCGAGAAAAAAGGGGGGTCCCAAAACGTGTTTTTAACATTGAGTTTTCCATAGGGCGGTTGGCCTCACTTTTAGCCCGAACGGCTGAATGGATTTGCACGAAACTTGGCAAAATTGTAGGGACTGGTAGCCCGATGTGCCTTTTGTAGGTCTCAATATATGTGCTACAGTGGATTTTGAGAAATTAACGTTTAAAAAAAGATATATATCTGTAACAGCGGGCCGGGCAGCGCTCCAGTACGCGTACTTTTCGCGCAACGGAGCTTTGTGAAGCGAAGCTGATTGGTTCTCCGGCGTCTGTAAACATTCCAAACAGTCCGTAGCGTCCGCCATCTTGTCTCTCGGTAGGATCGAGAGACAAGAGGAGGCCAAAGCGAAGGGGCAAATGACCTTAAGGGGGCATAGTAGATCCTCGCTGACCCCCTAGGTTTGATGTGGAGGTTTTAAAAGGGCCCCGCGGGGCAAAAAATAATAATAATAATCGAACGGCTGAATGGATTTGCACGAAACTTGGTAAAATATTAGGGACTGGTAGCCCGATGTGCCTTTGCTAGGTCTCAATATATGTGCTCCAGTGGATTTTGAGGAATTAACGATCAAAAAAAGATATATATCTGTAACAGCGCTCCGCTTCGCGTAACGGAGGTTTGCGAAGCTGATTGGTCATTCTGTCACTGGGCTATAGTTGGGCTACATCTGGCTGATATTTGGGCTACATTTGTTTTGTTTGTCTCTGGCGGCCATCTTTGGGCTACATTGGGCTACAATGGGCTTCATTGGGCTTCATTGGGCTACATTGGGCTACATTTGGGCTCCAACATATATATAGGCCAATGTAGCCCAATATATATTTTTCAAAGTTAATTTTCGTAAAAACCACTGGAGCATATATCTTGAGACATAGCAAAGGCACATCGGGCTACCAGTCCCTACAATTTTGCCAAGTTTCGTGGAAATCCATTCAGCCGTTCGAGCTAAAAGTGAGTACAACCGCCCTATGGAAATGAAGGAAATGAATGGGTAATTTGTAATTAGCAAATAGCTCATCGCAAACTAGGAATGGTAAAGAATCGCTATTTATTCCTTAAAGTTCGCTATTTAGGAAATGCAAAAAACTTTGATGATACATATGGCGGTTCATCTCTAACAAGATAAGAAGCATAGGGATAGATTTATGATGACTGGCGCATCACCAGGGATGTGTTAGTCATTCTGTGCCGCTGTTCCGTCACCTATGGTGTGCTGCATTTACAATGCGGCGCATCATGGGGCAAAAACAGCACAGATGCGTGATGTATCTGTGCCGTAAAGGTGGCGCATTGCTGGAGTTGTATCGCAAGTGTGATGAAGCTCCAGCAAGTGTCGGGGGTGCCCCTGTCGCAGGGTTTCTGTTCTCACACAGAACTGTGGACAGAGGATTGGAACCTCGGCGAATTAGGGTGTCCCAAAACTCACCTTAGTAATCAAAAACCCCTTAGCAAGCTAGGTACAGTGTCACATTGGATATAACAAACTCTCAATGTTTAGACAATCCAGAATATGAACTTATAGTACCTCAGGATACGTGGAACTCATGAACAGTCGGTCGTTATATATTTCTTAGAAACCAGAACATGGAGTTAAGAAGAACACATGTGTATTTGAAATGTTTATTTACTAATGCCGTCTTCTCAGGCGTAGTATCTTAGATAATACAAGTACACATATTATCAGTAGCAAAATTACCAGCATAGTTACTAGTACATAAAAAGCGAATGGTGACAGTATGTTAACATGCTGTAAATGAATAAGAGTTAGCAACACTTATAAGCAGCCACGGGCCGTGGAGGGAGTTACGGTGGGGCAGGGAGGCGGGGAGGGGGAGGGGCAGGGTGGAGAGGGCTCCACCCTGCTCCTCCCCCTCCCCGCCTCCCTGCCGCACCGTAACTCCCTCCACGGCCCGCGGCTGCTTATATCTCACCCTCCCTAATACACATATTATATTATTTGCTAAGAAGGTCTGTTTGTGTTGGTTTAGGGCGTGCCCATACTTTAGTGTCTTAGATTTGAAGGAATCACATCAGCATACACCAGCTCTCTCTTCATGTGAACCGCATCAACTGTTGTGTATGTGTGTTCGGCAAAGCAATATAAAACCCGCCTCATGCCCAGAATTGGCAGAAGCTGCACTTATGTTATGAGTATGAAGTCGTGGAGATCAGACCTCATAACAATTCTGTATCGTGTTGTTCTTGAAACTTCAGCACTCGCTGTACAGATATAGTTTAACAAGCAAAGCAGATAGTAGAGCAATAACATATTATTCTCATGTAAACCACGATGAACTACTAGGTTGAAAGCTAAAGCAACAACTAAGTGTCGTGTGCAGAAGTTGCAAAAAAGGAAAAATGGCGTTTAAACCGGTAATGAGCCCATGCTAACTTAACACGGTGTAAAGATATCCAGGACCTAGATGACACCTCCCCATGATCCGGAAACGAACTGAATAAGATAATAGAAGTGCCATCTCATGAGAGCAGATTGCAACTTTATATGTGGACGGTCCGCAAGGTAAAACATTAAAAACTAGGAAAATTTAATGCTAAAGAAAAATAAAACAGCCAAGTACTTTATCGAGTCTTAAGCCAATAGGCAAGCTAAATAATAAAAACTTGACAAATAAGTCAATGAATTGTCAATGAAATGCTAGTACTCAGCATATCAAACATGAAAAAGGTCTATGACATAACTGTGTATGCAAAATAAGCTGCAACAGCCTCCAATAGGAAGTCACCGTCTTCATCCGAAAAGAGTTCAGCCATCCAATTTAAAAGCGGAAAAGAACATACGTGCTCTCCCAGCACCGGATCCTCTATCACCATCAGAGGACAGCTCGGTGGGTTTTCAAGAAAGCTCTGTTCCAAGAAAGACTGTGTTGCCGCCAGTAAATTCCAGGGACCAATTAGTCCATGCATCAATGCCACAGCCATAATCCTTTCGCCAGGACAAACCAACTCGTGAGTAATGATAGGAGTCATCAGCTGATTAAAGTCGACGTCAGGAGAAACCGGTCCGCAGAGACACAAATCAATGGCCCAATCGAAATCACAGGTCAGGCAGTGAAATACAGGCTGGACACAGGTGAAGTAGGAGAATCAAAAAGATAATCCATATGCCGTGCTTAATATCGCCAACGGCATTGTGCCATAATATTCTAGCATGCGATTGCGGAACAGTGTCAGCAGCTGCAGGGCGGGAGCTTGCACAGGAGGGACATCCATATTTAAAAATGTAAAAAAGCACAAGAGCGTCCGCTGGTAATGCAAGTAAAAATGGGAATCCACGAAGCAGAGTGGAAAAAATAGAATGAAAGAAAGCAGGGATGACTCCAAAGATTTTCTCAAATGAAGTCACGAGACCACTGGTAACAACTTTAAAAAAGTGAGCCAGGGCCTTTGTGGAGGACGCGTCAAAGATAGTCCGAACCATGTCGCTGAAATGCAAAGGCAAATCAGTATTTAAAAGGGTCTGCACCTCTGTACGGGTGTTCGCTATGTGAAGCACGAAAGTTTCACGGGCCGAACTCAAGGCCACCTCTCTCTGAGACAAAAGAGCTCTTATTCTTGCCATGCCGTTGAAATGTGCTCCCAAGGTTGGTATTTGTGGCCAGATTGAAAACTCCCTATGTTCATGTGTGGGAGGAAATAGAACATTTCTGCAGCAAATAACCCGTTCACTTACTGTTACGATAAAAGGAATACTTTTAATTAACCCAGAACAATCTTCATTATTGAGCATCAAATAACTACCATTTTCCAACAACTTGAACGTGGGGATGATAGCAGGAACTGGCGTGCCTTGCAACACGCAAGCCATATTTGGTCGGTGTTTGTTGCATGAACCGTGTAACTGTATGTGCCTACACATTAGTGAATGATCTGGCGTCTCAGTGCATTCCTCTCCATTCAGATAAACTTCTTGATCATCTTTGAAACATCTGTATGTGTATGGAAGCGACCAGACCTCATGAAGAAAAGCACTACCTAAAGGTTCATAACGACCTATTGGTATATATTTCATACAATTTGAAAACTTATATAAAGCAAAAGGCAGCGTTATTAAACCGTGGATAAGGCACGTTGCCAAAAAACCCGCAATCCTTTGCTGATGATGTCACTGAGCATGTCATGAATGATGTAATATGTGACATCATCAGCAGTGGATTACGGGTAATAGTATCTCTAGTTTACTCCCCTATAGCTGTCTTTCTTTTAACATAAGTGTCTGTTTCCTTCCCTTATACTTACTGTTTTTTTTAATTTTTTTTTATTTTTGGTTCACTTCCGGTTCGCGTACCGGCGAGCGAACTGGGAAGCGAACTACGAGAAATAGAGGTTGGCACAGTTCCAAATATTGTACCAATTTTTTAATAACGGGGAGGTAGTTCTGAAAAGAACTTTTTTTTTATTGTTTTTGTTGTTTTATATTTTTTTATTATTTTTCTGAACATGTTTTTACTTTTTTTGAATTTTTCTGAACAGTTTTATATTTTTTGGGGTTTTTCTTGCAGGGGGCAATGAAAACGATTCATTGTAAAGGGCTCAACAGGAGCAACAAAACAAAAAAAAAGTATTTATTATTTGGGGCGTTTCGTACAAACTTGCATATGATAGTCAATAGCTCTGTTGATCAGAGTGATGCTTCTTTCTCCGTAGCAAATGAATCCATTGCAATGTACGCAGACGTGTTTTACTTCATGAAATCTCGTTTGAATATTTGGCACCATCTCCCTGCCCTCTGGTCCCGTTACTTCCGGTACAACAGATCTTCTGGCCATAATAGGGAGATTATCTAGGTCCTTACGAAACTGTGCAGCACTGTAGTTGTTAGGATGCCACCTAGTCATATGGCGATGCATTGTGTAGTTTCTGAAACTGTATTTTTTGTCGGTCCCTCTGGACAGTCTATCTTGACATATAAGGCAAGTTACGTATCTTGCATTTACTTTTTTCTGACCTTTGGGAATTTAAAAAAATTGCCAAATGAAGTTTTCTTTCCGGTGAGACGTCCTGGGCTCCTCAGGCAAAAAGTGCCTCTCTTCGTGCTCGTCGTCCTGTTCTTCTTCTTCCTCTTCTTGCTGAATTATAACTTGAGCAGGTGGTCCACTCTTCCTTGGATGTGGTGGAGGTGGTGGGGAAGCACCAGCTGAAGCTACTAAAGAAGCCATTGCTCACTGGTAACAAAGGGTCTTTCTCTCACAAAGATGAAAGTCAGAGTGAGGAAAGAAGGAGGGGTTTTCATCATTTGGGAAAAACAATAGTTCTCAACCAATGAAAAGTGTTCATTTTAGATTATATGACCTAGTCTTACATCATTAGGAAACCAAAAGCGAAATGAACCAATGAAAAGTGTTATTACCAAGTCACATGACCTGCTGTGTTTACGTTAAGCGCTTTGCAGGGCCTCCAGGTTTGCTTCCAGAAACCTGTGCTTTGCGACTCGGTAAGCGTACCAGTTCGCTAACGTAGCACGTCATATGACGTATCACGCGACAACGCGAAACGTCATGCGGACGGGAGGCGTCACGATGTTGTTTTCTAACGCGGCAGTTGCGGTAAAGAAACGTTTACCGGCTCGCGGTCTATTTCGCGGCATCAAGGTCAGCTAACGGGAAGCTTCCCGATTCGCGAAGCGGGAACGAAGAAAAAAAAATATTAAAAAAAAAATTATTAATAAACATATAAAATATATTTTTGGATTTAAAGAAGAATACATTTTACAGCTACAGATATTAGCTGTTAAAAAACCAATGAAATTCACTGAAAAAACCATAGGTTATAGACCATATATAGTTAGGAATTAGCACTTACAAAACCTTGAAAATTCACTGAAAAAAACATAGGTTATAGACCATATATAGTTAGGAATTAGCATTTAGAAAACCTTATTTTACTCACACAAAACCATTGAAATTCCATATATAGTTAGTTGCACTAACTATATATCGCGCACCCGCAATCCACTGCTGATGATGTCACATATTACATCATTCATGACATGGTCAGTGACATCACTGATGACATCACTGATGACATCTCAAATGACATCACTGATGACATCACTGATGACATCTCAAATGACATCACTGATGACATCATGACACACCAATACCAGTTACTACATACGCACTCACTGATTCCTACGTCTACACACACATTCACTCATTCACCCATACAATCACTCATACATACAGTCACTCATTATTACAACACTATCATATGCACTCATACACCTATGCAGACAGTCACACACTGCCACTCATCCATGGAGTTACTCACACACCAAGTCAGTCCTGTAAAGAATCAATCACACTTCCATTTCTTCATCTATACAGTTAAACACAGAACACCATACTTCAGTGACATCACTGATGACATCACTAATGACATCTGAAATGACATCACTGATGACATCTCAAATGACATCACTGATGACATCATGACACACCAATACCAGTTACTACATACGCACTCACTGATTCGTACGTCTACACACACATTCACTCATTCACCCATACAATTACTCATACATACAGTCAGTTATTATTAGAACACTATCATATGCACTCATACACCTAGTCAGTCCTGTGAAGAATCAATCACACTTCGATTTCCTCATCTATAGTTAAACACAGAACACCATACTTTTCACACATATACTAACACATACTTACTCTCTTATACAATCACTGATACAAGTACACATTGATATGCACAGCGTCACACACCTCCCAGCCAGCCACACACACACTCAGTCTTCCATCCATCCAGTCATTCTTCAATATGTAAAACGTATTTAAACTTTACAAAAACACACAGACACTAGATGATGTCATCAGTGATGTCATCAGTGATGTCACTGACCATGTCATGAATGATGTAATATGTGACATCATCAGCAGTGGATTGCGGGTGCGCGATATATAGTTAGTGCAACTAACTATATATGGAATTTCAATGGTTTTGTGTGAGTAAAATAAGGTTTTCTAAATGCTAATTCCTAACTATATATGGTCTATAACCTATGGTTTTTTCAGTGAATATATATATATATATATTCACTGAAAAAACATAGGTTTTAGGGGTGTTATAGTTAGCTGGACATTTAACTCGTACAAATGCATTGAAATTCCTCCGTCCGTTATAGTTAGTTCGCGGTTGATGGTGTCTTGAATACATTTATTGATGCCGTACCCTGACAAGCCTCGTGTCCTTGCCTTCTCCTATGGTTTTTTCTGTGGGAGCTGGATGGTTTGTTCATTCAATGCAGCATGAGCGGTCTTCACGCTTTCCACAGAACACCAGTCATTTATGGCTCTCCCCTTGTGACCGCAAGTTCTTTGGAGGAGTACGAAAGTGCTAGGGGTTTGCCCCCAGGTTTGACAGCCAGCAAGAGGAACAAGGATGGCAGCTGTTGGAGACTTGGGTTTTGCAGCTGTGCGGTTTTGCAACTGCCAGCGCAGGATCCACTACCCACAGCAAGAAATGTCTTGCCCAGGACACTGGTGTCAACTGGTGACTGGGCACTGCTGACGCCTACACCGAAGCAATGAGGATTGATTGGCATACTCATCTTTTTCTTTCATCAGCCCACTTCAAGCCTGAGTTTGTGCCTGATTATTACCTAATTTTAATACTGCTAATCTTATGGACATCGAGACTCTGACCCTGACCCCTGGTCAAATTGCACCCATGACTTAAACTCCAAGTATTCAACATATGCCGATAACTCCTGTGGGTAACTTTTGGATCGTCATGGGGCATTCTGGGACCGGTAGTCATGTGATGGTTCAATCCTGTGATTGATGACATGGCATTTATGCCGGTATTTGACTCTGTACAATCTGTTGGTATATTTTAAGCCTGGGAGAGTAGCTACCAGTATCCCTCATTTATGCCCCCGATAATTGCTACTGAATTATGGCTTTTTAACATTTCAGGAAGTATCACGGCATGCAGCATGGAGGTCAAAGGGCGCACTGCAGCGAAGCTGTGATCGGTGCTGGCATTCAGTTTGGGTTAGAGACAGTCTCAGTGGAACATTCCAATGACTTTGAACAGTATGTTTTTTTAGATTATCTCATTCTACGAGCTCAGGCATAACAAGATTAAGTAGACTGACGGCGCATGTACATGTTAACATTTCTTCCCACTTGAACGTTGATTACACACGTCTGCTATGTTATTTATTCTTGCTTGCTATTGCGATGGTAATTCATATAAGATGTTTACAGTCTGCATTATGCATTTTTATAATTTGACAACAGCTTTACCAGCATTATGAGCAAGTCGTTGGCAGTACATATTTTAGCTTTACATTGTGTCAGCTTACTGACAGTATGTCTTCCATGTTTACCATTCACTCAAGTGGGAGTGACTATATAATAAGTGTGAATTAATGGCGCCATCATAGTTGACAAAGGCTTTTTTATAAGCCGAAACGCGTCTCTTCTTTTACCTCATGGGTTGAGGGTGTCTTGAATAAATTAATTGATGCCGTCCCTGACAAGCCTCGTGTCCGTGCCTTCTCCTATGGTTTTTTCTGTGGGAGCTGGATGATTTGTTCATATATATATATATACATATATGTATATATGTACAGTGTAACCATATTCTGTTAACTCGAAGCTGTGTTTGTTTTTAACTTTTTTAATATATTGACGGAATTCCTTTTTATCTTTTTGTAGTAGACATTATTGTCTGCAACTCCTGTTCACGAATTGGCAATTATATCGACAGCGACACTATGAATTAGAGTGATAAAAGTAACATTATGAGGCGTTAATGAAAATTTACACAGTAATAATGGGCTATATTGTATTATGTAACATGCCCACATGGGCTTGATCGATCACAAAATATTTTGTGATGTTTGTTGTAAGCATGGGCTGAAAATTCGTTCCGCTTGCAGATTTTGCGGATTTTCCACGATTTCGCGATTCGCGAATCTCGCGAAATCGCAGTAAAATCCGCGAATCAGCGGGGATGAATTTTCAGCCAAGCACTTACAGGGTTACAGCAGCAGGTGCAAAAGTTGAAGCTAATTTTTTGTAACCTTTTACAAAAGGGTTACAAAGAAATTAACTTCAACTTGGGCACCTGCTGCTGTAAGCCTGTAAGTGCTTCCTGGCGCCTCGTTGCCTACTTGCAACTATTCTCTGACCCTGCTCTGACCCTTGAAGCAGGGTCAGAGAATAGTTACAAGTAGGCAATGAGGCGCCTGTCACGAAAATTAAACCTCAACAGGAAGCACTGACCGATATAAAAACAAGCATTTGCAATGCAATAGGTCTCGCATTAGGAACGTTTGAGCTATTGGTCTTGTAAATGATAATTTGTTTTAGTTATGTGTTGGTTTTGAAAATAGCTAAATTAATAGCTTTGTCATTCACAATGCCAATAGTTATAACTTTCGCAAATGTGACACCTATAGCATTTGTAATGCAACATGTTTTGTATTTACGTGACTTAGCTGTATTGATATTACAAATTACAATGGCTTTTATTTTTTTAAATAATTAATACTTAAATAAAAGTGATTTTAATTTATAAAGGCAATAGCTTAAACTTTTGTAAATAACTTTTGTGAAGATTATGTTCAGTGTATTTTATTGTGACGAAAATCCAACAACAGAAGTGAAATATTAACATCTTTTTGTGACATTTGTAATAAAGTTGTAAACATTGAGAGAACATATTTGAACCAGTTGTTGTTAAATGGTTGCGCAGATTGATGCTGGGGTGGCTCTGAGTGGTGCTGTGGTGGTGCTGAGTGGTGCTGTGGTGATGCTGAGTGGTGCTGTGGTGGTGCTGAGTGATACTGGGATGGTGCTGAGTGATGCTGGGGTGGTGATGAGTGGTGCTGTGGTGGTGCTGAGTGATGCTGTGGTGGTGCTGAGTGATGCTGTGGTGGTGCTGAGTGGTGGAGGGGTGCTGTGGTGGTGCTGAGTGATAATGTGGTGGTGCTGAGTGATGCTGTGGTGGTGCTGAATGATGCTGTGGTGGCGCTGAGTGGTGCTGTGGTGGTGCTGATTGGTGCTGTGGTGGTGCTGAGTGATGCTGTGGTGGTACTGATTGATGCTGTGGTGGTGCTGAGTGGTGCTGTGGTGGTGCTGAGTGAGAATGTGGTGGCGTTGAGTGATGCTGTGGTGGCGCTGAGTGATGCTGTGGTGGCGCTGAGTGGTGCTGTGATGGTGCTGAGTGGTGCTGTGGTGGTCCTGAGTGATGCTGTGGTGGTGCTGAGTGGTGCTGTGGTGGTGCTGAGTGATACTGTGGTGGTGCTGAGTGATGCTGTGGTGGTGCTGAGTGGTGCTGTGGTGGTGCTGAGTGATAATGTGGTGGTGCTGAGTGATGCTGTGGTGGTGCTGAGTGATGCTGTGGTGGCACTGAGTGGTGCTGTGGTGGTGCTGAGTGATGCTGTGGTGGTGCTGAGTGATGCTGGGTGGTGCTGAGTGGTGCTGTGGTGGTGCTGAGTGATAATGTGGTGGTGCTGAGTGATAATGTGGTGGTGCTGCGTGATGCTGGGGTAGCGCTGAGTGATGATGTGGTGATGCAGAGGGCAGAAATGCACAAAAAGCAGTCTAACAAAGGGCAGAAAAACAAGGGAAAAACGAGTCTAACAGAGGGCAGAAGGGCACAAAAAACCAGTCTAACAGAGGACAGAAGGGCAGAAAAACAAGAGACAAATGAGTCTAACAGAGGGCAGAAGGGCACAAAAAATGAGTCTAACGTGGCAGAAAGGCACAAAAACAAGTCTAACAGAGGGCAGAAGGGGACAAAAAACGAGTCTAACAGAGGGCAAAAGGGCACAAAAACAAGGGAATAACAGAGGGCAGAAGGGCACAAAAATGAGTCTAACAGAGGGCAGAAGGGCAGAAAAACAAGGATAAAATGAGTCTAACAGAGGGCACAAAAAACGAGTCTAACAGGGGGCAGAAGGGCAGAAAAACAAGGGAAAAACGAGTCTAACAGAGGGCAGAAGGGCAGAAAAACAAGGGAAAAACGAGTCTAACAGAGGGCAGAAGGGCACAAAAAACGAGTCTAACAGGGGGCAGAATGAATCCCGCCCTGCATGTTGGTCCACGAAGATGCCACCTTTTTTGTGCAATACCTCTACTCAACTGGAGTACTTTCTACTGTCTAATCAGTAAGTGCTCCCTCGTTGGCTAAATGTATAGGGGCAGATTTACAATAACTGGCGCATCCCCAGGGATACGCCAGTTATTGTGCGCCGCAGCTCCGCCACCCATGGTGCGCCGAATTTACAATGTGGCGCACCATGTGGCAAAAACGGCACAGATGCGTCACGCATCTGTGCCGTAAAAGCAGCGCATTGCTGGAGCTGCGTTGCGCTTGCGACGCAGCTCCAGCAATGCTCTGGGGGGCCCTATCCCCCCAATGCTGCATCAAGCCTTGCGCCTGCTTCAAGCAGGCGCAGGGTTTTGACGCAGCATTGGCCTAAAAGTGACTGAGTGAAATCTTGTAGATTTCACTCAGCCACTTTTAGGAGGCGTTCCTGCGCAGGAACGCCCACCCCTGCACCGGAACGCCTCCTGATGGCGCAGGGCTTTACAACGTGACGCATCTCTCAGATGCATCACGTTGTTAATACCCAGCACCATGGCGCATCTTTTGTGCTGCCGCTGCGTCACAAAAGGTCTCGGTAGAGGGTGGCAGTGGTGAACCAGAGGCTGGCAATGATGAACCAGAGGGTGACAGTGATGAACCAAAGGGTGACAGTGAGGAACCAGAGGGTGACAGTGCTGAACCAGAGGGTGGCAGTGCTGAACCAGAGGGTGGCAGGGGTGAACCAGAGGGTGGCAGTGATGAACCAGATGGTGGCAGGGGTGAACCAGAGGGTGGCAGTGGTGAACCAGAGGGTGGCATGGGTGAACCAAAGGGTGGCAGTGGTGAACCAGAGAGTGGCAGTGGTGAACCAGAGAGTGGCAGTGCTGAACCAGAGGGTGGCAGTGGTTAACCAGAGGGTGGCAGTGGTGAACCAGAGGTGCTGTGATGAACCACAGGGTGGCAGTCGTGAACCAGAGGGTGGCAGTGGTGAACCAGAGGGTGACAGTGCTGAACCAGAGGGTGGCATGGGTGAACCAGAGGGTGCTGTGATGAACCAGAGGGTGGCAGGGGTGAACCAGAGGGTGGCAGGGGTGAACCAGAGGGTGGCAGTGATGAACCAGAGGGTGGCAGTGGTGAACCAGAGAATGGCAGTGGTGAACCAGAGGGTGGCAGTGCTGAACCAGAGATTGACATTGGTTAACCAGAGGGTGGCAGTGGTGAACCAGAGGTGCTGTGATGAACCAGAGGGTGGCAGTCGTGAACCAGAGGGTGGCAGTGGTGAACCAGAGGGTGACAGTGCTGAACCAGAGGGTGGCAGGAGTGAACCAGAGGGTGCTGTGATGAACCAGAGGGTGGCAGTGGTGAACCAGAGGGTGGCAGGGGTGAACCAGAGGGTGGCAGTGGTGAACCAGAGGGCGGCAGTGCTGAACCAGAGGGTGACAGTGGTTAACCAGAGGATGGCAGTGGTGAACCAGAGGTGCTGTGATGAACCAGAGGGTGGCAGTCGTGAACCAGAGGGTGGCAGTGGTGAACCAGAGGGTGACAGTGCTGAACCAGAGGGTGGCAGGGGTGAACCAGAGAGTGGCAGTGCTGAACCAGAGGGTGGCAGTGGTGAACCAGAGGGTGGCAGGGGTGAACCAGAGGGTGGCAGTGGTGAACCAGAGGGTGCTGTGCCCATACACGACTGCATGGGTAACTTCGCCATGAAAGCGGACCGCAAACACGCAAAAAGCACCGCGAACACGCAAAAAACTGAAATCCGCAAATTCGCACGAATTTGCGGATTTTGCGGATTGCGAATTCAATTTCGCGCAAATTTCGCCGATACTTAGTTTGTTGTCATGTTTTAAGAATTAATGAACCCACTGGGGCGGAATTGATAAATACATGACATGAGATGGGGCACTTGCCCAGTATTCACTGTTGTTGTCGTAACATGTACAACAGAGTTATTTTGAAATAATGAAGCGCTTCTGCCCAGTTTAGGCTGTGGTATACAACGGGTATTTCCCTTGATATATAATTTTACCATTTTGTATTCCTTTGTTTTCTGCACATTTTTGTATTTGTGATAAAACTTTATTTGTATTAGGATGTCATAGTCGATAGTATACAATAACACTCTAAAATGGCTTCCAAAAACGGAGTTAGAGACAAGTAGTCCTACTTCACTCATTATGAATTTTGCACTATATGAATGGCTATAGCACAAACAATTCTCGACCCGTGATCAAGGTGCCTCGGCATCAAAACGCCTAGGGTATGTGACTTGCTGCATGTTTCAATAAAATATCACGCTGCAGATCAACATTAGGAGAATTTATTGTCATCTATTGTGAAAATTTGTCTATATGTCCAAAGCTCTCTTATACACTCCTACTTTATAGTAGTGGGCGATTTTAATGCTCATGTTGATGGGTTGCGCTGCCCCTTGGCAGACCAGTTAATATCTACTCTGAGAGCAGCTAATTTAACACAAATTGTACTGGCCCCACGCACAGAGCAGGCCACACGCTGGACCTTATTTTTTCTAACATCCATGATACAACAGTTGAGACCCCACAGCCTCTGCTTTGGTCGGATCACTTCCTGATCTCCTTTGCTATTACACTGCCATCCTGCTCTCAGGCCACTGGTAGACGCTCCTTTGTGCTCAGGCAATGGAAAAATCTTCGACCTGACACTATTGGCGCGGCCTTGACAGTTTACCCTCCAGTGCTAACTACAGATCCAACTGCAGATGCAGTGGCAATGAATGGATGGATAGGCGATATGGTGGAGACCATCGCTCCAGCCAAACTCGCTCTATCTCGCAGGGAATCCCTTTCTGCCCCATGGTTCTCTACAGAGCTATGGGCAGAGAGGGGTGCATGCAAGAGACTGGAGCGCCTTTGGCGGGTGAACTATTGTGAATCAGCTAAGGCTCGCTATAGAACAGCCCTCCGCTAGTTGCATAAATCTATAAAAAAAGCAAAAAGGCGTCATATTGCCACCTCTATCCGTCATGCGGAACAATCCAGTAAAGAAGTTATTAAAATAGTGCAGTCCTTTTTCAAGCCGAGAATTATTGAAACAGAAGTCACCCCATCCAAGTCTCTCTGTGAAGGTATCTCGGATTATTTTGATGACAAAATTAAGAAAGTGTATGGTACCTTCTCCGACTCTCGTCCCACCGTAATGGCTGATAGTGTTGATAATAGCCCATCTACCTCGATCTTAGGTCAATTTCATTCTATCTCATTTAAGGAGGCATTGCAAGAAATAAAGAGGTGCAAATCGGGGGCTCCTGATGATCCCTGCCCACCGAAGCTCTGGAGCATGATGGCGGAGTCAATTGTGACCACTCTCCTGCATATTTGGAACACGTCCATTACATCTGGGGTGTTTCCGGACTGTTGAAAACATGCCACACTCCTCCCTCTGACGAAGAAACAAAATGGAGATCCGGAGGATTTGAGCAATCTCCGACCGATTTCCCTATTGGCTGCCCCAGGTAAAATGATGGAAAAACTGATTCAGCGCCAATTGAATAGTTTCATTGAAGAGAATAAGATCTTGCATGAAACTCAATCGGGTTTTAGGCCGGGCTTCAGCACTGAGACCGCCCTGATTGAGGTAGCTGAGTCGGTTAGGTGGTCTCTAGATTCAGGAGCATCTGCTATGCTGGTGCTCCTGGATCTATCGGCCGCATTTGATACGGTCAACCACGGCAGACTTCTGCAGCGCCTAGAGGACATTGGCCTTCAGGATAAAGCACTTGGGTGGCTTTATTTCTATTTGACCAACCGGTCACAGAAGGTGGCGTTGGGCTCTTTTTCCTCTAAACCTAAGCGACTGGGGTGTGGGGTCCCTCAGGGATCAACACTTAGCCCGCTACTCTTTAATATTTATATGGCACCACTTTTTACTATGATTGCCAAATGGGGGGTCACGGCAATCTCATAAGCAGACGATACCCAGCTCGTCTTCCCCTACTCAGAAGTGTCGGAGGCAGCCTTCGGTAAATTTAAGGGGTGCCTCCGCGATGTAGCCAGCTGGATGAACACCAATAAATTAATATTGAATGCTGGCAAAACGGAGGTGATCTTTTTTGGGAAAGGCCTACGCCCTTCCCCGGATCTGTGGTGGCCATCTGAGATGGGCCCTGCGCCTTCCCCCAGCACAAAGGCTAAAAACTTGGGGGTAAGGTGGGATGAGAGCTTGGCCTTCTCTGCCCACATTCAGCAAGTGACAACAGGGTGCTTAAGCAAGCTGAGGAATTTGCGCAAGTTCCTTGTGTTGCTTCCAGAAGACTGCCGAAAAATGGTAATCCATGCGACGGTTACCTCGAAGCTGGACTATGCAAATGGCTTATATTTGGGCCGACCCAAATATTTGATTCAACGTCTGCAGACCGTGCAGAATGCGGCTGCGAGGCTGATGAAACACATTCCTTTTAAACAGCATGTCTCTCCGCATTTGCGCGAGCTGCACTGGCTTCCGGTGGCAAGCAGAATTAAATTTAAGGCGCTAACACTGGCTTTTAGAGCTTTCCGTGGCACCTGTCCTAGCTATCTTAAAGCAAGACTCCCTAGGTATGAACAGGCGAGACTCTTACGGTCAAACTCTCTACTCCAGTTACACGTCCCATGAGTTAGAAAGGCGCGTTTGGGAGGCAGGACCTTTTCAGCAAACACGGTGAAGCTGTGGAACGCCCTACCGCCTGCCATTCAATCAGCAACATCAGAGATTGGTTTCAGGAAACATTTAAAAACTTGGCTTTTTACTCAAAAGATCGGATCCACCAGCTTTACTTATTGTTTACTTTGAGCTGCTCACATAGCGCCGGGACATCTCCTTGTGAGGTAGCTGTTCGCGCTTTAGAAATTTCTCTATTATTATTATTATTTGTTCCTCCTTTTGCCAACTTTCCCTTCCCATGTAGCAGATCAACATTTGGGCTCGAGTGGATTCTTTGGAAGAAGTGAAGTAATCCTTGTGTTGGATATATATATATATATATATATATATATATATATATATATATATATATATATATATATATCCAAACGAAAGTTGCCCAATTTAGAGAAGCCACTCACAGGAAGGTTTGAACTGCTTTTAATGGAGCAGGCTTGCAGAATGCTGTCCGTAAAGGTTTCACTCCAAAGTTCAAAGTGCCTGATGCGTTTCGTGCGGGATCGCACTTCATCTGAGGCATCACTCGTTATCTGCTCATAGCTTTCATTGTTTTTTAAGGACTGCGACCACGTGCAAAAAGGGCGTAGGCACACCCCGAGCATTATGGTCTATGTAGTCCTTGTGATTTAACTCCAGTGAGTAGCTTGCAGCAGAAAAATAAATTCAAATATAAAACCACCGTGGGCTGGCGAACACTTCAGGACACAACATCCTGCGCCGTATTACCTCTCCATATGCCCTTCCTGCCCCTTGGTGTGCCTCACTCATAGGACGTGGCACGGGTCCATCAGCATCATGGTGGGGCAGCTCTCCGACCCAGGCTGGCCGGTTTAAATCCAAACAAAAGTTGCCCAATTTAGAGAAGCCACTCACAGGAAGGTTTGAACTGCTTTTAATGGAGCAGGCTTGCAGAATGCTGTCCGTAAAGGTTTCACTCCAAAGTTCAAAGTGCCTGACGCGTTTCGTGCGGGATCGCACTTCATCTGAGGCATCACTCGTTATCTGCTCAAAGCTTTCATTGTTTTTTAAGGACTGCGACCACGTGCAAAAAGGGCGTAGGCACACCCCGAGCATTATGGTCTATGTAGTCCTTGTGATTTAACTCCAGTGAGTAGCTTGCAGCAGAAAAATAAATTCAAATATAAAACCACCGTGGGCTGGCGAACACTTCAGGACACAACATCCTGCGCCGTATTACCTCTCCATATGCCCTTCCTGCCCCTTCGTGTGCCTCACTCATAGGACGTGGCACGGGTCCATCAGCATCATGGTGGGGCAGCTCTCCGACCCAGGCTGGCCGGTTTAAATCCAAACGAAAGTTGCCCAATTTAGAGAAGCCACTCACAGGAAGGTTTGAACTGCTTTTAATGGAGCAGGCTTGCAGAATGCTGTCCATAAAGGTTTCACTCCAAAGTTCAAAGTGCCTGACGCGTTTCGTGCGGGATCGCACTTCATCTGAGGCATCACTCGTTATCTGCTCATAGCTTTCATTGTTTTTTAAGGACTGCGACCACGTGCAAAAAGGGCGTAGGCACACCCCGAGCATTATGGTCTATGTAGTCCTTGTGATTTAACTCCAGTGAGAAGCTTGCAGCAGAAAAATAAATTCAAATATAAAACCACCGTGGGCTGGCGAACACTTCAGGACACAACATCCTGCGCCGTATTACCTCTCCATATGCCCTTCCTGCCCCTTCGTGTGCCTCACTCATAGGACGTGGCACGGGTCCATCAGCATCATGGTGGGGCAGCTCTCCGACCCAGGCTGGCCGGTTTAAATCCAAACGAAAGTTGCCCAATTTAGAGAAGCCACTCACAGGAAGGTTTGAACTGCTTTTAATGGAGCAGGCTTGCAGAATGCTGTCCGTAAAGGTTTCACTCCAAAGTTCAAAGTGCCTGACACGTTTCGTGCGGGATCGCACTTCATCTGAGGCATCACTCGTTATCTGCTCATAGCTTTCATTGTTTTTTAAGGACTGCGACCACGTGCAAGGACTACATAGACCATAATGCTCGGGGTGTGCCCACGCCCTTTTTGCACGTGGTTGCAGTCCTTAAAAAACAATGAAAGCTATGAGCAGATAACGAGTGATGCCTCAGATGAAGTGCGATCCCGCACGAAACGCGTCAGGCACTTTGAACTTTGGAGTGAAACCTTTACGGACAGCATTCTGCAAGCCTGCTACATTAAAAGCAGTTCAAACCTTCCTGTGAGTGGCTTCTCTAAATTGGGCAACTTTCGTTTGGATTTAAACCGGCCAGCCTGGGTCGGAGAGCTGCCCCACCATGATGCTGATGGACCCGTGCCACGTCCTATGAGTGAGGCACACGAAGGGGCAGGAAGGGCATATGGAGAGGTAATACGGCGCAGGATGTTGTGTCCTGAAGTGTTCGCCAGCCCACGGTGGTTTTATATTTGAATTTATTTTTCTGCTGCAAGCTACTCACTGGAGTTAAATCACAAGGACTACATAGACCATAATGCTCGG
This sequence comes from Lissotriton helveticus, assembly GCF_964261635.1. Classification (NCBI taxonomy): domain Eukaryota; kingdom Metazoa; phylum Chordata; class Amphibia; order Caudata; family Salamandridae; genus Lissotriton; species Lissotriton helveticus. The sequence continues at coordinate 874,222,164 of NC_136068.1, read as the reverse complement.
GGTGTGCCTACGCCCTTTTTGCACGTGGTCGCAGTCCTTAAAAAACAATGAAAGCTATGAACAGATAACGAGTGATGCCTCAGATGAAGTGCGATCCCGCACGAAACGCGTCAGGCACTTTGAACTTTGGAGTGAAACCTTTACGGACAGCATTCTGCAAGCCTGCTCCATTAAAAGCAGTTCAAACCTTCCTGTGAGTGGCTTCTCTAAATTGGGCAACTTTCGTTTGGATTTAAACTGGCCAGCCTGGGTCGGAGAGCTGCCCCACCATGATGCTGATGGACCCGTGCCACGTCCTATGAGTGAGGCACACGAAGGGGCAGGAAGGGCATATGGAGAGGTAATACGGCGCAGGATGTTGTGTCCTGAAGTGTTCGCCAGCCCACGGTGGTTTTATATTTGAATTTATTTTTCTGCTGCAAGCTACTCACTGGAGTTAAATCACAAGGACTACATAGACCATAATGCTCGGGGTGTGCCTACGCCCTTTTTGCACGTGGTCGCAGTCCTTAAAAAACAATGAAAGCTATGAGCAGATAACGAGTGATGCCTCAGATGAAGTGCGATCCCGCACGAAACGCGTCAGGCACTTTGAACTTTGGAGTGAAACCTTTACGGACAGCATTCTGCAAGCCTACTCCATTAAAAGCAGTTCAAACCTTCCTGTGAGTGGCTTCTCTAAATTGGGCAACTTTCGTTTGGATATATATATATATATAGTTAGGATTTTTTTCCTATGGGATTTTTGAAAATTCTATGTCGAATAACTTTGGCGTTTGAGGACAGAATTGGCTGCAATTTTCAGGAAAATGGAACAATTTGTTTCTGAGCAGCCCCTGAAAATTTGGGGGAGTTTCGTCAAGCGGGGGCCGAGAAAAAAGGGGGGTCCCAAAACGTGTTTTTCCCATGCAATTTTCCATAGGGCGGTTGGCCTCACTTTTAGCCTGAACGGCTGAATGGATTTACACCAAACTAGGCAAAATTGTAGGGACTGGTACCCCGATGTGCCTTTGCTATGTCTCAAGATATAGGCTCCAGTGGTTTTTACGAAAATTAACTTTGAAAAATATATATTGGGCTACATTGGGCTATATATATGTTGGAGCCCAAATGTAGCCCAATGTAGCCCAATGTAGCCCAATGTAGCCCAAAGATGGCCACCAGAGACAAAAAAAAACAAATGTAGCCCAAATATCAGCCAGATGTAGCCCAACTATAGCCCAATGACAGAATGTCCCAGAGTGTTCTAAAGAACAACTAGAGTGCTAACAGTCCTACTTATTACAAAGGTATGGCACACCTGAAGCCATCTTGATTGGAATAAAGTGGTAACTCTTAAAACATTTAATTTAAAAAGGAACAAAATGAGGGGGTTCATTTTGCCATAGAAAGTATGATTAGCGAATATATGACGAAATCCCGCATACCATCAGTCCGCAAAAAAAATCCCGCATGTACTATTAGGCCGCAAATTAAAATAACGAAAACTTTTAGAACGAATATGCCTTTAGCATACACTAAACAACTAAACTACCCTAAACCCAAAAACACTACCCCCAGCATGACCCTACACTACACAAACAGTACAACACTACCCTAAACCCTAAAACACTACCCCCAGCATGACCCTACACTACACAAACACTACAACACTACCCTAAACCCTAAAACACTACCCCCAGCATGACCCTACACTACGCAAACACTACAACACTACCCAAAACCCTAAAACACTACACCCCAGCATGACCCTACACTACGCAAACACTACAACACTACCCTAAACCCTAAAACACTACCCCCAGCATGACCCTACACTACACAAACACTACAACACAACCCTAAACCCTAAAACACTGCCCCCAGCATGACCCTACACTACGCAAACACTACAACACAACCCTAAACACTACCCCCAGCATGACCCTACACTACGCAAACACTACAACACTACCCTAAACCCTAAAACACTACCCCCAGCATGACCCTACACTACGCAAACACTACAACACTACCCAAAACCCTAAAACACTACACCCCAGCATGACCCTACACTACGCAAACACTACAACACTACCCTAAACCCTAAAACACTACCCCCAGCATGACCCTACACTACGCAAACACTACAACACTACCCAAAACCCTAAAACACTACACCCCAGCATGACCCTACACTACGCAAACACTACAACACTACCCTAAACCCTAAAACACTACCCCCAGCATGACCCTACACTACGCAAACACTACAACACTACCCTAAACCCTAAAACACTACCCCCAGCATGACCCTACACTACGCAAACACTACAACTCTACCCTAAACCCTAAAACACTACCCCCAGCATGACCCAACACTACGCAAACACTACAACACTACCCTAAACCCTAAAACACTACCCCCAGCATGACCCTACACTACGCAAACACTACAACACTACCCTAAACCCTAAAACACTACCCCCAGCATGACCCTACACTACGCAAACACTACAACACTACCCAAAACCCTAAAACACTACCCACAGCATGACCCTACACTACGCAAACACTACAACACTACCCAACACCCTTAAACACTACCCCCCAGCATGACCTTACACTACGCAAACACTACAACACTACCCAAAACCCTAAAACACTACCCCCAGCATGACCCTACACTACGCAAACACTACAACACTACCCAAAACCCTAAAACACTACCCCCAGCATGACCCTACACTACGCAAACACTACAACACTACCCAAAACCCTAAAACACTACACCCCAGCATGACCCTACACTACGCAAACACTACAACACTACCCAAAACCCTAAAACACTACACCCCAGCATGACCCTACACTACGCAAACACTACAACACTACCCAAAACCCTAAAACACTACCCCCAGCATGACCCTACACTACGCAAACACTACAACACTACCCTAAACCCTAAAATACTACACCCCAGCATGACCCTACACTACGCAAACACTACAACACTATCCTAAACCCTAAAACACTACGCCCAGCATGACCCTACACTACGCAAACACTACAACACTACCCTAAACCCTAAAACACTAGCCCCAGCATGACCCTACACTACGCAAACACTACAACACAACCCTAAACCCTAAAACACTACCCCCAGCATGACCCTACACTACGCAAACACTACAACACTACCCTAAACCCTAAAACACTACCCCCAGCATGACCCTACACTACGCAAACACTACAACACAACCCTAAACCCTAAAACACTACCCCCAGCATGACCCTACACTAAACAACCACCACAACTCTACACTACACTAATACAACACTACACTACACAACACTACACTACACTACACAATCACTAACCCACGAAAAAATTAACACAAACCCACTTACCTCTCTCGTCATCGTGGTTTTCACAACGCAAATGCATTTACCATACATGCCTTTAAAACGTAATTCTTTGTAAAGGCATGCGAGATAAATGCACATGCGTTTTGAAAAAATGCGGGATAATGGTATGCGAGGTCAATGACCTTGCGGGATAATGGTATGCGGACTGAAAGTCTGCGGGATAAAAAATGCGGGAAAATGGCTGCAAACCATGATTAGCAGCAGACTTCCCTGGTGAGCACTAGCTTTACTACAGTGATCTAATGAGCAACTAGAGTGCTAACATTCAGAATTTATGGCAAATGTGTGACACATCTGAATGCCTTCTTGATAGAACCAAAGTAAACAAGCATTGAAAATGCAATAGATCTCGCCCTCGTTTAAGTTAAAGCCATTCTGTTTGTAATGAGGTGGCTTTTTAGCTTTGCTTTTATTAGTGTTTTTAAAACTTTCATGTAAATAACATGCATATGTATGCATATATGTATATGTATGCATGCATTTATATTTATATAGATATGCAGATTATATATGTTTATATATGTATATTACCTACTGGCGATAGCCAGTGGGTATATATAGTTAGGATTTTTTCTCTATGGGATTTCTGAAAATTCTGTCTAATAACTTTGGCGTTTGTGGACGGAATTGGCTGAAACTTTCAGGAAAATGGCACATTTTGTTTCTGAGCAGCCCCTGAAAATTTGGGGGGGTTTCGTCAAGGGGGAGCCGAGAAAAAAGGGGGGTCCCAAAACACGTTTTTCCCATACATTTTTCCATAGGGCGGTTGGACTCACTTTTAGCTCGAACGGCTGAATAGATTTACATGAAACTTGGCAAAATTGTAGATATGGTTTGCCCGACGTGCCTTTGCTATGTCTCAATATATGTGCTCCAGTGGATTTTGAGAAATTAACGTTTAAAAAAATATATATATCTGTGACAGCGCTCCGGTTAGCGCCCCGGTTCGCGTACCTGACGCGTAACGGAACTTCGCGAAACAAAGCTGATTGGCTCTCCGGTGTCTGCCAACATTCTAAACAGTCCGGAGCGGCTGCCATCTTGTCTCTCGGTACGATCGAGAGACAAGATGTGGTGAAAAACGAAGGGGGAAATGAAGGAAAGGGGGCAAGGTAGACCACTCCTGACCCCCTAGGATTGATGAGGGGGATATTAAAGTGCCCCGAGGGGCAAAAAAAAAAACAAAAAATTTTTTTGCGATTTTACGCCGTAGAGGCGCGTCCCGGTACGCGAACCGGGCAGCTCACCGGGCAGCTCACCGGGCAGCTCACCGGGCAGCTAACCGGGCAGCTAACCGGCAGCGTAGCTGTCAACATTGTAAACAGTCCGGAGCGGCCGCCATCTTGTCTCTCGGTAGGTTCGAGAGACAAGATGTGGTGAAAAAAGAAGGGGGAAATGAAGGAAAGGGGGCAAGGTAAACCCCTCCTGACCCCCTAGGATTGATGAGGGGGATATTAAAGTCCCCCGCGATTTTTCGCGGTAGAGGCGCTTCCCGGTACGCGAACCGGGCAGCTAACCGGCAGCGTAACGGGAGTCCGCCATCTTGTGTTTTTGGAGCGTCCGGTTCGCGTACCGGGTAGCGTCCCGGTAAGCGTAACAAGGGGAAAACCAAGAGAAACAGTAAAAAAAAAATTAAGGGAATAGATTTCCAGCAAACTTGGCAAAATTGTAGGGACTGTTTGTTTGATGTGCCTTTGCAAGGCCTCAAGATATGTGCACGTGTGGATTTTGTCTAATTAAGGTTAAAAAATATATATATATCTGTAAGCGTGCTCCGGCACGCTTACGTTACGGGTTTTGTTTGCGCTGCAGAGCCGATACGTCACGGTTATGCGACGCGTCATGAGGCGTCTCACGTGGCTACGTGATACGTCACGTAATAAAGAATATATTTTACAGCTATAGATATTAGCTTTTAAAAAACCAATGAAATTCACTGAAAAAACCATAGGTTATAGACCATATATAGTTAGGAATTTGCATTTACAAAACCTTGAAAATTCACTGAAAAAACCATAGGTTAGAGACCATATATAGTTAGCTGGACATTTTATTGACATAAAACCAATGAAATTCCATATATAGTTAGTTGCACTAACTATATATCGCGCACCCGCAATCCACTGCTGATGATGTCACATATTACATCATTCATGACATGGTCAGTGACATCACTGATGACATCACTGATGACATCTCAAATGACATCACTGATGACATCACTGATGACATCTCAAATGACATCACTGATGACATCATGACACACCAATACCAGTTACTACATACGCACTCACTGATTCCTACGTCTACACACACATTCACTCATTCACCCATACAATCACTCATACATACAGTCACTCATTATTACAACACTATCATATGCACTCATACACCTAGTCAGTCCTGTGAAGAATCAATCACACTTCGATTTCCTCATCTATACAGTTAAACACAGAACACCATACTTTTCACACATATACTAATACATACTTACTCTCCTATACAATCACTGATACAAGTACACATTGATATGCACAGAGTCACACACCTCCCAGCCAGCCACACACACACTCAGTCTTCCATACATCCACTCATTCTTCAATATGTAAAACATATTTAAACTTTACAAAAACACACAGACACTAGATGATGTCATCAGTGATGTCATTTCAGATGTCATCAGTGATGTCATCAGTGATGTCATTTGAGATGTCATCAGTGATGTCATCAGTGATGTCACTGACCATGAGAATGTCCCAGAGTGTTCTAAAGAACAACTAGAGTGCTAACAGTCCTACTTATTACAAAGGTATGGCACACCTGAAGCCATCTTGATTGGAATAAAGTGGTAACTCTTAAAACATTTAATTTAAAAAGGAACAAAATGAGGGGGTTCATTTTGCCATAGAAAGTATGATTAGCGAATATATGACGAAATCCCGCATACCATCAGTCCGCAAAAAAAATCCCGCATGTACTATTAGGCCGCAAATTAAAATAACGAAAACTTTTAGAACGAATATGCCTTTTGCATACACTAAACAACTAAACTACCCTAAACCCTAAAACACTACCCCCAGCATGACCCTACACTACACAAACAGTACAACACTACCCTTAACCCTAAAACACTACCCCCAGCATGACCCTACACTACACAAACACTACAACACTACCCTAAACCCTAAAACACTACCCCCAGCATGACCCTACACTACGCAAACACTACAACACTACCCAAAACCCTAAAACACTACACCCCAGCATGACCCTACACTACGCAAACACTACAACACTACCCAAAACCCTAAAACACTACCCCCAGCATGACCCTACACTACACAAACACTACAACACAACCCTAAACCCTAAAACACTACCCCCAGCATGACCCTACACTTCGCAAACACTACAACACAACCCTAAACCCTAAAACACTACCCCCAGCATGACCCTACACTACGCAAACACTACAACACTACCCTAAACCCTAAAACACTACCCCCAGCATGACCCTACACTACGCAAACACTACAACACTACCCAAAACCCTAAAACACTACACCCCAGCATGACCCTACACTACGCAAACACTACAACACTACCCTAAACCCTAAAACACTACCCCCAGCATGACCCTACACTACGCAAACACTACAACACTACCCAAAACCCTAAAACACTACACCCCAGCATGACCCTACACTACGCAAACACTACAACACTACCCTAAACCCTAAAACACTACCCCCAGCATGACCCTACACTACGCAAACACTACAACACTACCCTAAACCCTAAAACACTACCCCCAGCATGACCCTACACTACGCAAACACTACAACAGTACCCTAAACCCTAAAACACTACCCCCAGCATGACCCTACACTACGCAAACACTACAACACTACCCAAAACCCTAAAACACTACCCCCAGCATGACCCTACACTACGCACACTACATCACTAACCAAAACCCTAAAACACTACCCCCCAGCATGACCCTACACTACGCAAACACTACAACACTACCCAAAACCCTAAAACACTACCCCCAGCATGACCCTACACTACGCAAACACTACAACACTACCCAAAACCCTAAAACACTACACCCCAGCATGACCCTACACTACGCAAACACTACAACACTACCCAAAACCCTAAAACACTACACCCCAGCATGACCCTACACTACGCAAACACTACAACACTACCCAAAACCCTAAAACACTACCCCCAGCATGACCCTACACTACGCAAACACTACAACACTACCCAAAACCCTAAAACACTACCTCCAGCATGACCCTACACTACGCAAACACTACAACACTACCCTAAACCCTAAAACACTACATCCCAGCATGACCCTACACTACGCAAACACTACAACACTACCCAAAACCCTAAAACACTACCCCTAGCATGACCCTACACTACGCAAACACTACAACACTACCCTAAACCCTAAAACACTACGCCCAGCATGACCCTACACTACGCAAACACTACAACACTACCCTAAACCCTAAAACACTAGCCCCAGCATGACCCTACACTACGCAAACACTACAACACAACCCTAAACCCTAAAACACTACCCCCAGCATGACCCTACACTACGCAAACACTACAACACTACCCTAAACCCTAAAACACTACCCCCAGCATGACCCTACACTAAACAACCATCACAACTCTACACTACACTAACACAACACTACACTACACAACACTACACTACACTACACAATCACTAACCCACGAAAAAATTAACACAAACCCACTTACCTCTCTCGTCATCGTGGTTTTCACAACGCAAATGCATTTACCATACATGCCTTTAAAACGTAATTCTTTGTAAAGGCATGCGCGATAAATGCACATGCGTTTTGAAAAAATGCGGGATAATGGTATGCGAGGTCAATGACCTTGCGGGATAATGGTATGCGGACTGAAAGTCTGCGGGATAAAAAATGCGGGAAAATGGCTGCAAACCATGATTAGCAGCAGACTTCCCTGGTGAGCACTAGCTTTACTACAGTGATGTAATGAGCAACTAGAGTGCTAACATTCAGAATTTATGGCAAATGTGTGACACATCTGAATGCCTTCTTGATAGAACCAAAGTAAACACGCATTGAAAATGCAATAGATCTCGCCCTCGTTTAAGTTAAAGCCATTCTGTTTGTAATGAGGTGGCTTTTTAGCTTTGCTTTTATTAGTGTTTTTAAAACTTTCATGTAAATAACATGCATATGTATGCATATATGTATATGTATGCATGCATTTATTACCTACTGGCGGTCGCCAGTAGGTATATATAGTTAGGATTTTTTCTCTATGGGTTTTTTGAAAATTCTATGTCTAATAACTTTGGCGTTTGTGGACGGAATTGGCTGAAATTTTCAGGAAAATGGCACATTTTGTTTCTGAGCAGCCCCTGAAAATTTTGGGGGGGTTCGTCAAGGGGGGGCCGAGAAAAAAGGGGGGTCCCAAAACGCGTTTTTCCCATGTTAATTTCCATAGGGCGGTTGGCCTCACTTTTAGCCCGAACGGCTGAATGGATTTGCACGAAACTTGGCAAAATTGTAGGGACTGGTAGCCCGATGTGCCTTTTGTAGGTCTCAATATATGTGCTCCAGTGGATTTTGAGAAATTAACGTTTAAAAAAAGATATATATCTGTAACAGCGGACCGGGCAGCGCTCTGGTTCGCGGACTTTTCGCGCAACGGAGCTTTGTGAAGCGAAGCTGATTGGTTCTCCGGCGTCTGTCAACATTCCAAACAGTCCGTAGCGGCCGCCATCTTGTCTCTCGGTAGGATCGAGAGACAAGAGGAGGCCAAAGCGAAGGGGCAAATGACCATAAGGGGGCATAGTACATTGTCGCTCACCCCCTAGGTTTGATGTGGAGGTTTTAAAAGGGCCCCGCGGGGCAAAAAAAAAAAAAAATAATAATAATCGAACAGCTGAATGGATTTGCACGAAACTTGGCAAAATTGTAGGGACTGGTAGCCCGATGTGCCTTTGCTAGATCTCAATATATGTGCTCCAGTGGATTTTGAGAAATTAACGTTAAAAAAAAAGTATATATCTGTAACAGCGCACCGCTTCGCGTACTTTTCGCGTTACGGAGCTTTGCGAAGCGAAGCTGATTGGCTCTCCGGTGTCTGTAAACATTCCAAACAGTCCGTAGCGGCCGCCATCTTGTCTCTCGGTAGGATCGAACAGCTGAATGGATTTGCACGAAACTTGGAAAAATTGTAGGGACTGGTAGCCCGATGTGCCTTTGCTAGGTCTCAATATATGTGCTTCAGTGCATTTTGAGAAATTAACGTTCAGAAACAAGATATATATCTGTAACAGCGCTCCGCTTCGCGGAGATAAAATTATATGTGTATTACCTAGCTGTTGCTTTTGTTGATTATTTTTATTTTTTTTTTATTTTTTAAGGATTGTTTATTGTGTTTCATAATTTATTAAACTTTCTAACGCGGCGCGTCATATGACGCATTACGCGACAACGCAGGTCCAGAATATAGTCAAAATGTCTCCACCAACCAGCGGACGGCACACAACCCCTTTCAGCAGGCTAAATAGTTCTGTTAAATGACAACAGAAGGGACAGGCAACAAGAACCATCAGTCAAAGAGGGGAGGGCAAGTTCTTCTCTACCGGGTCACGTTGGAGCGCTACCGGAACTGATCGAATTGGTAGTCTACAGTGTTTCTGGATGTTTCAGACTGAAGCTGGCGTTAGCATGAGAGCACCACCATTTCGTAGCTCCGTCGTGGCCATTCCACGAGCAATCATGCTAGGCGCTCCCCACCAGAAGCCTGCGGGAGTCGGGGGCCCCCAAGACTTTTGTAGAATCTTCAAGGATGAGGGGACGCTTTCGAGAATGGAGCCCAAGCTCTAGCAGACAAGCGTCCGAGTTCCAAGGTGTCGCAGGCCCATTTAGTGGACCACGCCCAAATCTGAAGAGATGGCCGCCATTTTGAGAGTCCTGTGGCAGCCGCCTATCGCTGCACCGCAAGAGCGGGAGCAACTCAAGTACATGGTGAGCGAGACGCTGTAGTCGAAAGAGCGGGCGGTAAACAGCTGAATAGCGGAAGAGGCACAGTGTAGCAAAAGCGGGCTGAATGGCAAATGAAACGGAAAAGGGGTGCCCCACTACAGCGTGTCTTTAGGTGAAACGGATTGTGGGACAAGGTGAAGAATGGAAGAGTCACCAAAAGGAAAAAAGTTCCGCTTGACCCCGGGAGCCGGCCACCTATGTCGGGGGCGATCTCAGGCCACACCAGGGCAACACGACTTGGGGAGGGGGCCGGAGCCAAGCGCCCCCTCCGAGTCCGCGACATGACACCGTCCCTCGGGGGCCTCCGTCAAGCGGTTCAGGGTGGCACCGCATCACAACAGCCCCCACTTACTTTAAGAATAGTGAAGATGAAGCAATTGCAAATAGGCTTCAGACAATGTTACAAGCACTCCTCAAAACTTTGAACTTTCAGAGTGCATGAGTTGGGACAGCGAGGGGTGATTTGGTTTCTCGGACTGTTTTTCTGGTCTCTCACCACTGGCATACTTTAACGTTTTCTTGTTTCTAGGACATTAATAGGTTTTATCATTACGTTATGTTATCGTTTCTTTGTTTGTTGTTTAATAAAAGTTCATGTTCATCAGTGGCCTACTGATTTTCGTTTTCCTATTTTTTTCTTTCCAGTTTGTTTCATGGTAAAGTTTCTGTTAACAGGATACAGTGATCACTTCGTTATTATTGCATATGTCCTTTTCACTAGGGGTGCTCTCTGGTCGGGCCAGATGACGTATCTCTAGTAAATGGTCCGGGTGAAAAAGGTGCATCAATCAGTGGGGAGTAGATAGGCATGACAGATTACAACGGGGGAGAAAGGTCCGCATTACGTACCCTTTCACTACTTGCAAAGATTTTCCTACGTTTATTTGCAAACAGGGAATACCTCCAAAAAGAACTAATTCCCAAACAGTCAATGTTCGGACAATCAATCAATCAATGATGAATGAAATAGGTACGACGTGTTAAAGGCTTGCGTTACCTACCCTTCACTATCTGCAAAGGGAGAGAGAATATTCCTATTCTTCCTCGTTTGCAGGTAGTGAAGATCCTTAAGAGAATTAACTTCGAACAATTCAATGCTCGATTGAAAAAATCAACAAGGGGTACTGTGAACACAAATGAACGCCGCTTATGTACATACGCATTGCTATTTTCAACAGGTTGTTCCTAATGTTTCTATTTTAGCGAGGTCAAAAAGAGATCCCATTAGTGGCCTACTGATTTTGCTCGATTCCTTTTGTTTTTTTACACGATTTTTCGCTATCTGCAAAGACTAAACAGAGTATTGCGACTCTGTGCTTGTTTGTAAATAGAGAATGAACCAAAGAGAACAATCAATCAAATGGAGAGAGAAGCAGGCACGACGTATTACAAAGGGGGCAAAGGGCTGCGTTAACTACCCTTCACTATCTGCAAAGAGAGAGTACTCCTAATAGAAATGAGGGGTGGGGGGCAGCATTCAAAGCAGATCAGTGTGCATAAACACAAAAATGTTTTTACTTACCACGTACTTGACATTCGACAGCTTATGATATTTGCTATTAAAAAACCATTGAAATTCACTGAAAAAACCATAGGTTATAGACCATATATAGTTAGGAATTAGCATTTACAAAACCTTGAAAATTCACTGAAAAAACCATAGGTTATAGACCATATATAGTTAGGAATTAGCATTTAAAAAACCTTATTTTACTCACACAAAACCATTGAAATTCCATATATAGTTAGTTGCACTAACTATATATCGCGCACCTGCAATCCACTGCTGATCATGTCACATATTACATCATTCATGACATGGTCAGTGACATCACTGATGACATCACTGATGACATCTCAAATGACATCACTGATGACATCACTGATGACATCTCATTTGACATCATTCTTGTGCTAATACGATAAACCTCTTCAGACTCTAATATAACCTTAGATACACTCAGTGTAAACAGACACTCACACACTGCCACTCATCCATGGAGTTACTCACACACCCAGTCAGTCATGCAAAGAAACAATCTCACCTCCATTTCTTCAACTATACAGTTAAACACACCTTACTTATTGAAACATATACTAACACATATTTACTCTCTTATACAATCCCTGATACAAGTTCACAATGATCGATACAACCACTCACTCATTCAGTGGCTCTCATGCACAGTTATTTATATATGCCAACTCTCACATGTACTGTGTTTTACATATGTACTTACTATGACATGTAGCATTGAGATATCCATTCACTCATCAATACACTCATGCACACAGTCAACTGCCCATGTAGCTGTTTCCACATGCACTCTTGAACTCATACACCTAGTGAATAAACTGCTCACACATCTATGCATAGAGTCACACACCTTCCAGCCACCCCCACACAAACTCAATCTCCCATAGAAATACTTGGGCAACCAATTAATAACACATATAGCCTCTCGTATAGCTAATGATCAACACATGCAGCAGTTTACAGAACAACAGACATAATGATGCACAAATTAAGACAGTTTAGTCACTAACCCATGCATTCAGTGAGACACATTTAATCACTCACTCATACAGTCAGTCATGCACCTACTAAATCCTTCATCCAGACACTTATACATCCACTCAAGACATATTTTAACTTTACAGAAAAATACAGTCACTGGATGTTGTCATCAGTGATGTCATCAGTGATGTCATTTGAGATGTCATCAGTGATGTCATCAGTGATGTCACTGACCATGTCATGAATGATGTAATATGTGACATGATCAGCAGTGTATTGCAGGTGCGCGATATATAGTTAGTGCAACTAACTATATATGGAATTTCAATGGTTTTGTGTGAGTAAAATAAGGTTTTTTAAATGCTAATTCCTAACTATATATGGTCTATAACCTATGGTTTTTTCAGTGAATTTTCAAGGTTTTGTAAATGCTAATTCCTAACTATATATGGTCTATAACCTATGGTTTTTTCAGTGAATATTTATATAGATATGCAGATTATATATGTTTATATATGTATATTACCTACTGGCGATAGCCAGTGGGTATATATATAGTTAGGATTTTTTCTCTATGGGATTTCTGAAAATTCTATGTCTAATAACTTTGGCGTTTGTGGACGGAATTGGCTAAAATTTTCAGGAAAATGGCACATTTTGTTTCTGAGCAGCCCCTGAAAATCTGGGGGGGTTTCGTCAAGGGGGGGTCGAGAAAAAAGGGGGGTCCCAAAACGCGTTTTTCCCATTCATTTTTCCATAGGGCGGTTGGACTCACTTTTAGCTCGAACGGCTGAATAGATGTACATGAAACTTGGCAAAATTGTAGATATGGTTTGCCCGACGTGCCTTTGCTATGTCTCAATATATGTGCTCCAGTGGATTTTGAGAAATTAACGTTTAAAAAAATATATATATCTGTGACAGCGCTCCGGTTAGCGCCCCGGTTCGCGTACCTGACGCGTAACGGAACTTCGCGAAGCGAAGCTGATTGGCTCTCCGGTGTCTGTCAACATTCTAAACAGTCCGGAGCGGCCGCCATCTTGTCTCTCGGTACGATCGAGAGACAAGATGTGGTGAAAAACAAAGGGGGAAATGAAGGAAAGGGGGCAAGGTAGACCACTCCTGACCCCCTAGGATTGATGAGGGGGATATTAAAGTGCCCCGCGGGGCAAAAAATAAAAAAAAAAATATTTTTGCGATTTTACGCCGTAGAGGCGCGTCCCGGTACGCGAACCGGGCAGCTCACCGGGCAGCTCACCGGGCAGCTAACCGGGCAGCTAACCGGCAGCGTAGCTGTCAACATTGTAAACAGTCCGGAGCGGCCGCCATCTTGTCTCTCGGTAGGTTCGAGAGACAAGATGTGGTGAAAAAAGAAGGGGGAAATGAAGGAAAGGGGGCAAGGTAAACCCCTCCTGACCCCCTAGGATTGATGAGGGGGATATTAAAGTGCCCCGAGATTTTTCGCGGTAGAGGCGCTTCCCGGTACGCAAACCGGGCAGCTAACTGGCAGCGTAACGGGAGTCCGCCATCTTGTGTTTTTGGAGCGTCCGGTTCGCGTACCGGGTAGCGTCCCGGTAAGCGTAACAAGGGGAAAACCAAGAGAAACAGTAAAAAAAAAATTAAGGGAATAGATTTCCAGCAAACTTGGCAAAATTGTAGGGACTGTTTGTTTGATGTGCCTTTGCAAGGCCTCAAGATATGTGCACGTGTGGATTTTGTCTAATTAAGGTTAAAAAAATATATATATCTGTAAGCGTGCTCCGGCACGCTTACGTTACGGGTTTTGTTTGCGCTGCAGAGCCGATACGTCACGGTTATGCGACGCGTCATGAGGCGTCTCACGTGGCTACGTGATACGTCACGTAATAAAGAATATATTTTACAGCTATAGATATTAGCTTTTAAAAAACCAATGAAATTCACTGAAAAAACCATAGGTTATAGACCATATATAGTTAGGAATTTGCATTTACAAAACCTTGAAAATTGACTGAAAAAACCATAGGTTAGAGACCATATATAGTTAGCTGGACATTTTATTGACATAAAACCAATGAAATTCCATATATAGTTAGTTGCACTAACTATATATCGCGCACCCGCAATCCACTGCTGATGATGTCACATATTACATCATTCATGACATGGTCAGTGACATCACTGATGACATCACTGATGACATCTCAAATGACATCACTGATGACATCACTGATGACATCTCAAATGACATCACTGATGACATCATGACACACCAATACCAGTTACTACATACGCACTCACTGATTCCAACGTCTACACACACATTCACTCATTCACCCATACAATCACTCATACATACAGTCACTCATTATTACAACACTATCATATGCACTCATACACCTATGCAGACACTCACACACTGCCACTCATCCATGGAGTTACTCACACACCTAGTCAGTCCTGTAAAGAATCAATCACACTTCCATTTCCTCATCTATACAGTTAAACACAGAACACCATACTTCAGTGACATCACTGATGACATCACTGATGACATCTCAAATGACATCACTGATGACATCTCAAATGACATCACTGATGACATCATGACACACCAATACCAGTTACTACATACGCACTCACTGATTCCTACGTCTACACACACATTCACTCATTCACCCATACAATCACTCATACATACAGTCACTCATTATTACAACACTATCATATGCACTCATACACCTAGTCAGTCCTGTGAAGAATCAATCACACTTCGATTTCCTCATCTATACAGTTAAACACAGAACACCATACTTTTCACACATATACTAACACATACTTACTCTCTTATACAATCACTGATACAAGTACACATTGATATGCACAGAGTCACACACCTCCCAGCCAGCCACACACACACTCAGTCTTCCATACATCCACTCATTCTTCAATATGTAAAACATATTTAAACTTTACAAAAACACAGACACTAGATGTCATCAGTGATGTCATTTGAGATGTCATCAGTGATGTCATCAGTGATGTCACTGAGCATGTCATGAATGATGTAATATGTGACATCATCAGCAGTGGATTGCGGGTGCGCGATATATAGTTAGTGCAACTAACTATATATGGAATTTCATTGGTTTTATGTCAATAAAATGTCCAGCTAACTATATATGGTCTCTAACCTATGGTTTTTTCAGTGAATTTTCAAGGTTTTGTAAATGCAAATTCCTAACTATATATGGTCTATAACCTATGGTTTTTTCAGTGAATATATATATATATATATCAGTCAAAGTCTGCCAAAACAGTGAGGACGCCACACAGCTGGGAGTTTACGCTTTTAATGAGATGCTGTAGCTCGGCGGGGTGACACACTCGCTTGCAAAATTCTTCATGCAGCCCAACGCGTTTCGAGCACTACGGTGCTCTTGTTCACAGGCAAAGACAGAGGTAAATGACCGGCAATCCTACAGGAACCGCTAATGTGCATTTCAAATAGTCCCGCCCTCATGGGCACGTGCACGCAAAGCATGCTGGTACTTTGAGTTCCTGCGTGTTATTACCCCTGTGGGTGCCTTGTCATTGCTCCGTTTTATGTCCAATATCTTCCCCCAGTGGGTTGAAGGGAGCCAGTAACCATCCGGAGAGCCTTATTCACAGTCAAATCACACGGCACTCCCAGCTCCAAACGGGTTCGCAAGTACGAGCCCAGGAACTCAAAGTACCAGCATGCTTTGCGTGCACGTGCCCATGAGGGTGGGACTATTTGAAATGCACATTAGCGGTTCCTGTAGGATTGCCGGTCATTTACCTCTGCCTTTGCCTGAGAACAAGAGCACCGTAGTGCTCGAAACGCGTTGGGCTGCATGAAGAATTTTGCAAGCGAGTGTGTCACCCCGCCGAGCTACAGCATCTCATTAAAGGCGTAAACTCCCAGCTGTGTGGCGTCCTCACTGTTTTGGCAGACTTTGACTGATTTTAGCGGCCGGCCTGGTCGCGAGGACGCTCCGCTGTTGGTATGCAGATCCTGGGCTCGTACTTGCGAACCCGTTTGGAGCTGGGAGTGCCGTGTGATTTGACCGTGAATAAGGCTCTCCGGATGGTTACTGGCTCCCTTCAACCCACTGGGGGAAGATATTGGACATAAAACGGAGCAATGACAAGGCACCCACTGGGGTAATAACACGCAGGAACTCAAAGTACCAGCATGCTTTGCGTGAACGTGCCCATGAGGGCGGGACTATTTCAAATGCACATTAGCGGTTCCTGTAGGATTGCCGGTCATTTACCTCTGCCTTTGCCTGTGAACAAGAGCACCGTAGTGCTCGAAACGCGTTGGGCTGCATGAAGAATTTTGCAAGCGAGTGTGTCACCCCGCCGAGCTACAGCATCTCATTAAAGGCGTAAACTCCCAGCTGTGTGGCGTCCTCACTGTTTTGGCAGACTTTGACTGATTTTAGCGGCCGGCCTGGTCGCGAGGACGCTCCGCTGTTGGTATGCAGATCCTGGGCTCGTACTTGCGAACCCGTTTGGAGCTGGGAGTGCCGTGTGATTTGACCGTGAATAAGGCTCTCCGGATGGTTACTGGCTCCCTTCAACCCACTGGGGGAAGATATTGGACATAAAACGGAGCAATTACAATGCACCCACTGGGGTAATAACACGCAGGAACTCAAAGTACCAGCATGCTTTGCGTGCACGTGCCCATGAGGGCGGGACTATTTGAAATGCACATTAGCGGTTCCTGTAGGATTGCCGGTCATTTACCTCTGCCTTTGCCTGTGAACAAGAGCACCGTAGTGCTCGAAACGCGTTGGGCTGCATGAAGAATTTTGCAAGCGAGTGTGTCACCCCGCCGAGCTACAGCATCTCATTAAAGGCGTAAACTCCCAGCTGTGTGGCGTCCTCACTGTTTTGGCAGACTTTGACTGATTTTAGCGGCCGGCCTGGTCGCGAGGACGCTCCGCTGTTGGTATGCAGATCCTGGGCTCGTACTTGCGAACCCGTTTGGAGCTGGGAGTGCCGTGTGATTTGACCGTGAATAAGGCTCTCCGGATGGTTACTGGCTCCCTTCAACCCACTGGGGGAAGATATTGGACGTAAAACGGAGCAATGACAAGGCACCCGCTGGGGTAATAACACGCAGGAACTCAAAGTACCAGCATGCTTTGCGTGCACGTGCCCATGAGGGCGGGACTATTTGAAATGCACATTAGCGGTTCCTGTAGGATTGCCGGTCATTTACCTCTGCCTTTGCCTGTGAACAAGAGCACTGTAGTGCTCGAAACGCGTTGGGCTGCATGAAGAATTTTGCAAGCGAGTGTGTCACCCCGCCGAGCTACAGCATCTCATTAAAGGTGTAAACTCCCAGCTGTGTGGCGTCCTCACTGTTTTGGCAGACTTTGACTGATTTTAGCGGCCGGCCTGGTCGCGAGGACGCTCCGCTGTTGGTATGCAGATCCTGGGCTCGTACTTGCGAACCCGTTTGGAGCTGGGAGTGCCGTGTGATTTGACCGTGAATAAGGCTCTCCGGATGGTTACTGGCTCCCTTCAACCCACTGGGGGAAGATATTGGACATAAAACGGAGCAATTACAATGCACCCACTGGGGTAATAACACGCAGGAACTCAAAGTACCAGCATGTATATATATATATATATTACCTATTGGCGGTCGCCAGTAGGTAAATATAGTTAGGACCTACTTTCCATAGGAAATCCGTAACATTCTATTGGGAATAACTTTGGCGCCGGTTGATGAATCTCCACGAGTTTCTCAAAGAAGATGGCCCGCTCCGCCCCGCTCCTTCCCTGAAAGTTTTGGGGGGATTCGTCAAGTGGGGGCTGAGAAAAAAGGGGGGTCCCGAAACGTGTTTTCCCCATGTTAATTTCCATAGGACGATTAGACACGGCTACAGCCTGAACCGCTGAACGGAATTACACCAAACTTGGCAAAATGGTAGGGACTGGTATGCAGTACGGCCTTTTGTTTAAATGGTGTAAATCCCTCCAGTAGTTGTTGAGAAAATTGAATTTTAAAACATTTACGTATCTATATAGGCTTACTGTAAGCTTACTGTACTCTGTACCTTCCCGAGTACGAGCTGCATTCTGATTGGCTGCCAATGTCTGTCAACACTCCAAAACAGAAATTGTTGGCAGCCATATTGTACCTCGGTAGACTGAGGCACAGGAAAGCAGAAAACAAACGTGTAGAACTCAAAAAGGGGGAGGGTAAAAGCACCCTGACCCCCCTAGGCCTGCCCAGGCACCAAAAATGTTTTTTTTTTTATCGCGGGGTACGCGTACAGTACTCGTACGGTACTCGTACGGTGCGTGTACGGTGCGCGCACCCCGCGATTTTAAACAATTTTTTGGGGGGGCATGGGGGTCCTTGTGGGACCCCCTGAGCAGGCCTAGGGGGTCAGGGTGCTTCTACCCTGCTCTCTTTGCGTGTTTTCCACCTTTGTTTCACAGCTTTTTTGTGCCTTGGTTCCACTGAGGCACAATATGGCTGCCAACACTTCCTGGTTTGGAGTGTTTACAGACAGTGGCAGCCAATCAGCATGCTTTCCCGAGAAAGCTGCATGCTCATTGGCTGTCAACACTTCTAACCAGGAAGTGTTGGCATCCATCTTGTGCTCGATAAACCGAGGCACAAGAAAGCAGAAATACAAACGTGAAGAACACAAAAAGGGGGTAGGGTAGATATACCCTGACCCCCTAGGTCTGCCCAGGTGGTCCCACAAGGACAAAAAAGCCCACATTTTTTTTTTTTAAACCTGGTCTGTTTTTTAAAAAATTACCCCCCGGGGGAACCAAATCGCGGCGGCATAGTGATGAAGAAGTGTGGGGGGTCCACAATCCCCCCACACTGTCCCGGGGACCACCGCCCCCCGGGGCAAAGCAACGCAGCCCCTTGGCGCATACTGGAGGCACCTGGTGGGCTACTTGGCCCCCAGGGACCCCCAGTATGCAAGGGGAATTAGTTCCTATTCTGCAAACACGCCAGGGGTTGCGCTGCAGAGAGGTATAAAAAAGGGTGTGGCCTCATTACACCTCTCTGCAATGCAGCCCCCTGGTGCATACTGCAGGTTCCAGGTGGGCTAGTTGGCCCCCAGGGACCCCCAGTATGCAAGGGGAATTAGTTCCCCCTCTGCAAACACGCCCGGCGGCTGCGTTGCAGAGAGGTGTAAAAAAGGGTGTGGCCTCATTACACCTCTCTGTAATGCAGCTCCCTGGCTTATACTGGAGGCTCCTGATGGGCTAGTTGCCCCCCAGGGACCCCCAGTATGCACGGGGAATTAGTTCCTCCTCTGCAAACGCGCCAGGGGTTGCGCTGCAGAGTGTTGTAAAAAGGGGGCGTGCCCTCTGATCACCTGCCTGCAAAAATATAGTAAATCAGTATAAAAAAAATAACAATTAATACATTTAAAAATTGTCATTTAAAAAAACATTCGAAATTCAATGAAAAAAACATAGGTTTCAGGCCTTATATAGTTAGGAATTAGCATTTAAAAAACCTTGCAAATTCACTTAAAAAACCATAGGTTTCAGGCCTTATACAGTTAGGAATTAGCATTTAAAAAACCTTGCAAATTCACTGAAAAAACCATAGGTTTCAGGCCCTATATAGTTAGGAATTAGCATTTAAAAAACCTTGCAAATTCACTGAAAAAAACCATAGGTATCAGGCCTTATATAGTTAGGAATTAGCATTTAAAAAAACCTTTGAAATTCACTGAAAAAACCATAGGTTTCAGGCTTTATATAGTTAGGAATTAGCTTTTAAAAAACCTTTGAAATTCACTCAAAAAACTATGAGTTTTAGGGGTGTTATAGTTAGCTGGACATTTCACTCATACAAAACTATTGAAATTGCTCCTATATAGTTAGTTGTACTAACTATATTTCGCGCACCCGCAATCCACTGCTGATGATGTCACATATTAGATCATTCATGACATGGTCAGTGACATCACTGATGACATCTCAAATGACATCACTGATGACATCACTGATGACATCATCCACGTGACAATCACATACACCTTTTCATACACTATTAAAATCTTTCATCATTCTTTGCAAAATACAGAGTATCATATTTGAATCCATTGTCACAGCAATACAAGTATCTAAAAATCCACTCAGTGATTCATAGATGTATACACATATCTAATCACTTACCTGTAGATTCACTCATACATGTGGTCAATGAACAATAGAACACTATCAAAAATACTTACACACCTATATCGACATTAAACAACAGCACACATCCTATTCACATATGAAGTCATCCTACTCACGTATGCAAACAATGGATCATACTTACATATTTACTTAGCAAAACACTTATACAAATACCACTTCATCTTTTCATTTAGATAGTAAGTCATACTTAGTGAAATATAAAATCATTATTACAAGTATACAGTTATCCATACAGTCACTCACACAATCATTGAGTCTTATGTATACTTATTTATATACAACAACTGACACATACACTGCCCTTTATTTTTCTAGTTTGTTGGACATGTACCATTGAGAAATATATTTGCTCATGAACACACCCATAAAGAGATTCACTCACCCAAACTGTTAGAACATGTAGTTTTAACTTCATATATCTACTGAAACAACTATTCACACATCTTTGAACAGTCACACACCCCCCACCGAACCACACACACTTTAACACTCCCATACAAATACTCAGTTAACTAATCAATAACTAATATAGACTTTCACATAGCTAGTAACCAACTGTAGAATCAGTTTACACAACAACTGACAAAGTGATACAGATATTCACACAGTTTAGTCACTATCCACTATATTTAGTGAGACACTATAAATTGGTCAAGTAAACAGTCAATTACACTGCTACTAAATCCTCCATCCAAATACTTATTTATACATATCCACTCATTCTTCAATGCAAATTGCTATATATATAATGCATATTTAAAAAACGAAGCAAGCCACATTCACTGGATGATGTCATCAGTGATGTCATTTGAGATGTCATCAGTGACGTCACTGACCATGTCATGAATGATCTAATATGTGACATCATCAGCAGTGGATTGCGGGTGAGCGAAATATAGTTTGTACAACTAACTATATAGGAGCAATTTCAGTGGTTTTGTATGAGTGAAATGTCCAGCTAACTATAACACCCCTAAAACTTATAGTTTTTTGAGTGAATTTCAAAAAAAATTTAAAAGCTAATTCCTAACTATATAAGGCCTGAAACCTATGTTTTTTTCAGTGAATATATATATATCTATATATATGACTCTCCGACTTGTCTCCAATAGTGCTTCGTTGCACCAACAGGTTTGCAGACTACAAAATAACGCCAAGCCAGTCTTCAATTTTCAAGAATGATTTATTCCGTTGTGGTGCAAGCCATCAGACGCGTTTCGGACAAAACGTCCTTGCTCACTGCTATAGATATATATATATATATTTACTGAAAAAAACATAGGTTTTAGGGGTGTTATAGTTAGCTGGACATTTAACTCGTACAAAACCATTGAAATTCCTCTGTTATAGTTAGTTCTGCTAACTATAACTTGCGCGCGCGCCCGCAATCCACTGCTCATGATGTCACATATTACATCATTCATGATATGGTCAGTGACATCACTGATGACATCTCAAATGACAACACTGATGACATGATCCAGTGAAAGTGGTTTGGTTCGTTATTTAAATATGTATTATATATATAGCAATCTGCAATGAAGAATGAGTGGAGATATAAATATAAATATCTGGATGGAGGATTTAGTAGCAGTATGATTGACTGTTTACTTGGCTAATTTATAGTGTCTCACTAAATGTATTGGATAGTGACTAAAAATTCAGACTAAATTGTGTGAATATCTGTATCACTTTGTTAGTTGTTGTGTAAACTGCTGCACCAGTTGGTTACTAGCTATGTGAAAGTCTATATTAGATATTGATTAGTTAACTGAGTATTTGTATAGGAGAGTGAATGGGAGAGTGAATGTGTGTGTGGTTCGGTGGGGTGAGTGTGACTGCCCAAAGATGTGTGAATAGTTGATTCAGTAGGTATATGAGGTTAAGACTGCGTGTGGAAACAGTTGTTTGGGTGAGTGAATATCTTTATGGGTGTGATGATGAGCACATATATCTCTCAATGGTACATGTCCAACAAACTAGAAAAATGAAAGGCAGTGTATGTGACAGTTGTTGTATATAAATTAGTATACATAAGACTCATTGATTGCATGAGTGACTGTATAGATAACTGTATACTTGTAATAGTGATTTCATAACATACTAAGTATGAGTTACTATCTATATGAATAAATGAAGTGATATTTGTAAAAGTGTGCAGCTGAGTAAATGTAAATATGATAGGCTTTTGTAAATGCTAATTCCTAACTATAACATGTGTGAAACCTATGTTTTTTTCAGTGAATTTCAAAGATTTTGTAAACGACAATTTTTAAATGTATTAATTGTTATATTTATTTTTTTTATACTGATTTACTGCACTTTTTTAAACTATTTATTTTTAGATATTTTATTTTTTAAATGACATATATAATTATATAAGTTTAAAAACTTTGCAAATAGGCAATAGACTTTTAAGTACAGTAGTTACAGTTGTTGAAATGGGCAACACATTTTCAAACACAAAGCAACATTGAGCTCAATGGGAATTTCTAGTTAATTGCAATGAATTACTTTATGGATTGCTTTTCTAACCAAGGGACTGGATACTATATTCTGTCCTGGGACATCTTATGTAAGCAATTGAGTTAAATCTTTTTGGTTACAGTAGTGACTTTTAAGGAATATTATTGTATTTTAAAAGTTGACAGAAACTTCTTGACATAGAATCCTCAATGTTATCCTACGGGAGGAAATTCACTTAGCAAGTAAGTAGTGTTATCGTTACTTTTTCTTACTCAATGGTGGATCCTGGATCCAGCACTAGTGCATCTCCTGTAAACAGTTAAAGAATGTGTTTAAGTTATACAGGCATTTTTTAAGGAATATTTGTAGTTTTTGAAAATCGAAGCTTAGAAACTTTTCTTGTGAAAAGCAGACAATGTATTCCTATGGAAAGAAATAGAAGTTACTGGTACGTATGCTTAGAATTACTTTGCAGGGTCAGTGCTGGGCTAACAGATGCAGCACTGGGTTCTCTCCTGATAACAGGTGAGTAAATCAGAATTCGGTGTTCCAATGATTTTAGGTGAATATTTTAATGTTCGAAAACTCCACACTTGGAAGAATTTCCATGTAAAACCAGTCAATGTTAGCCTAAGGAAGGAAATTCAAATTACCGGTAAGTACAGTTAGATTAACTTTTTCAGGATCAGTACTGGGCTCAAAGATGCAGGACTGAAGTTTCTCCTGATAACAGGTGAGTAAATTGGAATTCATAGTTCGGCTGAATTTAGAGGGTCCCTAGGGTCAAACTAGCCCACTCGGTACCTCCAATAGGCGCAACAGAGCTGTGTTGCAGAGAGGTGTAAAAAGGGACGTGGCCTCTGAACACCGGTCTGCAACGCAGCTCCCTGGCGCATACTGGAGATACCAACTAGCCAACCAGGTACCTCCAGATGTTCAGCGATGTGGCAATCAACTGTGTATAAGGGAAGGAACTTGCATATCAACAATAATGTATTTATTTTAATACTCGAATAAAAAAAAAACTAATAGCACTTTAAAAAAAAAAGGATAATAGGGGTTTTGGATGGGGAAGTATATTAAAATTGTGGACAGAAACTGTACACAGAAACCAATAAATATACTTGTTTTAAAAAATAAATACAAAGGTATTTATTTTAAAACTTGTATAATAAAAGAGAGAAAGAATTGAAAGAAAAAGAAAGAGCGAATATGTATGAGGATATAAAACGAAACTAAAACTGTTTAACAAGTTTCACTTTTACAAAAACATGTGCGCAAGTTAAACAATGGAAATGTGAGCACTTGTCAACTGAAAAACGTGACAAAAAATGGGAGGAGCACTAAATTGGTTCCATAGTGACTACAATAACCAAAACGTATATAAACCACACCCGAAGGTTGAAAACTTTCGTTTATGTAATTTAATTAGTGGTGACCAAACTACGAGCAAGATAAAGTTTACGATCGTCGGATTTATCTTCAGTTTATCGTCCATTTCCTCAGGGGGAACATAAAGTTAATGTATATATTGTAATATATAAACATTATGCACTCTCCAGAGGAGTTGGATGTATGTAGGCGGAAGGAGGAAAGAATATTAAAGAGAGGTAAATTAATAGTATAAGTTTATGCTTTATATATTTTTCTATTGCAAGTATATTATTATGATTTCTAAATGTAGTGTGTAAAAGTATATTTGTACCTTAGAAAGGAAATGACGTCAGAACAGTTCATGTATTATCGTCGCAAATTGAAAATACTACAAAGACACAGAAAAAAGGATTTATGAAATATGTACAAATCAAAAAAATGATCAAGTCATTCTCTTTTTCTTCTAGAGTGAAAATGGGTTTATCAGTATGTATATTGTGTAGTACTGTGACGTATTTTGACTCATGAAGAACTCAAGGTTTATTGTTGAAAGCTGTAAACATGGAAACAATATTAATGTCAATTAACAAATAATAAAATAATCCTTTTTAAAAGTCACAATGTTTTCATAAAGAGTAATTGAAAAGTAATGTACAAAAACCAAAAAAGATAGATGAAGTAGTGAGGGAGTACTTGTAGTAGCACTTCTATTCTATTTTATCTGAAAGTAAATCATGCCCTCTTATATTAATAAGAATTTGGGGCAACACTTTAAAAAAGATTTGAATAGAAAATAGTGTTTGCGGAGAAAAAAGGGAGTGTGTGCATATTTATATAGCACAAAGTCGACCTAAAACTATATCAGTAATTTACATGAGCACCGTATTTACAGTACATTTTTAGGTAGGCGTAGATTACGTCATTTCTCTTCAATAATAGGATATGGACGCGACTCAGAGGCTTGAACACTTATTTCCAGCACCAAGTTCGACAGTGTACCTGAATGACCACATACGTATATATATTAGCTGCCCTTCATGTGCCAAAAACTGCATCCTAAAGCTTTCATAGCCCTGTATTACTACAGCTACAACACTCCACTGAATGTACAACAAACATTCTTATTCGCAGAAATACGTCATGTCCACCATCTTTTATGTGTGCAACTAGGGATGAATATAGGGTCAATGATACCCCGTACCTTACATGTTGGCTATGCTGTAGTATGTAACAGATATAATGACACATTTGCGTTTAAGACCCGGGTGACGTAAGCACTACAACACGGACACACGAATCAGTTGATTTCTCATATAGCTCACGACGGAACCACGCCCATAGCTCCGGAATCATGGTTCACAGCCTCGCGCAGCACTGGCATACGTCAATCAAGCCCACTCCGCTTACGCTTCCAGGAAACCACAACAAATTTAATGACACTTTCCTAACGCTAAAACGACGATAATTTTAATGCTGTCCTTGTAAATATGCCCCAATATCGCGAGAAATGCAGAGAAAATTCATGTTCGCAAGAGAAAACCTTGTTAATATAAGACTGTGCACTTAACATATCAATCCACCTCGCATATTAAATATGTTTAAGTCTACTTCAGAACACATGTTAGGATCTGACATAAACCGCAATTAGCAAGAGTTTTCCTCCCGGTCCCAAAATCCAGGGCCGCCTTGTAAATACAACGCTGTTGTCATACCTCCCTCTTCCTTTTTATATACTCATAGAAACACCTACCTTCCCACTGAGAAAACCTACATTGCAACTCATTGGAGATACGAGGCGACCCCTTAGCAAACCAGCTGCTAAAATGCATTAATGCATCTTAGAGTCACCTAGTAAAAGGGACAATACAATTTTCCCCGCATTATTGGCTTTTTTAAAACAATTGCAGTGAAATGCCACTTGCTAATATGCCCTCAAGTTTGCTATAACAAAATGAGAACCTCCATTCCCGCCCTGCCATAGCAAACAGCAGTGTACCATGGGGTAGACACCCCGAGACACAGCATGAGCCGCTCCTGGGGGGTGGTTTACCCGAAGGCTTTCCACTGCTCCAAAATGGAGACCACGTGGCCCCCCCTTCCAAAATATAAAAAGCCCCGGAGGGTGGTAATCCCCAGGGCCTAGACAGACCATTGAGCTCCCTTACCCAGTTATTTTGTAGCACCGAGGAATGACGGTCCCTGGGCTACAGGGCCCCTCTGGACCACCATCACATGTAATATTTTAGACCCCGAGATTTGACCATCCCAGGAAGCTAATTTTTTAAACAAGCACAGGAGCCCGCGCTTTGTTTTAAATGTTTTTTACGGTGGATATATGTACCCAGGGCACATTTCTCTGTTTTTAAAAAAACAACAACATTTTTTTGGGTGCCGTAGGGATCCCTGTGGGACCCCCCGAGCAGGTCTACAGGGTCAAAATATTTCTTACCTGCACCCTTTATACATTTTGAACACTTGTTCCACTAATTTCTAGACCCTCGCTTCTACTGAGGCACAAAATGGCTGCCAACACTTCCTGGTTTCGAATGTTGACAACCACTTGACAGCCAATTAGCGTTCAGCGCATGATCGGGACGGTGCGGTTAGTGTGCGGGCAAGATACGCGCATCCACAGAGGCCATAGATATATATGTACATTTACTTGTAATTTTCTCAGAAACTACTGAACAAATTTACACCATATAAGCAAAAGGCACGAGTCTGAACCAAAGACTACAACCCCCCTTTTTTCTCTGCCCCCGATTCAAATGCAATATTTTAGATCACAGAATTGGTCCTTCTCAGGTAGCTAATTTTTAAACAAGCACAGGAGCCTGCGCTTCGTTTTTATTTTTTTTACGGAGGATCCATGCACCCAGCGCACATTTCTCAGTTTAAAAAAAAAAAGATCATTTTTTTGGGGCCCTATGGGTCCTAGTGGGACCCCCCTGAGCAGGTATAGGGGGTAAAAATATTTCCTACCTGCCACCTTTATACATTTTGAACACTTGTTCCACTAATTTCTAGATCCTCGCTTCTACCGAGGCACAAAATGGCTGCCAACACTTCCTGGTTTTGAATGTTGACAACCACTTGACAGCCAATCAGCATTCAGTGCGTGATCGGGACGGTGTGCTTATAGTCTGCGCAAGATGCGCGCACCACTGAGGTCATAGATATATATGTACTTTCATTTGTCATTTTCTCAGGAACTACTGAACAAATTTACACCATATAAGTAAAAGGCACAAGTCTGAACCAAAGACTACAACTTTGCCAAATTTTAGTGTAATTCCGTTCAGCTGTTCGGGCTGTAGCCGCGATGAACGGTACCTATAGAAACTTGCATGGGTAAAACACATTTTGGGACCCCCCGTTTTTCTCAGCCCCTGCTTCACCAATCACCCTAAAACTTTCAGGATAGGAGCGGACCGGAGCGCCCCACCAGCTTTGAAAATTTCACAAAGATTCGTCAACCGGCGCCAAAGTTATTCCCAATAGAAGGTTGCAGATTTCATATGGAAAATAGGTCCTAACTATAACTACCTACTGGCAACCGCGAGTAGGTAATATATATTTTAAAAAATCTACGCTGGAATTAAATAAGTTTGTAAAATGCTTTTGGTGACTGTATGTCACAGGAAAGAAAAGTGAAATAAAGCAAGGCGTGACTGGAGGTGGTGGTGGGAGAATGTTAGCCCACGGGGAGATTAGGCAGCAACATCATAAAATGTGAAGAGAACTAAAACGATTGTTGCTGAATACATGGCAACAAAGACATGAGCAGGGCTTCCTAGGCTCAACCTAAAAACAGCAAAGTCCTTCAGGACACTCATAAACATACAAGGCCCCAAAAGTATCCTTAGCAGCAGCTAAGTCAATACATTAAACAGCACAGCCTATTATTAAACTAGGCACCATAATTAAAAAAACACACTTGACACATCTCTACTAACCATGCACAACTAATCAATCTACACTGGATGGTCCCCTTAAGGAGGCGTTAATTGTGTTAGAAGTCGGTAAATGCTGTAAGCCCTGAAACATCCCTTGTGCAATAAGAAACTGTTTTCATTAGTCTCTGCTTTTTCAAAACAGTACAGAGCACTCTGGTTCACTACAGTAGATCGAATGAGTGTATCTATGATTTGCCCGGTTGCTGGAGGATGACAGTGATGCTGCCGAGAGGCAGGTGGGCTGTTAAAATACAAGTCGCCCTACTTTTTGTCAGTTCTTCTGCTGCCAGACCTTACTGACTGGTCTGCCAAAGCATGGCAATGCCTCAGAGCTTGACCACCATGTAAATGCCAAAGATGAATGTACGTGGAGGGCAGGGGCAGAAATATTAGCCGACTGAAGGGACACTGGTGAGAGTGAAAGCAGGCGTCCAAACAGATATTTTTCTGTAAGTGAAAAAGCTAAGTAATATTGATACCTTCCAAGAATACTTCAGAGCGGGAGAGGGGGGTGGGAGTGTGGCAGCATTGAGGCGGAGGAGACCAAAAACTGTATATAAAAAGTGCGAGGGATGCTGATTGGACTATTGATCTGCTGGCAATAATTAATCTGTTTCTCTTGCTGCTGCAGTCTCAGGAGCTTGATGGTGGCAAACAGGCAGCTGCTCAAGACTGCCGAACCAATGGGGTGCAAAAATATTTCTCCGATCTGGAGTGAAGAATAGCAAAGGAAAACGAGTTCTCCCAAAAAGCAGAGAAGCACTGAAAGCATATGGAACCAGTAATTCACCGGTGCTCCTCTGCCCTTAGCAGAAGTGGCCTTTCGGCTACAAAACCAGTTAAGAGGGACCAAATAAGAGCAATGCTGGACTAATCCAATGGTAAATAGTGGGCAGGAATAAAGTAATTGTATTCATTACAGCAGGTCTTGCAGACAGCACATTCACTCTGCGTAAGCTCGACCTAAAACCCATGATAACCAAAGGCTGAAAGGGGCTAACCTAAAGCCCTTTCGCTCTGTACTTCTTACTATTTTACATTCATTCATGATTGATGACATCAGGTTTTCCAGACACCTCTACAGAAATTCCTAAAAGTAGTTGGTCTAAGGACCATCTCAGCAATATTACCATATGACCTGGAGATCGTACAGATTTGACAATCCAGTAATATAGCTAGGAAAGCAGAATGCCAGCAATGATACTATTAACTAGTAAGCTGCCATTTGGCCTTATTTTTCACGTCAGATTTTTAGGGCAAAGCCAATACTTAAGGCACCTAGCATCAAATCTCACTGACAAAACGTGAACATGACAGCCCCAAATCAGAGACAGTTAGTTTGGTAGTTAGCAGGCACAAGAAACTATATCAAATCAATTGGATGTCCATTTAATAAGGATCTTTGAACTCTGCTGTAGGACAGACGGGCTACCAGGAAATTATGAAAAATGCGTGGCTTGCTGCCAAAGAGTGCCAGGAAAGCGAATGCTGTATCACAGATGCTACTAAAGGTTCACAAGCTTTATAGCTCTATGTCTTGACAATGGAAAATAACATCCAATCACAGATAAGTTTATGGGTATCATAGACCACTCAAGTGTCTGTGACCTACACTGGAAACTGCAACTTTTGTTTTGTGAGATACCCATGATCCAGGTGTTCTCAGGCAATCATTATTGATGTTTTGATCATGAGAACCTGGAGGCAGACGGGAAAATTGCAGGCTCATGGGCACATTGTATTTTGCAGTAGTTCTGGGACTACAGTTTTGCTGGGCTGCAGGTCTTCATATCTGTTGCACAGGGTGCTTCCTTCATTCCTACCTACATACAATTCACAGCCAATTAGTCTCTGTCAGATATGCTTTGTCACCTTACATACAGCTCCTCCATAGGCACAGTATCCAAATCCTTGAATTCCAATAAAGGTCAATAGCTCCAGTCTTCTTCAGCTTGTCTAAAATGTCATGACACAGCTAACATTTAAATGTCAAGATTGATATGTTCTGCCGAGGTCTAAGTATCAAATAGATTAATACAAAACAAGATAATGCTGTGGAGCACCTAAGATATGCAGTAAAGACATTGGACATTGAGGGCAGGGCCACCATTTCTTAAGTTATTTGACAGAATCCACACATAGTGGTAACTCATAGTAAACTAACATATCTATACATGGTATAATCAGGTTTTTCTCTCAGAAAGCAGGGGAAATAGATATCCATATTATAGAAATCACACTTTCTCTAACATGATAGTGTAAAAAATTGGGTTATTAGTCAAAGGAGTTGCTACCGTTTAGGGGACGGATCACTCCATCACAAATTGGACGGCTATCCCATCTGCTATATTACAAGTCCATTATATCCTATAGTACTTGTAATCTGGCAGACAGAATAGCCGTCACATTTGTGATGGAGTAGTTGTCCGCTAAATTCAAAGTAGGCCCATAGCATCTTAAGCCTCGCAAAACTGCTAATGGCTGTTTCAGGTTAAACTTGCTTTATGGAGGATTTTCTCAGAGCCCATTGTTTAAAGCCTTTTAGTCAAAGGATTTACTTCATATAATTTCTTTCATGGGATTACGTTGGGTACTAGGTAAATGTAAATGTCGGAATTTGTAAAGCGCACAGCTACCTCCACCGGAGGTGTCCCGGCGCTGTTCGTATACCGCTTAGGAACCCTTCCTGGCTTTCCTGG
Source organism: Lissotriton helveticus (assembly GCF_964261635.1). Lineage (NCBI taxonomy): Eukaryota > Metazoa > Chordata > Amphibia > Caudata > Salamandridae > Lissotriton > Lissotriton helveticus. The sequence goes on along the minus strand of NC_136068.1, from coordinate 874,190,453 downwards.
GAAATGTCCACTCCTGGGCACCCCCCAGGTGCAGCCAGGCATCCCAGCGCTTTTGGGGCCGTTGTGGAGACTAAGCAAGCTATTGCCCAGAGTTGCAGCGTGGGACCAATGATCAGAACAGGCACTGAGGCGAGAATATCCAGTCAGGGGAATTAATGAGCCGGAGACCCGCCGAGGCGGGAATCGAACCCTGGTCCCTGGCCAGAGCTCTGCATCAAGGTCTGCCTGCTCTAACCATTGAGCCACACTTCTCCACTAGCTGGCTTCTCAGAAATGGGGAATCTGGAAACTCTGGAGAAAAAATAGGGACAATGGGAATTCTCCAACTACAACTAATAGTCTAATGAATAGTCATGTGATGGAGGTTCCCAGAAGTATGCCTGCAAACAGGCTTTATATGCACGACACTTGTAATTAAATGGAAATATGACTCGGGTAATGTAAGTATAAGGTAAGTATATTGCTTTATCAGCTTTTTTTGCAAAATGTATTTATTGGAAATGTAATAGTACAGTGCCAATAAGAGACTCAGGAATGTATCGAGGAGTGCTAGAAATGGGGGTCTCTAGTGGCAATGGCTGGGGCCAATGTCCAAATAGGGACCCTTCTTCCTAAGTCAGGGCAAGTGGGCTATCCCCATTGACAACCCCTGCTCAACACTGTGGTAACGTAGCACGAGCAGTTAGGCCTATCTCAGAGGCAGTGTGTGAAGCATTTATGACCATGCACAATAAGGCAGTAATGACACCACAAAAAGACACAACTCAAGTAGGTATTGAAAAATAATATCTTTAACTCCAGACTCTCAAAGTGTTTCAACAAGCTACAATGCACATAAACTAGTAGGGACTCAAAAAGGCAATAACTTATTCCACAGAACGTGACAATGACTGAGCTCAAGGCCGGGGCCTACGTGACCCGTTGCGCACCAGGTACCTGCAGAGGAAAGGAGACACAGCACACAGCTTCTCGACGAAGCGGAGATGGTGACAGGCGGACTCCCAGCGACCACAAGTTTTGGCTGCAGGAGCCCGCAGCGTGCACCCACAATGGTTCGGGCACTTCGGGACAGACGGGCTCTCAGTGGCAGCAGCAAGCGGCTGCAGCGGTAAGGGATGGTGGGGGCGATGACTCTCGTCTTGCAGCTCCGTGTTGGACTCACAGTTGCAGCAGCTCTCTCTTGGCTGTGGCGGCCCATGAAATGACAGCGGCAATCCTCGACAATGGGGAGCAAGCTGCGGGCACTCTGCTGTAGCAGTTCTCTCTTAGCTGCGATGGCCCTCAGTGCAAATGATTATGAGGCAAAGTTAGCAAGGGTGTGGGCACTCAGCGGCAGCAGCTCTCACTCAGCTTCAGCGGCCCACAGGACAAATCACGATGAGGCAAAGTTATCAAGGGTGCGGGCACTCAGCGTCAGCAGCACTCTCTCACCTGCAGCAGCCCACAGGACAATTCACAATGAAGCAAAGTTGGCAAAAGTGGGGGCACTCTGTGGAAGCATCTCCTTCTTAGCCGCGACTGCCCACAGGACGTATCACGATAATACCAAGTTGCAACAGTGCGGGCGCTCAGCGGCAGCAGCTCTCTCTTGGCTGTGGCGGCCCACAGGACGAAGGGTGATGGAAAGTTGGCAAAGGTGCGGGCGCTCAGTGGCAGCAGCTCTCTCTTAGCTGCAATGGCCCACAGGATAAAGGGTGATGCAAAGTTGGCAAAGGTACTGGCACTCAGCAGTGGCAGCTCTTTCTTAGCTGCAGTGGCCCACAGGATGAAGGGTGATGTAAAGTTGGCAAAGGTGCGGACATTCAGCGGTGGCAGTTCTCTCTTAGCTGCAGCAGCCCACACAGATCCAGCGAAGGTTCCGAAGGTTCAAATTCAGATGGGCTCTCAGCTTTGGCAACTCTCTCTTAGCTGCAGCAGCCCACACAGATTCAGCGACGTTGCAAAGGTTCAAATTCAGGTAGGCTCTCAGCGGCAGCAGCTCCCTCTTAGCTGCAGCGGCCCACACAGATTCAGCGAAGTTGCAAAGGGTCAAATTCAGTGTTACTCACAGTAGAACCAAAGGCTCCAGATGCTCGACGGAGGCCTCACCTACAAGCAGAATTCCTCACACAGGAATTCCGACGGCTGACGGGGTGAATCTAATGTCCCTGAGACTTCGGCAGGAGGCGCTCTTGATTCAGGCCCTCGTGTAGTTTGTTCAGCAAGCTTGGTGAAAGTTTTCAAAGTCCTTTCCTCTGTTCACTCGGACAGAGTTCCGTCTTGACATCCAGAAGGAACACACCGAACAAAGTTCCAGCGCAGCGTTTTATACCTAAAAAGTCTTTGTTCTCTAAAGGCACAAATCACTCAGTCCAGTCAGAACCAGTTCGGTGGGGTCGGGGAGCACTTGGTTTATGAGACGACATCCTGCCCTTTCAGAATAAGGGGGTCTGCTATCAGACGCCCTGTGGGAGGTGGAACTATCATTCACCTTGCCAGGCACAGCCTTGCTCAGATGAAAGAGACAGCCCTCCCTATGCTCTGAATACCGATCTCTCTCTCCAGCCAGGTCTGACCCTGCTGCTCCAAAACCAGATGGCCAATACACATACTAACAAGGCCTAAAGGTAAAGCTTAGGCAATAAACTACCGCGTTTTCAGAAGAGGCATTTCCAAACATGGGATCTATACATGATCCTTACTAAAAGGTGTATCTTGAGGTCCTGAGCATAAACAGATCAAACTGGAAGTTCCTATCAGGTTCCTGGGGTCAGATAGGATTATAGAAGGTAATCCTTCACCCGCCCATTCTGGCCTAGGAGAACGGATCGTTTCACAGTAGTAACCGTGAAATTGAGAGTAACTTGCTATAAGAGCATGGTACACTGATCTAGGTATTATGGTTATCCTAATTCATACAGACATCTTTACACAGGGAGCATTTGTGCTGTGGCACTGATTAGCAGTGGCATGGTGCCCAGAGCATCTAAATCCAGCCAACATAAATCATAGGAAAAGGAGAGAGGAAGGGAGACCCAAGCCGATGATGACAGGTCTAACAAGGAGCATACTTTGAAGAAATCATGGTAAGGTACAACGAAGTTCAACAAGATGCAGCACTGGGGTTCCAACAGAGCACACCGATCACTAACATCAAATGCAGAAGATACCAGAAACCAGGCTTCAGTGGGTAGATGATGACTGAATCTGAATTGTGTAGAGGACCCCCTCTTCAACAGTTGCACCCACTAAGATGATAAAGAGGAACATCAGGGAGGAAAGGAATGTGAAGGGATGGAGAGAAGCAAGGAAGGAGGAAAAGCAGCAGGAGTTTGTACAGGAGCCAGCAGTGGTGCACAAATCTCTGAAAAGGCAACCAGACTCCACCTGGTCTGTGTTGCCACAGACTCCTTTTACCAAAATGGTCGCCCTGCCCTCCCCACCACTGGGCAGTGACTTCAGTCAAGTGATGTTGCAACACCTGCAATGAAAGGGTCCCATGTGTCTTCAAAAAAGTGTGACTGGTCATTCAGCTTATAAGTGTTTTTCTCATGTACCGCCACACAATACACTTGAAGTGGCCATTTGGTAAGTGTGAGTGGGTGGGCTGTCACCAGTGACATAGTATACATACAGTGCAGTCATCAGTGGTGCCCCTTTCCAGGATATAGCAATGCATCACCAAATCCTGTTGAGCAAGAAATATTCAATGCAGGACGGAGTCCCACGGGGGCAGGAGAGAAAGGTATAGCCCCTACCAGACGGATAAAGCAGGCATCAAACATCACAAAGGGAATGGTCACTAAGAAGGTCACAAAGTAATGACCTACATCTGTGATGTGCATCCACCCACCCTGTTCTGTCCAATGCAGAGTTTGGGGCCAGAGTCCTCTCTGTTAGAATTGGGGTTTCTGGCTGTCAGATCATGCAGCCTGTACAAGCAGGAACCACCAGTCTAATCAGGGTAAGCTAGATACACACTAAAAGATAGCCTGTGCCAACCAGTGACAGCTTCAAAAATAACAGTTGATGGACAGAATGCAGAACAATGTCATACACTCACCCCAGTACAGAGATCTGGGCCTAAATCCATCGTTTTTTTGCACTCCACACCAACCCAGTTCAGACATGGCCATATGCAAATCAGCCTTGACCCTGTGCCTCATGGGAACAGTCCAGCCTGAACTGCCAAGCCATGTCTTTCCTGGACCAGAATCAAGCATCCTAGGATCGGTTTCTGGCTATCAGCCATCTTCAGCCAGGATAGCTTGACTCCAGTGGTGTGGAGAGCATGGGACTCACGTCTGAGCATACCCATCCCACTCGGCGTGACAAATGCAAAAATAACAGTTGATGGACAGAATGCAGAACAATGTCATACATTCACCCCAGTACAGAGATCTGGGCCTAAATCCATCGTTTCTTTGCACTCAACACCACCCCAGTTCAGACATGGCCATATGCAAATCAGCCATGACCCTGTGCCTCATGGGGACAGTCCAGCCCAAAATGTCAAGCCATGTCTTTCCTGGACCGGAATCAAGCATCCTAGGACCGGTTTCTGGCTATCAGCCATCTTCAGCCAGGATAGCTTGACTCAAGTGGTGTGGAGAGCTGTGACAGCTTGGCGCAGACGAGTCAGGCTTATCTAGAGAGGCAAGGATTAAAGTATGTGTGCAACACACACTCACACACACCCACACACACACACACAGATAGTAATACAATGAAAACCCCACAAAGATACTCCACACAGGGTTAGAAAAATATACAATAATTCTATGAGTAAATCAAAACCAAAACAACAAAATGACAAACATCTGATAGGTAGAAGCAGAGTTATACATTTTTAAACATTAAATCAAATTATTGTTCCTTAGAATCATAAAGCGCCAATCTGGGACATCTGGTTGCGCTAAACTGGGGTAAGTCCAACATTTTGGTCGACCGCCAATGGAAGGCGGGCTGACTACATATTTCACACAGGTCCCCCTGAGAAAGTACATTGGATGGAAGAATGGTCGACGTCGAATACTCGATGTGAGGAGTAGAGGAGGTGATGCGTCATCATCAATCCCATGGGTGTAGGTGATGCATCAGTTCTGATCTACGCTGTCAATGAAGGCTTCATAAGTAACCCCTTTACGATGCAGGTGATGCATCAGTGTCAAACAGCGCAGTGTGTCATTGCCAAGCCACACAGTCCGTTGAAGAGATGTTGTCTAGCTGCAGCCATGTCGGCATCAAGGTGAAAGGTGTCGGTTCCAATCGGCACAAAGTTGTTGGTTTGCTGGTTTTGATGGATCAGCACAACAGAAATTACCTTTCAATGGCCAACGACTGGAGTGGCACCATTTAGCAGGTCATGACTCACAGATGAAAGAGTCCAGGGGCTGTTGCTGGGTTGATGGAAGTCTTTGATGGCTCTGAAAATTCAGAACATAGGGCAAGCCACTCTGTCACTATGGGTTCAAGTGAGATGGGTCCAGTCCTTTTCCTTAGCAGGGTAGAGATCAGCAGGCATAAAAGCAGTTCTTTCAAAGCAGCAATCCAGTACAGTGGAAATCCTTGTAGCACAGCAGTCTTTACTTATAGCAGAGTTATTCACAGGTCCAGTAGTGTACAGTCTTGGTAGAGTCAGAGGCCCAGTACTTTAACCTAGTTGAGTTGTGCCTTTTAATTGGGGGGGTGGGGTAACACTTGAAAGCACGTCCTTGAAGTGCACAGTTCCCCCTATCTTCCCAGCCATGGCTCAAGACTAGCAATGGGGGATAATCAATTCTTTGTGTGGTGAACAAGATTCTGTCTATTCATCTGTAAGTGTCAGCTCCTTCCTCTCTTCCTGCCCAGGAAGAGTTATCAGAATGCAAATGAATGCAGATGAGTTCTATGTCACACCTACCCTACCTGTGTTTGTGCCTGTCTAGAGGGAATGCACAATGTGTAGCTGTCATCCACCCCCAGACATTTACTGGAGACAGGCTTCAGGCACACAGAACAGTTAAGAGCAGAAAAATGCCCACTTTCTAAAAGTGGAATTTCGACAATATCAATGTTAAATCCAACTTTATCATTAAAGAGGATTTATCTTTCCTGTTCCAAAGATATAAAACATGATGCAACTACTCCTTACTGATCAGGAATTAAAGCTTAAACGTTTATTAAGGAATTCCCAATACTAACCTGTGTGAGGAGTAGGTCTCACAGTAGTGTCAAACAAATTTGGGTACTTGTCACTACCTGGACATGCAAAACTTAACAATACATGCTACTTATGTGGGTAGCACAATCAGTGCTGTAGGCCAACTAGTAGCATTTAGGTTACAGGCCTTGAGTGTATGGTATCCCACTTACAAGAGACCTACAAGTAAAGTAATTATGCCAAATGGGTATACACCAATGTCACCATGTTTAGGGTAGAAGCACATACAATGTATCACTAGTCAGGAGTGGTAAAGTGTCGCCGAGTTCTTAGGCCAATGTCTGTTATGTGCGCTCTCACTTGGGGACAACTCTTAATGTAAATGTTATTTCGGCCGGTCCCGGTCGAGAGAGCTGCACTCCCGCGAAAGCAGAGGCGGGCTGTCTCACACTGACTGCCAGCGTGAGACCTTCAGGACAGATCAGGTTTCACTAAAATTAACTGGACACATCGACTTGTTACTCACCAAGGAGGTTTCATGTGTGCAACTCTGGCGGCGGAATCCACTTGAGGATTATGAGATATGGAGAGCAAAACTACGAGTCCCAGCATTCCCACTGGAGGGACTTCACCAGAGAACATAAAAAGACTTGTTGTTTGCTCTCTTCCTTTTCCGCCTACAGACATCACATCATAGTGAGCCCGTGAACAAGGCGCAGGTGGCGCTGAAACGCGTTGGGTTGCACATTTTGACAAGCAGATAGATGTCTGGTGTAACGAAATAAAGGGTGCTGTTGAAAATTCGAGCACTCGCCTGTCTGTTATGTGCGCTCTCACTTGGGGACAACTCTTAATGTAAATGTTATTTCGGCCGGTCCCGGTCCAGAGAGCTGCACTCCCGCGAAAGCAGAGGTGAGCTGTCTCACACTGACTGCCAGCGTGAGACCTTCAGGACAGATCAGGTTTCACTAAAATTAACTGGACACCTCGACTTGTTACTCACCAAGGAGGTTTCATGTGTGCAACTCTGGTGGCGGAATCCACTTGAGGATTATGAGATATGGAGAGCAAAACTACGAGTCCCAGCATTCCCATTGGAGGGACTTCACCAGAGAACATAAAAAGACTCGTTGTTTGCTCTCTTCCTTTTCCGCCTACAGACATCACATCATAGCAAACTCATGAACAAGGCGCAGGTGGCGCTGAAACGCGTTGGGCTGCACATTTTGACAAGCAGATAGATGTCTGGTGTAACGAAACAAAGGGTGCTGTTGAAAATCGGAGCACTCACCTGTCTGTTATGTGCGCTCTCACTTGGGGACAACTCTTTATGTAAATATATATATATATATATATATATATATATATAAATATATATATATACATATATATATATATATATATATATATATATATATATATATATATTACCTACTGGCGGTCGCCAGTAGGTATATATAATTAGGATTTTTTCTCTATGGGATTTTTGAAAAATCTATGTCTAATAACTTTGGCGTTTGTGGACGGAATTGGCTGAAATTTTCAGGAAAATGGCACATTTTGTTTCTGAGCAGCCCTTGAAAATTTGGGGGGGGTTCGTCAAGGGGGGGCCGAGAAAAAAGGGGGGTCCCAAAACGTGTTTTTAACATTGAGTTTTCCATAGGGCGGTTGGCCTCACTTTTAGCCCGAACGGCTGAATGGATTTGCACGAAACTTGGCAAAATTGTAGGGACTGGTAGCCCGATGTGCCTTTTGTAGGTCTCAATATATGTGCTTCAGTGGATTTTGAGAAATTAACGTTCAAAAAAAGATATATATCTGTAACAGCGGACCGGGCAGCGCTCCAGTTCGCGTACTTTTCGCGCAACGGAGCTTTGTGAAGCGAAGCTGATTGGTTCTCCGGCGTCTGTAAACATTCCAAACAGTACGTAGCGGCCGCCATCTTGTCTCTCGGTAGGATCGAGAGACAAGAGGAGGCCAAAGCGAAGGGGCAAATGACCATAAGGGGGCATAGTAGATCCTCGCTGACCCCCTAGGTTTGATGTGGAGGTTTTAAAAGGGCCCCGCGGGGCAAAAAAATAAAATAATAATAATAATCGAACGGCTGAATGGATTTGCACGAAACTTGGTAAAATATTAGGGACTGGTAGCCCGATGTGCCTTTGCTAGGTCTCAATATATGTGCTCCAGTGGATTTTGAGAAATTAACGTTCAAAAAAAGATATATATCTGTAACAGCGCTCCGCTTCGCGTAACGGAGGTTTGCGAAGCTGATTGGTTCTCCGGCGTCTGTAAACATTCCAAACAGTCCGTAGCGGCCGCCATCTTGTCTCTCGGTAGGATCGAGAGACAAGAGGAGGCCAAAGCGAAGGGGCAAATGACCATAAGGGGGCATAGTAGATCCTCCTTGACCTCTTAGGTTTGATGTGGAGGTTTTAAAAGGGCCCCGCGAGGCAAAAAATAAATAAATAATAATAATCGAACGGCTGAATGGATTTGCACGAAACTTGGCAAAATTGTAGGGACTGGTAGTCCGATGTGCCTTTGCTAGGTCTCAATATATGTGCTCCAGTGGATTTTGAGAAATTAACGTTCAAAAAAAGATATATATCTGTAACAGCGCTCCGCTTCGCGGAGATAAAATTATATCTGTATTACCTAGCTGTTGCTAACACCAGTTAGCGACGGCTAGTAGGAGATAGCGACCATCTTGGGCCCCACTTTGCATGTGAGTGATATTTATCACTAATGACATGCAAAGTGGGCATGCCAAGATGTTAGCGACTGGAAACAGTCGCTAACATCGCTATCTCCTATTATCAACTTTTGGAAATATTCGCGATAAGCGCGAATATCTCCAAAAGCTAGCACCTGCCCTGAGCAGTTCTAAGGCATGTTATCCAATGGGAGGTGGATAACATGGCTAAGAGCATTAGCTCGGTAATGCATGAATATCGCTGAGTTTTCAGCGATATTAATGCATTGCGGTCGTTTTTTATCGTATTTGCGATAAACCTTGATAATAGCAAAGTTTATCTGCGATAATTTCTGACGATGCTTAGCGGTAAAAAAATCGTTGCTAAGCATCGTTAGGGATAAATATCGCTTAACTTTGGTAATATGCCCCAACGTCTGTTAACGTTCGATTCGAAGGAAATCAGGAAGTGTTGAAAAACATTGTCTGCGCCATCTTGCCTTTTTTCAAATGCCACACTTTTGTCGTGCACGGCAGTCATTTTAGATGCCTTGACCAGACCCACTCTGTGCACGCTGTCGATCCTTAGCATGACTCCCCACCCTCGCAAGCATCTCCCCCAGGCAGTGGTCACCCCCGCTCTCTGTCTTATGCATGGGTAATAAACCACCCCCCATCTGCGCTGCTCTTCCCTGAGAATCACACCCTGTGCCCGCCCGACACCTCCCTTTCGCCCTATTCACTACCGCACCCTCTGACACTCCTTTTCCTCTGTGTCCGATTGTCCAGGCCGGTCCTAGGGTATCAGCTAGCCCTGCAGATGTAGTTTATGGCCCCAGCTGTAAAGAATCACCCCTCTTCAAAGGAGTTATAGTAGATCAAGGCCCACACTCGATGAGATCCGTCACAGCAGACGCGTTCCTATTATCTGAAAACCATCCTGTATTGTGATTGGGGAGGGGACCGAGCCTGAAGCGGAAGATTCCAGGGATGACTCTTTGTACATCAAAGTTTTTACAATTATGTGTCACATTAAAAATATATAGCACTCCAACAAAGTAGTAAGATTATAAAACTTTAATAACTTATAAATATATACAAGAAAACAAAAACAGTAATAACATATAAACATTTTTAGGGAAAAACAACGAAGTAGCGGTCGGCTGTGCGAATAGTCCCAACGCAGCACAACGTCCAGATTTCTGGCGTGGGGCGTCGCGGGGGGTGGGTCATCAGTAGCAAACTGTTGTGCGAATAGTTCCAAGGCAGCAGAACGATGGCACCAAGGTGATGTCCAGTAAGTTGCCGCACTGGTTTTGGTATCCTACAATGCTGCTCCGAATAACGGCGTGGGGCGACCCGGGGGAGGCGGCGTGAACGGGCCTCTCCAGGTGGAGTGTCATCTGTTGTAGTGGGGCGCCCCTTTACCGTTTCAGTTGCCATTCCGTCCGTTTTTGGTCCACTGTGTCAAAAGCCGCAATTCAGCTGAGTTGCGCCCACTCTTGCGGTGCAGCGATAGGCGGCTGTCACAGGACTCTCAAAATGGCAGCAGGCTCTTTCCTTTTTGGGCCTGGTCCACTGAAATGGCCCTGGGACACCTTGGAAATCGGACGCTTGTCTGCTAGGTCTTGGACCCCATTCTCGAAAGCGTCCCCTCCGCCTTGAGGATTTATCAAAAGTTTTGGGGGCCCCCGACTCCTGTAGGCTTCTGGTGGGGAGCGGTTGCCATGATTGCTCGCGGAATGACCACGACGGAGCTACGAGATGGTGGTGCTCTCATGCTGAAGCCAGCTTCAGTCTGAAACATCCAGAAACAAGGTGGGGCTTTCATCGTTTGGGGAAAAAAAAAGTTTTCATCCAATGAAAAGTGTTGTTTTTAGGTCATATGATCAAGCCTTCCATCATTAGGAAACCAAAAGTAAAATGAACCAATGAAAAGTTTTATAAACAAGTCACATGACCTGTTATGCGGCATAGGGTATAAAATGCGGAGAAAATATGTTGGCACGTGAGGCGGCGTCAGTAGCAGACCGATGTGCGAATAGGCCAAAGGCAATACAACGTGCCAAGATCCGGATGGCACCGAGGTGGTGTCCAGCAAGTTGCAGCACTGGTGTGGCCATCCTACAATGCTGAAAGTCGGCGTGGGGCGCCCCGTTGGCCTGTGAGTTTGCGTCAGTAGCGGACCGATGTGCGAATAGGCCGAAGGCAGCACAACGCGCCAAGATCCGGATGGCACCGAGGTGGTGTCTAGTAAGTTGCCGCACTGGTGTGGCCATCCTACAATGTTGAAAGTCGGCGTGGGGCGCCCCGTTGGCCTGTGAGATGGCGGCAGTAGCGGACCGATGTGCGAATGGGGCCAAAGGCAGCGCAACAATATTTTCGGAATAGAAGACACCACAAGGCGCTGAGATGCCAAGATCCGGATGGCACCGAGGTGGTGTCTAGCAAGTTGTGGCACTGGTGTGGCCATCCTACAATGGTAAAAGTCGGCGTGGGGCGCCCTGTTGGCCTGTGAGATGGTGTCAGTAGCGGACTGATGTGTGAATGGGGCCAAAGGCAGCGCAACAATATTTTCTGACTGACACCACAAGGCGCTGAGATGCCAAGATCCGGATGGCACCGAGGTGATGTCTAAGTTGCGGACCGATGTGCGAATGGGGTCAAAGGCAGCGCAACAATATTTTCTGTATGGAAGATACCACTAGGCGTTGAGATGCCAAGATCCGGATGGCACCGAGGTGATGTCTAGCAAGTTGCTGTAATGGTGTGGTCATCCTACAATGCTGAAAGTCGGCGTGGGGCGCCCCATTAGCCTGTGAGATGGCGTCAGTAGCAGACCGATGTGCGAATAGGCCGAAGATCCGGATGTCACCGTGGTGGTTTCATAGCTGAGAGGCACTTCATCTGCAGTGGGGCGCCGAGATCCGGATGGCACCGAGGTGATGTCTAGCAAGTTGCTGTACTGGTGTGGTCATCCTACAATGCTGAAAGTCGGCATGGGGCGCCCCATTAGCCTGTGAGATGGCGTCAGTAGCGGACCGATGTGCGAATGGGGCCAAAGGCAGCGCAACAATATTTTCTGAAGAGAAGACACCAAAAGGCGCTGAGATTCCAAGATCCGGATGGCACCGAGGTGGTGTCTAGCAAGCTATGCAGTTGAGTTGTGTGCGCACTTGCGGCGAATAGGTCGAAGGCAGCATAACAATGTTTTCTGAATAGAAGACACCACAAGGCGTTGAGATTCGGTTACCACCGAGGTGATGTCTAGCAAGTTGCCGCACTGGTGTGGCCATCCTACAATACTGCTCCGAATAACGGCGTGGGGTGCCCGAAGGGGGCGGGGGGGAGGCGGCGTGAATGGGCCTTCCTAGGTGGAGGCTCGTCTGCTGTAGTGGGGCGCCCCTTTACCGTTTCAGTTGCCATCCAGCTGAGTTTCGGCTGCTCTTGATGCTACAGCGACAGGCGGCTGCAACAGGACTCTCAAAATGGCGGCCTGTTCTTTGGATTTGGGCCTGGTCCACTAAAATGGCCCTGGGACACCTTAGAACTCGGACGCCCGATTTTTTTTTCCTTTCCTGTACATGCAAAAAAAGGTAAATGCCCGGTACGTTACACGCTTCATCTGCCACGATGAACTCTCCAGAGGAACCGAAAAAAAATATAGTTATGGTAACTATACCATGCATCGTCATATGGAGAGGTGGCACCAATTAATTATAGTGCTGCATAAAAGAGAGATTTGGAGGAGAACCCCTGACCTGCTAGTACATTTATCAAAGAAGTGGCACTGACAGCATCAGAGGCAAGGGAAACGGTCCCAAATATTTAGAAGAACTTTGGAAAGATTAAAATGACATGTTTAGATTGTGGCAAATTAATTTCATGTGGACAGATGAGTGTTACTCTAATAAATACAGCATATGAACATCATCATAGTCGATGGTTGGTAGAGACATTTTGACTATATCCTGGACCTGCCCGTCCTCGCCCAAAATGGCGCCGGAATAAATGGGACTCGTAACTCCTTGTTGTGTACTGGTTGCAGAACCTTGAAATCACGAGATACGTATGCAGTTTTGAAGCACATGGCGGGCGGGGACGAGAATTGATTGAATATTTCGACATCCCTATTGATATTAAGTTCTGATGTGTTATTGATTACTGTACTATTGAAAGTTCGAATTAACGTCACCCATGGTACTTGCCCGCAAATGTATATCTAGATAATTTTATTGTAACTGGCCCTGTCGTATTTTAATTATAAAATGTACGTCCGCCGATTCCGTAACTGTTAGACACCTTAGTTCTTGCAACCTAATGGCCCGCCCGTTACGTTCCTCTACAGTGTAAATGTCTACTCATCATATACGATTACAGTTTGCTCCGTGGCCGGCCCACGTGGTTATAGGCTCGTATTTGTATAATGAAATTTTCACAATAAAGGTTTTTAAAAGAAAACATGGTAGTAGTATATACATTGGTAAAGTTTTTAATAATAGTCACTGTTTTAGAATCAGTAAAAGGCAAGTGAAATAAAGCAGACCAATTACATGAAGGGTAAAAGGTATAATTCGAAGGAACGCAGTAAAGATAAATGGTCAAGGGCTGTTGTGTTTTCTACTCCTGCAACATAAAGTGATCGATAAGAATCTCATATTCAGGCGTATCGGCGACTAAGACAGCAGGTCGACCCTCTTTTGCTCAACGGCTCCGTCATGGGACGAAGAAACGCTCTTTTTCTCGAAAAAAGAATATATTTTACTTGCAGGACAGTTGTAAATTTTCCGGGAAAGTACATTAGCCTGGAACATTATAACATATATTTAAGAAAAAATAATGTTCGGAAGTAATAAAAAGCGTAATTTTTAGGTCATATGACCAAGCCTTTCATCATTAGAATAAGAAAAGTAAAATGAACCAATGAAAAGTTTTATTAACAAGTCACATGACTTGTTATGCTTACGTTACGCGCTGCGCGCCCCGGATGACTTCCGGATGCGCTAACGTGGCGCGTCATATGACGCATTACGCGACAACGCAGGTCCAGAATATAGTCAAAATGTCTCCACCAACCAGCGGTTGGAACACAACCCCTTTCAGCAGGCTAAATAGTTCTGTTAAATGACAACAGAAGGGACAGGCAACAAGAACCATCAGTCAAAGAGGGGAGGGCTAGTTCTTCTCTACCGGGTTACATTGGGGCGCTACCGGAACTGATCGAATTGGTAGTCTACAGTGTTTCTGGATATTCAGACTGAAGCTGGGGTTAGCATGAGAGCAGCACCATTTCGTAGCTCCGTCGTGGCCATTCCGCAACCAATCATGGCAGCCGCTCTTTATCGTTATTTTGGGCGGGGTGGGTGGCGGAGCCAAGCTGTTTTGCAGCCATCATTGTGTGGAGTTCAGTTCATCTCACTAGTTTTGTATTTGTCATGAGGGGTTGTTCCTAATGTTTCTATTTTAGCGAGGTCAAAAAGAGATCCCATTAGTGGCCTACTGATTTTGCTCGATTCCTTTTCTTTTATTTTTACACGATTTTTCGTTATCTGCGAAGACTAAACAGAGTATTGCGACTCTGTGTTTGTTTGTAAATAGAGAATGAACCAAAAAGAACCAATTCTAAAACAGTAAATACTTGGATAACAATCAATCAAATGGAGAGAGAAGCAGGCACGACGTATTACAACGGGGGCAAAGGCCTGCGTTAACTACCCTTCACTATGTGCAAAGAGAGAGTACTCCTAATAGAAATGAGGGGGGGGGGCACCATTCAAAGCAGATCAGTGTGCATAAACACGAAAATGTTTTCACTTACCACGTACTTGACATTCGACAGCTTATGATATTTGCTATTAAAAAACCATTGAAATTCACTGAAAAAACCATAGGTTATAGACCATATACAGTTAGGAATTAGCATTTACAAAACCTTGAAAATTCACTGAAAAAACCATAGGTTATAGACCATATATAGTTAGGAATTAGCATTTAAAAAACCTTATTTTACTCACACAAAACCATTGAAATTCCATATATAGTTAGTTGCACTAACTATATATCGCGCACCCGCAATCCACTGCTGATGATGTCACATATTACATCATTCATGACATGGTCAGTGACATCACTGATGACATCACTGATGACATCTCAAATGACATCACGGATGACATCACTGATGACATCTCATTTGACATCAATGACCACATCACTGATGATATCATTCATGTGACAATACAATGCATCTCCTCACATTTTAATATAACCTCTGTTACACTCAGTGTTAAATACAGAGTATAATTTTTGAAACCATTGACACACCAATACTAGTTACTACATACGCACTCACTGATTCCTACGTCTACACACACATTCACTCATTCACCCATACAATCATTCATACATACAATCAATCATCTTTACAACACTATCATATGCACTCATACACCTATACAGACACTCACACTCTGCCACTCATCCATGGAGTTACTCACACACCTAGTCAGTCCTGTAAAGAATCAATCACACTTCCATTTTCTAATCTATACAGTTAAACATAGAGCACCTTACGTTTTCAACCATATACTAACACATACTTAGTCTCTTATACAATCATTGATACAAGTACACATTGATCTGCACAGAGTCACACACCTCCCAGCCAGCCACACACACACTCAGTCTCCCATGCAAATACTTGGGCAATCAATCAATAACCCATATAGTTACTCATATAGCTACTGATCAACACATGCAGCAGTTTACAGAACAACAGACATAATGATGCACAAATTAAGACAGTTTAGTCACTGACCCATGCACTCAGTGAGACACATTTAATCACTCACTCATACATTCAGTCATGCACCTACTAAATCCTTCGTCCAGACACTTATACTTCCACTCATTCTTCAATATGTAAGACATATTTTAACTTTACAGAAACACACAGTCACTGGATGATGTCATCAGTGATGTCATCCGTGATGTCATTTGAGATGTCATCAGTGATGTCATCAGTGATGTCACTGACCATGTCATGAATGATGTAATATGTGACATCATCAGCAGTGGATTGCGGGTGCGCGATATATAGTTAGTGCAACTAACTATATATGGAATTTTAATGGTTTTGTGTGAGTAAAATAAGGTTTTTTAAATGCTAATTCCTAACTATATATGGTCTATAACCTATGGTTTTTTCAGTGAATATATATATATACATATATATATATTACCTACTGGCAGTCGCCAGTAGGTAGATATAGTTAGGACCTAGTTTCCATAGGAAATGGGAATAACTTTGGCGCCGGTGGACGAATCTTCACGAAATTCTCAAAGAAGATGGCCCGCTCCGCTCCTTCCCTGAAAGTTTTGGGGGGATTCGTCAAGTGGGGGCTGAGAAAAAAGGGGGGTCCCAAAACGTGTTTTCCCCATGTTATTTTCCATAGGACCTTTAGACACGGCTACAGCCTGAACTGCTGAACGGAATTACAAGAAATTTGGCAAAATAGTAGAGTCTGATTCGCAGATCACGCTTTTGCTCAAATGGTATAAATCCCTCCAGTAGTTCCTGAGAAAATCATAGGAAAAAAAATATATATATCTATAAGCGAGCACCGTGCGCGTGAGCGGAATTCTGATTTTCTGTTAGACGTCTGTCAACATTCCAATCGGTCGAAATCAGGAAGTGTTGGCCGCTATTTTGTGTCCGAGGCAGAAGAGAGCCGAAAACAATTGTGGAAAATGTGAAAAGAGGGCAGGGTAGAGACTCCCTGACCCCCTAGGTCTTCTCAGGGGGTCCCTGAAGGACACCTGAAGGCCCCAAAAAATTATAATTTTTTTAATAAAATCGCGAGGTGCGCGCACGGTGCACGCACCCTTCAGGCAGAAGAGAGTCAAAATCAAAAGTGGAGAACGTGAAAAGGGGGCAGGGTAGAGACTCCCTGACCCCCTAGGTTTTCTCAGGGGGTCCCTGAAGGACCTCGAAGGTAAAAGAAACCATTTAAAAAAAAAAATCGAGAGGTGCGTGCGTTGCTTGCACCCTCGAGGCAATAATTCGCGAGGTGCGCACGGTGCTCGCACCCTCGTGGCAATAATTTGCGAGGTGTGCGCACGTCAGAAACCCCCCCCAAAAAAGTACGGTTAAATAACAAGTTTGAGTGTTTAGACGTTGGTTGGCTCTAAAAAGAGCCGTTGTGTTCATTGAGTGTTTTTTGTACCTACAAGTAAGTACCGATGCAGAGTCTAAAATTCAAGAGGAAGACTCTGTTTCCCTTATCGGTAAAATGTACACTGTCTCCTCTATAAATGCCTTGCATGTTGTAACGCAAGTTGTTGTGGTATATAGAACCCATACCATAGTCTCTGAGGAAAGCATAAACAGACTTAGTCACATGTTTCCTTGCTTTCTCAATCTGTGGGCAATATTGGTTGGACCAGTTCCATTTTTGCCTCTGGCATATATTAGAAT
The DNA here is from genome assembly GCF_964261635.1 of Lissotriton helveticus. Lineage (NCBI taxonomy): Eukaryota > Metazoa > Chordata > Amphibia > Caudata > Salamandridae > Lissotriton > Lissotriton helveticus. Next base: position 874,173,161 of record NC_136068.1, on the reverse strand, counting down.
GTACAAAGGCAGTTTGAGGAAAAAGTGACAACAATTGCCTAAAGGTGTCCTTTAAAAGCATTTCCAGACCTACCCCAGTCAAAGTGCCTAGGTCATTTCCACCACAGTGCACAATTATGAGGTCAGGGTGTGGGAGATGCAAAAAGGATTTTACCAATGGCATCAATTGGTGACATCTCAATCCTCTCTGGCCAATCCACATAATATCCACATTTGGTAAATCAAGGTTGAGAAAGCATCTATTTTCTGCATACCTTTCACTCCAGTAAATATAGCTGTGTCCTACAATCCACACTCTAAGCGTCTTGAAGGGAGATCTGGTTGTACTCAGATGGGCTCTGGAAATGAAATGGCAGTTTGAAAAGTAGGAGTTTAGAAAAAAACGTGGATGAGATTCAGTGCACTTGAAAAAAAAGAAATGATTGGTGGTTTCTGTAAATTCAACATTGAAAACTAGGGTGCATGCTACTGGTTTTTTTTAAGGAGAAATGCTAATGGTTGAGAGAAAGTGATTGAAAGGAGCATTGCACAGGATTCACTGCTGTTTTGAAAAGTCAAACACCCTTGCTGATTAGTTTTGCAAATGAACTTTTGACCTGTGTGTTCAGTTAGGTGTCTCTGGAGTGTTACCATGGTAACAGGAAGAGAGAGCTGTGGGGGAAGGTTGAATTTTGTGAGAGATTGAAAGTGTTTCAATGTACAACCAATTAAAATGTTAGTTTTGTTTTGAATTTCTGTGGGAAGATATTTGATTGGTTATCTTCAAGATTAGAGTGTAAAATGAGAGGGGAGCTATGCCATTTTGTGCTTGCTGTCACTGCTGCACTGTTCAGAGATTCTGCTTTAGAAATTCTGCTGTGTGATTGACACTGTTCTAAAACTACAAAAGCATTTTTAAAGGTGAGTTGTTAATTTGTAAGGGGGCCTATGTTGTGCAGTTTAAGTTAAATTGAAAAATGTATTCTATGTGGAAGCAGGGGTTTATTTGCAGAGAGTCTAATTTTGAATTTGACTGCTTTGGGAAAAATATTGTGAAAGGAGTATTTGGTATGTTCATGTGTTTGAGGAGATATTTTTTGCAGTACAGTGCTGTTGTTAAAAATGATGTAAGAGCCTCTTTCACTGTAGTAATCATTTTGCTGAATTGCAAGGCATACTGTCATATGTCTAAGATCACAGTGTGAGTCAGCCTTCATTGCAGAAACATGTGGCAGAACAATTTGCTTAGTTGATGAGTTTTAAAATATGGTAAAAGATGTAGTCATGGAGTAAGTCATTCCTTATGACAGTTAGTGCAATACATTTGAAAGCAGCATGAGTTTCAGGCCTCTGAATTCCCAAATAATCTCCATGCTGTGTAATAAAGATCCTGGGTGTGTTGTAGAAATTGCATATCAACTTTTTCATTAGCATGTACAAATTATTTCATTGAATTCTGATTTCTACATTCTTAGACCCACGTTGAGACTTTGCATTGCCTGTCCACCACTGCACTGTCGGAAAATGTGAAACAGCAGTCCTAGCTAGACTGTTTTTTCACTGTAGTAATCATTTTGCTAAATTGCAAGGCATACTGTCATGTGTCTAATATCACAGTGTGAGTCAGAGTTTATTTCAGAAACATGTGGCAGAATAATTTGCTTTCTTAATGTGTTTTAAAATATGGCAAAAGATGTAATCATGGAGTAAGTCATTCCTTATGACAGTTAGTGCTATAAATTTGAAAGCAGCACGTGTGTCAGGCCTCTGAATTTCCAAATAGTCTCCATGCTGTGTAATAAAGATCCTGGGTGTGCTGTAGAAATTGCATACCAACTTTTTCAGTAGCATGTACAAATTATTTCAGTGAATTCCGATTTCTACATTCTTAGACCCACCTTGAGCCCTTGCATTGCCTGTGCACCACTGCACTGTCCAAAAATGTGAAACAGCAGTCCTAGCTAGACTGTTTTTTCACTGTAGTAATCATTTTGCTGAATTGCAAGGCATACTGTCATGTGTCTAAGATCCCAGTGTGAGTCAGAGTTCATTTCAGAAAAATGTGGCAGAATAATTTGCTTTCTTAATGTGTTTTAAAATATGGCAAAGGATGTAATCATGGAGTAAGTCATTCCTTATGACAGTTAGTGCTATAAATTTGAAAGCAGCATGTGTCTCAGGCCTCTGAATTCCCAAATAGTCTCCATGCTGTGTAATGAAGATCCTGGGTGTGCTGTAGAAGTTGCATACCAACTTTTTCTGTAGCATGTACAAATTATTTCAGTGAATTCGATTTCTACATTCTTAGACCCACCTTGAGCCCTTGCATTGCCTGTATAACAGTGCACTGTCCAAAAATGTGAAACAGCAGTCCTAGCTAGATTGTTTTTTCACTGTAGTAATCATTTTGCTGAATTGCAAGGCATACTGTCATGTGTCTAAGATCACAGTGTGAGTCATTATTCATTTCTGAAAAATGTAGTGGAATAATTTTCTTAGTTGATGTCTTTAAAAATATGGGAATCAAGTCGAAACAAATGACATCAAAGAATTCTTAGCCGAATGGCTAAATGAATCTGGTACAGTTCAGACCATTGATGAAACTACTAGGGAAGACTTAGAAAGAGAAATTTCGATTACTGAGGTACAAATTGCGCTGTCAGACCTGGCCAATGGGAAAGCTGCTGGTCCAGATAAAATCCCACTGGACCTTTACAAAATATTTGAAAAACAAATAATGCCGTATTTATTAGATTTATTTTTGGGGGTACAATGGAATGGTATTCCACCAGAATTATGGCAGCAAACAAACATAGCTATTTTTCCTAAAAAAGGAAAACCCCCTGAATATCCATCGTCATACCGCCCAATTTCGTTGATAAACTCCGACTCCAAACTCTACGCCAAGATACTCGCCAATAGGCTCAGCAGGGTTGTCGAACATTTGGTCTCCCCGTGGCAACACGGATTTATACCTGGAAAGGGTACCACAGATCATACCCACAGGGCCATCTCTCTTTTTGACATCGTTGGCCGGATGTCAATGATCCTGCTTGACGCCGAGAAGGCATTCGATCGAGTGTCTTGGAGTTTTTTTATGGGGGATTCTGGAATTAAACAACTTTGGTCCAGAGTTTGCCAAAGCCATCAAGGCATTATATATTACCCCCAGGGCTAGACTTTCTGTACGGTGGGTGGAGTCGGAGTTTATCAACATTCAAAGGGGGACATGACAGGGCTGCCCATGTTCGCCAATCTTATTTGCCTTATACATTAATCCACTAATTCTGAAATTGCTTGCATTCAAATTAATAGAACCAGTTAGGGTTGATATTCATCAAACTAAAATATTAGCATATGTCGATGATGTGGCGGTATTAACACCAAACCCTGCTGAGGCGATTCAGGAGATTGAGCAAATCACTAATACCTTTGGCCTGTATTCAGGCTACTCCCTGAATAGAGACAAAACGATGGTTTTGTGTACGGATAACATCTCGTACAAAAGTCCATATAAGGTTGGTAATGCCATCTATCTTGGAGTTTGTATATCACCCAAGGTGGAGACAATTAATTAACTTAATTATGAGCCCCTTATGAGAACTATCAAAAAAGATCTCTCAAGATTAAACAATCTCCACCTCTCTATTATTGGCAGGGGGAATTTTATTAAAATGAACATCTTTCCAAAGATATTATATCTATTTCGTGCAATACCGCTGATGGCGGATGACAATATCATTAAAACTGTAGACTCCTGTTTATCTAAATTTCTCTGGAGCTATGGGAAAATTAGGAGGGCTCTTTTATATTTATCTTTGCCCCTTGATAAAGGAGGGCTGGCTATTCCAAATATTACGCTATACTTGTGGGCAGCCCTTCTTCAGCAAATGACACCCTTATTTATCCCTAAAACACCAATAGGAACCATACCAGCTCAGGATATACCATCAATTTATGAATTGGCAATTGGCAATAAAGCCAGAGGACTATTGCTAAGGCAGATAGAACCATCTTATTTAAAAAAAAAACTAAATTTAAGATTATACATAGTGCATTGAATATATGGAAAAGAGCTTCTAAACTTCTATCAATTCCAAAATATACTAAATATACCCCCCTGTGGCAGAGCTCAATTTTACCACACCAATTTAATGATGGGCTTGCTAGAAAATGGGAGAGCTTGGGGATCAATACAGTGGGGGATTTTCTTTCCCATGATCCTAATATGGGGTTTCAAAATATACAACTAAAATTTACTGTTCCTAGAAATGATTTCCTTAGATATATTCAAATATTTACCATTCTTAACCAAAAATCCCCAAAAATTACATTGGATAATGTTCCTCTGTTGGATATCATAGGGAAACGATCTACCAGGATAGGTACCATCTATGAATTATTGATACAGAATCAAAGAGATGATCTGAGCATACTGAGAGAGGTTGGTCTAGTAAATTAGGAAATCCCAATGTTGATATTGATTTGTCCCTGGTACTTTCGTCTGAATTATTTTTAGCATCTAATCTCAAGGCCCAACTCTATAAAACCATATATAACCTATACTTCACACCAGCAAAACTGTATGCTTGGGGCAAAAGAACAAATAGTAATTGTTCAAGATGTGGGCGGGGTCCTGCAGACCTAGTACACATGTTTGCAGAATGTCCTAAATTAGATTTATGCAAAAAAATGATTTGTCTACACTCTATTTATTAGGCCATGATAGCACTCTTGGGCATATCAAAGAGGAAGAATCAACTTTATTTTTGGGGACAGCAGTATTTCGGATTATTTTGGCAGCTCGGTGGAAAGATGTTGACCCTCTAACTTTCCAAATGTGGCTAACCTGTTTTCTAGGAGTATACAAGCAAGAGATAGCTATTTATGAAGCCAGGGGTAAAAAATCTAGAATACGAGGTGCCCAAATTTGGTCTCCAATTACCACCTGGTATCATGATATAAGAAATGTGTAAATTTCAATGGTAATGTTTTTTTTTTTTTTTGTTATTCGGAATCTTGGTTTTTAAAAAGATACTTGTCTATGTCATGACTATGTAATATGTAATTTTGTATTATCTGACTTTTGCTCGAAATAAAAAAAATATGGAAATACATGTACTCATGAAATTGATAAAACTAGTTTTGTATTATTTATTAGTAAAAATAATAAACTGAAGTGTTTATATTTTTCTGCTAGGGACAGCAAGATTATAAAATGTAATATGGATCAAAATCATAAGACCTTTGAAGTCACTTTTGAAATTTCAAACACTCTGATAGAGGACTTAAATGTACCTTTTGTGGACAGAAGCAATGAAGAGCAACTTATTGGGGCAGGAGATATAACCTGTGATTTTTGGGATGAAAGTTTGGACATTGAATTTATAGATGCATTAGATGATGTTGAATTTAATGTGTTAAGTTCGGAAGTAGATGAAGATATTACTGAAATTTCCGATGACATCATGCTAGATGTTCTCTTACAATATGAAATGTCCCAAAAATAAATTTATGATTAAAAATTAAAAATGATTTCAGTGAGTTTTCTTGTGTAATTGTAATCTTTGAACTAGTAGCCAAGTTATTGTGGTATAAACTGAGTCTTACAGCATAGTTTTTATTTCCAGGTGTATATTGTTTGACTTTTAGCAAAGTTTCTGTGATTGTTGATTTCCTATTATACAAAGGTATTCAAGAAAATGTGTGTTTGTATGCACTGTGGTAAAAAATTAGACTATTTGTGATCTTAGACATATGATAGTATGCCTTGCAATTTAGTAAAATGATTACTACAGTGAAAGAGAGCTCCTGCTGGGAGTGCTGTTTCAGAGTTTAGGACAGTGCAGTGGTGTTCTGGGAGTGTAGAGGGTCAAGGTGAGACTTAGAATGTGGAAATGAGAATTCACTTAAATGATTACTACATGCAACAGAGACAGTTGCTATGCAATTTCAACATCACACACAGGATTTTTATTACACAGCTTGGAGACTATTTCGGTATTCAGAGGCCTGGCACACATGCTGCTTTTGACTTTCTAGCACTAATTGTCCTAAGGCCTGACTCATTGCATGAGTACATGTATTCCCATATGTTTAAACACATCAACTAAGTAAATTATTCTGCCACATTTTTCTGAAATGAATTCTGACTCACAGTCTGATCTTAGACACATGACAGTATCCCTTGCAATTCAGTAGAATAATTACTACGGTGCAAAGGAATTTGGCTGGGAGTGCTGTTTCAGATTGTAGGACAGTACAGTAGTTTTGAAAGAGTTTAGCAGCATTTGATAGGGATGTTGTTTCAGGGTTTAGGACAGTGCAGTGCTGTTCTGGTAGTATAAGGGGTCAAGGTGGGACTAAGAATATAGAAATTAAAATACACTGAAATGATTACTACATGCTACAGAGAGAGTTGCTATGGCATTTCAACAGCACACATAGGATCTCTATTACACAACATGGAGACTATTTGGGAATTTAGAGGCCTTATACACATGCTGCATATCTTGTTATAGTTCTACATGTCCTAAAGTGTAACTCACTGCATAACTACATTTATTCCTATATTTTTAAACACATCAAGTAAGAACATTTTTCTGCCACAATTATCTGAAATGAATACTAACTCACAGTGTGACCTTATACACATGACAGTATCCCTAAAATTCATTAAAATTATTACTACAGTGAAAGGGGTTCTTGGTGGTAGTGCAGTTTCAGGGTTCAGGGCAGTGCTGTGGTGTTTGAACATTATAGGGGCATTTGCTGAGGATGGTGATTCTGGATTTAAAGCAGTAGAGTAGTGTTGAAAGAGTTTAGTAGGTTTTGCTAGGGATGGTGTATCAGGGTTTAATACAGTGGCTTACACTTCAGGCAGTGTAGGGGGTCATGGTGGGACTGAGAATGTAGACATGTAAATGTACTGAAATGATTAGTACATGCTACAGAGAAAGTTGCTATGGCATTTCTACAGTACACTCAGGATGTTTATTACATGTAGTGCTACAAAGTCCTATGTAGTATGTGTCAGGTTTCTTAATTCCCAAATATTTTCCATGCTGTCTAATAAAGATCCTGTATGTGCTGTAGAAATGTGATTGTAACTCTCTCTGTGTAGCATGTAGTAATCATTTCAGTGAATTGCAAGGGATATTTTGATTTCTCTAGAATCAGAATGTGAGTCAGTGTGTTTTTGGGAATATTCTGATAGAATCACTTGCTCAATGCATGTGTTTGTAGATATGAGAATACATGTACTCATGGAGTGAGTCAGGCTTTAGGACATAGAGTGCTTTATTCTCCTAGCCCTTACTTGATACCATACACTGCCCAAGCACAACTGCATTGTTCTAAACTCAGAATTATCAATCTAATCTTGAACTTCTACAGGGACTGAACACCACTGTGCTGTCCTAAATCCTGAAATACCATCCCTAGCAAAACCTGCTAAAGTCTTTCAACACTACTGCACTGCTCTAAACCCTGAAACATAATTTTCAGCAAATGTCCTTATAATGTTCAAACACCACTGCACTGTCCTAAACCCCGAAACAGCACTCACTGTACGATGTCCTACAGTGCCTGAACTCTGCTGTTGTGCCTTAAAATTACTTATGGAGTGAACCAGACTTAACAACATATAGTGCTTTTAATTACTATGTAGTATGCTAGTAGTGGTCTACAATTGTAAAAAAAAATAATTAAATATGTTTTTTTTTCTTCACAACAGATTTTAATTATCTACAGAAAGAAAAAACAAGATGCCATCTAGAATTGAGAGAAGAAAAAGATATAAACAGGCTTACATTTCCAAGAAAAAATAAGTACAAGATTTATCTAAAGAGCAAGGTCTGGAAAAAACAAAGAAAGCTCCTGGTAAGTTAACAAAGGATTTCATAAGGAAAATAACTCAATTTAAAAAACTGTGGACAATCAGGAAAAAAAGAAAAAAATGTCTGTAACTACAAAAAAAAACAGAAAAAAATAAAAAATGATAGAAAAATATGTGGGAAAGATACTCTTTATAGTAATAGACGCAGAAATCAATTTGTTGAGATTCAGAAGCGAATGTTTCATAACAGAGTTGTTGGAAATTTATTTAAAAATGTAAAGAATTGTAAAAGAAAAACAGCTTTTTATAAGAAGAAAAAACATATCTAGTCAATTGTGAAGAGAGCTTTTGAATTAAAAAAGAAACTTTTTGTTTTAGTAATCAGTAGGGTTCGAACACTAGATAAGCCTATCAATGTTATGAAGGTCAAAAGTAAGTGGAAAAGACTAATTAATAGAACTCATTTTTGTAATATTTTTTCTGGAGAATGGAAACATTCAGGTAGATTCATCAAGCATTTTTGCGCGCGCAAACAGTGCGAATCGCAAAATTCGGCCGTTTGCGCCCGCAAAAATGGCATTTGAGATGCATCAAGGGTTCATGCACTCGCAATTTAAGATTTCGCAAATAATTGCGAGTTCTCAAATTGCGATTGCATTTAAGGAATCGCAATTTGCTATTCCTTAAATGCAATGCATGAATCATTCCAAGATTGCGAATTTGCAATCTGGGGCCGCTATTTACTGCAAATTCAAACTATGTGGTAAATATCAAAAACTTAGAAATATGCACTTTAGTGCATTTTTCTAAGTTGTATATCACACACACACATGTCCTTGGGACATGTGTGTGCGCAACACCAGTGAACATTACCATTTCAGGGGTGCAACAGGGTGTCCTTTAGACACCCTGGCACCCTTGAAATTGCGGCACATTTGCGATTCGCTAATTGCAAATCGCAAATAAGGAATGACTCCCCATTCATTCTTATGGGCCTTTAGGCCCATAGGAATGAATGGGAAAGTCATTCCTTATTTGCGATTAGCAATTAGCGAATCGCAAATAAGGAATCAGTAGGAATGACAAATAACATTGCGATCCCTACATGCATCCCGTTTTGCGAGTCTTTAATAGCGAATCCTTAAAATTCGCTATTAAGGTCTCGCAAAATATAACTTTGATGCATCTGGGGGCATGGTTCAAATTGTGAGCCATTTTTTAATGAAGAGAGTTACTTTCAGAGTAATGATTTGTTGTATGCAGTTGACACCAGTGGTTAAGCTTACGAGGTTAAGAATGGTAGCCCGATTGAAAAAGAGAAAATTGTCCCTAGAAATGCAGAAGAGGTGTTAGCTGATGAAGTTTTAGGGAGACGTGCTAAGGCTCCAGTGTACACTTGGAATTGTAGTATTATTTGTAGTGTACGACAGGATTCAATTGATTTGTTTCGCAATTTTTTACATAAGTATACTAAGAAAAGTGTTAAACAGAAGATAAAGATGTTGCAAGAATTAGACCCCTACAGAGTGAGAGAAAAAACGGGTTTGCAAGGTCATTCTTTGGCTTGTCTTTCTAAAAAAGTATGTCAGAGCGTTTTTCACCATTTTAGGATGTTAGCAGTGCATCATACTGAAGTGAGGAAATTAGTGAGAAGGTTGTATTATGCAAAAAGTCCAGCACTTAAGCTAAAACAGTTTAACAGTGCTCTTTTGCATGGATCTGTATTATATGTATTCAACATTTGTGAAGAAATAGAGGCTAGTTACTTTGGTCCTGAAGAAGAAAGTGCAGAAACAGATACATTAATAGAAGGAAATGTGGAAGAAAATTTACAGAATTGTAGTACAGAAAATTTTGAGCAAGAAATTACAAGGTTTAAGGTCATTTCAGGTGAAAGGCCAAACTTTTCTTGTATTTGTTGTAGACGAATTCATTATAAAAATCAGACCAGGTTAGTTGATCTATATTTAAAAAGTGAAAAGTAGAATAATAGTGAGTGGAAGGAATTTGCAACATATTTGTTGGTTGAGAATTGTTTTGATTTGGGTTCTGATCAACGTATTTGTAAAGATTATTATAATAAATTAGATGAGAATAAGATGCCTGCTAGAGCTGTTCATAATAATCTTGAGTTGGTAAATATTCATTCTGAACTGATGGATTTAAATACTTATGAGTCTATTCTCATTCAATGTGTGCATCCATTTCAGGCTATTGTTCGCATGGAGCCTAAGACAGGGAAATTGCCTCCTTCAGATATACAGAGAGGATTAAAGGGAAGAGTTTTATATTTGCCTCTAAATTTAAAGAAAAATACTGAAACAATTGGTGTAGAAAATGTAGAAGAGGAACCTTTAGTTATTCTAGTTAATGACGTTCCTACGAAGAGTAAGAAAATCTAGCAATAATTAGTGGATGTTAGGAAAGTGAAAAAGGCAACGTTGTACTTGGTAAAAAATAATCAATACTATAAAAATGTGTATGTAGGAGAAGAGAAAATAACTGTAGAAGAGGAGAGTGATTTGCCAACTGCACAAATTGAAAAAGTGGATGTGTCCAGAACTGAAGAAATTTATGAACATTATAGTGTGCATCCACTTCACTCTAAAGAAGTGATGGGTAATACTATTGAGTTATTTCAAATGAAAGAAGCAAAAGGAAGTCCCATTAGTGTATGGGAAGAAAGCTTGGAAGCTAGTTGCTTCCCTCAGTTATTTCCAACAGGCAAAGGTGGACGATATGATGAACGACCGTTACAGATTCCTGCATCTGAATATCGGACATCAAGGTTATATGCAGAAGATCCAAGGTTTCGCCAATGTATTCCATATTTGTTTCATCTTCTGTTTGAGTTACTTGTTTGGACTTTCTTATGCAGTGAACCATATACTAAAAAGTGGAGTACATTTGCAAAATGTTTCGGCAAAGGACTTTATGGATAAAGATCAACAGAATGATACTGTTTTGGAATCTCACCTAATTAATCTCATGGCATGTCAGCGTGGTACTAATGAGTATTGGTACCGTCGTCATGGGGAATTTAAATGTATGCTAAGAAACTTAGGAACTCCTACATGATTCCTTACACTAAGCTGTGCAGAGTATGCTTGGGAAGATTTACTTCAATTTCTTCGAGAGGCAAATGCTAACATAGAAAATATGGAATACAAGACACCTGGAGAACTGTGCTCTTTGGATCCAGTTAATGTATGCAGGTATTTCAATCATAGATTTGAAGCTATGATGTCTTTTATCACAGACAAAAAAAATCCTCCTCTTGGAGAGGTTCTGGATTTCTTATGGAGAAAGGAGCATCAAGCATGAGGTGCTCCTCACATACATATGCTGCTATGGATCAAAGATGCCCCCAAATTTGGAACAGATTCAGATGACACAGTGATGAGTTTTATTGAACAATATTCTACATGTGCTGTACCCAAAAATACAGTCGAAAAGAATTTAAGACATCAAGTCTTACGGTTTCAAACCCATCGTTGTGGAAAATACTGTCGTCAAAAGTACAAATCTAAGGATCAGTTCTACACAAAATGTCGATTTGCATTTCCACCTCCAGTATTATCAAAAGGAAGAGTGAACAATTTTATGTCATCTTTGCGACATACTGTCACAAGAAAATCACTGAAAAATACCTACAACTTAAAAAGAAATGAAGAGTCGAAATACATAAATGACTATAACCCTGTCATTTTGTCCATGTGGAATGCTAACATGGATATTCAATATGTTGCAGACATCTCGATTGCTGTGGCTCGATATGTAACATCTTACATTACAAAATCAGAAAAGACGGAACTAAAGGAAATGTGGGAAGAAATTTCTCAAGAAAAGAGCCTAAGTAAGAAATTGTACAGTTACAGTTTGAAGATGTTGTCTCATCGAGAAATCGGAGCATATGAATGTTCAGATCGCTTATTATCTGCAAGTCTATACTCCAAATCTAGAACAATCATTTGGGTGAGTTTAGGTATTGCAAGAACACAAAACCGAGTTTTGAAATCTGTACAAGAAATTGAGTATTTAGCAAACAGAGAACCAGACAGTACAGATATTTTGAAGACAAATATGTTGGATACATACTATCCAAATAGAAGTAATCATCTTGAGGATGTTTGTCTCTTTGAAGTACTGCAAAGCTATACTTTTAAGAAAAATATTAAAGAAGATATCAATAAAGGAGTATATGCTGTGATTGGATCTGAAGGATGTTTAGTGAAACAAAGAAAAGGACACTTGATTAATCACCGAAAACTGAGTTGCGAAACTGCTGACAAAAGAGAATTTTACTATTTAGCTCTTTTGCAACTCTTTAAGCCATGGCGAACAGAACTGGAACTACTTGGAGTTGTTGACAGTTATGATGATTCATTCAACGCAACTAAAAATACTATAAAATGTCCTGCTTTTACTAATTATATAAAAATGTTGAACGACAGAATACAGCAAGAAGCTACAATTGCAGCATAGATTGCTAGAGACAGTTCTCAAGACAGACAAAGTTCTCCTTCGTTGAGTCAGGATCCACTAGGAGAACCAATTATTCAAAATGAAGCAGCGACTGCCATCGATGAGGTGGAAACAGCAATGCAACAAGCTCAAGAGGATGTAATAAACTTAGAAAAATTGGAAAAACAACTAAATGTTGAGCAAAAACAAATATACGATCAAGTGACTGAACAGATTGAGCATGGTTTATATCACGAGAAAAAAGAGTGCTCATGTACGTCATTTCAACCTGTCCGACTGTACGTGAGTGGAGAAGCAGGAACTGGAAAAAGTTTTCTAATTAAAGCAATTGCAACTTATCTACAGAAAAGAACTGAGTCGTAACTCTCTTGTGTTGTTACTGCTCCAACTGGATTGGCAGCACATAACATTAAAGGCATTACTTTACATCGTTTATTGATGCTGCCAGTAGAGCATGAAAATAAATTAGAATACCACAAGCTATCTGGAGAAGCTTGTTGTGAAGTTTCTAGAGTCTTGAAAAAATTGAAACTTCTCATTATTGATGAGGTAAGCATGGTATCAAATTTAATGCTTACCTTTGTGCATTTAAGAATGCTACAAAACCTGAATACAGAGTATGATGTGTTATTTGGAGGCAAACACTTCATAGTTTTTGGAGATCTACTACAACTAACTCCTGTGAAAGGATAGCCAGTATTTAAAACAGTTACACATGAAGACACCAGAAAGTGCCTGGGAAGCATTGGAAATGTTAATATTTGGTCATATTTTGAATATTCAGAACTCATTATAAATATGCGACAGGCAAAGGACGCTGATTATAAAAGTATTCTTGAATATATAAGAATTGGAAAAGTGAGTGAACACGGCAAAGAAGCTTTACAGGCACGATTACTTACAAATTTGTTTCCAAACGAAAATATATATAGAAAAATTGCAGAAAAGAAATCAGTGATATGCTTGATGTCAACTCTGCAAGAATGTTCAATAATCAATGAAAAAATGCTAAAGTTAGAAAATCAAGAAATTATAAAACTGGAAGCTATTGATAGAATAGAGCATGAAGGAGTTACTATTATTTTGTCTGAAAAGTTGAAATCAAAATTGGATTCTTTAGAAATAACAATATCTAAAACTTCTGGTTTAGAAAAGAATCTATATGCATGTCTAAATTGTCGTATAATTTTACGACGTAATTTACATGTGGAAAGAGGTTTAGTAAATGGAGCAATGGGTAATGTTGTTGATGTTGTGAATTACCCAAATAGAGATGACATTGAATTTTTGAAAATCAAATTTGATGAAATTGAACAAGAACAACAATTGAGTCGTTGTTCAGCTCGATTTTTGCTTGTAAAAGATTTATATGTCCGCCGAAAACAGTTTCCTGTTTGTTTGGCATATGCAGTGACTATTCATAAATCTCAAGGTTTAAGTGTAGATAGTGCTTTGGTGAATATTGGAAGTACAGTGTTTAAAGAGGGTATATCATATGTTGCTTTATCTCGAGTCAGAACTTTATCTGGATTATACCTGATTGATTTTGATGGCACAAAGATTAGTGCAGATGTAAATTGTGTAATAGAGTATAATAGGTTAAGAAGAGAACATCCTCCCAATTTACCTCAATATCCAGTACTTGAAAAGCGTGTTGTAAGCCGCAAAAGAAGATATGAGAAAAATTGTAGCGAGGTTGCGGAGAAAAGAAAAAAACTAGATGAACCAGTGATAGTAAGCAAAAAGAAAAAGGATTCTATTGAAGAGGTTTTTGGTTTTCAGTTTGAAAACAGTTCTGGTGTCAACTGCTATGCTAATGTAGTGGTTAATGTTTTTTTTTTTCTTGAAACTTTACTACAGCAAATTGTTGAAAATCGGGACAAAAGATTTTGTTGTTTGTTGAATTCTGTGTTTGAGAAATGGAGTGATAAAACTAAAATAGAAAGTGTTTCTGATATTTGAAATGTTTTAGACATATGTTGTGGTTTAAATCAATTTTCACAGAATATTCAGCAAGATTGTCAGGAATTTCTAATGTATATGCTTGTTGTATTGCAAGATGAAGGTATAAAAATTGAAACTCTTTTTGGCCTTTCTTATGAATGGCAACATGATTGTGACAATTGCTCGTTTTCAAGTAATACTGAAATAGACACTGAAAGATTTATATATTTGACTCTACCAGACTGCAAATCAGTGTCTTTTAATAATCTAGTTAGAGAAGCAAATCAAAACATGGTCTGTACCCAATGTAACTCTGAAATGTTATCAACGTTATTTATACAAAGATATGGACAGTATGTAATTTTAATGCTGCAACAATGCAGACCTGATGGAAGAAAACTGACAACTTTAATAAAAAAATGTGTGGCTTCTCAACTATCAATATCAGGATAAACTTTTGTAACTGTAGCAATTATTTTCCATGATGGTGCTTCTACAACATCAGGACATTACACAGCTTATTTAAAATGTACGAAAGGCTGGACTCTTTGTAATGATACTCAATTGATTTTTAAACAACGTTTGCCTTATGACTTACCAAATTCTTACCTAGTGTTTTTACAACCCAAATTTTAAGAAAATATTTGGCCTGGTAAAATGACTCCTGTTAAGAAAGGGTAGTCTGGTGTTGAAAGGTACATTAAGAGTGAGGGTGATGAGGTTCAAAAAATTATTGTAGAGATAGTGTAAGTGTATCAGATACTGGGTGATGTGGCTATCAGAGGAGATGTTGATCATCAGTGAGGCAGAGGTGTTTTAGATTTGTTGTAGTTGTTGGCGATGTTGCTGACATTTTTCATTGCCTTGTAGAGGTTTCTTTTAATGGTATACAGCTCCTTGGTGAGATAAAGGATGAGCAGAGTGTGATCGACATACCAGATGATGTTGAGGTTCTGATAGCATGCTAGTTGTTTAAGGTTCTATGTACATGAGAAATAGCATCGGGTGGAGGTATAACCATTGTTAGATGGTCCAAAAGATGTTGGTGCTTTTGGTTCAGAAGGTTGGGAAACGGACACCTAAGAGTACTATTAAGTAACTTTCAAACTAAGGATTTCACACATACTATTTGGCCATGAGGAATGATGTGTGAAACAAAAAACAACTATTTCTGGTAAATGTTGTTAGCATATGTTTGTACATTACTTTATTTAGGGTGTATAAGAAAGAAGTAATAATGTTTTGTTACTTTGTGATTGTTGATGACATTACTTACTTACATAAAAAATTGCTGTTTGAAAAAGACATTTAAGATATGTTTTTTCTAATTGTTACATTCTAAAATGAAAATGTTGAATGGGTTTTTTAAAGACAATCTTATTGATTGTCTTTTTTTTTTGCCCGCTGATATATGATGAGTACTATTGAACTCACTCTTTTCAGTGAAATTCAATTTATTCTGAGAACAGCAAAATAAAATAGAAAACGTATTGTACATATTATTTTGTAATGTGAAATATATATTATTACTCCCTCAGTCCCTTTCTCCCGCTCCCTTTCCTTTATTCTCTCCTCACTCTCCTTTCCTCCATCCATCTCTAAGTCTCTTCTTCTGTCTCAGTCACTATAACTGACTTACTCCTTCACATTTCTTCACTCTCCTCTGTTTGTGTCTCTCACTGTCTCCCTCTCTCTTCACCACTCTTCCTTTTTTCCTCTCTCTTTCCATAATCCTTCTCTCTCACTTACTTCTTTTTCCTTTCTCTTACTATGCTTCTTTTTCCATCACTCCCCTTCCCTCAGTCTTATATCCCTTCTCTCACTGTCACTGCCCTTCACTCAATCTAAGTCCTCTTCCCCCACTTCATGTTCTCCTCTCTGTGCATCAGTCACAGTCCCTTTCTCCTGCTCCCATTCCCTCACTCCCCCTCACTCTCTTTTACTCACTCCATCTGCCAATACCTTTCCCTATTTCCCTTTCCTCATTCCCTTTTGCTAACTCTCATTCCTTTAGTCTCTCACTCTCCTTCACTCCATTTCTCTCTCCCTGTCTCTCTCTGTCTCAATCAGTCTAACCATTTCACTCCCTGTGAATTACTCGTTCTCCCTCTCTTTCTCTCTCCCTCTCTCCCTCTCTCTCTTCCTCACCCTTCCTTTCTTTCCCTTTCTGTTTCCTTCACTCCTACTATCTTTTGTATAATGAAATATATATTATAACTCAATTTTTTCTTGTCTTCCACAGATACTATATTTAAAAAACAAATGTACTATTAACTTGTCATTATTTATAAGGTACGTTTTATAAACAAAAAATACTTTTTCATCACCCTCTTACTTCTCTTTCTCTCTTTCCCATTCTTTAATCTCTCTCTTACTACCCTCCTTTTACTCATCTTACTCACCTTTCCTCATTTTCATTACTCACTTCATTCATCTTTACAGTCCTTCTCTCACTATCAGTACTCTTTCTTCACCCTCACACACGTTATCCAACTACCTCTTTCCCCTCTCTGTCCCTCACTTTTCTTTCCTATCTTACTCCATCACTACCTTTGTCTAGCTATATCCCTCAGTCTCTTCTCACTCCCCCTTACACTCTTTCCTTCACATCATCCCTCAATCACTTTCACTCACTCCACTTCTCTCACTCCCTCACTCCCCTCAGTCTCTTTCACTAAGTCCATCCGTCAATACCTTTCCCTTATTGTCCTTTCCTCATTCCCTTTTGGTACCTCTCATTCCTTTAGTCTCTCACTCCCCTTCACTCCATTTCTCTCTCCCTCTCTCCCTCTGTCTCACTCAGTCTAACCATTTCACTCCCTGTCGGTTACTTGCTCACCCTCTCTTTCTCTGTCACTGTCTCCTTATCTCTCTCTCTCCCTCATCCTTCCTTTCTTTCCCTTTCTGTTTCCTTCACTCCTACTTCCTTTTGTATTATGAAATATATATTATAACTCAATTTATTCTTGTCTTCCACAGATACTATATTTAAAAAACAAATGTACTATTAACTTGTCATTATTTATAAGGTAAGTTTTATAAACAAAAAATACTTTTTCATCACTCTCTTACTTCTCTTTCTCTCTTTCCCATTCTTTAATCTCTCTCTTACTACCCTTCTTTTACTCATCTTTCTCACCTTTCCTCATTTTCATTACTCCACTTCATTCATATTTACAGTCCTTCTCTCACTATCAGTACTCTTTCTTCACCCTCACTCACGTTATCCAACTACCTCTTTCCCCTCTCTGTCCCTCACTTTTCTTTCCTATGTTACTCCATCACTACCTTTGTCTTGCTATATCCCTCAGTCTCTTCTCACTCCCCCTTACACTCTTTCCTTCACATCATCCCTCACTCACTTTCACTCACTCCACTTCTCTGACTCCCTCACTCCCCCTCAGTCTCTTTCACTCAGTCCATCCGTCAATACCTTTCCCTTATTGTCCTTTCCTCATTCCCTTTTGGTAACTCTCATTCCTTTAGTCTCTCACTCCCCTTCACTCCATTTCTCTCTCCCTCTCTCCCTCTGTCTCACTCAGTCTAACCACTTTACTCCCTGTCAGTTACTTGCTCACCCTCTCTTTCTCTGTCACTGTCTCCTTCTCTCTCTCTCCCTCATCCTTCCTTTCTTTCCCTTTCTGTTTCCTTCACTCCTACTTCCTTTTGTATTATGAAATATATATTATAACTCATTTTTTTCTTGTCTTCGACAGATACTATATTTTAATAAAAAAAGTATTAATAACTTGTCATTATTTATAAGGTAAGTATGACAAACAAAAAAGACCTTTTCATCACTATATTACTTCTCTTTCTCTCATTTCCTTTCTTCACTCTCTCTCTTACTCACCTTCTTTTTCTTCATCTTACTCCCCTTCCCTCATTCTCCTTACTCCCCTTCATTCACCTTTACACTCCTTCTCTCATCATCAGTACTCTTCCTTCACCCTAACTCACCTTGTCCAACTCCCTCTTTCCCCTCTCTGTCCCTCACTTCTCTTTCATATCTTCCTCCATCACTACCCTTGTCTTGCTGTATCGCTCAGTCTCTTCTCACTCCCCTTACTCTCTTTCCTTCACATCATCCCTCACTCACTTTCACTCACTCCACTTCTCTCACCTCCTCACTCCCCCTCAGTCTCTTTCACTCAGTCCATCCGTCAATACCTTTCCCTTATTGTCCTTTCCTCATTCCCTTTTTGGTAACTCTCTTTCCTTTAGTCTCTCACTCCCCTTCACTCCATTTCTCTCTCACTCTCTCCTTCTGTCTCACTCAGTCTAACCATTTCACTCCCTCTCAGTCACTCCCTCTCCCTCTCTTTCTCTCTCTCTCACTCTATCTCTATCTCTCTCTCCCTAACCCTTCCTGTCTTTGTCTTTCTGTTTCCTTCACTCCTACTTTATCCCTCAGTCCCCTTTCCTCTCTCTTAATCTCCTTCCTTCTCTCTCATTCCCTTTCGTCACCCTCATACCCCTTTTCTCACTGTTACTGCCTTTCATTCACCCTCAGTACTTTTCCCTTAGTCACCTTCCCTCACTCATCTTTCCTCACTGCCTCACTCCATCTCACTTATTCCCCTTTGCTTATTCCTTCCCTCACTTTTTTTCATCCATGTTTCTCTCCCTGTTTCCCTCTGTGTCACTCAGTCTCACTGGCTCACTCCTTCTCAGTTCCTTACTCTTCCTCTCCCTCTCTCTCACTCTGTCCCTCTCTCTCCCTTACCCGTAAACTCCTTTTTTCTCTCTTTCTATCAATCCTCTTCTATTCCTCACTTAGTTTCCCTGTCTCTTAATTTTCTTCCTTCTCCCTCACTTATCTTCCCTCTTCCTCATACTACTTCCCTAACTGTCACTGCTCTTCAATCACTGTCTCTCCCTTTCTCCCTCTGCACTTCATCCTATCTGTATTTTTCACCACTTCACTTTCCCGCTCCCTTTTCCTCACTCCCCCTCACTCTGCTTCTCTCACTCCCCTTCCCTCACTCTCCTTCCTTTACTCCTCTTTCATCACACCCTCACTCCATCTCACTTACTCCCCTTTGTTTACTCCCTCACTCACTTTTTTTCATCCTTGTTTCTCTCCCTGTCTACCTCTGTCTCACTCACTCTAACTGCTTTACTCCTTCTCAGTTAACAGATAACAAACAATCTCATTGCAGAAGTTGCATCGGAGGTGGACATTGGCGAAAAGTGGCCGGATATTCAGAGCAGGCGATGAAGGAGATGCTCCTGCAGATGAAGTGCTGGGAACAGCAACTGGAGGGTTCGCTCCAAGGGTTTGGGTAGATGCCCTTGCCTAGTTGTTAGAATGTAAATGTTTTCATTTTTTACATGCCTAATCAATGTGTGTATACTAATAGACTAGTGTTTCTTTCGGTCTCATCTAGATAGCACACTACCACAGATTTTGCAGGTGAACTTCAGTGCATTTACTTTCTTGTGCCCCTCTGGAAAGGTGAAAAACTTCCAGATAAAGGTCTCCTTGGTCTTTTTACCACGTGGCTGCTCTTCAACAAACTCCACATCTGAGTCAGATGATGAAGTTCCTTTACTCCCCCACTCTCCTTCACTCCATTTCTCTCTCCCTCTGTCTCACTCAGTGTAACCGCTTTACTCCATCTCAGTCACCCACTCTCCCTCTCTTTCTCTCTCACTCTATCTCTCTCTCCCTCACTCTTCCTGTTTTTCTCTTTCTGTTTCCTTCACTTCTATGTTATCCCTCAGTACTCTTTCATCTCTCTTAATCTCCTTCCTTCTCTCTCATTCCCTTTTGTCACCCTCATATCCCTTTTCTCACTGTTACTGCCTTTCACTCACCCTCAGTACTTTTCCCTTAGTCACCTTCCCTCACTCCCCTTTCCTCACTGCCTCACTCCATCTCACTTACTCCCCTTCGCTTATTTCTTCCCTCACTTTTTTCATCCATGTTTCTCTCCCTGTTTCCCTCTGTGTCACTCAGTCTCACTGGCTGACTCCTTCTCAGTTCCTTACTCTTCCTCTCCCTCTCTCTCACTCTGTCCCTCTCTCTCCCTTACCCTTAAACTCATTTTTCTCTCTTTCTATCAATCCTCTTCTATTCCTCACTTAGTTTCCCTGTCTCTTAATTTTCTTCCTTCTCCCTCACTTATCTTCCCTCTTCCTCATACTACTTCCCTAACTGTCACTGCTCTTCAGTCACTGTCACTCCCTTTCACCCTCTGCACTTCATCCTATCTGTATTTTTCACCACTTCACTTTCCCACTCCCTTTTCCTCACTCCCCCTCACTCTGCTTCTCTCACTCCCCTTCCCTCACTCTCCTTCCTTTACTCCTCTTTCATCACACCCTCACTCCATCCCACTTACTCCCCTTTGTTTACTCCCTCACTCACTTTTTTTCATCCTTGTTTCTCTCCCTGTCTACCTCTGTCTCACTCACTCTAACTGCTTTACACCTTCTCAGTTAACAGATACCAAACAATCTCATTGCAGAAGTTGCATCGGAGGTGGACATTGGCGAAAAGTGGCCGGATATTCAGAGCAGGCGATGAAGGAGATGCTCCTGCAGATGAAGTGCTGGGAACAGCAACTGGAGGGTTCGCTCCAAGGGTTTGGGTAGATGCCCTTGCCTAGTTGTTAGAATGTACATTTTTTCATTTTTTACGTGCCTAATCAATGTGTGTATACTAAAAGACTAGTGTTTCTTTCGGTCTCACTTTCTCTGTGTCTTAATTTTCTTCTTTCTCCCTCACTCATCTTTCCTCTTCCTCATACTACTTCCCTAACTGTCACTGTTGTTCACTCACCATCACTCCCTTTCTCCCTCTGTACTTCATTCTATCTCCTTGGTCTTCTTACCACATGGCTGCTCTTCAACAAACTGCACATCTGAGTCAGATGATGAAGTTCCTTTACTCCCCCACTCTCATTCACTCCATTTCTCTCTTCCTCTTTCCCTCTGTCTCACTCAGTGTAACCGCCTTACTCCCTCTCAGTCACTCGCTCTCCGTCTCTTTCTCTCTCACTCTCTCTCTCTCTCTCTCTATCTCTCTCTCCCTCACCCTTCCTGTCTCTCTCTTTCTTTTTTCTTCACTCCTAGTTTATCCCTCAGTCCCCTTTCCTCTCTCTTAATCTCCTTCCTTCTCTCTCATTCCCCTTCCCTCACCCTCATAACCTTCCCTAGGTGTCATTGCCCTTCACTCACCGTCACTACCCTTCCCCACTCCACTTCCTCCTGTCTGTATTTTTCACCCTTTCACTTTCCCATTCCCTTTTCCTCACTCCCCCTCGCTCTCCTTATGTTACTCCATTCTTTACTCCCCTTCTCTTACTCCCGTTTTCTAAGTTCCTCCATCCCCTCACTCCACTTCTCTCTCCCTCACTCCCCATCTCTCACTTTCCATTACCCCCCTTCCATCACCCTCATACCCCTTTCCTTACCGTCACTCGACTTCTCTTACCTTCACTCCCTTCACTCTGCTCTACTTCTCCCTTTCCATCTCTTACTCCCCTTCTCTGTCTCTGTTCCATGCTCCCCTTTTGTCACTCCTCGTCTCTCACTTTTCTTTCCTTACTGCCCTTCCCTTACTCTTTCTCTCCACTTAACTCACTCCCCTACCCTTAGTCCTCTTGTTTCAGTCACTCTTTGACTCCCCTTTCCTCACTCACCATACTACCCTTTCCTCACTCATTCCATCAATCCTTTCCTCCTTTTCACTCAGTCATTCCAGTCATTCATTTATACACTACACATTCATTCAAAAAAGTATGACACAGTATATAAGAGATATAGCTCTTCTTGGAGAAGTGAAGTTAGTTCTGAAAAGAACTTTTTTTTGTCTTTTTTGTTTTGTATTTTTTTGTAGTTTTTTAACAATTTTATTTTTTTTGGTTTAAAAAAAAAAAAAGAAGTAAACAGGTAACAAAAAATTGTTCAACTGGAACAAAAATAATAAATGAAAAAAAGTTAACTGCGGCGGTATATGTGCTGTGTGATCTTAAGATCAATTAAGTCCACACTCTGTTCGCCGTAACATAAAATCTCTTTGCATACATTGCATGAAATATGCACTTTTGAAAAATTTGGACGCATGTCCAGCACTCTTGATGATGGCGATGGTGTTGCCGAAGAGGTGCTGGGCGCAGCAGGTGGAAGGTCGCTGGCCAGGGCTCTAGTTGACGCACGTGCATAATTATTTGGGTGCACGTTCTTCACGTGCCGTATCATAGTATGGATACTGAAAGAGTATTTCTTCTTGGGGTTTCCCCTTGATAACACACTCCCACAAATAATGCATTTCACCTTTGGAGCATTTACTTTTTTTTGCCCCTCAGGATAGGTAGAAAATTGCCAGATGAAGGAATTCTTGACTTTCCTGGCACGTGGCTCCTCTTCTACCACGACAATATCCGAATCAGATGAGCTCTGTGGCTGCTGTGCTGCCATTTTGAAGTAAGCGATACAAAAGGGGATGATGGACGGAGCATTTGAACAAATCAAACACTCACCCCCAGTCAATTGATCTGGGTTTAATCCATCACCATTCTTTAGTTCACTCAGCCACCCCAGTTCAGACATGGCTATATGCAAATCAGTCTGACCCTGTGCCTTATGGGAACAGTCCAGCCCGAACTGCCAAGCCATGTCTTCCCTGGACCGGAAACAAGCATCCTGGGACCGGTTTCGGATTCATAATCCTCATCAGCCAGGCTATCTTGAATCCAGTGGCCAAGTGAACAAGGGACTCACGTCTGAGTATACCCTGCCACACTTAGGGCGAACAAAGTGATACAAAAGGGGATGATGGACGGAGCGTTTGAACAAATCAAACACTCACCCCCAGTCAATTGATCTGGGTTTAGTCCATCACCATTCTTTAGTTCACTCAGCCACCCCAGTTCAGACATGGCTATATGCAAATCAGTCTGACCCTGTGCCTTATGGGAACAGTCCAGCCCGAACTGCCAAGCCATGTCTTCCCTGGACCGGAAACAAGCATCCTGGGACCGGTTTTGGATTCATAATCCTCATCAGCCAGGCTATCTTGAATCTAGTGGCCAAGTGAACAAGGGACTCACGTCTGAGTATACCCTGCCACACTTAGGGCGAACAAAGCGATACAAAAGGGGATGATGGACGTTTTGAAGTAAAGTAGCTGTAGCAAAGCAGAGATCCTTCTCTCAGGACACTGAAAGAGATAGTGAGTGAAGTGGGTGGGATGTTTGATGATTCTGGAAAAGAAACTACTATGAACCAATCAAAAGTGTTGTTTTCATGTCACATGACTTTACGTGCGCGCAAATGAAGTTTTACCCGATTTTCGTAAAAGCTTTTAAAAACGTGAAAAGGAGGCAGGGCAGAAACTCCCTGACCCCCTAGGCCTTCTCAGGGGGTCCCTGAAGGACCCCGAAGGGCAAAACAAACATTTTGTTTTAGAAAAAAACGTGAGGTACGCGCACGGTGCTCGCACCCTCGAGGCAGAACTGAGTCAAAAACAATAGTGGAGAACATGAAAAGGGGGCAGGGTAGAGACTCCCTGACCCCCTAGGCCTTCTCAGGGGGTCCCTGAAGGATCCCGAAGGGCAAAAAAAACATTTTAAAAAAAAATTGCGAGGTGCGCGCACCGTGCTCGCACCCTCGAGGCAGAACTGAGTCAAAAACAATAGTGGAGAATGTGAAAAGGGGGCAGGGTAGAGACTCCTTGACCCCCTAGGCCTTCTCAGGGGGTCCCTGAAGGAACCCAAAGGGCAAAAAAAAGATATATATTTTTTTTAAATTCGCGAGGTGCGCACGGTGCTCGCACCCTCGAGGCAGAACTGAGTCAAAAACAATAGTGGAGAACGTGAAAAGGGGGCAGGGTAAAGACTCCCTGACCCCTAGACCTTCTCAGGGGGCCCCTGAAGGATCCCGAAGGGCAAAAAAACAACAACAAAATAATAAAAAATTGCAAGGTGCGCGCACGTTGCGCGCACGTCAAGAAAAAAAATGAAATAGCTAGTTTGAGTGTTTAGCTCTTGTGTTATATTTATATTCATATAAAAAACAATAGTTTTCACACACATCATAATTAGGAATTAGCATTTAAAAAACCTTGCAAATTCACTGAAAAAAACATAGGTTTCAGGCCTGATATAGTTAGGAATTAGCATTTAAAAAACCTTTGAAATTCACTGAAAAAAACATAGGTTTCAGGCCTGATATAGTTAGGAATTAGCATTTTAAAAACCTTAGAAATTCACTGAAAAAACTGTAGATTTTAGGGGTGTTATAGTTAGCTGGACATTTCACTCATACAAAACCATTGAAATTCCTCCGATATAGTTAGTTGTACTAACTATATCTCGCGCGCCCGCACTCCACTGCTGATGATGTCACATATTACATCATTCATTACATGGTCAGTGACATCACTGATGACATCTCAAATGACATCACTGATGACATCATCCACATGACGATACACCTCATCATACACTAGTATAACCTTTCGTCACTCACTGTAAAATACAGAGTACCATATTTAAATCCATTGACACACCGATACAAGTTTCTAAAAATCCACTCAGTGATTCCTAGATCTATACACACATCTAATCACTTACCTACAGATTCACTCATACATGCAGTCAATGTTCAATAGAACACTATTAAATATACTTATACACATATATCGACATTACACACCAGCACACATCTTATTCACATATGAAGTCATCCTACTCACATATGCAAACAATTGATCATACTTACAATAATAAGCTACACACTTATACAAGCACCACTTTATCTATTCATATAGATAGTAAATTATTCTTAGTGTTTTATAAAATCACTATTACAAGTATACAGTTATCTATACAGTCTTGCATACAATCAATGAGTCTTACGTATACTTATTTATAAACAACAACTGACACATACATTGCCTTTTATTTTTCTACTTTGTTGGACATGTACCATTAAGAGAGATATTTGCTCATCACCACACCCATAAAGATATTCACTCACCCAAACAACTGTTATAACATGTAGTCTTAACGTCATATACCTACTAAATCAACTATTCACACATCTTTGGGTAGTCACACACCTCCCACCGGACCACACACACATTCACTCTCCCATACAAATACTCATTTAACTAATCAATAACTAATACAGACTTTCAAATAGCTAGTAACCAACTGGAGAAGTAGTTTGTACAACAACTGACAAATCAATCATCAATCAATCAGGTCATTTATAGAGCGCACTACTCACCCGTAGGGTCTCAAGGCGCTGGGTTGGGGGGGGGGTGCCGTTACTGCTCGAACAGCCAGGTCTTGAGCTTCTTCCTGAAGGAGAGGTGGTCTTGGGTCAGGCGCAGGTCGGTTGGGAGTGAGTTCCAGGTCTTGGCGGCCAGGTAGGAGAAGGACCTTCCTCCTGTTGTCGCTCTTCGGATGCGGGGGACGGCGGCGAGGGCGTGGCTGGTTGATCTGAGGAGGCGCTTGGGAGTGTAGAAGTTGATCCGGTTGTTGAGGTAGCTCGGGCCTTGGTCGTGTAGGGCTTTGTGAGCGTGGGTGAGGAGACGGAAGGTGATTCTCTTGTTGACCGGGAGCCAATGCAGATCTCTCAGGTGTCCGGAGATGTGGCTGCGTCGGGGGATGTCGAGGATGAGTCTGGCCGAGGCGTTCTGGATCCGCTGGAGTCTCTTCTGGAGCTTGGCGGTGGTTCCGGCGTAGAGGGCGTTGCCGTAGTCCAGTCGGCTGGTGACGAGGGCCTGGGTGACCGTCTTCCTCGTCTCGGTGGGGATCCACCGGAAGATCTTACGTAGCATGCGCAGGATGTTGAAGCAAGACGAGGAGACGGCGTTTACTTGTCTGGTCATGGAGAGGGAGGAGTCCAGGATGAAGCCCAGGTTGCGTACGTGGTCCGTCGGTTTGGGTGCGGTGCCCAGGGCGGGGGGCCACCAGGAGTCGTCCCAGGCGGAGGGCGAGGAGCCCAGGATGAGGACCTCCGTCTTGTCCGAGTTCAGTTTCAGGCGGCTGGTCGTCATCCATTCGGCTACATCTCTCATCCCTTCGTGCAGGTTGGCTCTGGCGGTGGCGGGGTCGTTGGTCAGGGAGAGGATCAGCTGGGTGTCGTCGGCGTAGGAGATTATGTTGAGGTTGTGTTGGCGTGCGATGGCCGCGAGGGGGCTCATGTAGACGTTGAAGAGGGTGGGGCTCAGTGAGGATCCTTGAGGGACACCGCAGATGACTTTGGTGGCCTCTGACTTGTACGGTGGTAGTCGGACTCTCTGTGTTCTTCCGTCGAGGAAGGAGGTGATCCATTCCAGTGCCTTGTCCTGGATTCCGATGTTGACGAGGCGCTGTACTAGGGTGCGGTGGCAGACAGTGTCGAAAGCCGCGGAGAGGTCCAGGAGGATGAGGGCCGCTGTTTCTCCGTTGTCCATCAGAGTTCGTATGTCATCGGTGGCAGCAATGAGGGCGGTCTCGGTGCTGTGGTTCGCTCGGAAGCCAGACTGTGAGGGGTCGAGGGATCCATTCGTCTCGAGGAAGGCGGCCAGCTGTTTGTTGACGGTCTTCTCGATGACTTTGGCCGGGAACGGGAGGAGCGAGATGGGACGGTAGTTCTTGAGGTCGGTGGGGTCTGCTGTGGGTTTCTTGAGAAGAGCGCTGAGTTCGGCGTGTTTCCAGCTCTCAGGGAAGGTGGCGGTGTCGAAGGAGGTGTTGATGATGTCCCGCAGGTGGGGTGCGATGACAGCGTCGGCCTTGTTGAAGACGTGGTGAGGGCAGGGGTCAGTCGGAGATCCGGAATGGATGGAGTTCATTGTGCGGATGGTGTCTTCGGTGCTGATCGGAGTCCAGGTGCGGAGGGTGGTGGTGGGTGGCGTTGTTGCGGTTGTGGCTTGCATTGGTTGGTTGCTGAAGCTGTTGTGTATGTCCGCGATCTTGTTGTGGAAGTAGTACGCGAGGGAGTTGCAGAGGTCTTGCGACGGGGTGATGTCATTGTTTCCGGCGTTGGGGTTGGAGAGCTCTTTCACGATGTTGAAGAGTTCCTTGCAGTTGTGTGCGTTGTTGTCCAGCCGGTCCTTGTATGTATTTTTCTTGGTGGCCCGGATCAGTTGGTGGTGTTTCCGGGTGGCGAGCTTGAGGGTGGTCATGTTGTCCATAGTTGGTTCCCTTCTCCAGACTTTCTCGAGGGCTCGACAGTTCTTCTTGGAGCTCTTGAGTTCGTCGGTGAACCATGGTGTTTTTCTGCTGCAGGGTCTGCTGGGTGGGGTTCTCAGAGGGGCGAGTTCGTCCGCGCCGTTGTTGATCCACTTCGTGAGGTTGTCGGCGGCCTGGCTGGGGTTCGCTGAGCTGGCGGGGGGGTGCTGGCTCAGGGAGGCGGTGAGCTGGTCGGCTGTGATCTTGTTCCAGCTTCTTCGGGCAACCTGTTGCTGGTGGTGGTGGATCGTCGTTCTTTTGAAGCTGAAGTGGACGCAGCTGTGGTCAGTCCAGTGGAGTCCTGTTGCGTGGCTGAAGGTGACGTCTTTGCTGGATGAGAAGACGGCGTCGAGTGTGTGTCCGGCGAGGTGGGTGGGGGTGGTCACCAGTTGCTTGAGTCCGAGGTTGGCGAGGTTGTCGAGCAGGCTGATGGTGTTGCGGTCGCTGTTGTTCTCCAGGTGGTAGTTGAGGTCCCCCAGGAGGATGTAGTCGGCGGAGGGGAGGGCATGCGGGCTGACGAAGTCGGCGATGTCCTCGCTGAATCGTGTGCGTGGACCCGGTGGTCGGTAGATCAGGGTGCCTCTGAGGGTGGTCTTCGGGTTGGTGTGGATCTGGAAGTGCAGGTGTTCAGCGGTGGTAAGGGTGTCGTCGGTGTTGGTCGTGATGCGGATGGTGTCTCTGTGGATGATGGCAATCCCTCCTCCCGTCAGGTTGGCGGTGCGGTCCCTCCGGATGATCTTGTAGCCCTCCGGGATGGCGATGGCGATGTCTGGGGCTGAGGAGGCGTTCATCCAGGTCTCGGTGAGGAAGGCAACGTCAGGGGCGGTGGTGTCGAGGACGTTCCAGAGTTCTACGGCGTGTCTGTGGACGGAGCGGGTGTTGAGCAGGATGCACTTGAGGTGGTTGCTGCTGATGTTCGGCTTGGCGAGTGCTGGTGCAGGATGAGTCCGGATGCAGGTGAACTTGCAGGCGTGGCAGCTGAAGGGTCCGTGGGTGTGCTTCGGGGCGGCTCGATGACATCCTGGGATGCGGCCGGTGTTGAGTGCGATGAGATCGGCGGCGTTGTAGGTTCGTCGGGTCGGCTTCCGTCGGTGGGGGCCAGGGGTCCTGGCCCTGGGCGCGGTCCAGGCGCAGACGGGCTTACCTTTGGCGCGCCTTCGGCGCACAATCGGCGCGCCCGCTGCGCGTCAACGCTGCGCGTTCGCACGGTCGCCATTTAAGGCGAAGTGGGCGGGTGGGCGGAGCAGCTGGGAGGCGGGAGCGGGGAGGGAACAGAAGGAAAAAAGGGGCGGGGTCGGCAGTGGTGGCGGGAAGCGGGGGGCGGCGAGGAAGGCGGGAAACACGAAGGAGAACGGGCAGAGACTACGGAGGAAACAAGCACAAATGGCAAACAAAACACGCTTTACACGGGCAAAAACTACGAAATACAGGCACAAATGATGGTCAAAAGAACACTTAACACGGGCAAAAACAACGAAGGAAAAACAAGCACAAATGATTTTCAAAACAGAACAGAGCAACGATAGCGGGGTCAGCCGGCAGCGAGGCAGGCAGCGAGGCAGAGGGCACAGCAAAGGGGCACACGCAGCAGCTGGTGGCCGTGCGGCACGGGGGTGTCCCACAAGTGGGTCACACTCACCTGTGTCGCACGGTCGCCATTTAAGGCCAAGTGCGCGGGTGGGCGGAGCAGCTGGGAGGCGGGAGCGGGGAGGGAACAGAAGGAAAAAAGGGGCGGGGTCGGCGGTGGTGGCGGGAAGCGGGGGGCGGCGAGGAAGGCGGGAAACACGAAGGAGAACGGGCAGAGACTACGGAGGAAACAAGCACAAATGGCAAACAAAACACGCTTAACACGGGCAAAAACTACGAAATACAGGCACAAATGATGGTCAAAAGAACACTTAACACGGGCAAAAACAACGAAGGAAAAACAAGCACAAATGATTTTCAAAACAGAACAGAGCAACGATAGCGGGGTCAGCCGGCAGCGA
The DNA here is from genome assembly GCF_964261635.1 of Lissotriton helveticus. NCBI lineage: Eukaryota > Metazoa > Chordata > Amphibia > Caudata > Salamandridae > Lissotriton > Lissotriton helveticus. The sequence continues at coordinate 874,143,756 of NC_136068.1, read as the reverse complement.
GGCAGGCAGCGAGGCAGAGGGCACAGCAAAGGGGCACACGCAGCAGCTGGTGGCCGTGCGGCGCGGGGGTGTCCCACAAGTGGGTCACACTCACCTGTGTCGCACGGTCGCCATTTAAGGCCAAGTGCGCGGGTGGGCGGAGCAGCTGGGAGGCGGGAGCGGGGAGGGAACAGAAGGAAAAAAGGGGCGGGGTCGGCGGTGGTGGCGGGAAGCGGGGGGCGGCGAGGAAGGCGGGAAACACGAAGGAGAACGGGCAGAGACTACGGAGGAAACAAGCACAAATGGCAAACAAAACACGCTTAACACGGGCAAAAACTACGAAATACAGGCACAAATGATGGTCAAAAGAACACTTAACACGGGCAAAAACAACGAAGGAAAAACAAGCACAAATGATTTTCAAAACAGAACAGAGCAACGATAGCGGGGTCAGCCGGCAGCGAGGCAGGCAGCGAGGCAGAGGGCACAGCAAAGGGGCACACGCAGCAGCTGGTGGCCGTGCGGCGCGGGGGTGTCCCACAAGTGATACAGATGTTCACACAGTTTAGTCACTAACCAATATATTTAGAGAGACACTTTATTTATTTATTTATTTATTTGCTGGTTTGTATAGCGCTTGAATCGACTCCAGCTGGAGTATCTCTGCGCTTTTTGGGGCCGGTAATGACAGAGGTGGTAGATGAGTGGAGGAAACTAGATCTCATTTGTGAACAGTACAGTTTTCAGGAGTTTCCGAAATTTAAGGTGTTCTTTACATTGTCTTAGGGATAGAGGGAGTTTGTTCCATAGAATGGGTCCAGAAATATAAAGAGCTTTACATCCATGTCTGGTTTTTTTGGCACGGGGGACCACTAAGAGGAGGTTGTTACTGGACCTAAGAGTTCGAGTTGGAACGTAGGGGACAAACTTTCGCTCTAGATAGGCAGGCCCTTGTCCATTCAGACATTTGTGGATCAGACAACATATTTTAAATTTAGCTCTCTGTCTTATTGAGAGCCAGTGCAGCTGCTCCAGGAGGGGTTTGGAGGCAGTTCTCGGGGGAGCATTGAGAACAAGGCGAGCTGCCGTGTTTTGAATGACCTGTAGCTTCGCCAACACCCCATCGTTGGCAGAAAGCAACAGGCCATTACAGTAGTCGATCCGACTTAGGATCAATGCTTGAACAAGGGTTTTCCTTGTGGAGTCAGGCAACAGAGGGAAAACTTTACGTAAGAGGCTGATGGTATGGAAGCATATTCCTGAGATATAGTTTGTGTGTTGTTTGAGTGACAGATCTTGGGCGAATCGGATCCCCAGATTCTTCACGACCTGTTTAGGTTCCGGTACTGCTCCTAAGGTCTTGTGGCCACCAATCTGGAGTCCATAACATTTTAGCCTCCCCAAATAGCATTACCTCAGTTTTGTTGACGTTGCTCTGAAGGCAATTTGAGGACATCCAGTTTGCCACTGCTTTCATGCCTGAAGAAAAAGAGTTTCTAACATCAGCGGAGAGAGTTTTAAAAGGGAAGAGGAGCTGTGTGTCATCTGCGTACGATACGGGAATGAATCCGTATCTACGCATCACTCTTGCCAGGGGTGCCACATAGATATTAAAAAGGGTTGGGCTTAAACAGGAGCCCTGTGGCACCCCTTTTGAGATCTCTACTTCCGTTGAATGATACGCACCCATGGTGACTCTCTGGGTGCGATCGGATAGAAAACTCTTCAACCAGTCAAGGGCTATGTTCTTGATGCCAGCGTTCGACAACCGTTCAGTCAAGATGGTATGAGACACGGTGTCGGACGCTGCCGAAAGATCTAGTAGAACCAGGATGACTGATAGGCCCTTGTCCTGGTACATGTGCAGGTCATCAGTGACAGACAGAAGGGTGGACTCTGTGCTATACTTTGGCCGGAACCCAGACTGAGAATAGTCCAGGGCGCCCGCAAGTTCAATGTGTCTGGACAGATGCAGGTTTACATGTTTTTCAATCAATTTCCCCAAAAATGGTAGTAAGGAAATAGGCCTAGGGTTGGCTAAGTCAGTCCATGGGGTAGCAGTGTTTTTCCTGATGGGTCTGACAAGGGCTCGTTTCTATTCTTTGGGGACAATGCCTGAACTAAGTGATAGATTCACTAGTTTTCCAATTGTTGGGCTGAGTTGTTCAGCTAGGATAGGCATTAACCTGGCAGGGATGGTGTCATTTGGGCTCCCACTCTTAATATGTAGTATTAATGAGGAGGTTTCCTGTAAGGAAATGGGGGGAAAAATGTCCAATGAGTGTACCTTGAGTTTTAGTTCCGTATCCATCTGGGGAATAATCAGATCTATGGAGGTTATCATGTTAGCACAAACTATTTTGTCGTAAATTTTATCAATCTTGTCGGGGAAATAGCATGAGATCTTGTCACATAACTGTTGAGATGCTATTTCAGAGGATTCGCATGCAATTGGTTTGACAAAAGTTTGCAAGATTTGATAGAGTACCCTAGGCGAGTTCCCTGCATCATTTATTTGTGATGCAATATGGGTTTTACGTGCTATGCGAATGGCTTTATGGTAGATAGATAGTGCATCCCAATATTTTCCCTTGTCCTCTAGTAGGTGGGAGGTTCTCCACCTTTTTTCTAGTTTTCTGGCATTTAGTTTGAGTGTCCTTAAGTGGTCAGAGAACCAGATTGCTTGTTTTTTGGCCGGTCTTGGTTTGAACTGTTTAAGAGGGGCAATTTTATCTATGACTTCCTTAATTTCCTCTTCAAATTTATGAAGGACAGTTTCAATATTGTCTTGAGGTACAAAGAGGGGGGGATTATATTTTTGCTTATAAATGGTGTTAGTGACTTTGTGCCACTGTCTACGGACACTTGGCAAAAATGTTGAGCGGGAAGGGGTGGGTGCACGGTGAGGGGTGGTAAATTCTACAATAAAGTGGTCAGTCCAATTGACCTGTATTGCAGGAGGGCAGGAAACAAGTGGGACGCTGGAAAATATCAGGTCTAGGGTGTGTCCTGCCTGATGAGTGGGCCCACTGTTCCTCTAAATTAGTCCTAGGGAGGATAGATCAGTTAGTAAGGATTGTGCCTCGTTACAATCCGACCTCTAACTATGTACATTAAAATCTAATATGAAATCTCTGTCATTATTAACATGTGGAGCTAGTAGCTCTATCAGCGTGGTGGAAAAATTATTACAGGGACCAGGAGGGCAATAGACTAGGGCACCTTTCTGACTATCTTTTGGGTACCGAGTTATTTTGAAGACTAGGAGCTCAATTACAGGGGTACTTAGTTCTTCTAGGACCAAGATGTTAATTTCCTGTTTGTGCACAATAGCAATCCCGCCACCTAGTTTGGTGCGACGGTCTAGTCTAACTATTTTGCAATTACTCGGAATTCCCAGAGTTATGGCAGGGGTACAGTGAGGTTTGAGCCATGTTTCTGTAAGGTAACATATGTCTGGAAGAGTAGACGAAATTAGATCCCAAACCTCGACGGAGTGTTTGGAGAGTGACCTGATGTTACATAGGATGTTTTTGCTCACTAAGGGAGAGAGTTGGTCCTCGACAGCTTTAATAGTAGTAGGAATCAGGAAGTTGGGACATCTCATATTATAAGTCCTCCTCCCATGCGTGGAAAACTGGGCATGGCAATGGTGACACGAAAAAGGGCCTTCAACCTCAGGTAAATCGCCGCATCTAAGACCTAGAGATGGGACTGTGTTGAGTCCTAATAGTACCTGTGAGGTATAGCTTATCCTTTCCATGGACTTTGTTTGGGGCACAGTTATAAAAGCCTCCATGGCCCCTGGCCGCGTCCAGTCGCGGACGGGCGCAGACGGGCTGGTCTTTGGCTTGTCTTCGGCGCGTAAGAAGGCGCCCCCCTGCGCGCAACCGCTGCGCGCTAGTGCCGACGAGTGGCTAAATAGCCCTTAGTGCAGAAAGGCTAGAGCGCTAACCGCTCGACTCGCCAAACAGGAAGTGTGTGGGCGTGTCTCTCTGGCTCGTACCTGTCCCGCCCTCCGCTCAACGGTATTGGATACCGAGTCGGACCAGGGCGGGCAGGCTGCAACACAGAGCACAGAGTTACAAAGTGAGTCCTAAAGCCCCTGGCAGCTCCGTGAATGAGCGCGAGCACAGAGGGTAAGTGTATTAAAATTAGCAATCAATTTATAACACAGTAAAAGAATTTAAAATTCGCAATCAATTTAAAATCAGTTTAACACTGGGACATAGATTTTACAGTTCGTATCCACAAAGCCAGCAGAGTATTACTGCTCTGCGTGTAATTACCTGGCGCCACAAAGCGGGGTCGGAAGACACTGCCACTGTCAACCTTACCGCGATCTGCTTTGCCTCCTCGCAGCCTAAATAGCCCTTAGTGCAGAAAGGCTAGAGCGCTAACCGCTCGACTCGCCAAACAGGAAGTGTGTGGGCGTGTCTCTCTGGCTCGTACCTGTCCCGCCCTCCGCTCAACGGTATTGGATACCGAGTCGGACCAGGGCGGGCAGGCTGCAACACAGAGCACAGAGTTACAAAGTGAGTCCTAAAGCCCCTGACAGCTCTGTGAATGAGCGCGAGCACAGAGGGTAAGTGTATTAAAATTAGCAATCAATTTATAACACAGTAAAAGATTTTAAAATTCGCAATCAATTTAAAATCAGTTTAACACTGGGACATAGATTTTACAGTTCGTATCCAAAAAAAAAGCAGAGTATTACTGCTCTGCGTGTAATTACCTCGCGCCACAAAGCGGGGTCGGAAGACACTGCCACTGTCAACCTTACCGCGATCTGCTTTGCCTCCTCGCAGCCTAAATAGCCCTTAGTGCAGAAAGGCTAGAGCGCTAACCGCTCGACTCGCCAAACAGGAAGTGTGTGGGCGTGTCTCTCTGGCTCGTACCTGTCCCGCCCTCCGCTCAACGGTATTGGATACCGAGTCGGACCAGGCCGGGCAGGCTGCAACACAGAGCACAGAGTTACAGAGTGAGTCCTAAAGCCCCTGGCAGCTCCGTGAATGAGCGCGAGCACAGAGGGTAAGTGTATTAAAATTAGCAATCAATTTATAACACAGTAAAAGATTTTAAAATTTGCCATCAATTTAAAATCAGTTTAACACTGGGACATAGATTTTACAGTTTAAATTAGTCAAGTAAACAGTCAATCACACTGCTACTAAATCCTCCATCCAGATATTTATATGTATATATCCACTCATTCTTCAATGCAAATTGTTATATATATAATACATATTTAAATGAATGAATGAATGAATGAATGAATTTAGGATTTCTATAGCGCATGGCTGCCCGGGAGCGTCCCAGCGCTGAGATTGCAATTACATCTGAGGGAGGAAGCAGAGGAGTAAGGGGAAGGGTTATTGCGGGAAAAGGTGGGTTTTGAGTAGCTTCCGGAATTTCATGTGGTTAGGCTCGGAGCGAAGTTGAATTGGCAGAGCGTTCCAGAGGGTTGCGGCTGTTACCGAAAAGCGACGTCCTCCAGTTCGAGCTTTTTTGGTTCTGTGGACTGTGGCTAGATTACCTTGGGCTGAGCATAGGGACCTGTTGGGTTTATATGGGAAGAGCATAGTCTTCAGCATTGGGGGCCCTTGATTTTGCATGGCTCTGTGAGTGGTACATAGGGCCTTAAATTTGACCCTTTCGCGGATCGGCAACCAGTGTAGTGCCTTTAGGGCGGGTTTAGCTGATGATCTGCGGGAGGTCCCTGTGAGAATCCTTGCAGCGGCATTTTGTGTTCTTTGAAGAACATTGATCGTAGATTCTGGGGCAGCCAAGAAGAGAGCGTTGCAATAGTCTAATCTTGATAAGATTAGACCTTGGATGAGCAATTTTTGTGATTGTGCAGGGAGTAGTGGGAGGATCTTCCTGGTTGAACGGAGTAGGCCCACGCAAGTACCGGCTGTTTTTTTGCCTGCGTTTTCAAAGAAAGGTCCTGTTCAAGCCAAAAACCCAGACTTTTAAGTTCAGTCTTGGGTTGTGGGAGGGGTCCTAGGCAATGCTGGCCACATAGCAGTGGGGAGGGATGATATATGATTTCCCAGCAGCATTAGCTCGGTTTTAGAGCCATTGAGCTTAAGCCTTGAGTTGGACATCCAGGCATAAATTCCTTCTAGACAATCGTGGAGGTTTTTGAGTTTGTCCTCTTCCAGTGAGAATGATACAATCATTTGGGTGTCGTCAGCATATGTGACGGCTTTTATCCCAAAGGGGGTGACCACATCCTCCAGGGGGGCCATATAGGTGTTAAAAAGTGTAGGGCTCAATGAAGAGCCCTGGGGAACCCCACACTGGAGGGGGAGGAGATCCGATCGCATATTCCCTTCAGAGACCTGGAATGTTCTGTCTTTTAGGAAGGATGAGAGCCAACAAAGTGCCGTGCCCCTCACTCCCAAGTTAAATAGTCGCTGGATCAGGATCTTATGGTCCACCGTGTCAAATGCAGCGCTTAGATCCAGGAGGATCAGTAAAACCGATCCTCCCGAATCCAAGATGCATCTGGTCTCCTCGACCACTTTCAGGAGGGCTGTTTCAGTCCCCTGACCTGGACGGAAGCCTGTCTGTGAGGGGCGAAGGAGATTGTTGGATTCCAGGAAGGTTGACAATTGCTGGTTGACCACCTTCTCTGCGATCTTACTCAAGCCTGGTAAGAGAGAGATGGGGCGAAGGTTGGTCAGATCTAAGGGGTCATGGCCTGGTTTTTCCTGTAATGCCTTGACTATTGCATGTTTCCAGTTGGGGGGGACCACTCCTTGGCTAAGGGAGACGTTAATAAGGTTGGCGGCCAGATGAGCGATAGTAGGTCCGACTTGTTTGAGGATGCGGATGGGAGCTGGGTCGTTGGGGGAGCCACTTTTCAAGTCTGAGAGGGCTTTAAGAAAGTCCTCATTGGATAGCTGATTAAAGCTATCCAGAGTTGGGCTAGTGATGGAGGGTGATGGAGCAGCCAGGGGATTGTTATCAGCTTTAGGTGGAAGTGATTGCAGAATATTAGTGATTTTGTTTTTAAAAAAACAAGCCACTAAATTACATCTGGCAACTGTAGGTTGCTGATTTGAGGGGGGAATGGGTATTTAAATAACAAAGCAAACCACATTCACTGGATGATGTAATCTGTGATGTAATTTGAGATGTCATCAGTGATGTCACTGACCATGTCATGAATGATGTAATATGTGACATCATCAGCAGTGGATTGCGGGCGCGCGAGATATAGTTAGTACAACTAGCTATATCGGAGGAATTTCAATGGTTTTGTATGAGTGAAATGTCCAGCTAACTATAACACCCCTAAAATCTACAGTTTTTTTAGTGAATTTCTAAGGTTTTTAAAATGCTAATTCCTAACTATATCAGGCCTTAAACCTATGTTTTTTTCAGTGAATATATATATATATATATATATATATATATATATATATATATATATATATATATATATATATATATATATATATATATATATACTTGTTGCCTTATTAACTGTGCTGTATCTATTTAACAATAAACATGAATAGGAAGCTCATTAGTCCAAGATGACGGCCACAAGAAATAGTATTAGGCTTAGCTTAGACCTGTGATGTATTCCTATAGGTTCTGTATCGATCCCCCTATTCCTGACCCTATTCTGGTTAACAAGTTAACTAGCAGCCATCCCATGAGGCAGAAAACCCCCATGATGCAGGAACCGTTATCTGATTAAGCCACACTACGGCACAGGAACGTGTTATCTGATTAGGTCATAACGCTTGCCATCTAATTAGACAAGTGATATTCCTCCAGCCCCTGATAAGGCATACGGAGTTCTCAAAACAAATCAAACCTATGACAACCTGGGAAAAACCCTGCGGCCATTGTTTTGATTTCACCGAGAACTTCAGCAAAAGAATGTGCTAACGACCAGGTCGTATGACATCCTTATTGACGTATCTATGTCCATCCTTACGTCAATCTCGGCACCTTAAAGGTATAAATATTACCGATATTGCCCTATGAAAACACACGCGGTGGTGACGAGATCGGAGCAGCCAGACTTGCCGAAGCCCAGAGCAGAGCAGGCCCCGCTTCCTGACACGCTGAGAACGAGACGCTGCTTTCTCCTGCCGAGAAATCCAGCTCCGGCGCTTCCGGGTAGCCCTCGCAGGCAGCCTGGAATATCGAGACCAGAGACGAGAGATACCATCCCTCATTCATCCTAGATTCCAGGTACAGAACTGAATAACCCCTTGCAGAGAATTCTTTAGTCAGTCACTTGGCAAAACAAACTTAACTTAAACTGCTACTTTCTATTCCCGCCCACGTATTAGGCTTAGGTCAGGTACATCTGGGGTAGGCGTAGTTAGAAACACCAGTTGAGTACGATTAGTCAAATGTATATGTGTATGTATCTATTTTATCCATTTTAAACCATCATATGGCTTAGAAACCATATCAATGTTTTTACAGTATTATTTTATACTTCTGCTTTTAATGTATGCACTTTACTTAACCATAAGTATTGCAATAATATCGATCCATTTCTCTTGTATGAGAAAAGAGACTGATCAATAAATAACATCCTTTATTGAACACGCCCGTCTCTTCCTTTTCTCTACAATCTGGTGAGACTAAGAATGCACGTACTGACTGAGTAAAATAAGTCGTCTTTTATTTTCACACGACTCTAGAGATACACTCTTGATTAGGGGAGAGCAAAGTTGTCATGTTCTATGGTTGTCAGAAACTAAATCCCTTCTTGTCTATCCAGGGAGGTTCAACTCCTCCTTGCCTATTCGAGAAAGTTTCTAGTGAACTCTGAGCTAGCTGGCAAACCCAAAACTTTAAGTCTAATATCGACAGTAGTAGACCTAGTTAACGTCTGGTCTAGGCCTATACTATTGAAGGTATTATTCCAATGCGCAGAGCCTATTGGGATAATAGGAACTACACTACATGGCGCCCAACGCGTTTGGATAGGCGATAAAACTAACGTAAGACATTTAGAGTAACTCAGTCGTGCTTTTTCACTCAGACCCCTTTTTTCCCATAATACTCCAAAGACGTCTGGAGTGGGTGAAAGGTAATATCCGCCAGACCTCGCAGGAGGAAACTCCTATGTATGGTCCTTGGTTTAGTCAACGTTGAAGGATACACTGTTCCAAAATATTGTGCATCTAATCTTTGTTTCCATAAGAACCTGATCTGCAAACAAACAAAATAACCTTCTGGACAGTACAATGTCAGACAGTGAAGGAGAAAGAGAGGCAGTTAGAATAGCAACTGAACTCGCAGCAGCTGATACTGCTATGCAAGAAGCAGACCCGGGTATAATAATCATCCCGGTCAACACAAGAAAATCTATAACTTTAAAACTTATAGAAAATGGACTGACACCTAGAGGTGGCACAGTCATATTCGTAATTGAGGCACACGAATATCGGCAGACAGAGGTATTCTACACATGGATAAACTTTCCAGCAGCTAATGCTGTAACAAAGGTCTTCCACTATTACAAAACAGAGGAACCTCCTCATGAGTACACTCCTTTCGAGGAGGTGGAAGTACCACTTAAATTTCAAGAGCATCTGCTCTTATTTAATGGCGCCCTAAAACATAATAATCACATCACCAGGCTCGGTCCATTATTTAGACCAGGAGCAACGTGGTCGGTTCTAGCCGGATACACACCACATCCAGACATCGATGGGATGTCTGCAGCAGAGCTTTTAATACAGCTAAAACAATTAATAAAATTACATAGACAATTTGTCCAATATGTGATGCGGACTTCAACAATTCAACCAGCAATTAAAATTCCACAGCTGACCCCTCATCAGGGGAACACAAATAAAATTACACCACAGAACATACAATCCTGCCTAGGTAAAGTACCAGCTAAACGGGAACAAATACCATTCTGGTTAGCACAAAAAATCACCCAAATAGAGGCGGTGTTTCCAGACACCACCCCGTTAGAAAAACACAGGATTCTGACTATCTGTCTTCCAATGGGAATCGCACCACACGTGGAGGACTGTGACACTTGGGGTACAGTCTTTGCTTCCATCTACACAAAAACGCACGGTGTTCCATCCATTTCGGTAATACCAGATGTGCTAAAACAAATTCAAGACGAATACGGTCCAGAACCCGCTTTAACTCTTGGTATGAAATTACTAAAAGACTTCAAGCAGGTCTCAGCTATATTATTAGCCAACATAAAGGGAGAAGCAGCAAACGTGGCGATCCGCCAGAGGTTAAAGGAGACAGATATAGCAGACCAACCAGCTGAAATTGCCAGAATTATAGAAAAATCCTATGAGGAACTAGGTAGAGATAGTTTAGGTGGAATACCAGTATAACCACAACTGATTGAAAGTCCTGGAAAAATATTTTTTAATAATAATTCAACATCACAAAAAAAGAGCTGGGATGGAAACAAACAATCCAATCCTAAAGAAAAGAAATTCCAGTCCAGAGGAAGGTCTCCTCGGCGGAGAGAAAAATCTCCGAACCAAAGACACAGGTCACCCCAAAGTGACCCCTCTGGGAAAAGATATAACCTTAGAAATAGGGATAATATAAAGAAGCCTGATAGATATCAAGACATTGATACACGTCCCTCTCAATCTTTTCAGACTTCCTCGCAGAAATCGGAAAGAAGAGGACGATCAGAACAAAGAGAAGAGCACGCCAAGTCCAAAGACAAGGAATCTGCTCATCTAAAAAAGAAACTACAATTTCCAAAAAAGAAGGTAGCCAGTATCAAGGTAGTAAACAATGCCGAGAATACTGAGGACACAACTGAAAAACGGAGAATGGGCTCAGACAATGCTAGACAGCGCAGCAGAAGTGAGCATAGCTCGCAAAGTCCTTATGAATCATCTGGAGACAGTGGACACGAATGAATATCTTCAAGTGGAAACTGCAGACACCAGAGTTAGCAAACCTCACAAAATATATGAAATAACTTTACGTATAGAAGGGGATAAGACTAGAAAAATAAGGGGACTATTTTGGGATAATCTCTCCAAGGGCTATGACATCCTTCTAGCTGAAAAAGACTGGCCACCAGAGTTTGTCAGGGAGTGCCCTCATGGCGAAGAAATAATTATGCCTGCCTTCTCAAATCATATCCCAATTCATAAAAAATACACACTTGCCAGAAAGTGGGCAGTAGCTCAAGCTCCTGCTTTATATAAAAATCATGTAGGATGGGATGAGGACTCTCCTCCTCACAAAATCCAGTTAAAATCACAACCTACTGCACAAAGGCAGTATCCAATCAAGCAAGAAGCTAAAAAACAGGTAAAAGAAATTCTAGATCAATTAGAATACCAGGGGGTGATTGAAACTTGCACCTCACAAATGAACAACCCTTTGTTTCCTGTCTCCAAACCAGACAATTCATATCGTCTAGTTTTGGATTACAGACACCTTAACTCATGTTGCAAAACTTTTGCAGTGCAAAATTCGCATAGTGCTGCACTAATGAATAACATAGTGCGCAAAAAATACAAAACAACATTAGACATCTCTAATGGATTCTTTTGTCAAAACATAGCACCAGAGAGCAGATATTTGTCTGCGTTCTCAATAAATGGCACTCAAAAACAATTCTGTCGGTTAGCCCAGGGGTACAAGAATAGCCCAGGGGTATTCTCAGCGAGAGTAACAGAGTTACTACAAACATATGATGACGAAGCATTATCTTATGTCGATGACATATACCTAACAGATGATGACTTGGATACTCACTTGAAGAGAGTGAACACCATAATACTTGGGTTCGCAGCAGAGGGTTACAAATTCAACTTTAAAAAATTGAGAATTGCCCATCTAACAGTCCTGTTCTTAGGATATGAATTATCAAGTGAAGGCAAAAGCCTGGCTGACAATTTCCTAGAGAAATGTGCCGTACTCCAAGCACCTAGAACACTAAAAAACCTACAGTCAATTCTAGGCTTCCTAAATTTCGGAAGAACATACATTGCAAATTACGCAGAAAGGGTCAAACCCCTTTATGATCTAATAAAACCAGATTTTAAAAGAACCAATTGGACTCAAATACACACAGAAATTCTGAGATCCTTACAAACAGACATGTTAATTAAAACAAAATTAGAAACACGTGATAACACACGCAATCTTGTGATTCGAGTCATCCCAGGAAGATGCGGATTCACATACCTGACCTCTAATGAGGGAGAAAAAGGTACCAATTGCATTCAAATCACACTTGTACACTAAGGCTGAAATGAAATTTAGCCCAACGGAAAAAATTCTTACTGCAACACAGACAGCTATAGCAAAAGAACGAGCCCTGGCACAAGGTAAACGAATAATAATCGTGACACCAATACCTGCCCTAGAGGCTGTAACAAAAGCAAGCATTCCAAATGCAAAGCGCTCCATCCGAGATGGATACAATGGGCTAATTCTCTTGCTGCAACAGACGTGGCATACGAATTTGATCCTAACTTAAAAACACAAGAATTTCTCCAATATGAATTTGAATGTCCTCCGCCGACCGAAATTCTGCCTCTAGAACATTACGGCTGTATAATATATACAGACGGATCAGCACAACCCGCAGTAGGGGGTAAACAAGCTTACAGTGCTGCGTGCGCGATTGTTAAAGGTCGCTGGCACGATGGAAAATTCAAACCAGCTATCACTAAGACACAATCTCTAGGAGATTGTACAGCTCAGCGAGCTGAACTACTGGCGTTCAAGATGGCGCTTGAAAATACCGATCGAGAATTCCCCACACTCATAGTGTGCGATTCGTATTACTGCGTTCAGTCTTACAATGAATACTTGCAGATCTGGCTTCAGAATGGCTTTAAGGATGCAAAAGGAGGCACAATCAAGCATAAAATGCTCTGGGAACAAGTAGTTCTTTTACAGAAAGAACTACCAAAGACTCACGTGATACATACACTGAGTCATCAACTTGATGGCGTTCACGTTGCAGGGAATTCATTGGCTGATGAGGCCGCGAAGGCAGCTGTGCAAACGGCTTCCGTAGCTGCCATCACACGGTCAAAAACAAAAATAGACAGCGAAATATTACAGGCTGTCAGCGCTACAGAAAAGGATTCGATAGAAACACTCCCGAAAGGCTTTCCAGTAAAATACTCATACATAACTGATACAAACAATGTTCCTTTTGCTCGAATCCCTGGAGTGGGGGATAGGGCAATTCCAAACATGGAACATAGGTTAGGACTGATAATAGCGGCACACGAAGGGCTTGCTTCTATACATGCTGGCGTCTCAGCCACAGTATCATTATTAAAACAGAGATACTGGTGGCCACAAATGAGAAGACAAACAAGGAACTATGTTTTAGAATGTGAAATATGTCAAAGAATGAAAGTATCAACGGTGAGACGTCCAGCGCAGACGCCCCTTCTAATCTCGGATAAACCATTAGCCTGTGTTTACCTAGACCACTGTGGTCCCTTACAAAGGGATGGTAACTATAAATATATCTTGGTTGCAGTGGACTCATGCACGAGATTCATATGGATGTGGCCTCAGCGAACGGCTGACGCCAGAACTGTTATAAAAGATTTGCGAGTCTTTATCGGCACATACACAATTGGCATGCTGCATTCGGACCATGGTCCTGCTTTTAGCTCTAGAGCTTATAAGGAGGCCATGGTCAGCATGGGCGTTACATTGCGGTACTCTTGTCCATTTCACCCTGAGGGATACGGGATGGTGTAAAGAAAAAACCAAGGCATAAAGCTATCTATAACAGAAAGGTATTAGGTTCGGGAGCTGGGTGGGTCAAACATCTAATAAGTGTCCAACGTAGTCTAAATAACCTGCCAAGAAATTCTCTGAAGGGATTCAGTCAGTACGAATTATTGTTTGGAACTAGGATGTTAGTCTTAGACCTCGACAGTCAGACTTCAGTGGTGAAGGAAAAAAGCTTTGATATCAAAGATCGTTTGGCTATTTTGCAGGACTTAAACGAAACAAGAAAAGACCTGAGCAACATAAAGTTGAAACAGCAGCCAACAACCACTGAAGAACCACCACCTGTCCCAGCAAGACCTGTCTGGATTCCAAAAGTCGGGGATCTAGTCAGAGAAAAGATCGCGGTAAAGAAGGAATTTGGGCCTTCTTACAGAAAAGCAGTTCCTGTCTTGTCTATCAACGGGACAAGATCAGTTGTACTACCGCCGCTTGCTGGTAAAAAGGAGAACCGAGTTGTATCCATCGACCTGGTAAAACCACAATCATGTGGCCGATAACAAATAGTAGGCCAAGTGGACTCCCGATAACTAGCAGAACACCAAGGTTTGCTACAAATACAGAGGTCCAAACTAAGAGGCTAATCACATTCGAAACGCCTACAGAAAAACAACAAGGAATGTGCAACAATGCATTGGAACTCAGACCTCTAACAACCCAAATAAAAACATATAGTAGAGACACACCGACCTACAATGAAGTAACAAACGAATATGCAAGAAACAGTAATCCTGAAGCAATTGGAACAATTGACAGAACTGCATCCGGCTACTTCATAAACTTCCATGATTCCTCTGAAGACCTAAGTGAATCAAAAACACAGCCATCAACAAAAACCTTTAAAGATAAAGTTAAAGTACTTTTAAAACAACTGAAAGAAACATATCTGATTTCTCCATGGATTGAATTTTGGGTGGGTTTTGGTGCATTTATCCTCATACTTTGGCTCATCATGGTACTAACTTTGGGACGCTTCATTGAGGGAAAATATGCTAAAATGGACACAGCAAGTCAGAAAATCAACTTGATCCTCAAACCACACACATCTTCACACGTCGAGAAAAGAGAACTTTCTTCAGTCAACTTCACAGCCAATCCTATACCGGGTGGGGTAGCATGGGACAACACTGACTACGAAATTTATGGTCCGGTTGAAATCCTGAAATATCCACACCAAATTAAGATCTCGTTGAGTGACTTTGTAAAAGCAAGCTCATTTGCTGATGATTGGGACTTTGAAAGTATAAATAATATGATGTCTGACTTAGTGATGTCTGCTAAATTTACAAAACATGATTATTTGCAGGGTTCGACAAATTATGATAGTATGTACTGTTATAACCACCATGGTAACCATTTTCTACATAGATCTGCACAACCTAGAAATGTTTTAAATTATAATCAATGGGAACATTGTGCAACCCCTCCAAAAGGAAGCTCAAGAACCGTTTATGACAAATATTCATACTTTTCAGGTTTTAACACAAGTAATGCTGAAACATTTTGTTTCAAATTGTCAAATAAGACAGGGACAAAGACCATGATAACAAACACGAAATTGATATATTCAGACTCATTCTTTGAACAAATGAATACTTTTGGTTTTGATTATTGGGACACAAATGTTGAAGTAAAGAGTGTTTGGGGTACAAAAGAATGGCAAGTACAGGGTATAGAATCTTTGTTTAGAGCCTGCATGATCCCAGAACAAATTATATTTTTAAATGACACTGTTCAACAAACTACCTGTCTCGGCCTAGCCAAAATCAAAGACTTAAATAAACCGTCTATTCCAAAACCAACAATGAACAGCAATAGCTCTACAGATGAAGAGATAGACGTAAATTATGTATTAAACCAAAACAGAACACATCCTGATTGGAAAAAGTGGTTGATCTGGCCCACAGATACTAATAACTGTCAAGACAGATTCCTGAACAAAACACAGGGGTTCAAAATGACCAGGCCAGACCCTAGATATTCCCAAAGACAACACCCAGGGATAATAACCACCTACAGTGTGGGCAAATTATGCCTTCAGTGGCTACAAACTTCCACACTGGCAGAAATTAAGCAACACCTAACTTTACTTACTGATGGTGCTGACTTGCGTGATTTCATTATGGGACCGCGCAAACAGCGTCAGAAACGTTTCATAGCAGCCTCTGTATATGCAGCATACAACGAGGCCTGGAAGGTGACTCAAATTGAGACAGCAGAAAGTATACGGGAAATTGACCGTATTAATTTGGAAAAATCACTTTCTGTAGTGGACAATGGGTTAATGACTCTGTCCTCCAGAATTTTTTCTCTGGACAGCATTGTGTCTTCAGCAATCGACATATTATCGCAAGACTTACTGTTGTTACAACACGGTCAGTCCCAATTGCGTTCTATTGTACAGCTTGGCTGGACGTTACAAAATCTGCGTTCAGGCTATGTGCCTTGGCGTTTAATCAACACAACGTCACTATTCAATATCTTTAACCCCTTCGACGCTCATGACGAGCCCAGCTCGTCATGGAGTTTCCATTGACTTCAATGGAAATTTAGTGTAAATCATGAAACATGCCTTAGCATCCAAGTGGTTAACCTCACTGATAAACAAATCAGTATGGCACAAAAGGGTGCTGATTATACAATCCTGAGCATTGAGAAACTCGAGAGATTACCAGTGACAATGTCAGAACGACCGGTCAGTGAATGGATAATACATGGGATAATTAATATTCCAATATCTACCTTCAGGTTTCAATACTGCCAAAAATATATACAGGCTGGCATGTACGAAAAATTGGGAAAAGGGTACATTAAGACAACATGGAACTTGCCCTATTCACATGCATGTGTCAGTAATAAAGGACAGAAAGTGTTTCTTAGTGGCAATAATTGTGCGATGTCACTAAGCGGTACACTTCTGTGTAATGGAATTAGTTTGCATGGAGCCTGTGAAGGGAACTCAAATAACCTTTCATGTCACCAGCTAGGCGCACCTGCAACAGAGATAGAACCATTCTTTCAAAGACTCTATAATGGGAGTTACGTTCTAATTGTGGACCGCAGATGCTGTAGTCTTATGCCCGGGACTCCTTATCTCGTAACTACGACTGCGAAGGTCAAGTGCTGTGGACGCTTATTGTTCCCCAGCTCCCTTCCAGACAGGGAGGCAAGGGCATGGCCCAACTTGAAAATTACTTCTATTCGAATAGATACTTTAAGCAGAATGAAAACAGTGCTTCTTCAGACGCCGACCAGGCTCACGTCATCAAAAGAAACATATGATCTCCTAGTCGCAAGGACGACTGCAGAGATTCACTCATTGTTATCAACTAATTTCCCCATACATTTCGCAGAAATCCTGAATGAAATCTTAAATATTTCTGATACCAGTGGAGTCTCAAAAGTATTTAAGACAGTATTTTCTATGGCATTAACACCATTCAAAGCCATACTGGGTATTTTTCCAGATTTCGTCCATTCGATTTTTGGCGGACTTCCCCTCATTTTGGGACTAATTGCAGGAATCCTATTCCTAGTCCTTATATTTCGTTATGGCAAACCATGTCACAGACAAAACACCTGCGACAAGGGAAGAAACAATCCTAGCCATTGGATACCGGGACCGGATATCAAAAATCCTGGGACTATCCCGGCTTAGAGACCTGAACATGACTTGGTTTCTTTAATTTCGACCAATGTGGCAACGATGTGTTTTACCTGTATTAAGGTGCTTGCTATGCGGAGAAGAATGCGTGTTGGACACCTGTCTGACGCTACAATCGGATGCGCCAATGGATGCAGAAACATTGTTGAGTCCAATAAAGGCTCATGCTTTGTGCTGCCCTCAACGGCTACCAATCCTGATGACGGCATTCGTGGAAGCTTCACCACTACGATTAAGGGGTAGTGAAGTTCAAGATGAAAGCAGCATTGATCAGGTACGACCTTCTGTCAGCAATAATCAAAACGTCAATGGAGACAATCATGCGCACGAATGCATGGTTACACCTTTTTCCGAGTTAGTGGAACTCTCCCAGGAAGCTGTTGACAGCTTTTTCGACAGTCTAAATGATATGATGTTTTCACCAGAGCAGAAATAGAGACTTTTGAGCAAGCTCGCACATGGCGTTCCCTGAATTTGGCCTTCAACTAGAATAGCAAAATACCATGAACAATTTTCCCTCCAGTTCACGGACAGCAATTTTTTTCAGCTGCCCCAAAATATTTCTACATATTTTTCGGGACACTTATCTTCTGCTTAAAGTAAGAACTATTCTTAGAGAACTGAAATTTCTATTTTTAGATACTTTATAGACATTAGCTGCCCGCTGGTATGTTCATAATTATTTTATTCTGTGATGGAATGGTCTCGAACCTTTTTTCTGTATTAAGAGCCATTTCATGTGTAAATTCTCATATACAAATTAGTGATAATGTATAGATATGCGTGATTACTTTAGCATTATTCTACAGCTTGAGTGCATATATTACATGTGACTATTTTTTCCGTATATTTGATAATTTCAAAATGCATTTTATGTATTTTGGGGTGGTAAGGTATACATGATACTCTACAGTATGTTTTACTATGCATAGATTCGTAAATATGTCCATAGTTAGCGTGGAGTGGGTGTGATGTATTCCTATAGGTTCTGTATCGATCCCCCTATTCCTGACCCTATTCTGGTTAACAAGTTAACTAGCAGCCATCCCATGAGGCAGAAAACCCCCATGATGCAGGAACCGTTATCTGATTAAGCCACACTACGGCACAGGAACGTGTTATCTGATTAGGTCATAACGCTTGCCATCTAATTAGACAAGCGATATTCCTCCAGCCCCTGATAAGGCATACGGAGTTCTCAAAACAAATCAAACCTATGACAACCTGGGAAAAACCCTGCGGCCATTGTTTTGATTTCACCGAGAACTTCAGCAAAAGAATGTGCTAACGACCAGGTCGTATGACATCCTTATTGACGTATCTATGTCCATCCTTACGTCAATCTCTGCACCTTAAAGGTATAAATATTACCGATATTGCCCTATGCAAACACACGCGGTGGTGACGAGATCGGAGCAGCCAGACTTGCCGAAGCCCAGAGCAGAGCAGACCCCGCTGGCGCAGCCCCGCCTTCCTGACGCGCTGAGAACGAGATGCTGCTTTCTCCTGCCGAGAAATCCAGCTCCGGCGCTTCTGGGTAGCCCTCGCAGGCAGCCTGGAATAGCGAGACCAGAGACGAGAGATACCATCCCTCATTCATCCTAGATTCCAGGTACAGAACTGAATAACCCCTTGCAGAGAATTCTTTAGTCAGTCACTTGGCAAAACAAACTTAACTTAAACTGCTACTTTCTATTCCCGCCCACGTATTAGGCTTAGGTCAGGTACATCTGGGGTAGGCGTAGTTAGAAACACCAGTTGAGTACGATTAGTCAAATGTATATGTGTATGTATCTATTTTATCCATTTTAAACCATCATATGGCTTAGAAACCATATCAATGTTTTTACAGTATTATTTTATACTTCTGCTTTTAATGTATGCACTTTACTTAACCATAAGTATTGCAATAATATCGATCCATTTCTCTTGTATGAGAAAAGAGACTGATCAATAAATAACATCCTTTATTGAACACGCCCGTCTCTTCCTTTTCTCTACAATCTGGTGAGACTAAGAATGCACGTACTGACTGAGTAAAATAAGTCGTCTTTTGTTTTCACACGACTCAAGAGATACACTCTTGATTAGGGGAGAGCAAAGTTGTCATGTTCTATGGTTGTCAGAAACTAAATCCCTTCTTGTCTATCCAGGGAGGTTCAACTCCTCCTTGCCTATTCGAGAAAGTTTCTAGTGAACTCTGAGCTAGCTGGCAAACCCAAAACTTTAAGTCTAATATCGACAGTAGTAGACTTAGTTAACGTCTGGTCTAGGCCTATACTATTGAAGGTATTATTCCAATGCGCAGAGCCTATTGGGATAATAGGAACTACACTACCGACCTTTGCCTCTGTCTATGGCAGAAGCCATTATTCTCATTTACCAGCATGGTCCGCTCTTGGAAGCCAAGTGCGGTGAGTGCGAGCATTGGTGATTATCAGTTCTTGTGTTTATGGCGGTAGGGGTTGGACATTTTAAAACTTGTAAATTAACTGATTGCAGTAAGTGCGAGCATTGGCAGTTATACATTCTTTTGCTTGAGCTGCATCTAGTTTTTATTTTTTTAACAAAATGTGAATGTTTATACGTAACGTGCTACTTATACGGAAAGTTTTTTTTAATGTGGAAAATTGCTTTTGACCTCACCAATACTAACTAATAGAAAGGTTAGCTATTTTTGTTTGTTTTAAAACGTTTGCCCCTAAACTGAATAAAAATGTCCATCTGACATCACATGGGGGTTGCCATGTTGTAATTTGCTTCTTACCTAGTGGTCAGTGACAGTTGCCTGTCACTAAGAAGGACCACCCTCGTGATGCTCCTTCCTCTGCAACATGCTCAATGTAAGTATTACTTGAAGAGGGCTTTTGGGTCTGCCTTCATTTTCGGAAATAGGACTACGTTTTGTTGCTGTTGGAGGTGTGTGCTTCACAAAAGAAGCACTTGCAATGCAATAGCTCGCACATTTATGAGAGTTTGAACTATTGCCATTCTAACTAATAATGCCTTTTATTTATTTGTTTAAAAAAACATGCAAGTGGGGCATAAACACACACTTTGTACTTCTAGTCCTTGCTTCATGAAACACGGCTGGCCATAACAAAAGAACAGTTACTGCCAGCCTTGCTTGTCGTAAACAACAACTGAGTACAATGTGTGTGTTCACGCACTGCTTGCAGGTCTTCAAAACACATAAAGAAAAGGCATTGCCATGTACAATGCCAAAAGCTCAATCTCTTGCAAATGCGAGAACTATTGCGTTGCAAATGCTTGTTTATGATATTGTTTGAATAGGCTGTCCATCATATCAATGGTATTCTGAGGATTATGCCTTTGTCCGATTTATGTTCCCATTAGTTTTGTGAGAAAGGCATTAATTAGGTTTTTTTCAGGCGGCAGAGGTGACATGAGTACTGGTTGCAACTGAAAGCCAATGTGCCATTTTTGATGCATTTAACTTTGCCAGCATGACAACATTTTAATTGCCAATTTATGGCCGCTTCAGAAATGTATGATGACTTGATGTGCTATCCTTTCATAAGGACCTGGGGCCTTATTTATGAGGCCCTTATACCCCTGTTGTGTTGGATTTTGTGATGCTGCAGCAGCCTAAACAAATGTCCCCTCACTGCTCTATATTTGCAAAGTGACGCATCTAGGCAGATGCGTCTTTTTGTAAACCACTGTGCTACATTATACCTGCAAAAGGTATAATGTATGCAGGGTAGGCATTCCGGAACAAAAAGGCTTGTATATGTGTTGCTGTGAAATCTATGATATTTGACTGTGAAACTTCTATGGCCTCACTGCATCAAATCCTCACGCCAGCTTCAAGCAGGCGTAAGGGGTGTTGCAGGCCTTTTCACATGGGGCTTGCCCCATGTGAACTGACACATTGCTGGAGTTGCGTCTGTTTCCAGACACACTCCAGCAATGCGCCATTTTTGCGCGGACAGATATGTCAGGATTCCTGACATATCTATCCATCCTAGCGACATGGAACACTGTATAGTAAATACGGTGTATTCATGGTGTCGCAAGGAGGGCGCGCTTCAAAGTGTCACATTTCTTTTTTACCGCAGTGATGCAACACTTTTCATAAATGAGGCCCCCAATGTTATTTACTAATCGCCCTTCTCCTCCGTTAGTTTTACTTAGTTGTCTTGATTGCAGGATTTTGGAATTATCCTTTTGGTTCCACAAAACAAAGGAGATCATACATAGAGGCCAATATTGATACAACGAATGTATTGAACTTTTTTGTATGTTCCACTGCTATTTCTATTTATAGCAGCAGAGAGGTGCCCACATTAATTCTCTTTCGAGAAAAATTATCACATATTTTCCACTCATATTGCTATTCAACAAGCCACTCAATTATGGTGATAAAAAACAGCAAATGCTAGTAACTTTCAACCTCCCTGCCTTACTACAATTCACAATCGCCTAGTGGTGTTTGTCAGACTTTTTTGTGAGAGAGGCGCACTCGCTCAAAAAAATCGTGAGAAAACGGCAAAACATTTTTTGCCCTGAAAATGTTGTGCACGTTCGCAAAATCTTCATGGAGTTCAACGAATTTCGAGGAAAGTAATTACACAATATTGCCCATTTCTAATGTTAACAAATACAAAAGAAATGAATTACGAGCCAAACCTATTAGTATGTCTTTTCATTTAATGTCTTTGTGATACATCAGTTACTATTTTCTTGCCTGTACCGTGTGGTTATTTCCTACAAAGGTGTAACTCAGTTCACCTGTCTATTGTTCGCAGTGCCACGTGCAGAATGTTTTCTTGAGGGCATCTAGAAGGTAAAAGGGCTGCTACTGGGTGATACTTTCCGCTTCGTGCAGTTAAGACTCTATCTAGAAAATGTTTCCCGTAAATTTTAGTACTTTTCTCTCAGATAATTGGTGTTATTTGAAGGTCATTCATAGGAGTTAATTAAATCTAAAGCCATGCTATAATAGATAACTTGACAGTGTTGTTAAGGGTGCTAGAAATATTGTTGGACCATGTTTGCAGAAATAATCTGTAGTTGCTAATATTTAAATCTTGTAAAAATAATTAGTTAACCTGAATGTGTTTCCTTTAATATTCCCATAACATAATATTTCTGGTTTTATCCATTTTGTGTACAGTTACAGTAAACAAGAAAACACCATCCTGCCTTGCTGTTATTTATGTGACAAGTATGCCCCGGAAGAAATGTGTACTGAGACTCAAACGCAGCAGGCTGATTAGCTGAAAGCAAGGCTGTCTCCTTGTGTCAGTAGGTCTTAGGAAATGTAGTGCACACCTGTGAAATGAACATTGACAAGAGCATTTCTTGTTTTCAGGAATAATAGTTTAGAAAAAGAAAGGAGTAGAAAAAAAACAAGCTTCGACTTTGTCACAGCACTCTTAATGCACATAAAGAAATAGTCAGTAAAACCAATACACCATTCAGACTTTAGAAATGCATTACTTCAAATCGTATACTGTAGCACGAAATTCTGCATCTCTACTTTAGTCCATTTTATTTTGACAAGTAATGATTAGTGTCTAGAGTGTGCAATTTCATTTGAAGAAAACACAAAGCTCACATTGATATCTATATTTTCACCAGAGATGTGTGTCATCATAATAGATACTGTGGCAGTCTGGGAAAGTGTATAAAAATGACACCTTTATTCTCTGCACTTATCTTTTTGAAACTAGCTCTTAAAGATTTCTGACTAAAGTATTTGGGAGGATTGTCACCAAGAATGGAACCACCTTCAAAGCAAGTTAAGTATACATACTAGAGTTACCTTTAGCATATATTTCACGGTAATGAAGAAACACTCTAAAATCGCTTGCGGGGTCATTTACATTACATCGGTAATGTGACATTCTTTTCTGTTTTGCAGCATCTATTCCAATTGGAGACATTACCAAAATGTGAGTCCCTCTCAGTATTTTCGGCGAAATGGTTACAGCAGCCTTTTCCACTTGGCTGATGATGTGGAGAAAACCAGTGATACCTTTGTTGTAGCCGGTTATTCTACCATTTATTAGGTCAAGCCTAGATTCAGCATAAAAGCGCTGCTCTGCGAAGATCTGAGGTAGTACAGTACAGGTGGAAGCCCCACCCACTACCCCGCCCATATTTGTCATTGGCTTGTGTCTTTGTCCTTTGTAAATGCTGCCTTCGGATTTGTTTATAGGCTTGTTAGTCCTTCCTTAGTATGGCTGTGTCATCATTTGATTCCTCGCATGAGTACTGGCCCCTTTATTTCCGTTCTTACATCGTAAGCACTAATTCTTTATTGAGTTTGTCCTACTTGAGGCAAGATGTCTGCTTTGTTTACATGCAGCCCGCTGTGTGCTTTCACTTACAAAGCTGTGGGACAATCTCGACCACTTGTTTTTGCATAGGAGGCGTAGGTTTTTCGTGGCTAGGTTCAAGCTGTGCTAGTACATAGTTGGCATACAAAGTGCACACTCTCCCCGACCCCTTTTAAAAAAAACCCTCTCCAATTAAACACCCGAGCCTTGTTTGATTTTCTGCAGTGTGCATATTTATTAAGACAAGTTAACTGGTCAATTACTTCATTGACCACCATTTCTTTATTTCACTTTAAAATTATTACACATCACAGTATTAATGATACTCACACTTATATACATATTGCTCGGGTTGCGCCAGCAGGCCACAACCAAGTTAGCCTGCTCTCCTTAAGTTAACCCCCTTCTGGTCAACAGAGCCGCAGGTAAATAATCTGCCACCACTTGTGGCAACCAGCGGCTTCCAGGGTAGGGCTGGAGAAGCCAGGGCCACCAGCAGGTCAGCCCCAACTCTCCCGCCAGCCCGGAGCCATGATGCTTTAAAAACCTGTTCTGAGGTAAAAAACGGGCACTGCCCAAAGAAGTTCCCGTGATATTCTTGTCCAGGACCCCGCTAGCGCCCCTGCTTGAAAGCCCTATTTTGGGGTGGGTGGGTGGTTGACTTCCTTCTGCGACGTCCGACTCCTGGGCGGTCAGCAGACAAAAGAGGGGGTCAATAAAATGACCGCAGGCTTTTAAGCCTCGCGCCCTATGACTCGATCCGGGTCATTCAGAAACTCGCTTCCGCCCGTCCCTTGCTAGGCACTTCCGGGTCGAGTGACCCAGAAGTGCTTACCTCACTAGGCGGCCCTTTGGCTGCCACTAACGGCGCCACGCCCCTAGGGGGGGTGGCGCCCTGCATAGTTGGCATACAAAGTGCACACTCTCCCCGACCCCTTTTAAAAAAAACCCTCTCCAATTAAACACCCGAGCCTTGTTTGATTTTCTGCAGTGTGCATATTTATTAAGACAAGTTAACTGGTCAATTACTTCATTGACCACCATTTCTTTATTTCACTTTAAAATTATTACACATCACAGTATTAATGATGTGTGTATTCTCACACTTATATACATATTGCTCGGGTTGCGCCAGCAGGCCACAACCAAGTTAGCCTGCTCTCCTTAAGTTAACCCCCTTCTGGTCAACAGAGCCGCAGGTAAATAATCTGCCACCACTTGTGGCAACCAGCGGCTTCCAGGGTAGGGCTGGAGAAGCCAGGGCCACCAGCAGGTCAGCCCCAACTCTCCCGCCAGCCCGGAGCCATGATGCTTAAAAAACCTGTTCTGAGGTAAAAAACGGGCACTGCCCAAAGAAGTTCCCGTGATATTCTTGTCCAGGACCCCGCCACAGGGCGAGGCGCTTACTGGTGGACTCGTCCTCCCCCCCTGCCCTACAAAGCTTCGGCAATGGCTCCCAGGATTGTTTGTATGAATATTTCCGTGCCCGCTTCTGATAGGTGTACTCCGTCTGCTGCGTATAATTCGGGCTTGGACGTTTGTATTAGCTTGTGACGAATGGTCCGAATGCTAGACTTCTGAAGTATTTCTGACACTGACTGGTTCAGCCTCTTGACTGATTTATTCACTGCTTTAGCGGGTGCACCCCGCGGCCATGTCTGTCTCGGAATGACTTCAGACCACAACAAGATGGTTTTTGGCAAGATATTTCTGACTGCTGCTAGCGTAGTAAACAACAACTCTTTAACCCCTCTCCTTCCAGCCGGGATCATGTCGTTGCCTCCGCAGTGCAACACGAAAACATCGGGATAGGGCATACCTCTACCCAAAGCCGCCCTCAAATCGTTCGGGACGTCTGGTAAATGTTGACCACCTATTCCTACCCAATGATGGTCCCATCCTTGCGCCCTGTGCACCTCTCCTCCGAGAGTTTCCTGGAAGATCAACCCCGCTCTGCGAATAAAGGAGTGGCCACACCAACATATTTGTGTTCTCTGAGAGGCAGTACCTAGGGTAGATATCGAAAGAAATTGGTGAGAACCTTTGAACATAGGGAGGGGGAAGTCATGAGGGTGGCATTCATACCAAATGCGGTCGCACGTAACGTACATAACATGTAGACTTCCAACGCCCTAATCTCTTGATAGTCTGTTCCGGTAGCCCCAGGCCAGCGGCCGTGGTGGCCGCACCGATACGAAAGGAATGGGAAGTGTAGTCAGCCGGGTCGACCCCCATCTTTGACAAGGTCATTTTTACCACCCTGGTGAACTGAAATCTGGTGAGAGGTAAGCCGTTCTTATGGAGCAGCACCCTGTCATCGCCCCCCTGAGGCCTTATTAGCATGAACTCCTTCATCAACCTAACTGGGCAATAGGACTCCCCCGCCACTTGGCCTAGCTGGAGCCAAATCCCCTTGCCTAAGGGGTCTGTTTTAGACCTTCTAACCCTGACTCTCAGAACAATTTTCTGACTCTATAATGTCTGTGCGTCTTATACCTCCGTCCCTATCCGCCCTAGAGGCCGGTAGCAACTCGGAGATACGGAGCGCTCCACAAAAGGCTAGCACATACGCTACCCTAAATAATTGTGTTTCGTATGGGGAAAAGCACACGAGAGGCAGGGTCTCTATGATCTTCACCAACTTACCAACGTCTATAGGTCTCCTCGAGTCCTTCACCCCAGGTACTAGGCGCTCCCAGCCTTTCATGGCCCTCCTCACCCTCTGATCTTTTGTTGGGT
Source organism: Lissotriton helveticus (assembly GCF_964261635.1). Lineage (NCBI taxonomy): Eukaryota > Metazoa > Chordata > Amphibia > Caudata > Salamandridae > Lissotriton > Lissotriton helveticus. The sequence goes on along the minus strand of NC_136068.1, from coordinate 874,117,308 downwards.
CTGTAACCCCTTTTAAGCCCGCATAAAATGCCAATGCTGACAGCTGTCTCTTCATCAATGCCACCGATTTACCACTCTCTTTCTGATGTACTATAAAGCCTAAAACACTCATGGGCACAAAAGCATCCACTAGGCCCGCCTCCCTTAAGTATAACTGATAACAACCCCACGATCTCTGATACATACTCTTCGTCTTGGGGGCCAGGGATGCCGTTATCAACTCGGAGGCTGTGGGGCACCAAGCTTCCATAGCTCCGCTGTGAATGTTGTCATTGTCTTCTCTGCTTGTGGCCAAAGCGCATGGAATTCTGTCAACTTAAAACGAGATAGAGCGTCAGCGGCCTGGTTCTCCAACCCCGGGACATGTCTTGCAGTGAAATGTACATTGTGACGCAGACATTGCAATACCTGTTCCTTCAGTAAGCGCAGCACCCATGTGCAAGTCGCCCTCTGGTTATTAATCACCATTACTACCGACATGCTGTCTGACCAGAATACAATGTGTCTGTTTGCGAGGGCCTCACCCCACAACTGTAAAGCCACCACTATGGGAAATAATTCTAGGAAAGTGACGTTACGCGTCAAACCCTGTTGTGCCCATTCCTCTGGCCAGAACTGCATGCACCATTTTGAACCCAGAATTGCTCCAAAACCAACACTCCCAGCTGCGTCAGTAAACAATTCAAGGTCCACATTTGCGGTGCTAGCTGCCCGCCAAAGCACCGAACCATTGAAATCCTGCAAGAAAGACTTCCAGATACTCAGATCCCTCCTTACCTCGGCAGAAAGTCTAACTCTATGGTGTTTTGCACGAAGCCCAGACATTGCTCTTGCTATACTCCTAGAAAATGACCTACCCATTGGTATGACCCTCAAGGCGAAGTTCAGTTGCCCTACCAGAACTTGTAACTGGTGTAAAGTAACTTTCTTTGCTTTTAAGCATTCATCAATCGCAGCCCCAAAGGCAACCACCTTTGACCTGGGCAACCTGCACACACCTTCTATGGTGTCGATTTCAATACCCAGAAATGTCAGGCATGTAGTAGGGCCTTCTGTTTTTTCTGCTGATAATGGTACCCCAAGGGCCTCGGCCAGGTGCTGGAAGCCCAGCAGGGCCTTCCTGCATGACTGTGACCCTTTGGACCCATAAATAAGTAGTCGTCCAAATAATGTACGACTGCATGGGATTTGTCTGAAGTCAGGAATTGTTCGAGAGCCCATTCTAAGAACCTGGCGAAAGTCTCGAATACAGCGCAAGCAATAGAGCATCCCATGGGCATGCACAGATCTATGTAATAATTGTCTCTGAAATGAAAGCCCAAGAACTTGGTGTCCTCCGGATGAACTGGGAGTAGCCTAAAAGCTGACTCGATATCAGACTTGGCCATTAGCGCTCCTTCCCCCAGGGCCTGTAGGTTTCTAATTGCTGTGTCAAATGTTGTATAGCGCACTGAGCAGAGATCTGGATCCAGTTTGTCATTGACCGACAATCCTGGAGGACTTGACAGATTATGTATAAGGCGGAATTTGCCCTCCTCTTTCTTAGGAACTAGACCCAGGGGTGAGCAGACCAAATCCGGGTTTGGGAGGTTCTTGAATGGACCCGCAACCCGCCCCAACGAAACTTCCTTCATAATCTTGTTTTGTGCTGCTTCCATATTCCGGAGCACCGAACTCTGGTTGCGAGGCGGGACGCTGGAGGGGGTAGCTGAAGACGGGATGCGGAAACCTAACGTAAAACCATCAAGCAGGAACTGGGCCTCCTCTAGTTTGCCATATTTGCTAAGGAGGTGAGTTAAAACATGTCTTTTAATGGGAGTTGGGAGGCTTGTCGGATGTTTTTGGTGGCTTCCCTTTTTGAGTGGTATGGGGCAGCTGTTCTTTTGAGTTTCCTGATTTCTTGAAACATCTGATTTCTGGGTGAGATGGTCCCCCACAGTAAGAACAGCTATGTTTGAACTTACACGAGGTCCCCCTGGTGCACGCATTTTTGTTAAACAGCCAGCAGGCCTGTTTCTTATCCCCCACCCCTTTGTCGCTCCGAAAGGACTGGCTCTGAACTGGGGTATTGGACTTGGACGTTGCGGAGGGGGAGGAATAAAAAAAAGACTGTGTGCCACAAATTGATCTCACGTTGATCCCATGCTATCCCTGGATGCACGGCTTTCATTTGTCTGAATTGGTTATCATATTTTAACCATCCCCCCCCTGGGAACTCGGCCGCCGCCCCATGTATCAAGGATATGTAACTCATCATTTGAGGGCCCAACCCGGGATATTTTTCCAACATAATGGCGGAGTAAATGGCAAATCCTGTGATCCAATTCTTCATGGACCATTCTACCCATGCCTTATTTTGGTTATATTCACCTTCTTTACCTCCTCTGGCTTTACCTGAGGCTACCCCAGCGTTGATGAGATCGAAGACATCAATGTATTCGCCCCTGAGTACCTTTTCCTTAATGTCTGCGGGTACATGCCAAGTGATCCCCGTAGATGGCGATACGGTCATGGATGCGGAACCGAACATTAAAGGGCTATATGCTAACATTGGGTGACCTGTCGTCTGCATCCCAGCCCCCCCCTTGCATCTGAGTGTTAGCTGGCCCGGCCAAATTAACGGCGTTGTTGGCTGCTGGAGACTGTGGTGGCCAACCCATGTTCGGGTAAGTGTTCGCCATTATCTGCCCCCCACCTCCCGGGTATGTCGTGCTAGGCAACATCATCTGCCCCCCACCTCCCGGGTATGTCGTGCTAGGCAACATCGTGTTTGCGGGGGCATTGCTGATTGCCTGACCGTGCGAATTATATAACTGCATCCCCGGTAATTGCGCTACTCCTCCAGATTGTACCCAAACTTGCGACACTCCGCTACCCGGTTGCACCACCACTGGCGGACAATTAACTTGGGAGCAGGGCGCCTCCGCTGTATTATAATTAACATTGTTCCACTCAGGATCCTCATTGTCCTTGTTCGAGTCCGGGCTCAAATCTATTGACTCTAGCCCCTCTTCCTCACCTGTGGAAGCCTGATGGGGTTCGGATGCCCTGGGCCTCTTGTCTTTCGACGTCTCTCTAAACCTTTCCGGCGTACGCCTCGTTCTCTTGCCTCTCCCTTTCTCCTCTTGTGCTTTCGCGTCAGCTCTGGCCCCTTCTCTCATAGTCTTTAGGGCCCAATCCACGCCTTTCTCTTTCGTAAACTCCATGATCTCTGTAAGCGAAAGGTAGTCATCTCTTTTGGCCGGGGCCTCCTTCCCCCTCGTCGGCCGTTTTGGCGGCATTCTGTACTTAAAAGAAAGCTATGTTAATACCACATGATTGGATATGTGCATCTGGACCAGCCCACATCTGAGAAACCCTATTCATATGTTGGTTTGCCTATGACCAACAATTAATTCCCCAGTTGCCTGCTTTAACTCACCCAATGTCATCTCTATGGATTCTCAAGCCCCCATAATCCCTAATCTGTTCGTGACAACCTCCACTGGTTTTAAGGAATGGGCGATAGATACATGATTCACATTAATTGTTTGTAAGTTTTACGCCCTATAGCCCACCTTAAGAAACCCCCACCTTTCTGAGCTATCGTGCCAGGCATAGGTTCATGACTTTAATGAGCGTTGTTAGCTCGACTGCTGGCATTTCCTCTGTCCCTCCATACATCCACATTAACAGCCGCCCCTGTGGCAGCGCTCCCAATAATAACTGCTTCCTGCCTATTCCATACAACGCAGCGCTTCTCTAGATCCGTTTCTAGGTCCCCCAAGCGCGTCCGTAGGCGCCGCAGATTGCTTCGATAAAAGACCGTGTAAGCGGGCTGGGAGCCATAATTAAAGCGCCCGCTCCCTCTACCGCGGCCGTTCCTAATACTGGCGGCCTCTTCAGAACTGCCGAGACTCAATAACATTGGGAGCGGGCTGGATCCGTAATTAAAGCGCCCGCTCCCTCTTTACCGCGGCCGCCCCAATTACCGGCGGCCGCTTCAGAACTCTCACCGGCACGAATCTAAAAGGTGATTCCCTTAAACGCGGCCGCTCTCCCGCAACCACACATTCGCACTCGCACCCGCGGCAGGCAGTCACGCGCTGAACTCTCACGCACATAAATACACACCGCCACATAAATACACACCGCAAGGGCCACTAACCTGCACCAGGAAGTCGGAGACCAGTTTCCGCGCGACGGTGACTTCCTTCTGCGACGTCCGACTCCTGGGCGGTCAGCAGACAAAAGAGGGGGTCAATAAAATGGCCGCAGGCTTTTAAGCCTCGCGCCCTATGACTCGATCCGGGTCATTCAGAAACTCGCTTCCGCCCGTCCCTTGCTAGGCACTTCCGGGTCGAGTGACCGAGAAGTGCTTACCTCACTAGGCGGCCCTTTGGCTGCCACTAACAATGAGTGATTGTGCAGTGCACACCTGATTTTGGAGCCTAATTTTGACTCTTCTGTATTTATCAATTCTTAACAGGGGCGTGCTGGGAGGGAAGGAGGATGCTACCCTCCAGATAATCAACAGTAAACACTGTTTTCACAACACACATGTGGTGGTGGTGAAATCATATTTTTAATTTGAGTTGTTTGAACAACTAAAGTGACTGGTTTTGCCTTTCTATGTGCTGATTACTGGTTTAAATACATGTTTTCTTGTGTGTACATTTGTTTACAGCTCCCCTGAGGAAGGGATTTATTCCCGAAATGCATTGGGAGAGGAAAACAAGAAGTTCTAATCAACAATATTGTGTTTAATTCATATTTTGTTTATGTATCTAGATAGGATTGTTTAATGTCTAGAGTAGGGGATTGAAAGAATTAATGAGGTCGATTGTAAGACAATGTGTAGTAATTGTTTAAAAAAATTGGCACACAACCATTGAGAAAATTAAAAGAGATATCAGATAACATAGGTATTTGTTGATTAAATTGGGTAGACGGAGATTTGCCAGCAGCAGTGAGGGTAGGGTCAGGTGATGGAACGTCACATGATGTTTTTTGTTCCGGTAGTCAATGCCATATGTTCTTTGTGACCTGCCCTAAACAAAACTCGGCGCCAACAAAAAAAGTCACCGAGATAAATCAGAATACAGGGGCTGAAAAGATGATAACATTACACAGCCTCCTAATCTGTACAATTTTTAAGGGGACGGTAATTTGGCCTTGAATTAAGGTTCAGAAATGAGACTCCCACAATAGTGTTTCAGAATATAAAAAGCGCAGGCTGTACCTACATTTATTCAATGGAACGAAGTAAACGGTGCACTGGAAAGACTGATGATTTTAATATCTTCATATTTTAAGATTGTGGTTTACGGAAGGTCACAGGGAAAGGGCATGCAGATATGATATTTTACAAAACATTCAATTCTATGAATCTTAGTGGTGTATTGTGCACTTGTTCACCATTGTAACTTCTTACCAAATTCTTAGAACCATGAGTGGGAAGAATTTTGAAGAAGTGGGTTACCAGAATGAGAAGAGGTAAGAAACTACACACTAGCAGTCAGAAGGGGGTGATTGGGATAATATATCTGATGCCCCATCGTTCACAAAAACGTGTACATCGAAAGTTTAATCAGCCCGCCATTCACTTTATGGTATATTCCCCCTCCCCCATTACTGAGCAAGTGGCCCTTTTGTGCTGTGGGACGGCCTGTTTGCGCCAGGTTGAAATGACAGACTTGCCATCCACCACACACCCAAAACCGCACCACCTAAAATGTAACTTAGTTTAAATGAAATGTATGCGTTTCTTTCCGCGCAGCTTTACTGAGCCGCAGAGTAATGCACAGCAGGTAAAACACTTTTGGTTAACCAGTCTTCTAGAAAACGCGTAAAACGGATCCCAGCCATACCTTGACATAGGACCGAAAAACCTGAATGTCTGAGAATTAAAGAGAAGAGCACGAGGTTTGCAATGAGTTAGCACAATCAATATGTGATGCTTGATGACATGCTTAATAAATGCACGCCGTGTCTACCATTCGAAAGCAAATTATTTCCATACAAAAAGTGCATGGTGATTTAATTAAACATGGAAGCTGTGGTAAGTGAATAGGTAGGGCCATATTCACGCCTCAGGTCAATGTGTCGTCTAAAGGGAGAACTCTAGTCCACTGTTGTGTGATCCCATGATGGAGTAGACATTGAGTTAATGGCGACACCAGGAGGTCAGTCAGCGTGAAGACATCCTCCGATTGTATGAGTTTATAACTCAGGCCTCTCCAAAGAGTAGGTCCTCAGCTGCTGGAAACTCTCCAGCTACCTGTGAGTAGCTCTCCTGTCTGCAGATCAGCTTACTACATTGAAAACTTTTCCTTGAATGAATTTATATAGCTATACTAACATTGAAAAGTGCATTTTCATGATAAAAATATGTGTATTTTCATAACACATCAAGAAAAAATAGTTTAATTTGTTGTTAGGAGTCCTTCACCCACCCCTGTCCACACGATGTATGACACCTACCCACAGCCATGGCATTTGTGAAAAAATACATGTCAGGAGTCTAACTGAATTTCTTTCACTAAAAAGACAACTCTGTTTTAAGCACAATGTTTTTAGGTCGAACCTGGGCAGGGCTTGCACTGCTCTGTGAGCCATGCTGTATTGGAGTATAGGCTTGAAGCCCCGCCCACTCTCTGCCCATGTTTGTCATTGGCTTGTGTCATTGTCCTTCCTAAATGCTGGCTTCTGATTCGTTAATAGGCTTGTTAGTCCCTCCTCAATACCACCTTGTCTTCATTTGTATCCTCCCATGAGGACTGGCCCTTTTCCATCAGTTGTTACACAGTATGTCTTATTTACTCTGTAAGCACTATTTTCTTTCATGGTATCTCCTATCGGAGGCACTACATGCTTTCGTACAACATTCAGCCCATTCAGCGCGCCATACGCGCTTTCACTGGGTGCTTTTACAAAACAAGCATTTGGAATGTAATAGGTCTCGCATTTCCAAGAGTTTAAGCTATTTGCATTTAAAATGACAATGCCTTTTATTTATGTTTTAAAAACCAACACATAAATAAACCACATTAGCATTTACAATGCCAATAGCTCAAACTCGCGTAAATGCAAGACATATTGCATTGCACATGCTTGTTTTGGCAGCAACCACAAATAGTTGTGAAGTCTGGGCAAATAATTGATCATGAAGTCAAATAAAACATGCACTGAATTTGTCTTTCTCTCAATATACATAATCACACACACACATACACACACACAAAACTTTTAGACATACGGCACTCGTGGCAATCACTGAAGCATAACCTTTACTGCACAAACCCAAACTAATATGAAGACATCACAGAAGTTATATTTTCCATTTTCCCTGCCATAACATTCTTTGCTGCTCGATGCAGAAAATACGGCTTAAAGTAATTACATCAAATTTGGCATAAAAGTTTAATTTTACTCACTGAAAAACCATTGCTTTGTTTGGTGTAAATAGGTACACTGCTTCTTCTTCATGCATCGCCTATACCCTTTTATATGATATCACTTATACCATCTAAAATAATAGCATTGACAACACCACTTATGACAACACAAATCACGTAATTCATGAGAATACAGAGCATGACAAAGTGGCGAGTTATAGTTAATGTAGTTTGGCTACCAAGTTCAATAGACTGTGTACAGAGGTGTTGTGTAAATGATAAAGTAATGGTATACATATATCTTTATATTCTCTCATTTTTGTGTAGTTTCATTTTAATTTGCATATAAAGAACAAATAACGTTTTAGTAATTTAAAGGTTGTGCGTAAATTATACATTTATGTTATAAGCATAACTTTAGAATTTGAAATGTCTGGGTAGTTTAATTTTGTTTTGGATAGAAAGAATACAAATTCCTAACTATAACAAAGCTTTAACCTTTGTTTTTTCCCTTGAATTTTATTGTTTTTTTAACATGTGTATTACACATCAGAGTTTAGTGTCTTCGAGTGGAGTGTTGTTAAGTGGAATGTTGTACAGTACAGTGAAGGAGATTGTCGAACAGTGTAGTATCATAGAGTGAAAGTGTTGTAGAGTGGAGTGAAGTAGAGTGGAGTGTGTTACTGTTGAGAGGTGTACAGTGGAGTACCGTACAGTGGAGTGTTGTACAGTGAAGAGGTATAGAGTGGAGTGTGGTACAGTGAAGTGGCATACAATGGAATAGCATACAGTGGAGTGGTGGAGAGTGAAGTGGGATCGAGTGGAGTGGCATGCATGGGAATTGCATAGAGTGGCCTGGCATAGAATGGAGTGGCATAGAGTAGAATAGCATAGAGTGGAGTGAGAAACAGTAGTGTGGTGTACAGTGTAGTAGCATTGAGTGGAGTGGCATAGAGTGCAATGTCATACAGTGGAGTAGAATGGAATACTGTATACTGGAGTAGCGTACAGGGGAATCTAATAGAGTGGAGTGGCATAGAGTGGAATACCATTGAGTGGACTAGTGTAGACTGGAGTTTTGTACAGTGGAATAGCATATAGTGGAGTAGGGTAGAGTGTAGTGGCATTCAGTGGAGTGACATGGACTGGACTGAAGTGGAATAGAATGGACTGGTGTAGAGCAGCGAGAGCAGCATAGAGTGGAGTGGTGTAGAGTGGAGTGGTGCACAGGGAATTGGCATTGAGTGGAGTGGCACATTGTGGAATGGCATAGAATGGAATACCGTGCCATGGAGTGGTGTGTAGAAGAGTGACACAGACTGGAGTGGCATAGAGTGGAATAACATAGAGTGGAGTGGTGTAAAGTAGAGTTGCATGAAGTGGAATAGTGTAGAACGGAGTGGCATACAGTGGAGTGGTGCACAGTGGAGTGGCGTACACTGGAGTGGCAAAGACTGGAGTGCTGCAGAGTACTGTGGCATAGCATGCAATAGCTTAGAGTAGAGTGTCATAGAGTGGAGGTGGGTAAAGTGTAGAGGCATACAGTGTAATAAGGTATAGTGGAGTTGCATAGAGTGAAGTGGCATAGAGTGAATTGGCATTGAGTGGATACCTGATATCTTCGGGTCTAGTTTGCGCTATATAAAACTCTTTAAAAAAAGAGAGGAAGGAAGGAAGGAGAGGAATGAAAGGGAAAGATGAAGACACTACCTGGAAAGAAAAGAAAAAGAGAGAAACACGTTGAGAAGGCCAGTGTAAAAGGAGAAATACCAGGAGAGGCATGAGACATTACAATAAAAAAGGAGGGAACAGGCAGAGGCAATAACAGAAAACCAACAGATGGGATGGGTAAAGAGAGTGACTATGCAGAGGTAGAAACTGACGAGGAACTAGGCGTTGGTTAGAAGAGTGGTGTACACCTCCAGGGAAGGCTGACATGAAATAGCCTGTCACAATCCATGAGGACTGTAGCCAAGCAAGGTGGGTGTCAAGGACTTGAAAGCAAGTGGAAGGAACACCTGGCATGTAAAATACACAGGAAACTGCATCTATATGCAAATAGATGAAGAACAAGGGGTGGGACTTCAAAAAAGTACCATTACCCAAGCTATACAACAAAGGCCTAGAACCTTCTTTTATTAAGTTAAGGTGGTGTTTTTTGTGGCCCGATTTCCTCGGCAACAACAGGGAATTGAAATAGAGAAGAGCAAAAGAAAACAATCCTAAAGCGACAGAAAATATATATATCTATATATTTTTTTTTTATTTCCCACTAACCTGATACCTTGTTCTGTTTTCCCCAGGGACATTATGGAGATGTAATCTATTTTTTCAGGACACAAAACAAAATAAACTATGTAAAGAGTGATTGTGAATAGCTGGCTTGGTATATGATGCACACTTATGAAAATGGGCACCCTGAACCAATCCAGACAACTCTTATGGTGATTTTAGTGGCCTTAGACAACCTTAGAAAGCTCGCTAAGTGGTAGCTGTGGAGACCAGCCTGCAGCTTAGTCCAGAAGAAGTGTAAAGCAGCTTGTTTTACCAGAACATAATTTTACAAGTATAGATTAAGTGACAGAACCACACAGTGTATTTATTAAAAAAAAATTATTAATTAAAAGACACTCCCTAACACGTAATGCACTCACTACTTTACGATAGAAACAGGTAAGTAGCACTTAATACACAGCTGTCATCAGGGGGGACCAAACCATATACTAAATTAGTGTTATGCGAACCACGACTGAAGTCAAGGCTGTACCCAGAAGACGTAGAAGTGTCGAGGACCCAAGGAACCACCCGAGGTAAGTAACTACAGGCCTCACAGAGGTTGTGTGCTAAGTAGGAACACGACTGTGTGATCAATACAAGCCAATGGTTAAGTCACAGTTGCAATTTTAAAGAAGGACCCTTTCCAGTGGACCCTGAAGAAACCCCATGGAAGACAGAAGGTTGGAGAGCCACCCCACCAATGGATAACTTAGGAACCAGAATACCTGCCCCAGGGATTCTAGGTGCATAGTTGTGAAGTTGAGTCAGAGACTGCTGTCAATTCCAATGGAGGACTTCAGAGACATGCTGCTGCTTGAGAAGGTGAAAGTGTACAGTTGAACCCACAGGAGGATTCAAGATGTGAAGAATCTGCAAGCAGAAGGGACACAGTTTATGCCACACAGGAGTGACAAAGAGGCACGGAAGACGAATGCCGACCGGTGTCGGGTGCTGCGGGGGAGCTGACGGTAACCTTTGAATGAATGAATGAATGAATGAAATGAGTTTTATAAAGCGCGAACAGCTGCCTTGAGGCGTCCAGGCGCTAATGAGTAGAAGAGACTTCTGCTGGGGTGGATCGCTGGTGGGGGTGAGTTATTAGAGTCTTATTAGTTGAAAAGGAAGGTTTTCAGTTGTTTGCGAAAGGTAAGAAGGTTGGGGTTGGACCTTAGATGAAGGGTAGAGAGTTCCATAGCCTGGATGCATTATAGGAAAAGAAGCGGCCTCCTGATCTGGCTCTTCGTATCTGTGGGACAACGGTTAGGAAGGCTTTCGATGAACGGAGTTCTTTGTTGGGGTGGTAGGGGGTGATCAGGGGGTGGTTGATCGCCGCCTCAGATTTCCAGAAGGCTTGGTGGGTGATGCACATGGCCTTGAATTTGATCCTCTCCCTAACAGGGAGCCAGTGCAGAGCTTTCAGACCAGGCCCAATGGGGTTTCTGCGGGGAGTTACAAGAAGGATGCGTGCAGCGCAGTTCTGGATCCGCTGAAGTTTGTTTAGGCAGTATTCCGGGGCCTCCAGATATAGGGCATTACTGTAGTCTATACGAGACTGGATTAGGCCCTGGATGGCTACCTGTTTCGCCTCAAAAGGGAGGAGTGGCAGGATTGTTTTCAGCTATCTAATCAGACCAAAGCATGTTGCTGACAATTTGGTGACTTGCATGTTAAATGTCAGGGATTTATCTAGTCATACTCCGAGGCTCTTTATGTTGTCTGTGGGTGCAGGGGGGGCACCTAGGCTGGGGGGCCACAGAAGCTCTAGAGTGGAGGGGGCCAGAGGGCCGAGGAGCATCAACTCGGTCTTGTCCCCGTTAAGCTTTAGGCATGAACTTGTCATCCAGCTCTGTACCTGCTCCAGACAGGACATCAGGTTGGTCTGTGGTTGTTGGTTGTCCTTGTGCATAAGGGAGACCACTAGCTGGGTGATGTCCGCATAGGTGACTATCGTAATGCCATGCGGACGAACAATCTCTGCCAGTGGTCTCATGTATGCATTAAAAAGCGTGGGGCTAAGTGAGGGGCCCTGTGGCACCCCACACCCCAGAGGCTTATTTGAGGAGACTGAGGCTCCTTCGAAGACGCTGAAGGTACGGTCTTTTAAGAAGGACTTAAGCCAGGCTAGGGCTTCTCCTGATATTCCCAGACTTAGTAGGCGGTGGAGAACCTTTGAACTGCAGCTGTGTGGAACAGGCAATGCTGTTATGTTATGTTATGTTATGTTATGTTATATTATGTTATAGCATATTTATAGAGCGCGCAGCTACTCAAAAGAGTGTCCCAGCGCTAGCAGAGCATAACGTTTGATGAAACCAGGTAAGGCAGCTCAAGACAAAAGAAAAATTATTGCAAAAATAGCCACGTTTTGAGTTGTTTCCTAAAGAGCCAAATATGGGACTGTTCCCTCAATGTGGGCGGAAGTTTATTCCACAAGTGGGCAACTTGAACTTGAAAGGAACGACCACCTGTGCGAGAGCGTGCAAATTTGGGTACACTCATCAAATAAAGATGGGATGATCTTAGGACTCTCCCAGGCGAGTAGAAGCTCACTCTTCTCTTGATATAATGAGCACCAGAGCCGTGCAGAGCTTTAAAGGCCAATGTCTGTGCATTAAACTGAATTCTGCGGCAGATAGGAAGCCAGTGTAGATTCCTGAGGTGGGAGGAAATGTGAGTCTGGTGGCCCATCATATGGATGGCTCTAGCTGCCGCATTCTGCACCACCTGTAGTTTATTCAATAGATATTCCGGGAGACCCAGATAGAGGACATTAGCGTAGTCCAGGCGTGATGTAATAAGAGCCTGGACTACCGTCCTTCTGTGGGCGAGTGACAGTAGAGGTAGAAATTTACGGAGGGTTTCAGAGTTCCGTAGCAGGCCCCTGCCACAGATTGAACCTGCTTCTTCATATCCTGGGAGTCATCCATTTGTACCCCGAGATTTCTAGCTACTCCCACCGAGGACTGAGGGGGGGACATATCAGATGGCCACCACTGCCTCTATTCATCTGAATTAAAGGCCCCAAAGAGAATCACTTCTGACTCTGCCGAATTACACTGAAGCTGGTTAAAGCTAAACCAGGAAAAGATTTTCTTCAGGCAGTTATTGATTTTCTCACCGTCAAAAGCTTCTCCTTTTGTACAGGTGAACAATAACTGCGTGTCGTTGGCGTAGGATATTATTGTGGCTCCCGCCTCTGCAGCTAGAGGAGCGAGGAGGGTCATGTATACATTAAACAGTAAATGACTTAACATAGGCCCCTGGGGTACCCCTACTTTCATAGGAAGCATACAGGAGGAGAAAGGCGAGTTCCAAATTTCCTGCCTTCTATTCTCCAGAAAGGAGGAGAACAATTTTAACACCCTGCCCCCGACTCCGCAGTCCCTCAGTCTCTAAAGGAGTCTAACATGGGGCACGGTGTCAAATGCGGCTGACAGATCCAACAGTATTAGAACCGCTCTTCCGCCGGAGCCGAGAGTCCCTTTAATGGAATCAGAGATTTCAAGGAGAGCCGTTTCCGTGCTAAAGTTAGTACGGAAACCAGATTGGCTCATATAAAAGAGATTATTTAATTCAATATAATCAGTGGTGACTTGGTTCACGTATTTTTCAATTGATGGAATTGTGGAAGACCAGAAGCTGGACATAAGCTGTCCCACATCAGATGTCGACAGTTGAGTGGTCACTGTGCGGCGGGACCACCAACAAGCCTTGGCAACTGCAACCAACTTGGAAATGGAAAAAGGTGCAATGTCGGGACCAGCAATGTCCAGGAGACTAAACACAAGCAGGGGAGTTGGGACAGGCCCGAGCAATCAGGGGAGTCCAAAGAATATAAAGACAACCCACAAGAGGACCCAGAGGCTGGAGGAGTTGGGACAGGCCCGAGCAATCAGGGGAGTCCAAAGAATATAAAGACAACCCACAAGAGGACCCAGAGGCTGGAGGCACTGGAGTCGCAAGAGGACCTCGAGCAGCTCACCAAAGATGCAAGCCCATGATGCACTAGATGTGGGGAGGATGAAGATCTTGCTCACTGAAGATGCTTGATGTTGGGGTTAATGGGAGCCTTTGATGGAAGGAAACCAACAAACCTTTGCAACTGCAAGCCGACATGGTGCACTGGTGTTGGGTTCCCACAGCTCTGACGAGGCCTCAATCTTAGTGAGAGGACAGGGCAGGCATGGAGGGAAGTGAAGAACCCCCAACTGTGTTGCTGACCCTTTCTTAGTCCGTAGGATCTCAGGATCAGCAGACCGTGAGCTTAGTTGCAGTGCCTGTGGATGCAGGGAAGTGACTTCTTCACTCCTTCAGGTGTCTTGGATGGCAACAGGCTTTGGAATGTTCCTGTACGGGGCATAGGCATGGACATTGCAGCAGACGAGCAGGGCAACGAGATCAGGAGCAGCAGGAGTCTTCCTTGTTTCAGCCTTAATGCCCAGAGCCAAGTCTAGTGAAGTCCAGAGTGCCCAGACAGTCACAGAAGAAGTGGGTGTCTGAAATGAATCTTGTCCCATGATGAATCTAGGGACCCAGCCACAGGTAAGCCCTTAAATACCCTAAGGAAAGGGTAGGGACAATTCAGGGGTCCCTCAAAAAAGAGGGGGTGGACAAGGGGGAGGATGCTCCCCTGCGTCCAGTTTCGCACCAGAGCGGGAGCCAACGGTTCCCTGTACTGGTTTGAACTGGACTCTGCAGGAAGGGCGCCAAGTATGCCCTGCACACAGACCATGGGGCACAGGCAAGCGCTCCCACCCTGACCCAATACACTAAATCCTATCTGGGAGGTGGTTACACCTCCCTGTGACAGAATACCTATTGTTCTGCCTTCCCCTGCCTGAGCTTGGCTCAGCAGCAGGAGGGCATAAACGGGTCTCTGGCCGGCAACAGGCGTGCCTTGCTGTCTGGGCCTGGAAGACTGGTACTGGGAGCACCTAGGGCCTTTCCAAAGGAGCTTTACTGTGCATGGACTCATACCTCCCACACCGTTTATGGTGTGGGTGGTATGATTCCAACACATTTGATACCAAACATAATAGGATTCGTTGCAACCAGTTTCAAGATGGTCACCATGTAATGATGTGGTACCCCTCTATATGTCATATGGCTGTCTCACAACCTGGGAGAATTGACTGCGTAGGTCGTGGAGGTGTCCTACTCATGCAGGGGCACCCTCACACTTTGAACTAAGCACCCTGCCTTCAGGGTAGAAAGGCCTGCTCTAGGGGTGACATAGGTTTTAATTGCAGTAACCTTGGATACAGGGAAACCTATACCTTTCTTAAGTGGTGCTAGCACCAGTTAACATAGGCTGCAATGGCAGGTCTGTCGTTGCAAATTGAGTGGTCTCCAATGGGTGGCATAATGCATGCTTCAGCCCTGGGGGATCCCTGGTGTACCTATGCCCCGGGTACCTTTAGTACCATATCCTAGGGACTGATAAGTGTACGCCAGTGTCCAATCTGGGATTTACCTAAGTACTTACCAAACCAATTTAGGAGAGAAAGCACAGGGGCTGGGGTCTTGATCAGCAGGAATCCAGTCAGACTAGTCAGAAAAAGCATTACATCAAGCAAAAAGTGGGGGTAACCAAACATGATACCAAACATTATAGGATTAGTTGCAACCAGTGTCAAGATGGTCATCCTGTAATGACGTGGTTCCCACCTATATTCTTGAAGAGGCAGGTTAAAAAATTAAAAACGAATGCTATCCACTGCACGCTGATACACAAACCCTTGCTCCAATTTTTAGAAGCAAATGCCATCCAACAGCCTTTTTTATTTTAACAAATCTAAAATGGCTGCGTGTTTGCAATACCACAAATCGGGACTCCCTCATCTAGTGGTATTTCATCTTAGTTTCACTGTGTGGTGTCCTCCTTGACATCGGGCTCCATGCTAACTGTGACAGGGTGTAATTTATTCCATTTAGTTAGATTGCAACTACCACCATTCCTATTCGACTTGTCAGTGATCAGGGAAGCTGATTTCTAATTATTGTCACACCCAATAAGTAGTTCTAATGCATTGTTCGCTTATTACCACTATGAATGTTTCCACTGAACTAGAACATTTGAGTTAGTCCCGCCAATGTCTTAGAAAATTTTTTTCTTTTTCTTCTTCAATCATATGCACAAAGACACGGTCCTCCAGAGTACCTAGATGGAGCCACCAGGCCAGAATAGCAGCTCAACATCTACTCCACTTTAATTAAATTAAGAATGCAACTACATCCTGCATAAAAACTTCATATACTGACCATTGACAGGTTCTCCATTGTGCAGGAAATGTTATCTAAGTGGACATGCAGGACATAAATGTGCAAAAAGGATATAGGCTCTGTTTAACAGACATTTTGCACTGGGTGTGCATTTCAAAAGTGATGCAAACCTGTGTGAAATGTTTTTTTCCTATATACTTTTCAGCGGTAAAACTTGTTTTGCACTGTAAAGTTGATTGAAATGTTAGCCAGAACAGCAGCACAAAGCCCCGCTATGTGGTACTCTGCAACAAGAGGACGTTCCATGGGTGGTACATGGGCATTGCCATGCAACAACCCATGGTTTTTGATGCAAAACCCTATCTACGTACAATGGTAGACAGAGTTTAGCGCCAAAAATAACACCACTTAAAAGCAGGTGTTATAAAGGAAACATGCTTTTATTCCTCCTAACTTTTCACATTTTACATGAGTGAAGTGCTGTACAGCACAAGTCTGAAGTAGGAAAAGTTTGTTTAAGCAAAGTATTTTGGACTGGAAAGGTATCCTTCCGGTACAAAACCTAAGCTAGACTGATGCAGAAATCTTTCCACTAGGGTACAAAGGTTTCTGCATGGCGCTAAGCAGCCATGCCGACACCTTTGCGCTAGGGCATTATCAGGATTGTGTCATATCTTTGTAGATGTAGCACTTTCCTTCTCTCCCCCTCTCACAAACACAGCGCAGCAACTTTGGGTGCTGCACTCCAGTGTGTGAAAATTTTGGTAATCTGGCCCACATTATATTCTGGCTGCCGGGTTAGTTGCACTCCACATGTCCACTATGCTCCAATTTACACTTGAGTCCATGAATGCCAGTGCCTTTCTCACTGTAGCAGAAAAAGGTAGTGGCTGGCCAAACCTGTCCCTAACCATGTCTTCCTTGTTAATGTCCCCTAACACCAACGACCGATAGGTTAACTCTTCTGTAAGTAAATACCTTTTTTTTCATGATCAGCCCAAATTTCTTTTGACCGATGATACTGTTTTATCTTTTGCTCTGTTCACTGGGACTCTGCTAACCAGACGTCTGTCATTGTGTTCTAACGCCCAAAACATGTTACAATTGGCTCTACTCCTAATTGGCTTACTTATGAGTCTCTATGGTAAAACGTGCACTCATGGACAGTAGGACGAATGTCACTAGTGGACTGAAGCACACACTGCACCACCACTAGGGTAACAGTACAAAACATGACTGCAGGCCTATAATTGTAGGCTATCTGTGGAGATTTAAAACAGCAGAGTCAACCTACCATAATAACTTCTTTTAACAGGCCTATAGCCTTATTTTAAATATTACTCAGTCACCCATATGAAGACCTTAAATGTCCACAAGGAAGAGTGCATCATATATAAAACTGATACATGTCAAAGCGAAGTATTAAAAATGTCTTTACAGTGAAAAGGGCTTAAAAGCCATGTCCACTGTAACAGGATTTGCTATTCTATAGGAAAGCATTGGACGGTTATATTAAATAAAATAATGTTATCAGCTACAAAGTTAATTATTGAATTTTTGAAAATATTTATTCCAAGCCCAAATTGTTGGTAAAGTCAGATTGTCCTAAATTGTTAACAAAAGGTGATTTAAAAAAATTCAGATTATACCTCCATTTGCAGGAGCTTCCAACTGTCACCCAGCTTAACCCCTTTAATGAGGTTTGAGCTTGTTCTCAGAGTTGAGACAAAGGCCGTGGGTGTGGAAGGAGTTCTGTTCTTCTAACAGGATGACTATCTGAACTTTTCCTGGTACCTTAATTAACTTCAAAGAGCTTAGACTGATGTAGCTAACACCTGTGCCTGTCCCATTGGTTGTCTAGTCAGTCAGGCATCAATCTCAGTGGGTGAGGAGCTACCCTGAAAATCAGTTTTGAGTGAAAACAGTGGAGGGGTATTTTTCTAGCCAACAACTAAAGCGGGCACAGGAGTTTTGCACAAGAGAATAAAGGCTCTGCCATCCTGGTTTTAGGTACATGAGGGTTGTTTACAGCAGGATACACAAAAACTGCTGTAAAAGTGGGTAGGGTTGCCCTTGGAAGGGGCCAGGAGTCATCCCCGCCCATAGACTAGTGTCAGGAATAAATGTAGCACCCTTAGGGACCTTCTTCAGAACACCTCTGGACCTCTTGAAGACAGAAGAAGGACTGCACCTGCTGTTGTGACTGGTGAAGAAAACCCTAGAGACTAGACCTTCTCCCACTTTTACCTAGGACTCATAAGTGGACTACAATAGGCAGTTGCCTGCCCTGTTTTTAAGCTACAGTGACACAACAAGCTGCCAGATCCCTTTTCCTGAAGTGTCCAACTGACCAGTTCCAACTGGAAATGTCCTGGATCCTGCCAGTGTCGTCTAATGGAGTGAGCCATGACCCCCAAGCGCTGTTCTTGTGGTCCTAGCTGTACCCTTGGCTGTATCAAAGTGTACCCCTAATCTCCTGAAAAACCTGGTACCTTTTGGCTTCAAATCTGTCCAGAGGACCACAGAAAATCTGCCAAGTATACCAGATGAAGGTGTTTGCTGCTGTGCTGAAGATTCAGTTTGTTCCCACTAAGGGCTTTTCCGCAGCAGTAAATATATTTCTGTGGAAGATTGTGTGAAAGTATCTGGCCTCTTGAAGCCCGATTCAGCTACAGATTTCAGCCTTGCCCTGCTAGAGAAATTTGAGTTCCATAAAAGTGACTGAATTCGAAGGAAGAAATCTTCACTGGGCAAAGGTACCAAAGGTTTCCGACCAGTGAGGGATCTTCCATGGGTGCCAAATTTGAATTTGTCCTTCTTGTAGATTTCCCAACAAAAGTCAACAACTTCACTGTGACTTCGTCGGACGGCTACCTGACCTCTTAGAGCCATTCTCAGCCACAGCCTGCTGACTTGCCCTGCTGAGGATTTTTGACTTCCATATGAGAGGCAAAGTCAGAAGTTAAATCTATCGACCGGGAAAAACCGACCCATGCTCCATCATGGCCATCCTTAACTCTTTCCCAGGGATCGGTCAAGTGCAACCAGATGACTGTGGTTGGTGCTTAGTGCTAATATCATTTGAAATTTAAAAATTCATATCTCCAGTTCCACTTATTGGATTTTTGTAATTATAGTGTCCTTTTTTGGTCTAAATTATTCTCTATTTTATAAATTAGAGTGGGATATTTATTGCTTTAAAAAAAAACGTTTTTAATTGTTTAGGTACTTCAAAATGCTTTAGACATTTTTAAAGTTAAGACTGTCTGCTCTGTGCCATAGATTTTTTTGGGTTGAGCTCAGGTTTAAATTATTTAAACGTTTATTGGACCTAACAAGAATACTGACACTATTACGTGTTTTAGACTAACATCTGACCCAACTTTTAATCCACTTTCTCACATCCATCAATTAGTTTGAGAGGAACTTGTAAAGTTTAACCAGCACATACACTCATTTAGAGAATAATCAGGCTGTTCAGCCAGCCTGCCACAAGTGCATACTACATGTCTTGGTTTAGTGATAACCTGAAGTCAATATTTGTTAAAATACCTACCTGTTCCACTGCCTTCAGCCACCAGGCATCCACTAAACAAACAGCCAAACTTGGGATGGGATGGGGGGCTCATATGCCCTGACCAGTTTAAGGGCCTGATTAAGAACTTGACAAATGTGTTACTCCCTCACAATGGTGACGGACATTCCATCCGCTGAAATAAAAATCCCATTACAGGCAATGGGATTTATATTTAAGCAGATGGTATATCTATCACAATTTGATAGATTAACCCGTCCTTCAAGATCTAAATCAGGCCCTAAGCCTTTAACAGAAAAGAAGCTCCAATTTTCTCTGGTTCAATAAAACAAAATGATAGTACACAATATTGCTGAGAAAAATATTATGTCAAAAAATATTTTCATATACTTAAAATGGAAAAGACAACAATATTGATAAAATATCATGGACAGTAATATTATCCAAAATCACACAAAAAACAGTTTTTCGAATATATATAAATATATCTTACCTACTGGCGGTCGCCAGTAGGTAGTTATAGTTAGGACCTAGTTTCCATAGGAAATCCGCAACATTCTATTGGGAATAACTCTGGCGTCGGTTGGGGAATTTGCGTGTAATTTTCCAAAATTTTGGCCAGCTCCGCTCTGCTCCTTCTCTGAAAGTTTCGGGGAGATTCGTGAAGTGGGGGCTGAGAAAAAAGGGGGGTCCCAAAACGTGTTATCCCCATGTTATTTTCCATAGGACCTTTAGACACGGCTACAGCCCGAACGGCTGAATGGAATTTTAAGAAATTTGGCAAAAAGATAGAGTCTGGCTGGCAGATTACGCTTTTGTTTAAATGGTGTAAATCCCTCCAGTAGTTGCTGAGAAAATTAAAGTTAAAATCAATTATATATCTATAAGCGCGCAGCGTGCGCCGCGCACCTTCCCGTGCGCGAGCGGAATTCTGATTTGCTGTTTGATGTCTGTCAACATTCGATATGGAGGAAATAAGGAAGTGTTGACCGCCATTTTGTCAGTGCGAGTCCACATATTGTAGAGAACAAAGGGGCAGAACATGGAAAGGGGGCAGTGTGGAGACTCCCTGATCCCCTAGGTATTCTCAGGGGGCCCATTAAGGACCCCCAAGGCCCAAAAAAACCTTTTTTTTCCTAAAAAGTTGCGAGGTGCGCACACCCGATCGCGCACCCCGTCTCAAAATGGCGTTTTACTCGATTTAAATAAAAGTTACAAAGCATGAGAAGGAGGCTTGGTAGACAGTCCCTGACCTCCTAGGTATTCTCAGGAGGTCCATTAAGGACCCCCAAGGCCCAAAAAAATCTTTATTTTTTTTCTAAAAAGTTGCGAGGTGCGCGCACCCGGTCGCGCACCTCACAATTCAATAAAAAAAAGTCAAGTCAAGTCATGTGACTCGAAAACAACATTTTTCATTGGTTCATAGTAGTTTCAGATCTAGAATCTTCAAAACCCCATCTATTTCCCTCATTATTTGCTTTATTCTCCTGGAAGAAGGACCCTTTTTGAAGCGGAAAGCAGAAAAAACAACAGGATGGCAGAAAGACAAGAAACAACATCTTCTTCTTCTGACTCCCACATGGAATATCGCCAGCAAGCCAAGAAAGGGAAATCTTCTTTTATTTGGAAGTTTTTTACTTTTCCTGAGCAACAAAAAAAGGTAAATGCCCCTAAAGTAACGTGTACCCTTTGTGGTACTGTTCTTTCAAGGGGAAACCCTCTTAAAAAATACTATTTTTCAATCCATACTATGATGAGACATGTAAAAAATGTGCACCCTGTGCAATATGCCCAAGCAGCCACAAGAGCTCTGGCCCAGCAGATTCCACCAGCTGTGGCCAGCACATCTACAGCTCCACCTCCATCGCCAGCAACAGCAGAAATGGACGTTAGGCCATATTTGGCACATGTGCATATGCGGTGCAACAAATGTTTTGATATTATTGTTTATGGAGAACAGAGCCTGAATCTAATTGACCGCAGGATTCAGAATCATAAATGCTCTGAAAGGAGATACATTTTTTACTATTTTTCATTTATTTTGTTCCGGTTGAACAGTTTCCTTGTTGCAGTTCCTGAATTTTCTTTAAAAAAAAATATATATAAAACAACAAAAGAAAAAAAGCAGTTCTTTTCAGAACTCATTCAATTCTCTAAAAAGAGTTATATTCTTAATACACTGTGTCATGCATTTTTTTTGAATGAAAGCGTAGTGCATAAATGAGTGATTGAAATGACTGAGGGAAGGAAGGGACTGAGGGAAAGTGTGAGAAAAGGGGAGTAGGGTGAGTGACAAAAGAGGAGTTGAAGAGTAACTGAAAGAAGGGGACTAAGGGTAGGGGAATGAGTTAAGGGGACTGAAAAACTAAGGGAAGGGCAATAAAGAAAGGAGAAAAAAACTAGTTTCAGTGTTTTGATGTTGTATTTAAATTCATAATAAAAAACAAAGAATTTTACACATATTTTATTTAGGGGTTAGCATTTAAAAAACCTTGCAAATTCACTAAAAAAAACATAGGTTTTACACACGTTATAGTTAGGAATTAGCATTTAAAAAACCTTGCAAATTCACTGAAAAAACCATAGATTTTACACACGTTATAGTTAGGAATTAGCATTTAAAAAACCTAGCAAATTTATTGAAAAAAACATAGGTTTTATATCAGTTATAGTTAGCTTGACAATCAGTGATGTCATTTGAGATGTCAGCAATGATGTCATGAGTGATGTCACTGACTATGTCATGAGTGATGTAATATGTGACGTCATTAGCAGTGCTTTGCGGGCGCGCCAGTTATAGTGAGTACAACTAACTATAACGTGGGAATTTCAATGGTTTGTATGAGTAAATTGTCCAGCTAACTATAACTGAACCTATGGTTTTTTCAATGAATATATATATGTATATATATATATATTTGTTTTTTAAAGTAGTAAATGTTAAATACTTTAATATGTAAAATTAATTTCATGCAAGTATATATATATATTTGTTTTTTAAAGTAGTAAATGTTAAACACTTTAATATGTAAAATTTATATCATGTAAGGTTAATAAATTCCACAAATTATTTAAATATAAATATATAGAAACACACACACACAAATCTAAACAGCAATAGGGAACGTTTAAGACTTTAGAGGAGTTACATTTATTTCTCCCAATCCATGCCAAGCAATAGTAGGGAAAATGCTGGATTTCGGAAGGTTTAGATTTACTAATTCCACTCCAGTGTAAGCAACTTTAGGGAAAGTGTTCGGGGTTGGAGGAGTTAGATTTACTATCCTAACTCCCAATTAAACAAAATTAGAGAACATTTTGGACTTGGAGGGGTTAGATTTACTATTCCTACTCCAGTCTAATCAACAGTAGGGAAAGTGCCGGACTTTTGGGAGTTATATTTACTATTCCCACACCAGTCTAAGCAACAGTAGGGAAAGCGTTGGATTTCGGAGGGTTACGATTTACTATTCACACTCCTGTCTAAGAAACAGTTGGGAAAGTTTTGGACTTCAGAGGAGTTAGATTTACTATTCCCAATTGAGTCTAAACAAAGCAGGGAAAGTCTTGCACTGTGGATGGGTTAGATTTAGTATTCCTACTCCAGTCTAAGGAACAGAATGGAAAGGGTTAGACCTTGGAGGAGGTAAATTTACTATTCACTCTCCAATCTAAGAAACACCAGGAAAAGTGTTGGATTTCAGATAGGATACACTTACTGTTCCCACTTCAGTCTATTATAAAGCAGTATTAAACTATTTACATAATAAAAAATCTGTCAAATAAATAACAATTTGAAACTAATAAACAATAACTTTTAATTATTTATAATTTAATTACATTTCTACCCTATGCTACTAAAAAACCAACAACCCGCAACTAAATTCTAGCTAACTATTAATTATATTTAAACTACAATAAAATAAAAAAATAAAGTTTTAAATGTTGACTATAACACTTAACATATTTACATAGTTAATAAACAATACAATATAACAATAAAAAACAAATTGATGTTGAATTAAAAATATTTCGAATTTAAATATGACCCTAACCTATCTCCTTAAAAACCCAACAGCCCACTACAACATTATAAATTACTATTACATTAAACAAACTATGAAATCACGTAAAATTCTAAAATATATTTTATAAAATTAATAACAGTTATACAAAAAATACTAACACCTAAAAATATATATTAACTGAAACACATCAAAAATAATATTTTGCAAAAATGTTACTAGAAACAACAATAAAAATAACAATATTCTAAAAAACAATATTTATTACCAAAAAAGCACTATTCTTGACAAGAAACTTCTATCCCACAATATTTTATAGTCACAATTCTTTGTTCCTGATATTTATTTTTTCCGATATTTTAAACTAAATATTTTGTCCAAACAAAGTATTCTCGCATGTGAGAGTGGAAACTCAGCGGTGGCATCGCTGCAAAAAAACGGGTGTAAGATTTTTGAGGATCATCATCCCATCCAAAAACACATTGATAACAGCAAAACAGAATGGTCTCTGCAGTCAAGGCATTGATGAAGTGCTCAGACAATGTTATTTGTAAGACATGGGTGTATATTTATGATTACGTTTGCATTGCATTTGTGCAACACAATGTGGTACATGAGTGTCGGAAACCTTAAGTAGGATTTATGAAACAACGCAAAACCCCTTTGTGTTGGCCATAGGTGGCTTCATTAATTTGGAGTAAGGTAATGTAGCGCAAATCCCTGCGTTGCATTACTCTGCCAGGGAAGGTATTCTATAGGCATTGTGTTGGTGTTTCAATGCAGCTCTCATAGTTGTTAATGCATTCCCAGATTTACCAAATTTGGTAAACCTGGAAATGACCCAAAAAGTTACGCCTGCCCAGGGGAGGCGTAACAAGGAGAAATATTTCTATTCCTCCTCGTTTCTTCCTCTTTCAATGTGTGCTGCATTCTGCAGCACACATGGAAAGATGAATCTTCCTCTCAGGCTTGTTTTGTGTAGAAAATACGTGTGGAATATACTTTATCATTTGATTGTCACCATGACCAACAAAGACTAAGGGGTCCATTAGGATGTCGGGCGGTGCCACAAGAGCGGTGCGGAAAAATGCATTTTTCCGCCTGCAAGCAGCGAAACTCACGTCCGCCATGTTAGTATGGCCAAACATAGGCCAATTCCCGTCCGCCACGAAGCAACGTGCACCGCCATCAAAGTGCGCCCACCACCGCGGCGGTGGGAGCCAATGGAGACTCTATGCCGTGCGGAATGACATCTGCCCCACTCCACAAATTAGGATGCCCCAAACAAGCAGCGGAGACACCGTCCAACCAGAGACGGCGGAAGCTCGACAGCGGAGCGCGAAACCAGACTCCCAGTCCACACCACCCGGTCATGACTGCCAAAGACCCTACCCTACACGATTTTCCAGTGCTGTACCTGCTACATCACCAGCAACTCATAGATCACCGCGGACACCGCCGCAGGTACGCAACTACACAAATACAACACACAACACGTGGGCTGACACAGGGTCCAAATCCACATCAGACACCCTTCCGGGGAGAGGAACACATCCACAAGGGCACCCACACACGACCCACCTGCCACCAAGTCCCCCCTCTGCATCCTGGATACACATCTTCTGCGATCATGCAGCAATGTCCTGGAAATGTCACCGCAGCGGAGAACACAAGGTAATACATGCACACAAGAAAGGAGGCCGGGCCAGTCCAAGTCATGGGCAGGGCACAAAGACCCCAGGGCCACATCTCCCCCACCACACATGAGCACACCCCGTGTAGGAACATGCCATGTGCCAGTCCTGTGCACACCCATGCACAACAACAAGCCTGGTCAAACCACACCCTGCACCACACAAAAAAACAACCAGGGAGACAGCCACAGCAGGAGTGGCTGCACAGGAACACACAACACACAGCACATTAGCACAGGGAAGGGAAGGGAAACACACACACACCACAACACCACCACACACATGGAAACAAACATGAGTACAAGCACCAAATGGACACATACAAGGAACAAATGGACACACAGACTGCATAGTCACACATACCACAGACTGACACACATACACCAAATGCCAACAGCAATGGAGCCCAACAGATAGGAATGCCAAAGTGTGATGTACACAAATGGAAGGCCATTGTTATGAGCACCTAAACACCTTCCCCTTCCAACATTTGTTATGCTATGCCTTAATAATGTGTTAATTGGACATTTACAGCTAGCAATGCTTGTTGATTATTTCATTGGGGCGTGGACCTGTTGCATTAGCAATGCTTGTTGTTGTGTCATTGGGCGTTGGCTCGTTTAACCGAATTTTCATGGAAGAAGATCCAGCACGTTGCACAGGTGTTCAAACTGAGGCTCGGCAACACGTGGAAACTGCCCTCGGCTGTGAGACTATAAAAGCCTCGTCTGAGCCCCGAGAGACGCTTCGCTTTGAGTTGTCAGCGTCTCTACAAGATTCCAGCCTCCCGATTTCCACTTCTCCTCCCTTCCCCTCCGTGCCCCCTCACCTGACGTCCTCTGCAGCAGCAGCTTCCAGAGCAGCAGAGATCCGGAGATTCCTTCCATTTCCCTTCGTCTTCATCACCGGAGCCCCGAACTTCCGGTTTCATCGTCGGAGCCTTTTCCTCGTCGGACTCGTCCTCCTGCCAAAGAGTTCCTCGGGAATAGACTTTCGGACCTGCAAATGAAGTAAGATTTAGCTAGTTAGATAGGAAGGAACAAACCTTGGTAAAAGCAATAACAAACCTTGGTAAAAGCAAATCGGACTTTGGTTATTTTAAAGTCAATTTGCCCTGAGGAAAAAGACTCTTTTGGACAGGACATTTCTGTGCATTTAAGTAAAGTAACAGTGCCATTTAACTGTTGCCTTGGAATTAGTACTGCATATGGAAGCAGACATTTGCAGGCTTAACGAAGAAAGCCTTTGAGATTTCTAAGTTTAAGGGATTAAGAGAAAGCAGATGGTTGTGTTTTTTCTTGCTTTTCCTTTCTTTTCAGAACCCCTACTCAGCGCAAGAACACTTAGTCGCAAGGTAAGGAAATACCAGTTATGCATGACTGTTCACAAGTTGTACTAACCCACCCATTAATCGGTTAAACGCAGTTTGCCATGTAATGTCATTATTTTCTGGATTCAACGCTTAATCACTGTATTGTTTCTGTAGGTAACAAGTTAACTTGGAAAAAACGCTAATACCTTGCAACTACGAAGTATATGAATGGGTTTTTCCTAGTTTGGGTATGTTTTTTTGATAAGACAAGTAAATACAGGTATGACTGAAGTGTTAGTTAATGTTGTTAATTAATGTGATGTTGTGTTGTTAATAATTCAGCTACAGTACTCAGCTCAAGTCAAACCGCAACTGTAGGAGAAAGCCCAGAATACTTCACGAGAAACAGCAACAGCCATCTCCTTTCAGAAGAGATCCTGTGTTTCTTTGTTTTTTTCTCATCCACTTCCCCTTCCCTTTTGGGACCAATTGGTTGCGTCAAGAGCAACATCCTTGTCACGCTAGTTGGTTTTAGAAGGAATTGGGACTAGTCATCTTCAAGACGGAACATCTGGAATCTTGTGGTTGTGCGCTTAACAGCCATGGAGACACACAACAAGCATGTGCACTTCACATACAAGACATGGAACACAGAACACCCCCCTCACACCATCAAACCACACATGGCTGGTACAGTCAGTGGAGTTCAACCACAGGCACCACAGTGCAACAACACAGGGAGACAGCAAGACAAACCAGGGAAAGGCACAAGGAACAAAGGAAGGCCTGGAAATCAAACAGGGAGCAGCCACACATGCATACAACCACATCACAGGAGTACAACAGCAGCACAACACACAGGGCCCATTGACATACTCCATGACTGCCAAACACCAGGAGGAAAGTACACATATACCCCCCTCACACCAGCAGCACACAACACCAGTGCCAAACACACTGAAGGCTGCCAATACTTGCCAGTCCATTAACACACAAACAAACAATCTGGGTGCAGCCACAAACTACACACACACACAGGGATGCCAGAACAGATGTCTGCATAAAAACAACACACAATCATAAAACAAACTGAAACACACACAGAACCCCAACAGAAACAGACATACCCTGTCAGCCAAACTGTGGAAAGGCAATGGGAGCACAGACACAACAGGAGTGCGCAACATCATCACTCAGGAACAAAACACACACAATATACCACAAATCACACAAGAAGTCCCCCATCACAGACCAACACAGCCACATCAAAGAAACTACAGATGCACAGGAAAAAAAACAGAAGAAACATTGCGGGACATCAGGGGATGCACATCAGGCAATGATAAGGCCACAAACAGATACACACAGCACTGTACGCACAACAAGCAGTGTGTGCACACCAAGCATAACAGTCACACACAGACATGAGTGACACAACATCAACCCACACAACACTACTCAGCACAGCACAAACACAACAGCACACCCAGGAAGTGAAGCAATGCCACAGCCAACACAAATACATCCAACACAACAACAACAGATGCACAAATCTGGGATACAAAGGCAGAACCATCTTGACCAGAGCACTGGGCAGCACACACAGCTGAAGTGCACGTGAGCAACCATGACTGATAAACAGCACAAGAACATATAACCCATTGAGGAAATGTCCTGAGTGGCACATTTCTCCTGGCCAAAGAACTTCACCACAAAGCACTGTGTCCCAAATGAAGTGATGGGGAGGCGCACACACATGTAAACCAAGGGGACACTGACATCAAAGTGAAGTGTCTTGCATGTCAGTAGTGGACATGTAAGGAGTGTACCATACACAAATTGAGGGAGTGCAGACTCACAATGGGTAGGCATCAGAAGCACACATAGGGGATGGCATTACACCACACACACCATGACACACAGGAGGATAAAAGGCACCATGGCCTGCAATGCATGGGAAACACAACCCCAAAGGCAGTGTAGAGCTGCAGGTCTGCACAGTCTACACAAACAGACTCAAGACACATGGATGATCTAAAAAACACAACACTGATGTGCTAGTCATACACTCTGCACACTCACAAGTGACTAACAAAACAAGCAGGAGTCAGACAGAACAGCATGGACACACCAAGACACTGCACTGTGCACAACAGACAACTCACACATGTGCATACAACCACATCCACGGGGCAGAACAATCAAACTAACAGGCACACAACTCCTGGGTGACACGTGTGTGTTTGACAATCCAGGGGCACACACACATCAACACCGCCTACAAAGTCACACCCTTCATACTGCACACCTCTTGACTACCCAACAGCACACATCTCATATAGGCCATGGGACCAGGATTACGGGCCATCACAAGATGACCATACACATACACAACTGGGCACATATAAAGGAATAACACACATACATGATGACATTGCCCAGCCTGCCTGCAAAACTGTGCACAGAATCACACCCTGTGCTGGCAGTGTCCCCAAACCTGACATGTGAGCAAGTAGTCAAGAATAGAAAACCATGAAAATGAGAACTGAATTACAGGTAAAATTGACACCACAGATACCACAGGTATCAGTGTCTGAAAGAACAGAAGTCCCTGTTACCCCTGTGAAAAAAGATTAGGCGGGCAAAGACCTTGGCAATGTAGAAGTGCCACATAGAGCATGGGGCACAGTAAACCATATGCACACACCAAAATAACTTTATTCAGTAAGGACACTGACAAAGCAGACAACAGGAGTAACTTTCTTTATTCACATATTGCCCAGATGTGACAGTAGATTACCAGTAGAGAAAAGCTAGTCACAACATGCTGAACATATGTATGAGAAACTACACAGGCAAGGTCAAAACAGGAAGGCCAGTGGGCATGGCAAAGTGCACAGCAAATACATGAGAGGCTGCACAGGGAAGAGACGAACACAGCAGTGCAACAGAGCCAGTGTCCAGGGCAAAGTGCACAGCAAGTACATGAGAGGCGGCACAGGGAAGAGTCCAACACAGCAGAGCACCAGGGCCATTGTCCAGGGCAAACTGCACAGCAAAGAAATGATAGGTTGCACAGGGAAGAGTCCAACACAGCAGAGCAACAGGGCCAGTGTCCAGGGCAAAGTGCACAGCAAGGACATGAGAGGCTGCACAGGGAAGAGTCCAACAGAGCAGAGCAACAGGGCCAGTGTCCAGGGCAAAGTGCACAGCAAGTACATGAGAGACTGCACCGGGAAGAGTCCAACACAGCAGAGCAACAGGTCCAGTGGTCAGGGCAAAGTGCGCAGCAAGGACATGAGGGGCTGCACAGGGAAGAGTCCAACACAGCACAGCAACAGGGCCAGTGGGCAAGTCAAAGTGCAGAGCGAGTGCATGAGAATCTGCACAGGCAAGGGCAGAACAAGAAGGCCATGAGCACGTCAAAGTGCAGAGCGAGTACATGAGACTCTGCACAGGCAAGGGCAGAACAGGAAGGCCAATGGGCATGCCAAAGTGCAGAGAGAGTATATGATAATCTGAACATGCAAGGGTAGAACAAGTAGGCCAGTGGGCATGGCAAAGTGCAGAGCGAGTACATGAGAATCTGCACAGGCAAGGGCAGAACAGGAAGGCCAGTGGGCATGGCAAAGTGCAGAGCGAGTACATGAGAATCTGCACAGGGAGTGTGTGCGACTGTACCCTTCCATGGGCAATAATACAGTCAGGGGGTTAACAATAGGCAGAACAGGCCCACCTGTGAGGGAGACAGGTGTGTGTGGGGGACTAGCACTCACACTTGGCTGTCAGGCGGACTGGGAGCTGGCTGTGTGTTGGGGACAGCAGGACCACCTGACTGGGGAGAGAGTTGGCCTGGTGAAGTAGGGCTATCAGTGGCTTGGCAAGCCGGAGGGCTGCTTGGACCAGGTGTTGTAGTGGCACGTGGAGGTTGAGTCATGCAGACCTGTGACACAGTGTGGGTGGGAGATGTTTGAGGGGTGCCTTTCCACTTCTTGAGGATTCGAAATGGCTTCCATGTACTGAAGTTAATGGGAACAGGTGTGGACACAACAGGCATACACACCAACAGAGCCGCATCAGGTGCAGACACTGGCACTCCCTCTGGTGATGTGCTGGATCCTGCAGAATGCATTGTCTGGCTTCGCCTCTGGCCCTCCATCCTCTGTTTGCCAGGTGTACCCCCAACAGTGCCCTCCTTCCCCTGTTCGACAGGTATACCCCCTACAGTGCCCACCTTCCCCTGCTTCACTGGGCTTGGATTGGGAGTAGAGGTTATGGAGGAAAGTGCCTCTGAGCCCTTCCTAGGTGTACCCTTGCCATGCACCATCTCCTCAGTGGGCACAGAAACTGCATGCCTTGCTTTGCGCGAAGCTTTAGGGACAGGAGAGTCCTTCTCTGGGGATGCCTTTGAGGCATGTGAGCCTGAGGTCTGCTTCTTAGCTTTTTGGGCCTTGCTTTTCCCTGAAGGGGTTTTGCCTTTGCATTCTGGGCTGGCTCTTCTATGGAGATGGTGTCTGCGGGAGGGGCCGCTTGGGTTGTTTCTGCTTGTGCTTTGTGTGCTGTATCGTGACTTTGACGCATGTGAACCGTGGTCACTATCATCAGAGGTAGCCAATAACTAGAGGGGTGGACAAAGGCCCTGGAGCAGGAACGAGGGTTTGTGCCTGTTGAAGGGCAGACGTCACTGTGGAGGACAAAGCCTGGACAGTACGGTGCAGCCCACCCACGTCGGAGTGTATGCCCTCCATGTAGGCAACCACCTGGGTTAATTTTTTGTCATGGTCACTGAAGGCATTGAGTAGAGCTGTCTGGCACACACAAAGCTGGTGCAGAAGCTCAACAGACTGAGGGCAGCAGGGGGGACAGGTGCAGGGGCAGCGGTGCCAGGTGTGAATGAAACTCGTCTCCTCTTACTGACACGGACACTGGCAGCACCAGAGGAATCGGATCGGAGGGTGGGCACTGGCCGCTGTGTGGTAGAAGATGATGCAGAGTCTCCATTCCCCGTGCCCGCCAACATGGATGCATCCCCACTGCCATCAGATGATGTGGTATTTTGTGTCTCAGGCATGGATTTCTCCTGCATACTCCGGTCACCCTCTGAGGCACTGGTGACATCTGTGTCACTGGGTTCCTGTGCAGCTGTAGTGCTAGTCTCACCCCCACTGGTGTCTGGCTCTCGTCCCTCCGTGACCACTGGTGAATCTGCATGAGAGAGATATGCAGGGTCAGGTTAGTGGCAGCAACAGGACAAAGCAATGTAATCAATGCAGAACAAAAGAGGTCCAAATCTACCTGTTGCACACCACACTCTGCAATCACATTGTGGCAACTCACTACATAGACCCCAACAGTGCATGTAACCCTGATTATATGTCTTGAATGAGCCCTGTTAAGGCCACACAGCACAAGTCTACCAGACACACAACTTGCTCTGCCCATACCTACGGACATAATGGGGGCACACCACTTGTTGCCACTGACAGACCTGGATGGAACAGGAGGGGAGAACCCAGACACCGATTACAAAATGACAGTCAACAATGCCCACCATGTTGCACTGTGGATCCCAAAGACCAGTGCGCATTATTGTCAGATGTCTAGGCCTCAACATTCATGGTGCATGCAATGGACGCATTGATGAGCTCACACTCAGACTGGTAACACTGATGTTGACTCACAATTTGAATCCCCCAACTACCCCAATGCTGTAGAAAGTTGAAGAGCACAACTCAGACTGCAATGGGAATGCACAGCATGGAGGCTTACTTTCGTAAGAGTAGTTTGGGCAAATGCATGACACTGGCACCCATCAAAGCAGCCACTTACGCGACACTGTACCACTCCACCAAAACTCATAGGCCAGCGCTGGCACAGGCCCTGTCCACTTACTGCTGCTCCCAGCCAAAGTCACCCTCAACAAATACTCACCCCTGCCTTGCTGCTGATGCTCCTTCAGACGTGCATCCAGCTCAGGATGAGCCACCACCAAATGCGGCCCATCAGTGGTGTCATGCTGCACCATGCCAATCGCCCAGTGCGAGGAAGCAGCCCCAAGGTCATCTCTGCCACGTTCTTTGCCAGCCAGCTGATGTCCTCCCACCTCTTGTGGCAGTGGGTGCGCCATCGGTTAGATACCCCCAGAGCTCACACCTTTGCTGCAATGGCCCTCCACACAGCCTTACGCTGGTGTACCTTGAGCTGCAGGCATGGGAGACAAGAGGGGGAAATTATCAGTCACACAGTGTCATGTACCAACATCTATCAGTACAGTAGCAAGACACAAACTCATTACAAATTCTATTATCTGTCCATCCCACACTGGGGTACATCTCAAATGGGCACTCTGCATGGGCTAAGCTGATGTGATTGCATGCAGTTGTGAGTGGGTACACAGTCCCTGCACATCTCACACACTTGCAGGGTGCCAGCACTGAACCCCCTATGTGGCTTGCACACATCTCCAGTCCTTTGCATGTCTGGGCACACATACATCACACATCAACCGGTGTCTGGGGGTGAACTCACTGTATGCAAGACTATGCAGCACTCAATGTTCGTGCCCTGTGAATATCTCAGTATGTCATGTTTGTGGCATTGAGGGACATGGACTCACAAACAAAATATTGCTCCACACAATAAGATGCAGCAGCTAGGGTTTTTTTCAAAATCTCAGAAAAGTAGGCGCACTACCTGGTGTGACTGTTAAGAGTGTTACAAAAGGATAAGGTATGGTGCGTAAGAGTGAACGGTAAAGCCCTTAACCGTCCAGATAGAGAGTCTGAAGGCTCTCACAATAATAGAAACAGCAAAACTCTCGCACACAAACACAAGGTATAACAAAGGTAATAAGATAATGGTAAACATAAACAATTGTAGCCAAAAGTAAGCAAAGGCAGGTGTCTGGGTATATCTTAAACGTGGGTAGTTTAATTGAGTCCACAACCAGCCGACACGTGTTTCGTCGTGTGGGAATAAATCACTACGACTCTTCAGGGCTTGTGGCACAACCTACAAGCCTGTAGGTCCAGAATATGAAGATTCGTTATTGGTAGGGAGTCAAAGTTTCCTAATGGAATTCGTACCTGTGTACCTCGAAGTCAATAAATCATAAGCTTATCAGTGTAGGACATCAGTCGAATTAGAACAACCAGAGTACGTGGGCGCTCTAATAGTAAACGCTTAATACGTGTAAGTATTAGGCCGGAACTGGGAGGGGATCCACTTCCCGTCAGTATAATGTATTTGTCGCTATGGAGACTCGAAGTTCATTGTCAGATACGTGGCATCCCTCCTCCTGTGTTTCCCGGTCGCCGTTTTCCAAGTAACGGACCTTACTCTATTGCTCCACACAAGTCTGGTTGTGTGCAATCTACAGGACTGAGATGGTGCATAGCTGGATTTGACCGTCAAAAACACAACAGTGAGGACACAGTAAGTGAAGTGATGTGACCTCGTCTTGGTGTGCGGGCACTGTGCTGAGCATCTGGGCTCACACTGGGATGGACAACAGGGGCACACACAGCTATTCATCCAAGCAATCACTATTCCGGCACCTGCATGACCAACATACTGCGTCACTGTATTGCTGATAATGCAACACACTTAACTCATACTTACAACTGCAGGCAGGGAGACATGTGACATTGGTGCTCCTTCCCCCTGGAGACAGCATGTTTGTCAGTGCATGACACAACCCCACACCCTCAGGCATGTTCTGCATCAGTCCAACTACATGTGTGCCCCCCTGCCCTACACCTCCGCTTTTGATGACTTACCACAATATTTGGGGCATCATACAGCCTTGGGTACTGTGCGAGCACCTCGTCCACCAGGACCTCCAGCTCCTCGCTTGTGAATGAACTGGCACAGATCTTCTCTGTCCTTGCCATCCCTGTGGACATGGAACACCTGCGGTGGAATTGGGTGGTGAGGAGTCTCAGGCAGCAGTCCCTGGAGGCAGCAGCAGATGAGGGGTCTCAGGCCGCAGACCCTGGAGGCAGCAGCAGGTCGGGGGGCTCAGGCAGCAGGCTCTGGAGGTAGCAGCAGATTGCGGGTCTCAGGCAGCAGTCCCTGGAGGCAGCAGCAGCAGGTCAGAGGTCTCTGGCAGACGGCTCTGTGAGCAGTGAAAATGTGAACCTCCCTCCCACACATATATAGCCCCTGGGGTCGTTTCAATGGTGCCAAGCTGCAGCAATTGGTGTTCCAGGTCTGCCACATTTAAAATCATCCATTGACCGCCTCCGCGGTGGCGGAGCACGCCTACCGCGATTTCCAAAATTGCATTATGCCACCTCAATCATCATTCCCATTGGCTCCAGGGCATGCGCCATGGTGGTGATACACCGCAGGGGCCCGGTGTGCACTACCGCGATGGTGCATCTTTCAAAAGCATCCGATGACTGCCTCTACGGTGGTGGAGCACTCCTACCGCGATTTTCAAAATTGCATCATGCCAGCACAATCATCGTTTCCATTGGCTCCAGGGCATGCTCCATGGCGGTGATACACCGCAGAGGCCCGGTGTGTGCTACAGTGATGGTGCATCTTTCAAAAGCATCCAATGCCCGTCTACGCAGTGGCGGAGCACGCCTACCGGGATTTTCAAAACTGCATCATGCCATCACCTTCATCGTTCCCATTAGCTTCAGGGCATGCTCCATGGCGATGACACACAACCGGGGACAGGTGGTAGCTACCGCGATTTGGTTGCCATACAATCACATGAGGCACCGCAATTTGGGTGGCGGAGAATGCCCACCGCCATTTGGGCATGTCTCCATGCCAAAGAGTACCGCACCTGTGTGAATGGGGGGTGCTGGTGACACACTCCCGGGGGCAGGTGGTAGCTACCGCCATTTGGGTGCCATACAATCACATGAGGCACCGCAATTTGGGTGTCGGAGCATGCCCACCGCCATTTGGGCATGTCTCCATGCCAATGAGAAACGCACCTGTGTGAATGGGGGGTGCTGGTGACACACCACCAGGGCAGGCGGTAGCTACCGCAATTTGTTGGACATACATTGGCAAGGGACATCGTGTGCACTTCAACAGTGCACAGTGGCCACATGGTGAAGGGCACATCATCGTGCTCACAATGCCAATGTTCCAATGACTCCCCTGGTGCCTACACATGCCATGGTTGTATATGTGTGATGTAGATTGGTCTGTAGTCCCTCACATGTCACGAATAAATAAATCAGATGAGGCAGGACAGCGTAGTATTGGACTCTACAATGTGTACACATAATTATACCAATGTGTTGAGGTGCAGTGATTACCTTGGCAATGCTTGTCTCACTGTATGATGTAGTTAACTACATGTGCTCTTCTGTATGCTCATACACGCAATTGTCAGTTTACTGGCAACTGTGGTCATTGTGTTGTGGATGTGTGCCAAGTTTGATAGATGCTTTGAGGTGTGACAGGTACAGCAGCTAAGTATGAGACAGTGGTGTTGTTTTGTTACACACTGGCTGGATGCCACGCTCCCAGGCGTGCACTTGTGAAATGTGGCCCTATCACTATGTGCATTCACATTGACCTATGTGTTGTTTGAGGGACTTGTGTATAGTAAATAGAGAGGTGGGCACTTTGTGTAGCTCAAACGTCCACCCATGTAACCTGGTGTGTCACTCAATTATCAAGTCAGTCTTTGGATTTGCTGTGTAATCCAGGACGTGATATGCTTTGCCCATCTCATGATGTATTTCATTGACATTTGTCCACTTTCATCTCAACTAGGAGGTGGCCTAATCTGCTTCGTCACTTGACAGTGCTGGAGGACATGGAGGATGTGGTGATCATTCTCAAATTCCGTCTTGATAGAGCCACCCTGAAAACCCTTTGTGATATGTTGGAGCCCCACCTGCAGCCTCGCCCGACATATCCAGCTTTCACCCCATTTTATAGAGTGATGGCAGCACTCCATTTTTTTGCCACTGGATCGTTCCAGGAGACCGTGGCCAGCACTGGTGGGATGTCTCAACCGACGTTCAGCATGGTGCTGCGTGATGTTCTGTCTGCCATGATGATGTACAAGGATAGATATATCCATTTCCCCAGGGGTGCTGAATTGCCAGCTGTGAAGGGGGACTTCTATCCCCTTGGGCAAATCCCCCGTGTTGCAGGAGCTGTTGATTGCACACATGTCGCTCTTGTGCCACCACAGGAAAGTGAGCACATATTCTGGAATCACAAACATTACCACTCCATTCATGTGCAAGTGGTGTGCCTCACAGATATGATCATCTCGCATGTGTGTGTGGCTCAGCCCTTGACTCGTACATCCTGCCTAAAAGCATTGTGTCACGTCTGATGGCTAATCTGCTTCCAGAGCGTGCATGGATTGTGGGTTAGTATACCTAGTTATATGGCATGCTGGTTGTGTGACCAGCTGCCCTCTGCCTGTGCAACATTGCAATGTCTATTTGTCATACCTAGGTGACTCTGCATATCCCAACCGTCCATGGCTAATGAGCCTACTGTGGAATCCCAGGACCCAGGCGGATATCAGAAACAATGAGACCCATGGGAGAGCACGTCATGTGGAGGAGAGTACTTTTGGTCTGCTCAAGTCACGTTTCCGCGGCCTGGACAAAACAGGAGGTGCACTGGCATACTCGCCCAGGAAGGTGTGTCAGATCGTAGTGGTATGCTGCATGCTCCACAACCTGGTTATTCGCAAGGAGATTCCCTTACTCCTGGATGATGATGAGGACCCAAGACCCCCGCCTGCACAACAACCTGAGTCCAGTGATGAGGATAGTAGAGAGGAGGAAGCTGGTGACATGCGTCAACAGCTCATCTCCCGCTACTTTACTTGAAGGTGTGTGACAATGTACAACATAACCATTGTCTGCTGATCTTGCTGTTGTCGTGAAGGGCTATGTTTGAATAGTGAAAACTGCAAGTTGTCAACCAGCTGTGGGTGGATATGTTACTGTGACATGTCATCTGAGAATGTTTATAGGACATGTATGTTGACACATGTTGCCCATTGTGTTGTCTGCATGTTGGCTTATGTAGATGGTCGGTGTTGTGTAGTGTCTGTGATGTCACACTCACACCAGTGAATGTTGTACTGTTGTGTTTCCCTAGGTGCCTTGAACTTATCCTTGCCTAAATACAGTACATACTACTGATACATTATGGACATGTTGAGGGATAAAAAATAGATTTCCCATGCATAAGGAGTATCTGGCTTATATTATGTTAGCATGATGCATCTATATGTACCCTCTTTTGCTTACAATATATATGTATATATCTATATGCGTTTGCAGGTAGGAAAACGTTTATACGCTCCTTGCGTATCTATTGCTAACAGAGTAGGCCGAGAATCATACTGACGTCATTTTCCGAACCTATGCTCGAACACGGGCTGTGATCACGTGTTAGTCTCCGGCAGTTGTCAAGCCCCAGTTCATTTGAATTACTGGGAGCAGCTGAACGTAGGCTGTTTCCTCGACTGTCCTGAGACTCAAGGTCGCATCTGGCTTTGGGTGCGATAAGCGCATTCCTGGAGGCGCTGTGCCTACACTCCCAGGCACCAAGACGAAAGGAGTCACTCCTCCTGACCTTCCCAGTAATAAATAGTTATGCTATGAACTAATCATGTGTGCCATATATGGTCCTTTCCTGGAGCTCGAGGGCCAACTGGTGTTTTTCCTTTTACAGTGATTATATGTGTTGAACTGAAAAGTATATGACCTCATGTTTAAATGTGAGCCAACAGTTTTCTCCGCACACCTGATGGGTGAGGGTTGGAGAGGCTCCTCTATAGAGTATTTTTTGCTTAATAAATGATTGAACTTTCTTCACTGCCAAATGATTGATTAGTTGGTAATGGGATTGGGGCTATTGGTAGGTATAGCCCTTTATGATATTTTTATGGTACTTCAGTTTGCGACTCTGGTGGGACTCCATGATAGGGTCGTCCTCCCGTAACCGGGTAGAAAGGACAAAGAAAGGGGACCTCTGGTTGAGCGGGTGTACGGACCAAAATTTTTGTACTTACTCCGCTCTCGTGATCAGAGGGCCCCAGCTGCTAGTGACCCTTCGCCGGAGTCCTACGGGCGTAACCCAGGAGCTGACCGTGTTGGTCTTCAGGAGTTGGCAGTGGAGAATACGCAATTGTACCTGCGTGTACCAGGTGAGTGGGTTGTTTTTGATGACTTTTGTAACGCGCTGTTGAGCAGTGCTTTTGAAGCAGTTAACTGTGTAGGATTTGGTGGTCAATGTACCACGGAGAATCTTGGGGGTCTGACGGTGCAGCATTGTGGCTGCACGGGTAGACGCTCAACTGACTTGTTTTGTGAACAATAGAGACGCCGATCGGACGCCCTGGTGTGGCTCGTGTGGTGCGAACCTGGCGTGACTGGTCTTGGAAAGGCCTGTGGTTGTACCTGTGTAGCCTTGGGGACATATCTGAAGCGCTGCTAAGGAAGCGGGCTTAGTCAGAATAGTCCCAAGGGTGATCCAGGAAGACTGCAGTATGGTCTGTAGGACAGTCTGTGGTTATACCTGTTCGGCGGTCTCTTGGTAGTCTTTGGACTGCTTGATTTTAGTATCTGTTGGTCTGGAATCTGAATTGATTAATTCTCCATGAACAGGAGTCGACGGGCTCTGTTCTTTGTTTGGAAAGACAGAAAAGAGACATGTCGTTTTGAATATCTTTCTATGTACATATATTATTGTTCTGTGTATGTTTGAATAAGAGTGAGGTTGAATATGTTGTGAAGGTTTGAACATGGCCATGTTTGGAAGTATGTTTTTATGATTGAATGAGGAATACGTGACAACAATCACTATGCCGTGTGTTAGCAAATTGAGTTGCTTTGGATGTTCTTTTCGCCCTAAGGATATGCCATTGGCTGAAAGTCAACATGCCCCGCCTGAGGACAACCCGAGTTATGATATGTATGTAAAGCATGGTATTACACCTATCTTGTTTAACACACTATGGCATAAATATACTAAGGATAATGTAGAGTTGCAATGGCCTTTAACTGGGTCGTTTGATGAGAAAAAGATACATTTCCTGCAGGATAGATTGTTTTCTAAACATAATGGACAGTCAATGTTTGATTCCCTAAACCTATGGCAGAAGGAAGCAAAGCGTAGACGTATACGGGGGAGAAATTATGCAGAATGAAGTGAGGTCAGACGATTACGCAGAAAGCCATTGCTTATGATAAAGCTCAAACCGAACAGGGAATTGATTGTGCAGGTAGGCAATTCAGATTGCAAGTGGATAAGACCTATGTGGCTAGGACTGAAGCGGAGGATGAGATGGAGGATTTATTGGATACTCGTCCCCCTCCAACTTATGCTCCACAACGTATATATCCCGTTGTTTCCCCAGTACAGGTACCTTTAGCCTCTGCCCCTGTTGCTTCCTCTTCCCGTGTCTCTCTGAGAGCATCCTCTGTTGTATCTCCCTCTGTGTCTGAGAATGCTACCTTACGGTCTGTTACATTGTCATCTTCGGTTATGTCCACAGCTGTTTTGTCTACCCCTACCCATGCGTGGGCTTCCCATTCCGCGAGCACGACCCCATCCTTAGCTGTTTCAACTCCATCTCGTGCTCCGGGGGATTTCGACACATGAAAGTTGTTTAATGAGAAACAGATGATTGAAAATCAGTCCTCCCAGTGGATGCGACAGCCTATTTAAACTATAACTGATATATGGAGCACGCTTCGAGACTTTGAGGCAGTTATGCAGCAACATGCCCTGAAACACATGGCCACATGTCTTCTTACTTTATGGGAACAGTGTTTTGCAGGAGGGATGGCCCCACAAGTGATGTATGATATTCGGGACAGGGCTCATAAGTCTGAACTTAGACCAGAGGAAGTGTACAAAAATGTTGAGGTTTTATTAAGTTATCAAGAGCGGATGCACCAAAAATGTCCCTCATGGGACTCTCAGCACCCTATGCGAGAAGTCCATCCTACCTTTCATCCTAAAATCCCGGAATTAAAAAATGACCAGGATGTGGTGACTAGTCCTTGTGTAGAGGCACGAGTATAGGAACAATGGGTTTACACCACCTGGAAGAGGAGTGAAGTCCTCTCGCTAAAATCACAACTACCTGACCCCCGTAAGAATCCCACAGCTTATTATAAAGAACTCACAGAAGCAGCTTTCTCATCCGTTATGACCCTAGCTGAAATAGAGCTATTTTTTGCGTTGTTAGTCCCTGTTGATGTATGGCGTTAGGTGCATGATCAGGACCATGTTCAGGAGTTAAGCGGAACGTGGGAACCGGTAAAAGATTGGGATAAGGAACGTAAGCCTGGTGATAAACCAAAACCTGAACTGTTGGCGTTACCTGGACGTATTATTACTTACATGCATTCCTTAATTCCGCCTCGTAAGATGGATTGGGATAAATTGACAGCATGTAAGCAGAAGAAAGACGAAAGCATTTCCGATTTCTTCACTAGATTTGAAGGCGTGTCCATTGATTTTAGTGGACAGGATTTATCATTGCAAAGCGGTATACGATTTTATGTTTATCGTTTTGTGACTAATTTGTTACCAGAAGTCTCTGCACGGCTACAGGCCGCTGAAAGTACCTGGACCACGTCTACGCCTTAGGTAATATTGAGCATAGCCAATATTACGAACATAGAGAAAATGAGAGTAAGGATAAGATGGAAAAGAAAACAAAAGATCTTTAGACACGGGTGTTGTTACAACAAGTGGTGCGAGAATGAGGCAGAGAGAGAGGTGGTAGAGGGCTCGTCCCGAGGGGGGCGGGAACCGGAGGAGGCGGAGGGCCCGCTGTTGTTTTGGGAATAAACCAGTGTGCTTACTGTAAGGAGGAAGGGCATTGGCGATTTCAGTGTCCATTGTTGCTGGCTCAGAATGGGGCAATGAGAGGAGGAGGAAGAGGTTGAGGTGGTATGGATCGCAGTGATATGCGACGAGAGGAGGCGACGCACGTCGGATCAGAAAATAATTATTTTGCTAATCCGAGAGGTAGGCAGTACTATAATGAGGACTGTACGATGGATGCAACCGAAGGGCATGCCTATACATAGGACAGCCAAGGAAAGAGTGGGGGCCATGTGTCAGCACCCGTTGATCAGCAAGGTCCTTATGTAAAGGCGCATTTGATGGGGACATCTGAAAATTTTTTAGTTGATCCATGTGCAATGATTAGTTCCATTTCTCGTTCTCTGGTCCCAGGGACTGCTCTGTCTGTGCAAAATATTGTTTCCTTGGGATTCTCGGGAATTCCGGTGGTGAGCCCCATTTCCAAACCTATTCCGTTTACAATTCATCCATTAACGTTTGTTTTGACTCCCATTGTGGTGAAAATTTATTGGGCTTAAATTTGTTGAAGCAATTACATGCAACAATTCATTGTTCGCCTGATGGTGTTCATTTGACTATCAATCCCCTTGGAAAGCATACTTTGCAGTGTTTCACCAAAAATTAACCCCTCCCTCTTGAGTTTGCTGCTATCCCAGCAACACTGTGGGCCACAGATGTAGGATTATTAAGGATTCCATCCGTTTCTATTACTTTGAAGCAAAATGCTCGGCTTCCACGTATACCTCTGTACAAAACTTCTCCAGCGGGCGGGAAAGCTTTGGAAGTGATCCTGACTATATTGATACTTATCGTTTTGTGATTGATTTGCGTGAAATTAATAAAATAGTGGTGCCCCAATACCCTGTGGTTTCTTACATGTCTACTAATCTTACTATGATTCCTCCCACTGCAAAAAAAAATTATGTGATCGATTTAAAGAATGCTTTCTTTAGCATTCCGATACATCCTGATAGCTGTCAAATTTTCGGCTTCTCATTGTTAGACCTGACACCCTTGGCGTGGTTTTCCCCTATATTTTTGCCTCTGCCTCCTGTATTTTTGATGCTGTGCTGGATTTCGTTTTTGCTGATTTAGATGCTTTGGACACTCTGCCACTGCTAATCAGTGCCAGAGTGTAAGTGCTCCCTATGTAAATTATCATATTGATTGGTAATACCTGATTGGCATATTTGTATCACCATGAAGTCCCTAGTAAAGTGCACTGTGTGTGCCAGGGCTGGTGATGACAGATGCTACCAGTGGGCCTGCAGCGCTGATTGCGCCACCCACATAAGTA
This sequence comes from Lissotriton helveticus, assembly GCF_964261635.1. Taxonomy (NCBI): domain Eukaryota; kingdom Metazoa; phylum Chordata; class Amphibia; order Caudata; family Salamandridae; genus Lissotriton; species Lissotriton helveticus. The sequence continues at coordinate 874,074,738 of NC_136068.1, read as the reverse complement.
GCCCTAAAATGGTGTCTCAGGCCTGCCACCGCAGTGCCTGTGTGCAGTCAGTGAACTGCCATGTCCTCCTGGCCAGTGTCCCCACTGGCTGGGCCTAACCCTTCCCTTTATGTACACATTGGTCACCCCTATGGAAGGCTCAAGGTACCCCCCTGGGAAGGGTGCAGTGTATAGGAAAGGTAGAGCATGTACTAGTGCAGGTAACATGCTCTGGTAGTGAACAGCAGCCATTTTGTATGCTCACTGCTGCAAGGTTATCTTGCTCCATAGACTAACATGGGGGAGGCTGGTCCCAATGGATACCGGCCTATCTTCTCATAGGAACAAGATGGGACATAAGTGATTGATATCCCTGAACTCAGAATTTAATAACACATCTTTTAGGAAAGGTTGTTTTTAAATTCTGTGTTTGAGACAGTACTTTTAGAAAGTGGCTGTTCTCTTGTCTATTCTTTCTGTGTGCCTGGGCCGGCTTGTGGATTGACTGTCTGGTTTGAGGGTGACAGGGGCTGGGGAGCCCCCAGGAGGTTGTCTGAGTCAGCCCGTGGTTGAATGACTGCATCTGCAACTAGAGTGGTGGGAGGAGATAGCACCTGGGAATGAATAGGGCTGTGCCTGCCTGCCACAATGCTGGCTCCACCTCCTGCTGGGCGACTGACACCTCTGCCCCTCACACTGAAAGGAAGGAAGAAGCCAGGAAGCCCAAGTGCTCCAGCAACACCCAGAACTGGTTTAGACCGGGCTCAGGGCCTACTTGCACAAAGACTTCAAAGACTTTTTGGGGTATAAGAGAAGGACCCCTGACAACAGATTGTTTGATTCTACAATTAAGTGGAACCTCTGCCAGAAGAAGAACTGCTGAAGGAACTGAAGGAAGACTGCCTTGCTGTGTGCTCTAAGGGCTGACCTGTTCTGCTGTCCAACTGAAGGAGAGAAGAAGAAGGACTTTGCTGTGTGCTGTGTCCCTACCTGTATTTGTATTTGTATCTGAGTTTTATATCGCGCCAAATCACCGACAGGTCTCAAGGTGCTTTTGACAGAATACAGCAACAGAGAAAGAATGATGAAGAGTACAGATTACCGACCAATCTTACAGGGATGCAAAAGCGTCCCTGAAGAGCAATGTCATCAGACATTTCCTAAAACGGAAAATATCAGGTTCTTTATGGAGGACCTCCGGTAGCTTGTTCCAAATGGTAGAGGCTTGGACTGAAAAGGATCTACCACCTTTGGTCGCCATTTTAAAATGTGGGCATGATAGCAGTAAAGAATTGGCAGATCGTAGATCTCGCTTGGGATTATATACTTCAAGCCTCTCTTTTATATAGGCAGGCGCCTGCCCATGAATGGCCTTATGGGCGATGCACAAGCTTTTAAATTCGACCCTCTGCTTCACAGGGAGCCAGTGTAACCTGTGAAGCAGAGGGGAAGCATGGGTCCGTCTAGGTAGTCCAAAGATCAACCGTGCTGCGTCATTCAGGGTGACTTATAGACGGTTGATTGAATTTTTTGGAAGACCTAGATATAGTGCGTTCCCATAGTCGATTCTGGAGACTATTGTAGCTGAAACAATAGTTCGAAGCATATTTGTAGAAAGCAAAGGGGCTAGCTTTCGCAACTGCCTAATCAGGTTGGTACATGATCCAACCACAGCGGATACTTGGTTGGTCATCGAGAGCTCCTGGTCGATCTTAATACCAAGGCTCTTTACGCTGGGGCATGGCTTTGGGGTAGGTCCGAGTTCTTGGGGCCAGAACAGATCGTTCCAGGGTGAGGCAATAGTTGAAACTACTAGGACCTCCGTTTTATCTGGATTGATTTTTAATAGATTAGACATCATCCAGTTCACTGTAAACCGCAATATCTTTTGGGCCATGGACTGAGCCGATGTTGTATTATCGATACTCAGCAGCAGCTGAGTATCATCGGCATAGTTAAAAACTTTACAGCCCATGTTTACCAAAGAGTCTATCAGTGGCTGCAGATATAAATTAAATAGGAGTGGCGAGAGTGCAGACCCTTGCGGGACTCCACATTCCAAGATGCCTACATCAGATACACGATCCCCTAATTGGATCCTCTGCGTCCTCCCTTACAGGAAAGACGTTAGCCATTGGAGAGCTTGTTCTCCTATCCCAGACATGGCTAATCTGTCCAGGAGCAGTGCATGGCTGACAGTATCAAACGCTGCTGAAAGATCTAAAAGTATCAGGGCGCTTGGTTTTTTACTGTCAGCCATGCATCTAAGCTCATCCAGTACCGACAGCATTACTAATTCAGTGCTATGGTGGGCACGAAACCCTGCTTGCCGCTCCTGGAGTAGATGATATGATTCCAGGAGAGGTGACAGTGATTTTAATACATGCTGTTCCAGAATCTTAGACAGGAAAGGTAGCTGAGAGATTGGCCTATAGTTCTTCAGACTGGTTGGATCAGCCCCTGGTTTTTTTATCAGGGGTTTAACACGTGCCTCTTTAAAGCTAGCTGGTAGTAATCCTGTGGCTAATGAATTATTTAGAAGGTCTAGGATCTGGTCCTCCAAAATAGGAAGTGCCAACCGAAAGATTTCAGGGGGGCAGGGATCTGCAGGGGAGCCTGACTTGGTTGAGATAGCAAGTTGTCTGAGGGTTGTCAACTCTATACTAGGAAATCTAGAGATAATGGGGGTCGAAGGAATTTGAGGAGACGGTGGAACAGTAGACATGTTAGGAATATCTTTCTTAATGTCTGACAGGATTGTTTCTACTTTTCCAAGAAAGTAGCATTGGAAGGTGTTGCAGTCTATCATTGTATCTACCTTTCCTTCCTTTTTACTTAATTCTTTTAAGATTAGGAAGGTTTCTTTCTGGACATTTACTGCATTTTTTATGCGGGTTTCATAATAGTCCTTTTTTGTTGATACGATAAGTACCTGCTTGAAACTACCAAGACTCTGCTGTGTGCTGTGTCTCTGCAAGAATCTCCAAAGGCCTGAGAAGAGCTGGCCTCCTGTCCTGGAACCCAGGGTTAAAAGGTTCCCTAGAAGCTGAGCGAAGCTGCAAAGACCGTGCTGCATTGGTCTGGAGCATGAGTTGGTCAACTGTGGCTTGTGGGCTTAAGATCGGTGTGCTCATCGGCACGTGGTTTGCGAGGGTCAGAGGTCCGTGGTGCCTCCCCTCGTGAATTCTGCCCTAAACAGCATCGGTGACCGTGAGGGCCGCCTTGCCGTGTTCAGCGCCCTCCAAAACCTTGTTGCCGCTGAAATTCTCTACTGCCAGGGGCCATAAATCACCCCGCGATCTCGCCGTACCTTGCCGGCGCTACCAAAGCAAAGATCGAGCCCGCTGCTCTCTCATTGGTCGAGAGAGTCAAGCCCCCTCACCAACGCCACGCTGGGATTGGCCACCGCGTCATCACCCGAGCCGCGCAGCCATTGGTTTGAGGCTAGCGCGTCACTAGGGGCTCGTCCCGGGAGCCGCACTGCCATTGGTTGACTCCCGGGTGTCTACAGAGGCTCATCGAGAGGGCCACGACCGGATTGACCCGCATCATCCGAGCATTGCTGGAAGCCGCCGAGAGCCGTGACGAGAGAAGAACCTTCGGGGGAGCTACGCCCGAGTCATCTGCGTGACCCGTCCCCGCCGAGGGAGCAGCGAGTGTGTTCAACGCCCCCCGGCCTGCCGTCCCAGAAGAGAAGTGCCAGTTTAGCTCCCCGCCACTCGCTGGATTGTCGAGAGTGGGCAGAGAGCTGACGGGACCGGCCGGGGCTTTGTGGAAGGCTCCTCTCACGCCGAGGTTGTCCGTTGGGGAGCAAGACGGTGAGGCGCCCTAGCAGGGCTTGCGTATGGATAGCGAGGGGCTGACTTTGAGCATACCGCCCTGTTGAATGCTCCCGCGAGATTTGAGAGACTTGAGACTGTTTCTAATAAAGAACTGCCTAGCGAATTTGAGTAACCATTAAGATCAAATGCAACCATTAATACTAAGTGCAATCATACTGTAAGTGACCGTTTTTCCTGCTAAACTAGATAAAAAGATATATTTTCATATACCTACCTATGTTGTCTCAGTTTGTGGTGTGTTGTAGAATTACTGTATGTGTTAAGTGCAAATATTATAGATATTGCCTTGGGGATAAGCCGGTCTGCTCGTGCCAAGCTACCTAGGGGGTGAGCAGGGGTTATCTACAGTGTGTATCCCTTCACCCTGACTAGAAGTAAGGGTCCCTACCTTTTGGGGCATATTATCAAGGGGGTTTATCTCCGCTTGTTTGGCTTTAAAAGCCAAGAAAGCGGAGATAAAATGATCTCCCTATTACCTAGCTGTCGCTAACATCAGTTAGCAACAGCTAGTAGGAGATAGCGACCATCTTGGGCCCCACTTTGCATGTCAGTGATATTTATCACTAATGATATGCAAAGTGGGCGTGCCAAGATGTTAGCGACTGGAAACAGTCGCTAACATCGCTATCTCCTATTACCAACTTTTGGAGATATTTGCGCTAAGAGCGAATATCTCCAAAAGCTAACACCTGCACTGAGCAGTTCTTAGCCATGTTATCCAATGGGAGGTGGATAACATGGCTAAGAGCATTAGCTCGGTGATGCATGAATATCGCGGACTTTTCAGCGATATTCATGCATTGCGGCCGTTTTTTATCGCATGTGTGCTAAACCTTGGTAATACCAAGGTTTATCTGCGGTAAAAATCGCCGCAGCTCTGCGGTAAAATTTTGTCTCTAACCAAGCAATAGCGATAATTATCGCTATTGCTTGGTAATATGCCCCTTTGTGCTTCATGTACACGAGGTGCACGGTTGCTTGCTTTCTGTGTTAACACAAGGATTTTGTGGTAAGCAGAGACCTTGGCCCCGATGTAGGTAATCCCAGATTACCGATTCTTAAATACCTAATCATACAGGTTCGGTATTTAAGAACTGGCAATCGGGATGTAGGTATATTTACCGAATTAATTACCGAATCGGTATGATTCGGTAATTAATGAATCGGTATTTACCGAGTCTGTAATTGTCATTGATTCCTATGGGCCTTGAGGCCCATAGGAATCAATGTCAATTACTGAATCGGTAAATACCGATTCGGTAATTGGGGGAAACATTGAAGGGTGGCAGGGTGTCACTTTGTCACCCTGTTGCACCCCTCAATTGTGCATGGGTGCACATGTTGCTGACATACATGCCCTTAGGGCATGTATGTCTGCAACAGGGCACAATTTTTAAAGCAAAAAAAATGCTTTTTGAAGGGTTTTCATTATTTACCACCAACTTCTAGTTGGTGGTAAATAACGAACTCTTAAACCCTTGTAGCACTGAAAACAGTGCTACCTACATCTAAAATTACAGAATCGGAAATTTGACCAATTCGGTATTTTACCGAATCGGTAAAATTACAGAATCGGTAAAATTACAGATTCTGTAATTTTACATGCCCCTAGATCTCAATATCCACATACCGGTCGGAAACGGCCGAAAATCGGTATTTTCGGCTGTTTCCGACCGGTATTTGCCTACCTACATCAGGCCCCTTGTGCCTATTTCTCGGCGGTGTTGGATAACGCCGCCAGAGCACTCCCTAGCTGTTTAAGGGCTTCTGCTGCGGTCGCAGTGGCTATTCAACAGTTGGAAGGGCTCGTTCTGTACACTGATCTCACAGTGATGGTACCGCACACTGTGGATACATTATTGAACAAAACGAAGACCCAGCACCTTACAAATGTGCATCTTACAGGTTACGAATTGACTTTGTTTGCTCCCCACATTACGATTAGACGATGTGCCACTCTGAACCCTGCCACGTTACTACTCCTTCCTTCGAATGAAAGGAACAATGATTTTCATGATTGTATATTTCGGATAGAGGAAGAGACGAAGGGAAGGGTAGACCTGACAGACAATCTCCTATCTGACCCTCAAGGGGAGTTGTATGTCGATGGCTCTTGTTTCAAATTACCAGATGTCACGACAACTGCTGCATATGCGATAACTACTCTTCACACTGAAGTTGAGGCTTCTCGAGTACCCTACCAGTCAGCACAGGCATTGCTTCGGGCCTGTGAGCTAATGAAGGATTGAGAGTAAATATTTACACCGATAGCCAGTACGCCTTCGGCGTGGCTCTTAGTTTTGGCCGACTTTGGGCCTAAAGAGGTTTTCTCACTTCCCATGGTCAGCGAATACAGCATGGCCCCTTGATTTTGCGATTGCTGACAACATTGACGTTACCAGAGATGGTGGCTGTAGTTAAATGCAGTGCACACAAGGCAGTGGTTGATGCAGTGGGTGAAGGTAATCCCTTTGCTGATCAAGTAGCTAAGGAAACTGAGAAATCCAAAGTGACCTCAATGTTTGTGACTAGCTCTTCTAGGTGGGTGGCTGAAACAAAGATGTTTAATAACACCATGGAGAGTGTCCGAGAAATACAGAAAGAAGCTACCCCTATTGAGCTGGCTCACTGGAAAAAGAAAGTGGGGAAATTAGATGCAGAGGATTGTTGGATTGATTTGACAGAAAAACAGCGATGGTTGTTGCCTAGTGCATTAGTGAATGTGGTTGTGGCGATGGCACATTGTTTAGCTCATATTGGGGCAAAGGGTATTTGTGCATTATTAGATCCTGTATGGTACAATCCCAGTATTCCAAGGACCCCTGCTCATTTGGTGCAATATTGCATGGTTTGCTTACGACATAATCCTGGGGGCAGAGAGCCTGTTCTGAGTGGAAACTTTGCACCACCATCTTTGCCTTTTGAGGTGCTGCAAATGGATAATATCCAGCTGGAGCGCGTAAATAATTTGAAGTATGTCCTGGTTGTGGTGAGCGCTTTCAGTAAATGGGTGAAAGCCTACCTGACCAAAGAAAATACTGCTTTGGCCACGGCAAAGGTGTTGGTAAAGGAATACTTCCCACGCTATGGATTGCCTCGGGTGATCTGGAGTCATAACGGTGGACACTTTAATGCAGAACTCATCAGTCACATTTGTAATGGACTACAGATTAAACAGAAATTCCATGCGGCTCGACACCCCCAGTCCACTGGGTTGGTTGAGAAGTATAATGGGATACTGAAGCTCAAATTGGCAAAAATTCAAGAAAGTACCGGATTGAAGTGGCAAGATGCTCTACCGCTGGCATTAATGTCAATACGCGTTACCCCACATTCTCGTTCTGGCTTATCTCCATATGAGGTCATTTTTTGGGCACCCTGCTAATGTTTGGGGCATCCCGAGACCCAAAACATTTTGTGATATAGAGTATCCTATGTTGAGAGATTATCCGTATGCTCTGACTAAAAATCTCAATTCCATTTATCAACAGGTCTCAGCAGTTTTGCAGCCCCTGCCAGAGGGTCCCGTACATCGCTTGGAGCCAGGACAGTGGGTTCTGGTCCGTAATTATCAGCGAAAATCAAGCTTGGATCCCCATTGGTCTGAACCATTTCAAGTCTTGTTGGCCACGCGAACTGCGGTAAAGATGAACGGCAAGCGATACTGGATCAATGTGCCACATCTAAAACAACTACCACTCCCGCTTCAATATGATCAGCGAATCCAGGAAGGGGTTCTGACCCAGGAAAGTGAGCGAGTTCCTTGTTTTGTCCCTTTTTCTGATGCCCAGGTAATTGGAGAAGGGCGAGGAGAAGGGGTTCCAGGTTCGGAAGGGGCTCTGTCGTCAGCACAAGTGATTGCCCAAGATTCTGTTGCCCCTACAGTCAGACGAGTGGCTCACAGTACCCCTGTTTCACCGGATTCATCATCCTCTGTTTTGTTCTCTGATCAAGAAGTGCCTGGCCATGCTCGATACAACCTGCAGCCCAGAAAACAACGCGGTACCCCAGGTGAACATGGTAGGAGGTAAGGAGAGACTTGAGTGATAGGGTTCCACGTATGTCTGTTAGATGCGCTTCTGGGGTACTGAGCGAGACACTGGACTGAACGCGCTGAGAGCCTTGAACATTTGCTGGCTCTGTTTAGAAAGAAAGACTGAATTTCTTGTTTCAAGGGCCCAGGTTTTGTTTTCTTCAAGGGTTGTGTGAGAACATAAATCCAACGTGAGAAGTTTTGTTTTGGTATTATTTGTGATGAACGATAGGAGCCTGCCTGTGAGGCTCTAAACGGACACAGGAAAGAAGCACCCTCTGGCAGGTTGGACTGCATCACCCAAGTTTATTTTTTGACTTTTAGTTAGTATGTATCCCTTTGCTCGTTTCGTTCCTGAAGAGGAATGTCCTTTTGTACCGCTTTATTTCCCTGCATATATGCCTGTCTTTTCTAGTTGGACCCAACAAGTTAAAATTGCATTAATAGTTATTATAGCAATATTACTAATCACATTGATCGGGGTATTCATCTATTTAGAATTTCGCCACCCTATGCATACTATTTTAGGAACAACTTCCCAACCTCCGGAACATGTGTTTCATACTTTAGCCCCATCTGTTATACACAAGCACGACTTATTCATATCCCTACCCTTGTCTCATCTGGGGAGTTGTGAGGCTTGGTTTAAATTACTTTCAATGATGTATATGCATTATACTGTGGACACTCAAAGGTTTACGGAAAATGATTATGAAATGATTTTAGCATATATTGAGGTTCATCAAGGATTCGACCACGAGGGGAATAATGGAGAGGGAATCTTAGATCTGAATGCATGTATGAACAAGTATATAACGCATGAAAATACCACTTGGGTGAAAAATGAGATTTTGGATTTTATTGAGTTTAATTTCACTCAGTATTTTTGACATTTTCAAGACTGTAATGTTACTGAAGATAGGGCTATTCCAGTGCCTATCCTAAATAGTACCTCTGCGTTATGTGCTCAGGCAGTAGGGTACATATCAGTAGGAGGAAGCCGATGTAATTGCACTTATCAGTTGAGTACTTTTAGCAGCCCTCCATTGTTAACCCCTCCAAATGTATATTTTGTTTTTTGGAGACAATGCCTATACTTGGCTTCCACGAGGTTGGGCTGGAAGTTGCTACCTGTCCTTCCTGTACCCTCCAGTCTATATTGCTCCTTCTAATTATCACAAGGATCACCTCTTAGATAAACGAAGTGTGCTTGTAGGGGGAAATAAAAGAGAGATAGATACTACAGATATAGATCAGACAGATACTCCACTACAGCATTTTACAGACATTATAAAAGGAGGGTTTCCCATTTGGGGACCTATAATAACCAGTAAAGAAGTACGGCGTTTGTCTAGAGTAGTGGAAGGGGTAATTACACTACTGCAGGAATATTGACTAATTTAACCGTAGAGCTACAAGCGACCAGACTCGTTTTGCTTCAAAATCGTATGGTTTTAGATGTTACCTTGGCAGATCGAGGAGGAGCAGGCCGTGTGATCGGCAGTTCCTGCTGTGTTTATATTCCTGACTCCGCCCCTCCGTTCATTTGGCTATCCAGAAGCTACCTCGTTTGGCTTCCGAAATACAAGTAGAGACTGGTACATGTTCCCTCTCTGGTTGGTTCTGGGGTCTGTTGTCTTCTTGTGGATGGAACATTCTGATAGGGCTGGCATGTATAGCCGGTATCATATTCACGTGCTGTCTTTGTGTACAATGTGGACCTGCGTGTTGCTCTTATTGCTCAACTAAACTCACCTCCTCTGTGACCGGTTCATCCCCAGCAGCACTAAAGCTCAGTTTGTTCAGCAGGAGCTCAAAGATTTAATGAAGATTGATGAGGGAATATTTGAAGATTGAGCTATTTTAGTTAGCTACATCATGCTAAAAAGGCAGTTCTGAGGGATAAAAAATAGATTTCCCATGCATAAGGAGTATCTGACCTATATTATGTTAGCATTATGCATCTATATATACCCTCTTTTGCTTAAAATATATATGTATATATCTATATGCGTTTGTAGAGAGGAAAACGTTTATTCGCTCCTTGCGTATCTATTGCTAACAGAGTAGGCCGAGAACCATACAGATGTTATTTTCCGAACCTATGCTCGAACACGGGCTGTGATCACGTGTTAGTCTCCAGCAGTTGTCAAGCCCCAGTTCATCTGAATTACTGGGAGCAGCTGAACGTAGGCTGTTTACTCGACTGTCCTGAGACTCAAGGTCGCATCTGGCTTAGGGTGCGATAAGCGCATTCCTGGAGGTGCTGTGCCTACACTCCCGGGCACCAAGACGAAAGGGAGTCACCCCTCCTGACCTTCCCAGTAATAAATAGTTAAGCTTTGAACTAATCATGTGTGCCATATATGGTCCTTTCCTGAGATCGAGGGCCAACTGGTGTTTTTCCTTTTACAGTGATTATATGTGTTGAACTGAAAAGTATATAACCTCATGTTTGAATGCGAGCCAACAGTCTTCTCCGCGCACCTGATGGGTGAGGGTTGTAGAGGCTCCTCTATAGAGTATTTTTCGCTTAATAAATGATGGAACTTTCTTCACTGCCAACTGACTGATTATTTGGTAATGGGATTAGAGCTATTGGTAGGTATAGCTCTTTATGTTATTTTTATGGTACTTCAATGTTGAAGACTGTACATCCTGCACTAAAGACAAAGCTGACACAATAAAAGTTTGTAAGGTATTTTATTTACAAAGTTAACATGGGAGGGGGTGTTCAATTATACATAGAGGTGGTGGTGGAGCAGAGAGTTGATAGTCATGGTAAACGAGATGAAAGAGTAGATTCCACATTCATGTGGTGAACCAGTCCAACAGACAGATGCCATTCCCAAGGCAGTGTGGGGAAGGACAGTCCAAACAGTCAATGCAGTGGGCAAGAGGTTTGCCATCAGGGCAGGCTCCGTGACTGGCGTTTGGCAGGTGCCTTGCCTCCGGAGACTCTCAGGCTCTTCTTAGGACAGCCCCTTGGTCTTTTTGCAGGGGGACCTTGCTCCAGGGCCAGTGGCGTCTGAGGACTCAAACCCTCTCTGTGGGAACAGGGGAGGAAGGTGAACTGTCATCCTGCTGCCCAACAGAGGGAGATGGAGGTGTTGTTTGTGACGCAGGCCTATCCCTCAGTAACGCCACTTGCTGGCCCATGAGGTCCACCAGTTGTCTACTGCAGGTGTCGATGGACCTCATCAGCAGGATGAACTCGCGTAAGAGTTGGTCGGAGTGGCCACTTTGTCCCTGGGCCTGTTGGTATGCCCCAAGGACTCTGGTGATGTGGTCCAGGGAATCGGTTCCAGCCTCTTGGTGTCTTGGGGTGACCCTGGCCCTCCCACCTACCCTGCTGCCATGGATATGTCGCATTGCCACTGTAGGTCCCCGCACACTCTCCCTGCCATCCTCAGTTGGTGGTCTGGGGTGGTCATACTCTGCGACAGTGAGGGTGTTGCAGGTGACATTGGTGGTGGTGGTGGTGGAGGCACAGGCCGTAACAGCAGGGGTCAGTTGGTGTTGCAGCAGATGTGGTGGTGGTGAGGATGGGATCCTGGGACATGTTGTTCCCTGGCACACCAGATGAGCTGACCTCGAGCTCATCGTCCTGAAAATCCTGGGAGTCTACATCCGAGAGTCCATGTTCCGGGGGGGAGACTGGCTCTGTACGTCGTTGGTGCTGTCCTCTGTTGTAAATTCTTGGTCACCTTTGGATTAGATGGGAATTGGTCAGTGTAGTGCACTCTGCAAGAATTGTGTTAGCTGCGTGTCATCCACTGTCTGTACACTACACAATTGACTGATCTTCACATTGTTTACTATATGCACTATTGTGCCTCCTAACATGATGCAGTGGTACATACATTACTTGTACATGGTGTGAGGTATCAATCCATGCCATGCAACTCGTGCAGGAATCATGTTCACAGGGACCTGTTGCCATGTAGGGACCAGCACACCCTTTTTTAATTGTTGACTCCTTGTTGATTTGTCTACCTGGCATATGTCACATCTAGCCATGGAGTGGGCATTGTATTGTCCTGCATGCCTTTGTCCTGTCATGTACATATCTTGATTTGTCCCCACACATGCTTTCTCTTTTTTTAAATGGTCATTCTCGTTTGGGCCCCATGGTAATGCACTCATCAGTGTGTGCTGTGCATGATTGTGGCCAGACTTCCTTGTGCATCTGCATTGGCGTGTGACTTGTTGGTAGCTTTGACAGTTCCCTTTGGTTACCTGTATGCACACTGTGCGTGGCAAGCGGGTTCAGTGAGCATATTTGTGCTATGAGAGGGCTGGTGTTGGCATATGGCACCATTTATTTAGTGACAAATGTGTGGGTGCACATACTGGCTACTTACCTGTGACATAATCACATTTGGGTTTGTGGCGCGGCACATCTGTGTGTGTGGGGGAGGATTATATTCTGCTCAATGGTGTCATGGGACCGGAGAATATGTCTAGCTACCTAGTGATTTGGTTGAGGTGGTCCATTAGATGACACATGCATCTTGTGGTATGGTGTGCTCCATCTTGCTGTAGGGGAACAAGGGAGCATGGTTGGAGTATAATTGCAGGCCTCCCACCCCCAAACAGCCCTCTCAGGGAAGATGGCTACCTACCTGTTAGGTGAAGCTGAACAATGCAATGGCTGCCAAGTGCTTCTGGGTGGAGTGGGGGAGGGATCTATTTTTATGATGCTGTGGGACAAGGGGCATGGTGGGAGTTGTGGTACAGGACTCCAACCCCCGAACAGCCCTCCCAGGGTAGATGGCTACCTACCTGTTATGTCGTTTGGTCTACTGCAATGGCTGCCAAGTGCTTCTGGGTGGGGTAGGGGAGGGATCCATCCTGCTGTGGTATTGGCCAGGGGGCATGGTGGGAGAAGTAGTACAGGCCTCTGAACCCCAAACAGCACTCTCAGGGAAGATGGCTACCTACTTGTTATGTCATTTTTGTGTACTGCAATGGCTGCCAAGTGCTTCTGAGTGGGGGTGGGATCCCATTTGATGATGCTGTGGGACACGGGGCATGGTGGGAGTAGTGGTACAGGCCTCCCACCCCCAAACAGCCCTCCCAGAGAAGATGGCTACCTACCTCTTATGTCGTTCGGTGTACTGCAATGGCTGCCAAGTGCTTCTGGGTGGGGTGGGGGAGGGATCCATCTTGATGATGTTGTGGGACAGGTTGCATGGTGGGAGTAGTGGTATGGCCTCCCACCCCCAAACAGCCCTCTCAGGGAAGATGGCTACCTACCTGTAATGTTGTTTGGTGTACTGCAATGGCTTCAAAAATAAACAGGAGCTTAGAGGGTAAAGCTAGTCATAGGTCGCCCTCCACTCATTCTGCAACTAGTACAGGCCTTCCACCCCCAAACAGCCCTCCCAGGGAAGATGGCTACCTACCTGTTAGGTGAAGCTGAACAATGCATTGGCTGCCAAGTGCTTCTGGGTGGGGTGGGGGAGGGATCCATCTTAATGATGCTGTGGAACATGGTGCATGGTGGGAGTAGTGGTGCAGGCCTTCCACCTCAAAACAGCCCTCTCAGGGAAGATGGGTACCTACCTGTTAGGTGAAGCTGAACAATGCAATGGCTGCCAAGTACTTCTGGGTGGGGTGGAGGAGGGATCCACCTTTTTAATGCTGTGGGACAGGTTGCATGGTGTGAGTAATGGTACAGGACTCCCACCACCAAACAGCCCTCCCAGGTGAGATGGCTACCTACCTGTTATGTGGTTTGGTGTACTGCAATGGCTTCCAAGTGCTTCTGGGTGGAGGAGGGATCCATCTTGATGATGATGTGGGACAGGGGGCCTTGATGGAGTTATAGTGCTGGCTGCCTGTACACATGCCCCCATGGTGATGTTGGTGACTATGTTTGGGGTGAATGGGAGTGGATGATTGTTGAATCTGTGAGACATGTTTTTGTGAGTGTGTGGTGCAGATGAATGGTATTTATTCTAGTTGGTGTAGCTTAGTAGTTGTGCACACAGTACATATTAGTGTGGCGGTAGTAATTTGCTTGTACTTACCAGCCTCCACTCCCCCAGTTAGTACTGTGAGACTCTCTGGATGCAGTATGGCAAGCACCTTCTCCTCCCATGGTGTAAATGTTTTTGTGGAATGGGAGGGCCACTGCCAGTCCGGTTGGCCAGCTCCCAGTTCTTGCTGCTCCTCTCTTTGACAACCCTCTTCCTTTCATGCCACTGCTTCATGATCTCCTTCTTTCATCGCAGGGTTGTCCCTACTGCATTGAGTACTATCCTTTCCCACATTTGAGTCCTTGTGGGTAATGGTGTCTGTTGGACCAGGCTACCAAACAGTTGTGGTTCCACTCTGACTATCTCATTTACCATGACTGTCAACTCACTCTATGTGTATTTGGGCATTTTATGTGTGGACATGGTGTGTGGTGTGGAAAGTGTTTGTGGGTGCAGGGCTGTGGGGGGTGTGTGTGTGGTGGTGTGTGGGCTGTGTTATGTGCTGGGGCTTGTTGGTGCTGGTGTGATGGTGGTTGTGGCGGTGGTGATGTGTGTGTGCTGTGTACTTTTGCCTCTCCTCTCTGATCTGGTGAATGCCCTTCTCTTCTGGAGTGTTGCAAATTATTATGGTCAGGGAAGGGGTTGGTTTTATACTTAGCTCAGCGGGTTTGTCCAAATTAAGTATTCCTGTCAGGTGTGTTGTGGGTGTTGTCCTGGGAAATGTATGTTTATGTTTGGCATGTGTTTGTTTCATTGGGTTGTGATTTTGTGTATTTGGGGGGCATGGCTACTTTGAATAGTTCAATGTTTGGCCTTATTGTGGGGTTTCTGCATCATCCGCCATGTTTTCTACGGATCGTCCGCAGCGGTGGGTATGCTGCAGCTCTTCTGCTGGCTTTCCCATTCATTCCAGTGTGTGACTGTGGCAGTCAGAAACAGCGGATCGTACCGCTGGACCATCGGGGATATCCTAATTTCCCGTGCGGTGTTCCGCTATGCTTGCTGCGGGTTGTTTATTTTCCGCTGCGTTTCCGACTGCCGCGGTCGGATTTTGGCCATCACCGCCCGCGACGTGCGGTTTTTCTTGGGCTGGTTCCGCCGCGGTCGTTCTTTCTTGGCGGTTGATCCTAATTTGACTGCCGGATTTTCCATGGTCACGACGGGCAGTTATTTTCCACTTCCATGGCGGTCGGGGTGATTTTCCGACCACCATCCTAATGAGCTCCTTAGTGTATTGCTCATCAGATGGCATCGATTAAGCATACAGCCATAAAATTACATATGTATATACACATATATACAAAATTACAGGGTGATAAATAATAGCAAAATCCTCATTGTGAGGGCCTAGAAAGGATTATTTCAATCCAAGTCTTCTACCCCTAGAGTTTGTCAGTGGGGGAAACCATCACAGTTATTACTATAAAAGATTAAATGAAACAAAACACCTGGTCTAACCTTTAATACAGTGTAATATCAATCCACCCTTCGCTGCCTGTTGGTTTTGTTAAATGCTTTTCATAATAAACAAGATAGACCACTCGGCATTGTCATAATGTTTCATAATAAATTAATTATGGATTTGACTATCTTTTTCAACCAGCCACATTGTCTTTATACTCATCTCGTCACCATAAATATATTAACCCTATTGTATCGAGAATGTGTTCCCATGAGGCAGCCAGGAGGCATAAAGTCATGAATTTGTGAATATATTCAATATTACAATGGACGAAGCACAATCTCTCCTAAAGGGCCTAACAGGGATTACCACAGTCGAAATCTTCTACCCCTAGGGTGTGCCAGTGGGTGTTCACAAAACATTTGCCTAACATGATCATCTATGAGAATCCATGTAACAAAATACCTCTGTGCTGGCTTTAATACAGAGTAATAACTATTCCATTTTAAATGCAATTCAGCAAATGCTTAAAAATAAAAAAGACTGCAGGTCTATTGCCTTTGTTTTAGCTTTTCATAATTAACTAATCGAGCCTAAATACTATGGGCCACATGCATCAAGCTAAAGAATAGCGATTCCTTTACAGCGATTCTTAAGGAATCGCTATTAAGGAATCACAATTCCTTATGCATGTAGGTTTTGCTAAAATATTAGCGAATCCTGCACATTCCTTAATTGCGAATTGCAAATTGCGATTAGCAATTATGAAATGCCTTCCTATTCATTCTTATGGACCTAGAGGCCCATAGGAATGAATGGGACAGCATTTGCAATTTGCAATTACCGATAGGAACTCGCAAATTGCGCCTGATATTTCAAGGGTGCAAAGGGGACAAAAGGCCACCCTGATGCACCCTCAACAAAGGTAAGTATGCACACATGCTGCATGCACCATATTGCACTTTGAAACATGTATTTTTGTGCATTTTTCAAAGGAACTGCAAATTACCATCAACTTGAAGTTGATGGTAATTTGCGTTTCCAAATTGCGAAAACGTAATTGACGAATGCATATTGCATCTCAATTTGGGAATCACAATTTGCAATTCCCTCGCTGCATTTGCAGAATAGGTAATTGCAAAAATTGTGATTGCCAGTTTTGCAAATGCCTTTGGGCTTGATGCATCGCCAATAGCATTTTACTGGTCACAAAAGGGCGGATTCTGCGACTCGGCCTGTTTGCGGCCGGTAAAATGCTTGATGTATGTATTCCTATATTTCTGACTTGTCTATATAATCAACTGAGTCTTGTGTATTGAACAAAAGCATTCCACTCAAGCAACAAGCATTTGCAATGCAATCGGTCTCATCTTTGGGACCTTATATGTATATAGCCATGCAGCACATTAGCCTGGGAGCTGAAACATCTACTGTTCTTTAACATGGAGGGAAAATAAGAACCAAACTGTTTGACACGCCAGGTATGGGAACACATGGAGAGAAATATTGTCTTTCAGCGGGAAATAGTATAGTCCAAAGCTCTGTTTTTTAATATAAAGCAGGGCCTTGTGTGGTCATATCACTGAAAGTACAGGATTGGAAAAATATATTATTGTCTACGGGTGCTCGTGGAAGACAATTTCTATGGACTAGATTATCTGGAGAATGCTAAAGTGATTCTGGTATTTTACTGACCTCTGTTGGTCGTTTTCTATCAAGAAAGTTAAATGGAGGCAGTTGGCAGAAAAATTTAAAAAAGACAGTCCCTCAGCAGAAAGCAATTCTGGCATTTTACTGACCTCTGCTGGTCGTTTTCTATCAAGACAGTTAATTAGAGGCAGTTGAACAGAAAAAAAAGTACCTAAGCGGAAGCAGACAAGTCCCAGGGCTGATCTCCAGAGCCCACAAAGTACATACATATATAAGTATATACTAAATATTTACTAAAGAATATATACTAAAGCGTATACTAAAGTATATACAAGAGGTCTTAAATGCTCGACCTAAAAAGTATTTGTTTTTCAGGGGAAGCACACAATATACGTTCAATTAAACACTGTACTCAAAAAAATAAACGTGTGTGTGGGACCACTACTACGTTCTCAGTAGTGCTTCTGAATGTCTTTTTTCTGTTCATAACATAAAGGTTAAAATAGTTGTGCTGTTACTGCAGACCTTAAAGCCATGTGACAAAAGAACCATTCAATTGAATTGAATGCATATTACATATGTAATGAGCTCTCGGATTTTCAGATACTGTTAGTGTTGTGATGTGTAAGTTATTTGTTATAATTGACACAACATGCTTACACCTAGTCTCTCCATGAAGAATGCTCATAGATTTTTTTTGAGATTTTGATTAGTACTTGCCTCAGACAGGCAGCTCAATTTCCTATCTTTGGAAAGTTATTGCATCTACCACGGATGAATGACATGAAGTCTGGCTTTTCATGGGACATTAACTTTTAACCCCACGTATTACAGATCCTACATGGGTGTTTCTTTCTCAATCCAAATTTCACATCCGAGATGTAAGCTATTTTCCGCGTGAATCAATTTCATACTTGTGTCATTCAACGTGTTCTGTTCCACACCAGCAGCACAATTATACGTTGTTCATGGTGCCAGCTACATCCATCTCATTCTTTGTTTAGTAGGACAACTGTTGAACGGTGCAGCACCTCCGCTTGTATTATATTGCATTGTTTACCCTCACTCAGCACTGAAGGAGGTGTTGTCCACCCACACTTGTTCTATCATGTAGCTGAGTCAATACAAAAGTGTTTTGATTTGCTTTTGGAATTAAATACACATTATTAAAAGGTGCATAAGACCATTAAAATGATAAGGACAGAAGCAGGGCATGGTCTATTGAAAAGGCCTTGAGAAAATCTTGAATGATGCATAAATCTATTCAGGTTATATTCACTTTGGGCCAGATTTACATATTTTTCAAGTTGAGCAGGTGTAGCAAGGCAACTTGTTGCATTGCGTGATATGTCAGACTAAGATATGTCACACTTCTGCTCTCTCATAGCGCTGGCACACTTCAGGAATCCTAGTGCCAAAGAAGAAAGGATGCAAGGTTGCCTCCATTACTTGGAGAATTATTTTTGAGCAGGAAGGTATACCTTCCTGCACCAAAACAATCTCTCGAGGCATTTTCCCCTTTCTATGTGTGCATAAATTGCAGATACGGAGGAAAAGAAAGTTTTTCCTCCTCGTTTTGTCATCCTATTGGAGGAGTAGTGATTCCACGGAATCACAGGTTTTCAAACCTTTGGAAATATGGGACTGTGTGAAATCCATTGGTGGATGCATGGGAATGCCCAAGTTCCACCCATGGAAACTCCTCCAAGAATTAAATGTAATACAATACGCAAGCCGCTGCATTGTGTTACGTTGTTTTTACAAAGTCATGCAGAGTGGCACAAATCGTCCCTTGCGTGGCTTTGTAAATATCTACTAACATTTTGTGTCATGGATGTGCAATAAGAGTGGTGTAACCATGACTCAAAAATGTTAGTAAATCTGGTGCTTTGTGTGCACTTACATCTTACCTAACTTGGTGCAGCCTCCTATAGAGGCCATGCCTTAGCTTTTATCTATTGAAATAACTATAACTAGTGGGGGGCCTATACCTTGGGTTATTTATGGCTGCCAAGTGCTTCTGGATGCGGTGGGGAGGGATCCATCTTGATGATGCTGTGGGACAGGGTGCATGGTGGGAGGAGTGGTACAGGCCTCCAACCCCCAAACAGCCCTCCCAGGGAAGATGGCTACCTACCTGTTATGTCTTTGGTGTACTGCAATGTCTGCCAAGTACTTCTGGGTGGGGTTGGGGAGTGCTCCATCCTGCTGTGGTGTGGGCCAGGGGGCATGGTAGGAGTTGTAGTGTAGGCCTCCCACCCCCAAACATCCCTCCCAGGGAAGATGGCTATATACCTGTTATATCGTTTGGTGTACTGCAATGGCTGCCAAGTGCTTCTGCGTGGGGTGGGGGAGGGATCCATCTTGATGATGCTGTGGGAAAGGTTGCATGTTCAGAGTAGTGGTTCAGGACTCCCACCTCCAAGCAGCCCTCCCAGGTGAGATGGCTACCTACCTGTTATGTCGTTTGGTGTACTGCAATGGCTGCCAAGTACTTCTGGGTGGGGTGGGGGAGGGATCCATCTTGATGATGATGTGGGACAGGGGGCCTCGTGGGAGTTATAGTGCTGGCTGCCTGTACACATGCCCCCATGGTGATGTTGGTGCCTATGTTTGGGGTGAATGGGAGTGGGTGATTGTTGAATCTGTGAGAGATGGTTTTGTGAGTGTGTGGTGCAGATGAATGGTATTTATTCTAGTTGGTGTAGCTTAGTAGTTGTGCAAGACAGTACATATCAGTGTGGTGGTAGTCATTTGCTTGTACTCCACTCCCCCGGTTAGTCCTGTGATACTCTTTGGATGCAGTATGCCAAGCACCTTCTCCTCCCATGGTGTAAATGTTTTTTGTGGAATGGGAAGGCCATTGCCAGGACGATTGGCCAGCTCCCAGTTCTTGCTCCTCTTCTCTTTGACAACCCTCTTCCATTCATGCCACCGCTTCATGATCACCTTCTTTGATCACAGGGTTCTCCCTACTGCATTGACCCTTTGTTCTATCCTTTCCCACATTTGAGTCTGTGGCTAATGGTGTCTGTTGGACCAGGCTACCAAACAGTTGTGGTTCCACTCTGACTATCTCATTTACCATGACTGTCAATTTACTCTATGTGTATTTGGGCATTTTATGTGTGGACATGGTGTGTGGTGTGCAAAGTGTTTGTGGGTGCAGGGCTGTGGGTGGTGTGTGTGGTGTGGTGTGTGGGGTGTGTTATGTGCTGGGGGCTTGTTGGTGCTGATGTGATGGTGTTGTTGTGGTGGTGGTGATGTGTGTGTGCTGTGTTCTTTTGCCTCTCCTCTCAGATCTGGTAAATGCCCTTCTCTTCTGGAGTGTTGCAAAGGATTGTGGTCAGGGTAGGGTCTGGTTTTATACTCAGCTCTGTGGGTGTGTCCAAATGAGGTATTCCTGTCAGGTGTGTTGTGGGTGTTGTCCTAGGAATTGTATGTTTGTGTTTGGCATGTATTTGTTTCATTGGGATGTGATTTTTTGTATTTGAGGGCATGGCTACTTTGAATAGTTCAATGTTTGGCCTTATTGAGGGGTTTCTGCATCGTCCGCCATGTTTTCTACGGATCGTCCACAGCGGTGGGTATGCTGCAGCTCTTCCGCTGGCTCTCCCATTCATTCCAGTGTGTGACCGTGGCAGGGAGAAGGGAAGGGACGGCATAGAGTTACAATAAAGCTAGACCACTAGACAGGAAGATGTGTCCCATTCAGATTCCTGATTTGGTGGCAAAAATCAATAGCCATCCACTCTATTCATTTTAACCATTATTTGGAGATCTTTCTAAGATGCATACATACATTGCCTGGATGTGGCAGGACCAGACACTCCTCAGGAAGAATTAAACAGAATGGTAGAAGGGGAAAGACCGAGCAAAGGCAATCTGTGAGTCAGCAGTACAGGAGATGGGATAGGTCCTGGAGACACACAAGACATAATAGCTGCTGGTAATGAGGTCATGGCTCTATCAGATATATTTTGTAGCTTCTCAGCCACCATCTCTCGAAGCATGTGCACCTCTCCAATTAAATCCCAGATGTCCCAAGGGAGCTCAACCTGAGCCCCTACAATTGGCATCATGGCCTGTTTAGTAGCAGCTACTGACACAGATTCTGGAGGAAAGGATTGGGCAGCACAAAAGGGGTGTGTGATGTCGAGGGCAAAAGTGTCCTTCAATTCAAGTTCTCTGGGTGGGCCCTGGAAGGAGGAGGTGATGCAGGGGGTAAAGCTGGGGCACCGAGCGGAAGGGGGTCTAGAGGTTAACAAGAGGGTGGGGGCAGACAGAGGTGGTGCTGGGGCCTGCCTCTGGGACAACACAAGTTACTGTTCCTCAAGGTCAGGAGGAGGACCAACCACGTCCTCCTGCTGGCTGGTGGGGCCCATACCCACTGCCCCCCCCCACCCCGGTGACTGGTTTGTCTGCACCCGAAGTCTCTTTGAGGCAGATCTCCTAGCTTTCCGGGCAGGAGCACTCCCCTGCTGGTGGTGGGTTCTTCTTCTCGCGGGTGGTATCATGTGCTTCTACTCAGTTATTAGCTGAGGATTGTTGTTCTTGCCCCTGGTCCTACTCTGATGTGTGTTAGCCAGCCCAGCCCACTAAAAGCAATTTTGTTTTCTAATCATTGGGTCAATAAAGCATACCTATATAATTTTAGCTGACAACATGGATACTTTAACAAACTTCTTTACATCCTGTGGTTTCACACTCAAATATTGGTAAGTTGCACTCTTAAACTGAGCAAGTTCCGCTTGCTACCCATTCCAAAACATGCACAATTCAAACTTCTCATCCACACTTTTAAGGAACTACATAACACTGCCCCAGGATTCCTCAACAATTGTGTCTGTTTTCACAAACCTTTTAGACATCTCCACTCTTCCGGACTCCTACTCCAACAAATCCAACGCATATGGAAAACCAAATCTGTTCAAGCCTTCTCGCACATCACTCTTAAAACATGAAATTGTCTGCCACTTCATATAACAGCCTTTTCCCCAATTCTTGAATCCACAAAAACCTGAAGATCTGGCTTCTCAAGAGGGCCCAAAAGGTTCTAGGTATGGCTAGACTCACTCCTGCTCAGCGCCAGGATGCACTACAAGGGTATAGAGTGCTGTACACATCTGCATAACATTACCTATTGGAAATGTAGGTTCATAACAGGTTCCACTCATTGGTTATCTGAGAAGAGTCAGTTTACACATCATCGTACAAAAAAATGTAAAGGAGGTCAAGCCGGTGTATCTTTTTTTACATTAAAAGTTTGAAACATTATTCATTATTCATGTGAAATTAGGATTTAAAACTTAGCAAAGTATGGTGGTTGGCAAGTAAGATAAAGGCAGGCACTATCGGCTTCTCCATAGTATCAATAAATAGTTGACAAAGCAAATAAAACATGTATGTTATTCAATGTGAATCTTCAGAACTTTCATACAACAAAACATGTTAAGGTTAATGTTAATGTTAAGAGCATTTTTAAAGAGCAACTGTTACCCTAAGGAGTCCTGGCGCTAGCTACAATACTCCAGAGAAGCACAATTTGAAATCGGGTGAGCAATCAATCAAAAAGCCAAGTTTTGAAGGCCTTTCTAAATTCAAGTAGATCCGAAATATTTCTCAGGTGGAGAGAAAGTTCATTTCAAGCCTTACCAGCACAAGCACAAAAGCTTTTACCTTCCCCACCTGGCTTTTTTTGTGGGTGGAACTATCACAAATTTTGCTCCTAGAGAGCGCAGTGGTCTATTAGGCACATACCACTGAAATTGCCACTTCAGATAGTCAGTTCCTGTGCCTCGTATAGCATTAAAAACCATTCAGAGTGATTTAAACTGCACTCGTTTTTGACAGGCAGATAGTGGAGTCTACGGATATCACTGGAGACAGATGCAAATTTGGATATACCTGAAAGCAATCTAGCTGCCACATTCTGCAAAAGTTGAAGTTTATGCATAAAGCACTCCTGAGTATTCAGATATAAGCTGTTGCAGTAGTCTAGCCTTGACATAAGCAGGAAAGTAGTCAGCAAGTGCTGACTATCCCTTGGCAAAAACAGCGGTATTTTCTTACATGTCCTAAGGACTTATGACGTCGTCGAGGCTACTGCTTTGGCTTGGGCCCCAAAGTTGAGTCTCATCTATTAAGACTCCCAAGTTTTTTACTTTCCAGGAGGGTGTAGAGAGAACCCATAGAGTCCGGCCACCAACTTGGGTTCCAGAAACTGGGATCGTTCCCAAACAAGACAATCTCCGTCTTGCTTGAGTTAAGTTTAAGACAGTTTTGGGACATCCACCTCCCAACCGCTTCCATGCAATCATGGAACCATTTTGACCCTACATTGCACCTACAGGAGAGGACACGCCAAATAGACCGTCCACGAGTTCCGCGCTACACTTAAGCACCAGCATCGTAACAGTGACTCACCGGAATCGTGAAGAATCACCTTATCCAAATTTTAAGACTCATCCATACACAGAGAGCCCTCGTGTGTATCTAGTCTTGTGCCTCTCCAGCTATCTCCCTGTTGAATACACCATGGATCCATAGGACCTTTCATTATCATTTGCTTGCTTGATTGCCTCACCCGCACCAGGGGTCCCCTCGGGATCCCTGTAAGATTTTCTGGCTCTCACCTATACCTCACGGTGTTACCCTGTTTTAATAGCGGAACAGCGCAAGCCCCCTACAGGTGTCCCCACATTGACCAGTCCTGAGGAGACCCTACATTCATTACGGGTCGAAACGTCGTCAGCAACTGAAAAGAGACAGACCATGCCCAATAGTTGCTTATACTCATCAACTATTGCATATTGATTGTTAATATGTTACTAGGTCACCTCTTTTGAATGAAATTAAAAGTAAACTAGAAACCTCCTGTGTTTTTTACACACGCCATTATTTCTCACTTCAGTAGTAGAGGTTCTTTTCTCTATAGGTTCACTTGGGACACACCGTCGCTTTGTTATAAAAAAAAATTTTTTTGTATGAATATGATATTGTAGATTCTTTGTAAAGATTGGCTACGTTTATTTACATAAACTATGTGAATTGATGATCACACTCACCAAGTGTATATACAGCTTCTTTTTTTGACATTCCAGATACCACCTACATTGCCATTGTGGTTTGCACTTATCAGAAAAAAGATATATTTATCCACAGGAGCCGTTGTTGTTCTTATAAAACTTTATGCCCAGGCTCCAAGTGAGTAGGGTTCCCTTGTTTCCTTCCTCAGCCATATAAGGGGCAAGACTGCAGAAGGGAGCAGAAGGATAAAGGAAGATGGTGCTTGGAGGAGAGGATAGCTCAGAAATGAAAAGAAATTGGCTGAATTCCTCTTCCTGTGTGTCATTTCCTCTTTATGTATGGTAGGCAGAGAGCTCTGCCGTGAGTACTGCGTTTCTGCCACTAGTGCAATCACAGATATACTGCTCAATGATGCTGTGTTAAATTGTAGCATATCAAATATTTAGAGTTGTGCAATTGAACGTGTCTGGGCTGTGTTCCATTCTCTCTATATAATGTACACAGTATGTTGCAGGTTTAACATTGCAATAATGATGCAGAGCTCAATTATTATGATAACTTTAAATCCCACTCTCTTCCAAAAGAGTCTAGTTGAATCCTTCAGAATGTTAATCATCACCACCTGAGGTAATATAGCATAGTGGGCTGAGTGCTTACTGTTGTTTCTGATTTGACTGCATCTTCTGGTTCATAGATTGAAATCTTGGAAGAGTTACCCTTGGGCATAAGTGCATTTTTTTAATCTATCCCACTTGGTGAAACGACGGCCAATTATGTGCATACAAAATATGTATATTTTTGAACGTGTATATGAATGTATATATATGTATCTGTTATTGATGGTAAGCTGACTTATTATGATACGTATCATGGGTTTTCATTATTATTAATATCAAAAGTGACATGCTTTTCGGTTTCAATGCAAGTATT
The DNA here is from genome assembly GCF_964261635.1 of Lissotriton helveticus. Lineage (NCBI taxonomy): Eukaryota > Metazoa > Chordata > Amphibia > Caudata > Salamandridae > Lissotriton > Lissotriton helveticus. The sequence goes on along the minus strand of NC_136068.1, from coordinate 874,049,889 downwards.
CTTTCTTTCCTTCCTCACCTCATGAGCTTATAAGTAGGAATGTTTTACATCTGTTCAGCATGAAGTATTAAAAAATGAGTGAATGCCTATTCTCTAGCTATCTAATGTATGTAATTGTAGTTGTTTGGCACGCGATTTACTCTTAAACGTGTGCCTCTGTCGGTGAATGCCTGTCTGCCTGTCTATCGAAGGGGTTCTGTGACTCACTAGGTGTCTCCGTCCTGCCTGTTTGAATGGCTGTTTATTCATCCACATAGATGTTCGGCTGTCAGTCTACTGATGTGTCTCCCAGACTGCACGTCAAGCAGCTTTTACATGTGTGCTAGTTGCAATTGACTTATATGGTAAACCCATATCACTGCAGCAGTATCAGATCTAATCCCTTTCTGCTTTTATCCTTTCAAACATTATTTTCATTATTTTTGACCTTCAGGCTATGTAAACAACAAGAGTGGACTTTCATCAAGAAACTGCACCACACACACACAGAAATTGTACTTATGGCCATGATAACAGGGTATGAAAAATGTATTATTAGGGATCATCATAATCCATAGCCACTGATGTTAATAGTGAATTTCTCAGAACAGTAAATTATTTATGATTAAACTAAATTGATTCAGCCCCTTCTTTAAAGTCAGATGTGTTTTATTGAACAGGGACTGTCATCCGTGATTCTTCCTGTCAGTCATACTGATATAAACTGGGAATGAAATCACAACTGTTCATTGTCAGACAGCTGCCACTGAGGTGTGCCCCATTGTGTGATAATTAAATAGTTGTATACATTCGAAAAGAAGGACAATATGCTCAATGGCAAATGTTCAGCATGTTGATCAAAATGTTATGGTGGGAGGGAAGGGGCACAGCATAAAACAAAGGGCTGTATTTAAAGTATGGTGGAGTGGGGGCATCTGCCAAAAAGTGATATTGCCGTAGACTTCAATCCAGTCTTAACACTACAGAAGGGACATTCCTCAAATACTAAATAAGGCTCAAAGGGCCAGATGTACACAGCATTTTTACAGTTGCAAACGCCCGAGGCGACTGACAAAATGCTTTTTCAAATGTACAAAATGTGATTCAGTAATTTGTATTTTTGATTCGGTATTTGAAAGGGGCCTGTTTTGGAAGTCCCTTCCAAATATCCAATTGGTACGGTATGTATTTCCATTTTGCGACCGAATTCCAAGCGCAAAACAGTTACACTTTACCACAATTTTTGAAGTGGTGGTAAACCATTCGCAAATGAGAATGCAGAAAAATATTTTTTAAGAGCAGGCAGTGGTCTCACAGATCACTCCCTACGCTTAAAAAATGAAACTTCAAAGTCAAATTTTTTTCTTTGTAAATGCATCCTGTTTTCCTACACAATAGGAAACTGCGATTGAAAGGTCGACTTGAATGAGCGGGTATGACTCTTATGAACTCAGCAGAAGGGAGGTACAACTCCCATGGGCTGACTCCCCACTTTTAAATCCTGGTTGACAGTAATGCTGAGACACATATAACACTTGGGGTACACTTGACAGGGGAGAGAACAGGATACCATGCCAATTCGTATGAATTCACTGCCTGGTTGCAGAAGCTCTATACTTTTGTCCTGTAAGACATCTGTCTCTGGGGCTGTTGTGGGTACAGTGGCTGCCTTAAACTGGATTTTAGTATTAGATGTAAGAGGTCACTAGGATTAATATAGCACACTCCCCACACATACCCAAGCACTCAGAGACCAAGTTAATTGGACGAAGACTTTTGCCAACCTGAAAAGTGTCAAACTGGGTAGGTTTGGCCCTGGGAACTTTTATAGGTTGTGCTCAGGAGTCATCCCAACAAACAAGTTGGTGCCAAGCAAAAATTTGATAAACCTGGTTGGTGTATCTGACCAGCACTTTATCTCAGTCAGCCTCAAATTGTTCAGGGTCCTGCTCTACTGTGATTAGTGACAATTATTGTCGCTTTGTGCTTTTTGGAGCCGGGTGAGGCTCAGGGGGCAATTTTGGAAGAACTTGCTGCAGGGCGGTACCGGGTGAGAGGTGCTAGCGGGGCTGCGAGCGTGCAGGGACTCCAGGAACCAGTAGTCCCTGCGAGACCGACGTCCAGCTTCCGGTCCGCTCTCCCTGCTGGCCCGCCCTGCTGTGGTTTTAAAAAGGTCCTTTGCCACTTTCTCTGTGGGACACGAGTATAACGCACCGAGGCACTTTCCTTGCCCAGGACTCCAGCGGCTTCTCCCTTCTCGCCCACATCTCGCCGCACCCGCTTCGCGGGTGCCACATCGCCGGGTGAGGCTCAGGGGGCAATTTTGGAAGAACTTGCTGCAGGGCAGTACCGGGTGAGAGGTGCTAGCGGGGCTGCGAGCGTGCAGGGACTCCAGGAACCAGGAGTCCCTGCGAGACCGACGTCCAGCTTCCGGTCCGCTCTCCCTGCTGGCCCGCCCTGCTGTGGTTTTAAAAAGGTCCTTTGCCACTTTCTCTGTGGGACACGGGTATAACGCACCGAGGCACTTTCCTTGTCCAGGACTCCAGCGGCTTCTCCCTTCTCGCCCACATCTCGCCGCACCCGCTTCGCGGGTGCCGCATCGCCGGGTGAGGCTCAGGGGGCAATTTTGGAAGAACTTGCTGCAGGGCGGTACCGGGTGAGAGGTGCTAGCGGGGCTGCGAGCGTGCAGGGGCTCCAGGAACCAGGAGTCCCTGCGAGACCGACGTCCAGCTTCCGGTCCGCTCTCCCTGCTGGCCCGCCCCCCGCCCTGCTGTGGTTTTAAAAAGGTCCTTTGCCACTTTCTCTGTGGGACACGAGTATAACGCACCGAGGCACTTTCCTTGTCCAGGACTCCAGCGGCTTCTCCCTTCTCGCCCACATCTCGCCGCACCCGCTTCGCGGGTGCCGCATCGCCGGGTGAGGCTCAGGGGGCATTTTTGGAAGAACTTGCTGCAGGGCGGTACCGGGTGAGAGGTGCTAGCGGGGCTGCCAGCGTGCAGGGACTCCAGGAACCAGGAGTCCCTGCGAGACCGACGTCCAGCTTCCGGTCCGCTCTCCCTGCTGGCCCGCCCCCCGCCCTGCTGTGGTTTTAAAAAGGTCCTTTGCCACTTTCTCTGTGGGACACGAGTATAACGCACCGAGGCACTTTCCTTGTCCTGGACTCCAGCGGCTTCTCCCTTCTCGCCCACATCTCGCCGCACCCGCTTCCCGGGTGCCGCATCGCCGGGTGAGGCTCAGGGGGCAATTTTGGAAGAACTTGCTGCAGGGCGGTACCGGGTGAGAGGTGCTAGCGGGGCTGCGAGCGTGCAGGGACTCCAGGAACCAGGAGTCCCTGCGAGACCGACGTCCAGCTTCCGGTCCGCTCTCCCTGCTGGCCCTCACCCCGCCCTCTACGCCCCTATATCCTCCCACATACCTCCCGCAGCGCGGGACGCAGCTCGGGCGAAGACCGGGCTAAGAGCGGGCCGTTTGAGGCCGTTCGAGGTCTGAGTGGTCTGGTCTGGGCCCCTTCTCTTTCGCCCTAGCTCTGCCTAATATAATTTTGTATTGTTTTATCCCATTGCTCATGCAAGATGTCTACATCCTTAAATATGTGTACACGAGCAGGGCTGCTAAGGGGGGGTTGGTTCGCAATGGTCCTATGGATGATTTTATCACACGCACAAATATTGCCATAAACCAAGAGATTACCAAATTGCAAACTCGAGTTTCCCTTGACTTGGCGGCTGCTAGGAAATTGTCGCTAGAATTTGCCAACTCTAAGAAATCGTCTCTAGGGCACATAGCATCAGCCATTACTCCGAAGCGTTTGGATATTCCACACTGTGTAACAACGCTGGCGGTTGTTCATGACTCCCCGGTTTTGCCCATCCCCCCATCATCCTTGTGTCCCCTGCCTTTCTCCAGAAGCCCGTTTCCATCTGGGGCTAGGCCTTCTCACCAACATGCCCCCACTCCTCCTTCTCCAGATATCTCTGATGCGTCCACCTGTTATGGCACTCTCAATAGTAATACTGACAACCCGCTTAAAAGAAAGCGTACCCCATGGTCGGCTTCCTCATGCAAGAAGGCTAAAAATGTCGGGGCACACCTATCTAATGTTGCCAACATCATTGTGAAGGACGCTTCAGGAGGGCATGTCTCCTCGTTACAGGCTTCTTGGTGCACTAATAAAGATGGCACAGCACCTACAGCCACTAATGGTAACACCCCCGAGGAGAAAATAGATTCATATTTAAAGGACCAGGAGGGGAGGGAAGGGGAATTTATAGGAGTAGTCTGGGAAACTTTAAAAAGACTCCTCTCTCCCTTGGATATAAGACTCTCTCGAATTGAGAACCATCTATTAGAGATGGAAAAAAGTATTATAGCCTTGGCTACTCTTGGCTTACGAGGGCTTGAAAACCAAGGTTTGTTAGAGAATAATATAGTCCCCCAGACTTTAAACCCTTCTCCCACAGCCCAGCAGAGCCTTACCCCTCACCTCACTGTGTCAAACTCCACTCAGCCTATCCCTAAACCGCGCACTAAGGGAGTCGATATTAAAAACCCTGTACACCCGTCTGGAGCTACCAACCCAAAGGCACCCACCTTACAAACTCATACCCGTACCAATATGATAGCCCCTAGGAAGCAGAACACTAGCAGCACTTCTCACCGTCCTACTCAGGGCCCACAGAATAATTCTACCTTCCGTCCTATCTTGGGCTCACATAACAAGAGCAACTTTCGAGGGGGGTACATTGATCTCCCTCCAGAAGCCAATGACTACGTGGTGGTATTGACAGGTGTGCCGGAGGCAGCGAATGGCCACCAGGAAAATCATTGGTCCTTAAGGAATAAGGTCATGCATTGGCTTAACACGCACAGACCGATTCCTAATGGCCGGATAAGTAGAGTTAAAATGGTGCGTAGAGTTCCCTGGGTGGGTTCCTCACGAAAATGTATTTCCGGTGACTGCATAGTCGTGACGTTTGAAGACGCTCACACGGCTAATTATATCTGTTCATGGGTCACTGAGGATGAGGGTTTGTCTGTTGCCCCGAGGCCTCTGTCCTTTTTCTATCCACCTCGAGATGTTCATGCCCACGGGGGAAATTGGACCATGGTTCACCATCAGCACAGAAGGGGGTATCATACTAAAGAGCACAACCAAACTAGAAGTTGGTTTGGGATACCAACCTCGAACAGGTTCAACTGTCTCGAGGATGTGGATTGACTGCCCAAGCCCCCTGTTCCGGCATTACCTCCTTTGATATCGATTTCTGCACCCCATGTGGAAGTCGGCTTCCTTCCCTTATTGACTACAGATGTTGTGACTAACCCTCCCACTTCTACCGAACCTAGGGAACAGGCCCTGTCAGTAGAGGGTGCGCTTCACTCTCTCAACACCAATACTATTAATGCAATTGTGTGCGAGACAGTCCCTGTCTCGACGTCTTCCACACTTCCTTCCCAGCGGTCCCTTCCTGTCGGCTCTAACCTTGACCTACCTGTCCTGGCCCCTTCGACCTGTCAGAGTTCCATAGATAATTTCTTGCTGAACATCTTAAGCTGGAATGTGGCAGGGCTCGCACGTAACATCGTTAAGCCTGATTGGAATTCTTTTGTTGACCCGTTTGGGATCTGCCTCCTACAAGAAACTTGGTGCTTGGAGCCCCTCCACAGGGTAGGTTTCACGACCTACTATGTACCAGCATCCAAACCACAGGGCAGTAAAGGCCGCCCATCGGGTGGCCTTCTTATTTGGGTCAGTATTGCACTAGGATTATCCATAAGGCACATCAACACCCAATCTCCTGACCTCTTGAGACTCACTATACAGTGTCCCGGGGGCAGGAAGTTGGAAGTGTTTAACCTGTATTTAAGGGGGGCTAGGGGGGGGAATTCGTTGCTATCCTCAACTGGTGTAGAAGAGGAGCTCAGAGCCTGCAACATTGACTCCCTTGTTATCTTGGCTGGTGACCTCAACTGTTGCTTTGAACCGTTGGCCAGTGAGGACATCCTGGGCATCTTGGAAGATGACGCTAAGAGAGGCATCCCTTTGCTCGCTCTGGATCCGATGAAAAAATGGACCCAGAATGTCATTGATATCAACTCACTTTGTTTAGAACATGACCTTAGAGCCACCAATGGTCGATCGAAGTCAGACTCTAGGGGAGCGCACACCTTTAACAGGGTGGACCATACCTCTAGAATCGATTACATATTGTTAAACCATAACCTATGGCAGTACTTCCGTGATATGGAAGTCCTGCAAACATTCGATAGCGACCATAATCCCTTGGCCCTAACCCTTACCCTTCCGTGGGAAGTTGGGAATCCATCTTTGTCTCGACACATTTGGAAATCGTCCCACGATGTTGTTCCATCTAATTGTGGTAGGCGGTTAAAATGGGCTAAGGTTGTTGCAGACGAGGGGAGAATGGCTCAAGTTGAGATCATAATGACAAATGTAAAGCAACACCTAGGCACTTCGGATCTCTCTAACGATGCTCTTACGGCATTTACTGAGACTGTTTCAGCCGTAAGTAATTTGTTTATAGTTCCACAGGGTAGGGCTAGGGATTTTGGGAGAACGGCATCCAGGGGTAGAGACAAATGGTACTCTTCTGCTTGCCGTGCTGCTAAAAGTGAACTTATCCGGGCGGTTGAAATCAAAGATCCAGCCCAAATTAGACTCGCTAGGCGAGGTTACAATAAAATCCAAGCTGTGGCAAGGGAAGAACACGAAACCAATTTTTGGAGAGACCTAATGGACGCCAGTTCCAAAAAGGACTCAAAGGGTTTCTGGGATTTGCTCAGAGGTAGGGATAGGCCTGTTGATTCACAACTGACTTGTAACATTACAGGCGAGGCCTGGTTTGCACATTTTTCCAGCCTGTATTCCATTCCACCAGGGGCTTTAGGACTGAACAGGGACCTCTGGCATAGAATGCTAGCCACACATTCAGATAATGGCCACATCTTTACGGCCATGGAAGTTGAAGGAGCAATCAGGTGCCTTGTTGTTAACAAGGCTGCAGGTCCAGATGGCGTACCGGGTGATTTGCTACGGCTCTACCCAGAGGTGTGGAGTGCACTTATTGCCCTACTTTTGAATGAGGCCATGTTTGGTGGAGGCCTCCCGGACTCTTGGAGGGGTGCGGAAGTCGTCCTGATTTTTAAGAAAGGCTGTAGGGACGACCCTGCTAACTATCGTCCCATTAGCCTCCTCGATTCCACCCAGAAGGTAGCAGGCAAAGTAGTTTTAGGAAGGATTTTGCAGTGGGCGGAAGAAAACCAGGTTCTGTCTGACTTCCAGGCCGGTTTTCGGACAGGAACTGGCGATATAGAACAGACCTTCCGATTATTAATGCTCTATTGGAAAGTGGTCGTACTGGGCAAAGGCAGTCTGTATCTCGCTTTTATAGATCTGCGGACTGCCTTTGACCTAGTCCCACGGGACCAATTGTGGGACGTCTTAGAGGGTTTGGGTATTCCCCCGTATTTGTTGGCTTTACTTATCAAGTTCCACGAAAGCAACTTTGCACAAATCAGATGGGGCGATCAGGGCCAAAAAACATCTCGCATCTCTGTAGATAGGGGCGTCCGCCAGGGGTGTGTGCTAGCCCCCACTCTGTTTTCACTCTACCTAAACGGAGTGGTGGAGCATCTTCTTAACCAACCATCATACGCACCCTCCCTGGCGGGCAGGAAGATACCAACTCTCCTATTTGCAGATGAAACCCTGCTGATTTCAAAAACCCCGGTAGGCCTTCAAATGTTGCTTTCTAGGTTTGAGGACTTTTGTGTCTCCAGGGGCTTAGCCATCAATATAGGTAAAACCAAATTCCTGGTCCTGAATCCACCTAGGAAGTCTGTCCACCCTCCAACCCTAGACTCAGTCCCACTTGAAAGGGTAAGGGAATTTGACTACCTAGGCATTCGACTCAGTGACTCTATGAGTTGGAAGGCTCATCATCAAAAAATCATTCTGACGCATAGGAGGGTCACAGGGGCATTGTTAAAAGAGCATCGCGCCTCACCCCTTAAACCCATTGGGGCGATACTAGATATTTATAGGGCAAAGGTGGTGACTGCGTCGCTGTATGGGGCTGAACTGTGGGGCACGCAGAAATTCGATACCCTGACCCACCTCGAGAATAAATTCCATAAAGATCTCATGAGGCTCCCTTACAGCACTCCCACGCTCCCTCTTTTATTCGACACAGGTACACGTCCCATATCCGAGCAAGCAAAGATACGTCCTCTTTTACTGTGGGCTCGCATATGGAATGTTCCAGAACTCTCCAGTTACGCAGAAGCGCTGCGTGAACTTCTTTCTACCCCGGGCTGGCATAAGGTCGGTTGGCTTAAAGAGGTAAAGCGGCTCCTTTGCGAACTGGGCCTGGCAGACGCTTGGGCCAACAGAACATCTCCACCCAAACAACTGCTAAAGAAAATCTTCTGGTCTTGGGTGGCAAAGGAGAGAGCAAGCAATCCCAAAATATGCAGATCGGCCATGGAGTTCTTGCTAATTAAAGAACTCCCTCTTAGAGAACCCTATCTGGACTTGATCTCCAACCCGATGGATCGGTCACTATATTTCAAATTTAGGGTGGGAGTTTTGCCCTTAGGCCAGTGGACAGCAAGTTGGGAACCACCTTGGCAAACTATACCGTCCTGCCTTTTTTGTGATAATAGGGTAGAGTCTATTGCCCATTTAATGTTTGAATGCCCAGCGTATGTAGCACCTCGCCGTAGATGGCTGTAAATGTAAATGTAAATTGATATGTAAATTGATACTTGTATAGCGCACTACTCACCCGCAAGGGTCTCAAGGCGCTTGTACGAATACCGCTGTGGAACCCATCCTGGTTTTCCCTGTGAGGTGTCCACTCCTGGGCACCCCCAAGGTGGAGGCCAGGCATCCTTAGCGTTGTGGGGGCCGTTGTGGAGATTAAGCAAGCTATTGCCCAGAGTTGCAGAGTGGGACTCCATGATTGGAATAGGCACTGAGCTGAGAATTATCAGGTCCGTGGAATTTTTGAGCCCAAGACCCGCCAAGGCGGGGAATTGAACCCTGGTCCCGGGCTAGACCTCTGCATCAGGGTCTGCCGCTCTAACCATTGAGCCACACTTCTCTGAAACCTCTTTGTTTGAGCTTGGGCACTCGGTCACACTTGGAGGCCCTACGGATCTTAAGATCGGATGCCCGTCCTCTGTTTGCTTGCTGCCTGGCAACATTTTTGGGCTGGGTATGGAGGATAAGATCTGCGAGGAAATTTCTCCTCCAGTAAGGTTATCCCCACAGACTCAACTTGTTTCAACATTTGATATTTTGTTTCCCCATCCTTATAATTTTATCAATGACTGTATCTCTTTGTTTTGTTTCCTTTTCTTATCATTCTACCAATGACTGTTTCTTATTGTTCGTTGTACATAATGTTTAGAAGGTTGAGCTACTTAATGTTTTTATTTGTATCTGTTTTTGTACTGTAACGCTTTTATGAAATGACAAATATTTCGAAATAAAGCAACTACAACAACAACAACAATTAATAAAAAACGTTAAAGATTCATATCTCTACTTCCCCTTATTGGATTTATGTAACTTTGCTGTCATTTTTATTTATGAAAATTGACCTATTCTTCTTTAATTCAGTTTCAGATTTTTATTATTTTGCATTTGGGCATTGTTACCCTTATGGTACTGCATAAATACTTTAGACATTTCCCTAAGTTAAGCATGTATGCTCTGTGCCATTACTGCTAGAGCCTTGAACTCAGATTACTGTAGTGAATTTGAGTGTACACCCTGAGGTTATGATTATTCCTTGAGGTGTGTAGTCAACCTCCCCCACCAAAAAAATCAATCTAGTTTTCAGAGTTCATCTGGACCATCAATGAGAGAGAAGGGGCATATTTTAAATGCATCCCTTCTGAACGTGATACTTTAGACTGGCTCTTGCTTTCCTGCGGTTTACTCTGACCCACACATTTTTAAAAGGATGCAATTATATCTGCTATGCTTAGTCTGCCTTGTCAGAATGAGGCATAACATTAGTATTCTGTGTGTACACTCCAAATTACTGGATATCAACGTGTTTAAGCTACTTCCTCAAACAATACATTTCACCAGATTTTTCCTGACAAAATTTTACTGAGGAATATTGTGATCACCTTAACTACCTCACAACTTGGAATTTCAGGTACCACTGCATCCTCATCATCGTTATCCCCTTCGTGATTTTGTGAGGGGGGTATCTCCCCTGAGAGACAGACCTCCTGATTTACCCAACTTCTGTAAACTAATGTTCGAGTTTTTCCTATTTCCACTTTCTCCCACACCCTCACACTCCTCAATTGCAGGAGGACTGCTGGTTTACATCCTATCTTGCTCAAAGACATATCAAGACTCACCTCTCCCATGCCCACCGCATTGAGACTGTCCTGAAGCCTATGCATTGCCCACTTTTCTTTACATCTCCAAGAAGTAATGCTGATTGGCACTTCTGGCCATGGGCTGTGATTTAATTGGAAACTGGTGGCTTTAACAGGTCTAGGCTCCCTTAAAGTGGGTAGGAGCAGACTCGAGGAAGGCATTGCTTCTAGGTTTGGGGGTTGGTTTCTAATTTTCATAACTGATCAGCAACAAGTTATATTTATGAATTGTGATTTGTCGGAGAATGACCTTCAATGCAATGATGTACATAAAATTTCTTGTAAGAGATTATTCTGCTAAAAGTGTAAGTAGGTAAGGTAAGAACTTTAGTTAAAAAATTGCTGACTTATCTTTAGCGAGCAAGACACTCTGATAAGTGTATTGAGGTAATCCCGGCTTCACTCTAGCAGGTTGAAGACTCCGATACCATAAACATATAATTGCCAACTTAGCTTGAGCGGGTCAGTTACTCAGTAAGTGGCATTCCCCTGGTCCTGCTTTGATTGCTGTGGTGATTGGATGGGACCGCTCACTGATCTATGCACTGTGGTGAGCAAGTACTGACTGGGCAGTTTTCAAAGTTAGGCGTGCCTCTGTTTTTGTAATTACAGAACCACAGGCTGCAAACAAGAATTTTCTTTTATTTACAGCAGTTTTATGAGATGAGACCATCTGGCAGCAGATACGCCTTTGCTCAGCTGGGTATTCTTGTATATTTAGTCATTTGAACAGATTGGATTGGTGCAAGTGTGCTGCTAAGCGTCACTAAACAGATAAGGAACTTTATCAGCTATTGTCCTATCTCCCAAAAAGATTCAAGAGACTGTAAATGCATCAGTAAATATAATCTTTTAAACTGAGCCAAAATGTTCCTGCTTAGAAGAAATTTAAGAGCATCATGGTGATCCTGAATTTCATAGAGGCAAGGTTGCACCTGACTCTCACCTTACGAATGTGCAGCAACACAGTTTCAAGCACCTGAAATGGAGGTTTAGCAAAAGGAGCTGTTTACCTCCTATGTTTAACCAGTGTCAGAGTGCCTGCAATTTCATAGAGCAGTGAGAAGGTACCCTTGGAAAAAAAGAAATTAAAGGAAAATAGCAAAACTGGTTTCCCAAATCTCTCAGTAAGATATACATGTGGTCGGGAGCAATCATGGCCAAGGAAATCAAGATGACCAACACTGTTTTCCCCAGTGAGGAGGGCTACATAGTGCTCGATCTGATGTCACTGGTTCTCTGGAGCACGCTTGAAAATAAATGGCAGATGCCAGGGTTTGGAGAGAGCGGTCGGTGTTTTGGAGAAGGGAGAGTTCTTGCTGTGATACCGGAGAAGAGACAACACGGGACGGTGGCTTCCAGAATACTGAGAAGGAGAGCGGCGATGCAGTGGAAGGGTGCCTTAAGAATGCAAAGGGGGCACCGGCTAGGCAGAGAAGAAGAAAAATTTTAAGAGCACCACCAATGAGTCCAGTGGGGCTGGAGAGCAGGCACACACTGTGACTCCCAACGCTGCAAAGCAGGAGGACCTTGGCTTCAGCCAAGTCCCTGCAATAGAGTGTTCTATCCTATTGAGGTGTAGGCAGAGATGGAAGAATCACCAAAGGCATGTTTGAATATCAATAATCACTATTAATAATGTAAATTGCACCTGAGTTATAAGCATTATGACAGTCATGATTGTGATAGTACTTCAACACCTTACACTGCATTAGTGACCCTTTGCTGTATGATGTTCTTTGAGGTCCACACTTAGGGGTCGATTAGGATGGCGGACGGAAATGGGTACTGTCCGCCATGGTTGTGGAAATTTAACTCCCGGCAGCGCCGCGGAGATTCCGCGGTTGGGATTAGGATAATCATGTCACGAAACTCCGACCGAGGCGGACGGATCATAACAAACACCGTCCGCGGTGGACGGAACACATTCAACTCCGTCCGCGGCGGACGGAGTCCAATGAACAACCACCGCCGCGGACGGAAATGACCGCGGAAAATAACACATGTACCGCCATACCTGTGAATACTCTGTGTCCGCAATTAGGATAAATCCGCCAGTACCACGGAACGCACAGCCATCCACGTCCGCGGCGGAAAGAATGCAACGATAAACACTGCTTCACTGCGGAAGGGCAACACGCACAACATCCCTAGCGTCAAACAAATGTTAGAAAGTGTACCGCAAGTCCAAAGCAAACATACGAACATTGACAACGCCCCCCCCATACACCAACACCAAGCACAAGCCACCATGACACCTCCCAAGTACCCAATAATGCACACTAGTCAACACGCCCACCTACCACCTGACTGCCAACAACCATTGAGACACGACTATAAAATGACACCCACACACTACCACAATCCTTTGCATCACAGCATTGCTGCTAGCAAGAGGCCCTAATCGAGATACTGCTAACTCACATAGAAGACACACAACCACCACCCTACCACACCCACCACACAAACACCCACCACACAATTCCTACACATCACACACCACACACCTGCACCCCCCAACTCACTCAACTCACACACTGAGCACCACACACCATGGCACCCAAAAAAAAACCTAAATTCACGGAGACCGAGTTGAAGGTAATGGTAGATGAAATAATCCGTGTTGAGCCCCACATCTTCGGGGCCCTAGTCCAGCAGACGTCCGTGGCGCAAAAGAACCACATGTGGGACAGGATCGTCACTCGGGTGAATGCGTCGGGGACTGTGCCGAGGACCAAGCATGAAATTCAGAGGCGGTGGCATGACCTGAAGACCAGGGTGAAGGGCATCCGAGCGAAAAACAATGCAAGAGCCAATCATACTGGCGGTGGAACACCCCCGGAGCCCATACCCTACACCGATTGGGAGCAGAAGGTGCTGGTGATACTACACCCAGAGAGCCTAGACGGACTTGACGAAGGAGAAGAGGCTGGTAAGTACAAACCAAGCACCACGATCAGCACACATGGTCAGGCTCACACAACTGAGAAGAAACATCTCCTACGCCCCAACCCATGCACATTGGACACCAACTCACAAACATGTACATGGCTCCCAACAGGCCCCCATGTTCACGGGGAGGGTGGGGTGTGTGAGAGGTCCAAACTACAACTCCCAACAGGCCCCCATGTTCACGGGGAGGGTGGTGGTGGTGGAGGGTGGGGTGTGTGAGAGGTCCAAACTACAACTCCCAACAGTCCCCCATGTTCACGGGGAGGGTGGTGGTGGTGGAGGGTGGGGTGTGTGAGAGGTCCAAACTACAACTCCCAACAGGCCCCCATGTTCACGGGGAGGGTGGTGGTGGTGGAGGGTGGGGTGTGTGAGAGGTCCAAACTACAACTCCCAACAGGCCCCGTGTTCACAGGGAGGGTGGTGGTGGTGGAGGGTGGGGTGTGTGAGAGGTCCAAACTACAACTCCCAACAGGCCCCCATGTTCACGGGTAGGGTGGTGGTGGTGGAGGGTGGGGTGTGTGAGAGGTCCAAACTACAACTCCCAACAGGCCCCCATTTCACGGGGAGGGTGGTGGTGGTGGAGGGTGGGGTGTGTGAGAGGTCCAAACTACAACTCCCAACAGGCCCCCATGTTCACGGGGAGGGTGGTGGTGGTGGAGGGTGGGGTGTGTGAGAGGTCCAAACTACAACTCCCAACAGGCCCCCATGTTCACGGGGAGGATGGTGGTGGTGGTGGAGGGTGGGGTGTGTGAGAGGTCCAAACTACAACTCCCAACAGGCCCCCATGTTCACGGGGAGGGTGGTGGTGGTGGAGGGTGGGGTGTGTGGGGTGTGTGCGACAGGAAACAGAAATGTCTACAAATCTATATGAACATGTAATGTCCACATTACTGACCAGCTCTATCTTGTCCCTCAGGTGATCGTGAACTGACTGGGGAAACCAGTACCCGGCCGCCAGCCTCGCCTCCCACACATACAGGACTCTCTGGTGATGATGACACAGGCAGCTCCGGTGCGGAGGATGTAGCGGGACCAAGCACACAGCCAGGGCCATCTGGCTCACAGGGACTCCCGGGACCGACCACCGTCGCATGTGTGACTCCAGCGACACCTGCCTCTGTGATCTGCAGAGTCCCCACCACCACCAGTACCACGACTCCTGCCTGTGTCACCCAGCCTAACCCAGCGCACGACGCTGGTCCATCGGCCTCACACCCAAGCAGGGTGAGTGGGCCACAAAGAGAGGCAACGGGACAGCAGCCAATCAGGCGACCCACACACCGCCGTACAGAGGAAGGACAGCTACCCCATCCAGTGGCAGAGTCCCTACAAGCCCTTGCCAGGTGCCAGGCGTCATATGACCGGTCCCAGGCAAATGCAGATCGTGCACACCAGGACTCAGTGGACAACACCAACATGTTGCGCGAAATCTCTGGGTTCCTTGGCCAGATAGTGCACATCATGGGCCAGCAGGCAACAATGTGGAGGGAATGGAATGGCTGGAACAACCCCCCCCCCACCAATTGTCGTAGTGCCACCGCCACCGTCACCCCCACCTCCACCGCCACCGTCACCTCCGCCTCCACCGCCACCGTCACCTCCGCCTCCACCGCCGCCACCACCACCTGTGCCCCTGGCGACGGATGTGGCCCATCAACAACCTGCCCCCCGAGCTGACTCTGTTCCACCTCAGAGACGGAGGGGCCGGCCGAGGCTGGAAGTGGCTGAGAGCAGTGTTGGAGCGCCATCCACACGCTCCAAGAGGGGCCGCCAATGACAATGTCACTGCCTGTGCCAGACATTCACCCTGCTAAGTATCCTGTCCCACATAGACAATCATTCCCACTGGTCTGCTGGACTAGCCCGACACCCCCCAATGTGGTGTCAGCACGGACATTTCATCTGCCATTACCTTCAACTCCAACTCCCTCCACCCCACTTACTTGTAAATATTCACCAGCACAAAAGCACAACCTGTAAATAAATTTCACTTACACACACAATGATGTTTTGCCTCCATGTTTATTCACATGATTTCCTTCAGAAACAGACGTAAACAGGTTCAGGGATCATAGTCGTACATGATCATGGCGCTGCGGGAGTAACCTAGGGAAAATCAGAGACAGCAAACACACGTCAGGAAAAAGATTGACACACATCACAACACACTGCACAGCAACATTACACAAACTACAATCATCACTAAAGCATGGGATGAGAGCACACACATCATGGAGCCTTGTATGTCCAAAGAAATGAAGACACACATATGCAACCATCACAAACAACAACACATAGCTGATGCACCCCACATCCACACAACACCAGCAAACATACATGAGGCATTGTCAACCCCCACTAGAGGTAGTTACTCACATTCAAGGGAAGTAGCGATCAATGAGCTGGCGCCTCTGGTCCACACCTTCCTCCTCACCACTATCCTCATCAGTCGACATGGGTGGGATGGGAGGCCGAGGAACTTCTCCGTCTTCAGGGTCCAAGAGCAGTTCAATGTCATTGCGTACTGCCAGGTTGTGGAGCATGCAGCATGCAATCACGATCCTGCATACTTTTCCTGGTGAGTAAGGCAGGGCCCCTCCGGTCTTATCGAGGCACCGAAACCTAGACTTTAGCAGTCCAAAGGTACGTTCGATGACTCTCCGTGTCCTTCCATGTGCATCATTGTACCGCATTTCACCCACTGTTGTAGGATTACGTAGGGGACTGAGGAGCCAGGGCCGGTTTGGTACGCCGAGTCGCCTATGTAGGGGGATGAGAGACACAAACATCACAACAAGATATGGTGGGTACCCCATGCCACACAGAGATCACAAGAGTCCCCACTGCACACTCACCAACAAGCCACGCTTGACCGGGTCGCAGATTTGCCATTAGTTGTGGGACAATGCTGCTCCGCATGATGTGGGCGTCATGTGCGGAGCCAGGAAATCTTGCACACACATGGGAGATGATGTTGTTTGCCAGGCACACCACCTGCACGTTCAGCGAACGGAAGTGTTTGCGATTCCTAAAAACTTGCTCACGTGCCCGTGGTGGAATGATAGCGATGTGTGTGCCATCAATTGAACCCACAACGTGAGGTATGTGGCCCAGTGCATAGAAGTCAGCTTTGACTGCTGCCAACTCTTCCGGCCGTGGGAAATGTATGTAGTCATTCTTGTACAGCATCATAGCTGTTAAGACATCCCGAAGTACCGTGCTGAACATGGACTGTGACATCCCCCCGGCATGTCCAACTGTGTACTGAAAGGTGCCAGTAGCAAAGAAATGTAGTACCGCCATGACCTTTGCAGTGGGTGTAATCGAACCAGGATACGTCCTACGTGGCTGCAGATGAGGAGACAATTGTGCAACAAGCTCCAGCAACCCACGTCGATCCAGCCGGAATTTCCTAATCACCTCCTCGTCAACCATATCCTCCAGCACAGTGTATGGCCGATGCACATTTGGAGCCCTCCTGTGTGGGAGAGAGATGTAACTTAGGTCAACTTACAAACAACGCATACGTGTACAACTCCATCACATGTGAGCCAACATTAGCAACAACAACTTTTTCTAGGGAGAATGGTCATATGTGTGACATCTCTGATAGTCAATACAATACGGAGTGCCCCTTTAACAAAGTGCTGCCACTTGCAACAGGAAGTGTGTCAACGCAACGTAGTCACATGTGAACCTTACTGACAAAACGTCTGTCTTCACCCTAATGTTTAGTAGCCACATCACAGACACACATGCAACTGCATGCACACAAACGATAATGATAAACACGCCATGTCATCAAGCACCAATGCAAACACCAATAATGTTGTGCATACGGTAATTACATGCATGGTGACACAACGTCCAAAACACATACACGGAATGCATGTGTACCACCCCCACTGTAGTCACCTCGCCAGAACCACACACTGACAACAGATGGATAATTTGGCCATACAGCCGTGATGTACTGTGCAGTTGTGAAGATGTAATAACGTCTGTAGGGTCACACCCGACGTCAACACGTCCAAATGCACATCTGTTGCCCATTGTGTGCCCACCGATGGGCATAGTATGGACACACATGCTATATTGTATGACATATGACCTTTCCCTATCACGCTCACAACCCTCATGATGCTAATGCACACAACGCATCACGGTGCAGCGTCTGACAAGATAACATAATTGGCGCCGCCATGGCGGTGCACAACTTCCGCTACTTCCCAAAGGCCATACGCGGCCAGCGGCCCTCTTCCCATTGGCTGCATGTGCACGGACCGTCACGGGCACACATCGGCAACCACACGTGCAAGCTTCAGGCACGGATGCTTCAGTTGCAACAATGTTCTATCACTGGCGCCACCATGGCGGTGCACGTACTCAGCGGGGGAGGTGCAGGCCTATACACCCTTCAGATGTACTCAATGGACATGCCAGTTCATGTCCCCTCTTACAGTCACATTGCATCATCCACCGTACACCGGCCGGAGCGGCCGGGCCGGCCATGTCCACAACCGCTGCCTCTGATGGACCTGTTCAGTGCTATGGACTGTTGATACACTTGGCCCCTCTCACGTGCTGTCTCTGATGGACCTGTTCAGTGCTATGGACTGTTGATGCACTTGGCCCCTCTCACGTGCTGCCTCTGATGGACCTGTTCAGTGCTATGGACTGTTGATGCACTTGGCCCCTCTCACGTGTTGCCTCTGATGGACCTGTTCAGTGCTATGGACTGTTGATGCACTTGGCCCCTCTCGTTTACTGCCAATGATGTACCTGCTCTGTTGGGCACAATGCCCTGTTGCTGTTCTGATACTGCATTCTGCCCTCTCGTTTACTGCCAATGATGTACCTGCTCTGTTGGGCACAATGCCCTGTTGATGCTCTGATACTGCATTCTGCCCTCTCACATGCTGCCTCTGATATAGCTGCTCTGTACTCCACAATGCCCTGTTGCTGTTCTGATACTGCATTCTGCCCTCTCACATGCTGCCTCTGATGTAGCTGCTCTGTACTCCACAATGCCCTGTTGCTGTTCTGATACTGCATTCTGCCCTCTCGTTTGCTGCCAATGATGTACCTGCTCTGTTGGGCACAATGCCCTGTTGATGCTCTGATACTGCATTCTGCCCTCTCACATGCTGCCTCTGATGTAGCTGCTCTGTACTCCACAATGCCCTGTTGCTGTTCTGATACTGCATTCTGCCCTCTCGTTTACTGCCAATGATGTACCTGCTCTGTTGGGCACAATGCCCTGTTGATGCTCTGATACTGCATTCTGCCCTCTCACATGCTGCCTCTGATGTAGCTGCTCTGTACTCCACAATGCCCTGTTGCTGTTCTGATACTGCATTCTGCCCTCTCGTTTATTGCCAATGATGTACCTGCTCTGTTGGGCACAATGCCCTGTTGATGCTCTGATACTGCATTCTGCCCTCTCCTTTACTGCCAATGATGTACCTGCTCTGTTGGGCACAATGCCCTGTTGATGCTCTGATACTGCATTCTGCCCTCTCACATGCTGCCTCTGATGTAGCTGCTCTGTACTCCACAATGCCCTGTTGCTGTTCTGATACTGCATTCTGCCCTCTCACATGCTGCCTCTGATGTAGCTGCTCTGTACTCCACAATGCCCTGTTCCTGTTCTGATACTGCATTCTGCCCTCTCACATGCTGCCTCTGATGTAGCTGCTCTGTACTCCACAATGCCCTGTTGCTGTTCTGATACTGCATTCTGCCCTCTCGTTTACTGCCAATGATGTACCTGCTCTGTTGGGCACAATGCCCTGTTGATGCTCTGATACTGCATTCTGCCCTCTCGTTTACTGCCAATGATGTACCTGCTCTGTTGGGCACAATGCCCTGTTGATGCTCTGATACTGCATTCTGCCCTCTCGTTTACTGCCAATGATGTACCTGCTCTGTTGGGCACAATGCCCTGTTGATGTTCTGATACTGCATTCTGCCCTCTCGTTTACTGCCAATGATGTACCTGCTCTGTTGGGCACAATGCCCTGTTGCTGTTCTGATACTGCATTCTGCCCTCTCGTTTACTGCCAATGATGTACCTGCTCTGTTGGGCACAATGCCCTGTTGATGCTCTGATACTGCATTCTGCCCTCTCACATGCTGCCTCTGATGTAGCTGCTCTGGTGCACACTTTGCCCATGCTCACGCATACACTGTGATTATACCCCTATTATGTGCAATAAAGGTAGTCAATCATGTGTCGTGGTTTGTCGTTGTCATTCATGCTTGCGTACTACAAATGTGTATTTCTATTTGCTTCTCATCAGTGGTTTCGGTAACATGACACTCCCCCTCCCTACGTCACGACCCTTGCTGGTATTCCCCTCCATGCAGCCAATGGTTTGTGCCTTACCTGCGTCGGCGTCGATGGTGGGCCATGACTAGGACGTGGTGGATCGCGAAGAGCATCGGGAAAGCGTGTAGCGCTGGGTCCATGGTGGTGGTCAGCTTGCGGTGGGTATCTCTGCTATGTCACCTATGTTCGCTGTGGGGATTCCGCCGTGTTCAGACAGGTTGTTTTTCCGCAGCGGTTTTATGTGTATTTTCCGCCATCTTGATTTGGGGGACGGTCTTAGACGTCAGTACGTACGGCG
The DNA here is from genome assembly GCF_964261635.1 of Lissotriton helveticus. Taxonomy (NCBI): domain Eukaryota; kingdom Metazoa; phylum Chordata; class Amphibia; order Caudata; family Salamandridae; genus Lissotriton; species Lissotriton helveticus. The sequence continues at coordinate 874,029,904 of NC_136068.1, read as the reverse complement.
GAGCCTCCGGATGTGTTCCGTTCGCCGCGTGGTCGTGTGTAGTTCGACGGTGGTGCGTGCTTTACCGTCGCGGATGGAAATTTGACACGTTTTCCTATCCTGATATGGCGGACGGAGTATCCGCGGCAGGCGGACACGGAAAAGGGTTTTTCCGCCTACTCCAGGGCCGCGGTGGCTCTTCCGTCCGCCATCCTAATGAGCCCCTATGTCTGGTCTCTGCACTTGAAGAGAATACAGAAACGAAGGGAGTATGTGGAGAAAGGTAAGCCTGTAGACTTAACCATATCTGAAGTAGTGAAAGAACCTAAATAAATTGTTGTTAGATCTGTCATCCTTAGGGTGGTCTTCCCCTATACTTTCTGCCTTTTCCCTCCATGTCTAGCTGATTCTTTTAGTTGGCCTTAGGACTCTGAGCAACTTTACCACTTCTAACCAGTGCTAAAGTGCCTGTGCTTCTCCCCTAAACATGATGACATTGGTGTATACCTGAATGGCATATTTGATGTACTGATCCCTCCCTTGTAAAATGGTATACAATATACCTAGGTCCTGTATTTCAAAAGCTATTAGTGGGCCTGCAGCACTGATTGGGCCACCCACAAAAGTAGCTTATTAAACCTGTCTCAGGCCTGCCACTGCAGTGCCTGTGTGAACAGTTTACTACCACTTAGACTTGCCATTTAAAACTACTTGCCAACCTTTAAATTCCACTGTTACTACCTATAATTCACCCCTAAGGTATACCCTATGTAACCTTAAGGGCAGGGTGTTATGTAAGCAAAATGTGCATGTCCTGGTAGTGACAGTCTATTCCATGTTTCACTAGTGTGAGTCCTACCCTTCTCATAGGCCAGCATTCGGAAAACCTTAATACACTTTTAAGCTGCAATTCCTGACCCGAGAGGAGTAGCTTTTTCGTTTTTCATATCTTTGGAATGGTAATGATAAATCATCCTTACTGGTGAAGCTGGATTTAACATTATTGTTTGAGAAATGCACTTATTGCATTATGTGCCTGATGGCCTGTCTCAAATAAATGTCTGCAGTGGGTGACAGCTACACTTTGTGCATTCGATATCTAGACATTCACAAACACAGTAAGGTGAGGCTCTTCTCTATTCTGACCACTCATCTGCATTCCGATGTGTCTTCCTGGGCAGGGAGGAATGGGAGGGGCTGAAACTTACACTTCAATAGGTAGTGTCCTATCCACACACAAGGCACTTGTTTACCCCCACAAATAGCCTGGCGGACATGATTGGGTTAAAAGGGATCCTTGTGCTACTGCTTTTAATTCACTTCCTACAGGAAAGACATTTTAGGGACTACGTACCTGGTGTTTGCTCCCCTAAAATTAGATAATTCTATACCTAGAACTGAACCTCTGTCAGAAGCAATGCTGTGCTGCTTAAAAGACTCAATTAGACTGGTGTTGAAAGGACTTCTTTTTTGCTTGTTGTCATGCTGCCTGCTGCTACCTGATTCTGCTGAAGGCGAGCTGGAACCTTCATTCTCTTCAAGTGAACTTCATGGGCTTGCTGGATTCCCTCCTGATTTCTGAAGTCTCAGGGATACAAAATACTTCCTGCAATTCTGCTGGTGCTGCTGGACTCTACCTTTGGTGACTCTTACCCTTGCTTGAGGTGCACTCTCCAAGTTCTGGGCCACAGAAGTTGGTTCTGCAGCTGCTTTCTGTAAAAACGAATAATGAGTGGAGAAGAGAGATGCACTTCCTCTTTTTTATATGGGTGGTGAATCGCTTCAATGTTAATCACTGTTTATAACAGGGGTGCCTGCCCACTACCTGTCTTGACCTAACAGGCTGAAAATGACAATTATGTGAAACAGAAAATGAATCCTGTATGTGGGAGGCACTGTGCCGTTATGGTAATTATTACCTTGAATGAAACCTTATTTGTTAGTTTCTCTGTAAAAATTCTTTACACCATTGATGCAAAACATTGTTTTTTTTGGTCATTGCTGTATTTGAATCATTTTGCAATGTCCACAAGCAAATGAATTACAAATATTATAACATCATATTTCATAATCCATCATGAAAATCGTTTTCCACAAATCAATTCTTATAGTTTACATAGATTGTAAGAAAATCAAATTATTTAACGTTTAGGCTCAACCAGAAATCATAAATAAACCCAATGCATTTCGGGACCAAATATCCCTTCATCAGGGGTAAATCTGTAACAGACAAAATATATACATAATCATATTACTGATAATGGAAGACCATGACTTCAACAACAGATCAAGTCAAAACTGTGGCTTATATCACTATTGCATTGTACAAACAAACGTCCGTGTTATGGTGTACAGTTAAATTAACCGTGTGTGTCATGTGTATATATCCGCACATCGTATCGAAAACTGACTGGAACGTGAATGCTGGTGATAATTGGAAACTGTCAAAAAAACGTGCTCACCTGTTGAGCCGTATGATGTATCATCTATTCTATGCGTAGTAATAGCAAAGGGACGTTGACCCTGAGATTTAAATATATATAGAAATGACGTAATGTCCGGTGAGAATACACTGTGGTATAAGTGTACTAAGGAAAAATTCTTACCGGCGTATACCAAATGAAGGGAAAAGCGTCCGCACCCTAAAACAGTAACAAGCATGTTTAGAATACCGTTAAAGAGCAAAAATGTAGACTAAAATGCCATTGAGCTCGAGAGCGAGCCATGCTTACCGAATCGTAAAAATGTGGTAATGGAACGACGAGTCCTGGTATGAACAGGAACTCTAGAAGTAATAAAAATGCTGCGTGAGTATATATATGTAAAGACCCATAAACGTGTTAGATAACCGCAAAAGACATGCTGGCTTACCGGGAATGTTAGGAATCAACGCCGTGTGTGTGGAATTCAGTCGGTGCTGTTGCCGAATGAGACGCGGTAGTCAGTATCATACCCATAGAAATAGGACTGATTCAATGAAAATAAACAACGGACAGTGAACCCTGAGCTACTGCCATGGAGATATACAATAGAAAACGAAGTAGGTCATGCCGAAGCTCATTGAAATGTGTACCCGAAGAAAAAACTATGGGAAAGATGTAGTAAACACCGAAATAATACTCCGATCCAAAAATGGTAGCGGTGTATCGTGTAAATGATGATGACTGTAACACCCCGTAGAAATATATATATGTAAGTTGTAATGTATGTGTAATGACCCATTATGGGTACAACTTGGTCATAGTAATAATTACACACAATTATCAATAACGTAATATACATATGTAATTTCAACACGATGTATGTACATTTTATAAAAGTGGGAGAAGTCCTGCATAATTTACAGTGTTGGAATATGGTTCGTTAAATACAGTAGGTGCCCATCAGTATATATCACAAACAGTAATGATACATATTTATGCACACGTGAATAGGGAAAACCCCCTGATGTAATCAATATTCCTGTTTACCTGATGTCATGAAGAGTGTATCTGTTAGGTGAACCTCTTTGTATCCCCCATGTGTGTACTAAGGGTTTAGAAGGACAAGATGTTACGCAGTCAATCCTCATACATAACAACTGTAATCTACACGGTCATTTAGCCCTTTGGGGGAAAGTGTTCCTAAGAATTCAATCCAGTAATTCTCTCGCTGTAGTAATCGTTTGTGATTATCTATACCCTATTGATTTTTGACCGCTTCAATTATCTGACCACGTAGTTGAGAAATGATATGTCTGGCATCATGCCAATGTAATGCTATACTGGAGTTCCTGTTGTTAGTCCTGATGTTACTTTTGTGTTCCGTCAATCTAGTCTTGAACTTGCGTTCAGTTTTCCCGACATAAGCTAGTCCACATGGACATTTCAAGCAGTAAACAACATTAGTTGTATTGCAGTCTGACGTGTGATGTAGATGTATATTCTTGCCTGTATGAGGGTGTGTTATATGCTGTCCTACTGAAATATTATTGCAGTTGGTGCAGTTAAAGCAACGTTGCGTGCCCTTGTACTGACTTAATGTCAATTGTTTTCGGTGTTGAGATTAGTTCCAGCAGATTTCTACCAAGAGTAAATGCAAACGTAGGTTTTTCTTGGAATAACCCATTAAAGTCATTTTCTTGCTCCAATAATTCCCATATTTTCTTTATTATTTGCTGTATCTGTTTGGAGCTTGTTGAATACTTTGATACATATGTCGGTGTTTTAGATGCTAGTTTTTTACATGTCGTAAAAAGTTAATTTCGATTCTTTTTCTTCATCCTATCCAAATTGGATTGCACCACTTCTTCTGGATAACCTCTTCTCATAAACCTCTGTTTGAATTCTAGTGCTTTTGTTTCTGCTGTTGTCTGGTCGGAACATATTCGTTTAATTCTGATGAATTGTGAGTATGGCAAATTATGTATTAGACTGCGTGGGTGAAAACTGGCGATATGCAGAGAACTGTTGCGGTCAGTTGGTTTGATGTATACTTCGGTGTGTAGATTCGCTGTTTGTCTGTCTATTTTAATCAGGACATCTAGATAGTTCAATTGAGCTGTACTTATGTTGTGGGTGAATTTGATCCTTGGGTCTTTAGTATTTAGCTCAGATATGAGTTGTTCCAATTGCTGCTGTGATTTGGTCCATAATACGAAAATGTCATCAATGTAACGAGAATATTGTGCTATGCCATCAGTCCATTCCGTATTTTGTAAAATGTGTTCATGCTCGAATTTAGCCATGAAAATATTGGCGTAAGCCGGGGTTCCCGAAAAGCCCATGGATGTCCCTGTTAATTGCGTGTAGAAATCGGATTGCCACGGGAAATAACTGTGATGTAAACAATGTAAAAGCTTCAACAAAAAACACCTTATCAACATCCAAATTTTCCATTGACAACAAGGCCCATTCCACCGCTTCTATACCAGCTTCTATACCAGCTGTTACAGATTTACCCCTGATGAAGGAATATTTGGTCCCGAAATGCATTGGGTTTATTTATGATTTCTGTTTGAGCCTAAATGTCAAATAATTTGATTTTCGTACAATCTATGTAAACTATAAGAATTGATTTGTGGAAAACGATTTTCATGATGGATTATGAAATATGATGTTATAATATTTGTAATTCATTTGCTTGTGGTCATTGCAAAATGATTCAAATACAGCAATGAAAAAAAAACAATGTTTTGCATCAATGGTGTAAAGAATTTTTACAGAGAAATTAACAAATAAGGTTTCATTGAAGGTAATAATTACCATAAGGGCACAGTGCCACCCACATACAGGATTCATTTTCTGTTTCACAAAATTCTGTAAAAACAACACATTGTCACTACTGCGCCGGTCAGAAACCGATGCATCGCTCTTCAAAGCAGAGGCAGAGCCTGTTCGATGACAGTTGTTCTACAGCCTGCACGGCCCAATGTCAACAATCTGCACAGTTTGATGACAACACATTGCCCTTCACTTCAGCAAAGCTCAACCCTGACGATGCAGCAACCCTACTGTGTAGAAAACATTGATGCATCAAGCCCTCAGCATCAACACTTTGCTCCATCCAAGGTACTTTCTCAGCAGGCCCTGCATGGGTCCTGTAAATGGCCTGCCCTACATCGCGGTCGGCCTGAACTTCGAATTTGCACCGGTACTTCACGATCTCAAGAAACATTTTGACCGCTAGTGATTTCCAAGTACTCCTTTTGCATTTAATCTTTAAAAATTCATATCGCAACTTCTACTGATTGTTTTTTGTCATTTTGGCCTTATTTTGCTCAGACACATTTTATTTAGTTTTGTAAGCCTTTGTGAAGTCTTTTTGGGGTGTATTAATTGTGTTACTGTGTGGGTGTGTGGCACAAATTATTTGTACATCTCTTCTTTTGCATAGTTTTTATGAAATATTGTTAATTGCTAAAAATCAGTGGAAAACAAAAATTAAATCCATACAGAAAAATATTTATATAATCAATCAGACTTAATGTTCACATTGTAATTAATAACCACATGAATAAATGTGAATTTATATTTAAACCTATATAAAAAAATGGCATGTATAATTCAAGAAGGGGAGTACCTAAAAGAGAAATTTGATGATTATAACAGAACAGAATGCTGCAGATTGAGAAACAACTCAGAAGCCTTGTCACAAGCAAATAATGGTCAGCAAGGACTTCCTTAAAAGTACGGGGATTGATATCAGCAACATCATCTGAAACCAGTGAATTAGACAATCATGTCATATTGGGATCCTGCAACTAAGGATCTGTAACAATTGAATTAATTGACATCCAGATTGTTATCATACTGGATTCTCTCGAGAGAGTTTCTGTAGAACCTCTTATCCCCACTGTTAAACCTGGTATCTTTTTGCATATTTATTGCTTTCTGGCTTCCCGGTTTTGACTCTGTTTTTTCTGGTTTAGTGTCTCTGTGCACTTTCTCACTGCTGTTCAGTGTTACAGTGGAAGTGCTCCTATGGTAAATTGTGTTATCGATTGGTGTTTCCATGATTGGCATATTTGATTTACTAGTATGTCCCTAATAAAGTGCATGGTGGGTGCCATTGCCTGTTAATCAAATGCTGCTAGTGGGCTTGCATCACTGGTTGTGCCACCCACACAAGCAGCCCTTTACAGGGTTCTCAGACTGCCCTGTGGGCAAGCTGCAGTCCATACTAATATTATAAAGAGAGAGCCCAAACCTTTGAGGCGGGTAATCTCAGTAACCACAGCACCAATCACAACACCCAATACAGCGTTGGAAAGGGCAGTTGCAGCAGAAGGACATAGGCTATGCAGGCGGATAAAAAAAATTATAAAAAAATGCAAAAAATCCATACTGTCCATGCTAATATTATAAAGAGAGAGCCCAAACTTTTGAGGCGGGTAATCTCAGTAACCACAGCACCAATCACAACACCCAATACAGCATTGGAAAGGGCAGTTGCAACAGAAGGACATAGGCTATGCAGATGGCCACCATCTATATATATTTTTTTTGCAGAGTTTTATATAGCGCGAACTTGACCCGAACTGAATCAGGTATCAGAGCGCTTTACATAGCACCAGTTACATTACATGAGGACACACATTCATTTTTGTTAGGCATGGAGAGATTAAGTGATTTGCCCAGAATGACAGGATGTTTGACGTCGTTACCAAGACTCGAACCCAGATCCCCAGGTCCGAGGTCGAGCGCCAAAGCCGTTAGGCCAACTCCTCTATACATTTAAAAGGTAAAAGAACCGTGCCAGCAAAGTAGTCCCTTGTGGGTGTGTCTGCCTTGTGCTGTGGGCGTGGGCTGGGGGCGTCACATCGTAGGCTGTGGGTGTGTACTGGGGGCGTGACAAACGCTGGGGGCGTGACAAACGCTGGGGCATGTTTCCGCCCCTCATGCCATGTGAGTTGTACATACAGGTGCCAACTACGTTGCTGCGCAGCATCAAGGGGCACGCTGGGGGTGTGACACGCTGAGGGGCGTGAGAAACACTGGGGGCGTGTGTCCAGCCTTCATGCCATGTGAACGCAATTGCGCCGCATCCAGGGGCACACTGGGGGTGTGAGAAACGATGGGGGCGTGTGCTACATTTTGCCCTTCATGCCATGTGGGTCGTTCATTAATAAGAAGATCGTCTGCTGTGGCAGTGTGCTGGGGGTGTGACAAATGCGTTCACCTGGAGGCCTGGTAAGTAACGATACTGCAGCCTCTCCTGCGCGCTGTTACTGAACTATCTCATTCAATGAAATTACATGCGCCTACTACCATCAACCAGGGCTCTAGCCGGGCTAAGGCGGCGGATCAGTACACTAATTACATGCGCCTGACAACATCAATCAGGGCTGCAGCTTGTCCTCAAGCGGGGGAACACGCGTCTGCTAACATCAAACAGGCCTGCATCTGGGCCTCCAGCGGGTTAACACGCAAATGAGCGTGTCTGCGGGGACAATGACTGTAGCCTCTCCTACTCGCTGTCACTCAACTCTCTCATTAAACGGATTTACCCGCGGCTGATAACTCTCTCATTCAACGACATTACACGCGCCTGCTAACATCAACCAGGGCTGTAGCCGGGCTCAGGCGGCGGATCACTACACCAATTACACGCGCCTGCTAACATCAACCAGGGCTGCAGCTGGGCCTTCTCCGTCCCTATTCTAATGAAACAAAATTTTTTGTCTACCCCGAGATTTTAAAATAAATTGCCCTTGCCAAATACACACATTATAGTTCATACCCGGAAAATGTCGGGACGGGCTGCTAGTGTATAATAAAGGTATAACATGTACTGGTATATGTAACATGTCCTGGTAGTGAATGACAGTGTATTTCAGTTTTTACTATGGAAAAGCTATCTGTCCCATGGGATAGAATGGGAGCTTATTTATAACACCTTATAAGCATATCTTCCCATTGCAGGTTAGGGAAATCGACTTTAGTATGCCTGAACTCGGAATATGAAAATGCATCTTTTAGTAAGTTGATTTTTGTGTTCTGGGTTTGAAAATACCACTTTTAGAAAGTAGGTATTTTCTTGCTTAACCATACTGAGTGCCTCTGTGGGTTTGTGGATTGACTGTCTGGCTGTGGAGTGACAAGGGCTGGGGATATGCATTCTCTTCAGACAGCCAAAGGGCTCGAGGTGTGTCATGCCTTTCCTGGATGAGTCAGGGCTGAGTTGAATAGACCTAGGCAGCATTTAGAGTAGTGGAAGGAGATTTCCGTGCACCTGAATGGGCCTGGTCTGACTTGGACAATGCTGTCTCCACCTCCTGCCAGAGAGGACAGGATTGGTTTAGGCTGGGCACAGACACTCTCTACCCCACAAAACAAAGAGAAATGCAGTACAAATATTGAGGCTCAAAACCAGAAATATAGAACTTGTTGGAATCAAGGAACCTGCCAAGAAGAAGCGCTGGAAGAACTACTAGGAGGTGTACTGCCCCTTTGCTGTGTTGTTGCTTTGCTGGCTTGGCAAAGAGGGGGTAAAGCCGCCAACTCCGTATCTGAGTCCGTCGCTGGCTCCGTGTCCTGAAGGCACCACAGAAGGCACCGCTCGCATCTCGCACTGCAACTCTGGTCTCAACGACGCCGATGACAATGGCCCTGAGCCGCTACCTGCACCATGACCTGTGGACACCAAACTCCACACTGCCTCGCTTCACCTAACCACCCTGCTATCACCGACGCCGTCGCTGCACGCTGACTGCGACTTCTGTGATTGCATCATGGCTTGGGGTCAACACTCATAAGTTTCATGACGCACCGTTCCCTCCCACACCGCAGGCTAGACCGACCAATGCAGCTCCCCACAAATGGCCCTGTCGCCTGCACCATGATCTATCAGCACCGCATTGAGCACCGGCTTCACTCACATGGCAGTTCTGGTTTTACCAACGCCGCTGGAGGACCGCCACCGCTGCCTGCACTGTGACTTAAGGGCACTGCACACAGCACTGCTCCGCATCTTTTAAGTATTCTTGCAAAGTGCATATTTTTAAGTATTGTATGTTGGATTTTTATTGTTTTGGTTTTGGTTTAAGTATAGAAAATACATGATATATTCTTTAACTAGTGTGGTGTCCTTTGGTGGTGTTTTCACTGTATTACTTTTGATTATGTGTAAATGTGTAAATGCTTTACACACTGCCTCTGAGAAAAGCCTGACTGCTTTTGCCAAGCTACCAAGGGGGTTAGCAGGGGTTATTTTATGAGTGTAACTCCCTTACCGTGTCTAGGAAGAAGGGTCCCTACTTGGACAAAGGTACCCAACTCTGCCAACTAGAGACCCTCATTTCTAACACCCACATTTGTGACTACATATGCAAATGCAGTAGGTTGGACAGCCACTCTAGACACAAGAGGAATACATGGCAGATATTCACAGGAGGAATGCACTGTCATTCAACTGTAGAGAACTGTTAGCAATATTCTGAGCCCTGAAAACTTTTTCTTCTCTTCTGTGGAATCAAGTCTGAGAGAAAACAATGTGGTAAAGGCATAGGTAAAGGGGTACACAGACAAAATATCGAAAATAAAATATCGGAAAGACAAAATATCGAAGTTTAAATATCGAGATACAAAAATATCGAAGGTAAGTAATATCGACAGTCTAAATATCGATATTGGCATGATATCAGTAATATCGAAGTTGTAAATATCGATGTTAATAATATCGAAATTAATAACTTTGATGTTACTAATATCAAGTTTTAAATAAATTTAGTGTATATTATATTGTATTTATTATGTTTTATTATTTATTTTTAATGTTATTTTATTAAATATTGTCTTTTACTACTGTAGCGGGTTGTGGGTTTATAGGGGAATAGGGTGGGAAGTAATTTAATTATGTTAAATTAATTATTAATTAGTAGGAATTATTAATTAATTAATTGAGAATTAATTTTTAATTATTTTTAATTAATTTATTAATAGATAAATATGTTCTGTAGCGGGTTATGGGTTTATAGGGGAATAGGGTGGGAAGTAATTTAATAATAATTAATTAATTGATATATGTTTGTACATATTTTAATTAATAATTAATTGGTCATTAATTTCTATTAATTAGTTAATTAATTATTATAATTTTTACATATTTATAATTATTAATTAGTTGGTAATTAATTATTATTAATTATTTAATTACATTAATTATAGTAATTTTTTTATATATAATTTATTGTTATTCTTAATTAATTAATTGTGCAAAATAATATTAATTATTAAATTAAATTAATTACAGCAAATGTGCTAATATATTTACTTTATTGTTATTGTTAATTAATAATTAATTGGTAATTAAATAATATTAATTAATTTTGGGTACAGGGGTATTTTTAGGGTTCAGGGTCAGTTTTCAGTTCATGGGTACAGGGGTATTTTTAGGGTTCAGGGTCAGTTTTCAGTTCATGGGTAAAGGGGTATTTTTAGGGTTCAGGGTCAGTTTTCAGTTCATGGGTAAAGGGGTATTTTTAGGGTTCAGGGTCAGTTTTCAGTTTTTGGGTAAAGGGGTATTTTTAGGGTTCTGGGTCAGTTTTCAGTTCATGGGTAAAGGGGTATTTTTAGGGTTCAGGGTCAGTTTTCAGTTTTTGGGTAAAGGTGTATTTTTAGGGTTTAGGGTCAGTTTTCAGTTTTTGGGTAAAGGGGTATTTTTAGGGTTCAGGGTCAGTTTTCAGTTCATGGGTAAAGGGGTATTTTTAGGGTTCAGGGTCAGTTTTCAGTTTTTGGGTAAAGGTGTATTTTTAGGGTTTAGGGTCAGTTTTCAGTTTTTGGGTAAAGGGGTATTTTTAGGGTTCAGGGTCAGTTTTCAGTTTTTGGGTAAAGGGGTATTTTTAGGGTTATGGGTCAGTTTTCAGTTCATGGGTAAAGGGGTATTTTTAGGGTTCAGGGTCAGTTTTCAGTTTTTGGGTAAAGGGGTATTTTTAGGGTTCTGGGTCAGTTTTCAGTTCATGGGTAAAGGGGTATTTTTAGGGTTCAGGGTCAGTTTTCAGTTCATGGGTGAAGGTATTTTTAGGGTTCAGGGTCAGTTTTGGGTTTTTGGGTAAAGGGGTATTTTTAGGGTTCAGGGTCAGTTTTGGGTTTTTGGGGTACAGTCGTACAGGGTAAAAATAAAATTAATTTAAATTAAATCAATTAAATGAAATTAAAAAATATAAAATTACATTACATTATTAAGTTTTTAATTTATTTTAAATGTATATGTATTAGTTTTAAATTTTTACTTATGTTTTAATATTTTTATTTAATATTTGTAACATTATATGTATTTTATAATTATTTTTACATTATTATTAATACATTTAAAAAAACGATATTTTTAAATACGATATTTTTGTACTACGATATTATTTTTTCGATATTTTTGTACTTACCTTGTTAGGGATAGGATTCCTATATTTTTGACTTCGATATTTTTGTCCCGATATTTTTGTATTTCGATATTTTTGATTTCGATATTTTGTCAGACATTCAGGTAAAGGCCAGGGGTTACACAATGTTGCAGTCTGGCACTGTAACTCCTTTCCTCATACTGTGAGCAGACCAGAATCTAGTTTCTATGTGATCATCTTATCAAGTGGCTATAGAGAATACAACGCAAGACTTACTAGGTTAAGAATTTCCTTCATAAGGGCATGTTCATCTTCACATTGAGGACCTTTCAGTATCTGAAGTCTTAGATGGGGATGCTGCTGTTAGACCTCTTTACAGAATACTCTGCTGTCCCAGTTTATTCAAGAACTATTTGTCAGAAAGATTAGGCAAGACAGGATCTCCTGTATGCTTTCCCTCTGATTTAACTCCTCCACGGGGTTCAACAGAAGAAGATGCAGAGAGAGATCACTGGTAATTCTGGAACTACAATTGTGGCAACTCAGATCATGGTTCATCTTAATATATTAGCTTGCAGAGAGCCCTCCTATGAGACTAGCAGGATTTGTATAGCCTCTCCTGTGGCCACTTCTTTGTTAGACATCTCTAAAAGATCTAAAGGTGGTGGCTTAGAGAGTGCAAAGTTGCTCCTCAAAAGACTGTGTTGTTCTGAAGAAGTCACTGTCTGTATTCAGGAAAGTAGTAGGTGCTATACAAGATCAGCTTATGAACACCACTTGCAAAATGATGCTCTGTGGTGTTTCAAGAAAGGATTGTATGCTGTAACTTGTAAAATATGTGTTTTAGATGTCCTAACAGAAGGATATCAAAATTAGTTATGTGTTTCCAGTCTTAAAGTCCAATGGGTGGAAACTTGAAATAGAAATGCCTCCACGTGCCATTGAAAATTTGGTTTAATGATTATTCAGACGTTTTCATTCGAAGAAACTTCCTTCTGTCTCTCCTTTAATGGCTTGGGATCTCCCTCTACCATTAAAGGCACTTCTGATGCATCCCAAATAGCCTTTGAAAAAGTGGTCTTTAGTTTTTCACACTTTGAAATTGTATTTTCTTTTGGATAACACTTCAGTTAGATATTTGGCTTTGACAGGTGCTTAACTCTGCATAATCTGCCATATATGGCAAAACAGGATGCCAAGGGAGTTCTTTGTTGTCTATAAAAAGCCCTGTACATAAGGTCTTGAAAGTATTTTTCTGCTTTGCTGGAAGCCAATGCAAATAGGACATTTCTGGATTCATTGCAGGTGGAACAGGGCCACATTGAGGAGACCCCGAAGGAGGACATTTTTAGTAATCCAGCCTTGAAAGAAAACAGTAGACAATAACTTTGGGGGGGAAACCTAAGTGCTTTCTTTCAAAACTTTTAGTTGTAAAAAACAGGATGTGTTAAGTGCCTTAAGCTGGGACATCATAGATGACTGGGAATCCAGGCAAAACAACAGAAATCTCACTGAGGTTAATGGTGATGGAGAGGGGAATAAAACAGTAGTCCACAGAGCATGATTCCAAATATCTGGGTTTTTACCAGCCACTAACAGTTTTCTCTTGGTAGCATTAATTTTAAAAAACTTAACTGACATCCAGAGCTGAACAGTGATGGGACATTTAAGTAGCTGCATGGCTGACCCAGTTGAGCTGATCCAATTGAAGGATGATCTGGGTGTTGTCTGTTGCAGGAAAGGGTGAACCAGCCATAGGATTTAATAATCAAGGAATTAATAAACAATCAATTGATGGATGTAGATGTAAAAAGGATGGACAACAGGGAAGTGCCTTGAGGGGCGCTACTAGAAATTCCAAGAGCTTGCTGGTGGAGAGAGGTAGTACCACGACTTGAGTTTTATTTCTGAGGAATGAAACCATACCAAATCTTGACCTTTAGATATTAGGATAGCATTGAAAATCTACTTAAAAAGAAAGCCTCTTTAAGGTAATCCAATTCTTGGTTTGGTACTTTTTTATTAAAGCATAAAGAATTTTAAACCATCTAATCTGCAATCACTAGATGGTTAAAGAAGGCTAATGTTATACCCTATGGAACTTCAGGCAAGAGAATTCCCTCTTTAGACAGATCTCCTAATGGAGTAGCTACCGCTTCAGCCAAAATCAGAGAAATATATATTTCTGAAATTTGTAGGGTTGCACCATGGTCCTCTGTCCATACGTTTGTTTAATGTTACCAATAAGATATTTCGGCTAACTGCCCAGGAAGCTTTCCCATAACTTTATTCTCTTCTGAAGTGCTAATTTGAATTCAGAAATGTGGCAAAAAAAATACATTCGGCATTTAAATCATGATTTATCATCTAAACTTTCATTAGTTGTCCGCAGGAAACTGGTATGTATGAGGAGGACTGGACCGTGGAAGAAGTGAACGAGGAGGTAACGTCCTGACTACTCGTATTCTTGATTATTCCTAGTCAGGGTTCTCCTTGCCCTAGCCATGCAACCCTCACTAGTTCACACCCTTCGGCTGCAAGCTGGAGCTCGGTATAAACAACTGGTCCTTGTACAACAAAGACGTTTTTTGTGAATTGGGGAGGGGAACTGACAGGAATAGGGGAAATCAGGAGATTTACTCTGTGTCTGCAGTTACCACCAGCTAGAAGACAGAGAATAGTTTGAGCACAAACGTGAACATCTACATTGCCCTATGCTTGAAATCGCTGTTAGGGCTAAAATGGCCAAAAATACTTTTTGTAACATTTTAGTAACCCAGGCGTAAATGAGACCTCAACTTAAGATCTGTCTTTTGACACATTAAAAAACTGGCAGCATATTGCCACTCTTGGGTTAATAAGGTACGTCATTATAAGTATGAAAAAAGAGGTATTTTGGCCCTCATATACAAAACCATTTTACAGTCAGTAAAGCTCTGAATTTGAGATAAAGCTTTCTGACCGTCAAAAAACTTTTATTTCATTAAAGCCAAATAGCGATTCGGTAACATATTACTTAATATCACCACATCTCTAATTGGCCTTTGGTGTAAATACAGATTCAATACTTGGAAGGGAGGTGTTATGGATGCCACTTACAGATAAATAATTGTTCAGCTACATGTTAGAATTTGGGATACTAGATAACTGGGGTGTGATACTTGGTCAAGCAGCAACCACAATCCTAGTCAGGGTAAGGCGCAAGTCAACCACAAATTAAACTGCGCCCAACCCCCTGTAAGGTTGGCACAGACCAATGAAGTTGAATTTAAATGTAATGTGTAAAGTATTTGTGCAACACTTTAAACAGCAAAACAGTGAAAACATCACACAAAAATATCCCACACCAGGCTGTGGGCGGCTCCTCCATTATGGCGGAGAAGCGTCACCCCCACTGCTGGAAGCCAGCAGAGGCAAGAACAAATAAAATAATAAAACATTTTTATTATTATTTTATTTTGCATTGTGCTAGCCAATGGAGGGGCAGTCCAAGTATGAATGTCAAATCAAGGCACTCAGACCAATCCCAGTGCTTCTCATATGTTGGGAAATGTGAGCAGCATTGGCATTGGGAGCTGTGAACCTGTGCAGTGTGCATCAGGTTCCTGACATGGATGCGAGGATCAGAGCAGGTAAGTGCAGTTGTATTTATGTTTTATTTGTCTTTTTTGTGTTACCCCCCTCACCCTGCCCTGCCACTTTAAAGTACCAGCAGCCGTTCCTGCAACAGGTTAGAATAGAGCTTAATTTAATAAATAAAACAATATAAAATGGCTGAAATCCAATCTGTAGGTCCGGAGTTATTCATTTTTAAAGAAGAAACTGCAATATAGTGCCTAAAAGTAGAAAATACCAACCATGGCAATCTGCTCACATTGGACCAGGACAAAGTCAAAAGTTCAGGCTGAGCGCAATGAAGCACAGGTTATATACAGTCCCAAATTAGTCCTGTGAAGGTGTACTTTCTCAAGTTGTGTGGCAAGAATCCCGTTCACATTGGAGAGGATAGCAAGGAGCAAGGAGAATGTCACAGGCGGCAGTTGGCCTGGTGCGAAGAGCTGGCCAGGCATCGCAGACGGGCAGGCTGGAGTTTCCTGCTGGTGGTCCCCTGAAGGCTGTTAATTCTTCTGTGTGAAGAGACAGGCTGGTGGCAGCTTGTGCTGATTTTCATGGCAAGGGTATGGTTCTGGTGAGAATGGGCCTATAAAGCTTGATTTTAAGTGCTCAAGAGCCACAGCAAGGGTCCAGCACCTGACAGGCAAAAAATACAAAGATTTAAATGACAAAAATATTCTTTCATCTTTTTACAGCAAGTTACCAAGAATGAAGCAATGTCGTCAGCTGCTGAACTGGAGTCGATGGCGCCAGCATCGGTAGGCCAAGGTTCAGGTGTGGGACGGGGCCGTGCATTGTGTAACTTTTGAGCTGTACCCTGAAACTACGGTCCAAGCCGATGCGTCAATGTCGGTGTGGGGCGGCATCATCGGGGATACCAGGGTGGAGGTGTGAAGCGAGGCAGTGCGAAGTGCTGTGCACACAGGACACAGAGCAAGCAGTGGCTCGGTGGTGGCATCCTGTGAGACCAGGGTTGTGATGTGCGGCAGTGCTCTCTGAGTTGCTTTCTGGACAAGGAGCTAGAAGTGATGTCATTGATGGTGTTGGGTTGATTTTTCTTCTGTTGCGGCACAAAACACACAGATCCCAGTGCTGGTAGCAGAGGGACTTGAAGTCTTTGCTGTTCCTGAATCTTCTTGAACAGGGGGCAAGCTTTACCTCAAGCCCTTGGAGAAACCCAAACAAAGAATTTGCAAAAAGTTCAGCCCAGTCCTTTCTCGGCCCAAGATAGAAGCAGATACTGCAGGAAACACAGCAAAGCACCAGCAAAGTGGTAGTTCATCCTCACAGCTTTCCCAGCTCCTCTTCTTGGCAGGTTCCTTGATACAAAAGAGTTCTAAAGTCATGGGTCAGGGCCCGATAGTTATACCACATTTTGTCACAACTCCTCCCTTCACTCTAAATGCAGATCAGGCCTATTCAGCCCAACTATGAGTCACCCAGGAAAGGCAGGACACACATCAACCCCCTTGTGAATGTACATCCCCAGCCCCTGTCACTCCAAACAGACAGTCAATACACAAGCCAGCAGAGTCACACAGAATGGTTCAACACGAAAATGCCTACTTTCTAAAAGTTTAAAAAAGAGGGATCCTTTCCATCTCGGAGGCCTGGCAGGACGTAATAAAGTTTACAAGAAATAGTACCTGGCCACCAACTTCCAATACTGCTATTTATTTCAGCAGGCTAAGGTGCAACACATTTAGCCACTGTACCTTACTTTATCACTTGGAAATATTTTTAAGATTTTATATAACCGTTTTACTTTTCAATGAAGCATTCAGTAGATACATTCTTCATCTTACAGAAAAAAATGAAACAAACGTGAATTGTATTGAGGAAAGTACAAAAAAATCACTTTGAAAATTGTGTAAATAACATTACAAATCATATGCGCTTAACTTTACAAACAATTACACCACTCAATACTATTGATACACAAGCTCTCGCTAACTAAATCCTAGTTTTTCACACTTAGAAATTGTGTTTTCTTTTGGATAACACTTCGGTTAGATATTTGGCCTTGACAGGTGCTTCAATCTGCATAATCTGTCATATATGGCAAAACAGGATGCCAAGGGAGTTCTTTGTTGTCTATAACAAGCCCTGTACATAAGGTCTTGAAAGTAATTTTGTGCTTTGCTGGAAGCCAATGAAAATGAATACAAGTCTCAGTAATGTGGTTGTTATCTCTCCAAGCACTAGCCACACATATATGAAATTTCTGGATTCATTGCAAGTGGAACAGGGCCACATTGAGGAGACCCAGAAGGAGGACATTTTTAGTAATCCAGCCTTGAAAGAAAACAGTAGGCAATAACTTTGGGGGGGAAACCTAAGTGCTTTTTTTGGGAAACCTAAGTGCTTTTTTTTCAGAACTTTTAGTTGTAAAAAACAGGATGTGTCAAGTGCCTTAAGCTGGGACATCATAGATGACTGGGAATTCAGGCAAAACAACATCAATTTCACTGAGGTTAATGGTGATGGCGAGGGGAATGCACATCCCCAGCCCCTGTCACTCCACACAGACAGTCCATACACAAACCAGCAGAGTCACACAGAATGGTTCAACACGAAAATGCCTACTTTCTAAAAGTTTAAAAAAGAGGGATCTTTTCCATCTCGGAGGCCTGGCGGGACGTAATAAAGTTTACAAGAAATAGTACCTGGCCACCAACTTCCACTTCCAATACTGCTATTTATTTCAGCATGCTAAGGTGCAACACATTTAGCTACTGTACCTTACTTCATCACTTGGAAATATTTTGAAGATTTTATATAACCGTTTTACTTTTCAATGGAGCATTCAGTAGATACATTCTTCATCTTACAGAAAAATATGAAACAAATGTGAATTGTATTGAGGAAAGTACAAAAAAAATCACTTTGAAAATTGTGCACATAACATTACAAATCATATGCGCTTAACATTACAAACAATTACACCACTCAATACTAGTGATACACAAGCTCTCGCTAACTAAATCCTTGTACATTACTTACCAGGGCGTGCCCGCTTTCAAGTGGCGTGGTAAACGCCCCGGGAAGTACTGCTGACTAAGAAAGAAAAGCCACTGTTGAATACATTTGTGTGTGTGTCCACATTTGGTCCACACACCGATTCATTTCGGAAGGTAATCTTGACAAAATTGGCATCTTCTAACCGAATCGGAATGACCGATGGAAAGACAGTTGTTTGCAATGAGAAAGAACACAAGTATTGGCCAAGAATCATCTGAGCTGACATAGCTCCAACAATTAAGAAGATTGATCTACCAGCTCAATGGAACATGCAGCCCATTGAAGGGCACCACAAACGCAGCAATTGCTCAGCATGAGGTACAACCATTGAAGGGCATGAGTTCACACACAATTCCATTAAAGGGACCCACAAAGAATTCAGCAACTGCCAAACCAAAAACACCGTTTATGCCATTAAGTGCCCATGTCCAAAAATATACATCGGGAAGACCAATCAGCAAATAAATCAAAGAATAGTACAACATAGGTCATGTATAAAAAAACAAGCCTTAACGGCACCCTTGGTATCGCATTTTGTGGAACACAACCATTAAAAGAGAGATTTTGAATGGACAGTACTATCTGGATTCAAATAACTGCCACGCGATGGCAACCTTGAAAATGCACTATTAAAAAGGGAAGCCTATTTAATTTTGAATTTCAATGGCATCACAAAAGGCCTAAACGAAATGTCAGAGCTCAATCGAGTACTGAATTAACAACAACAAGGATTGACTATAACTCCCACAATACCATTGACTTCCTGTTCTTGAGATTTTGACCGATGATTTTGAGACAGCACAAGCACACTTCATAGACCCCAAAAATTTCTGATTGAGCAGGTGTCTGAAGAAGACATTAGAGGTATGAAGAGTGATTGTTAACTTATCCAGGTTTTCAATTTATTGTTTGTTACCGGAGGGATAAATCTAAGCTCAGCACACATGGAATTGACTTCGAAAACGAGTCGCAACGTTACAATGTTGCAAGAGTCAACGCGAAAAACAAACTATACTTGGTAATAGGAACTTTCGTAAATTTCTCCAGTGCGAGCCTTGCTTGAAACTGAAACCACATACAATGGCGGCTTTCCAATATATCATTACAACAAGGTAATCATGATTTTAATCTATTGTTGTAGATAATGAAATCTTGACAGCCTTTCAAAGTAAGCATAAAAGACGATTGTCCGTTTAAAATTGTGCAGCTGCTTTAGCTCCAAATCAGCAACTCTTGCAAATGTATTTTACAGGCATAAAGTGATGGCGGCCAAATAAAAGCACAGGAGGTACAACATTTTAATTTGAGACCGCTGCATTCCGTCTGGACAATCTCTTTGCCAGCAGTCAATGGCTCAAGTAAGCCACCTAAATATATTTGAAAAAACATTTTAGAGGCTGTAAAACAAGATAACTCATACCAACAATCCTCATTCCATAGGTACCTGAAAATCCAAGGCCCCTTTTACAATAAGGACACTTCAAAAGCTCAGGTACATCAATTTTCATGCACAATGAAAAAACACAAAGAAGAGAAGGATAGCTAATGATCGTAAAACATTTTACCACCCTTTTTTAATTTCCAGATTACACCGTGGTGCAGCCCTGATGATAATCCCCAAAGTCTGAAGGGGATTGGAAACAGTGGCATTTTCCTTTTTCACCTATGAGGGAATGTAATTCATTTGGACTCTCGAGAGGGTTTTCAGTGTGAAATACACCAAAGGAGAGACCCTCAAACTTCTTTTCCCCACAGATAGCTCGCCTCTAATTAGCAGTAAAGTACAAGGACTTTAGTTAGAGAGAGCTTGTGAATCACTAGTATTGAGTGATGTAATTGTTTGTAATGTTGAGCGCATATGATTTGTAATGTTATATACACAATTTTCAAAGTGATTTTTTGTACTTTCCTCAATACTGTTCACATGTTTACTCATTTTTTTCTGTAAGAAGAAGAATGTATCTTTTGAATGCTCCACTGAAAAGTAAAACGGTTATATAAAATCTTCAAAATATTTCCAAGTGATAAAGTAAGGTACAGTGACTAAATGTGTTGCCCCTTAGCCTGCTGAAATAAATAGCAGTATTGGAAGTTGGTGGGCAGGTACTATTTCTTGTATACTTTCTAAAATTGGCATTTCAAACACACAATTTAAAAAACATCCCCCTTAAAAGATTTGTTATTAAATTCTGAGTTCAGGGAGCCTAAATTCCATTTCTCTATCTTGTCCCAATGGAAAGTTATACTTGTAAGATGTTACATAGCAACTCCCATGTTAGCCTATGGGACAGATAGCCTTTCAGTACTAAAAAATGAAATTGGCAGTATTTCACTAACAGGACATGTCACACACACCAGAACTTGTCCTACCTTTAACAAACACTGCACCCTGTCCAGGGGGGTACCTTGGGCCTGCCTGCGGGGTACCTTACTTATAAGAAAAGAGAAGGTTAGGGCCTAGCAATTGGGGGCACTTGCCAGGTCAACGTGGCAGTAAAACCTGTATGCAGACAATGTAGTGGCAGGTCTGACACACATTATAAAGGCAGCTTGTGTGGTTGGTACAATCAGTGCTGCAGGCCCGCTAGCAGCATTTGATTTACAGGCCCTTGGCACGCACAGTGCATTATAGTAAGGACTTAGTAGTAAATCAAATAAGAATGAACATGGAAACACCAATCAATAAACACAATTTACAGTAGGATCACTTGCACATTAACACTGAACAGCAGTGAGAAAGTGCCCAGAGGCACTAAACCAGAAAAATGAAGTCCAACATACCATTAAAACCAGGAGGCCAGAAAGCAAAAAGACAGGTGAACCAGGCACAACGATGCCAGGTCTAACAGTGAACATTTACTTTCACTGTATGTTAGCAGGCATTAGGGGTGCTTAAGTACTTGTGTGATTTCTCCTCCCAGCAGCAGCCAGAAATCAATTATCAGCACTGTTCAGATTTAGTCTTCCCATGTTCAGGAATCTTCTTTTCTTTTTTTTGTCCTCATCCCACCATTCATCGTCTGCAATTTTGGCAAGAAGCCATCCTTCCAACCTGGGCACCAACGGCTTTTGCGACTGCATTGGCTTTAGGCCTAACCTGGCTAGCTTCTTTGTTTAAAGCTTGGTGTAATCATAGGACCCGGGGACTTTCAACCAATCTCACCTCTCCTCCCCATGATAGAAAATGTGACTAAATATTAGTGCTGTTATCATTTAAATTCCCCTGATCTAAACATGCCAGAACAAATGCAGCTTTCAGCCAATCTTCAAGGAGTGGAGGCTGCGGGTCTTTACTGAGTTTACATATTAACCCTCAGGCTATGAGAATTAGATAAAGTAGCAGGCCTCTTTGTAATGGCCACAAAAGAGTCATAAAGTCATTATTGAGATCGAAAATCGCTATAGTGAGATTCACATTGATCTTGACTTTAAAAATGCTGCCTAGAACATGCTCCACATTCAGGCAGAACGTACTTAGTTTAGAACACTCATAAAATATATGAATGTCATCTGCTTTGGGGAAATCACATCTTGGACATTTAGGAGATAATAAGGGGACAAATCTAGCTATTTTCACAGGGGTATAAAATAGTCTATTTATAACAATGAAATGATTCTTTTCTGAAGATGCCGGTTTGATAAACTTATATACAATTATCAATGATAAATCAAATAGGTCTTCAGAGTTAGAGTCTAAGGGTGACTGGTTCCAAGCCGCATATTATGGATGATGTTACGCGTCATCTGCATCAAGGAGTTTCCTTTTCTATATCAGTAACAACCTCCTTCTTTTTTGGGATTTGAATTTTGAAGGTTAAACTCAGTTTCCCAATCACCACTAATGAACTCTTTCTCTGCTGAATACCAAGAAACCAACTGTAAATATTTAAATTTAGAAAAAGTACTTCCTATTTTAGATTTTAATCATTCCCACAGGTTGACTCCGTCTGATGATACAAGATCTGACCATATCGAGATACCAGCCCTCTTAATTGGTATCGCAAGGCTATCTTCCAGGCATGCCGGTGTCCTAGGGGAATCCCAAATCAGGGCAAAATTAGAATAGTAACCAATCCCCCATCTGCATCTGACTCTGTACCACAGACTGAGAGCTGCTCTTAGGACTTTCAGGTGAACTTTTAAAAAAAACCTTGGTGCCCCGAATTTATAAAGGAAACATTCTCCCCCACCCTCAACTATAGCCATTTCTCTCAGTAGCCTTTCCCAGTTTGTTTCATCAGTTGTAGTCAATAGCATCTGTGTATTTTTTAATTGAAAGGCAATAGAATACCAGGCTATATCCGGAAGATCGAGACCCCCTTTCAATAATTTACGTCTCAACTTCTTCCAAGATAGTCGAGCACTCTTATTGGCCCAAATAAAGCTACCTTGTTTGCTCTGGATTTTGACAATATCCTTACTGGGAAAATCGAGGGGAATAGCGTTGAACAAATATGTCAGCTTAGGGAGGATGACCATCTTGACTAGGTTAACCCTACCATAAGTCGTCAAGGGGAGGTTTTTCCATCTTGAAAAGAGGTGATCTACCTCTTTAGACACCCTTTTTAGATTGATCAGAGGTATATTATCTAAGTCGTTAACTATGATGATTCCCAGATATCTAAACTCTTTTCTCAGTCTGCCCTACCAATTATTGATGTTCCAACACAGGTCCAGGAATCTTCTGATGAGAAGGTGGTGGGGAGGGGGAAGATGTATCCAGTTCAACAGCCATTGGCCAAAGCAAATACATCCCCCAATCCTAAAAAATGTTTTGCAGTCTCCCACCTCATTTTCAAGCACTTTGTCTTTGCCTTACTATGAACTTACACAGGAACACCTGTTTCAATATGGTGGTTCTCAGCTGTTAACAGGCAGGCATGTCTTCAGCTTCTTGGTCACTCCCCTGCCTTACACGGTCAACTCTGATTCTCACTCCTACTGTGGATGGAGCCTAACTGTTTTTGAGGGACATGGGGATGAATAGAAGAGACACTCATTTGTAACTCCAACATTGATAGTGCTACTGCTGCCCTTTGCACTGTTCCTGTCAACTGCTAGATAGGTAATCCCTGTGAAGAGGTCAGCAGTTCTACCCACTGGCCTATAGTGATAAAGCAGCCCTTTGTTCTGTCAACGGTTCCTGTCCACTCTCAGATATCTTATCACATGCTAAGTCATCAGTTGCTACACACATTTGCCTTTACTGGGCCCAGAAATCAGCCATTGTTCTTTGAATTGAAGTTGTGAACTCTCCCAGCCATGGATTTGTATTTAACTAACTTTAACTGGCCTTAAGGTTAACACCCATTCACCATTTAAGGTAAACATCAATTGACCTTTCCTGGGCCCAGATGCAAGCTATTGTGCTCTAATTTCCTTAATAGAAAATGGTACGTGTTTAACTGAAAAAGGGAAACAATGTGAATTGTTGCTAATGTCTGCTTACACCTATCTGAATCTAATGCTATATTAAAAGAGAGCATAGCAAGATCACTTTTCTGCCAGAGCAACTGGCAAAGCCTAACACCCATACCTTGGCCTTAGGTTGTCAGGAAGATGTTCGCAGTGCATAGGTTTACTTCCTTAGCAGGATGGAGACTGGAGTCAGCAGGGCTGAATTTCAAAAACAGTTTGCAGTGGTTCAGTGATAATCCCAGCATGGGAATGCGCCTCTCAAAGAGCTTTAGCATGGAAGCTGTTTATAAAATAAAGTACTGTTCTCATCAAATGTGGAAGACGTGCAGAGCAGCTCATTTTGTTTTGTCTATCTAAAATTAAGTGTCTCCTAATGAGCATAGAAAAAAAAGGAAAACAATGGCATTGTGTTCTTCATGTATGACCCTGGAACTAACTGCACAGACTACAGATTAGCAGTGCCCAAAAGGGATGCACACACAGTACATTCACACATTAGCAGAAAGTGTGCCACAAGGCACAATGAAAAAAAGATGTCAACCTAGGGAGCCACGCAATACCCTCCCCTTGGTTGAAAAGGAGACTTATACACTTAAAACTAACCACTCTAAAAGCATTTAAAAGGCATAACAGTATACAATTTAAAGTTTAACAATATAAGCGTAATAAAAGATTCAAAAATGGCAATAAAAAAAATCCTGCAAACTACTAATATATCAGTAAATCAATTTAAAAGCAACAGGCCAAATTAAAAACGATCTACACCACGGTAGCCCCAAAAGGGTTACCATGCCCAGAGAGCCCTTTCCGTGCTGGAGGGAACTAGCATCCACAGAAAACATATCGACAGTAACCTGAAGAACAAGTTCCAAAGAACCAACTTGGTCAGTACCAGCCTCATTGGCCAAACCCAGGGAAAAGTTGCCAGAAGTTTAGCCTCAGGCTAGGAGCCCACCATCAAAGATCCTGGGCAAAAAGAAAAATTGTTGGACTGAATTCTGATCTATGTCAAACATTCTACCCAGTACAGATATCTGAGCCTAAATACACCGTGTTTTTTCTTCCCATGCCTATCCTGTTTAAACCGTGCTATATGCAATCAGCTTTGACCCTGTTCCCCATGCATGGGAACAGTTTAGCCCAAACTGTCGGGCCACCCTCCCTGGATTGGAAAACACTATCCTGGGACCCAGACTAGATTGACTTCAGTGGCATGGAGAGCATGGGACCCACATAGGGGCAAACCCTTCATGCTCGGGGTGAAAAATGCAAAAAGAACAATTGATGGGCAGAATGCTGATCAATGTCAACCATTAACCCAGTACAGAGATCTGAACCATAGTTCCTGGAGCAGAAGCATCCATTAAATCTGGTGTGGGCACCTCATAATACGCATCCCACAGCAAAGGTACGGAACATAGTACAACAGTGGAGGTACACCCTTAATTGATACATAAGCAGATCCATCTCTGTAGTCGGTGCCAATTGTATAGCAAGGCACATGTCTAGTATGTATTTAAAGTAGCACCAGGGGAAGCTAATCACAGGCTGTACAGTCTGAAACTACAATGGCCAGAAGGACAAAGACCAGTTGTCGTTCAATTCCAGTAACAAAGCAAATCCAAAGTGAAAGAAGTGACCCATTTAGGGCCACCTGGGTCATTACTGACCACCTCTCAGCCTTCTATACCAAATGAAGAGTCGGTCAGACAGTAGAGAATACAAACCAATTGCTATTTATTATTATACACTCAGAGAGGAGCCCGGTGTGCCGAGTAGCTAGGAGTGCTGCAAAGAGGACTGAAATTGACAAGCTTAAAGATACATTATGTACATTTCGTAACCAAGGTAAAACACGCCTACAGATGAGTTTTCCAGGCAGGTGCAGCTACACAGTGAAATACAGAAAAAACTGTTTCAGCGCTTCTATCTTACACAAAGTATCACAAGTCCAAGGTCATTCCATCTGGAGCCTGCCAACAGACAAGGGGGAGAAGGCCTCTATCTAGAGAGAAAGCTATGTGCTAATATGAACTGCTCACTACTAAAACAGGACTCAGAGGAACAATCAAACTTACAGAGGGGGATTTCTCAGAATTGAACTGGATCAGTTTTGAACAGCCTAAAATGGTGCCCACATAGAAAATGAAGCAGCGAATGCTAACTTACATAGAGCACTCTGTAAGCATAAACTGTTTTATTCCATCAGCCCCATATGTTCCCCACAGAGCGGCATGAGGGAATTCCATAACTATTTGGCCTTGTTGCTGAACATCCATTTCAGAGTAACACAAATAGGACCACATCCAAACAGCAATCAACAGGAATAATACCACTGGAATGTCTCCAAAATTGCTTGAAAATGAAGATTGTATAAAATACGGATTCACTTCAAATACAGTCCGAAATACAACAATTCCAGACCCAATTCCCATAGCAAAGTGTACCACTCCAACCACGCACACGTTCATCAAAATATAGCTGCAAATCACTGCCCAACAATGATTGCTCTTCTGAGGACGACCGTAAAACTTGGAAATCAATAGTTTCTCAGGCAGATGTTAGAGCCACGTCTCGTTGAAACAATAAGGCTTTCAGTCGACATAACTTATCAAAGTTTATTTTAGAAATTGGGACTGTTAGCCACAAGACAACTTCCCCAATGGTGTGTGAAGGTAGATATAATCCATTCATGCACCTAGGAAACGGTTGCAAAGAGACACCTGGCTTCATTCCACAGCAACCTTGGCTGCTCAGCATCAAGTAACTTCCATTAGAAAGTAATGAAAAAACTGTCTTAATCAAGGGGATGGGAACTTCCTTCAAATAACACACCACATTGGCCATGGACGAATTGCATGCTTCATGCAGTATTATCTCTTAACAAAGTAATGAATGGCTCAAGGAAACTCTAGATTCATCACTACTAAGTAAAACCTGTTGGTCTCCACTCACGCTTTTGTATGACAAGGAAGAAACCATGTCTCATGTAAAATGTTTCCACCCATCCACTCATATTTGCCTTCTTGAAAGTGTTTCCGACAAGATGGGAAAGAAAGCATAGAAATCCTTAAAGGAAAAGCAACCATGTATCTGAAGGTCTTTCAGCTACAGTAAGGGCAGTTTTTCTAGATGTTCTATATTAAGCATAGTGTAAGTTGTGTCTATCTTTGGCATGACCTGTTGAATACACAACAATTTATAAGGCAAAAATTATTCTGTTACATTTTGATATTTCCATGGCACTCAGTTTGATTTTAGAACATGCAATGTCCAACTCAATTGCAAAACTATTCTTAATTGACTTTGTCACTTTGTATGATATAAAATGCAGATGACACAATACTATTCAATGCATAAATGGGAGCAGGAAATGTGGTCATGCCATTATTGATAACAGCTAATGTGTTTTCTCAATTTTCCTTATCAATCTGTCACAATATTTCATCAGCTCCTTGTTGGGAAATCTTCTGAATTTCATTATAAGTTGCATATGTGAAGCTTTTAGAACGGGGAGATCTGGGCCCTCATAAAAAAATCTTGCAAATCCATTTTGTCTGAAAAAATGGATAAATGTTATTTAACAGCGGACAAAGTGAAGTGTTCTAGACATTGTTGACATATCTTACCTGCACTATAGGTAGTTACTGCAACTGAGTGTTGTGATTGGACATATCTGGAGTTTGGTCTGCTTGCTTTAAACCATTAGAGGAGTTTTAAAAACATGCATTGCAGCCATTAGTCTCAAGGGGCCACACCAACCACCCGTCTGAACCATAAAGTGAAGAGTTATATGTACCATTCTGCACCATTTAATTAGATTGCACTTCTGTAATATTGATGCACTGTTGCCATTTATCAAACTATGCAACAGATGGAATGCTAGGTATATTTAAATCCTTAACATTAATTAGTCAAAGACGCGTAGTCTATATTATTGTTTTGTTACAAAATATCATTTGTTGCTGGATCAATCATGCCTGAAGTAATTCATCAATGCCGTGGACTTTCCAGTGTCTTGTATCCCTAATTGATTTTAAATCATTATTGTTTTCTCAACATTTACAAACTTGCAAGGTCAATTGTGCAATAAAAAATCCAAATAAATTAATTTTGTTTGTGTTAACATGAATTTCATTGCTTGGGAAGGTGAAAGCTTATAATATAAGGAAACCAGGTCTGTGGCGACATGACTAGTAAACTTAGGAAACTTTTTTAAATTCTGTTGGGGTCTCCATACAGACATTGTTAGGTATTGTTCTCACTGTGTATAGTTAAAACAGCACATTGTGTACATGCTCTGTGTAGAAGTGGAGAAGTGTGGCTCAATGGTTAGAGCGGCAGACCCTGATGCAGAGGTCTAGCCCGGGCCCAGGGTTCAATTCCCCGCCTCGGCGGGTCTTGGGCTAAAAATTCCACGGACCTGATAATTCTCGCCTTGGTGCCTATTCCAATCATGGAGTCCCACTCTGCAACTCTGGGCAATAGCTTGCTTAATCTCCACAACGGCCCCCACAACGCTAAGGATACCTGGCCTCCACCTGGGGGTGCCCAGGAGTGGACACCTCACAGGGAAAGCCAGGATGGGTTCCACAGCGGTATTCGTACAAGCGCCTTGAGACCCTTGCTGGTGAGTAGTGTGCTATACAAGTATCAATTTACAATTTTACGTAATGATGAGCATAATCATGATAGCAAATCATTTCACCATAGTTTGCTGACTTCAAATACAAATCCTCAAGTTTGAATGCAGTCAATCATATAACATGTTTGAAACTGTCTCACTATCCAATCCATCAAAGGTGGAACCTGGAGTAACAAAATAGTCCATAGAAATCTTTTTTTTTTTAAATCATGGAATTTGTAAAGTATCTGTGAGGCTAAAAATTAGGCCTGGGGGGTATACTTTGCTCCTCTCAGTACTCTCTGTAGAGCGCAGTGATCTGAAAAATTCTGCAAGGCTGAGTTTTTATTCTCTTGCAGCTCACCAACGCTAGGTTGGAAAGTGATGCAAATCCAACTCTAGACTTCCTCGCGGCGAGATCTCACAACACGGGCGGTTGTGGAAAGGTAACTACCGCTTGCGTTGAGAAACCTCCGCTTGCGTTGAGAAACCTTCTGCTCGATTGAGGAGGGTGCCACTTAAGTAGAACATCTACTCGAGTGACAAAAAGAAGCTGCACACTCTTGTGCTATGCATTGGGCCATTAGGGCTGATTTTGCAGCATGGGGCTAATGCCCAGTGATAAAAATCAGCAGGAGCAGAGTGACTTACTTTACTCCACCTCTTGCAGAACTCCCAGGAGCACGGCGTTTTTATTTTTGGCACTTCACAGATTTCCACATGGTGGAACTCATCAAACTCTGCCCAGACATACTAAAAATGTCATGGAGTACCTTGTCCTCAACAATACCTTCATGGAAAGGAAATTGAGGAATGTTCACAAGGAACAAGTCCCTTTGGACCTTATGTGAAGAAGAATGGAGTGTAAGTTCTTCAGCTACCAGTTATGGAGAAGAAAGTTCTGGGAGATAATGCCCATTTAACTGCAGAAAAAATACTGTAACAAGTCCAATCCAGATGAAGAGAAAAACCAAGCCAAAAAAAATCCATAGTGTGGAGCATAGAGGAATCCGATAAATCTGTTTAAACCAAGAGAACAGTGCTTGTGCACCATGCAAGGAAGTACGTGAAGAATATGAAGAAAAATCATCAATGTTGGGGAAGTAACTCAAGGCAGTCTGGGCAAAACCAGGAACCTCGTTAGGCAAATGAGAGCACATTGGTTTCTCCAAAGGCAATTGATAATATATAATTTCATTGTTTGGTGCTGCAGTAGAAACAGGCACAAGTGCATGTTCTGCATCAGAAGTCCCCAGCCAGGGAGTAGGAATTAGAACTACTTAGTGCATGTAGAGGGATCTCTTGCAGGGTAGAGAGAGAAGATAAGGAACTACACAGAAACCTTTGTATTCTCTCCTGTTTAGGTTTCCACATGATGGAGCTTGATTTAATCAATAGAAACTTTTTGTTTCAGTTTCCAACTGGCAAGACAGGCTCCGGGGCATTGTATGAAGGCCTGAATTCTGTTTTTGCTGTAATCTTCTTCCTGACCAGATCCCCAACTTTAGGAATCGAGTCAGAAGCAGGCATAACAAGAAGTATGTCCATTCCTCCACATTTGGTCCTCTTTCTATGTGTGCTGCATTCTGCAGCACACATAAAAAAAGAAAACTCGTCATTCAGGATTGTTTTTGTGCTGGAAGGTGCCCCTTGTTGCACAAGAACATTCCTGGTTACAACACAGGCACCCTTGCACCATGGTGCAAGGGTGCCTTCTTTAGTGCTAAGCTGGCAAAACGGCACTTATGCAAGAGGAAATAACAGGAATGTTCTGTATTGAATAAATATGGCACATTCCTGCCCTTTCCCAGGGATGCAGTGCAGAGCAGCAATGTGACTTGCTGTGCTTCCCCACACCCCTAATATCATAAATATGGTTCTTAATTTATACCCATGTTTAACTAATCCCAAGATTATGCGATCCACTCTGGCCAAGTA
Source organism: Lissotriton helveticus (assembly GCF_964261635.1). Taxonomy (NCBI): domain Eukaryota; kingdom Metazoa; phylum Chordata; class Amphibia; order Caudata; family Salamandridae; genus Lissotriton; species Lissotriton helveticus. Next base: position 873,999,491 of record NC_136068.1, on the reverse strand, counting down.
TGTGTTTAAATTATCATCTGTGAGGTAAATGTAATCAAAGTACGGCAACGCCTCAGAGTCAATTTCTTGAAGAATTGACATTAAGCCTACAACTTTTTCTCTGGGACCTAAAGCAGTAAAAACTGTCAACTGTCTGCTTTCAGGTGCCAAAGTTTGGCAGAAAAAAACATTCAGAAAAGTTTAATATAGTTATGTATTTTTTTTATGAACAATGTTGTTCATTAAATCTCTGCCATGTGAATTTTGAAAAGCAAAAGTGTGTTTATAACTGTTTAAATGTCTATAGTCTAACAGTATATGAGAGGAATGATCTGGCTTCGCTACAGGAAATAAAGTATTATTCATAAGAGAGATGCAAGGTACACGCCTTGATATTTTGATTGTGATCTAATTTTTACTTAAAGTTTCCTAGGTTCATGTTTAATAGGGTGCTGTTGTCACACCTGTGGGCTGGACCTTTTTGGTTTAGTATAGTAAGGTGAATCCTTATCACATCCTGCTTGATTGCAGGGGCTTGTGCAAATGGCCATTCTGTGTCATATGCTTCTTTAACTTCCTTGGGAACAAGTACATAAAAGGAAGGCAATATTACCTCTATCCCACTGTGAGACTTTTCTAACAAACTAAGGTAGTCAATCTACCACCACAAACAGAATGTCATAATAAAATAAGTTCTGCCAGAATATTACCTTAATAATATGCAGTACATCGTCCTCTATTTGGATGTCCAACTAATAAAGTCTAACAGGATGGCTCAGCCACTGATCTGGGGTTTCAACTTGAATATAGTCATTAGTCGGTCTTGTCTTCAGAAACTCTTAAAGAGTCTGGTGAACTATCATGACCTCTTCTGCACTGTTGAGCAGTGTTTTCACCCATGTTTTGTTCAGGAGCAACGTTGTGAGTATTTGAAGCATGTTCAGTGGATATTCCTGCCCCTTTCTTCTATATGAATTTTGGTTTCTGCTGTGTGAGGTTTTTTAGCTTTTTATGATGACATCAGCGGAGTGCTGTGAGTCCTTTCTCTGTTTCACATACTTCTCCTGTCTTTGTTTGCTTTGTCCCCTCTCTGTGACTGTCTGGCTGAATAGTACTGAAAGGAACTAGAGGGATGTGCATCAGAATACTGATACATTTCAGGCTGTTTAATTGTATTACGTTTACATAGATTATAGCCTTTTTCTGTGGACTCCTGTTGAGGAGACCCACTCCATGTTTTCTATTTATCTTTGTTCCTTTTTCTATCCCAGCGTTTTTTAGAAGACTTAGGTGTCGTCTTGGTGATATCTGTGTCAGATATTGTTTTAAGTTGTGGCTTACCAGTCCTGGTTTCCAGATTATCATGACCTATATAAGCATAGGTCTCAGAAATAATTTTTGGTAGCTTGTGTACCTGATTCGAAGGAGGATCCTTTGTGAGCTGCTGGCATATTGCCAACAATGCTGCCTCCTCTTTAATGTTACGTAGCATCATTGTAGATACTGTGGCAAAGTTGCCAATTAATTTTATCCCCAAATCCAGAGCAGGGACCACCCCATATTCATTTTGAATTTGCTCTAGCTCTTCGGGCAAAACAGCAATTGATGGAATGCCGAGTGTTAAGGTATTTAGGGCAGTAAAGACAGTACCCCATGTCACACAATCTTCAATTGGGGGAACTATACCAAGCGTAAGACACATAGTAGGAATTTTTAATTTGGGGTTCTATAAGGGGAACCATTGCTTCTAGCTGATTTCTATTCTGTGCTATCCAAAATGGAATTTCCTCCCATGTGGTGGGCACTTTACCCATACTGACATTAAAAGTAACAGACTAATGCCAGGCACAGCTAATTGTGGCTGTCCAGCTTGATAAGCCTTTTTTAGGGCACTTGTTATTGTATGCATAACAACTGCATTAACCATCAATACAGTCTAACTAATTGCTGTAGTACGTGGTAGGGTGGCTTGGAAACAGTTTTGAAGTTTCTGGTAAGTTAATAATGTTTCTATGTTTTCATACAGTCTATGGGCAAGTGGAACTGCTGCTTCAATGTATGCATGATATGTGTGTTTGTTAACACTGACTGCAGGAAAGGATACCCAGGAATAGTAAACTTTACTAAGATTTCTGTACCTCACTCACGAAGGTAACATCTCCTCAGCCAATATACAGGACTACCCACTGCTAGTGTTATATTTAATAAATGGAATTCAAAGAAAGGTAACACTATATTTGGGTTATCCTTTTTAAAGGTTCCAGCTTGAACAACCTGCAGACATAAATATGTGCTTCCAATTTAGCTGAGGAGGATAAATCTTGTTCCTCACAGATGTTTCTGTGAAGAGGTGAAAAAGGAGCTTTTGGCACACACAAGAACACTACTCAGGAGACTCATTAAATTTGTACCTGACCTTAAACGTTGGTGGTGCCATGTTATATGGTTCCTACAAATATAGCATGACTGTCTATTGTCCGAAATGAACTTCATAGTATAGAGACTTAGGCGCCTATTTACGAGACGGATTGTATTGCATTTGCACCATGCAATGTGATACATGTTCAACACAAACCTTAAGCAACATTTATAAAGGCACACAAGGCCCCTTTGTGTGGCACTGAGTGGCTCCATAAATCTGGAGTAAGTCAACACAGCGTAAATTGCTACATTGCTTCACCTCGCCCTGGGAAGGTATTTCATTGGTGTTGCATTGGTGCTGCATTCTGCAGCACATATAGAAAGAGGAATGTGCCTCTCAGGATTTTTTTGTGCGAGAAGATGCCCCTTCTTGCACTAAAATAAGCCTGTATGCAATGCAGGCATCCGTGTGCCTTAATGCGATGATGCTAGCATTGGTGCTAAACTGCAAAAAGGGCGCCAGCACTTGGGAAAGGCAAGAATGAGCCATATTGCCTCAAATAAGGTGCCTCCCTGCCCTTTCACAGTCATGCAGTGCAGCGCAGCAAGGTGACTTGCTGCGCTGTACTGCATGACTTTTTTGTAAATTGGCCCCATGGTCCACATAGACCATCAGTAAGTATTGGTGGGCTTCAGCCAGCTCGAAGTATGACATCCAAGCCCTAAGCTAACCAGGGTAGCAGATGTTAATTACAACCTCGAGCATGACACTGATTCCCAATAAATCTGTGGAAACATATCTAACCCTATCATTTGGTTATTCTTGCATGCCAAAGATAAATACAAGGAAGATACAAAAATTAATTTTCAATCATTTAGTGAAACTATTGTATTTTTGCACTGAAAGCATGAGCTATGATTATTAGAAATATGAGACATGTTACTGTAATAAGCCTTATTAGAATGGTAAACAATATGAACAATTTAGCCATGTTAATTGTCTCTAACGTTTGCTTACTCCTATCTTATCTAATAGTATACTAAAGAGAGCATAGCAGGAACACAATTCTGTCAGATCAATTGGGATAGCCTATCCCCCATACCTTGGTCTTAGGTGTAAGGAAACCAGTCACTGCACAGGTTATCTTCCATAGCGGGGTGGAGGTTGGATTCAGCAGGGCTGCATCCCAGTCACAGTTTGCAGCGGTTCCATGATAATCCTAGATTGGAAATGCTTCTGTCAAAGAGATTTAACATGCAAGCAGTTTATATAATGAAGTACTGTTCCTATCGAATGTGGAAAAGGCACATGGCAGCTCATTTGGTTTTGTCTAGCTGAAATGAATTGTCTTCTAATGAGCACAGAAAGAAAGGAAAATAATGGCACTGTGTTCTTCATGTGTGACCCTGGAACAAACTGTTCAGACTACAGGGCGTCAGTGCCTATCACAGATGCTCATACATCACATTCCCATATAAGCAGAAAGCGTGCCAATAGGCACCATGAGAAAGACATGTCAATTTCAGATTAAAAAAGACAGATTTATTTAAAAGTATTCACAGACAAGGTGGTCTTCTATCCCTCCAGGCCACCATCCCTGTGATGGCTATGATTCCTAAAGTGGCACAAAATGCTACCTACCGCATTAATATTCATGAGATAGGTAGATTTTTTAAACACTTTGAATAACTAATTTTAATTAAAAAATATATATTTATAAGAGGAATAGCCATTTCCTAATTGTGATTTGCAGAAAATCGCAATTAGTAAATCGCTACTCATAATGTTAGTACGTGTGGCCCTTAGTGTTATTCATTGATTACCTTTAATTATGAATATAATTTTTCCTTGTTTTCTGCTTTATTAAATAGCAAGATCAGAAACAAAATCTCGTCTTGGTGCATATAAGAAAAATAAAGACTTTCCTCCTGACAATGTCCAATTATATATATCAGCATTTAAACATTTAGGGGCAGATTTATGTTAACTGGCGCATCCCCAGGGATGCGCCAGTTAATGTGCGCCACAGCTCCGCCACCCATGGTGCGCCGCATTTATAATGCGGCGCACCATGGGGTAAAAACGGCACAGATGCGTGACGCATCTGTGCCGTAAAGGTGGCGCATTGCTGGAGTTGCGTCGCAAGCGCGACGCAGCTCCAGCAAGGCTCGGGGGTGCCCCATCTTAACAATGCTGCGTCAAGACCTACGCCTGCTTCAAGCAGGCGCAGGCTTTTGACGCAGCATTGGCCTGAAAGTGACTGAGTGAAATCTTATAGATTTCACTCAGCCACTTTTGCGAGTCGCACCTGCCCCGGAACGCCCACCCTGCGCCGGAACGCCCACAAGCGGCGCAGGGCTTTACAACGTGACGCATCTGCCTAGATGCGTCACGTTGTAAATCGTTCGTAGGGATGCGTCACGTTTACGCCGCCTTGCGTGACGCAACAGCGGCGTAAACGTGGCGCAAGGGCCTCATAAATCTGCCCCTAAAAGCATTAGAAAGTGCCTCTGGCTCTCTTTCTCTCTCTTGTCTCATTTCAATTAATATTTTTAAATCTCTCGCTTCTATCATTCTTTCTATCCCGCTTTCTCTCTGTTCCTCCTCCTATTTGCTTCTTTCACTGTTTTCCTCTCACTCTCTCCCCCCACCATTCAACTCTTTCGCTAACTCTCTTATCCTCACTTCACTCGCCCAGATTTTCAGGGAAGTCGCCACCTGTGTGATAAGAGCTGCTCGTGTATACTTACTTAACCATTAACAATGTTGTGCTGCTTATCAAAGTCTAATTTACCACGTTACAGCTAAACATTCTCTTTAACCACATTCTACACTTATGTCAGCTTTCTACGCGTTGTAATTAAACTATATTCTACGCGTTGCTAACTATAAGAACATTCCGTCCTACGTGAGTTTATAAAGTTACATTACAGGTCTATGTTGTGAAAACCAGATGATGTTTACCTGCAGATTTAATTATGCATGTCCTGATCATAAAACACTCTAAAAAGGATGACGACATTTGAGCGCAAAGATTCTTTAAATTCAGAAGCCATTTCTTATCCATTGTAAAGTTATATTTTGAAACCATCAAGCATCTGACATTCATTGTCTTCTATAAATAATGCATACTGTAGGCTTGTATGAAAGCAACATACCATCATATTATTTCTAAATTACTTTCAGCCTCTCTTTGAGCCCAGGGTCAAGTATAAATCCTTCTCTATATATATCCAATCAACTTGTGGGAATGAGAGGCACTTTCTTGATTGCTTTTAACAAGAAAATGCAGAGATTGGAGTTGCATTGAAAAAATACACACCCGGAAGTCCTAAGCAATTGCCACTCAAATATGCATGCAAAGATTACAAAAGAAATAACTTTTCATAAGATTTAGTCCTCGTATCGTTTCAGCTGCAGTATCATGTAACTTAAAATGTGAGTAAATATTATAGGGGCAGATTTATGTTAACTGGCACATCCCCAGGGATGCGCCAGTTAACATGCGCCACAGTGCGCCACAGCTCCGCCACCCTTGGTGCGCCGCATTTATGATGCGGCGCACCATGGGGCAAAAACGGCACAGATGCGTGACGCATCTGTGCCGTAAAGGTGACGCATTGCTGGAGTTGCGTCGCGAGCGCGACGCAGCTCCAGCAAGGCTCGGGGGTGCCCCATCTCCACAATGTTGCGTCAAGACCTACGCCTGCTTCAAGCAGGCGCAGGCTTTTGACGCAGCATTAGCCTGAAAGTGACTGAGTGAAATCTTATAGATTTCACTCAGCCACTTTTGCGAGGCGCACCTGCCCCGGAACGCCCACCCTGCGCCGGAACGCCCACAAGCGGCGCAGGGCTTTACAACGTGACGCATCTGCCTAGATGCGTCACGTTGTAAATCGTTCGTAGGGATGCGCCACGTTTACGCCGCCTTGCGTGACGCAACAGCGGCGTAAACGTGGCGCAAGTGCCTCATAAATCTGCCCCTATGTGGTGACGCTCATCCCATTTTACTTCCTGCTTGACTTCTGAAGACGATGAGGACCATTAGACAACTCTGTATGTCCACACCTATTACTACTCCTACTAATAATGATAAATATTATTTTATACTGCATTGAATCCCAATGTTATGATAGAACTCTTGCTTTGATTACCCAACTCATTAGTAACCCATTTATTAATCTTGGGTTCTTATTAACATTTCTAAATCGCGCACTAATTAATGTAAGCTTGTGCTTGATTGGGGATTACAAATTCACACCTGTTGATTCATTTTGCCCCACGTGTTGGTCTACAAAATCTCACCTGTTACTTCTTGTTACTTTTTAGGAGGTGCGGCGGCAAGTAGCGTCCATTCGGAGTTTGAGCACATTAGGACGGGTACAAAAATCACACAGCATGGTATTCCCCATTTCGAGGTGTGGAAATCATAATGGAGACTTACTAGCGCACTTTCTAAATAACGCATCCGATGGTATATGACAAATTGCTGATGAGTTATGCTCGCCCCTTTTCAGACATGCCTCGGAATTAGGACATTTGAAGGATGAGGGTCGATCCCGCACGATTTGAGCCTGCAACCCGAGCGAACCTAGGGCAGGGAGCGGGTGAACATTCTGCATGAAGATTTTGTGATTTATGACGACAAGCAAAAATATATCAATTAAGTTTCAGGTCTGGAACGGTGGTTGCTTATTGGAATCTGGTCTGTTATGGAATTCAAGTACGTATTAATTTTAGCGTCTACTCTATTTTCTTTAGCTGTCTGGATGCCTGGATTTTCACAAAGGTTGTGCGTTGTTTGAAATTTCAGTAGAAAGTCTAGAGGAGCCTACATATATTTTTTTTACTGCTGTCAGGGCTCGTTATACCCAGCCTTACGCAGCAGTTTCAGGCCTGGTTTGTTTTTAAAGGTCACCGAGGCGCCTATCATGATGTTTTAAACATTTTTATTTTCCCTTTTCTGTTTTAGATTTTGATGTCTCCGAAGGTCAGGAAACCCATAAAGTTGGAGGGTGTAGTCGATTCAATGACAGGCCAGAAAGAAAACTCCCCTACGCACGATTGTAAGCCTCCACGGCATTGCTTCTCCGCTGACCTTTAACCTGCAATAAAGATTGCACCTTCTCCTGGGAAAACACAGAATTCAATCTCCATGCCAGCTTACCTCTGAGTATTGCTTCACCAATGGCTGCCAGGCCTTCTGAGCTATGAGCTATGATTAGTTTTCTGATGTCCAATATCTATGAAACACAATACCAAATACTGGTTATCTGTGTGCTTATGTTAGACAACAAGAAGCTGCTGTCAACTCAAGAAGATTGTATTATTTATTTGGAGATGGGAGAATCTTGATCAATTGAAACCTTAAGCACCCGTATATAGAGGTCACATTATGGTAATTGCTCGTACATACATTAAATCTAAACCATTCATTTTTAAATGTATATGCGTTAGTTATTTTAGCCTCTTTTGACTTCAGAAGTCATTAAATGCTCCCCAACAAAACAGGTATTTTTTTAAAGGCACATACAACCTTCGGCAACAGGGCTGTAAAGCTACCGGAATAATGCACCCTCTGACGGCAGGACATTCTATATTTAAATGTGAGGAAGGTAAGCATTGCCCTGTATTTTAGCAGAGGGGCTATCTAACCATTACCATTATAAAACTGCTTTATTTAAAGGGCTCTATTATGACAATCAATCAGTTGGGACTTGGCAGAGCGTGGCTAATCACCTGCTAGGGTCCCCAGGTGCTGGGGTCGTTCTGCTGTCAGTGGAAGAGCCATGTCTTGAGTGCCTGACTGAATTCTGAGAGCAATGGTGCTGTTCAGAGGTCGAGGTGGAGGTTGTTTCAGGACTTGGCAGCGAGGTAGGAGAGGGTGGGGCCTCCTCTGCAGTTTCAACGGATGTTGGGGGATGAGCGAAGGCAGACACGCGCTGGCAGTTCAGTCAGTGGTTGATGTATGCTGGCCCTTGGCTTGAACATGATAGGCTTTTTAGGTATGTGTCAGCAGCTTGAGTTGACAGTTAAGTTCTTGAGTACTATCAAACTATATTCTGCTCATCACAAGATTTAAGAATTAAGATATAAAAAAAAGAGAAAGGTGTGTGGAGAAAAAGTGATAAATGTGATAAATGCATCAAATGGTGCTACTGTATATCAAATCGTAATTGGGGAGCAATTGGTGAAAAGTAATTACATTTTATACTCTATGAAAAAAACAAATGTATTTTTTAATATGAATGTGACGACAATCATAGAGGGCTTGATTCAGAAACTGCATTTTATAGTCGGTAAAGTAGTACCACGGTAGTACTACTTACTACAAATTGCAATTCACAATCCTGCACGTGGAAATCTCCAGCTTTCCTATCTTATTTTTGAGGAAGTAAACGTGGAAGGGACTTTGAGAGAGGGAATAAAAAATGGGAATACTTACTACTAAATGCAGGGGCTAAGGTAGGGCGAAGGTGGGGTATAAGGAGGGAAAGATACCCACCTACTGAAGAGTAAACCTAATGACATTCACAAACTACTCTTCCACTACTACAGCCAAATTGGATCCAAAACTGTGGTAAGAGTATTCCAGATCAGGTCTGTAGTAAGTATAGCATCACAGAAGGCCAACCAATGTTACTGCAACAACCTCTAAAAGAAAATAATGGCGGCAGAGATTTAAATTGAAACCTGTAGGAAATAATGTTAAAAGAAATCAATTATTTTTGACTTTCTAACGCATGAATATCAATCTGATTTATTGTTACAATAACATGTAAAAATAAATATTTTATAATTAAGTATTGTAATAAACTAGTCCCTGCTTCTCTCTATGGATCGGAACTGTGGGGCTTGGGCAAGGTCGATTCACTGAGTAAGGCCGAAAATAAATTTATCAAGGACCTTTTTGCTATCCCATCGAGCAGCCCGACCATCCCAATGCTCTTGGACACTGGCTGCAAAGCCATAAGGGACCAGGCTCGGCTTCGTCCCCTTCTGCTCTGGGCACGCTTGTGGAGGGTCCCGGAGCTACAATCTTACGCCAATGGGCTGGCAGAAGTGATGCATGCTGATGGTTGGAGTAGCATCAAATGGCTGAAGGACATAAAACATCTTTTAGGGGAACTGGGTCTGGCCTCTTGCTGGCATAGTCACTCCGCTCCACCAAAGAAGACTCTAAAAAAACTTTTCTGGGAGTGGGTTGACGTGAAGCGCTCTAGTAGCCAGCAGCATTGTAAAACCACCGCAGCTTTCCTGTTGTTCAAAGACGTTGTCTTGTATGAGCCATATATGGATATTATAACAGTTGCCATGGATAGGTCCTTGTATATAAAATTTCGGCTAGGAACCTTGCCCTTGGCGGATCTCTGTTCAAGGTGGAATAAAGCCCAGCACACATCACGCTTTTGTGCCTCTTGTTCGGATAAACCAGAGACGGTGCCACACTTCCTTTTCGAATGCCCGGACTATGGTCGCCCCAGATCACGTTGGCTTGGCCCCATTTGCAGAGAATTGGGGACTCGTCAGCACTCTGTTGCCCTTCGGATTCTTTTAACGAATACAGCCCCTCCTATTGTTTGTGCTGTTGCAAAATTTTTAAAATGGGCTTGGTTGATAAGACTTAGAAGACTGTCCATATCAATTTAATTCTTTTTTTAGCTAATTTATTCTGATATATCGTGTTTTAATTGCCATTCTATTTGTACAGTCTTACTTATTTCGACATGCTGTTTTTATATTTTTTGTACTGCTTTTATGATATGTGCATATCGAAATAAAGCATCAATCAATAAACTATTTAATCCAATAACAAAAGTATCTTTGATTTTTCCCCCCAAAAAAATGTATTTCAAATTAATTCTATTCATAACCTTTTGTAATACATGACACATGTAAACATTTTACTTTCGGTGAGATTCTTTTGAATAAATTGTTAAAAATCCATTTTACTTTAATTTAATACATTTAATTAAGTTGCAGATGTAATTCAAAATTAAGTTAATAGGTTTCTATTTATTTTATTTTGTTCTACATTGAAAATGAATATACACAATTAATTTACCATAACATTTAACATACAGATATTTTTACCACTTTTTAAATTGTTTAGTAATCTTTTCAAAAGTGTTTCTATATTTTACAATATGGAGATCCCCACCCCGGTGGTAGAGAACTCTGCCTACATGTGTAAAGTTACTTGTAGCAAATTTACACTGGTAAATTTGGACCCACCCTATATCAGGTGAGGAGACATTTAAATCCCCACTTCGTAGTAAAATTACACTCAGAAATGGTGAATAGCTAAAAGTTGTAAATTTGCTTTGAAGTGGAACAGTTAATTCACATGTATATATTAATTCAGGTGTAACCTTAGCTTTATGGATATGCCCCAGGTTCCTTTTTAACAGAAGCAAACAAATTTCATTATTTTCATAGACAAATGTATTGAAAAAAGATCAATACATGTTTAGGAAAAATACTAAGAATTTATAGTTCAGCAAGAGTACATTAAGTTTAGTTTAACTCCATTAGGGCTGTAATCAATTTAGAAATGTATTTTGTGAATTCTAATTGTTGCAGGGATTCTGCTCAGGCCCAGAACTATGCTTGTGATCATAGACCATTGAAATGTAGGGACTGAGTTATCATACCACCTCAGTATCTATGAGCCAGAGTCTGACTAGCTATAGTGCCTCACTTGCTCTCCTAACCTTACCAGAGAAACAATCAAATTGGCACCCCAGAACACAACACTCTTGATCCTCTCAGGGATCGTGGTAACAGGACACACCTTTTCTCTCTCTCTCTCGCTCACTCGTACTTTATTCATAATAAAATTAACAGAAGACACAAAGGAAGTTTAGAATATTTATTCAAACTATCATTTTCTAAAATGCGGTATTCATGCCACAATTAGAAAACAAATGCATACTAAAAATACTGTTAGCATGGTCAATAAACCATATATAACAGAAAGCACTGTCATGTTATAAAACAGACTATCCTAAATCCCCTCCCTTGCAATGAAGCTATATGATTATATATCAAATATCTCTGAGATTAGTGGTGGACACTGTATCTTAGCATACAAAGAGGCACGTTCTACATCAGCTGACTAGTAATCTTGTCTCAGAAGCCTTGCTCAGTGTGTCTACTTAAACTCCTGTGCCCAGTTATATGACAAGACATGTGTGCTCATAAACAGCAGCTGCATTTTCATATTATGCATAGGTGCTAGTGCCTGACCAGAGACAATAACAAGGGACAATGTTTGACATTGTCTGTGACGGCACAAAAGCAAACATGTTTATATAGTGACATGTGCAAAGAAAATGCAGACAACAATGTGGACAATTAGGATAACATAGGGGACGCTACAAGGGGCCATGCAGGAAACACATGACACCCTCCCTTAGGTCAAATTAATAGCACTAAAGAAAATACTAAATGTAATCAGAAGATAAACAAACTCAAAGCATAGTTTAGAATTGGGAGTTACTGAAATCAAATAGAAGAAAGTGTCAATTTGGAAAAAGAATCAAATTATGGTGCTTTGGAGGAATCCATTGTGTCACTTGCCATCGCAAATACCAAAGACTCCATAAAGGAGTCTGATTCCACACATGATGATTGGTTAACTGCCTAAGTCACAAGTTCCAAAGAACAGACTTGATCTCAGGTCACAGCTGATGCTGAGACAGTTACCGGGCAGCCTGCATCCGTGTTAGGAAACCTGTATCCTGTGATCAATGTGCCAAAGCACATATTTTCTTGTATGCTAGAGGCACAAACCTCTCATTGTGAAGAAGTCGCAAACCCAAAGGACAGTTCTGAAAATGGGTTGCTAAATGACTCATTAGCAGTCCAATGTAATGGGTGTCTGCAAAGCCAGGCAAATGTCCAATGCCCATTCGTAGGGGCACAAGATACAATGACTATATCTCACTAGAAGTTCTATTCACCTGCAACTTGAAGGTCTCACGAGCAGAAGTGAAAGCTACTTCTTGATGGAACAATAATGTTTCGAGTCTGCTTAGCTTGTTGAAATCTGCCTTCAATGTTGGAATGGAAGGCCACAATGAGCTATCTACAATCCCATGAAGACAGGGTAACAAGACATTAATGCATATTTTTTCATTTTTTTATTTTATTTATTTGAGTTTTATATAGCTCTGGCTAGACCCGAAGGTATCAGAGTGATTAACATGAGTATCCACTTTGTTACAAAATGACATCAGTTACAAGTTACATTTGCTGCTAGAAAAACATTTAAAGAGCACGGAAGACAAGATTAATAGAGCATAGCAGCGTGATGGAGTAGGGCAAAGGGGTAGGAGGGAGATACGGCAGAGAGACAAAGGAAAGTCTGCTCAAAGTCCGGCTGGGTAGGTGATGGCTGAGGGGGAAGTCCACAGCCCATCTCCTCTATAGCTATCAAGGTAGCTGCACCGGGCATCGGCCAAAAAGCTAGGTCTCAACGGTCGGAGGTATGTTTACAGATACAATGTCTTGAGATAAATAGAGCAAGGAAGGGTGATGGGTTAGGGTAAAGGGGTACGAGGGAGATATGGCAGAGACACAAAGGAAAGTCTGCCCGAAGTCCGGCTGGGTTGGTGATGGCTGAAGGAGAAGTAAACAGCCCATCTCCTCTAGGAGAATCGGCCACATGGTGTAGTTTGACATGTTCAATGGAGACTCGCTTCACCCCACACTGTTTCTCCGAGGGGTCAGGAACCGGGGGGAGGTGTCCAGGTGTAGACAGCCACCCCCTGTTGTCGCCCTGAATGCACAGCACAACTAAGACGAGGAGGAGGGGGGGACCGCTCACCTCTGCGCTCAGTTACAAGTGTTTCTGGGCTCCTGAGAACATGTCCGGTATCTCCGCTGCAGCCACAGCTTCTTTTTACATGCAGCGGCTGGGCGTCACAGGCGGATGGAGGCTCCCGTGTGCCTGGATCACTTTGGTTGCAGTGCCAGTGTTCAGGGCTGCGCCATCGGTAAAATTGCTCACTTCTGCTGCGGGCACCCACCGGGTAAGTAAATGGGGGAACTCCAGAACTCGCCGCTCATCCAGTGTAGTCTCCCGGAGGGGCCCGCTCCTGATGTCACGGTCCCCGCTCTGTTATATCAAAATGTGAGTCCGCTCCACCCCATGCGCAATTTTGAGGTGCGATCGCCTGGCGAGAATTTAGCCGATATCACAGCAATGCAGCAGTTAGGTAGAACATGGCCCACAGTGGCAGATGGTCCCAATGTTCAGATGTCAGAAGATAATTTTCCTGCTGGTTTTAGGGTGTTGAAGCACCACGCTAGGTTCTTGAGCGTGGGGCTTCCACTGAGCTTTAGCTCCGAGCAGCCATGATGGTGTTCTGATCTGCTCTAAGTTTTGCTCTGCATTAAGTGACAAACATGGAAACAGACAAAATATACAGGACTCCAGATCGCATTCTGCAACGGTTTTGATCACTAAGCATTAGATAATTCCATTTAGAGAGTTCTGTAATGTAGGGAGAATTGCTGGAACCAGAATTAATTTTTAAATAAGTAGCTAAACTTAGCACTGAAGTATTGCATGCGTCGTGAATTTCAACCTGTTTGCAAACACGTGAATGTTCGACAGTAGAGTCACACTCCTCTCCAATTATAAAAATGAAATGTATTAGTACCTTCACAATGATTTGTAAAAAGAAGTGACCATAATTAATTAATAAAGATGCGTTCATATCTACCTACAGGTAAATGTTTCATGCAAGCTGTGAATTGAAATGTTGAGATAGGCAGGTTGTTCTAATTGCTCTAAATGTAGCCTCATGTAGGTCATGTCTTTCATGGCCGTCAGTTGTTCTTTGTCTGCTAAACTAAATCAAACACTGCAATTCAAATAATGCCATGGCACACACCCATTTTTTGACTGTGTGAAGCATCGAGCTAAACTGCATAATAGATCTAAGCTGACTTTGCCCATGATTCAACATTGACATGTCACTCTGCGCAATATCAATAAAAGACAACACAATATTATTTAAATTTTAGATATGAGATGACAATGTATTAATACTATTATAAACAATTGGAATCACTTTATCCAAATGAGCTTGGTGAATTTGTCTTAAATGTGTAGTAGCTTTCATCTAGGATACTTTCCAAATTTCATAATAAGTAGCATATATAAATCGTTTAGAAAGTGGTTTTTTGAGACCTAATAGAAAATCTGATAAATTCATGTCTTCGGACAGGGGATAAAGGTGTTATTTCACTGCAGACAGTGTTGGAACATTCCAGACAGTGTGGAATGTTCAAACCATTGTTGACATAACCTTACCACTGGATAGATGGTAATACCAGAGTCTGGTGACTGTGAATATTGGGGAACAGGTTTACTTGATTTAAATCCAGGTGTGGATTTAAGAAAACAAGTATGAACACCAATTGTGTCCACTGCCCACAGCAAACACCCACCATGACCCAGAAATGAGGAATTAAATGTACCATTCTGCACCATGCTATTTAATTGGTCTTCAGTGTAGCTTGAAACTTTGCCAATTATCAAAGTGGGCAACAGAGAAAATCGTTGGGTCATTAATTTCTTTAGTTTTCACCAATCCCAGACAGGTAGACTGCTGGATTATTTTGTTCAAGAAAATTAATTGTGTGGGAATTTAACAGGCTTGATATAAGGTTTCTGTGCCCTAAACCTACCAAGACATCACACCCCAAATCAGTTTCAAATCAATAGTTTCCTTCCAGCATACATAGACTTTAAGGGCTAACTGGTTGCTAAACGACAGTGCATTTATGAGTTTAGTCTGAGTAAGCATATATTTTTTGGGTTGGGTGGGAACCAGAACCAATTTCAAATATTATGACTTGGAATCTGACGTGTCATATTCTGTAAAATATGTGAACCTGTCTTTTTGTTTTTTGGAACTCCCTTGAGACGGAGTTGGACAATGTTCCCATTGTGCTTAATTAAAATGGGGATGCTGTCCACTGGCTCTGTTCAGAAAATGATGTCCATAAATATGTTAATTAACAGAACATATCAACATAATTATCTGAATTAAGATATAGATCTTCTGATTCAAAAACAGCATGATACTCAAGTTCAGAAAGCATACAATTTACGGTGTCAAGATTCCAATCATCCAAATCTAACCCTGGTACTATTACATCATCCATAAAAACTTGTAACACATATTTTATCAGCAGTATTTACTACTCTATGTGACACGCTACGTCGTGACGCACCACGTCAATCATGCATGCGCGGCTTCCGCGACACACGCTGATGCCGACCTCTGAACTATAGCAAACCGGCTCCGGATCTCGGCGGCTGCTCAAGCCGAGGACCGGTACCGAATTAGGCATACAGCTGGGTGAGATCTTCAGTGCAAGTAAGTTTTTCTTACTCACAGCGCGACCAAGCAGATATTACTCGCTTTTCAACGCGCTGCTCTCCTCCAACAACAAAAGCATCTAAAATCACTCCATACCACTAGGACCACCTTCACGCTGACCGGTCCTGTGTGAAGCAAGCCGACTCTCCCAATTGGGTACAGTATTGAGCCACATAGTTGTGCATGATCATAGGGTGTTGAACTGAATGACATCAGTACTACAGATAAATATTTTTTAACAATTGAGTGGATATGATTGAGACTTGCTCTCCAAGTGCATGTGCTATTTTGAGAAGTGTATTTACACAAGTCGCTAATGAATGTAATACATCAGATTGCGATCACCCTGCCACTGAGACATTGATTTCCGTCACATAATCCACGATATGTCACAGAGGCATGTTCTTGTATGGCACAAGCAGGGGCTATTCTCCTGTACAAGCATACACTTTAGAGCTAGTGCATGCTCACGACACTGGCATGCGTGGCTGACCATCCAAGCATTTGCAGTCAACAGTGAACTGTGTATACTTTTGTGATGTTGTTTTTACCTGTTTTTCTCCCCAGACGCAGCCTGGCAGCACGGACAGTACACTTCACACCAGAGGAGCAGCTACTCTGCCCTCTCCATGTTGTTAGGATAGGGAATCCCATCCTTACCTCCCCCAGGGGGCTCCCATGCCCTGAAGAAAGTCCCGGACCTTCATGGCCATAGTGGACTGAAACATGTTGGCACTAGGGTCATAGGACCATAACATCCTGATCAGACCCAATTGTATAAATATATTTTATACAGTATTTTAACTTCCCGGATAGACCCTAAAATAAAGGGAAACTGGGGATCTATCTAGGTGATTTTATTTTACGTAAAGCCCCCTCCTTGAATATATCAGAAGAGCTTCCCAACACTGTGGTTGAGCCCACCCCGACTTGTAGGGGTCGGGGTGACCCGATGGTGAAGCATGACACCACTAGGTTGTGTGAGGGTAATATAAACAAGTCTAGTGTATTTCCCTAAATGAACACGGTTGCATTAGACACAACCATACAGGTATACCACCTAATAGCTCCTTCCTCTCTTCCCTATAGACCGCGGGCTAAGTTTTGCAAACTTTACTCAATTGACCGTCTTGTGGTCCACTGGAGTATTTTTTTCGTGTTGTACACATATTTTATCAGCAGTATTTCCGTAGGGCTGAATATGTTGAAAGCAACCTTATCCCGGACAATTCCATCAGTCACTGGAACAGCTGAAATGTTGATGTGGGACAAGTCTGTTTTCAGTTGATGCGACGAGGAATGGGGGACCAACACCCCATTGACCAGTTCTGTAGCAGAACATTCTGGGAGGTAATGGCCATTGATTAACAAGAAAAAAATGTCACACAGCCAATAAAAAAAAAACAAGGAGAGTATGATCCAGACATATATACAAGGTGAGAGAAGATAAGTTAATTTTAACCATGAAATAAAAACCAATCCAATCCAAAAATCTTTATTTCGGCCATTTAGACCATAAAAGATACATGCAAATATATACAGCAATATTTTAAAAAAAAATCATATAGTTAAAATACATAAACAGGGAACAGCATAGTTCATGACATGAGACTAAAATAAACAATATAATAAAAGGCATTTACCAACAGAAGCCATATGTTACAGTGGGGCAAAGGCAAGAACATTCATTCTATATTGGTTTATCCTTAACCAGCTTGGACCTAATACGCCACATGGCAAGGAGAAATTTTGAAACTGCAAAAACAATGTGGGGGGAGGGGTCAGATTTCAATATTCTGTAGGATGTCAAACAGTTCCTTATAGCCATGTTCCTGCATAAGGGCACCAACCAATATTTCCTTGGGGGATTTATAGGTGGGGCAAAAAAACAGAACATGGATTTCCTCCTCATCACACAGATTGCAGCCAGGGCATAGTTTATCCCCTCCATTGGTCCATTTACTAGTGAAGGATTTAATAGGTAGAGAGCCAAACCGCCACTGTATGAACAGCTTCCTTGCCATGATCGGATATATAAAATCCAAAAAAGTTTCAAATTTATAAGAGTTTTTGGATTGAGTAAAACAATTAGTTAGGGTGCCAATATTAAGTGCAGTCATGTGGGATGCAAGATTTTGTTCCTTGTATACTTCCACTAGTCTTTTCCTGGAGACCTTGTTACAACCAATTTCTGGAGTCACCCACAGCTCATTAAAGCCAAGCCTATACAATTCTTTTTTAACAAAGGCTAGCCAGGGGATCTTGTCATTGTGGTTTAGGCTCATAACATGTACAAGATCTTGCCTGTAGTGACTAAGCTCCTTTGTTGACCAGAGTCTATGCCAGAATCTTATAGGTTTGGATTTGAGATCCTCCCTAATGGAAGGTAAACCCAGGTCAAGACGTAAGGGGAGCAGGGGAGTTGCAGTTGGGAGGGCCAAAAGACGCCTCATAAAACTATTTTCGGCACTTACCAGCTCTGTTGCCGCTTGGTGCCCCCATAGCTCGCTACCGTAAAGTGCAGCAGGTTTGACTTGCACTTTATACATCTCAACTGCAGGAGCTATAGGTTTATATGTTGAGGTGTTAGTAACCTTTAGAATAGCCCCGGAGAGTTGAGAGAGACTTAATCGCGAGCTTGCGATCTGAGGGCCCCATAAGAGGTTCTCTTGGAGGGTTACACCCAAATACTGAAATGTTTTAACCCTCTCTAGGACCGTAGAATTTAGGGATGGATTAGGTCTGGTTGTAGATAAAGGGTTAAAAATCATATATTTGGTCTTCCCTGCGTTTATCTCAAGGCCATGCTGCCTGCAGAAGAGATCGAAGCCATCAAGGATTCTCTGGATTCCCATGGGTGATTTGGAAAGCAGGAGGGTGTCGTCAGCAAACATGATTGCTGGTACCCTCCTGCCTGCCAAGACTGGGGCGTCATTATCCCCAACATTAGCTAAGTGTGAGATGACGCTATTCACATACAGGCAAAAAAGAGTAGGGGCAAGGACGCAACCCTGCCTAACACCCCGGGAAACAGGAAACCTATTTGTCAGTGCTCCGCCCCGCCCACAGCGTACCTGGGCGAAGTTGCCCTGGTGCAGTCTGATTATAGCCTGGAGTAAATTAATGGGCACTCCCAACTCCTTCAGGACCTCCCAGAGCTTTCCTCGCGGTACCAGATCAAATGCTGACCTTAGGTCCACGAACACCATGTACAATCTCCCGCCCTCGATGGTCACCGTTTTCCAGAAGAGGAGAACTAGGCGGAAGATTTGGTCCATGGTGGACGTATTTTTCCTAAAGCCAGCCTGGAGAGGACTTAAGATTTCATTTTCCTCCATCCAGTCCAACAGTTGGTCCAGTAGGAGACGCGAATAGATCTTCTGGGGAACATCTATCAGGCTGATTGGCCTGTAGTTGGATGGGAGCAGAGGACAGCCCTTCTTGAAGATAGGGACTATCTCTGCCCCCAGCCAAGTCCAGGGGATCGCCATACCACGTGCAAGTGAGTTAAAAAGGATGTGAAGGTAGGGCGCCCAGACACAAACAAAACACAAGTCAATGATGTAGGTAGATCAACACAGAGAGCTGTCTGAAAAAAATTATCATGATCCCTGTAGTACCAAAGGTACTCAGCTGGAAAACAGGAGGCTGTGACTCAGCAGTAGGGCTAAAAAAATCCAATTTGGAAGGCTTCGCCAATGGTGGTTCCATATAAATGGCACCCATTTCAGAAGGCATAATTGAAGAAACAGGAATTGTGTTGGTTAAATTGTTGGCAGAGGTCTCAGCCTTCCCCACCACAGCAGGGGCGAATCAGTATTGGTGGTCCTCATGGCTGTAAAGGAAAGTCTTGTGGTAGGGTATGTACACTTCTTGGCATACTAAGGAGAATCGGCCACATGGTGTAGTTTGACATGTTCAATGCAGACAAAGCTTTCCTTTGTATCCTGGAAGTGGTGGCAAAATCCCAGTTTTTGAAACTTGTATGCCAAGGACTAGAACAAGAGCATGGTACGTAGGGTAGAATTGCTTTTTGATTGCCATCTTTTCTCAAATGAGATCCTCAACATTTGGAAATCAGCTAGACACAGGACATTTTTCTTTTGTAGGTCCTTTAAGACAGCGCAATGGTTATCTATGTCAAAGGATGTAGCAGCCTCCACAATATTTGGACCGTCAAGGTCTGAAACATACATCTTGATGCCAAAAAGCAGTTTGTATTGTGTCTGCCCACCCAGAGATCTTTTGGGGAGGCACAGGGTCAAGACTGATTTTGCATATGGCCACGTCTGAACTGGGGTGGATTGGTGAGCAAAATAACGATGGATTAAACCCAGATCCGTGACTGGGGGTGAATGTTTTGTCATTGTGCAACATTCCGTCCATCATTTTGTTTGTTTTTCTTATTCTTTAAGAATGGCCATTTGTACAGCAGTTAGCAGTTTTTCAGTAAAAGTAAAACGCATTTCTGCAGATGAATATAAATGTGATTTATAGGTCATGGGCACCATTTCCCATTCATTAAAGGTGACATATGTAAATCCAATTGCACCCAGCAAAACGCAGATGATTACATTTGTGGTATTGACACATGTATGTAAGTGGCGTGTGTTCAAGTAAGTCAAATTGTAACGATCTGAGTGTTTCAGTGTGTTCTGATGTCCAGCAGGAAGTGGAAATATCAAGACGTATTAAAGCATAAAGTTGTTTAATACTTTGTGCATAATCAGGTACATATGTTCTGCCAAAATTAAAAAATCCCAGCAGGGACTGCAACTTTTTAAGAGTACTTGGGGGTTGAAACTGCACACTTCTCCAGGAAGTAAGGGGCAAGACTCTTTATCTCATTGGTAAGTTTATGTCCTAAGAATAGGACACTCAGAAAAGCTATGTTTTATTTGTTGAAGTGAAACTTGTACCCAAGATCAGCAAATTGCAGTATAATTCAATAGATGACGGTTTAATTTATCGACTGTCAGGTAGATGTCATCTACATAGTAAAGTGTTTTTAGAGACACTGGTTCTTTCCACAAATAAATATAAATGGTAATATAACACAGGACTACACTGTGATCTGTGTACGTTTTCTCAAAATGGACAATTATATTTATTAAATAAGTAACCTAAAGGAAAGATAAGGTATAAATAAAGTGCAGTGGGTAAAAATTGGGTTGGAAATGACCAGATTTCCAGACCTCAGTCATTCACATTCTTAGTGACTTCACATATATATTTCCAATAGTCACAATAGTAAAGAACATCTTATGCTCTGCAAGAATCATATTAAGCAATTCTGAGTCAAGATGTGGTCGTTGATGATGTTTGGATCCCAGATAGAATAGGGGGATCAGCAGCAGGACAGCGAAATATATGCCTGAGAATTAATCTTTCTAAGGCCAGACAAAGGAGTGCACGTGCTTCTGCCTGAAGGGTGGCAGTATGAGGCAGGGCCTTGTCAAATGATAATGGCACAGACCAGTGACAGCATATAGAGGTCAATAACCCTTGCAAGGTGCACTGGCCCAATATCAACAACTCCAGAATGAATTACAGCATAGGAGTCAGTGCCCCTTGCCAGTTGCAGCGTTCAACAAGAATTTAAGAAGCCAGGTGAAGACACATTAATTGACGTTCCTTTGCTCCAGGTACTTAGGAAATTGAAGCATATTAACACGTGGTGGGGGAATATGTTGATGTTGCCAGGCTGTGCCTTGTGTTGCCCATATATGCGGAAGTCTAACATCAGGGTCAATTTCATGAAGAATTAATATGATTCATGCCTCAGAAACTCCAGAGGTATTCTTATTGCCTATAGCAGGAAAGCATACAGCATTTGAAAGCCTAAGGCGCTAAAGGCGGACCTGTGATGGCTCTCATAAGCCAAATTGTGTCTGTAAAAACCCTTTGGAAATATCAAGGTGGTTTTGTATTTTTTACGGAATATATTATTAATAGGAGCCATACTATGTGTATCGTGCACTGCAAATGCGCATGTATGACTATTCAAATGTCTAAAGTCAAAGACTATGCAATAGGAATGCTCAGGTTTCAGAACAGGAAAAGGGGGTTATTCATTTGAGATACACAGGACTCAATTACTCCCTGGTACTCCAGATGGAAAAGAATTTCCTTAACAGGTGCTTTAGCATACCGTTTATTAGGATACTGTGGTTGTACTTGAGGTGTAGACCTTATAGGAATGACATGGTAAGGCGATTCTTTATCCCAAACAGTGTGGTTACGATAAAGTGCAGAGGCCAATGAATGTGCCTATTCAGATGCATAGGCTTGTTTGACTATGTCTAGGACAAGGAGTAAAAAATAAGAATACTAACATTCTCATCTTGGGGGGATGCGAGAACAAAAATTGGGGGGCAATCAACCTCCGCCAAGAGAATGTCATAATATGCCCAGAATATTGCTTTAATTGTGTGTTTAACCTCATGTTCTATTTGACTATCTGAAAGATATGGTCTGCCGGAGGGCTACGTGAGTGTCTGTGGTTTCAATTGTAATAAATGTTTCAGTTGCTTTTGCTACCAGAAATTGGTGGAGATTCAGGCATACTTTGGTGATTTCTGCTGCGCTGTCGAGGAGAGTCACTGTCCTACTCCTGTTCAGGAGGAGGGTTCTCACCATCCATGGCATATTTAGCAGTTAAAGTTGCAACTTTCTTTTTCTGAAAAGGGGGTTTATGTGGAGGAGGCCTGTCTTCCTTCTTTATCTTCACATAAGACAAGTATCGTGTATCCCTTTTTGGTTTCACTTTTTCTTCTTGTCTGCAGTCAGATGATCCACCTCTGTCATACTGCTTGTCAAACAATTCCTAAAAGGAACAAGGAGAATGTGTATCAGAAATCAATTACCTGACTGGAGTCTTTATTTTAGTGGGACCATAACATTTGTTTCAGAAGACTGTGTGGGTGGTGAACTCCACGTTGTCTACCTTTCAGTGGCTGTTGTTTAGATTAATCCCATGGTTTTTTAGCAAATCCCGGGGTCGTATGGCATCCTTGTCTTAGATAGGCTTGCCAAGTGGCGGTACTGAAGGTCTGGTTCCCAAGCTATTACACCAAAAAGACATATATATATTAGCAATTACGATAGGCAGCTCGCATTTGCAATTGGCTACTGCCACTGTGGCAAGTCACTGGCATATAGCCAAAGATGCTTCTTCACCTTTAACATTGGAAAGAATCATTTCGGAGACAAGTTTCATCCCCAAATTCCAGGGTAGGCCCTGCCTCATTTTCATTCTGTGTTTGAGGGCATTCGGTAGAAGGGCCATCCAGAGAGTGCCATAACAAAGAGGGTAAACTGTGGCAAAGCTAATCCCCAAGGTGTTGTATTAAGCTTAAGTGGGAATTAACCCAGTGGATAAGCACATACTTAAAATTCTTTGTTTGTCCTGTGGTCCCATAAGGGGAAACACAACTACAAGTTTATTGATTTTTTGGACAAAACGGGATTTCCTCATGATTAGTTTTGCCCTTAACTGAATGAACAATTACAGGACTAATGACAGAGGCTGCAGGCAACTGAACTTGCACTTTCAGGCCCAGTTGAGCTGGACCAGCCAGCAAAGTATGCAAAATATTCTGAGTAAGACATCTATATAAGATGGCAAGAACATTATACGAAGCATGGGTTTGAACCAAATTCAAATTACCTAACTCTGGATACGGAGCATAACCTGCTAATACTAGCCATGTGGCCTCTTCGTAACTAAGGGGGCCCATTCAAACAGTCCCGGGCGCATGGTGAAGAGTGCAATTGTACCAAGTCTTGTGCTCCCAGATTATAAGAGGAATTTCAACAAGTGCATATGGCCGACATGCAACAGGTGCCTGGGTATTTTGTATTCAAGAAAAGTATTATCATTAGCATCCACAGCCGGAAATGTGATCCAGAAATAAAAGAATTCAAAGCTGAATGCTGTGTCCACTTCTACAACAAAAATCACTTGAGACCCAGATGCGGGGACTCCATGTTGTGTTAACCCAGCTGGGTGGCAGTTAACAGCAATAGTAATGAGTTCCGCTATAAATAATCTAAAGGATTCAAAGCATAGCACAAATAGGGTATAAACCTTTTAATATTTAAGCTTGAAAAACCAACAGAATTAGATGTTCCCTCACAGCTGTGGAGGTCAAATCCGTAACACCATGGACATCTCTAAAAAAAAGGTGCGAGGGTATTGTGGACAAGCACAAGCACTACTCAGGGTTCCTGCAAGTAAGTACCTGATCAAAACGTTGGTGGCCCCATGTTTCAGCGATTCTGCTCAGGAACATGTTTGGGTTCATAGACCATCGGCATGTAGGGACTGAGTCAATATACCACATCATTATCCATGAGCCAGAGTCTCACTATAGTGCATCACTTGCTATCTTAGCCTTTTCAGAGAAACAAGTGAATTGGCACCCCAGAACACAACACTGTCAATCATCTCAGTGATTGCAGTAACAGGACACACCCTTTCCCTCTCTCACTCACACTCATCCACAAAAAAGTTTGCAAGAGACACAAAGGAAGATTAAAATACTTACTCAAACTATCATGTCCTAAAATGCAGTAATCGTGGCAGAATTAGAAAACAAATGCATCTTAAATATACTGTTAGCATGGTTAATAAACCAGATGTCATAAAAAGTCCTGTGATGGTATAAGACAGAATATCCTAAACACCCCTCCCTTCTACTGTAGCTAGATGATTACATATCAAACATCTCTGGGATTAGTGGGGGACACCGTATTTTAGCATACACAGATTGATGTTCTACATCTCAGCTGACGTAGCAATCTCATCTCAGAACCCTTGCACAGTGTGTCCACTTAACCTCCTGTACTCAGTTATATGACAAGACATGGGTGCTCATAACCAGCAGCTGCATTCTCGTGGTTTGTCAAGGTGCTAGTGCCTGACCTTGAGAGAGTAACAAGGGTCATGTTTGACCTTGTCTGTGGTGTTCAAACTAAATCCCAAGAACAGAACTGAACATAAAAACATATGCAGTTTCCGTGTCAAAGAACAATTTGGGACAAAAGCAAGTATGTTTATATAGTAACATGTGCAAAGAAAATGCAGCCTTCAAAGTGCACAATTATGCTAACAGGGGGAAAACCTCAATGGGCCATGCAGGAAACACATGGCACAATGGTGTTATTCTTTTGAAGGTTTGTGTATTTTGTATTACCATATCTCTTCCTAAACCCCACCTTAATTTTACATTAACCGTATACATTTTTTAGTAATTGGTAGAAATGAGTTCTCTAGTTGGCAAAGGTTTGCCCTCTGTCCAAGTAGAGACCATAACCTAGTGAGGGTATGCCAGATCCACAACATAAATTAACCTGTGCTCACCCTCTGGTAGCATGGCACAGAGCAGTCAGGCTTAACTTAAGAGAAAATGTATAAAGTGTTGAAGCAAGTTCTGATTATCAAAAAGGAGAACAGTGAAGCTTGGCAATCAGGAACAGTTTAAGTTTAATTAAACAATCTGGGAATAGCTGCCACATCTCTTACAGTTGCATGCTGAAATTAATTTTGCATTACGTACATGGCATGCTTCATACTGTACATTGGGTCAATGAAATAAAGCTCATCCCCTTTGGGCAGGAAATACTGGTATAGTGAGTCATAAATTGGGAGCCTCATTTATGAGGCCCGCCCAGCACTATTGCGCTGACGCAACGTCACTCTTTTAATTTTCCGGTGGTGCAATGTGCCACTGGCATATTTATAAGGACACGTAATACCATGTTACGTAGCTTTTCAAAGCCTTATAAATATGTGCCCATTTCACCTACAAAACTGTGTGAAAGTGGCATTTCATGGGTGCTGCTGGGGGAGTTCCCAGCAACATCCATGACTTTTTGACACTGCCCCAGATTTATAGGAAATCATAAGTAAGAGGCAGTGCCACAAACGTTGCACATAGAAAAAGGAAAAAGCCTCCTGTGATTGTTTTGTACAGAAAGGTTTCCCTTCCTGCACAAAAACAATCATCCCCGCAAAGCAGGCACCCTTGCACCTTGGTGCAAAGGTGCCTGTGTTGGCGCATGGCAGCCTATTATCCACCGGTACAGTGGAAATGGACTGCCTACGCCTAAATCGCTGCGTCGCCTTTTTGTATGCAGTCTGCTGCACCCCATCTACTCCCTCCGCTGCGCACCCAGGCCTCACTGCTCACCTTTTTGTGGACAGGGCACCTTCTACATCATGCAGTCCCGCTATGCCGCCAAGAAGTCTCACATATGGTGCTGAGCCTTGATAACGCTATGGCTCAGGACACACTTGTGCTCCCATCATCATCGCAGGTTGCTCACACGCTGAGTCCTTGCACGTAATGGTGGGCCCCCCTGCTCGGTGGTTCGGGCCTACATGAGGCGTCCGAACCACTAGGAAGGGCCATCACAGCGCTTGCGATGGGAGCAACTCTAAAATGGCATAGAACACATGCACCCTGTCTTTTTTATTGGTAGGGTCACGTGTGTAGTGACGTATGTGCTGGATGGGTGTGGTGTGGGTGTATACCAGCCATGAGGGAGTGTGTGTTACGTTCTGACAACTAGACCTGGAAGTAAGAAATCACTACAATGGAAATCTGGGCCATTAGCGTTCTTGTGTTTTCCTGGAAGCGTAAGTGGAGTGGGCTGGACTGACGTATGCCAGTGCTGCGCGAGGCTGTGAACGATGACTCCAGAGCTGTGGGCGTGGTTCTGTCCTGAGCTATATGAGAAATCAACTGATTCGGGTGTCCGTGTTGTAGTACTACCGTCACCCGGGTCTTAAACGCAAATGTGCCATTATGTCTGTAAAGTCCCACAATATGGCTAACATGGAAGGTACGGGGTATCATTGACCTTATATTCATCCATAGTTTCACACATAAAAGATGGCGGACATGACGCATTTCTGCGAATATGAATGTTTGTTGTACATTCAGTGGAGTGTTGTACCTGTAGTAATACAGGGCTGTGAAAAGTTTAGGTTGCAGTTTTTGGCACATGAAGGGCAGATAATATATATACTTATCTGGTCATTCAGGTATACTGTCGAACTTGGTGCTGGAAATCAGTGTTCAAGGCTCGGAGTCGCGTCCACAGCCTTTCATTGTAGAGTCATGCCGTAATCTACGCGTACCTGAAAATGTACTGTAAATATGGTGCTCATGTAAATTGTTGATATAGTTTTGGGTCGACTTCGCGCTATATAAATATGCTAAAAAAACAAAAACAAGAAATAACACACACTTATAAATTGACTATAGAGTTTCTTTTCAGTATTGTAATGATCCTCTTTGTACGTTCATGTTTGTAGAATGAGCGAGAGAAAGATATATAATCAAAGTTTTTGTTACTAGCAGAGGTAAGTTGGTTGAAAATGCTGTTTACAGTACAATATTATGTGGTAGGGCGCAGGAGCAGCATTTTACAAACATAATAAGTACACAGACACAGATAGATAGCTGAAGTGGGTACGGGCATGTGTGCTCAACTCCAATTTATTACTTTGCTGTTGGTAACAAGTAGAATAGTAATCATGATATCATACATAGATATTCAAACATAAACTCTCTCTCTCTCTCTCTCTCTCTCCCAATTCAACTCCGGTCTGAACCTAATTATATGAAATTACGAAAGCTTCTCAAAACCCACCTCTTCCCGCAATAACCTCTCCCCTCCCCCCTCAGCCTCTACCATTGGATGTCTGTTTGCAATCTCAGCGCTGGGACGCTTCCGGGCAGCCATGCGCTATATAAGTCCCAAATTCATTCATTCATTCATAAACGTTTTATGACTTCTGCTGTACAATGGGAAGAGCACTGTATGTGAAATACTACACAGAAGATTCTATCCTGAAGGGTTCATGAGTTGTGGTGCAGTAAGGTAGGATCGGTTTGTGTGGAGCCTGCGATGATGCGTGGTTCAGTCAGAGCGCACTGGTAAGAATGTCTTTTGGCAACTGAATTTTGCCTTAATAAGGCCACGTGGCAATTATTTATGATGCACTGAGTTAGTGGTATGTGTGGTGCTCAGCGTGTTGCCTACTGGACTGCATCATTTGTAATCATGATTGAAATAAAAGATGAAACATGTATGGAATACATTGTCGAAATATGTACGTTTCAGGGACATTATAGTTCAAGTTGTGACCTGTGGTGTCCGCAGTGTAGACTACCATTGAATGTGCCTTTGCACTTGCAGCGTGAATTTTGTTTTTCAACTAAACCTTGGACTGATATAAAAGAAGTTTTTGAAGGAAGGCTACTAAAGGATTATTGTGTAGGTTTGAGGGACGTTATACTTTGTTTGGTACTGCATTCTAAGAATAATGAATGAAGAGTCAGTTGAATTCTGCTTGAATTTCATGTGGCGATGAATTATGGTGCACTGAGTTAGTAGTACCTTTTGGACTGAGTGTGTACATAACCTGTGATGATGGGTGGTCCGGGCAGGCCGCTCTTGGGGTAATGTTTTTTGACTAATGCATTTTGCCTTAATAAAGCCTTGTAGCGATTATTTATGGTGTACTGAGTTAGTGGTACGTCTGGTGTTTAGCGTGTGCTCATCCTGCGATGATGCGTGGTCTGAACGGGCTGCACTCAAAGCATTGACTGTTGCAAACTGGACTGCATGTACTTTGAGGGGGAAAAAAAGTACCATCGATAGTTATCAATTCTTTAGCAACAAAATGATCAGAATCAGATGATACTTCCAGTGGTGTAGCTGATTTTGTTTCCAAAAAAGAAATTCAGATTTCCAATGAAGAAAAAGTGAGGTTTAAATTGTGATCGGTGCTGTCTGCAGTGTAGATCGCCATTAAGTGTGCCTTTGGACTTGCAGCATGAATTTTATTATTCAACTAAATCTATAACTGATATAAAAGAAGTTTTTGAAGGAAGCATACTAAAGGGATATTGTATAAATGTGATAGCTGTTATACTTAGTTTGATATTGTACTCTGCAAATAATGAATCAATAGTCTATTTAATTGTGAGTTCTGATGACCGCAGTGTAGGCAGGAGGCAGAAGTTTGGTAGAGCCCACAGCCATGTGGCGTTGAGTAGTGCTGCACAGTATTGGTAATTTAGCGTGTGTGCAACCAGCAGTGATAAGTGGTACACAGAGTTAGTGGCACCTGAAGCAACAATGTTAATAAAATCAAGTCTTCTTATATATACTTTTGTCCTCTTACAGGACTAAGTTGCAGTAGATCTCCAAAAACTATGATATGTTTTTCTTTAAATAAGACATCTGAGTCAATACGGCTACAGTATAGATTCAAAGCTAAATTGAAGTTGTGAACCCTGCTGTCCGCACTGTAGATCAAAGACAGTAGTCAGCAGAGATATCGACAAATATTTTTGTCACTTATTTTAACAAAATCAGAACACATAGAGTACAATTGTTTCTGCATTAAACAAATCAAGGTTGAATTCCCTACTCTCCATAGTGTACATGCAAAGCTGAATTTTTGTTGAGAACCCTGCTGTCCGCACTGTAGATGGAAAGCAGTAGTCAGCACAGATATCGACGAATGATTATTGTCACTTATTTTAACAAAATTTAAATACATACAGTACAATTGTCTCTGCCTTAAATAAATCAAGGCTGAATTTCCTACTGTCCGTAGTATAGATGGAAAGTTGAATATAAGTTGTGCACCCTGCTGTCTGCAGTGTACATCGAAGGCAGTAGTTGACACAGACATCGAGGAATGCTTTTTCTCACATCCTTTAACAAAATCTGGAGACATATAGTACAATTGTCTCTGCATTAAATAAAGAAAGGCTTAATTCAATGCTGTCCGTAGTGTAGAAGCAAAGCTCAATTCAAGTTGTGAACCCTGCTGTCCGCAGTGTAGATCGAAGGCAGTAGTCTGCACAGTTATATAGACAAAAGCTTTTTGTCACATTCTTTTACAAAATCGAAAGATACAGAATACAATTGTCTCTACCTTAAATAAAGCAAGGCTTGATTCAATGCTGTCCGTAGTCTAGATCCAAAGCTGAATTCAAGTCGTGAATCCTGCTGTCCGCAGTGTAGAATCGAGGAATGTTTTTTGTGACATACTTTAACAAAATCTGAGGACATAGTACAATTGTCTCTGCCTTAAATAAATCGAGACTGAATTCAATGTTGTCTGTAGTGCTGATGCGTCACTGGTATCAAGTTGTAAACTCTACTGACCGCACTGTAGAACAAAGGCTGTAGTCAGCACAGATATCGATGAAGAATTGTTCTCACTTATTTTAACAAAGTCTGAGGACATAGAGTAGAATTGTCTCTGCCTTACATAAATCAAGACTAACTTCAATGCTGTCCATAGTGTAGATCCAAATCTGAATTCAAGTTGTGAACCCTGCTGTCCGCAGTGTAGATCGAAGGTAGTGGTCGATACAGATATAAGTCTGCGATGCTGTGCCACTGAGTTTGCAATGGGCCTGTATCGAGGAGGCACGTGGTCATGGCGGCAGCCATGTGGCAGGGTGAGGACCTTCGGTGTGGTGGCGTCCCTTTTCTTTGCAGAAGTGAACCACGCCCACGGCGTAGGCTAAATATTTATAGTCTGACGCTGACGTTGCATATGTTGGACTAACCTACTCCACTTCTGCTTCAAGGGGGGGAGACAACACAGCTACATGATGTAAATATTCCCCAGTGTCTGAGATAATATGGTTGCGTCCACTATGCAGTACACTACACGTATCAATAGTATATCTACATACAGAAAATTTTTGGTTTGCGTAGTGAGTTGTGTATAGCATATCACCGGTAGTGTTAGCATTGTGTACATTATTGTTGATGTGCGAGTTCCTTCCCTTATACATAGTTGGTTGTCACATCTCTGAACATTGAGCTAGTGTGCTGTTGAGGGGATATATTCTTTTGGGAAGGTCAGTTGTCCTGTTTTGCACTGCCTCGGAGGTAGTAGAGGGGGAGGGTTCAGAAGGGGTGGTTATACCGGTGGTGGTGCTGGGTATTGTGATTTTTTGGGGTGTCGGAAGTGTATAATTAGTACCTCTATCATATATTCCTCTTTAAATATGGGTGTGAGTTGGATGTAATTCACGCAGTACATAGTCGTCGTCCTTACACTAGTTAAATGTTGATGTTAATTTGTTAGTGGTAAGTGGAACTATTGCCTGTTTTTTTAGGTAGCATTGCAGATTTGGCTTTTTGTTGAAAATGTGGGGAAGTTGTGAACATTATAATTAGGAATTGTCATTTAAAAATCCTTTGAAATTCACTGAAAAAACCATAGGTTTTAAGCAGGTTATAGTTAGGAATTATCATTTAAAAAAACCTTTAAAATTCACAGAAAAAACCATAGGTTTCAAGCAGGTTATAGTTAGGAATTATCCTTTAAAAAACCTTAGAAATTCATTGAAAAAACCATAGGTTTCAGGGGTGTTACCGTTAGCTGGACATTTCACTTATACAAAACCATTGAAATTCCTCCGTTATAGTTAGTTGTACTAACTGTAACTCTCGCTCCCGCAATCCACTGGTGATGATGTCACATATTACATCATTTATGACATGGTCAGTGACATCACTGATGACATCTCAAATAACATCACTGATGACAACACTGATGACATCATCCACATAACAATCAGATATACCTCATCATACAGTACTATAACCTTTCATCACTCACTGTAAAATACAGAGTACTATATTTTAATCCATTGACACAGCAATACAAGTATCTAAAAACCCACACAGTGATTCCTAGATCTACACACACATTTAATCAATTAATTATAGATTTACTCATACATGTTGTCAATGATCAATAGAACTCTATCAAATATACTTATACACCTGCTGGGGCCCACACGCTGTTTGTTCCCCCCGCCGCCGTTGTCTTCACCTGCACGGCCGCCGGGGAGGAGAACTACAGCTCCCAGCAGGCCGGGCGGGTCACTTCCTGCTTCCTGGTTCTGCGCGCCCGGAGGCGCTGAAAAGGAGGAGGCTCCCACTGAGGAGTGGGGGGTCATTTTGGACAGTCTTACCTGCCACACGCCACACACCGCTGCTGGGGCCCACACGCTGTTTGATCCCCCCGCCGCCGTTGTTATCCACCTGCACGGCCGCCGGGGAGGAGAACTACAGCTCCCAGCAGGCCGAGCGGGTCACTTACTGCTTCCTGGTTCTGCGCGCCCGGAGGCGCTGAAAAGGAGGAGGCTCCCTCCGCGTCGCGGGACGCGCGCCGGGCTAAGCCCGGGCAAAGGGCGGGCCCTCTGTGGCCCTCAGAGGCACGAGAAGGACGGGACGGGCCACCCCCCTTGGTTCCGCGACAAGAGGAGGTATATTGTTTTGAACTAGACATTGACATTCCATGGACAGTTCATTGTCCCCTGTAAGCCATTACCATCGTACCACACTGCATTATGTCACGCAAGGGGACCGACAAGAAATCTCCTTTATTGCGCGACCTAGGCCAGGGGTCCTTAAACTTTTTCGTGACCAGTAGATCATTGCCTACCTCCTGCGAAGATGTGAATGACCTGCGCCAATCCATAGTTACTAGGCAATCTCCCCCACTGATCCCAGATAGTCCACAGAACTTGCCTTTTTGGGAGGAAATAAACGCTTTATGCGGTACTAAGTATGCCCTAGTGGCATCCCCATCCCCCGTAACAGGCATCAACACCATTACCCCAATTAGGAAACCTTGCAACCCATCCTCATCATCTCTAATAGATATTACCCAAGGTAATGCATTGTTTCAGGGCCCAAATGCTAAAAGGAAACATGATGGGACAAATGGCAGCGGCAATATCCCGAAAATACCTAAATTCTGTGTAGGGCTTACATTGCCAGTCACTAACCCCACATTAACTACGGTGGAGGTTGGAAAGTGTGACGACCAAGTATCCTCTCCCCATTTTTCTCTTCTGTTTCAGTTAGAGCTATTACTAAACTCCATCGTATTACCACTGGTTGAAAAAATCAATCTCTTGGGTGATAGACTCACAGGCATCGAGAAAATCATTCAAGCCAACTCCCCACCAACCCTTAAAGGTCCATCTAATAGGGGAAGAGCCCCCTCACCAACCACCACAAGAAAAGAGATAAATGCTACAACTAAAACCAACTCACCGGCCACTACTAAGAAGGTATTACCCAATGGCTCTGACTTATTCATTGCCCCCAATACTCCTTTTCCTATCAAAATAAGTAAATTTGCCCAAACCTCTCCACAATTCCCAAATAAAACTGCTACAACTGCCCCTAAAGTCGCCCCTAAATCTGGTTTTACTAAGAATACTGCTACCAGAGTGGATTCGAACAGAGCAGCATCCATACATTTACCCCCAGAAGCCGCCCCATTTGTTCTTGTTCTCTCGGGAATACCGGTACCCTCCAACGGGAAACCCGAAAGACGCAAGGAACTCCTAAATAAGGTCATTTTCTGGCTAGCCAAAAACAGGCCACTGACACCTGATCACGATGGTGGAATCCTGTGTGTAAGAAGGGTGGGCTGGTTAGGGTCTTTAACCAAAGACATCAGTGGAGACCTGGTCCTAGTGAAATTTAGAAATAGGAACATTGTCCCCTATCTTCGATCCAACCCGCCCCAAAAAGGAGACGGCCCCATATCTGTGTGGGATTTACATGATTTCTACCCAATACAGCCTATATATCCGGTCAATACAGATTATACCCATCTGCTGGGAAGGGGTCCCCACGCTTTCAGTGGTTGTAATTTTCTTGCATGTAAGAGACTTGATTCGCGGTATAATGGCTGCAACTGCTGATGAAATTGTATAAAGGGACAGCCTAATGTGTTAGCTTAGTTGGTAATTGCAAAACTGGAAAGTACTTCAAAAGTCTGGGCATAGGTTCCTTAATTTTTAGATATTTTTATCCTGTAGATATATGATTGTATTGTATTATCGCTTGTATGTTTGTTGCCTTTTCTTTTTTTTTTGTTATGATGATTGTATTTTAACTGTACGCTTTTATGATTTGAAAGAAATTCGAATAAAGCATTATCTATCTATCTACTTATACACCTATATTGACATTACACACCAGCACACATCCTATTCAGTTATGCATTCATCATACTCACTTTTGTAAACAATGATTCATATTTATATTTACTCAGCTACACACTTATACAAATAGCACTTTATTTATTCATACTCATACTTAATGTGTTATTAAATCACTATTACAAGTATACAGTTATCTATATAGCCACTCATGCAATCAATGAGTCTTATGTATACTTATTTATATATAACAACTGTTACATACACTGCTTTTTATTTTTTCTACTTCGTTGGGCACGTACCATTGAGAAATATATTTGCTCATCACCACATCCATAAAGATATTCACTCACCAAAACAACTATTATAACATGTAGTCTTAATGTCATATACCTACTGAATTAACTATTCACATATCTTTGGGCAGTCACTGATCCCCCACTCAACCACACACATTCACAGTCAGTTAACTAATCAATAACTAATACAGACTTTCACGTAGCTAGTAAGCAACTGGTGCAGAAGTTTACACAACAACTGACCAAGTAATACAGATATTCACACAGTTTAGTCACTATCCAATATATTTAGTGAGACACTATAAATTACTCAAGTAAACAATCAATCACAATCCTACTAAATCCTCTATCCAGATATTTACATATCCACTGATTCTTCAATGCAGATTGGTGTATATATAATGCATATTTAAATAACAAACCAAACCACATTCACTGGATGATGTTATCAGTGATGTCATGTGAGATGTCATCAGTGATGTCATCAGTGGATTGCGTTGCGGGCGCAAGAGTTACAGTTAGTACAACTTACTATAACAGGGGAATTTCAATGGTTTTGTATGAGTGAAATGTCCAGCTAACTATAACACCCCTGAAACCTTTGTTTTTTTCAATGAATATATATATATATATATATATATATATATATATATATATATATATATATATATATGATATTAACTTTGATATAATTGTTTCAATCGTGGCTGTACCTGTTTAAGGGGTAAAGGGTTTATAAACAGATGCTGTACTGGCTTGTTTGAATTTGATGAATGATTGACAATTTGTTGTTGATTGAGATAATCTTCCCAAGGGGAGCCATTTTCTACTGGTTTGATAGTGCCTTGTCACCACGGTGTGAGGGACCCCTCTCAAATTCGAAGCAAAACAATCCCAACTTTCTGAAAGTGGCATTTTCATACTTGCAATTTAAAATCCAGCTTCACCCTAAGTTGTTAGCGGGTGGCACAGTCAGTGCTGCAGGCCCACTAGTAGCATTTAATTTACAAATCCTGGGCACATATATTTCACTTTACTAGGGACTTGCAAGTAAATCAAATATGCCAATTGTGGATAAGCTATTGTTACCATCTTTTGAGTACGGAGCATATGCACATCAGCACTGGTTAGCCGTGGTAAAGTGCCCAGAATCCTAAAGCCAACAAAAATTAAGTCAGCAAAATAGTAGGTCAGACATAAAAATGTTAGAGGAAACCATTCCAAGGATGCCAGATCTAACATTATTTTTTCCGCAGTTTTCCACCACTGGACCCATCCCTTTCACTCTTAGTACAAAAATGTGCATCGATGTACTCACCACAGTGGAAAAGATCTCCATGCAGAGAAAATAGGAGAGGCACAAGTGGCTATTTGGGGTGTGCAAAACTCATGCAATTTGCTGTCGCTTATTTATGCAAAACGCATCTCTCACTCCAAAAATTACCTGAAATGTCAGTTCAGGTAAAGAATCAATGTGAAAATGTAATTTTGAGTTGATCTCCGGTTGCTTTTGTCCATAACAGTGCCTATCACAATCTGATTTGTAGTTTTGTGCTCAAAATGGTCTGATGAAGTAAAAATATCTACCTGGAATGTTTCTGGACAGCTAAGGTCAAAGGAATTTCTGCTTGCATTCTAAACACTGCTGCTCATGTTCAGCTTTGTACTGCCACTCACGAAAGGTATCCGAATGGTCAACTTGGGTGAAAAATCTACCTGAAATGCCCCTTTCCTTCCAGAATTTGCTGAACAGTACATGTTGGATTACATTTGTATCTGAAATTGTGCAAGGTGCCATAATGATGCAATCCTGTAATTTTAACCCGTTAACCGAAGCCGTTTTTTCGCGGCAGTGCAACCGTTTTAAAGAACGGGCGGGGCTGCGTCAGCCATTGAATGTCCGCAGCACCAGCCAGGTAGTGCTCCGAACGTTCAACGGCCGACGGCAGCACTTAACGGGTTAAATACATTTCATTACAAACAAATTACCAAATTATGCCAGCATATTTAAAATTTGACCTAGGTCTAGTGGAGACCACAACCCAAAGGTTTGTGAATTGCATTTTGTGGTAAGTAATTCATATTACATGAGTAATGCATTATAGTACTCCAAAATGCAGTTAGTTAATCAGGCCTTGAGTGTTCTGAAACACATATGTTACCTCCTTTGTGGGAGATGTCTCTAAAAATCGCAAGCTGGGGTCTGTATATTTTCATACGTCTCAGAGAAAAAAGTTTCAGGTGAGGCTAAATCTGCACGTCAGACTCCGGTGAAGTCACTGATGAAATACTTACAACATTTTTGATGCTATTTTCAACACGTAAAAATGTGAATGGGTGACATGTTGAGAAGTAGTTAATCTCTCAACTTTCTATTGACTTTGACTTCACAATCCTGTAAACTGGAAACATTGTGTTTGAAAAGAAAAACTAGGGGCCAATACATCATCTTTGCTTTGTTCTGGAGTGCTCCAGCCTGTGATGGATACATATTCTTAACTTACAAATAAAACGTCAGGAGCACACCAGGAAATGGCTTTTCATGGCAAAGTGAAATTACACCTGCGTCTGATAAATCAGAGTTTCATTTTATTTTATAGCAAAGTGTGAAGATCAATGACTTTGCCCTGAATATTAGTGCTAATGAGTTAACACTTAGACCTGGGAGCAATTTTAACTACATTGGAGTTTTCAAAGTAATTTCGGTAACTTTGTGCTGCTCTTTAATTTGGAATTACTGAAATACCCATAATTACACCCCCTTGCGTAATTAAGAGTAATTTCTAGGGAAATACATTCCCACAGAGAGAGCACATTAGAGAGTGCAAGTAGCTGTCATGTTACTGTTTATGTTCTGTTGCATTTAGAGATATTTTGTAGTGCAAAATACATCCTCGCATCCATTTTGGACACATAAGTGCCTGTTGTGCTAAGTAAGTAGTGCGATATGCCTGGAGGAATTTTCAGATAATGGTAACTCTGCATGATTAGGCTTCAGTGAATTTATGTGAGTAGTGTTCACCTTTATCAAAGTGTGGCAGGGTGGGGGTCCTCTCGATACTTCTCAAGACAGATGTTCATATGTCTACCACGATCTAGCACTAGCTAGTTTGAGGAGTGTGCACCTAGCACTTATGAACACACATTAGTTCAGTGTGAGAGGAGGTGTACAGGTCTTTTGGTGTTTCAATAAATACCTCCCACTTCAATTGTTATAGTTATTTTGTGCTAGTTGCTTCATCTTTTACACTTTTCACACAATGCACTTTCGTGATTTCTTTGAAGGTGTTTATTACAGCCAGGATATTAGCTATATCTCATAACACCGCCTATTTCAGGAGTTTAACAGGGGACGGGGGTGATTATGCACAAAGAGCACCGTCTCACTCTGCGCTGCTGTGCACATTTAAGTCAGTGTGTGGGGCGCAGACCGAAGCAGTCAGTGCACTGTGTCATAGTAAAGGTGGTTTTCCAAGTGCAGGCACAAATCTGTGTCGACACTAGGAGCAGCACATTAGTGAAAGGTTGACCAGCTGTTTTAAGTGGCCGGTCTGAATTTGTCTTTGCAGACACAACTGGCCTGACTTTTAAACCAGGGCAGAGATTTAGCTGCAGGTGGGTGCATTAAGAATCTGCACACTATGTTATGTTCACAACGTAGAAAGGTTTTAGCAGTACCTGTAATAGAGAGGGCACTTTACTCATATACATTTACACAACATCTTTAGGGGAGTATTGCTTTTCTTGCAGGTGTGTATGTGTAGCATTTTGTTTGGTGTGTGATGCACCAATCTCAGGATTTTATGCACAATACTACACGGTTTACATTTTGTAAGAAATGTGGTTACTGGTTGAGGGGGATAAAACCCTTCTCATGCAGTGACAAGGGTGAAGACCCAAGCACACCCTAAATTATTCTGTGATCAACCCTCAGGTAGCTTGGCTCAGAGCAGTCAGTCTGAACTCAGAGGCAATGTGCAAAGTAATTGTGCAACACTACAAACATTAACAAAGTAAAAACATACCACAAAAGAATCCCACAACAGTTTTAGTAAACTAGGGCGTTTTAAAAAGACATAAAACAAGACCAAAATGACAACATTCTAATCAGTAGAACAGGAGATATTACATTTTCAAGACTTTAGTGAAAAAAAGCACCAAAAGTTATAAAGAGTCAACTGTGGATATCTGGTCCCGCCAGACTATGACAAAGTCACAAGTTCAGACTGACTACAATGGAGTGTGGGATGCTTACACGGGCCCAGTTAGGCTAGCTCAACTGAGTACCTTAAATCCTCGCTTGTGGAGTGTTGTGATCATCTGTGTCGAAGCTTGTGAGCAGGCTTGCAAGCCCCCTGGACCTCTGAATGGCCACACATTCTAACAAATGTCCCAAAAAGTCACTAACCCCACTCGCAAGAAAGGTCACCTACTCGACCCTATATTTCCCAATGATCAGACCATCTCATGATCCCCTTCTTCGTGAAGATTCCTACTGGAAACCCACCGACTATCCCAATCACCTGGAGAGACTGTAGCTGGTAAAAACGTCTCAGCGAAAATTAAAAACATACCCATAGGGGATCCAGCTCAGACCTAGGCATGGACCCGCAGATTGCAAATGACAAGGTTACCCAGTGGCTAAGCCATTCACTGGGCCAAGCATCCCTATAAAAACTCGCACACGAAACACTAAGAACAAATCTGCCCTGTGGTGTCCCCCCCCCCAGCTCCTAACACAAAATATGGAGATAAAAAAGCTGAAAGGAAATAGAGGAGAGACTCTGGAGAATCCAAAAAGTAGAATATTGAGAGATCCTGAGGAAATACAAATCAAAAAAGCTCAAGCAGCCTACTACAAAGCTAGGATCAACAACACTTCCAACTTCCTGTGTGAGATGTTCTAATTTGTGAAATCATTAATGGAACCCACGTCACACATTGTCGCTCCTGAACCCACAGCAAAACGCTGTAATTACTTTGTGAGATTTTTCTCGAAAAAACCATGGCTTTCCACAAATCTTACATACCCCGAACCCCAGCTTAATCAATAATAAACAGGCAGTGGAGGTAGGTGGACTTGCAAACTCTTCCACTCTGACCCTTGATACTTTCACGATTTTGTTCAACAAAGTCAAACCTGGTTCTCCGATTGAGTCAGATCCACCACACTTTCTTTCTAAAGCGACTGAATTCACCTTCCCCATCATGTTAGAAATTGGCAACCTATCTCTTGCATAAGGTTCAGTGCCACCCGCATGGAAACATGCCATGGTCAAAGCCAACCTTAAAAAATCTAACCTGGACCCCCTTTGTCCAGGAAACTGCAGACCAATCTTGTTACTCCTCAGTCTGAGTACAGTTTTAGAAAAACATGTCAACCAGTGCTTCTCTGACTTTTTAGAAACAAACAATATCCTTTATCCAACTCAGACCAGGTTACACTCTAAACACAGCACAGAAACTGCCCCCAGGAGGTAGTGTGCTGGTTGATCAAGGTGGCTCAGCAGCCATTATACTTCTCCACCTTAGTTCGGTATTCGACATAATGAACCATGACATTCTAATGAAAAGAAATAATGGTGCAGGTCACCAGTAGGTATATATAGTTAGGATTGTTTACCATAGGGAATTCGCAACATTCTATTGGGAATAACTTTGGCGCCGCTCCTTCCCTGAAAGTTTGGGGGGGATTCGTGAAGCGGGGGCCGAGATAAAAGGGGGGTCCCAAAACGTGTTTTCCCCATGTTAATTTCCATAGGGCGGTTGGACTCACTTTTAGCCCGAACGGCTGAATGGTTTTCCACCAAACTTGGCAAAATTGTAGGGACTGGTAGCCCGATGTGCCTTTGCTATGTCTCAAGATATCTGCTCCAGTGGTTTTTACGAAAATTACCTTTGAAAAAATATATATTGGGCTACATTGGGCTGTATATATGTTAGAGCCCAAATGTAGCCCAATGTAGCCCAATGTAGCCCAATGTAGCCCAAAGATGGCCACCAGAGACAAAAAAAACAAATGTAGCCCAAATATCAGCCAGATGTAGCCCAACTATAGCCCAATGACAGAATGTCCCAGAGTGTTCTAAAGAACAACTAGAGCGCTAACAGTCTTACTTATGACAAAAGTATGGCACACCTGAAGTCATGTTGATTGGAATAAAGTGTTAACACTTAAAACATTTAATTTGCAAAGGAACAAAATGAGGGGGTTCATTTTGCCATAGAAATTATGATTAGTGCTGAAGAAAGAAAAATTAGGGCACATTTTGAGTGACTTCTCAAATCCTCTTATATTTCATTAAAAAAATTCTGATATGCAGTCTCCCAAGATGGCCACCAGAGACAAAAGAGCCCAAATGTAGCCCAAATATCAGCCAGATGTAGCCCAACTATAGCCCAATGACAGAATGTCCCAGAGTGTTCTAAAGAACAACTAGAAGGCTAACAGTCTTACTTATGACAAAAGTATGGCACACCTGAAGTCATCTTGATTGGAATAAAGTGGTAACACTTAATACATTTAATTTGAAAAGGAACAAAATGAGGGGTTTCATTTTGCAATAGAAATAGTATTACCTACTGGCGATAGCCAGTAGGTATATATAGTTAGGATTGTTTTCCATATGGAAATCGCAACATTCTATTGGGAATAACTTTGGCGCCGGTTGAGGAATCATCCTGAAATTTTCCTTAACTTTGCCTCACGGCGCTCCGCTCCTTCCCTGAAAGTTTGGGGGGGATTCGTCAAGTGGGGGCCGAGATAAAAGGGGGGTCCCAAAACGTGTTTTCCCCATGTTAATTTCCATATGGCGGTTGGACTCACTTTTAGCCCGAACGGCTGAATGGTTTTCCACCAAACTTGGCAAACTTGTAGGGACTGGTAGCCCAATGTGCCTTTGCTATGTCTCAAGATATGTTCTCCAGTGGTTTTTACGAAAATTAACTTTGAAAAAATATATATTGGGCTACATTGGGCTATATATATGTTAGAGCCCAAATGTAGCCCAATGTAGCCCAATATAGCCCAAAGATGGCCACCAGAGACAAAAAAAACAAATGTAGCCCAAATATCATCCAGATGTAGCCCAACTATAGCCCAATGACAGAATGTCCCAGAGTGTTCTAAAGAACAACTAGGGCGCTAACAGTCTTACTTATGACAAAAGTATGGCACACCTGAAGTCATCTTGATTGGAATAAAGTGTTAACACTTAAAACATTTAATTTGCAAAGGAACAAAATGAGGGGGTTCATTTTGCCATAGAAATTATGATTAGTGCTGAAGAAAGAAAAATTAGGGCACATTTTGAGTGACTTCTCAAATCCTCTTATATTTCATTAAAAAAATTCTGATATGCAGTCTCCCAAGATGGCCACCAGAGACAAAAGAGCCCAAATGTAGCCCAAATATCAGCCAGATGTAGCCCAACTATAGCCCAATGACAGAATGTCCCAGAGTGTTCTAAAGAACAACTAGAACGCTAACAGTCTTACTTATGACAAAAGTATGGCACACCTGAAGTCATCTTGATTGTCATTTGAGATGTCATCAGTGATGTCACTGACCATGTCATGAATGATCTAATATGTGACATCATCAGCAGTGGATTGCGGGTGCGCGAAATATAGTTAGTACAACTAACTATATAGGAGCAATTTCATTGGTTTTGTATGAGTAAAATGTCCAGCTAACTATAACACCACTAAAACTTATAGTTTTTTGAGTGAATTTCAAAGGTTTTTTAAAAACGAATTCCTAACTATATAACTCCTGAAACCTATCGTTTTTTCAGTGAATATATATATATATATATATATATATATATATATATATATATATATATATATATATATATATATATATATATATATATATATATATGTATATGTATATGTGTGTGTGTGTGTCGTTGGCAAAATGTTGTCCTGCCATAAGATATATTGATGGTATTGTATGCCTATGAAAGCCACTGGTGTTCTCTCTAACCCAAGGATAGGATCATATTCCCCACACTAGGACCGTGTCTGGAGAGAGTAGCAAGCTGGATGGCAGAATCCTGCCTCAAACTGAATGGGGGGAAAATGGCGCTCATCGTACTAGGCAATAACATCAATCAGCATCCGTACATAGGCTTGCCAGATTGTCTGGGCACAGCCGCTGCCCTCAAGGTGGTTATTAAGAGCCTGGGCATTTGGTTTGACAAATCATGGATGTCCAGCCCACTAAACCCTACGCTTGCTGCTACGGCATTCTCAGAATGCTTTGCAAAATATTATATTTGCTCTTCCTCCTCTCTAGGAGGCTCATGGTCCAGGCATTAATTCTCTCCCTTCTGGACTACAGGAATTCCCTATGCCTCAGTGCACCAAGAGCTGTGCAGCAGAACAAATTGGCCCAAGCCCTCCTTAATGTTCCCAGATGCAGCTCTGCCTGGGGGCAATTATCCATTCTCTGCTGGCCACCCATTAAGCAGAGGATACAATTCAAAGCCCTTTCCATTGCCCATAGGGCACTTCAGGTAAAAGGCTCTCACATCCTGAGACCACTGATCCCCCCCTTTATGCCAAACAGAGCCATCAAATCCACCAACGCCCATCTGACTGTGGTTCCATCATTGGAAGAACGAAAAGTGGAGGACGGTCCTTTGACTACAATGTGGATAAGCTATGGAACTCCCTTCCCCTTTCAATTAGGCCTGCGCAGTGAACTCCTCTCCATTTGCAGTGTTTGCTGAGTTTTCTGCACTCTGCGGAGCTTGTGGAGAACAGAAAACTCTGCTCCGTGTAGTGCAGCAGAGTTTTTTCCCCACTCGCGCACGTGAATTGTAAGTTGGCAAGTGTGAGCTGCCGCTTGGGTGGAATTTCAACTTGAGCAGCAAGAAGATCAGCGCGAACGGCAGGTCGCACTGCACTCCACCATTTGTGGAACTCCAAAGAGATTTTTTGTCACTTCACGGAGTTCTGTGTAGCGAAACTCCGCAAACTCAACCCAGGCCTGCTCTCAATGAGAATTACAGGCAATGAACTTAGGTTGCGTAAACTTCTAAAAATCATGGCTATTTGACAACTCATTACCTCG
This sequence comes from Lissotriton helveticus, assembly GCF_964261635.1. Taxonomy (NCBI): domain Eukaryota; kingdom Metazoa; phylum Chordata; class Amphibia; order Caudata; family Salamandridae; genus Lissotriton; species Lissotriton helveticus. Next base: position 873,956,352 of record NC_136068.1, on the reverse strand, counting down.
ATGCGCTCAGCGGTTGGATTCGGTATAACGTTGCCAGCTCTGGGATGCCTACAGGTAGCCATGCGCTTTATAAATGCATGTATAATAGAAGAACTGTTGCTTTGCTGAAGCGATGTGTCGGTTCCGGGATGCAGCAAGGCTGTGCTGTGAGGTGAGTGGCATCATCAAGGATTCCGCTGGTGAGGGCTTGAGATGCAAAGTCCAGCATTGATAATGTGTAGTGCAGTTGGGGCTATGCTATCGGTTGGTTCTTAGGAGCTGCGAGGCACGTTGCGGAGTCCGGCATTATCTTTGAGGCTGCAGTTGATGAGAGATGCAAGGGCTGTGCCAAGGATGTGTCGCTCAGTGGCAGTTCTGATGAGGTGACGGGCTGTGATAAGATGCCGGTCGTTGAAGGTTCCAATCCACACTGCAGCAACAATGCGTCAGTTCTGCTTGCAGTTGCGCCGTGCAGCAGAGATGCGTCAGTTCCACTGGAACAACAGAGGCTGGCAAATCACCCTAGGCCCACTTCCAAGAGACCAGGACTAGTGTGACATCACTTGGCAGGGTAGACTGACAGGTGGCACATCAGAAGACCAGCTAAATAGCCCATGAAGTCACTCTGACTTTGTGGGTTCAGGAGATGCAGGTTCAGTCCTTCTCACCTGAGCAATAGTGCAGCAGGCAGCAGGTCAGCAAGGCAGCAGTCCAACAAGGCAGTAGTCCAGCAGGACATCAGTCCAGCAGAAGGGCAGTCCTTCAGCAACACACCAGACTTTCTTTCTGGCTGAATATCCAGAGGTCCAGAAGTGTACTGAAGAGTTCGTGTCTGAGGTCCAATATTTATACCCACTTATGCCTTTGAAGTGGGGAGGAAGCTAAGAGAGGCTTACATCCTGCCTTCACAGCCCTGACTCCAGGCTAAATGCATGGGGTATGCATTACTTTGTGTGGTGCCAAGATACACCTTATTTAAGTAAGTAGGGTTGTGTCCAACTCCTTCCCCCCATCCTGATAGTGATGGCCCATCCAGACACACCTAAGCTTTCTGTTGTGTGTGGCTGTTTAGGAGGGATACAAAAGCCCAACTGTCAGCTACAAGCTGTCATGTGACCCAGACCAGTCACTAAATGGTTAAGGCAGAAAAAAGCCAACTTTCAAAAGTAGCCTTTTTAGAATTGTGGTTTAATATCCGACTTCCCCGTGAGAAAAACTCACCAATGCGTTTTTCATTACTGTGACACCATACCTATGGAATTGTAATGATAAATCCTCTGTAATGGTAAAGTCAAATGTATCACTACCATTTTAAAATTGCCACCTTTCGAAGGGAAACATCCTTTACCTTGCAGTCTTAACAACAACCAACCTTTACAATACAGTCATTATCCCGACTGCGACATTATCACGTGCTACTTTAACCCGCAAGTTGTTACAACGACTTGTTGTACGGGGCCCGTTGTTGGACTGATGTTGGAATTTTAAGTCCAAAACCTTCCCTACTATTGTGTAGACTAGAGTTGGAATAGTAATTTGTACTATTCCGAAGTCTAGAGCCTCCTAAATCAAGTCTTTGTAATGACTTGCGTGGTAAAGTAACGCATGGTATATTGCAGTCAGAATAGTGAGTGCTCTGTAAAGGCATGCAGTGTAAATGCATGCGGGGTTATGTCATACAACCCTTTTAGAAAGATGCCATTTTTCTTCTCTTAGCTCTGTGTTCTGGTTGCCTGTCTCCAATTCACGTCTGGGATGGATGACAGCTGGGCCTTATCCATTCCCTCTAGACAGCCACATATAAAGGGAGTTTAGGTGTGACTGATTGGACATCCACAACCTGATGGGCCACCCTTGGCAGGGTGGGAGGGAGGAGCTGAGCACAGCCTCAGACTTCTGAGTAGGCTATGTCCTGCCCCCACAGAAAGGACTGCTTAACTCCATGTAGTGAATCTGGAGCCAGGGCAGAAGGAAGGATCTCTGTGCACTTCAAATCTCTTCTTTGAAGTCTCCCCCACTTCAAAGGCTTCACCGAGTATTAGAACTGGACTTCTGACCCTACCACTTCAGTCACTTCTGGACTTTGTAGGTACTCTACCTGGAAGAAGGGCTGCTGTGCTTCTAAAGAACTGCCACTCTGCTGGACTGCTGCTTTTGATGAATGTTTTACTGCTGTGCTGACCTGCCTACTGCCCTCCTTGTCTGGGTGAGAAGACTGGACCTGCATTACTGGAACCCAGATTGGCACAACAAGCTTGTCAGCGTGCCTACTGTTTGAAGTCTCATGGCCACAAAAGTCTTCCAATTATTCCACAACCAGTTCCTAGACTCTGACCTATGAGAGCCGTGCCCTGCCAAAGTGGTGCCAACCCAGTCCTTGGCCCTTGGAAGTGGGTATAAACTGCTGCATCATACAAAATCCATGCATCAACAATGTTGCGTCACTCGGAACCGGAGCATCTCCTTCGACAGTGACGCATTGCAAGGATATAGTACAATGCTTCACCAACTGTGGGGCACATTGCCTCTATTCCTGACGCTTCCTCTGCATGCCTTAATGACGACACAGTGCTTAAAGCCTGCAGCTAGACAACAACGCATTATCTCTTTGCTTCTCACATCGCAGCCCTATCAAAAATTCACACATACATACATAATCTTTATTCAATTTTAGAAATAAAATCATAAAAGATAAGTCAGTTAAAAAGAGCAGAAATTGACATCCACATTTTCACACTTGCTTTCAAACTGCAGAAAGATAATGTATGTGAAAGAAACATACTGTAGGTCAGTTTAAAAACTGTAAATACAGTAGAACAATCCTGACGAGCAAAATTCAGTGATTTTAAAATTGGTTGCAAAAACTTGTGTTGTAATTTATTATGTTTCAAACAAGTGATATTATGTAATGTGTCATTGACCGAGAAATTGTCACAGTCACATAGGGCCAATTCCACATCCTTAAAACAGCCATGATTAAAGGAAACTAATCGTGGAAATAAATACATACTAAAGTATATCACTGATGACGTATCATGTTCCAAGTCAAATAAGGTTCTAAATTGCTAGCAGTTTTAACTAAAATCGCATGTTGCACTGAGAGTTTCAATATTGCAGAGTCCTCCCGGTCTGCTGCCATCTCGTCCATAAAACACCGCTACAACCCATTTGTGATCAGAGCTAACTACGCTACTGGGATTACCATAAAGAGATGCAGCGTGAGCAACGAAATTCGTTTTATTTATTTATGTTTAATTACCTGTAATCAGCCATAATCCAAATTTACTACCCCCCCCCCCCCCCACGTGAGCGCCCAGCAGCGCTCCCACCACGGGCTTCTACTGGCTGCTTCCACACTGGGAGCCAAAGAAGTGTCTGCAATACCTCACTCACTCACCGAGAGGTGTTTAGGAATGCGCAACACCATCCGAGTATCTGCATTTTGGATGACCTGAAGTTATCAAGCAAATACTGGTTGGCATTCAAACACAGGGCATTACAGTAGTCTAGCCAAGCTGTTATAAGCGCAATGGCCACTGGAACTCTGACTTCTTCTGTAAGAAAGGGAAACATCTTCTTCAGGCTCTTAATAAACCAGAAGCAGGAGTTCACATTTCTATTGACCTGCGAGTCATGTCAATGTGTTGGCAAAGATCACCCCCAGATTTTTTAGCAGAGGCCCCCGGAACAGGAATTGAATTGTAAGTTTCAGGCCACCATCCAGTCCTAACCACAATTCTCCACCCAGTGAGTGACCACAATCTCCATCTTCTCAGTGTTTATTATAAGCCAATTCTCTAGCATCCAGGTGCTGAACTCAACCATACAGGACATGAACTTGTCCCCTACCCTTGCCCAGTCACCGGATGTAGAGGCAATAGGTTGGGTATCATTCGCATAGTATAATAACTAAAAACCAAAAGAACATACAAGTTTTACCAAAGGGGCTATATACAGATTGAATAAGGTGGGACTGAGTGAGGACCCTTAGGGGACTCCACAGAGAAGCTAGAAAGATTTAGCCCTGAGGTCCCCACAACTCATCATTTGGATCTCATTCACCACAAAAAAATTCAAAAAGATTTAATGCAGAGTCCTTCAGCCCACCCTGGCACAGTCTTTGCAACAGCTAAATTGGAGATATCGGGTCTGTTGGAAGCCGGAGTCCCTGTCCCGCACCACTGTCACTAAATGCGAGAACCGGGACTCGTCACTCAACATTAGGCCAAGTAAGGACACCGTTTGAGATAGCCCTGTTCACCCCCTTAGTAGCTTGGCACGAACAGCCATGCCTATCTCCATAGGACGAGTGTACAGTATGTGCAACCACGCCCACAGAAACCCACGGGTGACACCACAAATGGACTCCACACGAGTTTGATAAAAACGAGTATAAACTTTATATAAAAAGATATATGATCAGACCACACAATACAAAATCCAACATATAACAAAGGGTAATATTCGTTCCGGCTGGCTGGTAGGTTTAAATCTCAACCACCGCTTTCAAAATGCTATGCTGGTCGCAATGCTAGAATCACACATGTTGCAATGGACAAACAATAATGCACTGCGTAACAATACAATCCTGTGCTGGGCAAAGGAGAACTAATACAATGCGTAACGATACACCCCGTTACCTTGCAATGGGAGAAATAGTGCAATGCGTCCTGCTACAATCATGTACTGCTCAATGAAGGAATAATACAATGCGTCACACACCAATCACGTACTTGGCAATGAAGAAATAATGCAATGTGCACCGCTACAATAATGTACTTTGCAAATTAAGGAATAATGCAATGCGTAACTACAATATTGTACTTTGCAATGAAGAAATAATGCAATGCGGGATGCTGCAATCATGTACTTTGCAAGTGAGAAATAATGCAATGGTAGTGCTACAATAGTTTACTTCGTTAGGCAGAAATAATGTCAGGCATCATAAGGCAGTCCGGCAGTTCGTTAGCAGCAATATTGGCAATGTGTATTACGACAAACAGCCTCTTTGATAACAGTTGTCCCCCACAGGTATCAACGATGGCGTAAAGTACAGCTTCTTACTCTGGCCCCAGTACTGCCACTACTCTGGTCAGTATGGGCCCCTATCTGAGCCGAAGCAAAGGATCATGTCGCCAGAAGGACTGAGAGGCCGAGAGAGTGTCCCTCGGAGCCCGCACCCCACCCAGGTAGTGATCCACGTTACCTGTGACATGACCCCACCCTTCTCTCCTCCTTGAGCGAACTAGGCCTTTCATGCAGAACTTTCTCAATGGGTCTCAGTGGCTCGGCCTGGCAGCTCAGCTCAGTGCGCGGCCCAGACCGGGGCTGCCGGTCTGTGCCGCGACTGTTAGGAAGGTGTCAGGCGGCCGCAGGGCAGATGTACCCCTCGCCTCTGAGATTACTTTACTCTGGGTGCACGTTCTCCACAGCACCCTCCGTGTCTCCTCGAGCACAAAGCCACACACACAACGCTGATGAGTCTTCATGTCAACTCTGAGTGCATGCTCACCAGGCACGCCTTCCTGCAGTTGGCACCAAGACACGTGCACCGCGCTGCAGAGACTTACTTTCTTCCGGTGCACACGATGATCAGCCGATCCCCTCCACAGTCCCAGGTTGCACCAAAGCACGCACACTGCTTCACTGAGACTTACTCCAACTCAGGTGCCCCGATATCCAGGCAATCTTCACCAGAGCCTTCGGCCGCACCAAGACACCCTCACCGTGTCCGAGCTTCACTTATCCTCCGGTGCACTCCATGGCCAGCCGCTCTTCACCAGTAGCTCCGGTGCACCCTGACACGCACCCGTGCGTCCGAGGCTCACTCCACTTCTGATGCACATGTTGACCAGGCGCTCCTCACTAACGGCTCCTGTGCACCATGACACGCACCCTGCATGTCCGAGACTTCCTTCACCTCCGATGCACACGCCGACCAGACGCTCTTCACCTGTGGTGCACCACGACACGCAATCTGCGCATCCGAGTCTCACTTCACCTCCGATGCACACGTTGAAAAGGCGCTCTTTACCAATGTCTCCTGTGCACTACGACACGCACCCAGCATGCCCGAAACTCACTTCACCTTCGATGCTCACGTTAAACAGGCGCTCTTCACCAACGCCTCCTGTGCACCACGACACGCACCCAGCGTGTGCGAGTCTCTCTTCTCCTCCATGTGTCCAAGATCACAGGGCCCACCTTCCGAGCGTCTCAAGCTGCCACAACACACGTTCACAGCATTGCTTGAAACTCCTCTGGAATCTTTTATGTTCCTGTGTTTCCAAACAGGGAGCCAGCTCACCGCGGGCCCTTGGGGTAACAAGACACAGCACAAAGCACAGTCTTCTTCAAACAGTGGGACCCTGTGCACAATGCACAGTCCCAACAGCCTCTTCCTTAGTTAAAACAGTAAACCACAGACTAGCCCCAGATCACAAAGCAAGGGTTGGTCCTTCCCAGCAGTCTCTTCAGTTGTTCCTTCCTCAGCAGAGGTTCCTCTTGACCACGAAATGGGTCCAAGCCTTTTCAGTCTCAATTCATTCCAATTCTATTCCAACGTTAAGACCTCCCCCAGCACCTCTCACCTCTCAGATTCAGACAGTCAATCCACATTCACTCAGAAATGCTTACATCACAAAACTTTCTAAAAGAGTGGTTTCTGAACACACAGTGACAAGACCACTTTCATAGAAAGATGGGTTATGACACTGTGAGTTCATACTCACGAAGGCGCGCCAAAGGCAAGCTCATCTGCGCCCGTCCGTGCCTGAACGGGGCCAGGGGCCATGACCCCATGTCAATTGGCTTCCCACAGAGTAGTGCTCTCATCGGAACAGATTTTAGCTCTCCGTCCCCCTATTTTAAAAGGATGCCAAATTTGTTCAGCCATTAACTTAGCTAACAAAATATGCTCTTGTTGCATTATCTCCCTTTCAAAGCATCAGCCTTACCCCCTACAACTAAAAGATATACTTTGCAAACTCTTCATACAGCTCCCCACACTGAGAACTTTCTGTTTCTCAGTCTAAACTGTCGCTCACCCCTAAACACAAGCTAGACATTTTTAACCTCCTCTGTGATGAACAGCCTGATGCTCTATTCTTTACTGAGACTTGGCTTCATGAGAGCGCTGGACCTGACATAGCTGCAGATCTACCACCCAATTATGCCATTGCTCGCAAAGACAGAGCATTTAAAACAGGAGGGGGCATAGCCATTATTTTCAAAACCCTTTTCAATGCAGATTTGATCCTTTGGACATTCCTAACTGTGAAGCCACCCTTTTTAAATTAGCACTTAAACCAAACTTTATGCTCTCTGGCTTGCTTGTTTACCGCCCTCCTGGGAAACCGACACCATGGGCTACTTCTTTTCCCAGCTATATCACCCCTTTACACATGAGCTCCAAAAACTTTTCTCTCATAGGTGACCTAAATCTACACCTAGATGACCTATCCAATTCAACATGTAGCATTTTCATTGCTGACTTAGCTGCTCTGAAACTCAACTTACTAAACTCTGGCCCTACGCATAAAGCAGGGCATCTGTTGGATCCAATTTTCTCCAGCCTCTCTGAAATTAAATGTAACTCTGCAATTCCCATTCTTGGTCTGACCACTTTCTTTCTAAATTTAGTCCACCAACCTCCTCTACCCCTTCCTTTCCCCCTTTGATGACTCCGAAAAGGATTTGCAAAAAACTTGATTTATTTGCATTAAATAATGCTTTATGCTCTAACTGTCCCTCGGCTGTTCAGCAAGCTGATGCTCTTGCTATAATTATACATAACTTGCTCTCCAATGCCATAGATTTCTGTCTTCCTCTCTTCTCATAAAAAACTTAATAACCATCGTCCTCCTGCAGCCATGGTTTAATAACCCCCTTAAAGTGTAAAAATCCAAATGTAAAGCTTTAGAACGTAAATGGCGGAAAACTATGCACCTGAATTGAAACTCATCTACATCAAGGCAAGAAATAACTATCATAACTTATGCAACATGGCTAAGGCCACCTTCATTTCTAAAACTATCACTGAAGCCGCCAATCGCTCTAAAACTCTCTTCGGATTGGTGAGAGAATTGGCCGGTTCTAAAACAATCGCAAATCCTTTGCCTTTAAATGAACATCAGTGTGACAATCTTGCTCAATTTTTCACACAAAAGATTGAAAAAATTCAGGAATGGCTAACTCAAACTTATGCAGACCTCCTCAGGCCCAATCTGCAACCCTGACCTGGGTTCCACCCCCACCTGACATCACTACTACTTCACACTGTGAAGCCACCCCGGAGTCCTCCACCCCTACAGCATACTTAGATTCTTGGCCACTTCTAAATATTGATGGACTCGAAACTATCCTAGATAAAGTAAAATCTGGCTTGGCGAAGGATCCCCTCCCAATAACCACTATGAAACAACTAGATACCCCTGTTCTGCAGGTGATTCTCAATGCCTAGAACGCCTCACTGCTAGAATCCAATCCAATCCAAAATTTCTTTATTTCGGTCCATAAGACCATAAATGATTCATACAAAATACATTTATACATCCACAAAAAAAAACAAAAAAAAACACATTACATTTGTAAAATACAATGAAATAAAAATAGCTTTCATGTTATGCCAAAAATAAAATGGATTCGAAGGATCATTTACATGATTTGGGAGGAATAGTTTCAGGGTTAAAAGGGATAGTTCTGATTAAAAGAGACAATCATATATTCTACATTTAGGCATGTAATAGCTTTTTTCTTATCTGCCACATAGCCATAATGAATTTAGCCACTGCGAATACAATATGAGGCAAGGTGCTTGTTTTTAAAATTCTATATACAAACAGGTGAGACCTAGATCCCAGGTTCCTGCATAAGGGCACCAGCCAGTATTTCCTGGGTCTATTGTAGGCAGGGCAAAAGAAAAGAAGATGAATATCCTCCTCATCATGTATATTGCATCCAGGACAAAATCTACCCACCCCCTTAAGCCATTTACAAGTGAAGGTTTTTATGGGCAAAGTGCCTAACCTCCACTGTATAAATAATTTTCTCGTTAGGATGGGGAATATGATGTCCAAAAAACCTTCGAATTCATAGGAATTCTTAAATTCCAAAAATCGGTCAGTCAGGGTGCCGTTGGTAGTGGCGGACAGAAGAAGAGCTAGACTATATTCCTTGTGGATTAACACCAGATTTTTACGGGAAATAGTTCAACATCCCTGCTCTGGGTCCTCCCATAGCTCAGCCAGTTTCAACCGGTACAATTCCTTTTTTTACAAAGGCCAGCCATGGGATTCTATTGCACTTATTCAGGCTCATTACATGGGTGAGGTCACGCCTGTAGTGAGCGAGCTCGCTGGTGGTCCATAGCCTATGCCAGAATCTTATTGGCTTTGACTCCAATTCTGCGGCGATGGAGGGTAAACCCACATCTAGTCCTAGGGGGAGCAGAGGTGTGCCACGAGGGAGTGCCAAGAGACGTCTTAAAAATGTATTTTCCACATTGGCCAGATCACGCCCCGCCTTATGCCCCCAGAGCTCGCTACCGTATAATGCAGCCACTTTAGCTTGAGTTTTGTAAAGCTCTAATGCCGGGCTTATGGGTTTAAAGGTGGAAGTGTTCACAACCCTTAGTATGGCACCTGAAAGTTGGCTCAACTTCAACCGGGATTTTGCTATTTAGGGGACCCAGGATAAGTTCTCATGTAATGTGACCCCCAAATATTGAAAAGTTGTAACCCTTTCCAAGGTGGCTTCGCCCAAGGTGGAATTTGGTCTGGTCTTTAGGGATGGGTTAAAGATCATGAACTTGGTCTTCTCCGTATTGATCTCTTGACCATGCTGTATACAGAAGAGACCAAATCCATCTAGGATCCTTTGTATCCCCATCGGAGACTTGGAAAGCAGGAGGGTGTCGTCAGCAAACATAATAGCTGGCACCCTCCTGCCTGCCAAGAGGGGGGCGTCATTGTCTCTAACATTGTCCAGGTGGGATATAACACTGTTAAAACAGGGTTGGCGCCAAGACACAACCCTGCCTCACCCCTCTGAGAACAGAAAACCTTGATGACAATGCTCCATCCCGCCCGCACCTAACCTGCGCGTAGTTGTTGTCATGGAGCCTAATTATGGCATGCAGTATATGTATAGGAACACCAAGCTTCTTTAGGACCTCCCATAGTTTCTTACGTGGGACCATGTCGAAAGCTGACCTCAGGTCCACGAACACCATGTACAGTCTTCCCCCCTCTATCCTCACCGTTTTCCAGTACAGGAGGACGAGGCGGAAGATCTGATCCATGTTGGACGTGTTTTTCCTGAAGCCAGCCTGGAGTGGGCTCAAAATTTCATTAGCCTCCATCCAATCCATAAGATGGTCCAGGAGAAGACGGGAGAAGAGTTTTTGGGGAACATCTATGAGGCTGATCGGCCTGTAGTTGGCTGGGAGAAGGGGAGAACCCTTTTTAAAAATGGGCACTATCTCTGCCCCCAGCCAAGTACAGGGGATCTTCATAACTCCCAAGATGGCATTGAAAAGAATTTAGAATTACGGGCCCCAGATCTCCGGATGGTGTCTGAAAAGATCACCAGGCAATCTATCCAGTCCCGGGGCCTTCCCCATTGTTAGTCTCTCCATTGCACCCACCACCTCCCCCAGGGTGAATTCCAAACCAGCTGCAGAGGTGGATAAATCGCCTCGGGCAATTTCATCATTAGTGAGTTGTTCGGTCTCTTGATATAGTTTACCAAAATGGTCTTCCCAGGCGGAGGACGCAATGTTTGGCTCCACTGCAGCTTTAGGTTCTCCTGTACCAAAATTAACCAGGGACCAACATTTTTTAAGATCCCTTGCTTCCAGTGCTAGGGAAAGCTCCTGCCAATGGTTCCAGTCCCACTCTGACCTTGCCAGTGCCATGGCCGCCTTATACTCCCGCCTAAGTTCGGCTACCCTACCCCTGTCTGCGCCTGCTTTAATTGAGGTAATAAGCTCTGTTTTAGCCTTTTTACAAGAGGAATTGTACCAGGTCGAGGTTCTAGTCTTATTGCTTCGTGGGGCTACCACAGGATAAAAAACCTCACCTAGTGCTCCCACCAGGTTGTCATGAATTTGGCCTAATTGCTCGTTAAAATCCGGTTGTCTGGGCAAATTAAGTAAATCCTCCATTTCTTCAAGGTTGGGGAGTGCTACTTCATAGATTCTACTTATATTATCTTCTGCACTAATTATTTTCCCCCATTTAACCCTTTGTCTGTTGGAGGTAAGAACCAAATTCCCAGGGTCACCACAGGGGTTAGAAGCTGATGACTCGCCAACAGGGGCAGGGTGTTTCATTTCTAGTAACAGTGCGTTGTGGTCACTGTCTGTTCTAGCCACTATCCTAAAATCCTGGACCTTGGACCATAGGGAAATGTCAACAAAGATGTAGTCCAGCCTCGATTCATGGTCCCTCCTATTAAAGGTACACAATGAAGGGCTGTCGGAGGGAGTGCGTCCGTTACAAGCCCTTATCGCATAGTTTAAAGTAAGGGACATGATTTGAACTGCAAGAGGGGACCAGGATTTAGGATGAGGGGATTGACATGGTGGAACACCCCAGTAATCATCTTCAGTGGAGATGGCGCCCTCTTTTAAGCCCTCCAGAGGTTCAAAGTGACAATTAAAGTAACCGCCCATCACTATTTTGCAATCACTCGGGAAGTTGGCCCAGGAAGGACGAAAGGTCTTCAAGAGTAGGTGATTCCGAGGCCACACTAACCGGGCGGGAGTATACATTAATAATTGCCAGATTTACAGCGTTTGGCCATTTGAGAAACACACACTGGATGTCCTGGGAGAACGTAGCTACATTCTCCACAGAACACCCAATGTGAGTAGCAACCCAAACCGCCAAACCACTCGAGGGCCTCCCCCTGCCACTCTACCTAGCCTGGATTTCAAAAACTACATAGCCCGCTCTACTCAGAGGATCCCTTGCCCAGGTCTCCTGGAAGAGACAGATATCACTCCTTTCCACTAGGAGATCCCAGTCCACTGTGTGGATTTTATTTGCAATACCCGCCACATTCCAGGACAAAAACTTCAAAACTTCAGTAGAAGTTTTTGCTACTTCAGTAGAAGCTTTTAATGCCTGCCCTCCAGTTGTTCCCAATAGAATTTCCGCCACATCGTCCGCTGGTCGAAATGCGTGACGATGTACAGGAACTTCCATAGTGGGCTGCAAAGTAAAAGCAAAACTAGTGTTAGGGACACATGGGGCTGGAGGTGATGGGGTTCTGTCGGTTTGACTCTGGGGTGGAGTGAGTGCAACCCCCCTAACGATGGGGGACTTTAGTATACTCCCTTGGGAAGGTTCCAAGTCTCTATTACAAATCTCCAACACACTACTTACCACCCCCTGTCCTACAGATTCACTCTCAATGTTTCCGTTGGATTGTGAGGGGACGCCCCTACAAAGTCAATCCACTTCCTCAAGGCAAGTGTATCTGTTGGGATGTGCGTAATTAACTTGGAGGGGGAAGATGTTATGCCTATGCCTATATCTTGTCCCATCCACAGCAAAGCCCACCCGTGTCCAGCCTTCGTCCCTCCTCGCAGTGTGGGTTGGGACATTAGGATAAAAGTGTGAGAGAGGGACCAACTCAATAGTTGTATTACCTTTATTACCAAGCCAGTTGCAAATATATGAGACTACCTGGGGGTTCCTGAAGCTGACAATAATGCAGTCCCCCACATTTTTCTTAGCGGTGTACCCAACCCATGGGACCCTTCTGACCATAAGAACCTCTCCCTTTAAGTGTGGTGGTAGGGGTCCATGGATATTTAGCCAACTGATTACCTTGTTGCGTAGGGAATCATAAGATTCCATTACGCCGCTTGCGAGCTCAGGTGCCCCCATCAAAATTACAGTGTAACCCACCGCCTCTGGGGGTAGATGAACTGCCTTAGGCCTGGTTTTAGGGCCCTCCGGCCTTTTGGGGCCGTTATCCAACTCATTGGGTGGTCTCTCCTGACTAGGTAAAGTGGCCGAAGCTAGTTGCTTTGACCTCCTGGGAACGGGTATCGGTGGCACTGACCTGGGGGTGGTACAGGTGCTATTTGGCACACCGGTATAGCGCTATTGTTGGTGTTTTCCCCACGGAGAACTGTAGATGTAGTTGCGTCTATGGCCAGTGTGGTTGGGAAAGAATGGGAAGCTCCGGCAGTGGGCCCCTGTGTTACCCGTGTACTGACTCCCCTCCCAGACTGAACCTCAGTACCCGCACTTGAACTTTCAAGGGCTATTAGTCTAGTTTCTATTGAGTCTAATTTAAGGGCAAGGGGATTTAGAAAGCTCTTAAGGATATCAGTGAACGAGGTAATAAGAAGTTCTATATTATTATGGGAAACCCCGCCGAAGATAAAAGGCTCGGGGGGCACAGGTACAGAGAGGATAGGTGAAGTTAGCAGCACTTCCAGATCATCACTACCGAAAGCTAATGGCACAGAGACACCTAAACTATCTTCCATCACGGGCAATATGGGATCATTTTTGGCCCTTTTAGCATTTTGGGGTTTTCTTGATCTTTTCCTTTTTAGTTTCGATACAGGATCCGCTCTACACCCCGCATGCTCCGATGAGTTAGGATCCTTATCCTGAGCCCCAGGCTGTGCCAGCTCCACGACAGGGGACTGCTCCACATCACTGATGACCTGTGATGTGTCCCTATCCCTCTGCGTGAATGATGGTGTCCTGAGCTGTTGCAGTACGGACTCTATAGTTTGATCAATACTGTCCAATAAAGACAGGTGGGTGGCGTCAAGCATTAGCGGAGTGCTAGTGTTGGCTGCTAAACTAGAAGAAGAACACAAACCATTATTTTCTACACCCTCCTCTATTGGTGTTACAGGTAACAAGGGGCCATTGCTGGCCGGCAGGGTAAATTTAGAGAGAAATTTGTGCATAGTACCTGAGACTGCAGTAACAGCCTTACTTCTTGTTTCCCTACTGGCCATGGTGTATCGTCCAACTTTACGGGCAGTCGACTAATCAACGAGAGGGAACGGGAAGAAGGGCCTTAAGGGGGTGGCCCGGTCCGGCCTCTTCCGTCCTCTAACGGCCTAAAACGGCCCGCCCTTTGCCCGGGCTTACCCCGGCGCGTCCCGTGTGGCGCGTCTCCCTCGGTGTTCTTGTAGCCAGTGAATCTTGACGTCACCTGGGCTGAAGGGGCGGAGTCAGAGGGGAAGAGTCACACAGGTGCGGCGGCCAGCCGAGCCGCTGGCGTTCCCGGGACTCGCAGTCCCGCAATTCCTTCCGCCGTCAGCACGCAGCACTTAGCCTCCCAAGGACAAACAAAGGCAAACTCCTCACGAACCAGCAGTGTCCTTCCACGCAGCTTCGAGCGGCACCCACGAAGCGGGGGCCACGATGCATGGGTTTTAAGCACCTCGGTGGGGCGGAGTCAGAGGGGAAGAGTCACACAGGTGCGGCGGCCAGCCGAGCCGCTGGCGTTCCTGGGACTCGCAGTCCCGCAATTCCTTCCGCCGTCAGCACGCAGCACTTAGCCTCCCAAGGACAAACAAAGGCAACCTCCTCACGAACCAGCAGTGTCCTTCCACGCAGCTTCGAGAGGCACCCACAATACCTGCACACTGGAAACACGCAATGGTGACCCCCTCCCAAAAAAAACAACAGCAGACCCTGAAATTCTTGCGCCATTTATAGACCTATTTCTCTCTTGCCAGCCATTTCCAAAATTCTCGAAAGACATGTCCATTCCCTTCTCTCACAGTATACCAAAACAAATAATATTCTCCACCCCTCTCAATCCAGTTTTTGTACCGGCTTTTCAACAGAGACAGCACTATTAGGAGTCACGGAGAGGCTGCGTCACTATCTTGACGCTGGACAGACAGTCGCACTCATTTTGCTAGACCTCAGTGCGGCATTTGATACTATCTCCCATCACTTGTTAATCCACACACTAAAATCCTTCGGCATATGCGGTTCTGCGCTGGACTGGATTACCTCCTTTCTGGACAATGGTACATTTCAAATTTTCTCGGCCACAGCTTGCTCTAAAACTTACACCTCATGGGGTGCCCTAGGGCTCGATCCTCAGCCCACTGCTTTTTAACCTGTACGTCAGACCTTTTGCAGACATTGCGGATCAGGCCGGTCTAGCTCTCTTCACCTATGCTGATGATTCCCAGATTATTTTCTCCCTCTCTAATTCTGACCGACTCGCACCCTCTTGCGTTAAACAAGGCCCTAGTAGTATTTCTAATTGGATGACCCAAAATCACCTTAAGCTGAATGGTGAGGGCAAGAAGAACGACCTCTGGAGCCCCTCTCACTGACCGGTTGAGATGGGTAATCTTCCCAAGCCATCTAGCCATGTTCGGAACCTCTGCGTCATTATTGACGACTCATTGTCCATGCACCAGCAAACAGTTAAGGTTACAGTGTTATGCTTCACCATCTTCACCATCTTAAAATGGCTTAGGAAAATCTTATGGATGCTGCCTGTCACCACTCAAAAAACCATGGTCCATGCACTTATTGTATCACGGCTCGATTACGGCAACATTCTTTACCTTGGCTCAAACAAGGCCGTGACCCGTAGACTTCAGCTTGTTCAGAATTCTGCAGCTAGATTCTTCTGCAGTATTTCCAGGGCTTCCCCTATTTCCGGACACATACGTGACCTACATTGGCTCAGGGTGGAGAACCGCATCAAGTTCGAAGCCCTGAGCTATATGTTCAAAATCAAGGCAGGCACTGCACCTCAGTACCTTCAAGCACGTGTCCGCCCCCATGTTCCCTCCCGTCACCTACGGTCTGAAAACATGGGCAATTTTGTTGTGCCCAGGGTCAAACTCTCCAGAATGGGGGAAAGATGTTTTTCCTACCTCGGTCCATCCCTCTGGAATACACTGCCCTCTAGCATCCGCAAAGGAACTGACTACACCCAGTTTCGCAGAGATCTCAAGACCTGGTTTTTTGATCAATAAATCCATCTGACTGCCTTGCGACTTCTGCTCCCTGTCCGGCATGGCGCCGGGAAACCCTTTTTGGGTAGCTGTAGCGCCTTACAAATCCAATAAATAAAATAAATACATACTATGCTTCACCCCTCCATTTTAAACTTATAGGAAACTAGGCTAACAAAACACAATACCAAGCCTCCCCCATTCTGTCCTATGGGCAGGATGGCCTTTCACCTGTGAAAAACAAAATGGAGTGTTTTTTTACTGTCAGGACATAGCACACACCTCAGTATATGTCCTGCCTTTTACTTATACTGTAAGCTGCCCAGGGGTTACCAGGGACCTACCACAGGGGTGCCTATTGTGTACACAAAAGGGAAAGCAAGGCCTGACAAGTGGTTGCCCTTGTCAGGACAACATGCTAACTTAGCAAACTACGTGCATGCCATACACTGCAGGCCTGAGTTCCCTTCTCCGCACACTTTTGCATTACTAGCCCTGGTACACACAGTGCACATCACTAGGGACTTTACTAGTAAGGCAACATCTACCAATCATGGCCAACCAATTACCATTACACTTTACACAGGGAACACTTGTACTTTGACACTGATCAGCAGTGGCAAAGTACCCAAAACATCCAAAAGCAAAGGAGGCAGAGGCAAAAAGTAAGTTGTAATCAAGCTAAGATATGCCAGGTCTACCACAGTCGAGGGCTGCAGATAAGCCTAGCATAACTGGGTTAGTCATGCCTCCCTCAGCCACTCATCATCAATAATAATGGGGTGTCCCAGTAACATGCAGAACCTGGGGAATAACATCAGTATTAAAACAGAGGTTCTGCTACGAAAAGGTTAATTATTTTCTATGAGTAAAGTATGTCCAGAAAGATAAGGGGCCATCATTTAATGACACATAAAACCACACTACTGACAGACATTAGAAATGACAACTACACTGTTTGCTTGAAAAGATATAAGAATATACCGTCTGTGCTAATACATCAAAGAATATTGAAGGACCAGACTGAATACAGACTGTGAACAATGTTTGTCACATATATATAAATGTGTAAGAATGTGCCTCATAAATAACACAGGTGCTATCACAATAGACAATCAACGGTAGTCAACACAATTAACATATATACACATACATTTGTTTTTGCACCCAAATGTAGTACATGTGTTTTTCATCCTGTCTTGTACATGTCTATTTGGGCATGGTACGCTTTGTTCATATCACGTCGACATTTCGACCCCTGGAAAGCGAGTGTGGTTGGGCAACATCACATTGGGGTCTTCATCAGGACTGGAAACACGGTAGAGCACAGCCTGCTATGCCAACTTCTCAGGAAAGAAGGATATTGCGTGTTATTCTCTCTTATTGGTTAAGACCTTAAGGTGTGGATAAAAGCTTTGATTTCATGAAGGAGCCAATTATGTGCTTCCACTGTAATGGGTTACTTTTAATTGGCATCCAAGATCTCAGAGCGCAAAAGTGCTCCCCAGGTACCGCTGGTGTGCTGAGAAATCAGTAGTGCTCGGTCGTTCAGTCCCACGTCTCTGTAGAATGTAGCAAACATAATCTGCCCCTGGAATCAATGCCGATTCGACACTGTAGTTCCTGCTAAAGCTGCTTTGAGAAGGATCCAGAAGATCATGATCCTTGAAAAAATTAGCTAATTCCCGATTGATGTGTTTGCCAAGAATTGTAGCCAGTGCGAGCAACAGGGAGAGAGGTCAAAGATGTTTCAAGTCTCCCATATCCCCATTAGGTTTCTTTTTAAGGGAAATGATAATCACCTCTTTCCAGCACTGAGAGTAGACTCTTAACTGAAACCGGAATTCAACTGTCTCCAAGAATGCAGCAATTATATCCGGTGCGAGCATTAACACCGTGGGCGGTCATTTTGATCTTGTTTATCCATTAAATTAAGCTGCATTTTTCTAACCAGATGTGGTATCTTTTTGAGCGGTGTTTTCACTGTTTTACTGTTTGCAGTGCTGCACAAATACTTTACACAATGCCTCTTAAGTTAAGCATGATTGCTCAGCGCCAAGCTGCCAGGTGGTGAGCACAGGTTATTTAGAGGGTCTCTGACTTACTCTGACCAGGATTGTGGTTCCTTCTTGGACAGAGGGCATATCTCTGCCAATCAGAAAACACATTTCTACCATTGCCTGTTTCCGTTTGAAAATGACAGCTTATTAAATGTAATAAGGTAACTCCAATATCACCTATGGGTGAGGTAGTCCTTGCAGTAGTGAAACACAAATTCAAGAGTTTTTCACTACCAAGACATGTAAAACTTAAAAGTGCATGTCCTACTTTTTAAATGCATTGCGCCCTGCCCTCACAGCACAACGGGGCCTACTCTAGGAGTGAATTATTTGTATTAAAATGGAAGCAAAACGGTTTATTTTACAAGGTCAAAACTGCACACTCAGGCTTCAATTACAGACTAAAGACATGTTTAAAGGGCTACTTTAGCGGGTGACACAATAGGTGATGCAGGTCCACTAGTAGCATTTAATTTACAGGCCCTGAGTACATGTAGTGCCACTTTACTAGGGATCTACAAGTTAATGAAATAATCACATTTGGTATCAGCCAATGTTACCATGTTTTAAGGTGTGAGCACATGCAGTTTAGCACTGGTTAGCAGTCCTAATGCCAGCATAAATGAGATCAGCTAAAACGAAGGAGGAAGGCAAAAGGTTTGGGGAAAGACCAACCTAAGGCTGACAGGTCCAGCACATTTCACACAAAGTGCATGACATTTTGCTTCTGCTTCATCTCATGATGGCTTTAAGAGTGACACTGTGCTTGAAATATGTTAAATCACAGATTTGAGTCTCAAAAACAAAGCCACAAGTGGGGATGGACTGCCATCAAAAGTTTAGAAACTGTTCCAAGATGTTTTGGCTTCTATTTTGCCAATGATGTTTCAGAATGTGATAAGTTCAGCCAGCAGTCTGGATCTTTGCTGAGGCCCTAACAGTGGCGTAGCAAGGGGGGGTGGGGAGGGGAGGCGGTCTGCCCCAGGTCGCCTCATTCTCCCCGCTCGTCCTTGCGTTTGCCTGCAATCGTTGGGAAATTACCAATCCCCCCACTCTCTTACGGCCACCACGAATAGCAAAGGCAGGGACGGCCACTGGCGGCAAAGTGGCTAGCTACGCCACTGGGCACTAATATAGCCATTCATGCATAAAAAATGTATATGACTTCTAGTGGTGTGTTCCAATGCCCCTTCTGATTGTAAATGAGAAAATATAGTGAGTATATTGGCTAATATATTTATTTTTCCCTCCCTAAACTGGTTCTGCATGGATTTGTTTGGGTCACAGTACTATAGACTACACACAATTGATTGTAGATTTGTTTATTTTTCAACCGGCCCTTAACAGTTCTTTGCTACCAGGCCCGGACTGGCAATGCCGGGCACCTGTGCAATCCCCCGGTCGGCTGCCAGGGGTGGGGGCCGGTTTTTGGCTGGGGGGACGGTTTTGTTGCTAAAGGCCGTTTTTTTGTACACTCAGTACAGTAGTAGTCACTTACCTACTACTGTACTTTAATGCGTGCCTGCATTTCACTCTCTCCGAGCTCTGAGTCCGTGTGGAAAAAAATGCAATTTAATGAATCTCTGCTGGATAAATAATGCATTACAAGCAACAGTGCCATTTTAGGGGGTGGGTGGGTTGCGTGCGCTCGCATTGCGTAGATGCCTCCACTGCCCGGCCTGCTCTTACTCTTCAGTTCGCCCACTTTAGGGGGGTGGGGCGGGCCGGGCGCAGCTGTTGGAGGTGACACATGCGCATTGGGGCTCGCGCAGGACCGTGATGACGAGAGGCCCTCGCTCGCCACCCATAATTTAATTATTTTTAGCCCCCTGCCCTTTCCCAGTGTCCTGCTGCCGAATGTCTGCTAGTGCTGTCCGCCAGCCGCCAGGTGAGTGTTGCTTTCATTTTTGCAATCTCCTGTGCCCTGGCCTGGACTTGTACTAGACTGTGAAGGGGGCAGTGGGGCCTTATTACCGTGCGAGTCGACTCCCGGACGGCACACATTCCCAGGTGAGAGTCATCGCGGCTGGAGGCCTGAAAAGGTCCCTCACAGCACTCACTCAGGTATCTCAAAATGTATACCTTTTAGAGGCAGAGCGCGCGATTATTCCTAGGCTCTAATAGTACACCACAGCTTAGTCACAGCCTGCTGCTTGCAGTTGAGTTTAGGGTCAAGGCTGCGCTTCAGTACCAGCCAGGGGCTGTTGCGAGCAGAGCGGATTCAAATTAAGCACTGGATAGACTTTTTGGTATGACAGTCTACTACTCTGCGCAGTGCTGCCCTTAATACATTTATGAGGCATGCGAAGGTCCGGCCGCCTGGGGGAAGGGGGTGGAGGGGGGGTCGCCGCCTGGGGGAAGGGGGTGGAGGGGGGTCTTGGGGCTGCTGAGCATTCCCTGCCCTGGGTTCACGTGACAACGCGCCATCACTCATGACTGCTAAAGTGTGTTCATTTTATGAGAGAGGGGAGCCTGGTAGTTAAGTTTCTCCTGAGCTGGGTGGGGCCGCGGTGGAGTTTTAGTGGCAGGCGCTACTCTCACCGCACTGCCTGTGCCCACTTGGTCAGTGTGCTTCATCGTGCTGCTGCCCTGCCACCGGACTTAGTCGGAAACGAAAGGTCACATTTACCATTGTAGACTGACAGTGTTATCACGGAGAGGCTGCTGTGTGGCTCACTGAAGTATTAATCGTTTTCAAACTTTACAGCCTGACAGACACTAAGCCTGTAGCTCTGCTCACTGCTCTCCCAGGCTCAGGGTGGTACTGCGGCATGTTAGACCCCAGTCATCTCTTTATTCATGTATTTATTTAAAACGCTAACTACAATTTAAATATAATTTCGGGCCCTGACTGAGGGCCTCCAGTCCTTGGGCGACCTCTCAGTGCTACTCTGCTGTGGAGGAGATCGCGTGCACTGACACCAGGCAGGAATGTTTTTAAGTCCTGCTGTGCTACTGCTGCCTTCCCAGTCCCTGGTTCCCAAGCAGAGATTCCCGTGGTCTAAGCAGGCCTGTCATACAAAGCATTCTTAACCTGCCCTGGCTCCACGTGACGTGTGTGCCAGGAATGGTCTGGGCACATGTGTCCGTCCAGGCGAGGGCTGTGTTGTGTTATTTGAAGAGGCACAGCAGACCAGAGCCTGTGACTTCTTGATGACCTGAACTAGCAGCTGGGAAGGTGGATTCTGCAGCCTGTCAACTCTTTAATGCAGCACTGAGCCCCCAAAGTCAAGAGAGGCCCAGCGTCTGCTGCTATCAGACCAATGCCAGCACCAATTCAGGCGATTGGCAATTTAGCAGAACCCATTAATCCCAATAGTTGGTTAGTGGCCTGTGCACAAGGGGCTCTCAATCCGTGCCCACAGAGTGATGTCTGCAGTTGGGAGAGTGATGTATAGCTGTGAAATGGTGCACGCAGTACTTAAAATGAAAACATACAAAAAGTGCTGTTGTTACTTATCCACAATACATATTTCCTCCTCTGGAGTAGTTCTCTCATCAAATCTTACAGCATTGCTGAGAATTACTGATGCTCTCCCTTTTAAATGAAAGTAGTGCAGGTACTCAGTACCACTCACCATCTGCCCAGTTACAGCAATAGTTTACAGGAAGACGTCTGGATTTAATGATCACTTTGGGAAGGTATGGCAATTTTACACTGGGTGGACACATGTCCATGATCTGCTTTACTGTAGGGCTAGCAAGTATAAAGTGTAGGATTGAAGAAATTATGCTAGTGTATGAGAGCGTTTTGAAGAGTAGAATTTGTGTTTTGAAGGAGTATGTGCGTGAGACAAAGCTGAAGGATGTGGTATTGCTTTTGGCACATGTTGAGGAGGACTGATCCTCCATTACCTATGCTTTGCAGCAGTTTAAAGATAATCTTAGAGGCTCTTGTTGCTCAAATGTGTGTAATTTCCCTAGTCGCCATTGCTTGATTTATGTTCGCGAGAAAGCGTCACTCATAGTCGTTGAATGTCACTCATAATTCCGAAAATGTCACACATATGTAATCTGAAACCTTGGCAGCTATGCATGAATGGTACTGAGTACGAAAGTATGTGTAAAAATGTGTTTGTGACTGCTACAGCCTGGGAGTGGAGGTGTGAGCAAATGGGAGTGTGTGAACCAGTGTGAATGAGGGTGCGGCCAATGTAGGAAAATGCCAGCATGCCCAAAAGCCTCCCTGTGTGTGCGTTGTCTGAGAGTGGGATTGTCTGTACGGGCGCAAATGTGTGAACGTTGGTGTTCATGAATGGTACTGAGTGCAAATGTATGTGTAAAAATATGTTTGTGACTGCTACAGCCTGCTGTGAGTGGAAGTGTGAGCAAATGGGAGTGTGTGGGTGAATGGAAGTGCGATTGAAGTGTGCTCACACTGAAGGGTAGTCGTGTGTAAGACAGCTATTGAGTGGGAATGTGAGTGCGTCGTGTGAACAAATGCAGGCGTGAGAAAGTGATCTGTAAGAACGCAGGCATCGGGCCTGCGCTTAGGCATCAGGGAAGCAGTAGGAAGCAGGGGAAGGGAGAACGGGGTCCTTGCTCAGGAACAGACATAAGGGGGCTCATGCGGCGGTACCATCTATCATTGATTGACATACTTGCTACCATCATCAGGCTTTATGAGATGACCATGATGAAAGCAGATAGTTTTCTCCTCTCCTAAATGGTCACACCACTACAGCGAATGCTGGTTCACACAATAATTCTTTATCAGTTCACTAGGAAAATAATACCCTTGAAACCTTGTGAACGCCCTGCTTGCCCTGGTGCATATCCCAGGAAGGCAGAAGCAAGTGTAGCTGAAAGGGGCCCCCTGTTGAGGCTTGAGCGTATGAAGGGCTGCAAGATTCAAAGGGTCCCCGATACTCCGGTATGAGCACCAGAAGTCATGAGTGGGGGTGGTTAACGTATGGATTGGACTCTTGCCCTTCTGCAGCAGCAGAATGCCTTTCTTGCCTAGGCTAGTGTCCCTTTGTGGTGCGTGTTTTCCGGTGCTCAGCACGTGCCGCTTTTGGTGCACATATTCCTGAGGGTGCTGCAGGCAGAGGTCATTGCCCAGGTACACTTAGGTATGGACACCATGGAGAGCTACAGCAGAATGGGACACACAACCATATACTGGCCGTCTTTGACATACTGTGTTGCCCCCCATTCTCACATATACCACCAGGTTGGTGCTTTCTCTGACTGCCCTCAAAATAGACCTCCCCAGTAGATGTACTACCCTCAGTGTACACTTGGCCTGCCAAGGCTGCAGCTTACCCTGCATGGGCAGATACGCACTAACGGCGCCTGCCTCCTGTGGCTGCCTAGCCGGTCTGAGGCACACTTAGCATGCACAGCGCAGATGATCGAAGTGTGACGGGCTGTGAGGAGGAGTCCTGCGAGTGGTGCCACGCGCTTCGAGGAGGGTTATGCGGTTGTGCATGCTGAAGCAGCTCATTGATTAATTCAACAAGATAATCTGTGATCTGCCCCGAAACAGTGGCTTCTATTTCCGCACTGTTGTTTAACTCATAAGTACTGCTATCTCGCTCAGGCCTGCAGTCAAATATGTAATCAAACAAATATGCAAAATCTGTAGCAATTTTACGACTCACTCTATTTTGCCTGCCACTACAAAATGCTATGAAGAGACCATCATGCTGCACTAAGGAGAACCTGAGGCCAGAGCACATTCATCACTTAAGAGGCATTGATTGGTACAAGTACCGTACAGTAGCAGAAAACACGCAGCCTCGTAGAAATAACACCGGCCTTCCGCGCTGTCGTTTTTACCTAACTTTTCAAAACGTTCCCATTACAGTTTGCATTGCATTGCCTTCTCAGCAATCTCGTTGCTATCTCTGAATAATTGTAAAACTGTTCTGTTTAGAATGGAACCAGATTTACCGTACCACACTAACTGCTCACCACTGCAACCCCCCCCAACGGGAAACATCCTTTATAATGCAACTTTTACCACGCAGTGCCTTTACGACGCAACTTTTACAACGCAAAGCATTACAACGCATTGTGCTGGGGGGCGCCCTAGGATAGGGAATACGTTTAATTTACTGTCCAACACCTTCCTTAGTGTCCACGGGGACTGGAGTTGGAATAGTAAATTAAACTATTCACTATCCAGCGCACCAAAGCACTATGCGTTGTAATGGTATTCGTTGTAAATACCGCGTTGTAAAGGCATGCGATGTAAAAGTATGCGTTGTAACGTCATACATCCCCCCCAACACACAAGATCACTGAATTGTACTGATAAAGCAGAAGATAATTGTATGTTATGGTTACAAGGCCGGCGTCATGTGTCTAAAACCCAGTGACACCATTAAAGCCAGCAAATGCTGGGGAGGAGGCAAAGGAAAGGGGGGAATAATGGAAATTTGGGGGGAAGAAGTAGGGGGAGATAACAAAAAAGATGTTGTGTTCACTCATAAGCTTGTTAAGGATCCATTTTCCCCTTTATGTGAAGGTCCATGTACACCATTGTATAGTAACCCAGGTCTGTGAGGTGCAGCACTCGTAGATATTTCGTGCAAGAGAGTTCTCAAAATGCATTTGTGAGAAAATTCATGGAGGCCCCCCAGTGCTTCCCAAACTGTTGTGGCTAATGTAGCTGAGATCTTCTCCATGATCAGGGTGTGGTACAGCTTGTGAAGCCAGTCAATATCTTCCAGCATGTCGCCCATACCCCAATGACTGTTTACTGTTTGCATGTGAATTACAGATGCTCAAGTTGTAGGCGTTGAAACAGCTGTGCGGGAAAGGAGAAGCTCCAGAAAAAGACCCAGCACCATTAGCACATGTAAAATGTTTTTTAGATACATATTGTTCATACTGACTGCTGAGACATGGTTAGATAAGTCCCTGTTGCCCTCAGATTCCTCCAAATTAAAATCCTTTTTCATCTGCTTTATTACATCAAAACAAGTGATTTTTGTTGGCTATTAGGGCTCAGTGCACTTTACCACCACTAACCAGTACTAAAGTGCTCTTCCTTTCAAACATGGTAAAATTGGCTTACACCAAATTGGCAATTGTAATTTACTTGTAAGTCCCCAGAATGTGGTTCTACATGTACCCAGGGACTGTACATTAAATGCTGCTAGTGGACCTGTAACACTTATTGTGCCACCCACTTAAGTGGGCTATTTAAAGATGTGTCATGTCAAGGCCAGGGCCTTTGTGTTAATTGTTCCTGCTTTCTGGCCAGGGTGCCATTTGAGACATTTCCATGCCTTCTGTCAGCCTGGGTGCTTATGTGTGACGTTTCCATGCTTTCTGGCCTGGGTGCTTAATTATGTGTGCTATTTCCATAGTTTCTCACCTCAGTGACCTGGAGCTAGAGGCTCATGTGTGACCTTTCCATTTTTACGGCCTGTGTGCTTAAGTGTGACCTTTGCATGCTTACTGGCCTGGTGGTGTAACCATGCCTGGGTCAGTGCCTAGGTGCTTATGTGTGACATTTCCGGAGTTTCTGGCCTTAGTTAGTGGCCTGTGTGCTCATGTGTAACATCACGTCCATGCTTAATGTGTGACAACATGAGTGACAATTTACTATGCTTTAACCGCATGCGCGCTAGCGGGTTTTCCCGCTGTACGCTGAAATTTTAAAAAAACGCGGTTTGTGATAAAGCCAGCTCGTCATCCGCGCAGCGCAGGTAACGCGCATGACGAGCTGGCTTTGTCATCCGCATCGAAGGGGTTAAAAGTTAATACAATCTAATATGTAATGAAAAATGTTTTGTTTTGGCCTTTCTATCTCTCAAATTTTTGGGTGGGAGACAAGTTTAACCCCCCAAACTACCCCCTAGTAGTGGTTTCTCACTGCACTTGCTCGCTACACACCATGTGGGGGGCTGGTCCCACTTTTACTTTGTTCTCTCTGATTCACTACTTGTCTCTATTTTTGGTGCTCTCTGAAAGAATGTCTATGGGTACATATGACTGGGTGGGTAACCTGGTGCTCTATAAGGTCATTCACTATTTACTGTGCTTTGAAAGTTGATAAAATTGAATATGTAATGAAAAATGTGCTGTAAAATTCACCATTTCGGTCTGTCGTTTTCCAAAATTTTCTTGGGGGGAGAACCCACCAAACCCTCCTAGTAGCAGTCGAGCTCGCTCGCTCGCTACGCGCCGGACGGGGGCTGGTCTGCTGATATTTGCCAGGGCTGCTTTCAGTTCCCAGTCCGGCCCTGTTTGCTACCAACGTCTTGATGCTTATATTCATCGTTCCAAAACCTGCAGTTTACAGGGAGAGTGCTAATCTATGTGGACTACTTTCCCGTCCACACCCAACCTTGAAATGCCGATGCCAGCTATTGAAATATCGAAAGAAACAACATTTTAATGATTGGATTGTTTGCATTAAACTCGCCCTCTGCAATTACTCTACGCCCATTTCAGTTCATCATTTTTTTCACTTACTGTGCCACTCAAGAAATCAAGTACCACAGAGTAAATAAGCCTCGGTTCTGCTCCAGTAGCAACAATCCAGTCTGAACTGCCAGGACAAGGCTCCTGTGAATAAGAACACAAGAACCCACATTCAGCCTTCTTTGACTTCATCACCGAACTGCACCTGTGGTCCATTGTCACAGAAATTATGAACATGTTTCGGCATTACAGTTGAACTTTGCCTTTTTTCATTGTGATATCCTCCTATGTGTGCATGGTGCGCCAATATGTGAGTGAGTTCCATGGTTCACTGCACCTTGTGCTCAAGGTGCACCTCACTGGTAAAGCCCTCTAAGGATGAGATGTCATAAAAGGTGATTGTTAGTTTTAACTGTAATATTTCTTTTATTTGAAATATTGTTTTATTGTATAACCAGGAATGTGTTAACCTTTCTGATATGTAGGTATGTGATGCTAAATTTTTCTAAATTAATAGTATAATGAATTAATAGTTTTTTTGAAATTGTGGCAGTATGTACAAAAACGGAGACTTCTAATTTCCAAATTGTGATTCTTAATGAATCGCAATTCAAAAATCATGATTCCTTGTGGGTCACAAATCGACATACCTCATAAATATTAATGAGGTAAAATTAAAGTTTGCGTTCTATGAGAAATGATAGCCATCAGAGGGACGGTTGCCTGCTGTTTTTTTTTTTTTTTAATACAGCCGATTTTTTGTAAAGTGAAACAGGATGCGTTTAAACAATAGAAAATTCTAATTTGTAGAAGCATAGGCAGAGGCCCATGGGCCCACTGCCTGCTTCTAAATATTTTGTTTGCATTCTCAAAGGGAAATGTGTTCATTAGGGGCTCCTTCCCATTTGCGAATGGTTACCACTACCTTTTAGTAGTCTGTAAAAAACTGTACATTTTGCAACCGTAATTCGGTTGCAAAACCATAGCTACCACTGCGATTCAGTCGTTGGAAGGGACACCTTAAACACGCTCCTTCCAAACCCTGTATCTCTATACCAAATTGCGATTTGGTAACACGTTATTGAATTGTACTTTGGCAATTGTACATCACAAAAATATATTTTGTGGTTCAAACAGGTGCGTCCTGCGATTAGGCCCTTTGCAACCTCAAAAAAGTTTTATATACATATTGCACTAAGAGATCTAATAAGGGGAAACGAATAGGGAATCTACAGACTGTGACCTAAAGTAAAATTCAAAATATAATAAAATTGTTCTGCTTTATCATAATTTTGCTATAAAATCAATATTATTTGAGAATCCTATTATAGAGATTCAATCTTAACTGAAACCAATAAAACATTAGTACAGACTATTTCGGTGTTAATAGCTGTATGAATAGAATTCGTGTAAATTGCATTGTGATAAAATATACCATAAAGAAGATTTTTGCTTTTTCTTCTACTGCTTTCTAATCGTTGATTCAAATGTAGTTTGTGCCTGGTAATGACTATGTGCTTTGAGGTGCTCTTTGCGACCCATAACAAATCTTTGGACTTGTAAACCTTGATTTGCCTAAGCGTGTACCAATACTGGCGGCCTAGTTTGTGTCTAACGGGCGACAGTGAGTCCATCACAACGTTGTTTGCATTTTTATTTTCTCTATTCTGCGTCTTGAAACGTCATGGAAACATGTAATGTTTAAGGTGTGTTTTTATGCGCTATGCCAAAATGAAAATGCACTCCACTATAAATATCACCTTTTTCCCTCACTGAATTGCTATTGACCTTTGCCCTAAATGGAAGATTGCACCTTCCCCAGGGATACACGCAATTCTTTCGGCAGGCAGTGTTACCATTGAGAATGGTCTGGAACAAAGGCTGCCAGGCCTTCTGGTTTATCTGAGATGATTGCTTTTCTGATATGCACTACCTATGACACACACAGCAAATTCTCTCAATTTAGATGTTTCTGTGGGAGAAAATAGCAATTGTAAATGTGAAGTAACCAAGCATCATTCAAACAAGACAGCTTAAATAGTTGCTATATTTTATATTCTTTTTTCAAATAACAGGGACATCAGCTCATCGAAAGTTCAACTCATCAAGTATCTGAATAGATTGGAAATTAAACCCCTTATTAATTAATTGGCGGCTATTCCATTTCCAATACATTTTTGTCTCTTCTGAGACTCACCGAAGTTCCAAGGAGCACAAACGTTGCATGAGTGCTTCTAATTCCTTAAGCTTTTTGTGCAAAATATTATTTTTTTATTTAAAATGCATAGTTTTAGGACAAAACTTGACAACGCTGTGACAAATTAAAATGACCTAACAATCAGCTGAGAGAGAACCCAACAAAGATGATAATTATTTGGGCACATTTTTCTCAATCCCTTCTTTAAACCCAGTAGTAAGAGGGGAAAAATAAGAGTCCTTCACCATGGTCCACTAACACAATTCTTCATAGGACACCCAGGGTTTCACCTTGGAACTTTCTGTTGTTTTCTGAAAATCAAATTCCTTCAATGGGGAGAGGCAACCAGCTGGATCCAAAGAGGGCACTGTGATTTTGGATAGGCATTTGAAGAGGTCCCAATGAAGCCATTGGTTTTGGCAAAAAAAAATCTATGAGTGGGAGAAAATTTAATTTTGCACACGAGGAAGTTCCCTCGTGAGCCTGATACTTTTGGTGCCTGCACCGTGTTAATCTTTCGACCATAGGATTTATAGCCTGGCCTGATTTAGAAATTGGTGGATGGGTGACTCCATCACATACATGATAGATATTCCGTCTGCTGTACTATAGGAACCATAAGATATAATTAACTTGTAATATGGTGACTGGGATATCTGTAATGTTTGTGATGGAGCATCCCATCCACCGAACTCTAAATCAAGCTTTGAATCAGACTTGCTGCTGCTGAAGAGAAGATCTGAGGACATAACACATGTTTCTTCAGACCAACTGCAACACACCTCCAATGGATTGGCTTGGCAGGTTTATCCTGGTCCTCCAGAGGATTTTTAGTGCAAATGGTTTTTAAGACCCATGACTTCCAAAGATGTAAGAAAGACTATGCTTTGACATAGTCGAGTTTCCCAGGACCTCAGAAACTTCAATTGGGGGTCATAACTCACTCCAGAAAAAGGCACCAGCAAGGTCCAGGTCAGGTCCAGTTGATACTGGTCAGCTGGGCTCTTCTGGGAAAAGGCATCTTACATCTTGTTGTGGTCCTGTAGCTTGGACTGGAAGTCACCCAAACAACCCTATTTTGTCCTGGGTAGAGGTGGGAGCAGGTCCAACTCAACAGGCCTTCTTCAAAGTCTCAACAACAGGATCAATCATTCTACTGTGCTTCTACAAGTTCAGAGCATTCCAAGGACGTTGCAAGGGGATCCACCATTCATGCCGGTCACTAGCTTAAGTGAGATGAGTGACCCCTGGCCCCTCCTTGACCAAAATGGTACAAGTTCCTTATAGTAATGCTATCAGGTTTTGCAAGCAGTTCCTGTGTGCCCGGCTGCAAACAATCGCACAGTGCCACTCTCTCACTAGATCCAAAAGGATAAAGCTCTTTTAGCCTTGTACAGAGCATGTGTGCTCACCACACAGATGTGGGCAAGGGAATGAGTAACGCTTCCTTTGTGTGGGCAATTCAAACCAGTTCTAGGGAAAGCCCATTGGGATTGGAGCCTGCCTGACTTGATAACAAAAATGATGAAGCCTGTGCAGGTGTAATCTGACATCTATCTTTAACAGCGGAGACCCCTTCAAAGTTAATCAAGTTCCTGGGCACTGCACAAATGCCCATCCTGTCAGAAGAACATAAAGACCTGCAGACACTCAGGCATTTGTATAATCTCTGGGAGCAGTTTCCATACTTAATTCAGCACTTGGGCACTCATAGGGCTATTAGGTTTTAGTGAATTCATCATATTTTAGGGTTCCGAGTAAATGAACTAGGGGCTGTTTAGCAGTGTCCCAATGCACAGAGAAGAATAAAAAAGAGTAGGGTTAGTCCACAAAAATTAGTTTGACCATGCAAACAGGAGCACTTTATCATAGTACACATAGAGGTTTTTTGACTTGTTAATTATCAATGACATGAACATTGGTGAAAATCTGGCTAGATTTTGTTTTGTACTTGGCAATATTCCATGGACCTGATTCACAAATGAACTTATTACACTTGCCCCTTGCTTTCTTCTGATCTTCACTTCATCTTATTTGGCCTGAAATCATACCTCGGCCCCAGTCAACTGGAAACAGTTATGTCTGATTGCATTACAGCCTAAAAACATCTTCTGAAGTAAATGTAACCTCTGATTGCGAATAGGCAAAAAGTAGTGGACTTACTCAAAAGTGTAAGATTCTCAAAAGTGGACAGCCCACAATGCCTTCAATTTGGTAGATATATGTAAGTTACACTTTTGGAGAAAATTACAATCGGAGTTTGTGAATAGCTAGAGGCCCCCAAAGACACTGTCCAACAGCTTTTCCATGTCAGAAAGGCCTATACGACAAGGCTGTCGTAAAGTGCCATCGTAATCCCCACAGCAGAGCCGACTCTGGCTCCGCCATCATTAGGGGATTATGGTGGCTTCCGATAGGATCATTGAGCCTGTCAGAACCGTGTCGATTCCCCCTGCAGGTTTTGCTCTGACAACCATCACCCTAATACGCCAGTAGGACGGAAACCCACGATGTGGGTCGGAAAAGCTATGACAGCAGGTTGTAGGCTTTGTGCCCAACATCGTAAGGAGGCCCTATATGTTTGCAGGTGTGTGCATGCGTGCACCCACGTCTTACATGCCTTGTCTTGATTGTGGAGGCAAAAAAAATAATAATACAGAAAATTGCATTGTTAGAGATAATACTACATCACGATCAAGTACCTTTCTAAATGTTTTGTTTAGTCGCTGCATGCATAACAAATAGGGTCTGCATGAGCACGTATGTCTTAACGTACATATGGTATTATAGCATTTATTTCTCATTTATCTGTGTGTTGCATTATGTGAGTATGTTATGGCTTTATGCCTCACAGAATCAGGCACCTTGATTGTGGTAAAACTATGTTATCTCATGCTTGTCTATGCTATCTGGTTAACATTTCTTACACTATTCATATGAATAGGCAAACAACTGATTTACCTCCTGGTTTGTATTGTATTCAGGAGAGGTTTTAAGCATGGAAGTTAATTTAAGGTAAACAGATAGAATTCCGCTAAGTAACACATCCTACTACATTCAGTCATTATCTACAAAGAATTAAAAAGGAATGTAGGAAACAATGTTGGCTGGTGGATTCTAAATGTGGTGGGGTGGAATTTGTAGACCTAATGAAAAGGTACAGGGGAATTTAAGCAAACTGCCCTGAAGTGAAAAAGAAGTGTACAATTAGAGTGCCCCTGCAAGACAATTTTGAAGACAAAGTGAGTCAAATGGTGGATTTAACAGCATAATGTTAGTCACTGTAAACTTTGCACTTCAACATAACGTATAGAGCAGTAGTAGACTAGGCAGTGTTGTCACCTAGACATAACCACACACAAATAGAAATTTGTTCAACCTTAAAAGCAATTAAGATCTCAGTAAAAAACATATATGTGTGTATTTTAACTTCTGCCAGCAGACGCTTTTTACAGTTCCATTGGCTATTTCAGATTTTTGGTTAGTCAAAAAAGGCCAAGGCCTGATGAAGATGAATCCCTTTGCTGCTAGGCCTCACCTCCCCCCCCCACCCCTGCTAAGCCTTTGTTTGGCTATTTGGGTAGTGCGCACTTATGCCCCTGTAACTTTTTGCCCACATAAGGTATCCACGCCAAATTTGCATCCTTTTCTTCCAACATCATGGGAATTCTAAAGGTTTTTTGGGAAAAATGGGAAAAAAGCGCTGCAAATGAAAGCGACTGGGTTTTTCCCTGCAAATGATATCAAAAAAGGGTTTCTGGGGCTGATATCACCATTTTGCCAGCTTTTAGGGAATGACAGACTTTTGTCAGAAAACCAAAAATCTTTACACAGTGTTAGCATTTTTCTGGGACGTAGCCTATTTTTGCTATTTTTTGTGCTTCCAAACTCCTTCCAGTTAATGGTAGAATTGAGTATGAAAGCAATAATGGATCCTGGAATGCTATACATTTTAGGAAACTAGACAAAATGTTGAATTAAGCAAGGGGTCATTTGTATAAATCCTTCAAGGTTTCTTTAAGGAAACTAACAGTTAAATGTAGGAAAAATTGAAAATTAGTTGACAAAACCAGCCTTTTGTGTAAACGTTTTTACCTGTAACTTCTTCTAATTATGAGAACTCTTTGAAAGCATTACATTCACTGAACCTTACTGGTTGTGGGGATATATAGGACTTGTAGGTTCACCAAGAACCTGACGAACCCAGAGCCAAAAACTGAGCAGCCTCCTGCAATTTTTTTATTATGTACTGGGTATATAGCAATTATTCTGAGAAAATGTATATATGGAAAATTCGGTATGAAAGACTCCTATGTATTTCTGAAATAGGAACAAAGTATAGAGTTTAGAAACAGTATATATTTGCACATTTATGAAATTGGGAATACTCATACTAGCATGAGAATTATCGGTAATTTTTTTAAATGACTTCTTTTTTACACATTGCCTTTCATTTGAAAGGCAGAAATGCATCGAAAGTGAATAGGTAATAACAGTTTCTTTGCAAATCTTAATTACCCTAAGTCTCTCAATAGAAAAAGGTACCTCACTTGTAGTTTTTGAACCCTAGCTCTGCCGGCACCAAGGGAAACCTAGCAAACCTATATATTTTATAAAACAAGACACCCAGGGAAATCCATTATGAGGTGACTTGCCTGCCTCCCACCAGGTTCTATTGCCCAGAATCCCTTGCAAACCTAAATAATTGTCAAAGAAAACATATTTTCCTCACATTTCTGTGGTGGAATGTTCTGGAACCTGGGTGGATCCACAAGTTTACAACCACCAAGTTCCCCAAAATCTTCTGAGAAAAGTGGTACCCCACTTGTGTGGGTAGGCCTTGTGCCTGCGACAGGAAATGGTGTAAAACGCAACATGGACACACCTCAATTTCGCTGTGAAATATGACCATTTTTTGGCAATGTGCCTAGCTGTAGTTTTTGAACCCTAGCTCTGATGGCACCTAGGGAAACCTAGCAAACCTATACATTTTTAAAAACTAGACACCCAGGGAAATCTAGGAGGGGGTGATTTTACTGCCTCTCACCAGGTTCTGTTACCCAGAATCCCTTGCAAACCAAAAGAAAGTTTTAAAAAACATATTTTCCTCACATTTCTGTGGTGGGAAGTTCTGGAATCTGCGTGGATCCACAAATTTCCACCCATCCCTCGTTCCCCCAAATCTTCTGAGCAAAATTGTAACTCACATGTGGGGATCGGCCTAGTGCCCGCAACATGAAAGGGTACAAAACGCAACGTGGACACACCTCAATTTCGCATTGGAAAATGATCCTTTTTGGCAAAGGGCCTAGCTTTAGTTTTTGAACCCTAGCTCTGCCAGCACCTAGGGAACCCTAGCAAACCTATACATTTCTGAAAACTAGACACCCAGGGGAATCTAGGATGGGGTGACTTGACTGCCGCTCACCAGGTTCTGTTACCCAGAATCCCTTGCAAACCTAAACAATTGTCAAACAAACATATTTTTCCCAAATTTCTGTGGTGGAAAGTTCTGGAATCTGTGTGGATCCACAAATTCCCACCCACCCTGCGTTCCACAAGGTCTTACGATACAAATGGTACCTCACTTGTGTCGGTCGGCCTAGTGCCAGCAACATGAAACGATGCAAAATGCAACATGGACACACCTCAATTTCACAATGATAAATTACCCTTTTTTGGCAAACTGCCTAGCTGTAGTTTTTGAACCATAGCTCTGCCGGCAACTAGGGAAACCTAGAAAACCTATAAATTTTTTAAAACTAGAGACCCAGAGGAATCCAGTATGGGGTCATTTGACTGCCTCTCACTAGATTCTGTTATCCAGAATTCCTTGCAAACCTAAAAAATTATAAAAAAAACACATTTTCCTCACATTTCTGTGGTGAAATGTTCTGGAATCTGCGTGTATCCACAAATTTCCACCCACCCCACATTTCTCCATGTCTCCCGATAAAAATGGTATCTCACTCTTGTGAGTGGGTCAAGGACCCGCGACAGGCAAGGGCCCAAAACCTATTAAGGTGCCATCAAAATGACCTATCACAAACCAACCTGGTTTTGCAACAGAGGTCCCATGGGTTTTTGGCCTGGGGCTTTGCAGCCATCTAGGGAACCCTACCAAACCCACACATTTCTGGAAACTAGATACCTGGGGGAGTCCAGGAAGGTATGGCTTGCGTGGGTGGCCCAAAATTCCCCTACCCAGAATCCCTTGCAAACCTCAATTTTTGCTGAAGAAATCACTTTTTTCTCAAATTTCTGTGTGGGAAACTTCTGGAATCTGTGTGAATCCACATATTTTTCCCCATGTAGCGTTCCCCCAGGTCACCCGATAAAAATGATACCTCATTTGCCTGGGTGGGTCAATGACCCGAAACAGGCAAGGGCCCAAAACCGATTGAGGCGACATCAAAATCACCTATGACTAACCAACCTGTTTTTGCAAGGGTGGGTCCCAGGAGTCTTTGGCCCAGGGCTTGGCAGCCATCTTGGGAAACCTACACAACTCACACATTTCTGGAAACTAGACACCCAGGGGAGTCCAGCGAGGTATGGCTTCCGTGGGGCCCCCAACATTCTCCTACCCAGAACCCCCTGCAAACCTCAAATTTCACTGAAATAATCACTTTTTTCTCATATTTCTGTGTGGGAATGGTCTGGAATCTGCGTGGATCCACAAATTTCTTCCCACCCAGCGTTCCCCAGGACTCCCATTAAAAATGGTACCTCACTTGCGTGAGTCAGTCAAGGACCCGCAACAGGCAAGGGCCCAAAACCTATTGAGGGGACATCAAAATTACCTATCACAAACCAACCTGGTTTTGCAAGGGGGGTCCCATGAGTGTTTGACCAGGGGCTCTGCAGCCATCTAGGGAAACTTACCTAACCCACACATTTCTGGAAACTAGACACCCCGGGTAGTCTAGTGAGGTGTGTCTTGCGTGGGTCCCCCAACATTCTCCTACCCAGAATCCCCTGCACACTTCAAATTTCGCAGGAAAAAATCACCTTTTTCTCAAATTTCTGTTTGGAAAAGTTCTGAAATTTGTGTGGATCCACAAATTTCACCCCACCCAGCATTTCCCCAGGTCTCCCAATCTAAATGGTACCTCATTTGTGTGGGTAGGCGTAGTGGCTGCAGAAGGAAATGGCCCAAATCGTGCTGTGGAGACTTTAAAATTGTATGTATCAATAAGGACTAGCTACTTTAGAGAGAATTAAGGAGACTCAGATAGGTACGTCAAGAGGTAAGGAAAAAATACTGTTTTCCTTATAAAGCCCTCACCCACCGACCTAGTCGGTGGCATGCTTCATCATCGGGCCCACCACAGTGGCACCGAATGTGCCCCGGGTGTGCTACAAAGCCAGGTGACTGCGGAGCTGGTATATTGCTGAGTGTGCTGTGAAAAGGGTGAGAGAAGTGAAGTTTTAAAAGCTATACAGTAGGTCCCAGCACCCGAGGGTTACTAATCTTTAATAAACTGGGCCTCTGTTAGCGGATAAAAAGGCAAGGAGACGTGGACTGGAGTGCTGATTATGACCTCCAAGGTCTAGTGTGGTCTACATGTTTCAGCCAGTGCCTTGTAGATTTTAAGCTGGCTTTCCTCAGTACCATTGGGTATGTGAAAGGGTGCAAATTAAATAATAAACTTAAATTTAAGTGGTTGTGTAATTCTTTGGCTATGTGGAGCGCACGCTAAGGCGCTATAACTGTTAGAGGGGGATTCCCTTAAGCTTGATCTGTTATTTCTTGTAAAAAGCTTCTAGGGTCGCCTGGCAGAGAAAGAGACCGAGTAGTTCGGTCTGGTTCCTCCTTGGACCTATTCGTCCTTCCGCGGCGCCCGATATGAACACATATCGGGCGCCGCTAGAAGCTTTTTCCAACCAACACATTACAACATCCACAAAACAGGACTAGGTACTCCCTGCTTGACAAAAACAGAAAAGACAAATGTTTATGCACAACCACCTATTCCTCAAGCACACATACATACTGGTTGTATTTGGCACAAGGGTGAGTGATGGTTCAGTATATACAGTTGTATTAACCAGAGATTTCACGAAAATTAAATGCACTGTTAATTGAAAGGATAAAAAACTGAACCATTGACTAACAGCTCATGAGCTGTAAAGCCACGACAAGGCACCAACCTCTTTACGAGCCATTCATACACCTTTCATACGTGTGACACATACAAAACCATTTATAACACCAGCTGCGGGCCCAGGACATTACAACACTCACACTAGCAGACAGCACCATTCAAGGGCCCATCACTTTCACATGCCCACATTCCTGACACAACGAGCACACCAACTGATGCATTGCGTTGAGTGGCATTTGACTAGCAGTGTGTCTAGTGACCAGCTAGTCACTACTCACATACCACCAGCCAAGTGCCAGTCCATGTACACCACCAGCTGAGTGCCAGTCCATGCACACTGCCACCCCAGCGCCAGTACAAACACACTGCCAGCCAAGCGCCAGTACAAACACACCGCCAGCCAAGCACCAGTACAAACACACTGCCAGCCAAGAGCCAATTTAAACACACCGCCAGCCAAGCGCCAGTCCATGCACACAGTCAGCCAAGCGCCAGTTCACGCACACCGCCAGCCAAGCGCCAATCCAAACACACCGGCAGCCAAGCATCACTCCATGCACACCACCAGACAAGCACCACTCCACGCACACCACCATCACTTTTATATAAATAAGAAAACACAAACAAATTGCAAATAAATACAGATCTACTAACACAAAATCTGAAACTAAATACACTACACAAATGCCAACCTTGAAACTGAACAAAAATGATTAAACAATAGAGGCCAGGCAGTTCACTTTACCACTCATGGATGTTCCCCAAAATTATTTTGCGTGAGGTACATTCTAAAACAAGCAGGCACACACAGCCGTGGGTTAGAAGGACACTCGGGGCAGTACATACAAGTCTCCTTCAGCGTACCTCTTTGTCAACAGACTCTACATCTCCTACTGGGAGAGTCTTTTGAGGGTGTGGGGGGAATGATATCAGGAAACTGGCAATCTTTCAATCTAGCAACATCCTCCACCACTCCAACTTTCGGAATACTTGCCTGTTCCACTAAAACAAGACTGCCTATTACAGACTCCTGAAAGTTAGCAAAAGTCATCTTTGACTCAGGACAAGAATCCTGGAATACAACAGAAGCATTAAAGGATGACAAGTGGAAAAGATGGATTGCCAACTTCTTATACCAAATGTAAGCCTTACGAAGAGCAGCGTAAGGCCCCAACCTCTGATTCACTATGTCAACACCAACCATGTGCCTATTATAGTCTAAAATGCACACAGGTTTGCGCACTTCAGAAATCTGACCCCAAACAGTCACAGGCGAAGTGCTTTCATCATGGATGGTAGTCAGCATATAGACATCTCTCCTGTCTGAAAACTACATAGATAGAAGCTTCTCACAACGCAACACACTGCACTGTCCCTGCACAAGCTTTTGACAAACAAGTTCTTTTGGGAAACCTTTACGGTTAGAGCGAATTGTGCCACAAGCAACAGTGTCCACTTTGGCCAATTCCCTGAACAACCGCACACCAGTGGAGAAGTTATCTACATATAAATGGTGGCCTTTGTTAAAAAGTCCTCTACCAATTTCCCACACAATTTTCTCAGTCACTCTAAAACTGGACGGACAACCAGGTGGATTTGTTACCGGTGTATACCATGAAATTAGAGACATATCCAGTCCTACTGTCACACAGTATCTACAGCTTAACTACCTAGCGTGCCCTTTTACTAGGAATGTATAGCCTAAAAACCAAGAGGCCCTTGAACAACACCAAAGATTCATCAACTGCTATTTCTTACCCTGGAGCATAGATCTCAGAAAATCGATTAACAAAGTGACCAATGACAGGCCGAATCTTAAAAAGACGGTCACAATCAGGGTGATCTCGTGCCAACGCTAAATCATTATCGACAAAATGGATCATCCGAAGCAGAAGCAAATACCTATCACGGCTCATGACTGCCGGAAATATAGCAGTTGCCATCAAGGGACTAGTAGACCAATATGGAGACAATGATGGCTTTCTTAGCAAGCCCATCAAACAAGTTAAACCAAAGAACTTCTTCATCTCTTCCAGATTTGTCGGAGACCACCGGGTAGCTCTAGAGTGTGGCTTAAGGCTGGCACTGTTGTCCCTCAAAAACTGTTTGGCATACAAATTAGTCTGCTCAACAATCTCTGCCAAAAAAACATCGTCAATAAATAACTGAAAAAAATGTATCTGAAAAAGATTTTCAGTATTCACTCTACACCCTGGAACACCAGTAAAGTCTGGCAATGCCGACTGCACCATGCCTGGGGCAACCCAGAGGTCAGCACTTTCAACAGGAAGCCTTGCAGCCCCAGGCTGCAGCCCAGATGCCTCTTGCCGCACTATTGGCACATCAAAGTCCCCTTTTAACACAGGCACTTCATCTGCACTAAGAGTAGCTTCCTCCGCACTGAAAGTAGCTTTATTATCCGATGATTCCATGTGGAGAGAAAACTCACTGCCTGAATCTTCCCCTGCCTCCTCTGCCTCAGATGCAGAGTCAGTCTCTGAACCATGGTCAGAGGAAGACTCAAAAAGCCTATCAATAACCTGCTGAGCAGTAATCCTGTGGCTAGCCATTATCCTTACTAAGAAAGGAGACTGCACAAACAAGTCAACAACAACCAACACTGTGCAAAATAACTAAGTGAAAAAATGTGTGCCTTTATCACAAAGATCAATATACTCAAAAACTATACGATTCACTTACAAGAGACAGTTACTCTCACCAGCACCTACTCTGCAAAGACACAGCAAAAACCAATGCTATCCTACTAGAAGAAAAAAACAAAACCAATTACTCTCAAAACACATCGAGCACAAATGCAAAAAGTTTTTGACACTCAAATGACAGAAGCCAAACATACTGCTATTATTACACCATTTGCAAAAAACACATTCATGCAGAGAAATGAAACTCATTTACATTGTACAAAAAAAGTTTCTTACCAAACACATGCAACTACACAAACAGCAGAACCACCAGTAACAAAACCGCAACCTGGAACAGTCTAAAGAGCAAAAGCCTTGAACTAGAACAAAAAAGGAGAAATAAAGCATTACTAATGCAATTCACAAAAAATAAAACAATTAACATTTTAACACGCTATGTCACTACCCAAATGGGGGCAGAAAGGCCAAATAAACAGGCAGATCTGCCCCCGGGGGGGCAGAATACACATAAAAAAAATATGTCCCCTGGAAGCGACCAATTTATTTATTTTTAAATCCCTGGCTCTAATAGGCTTTTCTGACCCCCCAGCCAGAAACACCAAAAAATGCAGGGGCTCTGTCCCCAGGGGGGGGGAGGGGCAGAAGAATCTTAAAAAATATTTAGGCCCATAAGGAAGTGACCCTTGCCCAAGGGGTCACTTCCATTACAAATGTAAAACACTCCCTGGTGTCTAGTGGGGCTTTCTGCTCCCCCTGGGGGCAGAAAGGCCAAATAAACAAACCGATCTGCCCCCAGGGGGGCAGAATATACTTTTTTTTAAAATATGGCCCCTGGAAGCGACCCTTGCCTAAGGGGTCGCTTCCAATTTAATAGAAACAAATTCCCCAGCTCTTGTGGGCTTTTCTGCCCCCCCCCCCCTCCTGGGGCCAGAAACACCCAAAAGAATCAGGCGATCTGTCCCTAGGGAGGGCAGAATATACTTTTAAAATAAATTTGGCCCCTGGAAGCGACCCTTGCCCAAGGGGTCACTTCCATTTAAAAATAAACAAATTCCCTAGTGTCCAGTGGGCCTCCCCCCCCGGGTCCAGAGACGGCCCACAATTGGCCGATCTGTCCCGATCAGTCCTCCTTAGGAAGCGACCCTTGTCCAAGGGGTCGCTTTTTTTGCATTGAAAAAGACACCCCTGGTGTCTAGTGGTGGCATTCCTGCTGCACGATTGCGACGCTCTGCACAATTGTGCACCAGGAATTCCGTGCATTTGAGACATCAGGGGAGAGGGAACACTGTTTTCTCTCCCCCGATGCCTCAATGTGCCGCAATGTGCCCCCCGGCCCACCGGAGCAGCAAACACTCACCTTCCTCTTGGACGCGCTGGAAACAAATGATTTCTAGCGCGTCCAGAGCTCCCTGATGATGTTGACGCAGTCGGGGTGGCAGCCGAAACTCTTCCACTGCCATACTCCTCTGTGGGGGCAAGATGGATACCCCAGGGGGGAGTGCCAGTGCTTCCCCCATGGGCTGTGCTAATTATGGAGCGGTTCTGTCATGAGCACAGCCCAACCGATGCTCATGACGGAACTGCTCCGCCATGAGCATCAAAGGGGTTAACAAGATTCCCTCATACTAAATGCACATCTCAGCATCAGAAGCCCATTACTGAAATCAATGCCATTGTGTTACATTCTTGATGTACTGGACCATTCATCATAACCATTTTGTACTGAGATCCACATTGAATGCTAAGATGGGCAAATGGAGTGCCAGGCTTCTCCAAGTCTGTAGAAGGAACCTAGGCATTGTCTGCTGTTGTGTCTATTTTTCTTTATTTTGCCTTTTGCTTTCTGTATGCTTACCCCTTGTGGTCCACTAATGCCATACACTCTCCAAATAACAATATTTCCATACAAGCACACACATACATGCCTTTGAAAAACTACTGATGTTGCTTTTGTGTTTCAATTGTTTCAAATAATGTCTCACGCCACATTTAAAAATGCAGTTGAGCTTTAAAGTTGCCTCAGAGAAAGTAAATTGATTACACACATTTTAAAACCATGTGCATATACAGTTGGTTTGAAAAGGCAGCAGCAAGCACAGTCAGTGGTCATTGTCCTATGCCACACCCTATGCTCCATCCTGCAGGTACTGGCAGATGCACTTGCACCCTGAGCCAGGGGGCTTTGGTGCTTACTGTACATGATGCTGAGATATGTGTCTGCCTGGTGCAGAGGCCCTGCATGGGCACTTTCATGAAGGCTTTGCCACTGTATGTGAGCCTAACCTGCAGGCCTACCGGAGGGAGGGATGACACATGCTCTCACACCCTTCCCCTCTTCACAGGTAGTCTACATACAGGAGCTTCAACACACCCTTCCCCCTGTCTAGGTTCTCCTGCAGGCCGAAATAGCTTTTGGACAGAACGAGAGAAAGAGAGAGAGAGAGAGACCCACACAGTCACCCACAGACATACACACACATAAAACACATGCAGAGTCCTTCTCGTGATCAATACAGTGGCTACCCTGGTACTAAAACAAGTTCCAACATCTTTAGATTCCTGGGAAAATGCTGATGCCTGATAGGGTCAATCCTGTCCTGTTCCTTTTAAATGCTACTTCATCATTAAAATCAAGCATTTCTGAAATAAGATTCAACACATCACAGCCACAATGTGCCCAGCTAGCACTATTGGATCATGGTGAGTAGGGCCCATCTTTAAGATGGTAAATGAAAGTACACTACACCTGCCTCAGATCACCATACACAACCCCTATCCTCCCACTCCAAGTACTGACTGAGTCTGGAATCAGACAGGGCCAATTGCAGATTCGAACTGCATCTCCTGGAGTGATTTGGTCCTATTGCAATAAATATAGTATGAGTTGTGGAGACCTATATAATCAAGAAAGCATACTTTTTTTATGTTGAGTAGCAGAGCAATATGTAGTTAGGGCTCTTGGCCACAGTCCCCTGGCTTATGAATTACACTGTTCTCCTTTAAGTGGATGAGGCCATGGCGTAGTCACTCTGTATCAAACCACCTCCTCAGTGGTTTGCAGAACTTCATACCAATAAAAAAACTTGATTGACTGATAGTATTAATCTGCTTTCTAATTTAAAGATTCTATGAAGCAGAGTATTCAATCGTAAGATCAAACTGAAGATCAAGTTTCAGAAGTTTCAGTTGAAAATTCACAATGATTGCAAAATTGCCAGAACTCCTTCTCTCTGTCATTTGCAAGGAAGTAAGTCCATTCAGGGGAAGAGTACGTCTAACAAGGCACTCTTGCTTGGTTTGACCTTCTGAGTGCCATCTCCTCTACTACTTTGTCACTCAGATCCGAATCCTCAGTATCCTCCTGAGATGACTGGGAGGTCACCTTCTCCCTGCGGGACCAGTCTCCTCCTCTCCTGTCTTCTCAGCCAACGTTTGCCTTGCAGCCACTCGCTGTTCTACAGCACAAGGACCTTTGTTAGGGTCCAAGTCTGGCCCAGTCACAACCACAGGACTGGCCCCTTCATTTTCAGGTTTGGCATCTAACTTTCCAGGACCCCGCTTAAGGCGAACAAGTATTGTTTCAGATACTTTCTGGTTCCAAACAGCTTGACTAACCTGCTCCTATGGCCTCTCGATCATCACTGGTGCTTCTGGGAGAGGTTCTGTTATATCATCAAGTTGACATGTAACTCGGTGAGTGTGGTCAGCATGCACCCAGTTGGGGAGACCTTTGCATCTCTTAGCAATCATAGTGACTAGGATTACCTGGAATTGCCATGCCAACAGGGCTCCAGACAACTCTTTCATATGTGTTTTTTCACCGGGACACAGTCACAGGGGCTAAGGTCATGGCACTGCTCCTGATGAGACGGGCCGTTGCAGCTTCAACCTGACAAGACACATGATGCACCACATCAGCCGGTCCTTTGCAGTTATCAAGTACCCGATCATCAGTTATTGTCACAAGTGCATTTTTAAGTACAGCTGGCAGTCACATTGCAATGCCCATGATGATCTGATGGTGGGACAATCATGTCCTTCAATCAGATATGCTGTGCAGAATCATCAACACAAGCTGCAAGGCATCAGGCTATTTTAAAGATGTAGAAGCACACACGTTTGTAAGCCTGGATTTGAAAGCCCCATTGACCTGCTCCACCAGACCCAAAGCCTCAGGTCTGTGCCTACAATGCAGTCTCTGTTCAACTTGAAAAGCAGTGTGCAACA
Organism: Lissotriton helveticus; assembly: GCF_964261635.1. NCBI lineage: Eukaryota > Metazoa > Chordata > Amphibia > Caudata > Salamandridae > Lissotriton > Lissotriton helveticus. The sequence continues at coordinate 873,912,769 of NC_136068.1, read as the reverse complement.
TCCTCAGAGTTTCATTATTAAAGTGTGTACCTCAATTGGATTCCAAAAAAGTGGGTAAGCTACATCTGGGTATTAATTCCCTCAACAAAATCTCTGCTACTGTGAGAATGTCATTTCTTCGTGTGGGATATGCCTCAATGCAACATGAAAAGATACACACAACAACCAACACATACCTCAATCCATTGTGCACAGGCATCTAATGAACCACAACTTCACCCTATTAAAAGGACCTCCTGACCTCCCTATGTGTCGCTGAAGTCCTCTTTACTACAATATTCTGTTGACACACTACACATCTGTGGCACTGTACTTTAATAATAAACCTAAACCTTGGATCGAAATACATTTCCCTAAACAACTGGACCATTGATTCCTTTGCCACATGAGTAGAACCATGATAATGGCTGGCCATCTGGGGTAAAAGACTATTAGTCAACACTGGTCTCCCATCTCCTGAAATCCAAATGTTGTCCTCATCTCTCTTTACACAAATCTGCTGTTCTTCCTACAACCTCTTGACATCTTCCCAATTATCAGCTGTAGTTAACAAAAGGTTGTTGTTAGTCTCATCTGCCCTTCATTTGTACACTCTCCATTATAGGTACAAGCAGAAAAAGCACAGTATCTGGCAACTTTGTCGGCATATCGGCATATCAGTTGCCAAGTGTCACATAATAATCCTCCTTATAATATATCGCATACTGCACAACGGCAATTTGTGCAGACATCTGCAATGCTTCAAGGCATTTTCGGACTGCTCCCCATTCTGAAAGGGGAAGCCTAAGGAGGTAATAAGCCCTATCTGGGACAATAACTGTCCAACATTATGAACAACACCAGAGCTATACTGATTCTCAGTGAAAATGGTCACTCTCTGCTCATCAGACATATAGCATGCTCTAATTAGAGCAGTCAACTCAGCCACTGGTGCTGAGAACACACCCGGGAGCCACAAGGCTTCTACTACTCCTGAAACTGTACAGACTGCATAATCATCCCATAAATTTCCTTCATAGTCTCACCCACACAAACAATCCACAAACAATGCAAAGTTAGGTTCAGGGAGTGGCTCTTCTTGTATATATGGTTTTTGACTTGGAGCACAGTTCAAGAACATCAACACAGTCATGCCCCACTTCATTTACACTGTTATCAGTCTCAAGAAGAGGCAGTAGGGTGGCAGGGCTAAAAACATAACACCTGCAGAGTGATGTTTTCAGCCACCAGTGTGATCTGGTCACACCGGGTCAGGCTGCTGTTTGTCAAATGCTGTGTGGGAGTACATGTCAACAGTATTTCCACAGAGTGCGACATGGACACCATTAACCCTTTAGGTGCTGCCGTCGGCCAACGGTCGTCACGGGCACTACCTCCCCAGTGCTGCGTGCGACCGCTGGACGTCCAGTTCAGCACTGGATAATGGACAGCGCAGCACTGGGGAGGTTTGTTTACGAGCTCCTAAGGTGTTAAAGGTTGACACATAACAATGCCTTCACATCTCTCTGTGCTGAGACCCACAGCTGTCACAGATTTAAGACTTCCGGGCAAGCCAACCTCACATGGAATTTGAAATTAGATCACAGCAGGATTGGGTACCATCGGACAGCATGGACTTACTATAAATCGTTTATCTTGCCAAGGTCCTGCACTATGCAGTACTTACTGCTAGGCTTCTGCAGGCCCATCATAGGGCCTGTAGAACATGAAATGCCCACAATCTCTTACAAAAAACCTTGTTGAATAATTGTGTCAAATACTGGAAATATTCCAGCAATCATTTCAGGGATCAAATTGTATTGTGTTCTTCCCTAAAAATCCCAAATCTCAGAGTGTCTCTAAGGTCCAGGGGTAATTCTTCACTTGTCATCATAGGCTACAGCGTAACAACTGGACTTTGATTAATAATTTTAAAGGCCAGATCCTTGTCATGGGTCTGAAACTCCACACCTCTCGGTGTACAGTAAATGGTGCAATTCAGCTTGCTCAACAAGTCATGTCCTAACAAACGTACAGGGCTTGAGTCACAGACCACGAATTGTTGATTTTCCTCAAAATTCCCTATTTTTACAAGAACATCCTCAGTAATGGGAATCCTGATTTGTTGATTAGCAACTCCAATGACTCGGATACTTGTTCCTGAGAGGGTTACATCTGAAACTTCCAATGTTCGCACAGTAGAACCGGTAGCACAAGTATCAACCAAGAATGATCCAGGGTTGACATTTACCTCACCTTCAAGACTACCCCAAGCATGCAATCTTCCTCCCCCTCAGGCACCGTCAGGCAGACTGATCGGAACCAAAATTCTCAATGGTCTCAAACATGGGATATTGCTGGTAAGAAATGTTACCCTGAAAAGAATTCTGATTCACTTTCGGAACTTGATTCTGGAAAAGTCTGGAACCATTAGCAGCTTGTTGCAGCTTTGGCGGTTCTGGAACTTGCATCACTGGGGCTTGGGGTGCATTAACATTTTTTGACCTTGGTCTAGGTACATTCTGCGAATGCATAGGTTTATTTTTATGCAATTGTGTAAACCCTGGATTCTGACCTTGATTTGCAGGATTAAGACATTTCCGCTTCCAATGACCCACCCAATTACAATAGTGGCATGGGTTAGACTTGTTCAATGTGGCTACATCAATTCCAGTATTTGTATCAATAGGGATTCCTACTTTGGGACTGAAAACCACCTCCACCTTGCATGGAAGGAGTTTCCTGTAGGTACACTCCCTGCATAGGGAGTGAATATCCAACAAATAGAGGCCCTAGACTTCCCTTCTGAGCAGCTTTCATCTGTGCCACCATGAGCTTCTCCTTTAATTTCTTATGCCTCATCTCAATCTCTTCATTAGAATATTTGGAGTATCGCAAGATCTCATCAACCAACTTATTTTGCCAGAAAATCAAATGCTGAGGAATCATCGTGCTGATCTGAGGTCTCAATCCTGTCATGAACCTAGAGACCAAGAGGCTTATTTACAAATATTTTTGTGATGCACCAGTGGCGCAACCTGTTGCCCCATGTTTAGGACACATAAATCCACCCTGTGTGGCTTTACTTGTTCTTGTAAATATGGTCCCTTTACACACAACACTTGATTAAAAGGGGTGTGTCATTGATGTTGCTGTGGGTGTTCCCACACGACACCCATGGCTTCTGCCTCATTTCCAGATTTATAGGAAATGTGTCATAATGCTAAGCATCCACAGGGGAGGCGTAGGAAGGCGCAATGAGGAGAAATGTTTTAATTTCTCATTTTATTCCTCCTTGTAAGCGTGCTTCATTCTGCAGCACACATAGGAAGAGGAAATCACCTCTTGTGATTGTTTTTGGACAAGAAGGTGGCCCTTCCTGCACAAAAACAATCATCTCTGTGACACTTTCATCCTTGCCCCACGGTGCGAGGGTGCCTGTGTCAATGCATGGCAACTAGTTGTGCACCAGAGCAGGGGAGAGCAAAGGAATCTGTCAAATTATTCAAGATATGACACATACTTTTGCTTCGGAATAAATGCAGTGTGGCACAGCTAAATGACTTTCAGCACACAATGCATTAATTCCTTGTAAATAAGACCCACAATGTCCCATCTTCTTAGGCTCCATCATTTCCAATCTATTATAATATGCATGAATCATCTGTTTAGGTTCCTGGGTCGTCTGATCAATCTTGACCCCTTCAATATCTTGGGGTGACACTTTAGACTTCAACCACAATATTACTTGGTTATACTTTCTAATCACTATGGGTGACACACCATTAGTCAAAGAATCCCTCACTGGTTCTCTCTCTGGCCATTCCATAGCTATCTTACATGCTGTCCACAAATCACTTGGAACCACAATTTCAAACAGAGTATTAAAACCAGTCCACAAATCCTTTGAAATTTTCACAAACCACTCAACTTGTTTGTACCATTCCACAACTTTCTCTCTTAACCTAGGGAAATCATTAGTCAATGACGCAAGATAACTCCCAATCCAAGGCACATGAACATAACCTTCATTAGGTATCTCTCTGGAAGGAGGCGGTTCCCCATCGATCTTTTGGGACTCTTCCTTTTTGACCATTCAACTTCCCACTTATACAGTGCACTCTGAATCTGTCTAGATGCTCTGACTACATTTCCGAATTTGCATTTTCAACCCTGGATTTCATATTTTGTAAGTCCTGATCACTGAAGCAGAGCCTGTGATTCTTCTGTAAAGCTTTTGTCCGCTCCAAATCTACTTCATTACCAAGAAAGCGAAATATTTAGGAGTTAACATAGTGTCAGATTTAGACACGCTGGTGGCTGAAAATTTGACTCTGCTGATGCCGATATGAGGAAATCACTCCAGATAATGCATAACTTACATCTCACTTTCATAGGGAGACTTAAAAATGACTTACTTTCCTAAGTTACTTTATTTTTTTCAGACTATCCCGCTTGTTTTTAATAATCATATGCTTCGAGTATTCGAGCAAATTTTTTCTCAGTTCATTTGGGCCTATACACAACTGAGAAGGGCTTTTAATTTTCTTTCTTTACCCAGGGACAAGGAAGGCTGGGCACTCCCCGATCTAAAACTATATTATTGGGCTTCTGTCCTGCAATATAGCAGTGAGCTATTGCATAACCATCGTATTATAATCCCCTCAGGATTACCATCTCCTTATTTTTTAATCCTAGGGGAAAACATGAGGGGGTGCCTCTGGCGACATTGGGAATTTAGCTATTACAAGCGGGTCAGATTTAAAACGATGATTAGTGCTTATCGTGTCTTTTGTAATATTCGCAAAGTATTTGGAATAGCTAAATTGAATCATTATACCCCCATCAGGAACAACAACAATCTGCCATTAATATTTAAAAATGCATATCTTAAACAATGGAATTTAACAGGTGTTCATAGATGAAGAGTTCTGATTAGCTCTGGCTGTGTTCAGCCATATGAAGATTTGAAAATGTGTTACAAGCTGAATAATAATCAGATATTTCAGTATCACGCTATTTCGAGATATTTAGCAAACAAAATTGGGGGATCGGCGGGGTTTGCAACGGATGAGCTTATTGACAAATTGCTAAATTCTATCTTACCAAGGATAGGAAATATGTATTACATATTGAATGAACAATGACCTGATGATCTTAGTAAAATAGATGCGAAATGGCAGCTGAAATTAAATACTCCGCCTAATGCCTTTTGCTCAGCCCTGGGTTATGCGCAAGCATATCTGTTATCACCTAAATTGCAAGCGCAAGCTTACAAAACTGGTTATTTTATGTATATAACCCCTAACAGAATTGCTAAATGGACTCCTGTTTCTTGAACTACCTGCCCGCACTGCATGGAATGTAGTGCGGACTCCGTGCATATGTTTTCTACATGCCCAAGGCTGGAGCCACTATTAAAAGAAACACAATGATTTTTAAGCAGAGTTCTTTCTTCAGACATCCAACTTACGCCAATCACTATTATGCTAGGGCTATATGATCAGATTGAACATAAGAAAGGGGGTCTACTACTGTCTGTTGCAATGACCATTCTGCGGATATGCATCGTTATGTATTGGAAAATTTGAATCCCCCTCATTTGGTCAATGGAAGGCTAGATTGCTCACCACCCATAGATTAGAGAGGGCAATCTATGCTAAAAAGGGCAGACAGGTAAAAAAAAGGGCCTGGTGGTCTGGGATCCTCTGACTAAATGGCTTGATGCTTTGAATGCCCAGGAAGAACAATGAGTTTTTTTATGTATCCCTTCCTCCCTCGGCTCGTACTCCCCCGCCTCCCGCTCTCCCGCTCTCCCCCCTGCCTTTGGCTACCCTCGCCCACCCCTCCCTTCCTTTGTTTCTTCTCGTGTTTTTACACTTTCACCCTTCTTTCTAAATCAAGATATCTTTTCATCTACCTCTTTTGCTGTTGGTTAAATAATGTATTAACTTTTACTAATATTTGGAGACTGTGCCTCACCGCTTGTAAATTTAGTATGCATTGTAGGGTTCTTTTTCTCTGGGACCCGGGGTGGGTGGAGGGGTGGGGACGATGTCTGATGATGAAATAATCGCCTTTGTAACCCGTTGGTAAAGCATAAAATAAAATAAAATTTAAAAAAACACAAAAAAACAAATATACTTCATATTTCTGAGCTATTTCAGATAATTTATCATGAGCTTATCTCGCTCTCCTAGTAACATCTTTGCTCATAAACAGAAGCTCACTTTGATGATGTGTCTAATCGAGCCAATCCAAGACTTTCACTTATCATTTCACCTAATTTGAGTTTTAATTTAGGTACATCCACCAAATTCACTTTTAATGATGACTTGATCATTCCTTGACTTATTTCTGTCCTTCCACTTTAATATGAAGTGGCATTGAGAACTTTTAGCCAATTATCTCGCTCATGAGCATCAAGTTTATGTGGCCCGTTAATAGTCTTCGGTACTGATCCTTCTTTGAGAGCACTACTAAGCACATTCAGTGGGTACTCCCAAGTGAGCGGACCCAAATCTGGCAACCTACAGAACTACCGCAAAGGACTGAATATGGTCTTATTCACTCATGGGTCTGCACTTGCGCCACAAGGGGAACTCACATTCATGGGGACCAAGAGAATAAACTTTACATTTAAACTTATAGGAGCCTTGTCTGGGGCTTTCGGCTCACATGGAACAGCCACATTATGTGTAACTCTCCTTTGGAGCTGGTATTATATATAGGTACTACTGGGCCAATTGTGACTGGAACAGTGAAAGCATCAGGACCATTCAAAGCTGTGGTAACTTTCAGAACTGTGGAAGGGCCGCGCATGTAAATCCCCAAACTCCTTCCCACTGAGGGTGATTCATGTTCACAGTGGTAGTTCCTGTTATATAAGGATTTACAGTTTCTGGTGCAGTACCAATTCTAGAATGCCCACTAAGATTAGAACTTTCAACTCCCCTTATTTGATATTCATTGTATGGAGGTGGACGCTCCGACAACAGCACATCTAAATGACTATCACTAGTGTCCTTGTCACAGCTTCACCTCCCTCAGCTGATTCCCTTGTCTCATTCCTTCTTTCTCTCTCTTTCTTCTCCTGTCTATGGATCTCAAACTCCTCACCTGGCAACACCGGATACAACTAAGCTCCCACTATCATGTGCATTTTCCACTTCTTCTGTTCTGCATCCAACCTTGCATCTACATAATTGCACCCTGCCTCTCTGGATCTTCCCTGATATATTTCCTTCTCTCTACCATGAGCTGCACACTCCCAGGCATTGAGCGCTTCCTACTGTGTAGGTCTAGGCTGTGGTTTCATCTCATACGAAATCCTCCTCAAGATTTCAATGGTTAAATACAAGTGTGAAGCGCTACATTTATCACCATAGAACAACCTTGGTATCTTCAGGTGGTGCTTCTTCTCCCTCCCTTACAGGTGTCGTCACACAAATCCCTATTGAAATCTTGTATCACCTTAAAATGCACTTTATTCTGTAACATCTCAATAATCACAATAATTTTTATTATGTTTATTTCAAAACAGTACCTGATAATTAACTCACAGTTCTCAGTCCAAATCAACAACCAATAACAGGCAGAACTCTGTGATGTAGACAACCAAAAAAACATTACTTTACACCAAGCGATCAATCCCAGGGCAGCTTACTAGGACGTCAGTCTCACTCTTTGCAGTGGTTCACCATCCTTTCACAAACACACTCTCTTCAACAATACGCATACACACAGATGCAATGCAGTAGCAACAAGTAACAATTGTATGCTTTACTAAGGAAGTCAACAAAATTCAATCACACACAAAATAATTCAACACACATTCAAATTAAACCTCGAGCTATGGTGAATCACCCTGATCAGTACAGTTTTCATCTGCGGAAAAGGTCCACCACACTAATCATACCTCACTCTCACACATAAAGATAATGTTCCTTTCTCAATTGGGCTGTCAATGATGTCCCATGTCAGACCCCACAAAACCTTAGCAGACAATTACAATACAGTGTTTTATACACTTTTAATATCATCCTGGGATTTTAGGTGACATCTGACCCATTAACATCTCTTCTTCACATGAAACCCAACATTCACACGCCATTTTGATATCTCCGCCAAACATCACACAACTGTTCTAACACCACAAGCTAAGCATAAGCCGCACACGGGTAGCCCTATTAACACTCACTCCTCCACTGTTACTACTTCGCTACACACCACTGGACCTCTGCCCAGCCACTAAATCAAATCATAAGATCTGGAACTGGGTCTAGAACTGAGATTTTATCTGTTCTCATGTAAAGACTCCTAACTCCCTAACCACCCTCTGCTACCATGAAAACTCTTAGATTGTGTACTCCTTGCTGGGCCCCTGAAATGGAAGGTCATATCAGTCTGAGAAATAAAAAGAGTTAGGATTAACTACAACTAGTAAATTACAATGTTACCTATTTGGCGACACAGAAAAGCTCTGAGTCGATTGATGGGATTAAGTATGGATGTATTTCAAATTCAAAGCCAAGCTGGTATAAATCATTCACAGAAACATAGTGTAGAAATACAGAATCACTAGAAGATATCTGAATTGATGTACAAAATTGATCCTCAATAACAAAAAGCAAATGAGTAATTCTGTAGCTGTAATGCAAAGGATGAGAAACAAAATCTGGTGAGTGGATTGAACATGTCGATCCTCTTGCCTATACATGAGGTTGACAAAGAAGATCTCTTAACCCCTATTCTAAACTAGAAATCAGGAAAACCCTATTAAGTCAGGGAGGCAGAGAAAGGTGTCAGAGATGTAGACCCTCTTTAGAGGTTCTCTAAAGGGAAAGAATATTGCATAGCATAAAACCACACAATAGAAGTCTGTACCTTTCAGAGTCTAAAGGAAATCTGAATAACCTAAGTGCTATGCCAAATTATTACCACCAAAAACAGCTTCTAGAATCCAATGTCACATTTACAATTATATTTTCCATCTTCAAACTCTATATCTTGGCGACTACACTTGATATTTCTTTCCATTGAACAACACAGGAGAATATCCTTGGAATCCTCCTGTCTACCTATTTTGCTCGGCCAGTAGTCCCCCCTTCCTTTGTTAAATCGTATCCTTGACAAGAGATACTTGCCAAGAAAGACTCCTTTTGGTTCTCATTATATCTTTCACACAACATGCCTTTCTTTAGCCATGAGCTAATGCAACTGCACCTGCAGAGAAAAGAACAACATTGCATACAAAGCAAACAATTAAATATTAAATATTAAAACTATTAAACGTTATACATTGCAAAATCCAAACGCTTAAGGCATTTGGTCAAATTAGTCCATCAATCATCTCAATATACATTAAAATTCAGATTATAGATACAAACACAGTTATGCTATAGTTGTAGAGCACTATTCAAATGGATACATTTTCAGTTGTAAAATAAATGGAGAGTATATTTAAAGAAATACATGAACATACAAGGAATACAATGTTATTCAAAGAACACAAATGAAGACATGTGAGAACTGCAACTGTAATGGGGCTACAGCGGAGCTGCTACCAGGCCATCGGGCAGCCGTGAGGGAAACGGTGGTGCGGTTCGAGGGACTCTGGCAGACAGGAAGCGCCGAGAGACTTCCTAGCTCGAACCCGGGCTGCTTCACGCCATCGGGCAGCCGTGAGGGCAACGGCACTACATTCCCCAGAAGCCTCGGGAGTGGCGGCGCACCGTGACGGGTGCTGAGCGACAGGAGGCGGTACAAAGCTCCCCGCGCCCTATCGCCCTGCAAATCGCGCCCGCGGGAGCGCCCGGGGCTAAGCCCGGGCAAAGGGCGGGCCCTCTGTGGCCCTCAGAGGCCGGAGGAGTCTGGTCTGGGCCAGAAACGCTGCTCGGACTGGGTAGGCCCCTTTTGTTTGTTGATTCTTAGCAGCAACTGAGACATTGTAAACATTGTGCCTATAATCTGTATGGTTCTGTTTTTGCACTGTTCATCTTTTTATAGTGTGTGTTTTTTCCTAACTCAATGTCAAAGGCCAAAGTAGGCAACATGCCATTGGGACAGAGTGCCATTGATAACTATATGGTAAAAATGGTCGCCCAGATAAATAGCGATAGACGTGCCTCATTAGGGAAAGGAGATACCACAGTATGTACACAGGATGATTCCCTGGTTGTTGCACTAGACACAGAGGCTACTAACAGGGCTAGTTTGTCCAACTTGGAAATGCCCTCTCTGAGGGCACCCGACTCGCTACCAGCTAGTCCATCAACATGTATGCTGACACCAACACCCAACTCTGTAAATGTTGTGGCAATGGTACATTCAGGAGAGAGCGTGCAACCCGATATAAATAGTGAAGCGAGTAAGGGGGTACCCCCTAATAAGAGGCCATTAAGGCAGTGCAGAAAGACGGCATTACGTAAAGGGGGACAACCAACTAGCAATTTAGCGGTAGCAAACCCTAGCCACACTACTGATAACATCTGGGCAGCAGCTAACAACCCCTTTGTGTTCACAGGAGCTGACTCAGGCACCCCCAAGCAGTCTGCCAGTGTTAACATTACTACTGAGCAGTTTACTGCCCTATTCTCAATCATGGAGACTAGTCTGGGGATGAAGATTGAGGAGGCTCTTAAACCACTAGTGGAAAAAATCGATTCTCTTGTAAAAGAAGTAGACAGGCTTGGGGGGCTTGTCTCCGCGCAGCAAAAGGTCGCTGGTGATACTAGCACTATACTAAAAGAAATAAGGTCCACCCAAGCAGAACAGGGGAAAAATGTGCCAGTAGCAGTCAATCCGGCAGGAGCACAGTGTACACAAGGGAATAGACCCCAGCAGCCACCACCTGTCAGTCTCCCCCAACCTAAAGCAGGAAACCCGCAGCCATGTGTAGGCTCACTTCCAACTACAGGTAACAAGATAGACTCTAGACCTAACAGAAGGAATCGCTATCTAAATCTCCCTCCGGACTGTGCGCCTTTTGTGGTGGTCTTAACAAACGTCCCTGCAGTTGGCACCCACCCGGCATCCCCATATGACGAGTCATATGACTCACTAAAAAACAAGACAGTCTCATGGCTAAATAAGAACTGCGGTTTCCCCGTCGGGTATTCAGAGCAGATAACACTAGTTAGAAGGGTAAACTGGGTGGGGCCTTCTAACAAAGTGGGCAATGGGGATTGCATCGTGGCTAATTTTAGACACCCCCAACATGTGGCAACTGTACTCCTGAGAGCTGCATCCCTGGTATACAACGAGGGTAGTATTTGTGTTCGTCCACTGGGCTACTTTTATGCTCACCTTTGCACGGCACACCCACAACTGAGCAGGCCAACACCTCGGTATGATACTCTGACCCCGAACATTGGGAATAATGGGATGCAATTTACATACAATGTAGTTAACTCTGGCGGGCCAGGTTTTCCAACTAACCCAGGGAACAGACTTGATCCCGGTGGGCAACGCCAGAAGGCCTATAATGTCAACACACATAACAGATACGAACTTCTGTCCGGTCTTGATATGTGTGACTGACATAAAGTACCTGTGGGTAAGGATGGATTAAATGTAGCTGATCTAACATGCAATACTGACTCTACCAACCCACAGGAGCATAATAAATGTGTGAATATTGTGTCTTGGAACGTTGCGGGTCTAACAACCAAAATGGCGGATGAAAAATGGGTTTCTTTTATTAAACAATTTAAGGTTATCTGCCTCCAAGAGACTTGGGATGTGGAGTGTGAAATGTTCTTAGAAGGTTATAAAGCGTTCTTTGTGCCAGCAACTCCATCTAATAGAGGAAGACCAAAGGGAGGATTGGTGATTTTTGTCTCTGTTTTGATAACCTCGAGTATCCTCCCCATTAATGTTCAACGTTCATGTGTTCAGGGTATTGTTTTGTCTGCCAAAAGCAATAGGGTTGGACTGGTCAATTTTTACAATGCTACTAATACCATACTAGCATTTAACGAACTAATTGTACTAGATGAATATATTAATGTCTCTATGAAGAAACACAGCCTTAATCTAATGATCATGGGAGATTTCAACGTGCATCTCTGTGGCGATCCCCTTAGGAAGTGTATACGGGATTTAAACTGCGATAGAGCAGATGGGCTACACTTTGCACATACAGCAGAGGGTGAATTTTGCAATTCAATGATGAATGACTTAGTTTTAACAATGGGCATGGAAATTAGAGATCCCGGTAAAAGCTTTGACACCCCAACTTTTAAGGGGCATGGCAGAGGCACTTTTATTGACCACATGCTATTTTCTGAAGCTCTGCTGCCTCTCTTAGAATCCTTTGATATTAACAAAAGTGAGTTCAGTGATCACAACCCTCTTGTGGTTTGTCTTAGGGGTTTTGGTCTCTCAGATGTCATGCCCTCACGCCTTGAAGGCAATTTGACAACGACTGATGGGAGGCGGCGCTTAAAGTGGTCAACTATTACCCCAGACCTTCTGTATAAAAATATAGAGGAAACCTGTGCAGATGAAATTGTTAATTGTACAGGGACAGATCCGGTGGGGGTGCTTAATGCCTTTCAAGCTTTGGCGGGGAAAGTGTCAGGGTTACTCACGAAACCATCTAAGGGAAACTTAGAGAAATGCGGGCCAAGGTGGTTTAACCAAGAGTGTTCAAAAGCTGCCCGTAATCTGAAGGCAGCACTGGCAGATGTACCGCGGAACCAGGAGAAAATCCGACTCTGCCGCAAAGTATACAAGTCTTCCCTTAAAACACACAAGGAGACTTTGCGTGTGGAGGCCTGGAATGAGCTTTTGGACCCCGAGACCCTAAATAGTAGCACGAAATTCTGGCAGATAGTAAAAAAACCATTCCTGTCAGAACAACCGGGGGATGGGCTGGAGTGCTGTATAATGAAAGAGGATTGGTTTCGTCACTTTGAATCACTGTACTTCTCAGCCGACCATGGCAATGGTGTGAGTTATCCTAGTGAATCTAAAGGAGTACTTAGGTTTGAGTGTGGCGAAGTGCTTGAAGCCATAGAAGGCTTAACATCAAACAAAGCTCCTGGCCCAGATGGCATCCCCCCTGATTTATTTAAGTCCAGACCACACTTCTGGGCTCCTATCTTACAGGCGGTCTTTAATGCTGCCACAGTGGTAGGATGTCCTGTGACCTGGGGGGTGTCAACCATTGTCCCGGTCTTCAAAAAGGGAGATAGGGGTAGCCCACTGTGCTACCGTCCAATCTCCCTAATTGATTCAAAGGTTAAAGTTATCGAGAGAGTTTTGTTGAAGAGAATCACCAGTTGCGCAACCGCAAATAATGTCATGTCCATATCTCAATATGGATTTTGTGAGGGCAGATCCACGATAACTCAGTGTCTTAATCTATTCCTCATACTCAGCAAATACACGGTGGCCCAGAAGGGTACGATCCACCTCGCCTTCATGGACCTGTCGTCAGCCTTTGACTGTGTTAACAGGGGGAGGCTGTGGCAGCACATGAGGGCGAGGGGAGTCGACATTGGGATTGTCGACTTCCTGGTGGATATGCATCATCAAAATAGTGCCAATGTAAGATATTCATCTAATGGGGACACCACTGATAAGTTTATGATAAATAAAGGAGTACGTCAGGGATGTATTCTTGCCCCTTTTCTTTTTAATTTTTATATTAATGATTTGGATGCAGCTTTACAATCTATACAGGTTGATTGCCCCAGAGTAGGCAGAAGGGGCATCCCCGTGCTGTTATACGCGGATGACGCGGTTTTAATCTCGCGCACGGAGAAGGGGCTCCAGGCACTTTTAACTGCTTTTAATGTTTTCATGTCTGATAGGGACCTAATGGTCAACAATTCCAAGTCCTATATAATGCAGGTTGGCCAACGCCCAAGAAAGAATTTTGTATTCAAGCTTGATGATAGTCCCATTCCGGTCACAGAGACCTTTTCCTATCTGGGCGTGCTATTTGACTCGAAGTTAAGTTGGGCCCCTCATCTGGTGAAGAAGAAGAATGATATGTTGAGGGTTAATGGAACCATCTTTAACATCGCGAAAAAGATAGGAAAGAAACCAATAACTGCAATGATTAAGTTATATAATGCCAAGTCTGTAGCCACGGCGGTATACGGCAGTGAACTGTGGGGCTATGTGTCTAATACTCAATTACAGGTTATCGAAAACACCTTCTTTAAACGGTTACTATGTGTCCCTGCGAGTACCCCGAACCTTGTTGTGCATGAGGAGCTAGGGACACCGTTTCTATGCGATAACCTAGCAATGAAGCCACTGATCTGCTGGGTTTCGCTGTGGCTTAACAAGGAGATACCACTCACTCACCAGATTGTACGGGATGTAACATCTCAGGATAGCTGTATGCGCATCCCTTGGCTAAAATACTTGAAATCTTGCTTTGAAATGCTGGGGTGCCCCAAACTGTTCTCCCATCCGAGTGGCATTGTGAAGGGTGACATAATAGCGGTTAAAAGAGCCTATCTCAAGTTTAAATTGGCGGACAGAGAAAGTGTGGAAATGCTGAAACCAAGTGTCAGAAAGTTTATCATGCTAAAGTCGTGTGGTGGAATAGAGCCCTACCTGGCTTGCGCCTTTAGCTCACATGAAAAGTTCTTGCTGACTAGGTTCAGATTTAACATTTTTCAGCAGCTCTTGATAAGACCCAAATCTGACATTTTTAGCAAACATGTAGCTCCCTGTGGCTGCGACGGGAAGTCTCCTCAGGATATGCTACATTTTATATTTTTATGCAGGTTTTATGACTATCCCAGACGCTACTTTCTTGTTGACTTGCTGAGAAAGTTGGATTTTAAACAAATTAGACCTGCCCTTATTTATTTGCAGCTTTTGCACCAGGACTGTGTACTCCATATTTTGTCGTTTTTAAAACTTGCACTGAGAATAAGAACTTGCTTAGACCTATGATCTTTTTAAGCAATACTGCACCATGTCAGGACCAGAAGGATATTTTTTGCTAACTAACAATCATGATGATTTTTAATGATATCTGTGTATAAAGTTTTTTAATAATGTATTGTTGTGTAATTCGATAAAGTAATCAATGTATGCACTTTTTATGGTTTGAAACACTAACCGAAATAAAGTCTTATTTGATTTTGATTTGAGAACTGCAACTCGTTACTGTAAAGAAAATGTTAATATGCACACTAATATAAATACACAGTAGATGCACTTTCGGGAACTGTTTAAGTGCACTGATTACATTAATAATGTTACATCACACGAGTGCATAAGGCCATACACGATAAATGTGGATAATTAAACATGACAGAGTGGAGCAAAATTTCCGCAGCTCCAGGAAAACGCACATTTTGCAGCATATTACTTAATCAGAAGCAAGGAGAGTAGCCTCGTGTACCCATCCCACAACCCACCCCCTCTTGATATGACCAACAAATTATTGACACCTACTCCTTCATGATCCCCCCTCAGCCTGTCCCACATTCGACCACTAAAAAGAATGGAGTTCAGGTATTCCTCACAGCACTAGTGTAAAAGCGCACTAAAAGCATATTAAAAGTCAGAAAGCCTTCTAGTATTATGTCACTGCTGTAGCTTGTGCAGACAGGTCAAAGAAGACATCGCCTGCCTAGCACATGGGGAGCAGGAGACTGGCAAACTTCATCCTAGTTTGTCCACGAAAAATAATGCAGAACCTTCCCCATTTATCACCAAGCAGCAAGTGGTCATTTCAGTTCAGCTGTTCTGTATTTTTTCTCCTCTTCTCCATTTAGGATGGTAGATCTACACCCCTCACCCCCATTAACACCTGTCGTCCCTGGAAGGAAATTCAAGAACACACTATGTGAGCCAACACAGTAATCACAATATACTATGAATACTGCCTTATTACAAGCATTGGCATAGCCAATAGGTCTCGCCTTTGGGACCTTATAAGTGTTTAGCTATGCAACAGGTGATGTTGTTGCACCAAGGATATTATGCTGCATAACTAAATACTTATAAAGTCCCAAAAGCGAGACCTATTGGCTATGCCAATGCTTGTTTGTTTTTTGTGTCCTCAGTGTTTCTTGGTCCTGATGAGAACCCCAGTATTGATCGGGTTTGAAACGCGTAAACCTCTTTGTTCACACTACCAAACAATTGTATTTAGCATTTTGTGATTGGGGTTTTGGTGCACCCTGAAGATAAACTGTAGATCTTTAGGTACTTAGAAATTGTTTGGTAACTATTATATGTCACGATGCTTTGTATGGAGTTAGGTGCACCATAAAATTAGAACCTAATATTGCTTTGTTTGGTGGGTGTTAGGGCCTTCATTTAAGTTGAATAAGTCATATTGGCCCAAAAAGGACTTTGTGGTGTGTGGTGAGTGTGGTGATTGTTTGATTGTAGATAGAATGTATGTGACCGTGTGTTTGTAATAGTGGTGGTAGCGATTGAAAATAGTAGTGTGTAGAAGGTATTTATTACATGGTTTTTGTATTATATGTACGAATATGTTCCCTGTATGTGTTTCTCTATTGAAGAAATGTTTGAATATTTGAAAATAAAGGCTACTAATGAGCGTATGGTTGCTTGGTTTGGATATCCTTGCACCATTCATTTAACTGTTTGAAATTTTCATCAGTATTGGCATCTTGGTTGTTTTTTGGTTCAGCCATCTGAGGCATTGGCTGCCTGTAACCAATCACATGCCGCTCATGGCCCAAGGCTGTGCCCGGAAGGGGAGATGAGCGCAGGTCAGGCTCTGCAGCCAACCTCACGCTGCACACGACCAAAGACCATGCATGCCAAGGGATTGATTGCCTGCAGCCATATGTGGTGATGCATTGGCTGCCTGTAGCCCAACCCCATGCTGTCTACTGCCGGGGGACTGGCTGTCCGTGGGGGGTGGGGTGCAAGCAGCCAACCCCTCGCCGTTAATAGTAGAAAGGCTGTGTGAAACTTGGCGTGGGGGAGGCTGCCTGCAGGGGGTTAGATGCAGGGCTAGGCCGCAGTAGTTCAGAATTTGTTTTTTGAGAATAACACTACCAGTCTTAAAACACAGAGACAAAGTAGGACTGGATGACCTGCTCATGCCTGATGAGGGACACCCTGATCCAGTGTGACATCACCATTTGCCAACAATTGCACATTAATGTGTCTCGCCTGTTGCACAACACCATGTGAAACCATTGTACCCTGGTTCCATGTTGCGTATCAGCATGTTTCCATATAATGCACACATTCCTGCACTTCTTAACTGCACATCACCCAGTTCGCATCTCGTATTCAACACCCAGTGTTCCCCGATGCACGTACCCAGAGCTCTCATGAGGTGCATCAGCCAGAACTCCCCTGTCACATATCAGCCGGATGGGTCCCTTAGATGCATGAGTAATATTGTCATGCCATGAACCACCTGATGCACATCATCTTGTACATCACCTTGTGCACTCCACTATGAATCATCTGATGCTCAGCTTGTGTCCATAACCCTTTACCTTCTGGTGCCCTGTGTGGTGGATACCTGGCTGTGTTCATTGTTGGCTGTATCTCTGCTGCACTGTGTGCACGGATGACTGCATTTTTGCTAGACTTCATGATAACGTGTGTCTGTTTACTGCGTGCATTTATGTGCATTCACATTACAAAAGACAACATATTGAGCATCGTAGATAATTGCAAGGTAAATTCTGTAACAAAGGCATAATTCCAAATTACATTTTCTGAGTTACTATTTTCTTCTAAACGCTAAGTTTAGCCAAGCATCGGCTAGGTTTCATAACAAATAATGATCACGGGTAGTACTTCCGGCATTTTGTCATCAAAAATGCAAAATATATTAAGGGCATTTCAATGTATATGTTTGTGTTGCAGCTGTGTAGCGTGAAATAACTGAGGCGTGGCAGCTTTGGTGTTTTTCCTTGTTCGAGTCCAGTGCCTCGGCACGGACGTGCAGTACTGTGCATTTGCCTGCGTCTTCCACTGCTCTCTGCCCGTCCCTGGGGGAGAGTAATTGAGCACGTAGGGAGCCGGCATGACTCATCGAGGCGCGCAAACCGGTGCTGGGGCTTCCACGCATTTGCATCACGGCACGACGGTCCTGTCGGGAGGAGGGATAAAGATTACTCGCTGCAGACCCAGTGTACACGATGGAAAATGTGCATAGAAAAAAGCACCATGGCACGGTTAATGCTGCTGTACAACATCTTTAAAAAAACATTGAGCACACCAATAGGTGAAACATTAATTTATAGAGAGCAGCACCTCTCGACATATCTGGGCGCTTGGGGTCTACGTCGAAAATTACAGCGGTATTATTAGTAGCTTGGAATGATTTTCATTAGCCATAAGAAGCTCTCATTACTGAAAAGGTTAGAGACCCCTGGGATGCATATCAGTCACGTTTTGAAAAAAGGTGATTGGCCCATGCTGCCGTTTTTGCTGGGGCCACGACGCACCCTGCAGTTAGAAATGATAGCGGACCAGAGAGGGAGCATGTCTAAAAGGAGTACTGCCTCCTGATTGGCTGAGGAGCCGATGCGGGAATCGAAACTAGTGGTGCGCGCGCACCAGAGGAGCGGGGGCAAGGGAGCGCGAAGACGCCGAGACGAGGTAAGGGATGTGTGTGTAAGCGCCGGGGGTTCTCTGTGTATGTGTGTGCGTGCGTGCGTGTGTGTATGCGGGGGGGGTTCTGTATGTATGTATGTATGTGTGTGTGTATGCGTGGGGGGGCTGTATGTGTGTTGTGCATGTGTTGTGAAGAGCCTGTTGATGCGCGCGACCTGATCCCGGCAGGCTGCTGCTGCTGCTGCTGCGTGCGCGTGACAGTCTGTTGTCCTCTCCGGCTCCCTTTGAGTCCTTGAAAGCCGGAATGATAACAATAGTCTCGCTCTGCGACAGCAGGCCTTTGGCCTGCAATCGCAGGGCGAGACCTAAAAAGGGTTAAGTCTCAAATCCTTAGTATTCTCATAAAGCAACAGACACTAACTCTAAAAAGGAGAAGATTTTTAAACATCTCAAACTGGACAACAATTTCATGGCACAACTTGCTGTCAGTGGAGGTACAGAGGTTGGTATGTACACAGATGTTTAAAAAATATAACCAAGCAGAGAACTATTCAACACACACAATGAACAGAAGGCCTGATCAGAATTTTGCAGAAGGGTTATGCTGTCACATACATGATGGATAACTGAATTATATCCAATGGCACTCGTACGATGGCAGGCAGGATAACTGTTACATTTGTGAGGGAGTGACCCTTCCACCAAACTCTAAATCAGGCCTGAATCTTACTGAAGACATGAATAGAAAGTGCAAGCAATGCACTGACACAAATCACCCAATCCATGACAAGCAGCACCATTTTTAGGTCTCGCGTGGCGTACTGCGGACATGCGCAGTCGAGCTCGCGAGATTTTATGTTTTTAGGAGTACTTCACTAGCGAGGGTTAAGCCCCGCCCCTCTTCTCCATTGGCTGGACTCCTACGATGGCCAGCCATTGGAAAAGGGATCCTAGTGACGTTCTCCTTTCTCACTAAGCTCCGTCCTTTTCAGACTGGGTTCCTTGCCTTACGTTTGGGGTAAAAGGTTTCTTATCTTCTTTATGGGTACAGATGGCCGCATAAAGAAGATAAGGAACCTTTTGTGCCAGCAGCAAGTCAGTCTGAAAGGGACGGGGTTGGCAGAGTTAACTAGATATAATCCAGCTCTTCACTGCAGCATTCTCTGTTCAGGGACCATCTGTGATATTGTGTCATCTAACATAATAGCCAGAGTATACCAAGAAATTGGGGCTTATCTACATGTTTTAGGTATCCACAAGAGTGATCCAGTCTATACGAAGAATCCTGCAGTGTGTCTCTGTAAGAAGCGAGCGTTGCTGAACAGTCCACGTTCAGTCAGCATGAGGGCCTTCCTTCTGCCCACATCGGCCCTCCCTCCTTATGATCGTTCTTATTCAGATAAGCTCTGAACCAGTCGCGAAATGCGCTTGGGGACGGCATTGATTTTGCTTTGTGGTGTCATTAAGAGCAGAGGGTCATTAGCCAAATATTTACCTATTTCCAGAGCTTAATAGAGACATGCGGATGGAATCGGACAGAGCAGGCTGCGGGAGGTAAACTATGTGCAACAGTATGCATCAGGGCAGAGCTGGCCCATCCCGGCACCCATCTCTCCGCGCTTGTGCTCCCTTTCTGCCTGCTGTCCTTTCTGATCCATCTACGATCTCCCAGGCTACATTATATCTCCATTTCTCTCCACACTGTTACTGTTACCTCGAAGTTTAACATGATGCACATGTATTATTTAACATTATTTAACACTGTCGACCAGTCTAACTCCTCAGAGAGAAAAATATTAACATTTGATGTTTGGTCGACAAAGATACCCATCTAGTGGCTGAACTGCAGAAGCAGGAACACTATGGATCAATCCCGGCTTCCATGCATGAACACACTGTGTGGTCCTAAGCAATTTTCTTATTTTACCACGTCTCCATTTTACTTATCATATGTGCAAGCACCTTGAAATAAATTAGTTCAGAATGGTATATATGTTTTAATAGCCTTTATGGTTGGCCCATCAATAATAGCAAGGCTAGCATTGGGTACCCATGAGAACTGGCTTGCAACATAGTTCACTAATAGCCACATATTACGACGACGGGGATTGATACGAATATGTAACCTATCACTTCTATTAAAGTCACTCAATTCGGGGATACATTGTAATGCACATCGGTCACACTCACGCATTTATGAGGCAATCGGATATACCTTTGAGGAGCTTGTTTCTTTAACAGTAATGAGGGTGACATGGGGGCAGCGGGGGTGGGTGGACATGTCATTAGAGTGACACAGGACGGCAACATAAATAATGTTCCTTTTCGCAGATTCTGACTCCCCTGCGTAAATAAAGGAGAGTTGGGCCCAGTCTCCTCCCAGCTCCTCTGCCTGTAGCCAGTCTCTCCCAGCCACCGCCCAAGCAGAGGGGGGAATCCCAGCGAAGCGCTTGTCTGCACGGATGTCGGAGCTGTTTGGCGGAATGACAGAAAACAGAAAGGTGGCTATCTTACGTGTGAGCTTCAAGCAGTTAAAGACATGCTGCAGGTGTATGAGCCATACAGTTCAACACAGGCAAACGTGTGCAACGGGAATACTTTCACATTTGGCAAAACAGAGATAGAAACGTGATATACGAGTTTCAAACCTTCTGCGTCTGTAATGTGAACGCTTGCTCTAAGCTAACATCGCAGCCAAAAATAGATTGCTAAATTTTTTTTTCCAAGGTGTCAGTTTCTGCACACTAAGGGGTCAATTATGATGGCGGACGGACCTGCGTCCGTCTGCCACCCCCGAGGTGGAGGGACCGTCCGCAGGGGCAGCGGCGATTCCTCCATTGGAATTAGGATGTGACCGCCACCCTGGCAGTTACATCCTCTATATGTAACATTATGGCAGGTGCTGCTTTAAGCAGCACCCGCCACAAAGTGAAAAATGCATGTTTTCCTTCGACATGCACAACGTGGCGGGCACCGCGTGGTGCCTGCCACCTTATGCATGCCAAAGCAGGGGGGTACCATAGGTACCCCCAATGTGCACCCCCACCCCCAAAACCCTGGGGGCCCGCAAGGGGCCCCCAGAAGCAAAGGTCCACATGCTTTTTCACGGCGGAAAAGCCGCGACGATGAATCCGCATCGTCCAGCCGGCGTTGGCTTCCACCGGCCTGGAGGATGCGGATTCACCGCCATCGTAATCGACCCCTATGTACGGATATTCAAAAAGTCTCTAAAGGCGCCAATGAACGGTATTTGTGCTCGTTTTGCAAACTTTATATGACGTTTTTACATTTTTAAGTCTTTTACTCTCTGTTCAAACTTGGGTCGCTCGTTTGAAGCTGAAAGAAATAGAGATCGCAAAATGTGCCAGAGAATTCATGTTGTGCAACTCCTAACTGGCACTCGCCCGGAAAGCAGCACATTTATAGATACATTTATAAATACACGTTGGATGTACGTGGGCAGCACACAGTTTTACAATGCACTGGTCATAGATGATGCACATGAACAATATAAGAGAGCACATACAACCTGCAATTATTACCTAGATTTCTTTACACAGTACGGCGCTAATTAGGAGTTAGGGGTAGTGATAATTACTGTAGGGTGGGGTAAATCGTGCATGACTTTCACGAACCATCTGATCACAAGTTGAACAAGCATTAAAAATGCAATAGATCTGGGTTTTTTTGTAACGTTTAGTTTGCTACCTCTTGTATTTTGTTTGCTCTTGATACATGCACAATTGCCACTATTGCCTTATGTAAAGTAACATTTGCTTTTTTAACATGCTCACTTGTAATTTTCACCTCATGTATTCTAAATGTTCCTATTGTGAAGCGCTCTGACACCTTCGGGTAAAGTCCGCGCTATATAGAAACGCATAAAACAAAATAAATAAATATAAATGCTCATTCCCTTTCCATGGCGCCCCACTGAGAACAAATGCTCTTTTCATACGGTTATAGCAGCTGTGTAAGGCTAAATGAGAAGAGTTAATATAACACCCAGGATAATGTGCTGCATGGCTAAATACTTTCACATTTCCTAAGTGCTTGTTAGAATACAGAAGCTGGAATATCTCAGCTTTATAGATGCATCTGTCATCAACTCACTGTCAAAAATTTTCAAGATGGACCATTACAACATAGCAGTGGTGAGCATACTACAGGTGTAGTCTCTCAAGTGCCTTATGAAATATCCAACTCATTGCAATATTTGAACACACAAGTAATGTTTAAAAGCCACTGCTGGACATGTCTGGACATGTGTTTCACGGTAGTTGACATTTATCAGTCCATTTTTCTTTTGCTGGTACTTAAGAAGCCACCGTTAGATCCTGAGATCATATACCAATCCAAATTGCACAGGTGTATTCCATGACGCACAGCTCCATATTTGTAATTTACAAAACGTATTATGCTTACAAACACTTGTAGAGTAATTCAATTTATCTAATTGGAATTTACTAACTCTAATGATAATGGTTAATCAAACAAATTCAAATAATTAATTTAACTCAAATAAAAATAAATGAATTATTAAAACGATGATAGCCTCTTTATCCATAATCCTACCTTAATATTGATCCCAACCCTACATGGCACATTGCTTGTAGTTTAATTTGATTAGTTGTAGTAAATTCACTAACTACTTTTAATATTAAGTGTAAGAGTCATTGCTCTATGTTTTTCAAGCAAGCTGGCACACAAACTAACTCCAATACTAATGGCAAATATAAATAAATGTTGAACATTGAATAATGTTTGTTAACTAATTTGAAGCAAATATATAAGATAAGTTAGAGCTGGTGAGTATGTGGGGTTTTTCTTTCGGATTATATTATAAACAAGAATTAGAGAGTGGGTAAGATTAAGCTGTTGGGAACTGTTGTGTCAGGGGTATCAATGAGTTAGTAAAAAGGCATACGATCTGTTAATAAATTAAAACTATGCTTATGTAAGAATATATACTTTGATTGTATTCTTAACTGTGACATGGTGCAGTCTTCTCATATCAGAATTACCAGTGGATAATATCCTGATGGATGAAAATCCTTTAGTGTACAATCTGCACTGGTACGTCTCCTGTGTCCTTACTTTCATCACTTGGTGAGTCAGTGTTCCATTCTTTGGTCACGGGCTCCCTGCTCTTAGCAGCCCCTTTGTATAAAATGCACAATATTAGCATAACTGTATACAATGTATTTTCGGGCTACTCCTGGCAGTAAAATGTGTCCAGATAAGAGCATTTTTGTATCCCTACAGTAGTACACCAACTGGCACTATGGTGGTATTCAGTAACTACTGGTCTGGGGGTTT
Organism: Lissotriton helveticus; assembly: GCF_964261635.1. NCBI lineage: Eukaryota > Metazoa > Chordata > Amphibia > Caudata > Salamandridae > Lissotriton > Lissotriton helveticus. The sequence goes on along the minus strand of NC_136068.1, from coordinate 873,888,937 downwards.
TGTCTTGTAGGTTCTATTTCTAACCTAATCTTAATCAAACTTGGACTTTATTTTCCAATAAATGTTGTTGTTTATTTTTGCAAGCGAACCTAATTCTGTTTTAGAGGACACAGAAAATTGAAAATGAATGTAGAAATGAGTATTAATAATCACAGGCAGGAATTGTATCTGTAATAGTCCCAGGTAGATAGTAATCTTAATATCCACAGATATTAGTTTATTTTAATGGCATTTTCCATTAGTGACCCCCTGCAATAAGTGTCACTATTACTGGACTCAGGAAGTAATGATCAACAATGGGGTGGTAGTGACACACACCATTTGGATTAGCCACAATAACAAGCTATTATTATGAGTGTGAGTGGGCTCAATCGGCAATGAACCAGCAAAGACCAGGCATTAATAAAATTAAACTGTCCCTCATATTAAGAAGCTTTAATGGCTCCAACATTGATGATCAGTAAAGGCCTCTGACAGTAATAACTACTAGCATCCCCTCTCATGTATTGGCAATGAATGTCCCTATCTTTGGGCACAATTGGCAAAGAATCTTATTGTTACATATGATTTTTTTTAAACTTATTATTAATATTTTATTCTCTCTTGATTCACACCCAAACATGGCAGATCAGAAAAAATAATTGAAACCTTAATACAATACCAGTTAATGCCACTTGTGAATGTATTCTATATTGCTAGCAGTCCTTCATTTTTCCGGAGTTTCAAAAATGTAAGAAAGAATAAACATATTACAGCACTATTTCTGCGTTTGTAATGAAAGTGGCAATGTGCTGAGAGGGAGCAGCGGTTGAGCATAGGGACTAAGACAAATTGATTTGTTTTTCAATGGCCCCTCTCTTGGTGCAGCCATGCCTCTGTTTTAAGAGAGCACCCCTACAAAAGTGCAAGGCTGGAGGTTTTTTTAATTTTTATTTTTTTATTTTTTTATTTATAGTTTCACAGCAACAAGATTACATAAATCCATATATAATTCATAAACCATAGATACATAAATATAGACAGATACGTGAAGGCAGCTTAGATCATAATCATCAATCACAATACAGGGGAAGAGAAAGGAAAATTAACAAATATTTAACAGAGACTCAATTCATTCCACTTTTTTAAGATTAAACCTAATCACGAAAAGCTCCCCATATATTTATACCCATCAATCGTTTCCTAGAACCTTTAACCAAAAATAAGCCCCACTCCAGTTTATATAAATTATACATTTTTGCTCGCCAATACTCAAATGCCGGCGACTTTTCCTGCAGCCATTCCGCTGCGATACACAGGCGAGCTACCGTCATAGAAAAAGAAACAGGTATCGATATTGATATAGTCCATTCGTTGATCTGTTTGTGGTAATCTTCCCCAGTAGCATCATAGCAGGAGTAATGATCAGAGGCATATTAATAACCAAGGACAGAAATTTCTCTATATCTGCATTAAAACTATGCAGTTTGTTACATCTAAAAAAAATATGAACACTGTCAGCGTTGTCTTCCCCACATCGAAAGCATTTCCTGTCATACCCACCCACCCCCCCATTTAGCCATCCATGCAGGGGTATAATATAAATCAAATAAGGTCTTAAAAAATTGAGCTTTCAAATTTGCTGACATTAAAGTTTCTCTAGACATCATAAGAAGATCTTCAATCACAATATCTCCCAACGCTACAAATCATTTAGACCTAAGTTTTTCAAGATCGTCTGACCTGTCCACAAGCAGCAATTGATATAAGGCTCCAATTTTAACCTGCCTTCTAACCCCTTCTACCACCGCATTAGATCGCATATCAACATTAGTTCGACCTGAAAAGTCTCTAATTTGCAAAAAATTAAAAAAATGCGTTTTGGGAAAGCCAAATTGAGTAATTAATTCATCAAATGATTTACATATCCCAGTATCAGACTAGGTATCTAACCCCCTTCCTCTTCCAGCCTAGAGAAATATTATCCCCAAATATTCCTGGTAAGAGCCTACATGCATTGAAAGGAGTATAATATGAGATCTTCCCCATTACATGCGATTTAGAGATCAATTTCCACACTCTAAATGCGCTGATCAAAACTTTAAATCGTGTTCGTTTATAGTAGCTGCCATTCAGTTCTATAAATAAACACTGTTTTGCAATTGGGCCTAGTAAAATTTCAAAAATTGTTGGGGCAATAGCAATATTAGCAGCAATCTCCCCCGTAATTAACATCCTCATTTTCAAAAGAAAAACATGAAACATAATAAAATAAAAAATCAGGTACAGCCAGTCCCCCTCTTTCAAGAGGCAAAGTCATGAATCTCATCGCCCGTCTGGATCTCCCCGGACTCCATATAAATTTCCCACAAATTGCTTGTAAGTGCTGTAGCCTCGATTTGGATATTTCCAAGGGTATTGACCGGAATAAGTAGAGGACCTTAAGAAGTACATTCATTTTAACGATGTTACAGCATCCAATAATAGTAAAATACAACCGATCCCACCTGTCCAAAGAGGTTTATACTTTGTGGACAAGCGCATTCCAATTAACATCCATAAGTTCGGACATAGAGGCTCGAATTTGTATCCCCAAATAAGTAACATCTTTCCCAACCCGGCCATCCTGCCATACTACACTATCAGAGCATAACATTTGCATTTTTGATTTGTTAAGTTTATAACCCATAGTCCTACTAACTTCTTTAGCTAAGCGCTCTATCTCTTTATTCGCAAGAGAAGGATTCTCTGTGACTATCGCTATATTGTCTGCGTAAGCAAAAACAGAAAAGCAATAATCAAAAACTCGAAATGGGGGAATGGATAAATTATATGACAATTGTTCTATAAAAGGGTTAATACATAAGGCAAACAAAAGAGGGGAGCAGGGACACCCCTGCCGAGTTCCTCTGGTTATGCTCACAGGATCCGATAGCATTCCCATTACCGATATCTTAGCTGTGGGAGCCATACATAGCGACTGTAATGCTACAATACATTTCTTACCAAACCCAATTTTATCCATCAGTCGCCACATTTAATCCGATTGAACGCGATCGAACGCTTTCTCTGCGTTCAATAAGATTAGCGCTAGATCCCTTTTTCCTGTACCTGCAATGTCAAATAGAGTTATTACTTTATTCACATGGTCCACCGTGCCCCTTTTTGGAATAAAACCATGTTGATATCGTGACATTAGCCAGTCGATTGGCCAATATTTTAGAATACATTTTATTATCGCTATTTAATAAAGAAATTGGGCAATATGATCCTACTAAATCCGGAGATTTACCCTTCTTACAGAATACTGCAATCGTGGCATCTGACCAAGATCTAGGAGGGTGTCCTAACTGTGCCAGCTGTAATACTTTCAGCATTTAATCTTTAACAATATTAAAAAACACCTTATAAACTTCCACCGGAATCCTATCTGGCCCTGCCGCTTTCCCTAGCGCCAAGCTTTTAACTGCGGTTTCTAATTCGAGCATAGAGATCGGGGAATCCAATTGCTCCCAAAAAAATTGAATCTAATTGTTTCAAACCCTCTTCAAAATTCACTCTCTGATCCCCCACCCCCTCCGGTCTCCCCTGCTGAGTATACAAAACCGCATAAAACTGTTGAAAAATTGAAAGAATCTGATGAGGATTAGAGTGCAGCACCCCATTCGTTTCCCTGAATATTTAGAGCTGATTCCTTCATTCGCAATCGTACAGCCAACCTTTTTCCAATAGTTTCACCAAATTCATGGCTTTGCCGCTTAGAGATCAAATATTTTCTAGCATTCTCAGAGCTCCAAAACCCAATGACATTAGCTCGATCTTTAGCCACCTTATTCTCTAGGCCAGATATATCATTCCTATTTGAGGCAATCCCCCTAGTTAGAGAACCTTCTGCCTCTGTCAATGCCTCATAAAGCCTTGCCAACTCAGCTTTAAATTTATTTTGCTGCCATAAACTAAAACTAAGACATTCCCCCCAAAAACAAGCCTTAAATGTGTCCCAAACTATACTAACAGATGCAGTCCCATTATTATTTCCCAAAAAACCTTGATCCAATTACCCATATAATCCTTAAATTCATCATTTACATAAAGTTTCCGATCAAATGTAAAATTATTGAGTTTAGGTCTACTCCTACATAAGGCCAATTCAAGAACAATTTGAGCATGGTCCGAGGAAATCCTTGGATAAACATGAATTGACGCCACCTCCAATAAGGAAACCGATGCAAAAAAGTAATCTAATCATACCAATTTTTTGTGTGGGTATGAGTAAAAAGTAAAACCGCTATCATGTTCCCTCATTTTACACCACACATCCACCAATCCTTGATCGGTAACTAAATTATAAAGTGCTTTAAAAACTTTGGGCTTTCGTCCAGTATATTTATCAGGTCCATCCTGTAGGGCTTGATTAGTCAAATTTATATTTATATCACCACAAACCAGCACTGGTTGCGGCCATGTAGCTAATTCAACATTTAATTCAACTAAGACCCCTGCATTGTCAACATTGGATCCATAGATAGTACAAAGCGTAATCTTTTGACCTTCAAAACAACACTCTGCTATAGCCCACCGCCCCTTTTTATCCATTAATTTGCGATCAACATTTACAAAATTTCGTCTAGCAAGAATAGCTACCCCTCGAATCATGCTAGTTTGGCCAGATGTAACAATTAAAGAAAATCCCAATTCATTCAAAATACCCCTCTTTGCCCATGGAATATGTGTTTCCTGTATGCATACTAAATCTGGCTGAATGTGTCGTATTTCTGACGCCACCTTTTGTCATTTTAACACATTATTAAGACCAGACACATTCAGTGAACAGATTTTAATTTGAACGTTTAACATTCCAATTTATTGAATACTTTACCCCCTGGAACCTTACAAACCAAGATCCAAGCTGCCCCTTAACACTAACAAAGCTATCTTTCCCTTGTATCCAAAAACTAAGCCTTGTACTTGTCGCTGTGTAATTTTTTCCCCTTTTACACCCCCTTAGTGCTACCCAACTCCCCCTAACCCCCAAGCCCTTCCTCCCCTCAAACCCACCATCCACCCCTCTCCCCCATAAACGAGGCTTTAGGACTAATAGTCCTGTAGATGCGAGCTCTACCACGGCCCCTTGCGTTTCCCTGCCGAGTCCTAAATAACAAAATCATAAAAAATTTAGTTAAAAGAAAAAAGCAGCAATTAGGAGCAATAGACTAAATTCGTGCCAGGAAAACAAAGTACCTAGCCTTATCCTTAAAGTTTATAAACTTAAAAAGATATGTTCCCAAATTCACCATATTCTGCCTCTATTAGTACCTAAGCTATATAGACTGTGCAAATTCTGTCGCTGAGGCAATGTTGGTGAATAAACAGGTTTGGTCCTTAAAGACTAGCTTCAATTTAGCTGGAAACATTAAGAAGACTGAGGCTCCTTTAGATTGTAACATCGGGATTAATTGGCGAAATTGCCAACGTAACTCTACAAACTGTTGGCACAAATCAGGACGTACAAAAAATGCCACCTCCCCAGCCTTCCCCTTCTTATCAGGCCTAGCAAGCTTGAACACCTCCTCTCGTGTTAGGAAACAATTAAATGATACTAGCAATGCCCTAGGTTTAGTTTCCTGACCGGGCCTCAGCAAAATCTTAAAATGAAATCTGTGTGCGAGTTCAATTTCACGGTCCCAGTCCCATTGGGTTAAACCAGGAAAAGCTTTTTTAAACAGACCTACAACAAACCTCTTTGGATCTTGTCCCTCTTTCGCCTCAGGGACCTGAAGAATCCTCAAGTTATTGCGCCGTGTGCGATTCTCACCGTCAGCTAGTTTCCAAATAATATCCTCTTTCGTAGCCAAACTCCGTTCCAAAGTTGCTTTCTGTTGTACAAATTCATCTTCCAATGTTGATACCCTTGCCTCTACTTCATTGAATCGGGATACAAAGTCTCCATGCGATTTCACCAGACGTCTAACAAAGTTCTGCAACTTCCGACATGAGTTCTGAACACTTTGACTCTCCTCCCTAGTTTCATCTCTATGTTGCATAATGGACCAATAGTTTAGTACTAGGGAAACCTTTCCACCTTCAATCCCATCCAAACCCGCTTGAGCCTCTTGGTTCAGAATTTTCACGGTAGTATCTTTTTTTGCACCCAAATCCAACTTCCTAACTATCTTGAACTGGCCTTCCTCCGACTACTCAAGTTCCACCAATACTGAACTGCCGTAGTCACTACCATCCATCATAGAAAACTGGGCTGAGTACTGTATTGCCAAATCATCGCACAAAGAGCCAGAGTGCTCAGAAAGAGAGTAAAAATCTCCAGAATCCACTTCCAAATTTACTACACCATGCACAGTTTCCTCCATAATCAGCTTACTGCCAGAAACCACCATAGTCGTAGTATTAGGCAGAGGCTCATCCACAGTGCACTCTGGAGCAACAACTGAAGCAACAACTGAACCCTTTCGCATACAAGAGTCTCTGCCAGCATCCGGTTCACCAAGTTCCCCCACGTTAATCACTACTTCATCCGTTGGAGCAACCACATCCTCTTCATTTTTCCTTTTTTCCCTTTCTTTCTGCCTTTCTGCAGTAGTCGCGAAAAGCGCAGGAATTTTCTTTCCACCTTCAACAACAGTGGCTTTCGCCTTCTCCTGGCCCCTGGCCCCCTGCCGCGTAAACCTCAGCGCTTTGCGCCGCCTTACCCCTCACCTGACCGGCCGTTCCAGCATTTTCAATGGCCTCAGATGGGGCTTCATCGTGTCCACGCGGCTTGCTGCGAGAACCCCCCGGCGGCATCCTGACAGCCGACACACAGCTGGGTTTCCCCTCGCTCCTCACTTCTCGAGTCTCCTTCAAAAATTTGAGCTTATGTCGTGAGGGTCCAGCGGGAGCTGCCTCAATTAACCAAAGCAAGGTCCGGCAAATGCTCCACTTAACTCGGCGCCGAAATCCAAAACGTACTTCCAAGCCGCCGCAGCTGCCGATAATGATACAATGTGCAACAAAGTATCCCGGTTTCCACTTGAATCCGCCTGCGGCATGAACTAGCGTCCACTGCGCCTATTACTCCGTCCTAGGACTCGGTTCACCAGGGTCCCGCAAGAGAGGTATGCTCAGGCGTCCTTCGCGGGTGCCATCTTGCCTCAGGCTGGAGGTTTTTAAGTGTTCTATTTTATTTAAGTTTTGCAACTGTCTTTGCCCTGTGCGACGTCTGGGAGACTTGCCTGTTTTCCAACTTCTCCAATGCCTTGCCATAGTGCTGGAGGAAAGAGCGAGATGTATCATTCCTACTCACAAACCAGGAATGTGCAATTTGCACACCAGGTTCATGAAATGCAATTTAGGCAGATTGCAATTTAGGAAAATGTTTATTCGCTGCCAATTCAGGGACAGATGCATTCAAGGCACAGAATACCATTCCTGCATTTACCTTCCAAAATGGAAAATATTTTTGAAAAGCAGCCCTTGTTCCCTAAAGAAATTGGTTCTGCCTTAAAACAAAAAAAGGTTCCCATTAGGGAAAACATTGGGGGGAGCAATCAGTGGTATGTGGGAACATCTGTCTGCATCTTTACCTGCTCTGGAGGCTGCCCACAGCATTCACAAACTGCTAGATGACACCTTTCCATTTGCAAATCAAATACTACCTCTGGGAGGAGCTGGAAACTTGTCACAAGCCATTGATTTAACCATTGTGACTCACAATTAGTAGGCTCCCCTTTCAGTTAAATTTTACAACCCACTCTGTGAGTCAGAAATGATTTTTCGACTTGGAAAATGAGTTTCCTACATACTTAACAACCCCCATGACATTGCAAATCATAGCACTTGAGATTTCAAAATGGCTTTGTACAGCAAGCTCTAGGTTTCTGAATTGTTTTATTGTGACCAAGGCAACGGCTTTAAATTGTTCCTGTGTTCTGTTCTCAATTGTGAATAAGCTATTGACCATCTGTTGTGTTTTCCTTGACCAATATTAATTTAAGGGTGAAGTAGGACCAGAATAGCTGACAGATGCCCTGTCACTGAACTCCTGCAGAAATTTGCAAGGCAAAGGCAATTCAGTAGCTGTCAGATGCTACAGTGCTCAGTTCCAACTAATTCCATGGTTTTCTCTCTATCAGACTACTTTTACCTCAAGATCTCTGACATCTATGGCAACTTTGACCCTTAAACCACTGCCTTCAACCACCTCTACACCCTAGCCAAGGTCTCCCACCCCCACCGAATCACCAACTGGAAACAGTTCTCAACCAAAGACACCATCCCAAACATGAACCCTGTCCACTCTGGATCTCCCTCTGCCCCATGCCCCCACCACATCTATAACCTAGAACTAATCAATATCTCAATCACCCCAGCTACCGTCCCCAATGCTTGGAAACATGCCAAGGTCAAACCTCTCCTGAAGAAACTCACAGCTAACTCCAAAAACTCAAAAACTGCAGACCCATCTCGCTCCTTCCCTTCCTCGCCAACGTTTTTGATAAAGCCATCAACCGCAAGCCCATCGTATACCTCGAAGAAACAAACCTGCTCGAACTCTTCCAATCAGGTTTTTGGCCTAATCACCGCACTGAGAACGCCCTGATTACATCAACGGTTTACAATAGGTGCCTCCTCGACCTCAGAAGCTTTTAACACCGTCTCCCACCACACCGTATTCACCAGATTCCACCACATAGGCATCCAGGGCAAGGCACTCAACTGGATCTCCTGCTTACTCTCTGGCCAAACATGGATTCCACTTACCACTCTTCTCCTCCACACCCAAAGACATCATATGCAGCATCCCCCAGGTCTCCTACCTCAGCCCTACCCTTTTCAACATCTACATGGCATCTCTGGCAAACAGCGCCCGCACCCACGGACTTAATATCATCTCCTACACTGACAACACACAGCTTGTCCTAACCCTCACAGAATACGCAGACACCACAAAAATCAATTTCCAAACCACCATGACAAACATCACCACCTGAATGAGGACCAACTGCCTGAAACTCAACTTGGACCAGACAGATGTCATCATATTTGGCAACATCCCCTCCCTCTGAGACGACACCTGATGATCCCCTGCTTTTGACCCATACCCACCTCTACTGACCACGCTTGCAACCTCGGAATCATCCTGGACATCCAACTCACCATTAACCCCTTGGGGGCGGCCACGATTCTGCACCTCTGCGGCAGTTTTATTGAGTGGGCGGGTTCATGACGGCCCCCAGCCTTCATCAGCACACGCCCACCATGATGCATGACGGCCGGGGGGCCATCATCAGCATGGAAGGGGTTAAGCAACAGATCAATGTTGTCTCCACTGCCTGCTTGCATATCCTCTGCATGCTTCGCAAGATCTTCCGATGGATCCCCATCTCAACCAGGAAGATAGTCACCCAAGTCCTCATTTCCAGCCAAATCAACTTCGGCTATGCCCTTTACGCTGTAACCGCCATGCAGCTTCTGAATTGACACCAGTCCATCCAGAAATCAGCAGGATGACTCAACCTTCCCAGAAGAGCCAGCATCACTCAGGGCACTCCACTGGTTCCCAGTCCAAAAAGATGCCTCTTCAAACTCCCCACGCACACCTACAAAGCCCTCCACAATATTGGACCCTACTACATCAACAACCGCCTGACATTCCACCAACCAACCAGAGAGCTCTAATCCTCCACCCTCACTTTGGCCCACATCGGCCGCATCTATCGCAGTCAGTGTGGAGATCACTCCTTCTCTTATCTCTTCACAAAGTCCAGGAATGACCTCCCCCTTTACCTGTGCACCTCACCATCTCTGAAGGACTTCAGGAAACAGCTGAAGACCTGGATTTTTGACCGTTACCTATCCGATGGAGGCTCACACAACCTCCCAGTGCCTGGAGACCCCCAGGGTGACAAGATGAGCTCTAAAAGACCCACTAATTGATTGATTGATCTATAATAGTTGAAGATTCCATGGAATAGTTCTGGAAATATTTTTAATTCAGTCTGACACTTATTCATAGCTATTTACACATACATAATTGTTGTATGTTTATATGAAACATAAACTGCCCTCTCGGACACCACAAAATGGCGTGGTTTAGGTGATAATTTATACATTGTTAAATGCATTCATATTACTACCAGGGATGCATGAATGTGTCGTAGAGGTTCTGAGTATCTCTGAAATTTCATTCTCCTTAGTCTGTCAGCCTAACCCTCAACTGTGCTTTGTCAGCGATGTGGAATGTGAGCCGCCTATACTTCTCTAACTCTACACTACATTTACACACATCATATGACTCTGTTCTCAATGATGGATTATGTTCTTATTAATATTCACTGAAAAAAACATAGGTGTCAGACATGTTAAAGTCAGGAATTAGCATTTAAAAAACCTTAGACATGTAGGTTTCAAGGGTGTTATAGTTAGCTGGACATTTCACTTGTACAAAACCATAGAAATTCCTCCGTTATAGTTAGTTCTGCTAACTCTAACTCGCGCGACTGCAATGCACTGATGGGTTTATGAGTTTAAGAGTGCATGAGGAAACTGTAGTTTGCGTGAGTGAGTGTGTTTATGGGTGTGTTGATGAGTGAATATATGTCTCAGTGGTACATCTCTAATAAAGTGCCAAATTAAAAGGCAGTGTATGTGAGAGTTGGTGTATATAAATAACTATAAGTCAGTAATTGTGAGAGTGACTGTATGAAGGAGTGAATACACGTATTAGTGATTTTATAACACAATAAGTATGAGTTACTATGTGTATGAATAAATGAGGTGTTGTGTGTATAACTGTGTATGTGAGTAAATGTAAGTGGGATTGATTCTTTGCATGAATGAGTAGGATGACTGCATAACCGACTAAGATGAGTTCTGGTATGTCAATGTCTATATAGGTATCAGTGAGTGGGTATGTAGTAACTGTTATTGGTATGTCAATGGTTTAATAAATGGTACTCTGTATTTTATAGTGATTGATCAAAGGTTACACTAGTGTGTGATGAGGTGTCTCAGCTTGTCACATGAATGATGTCATCAGTGGTGTCATCAGTGATGTTATTTGAGATGTCATCAGTGATGTCATCAGTGATGTCACTGACCATGTCATGAATGATGTAATATGTGACATCATCAGCAGTGCATTGCAGGCGGGCGAGTTATAGTTATCAGAACTAACTATAACAGAGGAATTTCTATTGTTTTGTACAAGTGAAATGCCCAGCTAACTATAACACCCTTGAAATCTTTGGGTTTTTTCAGTGAGTTTCTAAGGTTTTTTAAATACTAATTTATAACTATAATGTCTCTGACACCTATGTTTTTTTTGCAGTGAATTTCAAAGGTTTTTTAAATGCTAATTTTGATGTGTAATAATAGTTATATAAATTTTTTTGTACTGATTTTCTACAGTTGTTTAACTATTTCTTTTTCAAATATTTTATTCATTAAATAACATGTTTTTTATGAAAATTGCAAAAAAATGTTTTGAAAAATTCAAAGTGAAATATTGTTTTATTTTTTAATTCATTATATTCATATTATTTTATTTATAAAAAAAATGTCAAGTTAATTTTGGAGTCGCGCATCCAAAGCGTACCCATCACGATGGGTGCGCGGATTCTAGCAACCATTTTAGAAAAGTCATGAAGGATCCACGTACGTGTGCAACGGCTGCGTGATTTGTCCGTTACTTCAAATACATTTAACATTATGTGATGTGCGCAATTGGTATGCGATCGGTCCGCGACTCCTGCTCCCGCGCATTTGCAACACATGCCCATTACGGTACGTGACGCTTGCACGTTGGAGGGCCCGCGTGACGTCATATATGTGCTGCGGCGTGGTGAATGCATGACGCCCGCGAAATTTTGTATGTTCTAAAATGATATGTATGTGTCTTTAATATACATAATAGGGCAAGAGATTATCTAAGGTATTCATAAAAATTATATATTTTTACTTATAATAAACTTATATTACTTTTAAACATATTATCACAAAGTCGCGTCGGGTGCGTGCTTCATGAGCGCAGGGTGCGTGGTTCCCATGTGGCCTCAAAAAGAAAGATTTGATTGGTTCATATCATTTCCCACTGTAACTATTGAAGGACCCCACCAATTTTAATCATTCTTCTTGGACCATCTTCAGAGAAGCAACTCTTCTCCAACTTCAACCTGTTTGTTTGTTTTGGGATTTTTTTCGCAACTCTGAAGAACAATGGCATCTGGAGAACATCAGCAGATGGAAGAATCTTTGGAAGAAGAATTCTTGCAGGAGGAACCCAGAAAACAGAGACCAGAATCTGTAGTCTGTACATTATTTACTTTTCCAGAGGGACAAAAGAAAGTTAATGCCACAAAGGTGAAATACAAAATATGTCAAAGAGTACTGTTTTGAGGCAGTGAAAAGAAGTATTCATGCGGCACTGCTAGCATGTATAAACACCTCAAGACAATCCATCCTCTAAATCTTGCTCGGGAGGAGATTAGGAGAGCTGCGTTACATCCACCAACACCTGGAGCAAGTACCTCAGGACCATCTACTTCTCAACAACAGATGGATATAAGGCCTGAATTTGGCTTTTTGGAACAGCACTGCATCAAGTGCAAATAAATAGTTTGTTGCGGAGAGCGGTCGGTGGATGCTATATGTTCCCATGAGGCACAGGGTCAGACTGATTTGCATATGGCAATGTCTGAACTGGGGTGGCAGAGTGGGCTAAAGAACGGTGATCGATTAAACCCAGATCTGTTGACTGGGTGTGAGTGTTTGATTGGTTCAGATGCTCCGTCCATCACCACCCCCTTTTGTACCGCTTTGTTCGCCATAAGTTGGCAAGGTATGCTCATTCGTGAGTCCCTTGCTCACTTTGCCACTGGATTCAAGCAAGCCTAGCTGAAGACTGCTGAAATGCCAGAAACTGGTCCTAGGAAGCTTGTTTCGGGTCCAGGGAAAGCACGGCTTTGCAGCTCTGGCTGGACTGTTCCCATGAGGCACAGGGTCAGACTGATTTGCATATGGCTATGTCTTAACTGGGGTGGCAGAGTGAGCTAAAGAACGGAGATGGATTAAACCCAGATCTGTTGACTGGGTGTGAGTGTTTGATTGGTTCAGATGCTCCGTCCATCACCACCCCCTTTTGTACCGCTTTGTTCGCCATAAGTTGGCAGGGTATGCTCAGACGTGAGTCCCTTACTCACTTTGCCACTGGATTCAAGCAAGCGTGGCTGAAGATGGCTGAAATGCCAGAAACCGGTCCTAGGAAGCTTGTTTCCAGTCCAGGGAAGGCACGGCTTGGCAGTTTGGGCTGGACTGTTCCCATGAGGCACAGGGTCAGACTGATTTGCATATGGCCATGTTTGAACTGGGGTGGCAGAGTGGGCTAAAGAACTGTGATGGATTAAACCCAGATCTGGTCACTGGGTGTGAGTGTTTGATTGGTTCAGAGGCTCCTTCCATCACCACCCCCTTTTGTACCGCATTATTTTCAAGGAGAGCAAAAGCCATGCACGGTGCCTTTTCCTCTGCTTGTAAATACGGAAGAGTCCCCGGCGCCATTATTACTTCACAGAAACTGACGTAGTGGTGACACTGGGTCTTGTAAATCTGCCCCATAAGTACTTATTTATTGGTGGAGTGATACACTAAGGACATAGTGCTGAATGTGTGAGTGACAGGTATCCTAGGCTTTATGGGTACTACTTCAGTATTTAGTTGAGTGTACCAATAGTATGTATGTGCTTAGATGTTTGTAAAGATTGTGCACAGAATATTATATGTGTACTTATGTTGGTGGCTAGGCCACTCCATAAGTACAGCACTAGTAATTGGAATGAAGACGGTGCTGCAAATAGAGTGCACAGTTAATTTATAAGAACTTAGGTATTGGCAGTGTAAAAAGATAAACATATAGTTATAGGTAAGTGATTAAATAAGTGCATGGGACATACAGGATGATTCCTAGACTACATAGGTAATAACTGGGTATTTAGAAGAGTATAGCAATAGTATGTACCTAGTTAGAGGTCAGCTTGGATAGTGCACACAATATTGTAGCTGTACTTGTGCTAGTAGCTAGGCCATTCCATAAGTTCATGACTAGAAACTAGAATAATTAGAGTATTGCAAACAGAGTGTATAGTGAATTTATACATGCATAGGTATTGGTGGAGTGATAGGATGAATAGATAGTGCTGGATGGGTGATTGGAGAAATGCATGGACAGACAGGAGGATTCCTACACTGCATAGGTAGTAACTGGGTATTTAGAAGAGTGTATCAATAGTATATAACTGTTTAGAGGTTGGCATGCATAGTGTACAAAATATTGCACCTGCACTTGTGTTAGCGGCTAGGCCATTTCCTAAGTATATGACTTGTAACTGGAGTAATTGCAGAGCTGCAAAGAGAGTGTATGCTGAAACTATAAGTGCTTAGGTATTGGTGAAGTGATAGAATATGTAGATAGTGCTGGATGAATGATTGGAGAAGTGCATGGTACAGACAGGGAGATTCCTACATTGTGTAGGTAGTACTTTACTTAATAGCTAGTTAGAGGTTTATATATGTAATGCACAGCTGACTTTACTAGTGCATTGATAGTGTTTCCATTACTTAATCCTACCTTAACAGTAGTACATATCAAAAAATGTGAAACATTTTTTTCAGTTTTTTTATAATTTCAATTTTTCAAAATTCCATACTTTAGAATTAAGATCTGTGAAAGAGAAGAATAAATACAATTATAATATATAATATTATATTTTTTACAACGCAACATAATTTTAACATTATATGAATTATTTTGGTTGCCTTTTTTGCTGTTCTCAGAATATATTGAATTTCACTACAAACAGCGATGTCAATGTTACTCATCACATAACAGTGGGTAAAAAAAGAATCAATAAGATTGTTTCAATAAACCCAAATCTGTGTCAAAAATATTTTCATTATAGTCAACTATCTTTGCACATTCCATAAAAACAACATCTTCAATAACATACCATATACTACAAATCATACATATATAAAATGCTTCTTTCTAGGAGAATTGTGTTACTACAAAGTCAAAGAACCAAAACAATAATTCAATCAAGAATTCTTTATAATTTCCATATAATCTAAATGATGTTCTTCAAAAATATATGCTGTGAGAATGTCCAAAAAAAAGTGCGTAATTGATATTAATGCCTTTCCTCTAGGCCAAATGGTATTCCTGAAATCCTTTTTTACTGAAATTGTCCAATAGGAATCGTACTAATACATATAAAGATATTCCCAATAGGCCAAATAATGTTCTTAAAACTTTGGCTTTAAAAATATTAGGTAGGAATTTGGTAATTCATAAGGCAACTGATGTTTAAAAACCAAATGTGCATCATTACAATATGTCCATCCTTTATTGCATTTTAAATAGACAGTGTAATGTCCAGATGTTGTAGAAGGACGATCATGGAAAATAATTGCTAGTGCTACAACCTTCTTCCTGATATTGATACTTGACTTGCTACAAAATGTTTAATTAAAGTTTCCAATTTTCTTCAATCAGCTGTACAACGTTTTATCATTAAAATGATATATTGTCCACATCTTTGCATAATGTTGATAACATTTCTGATTTGCATTGGCTACACTCCACGTTTTCATTTGCTGCTTTAACTAGTTTGTTGAAAGACACAGAGCGCTAGTAGTTGACAACAGGATACGTTTATAGGCGCTTATGTTTCAGCAGAGAGATTAGATAAGGACATGCTTCTGTCAGGATGATTGTAGGAGTGGACATCACCCACAGTGTGATTCCAGACAGGCATGACTATACCCTGGACTTTGGCAGGACAGACTCAGTAGTCTGGAATGGGTTAGGGAACCATATACATTGTGCACATTTGACTGTACCACTGCTTGTCTGAATGCCTGACTCATTATGCAAGTGCATAGACAGTGACTGGGTTCTCAGACTGCTAGTAGTTGACAGAAGTATGAAACTAGAGCTTATAGGCATCAAGGCGCTAAGGCAGACTATGCATGAAGGAGGTAGAGAGTGTTAAACTGCAGACTGAGTGAAGAGCCATGTCTTCAGAGCTTTACGAAACAGTAAGTGAGAGGGAAGGCCAGAAAGATCATAAGTTCTTATCAGCCGACCTAAGCTTCCTAGAGGGATTATAATGATGTAAATGTGTCTTAATACCCTCTGGACCAGTACCAGAAAAAGCCTTGCGAACTAAGCATAAGGTTTGAAAGAGAATCCTGCGGTCAATGGGAAGCCAATGTAACGCTCTGAGAGAGGGGGAGATGGAATGAAATTGAGACAGGTTCATCACAAGCCTGGCCCCAGCGTTCTGTACTAGCTGTAGCCATTGAATCAGACCTCTGTTGATGCCCAAATAAAGGGCATTACAGTAGTCCAGTCTGGACGTCAGAAGTGCGGCCACAGCCTCTTTACCGGAGTCCAATGAAAGATAGCGTGATATTTTCTTTAAAGTTCTGATAATCCCGAACATATTGGAAACTGTCCTACTAACCTGCCTACTCATGGTGAGAGAGTTGTCCACCAGAATGCCAAGATTTTTTCCAAGTGAGACAGGGCAGGGACAGGCGCCCAAAGAGTCTGGCCACCAGTAGCTGGACCAGATATCCGAACTACTGCCAAAAATCAACACCTCTGTCTTCTCTGAGCACTTATGTGTCAGCAGAGAGATTAAATAAGGACATGCATCTGTCAGGATAATTGTAGGAGTGGACACAGACTCACAGTGTGATTCCAGACAGGCATGACTATTCCCTGGACTTTTGCAGTAGAGACTCAGTGGTCTGGAAGGGGTTAGGGGACCGCATCCATTGTGCACATTTGGCTCTACCACTGCCTGTCTGAATGCGTGACTCATTCTGCAAGTGCATAGACAGTGACTGGGTTCTCAGACTGCTAGTAGTTGACAGCAGTATATGTTTATAAGCACTCATGTGTCAGCAGAGAGATTAAATAAGGACATGCTTCTGTCAGGATAATTGTAGGAGTGGACACAGACTCACAGTGTGATTCCAGACAGGCATGACTATTCCCTGGACTTTAGCAGGAGAGACTCAGTAGTCTGGAAGGGGTTAGGGGACCGCATACATTGTGCACATTTGACTGTCCCACTGCTTGTCTGAATGCCTGACTCATTCTCCAAGTGCATAGTCGACTGGGTTCTCAGACTGCTAATAGTTGACAGCAGTATAAGTTTATAAGCAATTATGTGTCAGCAGAGAGATTAAATAAGAACATGCATCTGTCAGTGTGATTGTAGAAGTAGACACAGACTCACAGTGTGATTTCAGAGAGGCATGACTGTTCCCTGAACTTTTGCAGGACAGACTCAGTTGTCTGGAAGGGGTTAGGGGACCGCATACATTGTGCACATTTGACTGTACCACTGCTTGTCTGAATGCCTGACTAATTCTGCAAGAGCATAGACTGTGACTGGGTTCTCAGACTGCTAATAGTTGACAGCAGTATAAGTGTATAAGCGCGTATATGCCAACAGAGAGATTAAATAAGGACATGTTTCTATCAGGATAATTGTAGGACTGAACACAGACTCACAGTGTGATTCCAGACAGGCATGACTAATCCCGGGACTTTAGCAGGAGAGACTCAGTAGTCTGGAAGGGGTTAGGGGACAGCGTACATTGTGCACATATGACTGTACCACTGCTTGTCTGAATGCCTGATGTATTCTGCAAGTGCATAGACAGTAACTGGAGTCTCAGACAGCTAGTAGTTGACAGTAGTATAAGTTTATAGGCACTTATCTGTCAGCAGAGAGATTAAATAAGGACATGCTTCTGTCAGGATGATTGTAGGAGTGGACACAGACTCACATTGTGATTCCAGACAGGCATGACTATTCCCTGTAAAAATGTAAATGTAAATGTAGTGCTTATATAGCGCACGAATCACCCCCGAAGGGGTCTCAAGACGCTGTACATATACCATCGTGGAACCCTTCCTGGCCTTTCCCTGTGAAGTGCCCACTCCTGGGCACCCCCAAGGTGAAGCCTGGCATCCTAGCACTGTTGGGGCCGTTGTGGAGATTAAGCAAGCTATTGCCCAGAGTTGCAGAGTGGGACCCATGATTAGAATAGGCACCGAGGCGAGAATTACCAGGTCCGGGGAAATTGAGCCCAAGACCCACCGAGGCGGGAATTAAACCCTGGTCCTGGGCCAGACCTCTGCATCAGGGTCTGCCGCTTTTAACCATTGAGCCACACTTCTCCACACTTCTCCCTGGACTTTTGCAAGACTGACTCAGTAGTCTGCAAGGGGTTAGGGGAGTTCATACATTGTGCACATTTGACTATACACAAACACAGTACATAGAGAATTTTTACGTACAGAGGTATTACTACACTGAATGTATTAGTATATGGTGCTCAATGGGTGATTGGAGGAGTATTTCACTACTAACAAGGCAATAACTGCTCAGCAAACTAACTTTTTATAGAATAAAACTACTGCATGAATCTCCACTGCTACATTACCTTTCTACAACTACCTTTTTATATAACATGTAGCTAAATACAAATCAGAAACCTTTCCCATTTCACTACTGTAACTCTCACCATATCACTGAAAAACATAAATAAGTATGTTTATACAGAACTCTATCTACACCACATATTTTTTTTTATTTTAAAAGTTTTATATTGCGCTGGCTAGACCCAGAATGTATCAGAGCACTTTACATGAGAAGATAATATGAGGCAAACATGTCATACACGAAGATAAAAAGATTGTGAAACAACATGCAAAGTATACAAATCAAGAATAAATAAATGTGCAGAAAGCTATACACAACCAGTAATTAGGAAGATGATGTTCGGAAAAAGGACAAATAGTTACCAAACAAAAATAATATGATGATTTGTAGAGACAGGTGCAGGTCACAGGTTATGACCCTCAATATTAAATTGGCCAAACACGCTATACAAGTAGATACAAGAATAGTGAAAACAATCTGTGAGATATACAAATAAAATCGATTAATAGGGGCAAGAGCTGTACACATTAAGTAGTTTGTAGGAGGATGTACAGCAAAAGGATAAATATTACTGACAATAAGTAAAATGGTGAGTTGGGGATTAAGTGCAGGGCCCAAGTTATGATCCCCAGTAATAATTGAGGAGGTGAATTTTTAGGTCATTTTTGAAGCTGAAATAGGAGGCGTTACAGCGCAGTCTTTTTGGGAGGGCATTCTAGATAATAGGGGCATTACCAGAGAAGGAGCGTGATTGTGTGGATTTCTTTTTATGCAGTGGTGGGATTAGAAGGAGGGTGTTGGTGCTTCTCAGAGGTCGTGTGGTGCCTTCGATGAGGAGTTTCTTGGATAGGTACTCTGGGGTGTTTTGGTGGAGGACTTTATGAGTGATGCAAGCAGTTTTGTAGGCTGATCTACCTTCAATCAATCAATCAATCAATCAATCACGGCATTTGTATAGCGCGCTTCTCACCCGGGAGGGTCTCAAGGCGCTGGGGGAAGGGGTGTGTTACTGCTCGAACAGCCAGGTCTTGAGTTGCTTCCTGAAGGAGAGATGGTCTTGGGTACGTCGAAGGTGAGTGGGGAGGGAGTTCCAGGTCTTGGCTGCCAGGTAGGAGAAGGATCTTCCACCGGCGGTGGTTCTGCGGATGCGAAATACAGTGGCGAGTGCGTGGCTGGTAGATCGTAGCTGGCGCGTGGGCGTGTAGAAGGTCATTCGGTCGTTGAGGTACTTGGGTCCCAGGTCGTGTAGGGCCTTGTGTGCGTGGGTGAGGAGTCTGAACGTGATTCTCTTGCTGACGGGGAGCCAGTGCAGTTCTCTCAGGTGTCCGGTGATGTGGCTGTGTCGGGGGATGTCCAGGATGAGTCGTGCGGAGGCGTTCTGGATTCGTTGGAGTCTTCTCTGGAGTTTGGCTGTAGTTCCGGCGTAGAGGGCGTTCCCGTAGTCCAGTCGGCTGGTGACGAGTGCCTGGGTGACGGTCTTCCTGGTTTCAGTGGGGATCCATCTGAAGATCTTACGGAGCATACGCAGGGTGCTGAAGCACGAGGAAGAAACGGCGTTGACTTGTCTGGTCATTGACAGGGAGGAGTCCAGGATGAAGCCCAGGTTGCGTGCGTGGTCTGTAGGTTTGGGGGCGGTGCCCAGGGCCGGGGGCCACCAGGAGTCGTCCCAGGCGGAGGGTGATGATCCCAGGATGAGGACTTCCGTCTTGTCTGAGTTCAGTTTAAGACGGCTGTTTCTCATCCAGTCGGCGACGTCTTTCATCCCTTTGTGGAGGTTGGCTGTGGCGGTGGTGGGATCGTTGGTGAGGGAGAGGATCAGCTGGGTGTCGTCGGTGTAGGAGATGATGTTGAGGTTGTGTTGTCGTGCGATGGCTGCGAGGGGCTCATGTAGACGTTGAAGAGGGTCGGGCTGAGAGAAGATCCTTGTGGTACGCTGCAGATGACTTCGGTGGCCTCGGATCTGAACGGAGGGAGGCGGACTCTCTGGGTTCTTCCGGTGAGGAACGAGATGATCCATTCCAGCGCTTTCTCTCGGATTCCGATGTTGCTGAGGCGCTTCACTAGGGTTCGTGGCAGACTGTGTCGAACGCTGCGGAGAGGTCCAGGAGGATGAGGGCCGCTGTTTCCCCGTTGTCGATCAGGGTTCTGATGTCGTCAGTGGCTGCGATCAGGGCGGTCTCGGTGCTGTGGTTGGACCGAAATCCGGACTGCGAGTGGTCGAGGGATCCGTTCGTCTCGAGGAAGGCGGCAAGCTGTATGTTGACGTTCTTCTCGATGACTTTGGCCGGGAAAGGAAGGAGCGAGATGGGACGGTAGTTCTTGAGGTCGGTGGGGTCCGCTGTTGGTTTCTTCAGGAGGGCAGTCAGCTCGGCGTGCTTCCAGCTTTCCGGGAAGGTGGCGGTGTGGAAGGAGGCGTTGATGGTGTCTCGGAGATGGGGTGCGATGGTGGCGGCGGCTTTGTTGAAGACGTGGTGTGGGCAGGGGTCGGATGGTGATCCGGAGTGGATTGAGTTCATCGTGCGGGTGGTGTCTTCGGTGCTGATCGGGGTCCAGTTGCAGAGGGTGGTGGTGGCGGGCGTTGGTTCGGTGGTAGGGTGCATGGTCTGTGAGTCGAAGCTGTTGTGTATGTCGGCGATCTTGCGGTGGAAGAACGATGCGAGGGAGTCGCAGAGGTCTTGCGTGGGAGTGATGTCGCTGGTTCCGGCGCTGGGGTTGGAGAACTCTTTGACGATGCTGAAGAGTTCTTTGCTGTCGTGGGCGTTCTTGTCCAGTCGTTCTTTGAGTGCCGTCTTCTTGGTGGCGCGGATCAGTTGATGGTGTTTGCGGGTGGCGTGCTTGAGGGCAGTCCAGTTGTCTGTGGTGTGGTTGAGCCGCCAGGCTTTCTCGAGGGTGCGGCAGTTCTTCTTGGATTCCTTGAGTTCGTCGGTGAACCAGGGGGCCTTCTTGCTTCTGGGTTTGCTGGGAGGGTTCTTGAGTGGTGCGAGGTCATCTGCGCAGGCGGTCAGCCACTTGGTGAGGTTGCTGGCTGCTACGTTGGGGTCCGTTGTGCTGGTGGGAGTGTTCTGGCTGAGGGAGGTGGTGAGTTGCTCGGCGGTGATCTTGTTCCAGCTGCGGCGGGGGACCCGTTGCGGATGGAGGTGGGTCGTAGTTCTGCTGAAGCTGAAGTGGACGCAGCTGTGGTCTGTCCAGTGGAGTCCGGTGGCGTGGCTGAAGGAGACGTGCTTGCTGGATGTGAAGACAGGGTCAAGCGTGTGTCCGGCGTAGTGGGTGGGGGTGTCCACCAGTTGCTTGAGTCCGAGGTTGGCGAGGTTGTCCAGGAGGGCGGCGGTGTTTCTGTCGTCGTTGTTCTCCATGTGGAAGTTGAGGTCCCCTAGGAGGATGTAGTCGGCGGAGGGAAGGGCGTGCGGGCTGATGAAGTCTGCGATGTCTTCGCTGAACTGCGTGCGTGGTCCCGGTGGTCTGTAGATGAGGGTGCCTCGGAGGGTGGTTTTTGGGGTCGGTGTGTATCTGGAAGTGCAGGTGCTTGGCGGCGGAGAAGGTTTTGTCGGAGTTAGTCGAGATGCGGATGGTGTTCTTGTGTACGATGGCGATGCCTCCTCCGGTCTGGTTGACGCGGTCCTTCCGGGTGATCTTGTAGCCGTCCGGGAGGGCTGTGGCGATGTCGGGAGCTGAGGAGGCGTTCATCCAGGTTTCGGTGAGGAACGCGACGTCTGGTGTAGTTGCGTCGAGCAGGTCCCAGAGTTCCACGGCGTGCCTGTGGACGGATCGGGTGTTCAGCAGGATGCACTTCAAGTGGTTGCTGTTAGTGTTGGAGTCGGCGGGGGCGGTGCAGGTCCGGTGGCAGGTGAAGCGGCAGGCTTTGCAGGCGAAGGGTCCGTTGGTGCATCTCGGGGTGGCTCGGTAGCAGGCAGGGTTCCGGCCGGTATTGAGTGCGTTGAGAGTGGTGGCGTCGTAGGTCTGTTGTGGAGTCTTGCATCGGCGGTGGGGACCAGGGGGTCTGGCGCTGGGTGCGGTCCAGGCGCGGACGGCGCAGACGGGCTTACCTTTGGCGCACCTTCGGCGCTCATTCGGTGCTCCCGCTGCACGTGTCCGCTGCGCGGTCGATCTGGGGGCGTCATAAGATGGGAGCCGGGAGGGAGGGTCCGCTGGGAGGCGGGAGCGTGGGAGCCTATCGGCTGGCGGGGGGGCGGGGCCGCAGGCAGGCAGCGGCGGGAAAAACGAGAGCGGGCTGGCGGGCGGCCCTGCGGCGGCTGGGGCGCTTGTGGAAGAAGCAGTCGGCGTAGGCGAGCAGGAAGGCACAGGAGTAGGCGTAGTCAGCAGGAAGGCACAGGCAGCAGGAGACAGGTAAGGCACAGGAAGCAGGAGGCACGAGGAGCGTGGGGGCGACCAGGCCGGTGAAGGCGCAGTGGTCGCTCCAGATAAGGAGTCAGGGTCCCCTTAAGAAGGGAGCCGGGAGGAGGGTCCGCTGGGAGGCGGGAGCGTGGGAGCCTATCGGCTGGCGGGGGCGGGGCCGCAGGCAGGCAGCGGCGGGAAAAACGAGAGCGGGCTGGTGGGCGGCCCTGCGGCGGCTGTGGCGCTTGTGGAAGAAGCAGTCGGCGTAGGCGAGCAGGAACGCACAGGAGTAGGCGTAGTCAGCAGGAAGGCACAGGCAGCAGGAGGCACGAGGAGCGTGGGGGCGACCAGGCCGGTGAAGGCGCAGTGGTCGCTCGTTCAATAGGGAGCCATTTAAGAGATTTGAGAGCTGGGGAGATATGGTCGAAGCGTTTGCAGTCAGTGATGAACCTGGCTGCAAGGTTGAGCACAGCTTTGATTGGAGCAAGGTGGACCTTGGGGATTCCATTGAGGATGGCGTTACCATAATCTATACGTGAAAGGACAAGTAATTGAACTACAAGTTTAAAGTTATCGGTACGTATAAAAGGTTTGATTTTCTTGAGGTGACGGAGAGTGCAGAGGGCTCCTTTAGCGCAGTTTAGGATGTGGACGTTAAAGGTTAATGTGTTGTCGATAGAAATACCAAGAGATTTGGGGCCCGATGTAGGTAAATCTTTTTTACCACTTCTTAAATACCGATTCATTCCGAATCGGTATTTAAGAAGTGGTAAAAAAGAGGAGGGCAGATGTAGGTAAATTTATTTTTATAATTACCAAATCGGAAGGAATCGGTATTTACCGATTCGGTAAATACCGATTCGGTAATGCCCATTGATTCCTATGGGCATTGAAGCCCATAGGAATCAATGGGCATTACCGAATCGGTATTTACCAAATCGGTAAATACCGAATTTTGCAAGGGTGCAGGGGGTGTCACTTTGACACCCTCTGGCACCCCAATTACAGGCATGTGTGCCATGTGGCAAACATACATGCCCTAAGGGCATGTCTGTGTGTCACATGGCACAGGTGTGCATGCACAGATGTGCATGCACACCTGGATTCGGTATTTTACCACCCAATTGGATTGGGTGGTAAAATACCGACTCCTAAAGTCCTGTGGCACTGTTTGCAGTGCCACCTACATGTGAGATTTACCGAATCGGTAAAATTTCCGATTCGGTATTTTACAGAATCGGTAAATTTACCGATTCGGTAAATTTACCAATTCTGTAAAAAAGGTCCCCTACATCTCAATGACCCATTTACCGGTCGGTAACGGCCAAATTCGGCCGTTACCGACCGGTAATGGCCACCTACATCGGTCCCCAGATGGACTAGGACAAGGTTAGTGAGCAGTTGAGTGCGTGAGTGAGCACTCAACTGCATAAATTCACAATACAAGCTTCAATTTGAAACCAAACACCGCACATTATGTCATATATTTTAACTATACCTCTGTAGACACTTATAAAAACTACTGTCATCACTAATACCTTAACTCAACATATACATTTCCAATTTCAAATCAACATCTAAAATTATGCACTATAATACCAATGTACATATGCACACATTAAAGCAATCAGTCATAATCATCAATCCCTATTGCAAAACACACATAATAATATACAAACTGTATATTAAACAACATTTAAACACATTACAAAAAACTGTTATACATTTTTCTTCATTACAAAATATATCACAAACTCCAAATGTGTTTAATTATATTTTGTGATTAAAAACAAAGGTACCACATAGAACACCTCACACATTAATAACTTACCTTTCAAATTTGTTTTGTAAACTATTAAGTATCTGGATCACACACCAGATTTTCTTATGCACACAATGAATGTAGTGCACTGCTCTTAGCAAAATCAAAAAAATGGCCAACTTTCCCTCTCATTCTGCACACATGTAAATATCAAAATCACATTGCTTCCCAGATTAAGTCAAAGTGGAGAAGTGTGGCTCACTGGTTAGAGGAGGTAGATCCTGAAGCAGAGGTCAGACCCGGGACCAGGGTTCAATTCCCAACGCGGCAGGGTCTTGAGCCCAAATATCCACGGACTCGATAATTCTCGTTTCGGTGCCCACTCGAATCATGGGTTCATACTCTGCAGCTCTGGGCATTAGCCTGCTAAATCTCCACTACGGCCCCCCCGCGGCGGGATGCCTGGCTTTCACCTTGGGGATGCCCAGTATCTCACAGGGATAAAGCCAGGACGGGTTCCCAAGGCAAGCGCCGAGATGCCTACGGGTAATCGAGCGCTATATAAGAACGCATAATAATAATAATAATAATAATAAAGTCTAACACACATTTCTATTGGTTACATATATCAACCCTTGCCACCTGACCTCTAACTGAACCAAAATTGCTTCTGGAATTTTTTGGAGTTGCGCCTGGTCCGTTCACCATAAGCGATGGGACGACACGGATCCAGACGAGACTTCAAAAGTATATGACAAATAATTTTACCATTTTCTTTTCCTAACACACTACATTTAACTATACCAATGACTTGGGAAATCTCACTGCAATTATATAGTATTGTAATATTAATAAGAAATACACATTTTTATGCCACACGTAACTCTCAACCCAACCCCCATTCTGCGTAATGCCTGTTACCATAGTAACAGTTCATGGAACACTCAACTGAAAAACACAGGTCATAAGTTCAGCACACATTGTTGCAAATTCAAACAGCAAGTGTGCTTGACTTTCCAAAGTACAAGCTTATATTATCTAATGTACCTTTCAAACAGTTTTTACTAACTAATAAGAAACATGTTTTTTAAACACAGAAATAAGCACCCTATTTTTCAGTGTGTGATGTTCTCAATCAGCTAATCATTCCTCTTCTTCTTTTTAAACTGAATCTTGTCCACCATTTTAGAAACATCTTATTTTACAAACTGCCTACTTCAGCTACAGACATCATCTGAGTGCATCCAGACTTCCCTTCAAGATGCTTAGAGGGTGTATTGTGGGACACAGCTATATTTTTTGGTGCTAAAGTTATGCTCAAAGCAGAGGTATTGACAAAGACCTAGCTTTGCAAAATGTAGACATTAAATGGATTTGACAGAAAGGATTAAAGTGGCACCAATTGATGCCATTGGTTAAATCCTTTTTGCATCTCCAACACCCTGACCTCATAATTGTGCACTGTGGTGGTAATGACCTAGGCACTTTGACTGGGGTAGGTCTGGAAATGCTAATGAAGGACACCTTTGCAGAATTTATGTTACTTTTCCCCCAAACTGCTTTTGTCTACTCTAGCATATGCCAAACACGGAAATGGAACTGGTCCAATCAATTTTGTCCACAGATTGAGAAAGCTAGGAAACATGTCAATAAAGCTTTTTCAGCTCAACTCAGAGATTATAGGATGGGGTCCATTTACACCAACAATCTGCGTTTTAATATGGATGGCATCTACAGGAGAGATGGTGTACATTTCACAGTTGAGGGTAACAGAGTCTTTCTCAGCAACTTTATACTCTGCATAGGTACTTACTTGTAGGTTACCGAAATCTTCCAATAAACACAAGGGCTCTTTTTAGAACCACCCAAGATCCAACCATATAAGCTAGATTTATATTAAAAAAAAATTTTTTGCTTGGAGTCGCGCACCCAGTGCATTTTGGAGTCGCATACCCAGCGCGTTCACACCAGGGGCTGCGCAGAGCGTCGCACTGGAGTCGCGACTCCAATTTTTTCCGTTAAAAAAAAACTGCCTCCTACCACTAATTCCTATTCGCCCCGGGACCCCATTCCCCGTGGCCTATACACAAGGATGGGGTCCGTGGGGGGAGCCCCAATGCCCCCACGTTCCCTCCGGCTCCACGCATCCCCTGGGAGCCGGCAGTGCTTTTCCACATGCGGAGCTGCTAACATGTAGCTCGGCTTTGCTTTTTGGAAGAGAGAGCAGGTTTCCTGCTCTCTCTTCCAAAAGCCAAAGCAGTTTGCTATGGCAGGGTGGGAGCCGCAGGGCTCCTGCCCTGCCATACAAACAGGAGTGTCCTGGGGGTAGGCACCCCGGGACACTGCAGGAGCCTGCCCTGGGGGGTGGCCGTCCCCTGGGCCATCATAGGGCTCCAGGAGGGGGGCCGCGAGGCCCCCCTCCCAACATTTGCAAAGCCCGGGGGCTGGTGCCCCCCTGGGGTTTGGGCATATGTCACAGACCCCCAATTTAAATAAATAGAGCCCTGGGGAGATGGCGGTCCCAGGGGCGTGTGGGGGGGTTGGGCCCCCCCCACAGGTAGTTATTTTTTTTTAAAAACAAGCCCCGGAGTGTGGCAGTCCACAGGGCTGCGCGGGGGGGCTTTTGCCCCGCCAATATTTTATACTAGCCCCAGGGTGTAGCGGTCCCCGGGGCTGCGAGGGGCCATGAGCCCCCCGCAAATACTTTTGAAAAGCCCCAGGGTTGGGGGTCCCTGGGGCAGTGTGGGGGGATTAGGGCCCCCCACACTTTTGTTTTTCTGCCCCCGGAACCTGGCCCACCCGGGAGCTTTATTCAAACAAAGCACGGGAGTCCGTGCTTCTTTTTTTTTCATTTTCGCGGCTGGATCTGCGCACCCAGCGCGTATCTCGGCATTTTGTTTTTTAAAAAACATTTTTTTTGGGGCCCTGGAGGTCCTTGTGGGACCCCCTAAGCAGACCTAGGGGGTCGGGCTGTTTCAACCCTGCCCCCAATTCTTGTTTTGTGCCTTCATTTTACTGTTTTCTTGTGCCTCGCTTCTACCGAGGCACAAGATGGCTGTCAACAGTTCCTGCTTTGGATTGTTGACAGCCAATTAGAATGCAGCTTGTGATCGGCAGGGTGCGCGAATCCTAATCTGCAGGGTGTGTGGATCCTGTGCGCCTCTAGATATCGATATTTTTTTAATTTTTATTTTCTCAGCAACTACTGAATGGATTTACACATTTAACAAAAAGAGTTCTTTCTGAACCAAGGGCTACCTTTTCACCAAATTTGGTGTAATTACGTTCAGCTGTTCGGGCTGTAGCTGCGGCTAAAGTTTCCTATGGAAAATTGCATGGGGAAAACATGTTTTGGGACCCCCCTTTTTTCTCGGCCCCCTCTTGCCGAATCACCCCGAAACTTTCAAGATAGGAGCGGACCAGAGCAGACCATACGTTTTGACAATTTCGTGAAGATTCGTCAATCGGCGCCAAAGTTATTGAGAATAGAATGTTGTGATTTTCCTATGGTAACTAGGTCCTAACTATAACCTCGTACTGGCAACCGCTAGTAGGTCATTTCTCCTGTCCTTTAATTTTGAAATATAAACATTTTTGTAAAAATTGTATTTTAATATTTTATTTTTCATTTGTCAAATGATGAGTTTGATGAGTGTTAAACCTCATTTTCATGAGGCAATGTGTCCAGAGATAAGTAACAAAATCAGTACTTTCAAAAATACAGCAAAATAAGAAATTACTGTCTCAGTAAGTGAGTTCTAGGGTGGAACTACACATTTATAAAGATTTATTACAAAAATTCAAATGTTACAATACAGAATAATTGAAGTGCTGATGCAGCAAGTCTCAGTTAAAGGCATAAAGTCATTGCCATGAAGGCTCTCATTTATAGGACAATACTGAATAATAGGCTAAATCAGAAATAGACTACATTCAAAATGTGTGGCAAAATCAAGAAAGAATCAAAATCAATGAGAAATAGGACAGCATCCCTAGTAGCATTGGCATTAGAAATTCCTTTGGCTCACCCCTACAATCAATGATCTGTATATGATATGTTCCCAGGAGATAAGCATCAAAAGTGCAGATTCATTGTTGTGTGAGGAAAGGAAATATATTTACATCAAATTATGAATAAGACTTTTGAATCATCTATAGCAGTGCAAGCACATACCAACTGTGTGGATTTTGATTCGGTCCCCTGTGACACAATGTCCAGGGCCGGACTGGGAACCAAAACTGGCCCGGGAAAGAGCTCGGCCGGCCCCCCATGGGAGCGGCCGAGCTGTTTGCCAGGGCCAGTTTTGGACGATTTTGTTACAGGGGCCGATTTTGCAGCTATGCTGCAAAAATGGCCCTGTAACAAAAACGGACCCCAGCGCCCAAAATCAGCCCCCACCCTAGCGGCCCACCGGGAAAATGCCCGGTGCCCGCTACAGCCAGTCCTGCCCTGCTAATGTCAACCGGGGGTGTCAGAAGAAGCTACATAAACAGCAGTGAACCATAGTGAATGAATGCAATAACGCATTAACGCAGAAGAACCTTGAAGAAAAGATACAATACTGCGCCCAGGCTAGAGAGTCTTTTTTTAGAGCAGTGTCAATTGGAGAGAAATAAAAATGCTTTGCTTGACTGTGTGCAGCAGAAATAATAAACAGAGCACATACATGATAGAACATCCATTTTGAACAAGTTGGTGGTGAAGCTCAGCTGAGACCTAGTTAACATAAACCAGGAAAATGCAAATTAATAGGTCATAGCAAAACTGTTCCAAAAGCAATAACATTATGTCAGTGTACATATGTAAATACAAATGTATATTATTACTGTGCATAATGTTAATAATGAACAATTTTTATTAATGCACAATAGTTTCCTCAGGAATGATCATAGTTTAAGGAACGTTCCTCTGATTAGGACACCAGAATCTGGCTTTATTGTGAAATCAGCTGGCCTTAGCAGAGGCAATATCAATCAAACATTGCACAATGTCATTTCCAAAGCCACGGCCAGTGCAGGTGGTGGTGCGGTGGGGCCGGGTGCGGGAGGATTTCGACAGACGAGATGAGGGAAAATTGAAATGTCAAAAGCCTCCCCAACCCGACTCCACTGCTTTTACATGCACAGGCCACTCCTGCATTTTCACAATTCTAGCTGTTTGTGTTTTACGAAATGCACCGTCCCTGGGGCTTCTTAGCACTGCTTTGGGCCCTGCTACTTCTTGATTTTCAAATTAGGAACTGACCCTACCATTCCTATTTAAAAGTTGCAGAACATTTATTTTCTCCATTTCTGCATTTTAGTTTCGTTTTGACTTCTCTTTTGGTAAATCAAGCACAAGTAATGTAAATCACTTAGCTCCTCTTTCTGCCCTGGTTTATTTTGGAGCAAAGACAATTTGATCCATGCTGTTTCAAAATAAATGTAATGAGATTTGCAATGATATTTCTTTTTACAAAAGTTCAAAGTTTATGTGATGCAGTTCCATATATTTGAAATCTTGACTATTACATATTTTTTAAACGGACATATTCTAATGACTTCATACATGTTTAACTCTGTTGCATTCCCTTCGGTGATGAATGGCTGACCAGCAAGCTTAACAATTCCAATATTGCATTTATGTAGCTCAGACAGAATTATAGGTCACTGAATCAGCTCAAGTAAATGTTTAGATGAACATTTATTGTGTGTGCCTTGTGCTATAATCCTGCCACATAAAATTGCATAAAACGCTTCATTTTTTCAGTTTCAATTTGTTAATCCCCAGTGCAAATCAAATGTGAACTTTTCAAAATTGAACCTAAAGCTGCTTTAATGATTTACATGGGCTTTTCAGATTAATTTGATGTATTTGATCGATTGGAAAATGCATAATAAATAGGCCCTTTCCTCTCAAAAGCAACGAGCCATTTGAAATGTGTGTGCTGTCTCTGTCTGGCTTTCAACTGGTTTACAGTTTGTCCTTATGGAAGCTCAGACTGATGCGGAAGTGCAGACAGCGGTGTGACATGCACATGTTTTCATGAAAAAAAAGTGTCAGCATGCAATCAGCATTATCACACACAATCTTCTCTACTTGTGGTTTTCTTAAAATGATTCGGCATCCACTTGTCATCAAAATGTATACCACCTGCCAATTAAGTTTATTTAATAATAGGTTATTAAATACTTTGTGTTGTATTGTAATATACTGTGTAGTATTCAGACTTTAAATGGTGCAAGCTCATGTCAATCAAATATGCATGTGATATTAAGAGCAAACTCTGCCTGGCTGCACCTGTTGAAGAAGATAAAAGGTCTGAAATATCAAAACGAGGCTTTTCAAGAGATATGCGTTCAAGCAAATATTACGTCTGCCAAAAGTAGTTTGATACACTTTAGAACACCACCGTCGTCCAGCTTAGCGGCGATAAAGGCTTTCCCTATCAATGTTTTATGTTGAGAATTACTCATAATTACAGGTCATATATTTCAGTTACTTTCTCTTCTGAGGACCCTTCCATCATTTTAGCGGACTGTCGGTCTTCAAAGCCAAATTAAAGAACCCCTAGTCATCAAGATATCTATCAAGTGGTTTTCCATCTACGGCTCCGTTTGTTTACCTACAAACGAAACAAGCATTTGCAATGCAATAGGTCTTCCATTTTTGAAACTTTGGCCTATTGGTATTATAACTGACAATGCCTTTTATTATTGCAGGTTTTTTAAACAGATAAGAAATAAAACGCATTGTCATTTACAATGCCAATAGCTCAAAGTCTCACGATTGCTAAACCTATTGCATTGCAAATGCTGCTTGCACCGTGGCCAATTGCATCCATGCGACACTACTGGTGCCAAATGTTTAACGGGCTGACATCAGTGCACAACAGATCCAAATTGAGCGTATAGAGGTGGATATATATAGTTTGACATTGCACCAGTGCTAGACCAACTACATTTATCATTTATGACCAGGAAGGGCCATGTACAGTGCACTAGCACCCACCACGCTTTGCACTAGGAAGGGACAAGCCACAGACCACATTTGGAAAACATCAGCAATATGGCAGCTGAGCACACACTCATCATCTGTGTAAGGCCCTCAGTAGGTCAGGCTGGTAGCGATTTTGTTATGTAACTATTACCAGAAGATTATTTATATGAGAAAGAACTTGCATGTTTTTACCTTTGAAAGGTGTAGAGTTAGCACTAGTTTTTGGCGTTTGCTAAAAAGCCATGCAGGACTTGCGCAGAGAGTGGTATTACCACATTCCTTGATGAGGTAATACTGCTTTCTCTGAATATAAACTACAAAATGTGTTTTAGCGAGTTTGTTATATTCTGGATGCGAGCTCAAGAGAACTGTGCCTGTTAAGCAATTCTCCTCTACTCCAAGAAGCACTTGAATTGTGCAAACTGTACCTATCAAACTTCAGTGCACATCCAGACCAGAGATATCTGTAGTACAGTTCATCTGCGAAGGAGCCTCTAGGTGCTTTCGAAAGTTAACGATCAACACCAGGGCTTGTTTTATTGACCTTGAGTGAATAAAGACTGAGTGGAACCTCTTTTTCACGGAGAAAGGGGGCGAGGAACATAGCTGACGCCGGTCGCGGGAGCTCCCGAGGCCGCGAGGCAAAATCCAAGTATGCAGAAAGAAAGAACCGTTTTAAAGTTATTCTTATGGTAAGAAGGACGCAGCTTGCTAAAACAAAATATATCACCCCAATTCTGATAGTTTCTTTTTGTGCTTTCCTTACCGACAATTGTGGTACCCGGAGCCGGTTTCGATTTCTCCTTGGCCTGGCAGAGGGTAGCGTGAATTGAGCTGGAGGCAGAGCCGGAGGTGTAGGTCGGGTTCGGAGGTCGCCGAACAAGGTTGTGGCTGAAGATTCAAGCCGCGGCTGCCAGGATTAACTACCGAGGCTCGGAAGGCAGAGATGGTGCGGTGAAACGGCTTGTGGTTTCCCTTCTGAGAGGCTTCACAGTGCATGACTCCTTCGGCTCCTTCGGGGAACTGGTAAGATGGGAGGCCAGCGGGGGTGAAGTTCGGCCCATGAATAAAGATCTTCTTGTCTCCCATTCGGGCCCCATTTCTGGCTTCCCTGAGGGTACTACGGTGGGTAAACGAGTTGATAACAGCAAGTTTACTTTTCCTGATAAACAACCTGTTCGAGGGTGGGTAGTCAAGCCGGGAGGTTTGGGGGGGTGGCAACTTCCCACAAAAAAAACAGATACCAGCTGCGTTCTCATATTGAGGCCAAACATAAGGATAAACTAGTAGATGTGGAGAGGATTGCGGAAGGTGTGTTCCCAACTACCCCAAGAAAAAAAATCCCACCAAACCCAGAGACACTTAAAAACGAAAGGAGGCCAAGGTAATACGTCCATCTTTCAAAACTACCCCTTCATTAAAATCTTATTTTAAAGTTATGGAGCTGGCGGTTATCTCCAAGGGACAGACCCTCGCTCTCAAGCAGAGTCTTCCTTTAATCTCTATGGAAAATTGTTTCTCTCCTTTAATGCTTGATACCGAAATTGAGAAAAGGGTGGGCCCGCTATCACGGCTGAACAGGCTAGTGCTGGAGATAACCCCCAAAGATTGACAAGCCTCCTACTACTTCACCAGTGCTATTAGTGTCTACACCTATTGAAGTCAGTAACAGTAACAGTGAGAGAGCGCTTGACAGAAGTGAAAAATTGTAGGGGTGCATCATCTTTACAAGTAGTTAGCACCCGCATACTTAGAGGATTTACTAATTGCGTTCAATGTAATGTAGGGTTGAAGACTAATGTAATTGGTGTTAGAAATGCATGTAGAACTAATGTTAGGAGGTTGAAAATCATGAATGCCGCTTTCATATAGAAATGTTGTTTGATGTGAAGGCTTTCACTAAAATGAGTAAATAGGCTGCCATTGTGTACTTAGATCTGCTTTATTAAAACTCATAGTGTGCCTTTTATATATAATATAAATTGCTTGTAGTAGAAGAGAGTATTTTGATTTAAAAGATGGAGGCCTAAAGAGCGAGAAGATGGTTCATGTTAAGGTGTTGGGCCTGTAAATGTGCAGAGGCCTAGTTCAATTGAATTCGTGTAGGCCTGATTGAAAATGTCTTGCTTAGCATTACATCGTAGAAATGTTTTTATAAAAGCTGCTTTTAGTTAAAGTAAATTGTAACATTAAGAAATGTGAGCCGAGTCACATGTTTTCCTTTGCATATGCCGGACCAAGTAGATAGTAGAGTAGAAGGGCCCATTGTGTGTGAATGTTAGAATGCTAGACCCAGACATGGAGGAGTAGCCAAGGAATTCAAGACAGCAACTTGAAGCGAAGAAGAGTCTGGGACCCAAGGACGTCTCAACGGACCAGGATGGAGAGGTGCCATGATGGAAAATTCTTAAACCCAACACCTTCTAGAGGGGCGTACCTGAGGGCGGGTCGGTCTGAGGTTCCGTGAAAATCGTTACGACGTTTTGGGCATCGCCGAATATGGACGAGTGTGGTATCTATGAACCGTAAATGACGAGTTTAGTAAGTGTACGCGGTATCGCCATGCTACTTAGAAGAGTTCGTCTCATTTACAGGTTTTTCCAATGAACCCTCGGGTTCCATTTTAGATACGGCATCCATTTTGTTTCTTGCCCTCACGTAGTCAGCGAACAGGCAACTGTCCGCATCGTGACCTTTTGTTCCCAAGCTTCAAGAAAGAAGCATATGCCTTTTCATGCGTCTTTTATGAGTAGGGGGAGGACACTGCTAAAGCAGTTGCCTCCGCTCGAAGGTGATTCTGCCGTGCCGGTCTATTGTTTCAGCATCGCACGTGCTGGGATCAAGCCCTTTTAAGCTACGATTACGCATCCAATATTATCCTCACACTCTCTCCTCCCTGTTGTCTGACTTCCCTGCAGCTGTTCTTGTCTCTTTCTCTTGCTTATTTACAACTCAAGTGGAATGTACCTAATGGTGGGAAGATGTGCTTTTACAGTTGGAACTGGTGATGTTAATGTAATTATGTTCCGGGGTTCTGAATACATGAAAGCGATCCTTTTGAATTTTACTGTGGGAACTGAGCTGTAACCTTTTGCTTACATATTGTGCAATGACAAGATCTTGTATAAAAGAGAGCGACACACAAATGCAATTTGAAGCAGACTCTTGGAACCTACACTCTGTTGTACTTCTCATGACTTTTGCATCCCTGCAGTAATAAACGCTGATCTTTGACGCCGAAGGAAGTCTCCCGTGTCTCTGTCTTTAGTGCGCCAGAACAGGTATCGCATGAAGGTTTAGGTGTTGTTCCCTGGCACCGCTGGGCCTTAAATAGTCCAGTCCTTCAGTTGGCGCCCAACGCGGGGCGACATCGGCGGTACCGGTCCAAAGCCTGACGATTGTGAGGAACTTCGTGTGAAATCTCCGAGGAAAAGGTGCACCCCGCTTCATCGATCCTGTTGTCGAAATAAGTGGTCCGAAGATTTTTCCCGCGAAGATTCCCGCCTCCTGACGGCTGCGACGGACCGATGCCCTGACTGTCGACCTGTTTTCGACGCCTGGCGTAGACCTTTCGTACAGCGAGACGATAGACGGGCCTTCCTGGTGACGCCATTGAAGCTCTCAGTTAAGTATTTGTGGGTCGCTCCCAGTCCTTAGTTGTTGTTTCAGCTTGTTGAAGCTTTGTTGTTTGCATGGTTCCATTGCATTTGTGGTTCTTAGTTGTTGGTTCTTAGTTGTTATTTGACAGTTGCAATTGCCAAAAACCGAGGGTTTTGTCTTTCACGAAGATTCAGTACTTCGGTAACCCTTGAAGTTTGATACTAGGTTAGTGTGCACGATGCCTAGCCATAGTGGTTTTCTTGGTTTCTTTAAATGTTGCAACAAGGATTCCCGGTTGGAGGACTCGTGTCCGATACCTCCAGTTGGAACTCCGATATATGAGCTCTATAGTCGACATGGTGTGGGCCCTATTATATATAATAAATATTGGGTCCGTTACACGAAAAAAGATGGTGTCCTTAGTTGGCCACCGCACGGAAGTTTTGAACTTGCGATTTTAGATAATCTTGAAGCTAAATTGTTTAAAAAGAAAGCTAGGCCAGCTATGTTTGATTCCTTTCGGTTGTGGCGTAAAGAGGCCAAGCAGAAAGAAATCAAACAATTTAAAAAGAATCGAAGAGAAGGTATCGTTCCGATAATGCAAGTTGTACAACAATGTCAGCGAGATAAAGAAGAAAAAGAAATAGAAGTTTCCACTAGATTACATCACATGAGGATAGACAAATGTTATCCGGTTTTACCAGCTAGTCTTGATAAGAAAGAAGAGGATTCAAAGGAGAATCCCCTGTTAGCGTATTTGATGAAGTCGCCACCTCCTTATGCACAGGGTGCTACAGCCCCTGTAGTTCCTCCTGTAGTTCCGCCTGTTGTTCCTCCTGTTGTCCCTCCTGTTGTTCCGGCGGCTGCGGGTCAGCCCGTTGTTGGTCCTACGTTTGTCCCACCACCTGTCTCTATTCCTACTGCTCCTTTGCCTGTACCTTCTCAGCCTCTTGTCCCTGCCACCCCGACTATCTTGCCTGCTTCTGCTGTGTCTGCCGTCACTTCAAACGTTGTGGCTCCTGTTCTCCTTTCTCCTTCTGTTCGTAATCGTATCCCTAACACTGTTGCTACCCTTTATTCACCGCTTTCTGGTCAGTTATTTCCATCCGATACTTCTGAAACTCCCCAAAGACGGAGTCAGATCCCTAGTGGAAGGGAAAAAGAGACGTTAGTGACAATGGCACATAGGTGGATAAGACATCCTGCCAACTACCCTCCACGCATGGTTTTCGAGACGTTTTCTCAGTTTAATGAGCCGACACAGAGATTCGTGTTCGAAGAAATGTGTAACTTTTTGAGGGAAGAATGGTATAATGACAATTTAGATAACGTACCGCCCGATATGATTGAACTTCAGAGTCAATTTTCGAGCGGTATGATTGTAGGTGGCGATGTACGACGTGCCTTAGAGCGATTGTTATCCTTTAGATCCACAGTGCCTTCTCGCGTGTCATTTAATGATGACGACTTAGAAACTTGGAAAGCGGCTCCTGGTCAGTATCCCATGAGAGAAGTTCCGCCAGTATACATGCCAGGTGCTCCTGCTGCTAATCCTCAGATTCTTCCACATTTCCAAAGAGTTTGGATACACCTCCCATGGAAGCGATCAGAAGTCTTGCAGGTGAAACAATCTTTGCCTGATCCACGCAAGAATCCGGCGGGTTACTATAAGGAGTTGTCCCAATTGGTAGATGCTACTATTATGAACCTTGCCGACATCGACATGCTGTTCGGTAATGTTGTGCCACAACCGGTTTGGGCGAAAATTAGTCAGGAAAATCATGCGAATGAGTTAGGCGGTGATTGGGCTGCACTAATAGCAGCTGATGGTCGACAAGTTGGTGGGGCTAAGCCTGAGCAGTTAATTACGGATCTACCTCAGAGAATAATTACACTTATGAAAACTCTCATGCCAGCAATGAGGGTGAACTGGGATAAATTATCAGCTTGTAAGCAAAAGAAAGACGAGAGTGTCTCGGACTTCTTTACTAGGTTCGAGGAAGCATTTGTCGATCATAGTGGTCAGGATATGAGCACTGAAGGAGGTCAGCGGTTATTCGTTGATAAGTTCGTGTTAAATTTGTTACCTGAACTATGCAACAAATTGAAGAATTCAGAAAGTGCATGGGCTGTTTCAACCACTGCACAGATATTAGCGACGGCTCAATATTATGAGAATAGGGAAAAAGAAGAAAGTGATCGTGTAGATAAGAAAACGAAGGAGCTCAAAACGAAGGTTTTGTTGCAGCAAGCGTATCCTCCACGTTCAAATCAAAATGATTCGCAACAGCAATATAGACCACAATCGCAATCCTCCAGAATACAGTCACGTCCTGACTCCTCTGACTTCAGATCTATGCTTGGGTATAACCAGTGTGCATATTGTAGAAGAGAGGGACATATAAAATATGATTGTCCGGCTTTACGTGATCGCCTTAATGGTGTATCGGCACGAGGGGGTCGTGGTGGTCCTCAACAAGCATCTCGAGGTAGAGGCCGCGGTACCTTTCAAAATCAGACTGAGCGCCCTAATACGTCCTCGGACGCGATTAATTGTTTTGACCAGCGAAATGTAAGGTCCGATAAATCAGCGCAGTATTATGCGGACGACTATTACGTTGAACATGAGACTGTTGTAAACGATCGTTACTAGGACAGCCACCGACAGAGAGAGGGAGTAGTATCAGTCCCGGTTGATCAGAGTGGGCCTTACGTCGCAGTTGCTACATCTGGCGTAGTTGAGCCTTTTCTGTTAGACACTGGTGCGACGAAAAGTTCCATCATGCATTCGAAAGTCCCTGGCGCACCTTTGTCCGGCTTAACAAATGTTTCCGTTGGATTCTCTAGCGCCCCTGTTAGCAATCCTGTCTCTAGCCCTATACACCTTACAATTGGCCCTCGCGAGCTGGAGGCTCCATTGATTTTATCTACTGGTTGTGGTGAGAATCTTCTAGGCTTGGATTTGTTAAAACGGTTATATGCGACATTGTATTGCTCTCCTGAAGGAGTGGAGCTTACATTAGGTCGGAGAGTAATCTCTCCTATGTACTTGTCGATCGATAAACTCCCGCCGGAATTGAGCTCCCTTCCTGCGTCTCTATGGGCCACAGGTCCCAATGACGTGGGTCTCTTGGACATCCCACCTTATATGATCAAGCTGAAACCAAATGTGCGATTGCCACGTATACCTCAGTATCGTATCTCCATTGAGGGAGAACGGGTGCTACTAACGATTGTACACGATCTGATCGAAAAGGACGTCGTTGAAGAAACTCGGGGGAATGTGTGTAATAGTCCTGTGTTACCCATTTTAAAACGAACTGATCCATCTAAACCTCCTGTGTACCGTTTCATAATCGATTTGAGAGAAGTAAATAAAATCGCGATTCCACAGTTCCCCGTGGTCCCTGATATCACGACTTTGTTGACCCTGATTCCAGCGTCTGCCTCCTGGTTCACGGTGATCGACCTAAAGAATGCTTTCTTTAGTATCCCGATTGCTGAGGAAAGCAGAGACCTATTCGGATTCTCATTAGGTGGTCGCAGTTTTAGACTGAAACGTGCACCACAGGGCTATTGTGAGAGTCCGTCGATCTACAGTCAAGCCCTTAAAAGTCAACTTGATTCATTTGTATTACCGGCAGGCGCAGCCTTGATTCAGTACGTTGACGACCTGTTGGTCGCTGCTGATACCGAAGATATTTGTAGAACTGCTACAGTATCGTTGTTGCGGCATTTATGTGACTTACATCACAAGGTGTCACCTTCCAAGCTGCAATATTGTTGCCAAGAAGTAACCTACTTAGGTCACATATTGTCAAAAGATGGGAGAAGGTTGACCCCAGAAAGAATTGCAGCGATTACCCAAATGACTGTGCCAAAAACTCAGAGAGATGTACGTGCCTTTCTAGGTATCACGTCATACTGCAGACAATGGATCCCAAATTTTTCACTATTGGCGAAACCATTGTTAGCTCTCACCTGCAAGGATGTTCCGACTCCTTTGCCATGGA
This sequence comes from Lissotriton helveticus, assembly GCF_964261635.1. NCBI lineage: Eukaryota > Metazoa > Chordata > Amphibia > Caudata > Salamandridae > Lissotriton > Lissotriton helveticus. The sequence continues at coordinate 873,849,757 of NC_136068.1, read as the reverse complement.
CGGAAGAGTGTCAAAAAGTTTTTTCTGAATTACGTGATGCGTTGTGTTCGGCTCCTGTGTTAGGTACTCCTGATTACAGTAAGCCATTTACACTGTACGTTCACGAGAGGGATGGTTGTGCGTTGAGTGTTCTGGCGCAACAATTTGGTGACAAACAGCGCCCATGCGCATATTTTTCTTCGACCTTAGACCCAGTAGCTAGAGCTTTGCCGAGTTGTTTAAGAGCAACAGCGGCAGCTGCGGCGTCCATTCGACAGTCCGCAGGTCTGGTCATGGATAATATGCTTACGGTGATGGTTCCGCATGCAGTTGACACTCTTTTGAACCGAACGAAAACTTAACATTTGACGAGCGCAAGGTTGTCTGGGTATGAGCTGACGTTACTGGCTAGTCACATACGGATAAAACGGTGTAATGTGTTGAACCCAGCAACATTATTGCCGATCAACACAGAGTCAAGTGATGTAGCACCACATGACTGTTATCTGAGAACTGAAGAAGAAACGAAGGGTCGTATTGACCTAAAAGATACTCCATTGGTAGATCCCGATGGTACTTTGTATGTTGATGGTTCCTGTTTTAAGTTACCGAATGGTGATGTGACGACTGCGTATGCTGTAGTGACGTTGAGTACGATTGTGGAAACTGCGAGATTGAGTCAGAATTCGGCTCAGGCAGCTGAGTTGATTGCCTTGACGAGAGCGTGTGTGTTGTCTAGAGGAAAACGGGTGAATGTGTTTACAGACAGTCAGTATGCTTTTGGTGTGGCACATAGTTTTGGGCGATTGTGGAAAGAAAGAGGATTTTTTACGTCGCATGGTACGAAGATTCAGCATGGACAGCTTGTGAATGACCTTTTAGATGCACTTACATTGCCTAAGCAGGTGGCCATAATTAAATGTAGTGCGCACCGAAAAGTGACAGATGATGTTGGTCATGGTAATGCGTTTGCAGACGAAACTGCTAAAGAGACAGCTAGAGATCTGACAAATCGAATGTACGTTGCGAATTCGGTAAAATGGCCAGCCGAGACTAGCATGTGTGAGGACACAGTTGAAAGTGTGAAGGAAATACAGAATGAGGCCACTGAAATGGAAAAGACTAAGTGGAAAGAAAGCACGGGAAAGTTAGACGAGAATGGATGTTGGGTTGACTTGTCAGAGAAACAGAGATGGATGTTACCGGATGCATATGTGCTTGCTGTTGTTACAATGGCCCATGGCACAGCACATATTAGCTCGAAGGGCATATGCAAGTTATTGTCTCCTGTATGGAAGAATGATGGGATTACTAAATGTGCAGAGAGAGTGGTTAAGAATTGCATGATATGTTTGATGCATAATCCCGGTAAGGGCACCCCCACTCCACCTGGTCATTTTGCCCCTCCTACATGTCCTTTCGAAGTTATCCAATTGGACTTCATCCATATGGAGAGATGCAACAATTTGAAGTATGTTTTGGTCGTAGTATGCGCATTCTCCAGATGGATTGAGGCTTACCCTCTTAAGGATAATACTGCTCTATCCACAGCTAAAATTCTGCTCAAAGAGTATTTCCCCAGGTACGGCATGCCTCGGATTGTATGGTCGGACAACGGAAGTGAGTTTGTGGGAAGTGTGATGAAGAGTGTGTGTCGTGGTTTAGGAATATCACAGAAATTTCATAGTGCTAATCATCCTCAGTCAGCAGGTTTGGTGGAAGGATATAATGGCACCCTGAAATTGAAGCTTGCTAAAATCCAGGCAACGACTGGTTTATCATGGCCCGACGCTTTGCCTCTAGCTCTCTTATCGACCAGGGCTACTGTACACTCTCGAGTAGGGCTTAGCCCATATGAGATTGTGTTCGGCCGTCCTGCGAACATTTGGGGGGTTCCGAGGCCTAAAGAGTTTAACAGACTTGAATATCCAATGTTGATTGATTATCTATATGATCTGACTGCTAAATTGAGTTTGATTCATCAACAGGTTTTTGAGGCTCTGCCGTCACAAACAGAGGGTCCTGGTCATCGGCTCCAACCAGGGGACTGGGTCCTCACCCGTAATTTCGGACGAAAACGTCACCTTGAGCCGAGATTTGTGGGACCCTTCCAGGTGCTACTAGCCACGAGGACGGCGGTTCGGCTGGAGGGACGAAAACACTGGGTGCATGCCACCCACACCAAGAAGGTTCCGCTTCCTCTGCCGGCAGACACATGGATACGTAAAGGTTTTTCCTCGTCTGACACTGACGTTCCCCAGCGCTTTGTCCCATTTAGCAAAGCTCAGCCCATAGGGAACACTTCAGTTTTATCTGACACCCCTGTTGATTCCTCTCAAACAATTTCCTTTCCTTCATCATTGGAGAATTCAAGTACTGAACAATTGCCTGAACAATCGAACACTCTTTCGCCATCCAATCCACTGTTTGAAGATCAGACTCGACCCGGAAGAAACCGATACTTTCTTCGTACACGCAATAAAGATGAATACATTTTTTTATTATTTTGATTTCAAAATACCCCCTCACATTTTGCCTTGACCATTGTGGACATTTTATTATGTATGTATTTCTTTTCCAGAACAGCTAGGAGACGTATATAAAATTGATTATTTAACTGATTAAAACCTAGCATCTGGGTTGGCCGTAGGGCCGCGCGGGTACTTCTTTCTGTTTAGCAGTTATTGACATTAGGTCAATTTCTTTTGTCGATTTCTGGGAACTCCTGGGAATTGATAATCGCTACTCAGAACGAAGTGCGTCAAGAACGTTGCGGACGGTTGTTAGAGGATGGAGTTCTCCAAGCTGTCGAAGCTAGAGGAAAAGACGGCGCAAAGATCTAAATTGTACAGCACATTTCGAACAAAATGTTTTTTATTACAGGTTTTCATGTTGTTCCTAACTGTTTCTATGCTGCTGGTGGGTGGAGTATATTTTGGTTTTCAATCATTACTGCCTTCTGCCTTACCTACCTCTCCTTCTCATGATCTAAATTTCGTCTCTACTGTTTCTCCACATTCTTTTCACCTACTGCCCCAACATGAGCAAGTCAGACGTGCGGAATTTAGAAACAATTCCTTTGTGCAACTTTTGCATCAGCATCAGTTGGTGGTAAATACTACAAATTGTTGGGTGTGTGGGCTAATGCCACATACCATGGACAGGGGTATCCCATATTTGGTTCTTCCGTACAGCCCCCAAGGGTCAGCTCGGGCATTCCAAATCATGTTCCGTAGTGCACTAGATTCCTACCCCCATCGAGAGCCACGCTCAGCAAGCTTTGGTCCTGGCCCGTACCATAAGTCTCTGGCGATAGCGATGGCTGATCTAGATAGAGACATTTTTGATGCTTCGCTCATCCCAGAGGAGGAAGTGCAGGCCTATAAGTACCTTAGTGAGGCTGAGTATAGTATATCAGTGGGTGATAGGCAGCTTAAAAGCTCATCTCCGATCTGGATTGTACCTCACCTAGGCCACTTTTGTCTGCAAGGTCGAGGCCGAAATCCAAGAGCCCAGCTTGGGAAGAGTGCTTGTGTGGATACTTACGTTCTACCGATGCTCTTTTCCCCTGTCTTTCTGACTGCCAAGGGTACCTATTTTGTATGTTATGACCGAGCATATACGTGGTTACCTTATGACTTCTCAGGTACCTGCTATATTGCAAATCTCTTGCCCCCGACTTTCACTGTTGCTGCCGACTATCACAAAATCAGAGTTGTGAGAGGCGTCATTAGTAAAGAGGATACTTCCGGTCAAGAAGCAGGAGACTTCTTCAAGGGTTTCCTACCGTTTTGGGGCCCTATGGTCAATAGCAGAAATCTGAGACAGTTAACTCGTGTAGTAGAGTCAACCGCTAACATAACTGCAAGCGCCCTTGGTAATCTGACAGCAGAGCTTCAAGCGGATAGGCTTATGACGTTACAGAACCGTATGGTTCTAGACATTGTTCTAGCAGATAGAGGTGGTGTGTGCAAAGTCATCCATTCGAGCTGCTGCATATTCATACCGGATAACGCTCCAACGGTTTATCAAGCCATCTCCAAGTTGCACAAAATCTCGGAGTCCATACACGTGGACGAGGGAGATTGGACGCTTCTAGGATGGTTTTGGAATCTAATGTCGACTTGGGGTTGGAAGATTCTCATGGTTATAGGGGTTGTTATGACGTTTCTGTTCACGTGTTGCCTTTGTGTACAGTGTGGTCCTGCCTTATGTGGCCTTTGTGCTACAACGTGTATAAGAAGGCCATCTGTTACCAAAGAGGCATTGATGGATAGAATTATGTTCCAACAACATCTGAATGATCTGATGAGAATCGAGATTGACTCCGACTTCGACTAGTTCTTGCCTACATGAGGGCAAAAGGAGCGTCTGAGGTTCCGTGAAAATCGTTACAACGTTTTGGGCATCGCCGAATATGGACGAGTGTGGTATCTATGAACCGTAAATGACGAGTTTAGTAAGTGTACGCGGTATCGCCATGCTACTCAGAAGAGTTCGTCTCATTTACAGGTTTTTCCAATGAACCCTCGGGTTCCATTTTAGATACGGCATCCATTTTGTTTCTTGCCCTCACGTAGTCAGCGAACAGGCAACTGTCCGCATCGTGACCTTTTGTTCCCAAGCTTCAAGAAAGAAGCATATGCCTTTTCATGCGTCTTTTATGAGTAGGGGGAGGACACTGCTAAAGCAGTTGCCTCCGCTCGAAGGTGATTCTGCCGTGCCGGTCTATTGTTTCAGCCTCGCACGTGCTGGGATCAAGCCCTTTTAAGCTACGATTACGCATCCAATATTATCCTCACACTCTCTCCTCCCTGTTGTCTGACTTCCCTGCAGCTGTTCTTGTCTCTTTCTCTTGCTTATTTACAACTCAAGTGGAATGTACCTAATGGTGGGAAGATGTGCTTTTACAGTTGGAACTGGTGATGTTAATGTAATTATGTTCCGGGGTTCTGAATACATGAAAGCGATCCTTTTGAATTTTACTGTGGGAACTGAGCTGTAACCTTTTGCTTACATATTGTGCAATGACAAGATCTTGTATAAAAGAGAGCGACACACAAATGCAATTTGAAGCAGACTCTTGGAACCTACACTCTGTTGTACTTCTCATGACTTTTGCATCCCTGCAGTAATAAACGCTGATCTTTGACGCCGAAGGAAGTCTCCCGTGTCTCTGTCTTTAGTGCGCCAGAACAGGTATCCCATGAAGGTTTAGGTGTTGTTCCCTGGCACCGCTGGGCCTTAAATAGTCCAGTCCTTCAGCTCGCATGGTGGGGTTTCGTATTAGGGACAGCACCCCGAGGGTGGAGGCAGAGCAGATGGTCTTGGAGGCGAGAGGGAGCGGTTGGTAGGCAGAGAGCTTAGTTATAACTGAGGAGACTCTAGACTACAAGGAGAGAAAGTGAGTGGAATTCTTTGGAAGACACCACGGCTGACACCTTTTGGTAGGGTGGGCTATCGTTGAGTAGGGATGTCACTTAGCATAGTGTAGGGACAGATTAACCTGAAATTTTACTTTTAAATGCCTACTAAAACTCAGGTTATAGCAATTCTTGTTAGCCTGATGATTCTCAAATTGATTCTTGTAATATTCTTGAGCCGTTTGAGACTTTTCCGTAGGATTATGTTTGTATTAGTGCCAGTCTATCTTTTGAACCTCTTGCTGAGGTGCATATATCTGCAGTTGTTTTTGGCTTTGTAATAAATCTTTAAACTTGATTCTTAGTTGGTGGTTCTTTGGGGGAAACAGTGGGAATCATTGAAATTGATTTGTTAATGGTGGAGAGATTGCCTAAATTCATTCTATGACAGATAAAAAGTTCCAGTCGACCTGTGACGGGATTCTGGAGGAAGTTAAGTAGATTCCAGAAACTAAAATCCCGCCTTTCCAGTTGGTAGCAGAGTAGGATGGTTTATCTTCTGGAGTGAGGGTAATCTAGAGTAGGTTGAGATTTCCCCGTGGCCCATAGAGAACCGATGACGAGAGTCCAGAGAATCGCGGACGGAGGATGGCGTTCCATGGAAACTGACGGAGAGTAACGGTGCGGCAGAAAGCAGCAGGTCATAAGAGAGTGAGTATGAAAAGGGTCATGCGTTGCTAGATTGCGGTGTTATGTTGTATTGTGCGTTGTATTGTCTTGCGGAGTTGAGTGCCTGTAGTGTGAAAGAGGAACAGGTTGTGAGCGCGCGCAACCGGAGAAAATCTTAAGCTCAAGGGGAGTTAAGTGGTTCGGGTGTATCGAACACCCATAAGTAATTGTCGACCATTGAAAAGGGGGTCATGAGGTACCATTGATCGCCCGCTGGACCGAGATAGGGGGAACGAATGTGTGAGTGCGTGGGTAACGGACGCTGGTCGGAAGTTGCCGTGTGTTTGTAACCTATTAGTGAGGCGATTGTTCGGTCGTTCGTGGACAGACATTTGCCAGTTCGGTGACAATTACAGTTAGACTGTGGACGTACAGTCAAGGAAGTGGTTGCTTGGTCGGAAGTGATCATTTCCAGTGTATGATTGGGACGCATGCGTGACCGGGAGAAGAGCGGAGAAAGGAGGGGAACTGCTGCGAAACGGAGGCGAGTGACGTCAGAAGGAGCCCGCGCTGGGATAGGGCGGTTAGTGAGGAGCCGCGCTGGGATTGGTGGATCGTCATTGGGAAGTAAAACAGCGCTGTAAACAAAGAAACGTTGCCTTTTTCATCATGAAATGCTTAAGAGTGTTGCAAGATTGTTTTAGAGGTGAAAAGAAGTTAGAACCTCGGGGTGGGGAAGAGGCTCCACCCGAGGATCCCCCAGCCTATTATATGGCTACGAATGTTGGGTTGCATACCATATTGTGGCTTGAGAATTGGTGTAAGATGGCTGACGGAAACGAGGAATTGACTTTTCCTAAATATGGAACATTTAGACTGGAGGTCCTGTATCAGTTAAAAGCGATTATGATTTCTTTGCGGCCTTTGCCCAGACCAACACAGTTTGAAGCATTAAATGCGTGGATCAGGGCAGCCCATGAAAGGAACAGAGATAGGAGACAAGAAAGGGTGAAAAGATCAGTTAGGGCAGTTCAAGATGCGAGATGGGATGCATTAGCCAAGAGGTGGAGAGTGCAGACCATTGAAGGGGACAGGTTGTATCCGTTGTTGGTCAATACAGGTGACGCGCAGAGAAGGAGTACTGAGGATGAGGACAGCGAGACAGACGACAGCCTGATAGAGAGACTGTTGTCGGAGAGACCACCTCCATATAATCCAGAGATGGGGGGGGTCAGCACCAGCGGTGAGCAAGGAAGCCTCTGTCATAGACGGTGGCGTCCTGATGGAGAGCGGCTTGAGCTCCATAGGGGACAAGTTCGGCTCGGTAGAGGGAGAAAAGGCACCTCAACCTTCTCCAACAACGAGAGTAGTGGGAAGATTCACGGTGCAAAAGGTGCAAACCGAAGAGGGTGTCAATTCTCAGAGATTGCCAGACGCTCTTACGGTACCCGTTACCATAGGTCCCATAGTATCAGTATACAATCCAGAACAGACACAGAGTGAGGGTCCGCCACAACCAGAGAGGGAGAGAAGTGTCAGTGAAGGAAGGACTAATGGGGCGGATGGATGGAGCCAATGGCCAAGGCCGGTAGAAAGGAGCACCCCTTTGGCAGCATCGGCAGATTCCTCTGGAGAGCAGGGGAGTTTGAGGGGACCGATGGACTTGAGAGGACCCCGGCCAAGGTCAATTAGATAATTAAGGCCTGACTTGAGAACTTGGGATACGATTGTTGATACCCAGAGCAACAAGTCGAGGAATGACTTCGACAATGGAACCCAGGAAAATAGAGGGGTGTCTCACTGTGCGCCTAGCGAAGACAGGCAGGAATGGAATCGCGGAAGTGTGGGAAGTAGGGAGGCGTCCCACCACTCCTCTAGAGACACTGGACAGGAGTGGGACCAAGAAGGTTGGGAAAACCGAAGGGTTCCCCCTAACACACCTGAGGAAGACAGACGAGCGAGTCAGGATTGTGGCGGGAGGGACTCTAATGGAAATTCTAGCCAAGGTACATTGAGGGCGGCGATAAAAGCAAGGAGGAATGTTGTGTTAAGACTCAAATCAGAAGTGGAGGAAATAGTGGAAGGCACCTTGCCACTAGAAAGAATCGAACTTTATGAGCCAGATGAACTGTTGTTTGTGGCAAAGGATGTTACACGAAGGGCTAGGACGGCGCATGAGAAATTGCCTGAGTTAGCGAACAAGTATGTGGTGGATTTGACAAAGACTAAAGCATTACAGGGTGGCCATAGGTTGCAGTACTCTGACCAAGATCTGGAAGAGAAGAGGTTGATTGGATTAAAAACCCACATCAGGGAACTGGTTGTGGGAATCCGAACATGGAACCAATTGGACAAATGGGAGGAAAGGTGGTCAAAGAAAAAGAGTGTTAGGCAAAGTGCTATTGAGATATCCCCGGGAGGAGGGTTGATGAATGTAGAAGCATACCCCTTGCGGGAAGTGGCCTACGGGGGATATGTACATATACCCTGGAGTAGGGGAGACTTGGCTGCCTTTACGAACTCCTTTCCAAAGTTGCATGAGAGTCCAGTAGAATGGTACAAACAGGTAGAGAGGTTCGTTAAGATCTCAAAAGTACTGTGGATTGATTTGAACACTCTGTTTGACATTGTGGTCCCAGGAGACCTGTGTGTAAAGTCAGTGTCGAATGGCCCACAGTGGAGCCAGATCGAGATGCTCTCACGAATTGACCCTCGCTCAAGGTAATGATAAAGTACGAGCAGGCGATCACGTGGTTGAAGAGTAAGGTACCACCAAAGGACATTGACTGGGTAAAGATAGATCAGACTAGGCAGGAACCTAAGGAGACAGTACCCGAGTATTATGAGCGGCTATTGCAGATCTTTAAGCAGTACAGTGGATTGGATGTGATAAATCCAAAAGACATGGGGCAGTTTGTGTCTAAGTTTGTTCTGGGACTGAGGCCCGATATCTGTCTCATGATACAACAACATTTGATTTGTTGGCAGAACAAGCCTCTGGACGAGATCTTGAGGTATGCGAGGTATTGCAGCGACGAGATAGACTCCAAGACAAGGAAGCTTAAGGATAAATTGATGCTAGTCCAGATGCAACCAGGACAGGGTCAGTCAGGAAATGGGACATTAGGGAGAAGACAAGGGGGACAGAAGAGGGACAATGAGGAAGGCCCAAGACCAAGGATACATCTGGCGACTCAGAAAAAGACGACCAAGTGTCATCAGTGTCATGAGGTCGGACATTGGAGACGCGAGTGTCCCCACAACCCAGAAAACCAAGTACAGGAGGAAGGAGAGGAGGAAGTACAAGCCCCTCCAGTACAGAAGGTAGCAGTAACGAAGTTTAAGATGACAAAAGGGGGGACTGCAGCCCCTAGGGCTCCGGTTCCCCAGCCACCGAAGATCTCGTCAGGGAACAAGGTTTACAAACAGATGCCTTTCATGATTGAGGGGGACGAGTATTATTACTTTGACCCAGTGACAGGACGGTGCCTAAGTGGCGAGGAGGACTGCATCCTCGGGGCAGTCCTGGAGGTAGACCAGAGGGGACCATTTGTAGAGGCTGATGTGGCTGGACATCCCACCACCTTCTTGGTAGATACTGGGGCTACCTGCTCTACTGTGCGGTCAGCAGTAGTCCCAAATTTACCCCTTTCAGGACAGACCATTCAAGTTGTAGGCGTTGCAAACCGAAGAATGACAAACCCACTGACTGAGCCAGTCCCAGTGAAAATCGGAAGTTTCAGGGACAAGCACCAATTTGTAGTGTGTGATTCCAGTCCTGTGTGTCTTTTAGGGAGAGACCTTCTGTGTAAACTCAATTGTACCATCTATTGTACCCCCCGGGGAGTGGAGTTGCAAACCAACGATGATGATGCCGCCTTTAAGGTTGCAAATACGCATGTGTGCATTGAGTTGTATCCTGCTTTAACTGTGGAGGAACTCCCTCTGGATTTGAGGGATACAGTCAGACATGAAGTGTGGGATTTTACAGGAGAGGAGATTGGTCTGATTAAAGGAGTAGAGCCAGTTAAGATTCAAGTAAGACCGGACGCTGAGTTCCCTAGAACACCCCAATACAAGTTGACCCCAGAGATAATTGAAGGAATAAAACCTGTGATCGAATCCATGATTAGACAGGGAATATTGAAGGAAATAATGGGCAGTCCATGCAACTCCCCGATCATGGGCTTACAGAAGCCTAGCGGGAAGTTCAGGATTGTGCATGATTTACGAAAGGTTCACAACATAGTCGTTCCATGCTGTCCAGTGGTACCGAATCCATCAGTGATACTGTTTCAGATACCGTTCCATGCTGAATGGTTTTCTGTGATTGATCTGTGTCAGGCTTTCTTTTCGATCCCATTGCACGAGGAGAGCCAATTTCTTTTTGCTTTTAAGCTGGAAAATCGCGTTTTAACATGGTGTCGTATCCCTCAAGGGTATACAGAGAGCCCATCGATCTTTAATCAGTTGTTGAAGAGGAATCTCGAGGGTCTGGTACTGCCGCAGAACTCCGTTCTGGTGCAGTACATAGACGACCTCCTTGTAGCGTCAGAGATCGAAGATGCTTGCAGGATAGACACCATTGCTTTGTTGAGCCATTTGGCAGAGAATGGACACAAGGTGTCCCCCAACAAGTTACAGTACTGTTTGTCAGAAGTGCAGTATCTGGGTCACAGGATAGAGAAGGTAAAGAGGAAGGTGTCGCCTAAAAGGATTGAGGCAATCATGAAAATGATGGTGCCTTCGACCCAGAGAGAGGTTAGGATGTTCCTGGGGATGGTTGGCTACTGTTGCCAGTGGATTGCAGACTTTTCCCTGAAAGCAAAACCATTGTAGAAACTGACGCACAAGGATGTAAGTGATCCGGTACCATGGGACAAGGAATGTATGATGGCGTACCTTTCATTGCGAGAGGACTTGTGTCGTGCTCCAGCTCTGGGAATGCCTGATTACACCAAGCCATTTTCACTGTTCTGCTGTGAGAGGGAAGGATGTGCTTTGGCAGTCTTAGCACAGGACCATGGAGGAGTCCGTAGACCAGTTGCTTATTTTTCGGCTACCTTAGACCCAGTAGCCGCAGCGTTGCCCGGATGTCTCAAATCCGTTGCCGCAACCGGTGTCAGCATTGAAAGGTGTGAAAGCATTGTGATGGGTTATCCACTAACGGTGCATGTTCCTCATTCAGTGGAATTGTTGATGACCAGGACCAAGACACAGCACTTGACCAACAGCAGGCTCACACGCTATGAGCAGTTTATACTTGCAGCGGAGAATGTGACCCTCAAGAGTTGCTCAGTCTTGAATCCTGCTACCTTGATACCATTACCAAATGCCTTAGATGATGATTGGGAAGACCATGATTGTCTTGATGTGACAGAACTGTGCACCAAACCCAGACCGGATATTGTTGATGAGCCACTGGCAGACCCAGATGAAATTTTCTTTGTTGATGGCTCATGTGTAAGGGACAATACTGGTCAGTTGAGAGCAGCTTTTGCTGTTTGTACTATTTCAGGAATAGTCGAAGCGGCTTGCCTGGAAGGAGTACACTCCGCTCAGGTGGCTGAGATAATTGCGTTGAAGCGTGCCTGTTTGGCCGCCAACAAGATTCGGATCACCATTTATACAGACAGCCAATATGGGTTTGGTGTGGTTCACGACTTCGGTCAGTTGTGGTCTCAAAGGGGTTACATGGCATCATCGGGCTCCCCTATCAGGAATGAAGAATTTATCAGGTTACTGCTGGAGGCTTTGCAGGGCCCGGCAGAGATAGCCGTTGTGAAGTGTACTGCACATAGCAAAAGCAACGACTTTGTGTCCCTGGGAAATCGTTATGCTGATGAAGTTGCACGTTACTGTGCTGAGCAGGGATATTCGTTTACTGAACAAACTGTCGAAGGGGTACAGGAAAGAACTGAGTTCAACATGATGCTTGCGGTGGCAGATACCTGGGAGGAATTGAAGAGGATGCAGGAACAGGCGTCAAATTATGAGAAGAGAGTGTGGGAGACAGCTGGCTGTGTCAAAGGAGAATTGGATATGTGGATTTCAGCTGATGGAAGAGCGGTGTTGCCGAATGAATTGGCACGACTGATACATGGTCCTGTACATCTAGGGAGAGATGCGATGATGCGTGTGTTCAGACAAACTTGGTACAATCCAAAATTCAGAGCGGCTGCGGAAGCAGTGTGTCAGAGATGTGTTACATGTCAACAATTGAACGTTGGAAAAAGGACACCAGTCACGATGAGTCACATTGGGAGGTCCGGCGGACCTTTCTATAGGATGCAACTGGACTTCATCGAGATGCCAAGGTGTAATCGCCTTAGGTATGTCTTGGTGATTGTATGTGTGTTTTCCAGGTGGGTTGAGGCATACCCAACTTGTAGGTGCGATACACTCACAGTAGCAAAGATATTGTTGAGGGAACTGGTGCCACGTTTCGGGGTTCCGACCTCTTTGGAATCGGACAGAGGAACACATTTTAATAGCGAAATTGTGAAAATGCTCTGCTCTGCACTGAACATTGACCAGAGACTGCACTGTAGCTACCGCCCAGAGGCTTCTGGCATAGTGGAACAAGTAAATGGGACCCTCAAGGCCCGAATGGCGAAAGTGTGCTCGTCTACGTCCCTGAAGTGGCCAGACGCGCTGCCACTGGTGTTAATGAGCATGCGTAGCACCCCAGACAGGAGGACAGGACTTTCACCTCATGAAATTTTGATGGGGAGGGCTATGAGGCTACCGTCTATTCCTTCGACCGCCTTGATAAATATCACAGATGATCTGATTCTTGATTATTGCAAAGGACTTTCTGATGTCATCTGTTCTGTGTCCCTTTAGGTGCAGGCTGCTGAAATTCTGGCTTCTAGAGACCTTTGTCACGACCTGTGCCCGGGTGACTGGGTTCTGGTGCGGAAACACGTGAGAAAAAGCTGCCTGGATGTGCGCTGGAGAGGACCGTTTCAAGTTATCTTAGTGACGAACACTGCTGTGAAGTGCGGTGGATTGCCAAACTGGGTCCATGCTTCTCACACCCGACGAGCTCCAGCACCCCTGGAAGAAACAGCTCCTCTCGTAGATGAAAATCCGGACGTGGAAGAAAATCCACTAGAGGGGACAAGTCAAGCTGTGGGGGTGTCTGAAGAAGCCGGTAACTCATCTGATCAAGCCGAAGAAAATCACGACAACAGTGACACTGAGTCTGCCTCTGAATGGGAAAGTTGCTGTGAAGGTGATTTGAGCGCAGAGCAAGCTGAAAGCAGTGATGAACTGGGTGTGCAAAGGAGAAGCAGAAGAGTGAGAAGCGCGGAAGCTCATTGGCCTGAGAGACGGAGGCGATTGAATGTGAGACTGACTTCCGAGAGGAATCTTGCCCCTGTATCCGAAGAATCAGATCAGGAAGAGAGGGAGCGAGAGACGGAGCAGAGAGGCCCGAGGAGGTCGAGGAGGGTGAGAGTGCCTTGTCGAAGATACGTCACTCCTGAGTGGATCAACCCTCTGACAAATGCCCGGTGTACTGAGATCAGGGAGGGTGAGGTCAGTGGTGGTGACGAGCACGATCCCTAATGTGAAGTTGGAAGTGATGTTGTTGGTACCTGGACTTGAGATCGAAGGCGTACTGACACTTACCATTCCTAATCCCCCTTACCTAAGCAAGATACGTGATTTAATCCTAGATCAACTGATTTTTCCTACATTTGGTCCAGAAATACCATCTTATGAAGCGGTTGTCCTTCGCATGGAACTGTTGGATTACGTGCTATGTGCAGTTGGAGCAAATATCATTATTGATTACTACAGACTTTTGTAAATAGCTGTTGAAACTAACCTAGAGCCAAGTGGAAGAAGAAGAAAGTTAGGGACTTTCCACAGAGGACGGAGAAGGGTTAGGGCTGTCTGATGCTGATGCAATTGAAGAACTGAAACGGGGATTTTTACCTTCAGAGGTGGTTCAAGAGACTCAAATAACCAAGAAAGTGACTTTGGACATTGTCCCGAGACCATGGAGGCTGGAAACCCCACTCGTAGAGCTAAGTGCATTGTAGGCACCCTTGTAGGAGGAGTGATACTCCTTATTTTTGTAGTAGTTATAGTCTCCTATTTAGCACCACAAGAGCAGGCAGTGAAGGTTGAGGGAACACCGACACCGACCACTCCTAGCAAGAAAGAGGTTAAGGTAGGAGCAGAAAAAGCTTTGCTAGCCGAAGAAAGCCGTAGGTTACATGCAGATCTGTCCAAGGGCAATTTTGGCCAGAATGCGTATGCTAAGCTGTTGTATGAATATATTGATGCGATGGATGCAAAAGATCGTTATGTGTGTATGCAATTGCCAGCTTCAGTAGATGAGGGTATTAGATACCATCACCGTCCATTGACATATGGAATTTCATGTAGTTTGCTGCTTAGCATATTTTATGGGCGAAACCATTTTGAGTATTTCTTTTCGAATTATGATGCTGTGCTTCCAGAAGTCCCTGCTTATAAACACTTGAACAAGTTCGACTATTATAAGTCAGAGGACAGACTTGGATATTTTTTATTCCAACCCAAGAGTTAGACACCACATATGCGCACCGACACAAGTTGACATGCTTGCTATCAGAGACAGAGAAAAGGTTCATAGAGCAAGTGGAAGACAGGTACAAAAAGCAGAAGCAGTTGCGAGATTCAGGGCAAGGCAAAGTGGATTAGACGGAAGAGGAGAAGCAGCATAAATCAAGAGGGAGTTATGGTCCGATAGCTCTAGATGAGGTACAGAAGGGGAAGTTGTGCATTCACAGGCCACAGACGTATTATGAAAATGTGTATGTGGGTCATAATACATGTGAGCATACTTTCACACTGGAGTATTATACGAAAGATTTCTTGAAGAGTGTGGTGCAGGTGATTCCTACTGTGTACTTCGTCTGCGGAAGGAATGCGTACGTGAGATTGCCGGAGAAATGGTATGGAACGTGTTACCTAGCGATCATTTTTCCTAAGATTTACCATACTGAAGATTTTGCCCTCATAGAGGGAGGACTTCAAAGGAGGGTGAAGCGAGGGGAAAGCGCTGGTGCAATAGTTGGAGATGTGTTTGGAGCAGTGATACCCATGCTGGCAGTCATATTGAATGACGTGAAGATAAGGCGGTTGGCAACTGTAGTGAATGAACTGTCGATGAGTACAGCAAAGTCATTAGTGTTGGTTGAGGGTGAGATGTTGTCGATAAGGACGATGGTTTTGCAAAATCGTCTTGCCTTAGATGTCCTTCTAGCAAAGGAGGGAGGAGTCTGTAAACTTTTGAAGGTCCAGGAATGTTGCACATATATTCCAGACAATTCTAAGGATCTGGAAAGATATATAAGCAACATTACCGCAATTCATTATGAAATTGAAGATTTGACGCAAGAGAACGTGTGGGAAAAGGTTGGCAAGGGATTTGGAAATGTTGGAAACTGGTTTGCAAATCTGGGAAGGAGTTTCCTTGGGTTTGTACTGAAACCCCTCATCATAGTGGTGGCATGTGTGATTGGATTGTGGGGTTTGGTAAGAGTGTACAAGTGGTATAGGTCAACTAGATTGGAGAGATCGATGCGGTTGCAAGATCGAAGAATGGAGAGACTGCAGGACAGTCAATATCGGAGCTTGAGAGCGTTGGAGATGTTCAAGCGAGGGTAGGAGGCGACAAGCTCTGTTTAGCTCAGTTCTTGCCCCTGGGTAAGGGTATGATGGTGGTGATGACACAGGTCATCAAAGGGGGGAACTGAGAGAGCGCTTGACAGAAGTGAAAAATTGTAGGGGTGCATCATATTTACAAGTAGTTAGCACCCGCATACTTAGAGGATTTACTAATTGGGTTCAATGTAATGTAGGGTTGAAGACTACTGTAATTGGTGTTAGAAATGCATGTAGAACTAATGTTAGGAGGTTGAAAATCATGAATGCCGCTTTCATATAGAAATGTCGTTTGATGTGAAGGCTTTCACTAAAATGAGTAAATAGGCTGCCATTGTGTATTTAGATCTGCTTTATTAAAACTCATTGTGTGCCTTTTATATATATAATATAAATTGCTTGTAGTAGAAGAGAGTATTTTGATTTAAAAGATGGAGGCCTAAAGAGCGAGAAGATGGTTCATGTTAAGGTGTTGGGCCTGTAAACGTGCAGAGGCCTAGTTTAATTGAATTCGTGTAGGCCTGATTGAAAATGTCTTGCTTAGCATTAAATCGTAGAAATGTTTATATAAAAGCTGCTTTTAGTTAAAGTAAATTGTAACATTAAGAAATGTGAGTCGAGTCACATGTTTTCCTTTGCAGATGCCGGACCAAGTAGATAGTTGAGTAGAAGGGCCCATTGTGTGTGAATGTTAGAATGCTAGATCCAGACATGGAGGAGTAGCCGAGGAATTCAAGAAAGCAACTTGAAGCGAAGAAGAGTCTGGGACCCAAGGACGTCTCAACGGACCAGGATGGAGAGGTGCCATGATGGAAAATTCTTAAACCCAACACCTTCTAGAGGGGCGTACCTGAGGGCGGGTCGCTCGCATGGTGGGGTTTCGTATTAGGGACAGCACCCTGAGGGTGGAGGCAGAGCAGATGGTCTTGGAGGCGAGAGGGAGCGGTTGGTAGGCAGAGAGCTTAGTTATAACTGAGGAGACTCTAGACTACAAGGAGAGAAAGTGAGTGGACTTCTTTGGAAGACACCACAGCTGACACCTTTTGGTAGGGTGGGCTATCGTTGAGTAGGGATGTCACTTAGCATAGTGTAGGGACAGATTAACCTGAAATTTTACTTTTAAATGCCTACTAAAACTCAGGTTATAGCAATTCTTGTTAGCCTGATGATTCTCAAATTGATTCTTGTAATATTCTTGAGCCGTTTGAGGCTTTTCTGTATGATTATGTTTGTATTAGTGCCAGTCTACCTTTTGAACCTCTTGCTGAGGTGCATATATCTGCAGTTGTTTTTGGCTTTGTAATAAATCTTTAAACTTGATTCTTAGTTGGTGGTTCTTTGGGGGAAACAGTGGGAATCATTGAAATTGATTTGTTAATGGTGGAGAGATTGCCTAAATTCATTCTATGACAGATAAAAAGTTCCAGTCGACCTGTGACGGGATTCTAGAGGAAGTTAAGTAGATTCCAGAAACGAAAATCCCGCCTTTCCAACAGCGTCTCAGATGATGCAAAGGGAGATACTGTTAAGGAGGTACGAGGGATGGAAGGGGCAGACGGAGGTCAGACACAGTTAGAGTCAATGCTTTAGTCCTTAAGAGTTGATTTACTCTCAAAATGTGAGATTTCAGAGGCAAACCAGAGAGGGATACATGAGAAGTGTGAGTCCCTGGAGGCAAAAATGGACGATATTGGTATGCGAACTGGGATCCTTGATACTGAGGTTAAGGTCCTTTATGGAATTTTGCAAGGAAATACAAAGGACTTAGAGACACTAAAGGCTCAAAATAGAACACTGCAGGAGGACATGGAAAGACTTGAGATGCAAGCAAGAAGAAACAATCTGAGAATCCTTAAAATACCGGAGGGTTCAGAGAGCGGACATATTAAGGCATTTGTCTGTAAACTCCTTAAGGAGGGAGTTTTGAAAGATAGACTGGATATCGATTTGGAGAAAGAAATCCAGAGCGTTCATAGAGACCCTTTTAAATTACATCTGGATAGGAAAGCTCCCAGAAAAATTTTGATTAATTTTCACCCCTATGCAAATAAGGAACTAGTTCTGGGAAGGGCCCTAACAGTGATGGCGCTTCAATTTGACTCAGCTAATTACCAAATTCGCTCGGATGTAGGAAAAAGTACAGTGCAAAGGCAATGGGAGCTCGGATCCAAAATGCCTGAGTTAAGGAGAAGGGGCACAGGTCCAAATGAAATTTCCTGCATTACTAAAAGTGATGTGAAGGAATAAGATGCATAATTTCAGTTCCCCCGAAGAAGCTGATGTTTTTTTGACCTAAATGAAGGGGTAATTAGATCTAAATAGGTATTTTGTTATGTACTTACTCCTGTTGGGGAAAAAAAAGTAAGCTAAGTTGGAGAGTTCTCATGAGTATTCTACAGTTAAAAAAAAAAAGAAAAAGAGGAAAAGGGAAAAAATGGGGTAATTAGATATAAATAGGTACTTGGATCTGCACTTATTTTTGTGGGAGAAGTAAACTAACTTTGAGAGATCTCATGAGCATTCAGTAGGGTGAGCTGTTCTCTTTTTCTTTTCTTTGTTCATGTTTAGTTTTCTTATAATAGTGGTGCCTCTGCAGCTTAGAGGGGGTCTCGAATATGCAGTTTTTCATCGCCAAGGGAATTGCAGATGGTTACTCATGAGAGGGAGGTAGGGGGAAGCACATGGTGTAGGGAGCAAGTGGGGAAAAACTGAAAATGTGGTCCTCATAAGATTTAAAAAACACTAGATCTAGGTGGGAAGAGATCTGGCAGCCAGGTAAATGAACAGGTTAAATAAAAATAAGCTAATATCGTGGAATGTGAATGGAATGAGAAATAAGAGGAAGATGTCAAGGGTTAGTGAATTTCTAAATAACAGTAAGGCCCATATCTCCTTTTTAGAAGAAACTCATCTAGAGACCCAGGATTGTAAGCAGGGTTTTGGTGAGCTCAGATGGGAGGCTATGCTCTGAACAAAAAGGGAGCACAAGGGGAGTCGTATTAATTATTAGAGGCAATGCTGGAATAATGGTAGAAAACTTCAACAAAGATCAGTCAGGGAGATAGCAGTGCGGGGAACACCCTTAGTGTGTGCAGCTTATTATGGACCGAATGAAGATAATTTGGGAGCCCTCTTAAAATTAGAGCAGTACAAAAGGGGGTGGTGATGGACAGAGCATCTGAACCAATCAAACACTCACACCCAGTCAAAAGATCTGGGTTTAATCCATCACCGTTATTTAGCCCACTCTGCCACCCCAGTTCAGACATGGCCATATGCAAATCAGTCTGACCCTGTGCCTCATGGGAACTGTCCAGCCCGAACTGCCAAGCCATACCTTTCCTAGACCGGAAACAAGCTTCCTAGGACCGGTTTCTGGCATTACATCCGTCTTCAGCCAGGCTTGGTTGAATCCAGTGGCAAAGTGAGCAAGGGACTCACCTCTGAGCATACCCTGCCAATTTATGGCGAACAAAGCGGTACAAAAGGGGGTGGTGATGGACGGAGCATCTGAACCAATGAAACACTCACACCCAGTCAACAGATGTGGGTTTAATCCATCACCATTCTTTAGCCCACTCTGCCACCCCAGTTCAGACATGGCCATATGCAAATCAGTCTGACCCTGTGCCTCATGGGAACAGTCCAGCCCGAACTGCCAAGCCATGCCTTCCCTGGACCGGAAACCAGCTTCCTAGGAACGGTTTCTGGCATTACAGCCGTCTTCAGCCAGGCTTGCTTGAATCCAGTGGCAAAGTGAGCAAGGGACTCACGTCTGAGCATACCCTGCCAACTTATGGCAAACAAAGCGGTACAAAAGGGGGTGGTGATGGATGGAGCATCTGAACCAATCAAACACTCACACCCAGTCAACAGATCTGGGTTTAATCAATCACCGTTCTTTAGCCCACTCAGCCACCATGGTTCAGACATGGCCATATGCAAATCAGTCTGAACCTGTGCCTCATGGGAATAGTCCAGCCCGAACTGCCAAGCCATGCCTTCCCTGGACCAGAAACAAGCTTCCTAGGACCGGTTTCTGGCATTACAGCCGTCTTCAGCCAGGCTTGCTTAAATCCAGTGGCAAAGTGAGCAAGGGACTAAAGTCTGTGCATACCTTGCCAACTTATGGCGAACAAAGCGGTACAAAAGGGGGTGGTGATGGACGGAGCATCTGAATCAATAAAACACTCACACCCAGTCAACAGATCTGGGTTTAATCCATCACCGTTCTTTAGCCCACTCTGCCACCATGGTTCAGACATGGCCATATGCAAATCAGTCTGACCCTGTGCATCATGGGAACTGTCCAGCCCGAACTGCCAAGCCATGCCTTCCCTGGACGGAAAACAAGCTTCCTAGGACCGGTTTTTGGCATTACAGCCGTCTTCAGCCAGGCTTGCTTGAATCTAGTGGCAAAGTGAGCAAGGGACTCACGTCTGAGCATACCTTGCCAACTTATGGCGAACAAAGCGGTACAAAAGGGGGTGGTGATGGACGGAGCATCTGAACCAATCAAAGACTCACACCCAGTCAACAGATCTGGGTTGAATCCATCACCGTTCTTTTGCCCACTGCCTCCCCAGTTCAGACATGGCCATATGCAAATCAGTCTGACCCTGTGCCTCATGGGAACAGTCCAGCCCGACCTGCCAAGCCATGCCTTCCCTGAACCGGAAACAAGCTTCCTAGGACCGGCTTCTGGCATTACAGCCGTCTTCAGCCAGGCTTGCTTGAATCCAGTGGCAAAGTGAGCAAGGGACTCACGTCTGAGCATACCCTGCCAACCTATGGCAAACAAAGCGGTACAAAAGGGGGTGGTGATGGACGGAGCATCTGAACCAATCAAACACTCACACCCAGTCAACAGATCTGGGTTTAATCAGTCACCGTTCTTTAACCCACTCTGCCACCATGGTTCAGACATGGCCATATGCAAATCAGTCTGAACCTGTGCCTCATGGGAACAGTCCAGCCCGAACTGCCAAGCCATGCCTTTCATGGACCGGAAACAAGCTTCCTAGGACCGGTTTCTATCATTACAGCTGTCTTCAGCCAGGCTTGCTTGAATCCAGTGGCAAAGTGAGCAAGGGACTCACGTCTGAGCATACCCTGCCAACTTATGGAGAACAAAGCGGTACAAAAGGGGGTGGTGATGGACGGAGCATCTGAATCACTAAAACACTCACACCCAGTCAACAGATCTGGGTTTAATCCATCACCGTTCTTTAGCCCAGTCTGCCACCATGATTCAGACACGACCATATGCAAATCAGTCTGACCCTGTGCCTCATGGGAACAGTCCAGCCCGAACTGCCAAGCCATGCCTTCCCTGGACGGGAAACAAGATTCCTAGGACCGGTCTGGCATTACAGCCGTCTTCAGCCAGGCTTGCTTCAATCCAGTGGCAAAGTGAGCAAGGGACTAACGTCTGTGCATACCTTGCCAACTTATGGCGAACAAAGCGGTACAAAAGGGGGTGGTGATGGACGGAGCATCTGAATCAATAAAACACTCACACCCAGTCAACAGATCTGGGTTTAATCCATCACTGTTCTTTAGCCCACTCTGCCACCATGGTTCAGACATGGCCATATGCAAATCAGTCTGACCCTGTGCCTCATGGGAACAGTCAAGCCCGAACTGCCAAGCCATGCCTTCCCTGGACGGGAAACAAGCTTCCTAGGACCGGCTTTTGGCATTACAGCCATCTTCAGCCAGGCTTGCTTGAATCCAGTGGCAAAGTGAGCAAGGGACTCACGTCTGAGCATACCCTGCCAACTTATGGCGAACAAAGAGGTACAAAAGGGGGTGGTGATGGACGGAGCATCTGAACAAATTAAACACTCACACCCAGTCAACAGATCTAGGTTTGATCCATCACCGTTCTGTTGCCCACTGCCTCCCCAGTTCAGACATGGCCATATGCAAATCAGTCTGACCCTGTGCCTCATGGGAACAGTCCAGCCCGAACTGCCAAGCCATGCCTTGTCAAGAGACTACTAACCTCTTTGGAGTCCCTCTTCCAGAGAATAGAGTGTGCAATATATGGAGTATAGTAGCTCCAACAAGTCACAGCATGAAGTCCTGTTCTTGAACATGCTGTGACTCGTTGTAGCTACTGTACTCTATATATTACACACTCTATTCTCCTGTTATATGGCACAACATGAAGAACATGCGAAAAAAAGACATATAATTGTAAAATCTCCCAATGGAGAATCGTAAATAAGAAAATACTCACCCTTAAGTGTGCAATATATGGAGTATAGTAGCTCCAACAAGTCACATCATGAAGTCCTGTTCTTGAACATGCTCTGACTCGTTGTAGCTACTGTACTCTATATATTACACACTCTATTCTCCTGTTATATGGCACAACATGAAGAACATGCGAAAAAAAGACATATAATTGTAAAATCTCCCAATGGAGAAACGTAAATAAGAAAATACTCACCCTTAAGAAGTCCCAGGTGGACGAAATGCATTGGCTACCAATTTCACGCTGTGATTTTAAAGAAAAGCTGAAGAATAAAGAATAAAAGGATTTTAAGAAGAAGGACCGACTCCCACATTTATTGTCTGTAATGAACTTGTCTGACTTCTCATATTTGTACAATATGGACTAAAAGAATATGTCATACACATATTTGATTGCATAGTTGAGTGCTGAACCATTTTGAGAATTCTAATAACACCCTGTAGTGAACAATACCCTGGCAGGCAACAGGTCAAAGACATTTTTGTAATTTAATGGTATGTTGTACTATAGTATGTTAGTCAAATTTAAATAGCACATGCTGTGGCGCCAGAAGCGCTTCTCGCCCAGATTTTTAAAATGCCGAAATATGCAGTAGCCTGGTTGGGAATACATGCTGTAGCATAAGGAGTATATTTGTGGCTCAGTTGTTGTTTACAGTACCAGTATTTTAATAATTGATAGGTTAATGAGTTATGGGTTTTATTGGGTCTACTATATATTTTGCCATAACAGTAGAAGCAGAATGAGGAAAATATATGCCCATATGCCTGACCCTCGCGTGAAACAATACCAGTTAACTTCTAAGCTGACCACAAGGAACAAAGTTTCAGGAGAGGTGTTTGAGGTGTCCCCTTTATAAATGTACTTTCTGAGGAATAGTTGGGGACAAGTATTTTCAGTCAAGTATGGTGAGATGTGTCTGATTTCACCTGAGATTTTTGCAGACATACAGACTCCCTCTCATCTCTGTTTTAAAAGCCTTAAATAATGTTGATTATTTAACAAAATGTTGTGTTTCTTTCAGTTGGTACTCCAACCAATCCGCATTCATCTCCCTATTCACTGCCTCTTAAGCCCCTCTAATTCAGCTGCAGTGTAGTTACTATATTCCCAATAGGCTCTGCGCATTGGAATAACACAAACAGCAGTTTAGACGTAGGACTGAGGTCATCTAGGTCTCTACTGAATATGTTAGACTTAATTAGGTTTACCAGCTAGCTCAGAGGTCACTAGAAACTTTCCCGAATGTTCAGGTAGGAGTTAACTTTCCTGATTAGACAAGAAGGGATTAGTTTCTGACAACCGCATAAACATGACAACTTTGCTCCCCCCAGAATAAGGAGTTTATCTCCAGAGTCGTGTGAAAACAATAGACAGCTATTTCACTCAGTCAATCGTGCATGCTTAATTTCACCAGAGTGCAGAGAAATAGAGAGACAGGCGTTTTCAATAAAAGTTGTTATTTATCGAGCAGTCTTCTTTCTCATGCAAGAGAAATGAATTGCCACAATTCCAATACTTGTTGTAAAGTAAAGTGCGTACAGTAAAAGGAGTATTATGAAATATTTCTGTAAAAGCATTGATATGGTTTCTGAGCCATATGATACTTTAAAACGGATAAAATATATACATTCATAAAAACATTGACTAAACGTACTCAACTGGTGCTTCTAAGATACGCCTACCCCGGTAAGCCTAATACGTGGGAAGGTGTAAGTAAGTTGCAGTTTAAGTTAAGTTGGTTTTTGCCAAGAATCTGAATCAAGAATTCTCTTAAGATCTAATCAGCTCCGTACCTTGGTTTTTAGAATGAAGGAGGTCTTGTATCTCTCTCTCAGGACTCGATCTCCCTGCAACCCGCAAGGGTGACTGGAAACACCGGAGCTGGAATTTCTTGGCAGGAGAAAAGACAGCGTCTCTCCCAGTGCGTCAAATGGGAGGGTCGGCTTCCTTCAGCACTTGCATCAGCTGGGCGTCGGGGAAGGAGATAGCCGCTCTGCTCCAAACCACCGTGTGTTTGCTTAAGGCAACGTTGGTATATTTATACCTGAAAGGTGCCGAGTTTGACGTAAGGTTGGACATAAGACGTCACTAAGAACTATCAGTTCTTTCTGGACTCCAGGAGTTCTTGTTCAAATCAAAACAAAAGCAGGGGGAGTTCCCGGGCTGCTGGAGGCTTGGTTTGTTTAAAGAACGCGGAGTCTATGGGATTAGCCTTGCCGTATTTGGACTGCATTGGCTATGACTAAATATGGACATGATTCTTATGCCTTTATAAGGATATGTTTTGTTATAACCACATAAGAGCATGAATTGGGAATATTTAATTAGGGTCCAAGATACATTCATGTTAGACCTGACACCTTTTGGCGTGGTTCTTCCCCCATCTTTTTGCCTCTGACTCATGTGTTTTGATGCTGTGCTGGATTTCGTTTTTGCTGATTTAGATGCTTTGGACACTCTGCCACTGCTGATCAGTGTCAGAGTGTAAGTGCTCCCTCTGTAAATTGTGATATTGTTTGAATATACCTGATTGGCATATTTGTATCACCACGAAGTCCCTAGTAAAGGGCACTGTGTGTGCCAGGGCTGGTGATGACAAATGCTACCAGTGGGCCTGCAGCGCAGATTGCGCCACCCACATGAGTAGCTTTAAAATGGTGACTCAGGCCTGCCAGCGCAGGGCCTGTGTGCAGCCAGTGACTGCCATGTCAGCCTGGCCAGTGTCCCCACTGGCTAGGCCTAACCCTTCCCTGTCTGTGCACATCAGTCACCCCTATGGAAGGCTCAAGGTACCCCCCTGGGCAGGGTGCAGTGTATGGATAAGGTAGAGCATGTGCTAGTGCAGGTAATATGCTCTGGCAGTGGGCTGCAGCCATTTTGTGTGCTCACTGCTGTAAGGCTATCTTGCTCCATAGAGTAACATGGAGGAGGCTGGGCCCATGTGATACCAGCCTATCTTCCCATAGGAACAAGATGGGACATAAGTGAAAGATATCCCTGAACTCAGAATTTAATGACACAACTTTTAGTGAAGGGTGTTTTTAAATCCTGTGTTGGAGAATAGCACTTTTAGAAAGTGGCTGTTCTCTTGTCTAAACCTTTCTGTGTGCCTGGGTTTGTGGAATGCTTGGGTGTGACAGGGGGGCTGCAGAGCCCCCGAGGAGAGGGTCGGAGCCATCCCGGGGATGAAAGGGCACATCTGCCTGCCTGGGAGGAGGGAGGAAGGAATGCCTGATAAGTGCTGAGCTGCGCCTGCCTACCTCCCCCACGTTAGCTCTCTCCTGGTGGTCAACTGACACCTCTGGCCCTGAAGCTGACAGGAAGAAGAAAACCAGAGACACCTCGGTGCTCCGCAACCCCCAGAACTGGTTTAGACTGGACTAAGGGCCTCCATGCACAAAGACTTCAAAGAACTTCAAAGACATTGAGGGGTATAAGGAAAGGACCCCTGACTACAGAAGATTAGATTCTGAAATTCTGAAAGCAAGAAGGAACCTTTGCTGGAAGGAAGACAGCTAGAGAACTAAAGGAAGACTGCCTTGCTGAGTGCTCTAAGGGCTGACCTGTTCTGCTGTCCGACTGGAAGCTAAGGAGAAGAAAGGGACTTTGCTGTGTGCTGTGACCCTGCCTACTTGAAACTGCCAAGACTCTGCTGTGTGCTGTGTCTGCAACTTGAATCTCCAAGGGCCTGAGAAGAGCTGGCCCCCTGTCTGCAACCCAGGGACATAAAGGACTGCAAGACTCTGCTGTGCCCCCCCCTGAAGCTGCTGGGTGGCAAGGAGATCGTGAAACTGCTGTGTGCAGTGAACATCGGGGACTGCTTGACTAAGCCTGGCTGTGTGTCCCGGATAGCGCGCTGGCTGCTCTCTGCTCTGATTGAGAGCGCCGCGCTGATTGCTGCCTGCTTTGCCCCGAGATCGGCGTGTTCATCGACACGTGATCGTGGGGGCCGAGGGGTTCTGAAGCTCCCCCAGCGCAGCGCGGGTTAATTCCGCTTGCCCGCATCATCACCGCCGCGGGCCCGGGCCCTGAAATCGACCTCGAGGGTCTGCTTGCATCCACGAAGGGGCCGTGCGGTGATTGGCTGTGGCCGGAGGCTGGTAGAGAAGTGCCGCGACCGGATTGGCCGATTCCCTCAAAGCTGCGGTGACGTCGCGGAGGGCTTGGCAAAAGTGCCGCGACCGGATTGGCCGATTCCCCCAGAGCTGCGGTGACGTCACTGAGGGCTCGGCAGAAGCGCTGCCACGGGATTGGCTGGCTTCGCTGAAGCTGCTGCGAGAGCCGAGGAATTGCCGTGATCACCGCCGGGACCGGGGAAGACTGACCCGACCTCGCTGAGGGATCTGGAGAAGTGCTCGAGCCCCCGGCCTGCCGTCTCTGCTCCCCGCCGCTCCCCGAAGGATTGAGAGCAGGCGGAGAGCCGGCTGAGACCGGCCGGGCCCGAGCATGAGTGAGCGCTCCCCAGCGAGGTCCACCTGAGGCAGGAGAAGTGCCGGGGGAGGGAAAAGGAGTCCCCCCCGGCCCTCGGGTGAGACGCGCTTGTAGCGCTTAGGCTTCTCAGCGGTAGGGGATGATTCCTCTGGCACATGTTGGCATCCACCTTGTTTTCCTTGCTCGTTTTTAGAGCTAATATAAAGTCAATCAGTATTACTCGTTTTTGATACCGAGGGACTAGAGACTTGAGACTATATTTCTTTTATATACAGAAACTTCCTGACTAAATGCAACCATTAAGATTAAGTGCTACATTGCTGACAACGTGATTATCATGCAACTGCCTTATTTACCTTGCTGAAACTAGATAAAGTTATATATTTTTATAAAATATACTTACCTGTGTGGTCTCAGTTTGTGGTGGATTGGGGATTATTGTTGTGTTAAGTGCAAATGTTATCCACATTGCCTCTGTTTAGCCTAGACTGCTCGCGCCATGCTACCTAGAGGGTGAGCAGGGGTTATCTCAGAGGGTTATTCCGTCGCCCTGACCGGAACCAGGGGTCCCTACTTGGGCTAAGGTACTTACCTCTGCCAACCAGAGACTCCGGGTTCTAACATTGGTGGCTCGCGGTGCGGATTTTGAACTAATAATTGCACTTGACCTGCAGTGATTTCTTGTACATCACTAGTCTAGTTTAGCGGAACAGGTTGCGCAAGATATTTTCTTTTTGGTGAAACCTTTTTAGTTGAAAAAGGGTAGGAGGTACCATGTCTCAGAACGCGCAAAGCATGAATGTAGAAGTGGAAGTGGAATTTGACATCAACGAGTTGCTCACCTATAACAAGGAGCAACTGAGAAAAGTCTGCAGACAGCTTGAATGCCCAGTAAGGGGCGGCGCAAATAAGGAAGAGCTACGGACAGCTCTGAGGGCCTGGTGGGAGGCCAAACATGGTGAACCAGAAGCTACTATTGGAGAGGGTGGCGCACAGGAGATTGTTTTTCTGCCTAGTGATTTGCCAGTGGCGAAGCCAGCGTCTAGGGCCGGCAGCACCCACTCCAGTAGGATTATTTCTCCAGAGGAGGTGGAGGAGAATCAGAGAGCTAGGGCCCATGAGATTGAGCTTTTGAAGCTCAGAGCAGAAGCCGATGAGAAGAGACTGCGCCTAGAAGTTGAGAAAGAGGCGCAGGAGAGAGCGGCGCAGGAGAGAAGACATACTCTCGCTTTGGAGGAAAAGAAGCTCCAATTGGCTCATGAGAGGAGCATGAAGGAGTTGGACTTCAAATATAAAGAGAGGGGGTCCAGTTCTAATGGTGGCAGCGCGCAACCAGTACAGGCGGGTAAGGTATACATACCAAAGGATCTGGTACAGAATTATCAGAGGGGTGAGGATATTTATGCGTGGTTCAGAGCGTATGAACTTGCCTTAAAGATGAATGAGGTGCCTGAGAAGAATTGGGGAGCAGGATTGTGGAAGCATTTTGAGGCCTCTGGGAGGGATGTTTTGGCACCCTTGGAAGCAAAGAATGCTTTATCCTACTCCACCATGAAGGAGGCTTTGTGCCTCAGGTATGGGCTCACTGCAGAACAGTACCGCCAGAAGTTTAGGAACTTCAAGAAGCTTGATTCAAGCATTTGGGTGGAGTGTGTGAGTATGTACACGCGTGCACTGGAAGGTTGGATGAAGGGCAGCAAAGTTACTGATTATGTGGGGTTGTGTCACTTGATTAGTAGGGAGCACTTAAGTAGTTTATGTGTCCCAGAGCTGCGCCAGCATCTTTTGGATAGTAAGTTAACTGATCCCAGTGAGCTTGCTAAAGAGGCGGACCGGTGGACTAGCACCAGGGTCCACAAGGGGGTGGTAAGTACCCCAGCCAAAGGTGGACAGGGTCCCCAGCAGAAGAGTGGGGGGGACACGGGTAATCAAAAGGAGTCTTCTAAAGGGCCCCAAAGTAGTTCCCAGGAGAAGGTGTCTCAACCCCCCAAGCCTAAGAAGTCCTGGCCCAATAAGGGCCCGCAGGACAAGAAGACCCTCACTTGCTATGCATGTAGGGAGGTGGGGCACATTGCTCCAAACTGTCCAAAGAAGAAATCTGCACCCACTGGTGCTCCAGCTCCAGCTCCGGCGATAGCCAGTGTAGCTTTGGGAGGGGATTTGATTTCTAGTGGGGAGGAGGGGTTAGCATTGATGACCCTTGTCTCTCTAGGAGACCAAGAGATGGCCCAGGAAACCTTGCTGCCCCAAAACACTAAGAAATACGGGCAGAAGGTGACCATCAATGGACAGGTGGTGGAGGCTCTGAGAGACACCGGGGCCAGTGTGACATCTGTTAGGTGTCGGTGGGTGTCTGAAGAGCAAATTGTTCCCCAGTTACTACGGCCGGTGGTGGCAGCTGACAGTTCAGTGCGCTACTGCAAGTTGGCAAAGGTTCCATTTGAGTGGGGAGGAGTCTCCGGTATTTTGGAAATTGTTGTAAGTGATGCCTTGCCTGTAGATTGTCTATTAGGTAATGACCTGGAGAGCTCCCCATGGAAGGAGGTGGAGCACAGGACTCACTTGGAGATGTTGGGTTTGCCTGCGTGGATCTGTGTGTCCACCCGTGCAATGACAGCCAGAGAGGGCGGTCTAGCAGAACTGGAGCCTGGAACAATGGCCCAGGGACCTGCCAAGAGAGGAAGGGGTAGAGGGCGCGGGAAACCGGCCCCCACTGTTCCCACGGTCCAGGAGGAGGCAGACCCGGAAGGGGATGCCCTGGAACCTACAGGGGAGCAGGTGGCCGAACTAGGGGAATTGCCTGAGCTGTCCCAGTGGCAACAAGAGGGTGGTCCCTCCAGGGAGGAATTCTGCCAGGCTCAGAAGGAGTGCCCTTCTCTCATTGGTGTGCGGCAGCAGGCTGCAGACCAGGCCGCAGGCCTGGGGTCCAAGGAGCATTTGATCTACTGGGAGGATGACTTACTTTACAGTGAGCCTAAGTTCGCTGAGCCCGGTGCAGCCCGTGTGCTGGTGGTACCGGAGCGCTTCAGGAACTTCCTACTGGGTCTGGCTCATGACGTGCCTCTCGCAGGACATCTGGGGCAAGACAAGACCTATCACAGGCTTGTCACCCATTTTTACTGGCCCCAGATGAAGACGCACGTCTCTGCCTTCTGTAAGTCTTGCCAGACTTGTCAGGCCAGTGGCAAGAGTGGAGGGAAGCGCGTGGCCCCCCTCCAACCCTTTCCCGTGGTGAGCACCCCTTTTGAGCGGGTGGGCATTGACATCGTGGGGCCCCTGGATCCCAAGACAGCCCTAGGCAACAGGTTTATCCTGGTCTTGGTGGACCATGCCACTCGGTACCCGGAAGCCCTTCCGCTCAGGACAGTCACCGCCCCAGTGGTGGGCCGTGCCCTGATGGGGATCTTTTCCCGGGTGGGATTTCCGAAGGAGGTCGTTTCGGACCGAGGGACAAACTTAATTTCTAAGTATATGAAGTCCCTGTGGAGTGAGTGTGGGGTGACATACAAATTCACCACTCCTTACCACCCTCAAGGAAATGGTTTGGTTGAGAGATTCAACCGCACATTGAAGGGCATGATCATGGGCCTGGAGGAGCCCATGAGGCGGAAATGGGATGTCTTGTTGCCATGCCTGTTGTTTGCCTACAGGGAGGTGCCTCAGAAATCCTTAGGGTTCAGTCCCTTTGAGTTGCTGTATGGCCACCCTGTCAGAGGGCCTCTGGCTCTGGTGAAGGAGGGGTGGGAGAAATCACGTGGGAAAACCCCTCAGGATGTGTTCAGCTATGTGCTGGCCATTCGCAACCAGACCAAGCGCTTCAGGAAGCTCGCTCAAGAGAACCTGGAGGCTAGCCAGGAGGAAATGAAGAGGTGGTATGACCAGAACACTTCTTTGGTTGAGTTCCAACCTGGTCAGAAAGTGTGGGTGATGGCACCAGTGGAGCCTTGTGCGCTCCGCGACAAGTGGTCTGGGCCATATGAGGTGGTGGAGCGCAAGAGCGAGGTTACCTATTTGGTTAACCTGAAGACTCCCAGGCAGCCCCTGAGAGTGCTACATGTGAACCGCCTCAAACCCCACTTTGAGAGGACTGAAGTAACTATGCTCATGGCTACAGATGTTGGAGGGGAGGAGGATAGTGATCCTCTCCCTGACCTCCTGGCAGTCAAGGAGCAAGATGGGTCAGTGGATGGTGTGGTCCTCTCCCCCACCCTGACCCCAGAACAGCAGGAGGACTGTCGCCAAGTCTTGGGTCAGTTCGCCCCACTGTTCTCCCTGACCCCAGGTGTCACCAAGTGGTGCGTCCACGACGTGGACACTGGAGACAGCATGCCTGTGAAACAGAAGTTTTACAGGGTGGCTGACAAGGTCAGAGCTAGCATCAAGGAAGAAGTTTCCAAGATGTTGGCGCTTGGGGTTATTGAGCCCTCCAGCAGCCCCTGGGCTAGCCCAATGGTCTTAGTGCCTAAGAAAGCTGCTACCCCCGGTGGCACCCCAGAACTTCGGTTCTGCGTGGACTACCGTGGGCTCAATGCGGTCACGAAGACTGACGCGCACCCCATCCCCAGAGCGGATGAGCTGGTGGATCGGTTGGGAGCTGCCCAGTACCTGAGTACTTTTGATCTGACTTCAGGGTACTGGCAGATTGCCTTAACTGACGGGGCAAAGGAGAGGTCAGCATTTTCAACGCCAGAAGGACACTTCCAGTTTCGTGTCATGCCCTTTGGGTTGAAAAATGCTCCCGCCACATTTCAGAGATTGGTCAACCAGGTACTGGCAGGGCTGGAGCAATTCAGCGCAGCCTACCTGGATGACATTGCTGTGTTCAGCTCCACTTGGGAGGAACACCTGCAACACCTCACTGAAGTGTTGAAGGCTCTGCAGAAGGCAGGCCTCACTATCAAGGCCAGTAAATGCCAGATAGGGCAGGGATCGGTGGTGTACTTGGGACACCAGGTGGGGAGCGGCAAGGTGGCGCCCCTACAGGCAAAAATTGATACCATTCTGGCTTGGGAACCCCCCAAGACCCAGACTGAGGTGAGAGCCTTCTTAGGTCTCACCGGGTATTACAGACGGTTTGTCAAAGGCTATGGCACCATTGTGGCCCCTTTGACAGAGCTGACATCTAGGAATCAGCCCAGGAAAGTGAATTGGACTGAGGCCTGTCAAACTGCTTTTGACACCCTCAAAACTGCCATGTGCACAGCACCGGTGCTTAAGGCACCTGACTTTTCCAGTGAGTTCATTGTGCAAACTGACGCTTCAGAGCAAGGCGTGGGAGCAGTACTCTCACAGATCAATGATGAGGGAGGAGATCAACCGGTGGCTTTCATTAGCCGGAGGCTAATCCCCAGGGAACAGAAATGGAGTGCCATTGAAAGAGAAGCTTTCGCTGTGGTCTGGGCTCTGAAGAAATTGAGGCCCTACCTGTTTGGGACTCACTTCCGTGTTCAGACCGACCACAGGCCCCTCAGATGGTTAATGCAGATGAGGGGTGAGAATCCAAAATTGTTGAGGTGGTCCATTTCCCTACAGGGGATGGATTTTACGGTGGAGCACCGCCCGGGTACAGAACACGCCAATGCTGACAGTCTGTCCAGATTCTTCCGCCTTAGTGATGAGGACTCCCAAGAGGTTGGGTAGTTCTCCCCACTTTCAGCTGGAGGGGACACGTGTTAGACCTGACACCTTTTGGTGTGGTTCTTCCCCCATCTTTTTGCCTCTGACTCATGTGTTTTGATGCTGTGCTGGATTTCGTTTTTGCTGATTTAGATGCTTTGGACACTCTGCCACTGCTGATCAGTGTCAGAGTGTAAGTGCTCCCTCTGTAAATTGTGATATTGTTTGAATATACCTGATTGGCATATTTGTATCACCACGAAGTCCCTAGTAAAGGGCACTGTGTGTGCCAGGGCTGGTGATGACAAATGCTACCAGTGGGCCTGCAGCGCAGATTGCGCCACCCACATGAGTAGCTTTAAAATGGTGACTCAGGCCTGCCAGCGCAGGGCCTGTGTGCAGCCAGTGACTGCCATGTCAGCCTGGCCAGTGTCCCCACTGGCTAGGCCTAACCCTTCCCTGTCTGTGCACATCAGTCATCCCTATGGAAGGCTCAAGGTACCCCCCTGGGCAGGGTGCAGTGTATGGATAAGGTAGAGCATGTGCTAGTGCAGGTAATATGCTCTGGCAGTGGGCTGCAGCCATTTTGTGTGCTCACTGCTGTAAGGCTATCTTGCTCCATAGAGTAACATGGAGGAGGCTGGGCCCATGTGATACCAGCCTATCTTCCCATAGGAACAAGATGGGACATAAGTGAAAGATATCCCTGAACTCAGAATTTAATGACACAACTTTTAGTGAAGGGTGTTTTTAAATCCTGTGTTGGAGAATAGCACTTTTAGAAAGTGGCTGTTCTCTTGTCTAAACCTTTCTGTGTGCCTGGGTTTGTGGAATGCTTGGGTGTGACAGGGGGGCTGCAGAGCCCCCGAGGAGAGGGTCGGAGCCATCCCGGGGATGAAAGGGCACATCTGCCTGCCTGGGAGGAGGGAGGAAGGAATGCCTGATAAGTGCTGAGCTGCGCCTGCCTACCTCCCCCACGTTAGCTCTCTCCTGGTGGTCAACTGACACCTCTGGCCCTGAAGCTGACAGGAAGAAGAAAACCAGAGACACCTCGGTGCTCCGCAACCCCCAGAACTGGTTTAGACTGGACTAAGGGCCTCCATGCACAAAGACTTCAAAGAACTTCAAAGACATTGAGGGGTATAAGGAAAGGACCCCTGACTACAGAAGATTAGATTCTGAAATTCTGCAAGAAAGAAGGAACCTTTGCTGGAAGGAAGACAGCTAGAGAACTAAAGGAAGACTGCCTTGCTGAGTGCTCTAAGGGCTGACCTGTTCTGCTGTCCGACTGGAAGCTAAGGAGAAGAAAGGGACTTTGCTGTGTGCTGTGACCCTGCCTACTTGAAACTGCCAAGACTCTGCTGTGTGCTGTGTCTGCAACTTGAATCTCCAAGGGCCTGAGAAGAGCTGGCCCCCTGTCTGCAACCCAGGGACATAAAGGTTGCCCAAGGACTGCAAGACTCTGCTGTGCCCCCCCCTGAAGCTGCTGGGTGGCAAGGAGATCGTGAAACTGCTGTGTGCAGTGAACATCGGGGACTGCTCGACTAAGCCTGGCTGTGTGTCCCGGATAGCGCGCTGGCTGCTCTCTGCTCTGATTGAGAGCGCCGCGCTGATTGCTGCCTGCTTTGCCCCGAGATCGGCGTGTTCATCGACACGTGCTCGTGGGGGCCGAGGGGTTCTGAAGCTCCCCCAGCGCAGCGCGGGTTAATTCCGCTTGCCCGCATCATCACCGCCGCGGGCCCGGGCCCTGAAATCGACCTCGAGGGTCTGCTTGCATCCACGAAGGGGCCGTGCGGTGATTGGCTGTGGCCGGAGGCTGGTAGAGAAGTGCCGCGACCGGATTGGCCGATTCCCCCAAAGCTGCGGTGACGTCGCGGAGGGCTCGGCAGAAGTGCCGCGACCGGATTGGCCGATTCCCCCAGAGCTGCGGTGACGTCACTGAGGGCTCGGCAGAAGCGCCGCGACGGGATTGGCTGGCTTCGCTGAAGCTGCTGCGAGAGCCGAGGAATTGCCGTGATCACCGCCGGGACCGGGGAAGACTGACCCGACCTCGCCGAGGGATCTGGAGAAGTGCTCGAGCCCCCGGCCTGCCGTCTCTGCTCCCCGCCGCTCCCCGAAGGATTGAGAGCAGGCGGAGAGCCGGCTGAGACCGGCCGGGCCCGAGCGTGAGTGAGCGCTCCCCAGCGAGGTCCACCTGAGGCAGGAGAAGTGCCGGGGGAGGGAAAAGGAGTCCCAACCGGCCCTCGGGTGAGACGCGCTTGTAGCGCTTAGGCTTCTCAGCGGTAGGGGATGATTCCTCTGGCACATGTTGCAATCCACCTTGTTTTCCTTGCTCGTTTTTAGAGCTAATATAAAGTCAATCAGTATTACTCGTTTTTGATACCGAGGGACTAGAGACTTGAGACTATATTTCTTTTATATACAGAAACTTCCTGACTAAATGCAACCATTAAGATTAAGTGCTACATTGCTGACAACGTGATTATCATGCAACTGCCTTATTTACCTTGCTGAAACTAGATAAAGTTATATATTTTTATAAAATATACTTACCTGTGTGGTCTCAGTTTGTGGTGGATTGGGGATTATTGTTGTGTTAAGTGCAAATGTTATCCACATTGCCTCTGTTTAGCCTAGACTGCTCGCGCCATGCTACCTAGAGGGTGAGCAGGGGTTATCTCAGAGGGTTATTCCGTCGCCCTGACCGGAACCAGGGGTCCCTACTTGGGCTAAGGTACTTACCTCTGCCAACCAGAGACTCCCGGTTCTAACAATTCACAACACCCACTCCACGTATAATGTCCATCATTACTAAATACTAAGCAATACTAAACATATAACGATGCATGTGTGTTTTCCAACCCACCCCAAAGTATATAAATTGCATTTGAAATGGTATATGGTATATACACGAAAATGAGTATTTATACTCTACGTTTTTCAAGCAGTTGTATCATTCAGATAATGCATATATAAATATCGGCTGAATGAATTGCGAAAATTACATTTATGAAATGACTCTTAATACAGAAAAGAAGGTCGACACAATTTCATCACATATTTATACAATACTGTACATATGCTAGAGGCTGAGGTAAAATACTGTCTCTAGAGTCTCCTAAAAATAGAAGTTATGTTCTCTAAGAATAGTTCTACCTTAAGCAGAGTACCATGTGCCAGAAAAAAGCTAAATATTTTGGAAATGGAAAAAATAATTTCTCTTTCAGGGAAAAAAAAATAGTTCCAAATGTTTTCAGTAGTGTTGTTTATCAAAAACTGAAGACCGAATTCAGAGTTCAGGGAACGCTGTGTGCTCGTTGTTTTAAAAGTTATTTTCGTTGTTAGGAGAGAACATTAAATCAGACAGGCTTGCGAAAAATTGGTCTACAACAGTAGGTGAAAGTTCGACCAAGTTCGAAAAAGCTGCAATAGTGCATATGTGAGAATCATTGCTTTCATCGATGTCTGGATCAGCAATGCTCACAGAAGGTTGTACCTGTGTGGTGCTGCTTTCATCTCGTACTTCACCGCCACCTACTCGTAATGGTGAAGTCTCAATGAATGCCGTCATCAGAATAGGTTGCATGAGCCGTTACCGAACCAAGCAAAATATCGATATCCATAGGTACTGCTGATGGTAGTGTAAGACAGACGTCCAACACACATTCTTCTCCGCATAGCAGACATCGAAGCACAGGTAAGATGCAATCTTGCCAGATTGGTCTGAATGAAAGAAACCAAGTTGTGTTCAGATCTCTTAGCCTGGCCAATCCGAGGACTCTAGTGATTCAGTCTCGGTAGCGTATTGCTAGGATCGTTTCTTCCATCGTAGCTGGAGTTTTGTCTGTGGCTTGGCTTGCCATATCGGAGCAGAAGGATCAAAAATAAAATTTCCTGCTACGAGTCCCAAAAAAAGAGGCAGGCCACCTAATAAAGAATGCACAAAATTCGGGAAGATGCCCAGAACTGTTTCAAAAGGTGCTAACAGTCCCGAAAAAATTGTCTTAAAAACATGTGCAATGCCACTGGTATCAGACATGTTTAGAATTTGGCTTAACATTTCTACGAAATGCACAGGGCAATTTGTCGATAATAGGGTATGTATCTCTGCCGCTGTCCTTGCAATTTGCAGATCATACGTCTCTTTGGACGAGGTTAAAGGCACAGTTGTCTGTAAAAGAATAGACTTCATTCTGCTTAAAGTATAAATTCGAATAGAAGAGATATTCAAAGAAGGCCATATTGCTGCCTCAATGTCTGGATTGCTGTTTGGATACAATACTTGCATACAGCAAATGACCCTGGAAGTAACGGTTACGTGATAGGCTTTTCCTGGCACCATGCCACAACAGCTGTGGTCACTTATTAGAACGTAGCTGCCGTTGGAAAGCTGTCTGAAAAAAGGCTCTATCTGTGTTGCAGGAGTGCCGTGCAGGTGACATGAAAGGTTATTTGATGAACCTTCGCAGGCTCCATGCAAGTTAATACCTTGACACAGAAGAGTACCGCTTAGTGATTTTTTACAATTGTTACCACTAAGAAATACTTCTTTTTTCCCTTCACTATAACATTTGTGTGCATAAGGTAAATTCCAGGTTGATTTGATGTATCCTTTACCCAACCTTTCATACAGGCCTGCCGGTATATATTTTTGGCAATACTTAAACTGGAAAGTTGTTATCGGAATTGTAATTGTTCCGTGTATTATCCATTCAATGACAGGTCTCTCTGACATTGTCAATGGTAATCTCTCAAGTTTTTCAATGCTCAGAATCGTATAGTTTGCTCCTTTTTGTGCCAAACTGATTTGTTTATCAGTAAGGTTAAAGATAGAAAATAATGAAGTTGTGTTGAATAGACGCCATGGCACGTAGCCTGAACGCAGGTTTTGTAACGTCCAGCCTAGCTGTATAATAGAACACAATTGGGACTGGCCATGTTGTAACATTAGCAAGTCCTGCTCTATTATATCAATAGCAGATGATACAATGCT
Source organism: Lissotriton helveticus (assembly GCF_964261635.1). Lineage (NCBI taxonomy): Eukaryota > Metazoa > Chordata > Amphibia > Caudata > Salamandridae > Lissotriton > Lissotriton helveticus. The sequence goes on along the minus strand of NC_136068.1, from coordinate 873,812,778 downwards.
GTCCAGAGAATACATTCTGGAGGACAGAGTCGTTAACCCATTGTCCACTACAGAAAGTGATTTTTCCAAATTTATACGATCAATTTCTCGTATTTTTTTAGCAGTTTCAATTTGCATTACTTTACAAGCTTTGTTGTTAGCAGTGAATATACCGGCGTATATGAAACGTTTTTGACGCTGTTTGCGAGGTCCCAGTATGAAATCTCGCAAGTCAGCACCGTCTTTAAGTAAAGTCAAGTGTTGCTTAATTTCAGCCAGTGTGGATTTTTGTAGCCACTCAAAGCATAGTTTCCCTACACTGTATGTTGTAACTATCCCTGGATGTTGTCTCTGGGAATATCTTGGGTCTGGCCTGTTCTGTTTGTACCCCTGTATTTTGTTCAGGAATCTATCTTGACAGTCATTTGTGTCTGTGGGCCAGATGAACCATTTTTTCCAATCAGGATTTGTTCTGTTTTGGTGTAAAATATGGGATGCGTCTATCTCCACATCTGTAGTGCTATTATTATCAGGTATGGGCTTTGGAATAGACGGTTTATTTAAGTCTTTTATCTTGGCTAAGCCGAGACAGGATGTTTGTTGAATGGTGTCATTCAGGAATATTATCTGTTCTGGGATCATCCAGGCTCTAAATAATGCTTCTAGACCTTGTACCTGCCAGTCTTTTGAACCCCAGATGGTTTTTGTTTCAATGTTATTTTTCCAAAGTTCAAAACCAAATGTAGACATTTTATCATAAAATTTTTCAGAATAAATCAATTTAGTATTTGTCAACATTGTTTTCATTCCTGTCTTATTTAACATTTTAAAATAAAATGTTTCTGGATCACTGTTGTTAAACCCTGAGAAGTATGGGAATTTCTCATAAAATGTTTTTGAGCTGCCTTTTGGCGGAGTTGGACAATGTTCCCATTGATTATAATTAATAACATTTCTAGGTTGAGCAGATTTATGCAAATAGTGATGACCAAAATGATTATAACAGTACATTTCTTCATAGTTCGATGAACCCTGCAAATAATCATGTTCTGTGAATTTAGCTGACATTACTAAATCTGACATCATATTATTAATATTTTCAAAGTCCCAATCATCAGAGAAAGTACTTGGTGTCACAAAGTCACTTAATGAAACCTTGAACTGATGTGGATATTTCAAGAGCTCAATCGGGCCATAGATTTCGTAATCGGTTGTGTCCCATGCTACCCCACCGGGTATTGGATTGGCTGTGATGTTCACTGATGACAGTTCTCTTTTTTCAAAGTGTGAAGATCTGTGAGGCTTTAGGACCAAGTTGATGTTCTGACTTGCTGTGTCCATTGTACTATATTTTCCATCAATAAATCTACCCAAACATAAAACCATGACGAGCCAAAGCAGGAGGAAAAGTACACCTAACACAATCCATAATTCAATCCATGGTGAAATCAGATATGTTTCTTTTAGTTGATGAAAGAGTTCAGTCATTTTTTCTTTGAAAGATTTTGTTGCTTGTGTTTCTTCATGTTCGCTTGGATCATCGGAAAAGTCATCGAAATTGATGAAGTAGCCAGATGCTTTTCTGTCAATTGTTGGAATTGCTTCCGGATTTTCATTTGTCTTTGGATCTTTCTTTGTTTCATTAGCATAGTCTGATGCTACATCGTTGTAGACAGGTGTTTCTTGGCGAACTGTTGCAATTTGGGTTTCAAGAGGCACAAGTTCCATTGCTTTGTTGCATAGTCCTTTTTTATTCACTGCAGGTTTATCAAAAGTGATTAGTCTCTCAGTTTGAACCTCTTGAATTGTAGCAAGATTTGGTCTTCTGCTATTTCTTGGGAGTCCACTGGGCCTACTACTTATTATTGGCCACATGATTGTGGTTTTACCAGGCCGATGGATACAACTCTGTTCTCCTTTCTACCAGCAAGGGGCGGTAGTACTACTGATCTTGTTCCGCTGACAGCTAAGACCGGTACTGCTTTTCTGTAAGAAGGCCCAAATTCCTTCTTCACCGCGATCTTTTCTCTGACCAGATCCCCAATCTTTGGAATCCAGACAGGTCTTGCTGGGACAGGTGGTTTTTCTTCAGTGGCTGTTGGCTTTAACTTCATGTTACTTAGACTTCTTCTTGTTTCATTTAAGTCCTGTAAAACAGCCAAACGATCTTTGATATCAAAGGCTTTTTCTTTCACCACTGAAGTCTGACAATCTAAGTCCTGGATTTTCATTCTAGTACCGAACAATAGTTCGTATGGAGTGATACCTCTTAGAGAATTTCTTGACAGATTGTTAAGACTACGTTGGACACTTGTTAGATGTTTGACCCACCCATCACCCAAACCTAATACCCTCGCCGTTATAGATTGCTTTATGTAACGTTTTTTTCTTTCCACTACCGCATTTCCCTCAGGATGGAAGGGAGAAGAGTACCGCAATGCAATGCCCATGCTGGTCATGGCCTCTTTGTAAACTCGAGAGCTAAACGCAGGACCCTGGTCAGAATGTAGCATGCCAATTGCGTATGTGCCGATAAAGACTCGCAAATCTTTTATAAAAGTTCTGGCGTCAGCCCAGCGCTGGGGACACATCTTAAGTGAATCTAGTCTTAATAATTATGGGAACGCATTTCTCCGGCTGTATTTCTGCGTATAGATAGCCTAATGCTTTCTAACACTTGTGTCCTGGCAATAGTCTGGTCCGGTTCAAAACTGCGATCTCTGTTGCAGTTCTGACAATCCATTGCAAATTTGTAAATTTGCACGCTCATTCCCGGCCACTAGTATTCTGATTGTAATTCTATTAGAGATTTCAAGATCTCTTGGTGCCTCAGACCCTGTCCCATGTGTGCCTCTTGAATCAAGTAAGCCCTACGGTTCGTGTTTGGAATTACTCTATCCCCCACTCCAGGGATTTGAGCAAAAGGAATGGAGTTCGCATCAATTATGTATGTATTACTGAGTGGATAGTTGAGAGGTAATGCTGCATAGTCGCCTTTTAATGAGGCTTTTACCGCCAGCATAGTTTCTCTATCTATGTGTTTTTTAGAACGCTTTTTTGTGGCTACGGAAGCCGGTTGAACCGCTGCCGCTGTGGCTCTGTTAGCCACTTAATTCCTTGCAACGTGAACGCCATCACATTGATGACTCAGTGTATGTATCACGTGAGTCTTTCGTAGTTCTTTCTGTAAAAGAACTACTTGTTCCCACAGCTTTTTATGCTTTATTGTGGCACCTTTGTCATCCTTGTAACCGTTTTGAATCAAGGTATGCATGTCATTATTGTAAGATCTGACGCAGTAATGCGAATCGCACACTATTAGTGTGGGGAATTCGCAATCGGCATTTTCAAGCGCCATCTTCAAAGATCTTATTTCAGCTCGTTGAGCTGTACAGTTTCTGAGTGATTCAGTTTTTGTTATTATCGGTCTGAATTTACCTAAGCACCAGCGACCTTTAACAATCGCGTACGCTACGTTGTAAGATTTTTTATCCACATCGTAGTGTTGTGCAAATCTGTCCATATAGATTACACAGGTGTACTGTTCGAGAGGCAGAATTTCGATTGGCAGAGGATATTCATGTTCGTATTCTAGATCTTCTAGTTTTTTCATTTTCGGATCAAAAGCTTGTTTCACGTCTTCTGCAGCAAGAGAATTTTCCCATTGTATCCATTTTGGTTCTAATGCCACAGCATTTGGAATGCGTGGTTTTGTTACTGCCTCAAGGGCTGATTCTGCTGTTAAAACAGATATGTTTCTCCCTTGTACTAGGGCTCTTTCTTTTGCTACAGTAGTTTGAACCGCAGTTAGAATTTTCTCAGTTGAACTGAATTTCATTTCAGCTTGTGTGTACAAGTGTGATTTATAAGCTATTGGTACCGTTTCTCCCTCATTAGAGGTCAGGTACGTGAATCCGCATCTTCCTGGAATGACTCGAATTACAAGGTTGCGTACGTTTTTGCGTGTTTGCAGTTTTGTTTTGGTTAACATGTCTGTTTGTAATGATCTTAAAATTTCTGTGTGTTTCTGAGTCAAATTAGTTGGTTTGAAATCAGGTTTTATTAATTCGTATAGAGGTTTTACCCTCTCTGCATAATTTAGAATGTATGTTCTGAAACCTAGTATTGATTGTAAGTTTTTCAGCTTTTTTGGAGCTTGGAGTACAGCACACTTCTCTAAGAAGTTGTCTGCTAGGCTTTTGCCTTCACTTGATAATTCATATCCTAAAAACAGAACAGTTAGGTGAGCAATTCGTGACTTTTTAAAGTTGAATTCATACCCTTCAGCTGCGAACCCAAGTATTATGGTGTTCACTCTTTTCAAGTGTGTCTCCAGGTCATCATCTATTAGATAGATGTCATCGATATAAGATAATGCCTCATCATCATATATTTGTAGTAACTCTGTTACCCTTGCTGAGAATAATCCTGGGCTATTCTTGAATCCCTGTGGGAGTTGACAGAATTGTTTTTGCGACCCCATACAGGAGAAAGCAGTCAAATACCTGCTTTCAGGTGCTATGTTTTGACAGAAGAAACCATTTGAGATATCTAATGTCGTTTTATATTTTTTGCGCACAATGTTATTCATTAGTGCTGCACTGTGTGAGTTTTTTACTGCAAATGATTTGCAGCAGGAGTTTAGGTGTCTGTAGTCCTAAACTAGACATTATGAATCGTCTGGCTTGGAGACAGGAAACAAAGGATTGTTCATTTGTGAGGTGCATGTTTCAATCACCCCCTGATATTCAAGTTGATATAAGATCTCCCTGACTTCTTGCTTTTTAGCTTCTTGCTTAACTGGGTACTGCCTTTGTGCAGAGGGTTGATTTTTTAACTGGATTTTGTGGTGAGGAGAATCCTCATCCCATCCTACATGATTTTATATAACGCAGGAGCTTGGGCTACTGCCATTTTCTTGTAAATGTGTATTTTTTATGAATTGGAATGTGATTTGAGAAGGCAGGCATAATCATTTATTCGCCATGTGGGCACTCCCTGACAAACTCTGGTGGCCAGTCTTTCTCAGCTAACAGGATGTCATAGCCTTATGAAAGGTTATCCCAAAAGAGACCCCTTACTTTCCTAGTCTTGTCCCCCTCTACACGCAATGTTATTTCGTATAATTTATGGAGTTTGCTAACTCTGGTGTCTGCAGTTTCCACTTGAATGTATTCATTTGTGTCCACTGTCTCCAGAAGATTCATCCGGATCTTGCGAGCTATGGTCACTTCTGCTGCGCTGTCTAGCATTGTCTGGGCCCATTCTCAGTTTTTCAGTTGTGTCCTCAGTATTCTCGGCATGTTTTATTTTAATACTAGCTACCTTCTTCTTTGGAAATTGTAATTTTTTTACTTTGATGAGCAGGTTCCTTGTCTTTGGACTTGAGGTGCTCTTCCTTGTGTTTTGACCGTCCTCTTCTTTCCGATTTCTGTGAGGAAGTCTGAAAAGATCGAGAGGGACGTGTATCAATATCTTGATATCTGTCAGGGTTTCCCAAATTATCCCTATTTCTAAGGTTGTATCTTTTCTCAGAGGGCTCCTTCTGGGGAGACTTGCCTCCTCGTTCTGGAGATCTATCTCTCCGTTGAGGAGACCTTCCTCTGGACTGAAACCGTTTTTCTCTGGGAGTGGATTGTTTATTACCCTCCCAACTCTTTTTTGGAGTATTGAGATTATTTTTAATAAAGGTTTTTTCAGGATTTTCAATTAGTTGGGGTTTTAGTGGTTTCCCACCCAAACTATCTCTACCTAGTTCTTCATAGGATTTTTCTATGATTCTGCGAAGTTCAAAAGGTTGTTCTGCTATATCTGTTTCTTTCAATTTCTGCAGATATATTGTATCGTCAATTGTCAATTGAACTAATTCTCTATATGCCTTTGTTAATTCTTTTAGTTTAACTAAAAGTACTTCGCTTGACATTTTTCCAATGTCTGCATGTGGTGTGTAGCCGGCTAGAACCGGCCATGTGGCTCCTGGTCTACCTAGTGAACCGAGCCTGGTGATGTGATTTTGATGTTTTAGGGCGCCATTAAACGAGGGCAGGTGCTCTTGGTATGTTAGTGGAAATTCAACGTCCTCGCAAAGGAGCGTATTCCTCTGGAGATTCCTCTATTTTGTAATAGTGGAAATCTTGTGTTACAGCGTGTGCTGCTGGAAAATGTATCCATGAATAGAATACCTCTGTCTGCCGATATTCATGGGCCTCTACCACAAATATGACTGTACCACCTCTTGGTGATAGTCCATTTTCTATAAGTTTAAGAGTTATAGTTCTTCTTACATTTACTGGAATGATTATAGCATTCGGGTCTTCATCTCAGAGACTTGTGTCATCCGCTAGGAGTTCAGCTGCTATTCTAGCTCTTTCCCTTTCGTTGTCACTTTCCGTCATTTTACTGACTGAAAGGTTTTTTGTTGCAGATCAAGTTTCAAGGAAACAAAGATTAGGTGCACAATATTTTGGAACACTGTATCCTTCAACGTTGACTAAACCAAAAACTATACATAGGAATCTCTTCCTACTAAGTTCCGGCGAATATTAACCTTTTACCCACTCCAGACGTCTTTTGGAGTTTTTACGGGAAAAGCACGACTGAGTTACTCTAGTATCTAGCGTTAGATTATCGCCTTGCCAAACGTTGGGCGCCATGTAGTGTAGTTCCTATATTCCCAATAGGCTCTGCGCATTGGAATAACACAAACAGCAGTTTAGACATAGGACTGAGGTAATCTAGGTCTCTACGGAATATGTTAGACTTAATTAGGTTTGCCAGCTAGCTCAGAGGTCACTAGAAACTTTCTCGAATGTTCAGGTAGGAGTTAACTTTCCTGATTAGACAAGAAGGGATTCGTTTCTGACAACCGCATAAACATGACAACTTTGCTCCCCCCAGAATAAGGAGTATATCTCCAAAGTCGTGTGATTGTGAAAACAATAGACAGCTATTTCACTCAGTCAATCGTGCATGCATAATTTCACCAGAGTGCAGAGAAATAGAGAGACGGGCGTTTTCAATAAAAGTTGTTATTTATTGAGCAGTCTTCTTTCTCATGCAAGAGAAATGAATTGCCACAATTCCAATACTTGTTGTAAAGTAAAGTGCGTACAGTAAAAGGAGTATTATGAAATAATACTGTAAAAGCATTGATATGGTTTCTGAGCCATATGATACTTTAAAACGGATAAAATATATACATACATAAAAACATTGACTAAACGTACTCAACTGGTGCTTCTACGATACGCCTACCCCGGAGTACCTGACCTAAGCCTAATACGTGGGAAGGAGTAAGTAAGTTGCAGTTTAAGTTAAGTTGTTTTTTTCCAAGAATCTGAATCAAGAATTCTCTTAAGATCTAATCAGCTCCGTACCTTGGTTTTTAGAATGAAGGAGGTCTTGTATCTCTCTCTCAGAACTCGATCTCCCAGCAACCCGCACTGGTGACTGGAAACACCGGAGCTGGAATTTCTCGGCAGGAGAAAAGACAGCGTCTCTCTCAGTGCGTCAAATGGGAGGGTCGGCTTCCTTCAGCACTCACATCAGCTGGGCGTCGGGCAAGTAGATAGCCGCTCTGCTCCAAACCACCGTGTGTTTGCTTAAGGTAACGTTGGTATATTTATACCTGAAAGGTGCCGAGTTTGACGTAAGGTTGGACATAAGAAGTCACTAAGTACTAACAGTTCTTTCTGGACTCCAGGAGTTCTTGTTCAAATCAAAACAAAAGCAGGGGGAATTCCCGGGATGCTGGAGGCTTGGTTTGTTTAAAGAAGGCGTTGTACTTTCTAGGAGTCTATGGGAGTAGCCTTGCCGTATTTGGACTGCATTGGCTATGACTAAATATGGACATGATTCTTATGCCTTTATAAGGATATTTTTTGTTATAACCACATAAGGGCATGAATCGGGAATATTTAATTAGGGTCCTAGATACATTCACTGCTTGTCCTATAATGTATTTTAACATTATATGCAAGCGTTTCTGTTGGGAAATCAGAAGCTTAACCCCACAATCTTAATGACCAAGCTACTGGCCCCCAGAATCTGATATATGCCTGATATTACTGACTCTCACTTGAGAAAAAGTAAGGCACCTCCAACAATGGCTGTCGGTCTGGCACATGTGAGTTGGTCACAGCATCATACAAGGAAACAATGAAGTATCACCAATATGTTGGTGTTTTGGAATATTGACAAGAAACAATGTTGGCCGAAGGGCACCCACTGGTGGGCTAGCTGCCTGGTTGAAGAGCAGCACACACACCCTGGAACAGCAGAGTGTATCCATGTGTTAATGCTCACAGCTCATGGACAGTGCTGAATAGAAGTGAGGCCTGACAATTTAATTATCAAATGTTTATTGCCGAAAAACTAGCAGAACAATACACGCAGCTGACCAGGAAAGGAGAAAGACCTAAAATGTCATCTCTTCATCTGGTTCCCTTTGTTCCAATCGGAATTCCTGAGCATTAAAACTTAACTTTCCATCACAGAATGAAGGCCACAAGCCAGAGAGCAGTCTGAAGTTACAACAGAGGGCTTTGGAAATAAATTTTCATTTGAATTCCATGATGGTTGCTGTACCTGTGAGTAATCTGTGCAGTGACCGAGTTGGTAATGATCTACGTTGTTGCAGAGTTGGATCTGTACACATTTCTTGATAGGCTTCGCCAGAGTGCGAATGTTGGAGATTGGACGGAAATTGTTTAAGTCTGTGCAATCTGCTGTTGTTTTTAAGTTGAGCATTCAAGACCTATTCTTTAGTATATACTTATATGTGTATGTACTTTGTGGACTCTGGAGATCAGCCCTAGGACTTGTCTTCTTCCACTTAGTGATTTTTTTTTCTGTTCAACTGCCTCTATTTAACTGTCTTGATAGAAAACGACCAGAAGAGGTCAGTAAAGTACCAGAATTGCTTCCTGCTGAGAGTCTTTCTTTTTTAAATTGTTCTGGCAACTTCCTCTATTTAACTTTATTGAGTAAAAATGACCAGAAGAGGTCAGTAAAATACCAGAATCACTTTATCATTCTCTAGATTACAGTACATAGAAATTTTCTTCCACGAACACCCGTAGACAATGTAGATTTTTCCCAACTTTGTTGACCAGAAAATCTAGATTTTATTAGAGACTCGGAAGCTAATATTTAGAGGTGGGTGGAATTTACGTAATCGCATTACGCAAATCTCCTCGAAACGGTAAAAAATCTCTGCGAACACACGAAAATTCCGCGAACACGCGGAATTGCTTGTTCGCAATGCTTTTTTAATGTTCGCAATCGCTGTTTGCGTGCTCGGGTGGAAATATCTCGTGAACACACATTTCAGAACGCTAACTAGCAAAAAATTTGCGAAGTGGCGGAAGGCAGAATTTTGTGCAATTTTGCGTTCTCCGCGGAACTTGAAATTACCCAAATTCCGTGAGCGGAACGGCCAGGCCTACTAATATTATTGCAAATCTTCTTTATTTCGCATACCACAGTCACTTTAAAGAGCTAGAACATTATAACACAAAGAAAAATTCCAACACAATAAAAGATCAGAACACTAATAACACTTCCTTCTTTTTAAAGTATCAAACAGAAATAAATAAATTAATAGAATAAGAACTATCCCAATCCATAAAATCCACTTGAAAAGTAGATAAAATCTTGTCAACATTAAAGGTCCATCCAAGTTATTGTTGTGCACCCCCTGAAAAGTAAGAAAAAGACAAGTAAGCAAAGGGACGGGAATAGAGAGGGAATAATATTAGCCTCCGAGTCTTTAATAAAATCCAGTTTTTATGGTCAACAAAGTTGGGGAATATCTACATTTTATGGCAAGACTGGAGGCTAATCTTATTGCAAGTTTAAAGCATTCTCAAAAGACATGAAGGAGGATTTTCAATAGGTCTAAAATAAAACTTGCGAAAAACCATATCATTTGACCAATCAGCACATTTCAGAATATCATTTAAAGAAACTCCTTGTAAAAAGGGTTGAGATACAGAGGCACCACGGAGAGAATATGCACCAAATATGCTAACATCAACATTAGACAATTTCATAACTTCTTAAACCCATCTTGCCAGAGTGGAAGGTGAAACAGCTTTGTGAGGTGTCCTGAAAGATATCAGTAACTGTTTAACATTAGATCTTAATAGAGATGTTTTCAGTTCATATTCTTTAACACATCTGACAACACATAAATTGACATAATCATCAAAATAAGGATAGACAATTGTTTGAGAATTAGTCTAGGTTCTGTTGTTTAAGTAGAAACATATACCTTCTGGAGAGAAAACCCTGCTAGAAATTTCAAAAGCTTTAACATCAGAGACACTTCTGAAAGAGACTAAACAGAGAAGGGTAGTCAGTTTGGAGGAAAGAAGTTTAAGAGAAAGTGAGTTGTTAGAACCCAAGCTAGCAATACATTTCAAAACCTTGGAAACATCCCACAGGGAATTGTATCTTGAAATTGGAGGTTTAGAAATGTTTTCAGTTTATATTCTTTAACGCATCTGACAACACATAAATTGACATAATCATCAAAATAAGGATAGACAATTGTTTGAGAATTAGTCTTGGTTCTGTTGTTTAAGTAGAAACATATACCTTCTGGAGAGAAAACTCTGCTAGGAATTTCTTAAGCTTTAACATCAGAGACTCTTCTGAAAGAGACTAATCATTAAAGGGTTGTCAGTTTGAAGGAAAGAAGTGTAAGAGAAAGTGAGTTGTTAGAACCCAAGCTGTCAATACATTTCAAAACCTTAGAAACATCCCACAGGGAATTGTATCTTGAAATTGGAGGTTTAGAAATCCTAATGCTTCTTAATAGTCTTTTTATAAGAACATTTTGACGTACAGAGTAACCATCAACCAAGACATGACCAGCAGCAATAGAGGAACTGTGAACATTGATGGTTCTGTAAGCTAGACCTTTCCCAAAAAGTTCTGAAAGATTGTTAGCTACCTCCACTACATCCACTGAAACAAGATCAAAGTTCCTCCCAACAAACCCATTTCTGCCAAGCCAATCATTAGATTTTATGAGTCCCTGGTGCCCAGGATTCTTTAATGAGGTTTGATGCCTCTTCAGAAAATTCTGGCACTTCCCATAAATTCCTGAAATTTTCCAAGCCATCATTCTCAGATCGCCATCTACAACGAGATTGTGGAGTTCCCCTGAAGGACCTAGAATAATTTCTGGGAATACCGGTAGTAAAACAGGGTAAACCACTATCATTTCTAATAACATAGGGTACCATACTTGAGACTTCCAAAGGGGGGGTCACAAGAACCAGATAAACTTGCCATTTGGGGACCATTGCAACTACGCGAGTAATCATCGAAAAAGGGGGAAAAGAATAACCTTTCAGAAGAGTCCAATCTTGTCTGAAAACATCCACCCCTGCAGGAGTCTGGGTCCGGGTGCCGACTGAAGAAGGTTTGAAGTTAGGTATTTAATCAAAAAGATCCACCTGGCAAGGGCCCAAAAGGTCCATCAGATCCAGAATAACTTGCCTGTGCAGACGCCAATTGCTTGAGTCCCTGTGATTCCTTGAAAACCAGTCTGCATCTAAGTTGTTCAAACCAGGAATGTGCTCTGCCTGAAGTAGGATATTCTGTTTGAGACAATAATCCCAAAATACATTGTCCAAGTCTGCCAAATCCTTCGATTTGGGGCCCCCAAGCTTGTTGACATACTTTACGGCTGAGACATTCTCCATCCTTGAAAGAATGGAACATCAAAGGCTCTAAACAGTTTATGCGTAAACTCCTTTCTTCCTCTTTCCTGAGACCACCAGTAGAAACTGAGCCACAGCTCACTCCCCATCCTAGCAAACTCGCATCTGACTCTATCACGAGGTCTGGGAGAGACCTGAAGATTGCTCTCCCATTCCAAGCTTCTATATTTTTTAGCCACCACACTAATTCCTCCCTCGCTTCCTGAGTGAGAGAGATTTCTTGTGAGTAGTTCAAGCCATCTCTTAGGTATTTGCTCTTCAGGCGTTGTAGGTCCCGATAGTTCAAAGGTCCAGGAAAAATTGTTTGAATCGTAGAGGTGAGTAAACCTATTACCCTCGCCAACATTCGAAAAGAGATCTTCCCCAGGGAAAGTGTATTCCTTAATTCCTTTTTTATACGCTTTAATTTTTCTCTTTGGAATTTGAGTTGACCTTGGACAGTGTCTATCATGAGGTCTAGGAATTGATAAACTGGTTTTGAAATAAACAGGACTTTTGTCTGTTTATCACAAAACCTAGGTCTTCTAAAAGGTTTATTGCCAAGGTAATATGGTCTAAAACTCTCGATTTGACTTGATCCATAATGAGGATGTCATCTAGATAGATGATTAAATGCACCCCCCATTCTCTTAAATAAGCTACCACTGGTCTGAGAACTTTGGTGAAGAACCAAGGACAGAAGAGAGGCCGAAGGGTAGGCAAACAAACTCCCACATTTTTCCACCCTATCTGAATTGGAGAAATCTTTGGGGATCTTTGTAAATAGGAATAGTTAAATAGGCATCTTTTAGATCTAATCTTGTTAGCCAGTCTCCCAGTTGAAGGATATCTCTTATTAGGTGAACACCTTCCATTTTGTAGTGGTGGTACTCTACCCAATCGTTAAGACTTCTCAGATTTATAACAGGTCTCATTCCTTTCTCTTTTTTCTGTGCCAGAACTATATTGCTTATAAACCCATTGGTGTGTTCTAGTAATTCCCTGATGGCACCTTTCTCTAAAAGGTCTTTTACCTCTTGGCCTACTAGTTTCGATAATTCTTGGTTGAACCGTATGATTTCTGAGATATGATCTTGGATGGGTATCCCCCACAAAATCTATTTGATATCCTAAGACAATCTGTAAGACCCAAGGGTCTTGGGTTATGGATGACCAGTTTTCTGCAAATTGAGCTAGTCTCCCACCTATCTTTACAGGGGTAGCAGAAGGGTCTCGACTTACCTGAGCCTCTTGAGCGACAGTCGCCTCGAGAACCCCTTCCTCTGAAAATCTGTTGCTGAGGGTAAAAGTTTTAATAGGAGTTTTGATGTTGAAAGAGGTTTGGTCTAAAAGCCTTTTGAAAGGAGGCTCTTCAGTTGCCTTGCCCTCAGCGGGGGAATTGGCCTCTTTATCACCCGGCCCCTCCAAAAATACGTCTGTCGAAGACCATTTTAATGTCTCTTTGAGATTTTTTAATAGAGCTAAAAGCTCCTACATACTTTGACATTTGTTTTGTAAAGACATTCCCAAAGAGGAGGCCATTAGCCTCTTGACCTCCTTCATTATTAGCAAGTTCCACCAGTTTGTGGCCGATTTTAAGGAGGATGCTCTTTCTTCTCTCCACATTTAAGGAGGTATTAGCGTTGCCTAGGAGGCACACAGCTCTTTGAATCCATTGCCTTAACTCTTTAACATCGTAACATCGTAACTCTTTAACAGCGTAATCTTGTTGGGGAGAGAAGGTCTAGGGCATTCAGATCTGAGACGAAGTCTTACGTCCTTAGGTATTTGTTTTCTCAACCAGAACTGTATGTAATTGGCTACGTGCGCAGTTGGGGTCCATTCAGGGGACAAGGGGTGTTTTAATAGAGAAGGATCGAACATAACTTCCCCAAAGGTCAAGTAAGTCCCCAGAATCTTGGTCCTCTAAAACAAAAACTTTATTGTTGATGTCTTTAGGTAGTAAGGACTCAGATTCGTCAGAATTAAAATCAGAGGAACAACTCAGTTCTACTTCAGCGCTCCCCGAGGAGTCGTCACAGTTCACAACCTTTTGTTTGCGAGCGTTAAATAATTGGGGTTCTGATTAATTACCTGGACCCTTTCCATGGTCCCCATGTGTGTCCTCGACACCACCAATATTCACATGAGCTGAGACTTTCCTAGAATCTGGAAATTGACACCTTTTAAAACTAGGAGCAACTGCTCGTAAATGTTTACGTTTTCTGTCATCCTTGGCTCCAATCTTGGAAAGGGTTCTCCATTAGCTGACCTAAACCTTTCTTCGTCTGAAGTTTTATTTTTATCTAGACACATTTTTTCAAATTTTTTATCCATTTTATTTTCCAAATCCCTGGAAAAGGATTCTAACATTTCTTTAAATTTGTCTTCAAGGGACTTAGAGGTGGAAGGAAACTCTTGGTTCGATAAAACTTCCCGATCCATAATAAATAGAAAAAAAGGTATAAGCAATGGGATGATAAAATGAGGGCAGCCAATATGAAAAAGACGATTGAGACTAACTGAAAGTCAGCTGAGTAACTGACAGCATTTCAAACACAAGCAAATTACATGGGGAACCTATAAGTCAATAGGAAGGTTCCCAAAGTGACAAAATGGCGACCAAGAAAGTGTGAGGACATAATGGTAGTACCTTTACCTTTTTATTACTCCTTTTTACTGAGAAGAGGAAGCAGTGACTTTTTTGTTGACAAGCGGAAGCGGAAGCTGCGGGTGGAAAGGAAAGTCTTGGTTAAGCCCTTCCGGGCATGAGAAGGTGAAAGGAGCGCCCTGGCGTTAGGGAGACGGGAGCCTGCCGAGGACGAAGTAGGTAGTGACACAGCTGCGTTAGGAGCATTATTAGAGCTCCTAGCAGCGCGGATGTGTGGCGCCCGCAGTAACCACGAGGGTTACCATGGAGAGTGCCGGATGCCTGTAACGGGGATCTCCTTAAAGATAATCGGAGGTAAAGGGTCAATGAAGTGAGTTGACAGTTTCAACACTGTGAGCAAGTTGTGAATGTCACTTTCCTTGAGTGGATGAATGTGTGCCAGGAGGCATTGTTGTTGCAGGAGAGCTCAGGATGACCGATAAGGATAGTAGACTATGATGGATGACAAATACCGAGTAAGTTAGGTGGTATCAGCTGCCTCATTGTCTGTAACTCCTCTTCAATAATGACTGCTTTTTCCATGAAGAAGGAAGCAAATTCTTCGCAATTTGGAAGATTGTTGGTTCCAATACCGGCAAGGTAGGGTTGGTTGTTGGATTGCTGCTTGACAATTTCAAAAGGTTTTTGGGCACGATTCCTGGCTTGGTCCAGTAGGGTTCTAAAGATATTGGCTTTCATGTTTCTGATTGTTTTATTGTTTGTTATAAGTGTTTCTCACTGACCTTTCCAAGTTTTCCATCGAAGGTGAGGATCTTCTGGCTCTTTTTGCTAGCCTCTGATTGCATCTTTCAGAATTGCGGTTTTAGTTGAACCTGGGTTTAGAAGATTTGGTGGATACACAATAAATTTGTTAATTGTAGGGGAGCAAGCAAGTCAAGGATGTTCAAGAAGGAGGTATTGTAATGCTCTGTTAGGTCGTGGATGTCCACCATGTCCACCTGGGGGGGGGTCAGGTAATTGGATCACTGACACAATATCAACAACAAAAATGTCCAAGTACAAAAATATCGCAACAAAAATATTGTTGTCCAGAATATCAAAGTCCTATCTTCAGAATGGTAAGTACAAAAATATTGAACAAAAAATATATAATTAAAAAAAAGATAGTTAGAATATTTAGAAAATGTTTAAAATAATTAAACATACATATATAAAAATATAATATATAAATGTACTTTATAATATTAATAAATTATTATTATAATACATTGTAATGTGTTAGAAACATATTAAAAATTATGAATATATCTATATATACGTATACCAGTAAAAATATAATGTATGTATAATAATTACAAATATTAACAGTGACATACAATAAATTGTTTATACACAAGAAATATTTAGGAGTCAAACACAAACTCTAATCACAAACAACTCTTGACGTGACACAAAAGAGGGGTGTGAGCTAGATGAATCAGTGACACAACGTGATACTATATCAGTGCTTGCACTAACTCCTGGGCAAGGAGAACCCATATGATGTAACAGTGGCGGTACAGATAGACAACTGATGGGAAAATTCTCACCTCGGGTATGTGCCTCACGTGAATATGGTGATATAGTATCACGTTGTGTCACTGATTAATCTAGCTCACACCCCTCTTTTGTGTCACGTCAAGAGTTGTTTGTGATTAGAGTTTGTGTTTGACTCCTAAATATTTCTTGTGTATAAATTAGGTTACTGATGGGGGCATATATTTCGTATGGAGTCGTTAAACTAGCCCTCGGACCCTCTTCTATGTAGTGTGTTATTTATACAATAAATTGTGTCAGTTAAAAAAGAAAACAGCAGTCACAAATAGGCAGCGTAGTTCAAGTCCTAGGGCGGCTGTCGGCATCTCACATACCCTAACTTTTTTAAGAAGTGATCCATACGTGCAGTGTTCAAAGGGTCGAAGCAGGCCAACACTGCTCCTCTGCAGGTTCTAACATCCTTTTCAATCCAACCCCTTCTCATTAAGGTTTTTCTGTCTTCTAAAAGATTATGGCACAAGCATAGGACATGAATTAAGTCTTCCCTATAACGGCCACAGAGCTGACACGTTCCCTCAACCACCTCTCTTTTCTATTTTGGCAGGTCAAAGAAAGCACCCCCATTCTCAGACTCAGAAACTAGAGCTTAATACATGTTTTAAAAGTGGTCATTAAGTAGCTCTGGGTGCCAGCTGTAAGTAGGTTCGTAGGGTCATATATCCATGGCTCCGTGCAGAGAGGCTGGCCCTGTCTTCTACTTTCACACTGAGTTTTGCTAGCCTCTTGAATTCATTTTGGCTTACATTTAGGACCCAGAGGTTGCTCAGACCAAGAGATCTAAGGCCGCAGGACAGGTAGTGGTTCCCAGCCGGTCATCGGCATGTGTTCAGCTAGGTCCATAGATAGTGGGCCAGACTGCCTTCCTTAGCCGCCCTGCGCTTATGGCAGCTTATTAAGAAAGTCGCCATATGGCCCAATGACTGTCTGCAGATGCCAAATTCCAGCTTGATTTGTGCTGGTGATGTATAAGAGGGTTGCTGGAAGAATGTTCTATAGATTTTTGTGACAGATTTATCCAGTTGCTGGCTGTCACACCCTTTCAGAACTACAACAGTAGGGATATAATTATTATACCCACTGTAGCAAGTGCAACAGTAGGGAAAGTGTTGGATAGCGGAGGGGAGTGATTTACTATTCCCACTCCAGCAAGTACAACAGTAGGGAAAGTGTTGGATAGTGGAGAGGAATAATTTACAATTCCCACTACAGCAGGCAGAACTGTAGGGAAAGTGTTGGATAGCGGAGTGGAAATAATTTACTATTCCAACACCAAAGAGTCCAACAGTAGGGAAAGTGTTGGGTAGTGGAGGGGTAACAATTACTATTCCCACTCCAGCAAGTGCAACAGTAGGGAAGGTGTTGGATAGGGGAGGGGAATAATTTACTATTCCCATTCCAGGGAATGCAACAGTAGGGAAAGTGTGGATAGCAGAGGGGAAAAAATTTACTATTCCCACTCCAAGGAGTGCAGCAGTAGGGAAAGTGTTGGATAGCGGACGAGTAAAAAGTACTATTCCCACTGCAGAGAGTGCAACAGTAGGGAAAGTATTGGATAGCGGGGTAGATAAAATGACTATTCCCACTCCAGCAAGTGTTACAGTAGGGAAAGTGTTGGATATCGGAGTGGAATAATTTACTATTTCCACTCAAGCCAAATAATAAAATATTAATTACCAAACCATTAATTAATGTACAAATGTTTTACCTCCCACCATCTTCCCCTAGAAATGACAACACCAATATTGTAAAAGATAACACTAATAACATGATTAATTAATAATTAAAATGAACAAGCTATTTAAAAACAACCAATAATTAATGAATTCACACTATTAACTTAATAAAACAGCTTAAAATAAATGTTATAATAAAACAGTTAAAAAATATATTAAAATTAAATTACCTCCCAGCCTACTCCCCTATCAACCCGAAACCCGCTCTTAAAAAATCACAAATAATATATTTACCAACTAATTATTAATAATTATCAAACACTTAATAACTAATCACTAACAAATTATTTACCACAATTAACAATATAAAACCATAAATACTTAATTATTTAAAATTGTTAATTAATTGTAATTAAATTACTTCCCACTATTTTTCCCTATAAACCCACAAATCCCTCAAAAAAAGGAACACAAGTAAGATATTTACCTAATAATTAATAATAATTAACAACCAATTAATAACTAATTAATAATTAATTAATTACCACAATTAACAATATAAAATATTAAATAGATAGATATTAATTAATTACAAATTAATTACAAATATTAATTAATTAATAATCAAATTACTTCCCACCATATTACCCTATAAACCCACAACCCGCTCCTAAAAAAATAACACAATTAAAATAGTTATCAAATAATATTTATAATTAACAGCCAATTAATAACTAATTAATAATACATTAATTACCACACATATCAATATAAAATATTAAATCTATATTAAATACATGAATATTAATTAATAAAAACTATTTATTATTCCCCTCTAAACCCACAACCCACTAAGGAACAAAAATGCAAAATGTATTAAAAGATATCTTCTAAAAATTTAATTTTATTTGGGTCTGCTTTTTTTAAGGTGGGTGCCCTGGTGGCCACCCAAGGCATCCACCATTTACTCATTGAGGGACATCGGGGGGGCAAGACACCAGTAGCCCCAGTCATCTCCCTGCATACAACAGGAGCCATCATTTTTATCATCCGCATGAATCACCTACTTGTGCTGCCCCCTCCAGGGCAGGAGCAATATTTTGATCTGTTTCTCTGCCAACATCACTGCAGGCAGGGAAAAAGATCAAATGTGTGCACCCCCCACACCCCCATACCCCCATAACCGGCGGCGACTATATGGAGTCTTCCACTTGACAGGCAGCTCTTTCAGCTCAACAGACGCCGCTGATGTCTTTAGATGCTTCAACGGCCTTTGATAGCATAGAGTGGGCCAACTTATTTGCTATGCTTTCCCGATAGGGTTTTGGACCTAAATTCTGTAGTTGGGTAGGATTGCTCCACCAAGGTCCGTTAGCCAGAGTAAGGGTCAACAAAGCATTATCAAGAAGTTTTGGATTACGTAGGGGTACCAGACAGGGTTGCCCCTTTGTCGCCATTGCTGTTTGCTCTAGCGCTGGAGCCGCTGGAGCATTAGGTCAGAGTTGAAACAATTATCTGGGGCATAGTGGCGCTGGGTGGATAGGAAGATCGTATCTCCCTGTATGCTGATGATTTAATACTATACCTCGTGAGACCCTACTTCTCTATAGCAAGAGTCCCTCACATTATTGAGCTCTTTGAGAGCTACTCGGACTACACCATATATTAGTCCAATGATTGGTGTTCCCCTTGTTGGGTCCCTCCCCAGGGCTCCCAGCAAGCTGTGCTGCCCTGATAGTTATAGAAGGCTTCAAATATCTAGGCATCTTTGTAACTCGTAAACAACAAACATTCCTTCAATGGAACCTTCTCACCCAAGTGAATAGACTCCACACCAACATAGTATATTGGCGCACTCTCCTGCTGACTTTAATGGGTAGAGCGGCACTGTATAAGATGATGACCCTGCCACGACTCTGAAAAATACCCCCCTAATTGATTCTGTCGTCCCTTTTTAATCAGTTAGACCAAGAACAAGACACTCTTTTATGGCAGGGATTGTAAATTGAGAGATTAAGTCCCCTTCAATCCTGAGGGTCCCTGGGGGCCAACTAGCCCACCAAGTACCTCCAGTATGCACCACAGAGCTTGTTGCAGAGAGGTGGTCCAAGGCCACGCCCCTTTTTACCCCACTCTGCAAATGAAGCTTCTGGTGCACTGCTGGTGGGGTGATGAGGTCCTATATATATATATATATATATATAGGTTTTTAAATTTGATGAAGAAGTGCCGCATGAGGTCCCACTGAGGTGTACAAGCAGGACTGCATTGACCAGAATGCCCGGAAGCCAGGGGGCGGGCTTATGTTTAATAAATGAGGTTTCTGATATCTTCATGTGTGCGAGTTCATTTGCCAGTGATCAAGAGCGGCAGCCCGAAACGCGTTTGGCAGCTGATTCGGCTGCCTATGCCGGCTCCATTTGCTGCACCCTCACGCAGAGACTGGTAACTTACCTGTGAGGCCCTCTCCAAATAGGTTTCCCTTGTTGTTTGGATATATATATCTGACGTCTCAAATGACATCACTGAAGACATCATCCACGTGACAATCAGATACACCTCATCATACACTAGTATAACCTTTCATCACTCACTGTAAAATACAGAGTGCCATATTTGAAACCATTGACACACCAATACAAGTTTCTAAACACCCACTCAGTGATTCCTAGATCTATACACACATCTAATCAGTTACCTATATATTCACTCATACATGATGTCAATGATCAATAGAACACTATCAAATATACGTATACACCTATATCGACTTTACACACCAGCACACATCCTAATCACTTATGAAGTCATCCTACTGACTTATGCAACCAATGGATCATACTTACTTGTACTTAGCTACACACTTATACAAACCCCACTTCAACTATTCATATGGATAGTAACTCATACTTAGTGTGCTATAAAATCACTATTACAAGTATACAGTTATCTATACAGTCACTCATACAATCACTGAGTCTTATGTATACTTATTTATATACAACTGACACATACACTGCCTTTTGTTTTTCTAGTTTGTTGGACATGTATCATTGAGACACATATTTGCTCATCACCACACCCATAAAGATATTCACTCAACCAAACAACTGTTATAACATGTAGTTTTAACTTCATATTTATTGATTAGTATTTTGTAAAGCGCCTGGTTACACTAGCAAGTGTGTCCCCGCGCTGTAAATGCTAATAGTAGTAATTAGTTGCTGACGCTTCTTTCGATTTTAGTTGCTAGGGAAGAGTAGTGATTTCAGGTCTTTCCTGAATTTTTTTTCTGATGGTTCGGTGCGCAGTTCCACTGGCAGTTGGTTCCATTTCTTGGCCGTTTTGACTCTGAAGGATTTTCCACCCATTTTGGCTGTTTGGACCCTCGGGACATGAACCTGCCCCGTCCCACATGATCTCAGTTGGCGGGTGGGTTCGTACCATTTCAGAAGACCACGTAGGTATCTTGGATCTTTGTCATGCAGTATGCGATGACCTGTACATAGGGCTTTGAAAGTCACCCGTTCCCTGATCGGGAGCCAGTGGAGGGTTTTCAGAGCTATTTTAGATGAAGCTCTCCTGGGTAGTTGTAGGATCAGACGGGCCGCTGCGTTCTGTATTCGTTGAAGTCTAGAAAGACTTTTTTCGTTGGCTCCTAGATACAGAACGTTCCCATAGTCTAGTCTAGATATTATCAGGCTATGGACTATGGTCTGGCGCACTGGTACGGGCATAAGGTCGAGCGTTTTCCTAAGGACCCGTAGTATCCCGAAACAGGTTCCTGCTACCTGTTTGGTCTGGTGGTCGAGCGTAAGGTTTTTGTCTAACCAGACCCCTAGGTTCTTTACTAAATGGCTTGGAGTGGGCAGTTCACCCAGCTCTTCCGGCCACCATGCTGAAGTCCATACTGATGGAGCTTTGCCTATTATCAATACCTCCGTTTTGTTACCATTCAGGGGAGGCAATTGTCTGCCATCCAGAGTGCCACCTTCTGCATACAGGCCGCAAAGTTGGTGGCGCTTTGCTTCTCTGGTTGCGTTAGGGTTACAGTCAATTGCGTATCATCAGCATACGATACTATCTCAACCCCAAACGTATCTGTAATTCCGCCTATGGGGGCCACATATAGATTGAAACGAGTGGGGCTGAGACTGGAGCCCTGTGGCACTCCCTGATTGAGTTTTATTTCCTTGGACTTAAACTGGCCTTGGGCGACCTGGAAGGTTCGGTCGGTTAGGAAGGATTTCATCCATTCCCAGGCTTTTCCTCTCACTCCTCCCTTTTTCAGACACTGTAGCAGTGTGTGGTGGGCTGCAGTGTCGAAGGCGGCACTAAGATCAAGGAGAATTAGTGCCGCCGTTTGGCCCTTATCAGCATATCCTCGTAGGGCTTCTGTTGAAGACAGCAGGGCCGACTCGGTCGAGTGAAGGGCTCGAAATCCCGATGGAGAGGGATGGAGAAGTCCATTAGCTTCAGCAAATGCTGAGAGCTGTATATTCACAGCTTTCTCAGCGATTTGTGCGAAGTAGGGAAGAAGGGAGATGGGTCTGAGGTTGTCCAACTTTTCTATACTGATATTGGGTTTTTTCCTCAGAGGCAGAACAGTCGCTTATTTCCATGGGATGGGGACTTGTCCTGTACTAAAAGAGAGAGCCAGGAGGTGACTAATATGGGGTTCCAGGGTGGTGATGCTGCCCTGGAGTCTTTTGGGGGTTGCTGGATCATTCGGTGATCCTGATTTAATACTGTTTGCTATACAGCATAAGGTTTCCTTAGGCGGAACTATGAATTTCTGAGAGACATTTATCCTCCTGTGTCTGTATGTGGTTGTCTACCTGTTCCCTGCCTGCTCTGGCCTTGTCTGGGAAGCCAGCGTAGATTTTGTCCACTTTGTTTGCAAAGAACTCGGCTATTAAGTCGCACGTTTTGACTGATCCCGTCATGGGGGTGGCTAATGAGGTAAGATCAGAGAGTTCTCTGTATACTAAGAACATTTCCTTCATGGAATTGTCGGCGTCTTTGATTCTCGTACAGAAGTAGGATTTCTTAGTTTTTCGAATGAGTGCATGGTATATTTTAAGACTGTTCTTATACTCAATTCTGTCTGCCTCGAGGTAGTGTCAGTCAGTCAGTCAAAAGTCTTTATTTCGATTAATTAAAATCATAAAAGCAGCATCAGAAAATTCATACATACAAGTTATTAACATTTTTAAAAAGTTATATACAAACGGATAGGTATACAGATTTTTAGCAGCTGTTCAAACATATGCAAAGTATATACAATTCATGATTTGTGCATAATCTATGCAAATAGCAAACTTTGTAGCACCACTATAGAAACCATAGTATAGAAATACGCTATATACAAATAAATAATTGTGCAAAATATTACAAGTTTTCAGATATATACACTCATATTTACAACTCATGACTTGTTCAAAAGTAAAGCCTTGTAGCACCTCTATTAGGCACTCAAGAAAACTGAATGCCCCCTTCTCCTCCTGCTGCGCATTGAGGTAAACAAGTGTTCCCATTGTTTTTGTTAATCCTCACTGCTGCCACCAAGAAACTTGCTACACTAAAAATAGTGTGCACGCTACTCAATAACTGCAAGTGTAGGAGGGCTGGTCTCACTTGCAGGAATCCTGCTTCTCTTAGTATGGGCAGTAAAACTTTGTTACGGGCCACAGAATACTTTTCACAAAACATAATTAAATGGAGTGTATCTTGAATGGAGAAATTGTCACAGGAGCATGGTGCAGAATCTTCCGATTTGGCCCAATGCGCAAAAGAACCTAAAGTGAGATGTATTAAATTAAACCTAAATCTTGTCAACAAAAAACGATGGAACGGTTTCGTGACAATCCTTAAATAAGGTTCTATTGAGGGGGACAACTGTAAAAGGTAAATACTTCTTACACCCTTTTTTTTTAGCTCCTCTTCCTCTCTATCTGCCTCCAGCAAAATTCTGAAATTATGTTTGATCCAAACCACATCCTCTTTCTTAATACTCTCTGGGGCTGTATATAGTTCAGGTCGGCCCAGTCTGACACACGCCGCTCTAACGTATGCCAGCCATGGGATTCCCTCTGCCTTCTCCAGAGCTAGACAGTCTTTGAGAATAAGATGGTTAAGTGTAATTTCTTCATTAAGCCACATATTTGCCCAACAAATCAGGGGTGCTATCTTTAGATGATCTGTAATGTAACCTAGGCCTAATTCAGAATGTATAGAAAGAGTTGGGGTTGACTGTGGAACCGATAACAAAGATCTAAGAAATCTGTTTTCCACAAGTTGGATTTTGCTGACAGAGGCGTAACCCCAAATAGAGGCCCCATAGGATGCGATAGCACAGCATTTAGACTTGTATATTTTTAGCATTGCTTCTATAGGTCTGGCTCCCAATCTTTTTGCAAAATTAAGAAGGGCTGATGTAGATCTTATGACAGCATTACTTTTCTGTTTCTCCTGGGGGAGCTAATTACCCTTTTCATCGAATAAGACACCTAGGTAATTAAACACCCGTACCATGGAAAGATGGTTACCCAGGCATCTAAATGTGGGGACCTTACTGATCTTCCTTCCATGTCCCGCAATCATTACATGGGATTTGCTACTGTTAACTTTTACGTCTAATGACTCCATAAAGGTGCCAAAGTTATCCAGCAGCCTCTGGAGGCCCACCCCTGTCCGGGCAATTAATACGGCATCATCCGCGTACAGGAGGACCGGGATGCCCGATCCCCCTGCACGCGGAATGTCTGCCCTAAGCCCAGTCAAGGATTTTTCCAATCCATTAATGTATATTGTAAATAGGAGGGGTGCCAGAATACAGCCTTGTCTGACACCCCGCCTAGAGTTAAAAGGGCTCGTGCACCTACCCTCCTGCGTGACCCTAACTGCTGCTGTAAGATTCTGGTGGAGGTCGCTTAGGAAGTAGACTAGAGGTGCTTCTATCCCTATTTCCAGGAGGATATTCCACAGTTTGGAGCGATTCACCAGGTCAAATGCTGACGAGAGGTCCATGAACCCAAGGTATAAGAGACCATCTTAAGCTGTAGTATATTTATTAATCAAAAGGTGGAGGTTCAAGCATTGATCCATGGTGCTTCTATGTTGCCTAAATCCATACTGTAGATTCGAGAGAACCCCCCTGTCAGTCAACCAATCCCCCAATTTCTGCAAAATGACTCTGCCCATGATCTTAACGGCAGAGACCAGGAGGGAGATTGGTCTGTTACAGGCGGGGTCCCCTCTCCTCCCTTTTTTAAATATGGGAACTATTATTGAGGAAGCCTACGAGGGGGGAAAACCCACTGAAGATGCTGCGTTAAAAACATTAGTTAAAATCTTCGCCCAGAAAGTGGGATGTAATATATAGAGATCAGCGGGCACCCCGTCGGGGCCTGGGGCCTTATGTTTCATTGTTTCTCGTATGGCCTTTTCTACGTCCGCTATTTTGAATTTAACCGGTTGTGTTGGGAGGCTCAGGGTGAGGTCACTAAGATGTAATTCCTGGTGATCCCTGTCACTATAGATGCTCATAAAGTGATTGAGCCAAGCATCATCAGGGATAACGCAATCTGTGTCCAAGTTATCCCTTTCCGAGAAATAAGACTGATTTATAGTAGCCCAAAACTTCCTGCTGTCCTTTAACACGTCAATTGACTGCAGGTTATCCCATGCCTCCTCTTTGATTTTATTTTTACGTATGGATATTACCCGTTTGTACTCCTTTCGAAGAGAGACGACAAGGGCCCTGTCCCTTGGGGAGCATTTAAGGGCCTTTAAGAGAGCCCCATGTGCTTTTGAACACGTGGAGTCAAACCACCTGAATGCCTTATTGGTATTGGGCCTACTCTCCTTGTGTAGATTTTCAGCTATTTGGTTACAAATTACTGAGAAGGAGGTTAAAATCTCTGAACCCACAGCTTTCTCATCCAGGCATATTCCAAGGTTAGACTCCACCTGGTTCGCTAAATTCTCAAAAAAAGCTTCTGGAACTACAGCTTCCCATTTTATGCGTCTCCCTTGATCTTTCAAAGACAAGGGAATTGGTGCAACCCTGCCTGAGTCAGTAGTAGCGCCCTTACACCTCAATTCGACTTCCAATACAAGCGGATTATGGTCGCTAAAAGTCGATATCATAACTTTATATGACCAAGTTTTTGTCAGGACACACGGAGATACGAAGATGTAGTCAATCACAGACTCCGCACCTCGTCCCATAAAGGTGGGAACTGTCTCTCCTCCATCTTCCTTATCTGGTTCAGTTAAATTTAAGTTAGATAGTAATTCCTCTAGGGCACCCCCCTGTTTAGTATGTTCAAAGTGGGGTAGTCTCTCGTTCATTAATCACACTATATCCTCTCCATAACAGTCCCACTGGCACGGGTGTAAATTAAAATCCCCCATGAGGATTATCTCAAAATCGAAGGGGTTTTTAGACTTATAGACTGACAAGTAGTGATCTAATGCACTAAAATGATCCTCTTGCGGAGAATTTCCTATTGCATTGTACAGATTTATTAGGAGGTAGTGTTGATCGGCTATCAACCAATCTATTATAAGGAAGTTATCTGATTCCCCCTTGAGATTTTTAAAATTGCCTATTAGGTCGAGGGAAATTAGAAAAAGTAAACCCCCCTTAGGTCTCCCCGCTGAGCCCCGGACCGCGGGGATAGAGAAACTATGATAGCCATCTAAGATAAAACCCGAGTCTGCATCCCAGGTTTCCTGGAAAGCCAGGATATCAAACTGTCTTAAAAATTTTAACCAGATGTGATCTGTACTTTTTGATCTGATTCCCGCCACATTCCAACTTATCATTTTGCATGTGCGAACCTGATTATGTATTATATCAGTTACGTCAGTCTTCCCAATTCCAGACTCCCTTAGTTCTTCTCCCAGTCAATCATTTTGATCCATCTGCGAGAGGGGTGAGAAACGATTATGTAGTTCTATGTCGTCCCTATGAGAAAGATGTACTAGGGGATCTGGTTATATGGGTGTGGCTATCGGTCTTGTTGAAGCAGTAGTCTCCCCTCCCCTTGGGCGCACTTGTGTGGGTCTCCCCTGACCACTCATCATTGTTTGATAGGATACTGGCGGTTGTGTGGGCGTTGCTATTGGTCTTGGTGGGACAGTAGTCTCCCCTCCCCTTGGATGCACGTGTGTAGAACTCCCCTGCCCACGCATCCTAGTCTGATAAGATGTTGAAGGTTTGTCAGTGGGACATGGGTTATATCGTGTATGTTGCTGATTCAATTGTTGACGGCAACTATGGACTCCGACTGGGGGATAGAAGAACCCCAAAGGAAGAGGTCGGATCCCCTTATTGTCAATGTTAGAGCCATCCCAAAATAACTTTTCAGCAATATGCCTTTTACTGAAATTTACCACTACACAGTCTCCAGGGATATTTTTGGGGCAGTGCCCTACCCAATGAACCCTCCTTGCCGTGGTAAGTGCACAAACAACTTCCTCACCGCCTGAGCTAAACTGATGGCTCCACTGTCTAGCTTTAATCATTAGATCAGCGGTGGTTTCAATAGTGTCGCCCCTAATTGGAGGTACCCCGGTGAACACGGCTACCAGTGGGGCTGCCTCTGGAGGCAATTCCAGATTGTGACCCTGTCAGTGCTGTCGACCCTTACTCACAGTCGATGACTGGCTAAGCCCCATGTTTACACTAGACGAGGAGTCCCCCACCACCGTCCCCACCAGGGGGGTCCCTATCTGCCTTTGGGGGCCCCCTAAGCTAGAACTTTTTTTTCTGTGTATCAACGGTTATCTGACTAGTAACAGATACTGCTGGCTGAACACCACCCCCCAATGTCCCCCTATATTGCTTAAGTGTATAATCGATTTTTTCACATTTTATCAAAAGCCCAGACACACATGTATTTAAAGTATCAACAATGTCTTTGGCTATGGACACTAGGGCTGGTTCCAAATGAGAGATAATTAGGTCCTCCACCATTTTTCCAATTAAATCTTTAAGGGCGGGTTCTATTCCAAGTGTCTTAGTCCTTGATAACTTTCTTCTACCCATAATATTTGTGTTCTTGCCCCTATATTTCAGGAGGGGCTTGTGTGTTACGGCAGCCGGTATGATGGCTGATGTCTCAGGGGAAATGTCCTGGGCGGTTGAAGGAATTATAGGGGTAGGAATCGCTCCCCGGGTCGTAATCACGACGTTAGGCTCCAAAGGAATCACCCGGTTGTTGCTTGTCAGAGGCACTTGTGTGGGGTCAGTTGATTCTGTAGAGTTAAGGCCCAGTTCTTTTTCGGCATTAGCGATCTCTTTTGACAGGACCCCCACAGCAGATGTTAAATAGGAAATTATCGACTCAGACTTTCTAGGATGTTTAGCTTTAGTCCCCATATCATCAATGGTACATACCTTTTTCCTTTTGCCCATTACGATGTTTGGAACGTGGACGTTAGGGGGGTCACCCGACCCGACCTCTTCCAACCCCTGACGGCCACAGACGGCCCGCCCTCTGCCTGGGCTCAGCCCGGCGCTGCCCACGGGCGTCCCGTGACGCGGGAGGTGCTGCTCGTGTTTATGCGCCTCCGGGCGGAAGCAGCAGGCAAGAGGAGGCGGCGTCCCGGTCAGGCAGGGGGCGCTAAGGGCGCTGGGAGTTGTAGTCCCTGCTCGACCCCACACGACGGCCGGAATGGACTTCGGCTGCGGGGGGGGGGGAGCTGTCCGCTGTCTTGTGCAGTCTTGTGCCTCCGTGAGCCCCTGGTGAGCAGTGGTGAGTGTTGCCCCCACACAGGATTGAAGCCCCCGCTCCCCCGGAGGTGCTGCTCGTGTTTATGTGTCTCTGGGCGGAAGCAGCAGGCAAGAGGAGGTGGCGTCCCAGTCAGGCAGGGGGCGCTAAGGGGGTCTGGGAGTTGTAGTCCCTGCTCGACCCCACACGACGGCCGGAATGGACTTCGGCTGCGGGGGGGAGCTGTCTGCTGTCTTGTGCAGTCTTGTGCCTCCGTGAGCCCCTGGTGAGCAGTGGTGAGTGTTGCCCCCACACAGGATTGAAGCCCCCGCTCCCCCGGAGGTGCTGCTCGTGTTTATGCGCCTCCGGGCGGAAGCAGCAGGCAATAGGAGGCGGCGTCCCGGTCAGGCAGGGGGCGCTAAGGGCGCTGTGAGTTGTAGTCCCTGCTCGACCCCACACGACTGCCGGAATGGACTTCGGCTGCGGGTGGGAGCTGTCCGCTGTCTTGTGCAGTCTTGTGCCTCCGTGAGCCCCTGGTGAGCAGTGGTGAGTGTTGCCCCCACACAGGATTGAAGCCCCCGCTCCCCCGGAGGTGCTGCTTGTGTTTATGGGCCTCTGGGCGGAAGCAGCAGGCAAGAGGAGGCGGCGTCCTGGTCAGGCAGGGGGCGCTAAGGGCGCTGGGAGTTGTAGTCCCTGCTCGACCCCACACGATGGCCGGAATGGACTTCGGCTGCGGGGGGGAGCTGTCCGCTGTCTTGTGCAGTCTTGTGCCTCCGTGAGCCCCTGGTGAGCAGTGGTGAGTGTTGCCCCCACACAGGATTGAAGCCCCCGCTTCCCCGGAGGTGCTGCTCGTGTTTATACGCCTCGGGCGGAAGCAGCAGGCAAGAGGAGGCGGCGTCCCGGTCAGGCAGGGGGCGCTAAGGGCGCTGGGAGTTGTAGTCCCTGCTCGACCCCACACGACGGCCGGAATGGACTTCGGCTACGGGGGGGAGCTGTCCGCTGTCTTGTGCAGTCTTGTGCCTCCGTGAGCCCCTGGTGAGCAGTGGTGAGTGTTGCCCCCACACAAGATTGAAGCCCCTCGAGGTAGTGTATCCGCCATTTCCTCTCATAATTTTTACATTTTGCTTTTTGGTCTCGGAGTTCACCGTTGAACCAAGGGGCGGATTTGGTCCGTCTTACCGGACCCTTATGAGTCCATGGTGCTGTATGGTCAAGCGCCTTTAGGATCAGCTTATTGAGATTTAAGCAGGCGGATTCTATATCTTTGTCTCCAAGGGGGGCTTCTAATGTTATGATTTTATTGAAGGCCTCTGTGGAGAATTTAGCCCATTTCCTATGTTTGTTGGTGTGGGTGGGTTCCTTGTGTGATCCATCCTCCGGTACCGATACCCTAAAAGTTACAAGGAGGTGGTAGGACCATATAACTGGAGTGGGTGAGTCTATGGTTAAGGCATCCCAGTTGGCAAAGATGGGATCTAGGAGATGTCCCTGACAGTGAGTTGGATGTTCTGATTTAAGTAGCATCTGGATGCCAGCTAGTCATGGGCGGATTTTGCGGATCCACGATTCACGGATTTGCGTATACACGGATCGTGGATCCGCAAAATCCGCGGATCGGCGGATTTGCGCATCGGCGGATTTGGGGCGGGGCTTCCATGCCAGGACCATCGTGCCAGAATGAACCCTGCCCTTCATATTTATTCAAGAAGACGCCACCGTTTTGTGCCATACCTCTACTCAACTGGAGTACTTTCTACTGGATAATCAGTCAGTGCTGCTACCTCGTTGGGTAAATGTATAGTGCTTTTACTACACTACAGCTACCTAAAGTGCCAGAGAGTTGTCTACAGCGACCAGGTGTGTTTTACTATGCAATCGCGCCGAAGGGCGCAGGGGTCCCTTGAGTGAGCTATCATAGTGGGTAAATGGCGGGAAGACGGTGCACACCACGAGTGTGTGGGCGGGGCCAAACGGACGGGGCTTCCATGCGAGTGCACATGCCTCTTGTGTGTATAAAAGGTCAGAGACCGATCAGAGCAGCAGATGAAGATACAGAAGCTCCTGGCCACAGGAACAGCACGAGGATTGCGCTCGTGAAAGTCAAGGATGCAAAGGCCTCTGTCCAGCATCACAGCTGATTTTCGATGGTATATTTGGGAAGAAGGCACATCTGCCCAGCCTTGACAACGCTCACGATTGTTTTTTGGGCCTATGAATGAGTCACTGAATTTAAGCTAAAACTAGGGCACATGCTTACTTGATATCTGTAAGTGCTTCCGGTTGAGGTTTAATTTTTGTGCCAGGACCGTCGTGCCAGAATGAACCCTGCCCTTCATATTTATTCAAGAAGACGCGACCGTTTTGTGCCTGTTGTAACTATTTTACGATGGCGCCGGCAAGCTGCCAGCGCCATCCTAAAATAGTTACTAAATTAGCTTCAACAGGAAGCTCGAATAGATAAAATAAAGCAGATGCACGAGCGCCTGCTTGATTTTATCTATTAGTGCTTCCTGTTGAAGCTAATTTAGTAACTATTTTACGATGGCGCTGGCAGCTTGCCGGCGCCATCGTAAATTAGTTACAACAACAGGCCAGGAACGCTTGAACTTTTGGCCTCCGAATCCGCCGCTCGCGGATTGCGAATTTTTCGGTAAATTCGCGAGAGTTCGCGGATCGCGGATTTACCGAAAATTCGCAAAATCCGCGAGCGTAGCGGATTTTGCGCTCATGCTTAATGCCAGCTAACTCCTGTTTGATTTCTTGGGCCTCGTTGTTCTTGGGGTCATCAAAGTGATAATTTAAATCCCCTAGCAGGAGGAGTCTTTCATGTTTTAGAGGAGAGAGCGTAAGGGTTTCCATCAGTTGGGTGGAGAAAGTGGCTGCGGGGTCCGGGGGGCGATATATATGATATCCCCTGATGCAGTATCCCTGGTGCACTGAGATGGAGAGGAGGCCTGTTTCACTTTTGTCAAGATCCCTTCCCTCTAGAGTGCAGATCAGATCTTGTTTGTGAATTATAGCGATTCCTCCCCCTTTTCCCTTTGGTCTGTCTATTCTTTTGATATCGTATCCTGGTGGGAGGGCCACCAATATGTCTGGTGCCGATGTGGCGTTCAGCCACGTTTCCGTGAGAAAGAGGGCATCTATTCGACCGTCTGTAAGGTAGTCTTGTACCTCCATCTTGTGTTTCCCTAGGGAGCGGCAATTTAGTAAGGCCAGGTTCAGTATCTTCCCTTTGTGTCTCGATCCCAGTTGTCTTTTAACCGAGAAGGAGCAGTGTGCACATTTAGACTATGTCGACAGGGATATTCTAGAGGGGGACATAGCTTACGTAGTTCTAGGGCGCTGTAACTTTTCCGGAGGATGGAACCTACATAGGGTCCTGCCCCTGATCCCGTGCGATCACGGACGGGCACAGACGGGCTTGCCTTTGGCGCGCCCGCTGCGCCCGTCCGCTGCGCCTCCTGTGAGGGCCAGACATTTATTGGAGGAGTGTCTCGGGGTGGGCGTGGCCAGGCAGCAGCAGCGCTCCCCTCCCACCTCCCCCAAGATGGCGGCTGTTTGCTTAATTTTCCTGCCCCCTAGCAGTGCCCAAATCGGCTGCGGGGGGGTCCAGCAGGAGTCTAAGGTAGGTGTAAATCAAGCGCTTTCACAGTGTGTGCTTTGCAAAATAATGTGAGCTAAAAAGTCTAAAATCGACGATCTGTCACATTACAGTATTCCCCGTTTTAAAATCGGCTATTTAGCCACAATACACAGATAAAACAAGCTAAAAATCTTAAAATCGAAGGTTAGCTTTAAGCAACAATTCGCTACATGCCTCTCACCTCCCGGCTTTCCGCCTCAAGAGTAGAGAGTATGCATTTTACCCAGCGCCACAGAGAGTGATGTTTTATGGGAGTGTCTCTGGGTGGGCGTGGCCAGGCAGCAGCAGCGCTCCCCTCCCACCTCCCCCAAGATGGTGGCTGTTTGCTTGATTTTCCTGCCCCCTAGCCTCGCCCAAATCGGCTGCGGGGGGGTCCAGCAGGAGTCTAAGGTAGGTGTAAATCAAGCGCTTTCACAGTGTGTGCTTTGCAAAATAATGTGAGCTAAAAAGTCTAAAATCGACGATCTGTCACATTACAGTATTCCCCGTTTTAAAATCGGCTATTTAGCCACAATTCACAGATAAAACAAGCTAAAAATCTTAAAATCGATGGTTAGCTTTCAGCAACAATTCGCTACGTGCCTCTCACGTCCCGGCTTTCCGCCTCAAGAGTAGAGAGTATGCATATACCTACTAAATCAACTATTCACACATCTTTAGGATGTTACACTCCCCCAACCAAACCACACACACATTCACTCTCCCATACAAATACACAGTTAACTAATCAATAACTAATATAGACTTTCACATAGCTACTAACCAACTGGTGCAGCAGTTCACACAACAACTGACAACGTGATACAGATATTCACACAGTTTAGTCACTATCCAATATATTTAGTGAGACACTATAAATTAGTCAAGTAAATAGTCAATCACACTGCTACTAAATCCTCCATCCAGATATTTATATGTATATATCCACTCATTCTTTCATGCAAATTGCTATATATATAATACATATTTAAATAATGAACCAAACCCCATTCACTGGATGATGTCATCAGTGATGTCATCAGTGATGTCATTTGAGATGTCATCAGTGATGTCACTGACCATGTCATGAATGATGCAATATGTGAGACATCATCAGCAGTGGATTGCGGGCACGCGAGATGTAGTTAGTACAACTAACTATATCGGAGGAATTTCAATGGTTTAATATGAGTGAAATGTCCAGCTAACTCTAACACCCCTAAACCTATGTTTTTTTCACTGAATTTCTAAAGTTTTTTTAATGATAATTCCTAACTATATCAGGCCTGAAACCTATGGTTTTTTAAATGAATATATATATATGTATATATATATATTACCTACTGGCAGTCGCCAGTAGGTAGTTATAGTTAGGACCTAGTTTCCATAGGAATAACTTTGGCGCCAGTTGACGAATCTTCACGAAATTCTCAAGGAAGATGGGGCGCTCCGCTCCGCTCCTTCCCTAAAAGTTTCGGGGTGATTCGTGAAGCAGATGCCGAGAAAAAAGGGGGTCCCAAAATGTGTTTTCCCCATGTAATTTTCTATAGGGTCCTTTAAGTGAGGATACAGCCCGAACTGCTGAACGGAATTACACCAAATTTGGCAAAAAGGTAGAGTTTGGTTCGCAGATTACGCTTTTTGTTAAATGGTGTAAATCCGTTCAGTGGTTCCTTAGAAAATCAAAAGTAAAATCATAGATATATATTCAAAGTTGTACCGTACGCGTACTGTCCGAGGACAGTACGCGTACCATTACGAGCACGGGCTCCTTGCTAATTGGCTAAAAACTGTCTGTCAACGCTCCAAACCAGGAAGTGTTGGCAGCCATCTTGTGCCTCAGTAGACTCGAGGCACAAGAAAACAGAAAAAGGTACGCAAAAAATGCGAAAAGGGGGCAGGGTAGAAACCCCCTGGCCCCCTAGGCCTGCTTAGGGGGTCCCACAAGGACCCCCAAGTCCCAAAAAAAATTGTTGTTTTTTTTTAAAATCGCCGAGAAATACAAATTCCGATTGACTCACCTGTTATCAGGCGAGACCTCAGTGCTGCATCTTTCAGCTCACTACTGTTCCTGAAAAGTAATTTTAACCGTACTTACCAGTAACTTGAATTTCCTTCCTTAGGCTAACATTGACTGGTTTAAAAATATTTAAATTGTAATATATATTTTTTTATTTTATATTTTTTTAATTTATATATATATTTTATATAGCAGGCAATGATATCCTATGGAAGAAATCATGGGAAATCATAGTTCCCATGTTTTGCAGCAGTGCCCGGACGAGAGGAACTAAGCGCCTCCGGTCCCTGACAGCAGCCCTTCTGTTCACAAGAATTGATTGAGCTACCCATTGATTCAGGCTGAGACTCACCTGGCCTGTCTCCAAACTGTCTCCCTCCTGTCTTGATAAAGACCCGCCGCGACCACCAACCGGGGCGCAACAGGGTCGAAACGCCGACGAACACCATAGGCCCAGAAATATCAGGATCCCGATAGGAACATTAGGAATCCTTGGTTTAGAATCATTATCTGGCCAATGCGAAAACTTGTATATATTTGTACATAAGAAATCAACTGCATTGTATATTTTGTGATCCACTGAGCACCCTTCACAAAAAGTCACTTCATTTTGACAGTCACAACTTGCATTGAATGTTATCCATGAATGAGTACAATTCGGATACTAAATGTTTGAACTTTACAATATAATCAATTGATCACACAATCTTAAAGTCTTAGAGCATTCATTTCTCTAATGTCGGACTTGTTTCAGAGAGCTCTCTTGTTTGCATTTATTGACTTTCTTTCAAAGTAATTGGTCTTACCCAACAGAACCATTTTTTACTTAAACCATTAATGCCCATGTTCTGAGGGACACAGGGTTACCCCTTTGCTTTAACTATAGTTCCCACGTAGCCAGGTATTTTTAAACCCACTAGTCTGACCCTTTCACTCTTATAACACCATTCACTTTATAGTCTACACCCAACAAAGTACTCCCACGTCTCCGTCGGTCGTAGCACACCCGGTTCCGCAGCTGTGTCAAAATAACCCAATGATGAAGCATACCACCAAGGAACATTTTGGTGGGTGAGGGTTCTTTTTAAAAAACGTATTGTTTTCCTTAATTCTATAATGGTCAAAGGGAAGATAGCTACTTTGAGTACGGTTGGACTCCTCTTGGTTGTTCACCTCCGCATTATACATTTTTCAACAATGTATAATAAATCAAAATAGTAAGGGACCTTCTGGAAATAACTATCTGCAACTTATGAATCTCTGGTTTATTTAGAAAAACTGCCTCTAGCAGCCTATGACAATCATTTAACATGGGTGTGTGCCCATACATCAACAGGTGATTAATCTATTGTAAATACAAACTTTAGGATTTCTCACTTATATTTGGTTACTTGCCTTGGATTTAAGTCACAATCTACTTAAAAAGTGTTTCTACATCCCACACTAGTTGCTCTTAGTCTCTACCTTGTTTATATGGAGTAGTGGTTGCACTCAAACCTTTACTGGTAGGTAAAGTGTGCATCAAATAACTTTGACATACTGAATCTGAATTGTCTCCAGGGCTATGTCATTTCAATTCTAGACATGCACACATATGCAAAGAAGGATTTTAAGCTGTATATGATTGTGGGCACTTTACTCTCAACTTTGCTTTTAAAATGATACATGGATTTATAGAGTAAATTGACTTGCACTAGCTTTGATGATGTCTTCAGTGATGTTGTCAATGAGGTAATTTCAGTTGACATCAGTGATGTCATCAATGGTGTCATTTATCATGTCATGAGTGATGTGGTATTTGAGCCCTAAGCTGTGCATGATCAGGCACAATGTATAGTTAGGATCTTAATATCATGCCTGACAATTACATAATTTTAACCTTCGTTTTTCAGTGGTTTCTATTTATTTGTTTCACATCATTTAACGTCTTATCTCACATTAATCTTTGAGTTTTTAGTGCATTTCTGTTCTTATTTTGGTAAAATAAGACCTAATAATAATCTAATTATAACATCACTTTAATCTTTGTTTTTTCAGTGAATGTCTTTTTTTTGCATATAAGTTGAGGTCTTATTGCCATACTGAACTATAATGTCACCTTATCTTAGTTTTTTTCAGTGTATTTGTGTTCACCCTCCCTCTTCCCCCTCCCCCCCACCCGGTGTGTCACATCTGTGCCTTGTAGGGGCACAGGAACCTAGTGACTGCCTTTAACCCCTCGTGTGGGAACAACCTTTGTGGAGGGTATGTCAGTAAGCCTCAAAAGGTGAAGGTACTTCGGGCAAGTGATTTCATTGAATTCTTTGGTCAGCAGAGCCAGAAATGGCTGCCAAACAGAGGTAAATGACTCTGTGGACTGCGAGAGAGTCGCCTGAATCCGTTCCATGCACAATATATACCAGAGCCTGTGGAACCATCGTGTGTGTGTGGGACGCCTCGAAGTACCCCAGAACGAGGGAATGTGCTGGCCTCCGCTCCAATTGCCAATCCCAGTTGCTTTCCTCTAATGGATTTTAGTGGGAAGGTGAGTATGTTCGGGAGAACTAACAGTGTGTAGGTGGGAAATCTAGGAATATCTGTGTCAAAGTGTGTATTTATGTCATTTATAACCTCAGTCCAGTAGTCCCTCACTCCTTTGCAATCCCAAAGTAGGTGGGTAAGAGTTCCAGGTTCATCACAGCCCCTCCAGCATGTGGGGCTCCGGAGGGGGTTACCTTTGTGTAGTCAGGCTGGCATCAGGTGCCAATAGGAAGTGACCTTAACTGCTGTTTCTCTACTGGCCGTGTTCCTGGCTGTGTGGTTTTCCCTGTAATAGATATCTCTCCACTCTTTATCCGTGAGGCTTCTTCCCAACTCGGCCTCCCACCTTCTCTGGCCCACCGGGCGATGTGGAAGCGGCTCAGGGCCGATCATTTTATTGAAGTACGTGATTGCCTGCCTATCGTTTTTTTCTTGAAGAGACATTTCTTGAAGGCCTGGAGCCGTGTACCTACTAGTGGCTGCGTGTCGGACTGTGTCAACCAGTGCCTAATCTGAACATATTGAAAGTGCTTTGGGGCAGATAGGTAATTCATGTCTTTTAGGTCGTCGAGTTGAATGAAGCCATCCAAGTTAAAAAGGTGTCCCGCCATTGCTCGAATGCCTGTAGCTCCATCCCCGGTGCAAAGGCAGGGTTGTCAAAGAGCGGAGTGATAGGTAAAGGGAAGGTGGTGAGTCCCCCGCTAACTGCCACCGCGTCCCACACTTTGAGTAACATGCGGGTGATGGATGATCTATTAAGGTATGCCAGTCTATATGAGCGCTTCAGGAAGGGAATCTTCCAAAGCGACGACTGGGCCATCGCTCTGTCCTGGAAGAGCCATCTCTTCTCCGACTCAGGGCGATTCCATTCTAAAAGATAGCGAAGTTGTGTCGCTTGTAAATATCTCAACAGATTAGGAATCCCCAGACCCCCCTCCAGCGGGATCTCTTCTCATGTGCGGACGTTTCCCAGCCCATATGAACTGCTGTACGGCGTCTTGCAACTTCTTTAGCATTCCTATCGATGGAGTCACAGGAATGGTCTGGAATATATAGAGGACTTTGGGCAGCAAGGACATTTTGATCACCTCAACCCGACCCAACAGCGAGAGCGGTTGTTGTCGCCATTTCCTCAGGTCCCCCTGAATTTCGGAGTAGAGATCTGAATAGTTCTGGTCGACAGTCTACGTTGTACATGGCGTCAAAGTAATAGCCAAGTAGGGGATAGAGGTGCGAGAGGACAGTCCCCCATATGTCAATGGTCCGCCAGCCGATTTGCGAGTGTTTCGACAGCGGGAGGATCATCAACTTGGCCGTATTCATTTTGAACCCCGATACTTTCCCAAAGGCCTCCATTTCTTTCAGAAAAGCGGGCACGGACTGTTTGGGATTTACCAGGGCCGCCAAGATGTAATCGACGTAAAGGCTGATGGTATGCGGTTCACACCCAAACGTAATGCCGGTTATATTAGAATTATCCCTGACTCTTTGCGCAAGTGGTTCTATGTAAAGCACAAAAAGTAGGGGTGAGAGTGGGCACCCCTGTCTGGTGCCCCGTTTGATGTCAATGGGTTGCGATTCGAGCCAATGCAGTTGACCCGGACGGAAGCCCGGGGCGCGTCATACCAACTGGCAACCCAAGCGATGAAGCAATCCCCAATACCAAATCGCACTAGCGTCTTGTCCAGAAATCCCCAGTCCACCCTGTCAAATGCGTTCTCAGCAGCGACAGAGAGTAACACCTCGTCGGAGTTGTTAAAGTGGGCCTTGTCTATGACACGGAGGAGTCGCTTGGTGTTGTCGCTGCACTGCCTATTTGGGATGAATCCCGACTGATCGGGCTCTATGATGCCTGGTAAACATGGTCCTAGTTTTGCTGCCAAGATTCCCGTAAAAAGCTTAAGGTCGAGATTGAGCAAGGATTGAGCAAGGATATGGGAGTAGCAGATATGATGGGACCCCCTCAAAATTCATTCAGGCCAGGAAACGGAGGGGAATGAAATATCACAATGAAAAACACAGATTTCCCTTAATGGCCACACACAACTAATTCCATTATATTTCTCTTTAAAGGTAAGACATTGATGACAAAAACAACAATTTATTCCAATATTTTATAAAATATCATTTTTATTTTATTTTAACTAAGTTATCATTTCTTTCTTTTAGTGCATTGAAATTCCTTTTCTGATATATTTCACAATTACAGAATTATTTTTAAGTAGAAAAAGAGGTTTTTTTCAATATATACATAGACATTTATTAAGAAAAACAGGTAAGGAATAAGATAAAGACAAAAGAAAAATTATGTACAACAATTAATTCATAAAACATTACACCCAAATCATTATGCCCCTGGTACAAAACAATCCATCATAACGTTCTCACGCATTCACACTCTATCCACATACATCACCATACCAATTGAAATAAGGAAGCTGAATCAAAAACACCGGTCTCAACAGTAATTGTGAGACCCCGCACTAGGTCGACGCGCGTTTCGGCGGCTAACTGCCACCTTCTTCAGGACCTCTTCCAATCCAACAACTTAGATGCCCTGGGGACATGAGGGAAATACACTCAATGATGCAAAAATGTTGATTTCTCGGTAATATCCTGCATTTATGTCGAATTTTCAGATTTATACGTCTCCCAGTATGTTTTTCACTGTGGAGGGATAATGCGGAGTAATCATGCTAAGCCTCATCTTTTAGAAAAATCCTAGTGTTCTCCTCTCTATATACAGGCTTGTGTGTCCATATTTTTATTTTCTTACAGGTTCTTTTCCAATCCTGAGGATTTGAACGCCTAAGGGTGCCTACAAGCATCCTCACCTTAAAGGATGAGCATTTCTCAGTATGTCCTCCTCTGAATAAGTTCAGTCAGAGCAAGGATATGGGCCTGTTAGCGGCGCACTGCGTAGTATCTTTGCCTGGCTTAGGCAGCACTATAACTTCGGCCGCAAGCATGTCTGGGGAAATGGAGCCCGGCCCTTGAAAATAATTAAACAGCTTAGTCAATATGGGCACCATTAGGGGGCAGAATGTCTTGTAAAACCCGGCAGAGAAGCCATCGGGCCCTGGCGCTTTGAGGGGCTTCAGGCGTGCTATCGCGGATATCACTTCTTCCGTCCGGATAGGTGCTTCCAAGGAAGCAGCGCCCGCTTTATTGAGCGCCGTGACCACTGCCTCTTTGAGGTAAGCTTCCCCCTTGACGACCAGAGATGGATCCGCACGGTAACGCGAGGCATAGAAGGCCTGAAAGGCATCCACAATTTTAACGTCGTCTTGGAGCTCTTGCCTGTGGATGCCCTGTATAGTGGTGACTTTGGACCTCGGAAGCTGTGCCCTGAGCTTACTCGCTAGCAATCGCCCGGTTTTATCACCCCCCACGTAGTAAGAATGTCTCAGCCGAAGAGCCGTGTATTCCGTGCGATCTAAGTCCAGTCCCGCCAGTTGCTCCCTGGCCGCTTTCAGTTATCGCCAAACCCTTGGGGCCCTGATGCGGCTGTGTGCTCTCTCCAGTTCCGACACTTGCGCTGAAAGCGTCTCCCTTTTATCCCTACGGTCCTTAGCCTCAGCCGCCGAAATCACGATGAGTTCTCCCCGCACCACCGCCTTTGGTGCTCCCCATAGCGCTGTCACCAGTATGTCAGGCGAGTCGTTGAGTGCTAGTTATTCCGTGATTCATTTGTGAAGTTGTTCAGTAACCCCTTGTCGTTGTAGGAGGGCCTCCCTCAAACGCCATCAGCCTCTCTGAGTTGATATACGTGGAACAGTCATCACGAGTGTTACTGCGTCATGGTCCGAAAGAGCCCCGGGGGCTATGTCTACATCTGTTACCGTTGCGGTGAGATCAGGGGACTCCACAAAATGATGTAGTCTAGCATATGTGCGGTGCACATGTGAATAGAAAGTGTATTGAGTAGTGAGGGGGTGTGCCTCCCGCCAGATATCAGACATGCCTCTGCTAGCCAACCACTTCCTTCCCTCCAGGGAAATTGCCCCAGTGGCGCCAAATCGGTGACCTGATCTATCCTTATCATGATCCATCACCAGGTTGAGATCACCACCCACCAGTGTGTAACGTGTCAGGCATGCAAAGGTGTCTGGCAGGGCCCCTTTGAGGAACGACTCTTGCCCAGAGTTTGGGACGTATATAGATCCGATGACAATGGACATGTCCCCCGCCCGCACAGTATAAGCTAGGAGCCTGACCTTGATTTCAGCAACCTTGTGCCCCACTTGGCCTTTAAAGTGACTTGCGAACAGAATGGCAACCCCCGCTTTTTTCTCATTAGTGGAAGAGTAGAATTGGCGAGGGAAAGCTCTGGAGCGCATTCTGGGCCAGTCCCTGGAGAGGAGGTGCATCTCCTGCAATAAGCAGATTGAAGCGCACGAGTTCTCCAAGTAATATAACACCGCCCACCGCTTGACAGGGTTATTGAGTCCCTTTACGTTCAAGTTAATGACTTTAAGGGTGTAGGCCAAAATGGTCCCCATTGATGTGAGAGTTGGTGCTTCTCGGGGGCGCTGACTGGTTCTGACGGTTCTCGGAATTCCCCCATGTATGTGACACATCGGAACCCTCCCTGCCCCACTCCTCATCCCCCCTGCCCCCCACTCCAACCACTTACCCCCAACAAACCATCCCCATGTCCCCTTCTCCCTACCATGCCACCTTCCCGCCTCCCCAGCTCCCACCACCTTTCCACCCCCCAATCTAACTAACCCCAACACGTGCGTCCCAACAGTGTTCCAATAGTCCCAAGCCTGGAAACTGGTATCACAGGCCTGTAGTAAAGTTACCTGAGTGAGCGAGTAGCCCGATGACCACCCTGGCCCCCCGCCCGTCCCCCCCTCCGGACCAGCATTGTCGCAGTGCCAAAGAGTCCCTATCACACAAATAAATCAGTCTGTCGATGACGTGTTTCTGGACACTTCCTGGACGGGCCCGTTCTTGTGCTATAGTGCCTGGGTCTGGATTCAGTTCCGCTTTGAGCGATCGTCTGCGGCCGACTCTTTGCCACCCTCCCCGTGAGGATTGCTAGGATGGTCCTGGTGAGGCAGGCCTCTCGTTGTCTTCAATTCCTAGCAGGGCGCAGGTGTCCAGGAGGGATGTCAATTGTTGCAGGGTTCCATTCCATTTGAAAATCAGCCAGAAGGGGTGGCCCCATGAATACGGGATCCCCTTGTTGCACAAGAATGTTGTGGCGACTTTGAATGCTTTTCTCTTTTGAAGCGTGATGGCCAATAAGTCCTGAAATAGGGCCACAGGGTGACCCTGGTACTAAAGAAGTTTCTCTGGCCAGCTTCGCGAAGAAATCACTCTTCTTTAGTGGAAAGTCTGGCAGGAAGGCTAGGATATCCGGGGGGGGGGGAGCGGGTGCTCGCCGCGCCAACCCTACTGTGTGCTCTGTCAATATGAACTTCGAAGTCCGTAGGTTCCTCCAGAATCTCACGAAATAGGTCCTGCAGGTACTCAGTGATGTTCGCTCCATCTTCTTTAGACGGGAAGCCTCGTATTCGAATGTTGTTGCATCGAGATCTGTTTTCTAGATCCTCTCGTGTGCTTGTAGGTCTACTTGTCGGTCCCAGAGGCAGAGAAGTTCTTGCTGAAGTTGTTCGACTTCCTCACTTCTGGTCTGGTCCAAGTCTTCGATGGCCGCCACTCGCTCGCCAAAGCCATCCACCTCGCGGCGTATCCACCCAGACCTCCCCAGCCACCTCTTGTTTTAGTGTAAGGAAATCTTCCCTAAGGTAGTTAAACAGGGTTTCCAGGAAGGACCTGGTGATGGGTACCTCTTCATCTCCAGGTTCTATGTGTTGCTTCGATGCCGTCGGGGAGGGGGGCCCTCTATCGCCACTAGCCCCTTGTCGTCCCTCGCTGGTCTGTCATGTCGCTACCGCAATGCCTACCACGTATGGTCCCAACTAGGCAGCCCACTCTTGTGCCAGCACCCCAATGTTGGCTGCTGACTCGCGAGGGTTTGCTGTTCTCCTCGGGCCTCCGTCATTGCCGACCACGCAATGGCCCAAGGTCTGCTGCTATAGGCCTTGTGTGCAGAGGAGGAGTGTAGGCCCGGCCAATTCCCCAGGTGAGGGGTCTGGGGGCCTTCGCCGCTAATGTCGCCCGGCAGTCCTTAAAGCTCAACTAGCCAAGCCAAGCTAGTGGGGCACTCGGGGGCCCGCTAATCACACTTCCAGCTCTCTGGGATGGGTCTTGCAATTAGTCCCTATGATGGTGGCAAGTAGTCCTGCAAGATATCCCCCCGCCGCCTCTGCCGCAAATGGGGTTCACACTCCTTGTGGTGGGCGCCCTCTTGAAGATCACCGCTGCACCAATTGGCCGCTGCTCAACCTGCCACACAAGCCGCTGACTTTAGAAATGGCGCCAATTAATCTGACCGGCGCTGGGATCCGCCCCGGGGCTTGGCCTCCCAGCTCATCAGCCCCCTGCCTCCTCACCGTTCCTGCGGAATCCGCTGTCCTTCCTGCACCGTTGATGCTAGGCTCCAGTGCGGAGCCTCCAGGGGGAAGCGCAAGGTGCCCTCGTCACTCCGCCGGGGGAAGCAGAGCCCATCTGTGCCGAGCAAGGCCTCTCAGCCCCGGCCTTCATTTTTGCACTTCCGCGTGCCCCTCGGCCTTCCCGCTGCTCACTGGCCGCTGTGCCACGGCTGGCCGTCCCCTCTCTGTCGGGTCATTACTAACGACCCTAATCAGGTCACAGGGGCAGGTGATATGTTGCTGTCAAATTTGTGAGACCCTTGAAGCTCGGGAAATCTTCCACTGCCCTCTGGCGCGATCACTGCAGTGCTCCCGTCGTCAGGACTCCATTTCACGGCGGTCGGTGGCGGACCTCGATTTGCTCCCTCGGCGCGCTTGAGCCCCAGGTTCGCTCACATCGCAGGCTCCGTGTCCTCCCTCAACTCCCCCACCAGCATTGATGCTCGGTGTGGGATTTTTATGCTGGATTTGGCCCGTGGGGAGGGTTCGACATGGGGAGCTTGCGGGATCTGCTGCCTCCAAGGTCGCCATCTTGGCCACGCCCCCAAAGCTACTGTTTTTTAACTTTGTATGTTCCATTTTTATATTTATTTAAATTCTGAACTCCTTCAGTGTGAAGATGATCTTCAATGGCCTTGCAAAAGATTGTTTTTATTATTTTCCTATGTAGGCACAACTTGGAAGCAGTCCAAGCAGTATGCTGCAAAATGCTGCAACTTCTCATTATTTTCCTCTCGTTGTTGATACTCACTTCCTCTGGAGCAATATGTTATCCTTCAGGCTCTCGACTCTTCTGCATCTCAGCAGCACACACTATGCTGTTGGGATGCTCAGTCCTCAGGTGCTTCCTCATACCACTTGGTTTCCATGGAACATTTATTGTCCAGCTTTTCATCTATGGAGAACCTCGTTGCACAAATTTCATGTAACCTGCTGTGCACTTTTGGAAGTTGAAAAAACTGCCAAGTACAGATTCCTTCTCAGTGCTAGGTTGTTTTGGGGCTTCAACAGTTGATTGAATGTTAATAATATTGTCATATTCCAATGCAGGACTCGTGATAGACCCAGTCGATGGTATGCTTGGTGTCTCTTTGTGCCTAGTTTTGTCAGAGACCATGATGGACTGTGATTTCATTTACATCACACGGTCTGTCTGAAACACCAATCTGGTAATGGTGGTGAGGAAACCGGTTTGAGGCTGGTTCTAAAGGCTGCAGGCTTATTTTTTGAGTGGTCTCCCTAAGTGTCCAATCATATGGCTGCTTTCATTTTTGATGTCCATAGGTCCCGTGGTGCTCGTACAAGGCGATAGAATCAATGACAGAGTGCTGCCTCATTCCTGCAGGAATTTTACTTATTCTTCCAGGCATCACAGGAGAACCTGGTATTGTAAAATGTGTGTTTCTGATGAATAGATCATTTTACTTTAAGTTTGTGCCTAAGGATTTCTTCACAAACAATAATAACCAAATTCCCCTGTAATTTTTAGTAAAACATCTGCATTTTTAGATGTTGACCTGTGACTCACTTTAAAAGCGTATCTGATTGCTTGATATCATTATATTGATTTATTTAAAGGAGGTCCCACCCTATTACTATTATTAGGCAGTGGTACTTGAGTGCAGTGACATAATCTACACTCTTTGCTCAGCTTGTTTCTAAACATTTGAACGTTTTGGGGGAT
Source organism: Lissotriton helveticus (assembly GCF_964261635.1). NCBI lineage: Eukaryota > Metazoa > Chordata > Amphibia > Caudata > Salamandridae > Lissotriton > Lissotriton helveticus. The sequence continues at coordinate 873,768,132 of NC_136068.1, read as the reverse complement.
TCAACTAAAAAGTCACAAAATAGCTTTTGGAGAAAGCAGCAGAGGTGATAAAATACGAGACAAGGACTTCTTCACAGTCCTTTGTTCGGGGTTACCTTTCAAGCCCTACAGGTGTGAAGAAAGTCTCAGCAAAGGTGGTTACCTACACCTTCTGCCACCGAAAGATTTCCAGGAATACTAGAAAAAAGTAGTCCTTCAGAACATTGGGCATGATCAAGCATTTGAATGCTGATCGCATCACTCAATACAACACAACCAAGAGAAAACGTCATACCTTAGCATTTCTGCTCTAAACTCTCCAGCCACGCTATTCTCTCCTGATTAAGTGGTTTACCCCTTCTCAAAAGAAATCAGCCCTCTATTTACAGATATTGCTTTATATTGCACGAAATGTGTACACATTTTATCAGTTGGCGAACATAGTACAGCAGCTCGAAGCCAAGTGTTGGTTGCCCACAAAGCAAACCTCAGAAAATATTTTCTACTTTTCTGTCCAAGTTTAAATGCTCTGTTTTCGTGATAGCTTTAACAAGGCCCTTTTCTGGTCATATTCCGTTGAAGTTGGCTGCATGCGAAGGGTTGATCGCAGGGTCTGGCCAGCACACAAACTTCACTATTGGCTAAGGAAGGAGGAGAGGATGTTTTTGAAATCCCTTCATTTTCTAAAGCCCAATGAAACCTAGCCAGAGAATTTCTCAGCTGGAAATTATTTTAAATCGCCCAAGGGGAGAAAAGAAAGTAAATGCACCTAAGGTGACAATGTCATTATGTGACCAAGTGCTGCAGAGAGTGCAGTCCGGCCTACGCTTCTTTGGAACTACTGGAATGATCAAACACCTACTTCCTTTATGTACCAGTGAGCTTATGCAAAGATGAAGCACCAGAATCAAGAGCAGCAAGAAGAATATGTTCTGCCTGATATTCTTCAGGCAAATGACAAAGAGTCAGATCTGTTACTCCCAGGTCCCTCCTGTCTTTGTACCATTTATTAACAAGTGATATAATCCTATCTCACCAACCAAAAAAAGGAATGAAGGAATGCTCTCCCTACCCCACCCCTCCGACCGGGAGTACATTTGTATACTTATCCACCATTCCCGCTGTTCTTTTTGCTGTCTTCCAACAGAATGGGATGAGTCAGGAGCAGATGGGCTTCTGCAGGACTCATGTCTTCACTGCTGGGTGGTCGGGACGTTGATGGCGGTCGTGTATACCCCCCTGCCGGACTTGGAGGGAGATGTTTGTGGTTCTTCTTGGTTAGTGGTTAACTGTTGGAGGTTCCTTTTTCTGGGCCGCGCCTCCTGGTTGCTGGGCATGTCAGGAGGCGTGGCGTTTCCTGTTTCGGCTGGTGTGCTCTCAGAGTGCGGGGCACTTTCGGGTCGTGTTGCCTGACTTCTGGCATCTTCGCAGTCCAGGAAGGCAGGTGTTACGGTGCCGGTCAGCTGCACGAGGAGTTTTGGATATTCCTTTATCTGCAGCCACAGAGGGTAAGTACTGCATAGCGGTTTTTGGATCCCTTGATTCGGGGGTATCAATATCAGTTGGACAGTGGCTTAGTTCCTGGTGTGTCCTTCATCTGCGTTCTCTTCCTGGACTGTGCTTCTGTTGGTGATTTGTGTTTGCAGGGATGGGCAAACATTCCAGGAAGCGCAAACATGTGCAGCGCTCCTCTTCTATGTCTTCTTCTGAATCTCCTTCTCCGGCATGGTGTAAGTGCTGCAAGGAGGGGGATGATGTGTGTATTAAAAGACTGATTAAAGAAACCTTACAGGAGATTGAGGGGGGGCGACCCAAGGGCTCTTACCCGGCTCAGGCCTCACGTTATTTGGATTGGGGAGAGGAGCACAAGGGGAAGTACATTGATAAGTACATGTTACTGGATTTGTTGAAACATGTCAAGTTTAACATGGGTTCTCCTGGAGAGGAGGCACCTAGCACATTGGGTGGTTCGTTACTGCAACAGTTTCAGAGTTTGGCAACGGTGGATGTGCCTGTTCATCCCTATATACATGAGGTGTTGAAGCGTAAGTGGAAGGATCCTGATTGGATTGTGCTTCCCTGTTTTATGGCCATGCTGCATCCTCTAAAGTACATGTGTAAGGACTTGCCAGCCTCCATCCCAAATGATTTGTTTGTTGCTAGTCTGGTGGGTCGGACTTCGTTGGCTGAGGATGTAGTTATTAGGGATCATGTGGATAAGAAAGTAGATGCTTCCCTTAGGAAGGCTTACTCAGGTTCCCATTTGCCCTGCAAGCTGGTATTTATGGTACTTATGTTGCACATTCCCTTATTTCTTTTTTATGTTTGAAAGCTTTATTAGAATAAAATCAGATATTACAATTAAGGTGACATCAGCAAAAATTAGAAAAAGTGAAAGATTGGGATAAATTAAACATAGGCAGCCAATATCACAGTGAAAAAACCAAGCATTTGGAATTATTTTACGGGGGGAAGGAGGGGGAGGGGAGGGAGGTAAATAAAAGCATGGTAATAGGATAAGGAGTGAGTAAAATAGAGAATTCAATAAATGTAATCAAAAGAGTACAGTAAAATACATAATATTTAGCAATTACTTGAAATAAGAACCTTTAGCGAAAAGAAAACAAGTATAACGATAAAAAGAGAAATCACAATAGTGAAATGGAAATATCATAAAACTGCAGGCAGAGTACATGTATTCAAGGGGGTTTGAAATTATCCGAGGAAACTGGAGAATATATCTTTTTGGCAGATTGATCTAAATATAAAGTGAGAGGTAACCAATAAAGTTCAACATTGCGGGGGGGTTTACAGGAGGAGGCAAAGGCAACATCAAGTCTATGTGATTGACATACTAGATTCCACCAACAATTTAGAGACAAATTGTTCAAAGATTTCCAGTTAGATACAATGTGTTGTAATGCAAGGGCTAACATGAGGTCAAAAAGGCCTTGAGAGTGTGGAGGGAGATCCAGATCATCTGAAAGGCTACCTAGAAATACAGTGGTAGTGGAGAACTGGGGAGAGATGTTGAAAATACAGGAGAGGCGAGAAAATATCTGAGTCCAAAAAACGCGAACTGATGGGCAAAGGAAGAAAAGATGTGAAAGATCTGCATTGGGAGCGTTACAGGTCCAGCAAGTAGGGATAGAAGTGGAGTGAAAGCGAGATATAGAAAGAGGAGAAAGGTAGAGTCTGTGATAGAAGAAAAATAGGGATTGAGTGAGAGAGGCAGTGCGGGAAATCTTCAAAGATCTGGTCCATATTTTGTCCCAAAGAGAAGTGGACCATAAAGAGCCCAAATCCTCCTCCCAAGACAATTCTAACTTCGATTTAAGACGGTGTGGATCAGGGGCGGAGAAGTGGCGATAAATAAGAGAAGCTTTAGGAACAGTAGAGAGGACGGTAAGTAAAGAGGGAGGTGAGGCTGGCAGGTCTTCAGACGGAAGAGAATAATAGCGCTCTAAAATGGTTTCCATAAGAATGAGGAATTTTTTTGCAAAAGAAGGAGGGCAGCGGAATTGAGACTGGAGTTGGGGAAACGAACAGGGGGATGAGCCATCAAACAGATGACGTACCCAGATGATACCTTTCGCTCTCCATGAGGGCCATGCAATAGGTCTGTTATTTATTAGTATGAGTGAATTATACCATATAGGTAATAGTAGGAAGGATTCCTGAGTGACCTGGGCAGAAGAGACTAAAGGTCGTAGAAGAGAAGAGGTATGTTTGAATAAAAGGGGATTAAGACATGGGGCTTTAGAAGTGAAGCGGATAACCTCTTGTAAAGAGTAAGGAAGCAATAACTCTTGTTCGACAGAGAGCCAGAGGGGAGAAAAAGGGGAGGTTTCCTGAGAGAGCCAGCGGGAAGCTTGTCGAAGTGAGAAAGACTTGTGGTAAAGTCGAAAGTCTGGGAAGTTGGTGCCACCATTGAGTTTAGATTTACGGAGGCGCAAGAGAGAAATACGAGCCTTTTTCTGTTTCCAGAGAAATTTGGACAAAACCGAATCGATGCGGCGGAAATAAGAAATAGGGATACGGATTGGAAGCATGGATAATAAATAAATCAAAATTGGGGCAATCATCATCCTGATGGAGTCAAGACGACCCCACCAGGAGAGAAACAGAGGATTCCAGGAAGCGAGTAATAATTCTATTCTAGAGATAACTGCATTCATGTTGAGTTGAATAGAAGAGGAAATAGAGTTAGAAAAAAGAACACCAAGATATTTAATTTTCTTAGAGTTCCAAGCAAAGCCTGTAGCCGTAAAGAAGTGGGGAAGGCAAAGTTTAGTTAACGGAAGAATTTCAGTTTTGTCAGAATTAATTTTATAACCTGAGACCAAAGAAAATTTTTCGAATTCACTTAATAAAGAGGGAACAGAGGTGACTGGGTTTGAAATAAATAAAAGAATATCGTCAGCATATGCAGATAATTTAAGATGATGAGCTCCATAAGGGAATCCGGAAATGGAGGGATTGTTACGTATAGAGGTGAGGAAGGGTTCAAGTGCTAAAATAAATAAAAGAGGTGACAAAGGACAACCTTGACGGACTCCACGTTGAAGTGTGAATGGGGAAGTGAATTGACTATTGACGAGAACAGAGGCTTTGGGCGTAGAGTAAATCAAAGAAATATAAGATATGAATTTAGGGTTGAAGCCATGCCATTTTAAAGAAGCCATGAGAAAGGACCAGTCAACCCGATCAAAGGCCTTCTCAGCATCGACTGAGATGGCGGCAATGGGAATTGATAATGAGGGGGCTTTACTTAACACATTAAGGAAGAGTCTGGAATTATCTGAAGTAAGGCGGCCTTTAACAAATCCACATTGTTCTTTCCCTATGAGATGTGGTAAGAGCGGGTCAAGGCGGAGAGCTAATAATTTTGCAAAAATCTTATAATCCACATTGACTAAAGATATAGGGCGATAATTTTTACAAAACTTAGGGTCTCTACCATCTTTAGGAATAAGGCATATGGTAGCGTCCTGAAATGAGCCTTGGGCCGATCCAGTAGAACAAAAAGATTGAAAAAGAGATAGAAGTTTAGGTAAAAGGAGATCCGAAAAATGTAAGTAAAATTCAACTGGAAAGCCGTCAGGTCCTGGAGTCTTGCCTTTAGTGAGGGAGGATAAAGCAGTGGACAACTCAGAGATGGTGAGGTCAGTATCAACGGACGAAAAATCAAGATGGGAGGTATCTGGTGTAGGTAGGTTGTCAAAATAGGATTGAATAAGGTCTGGGGTGGGAGGGTTCTCAGGCGTGTATAAAGATTCATAAAAAGAATGAAATTGTTCCAGGATTTCTGCATTTGTATGTAAAAGAACATTAGAGGGGGAATAGATAGAGTCTATGTGAGTTCGTTCCTTACGCGATTTGAGGTAGTTAGCTAATAGTTTGCCAGATTTATTTCGGCCTCCATAGTATCGTGCGCTGCTCCTGAGGAGAAAAGAGGAGGCTGAGTCTGTAGTAAGCTTGTTAAAAGCGATCTTAGCTTTAAGAAGTTCAGGAGACATATGCTTATTAGAGGAGGTATAGAATTGATGTTCCAGCGATTTAATGTGGGCAAGGGTAACTTTACGTTTGTGAAGGAATTGTTTCTTCTTCTTAGAGACAAAATCAATAATAAAACCTCGGGCTGTGGCCTTGAAGGAATCCCAAAGAATATGAGGAGGGGTATCAGGTGTAGAGTTGAGTTGAAAAAATTCAGAAGCGAAAGAGCGAAAAGAGGAGGGGAAGAGAGGATCAGTAAGAAGAGAAGGGTTGAAACGCCAACGAGAGGATTTAGGAGTAGGTGGAAGAAGGTCAAAGACAGTAATAATAGGAGCATGGTCAGAGATAACAATAGGTTCAATAGAAGAGGATATAAGGTGTTGAGAAAGAGATGAAGATAGAAAAATGTAGTCTAAACGAGAGAAAGAAGCATGAGGAGAAGAGAAGAAGGAGAAATCCACAACGTCTGGGTGAGTGAGTCTCCATGAATCCACAAGATGTGTCTGAGTGATAGTGTCAAGGAATTGCTTATGTGGTTTGTGAGGGGAAAAACGAACAGAAGATTTACGGTCTAAAAAGGGGTCAATGATCTGGTTACAATCTCCACCCAGTAGGAAAGAATCATCTTTATATTGAATACATTTCGCTGTAATGGAGGGCCAAAAGGAGGAGTCAAAACCTGTGGGTCCGTACACATTGAATACAGTAATTGGGATAGCATTAATGAGTAGTTTAGCCAAGATCCAACGCCCCTCATCATCTTTTTCTTCTAACAATACTTTACACTGGAGGCGTTTATGAACCAAGATAGCCACCCCATTCTTTTTTTGAGAAGCAGGAGAAAATAAAACAGTGCCAACCCATAAACGCTTTAGTTTTAAGGATTCAATATCCGAGAGATGGGTTTCTTGAATAAGAACAATATCTGGATTGAAAGAAGATAAATGTGAAAGTACTCTATGCCTTTTGATAGGGTGATTAAATCCTTTCACATTCCATGAAACAACTTTGAAGGTGAAAGAGCAGTAAATTGATCAAAATTGAAGAATGCAACAACATACTGTACAATAAGTAATTCAAACTGTAGACAAATAAGAACCATATAGATCATCAAAAAGGTAGAAGGAAGGATAGATAGAAGATGAAAAAGAAAAGGAAAAATAAAGGGAGAAAGGGAGAAGGATAGGAAAAGAGAGAAAAGAGCAGCAAAGGAAGGAAAAAGAAGAAAAGAGAGAAGGCATAGAAGACAGTACAAATCCAAAAGGATGACTGTATTGAACATACCTGGAGGGGGAAGTACACAAAGGGGAAGGTGGGGAGGTGGTGATGCGCTACAAGACGGACGAACCAGGGTCGGGAGCAGGACCACGCCAAGACCGGACAAAAGGAATACAGGACGGGACAAAGTGGTGAAGGAAGCGTCCGACAAATATCCATCTGGGAAAAAAAGAAAAACATTATTGACAGACATACGAAACAAGTGACTTAAACGTAGAGCTAGAAATACAGAGAGGAAGAATAAATAAATGTAAGAGATGCAAGAGAAAGACAATCAAAGAGGAGATAGGGGAAAAAAGGATGTTAAGGATAAAGTAAGGAATACGGAAAGGAGCACGTAATCAAAGAAAGGTTATGAGAGAACAAGACATGAATACAACAAAAGTCAAAGCTCAGCCACTGTTCGAAGCAGAGGAGGAGGCATCCATTCCTTCTTCATTTTGCAAGAGGAGAAAGTTCCGTAGTTCTCCAGGTTCCTGAAATGACCAAGTCTTGTTCCGATAGGTGACTCTGAAAGTACAAGGGTGAAATAGGCCATATCTTGCTCCCATAGAACGTAGAGATGGACGCATAGCCAGAAATTCTTTACGTCTGGAGGCAGTAACATTAGATACATCTTGGGATAAGTAGACTCGTTGACCTTGCCAAGACACTTGTTTTTTGTTCCTTGCTGCTGAAAGAATCAAAAGAAGATCTGTGTACTTCAAAAATAGGATGATCACTCCACGAGGCTTGGAAGAAGAGTCAGTTCTCGCCCCCAATCTATGGGCCCTCTGTATACTGATGGTTGTAGAAGGGGGCAAGTCCAAGAGTTTCGGTAAGAAGGTGGTAAAGAAAGTCACTGGATTGTCACCCTCAAGATTTTCCGGCAAATTATAAATACGGAGGTTGTTCCTCCTATTGCGATTTTCCAAATCTTCTGTATGCTTTTGCAGGGAAAGGACAGTCTTCTCCAACGCCCCAATACGTTGCGTGTTGGATTGAAGTTCAGGAATATGGAGCTCAACAGTAGAAATACGGGCATCCATGGATTCCCATTTGTCTTTCAAAAGCTGCATATCTGTACTCGTCTTCTCAATAAAGGGACGCATTGCTCGTAGCTCCTCCAAAATCTGATCAATAGGCGAGGCAGGGGGGCTATCCTCTGGTGTAGGAGAATTTTGTTTGAGGCGCTTGCCTGGTGTAGCCGGTGAAGAGGGCTTACCAACAGATGAGTGAGCCAAGGATGACTTCTGAGTCGTCATTTTGACAGAGGGATTCGACTTAGGTGTACCAGATGAAGAGCCCACCAGAGTTTTCATAGAGGGTGTAAAAACAAATTGAGGCTTATGTAACCAATAACGTACCTCAGACAGGTAAAGTCAAGTTTGAAAAGCCACTTGCACATGTAGTGATTATGTGAATAGATGTAAAGTATTCATCAGATGGACAAAGGACGAGAAGGTATACTGTAGTCCTCTCGCGCTGAGGTAAAAATGAGTTGCAGCATAAGATGAACCGTTCCACTAATGGCGCAGGCGCACTGGTTTGTTGATTCGCGCTTTAGATGAGGGGGCGCTAATCCATGATGAAGTAAGTGGCACAGCGCAGTATGAAGAACGGTTATAATAAGGCGCGCTAATGACAAGCGCCCGTAACTGAGATATCCAAGTTAGTAATGATGATGGAGTCAGTGTTCATGAGATAGTCACCACAGGGAAGTGCACAACATGAATAGGAGATATGTGTCGAGTCACAGCGCCGTCACAGATAGCAGAAGAGAACATAAGGCGGCAGTGCGCAGATGAGAGATGTAAACATCATGGAAGCGTGAGGAGATGAACTTGGACCGCGGTGCGCAGTCAGTCGCGGTGATTTGAAAATGGCGGGCACTTGACAGGAGAGGGATAGCGGTGTTAAGTGGAATAGGGGCATAAAGAAATAAAATGCGCTCAAATGCTCCCCTTTTAAGACGAACTCGCGTAAGTGGCCGTTGGTGTGAGGCCGGTAATTAGAGGCGCTAAAGAAGAGCCAGTCTGTAAGCGAGTCGCCGGCGCTGAGGCAGTTCACAAAATGGCGGATTACGGTGACTGGAGAGTTAATCAGGCTAAAAATCCATCAAAGTCACGGAATACGAGCAGGAAAAAACACACCTCATGTTGGCGGTATGCTCCGGTTTCCAAATCCGGTGTTTTGGGCGAAGTCCGGCTTCCTTCACATCGGTAAAAGCAGAAGAGGCTGTCCCGGCGCGACGGAGCTCCTCACCTAGCCGTCCATCTCGCACGGCGTCCAAGCCACGCCCCCCACATTCCCTTATTTCTGATATCAAGGCTCTGTATTAGTACTTGGATGATATGCCCAACAGTTGTGGGCTTCTGGAACTCATCAAGCGGCAGGTGGAGTTTCTTTCTGATGTATCCTTTGATGTGGTACCGGCTTCTACTCTTTCCGGGGGGGGCTGGTGTGCCTGCTTGCCGCAATCTAGTTTTAAAGGATTGGAAGACTGATTCCACTCAGAAGGCTTCTGCCCTGCGCTTGCCTTTCCAGGGGACTATGATGTTTGGGGAGGAGTTGGAGGGCACACAGCACAAGCTGTTTATGGAGAAAAAGCACAATTCTTCTTTAAGCAGACCTCCACTGCTTTTGGTTCTTCTAAACCTAAATCTCCCTTTCATCAGCCCTCTCAGAGGCAGTTTTCTAGAGGTCATGGTAGGTTTTCGTCTGGCAGGGGTCAGGACAGGAAAGCAAAGTCGTCCCTCCCAAGCCTCGTTCCCGACTATGTGGCAGCTGATCAAGGATTGTTGGTCGGAGGACAGTTTCTGCTCTTTCTTCCGGCCTCGTTGCAGTGGTGTTCAGATATGGGGTTCAGCATCAAGTTCTCAAAGACTCCTCTGGATTCAGGGGTTCATCCAACTCCTTGGCCATCCTGTCAGACAAAGAAGACCGAGTTGTCTCTGTGAATCGAATCCCTCTCGGTGAAGGGGGAAAATCAGGAGGTTCCTCCTCTGGAGATGGGGAGAGGGTTTTATTTTCTGCTATTTCTTGTTCCCAAGGTGAAAGGGGGTTCCATCTGGTGATTGACTTGAAGGCACTGAATCAGTTTGTGGTTCATCTGCCCTTCAAGATGGAGACTCTTCAGAGGGTGAATACATTGGTTCTTCCGGTTCATTTCTTGTGCACTCTAGATCTGCAGGATGCACTCCATGTCTCCTGTCAGCATCTCTGATGTTGCCTCTCCTGTAGCTATAGCTGTTGGTGTGGAGGTTGAGAAGCAGGGGTGGCAGTGTAGGGTTTTCCCCGAGCATTTTGCCTTGTCTCCTCACCAGTCACAGAAGCCTTCGACACTCAGATCCTATGGTCACCACAGGGGGAATTTACAGCAGTGTGGTGTTGTTCTCCAGATTTGCCACCCCTGGATTGTACCCTGCCAGGGGTGCTGCAGTATCTCTGGGAGGGTTCTGAGAAGAATTTGTCTGTATCCACTTTGAGGTTTCAGGGGGCCGCGATTAAGGTGTTTTATTCCCCTTGGGAGAATGTGTCCGATGTGGATGACTTGGTCTCTCAGTTTCTGAGGAGTTTTTCTATGGCCCATCCAGTGGTGCGGCTGTTGATTCCTTTTGGGGACCCTTCCCTGGTGTTGTGGGCTCTAATGACTATCCCCTTTGAGACTTTGGCTGAGGTGGACTTTAAGTTTGTGACATTGTGTTTTTTTTTGACAGCCATTACTCCGGCCAGGCACCTTGGGGAGTTGGGGCTCTGATGGCTCTGGAGCCCTTATTGTCTTTTTCTGAGGATGGAGTGGTCCTCCGGTTGGATTCTTCTTTTGTCCTGAAAGCACCTTCTCAGTTCCATCATTCCCAGGAGTTCCCAGGATGTTTTAGTGAGTTTGTCTTAAATAAATTTGTATGAACGTTCCTAGATATGAATGATATGTGTCAGAGACCCTTTCACAGGGCCACGGAGCACACAGTGGTTGCTGGACTCGAACTCGCTGTTAAGGCCTTTTACTTCTGATGTCCTGGGGCCTGACCTACTTTGGATCTTGTTCAGCTGAGCGAAGTCCCCCTTCTACATTTGACTGTCAGTGGTAACTGTGGTTGACCACTCAAGGCTCCCTCAGGGGATGTAGTTACAGGTAAGGGAACACGACTCATAAATCAAGTGTCCAGCCAAATACTTGCTTCTATGAGAAAAAGTAGTATTTTATTTCTAACTCTAAACATGCAAACGAATACGACATTGAAAAGCAAGAACACAAACCCCCTTGAGGTCAGGGCTTCAGTAGTCATTCCCCCATTCACTGGTAGTCATATCAGGGAATGTAAACTGTGAGGCTGTACTCAAGAGTACCCTTTTGACTCTTCAGGATTTCATATTCCAAGGCAACAAGGGAACCCAAACAAGTCGGCCAGGGACCTTGGGAGTCATTCTTTTAAACAACAGTGGCCTTCAGGATTTCAGTCCAAACTATCTTTGGTGCCGCAGAACCTTCAGGGATGCATGTCCCAGGACCCCAAAGGGTTGGTATGGCAGTGTTCAGCGGTATAGCAAGTAACCCCTCTTCGAGAGCTCCCAAGTCTGGAGCCTGTACAGCAAAGTTGTGCTGCTCGAGATGGCAGTGGCAGCACCCGGTAGCACAGGCTCTTCCAGTCGAGCAGTGCTGGCGGTCTGATTAGGGTAATCATAGGGTGATCATAGCTGCTCTTGCTTGGCGGATACAGAAAAGTAGGTTGGTCTTGCACTAACAAGGAGGGGGGATATTCTCCAGCTCCTGACTGGAGCTCTGGCAAGGGTGCAACGTCTTCAGTGGCTTCCTGCGATCCTTGAGGGAACCATCAGGTGCAGTTGGCCGGCTAGACCTACTGGTCACAGCAGTATCCTCTCAACCCAAACATATGGCTACAGTGATACCAGAATGTTCCATATCTGTACCAACTATGTCTGTACAGGCGCCTGCAAATCACCTCACTAATGTCATGAAATAGCCACTGGGAGCCACTGGGAGTTAAGAGTAGTATAATGTATGGAATTCTGTTATTCCTGTTTAAACAGCAGTCACTAATTTCTTTATAATTGAGGATTTCTGATATGACAAGTCACCGGTTATAAAAAAAAAGAAGTCAGCACTCAACTATTGTAAGGTTATTACAGTTGAGTTATGACGTAAAAATGCCTGCTGCCACCAGCCAAAGTGAAAGGCTGGTCAGGTCATGGAGCATAAATAAAGAAGCTGTGCAAAGCAACTAATGGAATATTGCTTTTCCTTCTTCTGCTCTATTTTAATAGCTTACAATGACAAGCAGAAAGAATATGTTTATTTTTTGCACTCCTTAGATAGAGAAAAGCTAGAATCTCTCTGCATGTTTCTAAATGTTCCGAGCTAATGTAGCTTTTTTTTAAACTGACTTATTTAGAACTGTATTGTATTATTTGTTTGCAAATCTTTCCTAACAGTTTTTTATGTGTTTAATTTTGTATTAGAGACATTATTTTTATTCTTCATGTTTACAAATATGCTCACTCTTTCATATGAAAGAGCTAGGCACCAGGGGTGTAAGTGGTTTGTGACCATGAATTATATGGAATAAAGTACCACCTGGTGTATATGATAAGGATATTGAAAGTCACCTCAGAGTTCCATCACCTTATATGGAAATCGGCCTTCGCCTCATTACTTCAAATGGTTATGGAACTCCAAGTGATTAATAGAGGGAAGGGAGTACTTTATCCCTTTTATTCTCTCCGAAGTTAAAACACTTTTGTATGTGTGGTTCAGCTGCAGTACAACCTGAAGCACTCTATTTGGCAACACCTTGCCCAAAATTCTACAATAAAGGTTTATCATGGAAAGAAGATAATATGACCCTGAATACCTAGATGTCAATCACATCCAGTCTACCCTACCTCTGATTTTTTGGAGAAAGTGCTATAAAATTAGGGTGATTTACCAGAAAAATTTTGGAGGTGATTCTACTGATAGCACCCCTGAAAGTAGCAAAAATAGTAAGATTTTACGTTCATTTTCAGATCTATTTTTAGACATAAGTCTAAACATGACTTTGCTTTACTGACTTAACTCTCCTACCCTAACCAACCACATGGAATATGAAGCTGGAGCACTCGCTGATAATAGTCCATAGAAAGGACACTTTAGGTCTTTTTGACAAATGTTAGTCTCATATTTTCAAAAAAGGCAAGCTTCATTTAGCAAATGAGAGGCCACAATTTACAAATCTGCTGGTTCATATTTTAAATAGGGGCTTGTGCAGTGGTGGTGGGTCAGGCACTGAGCATAAATGCTGAGATCGCGCTTGCAGTTTTACTTCATCAGAAAAAAAGAGCTGAGCAAGCCAGATGCTTTGTCATGCCTTGGCTCCCATGAGCTTTAGGAGCATGATTGCAGTTGTTTTCTGATGTGAGTAGGCCGCCATCCAGAGTGCCCTCCTGCTTTCAAGCAGTGGGGAGCACGGCTTGCCTGTTTGTGCCTAGGGATATAGATGCTGCTTTGTTGCCACAGCAAACGTATCTCTAATACAGCAAGTAAACAAATATTTTATGTTGTTTGTATGTGTGTGAAAATGAGTTCTTGTTAGTGTGTATGCATGTGAATGTGCATGAGTGTCTTTGCACATGAGTGTGGGCATCTGCCTGTGTGAGCATAGGGGCGCATGACTGTGTGTCCATGATTGTTTGTGCATGTGTGCTTGTGCCTGTGAGCCTGTCAATGCACACGAGAGTCTGGGTGCATATGGGAAAATGCACACATGAAATCATGTGTGTGTGCATGTGGGTTTGCAGGGTCAGACTCGCATATAGAGCAATCAGGCAGTGTCCCATTGGCTGGTATGAGAGGTCAGTGCATAGGCATGGGTTTTTGGCTATTATGGGTTAGTTTTATGTCCTGTGTGGATGGTTTATACTGTTGTTTTCCCCTTATATTAAAACAAACATGACCTGCAGAAAGCTCAAATCCACGCAGTCTTCTATACCATGCAAAATACGTACACAGTGTGTTTAAAACTGCCTCAATTTCCAAACAAGGTCCACTTTACTAGCTATATAATTAACTAATTGGGACCTCTTTTATTCTGGTCCCCCGGCTATTTTCTGTCCCAGTCTGACACTGTGAGTGGGAGCTTGAGTTTGTGTGCATTACAGTGTGCTTATGAGTCTGTATGCACAATTTTACACATAATGATGGGACTTGTTTTGACTATGGCGGTTCGGGAGAGGGCCCCCACGCTAGCGCCCTGCAACCACATGGCCAAAGCCATAATTAGAGCGCCCACCGGCATCCGCGGCCAGTAGTAAGTTTAACTGCAGGGCGGTGACGTGGGGAGGGGGAGGGGTAGGGTGGGAGGTAGTAATGTATGGATTACGGATATTAACAGGTAAGTAAACATATAAATAAATAAAACGAATTTCAACGAAATTCGTTTTATTTATTTATATGTTTACTTACCTGTTAAAGTCGGTAATCCATTCATTACTACCTTCCACCCTGCCCCTCCCCCTCCCCACATCACTGCCCTGCAGTTACACCTACTACCGGCCGCGGCTGCCCACCGGATTCCAATTGGAATCCAGGTTGGGTGGTCCTGCGGTGGCTGGTCCACATCAGTTCCTGTTTAAAGGCTCATACGAGAGCTGTGGAAGGCACCCTCAATGGGAATGCCACTGCAGGTTCCTGTAGGGCATGTGCTGTCAAGCCTAAGCCCTGATGTTACAGGGTGTGTGTGCAGACAGGGGGCACACCATGTGTCCCAGTGCATGCGTCTCCTGGCGTAGAGGAAAGAGGTGGCCCTTTAGGCCGCTGCATCTCACCAAGCATATTGTGGCATTAAGACCACCACAAACCACCAGGGATCAATGATCCCTGGTGGTTGCATTGGTGCTAATCTAGTCCGACCGCCCAAGTTGTAATGAGGTGCCCGCACCGTCATCGTGGCTACGGTGGTCTGATGGACCGGGGTAGTCATAATAGGGTCCTATATGTATGTAGAAATCTGTGTTTGAATCTCAGAAGCTTCACTCAGCCTTTCTAGTTTCTGAGGTCAATAAATTGAGTCCCACTGAGTTGAGGTAAATGTGTTTTGCGAATACATGTTATATGTGTGCAACAAATGTGTGCATCTAAGTGTCTGTGCACACGTGGGTGTATATGTGCATGAGTTCACATGATTGTGTGTATGTCTGTACAAGCGTGTGTATGTGCACCTATGTGTGTGTGCAGAAATGTGTGATTGAATCTCACAAGCTTCAATCAGCCTTTCATCCTACTGAGGCTGATAAAATGGGTTCTGTTAAGTTGAGTGACAATAAACATCCCTTATTCAGTGCCACGATACCCTTAGGGTCAAGGTGTGCTTTTGCAAATACATATTAAGTGCTTATGCAGAGTGTCTGCATGTGTGTATCGATGCGCATGAGTGTGCATGTGCGCTTATATGTGCGTGAGTGCCTGTTCTCTCACAATGGCTGTTACAGTACCCAGAAGTTCAAAATTTAGTGCATTAGCAAAACGGCTGCTTTGTAAGTCATGAATGGCTAAGTGAATTGCTTTTCCAAGGAAGGGAACTAGGTACATTACTATCTGTATCTCTGTGTGTATGTCATTCATAGTATGGGGCAGTGAATATCAAAATAATTTTGGCAAGGCTCCTTATGAGTTACTGAGGCAAGAAATGAAATCCTTTCCAAGAGGGGTACATATCTGTCTGCAGTGACTGACGCATCCACAATTTTAGGCATCAAGTGAAGATTCCAGGGATGCTTGCCCATTGTATTGTACATATTGGAGAATGCAGATTATGCTGAATAAAAGAAAGTGATGTTTGTAGAGTTGATCCAGTGGTCCAGGTGATGAGCTCTATAATAGTTACTCTATCAGGACAACTTGCTTTTCAGCATCAACTTTGATTATTATTTCGAGGTTCGAGTTTGGCAGATTCAAGATATTCCCTGAAAATTGGTGGATGTCCCAACAGCCCTGTTTAGGTGTATACAAATGTACTCGTAAAGCGTTTACATTTGGGTTAGTTGTTAAGAGAGTGGAAAGAACACCAGCCGCATTTTGGTTGATATCCCTCATTCCCAAACTATAAATGATCCCCTCTATTCTTTGACCCCTAAATACATTTTTATACTAAGCCACAGTCTTCTTCCCTACCTCCAGCATGCTGGGCATTATGTCTAGATATTGAGATCTTCCCCATGGTGGGCTTTGAGGATGTGAGACGAGACATAGGCTTTTGTAAAGACTGGTAGTGTAGAGAATACAATACTGGGGACTCCCTACAAGTCCTGAACACAAGATGTATGAATCCTTTTCAGTATGTCCATGTTCACCTGCCTTGAAAGCCAAATGATCACTTGCTGTCTAGCCCTAAAGGACAATAAAAAGAGAAACTTCCAGAGAAGTCGAAGAAGGGCAAAAGAAGTGCCCGCCACTGAATTTACTTGGGAGTGATAAAGCAGTTAATCACCAAATTTAAATGTCAGGTTTCGCAACACCAGATTTTCGGTTAGTGGGGGGGGGGTGGGGGGGCATCTGATGGCCAGAGAGGCTGTCAGGGTGTCTCAGCCTCTAAACCAAAAAAAGCAGCTCTGTCTTCTTAGCATTACATCTAAGTTGGTTCATGGACAGCCACCCGAACACCGCAGAGAGGCAGTTGCTGATTTTGTTGCCTGGGAAGGGCTTGCTAATCTTGCGAGAGGATAACAGCTTGATATCATCTGCATATGACACGATGTTGCCCCTAAAGATTCTGCCAGGGTAGCCAAGGGAGTGAGGTAAACATTAAACAAAGTCCGCCTCAGGGCAAGCCCTAATGTACTCCTACACTTAGATTGCGTGATTTGGCCGAAAAGGGGTGGCACCATACATCTAGTCCCCTCTCCTTCAGAAAAGTGTGTCGCTCTGTGAATAAAGGATGTAAATAATTCAACATCTGTCACCCCTCTTGGTATGCTCCTGAGCCTTTTTTTAAATGAGTTTGCAGCAATCATCTTATTTGTACATGCCAAAGTTCTCTTTGAGAATTAGAAAAATGAAAAATGCACAATGTGTTTAATCTGCTCACGTATAGTGTGCCTTTAGTATTTTTTAGGTTGAGGCTACCGTCGCACTGCGTAAGCAGTGGGCGGAGCCGAAATTTTATGTGTGTAGTATGGGGGCCTGAACACGCCCCTCTTCTCCATTGGCTGGCCTCGTAAATGCTGGCCAGCCATTGGAGGAGAGGAGCGTCACTCAGTTCAGGGCCCGCCTTGACGCGATTCGGGGGCGTTTCCGTGTGTATTTTTTAAGTCCCGCCCCTTTTAGCGTCATGGCATTCTGTGCCCTCACACCGGGTGACAGCGGCTCTCTCTGCCCAGGGCCCCCTCCTCCTCTGGAGACCTCTTCCCTCCCAGCTTGTTTTCAAAATGAGACTTCCATCTTGAAAAGGTGTCGTAGTGAGTGACATAAACGGCCCATTAGGTTAAAACAAACGCCTTATACACCGTGCTGAAATAAAATAGTCTCTACCCAAGACAAGAAGTATAGAATGCCGCCTACAGCGATTCTACCGACGAACAATTTGCGCCAAATATTTAAAAATGTGATCGATTTCATAGAACATTCAGGAAATGTACAGTAATGCATAGTACCTTTTTTCCTATAATATAAAAAGTTTGTTTGTAAAAATATATTTGAAAACGGAAGTTGCACACTGGACATATGCGTCTGCAAGGGTGACAGCCCTACCAAGCCCTAATAGAGCTGTTCACAGTACGTCAATTCAAAGTAAGAGGCATTCTTAATTTCGTCGAGTGATCTGTGTTATTACGCGTACACCATTGGGTGATTCCAGATTGCAACAGGCACAATTCAGAGATGTCACAGTAATGTTTACATGCTAATCCCATCTGCTTTCCACCGTCCACTCGACAGGTCCGGGCAGGTACATCGAGTTATCACATCTATGGGCGCATCGATGGTATTGGAAGAATGGGTTGAGCAAGTGAGCAAAGTTAGAGTGAGGGAGCCACGCTCAGCCGGCGCCGTGGAAGAGACTTCTTCGGGCTGGACAGGTTCGCTGCACGACCTGTACATATGCAGCTTTGCGGGCAACTGTTGGGGTGAGAGGATCTTCCGCAGGACATGCTATGGGAAGGGGAGTGTGGCAAGCATAGGAGGTGGTTAGTTAAATCTTCGTAGATTTGTGGACAACATACACAACTAAGTGGTACATGAAAGGGGATATTTATTGTTACTATGAACTATGTGATACAAGAGGGTGTAATACGCGGGTGATGGAATCGCTAGGTATGTTTAGATGCATACCATTTAAGAGGGGTCGTGTGGGCGGGGTACGGTCATAGTGTTGATCTGAGTAGTCCTCCGTGCACTTTTCCTGTCGAACATTTTACTCACTGGGCAAGAGGAGTTCAAATTGATTATTGCCTTATCAGGTGAGTTTAAGGGTGGTGATCGATCAGTGAAAGGGCCGATAATGCTCGACATTATTGGACTGAAGACTCCTGCAGTCGAGCACAGTATCCCGGGAGGCACAGTCTGCAGGCGGCCCCTGCCACTCAGCAGGTTTCTGACACTTTTTCAGACACAGAGTCCAAGGGCAACCCCCCCACCCCCTCCCCCTCCCACTGCCAACAAAGAAACCAGGTGAAGGGATTCCCAGAGTTTCAATGTCCACCTGAAAAGCACTTACCTGCACAGGGGGCGGGGCTTGCAATACTGGTGGACACAGTGTGTCACGGACCCTGCCCGATGTAAGGAAGGAAAGACACCCCCCCCCCCCGGCCACTGTGTGAACTGTTACATGCAAAAAATATCAGGGATCTGTGGGCCACTCATGCCTCTGGGCCCCGGTGCCACTGCACCCGCTGCACCGATGGAAGCTCGGCCCCTGATGTGGTGGCTTCGGGTAAGGGCGGCCTGGTCTCTGTTACTCACCCCGAGCTCCTCGGTGACTCTCGTGACCCGGCGGACATAGATTGGCTCCCGCCTGGGGTGAGTGGTCCCGTCTGCCGCGTCTTGTAATGATGCACCGGGGGTCGCTGCTCCCCTCCTGATGAGCATCGAGGGAGCCGGGTCAGACTGACCCCTGAGAGCGGCCCAGAGTCTGTGAATCACACTCTGCAATTCAGAGGCAAGGACTTTTCTTTCTGGTAACGGACCCTAGAGTGGCAGCCAGGCTGATCCCAGAGACCCCCCCCAGTCTCCCACCCCCTCAAACACAGGTCATCAGCGCAGTGTTTACATCTTGCAAGTACAAGGTTCACGCAGAGCCGCCCCTCAGCTCTGTGCTGTGAGCACAGCCCCATCCATATATAAGGGATCCCAGCGCACCCTATGCTGCTGGTGTGATCTCGGATCCTGGGAGCATGTCCCCAGGGGTCCCTCGAGTCTCAGTCGCTTTGTATGATTCTTGGCACCGAGGGGCCCTATTTACAATTAACAATGGGGCACGTGGAGCATCATAATGATTAGGTGTCCTGCGCACATTGCACTGAGAGAGGGCACGTATTCACTCAGACCTCCCTGAGCCCATCACAGAGCGCCTCCTTCACCTTTGACACCTATTGTGATTTGTGACACAAAGTAAGTGCTCTCCATAGTGCCAGGCATAAATGGCTTCACTAGCTGACTCATTCTGGCCTGTGCAGAGTTCAGTTTTCAGTGCTTCACGCGTCATTAGGCAGATGACACTCGTGCACCACCTGGGGAGGGGTGGGTGGTTTCACAAAGACAGATGTGTAGGGTCGGAAACAAAAAACTCTGCATGCTGAAAGATGTGCAGACCTGCCTGAATTCCCAACTAGACTGTTGTCTAATGATGATTTGTGTTTTCATAAGCAAACATGGATCGCGTGTGAGTACTATGAGATAGTCCTGTCTCGAGGATTGCCCTGTTGTTGGAGCCGGAGAGGCGCCCTGAGCATTATTCTCTTAGTGGAAGGCTAGCACCTTCCCCAAGCAGCACATGCATTCTATGTGGTGAATAACATGTGAATTCCATGTGGTCCTTTTTAGGTTTCGCCTGGCATTTACAATGCCAATAGCTCTAACTTTTTCAAAGGCGAAACTGTTGCATTGTAAATGCTTGTTTAAATATTTATTTTCTTTCTCCATAGATTCACACTCAGGTTTTTTCAGGTTTTTAAAGTCTTTATTTCGATTTTTGCATCATAAAAGACAATTAAAAGCAGTAGAAATTGAACATACATGATATAGTTAGAATTTGATTTAAAACCATCACGATTACAATTTACAATTTCATAGATTCCGAAGAGCATTTCAACACTAATATTAGAATTAAACAGTATAATAAAGACCTAATACAAGTAAAAAAAGAAAAACCTGTTTAAAAGTTAAGAGACAGAGACAAAATCAAGGTACCTGCAGATATCTTGCTCTAATCACCCATGTCCACCCCAGGAATTTGGCTATGCCCACAACTACCACCTCGGAGGTGTTGGTACGAAGTGCCCATATAGCCTCTGCACTCCCTCTGACTTTAAGATGGCGACATATGGGCCCTATCCATTTGCTTCTTGGGGCATGATAAACCGGACATACAAATAGGAGATGACCCACACTCTCCTTATGTCCAGTGCACCAAGGACAGGAATCACTCACTCGGTTGGACCAGTTCCTGGTAAAGGATCTTAAGGGCAAAGAACCTACTCGGAACTGGTGGTAGAGCTTTCTGTCTAATGGCTTAGTTATAACGTCCCAATAATTCTCTAGGAGGGGGTCCAATTTGTGGGACAAAAACCTTCCTGTTAAGCTAACAGAATCTGAAGCAATAACTAGCCCTTTGCGAACAGAAGCCCAATAGAGTGCTTTATATTCGTGTTTTGAAGGAAAGTTGGTAGACCCCGGAGAAACCCACAGCTGGTTAAGACCCATGTCATCCAGGATCAATTTCACTTCACGCAACCAGGGTATACTGCTAGACCCCCAAATAGATCTTACTTCCTCAAGTTCCCTAGCAAAGAGGCTTAGGTCTGGGGAGGTCCAGATACGTCTCCACATAGCCACTAGTCTGTATCTAGCCATTTCATTAATTGGGTTACAGCCCATATCCAGACATAGTGGTTTGGTTGGAGCCGATTGTGGAAGTCCTACCAGTTTCCGCATGAATTTATTCTGAACTTTTACCAGGGTTGATAGGTCCATATGTCCCCAAAGGTCTGCCCCGTACAATATTGCGGAGCTTACCTTGGTGGCATAAATCTTGAGTGCGGGTTTAACACGTTTAGTTAGGGACTTTTTTTGCTCCTGTAAAAGACAACCCGTGAGCCGAGCAAATTTTAGGTGTAGTGTGTCACCCTGTGGTTTCCAGCGGAGACGGTAGTCCAAGGTTACTCCTAGATAGGTCATAACCTCAACTTGTTCCAGGCCCACTCCGTTCATGCTCACTGAGCTCTTAATGGGACGGCTTTTAGTTAGGACCATGAATTTAGTTTTGCTTACATTGATTTTTAGGTCGTTGACGGTACAAAACTCCTCAAAGCGGGTCAATGCAATTTGCAGGCCGCTACGAGTCTTTGAGAGAAGTAAAGTGTCATCAGCAAAAATGAGCATAGGGAACTTCGTCCCGCCCAAAGATGGTGCATCAGTGGGGGTGTTTGCAAAAAACTTGACCACCTGGTCAATGAACAGTAAAAATAGCGTGGGTGCCAGAACACAACCCTGACGGACCCCACGTGTTACAGGGAAGCAATCCGTCACCTGCCCTTGGCCTCCCCACCTCACCCTAGCAAAATTGCCCTCATGTAATCTAACAATCAGGTCCAGTAATTCTAATGGCAGTCCCAGATCTCTAAGAACGGTCCAGAGTTTGACCCTTGGCACAAGGTCGAAGGCCGATTTCAGATCGATAAATGCGGCATAGATCGTTCCGCCGCCCAACAGCACCACCTTCCAGTAAATCAGACAAAATCTGAAGACCTGGTCGATGGTGCTGGTACCTGATCTGAAGCCGGCCTGTAGGGGGGACAAAATGCCCTCCAACTCCATCCACCCCTGGACTCTAGCAAGGATCATCCTTGCAATGACCTTTTGAAGTGAGTCAATTAAACTTATTGGGCGGTAGTTTCCCGGATCTGAGCGGTCCCCTTTTTTAAAAATTGGGAGAATCTCGGCCCCCTTCCAGGACACAGGGATCCTGGCCCCCTTAGCAATGGCATTCGCTATCGTAGTTATGTAGGGAACCCAGAGTTGGAGATTGACCTTAAATAGATCGGCCGGGATGCAGTCCATCCCTGGCGCCTTCCCCCTTTGGACCAGGCGGAGCGCAGACTCAGTTTCCAGTAGCGTGAAGTTTAACTCTTGATTAGGAATGAGGGTAATTAACTGCCTGGTTAAATCTGTGTCGATTTCTAATTCAGGGTCCATAAACTGACCAGAATAGAAATCAACCCATGCTTCTGCAGACACATGGTTAACTGGGGTTTGAGAGTTGGGGTTTCTGCCCCACTTAACAATTTCCCAAAACTTGATCTGGTTGGCAGAAGTGCAGGCATCCAGTAGGTCAGACCAATGTAGATCGTCCCACTCCCTTTTCGCTTCCCACAGGGTTCTTCTATACATTGAGCGTGCCTCCTTTATATCACTGGAAATCCTAGATTTCACTGTTTTAACTAAACGACTATGTGCCTCCCTGCAGTTTTTATTGTACCATTTCTCCCGAGAACCATGTACCTTTGCGATGCCTTGCGTTGGTGGAAGCGTCAGGAGGACCTTAAGATGAGCAAAACACCGTTCGTGGAGGTCACAGATCTGATCACCAACAACCCTGGTGTGGGCAAGGCACGAAATGTCGCTCAAAGTCGACGAGGCGGCCTTCGTTATGCTATCAAGAAGGGTCGGGTTCTCCACAACCCTGGACCATCTAAGCCTTCTTCTATCGTTTGTTAAGATAGCATCCCCTGTTACATGAACAGCAGAAGTGGGCCTGCCGATTCCACCTGGGAGTCTCAAACTTATGTTTGGGTTGTGGTCGCTTTCAGGACGGGACACTACTTTCATGTCAATCAGAAGTGACCAATATTCCATCTTTAGCAGGATGTAGTCTATTCGACTTTTTCTCACCCCGTTGTCAAAAGTGGGTTTGCCAACTTTGTCAGAGGCTGTACGACCGTTGGTTGCCCTTAGCCCCCAATCTAGACACAGCCCCATCCAGTGTAAGGCTGCCTCAGAGCCTCTTTTAATATTGTCCAGAGACAGCATCAGGATGTTCCAGACAATATCCTCCGCAAACCCCAAGTCCTCCCCCGCAGCATAAAGCGGCTCGAAGGTACAGTTGAGGTCCCCTGCTAGGACAAGTAACTTGTCTCTCCCTACCCCTTCAAGGTAGCAGTCTAACACATCTAGGATACTAGGGCAGCGCCCACCCGGTTGGCCACGTGCATAGATGTTAATGATTACAATGTCCTGGCAGTTTTCTTTGCTTAGTCTAATTCCCAACAGGTCCGGGTTGTCCACAGAGATTTCCATTGGTCGGTAGCCAATGGACTGTTTAACCCAGATCACTAACCCTACCGATGCCCGACCCTTATTGCCTGTTTAAAAAAGTTTAGGAACCCGACCCTATGGATAGGATCAGGGGCCCAACTTTCCTGAAACAGCAAAATATCAAAAGTATCAATAAAATCCAACCAATCCTCTGAGTCCATACGACCCCTCATCCCTGCCACATTCCATGATGCTAATTTAAGTGTCACAACCTGACTGGGTGTTGTAAAACTATGCATACCACTGTGATCCACTCCCAAGGGTGCGGCTATACTCAGTTGTGGACCCGCCACCATGATATTCTCCTGGTGAGGGTATACAGATGCCGCCACCATCTCCCTCTCAATGCTGATGACCCCCTGAATAGACACCTCAGTACAAACTCCGTCAGCCCCACCTACTTGGTTGCCCAGAACCCTCCCGTTGCCAACTGTCCGGTGAAGTCAATCGATACACTCCAGGCCAGAGAGGGGTTCGTAGCGATTGAACAGTAATGGGTGCTGCGGGATGTAAGGTGTTCTATCAGCATGATATCTTCTAACAGGTAATCTTGGGAGGGTATGACTGGAGGGGAACTCGCAAGATCGTCTGGGATACAAATACCCAAGGCCTAGGGTCTGCACATCCCCCAGCCTCCCATACCTTGCTTCCCTACGCAGAAGATCTACCACCCAGGGATCCTTAAAGGATATAATAATGCAGTCCCCTTCTAAATCCTTGGTACAGTGGCCCACCCATTCAACTCTTCTCACAAACAATATTTCAGTCGAAGAGGAGGGGGGAAGAGGGCGGTTTTTATTTAGCCAAAATACAACTTTGTTTCAGAGGTCCCCGTGTGATTCATTGGAACCCTCCCTAAGAGGGACAACACCTGTTAAAACGATCGTATATGGAGTTGCTTCTAGAGGTAGGTCTGTGCATGGGGGTACCCGTTTTTTAGCTTTCACAAGGGGAGTAGGGGGATTGATGGATCTACTCCCCTTTGCACCATTGGTTAATTTGGGCTGAAAAGATGTACTGGGAGCATCCATTACACTATCCTGAGGCCGAGTAGCCGCAGGAGGTGCAGGGGTATTCGGCTGTCATAGGTGGTTAGATTTGGAGGGAGCCTTCTTTGGCACCTGCAGCAAGGAGGCTAGTGCAGGCGTACAATCTTTGTTCCCAGAATTCCCCCCTGCCACTAAGCCCTTGTTTTTATTAAGCAATTACTGACGATGAAATTTTACCTATGGTTACGTTTTTCTGGCCTTTGGAATCACTCGAGGAAGAACTAGGATTCCCCAGAACAATTTGAGAGTTTGCTAACTTTTTTAAGAAACCAGTATTGGTGTTTACAATAGACTCAAGTGCATCCAATTTCGCGGTCATCAAGCGTGTTCTTTCGAGTACAGGAAGTAAAAGAGTTTTAAACAAAGCTTCCATTTTGGTCAGCAAACTGTCATCACTACTGTAACAGGTGGGGCATGGGTCCGAGGACCCGAAGGGGATGCGAGAAGGACTCGGGGGATCATTTAATACTAGGACAGGATGTAGGGTGGAGATGATTTCGGGGGTTGGGACAGAGGGATGTGCTGGGCATTAGGTTTTTGAATCTTGGTGGCACCCCCCCTCTGATGGCCCTTACATCTTTTCCTTTTACGTGGTACATTTCTCAGAGAGTCCTCATCCGTGGATGAGTCCAACTGAGATTGACTGGCCAGGAGCACACTGCCCTCACCCCCACTGCCTTGTGTGTCGTCGGAGTTAGAATTGCTCTCTATCACAGTCGGAGGTAGGCCTTCCCCCTCCACCTCACGGTGCACATCCACCGCTATTTCGACAGGATGGTGGCTCGTACTCGGGGCCCGTGCATCAGGGCTAGGTATTGTGGCCAACCTTCCCAATGAAGAGCGTTTCCCGCTAACCAGATCTATTGAGAGCCTTTTTTCGGCCATGGCTATCTCTTTTTCTAGGATACCTGTGGCCCTGGTGATAAAAGCGTCTAAAGGGCCAGAGACTACCCCCTTAGCGGTCTGCAACTGTACAGTGCGTTCTTTACCAGAACGTAAAGGCATAATTATAATAATAGCCGAACAATATTGGCACAACGATAAATACAAAGAAGCAGGGGGGGTGGCCCAACCCAACCGCGACCAACCACGGACGGCCACAGACGGTCCCGCCCTTGTCCCGGGCTTCTCCCGGCACGCTCCCGCCGCGCTCCTGCGCGGCGGAGTCTATGCCCGAAATATAAAGTGTTTGACGGGGGGGCGGGGCTAGCAGGGAGAGCGGGCCAGGTGTTCTGAGTTGGCCGGGCAGGGACTCCTGGTAGATGGAGTCCCTGCAGTGCTCGCAGCCCTACTACAAGCCTGGAAAACGCCCCAGCAGTCCCAACACGAGTCCAGAGCCCCCAGCAGACTCCCTCGACGACGAAGCGGGACCCGCGCAGCGGGTCCGGCAAGCAGTTGAGAAAGGTCCTGGCAATCCTCACAGGCAGCCCAACAGCATCCGACTCATGGCAGTGTTAAAACGATCCCACAATGGTGAAGGTGAGTGACCTTTTACGGACTGTCCGTGCGGGGTGGGGGCGGGGCTAGCAAGGAGAGCGGGCCAGGTGTGTTCCGAGTTGGCCGGGCAGGGACTCCTGGTAGATGGAGTCCCTGCAGTGCTCGCAGCCCTACTACCAGCCTGGAAAACGCCCCAGCAGTCCCAACACGAGTCCAGAGCCCCCAGCATACTCCCTCGACGATGAAGCGGGACCCGAGCAGCGGGTCCGGCAAGCAGTTGAGAAAGGTCCTGGCAATCCTCACAGGCAGCCCAACAGCATCCGACTCATGGCAGTGTTAAAACGATCCCCGATTCACACTCATTTCCATAAGAGGTCAAGTCAACAGAAACAGGCAAACATTACTGCTGCAGCCACTAGCACTTTGCACAATTCGGTCCCTGGTATGATAGCGAAGAAAGAATTCGAGGACGCACCATTTTACAATTACGACATAGGGTTTATGTATGTATGTTTATTTTAGATGAGGTTTTTTTCATGTTGTTTCCACCGTATTTAGGCGCTGGTTGTTGTGTCATCAATCGAGTGATGCCTAACTGCTAAGCAATTCCATTTCCTTTTTAAGTTATGATTCCTAGAGGATCGAATGCATATTTATCAAAAAAGCATCGGCACAAGAGAATATAAAACCTCTGTGATATCTAAGTTATTTGAGCAAACCTATGTAATCGCAGGGTTAACTTTTAAAAAGGAATACAGATTTAGAGAAAAAAGTGATCTTAGAAAAGAAGACTCAATTTTCAATCATCCAAGACGAAAAGGATAGCTTGGAGCACAGAACACAGAAAGCAGATCCTATAGCAATTAGTCACTATGGCGTAAATACGAGCCCGAATAACATTATGGAAGACTTCTTAACCATTGATGCCTATATGACTCTCTTACAATTGAGGCCAAACCATTACAAATTCTAAAGGTTAACATGAATATTCCTTAAATGTTCTAGCCATTCGTTCACTTTAGAAAACACCATTCCTAAAATTGCATATTGGTGTGCCTGTTGAGTGCACCAGGTGCAGACAGGCGTAGCACAACTGACCTGCATTGGATGGGGATGGTGCAGCACTAACAGATGGGTCATGGATTCAAACCACTGTTCTGACTTTCACTGCAGAGAGTCCGTCCTGTGATCAAAGAGGGCACATAGCAGGGCACAAGTCCTAAAAAAGAAGTGGGGGGGACGCTGACATCACGACAGGAAGTGACATCACAAAAGGTGGCATGCACCATCAGACTCATTGCCACCCCTCGCTCACCCCTTAGATGCGATTGCATCCGAGAAGCCAGCGCGTGAGCAGCGTTCTGAATGAGCTCCGATCTCGCCCCAGAGAGGCCAAAGAGGGAATGTGTGGCTCCATTTGCTCCAGTAATCGAGCTCCTGGTAAAATAAGTGGGGGACGCCGTCCACCCGTGTGGTACCCCGACTCCAGCCCTGGCACAGAGTGAGATCCCTCTGCACCAAGTGCAGTATGCGACTCAAGATTTATGCGGAGGGATTCCTGGGGTGGTCTTTCGCCCTCTGTGTTCCAGGCCGTCCGTTAATTCCCTATCTGTTGACCACCTCCTGGCGTACAGTTCATGCGATTCTCGGCAGTCTTTTTCCCGCTATGATGTCAATGGTAATATTGGGCGGGCACAGGAGAAATGGGATTGCCTGATTTTCGTCGGGTAAATGCACCGTAATGAGAGAAAATACCCTTCATATTCCACGAGGCTAAAATATGTGCCCGTATGACCCAGGATCCAGAAGGGGCCGCCCAATTATCTGAGACATTTTCTCTAGCACACAAGTTCTCCCATACTTAAAAAAATGGCAAACATACATATTGTTGTTCTGTAGCCCTTATAACACATGGACACTGGTTTGCAAGAGTAGATCGGAATTTTAGTATGTTAGGAAAAGTATATTCATTGTAGGTTACCCTGTGAAGTCACAATTGTAGGATTTTTTTAGAAGCGATTTATACAAGGGTAATCCCTTTCCACCTTATAGTTTGTGGCTAGCTGGCTGGTTCAGAGTATCTGAAAGTATCTGAAAGTAAAAATAGCAGACCGCAGTTTGCAAGCAAGTGTAATAAACCTTTCTTTTTTCTTATTATGTTGTTCAGCCAGAGCCACCCTGCATGAACAGCAGAAGGATTACTCCATCGTTCATGGTCACTGAGTCTTAGTGCCTTGGAACAGAATTCACAATGTTTTTCAATGCAGGAGACAGGTCTGTGATATGAATTACTGAAGACGAAGGGCTGAGCCCATCAAATTCATTTTATTTTTCTGATGAATTACGTTTCTAAGAGCAGTAGCGTTCTGCAATGGAGAAGAAAAAAAACAACACCTGCCATTTTTAGATTGTCAATAAGCTGCTTGAATCCACGGTGCTACATTTGGACTTTAAAGTACAGAATACAAAATAGAAAAACAGAACAACTTTTTACACTCATGGAGATATAGATTCAGGGACGTTTTGTACTTAAAGCAGTGCCTATTATTTACTGTAAAAGTCCACCTTTTTATCAGTACACTGACATTTCTCTCTGCTATATATTCATTCTTTAGACAATCCTATAAAACATTTATGGATGATTTATATTTTGGTGCTGCACACGCACCCACACACACACATACACACATTTCTTGTTGTGCCTCAAATGAGCAAAAACACAAATTTGTTAGTTAATGCTTCATGGTGCAAATCGTAACTCACAACGCCCCCTTCTCCTTATTACACCATACATGGCATCATTGATGGCATCCCAACTGACATCTATAATTACATCATTGTTGACATTATCAACCCCTGCTATGAACAGGCTGCAGCAGTGTTTGCTTTTTTTTTAGCATTTTTTCTCATTTAGTTTATGAAATCTGTTTATTTGCTTTCTATTCACACGTTTTTTGTTGTTATCGTATAGTTCTACAATTGTTTTTCTTCAAATAATGAGTAAACTTATTTCGTAGTTGCAAATTCTTAGCGTTGTAAGCTTTCTAGACACCTTTGTAGTACTTCATTAGATGTCTTTCAATTAACGTAGAGATGATTCTTTGTTTTTCTCTCCTGATCAGATGATATTTTTTGCATTTTTTACAATATGTGGCAAACAGATTCAGTAATGCCCTCTTACTTACTAGTAATTTCCATCAGTCTTGGTCAAGTTGTCTTCATCCGATTCATCCACAAGTGAGATATTCCTATCTCTCCAACAGAAAAGAAAGACTGAAGGAATGCTGGGCCTGTACCACACCCTCCCACGGGGGGTACATACGCGTACTTACCCAGCATTCCCTCTGAACTACCAAACCACACAATGAAGTCCAGCATGTCTGAGAGAGAGAGAGGGTAGTTTTGAATGGGACGAGGACAAAGGGACCAGGAATAATGAAGATTATGGTAAGTAATAGGGCATTACCCCCTGCTCCCTCCTTGTCCTATTCATCAACAAGTGAGAAAACCCAAGCAACAAACTGGCATTCATCAACAACAAACCACAAGGACACAAGGCAGACAGCAACATCCAGTGATTTATTGGTACAAAAAAGAAGTCATAAGCACACAGCCTGCAGCACGCCGACCCAAAATAGCATCACTCCCCAGCAAATTATGGATCTGTTAATGCCACACAAAGTATTAGAGGAAGCTGATGTAGCAGCTATACAGATCTCAAACAGGGTAACTCCCCAAACCTCAGCCCAGGAGGCCATCATGCCCCTAAAAGAACACCACTGCACATCCGCCTGAGGAGGGGAACGGGAAAGTGAGTAAGCCAACACAATGACCTGCTTCAGCCAACTGCCAATGGAAAAAGAATAGGCCTTCCCTCATGAGAGGAAACCCCAAAAGACACAAACAGGAAGTTGGACTTTCAAAAAGGAGTAGCCCGATCCAGATAGATACACAAATCCCGGCAAACATCCGGCAACGACGAGGAAGATCATCGCCAGATACTGGAAAGGCACACAAAGCAGGCAACATCAAAATGCTTTTTGGGATTTACTAAGCCACTCAAAACCCAATTTGCTTGCCTTAGTGAAAAAACAGTAATGCATCTCAGAACATAATTCTCCTTTGCATTACTTTGAGCCAGGGAGGCATTCCATTTTGGAGGAGTGTCTACTCATGGAATTTGATGCATACACAGATATATTAAAGTTAGTAAACATGGGTTTGCACCAAAAATTGTGCTCCTACCTGTGAGAGGTATAACAAGGAAAAATAACTTAATTTCTTCATTTTTCTTCTACTTTCCAAGTGTTCTGCATCCTGCAGCATACATTGAAAAAGGAATATGCCTCTAAGCAGGTATCCCTTCCTGCTCAAAAGCAATCCTGGCCGAAATGCAGGCACACTTGCACAATGGCACAAGGGTGCCTGCATAAGCGCTAGACTACCTGAAGTCCGACAGCCTTATGAGAGTGCTAAAGTGTACCATATCTTAGTAGATATGGAATATTTCGACACTCTCCTTTTCACGCAATGCAGCTCAGCAAGTTGCCTTTCTGTGTTGCATTGTGTGAAAGGTTAGTAAATCTGCCCTAAAGTGTTTCTGTCCATGAGTATGACTTTGTGTACAAGCATATAAGTGTGTGAAACTATAAAGGGAGTAACAACGAAACACTAAATAAAAATAGGTGTTTGCAGTCAAACAATTACAGTCATTAGCAAAACATAAATGTTCAAATACAGAAAATATTAAAGAAGACTCTCTCACACTCTCAAACACACATACTCGTACCAATCCTTCAAATAGCCTTTAACAGCACAAACATTTATACATACATTAGGAAAATATACATTTAGCGAGAATATAAAGTTCTAAGAAATCGAATAGCTCTGGATAGCCATCCAAATTTTATCAATCTCCAGAAATACATAAACCCCATGAAACAAATGTCTCTCTTCCTGTTTTCCAAACCTCTGTGCACAGTCATACCCATTTGACACAAACACTGTGCACTTAATTTAGGGCTTGGTATACATGAATACTAGAACATTTTAACCTGCCGATTTTCACCTTAGTGTGGGTACCTAGTTACTACCTTTGGGATTCACAAACATTCTGGACATCTGAACAGCTATGACATGTGCAGACTTCCAACATTCTTCTAAGGAAATCATATGACTTTTCACCTCTACAGAATTCTCCATAGAATGTTGTGCAAAGGGAGATTAGCACCCTCCACTGCAAATGCACACTTTTACTATTTCCTCTGTGGGAAAAACATGTTTTCCCCAGAACAAAGGCCTTTCTCAAACCACTTCCCTTCCTGGAAGGGGGCTTAGTGCAGACATGTGTTGGAAATCTCTGGCCGTTTATAGGGCAGAAAGCGGTAATAGGGAAGCGTGGGAATGCCTACAAGCATATATGTTTGTAGGCATTCCCAAACTTCCAACACACCCATGCTTTGGAATACCCACTTGTCATTCCTTGAATGGGATTTACTAATGTGGCAGACAAATCTACACTTGTAGA
Source organism: Lissotriton helveticus (assembly GCF_964261635.1). Taxonomy (NCBI): domain Eukaryota; kingdom Metazoa; phylum Chordata; class Amphibia; order Caudata; family Salamandridae; genus Lissotriton; species Lissotriton helveticus. The sequence goes on along the minus strand of NC_136068.1, from coordinate 873,736,865 downwards.
TGGATGTAGAACTTCCAAGAAACCCTTTAATTCTTGACAGACGTAGAAAAAATGTAGCTTTGTGAATATGTCCCATATATTTGGGCCGATGGAGAACATCTGCCAATAATCAACAGCTGTCCTGTCTGCCCTAGTTAGAGACTAAAGACATCAAAATATTCGAAATAGGCAGGATCGGATAACTGCCTTATGATGAATGTCCCATATACACCAAACTCTAAATCTACCCCTTTGTAAATGAAATGCGTTCTATCACACACTGACTCACTCATCACTGAAAATACATACCTATCATGCCTTAACTCCTCATCAGCCACGGCCCGTGGAGGGAGTTTCGGTAGGGCGGAGAGGCGGGGCGGGGGGAGGGGCAGGTTGGGGGGTGCTAAAAACCGGAGCATGGATAATTGAAGGTAAGTAAACAATTTAATAAATAAAACGAATTTCGTAGCACGCCCTGCATCACATTTTGCGATGCAGGGCGCGCTACGAAATTCGTTTTATTAATTAAATTGTTTACTTACCTTCAATTATCCATACTCCGGTTTTTAGCACCCCCCACCCACCCTCTCTGGCCCACCTAAACACCCTCCACGGGCCGCGGCTGCTCCTCATGCAAACACGCACACACATACGCACACACTCAAAAATGAAGTACAGTTTTAGACACTATTGCCTTCCTTACCACCCTTACCAGTTATCCATACAGAACATACAGCCTGATTCATGAAGCAAAATTGCGCCCGCAATAGCTGCGAAAATGCTATTGCGGGCGCAATTTCCCTAATCGGCATTCACCATGAAAATAGCGAAAGCGCAAACAAAAAATACCGAAATCGCAAATAGATTCGCAGAATCCCGGCAGGAGTGCAACAAACCACGGATTCTGCGAAAAAAATTGCGAATTCGCTATACAATCGCAATCGGTATTCATGAAAAATCGCAAATAGCGAAAAAACCCAAAATCGCTGTTTGCGAGGTGCAAATTAAGGACAACCCAAAGCAGGTGGTAACCATAAAAGCCATTGGAATTTTTTTTTTTTTTTTTTAAACCATTGGCCAATCAGGAACAGGTGCAGGCCGGACCAAACACACATAAGGAGAATCAGCAGCAGCAGTTGGAGTCTCACAATGCCAGGAATGTACATGGTGGTCAGGCGGCGAAGGCTACAGCGAGCAGCACGGAGGAGACGCAGAATCCAGGACAGGATATTCCGCCAGCGGGTCACCCTGCTGGGCCAAACCAGAGAGCAGATATATGCAAAGTACCGCCTGAATGGGGAAATGATAATCCAGCTAATACAGGATCTTGACCCCCTGATGCAGCACCCAACAAGGCGGACCAATGCCGTGCCTACACATGTCCAGGTATTGTGTAGCCTGCACCTCTTGGCCTCCGGGAGCTTCCAGGGGATAGTAGCGGTTGCTGGGGGGATATGTTATGTTATGTTATGTTATGCACATTTGTTTTGCGCACAGCTGCCCCAGCTAAGGGGCGTCCTGGCGCATGGCAGGCAATGTGCAACAATTAGCAGAAACACAACACAGATAAAAGAGAATTTATTTAAAAAGGAAAGTTTTCAATGCTTTGCGAAAGGCCAAAAGGTCATCCAATAGCCGCAAGTCCGCTGGGAGGGAATTCCAAAGTTCAGCCGCCCTGACCCGGAAAGAGCGGCCACCAACCCGACACAGCCTGTATCGGGGGACCACAGCGAGGGCTTGACTTCCAGATCTCAGAGCGCGGGAAGGAACATACCACGACAGGAGATCAGCAAGAATTGGCGGACCTACTCCCCTCAGGATCTTAAACGCCAAACACAACACCTTGAACTGGATGCGTGATTTGATGGGGAGCCAGTGCAAAGATCTCAAGACTCCCGAGACAGAACTCGTTCGGGGCAGGCCAACAAGGGCTCTCACCGCGGCGTTCTGCACGCGTTGGAGGCGGGTGGTCTCAGCCACATTGGTCCCTGCCAAAAGCGAGCTAGCATAGTCCAGGCGAGATAATACCGTGGCCTGGACTATCAGCTGCCTGTTGCCAGGGTCAAAGAACTTCAGAATGGGCCTCAGCGACCGCAAGATACCAAAACAGCAGGCCGCGATTTTCTTCGAATGGCCCTCATAACAAAGAGCAGGGTCCATCCAAACACCCAAATTCTTAAGTTCAGTGACCGGGAGAGGGACCGGCCCCAGTTCAACGGGCCACCACTTGTCCCTTCACAGATCCGCCCTCCTGCCGACGATCATGATCTCGGTTTTCTTCGCGTTGAGCTGGAGACAGTTGTTCTTCATCCAGCTAAGTCCACTCTGAAACCTGGGGGCATCCCGGTCCGCATCCCCGCTGATAGTAACCGCTAGCTGAGTATCGCCAGCATACGAGACCATGGTCATGTCCCATTGCTTGACGATCTCAGCCAGCGGTCTCACGTATAGATTGAACAACGTGGGACTCAGCGAGGAGCCTTGCGGGACCCCCTGTCTCAGAGGAAGGAATTGGGACTGGAACGGTGGCAGGGCAACGCTAAAGAAACGATCGTTCAGGAAGGAGCGAAACCACTGGAGGGCAGAGCCACCCAGCCCAATCTCCTCCAGGCGATGCAACAGGATAGGATGGGACACGGTATCGAACGCGGCACTCAGATCTAATAAAACGAGCGCCGCTGTCTGCCCCGCATCCATCACTGTGCGAAGGTGTTCAGCCATGGAGAGAAGGGCGGTCTCCGTGCTGTGGCCAGCACGGAAGCCGTTTTGGGTGGGATCCAAGATGTTAACCCAGCCCACCATGTCACGCTGCCTCAGGAGTTTCGTTGACGCAATGCTGACCCAGCTACACGACACATCAAATTTCCCACCAGCCAACAGGATCTGGACTTGACCAAGCTACAATTCTACAATGTGGCCCATTTCCCACATGTGATAGGATGCATAGACTGTACCCACATCGCCATCTGCCCACCAGCTGCAACGGAGTACATGTACCGCAATCGCAAGTCCTACCACTCCCTCAACATACAGATGGTCTGCAATGCTAAGAAATACATCACGGACATAGTGGCCCAGTATCCAGGGAGTACCCATGACTCATCATATTCTGGCACAGCGGCCTCCACACACGACTGGCCAGGGGAGACTTTGGGGAAGGACACCTACTTGGTAAGTACACTTTGTCAACAATGTCACATTGCAATGAAGTAGCTGCGCAGTACAGGCACTCACCCTCTGCTCCTCTCATTCAGGTGAAAGTGGCTACACCCTCCGTGAAAACCTCCTCACCCCATACCTCAACCCTGCTACACCACAGCAACGGCGTTACAATGTTGCACACATACGGACAAGGAATTGCATTGAACGGACTTTTGGGCTACTGAAGAGCAGGTTCCGCATACTGCACAAGACAGGTGGGGCCATGTACTACAGTCCTGAATTGTGCTGCCGCATTGTGGTTGTCTGCGCAATACTACATAACATTGCTACCAAGCGCAGGATACCTGTTGACATCTCTGGCAGTGAGTCGGAAGGGGACGACCGGCCACCTGCACATGGGCGTCATGCACGCGGGGAGAACCCAGCTGAAGGCCACAGACGCCGCAACCACATCACAATGAACTGTTTATAGTGCACCCTCTCCCCTCACCCAACAAATCACAATTGCATGCAAAATTTAATAATGACACTACGCCAATGTGTGATGCCAAATTAAATCTTATTGTTTGAATCACAATAATGTTTCCAGTTGCCATCCTTCCATTGCAAACAGTATTTCAGCATACTGCTGCGTCCAATACACAGGTCAGGCTTATGTTCAGCCTGTGCCTGTACAAGTACTATTCAGTCAGGTGCGCCTCCGGCGCGAAGCACCCAAGCGCCTCTCCGGCTCCTCCTCATCCACCGCACGTGTACCTGCATTGGACCTGGTGCTGCGTCTCAGCGCCCCTACGTGTGAGGCAGAGTGGCTGCTCACACTTGATGTCCCCTCACTGGCATCGTCACCCCCGACAGTGGCAGGTACAGCAGGGTGAAGTGCCATCACGGCAGTGGTCAGGCCCTCAAGTACCCTGGCCACATCCTCGCAGCATTGAATGAGCTGCTGCTGCTGCCCCAGGCACCGGCACGATAGCTGCGAGGTGGCATTGCCAATAACATAGTTTGACCGGGTGTAAGCCGTCAGCCGGGTCAGTAGCTGACGGTGGCGGCGGCGGTCCGTGTTGCGCTGTGAAATCATTGCAGCTGTGTTGGCCTCCATGGCTGCAGTCATGCGGGCCATCCCCTCCCCCACACCTGCCATGGCTGCCGTCATGCGGTCCATCCGGTCCCCCACACCTGCCACATTGCGGCCAATGTTATGCAGGTGCAGCTGTATGGCCCCTTGCCGGCATGCCTGCAGCTGGTGAATCCAGAACATGCTACGTTCGACACTCATGCTCGGCAGCCGCTGTCCATTCCCCCTCCTGGTGCTGGGAGCATTGGTCTGCAGGCGAGCCCTGCCACGCCTGCTCTGCTGGCCTGCCACAGTGGGTGGCCGCTGTGTCGCCGCTGTCGCGTGAACTGATGTTGGTGCGCCAGCTGCTGGTGGAGTCAAGCTAGGCATTGCTGGTGCGGCAGAGGCTGGAGGCACAGTGGTAGTGGGCCGGGCTGCAGGTGTTGGTGCTGCGGCAGAGGCTGGAGGCACAGTGGTAGTGGGCCGGGCTGCAGGTGTTGGTGCTGCGGCAGACGCAGGAGGCTGTGTGTGTAACGGCACCTCCTCGTCATCCTGTGCATACTCATCTATGTGCAGCCTCTCGCTGTCGCTGCTGTCAGCGCCACCTGTGAGGGGAAGTGGACGTACATTAATTGCATGTATCTGTCACACGTGCAGTTGCTACATGCATGCTGGGTGACATTCTCTGACTGCCTATAGCATTGCGTACTTTTGAACCTGTCTGGCTGCATTGGGGTACTTGTACATTGTGGCCACACTACATGTCCCACAATGCTTTAGGGCATTAACTGATGTGCACCGATGGCATGACTTTGGAACATTATGGGAGGCTATAGGGTCATGGCCATTCATAGGGGACAGGGTCGCAGTCGCATGCCACTTACCTTGGCTCTCTTGGGTGGGGCGGGATGAGTCCATTCGGGTGACTCCAATACACGCCTCTTCCTCCAGCGTGTCTTCAACGCGATCCTCCAGGGGGGTGTTTGGAGGGACTGTAGGTCCTCCCCCTCCAGTGCCCAGGGACTCTCCCAGCCTCTCGGCGACCCTCTCCTTGGCACGACCTCGGAGGTCGTACCACCTTTTCTTCAGGTCATCCAGTGACCTGTCGGCCACACCCACAGAGTTCACTGCGGCCGCTATCCTGAGCCAGATCCTGCGCCTCTCCTGCTCGGGCACCCTCCTTGAGTCTTTCCCGAACAGTTTGGAGTGGTTCTCCACCACCCCTTCAATTAGGTGCTCCAACTCTTGTTCCGAGAACTTGAGTTTCCTCTTGCGCCCGGGGTTGCTGGGCCCAGGTACTACCTCCTCAGCCATTGCTGCAGTGATATTGGAGGTGGTAGTCCAATTTAGCAGGTGTCCTTGCAGGAGCTGTCTCTGTTGCTGCCTCGAGGTCTGCCTCACTGTGGTGAATGGGGGTGGGAACTGGCTGCTTCCTGGTTGTGATGTCATCACTGTGCTCGAAATGCCTCTTCCCGTTTTCCCGATCTCGCGATTTTGCGATCTCGCTTTTTGTGATCTCGCAATTAGCGATATCGCTATTTGCGATATCGCTAATCCGACACGGATGTTGCCGGAAATTGCGATTTTTATGCGATTTTCGATGTTCGCAAACGGTTTTTGCGGCCGCGTGCGAATCGCATTTTTTTCTCGCAATACATCATGAATACCGTTTTGCGAGTCCTTAATAGCGATTCGCTATGAATCGCTATTAGGGGCTCGCAAAACGGCCCGTTGATGAATAAGGCTGTTAGTCACATCAGAAGGCATTTTATAAGCACAAAACCTGTGTTTCTCTACAAATACATTTTCTCTACTCAAGGCTGCATTTATTTACACAGTGATGTAATATACCAGTTCAAAAGACAAATTCAATCAGACCTGCAATCTTGCTAAATGAGAGGTGTGAGGTTCTTCACAGTGTGTAGGGTCTTATACCACATTCAGGCTTTGCAGTGTAGTTTTATATTACATGGTTAATAGGGTTATGTTGTTATTTTTGATTGATATGATTATCCTAGATCTCTGATAGTCTGAAAATTACGTTAGTCTAAATTCTGACAAAGGGGCAATTGTGTACTATTTTTTCAGTCTAAATTGTGATGATGTCCCTGGCATAAAAAAGAGATATTTTGCAATTAAAATGAAGCAAAACACTCTAGTCAGTTCCTATTAAAGCAAATATATCACCACATTAAGATGGATGGTGAAGATGCAAATTATTATTAGGTTCCATTTACCCACAATCACAAGAAGGGGTCATTCCCCCTCTGTGCACATTTTTCTCAACCAGTAACCCTTGGCATTCAAAGTTCATTTGTGCAGTTAACTCACTCCTGGATGAGGAATCACTGTCAAAATATCGACCTACAAAATATCGACCTACAGGAATATCGATGCAGAAATATCGAAGGCAAGAATATCTACATCCTATCTACAACATGGTAAGTACAAAAATATCGAAAACAATATATATAGATGTTAAAAATATCGATGTTAAAAATATCGTTTTTTTCCTGTAAAAATATAAATGTAAAATAAAGTAAATAACACTAATAAATAAAATAAACATAATTAAAAATATCTAATAATGTTTAAAATTAATAAATAATACATATATAATAATACATTAAATAAACATATACATAAAATATATAATATATAATATATACATAAATTGTAATAAATATTTTAATAATTTATAAATTAATAAAAAATATTATAAATTACAAATACATTTACAAACATAAATAAAAAGTAAAGAATTACGTTTAATAAATTAAAACAATTAATTTAATATTTTTAAAATTAATTATATACTACATTATCTAAATGTATACAAAAAAAATTAAATAACTTAAAAAATAAAAATACTATTCAAAATCCATAAGTAAAAAAAATACAGTAATAAAAATATTGGATAGCATAGAACTTAAAATTACCATTCCCACTCCAGAGAGCGCAACAGTAGAGAAACCGTTGTATAGCGTAGGGGTAAAAATTATTATTCCAACTCCAGAGAGTGCAACAGTAGGGAAAGTGTTGGATAGTGAAGGGGTAAAAATTACTATTCCAACTCCACAGAGTGCAACAGTAGGGAAAGCGTTGGATAGCGTAGGGGTAAAAATTACTATTCCCACTACAGAGAGGGCAACAGTATGGAAAGCGTTGGATTGTGTAGGGATAAAAATTACTATTCCCACTCCAGAGAGTGCAACAGTAGGGAAAACATTGGATAGCGTAGGGTTAAAAATTACTATTCCAACTCCAGAGAGTGCAACAGTAGGGAAGCGTTGGATAGCGTAGGGGTCAAAATTACTAACCCAACTCCAGAGAGTGCAACAGTAGGGAAAGCGTTGGATAGCGTAGGGGTTAAAATTACTATTCCCACTCCAGAGAGTGCAACAGTAGGGAAAGCGTTGGATAGCGTAGGGGTAAAAATTACTATTCCAACTCCAGAGAGTGCAACAGTAGGGAAAGCGTTGGATTACGTTGGGGTAAAAATTTCTATTCCCACTCCAGAGAGTGCAACAGTAGGGAAAACATTGGATAGCGCAGCGGTAAAAATTACTATTCCAACTCCAGAGAGTGTACCAGTAGGGAAAGCGTTGGATAGTGAAGGGGTAAAAATTACTATTCCAACTCCAGAGAGTGCAACAGTAGGGAAAACGTTGGATAGCATAGAGGTAAAAATTACTATTCCCACTCCAGAGAGTGCAACAGTAGGGAAAACATTGGATAGCGTAGGGATAAAAATTACTATTCCAACTCCAGAGAGTGCAACAGTAGGGAAAGCGTTGGATAGTGTAGGGGTAAAAATTACTATTCCCACTCCAGAGAGTGCAACAGTAGGGAAAGCATTGGATAGTGAAGAAGTTAAATATAACATACTTATAAATAATTGTTGTAAATAAAATATTTAAAAATGTAATTTTTTAATAACTCTACATCATTTGCAAATACCCATTTATAATTACTAAAAACATATTTAAAATTGAATAATTAATTAACACTAAATTAACATGAAATACCATTAAATATGAATTAATACATATACATTACCAAATAATACATATTGAACACTAAAATATTTTTCAAAACAAAAAACATATTGATAATTAAAAATTGATTAACAATTAAAAAATGGTAAGCAATACATTTATTTTTAAATAAAAAACATTTTTATGAAAAATTAATTACCAATTAATAAAATAAATTCCCAATTAATAAAAAGTAATTAACAATTAAAAATATCAATTAGCAATTTTAAAAAATTAATTACCAATTAAAAAAATTAATTGCAAATTAAAAAATACAAAAATAAAAAAATGTGTGGAGGCAAGATGGCGGACACAGCTGTGTCCGAGTACGTTAGGCTGCTGGTGCTCTCCTGCCGTATCGCTACCTCTGACCCCCTGCCTTCGTGAAGACACCTCAATTTTCTGGATGTTGTTTGGATTGGAACGACCTGGGTCATAAGTAGTTTTTGCAGTACTCTCCCATCAAAGCGGCTGTGTTGGCTCCTGCATTGCACCGCATGCATCTGGACTCCCTGCCATTACCCCGACTTCAATACGAACGCCATAACTTACCCGGCTATGCGGCTATGCTGAGTCTGTGTGTGCTGATCAGATCCGCTTGCCAGAAATGCTGGCTTTGGATGCTGCTGACTGTCGGATCCCAGCGTTTTCTTCCTGGTCTTCTCTTTGCCGGCATCTCTGGTGGTTTCTGCGGCGATATCTATAGTGCTGGGTGTGTGAAGCATGTGGGGCATGGGAGTCAGCGCGGCAGTGGTAGAGGCCTGTGTGTAGTTTCTTGCCGTGAACGACAGACCCCTCTTAGGGGGAATAACGCCATTCAGAGGAAAGCTGCTCTTTCTACCAGGGTGCATTTGGAGGATCCCTGGCAAAACCCAGTGCGGAGTAGTGAAACACATACAATGAGACCCAAGAATACAGGCTCAAACACAGTGTCAAAAGGAGCAACTACAAGAGCGGTGGCCACCGCAAATACTCCAGGGGGGGCTGTACCTGGTTCTGGAAGTATGGATACTCATCCGCAGAATGGAAGGACTGGAAGGAAAACAGATAGATTAAAGAATGGGGATAATGGCCATCACGAGACTGGGAATCAGTTAGCTTCCTCTACCTCAGTCTCTTCAGTCGGATCCTCAGCGGCACTTGATTCTCATGAACCTACGCAAGGCCTAAAGATAACAATTCCTTCTATCTTTAATAAGAAGAAGAATCTGCCACGAGAGGATAAGAGTGCACTGTTGGTGGTGGCTGAGCTACCCACTACTAGCGCTGATACATTAGCGGGAAACCTTCCTCCCTTGACCTGCAATGCTCCTGATGCATCTAGTTTTGAATCTACTCCCACTGCTCCCACTGACTCTGATACAAGAATATTGCCCGAAGTGGTAAACCCCTCCTCTGAGAAAGAAATTCTGAATGGCCTAGACTCTTGCGACTCAGGGGGGAAGTTTTGTTCAATGTCTGATGTTTCATTGGTATCAGAGGGTGAGGGCGAGGGTGAGGGTGAGAGTGAGGGTGAGGGTGAAGGTGCGGATCTTGACCTTGACTGGGCAGATGATCGAAGCTTAGCAAGTTCTGCTCTTTTGGAGGGAGACGAAAATGTCTCAAGTTCACACGGGGGTGACAATACCGTACTAACTGTTCAGGAGGTTGGCAACACTTTACCATTACAGGCTTCCACTGATCAGGGGTCGGGAGTCGGGAGTGAATGGGGCTGCAGTGAGTCAAAGTCTCCCCCTTGATGACACGGGAAATAGTATTACCCTCTACACAATTTATAATGCCATTATGGCACATCGGGAGGAGACGAAGGCGGAGAGTCTCCGTATTCATGGCGCAGTGCGGAAATTGCAGATCTCAGTGCGTCGTATTGCAAAAACAAGCTCTGAACTTACTACTAGAGTGGCTGAGGCTGAAAGTAGAATCTCTACAATTGAGGATGACTTTTCTGCTTGTAAGGCCGATGTCTCAGCCTTGCATTCAGTTCGTGATGATATCAGTTGTAAGTTGAGCGACAATGAAAACAGGGCGAGGAGAAATAACCTCTGAATATTGGGGGTTCCTGAAGGCTCGGAGGTGAAAGATATCCGTCAATTTGTTATTGAACTGTGTATAGAAGCCTTTCCCGAGCTAAAAGAGTAGGAATGGGAAAGGGAGCTCCAAAGGGTTCATAGATTTCCCTTCCAGATTCGGGCGGGGCCGAGGGGTGTTGAAAATAAACCAAGGGCAATTCTTAGTAGTATTAATAATTTTTTATTACGTGGCCCGACCTGATCGCAAACGTAAGGCAAAAGGTTGCAAATTTTTTGTTCGTCCAGACTATTGTCAGGCAACGGTACAACAAAGATGGCACCTGCGCCAACTTATCTCAAATTTTCAAGGTAAAGGGGCATAGGCATTCTTATTAAACCCCGCTAAGCTCAAGTTTATCTCCAGAGATAAAACAGTGTTTTTTACATCAGAGATTAAGGCGAAGGATTTCTTAGATACCCTCCAATTAATAGTTTTACTTTGTTTTGTGTAACTCGCTTGTGTTTCTTGTTCTTATTACCAAATCATATATGGCTACATATGAAGTGTCTTTTTTGTCTCTGTTAGTTAAACCTCCTTTTTTTTCTTCTTTTCTCTTGATTCCTTGTTGTTGTCTCTTTTTTAGTGGATGATTTCTAGTTACCTCAGGGGGGATGGGGGTGGCAGGAGAGCGCCCACTCCTTTCTTTCCATCACTTATAGGGACATCTCTGTCCCTTTGCCTCACAGGTTGGTGGGTTGTTGGGGGGGTTGGGGGTTGGGAGGTTCACTGGGGTGGGGGGAGGGGTAGGGGTTCAGGGGGCAAGGAGCAGAAGGAACAGAGGTTGGAAATCATTTCATCATTTAAAAATGCAATTGAGATGCTGTAATAATAAACTGTCAGCTTTGTCTACTCGTTTTCTCTTTGACAATGGTCAAATTCTCTATCTGTTCTTGGAATGTTTGTGGGCTGAACAATAGAAAGAAAAGGGGGGTTATGGCACAGATTCTCAAAAATATGGGGGTACAGCTTCTATGTATTCAAGAAACACATATTGTTTGGAACAACAGGGCTTGCTTGAAAGATTTGGGTTTTGAAGTTTTGTCATGTACACAACAGGGATCAACAACAAGAGGGGTAGCAATTGGAAAAAAAATGGTTGGGGAGAGTGTAAACGTGCTAAAGCAGATCACCATGGACGAAGGGTGATTGCTGAATTGGGGGTTAATAGCTCTCTAATTACCTTGTGTTCCATATACGGTCCTAATCAAGATGACCCGGAAATGCTTAATGATATCATTACCGAATTTGCGTCGTGGCCCTCCCCTCTTGTGATTTCTGGAGATTTTAATCTGCACTTACCCGGAAATTTTGATATTCCTAATAACTGCTGTTATGTTGGTAGAAAGCATAAGGTCTTTAAAGCCACTGAGGGCATTATTAATGAGTTTGGGTTAGTGGATGTTTGGTGGCTTAAAAACTCAGGAATTCCAGGCTATACAGTCTTCTCTGCCCCACACCAAAAGCATGTCAGTATTGAATATTTTTTTGCCCCCATAGAATTATTAACCAGTGCCAAAATGGATATTTTCCCCAAAATCATATCAGATCACAACCCAGTTATTCTTGAATTAGCATTAGATATCTCGTATCGTTCAAATAGGAGTTCCTGGACTTTCGAACGTCAGTTACTGGTGGATTAGGCGTATTTGCAACATATGGCCAAATGGATACCAGAGTTTTTTTGAGTTCAAATCTGGCTCTGCTTCAGTTGGCATAGTTTGGGACGCTTTTAATGCGGGAGTCCGTGGGGAAACATTAAGTTTCTCGATAAATAAACAGCATAAGATGAGGGTTAAACAAGATATGGAATTGACCAATTAGCGTGATTTAGATATATGAATGTTTTGCTGAGAAATTAGCTGCCCAAATAGCTATCCACCGCGCTGATATGTATGAGGTGGGTGAAAATTCAAGACGTCTATTAGCTAAACAATTAAGACAGAAGGCAGTGGCCAGGAAAGTAGATGCTATACAAGATGCTAACGGTCTAATACATACCGAGCCCGGAAAAATCTTGGGAACTTTTAAGGAATTTTATAGTAATCTTTACCTAAATGAGGACTCCCCTGACACTGCAAATAAGCTCGCAGAGTTTCTGGGGGTCAAGAATTCCCTAAACTTACTGCCATCCAGAGGGAAGCTTTAGAGGAGGATTATACAGCACAGGAACTTGAATTGGCGATCTCAGCTTTAGCAGTCGGGAAAGCGGTTGGCCCTGATGGGATTCCTTTGGAATTTTTTTGAACTTTCTTTTCAGTCTTGAAGGAACATTTGTTGGAAATTTGTGTTACTGCACAAAGAGGTCTACCTCCGGCTTCCTGGCAGAAATCAATAATAACAATGTTTCTAAAGAAAGCTAAACCTTCTTTAATTCCATCCTTATACAGGCCAATATCCTTAATTAACGCTGACAGTAAGCTCTATTCCAAAATTTGGGCTACCCGACTTTCCTCAATGATCTCTTCTCTGGTATCACATCTACAACATGGTTTTATCCCTGGTCGTGATACGACAGAGCACGTGCGGCGAGTCATTGCTTTGATGGACTGGGCAGAGGTGACTAAAATACCTATAGGAGTGACCCTGTTGGATGCCGAGAAGGCATTCGACAGGGTTGCCTGGCCTTACCTTTGGGAGGTGCTACGCTTCAAGGGGTTTGGGCCACGAATCGTCCAGGCAATTAGAACCATGTACCTGGCTCCAAAGGCATCTATTCGCCTAGCTCAAACAGAATCGGACCTCTTTCCAATCTTACGCGGCACAAGACAAGGCTGTCCTTCGTCACCTTTATTATTTGAGTTATATATCGATTTTTTTCTGGTGAAATTAGTAGAATATATACATATCAAACCAGTTAGCATATGTGAGGTTGAATACAGAGCCTTCGCCTACGCAGACGATATTGTTGTTATAACCACTGATCTGCCGCTTGCACTGTCAACCGTAGAAGCTCTGGTGGAACAGTTCGGTCACTTCTCCGGGTATAAGTTAAATATAAATAAGACTCAGATCTTGTATGTCGGGGGGACCCTCCAAGAGATATAACGGTGGCAACAGAGGCAACATATTTCAGGATTAAAATCACCTCACCAGTCTGCAAGATCCCTGAGAATAATATTAATCCAGTTTGAGATTAAGTCAACTCCACCTTAGAGCGCCTTAATCATCTCCATCTATCATTATATGGAAGAGTAATTGTCTTAAAAATGTCTCTATCTATTAAGATCCGTCCCATTAGAATTTACTTTAACTTGTCTTAAAAGACTCAAAAATATCTCCTCAAGATTTCTCTGGCGCTACAAACGGCATAGAAGGGCTTAAAAAAAAATTGCACTTCCTAGATCCAGTGGGGGATGGGGTATTCCGTACTTTTTATTTTATTATTGGGCATCTGTTTTGCAATTTATTTCCCCTTTAGTCGTAGGCAAAAAAAGCCAAATTATCACCATGCCACAACCCCTCAATATACAAATTTGATATCGGAGAAGAGGCCAATGGTTGTCTTCTGAAAATACTTGAACCTAGTTATTATAAAAAAAACGAAGTTTAAAGTACTGATTGCTGCATTCTCAATTTGGAGGCAAATCAAGCGTTATCTAGGGCTTCCTCAAATAAATCGATTCACTCCTTTTGATGCAGCGGGAATTTTTCTAAGCATGGGCGGATTTTGCGAATCTGGTGTACGCGAACTTGCGTATTTACGGATTTGCAATCCGCAAAATCCGCGAACTCTCGCGAATTTGCGGATTTTTGTGTTTTTTTGTGTTCGCAAGGGTTTCTGCCAGTTCGCGAGGTTTGTTTACCAGTTCGCAATTGCGAACTTACTTTTCGGCTCGCAACGGCAGCGACTATGTTGTTTCTACGTCTGGTTCATCATCACAGGTTCACAGCACCCTCTGTTTCACCACTGCCACCCTCTGGTACACCCATGCCACCCTCTGGTACATCCTCACTGCCACCCTCTGGTTGGTTTATCACTGTAGATTATGAGGGTGAAAAAAAGCAAGCACACCTGCCCTGCTTCAACTGCCATGAATTAATTTGGGGTTGATTAATGTGTCACTGATTTTTAAACTTCCAGTCTGGCTGGCACCTGCTTCCTTCCTTAGCTGTAATTTGTTTTCTGTTGCAGTGCAATTTTTTTTCACAGGACCTTTATGGCCTACTTGTAGCTATTCTATGAGCCTGCTGTGAGGGTCAGAGCAGGGTCATAGAATAGTTGCAAATAGGCAACTGAACTCTGGAGGGGCCCCTCAGGAAGCACTAGAGTGAATGGTTACTAATGTTAAGATTGAACTTTTGCACCTGCTGATTGCTTTCAGTTTTGCAAAAATCGTTTTTCTGCAATTTCGCGCGATTTGCGGGGCGCGAATCTGTGCGAGATCGATTTCGGAAGCCGCGAATTCGTGCAAATACACGATTTGTTTTTTGCTGCGTGTTTGTTCGCGTGATTTTTTGCATGTTCGCAAGCCGCTTGTAGCGCAACGTTTGCGAAGTTACCCTAGCGGTTGTACATGGGCGCGGCCATCTTGTTTGCGTGACGTAATTCCGTTTCCGGGCGCTATGTGTAATCTCGCAAAGTGTGCGGCTCGCTCGTACATGTTCACGTGTGATCGCGAGGAAAATTTCTTCATTCTTATTTTGCTTCCTTTCTGCCCAGACCATGGCAAAGGGAGCTGGGAAGAAGCCCGCAAAGGGGAAGGGTCCCGCACCCCGTGCCCTGGCTCCCGTGTGGGCGTTTGAGGGGGGAGACAGTTATAGCTCGGGAGATTTTTAGTGCGGAGGAGGTGTCCGCACTAGTCTTTCACGTCCAGCGCCGCCTCCCCAAGACCATCATGGGAGGCGGCAGGATCGCTACCGGCTAGCTCTATGCACTGAGTGCAGTCCTCTGGGATTGTCCATAATGTCTTTTCAAATCTTCTAAATGTTTATGCTTTGACAATTGCCAACAATAAAAAGGTGAATGACCACCAAGAAAGAAGAAGATACTACTTTACTTTGGGTTTGGATAGTAGGACATACCATTCTACTACTGTTGCAGGGACAAATCTGCACAAACAGAACTATGGACACTAAATAATGCATTGCTTAGCTTATCAATTATAATAGGTGCTGTTAGACTTTCCACATACCTCAGTGATAACAGACTTTGTAGTTGAACCCCCAATCTCCTTACTGACTAGATAGTGTGGCAGAGTCATTTAGCTCCCAAAGTCACCGATGATTGATCCCCAATGATGATTAGATTATCCAACGCAGGACAAGAGTACGGAGTCAGAGTCAAGAAGTGTCAGAGGCACGGACTCATGCTTGCAAAAATTCCAAAACCTTTAGCTCATCCACTCTAGTCTGGAGGACCAAAAACCACAGAGTCTATTTAAGTTTAAAAGCTTTATTAAAAGTAAACACATTTATTAAAATCAACTTTGTCATAAAACTAAACGTTTAACTGAAAATGGAAAAGTGCTTAGTGCTGACGATTAATTGGACACATTTCTTGTGGTCGAGCCGAGCTCTCACCTGGTTTGAACTTGATCCTGCTCGTGTTCTTAGAAGTCAAGCTTCTGTCTGTTAGGAGAAAAAGTGGTGCGTGTTAAAAATAAAAAGCAAGCATTCATCAGTTGTGCCAACAAGTGCAGCAAGACAACAGCCTTCCCTGGAAAAAGGGACATTTTTACTTTAGAGTAGACAGTCACAAATTATTATATTGTATTCTGTTTTTTTCACATTTCTTTATTCCTCCTAGACCAAATATTATATAGTAGTGAGTGGTGTATTCTAACATTCTTAAATGTACTTTGTAGGTGGAACATCTGGTGGTGGGGCCAGCGCGGAGTTGGTGGTATTGGACGAGGGGAACAAATCTGGGGAGGAGGCGGTGCAAGTGCCGGACGTGCCTGTGAGGGTTCACACGGTGGTGGCGGGCAGAGGTAAGCTATGTATTCCTTACTTATTGAGATTGAAGACTGCATAGTGTGCTTTCTGCACGGGTGTATTATAAATCAACCAGGTAGTAGCCTCCTCTAAATGTACTTCGACTTAGCTGTGAAGTTTTTGGCGAGAAGAATCCCAATAAGATCTGAGATGAACTTGATGGATGGGATGAACGAAAAGCGAAAGAAGGGTGTAAGTAAGTGTGGAAGGACGAGAAATTTAATGATGACTGGCAAAGAAGAAAGATATGTGTTTGCTTGGTCCCCGAGGTGGCTGGGAAGGAAAGAATATGGTATGATGCATGGCTGGGTGAATGATGAAGCAAGGATGGGTGGAAGGAGAACAGCCTGGGTGGGTGAAACAGAAACTGTATGTGTGCATATACTTTGAATGGATGGATGCCTGGATCATGGTATTATCTGACTCTTAGATAGCATATGTGTATCTAGAGAGAGTAGACGGTCACTGGATGAACTAAGTGTTACTTTGAAGAGCATGTAAAACCGCACCCGCACGTCCGTTCCAGTGTAGGAAAGGCAAGGAAAAGAAGTTGTAATTTTGTCCAAATACTACCATGAATAGTAGCAGTAGTTTGTATTGCAACTGCAAGCACAGCATATATCCGGTTATTACGGTGGACACTCCCTACCTCTCTTAATAACTTTAGTTTAGTAGTAGTACGTCATTCATGTGTGGGTGTATCACTGTTCACTCAATAATAAGCAAAGCACCTAAAGTCATCCCATATGTCATCAAATACATCCCATGTGTAGTGATAGATAATCAGATTATTTAGCTTCTTCATTTTCCTTTTCTAGTACTCATTTGCACTGTAGGGTGAAAGCTAAATTAACTAAGCAGTTGCCCTTTTAACAGAGTATTCTCAGTGCCACCCGTAATAGAAAAGTAAGAGCTTCACCACCTGCATGTACTGGACCGGTACAGTAACGCAAGTCTGTCTCACTCATCATGGTGTGCGTCTGTTTTTCTCTGGTGCAAGTTCACTGCACTGGCATTATGCCGGCTTGCATAAGATAACGTACCAATTTTCCTAAACAAGAGAGAAGAAGAAGAATAAGACTGGTGTACTGTCATAGTCGACTGTAATGGAAGTCCATAGTGCTCGTAGAATTTGTTCCTTAAACTCCCACTAATGATGTTAGAGCAAGGATGAAGAAGTGGGAGGTTAGATAGATACTGTCCTCAATAGTTATGTACTGTGCTTTCAATTTGCTACTTGTACTGTGACACAACTTTCTGCTCAATCATTTTGTGTTAATCTTAAGGAGCATTGGTTACAGACTATGTCTTTCTTTCTTCATAAAGTTGGAAGGAGGGAGCTGGCTCAAATGGCCCGGCAACGGAGGCTGGATGCCACTGTCGCCGAATATCGGCGGCTGGTGGCCCTGGAGGAGGAGGAGACACAGTCTACCGGTACAACAACAACATTCACTGGGACAGCTGCATCCTCCTCCGTGCCCCCACGGGCTGCCAGCCAGCGCAGTGCTCCAGCGGTACGGAGCCGGGCTACCAAAGCCAACCGCCACCGCCGAGCAGCAAAGACAGCAGCTGTCTCCCACAGGAGTTGCAAGGCACGCCAGCGCCGCTTATGCCTCAGAGTGTCCTACCTGGAGCAGGAGGTGCATACCTATAAGAACTTGGTGGAGGGCCTCCGCTTCGACCATGCCACCCTCCGCAAGGAGTATGATGCCCTGGCCGCTAAAGTCAACAGCACCCTCCCGTAGTGTAGTGTCCCTTGCCCCTTTTTTAGAGACTTTTGGGGGGTGGGAATTGGGAGTTGGGTTGTTTTTGGGACTTTTGAAGGACAATCGTTGGGGTTAGGGAGGGTCTTGCGGGAGATTATTTTGTTAGGGCTACAAAAATATATTTTTTGAAACTTTATCTGACCATACCTGTTTTTTACTGCTTTTGAGTCTGGTGGGTGGGGGTTTAACAGTAAGTTTGTTTTCCTGAAGAGTCCTAGGACTTTAGTAGTACTACCGTCAATCTCTCATCTATTCCTAATACTCCATTATACTACCTCCCACCAAACGCTTATCTTACCTGTAATTTGTGTTTGAAAGTAGGGCTAGGCTCAGGGCTGGCTCCACGGGAAATGGCGATTAAGGTTGGCAATCCTGGGCAGATGAAATGTCCTCATTGCGGTGGTACTAGTGGTGTGACACAGTGGCAGTTGCATGCCTATGGAAAAAAAGAAAATGAAACCTGGTTTGTCCTTACTGTACCATTACAACGGTACGATAGAGAATATAGCAGGTGACAGTACACTAGAACAGTGCCACACAGAGCCTAACAAATGGTAAAGTATTGAAAGTATAACTAGTACTTGCGTTGAATTTCTTTGACATTGGCTACTACTACAAGAAATAGTACTGAAGCTGAGTAAGTCTAGAATATATCCTCAGATTCCTTCACCAGCCTGTTGCTATGACCTTATCCTCCCCAGCAAGTGTGTGGAATTATTGATGTCATTTAGTCATACATCAAGCAAAACCACACAGCACGGGGGAAGAGGGTTAGGGTTTGGAAAATGGATGGGAATGGGGGTTTCTTTTTGGGTAGGTTTTGTTGAGAGAAAAAAAAAAGCACAGCATGGACAAACAATAATTGAAGATAAAGAAATCTTTGGGTACAAAGCTAACCATAAATCTTTTAAGTGACATAAAGGAAGTGCATGCCCTACTGCATGCATTGTTACTGAAAAGTAAGTAGTACTAGAATGCGACAGTACAGGGCTGCAGCGTTTTCACTTGCCTATCTCTGCACTCAGAGAAACACTTCTTACATTAAATTAGGTTTAAAAATTAGCCGAAGTAAAACCTATAGAATGGCTGTAGGGATCCATTTAGAAGCAGAGAGAGATCCAAGAAATGCAGTCATACTCATAGAAGAAAACAATGGATACTGTATCTGTATGTTGTTGTAGTTGTCCTGTTGAATTTGGTAAGTAAGTTGCATGCAGCAAACAATTCCTCTTATTAGCGGCACTCCTCCATTCCAGCTGACGCTTCGTCCATCAATGTTGGTGACCAGAAGACACCCTGTCCACTGCCTGCCTGGTGGATGATGAATTGCGGCTCGCTAATGTGAAGCCTGACTCCATCCTTTTTTCCCCATTGCAGAGACTGGAACCCGGCCTGTAATTATTGAACGAAAAACAGGAAGTGCTATTACAACACCACTGATAAATAAATATAAGGTATGTACGCTGTGTAGTGCAAAAAGTCCCACTTTGATTTTCCTAATAGACAGTACAATATTTTTTAAAGTGCGTACTCTGTCTGAGTCACCTTTTGAAGGATAAATAAGTATGGGCAAATTAATTTAGCGGATCTTTCCCCTCAAGGTAGGTGTACTGTAAACTGTGTTTTAGAACAAAATTAGACCTTCCCAGCAGTGCTCCCACCCAGACCCTTACTAAAGCCAGTCGCAAAAATGTAGAAGACCCCCAATCAGATCTCAAAAAATGAGGCCTAGCAGAAAACTGGTGACAAAACGTACTTTGAAAGTAAAAGTAGGCCCAAATACCCCTTTACCCACCGTGGATTGTATTCAAACCACTTGCAAGCAAGCAAAAGTATCCATAGCCAGCATCGCTCCAAGACTCGAAAACCCCCCCACCCAAACACATGCAATAGAAATACTGCTAACCCTAGAGCCCTAAGTTAAGAATAGTGGCAAAGGCTTTCTTTAACTATGCCAAATCCCCCCTTTCCCACCATACTACTGCTTTTGAGTCTGGTGGGTGGTGCTTTAACAGTAAGTTTGTTTTCCTGAAACTTAAGTCTGTGTCATTTTCTTCCTTTAAGTCTAAATGGCTAAATGTTTTCAACACTAAGTGCCTCTCACAGAGTAAGTGATCCCCCTTTTCCCACCATGGATTTTCTTTAAATCACTTGCAACAAAAATTACACATTCCCACGAGTGCTCTAAAACCCCAGAACTCAGTTGCAAAAATCAAGAACACCCCGAAACACATGCAATCCTGCTGCTAGGGCTAACCCTAATGAACCCTAAGTTACAAAAAGTGCCAAAACCTTTTTCCTCATGGATGTTGTTTAAACCAGTTTTATCCGGTATTAGACCTTCCCAGCAATGGCCCCAGAGCCGTCAACCCAGGCGAAAACAAGTAGAAGACCCCCAAACAGCCAAAAAGCAAAAGTACAGGTGATTAAAGTTTTAATTATATTAACTTGTGCAAAACAAAGAAAGACAGAAACACAGGAATAAAAGTGAATAAGTCCGAAAAAGAAAATTTCTGAATTCATTGGCTCATTTTCAGGCCTCGGTGTCAGGGAAGAAGAGTTCGTCACTCTGCGAAATCAGGCAGGAGTAGGTCAGTGTCACCTAACACAGAAGAAATTCCCTCATCTAAGTTGCTGTCCTCCTCGTCTTCTTCCGTCGTGCGATCTGGTACTTTGAAATCTGGTGGTATGAGGTGCTCATTCATCTTGATCATTGTCAATATCTCCACATTTTTGGGCGAGAGACAGGTCAGTTTGCAAGTTACAATGCCACCAGCAGCACTGAAAACACGTTCAGAAGACACGCTTGCGAGTGGGCAAGACAAGTAATGTATAGCCAGGCGGGTGATCTCTGGCCACAATTCTTTTTTCCCATGCCAATACGCCAATGGGTCAGCATTAACATAGACCTCTGTTGAGTCATTCAGATAGTCCTGCACCATCGACTCAAAGTTCTCCACGGTTCCTCCACTTTGCTGAATTTTCGCTTGGACCTTTTCAGAACCATAACCAATCTCAGCTAGCCAATCCTCTTCATCACCCGATATTTCTGTTGTGTCTGGTGCAGATGATGCGGTTGCCGGTGTCTTTAACGGCTGAGAGGTCACTTCTGCCACAGCCACAGGTGCAGAAGTGGAGTCTTCTGACTGGGGATGGCCTGTTGATGCTGATGTACTGCCTTTTCCTTCAATTTGCTTCCGTTCTCTTTCAAACCTGATGGCTGACCAGGCTAGCCAACGTTTGTACTTTGTAACATCTTCATCACTAAAAGGAAATAATGCAGAGCCTGCCAGCGCCTTTTTGTAGTGTGGATGCAGAATAGTAGCACAAATGTAATGCTGTTCTGAGTGGATCTTTTTGAAACTTTGAAGACACCGCCTTCAGTTTGTGCTCCAGCATGCGCAACAATGGGATAGCTTTTCCCAAATTACTGTCCTCCCTGCTGACTGCACGCGTGAAGAACTCAAAAGGACGAAGCATGTCTGTCAGGCTTTTAACTAGCTCCCATTGCGCCGCATTTAACCTCAGGTCCTCCTTCACAGCTGTACCCATTGTTAAGAAATACTGATCGAGTACCGTAAACTGCTCATACAGACGCTCAAGCATGTAGAAGGTTGAGTTGCAACGTGTTGGCACCTCCTTGATGAGTGCTTTCACTGGCATTCGACGTTCATGTAGCAGGCTCCTCAGATGCTTCCGGGCCTTAAAAGAATGGCTGAAATGGTTGCACATTTTTCGGCAGGTGACCACTAACTGGCATGCTGGACTGTCTTTATCCAAGAATTTTTTAACAACCAGGTTTATACAGTGCGCCAAACACGGCACTCTGAAATAGTCACCCAGTTCGATGGCCTTAACTACATTGGCGCCATTATCCTTGGAAACATAACCAATGCCGCGTTCTTTTGGAGACAGCCAGTGAAAGACCTTTGTGTTGAACTCATTCAAAATGTTTTGTGCTGTATGACGTTTCTCCAAGCCAAACGTGGCTAGTGTTGCATGTTTCCGAGCAGCTTTAAAAACTTGGTCCAGGTCAGCACCTGCGTTTAACTTTGCTTTAACCCCTGAAAAAGAGACCCAGTGTGCAGTGATGCACATGTAATCAGTGCCTGCGCCACTGGTCCACATGTCTGTTGTCAGATGTATAGTGTGAACAGCACTCTTCTGCAAAGCTGCCCCAATCACCTCCAGCACATCTTCATGTAGTGCTGGAACCGCAACTCGGGCAAAATAGTACCAGCTAGGAACCTTCCATTTAGGGCAGAGCGCTGCCACTAATTCGAGAAAACCAACCCCTTCTACAAAAGAAAAAGGGAGAAGATCCAGCGCTAGCATTTTAGCCAGCTTAGTGTTATACAGACGCACCATTGGGTGGTTGCAGTCATATGGCGCTTCTGAAAACAACATTGTTTTAATGTTGCCCTGGACCATTTTACGGGATGATGATGATGACTTCTTTGACCCAATTACGCTCGCTGATGAACTTTTTCGCATTGGTGTCTCACTCTGTCCCACACTCTTAGTGTGGCTCACAGGGGGTGTGCTGACAGGGGTACTGGGTGTAAGTGAAGTGTGTGACACTTCTTCCTCCTCGTCATCATCAGATGTTACATCAACGTTTTCTCGACTTGCAATTCGGGCTTCCTTGATCTCCTTTAGGTGCGGAAGCCATTGGACAAGGTGCTGTCTCTTAAGATGACCTCTCTGGCCTCCAGTCCCATAGTTGGTACCAAGCTTACCACGACTAATTG
Organism: Lissotriton helveticus; assembly: GCF_964261635.1. Lineage (NCBI taxonomy): Eukaryota > Metazoa > Chordata > Amphibia > Caudata > Salamandridae > Lissotriton > Lissotriton helveticus. The sequence continues at coordinate 873,714,112 of NC_136068.1, read as the reverse complement.
CAAGCTTACAAATGCTACAAATGGCTATGTTTTCCCTTTTTGGGCAAACACTAAAGAAGTCCCAAACTGCGGACTTGAAATGTCTGTGGGGGCCGGAGGAGGCGATACTGGTGGTGGTCGTGCTGCTAATGCCAGATGAAGTGGAGGATGTGTATTGCTGAACTTTACTACGTTGTGCACTTTCACCACCACTAATTGAGGTCGAGGTGGATGGAGGTCCCTTCTGGCGAGTAAGAAATATGGAAGCGGTAGGTTGTGGTGTACTAGTTAACATCAATGATTGTGGTGTTCCCATTGCCTCCACGTCGTCTTCATCATCACGCTCAGCAGCTTGTCGGGCTAGGGTCAAAATGTCTGTTTGCTGCATGCCCGCTGGGGCTTCAGTGACGTTAGTGATGATGACTGCGTCGTCGTCGTGAGAGTCTTCAGCAGCAGGAGTACACGCCACTTCTTGTTGAGCGTCATCACACTCCATAACTCCGAGAGTTTCGACGACCTTACGCTTAGCTACCTTTGTCAGATCATGGTGTGCCTCCTCAACCTCACTCTCAGACGGCAGTGGTGCTGGTTCCCAAGTAAGACCCATATTATCAGAAGGAGGTGGGCTTGACGAAGATGTAGACACCAACACCCTTGATCTTTTCCTTGCTCAGGATGTGGAAGACAATGAATGATCATCAGGAGGAGTGGCTTCCTCGAATGATACCTCGGCTTGATTGTCGATTTCCAGATGTGCCCCTACTTCTGGAGGAACAACTATTGTGGCCACTTGTTGTGCCCCTCCATGCACCTCTGCTTGCTCCTCTCCTTGCGCCGCCTCTCCTTCCACATGTACTTGGGCTTGTACTTGCACATGTGATTGTTGTTGCGGCTGTGGTTGTTCAACACTCGTCAGATGAGTTACAACAACCTGTGTTGATTGAGGGACATTGCTGCTACTTTCTTGCGATGAGCCAACATCACTGGTCGATGGTGATTGAACAACTATACTGGCTGCCTCTGCAGCACTCAAGGGCTTGGACCTAAGTTGGCGTGGTGGTGGTGGCACTGAGCCCAATGGGGCAGAGGTGCTGCTCCCAGCTTGGTCCCCAGCAGACCCCGCTGCTGCTGCAGGCGTACTTTTTTTTATCCCAAAAAATGTGGCGGTCGTCATCACACCAGTCTCCTTGGTAAGTGGCGCCACTTGCTTCTTCTGCTCCTTACTGGCAACTTTCTTGCTAGAGGAGCTACGGGCTACTTTTTTTGGGGCCATCTTCTTCAGATGTCACTCTGAACAGCAGGCCGCAGTTGCACAAGTTGCAGAGTTGTCTGTGGCCACACGTGACGTTGTGCTGCACACACCGCAGCAGGACTTCTTCCTGGCACTGGTGGTTCTCTTGTGCACCTACAAGCAATGGAAGACAGAGGAACATCAGTTATACACCCCAAAAAGTCGAAAAAACACACAAAAATCAACACAAGCCCAGCCCATCCATGGCCTCAATGGTGTTTAAATTCAAGAAAGACACCCCACAGAAAGACTAGGCCCATGCACCACTCACTACCCCTGGGCATAATGGATGAAAGCTAGGCAAAATAAGTGCAGGCCTCAGACACTGCCTCTCTTCAAAATGGCCCCTTGAACCCCAAGCACATGTTGCCTGTACCAGCACTCAAGATGGCCACCACCACCACCCACATGGCCAGTCCAAATCAACAGTACACCCCAAAAAGAAACGAAAAACACACAAAAATCACCACAATCCAATGCCATCCAGGATGTTTACATTAAAAAGACCCCACAGGCAGACTCAGTCCATGCACCACTACCCCTGGGCAAAAGGCCCCACCAGCAGTCCCAAAAAAACAACACAAAACACAAAATTCAGCACAATCCCAGCCCATCCATGGCCTCAATGATGTTTAAATCCAAGAAGACACCCCACAGAAAGACTAGGCCCATGCACCACTCACTACCCCTGGGCAAAAGGCCCCACCAGCAGCCCCAAACAATTGACAAAAAACACAAAATTCAGCACAATCCCAGCCCATCCATGGCCTCAATGGTGTTTAAATCCAAGAAGACACCCCACAGAAAGACTAGGCCCATGCGCCACTCACTACCCCTGGGCAAAAGGCCCCACCAGCAGCCCCAAAAAAACGACAAAAAACACAAAATTCAGCACAATCCCAGCCCATCCATGGCCTCAATGGTGTTTAAATTCAAGAAGACACCCCACAGAAAGACTAGGCCCATGCACCACTCACTACCCCTGGGCATAATGGATGAAAGCTAGGCAAAATAAGTGCAGGCCTCAGACACTGCCTCTCTTCAAAATGGCCCCTTGCACCCCAAGCACATGTTGCCTGTACCAGCACTCAAGATGGCCACCACCACCACCCACATGGCCAGTCCAAATCAACAGTACACCCCAAAAAGAAACGAAAAACACACAAAAATCACCACAATCCAATGCCATCCAGGATGTTTACATTAAAGAGACTCCACAGGCAGACTCAGTCCATGCACCACTACCCCTGGGCAAAAGGCCCCACCAGCAGCCCCAAAAAAATGACAAAAAACACAAAATTCAGCACAATCCCAGCCCATCCATGGCCTCACTGATGTTTAAATTCAAGAAGACACCCCACAGAAAGACTAGGCCCATGCACCACTCACTACCCCTGGGCAAAAGGCCACACCAGCAGCCCCAAAAAAATCGACAAAAACCACAAAATTCAGCACAATCCCAGCCCATCCATGGCCTCAATGGTGTTTAAATCCAAGAAGACACCCCACAGAAAGACTAGGCCCATGCACCACTCACTACCCCTGGGCAAAAGGCCCCACCAGCAGCCCCAAAAAAACGACAAAAAACACAAAATTCAGCACAATCCCAGCCCATCCATGGCCTCAATGGTGTTTAAATTCAAGAAGACACCCCACAGAAAGACAAGGCCCATGCACCACTCACTACCCCTGGGCATAATGGATGAAAGCTAGGCAAAATAAGTGCAGGCCTCAGACAATGCCTCTCTTCAAAATGGCCCCTTGCACCCCAAGCACATGTTGCCTGTACCAGCACTCAAGATGGCCACCACCACCACCCAAATGGCCAGTCCAAATCAACAGTACACCCCCAAAAAAGAGGAAAAACACACAAAAATCACCACAATCCAATGCCATCCAGGATGTTTACATTAAAAAGACCCCACAGGCAGACTCAGTCCATGCACCACTCACTACCCCTGGGCAAAAGGCCCCAACAGCAGCCCCAAAAAATCGACAAAAAACACAAAATTAAGCACAATCCCAGCCCATCCATGGCCTCAATTATGTTTAAATTCAACAAAACAGTTGTATCATGCACCCATAACCAACCCTGGTCCTACTGGATACTGTGGCTACCCACAATATATTTTATTTAATGTTCTGAAAAAGTTCCAAAATTGTAGTTGCAGCAACTGCCCCAAACAAACTTACTTGTGAAAGTTGATTTCTAATCCAAAAGTGATCCAAAGAAAGTCAAAAAGGCCTCTAATCCAAATATCCAGCAGCACCCACAAAAAGTAATCCTTCCAGGTCAAGGTCCAAATGAAAGTGACCAGCACATGAAGAAAGCACTGGGAGGAGCCTGCTGGACAGGAACAGGAAGTTGGAGACTGTGGGGCACTTCCTTCCCCCCCCCCAAAAAAAATTGACTCCCTGCAAAAAAAAGTGCAGGCAAATGTCAACCTGAGGAGTGATTCTGATGAAAATCATAATTTTCTGAAGGTTTATGCTGTTTGCTGGTGGATTTCTTGTGCAGAATTGCAAAATCTCTATTTCGCGAGTGCGAGATTGTTCCTGCCCGCCGCACCTACGTGTTCGCAATTGCGAACTCTCGCGATGCGTGCTGTGCAAGGTAAGGTGGCATGCCGCGATTACGTATTCGCGGGCGCCAACTCCCGCGGATCCCACAGCAAGATCCAAAATGGCGCAGCACTCGCAAAATATCGAGAAAAACAACTCGGCAAACGCTGAATGACGGAAAGTGAACGCCGTGCGCCACGCCGCGCGCCGCAATATTGTATCACCAAGCAAAAAATATGCCGCGTGCGAATTGACGGATTTTCGGCAAATTCGCTAGATTTCGCGGATTGCTAATTTACCGAAAATCCGCAAATTCTGCAAGCGGAACGGATTTTACGCCCATGCTTAAATTTTTCCCAGTATTTTTCGAGATGCAACAACCAAGAACTGGCATCACCTAGGTATTAGCAATTTAGGGGATATGTTCCAAGCCCTCCAACCATTCTCTTTTATTGAGATACAACGTAAATTTGGTGTACATAAGAAGGATTTTTTAAAATTCTTACAAATTCAGAGCTATTATGGCTTGTTGGGGCAATACAATACTCGGTTCATGAAATTCCCTCTGATAGAGGGGATTGGAAAAGGGCTGCCCTTTGTTTTTTTATATCCTAACTTAATTCTGATACTTCCAGAGGATTTAGAGCAATGCCAAGATAAATGGAGAACTATGTTAAATGTAGGGACAATTGACCTTCATACCTCTATTTCTCTGGCTAATGAAGTCTTGATTTCTGGAAGGATGTGGGCACAGCACTATCTGGTTTTGTATGATTTGCATTATTCTCCCAGGAAAGTTTCCAAATGGAGTACCGGAACTGGAGCCAGCTGCAGCAGATGTGGCTGTTACGCTGCCAATGCGCAACATATGTTATTTTTATGCCCTAAGCTTGCTGTCCTATTAAGGTCTATCCAGCAGTTTTTGATTGAAATACTCGGCCCCCCAATTTGCATTTCTGCAGAGCTGGTCATGTTAGGCACTGACTCAAATGCTCTAACTATACCGGAGGCACATGCTGCTTTTCTTTTTATTTGTATGGCTGTCCTACGTGCCTGTATCACTAAGGATTGGATATCTCCAGATCCCCCGTTATTTTCTTCCTGGAGAGCCCAGTTATTATCTATGTATAACCTTGAAGTTGCTATATTTAAAACTAAGAGTGTTTTCCAAGAGGAGTAGAAGGTTAAAAATATGGACCCATATAACTGAATGGAATTAATTGATTGTAGTATTGTTCCTACCTGGCATATGGTATGTTGCTTTTTTTTGTGCATATTTTGGGAAATATTAACTGCATGTTCTTCTTCTTTATTGTCTGATATAAAATGTCTTGCTTGTTCTTACAAATCCTGGTGCTCTTTTAATCCTCTTGTTTGTTATCCTTCGATGTGCTCGCATGATCAAATTGTATTGCTGATGTTGTAACTGTATTGTTTATTGTTTAGTGTCTCTGCATCTTGTCTGTTCCTTGCATAAAAAAAATGAATTTCCAAATAAAAACCTTAATTACAATTAAAAAAATTAATTGCCAATTAAAAAATGTAATTTCTATTTAAAAACCTTAATTACCAATTAAAAAAATGAATTGCTAATTAAAAAATGTAACTTCCAATTAAAAACCGTAATTACCAATTAAAAAAATGAATTGCCAATTACAAAATGTAATTACCAATTACAAACCTTAATTATCAATTAAAAAAATGAATTAGCAATTAAAATAATTATTTACCAATTAATAATTAATTAGAAATAAAAAAATGATCAATACCAATAAAAAATAAATAATTACTTAATTACAATTAAATTACTTCCCACCCAATTCCCCTATAAACCCAGAACCCGCTACAGAACTTAAACGCAAACGTTAATTAAAATTAAATTACAATTACTAAAAATTAATAATTAATTTACTATAATTAAATTACTTCCCACCCTATTCCTCTATAAATACACAACCCGATCCAATACTAAAACATAAAATTAAATAAAAAATAACATTTTTATTATACAAAATATAGCACACATATAATTTAAAACAAATAAAATACTTAAAAAAACCATGTAACACATACATATAAAATACATAAAATACATAACAACATACTTAACAACAAACAAATATCGATATTAGTAATATCGATATAATTGATATCGATATTCCTAACTTCGATATTACTTACATCGATATAAAAAAATCGATATTATTTACCTTAGGGTCGATATTCTGTCCAACGATATTCTTGACCTCGAAATTCTTCACCTTCGATATTTTAAACTCGATATTAATGTAAGTCTATAATTAGGAATCGATATTTTGACTGTGCACCCTGGATGAGATCCCACAGCACAGGTCTATCCCTTTTCACAATGTTAGAATAGAAATTCATGTTTGCGCATTGTTCTATGTATGTTAGCATTTGCAGCGCCATTTTCTATGCCATGCCATTTGTGTTATAACCGAAAATCATACCCCGCTATTTCCAAGAAAAGTCCTCTGTTAGGTTATGTTTCTCCAAGGCTAGGTTTTGTATCACTAATAAATATACTGTTCCTATTAGCGCATACCTTTCCCTTTAGATAGAGCCCTTCTCCCATTTGTCTAGTAGAGTAACCTTGAGAAGTAGAAAATATGTGCCCAGCCACAGAATCGAAACGTATCCACTGTACTTCATTATTTATCTGTATCTGCTTGGAAAATTCCATTGTGGGAGTGCCTTCATTGGTTCTCAAATGTACATAATGAATCTGTAAGATCTGAATCAGATTATTTCGGAAAGCAGGAAGAACGCCGTTACACGGGGTCACACGGACTTTCATGTCATCCCCTGGGGGCTTCCATGTCATCCCCTGGGGGCCACTAATATTTGGATGGTCACAATTTGAAACTTTCGCTAAGCCCATCAGGACGTACCCGTCTTCGTGCAGACCCTGTGATCGGCCACTTTCAAGCAAACTGTTTATCATACAGCGGAGCATTTCGTATCTTACTGGATCTTGACTTACCCAGCAGTCAGCGCAGACCCCAACCGGGTTCGAATTATCACCGGTTCTGGGATTTATCGGTTTCAGCCATTAGTGTTTGGCCCTGAAGAGTCAGAGTTGAATGTACTCTGATGAAACACGTGTCGGCTGCCGTTTTTGTGATTGAGCATTAAATCAACAAGAAAAGACCTGTCAACTGTTTGTCTTTCTGTTCTGTTAACTGACATATCATATGTATGATTTTTATGTATGCACAGGTCCTTGGTTTCTAATGCAGATGTTTGGAATGTCAAACATTAATTAAGGGGTTGAGAGGGTCACCCCTTGCCTGTTTAGCACCATAACATTTGATTCTGGGCCAATTTATTTGCCAGTGACCTAGCGGAGCGCAACCACTCCCTCATATTAAAGAACCCTTTGCTTTGGCCAACGGCAACCACACCCCCTGCTTTGGCACTGCATAGTCACATATGGGATAGTGTTAGATTGTTGTGTTTAATAATTATCATTATTATTGTTTTAGTGAAATTATACCCTTGTCCTGATGAAGCCTATAGAAATGACTGGCTGAAATGCGACCGCGACTGCGTCGACACTTTGATAAGGAGTCCCCTAAAAAGTGTTAAGTTGGTCCAAATTCAAATATAAGCGCCTTCATATATAATTAGTCTGGTGCTTTTAGGACTTTCTGGAAGTGTAACACTTTGATTTAAGAGTGTACACTGCGAGAATGTTCTGTATTTTTGTAGGGTATATATGGATATATTTTTGTAGTAAAAAAAGAATCTTTTTGTGTATATAGATTGTATACTGTTTTGTATATAGATATGAATGCAAGTTAGGGTGTTTCGTTGTTGTACAGTTCCTATTCTATATGTATTATTATAAAAAAAATTCTTCTGGGCCCCACCTTGTCACTTGACACGTATATACTTTGTCGTGATTTGTGAATATATATGACAAAAACATTTATATGGAACATCAGGGTAATTAGTTATACCTTGCATGTAAATAAATGTTGAATTGATCCCTCTGTACTACTTCTTGTTTATACACATCGTTTGATGTCCCATGCTCATGTATAGTAGGGTTATTTGGGCATAACCCCTGTTTTTTCTGACAGCAACCAATAGTTACAAATGAGCGACGCTTACACAACGTGATGCTCCGACTTCAGTTGTGCTTCACTAGCACAATTCTCAGATCAGCAGCGTTTACTTAGCGCGACGGGGACCAAAAAGGAAACTTTAAAGGAGCGACACCACTCTCAGCGCGGAGCTCAGTAACCAGCTGTTCCAATTATCACCCACACTTCCATCAGTGTGGTGAAAGATTCCAGGACAGGCTACACGAGTAGAAACTGAAGAACTTCCTAGGCACAAACAAGAATCCAAGAAGACAAGCTGAGACTCGCCAGACAAACAGAATTACGCGCACGTTCTGTATGCTCCTGCTGGTTGATATAGGTATTGCTCCTCCCACAGAACCAGCAGGAAATCTGACAGATGTAGTCTGTAGTCAGAAGTCTAGGTAGGCGCATTGGTTCAGCGCCTGACAGTATCTTTATGCTTGCCGATGTCAGTCCCTCTTCAGCACTCCTAATCGACTGGGCAGACTGGGCACCACTCTGAGTGTATTTGAATAAACAGATATTGGTTTGTATTCTCTACTGTCTGACCGACTCTTCATTTGGAATGGAAGGCTGAGAGGTGGTCGTGAGTGACCCGGGTGACCCTAATCAGGCCTCTTCCTTCAACAATGTAATGAGCGCCAGCCTCTTCTACAGTATTCCTGAGGCTCATCAGCCTTGGAATGCCCCCACATTGGAAGTTGGATATAAGCAATGACACGTTTTAACATCACAGCACCTGTGACCTCTTCTCTAGAGCAAATATAGGAAATGCTTATGAATCCAGAGTAGTGGTCATTTTAAGGTACACCTGCTCTCATGTTTCAATGGCATTGCGCCCGCTAAATCCTGAACCAGTATTATAAGTAATATTTTGAATCAGAGCAACAGAATAGTAATAAACAGTACTGCTGAAGAATATTGAATACTAATGTATACCAAAAGCCAATGAGAATGCTTCTAAGGAGCGTGAATGCTACGGCACATACAAATTGCCACAAACCACCTACTGGTCAATGTGACAATGCACATTCAAATGTGCTCGCTCACAATGTATCTCTCCAAAATGTGTTTGCCTTTCTGTTACTCACTTGACTTCTATTATTTGCCTAATTCTCGCTTGTTTGTGTCATCAAACGTGCTGCTTACTCCAACATCCATCTGAATTACACTTTAATCAGTGTCTGATCCCTGTTCGTCTCCTTCGCCATCACATCAAATTTGCTGATTCAGCCAACCTCCATAAATAAGTCACTGGAACCTGGGGTCTGCTCGTATTATGTCTTGTGATTAGCTGCACTCTCTTCCAATTCCCTTCAAAGGACTGGTGGGAGGTTCCTTCTCATGGTATTTGTGGTTATCAGTCACTTCAGGTCACTAAAGGTGTTCAACGCTTACATTATTTTCCCCTGAGATCCACCCAGAGCACCCAGTAAATCCATGTCTTGTCCATCTACTCATAGAACAATTAATATACACAATATCTCAATTAAAAATGAGTTTTCGGGCAAACCATTTCTTCATTTTTTTCATTTTCAATACTTTATTGCGACCATTACAGTCATAACAGCACAAAGGTTAATAAAAATCGAGTAGACATTTTGATAAAAACTGAAGGCTAACAGCCAGTTACAACATAAACCATAATGTGGCACACAGAATGGGTTCCAAATGGTAAGACAGTTTTGAATTTCTGTCAGGTTTTTAAAAATATACATTAAGTAAAAAGGTTAAGAACATTCTTGACATTATTAAAGATGGTTAAAAGAGGCTCCAGGTATTCACAGATTAATAGTACAATCAAAACTCACTAAACATTGATTTCCATAAAGTGCCTTCTTTTCAGCCACATTGCCTGCAGAAATTTCGATATTGCAACCACATGCACCGGGTCCATTTCTAGATGTCTATCATTCAATAAACCTTCCACGTGCCCCCTTTGCTCTCACTCTAAACATGTTAAAATAAACAATCTTATTATCTGGCAACCGAGTTAAAATGCGGACCGCTAACTGCTCCAACACCTATCTCATATGAAATCTCTGCACCATCGGCTATTGTACACTACCCAGAAATTGACTTCCCCATCACTGGTCGCAGCCTCGAACCTCTCTGTATGAAAAAGTCATTGCTGAAAACATGTTCTTCACTGGGCATCAAAGATCCATTAGTATCTCCTCAGTAAAAGATCATCGGAACTGTCTTTCTGGAAGACAACTTAACTTTGCCTGGGGTATCACCATTATTCACAAGGACACACTTAACTGCGAACATATGTATTTCACTATTACCCCGTCCAATATTTGATACCAGTACACCACATACCAACTTCTAAAACTCTACCCCACCCTTACAAATGGCTTCCTCCTGCGTTCACAGATTGCTGTTCCACCAATACCATGCATGCCACTGCGGTTGCAAATTATTGATACATTCCCTTATGATGGGCAACTCCGATGTGGAAGGGGCAGTAAAGGGAACTTTTTGAATCAGAAACACTTTTCCCACTCGAAAAGTAACATTTGTCTATTGTGACTCTGTGTTTTGTGGTCTTAACGCCAATTATTTTGAAAATGACACATTTTGAGCCCACATAAATCTTTTGCACATCTAACATGTGGTCTATTTCAAGACCAGTGTTTACTTAGTAGCAGTCATAAGGTAATGAGTATAAAGCCAAGTTGTAGTAAGAACTAAAATGGAATAAATGTCTACCTATAATTGCAATAAAAAATGATAAAACATTTTTTGACTGCTCATTTGCCTTTTATTTTAATCGCTCTATAATTGTGCTTGATATCTTATACATGTTACCAAAATATTATAAGAAAGTTATTATGGGGTAACTTGGAAAACTGATCAACAAAGTTCCAGCTGTGATCCGTCAACGGCTGCACAAAATAATGCCCACTCAAATGTCTTATCCAATCAGATTTAATTGTTACAAATACCTATTTATGCTCCTACGGGTGCCATAACTTTCATTGAAATTGCTCACTGCCAACTGCTAAAAGTGCAAATCCTTGCAAATAAAACCTTGTTGCCCTTACATTTGCATGACTATCTATTCATCAATGTCGCCAGATCTGAATAAAATAAGCCCAGGAGTTCGGTAACCTTAAAACAAAGGACAAAGACGCTGATTGTATGGCCCGCCGAAAGATCGCCATCAGCCTCCATTGTCTTTTCAAGGCTGGAAATGGCGCATTATACCTCTTGAATTCTTGTTATTGTCAGGCGCAGCTACAGAGAGCATATTCCAGTCACATTCCACATGATGGACATGCAGAATATGGCAATTTCCAAACTGAAGATAATTGCCAATTATGCCCTGATTAACGTTTAAGATTCATAGTCCCCCTGCAAAGATAAGTTCCAGATGTCTTCATTATGTCCCTCCCGCATCTGCAAACCTCATTTCCATCTGCATTCCTCAATATCACTTGCCACCATTGTATTGCTGTAGATGCGTTTTGCATTTTTTTCCTCCTCCAAGTCTGCTACCTTTCTTCCTGTACTTCCAAAGTAATAAATGGCTAATGTCACCTTCCCGTCCTACTATGCCTCTACTTTATTGATGTGAAGTGAATATAATGTTAAGATTCTCTCAGACTTTTTAGTCGTAAAGAAGATGATGTGTTAAACAGCTGCATTTCACATTTTTATTATTCTTTGTAACAGAAAAAAATAGATTTAATAAATGGAGACAAAAAGTGTCCGCGCAGCTTGCATACTAATAGGTTTATTTTAAGACATTAATTTGCATTGCTTTTAATAATGTCATACTTTGAAGACTCACTTGTCGGAGGGGTAATGTGCCAGGCATTATACGCAGACACAAACTCTTTTTTGTAGTTGTATATAGAGGAAACTCGACCCGAAGATATTGGAGCTCTTCACATGAGAACTAGTTGCATTACGTAAAGTCGAGTTTATTTTTTAGGCACTGGGAGATTAAGGGAACCAGAAGATGTTGAGCACAGACTCGATCTTGGTTCTCCAACTCCAAAGTCTGCAGCTCTGGCGTTATGGCTACGACCTCTCCTATTGCATAAATCAACCGACGCAAAGTATAACACTAACTAGTCCATGCCTCAATTAATGTCATCATTATCATAGGATTTTAAGGTAACTTTTCAATAGTGAAATGTGTGTTAGTCTCATCTCTGCTCGGCTTATTTATTCATTTATTGCAGTGTTATATGGCGCAAACTAGCCCCAATAGCATTAGAGCACTTTACATACGCACAAAGGACCATGTTACACTAAGGACACACTGTCCCTGTTTGTGTCTGGTGCACTCAGGTAAAGGAGGGCCATGGGACAAAAAGGGACAGTGCGCTCTATTACTGATAATGTGCTAATCCCAAGGCAGTCACGGACTGTGCTCCTCTGGGGACAATGCATCAGTGAAAGAAGAACCAGCTGATTGAAGCAGCCAGTCCACTTTTTCCTAATGCAAGTAATACCCGGCCTGCATTGAAGAGGGACACAGGATGCAAGTACAGTGAGGGAATGCAGTCGCCTGCAGGGAGAGGTCTGGGATCTCTTCTATGTTGCCCCTTCTCCCCCTTCCACAGAGGCTCCCTCGGGGCCAGACTGACTTTCTACCACCTTTTTGTGGCCTTCCTCTTGATGGCCTCTTTGGGCGAAGGTGCAAACTGCTGCTGCTATCCAAAATGAGGAAACCCCCATTAGGATATCGCCAGCGCTATGTGTATTAGCTGTGGCCCCTTCAGTAATAGCAAAGTGCCCCATAGAGTATAGAATGCAGGTGCACATGCCTGTTGCATGCCGGGGCACTTTATGTAATACTGTCACAGACTGCATTACACAAAGATTTTTTTTAAGGCACAGGAAAATGAAGTGATTTGGCCAGACTCACAGGATGTCAAAAAAGTGCTGTGATTCCAAACTGGTTCACCTGATCCAAAGTCACCAACCCTGGCTGCTTGGCCACAATTCTTCCCTAGAGGCATTGAGTATTTTAATAGACCATATTAAGCCCACAGCTAAAAAGGAGAGGTGAATAGCCACCCAGTATAATTTCTTGTCCATATGGATGCTACCATTTCTACAGTTAGATTTATGGAGGTTCCCAATCTACCCCTCTCTGGAAAAGGTGGCCAGACTGTAGGCATTGGTAACAGACATATTACTAATAAGGTGTTAGCAAAGGTCCCTGTAAAAAATGGTTCAATTGAAAATGATTATCAGTTCATAATATGTGACATGAGGAGTTTTGGGATTTTACAGTAAAATAAATTGCAATGATGAAAAGTGCGAAACCCGTAGAGAGTACAGTAAAAACCAAATGCTGTCTATCCTCTTACTCCATGGTACACACTTACTCATGAAGCAGAGGAAGGGATGGCATCGGTCAATGAAAAGATGATTGAGCAAAGTATTTTGAAAGACGTGCTAGGAAGTCAATGCAGCTCAGCATTAATGTGCCTGAAATAAACAATATGAAAAACGGGGCATCATACAAGACCTCCCCAAAAGCATCAATATTGTAGTCTCATATTGTCATGTGGTATTGAATCTTGCTGTCTTTTTGTTACAAATCTCCACAAATTCAGAGTGGTTAGAAATATGGATTGTGTCAAGCATGTTTCGTCATTCTTTGCAGGAGGTTAGAGAATATCTCTTTATGTTCAGATATTTAAATAGAGCAACGGGCTGGTGTAGAATCCCACTGATATATAGAAAGTAACTAAATGTTCTCTCAAAATCTATATAAAGATTTAGAAAGTTTGAAAATACCCTAAAATTCAGTGCTGGTATAATACTGATGATGTTCACATTCAGAATGAAAGAAGCTTGTAAGCTAGACACAAGTGCACTGTTGAACCATTTAGCAGAAAATGTTCATGAGGTGTGATGGAGCGTAAGAGTTTAAAAACTGTTGCCACTATCAATTCTCACTATTAGACATGATTTGTGACAATAAATTTATCAAAATGTGCAAAATGAAATGATGACAAAAACATGCGATCTTTTATTGCATCATAAAAGCATGCAGACATGTTCTGAAACTTAAACATGTGAAAAACATAGATAAAGAGAGCAGAGAAACAGTTAATGATCATGAAATATAGATGTTTGTTTTAAACAAAATGTGGTTAACGTAGAAATGTGCTGCTAATTACCTAATGTGACATAATGAAATGAATGCTCATCAGTGAATTCCAAATATTTCTCTGATTGCTAAGCCTTTGTAGAGGCTTACTCAGACTGATGTGAGTGATGGGGGTCATGGACCAATGAATGCTCTTCCTTGAGTCAAGGCATAAACCCTGTGCTGCATTCACTCTTGGAATGCCTAATAACCAAAAATATTTTAATTTATTTTCTCATGATAAAGAATGATTTTAACTTTAACTGTACTCACTCAGCAACAAGGAGGAGCAACATTGCCTAAAGCTATGCTTTCTGGTATATTAGACCCAGTAGCTGCTGCACTTCTTGGCTATTTGATGAGTACTGCTGCAAAATGTCTTGCTATTCAGCACAGTGAAGGGATTGTGAAGGGTTATACACTTACTATTTCAGTACCTCATTTGGTTGAGATTTTGCTGACTTGTCTCAAACTCAGCATCTGACAAACAGTTACCTAACAAAGAATGAACAAATTATTCTTGAAGATCAGAACATTTCAATTACAAATTGCAATGCTGTGCATCCAGCCACACTTTTGCCAGTGCCTGATGGAGAAGATACTGATGACGGAGACAATAATTGTGATCATGACAGCATTGCTATAACAGAATTGTGTACCACACCAAGACAAGATATTCAGGGTTACCACTTGAATTAGATCATTTAGTTTTATTTGTGGATGGTTTTCGTCTGCGAGACCATCAAGAAATATTGGGAACAGCATATGCGGGTTGCACAACAACATACATTGTTTAAGCATCATACGTGTATATTGTTTCTTCAGTGCGAGTTGCAGAATTATTTTTGTCACTGGAGGATGCGCGTGACCAATGGTTTAAGTGTTGAAATCTACACCTATAATCAGTATAATTTTGGAGTGGTCCATCATTTTGGGCAGCTGTGGTCACAAAGGATATTCTTGGCCTTCCGTGGCACACTGATTAAAAATGGGCCATGCAATTTTGGCTTGGTAAATGCATTGCAGCTACCAATGGAAGTTACTGTTCCAAAATATGCTGCACATAAGAGTGGGGATGAAATGGTTACCTCTAGCAACCAATAGGTGTATGAATTTGCATTTGATATATTATGATCAAATGAAGACTATAATTCTGAAAAGGAAGACATCAATTGTTTTTTTGTCTACATTAGTTCAGACTTTGGAGGAACTGAAAAATCTGCAGAGCAATGTACCCGAAGGATGAAACAAAAAAGTGGACTACAGCAGGTTGTACTAAAGATGACAATGGTATGTGGAGATCAACTTATAACAGATTTATTGGGCTAAACAGTGTTTTGGATCAAATTGCCAAATACATGCATGGACTCACACATGTTGGATGAGAGGAGATGCTTTAAAACATTTTTGGTTTAATACTCATTTCAGAGCTGTAGCTGAAAGCTTGTGTCAGTTTTGTATTACTTTTCAGGAGTTGTAAAAAATACACATGATACTTTTAGAGACATTAGACATGCAGAAGGACCTTTCTTGAGATTACAGATTGACTTTGTGGAAATGCCTCTATGTAATGGGCTCAGAGATATCCTGATTATTGTCTGTCTTTATTCCAGGTGGGTAGAAGTCCGCATAAATTGAACGTGTGATAGCTTAACTGTAGCTAAGCTCTTGTTGATGAAAGTGATCCCAAGATTTGGTTTACTTACTTCTTTAAAGTCAGATAGGGACAGTCACCTTAAAAGTGAATTCATGAAGATCTTACATACAGCACTTAAGTAGGAAATGTTTCACAGTTGTACTTCACCGGAAGCTTCAGGTGTTGTTGAGAGAGACAATGGTACTGTAGGAAAATGCCCATTTTTACGTGGTCACCCTTCATTTTTTTCTAGATGTTGTTGCTGTTGTTTTTCACGGTGCACTGAGAGACTACTGTTCAGTGCCGAGTGTATGTGTTGCAACGCTTAAAACATGTCAAATTTGTATACACCTAAATGACATAGTTAACTTACCTATAAGTCCCTACTATTCGGTAAAAAGTGTACCCAGGGACTCTAAGTTTAATGAGCTTTTCAGCCAGTGTTCACTGTTGCCCAGGAGCTGAATGGCTCCTTGATTAGGTGTAAAGTGGCTCCCAGAGCTGAGACTAATGAAGAGGGGCTAACTTTCCCTTGACAGGATGGCCATCTGGCTTGTGCCCAGGATATTAATTAACTTTAAAGGATTCCTTCCCTATGACAAGCAGATGTAGCTCACACCTGGACCTGCTCACTTTATTGACCTGCTAGCCAGCGAGGCACTAATCCCAGTGGGAGTGGAGCTTCCCTCAGATCTGGTTTTGGTGCTGGCAGGTCGTGGTGCATTATCATTGTTACAACTCTGTAGCACAGGGAGCACTGTAAAGGAGAAGAAATGTTTTGCCATGTTGGTCTAAAGTAGATGGAGGCACTTTGGGACAGTTTCCAGTAAAACACACAGGAAGTGCTGCAAAAATGGGTAGGGTATACCCTGTGAACATTTACCAGATTGGTGAAGGAATGGCCAAGATTTTCCCCCACCAACAGACTTTTACTGGGCATAAATATGGCATCCTAGTATCCTCTTCAGAACACAACTGGACTTGTTGAAGACTGAAGAATGACTGCACTTGCTTTTGTGACCTGTGAGTAGACACTTAAGGGCTGGACCAGCTTCTGCGTGTACACAGGAGCAAGAAGTGGACTACAAGGGTCAGTTGGCAGACCTCCTGTTAAGATTCAGGGACAAAAAAGCCTCATGAAGCCCACTTTCCTGAAGAACCTGATCAGTTCCGGCTGTACGTGCCCTGGACCCCACTGGTGTCTTCTACTGGAGTGAGTCCTGACCTCTGAGTGGTGCACCTGAGGCCCTAGGACCACTAGATAAGTGTCAGTGTGTATTCCTCCTGCCTAACCTTAAAATCTGGATCTTAGAGATTTTTTCAAGGACTCTTTGTCTGGAGAACAGACTGTAGACTGGAGCAAACCTGACAAGGCAGTCTGTTAAAGGTGTATTGGAGCTGGGCAAAACATTCAGAATACTTCTGCTCTGAGCTTGTACGCAGCAGCAAACCTGTTTCAATAGGACATTACAGAGTAGTTACTCAGCCTCTTGGAGCCCAGTTTGACTACAGCATGCAGCCTTACCCCACTTGTTACATCCAATCTCCAAAAAAGGGATTAAGAGCCTGATTACAAACTTGGCAAATGGGATACTCCATCACAAATGTGAATGATATCCTGACCGCCGTATTACAAGTTCCATAGGATATAATGGAATTGTAATACGGAAAACAGGACATCTGTCACATTTGCGACGGAGTAACCCTGTTCACCAAGATCCTAATCAGGCCCTAGGTCTGAAATCTTCACCGGTCGAAGGTGACAAAAGTATCCGGCAGATGAGGGACCGTCCCTGGGCACAAATTTTGAGCTTCACTTGCTTGAAGTTTTACTGCCAAAAGTCACCAGCCTTACCGGGACTTCATCCAATGGTTATCCAGTCTAGTGGAATCCATATCAGCCATAACCTACTGCCTTGCCCGACTAAAGATTTTTGATATGCATTTCAGAGTCTAAGTTATAAGGTGAAACTTGCGAACCTGACTTCTGTATTCAGCTATTGTGATTAGCCTAAACCTTACCTTTTTCCTAAGTCTACCGCGACTAGGTGCATGAGTTAAGCTCTTTGCACTTTTTGGCCCTATTTTTATGTACAATTTTAAAAATTCATATCTCACATTCACCTTTTTGTTTTGGTGTCATATTGTTCATTTAAATATTCTCTATTTTTACAAATTAGAGTA
The DNA here is from genome assembly GCF_964261635.1 of Lissotriton helveticus. Lineage (NCBI taxonomy): Eukaryota > Metazoa > Chordata > Amphibia > Caudata > Salamandridae > Lissotriton > Lissotriton helveticus. The sequence goes on along the minus strand of NC_136068.1, from coordinate 873,696,227 downwards.
TGATTTTTATTGTGTTGTGTTTTTGACATTGAAACAGTTGTGGTACCTCTAAATGCTTTACACATTTTCTTAAGTCAAGCCTGCCTGCACTAAGTCATAGTTACCAAAGTTTGAGCTTAAAGAGCTGCCTAGAGCTGAGGTGGCATGAACCCAAACGTGTTATACTGAGACGGATATTGCTGTGAGTGTGCAGACTTGGCACTGTGGATCTAAGCCTAGGATGCAAAAAGAGTGATGACTGGAGATGAAGAAGTGGTTACACCAACCACTGACTTACAGGTTCAAATTCAAGTTTGCTACATTGATCTACATGGATCCAGAGGGGACTGAAAACAAGAAGATCGTATTGTGCAACTGGAAGAAAAACGAAGAACATGCACATATCCAACTTTTCAAACTCAAGAAAATCAGAAGGCAAAAGTTCAAAGTTCAAACACCTTAAAGTAATTCAAGCTGTTCCAGTCAAAACCACAGTGATCAAGCATCCAGTGAAGAGTCAAAATTCATCATAGTGAGCCCAAAGATGAAAGCTACTTCCAAGATGAATGTCCTGAGAGTATTAGAGGGAGAAAAAGAGTATCAACGTATGATCACTGACTAAAAACAATTGAAGAAGGGCCACAACAAGAGAAGAAAAAGAGAAGCAGATTTGAGTGACAGAGAGCCAGTAGTACTAGTAGTTGTAGCAGTAGTAGTAGTAGTAGTAGTAGATCTTTTAGTAGTTCTACAAGAAATGGAGTACCAAATAAGACGTATCCAGCACCTGACTGGGAATGTAGACTATGAATGAATCAGAGCAAAAGCTTTAACTCAAAAGACCATCAGATTATTTTTGAAGAACCTCTAAGTACCTGTTGTAAAATGAAAAAGGAAATAATATCCCCATGACACCGCGAAAGGAGGCAAGACTTCGTTGCGGCTCCCAACACTTACTATGGTGTGGAACGCTTGATTACTCCTGGTTTGGCCCCTCCCATATGCGTGTGACCATAAGACTTTGCTTTTACTTGGACATCTTTGGAGTCCGGTTTTTACCTTTAATACATAGTATTGTTTTATCCAGACTAAATAAACTGGTTACAGAACTTTCTATTTCCATATGCTGGTCCTTTTTATGTACCATGGACACCCTCACGTGATAGGTTACAAGTGCCTTGCATATGCCCTGAAGAAGTCCATCTCTTTGGACGAAACACGTTGGCTCTTCTACTCTACTTGATATGTTTAAACTAACTATGAATAAATAAAGGAAGATTTGAAGAGCAACCTTGTACACAGACCTCATAACTTTTGTGTTAATGTTCAATAGGTGGTGCACCGTTTGCTTCTGTTTTGCTAAACATTCTTCTGTATAGGGGATAGCAGATTAGGTGCTAGTTTCTTATAGTGTTCCACTGTCGATGATTGTATGGTAGTGTTTCATAGAATGCTGAAGTTGAAGTTGGAATTTTTGAAATTTTAAAACTGCCTACATTATTTCCTTACTTAGATTCTGATTCCTCACAATCAAAGAAGATTTTAATTTTATACCTTAGATATTCAGTGGACGATAGTAGGTTTCTTATTTATCTTGAACTGAGCTAATCATTAGTGACATAATACCATTTGGAAAACTTTGAAGTTTTTTGATATTTTTGTGCCATACCTAGTAGTTTAGATTTTTGTTTTTGTGTTCATAGAAATAGTATGGCCATAATTGAACAGAGCTATTGTTTAGAATTAAGAATAATTTTCATATTTTTTGTATTGGTAATTGTAAAATGCAACTTAGTTAGCCGACAAACCTTTGGACAGGTTTCTGCTAAATCTAAAATTGAATCGCATATTATTATGGGGTGAGGATGTAACCTAATGGATAGAGCAGTTGGCTTCAAAGCAGGGGGACCAGATTCAAATCTTGGCAGCAACGCTCACCATCCTGTGATTTTATGCAAATTACTTCATCTCCCTGTGTCTAACAAAATGAATGTGTCCATCTGTAATGGAACTGGTGCTCACATAAAGTTCTCTGTTAGCTTCAGGGCGAGTTAGCTCTATATAAAATGCTTAAAAAAATAACAATGCTTCTAGGGATAAAAGGTTAGATCACAGATATATTTCTAAGAGTAATTTAAGTGAGCATACGTATGCCCTTTTGTTAAATTCATGGCTTATTTTAATGTACGCAATAAACTGCTATGTCTTTACGTACTTGCAAACGTCTGCTTCGGGGGGCGACTTATAGTCAATTTTGAATTTTCTATAGTTTGTCATGTAGTGACTTCATGTAGATTCAACATGGTCAACATTTTTTGGAGATAAACAAGGTAATTGTAAATATTTCATTTGTAAATCTAGTTAAAATTGGGAAGTTATCATAGATGACATTTGACCAAAACAAATAACACAAAGGATAACAACATTTATGAAAGGAATGTGTGTGTATTGACTGATGTGGAACACATTTTTATTGGAAAGTTCAAAGAGGAAAGAGTGAACATTTGTAGAAATATGGGTGAAACGAAAAAGATTGTGTTGCAAGCAGAAGCTGAAGACAGATTCAGAACTTCAAAGATGCATTCTACCATAGGAAATTAATAGAAAAAGAAAGGAGTTACGTGCATGATGAATATATGAAGGGTAAAGAACCTATGCATAGAGTACTTTATTATTATGAATGTGGAAAGACAAATTTACTTTTCTCAAGAATGTATCATGTGAATAAAATGAGTGAAATTACTCTTAGAAGAGTGAAACACGAATTTGGATATTGTTGGTGTGTTTTTTCCTCCTATTGTTGTTGCTTTGAAAGATGTGAAGAATAGAAAGTTGTATACTTTAGCTAATTGTTTAGCAAATAATATTGCTGAGAAACTAACACAAATTTTCGAAAAGATGGTTGGCATAGATGCTATGATTATACTGAACAGGCTTGCATTAGATAATCTTCTTTTGAATGAAGTTGGTGTGCTATGCAATAAAAGTCCAGCAGTGTTGCCCGTTTGTGCCTGATAATATGAAGCTAATAAAATCACTAATTTATTTGTTAATGACAAATATTTGGCTTGAGCTCAAAAGCTCATGAAGATATTTGTATGTGGGAAAGAGTTGGTTCATAGTTGATTGGAAAATAAAGGGATTGATTTGTTGATGTGGGTGAAAGTATGATGCTAAAAATAGTAACCCCTATCTTTTTGTTGTGTATAATTGGTCTACTTCTTACATTGAAGTTGTTTAAATATTTATATTATATAATGTCGGAAGAGATGATGACAATCAGAAAACAGAAAAAGGACAACATTTTAATGCATCCAGAGTGTTTGATGCAATAAGTACATTGGAGGTTTCAAAATGAAAGAATTGGAGAATGATTAATGCATTGTTTTATGTAGTATGATTTGTGATGATTTAAATAATCAGAGGGAAAAGTTGTGAGAGTGAATTTGGAGCTAACAAATAAAGTCTGCTTAGATAGCATGAATAGTATACCTAAATAATATATCTGAACTATATTTGACATAACATAGTGTTTTAGGTTGCCAGGAACAGGTCTTAAAATTACTTGCTTTTGTTTGCTTTACCGATTTTTAAATAATGTGCTTTCTCATTTCTTCGTCTGGGCAGCTCTAGTTAAAAAAGTGTCCTTCAGCATTTGTAAAATGCCGTTATTTCAATTAATTTTACATTCCTGTTTTTGTTGTATCTGATGACCTAGATGAAGGTGAGCAGCGTCATGCCTGGTGTCAGGAGTTGGATGCCGGTACTAAAAAGCCATTAACAGCTTTCCAACGAGGATCTTTGCCGCGTTGTTCTCGTAACAATAACTCCGGCATACTGAAAACCCCGATATGGGCGAATATTTTTCCAGAGCTCGCAATTAGAGTGCAGCCAAGTCGTGGGCACAAGTGAATTCGGCATCCTCCTCCCCACGCCCAATATAATAAGGATACTATTGGGCGTCTGTGAAGACATCTTATGACCTATGTGACCTGAGAAGTCTCTAAGAGTGACAGCGATCCCCAGTCCGTGTCCTGAGGAGAACCCAAAAATAATAAAGGGTTCGAAACGTGTTGGCTCGCCGCCTGAGACAGAATAAAGGGAGGGGCTAATCAGGGGCAAAAAGAATGCACTACAACTGCATAACAGTTCCTACTTATGTCTCGTCAATTTGACCCCCTTATAAATAAAATTACTAATCTCAGGCTGGTTATGACAAGTAGGCTGTCAGAATAAATCCAATGTCCGCTTGTCTGTTTGTGTATATAATGGACTGGTGCCTCACTACTAAGTGATTTGATGCATTGCACAGTTGTCTTTGTGATTTTGCACATTTATTGGTTGTATATGTTTTTTTCTCATTTGTGTAACATTTTCACTGTATATAATTGTTTAATATTGTGTGTTTTTTGATGACATATGATGCATTTCATGAAAACAGTTTTTGATAAAATACAAAAATGAATTTAATTAAACTGTTGTGCAACCTAGTAATTCATTGACTAGGGAGCGTTACTAGTAATTGAACCTTTCTGGCCATTTCTTTTCGTTTACTCCATTGTAGAGGTCCAGGCCAGTCAGTGATAGGACCCAAGCCTCTTTGTGTTCCCCTGCAGCCAACCAACAGCATTTGATTTATGGGCCCTGGCATGCGCAGTACCCTTTACTAGGGACTGACATATAAATCAAATAGGCCAATCTTGGTAACACCAATCCATAACACATTTTACCACAGGAGCACTTGCATTTTACCACTGGTCAGCAGTGAGAAAAGTGTGCAGAATCATTACACCAGCAAAAACAGAGTTAAAACCAGGAGGTCAGAAAGCAAAAACTCAGGGAAAACACACCAAAAGATGCCAAGTCTAACAATTGGTGAGAGGGATTTCTGAGTGCTGTTGCATAGGTATAACTAATAGGAAGTGCTTAAAATCAGTTTCTTGTCAAAGTCATGCTTGCTGGCACAACGTCTATTTGAATTGTACCAGGGACAATGATTTGAATTTTATATTCCCTTATATTAAAATACTGTTGCTAATTCAGAACTGTTTACAAAGGGTTCCCGAAATATTTAATTTGGCAACAAATACGAAACTCAAATATACTATGGGGCCACAATTGTAAAAATATTTTTGAAAAATAATTTAATCATTAAGAATGGATCATGCTGGTGCCATTCACAAATGTTTAATTATAATCAAAGATACATTTGGTGAAGCTTCACACCTTGCAAACAATACATTCCCTGTTAAACTTAAAATGGCAAAATATACTCGAGATAAATATACATGCTTATCCACTCAACCATATCTCATCTAGTTTTTCAGTGCAACTTGCTAGGCAGACATTCTTGAGATTTAGACTTCCTCAGCTTCTTATTGCAGAAATTAGATCTCATTGAAGGAGGCCTAAAGTTAATTATTTACGTGGCCAACTATGCAAACATAGGAGATAAATGATCAACATCCTGTATTCATAGGAGACGGTCTAATTATTGAAGGAAAGAGATGGTTAATCTCAGTCTTTAGCATGATGCTTATTAGATAGCCATCACAAGTGAAACACATTTTAGGCATTGTCTAGAATATCGTGCCAAATTTTTGAAAGAAGCAGATAAAAAGTTGGCATCCAGTGACCCAAATCAAAGGAAACATTCAGAGGAAATTTTCTTATGCAAAAGATTATGTTAAATTTCTGTTCTTCATTTCTTGTAAGAATCAGGACTGTATCACCTATTTTCTAAACTTTAAGTAATTAATAGTTATATTTCAAATCACTTTCTAATTTGCTAACAATGATATAGCAATGATTTTAATGAATCGTGTACAATTAGCAATGTAAGAAGAGGTAAGATGATGTGCATTGGGAACTGTGGCAATGGAAAGTAATTGTTAATTATGCTTTGGGAGAAATTGCAACAGTCCTTATTAGAGTTATACCATTGCATGCAGGAACATTACCATGTACTTTTCCATGATAGGCTTGTTTATTTTAGCAGGTCCATGTACCAACAATCACCTGAGTGATGAGCTATAAAGGATTGCTAACAATAAGACATTCTTCATATGCATGGACAGGGGTGTCTAACAAACAAATTATTTGTTCTCACTGTACCACTACACGAGGTACCCTTTGTATATGGAAGACAGTTGTGTGACTTGATACCACAACGTATTTGACAAAATGCCAGTTTCAATGTGCGACACGTTTTCATTCTCTACCTCGATGGATATTTATTTTCCTTTTTGTTTTTCTCTTCTATGTTCTATGTTGAGTATGAACATAGGTTTAGATGAGAACCGCACATTATGAGTTGGAACATTACCAAATTTTTGAAACTAAAGATGGTCCTGCGAACTGCACCTTGCATCCGCCAGCCTTCTGCCTTTGTCTCCTCACGGTGTGACATTATAGCTTGGTAAATAGTGGCTAGAGTGACCTCGTTCTCTATCGGTTCACCAGGGCACATAGTCTCTCCATATGCACCTGCAGAACTGTCTTCAGAGCCGCCCCTAGTATCACTCATCGCCCCAAGTTGTGGCTCAGCAGAATAGCCCAGGAAGGGGGACCCATTGTTACCAAGACATTCCCTAGGCAGAAAGTTAGGTACCTCCTTTACTTCCTTTGCCTTCTGTACAGTACTTTTTTCACCAGAAGTTAACAAGCTATTTTCCTCATCCTCCAGCGGAGCTGAGCTAGTCAGACTTCTGTCATCGGTCCAGTCACCGTCAACACTCTCAATCTCTGAGGTATTTGACAAGTCCAACATGACCTAGAATTTTCCACCTGAGTCCCTGGAGTCCACCTCAATAGTCACATCTCTACTGGTCACAGACCCTTGAAGAATTTCACTGAGATTAACATTGACCATTGTTGGAGATAGGGCCCTTTGAAGATTCATTGCAGTCCCTACAGTCTCTAAAATCGACTGATGGGACGCAACATTTTCTGTGGCGGTTTCTACAATCTCTTCTACACCAACATTATCAGCCTCATCTTCCACCATTTCCCCCAAAGTCTCCTGCTCTTTCGAAAAAAGAGATAGATTCAAACTTTTAAGGGACCCGGGTATATCTGTTGTTGGTTCAGGTGTGCCACAAGCTCTATCGTAAAACTTGTCAATTTGCGGGGTGGTCGCTGCGCCCATCGCTAGGTCGACAGCCGAGGTCTTACCTTTGACTTGTGTTTTTTTTTTTAAATCCAAGAAATCTTTAGCTTAGCCCCACCAGCCTCGTTAGTTTAGGTAGCCCCCAGGGAGGGAGTCGCGTTCTCCTGGGAAGCGCCAGAAATGCCAACATCTTCAATATTTACTGTAGCGTTTAAACCCCCGGCATGTCCAGGGGCAGTCACCGTAGCGGCAGCCGCTGCCTGAGGCTTTGGTCCCTTCGCGTTGGCACTGGCGTTCATAGGTGCCATCTCTGCTTTCTGACTCCAGCCCAGGTCTTGCAGTTGACTTTCTGTTTGGTCCACTACCGTCGCAGTCCTTTCTGCTTGACGCTGGGAGCCAGCGGCGAACCTGCACTGCCGATATCCTCGGTAGTTCACAAAGCACAAAACACACCGACATCCACACTGATAGAGATGTATCAAATCCAGGAGCACTTCAGGTACTTCAAGCCACGTCTCCATTAGTGTGCTCCGGTTCCGAAGAGCCGCCAGGGGGTATAGAGGGGGTTAGCGGTGGAGAACACACATCGCCTGCCTCACTCGGACACGGACGTGTCCGCCATCTTGCCTCTCAGCCCACCTCTTCTATAAATAAATCTCAGTCTAGTAGATTATAACTTTTAAAGAGTCCATGTCACCAACGTCGAATTTGTATACATTGTAATTTGAAAGACAGTCTACAAAGCAAGGCTGCCTTTAAAAGGACACTAAGCACACAGCAGTACACACATGCAAGTGCAGAATATCTGCTGGGGTAAATTGAATCCCCTCAGCCCTAATACATACTACGGACTTACAGGGGTCTGTCATTGCCAATGATAAGTGTACTCAATTACATGTACCTTTTTTAACCAGAGCACTTGCCCTGGCCCTGGTTAGCAGAGCCCAGGGCACAGTCAGAGACAGTTACCACAAGCACCAGCCAACAAAAACTGGTGGTGAACGGGACAAAAGGATGACTTTCTATTAGTCAGACTGGAAGAAATAAGTGGTCCGGACACCAAACAAAAAGTGGCCTCCATTAGTGAACCGGCTTGCGACAAAAGTGGCCCACATTTGCGAAACAGGTCCGTTTTGAACTTTCAAAGACTCACTGCATGATTATTTGGCAAGGTATGGGAGACTGCATTAATTTGAGTTTCCTGCAGGCTAGCTAATTGGGTGTTGCCTGATTGCCCTATAGGCTAGTCCAACCCTGGATTGATAGTATGCTGGTAGCTCCTACTAAAGATTTCTGTAACTTGAAACTTTTAACGCAAAGTCAAACCCTAAGCTCTTAAGGAATCACATTTGAAACATGTACATAACAGAAATTGTACTTTGATCATCACTGCAGTCAATGAGCCAAACAATTAACCCCTTCGGGGCTGATGATGAGCTGGCGCTCCCCCCGAGGGTCTCCGATCTTGGTTGTTTTGCCGGGGGCGGTAGCGCTAGAGTTTCCGCTGCCGCCCCCGCCCCCCCCATGGGAATCCCTGATGACACGCGCGCTGACAGGGATTCCCAGCGCTCGGGAAGCCATTTGCTTCCTGCACGCCTGGAGTAAAGGTAGGTTTTCTGGAGTCCTGCGGGGGTTTGGGGCAGCGAAGAGGCATCAGGGGAGAGGAAAGAGATTTTCCTCTCCCCTGATGTCTCTTTGCAGGGCATTTCAGCCTCACGATCGCGCACAGCATCGCGATTGTGCGGCGGAAATGCCCCCACTAGCACCAGGGATTAAATTTTAGTTTATAGGAAGCGACCCCTTGGGCAAGAGTCGCTTCCAGGCGGGCTGTGATAATGTTTTCGTTTTTCTGCCCCCCCTGGGGGCAAATCGGCCCGTTTTTTCAGCCGTTTTGCCCCCAGGGGGGGGAAGAAATTCCCCACTAGCACCAGGGTTGTTTTTTGGTGCCAAGATGGCGGCCATGATTTTTGTTTACGTTTTTCTGTCCCCCCCTGGGGGCAAATCGGCCCGTTTTTTTTGCCGTTTTGCCCCCAGGGGGGACAGAAAATGCCCACTAGCACCAGGGATTTTGTTTTTAGCTTTTAGGATGCGACCCCTTGGGCAAGGGTCGCTTCCAGGTGGCCTCCCAATTAACTTTTTGTTTTTCTGCCCCCCCTGGGGGCAAATCGGCCTGTTTTTTGGCTGTGTTGCCCCCAAGGGGGGCAGAAATCTCCCACTAGCACCAGGGATTTTTGTTGGGGCAATGTGTTTGTTTTGGGAAGCGACCCCTTGGGTACGGGTCGCTTCCAGGTGGCCATAATTGTGTTTTTGTTTTTCTGTCCACCCTGGGGGCAAATCGGGCCGTTTTTTTTGCCGTTTTGCCACCAGGGGGGGCAGAAAATGCCCACTAGCACCAGGGAATTTAAATTTAGTTTTTAGTAAGCGACCCCTTGGGCAAGGGTCGCTTCCTGGTGGCAAGTATTAATGTTTTTGAATTTCTGCCTGCCCTTGGGGCAAATCGGCCCGTTTTTTTTGACGTTTTGCCTCCTGTTTTTTGGCCCACTAGGTCCTAGGATTTGAGTTTTGTTCCAATGGTGGTTTTAATTTTGGTTGTTTTTTACTGTCCGCCTCCCTTGGTGCCGGTTGGTCTTTTTTTGTCCTTACTGCCTTGGCTGGTGGTGTGTGTGGAGTGGTGCTTGGCTGGCGGTGTGTGTGGAGTGGCACTTGGCTGGTGGTGTGCGTGGAGTGGTACTTGGCTATCTGTGCACGGAGTGGTGCTTGGCTGGCGGCGTGTGTGGAGTGGTGCTTGGCTGGCGTTGTGTGTGGAGTGGCGCTTGGCTTGCAGTGTGCGTGGAGTGGTGTTTGGCTGGCGGTGTGTGTGGAGTGGCGCTTGGCTGGATGGTGTGCGTGCAGTGGTACTTGGCTGTCTGTGCACGGAGTGCTGCTTTGCTGGCGGTGTGTGTGGAGTGGCGCTTGGCTGGATGGTGTGCGTGGAGTGGTACTTGGTTGTCTGTGCACGGAGTGGTGTTTGGCTGGTGTTGTGTGTGGAGTGGTGTTTGGCTGGCGGTGTGTGTGGAGTGGTACTTGGCTGGATGGTGTGCGTGGAGCGGTGCTTGGCTGGCGGTGAGTGGCGCTTGGCTTGCGGTGTGCGTGGAGTGGTGCTTGGCTGGCGGTGTGTGTGGAGTGGTACTTGGCTGTCGGTGTGCGCTGAGTGATGTTTGGCTGGCGGTGTGTGTGGAGGGGTACTTGGCTATCTATGCACGGAGTGGTGCTTGGCTGGCGGTGTGTGCGGAGTGGCGCTTGGCTGGTGGTGTGTGTGGAGTGGTACTTGGCTGTCTGTGCACGGAGTGGTGCTTGGCTGGTGGTGTTTTTGGAGTGGCGCTTGACTGGTGGTGTGCGTGGAGTGCTACTTTGCTGTCTGTGCACGGAGTGGTGCTTGGCTGGCAGTGTGTGTGGAGTGGTGCTTGGCTGGTAGTGTGCGTGGAGTGGTACTTTGCTGTCTGTGCACGGAGTGCTGCTTGGCTTGCGGTGTGTGTGGAGTGGCGCTTGGCTGGTGGTGTGCATAGAGTGGTGCTTGGCTGGCGGTGAGTGGCGCTTGGCTTGCGGTGTGCGTGGAGTGGTGCTTGGCTGGTGGTGTGTGTGGAGTGGTAATTGGCTGTCTGTGTGCGCTGAGTGGTGTTTGGCTGGCGGTGTGCGTGGAGGGGTACTTGGCTATTTATGCACGGAGTGGTGCTTGGATGGCGGTGTGAGTGGAGTGGCGCTTGGCTGGTGGTGTGTGTGGAGTGGTTCTTTGCTGTCTGTGCACGGAGTGCTGCTTGGCTGGTGGTGTGTGTGGAGTGGCGCTTGGCTGGTGGTGTGCGTGGAGTGCTACTTTGCTGTCTGTGCACGGAGTGGTGCTGGGCTGGCGGTGTGCGTGGAGTGGCGCTTGGCTGGTGGTGTGCGTGGAGTGGTACTTGGCTGTCTGTGCACGGAGTGCTGCTTGGCTGGCGGTGTATGTGGAGTGGCGCTTGGCTGGATGGTGTGCGTGGAGTGGTACTTGGCTGTCGGTGTGCGCTGAGTGGTGTTTGGCTGGCGGTGTGCATGGTCTGGTGCTTGGATGGTGGTGTGGGTGGACTGGCACTCAGCTGGCGGTGTTGAGTAGTTACTTTCTGTTGGTCACTACACACACTGCTAGTTGAGTGACACTCTACGCAGTCCATCATTTTCTGTAGTTGCTGTGTCAGATATGTGGGCGTGTGAAAGTGATGGGCCCTTGAATGGCGCTGGCGGCTGGCGGTGTGAATGTTTTGTTTGTGTCACACGTACAAAAGGTGTATGAATGTCCTTACTGCCCCTGTGTGATGGGGGTACTGGTAGGAGCAAAAGACTGACTGGCCCCAAAGGGGTCAGGCAGTAAAAAAGATTCAAAAAATTAACCAGTGTCTTGATGTTAAACCTCATCTAATCCCAATTGGTCTAAGCCCTATTTGATGGCCCATCTGGCCGAATTTAAATTTGGGTGGCAAATTTGTGTGTTGTTGTTTTAATTGTTATATTGTTTGTGAAATGTGGTAGTAATTTTTTTTCTTTTCTATTTTTGTCTTGTTCCAGGCTTTTGCTGTTTGGATTGTTGTAGGTTGCGTGTCTGTTTGCAGCTTGTGTAGTTGCTTGTGCTTCGTAAGTGAATGTATTTTGTACTACTTTCCCTTGATGTTTGTCTTTTTGAAAAAGGTTGTACTTCTAGCAGTTTGTGTGGCTCTGTGTTTTTTTTCTTTTTTTTCAGTGTTTGATGTGCACTTTGTTTTCTAATCTGTCATCTCTTTTTTTCTTTCCAGTGGGATATCATTTCTTTTTGCTGTGTCTCAACAGAGTAGGTGCTGGTGAGTGTAGCTATATTTGGTAAGAGTGAAATTGTTTTGGATTGTATTCATCTTTTTGTGAAAGCCTTACCTTGTTTACTTCTTACTTTGCACAGTGTAGGTTGTTGTTCACTTGTGTGTGCAGTCTTCTTGCATTGTAAGGATAATGGCTAGTCGCAGGATTACTGCTCAGCAGGTTCTTGGTTTGCTTTTTGAGTCCGATTCTGACTCCCAGGTAGGGGCAGAATATTCAGGCAGTGAGTTTTCTCTTCGCATGGAATCATCATCATCGGATGATGAATCTTCTTCTATTGCTAATGAAGGGCCTATGGTAGAGGAGGACATTGATGTGCCGGTAGTGGGCCAAGAGTCATCTGTGCTGCTGCCTAGGGCCGCAAGGTTTCCTTTCTTTTTACATCGGCAAGAGGCATGTGGGCTGGAGCCTGCACCCAAAAGGCTTCACATTGCTGTGGTGCGCCAAGAGGCATCTGGTGCTTTTCGTCATCCTGCTGGTGTAGTGCAGCAAGAGGCATCTGGGGCTGTTAGGCTTCCCATTGGTGTAGAGCGGCAAGAGGCATCTGGGCCTGCTTGGTTTACCGGTGGTGTAGTGCAGCAAGAAGCATCTCAGGCTGCTGGGCTTCCCGTTGGTGTAGTGCAGGAAGAGCCCTCTGGGGATGCTATGTCTTCTGTTGGTGTTGTGCAGCCAGAAGTATCTGTGGCTGTTAGGCTTCCCGTCGGTGAACAGCAGCAAGAGGCTTCTGGGCTGCAGGCTGGGGTGGCTGCTCCCCCCGTTGATAGGGATGACCTCTGGGTTCCCCCTGGCATGGTGCAGCTGGCATTGCCAGAGTTCACTGGTGTTCCTTGGTGTAGAGTGAATACTGAGAATTTTCTGCCAATACATTTTTTTCAGTTGTTTTTTGACGATGTGTTTTTGCTAGAGATTGTTGATCAAAGTAATTTGTATGCAGAACAATTTTTGAGGGCCAACAGTGCCAGCCTTAAGCCCTATTCTAGAGCAATCCGGTGGACTCCCACAAATGTTGAAGAGATGAAGAAGTTTTGGGGATTAACTTTTTTGACTAGTCCCTTGATGGCAACAGCTATATTTCGAGCAGTCATAAGTCGTGATCGGTATATGCTTCTTCGGATGATGCATTTTGTTGATAATAGTTTAGCGTTGTCACGCGATCACCCTGATTGTGACCGTTTGTTTAAAATTCGGCCTGTCCTTGATCACTTTGTTGATCGTTTTTCTGAGATCTTTGCCCCTGGTAAAGAAATTGCAGTGGATGAGTCTTTGCTGTTGTTCAAGGACCGCTTGGTTTTTAGGCAATACATTCCTAGTAAGAGGGCACGCTATGGAATCAAACTGTATATGCTGTGTGACAGTGAGACTGGATATGTCTACAATTTCAGGGTGTACACTGGTAAGGAGTCCAGCATTAACCCTCCTGGTTGTCCTTCTACTTTTGGAGTGACTGAGAAAATTGTGTGGGAACTAGGTAGAGGATTATTTAACAAAGGCCATCGTTTATATGTAGATAACTTCTACACTGGTGTGCGGTTGTTCCAGGAGTTGGCCAAAGTGGGCACTGTTGCTTGTTGCACAATGCGCAGTAACCATAAAGGTTTCCCAAAGGAACTTGTTTGCAAAAGGCTTGTGCGGGGACAGTCTACGGCATTGCGATGTGGGGAGCTTCTAGCTGTGAAGTTTTCAGACAAGAGAGATGTGTACATGCTGACTACTATCCACGATGAAAGTACAGAACCTGTGCCTGTTTGGGGGCAGGTTGCTGAAGTGCGCAAACCTGTGTGCATTTTAGCTTACAATAAGTTCATGGGTGGTGTTGACAGAGTAGATCAGAGGTTGGAACCTTATGCTGCTCTTCGAAAGGCTTACGTTTGGTACAAGAAGTTGGCTATCCATCTGTTCCACTTGGCATCCTTTAATGCTTTTGTTGTGTACCAGAAGTCTTGTCCTGAGAAGAAGATGCCTTTTGTTAAGTTTCAGGAGTCTATAATAGGCAGCCTTGTACTTGTGGAGCAGGCAAGTGTTCCTAGATTTGGAGTGGTGGAGGAAGTGGCTAGATTGAAAGATCGCCACTTCCTGAATCTATTCCTTCCACTACCGCAAGAGATTTTCTGAGTAGAAGATGCAGAGTCTGTTGGCGAAGAGGTGTGCGGAAGGAGTCTCGTATATACTGTCCTGACTGTCCTTCTAAGCCTGCATTGTGTCTGTCAGCTTGTTTTAAATCGTACCACACGCAAAAGAAGTTTTGGGAGTTTTAATGAGCTGTAAAGTGATTTGCCTGGTCTGCATTCTGTACCATGTTTTGTTTGTTTCAAGGATTGGCATTAGTGCAAAGTGTTTAGTTTAAGAATTTGTGTTAGCTGATTTGTAGGTATTTCCATTTGTTTAGTGTTATTATGGAAAAAAGAATTCTAAATGTGTTTGTGGTGTGTGCCGGCTGGTGCTTGGCTGGCGGTGTGTCTGGAGTTGCGCTTGGCTGGTGGTGTTTGTGGAGTGGTACTTGGCTGTCTGTGCACGGAGTGGTGCTTGGCTGGCGGTGTGTGGGGAGTGGCGCTTGGCTGGTGGTGTTTGTGGAGTGGTACTTGGCTGTCTGTGCACAGAGTGGTGCTTGGCTGGCGGTGTGTGTGGAGTGGTGTTTGGCTGGTGGTGTTCATGGAGTGGTACTTGGCTGTGTGTGCATGGAGTGGTGTTTGGCTGGTGGTGTGTGTGGAGTGGTGTTTGGCTGGCGGTGTGTGTGGAGTGGTACTTGGCTGGATGGTGTGCGTGGAGCGGTGCTTGGCTGTCTGTGCACGGAGTGGTGCTTGGCTGGCGGTGTGTGTGGAGTGGCGCTTGGCTGGTGGTGTGTGTGGAGTGGTACTTGGCTGTCTGTGCACGGAGTGGTGCTTGGCTGGTGGTGTATGTGGAGTTGCGCTTGGCTGGTGCTGTTTGTGGAGTAGTACTTGGCTGTCTGTGGACGGAGTGGTGTTTGGCTGGTGGTGTGTGTAGAGTGGTGTTTGGCTGGCGGTGTGTGTGGAGTGGTACTTGGCTGGATGGTGTGCGTGGAGCGGTGCTTGGCTGTCTGTGCACGGAGTGGTGCTTGGCTGGCGGTGTGTGTGGTGTGGCGCATGGCTGGTGGTGTGTGTGGAGTGGTACTTGGCTGTCTGTGCATGTAGTTGTGCTTGGCTGTCGGTGTGCGCTGAGTGGTGTTTGGCTGGCGGTGTGCATGGTCTGGTGCTTGGATGGTGGTGTGGGTGGACTGGCGCTCGGCTGGTGGTGTGTGAGTAGTTACTTTCTGTTGGTCACTACACACACTGCTAGTTGAGTGACACTCCACGCAGTCCATCATTTTGTGTAGTTGCAGTGTCAGAAATGTGGGCGTGTGAAAGTGATTGGCCCTTGAATGGCGCTGTTTGCTGGTGTGAGTGTTGAAATGTGATGGGTCCGCGGCTGGCGGTGTGAATGTTTTTAATGTGTCACACGTAAGAAAGGTGTATGAATGGCCTGTAAAGAGGTTGGTGCCTTGACGTGGCTTAACAGCTCACGAGCTGTGAGTCAGTGGTTCAGTTAATCATACTTTCAATTATACGCAGTGTATTTCATTTTTTGTGAAATTACTTGCGAAAACAATTGTATGTACTGAATCATCACTCACCCTCGTGCCAAATCCAACCAGTATGTGTGTGCTTGCGGATTTGATGGCTGTGTAGTACATTTTTTTTTCTCTTTCTGCAGTAGGGTGTACCTTGTCCCTTATTGTGATTGTTGTAATGTGTTGCTTTTCCTTCCAGATGGTGTTAGTGGTCTGGTTTGTATCAGGTATGAAAGGTGCGTGAATGGCCTGTAAAGCGGTTGGTGCCTTGTCGTGGCTTTACAGCTCACGAGTTGTGAGTCACTGGTTCGGTTTTTATGCATTTATTTATTAACAGCAAACACAACAATGATGGACAGAATGTGGATCAATGTCACACATTCACCCCAGTCCAAAGATCTGGGCCCAAATCGATCGTTTTTCCACTCCACACCACCCTGGGTTAGACAATGGCGATATGCAAATCAGCGCTGACCCTGTGCCCCATGGGAACAGTCCAGTCCGAACTACAAAAGCCATGTCCTTCCCAGAACGGAAACAAGCATCCGAGGACCGGCCCGGTTTCGAGGTAACACCTCTCATCAGCCCGGCTAGCTTGATTCCAGTGGTGTGGAGTGCCTGGGACTCACGTCTGAGCATCCCCAGTACACTTAGAGCGGTACCTGCAAACACAACAATGATGGACAGAATGTGGATCAATGTCACACATTCACCCCAGTCCAAAGATCTGGGCCCAAATCCATCGTTTTTCCACTCCACACCACCCTGGGTTAGACAATGGCGATATGCAAATCAGCGCTGACCCTGTGCCCCATGGGAACAGTCCAGTCCGAACTACAAAAGCCATGCCCTTCCCAGAACGGAAACAAGCATCCGAAGACCGGCCCGGTTTCGAGGTAACACCTCTCATCAGCCCGGCTAGCTTGATTCCAGTGGTGTGGAGTGCCTGGGACTCACGTCTGAGCATCCCCAGTACACTTAGAGCGGTACCTGCAAACACAACAATGATGGACAGAATGTGGATCAATGTCACACATTCACCCCAGTCCAAAGATCTGGGCCCAAATCCATCGTTTTTCCACTCCACACCACCCTGGGTTAGACAATGGCGATATGCAAATCAGCGCTGACCCTGTGCCCCATGGGAACAGTCCAGTCCGAACTACAAAAGCCATGTCCTTCCCAGAACGGAAACAAGCATCCGAGGACCGGCCCGGTTTCGAGGTAACACCTCTCATCAGCCCGGCTAGCTTGATTCCAGTGGTGTGGAGTGCCTGGGACTCACGTCTGAGCATCCCCAGTACACTTAGAGCGGTACCTGCAAACACAACAATGATGGACAGAATGTGGATCAATGTCACACATTCACCCCAGTCCAAAGATCTGGGCCCAAATCCATCGTTTTTCCACTCCACACCACCCTGGGTTAGACAATGGAGATATGCAAATCAGCGCTGGCCCAGTGCCCCATGGGAACAGTCCAGTCCGAACTACAAAAGCCATGTCCTTCCCAGAACGGAACCAAGCATCCGAGGACCGGCCCGGTTTCGAGGTAACACCTCTCATCAGCCCGGCTAGCTTGATTCCAGTGGTGTGGAGTGCCTGGGACTCACGTCTGAGCATCCCCAGTACACTTAGAGCGGTACCTGCAAACACAACAATGATGGACAGAATGTGGATCAATGTCACACATTCACCCCAGTCCAAAGATCTGGGCCCAAATCCATCGTTTTTCCACTCCACACCACCCTGGGTTAGACAATGGCGATATGCAAATCAGCGCTGACCCTGTGCCCCATGGGAACAGTCCAGTCCGAACTACAAAAGCCATGTCCTTCCCAGAATGGAAACAAGCATCCGAGGACCGGCCCGGTTTCGAGGTAACACCTCTCATCAGCCCGGCTAGCTTGATTCCAGTGGTGTGGAGTGCCTGGGACTCACGTCTGAGCATCCCCAGTACACTTAGAGCGGTACCTGCAAACACAACAATGATGGACAGAATGTGGATCAATGTCACACATTCACCCCAGTCCAAAGATCTGGGCCCAAATCCATCGTTTTTCCACTCCACACCACCCTGGGTTAGACAATGGCGATATGCAAATCAGCGCTGACCCTGTGCCCCATGGGAACAGTCCAGTCCGAACTACAAAAGCCATGTCCTTCCCAGAACGGAAACAAGCATCCGAGGACCGGCCCGGTTTCGAGGTAACACCTCTCATCAGCCCGGCTAGCTTGATTCCAGTGGTGTGGAGTGCCTGGGACTCACGTCTGAGCATCCCCAGTACACTTAGAGCGGTACCTGCAAACACAACAATGATGGACAGAATGTGGATCAATGTCACACATTCACCCCAGTCCAAAGATCTGGGCCCAAATCCATCGTTTTTCCACTCCACACCACCCTGGGTTAGACAATGGCGATATGCAAATCAGCGCTGACCCTGTGCCCCATGGGAACAGTCCAGTCCGAACTACAAAAGCCATGTCCTTCCCAGAACGGAAACAAGCATCCGAGGACCGGCCCGGTTTCGAGGTAACACCTCTCATCAGCCCGGCTAGCTTGATTCCAGTGGTGTGGAGTGCCTGGGACTCACGTCTGAGCATCCCCAGTACACTTAGAGCGGTACCTGCAAACACAACAAAGATGGACAGAATGTGGATCAATGTCACACATTCACCCCAGTCCAAAGATCTGGGCCCAAATCCATCGTTTTTCCACTCCACACCACCCTGTGTTAGACAATGGCGATATGCAAATCAGCGCTGACCCTGTGCCCCATGGGAACAGTCCAGTCCGAACTACAAAAGCCATGTCCTTCCTAGAACGGAAACAAGCATCCGAGGACCGGCCCGGTTTCGAGGTAACACCTTTCATCAGCCCGGCTAGCTTGATTCCAGTGGTGTGGAGTGCCTGGGACTCACGTCTGAGCATCCCCAGTACACTTAGAGCGGTACCTGCAAACACAACAATGATGGACAGAATGTGGATCAATGTCACACATTCACCCCAGTCCAAAGATCTGGGCCCAAATCCATCGTTTTTCCACTCCACACCACCCTGGGTTAGACAATGGCGATATGCAAATCAGCGCTGACCCTGTGCCCCATGGCAACAGTCCAGTCCGAACTACAAAAGCCATGTCCTTCCCAGAACGGAAACAAGCATCCGAGGACCGGCCCGGTTTCGAGGTAACACCTCTCATCAGCCCGGCTAGCTTGATTCCAGTGGTGTGGAGTGCCTGGGACTCACGTCTGAGCATCCCCAGTACACTTAGAGCGGTACCTGCAAACACAACAATGATGGACAGAATGTGGATCAATGTCACACAGTCACCCCAGTCCAAAGATCTGGGCCCAAATCCATAGTTTTTCCACTCCACACCACCCTGGGTTAGACAATGGCGATATGCAAGTCAGCGCTGACCCTGTGCCCCATGGGAACAGTCCAGTCCGAACTACAAAAGCCATGTCCTTCCCAGAACGGAAACAAGCATCCGAGGACCGGCCCGGTTTCGAGGTAACACCTCTCATCAGCCCGGCTAGCTTGAGTCCAGTGGTGTGGAGTGCCTGGGACTCACGTCTGAGCATCCCCAGTACACTTAGAGCGGTACCTGCAAACACAACAATGATGGACAGAATGTGGATCAATGTCACACATTCACCCCAGTCCAAAGATCTGGGCCCAAATCCATCGTTTTTCCACTCCACACCACCCTGGGTTAGACAATGGCGATATGCAAATCAGCGCTGACCCTGTGCCCCATGGCAACAGTCCAGTCCGAACTACAAAAGCCATGTCCTTCCCAGAACGGAAACAAGCATCCGAGGACCGGCCCGGTTTCGAGGTAACACCTCTCATCAGCCCGGCTAGCTTGATTCCAGTGGTGTGGAGTGCCTGGGACTCACGTCTGAGCATCCCCAGTACACTTAGAGCGGTACCTGCAAACACAACAATGATGGACAGAATGTGGATCAATGTCACACATTCACCCCAGTCCAAAGATCTGGGCCCAAATCCATCGTTTTTCCACTCCACACCACCCTGGGTTAGACAATGGCGATATGCAAATCAGCGCTGACCCTGTGCCCCATGGGAACAGTCCAGTCCGAACTACAAAAGCCATGTCCTTCCCAGAACGGAAACAAGCATCCGAGGACCGGCCCGGTTTCGAGGTAACACCTCTCATCAGCCCGGCTAGCTTGATTCCAGTGGTGTGGAGTGCCTGGGACTCACGTCTGAGCATCCCCAGTACACTTAGAGCGGTACCTGCAAACACAACAATGATGGACAGAATGTGGATCAATGTCACACATTCACCCCAGTCCAAAGATCTGGGCCCAAATCCATCGTTTTTCCACTCCACACCACCCTGGGTTAGACAATGGCGATATGCAAATCAGCGCTGACCCTGTGCCCCATGGGAACAGTCCAGTCCGAACTACAAAAGCCATGTCCTTCCCAGAACGGAAACAAGCATCCGAGGACCGGCCCGGTTTCGAGGTAACACCTCTCATCAGCCCGGCTAGCTTGATTCCAGTGGTGTGGAGTGCCTGGGACTCATGTCTGAGCATCCCCAGTACACTTAGAGCGGTACCTGCAAACACAACAATGATGGACAGAATGTGGATCAATGTCACACATTCACCCCAGTCCAAAGATCTGGGCCCAAATCCATCGTTTTTCCACTCCACACCACCCTGGGTTAGACAATGGCGATATGCAAATCAGCGCTGACCCTGTGCCCCATGGGAACAGTCCAGTCCGAACTACAAAAGCCATGTCCTTCCCAGAACGGAAACAAGCATCCGAGGACCGGCCCGGTTTCGAGGTAACACCTCTCATCAGCCCGGCTAGCTTGATTCCAGTGGTGTGGAGTGCCTGGGACTCACGTCTGAGCATCCGGGGTACACTTAGAGCGGTACCTGCAAACACAACAATGATGGACAGAATGTGGATCAATGTCACACATTCACCCCAGTCCAAAGATCTGGGCCCAAATCCATCGTTTTTCCACTCCACACCACCCTGGGTTAGACAATGGCGATATGCAAATCAGCGCTGACCCTGTGCCCCATGGGAACAGTCCAGTCCGAACTACAAAAGCCATGTCCTTCCCAGAACGGAAACAAGCATCCAAGGACCGGCCCGGTTTCGAGGTAACACCTCTCATCAGCCCGGCTAGCTTGATTCCAGTGGTGTGGAGTGCCTGGGACTCACGTCTGAGCATCCCCAGTACACTTAGAGCGGTACCTGCAAACACAACAATGATGGACAGAATGTGGATCAATGTCACACATTCACCCCAGTCCAAAGATCTGGGCCCAAATCCATCGTTTTTCCACTCCACACCACCCTGGGTTAGACAATGGCGATATGCAAATCAGCGCTGACCCTGTGCCCCATGGGAACAGTCCAGTCCGAACTACAAAAGCCATGTCCTTCCCAGAACGGAAACAAGCATCTGAGGACCGGCCCGGTTTCGAGGTAACACCTCTCATCAGCCCGGCTAGCTTGATTCAAGTGGTGTGGAGTGCCTGGGACTCACGTCTGAGCATCCCCAGTACACTTAGAGCGGTACCTGCAAACACAACAATGATGGACAGAATGTGGATCAATGTCACACATTCACCCCAGTCCAAAGATCTGGGCCCAAATCCATCGTTTTTCCACTCCACACCACCCTGGGTTAGACAATGGCGATATGCAAATCAGCGCTGACCCTGTGCCCCATGGGAACAGTCCAGTCCGAACTACAAAAGCCATGTCCTTCCCAGAACGGAAACAAGCATCCGAGGACCGGCCTGGTTTCGAGGTAACACCTCTCATCAGCCCGGCTAGCTTGATTCCAGTGGTGTGGAGTGCCTGGGACTCACGTCTGAGCATCCCCAGTACACTTAGAGCGGTACCTGCAAACACAACAATGATGGACAGAATGTGGATCAATGTCACACATTCACCCCAGTCCAAAGATCTGGGCCCAAATCCATCGTTTTTCCACTCCACACCACCCCGGGTTAGACAATGGCGATATGCAAGTCAGCGCTGACCCTGTGCCCCATGGGAACAGTCCAGTCCGAACTACAAAAGCCATGTCCTTCCCAGAACGGAAACAAGCATCCGAGGACCGGCCCGGTTTCGAGGTAACACCTCTCATCAGCCCGGCTAGCTTGAGTCCAGTGGTGTGGAGTGCCTGGGACTCACGTCTGAGCATCCCCAGTACACTTAGAGCGGTACCTGCAAACACAACAATGATGGACAGAATGTGGATCAATGTCACACATTCACCCCAGTCCAAAGATCTGGGACCAAATCCATCGTTTTTCCACTCCACACCACCCTGGGTTAGACAATGGCGATATGCAAATCAGCGCTGACCCTGTGCCCCATGGGAACAGTCCAGTCCGAACTACAAAAGCCATGTCCTTCCCAGAACGGAAACAAGCATCCGAGGACTGGCCCGGTTTCGAGGTAACACCTCTCATCAGCCCGGCTAGCTTGAGTCCAGTGGTGTGGAGTGCCTGGGACTCACGTCTGAGCATCCCCAGTACACTTAGAGCGGTACCTGCAAACACAACAATGATGGACAGAATGTGGATCAATGTCACACATTCACCCCAGTCCAAAGATCTGGGCCCAAATCCATCGTTTTTCCACTCCACACCACCCTGGGTTAGACAATGGCGATATGCAAATCAGCGCTGACCCTGTGCCCCATGGGAACAGTCCAGTACGAACTACAAAAGCCATGTCCTTCCCAGAACGGAAACAAGCATCCGAGGACCGGACCGGTTTCGAGGTAACACCTCTCATCAGCCCGGCTAGCTTGATTCCAGTGGTGTGGAGTGCCTGGAACTCACGTCTGAGCACCCCCAGTACACTTAGAGCGGTACCTGCAAACACAACAATGATGGACAGAATGTGGATCAATGTCACACATTCACCCCAGTCCAAAGATCTGGGCCCAAATCCATAGTTTTTCCACTCCACACCACCCTGGGTTAGACAATGGCGATATGCAAATCAGCGCTGACCCTGTGCCCCATGGGAACAGTCCAGTCCGAACTACAAAAGCCATGTCCTTCCCAGAACGGAAACAAGCATCCGAGGACCGGCCCGGTTTCGAGGTAACACCTCTCATCAGCCCGGCTAGCTTGATTCCAGTGGTGTGGAGTGCCTGGGACTCACGTCTGAGCATCCCCAGTACACTTAGAGCGGTACCTGCAAACACAACAATGATGGACAGAATGTGGATCAATGTCACACATTCACCCCAGTCCAAAGATCTGGGCCCAAATCCATCGTTTTTCCACTCCACACCACCCTGGGTTAGACAATGGCGATATGCAAATCAGCGCTGACCCTGTGCCCCATGGGAACAGTCCAGTCCGAACTACAAAAGCCATGTCCTTCCCAGAACGGAAACAAGCATCCGAGGACCGGCCCGGTTTCGAGGTAACACCTCTCATCAGCCCGGCTAGCTTGATTCCAGTGGTGTGGAGTGCCTGGGACTCACGTCTGAGCATCCCCAGTACACTTAGAGCGGTACCTGCAAACACAACAATGATGGACAGAATGTGGATCAATGTCACACATTCACCCCAGTCCAAAGATCTGGGCCCAAATCCATCATTTTTCCACTCCACACCACCATGGGTTAGACAATGGCGATATGCAAATCAGCGCTGACCCTGTGCCCCATGGGAACAGTCCAGTCCGAACTACAAAAGCCATGTCCTTCCCAGAACGGAAACAAGCATCCGAGGACCGGCCCGGTTTCGAGGTAACACCTCTCATCAGCCCGGCTAGCTTGATTCCAGTGGTGTGGAGTGCCTGGGACTCACGTCTGAGCATCCCCAGTACACTTAGAGCGGTACCTGCAAACACAACAATGATGGACAGAATGTGGATCAATGTCACACATTCACCCCAGTCCAAAGATCTGGGCCCAAATCCATCGTTTTTCCACTCCACACCACCCTGGGTTAGACAATGGCGATATGCAAATCAGCACTGACCCTGTGCCCCATGGGAACAGTCCAGTCCGAACTACAAAAGCCATGTCCTTCCCAGAACGGAAACAAGCATCCGAGGACCGGCCCGGTTTCGAGGTAACACCTCTCATCAGCCCGGCTAGCTTGATTCAAGTGGTGTGGAGTGCCTGGGACTCACGTCTGAGCATCCCCAGTACACTTAGAGCGGTACCTGCAAACACAACAATGATGGACAGAATGTGGATCAATGTCACACATTCACCCCAGTCCAAAGATCTGGGCCCAAATCCATCGTTTTTCCACTCCACACCACCCTGGGTTAGACAATGGCGATATGCAAATCAGCGCTGACCCTGTGCCCCATGGGAACAGTCCAGTCCGAACTACAAAAGCCATGTCCTTCCCAGAACGGAAACAAGCATCCGAGGACCGGCCTGGTTTCGAGGTAACACCTCTCATCAGCCCGGCTAGCTTGATTCCAGTGGTGTGGAGTGCCTGGGACTCACGTCTGAGCATCCCCAGTACACTTAGAGCGGTACCTGCAAACACAACAATGATGGACAGAATGTGGATCAATGTCACACATTCACCCCAGTCCAAAGATCTGGGCCCAAATCCATCGTTTTTCCACTCCACACCACCCCGGGTTAGACAATGGCGATATGCAAGTCAGCGCTGACCCTGTGCCCCATGGGAACAGTCCAGTCCGAACTACAAAAGCCATGTCCTTCCCAGAACGGAAACAAGCATCCGAGGACCGGCCCGGTTTCGAGGTAACACCTCTCATCAGCCCGGCTAGCTTGAGTCCAGTGGTGTGGAGTGCCTGGGACTCACGTCTGAGCATCCCCAGTACACTTAGAGCGGTACCTGCAAACACAACAATGATGGACAGAATGTGGATCAATGTCACACATTCACCCCAGTCCAAAGATCTGGGACCAAATCCATCGTTTTTCCACTCCACACCACCCTGGGTTAGACAATGGCGATATGCAAATCAGCGCTGACCCTGTGCCCCATGGGAACAGTCCAGTCCGAACTACAAAAGCCATGTCCTTCCCAGAACGGAAACAAGCATCCGAGGACTGGCCCGGTTTCGAGGTAACACCTCTCATCAGCCCGGCTAGCTTGAGTCCAGTGGTGTGGAGTGCCTGGGACTCACGTCTGAGCATCCCCAGTACACTTAGAGCGGTACCTGCAAACACAACAATGATGGACAGAATGTGGATCAATGTCACACATTCACCCCAGTCCAAAGATCTGGGCCCAAATCCATCGTTTTTCCACTCCACACCACCCTGGGTTAGACAATGGCGATATGCAAATCAGCGCTGACCCTGTGCCCCATGGGAACAGTCCAGTACGAACTACAAAAGCCATGTCCTTCCCAGAACGGAAACAAGCATCCGAGGACCGGACCGGTTTCGAGGTAACACCTCTCATCAGCCCGGCTAGCTTGATTCCAGTGGTGTGGAGTGCCTGGAACTCACGTCTGAGCACCCCCAGTACACTTAGAGCGGTACCTGCAAACACAACAATGATGGACAGAATGTGGATCAATGTCACACATTCACCCCAGTCCAAAGATCTGGGCCCAAATCCATAGTTTTTCCACTCCACACCACCCTGGGTTAGACAATGGCGATATGCAAATCAGCGCTGACCCTGTGCCCCATGGGAACAGTCCAGTCCGAACTACAAAAGCCATGTCCTTCCCAGAACGGAAACAAGCATCCGAGGACCGGCCCGGTTTCGAGGTAACACCTCTCATCAGCCCGGCTAGCTTGATTCCAGTGGTGTGGAGTGCCTGGGACTCACGTCTGAGCATCCCCAGTACACTTAGAGCGGTACCTGCAAACACAACAATGATGGACAGAATGTGGATCAATGTCACACATTCACCCCAGTCCAAAGATCTGGGCCCAAATCCATCGTTTTTCCACTCCACACCACCCTGGGTTAGACAATGGCGATATGCAAATCAGCGCTGACCCTGTGCCCCATGGGAACAGTCCAGTCCGAACTACAAAAGCCATGTCCTTCCCAGAACGGAAACAAGCATCCGAGGACCGGCCCGGTTTCGAGGTAACACCTCTCATCAGCCCGGCTAGCTTGATTCCAGTGGTGTGGAGTGCCTGGGACTCACGTCTGAGCATCCCCAGTACACTTAGAGCGGTACCTGCAAACACAACAATGATGGACAGAATGTGGATCAATGTCACACATTCACCCCAGTCCAAAGATCTGGGCCCAAATCCATCATTTTTCCACTCCACACCACCATGGGTTAGACAATGGCGATATGCAAATCAGCGCTGACCCTGTGCCCCATGGGAACAGTCCAGTCCGAACTACAAAAGCCATGTCCTTCCCAGAACGGAAACAAGCATCCGAGGACCGGCCCGGTTTCGAGGTAACACCTCTCATCAGCCCGGCTAGCTTGATTCCAGTGGTGTGGAGTGCCTGGGACTCACGTCTGAGCATCCCCAGTACACTTAGAGCGGTACCTGCAAACACAACAATGATGGACAGAATGTGGATCAATGTCACACATTCACCCCAGTTCAAAGATCTGGGCCCAAATCCATCGTTTTTCCACTCCACACCACCCTGGGTTAGACAATGGCGATATGCAAATCAGCACTGACCCTGTGCCCCATGGGAACAGTCCAGTCCGAACTACAAAAGCCATGTCCTTCCCAGAACGGAAACAAGCATCCGAGGACCGGCCCGGTTTCGAGGTAACACCTCTCATCAGCCCGGCTAGCTTGATTCCAGTGGTGTGGAGTGCCTGGGACTCACGTCTGAGCATCCCCAGTACACTTAGAGCGGTACCTGCAAACACAACAATGATGGACAGAATGTGGATCAATGTCACACATTCACCCCAGTCCAAAGATCTGGGCTCAAATCCATCGTTTTTCCACTCCACACCACCCTGGGTTAGACAATGGCGATATGCAAATCAGCGCTGACCCTGTGCCCCATGGGAACAGTCCAGTCCGAACTACAAAAGCCATGTCCTTCCCAGAACGGAAACAAGCATCCGAGGACCGGACCGGTTTCGAGGTAACACCTCTCATCAGCCCGGCTAGCTTGATTCCAGTGGTGTGGAGTGCCTGGGACTCACGTCTGAGCATCCCCAGTACACTTAGAGCGGTACCTGCAAACACAACAATGATGGACAGAATGTGGATCAATGTCACACATTCACCCCAGTCCAAAGATCTGGGCCCAAATCCATCGTTTTTCCACTCCACACCACCCTGGGTTAGACAATGGCGATATGCAAATCAGCGCTGACCCTGTGCCCCATGAGAACAGTCCAGTCCGAACTACAAAAGCCATGTCCTTCCCAGAACGGAAACAAGCATCCGAGGACCGGCCCGGTTTCGAGGTAACACCTCTCATCAGCCCGGCTATCTTGATTCCAGTGGTGTGGAGTGCCTGGGACTCACGTCTGAGCATCCCCAGTACACTTAGAGCGGTACCTGCAAACACAACAATGATGGACAGAATGATACCTCACTTGTGTGGGTGGCCCAAAGGCCTGTGACTAAGGTAGGGGGCTTAATTTGTAAAACTTAAATACTACTTTTTTCAAAATTCATTTTTAGCCTGTTCTGCTTTGGGGCACCCACACAAGTGAGGTATCCTTTTACTCGGGAGAATAAGGGGAACGCTGGGTGGTAGGACATTTTTGCCGGCATGGAGATCCCACGCAAAAATGTTTGGAAAAGTGATATTTTTACCTAATTTTAAGGTTTGCAAGGAATTCTGGGTAGGAAAACATTGGGGGACCCACGCATGCCATTCCTCCCTGGACTCTCCCGGGTGTCTAGTTTTCAGAACTGTTCGGGTTTAGTACTTTCCAAAGAATACCACCGAGCCCCGGGCCAAAAACTCAGGTGCCCCCCCCAAAAATCAAGGTTATTTTGCTTCAGGGTATTTTAAATTCACCACCGTACATTTTGGACCTTTTCCTGTTGCAGCCATTATGCCTACCCACGCAAGTGAGGTACCGTTTTTATCGAGAGACCTGGGGGAATGCTGGGTGGGAGGTAATTTGTGTGAGCCTAGTGATGCCACGCTTTCCCACACAAAAAAGTGTGAGAAAACTGATTTTTTTTCAGCTAAAATTGAGGTTTGCAATGGATTCTGGGTAAATGAACGTTAGAGGATCCACGCAAGCCATACCTCCTTGGAAGCCCCCGGGTGTCTACTTTTCAGAAATGTGTGGGTTTGGTAGGTTTGCCTAGATGGCCGTCTAGCACGCGGGCCAAAAACCATTGTCACCATTGTCAAATCCACCAGCTTTTGCAAGAGGGGTTACCTGGGTTTTTGGCCCCGTGCTAGACGGCCATCTAGGGAAACCTACCAAACCCACACATTTCTGAAAAGTAGACACCCGGGGGCTTCCAAGGAGGTATGGCTTGTGTGGATCCTCCAACGTTCCTTTACCCAGAATCCCTTGCAAACCTCAATTTTAGCTGGAAAAAATCAGTTTTTTCACACTTTTTTGTGTGGGAAAGCGTGGCATCACTGGGCTCACAAAAATTACCTCCCACCCAGCGTTTCCCCAGGTCTCCCGATAAAAATGGTACCTCACTTGCGTGGGTAGGCATAGTGGCTGCAACAGGAAAAGGCCCAATTCGTACGGGGGAGACCTAAAAATTACCTTTAGCAAAACTATCTTATTTTTTGAGGGGGTCACCTGAGCTTTTGGCCCGGGGCTTGGCGGGCATCTTTGGAAACTACCAAACCCAAACAGTTCTGAAAACTAGACACCCGGGGGAGTCCAGCGAGGTATGGCATGCGTGGGTCCCCCAATGTTTTCCTACCCAGAAACCCCTGCAAACCTTAAATTTAGGTTAAAAAACCCACTTTTCCTTACTTTTTTGGGTGGGATCTCGCTGCCGGCACAAATGTCCTACCACCCAGCAAACCCCTTGTTCTCCCGAGTAAAATGATACCTCACTTGTGTGGGTGGGCCAAAGGCCTGTGACTAAGGTAGGGGGGCTCAATTTGTAAAACTTAAATACTGCTTTTTTCAAAATTCATTTTTAGCCTGTTTTGCTTTGGGGCACCCACACAAGTGAGGTATCCTTTTACTCGGGAGAACAAGGGAAACGCTGGGTGGTAGGACATTTTTGCCGGCACGGAGATCCCACGCATAAAAGTTTGGAAAAGTGATATTTTTACCTAATTTTAAGGTTTGCAAGGAATTCTGGGTAGGAAAACATTGGGGGACCCACACATGCCATACCTCCCTGTACTCCCCCGGGTGTCTAGTTTTCAGAACTGTTTGGGTTTGGTAGTTTTCAAAGATGGCCACCGAGCACCGGGCCAAAAACTCAGGTGCCTCCCCCAAAATCAAGGTAGTTTTGCAATAGGGTATTGTAAATTCACCACCGTACGATTTGAACCGTTTCCTGTTGCAGCCACTATGCCTATCCACGCAAGTGAGGTACCGTTTTTCGGGAGACCTGGGGGAACGCTGGGTGGGTGGAAATTTGTTGATCCACGCAGATTCCAGAACTTTCCACCACAGAAATGGGCGAAAATGTGTGGTTTTTTTGTCAAATATTTAGGTTTGCAAGGGATTCTGGGTAACAAAACCTGGGGGTAGGCAGACGAGTCACCCCATCCTGAATTCCCCTGGGTGTCTAGTTTTCAAAAATGTATAGGTTTGCTAGGTTTCCCTAGGTGCTGGCAGAGCTAGGGCGCAAAAACAAAAGGTAGTCTTTTTGTCCAAAAAGTGCAAGATTTCACTGGGAAATTGAGGTGCGACCATGTTGCGTTTTGCGCTGTTTCATGTCGCAGCCACTATGCCTACCCACGCAAGTGAGGTACCATTTTTTTCAGGAGACCTGGGGGAACGCTGGGTGGGTGGAAATTTGTTGATCCACGCAGATTCCAGAACTTTCCACCACGGAAATGTGAGGAAAATGTTTTTTTTGTCACATTTTTAGGTTTGCAAGGGATTCTGGGTAACAAAACCTGGGGGTAGGCAGACGAGTCACCCCATCCTAAATTCCCCTGGGTGTCTAGTTTTCAATAATGTATAGGTTTGCTAGGTTTCCCGAGGTGCTGGCAGAGCTAGGGCGCAAAATCAAAATGTAGTCTTTTTGTCCAAAAAGTGCAAGATTTCACTGGGAAATTGAGGTGCGACCATGTTGCGTTTTGCACTGTTTCATGTCGCAGCCACTATGCCTACCCACGCAAGTGAGGTACCATTTTTTTCGGGAGACCTGGGGGAACGCTGGGTGGGTGGAAATTTGTTGATCCATGCAGATTCCAGAACTTTCCACCACAGATATGTGGGGAAAATTTGTTTTTTGTCAGATTTTTAGGTTTGCAAGGGATTCTGGGTAACAAAACCTGGGGGTAGGCAGACGAGTCACCCCCTCCTGAATTCCTCTGGGTGTCTAGGTTTCAAAAATGTATAGGTTTGCTAGGTTTCCCTAGGTGCTGGCAGAGCTACGGCGCAAAAACAAAAGGTAGTCTTTTTGTCCAAAAAGTGCAGGATTTCACTGGGAAATTGAGGTGCGACCATGTTGCGTTTTGCGCTGTTTCATGTCGCAGCCACTATGCCTACCCACGCAAGTGAGGTACCATTTTTTTCAGGAGACCTGAGGGAACGCGGGATGGGTGGAAATTTGTTGATCCACGCAGATTCCAGAACTTTCCTCCACAGAAATGTGAGGAAAATGTGTTTTTTTTTGTCAAAATCTTAGCTTTGCAAGGGATTCTGGGTAACAAAACCTGGGGGTAGGCAGACGAGTCACCCCATCCTGAATTCCCCTGGGTGTCTAGTTTTCAAAAATGTATAGGTTTGCTAGGTTTCCCTAGGTGCTGGCAGAGCTAGGGCGCAAAAACAAAAGGTAGTCTTTTTGTCCAAAAAGTGCAAGATTTCACTGGGAAATTGAGGTGCGACCATGTTGCGTTTTGCGCTGTTTCATGTCGCAGCCACTATGCCTACCCACGCAAGTGAGGTACCATTATTTTTGGGAGACCTGGGGGAACGCTGGGTGGGTGGAAATTTGTTGATCCACGCAGATTCCAGAACTTTCCACCACAGAAATGTGAGGAAAATGTGTTTTTTTTGTCTAATTTTTAGGTTTGCAAGGGATTCTGGGTAACAAAACCTGGTGGTAGGCAGTCGAGTCACCCCATCCTGAATTCCCCTGGGTGTCTAATTTTCTAAAATGTATAGGTTTGCTAGGTTTCCCTAGGTGCTGGCAGAGCTAGGGCTCAAAAACAAAAGGTAGTCTCTTTGTCCAAAGAGCGCAAGATTTCACTGGGAAATTGAGGTGCGACCACGTTGCGTTTTGCGCTGTTTCGTGTCGCAGCCACTATGCCTACCCACGCAAGTGAGGTACCATTTTTTTCCGGAGACCTGGGGGAACGTTGGGTAGCTTGAAATTTGTTGATCCACGCAGATTCTAGAACTTTCCACCACAGAAATGTGAGGAAAATGGGTTTTGTTTGTCAAATTCTTAGCTTTGCAAGGGATTCTGGGTAACAAAACCTGGCGATAGGCAGTCGAGTCACCCCATCCTGAATTCCCCTGGGTGTCTACTTTTCAAAAACGTATAGGTTTGCTTGGTTTCCCTAGGTGCTGGCAGAGCTAGGGCTCAAAAACAAAAGGTAGTCTCTTTGTCCAAAGAGCTCAAGATTTCACTGGGAAATTGAGGTGCGACCACGTTGCATTTTGCGCCGTTTCCTGCCGCAGGCACAAGGCCGACCCACACAAGTGAGGTACCATTTTTATCGGTAGACCTGGGGGAACACTGTGTGGGTGGAAATTTGTTGATCCACGCAGATTCCAGAACTTTCCACCACAGAAATGTGAGGAAAATGTGTTTTTTTTGTCAAATTCTTAGTTTTGCAAGGGATTCTGGGTAACAAAACCTGGTGGTAGGCAGTCGAGTCACCCCATCCTGAATTCCCCTGGGTGTCTAGTTTTTAAAAATGTATAGGTTTGCTAGGTTTCCCTAGGTGCTGGCAGAGCTAGGGCTCAAAAACAAAAGATAGTCTCTTTGTCCAAAGAGCGCAAGATTTCACTGGGAAATTGAGGTGCGATCACGTTGCATTTTGTGCCGTTTACTGTCGCAGGCACAAGGCCGACCCACACAAGTGAGGTACCGCTTTTATCGGGAGACCTGGGGGAACGCTGGGTGGGTGGAAATTTGTTGATCCACGCAGATTCCAGATCTTTCCACCACAGAAATGTGAGGAAAATGTTTTTTTTTGGTCAAATTCTTAGCTTTGCAAAGGATTCTGGGTAACAAAACCTGGTGGTAGGCAGTCGAGTCACCCCATCCTGAATTCCCCTGGGTGTCTACTTTTCAAAAATGTATAGGTTTGCTAGGTTTCCGTAGGTGCTGGCAGAGCTAGGGCTCAAAAACAAAAGGTAGTCTCTTTGTCCAAAGAGCGCAAGATTTCACTGGGAAATTGAGGCGTGACCACGTTGCATTTTGCGCCGTTTCCTGTCGCAGGCACAAGGCCGACCCACACAAGTGAGGTACCATTTTTATCGGGAGCCTTGGGGTAATTCAGATTTGTAAATCAACTGTTATTACCAATTGAGCTTTCATGCATTTCTCCCTTTCAATGAAAGACATTGTGTAAAAAAAAATCTTTTTGAAAAATGTCCAATAATTCTCATGCTAGTTTGAGTATTCCCAATTTTGAAAATGTGCAATTAAATACTCTTTCTGAACTCTATAATTTGTACCCAATTCAGAAATACATAGGTGTCTTTCATACAGATTTTTCCATGTATACATTTTCCAAGACAAAGTGCTGTATACCCAGTAAATGAAAAAATACCATTGCAAGTTGCTGCTCAGTTTTTGGATCTGGGTTCGTCGGGTTCTTGGTGAAACTACAAGTCCTATATATCCTCACAACCAGGAAGGTCTAACGGATGTAACAGTATATTGCTTTTCAAGAGCTGTCAAAATTAGAAAAAGTTATAGGTGAAAACGTTGAGTCAAAAGGCTGTTTTTTTCAACAAATGTTCAATTATTCCAATTTTTAACTGTTAGTTTCTATAAAGAAACCTTCATGGATGTAGACAAATGACCCCTTTCTGAATTTAGAATTGTGTCTACTTTTAGAAAATGTACAGCTTTCCAGGATCCATTATTGCTTTCAAACTCATTTCTACCATTAACTGGAAGGAGGTGGAAAGCTCTAAAAATAGCAAAAATAGGCTATGTCCCAGAAAAATGCCAAAACTATGTGAAAAATGTCGGTTCTCTGACAAAAGACTGTCATTCCCTAAAAGCTGAGAAAATGGAGATTTAAGCCCCACAAACCCTTTTTTGATAACATTTTCAGGGAAAAACCCAGAGGCTTTCATTTGCAGCCCGTTTTTCCCATTTTTCTGAAAAAAACAAAAATTTCACTATATTTTGGTTAATTTCTGGGTCCCCTCCAAGGGAATCCACAAACCCTGGGGGCCTTTAGAATCCACATGATATTGGAAGAAAAGGACGCAAAATTGGCGTGGATACCTTATGTGGTCTAAAAGTTACAAGGGCCTAAGCGCGCACTACCCCAAAACGCCAAAAAAAGCCTTAGCACATGAGGGGAAAAGGCCTAGCAGCGAAGGGGTTAATATGTTTCTTGCCGTCGGGGTGACAGATCACAGTGGCCAATAGGTTAAGGTGATGATATCCCTACTCAAGTAAGAAGGGGAATCTGCCACAACAGACAATACCTGCCAAGGCCAGTTATGTGAGGCACACAAATCTATCGCCCCACTGCACAGGCAGAAATCTCGAAGTGTTTTGTGAAACAGATTCCTGCTTTGGGAGCTGGTTACAAAAAGAAAAAAAAACATGAAAGCTGAGCAGGTCAAACAAACCTGACATCTACTTGGTATTCACTGGCGTCTTCTTTACATCGCCCACACTAGCAAATGCATTGAACGCACAATGATACATAGGAATATTTATATGGTTGCCAGTCCTGCGGCAGAAGAGTGGGTGCCTCTGCTGCCCTGGTAGGGCGACAGACTTCCCAACATACATTAAATAAGACCCACGATTCTCCTCTGCCACTAAACCAATTCTCCTCTGATAACATAAAATGTACACTAATGTTTTTCATCAATAATTAGTCCTGCATCTGGCAACCGACACTCACAATTCTTGGTTACCTTGCAGATCGAAAAAAATGATACAATCTATTTTCAGTGCAACATCCTACGACTTTGTTTTTGACACTGTTAATTGAAACAGGATCTTTGCTTTGCTTTGTAAGTCTTAGCACTATGTGCTTTGTAGCCGGAGATGTGACAAGGCCCAAATGTTGGTGAATATTATCTTATGTTGCAGATACTTGACAGAGCGGTAAAACGGGGTATCCCGGCGCTAAAGCCATGTATATAGGAGGCAGGCGCAATAAAATCTCAAAGAGAGAAAAAGTTAAAAAGCCAGGTTTTGCTAAGATGTTTAAAGGTTAAAAAAGTATCTCATGAACGAACATGAACTGGTAACTTGTTCCAGTAAAATGGGGTCAAATACGAAAAGGAACGTCCTCCGTTGTCAGTAGTTGGAATGCGACAAGGGACATCCAATGCGGCATGACATGATCTCAAAGCCAAGGCCTAAAGGTAAAAGCTAATTCGGGAACCAAGTTATGACGGGCCAGCCCCAAACTTGCCTTATGAGTAAAACATAGAAGTTTAATCACTTAAACATGGATAGATTCTGGACCATATGTACACAAATCACCTGGATTGATTTGTATCCACCTTGAAGGCATTTCCAGAATCCTGGTGACTATTTATGAGTGTTAGAGTCACAGTCTTCTTACAGGCCCGAGGCAGCCACGAAAACAGTTTCCTGAGAAGACAAAGTATTCCGAAACAAGTACCACAAGCAGACTTTCCTTGGCTTGCCATCAAAAGCTTATTGTCTATTGAAAAAACAAGGGGCCTCATTTATGAAAAGTGAAGCATCGCTGCGTGAAAACAGCGATGCGTCACTTTTCACTGCGCTATCCCTGCGACACTAATGATGCGTCATATTTACAGTATGACTCATCATGTCGCAAGGAGTTACAGATACGTCAGTATTTCTAACGTATCTTTAGGCAGAAAAGTGACGCATTGCTGGAGTGTGTCACAAAAGTGACGCAACTCCAGCAATGTGTACTTTCACATGGGCAAGTCCCATGTTGTTAGTGCCTGCGTCAGTCTTACGCCTGCCATGAGGCAGGCGTCAGATTTTGATGCATTAGTGTCCAAGAAATGGCGCAGTGAAATCTTTTAGATTTCACTGCGGCACTTCTATGATGCTTTCTTGCGCCAAAACGCCCCCCTTTGCATACATTATACCTGGCGCAGGTATAATGTGGCGCAGGGGTTTACAAAGTAACGCATCTACCTAGATGCGTCACTTTGTAAATATGGTGCATCAAGGCACATTTTTTACTCCGCTGTTGCGTCACAAAAAGTGACGCACCAGCGGCGTAAAAGTGACGAAAGGGCTCATAAATGAGCCCCAAGGTTTTTAGTACCATGTTTGCGCAAGGCGGATTGTCTAATTGCCGGGGCCACAATCTCACGACCAAATCAGAGAAGCTTTCCCAAAAACCATAACTTCAGTTTTGCTGCCATTCAATTGGATAAATCTCTATTCCATCGATATAGCCATAGCACGCATGCCATCCCCGTATCTGACTCTCTCAAGTTTCATGTCCTGACAAAACAACAGCACCAACTGGGTTTTGTCTGCGTAGGATGAATCTTATTTCCAAAGGTTCTCAAAACCTTAGCCAGAAGGACACATGCATGTTAAAAAGCTTAAGGCTCACAGGGGATCCCTGAGGCACCCCACTGTTGTTGTTATGCATCCTGGATTTATTGGGAGAAATAGAGACTAATTTGGAACGACCATCCCAAAAAGTTCTCCAGCAGTCCAAGGCCCGGGCGTTCACCCCAATGGCAAAAAGTCAGTCAGTGAGAACTGCATGAGAATCGTTCCATCACCGGACTCCCCAACTTTCAGGGAAACACTTTTTCTTTGCATGACGGTATCGACTTGCCGACTTAAAACTAGAATGCACATGACTCAAATTGTTATTACTACACATGGATTATTTGCTATTAAGCTATTAGGAGACTTGGTAAGATTAAGCAAAGAAGATCTGTGAATCTATGAATGAAGCCCGGGAATCATCAACAACACACATCTCCCTTCCACAACTTAGAAAAAACTTGCTCTCATTAAGACAAACAGGCAGTGATTGGAGGCTGCTGAGAATAAGCAGTGGTGTCTGCGCTGTGGGGAAGACAAGACTTTCAGGGAACTAGTATCAGAACCAACCAGATTTGGGCCAATGGAAACTAACCAGGTATTTCATGGGAGGATAAGTAGAGACAGCAGGAATACGATATTGTCTTGCAACTTCTATGAGTTGTGTGGTTCATGTTGTCACTATCCATGTTCACTGTTTGTAATCTTCCTTGTTGGACCTAGCCCTTTTTTGAAGGGACTACACCAGATGTTTGCTTTCTGTTGTTGAGCCCGTTTTTGTAGGCATTTTTTCCCTGCTAGCCAGTGGTAAAGTGCTTGTACTCCCTCCGAAAAACATGCCAACATTGATTACATCCAATTGGCACCTACCCAGGACATGTATATTACATGTTACCAATGGTACTGCAGCACCCATGGTGCTTCCCTCTAAAATAGCCTTTGAAAACATATTTCAGGCCTTTACTGCAATTTTAAACTGCCATTTTGACCTGGAAAAATTAACCTTTTGCCAGGCCTAAACCTTCATTTTTTTACATATAAGTCACCCTTAAGTTAGGTCCTAAATAGCACATAGGGCAGAGTGCAGTGCATTTAGAAAAAATGGCCATGTACTTTTAACCTTTACATATCCTGGTAGTGAAAAACTCTTACATTTGTTTTTCACTACTACAAGGCCTACGGCTCCCTTAGGATAACATTGATTACCTTATTACATTTAATTTGATAACTTCTGATTGGGTGCAGGAAAGAGTGTCAACTTAGGTGTCTGAAGAACTGTAATAGAAAATCTTCTTTATTGTGAAAGTCAGATTTTAGATCAAAATTCTGAAAATGCTACTTTTAGAAAGGGCCATCCCTGGCAGGACAAGGGGGCGAAGCTGTCACCTAGGAATACTTGCAATTCAATGGGGCTGCCTCGGCACACACAGAAAGTACTTCACACTAGTCTATTGTGCCCCCAGATAGACTTAGATCAGGGCAGGAAGGCAGGAAATTCCAAACTCCTCAGAAGGGCAGAAACGTACAACATAGGCCATCCTACCAGGTTGGCTGGGGGTGGAGTTGTGCTTTTCCCACCTACATTTCAAAGGGATTACCATAAAGATACAAAACGAAAATGACACTTTTCTTTTGTTTCCCCAGATATCTTGAAGCCTTAACAGGGGAAGGGAAGATCTTTTCAGTCCAGATGTGGGGGTAGTATAGGGAATCCCCCTACTTCAAAGGCTGGCACTAGGTATAAATTTTGGACATTTAACATCACTCTTCAGTACACTCCAGAATCTGTGGACATCACAGAAGAAGAACTGCCTTGCTCACCAGAGGACTAACCTGCTGCTTGAAGACTGCCCTCTGAGAAGATACTCCCTTTATTCTAGGCTAACCTGAGTGACTCCAGGGGTCAGTTGGCTAATCTACTGTCTGATCTACAGGGAAATCACACAACAAGCACCAGAGGCCTCCCGGCAATTGCCTAGCGAACCTGCTGCATTGGAACTGTGTGGACCTGCAATTGGACATGGCTGAGCCATGCTGGCTTCTGCTGAAGTTTGTTCCTGATCCCCAAGTGGTGCAATCCTGCATCTTGGGCTCTTCATGAACTGTGAATGGGCCCGTTTGTGCCTAGATTCTGTCGAATGTGACAACCATCAACACAAAGCTCCAGTGAATCCGACTCTTTGTGCTTTTAGGAGCTATTTTCACTTAAAACATTAAAATTGAATATCTCCAGCTCTATTGATTGTTTTTTGTCATTCTGTTTTCATTTTATATATTAGAAGTCACCCTATATGTCTTCATAGTCTAGGGGGTTTTCTTTTGTTGTGTTTTCAGTGTTTTCACTTTAATTATGCTTATGTGCTGCTTAAATACTTTACTCATTGCCTACAACTTAAGCCAGACTGTTTTCTGCCAAGATACCAGAAGGTTAAGAACAGGTTAATTTAGTGACTTTTGTTGTTCACCCTGACTTTTGTGGTTGTTGCCTGAGTGGGACTTCCACCCCCTCAACAAATAACCCAATTACTTACCCTCCTCGTTTGGTGTTTTTTCCCACTTCTGCAGTATATTCCAATTCTATCTGAACACACATCCTACTACCTACCTGCAGCCATTACAAACTCATTCTGACCATGCTAGTGTCTTAAATTTTCAATCCATTAATTATACCCTGATCTCAGCAGAACTCACAATTTGAAAGTGGAATAAAAAAAAGACAATCTACCAAACTATCTAGGAATTATTGAGGGGTGTAAGGGTGGACTGCAGGAGAGACTCGAGTAGGTGTTGTTAAGAATCACTTGTTAGTGCACTTTTGGTATTGTTTATATTGTTCATCCTGAGAATTCATGAATCACAGCTTCAGATAACCAAGAATCCAAAAAGACTGATACATACTTTAAATAATTTTCCATTAACAATTTTGACATTTGCAATTACATTAAAGTATTCTAGGTCAAATGGTGTAGATGAGTCATCTCCCATCTGCCCACTTACATCTTGTAGCTTAAATTCGGTAGAGAGGCTTTCATCTGTGTTTATTAGATTAATGATTCAATGGGAAATTCAGAGATGCTGGCTTTGCCTGGCTTAAATATCAACCTAATGTCAGCCTTCACAAAGTTAGAACATTATTAAAGATATATTGGAAAGGTTCAAGTAGTATTGGGGACCATTGCTTATTAAATAATTTGAGAAAAATGTCCTTAATTTAATGTTTGAGAGCGCATGCATATTTCCTTGCTTACTGTATGTGCAGCATGAGCATCTCTTTGTTCCATCATGAGTTTAGGAAAGCCTGTTGCTGTCTCTAGCCCTCCTGTTCATTTATATCTTCCATTCCTTCTGCATCTAGATTTCAGTAAAATTCTCTAAAATGCTGAAGTTCGGATCATTACCTTTCATTATGAATACCATCTGATCATTTAATTGTTTGATGAAAGACTGAGTCTGACATTAAATTGATATGACATTAGCTAATCCCGCTGTTTACATTTCTCATAATGGCATAGATTCAGCCCATGAATAACATGTTCTGTCTGTTTCTTGTAAAGCAAGACCAAATGTTATCTCTGCAAGGACAAAAAGTCACTTTATCAACCTCAAAATAGTTTGATCCAAATATGATTTTGTCTAAA
Source organism: Lissotriton helveticus (assembly GCF_964261635.1). NCBI lineage: Eukaryota > Metazoa > Chordata > Amphibia > Caudata > Salamandridae > Lissotriton > Lissotriton helveticus. The sequence continues at coordinate 873,657,320 of NC_136068.1, read as the reverse complement.
TAGCATCAACAAAAATATTGACTTTCAATAAGCAATTTGTATATCAAAACACAATAATATCAGCAACACAAATATATTTTGTTTAAATGTCTTTATTGAATTTAACAATGTAACAATTGTGTGATCATATAGTAATTTTCATCAGATATATGTGGTGTGAGTGGAACAATTTTTCAACCCATCAGTTCATCCGGCAAAGCTCTTTAGACAAGCCAATATGGCAAGTGAGAAATTATACATTTGAGAACTACTTTGTATTAGTTACAGAGGGACGGAAGGTGAGAAACCCTATTCTATGTCTCATGTATGCCCTATGAGCATGCATATTGGCAATTATATTCGTAGCGGGCTGTGGCATTCTCAGTATGGTATATGATCTTATAATAAGTTGCCTGACCTCATTAACATTTTTGTGCCACAAGGGGGTGCCAGGGTAGGACCTCTCAGTTCCATGTCTGGGTGCACATGCTCAGTATTAATCTATACAAGTCATCTCCCACACAGTCCAATTGAATTCAAGTGTAGAACCCATGGTCTGCTGCCAAGCTATTGTATATCATTGGAGGTACAGTCTAATCACATGTTCTTGGTAGTCTGTTGCTGTCTTTGCTTTGCTTAAGTAACACATCAATATTTGTTTGTATATCCAACAGGGAACTGATACTACTGTTTATTAAAAAATATAAACTACATGCATGAGGATGCAATGGAAAAAACAAATACTTGGCAATCATTTACATATCTACAAACAATGCTTCAAAACTGTTCATTCAGCACAGTACAATATATGAAACATAAAATCAAATATATCAAAAATGTAGTTAAACATAACAAACAAATATTCTAATAACAGCTAGCAAATCTAATGATACAATCCAAAACAATGGAAATACATTTCCTATATCAAATACAACATACTATGTAAAACATTTTCGTATAACCATAAAGTCTGTAGATGTACAAAATACTCCAAAGTAAAAAAAATAGACTATATTAAAAACTACACAAACACTTGTACAATATAAAGGAAGGTGCTAACATTTCTGATACTGTAGACTATTCAGTCTGCTATTTCCTCCATAAAAGGCAATCAAAAAATGATATCCCAAAGATGTAAAATGCTTTTCAATGAAAAGTAACGCCCTCCCCTCCGCCGACTACATCCTCCTAGGGGACCTCAACTTCCACCTGGAGAACAACAAGGACCGCAACACCGCCGCCCTGCTGGACAACTTCGCCAACCTCGGACTCAAGCAACTGGTCAACACCCCCACCCACTACGCCGGCCACACGCTTGACCCCGTCTTCTCTTCCAGCAGGCACATCACCTTCAGCCACTCCACCGGACTTCACTGGACCGACCACAGCTGCGTCCACTTTAGCTTCAGAAGAACCATGACCCACCACCACCCGCCACAGGCCCCTCGCAGGAGCTGGAGCAAGATCACCGCAGAGCAGCTCACCGCCTCCCTCAGCCAGAACCCTCCCGCCAGCACAACAGACCCCAACGAGGCAGCCCGCAACTTCACGCAGTGGCTGACCGCCTGCGCCGACGACCTCGCGCCACTGAAGAACCCCCCCAGCAGACCCAGAAGCAAGAAAGCCTCCTGGTTCACCGACGAACTCAAGGACTCCAAGAAGCACTGCCGCACCCTCGAGAAAGCCTGGCTCCTCGACCAGACCATAGACAACATGACCGCCCTTAAACACGCCACCCGCAAATACCACCAGCTAATCCACACCACCAAGAAGACAGCACTGAAGGAACGACTGGACAACAACGCCCACGACAGCAAGGAACTCTTCAGCATCGTCAAGGAGTTCTCCAACCCCAGCACCGGCAACAACGACATCACTCCCTCACAAGATCTCTGCGACTCTCTCGCCTCAATCTTCCACCGCAAGATCGCCGACATCCACAACAGCTTCGGCGCACCATCCACGCACCCAACCATCGAACCAACGCCCCCCACTGCCACCCTCTGCACCTGGACCACGGTAACCACCGTAGACACAGCCCGCACGATGAACACCATCCACTCCGGATCTCCAACTGACCCCTGCCCCCACCACGTCTTCAACAAGGCCGACTCCACCTTCGCACCCCAACTCCGGGACATCATCAACACCTCCATCAACACCGCCACCTTCCCGGAGAGCTGGAAGCATGCCGAGCTCAGCGCCCTACTGAAGAAACCAACGGCGGACCCCACCGACCTCAAGAACTTCCAACCCATCTCGCTCCTCCCTTTTCCTGCCAAAGTCATCGAGAAGACCGTCAACAGTCAGCTTTCCGCCTTCCTCGAAATGAACGGATCCCTCGACCCATCGCAGTCCGGTTTCCGAGCCAACCACAGCACCGAGACCGTCCTCATCGCGGCCACTGACGACATCAGAACCCTGCTCGACAATGGGGATACAGCGGCCCTCATCCTCCTGGACCTCTCCGCAGCGTTCGACACTGTCTGCCACCGCACCCTAGTGCAGCGCCTCAGCAACATCGGTATCCAAGAGAAGGCACTGGAGTGGATCATCTCGTTCCTCGCCGGAAGAACCCAGAGAGTCCGCCTCCCCCCGTTTCGATCCGATGCCACTGAAGTCATCTGCGGCGTTCCACAGCGATCTTCACTCAGCCCCACCCTCTTCAACGTCTACATGAGACCACTCGCAGCCATCGCACGCCAACACAACCTCAACATCATCTCCTACGCCGACGACACCCAACTGATCCTCTCCCTCACCAGAGACCCCGCCACCGCCAGAACCAGCCTACACGAAGGAATGAAAGGCGTCGCCAAGTGGATGAAGAACAGCCGCCTTAAACTGAACTCAGACAAGATGGAAGTCCTCATCCTGGGACCCTCGCCCTCCGCCTGGGACGAGTCCTGGTGGCCTCCCGCCCTGGGCACCGCTCCCAAGCCAACAGACCACACACGCAACCTGGGCTTCATCCTGGACTCTTCCCTCTCGATGACCAGACAAGTCAACGACGTCACCTCATCGTGCTTCTACACCCTACGCATGCTCCGCAAGATCTTCCGATGGATCCCGACCGAAACCAGGAAGACGGTCACCCAGGCACTCGTCACCAGCCGACTGGACTACGGAAACACCCTCTACGCCGGAACCACAGACAAGCTACAGAAAAGACTCCAACGCATCCAGAACGCCTCCGCCCGACTCATCCTGGACATCCCTCGACGCAGCCACATCTCCGGCCACCTGAGGGACCTGCACTGACTCCCCATCAGCAAGAGGATCACATTCAGGCTTCTTACCCACGCACACAAGTCTCTCCACGACCTGGGCCCCAAGTACCTCAACGACCGCCTGACCTTCTACACGCCCACCCGCCAGCTACGTTCTACAAGCCTCGCCCTCGCCGCCGTACCACGCATCCGAAGAGCCACCACCGGAGGAAGATCCTTCTCCTACCTGGCAGCCAAGACATGGAACTCCCTCCCCATCCAACTCCGGCTGACGAAGGACCATCTCGCCTTCAGGAGACAACTCAAAACCTGGCGATTCGAGCAGTAGCGGACCCCTCCCCCAAGCTCCTTGAGACCCTTCCGGGTGAGTAGCGCGCTATACAAATGTTATGATTGATTGATTGATAATATAATCCAACATTTCCCTGCAAAATGCAAAAACATATTTTTGAATATCTTGTAATCTGAAAACGGATGAAAATCTTAAAAAATAGTACAAAATAAAAATAAATCCAACACATATTTCTATATAAATATAAAAGTAGTAATAAACACAATTCTAAATCTGAAGACATTCTGTCCCTGCCAAATTAAAATAGCAATATTTAACCGCACAAAATATGAAAAGAGTAAAAGCTACTACAAATATACTATGACTACACCTCAACTTCATTACAAACTCAAACATACACATTAATTACTAATTAATCACCTCCACATGTATTTGACATTAATAGTTAATACACAAATCTACAAACTAAAATTACACTAACAACAAGTAATAATTAATCCTAGCCCACAGATTTATTTCAAATAAATTTGAGATCAATGTATTCTTACCTGATTGAGGGAAACTGGAACTGCACTTCTTGACAACCCCTGAGCAATGAAATAAGGGCATATGCATCATTATTTTCTGATTTTCTTTATATGCATTGCATTTTAGTTTAATTTTATGTAGAAAATCATAAATTATCCTATTTGTAACTTCTATTATCTCAAGCAGTTACGATGGAACAGGGCTTGAGCGGTATCAAATAATATTGTCTAATTCTAAGCCCACAAACTTAGTGGAAAGTATATTAATTCAAGGGGGGGAGGGGTTTGCGATTTTCTATTTGAACTCTGATCTTACAAACTAGGAGAAAGTCCATATTTTGTTTGGAACTGGTCAGATTTACTATTCTCTATTAACATTGGGAAAAGTGCATTATTGAGAAATTGTGCGGTGGGAGGAAAAAATATCAAACCTTCAAATCCACAAACAATGATAAAAGGTTGTAATTTTTGTAGATGAGGTTTATAATTACTTTTTTAAATCCAATTCAAAATCATTGGTGATGGTGCATTTATTTGGATGAGACCGGAAATATATTGTTCTAACTCCAAACCACCAAACACTGTGGAAAGTGTATACACTTTGGCAGTGAAATTTACTATTCTAACACCTGCACAATAAATGTTAACATACTGTGAGGGGTTTGCGATGGGTTGGGGTTAAAAATCTATCTTTAGACCTAAACATATTGGGGAAATTGTAGTGTGTGTAGGTACGGTATTCTATTTTAACTCCAATACCACAAATTGTATGGAAAGGGCATAAATCAGGGGTTGTGGTGAGGAGGGTTTATTCTAACTGTAGCCCCAAAAATAATTTAGTCAAACATGCAAGTGGAGAGGTGATCAATTTTACTGTTCTAACTCCAAATGAACAACCATTGAGGGAAGTGCATACTGTTGAGGGTTGTGAGTTACTATTCTTCAATTCAAAACCAAAACCACAAAAAATAAGATTAAATAATTCTGAACCACAAAAACGTAAACACTGTATAAGCTAATAGAAATGTAAAGGTATATTCTTATAAATAAGTAAACATTTTACAAAAGATCTGTAATATATAGCCCAATAAAATACAAGTTAAAATACTAATTATAACAAAACATGTTTGTTTTATATGAAGTACAAAAAAAAGCTTAAAAATACCTCCTAACATCTACATACTACCCAGCCAATCCCGGATAAAATCCATCGGTCGTAGATAAAAATATAGTCAGAAAAGGACACCATAAAATAAATTATACCCCTAATTTACAAAAATAACGTGATGAGGTTAAATGGTTTCAAAAACGTTCGCAATAGAAATAAAAAAAAGATTTTTGATGACTTTAATGCACATAAGGAAGCACCTCATGGACTCCTCTGTGGCCTTGATACCCGTCCTTTATGTGTGGTTGTGTGAAATTAACTGCTTGCGATGTCAGCTCCCATCTCTACTGCAACAAAATGCTTTAGCATATCCATACACATAAGAGAACTTATAAAGGTTATTCAGTAATATTCGCACTCGTTTTACCAGTGCAAGAACTTGACTCAGTCAAGGGTTGCATATTCCTCTTAATGCAAACTTAAACTCTGTCACATTTCAGTGCGTGCAATCTTTCCTATGGAAAAGGAAGAACGATTATATTTAACAGGAGTAAAAACAAAAATATCAAGGTATAACACACCTTTAACTGAAGGTTGAAAATTGGAAAATTCAGCCTACAAAAAATATACTTTTTGCTCCCTGTGGAGTACATGGAATTATTCAAGAAAACATGATTCATAAATAAGTGATTTCATATCTTATTTGAAAGAAAGCAGACCTTGCGTGCCTCATTGGATCCTTTTCACAGTAGCGAAATAGTGAAAATGTATTGTCTATTTTTCACAGATCAACTTTGATAGCCTTTTGTTGCGAGCTGGGATTGTCTCTCTAGAATACCGTGCTTTCAGCTAGTCATAAACTTCTGGGTATTACAATTTTCTGCAAACAATTAAATAAATGTTAGTTAAGTGTCAGATTTCTGAAAGGTATAATGATGGTGTGTACATAATTTTTTTTTTTTAAGCTTAAAAGCATAGAAAAACGACACAAGCTACAGACTCCCCAGACGATCCCACAATCTTGTGCTGGTCCATCTTGGGTATTTAAACTTTAAGAGCCTGATTCTGATGCTGTTAGGAAGGACTCCTAATAGCATTTGCTCTGTTCAAATCGGATCAGGAATGTGTCATTCCAACCGAAAGCCTGATTCGAATGCGGGTAGGAAAGCATTCCCACCTAGGGCCCAAATATGATGAGGTTAGGAACATAGGCTCCCATTAAAGTCAATGGGAGTCCAACCAAATCATATTTGGAAGCATCCGGATGTATCGTACTCGGATTGTTGGACTCTCCTGATCCGATTCAGTTGGAAACCATTCCCAAACCATTTCGGTCAGGAAGCTTTCCAAACAGCATCAGAATTGGGCCCTATGAGTCTCAATAATAGTCTTCCATCTGCATCCTCTTGTATGTAATTCCCAACGTGTTTATCAATTACAGTATTTCCTATGCCAATGATACATAACTCATACTCTACATTCGGACAAAACCCCAACAGAAGAAACAAGGTCACTGCCTGCGGGACCAAAGTCACTAATTAGATGAAAGCCAACACTCTCAAGCTCAACACCGACAAGACAGAAGTAGTGTTCTTCAGCAAAAACACCTCTCCATGGGACCCAATTGGTGACTGGCAGTACAGCAAACTTTACATGACCGCACCAGTCAACCACAATCAATGCATCTTTCTTCCAAACCCTGAAGATTCTGAGGGAGATTTTCAAATGGCTCCCAAGCAGCATTAGAAAAACTGTCACTGACACCCTAGTCCCTAGCAAGTTGGACCACAGGAACACCCTCCACTGTGGGACCATAAAGCAACTTATTACAAGACAAACTCAGCAGACAGACTCATTCTCAACCTCACACTCAGAACCCACATAAAACCACACCTCGGGGTTCTCCACTGGTACAAGCATTCTCAATTTAAACTCCTCACACACATACATTCAAGGCACTGCACATCTCCAGCACCACCTACCTGAACAGTCGCATTTCCTTCCACCAACCACCCAGACACCTCTGCTCCTCAGAACTCACACTCACACACATCTACAACATACATAGAACCAGATCAGGAGACCAAGTGTTCCCTTGCATCACTTCTAAAGCATGAAACAAAGCATGAAACAGCCTGCCACTCTACAACAGAGTCTCCTCCTATCTTCTTGAATTCTAAGAGAAGCTGAAGACCTGGCTTTTCAACTAATCAACCTACCATAGGCAGGGCTAGGCATACACCTGCACAATGACAGGATACCTCTGCAGGTGATAGTACGCTTCACAAATACACATAACTTAGCATAACATTTTCTCCAATACCAGCTCCTGGTGCTAGATACAGCGTTTTCCCAGCCCTTGGTCTGAGAGTCCACTGCTCTAAAATTATAAGGGCATTTACCTGTCAAATATCCTATCACATGCATGCGTTGAATAAGGTAGCATTGCACTGTCCTCGATCGAGCTCTACTATCATTCACTTTCCTGTAGAGTCCACTGTGCTGCTCTCATAGCTTCTCCTGTAAATGCTACTCACTTTATTCCTCTTCCAACTTCACAGATTCATGATAAATGTATTAGCTACTTTGGTTGCTCTGATACTTCAATGAACTAATCATCAAAGAAGCTTTCTACAAAGGAACTACTTTTGCAAGACAAAGGACCTCGTTTAGAGTTGGACAGAACTGAAATTCCTCCACAATCCCTATGGTGGAGTCGATTTAGCCACTGTATTGTACTCTGTATTTAGAGTTTCCCCAAGAAAATGGAGGATGATCCATTCCCTTGACTCTCTTAATAAAGACGGGAACCTTTTTATACTCTAACTTTCTTCCCTCATGAAAGGCCTTGTTCTCATGTCCAAATAAGGCTTTAATTTTAAACATAGCATAATGACTTCCTGTGGGATGGTTCAAAGTCAGATTGCAGACTTTGCAAGAATTTGAGAGCCTCAATGAACATCTAGGTTCAGTGGATCAGTCTTTACAAGCCCTGAGCACAGCCAAATAGTGGGTAGGGTGATCTCAGTTACAAGTACCTTAACTGGCATTGGAGTTTTCCTGAACCTGCTCACATTATATGGATAGCGTGGACGGGTCTTACTTTTCATGTCTCCCATGGTTATGCTTTTATTTGCACTATATTCTTGCATCTTATAACTGTTTGGTAAGACATAAAACTACCCAATATCAACACCTCTGTGTCTCCCTGTGTGACTTGAAGCACTCCTTCATTTTTTGTTTGTAGTATCTCCTATTCAAGGATCTGCTCATTTATGTTGAATTTAACTCTTCCCTTGCTACGTTCCCTTGTAGAGCGCTCTAACATCTTTCTGAATTAATATCTGTGCTATTAAAAAAACAATATAAAAGGATAATGAAATATAGATGTTGCAGTGCCACCATCTGGATTAGAAAAATGACCATCAGATTGAAGCCGTGCATAGGCAAACAGGTTTCAGTCACACATGCAAGTATATCTCCAACACAGAATCAGTTCATATGTCATCGGTGACCTTGACGAAGTTACCATCCACAGAGGAGTTATCCATACTCATCAGAGGACTCATTTGCCCCGAAGACTCACATTGACAAATTCAAGACGAGGTGAGAGTTGGAAGAATTCTTTAGAATGACGAGTTAAGGTTTTCTTCCAAAACAATCCATTCATGGACATAGATTATAAATACACCAGCCTGAGAAATAAGTCTAAATTCAATTTGCAACCCTTCACAATACCACCTGAAGTATGGGCTTTTAAAGAGGTGGTTCTAAAAGGTATTCAGGAACTAAACCTGAATGAGGATAAATTCTACTTAACCAAGAAGGAGAACATAGCATTGGACACCGTGAGCAAGAAGAAACATCTGGTTATCAAACCATCAGACAAGGGGGTGCCATTGATATAAAGGAAAGAAGATTACAGAGTGGAATGCCTCACCCTCTTACATGATAAAATAAACTATGTGACCCTCCAGACTGACACCACAAGTTTAAATGAAGAAATTGGTAGAAGAGGCCATGGGAAATGGTTGGATCACCAAAAATGAACAAGACTTCCTTCTTCCAACTAAACCCAGGGTGCCCTTGTTTTGCACTATTACTAAGATCCACAAGGGCAGGATGCCCTCTCCAGGCAGACCAATTGTGTTGGGCATAGGCTCAGTGCTCAAACCCTCTTGTAACATCCGCAAGGTCCTATATCAAGGACACCATACATCTGTTGACCCAACTAGAAGAGAAATAATATGACCCTACAACAGAAACACTTGTCTGGCATGAGGTTGAGGCACTTTATAGAAGTATTCCCCAGGGGGAGAGTCTGTGTGTGATAAACAGCCTGCTACAATAACACATTTTGACCTGGGCTACCCCAATTCATTAGATAATGACAGTGGAAGAATTGGCACTTACGAGAATATTTTAACCTTTGATGATCGGATCTATTTACTGCAACATGGGACTTCCATGGGGAGCACTTTTGCTCCAAGTATGTTTGACGAAGAGAACATCTGGACCAACAAACCATTCAGTGACCACATCCTGGTAATAATTTATGGGGAGGAAACCACCATTCAATCTCTCAATGGATGGCTCAATGAAAGAAGTCCATTCCTCAGTTTCACAATGACAACTGACAACCCAGGTATCCTTTCTGGATGTTAACATCACAGCATTAGATGGGAAGGTTATTAGCTCCCTGTACACAAAACTCATCTCCCACAGCGATTTGGAACACTTTAACAGTGCTCATCCCCAGGCTCTGAGAGAGAATTTATAGGTGGATCAGTTCTTAGTGATCAGGAGAATTTGCCCCAATCTCCAGCATTACAAAATTGAAGCAAAGAAACTCACTAAAAGACTGAAGGAAAGAGAATAAACTTTGTGATAAAAAAGACTGAAGGAAAGAGATTATCCTGAGAGGATTTTACCAAGGCACGGAAGAGAGCACAAAATTACACTAAGGAGGTCCTGCTGGAGACATATATGAAGCAGGATACTAACTCCCTCATTTTTGTGAGCACCTATAACTCCTCTTCAAACACCATCAAAAGGATTGAAATATACATTTGTGGATCCTCACTTCAAACCAACTGACCTTCAACAAACCACTGTTCTCATTCAAGAGAAATAGAAGTATTAGTGACAGACTTGTAAACTGTAATACATGGCAGAGGAATCCTGACTGCCAGACCGCCCTATTGGACCCCTCGGGGGGAAATCGCCCATGATTTATAGTGTACCACAACACACCCATGGGGGAGCATTACATATATATACCGTCCTGCCACAAGCAGGGGAGCGGAGCCAAGTAGGTCTCATAATGGGTTGGGACCCTTCAAGAATTCATCGCCTTAGTTTGATTTACATTGTGCTTAGCGCTGTTATTCTCCAAATACGTCTCCCATAATAATGTTTAGGACTATTGTCTCTCTTGACTTTTTTTACATGTTTTTGCTCTGTTTGACATCAGCTTCAATTGCCATTCTTTTAGAGTCTGACTACAGGGCCACCCACTCTTTCCCCTGTGGAGACATTTATCTCCAGCACTTTGGGTGAGTGATTTCTGGAATAGCGTTTAAGTTGGTGCTTTATTAAAGATAGACATCTCAAGGTGGATACTATGCTCTTAAAAAAACGGATACGGTCATGTATGATGGTCTATAACAAAAATATCACTATGCATGGAAAATATTTCTACCTGCAGTAATCCTGCAGGGTGACCGAGATATACACACCTCTGATTGACACAAAGAGGTGGAACTGTGGTACACTTTCACCGCATCATTCATCACACACATGATTCTGATGCCATCTGAGAGATGTGTGTGTATATGAGACTTAATGGACACCAATAAATGGAACATAAATGTGTGGTTAATAATGCTATGAGAGAGCAAGTGTCCGTCATGAGTGGTGAATGACATGATGACCAATATCCTCATGCCATATATTATTTTTTCCAGGTACAACCCTGAGTGGCACGTATTATACGTTCAGTGCATGCTTTGATTGTTGTGCATGCCGCACAAAAAAAACACGTCATCGGTGGACTGACACGTTTACGAACACACCCTGACGAAATCTTAAGACCGGTTTAGGCTGCCATTATAGGGCTGTAACATGTTGGTCATTTAGGGTCAATGGCAGGGGCAGTGTCTCCATTAGGGTATAGGGGCTTCCACTTCTGAAATTCATACACATATACACAAAAAAATATTAAATGTATTGATTTATTTAGAGATACATAGTATTTTTAAATAAATTGATGTATTTAAATCTGGGTTGTCTGTTTCAGGATGCCTGCCCTGCCTCGCTCTGAAGCAGGAGATGGAAGCCAGGCAGTAAATCAGCTTTCTTAACGGTATGCATGACGCAGGATTTCTGTTTAAAAGTCCTTTATTGCCATCGTGGTCTAGGGTAGTATGCACACTGTAGGCCAGTGTCACAATAAGCATCACAGTTTCGGGTGTTCGAGACTTCATCCCCGCATGATTTCAGACATATGTCATTAAAAGACGTAAATCCCACCTTTTCATCATACGTGATAGTGGATACAAACACGTCGGATCCACTGCCTTGTTCTACGTAATGGTAGTGTTTGCAAGCTAATGCTGTGTAATGTATATTTTGCCGAGACCCCTCATCACACTAACCTCCACATTGCTCGCTCCTTTAGAAGTGGAGCTGCGGCATTAGCTCCCTTGTGAAATGGATCCAAGGAAGGAACAGGGGTCACTCTTGTTCCCTTGCAAAGTTGATCCAAATATCCGATGCCTGCCCAAAGTGAGAGATATTTGCTTACTGTGGAACATATGCTTGCAGTGGCCAGTTCACTGATGTATGACATTAAAACTGACCCTGTCTTCATGACCCTAAGCTAGCTCTGATGCCAAAAACATAGATTGACTTGCAAACAATGAATGTTAAAAATGTCAAGGGAATGCATTTCAGCAGTTTAGTTGCCGCTCTTATTCCACATGCTTAACTTAATCTTGCACTCCTCAAGAGCTAGCTATTTTATAATTTGTTGTTTATCTGTATTTTCTTCTGTGCATACTTTTAGGTGTGAGCCATGGCAGGTGTTTATGAGGGGCTTTGATTGAGCACTAAGGCTGGAGCCAAACAAAGTGCTTGTCAGTGGGTTGGCCTCTCTGCAAAGCATACAGAACAATGTTTGTGTATTTCATTTGCAACTGAAATTCTGTGGATATGTAAGTGAAGTGGGTACACAGATGTCAAAATATTTGCAAGGCAAAAGTAAGAGAAATTAAAGTGCCTAAATTTGAGGGAGTGCAATGCATGTTGGGGCAGTGAAGGGACAGAGATGCGAGGAAGTGCATTCAGGAAAAGTGAAAAGAGGATGCTGCAGAGGAACGCGAGGGGATTGAAGATGTGCAGATGGACAATATATGTAGAGAAAAAATATATATATATATCTAACGTAAGGCACACATAATTGAAGGTCAAAACTCCTTCCACAGGCCTTAATGCTATTTAATTCACAGACTCACCATTTCAGAATTTAAACATTTCCAAAGTTGATTATTTAAAAAAAATCATTGTTGTTACTCATTTATCATAAACAGCTAACACCCAGTGAGAAAGCCAAGCATACTGACAGGCTTTAGGTATATGTCAGTTGTTGTGCCATTAATCTGGAAAAAAATACATCTCAGAGAGAAACCAAAATACTGGTCAGGTGGCATACTATGGGAATCACAGAAATGTATTTGACATGACCTTAATAGAGAGCACCCACTTTTTTCATCTCACTTAAAGACCTGTCTGCACATATTTCGATATGACTGGTTACAGCCATCATCTGTGGGTGCATCTCGAAGTCTGGTTAGAGCATATTTTTCCAAAGTTAATGCTGCATGCAGTACAAGACACTGGGCAAGCATACATTTTAAAGGGCTAAAGTTGCATGCTGAACAATTTGCACATTACAATTACTGTTGAACAAATTCTGCAGGAAGAAATGGTGTAGTTGTTATTTAATGACTATACGTTCTCATTGCTTAATAACCATTGCTTTATCACCACATTCATTTGCTTTCAATTGCACCATTTGACAATCTTTTTTTAATTTCTTTCTCGTGAGAGGGACTCACCCTGGACCCCATGTTTGTCCATTGAACTTGTACACATCGCTCGCTATATAAAAATCATGCCCAACATTTACACCTCACCACTTTCAAATGTCACCAGCTGCCACTGGTCAAAGGACCATCGCCTCCTAAAACCCCTACATAGTTTTTGTTTTTAATCTTTCCTATCCACCCTACCAATAAAGGGATACCTTGGGAGTGGATGAAGAATTTTTATCTTTAAAGATAGGACCCCTATCTAACTATTTTCATGGGAGATTTCTGGAATATGGGCGAGCCCGCCCTGACTTTTAGGAGTCAGGGTGAACCTGATGACCTTTTTTTACCATCCCTACACCAGTAGGAGTGGTGCATAGGCGTGGCACGTAACACAATACCCACTCTTTCTTTTGGTGGAGGAGCTTGAACTCCAGATTTGATAGTCTTTCGTTATTAGAAGTTACCATCCATACACTAATAAAATAAACAACATTGAAAAATTACAGTAATGACCTACACAATGCATCTATTGGAAGGCTATAGCCCTGCTCGAATAGCACAAGAAAAAAGTCGGGCAGTCACGCCCAGAAAGTGGTCAGGGAATTATTTCGTCCTTTACAGAGACATGCTCTAGTATTTGAGAAAAGTTGTTTTTGAATGCAAAACACTCATCTGCGTCATCCAAGTTCAATCTGTGTGCACCAAGATGGAAAAGCGTGTATATAGCTACATGCAAAAATCTCATTCGGCATCAGGAAAGTTCTACCCGCACCATACTCTTGGAATACACAGGTAAAACGCGTTGTGTTGTACATGCGTGTTATGTCAATACAGTACTCTTCTATACTGCACAAAGAGGGCCATCGGCACGAATTCCCCTGCACCTTGCACTTTAATTAATTAACCCCATAAACCTGTTCCAAATTGAAATAATTTTTACAGAGTATACTGTACTTTCAAACCAATGATGGCTCCTTTAAAATTAGCCTAAACATTTTACTTTTCAGAGAAATTGAGGAACGGATATTTACCAAGGTTTTCCTTTTTGTGACAAGCCATCCCATGACAGGCAGTCATTTTTAGGTGATATGTTGAGGGACAGAGCATCAGGCTGTGACTTGATTTGTGCACTGAAGCGAGAACAACATTTTTTTTATGATTCATTCGCAACCCTTTGCCTCAAACGTTCTTATGTGAAGATTGAAATGCTGGCTTGGCTGACAATGCAGAAAGAAAACATTGTGCTTGCATTCCTTTCCTCCTACGGTACCTACTAGTGGGCGTACTTGAGACAGAGCCCATTGGATGCAACAGCTGCTTCGAAAAAACATAGCAGCATCGCGTGCAAATCTGGAAGCGGACACCTTGCACAGGAGGCGAACAGGAGACAGGATCTCAAAAGGGCTGTGGGTGTTTGGCAGAAATGCTCATATGAGCAACATGACTGTTTTCTTCTCTCCGCCTAGCGTACAGGTGGCTCATGCCGATTCTAATCCTTTATCTTTAGATACTTTACAACTTTTTTAAAAGCGAACAAATATGTTCCATGAGGGAAATTATAGAAGCATTGCCATGAGAGTGGTGACAATAATTAACCTGGTGGGTAGTGTCCTTTCGAAACTTTTATCTGCAAAAGTACTTAATAATAACAATAACATAATCTACGTACTCTGAGACCCAGATACTTCTGCTCACTCCAGATTAACTGTGGACCTTTCCTGTGAGCAAAATATCCCGCCAAAAGCGATTCTGGGACAAAGACCTGGCACTGAGACCTTTCTGCTGAAACATCTGGGAAAACATTGTAAATATTTCTAATAACAGTGGCATTTACAGGCTTGAAAATCTAGACCTTTCTATGAATTTCGATCAAGGGTATGAAACCTTTCCTGTGAAGGTCAGCAACGGATTGGGGTTTTTTCAGGTCTTCTTTAACCTTGTCAGAAAGTCGATCCAAGAAGGTAATTAGCACACGTGTCAGTGGGTTGAGGACTAGTCAAAAAGCGTCCCTGTTCTTACATCCAAGTAATGAGATTACATAGGTATACTCATTAGAGATCTGGGGGTAATTATAGGGCCATTCTGTTAGATGCCTATGCAAAAACTACTTTGCAATTCCCAAGCTATTGCAAGGGGCAGCTCCTCCGTTATGGCGGAGAACCATCAAACACCCCCCTGCCAGCAGCCTCAAAACGTAAAAAATAAAATGAAACAGGTTTATCAATTTAGTTTTAAGGGCCGAGTCTTGAGGGCAGGACAATTGCGATGACAGTCCTGGAGAGAGAGAGGTGGTCACTGCTGTCAGTGCGCATGTCGGTGTGGCCGCCCGTTTTAGGACAGCCAAACCGATATGTGCACTGAGTTGTCTTCGACCCAAGCTGAATTACCTGGTTGGAGACAGCAGGACTCTCTGGGAATGCAAATCCAGGCTGCTCATGCCAATCATGGCAATTCTCTCATGCTGCTAGCAGCATGAGAGCAGCGTCAGGATTGGCCATAGTGAGTCTGGTAATATGTTTGGCAGTGGAGCCAGAGGAGCAGAAGAGCAGCGATGCAGTGGATGGCAGGTAAGTTCTTTCCTGTTTATCATTCGCCACCCCACCCCTCTACTTTGCCTTGACACTAGTTGTTACTGGTTATTGCCATTGCTGATTACTCTCAGTACGTGTTTTCTACAGCTCCCAGATAACACAAGATTCCTTCGGGCTCCACTATGCATATCTACGGTACGAGTTCTTAATTTGGACTAAATTTAAAGCACAGATTGGCTCCTTTAGCCCTACACTTCATTACCACTTGTATATGATTATGGGGCCCATATAATGCTTCTATAAATAAAACTTGCCCTATTATGTGCTGTTTTTCACTTTCACTAATCAGTGCGTTAATTGCACCTTTGTCTACAGTATTATTTGATATACACTATATGGGACGTATACTCATCTTAACCTACACAGTATTATTTGATATCTACTATATGGGAAGCTTATTCATCTTAACCTGCACCAAATTGTTCTGTCTCCAAAAGAAACCTGTTTTGTCTCTTTTTTACATGGCTACCCAGGTCCCTCTTACCTTTGGGCCTGCCCTGTATTGTTTCTGTACTAATAAAAAGACAGCACACAGGAAGGTCAATTTTATACTGTGCCTCAAAGCCCTGTGCCAAGTACAGCATATGGAACCACTCTGAGAAATGCAAGAAAGTCCTGGAACGGCAAGTCTAGTAACCTGCAGTGCCTACCTTACTTAATGAGGGCCTCTTGGAAGATTTACAGTAAGGTACTGGAGGGATGCCCAACAAATGAAGCTGGTATTGCATGGGAACGTTGTCAAAAGTCCATGTAGGGAATTCTCTAATCACTGGCAAGTGCTCTGCAGAACATTCCTAAACCTGGAAGAACTCCTAAATGAAGATGTTTGTGCCTGACTGCTGTTCAAAGGAGACTTATTGACCGCTGATGTTCACTGGCACACAGGGACAAATGCACTCCAAGGGCCATCTGGCTGTACTTCTGTTTACTGCTACTGGGACACTAAAAGCAGGAAATAGCTTTCCTGCAGAGGATGCAGCTGGCCAGCTGTGAGTGGAATACAGTGGACCTTCAGAAAGCCCATGATGGAGAGAGACCTGGTGCCTATACGTTTACTGTGAGGACTTGAGGCCTTTAGGAGTGGTGCAGCAGAGACTTCCTCGGCAGAAACATGTTGGGAATTAGGACTTTATTTAGGGTTTCAAAGATACTGGGAACTCCATTACAAACATAGTACCCTGTCCTCCAAGCTCGCAGTCTGCACACTCCATTTTGAATTTGGCAGACTAGTTTTCAGATACCAGTGCCTCTACTGGCTCTGCCATCTGAAAAGTTACTTTAACACATGACGGAGTAGGGGGTAGATAGAGTAAGGTGTCAAAATGACCGCACCATATTTAGAGAGGGTGATCTGGTGCCTATTTTTCTGTCAGTCACCACCACATAAACCTGACAGGAACAAACATGAAAATAATAAAGATCCTCACACCTTAGGAGAAAAATGTGTATGTCTTCACATGATTCACTGCAGTGGTGGCTCTTGTGAAGACACAGCAATCACCCTTCTCATTGTATTCAAAGTTTCCAGTCAGTTGGTGCTGTTGGGAAGGGCTTCTTAAGGCTATATACCTTCACCGTGAGGTACAGATGATGTCCTTTTTTGTTGTAAAAAGCTCTGAAATTGATGTTGTGTGCTGTAGTATCACATTTTCAGGGTAACCCCAGCATCTCCCCTGTGTCTTTAGTCCGGGAAGGGTGAAACCACAGGATGCCAGATCTCATAGGTGCTGTTGGCCATGGCAAAGGATTGTCCATGGTGATCGGGAATTGATAGATGTTTGGTGAAGCTATGTTTTGGATGAAGATTTATTCCTTCAGCTGATTATCTTTGAGACACCGCAATCACTTGTCACATGGTGTATTATATCTGAGCACGTCCTCTCTTGTACTCACTGTAGGAAAGTCATCCTTTTTGCAGTGATCACCAACATTTTTTCACTGATGCTGGTGGTTACTGACTCTGAAGGTGCCTTGGACCCTGCTGACCAGGCGCAGGGACAGTGCTCTAACCTCTAAAGGTATCTGGCAATTGGTATAAATGTAATTGGCAAAGACAACCTACCTGTAAGTCCCTAGTATAAGGGAGGGCATGTAGGTTTAGAGACCGCAGTGGACTTAAAGCACTTATGTGTGAACTGCTATGGTGCCTGGGGTCATTTTACAGCCAGGCGTGCTTTGCAAGCTGGTTTTAAAATGAAGCTATGTCCAAATTCGACTTTGGAATTAAAAGTACTAGCAATGTCCAAAGCTACCTATTTATTACCTATACGTCACCCCTAGGTGCTCCCAATGATGGGTGCACAGTTCTCAAAAGCAGTGACAGTATAAAAGATGTTTAAATGCCCCGGTAGGGGAAAACAGCCACAATCTTTGTTCCCTACTGTAGCTCTGCTAGCCCCATGGGTAAGGCTTTATTGACCTTAATAAAGTCTACCTTTGCTTTGCAACTAGCTAGCAATATCATTCAAAGTATCAAATTAATGGTCTCATTAAATCCAACAACGTGCCATGCCATGGTTAAATTTAATGTTACTAGTACAGAAAAGTAGTTTCAGAACTTACTATCCTGAGTTACCTAGAGCAACCCTGTAGCAGCATTTTCTGATAGGCCAGCCTTTGGCAGCCTGTGCCAAGCTGCTCCCTGAGTAGGTGTGAAGAGGCCTGGGCTGAAACCATACAGTCATTGGTAGGAAGAGATTTGCTTCCTGGAGAAGCCAGGGATAGGAGAGGCACTGGACAGATATGCTGGACTTCAAGTGTAGCAGAACAGACGTCATAGGACCCAGACCAGTCCCCACTTCCTTGACCCCCAGTCAGATGGGAGGCCCCCAATTAGATTAGGAGATTGCCTGGAAGGAGAGTGCAGTGAGTTGTTAACCCCACTTTAGGTTGGGTTACACAGACACACACACACACACCAACACACACACCCCAAGGACAGATTTCCTCCATTTTGATTTTTGCGAAAACAGTGCATTCTGGGTCAAAAATAATGGATGCTTTGCAGGACATGGTCATAGAACAGGGAGGCAACTTCACCCGGAGAAGGACCGCCTTGATGGACCCTAGGACTGCACAATAGAATGCTTGCACTCAAGAAGGCTGCAATTGCTGCACTCAAAAACATCCATAAAGAAAGGACTGTGCCTGTCTCAAAGCAAGGAGTGGACTCCCTGATCAGCAACAGGTACAGCAGAGCTGGAATAAGTCACCTGCAAAGCCAAAAAGAATATTACCTAAGCTGACCTGTTGCAACTAAATTTTTCCTGGCCTATGCAGGTGCATTGTGGGAAATTGAGTCCTAGCCCCCAAGAGGCAATCCAGAGTCTCTGAACCCTTGGCCAGAGCTGGCAGACCCTTACAAATCCCCAAAGAACCCTACATAAGGAAGATCTGTGGAAAAAGAAACTTTTGGCATACTTTTGCAGAAACGCTCCTGGAGTATGCTGGCTCAACGACGAGAGTCAAGCCATCGACTTCAACTCACGAATCGTAGTGACAGGACTAGTTTGTCTAGCATAAAGCTCCAGAGCTCCACGCCATAGACATTGAGGACAAAGACTTCCTAGGGGTTACCAAGGATTAACACTGCAGCAGGCCACCATTGTCGAATTGAACTTCAGATATGAGAAGCTTGAGGACAGACAGATGAGCCTGTTGATGAGAGAAAAGCTCCAGGAAAAAACGAAGGGCCTGATTTAGATCTTGGTGGACGGGTTAGTCTTTCATAACAGTGACGGATACCCCATCTGCCAAAATATAAATCCCATTGAATATAATGGGATTTATATTTCAGCTGATGGGATGTCTGTCACTGTTGTGACGGAGTAACCCATCAGCTAAGATCTAAATCAGGCCCGAAGTCCGAAGGTAAACTTTTGACTGGGACCCAGACTGAGTCCTCAGCCTCTTCGACCCACGCTCCATCACTATCAGCCGTGAGGGGCTCTTTAAGCTTTTGGCACTAGAATACACAACTTTTGTTTAAATCTTTAAAAATTCACATAATCGGTTCCATGCATTGGAGAAATGTCATTTTGGTGTTGTTTTAAAGATACACATATCCCCTATTTTTATAAATTGGTGTTGGATTTTATTGTGTTGTGTCCTTTACTTATTTATTGTTTTTGTGATATTAAATACTTTACACTTAACAGTTTCCTAAGTTAAGCCTGAAGGATCATTTGCTAAGCTACCAAGGTTTGAGCAAGAATTAATTTATTACTGATTGTGGTATTATTACTAGCTGTTGGTGATTTCCCAACCTACTAATAATCCACTTTCCTACACTTACTTATTTACTTGTGTTTTGGTTGTGGTTGTATGACATCAAGCATGCCCTTATGGGCTAACTGGTGCCACCTCTTTGTGTTTTTTGGAAACATTTGGAACTTTAAGTGGTTGAAGTACCAGATAGACACTGTTCCATGTTTGGCTTTGTGCACAACTAGCAGTATACTCTTCCTCTATGTGAAACACTTCATTTGTGTGAAGGTTCCACTTTCATCCAAAATAGTTGTGTCATGTCAGATACCTGTGAATGATTTGGGAGACTACTGTTAAGCATTGTTGAACTAACTGCATATTGAGGTGTATGCATTTTCTTTGCAATTGTCGATAACAAAGGCACATCAGCTTGACATTTTGATACTTAGGTATGTGCTTCCAATCTTTCCTATCACTAAACGAAAGCCACAGATTCCGTAGCGGTCACTTTTCCCTTGGCGTTTTGCTGTGGGATCTGAGGGAAGTTGAGCTGGCTTGCTGCCTTGGATTCAAGTGCGTCCATGACTAATCAAGAATGCCCTGAAAGGTGGTAATATCCAGGTGGAGTCTTTGCCATCTTTCATGAGAGACCCACTGGCAGAAGATTGTCATAGCAGCTTTGTCTTAGTTGATTTGGAAAATCCTGTGTTGTTGTTCTTTGGTGTAAGGGAGAGCATGATAAAGCGTAAATGTATCTTAATGATGTCCCTTGTCAGTCTGAATGACTTTAGACATTTTCAGATGCCACAGAGTGTTGCCTTTTACATAAACCTTCTTTTCAAGTGGGGTCTCCACCTGGAATTTTGATTCTGACTGTTGCATGCTGATGAGGATTTAGGTGTGATCACTGGCACTCGAAGGCATTTTGTTTGCGAGGTGCATTTGAGTGGGAAATAGTGAAGCTGCTTGTTCTTTAATGGTATCCTAAGAAGTGTGCATTCTGGTTTCTCTACATAATTCTGCAGCTTAATTAGGGTTGCTTGTGTTTGCAAAGAAATATGAATATAGGTACATATATTGACATTAGTTATGTGGATCCATGTTTTATAAAAACGAGTTGTGCATTGCATTGGAGGGAGTGTGCTTTTTGGTGAGAATAAAAGTTTTTCGTTACACAACATATTCATTGTGAATCATTTGTTTTGGGGTAGATACATTTATAAAAGTATCCATTATGTTGGAATTTTGTTTTTACTGTAAAGATTTTAATGCAAAAAACATTGTTATTTGTCTTTTTGCTTATTGTTTCTGAATGTTAGTCACTGGTTTCATAAGATTAGCAAAAGTTTCTACTTCTACTGTCATTGTTCTGCCACTACTACTGTACCTACTAATACTACTAAAGTGAAAGAATAGCTGATGAACATCGTGTCTCCCCACAAGCAAGCAAGAAGAAGTGGCTTTCTTCTTGCTTGCACTGTCAATATTTTCATGTTACACCATCTTTTTAATGCCCCTTTGCTAAAGCAATTTTACACAGGAACATTTACTTCACTGAACAATAGGCAAGCATTTGAGCGGATAATTGCTAAAGAAAATAATTCTAAAACCTTCAAGAAGAAAAAATTGAAGGTTGCCAAGTCTTTCATAAACAGGCTAGCAGAATGGAGTGTTGCTGGTAAACATTAGGATAAAAGGGAATGCAATGTTTTTTTAAAATCTACATTACTATTGTTTGGTAAACATGCCTACATTCAAGAAAAGAGAGGCTAAATAAAATTGCTATTTACCCTTACTGTTAAGATATGTTAATGAACAGAAAAGTGTTGACAAATCTGTTACATACATTTGAAAACCTTCCCATACTTCATCATAAAGCATATTAACAAAACAAACATATGCATAATTTAAATCCACTGGAATTTACAAATCGTGAGCATACCTGAGGTGGATCATTGTCTAATGCAAGATTGAATATTAAGATTGTGAGAAAGTGGCTTATTCTTAGGGGTAAATGGGTATCCACCACAAGTAATAAAGCCACTATGATTCAAGGCTCAGTCAAATGTTTCACTATTTTAAACCCAGACTATCCATGGTATCTATGCCACAGACCAGACAGGCTTAACTTGGATAACAATTAGAAAGCATTTAGAAGTACCAAAACAGTTAAAGAGTTGAAAACACAACACGTGGAAAATATTCTTTCAATATCCTAAATCAATATTGCAGCATAAGCGGAGACTATTACCTGCTAAATTGGTTTTGAGGCCCTCTTGCAACTGTCTTAGGCTTTTCAAGATGGTGTCTCACCGAAGTGACGAGATCCAAGCCCAATAAACTAAGCTAGATTGACCGCCCTCCTCAACAGAAATACAGAGACCACCCTCAAGCTTAGGAAAAGTCAGCGTGACCTTCAAGGTGAATAAATCAGATTGCTGTGCAACAAAACAACAGATACTGAGATGAGTTGAATCCAGGGTTCCAAGAAGTTGGTGATAAAATACTCTGAACTGAGATCTGGCTTGCTCCAATCGTGAGCATAGCGAATGACGTCCAATGCAAAGAAGACAGAGAGCGTCCTTTGTTGTATGTCTGTGGGAGGGGTGAGACACATCCTAAGTTAAATAGTTGATGAGTGATTGCATCAGATCTTTAATTATATCTCACTCCCAAATTTCCACCTCTTCTCACATGCTTAAATACTTTGCCACTCAAGACAAAAACCATAAAACGATTACATTGATCGTACATTTGAACCCTGGGATCACATATCAAAAAAAGCCTTCTAGCTGTATTGGAGAAACATAACAACCAATGCTCATTCAGACAACTAACTACTGGAAGAAAGTAGGCCCCTTTGTCAGACAATCATCCATACAAAATGGTGACTACTAAGTGAAAAGGGACAAAAAACATTTCAATCGTGGACATGCTGCAGTCAGTGCACAAGATGTTATGGAATTCCCCTGACTAATAATAATCACCAGCCTTCCAAAAGCAAAACAATATGCTGCGAGGCATAAAGCTCCATCAATGCAACATCCAGCTGTTGATAACTGAAATCCACAAAGAAATCACTGCATTGAGGCAGGATTTTACAAAGTCTCTGTCAAACTTGGGCCATTCTTTGAACAGATTACACCCGGTGGAAATCAGCCATGCAGAACAAATGCATGAACATGAGAAACTGTGTCTCAGATCGACTTCTTTAGAATAGTAACATGCCTCTATAATATACAAACCTGATAATAGTAAAACATGGTAAAAATGCAATAATCAATGCATATGTGGCAGAAGCAAAGAGGTAGATAACACACACCTGGAAGAATGTGCTCAAGTCTATTCTGAACTCTTCTCCAAGCTCCAGAAGAATGTGAGATCTTGTTAGATATGACTCAGACCATCCCTCCTGCACACACAGATTAGGTGAAATAGTTCTCAGGGGTGCTTGAGGATTAGCAAATAATGGTTTCCAAATGTTAAACACTCAACTTACAGACTTCGGCTCCTAATGGCTCTTGAACAAGGTCAATGGATACTTGCAACCGTGGTATGAATGGAGCTAGAACACAACATTAAGTATGCATATATAATTGACAATAACATTTTACATGCTCAGTCAATGATGAAAGGTTGGTGAAGTTTCAACACCTATATTTAACTAAAAAAATCAGTATTGGTTTTGTCATCTTTATTCAGATTAGTTGGTTTACATAAATATCAATAAAAGATTGATTATTGACAGCATAAATCAATATTCAGAGTTCTATAAAGGAAAGCATGACTACACTAGCTAAAGGACCTAATCTAAGTAGAACCCCTAAAAAGTCCCTTTCAGAAACGATCAAGAGTGAGATTAAAAAGACAAACTTCTCATAAAGAGTCATTCTGGAAACTCAGTCAAGTTATAATGTAATGATCTCTGCAGTAGTCTTGATCAGGGTAGAGCCATTAGATAAAAGAAAGAAGTCACCTTTAGCAGAATTGATGAGTCTGGGCCTGGAGTCTCCCTCGGTCGAACTCCAAGTGTGATTCTCCTTCAATCTAATCCTAATCCTCCATAACTAGCTAGGAACACTTATTATTATAAAATCACAAAATACTGCATCAATACTCTGTTAGCCGTCAGGTCGCCCAATCAATGCGATCCACTCAACCAATGGTATCGTCAAGTTCTGATGTCTTTTCACTCGATTTTCATGGGAAATACTCATGCTGGTACATTATTAAAACACTCTTTCAAATGTTGCTACATGGAGGAAAGTTCTCATGAGAACCTTCTTACCTAAGCTAGAAGATGTGCTATGAGTTTCAATATGAAGACAAAGACTTTTCAGAGGAGTGGAGGCAAACTAGCAATATATTTTGATGAAACATTCATAAATGTGTAAATCATTATTTATTATAACAAACACAGCAATGTCCCATTGTATAATAGTCAATAATCTAAAATGGGATTAGGGAAATGAATGAAACATAGGACTAAAGACAGGACGTTCTAAGTAAGTTGTTGATGCTAGAGAAAATATCCTAATACACGTCCTTTAAACAGTGAGCAAGAGTCGATGAAAAGAAAGGCTTGAGGCCTAAGCTAAATTTGCGCATTTAAGAATGATAGTTTAGTACAGAAAACTTAACTATACTATTTCTGACACATTTTGTAAGCATGCTTTTCAATGTATATATGTAGAATTAGTATCTAGTGGCAGCATTAATAAGGATTCCTTCATGTTACATTTTGTTTGCCTGCCATTTTCTAAGTGAAAACATTTCTACAACAGCTTAAATGCATTTCTAAAGCACAATTCTAATATGACCCACAAGTTGAATTTTTATTATAATACTAATTTCTTTTAGTGGGGACACCAATATTATCTTTCAAGATGTCTCATCGGCCTTACTTCTGAAGTTGAAGCAACTAAGGTCCTACCTATTTTGGAGTTGCATAGACTGCGATTCGCAAAATATGTGCATTTCGACCACAAAATATGTTTTTACTATGTACTTATCTATTTTAGGAGTCAGCATACTTATATCGACTCCTAAAATGGGATTGCAAAAGGATATCAATTCGCAATTTAGAAGGGAAGTGCTGTAGTCGCTCCTTTCAAATTACAAAACAGTATATAATGCATTAATGTTTTGTCTCCGTATTCGCATTGCAGAATATTGAACATTTACCAACTCCCGAATGGGGATGTTAATCTATTTGCATTCCCACTAGACCCCTACCCCTTTATATATGTTAAAAACTGTTTATTGTGGAGTAGGTAGTGAGCCTGAGGACCACTGCTAACTCTCATAGAAACTTTATATTTTTTAAAGTGCTGCATTAAAAAAAGTACTTTTTTTTAATGTGATCAAAGTCTGCTGAGCCCAAAAGTCCACCATCACAATGATGATATCCATTCGGAGTAAAGACAACCAAGTAAAAAAACGCTCCCCTTTGACCTATATTACTTTCCAAAGCAGCATGTATCTGGTATGGGTGTAAGCAAAATCACATGAACATAAAACTACACAATTACAAGATACAAATCTATTTATTTATTTTTATATTAATCAATACATCACTGGGAACATCTTACAACACTTTTTGTTGAAAACATTTTTTCATTTTATACATATAATAACCTTATAGTTCTTTAAAAATAGTACAAAAATACTTATAAAGATACTGCCCCCCTACAAAATAAACAACACTATACCATTGACAGCCACCCTCATTCATGCAACACAAACATTTCACAATCCTTCAAAAAACAGATGAACACATCTGGGTGTGAGGAGAGAACACAGTTGTAAAAAGCCTCCAAAACAATCTTAGATGACCAAGTACAGATAGATCTGGACAGATGTGGTCGACGCGTGTTTTGGTGGGTTGAAACACGATGTGAACCACCTTCATCAGGACCTTTCCCAAATGGCTTGGACTTTCACACAAACTTTTTAAAAAAAGGGGGTACCTATGGAGGATAAGCAATTTATTTTTAATAACCCATACATGACTTAGTTTATGTATGCATAGTTGATTGGACCAATTCAATTCATCAAATAAAGAGACAAAGTAAAGGGAGGGGAAGAAAAGGTCGCATACCAAGTGATGATGCTGTTTCTTTCTAACAGTTCATTTAACAGGCATTTAAAATCAAGATTCTGTGGGACCTCTCTTACTTACTGAAAGAGGTTCCACATGATGCTGAGGAAAACAAAACAAAGATATCCTTAAACCTACAAGTGCATTCCTAAAGTGATGAAAGGAAAAGGTAATGGTGCAAATGATGAAAATATACACTTGTGCTATCGAGCTATACATGTATGAGTGCTGAAATATATGTCTCGGCATGCAGTGCAACTGTAAGCTTCACTTACTAATTTGATCTAAAAACACAATGAGGATACAGTTATATATAAAACTTGGAGCAGTCGTGCCTATTTTACTATGACCATATTCCACAACAGATGCTATTGGGGAAAAAAACAATGAAAGGTGTCATGATTTGCAATGTATGTCACAATTGCAAATCAAAAAGGTGTGGGTATATAAGGTGAAACCTTACCCTGCGGCACTAATATAAGTGCTTTGTATACAAAGTCTCTTATGAATATTGGCAAAAAGAATGACAGCATAGGTTAGCCTATAAGAGAGAGGAAGACATAGTATCTGCTCAGTGTGTTGCCATATGTACCACTAAATGTTTTGGTGGGCCAATTATTATTTGTACTCACATCAATGCAAATATATGGAACAGGGAATATCGGTGTAGTGTGCCTTTAATCCGAAGTGGGGATGATACTAGCAATGATGTGAGACCAAACTCTTGTGCCACTGACAAAAGAGAGTTTCTCAGTGTTCCTCTAGTGGGTGTACCTGTGAGCAATGGATGTAAAAAGGAAAAGGTCACCTATTGATAATTACCCTACCTCCACATTTATTAATGGAGAGAACCTGCTCAAGTGCTTAGAGATCTGAATTAAATCTAAATGCTTGACAAACAGCCTGCTACAAAGATATCTAATCATCAATATTCTAGTGTCATAGGCGCTTAAGCTGTTACCGTCTTAGCGCACAAAATTATACAAACTAGTCAACAGTATGTGAAGGTACACCATCCGAGCCGAGATTAGTTACTGCGCCAACCAGTGCTTTATATGGGCCGGTACTCACCGGTACTGAGTACCGGCACTTCTACATTTTCTGCGCTTGAGTACCAGAACTTCAACTTGTTCAAAGAGATTACCGTACTCATGGGGCAGCAAGCCAACTTAGTGCAATTTGGCATTTAAAAAAAAAAAAGAAGCGTGACACACAGCCGACGAGTCAGTCCGTTTCTGTGAAGCACTCGAGTGCTAATCTCCCTCTACCATCTGCTAATTGAGCAACGCCCCCCTCCCCGTCGTGCTCTCTTACCCAGGCTGCTGCATCCTCCTGGACACACAGGATTCTTTCAGCAGACCTGCACACTGGGCTATTGTGCTTTGTTGGCCATCAAACACCTTGGAAAGATGAGGATGCTCTGTTTTTATCTTTACATTTCTTGTGCCCCCTGCAGTCGAGATCTCTTCAACCGATTTGCAAGGCTTAAAAGACTTGTTGGGGGACAGATGAAAGGCCCAATTTGCATCTTGCCCCTCTCCCTACTGATACATAGTCAGAGCTTAACTTATAAAAAGGAGAAATAATATACAACCTTTCCTTCAAAATGTGATTGAACAAGAAAGTTAGTGGTATTGCGTTATATATGTTTGATTTCTATAGCACTTTCCCAATGCTTGTGAGACCCAAGGCGTGATTACATTGGTCACAATTAAAGGAGGGGTTTACATTCAATTAAAAGTAAAATATTTGACATTAGAAAATAAATGTTAGTGAACTTTTTTCCTAGTGCCTTTGAAACAATTTCAAACATAAAGCGCCAATGAAACAAAATCTTAAAATGAAGAGGTGCATTCGGTCATGACGTTTTATTAATGATTTTAATTAATGGCCAGCCCTCCACGTTCATCCGCTTTTTCCAGGTAATTTTCGCTTTTAGCACAGTTTATTGTGGGTGCACATGAACTAAATACCCTATCTGCATGCACAAGTGCTTCTATGTCCCTGTGTTTGTTCTTGTATGAGTGAGTGTTGTCTGCAGTGTGCACTTCTGCACACCAATTACATCTCAATTAAATTAAACGTGTGCCTCTGACTCGGTCCCTTAACACTATCTGTAGCCCCGCCCCCATAGCCACAACTCCATAGCCCTACCCGCCCCTAACCCCGCCCCCTCACCCACATCTCAATGATGTGAGTACCTGCACTTATTTTTTTCCATTTACAGCACTGGCACCAACACCCCGTTATACTGATGGTTGCTGTTACTAAGGAGTATAACTATAAAGTACAATCTAACTGCATTGCTGCTGATTAATGTTATCAATATATATACTCCCAATGATATTAACTTGCACTCGTCGCTTACCTCAATTCGCACATGGTCAGCGACTAGCTGCCGCCTCCCCCCCAAACCGGCACCCAACACCCAGAAACGTGGACACGAGACTTCTTTACTTTTTGGAAGGCGGGCGCTAGTCGCCCGGCCGTATTTATTAAGATATGAAATTAAAAAAAGGTTTTAATTGCATGATCAACAATTTATACAAAAATCAGCAGGACATTAGATACAAGTTTTGCAACAAGTTTGAGAGCCTGACCTTAACAAAAACTCTAATACATGTTGTTTCCTAACCGAGTCTAACATCCTCATCTTGATTTTTGTACATTTCTGGTCATATGGCAAGGTCACTACCGGTGTCAGGTCCTACAAGCTGCGCCTCCCCTAGAGACGTGCGCATGCGCAGTGTTACCCCGGGAATTGCCCGGTCTACGCCCTGAACTCCATTTACCCACTAAAGGAGGGCCCTTACTCTGCGCCATCCGGTGACGTCATGAGTATACGCGCGCGGGGCGGCTACCAGCCTAAGGAAAGCGTGAACTACTCCTACCCGCGCTCCTTTGCAGCATGAATTACCTTGCCCCTGGAGTTCTAGGAGTGGCCCGCAGGCCCCTCCCCCTGGGCGGGAACCTCCATAGGATGATGCCCGCCCCCTCAGACCTCAAATATGTGCTCACCGATAATGACCTTACCGCATGCCCCATACCTAATAAATACGACGACCTATGGGAAAAAACTCTAAAGGACAGCTACACTGGCTAATAATTAACAGTATCATAGTACAGCTACAAAGGGAAAAAAGGCCTAAGACACTTGGCATCAAAGAAAAAATTACTTCACACACAGTTTGCTAAAAAGGAAAAAATTCCTAAACAAAAGCATCATCAATATATACTGACAGATCCATTTCTACTACCATGTAAGACATGTGGACAGTACCTTCAAAAAACTTACCATTAAACCAGACATAATGAATGCCACAAGACTTTTGTTCCAAGGGATGGTGGGTGGGAAAACAAAGAAGCCCAGAGCGCGGGGCACACCGTACTGCGAGGGAGCGTCCAGGGACAAGGGGGTCTCCTGGGCGCTCCCCACCTCTTTATTCCCGAGGGGCCAGGCGGGGGGGGCACGCCCCCCCGGCCCGCCCCTCCTGTAGCCCGCCCCCCCTGACCCGGACCTTTTACCTTGTATCCGGGTCAGGGAGGCCTCCAGCCAATCGGTGGTGGGTCGCGCCCCCCAGGGCCCGCCCCCACCACCGAGAGACACACCAGGGGAAAGTGGGGGAGACGGTCGCCGCGCCGCCATGCGTGCGGGGGGGCCGAGGGCCCCCCCTTTTCACATGGTCAGCGACTAGCTGCCGCCTCCCCCCCAAACCGGCACCCAACACCCAGAAACGTGGACACGAGACTTCTTTACTTTTTGGAAGGCGGGCGCTAGTCGCCCGGCCGTATTTATTAAGATATGAAATTAAAAAAAGGTTTTAATTGCATGATCAACAATTTATACAAAAATCAGCAGGACATTGTATACAAGTTTTCCAACAAGTTTGAGAGCCTGACCTTAACAAAAACTCTAATACATGTTGTTTCCTAACCGAGTCTAACATCCTCATCTTGATTTTTGTACATTTCTGGTCATATGGCAAGGTCACTACCGGTGTCAGGTCCTACAAGCTGCGCCTCCCCTAGAGACGTGCGCATGCGCAGTGTTACCCCGGGAATTGCCCGGTCTACGCCCTGAACTCCATTTACCCACTAAAGGAGGGCCCTTACTCTGCGCCATCCGGTGACGTCATGAGTATACGCGCGCGGGGTGGCTACCAGCCTAAGGAAAGCGTGAACTACTCCTACCCGCGCTCCTTTGCAGCATGAATTACCTTGCCCCTGGAGTTCTAGGAGTGGCCCGCAGGCCCCTCCCCCTGGGCGGGAACCTCCATAGGATGATGCCCGCCCCCTCAGACCTCAAATATGTGCTCACCGATAATGACCTTACCGCCACAGGCCAGCATTGTTAACCGACGATCTGGCCTCCCCCCTCTAGCCCCTACCTAAGGAACCCTCCTACTTGCAAATCCCTCTAACCAGGCCCAGATATTGTCAGACCACAAGACATTCCCTTCCTCATTTAAGTGAACTCCGTCCCTCAAGTAATACCTGTCGCCCCAGATACACCCATGAGGTATTGATTGTAACAGGGGGGCTCGAAACAACTTATCCAACCGTGTGTTGATCCTCTTTACCGAGTGATTCAACGCCCTGACCGAATCCCCCCCCGCCACTGTAATCGGGGTATGAGTTGTGACCATACTAGCGTGCAACCCGGGCAGGTCCTGGCCATCCACCCCGCCGTTGAGATAATCTCCTCGATCAGAATGCGCCTTCCCAGTGTGGCCAAATCATTCTCCCCCAGGTAAAGTATCACTACTGACGGGGGAGGTTGCCGGCGCGCTAAAAGCCCCTGGAAGAAGCCCCTAAACTGGTTGAGACACAACCCCCCTCTCCCGAAGAACGTGATGTCCAACCCTAGTTGTGCCGCCCTTTTCCCCCTGTCACCTGACATAAATACACATTCTGCTCGTCTTACGTAGGAGTGACCCACAATCCAAACATTTTTCTTCATTGTTTCCTGGCTGCAGCTCCGTGCTGATGTATGTTGTTGGTGCCCGACGACAAATTCCTCCCCTGCGTAACAGGTCTGAGAAACTGTAAGAGAGCGGAAACAAACCAAGCGTGAGCGCCATGTAATCACAACATGTCAATTCGTACATAACGTTTGTAGCATTCTGAGGACCATCTCCCAATTGTCTTCACTCTCTCCACTGGGAGGCCCCCCGCCACCGCCTCAGTTGCTGCCCCAATCCTAAAGGAATGAGAGCCAAACTCTTTAGGGTCAAGACCTGCTTTTCTGACCACCATCTCCAATACCCTCCTGAATTGATACCTGGTCAAGGGATTACCGTCGGCATGACAGAGCAGTGCCCTGCCCGCTGTGCCCACCAGCAGCCCGTGCAATAATTCCACGTGCCTCACTGGGCAGCAAGGGTTGGCGGGGGCCCGTTGGAGGACTATGGTGTGGCCCCTAGACTCCTGGTCGGTCTTTGACTTCTGAATAGTCACCCACATGGTGTCCTCCCTTATCGTCACACTAGCCCTTTGCAAGCCGCCCAGTAGGTCTGACTTGGAACCTGCCACAAGTTCGCTAATTCTCAGTGCCCCATAGAATGCCAAGGAGAATGCTGCCTTAAAAAGAAGCACCTCCCACTCCGAGCTACAAACCGTGGCCAGCGCGCCCAGTAAAGCTGTCAGCCGCGCTAATCCTATGGGCTTTCTCTTATCTTTATGATGGCCCTGAATACGGCGCCAACCCCTCAAAGCCTTACGCACCATAAAGGTATTAGTGGGATCACGCAAGCCCCTAGCTTGAGCGTAGAATGATACCGCTGCCCTATGTCTGTTTGCCGCTGCCACCGAGCGCCCCTCCTTATGCATCCATTCTAAATAGGCCGCAAAGCCATCCTCCAAGCCATTGTTGCCCCAAAAAAGAACAGTAAGACAAAAACGCCCCTTCGTAAGCCGTCTTGGTCCTGGGGGCTAGGCTAGCGACCACGAGGTCCTGTAATCTGGGGCACCAATCTGCCAAAGTACTGCTGGGAAGTGCGCTGGCGAGGGGTCTGCTGTAGGAAGATGCTCCCTGAAAACCTGCATTTTGAAGCGAGAGAGGGAGTCAGCTGCATTGTTCAGAACACCAGGGACATGTTTGGCCTTAAAAATGACATTCCATTTAAGGCACTGCAAAACAATTTCTTTGATCAGACGAAGTATGAAAGGACACCGTGCTCCCTGCTGGTTTATACATTCCACTACTGTCATGTTGTCTGACCAAAACACCACTGATTGATTACATAGGTGTTCGGGCCAGACCATCAATGCCACCCATATTGGGAAGAGTTCCAGGAAGCCAATATTGGTGGTCAGACCCCATGTTCTCCATACCTCCGGCCACTGTTGAGCGACCCACCTGTTCCCTAGGATGGCGCCAAAGCCCACACTACCGGCGGCATCCGTCCACAGGCCCAAATCTGCTGATGTTGTGAGCGGGCCGGGCCAGACCACCCTGCCGTTAAAATCCTCCAGGAATGCCATCCATATAAGCATATCCTGGCGAATTTCAGACAATAGCCGAGTGCGGTGGTGTTTCTCCCTCAGCCCCTTCATTGCTTGAGCAATGGAGCGAGAGAAAGGGCGAGCCATGGGGATGATCCTCAGTGCGAAGTTCAACTGCCCTACCACCTCCTGTAATTGCTGCAGAGTGACCTTATCTTTCCGTAGGCATAAACGTAGCGCTGTTTTGAATTTGTCCACCTTGTCCCTAGGCAATCTAAAACATCCCTCCACTGAATCAATCTCAATGCCGAGGAATTCTAAGCAGGTGGTCGGGCCAACAGTCTTCCCGGGCGCAAGCGGGACCCCAAAAGCCCGCATGAGCACGCAAAATTCCTGCAATGCTATTGCACACTCCTGAGATCCCGCCGTACCCAGGAAGAGGAAATCATCCAAATAATGCATGACCTGCTGGTGGCCCGTCGCTTGTCTCATGGCCCATTCAAGAAAAGAGCTAAACATCTCAAAGTAAGCACAAGATATAGAACAACCCATGGGCATGCATTTATCCATGTAAAACATATCCCCAAAGGTGAAGCCTAAGAGATGTTGATCCGCTGGGTGTACCGGGAGGAGGCGAAAGGCTGATTCTATGTCTGATTTCGCCATCAGCGCCCCGGGTCCCGTGGCCTGTAATAAGTTAACAGCCTGATCAAAAGAGGCGTACTTCACACTACAGATACCCTCGTCAATGGCATCATTCAGTGACGTCCCCCTACGTGCTGACAGGTTGTGGATCAATCTGAATTGCCCTTTCTCTTTTTTGGGGACAGCTCCTAATGGGGAACACACAAAATTAGGTACCGGCACCCCAGTGAAAGGGCCAGCTATCCTGCCTAAAGATAGCTCCTTGTCAATTTTGGCGGCCACCACAGCCGGATTGTGCTTTACTGACAATTGGTTTCTACAGTGCGCGCTGCCTGTGTATCCTGCCGCAGGGATCCTAAAGCCTTTAGAAAAACCTTCTTGAAGTAGGGTGGCCGATGTGTGGTCCGGGTATCTGTTCAACCATGGAATCATTGCCACCACATCCACTGGCGTGGGGGGGCCTAACCGGTTCGTCCTACAGTAGCTTTCCCCTACCCCTCTGTCCCGTGTTCCCATGCTTGGACCTACAGGCAGTTTCTGGATGTGAGGGGTGACCACAGGAGGAACATGCATGTCTAAACTTACACGCGCCCCTTGTGCAGGTGCGCCTATTAAAATCCCAGCACACCCCTTTCTTCTCTGCCCCACTGGCCCTAAACTTCCCAGGCACCTCACTCGTTTGGGGGGGCCGAAAGGGCTGTTGGGGTCTAGCGGAGAACACTTTGACCGAACCGGAGAACTGAGGGGGGGGTGCGTTATCCGAGAACTGTTTATGCCATGACATGGAATCCACCGTGTCCCATGCCAATGATCTATTAAATTCCAATGCCTTCCTGAAATTCAAATCATACCCTTTCCATGCATCCCCAGAATATTGTTCGCTCCACCCCACAATCCTGCTCGAGTAGCATGCCAGTGGCGCCTGTAAATCTGGAGGTCGTTCAGCCTTAATAGCAGTGAATACAGCCCAAGCCTTAATCCAGTTGATCAGTGTCTCCTCTACCCTAAATCTAGCACACTGCACCCTCCATTCACTTGGGTGCATCCACTCCTTCAGTGTTTTTGCATGCTCCATTTCCCTATTATCTAATAACAACGAATAAATATATACATATTTATCTGCCCAAACCATCTCCTTCACAGCTAACGACACATGTTGAGCCAAATTCTCACTCCTAGAAGGTAGAACACTGTCCCCCAAGAGCGGCAATGCCACTTCCTTACCAAGTGCGGGCACCGGGGCAGGCTGCCCATTAGCTCCATCTGGCTGGGGAAGACTTGGACCTGTAAGGGGAGAAGATACTGGCAATGCAACACTGTCGGCGACCGCTGCTGATTTGATCTTTTCTACAAACCTCGCCGCCTCTGCTGCATGATCTGCAGAATTTGGGAAAGCTCCCCCTTTTTGGAGCCAGGGCATCAACGCCGTTATCTGTGACAACAATTCAGGGGGCATTGAATCTAGATTCCCGCCTGGGACAACAGGTACCACTGGGGTTATGCCCAATGGTACTGGCGCAGCAGGCAAGGCGGGTGCCGGTTGTGGCAAGCCCGTAGCCGGGATTGCGGCCCCCGGTGGGGGTGCAGACCCTGCGTCTCCTGGCGGTACGACAGGCACCGGCATCACAGGGGCTGGGGGCATAGGCATAGGTATAGGCGGTGGTGGGATGACCGCCAGCGGCACGGCAGGTACCTGCTCTACTGGCCCTGGGGCGGGTTCAGCATACCTGGGTCTCTTGGGCTTAGACTTCCTAGGTGGGGTAACAAAATCCCCCCTTGGCAATGGCGCCGCCCTCTGGCGGACAGGCCTACCCGATGGGCCAGGGGCATCACCCTGCCTCTCATTCAACCGTGCTTCCAGCTCATCTACTTTCCCTAGCCGCTGTTTAATTTCACCCATCTCACGCATCATGGCCCGCATCATAGCCTCCATGTTGGACCCACCTTTACCACCCCGCGGACCTGGCATGATAAAACCCCAACAAACAGCTGCCTACTCTCCTAATATCATGACAGGCCAACTTCGTGTACCTCTCAGATGGAGGGTCACCAGGGGGCTTTCAGCACCATGCAACGGCGACCGCAACACTAGCGGCTTGTCCGCTTATGTAAGGGGTGAGTAAACCTAATGTAGACCCACCCGGCGGCCACCAGGAGCGATGAATGCCAGCCCCCCGTACCCCTCTTACCGATCCGTCCCCTGCACTCGGCGGCGATAACGGTCTGTGATCACGTCCTCCACCAGGCTGCGCGTTTACTCTCCTTACGTCCTCTCTGAAGGATGGATTGGACCAATAATGTCGCTAAAAGCCTGGAATAGAAAAACGCATTAACACCGTGTGGTAAAGCAAGGGCAAATTTCAGGAAAACTCAGTTCAAATAAAAATGGAGGCCTGAACCCCCCTTGTCAACCCTTTTTGGGATGTCCCTACTGAGGTTCTCACGATCAAGGCGAGAAATAATCGCGAAAAAACAGTGAATTCGCTCTGTTTATAGCACACTTTGTTTAGAGTATTCACCACCTAGCACAATAACACTCGCTTAATGCAAGAACGTGAAACAAAACTTATGCAGTATTAAATAACTTTTCTCCTAAAATTGCACACTTATCATCGAGGGTCTCCCATCCAGGTGCTACCCTGGTCGACCCTGCTTCACTTCCTGCCCTAGTAGGACGTGCTAATCTGCCCTGGGACAACCGGCGAGTATACACACAAAGCGCACATTAGCTGAATTATATCTCTACCAAATGGGCTTCTGGTGCAGCACTGTGCCCCCGCCCTCACCTTTATCACGGCTTCTAACAATAAGTAATGCACAATTATCAAGGCCGGTTATTCCTGAGGCTCGGACGTTTGTGCTCGCATCCAGCTGTGGCGCGTTTACTCACGTGGGAAAAGCGGCACAATTATCACTTACTCGCTACCCGAGCTGGGACCGCTCGAGTCCACCGTGCGTCACCGCCCGGTCTCCAATCCCAATGCGGCGCCCCACCCCGCCAGCCTACCTCGTCACACGCCGGTCCCTCAGATACGCTGGTCCAATACCGACTTGCACACCGGCCCCCCGCAGTACCTCGTCACACGCCGATCCCTCGCACATGCTGTTCCCAAGCCGGGCTCACCACGACAGCGAGACAACGGCAATACCGACTTGTCCGTAGGTCCCACGACGCGGCGCAGCTCCTTCCTTCTTCTACAGGCACCTTCCCGACCTCCGCTCGCGCTGGGAAGTGAAACCTGAAAAACGAAGCGGGAAAAAATAAAAAAAATAAAACAAAGAAGCCCCGAGCGCGGGGCACACCGTACTGCGAGGGAGCGTCCAGGGACAAGGGGGTCTCCTGGGCACTCCCCACCTCTTTATTCCCGAGGGGCCAGGCGGGGGGGGGCACGCCCCCCCGGCCCGCCCCTCCTGTAGCCCGCCCCCCCTGACCCGGACCTTTTACCTTGTATCCGGGTCAGGGAGGCCTCCAGCCAATCGGTGGTGAGTCGCGCCCCCCAGGGCCCGCCCCCACCACCGAGAGACACACCAGGGGAAAGTGGGGGAGACGGTCGCCGTGCCGCCATGCGTGCGGGGGGGCCGAGGGCCCCCCCTTTTCAAAAACTGCCCTCCTGGAAGCACCACGTCCGTCTTGACCGTTTGGTGATATAATGAAGGGCCACCCGCCATTAATTATGTTCGAAATCAAGCGGGTGCTAGAAACGTCCAACTGACGTCATAACGAAGGGTTTTGTTTTCAGGGAAGAACGATGTGATACCTGTAGTAACGCAGCATATTATTGGACAGCGTAGGAGTATGGTACACTCAAATCAAATTACAGACTATCGAAAAGAACAGGCGGCATGCAAGGTCACGCCTACCTTTTAGTATTAATTATGGTACTATATTCTCATGTGTGAGAGACCTGAGCACGATGAACATTTTAACATTTTAGCACAATGAACATTTTAACACTATGTATCGCGCCATCTTAGAGTTGGCAAAGTTATAATATAAGAATGTCCAGATGCTAACTCACAACACTGTAGGTGTACTAGTTCTGGAAGATGATATAATAGCATAAGGGTGGCCCTAAAACTATGTCTCAGGGACCAGTACTTTAGCAGAATGAATGTCTAGCTAAAATAAAATGTATAGCAAAATGCAACCAGATACTGTAGGAATGATCTATGGTATGTCAGCCTCAGTTGACATTTAAGGTCCTAGTGGGTTCAAAATGCATTATTAAGGGAGCTAAGAATGTAGTAAAAATGAGAAAGGGGTGTATCCCAATACGATAAGTGGGCTGTAATCCTTCGCATCAAAGACAGTGAGTGAAGTGATGCAAAATGAGCATATTATAAGGAATGATGGACAATTGTTGGTCTATTAGCAAATATGATCAAGGTATGCTTAAAACTCATAAGTCACCTTTAGATACCGATGCTATGACCTCTGCCGAGACCATTATAGAGATATCAGGGTAATGTATAGTTCAATTGTCTTAGTAGAATATCTAAACTATTGATGATAATTTGTGACATTACAAATAATTTCTTCATCAAACCCTCTTGAGGGTGAAAATCCAGAAAGTTTCCCTTCTTTTCTGGGTTATTTCAGCAGACAAACCTGTCTTTGATTTAACCTTCTGAAGGATGCACCATCGTAGATCATTTTCTCCATGGTGCATTTCTAGACAATGTGAGACAATGGGAGCTGCACATTTTTTCGTGCAAATGGCTGATTTATGCTCACTGTATCTTGTACAAAATTCTCTACCCGTTTTTCCTATTTAGGCCAGCTTGTATGGATACAGGGTGATATATACAACATTTTGGCTCCTACAGTTGCTCAGATCTCTGAGCTTGATGTTTTTATCCTATATGTTAAGGAACTCATTACCATAGCTGAATCACAAGCGTGGCACGAGCCACATCTGTGGTTCCCTAGTGTGGGAGGTAATCCCGTAATGGTGGTCTGATGGAGGGTGTTGCCGGTTTGTTGTCTTGTATGTACAAGCATGTCACAGAGGTTTTTATTTCCCCTGTACGCTACTATGGGTGGTTTGAGTTGTTCTTCATCCTCATGTGCATTAAGAATTTTCCAATTCTTGGTTATGATGTTCTTAATTTTATAATTTAACTGGGAGTAATTAATAACACATACGACTTGGTCTTGCTGGCCCCGGGTATTGCCCTGTAGTAATGCATCACAATTGTATTATTTTGCCTTTTTAAAGGCTATTTTAACCTATAGGTTAGGGTATCCTCAGGATAGGAGATGTTTTTTTAAAGCATCGCTGTGAGTATGAAAGTCCTTCATGTTCATACAATTGCGGTGTACACGCATAAATTCCCCAAAGGGAAATGAGTCCTTTTGACATGAAGGGTGGAAGCTTTGATGCTGGAGGAGAGTATTCTTCGCTGTGGGATTTCTAAAGAAGCTCACTTGTAATTTTTCCTCTTGTCCACGGATCACTATGTCTAGGAATTCAACCTCGACTGGGCTGGATTTGGCCGTGAACTTTAAGTTGCTATCGCTGGCATTTAGCTAAGCGATATATTCTTGTAAAGTATTTATTTATTTATTTATGAAACTTGTAAAGCGCACAAAGGCCCGAAGGCGTCTCGGCGCTAGTAACAGTAAGCTAAGACTCTAGAGGACATGGGACGGGGAGCTATTGATTAAATAGCCATGTTTTGATTTTTCTGCGAAAAATCATCAAAGATTGGGACAATTGTATCTCCAAGTCCAATGAGTTCCATAGTTTTGCAGTAGACACCACAAAACGTCTGTCACCCCAAGAAACCGTTCTGGTTCTAGGCACGGACATCAGGAAGGCATTAGCGGACCGAAGCGGACTATTGGGGACATGAAGTGAAAGGGCATTTAAAAGAAAGCGAGGTCCTTGGTTGCGGGTTGCTTTATAAGCAATGCAGAAAGCCTTAAACTTTATTCTGTTCTTCACAGTAAGCCAGTGGTAGCTTTTGTTTACATGGGCGATAGGCATTAACTTAGGTGTGGCTGAGAGCATTCTGGCAGCTGCATTCTGCACCGATTGCAACTTACGATTCACTTTCTGTTGGGTGCTCATAAACAGCCCATTGCAATAGTCCAGTGAGGACATTACAAAGGCAGTGATCAATGTTCTGCCTGAACAGGGAGGTAAGTAAGGTAGGATCTTTTTAATGATTTTAAATTTATAGAAGGAAGCAGATGCGATGGTATTTGCATGAGCAGCAAGCGTAAGCTTTTCATCCAGAATAACTCTAAGATTTTTCACCTTAGC
The DNA here is from genome assembly GCF_964261635.1 of Lissotriton helveticus. Lineage (NCBI taxonomy): Eukaryota > Metazoa > Chordata > Amphibia > Caudata > Salamandridae > Lissotriton > Lissotriton helveticus. The sequence goes on along the minus strand of NC_136068.1, from coordinate 873,617,836 downwards.
AACTGGATTAGGAGGAGGACCTAAGTCAGCAGGCCACCAGGAGCTGGACCAGATCGGATGGAGTTTGCTAAAAATCATAACCTCCGTTTTATCGGAGTTAAGCTTAAGGCAGTTTTCTGCCATCCATTTACTGATGGCAAGCATACCTAGTTGGAAATTGGCTGCTACTCTCTCTCCATTGTTTTTTATCGCTAACACCAATTGGGTATCATCAGCATAGGATGTTAGGCTCATCCCATGTAGCTTGATGATCCTTGCTAGGTCCATCACATAGATATTGAATAGCAATGGACTCAGGGATGAGCCTTGCGGGACACCACATGGTAAGGTCATTTGGGCAGAGTGATAATTGCCAACGTTACCATTTGGGAGCGATCAGAGAGAAAGGAAAGCAGCAAATCTCCTGCTTTATCCTGAATGCCCATGGCATTGACACGGTCGATCAGGATGTTATGATCGACCGTGTCAAAGGCCGCTGATAGGTCCAACAAGATCAAGTATCAGAGTAGGTCACAATTTGTGGCCTACCTCATTAATATTCATGAGCTAGGTCAGATTGAAACACCCTCAGTATGGAATTTTGTGAACCAACCTATTATTACATAGGTCATTTGCAAAATTGTACACTGGTCATAAAAATACTCGTCGGAATTTTTGATCAGAATTTTGAGAGCACTGTTTTCTAAAAAAAGCCCCTTAAAGAGGTCCCCACCTATTTGTGCTCAGTGAGCATGACATATAGTGGGGTTTCCTTTTCAAACTGATCTTCCCACATCAAGAAAAGCAGAGATTTAACAACCAGACTGGCAAACCTAGAAAACCCTGCACAGCCAACAAGCAATGTGCTGATCAAAGAAATAATCAAACTGTAAAATAAATAATAATTTATCTGAAAAGATATAACATGCCTCTGCAAAGACTTATTTCAGAAATATACTATTTAGAGGGTTAATTCATCAGTCAACAGACACAGATTTACAGCTACATTACAATATATCTATCCTTTAGAAGTAGTAGGTTACAGAGAGTTTACCATGTGACAAAGTGCAATCTTCACCAACAATAGATTATATAAACACCAACAACATCGTACTTCTCTTACATTAGTTTCCATGAATGATGAGGGATTACATTTCCCCATTAAATGCACATCAATCCCTCATTGGCTAAACACCACAAATGTGATGTATCCCTATTACAAGAAACACATGTACTCAAAGCAGATAAACAATGGCTGAATCTGCACTGACATCAAGCTCATCAAGAGTACACTTCACTTAAGGGGACCTATTAACAGGAGGAGACTTCAAACTTCTGTAAACCGAGCTCTAGACTGTTTCATTGCTTCATAAGACACTAGAGAACCCCTCTTGGTAACAGAAGCAGGGCTTTGAGAACTTGATCTGACAAAGATCTGGTAGATCTTAGCGGTTGGCAGAATGGGATAACGTGTAGGATGCTGCAAAGGCAGTCATCAAAGGGGAAATTGTTTGACACACTTCACATCTTATGAAAATGCATCCAGAAAAAAGACAGGAGTTAGAACAACATGTTTCTGACTTAGAAGCAATATGTAAGAGAGAAGGATCTTGCAGAATGCACACTTAACACAAAAAGGTGAGAGGCAAACTGGAAACCCAGATTTTCTTTTTATGTGCTTATTTCGTTTTCAGTTAACAACAACAATGCTCCATCATATAAGACAGGGGGAAACAATTTGAAGTCCATTGTATCCATGGTCCGTACACAAATACAGCCACATGTAAAAACGTGCAAATTAAATCAGGATGGGGGGCAGTGGATAGGGCAGAGAGGGGTTATGGGGTATCGTCAGTGCAGGGTGTGCCAGCCACAGAGGGTTAATGTCCAAGATGGTAATCCATCTGGAAAATAGGTGTCAGATCAGTATATAGATCAAAGCACAGGTGGATCAGCCAGTGTCATCGTCCGAAGTATCAGAATCCACCATCAACAGATAGGTATAAAGGGATACCCAGATGTCTTTAGGCCTGGAAGTGGGTGGTTGCGATGAAGCACATAGTTCACCAGTGGTATTACAATATATCATATCCTTCATTGATGCAGGAAATTCTGTTACTGCTGCATAGGAGGGCAATGTGTCACTTAGCTAACAGTCACGCTATGGTGGCAAACCGCCTGTCTCCGGGTCTCAATGACTTAACGTACCCCAGGAGTGCCAGGAAGGGATCAGGATCTACATTGTGTTCTAGCATTTCAAAGATCACCTCAAATATGGCTTGCCAATACGTCTGTATAATGGTGCTGTTCCAGGTTAAATGAACAAAGTCAGCGCAGCCAGCCGCACATTTGGGGCAGTGGTGAAGCCACAAGGGATCCAATTTTTCAAGAGCCTGAGTGGTGGTGTACACTCGATGTAGAAACTTATAGTGGAGAAGTTTGTGCTGGCTATTAATGGATACCATTTTGGGTTTGTGGGCAACATTATTGCCACGTCTTCTCTGGGATGGGGTAGCACAGGTCATGCTCCCACACCACCCGGGATGCAATGATCCGATTTCAGTTCCAAACAGGAATGGTAAAGATGGGAGATGAGCCTCGGACTCTCAATTGTAGATGTCAGTAGCCACGGGAGGGGGGGGGGAGAAATCTGACGGCTCCTTGGGGTATGTAGATAGTATATCATGGAGCTGGGTAGACCGAGGAATACAAATTGATTCATAGTGGAGGTAGCCCCAGCTGACTCACATGCAGTGCAGAGATCTACTTGTCGTTAGCAAAGAGGTCACCCACAGTACGTAATTGGTGAGTCGAAAGTGTACACTGCACCAGTGTTTCTTGTGTCATAGGGAGCCTTGGAGTGTTCTGAAGGGGAATGTCCAGTGTGTGCAGAAGGTCTATGGAGTTTGGACCATTTCCAGCAGGTTGTAGAGAGGGTGTGCATGTCAAGGGGTTCACGTGATAGCCCTTTAGGGAGAATCGAGGATAGGGGGAGATGTTGCACCTGATCTTGTGTAAGTTTCAGGCAGGGGAGCCTAGCATCAAGGTAGTACTATGGTACTAGTAGTAAGAGAAGTGTCACTGTGCCACCAAATGGCACAAGTGGAGATCCAGCACTCTAAAATCACCCTTAGTGTATGGGAGAATCAGCCTTTCACATTTAATTCTGGGGCAGCAGCCTGCCCATAAGAGACATGTCAGGAGGTTGTGTATCATAGAGAAAAAAGAATGGTTTAATGCAGTCGGAGTGTTTAGGAATAGGTAGATGAGGTGTGGAAGCACCACAGGCACCCAGCAATAGAGTGGTAGCAAAATCCACCTTTCAATCTGGGTAGTGAGTTTGTCGACTGCAGGCCCATAGTTTTGACATATAACCTCATCATTTTGTCTATGGAAGATGACACCAGGGTACTTAGGGGAATTGTTACACCAGCACAGTGTGTACTCCAAAGTGCAGGGAATGGTGATATCTGTTAGTGGAAATAGGTCTGACTTATTCCAGGTTATCGACAACACGGAAAGACCCCATATTTGATGATTTCCCTAATAATAGGGGGAAGGTGAGAGGGAGGATCCTGTACAAACAGGAGTATATCATCTGCGTATACAGACACCAGTAATGGACCCTTTCAGAAGCGTAGGCCCCTGTGCATATGTCTCTCTTGTAAGTGTCGGATTAGAGGGTCCAGGCCTATAATTAAAATTAGAGGGGAGAGGTGACAGCCCTAGCGGGTGCCACTAGAAGTAGGGCATGTGTCATGAGTTGATTGTTTACCCACAGGCGGGCCATGAGGTTGGTGTATAATATCATGATGACATCAAGGAATCTGTGGGGCATTCAAGGAGAACGAATGCGCTTGGAGGGTCAGTGAGATTTGATTTAGAACTGCAATTATAGTACATGAATTAATAGTGGTAGAGCAATGTGGTACAAATTCCATCTGTAGCAGAGAGATTATATGTTCCAGAAGGAGCCCAGACGTTTTGTGATGAACCTAACAAGTATTTTATTGTCATAATTAATGTGGGACAGGGACCTGTATGGGGTGCATAGATATATGTTATGTTAGAAAAACATATAAACTCCACCCTATCAGCCTTCCTAGAAACCCATGAGCTACTTAATCAATGCCAGACGGGTTTCCGCCCACAACACGGCACGGAATCTGCAATAACGGCTGTGGTTGAGGGAGCTAAGAGGATAGTGGATCAGGGAGGAGTGGCGGCCATCATCCTCCTAGACCTCAGCGCAGCCTTTGATAAGGTCAACTCCAATGTTCTCATTGAACTGGTAAGGAGAGCCGGGGTAGCAGGAAATGCTATTACCTGGATCCAATCATTTCTTAGTGGCAGAACTTTTCAGGTCTGCGCGGGGGAATCCACCTCCAGCCCTCTTCCTCTGAACTATGGAGTGCCCAACAGATCCTCCCTGAGTCCTACGTTATTTAATTGTATATATGAGGCCACTGGCTGAGGTCATCCAGCCGTATGGGGTCAAAGTGGTCACCTATGCGGATGACAGCTGGTGATATTTCTAAATCATCCGCGGATGGACCCTGCAGACCTGGAGATGTGCCTGGGAAAAGTCGCCAACTGGATGCAACACTCCTGTTTTCAACTGGACGGAGAAAACAGAAATCATGTATGTGGGCAACCTGCCAAGCTAACCCCCACACTGTCCTGGCCTCTGTGCTTGGGCGCCCCCCCCCCCCCCCAGTTCCGAAGTCCAAGATCAAGAGCCTCGATGTGTGGCTGGATAACTCTCTTAAACTCGACCTGCAGGCAGTGGCAGTGACGGGGGCCTGTCACGGCATCCTTAGAATGCTATAGAAGGTCCTTCTCCTATTGACCACTGAAGCTAAGAAAATAGTAGTCCAGGCCCTGATTCTTTCACGGCTGGACTACTGTAACTCACTGTATCTGGGAGCCCCAAAGTCCACCTTAAGGAAGCTCCAGGTGGCCGCACAACTTCTGCCAGGTTGCGGTAGCATGCAGTCAGCCACCCCCAGACTGAAAGCTCTTCACTGGCTACCAATAAAGGAGAAGATTTCCTTTAAGGCCTTATGCATTGCTCATAAAACCCTTTGGGGCACAGGCCTCCGAATCAATCAGTCCCTGATCACCGCCTATCTCCCTAAGAAATCTCTTCGCTCGGAGAACTTAAATTTAGCCTGCATTCCTAAATTCAATAGGCAGTGGAGTGGAAGCCACTCCTTTTCATATAACATAGCTGGACTTTGAAACTCCCTCCCTCTCCTTCTCTGACATGAAACTGCCCACTTCTCTTTCCAGAAGGGTCTTAAAACATGGCTATTCCAGAATAGTCACTGCTAGCTTTCTCTTTTCAGCTTTGACTGCCGCTAGCGTTGGGATGCCTCAGGGTAGCCATGCACTTTATAAATGCTAATAATAATAATAATAATAGATGGGCATGCTTGCTAGGTTTAAGCAATAAAGTAATGACTGCCATCCTCCAGTGCCTCTGCATAAACTTCAGAGAGGTGAGGAATGAGCACATGTTTAAACGCCTTGTAGAAGTGACCCATGATTTTAAGTCACTTTTCTGAAAGAGCCACTTTTAGAAAGTTGTAATTTTCATGCCCTAATCATTTGGTGCCTGTAGCCTGTTCCTGGGTCGCATGACTAGGTGTAAATGGCAAGAGAAGTTGATCCCCGAGCATTCTACCACAAAATAATTCAAATCTTGTATGCAAAGTCTTCTGTATACTTTATTCAAAAACAGAACCACCATATCCTTGAAGAAAGTCTTCTCCATAGCTAGCCAACATGTGTTTAATCACAGGATAGTTATTTCCCAACCAACTTCCTCAAGGCTAGAAATAGTATCGAGCTTCAGGGGATTATGATACAAACAAAATGCTATTATTATTTACCCAGGGTTCACCATTTACCAACAACTAAGACACTAGAAGTCAAAAGAAGTGAGTTTGGAAAGAGAGGTACTGAAAATACTGCAAACCATTAAAAAGTCACTCATGAGTCATTGCTATAAGTAAACATAAGCAAAATCTCAGATATTTGTGAAGAATAGACTTCAATACCATGAGTATTGTAGCACGAGATATTTTGCCTAATGATACAAACCAGAGCTGTTGACACCCACAAAGCCAGAAAGTAGTTGTTGGACTAGGTCCATTCTGCAGCACTATCCCAAAAATATTTGCCTTTACCCTCCCTTTTTCTGAACTCATTTTTTGGGGCTTTTAGGACTCTGCACACAGCTAACCAGTGCTGATGTGCTTGTGCTCTCACCTTTAAACATACTTACACGTAATTGACATATTTAATTTACTTGTAAGTCCTTACTAAAGTTGTACTACATGTTCCCAGAACCTTAAATTAAATGCTATGAAAGGGCCTGCAGGACCAGTTGTGCAACCCACTTAAGCAGCCCTATAAACATGTCTCAGGCTTGCCATTGCAGCTTGTGTCAGCAGCTTTCCATTGCCATTTTGACCTGGCAAAATAAACCCTTTGCCGGGCCCAAACCTTCCTTTTTAATACATATAAGTCACAGTTAGGGTAGATCCTGAACAGCCCTCTTTAATGATAAAGTCATATTACAATTCTGAAAATGCCACTTTTAGAAAGGACCTGACTAGCCAGTTCGGGCTGTAATGTTCCCACTAGGAACAGGGTCACGACTGATTTGCATTTGGCTGGGTCCAAACTGGGGTGGTGTGGTGAGCAGAAGAATTATGGATTTAACCCAGATCCTTGTTACTGGGGTGAATTTTTGCATTGTGCAGCATTCCGTTCATCAATTGTTTCTTTTGGAGAACCTGGCTTGGCCATTCGGGCTGGACTGTTCCCCCAAGGAACAGGGTCAAGACTGATTTGCATATAGCAGGGTCCAAACTGGGGTGGTGAGCAAAAGAATGATGGATTTAACCCATATCCTTTTGACTGGGGGTGAATGTTTGCATTGTCCGGCATTCCGTCCATCAATTGTTTCTTTTGCATATGTCGCCCAAAGTGAGAAAGCTATGCCCAGGCATGGGTCCCATGCTCGCCACAGCACTGGATTCCAGCTAGCCTGCCTAATGAAGGGTGATGCCCTGAAACAGGTCCCAGGATGCTTGTTTCCGGACCAGGGAGGAGCTGGGTTGGCAGTTCGGGCTGGACTGTTCCCACAAGGAACAGGGTAAAGACTGATTTGCATATGGCTGGGTCCACACTGGGGTGGTGTGGTGAGCAAAAGAATGATGATTTAACCAGATCCTTGTGACTCGGGTGAATGTTTGCTTTGTCCAGCATTCCATCCATCAGTTGTTTCTTTGGCATATGTCGCCCTAAGTGGGAAGGGTATGCCAAGACGTGGGTCCTGTGCTCCCCACACAACTGGATTCAAGCTTGCCTGGCTGATGAAGGGTGATGCCCTGAAACTGGTCCCAGGATGCTTGTTTCCGGACAAGAGAGGACCCAGCTTGGCAGTTCAGGCTAGACTGTTCCCACAAGGAACAGGGTCAAGATTGATTTGCATTTGGCTGGGTCCAAACTGGATTGGTGTGGTGAGCAAAATAATGATGGATTTAACCCAGATCCTTTTGACTGTGGGTGAATGTTTGCATTGTCCAGCATTCCATCCATCAATTGTTTCTTTTGCATATGACTCCCTAAGGGGGAAGGGTGTGCCCAGGCATGGGTCCCGTGCTCACCACACCACTGGATTCAAGCTAGCCTGGCTGATAAAGGGTGATGCCCTGAAATGGTCCTAGGATGCTTGTTTCCGGTCCAGGAAGGACCTGGCTTGGCAGTTCGGGCTGGACTGTTCCCACAAGGAATAGGGCCAAGACTGATTTGCATATGGCTTGGTCCAAACTGGGGTGGTATGGTGAACAAAAGAATGATGAATTTAAACCAGATCCTTGTGACTTTGGGTGAATGTTTGCATTGTCCAGCATTCCGTCCCTCAATTGTTTCTTTTGCACTTTTAGAAAGATGCCATTTTCTTGTCCCAACAATTTGATGTCTGCTGCCGGTATCCTAGGTCACTTGACTAGGTGTAGTTGACAGCTGGCCTTTGTGTATTGCTTCCAGACAGTGAGACAAAGGGAAGATAGGTGTTGACAGGATCTGCCAATGTGAGTTAACGAGGGGGAGGAGCTGTCAACTATATCACTTGCACATCATCAAGGACCTACCTGAGTACTCTCACAAAGGTTCTGTCACTAGTCTTTTGTGACCCCTGACAAGATGGGGCCAGAACATGGAGGAAGGGAAAGCCTGAAACACCAGCAGAGTGGAAACATCTAAAAGATTCCTCCACTTCAAAGTGGGCACCCAGTATAAATATATGATTCTGAAGTTTTGGGCTCATAAGAAACAAGGAAGGGGCCCTTTTGCATCAAGATCTTGCCATCTGCTGCGACTGCCAATGCGATGCTCTGATAAACCTGATTCTTTGCGCTACATCGACCACTGACAACGCAGGCTCTGCACTTCACGCTACAGCATCGACAACCCGCGGTGACTGTCAATGTGAAGCGTTAGCAATGTAACACACTAACCCAAGGAACTCCTAGGGGAGGGAACTAGAGGCGCGAGGCACTCAGAGCAAGATGGCCTCCAACATAATATGAATACACAACAGAAGCTGCTCCTGAGTTTTTGAACGAAACTCTGCTAAATCCTAAGTGAAGATGGTGGCATCTCCCAAATTGTGAAGGACTGTCCTCACACACCACCAGGTGCCATGCTTCATCATCAGCAGTCCTCGCTCTCTAAAAACTAGGTTTGATAGAGAGTGGGCCTTCACCTGGATACAGGGAGGCACTTTTAAAACTAAGTGGGGGCCCGTGAAAGTGAGTGAAGTTTTAAAAACCAGCATAATTACTGAATTAGGCAGAAAAGCAACTATATGGTATTACAAATACAAGAACAGTGAGAATGGGGGAGTATTATTACCCCCTCACCGAAGTGGTTAATTACATCTACAGGTTTCTGTCTTCTTGGACCAGAGGGTCCGCGGCATTCAGCAGGACAAAGAAATAAAATTAAGCTCCATTCTTACTAATATTAAGTTGTGAAGTTACCACTTGGTAGGTTGACCTGTGTCACAGTCCTCCAGGGAAGATTTTCAATAAACCTGTGAACAGAAGTGAAGAGAAAGAAAAAGTATGGCCATTAACATGTTCGGTCATGAGCTCGAAATTGCCCCACATGCACAAATTATTACATAGTGGCTATTTTGTGTGTAACACATGTCACTGCAGCTGTCAACACACAAAGTTTCTTTAAAAACCAATGTGAGACCCAACTCACATTCTTACCCTATGGTAGTTTCCTACATGCCCCATGGGAGGAGAGTGAAGGAGAGACCCCTGTAGTCAAACACTGGAGAAGGGATAAAAGCACAACACAAGTCAGCGTCCATCAAAAACACTTTCTTAAAAATGGTGGAAAATGCACATTAATACACCCCTTCACTCTCTTACTATATCAAGGTGCGTCTCTCGCCTTGCATCTAGATGTGTCTGCTCTTCCTCCCTGGAGTTAAATGAACAGCTGAGAGGTCGGGCTTATATAGTGCCTCAAATTGGTGGAATTATGGAAATTACATTCATGTGTGCTTGTAATTATAAAGGGTTCTGGTGTCATGAGAATGCCCTACCAATTATAGGCTTCTCGCCTGACCTACGCATAAGCCGAGTCGGAAAGCGTAAAAATCTGTGCTGAGGCTGAACACCTGTGATTGCAAGGTATCCGGTGTCCGGAGGAAGTCCCTGTTACAGTCACAGGCAAAGTGCCTGACCCCGCGTTAGCCAGTTCTGATATCAAAGGACCTCACGAAGGGCCAAACGCTCATGATGGAATGGGCTTCCTGTGTCATGTGGATGTCTCAGTATAGTGAGAAGCGCGTCCGATTTCTGCGTCAGCCGTTTTTTAAGAGCGGAATTAATCAAATGCTTATGAATGCTCACGGTGATAGAGTTAAATAAAGTGAAGCTAAGGTGAAAAAGCTCAACGTGAAGACGCCCCTTATAGTGCGGGTTACGCTTACTTTGCCGATGGTGACGAGTTCAATAAAGTAACACCAAGCGTTCAAAGAAAAAAGTAACACCAAGCGTTCAAAGAAAAAACATGACATTACATTCAGAGCTTTAAGCGGAAAAAAAACAGTAAGTTACTGCCGCGTGTAGTGTCGAGCATGCTCTCCTCGTCCATGGTGACAAAATGTGGAAAAAAAATGTATACAACAAAACTGTATTACATAATATATAGAGAGCTCAAAGGAATAACACAGGGCGTACAGTAACTTCACACCTTAATATTGGTAAGAAAGGAGCCCATTTTTATTTCTTTGTCCTGATGAATGCCGTGGACCTTCTGGGCCAAGAAGGCAGAAACATGTCGACAGAATTAGCCACTACGGTGAGGGGGTAATAATACTCCCCCATTCTCACTGTTCTTGTATTTTTAAAACCATATAGTTGCCTTTCTGAATAAATGTAATTTCGTAATTATACTGTTTTTTAAAACTTTACTCACTTTCACAGGCCCCCATTTAGTTTTAGAAGTGCCTCCCTGTGTCCAGGTGAAGGCCCGCTCTCTATCAAACCTTGGGGCATCTTAGCAAGAACCTTGCTAAAATTATCCCCGTTTTAGCGGCAGGAAACAGCAGCTAAAATGGCAAAAATGGGCTTGCTAATATGCGGTATAGAATTCCAATAGAAGCCCAGGTTGGCTGTCCTGCACATCTAACCTGGGCTTCTATTGGAATTCTATACTGCATATTAGAAAACCCATTATCGCCATTTTAACGGCAGTTTCCTGCCACTAAAACAGCGATAATTTTAACGAGGTTCTTGCTATTATGCCCCCTAGTTTTTAGAGAGTGAGGACTTCCGATGATGAAGCATGACACCTGGTGGTTTGTCAGGACACTCCTTTACATTTTGTGAGATGCCAGCATCTTCACTCAGGATTTAGCAGAGTTTCGGTCAAAAACTCAGGAGCAGATTCTGTTGTGTATTCAAGCTTTGCAATGACTGTCTCCAATGCTCGACAGGATCTTGGTGCTGCAGTGATGACTGTATATGATGCCCAGCCTTCTCTTTGAGCTACAATGACGACCATCTGCAAGGTTCTCCCTGCTTCTCGTGGCCTCTTTCAATTCTATGCTTGACTTTAGAAAGTATCTTCTTAAGAGAGACTAAACTGGTCTCTGTGTTCAGCCTGCACTCCATTGCAATCTTCCTGAACTTGTGACTTTCACCAGGTTTCACATGACCAGATATCTGTGAGTGGCACTGTTTTTTTTAAGCACTTTATTTTCCTGAAACGTTTAAAATTGGATAGCTACAGATCCACTGAATAGATTTTTGTCATTTCGGTGTCAAATATTTTCTTAAATTTTACTCTTTTTTCTAAATTGGGGCAAGATTTTTCTTGTGTTGTTAATTTAGTGACTTTTTTGGTTCACCCTGACAAGGATTATTGCTGTTGCTTGAGAAGGGCTTATAACATCCCTCAACCAACAATCCAATTTTTCACTGGTAGAAATTAGTATTTTAGGGCTAAAGAAAGACAAGTGATAACTGTGTATTTTTATTTTGAATGCTCACTTTATTGGAGAAATGACTCACATTCGGAGGCCAGCACCGACAATAGCATAAAAAATTAGGCAAGTGAATTAGGTATATATTTGTGAATATTGGTCTCTCCTCTGCCCTCCCTTCATGTTCTTCTTACAAACGTAGCTTTCACTGAATTTGTAGTTGCTCATTCCTGCAGTTTTGCTGGAATACGCGCTTAATTCTAATTTAACATCTCTTTTGAAAATAAAAACAGTTTGCTGAAGCCTGTTTTATACAGGCAGTGTTCTCTCAACTCGCTGCTGGCCCATTTGCCAACAGGAAGTTTTCACAGAATTCTTTTTTTGAATTCTTGCTGCTTAACTGACCTTTGAACAAAATGTACTGTTGGAGCAAAGGTTTGCACGTAAAGAGACTTGCTCGGATTCAATCTTCTCGAAATAACGTATAATGCACTAATAAACATGTTTTGTATTACTAATAATGCACCACACGACATTTCTAGTATCTAGGGGAAGCTCTACAATGTGCTTTTTACTAACAGTAATTTTAGTGACTTAAAATGGCCGTCGCAATGTGGGATCTTTACTGCGCATGCGTCTGTCACAGTCATGTGACATGACTTACTCTCTGCTTTGGTGGGAAAACGTTGCTTCTGCGCACTAGAACTAAAGATGGCTGCTCTATGTTTCATATGCTAATGCTTGCACTGCTGCTCGTACTAAACCTTGTCAGTTTTGCCTAGCCACTACTGCTATAGTTAAAATAAAGTAATGGGAATAGAATAGAGATAAGTGGCATACAGTGCATTCATTTATTTTTTGTTCTAAAACTGTTTCTCTTTGACTTTGTTACTAGCTCGTATTTGGGCCTGATGTGTCATTGCTGAACTCCATTTTGGGACTCTCAACGCACATGTGCTGAAATCCTTCGAGTCCACAAGCCATGGCATTGAATCTGTGCCAGTGACAGTCTTGCCTGCAATGCGCCTGGGAATCCGACCTTATGAACCTCCAAGAGGAAGACAATTTGATAAATTGTTTAACATTGTATTTACTATTAAAACATCCATTGTCGGGTGAAATAAAAGTGTATGGGAAATTAGAAATCATGGGAGGGAACATTAATTTGAATATATGAATGAAGTAACCTCATAACTGGAATGGTGTGATGACCTCTCCTCGTCTTTTGACCAATCAAATTGAGGGAATACACTTACTTGCAACATTGGGGTGTGGTACACTGCCCTGGAAAAGGGTATAACTAAAGTAGGCTTAGCTAGCTAGATTGTCTGACTTGTCCCTATAGCTGACCTGTCACTGACCCAACTTACTCAATAGGCGATCGAGAGCAGAGGTGCTTGTGGAGAACTCTGTCTGAAGATTCGATAACCCACTCGGCGTTCTGGGAAGAATATTCGATAACCCAATTGGGGTTCTGGGAAGGAGTTTGATAACCCAATCAGGGTCCGACTGTTAGCTACAGAGAGGGGTGTGACCCTGGCGTTGCACTTTAGCTGTGGGTGCCGGTCCTGAACCGCGGTGGTCCTGTCCTGATCCAATTTGGTCCGTACTTGTCCTGATTCTGGTTTACACCTGTCCTGTCCTGTTGGCACCTGAACTATCAGGGGTCCTGTCCTTTATCCCAGCCCGTGGCCAGGTTGGTCTTCACAACATTCCAGGTAAATATAAAGCAGTGTGGGTATGTCTTTGTACTGTTTCCCTTTTCTTACCCTTCCTATGTTTCAATGCTTAAAGAAAGTCTAGTAATATTTTCATATCATCTTACTTTGATTATTTTCTTCCTAATTGAACGAGCTTTAATTGAATTGGTATGGACTATGACACTTAGGAATTTACATAGATAAAGTGTTTAAACCTTTCCCGAGTCTGTGGTTATTTTATAAATGTAATTGTTTATTACTGCCTATTATTCTAACACCCTTGATCCCTTAGGACTCTAGGTACCGGTGATTAGGATTGGTAAGTAAATGCTATACTTCCTAAAAAAGGTTGAATGAAATCTGATTAAGAGTAGGTTTACCTGTTCACATTGTGTAGGTTTTTATGGGCCCAGGTGAGTATGTTAAAACTAGCAGGTGAGCACACGCTTTATCAGTATTCTTTTGGTAGCAGAGCAGTGGTTAGAGTTTAGTTCATCTAGGTAGTTAGTCGCGTATTGATTATTTGATTTTTACTGATTTTATCTATTAACCAAAACCTGTTTGTATTGTTCTATGTTTGTTTGGAATCCCCGGGGGCAGAATAGTGGGTGGTAAATGAAAGCCACACTGCAGTGAGGTCACTTGCCTAAGGAATTAAGTGCGTACAAAGTTAGGTAGAACTTGAAGCATTGATTAGGGATTTGCGGTATAAATGTGTGAATAAATGATAACAGAAGAGTTCGCTGGTGAAACTCTGGACTTGTATCACCTAGAAAGGGTAAGCCTGAGGGAGTAACAGGTTTTCTGATATTTGTGTGAAGAGTAAGAGGAAGGGATTTACTCACAGTGTATGAAGAGTAAGAGGAAGGGATTTACTCGCGGTGAGAGAAAATTATTCTTTCCTTTGAATTTAGTCACTTAGGGCAGTGGTGAATGTTTTTACGTTGTTAATTAATGAATATTGCATTTAAAAGTGAAAAGAAATATGTTTTGGTATTACCTTGCAAAGAAGGGAGTCACTTGCGGTGCTGCGTTGACGTCACCTAGAGCCGCGCTGGTATTGGTTGAGACAGCGGGTGTGTAGCTGAGGTAATAAATGTAAAGGAGGGGTGAGTGCCGGAGCGTGAGAACTTGTCTCACGAGAAAAGCTGCGCAATTATTGCTCAAAATTTATTTGAATTCTAAACACTGATTGGTCCTTGAAAATAAGAAACCCGCTGGTATTGATGAAGTATTTAGCAAACAATTGGGTTTAGCTGCATATTAATTCTATCTGTATAGATTATATGTGGCATTTAGATCCAACAGTTATAGGAAATAGACCCAATAGAAAGTACTTAGGTTTTGCGCAAGAGCAATACATAAGAGGAAGACCTTATATCATGAACGGAGGGGAGAGAAAAATTTTGCTATTTAAGAAAATTATTATTTCTTTAAGAAAGATAAAATGAATAAAACAAGAGAAGGGATTATTATTCCACCACCAAATACACCCGCATCACACATGATGGTAGAAAGGAGCTATCACACTTGTGTGTGGTTAGAGATGCTGGTGTTTTGGCATTTTTAGAAAATGGTACTTTTAATGGCACAACTTAAGAACACGCATGAATGAATTAGATCCTAGACCTAGATTGACTCAGTAGGAAGCATTAGAGGAATGGGAAACTGAGGCTTTTGAGCTAGTTAGACCCAGAAGTGACAAAAACTGGAGTAAATTAATATCCTAGCGGTCCTAAAGAGACAAGAGATAAGCAAATGAAGAAATGGAGACAGTCTATGTTAGTGGAAGGAATATATCCTGTACTGACTCTAGAAGAACCTTCAGGAAGAAAGTGCACAGAGAAAAGGAAGAATTTAATAACTAGGGGAGGACTTGTTAATGAAAAATTCCGCCACCTTACCATGAGGAAGCAAGTAGAGCTAACCCTAGTGCCCCGTTCTTAACACTGCCTTTGTTCCACAGGTGGTGCATGAGCCATCACTAGAAAAGGTCTTACAAGAAAGGGAAAGAGAGGCAATGAATAAACAAAGAAATGAATTATTTCAGAAAATGTCACAGTTAAGTACAAGTCCTGAAGCCTTGACTATACCGGTAACTATAGGTCCTGTTGTTCCCTTGTATGGGGATAAACAAATCTGGCCTAAAACTCCTGTTTTGATCACAACTGTAGTACAATCTACAAAAGAAACTTTGATTATTGATGGCCAAGCAAGTGAGTGCGAGTCAGTAGTATCCCTAATGGATTTACCTATCATAGAACTCGGAAGCAGTTCAAACAGGAAAAACACTCCCGGAAGCAATAGAGCAGTAAGGATGGAAACATCCTCAGGTACAAGAAGTGCTACTGTAGTAACCCTAGAAGAAATAGAAAGGTGGTCTCGAGAAATAGAAAAGCCTAAATCTCAGCCAAAAGCATTGGATATTTTTAAATTAAGTGTTGAATTGGAAGTATTGCTTGCTGGAAATGTGGGGTTAGATCGATTAAATACATTCAGTGAAGATGAATTGTTGTTTATATGTCAAAGTATTACTCGAAATACAAAAAAAGTCCATGAAAAATTTATGAATTTGTCTTTGTAAATAGGAATTGATATTGGAAAATCTAAAGTGTTACAGAAACCTTACCGAGCTGAATTTTCGGACAACGATTTAAACAAGCATTGGAAATGCAATAGGTCTTGGATTTATTTGAGTTAGAGCTAATGGCATTGTAAATGGCAATGTCTTTTAGCCATGTGTTATGGAGTGTATGCATGTGGTGTGTAGTGGAATTATGTGGGTTGGATTGGAATTGTAGCAATAGTGGCATGCTGCTCTTTAGATGAATATGTTTAAAAGTAAAGTGCACCATACTGCGATTGCTACAATAGTTAATTGTGGATGCGTTAACAATTGATGTGTGCACTGATCGCTGGTGGTGTGTGTGCCTGGTGGAAGCGTGCACTGCCGGCTGGAGGTGTGTGTGCCTGGTGGAAGCGTGCACTGACGGCTGGTGGTGTGTGTGCCTGGTGAAAGTGTGCACTGACGGCTGGTGGTGTGTGTGCCTGGTGAAAGCGTGCACTGACGGCTGGTGGTGTGTGTGCCTGGTGAAAGCGTGCACAGACGACTTATGGTGTCTGTGTCTGGTGAAAGTTTGCACTGACGGTGTGGTTGTGTGTGTGTGTGGTTGCGTGTGTGGTTGCGTGTGTGGTTGTGTGTGGTGGTGAGTGTGTGGAGGTGAGTGTGTGTAAGTTTGCACTGAGTGTTTGGTGGTGAGTGTGTGGTGGTGAGTGTGTGGTGGTGAGTGTGTGGGGTCTTATGTGTGGGGTCTTATGTGTGGGGTCTTTTGTGTGGGGTCTTATGTGTGGGGTCTTATGTGTGGGGTGTTATGTGTATGGTCTTATGTGTGTGGTGTTATGTGTGTGGTGTTATGTGTGTGTGTGTGTGGTGGACTTAGTTTGAGTTTTTGTACCCTGCACACTCACACACTGTTCACCCTACACACTCACACAATGTTCACCCTGCACACTCACACACTGTTCACCCTACACACTCACACACTGCTCACCCTACACACTCACGCACTGTTTACCCTACACACACACACTGCTCATACACACTGCTCACCCTACACACTCACACACTGCTCCCCCTACACACAGACACTGCTCACCCTACACACACACACTGTTCACCGCACACTCTCACACTGCTTACCCTGCACACACTGCTCAGCCTACACACTCACACACTGCTCACCCTGCACACTCACACACTGCTCACTCTACACACTCACACACTGCTCACTCTACATACTCACAATGCTCACCCTACACACTCACAATGCTCACCCTACACACTCACACACTGTTATCCCTGCACGCTCACACACTGCTCACCCTGCATACTCACACACTGCTCAGCCTGCACGCTCACACACTGTTCACCCTGCATGC
Organism: Lissotriton helveticus; assembly: GCF_964261635.1. Taxonomy (NCBI): domain Eukaryota; kingdom Metazoa; phylum Chordata; class Amphibia; order Caudata; family Salamandridae; genus Lissotriton; species Lissotriton helveticus. The sequence continues at coordinate 873,600,697 of NC_136068.1, read as the reverse complement.
TCACACACTGCTCACCCTGCATACTCACACACTGCTCAGCCTGCACGCTCACACACTGTTCACCCTGCATGCTCACACACTGCTCACCCTACGTAACACGAAAAGACCTAGCTCTGCCCTTTGGCCTGTGTTGTAATCGTACAGTAGGTTGTGAGTAGTTGCGCTTGATTGGTTGGGGCATCCCCTCCTTGCTGCTCCCCTCACAGAGGGCCGGCTGCCTCCATGAAGCTCCCAAGACGTGTTCAGCTGTTCTTTGTTTTAGCTCCTGTGTGTCAGTGCACCGTGTAAGCGCACAAGCATACCCTGCTCTCTCTGTACTCACTCTCACTCTGCACTCACTCTCACTCTGCACTCACTCTGCACTCACAGTCACTCTGGCACTCACTCTTCACTCTGCACTCACTCTGCACTCACAGTCACTCTCACACTCACTCTGCACTCACAGTCACTCTCACACTCACGCTGCACTCACAGTCACTCTCGAACTCACAGTCACTCGTGTACTCACTCTGTCCTCACAGTCACTCTCGCACTCACTCTGCACTCACACTGCACTCACAGTCACTCTCACACTCACTCTGCACTCACAGACACTCTCGCACTCACTGCACTCACTCTGCACTCACAGTCACTCACTCTGCATTCAGTCACTCTCACACTCACTCTGCACTCACTCTGCACTCACAGTCACTCTCGCACTCACTCTGCACTCACTGTCACTCTCGCACTCACTCTGCACTCACTGTCATTCTCGCACTCACTCTGCACTCACTGTCACTCTCGCACTCACTCTGCATTCACTCTGCACTCAGTCACTCTCGCACTCACTCTGCACTCACAGTCATTCTCGCACTCACTCTGCACTCACAGTCACTCTTGAACTCACTCTGCACTCACTGTCACTCTCGCACTCACTCTGCAATCACTCTGCACTCACTGTCACTCCCACACTCACTCTGCACTCACTGTCACTCTGCACTCACTCTGCACTCACTGTCACTCTGCACTCACTGTCACTCGGCACTCACTGTCACTCTGGCACTCACTCTGCACTCACTGTCACTCTCACACTCACTCTGCACTCACACTGCACTTACAGTCACTATCGCACTCACTCTGCTCTCACTGTCACTCTCGCACTCACTCTGCACTCACTGTCACTCTTGCGCTCACTCTGCACTCACTGTCACTCTCACACTCACTCTGCACTCACTGTCACTCTCACACTCACTCTGCACTCACTCTGCACTCACAGTCACTCTCACACTGACACTGCACTCACTCTGCACTCACGGTCACTCTCGCAATCACTCTGCACTCACTGTCACTCGCACTCACTCTGCACTCACTGTCACTCTGCACTCACTCTGCACTCACTGTCACTCTGCACTCTTACTGTCACTCTCGCACTTACTCTGCACTCACTGTCACTCTCGCACTCAATGTCGCTGTCGCACTCACTCTGCACTCACTCTGCACTCACACTCACTCTGCACTCACTCTGCACTTACACTCACTCTGCACTCACTGTCGCTCTTGCACTCACTCTGCACTCACTGTCACTCGCACTCACTCTGCACTCACTGTCACTCTGCACTCATTCTGCACTCACTGTTGCTCTCGCACTCACTCGGCACTCACTGTCACTCGCACTCACTCTGCACTCACTGTCACTCGCACTCACTCTGCACTCACTGTCACTCTGCACTCACTCTGCACTCGCTGTCACTCTGCACTCACTCTGCACTCACTGTCGCTCTGCACTCTCACTGTCATCACTCTGCACTCAATCTGCACTCACTGTCACTCTGCACTCACTCTGCACTCACTGTCACTCTGCACTCTCACTGTCACTCTCGCACTCACTCTGCACTCACTGTCACTCTTGCACTCACTCTGCACTCACTGTTACTCTCATGCGCACGGACAGAATTCATGTCCGTATTACTCCATATAGCACACGTGTGCATTCATGAGTGCAGCATGGCGCCGCCCTTTGCCACTAACATGAGGTTTAAGTTCTCTTTCCTGGCCATCACCTTCCAGGTCATCCTTATAATTTTGTCTGCTATTTTTGTCACCTATTACACCCCTCACCATGACAACCATGGGAATAGTACACACGCCGAAGAGGACGAGTTCATCAAGCTGTACCCATGTAAGTATTTGTTTTTGGTGTTCATGTATTTACTGGGAGCTGTATAAAGCCTGCAAGGTGCCTGGGCGACTTTACGGCGCTATTACAATAAAGATGATGTGGATTGTTAGAACCCACTGCTTTGAGTTAGACCTAGGTGAACAACCCTTCCTGCATAAAGCGCTACAAAGCTATCTACGTGGTAGGACATGTAATGTAGTAATGCTGGTAACTTCACATTTTGTAGCATTTTGCAATTTGCTTGTGTTTTTTGACACTGAACAACGAGTCCCTAATAACACTGCCTGCCTTTTGAGCGCTTCTGCTCGACTAAGCATTAACTTGAATTCTTTAAAAAAAACATAGGGGGTGGTCTGTGGTTCCTCACAAGAGTCCAATCACGCAGATGATATTCCTATTCACAGAGAATGTGCGCGCGCATTTTTTATTCTCGCTGAGGAAAGGGCATTTGGAAGTGACCACGGAGAGCATCTTGCGGAGGTAGTTGTTTTCGTCACTCACAGGTGTTCGGAGGCAGAGTTGTTTTCTTTTTGGAAGCGTGTAACGGTTTCCGAGTCCGGACGAGGCGCTAGCTTGTTCTCCAAGACACAGTGCATTTAGGGCAGCTCCCGCTTCTTGTAAATGAGCGCAGCTTGTTTCCCGTGCTGGAAATGCTGGGAGTCACTGAGTGCAGACAAACACACCCGAGGCAGCCCGTGACCATCTCCAGGGCAGTTTCAGGCGAGGCTCCGGAAATATTTTTTTTAAAAAGGGCATAATGATTCGCATTGCAACACTCCAATACACAATCATCCTGCACATTACAATGGGCTAATATTTTTTCTGCGACAGTACATCATGAACATGCAGATAAAAAGTGAGCCCTCGAGGGTATATGTGATTATCAGCAGCATGCATGTAACTCACTTAGCCATCTTGCTGACAGGGAGAGCTCCGTGAAATAGATTAAAAAAAACAAGCAGCACTGAAAAACCGCCGGCGAGTGGTGCACGCACGCGCGCCACTGCCACCATATGTCTTGAATTATCTCCGCCGTGACGGCCGAGATAATTGAAGATATATGGCCTTCTGGTGCGCGTAACAGACACCAATAGGCCATCGGCGGAGCTACTCGACCGCCTATGGCCTATTGCGTGTTCTGTTTCTAAAGCACACGCACACGAAGGCCAATAGCAATGCAGCTAGCAAAAAAAAGCACGATAAACCACGAGCAGCCTGGAATTCGTATGTACCTTTTCGGAAGCACTGAGAAAAGGACTCTTGGGCCACGCCCACTGCTGACGCAGTGGGACGGTAGGCCCGAGCCCTAAAAACATGAAAGTGTCAAGACGAAAAGTGCAAATAAAGGAGTTACTGTCACTATTGCAAAAGTGGGGTGATTTAGATAAGTGGAAAGCTAGATGGACAAAGAAAAATGAGGAAGACCATGCGAAAAATACTACATCTGAATATTTATTAAAGGAACCAGAAAAAGTAGAAAGGTTGTGTCCAATGAGAGAAGTGCCAGAAGGAGGGTATGTGCATGTCCCATGGTCCCGACAGGATATTTTATCATTTACAAGTGATTTCCCAAAACTCAGAGAGAAATCTGTAGAGTGGTACAGGCAAGTCGAAAGGTTTGTAAAAGTCTCAAAAGTATTGTTGAAAGATTTAGATGGGTTGTTTGATATCGTAGTACCCACAGATTTATAGATAGAATGCAAACTTACTGTTGATTGGCCCAGTGACGAGTACCCAGGAGACCCAAAAACAGGAGCACCATTAGATGATGTAATGAAAAAATACCATCAAGTCATAACCTTTTTAAAAGGAAAAGTACCCCGAAAGGAAACATATTGGACAAGAATAGACAGAACTACCCAAAAAAAAGATGAATCTGTACATGCATATTATGAGCGTCTTTTACAGGTATTCAAGCAGTACAGTGGGTTGGAAAGTATTGATACGAAAGACATGACACATTTTATTTATTGGTTTGTATCAGGGTTAAAGCCAGAAATTTTGCAGTTGATTAAAGATCATAAAATCTGGTGGCAGGCTAAGCCTGTTGATGAAATACTTAAATATGCAAAATATTGTGGGGATGAAATTGACAATTAACGAAAGAATTTAGAAGAAAAGGTAATGTGGGCACTAGTAAAATTAGCAGAGCAACAAGAAATTCAGTTGAATCAGTTGAAAAATAATCAGAATCAAGGAGATGGAAAAGGGGGTAAACCAAGAGGAAGAATGAACAGAGAGGAGGCAATGAAAAAGTTTCCGTGTCACAGGTGCGGAAAAATAGGGCATTGGAGGAATGAGTGTAAGGCTGTGTTGAATAATAATGTCCAAACTGACACAGAATGGCGTGTCAAGAAAGCAACAGCAACAGGTAATACAGAACCAGTTACCACTTGCACCTATGCCAGATTCTGGGAGTAAAGTTAAATACAGTGTGGATACCACAAATTGGGAGGAAGTGGAAGGAGAGACGCAGTGACATCACAATTTCTTTTGAATTACGCATTTTTCGAGGAAGACAGTTACTGACGGTGCCTGAGAGGGGAGCACAAGGAGTGTGTGATTGGCGCATCCTTGCCGGTAGATTAGTCAGGTCCATACATTGAGGGAAAGGTTGAGGGAAATGATGTTACCTTTTTGTTGGATACTGGCGCTACACGTTCTACCGTGAGAACAACAGACGTTCCAAACCTACCCCTCTCGGGAGAAGCGATCCAAGTAGTGGGCTTTTCTAATAAACAAATTAGTACCTGTTACAGAACCCATGGAAATTAGAATAGTGAATTTTAAAGAAATGCACAAATTTATAGTGTGCGACTCCAGTCCAGTGAACCTATTAGGTCGGGAGTTACTGTGTAAAATGAATTGCGCAATTTTTTGTACCCCATGTGGTGTTGAAATTCAAACCCCAGACGAAGATGGAGTTTATAAACTAATGTTAGCCAAACAAGAGTCTGAAAATAAAAAGATGCTAGTGAAGGATCTCCCAAAAGAATTGCAGCATACGGTGAATCCTGAAGTGTGGGATTTCACTGGAAAAGATGTAGGATTAATGGCAAATGTTGACCGGATAAAAGTGACAGTGAACGAAGGTGCAGTTTACCCAAACATTCGACAGTACAAAATGAGCCCAGAAATGAAAGCAGGTGTTGCAGCAGAAATAAAGCGTTTGGTTGAGTAAGGCATTTTGCAGCAAATAATGAGCAGTCCATGTAATTCACCTAAGGCGCCTAAGGCAAGACCGTCTGCGCCCGTCCGCGCTCTGGCCGGGCACAGGGCCTGTCCCCCTGGTCCGGTACCGCCTGGTGGTGTACGCTACTCAAGGGAGGAACTCCTCAACCTAGACCCGGGTAAGTATACCATACATTGCTTTCAACTGTCCCCTGACAGTGTCTGCCATGCAAAAAAGAGCTCTCTTTGCGGTAGTTGTCATATATACCTCCCGGCCATTTTGAACCTTCCCATCTCACAGGAATCCATACCTGAAACTAAAAACTTGGCTGATCTTGATAGGGATCCTTTAAAATGTACCCTGTTGAAATCAAGATATTTGGTCAAGCACAGTACAGAGTGTGCATTACTACTTGAGGAATCCAAAGCTAAATTGGCTTTTCTCACAGAGACATGGACCGACAATTCTTCCGGTCCAGACCCGGTTAAGGCTACTCCGACTGGGTATCAATGCATTACCCTGGATTGGCCTGTAAAAAAAGGGGGAGGACTGGCAATTATTTACCACGACTCGTTCACACTGACATCAGCTCTTGTCTCTAATTTGAGTTGTGAGGCCTTAGCGTTTAATATTTACGCTGATAATCGCAGAACTCTTAGGGGCATATTAGTGTATCGCCCACCAGGATCTAAAAGTGTGTTTTTAGACTCGGTGGGGTCACTATTAGAAGAAGGAATGAGTTTAGAATCCTATTTTGTGTTGGGTGATTTTAACTTCTACCTTGAAGATTCCACTAATCCTGACACGATTCGATTAGAACAAATTATGGAGGCTGTAGGCCTCATACAACTGGTGGAGCCCTCCACGGATGAGAAAAGCCATACATTGGATGGTATTTTCTCTAATAACAAGGACATAGGGAATATTTCAGTTATCCCGATTCCGTGGTCAGATGACTGTGCCATTCAGTTCGAATTGAATAACCATTGGGTTCACCCTATTACTACAAAAACGATGCAAGAGATTAGACATTGCAAATTTTGATAACCTTCTCTTAAATACATTGGTGAACCCCCCTCCCGATGTGGAAGAGGCAACGGAGATGTACAATGACTGGTTAATTAAAGCCAGTGATGCAGTTATTCCAATAAAACAATGGATCCCCAGACGAGCCTTACCCACTGCTCCTTGGTATTCGGATGAACTTAAAGCCAGAAGCTGGCATGTAAACAAGCCGAAAGGGCATGGCGTAAATATTGTAACGAAGAGGCCAAGACAAAATATAAAATCTGAATCACAGACTATAAACATTTATTGTTAACAGTAAAGAAGGATTACTACTCAAGGCAAATTGAGCTGGCTAAATCTGATGTTAAAGAACTTTTTAAAATGATTATTAAACTGTCTACCCCTACTATTGCTAAAAGTCATGCCCATTCTGAATTTTGTAATGAAATAGCATGCTATTTTAAACAAAAAATTGATAATTTTTTTTATCTTTCTCTGAGACAGCTACAAAAAAACAAATCAGCAATAAAGTAATAGGTACGGGAAACTCTGGATCCCTACTGCCATTTAATATGTTTTCTCCTTTGGAAAGGAAAGATACGCTCAAAACACTTAATACAATTAAATCCGGAGCACCTAGCGACCCTTGTCCTGTGCGAATAATAAAACAAATTCCCGAAACTATAAGCACAGCATTAACTCTGCTACTTAATGCCATTTTGACCACAGGTGTTTTTACGAATGCATGGAAAAAGGCATCTATTCTTCCTCTTTTAAAAAAGAATAAGGGTAATTTGGACCCTAAGGATCCTAATAATTATAGACCAATTTCCAGGCTCCCTTTCCCGGCTAAGATACTGGAAAAGGTTATGAACTCCCAACTCAGCAATTTTATCCATCTTAACAACTCTTTGGAAATATCACAATATGGCTTCAGAGCCTACCATAGCACCGAGTTGGCTCTGTTAAAGTCTACAGAGGAAATTAGAGAAGCTATGGATAGAGGAGGACAGGCGGTGCTCATCCTGTTGGATCTATCCGCGGCTTTCGACACGGTCCATCACGAAATATTGATGGACCGGTTGTCGGAAGTTGGTGTCAAAGGGTCTGCATGGAAGCTCATACAATCCTTCCTATCCAATAGGTTGCAGACTGTTGTTCTTGATGGGATGGCTTCGGAAACTTTTACGCTTCCATGTGGGGAGCCACAGGGTTCATCACTTAGTCCGACCTTATTCAATGTTTATGTGGCCCCACTGGCGGAAGTTATTAGGCCCTTTGGCTTTCAGCTCGCCTCCTACGCAGATGACACTCAGATTGTGCTATCGCTGACAGAGGGAGCTGGAAAGGAGACTGGGTCCCGTTTCCATGATTGTATGAGGGCTATATCAATCTGGATGTCTTCTAACTGCCTAAAATTAAATTCCTCTTAGACCGAGGTCTTTAAATTTGAGAATAATCCCCGGGTCTGGACCCCAGATGGTGGCCTGAGGACCTTGGTAAATGCCCTGTACCTGTTAGGAAAGCTAAGAACCTGGAGGTCCTGGTGGACACTAGGCTCTCTATGGGAGACCAGGTGAGCATGGTGTCCTCAGCCTGCTTTATGGTTCTAAGGGTAATTAGGAAAATCAAGGCTTTTCTGACTAAGAATAATCTGAGGACAGTAGTGACAGCTCTTATACTGTCACGCCTGGATTAATGTAACTGCCTATACCTCAATGCTCAAGAACAACACCTTAACAGACTTCAACTGGTCCAGAATGCAGCGGCAAGACTGTTGACTGACACTCCTAAGTCTGTTTCCGTTAGAAGCAAACTGAAAAAACTACACTGGCTCCCAGTGAGACTCAGAACTAGCTTCAAGGCTCTCTGCACTGTTTTGAAGGCAGTAAATGGAATTGGTCCAGAGTTCCTTAGACATAGGCTGCAATGGTATATTCCAGGCAGGAACCTAAGATCTTCAAGTGCTAAGCAAGTACAAGTGGCCTCCTTTAAAAAAAAACAACTGGGGAGGTAGAGGTTTTATTGTGTGTGCATCTAGAGCCTGGAATGACTTGTCGTTCATGCTTAGGAATGCCCTGGATCTCCTGTCCTTTCGTAAGGGTCTGAAAACTTTGATCTTTTCTCAATAAAGCTATTCTCCTTCTCAGACAGGCAGCATCAGCGCCAGGACACCTTCGGGTAACCGTGCGCTCTGCAAAAATAAATAACATAACCTATAATTGGCATAAAGAAACCGAGTGGAAATTATAGGGTCGTGCAAGACCTCCGCAAGGTTAATAAAATTGTCGTCCCATGTTATCCAGTTGTGCCAGATCCTGCAGTGATTCTGTATCAGATACCATGGGGAGCCGATGGTTCACGGTAATTAATTTGTGCCATTCATTTTTCTTCATGCCATTACATCCAGATAGCAAATTTATTTTCTCATTCAATTTCGACGACCATGTTTTCGTCTGGAAACGTGTCCCTCAGGGGTACACAGAGTGCCCATCGATTTTCAATCAGATATTTAAAAAGTGTCTTGAATCTCTGGTCCTGCCTGGACAGTTTGTCCTGGTGCAGTATATAGATGACCTGTTGGTGGCATCTAAAACTCGAAATGACTGTGTTGTTGATACCATTGCATTGCTGAATCATTTGGCTGAAGGAGGGCATAAAGTGTCACCTGAAAAGTTACAATTCTGTACCACATCAGTGAAATATCTGGGGCACCAGATAGAGAGAGGTGTTAGAAGAGTTACCTCTAAAAGAATTAAAATAATTAGAAACATGAATCTACCTCAAACACATAAAGAAATCACAATGTTTCTTAGAGTTGTAGGTTACTGCAGGCAGTGGATTGTGGGATTTGCAGTCCTAGCTAAACCTCTGATACAGATGACAACGAAGAGAGCAAAAAACCCAGTAGAGTGGGATGACGAAAGCATGACTGCCTTCTTGAAGCTGCAAGACTGTCTGTGCTCAGCTCCTGCCTTAGGGATGCCTGATTATTCAAAGGAATTTGCACTGTTCTGTGATGCACATGACAATTGTGCATTGTCTGTTCTGACCCAAACTCACGGTTTAATGAGACGTCCTGTGGCATATTTTTCTGCTACACTGGATCCAGTGGCATCTGCATTGCTGGGATGTCTGAAAGCAGTAGCTGCAACCTGCATGAGCCTCGAGCAAAGTGAGTCCATCATTATGGGACATTCTGTAACTGTGTATGTCCCACATGCAGTGGTGATTCTATTAACAAGAACCTGTACTCAGTATTTAACTCCTAGTCGGCTGACTAAGTGTGAGCGGATCCTTCTTGGTGCAGGGAATGTGACCATTGCCAGATGCACTGTCCTAAAACCAGCTACACTATTACCTGAGTCACACTTTGAAGAAGTGAAAGAGGAAGTCGAGCATGATTGCATCGACCTCACCGAATACAGTACTAAGCCCCGTCCAGACATAAGAGAAGAGCCATTGTTAAGATCAGAATATGAGCTCTTTGTAGATAGCTCATGTATGAGACAGGTGAAGGAGGATTGAGTGCTACTTATGCTGTGTGTACGTTGTGGGGTGCAGTTAAAGCATCCTATTTACCTGGAGTCAAGAATGCTCAAATAGCTGAATTAGTTGCATTGACAAGAGCCTGCAAATTTGGGAAAAACTGGAGGGTAACCATATACACTGAAAGTCAGTATGGTTACGGGGTTGTGCATGACTTTGGCCAACTCTGGATGCAAAGGGAGTTTCTGACTTCTCCGGGTACTCCTATTAAAAATGGACATTATGTAAAAGACTTGCTGGAAGCAATTCAATTGCCAAAAGAAGTGGCTTTGGTCAAGTGTGCTGCTCACAAATCGGGAAATGACAAAGTGACAGCAGGCAACCGATATTCTGACCAACTAGCCCAGCATTGTGCCAAACATAAGGAAGGGAGGGGAGGAAGTAAGAGATTTGCAAAATGAAGCAGAAATGAAGGAAAAGGAAGAGTGGGAGAAAATAGGATGTCGAAGAAGGGTTGAGGATGTTGTTATTATTTAACTTGACGGGAGGCCTGTGTTACCAGATTGTATGCTTGCTCCTATGGCTAGGATGTATCATGGAGATTCACACATCGGTAGAGATGCGATGATTCGATTGTTTAGACAGAGTTGGTTCAATGTGAGATTCAGGAATGTAGCAGAGAGTCTTTGCCAGAGGTGCATAACCTGCCAAAGAATGAATCCTGGTAAAAGAACTGTAGTGTTGCCAGGAAAGATTGGAAAAGCAGAAGGTCCCTTCATACGACTTCAGATTGATTTCATCCAGTTACCCCCTTGCCGAGGACTGAAGTACGTCCTTGTCATTATCTGCCTGTTTTCAAAATGGGTGGAACCCTACCCTACTCGCAGGAATGATAGCCTCACTTTAGCTAAGCTTCTACTTAGGGAACTCATACCTAGGTTCGGTTTTCCAGTAACAATTGAATCAGACCGATGGTCTCATTTTAATATTAAAATAATTTGTCTGATCTGTGAAACTTTCCAAATTGAGCAAAGGCTGCACTGTGCATACCGTCCAGAGGCTTCTGGAGTGGTAGAACAACTATATGGCACAATAAAATCACGATTGGGAAAGATGTATGAATCTACCCGATTGGAGTTGCCTGATGCTTTACCTCTTGTTCTGATGGGACTCAGAAGCATCCCAGACAGAAAAACAGGCTTGAGTCCCCATGAAATACTCATTGGAAGAGCAATGAGGCAACCATGGGTACCAGGACACAAGCTGATAAATATATCTGATGATTTAGTACTCGAGTACTGCAAAGAACTGGCTGACCAAGTGCGTTCTATCTCTCACGAGGTTAGGGAAGACGTTGTCGCCAGACAATCAACTCCAGCACATGATCTGAATCCAGGTGACTGGGTAGTGATAAAAGAACATACTCAAGAATCGTGCCTAGCACCAAGATGGGGAGAGCCACATCAAGTGATATTGGTTACCACCACATCTGTGAAGTGCAGGGGAATTCCAAATTGGATCTATGCCAGTCACACCAAGAGGGTGACAGAACCTGATGAAGTAGAAGCTGAAGGTTGTGCAGCTGACGGGTCTCGAGAAGTTGATCCCGAAGTAGTTGATGAAGAGCAACCGAGCACCAGTCAGGATGATGGATTCCAGTAGTTGACATACCTGCAGAATTTGTGAGAACCAGAAGTCAAAGCTATCTAGATAGACAGAGTGATAGTGAGGATGAGTCAGGATTAGAAGAATGTACTCATATTACAGAAATTCAAGCCAATAGTAAATCTGAGGAGGACCAGATAAGGGCAGATCGATGTACTCAGACATTTGAAACTCCAGCCAGAACTCCTGAGTCTGAGGAGTGACCGATAGGTATTAGGGCGAAAGCTCAGAGAGAAGACAATCAAGAAATCCAAAAACCTGAGTAGGACCAGATAGGTGTAGAAAAACGTGCTCAGGAAGAAGAATGCGAACAAAGTCAAACTCAAAGTCAAATACAGCAAACTCCTGAACAAGGCCAGATTAGTATCCAGGCAGAAGAAACAAAATTAGGATCTGGACCAAGTCAGATAGAGAGGGATACAGAAGACGACATTGAAATAGATGTGCCACAACTGAACGAAAATAAAAGAGTATCTGAAGAAAGTCAAAGCACAGTGCCAGCTAAAAGGCTTAGAAAGGAAGACAAGTGGCCTAAGTTTGTTAAAAGACTGACATTTCGCCTTAAAACAATAAATGAAGAACCAGAGCAAGTAAATGAAATATCAAGTCAAGCTGGGCCGTCCACAGAGTAACCAAGAAGAAGTCCACGTTTGAAAAGACCGAATAACAAATTCAAAGGACCTGAGTGGACCTATGTCATACTTGAAGATTTTGGAAATCTAGAACTGAGTGATGACGAACTGATTGTTGATCAGACTGACGAAGAAGTGAGACCAACTTGAGAAAAGATTCACAGGTTAAAGTCTGTGAAAAAGTTACAAAGAGGGGATAAAGTCTCCTTAGTCAGAAATGGCTGATTATAATGTTAATAGAAAACCGAAAAGAAATTGTCTAAGGACATATTGTTGAGTATGCACATGTAGTATATTGATAGTGGTTATAGTATGGTTTGGACTTGCATTAGCTATACCTTATTTGATGAGCAAAGATATGCAGAATAACCCTAATATACCTGTACAAGTAGATGCACCTGAGAAGTTAGACACACATACACATGAGAAAGCAGTTAGTCTCAAGAAGCACCAGATGAGGTAAATTTACATTATAGAAGAGCTAGAAATAGAACTAATTTGAAAGTATTTGCTAATCTGTTAGTACATTATGTAGAACCTATGGAAATCAGTGATTGTTATGTGTGCATGAAGTTGACCACCAGTGGCTGAAGGGGTGACATACCACCACTCACCCCTGACATATGATATTTCATGCAGCATTTTAGCTAGTCTGTGTTATAGAACTGGAAAATTACAATATTATTTTTCCAATTTTGATGTAATCTTTTCTGAAGTTCCTTTACGTAGAAATTTAAACTGTATTTCTAGAATTAGAGATTCTACACACTTCATGGGTGATAATTTTCTAACAGTAGGTTCAATAGATATAGCTAAAGCATGCAAAGATAATCTAACATGCATATTACATGAGAACAAAAGATGTTTTTATATATATATTTTTTTTTATATTTCTTTTTTTTTAAACAAACATCAGCAAAAATGTACATTACAGTGGGTCAAATACCGCAGCCGAGTATACATCGTGGGGTCACAGGATAAACAAAACTCAAAATTATATCGGAACTTCACGGAGAGTGGGGAAACATCAGGGACAACATTCATGGGTGGTGGACAAATTTCTCCTCTGTAACTTTTTCAAGGCCTCCAAATCAATGGCCATTGCCGAGGGAGTCCCCTCGGAAAGTGCATAGTTTTCTCCCTAAACATACACCAATCTAAATTGTTTTCCCATCCTTCCAAGGAGGGGGGCTGCGCCGCTCCCCACAATTGGGCAATATTCCGCTTGGTGATCATATAACATAGAGTGACCCATTGCGTCAGCGAAGTGTTTAAGTCAGCATGTTCCCATATGTTAAGTAAACTTCTCCCTGCCTCCGGAGACAGGGAAACTCCGAGAACTCTATGTATAGTGTTATGTATGCTGCGCCAGTAAGTGGTGACGTGCTCACACTCCCAGCTAATATGCATAAAGGTACCAACTAAACCACATTGCCTCTTGCACAGCCCGAGTCTGAAAGCCCCATATGTACCAATCTGGGTCCGGTAAGGTAGATCCTATGTAAAATCTTGACTTGAACCAGTCTGAGGCGTGCTGGGATCGCAACCTCCCTAGGAGAGGACACGCCTGTCTGCCAGTCTTTCTCATCCAGCTCTATACCGTCTTGTGTCCACTTGTCTCTCAGCACCTCAAGGGAGTCAGTCCTGTGATTAATCAGGTTTTTATATATCAGAGAAATCGTTTTGTCAGGAAGGTGTCGTCTAGTACTCTATCTTCCAAAGGGAAGCTTCTGAAGGTTCCATCTCACCGGGCAATAATGAAAGGAGGGAATGCCAAACCTGCCCATACCAAAAGAACTCGGAGTGTGCGAGTTTATACTCCATCTGCATTTCTTCAAATGATTTGATCTTCCCCTTCCACCAGCTATTCCTGACCGTGGAAATGCCTATGAGTTCCCACTTGTCAAAGCCTTTTGTCTTTCACAGCTTGCCAAGCCGAACGGAGTCCCATAGCGTGGTAGCTATAGTCAATCTATTTCTCCAACTCAATGAGTCCGTGGTTTAGTGGGACCTGTTAATGTCACCTTGTTAGGTCGAGAATATAAGGCTCTGTTATAGTTGTTGCCTGGAAGATGCCGTTTATCCATGGTATAGGCAGGATTGTCAACCCTGCCATAAGTGCAGTGGTTGATTGCCGCCAGATGGGCCGCCCAATAATATCTCTTGATATCCGGGAGGGAAATGCATCCGTCGTACCAAGAAAGAGTCAGCTTGTGCACCACAATGCGAGGCCTGCCACCCACAACAGACTCTGATGTAGGCTCTCAATTTCTTGGAAACAACTAGATGGCACTACCTCCAAGGTATTTTGCAGAGCATAAAGAAAACATGGGAGGGCCATAATTTTAAAGAGGGCCGCTCTGCCCAATAATGAAAGAGGAAGCCTCTTCCAACTGGAGACATCACTCCTAAACCGATGAAGAGGGGGACGAAGATTTCGAGAGTACCTGATTGAAGGTTCTAGGGACAAGAAAATGCCCAGATATTTAAACCCTTCAACGCTAAACTGTATAGGACAGTTTCTAGGAGGTACTGGGGGGGTCACCCTTTAATACGAACAACACAGATTTCTTCCAGTTAATTGAAAGTCCTGCATTTCTCTTGAAGGAGGCCAGGACATCAAAAACCACAATAAGAGATTTACGGGCGAGATCAAATTAAGCAAATTGTCATCCGCATATAGAGATATGCGGTCCGCCCAATCAGGACCACCGCAGACCCCTAATCGAGGCTCCCAACGTATCCAAGCGGCAAGGGGATCTTTAGCCAGAGAGAAAAAAAGGGGGGAAAGAGGGCAACCCTGTCGGGTAACGCATCCCAACAAAAAAGAAGCCAAGACTCTGTTGGTTACTACTACTTGAGCAAGCGGCTCCGAGTACAGCAGACGTATCCAGCCAATGAACCTGGGCCCAAACCCAAACTTAGCCAATACCGCCCTTAAATAAGACCATTCAATCGTGTCAAATGCCATTGTTGCATCTAGTGACGCAAATATAGCCGGTTCCTGCAATGTCTGAGCCCTAGCCAAAACTCTGTGTAGTCTACGTAAATTTAAAGCAGTATTTCTATGGAGCATAAAGCCCGACTGATCGGGGTGTACTAGGTCAGTGATGACCTTGATCAGTCTATTTGCCAATAGTTTGGCCAGAATTTTGGACTCAGCATTGAGAAGAGAAATACGTCTGTACGGGGCACAGTCTGTTTTAATCTTGCCCTCCTTGTGTATAACGACTATCTATGCGACTCTCTGGTCTCTGGGAAGAGTCCCTCTATCTCTGGACTCCAGGAACATATCCTTTAGGTAAGGCGCAAGACGATCCGGCTTAACTTATAAAGTTCTATAGGGAGTCCATTGGGGCCTAATGCCTTGCCGGAGTTCAAGGAACGGACAGCCAGGGCAATTTTATCAGCCGTAAGCTCACTATCCATAAAATTTGTATCTTCAAGGGAGAGACACGGAAGTTGTATGTCTTGAAGCAACAGATGAGAGTCAGCCTCTGGGCAAGAAGAAACTGAAGTGTAAACCATCTGGAAATGTTTGGCAAATTCATCTACAATATCCTGTGAGTCTGTGAGTCTTTCCCCCTCCTCTGTTAGAAGCTCAGGGACCAGTCGGCAAGCCCACTCTTTCCTATCCAACCATGTGATACATTTTCCTGCCTTATCTCCCAAATCGTAAAGCCTACCCTGCTGCTCCCTACCAAGTGCTTTGGCCCTGTCTGTGATCATCGCTTTGTAGTCATGCTGTTTCAGGCGCAACTGGTGAAGCTTACACTGCGTCACCTCCTGTTCCAAGTCCCTCTCCAATCCCCCGATTTCAGTTTCTAACTCCGTCACCTCCCTCTGCTTCTCCTTCTTTGAGCCCGCTATCAGTGACAGGGCGTGACCCCTGACAACGGCTTTAAAAGCCTCCCATAGGGACCACAGAGAGGAGACAGAACCCACATTTGTAACAAAATATTCTTCAAACCTGGCAATAAGGTCTTTTCGAATTTTGGGTTTGCGTAGATGCCATGGGTTTATCGGGGCCACCCTCGCTGCTGAGCCGCGATGTACAACTATATGGATCCACAGGGGAGAATGGTCCGAGATGCCACCAGCCAAATGAGCGACCCTTAGATGTTTTTAGATTTAGTAGAGAAAAGGAGACAGGATTTCCATAGCCTCTGATCAGAAACAAAAGGTTCCTAAATGGGCTGAAAATAAAGAGTGTACCTCTAATGGCAAGACTCAAACTGCTATGTTGCTGGATTTCGAAAATAAAGGGAAACTCTGTCTCCATAGGGAGAAAACAGATTATTATAACAATATATTCATTGGTTCCAGTGAATGTGAACATAATTTCAAAGTAATCAGGGGTTGGGGTTTCAAAGATGGAACTGAACCTGGAATTTATTATATTTGAGGGAGCAGAGCCTATTTTAAGTTACCTGTTCACTGGTATGGGAGTTGCTGTTTTGGAATAGTATTCCCAAAGGTGTACCATGTAGAGAAAATCACTGGAAGCAATGAAAAAAACGAATGGACTAACATGTATTAAAAGAACAACGTTTGCTGAAATTGTCGGTGATATATTTAGTGCAATAATACCTTCAGTGGGAATGGTTCTGAACACACAAAGAATGTGCAAATTGTCAACAGTGGTTGATCGCTTATCGACTAACACTGCTAGTGGATTTCTAATGATCATACCGAACTAATTGCGGTAAGATCAATGGTCTTGATATATTATTGGCAAAAGAGGGTGGGGTCTGTAGAATGCTGAAGACGCAACATTGTTGCACTTACATTCCAGACCAAAGTGTTGAAATTGGAAAATATGCAAGACATATTACACATTTGAGAGAAGAATGAAACCACTGGAGGTTGACAGTGCATGGAAGAGACTAATTAGTGGTCTCTCCTCTATAGGTAGTTGGTTTTCTAACGTAGGAAAGAGTTTCGTGGGTAAAATACTGATGCCAATGGTGGGAGTAGCCCCACTGATTTTAGGGATAATAATTTGTTGCAAATGTCGCAAGCATTAAAAGACATATACAGTAAATAAGAAAGGAAAGAAAATAAATGTCAATGAAATAGAACTTGAAGAATTAAATGGGGATTTGTATAAGAAAATGAAAAACTTTCACATGAATAATGGGGGGAAAGCCTAAAAGAGTGTTTGAAGAAATAGAGCTGAATAAATGTTGAAAGTTGGCGTCTGTTTCTGTAATTTGTGATGATATAAAATATCATCAAAGAGGGGATTGATGAAGCAAGGTTTTCACGTAAAGAGACTTGCTCGGATTTAATCTTCACGAAATAACGTATAATGCGCTAATAAACATCTTTTGTATTACTAATAATGCACCACACAACATTTCTAGTATCTGGGGAAGCTTTACAATGTGCTTTATACTAACAGTAATTTGAGTGACTTAAAATGGCTGTGCAATGTGGGATCTTTACTGCGCATGCGTCTGTCACACTCACGTGACATGACGTACTCTCTGCTTTGGTGGCAAAACTTTGCTTCTGCGCACTAGAACTAAAGACGGCTGCTCTATGTTTCACATGCTAATTCTTGCACTGCTGCTCGTACTAAATCTTGTTCGTTTTTACTAACCACTACTGCTATAGTTAAAATAAAGTAATGGGAATAGTATAGAGATAAGTGGTATACAGTACATTCATTTATTCTTTGTTCTAAAACTGTTTCTCTTTGACTTTGTTACTAGCTCGTATTTGGGCCTGATGTGTCATTGCTAAACTCCATTTTGGGACTATCAACGAGCATGTGCTGAAATCCCTCGAGTCCACAATCCATGGCATTGAATCTGTGACAGTGAAAGTCTTGCCTGCGATGTGCCTGGGAACCCGACCTTATGAACCTCCAAGAGGAAGACAATTTGATAAATTGTTTAACTGATTTACTATTAGAACATCCATTGTTGGGTGGAATAAATGTGTATGGGGAAATAGAAATCATGGGAGGGAACATTAATTTGAATATATGAATGAAGTAACCTCATAACTGGTATGGTGTGATGACCTCTCCTTGTCTTTTGAATTATCAAATTGAGGGAATACACAAACTTGCAACATTGGGGGGTGGTACACTGCCCTGGAAAAGGGTATAACTAAGGTAGGCTTAGCTAGTTAGATTGTCCGACTTGTCCGAATAGCTGACCTGTCACTGACCCAACGTACTCAATAGGCGATCGAGAGCAGAGGTACTGGCGGAGCACTCTGTCGATAACCCAATCGGGGTTCTGGGAAGAAGATTTGACAACCTCATCGGGGTTCTGGGAAGGAGTTTGATAACCCAATTGGGGTCAGACAGTCAGCTGCGGAGAGGGGTGTGACGATGGTGTTGCACTTTACCTGTGGGTGCCGGTCTTGACCTGCAGTGGTCCTGTCCTGATCCAATTTGGTCTGTACATGTCCTGATTCTGGTTTACACCTGTCCTGACTTGTTGGCACCTGAACTATCGGGGGTCCTGTGTTTTATCCCAGCCCATGGCCAGGGTTGGTCTTCACACCATTCTACGGAAATATAAAGTAGAGTGGGTAGGTCTTTGTAATGTTTCCCTTTTCTTACCCTTCCTATGTTTCAATGCTTAAAGAAAGTCTCAAGAAAGTCTCGTAATATTTTCATATCATCTTACTTTGATTATTTTCTTCCTAATTGAACGTGCTTTAATTGAATTGGTATGGACTATGACACTTAAGAATTTACATAGATAAACTGTTTAAACCTTTCCCGAAGTCTGTGGTTTTTTAATAAATGAAAATGTTTATTACTGCCTATTATTCTACCACCCTTGATCCCTTAGGACTCTAGGTACCGGTGAATAGGATTGGTAAGTCAATGGTATAGGTTCTAAAAAAGGTTAAATTAAATCTGATTACGCGTAGGTTTACCTGTTCACAGTGTATAGGTTTGTATGGACCCTGGTGAGTATGGTAAAACGAGCAGGTGAGCCCGCGCTCTATCAGTCCCCAAGACTTGTTTTCTAACTTTCCGATCTTTTGTTACATCTTTTAGCTAAGAGATGACGGATTTTGTCGGTTATTTGTTTGACTGTATCTCGTTTGAGCGCGATGCTGTGAAGGGAAGATGTTTCTATTTTCCTTCACTGACAGGACAACTATATAAAATAGTACCCGCGTTCAATAACAAAAAAATACGATTACAATTGCCAGTAATGCATGTGTTTTTTATTCCAATTTTACAGGCCAGTGTAAATGTCGAACTGCTGTGATTCACCCAGAGGAAGACTGAGTTCAGACACGAGAAAAATGACTGAAGCAAGGTGCATCAAAAAAAGCTGTCCTCAACATCTCTACTCTAATAAACTCTAGTCTTCAAAGGCAACTTTCATCTGCCCCTCACTGACAGACAAAGTGGTGGTAAATAATTGCCATTTTCTTTGAATCTAAATTCTTGAAATGTTTGTGCAGTCCATTAGGTTTAAATATCACCAAACTTCCTAAACTAATCCGTTTATGCGGTTGCACTTTGCTTGAAGGATGCTATAATTTTCAGTCCAACCTAAGTCATAACACTCATGCTCTGAACAGCTAATGTAGAATCAGCAAATTAGTATACCACCTAAACTGTCTTCTGCCGCGTAAATTTGTTTACCTAAACCATGTAATCAGAATTGAACAGACCCTTTATTCCAGTGGACATTTTCCCAAAGGCCTCGAACTTTTGGGGGCCGATATCGAAATCCCAGTGCTTCTCCTGGTAGCTCTGTCACCTTCCCCTGTTCCCGACGTTTTTTGATTCAGCCACAGAGAGGTTCCAAGAATGAGACAGAGGGATGGATGGGGGAAGTAAAGAGAACGGTATCAGGGAGAGGGAAGATGGAGAGGAGAGAAGGAGAGAGAGAAAATGTGTGGAAAGAAAGAGAAAGCACGAGGAGGTGAAGGGAGTGGGATCAGTTTGAGGATTTTTGCCAGTGAGAGGGCATTATGCTGTTCTTACTATCACTCTCTGGTCAATAGACTTGTGTAGTTGCCCGAGAGGTAAAAGGGGGTTAACATCAAGTCAAATGTCGAGTTACAGTGTAACCCATTCAACTACACAATGAAGGCCTGAACTGATGAGTAAGATTAAAATAATTTATTACAAACTCAAAGCTAGACTGATATAAATGAGCTGCAGAAACATATTAAAAAAATACAGAATAACTAATGGAAATTCAAACAGTTGAATAAAGTTAAGCCTCAATAATAGGAAGCATATAAGAAATTCAAAAGCAGCAATACAAAATATGAGAAAGAGAATTTGGTAATTAGATTACAGGTTTCGGTCCTTTTTTCCATGCATGAGGATATCGAAAGTCCTCAAATTAATCCTATACTAAGCTGGGGACCGTCAAAACCTTAATGGAATTGAGGGAGCAAGAAGGGTGTCAACATAGTGGAGACTTCAGTAAAAGTTCTCCAAATCAGGGAAAATGAGTTGCATAGAGCCACACAATGGGAAATAAGGCAAGAGGTCTGTACCTCTCAGAGTTCAAAGGTTATCTAATGCCTAACTAGCAATGTGAACAGCAATTAACACACAAAATGTACATTATTGTCTCTAGTACAATTCCATCTTGTCACAATAGAAATTGGCCACATCCTTCATAACTCCAACCTTCCAGTTGGAACATCAGGTCGACCTAGAGCGTCCTTTTCAGCCATGGCAGTCTGTCTCCTATTTAATTAACATGTCTCCTTCTTGCCAAAGGTTTCCTACCATACATCCCTATCACTGGAACACACAATATTCCTTTCACTAACTAACAAAGCCTTGAGACAGCACCTGCATTGGACCGAACATGCAAAGCAAGCAAAACTTTCATGTTGTGGGTAAATATTGAAGCCTAAAATCTTAAGACCTTTGGTCAGACTAACTTTAGCAAAACAAAAGGTGCACCTGACATTTAGATCTATGTGCACAAGCACTCACAAAATCAAAGCAGTTCTACAAAGGTATCGTAAGTAAGAAAGCATGGTTTCAGATGTAATAAAAATTCAAATAAATGTTGCATAACTTGAAAAATATGTGTAACTTTATATAAGAACTAAGATTTCTTTGTTAACCTAAATATAAATGTAACACTCTACGATGTAGCATTTTATAAGTACAGTTGAATACTCCATATTCATTCCTAACATAAGGATAAACTGAGCATAATGAATGATAAATGCACATGAGTATATTATGTTTCTGTAACGTGTAAGGGTAAAGTTAAATTTACGCTGCTCCAATACCCTGCTCAGGAAACAGCCTTTAGATTGCATGCTTTACATGGCATGCCATTACAACGCGGTCGTTACAAAAAAAAACATTACATCGTAAGTCGATACCACAACTTTCTGTAGGGGGAGGAAGGTGTTCGATTTACAATCCAACACCTTCCCTGCTGTTGCACCAACTGGAGTCGGAATAGTAAATTATACTATTCCTAAGTCCAGCGCGACCCCTACAGCAAGTTGTTGAAGCGACTTGCGATGTAATGGTTCGAGTTGTAACAACGCAGTCATTATAAGTACTGCGTTGTAATGGTTTGCGATGTAAAGTATGCGTTCTAAAAGTACATATCCCCCCTCTGATGGAAATCAAGCCATTACATCATGAGAACACTCTCTTATCAGATAAACTCGACTAAAACCGAGTGGTCCTCTCATTTTCCATCTAGATTCCTCCAGACGTTTTAGGTCATCATAATATTTACTCTGAATCTTCTCTAACTCTATATCTGCTCTTTTGCTTTTCACTCTCTTACTCTGCTTTAACCTCGGTACACTTTAAAAAAAGCAACTATAGATATCGCACAGACAGCAATAATCACAAGAGGCTTCAAGACAGAACCGACTATTCCACTTTTCAAGTTTCTAAACCTTTTACCTACTGCACTGAATCCATTACCAATGGCTTTCCAGGTACCTGTTGCTACCAAACCCTTCAAATTTTTCTGCAAGTCAGTAATATTCTTAATCCAATCCAATCCAAACAAGCTTTCTTCGACAGATAGTCATAAAAGCACATACATATATATATATATCATTTACAGTAAAAGTGTCATACACAATTATACATGAAAGGCTTGTTCCGGTAAGGGACAAATGCACATGTAGTTTAAGCCAACAGTTAGTCAAGGTTTCCTGCAGCATTCTCTACATTGATAATAAAACTAGCTCGTACAACAAAGTTCCTAAAACAACATATAAAACATTCGTAAAAAACACTATAAATAGGAGTTCCTGCTATTAGGAAACACTGTATTATGTGGATGGATACGGTTATCTAAAAACATTTAACCAGAGAAATATTTTATCACAATTGTGCAGCAGATTTTAAATACAGTTAAATTTCAACCTGATTATCCACATCCACCCTAGATATTTGGCAACTGCTAGAAATGTAGGAGATGAGGTATTCATAATGTATTTTTGCAAGTCCTTACTGTTGTGTGGAATACAGTACAACACTGTTGAATCTTTAACATTCAAAAGGCTCTGCCCTCCTTTGCAAGAAGGATGTCTAACGTAAGTCTATCTTGCAAAACTAAGGACCTTTTAGCAACCATTTTAGTATCGAAAAGTAGCAAAGCTCCTGAAGTACTAGTAGATAGCTTGTCAACCAAAGTCAACAGTTTTCTAATGTAGATGTCATTCAATATTACTCCTTCAGAGAAGATTGGCACTAAAAATAGCTCCACAATTCCTTCCGCACTAGATCCTGGTTTGAGCCAAGTACTCTGTTCCCACAAAGGATCATCACATTTTCCACATGATACTTCTTGGGAAAAACTACACCACGATAGTATGTACCATACCATTTCTTGGGTAACTTGAAGTAAGCATACTTTCCATTAATGAAATAAACTTCTGGGATCACAGTATCATTGCCATCTTAATATAATTCCTACCTATCTCTAGCCTCAAGCCTATGGTCACATACTGTCAGAGTCCCCAACACTTTCTTTCACAGCTTGTAAATTTAGGTCAAAAGAGTCAGAAGAATTCTTCACTCATTTTGGGTTAAAGGTTTCTTTAAATAAAAGATTTGTTTATTTGAAAGTACTAGTCAACCGAAATACATTAACAAGAATTCCTGTTGACTCCATTTGACCTCCATAAAAAATCCTTACCTGCATGAGAAGTCTCGCCTAACTTCCTCAGAGATTTCAACTTCCAGTTCACGCAAGTACTTCCTGTGAAGGAGAGAAGATTATTATTCAGAATGAATGTTGTTTTAAAAGTCTTTAATTAACATTATCACATCTAGAAACAACCTTCAACATAAGAGGAGCTATAGCTGAAACATTTTGGGTATGAATATTGCGTTTGGTACATATTAAATCCATACTAATATTATAAAGAGAGAGCCCAAACCTTTGAGGCGGGTAATCTCAGTAACCACAGCACCAATCACAACACCCAATACAGCGTTGGAAAGGGCAGTTGCAGCAGAAGGACATAGGCTATGCAGACGGATAAAAAAACTATACTATATATTATAGTACTATATAATATCTATACTACTATAATAAAGGAAGAACTTTCAGCCTTTGAGGCGGGTAAACTCGGGAACCACAGCGCCAATCCACACACCCGATACACCGTTGGAATTGTCAGGGTGTGTAGATGGTTATAGACTATATAAATAAATAAAAAAATGTTATTTAAAAAAATGTAAAGTAAAAAAAAAAGTAGTACCTCCGAAGTAGCACCGGCTGCGACGTGCGTGCTCACGTCAGGAGCGCGGGGAGGAGCGGCGTCCAGGAGCGCGACGAGGAGCGGCAGACATGGCACAGGGGAGGAGTGGTGACGTGAGGAGCAGCGGACAGGCCAGCGGCGGTGCGAGCAGCTGACAGGCTGGAGGAGCGGTGACTGAGGTAAGGGAGCGGCGGACATGGCGCGGGGGGAGGAGCGCTGACGTGAGGAGCAGCGGACAGGCCAGTGGCGGTGCGAGCAGCGGACAGGCGGGAGGAGCGGCGGCTGAGGTAAGGGGACCCATGTCGGGGCAGAGGGGACCCATGTCGGGGCAGGCGGGGGTCGGGGCAGGCAGGGGTCGGGGCAGGTGGGGGACGGGCCGGGTGGGGGCCGGGCTGCTGGACAATGTTGGGTGTGGGCGGCGGTCGGGGAAGCCTGTTGCTCCCGGACAACTTCGGGACGGGCTGCTAGTATATTTATATGTATAAATTCCTGTTGAAATGCTTAAGTGTACTTAGTTGAAATATTGTTACAGTTTTCAGGTACACAAGGATAAAAGACGAAGCGAGACTAATCAATCCTTGGGCTGAAGATCGCTGTTTTTCTGGTTGTCTCTTCTCTGTCCCCTACCCCTTTCGCCATGTTGAACTCGTTCGCAAGTATTAGTTAAGAAAGGGTATTTGCGGAATGCCTTCTCAGTGTGGGGAATTGCGGCATTCTACTCCTGTGCAATTTGGAAATCAATCACGCTCTGACACATTCACTCTTTCCCACAAATATGGTGTCTATTTCATTCTTCTCATGCCGCAGAAACACTTTAACTTCAAGTTGCCAATCTCCTGAATTCCTTGCTATCTGATGATTCATTCCTTCCTGTAACCATTTAGTTATCGTGTTTAAACTAGTGGCATGTGCTATTACTGCTCTGTATCTAGTCTCCACTAGCTTCAAAAAATTCTTCTCAACATCTGACAGTAAGCAAGCAAGCACGTATGTGCATAAGCAGCGTCTAATGTGTTAACAGGGACAAAATATCTTTTGGCTGTGTTATTTATTTGAGATTATACATGTTTATTTAGATGTCTGAAAGGGGCAAATCATAGTTCGAATAATAATACTTTAAATGACCCTGTGCATAGAAAAGACTCAACAAAAGTCTACAGAAGACCCCATAAACTAAAGTTGTATGGTGACAAGTTATACCTCCTGCCACTAATGCAGGTAGTTGCTTTCGTAGTGTCAAGATATTCATAAAGCTATCTAGTATAAGCATTCGAAGAATGATCTCCTCAGGCCAGTGGATGGCGAATAGCAGCAGCAGATTATTCTCTGGCATTCTCCACCTGTGCAAACAGCAAAATCAAAGTTCATAAGGTATGCAGTACTTTATTATTTACAAATCTTCGCAAGGCTTCCTTAGCCCTACTTTATGTTCTTCTAAATGACAACCCTACACACTTTCAATAGACTTAGACCTCAGTACTCTTTTTACTTTGTCTACAAAGTCTATTTGAATTTTTCTGATAAGGAAAGGTTCATTGTCAGTTAGTTCTAAAACTAAATGTTTCATTTGTCTCTTAGCACAGGGAATTCACTCACATTCAGGAAAGTAAATTCTTCAACATACATCCAGGGTAAGGTGTCACCAGGCACTTAATCTTGTTCACAAATGAAGTTCAAAGGTAATATCAAACTGAAGATCAAATTCCTGAAGCTTAAGTTGAATCTCCACCATTATCTCAGAATTCTCAGTTTTCTCTCTGTCATTTGCAACAAAGTAATTTAATTCAGGGGAAGAATACCTTTGACAGAGCACTCAAGCTCATTTTGGTCATCTGAGTACAGTCCCCTCACTTACCTCATCACTCAGACCAGAATCCACAGAGATACCCGAAATGGTATGGAGTTCAAGCTCTACTGGCAAATTCAATCTCCCTCTTTCTTGTTTTCTTGGCCAACTGTCTCTAGCTGCCACTCGCGGTTTTACAGCACTGGGTTCTTCGTCAGGGTCTAGCTCTTGGTCATTCATCACCACAGTATAAGGTTACCCTGCTTCAGCTCCAATTGTTGATTCATCCAGATCTACCTCAGGCTGATCAAGTGCAGTTTCAATCTCTAACTGGTCCCCTACATCTTTACTAACATGCCCCTGTGGGTTTTTTACCACCACTGGCACTTCTGGGCGAGACTCTGTTATCTCATCAAGGGGACACTAAACTCTGCAAGTATCGTCAGTGTGCACCCAGTTAGGGAGACTTCAACACTTTACAGCAGTCGTGCTGCTGAGAATATACCTGGTAAGGGCCATGCCAGCGGGGCTCCAAACGTCTCTTCCTTACATGTTTCTTCGACAAGACCCAGTCACTGGGATTAAGGCCATGGCACTGCTCCTGTTGAGATGGAGCTGTGGCCGCGTTAACCTGATGAGACACAGAACGTACCATGTCAGCCAGTCCTGAAGTATTCAAGAATTATGTCATCTGTTATATTTACAAGCGCATTCACAGGCAAAGCTGGCTGTCTCATTAGCCTAGCCCATGATGATCTCAAAGGGCGACCATGCTGTCTTCTTATCAACACTACAAAGACTCATTAGCACAGGAGGCACAGCATATGTCCACTTCAAGAATGTAGAAGCTTACTCTTTAGCTAATCTGGATTTCAAAGTGGCATTGATCTGCTCCACTATTCCCGAAGCCTCAGGTCAATAACTGCAATGTAGTCTCTGCTCCACTTGGAATGCGGCACACCACATTCTCAGGACCTCATTATTAACTCTAGAGAAGTCAGAAATCCAAACCTGTGTAAGAGTTTTCTCAACAACAATTTAGCTACTGTGAGACTCTCCTTGTGGTCGGGTAAGCTTCAACCCAACAGGAAAAGATGCACACAATCACAAGGACATATCTCAGCCGATTTCACATGATCATTTCGATAAAATCCTACTGCATTCTATTAAATTAATCTCCTGATCTCCCTGTGTGACTCAATTTGACTCAATGTTACTGCAGTCCACTTACCTACTTTCATCTGCTAGCACACAATCCACCTGTGACACAACACTTCAGCCATTAATCTGAATCTAGGGTTAAAAAATATTTAGTGAAACAACTGAACCATAGCATCCCTCCCCACATGAGTTGGCCCATGATAATGCCTAGCCATGGGTGGCAACAAGCTGTTTGGTAACAGAGGTCTTCCATCTCCTGACACACAAATATCATCATCTGCAGACTCCAGTGTGTCCGCTATCCTAATGAGCTTCATAGTTGGGAATAAGGGAAGTAATACACTGTTGTGGAGAGATTTGTAGGCGTGGGTGAGTAGCTTGAAGATTACTCTCCTCTCAACGTGGAGGCCTCACAGGTGTTTGTTGATGTGCTCATGTCGTGGGATGCCACGGACGGGTTTGGCCATGGTGTTCTGGATGGTCAGGAGTTTGTGTAGCCGGGATTTGTTGACTCCAGCATAGAGGGTGTTCCGTAGACCAGTTTGCATGTTATTAGTGCGTGGGTGATAGTCTTTCTTGCTTTGAGGGAGCCACATGAAGGTCTTGCTAAGGATGCGATGGGTGTTGAAGCAGGTGGAGGTGACAGCATTGATCTGGCAGGTCATGGTGAGGGAGGAGTTGAGTATGATGCTGAGGTTCCATGCATGGTCTGTAGTGTTGGGGGCGTTGCTGAGGGCGGTGAGCCACCAGATGTTATCCCAAGCTGAGGGGGTAGTTCCAAGGATGAGGACTTCTGTCTTCTCCGAGTTGAGCTTCAGGTAGCTGCTGCTCGTCCTGGGAGCAGCGTCTTTCATGCCTTCCTGGAAGCTGAGTCTGGTGGCTTTGGGGTCCTTTGTGAAGGAGACGATGAACTGGGGGTCGTCGTTGTAGGATACTATGCTGAGTCCATACTGTCTGACAATGGCAGTGAGGGGGGCCATGTAGATATTGAAGAGTGTGGGGCTGAGCCATTATCCTTGGGGTACTCCGCAGATGATCTCTGTGGGTCTGGAGAGAAAAGGCAGGAGTCTGATCCTTTGGGTTCTGCTGGCGAGGATGGAGCAGAGCCAGTTGAGAGCAGATCTGTGTATGCTGTCATCGTGGAGTCTTGCTGCGAGTGTGCTGTGGGAGACGGTTTTGAAGGCTGCAGAAAGGTCCAGTAGGATGAGGGTCGTGGAGTGGCCTTGGTCTAGGAGCGTCCGGATGTCATCTGTGGCGGTGAGGAGGGTAGTCTCGGGTCTGTGGTTACTGCGGAATCTGGGTTGGGAAGAGTCGAGGATGGTGCTGCCTTCGATGAAGTTTCTCAGCTGGGCGTTGACGATCTTCTCTCTGACTTTGGTTGTGAAGGGAAGGAGAGAGATGGGTCGGTAGTTTTTCAAGTCCATCGGGTCTGCCCAGGGTTTCTTGAGGAGGGGCTTGACTTCTGGATGTTTCCAGTCTTGGGGAAAGTGCCAGATTCGAAGGCGGCGTGGATGGTGTGTCGTAGCTCGGGCTCGTGGTTGCTCTGTGGAAGATGTGCGGTGAGCAGAGGACTGTGCAGGCTCCTGAGCGAGTGCTCTTCATGGTTGTGTAGGTATCGTTGGTGGTGACTGGGGTCCAGGCGGTGATGGTGGGTTGGCTGTTGTTGCTGAAGGAAAAAGTGATTTCTGGAGTCTGTTCGCTGAAGTTGTTGTGGAGGCCCTTGATTTTCTGGTGGAAGTAGGAGCTGAGCATGTTGCAGAGGTATTAGGTTCAGTACAGTCAAATACATACAGTCACATGTATTTAAGTTATTGTAGTTCATGTACACATCTACCAAACATTCTATTACCATGTATAAACCATGCTGCGTACTCATTTTCTTCATACTGCAGGAATATGGTTATGTATGCTATATTTTCGAAATTACATGTACAATATTTAGTACATGAGTTAACCAATGTTGGCCATAGGTTATTTGAAAGTGTCATGCTTGATGTACAGACATGTGACCAGAACTATGTTTATATGTCTGTTTGTATATGTGTCTTAATTGAGAAGGAACATGATTTGCCATGACATAAAGGAAATGTTATATTCTTACAATGGTGTGTGAGTTATAATTACAGTGCCACATCTGTGAGGGCATACTATCTACAGAGGAAGCCGTTGCTTTGCTCTGCTGTCTCCCATGGTGACAGCAGGATAAATCAAAGCCTACTTTTGTGTGCCATAGAGAGGGTCTGTACATAATTTCCATATGGATTTACATGGCATTTCAGGCAGGTAAGCATTCCATGGGTGGATCATGGACGTTCACATGTATGAACTCAATGTTTTACAAACATTGTGAGACTGAATGCAGCTTCTACCTATGAGAATGCATGTACATTGTGTGAATCCCTGGCACAACATTATGACATGTCTTTTGTACTACAGCTTACTGCCATCTACAGCCCACCTGGAGGGAGGACAAAGAATTTAAGACCTAGGGCCCGATTAAAAGTCTTGTGAGACAGGTTTACTCGGTCACAAATGTGATGGATATCCCGTTTGCCAAATTACAATTCCATTATTTCCAATAGAACTTGTAATACAGTGGACAGGATATCCATTCCATTTGTGATGGGGTATTCCATCCGCCAAAATCGTGATAAGGACCTGAATTTTAACTAGCATATTATCCCAACCTGCCAATCAACAGCTTGAGGGCCCTAACACATACACCCTTGTACTATGGTGCAAGGATGCCTAGGTTTATGGTAGATGGTACAAATGGTGCTCCTGCGCATGGATAGACTGATAATGTTACATGTCTTGCTGATAATATGCTTGTGTCCTCTCTCCCTTCGGAGTAATACAGCACAGTATTGCATAGGAGATTAGCACATATGATCCCCAAGGGTACCTAATTGGCTATCTGATTCATTTCTTTACATCCAGGATGTGTAAATGGAACACTTTATTAATGGCATAATTGGATATTGTCAAATGTACTTCTGAGCCACATAGGAATAGTAAGATGTGCAGTTTGACTAAAGAATCAAAAGGCCATTTCCTTATTTCTGATTCTGGAACCAGTCATTTCTGGTGCTGTGTTTGAATATATATATATTAAAAAGAAGACACACAATTTCTGAATGCCCGAATCCGGTCCAAGGATGCTTGTTTCCAGTCCAGGGAGGAACTGGCCAGGCAGTTCGGGCTGGACTGGTCCCATTGGGTGCAGGGTCAAGACTAATTTGTATCTGGCTGGATCCAAACTGGAATTGCATTTTGAGCAAAAAAACTATAGATTTAGGCCCAGATCTCTGTACTGGGGTGAATATATGACATTTTTCTGCATTCTGTCCATCAATTTTCTTTTAGCATGTGTCTGAATATATTGTAGTGTAGTTCCTATTATCCCAATAGGCTCTGCGCATTGGAATAATACCTCCAATAGTATAGACCTAGACCAGACGTTAACTAGGTCTTCTACTGTCGATATTAGACTTAAAGTTTTGGGTTTGCCAGCTAGCTCAGAGTTCACTAGAAACTTTCTCGAATAGGCAAGGAGGAGTTAAACCTCCCTGGATAGACAAGAAGGGATTTAGTTTCTGACAACCATAGAACATGACAACTTTGCTCTCCCCTAATCAAGAGTATATCTCTAGAGTCGTGTGAAAACAAAAGACAACTTATTTTACTCAGTCAGTACGTGCATTCTTAGTTTCACCAGATTGTAGAGAAAAGGAAGAGACGGGCGTGTTCAATAAAAGATGTTTATTTATTGATCAGTCTCTTTTCTCGTACAAGAGAAATGAATCGATATTATTGCAATACTTATGGTTAAGTAAAGTGCATACAATAAAAGCAGAAGTATAAAATAATACTGTAAAAGCATTGATATGGTTTCTAAGCCATATGCTATTTAAAATGGATAGAATATATACATACACATATACATTTAACTAATCGTACTCAACTGGTGCTTCTAACCACGCCTACCCCGGTGTACCTGACCTAAGCCTAATACGTGGGCTGGAGTAGAAAGTAGCAGTTTGAGTTAAGTTTGTTTTTGCCAAGTGACTGACTCAAGAATTCTCTGCAAGGGGTTATTCAGTTCTGTACCTGAGATCTAGGATGGTTGAGGGATGGTATCTCTCGTCTGTGGTCTCGATATTCCAAGCTGCCTGCAAGGGCTGCTCGGAAGCGCCGGAGCTGGATTTCTCGGCAGGAGAAAGGCAGCGTCTCGTTCTCAGCGCGTCAGGAAGGCGGGGCAGCGCCAGTGGGCTTCGCTCTCTGCTGGGCTTCGGCAAGTCTCGCTGCTCCGATCTCGTCACCACCGCGTGTGTTTGCTTAAGGCAATGTCGGTAATATTTATACCTGTAAGGTGCCGAGATTGACGTAAGGATGGACATAGATACGTCAATAAGGATGTCATACGAGCTGGTCGTTAGCACATTCTTTTACTGAAGTTCTTTGAGAAATCAAAACAATGGCCGCAGGGATTTTCCCAGGTTGTCATAGGTTTGATTTGTTTTGAGAACTCCGTATGCCTTATCAGGGGCTGGAGGAATATTGCTTGCCTAATTAGATGGCAAGCGTTATGACCTAATCAGATAACGCGCTCCTGTGCCGTGGTCTGGCTTAATCAGATAACGGTTTCTGCATCATGGGATGGCTGCTAGTTAATTTGTTAACCAGAATAGGGTCAGGAATAGGGGGATCTATACAGAACCTATAGGAATACATCACACCCACTCCACGCTAACTATGGCCATATTTACGAATCTAGGCATAGTAAAACATACTGTAGAGTATCGTGTATACCTTACCACCCCAAAATACACATAATGCATTTCGAAATTATGTAATATACGGGAAAAAAAATAGTCACATGTACTATATGCACTTAAGCAGTAGAATAATGCTAAATTAATCACGCATATGTATACATTATTAGTAATCGAATATGAGAATTACACATGAAATGGCTCTTAATACAGAAGAAAAGTTCGAGACCACTTCATCACAGTTCAAAAATATTTATGAACATACCAGCGGGCAGCTAATGTCTATGAAGTTTCTAAAAACAGAAATTAGTTCTCCAAGAATAGTTCTTACTTTAAGCAGAAGATAAGTGTCTCGAAAAAATGATAATAAAATTTTTTTTTGGGGCTGCTAAAAAATTGCTGTCCGTGGACTGGAGGAAAAAGTTGATCTTGCTACTTTATTATTAAAGTTGAAGGCCAAATTCAAGGTGTCGGGAACGCCGTGTGCTAGCTTGTTCAAGAGTCGTTATTTCTGCTCTGGTGAGAACATCATATCATTGAGACTGCTGAAAAAGCTGTCAACAGCTTCCTGTGAGAGTTCCACTAACTCGGAAAAAGATGTAACCATGCATTCATGTGCATGATTGTCTTCATTGACGTTTTGAGTAGTATTGCTGACAGAAGGTTGTACTTGATCGATGCTGCTTTCATCTTGATCTTCACTACCCCTTAATCGTAGTGGTGAAGTTTCCACGAATGCCGTCATCAGGATTGGCAGCCGTTGAGGGCAGCACAATGCATGAGCCGTTACCGGACCCAACAATGTTTCTGCATCCATTGGCGCATCCGATTGTAGCGTCAGACAGGTGTCCAACACGCATTCTTCTCCACACAGCATGCACCTTAATACAGGTAAAACACATCTTTGCCATATCGGCCGAAATGAAAGAAACCAAGTCATGTTCAGGTCTCTAAGCCGGGTTAGTCCCAGGATTTTTGATATCCGGTCCCGGTATCCAATGGCTCGGATTGTTTCTTCCCTTGTCGCAGGTGTTTTGTCTGTGACATGGTTTGCCATAACGAAATATAAGGACTAAGAATAGGATTCCTGCAATTAGTCCCAAAATGAGGGGAACTCCTCCAAAAATCGAATGGACGAGGTCTGGAAAAATACCCAGTATGGCTTTGAATGGTGTTAATGCTCCTGAAAACAATGTCTTAAATACATTTGAGACTCCACTGGTATCAGAAATATTTAAGATTTCATTCAGGATTTCTGCGAAATGTATGGGGGAATTAGTTGATAACAATGAGTGAATCTCTGCAGTCGTCCTTGTGACTAGGAGATCATATGTTTCTTTTGATGACGTGAGCCTGGTCGGCGTCTGGAGAAGCACTGTTTTCATTCTGCTTAAAGTATCAATTCGAATAGAAGTAATTTTCAAGTTAGGCCATGTCCTTGCCTCCCTGTCTGGAAAGGAGCTGGGGAACAATCGTCCACAGCACATGACCTTCGCAGTCGTACTTATGAGATAAGGAACCCCGGGCAGTAGACTACAACATCTGCGATCCACAATTAGGATGTAACTCCCATTATAGAGTCTTTTAAAGAATGGTTCTATCTGTGTTGCAGGTGTGCCTAGCTGGTGACATGAAAGGTTATTTGAGTTCCCTTCACAGGCTCCATGCAAACTAATTCCATTACACAGAAGTGTACCGCTTAGTGATATTGCACAATTATTGCCACTAAGGAACACTTTCTGTCCTTTATTACTGACACATGCATGTGAATAGGGCAAGTTCCATGTTGACTTAATGTACCCTTTTCCTAATTTTTCGTACATGCCAGCCTGTATATATTTTTGGCAGTATTGAAACCTGAAAGCAGATATCGGAATATTAATTATTCCATGTATTATCCATTCAATGACAGGTCGTTCTGACATTGTCAATGGTAATCTCTCGAGTTTCTCAATGCTCAGGATTGTATAATCAGCACCCTTTTGTGCCATACTGATTTGTTTATCAGTAAGGTTAAAGATATTGAATAGTGACGTTGTGGTGATTAAACGCCAAGGCACATAGCCTGAACGCGGATTTTGTAACGTCCATCCAAGCTGTATAATAGAACGCAATTGCGACTGACCGTGTTGTAACAACAGTAAGTCTTGCGATATTATGTCGATTGCTGAAGACACAATACTGTCCAATGAAAAAATTCTGGAGGACAGAGTCATTAACCCATTGTCCACTACAGAAAGCGATTTTTCCAAATTAATACGGTCAATTTCCCGTATACTTTCTGCTGTCTCAATTTGAGTTATCTTCCAGGCCTCGTTGTAAGCTGCATATATAGAGGCTGCTATGAAGCGTTTTTGACGCTGTTTGCGCGGTCCCATAATGAAATCACGCAAGTCAGCACCATCAGTAAGTAAAGTCAGGTGTTGCTTAATTTCTGTCAGTGTGGAAGTTTGTAGCCATTGAAGGCAGAGTTTGCCCACACTGTAGGTGGTGATTATCCCTGGGTGT
The DNA here is from genome assembly GCF_964261635.1 of Lissotriton helveticus. Lineage (NCBI taxonomy): Eukaryota > Metazoa > Chordata > Amphibia > Caudata > Salamandridae > Lissotriton > Lissotriton helveticus. The sequence goes on along the minus strand of NC_136068.1, from coordinate 873,566,640 downwards.
TGTCTTTGGGAATATCTAGGGTCTGGCCTGGTCAATGTGAACCCCTGTGTTTTGTTCAGGAATCTGTCTTGACAGTTATTAGTATCTGTGGGCCAGATTAACCATTGTTTCCAATCAGGATTTGTTCTGTTTTGGTTTAATACATAGTTTACGTCTATCTCTTCATCTGCAGAGTTATTGCTGTTCATTGTTGGTTTTGGAATAGACGGTTTATTTAAGTCTTTGATTTTGGCTAATCCAAGACAGGTAGTTTGTTGAATAGTGTCATTCAAGAATATAATTTGTTCTGGGATCATGCAGGCTCTAAACACTGATTCTATACCCTGAACTTGCCATTCTCTTGTACCCCAAACACTTTTTACTTCCACATTTTTGTCCCAATAATCAAAACCAAATGTATTCATTTGTTCAAAAAATGAGTCCGAATATATCAATTTTGTGTTTGTAAGCATGGTTTTTGTTCCTGTCTTATTTGACAATTTAAAATAAAATGTTTCAGCTTTACTTGTATTGAACCCTGAAAAATAAGAATATTTGTCATAAACGGTTCTTGAGCTTCCTTTTGGAGGGGTTGCACAATGTTCCCATTGATTATAATTTAAAACATTTCTAGGTTGTGCAGATTTATGTAGAAAATGGTTACCATAGTGGTTGTAGCAGTACATACTATCATAATTAGATGAACCCTGCAAATAATCATGTTTGGTAAATTTAGCAGACATCACTAGGTCAGACATCATGTCATTAATACTTTCAAAGTCCCAATCATCAGCAAATGAGTTTGGTTTTACAAAGTCACTCAACGAGATCTTGATTTGGTGTGGATATTTGAGGATTTCAACCGGACCATAAATTTCATAGTCAGTATTGTCCCATGCTACCCCACCCGGTATAGGATTGGCTGTGAAGTTGACTGAAGAAAGTTCTTTTTCTCGACGTGTGAAGACGTATGTGGCTTGAGGATCAAGTTGATTTTCTGGCTTGCTGTGTCCATTTTTGCATATTTTCCCTCAATGAAGCGTCTCAAGCATAGTATCATGATGAGCCAAAGTATGAGGATAAATACACCAAAGGACACCCAAAATTCAATCCATGGAGAAATCAGATAGGTTTCTTTCAGCTGTTTCAAAAGTTCCTTAGCTTTGTCTTTAAGCGTTTTCGTTGATGGTTGTGTCTTTGATTCACTGAGGTCTTCAGAGGAATCATTGAAGTTTATGAAGTAGCCGGATGCTGTTCTATCAATTGTTCCAATTGTTTCAGAATTACTGTTTCTTGCATATTCATTTGTTACTTCATTGTAGGTTGGTGTGTCTCTACTAAACGTTTTTATTTGGGTTTTCAGAGGTGTGAGTTCCATTGCATTGTTGCATAGTCCTTGTTGTTCTTCTGTAGGCGTTTCGAATGTGATTAGCCTTTTAGTTAGCACCTCTGTACTTGTAGCAAACCTCGGTGTTCTACTACTTATCGGGAGTCCACTTGGCCTACTGTTTGTTATCGGCCACATGATTGTTGTTTTACCAGGTCGATGGATACAACTCGGTTCTCCTTTTTACCAGCAAGCGGCGGTAGTACAACTGATCTTGTCCCGTTGATGGACAAGACAGGAACTGCTTTTCTGTAAGAAGGCCCAAATTCCTTCTTTACCGCGATCTTTTCTCTGACTAGATCCCCGATTTTTGGAATCCAGACAGGTCTTGCTGGGACAGGCGGTGTTTCTTCAGTGGTTATTGGCTGTTGTTTCAACTTTATGTTGCTCAGGTCTTTTCTTGTTTCGTTTAAGTCCTGCAAAATAGCCAAACGATCTTTGATATCAAAGCTTTTTTCTTTCACCACTGAAGTCTGACTGTCAAGATCTAAGACTAACATCCTAGTCCCAAACAATAATTCGTACGGACTGAATCCCTTCAGAGAATTTCTTGGCAGGTTATTTAGACTACGTTGGACACTTATTAGATGTTTGACCCACCCAGCTCCCGAACCTAATACCTTTGCTGTTATAGATTGCTTTATGTCACGGTTTTTTCTTTCAACAATTCCGTTTCCCTCGGGATGAAATGGACAAGAATACCGCAATGCAATGCCCATGCTGGTCATGGCTTCCTTATAAGCTCTAGAACTAAAAGCAGGACCCTGGTCAGAATGCAGCATGCCAATTGCGTATGTGCCGATAAAGACTCGCAAATCTTTTATAACAGTTCTGGCGTCAGCCGATCGCTGGGGCCACATCCATATGAATCTCGTGCATGAATCCACTGCGACCAAGATATATTTATAGTTACCATCCCTTTGTAAGGGACCACAGTGGTCCAGGTAAACACAGGCTAATGGTTTATCCGAGATTAGAAGGGGCGTCTGTGCTGGTCGTCTCACTGTTGATACTTTCATTTTTTGACATATTTCACATTCTAGAACATAGTTCCTGGTTTGTCTTCTCATTTGTGGCCACCAGTATCTCAGTTTTAATAACGATACTGTGGCTGAGACGCCAGCATGTACAGAAGCAAGCCCTTCGTGTGCCGCTATGATGAGTCCTAACCTATGTTCCATGTTTGGAATTACTCTATCCCCCACTCCAGGGATTCGAGCAAATGGAACATTATTCGCATCAGTTATGTATGAGTACTTTACTGGAAAGCCTTTCGGGAGTGTTTCTATCGCATCTTTTACTGTAGCGCTGACAGCTTGTAATATATCGCTGTCTATTTTTGTTTTTGACCGGGTGATGGCAGCTACGGAAGCCGTTTGCACAGCTGCCTTTGCGGCCTCATCAGCCAATGAATTCCCTGCAACGTGAACGCCATCACGTTGATGACTCAGTGTATGTATCACGTGAGTCTTTGGTAGTTCCTTTTGTAAAAGAACTACTTGTTCCCAAAGCATTTTATGCTTGATTGTGCCTCCTTTTGCATCCTTAAAACCATTCTGAAGCCAGATCTGTAAGTATTCATTGTAAGACTGAACGCAATAATACGAATCACACACTATGAGTGTGGGGAATTCCCGATCGGTATTTTCAAGCGCCATCTTGAATGCCAGTAGTTCTGCTCGCTGAGCTGTACAATCTCCTAGAGATTGTGTTTTAGTGACCGCTGGTTTGAATTTCCCATCGTGCCAGCGACCTTTTACAATCGCACACGCAGCACTGTAAGCTTGTTAACCCCCTACTGCGGGTTGTGCTGATCCGTCTGTATATATTATACAGCCGTAATGTTCTAGAGGCAGAATTTCGGTCGGCGGCGGACATTCCAATTCATATTGGAGAAACTCTTGTGTTTTTAAGTTAGGATCAAATTCGTATACAACGTCTGTTGCAGCAAGAGAATTAGCCCATTGTATCCATCTCGGATGGAGCGTTTTAGCATCGGTATGCTTGCTTTTGTTACAGCCTGTAGGGCTGGTATCGGTGTAACGATTATTATTCGTTTACCTTGTGACAGGGCTCGTTCTTTTGCTATAGCTGTCTGTGTTGCAGTAAGAATTTTTTCCGTTGGGCTAAATTTCATTTCAGCTTTAGTGTACAAGTGTGATTTGAATGCAATTGGTACCTTTTCTCCCTCGTTAGAGGTCAGGTATGTGAATCCGCATCTTCCTGGGATGACTCGAATCACAAGGTTGCGTGTGTTATCACGTGTTTCTAATTTTGTTTTAATTAACATATCTGTTTGTAAGGATCTCAGAATTTCTGTGTGTATTTGAGTCCAATTGTTTTTTTTTAAATCTGGTTTTATTAGATCATAAAGGGGTTTGACCCTTTCTGCGTAATTTGCAATGTATGTTCTTCCGAAATTTAGGAAACCTAGAATTGACTGTAGGTTTTTTAGTGTTCTAGGTGCTTGGAGTACGGCACATTTCTCTAGGAAATTGTCAGCCAGGCTTTTGCCTTCACTTGATAATTCATATCCTAAGAACAGGACTGTTAGATGGGCAATTCTAGATTTTTTAAAGTTGAATTTGTAACCCTCTGCTGCGAACCCAAGTATTATGGTGTTCACTCTCTTCAAGTGAGTATCCAAGTCATCATCTGTTAGGTATATGTCATCGACATAAGATAATGCTTCGTCATCATATGTTTGTAGTAACTCTGTTACTCTCGCTGAGAATAATCCTGGGCTGTTCTTGTACCCCTGGGGTAACCAACAGAATTCTTTTTGAGCGCCATTTATTGAGAACGCTGATAAGTATCTGCTCTCTGGTGCTATATTTTGACAAAAGAATCCATTAGAGATGTCTAATGTTGTTTTATATTTTTTGCGCACTATGTTATTCATTAGTGCAGCACTATGCGAGTTTTGTACTGCAAAAGTTTTGCAACATGAGTTAAGGTGTCTGTAATCCAAAACTAGACGATATGAATTGTCTGGTTTGGAGACAGGAAACAAAGGGTTGTTCATTTGTGAGGTGCAAGTTTCAATCACCCCCTGGTATTCTAGTTGATCTAGAATTTCTTTTACCTGTTTTTTAGCTTCTTGCTTGATTGGATACTGCCTTTGTGCAGTAGGTTGTGATTTTAACTGGATTTTGTGTGGAGGAGATTCTTCATCCCATCCCACATGATTTTTATATAAAGCAGGAGCTTGAGCTACTGCCCACTTTCTTGCAAGTGTATATTTTTTATGAATTAGAATATGATTTGAGAAGGCAGGCATAATTATTTCTTCGCCGTGTGGGCACTCCCTGACAAACTCTGGTGGCCAATCTTTTTCAGCTAGAAGGATGTCATAGCCCTTGGAGAGATTATCCCAAAAAAGGCCCCTTATTTTTCTAGTCTTATCCCCATCTATACGTAAAGTTATTTCATATATTTTGTGAGGTTTGCTAACTCTGGTGTCTGCAGTTTCCACTTGAATGTATTCATTCGTGTCCACTGTCTCCAGATGATTCATAAGGACTTAGCGTGCTATGCTCACTTCTGCTGCGCTGTCTAGCATTGTCTGAGCCCACTCTCCGTTTTTCAGCTGTGTCCTCAGTATTCTCGGCATTGTTGAATACTTTAATACTGGCTACCTTCTTCTTTGGAAACTGTAATTTTTTATTTGGATGAGCAGGTTCCTTGTCTTTGGACTTGACGTGCCCTTCCCTGGGTTCCGATCGTCCTCTTCTTTCCGATTTCTGCGAGGAAGTCTGAAAAGATTGAGAGGGACGTGTATCAAAGTCTTGATATCTATCAGGTTTCTTTATGTTATCCCTATTTCTAAGGTTGTATCTTTTCACAGAGGGCTCCCTTTGGGGAGACTTGGGTCCTTGGTCCGGAGATCTTTCTCTCCGCCGAGAAGACCTTCCTCTGGACTGGAATCTTTTTTCTTTTGGATTGGATTGTTTGTTTCCATCCCAGTTCTTCTTTTGACTGTTTAGGTTATTTTTAATAAATATTTTTTCAGGACTTTCAATTAGTTGGGGCTTCACTGGTATTCCACCCAAACTATCTCTACCTAGTTCTTCATAGGATTTTTCTATAATTCTGGCAATTTCAGCTGGTTGGTCTGCTATATCTGTCTCTTTTAACCTCTGGCGGATCGCCACATTCGCTGCTTCTCCTTTTATGTTGGCTAGTAATATTGCCGAGACCTGCTTGAAGTCTTTTAGTAATTTCATACCGAGAGTTAAAGCGGGTTCTGGACCGTATTCGTCTTGAATTTGTTTTAGCACATCTGGTATTACTGACATAGATGGAACTCCATGTGTTTTTGTGTAAATGGAAGCAAAGACTGTACTCCAAGTGTCACAGTCCTCCACGTGTGGTGCGATTCCCATTGGAAGACAGATAGTCAGAATCCTGTGTTTTTCTACCGGGGTGGTATCTGGAAATACCGCCTCTATTTGGGTGATTTTTTGTGCTAACCAGAATGGTATTTGTTCCCGTTTAGCTGGTACTTTACCTAGGCAGGACTGTATGTTCTGTGGTGTAATTTTATTTGTGTTCCCCTGATGAGGGGTCAGCTGTGGAATTTTAATTACTGGTTGGATAGTTGAAGTCCGCATTACATATTGGACTAATTGTCTATATATTTTAATTAATTGTTTTAGTTGTACTAAAACATCTGCTGCAGACATTCTTTCGATGTCTGGATGTGGTGTGTATCCGGCTAGGACCGGCCACGTTGCTCCTGGTCTACCTAGTGGACCGAGCCTGGTGATGTGATTATTATGTTTTAGGGCGCCATTAAACAAGAGCAGGTGCTCTTGGAATTTGAGTGGTACTTCCACTTCCTCGAAAGGAGTGTACTCATTAGGAGGTTCCTCTATTTTATAATAGTGGAACTCCTTTGTTACAGCATTTGCTGCTGGAAAGTTTATCCATGAATAGAATACCTCTGTCTGCCGATATTCGTGTGCCTCAATTACGAATATGACTGTACCACCTCTTGGTGTCAGTCCATTGTCTATAAGTTTTAACGTTCTAGTTCTTCTTATGTTGACCCGGATGAGTTTTATATCCGGGTCTGCTTCTTGCATAGTATTATCAGCTTCTATTAGTTCAGCTGCTAATCTAACTCTCTCTCTTTCATCATCACTTTCTGACATTTTACTGTCAGGAAGGTTATTCTGTTTGTTTGCAGATCAGGTTCCTTATGGAAACAAAGATTAGATGCACAATATTTTGGAACAGTGTATCCTTCAACGTTGATTGAACCAAGAACCATACATAGGAGTTCCCTCCTGCGAGGTTTGGCGGATTTTACCTCTAACCCACTCCAGACGTCTTTGGAGTATTATGGGAAAAAAGGGGTCTGAGTGAAAAAGCACGACTGAGTTACTCTAAAGTCTTGCGTTAGTTTTATCGCCTTTCCAAACGTTGGGCGCCATGTAGTGTAGTTCCTATTATCCCAATAGGCTCTGCGCATTGGAATAATACCTCCAATAGTATAGACCTAGACCAGACGTTAACTAGGTCTTCTACTGTCGATATTAGACTTAAAGTTTTGGGTTTGCCAGCTAGCTCAGAGTTCACTAGAAACTTTCTCGAATAGGCAAGGAGGAGTTAAACCTCCCTGGATAGACAAGAAGGGATTTAGTTTCTGACAACCATAGAACATGACAACTTTGCTCTCCCCTAATCAAGAGTATATCTCTAGAGTCGTGTGAAAACAAAAGACAACTTATTTTACTCAGTCAGTACGTGCATTCTTAGTTTCACCAGATTGTAGAGAAAAGGAAGAGACGGGCGTGTTCAATAAAAGATGTTTATTTATTGATCAGTCTCTTTTCTCGTACAAGAGAAATGAATCGATATTATTGCAATACTTATGGTTAAGTAAAGTGCATACAATAAAAGCAGAAGTATAAAATAATACTGTAAAAGCATTGATATGGTTTCTAAGCCATATGCTATTTAAAATGGATCGAATATATACATACACATATACATTTAACTAATCGTACTCAACTGGTGCTTCTAACCACGCCTACCCCGGTGTACCTGACCTAAGCCTAATACGTGGGCTGGAGTAGAAAGTAGCAGTTTGAGTTAAGTTTGTTTTTGCCAAGTGACTGACTCAAGAATTCTCTGCAAGGGGTTATTCAGTTCTGTACCTGAGATCTAGGAAGGTTGAGGGATAGTATCTCTCGTCTGTGGTCTCGATATTCTAAGCTGCCTGCAAGGGCTGCTCGGAAGCGCCGGAGCTGGATTTCTCGGCAGGAGAAAGGCAGCGTCTCGTTCTCAGCGCGTCAGGAAGGCGGGGCAGCGCCAGTGGGCTTCGCTCTCTGCTGGGCTTCGGCAAGTCTCGCTGCTCCGATCTCATCACCACCGCGTGTGTTTGCTTAAGGCAATGTCCGTAATATTTATACCTGTAAGGTGCCGAGATTGACGTAAGGATGGACATAGATACGTCAATAAGGATGTCATACGAGCTGGTCGTTAGCACATTCTTTTACTGAAGTTCTTTGAGAAATCAAAACAATGGCCGCAGGGATTTTCCCAGGTTGTCATAGGTTTGATTTGTTTTGAGAACTCCGTATGCCTTATCAGGGGCTGGAGGAATATTGCTTGCCTAATTAGATGGCAAGCGTTATGACCTAATCAGATAACGCGCTCCTGTGCTGTGGTCTGGCTTAATCAGATAACGGTTTCTGCATCATGGGATGGCTGCTAGTTAATTTGTTAACCAGAATAGGGTCAGGAATAGGGGGATCTATACAGAACCTATAGGAATACATCACAATATAGGCATCATAGGTACTATGGTAACTAGAAACCAGGTCATTATTGAAGAATCCATTATAATCTACAATTGACTGTACATTAATTGAATAGTTATGATTTCGATTGCAGAAACATGTACAGTAGCTGCATGTGGGATCATTATTGCAGTTTGCTGCACCAAGAGTATGAGGAAATCCTGCAAGGTCGTAAAATACTTGCTTGGTGGCTAGGTGTTGTTGGCTGGTTTTGGGAAACAGCAGATACTGTGGTGTGACGTCAATTATGGCAACTAAACACAGATGGCAGGAATGCAAAAAAGGCACTCTGTTATATGCCATCAACAGAACAGAGGTCCTCTGGAACGACTCAGAGCCCAACATGTGTAGTACATGCATCAATATCACATGTGATGGGATGACCTGGGTTCCAGCTTTTACCGGTTAAAGACTTGTAGAAATCTTCTCCTATAACTCCAGAATGCTCTCCTACTTCAGTCTGTATAGCTGGGTCACCTCCTCCTCCCTGAGATCAATGAGGGTTACCCTTTGTCTGAATAGGCTTGCCTTCCTCCTTCACTGTTGCTGTTGTCATCTCACAACAACTCCTTATTGTAAAAAAAGACTACTCAATGGTGTAGATGAGTTTGCCAAAGGGTTTTGTGTTGAAGCTCTTTTTAATTGGATGGCCTTGCACAGTTGCATGCACTGCATTGGCAATGTGTGGCATTCTGATGCACTTCCATCGCTGCTTACACTGCGTGATGATGTGTCACGCAGTGATATGTTAATAAATCCCACTGCGTTAAGTTTGCATCCTCTGGTGGTCCCTAAAGGATCCAATGGCGCTTCCTCAGGACCAACTATAAATATAGAAAAATATAGAAAACTAACAAGTACCAGGCCTAGAGCCCGTGGACCTGTGGTACCTTATTAATAAAGGTGTAGAGCGTCTTAGCGCTGACAGGTACTCTCGGTTGCGGTACCTATCCCCAACCTGTTAAGACAAAAGTGTGACAAAAGAGACAAACTGACATTTAAAAAACAAGCATTTCTAAAAAGGAACAATTATTCATACATAGAACTTGTTCTCTTTCTCTTCCCTTATCTCCTCGGTGATGAACTTAATCAACTCTACATAACCAATAATCATGCGGTATTTTTGTTGTGGGTGTTTCCTAGAGAAGTCCTCATCGTGTCCATTGGTAAATTGATTTGTCAAGCTGGAAAAAATCTGCACCCGCGTTATCTGCCCGACGAGGTGAGGAAACAACCTTTGGTAATGACCCCCTGTAACGGACCGTGTTGAGTGGGCAGTGAAATCGCTGCCAACGGTGACCAACAGCAGAGCGCGCCCACGGGCACGGGCCATGCGCGTGACTAAAGCCGTGAAACCACGCCATCCCAAGCAGTCTCCTAAAAATTGTTTGAGTGCCAGGCACGATACCACTAAACCCCTCTACCTCTCTTCTACCACTCTACCTTTTTTCTACCCCTCTACCTCTCAACCCTTCTTTTACCCCTCTACCCCTCTTCTACCCTGTTACCCCTCTACCCCTCTTCTACCCATGTACCCCTCTACTTCCCCTCTACCCCTCTTCTACCCCTCTACCCCTCTTCTACCCTTCCACCCCTCTACCCCTCTTCTACCCTTCTACCCCTCTAACCCTTTTCTACCCCTCTTCAACCCCTTTTCTACCCCTCTAGCCCTCTTCTACCCCTCTACCCATCTACTTCCCCGTTACTACCCCTCTATCCAACTACTACCCCTCTGCCACTCTACTACCCCTCTACTACTCCTCTACCCCTTTACCCCTCTTCTACCCCTCTTCTACCCTTCTACCACTTTACCCCTCTTCTACCCCTCTACCCCTCTTCTACCCCTCTACCCCTCTTCTACTCATCTACCCCTCTACTACCCCTCTACCCCTCTTCTACCCCTATACTCCCTCTTCTACCCCTCTTCTACCCCTCAACCCCTCAACCCCTCTTCTACCCCTCTACCCCTCTTCTACTTCTCTACCCCTCTTCTATCCCTCTTCTACCCTTCTACCCCTCTTCTACCCCTCTTCTACCCCTCAACTACCCCTCTACCTCTCTACCCCTCTACTCCTCTTCTACCCCTTTACCCCTATGTCTACCCCTCTACCCCTCTACACCTCTTCCACCCCTCTACCCCTCCACCCATCTACCCCTATACTACCCCTCTTCTACCTCTTTTCTACCCCTCTACCAACTCTTTTACCCCTCTACCCCTCTTCTACCCCTCTCCCCTCTACTACCCTTGTACACCCTACCACTCTTCTACCCCTCTACCACCCTTCTACCCTTTTACCCCTTACCCCTCGTCTACCCCTCTACCCCTCTTCTACCCCTCTACCCCTCTTCTACCCCTCAATCCCTTTAACCCTCTTCTTCCCTCTACCCCTCTTCTACCCCTCTACCCCTCTACTATCCCTCGTCTAGCCCTCTTCTACCCTTCTACTACCCCTCTACTACCCCTCTACCCCTCTACTACCCCTCTAATACCCCTCTTCTACCACTCTACCCCTCTACTTCTCTACCCCTCTTCTACCCTCTACCCCTCTTATACCCTTCTACTCCTCTTCCCCTCTTCTACCCCTCTACCCCTCTACCAGTCTACCCCTCTACCAGTCTACCCCTCTACTACCCCTCTACTACCCCTCTTCTACCACTCTACCCCTCTTCTACCCCTCTTCTACCCTTCTACTCCTCTACCTCTCTTCTACCCCTCTATCACTCTTCTAACCCTCTAACCCTCTTCCCCCCTCTTCTATCCCTCTACATCCCCTCTACCCCTCTACTACCCTTCTAGCCCTCTACCACTCTACTACCCCTCTACTACCCTTTCACCCCTCTACTACCCCATGTCTACTCCTTTAGCCCTCTTCTAGCCCTCTTCTACCCTTCTACCCCTCTCCCCCTCTACTACCCCTCTACTACCCATTTACTACCCCCTACCCCTGTTCTACCCCTATTATACCCCTCTACCCCTCTTCTCCCTTCTACCAGTCTACCCCTCTTCTACCCCTCTAACCCTCTTCTCCCCCTCTTCTAGCCCTCCACATCCCCTCTACCCCTCTACTACCCATCTAGCCCTCTATCACTCTACTACCCCTCTACTACCCCTTGTCTACTCTTCTAGCCCTCTTCTAGCCCTCTTCTACCCCTCTCCACCTATACTACCCCTCTACTACCCATCTCCTACCCCGCTACCCCTATTCCACCCCTCTACCCCTCTACTACCCCTCTAACCCTCTACTACCACTCTACCCCTCTACCCCTCATTTACCCTCTACCGCTCTACCCCTCTTCTACCCTTCTACTCCTCTACCTCTCTTCTACCCCTCTACCACTCTTCTACACCTCTAACCCTCTTCTACCCCTTTTCTATCCCTCTAGATCCCCTTTACCCCTCTACTACCCCTCCAGCCCTCTACCCCTCTACTACCCCTCTACCACTCTACTACCCCTTTACTGCCCCTCTAACTCTCTTCTACCCCTCTACACCTCTACTACCCCTCTACCCCGCTACCACCCCGCTACCCCTCTTCTACCCCTCTACTCCTCTTCTACCCCTCTACTCCTCAACCTCTCTACCCCTCTTCTACCTCTTTCCTACCCCTCTACCCCTCTTCTACCCCATTACACCTCTTCTACCCCAATACCCCTCTACTACCCCTTTACCCTTCTTTTACACTTCTAGTCCTCTTCTACCCCTCTATCCCTCTTCTATGACTTTACCCCTCTTCTACCCCTCTACCCCTCTTCTACCCCTCTATCCCTCTTCTATGCTCTACCCCTCTTCTAAGCCTCCACCCCTCTACTACCCCTCTACCCCTCTTCTACCCCATGACCCCTCTTCTACCCCTCTATGCCTCTTCTACCCCTCTACCCCTCTTCTACGCCTCTACCCCTATTTTACCCCTCCAACCCTCTCCCCCTTCTACCCCTCTTCTACCTCTTCAACCCCTCTTCTACCCCTTCTACCACTCTTCTACCCCTCTACCCCTATTCTACCCCCTCTAACACTCTCCCCCTTCTACCCCTCTACTACCTCTTCAAACCCTCTTCTACCCCTTCTACCACCCCTCTACCCTTTTTCAACCCCTCTTCTACCCCTCTACCCCTCTACTTCCCCTCTACCCCTCTACTACCCCTCTACCCCCTACCCCTCAAGCATTAGCATAGCCAATAGGTCTTGTCTTTGGGACCTTATAGGTGCTTAGCCATGCAACAGTTGATGTTGTTGCACCAAGGATATTGTGCTGCATAACTAAACACTTATAAGGTCCCAAAGGCCAGACCTATTGGCTATGCCAGTGCTTGTTTAATGTTTTCTTTTAGCTGCAGAATCCCTTTATTAAATAAATGACGTTATCAGAGACCACCAATTCAGAGGTTATTGTGGCTACTAAATAAATCTGTAGATTCCCTTTACCCTACAATTTCTGCAGTGTGTTGGTCCTTTGAAAATCATCATAACAGTTTCGGCAAAGTTATTAATTATCATTTGCCATGCCAAGAAAATGCAAATGCGTAAATTGTTATTGATGTTCGGATTTGCTATTTTAAATCCAAGTGCTGTTAACCTTGCCGAACTGAAGGCCAGGTTTACCAATGGTATGCTCTGAATCAAAGTCATGCAAAGTGTCACAGTGAGGTGCAAACACTTCCAAGGAAAGTTACCTTCTATCACAAATGAGGTTTTTATGGGCTCGGCGACGTCACCTCTTCGTCAGAAGTGGGGAGGAGCTGCGAGCCGTATTGTAAAGGGTATTCTGTTAAGTGCTGGATACATTTTTCTTAGCTCGTGCATTTTCAGTGCGTTTTTTTAGTATCTGAATGGTGATTGGTCGTCGCGATGCTGTTTTTGTAGTAGTCTTGATGCCATAGGGCATATGTAATGTTAGGCGGCCATGTTGGCATATTCTGTGCGGTTACGCGCACGGCAGACTATTAATCTTAATTAGGAGCTGTCAGAGTGCCTGTGTAATGCAATCCAGATGGTCTGAGCGGTGAGCGCGTTCAATGTAAAATGACGAGAGGAGAGGCAGCAGGCGAGGCTCACAGAAGATGACTCATACATGCTCGTCCACACTGTAGTTCTTGTGTTTCCTGAATACTCTCATTTCCAAAGGGCGCCATTTCCTTCTTTTCCTCGCACGCTGCGCTGCACTATTTTTGTCTGTGGTTTAAAAAACGGGGTTTAAAGCCGTTTTATTATAAAACATTTGGATTCTGGTTCTGTAAGCTTTGTTTTCCAAATTTTAATAAGTGCTGACATGCAGACTACTGGTTGAATACATGATGAGGGTTAAAAGTGACCTTCGTGACACGTGGGTAGTTTCCAGTTATGTTTATGTCCTTTTTTTTGCCAACTGTTGCAGTTATTTTAGTCTTTGGCATGGCCTTCAAGGCGAGTTGGTTAAATGTAAAAGACAATCAAGTGGCCTTCGTGTTTAATATTTGTCGCCCGCATTCGTTACAAAGGGAGCATTCTTTTTTCCTCTTTAAGCAGCAGCACACGATCTCCTCTCTGTATGTAACACCACGTTTCCACAACAGCGAAAGATGGACGCACCTGTGATCGCACAACGCCCCTCTTCAACCTAACTAAAGAAGTGTAAGCCGTAACTGGAGGTAAAAAAGCAGAGCACCCCTCCCCACCTACTCCCTTCCGAAATCTTTACGGGCCTGATTGCAGTCTGCTGTCGAGCCTGACTCGCAGAGTTAACATGCAGTCATCATTATTGTAAAGTTTGTGGCAAAAACGTGAATACGCAATAATCAGGGAAAACAGAGCCTTCCCGCGGTTACAATGGGAATTCACAAATGTCTTGTGTGTCTCACGTAATGCCAATGGCTATTTCATTAGGAAAAATTAGACTCATTGATACATGCACCACCACCAGCAGTACTACCAGTACTACAGACACCAGTACTACCACTACCACCACCAACAGTACTAACAGTACCACGACCACCAGTACTACCACTAACACCACCACCAGTACTACCAGTACCACCACCACCAGTACTACCACTACCAGTACTACCACTACCAGTACTACCATTACCATTACCACTACCACCACCACCAGTACCACCACCACCAGTACTACCACCACCAGTACTACCAGTACCACCACCACCACCAGTACCACCACCAGTACTACCACTACCAGTACCACCAACACCACCAGTACTACCAGTACTACAGCCACCAGTACTACCACTACTACCACCACCAGTACTAACAGTACCACAACCACCAGTACTACCACTACCAGTACTACCAATACCAGTACCACTACCACCACCAGTACTACCACCACCAGTACCACCACCACCAGTACTACCACTACCAGTACTACGGGCAGCAGTACCACCACCACTAGCACTACCACTACCGGTACCACCACCAGTACTACCACTACCAGTACCACCACCACCAGTACTACCACTACCAGTACCACCACTACCAGTACTACCACCACCAGTACTACCACCACCAGTACTACCACTACCAGTACCACCACCTCCAGTACTACCACTACTACCACTACCAGTACCACCACCACCACCAGTACTACCAGTAACACCACCACCAGTACTACCACTACCAGTACCACCACCACCACCAGTACTTCCAGTACTACCACCATCAGTACTACCAGTTCTACCACCACCAGTACTACCACTACTACAGCCACCAGTACTACCACTACCACCACCACCAGTACTACCACTACCAGTACCACCACCACCATCAGTAATACCAGTACTATCACCATCAATACTACCAGTACTACCACCACCAGTACTACCACCACTACAGCCACCAGTACTACCACTACTACAGCCACCAGTACTACCACCACCACCAGTACTACCAGTACCACCACAACCAGTACTACCACTACCAGTACTACCACTAATAGTACTAGCAGTACCACAACCACCACCACTACTACCAGTACTACCACCATCAGTACTACCAGTACTACCACCACCAGTACTACCACTACTGCAGCCACCAGTACTACCACTACTACAGCCACCAGTACTACCACTACCACCACCACCACCACTACCACCACCACTAGTACTACCAGTACCACCATCACCAGTACTACCACTACCAGTACTACCACTACCAGTACTACCAGTACCACTACCACCACCACCAGTACCACCACCACCAGTACTACCAACACCAGTACTACCAGTACCACCACCACCACCAGTACTGCCACTACCAGTACCACCACCACCACCAGTACTACCAGTACTGTGAGTAGTGAGTAGTGAGTAGTGAGTAGTGAGTAGAGTAGTGAGTAGAGTAGTGAGTAGTGAGTGGAGTAGTGAGTAGAGTAGTGAGTAGAGTAGTGAGTAGTTAGTAGTGAGTAGAGTAGTGAGTAGTGAGTAGTGAGTGCAGAGTAGTGAGTAGTGAGTAGAGTAGTTAGTAGTGAGGAGAGTAGTGAGTAGTGAGTGCAGAGTAGTGAATAGTGAGTAGAGTAGTGAGTAGTGAGTAGAGTAGTGAGTAGAGTAGTGAGTAGAGTAGCGAGTAATGAGTGCAGAGTAGTGAGTAGAGTAGTGAGTAGAGTAGTGAGTAGAGTAGTGAGTAGAGTAGTGAGTAGTGAGTGCAGAGTAGTGAGTAGAGTAGTGAGTAGTGAGTACAGAGTAGTGAGTAGTGAGTGCAGAGTGAGTGTGCAGAGTAGTGAGTAGTGAGTGCAGAGTGAGTGTGCAGAGTAGTGAGTAGTGAGTGCAGAGTAGTGAGTGCAGAGTAGTGAGTAGTGAGTGCAGAGTAGTGAGTGCAGAGTAGTGAGTAGTGAGTGCAGAGTATTGAGTGCAGAGTAGTGAGTGCAAAGTAGTGAGTGCAGAGATGTGAGTGCAGAGTAGTGAGTAGTGAGTAGAGTAGTGAGTGCAGAGTAGTGAGTAGTGAGTAGAGTAGTGAGTAGTAAGTAGAGTAGTGAGTAGAGTAGTGAGTAGAGTAGTGAGTAGTGAGTAGAGTAGTGAGTAGAGTAGTGAGTAGAGTAGTGAGTAGAGAGTAGTGAGTAGAGTAGTGAGTAGAGTAGTGAGTAGTGAGTGCAGAGTAGTGAGTAGAGTAGTGAGTAGTGAGTGCAGAGTAGTGAGTAGTGAGTGCAGAGTGAGTGTGCAGAGTAGTGAGTAGTGAGTGCAGAGTAGTGAGTGCAGAGTAGTGAGTAGTGAGTGCAGAGTAGTGAGTGCAGAGTAGTGAGTAGTGAGTGCAGAGTAGTGAGTGCAGAGTAGTGAGTGCAAAGTAGTGGGAGCAGAGATGTGAGTGCAGAGTAGTGCGTAGTGAGTAGAGTAGTGAGTGCAGAGTAGTGAGTAGTGAGTAGAGTAGTGAGTAGTGAGTAGAGTAGTGAGTAGTGAGTAGAGTAGTGAGTAGAGTAGTGAGTAGAGTAGTGAGTAGAGTAGTGAGTAGAGAGTAGTGAGTAGAGTAGTGAGTAGAGTAGTGAGTAGAGTAGTGAGTAGTGAGTGCAGAGTAGTGAGTAGAGTAGTGAGTAGTGAGTGCAGAGTAGTGAGTAGTGAGTGCAGAGTGAGTGTGCAGAGTAGTGAGTAGTGAGTGCAGAGTGAGTGTGCAGAGTAGTGAGTAGTGAGTGCAGAGTAGTGAGTGCAGAGTAGTGAGTAGTGAGTGCAGAGTAGTGAGTGCAAAGTAGTGAGTAGTGAGTGCAGAGTAGTGAGTGCAGAGTAGTGAGTGTAGAGTAGTGAGTGCAAAGTAGTGAGTGCAGAGATGTGAGTGCAGAGTAGTGAGTAGTGAGTAGAGTAGTGAGTGCAGAGTAGTGAGTAGTGAGTAGAGTATTGAGTAGTGAGTAGAGTAGTGAGTGGAGTAGTGAGTAGAGTAGTGAGTAGAGTAGTGAGTAGTGAGTAGAGTAGTGAGTAGAGTAGTGAGTAGAATAGTGAGTAGAGAGTAGAGTAGTGAGTAGAGTAGTGAGTAGTGAGTAGTGAGTGCAGAGTAGTGAGTAGAGTAGTGAGTAGAGTAGTGAGTAGTGAGTAGAGTAGTGAGTAGAGTAGTGAGTAGAGTAGTGAGTAGAGTAGTGAGTAGTGAGTAGAGTAGTGAGTAGAGTAGTGAGTAGAGTAGTGAGTAGAGAGTAGTGAGTAGAGTAGTGAGTAGAGTAGTGAGTAGTGAGTAGAGTAGTGAGTAGAGTAGTGAGTAGTGAGTGCAGAGTAGTGAGTAGAGTAGTGAGTAGTGAGTGCAGAGTAGTGAGTAGTGAGTGCAGAGTGAGTGTGCAGAGTAGTGAGTAGTGAGTAGAGTAGTGAGTAGAGTAGTGAGTAGTGAGTGCAGAGTAGTGAGTAGAGTAGTGCGTAGTGAGTAGAGTAGTGAGTAGTGAGTGCAGAGTAGTGAGTAGAGTAGTGAGTAGAGTAGTGAGTGCAGAGTAGTGAGTAGAGTAGTGAGTATTGAGTAGAGTAGTGAGTAGTGAGTAGAGTAGTGAGTAGAGTAGTGAGTAGAGTAGTGAGGTGAGTAGAGTAGAGTAGTGAGTAAAGTAGTGAGTGCAGAGTAGTGAGTAGAGTAGTGAGTAGTGAGTAGTGAGTAGAGTAGTGAGTAGAAAGTAGTGAGTAGAGTAGTGAGTAGAGTAGTGAGTGGAGAGTAGTGAGTAGTGAGTAGAGTAGTGAGTAGTGAGCAGAGTAGTGAGTAGTGAGTGCAGAGTAGTGAGTAGTGAGTAGAGTAGTGAGTAGAGTACTGAGTAGAGAGTAGTGAGTAGAGTAGTGAGTAGTGAGTAGAGTAGTGAGTAGAGTAGTGAGTAGTGAGTAGAGTAGTGAGTAGTGAGTGCAGAGTAGTGAGTAGTGAGTGGAGTAGTGAGTAGAGTAGTGAGTAGTGAGTGCAGAGTAGTGAGCAGAGTAGTGAGTAGTGAGTAGAGTAGTGAGTAGTGAATGCAGAGTAGTGAGTAGAGTAGTGAGTAGAGTAGTGAGTAGTAAGTAGTGAGTAGAGTAGTGAGTAGTGAGTAGAGTAGTGAGTAGAGTAGTGAGGTGAGTAGAGTAGAGTAGTGAGTAAAGTAGTGAGTGCAGAGTAGTGAGTAGAGTAGTGAGTAGTGAGTAGTGAGTAGAGTAGTGAGTAGTGAGTAGAGTAGTGAGTAGAAAGTAGTGAGTAGAGTAGTGAGTAGTTAGTAGAGTAGTGAGTGGAGAGTAGTGAGTAGTGAGTAGTGAGTAGAGTAGTGAGTAGTGAGCAGAGTAGTGAGTAGTGAGTGCAGAGTAGTGAGTAGTGAGTAGAGTAGTGAGTTGAGTAGTGAGTAGTGAGTAGTGAGTAGAGTAGTGAGTAGAGTAGTGAGTAGTGAGTAGAGTAGTGAGTAGTGAGTAGAGTAGTGAGTAGAGTAGTGAGTAGAGTAGTGAGTAGTGAGTAGTGAGTGCAGAGTAGTGAGTAGAGTAGTGAGTAGAGTAGTGAGTAGAGTAGTGAGTAGAGTAGTTAGTAGTGAGTAGAGTAGTGAGTAGAGTAGTGAGTAGTGAGTGCAGAGTAGTGAGTAGTGAGTAGAGTAGCGAGTAGAGTAGTGAGTAGTGAGTAGAGCAGTGAGTAGTGAGTAGAGTAGTGAGTAGTGAGTAGAGTAGTGAGTAGTGAGTGTAGAGTAGTGAGTAGTGAGTAGAGTAGTGAGTAGTGAGTGCAGAGTAGTGAGTAGAGTAGTGAGTAGTGAGTAGAGTAGTGAGTAGTGAGTAGAGTAGTGAGTAGTGAGTAGAGTAGTGAGTAGAGTAGTGAGTAGAGTAGTGAGTAGTGAGTAGTGAGTGCAGAGTAGTGAGTAGTGAGTAGAGTAGTGAGTAGAGTAGTGAGTAGAGTAGTGAGTAGAGTAGTGAGTAGAGTAGTTAGTAGTGAGTAGAGTAGTGAGTAGAGTAGTGAGTAGTGAGTGCAGAGTAGTGAGTAGTGAGTAGAGTAGTGAGTAGAGTAGTGAGTAGTGAGTAGAGTAGTGAGTAGTGAGTAGAGTAGTGAGTAGTGAGTAGATTAGTGAGTAGAGTAGTGAGTAGTGAGTGCAGAGTAGTGAGTAGAGTAGTGAGTAGTGAGTAGAGTAGTCAGTAGTGAGTGCAGAGTAGTGAGTAGTGAGTATGGTAGTGAGTAGAGTAGTAAGTAGTGAGTAGAGTAGTGAGGTGAGTAGTAAGTAGTGAGTGCAGAGTAGTGAGTAGAGTAGAGTAGTGAGTAGTGAGTAGAGTAGTGAGTAGTGAGTAGTGAGTAGAGTAGTGAGTAGTGGGTAGAGTAGTGAGTAGAAAGTAGTGAGTAGTGAGTAGAGTAGTGAGTGGAGAGTAGTGAGTAGTGAGTAGAGTAGTGAGTAGTGAGCAGAGTAGTGAGTAGTGAGTGCAGAGTAGTGAGTAGTGAGTAGAGTAGTGAGTAGAGTACTGAGTAGAGTAGTGAGTAGTGAGTAGAGTAGTGAGTAGTGAGTAGAGTAGTGAGTAGAGTAGTGAGTAGTGAGTAGAGTAGTGAGTAGTGAGTAGAGTAGTGAGTAGTGAGTGCAGAGTAGTGAGTAGTGAGTAGAGTAGTGAGTAGAGTAGTTAGTAGTGAGTAGAGTAGTGAGTAGTGAGTAGAGGAGTGAGTAGTGAGTAGATTAGTGAGTAGAGTAGTGAGTAGTGAGTGTAGAGTAGTGAGTAGAGTAGTGAGTAGTGAGTAGAGTAGTCAGTAGTGAGTGCAGAGTAGTGAGTAGTGAGTATGGTAGTGAGTAGAGTAGTAAGTAGTGAGTAGAGTAGTGAGGTGAGTAGTGAGTAGTGAGTGCAGAGTAGTGAGTAGAGTAGAGTAGTGAGTAGTGAGTAGAGTAGTGAGTAGTGAGTAGTGAGTAGAGTAGTGAGTAGTGGGTAGAGTAGTGAGTAGAAAGTAGTGAGTAGTGAGTAGAGTAGTGAGTGGAGAGTAGTGAGTAGTGAGTAGAGTAGTGAGTAGTGAGTAGAGTAGTGAGTAGTGAGTAGAGGAGTGAGTAGTGAGTAGATTAGTGAGTAGAGTAGTGAGTAGTGAGTGCAGAGTAGTGAGTAGAGTAGTGAGTAGTGAGTAGAGTAGTCAGTAGTGAGTGCAGAGTAGTGAGTAGTGAGTATGGTAGTGAGTAGAGTAGTAAGTAGTGAGTAGAGTAGTGAGGTGAGTAGTGAGTAGTGAGTGCAGAGTAGTGAGTAGAGTAGAGTAGTGAGTAGTGAGTAGAGTAGTGAGTAGTGAGTAGTGAGTAGAGTAGTGAGTAGTGGGTAGAGTAGTGAGTAGAAAGTAGTGAGTAGTGAGTAGAGTAGTGAGTGGAGAGTAGTGAGTAGTGAGTAGAGTAGTGAGTAGTGAGCAGAGTAGTGAGTAGTGAGTGCAGAGTAGTGAGTAGAGTAGTGAGTAGAGTAGTGAGTGCAGAGTAGTGAGTAGAGTAGTGAGTAGTGAGTAGAGTAGTGAGTAGTGAGTAGAGTAGTGAGTAGAGTAGTGAGGTGAGTAGAGTAGAGTAGTGAGTAAAGTAGTGAGTGCAGAGTAGTGAGTAGAGTAGTGAGTAGTGAGTAGTGAGTAGAGTAGTGAGTAGAAAGTAGTGAGTAGAGTAGTGAGTAGTGAGTAGAGTAGTGAGTGGAGAGTAGTGAGTAGTGAGTAGAGTAGTGAGTAGTGAGCAGAGTAGTGAGTAGTGAGTGCAGAGTAGTGAGTAGTGAGTAGAGTAGTGAGAATAGTAGTGAGTAGTGAGTAGAGTAGTGAGTAGTGAGTAGTGAGTAGAGTAGTGAGTAGAGTAGTAAGTAGTGAGTAGAGTAGTGAGTAGTGAGTAGAGTAGTGAGTAGAGTAGTGAGTAGAGTAGTGAGTAGTGAGTAGTGAGTGCAGAGTAGTGAGCAGTGAGTAGAGTAGTGAGTAGAGTAGTGAGTAGAGTAGTGAGTAGAGTAGTGAGTAGAGTAGTTAGTAGTGAGTAGAGTAGTGAGTAGAGTAGTGAGTAGTGAGTGCAGAGTAGTGAGTAGTGAGTAGAGTAGTGAGTAGAGTAGTGAGTAGAGTAGTGAGTAGTGAGTAGAGTAGTGAGTAGTGAGTAGATTAGTGAGTAGAGTAGTGAGTAGTGAGTGCAGAGTAGTGAGTAGAGTAGTGAGTAGTGAGTAGAGTAGTGAGTAGAGTAGTGAGTAGTGAGTGCAGACTAGTGAGTAGTGAGTATGGTAGTGAGTAGAGTAGTGAGTAGTGAGTAGAGTAGTGAGGTGAGTAGTGAGTGCAGAGTAGTGAGTAGAGTAGAGTAGTGAGTAGTGAGTAGAGTAGTGAGTAGTGAGTAGTGAGTAGAGTAGTGAGTAGTGGGTAGAGTAGTGAGTAGAAAGTAGTGAGTAGAGTAGTGAGTAGTGAGTAGAGTAGTGAGTGGAGAGTAGTGAGTAGTGAGTAGAGTAGTGAGTAGTGAGCAGAGTAGTGAGTAGTGAGTGCAGAGTAGTGAGTAGTGAGTAGAGTAGTGAGTAGAGTACTGAGTAGAGTAGTGAGTAGTGAGTAGAGTAGTGAGTAGTGAGTAGAGTAGTGAGTAGAGTAGTGAGTAGTGAGTAGAGTAGTGAGTAGTGCGTGCAGAGTAGTGAGTAGTGAGTAGAGTAGTGAGTAGAGTAGTGAGTAGTGAGTGCAGAGTAGTGAGCAGAGTAGTGAGTGCAGAGTAGTGAGTAGTGAGTGCAGAGTGAGTGTGCAGAGTAGTGAGTAGTGAGTGCAGAGTGAGTGTGCAGAGTAGTGAGTAGTGAGTGCAGAGTAGTGAGTGCAGAGTAGTGAGTAGTGAGTGCAGAGTAGTGAGTGCAAAGTAGTGAGTAGTGAGTGCAGAGTAGTGAGTGCAGAGTAGTGAGTGCAGAGTAGTGAGTGCAAAGTAGTGAGTGCAGAGATGTGAGTGCAGAGTAGTGAGTAGTGAGTAGAGTAGTGAGTGCAGAGTAGTGAGTAGTGAGTAGAGTAGTGAGTAGTGAGTAGAGTAGTGAGTAGAGTAGTGAGTAGAGTAGTGAGTAGTGAGTAGAGTAGTGAGTAGAGTAGTGAGTAGAATAGTGAGTAGTGAGTAGAGTAGTGAGTAGAGTAGTGAGTAGTGAGTGCAGAGTAGTGAGTAGTGAGTAGTGAGTGCAGAGTAGTGAGTAGAGTAGTGAGTAGAGTAGTGAGTAGTGAGTAGAGTAGTGAGTAGAGTAGTGAGTAGAGTAGTGAGTAGAGTAGTGAGTAGTGAGTAGAGTAGTGAGTAGAGTAGTGAGTAGAGTAGTGAGTAGAGTAGTGAGTAGAGAGTAGTGAGTAGAGTAGTGAGTAGAGTAGTGAGTAGTGAGTAGAGTAGTGAGTAGAGTAGTGAGTAGTGAGGGCAGAGTAGTGAGTAGAGTAGTGAGTAGTGAGTGCAGAGTAGTGAGTAGTGAGTGCAGAGTGAGTGTGCAGAGTAATGAGTAGTGAGTAGAGTAGTGAGTAGAGTAGTGAGTAGTGAGTGCAGAGTAGTGAGTAGAGTAGTGAGTAGAGTAGTGAGTGCAGAGTAGTGAGTAGAGTAGTGAGTAGTGAGTAGTGAGTAGAGTAGAGTAGTGAGTAGTGAGTAGAGTAGTGAGTAGAGTAGTGAGGTGAGTAGAGTAGAGTAGTGAGTAAAGTAGCGAGTGCAGAGTAGTGAGTAGTGAGTAGTGAGTAGAGTAGTGAGTAGTGAGTAGAGTAGTGAGTAGAAAGTAGTGAGTAGAGTAGTGAGTAGAGTAGTGAGTGTAAAGTAGTGAGTAGTGAGTAGAGTAGTGAGTAGTGAGCAGAGTAGTGAGTAGTGAGTGCAGAGTAGTGAGTAGTGAGTAGAGTAGTGAGTAGAGTAGTGAGTAGTGAGTGCAGAGTAGTGAGTAGTGAGTAGAGTAGTGAGTAGTGAGTAGAGTAGTGAGTAGTGAGCAGAGTAGTGAGTAGTGAGTGCAGAGTAGTGAGTAGTGAGTAGAGTAGTGAGTAGAGTAGTGAGTAGTGAGTGCAGAGTAGTGAGTAGAGTAGTGAGTAGTGAGTAGAGTAGTGAGTAGTGAGTAGATTAGTGAGTAGAGTAGTGAGTAGTGAGTGCAGAGTAGTGAGTAGAGTAGTGAGTAGTGAGTAGAGTAGTGAGTAGAGTAGTGAGTAGTGAGTATGGTAGAGTAGTTAGTAGTGAGTAGAGTAGTGAGTAGAGTAGTGAGTAGTGAGTGCAGAGTAGTGAGTAGAGTAGTGAGTAGAGTAGTGAGTAGTAAGTAGTGAGTAGAGTAGTGAGTAGTGAGTAGAGTAGTGAGTAGAGTAGTGAGGTGAGTAGAGTAGAGTAGTGAGTAAAGTAGTGAGTGCAGAGTAGTGAGTAGAGTAGTGAGTAGTGAGTAGTGAGTAGAGTAGTGAGTAGTGAGTAGAGTAGTGAGTAGAAAGTAGTGAGTAGAGTAGTGAGTAGTTAGTAGAGTAGTGAGTGGAGAGTAGTGAGTAGTGAGTAGTGAGTAGAGTAGTGAGTAGTGAGCAGAGTAGTGAGTAGTGAGTGCAGAGTAGTGAGTAGTGAGTAGAGTAGTGAGTTGAGTAGTGAGTAGTGAGTAGTGAGTAGAGTAGTGAGTAGAGTAGTGAGTAGTGAGTAGAGTAGTGAGTAGTGAGTAGAGTAGTGAGTAGAGTAGTGAGTAGAGTAGTGAGTAGTGAGTAGTGAGTGCAGAGTAGTGAGTAGAGTAGTGAGTAGAGTAGTGAGTAGAGTAGTGAGTAGAGTAGTTAGTAGTGAGTAGAGTAGTGAGTAGAGTAGTGAGTAGTGAGTGCAGAGTAGTGAGTAGTGAGTAGAGTAGCGAGTAGAGTAGTGAGTAGTGAGTAGAGCAGTGAGTAGTGAGTAGAGTAGTGAGTAGTGAGTAGAGTAGTGAGTAGTGAGTCTAGAGTAGTGAGTAGTGAGTAGAGTAGTGAGTAGTGAGTGCAGAGTAGTGAGTAGAGTAGTGAGTAGTGAGTAGAGTAGTGAGTAGTGAGTAGAGTAGTGAGTAGTGAGTAGAGTAGTGAGTAGAGTAGTGAGTAGAGTAGTGAGTAGTGAGTAGTGAGTGCAGAGTAGTGAGTAGTGAGTAGAGTAGTGAGTAGAGTAGTGAGTAGAGTAGTGAGTAGAGTAGTGAGTAGAGTAGTTAGTAGTGAGTAGAGTAGTGAGTAGAGTAGTGAGTAGTGAGTGCAGAGTAGTGAGTAGTGAGTAGAGTAGTGAGTAGAGTAGTGAGTAGTGAGTAGAGTAGTGAGTAGTGAGTAGAGGAGTGAGTAGTGAGTAGATTAGTGAGTAGAGTAGTGAGTAGTGAGTGCAGAGTAGTGAGTAGAGTAGTGAGTAGTGAGTAGAGTAGTCAGTAGTGAGTGCAGAGTAGTGAGTAGTGAGTATGGTAGTGAGTAGAGTAGTAAGTAGTGAGTAGAGTAGTGAGGTGAGTAGTGAGTAGTGAGTGCAGAGTAGTGAGTAGAGTAGAGTAGTGAGTAGTGAGTAGAGTAGTGAGTAGTGAGTAGTGAGTAGAGTAGTGAGTAGTGGGTAGAGTAGTGAGTAGAAAGTAGTGAGTAGTGAGTAGAGTAGTGAGTGGAGAGTAGTGAGTAGTGAGTAGAGTAGTGAGTAGTGAGCAGAGTAGTGAGTAGTGAGTGCAGAGTAGTGAGTAGTGAGTAGAGTAGTGAGTAGAGTACTGAGTAGAGTAGTGAGTAGTGAGTAGAGTAGTGAGTAGTGAGTAGAGTAGTGAGTAGAGTAGTGAGTAGAGTAGTGAGTAGAGTAGTGAGTAGAGTAGTGAGTAGAGTAGTTAGTAGTGAGTAGAGTAGTGAGTAGAGTAGTGAGTAGTGAGTAGAGTAGTGAGTAGAGTAGTGAGTAGTGAGTAGAGTAGTGAGTAGAGTAGTGAATAGAGTAGTGAGTAGAGTAGTGAGTAGTGAGTAGAGTAGTGAGTAGAGTAGTGAGTAGTGAGTAGAGTAGTGAGTAGTGAGTGCAGAGTAGTGAGTAGTGAGTAGTGAGTAGAGTAGTGAGTAGAGTAGTGAGTAGTGAGTGCAGAGTAGTGAGCAGAGTAGTGAGTAGTGAGTGCAGAGTAGTGAGTAGTGAGTGCAGAGTAGTGAGTAGAGTAGTGAGTATAGTAGTGAGTAGTAAGTAGTGAGTAGAGTAGTGAGTAGTGAGTAGAGTAGTGAGTAGAGTAGTGAGGTGAGTAGAGTAGAGTAGTGAGTAAAGTAGTGAGTGCAGAGTAGTGAGTAGAGTAGTGAGTAGTGAGTAGAGTAGTGAGTAGAGTAGTGAGTAGAAAGTAGTGAGTAGAGTAGTGAGTAGTTAGTAGAGTAGTGAGTGGAGAGTAGTGAGTAGTGAGTAGAGTAGTGAGTAGTGAGCAGAGTAGTGAGTAGTGAGTGCAGAGTAGTGAGTAGTGAGTAGAGTAGTGAGTAGAGTAGTGAGTAGTGAGTAGTGAGTAGAGTAGTGAGTAGAGTAGTGAGTAGTGAGTAGAGAAGTGAGTAGTGAGTAGAGTAGTGAGTAGAGTAGTGAGTAGAGTAGTGAGTAGTTAGTAGAGTAGTGAGTGGAGAGTAGTGAGTAGTGAGTAGAGTAGTGAGTAGTGAGCAGAGTAGTGAGTAGTGAGTGCAGAGTAGTGAGTAGTGAGTAGAGTAGTGAGTAGAGTATTGAGTAGAGTAGTGAGTAGTGAGTAGAGTAGTGAGTAGTGAGTAGAGTAGTGAGTAGAGTAGTGAGTAGTGAGTAGAGTAGTGAGTAGTGAGTGCAGAGTAGTGAGTAGTGAGTAGAGTAGTGAGTAGTGAGTGCAGTGTAGTGAGCAGAGTAGTGAGTGCAGAGTAGTGAGTAGTGAGTGCAGAGTGAGTGTGCAGAGTAGTGAGTAGTGAGTGCAGAGTGAGTGTGCAGAGTAGTGAGTAGTGAGTGCAGAGTAGTGAGTGCAGAGTAGTGAGTAGTGAGTGCAGAGTAGTGAGTGCAAAGTAGTGAGTAGTGAGTGCAGAGTAGTGAGTGCAGAGTAGTGAGTGCAGAGTAGTGAGTGCAAAGTAGTGAGTGCAGAGATGTGAGTGCAGAGTAGTGAGTAGTGAGTAGAGTAGTGAGTGCAGAGTAGTGAGTAGTGAGTAGAGTAGTGAGTAGTGAGTAGAGTAGTGAGTAGAGTAGTGAATAGAGTAGTGAGTAGAGTAGTGAGTAGTGAGTAGAGTAGTGAGTAGAGTAGTGAGTAGAATAGTGAGTAGTGAGTAGAGTAGTGAGTAGAGTAGTGAGTAGTGAGTGCAGAGTAGTGAGTAGTGAGTAGTGAGTGCAGAGTAGTGAGTAGAGTAGTGAGTAGAGTAGTGAGTAGTGAGTAGAGTAGTGAGTAGAGTAGTGAGTAGAGTAGTGAGTAGTGAGTAGAGTAGTGAGTAGAGTAGTGAGTAGAGTAGTGAGTAGAGTAGTGAGTAGAGAGTAGTGAGTAGAGTAGTGAGTAGAGTAGTGAGTAGTGAGTGCAAAGTAGTGAGTAGTGAATGCAGAGTAGTGAGTGCAGAGTAGTGAGTGCAGAGTAGTGAGTAGTGAGTGCAGAGTAGTGAGTGCAGAGTAGTGAGTAGTGAGTGCAGAGTAGTGAGTGCAAAGTAGTGAGTAGTGAGTGCAGAGTAGTGAGTGCAGAGTAGTGAGTGCAAAGTAGTGAGTGCAGAGATGTGAGTGCAGAGTAGTGAGTAGTGAGTAGAGTAGTGAGTGCAGAGTAGTGAGTAGTGAGTAGAGTAGTGAGTAGTGAGTAGAGTAGTGAGTAGAGTAGTGAGTAGAGTAGTGAGTAGAGTAGTGAGTACTGAGTAGAGTAGTGAGTAGAATAGTGAGTAGCGAGTAGAGTAGTGAGTAGAGTAGTGAGTAGTGAGTGCAGAGTAGTGAGTAGTGAGTAGTGAGTGCAGAGTAGTGAGTAGAGTAGTGAGTAGAGTAGTGAGTAGTGAGTAGAGTAGTGAGTAGAGTAGTGAGTAGAGTAGTGAGTAGAGTAGTGAGTAGTGAGTAGAGTAGTGAGTAGAGTAGTGAGTAGAGTAGTGAGTAGAGTAGTGAGTAGAGAGTAGTGAGTAGAGTAGTGAGTAGAGTAGTGAGTAGTGAGTGCAAAGTAGTGAGTAGTGAGTGCAGAGTAGTGAGTGCAGAGTAGTGAGTGCAGAGTAGTGAGTGCAAAGTAGTGAGTGCAGAGATGTGAGTGCAGAGTAGTGAGTAGTGAGTAGAGTAGTGAGTGCAGAGTAGTGAGTAGTGAGTAGAGTAGTGAGTAGTGAGTAGAGTAGTGAGTAGAGTAGTGAATAGAGTAGTGAGTAGAGTAGTGAGTAGTGAGTAGAGTAGTGAGTAGAGTAGTGAGTAGAGTAGTGAGTAGTGAGTAGAGTAGTGAGTAGAGTAGTGAGTAGTGAGTGCAGAGTAGTGAGTAGTGAGTAGTGAGTGCAGAGTAGTGAGTAGAGTAGTGAGTAGAGTAGTGAGTAGTGAGTAGAGTAGTGAGTAGAGTAGTGAGTAGAGTAGTGAGTAGAGTAGTGAGTAGTGAGTAGAGTAGTGAGTAGAGTAGTGAGTAGAGAGTAGTGAGTAGAGTAGTGAGTAGAGTAGTGAGTAGTGAGTAGAGTAGTGAGTAGAGTAGTGAGTAGTGAGGGCAGAGTAGTGAGTAGAGTAGTGAGTAGTGAGTGCAGAGTAGTGAGTAGTGAGTGCAGAGTGAGTGTGCAGAGTAATGAGTAGTGAGTAGAGTAGTGAGTAGAGTAGTGAGTAGTGAGTGCAGAGTAGTGAGTAGAGTAGTGAGTAGAGTAGTGAGTGCAGAGTAGTGAGTAGAGTAGTGAGTAGTGAGTAGTGAGTAGTGAGTAGAGAAGAGTAGTGAGTAGTGAGTAGAGTAGTGAGTAGAGTAGTGAGGTGAGTAGAGTAGAGTAGTGAGTAAAGTAGTGAGTGCAGAGTAGTGAGTAGTGAGTAGTGAGTAGAGTAGTGAGTAGTGAGTAGAGTAGTGAGTAGAAAGTAGTGAGTAGAGTAGTGAGTAGTGAGTAGAGTAGTGAGTGGAGAGTAGTGAGTAGTGAGTAGAGTAGTGAGTAGTGAGCAGAGTAGTGAGTAGTGAGTGCAGAGTAGTGAGTAGTGAGTAGAGTAGTGAGTAGAGTAGTGAGTAGTGAGTAGAGTAGTGAGTAGTGAGTAGTGAGTAGAGTAGTGAGTAGAGTAGTGAGTAGTGAGTAGAGTAGTGAGTAGAGTAGTGAGTAGAGTAGTGAGTAGTGAGTAGTGAGTGCAGAGTAGTGAGTAGTGAGTAGAGTAGTGAGTAGAGTAGTGAGTAGAGTAGTGAGTAGAGTAGTTAGTAGTGAGTAGAGTAGTGAGTAGAGTAGTGAGTAGTGAGTGCAGAGTAGTGAGTAGTGAGTAGAGTAGTGAGTAGAGTAGTGAGTAGTGAGTAGAGTAGTGAGTAGAGTAGTGAGTAGTGAGTAGATTAGTGAGTAGAGTAGTGAGTAGTGAGTGCAGAGTAGTGAGTAGTGAGTAGAGTAGTGAGTAGAGTAGTGAGTAGTGAGTGCAGAGTAGTGAGTAGTGAGTATGGTAGTGAGTAGAGTAGTGAGTAGTGAGTAGAGTAGTGAGGTGAGTAGTGAGTAGTGAGTGCAGAGTAGCGAGTAGAGTAAAGTAGTGAGTAGTGAGTAGAGTAGTGAGTAGTGAGTAGTGAGTAGAGTAGTGAGTAGTGGGTAGAGTAGTGAGTAGAAAGTAGTGAGTAGAGTAGTGAGTAGAGTAGTGAGTGGAGAGTAGTGAGTAGGGAGTAGAGTAGTGAGTAGTGAGCAGAGTAGTGAGTAGTGAGTGCAGAGTAGTGAGTAGTGAGTAGAGTAGTGAGTAGAGTACTGAGTAGAGTAGTGAGTAGTGAGTAGAGTAGTGAGTAGTGAGTAGAGTAGTGAGTAGAGTAGTGAGTAGTGAGTAGAGTAGTGAGTAGTGAGTAGAGTAGTGAGTAGAGTAGTGAGTAGTGAGTAGAGTAGTGAGTAGTGAGTGCAGAGTAGTGAGTAGTGAGTAGAGTAGTGAGTAGAGTAGTGAGTAGTGAGTGCAGAGTAGTGAGCAGAGTAGTGAGTAGTGAGTAGAGTAGTGAGTAGTGAGTGCAGAGTAGTGAGTAGAGTAGTGAGTAGAGTAGTGAGTAGTAAGTAGTGAGTGGAGTAGTGAGTAGTGAGTAGAGTAGTGAGTAGAGTAGTGAGGTGAGTAGAGTAGAGTAGTGAGTAAAGTAGTGAGTGCAGAGTAGTGAGTAGAGTAGTGAGTAGTGAGTAGTGAGTAGAGTAGTGAGTAGTGAGTAGAGTAGTGAGTAGAAAGTAGTGAGTAGAGTAGTGAGTAGTTAGTAGAGTAGTGAGTAGTGAGTAGAGTAGTGAGTAGAGTAGTGAGTAGAGTAGTGAGTAGAGTAGTGAGTAGTGAGTAGAGTAGTGAGTAGAGTAGTGAGTAGAATAGTGAGTAGTGAGTAGAGTAGTGAGTAGAGTAGTGAGTAGTGAGTGCAGAGTAGTGAGTAGTGAGTAGTGAGTGCAGAGTAGTGAGTAGAGTAGTGAGTAGAGTAGTGAGTAGTGAGTAGAGTAGTGAGTAGAGTAGTGAGTAGAGTAGTGAGTAGAGTAGTGAGTAGTGAGTAGAGTAGTGAGTAGAGTAGTGAGTAGAGTAGTGAGTAGAGTAGTGAGTAGAGAGTAGTGAGTAGAGTAGTGAGTAGAGTAGTGAGTAGTGAGTAGAGTAGTGAGTAGAGTAGTGAGTAGTGAGGGCAGAGTAGTGAGTAGAGTAGTGAGTAGTGAGTGCAGAGTAGTGAGTAGTGAGTGCAGAGTGAGTGTGCAGAGTAATGAGTAGTGAGTATAGTGAGTAGAGTAGTGAGTAGTGAGTGCAGAGTAGTGAGTAGAGTAGTGAGTAGAGTAGTGAGTGCAGAGTAGTGAGTAGAGTAGTGAGTAGTGAGTAGAGTAGAGTAGTGAGTAGTGAGTAGAGTAGTGAGTAGAGTAGTGAGGTGAGTAGAGTAGAGTAGTGAGTAAAGTAGTGAATGCAGAGTAGTGAGTAGTGAGTAGAGTAGTGAGTAGTGAGTAGAGTAGTGAGTAGAAAGTAGTGAGTAGAGTAGTGAGTAGTGAGTAGAGTAGTGAGTGGAGAGTAGTGAGTAGTGAGTAGAGTAGTGAGTAGTGAGCAGAGTAGTGAGTAGTGAGTGCAGAGTAGTGAGTAGTGAGTAGAGTAGTGAGTAGAGTAGTGAGTAGTGAGTAGAGTAGTGAGTAGTGAGTAGTGAGAAGAGTAGTGAGTAGAGTAGTGAGTAGTGAGTTGAGTAGTGAGTAGTGAGTAGAGTAGTGAGTAGAGTAGTGAGTAGAGTAGTGAGTAGTGAGTAGTGAGTGCAGAGTAGTGAGTAGTGAGTAGAGTAGTGAGTAGAGTAGTGAGTAGAGTAGTGAGTAGAGTAGTTAGTAGTGAGTAGAGTAGTGAGTAGAGTAGTGAGTAGTGAGTGCAGAGTAGTGAGTAGTGAGTAGAGTAGTGAGTAGAGTAGTGAGTAGTGAGTAGAGTAGTGAGTAGTGAGTAGAGTAGTGAGTAGTGAGTAGATTAGTGAGTAGAGTAGTGAGTAGTGAGTGCAGAGTAGTGAGTAGAGTAGTGAGTAGTGAGTAGAGTAGTGAGTAGAGTAGTGAGTAGTGAGTGCAGAGTAGTGAGTAGTGAGTATGGTAGTGAGTAGAGTAGTGAGTAGTGAGTAGAGTAGTGAGGTGAGTAGTGAGTAGTGAGTGCAGAGTAGTGAGTAGAGTAAAGTAGTGAGTAGTGAGTAGAGTAGTGAGTAGTGAGTAGTGAGTAGAGTAGTGAGTAGTGGGTAGAGTAGTGAGTAGTGAGTAGAGTAGTGAGTAGAGTAGTGAGGTGAGTAGAGTAGAGTAGTGAGTAAAGTAGTGAGTGCAGAGTAGTGAGTAGTGAGTAGTGAGTAGAGTAGTGAGTAGTGAGTAGAGTAGTGAGTAGAAAGTAGTGAGTAGAGTAGTGAGTAGTGAGTAGAGTAGTGAGTGGAGAGTAGTGAGTAGTGAGTAGAGTAGTGAGTAGTGAGCAGAGTAGTGAGTAGTGAGTGCAGAGTAGTGAGTAGTGAGTAGAGTAGTGAGTAGAGTAGTGAGTAGTGAGTAGAGTAGTGAGTAGTGAGTAGTGAGTAGAGTAGTGAGTAGAGTAGTGAGTAGTGAGTAGAGTAGTGAGTAGTGAGTATAGTAGTGAGTATAGTAGTGAGTAGAGTAGTGAGTAGTGAGTAGTGAGTGCAGAGTAGTGAGTAGTGAGTAGAGTAGTGAGTAGAGTAGTGAGTAGAGTAGTGAGTAGAGTAGTGAGTAGAGTAGTTAGTAGTGAGTAGAGTAGTGAGTAGAGTAGTGAGTAGTGAGTGCAGAGTAGTGAGTAGTGAGTAGAGTAGTGAGTAGAGTAGTGAGTAGTGAGTAGAGTAGTGAGTAGAGTAGTGAGTAGTGAGTAGATTAGTGAGTAGAGTAGTGAGTAGTGAGTGCAGAGTAGTGAGTAGAGTAGTGAGTAGTGAGTAGAGTAGTGAGTAGAGTAGTGAGTAGTGAGTGCAGAGTAGTGAGTAGTGAGTATGGTAGTGAGTAGAGTAGTGAGTAGTGAGTAGAGTAGTGAGGTGAGTAGTGAGTAGTGAGTGCAGAGTAGCGAGTAGAGTAAAGTAGTGAGTAGTGAGTAGAGTAGTGAGTAGTGAGTAGTGAGTAGAGTAGTGAGTAGTGGGTAGAGTAGTGAGTAGAAAGTAGTGAGTAGAGTAGTGAGTAGAGTAGTGAGTGGAGAGTAGTGAGTAGGGAGTAGAGTAGTGAGTAGTGAGCAGAGTAGTGAGTAGTGAGTGCAGAGTAGTGAGTAGTGAGTAGAGTAGTGAGTAGAGTACTGAGTAGAGTAGTGAGTAGTGAGTAGAGTAGTGAGTAGTGAGTAGAGTAGTGAGTAGAGTAGTGAGTAGTGAGTAGAGTAGTGAGTAGTGAGTAGAGTAGTGAGTAGAGTAGTGAGTAGTGAGTAGAGTAGTGAGTGCAGAGTAGTGAGTAGTGAGTAGAGTAGTGAGTAGAGTAGTGAGTAGTGAGTGCAGAGTAGTGAGCAGAGTAGTGAGTAGTGAGTAGAGTAGTGAGTAGTGAGTGCAGAGTAGTGAGTAGAGTAGTGAGTAGAGTAGTGAGTAGTAAGTAGTGAGTAGAGTAGTGAGTAGTGAGTAGAGTAGTGAGTAGAGTAGTGAGGTGAGTAGAGTAGAGTAGTGAGTAAAGTAGTGAGTGCAGAGTAGTGAGTAGAGTAGTGAGTAGTGAGTAGTGAGTAGAGTAGTGAGTAGTGAGTAGAGTAGTGAGTAGAAAGTAGTGAGTAGAGTAGTGAGTAGTTAGTAGAGTAGTGAGTAGTGAGTAGAGTAGTGAGTAGAGTAGTGAGTAGAGTAGTGAGTAGAGTAGTGAGTAGTGAGTAGAGTAGTGAGTAGAGTAGTGAGTAGAATAGTGAGTAGTGAGTAGAGTAGTGAGTAGAGTAGTGAGTAGTGAGTGCAGAGTAGTGAGTAGTGAGTAGTGAGTGCAGAGTAGTGAGTAGAGTAGTGAGTAGAGTAGTGAGTAGTGAGTAGAGTAGTGAGTAGAGTAGTGAGTAGAGTAGTGAGTAGAGTAGTGAGTAGTGAGTAGAGTAGTGAGTAGAGTAGTGAGTAGAGTAGTGAGTAGAGTAGTGAGTAGAGAGTAGTGAGTAGAGTAGTGAGTAGAGTAGTGAGTAGTGAGTAGAGTAGTGAGTAGAGTAGTGAGTAGTGAGGGCAGAGTAGTGAGTAGAGTAGTGAGTAGTGAGTGCAGAGTAGTGAGTAGTGAGTGCAGAGTGAGTGTGCAGAGTAATGAGTAGTGAGTATAGTGAGTAGAGTAGTGAGTAGTGAGTGCAGAGTAGTGAGTAGAGTAGTGAGTAGAGTAGTGAGTGCAGAGTAGTGAGTAGAGTAGTGAGTAGTGAGTAGAGTAGAGTAGTGAGTAGTGAGTAGAGTAGTGAGTAGAGTAGTGAGGTGAGTAGAGTAGAGTAGTGAGTAAAGTAGTGAATGCAGAGTAGTGAGTAGTGAGTAGAGTAGTGAGTAGTGAGTAGAGTAGTGAGTAGAAAGTAGTGAGTAGAGTAGTGAGTAGTGAGTAGAGTAGTGAGTGGAGAGTAGTGAGTAGTGAGTAGAGTAGTGAGTAGTGAGCAGAGTAGTGAGTAGTGAGTGCAGAGTAGTGAGTAGTGAGTAGAGTAGTGAGTAGAGTAGTGAGTAGTGAGTAGAGTAGTGAGTAGTGAGTAGTGAGAAGAGTAGTGAGTAGAGTAGTGAGTAGTGAGTAGAGTAGTGAGTAGTGAGTAGAGTAGTGAGTAGAGTAGTGAGTAGAGTAGTGAGTAGTGAGTAGTGAGTGCAGAGAAGTGAGTAGTGAGTAGAGTAGTGAGTAGAGTAGTGAGTAGAGTAGTGAGTAGAGTAGTTAGTAGTGAGTAGAGTAGTGAGTAGAGTAGTGAGTAGTGAGTGCAGAGTAGTGAGTAGTGAGTAGAGTAGTGAGTAGAGTAGTGAGTAGTGAGTAGAGTAGTGAGTAGTGAGTAGAGTAGTGAGTAGTGAGTAGATTAGTGAGTAGAGTAGTGAGTAGTGAGTGCAGAGTAGTGAGTAGAGTAGTGAGTAGTGAGTAGAGTAGTGAGTAGAGTAGTGAGTAGTGAGTGCAGAGTAGTGAGTAGTGAGTATGGTAATGAGTAGAGTAGTGAGTAGTGAGTAGAGTAGTGAGGTGAGTAGTGAGTAGTGAGTGCAGAGTAGTGAGTAGAGTAAAGTAGTGAGTAGTGAGTAGAGTAGTGAGTAGTGAGTAGTGAGTAGAGTAGTGAGTAGTGGGTAGAGTAGTGAGTAGAAAGTAGTGAGTAGAGTAGTGAGTAGAGTAGTGAGTGGAGAGTAGTGAGTAGTGAGTAGAGTAGTGAGTAGTGAGCAGAGTAGTGAGTAGTGAGTGCAGAGTAGTGAGTAGTGAGTAGAGTAGTGAGTAGAGTACTGAGTAGAGTAGTGAGTAGTGAGTAGAGTACTGAGTAGTGAGTAGAGTAGTGAGTAGAGTAGTGAGTAGTGAGTAGAGTAGTGAGTAGTGAGTAGAGTAGTGAGTAGAGTAGTGAGTAGTGAGTAGAGTAGTGAGTAGTGAGTGCAGAGTAGTGAGTAGTGAGTAGAGTAGTGAGTAGAGTAGTGAGTAGTGAGTGCAGAGTAGTGAGCAGAGTAGTGAGTAGTGAGTAGAGTAGTGAGTAGTGAGTGCAGAGTAGTGAGTAGAGTAGTGAGTAGAGTAGTGAGTAGTAAGTAGTGAGTAGAGTAGTGAGTAGTGAGTAGAGTAGTGAGTAGAGTAGTGAGGTGAGTAGAGTAGTGAGTAAAGTAGTGAGTGCAGAGTAGTGAGTAGAGTAGTGAGTAGTGAGTAGTGAGTAGAGTAGTGAGTAGTGAGTAGAGTAGTGAGTAGAAAGTAGTGAGTAGAGTAGTGAGTAGTTAGTAGAGTAGTGAGTGGAGAGTAGTGAGTAGTGAGTAGTGAGTAGAGTAGTGAGTAGTGAGCAGAGTAGTGAGTAGTGAGTGCAGAGTAGTGAGTAGTGAGTAGAGTAGTGAGTTGAGTAGTGAGTAGTGAGTAGTGAGTAGAGTAGTGAGTAGAGTAGTGAGTAGTGAGTAGAGTAGTGAGTAGTGAGTAGAGTAGTGAGTAGAGTAGTGAGTAGAGTAGTGAGTAGTGAATAGTGAGTGCAGAGTAGTGAGTAGAGTAGTGAGTAGAGTAGTGAG
The DNA here is from genome assembly GCF_964261635.1 of Lissotriton helveticus. Lineage (NCBI taxonomy): Eukaryota > Metazoa > Chordata > Amphibia > Caudata > Salamandridae > Lissotriton > Lissotriton helveticus. Next base: position 873,532,137 of record NC_136068.1, on the reverse strand, counting down.
TAGAGTAGTTAGTAGTGAGTAGAGTAGTGAGTAGAGTAGTGAGTAGTGAGTGCAGAGTAGTGAGTAGTGAGTAGAGTAGCGAGTAGAGTAGTGAGTAGTGAGTAGAGTAGTGAGTAGTGAGTAGAGTAGTGAGTAGTGAGTCTAGAGTAGTGAGTAGTGAGTAGAGTAGTGAGTAGTGAGTGCAGAGTAGTGAGTAGAGTAGTGAGTAGTGAGTAGAGTAGTGAGTAGTGAGTAGAGTAGTGAGTAGTGAGTAGAGTAGTGAGTAGAGTAGTGAGTAGAGTAGTGAGTAGTGAGTAGTGAGTGCAGAGTAGTGAGTAGTGAGTAGAGTAGTGAGTAGAGTATTGAGTAGAGTAGTGAGTAGAGTAGTGAGGAGAGTAGTTAGTAGTGAGTAGAGTAGTGAGTAGAGTAGTGAGTAGTGAGTGCAGAGTAGTGAGTAGTGAGTAGAGTAGGGAGTAGAGTAGTGAGTAGTGAGTAGAGTAGTGAGTAGTGAGTAGAGTAGTGAGTAGTGAGTGCAGAGTAGTGAGTAGAGTAGTGAGTAGTGAGTAGAGTAGTCAGTAGTGAGTGCAGAGTAGTGAGTAGTGAGTATGGTAGTGAGTAGAGTAGTGAGGTGAGTAGTGAGTAGTGAGTGCAGAGTAGTGAGTAGAGTAGAGTAGAGTAGTGAGTAGTGAGTAGAGTAGTGAGTAGTGAGTAGTGAGTAGAGTAGTGAGTAGTGGGTAGAGTAGTGAGTAGAAAGTAGTGAGTAGAGTAGTGAGTAGTGAGTAGAGTAGTGAGTGGAGAGTAGTGAGTAGTGAGTAGAGTAGTGAGTAGTGAGCAGAGTAGTGAGTAGTGAGTGCAGAGTAGTGAGTAGAGTACTGAGTAGAGTACTGAGTAGAGTAGTGAGTAGTGAGTAGAGTAGTGAGTAGTGAGTAGAGTAGTGAGTAGAGTAGTGAGTAGTGAGTAGAGTAGTGAGTAGTGAGTAGAGTAGTGAGTAGAGTAGTGAGTAGTGAGTAGAGTAGTGAGTAGTGAGTGCAGAGTAGTGAGTAGTGAGTAGAGTAGTGAGTAGAGTAGTGAGTAGTGAGTGCAGAGTAGTGAGCAGAGTAGTGAGTAGTGAGTAGAGTAGTGAGTAGTGAGTGCAGAGTAGTGAGTAGAGTAGTGAGTAGAGTAGTGAGTAGTAAGTAGTGAGTAGAGTAGTGAGTAGTGAGTAGAGTAGTGAGTAGAGTAGTGAGGTGAGTAGAGTAGAGTAGTGAGTAAAGTAGTGAGTGCAGAGTAGTGAGTAGAGTAGTGAGTAGTGAGTAGTGAGTAGAGTAGTGAGTAGAGTAGTGAGTAGAAAGTAGTGAGTAGAGTAGTGAGTAGTTAGTAGAGTAGTGAGTGGAGAGTAGTGAGTAGTGAGTAGAGTAGTGAGTAGTGAGCAGAGTAGTGAGTAGTGAGTGCAGAGTAGTGCCACTTACACGGGAAGGGCTAGTGATTCGATAATTGATTTTATTTTTGTTTCATTAGGTTTCCTTAATTATGTGATTTCATATAATGCAATCGCTATGCCAATGAGTGATCATAATCCTGTGGGGTTGGAGCTAGTAAATAGCTCTTTCTTGTTAAAATCATCTGATACCCCCCGGTCTATATTGCCATTAAAGGTTAAGGATCAGGGGAGAAGAATCAAATGGGAAATGGTAGTACCTGAAAAATTTTTCTTACATTTATCCTCTTCAGTTTCTGAAGAGCTTAATGTGTGTGCCAACCCGTTAGCTGGGAACAAGGAGGTTATATCCTCCTTTGAAGGTATTTGCCGGTTTGTGGCTACTAGCCTCACAGCTAAAAGCCAGGGGGGTAAACTTAAATCGGTGAAAGGCTGGTTCGATAATAATTGTAGTAAAGCACATAACCGCCTTAAGAAAGCACTGAATACTCGCCCAAGGGACAAAGCACTAGTTACGCAATTAAGAAAGGATTTTACTATGGCCACTAAATTGCGCAAAAATGAACTAAAGAGTAATGCTTGGGAAGAATTAATGGATAAAACCACCCTAAAAAACAGTGCCAAGTTTTGGTCAATTATTAACACTCCCCTACTTTCAGGTGACCAAAACTCTGCACTGGAACTTAATATATCAGAGGAAGATTGGCTTAGCCATTTTGAAAAAATTTATGATAGTAATAGGGAGCTGGAACCCTTTGTAGTCCCTACTACTGAGACTCCCCTGGAGCCCGTGAGTTTTGATATAATTGAGGTACTTAGAGCCATAGAGGACACGGCAGGACGTAAGGCCCCGGGTCCCGATGGAGTGCCAGCGGATATGTTTAATGCAAATCCGCTGTTTTGGGCCAATATTTTATTGAAAGTTTTTAATGCTTCTGCTGCAGTGGGATTCCCTCAGACCTGGTCTTTAGCTACGATAGTACCAATATTTAAAAAAGGGCAGAGAGCAGACCCAAGATGCTACAGACCAATATCGTTGCTGGACTCCTCGGTAAAAATTTTAGGGAAGGTTGTCCTGGCGAGAATAGCCGCTTGGGCCAAGGGGAATAATATTCTGTCCGAGGCACAATACGGATTTAGGACAGGGAGGAGTACAGAGGATCAATGCCTCAATCTCCACCTCATAATTTCCAAATATACTAGAGCAAAAGGGGGAAGTATATTCCTTGGCTTCATGGACTTGTCCACAGCCTTTGATCTTGTCAATAGATCTAGACTGTGGGCAATGCTTCTGAAGATGGGCCTCGATAGCTCCTTGGTACACTTTCTGGCGGAGCTCCATAAAGATCTGAGAGCCCGCATCAGAATGACAACTGACGGAAAGTGTACGGAGAGCTTTAGATCAACTAGAGGGGTCCGTCAGGGATGTATACTGGCGCCAATGTTATTCACGTTATACGTGAATTCTTTGGAGGATGACTTAATGGCAGCCACAAAGGATATTCCGAGCATGGGGGGTGCACCAATTCCGGTGCTCCTCTATGCCGATGATGCGGTGCTAATAGCCAGGACCCCAATTGCCTTGCAAAAGTTACTTGACTCATTTGGTAACTTTATGTCCAGTCTTGACCTGGTGGTTAATAAAAATAAATCGCACACTATGTCAGCAGGTTGCGGCAAATTTAAAGAAAAAACCTTCTTCTGCGAAGGTGAGGTCATCACAAGTGTTAAAGTTTTTACTTATTTGGGAGTTATTTTTGATCAAAGGGGAACCTGGACACCGCAGTTAACATCAAAAGCGAACGCGGTGAGAAGTTCATACTCTGCAATCCTGGGGTTCGCAAAGAGATTGGGCGGAAAACCAATCGAGGCTATCCTGGCCATTTACAAAGCCAAGACCGCCGCGATTGCTAGATACGGGGCTGCAGTTTGGGGATATGTTAATTCCAAATGCATTCAGATAGAGGAAAACAAATTTCTTCGTTCTTTGCTGGGACTACCCCAGTCGACTGCTACTCATTCTTTACATCTTGAGCTGGGTCTGGGTTATATCCTAGATATAATTAATCTAGCTCCGCTTCTGATGTGGATTAAGCTCTGGCTAAATCCGAACCTTAGCCTTAACCACAGGATCATTAAAGATTGTCTCAAATTAGACCACAGGAGGGATATTCAGTGGTTGTCATATGTTGAGTCCCTGGCTGCAAAGCTGGGACGCCCTGAAATCTTTGATAGTCCGGATTCCCTGTGTAAAGCTGATTTAATGTGGGTGAAGACCAATTTCATCAGGTTACGCATGGCTGAGCGCGAAGCGGATGAGTTATGTAAACCCTCAGTGAGGGCACATGTAATGATAACCCTATCATCTGAATTGGCTCCTTACCTGGCAGTGGTCACTAATTCTTTTCATAGGTGGTTACTGTCTAAGTTCCGCTTTAATCAAATTTACATGGTTCTGTGGGACGAGAAAGATTGGTGTAAGCTTGAGGAGTCGTCCCCATGTAAATGTGATGGTTTTTCAACCCAGGATAATGCGCATTTTTTGTTCTTCTGTTCTTTTTATTGTGAACCTCGCACTCGAAATTTAAAACCAATCCTGAAGGAGATGGGTTTCATGCAGTACAAGCTTGCATTGTTATATTTACAGATGATGAATTCCCCTGTAATTATGTATTGCACTGCTAGTTTTTTGGCCGCATCTGTCAGATGTAAGAGATCAAGGTTAAGATTGGAATTACAATTGAGGACAGATACCTAAATTCATGTCTACTGTACTGGTGAGCGCAAATTGTAATGAATTTTATGTAAATAATGCCCTTTTAACTTGTTTTTTAATTCCACTTAATGTTTAATACTGTATTAATTGATTTTAAGATATTTTGAATGTATGATATATGTTGTAGAATACTTTTATGATTTTAATTAATCGAATAAAGTGGACTTTGACTTGACTTGAGTGCAGAGTAGTGAGTAGTGAGTAGAGTAGTGAGTAGAGTAGTGAGTAGTGAGTAGTGAGTAGAGTAGTGAGTAGAGTAGTGAGTAGTGAGTAGAGTAGTGAGTAGTGAGTAGAGTAGTGAGTAGAGTAGTGAGTAGAGTAGTGAGTAGTGAGTAGTGAAAGCAGAGTAGTGAGTAGAGTAGTGAGTAGAGTAGTGAGTAGAGTAGTGAGTAGAGTAGTTAGTAGTGAGTAGAGTAGTGAGTAGAGTAGTGAGTAGTGAGTGCAGAGTAGTGAGTAGTGAGTAGAGTAGTGAGTAGAGTAGTGAGTAGTGAGTAGATTAGTGAGTAGTGAGTAGAGTAGTGAGTAGTGAGTAGAGTAGTGAGTAGTGAGTGCAGAGTAGTGAGTAGTGAGTAGAGTAGTGAGTAGTGAGTGCAGAGTAGTGAGTAGAGTAGTGAGTAGTGAGTAGTGAGTAGAGTAGTGAGTAGTGAGTAGAGTAGTGAGTAGTGAGTAGAGTAGTGAGTAGAGTAGTGAGTAGTGAGTGCAGAGTAGTGAGTAGAGTAGTGAGTAGTGAGTAGAGTAGTGAGGTGAGTAGTGAGTAGTGAGTAGTGAGTGCAGAGTAGTGAGTAGTGAGTAGAGTAGTGAGTAGTGAGTAGTGAGTAGTGAGTAGAGTTGTGAGTAGTGAGTAGAGTAGTGAGTAGAAAGTAGTGAGTAGAGTAGTGAGTAGTGAGTAGAGTAGTGAGTGGAGAGTAGTGAGTAGTGAGTAGAGTAGTGAGTAGTGAGCCGAGTAGTGAGTAGTGAGTGTAGAGTAGTGAGTAGTGAGTAGAGTACTGAGTAGAGTACTGAGTAGAGTAGTGAGTAGTGAGTAGAGTAGTGAGTAGTGAGTAGAGTAGTGAGTAGAGTAGTGAGTAGAGTAGTGAGTAGTGAGTAGAGTAGTGAGTAGTGAGTGCAGAGTAGTGAGTAGTGAGTAGAGTAGTGAGTAGAGTAGTGAGTAGTGAGTGCAGAGTAGTGAGTAGAGTAGTGAGTAGTGAGTAGAGTAGTGAGTGCAGAGTAGTGAGTAGAGTAGTGAGTAGAGTAGTGAGTAGAGTACAGTAGTTTGTAGGACATCACAGGCAGCAGCTGTGCAAGCTTCTTACACTCACAAGGAGACCACAGGCAGCTGAGGTGCAATCTTCTCCCACTCACAAGAACGACATCACAGGCAGCAGCAGTGCAAGCTTCTTACACTCACAAGGAGACCACAGGCAGCAGAGGTGCAAGCTTCTCACACTCACAAGAAGGACATCACAGGCAGTAACGGTGCAATATTCTCACACTCATAAGGAGATCACTGGCAGTACACACCACATGAACACACTCCATAACACATAGCAACAATACATTGGCATTTACAATGCCATTAGCTCAAACTCAAATAAATCCGAGCCCGATTGCATTTCTAATGCTTGTTTTGCTTTGGAAAGGTGCCATTGTCTCAATGCAAATAGCCCTTTGTGCCACCTTGTGTCAAAGGGGAAAACCTGGGTGTTACTAAACTGATCAACAGGCGCACCCATAGTCTTATTTGTAAAGCCAGACAGGGCTATGTGTAAAAATAAAGGTGCTAAAAAGGAAACATGTTTTCCTTCAAAAAAACAAAAATCATGCATTGTATGCATACTGCACTCTACAGCCCACATATGATGCGACGAATGTTTCAGAATGTCTCTAGCCATAGGATCTTTACTGGAAGGCTATGCTTGCATTAGAGAGCAACCCTTTGAAATATCTGTGTGTGGCACTATACTGCCTGTTTGTGCATCTGCACAGGGAATGAGAGTGTTGGACCTGGCCCTCTCTGCAGGGTCACCCTAAGCCTTTTGCTTTCTGCTCTACTGCTGTTTAGCTGAATTAGGTTTTGTTGTCTTTAGGATTCTGTGAATTTTACCACCACTTACCAGTGCTAAAGTGTTGTGCTCCCTCCCTAAAATATGGTAAAATTGGCCTACACCTGATTGACACACTTAATTTACTTCTAAGGGCCTGTAATTTAAATGCCACTAGTTGTCATGAAGCAGTCATTGTGCCAACTACTAAAGTAGCACTTTAAAGCATATCTCAGGCCTGCCTCTGCAGCCGTACAAAAGGGGGTGATGACGGACGGAGCACCTGAATCAATCAAACACTCACACCCAGTCAAAAGATCTGGGTTTAATCCATCACCGTTCTTTAGCCCAATTGCGACTTTTCTCCAGTCTAATCCTTAGAAAAAAACAAAAAGTGTGTCAGTGTACTTTTTTAGTATAACAATACAAACACTGGATATTGATTCATTTACAATGAGTGCGCACTTTTTGGGAGTTTGGTTTATTAATTATTTTGCATTTACTTCTTTGAAATACACTGTCAATAATCAACTCTTGAGGCAACAACATATTACTAACTCTGACCTTCCACTTAAACTTTGTAAAGTTATGCGTCAGTCACATGTTTGATGACCAATAAACATTTGAAGGTAAATGCAGATGAAATTGAGGCATCATTCCTGGAGAATCGAAACCTGGCCTCTCTTTTATAATCAGTGACTCTTGGCCCATCCCTTTGCCGTGCTTGTTTGACCAGAACTGTTAGTGTTACTATGAATGCTGATCTTATCTACTGCCCACTTGTGAACAGGATCATGCTACTTCCTTTCTGTAGTCTTTTTAACATAAACAAGGGGACCCAATGGATACCTTCGGACCATGGGTGAACAATTATTACAGGAAACAAAGGTCCTAAGGATAAATGGATTCAACGTACAATAAAGTTATAGACTTGAATCAGTGCTATACTCTCAGTTCCTATACCCATATTTATTCAAATCAATAGATAAATAGAATTCCTTAGGAAGGCCATTTGTAAGCATTAGATAGGGCACAATCCTGTACCTATCCAGGAGTAAGAAAACATATAGTTAAGAAAAAGTAGAAAAAGTGAGGGAAAGAAATAGCAGGCAGAAACGTGGGAGCCAAATGTCACTTGCAACTGGTTATATATTACAGCAAGCTTTGACAAACAGTCACTTCAAACTCATAAACACAATGGATATATTGCAGAACTGTTAAAACCGTCGACGTTTTGATCCCTTAGCTCCTAATAAACCGGGATCATCATCAGGACTATATGATCAGTTGCCTGTTTTTTGTAATTATGAACGCCCGTCAGTGTCCACGGTTTTGCGTTGGTCAGACGTCGGTGAGAATTACGAATAGAGGGGGCTTCGCTCAGAATCGCGCCAGCCAAGTCGTGTGAAACCTTATGTGGCAATGTACGGGCTTTTATGATGTTCCAAAAAAGCCAGGTGGGAGTCTTCGAATGTAGAACAGTTCCTGGTTGAGTAGTGTAGTGCAACTACGGTCTTCGAATTGCCACTGTCGGGCGGTTTCCTCGATGAGAGTACTTATGTTGATTAAGGCGGAGGGGACTCAATGGTCAATTTTCCAAGTTTAGCGGTGGGAAGACACGTGGTCTTTCTCCAGCATAGCGCGGCAATCCACGGGTGCTGCACCCGTGGATTGCCGCGCTACGCTGGAGAAATTGACCTTTTTTTCCTTGCCTCTGAGTTAAAGAGAGAAGGTTAGTGATCTAGGCAGCTATTTAATCCTGTTGCTTGGCAAACCTACGTATCTTATCATTTGATTTCAAACTGTGCAAATAGTAGCTGAACATCTATCAATTATTTTCCTTCAGTTAAATCCTCATTGAACTTGCTCCACAGGTTACAAGTAAACAAACATATCTTGTTTAAGAACCTCTGCATACCAAGGCATTTGCTGACACTCGTCCTGAGTGTCTCAATTCCAAGCTTGAGCCCTACTTTTCCTCTCACATGCTTTGCTTCTTTTCTCAGGTATTCTTAGTTGTATGCATGTTCCTTCGCACCAGAGCAGGTATGCACACTTTCCTGATTCTTGTTCCTTATCCCAGTGCTTCAGAGGTAAAATAAAAACATTTTGTGCAGCTTATTAAAGTCAGACCTAATGGTATTGATAATGCTTGTTTATCTAGCAGACAACAATGGGGCATATTATCAAGGGGGTTTATCTCCGCTTTTTTGGCTTTAAAAGCCAAGAAAGTGGAGATAAAATTATCTCCCTATTACCTACCTGTCGCTAACACCAGTTAGCGACAGCTAGTAGAAGATAGCGACCATCTTGGGCCCCGCTTTGCATGTCATTGATATTTATCACTAATGACATGCAAAGTGGGCATTCCAAGATGTTAGCGACTGGAAACAGTCGCTAACATCGCTATCTCCTATTACCAACTTTTGTAGATATTCGCGCTAAGCGCGAATATCTCCAAAAGCTAACACCTGTCCCTGAGCAGTTCTTAGCCATGCTATCCAATGGTAGATGGATAACATGGCTAAGAGCATTAGCTCGGTAATGCATTAATATCGGTGACTTTTCAGCGATATTCATGCATTTCGTCCGATTTTTATCGCTTAGGAGATAAACCTTGATAATAGCAAGGTTCCTAAGCGATAAAAATCGCCGCAGCTTGGCGATAAAAATATCGCCGCTAAACCAACATAGCGATAATTATCGCTAGTTGTTGGTAATATGCCCCTAAGACATTAGTGAGATTTACTAAACCACACAAAACCACCTGGCATGGCTCTGTGTGACTTAGTATTTGAAGTATAAAGCAAATTAGCGCACATTGTTACCGTGCGTTACTCTGTGCTGGGAAGGCCTTCCAGAGGTGGAGCATGGGCATTTCCATGTATCCACACATACATTTTGATGCAATCCCAGATTTACTAATGTTAGTAAACCTGGGATTGCATCACAATGGTATGCCTTCCAAACAGAGGAATAACAAGGAGAAGTATCTTTATTTCTCCTTGTTATTTCCTGTTACTACTGTGTTGAATTTTTCAGCAGAGGTAGAAAGAGGAAAATACCTCTAAGGATTGCTTTTGTGCAACAATTCTGACTGTAACACAGGCACCCATAAGGGTACCTGTGTTAGTGATAGGCATCACTCAGTGCCCCATTGTAGGTAGAGTGCAGGAATTTGGGACATTTCTGCTCTCTCCCTCATTGAAGCTTGCAGGTAGCTCGTGGGGTTTCTCACACAAGAGTGCACTTAAACAGTCTAGCAGGATACCAGCAGGTGCCTGCTTCGAACACAAAATGACTCTCAGTTGGATATTTTCTGTGCAAATGAACCTTCTATGGCAAAAAAATACATAGAGTTCCTTAGAGTTTCACAAATTTCACGGTCAAGCAAAAGTTTGAATTCGCAAATCTTGCAGCTAAATCAAATCTTCACCCAAGCCCAGTGACAATACTCTTCACACCAATGAAAAAATGTCTACCTAGGACATTTTTTCAAATACCGAACATGAATGCTAAAATTCTGCAATAAGTTTAATGTTGCCCCGGTTTCAATGAACCTTAGAACACACATTTATTAATTATCGAGGGCACTCAGACTGAAAAAAAGTAACAAGTAACCATTACCAAAGTAGCAGTAACTGAATTGTGTGATACAAAGGCAAAGCTCTGTTTTCAAATGTTAGCCCCAGTTCTCGATAATTCAGCCTCTTTCTTTTCAGATGCTGGCCAAACATTGGGACCAATTGTCGTGCCAAGGGAAAGTGTCAATCATAGTCGTTTAAATGTCACTCATAATTACACTGAAATTATGAAAATGTCACACATCGCAATCTGAAACCTTGGCAGCTATGCTAAGTCTACCACACACAGCACATTTGAACATCTGATAATTCAATGCACCACAACTCAACTATAAATAACTAGCAGCCCGTCCTGACTTTGTCCGGGTATGAAATAGAATGTGTGTAATGTGTGTATTCAGATACGGTCATTCGCGTGTTCCCCCGCTTGAGGCCCAGCTGCAGCCCTGGTTGATGTTAGCAGGCACGTGTCTCCCCGCTTGAGGCCCAGCTGCAGCCCTGGTTCATGTTAGCAGGCGCATGTAATTAGTGTAGTGATCCGCCGCCTGAGCCCGGCTACAGCCCTGGCTGATGTTAGCAGGCGTGTGTAATTTGGTTTAATGTGATAGTTCAGTAACAGCGCGCATGAGAGGCTGCAGTAATTGTACCGGCAGACACGCTCAGTCGCGTGTGCCCCCGCTTGAGGGCCAGCGGCGACCGTCTAACAATTAGAATTGTGTGAGTCTTGAATGATTGTTTCCCGTTGTTCTTATTTTTTTATGACCGACGCTCTTCGGCCCGAGTGCTTTTTAGACGACCCAGGCCAAGTCACACACTGCGTTCAGCCCTTTCAGATGCACCCAGGCCAAGGCACTTACTGCATTCGGCACCCCCAGTATGTGTGAGACAACGGGCAGTCCCCCAAGGGAGTCTTGCGAATGGTTACTTACCACGCTTCGAGGTGAACGCCTTTGTGACGCCCCCAGCACACGGCCACAGCAGACGATCTGATTAATGTACAACCCAGATGACATGAAGTGCGGAACGTAGCACACGCCCCCAGCGTTTGTCACGCCCCCAGTGTGCCCCTTTATGCGGTGCAATTGCGTAATTGGCGCTTCACATGGCATGAAGGGTGGACACACGCCCACAGCGCAGACACACGCCCACAGCGTTTGGCACGGCCCCAGCATGTCACGCCCCCAGCGTGCCCCTTGATGAGGCGCAATTACAACTCACATGGCATGAAGGGCGGAACGTACCACACGCCCCCAGCATTTGTCACGCCCCAGAACACGCCCACAGCAGAACGCAGACACGCCTACAAGGGACTACTTTGCTGGCACGGTTCTTTTACCTTTTAAATGTATATGGTGGCCATCTGCATAGCCTATGTCCTTCTGCTGCAACTGCCCTTTCCAACGCTGTATTGAGTTTTGTGATTGGTGCTGTGGTTACTGAGATTACCCGTCTCAAAGGTTTGGGCTCTCTCTTTATAATATTACTATTATAAAGGAAGAACTTTGAACCTTTGAGGCGGGTAAACTCGGGAACCACCGCGCCAATCCACACACCTGATACATCGTTGTAATCGTCAGGGTGTGCAGATGGACATAGGCTATATAAACTTAATGAAAAAACGTAATTTCAAAAATTTACCACAAAAAAAAGTAGTCCCTTGGAAGAAGCGCCGGCCGCGACGTGCGTGCTGACGTTAGGAACACAGGGAGGAGCGGCGTACAGGAGCGCGAAGAGGACCGGTGGACATGAGCGCGGGGAGGAGCGGCGCACAGGCGGGGAGGAGCGGTGAGGAGCGGCGGACAGGCGGTGAGGAGCGGTGGACAAGCGGTGAGGAGCGGCGGACAGGCGGTGAGGAGCGGTGGACAGGCGGTGAGGAGCGGCGGACAGGCGGTGAGGAGCGGCGGACAGGTGGTGAGGAGCGGCGGACAGGCGGTGAGGAGCGGCGGACAGGCGGTGAGGAGCGTGGACAGGCGGTGAGAAGCGGCGGACAGGCGGTGAGGAGCGGTGGACAGGCGTGGAGGAGTGGTGAGCAGCGAATCAGGTAGGCTATTTATTTATTTATTTAGGAGCGGTGAGCGGCGGCAAAATACAAGAGCAAACATTACATTAAATGAAGCAAAAATGACAATCGTGGAAGCAAACGGTGCATTACAGAAGTGAGCCAAATGGTTAATTACAGGAGGAAAAAGTGACGTGTGCAGGTTACAAAAGCGTACAAAGTAAGCAAACGTTACATTAAATCAAGCAAAAATTACAATCATGAGCCAGCAAACAGTGCATTACAAAAGTGAGCCAAACGGTGAATTACAGGAGGAAAAATTGACGTGTGGAGGTTACAAAAGCGTACAAAGTAAACAGAGGTATAATACTGCATTACAGGAGGAAAAAGTGACGTGTGCAGGTTACAAAAGCATACAAAGTAAACATAGAGGTATAATACTGCAATATATGGAGGAAGGCTCCGGGGGACCCACGAGCCCTGAAGCCTAATTGCTCCCGGACAACGTCGGGACGGGCTGCTAGTATATATATATATATATATAGATACCCCTCGGTTCCTTTTCGCCAGAATTTGCAGCGCTCTCTCGCCGGTTCGTAAATCCCCGCGGCAGAACCACGCCGCATTTAAATCCACAACCAATTCCCTCAGCTGGGATAAAAACGGGACGAACTCCTGTTTATCTTCTCTTATGTGCTTTTTTATTTAATCCTCACAGCATGGAGTTTCTCAAGCAGGCAGGCACAAATCTACGCATTTCGAAACAGCATATCCCTTGTTCGTGATCAATTTGGCTCCAGGCTCTCAGTCTCAATATAGTGAGTCACAATATTACATCATTTCCTGTTTGATGTTATTCTGGCCTTCGGCCTTCTGGATGATGTAGTTTTTTTCAATTTTATTTATACAATTTTTTATCCGTCTGCATAGCCTTTGTCCTTCTGCTGCAACTGCCCTTTCCAGCGCTGTATTGGGTGATGTGATTGGTGCTGTGGTTACTGAGATTACCCGCCTCAAAGTTTTGGGCTCTCTCTTTATAATATTAGTATGGATTTAACCCTACTGCATTCCACACCACATAATTACAATCCTAAAAATTAAAAAAACACACATGTTCACTTCACTCCATACCACATAATTCCACATCACATAATAACATTCCACACAACTTAATACCACTCCAAACCACATAATTACACTCCACACTACACAATTCAACTACACATAATTCCACTTCAACATATATAATTATACTTCACACAACATATTTACACTCCACTCCAAAACACATATTTACCCTCCACAAAATACAACTATGCATTATGCTGCATAAGTCCACTCCGCACCATTATACACCACACCATGCCACATAATTCACACGTCACACAATTCATCCCCACACAATTCATCACACAACATAATTACACTCCACATAACACCACTCAGCACCACATAATTTACCTCCACATAAGTGTGATCTACTACATATTGCATAAAGACACTCCTCATAAATCCGGTCTATTCCGATAGAGCTCCCGGCGCTTGGGATCCCTCCCCAGGACATATCCCTCTTAGCGGCAGTCACACTCAGCTATTCGTCCCCCTTATTGCAACGGAACCGTTCCTGATTAACTCCTGCCGCCTCGCAGACCCGGATGCTCGCTGTGGCTGTGGATTTCCCGAGGGGATCTTGGCGGCGTAACTGGTCTCAAGTGCTCATTGGGATACGCCAGGCTCCGTGCTCGGACACCCCCCCCCCCCGTCTGCCACCAACAACATGATCTGGCACTGTCCTGGCGACCTGAGGTCTGGCTGGCTGCGATCTCACTGCGGTGTATTCGTCCTGGTGGAGCGTCTGCCGTGGGCGTGCTGCCGGACCGACTTCGGACGTGCTGTGGAGCACGACTCTGCAAGCCCGCACTGTCTCGCCCCCGGAAGAGACTTCAGCGTCACCCGCAATGTCATCGCGGCACTAGGGGCAGGCTCCGGGGATCCACTGCTGAGCCCTGGTACGATACGCAGCGACGGTGCCCCGCCCCCTGCTGGGGCTGATCACGGGAAGGCTTCCGATACACAAGGAGACCGGACAATGAAGGCCCCGGGGCTCAATAGCGGCGACACTCTGGTAAGGATCTGCTCCCCCCTCACCAAGGCGGTCCTAGTCTTGTACAGCAGCAGCTACTAACACGCAAAACCTCAGCTGCAACTGTGGGGTTAGACACTTTTTCCTTGCTACCGGCTACCACATAATCTCAGCAGTAGCTCACCCTAAGGCACTCTTTATTGCTGATAGTCACCTCAAGTTTTTTATTTATTTATTTATTTTTATTTTTACCGAGTTCGTGATGCTAATAACCCTTGGATGTTTTGCACCATTAAAATGGACACGCAGCCCTTGGATATTTTGCACCACTAAAATGGACGTTCACATAAACAACAAGCACATGGGCCTCCCCCTTCATCTACTCTCCCCTATCTCTGACTTTAACAACACCACCCCGGCACCCACCTAGTCACAATCGTATCAGTATCAGTGAAATAGGACTACCTAGATCAGCCCACTGTTCCCCACTCACCGAATGGACAGCGAAATAGGACTATGTGGCTGCCACTGCATTTAATGGACATAGACAAAGGACTGCTAGATAGTGCGCCAGCCCTCTCCCAAAGGGGCGGCCATCTTTGACTTTCTCCTCCACTGCAGGCATTCCCACATGTAATCATGTCGTGGCAGGCTAGAACATGGAGAACGCGGGCACACACACCTACAACATCATCTACCCCCCCTAACCTCACAAATAAATCGGCCAAACGCTTCAAACACAACTTTTTAAAACTACACCCGGAAACTCCCTTTTCTGACCCTTATTTCTCCCCCCACAACGGGCTGACAACCTCCGATATCATCTTCCATACAAAACGTAGAGCGCACAGTGGTGAAATGCATTCCTTGAGACACTCTCGATCTCGTCCAGCAGGAAATACGCACATGGGCTTGCTATCTATATTGCCCCCTCACAGCTCTTCCAAGCTACTGCTACCATCACCTTCTACAATAACGGAACTTTCCTCATGCAAGCCACCGATCATAATTTAAATCTCCTGGACAACATCTTCCCTATCATTGAAAATAAGCTCATCTCTAAAAACCCTACTACCTCCCAACCTACTCCCATCCTCAATACACTGGGTAACTCATCGCCCACCTCACCGGTCTACCACCCCACCCCTCCACCCCTTCCTCGACTGACAGTTGACTCAACCCTCTCATCCACCTATCCACAACTGGCAGGGGTCGCCTCCCACGCATCTCCCCAGCCCACCCCTCCTCTCAACTCTACTCCCATCACCTCACCACCAGCACACATTCTGTTTAACAGCACAGCGGAGCCAGCTTTCATCCCCTCTCAGGATTCCGGACCCAATCCCTCCCTGACATAGGGGCGATACCCCTCACCCACCTATCCACAACTGGCAGTGGATGCCTCCCACTCAGCCCACCCCTCCTATCAACTCTACTCCCATCACCACACCACCCTCACAGACTGTCCATCACAGCACAGTGGAGCCAGCTTTCGCCCCCTCTCAGTATACCAAACCCAATCCCTCTCTAACACTGGCGTGCAACTTCGCCCCCTCCCAGCTGACCCCTCACGCCAACTCTTTTGACACCCCCTCACCAGTCTCACACAAGGTATCCTCTTCCATAACTCCCCCCCCACCCTCCTCAGCTTTACCCCTGATCCCACCTACCGACATACACCTTGGAACTCTGGTGTTCACTACCAACCGGACCCCCATGCAAACAACGATTCAGAAAAGGGGGTGGTGATGAACAGAGTGTCTGAATTACGCAGACCACTCTTACCCAGTCCAAAGATCAGGGCTTGATCCATCACCGTTATTTAGCTCACTGCCCCATCCCAGCTCAGAACCTGGCTACATGCAAATTAGTCTGTCCCTGGCCCAGTGCATCATGGGAACAGGGCAGACCAAACTACCAAGCCAATTCTTCACCAGAAAGGAGACAAGCTACCGGGGACCGGTTTCTGGCATTTCAGCCTCGTCGGCCCGGCTTGCTTGAATCCTGATGGAGCAGTGAGCAAGGGACTCATGTCTGAGTATACCCTGCCACACCTATAGTGGCCAAAAACGATTCAGAAAAGGGGGTGGTGATGAACAGAGTGTCTGAATTAAGCAGACCACTCTTACCCAGTCCAAAGATCAGGGCTTGATCCATCACCGTTATTTAGCTCACTGCCCCATCCCAGCTCAGAACCTGGCTATATGCAAATTAGTCTGTCCCTGGCCCAGTGCATCATGGGAACAGGGCAAACCAAACTACCAAGCCAATTCTTCACCAGAAAGGAGACAAGCTACCGGGGACCGGTTTCTGGCATTTCAGCCTCGTCGGCCCGGCTTGCTTGAATCCTGATGGAGCAGTGAGCAAGGGACTCATGTCTGAGTATACCCTGCCACACCTATAGTGGCCAAAAACGATTCAGAAAAGGGGGTGGTGATGAACAGAGTGTCTGAATTAAGCAGACCACTCTTACCCAGTCCAAAGATCAGGGCTTGATCTATCACCGTTATTTAGCTCACTGCCCCATCCCTGCTCAGAACCTGGCTATATGCAAATTAGTCTGTCCCTGGCCCAGTGCATCATGGGAACAGGGCAGACCAAACTACCAAGCCAATTCTTCACCAGAAAGGAGACAAGCTACCGGGGACCGGTTTCTGGCATTTCAGCCTCGTCGGCCCGGCTTGCTTGAATCCTGATGGAGCAGTGAGCAAGGGACTCATGTCTGAGTATACCCTGCCACACCTATAGTGGCCAAAAACGATTCAGAAAAGGGGGTGGTGATGAACCCATCATGCACTGGGACAGGAACAGACTAATTTGCATATAGCCAGGTTCTGAACTGGGATGGTGCAGTGAGCTAAAAAACGGTGTTGGATCTAGCCCTGATCTCTTGACTGGGTGAGAGTATTCTGCTTAATTCAGAAACTCTGTCCATCACCACCCCTTGTTGTTAAATATTTTGTCCACCCTAAGCGTGGAAGGGTATACTCAGATGTGAGTCCCTTGCTCATTGCACCATCAGGATTCAAGCAAGCCGGGCCGACGACGGCTGAAATGCCAGAAACCGGTCCCCGGAAGCTTGTTTCCTTCCCAGTGTAAGAATTGGCTTGGTAGTTTGGTTCGTCCTGTTCCCATCATGCACTGGGACAGGAACAGACTAATTTGCATATAGCCAGGTTCTGAACTGGGATGGTGCAGTGAGCTAAAAAACGGTGTTGGATCTATCCCTGATCTCTTGACTGGGTGAGAGTATTCTGCTTAATTCAGAAACTCTGTCCATCACCACCCCTTGTTGTTAAATACCCCATGCAAACAACGACATGCTTCACACAACCTTCCCCAATCTCTTCGCTCACACCCTCTCTCGCAACAGGCTCACCAATCTCACACTCACTGACAAATGAACTCACACCCATCCCCACCACCGCGCAGCCCCTCACACACACAACACACCCACCAAACGCACTTGACCACGACTTAATGAGATTCTGATCACACAGCACCAAATCAAACAGGAACTACAAGCATTCAAGGAGGTTTTATCGGGACAGGCGTGGCGCACCACCCCCTCCAGAATCCCCCTCTATAATGCTTGTCTGAAGCCCCCCATAGCCACCGCGAAACCTACTCTCCCCAAGTGGAAAACGGTCCCTTCAGGCAACAACCCAACTCGCCCAGTGCGTAGCACTAATTCGCTCTCGGAGAGAGCTCTCATCTTTCTACTACACGCTTACGAACCCACTAAGATGATTCCCTTAATACCCACTCAGATGTCCATACCCACTATCCCCTCTAACCCGCTCAGGCCCTCTACCCACAACAATAGAAGTATCAACGACACTAACCTAAGAAGAGTACCCCTCACCCAGGACCCCACCCCTTCCAGCATCTCTCCCCACCTCAAATGCACACTCCTAAACTGTCGAGCCGCAGCTAGACATGCAGCAGATCGAGGCGAACTCTTCATCTCGCAGGAGCTAGACCTGATAATTCTTACCGAAACATGGCTAACGGATTCCTCCATCCCACTCATTGACATTCTTGTGCCTCCTAACTACGACATCATCAGACTGGACAGGTCGGAGAAGATAGGGGGAGGGATCGCCTGTATTCATCGAATTAACATTACTGTAAACAGAGCCACTTCCCCTGTTTTCCCCTCCTGTGAGTACACATGCCTCGACATATGCAGCAACAGCAAAGCTGTCCGCACCCTTCACATCATCTATCATCCACTTGTAGAAAACCTCTTATTCACCGAACACCTCATGGATATCGTTACAACGAATGCAGGAAGACAAAATCCCCAAATTTTTCTAGGGGACTTCAATCTCCATTCGAACGACCTCAACAATGCAGTCGTCAATAGCCTCAAACACTTCCTTGATGACCTAGCCCTCATACAAATCTGCAACAGCCCCACACACAAAAAAGGAGCAATAATAGACTTAATTATCTCCAAAAGCAACACCACTCAGCTGGACTCGATCCTACCATGCGATTGGTCAGACCACTATATTATCAACTTTTATATCAACGAGACAGTGAAACGCAATTCAGCTCAATCCACTAAACCTAAAATCTGGAAAAGAGACCTGAAACTACTCAACACCAGCGCACTTCCCTCTTCCTGTTACAACCTTCTTCGCTCTCTGCTAGGATCCTCCGTGTTCATGATCTCACCAACCACTACCTCAACTTCATGACATCGATAATTACCGAGGCTGCCCCACTTCAACTAAAGAGAGTAACCACTAAAATCTCTAAGCCCAGGTATAACGGAATACTTAACGAGGACTGATGATCCCTCAGATCACATGAACGCATTTGGAGATCAGCACCTTCTGCTAAGCACCTAACGACATTAAGGAAAAAGAGAAACGCTTACCATAGAAAGATCAAGCGCACGAAAGCCGACTTCTTTAGCCACCAACTGGACCAGGCGAGAAATCGCCCCCAAAAACTTTTTGACCTTATCCATAATCAAGCGAAGGATGCTCCCCAATGTTTACAAGATGCATCCCGCCCGCAACCAAACTGCGAAGAGTTCTCAGCCTTTTTCAACCGGAAGACTGACACCATCAAAAAGGATCTCCTTGAGGACCAATTACTTCACTCAGGTCCTCGTTCTAACACCACACCATCATGCTCAACCTCACCGTTACAAACCCCCGACAAGCCGATCTTGAAAAACGAAGCAGCCTGGCCATCCTTTGCTACATATACCGAAGAAGCCCTAGGCAGGATTCTTAATACCCTGAAGCCGGCCAACCACCTAGCTGATACCCTCCCAGCAAATGCAGTTAAAGACCTATCCCCTCTTCTTCTACCCCTATGGACCAAGATCATTAACAGCTCCCTCCAACAAGGCTGCATCCCAGACAGCCTCAAAGTCGGACAGGTAACACCCATCCTAAAGAAACCCACAGCCGACCCTACAGACTTAAATAACTACCGGCCAATCTCAAACATCCCTACCCTGGCAAAACTTCTCGAGGAATGCGTACACACCCGACTGAATAATCACATTGATCGCTTTGACCTGCTGAACAGACACCAATCGGGGTTTAGAGCAGGTCACAGCACTGAATCAGCCATGACCCAAATCACGGATGATGCTCTTCAAATACTCGACCAGAACGGATCATGTCTTCTCATCCTGCTTGACCTATCCTCTGCCTTTGATACGGTCAAACACGACAATCTACTAGAGCTTCTGAAACATAAGATGGGTCTCTCCGGATCAGTACTTAAGTGGTTCACTTCGTATCTCCATAACCGTATGCACATATTCAAGACCAACAGCAGTTTCTCCAAATCTGTACCAGTGTCACTATTGGTACCGCAAGGTTCGTCACTTTCGCTGACACTATTCAACCTGTTCCTGGAACCCCTCACCGAAATACTACAAGCATCCAACGTGCAATACCATATGTACGCAGACGATACGCAACTGTACCTCAAGATCAACACTTTGGACGACATCAAAGCGCTCAATTCAACGCTCAAAAACACCCAGACACGGCTGCCAGAAAACCACCTCAAATTGAACGCTCTAAAGACCGAATTCATCCTTATTGCCCCCCCCGCCAAAGCCCCCATTATACAGGAATGGATCAAACATATCACTGCACTTAACATTCAACCAACTATCATAGACTCAGCGAAATCCCTGGGAATCACTCTTGACATCAGCCTCACATTGCAGAAGCACATCAGCAACGAAACTAAGGGAGCAAACTTCCAAATAAATACACTTAGGAAGCTGAAACCATACCTCCCAGCCAACAACTTTAAGCTAGCTGTGCAAGCGTTAGTCATCCCTCGCGTGGACTACGGGAGTATCACTCTATGTGGCCTCCCAAAATCGACCACTGCCCCACAAAGAGCCTCAATAAATGCAGCCGCAAGACTTATCACTGGTTCGAAAAGAAGCGACCATATCGCACGAGACTTAAAAGCTCTTAACTGGCTACCGCTGGAAGCAAGAAAACACCTTAAAATAGCATGCATGACGCACAAGGCAATACATCACAAGACTCCCATTTACCTCGCGCAGAAGCTAACGGTATCCGGGGGCTCCAGAGCCTCGGGAAGTGCTGAAAACCTTCTCCTGAAACCTCAAAGATTCAACAGGATGAAAACATATAAATGATCCTTCTCCGGTATGGCTCCCAGGATATGGAACACACTACCCCAGAAACGCGACATATTGTCTCTACCGCATTGTTCAAAAAAGAAGTTAAGGCGATTCTCATGGCTAAATTCACCTGAGTGTACTATGATGAGGATTCTACCTGACTCACATGAAACTTAATGAGACTGCAACCTGCTGTAATGGCACTATTAGTTATTTTTGTGTCTCATGTGCTTCCCCCCACATGAGTTCTCTGTATTTTAGACCTTTATGCATCTTATCCTATTTGATCTATTGTAAAGCGCTCCGATATCCGCAAGAATCTTGTTCGCGCTCTATAAAACCTTCTAAATAAATAAATAAATCATTTTCACTCAACAGTGCACACTTCCATGTCACACATATTCAACTCTACACTTTTTTATTCCACACCACCAAATTCAATAACAAACTACATAATTCAAACCAGCGACACAATTACACAACACACCACATACATAAGGTGACCAGGCGTCCCAGATTTGCCAGAACGGTCCCCGTTTTTCACCAGCTGTCCGGGCATATTTCGAAAAATTTAGCTCATGTCCCTGTTTTTAGAGAGGGTCGATTAAAAACGGGGGGAGGTGTTTTTTTATGTTTTACAAAGCTGGGATGGTTAGCAGTTGTTCCAAGAAAGCAATTAAATTCACAGGCAAGCTACTGGGTTTAAAAATTGCATCTTGTGTATGTTCTTACTACCTGTTTTGTCATTCTCTGCTGAGGAGCACTGTCCTTCTGTGCGCTCGCTTGACATAACATTATAGTCCTTCTTCTATTTTTGTGAACTGTCCCGGTTTTTTGCTTTGAAATTCTGGTCACCCTACTCGTAATCCAATCTACACCACAAAATTCCACATCATGTTACAATATTTAACAGCACACCACATAAGTAAACTCCACTACATACCACTCCACAACACAAAATACCATTCCAGATAATCTCTCTCCAAGACACACAATCCCACTCCATGACACACAATCCCACTCCACATAATTCCAGTACACTCAATACCACACAATTACTATCCACATAATAGCACACTGCACACCATGCCACATTATTTCCCTACAGAGATTCAACACACACAACAAAATCCCACAACTAACAATTCCAATCCAAACCATATATGACTTGCATATATGCAAATGCATATATTGCAAAACCATATATTGCAAATGCTTGTTTACCTTCCAATGCGTCCCAGAAGTTCCTGTTCCTGGAACTACAACCATTCTCCTGCCCCTGTCATCTCTGTGTTGCTGCCTTGTCCCTTCTCAGAGGCTGTGCCCTGTGGTGAATGCTCTCTCTGGGGCCCCTGCCCCCATCATTTTTTTCGGGCCTAGCTCGTGGCTCTGACTGAAGAGAAACAACGTAAATTGTGCCTTTGTTTCTCTTCAGTCCTGGGTCTGCATACATGAGGAGCTCAGAGCAGGCTGCAGACTCCAGCTGCTTTAGAGAAAGCCTCTCTCTCACAGCTCTCTACCGAAGAGCTGAGAGGGCCCCCTTCACCTACTGAAGAATGGGGGTCCCCCTCCATCGCAGGGGCTGTGGGGGTGTTTGTTACGCCCCTGACGTTATAATTAATCAAATGACACCAAAATTACAAAAATCAAATGAGGGAGAACAGAGTTTTGAATTATTAGAATTTAAAGTAAAAGTAACACCAAAAAGGGTAAAGATCAATCCATGGTCATATGACCAGTACGTAGGCAGGAGTTAAGGCTGACCCGAATGAAGGACAGGTTGGAGGAAAAAAACAGATTCAATACATGCAGAGGTTTTACCTTCAGACTTAGCCTCTGAAAGGGTATCACATTTGTAATTATAGTGTTTCCCTATGGGACAGCCAGCCTTGCTACAATGAAAATTGATTTTGGGGCACTTACAGTGTAAGGACATGTTTAACAATACATTTCTTCATGTTCTACTTTTAAATACCATGCACCTTGTCTTATGGGCAGTAAGACCTACTAATGCGTGACCTATTAATTTTTAATAGGAAGGCCTGTGTTAAAGGCGTTTATTTTCACTGGTTTAATTGCAGTTTGAAGCTGTTTTAGTCAGTCTACCATAGTAGGCCTATGCCCATGTTTTACACTGGTGCTGTAGTGGGTGACACAATGGGTGCTGCTGTCCATTTGTGACATTTAAATTCCAGGTCCTGGGTACACACTCTACCATATTCTAAGGGCCTGCCTCTCTAGGACTCACCAAGGGGAGTCACCACTCTCATGATGCTATAGGCAAAGGTCCAAGCTCCAGGAGAGTTTTGTAAAGTAGCAAAATCTCTCCCAGAGGCATAAATACAACCCAGTGTGAGTCGTATGGACAACTAGTGGAGCAACCTCAAGGGGGTTGCTGCACTCCTTGCAGCTCCCAAAACTTTGTTGGTGGTGCACCTGAACATTCTTGGGGCATCACATATAAAAGAAATATGCACATTATGAGCCTCGCAGTGGCTCATGGGGCACTCTATAGCCCCTAATTGTGACTATCTGATGAGCACGTTGCACATGTTCCTTTAGGCGATCATTTTCAGACAGTGGGGGTGTAAGTATAGAAATCTCACCCCAAACATGTCCAAGCAGCAGAAGCATGATTTCAGTGCTCCGAAGACCCGCTCCACAATACCCCTGGTCTTTCCCAGTTCATTGTTGTAGGTGCGCCCTGCCTCAGTCTGGAGATGTGCAAATAAGATCATGACCCATTGCAGCAGACCATACCCGTCGTCAGCTGAAAAGAAAAAGGAATGAGAAGTCACTTAAATCATGGTGATTGAACCATCTACTTTCAAGTACTTCTGTTATGTGTCCTGAATGACTCATACACATTTCTACCGGCATTGAACATTATTGATTACATTTAGATCAGCATATTTATTTCCACGTCTATTTCTGTTCTGTGTGTCATATTGTGACATGTTCAAGGCCTGATACTTTTGACAGTGCCACAGTAGGGCAAACACATTTGGAAAGTAGCTTAGTGTGATAGGTGTTTTGTAGGCCCATTGCCACTGTACTTGAAAGTATATTGTCACAAATGGTGGTTTGTTGTCATCCATAGGTAAAGCCTGTGCTTTACCAGCTCTAACCTTTGTACACTCACGGTGGAACCAATGATGTTGTTGCTGCATTACCCGCCAATGACGGAGCCTTTGAATTGTTAACTTTCTTTAGAAAGTGAAATCTCATGAGTACATGTGGCACATTCTACACAGGTTCTCTGGATAGAAGTCTTATTTATTGTTAGCCTTCAGCTGCAGCTTTTCATCAGCCAATATGTCAAGGTGCACTGGGATTGATACATGGGTATGCAATGTGAGGCATCTCTAGGTTGGACACATAGATGTTGTAACTCATCCCTGTCTACATCAGACCTGTACACAATGCATTGGTCTTCACACATATGTGTTGTACTGTAAATCGATGTGGATAATGTGCCTATATGCACGGTCAAAGGAATGTAGAAATTGGTATCCTCCTAAGTACAGGGTAGTGATTGTTGAATACCTAATGTGGCTACTCTGTTTCATTGTCTGTGAGTTGCACATTGCACATCTCATATGATTTTCCTTTGGTCAATTTACCACAAGAACAGGTGTATCAACACATTTTTTGAATCTCATTGTTGCTTTGTACCCGAGTGAGTGTATGTATGTGTACTGTCAGAGAGATATGTTGTTTTGGTACTGTTGATGTCACTTTGCAAACCTGTATAAACATTTACCCATGTTGGGGCCTACACTGACATCAGATGGCACGCATGACCTTTCAACATTATTAATCCTGACACTTCAATACACATACATGCACACTGGAATGTGTGACACACCTGCCAAATTTTTGGAAATAATTTTCCGACCAGCCTGAAAAACTCATATTGGCTTTTCTGCACTACAACATATTTTAGCTTATATCCATTACCCGGTGCAGATGGTCCCATTCATTCACACAGATGGAAATGTAACAATAGTAGTCACTGATGTTCAGTAGGTACCATCATTGATAGATTAGTGGTGGAATTTCAATGTAGAACATCATTGTTTACACATTGCAGTGCATTGGGCCAGCTGTGTGGACAGGAGACAAGGGCCTAGATATCCCAGATATTTTGAAATGTGGCACTGCACTGTGCCGCAAGTTAATAATCTGCACTGCACTGCCTCAATGAGAAAGGACAGTGTAGAGCATATTCAAGGCCATACCGCAAAGTCGTGAAGTTTGAAGCAGCACTGGCACACAATCGTCTACATAGCACAGAGCCAGGCACAATTGCAACATGAGGATTGTGTGGCTTCATTTCATGTGTGATTTACTTTGTGCATGAGGGGCCAAGTTTCTGCACCACAGATCACTTGGAGGCTTGATTGTCCATGTCTGTGTGCCACAAATTGCACCAAACATATGTGTCTGGAGTGTGGTGGATAACTTAAGTAAATATTTGGTGGGGCATGTGACCAGGGGAGGGAAATTGTTTGGAAAGATTTCACAGTTTCCCTGGTGTGGGATACATGACATGCCTCATGAACCATGGAAGTTACACATGGACACACAGAAAACAGCTATGGAAGAACTTGCACATCATATTGCAATACAGCTTTTTTCTTAATGTTGCATTGCACAGGTTCTTCTCAATAGTGGTAGGCACACACAGTTGCTTAGCGTGTGCTAACATGTGTGACTTACGGGTTTGCATTGTACATTTGCCATGATGTATGCTGCAAGTATAAGGCCCACCCCTTCTATATATGCACTGTCACAGGTAGCACAGAGAGATATGTCCATTTTATCATACATTTTTCACTATTATTAAGTCTGTCATGTACGTCAGATGTACCTACCAGCCAGTAGGCCATTCCCATATCATCCATTCTGGAGGCACTCATTGATGATAGAGTGCCTGAAGATCCAGGCATCATGAGCACTCCAAGGGCCAGAAGTTTTGTAAACATAGCCAGATGATCCACAATTGTCCGTATGTTGATAGAGTATATGTTCTTCCTATTGCGGTACAGGTGTGAAGTTGCAGCAGGAGGCCCCAGTTGCAAATGTGTGCAATCCATAGCCTCCAAGTCATGGGGAAAGCCAGCAATGTCATAGAAATCTTGCTTTTTCTCCAGCTGCTGATGTTGTGTGTTGGAAAAGTCGAGGTACAGGGGTGTTAGGTGAGTAATGGTATCCAGGACAGAGTATAGGAAGTCTAAGGAACCTGGCTGAGAGATTACAGCCAATCTGACTATTGTAAGCTGGAATTTAACAGATGTCAGCATGTGGAGAACAGCCATGAGCTTGACCTGTGGAGTGATGTTGGAAGACCTGGAGGTTACTGTACCGTTGGCACTACCTGGTGTAACAGTTGGATGATGGGCTCCCTCCTGGCCTGGTAAAAGATGATGACCTAATCTTTCCCAAGATCAATAATGGAAGTCTGCAACTGATAAATGTGCTCCTCCCCGAGTCTGCCTACGTGGGTAGGGGTGGGGGTGGAGGTGGTGGGATATGGGGTGTGGAGGGGTGTGGTGGTCTCCTTGCAATCGCAGGTGCAAAATGAGCACCTCCATGGTATAGTTGAGCTCGCCAGACTGCTTTGAGTGCCTTTTATTCATACACAACACCCAATATATAATTTGCTACGCCTCAGTTACTAACGCGCAGGAGTTTTCATGTATTTGTGGCTCAGTGCACCACTTGTGGATGATACATCATTCTATGGGAAACTCATAAATATCACAGCATCAGTTTTACAGCTGATTTTAGTATGGATGTCAATTGGGGGTAATCAGGTGTTGCAGCTGCGACCTCAAGCTTGCTGTCTGCTACTCCTGGCACTTCCTATGCTACTCCTGGCCTCAGAGGAGGCAAAATGTTTGCCTTATCGGAGGCCAGGGGTTGCAAGAGAAGTGCCAAGAGTAGCAGGGAGCAAGCTAGAGGTCACAGCTGTGACCCTTGACTATCCCTAAACAATGTTCATTGATTTTAGGTGGGAACACCTACCTTACAAATATCAATTTCTGCGTGCCGCAACCATTTCTGGTACACGTATATTCCGACCAGGCCAACAAAAACTAATGAGTTTGCCCACATGCATCTCCTTGTAAATTTAGACTACGGCCTGCCAGTGAATCAACATTTTTAGAGCAACAGCGGCACAAGTCACTTGCATATAAGGGCCATGATATTTTGCATTTACCAGGTGTTGTGGTGGTGTTATATAATCAGTCCTAATCTGCGTGGGTATGCTCTCGCAGGTAAGAACTCAATCGGGGAAGATGGACGAGGGGGTGATGCCCCAGTAACGTCCTGATAATCTTCATTATGCCGTGTCCAAGTCTTCCCCGATACTGTCCTGATTTTTGGTATTGGGATTGATTGTATGTAGGTTGGTTTCTCTTTCGAGAGCTTGTAAATGACAGGAAGTGATGTATGTGTTCCTTCCTTTTCTTCTAATGGCTGGGTAGTGGCAGCCATGTTATCAAGAATTTCAGGTATTGTAGGAAACAGGTTTTGCAGGATACAGAGGAGATCTCGAACAAAAGGACTGGGTCAGGATAGATGGACAAGAAGGACTTGCTGCAGACTTGCCCATATGATTCACACCCTACAAATGCATACGAGGTAATTTTATAGACACACTTCTTGTGTAGCCGAAATATAGCCATGTTTGAAATTAAGAATAAAAAGTATTCCATGCACATGGAAGGGAGTGTTATGAATTCCACTGGATAACATCAAGTGCGTTCAGAGACTCCAGCACATTCAGAACGCGGCCGCCCGTCTGGTTTTAAGGCTTCCCAAGAGAGCAGCCTCTAGCAAGGCTCTTGAATCGCTACATTGGCTTCCTACGAGGAAACATGTTCTGTTTAAGGCCATGTGCTTTAGCCATCGGATCCTGCAGAAGAGAGGCCCTTCCTATCTACACAATCTTCTAATCCCGTATGTCCCCGCCCGAGGGTTAAGATATAGTGGCACGGGTCAATTACGCATCCCTGCCATTAGAAGAGCCAGGATGGGCGGTCGCTCTTTTAGGTTCCTTGCAGCAACCTACTGGAATAAGCACCCGGTGGATCTCCGACTGGAACTATCTGAGAGTGTCTTTCGATAAAAACTTAAGACATGGCTTTTTCCAGCGGATAATTCCATTGTCTGATTTTTATTTCTTCATTTTTTCGGATGGGACCTTGTCGCAGCGCGGGAACGCACAGGCTGTGCTACCAGGCGCTTTATAAGCTTAAATTGATTGATTGATTGATTGATATGATAATGTGGCTGTTTTTTATAATGTGCAATTTTGGATGACATTTTACTTGTGTGAAATAATAATTTTTGTGATGCATTAAGTCATAAACGATGAATGCACTTGAAACAATATGATTATTTGGAAAAGAAGTGTGAGAGACCATTTATTTGAAAATGGATGCAGTTTCTGGTGGTAGCTCCTCCTGCTCCTGTCTCTTTCCAGCAGCGGCACCCCCCATCAGCCTCAAAACTTCAAAAATAAAACAATAATAAAAGTGTTTATTATCGTTTTCTTTTTACTAGAATAGCTAGGTCTTGGGAATGGCTTAATTGGGGGCCGTCATGGGGAGGAAGTGGTGGGCAGGCACTGATGTCAGTGCACATGATGTTTTGGCACTTCCGCCCGCCACTCGGCCAGGAAACGAGCAGCTACTATCTCTTCCCCCTCTCAATCAGTGACCTGCTGAAAATCATCTCTCCCCGCTGTTTCTGTGGAGTATAGAAATGTTGTGATCCACAGAGGTCAATTGAATAGACAGTATGTAATGTGAATAAAGCTTTCCATCCTGTACCTAATGTATCATTTTGAAGGAGTTCCTCTGGAAGTTCTGATGCAGGCAAGCAAAAGAACATAATTCTACGTGCTAATGTTTGGAAAATTGTTTACATTTTGTTGCACATGGCCGAAGTGTATTTGCTGAGGAAGCAAACGAAAGATTTCTCTTACTTAAGAAATGGGTTAGTGTTAGGAACTTTATCATTTATGTAATTATTTTTGATTTAACAATGCGACCTTAAAAAGATCATGCCATGCTCAATTTGCAGTTTTGTTATTATGCATACATTGTGTGTAAAAAGCCCTGGTTTTGAGCGTTCAATTGTAAATTTCCTTTTTCCTCCCGAGGCTCTGTCAAACTATTTTGAGACTTTTCCCTCTCTAAGGATGCTGTCAGTACTCTTCATGAGATTGACATTTAGAATTTCTTTAGATGTATTTGTCTAAACAGGTATTTTGTTATGCTTTGTGAATCTGTATTTTCTGTATTTGAACCTTTGATCCTTCCTTTATATCGTTCCCACTAATAATTCTGCAACAAGTCTATTTTACCCTATTCCAATCTGTAAGTGAGTTATTTAGAAAGTTTTCTTTTGACTTAAAGGTACATTATTATCATTATGTTATGTAACTCAACACAGCAAGACACCTTGCTGTGTGGTGCTGCGTGAAAGGGAGAGGATAGGGATATGCTATATCTATCAATAAATGGCACATTCCTGCTCTCCGACTGCACTGACGCACAATCTGCTGCCCAGCGCCAGGGTAGTCACCCTTGCGCCACAATACGAGGGTGCCTGTGTTACAGGCAGGATTGTTTTTGTGCAGGACGGAACACACCTTACTGCTAAAAAAAACAATATTCTAAGGCTTTTTTCCTCTTTCAGAATGCATAACATGCAAAAAGAGGAAAAAAACAGGAGAAATAAATATATTTCTCCTTTTTATGCCTGCACAGTATTGGTAAATCTGGGAATGCTTCAGAATTTATAGGTGGATGGATGGGAACACCCATGCTCCACCCATGGAAGGCCTCCTTTGGGCAGAGTAACGCAAGGCAGTGACTTACACTGCCTTGCATTACACCAGATTTACCAAGCAACGCCAGTTACCCTTGCATGCCTTGGTAAATCTCAATATAAGTTTGTCGTTGCCCTGCTCCCCCTTGCGTGACACAAAGGCAGTTCAAAACCCTTGATAAATATGCCCCTTGATCTGATCTGCTAAATTAATGTTTCTTGGATGTGGAGTGTTTACTCTTACCACAAGATCAAAAAAAGGACCAGAACCAAATTTTCTAATGTACAAATTGGGATAAAGGAAATATTGGGCTCAATTTCATTATTTGGGTTCAGCTCCCACACTGCTACTGCACCACAGACTTGATAGAGAAATCATACACATTTAAAAGGATTTAAGAAAACTACTCAGTCACCACAAACAACAAAACATAGAAGTACTCACCTCACTCATTTTTTTCTTTCTTTTTGGTACAGGATCTGTCTTTTCAGCACAGGTAATTCTCCTCTGATGTTACGTTGCACATGTTATCTGCAGGTGTGCATACGCTGAAAGCATGTAAGAACATTATGACTTTGGATATATATATACAAACATAGAATGAGAAGAAAGGAGCCATACATTTTAATTGCAAAATTCAGCATTGCAACAAACATGACAACAAAACGAAATACTATAATTTGTACTTTATTATTTTCACACTCAGCACCAATGTTGTAACAATAATGTACAACTTTAACAGGCAATGCAAAGCAAACCACCATGCACCATGCTCTCAGTTACATAATGCCCAGAGAAAAAAAGCAACTCCCATTATTTTGCATCCTCCATCACTTTCAAAGGCTGCATCCGGATTATGCTGATTTAAAATAAAAAACAAAGGGCCTTATTACGATCTTGGTGGACAGGGTTACGGATATCTTGTCTGCCGTATTACAATTCCATTATAACTTGTAATACGGGGGACGGGATAGCCGTCATGTTTGTGACGGAGTCACCCTGGCTGCCAAAATTGCAATCAGGCCCGGAGAACACAAAGAATCATCCCACAAAATTGATTCCTCAGCAGATCTGTGGCTTCCAGTAAATGGGCAAAAATTGGTTACATTGCGGTGTTTACACTGCAATACCTTTACAACACTGGTATTACAACGAAAGTCATTACAATGACTTGCAGTAGATGGCGCTCTAACCTGAGAAATAGTATGATTTACTATTTCAACACCTTCTCTACTGAATGTAGACTGGAGTTGGAATAGTAAATCATACTCTTCCTAAGTCCAGCGCTCTCCAACGCAAGTCGTTGTAACGACTTGCGTTGTAATGCCTGCGTTGAAAAGGTATTGCAGTGTAAACACCGCAATGTAACATCATATATTCAGTAAATGCTGCTTGGCATTTACGCAACTCTACTCTTTTTGAAAGTTTTTCATTGTATTGTTATCCCAAACCTTTATAGCAAAGGAATAGGAAAAATGACATATGCAGCTCCCACCCTATGATACTCTAACCAAGGCAATGATCAAAATGGAAGAAACTCACCTGCTAATCTATGATCAGAATTTCTAGATTTTATATGGAATTATTTACTCAACCATTTTAGGTCATTGTATTAAAGTAAGGTGAATATAGTAGTATGTATGTGTGATTATGTACACTGTTCTCCAGAACAACAGCATTGAAGAGAACAGGAGCAACAAGGAATTACTCCAACACACAGGAAAAGAGGCTAAAGAGGATCTGTAGTTTTAGGGCCATATTACGAGTACGGCGGTCCTGGGTCTGCCTGTCATATTATGAGTTTGGCATGGGACCACCAGGAGTCCGCTGCCTCCACTGAGAACAAGGATCCCGCTCTGGTGGTGGTCTTTAAATGGACTGAGTATGCTGGCGTCTTTAATGCAGAGCATATTGCAACCCGCATTTCCACTATCCTTTTCATGGTTTTTACCTTGCCATGAAAAGGTGGTGGTCATGCAGGTTAGGGGCCCCTAACAAGATCCACAGCTGAATCTTTGCCGGGGGGGGGCATGCGGTGGAAGGCACATGTTGTGCCCCCCTGGATTACACCCTCATTTCTGTAGCGTGGCATGCAAGGCATAGTGCATGACACACCGCAAAGAAATGTGCTGCAGGCACTCTCATGGCTCTCCAATGAGCCTAACACAGCTGCTGCCCTGAGACCACAGCCGCACCACCTGCCCCCCTGGATTAAAATCATGAACTGGGGGGTGGACTCACAAAGGCCTTGGAAGTCTTCCTGCTACAGACACGATGATGATGTCATTGGACCATCAAAGTCGCAATAAGGCCCTTAGTGTGAGATGTCTTGGCTTGCACATATGTTGGATCCCTTTTAAACTGTGCCTCCACATTGCATTCAATTTCTACTAAGCCATTTAATAATGGTATGCCTTCTTCACTGGCTCACCTTTTATTCACTATCTGCCTTTGCTTGAGTCATTACAAAAACACACCATTCATACTTTCTACCAAACATGTTCTCTCCCAGCTTACTCAAAGATAATATTTAAAGCTGTATGCCTCATTATGTGAATCTAGCTGACAGCCTTGTTCCAGAAACAGTAACACAATATTGGATCAGAAGTAAAGGCTCTCTGGATCCAAATATTTTGTTGAATGTCTTACTGTAGTTGCCTCGCTCTTTTAAACCACTGATATCCATTGTCACAAACCAGCTTTAAAACTGCCTTGAGAACAAGCTACCTGGACAATGTGACTTCTACCCAACAACGGGCCTAAGTCACAAAAATAATCTGAGACAAAATCCTAACTTTACGACTTTCGATATTCACAAAAGGCATTTAGCAGTAGTAAAGCTAGGCTTCCTAACTTTACTACTCCTAAACTGATACAAAATCCTAACTTTACAACTTTCGGTATTCACAAAAGGCATTTAGGAGTAGAAACGTTAGGAATCATAACTTTACTACTCCTAAATGCCTTTTGTGAATACTAGAAGTCGTAAAGTTAGATTTTGTTTCAGATTACTTTTGTGAATCGGGCCCTACTAGAGTAGAATCTGGTATGGCAGATGAAGGCAATAGGAGCCCCCACCACAGGAGCTCCATTTGTTAAGCTCATTTAATCCTCCAGATACATCACTGTGTTTCACACACTAGAACACAAAACGCGGTTTACGTTGTGGATTCAGGACTGATTGTCAGACCACTCGGTCCGGTAGAATGAGTCCTAGTAGTAATTATGATAGGCTTGTGCACAGCACTTTCTCATGGATCCTCTGTGAATGCCCCATGTTTTTATTTCTGCACAAGTTAATGATACTTAACTGACTAACTTAAGAAGGAAGAACTCTCACCAGGGCTCGTCTAGATCCTACGTGTGACTTGCCGATAGTAGCAGACCGTTGCAGCAAGCATTTCAAATCCCTTATCTGTCTTCCCAGAGCTTACCTCCAGAAACAGCACTACTTACACATCGTCAATTCTCTCTCCAAAACTGAGAGAGAGAGCATCAAATGTTGATGTACCACTGTGTGGTAAGAAATGATCTGCAGGGGTCTCTAAGAAAAATGGTGTAAGCATCTGAATTATCTCACCAGAAGAAAGCATTGTCTAGTGGCTAGAACTACTGACTTTAGAACTTAGGGACCCAGGTTCGAATCCTAACGTTGGTTCAATTGGCTCAACATTGTGTGATTCTGCCGAAGTCATTTAATATCCCTGTGCCTAGAAATGTAATGTGCAAACTATATTTGGTAACCTCAACTAGATGTACACTATCTTGTAAATCATCTCCCATTTCCCTATGCAATGTACAGCGGTCTGGTGCTTATGAGCTAGGTATTCCCTATTTATCTGCCTGCTGAACCATAACTATCTAGACCTAAAGAAAATGAAAACACTCTCTTTTCATGCCCAATACAAATGCAGAGTTCTTAACACTAGATTTTTCCTGGGTTTCCTTAATCATTCCCCAACCTGTTTAATCGTGAAAAATTCCTATACACTTAGAAAAAAAGGTTACCTTGTATTCCTTTTTGCATAATCAGGTCACAAACCAACTTCAATATTCTACCACCAAAATATTTCTGATGTGCATTAAGGGTATGAATTGACAGTAATCTTACAGGAGCACAGAAAAGGTTTTCTTATTCTGGGTTTTTGGGATCAATGAACTAAGATATGGACATATATGAGTAACATATAAAGGTTTCCCAAATAGTCACATGAGATTATATGTGGCTATATTTATTCAATATTTCGATCAAAGTTATTTTTTTATTTGCAAAATATTTTACAATTTAAGGAAGATTGCATTTTATGTTGTAGATTTTATGTACATGATGACACTACTGAGTTTCTTAAATAAAAGAGTCTTGCAATCTCAAGCCACAAGAATAATATAGGCTTCTAGACGAGTCCATAAGGAAGTGAGTGGAGTGATCAATATGCACCACCAAAACGTGTTGACAATATTTTATTTTAGATGGCCTACAATCAGCCTTACACTACACAAGTCTAAGATGAAATATACATTAATATTTTACAGTGACACACTCGGTGACAATGTTTTTGAAAAATATTTCTGATGATGATTTTGGTCCTATAAACATTTATATTTATATATGTGGTTTATATGTATTTTGTTCCCGATAAATGGCATATAATGGAATTAGGTCTATGTAGGTTTTCTTCACAGTAATATGTAGCATTGAAAATTATATTTTTATGTTTTTATGTATACATTAGGTTTCCCAAATAGGCTACTTCCTCTCTCAGTAACGTGGGAGAGTTTATTGCTTGTCATTTCTCAGGTGGTCACCAAATTGATAAAAATATCAATATGGTATAATAAACCAATATAGTATTATTGTATCTACACTTGATGGTATCATCTCAAATTAGTCTTCATTAAAACATATTCATTTCACTGTCACCAATATCATTGACAGGTTCAAAACAATTCAATGTGTGAAAGAGTCTTTTTTGTACTAGATGTCTGCTGCTACGGAAACTTTAGACCAACCAAGAGAGGTCCCCTATCTCCAGAGTCAGTATAAAAAGTACTAGCTTCAGGAGTGCTTCAAATGGCACAATACTTCTCCCAGGGTCATAAATATAATCCCCTCGGATACTTATAGTGACTCTCAAAAGTTCTCTTGTTGGGGACTGCTGCACTCTTGCAGCCCCAAAAAGATGTTTGAAAACATTTGTGGTGCCGCTGCCCTCTCTTGTAGCACCGGAAAGAATTACTGGAAAATTCTTGGGTCTGCCATTAGGGCCATATGGGGCAAGCTTGTGTGCATATTTTATTAGCGGCTTTGCCACTGTTCTTTATCTTTATTCTGCCAAGCCGCCTTGCTCTGTAACATTTCACTGTGAACGGTCAGGTGTCTCTAAGCTTTCGAATGGGGCAATAGATGTGTATTTAAAGCTTGGGTAGCATGGAGAGCCAACTCCTGTTATGCCCAGCCTGCTTCTCATGTAGCAGGTATAGCTGGGGCTGATGCTGGAGTCAGCATTTCATGGATCATGGGTAGGAGTGGCTGGAGGGTGTGGGCACTCCCCTCCAGACATGGGCATTAGTGGAGGATATCATGTGCATTTCACCTAGGTCTCGCAGGATGGAGTACCCCGGGACACTTCCTGATGTGATGGGTCCCTTCAGGATGGGGTCACCAGAGCCGAAAGTAGATCTGGGGAGGAAAAACAACGCACACTCTCTCAACATCTAACACAATTAAATTAGGATTGCGCCAACCTCCCGACACTTAGAAATGGTTGTGGCACTAGTCTCTCATTTTCAAACCTGGTTCCTGTGGGAGACCAGCAGGCTTCTCCTGATTTTGGTATCATTTTGCTCCAGGGGAAGAGCCCTAGGAGCATTTTCTTGAGGCTTCCTGGTCTTTAAAGGGTGTTTTCATTGTGGAGATTTTTGTTACTCCCTTTACCAGACCTGCCCTCCGCCTGGAGACTTCTTATGTGGAATTGTTCACAGCCCCCTCACAGCTAACAACTAGAACACCCTCTCTGTAGCACTCCCCACGTCCCATGGCCTCCTGGCTATTTACATGACACCTCTGGGTCAGCAGAGTCAGTGCTACTCCGGAGAAAACCCAGAGAAAACCTCCAAGGCTGTTCAACAGGTCCATTCCCCATATTGTTCCTTAGAGGGCACTCTGGGTGGAGTGCCACTGATCATGAACAGACCTATCTAGGTCCAGGCTGTCAGCTGAATTTTCAAAGTCCTAAAATCCATTGTTGCAGGGGCTGAGGCATTTTCTTCCTATTAGCTGTGTATTACTCCAGTGTCAAGCTCCAGGTCCAGTGTCTTCTCAAATGTTTCTCCTTTGTGCATGGGTTTTCAATTGTGGAGGGAAAGGTCTGAAAGGTAGGTGACTCTGCCCAATCAGCACTCCACCCGTTCAGCAACCCTTCTGCAGAGTATTCTGTGAAAATTAAAGTTGGAAACTACAATTGCTTTCCCTGAGAGCCTCAGCCCCACCACTGACACAGCTGCCAGGCCTTTTCACACTAAAACATTAAAGATGAGCCCCTCCTGTCTTTGGCTCCAGAGGTCTGGCCTTCCTTCTTTGTTTCTGTGGTCTTGAGCTTGCCCAGGCCATTTCATTGTGAAGAGTTAATTACCACATGCAAATTGCCTACCTACTCTGTGCTTTCCTAGTAATAGGGCTAATCACTATTAAATGCCTTGATTGTTTGGGGAGGCCTTTAATCCTCCTCTTGGCTAGCAGGCTAATTATGTTTACCCAGTAGCAAGGACACAGGTCTGATATCTGAATATGGCTCAGGTAGGTAAATATGACAATTCTTAAAGTACCAAAATGAGTACAGCTATCACAAAAGTGCGTGTTTACCCTTAGTTTAATACCTGACCTGTATCTCTAGACCTAAGTATGACAAAACTGTGCAATGGTACAGATTGTGCCCATAAACTATAATGTAGGGAGCACACACCCTTTTCAGCAAAGGACTAGTGACTGACTGTAGGCATGCCCACTCACATTACAAGGACTACAACAAGTCAGCGTAAATCCAGATGGGTCTATTTAATGGAAGCAGATATCCAGCTGAGCTGGATGGTAGTTGTTAGACCTGTCATCCTTAGGGTGGTCTTTATCACAAGTTTTTGCCTTTCGCCTCCCATTTTTGTGGTATCTTTTTGTTGGCCTTAGGTTGCTGAGCACTTTACAACTGTAAGTCACATCTAAGTTAGACCCTAAGTGACCCTAAGTGCAGGATGCTGTGTAACCAAAAGGCAGGACATGCACTTTTAAGTTCTACATGCCCTGGGTGGGACAA
This sequence comes from Lissotriton helveticus, assembly GCF_964261635.1. Taxonomy (NCBI): domain Eukaryota; kingdom Metazoa; phylum Chordata; class Amphibia; order Caudata; family Salamandridae; genus Lissotriton; species Lissotriton helveticus. The sequence continues at coordinate 873,495,483 of NC_136068.1, read as the reverse complement.
ACAGGTAAATTATTTTTTCACTGCTGTGAGGCCTACTCCTTCCATGGGCTACTATTGGGGACTCCCAATACCAGACTTTTACGCTGTAATTCCTGTGTAGCTACTTCATGTTTAATACCTTTGGAATGGAGGTGATACATTCTCTTTAGTGGTAAAGTGGATTTGGCATTACCATTTAAGAAATTTCACTTTTAGAAAGTAGACATTTCTATGCTCTTAATTTTGCTCTGTGTGCCTGCAGCCTGCCTCCAGTACATGTCTGGGATGGATGACAGCTACACTTTGTGCATATATTCTAGACACTCACAACACAGGAAGGCAGGGGATACATCTGCATTAATCTGAATACTCGTAGGATTCCCGGGTAGGGAGAGGGAGAGGTAGCTCACACTTACATCTGAATAGGTTGTGTCCTGCCCTGACACAACGGGCTGATTTAACCCCTACTGGTTGTCTGGAGCCAGGGCTGGGCTAAAAGGGGCCTCTGTGCCCTTCAGAGAACTCCTCTGAAGTCTCTCCCTACACCTATCAAATCAGTATACTACTGGACCTGGGAAGAACTCTGCTGGAGTAAAGACTGCTGTTATGTTATGTTATTTGCACTTGTAAAGCGCACTGCTACCCTGGGGTGTCCTGGCGCTGAGTACTGGTGACCTGGGGAGCATCGAGCTGTTTAGTGAGAGAAAAACCATGTTTTTAAACCCTTGCGAAAAGAGATGAGGTCTGGAGCATTTCTGGGATGGAACGGGAGTTCATTCCATGCTTTGGAGGCACAGTGGAAAAAGTTTCTGCCTCCCCAATTAGTTTTTTTAAAGATGGAGGTTTGGACTAATTTGGAGCTAGATGAACGCAGGGTTCTGACGTTGGGACGTACCATGTAAGTCTGGTTTTTAGAAACTCCGGGCCAATCCCATTAACCGCTTGAAGACGACACAAAGTTCCTTGAAGCGTGATCTGAGCGGAACTGGGAGCCAATGCCTATTTCTTAAGTTCTCCTTTGACCAAAGCAAACCTAGGTGTTCCTGTCAGCATTCTCGCTGCCATGTTCTGGACCAGTTGCAACTGGTTCATATGTTGTTTCTGAACATTGAGATAGAGACTGTTGCAATAGTCCAGACGCGACATAATGAGTAGAGTGACGACCGTCCTTAGGTTGCTCGCCGACAGGAAGAACTTAATTTTTTTAATTATTCTGAGGACCATGAAGCATGCTGATGTTACCTGATTCACTTGGTCCCCAATGGTGAGTTTGTTATCCACCATGACTCCCAAATTCTTGGCTTTCCTGGAGGGTATTGGGCAAGATCCCAGATCTTCCGGCCACCAGTCCGGTGTCCAGACCCGGGATTATTGCCAAAGTTTAGCACCTCAGTTTTAGCTGAGTTGAGTTTTAAACACTTGGATGACATCCAGGTGGAAATAATGCTCATACAGTTGTGGAACTGATCCCCCGCCTCCCTTTCTGCTCCCTCCGTCAGCAATAGCACAATTTGTGTATCATCAGCGTGGGAGGTGAGCTGGAGACCAAACGACCGGATGACACTGGCCAGGGGTGCCACATAGATATTAAAGAGCATAGGGTTCAAAGCTGAGCCCTGTTTCTGAACATTGAGATAGAGACTGTTGCAATAGTCCAGACGGGACATAATGAGTGCAGTGACGACCATCCTTAGGTTGCTCGCCGACAGGAAGAACTTACTTTTTTTAATTATTCTGAGGACCATGAAGCATGCTGAAGTTACCTGATTCACTTGGTCCCCCATGGTGAGTTTGTTATCCACCATGACTCCCAAATTCTTGGCTTTCCTGGAGGGTATTGGGCAAGATCCCAGATCCTCCGGCCACCAGTCCGGTGTCAAGACCCGGGATTATTGCCAAATTGTAGCACCTCAGTTTTAGCTGAGTTGAGTTTTAAACAGTTGGATGACATCCAGGTGGAAATAAAGCTCATACAGTTGTGGAACCGATCCCCCACCTCCCTTTCTGCTCCCTCCATCAGCAATAGCACAATTTGTGTATCATCAGCATAGGAGGTGAGCTGGAAACCAAACGACCGGATGACACTGGCCAGGGGTGCCACATAGATATTAAAGAGCGTAGGGCTCAAAGCCGAGCCCTGTGGCACCCCACAGGGAAGCGAGAAAGATTCAGAGGTGTTGCCATCTAGGTCTACCGTCTGAGACCTGTCAGACAGAAAAGAATGTAGCAGTTTCCATGCTGAGCCCTTCACACCAATATCAGAGAGCCTGTTCAACAGGACCTTATGGTGGACCGTATCAAAGGCTGCGGATAGGTCCAGGAAGATTAAGATGGCATTTCCTCCTCTATCCACGGCCTCTCTGATTTCCTCGGTTGATTTTTATTAAAGCCAGCTCCGTATGGTGAAAAGCTCTAAACCCATATTGCGAAGGGTCCAAGGAGTTATTAGCAGAGATGAAGTTGCTGAGTTGGCTGTTTATTTCTTTTTCCAGTAATTTGACAGGTAGTGGGAGCCTGGAAATAGGACTATAATTATTCGGGTCCTTAGGGTCCAAGGATTGCTTCTTTAGTAGAGGGAGCACAGAAGCTTTTTACCAATTTTTAGGAAAGATTCCGGACCGTAAGGGGGGGAGTGCCGTTCCAATAATTTCCGGAATTTGCTTAACAATTCCAGCAGGACATGGATCACTTGGGGCACCCGATTTTATAGTATACAGCAGTTTGACCAAATCAGCTTTCTCATTCGGGGTTGAATAGATCTGCCGGGGCACCTGAGTTTCCTGATTCCATTAGATAGAAATCAATCTGATTACCATGGATCCGACCAACGAGTGAAGTAAAGATTGTTTTTATTTTAGTTTTACAAAAGCCTGCTGTTTTATTACAAAATTCTGCATTACCCTGTTTCTTAGGAGTGGTAGGGTTAGCTAGTTTGGAGATAGTTTTGAACAATTCTTTAGAGTTGGATTCGGCCATGGTTATTTGTAACAAGAAGTACTCTTTTTTAGCTTAAAAAAGTGCTTGTTTGTAACTCTAAATACAAGTTTTATAATTTTCCTTCTCGGCTTTGGCATAAAGCTTCCGCCAATTCCTCTCTGCATGTTTACAAACCAATTTCTTGGCCCTGAGCTCCTCCGAATACCAGGGAGCAGGTGGAGAGTCCCGTTTGGGAATCCATTTTTTATAGGGAACAAACTGATCACAGGCATTCGAAAGCCACTTATTATAAGTGGTTGTGGCCTCCTCCACATCCAACGGAAGCTGGTACATTGAGTTTTCCAGGACATTTCCCAGCCTCTCCACATCCAGATTGCCCAAGATCTAGTTCTGATCTCTTGAATCTGTTTCTGACCTGAGGAATGAGTCAAAGGAAACTTTAGTTCGAACTTGATCGCACAGTGATAAGACCACGGCACACTCACCATTTGTTCCAGGCCTCCCGCGCCCATGATTTGGTTCAGCCTAGATGTGTCAGCCTCACTGGAATTTTCAAGATAAAAGTTGAAATCCCCCAGCACTGAGAAGGATTCTAAACACAGTCCTTCTTCCAACAGCGTACCCAAGGACTCCAGAAAACCACATTTCGAGCCCGGGGGACGCTATATGAGCATCCCTTTAAAGGATCGATGAGAGCCAGAGTAAATGTCAAAAGCTAAGGTCTCACACGCCAAGTTAGAGGCTGGGGCAACCTTGGGAGAGAGTGTTTCATGATAAATAATGTCAAATTCTCCCCCCTTCTTATTTGGCCGATCCAGTGTATGGCAATAAAATCCCAGCGGTGTTGCTTTCACCAGATCAGGGTCAGAGCTACTGTCAGTCCAAGTCTCGGTAATAAAAGCCAGTTTGACATTATAATCCTCCAGTAAGAGCGCACATTCCAAGCTATACTTCACTAGTGATCTGGCATTGAACATAATACATTTCAGCGTACCCCTATTACCATGTACCTCTGTGATTGAGTTTTCCTGGAGGGTCTTACGATTGTTAATAGACCAGTTGAGAATGGTTGGATAAGGCAACTGAAAGCAGATGCACCGAGAACCCCTATGCTGTTGCTGCAGCTATCTAGGGACAACCTGGGACACTGCTGTTGCCTGCCACCAGGATTGATTTTGTGTAAATCTCTACTGGAATAATGTATGTCACCTGCCATGCAACATCCAGGGGGATGGGCCCTGCACCCGGCCAGAGTGCAGACGGGAGCAGACGGGCTTGCCTTTGGCATCGTGCGTGCTAAATAGTGTGCCTTCTGCAGCCACTAGAGCGCTAACCGGTGTTCCGGGAAACCGGAAGTGAGTCTCACCTAGCTGAGGCCAGAAACGGGTCTCAAAGCAGTGAGGTGATTAAAATTAGGACAAACCCCCCAAACATTCAATGCCCATGACAGGTTTGCCATTTGGCTGTGACTGTCTATTCTGAGGAACTGATTCTCTGCTTTCTGAGCAGCTCTGCTACCTGCTGATATCTTCCTTGCTGAGGAAAAGGACTGGACCCTCTCAGTTGAACCCAGAGTGAGTCCAAGTACTTGCTGTCTTGCTGTCTTGCTTCCGGTTTTCTGAAGTCACAGGGACACAAAATCCTTCTGGTGCTGCTGGACTCTCCAATCTGTGAGTCCTTCTCTTGCCTGAGGTGCCCCCAGTCTAGGGCCCCAGAAGTCGTTTTCTGTAATCAATTCCAGATCGACATTAATTCAGCAGTGACCTTGAGCCGGTCAAAATCAATGTATTGCCCTTTGGCGTCAACGCAGGAGGCGCTCACCGACAGCCATTCTACAGCCGGGGCAGCTCAACACTGTTGAACAGTGCAGCATGACATTGACCAAGCAGCTGCATCACCAAGAGCCTCAACATGAAACTTCCATTGACAGCATGTATGGGTGCAGACGCTCACCTCCGGCAGTGGATCAATGATGACGTAATGCCTCTTCAACTCCTCACCTTGACTCTTTGACCTCGACCAAAGCTCTATCCAAGGTATTTCTTCAGCGGGACCTGCCTGGGACCTGCCTGGGTCCCGCTGAACTTTGGCTTTGCAATGGTGGCTTGCGACCTCAATTAACCTTTTGACCAGTAGCGACTTCTAAGCAATGTTTTCACATTTAATCTTTGACAATTCACTTCTCGACTTTTACGGATTGGATTTTTGTTGTTATGGGCTTGTTTTAATAAGATAGTTATTCCCTATTTTTCTGAACCTATGTACTGTCTTTTTGTGGGGTTTTCATTTAATTACTATAATTTAAGTGTTACACAAATACTTTACACATTGTCTCTTAAGAATGACTGCTCCGTTCCAAGCAATGAGAGGATGAGCACAGGTTGATTTAGGGTTTGTATCTGACTAACCCTGACTAGAATAGTGGTGTTTTCTTGAACAGGGTGCAAACCTCTGCCAACAAGAGATCCCCTTTCTAAAAGCTGTCCCACATGCTCAACCGGGTCTTGCATGTACTCACATGTTTGTGTATAAGCAGTCATAATTATTTTGTTTTTGTGAAAAAGACACTGTTAACATATTCAACATTATCTTTAGTTTGTTTAAGGAATCAATAGTATATGTGCAAATACGCAGAGCGTATTGTGGTAGCCACTTGTATTGTTGAGAGTGATTTGGGCTATGACTCAAGAGTTGCGAAATCCAGAGAGGGTCACAAGGCCCCACTATTCCCTCGATAAATATCAGATTTCCCGCCGTGGATCAGCAAATGAGGTTTATGCAATGCTGATATGTTATATGTAGTAGTTATAAACAAAGATATGTAAACAGAACCATGATAACAGGCATGACTTCATGAACTAAGATACAATCACAATGAAGGGGTATCCTAACTATTAGCAAAGTTGCTTTCCTATGTACCATGCAATCTGCAAGACAATGAGCAGTGTTTCTCATGTCAGTTACATGTACTATGGCAAAAACATTAATGGTAGCCAAAACAAAATGGTAATGGACGTGGTGTTGTTAATATTCTTAGTCGGAATAACTTGTTGACCTAAATTTATTTTTTGTGGCAATCCATAATCAGACACAAGCACACAAGCACATAGGTAAAAATTCCTTCCTTAACTGTGCTGTACTATAAAGAGGATGGCAGGGTGGATTTCAAAGCTATTTGAAAAGAGCCAGCGTGAGAAACTGGCACTTACCGTAGCTCTATATGAAAGCTGAAATAAATATATACACAGAAACAATAGAATATGGATTGAGATTTGTGCTGGGTAATGACACTCCAAATTGTCAAATGATAGTGATGTTTTCTGCCCTGCGCTTAACAGCAAAAATGGAGAGTAGAAACACAAAGGTAAATAAAAACACCATTTTGTGTGCAATCACTTTTACTCTGTTAATGCATGCGTTATTTCCATAAATTGCTAGCTACAGTCCTGGATTGACATGTTTTCCCCCGACAATGTGACAGTTTAGTAAAAGGAATATATTTAGTGATTAGATGACACAAAACAGTGCTTTCAGAAACTGAAATTTCTCGGAGCATTCTTCAAAATGTCTTCATCTCTCTGGATTGTTGTTAGGAGACCAATTAGTTAGTTTTTTTCTTTATTTATTTGAATCACATGCCGACAGACAATGAGAACAGAAGGACCTGAAGGCTGATATTTAATAGACGTAATGAGGAAACATGAAATATTTTCATATTCTGCAAAAGCTACATTCTTCTGCAATAATGTGGAGCACAATTTTGAAGAGGAAGAGAAACTTCACTGAGGAGGAGAGGGCACTTGTAGCAAACTTTGTGGTAAAAAAACTATAGACAAAGAGAAGGACAATGATGCCACCACACAGAACATCTCCAAGAAAATCATTTTATGCCTGGAAGAAGTGTTCCACGAAATCAGTTCTGAAGATTTCCAGTCCTCATCCTATGCAAGATTCAGCCTTCAACGAATAGGTAACTCTGTACAGTCTCCGAAAAAGTCCTCCTGCACAATCAATTTTTTCCTGGGGATGGTGTAAAATCTACAGAAAAAAAGGATATGAATATCTGACTGCTCTGATAAATCGTCACAAGGGCATTTGGTTAATTGTTTAGTCCAGGTATTTACAACAGGGAAGCTAAAAGATTGATGTAACAGATTTAGTCTAAAACGCGTCAGTAAAAATCTTTCAAAATCGCTAATTTTTAACTTAATGTATGGTTGCATGTGATCCGAAGTCATAATCATTTGATGTGCGACCACAGTTTCCTTTGTCATTTCAATATTATTTCTGAGGTCGCACAAATACCTCATACAGGCTTCTTTAAAAGATTTCCTTGATGTGTCACACACACTTGTTGGGTCGTCATAATATTCCATATGCCCTATCTTAATAAGGAAAGTTCTTACATAGGTTAACCATGCTACCCTCCCAACATTCTCTAAACTCTTGACATCCATTAAAATAGGGCGATTAAATGAGCATTCCACGATAGACCAAATCCTGTGCCACAAGAGTACCGGGGCGACCTTAATAATATCTTTTATGTATGGTACCCCTAACTCAGCGTGAAAAAACATAGGTTGATACGCTATGTGGTACTCCTAGTAGGGATTTTAGGAAGTTATTCTCTACGACTTGTCGTTTTTTAGTATTTATATAACTCCATATCTCAGCGCCATAAGTAGCTACTGCCACGCAAGAGGCTCTATACACAATTAAAAGTTCCCTGATATGTTTTTTGCCCATCATTCTACTGAATGATTTCAAAGAAGTGACCTATTTACAGAACAATAATCTCCTCGATTGTATTGCAGCGGTCCATCGGCCTGTTTCATCGAACAGTACTCCCAGATATGGGAACGTGGGAGTCCGTTCAAGACGCTTAGGGCCGACATATATTGCTTTTCCTTTTTTAAACTGTCCAGGGCCGCATATCATACTAAAGGTCTTTGCGCAGTTAATTTTTAGATCAAGATCAGTCATAAAGCCTAAAAATGAGTTGACCACCGTTTGCATGGTTAGCGGTGTCCTGGCCATTAGAACTGCATCGTCTGCATATAGGAGTGCAGGGACAGATCTTCTCCCAACAAATTACATGTCCCTGCACTCCTGTAACAGAGTTTTTTCAAGTGCATTAATATAGATAGTGAACAAAAACGGAGTGAGGACGCAGCCTTGCCGCACTCCTCTTGATACGGTGAATGGATCAGTACATTCTCCACTCTTACCAAACCTAACCCGGGCATTAGCCCCCATGTATAGCTCCCTTAAAAAGTTAATTATGTCCACCTCTACTCCAAGGTTCCGAAGGACTATCCATAACTTGGAATGGGTGACGCAATCAAAAGCTGACGTTAAGTCAACGAATGTTAAAACATTCGGCCACCCTTTGCTTTTGTATACTTCCCTAATAATAAATGTAAGTAAAGACATTGGTCGATGGTACCTAGACCCTTCCTAAATCCATATTGGAGGTCGCTTATTACCGACCGTTCATCTGCCCATAATTGTAGTCTGTTTAAAATTACCCTGCCCAAAATTTCGATGGTAGAGTCCAAGAGTGAAATCGGGCGATAGCAATGGCAGCTCGATCTGTCGCCTTTTTTAAAGATAGGGACTATTATTGATTCACACCATGAAGATAATAACCCATAGGAACAGGATGCATTGAAGAGTTGGGTGAGCAACGGTCCCCAAAGATCCATGTTGCTTTTATAAAAGTCAACTGGAACGCCATCGGGGCCAGGTGCTTTACCGCTGGCGCTGTCTTTAATACTCTTATTTACTTCACACAGTTTAATACCCACTTCCAACATGACCCTGTTCTGTGCTACTTCAGGCCCTTCAGCGTCAACATTAATTGCCTGATCGTGACTATTTTTAGCACTGTAGAGATCTTCATAATGTTTAACCCATTCAGTTTCGGAAATAGCTATCTCCACCCTAGCTTTTGATTTATCTGCGAATAGGGGAGCATTTACCACTTTCCAAAAAGCAGCCGAGTCCTTACTCTGTGATGCCTCACAGAGTGCGTTCCAGGCTTCCTTTTTTATAGTGTCTTTCCTTAACTTTAGGTTTCTCGTGTAGTCCTTTCTTAGCTGTCTTACAAGATCCATACCTCTAATAGGAGCAATCAGAGCGAGGTTCAGCTTGTTACAACTCTTAGTACAGAGTGTATCAAACCAACTCGATCGATGCGCCTTGGCTTTTTTTGTCTCTACCCATAGCGCATTTTTAATATTTTCAGCTATAATTTTAAAATTGGACACGATAACCGAATCCTCTGCATTGTCATCAAGACATGAATTAATGTTAAAATAACATTTATTAATCACCTCATTCAAAAGGTCTTCAGGTACTATTTTACTCCATTTGAGGGTATAACCATTCTGCCGATTAAGTACTATGTCCTGGACGTCCTTGTTTGGGGCTCTTATATTTGGAAGGTAATTGCCTAATTGTGCAATCTCCAAGCTTTGAGGGAAATGGTCACTCAGGGGGTTATCCAGAGTTTTAAATGCTAACACCTCCTCACCATATCGAGCTGATATTAACACAAAATCTATGGTGGAGTTTGCACCTCTGCCAATAAAAGTTGGACGGAAAGGGACTTCACTCATACCTATTCTATTTGCGAAATCCAAATTGCATGTAAAAATGATCTCATTCAAGTGGTTCCCGCAGGCAGTGTGCTCAAAATGGCTTAAGCTTGTCGACTCATCTGTCATTAAGCACAAGTGACCTTTTCCCCGTATTTACATAGGGAACAATTGAAGTCCCCACCCCAGATTACACAAACTGATTTCGCTTTCCCTTCCATCTCACTTTTAATGTCTTTGCCTAGGTTTACGAATGTTTGTTCCATGGCGGCCACCTGGACATTGTTATAAAAATTAACAATAACCAAATGTAGGTCTCAATCAATAATGATTCTAATAACATGATAGAGTCGGTTATTTTCAATCATCTCAATCTTGCGGCACTTTAGCAAGTTGAACACGTAGGTACACTGACCTCCTTTAGCACTGCCGTGAGATGAGGGAATTGCGGGTGAATGAAACGTCTTGAAGCCGCACAAATGTGAGGCTTCAACCATCCAAGTCTCTTGGAGACTTACAAAATCGTAATCTTTAATCGCATCCACCCATATAGGATTTTGTAGTTTCGTTTGGAGACCTGCAATATTCCAAAACATAATTGTCCATGATCTCCCAGTAGTTATAACGTTGTCCATAGCAGAAGGCTCAGGTGTACCTGGTTTATCTACCGTTAAAATGTTCCACTTATTATTAACCTGAACCATAGTACTAACACGATTAATATCAGGATACTTATTGGGTGATCCCCAATCACCCCTGCTATTATCACCTCCATTAACTTTATTACTCTGTTTTGTGCTTACGCTAACCACCGGTGGGTCTGAGATGATGCCCTCATTGCAGCATCCCAGTCAGTCCACTCCCTCCAGCCAGTAAAGTGAGTCATAACGGTTGAACAGGGGGAGGCAGAACTCTTGCCTAAATGCTGTATTTTGGTTGTCTGTGTGGTAATTCTACCCTATTTAACGGGTAGAATGGGGTACCAGATGCTATTCGTGGATAAAAATAACCTAAATCAAGAGTTTGGATCCCACCCTCCCTTCTATGTTCTTTCTCACCACATATGTGCCTTACCACCCTGGGATCTCTGAAATTCACAATTTTACAGTCCCCCCCCTGGTCCTTGCGTCTATAACCCAACCAGCTCACCCTTCTAACGTGAAGGATTTCCGCTTTTGTATAGTCCGGTAGTGATCTATTGGTGTTAAGCCAAAAGATGACCTTATTTTTTAATTCCCTGTGACTTTCTAGTTTATCCTGTCGGATCTATGGAACCCCAGTCAATATTACAGTGTACGGGGCAGAGTCAGGGGGTAGATCAATGCAGGGATGTTTCTTTGTCCCACTCTCTGGGCCTGATGCCTCTTTTCCTTTGTCAGTTACCACTTCGATGGTTTTAGAGGTTACCATCAGCTTCCTGCCATCCCGTCCAGACACTTCTACTCCCTTGCTGCTAACTTGGTTTGTCTTCGTTACCCCCAACGAACCCCCATTAACAATACGTGCTTGTTGCCCAGTCAAACTAGAGAGTTTATCTTGTATGGTCGCTATAGATGTACCGTTAAGTTCTAGAACTGATCTCTCATTTACTGTATGTTCCGAATCCAGAATGGTACCCACAGCATTTTCCAATACCTTTGAGTTAGTTGTAACAATTCTTTCTAGGTTCCCCAGACTTTCGTTAATTAGTTTTATCCTTTCAAAGAGGGGTAACATTAGTGACTTCATGAGATGTTCTATGTGTCCCAGGAGGCCATCGGGAATTTGGGCTACCAATGGCGGGCGCTGTGGCAGTTCAAGTATTTCTTTTCCTTGATTTTTATTAGGCAACCGAGGTGGCGCAATATTAGCTGGTAATTTGGTGGATTTGATCATATCCCCCTTGCTTAGTAATTTTAATAATTTTTGGACATCTGCCCTTTTGTGCACCTCCTCCTCGCTTTCTTTTCCCAGTTTTTACGTTAACATTTTATCCTTTTTAGATCTTTGCTTGGTTACAATACTAGGGATAATGGAAGGACGCGTCTCTGCCTTCCTAGTGCTCACGGTTACTGCACTATACCCAGTAGAATTAACTGTGGTACAAACAACGGACCCATCGGATCCAGCTGACTCTATGCTTGTGTTCACCCAGTCATCAGCCTCAGTTCGGTATACTGATGGCCGGTCCGGGGATACAGCTTCCCTGATGGTGCCCAGCGAGGATCTCTTAGAAAATATTGGCTCTAGTGATAATCTTTTCTCAGTTAGTGCTATTTCGCGTTCTAAGACAACTGCAGCTCTTGTGATAAACTGGTCCAAAGTTCCAGTAACTGTTCTTCCAATGCTGCTTGGCACAGTTTTCCTCCCCTTTCCTATGGTAAGAGGCATTATAGTTGGGAGAAATAATATTTGAAGCACCAATTGATTGATAATAACAGCACAACTCAATAGGATATTTCAGTCAGATACAGGTTCATTAAGGGTGTCAAGTTACATTTAAATGTCACTTCCAAGTCAATACTAGCAAGGCTGGTTATATCATACCAGATTTCAGGTGACTTTGCTTTGCTTTGCTCGGGTCCCAATTACGTTGGTGACATTAGGGGGTGGCCCAGCCCGGCCTCCTCTGGCCCCGGATGGCTACAGATGGCCCACCCGGCGTCGCCCGCGCGCGTCCCGCGACGCAGGGGCTGGCCTTGTTTTTTAAATGCCTCCAGGTGTGGAAATCAGCAGGAGCGGCTTCCTGCCGCAAGTGACCCTGGGGATTGTAGTCTCCCCCTCTCAGCGGCCGCGCCGGGCTGGAAAAGGCTGTGGCGGCGAGGGGAGACAGGAGGCAGGAGCTGAAAGTATGACCGGCGATGGGCAGGTGAGTCACAAACATCACAGGGCTGCAGGCAAAAATGTCCCGGTTTTCAATAATGCGAACCCGCTCCCCGGGGCTGGCCTTGGTTTTTAAACGCCTCCAGGTGCGTAAATCAGCAGGAGGGGCTTCCTGCCGCAAGTGACCCTGGGGATTGTAGTCTCCCCCTCTCATCGGCCGCGCCGGGCTGGAAAAGGCTGCGGCGGCGGGGGCAGACAGGAGGCAGGAGCTGAAAGTATGACCGGCGATGGGCAGGTGAGTCACGAACACCACAGGGCTGCAGGCAAAAATGTCCCAGTTTTCGATAATGTGAACCCGCTCCCCAGGGGCTGGCCTTGGTTTTTAAACACCTCCAGGCGCGGAAATTAGCAGGAGCGGCTTCCTGCTGCAAGTGACCCTGGGATTGTAGTCTCCCCCTCTCAGCGGCCGCGCCAGGCTGGAAAAGGCTGCGGCGGCGGGGGGAGACTGGAGGCAGGAGCTGAAAGTATGACCGACGATGGGCAGGTGAGTCACGAACACCACAGGGCTGCAGGCGAAAATGTCCCGGTTTTCAATAATGCTTAACACGGTGTCATTTTTTGCAGGGCACTGAGAAAGACATGTTTTGTGGACTTTGAATTATATTACTCATTATCTATTGGTTCATGCCCCAACGATGGCAAACAATATTGAATTATTGTTAAAACTTCAGAAAATATATCACAATAAACCTGTCAAATGTATCCTGCCTTATCTTGCCCCAAAATCCTTAAAATGACATGGGTTGGAGAGAAACATAGTCTGAGATAGGGGTAGTCGACGCAGGAAGAGAAAGAAAATAGACAGAAATGAGATAGAGAGAAAGCCAGAGACCTTAAAAGGTCTCTGGCTTTCTAACAAAATATTCAGTTATATTTGGTCCTGCTGGACCACCGCTCCTTCAGCGTCTCTAGGTCTGTGGACTAGATGGGGTAGCAGTTAAATGGATGCGGTCCTTTCTTGAGAACCAGAGTTTCCCGGTGGCACAAAACCCTTACAGATCCAAAATCCTGCCACTACTCCAAGGGGTTCCACAAGGTTCCATATTGAGCCCCAAACTCTTTCTCCTGTACATCGGCCAGTTTGCAGATATTATGGACAAATATAAGATCCCTATGGTGTCATATGTGGATGACACCCAGCTTGTGGTAACCCTTGCACAAGCATCTGGTGAGACAGCAGCACAATTCTCTTCTTGTATTAATGATCTGGCCTCATGGATGTCAAACAACTGCTTAAAATTGAATGGGAGTAAGACGGAGGTCATGATCATTGGTAAATCTCCTATCTGGGATCAGCCTGGTGGCCCCAAAGGCTGGGTCTGGTCCCCATGCCTAAATCAGAGATAAATAAATCTTGGAGTGTGGCTCGATCCAAAACTATCCTTTGTAGCCCACTCCAGAAAGGTAGCAGGGAAATGCTTTGGCACACTCAAAATGCTAAGGAAAACCTTAGACATCCTCCCTGTGTCAGCAAGGAAACCTCTAGTCCATGCAAGTGTTTTGTACCTGGGTGCATCAAAATGCTGCGTGCAAAGCCTTCAACAAATCCAAAACGCAGCGGCACGCCTAGTATTTAATCTACAGAGGCGTGCCTCAATGACAAAAGTCCTTGACTCCATGCACTGGCTACCAGTGGAAAAAAGAATTCTTTTTCAGGCCATGTACTTCTGCCACCGGAGTTTACAGAGAAAAGGCCCCAGCTATCTGTGTGATCTTCTAACCCCGTACAGTCCTAGCCGACAGCTAAGATCAACCGAAGCTCACCTGCTCAAAATACCGAAGATAAAAAGGGCTTGGATGGGAGCACGCTCTTTTGGCTACCTGGCGGCCAAAAGCTGGAACACACTCCCACCTCTGCTAAGAGCAGAGAAATCAGAATCCACCTTTCGAACAGGTCTGAAAACCTTGCTCTACAAGACCTAGTCAGATTCCTCCCTCTGCTCCAGCCTGAAATTGCTTCCTAGCGTGGGGACACACCAGTAGGAGTAACCAGGTGCTCTTTAAATGCTACATTATTATTATTATTAAAAACAGGGTATATTCTATATTAAAAGAGCCAACTTATGGTGGCTAATCTACTTTCAACAGAAGCTTTGGCCTTTCTCACACATTTTTGGGAACAGGCTCTGGCTTTAAGCTACAACCTACCTTGAAACATAATTCTGCAACACAGATCAGGTGCACTCAACCTTTCCCTGGAGTACTACTTGCAGCTTAAACTTCAAGAGGCAGATTTATGTTGCCTGACTCATCACTGCACATCGGCAGAGATGCGCCAGGAAAGATACGGCACGCAAGTTCATCCATGCGCCACCCATGATGCACCGCATTTACAATGCGGCGCACCATGGCGCAGGAATGATCAGATGCGTGTCGCATCTTGGGCGTAAAGTTGGCGCAGTGCTGAAGTTGTGTTGCGTGCGGCACGCAACTCCAGCACTTTTCCAACTTGCCCTATCTTTAACGTGGTGCGTCAAGCCTTACGCCTGCTTCAAGCAGGCGCAGGGTCTTGACGCATCAGCGTTGGGAAAGTGACTCAGTGAAATCTTGTAGATTTCACTGAGTCACTTTTCAGGGGCTTTCCTATGACGGAACGCCCCCCCCCCTGCACTGGAACGCCTACATGAAACCTGACGCAGGTTTCATGTGGCGCAGGGCCTTACACCGTGGCGCATCTCCATAGATGCGTCACGTTGTAAATGCCTCGTAGGGATGCGCCACATTTACGCCGCCTTGCGTGACGCAACAGCGGCATAAACATGGCGCAAGGGGCTTGTAAATCTGCCCCCATTTATTTTGAAAGAGTGCACCATATGGCACTTTCACCATGCATAACCACAATTTCTATTGTTTTTATGTTTAGGCATGGAGAGGATACTTGATTCATCTAGAATCACAGGATGTGAGACAACATCAGGACACAAATCAGAATCCCTAGTTTCAAAGTTGACACTTCTGGCCATTAGGCCACATCTCCTCCCGACCAGAACTTATGGTATTTCCATGAAATACACCCACACATGTTCACACAGCAGCTCCATGCTGTATGTGACTATATGACTATATAATGTCACCAATGATGTTGTTCGCAGTGTCGTGTGAATTGTCATCAGTGATGTCATCAATGATGTAATTTACCATGTCCTGAGTAATGTAATATGTGAGGTGATAAGCAACGTATAGAGCACCACCAGTTAAAATGAGCTCTATAACTATTCTATAAGTATATATGAATATGCATATCTTATTAAAATATTACTTTATTTTAAAAACAAACTAAAAATTACCTGATAAAAACAAAGGCTCAAGTGACCTTATAGTTAAGTGAAAATGCCAGATGAAACATGCTGCGTTAATCGTACAAAACCAATGAAACTCACCAGTTATAGTTATCTCAAGCAACTATAAATTTTACCCTAAGGAAGCTAACTATAAATCGCTCTCTCTCACGCACTCCCACCCCACATATTACATCACTCATGACATCTTCTATTACACTACTGATATAATCACAGCAACATTTGCAAAGAAATTACTGATGAAAAAACTGTGCATGGTGAGGGCACAAGTTATAGTTTATTATTCAGTTTAGTATCCCGTACCCACCTGGGACACCATTATTTCAATGATGAAAGGGGAGTGGGCAGGGCAGCCCCTCTCCTTGAGCCTTTATGGCCCCAAGCTTATCCATTGGAGCCTATTTTAAAATGCACTAGTTGCGGCCACACTGGGACCTCCAGGGTCACTATCATTCTGCTGGAGCAGGCATTGCTCCTGCTTGGAGAGTGCAGCTGTTTCTGCTTGCCCCCCTGGGTGGAAGCAATGTGTATTTCCCTGCCCGTAGGAGCATGGGCAGGGGAACAGAAGTCTGCTCCCACCCAGCATGGCTGCCCTCACCTTTTGCAAAACATTCGGCCCCTGGGGATGGAATTCCTGTGACCTATAAATTTTCAGGAGGGGGCAGTGCACTCCTTTCCTTATTTTATAGAACGCCCTTGGGCATGACATCCTGGGGCATCCTTGAGGCTTGGGAAGTGGGGCCACATGACCCCCTCCTCTCTAAAAATAAAGTGCCACCCTCCCTGCCCCTGGCCCACCCAGGAGTCCACACTTTAAAAAAGAAATGTTGCCTTGGATTTGCGGACCCTTCAAGAATTCAGGGCAAAATTTTGAAAAGAACATTTTAAGCCCCAGGTGGAGTACTTCTGGAACCCCACCAGCAGGCGTAATAGGTAACAGGATATGCCTACTCTACACCCTAAGTCATAGGATGGCTGCCACTGCATCCTTGTTCATGTGATGGCAGTCAATCATATTTCTCCATGAGATCTGTCGGCTCTGCAAATCATCTGCAGCATTAAATTTACATTCTTGTTTAGCATTAAGTGCTCAAAAACTACTGATTGGATTCACACTAAATCACAAAAGCACTCTTTCTGGACCAAGATCTAGTGTTCTGTCTATTGTAGTGTAAATCTGCTCAATGGTTTGGAAAATAGTTGTATCTAAGGTTCCTATGGAAAAATGAGTGGGGAAAGTGTTTTTGTACCCCCTTTTTCACAGCCCCCACTTAAAGGATCAACCTGAAACTTTCCAGGAAGGAGCTCAGGTGGAGGTTTAGTGAGGATTCGTCAAACAGCACCAAAGATATAAGCAAACCAAAAAAATGCATTTCCTATGGGAATGCCATCCTAACTATAACTCCCCAGTGACAACTGCCACTTGTTTTTCCCATGCGAATAACGATCAGAATTTTTGGAAGCTATACGCAAAATAATGGCTTAACAGAATTACACTAAATTGGGTAGAAAAGTAAATCTTTACTTTTATGATTTGTGCTTTTTTATGCTTTTGTAATCTTTATGCTTTTTGTGTTTTGGTACAAATCTGTTCAAATGTTTTTGAGAAATGAAAGTCCAAAATATATTAATAAATAATTGGTTGGTACTTTAAATTTAAAAAATAAAGCATTCTGATTAGCCAGGAGATCTTTTTTTCTCTTTCTCCCTTTAGAGACTGAGCAATCTGACTGGCTGGGTGCAACATGAACAACATTACAGGCCCCAGTGAGTTGGTCCTTGTATCCAGAACTAAAAGTAAAATCACACATAAGCTGGTAGTGAAGTCTTAAACTGACCTCCACATATTTTTGTGGGGGGAGGGGTGACCCAGAGGGACCCCTCAAAGGCCACAAAGCTAGTTTTTTTTATTATGCAGTGGGTACCGCAGTATTTCCGTAGGACTCATCATGGCTCTGTGTGAAGCACTGCTAGACTCCCGTGGGATAATGCCTCTGCAAAACCAATGCAAGTGTCACAAACTGAAGCATGCCTGATCTAGTGGTACCTGTGGTTTGACATATGGCAATGGTACTGCAAGAGTACCACAGTAACAATAAAAGTGATAGAAAATGTGAAAGATGTAGGTTGGGGGTATTTGTGGGGATGAATGCCCACAGAGAGGTGACCGCAAGGTCTGGCCAAAGGTGTGCCCTACAGCTAACCCTTTCAATACACAGCCAAAAGGCCATGCACGGCAGGAGATGGGTGACTCATTGGGGGAGGGGTACATGCTTTGGATGCAGGCCTGGCTCTCCCACCAACCCCATGCCACACAAGGTGAAAAGAACTTGCATGGCAGGGGTGGGCACCAAGGGGTGTCACATGCAAAAACTTTTATGGCTGGGGTATCCTACAGAAGAAGGCTAGAAATCGTATATTAGGACATTATGTCCCCTGTCAGGTGGCCAAATCACAAATGTGCACTACCTTTACCATGTGCTGAACCACACACAGACTGTGAACACGCCATGGGCAACCAACTACACGTGGGGGGACAGGTACCACTGCTCCTCGTGTTGTGCAGAGTAGAAATATCGCCGCAAAAATATCGTGGGACAGAAATATTGCCGCACAAATATCGTGGAGAAGAAATATCGAGAACAAAAATATAGTTGACAAGAATATAGACTGACCGGTAAGTAATATTGATTACATAAATATATTTGTAATAAATATAGTTTACAAAAATATAGTTTACAAAAATATCGATTTATTAATAATGGTATGTATTTTATTGTTTTTAATGTGAATTGTTTAATATTTTATTATATGTTTTAGAGTTTTACTAGTTATTAATGTATTTCAAGTTTAATTCTCCGTTTTTAGTTCCGTAGCGGGTTGTGGGTTTATAGGGGAATTGGGGGGGGAAAGTAATTTCATTTTATAAAATGTATTGAATAATTAATGTGTTCATTGATTAATTAATACGAGTTTAATAATTAGTTGTTAATTAATTTCAATTAGTCAATTAATAAATAATTAGGTTAATAGCTTAATTAATTTTAGGTGTGTTTTGTGGTGTTTATATGTGTATATTTTGTGAAGGGTGGTAATTAATACATTGTTTTATTGATTAATTATTAAATACTTTTAGGTTAATTACTATCAATTAATCAGTAATTATAAATTGTAATTGTGTAATTAATTTTAGGTGTGTGTTTTGGTGTTAGTTTGTGTAAATTATGTGAAAGGTGGTAAGTAATTAATTTTTTTATTAATAAATATTAATACAGTAATTTTCATTAATTAATTAGTAATTATTACATTTAATTGTGTAATTAATTGTGGGTGGGTGTTGTGGATTTTATAGTGTTAAATAATGGGTAATTTCTTTTTATTATCTTTGTTAATAATATAATTACATGTATATATTAATTATGTTAATATTGGAAATTAAATTTAATAAAAATGTTGATGGTTTTATATTTTATTGGTTTGTAATCCAGTGCTTTCCCCACTGTTGCACTCACTGGAGTGGGAATAGTAAATTTTACCCCTCTGCTATCCAGCGCTTTCCCTACTGTTGCACTCACTGTAGTGGGAATAGTAATTTTTACCACTCCACTATCCAGCGCTTTCTCTACTGTTGTACTCACTGGAGTGGGAATAGTAATTTTTACCCCAACACTATCCAGCGCTTTCCCTACTGTTGCACTCACTGGAGTGGGAATAGTAAATTTTACCCCTCTGCTATCCAGCGCTTCACCTACTGTTGCACTCACTGATGTGGGAATAGTACACTTTACCGCTCCGCTATCGATGGCTTTCCCTACTGGTACGCTCACTGGAGTGGGAATAGTAATTGTTGCCCTTACGCTATCCTGCGCTTTCCCTACTGGTGCACTCACTGGAGTGGGAATAGCAATTTTTACCCCTATGCTATAAAGCGCTTTCCCTACTGTTGCACTCACTGGAGTGGGAATACTACATTTTACCCCTATGCTATCCAGCGCTTTTTCTACTGTTGCACTCACTGGAGTGGGAATAGTAATTTTTATCCCTTCCCTATCCAACGTTTTAACTACTAATGTATTTAATTTGTTATTAAATGTATGTATTATTTTTTTAATAGTTTAACATGTTAATTAAATATAGAATATTTTATTTTTAATTATTTATATATGTGTTTAATTTAATTTTATATAATTTAAACATTTTATAAATTAAATAAAGGTAATAGTTCATAAAATGTATTTAAGTAAACATATGTATATGTAAAAAATGTTGGTGTTTATATTTAATGAAGTATATTTGTTATAATTAGTTTAATTCTATAATAAATGTAGTCAATTTTGTTAATAATATTAATATTTTAAAATTAATTTATTTTAATTTATGTTATTTTTTAAAGTATATATCTTTTTACATTGATATTTTTGAGTTGATATTATTGTACTTACCTGTTTAAGTATAGGAATTCGATATTTTTACATAAATATATTTTTCAACTATATTTTTGCAATCGATATTTTGCCATGGAAACTCCTCGTGGGCAAGGTACTGTTGCTCAAAGTTTTCGTACAGTGCACAAGCCTTCACAGACAGCAGACTCCCTCCAGGCATCCAAATAGCTTTAGGTGGCCAACCCTATTGTGCACAGCTTTCACCCTGTACTGAACCTTTTGTGCACCAGCAACCACCCATGGGTAACCAACTGACAACGGGTGGAAAGCCACTGTAGCCTATAGTCTTTGTCCTGTGCACAATCCCTGACAGACAGCACACTCCCTCCAGAAATCCAAGCACCTCTTACGAGGGCAAACACTCTATGCATATGGCATTTTTCATGTGCTGAACCCTTTATGGAAAGCCAACCTCCCATGGGCAACTAACCACATACATCTGGGCAAGTCCCTGATGTGTATGCCTTCATATTGTGCACAACCCCTCATGTACAGACCACTCTCTCCAGACACCTTAACCCCTTAGGTGGCAAAGCCTCCAATGGGTATGACCGTTGCATTGTGCTAAACCCGTCACTGATAGCGAAGCCTCAGTGTGAAACCATAAACATTGGGTGCGCAAGCCCCTACTGAACATGCTCTTCGCTCTGAGCAAAGCCCCTTATAAACAGACTACTCCTTCCAGACACCCAAGCCCCCCTTAGATGACCCCCCTTAGGTGACCAAACCAGGTTAACAAGCAGAATTTATTTTGTTTCTTCTCAATTTTTAGATTAATCTTGTGTTGCAATGTACAGCGCACATACAAAGTAGAGAAAACCTTACAGGATAGGTTTTGTACTGGAAGGGATCACTTACAGTGCACAGACTATGCTTTACACAACTGAGGCACCTTTGCACTATGATGCAAAAGCATCTGCATAGATGAATGCCTCTCTTAAATGTGACATAACAGGTAAAGAGCAGAACAATGAGGCAGCTTAGTTGATATGGCTCTGTGTTGGTCTTTCCTGTTCACGCAAAGCAGTGCAGCAAGTTTACTCGCTTTGCATGGTTGAAGGCTGTGCACGACAAGGGGTTTGCTGGTTTCAGTGGATTAGGCACAAAGTCTGGCCAACCCCCACTGCACATGACTGAAGGTTGTATGCAGCTGATGGTTGTCCATCTGTGGGGGTTTAGTGAGAGTCTGACTACAGGTTGTGCACTGTGGTCAACCCCTTGCCGCATATGTTCAAAACCTGTGCTCAGTAATTTTCACACCTGCATGCCCTGCTTATGACCTCACACATTTCATCACTAATGACATGTTAAATGACACGGTGCCATCCATTCCAATCTAGAAAAATACATGTATATATACAAATATAAATGATATAGAGGTTTAACATTAACCTACATTTTTAATAGTAAGTAAATAATATTTAGTAATTAAAAGTTATTTTATAAAGTATATATGTTATTATTTTATATTTAGCTAAATTATTATGACATTTACAAATAATTCATGTACTAAAATAATGTATATAAACTGTTATAAACTGTTATGAGATCACTTATAAATACGTCTATACCTAATTTAAATTTTGATATTTAAGGGATTAGAGTTGAGTTGTACTTTCATTTAAATTGATTTTTAGGATTTAGGAGAAAGGAATTTGTTAGGCATTGTACGGAGATTTTTAAGCGTTCGGAGATAGGTTGTGTATAGGGGTAGTAAAGATTTTTTAGAATTTGGGAAATGGTAGTGTATATGCGTAGTAATTAGTTTTTAGCGTTCAGGGATGGGTAATGTATGAGAGTAGTAAAGAGATTTTCAGGCCTGGGTAAAACGTAGAGCAGTTTTAATGTCGCCGAGATGCATAGAATATGGGGTAGTAAGACTCTTTAGAAATCAGAAGTATTTATAACCTGCAAAGTAAAGAATTCATAATGAAACATACTGCAGTGGGAAGATAATATTGACGGGACTACTGTGATTGAATGACTGCAAAGTTAAAGAACATGAAGGTAACAACTGGTATTAGGAAAGAGATTTACTTACCCTGTCCTGAGTGGAGTCATCAAGTGTTGGTGGCAGCATACAGTGTTTGTATAATATGATAGACTTTTTATCGGCATTAGTAAGAGTGTGTTCTCCTGACACTCTTGTGTTTCGTTCCTCTGTTAAGTGTGACCTCAAAACTTGCATGGGCATCACATGTTTATATTAAGTGCCTATGCATGTTAGTAGCCTGTGATACTGTGTGGTAGTAGGCGTGTGTGAATGAGACAATGCAATCATTATTGATGCCTGTGTTTCAGCATTACACTAAAGTGTTAATGATAGAAACTGGGTTACGTTTAGAAATTCCATTAAGTTGTTTAAGGCATGGAGCTGCTGAGTAATTCTTCCTGAGAACTGTCATTTAGTTGATTGTATGTGTCAGGGTAGGACTGCATTTTGTGCAGTTCAAGATGAAGGAGGTCCTAGTTCAGGCCTGCTTTTTTCTGTCCCTGGTTAGTTTTTAGGAAGCTGGTGACAGTCAGGTGAAAAAGAGCCACACCACAGAGTGCCCATCACTTTTCAAAAAGACATTGTCCGCTGAGCAGCCTAAGAAAGAAACTTGAAAGACAACCACGCCCAACTTGTACTGAAGCTTGGGTCACATCCCCAGTACACAAATTTGTATAAAGTTGTTAAACAACCCACCCAATTTTGTTCTGGTCCCAAGCTATTTTTGTCCAAGGTAGGGAGCGCTCCACAGAGTTCTCAAATAGCTGTTGAGTAACCCAGGTTGGCATCTGCCCGACTTCAAATTTCCCAAAGATGTGGGAACATCATCTAAAGAGTGCCTTTTCTGCTAGGGGGCTGAAGATATGCCTGGCTGCTGAAAAACAGATGCAGTCTACCTGGCCATGCAGTGGAAGAAACTTTTAAGGAGACGCTCATTATGTTTCCGGTGTGTGAGGCTCTCAGAAGAAGCAGACGTCAGTACAGAGCAAAGTTAAAAGTAACCATATTGTGAAGGGGCCCCATTTCTACCTGTGACTCTTGCTCAATAACTGCTCCAAAGATAAGATCAAGCCAAGCTTGGACATATTTGCTGTCCACTGCACCCATGAACTGTGCAGCAGCAACCACATCCTGCCACTGTCACCATCCTCTTCCTGGAAGACTGTAAGTATACCATGCCACTATAAGCCTAGGAGGCCACCAATGCACCTCACCACTGTAAGTCGGATCAACCTAGGAAATTACAACTGCACCGTGCCTCTGTGAACCTGATGAGCAAGGTAGTCTTTACTGTCACAAAATCATTGAGTACCTGAGAGGCTAGAGAGGTCCTACTGTGACATCCAAACACTTGCTGCCTTCTGCCTGCCCAACTTGCCCCAGAGAACAACGATGCAAATACAGACTGCTCCAAGCCTGCCACCCAGGCTGTGAGAGGTGGCGTGCAAGTATCAGGGGGCACCTGCAGCTAGATCTTAAGATGTAAGGTGCACTTGGGAAAGATGAGCATCAGGAATCAAGAGTCACAAGATTAAAAACTCGCTACCTGAAGGAGGCCAAGCATAACATTGAGTGACTGTTTTAATCTGCACCTGTGCTTAATTTGTGACTATGCCATCAGTAATTGGGACTGTAACACCTACCATAACATTTGTGGGGAGTAGACATTAGAGTGGGAAGATGTAATACCTTCTGAAAAACATTACTAGTGATTCAACCCTATATTCGCTATTGGATTGCATAGTATTACCTGCTTCTACAAAAAGAAAAGCCCTGGGCCAGACATTCAAGTTATTGTGTCTGTTGGTTGATTGTCGAGTTCTGAATTCCTTCCCCCTCCCCCGCTTACCTCCACACGGTACATACCTGAAAAAGCCTGGGACTGCTCAGCCCAACTACTCTGAGAGCCAAGTGTGGAAAGAAATTAACAAAAGTAGGATAGACCCCAGGGCATGGCAAACAGCCTTGACTAATACAGTTGGGGCCTAGTGGTCGTTATCTTCCCTTGTGTCCATGCCAGAATGGGGTCAGACACTTTGATAGTTATGTCAAATGTGGAATCTGTCTTGACATGTCTAGAAAACCCAAAACATTCTTCTAAGAAACAGACTGGTTAAATCTTGGGAGAGGGAGGTCTCAATCTTAATATTATCTGTGGCTCAAATCCCATTAATTTCAAATCCGACTATTTTCCAAGAAATAAACAGGTCTGTGTAAGGATTTCAATGATTACTTTTAGTAGCTTGACACAAGCAGGAATGCTTCTATCTGAGGAAATTGTGTGTTATGCATAAATAGAAACACCAAAACAGCACTAACTTTAGGAGGCAAGCATGTTAAAATTATCTGCCCACTTTAATTAAAAAGTCGAATGGTAGCCTGTAACTTTGGCACTCAAAAGCTCTGGGCGAGATGGACCAGTAATATGTAGCTGGGTATCTTTTAGGGTAAGCTATGGGGAGGACATTAGCCTAGTCCTTCAGAGATGGACGATTGAAAATGTACATCCTCCAGGGTAGGACCTATTCCCTTTTCCCTGATGTTGCCAAGGCTTCAACACTTTCACAAACGTCTCCTTCGGCAGCAGACCATGTGTTCAAGTAAAATGTCTCTCCCCACTAACAGTCAGAAGCACCACAACCACATATTCAGTTATCATCAGGATAATAATTATATTTCTATACTTATTTATTTATAAGTTTTATATAGCGCAAACATGACCAAAGTAGGTATCAGAGCGCTTTACATACGGTTGAAGAAGACATAGGAGCGCAACAACCGATGTTCCTCCACGGCCTGTTCTGTGAAATGAAGCAGTGTGAAAAAATGCATTGACAGTCCAATGTAATTTCCTTTGAATATGTTCAAGTGGTCATCTCTCCTGTTAAGAAATGAGGTGCCAACCAACAATAAATAATCAATTTAAGCTCCAGTTCAAATGTATCAAAGCAGAAAAGTAACTACTTTACAAAAAGCATTATTACAGTGAAAACAAAACACATCCACTAATTGTTGTTTTCCTTAATTACTTATATGCGTCCGAAATATAGCTCCTATTTTCTAACAGAGTTCAGCAAAAAAAAATGTAAGCTGCTAATCACACAAATACGTATTGTATGCATACTAGCAGTTTGTTTGCAAGCAGAACCACCAACAAGGTACATAATTTAACAATAAGCCGTTCAAAATAAATTCTAAACTCTTGTTTACAGCTGACTTACAAAATAAAAAATCTGTTGTTTAAAATATAAAATTATGTTGTTTTACTTTGTATTCCCAGGCATGTCTTGTTTTCAAGCATGTGTAGTTTAATTCCCAATGCGAGTGAAGAAAGTTTGCTATGCATAGTCTGTGGGATCCAGGAGGTCTCTAGTTGGCAGAGGTAGGTGCCAATGTCCAAATAGGGACCCTTGCTTCTAGTCAGGGTAAGGGGATACACTCTTTGGATAACCCCTGCTCTCCCCCTTTGTAGCTTGGCATGAGCAGACAGGCTTATCAAAGGCAATGTGTAAAGTATTTGTACCAACTTTCAAAGTAACACAGTGAAAACACTCCACACCAGTTTAGAAAAATAAGGTATATATACCTAGAATACACAAGACCAAAACGACAAAAATCCAACATACACTGTTCCAAAATAAGACTTTAAAAAGAGTTCAGGAGGCTGGGTGAGGCAGCACTAGGCTGAAAAGCTCCATCTGCATCTTAAGTGGTGGGAGGGGATAGCCCTTGGGCCTGAATAGGGCTGTGCCTGACTTCCACAATGCTGGCTCCACCTCCAGCTGGGCGGATTACGACCCTGCCCCTCTCTCTGAAAGGAAGAAGGTGTCCACTAGCAGGAAGCACCCAGAACTGGTTTGGTCCGGGCCCAGAGCCCTCCTGCACAGAGGGATCAAATAATTTTTGGAGTATAACTACAGGACTACAAACCCCTGAACTTTACATCATCCTGGAATCAAGAAGGAACCTCTGCCAAGGAGAAAAGCTGGAAGGCTGAAGAGGAGGGCTGCCCTGCTTTGTGTTTGTAGGCTAACCTGCTGTTGCTATTCTGCCAAGGAGAGGGGAAGGACTTTGCTGTTACTGTGTCCTCTGCTTGAAGAGATCTCCAAGGGCCTGAAGACTGCTCAGCCCAACTACCCTGAGAGCCCAGTGTGGAAAGAAATGAGCTTGACTCAGGTTGCAGAGCTATAGTAGGATAGGCCCCAGGGCATGGCAAACAGCCTTGACTAATACAATTGGGGCCAAGTGGTCGTTATCTTCCCTTGTGTCCCTGCCAGAATGGGGTCAGACACTTTGATAGTTATGTCAAATGTGGAATCTGTCTTGACATGTCTAGAAAACCCTAAACATTCTTCTAAGAAACAGACTGGTTAAACCTTGGGAGAGGGAGGTCTCAATCTTAATATTATCTGTGTCTCAAATCCCATTAATTTCAAATCTGACTATTTTCCAAGAAATAAACAGGTCTGTGTAAGGATTTTCAATGATTACTTTTAGTAGCTTGGCACAAGCAGGAAGGCTTCTGTCTGAGGAAATTGTGTGTTATGCATAAATAGCAACAACAAAACGGCACTAACTTTAGGAGGCAAGCATATTAAAATTCTCTGCCCACTTTAATTAAAAAGTTAAATGGTAGCCTGTAACTTTGGCACTCAGAAACTCTGGGCAAGATGGACCAGTAATATGTAGCTGGGTATCTTTTAGGGTAAGCTATTGGGAGGACATTAGCCTAGTCCTACAGAGATGGAAAATTGAAAATGTACATCCTCCAGGGTAGGACCTATTCCCTTTTCCCTGATGTTGCCAAGGCTTCAACACTTTCACAAACGTCTCCTTCGGCAGCAGACCATGTGTTCAAGTAAAATGTCTCTCCCCACTAACAGTCAATAGCACCACAGCTACATATTTAGTTATCATTAGGATAATAGTGATATTTCTATACTTATTTATTTATAAGTTTTATATAGAGCAAACATGACCCAAGTAGGTATCCGAGCGCTTTACATACGGTTGAAGAAGACATAGGAGCGCAACAACCGATGTTCCTCCACGGCCTGTTCTGTGAAATGAAGCGGTGTGAAAAAATGCATTGACAGTCCAATGTAATTTCCTTTGAATATGTTCAAGTGGTCATCTCTCCTGTTAAGAAATGAGGTGCCAACAATAAATAATCAAGTTAAGCTCCAGTTCAAATGTATCAAAGCAGAAAAGTAACTACTTTAGAAAAGGCATTTTTACAGTGAAGACAAAACACGTCCACTAATTGTTGTTTTCTTTAATTACTTATATGCGTCCGAAATATAGCTCCTATTTTCTAAGAGTTCAGCAAAAAAAATGTAAGTTGCTAATCACACAAATACATATTGTATACATATTAGCAGTTTGTTTGCAAGCAGAACCACCAACAAGGTACATCATTTAACAATAAGCAGTTCAGAATAAATTCTAAACTCTTGTTTACAGCTGACTTACAAAATGACAACCACAGGTCAGGGTAAACAAGAGAGGAAGAAGCAAAAAGTTTGGAGATAACCCTGCAGAAAGGGCCATTTCCAACATAGTCATATTGGGATTTATGGCTGTTAGATGGCCTGCTCATTATAGCTGACTTTCAAAAAGTAAAATATACCAATATATTTACAAAAAATGTTTGCCAAGTTTACCGAAAGACACATACAGGTAAGAACAAATGAATATGTCCCCTCAGCCCAGAGGTTAAAATATCCATTGTGCATGGTCCAAATATTAAACATTTCAGAAAAGATACATTTTCAGCAATGCAGGCTTGTGAAGAGCTGAACTGAGCTTCGTCTGAATGATTTAATTTGCCGTCTCCCACATATTATATGTTCCATTTCGATCGCAGAAAAGGAACCTGATAACCAAATGGGAAAGTTGAAGGCTATATGTGAATAGCCCCTCATAGGTTATGGTCAATATAAATTGGATTAGTATTTCATACATTCATTTTATTGCCACACGTATGACCAACACCTTTACTTGTGTCTGATGTAAGGAGAATGAGATGGTTTAATGTTTAATGGAAGACTAGGGAGAAAAACATTCATAAATATTTTACAAGTGCTCAAAACCTGTCACTACTAATTGCACAAGGTATTGGTTTATGCTATGATGATGACGTCTAATCATGACTTTAGGATGTATGTGAACATTATGAGGCATATTTACAAGATGCTATTGCCACAGGAAAGTCACTTTCACTGACATTCCTGTGGCGATATATGCTTCGCCTTATTTACAAGGCAGCGTTAAGCCACTCAAAGTCATTTTCTTGTCCTAACCATGTGGTGACTGCCGGCTGTGCCCTGAGTCACATGACTTGCTTGGCAGTTGGCTTTTGTGTCTTTCTCCCTGACAGTGAGGCAAAGGGGCACTAGCTGTTCGCAGGATGGGTGGGACGGAGCTATTCACTGTCCCACTTACATTTCCAAGTGCTTACTCCAGAACTTACACAAAGTAACTTGACACCAGTCTTTTGTCACTCCAGGCTACTTAGAGCATGGGCACGGGAAAGGAATGACTTTCCAGAAACCGATGTGGGGGCAGCCAGGGTGTCACCCCCACTTCAAAATCTGGCACCAGGTATAAATATTTGGTCTTCATAACCATATCTTCAATACACTCCTGGACCTGTGCTTCAGATTATTGCACTGCTGCTTGTGCCTGCCTTGTTCTTTAGATGACTGAACTACTGCTTGAGGCCTTCCTTGCAGTTTGAAAGAGAGAGGGCCATCTCCTTGAACCCAGGACTACCAGAAAGTTTCCAAAAGCTGACCTCCTTTTTGAGCAACAGGGACATAACAAGCTCCACAGACCTTGAATTGTGCACCTGGCCTCTGATGAAGTAAGTCCTAACCCTCCCATGTGTTGCCCCTAGTCATCACCCTTGGGACTGGCATTAGAGGTGATGTTCCTGCCTAAGCCTAAAAGTTGGGACTCAGAAAAATGTTCACTAAAAAGTACCAGAAGAACCAACAGAACATCAGGACCTATCTACAAGCCGATAATCAGAAGGTTCATTGCCAGTCAGCTTAACTCCACTGTAGCTCCTGCCACGTTCTTCTCAGCAGTTGCAAAATCTGTTTAGTATCACCTCTAAGTGACAGTATCCAGCCTTGTGGATCCTTCTTCTGCTATGGCTTGCAGCTCAGTCCCGCTGGAGGTTTTTGACTTCCAAAAAGTTGTCTGAGTGTGAAGGTAAAAATCTTGATCGAGCTTGAGAACAACAGATTTCTTGGGCTGGAAATCCAGCTTCTCCCGCTTTCACAAGATACCCTTGTTGACGATTTGATCTTTCAGGCTCTAGATTTCGGTAAAAACTTTTAAAACGTATTACTCTGGTTCTACTGATTGGAATTAATACATTTTGAAGTCATTTTATTTATTTTTATTTGCTCTATTTTTCTAAATTAGTATGGGATTTTTCTTTTTTGTGTTTTCACTTTACTACTGTTTGAGTGCTGCAAAAATACTTTGCACATTGTCTCTTAGTAAAGCCTGTCTGCTTTTGTTATAAGCTACCACAGGTTTAAGCACAGGTTAATCTAGTGACTTTTGTGGTTCACCCAGACAAAATTGTGGTTGTCACCTGAGTGGAGCTTCCACCCATTCAATCAATAATCAAATTTCTTACGTTCACTAGCTTACAATTTTGGGAAAAACCTGGCTTTGGTGCCCCTATCGCTTGGGTTCCAATGTTTTTGCAGTTTTAAATAGCTCATTCTAAGTCCAATGGCATTTGAGCGTTTTCATGAACATTAGATTACCTTGTAGATTTGTTCAAGTAAAAAGTGAATTAGTAATTTGCTCAGAATCACAGTATGTTGAGCTGAGGCTCAGACTCGAATCTTGCATCCCAGATCCAACGTTTGTAACACTAGCCATTAGACAACATATTTTCCCATTTACCTCTCTTATATTCTCCTTTACAGACTGTAATCTCTAGAAATACCAAGGAAACAACAGCTGTTGCTTTATATTTTGTCTGATTTGCCCTAATGAGTTCTCCCTAAGAACAATGCACCTTTGCTTGCATAAGGAGAAAATTACCATGAATAGTTATTTATTGCTGACAAAAAGAAAAGTCAAACACTTCACATTTTGCCTTTTGACAGTTGTGACTTCAGAGATGTCCCAACTAAGTCAATTAGGCAAAGAGGCTCAGCGCCCTGAGTACTGATGCCTGTTCATTGTCTTTGGGGGCTTTAGGTTGCTCAACTGGTTTCTGTGCCAGTTACGACACTAGTTAAAAAAACAAGCATTGGCAAAGTCAATAGGGCGCGCGTTTCTTAAATATGCAATGGAAAAGGGAAAAGCTATTTCTTCTTTTTAAAGAGTGATTTTCGAACGAGTTGACCAAATTTGTGAGTACAACTTCAAGATGTTGTAGAAAACAAATATTATGATGAAGGTGCTTCCTGGGCAACAACATTTTGGAAGCTGGGAAAAGGCCCCTTTTGATCAGACTACACCCACAAACTTAATCTGTACCCTAAAGGAAGACACCCACAAACTTAATCTGTACCCTAAAGGAAGAGTCTTAAAAAACTTTCTAAATATGAAGTTCCCTTTGTAAGTTGTGAATATAAAAGACATGAATAAACATTCCTTGGGAGACAGTTTTTTTATTTGGCCAGTATATTGGGAGCTGTTGTAAGAAACATATTGAGCGCACACATCTTTAAATTGTGACAAAAAAGCCCACAATTTAACAATATATCTCGATAGCGAAGTAAAATAAATAAATCTGAAGGGGCAACTAATATATAGAATCGGTCTGCCATTTAAAGAAAGACTGGGCACAACTGATAAACAAAAAAGTCATAAACTAGCAGTGTAAATACACCAAATACTAAATTACAACCTACTTGTGATTCCACTTCTGTGGCTTATTAAAAGGACAACGTGAGCACTGTCATAAAAACTATTAGCACAGTGTAATAATTCATTAAATGTAATGAAATTGGTGGACACACATCCAAGCAAAAAGAAACAATAAAAACCCATCTAAGCCAGTATCTCAAGTGAGCTGACCCAAATCTCACACTCTCTGTACTGCTTCTCACATTTAGAAATAAATATGATATAGTGATTAGTTAATTGGCAATTTAAAGAATCAGTTGTCTCAAGCCTATAGAGCAACTTTCCATTTTACAATAAGAAATAGGGTCACACATAGATTTGATTGCAACCTATGCCAGGATGCTCAATATGTTGTTCAGGGACAGACACAGCTTAGTATCTATAATGTCTCTCCCAACATCCTGAATAAGGCTGCACTGCAGAATGTTGCAGCTGAACAGGTCTTTTTTAGGTCTCGCCTAGCAGCGCGCATGCGCTGCTCTGCAAGACCTATTGTAAGGGCTTCAAAAAGCTCACCACACACATGCTCCTGCGTGTGTGACCTATTGCTTGCAGTTACCCGCACGGCGTCATATGTTTTGAATTATTGTGGCCTGGTGCTCGCTCTCGCGTGCACCACTCGCGGGACGCTGCGTTCCGTGTGTTGCTGGTTACTTTGTACTTCTTGCCTGTGTGCTATCAGTGCGGCGCAGATGCGTGCCTAGGTCTGTAGGGAGGGCTGCTGCTGCCCGTCGGTTCACTGGTCACACTGTGCATTTTTGTTGGTCTTGTGGTTTCACTCCCCCCAGTGCATGGGATCAGCAGCATCCCGTGCCCCTCTGTCCCTTGTAAACATGCTTGCTGCTGGGATCGCCTCCTGTACAGCTGCCGGCTCCCGTGACCACCGCTCTGCCCCCTAAAGCTGCCGGTTGTACCACCCCTCTTCCCCAGGGGAGCCTGTCTGCTTTTGGCAGCACCCTCTGTGTCCCATGTGAAGTATCCTGCACCCCCTCAGCCCCCCGTTCCTGCTAGCGAATACCCCCTGTAAAGGTGCCTGCTTTCCGGACTATTCTTTCAGTGTTCTTATGAACGTCTATCCATTGGAAATACATTTGCATCGTAATTAAGTGTGACACATGTGAAGGAATTGGATTCAGAGACATGTGCTCTGTCGGCTCACTCATTGTAGCCGAAATTGCATTTTCACCCTAGGTTTTATGTAAGGCTAGATGGCTTTGGAAGTCCAAAAAGATATTGTGTTGCCATTACACACGCTACATCCTACATAGACAAAAAATACATATACAGACCTACAGAATGTGGGATTTTGATCAACCATCTTCAGCCAATGCCTTGTTTCGACGAGCCTCCTCCAAGCACTGGCTTGCTCTGTTGTCTGCTAGTTTTGGGACTATCCCATGGAATTTTTCTGTTGTTTAGATTTCCCATAAAAGTAGTTCATGATCGTTTTTTCATCTGTGCATTTCAATCTGATCTGAAATACTACCCTGTTTTTTTGCCTCCACGGAAAAACAGTGGAAGAGAACTCTAGCGGCCCTCCGTTCCTTTCATCTACACGTATTTGTGGTTGTTAAGAAGCGAACGATAACTTGCAACCACAAAAACACAAAACAGGAACAGGTACCAGATTAAAAGTAACTCATATTAGGGATTCAGATGTAGGAAAAAGTGGCTCACATTACAAATCACGGCGGTTAATTACAAGCCTTTGAGCTGTTTTGCATGGTATGGAAGATTTCATGCATTTGTGCTTGCTGCACGCAATGTGTGTGGTAATATCAGAGAAATTAACTGAAAAAAAGTTCCCACCAGATGATAAAACAGCCCACTCACTGATCTATGAGACCAGTCTTTTAGGCGCTGCCAGATAGCGCTAAGGACTAGTTGGATTGGGGCCGCTGACACTGTACCCACCTTTATACTCAATTATAAAGCGAACAAGGCAGCTTCTTCACTGATGGGCAACAGGAGTGAGCTGTGCAAAAGGCTGCAGCATTATAATGAAGTGAGTTAGAATTAATTATTTTTGTGATTTTATTTAGTGTGGACTTTCGGGCATCAGAGCTCTTTACAATAGAGCCAAAACAAACCAGCCACGCAGTGAATACCATCATTAAAAGCAGGATCTCAGGAGTACATGGGAGGAGGGTGCACTGTGGGTAAGTTCACCGACAGTCTGAGCAGGAATATATTTGAGACACAACCTCAGACAATTTAAAATACACATTGAAGAGCGGGTGTGCACGGCAGGAATTAATCCAAGTGTCTTTCTAAGAGAAGAGCTTTGAGATCTTTTTTGAAGGTACCATCGCATGTAGTTAACCCCTTCCACGCTGATGACGAGCTGGGCTCGTCATGAGGTAGCCTCCTGGCACGCTGATGACGAGCCCAGCTCGTCACGTAACATGCGCTTTTAAAAATCTCAGCGTACGAGCGGAATTCCGCCCGCAGGGAGGGTCAGAGGGAGGGAGATCCAAATTCTTGCAGGCTCAAAGAGAAGACACTGAGCATTTCTAGACTTCTGTTTGGTGAGAGAGAACTTAGCATCCTACAGCCTGCCAAACCGCAGACGAGAGTGAGGAAATTGGAAAGTTTATTTGATAACCTCTGCTAGAAATCACAGGTAAATAAACTCATCTTGACACATGCACACATGCAGAGTAAATGCTTGCATGTTTGATGTGAGGTGGGCCTGTCTGGTTGACAATTTTCTTGGCCCTGTGGAGTAAATGGTGCTACTGGAGCATTGCGGATTGAAATGGACTGCAGTAGCATGAGAAGAACTGTATTTAATCCTCTCGCTTGCATCACTGTCCCAGGGTGAGTAAGGCCGTCAGTGGGACTGTTACTGAGGCATTTGGTACGTATGCAGGTTAAATGCAAAAATATTCCCTGTGCCACAGAGCTTTTCATTTTGCTTATGTAAACCTTAGCTTCAATTATTCCCAGTAATCTTACTTCTCAGTAATTTGGTTACTACTGGAAGCAGGTATCCCTAGGTATGCAATTCTGCAAATCATCTACGTCATTTAGGGGTCGCCAGGTGATGTAGCTTTGACCCCTGTCTTACCTTAAGACTCCTGACACTCCCTTTGTAACCCCTGGCCTCAGAGGTGGCAAAGTCAGTGCCAGGAACACAGAGGTAGCTAGTTCTTTCGGATGTCGGTTGAAACTCCACTCTCTTTGTTGTCTGTCAATTTTTGCATTACAGTAATAGTGAATAATATTACATTATTTACTGTTGCTGTAATACAAATCGAGTACATGACATTCCCCTGCAGCTGAGTTATTGAAATTGTTTATAATGTATTTTGTGTACATGCTTGCGAGAGAGAGTCTGTTTATGTGCGTGAGTGTTTGTATGTATGTGTGTGTGTTTATGTATAAGTGTGTGAGTGGGGAAAGGAATGTCACTTCCGTTACCCCAGGCATTTTGAATAATTGACATCCGCACTGCAAATCCTATGATACTTATTGTGTGGTGTACAAAATCCTTCACTTTCTAAAAATTATGAATGTCTAATTTTTATACAGAACTGAACATCTGAGACTAGCCTGTGTGTATGCATTAGCTATAATGGCAGACAGGGGTAATTGTCAAAAGTGTTCTCATGTCATATGTGACACCTTCATACAGACCAAATATTTTTTACTAACAGTATGTTAGATTCAGGACCGTGTAGTTTTGCTTTAAACATTGTTAGTGTCTGCTAGAAGTAAAGTTGGCAAAGGACTGATGAGTAAAAACGTTTAGGCTTTCTGAAGGTGAGAAACATGATAGGAGTCACTTAGTATTGATGCATTTGTTTTAAAGGGTTCCCGGCAAATGATCAGTTAGGAAAAAGGATTGCTCAGGATCACACTAGATGGTCAAAGATAAAAGCCAGGGCTACGAACACGGACATCCTGTCTCCACTGTCATAAACTTCCCAACATTGACTCCTTGGCACTGATTTCCTGTTAGTCACAGCTGGCAATTGTGCCCACTGAGTAACTTATTCTCTCAATATTCCAAATTACTACGGATCAGGAACATGCTTTCGGTATATATTCCCAGTGGCGTCACTAGGGGGGTGCGGGGGGTGCGGACCGCACCGGGTGTCACCCCATCTGGGGGGTGACACCAATTTACACTGACGAGTTCTGCGTCCTGCTTTAGTGCAAGAAGCGCGCCACCACCGCACCCCGGCCCGCCGTAGCTACGGGCACCATCTGCATTCTGCACGTGCATGGAATGGATGGGTCACAGAAGTCAAATAGTCAAGGGTTTGTGTTTGCATTGTTGGTCTGTGATGAAAGTCGAAACGAAACCGAAGTCAAACCAAACTCAGTTATGCATATACCAGGCAGGCAGGCACAGTGGCGTCACTGGGGTTGGTGTCACCCGGTGCGGGTAACTCATGGTGTCACCCCCTCACTACTTACCGCATGGACCACCTCTGTCGAAATGTACGGCCTAGGTACTGTTTTACTCCCTCTAGCTCCCTCTCTCTGTCTAGCTCCCTCTCTCTGTCTAGCTCTCTCTAGCTCCCTCTCTCTGTCTTACTCCCTCTAGCTCCCTCTGTCTCCCTCTCTCTCTGTCTTACTCCCTCTAGCTCCCTCTCTGTCTTGCTCCCTCTAGCTCCCTCTCTCTCTCTGTCTTACTCCCTCTAGCTCCCTCTCTCTCTCTGTCTTACGCCCTCTAGCTCCCTCTCTCTCTGTCTTACTCCCTCTAGCTCCCTCTCTCTCTGTCTTACTCCCTCTAGCTCCCTCTCTCTGCCTTACTCCCTCTAGCTCCCGCTCTCTCTCTCTTACTCCCTCTAGCTCCCTCTCTCTCTCTTACTTCCTCTAGCTCCCTCTCTCTCTTTCTTACTCCCTTTAGCTCCCTCTCTCTCTTGTTTTACTCCCTCTAGCTCCCTCTCTTTCTCTGTCTTGCTCCCTCTAGCTCCCTCTCTCTGTGTTACTCCCTCTAGCTTCCTCTCTCTCTGTCTTACTCCCTCTAGCCCCCTCTCTCTTACTTTACTTTACTTTACTTTACTTTAAACCATTTTATAACGCGCTCCATTACTGGGGAGTATCCTGGCACGAGACAAGGGAAAAAGAAACAGACATCAAGACTCAGAGAATGAAAGAAAACACATCAGATTGTACTCTTGAAGAGGTGAGTTTTTAGATGTTTTTTGAATGCAGCCACTGTTGGCAAGGAACGCAGATGGAAAGGGAGAGCGTTCCAGGCCCGGGCCACAATCACAGAAATCGACTGACCACCAAGTCTGAACCGTTTAAAGCGTGGAAGAGACAATTTAGACAGAGTAGAAGATCTCAGGGTACGTGCAGGGACATATCTGACAAATCTCTTTCTCAAATAGATGGGGCCTTGATCATGGGTTGCCCGGAAAGCCAGCACCAGAGATTTAAACATAATGCGCTGTCTGACCGGGAGCCAATGGAGCGTGCGCATCTCCACGCGCACGCTCTTCCATCTAGGTATGTTAAATAGTAGACGGACGGCCGCATTCTGAATAATTTGCAGACGCTGCACCAAATAGGCGGGTATGCCACTAAACAGTGCATTGGCATAGTCCAACCTAGCCAAGATGAGCGCCCGAGCAACCGACTCCCTCGCATCCCTAGGAAGTAGGGGGAAGAATTTGCGTAGCATTCTCAAAGTGGCGAAGCAGGTGCCTGTAAGCTTCTTAATGTGATGCTCAAATTTTAGGTCCTCCGTGAACCAAATGCCAAGATTTTTGGCAGGTCTCCCCATCTCACTAGGGCCGGGAATGTTAGAAGGCCACAGTGAGCTCTTGAACGAGGGGGGAAAGGAGCCATAAAAGAGCACCTCTGACTTGTCCTCATTGCACTTCAGCTGGGCCTCCGTTAACCAGCGAAATACAGAGGACAAACACAGGTGGACCGTGGATGTATCCAGATCGGCATCGGGCCAGGTAAACAGCAGTTGGGTATCGTCTGCATACCCTATGATCTTAGCCCCAAACTGTTCCGCTAGATAAACCAGGGGGGTGATATAAACATTGAACAGTTAGGGGCTAAGAGTTGACCCCTGCGGAACACCTGTGCACAGAGGTTTAGGCTTCGAGGCATGGGGAGGCATCCAGACCTGCTGGGTCCTATTAGATAGAAAAGAGGACAGCCAATCCAGGACTACACCCCCGATGCCCACAGCCGACAGCCGGCCCAGGAGGAGGTCATGAGGGACAGTGTCGAAGGCAGCAGAGAGGTCCAATAAAATTAGGACCGCTCTGCCACCCCCGTCTAAACAGTCCCGAATAGCCTCGGTCATTTCCACCAAGGCCGTCTCGGTGCTGTAAGCAGCCCTGAAGCCCGATTGAGCGGGATGGAGGGCCTTAGAGGTTTCCACAAAGCTCTCCAATTGTTGGAATACTACCTTTTCACAAATTTTAGTAAGTGCCGGTAGCAAGGAAATCGGACGATAATTCCCCGGAGTCGCCACATCCAGTCCTAGTTTCTTCAGGAGCGGCAGAAGTTTGGCCCGTTTCCAAACAGAAGGAACAACGCCTGAAGCCAGGGAGAGGTTCACTATCTGCGTGGTCTCATCACAGACCAAATCTGCCACCTCCGACAGCACCCGGGCCGGACATGGGTCAGATGGAGAGCCAGATTTGAGGGACTGAAGGAGGGGCAGAACAACATCCTCCTCAATCTGCATGAAATTAATGAGTTGCTGTCCCGAGTATGGGCAGTAGGAGGGTAGTGGGGAGATTGCGGAGCTGTCACTGGGGAGAGCAGCTAGCAGGTCCTGCTGGATCCTTGCTATTTTGGTAGAGAAAAAAGTTGACAGCTCTTCACACCAATGCGCCGAGGGTACTCCCTCTAGCTCCCTCTCTCTGTCTTACTCCCTCTCTCTCTGTCTTACTCCCTCTAGCTCCCTCTCCTTGTCTTATACCCTCTCGCTCCCTCTCTGTCTTATTCCCTCTAGCTCCCTCTCTCTCTGTCTTACTTCCTCTAGCTCCCTCTCACTCTGTCTTGCTCCTTCTAGTTCCCTCTCTTTCTCTTACTCCCTCTAGCTCCCTCTCTCTGTCTAGCTCCCTCTCTCTGTCTTGCTCCCTCTAGCTCCCTCTGTCTCCCTCTATCTGTCTTACTCCCTCTAGCTCCCTCTCTCTCTGTCTTACTCCCTCTAGCTCCCTCTCTCTGTCTTATTCCCTCTAGCTCCCTCTCTGTCTTATTCCCTCTAGCTCCCTCTCTCTCTGTCTTACTCCCTCTAGCTCCCTCTCTCTGTCTAGCTCCCTCTCTCTCTCTCTCTTACTCCCTCTAGCTCCCTCTCCCTGTCTTGCTCCCTCTAGCTCCCTTTCTCTATCTTAATCCCTCTAGCTCCTTCTCTCTGTCTAGCCCCCTCTCTTCCTGTCTTACTCCCTCTAGCTCCCTCTGTCTCCCTCTCTGTCTTACTCCCTCTAGCTCCCTCTCTCTCTGACTTACTCCCTCTAGCTCCCTCTCTCTCTTGTTTTACTCCCTCTAGCTCCCTCTCTTTCTCTGTCTTGCTCCCTCTAGCTCCCTCTCTCTGTCTAGCTCCCTCTAGCTTCATCTTTCTCTGTCTTACTCCCTCTAGCTCCCTCTCTCTCGCTTACTCCCTCTAGCCCCCTCTCTCTCTGTCTTGCTCCCTCTAGCTCTCTCTCTCTCTGTCTTACTTCCTCTGGCTCCCTCTCACTCTGTCTTGCTCCTTCTAGTTCCCTCTCTTTCTCTTACTCCCTCTAGCTCCCTCTCTCTGTCTAGCTCCCTCTCTCTGTCTTGCTCCCTCTAGCTCCCTCTGTCTCCCTCTCTCTGTCTTACTCCCTCTAGCTCCCTCTCTCTGTCTTACTCCCTCTAGCTTCCTCTCTCTGTCTTATTCCCTCTAGCTCCCTCTCTCTGTCTTATTCCCTCTAGCTCCCTCTCTCTCTGTCTTACTCCCTCTAGCTCCCTCTCTCTGTCTTGCTCCCTCTAGCTCCCTCTGTCTCCCTCTCTCTGTCTTACTCCCTCTAGCTCCCTCTCTCTCTGTCTTACTCCCTTTAGCTCCCTCTCTCTGTCTTACTCCCTCTCTCTCTGTCTTACTCCCTCTAGCTCCCTCTCTTTGTCTTATTCCCTCTCGCTCCCTCTCTGTCTTATTCCCTCTAGCTCCCTCTCTCTCTGTCTTACTTCCTCTAGCTCCCTCTCACTCTGTCTTGCTCCTTCTAGTTCCCTCTCTTTCTCTTACTCCCTCTAGCTCCCTCTCTCTGTCTAGCTCCCTCTCTCTGTCTTGCTCCCTCTAGCTCCCTCTGTCTCCCTCTATCTGTCTTACTCCCTCTAGCTCCCTCTCTCTCTGTCTTACTCCCTCTAGCTCCCTCTCTCTCTGTCTTACTCCCTCTAGCTCCCTCTCTCTGTCTTACTCCCTCTAGCTCCCTCTCTCTATCTTACTCCTTCTAGCTCCCTCTGTCTCCCTCTCTCGCTGTCTTACTCCCTCTGGCCCTGGGACCCAAACTGCTGGGCAAGTGTCAGTGAAACCAAACTGCAAGTTAACGATACCATTGCCTGCCTGCCTGCCTGGTATATGCATAACTGAGTTTGGTTTGACTTCGGTTTCGTTTCGACTTTCATCACAGACCAACAATGCAAACCCAAACCCTTGACTATTTGACTTCTGTGACCCATCCATTCCATGCACGTGCAGAATGCAGATGGTGCCCGTAGCTACGGCGGGCCGGGGTGCGGTGGTGGCGCGCTTCTTGCACTAAAGCAGGACGCAGAACTCGTCAGTGTAAATTGGTGTCACCCCCCAGATGGGGTGACACCCGGTGCGGTCCGCACCCCCCGCACCCCCCTAGTGACGCCACTGGGCAGGCAGGCAATGGTATCGTTAACTTGCAGTTTGGTTTCACTGACACTTGCCCAGCAGTTTGGGTCCCAGGGCCAGAGGGAGTAAGACAGCGAGAGAGGGAGACAGAGGGAGCTAGAGGGAGTAAGATAGAGAGAGGGAGCTAGAGGGAGTAAGACAGAGAGAGGGAGCTAGAGGGAGTAAGACAGAGAGAGAGGGAGCTAGAGGGAGTAAGACAGAGAGAGAGGGAGCTAGAGGGAGTAAGACAGATAGAGGGAGACAGAGGGAGCAAGACAGAGAGAGGGAGCTAGACAGAGAGAGGGAGCTAGAGGGAGTAAGAGAAAGAGAGGGAACTAGAAGGAGCAAGACAGAGTGAGAGGGAGCTAGAGGAAGTAAGACAGAGAGAGAGGGAGCTAGAGGGAATAAGACAGAGAGGGAGCAAGAGGGAATAAGACAAAGAGAGGGAGCTAGAGGGAGTAAGACAGAGAGAGAGGGAGTAAGACAGAGAGAGGGAGCTAAAGGGAGTAAGACAGAGAGAGAGGGAGCTAGAGGGAGTAAGACAGAGAGAGGGAGACAGAGGGAGCTAGAGGGAGCAAGACAGAGAGAGGGAGCTAGAGGGAGTAAGACAGAGAGAGAGGGAGCTAGAGGGAATAAGACAGAGAGAGGGAGCTAGAGGGAATAAGACAGAGAGAGGGAGCTAGAGGGAGTAAGACAGAGAGAGGGAGCTAGAGGGAGTAAGACAGAGAGAGGGAGACAGAGGGGGCTAGAGGGAGCAAGACAGAGAGAGGGAGCTAGACAGAGAGAGGGAGCTAGAGGGAGTAAGAGAAAGAGAGGGAACTAGAAGGAGCAAGACAGAGTGAGAGGGAGCCAGAGGAAGTAAGACAGAGAGAGAGAGAGCTAGAGGGAGCAAGACAGAGAGAGAGGGGGCTAGAGGGAGTAAGCGAGAGAGAGGGAGCTAGAGGGAGTAAGACAGAGAAAGATGAAGCTAGAGGGAGTAAGACAGAGAGAGGGAGCTAGAGGGAGCAAGACAGAGAAAGAGAGGGAGCTAGAGGGAGTAAAACAAGAGAGAGAGGGAGCTAGAGGGAGTAAGTCAGAGAGAGAGGGAGCTAGAGGGAGTAAGACAGAGAGGGAGACAGTGGGAGCTAGAGGGAGTAAGACAGGAAGAGAGGGGGCTAGACAGAGAGAAGGAGCTAGAGGGATTAAGATAGAGAAAGGGAGCTAGAGGAAACAAGACAGGGAGAGGGAGCTAGAGGGAGTAAGAGAGAGAGAGAGAGGGAGCTAGACAGAGAGAGGGAGCTAGAGGGAGTAAGACAGAGAGAGAGGGAGCTAGAGGGAATAAGACAGAGAGGGAGCTAGAGGGAATAAGACAGAGAGAGGGAGCTAGAGGGAGTAAGACAGAGAGAGAGGGAGCTAGAGGGAGTAAGACAGATAGAGGGAGACAGAGGGAGCTAGAGGGAGCAAGACAGAGAGAGGGAGCTAGACAGAGAGAGGGAGCTAGAGGGAGTAAGAGAAAGAGAGGGAACTAGAAGGAGCAAGACAGAGTGAGAGGGAGCTAGAGGAAGTAAGACAGAGAGAGAGGGAGCTAGAGGGAATAAGACAGAGAGAGGGAGCTAGAGGGAGTAAGACAGAGAGAGGGAGCTAGAGGGAGTAAGACAGAGAGAGAGGGAGCTAGAGGGAGTAAGACAGAGAGTGGGAGACAGAGGGAGCTAGAGGGAGCAAGACAGAGAGAGGGAGCTAGAGGGAGTAAGACAGAGAGAGAGGGAGCTAGAGGGAATAAGACAGAGAGAGGGAGCTAGAGGGAGTAAGACAGAGAGAGGGAGCTAGAGGGAGTAAGACAGAGAGAGGAAGACAGAGGGAGCTAGAGGGAGCAAGACAGAGAGAGGGAGCTAGACAGAGAGAGGGAGCTAGAGGGAGTAAGAGAAAGAGAGGGAACTAGAAGGAGCAAGACAGAGTGAGAGGGAGCCAGAGGAAGTAAGACAGAGAGAGAGAGAGCTAGAGGGAGCAATACAGAGAGAGAGGGGGCTAGAGGGAGTAAGAGAGAGAGAGGGAGCTAGAGGGAGTAAGAGAGAGGGGGCTAGAGGGAGTAAGACAGAGAGAGGGGAAGCTAGAGGGAGTAACACAGAGAGAGGGAGCTATAGGGAGCAAGACAGAGAAAGAGAGGGAGCTAGAGGGAGTAAAACAAGAGAGAGAGGGAGCTAGAGGGAGTAAGAAAGAGAGAGAGGGAGCTAGAGGAAGTAAGAGAGAGAGAGGGAGCTAGAGGGAGTAAGAGAGAGAGAGCGGGAGCTAGAGGGAGTAAGACAGAGAGAGGGAGCTAGAGGGAGTAAGACAGAGAGAGAGGGAGCTAGAGGGAGTAAGACAGAGAGAGAGGGAGCTAGAGGGCGTAAGACAGAGAGAGAGAGAGGGAGCTAGAGGGAGTAAGACAGAGAGAGAGAGGGAGCTAGAGGGAGCAAGACAGAGAGGGAGCTAGAGGGAGTAAGACAGAGAGAGAGGGAGACAGAGGGAGCTAGAGGGAGTAAGACAGAGAGAGGGAGCTAGAGAGAGCTAGACAGAGAGAGGGAGCTAGAGGGAGCTAGACAGAGAGAGGGAGCTAGAGGGAGTAAAACAGTACCTAGGCCGTACATTTCGACAGAGGTGGTCCATGCGGTAAGTCGTGAGGGGGTGACACCATGAGTTACCCGCACCGGGTGACACCAACCCCAGTGACGCCACTGTATATTCCCACGACTTTCTGAAAGCAGAGCGCTCAATGACTGGTATATAGTGAAAAACAAGAGTAGCGGTATGTTGACTGTATAGGAATATGTTTTATTTTTTACCGTCTATTTAAAGCAGAAGTTTTTGGATGTTAGGCGCATGAGTGACGTAAAATCTGTAGTTTAGAGAGTTACCTATCAGAAGCCTAAAAATCGTAAATTAAACCTAAACCTAAGGACTTATTAAGCTATATAGGATCTTGCCTTGCTCATGTGTTAGTACACCTATAATCGTTACATCCCTCCCTACTTAATGCAGCATTTCCTTTATTTTGGCACTGCATTCACACCGTCGTGCATTAAGCTGGGTAATTCCACCACTTCCAACAAACAACAAAACTGCCTCCATACAGCAAAAGGGTCGGTTTCAACCACAGGGCAATCAGGCAGTTCCAGAAGGGTCTGATAGGTTAGTGGATATGACTTTTATGCTGTTTATGGGCCTGGTTTATCGTCTGGTGGGAACGTTTTTACAGTTGATTTCCCTGGTATTACCATAAACATTGTCAGAAGCAAACGCAAATGCATACAATCTTCCATAGGTTGCAAAATACCTGTACAGTGTGTCTTTATGAGTTTAAAACTGCCAAGATTTTCAAATGTGAGCCACTTTTTTTAGCTTTCTGATTTGCTAATGTGGGCCACTTTTCATTTAGTGACAGGTACCGATTTGATGTCACAGTCCGACCATGTAAAGCTGAGACCAAGACTCATGGATCGACATGGCTATTAGGGACATACAGCTATTCAAAAGTGCACATGTACACAGACAAACAAGTCTCCATTCAGAATCTGGGAGAGTAGGTGACCATACATATGCATAGCATATGTAAAAAAAAGGTCCCTTTTTGCATGGTCACTCCCACTTTTTTATTACATTGTATTGCTGTTTTTTGGACTCTGCACTGGGACACTGCTGTTCAGAGCCCAGTTTATGAGCTCTGGCATCTAAAACATATCAACATTGATCATACTCTGAATTGTCAAATTAAACTTACCTATAAGGCCCTAGTATATGGTACAAATTATGGTAAGGGTTTGTAACTTAAATGTCACTAGTGTATTGCAGCACACCATCACTGCAGGCTTTTCATTTTAGCCTGTCAATGCAGTGTTAAAATGGCAAATGTAACCTGTCAATTAAAATAAGCCCTTTTGACAGGCCTACATTGTCCTTTTTAATAATAATAAGCTACAGTTAAAAAGGCCTTACTGACTTTAATGCAGGGTGCAAGGTATTTTGAAGACAAGAGAAAGTTTTATGTTAAACATGTCCTTACGGTAAAAAGTCCCCAAAAGGATTGGCTGTTCCATAGGAATGCACTGAGATGCAATATTAAATGAAATGATGCTACGGCTGTATAAGAAACTACTACATATGCCATTCTTGGACTTTGTGAAATATTTATTATAAGCCCAATTCATGGATGGAGTTGGATTTGTGATAAATATTTAGGAAAAGTTACCCTTTCCCTGCCTATAACTTCTGGAAGCCAAGTGCCCGAGCTCAAACTGTCACCTAGCAGCTGAATAGCCCTCTTGATGACATGCTGAAACTGCTCCAAGTGCAGACCAAAGGCCTTCTGAATGGGGAGGTGTTCTGTTTCTCTGGCAAAATGGTCATCTGGGATGTGCCCAGGAACTTGAATAACTTCAAAAGGCCTACCCTGCTACTGGCAAATGTTAGCTGACACTTGGAGAAGTTCTTTGTTCCCCCAGTCAGGCAGGCACCAGTCCAAGTGGGAGAGGAGCAGCCCCCAAGAATTGGTTTGAAGTTACCACAGAGGAGGGGTTTCACATTTCACTGGCCACACCTCTGGGGTGAACACACAGGCTCTGCACAAGGGAAGAAGGGGTTCATCATCTTGGATTTGTTCAGAGATGGTCACTGGGGGCTTGTTTTCC
This sequence comes from Lissotriton helveticus, assembly GCF_964261635.1. NCBI lineage: Eukaryota > Metazoa > Chordata > Amphibia > Caudata > Salamandridae > Lissotriton > Lissotriton helveticus. The sequence continues at coordinate 873,451,046 of NC_136068.1, read as the reverse complement.
ATAGAGGACATTGGAAATTAGAGCGTATTCCCTATTGTTTAGGTAGAGGTCAGGAGTCAGCCCACCCACAAGCCAATGCCAGGCATAAATGTACCACTCCTGGTCACACTCTTTAGAAAACTATTGGAGATGTGGAAGATAGAAGAAGGACTGCACTTCCTGTTGAAACCTGGGAGGAGACCTGAAAAGAAGGACCGGTTATAGGACAAAGATGTGGACTTCAGCGGTCAGGCTGACCACCTGTTAAACTACATGTACAAAACAAGCTGCAAGATGCCCCTTTTCTCAAAGAGGCCAACTGACCAGTTCCAACCGGACTTGCACTGGACCATGATGGTGACTTCTGCTGGAGTGCGTCTTTACACCGATTTCTATTCCTGTGGTCCTGGGAGGCTTGTTAAAGTCTATCCCTCCTAACATCATGAAACACCTATGACTTAGGAACATTTTGGCTCCAAAGACCTTCCGAGGCCCAGAACATACCTTCCAAGCCTATCCAATATCTACCAAGCCTATCCCACAAAGCTGCATTGCACCTGAGCCAAAGATTCAGGTTGCTCCCTCTCTGAGCTTTTCTGCACAAGCAAATCTGTTTCAGCAGACATCACAGAGAGGGTATTCTGTCTTGTGGACCCCTGTATGGCTACAGCTTGCAACCTTTCTCCACTGGAAGAATTTGAGCTCCAAAAAAGTAAATACATCAAATGTAGAAATCTTCACTGGGCAAAAGCTTTGAAAGTATCCAGCCAGCAAGGGACCTTCCTTGGGTGCAATTTTTCTAGCTTAGAGCTTTCCCACCAATAGTCAGGATTTTCAACTGCATGTTGCCCAGCGGTTATATAGGCTCACAGAACAATTCTCACTTACAGCCTGCTGTCTTGCTCCACTGATGATATTTGACTTTCATTTCAGAGACTAAGGAGCATATCTACAATACCCCTGCAGCACTTCTAAGCGACTGAATCGTGACTTTTGTGCTGCCCCATATTTACAAGGTCACCGAAAATCACCCTGCATAGCTTCCTATGGCCTTGTAAATATGGCCCCCTTTAATGGATTACTCTGCGTGAAAGAGGCGTTTATGGGTGTTGCTGTGGGTTTGCCCCATGGAGAGAGGATGTAGCCTAATAGATACAGCAGCCGACTTAGAAGCTGGGGCACTGGGTTCGAGTCTCGAGAAGGACCACTCAACATTCTGTGATCCTTGGCAAATCACTTAATCTCCCCATGACTAACAAAATGAACATGTCCATCTGTAATGCAACTGGTGTTCATGTAAACACTCTGATACCTTTGGGTCAAGTTCTTGCTATATAAAACTCTGGAAAAAAATGTTATCTAATGCATTCCCAGATTTATAAGGTTTTTGTTCAAGAAGGTTTGCCTTCTGCACAAAAACATCATCCATGCAATGCAGGCACCCTTGCACCATGGTGTAAGAGTGCCTGTGGCTAGGCAGTCAATTATGCCCCAGCGCAGAGGAAAGCACGGGGATGCATCATATTGTGTAAATGTGATGCATCCCTGTACTTTCTAGTGACGCAGATCGGCACGCCACGCTGAACAATTTTCTAGTAAATATGCTCCTATGTCCAAAGGTAAATTCTGTTTTCTATATCCGACGTGCATGCCATTGTGGTCAGCCTTAAATCATGTTAGGTAGCATTTAAGCACAACCATGTGATCACTGTTGGAATCTAATACTGTTTGCGCTATTTTTATTTTAAACTTTAATTCACATCTTTGATTCCTGTTATTGGATTTTGGGAATTTTGGTTTAATTTCGGCAATTAATTAATATCTATTATTATAAAGCTGTTTTGCTACCTCTAAAAATGTTTAACACATTTTCTTAGGTTAAGCCTTTGTGCTCAGTTCCATAGCATGAGGATGAGCTCAGGTTTAAATTACTGAAAGCTTTACTGGATCTAACAATAGTGACATTGTTACATTGGATTACCATCCACCCCAACTAATAATAGCTTCTAACAGCAACCACATACATACGCTGAAAACCTAAGATTACAGATTACTAATGGCACCTTCACATTACAGGGGCCATGTTCATGCAGTGGTTCCATGGGCTAGCTCCCATCTGCTCTCACCAAACCACAGAGCAGTTTGCGGCATGTGTATGTACATGCTTGTTTGGAAATGTGGGTACCTGGGAGTTACTTTAACACTAAAAGAATGCATCATGGAAGTGAAGATGAGCTCAGGAAACTACCTGCCTAAAATGCTAGGCTTTGCCTAAAATGGGGCACACTCTACACATTACAGGTTTTCAAAAGCACTCCTTTCCCAACTGTTGCCTGAACTCAAACATTCCCTAAACAGTGTAGAGGTCCTGGAACCAGAATAGCCTATGTACAACCAATATGGCTGTGCTGTTGCTCTCATTTGTATTAGAGAGACATAAGGTGAGATTGGCGGGCTAGGTTTCCCTATCCCCATAACAATGTCACAAGTACAAAGTAAGAACTGACCACCCGTACAATGCCTAGGCACCCCTGAGTTATAGTGTTAGCTTTATTACAAAGGTAAAGCTACGAAGTGCATCAAAACTATTTTTACTCCATCCTTCATAAGTAGCCAATACTTTGCTGCCGCCGGGACTACAGGGGCTAGCAGCCACTGCCACATCGCATGACCGCGCACATCACCTTGGAGAGCCAGGAGGCGCTACAAAACCCAACGCGGGCTCCCACAGCGAGGGAAGCCCTCTTTGCCTGGCCAACAGCTTGCTGTCACTGGGACTACAGGAGCTAGCAGCCACTGCCACAGTGCGTGACTACGCACATCACCTTGAAGCGCCAGGAGGTGCTACAAAAACCAACGCGGTTTTCCGCACCGTGGGACACCCTCCTTGCCTTGCCAATGCCTTGCTGCCGCCAGGACTACAGGAGCTAGCAGCCACTGCCACAGGGAGTGACCTCGCACGTCACTATGGAGCGCCAGGCTGGGCCACCCCCCACTTTCATCGCCAGCTCGAGGTCCTGGACTGTTATTCCCGGAGGTACTCTGTAATATTTGACCATCACTTAATTATTGCCCTTTTCTGTTCCGTCCGTGTCCTTGCCTTAACCTAAGCAGACTTGATCCATGGACGTATTAATTGTTGTTGTGCCCACTTTGAATGAGGGAAAGAAAGGGGATTGAGGCTGGGGAGGGCGGTGCGTCTAAAAAGAGATTGAAGAAACGGCCTCACATCGCAGGACAGGAAACTGAGAGTAAAGGGACTTTTGGAGAGAAAGTGTTAGACCGCATTAAGACTATTATCGCTGATTGGAAGGGGTTGCTTTTGTCACATATTGACCCCATCGATGGCCCTACCCTTGAAGTAACACAGACTCCTTCCCAAGCATCTACCTTGATTGCGTCATAAAGCACTGGGTATGGGAAACGTTCAACCCTCTTTGGAAAAGTATCTAACAAAATCAAGCCAGTAGCAATATCAACATCAGTCCCAGAAGCCCCAGTAGTTCATCCTTGTGACCCTCTGTGCCCTTTGGGCAAAACTTGCCCCCCTGAGCTTGCTATACTAGTCGATTTTCCCCTGAGCAACCGGTTTGCCCCACTACCTGATCCTCCTGCCACAAAAGCCACAAAAGATACATGTAATGTTCTGGAGCATACTAGTATTTCTGCTCCTGGACCGACATTGTACCCCCTATGGGGAGAAATGGGGGGTGTTAACGATTGTGTACCCTCTAATTTAGATCTGCAGAGGGAAATAGCTGTTTTAAAAATCTCCATAGAATCCTTAACAAAAATAGTGTCCAAAATCTATCGCAAACTTGAAGAATGTATTAGACCCAAGTCTCCTTCACCTGTGCCCACCACACAAAATTATGCTAATCCAAGGACAGGACTTGCTCTGCCCCCTGAAGCAAACTGACCAGAATGCTCCAACTAGGAATTCTACCTTCGAGTTCGGTTCATTTGCTTCCAGTGAGAGGGCACCAGTTACTCCATCGATTGCCCACGATAGGTCTCAGAAGGACCTGGGTGAGAAACACAGGGATGCCCAATGGGATCCAGCAGGGCACGGGCCATGGCCCAAGCAGATGGCGCAGAGATTATGTAGAGGACTTAGCAGGGCATTTTCATCTCCTCAACCTCCTCACCTAGCTCATCCTACGCACTCCACACCCCAGTCGAAACCAATATATATGACCAATATTCCCAAAGTGGATAACAATAGTTCTAAACATGAAGACGCAGAAACCCTTAAAAACAAGGCCACACATTGGTTGAGGCATACTAGAGGTTTTAGATCCATAATACGGGACAATATTGTACAGGCAAAAAGATGTACCCTGAAAAATAGTCCAACTGATGTCCTAGAGTTTATTCTAGTAAATGACCTCCTGAAATGATGCTACGGCTGTATGAAACTACTACATATGCCATTCTTGGAGTTTGTGAAATATGTATTATAAGCCCAATTTATGGATGGAGTTGGATGTGTGATAAATATTTAGGAAAAGTTACCCTTTCCCTGCCCATAACCTCTGGAAGACAAGTGCCCAAGCTCAAACTCTCACCTAGCAGCTGAATAGCCCTCTTGATGACATGCTGAAACTGCTCCCAGAGCAGACCAAAGGCCTTCTGAATGGGGAGGTATTCTGTTTCTCTGGCAGAATGATCATCTGGGCTGTGCCCAGGAACTTGAATAACTTCAAAAGGCCTACCATGCTACTGGCAAATGTTAGCTGGTCTTCTTTGTTACCCCAGTCAGGCAGGGACCAGTCCAAGTGGGAGAGGAGCAGCCCCCAAGAACTGGTTTGAAGTTACCACAGAGGAGGGGTTTCGCATTTCACTGGCCACACCTCTGGGGTGAACACACAGGCTCTGCACAAGGGAAGAAGGGGCTCGTCATCTTGGATTTGGTCGGAGATGGTCACTGTGGGCTTGTTTGCCATAGAGGACACATGAAATGAAAGCTTTTTCCCTATTGTTTAGGGAGAGGTCAGGAGTCACCCCCACCCACAAGCCAATGCCAGGCATAAATGTACCACTCCTGGTCACACTCTTTAGAAAACTATTGGAGATGTGGAAGATAGAAGAAGGACTGCACTTCCTGTTGAAACCTGGGAGGAGACCTGAAAAGAAGGACCGGTTATAGGACAAAGATGTGGACTTCAGCAGTCAGGCTGACCACCTGTTAAACTACATGTACAAAACAAGCTGCAAGATGCCCCTTTTCTCAAAGAGGCCAACTGACCAGTTCCAACCAGACTTGCACTGGACCATGATGGTGACTTCTGCTGGAGTGCGTCTTTACACCGATTTCTATTCCTGAGGTCCTGGGAGCCTTGTTAAAGTCTATCCCTCCTAACATCATGAAAAACCTATGACTTAGGAACATTTTGGCTCCAAAGACCTTCCGAGGACCGGAACATACCTTCCAAGCCTATCCAATATCTACCAAGCCTATCCCACAAAGCTGCATTGCACCTGAGCCAAAGATTCAGGTTGCTCCCTCTCTGAGCTTTTCTGCAGAAGCAAATCTGTTTCAGCAGACATCACAGAGAGGGTATTCTGTCTTGTGGACCCCTGTATGGCTACAGCTTGCAACCTTTCTCCACTGGAAGAATTTGAGCTCCAAAAAAGTAAATACATCAAATGTAGAAATCTTCACTGGGCAAAAGCTTTGAAAGTATCCAGCCAGCAAGGGACCTTCCTTGGGTGCAATTTTTCTAGCTTAGAGCTTTCCCACCAATAGTCAGGATTTTCAACTGCATGTTGCCCAGCGGTTATATAGGCTCACAGAACAATTCTCACTTACAGCCTGCTGTCTTGCTCCACTGATGATATTTGACTTTCATTTCAGAGACTAAGGAGCATATCTACAATACCCCTGAAGCACTTCTAAGCGACTGAATCGTCACTTTTGTGCTGCCCCATATTTACAAGGTCACCGAAAATCACCCTGCATGGCTTCCTATGGCCTTGTAAATATGGCCCCCTTTCATGGATTACTCTGCGTGAAAGAGGCGTTTATGGGTGTTGCTGTGGGTTTGCCCCATGGAGAGAGGATGTAGCCTAATACATACAGCAGCCGACCTCGAAGCTGGGGCACTGGGTTCGAGTCTCGATAAGGACCACTCAACATTCTGTGATCCTTGGCAAATCACTTAATCTCCCCATGACTAACAACATGAGCATGTCCATCTGTAATGCAACTGGTGTTCATGTAAACAATCTGAAACCTTTGGGTCAAGTTCTTGCTATATAAAACTCTGGAAAAAAATGTTATCTAATGCATTCCCAGATTTATAAGGTTTTTGTTCAGGAAGGTTTGCCTTCTGCACAAAAACATCATCCATGCAATGCAGGCACCCTTGCACCATGGTGTAAGAGTGCCTGTGGCTAGGCAGTCAATTATGCCCCAGCGCAGAGGAAAGCACGGGGATGCATCATATTGTGTAAATGTGATGCATCCCTGTACTTTCTAGTGACGCAGATCGGCACGCCACGCTGAACAATTTTCTAGTAAATATGCTTCTATGTCCAAAGGTAAAATCTGTTTTCTATATCCGACGTGCATGCCATTGTGGTCAGCCTTAAATCATGTTAGGTAGCATTTAAGCACAACGATGTGATCACTGTTGGAATCTAATACTGTTTGCGCTATTTTTATTTTAAACTTTTTTAATTCACATCTTTGATTCCTGTTATTGGATTTTGGGAATTTTGGTTTAATTTCGGCAATTAATTAATATCTATTATTATAAAGCTGTTTTGCTACCTCTAAAAATGTTTAACACATTTTCTTAGGTTAAGCCTTTGTGCTCAGTTCCATAGCATGAGGATGAGCTCAGGTTTAAATTACTGAAAGCTTTACTGGATCTAACAATAGTGACATTGTTACATTGGACTACCATCCACCCCAACTAATAATAGCTTCTAACAGCAACCACATACATACGCTGAAAACCTAAGATTACAGATTACTAATGGCACCTTCACATTACAGGGGCCATGTTCATGCAGTGGTTGCATGGGCTAGCTCCCATCTGCTCTCACCAAACCACAGAGCAGTTTGCGGCATGTGTAAGTACATGCTTGTTTGGAAATGTGGGTACCTGGGAGTTACTTTAACACTAAAAGCATGCATCATGGAAGTGAAGATGAGCTCAGGAAACTACCTGCCTAAAATGCTAGGCTTTGCCTAAAATGGGGCACACTCTACACATTACAGGTTTTCAGAAGCACTCCTTTCCCAACTGTTGCCTGAACTCAAACATTCCCTAAACAGTGTAGAGGTCCTGGAACCAGAATAGCCTATGTACAACCAACATGGCTGTGCTGTTGCTCTCATTTGTATTAGAGAGACATAAGGTGAGATTGGCGGGCTAGGTTTCCCTATCCCCATAACAATGTCACAAGTACAAAGTAAGAACTGACCACCCGTACAGTGCCTAGGCACCCCTGAGTTATAGTGTTAGCTTTATTACAAAGGTAAAGCTACGAAGTGCATCAAAACTATTTTTACTCCATCCTTCATAAGTAGCCAATACTGCCGCCGGGACTACAGGGGCTAGCAGCCACTGCCACATCGCATGACCGCGCACATCACCTTGGAGAGCCAGGAGGCGCTACAAAACCCAACGCGGGCTCCCACAGCGAGGGAAGCCCTCTTTGCCTGGCCAACAGCTTGCTGTCACTGGGACTACAGGAGCTAGCAGCCACTGCCACAGTGCGTGACTACGCACATCACCTTGAAGCGCCAGGAGGTGCTACAAAACCAACGCGGTTTTCCACACCGTGGGACACCCTCCTTGCCTTGCCAATACCTTGCTGCCGCCAGGACTACAGGAGCTAGCAGCCACTGCCACAGGGAGTGACCTCGCACGTCACCATGGAGCGCCAGGCTGGGCCACCCCCCACTTTCATCGCCAGCTCGAGGTCCTGGACTGTTATTCCCTGAGGTACTCTGTAATATTTGACCATCACTTAATTATTGCCCTTTTCTGTAACGTCCGTGTCCTTGCCTTAACCTAAGCAGACTTGATCCATGGACGTATTAATTGTTGTTGTGCCCACTTTGAATGAGGGAAAGAAAGGGGATTGAGGCTGGGGAGGGCGGTGCGTCTAAAAAGAGATTGAAGAAACGGCCTCACATCGCAGGACAGGAAACTGAGAGTAAAGGGACTTTTGGAGAGAAAGTGTTAGACCGCATTAAGACTATTATCGCTGATTGGAAGGGGTTGCTTTTGTCACATATTGACCCCATCGATGGCCCTACCCTTGAAGTAACACAGACTCCTTCCCAAGCATCTACCTTGATTGGGTCATAAAGCACTGGGTATGGGAAACGTTCAACCCTCTTTGGAAAAGTATCTAACAAAATCAAGCCAGTAGCAATATTAACATCAGTCCCAGAAGCCCCAGTAGTTCATCCTCGTGACCCTCTGTGCCCTTTGGGCAAAACTTGCCCCCCTGAGCTTGCTATACTAGTCGATTTTCCCCTGAGCAACCGGTTTGCCCCACTACCTGACCCTCCTGCCACAAAAGCTACAAAAGATACATGTAATGTTCTGGAGCATACTAGTATTTCTGCTCCTGGACCGACATTGTACCCCCTATGGGGAGAAATGGGGGGTGTTAACGATTGTGTACCCTCTAATTTAGATCTGCAGAGGGAAATAGCTGTTTTAAAAAGCTCCATGGAATCCTTAACAAAAATAGTGTCCAAAATCTATCGCAAACTTGAAGAATGTATTAGACCCAAGTCTCCTTCACCAGTGCCCACCACACAAAATTATGCTAATCCAAGGACAGGACTTGCTCTGCCCCCCTGAAGCAAACTGACCAGAATGCTCCAACTAGGAATTCTACCTTCGAGTTCGGTTCATTTGCTTCCAGTGAGAGGGCACCAGATACTCCATCGATTGCCCACGATAGGTCTCAGAAGGACCTGGGTGAGAAACACAGGGATGCCCAATGGGATCCAGCAGGGCACGGGCCATGGCCCAAGCAGATGGCGCAGAGATTATGTAGAGGACTTAGCAGGGCATTTTCATCTCCTCAACCTCCTCACCTAGCTCATCCTACGCACTCCACACCCCAGTCGAAACCAATATATATGACCAATATTCCCAAAGTGGATAACAATAGTTCTAAACATGAAGACGCAGAAACCCTTAAAAACAAGGCCATACATTGGTTGAGGCATACTAGAGGTTGTAGATCCATAATAAGGGACAATATTGTACAGGCAAAAAGATGTACCCTGAAAAATAGTCCAACTGATGTCCTAGAGCTTATTCTAGTAAATGACCTCCTGGTCCAGAATCTAGTCAACATGGAATTGAGATTGCATTCCCCAACCCCTACAAAGATTAGGCTAAAAGGTAACATCCCTTGCGCATTGGAACAACCGAATACTCTACCCCAGCTTCTTGGGGGCTCACCCATTTCATCACTCTCCCAGAACGCTTGACTTCTTGCATCTGCGGTAAAGGATCTAATTGCACTCCTAGTATAATTCATAAGCACACTTCTTTTACAGCCCATATGCACCGAGAGGATCCATCTTCAAAGCTCGAGAGCATGATCTGTAATACACAATCAGTCTTGGATATTGCTCCAGTCTCTGCACTAAGTGACCGAGTGCAGGCTAATAGTCCGGAAACACTTGGCTACTCTTCAACAAAGATAAATACCCGTATACCTCACTGTCTTCCCAGATTCACTCTCCAATACCATCTGGTAGGGCGTTGACGATAGTGTCATGGAATGTGGCGGCATAAGGGGGAAAATCGACTACCTACACTGGATTGAACTTATCAATCACCATGAGATTTGTTTACTTCAGGAAACATGGAGTTTGACCCCCACATTTATACCTGGGTTCATGACTTTTCACAGACCGGCCATTCCATCTAAACATGGCCAGCCATCAGGTGGGTTGCTCATCCTAATCAACATCTCACTTAACTGCGGTGCTAAGGAATTGGACACTAACAGCCCTGACATTGTAGGGGAAAGGCTAAACAATGACAAGGGCAAGTCCATTGACATCTTCAACGTGTATGCCAGAAGTACCAGAGGAGGTAACTCTCCAGCCTTGCATGTCCTTGACCAATTATTGAAACTTAGACAGGATGGTCACTCTCTAATAGTCGGTGGTGATTTTAATGTGAACCATTAGACTGGACAGAGTCCCATGATGTGAATGAGGAGGATAAAGCATGGATGGTGCCACCTCTGGAGCTTATCCCTATTACAAAATGGTCAAAAGCAGCACTACAGCTGAATGCCAATACTTTAGAACATAGGCTAAGAGCCACAAATGGGAGAACGAGTTCTGACAAAAGAGGAGAGATGACTTTTAGCGGACCAAAGGGGCGATTAGGATTATCTGCTAGTAGACCTTGCATTATGGCCCCTGGTACAGGACATGATCATTATCCTGTCCTGTGACAGTGACCATAATATCCTTAGCTTGACTGTCAAACATCCATGGGGCGAGAGGGTGGAGGCCAGATTGATTCCGTTGAGTACTAAGGAGGTAATCCACTTCAATAACAAACGTTGGCTCAAATGGCCTGCTGTTAAGGCAGATGAAACTATGGCTAGATTGATTACAAATGACCTGGAAAAGCACCTAGGGACCTTGGGTGCTGAGCCCAATGACTCTTCCAAAACATTTGCTTGCAGCAGCTCACATAAAGACTTTTTCAACCAGTTGACCAGTTTCTTTCATGTCCATGGCCAAAAGATCAGACCAAAGCAGGGTGGACGATTACGCACCAATTTATGGTTTAATAGAGAATGTAGAGTGTCAAGAGGGAGACTGTCCATAACCATTAGTAATAGGAACGCATTAAGTATTCGTGAAGCCAGGAAGGATTACAAACAAGCACAGGTCAAAGCGAAGAGAGAATTGGAAAAAAGGAGGTGGGATTATCTTAGGGAGGCCACCCGTCACCCAGCTAGCAGGAAGTTTTGCACCCTCTTGACCAATGACAACTTCGAAAGATCGCCCCCTCTGGTCAACAATATTCCAGCTGTAGAGTGGCAGAAACATTTTAGCAACCTCTATTCTCTCATTGGAACATGTGATATAAATCAGTTGTTCCAGGAGATAGGCTACCCAGCGCATACCCTCTCATTTTCTAGAGAGGAAATCTTGTCCTCACTGAACGCAATTGTACCTGCGAAGGCCCCTGGCCTGGATGGTGTCCCAGGTGACCTTTTTCGCTGAGATAGGGAAAATTGGGCTACTTATTTTACAATGTTGGACAACAACATAGCTGATGGGGAGAGGATCCCCGATTCAAGGAAAGGGGCTGAAGTAGTACCCATCTTTAAGAAAGGGGACAGGTCAATGCCCTCCAACTATCGCCCGAACAGCTTGATTGATTCTGCCTAAAAGGTCTTCTGCCGTTCCATGGATCCTGGATGTTCTGCCAACATCCAGGACTGGATGGATGAGAATGAAATTCTCTCTGCACTCCAAGCAGGATTCCGGCAGATCTTCCTCTTAAGCTTGATCTGGGTGTTAAGTTCATCAATGATCTATTAGGATCCGCCCACTGTTGTTTTGGCATAGATTGGCCTCCACTCCTGATTTGACACACTATGTAGCTGCTTTTTGTGAGGTCTCCTACTTGGACACCGTTAATAAAATTGGCTGGATTATGCAAGTGAACGCCCTATGGTCTAGTATTGGTTTGCCAACCCAGGCTAACGCCCATCCACCTTCATACTCAAGAAGTCAAGTAAAATATCTGTATTAGGCTTGGGTCAAAGAGAACAACTTTCGGAAAAGTCAACCTGGCTCCCTAACAGGTGCTTTCACTGATCTGAAATCGAATTGTTATTTAGAACACTACTTTGACATCATTAAGGTGCCAGCCGATAAGAAGCTGTATACGCAGTTTAGATATGAAAGCTTACCAAGTAATGCTTTTACTAATTCCTGGCAGAACAACAAACTTCAACCCAAGGGCTGTCCTTCTTGCCCATGTCCACATTAAACTATCGGGCATGTACTTTTCGCCTGCAAAGCATACTCCAAGCCAAGAAGCAAATGGTTAGCTACTGTGTGCAGACAATTAGGGACCCGAAGCTCCAAAGATGCCCTAAAATCAGACGCTAGACCCCTTTTCGCCTGTGCCACTGCAAAATTCCTGGGCCATTTTTGGGTGATTAGAAGGAGGGCACAGGTACCAGGGACGATTGGTATGAACAGTTAAAATAGATTGTGCGGATCAATCAAGATTATACTGACCAGTTATGCTGCTATTGTATAATCTAAAATAATTGTTTTTATGGTGGTATTTTAGGTATTTTATTCTCTCCTGTGACTAGTGCTAGAGCTTTGCTCTTAACTAGGGTCTATCCAATATTTTTTCTGCTTAATGTGTGGGCTACTAACCCGGAAACTGATTTGCACAAATCTCGATGATGCACTTGCCCTTTATTCCTATAATCATGTTAGAGAGACCAAAGTCATGAATTGTGTTGAATTGTCTTACTCATATGATGTCAATGTCGTTCTATTGTGTCAACCTGAGCACTTTTATTCCCCATTTGCACATTTGCTTTCCGAAATGCTCTTTTAACCTGAAATGACACACTCATGATGTGTATGGTTGCTTCTTTTATGGTTTGCTAAACCGAAATAAAGAATTTGACAAGAGTAGCCAATCACGTACTCCTTCTGAGAGCTATTGTGTGCTTGTGTACCTATGTAAATAGTGTGACTAACAGTCTGCATGTATTTGTGTGTTGCGTGTCTTAATGTATTAAAGACAGGCCTATTGGCTTTGTCAATGCTTAAAGATGTTATGAATGTGGCTGTTCGCCACATTTTCACTTTGTGGCAGCACAGAATTACACTTGCCAGGAGATGTGGTGTAACTGCTATGTTTTCAGTTACTGAACCAGAAGGACTACATTTTATTCATGGCTTCAATTGACCAAAATGTATGATCCTTTGCAAATCATGTACTACTTCTATTTTCCCTCTGGGTTTCCATATCTGACCGTATTGATATTCTCTCCTTTAAGTAGACTCTAGTATCATGTATTTGGAACAATATCAGGATAATTTATTTTGCCGCCAGTGTGGCCTTAAAAAAGAGAGATTTAATAAACATGTTAGATTTGCCATCAGAAAAACGTGCGTCAATGGCCCAGATCTGTTACTGAACACACTCTGACAAATTATTGTATCTGCTTGGCCTCGGTTACTGACCTTTACATTTGGAGCGGATAGCAAATGACGAACCCGTTCTGCATGCTATATCAGCACTTTACTCTTGAGGTTAACCCGCTTAACATCCCTCCACAGACAGCATCAAAATCTCAAATTCTCCACAGAAATGTATGCTGCTGGTAACAACCATCCAATGCGTAATTGAATCTAAGCTTAACTAAATCGGGTTGATCTAAATAATTGATTTGGATGCAAATTATGGTAATTCTAAATTAAAACAGAGTACGAGAACATGCTTAAATCACCAACCCACTTCCCAGCAGAACTATTTTGGATAAATGCTGATCCAGAACATTTTCATTTTCATTTCCTACAGATGAAGTATAAATCATCTGTTCCTTCCTCCCACCACTGTTCTTCCATTATCCACTGTTATGTTTCCCCTGTTTCGAGTTACCAATTTGCTGCTGGCATGCTGCATTAGGAAGATTTGATTAAAATCAATAAGTTATTGGGAGGAGTGCAATTAGCAGTCTTTCACCTCTAACAGCATTGTCTGCAAAGCATCCCCTTGTGTTAATCACAACATTTTATACATGTTTCTCCCAACAGTCAATTTAATTAAATGTATTGCTTGCAAAAATATAACAATCCTTGATGTTTTCTGTATCCAATGAGTGTCACAAGAAGACAGCCGGTGCTCTGAGTAGTCTGAAATGCTACTTTGCATTTGCAGAAAATCCCTGCTTTGCATGGGAAATGCTGTCAAAATGCATACAAATGCCTGGTTTCAAAAACAAACTAGAAGTTTAGGGTTTTTAGTCTTAGTGACTTCAATATTTAAAGTCGCCGTGAAAGAACTGAACCAAATGCAGATCCTGTTAAAAGTTGAACTGAGTTAAGTGCGTGACCTTCAAACCCCAATGTCAAATCTCTATGCAAAGTGCTACCATATCTGTCACCTCTCTTCACGTACACTGTTTTTCTGCATGCATTTTGTCTCGATTAGACTACTATATACTCTATGTAGGTATTCAGGTTACTGCCCTAAACAAGTTGCACTGAATACAAAACGGCCATTCACAAGGGTGCTAATCTGAAAACAATTGGAGAAAGAAAGGAAGCAGCTCAACTAACTCTTGGTGGGCCATCAAGTCAAGTTTAACATGTTATGCCTGAGGCACCAGCAATGTAAGAATGGCATTTTAGGTAGCTTGGCAGTGTCAGAGGAGCCAGCTTGAAGGGGCCAGAGTGAAAGCTGTTTTTGGGGTTCAATGGGCTACAAAAGGACTAAAAAACAGGCAACATACGCACCTTTGGATGGATTTAGGCCCAGATCTCTGTACTGGGGTGATTCTTACTTTGTTCTGCATTCTGTCCATCACTTGTTCTTTTTACCTTTTTCATCTGGCAGTGCCAAACTGCAAAACAACCGGAAAAGTTAGCTCAATACTGGGCACAGTGGGCCTGATCTACAAAGGTAACTTACACTTTTGAGTACACTTACATTTTTGAGTAAGCTTACTATTTTTTCAGTATTCACAAAATACACTTTTGTAGTAAGTCCAGCTCTAGACTTGGACAACCACTGCTCCTGCATCACCCTCCCATACAAAATATTGGCAGGAGGGACTTAAAACAAAAGTGTAAGTTACTACAGAAGTGCAGTTTGTGACTCGTACTTTTCAGTAAGTTTTGAAGTGCCACATAAAGTACTACAAAAATGCAGTTTGTGAATCTAGTCCAGGGACTTTTATGGCACTGAGAAATGTTGTCTGTGTGACCGTATGTCATCTATTATTGCCTTGTAAAGACCTTCGATCTACATCACAGCTACTGCTCAGTGTCTGAAGTTTCAAATTGCACCCCTTAGAGGATGTTTGCTTCCCTACCTAGAACCCAAATCCTGGAAAGAACTGCCTCTTGCCCTTTGATCATACTGAGTTTTCAGAAAAGCACTAAAAATGTAAATTTTTCACTGCATCTTCTGTATAGCATTATTTACTTTCATGGGTCCTAATGGGTGGATGGTCACACTTTAGAAATTTTTTGATGAATGAATGAATTAATAGTTCAATCAATCATAAAAGCAACCAATAGGTAAAAAGACTGTTCAGGGATGAAATTGTATAGGAAGTTGTACCAGGGTCTAAATGGGCAGAAAATATACCAGACATAAAAAGAAAAGTGCCCCCCATTAGTGAATTAGAAAGTCAAAAATGTGGCTCATGTTTGCAAATTGGGGCAGTTTTGAAATTGTAAAGACATGCTGCATAAGTGGTGTGCACCGTATGGAAGACTTCGAGTTTGGTACAAGCAACATTTATTTGAACACCAGAGTAATCAATAGTAAAAACCAGACCAGCAGTCCATAAAACAGGTCCATAAAATCCAAAAAGAACAGTCTACACAATGGCCTGCGAGGATAACCTATCAGGGAGTGCCGAATAGCCCCCTATGCAATTCCTACCCCAAGTGGTGGAAGTTTGCAGGCTGTCAGAGGGTGAATAAAGAGTTTGGGGCTAGATGTAGGTAACAGGGAAATACCGATTCCTAAATACCGAATTTTACCCATTCGGTATTTAGGAATCGGTATTCCAGATGTAGGTAAGAATTCGGTAAAAAATACCGAATTCTTAATATCCGGTATTACCGAATCGGTAATTAAGATTCGGTAATAACGAATATCTACCCATTCATTCCTATGGGCTTGGAGGCCCATAGGAATGAATGTGAAGACATTCTGTATTACCGTTTCGGTATTACTGAATCGGTAATACCGGGAGGTATTCCAAGGGTGCCAGGGTGTCCAAAGGACACCCTGTTGCACCCCTGAAATGTGCATGTGTGCACATGTGGCACACCTGCATGCCCTAAGGGCATTGATGTGTGCCGCATGGCACATTTCAAAAAGCAAAAAAGTGCTTATTGAAAGGAAATCGCTATTTACCACCAACTTGGAGTTGGAGGTAAATAGCGATTCCTTAAGGCTGAGGTGCACTGTTTTAAATGCAAGGCCATAAGGAATTGGTATTAAGGAATCAGTATTTACCGTTTCCTTAATACCGAATCCTTCCCTACATCACAAATGCCTAAATACCGGTCGGTAACAGTTAAATTTAACGAATTTCACCGTTACCGACAGGTATTGGGCCACCTACATTTGGCCCATAGTCTATTAACTGAATATCCAGAGAAGCAGGGTTGCACTATTTACCTCACAGCAACATACACAATACAAGAACAGTGTCATTTTGTGCAGAGCCCACACTAAAATATTCACTTCTATGTAGTCAATGTGTTTTTTAACTATGAATATTCCGTAATTTTTCTTCTCTATCTGCTTTCACCTTTCTTGGACCAATTTTTGAATTTAGGGACAAGATGGATGCATATCTTCTTTTATATTGCAACATATATTGTTCTTTTCACACCCTTTAAACGATTGCAAAATTGCAATTATGTAGGTAGTTAATTCACATTTTTTTATCAGTAGAGAAGCTAAACCAATGTAAGACTGTAAGTAGGACTGCCATTACATTAACATAGGAAGAAAAAAAGGTAGTTATAATTACTAGAAAATTAACGAGAATGCCACTGTTTTTGGCATGGTCTCCCAACAGCGCGCAGGCCTTGGTGTCTGCTAAAACTGCCACATGGTCTGGATTTTAATTAGAAATATGCAATTGGAATGCTCTTTAAATCTTGGCAAAGCCCTCAAGCTACCCTCTCCCAATCCCCAAAATAATTTTTTATGTGGTTGAAGGACAATGGCGATAATAATATGATGCTGTAGGTATAGTATTTGTAGCGGACTACAGTAAAAGTCTGCTCAGCACAATGTTAATACAATTGCATCCCACGGATCACTGCTTTGAATGGAAATAATGCCTAAAAGAGGTAGGCAATGACATTTACCATGCAAAGATTATTTCTTACTGTGTTCAGAGGCTGAGAAAGAGTGCAGATATTCAACAAGCAGCAGTCAGGAAATGAAAAAGAAAAGTAAAGGCTGGATGCCCCAGACTCCCATGGCAGTTTTGACGTGAACAGACACTTCATTAACAACTGTGTGTAGAGTCTTCAAAAAGCTTTGATGTGAATGTTGGAACTTTCCTTAAAGTTAAAATCCAAAGTAGAGCTTTTTTGGCATGGTGTCTTTTTCTTGAACTACTAAGGGGCCCAGTAGGATGACGGCGGATCGCCACCGCTGGGCCAGCAGTAGTCACCACCGGGCGATCCACCCATCATCCACACAGCAAAGACCCCCCGCCATATTATGATGGCTGGAGGGTCCGGGTCCGCGTCCCCCGCTTTTCCACCAGTCGTCTCATCGACCGGCGGAAAAAGTGCCTGCATATGGATAGCAGTGTCTGCGAGACACCGCTATCCATATTACAATGTTGGCGTTGCACCCGTGGGAAAGCATACGGTTTTTGCTGTTGGGGGCCTGTTGCAGGCCCCCAGGGTGTATAGGGGGTGGGGATGGCACATTGCAATGCACTACGTAGCAGGCACCACATGGTGCCTGCCATGTAGTGCATAGCAATGCTGTGCACAGTCCTTTTACATTGCGAGCGGGTCTGCAGCCAGCAGATCCACCCGTAATGGAAAAGGCACAGGATGGACCCGCCAGTGTGGCGGGCGCATCCTAATGTGCATGGCGAGACCGCCCCAGCAATGGCGGGCGGGCCCGGGCTCTGTTACGGTGGCGGGCAGACTATGTCCGCTCGCCATCATAATAGGCCTCTAAGTGTGAACTTTTGTGAGTTTTAGGGCCACATTTATCATGTCGAAAATGGCCCAAATAGCAGAATCTGGCGGTTTGCGACCGATAAAATTCTTTAAGATATGTATGAAATCCAATTTGCGATTCAGTGTCATGCTACCGAATCACAATTTGGAATTGTTAATACATACCTATTTGGTATTAGGAAGGGGAGTGTTTAGGGAGTCCTTTCCTAATACCGACTCACAGTGGTATGTAGGAATGTTTCGCGACCTAAATGCGATAACGAAACATTCACAATTTACCACCTACTTCAAGAAGGTGGTAACCCACTCGCAAACGAAAAGGAGACCCCATATCCCCTTCTCCTTTGTGAATGTTTATAAAAATGTTTTTTAGGAGCTGGCAGTGGTCCCACAGACCACTGCCTGCTCTTGAAAAATTAAAAGAAACTTTTAATTTTTCTTTTTAAATGCAATCTATTTTCCTTTAACGAAAATGGGCTGCATTTAAAAATAAATATTGCTTTGTTTAAAGGAAAATAGAGAATGGCGACTGCTGACCTCAGCAGGCCCCCATCCCTGTGATTTTAGTGATTCCTAGTGGTTCACAAATTGAGACCTGACTCATTAATTTTAATAACTGAGGTCGATTTGCGACCTGTTTGGAAATGCTAAATGAAAGTCATGGAGTTTCATACATTCAAATAGCAATTACCTAATGGTGATTCGCAGAGAATCGCTATTAGATAATCGCTATTTGAAATAATGATACATGTGGCTATTAGTGTTTCTTTTTTCTTTTATAATAACCTTAGTTTTGCATGAAATCAATGAATCTACATGAAGTACACAAGCTTATGAAAATCTGAATTACCCATCCTGCCCCATAGCTTAGGGGGCTGCCCTGCAACAGGAAGGTTAGAAGTTAAAATCCTGGAGGAGCTGACTTAGTCATTCTTTCTTTGAGGTCAGCAGAACCAGGTGGCGTTGGATGATGGCAAAACCGTGCATTGCATCAAAGCAGGATGGATCCAAATGTACTACAGCTAAATGCTGTAGCATTGTGGTACCAACAACAGTGATGCGGGGCCATAACTGGAAGGGGCCCATGATTTGACACAAAATAACTGAAATGCTGTGACAAGCCATGTATTAAATATTAACACAAAATGAAGACAGGTACACACAATTGGCATGCAGACTCTTACATGATTCTCATAGTATGTAGAGTTAAGTAAAATGATACATCGTATATGGCTTACCTTTTGCTGTTATCATAACACTGGCATTTGTACACAAGGCTGTAGCTTGAGTACTAGTTTCATGCAAGACACTGCTGCTTCACCATTGACCTATGACAAAACACTTAAAGTCACACTATGCATATGAGCTTCTGATGACATAAATGACATGCAACTCTCCTCGACGGCACAAAGAGCCAGCAGCCACGGCAAACGAAGCCCAAGGGGGAAGCACAATGATGTCAAGGAGGAAACACAGATATAGGATATAAATGAGTCTCACGCTTATGTTATAGGTATTAAATTTGAAATACTCAAATCCACCTGACAGATTTGTTATGCCAGAAAATGCTTAATCCACAACACTAATGTATCAGTGGTTTCTGACTTGGTACAGAGACATCTGGTGTAGATTGAAGGAGGCTGTGCAACCACAGTTGGGGTTTGTTTCTGAAAAACAAAAAAGCAACGCTACTGATGCATTGTAGGCTCTTTTCCAGGAATGTCTGACATAATATCAACGTCCAAAATATTGACGTCAAAAATATCAGAGGCGGAATATCGATGTCAAGAATATCAAAGTCCTATCTACATTAAAGTAAGTACAATTTTTTTTTTTTAAATATAGTTGTAAAAATGTAGTTGTAAATATATCGTTTTTTAAATGTTTAAAAATTATGTAAAATTAAATAAATAATACATATAAGCAAAATAAGCAGTTAAAAATATTTTTTGAATTATAAGTAATACATATAAGGTATAAAAACAAATATAACATACATATAAAATATAATATATATACTTACTTAATAATATTTACAATTGGTTACTCTAATAACTTATAAATTGTTAAAAAATATTTTATACATTATAAATACATACATACACATAAACCAATAATATAAATAAAAATATCACAACTATATATAACAAATAATAAAAAATAATTTAAAATAAATTATACACTACATTAACTAAAACAGTAAATATTGGATAGCCTAGTGGTAAAAATTCTAGAGTGTGCAACAGTAGGGAAAGTGTTGTATAGCGTAGGGGTTAAAATTACTATTCCAGTTCCAGAGAGTGCAACAGTAGGGAAAGTGTTGGATAGCGGAGGGGTTAAAATTACTATTCCAACTCCAGAGGGTCTAACAGTAGGGAAAGTGTTGCAAAGCGTAGGGGTACAAATTACTATTCCAACTCCAGAGGGTGCAACAGTAGGGAAAGTGTTGGATAGCGTATGGGTAGAAATTACTATTCCAACTCCAGAGGGTGCAACAGTACGAAAAGTGTTGGATAGCGTAGGGGTACAAATTACTATTCCAACTCCAGAGGGTGCAACAGTAGGGAAAGTGTTGGATAGCGTATGGGTAGAAATTACTATTCCAACTCCAGAGGGTACAACAGTAGGGAAAGAGTTGGATAGTGTAGGGGTTAAAATTACTATTTAATGATTAAATTACAATAAATTAATTAACAATACCAATAAATAAATACTTTAAAATAATTACCAATTACAAATTTATTAACTATAAAAATAATACATTAAATAATAATTATTAAAAATGTATTACCAAATAATAATAAATAAAAAAATGTCAATACCAAAAAACAATAAATATTCAAAAACATGTAGCAATTAACAATTAATTAACAATAAATTATTGATGAATACCAATAAATTATAAATAATCAAATATAATTACCAATTAATAGTGAATGAACAATACATTAATTTAACATTTTTTTGTTAATAATTACAAAGTTAGTACCAATTAATAATTGATTAACAATAATTTAATTATCAATACTCACCAATAAAATACATAATTACTCAATTACAATTAAATTAATTCCCACCCTATTGCCCTATAACCTCACAACACACTTCAATAATAAATTATTACACTTAAAATAATTATCAATTAATCAATTAATACCAAGTAATTACCAATTAATAATCATCAATTAATAAAAAAACTATTACCAATTAATAAAAATTAATTACCAATTAATAAATATTTAACATAAAATTAATTATCAATACTAATAAATAAAAATCAAATAATTACTTAATTCCAATTAAATTACTTCCCACCCTATTCCCCTATATACCCACAACCCGCTACGGTACTAAAACGCATAATTTACTTAAAAAATGATTACTAACTTCTAAAAATGTAATACATATATTTTAAAACTAGTACAATAATTTACAAAAACTATAAAACTCAAATATAAAATACATGATAAAATACATAACACTAACATTAACATCTATATTTTTACTATCGATATTACTAACTTCGATATTAACAAAAATGATATTTCTTACCTTCAGGTCGATATTGTGGTTGTTGATATTCTTGATTTCGATATTCTGTCCCTCCGTTATTTCCAACGATATATTTTTTAGGTCAGAAAAAAAAATCGATATTTAGACTGTTACCCTTTTCCAGCAATGAAGGATTCAATTCTTCCTTTTACCATACCATGATGGGCAGTCCATGCCTGGAAGAATTGTCAACAGAAATCCTACCCTAAGTACTAGGGAGGGCTTTACATTCACCATGGTGTTTTTCTGACAGCAGGCCCCCTGAAAAGAGCTATCTGGGTGCAGATACAGCTGAGTTTCAGCCATTGAAAATACTTTTTTTCACAACTTAAAAAGAGAAGTGTGAACATGGCATCCAGACATTTTCAGCAAATGCCCAAATTCTCCAATCCTCCCACTCCTATAACTTCACAGTATGATTTGCTAATGTAAATTCAACTTTTGCTGGACAAGAAAGCAGGATGAGAGGACAAACATGAAGGATTTATCTGCTGGAATATAGGTGCAAAATACTAAACTTCTAGAAGGTAATGAAGGCACGGTTTTTAACCTTAGCAATGTTCTTCCTTTGATGTAATCAGGATCATGCTTCACATGAAATCCCTTCTTGGAAAGACATCAAATATCATCTGATGTCACTTCCTGTGGTTTCTTTCATTTTACAAGCCACGAAATGTCAGTTACGCTAACACTAGTATTATAATCGATTGACATTGCCAAGCACGTCCGTGAAAGGAGTATGCAGGGTTTGGGTGACTTACTTCTGTGTCCTGGGCCAATCCCTTGTTGTTGCGTCTTGATGGAAATTCGGCGTATTGTGTGGTGGCCGTCTTTATAATGCGAGTCGGCTGAGAACAGCGAGATGCTTGCAAAAGTGCGGTCGCCATCTTGGAATGTATGTTAGTTGCACAGATGGAAAGGAAGTAAGCAACGACGAGCAACCAGAGGGGTCATTTGAGTCTTTATTTTGATGGGCCATCCGCCAACACGTAATTGTGTATATTTAGTTTTAAAATAGAGGCTCCTTGATGGTAGTGAACATTGACTACTGTGTGCCGATTTTGCTTTTGCCGGGATGCGACGTCATATAGGCTTAGTTGAAAACTCATCACTTCAGACATGGGTCTCCTAAAGACATATTCGCTGGGATGCAAATTTTGTACTTAGTTTACAGCGCAAGGGGCCCGATGTAGGTAAATCTGATTTACCGACTCTAGAATACCGAATTTTACTGATTCGGTATTCTAGATTCGGTAAATCAGATGTAGGAAAAAATGTGGTAATTTTTACCGAATCTGTATGATTCGGTAATTACCGAATCAATATTTACCGATTCGGTAATTGCCATTGATTCCTATGGGCCTTGAGGCCCATAGAAACCTATGGCAATTACTGCATCGGTAAATACAGATTCTGTAAAATTACCGAATTGACAAGGGGTACAGGGTGTCACTTTGACACCCTGTTGCACCCCTGATTCAGGCTTGTGTGCCATGTGACACACATACATGCCCTCAGGGCATGTATTTGTGCCACATGGCACAGGTGTAAATGCACAGATGTGCATGTACACAGGAATTCGTTATTTACCATGCAATAGTATTACAGGGTAAATAACGAATTCTTAGGAGCCTTTGACACTGGTTCCAGTGCCACCTACATATAGATTTACCGATTCGGTATATTTACCGAATCGTATTTTACAGAATCGGTAAATTTACCGAATCGGTAAATTTACCGATTCTGTAAAATATAGGTCCCCTACATCTCAATCACCGAATACCGGTCGGTAACAGACGAAATCGGCCGTTACCAACCGGTATTTGGTGACCTACATCTGGCCCCAAATGATCTATTTGGTTGAAGTGATGTATCCAAATGGTTTTATCAGTCCGAGGCTCGATCAACGAGTTACGTATTCTGATTGTGGCTATCTTATTAGAGTTATCATTTTCCACACCAGGTGGGATGACAATTGCCAGGGTATAAAACGTCATCATTCTTACTATAGGTGGGGACTCTACCCTGGGTTGGATTAGCGGGAGGGGAATAAGAAGAGAAAAAGGTAAGGGAGGGAAATGAGATAGATACATATTATACAATGAATGTAGTATGTCAGCGGAAAGTGCTGATAACGGTTATGTCATATAATTATAATGCAGTCCTGAGACGAAGGGACAGGAAGATTTTACAATAATCCATTTTGCAAGGGTTATCTTGATGTCTATGACTTGAGACACAGTTTGTTTACAGGCAGTGTCATTGCGACTCAACACTTGTGTCCAGTTCCAGGTAGATTTTGTTCAAAGCCAATAGTGCCATTAATTATCTTTGTTCAGACCATTCTCCATAGTACCAAAGCAGATGATCAGGATGCCTTCTTGTTGGCGTAGTCTGAACTCTAAGTTGCCTCCTCTTGTGTGTTTCTTAAGTCTTATAAGGCCACATAAAGTGAAGTTGCATTTATGTGGGTGTTTTCTCTCAAAGTTTTCAATTGTGTTCTACACTATTCAATATATGGGTTTCCACTCTGCATCCCTCCACTGTACACCACTCCACTCAACATTATTCCACTCTACACATTCCCACTGTACACTACACCACTACACCATACTCTATTCCCCTCTACCCTACTCCCCTCAAAGCCACTTCACTCTACTCAACTCTATGGTAGGCTATTACACTGAATGTTACCACAGCCTACAGTCTACTCCACTACACTCTACCCTGCTTGACTCTACAACATTCCATTGTATGCTACTATACACTATAATAGGGCACTTACCACTCTACCATGCATTGTGTTCTCGCAAATGATGTGACTTGAGTTGTTATATATGCATTGCTATAAATAGTATGATTTCATGTGGTATAAGTCTTGCAGTATAAAAGTGTATAAGCAGTGCATGGAGGAGTGAGTTATAGTTATAGTTGTGTGGATAGCAAGCTGAAAACAGTATGCATGCAGGCACACTGCTAATAATAATGTGAAGATTGTGCATACATTTAAATTTAAGGTATAACTGTAACTTTACATGTTCTAATGTTTGTGGAGTTTATGTTTGGTGTGTTTACAAAGAAGAAATACAGGTATAGTAATTTGAAGGTGGCTCGGAAATTATAAATGTAAGGTAAACTTATTACATTCGAATTTCAAAAGTTTGTTTAGATAAAATTTGATATGTTAGTTGTGTATAGAAGAATACATTAATTTTTCCTAACTATAACTTAGTTTTTACATGGATATATACACAAATGATGATTATTTATGAGGAACTGACACCCAAACTCAACTTTAATAAGTTACAACTTTAATAAGCTATTACAGTTAAGTTCTGACACCATAATGCCTGCTGCAGTGAAGGGATTGGCACATCAGGTCACGAAGCACATTTAGGACAGGTGTTTTAAGAACCAAAACAAAACCTGGCTTTTCTTTTTCCAGTTTTTTATTCTAGCTCTGTAGTGACAAGCAGAAAGTATTTATTTATGACAATATGATTCTTTTGCATACCTTCAGAAACTATGGGGGTCATTAAGATAGCGGGCCGATCGCCACCGCCCGTATGGCGGTGGCGATCCGCCCGCCAAAAACCACCGCCCGCATATCAATTTCCCCCCGCCACATTACCACGGCAGAGGGTACCCCGTCAGATGGAAAGACCGTCCGCCGTTTTTCCGCCCGGGTGAAGAGTCGACCGGCAGGAAAAGCTGTTAACATGGTGGCGGTGTCTAGAAGACACCGCCATCCATATTAGCATATATGCAGGGACATGCCTTTCAGTGGCGGCGTTGGGCATGTGGTTTCCAGCATTGGGGGCCTGTAGCGGGCCCCCAAGAATTCTGGGGGGTGGGGGGTGAACATGGGGGGTACCTATGGTACCCCGCTGTGTTTCAATGTACAACGTGACAGGCACCACATGGTGCCTGTCACATTGTGCATTGAAACGCATACCTTGCATTTGTGGCATTGTGGTGGGCGGTGCTTTCAGCACCGCCCGCCGTAATGTTACAAATGCGGGATGCGCCCAGCAGTGTGGGAGGCGCATCCTAATTGTTGGTGTGGGACCACCGCAAGCATTGTGGGCGGTCGCGTTTCCCGGGGCTATGGCGGGAGGACAAAATCCACCCACCATACTAATGTGCCCCTATATGTTAAAGTCTATCCCTTTTTCTAAAAAGCAGACCTATTAATCTGAATATAAAATCTTTGTGCAGCAGCTTTTTGATGTGTTAATTTTGCACTACAAGCCTTATTTTTAGCTCCCTCTTTACGTGAAAGATATACACACCAATAGTATGAGTGTTCTGTGAGAGAGGTGAGGATGTGACCATGTATTATAAGGAATAAAGTACATCCTGCCCTACATGACAAGTCACCTCGGGGTTCCATGACCAAAACAGCCAAAGGCTGGGTGCGGCATGATGTTGGTTGCAGGTCTTTCCCCCACCCCTGTTGACATCCAAGACCCACTTGCTGGAAAGTCTCCATGGTCTTGCAATGCCCCAAAACCTTGCCTTTTTTCCATTGCACCATGGTACAGCAGTACTACTACAAAATAACACTTGTGCCACAACTATAACTACACTGTGGCAATACATATATTACATACTTTCAGTTGCCACTCTGTAGTTAAGATTGAGCCCCAATGTCCATTGAACACTTTGGCATAATCAGCTAAGGTCTCGCATGTGAAGTTTCTTACAGATCCTCAAAGGAGAAAATACCTTTTTTATATTTACTCCATTGAATCACTTTGCTTGCCTATAAAGCCTGAACTGCTAAATGGATTTACACCAAAATTGGCATGAAACTAGATCTTTATTCAGAAAGTGTGTTTTGTTGGTTGTTAATACTTTCAGTTATTTTTTAAATAAAAGCAACTTTAATGTAACCCAGACGAATTTAAAGGGTTAACACTTTCATATGTCATGGCCGTTTGAGATCTGTGGATCCCTTTGCTGTTCCAGAGATTTAAAAAAATAAAGGAATCCCATTGATTGAACAAGTGAGACCTTTCTTCTGTAGTCCCTTTCAGAATTCCATAAGCCAAAGACCCTGTGTTCTGTAGAAGTATGCAAAAAACAGAGTGGGCACAGTCTGACACCCTAGTCAAATTATTAAAGCCTTCGAAAGGACACCATTTAAAAAAATAAAAATGTTAAAAAAAATAAAGTGTTGCAGCGACCACAGTTCCAGTTGCTGTAACAGTGGTTCCCCAATTCATAAATAGTGACCAACAATGTGGAACAGCAGTGGAACCAGAGCTGTGTGCCCCATCTTGAGTGTCATGGACCCTCAGCTCCAATGTTGATCCAAATTAAACCAAATAGCTTGGTTTCATAGAAAAGAGACAAGTTTCAACACACATGGGCTGTTGAGGTTAAAAAAAAATGTATTCACTTTTTAGATTGTAACTGATTTAAAAAACACATTTATTAAAAAACAAAAAAAAAGTCAAAGCCTAACTTGTGTAAAGAAAGGTAAATGTATGCTGGGTGTTTTTGTGACGTTGACCATCAGCAGGATTGAGCACAGGGAAATCAGGACCTGTAGTTCCAAGCTAAATGGATATGAGGGTGATAATGAGAGATCTAAACTTGAGAAGAAAACTCAGCATGTTGCAGGTGAGAAATGGTTGTGAGTGTAATCCCCTCCTTTTTGTAAATGATTAAATAGGCATGAGGAGATCTCCGTTCCTTTTCAAAGAGCTGTTTTTTATTGATCTTTTTTACACTTGTTTTCTTTGTGTTTTGTGAGGTTTAGTACAGGTATAGTATCCTTGTATTCAAGGTATTCCTAACAGCATATTGCTAAAGCTGCACCAGCGACATGTGTTTCGCCCATAGGGGTCAATTAGACCTGGGCTTCCTACAAAAACCAAACAGCTTTTATATCTGCTCTAAATGCTCGATTTGCAAACTAGGGAGGTCCAAGAACATAAATGTGGATGGGCATGAATTCCAAATGAGAGATTTCATTAACATGCGAGAGTACCAATGTGATTTATATAATCAGCTGCACCTGTAGAAAACACTACATAGGGAGAACCACCTGTCCCCTCAAAGAACATGTTTGCTCTGAAACGCGTAAGGTGGATGGACAGAAATGGCTAGAGCTGTAACACTGTTTTGTGAAAATAAAGGGTTGTTACTCACCAGCTGGAGGAGTGTATCTCTGTATGCATGGGCAATCTGGAAATAAAAATATATATATATATATATATCCATATGACTTTTTGACAAAGACCGTGCTGTTGAAACGCTTCTATTCAATTAATACTTTCCTGCAACAAAGAATTCCTGTGTGCGACCTCCTTTGTGCCTCAGCAGCGCAAGATATTTGCATATATATATATATGAACAAGGACTAACGAGCCCGAAACGCGTCATCTAGCTATGCTGGAGTAACTGGATTAAATAAAACATCTTGCCTGTATGCAGTGGTCCGTCTCTCCTTCTTCGCCGCATTGGAAGTAGCAGGAGTTATTTCATTGTGAATATATATATATAAAGACTTTGCTGTTTAAATGGCGAAAGACTTTGTCATTTTCTATCTCGGCATGGATAGCACTGTCTAATCCTATGCTTAAAAACTTTGATAGAAAAACAGACATTTGAGGTGAGCAGATCTAGAGTGTCGCTGGTGTTGAGAGTGCTCTAAAAGGAGCTGCTTTCCACCTAAACTGAGACCTACCCAGAGTTCTCTCCTTCTTTTTTGCATAATTTATGCGTCACTCTATGCCTGAAAGGGTTTTGTTTTGACTTAATACTGGGTGCTCCCTTGTGTCTGGACAAAGCTATACCTCTCTGAAGAGCTCTAATTAGAGCGAAACACTGTGTCAGGGGTTGCTTTTAATCATTTCAGGTTGGCTTGAGTTGGTATTTTACCAATTCAAAGCTGTAATATTGTGCCTGGAGTGATAAATGGCTTTTGTTATTTGACAGCTCGGCAAGGACTGCACTGTACTAGTCCTATGCTTAAAGACTTTTCTGTTTAAATGGCGAAAGACTTTGTCATTTTCTATCTCGGCATGGATAGCACTGTCTAATCCTATGCTTAAAAACTTTGATAGAAAAACAGACATTTGAGGTGAGCAGATCTAGAGTGTCGCTGGTGTTGAGAGTGCTCTAAAAGGAGCTGCTTTCCACCTAAACTGAGACCTACCCAGAGTTCTCTCCTTCTTTTTTGCATATTTATGCGTCACTCTATGCCTGAAAGGGTTTTGTTTTGACTTAATACTGGGTGCTCCCTTGTGTCTGGACAAAGCTATACCTCTCTGAAGAGCTCTAATTAGAGCGAAACACTGTGTCAGGGGTTGCTTTTAATCATTTCAGGTTGGCTTGAGTTGGTATTTTACCAATTCAAAGCTGTAATATTGTGCCTGGAGTGATAAATGGCTTTTGTTATTTGACAGCTCGGCAAGGACTGCACTGTACTAGTCCTATGCTTAAAGACTTTGCTGTTTAAATGGCGAAAGACTTTGTCATTTTCTATCTCGGCATGGATAGCACTGTCTAATCCTATGCTTAAAAACTTTGATAGAAAAACAGACATTTGAGGTGAGCAGATCTAGAGTGTCGCTGGTGTTGAGAGTGCTCTAAAAGGAGCTGCTTTCCACCTAAACTGAGACCTACCCAGAGTTCTCTCCTTCTTTTTTGCATAATTTATGCGTCACTCTATGCCTGAAAGGGTTTTGTTTTGACTTAATACTGGGTGCTCCCTTGTGTCTGGACAAAGCTATACCTCTCTGAAGAGCTCTAATTAGAGCGAAACACTGTGTCAGGGGTTGCTTTTAATCATTTCAGGTTGGCTTGAGTTGGTATTTTACCAATTCAAAGCTGTAATATTGTGCCTGGAGTGATAAATGGCTTTTGTTATTTGACAGCTCGGCAAGGACTGCACTGTACTAGTCCTATGCTTAAAGACTTTGCTGTTTAAATGGCGAAAGACTTTGTCATTTTCTATCTCGGCATGGATAGCACTGTCTAATCCTATGCTTAAAAACTTTGATAGAAAAACAGACATTTGAGGTGAGCAGATCTAGAGTGTCGCTGGTGTTGAGAGTGCTCTAAAAGGAGCTGCTTTCCACCTAAACTGAGACCTACCCAGAGTTCTCTCCTTCTTTTTTGCATAATTTATGCGTCACTCTATGCCTGAAAGGGTTTTGTTTTGACTTAATACTGGGTGCTCCCTTGTGTCTGGACAAAGCTATACCTCTCTGAAGAGCTCTAATTAGAGCAAAGCACTGTGTCAGGGGTTGCTTTTAATCATTTCAGGTTGGCTTGAGTTGGTATTTTACCAATTCAAAGCTGTAATATTGTGCCTGGAGTGATAAATGGATTTTGTTATTTGACAGCTCGGCAAGGACTGCACTGTACTAGTCCTATGCTTAAAGACTTTGCTGTTTAAATGGCGAAAGACTTTGTCATTTTCTATCTCGGCATGGATAGCACTGTCTAATCCTATGCTTAAAAACTCTGATAGAAAAACAGACATTTGAGGTGAGCAGATCTAGAGTGTCGCTGGTGTTGAGAGTGCTCTAAAAGGAGCTGCTTTCCACCTAAACTGAGACCTACCCAGAGTTCTCTCCTTCTTTTTTGCATAATTTATGCGTCACTCTATGCCTGAAAGGGTTTTATTTTGACTTAATACTGGGTGCTCCCTTGTGTCTGGACAAAGCTATACCTCTCTGAAGAGGTCTAATTAGAGCGAAACACTGTGTCAGGGGTTGCTTTTAATCATTTCAGGTTTGCTTGAGTTGGTATTTTACCAATTCAAAGCTGTAATCTTGTGCCTGGAGTGATAAATGGATTTTGTTATTTGACAGCTCGGCAAGGACTGCACTGTACTAGTCCTATGCTTAAAGACTTTGCTGTTTAAATGGCGAAAGACTTTGTCATTTTCTATCTCGGCATGGATAGCACTGTCTAATCCTATGCTTAAAAACTTTGATAGAAAAACAGACATTTGAGGTGAGCAGATCTAGAGTGTCGCTGGTGTTGAGAGTGCTCTAAAAGGAGCTGCTTTCCACCTAAACTGAGACCTACCCAGAGTTCTCTCCTTCTTTTTTGCATAATTTATGCGTCACTCTATGCCTGAAAGGTTTTTTTTATATATATATATATATATATATATATATATATATATATATATATATATATATATATATATATATATATATATATATATATATATATATAAGTATATATATATATATATACATACACATGTGTATATATATAAATAAATAAATATATATATATATATATATATATATATATATATAAAAAGTCAAAACAGAACACATGCAGCCACAGAATAACTCAACAAAATCGTATTACTGAAACGTAGCATGAATAAAAGACTGAACGCTTCACCACTACAACAAAATGTCACACAACAAATTTGAATGAATGTACTTGCACACATTGTCACTTACAGTATCCAGTTTTTATACTACGGTGCTAAAAGGTGCTTGGTACAAGCACTGCCTTAATTTACCACCAAGGATATGAAACAGTGCTAGTCAAAAATGTTTTGAAATCCACCCCTGTGTCTTGACTTAGAGCCATCAGTGCTCACTTTATGTGATACGGCTCCTCGCCAGGTGTATTACAGTGCCCCACAGTAAAAGAATAAGGTGCTGATTTAAAGCTTGCTGTCAAAGTACAGGTGGTCAAGGAGGAGAAGGACATTAGCTTCACCAATCCGAAAGACAACCATGCACCCAATTTTGAGAGGACCCCTGTATGTATGTTGAAAGGAACCACTTTCACAGTGGCTCTATTCAAGGGACAAAATGTTTGGTGTACAGCCACAAGTAATTTTGATCGCCATCCACCACACCTTGCAACATTTTATGGTTTTCAAAATCAAACTTTGAGAGCAGGAGTTTGCTTTGAAATATAAAAAGTTAAAAACCCCTCACACATTAGGAGCTTTATCCCCTGGAGTGGGGGATATTATTTTTTTCTGTCCCTCACCTCCATGTTTTTCCTGGTGGTGATGGGTATAAAAAAGGGCACTTCATTGTCTACTCTAAATTGGAAAGGCTACGTAATACCTTTTCTCTGGTGTGCTCTTCTCCATTGGGCTGTTGAAGGAGGCTTTCCGTTGAAAGAGCCAATGGGGTCTACATCGCCAAACAGCTTATGGATCACCCATCTCTAAATGAGGCGGGCAGCCTGGGAGTTTGATACATACACATGTATATATATATATATATAAATATAAATATATATATATATATATATATATATATATATATATAAAAAGTCAAAACAGAACACATGCAGCCACAGAATAACTCAACAAAATCGTATTACTGAAACGTAGCATGAATAAAAGACTGAACGCTTCACCACTACAACAAAATGTCACACAACAAATTTGAATGAATGTACTTGCACACATCGTCACTTACAGTATCCAGTTTTTATACTACGGTGCTAAAAGGTGCTTGGTACAAGCACTGCCTTAATTTACCACCAAGGATATGAAACAGTGCTAGTCAAAAATGTTTTGAAATCCACCCCTGTGTCTTGACTTAGAGCCATCAGTGCTCACTTTATGTGATACGGCTCCTCGCCAGGTGTATTACAGTGCCCCACAGTAAAAGAATAAGGTGCTAATTTAAAGCTTGCTGTCAAAGTACAGGTGGTCAAGGAGGAGAAGGACATTAGCTTCACCAATCCGAAAGACAACCATGCACCCAATTTTGAGAGGACCCCTGTATGTATGTTGAAAGGAACCACTTTCACAGTGGCTCTATTCAAGGGACAAAATGTTTGGTGTACAGCCACAAGTAATTTTGATGGCCATCCACCACACCTTGCAACATTTTATGGTTTTCAAAATCAAACTTTGAGAGCAGGAGTTTGCTTTGAAATATAAAAAGTTAAAAACCCCTCACACATTAGGAGCTTTATCCCCTGGAGTGGGGGATATTATTTTTTTCTGTCCCTCACCTCCATGTTTTTCCTGGTGGTGATGGGTATAAAAAAGGGCACTTCATTGTCTACTCTAAATTGGAAAGGCTACGTAATACCTTTTCTCTGGTGTGCTCTTCTCCATTGGGCTGTTGAAGGAGGCTTTCCGTTGAAAGAGCCAATGGGGTCTACATCGGCAAACAGCTTATGGATCACCCATCTCTAAATGAGGCGGGCAGCCTGGGAGTTTGATACATACACATGTATATATATATATAAATATAAATATATATATATATATATATATATCCAACCATAGCAGAGACCAACTTTGGAAGGAACACCGCGGAAAAGAATTGCAGCTCAAACTTGATTTATTGACAGCATGCCAGCAGAAAATATTTCACGAAGGCAGTCCTTCTTTCCATCTTGCCAGACGCGTTTCAAGAGATTCCTCCTTTCTTCAGTGGCTTTTAGGAATTGACGAGGGGAAAGCGTTTTTTGCCGCAAACTGATGATAAATGATCACTCCCGCCCCATTGGGCGTGGCCTCACAGCATTCTGGGTGATGTAGTGTGCACCATATGAAACCCCAGTGGGTGCATATTCCCCAGTCAAAAATGTCCTTAATTAATTTCAGCAAACATTCATGAAAGTCTCTGCCCCGCTTTGTTTGCTGCCAATAGAGCTGTAAACAGACTCCCATCTGCAAAGGAGCCAGTTTAAATCCGTCCTAGGAAAGGCAGCACTTGTAAATACCACCATGGACCTGCTGTGAGAGGCAGTGGGCGCCTTCCACGACCTGGGTCAAGCCGTTAATAAATCCAACCATAGCAGAGACCAACTTTGGAAGGAACACCGCGGAAAAGAATTGCAGCTCAAACTTGATTTATTGACAGCATGCCAGCAGAAAATATTTCACGAAGGCAGTCCTTCTTTCCATCTTGCCAGACGCGTTTCAAGAGATTCCTCCTTTCTTCAGTGGCTTTTAGGAATTGACGAGGGGAAAGCGTTTTGGTCTCTGCTATGGTCTCTTTGGTCTCTGCTATGGTTGGATATATATATATATATATATATATATATATACATATATATATATATATATATATATATATATATAAAAAGTCAAAACAGAACACATGCAGCCACAGAATAACTCAACAAAATCGTATTACTGAAACGTAGCATGAATAAAAGACTGAACGCTTCACCACTACAACAAAATGTCACACAACAAATTTTAATGAATGTACTTGCACACATCGTCACTTACAGTATCCAGTTTTTATACTACGGTGCTAAAAGGTGCTTGGTACAAGCACTGCCTTAATTTACCACCAAGGATATGAAACAGTGCTAGTCAAAAATGTTTTGAAATCCACCCCTGTGTCTTGACTTAGAGCCATCAGTGCTCACTTTATGTGATACGGCTCCTCGCCAGGTGTATTACAGTGCCCCACAGTAAAAGAATAAGGTGCTAATTTAAAGCTTGCTGTCAAAGTACAGGTGGTCAAGGAGGAGAAGGACATTAGCTTCACCAATCCGAAAGACAACCATGCACCCAATTTTGAGAGGACCCCTGTATGTATGTTGAAAGGAACCACTTTCACAGTGGCTCTATTCAAGGGACAAAATGTTTGGTGTACAGCCACAAGTAATTTTGATGGCCATCCACCACACCTTGCAACATTTTATGGTTTTCAAAATCAAACTTTGAGAGCAGGAGTTTGCTTTGAAATATAAAAAGTTAAAAACCCCTCACACATTAGGAGCTTTATCCCCTGGAGTGGGGGATATTATTTTTTTCTGTCCCTCACCTCCATGTTTTTCCTGGTGGTGATGGGTATAAAAAAGGGCACTTCATTGTCTACTCTAAATTGGAAAGGCTACGTAATACCTTTTCTCTGGTGTGCTCTTCTCCATTGGGCTGTTGAAGGAGGCTTTCCGTTGAAAGAGCCAATGGGGTCTACATCGGCAAACAGCTTATGGATCACCCATCTCTAAATGAGGCGGGCAGCCTGGGAGTTTGATACATACACATGTATATATATATATAAATATAAATATATATATATATATATATATATATATCCAACCATAGCAGAGACCAACTTTGGAAGGAACACCGCGGAAAAGAATTGCAGCTCAAACTTGATTTATTGACAGCATGCCAGCAGAAAATATTTCACGAAGGCAGTCCTTCTTTCCATCTTGCCAGACGCGTTTCAAGAGATTCCTCCTTTCTTCAGTGGCTTTTAGGAATTGACGAGGGGAAAGCGTTTTTTGCCGCAAACTGATGATAAATGATCACTCCCGCCCCATTGGGCGTGGCCTCACAGCATTCTGGGTGATGTAGTGTGCACCATATGAAACCCCAGTGGGTGCATATTCCCCAGTCAAAAATGTCCTTAATTAATTTCAGCAAACATTCATGAAAGTCTCTGCCCCGCTTTGTTTGCTGCCAATAGAGCTGTAAACAGACTCCCATCTGCAAAGGAGCCAGTTTAAATCCGTCCTAGGAAAGGCAGCACTTGTAAATACCACCACGGACCTGCTGTGAGAGGCAGTGGGCGCCTTCCACGACCTGGGTCAAGCCGTTAATAAATCCAACCATAGCAGAGACCAACTTTGGAAGGAACACCGCGGAAAAGAATTGCAGCTCAAACTTGATTTATTGACAGCATGCCAGCAGAAAATATTTCACGAAGGCAGTCCTTCTTTCCATCTTGCCAGACGCGTTTCAAGAGATTCCTCCTTTCTTCAGTGGCTTTTAGGAATTGACGAGGGGAAAGCGTTTTGGTCTCTGCTATGGTCTCTTTGGTCTCTGCTATGGTTGGATATATATATATATATATATATATATATATATATATATATATATATATATATATATATATATATATATATATATATATATATATATATATATATAAAAAGTCAAAACAGAACACATGCAGCCACAGAATAACTCAACAAAATCGTATTACTGAAACGTAGCATGAATAAAAGACTGAACGCTTCACCACTACAACAAAATGTCACACAACAAATTTTAATGAATGTACTTGCACACATCGTCACTTACAGTATCCAGTTTTTATACTACGGTGCTAAAAGGTGCTTGGTACAAGCACTGCCTTAATTTACCACCAAGGATATGAAACAGTGCTAGTCAAAAATGTTTTGAAATCCACCCCTGTGTCTTGACTTAGAGCCATCAGTGCTCACTTTATGTGATACGGCTCCTCGCCAGGTGTATTACAGTGCCCCACAGTAAAAGAATAAGGTGCTGATTTAAAGCTTGCTGTCAAAGTACAGGTGGTCAAGGAGGAAAATGACATTAGCTTCACCAATCCGAAAGACAACCATGCACCCAATTTTGAAAGGACCCCTGTATGTATGTTGAAAGGAACCACTTTCACAGTGGCTTTATTCAAGGGACAAAATGTTTGGTGTACAGCCACAAGTAATTTTGATGGCCATCCACCACACCTTGCAACATTTTATGGTTTTCAAAATCAAACTTTGAGAGCAGGAGTTTGCTTTGAAATATAAAAAGTTAAAAACCCCTCAAACATTAGGAGCTTTATCCCCTGGAGTGGGGGATATTATTTTTTTCTGTCCCTCACCTCCATGTTTTTCCTGGTGGTGATGGGTATAAAAAAGGGCACTTCATTGTCTACTCTAAATTGGAAAGGCTACGTAATACCTTTTCTCTGGTGTGCTCTTCTCCATTGGGCTGTTGAAGGAGGCTTTCCGTTGAAAGGGCCAATGGGGTCTACATCGCCAAACAGCTTATGGATCACCCATCTCTAAATGAGGCGGGCAGCCTGGGAGTTTGATGACCAAACTCTAAATTAATTCCAAGTCTAATTTAATGCAAGTCTCAGTGTCACTGTTTCTGCTAAAAAATACCTTAACTTGGACCTACTATGATGGAACAGTATGAATAGCTCCTCCTAGTTATTAAATACAGAAATGCAAGAATCCTTAGGCCTCTTTTATGGGGAATTGGCATAGGGCAGTGCTGCATTTCTTCTAGCTGTGCTTCCTTACAACAATATGAAAGGGCAGGAATGCACCATATTTATGAAAAATTTAATTTGCCCTGTGCTGATGCACAGGTGGCTGTCTAGCATCAATGCAGGCACCCTTGCAATCATGATGCAAAGGTATCTGCTTTGCTTGCAGTATTGTTTTTGTGCAGGAAATGGCACTTTCCTGCACAAAAACAATCCGGAGAAGCATTTTACTCTTTCTAAGTGTGCTGCAAAATGCAGCACACATAGAAAGGGAAAAAATAAGGAAAACTAAAAATATTTCTCCTCACTACGCCTGCTCTGGGGAGGCGTAAGCTTTTAGCATTGCCCCAAGTTAATGTGAGTAAGTACCTCTGGAGCAGCATGAAAATCCACATGTGTTGTACAGAAAAAAAACCTGCACGCCCATGAAAAGTTTACCTGGAGCAGAGCAAGGCAATGCAGCGACTTGGGCTGCATTTCTCCATATCTATGAGGCCATGCAAAGCCACACAAAGTGGCTTTGTGTGGCCTCATAGATATGGTTGAGAAGTTTGCACCACTCGAGCATCAGAAAAAGCGAATCTCCTGCAGCGCAAGCCTCTCATAAATAAGCCACTTAGGGCTTTATTTATGGAAAATTGGCATAGGTCAGCGCCTCAAGTATTCTTGCTACTCTGCCCTATGTCATTGTGAAGGGGCAGGAATGCATGTATGTATGAAATACGATCCATTCCTGTCCTTTCCCCCTGTACTGGTGCACAATTTTCTGCCTAGCACCAACACGGGCACTCTTGCACCATGGTGCAAGGGTGTCTGCGTTGCATGCACAATTGTTTTGGGCAGGAAAGGGTACCTTTCTCCACAAAAACAGTCCTGAGAGTAGTTTCACAGAATGCAGCACAAAGGGAAAGAAAACAAGGAGAAATACAAATATTTCTCCTTGTTACACCTGCTCTGGGTAGGAGTAAGGTTTTGGCACTGCCCGAGTTTACTTGATTAAGTAAATATGGGGTAGCGTCAAAATCCATGGGTGTTGCGTCGGAAAACCCACTGTAACACCCATGGAATGCCTCCCTAGCGCATAGTAAGGTAACACAGCGACTTGCGCTGCCTTGCCTTACTCCATATCTATGAAGCCATGCAAAGCCACGCAAAGTGGCTTTGCGTTGCATCATAGATATGGTTGAGAGGTTTATGCCACCACTACGTCAGAAAATGTGATGCTCAGACAGCTCAAGCCTCTCATAAATAGGACCCTTTTCAAGTTGACTACTATATCAATTGTCATCCATCAAAAGGGCGTATTTATGTACCTTTCATGCCACAAAATGCAAAAATCCTAACAAAATAACACGTCTACAAGTATCTTTTTGTAACATAGGACATAACTGCACGCCTGAGAGCCTAACATGTGTAAAGCGTTTTACATGTGTATTATTAATGTAAAAAATAATGAAGACATAAATAATGTGCTTAAAATCCCATCCTGCTATAAAAACGCAGGCTGTGTATTGCAATAACGCAATCACGTGATTTAATACTTAATGGGTCCATTTAACTTCTCACAGGTCGACTTTATTTTCCATTTGTTGTACATTCCTAATAGCAACACATTAATTTATAATCACTTTCAAGTAACACAATGCAAAAGTGCATAATTCCTTTTAATTATGAATAATCTCTACTGCTATGAAACTCTTTTTGTTGTACACTTCTTCTAAAGCCTAATGTTAATTTGTCTCTAAGGTAGAGGAGGCGGAACAGTTATTTAGGTCTTGACTTCCCGGAGCTGGATACCACAGGCATTATTTGTCTCTTTCCGGTAGACTTCTGAGTATTGTTCCCGCCTTGTTGCATCGCTGCCCAAAACTAACATCAGCTTTGTGAGGTTGCAACCTCTGTTGGGCAAGCTGTACTATTAAATAATGTGGGGTTTTCTGCGTAAAAAGCACGTAATTACTTAACTACAGCCCCTATGTTTTACCTAGCTTCCTACAGGATATTTTTGTTTTGAAATTCCAAAAGCTTTTGCAATGCTGCCTAAAGACAATTCAATTCAAAATCTGTATTCGGCTATTGAAAATAAAACAGCCATAAAAGTACAGACAGTACAGTACATTTAAAAATGTTGCACATTTTAAAAATACCAATTAGTTATAACTAATCATTTCTAGTTTATAGCACAAAGCTTTTCATTGCTGCCTAGATACAATTAGGAGAAGAACGCATGCTCAGGATTGGTGCTGTATTTGCAGCGCACAATTTTTGTAAAGTCACACGTACAAACGTAGGGA
Source organism: Lissotriton helveticus (assembly GCF_964261635.1). Classification (NCBI taxonomy): domain Eukaryota; kingdom Metazoa; phylum Chordata; class Amphibia; order Caudata; family Salamandridae; genus Lissotriton; species Lissotriton helveticus. Next base: position 873,412,314 of record NC_136068.1, on the reverse strand, counting down.
AATTGCATGGCTCGCTGTGTTCCTTTCTTCATTTTAAGAGGGGATATTGCTAAGTGACCCAGCAAATCAAGCATGCTTGACACAGATAAGAATATCTCCTTGTTTAGCTGGTAAAACGATTTACGAATTGTGCTCACACTGACAAATGGCAATTACACCAGCTTCATCGTCACATTAAAGTAAGGCCTGAATCTACCATTATGATTATACTGCCAGCACCTCCAGTTAAAGAAAGCACAATTATCACGGCCAATCATCAATAGTCAAACACTTAAATGGTAAACGAACAGCACTCAGCACAAGTGCGTGGTACTGAATGCAGCTTTTATCAAGAGCAAAGTGAACACAGAATTTAACAATGTAAAGTAAATAGCCACTGCAAGCATGGAAAAGCACATATCAAAGAGGTTAATTCCCAGCAAAATGACCTGCTGCCTCAGTATCAACGCATTGGATGTCCTTCACCAGCTGAGCTCACACACATGCAAACATCAAATCCTAGCGTTAATATCTGCTCCTCTCCCTTAAAACACAGGGACAAAGAAGTAAGTGATGAACTACTGTGAGGCTGGTGTCATTACATGGAGGTCCCCTTTGCACAAACACTCATTTTAGCCCTCAAGTAGAGTCGGACAGTGTAAAGGTAAAGAAGGTTTAGACCACGGGTACTCATAGTACGGCCCGAGGGGCCGCCAGCGGCCCGGCAAGCCTTCCCTTGCGGCCTGCAGACCTTGCAGGCAATTTATCGTGTTTTTAAAAAAAATAATTAAAGAGTGTCTGCAAACACTGCGCACCGAGACTCTGCTGCTCTGTGGGGGCCCGGGCATTCCAGTGATAGTCAGAGTGGAGCTGCAGGGGCGCTAAGAGGTGAAATCAAAAGCCTCATTATCATACAAATGGTCTTTTAAAGACCTGTGAAGTGCTGGGGTGCGGCTGTGTGTGTGTGCCCAAAAGCGTCTCAGCTCAGGCTCACACAGGCAGGGTGAGATGAAAAGGGTGACAGAGGGAGGTAGAGGGAGGGAGACAGAGGGAGGGAGGGCGACAGAGGGAGAGCGAGGGAGGGAGTGAAAGGGAGGGAGAGGGAGGGAGTGAGAGGGAGGGAAAGGGAGGCAGACAGAGGGAGAGCGAGGGAGGGAGGGAAAGGGAGGCAGACAGAGAGAGGGAGGTGGAGGGAGGAGTTAAAGGGAGGGGGAGGGAGAGCGAGGGAGGGAGGGAAAGGGAGGCAGACAGAGGGGGAGGGAGGGGGAGTGGGGAGGGAGAGGGAGGGAGAGCGAGGGAAGAAGGGAAAGGGAGGCAGACAGAGGGAGAGCGGGGGAGGGAGGGAAAGGGAGGGGGAGGGAGGGAGAGCGAGGGAGTGAAAGGGAGGGAGAGCGAGGGAAGGAGGGAAAGGGAGGCAGACAGAGGGAGGGGGAGTGAAAGGGAGGGAGAGGGAGGGAAGGAAAGGGAGGGAGAGTGAGGGAGGGAAAGGGAGGCAGACAGAGGGAGAGCGAGGGAGGTGGAGGGAGGGAGAGCGAGGGAGGGGGAGGGGGAGGGAGGGAGAGCGAGGGAGGGGGAGGGAGAGGGAGGGAGAGCGAGGGAGGGAAAGGGAGACAGACAGAGGGAGGGAAAGGGAGGGTAAGGGAAAGTGAGGGAGGGAAAGGGAGGCAGACAGAGGCAGAGCGAGAGAGGGAGGGAGGGAAAGGGAGGCAGATAGAAGGAGGGAGGGAAAGGAGGCAGACAGAGGGAGAGGGAGGGAGGGAGGGAAAGGGAGGCAGACAGAGGGAGAGCGAGGGAGGGAGGGAAAGGGAGGCAGACAGAGGGAGAGCGAGGGAGGGAAAGGGAGACAGAGAGGGAGAGGGAGGGAGGGAGACAGAGAGAGGGAGGGAGGCAAACAGAGGGAGGGAGACAGACAGAAGGAGGGAGACAGACAGGGAGGGAGACAGACAGAGGGAGGGAGACAGACAGACGGAGGGAGACAGACAGACAGAGGGAGGGAGACAGACAGACAGCGGGAGGGAGACAGACAGAGGGAGGGAGACAGTGGGAGTCAGGGAGAGAGAGAGGGAGAAAGAGGGAGTGAGACAGTCTGAGTGAGACAGAGGGAGAAATAGGGAGAGATGGAGGGAGGGAGAGAGAGAGAGGGAGATAGAGGAAGAGAGATGTGTGTACGCCGGGTCTGGTGGCTCAGTGGACGAAGGCATCCGCTGCAGGGACCTGTGTTCAACCTCATGGTCACAGTTTTTTTTTCTCTAGCCCCGTCCCCTCCCCCACTGACCCTGTCCCCACCGGTGCGGCCCTCGGACACAAACCACACTGTAAATTTGGCCCCCAAGAGAAAGTTTGTGAGTACCCATGGTTTAGACCATGGTTACTAACAAACTTTCTGTTGGGGCCAAAATTACTGTGTGGTTTGTTGCCGAGCGCTGCGCCAGTAGGGGTGGGGTCAGTGGAGGGGCGAGGCTAGAGTAAAAAAATCAAACCTGTTTCAAAACATTAGACAATGCGACAATGCTGTATTTCAAAAGCAGATGTAACTACAAAGAGCACATTTTGATAATACATTTTTATTTGTCTATACAATAGCAATCTTAAGAGGCATTACATAGCTTCATGCACACTTTAACCTCAATTCCATCACAGTCTCTCTCTCTTAGTCAGTCAGTCTCTCTCTCTCAGTCAGTCAGTCTCTCTCAGTCAGTCTCTGTCAGTAAGTCACTCTCTCTCTGTCAGTTGGTCTCTCTCTGTTAGTCAGTCTCTCTCTCTTAGTCAGTCAGTCTCTTTCACTCTCTGTCAGTCTCTCTCTCTGTCAGTCACTCTCTCAATCAGTCAGTCAGCCTCTCTCTCTCTCTCGGTCAGTCTGTCTCTCTCTCTCTCTGTCAGTCAGTCAGTCCCTCTCTCTCTCTCTCTCTGCCAGTCTCTCTCTCTCTGTCAGACAGTCAGGCAGTCTCTCTCTCTTTCTCTGACAGGCAGTCTCTCTCTGTCAGTCTCTCAGTCAGTTTCTCAGTCAGTCAGTACCTCAATCTCTCGGTTAGTCTCTCTCCACTCTCTCTCTCTCTCTCTGTCAGTGTCTATCTGTTAGTCTCTCTCTCTCAGTCGGTCTCTCTCAGTCTGTCTCTCTCTATAAGTCAGTATCTCAGCCAGTCTCTCGCTCAGCCAGCCAGTCAGTCTCTCTCTTAGTCAGTCTCATTCAGTCAGTCATTCTTAGTCAGTCTCAGTTAGTCAGTCTTTCACTGTCAGTCTCAGTCAGTCAGTCTCTCTCCCTCTGTCAGTTTCTCTCACTCTCTCAGTCAGTCAGTCTCTCTCAGTCAGTCATTCTCTCAGCCAGTCAGTATCTCAGTCTCTCAGTCAGTCAGTCAGTCTCTCGCTCCACTTCCTCTCCACTGTCTCTCTCTCCCGTCTCTCCCTCTCCTCTCTCTCTCTCTCTCTCTCTCTCTCTCTCTCTCTCTCTCTCTGGGGGGGCAATGGGTACATTACCTGCAATGACCGCTGCCAAGGAAAGCCTACAGGGCTGCTGGCGACCCACGTGTCGTACTATGAGTACCACAGGTTTAGACCACATCAAACAATCCAGTGCTAAAAGGAATGGCAATGCAAAGTTTCTGACACAACAAAGATACTATACATTATCTCATACTATTCGGAAAAGATTGCATTGTTGCTCAAATATGAATTTACCATGAAAAAATGAAAGACAAGAGGTGTTTGGCAAAACAGAAACAGTTGGTTTAATTAAACACAGCAGCCAAGAGGAGAACAGGCAACAGAGTTGGTGTCTGAAGACTGTCTCAAAGCACATTGGTTTTCGCCATCATTTTATACATTACATGTGGTGTCATAAAACAGTTGTACATTCCTTTGGAGACAGAAATCTGGGTCTAGTCACAGGGCCAAAGATCTGGTCTTTTGAAGAAGCACAGGTGAGCCTTGACCTTGCATAAACACAATGCTGGGACAGTGGGTACGTGTCGGGTGAATACAACAAAGCAGATGAAGGTTTGTTATTATAATTACAAAATAGTTCAGTATCAGGTTAGAAAACAGCAGACTGGGTTAAATTGATTTGAGTTTTGTAAAGCACAAACAAATTCCTGGAGGTGTCTCTGCGCTAAGAGATAAAGAACCATTGAGGAAAGAGTTAGTGTTTAGTGAAAAAAAAGGTTTTAAAAAACTTGTGGAAACTCCAGAGAGAGGGGCTGATTTAATTTCGAAGGGAAGCCTGTTCCAGTTTTGAGTTGTACAAATCAAAAAGCTCCTACCTCCCCAGGAGGAGAGCTTGTAGGGAGGCACCACAAAATTCATAGCTGAATTGGTCCTAAGAGTCCTGTTGTGAACATATCTTCGAATAATTTTTCTTAAGTAGTCTGCCTCTGTAGTGTAGTTTATGGGCCTCTTTCTGCGCGCATGTTAAGTTAGCATGGCTTATTAGGAGTTTAAACGCCATTTTAAATGTTGCTGCTTTTTTGCACACGATGCTGCTTAGCTGTTTTTGCAGAGTTAGCTTTCATGAAGGTCTATAAATGAGAAAAGGTTTGTTTTTCGACATCTCTAGACATACATCGTGCCCCCAGTCTGTACAGTGAGTGCTGAGCCACCAAGGTTATCATAACGTGTGAGCCTGTTTATCGGCGTGTCCGTGTAACACATTCTAGACACAACAATTTGGCAGCTGCAAGCCGAGTAGGATTCTGGCGCCTTTATCATAGCATACTTGCCAGAATTGATCACACTTGGAATCGTGATTTAATTTACACTTACTGAGCGGACAGGTAAATGGGGTCCCCCTTAGAAAGCTCAAGAGACCTTCTATAGTTTTATAATACATAGTTCCTAGATAGGGAGGGTGCTTAAACTAGGTGATTTTATCACCTTTTTGCACTACCATTGTAATATGATTCCTCCTTTTGTATTTTATGGAATTGTAACCATGCTGACGGTATTATTTTTAATCATATGTATGCTTATGTTGACTAAAATACTGCGCTTGAGATCACGTCGTTAAAATAAACATTTTAACCTTACTGTGTCTCTATTTTACTCCTGTTGTGGAATGGTATGAACGTATAACAAAAGAGTGTTCTCACTTCCCACCATTCCTGAGATGGTCCTAAGTCACATGTTCTAGGTTGTCTAATCATTCGTTTCTTTGCTATAGGACGTAGAGCTAATGTGACACTGATTGCTAGTCTGGTAGGGGATTTTGGGTACTAAGGTGAGTTTTGGCACACCCTAATTCACTGAGGTCCTAAGTCTCCGTGCACAGTTCTGTGTCTGAGCAGAATCCTTGTAACATGGTGCCGCCAACGAGTGTGGTCTTATTGTGAGACACTTGAGTAGTGCTTATATCAGTCTACATCCCCCTCACTATCATTTCCGGTGGTGACGGATAAAAAACCTACCTATATTTACATAGGTTATTTCAAGCTTGATACTTCTCAAAGGTTTACTATTTGAATTACTACCCAGTTGTGCGTTATTGTATTATATTGTACTTCTCTATTACTGTTTCGATATGGCTGCGGTTGATATTCCAGCACACAGTCGTGTAGCTGTGCGAAATCATTTGCAGGAATACCTTGTTTCTCTGGAGGAACAGGCGATGGTTTTTGTAGTCTCTGCTGATGCGGCATACCCATTTCAGTTGTATTACTCGTGGGTCACATTTCCTACAGTAGATGCTAATTCTGGTGTTTTTCACACTTACACCCCCACTGATACTCCTGCAGCGTATGCTCCATATCGGACAGTGGAAATTCCGATTTCTGCTTGGCAGCATGCCATTTGGTTTAATGGCGCCCTCCCACATGTTGTTACAACAGTCAGACAAGGGCCGTTCCAGGTGCTACTTGGCCTGTGTTAGCTGCTTCAACCCGCATCCTTTTGCGGGGCAGTTAACAGCTCAGCAACTGCGACCCCTATATGCCTCTTCGGTAGCAGTTATTAGGGGTCTGGTTCAATACATTACTCGCAACCTCCCGAGTGGGGCCCCGGGTGGTGCAGGGAAACAGTTGGCGGTGGCGGACTCAAATTTAGTTCCATCATGGTTAATGCGGTCATGGGCAAGCGTCCCCAGGATAAGGAAGTAATGCCTTTTTGGCTTGCCGAGAAATTTGACCAACTTGAAGCAGTGTTCCCAAATACTAGTCCTGTAGAGAAACACAGGATTCTCACCGTGAGTTTGCAGAAGGCTAACTGAGTGTACAACTTGGGGGGTGATTTTTGCGGCAGTCTATACTAGGTGCTTTGGCACCCCCTCAATGACTGTTTTGCCCTCTGTGTTCAAGCGTGTTCAGGATGAGCACGGACCAGAGGCAGCAGTGGACCTGGGAATGCAACTCGTGGGAGCGTTTGATATGGTACGCAATCTCGTCCTTGCAAATGTCAAGGGGAATGCAGTAAGTTTCCAAGTCTCTAATGCTCTGCTCGAGGCACCCTTCGCCGACAAACCCCTTCAGTTACCGAAAATTATTACTGAGGCTTATAAGACCGTGGGCCGTAATAGTTTGGGTGTTAAGCCTTTCGAGAAAAAAGAAAAATAACTGCAAACTCAGTAAGGGTCTCCTGATGAAGATGACCGCCCGAAAGTTCAGAAACAAAATTGGAGTAGGAACAAAAAACAGGGAAAGCAGCAGCTGCAGAAGCAGGGTTCCCATCCCGCTTCAACTACACCTGCCCCTGTTGAGCGTAAATATGATTTGCGCGACCGCAGTACTATTAAGTCACCTGATAGGTTTCAGGTTCCTGAACAACATTCTCCTCGCTCTTTGCAGGGAACATCGGTAACAGCCACAGGTGGAGGAGGCAGAGGCAGAGGTCAAGTTGCCCAACAGAGTTGTGAGCAGCCTCGTAAGGCTGACGGAAAAGGCAAGCAGGACGAGTCACCGCGTCAAAGACCCCAGTTTCAGAAGAAGAAAGTTGCTGCTGTAACAGAGAGATATGCCACAGATAGTGAGAACGCAGCTTTGGAATATGACATGGGCGCTGACGCTGCTGGACAGTGTGGCGGAGATTACCATTGTTTGAGAGGCGCTGCGTCCACTACTGAGGGTGACAGAGACTGACACCTTCGTTGTAGTGGAAACAGCTGACACTAGAGTGGCTCCCCCTGAAAGACTTTATGAAATTGTCCTTGTAATTGAAGGTGACATAGAACATACCATGAAAGGTTTTTTGGGGGAAAATCTAAGGACTACTTATGATATTTTGTTGGAGGAGGTGATTTTTGTTGTATCATTTACACTGATGGAAGTATTCCGTGGCCTGCGCAATTGTGGTTGGTACTATGGTGGATGGTGAATTCAAGTCCGATGTCGTGCATACACAGACATTAGGGGACTGTTCCGCCCAGTTGGCAGAACTACGTGCTCTGATGCTTGTGTTGGAGTACGCGGGCCCCAGTGTGACTACTCTTATTGTGAGTGATTCTTACTACTATGTACAGTCTTTCAATGACAATCTACCCTTTTGGACTCAAAATGATTATCGTGACTCCAAAGGTCGCACAATAAAACATAAAATGATCTGGGTTCGAGTGGCGGAGCTAAAAGAACTTCTCCTACTCGTTTTTGTATTTCATACTCTGGGTCATCAGCGCCTTGGGGTTCACGCTGTTGGCAACTGTCTCGCGGACGAAGGTGCAAAGACAGTAGTAGCAATATTTGCAGAGGCAGCGGTCACAAGTTCCAAAAGTAAGATTGATGATGACATCTTGGCAGCTTTTGCCGCAACTGAGAAGGGAGGTAATTATCCTCTGAGTTTCCCTTCAAAGTACTCTTATCACTTAAGCCCGATAAAATTCCTTATGTGAGAATTAACGACGTTGGTGACAGACTGATTCCCAACACGGACGGCAGACAGGCTTTGATTACAGCAGCCCATGCCGGGAGAGCTTTGGCGCGTGCCGGCGTGTCAGCTACTGTATCTCTCCTCCAGCAATGGTATTGGTGGCGGGGTTTGAACAAACAGACATGTGATTTTGTCCTTCAATGTGGTATTTGTCAGCAAATTAAACCTTCTTCTGCTGCACGCCCGCCCCTTAACTCAGTTGTACATATCTAATAAGCCACTTGCGTATGTTTATTTGGATCACTGCGGTCCTTTCTTCTCTAATACTGCGTATAAGTACATCTTAGTTGCAGTTGACTCTTGCACGCGCTTTTTCTGGGTGTGGCCTCAAAGGAGCGCTGATGCTAGAACGGTCGTAGGGGATTTGCGTGTCTTTGTGGGAATTTTTGCGTGTGGCACCTTCTATTCGGACCAGGGCCCAGCGTTTGCCTCTAAGGCATACAAGGATGCCATGGCTTCATTGGGGGTCCAAGTCAAATTTTCGTCTCCATACAGGCCTGAGGGCAATAGTGTTGTGGAGCGGATGAACCATGATTTAAAGCAATCCTTGACAGCGAAGGTTTTAGGTGCTGGCAGAGACTGGCTAACCCACCTGAAAAGTGTACAACGTGTACTTAATAATCTCCCTAGAAGGTCTCTGGATGGGCAGTCCCCATACGAAATGCTCTTTGGCATCAAGATGTTTGTTCCGGACCTTGACGGTCTAGACATGGCGGCGGGAGCCGCATCTTTGACGTAGACGAACATTGTAATGTTTTACAGAACCTACAAAACACCAGAGACAGTCTTGCAAAGGAACACTTGCCCTCCATGTCTGAAGCTGCATTGCAGATTCCGGTAGTCGGCTGGCTACCCTAGGTTGGAGAACTGGTCCGAGAGAAGATCGACAACAAGAAAGAATCTGGTCCTTCATATCTAGCTCCAGGTGCCGTGTGCAGGGTACAAGAACAGTCATTTTACCTCCTCTTCCTGGGCGAAAGGGGTACAGGTACATTTTATTTGACCATGTCAAACCACACAGGGTGGCTGATACTCTATAGTATGACGCCTGCGGTTTCATGTCCAGCAATGGTGCGACACTGTTTTGACCCTGGATCCTGCCATCGGGCCTGACGTTGCCATGGAAATGAATCCACTTACGAATCCTTTCTTGAGTCAACCTGCTGGTGAACCTCTTAATGACACTGAATATACTTACCCAATTGATTTGTCTATGCCTGATTTGGAGACCCGTGTGGCTAATCAATCCCGTTTTTCATTTGACACTGGCTCATCCACATCGAAGTCCCCTTCAAAAGTTTCAATTTTTGCTACCTGGTTTAAAAAACATTTTTTGATCCCACCTTGGATTTTCATTTGGCTAGTGCTGATTGCAATTTTTCTGTTCATGTCCATAGGATTTGTGGTATATTTTTTTTGTTTGATCAATGGACACAATGTTGAGGAGAGAACTTCAAGTTGAGTGATTGATGGAACTTTGGCTCCCCACTCCTCTTCGCACATCATGAATAAGGACCAGACTTTAGTGAATATAACTTCTTGGCCCATTTTAGATGGGATTGTATGGGATGCTGTAAAGTTCCAGATTCATGGTCCCACAGAGGATATTAATGTTCCCAATGTACTCCGTGTTTCAACGGGGGATGTGGTTAAACAAAATATTCGCTCTGATGATTGGGATGTTAAAGCTGTAGAAGCTTTATTTACTGATTTGAAATACTATGCTGCCTTCGATGCTGAAGATTTATATTTGGAGTCTGCGAATTATGGTGATTTGCACTGCTACCAACATTTTGGCAATCACTTTCTGCAGAAAACTAGCTCATTTCGAAATATGGTTAATTTCACACAGTGGGAACATTGTCCCGCGCCAGTGGAAGGCAGCTCGAAAACATTTATTTTTTTTCGCTATTTTACTGATTTTGATCGATCCAACCCTAATGCATTTTATTTTAAATTGACTGGAGAGTCAGTTTCCAAGGTTAGACTTAACTTACCCACACAAATTTGCTTTATTCGAAGTCCTTTATTGACCAGTTGGCTGTTGGGGGCTATGAACTGTGGAGAGATACTATTGATCTTAAATCTGTTTGAGGTTTTAAAAGTTGGCAAGTGCAAGGCACTGAGGCTTTGCACCGTGCATGTCTCATCCCGAACCATATGTTGTTTCTGAATGACACTATTTCACAAACCACATGCTTTGGATTGGCTACTTCTAAAAAATTAAATGCTCCTTCATTTCCTGATGTGGGTGAATTTTCCCATTGGAATAATATTACCAGTACTCCCCTGAGTGAAATACAGGAACTGTTTAGCAATTCCTCTTTTAATGTTTCCAGCATTAATCCCGAATGCTGGTTGCTATGGCAAAAAAGTGCAGGTTCCTGCCAACACCATTTTCTGGGTCTGACCCCTGGCTATACAGAGGTTAGAATTGATCCCCACTTTCAAACTCACCACTCATTCACCACCTATTCTGCAGGCAAATTGTGCCAGAGATGGCTCAGACATTCATCCTAAGCGTCTGTTAAATCACACTTGTCCAAACTCACTGACACTGTCGATTTAAATGATTTTGTGAAAGGCCCTGCGCGTGGCAGATCTAAAAGATGGATATATGCTGCTTACAATGAGGTTTGGAAACTGTCTAAAATTGAAGCTGCTTCTAGCCTTAGAGCTATTGATCAGGCCAATTTACAAAAGGTGCTTGCCATTGTAGATAAAAGCATTAACACCCTTTCTTCCCGAATTTACACTCAAGACAATATTGTGTCTGTGGTTGATATTGTGCACGAAGATGTTCCACTATTGTATCATGGGCAATATCAATTGCGTTCTGTTATGCAGTTTGCCTGGACTTTGCAAACGTTAAGAAATGGCCAAGTTCCATGGGATTACATGAACACAAGTTTATTATTTCTGCCTTTCAATTTGACTGTTAAACAGCAATTTATGTCAATGAAAGATGCCACGTTTCCCCTGTTGCCTATTGAAAAGTTAGAACCTTTGCCTTTTTCTGTAGCGGAAGCCAATTCAGAAGTTTGGCTTATCCACGAGTTTATAATCCTTACCTTTCTCTCTTTTCAAATTCGAGGCTTGCATGAAACACTATGCTATAGGCAGATTTGAACCCCTGGGTGGAGCATATCTTCATGAAGTTTGGAATTTCCCAGTCACATACAGATGTTTGAGGGATGGTAAAGAAGATTTTTTTAAATGGCGAAGATTCATTCACTACACCAGATCACTCATTAACATGCAGAAATCTTCAATTGCACGGCTCATGTAATGTACTTGCACCTAATTTAGCGTGTGTTTTAAATGGCACTCCAGTTCCGGCCTTTACACCGACATTCACATTTGTTGCTAATGGTAGTTATTTCTTAATAAATAATGAAGAGTGTTGTGGAATACGTGCAGGTATTATATCGTTACCATTTCCCAGCGTGTAACTTGCTGCAAGAATGTGTTGTTCTCTCCTCCGCATGGCAGGCTTGATGTTTCCATCTGCCCCTCGATTCCAACCTTGAAAGCAGAGTTCAACAAGATGAGCAGAATAAGAGCTCTTTTGTCCCAGAAGGAAGTTCCCCTGACATCTCCGTGTGAGACATTCGTCCTTCACATTGTGTTGTGAATCTATCTAGGACCCTAATTAAATATCCCCGATTCATGCCCTTATGTGATTATAATAAAACATATCCTTATAAAGGCATAAGAATCATGTCCATATTTAGTCATAGCCCATGCAGTCCAAATACAGCAAGGCTACTCCCATAGACTCCTAGAAAGTACAACACGTTCTTTAAACAAACCAAGCTTCCAGCAGCCCGAGAATTCCCCCTGCTTTTGTTTTGATTTGCACAAGAACTCCTGGAGTCCAGAAAGAACTGTTAGTTCTTAGTGATGTCTTATGTCCAACCTTTCGTCAAACCCGGCACCTTCCAGGTATAAATATACCAATGTTGCCTTAAGCAAACACACAGTGGTTTGGAGCAGAGCGGCTATCTACTTGCCCGAAGCCCAGCTGATGCGAGAGCCGAAGGAAGCCGACCCTCCCATTTGACGCACTGAGAGAGGCGCTGTCTTTTCTCTTGCCGAGAAATTCCAGCTCCGGTGTTTCCAGTCACCCTTGCGGGTTGCTGGGAGATCGAGTCCTGAGACACGAGATACAAGACCTCCTTCATTCTATTACCAAGGTACGGAGCTGACTAAATCCTTAAGAGAATTCTTGATTCAGATTCTTGGCATAAAAAACCAACTTAACTTAAACTGCAACTTACTTACTCCTTCCCACGCATTAGGCTTAGGTCAGGTACACCGGGGTAGGCGTATCTTAGAAGCACCAGTTGAGTACGTTAGTCAATGTTTTTATGTATGTATATATTTTATCCATTTTAAAGTATCATATGGCTAAGAAACCATATCAATGCTTTGACAGTATTATTTCATAATACTCCTTTTACTGTACGCACTTTACTTCATGATAAGTATTGCAATTGTGGCAACTCATTTCTCTTGCATGAGAAAGAAGACTGCTCAATAAATAACAACTTTTATTGAAAACGCCCATCTCTCTATTTCTCTGCACTCTGGTGAAACTAAGTAGGCACGATTGACTGAGTGAAATAACTGTCTATTGTTTTCACATGACTCTAGAGATATACTCTTTATTCTGAGGGAGCAAAGTTGTCATGTTTATGCGGTTGTCAAAAACTAATCCCTTCTTGTCTAAATCAGGAAAGTTAACTCCTTCTTGAACATTCGAGAAAGTTTCTAGTGACCTCTGAGCTAGCTGGCAAAACTAATTAAGTCTAATATAGTCAGTAGAGACCTAGATGACCTCAGTCCTATGTCCACACCGCTGTTTATATTATTCCAGTGCACAGAGCCTATTGGGAATATAGGAACTACACTACATGGCGCCCAACATTTGGTAAGGTGATAATCTAATGCAAGACATTAGAGTAACTCAGTCGTGCTTTTTCACACAGACCCCTTTTCCCGGAAAACCTCCAAAAGACGTCTGGAGTGGGTAAAAGGTTAATATCCGCCGGAACTTAGTAGGAAGAGATTCCTATGTATTAGTTTTTGGTTTAGTCAACGTTGAAGGATACAATGTTCCAAAATATTGTGCACCTAATCTTTGTTTCCTTGAAACTTGATCTGCAACAAAAAGCTTTCTTTTAGTAAAAATGACGGAAAGTGATTAAGAAAGGGAGAGAACTAGAACAGCAGCTCAACTTCTAGCGGATGATACAAGTCTCCGAGATGAAGACCCGAATGCTATAATCATTCCGGTCAATGTAAGAAGAACTATAACTCTTACACTTATAGAAAATGGAGTATCACCGAGAGGTGGTACAGTCATATTCGTGGTAGAGGCCCATGAATATCGGCAGACAGAGGTATTCTATTCATGGATACATTTTCCAGCAGCAAACGCTGTAACACAAGATTTCCACTATTACAAAATAGAGGAATCTCCAGAGGAATACGCCCCTTTCGAGGACGTTGAAATCCCACTAACTTACCAAGAGCACCTGCTCTGGTTTAATGGCGCCCTAAAACATCAAAATCACATCACCAGGCTCGGTCCACTAGGTAGACCAGGAGCCACATGGCTGGTTCTAGCTAGCTACACACCACATCCCGACATTAACAAAATGTCAAGCAAAGAACTCTTAGTTAAACTAAAAAAATTAACAAAGGCATATAGAGAATTAGTTCAATTGGCAATTGACGATATAAAATACATCCAGAAATTGAAAACAGATATAACAGAACAACCTTTTGAACTTGCCAGAATCATAGAAAAATCCTATGAAGAACTAGGTAGAGATAGTTTGGGTGGGAAACCGGTAAACCCCAACTAACTGAAAATCCTTGAAAAAACATTTATTAAAAATAATCTAAACACTCAAAAAAAGAGTTGGGAGGGTAATAAACAATCCACTCCCAGAGAAAAATGTTTTCAGTCCAGAGGAAGGTCTCCTCAAAGGAGAGATAGATCTCCAGAAAGAGGAGGCAGGTCTCCCCAGAGGGAGCCCTCTGAGAAAAGATACAACCTTAGAGATAGGGAAAAATTGAGAAAACCTGAGAGATATCAAGATATTGATACACGTCCCTCTCGATCTTTTCAGACTTCCTCACAGAAATGGGAAAGAAGAGGACGGTCAGAACACAAAGAAGAGCACTTCAAGTCCAAAGACAAGGAACCTGCTCATCAAAGTAAAAAATTACAATTTCCAAGAAAGAAGGTAGCCAGTATTAAAATAAAACATGCAGAGGATACTGAGGACACAACTGAAAAACGGAGAGTGGGCCCAGACAATGCTAGACAGCGCAGAAGAAGTAACCATAGCTCGCAAGATCCTGATGAATCTTCTGGAGACAGTGGACACGAATGAATACATTCAAGTGGAAACTGCTGACACCAGAGCTAGCAAACCCCATAAATTATATGAAATAACATTGCGTATAGAGGGGGACAAAACTAGGAAAGTAAGGGGTCTCTTTTGGGACAACTTATCTAAAGGCTATGACATCCTGTTAGCTGAGAAAGACTGGCCACCAGAGTTTGTCAGAGAGTGCCCTCATGGCGAAGAAATGATTATGCCTGCCTTCTCAAATCATATTCCAAATCATAAAAAATACACATTTGCAAAAAAATGGGCAGTGGCCCAAGCTCCTGCATTATATGAAAATCATGTAGGATTGGATGAGGATTCCCCTCCCCATAAAATCCAGTTAACAAATCAACCTACTGCACAAAGGCAGTATCCTGTTAAGCAAGAAGCTAAAAAGCAAGTCAGGGAGATCTTAGATCAACTTGAATATCAGGGGGTGATTGAAACATGCACCTCACAAATGAACAATCCTTTGTTTCCTGTCTACAAGCCAGACGATTCATATCGTCTAGTTTTGGACTCCAGACAACAATGGGGTCGCAAAAACAATTCTGTCGACTCCCACAGGGATTCAAGAATAGCCCAGGATTATTCTCAGCAAGGGTAACAGAGCTACTACAAATGTATGATGATGAGGCATTATCTTATGTCGATGACATCTTTCTTACAGACGACGACCTGGAGACACACTTGAAAAGAGTGAACACCATAATACTTGGGTTCGCAGCTGAAGGGTACAAATTCAACTTTAAAAAGTCATGAATTGCCCATCTAACTGTCCTGTTTTTAGGATATGAATTATCAAGTGAAGGCAAAAGCCTAGCAGACAACTTCTTAGAGAAGTGTGCAGTACTCCAAGCTCCAAAAACGCTGAAGAACTTACAATCAATACTAGGTTTCCTGAATTTCGGACGAACTTACATTCTAAATTATGCAGAGAGGGTTAAACCTCTCTATGAATTAATAAAACCTGATTTCAAACCAATCAATTAGACTAAGAAACACACAGAAATTTTAAGATCATTACAACCAGACATGTTAACTGAAACAAAACTGCAAACACGCGCAAATGAACGCAACCTTGTAATCAGAGTCATCCCAGGAAGATGCGGATTCATGTACCTGACCTCTAATGAGGGAGAAACGGTACCAATAGCTTACAAATCACATTTGTACACACAAGCTGAAATGAAATTCAGTTCTACTAAAAAAACTGCGGTTCAAACTGCTGTAGCAAAAAAAAGAGCCCTAGTCCAAGGGAGAGACATATCTGTTTTAACAGCAGAATCAGCCCTCAAAGCAGTGACTAGACCACGCATTCCAAATGCAGTGGCATTAGATCCAAAATGGATACAATGAGAAAATTCTCTTGCTGCAGAAGACGTGAAACAAGGTTTTGATCCAAAAATGAAAAAACTAGAAAATCTAGAATACGAACAAGAATATCCTCTGTCAATCAAAATTCTGCCTCTCGAACAGTACATCTGTGTAATCTACTCAGACAGATTTACATAACACTACGATGTGGATACAAAATCCTACAATGCAGTGTGCGTGATTGTTAAAGGTCGCTGGCGCTTAGGTAAATTCAGACCGATAATTACAAAAACTGAATCACTCAGAAACTGTACAGCTCAGCGAGCTGAAATAAGATCTTTAAAGATGGCGCTTGAAAATGCCGATTGCGAATTCCCCACACTTATAGTGTGCGATTCGCATTACTGCGTCAGGTCTTACAATAGTAACATGCAGATATGGATCAAAAACGGTTACAAAGATGACACAGGTGCCACAATAAAGCATAAAAAGCTTTGGGAACAAGTAGTTCTTTTACAGAAAGAACTACGAAAGACTCACGTGATACATACACTGAGTCATCAACGTGATGGCGTTCACGTTGCAGGGAATTCATTGGCTAGCAGAGCCACAGCGGCAGCGGTTCAACCGGCTTCCATAGCCACAAAAAAGCGTTCTAAAAAACACATAGACAGAGAAACCATGCTGGCGGTAAAAGCCTCATTAAAAGATGACTATGCAGCATTACCTCTCGACTATCCACTCAATAATACATACATAATTGATGCAAAATCAATTCCTTTTGCTCAAGTCACTGGAGTGAGGGATAGAGTAATTCCAAACATGAACTGGAGGGCTTACTTGATTCAAGAAGCACACATGGGACAGGGTCTAAGGCACCAAGAGATCGTGAAATCTCTAAAAGAATTACAATCAGAATACTGGTGGCCGGGGATGAGCCTGCAAAATTACAAATTTGCAAAGGATTGTCCAGACTGCAACAGAGATCGCAGTTGTGAACTGGACCAGACTACTGCCAGGACTCCTTTATTAGAAAGCATCAGGCTATCTATACGCAGAAATCCAGCCGGAGAAGTGCGTTCCCATAAATATTAAGACTAGATTCACTTAAAATGTGGGCCCCAGCGCTCGGCTGACGCCAGAACTGTTATACAAAGATTTGAGAGTCTTTATCGGTACATACGCAATTAGCATGCTACATTCTGATCAGGGTCCTGCGTTTAGCTCTAGAGCTTACAAAGAGGCCATGACTAGTATGGACATTGCATTGCGGTATTCTTCTCCCTTCCATCCGGAGGGAAATGCGGTAGTGGAAAGAAAAAAACGGGACATAAAGCAATCTATAACGGCGAGGGTATTAGGTTCGGGTGATGGGTGGGTCAAACATTTAACAAGTGTCCAACGTAGTCTTAACAATCTGCCAAGAAATTCTCTAAAAGGTATCACTCCATACGAACTATTGTTCGGTACTAGAATGCACATCCAGGACTTAGATTGTCAGACTTCAGTGGTAGACGAAAAAGCCTTTGATATCAAAGATCGTTTGGCTGTTTTACAGGACTTAAATGAAACAAGAAGAAGTCTGAGTAATATAAAGTTAAAGCCAACAGCCACTGAAGAGAAACCACCTGTCCCAGCAAGACCTGTCTGGATTCCAAAGATTGGGGATCTAGTCAGAGAAAAGATCGCGGTGAAGAAGGAATTTGGGCCTTCTTACAGAAAAGCAGTACCTGTCTTAGCTGTCAGCGGAACAAGATCAGTAGTACTACCGCCCCTTGCTGGTAAAAAGGAGAACAGAGTTGTATCCATCGACCTGGTAAAACCCCAATCATATGGCCAATAGTAAGTAGTATGCCCAGTGGACTCCAAGAAGTAGCAGAAGACCAAATCTTGCTACAATCCAAGAGGTTCAAACTGAGAGACTAATCACTTTTGATAAACCTGCAGTGAATAAAAACAGGACTATGCAACAAAGCCATGGAGCTTGTGCCTCTTGAAACCCAAATTGCAACAGTTTGTCAAGAAACACCTGTCTACAATGATGTAGCATCGGACTATTCTAATGTCCCAAAGAAAGATCCAAAGACTAAAGAAAATCCGGAAGCAATTCCAACAATTGACAGAACTGCATCTGGCTACTTCATCAATTTCGATGACTTTTCTGATCATCCAAGTGAACATGAAGAAAGGCCAGCAACAAAAACTTTCAAAGAAAAAGTGGCTAAACTCTTTCATCAACTTAAAGAAACATATCTGATTTCACCATGGATTGAATTTTGGATTGTGTTAGGTGTACTTTTCCTCCTGCTTTGGCTCATCATGGTTTTATGTTTGGGCAGATTTATTGATGGAAAATATAGTACAATGGACACAGCAAGCCAGAACATCAACTTGGTCCTAAAGCCTCACACATCATCTCACATCGAGAAAAGAGAACTGTCATCAGTGAACATCACAGCCAATCCAATACCCGGTGGGGTAGCATGAGACAAAATGGATTATGAAATTTTTTGGCTCGATTGAGCTCTTGAAATATCCACACCAGTTCAAGGTTTCATTAAGTGACTTTGTAAAACCAAGTACTTTCTCTGATGATTGGGACTTTGAAAATATTAATAATATGATGTCAGATTTAGTAATGTCAGCAAAATTCACAGAACATGATTACTTGCAGGGTTCATCAAATTATGAAGAAATGTACTGTTATAATTATTATGGTCATCACTATTTGCATAAATCTGCTCAACCTAGAAATGTTTTTAATTATAATCAATGGGAACATTGTGCAACACCGCCAAAAGGCAGCTCGAAAACATTTTATGAGAAATTCCCATACTTCTCAGGGTTTAACACAAGTGATACAGAAACGTTTTATTTTATTAAAGACACGAATGAAAACATAGTTGACAAATACTAAATTAATATATTCTGAAACATTTTATGAAAAAATTGTTACATTTGGTTTTGAATTTTGGAAAAACAACATTGAAACAAAAACCATATGGGGTACAAAAGACTGGCAGGTACAAGGTTTAGAAGCATTATTTAGAGCCTGCATGATCCCAGAACAGATAATATTCCTGAATGACACCATTCAGCAAACAACATGTCTTGGTTTAGCCAAGATCAAAGACTTAAACAAACTGTCTATTCCGAAGCCCATACCTGAAAGTAATAGCACTACAGATGTGGAGATAGACAGATCCCATATTTTACACCAAAATAGAACAAATCCTGATTGGAAAAAATGGTTGATCTGGCCCGCAGATACAAATAACTGTCAAGATAGGTTCCTGAACAAAACACAGGGGTTAAAACAGAACAGGCCAGACCCAAGATATTCCCAGAGACAACATCCTGGGATAGTTACAACATACAGGGTAGAGAAACTATGCCTTGAGTGGCTACAGAAATCCACACTGGCTGAAATTAAGCAACACTTGACTTTACTTAAAGAAGGTGCTGACTTGCATGAGCTCATACTGGGACCACGCAAACAGCGTCAAAAACGTTTCATATACGCCGGTATATACGCTGCTTACAACGAGGCTTGGAAAGTAATGCAAATTGAAACTGCAGTAAAAATACGAGAAATTGATTGTATAAATTTGGAAAAATCCCTTTCTGTAGTGGACAATGGGTTAACGACTCTGTCCTCCAGAATATATTCACTGGACAGCATTGTATCATCTGCTATTGATATAATAGAGCAGGACTTGCTAATGCTACAACATGGTCAGTCCCAATTACGTTCTATTGTACAGCTTGGCTGGACGTTGCAAAATCTGCGTTCAGGCTGCGTGCCATGGCGTTTAATCAACACAACGTCATTATTCTCTATCTTTAACCTTACTGATAAACAAATCAGTTTGGCACAAAAAGGAGCAGACTATACGATTCTGAGCATTGAAAAACTTAAGAGATTACCATTGACAATGTCAGAGAGACCTGTCATTGAATGGATATTACATGAAATGATTACAATCCCAATAACAACTTTCCAGTTTAAGTATTGCCAAAAATATATACCAGCAGGCCTGTATGAAAGGTTGGGTAAAGGATACATCAAGTCAACATGGAATTTACCTTTTACGCACAAATGTTATAGTGAAGGGAAAAAAGAGGTATTTCTTAGTGGTAACAATTGTAAAAAATCACTAAGCGGTACACTTCTGTGTCAAGGTATTAACTTGCATGGAGCCAGCGAAGGTTCATCAAATAACCTTTCATGTCACCTGCACGGCACTCCTGTAACACAGATAGAGCCTTTTTTCAGACAGCTTTCCAACGGCAGTTATGTTCTAATAAGTGACCACAGCTGTTGTGGCATGGTGCCAGGAAAAGCTTATCTCGTGAGTGTTACTTCCATGGTCACTTGCTGTATGCAAGTATTGTATCCAAGCAGCAATCCAGACATGGAGGCGGCAATATGGCCTTCTTTGAATATCTCTTCTATTCGAATTGATACTTTTAGCAGAATGAAGTCAATTATTTTACAGACAACTGTGCCTTTAACCTCGTCCAAAGAGACGTATGATCTGCAAGTTTCAAGGACAGCGGCAGAGATACATTCCCTATTATCAACAAATTGCCCCGTGCATTTCGTAGAAATGTTAGGTCAAATTTTAAACATGTCTGATACCAGTGGCATCGCACATGTATTTAAGACAATTTTTTCGGGACTGTTAGCACCCTTTGAAACAGTTCTGGGCATTTTCCCGAATTTTGTGCATTCGTTATTCGGCGGCCTGCCTCTTCTTTTGGGACTCGTAGCAGGAATTTTATTTTTGATCCTTCTGCTTCGATATGGCAAGCCAAGCCACAGACAAAACTCCAGCTACAATGAGAGAAACGATCCTAGCAATACGCTACTGAGACCGAATCACTATTAGCCCAGCTAAGAGATCTAAATACAACTTGGTTTCTTTCATTCAGACCAATCTGGCAAGATTGCATCTTACCTGTGCTTCGATGTCTGCTATGCAGAAAAGAATGTGGGTTGGACGTCTGTCTTACACTACCATCAGCAGTACCTATGGATATCGATACTTTGCTTGGTTCGGTAACGGCTCATGCAACGTGTTGTCCCCAGCGGCTACCTATTCTGATGACGGCATTCGTTGAGACTTCACCATTACGATTAGGTGGCGGTGAAGTACGAGATGAAAGCAGCACCACACAGGTACAACCTTCTGTGAGCATTGCTGATCCAGACATCGATGATAGCAATGATTCTCACATTTGCACTATTGCAGCTTTTTCAAACTTGGTTGAACTTTCACCTGATGTTGTAGACCAATTTTTCGCAACTCTGTCTGATATGATGTTCTCTCCGAACAACGAGAATAACTTTTAAAACAACGAGCACACAGCGTTCGCTGAACACTGAATTCGACCTTCAGTTTTTTGATAAACTAAACTACTGAAAACAATAGGAACTATTTTTCCCCTGAAAGCGAAATCATTTTTTTTCCACTTCCAAAATATTTACCTTTTGTTGGCACATGGTACTCTGCTTAAAGTAGAACTATTCTTAAAGAACAGAGCTTCTATTTTTAGAGACACTAGAGACAATATTTTACCTCAGCCTCTAGCACATGTACAGTATTTTGTAAATATGTAATGAAATGGTCTCGACCTTCTTTTCTGTATTCAGAGCCATTTCATAAATGCAATTTTCGCAATTCATTCAGCCGATATTTATATATGCATTTTCTGAATGATATCACTGCTTGAAAAATGTACAGTACCAATACTAATTTTTCGTGTATATACCATACACCATTTCAAATGCAATTTATGTATTTTGGGGTGGGTTGGAAAACACCCATGCATCGTTATATGTTTAGTATTGCTTAATATTTAGTAATGATGGACATTAATACGTGGAGTGGGTGTTGTGAATCTATCTAGGACCCTAATTAAATATCCCCGATTCATGCCCTTATGTGGTTATAATAAAACATATCCTTATAAAGGCATAAGAATCATGTCCATATTTAGTCATAGCCCATGCAGTCCAAATACGGCAAGGCTACTCCCATAGACTCCTAGAAAGTACAACGCGTTCTTTAAGCAAACCAAGCATCCAGCAGCCCGGGAATTCCCCCTGCTTTTGTTTTGAATTGCACAAGAACTCCTGGAGTCCAGAAAGAACTGTTAGTTCTTAGTGCCGTCTTATGTCCAACCTTACGTCAAACCCGGCACCTTCCAGGTATAAATATACCAATGTTGCCTTAAGCAAACACACGGTGGTTTGGAGCAGAGCAGCTATCTACTTGCCCGAAGCCCAGCTGATGCGAGAGCCGAAAGAAGCCGACCCTCCCATTTGACGCACTGAGAGAGACGTTGTCTTTTCTCTTGCCGAGAAATTCCAGCTCCGGTGTTTCCAGTCACCCTTGCGGGTTGCTTGGAGGTCGAGTCCTGAGACACGAGATACAAGACCTCCTTCATTCTATTACCAAGGTGCGGAGCTGACTAAATCCTTAAGAGAATTCTTGATTCAGATTCTTGGCAAAAAAACAACTTAACTTAAACTGCAACTTACTTACTCCTTTCCACGTATTAGGCTTAGGTCAGGTACACCGGGGTAGGCGTATCTTGGAAGCACCACCTGAGTACGTTAGTCAATGTTTTTATGTATGTATATATTTTATCCATTTTAAAGTATCATATGGCTAAGAAACCATATCAATGCTTTTACAGTATTATTTCATAATACTCATTTTACTGTACGCACTTTACTTCATGATAAGTATTGCAATTGTGGCAACTCATTTCTCTTGCATGAGAAAGAAGACTGCTCAATAAATAACACCTTTTATTGAAAACGCCCGTCTCTCTAGTTCTCTGCACTCTGGTGAAACTAAGTATGCACGATTGACTGAGTGAAATAACTGTCTATTGTTTTCACACGACTCTAGAGATATACTCTTTATTCTGAGGGAGCAAAGTTGTCATGTTTATGCGGTTGTCAGAAACTAATCCCTTCTTGTCTAAATCAGGAAAGTTAACTCCTTCTTGAACATTCGAGAAAGTTTCTAGTGACCTCTGAGCTAGCTGGCAAAACTAATTAAGTCTAACATAGTCAGTAGAGACCTAGATGACCTCAGTCCTACGTCTACACTGCTGTTTATATTATTCCAATGCGCAGAGCCT
The DNA here is from genome assembly GCF_964261635.1 of Lissotriton helveticus. NCBI lineage: Eukaryota > Metazoa > Chordata > Amphibia > Caudata > Salamandridae > Lissotriton > Lissotriton helveticus. Next base: position 873,389,611 of record NC_136068.1, on the reverse strand, counting down.
ATTGAGAATATAGGAACTACACTACAATTGCAAAAACTCCTACTGAGGTTAATGCCTTATTAAACACGGACCTGCCCTTCGGTGCTTTGATCCTCACAATCCTAAATGCCTCATCGACTACTGGCCTGGCACATTTTTTTAAAGTAGTATGCTCTGGCCTTGTAACCTCATTTCAGACTATATTCGGTGTGATCCCTGCATTTTGTCATTCAATTTTTTCGAGTGTTTTTGGAGGTTTCCCCTTGCTCCTGGCTTTAGGCGCCGGCATTCTGCTAGTATTTTGTTTATTACAAAATGGATGCACAGTTTGTGCCAGACTACGTACTTTCCTGGCTGCTCCTCCTGCATAACCGGATGTTAGAATACTAAGGATCGCTGCCTCTGGCGATTCTAAGTGGGGCGTATGGTTTATCCTTCCGGTTCTCTTTCTTCTCTTGCGTGCAGCCTGTTGTCCATTGCCTGGATTGCAATTTTGAATGGGCCCTGGATTTGTGTCTCTGTAACACGGTTTCTCCTAATCTGGATTTTAATCTACTAATGAGTCCCTTAGTTGCTCATGAAATAGACTGTTCTAGTACCGGGATTATGTCCTGCGCAGCGGCACATGAGGTTCTAGGTTTGGGAACATTTGGACTGTGGCCAATGACTTTTTGGATTGAAGTTATCTTGAAATAAACCCGAGTTGTCCTCTGATGATGCTAGAGGCTCCGGCAATCGAGGAACATGTATGATTTTTCCCTTTGCCTAATTGAATGGCTGAAATGTTCATGGATGAAAACAATGACTTCTTGTTGGAAATAGTTGCAACGTTTGGTGCTTACTCGTTGTTGGACGGAAGTACGGATTTTTTTGCTTTATCGAGACACGTGATGAACTCGTGAATATTTTAAAGTTTTTGTCTTGATTTTTCCTTACATATGTGAGGTCTTTTTACACACTATGTCTATGTGTGTTTGTATTCACTGATTTGGATTTTTGAATTTTCATTCCTAAATCTCAAGTTTGGCAAAATTTCTGAACTTAGTTCTGTCTCCCTCGAACTTGAACTCTGCGTTCTATGATGTTTGCCCTGAGTGCTATGTGTTCCCCGAACATGGGGGGGGGGGGGTGTCGTGTGGTTTATGGGCCTCTTTCTGCATGCATGTTAAGTAAGCATGGCTTATTAGTAGTTTAAACACCATTTTACCTTTTGCTGCTTTTTTGCACACAATACTGCTTAGCTGTTTTTGCAGAGTTAGCTTTCACGAAGATCTATACATGAGAAAAGGTTTGTTTTTCGACATCTCTAGACATACATCGTGCCCCCATTCTGTACACTGAGTGCTGAGCCACCAAGGTATTCATAACGTGCGAGCCTGTTTATCGGCGCGTCCGTGTAACACATTCTAGACACAACAATTTGGCAGCTGCAACCCGAGTAGGATTCTGGCGCCTTTATCATAGCATACTTGCCAGAATTGAACACACTTGGAATCGTGATTTAATTTACACTTACTGAGCGGACAGGTAAATGGGGTCCCCCTAAGAAAGCTCGAGAGACCTTCTATAGTTTTATAATACATAGTTCGTAGATAGGGAGGGTGCTTAGACTAGGTGATTTTATCACCTTTTTGCACTACCATTGTAATATGATTCCTCCTTTTGTATTTTATGGAATTGTAACCATGCTGACCGTATCATTTTTAATCATATGTATGCTTATGTTGACTAAAATACTGCGCTTGAGATCACGTCTTTAAAATAAACATTTTAACCTTACTGTGTCTTTATTTTACTCCTGTTGTGGACTGGTATGAACATATAAAAAAAGAGTGTTCTCACTTTCCACCATTCCTGAGATGATCCTAAGTCGCATGTTCTAGGTTGTCTAATCATTGGTTTCTTTGCTATGGGATGAAGAGCTAATGTGACACTGATTGCTAGTCTTGGTAGGGGATTTGGGGTACTAAGGTGAGTTTTTGGCACACCCTAATTCACTGAGGTCCTAAGTCTCTGTGCACAGTTCTGTGTCTGAGCAGAATCCCTGTCACACCACTTGTCCCTGAAGTGCTTTATAGGTGATACAGAGCGCTTTAAAGAGAATCCTTTGATGGCCATAGAGCCAATGAAGCCTCACCAAACCCTTTGAGGCTGACAGGAACCTCAGGATTTTGACCAGCAATCTTGCTGCTGTATTTTGTAACATCTGCCATTTTTTCAGAAGATCACTGGGTAGATTGACATAAAGACTGTTACAGTAGTCCACCCTGGAAATTCCAAGGCAAAGGACCACTGTTTTTAGTAGTATAGGGAGAAGAAACAGTGCTTTTTCCTATTCATGTGTAGCACAACGAAGAATGTAGAAATTACCTTGTTAACTTGTTCTTTGTATGTAAGTTTCACATCTACCAGGATTCCTAGGTTTGTGATATTTTTGGTAGGAACCAGAAGAGGACCCAATTCCCCCGCCCCCAGGAAGGATTCTAAAATGAAGTATCATTAGTCATTACCAAAAAGGATGACCTCTATTTTTGCAGAGTTCAGCCCAAGGCAGTTCACATCCATCCAGGCACCAACTTCTCGCACGTACACCCAGAACAACTCATTCATTGCAGGACCATTTCAGGAAAGGGACACAACCGTTTGAGTGTCGTCCTCATGTGAAACTTTTCAAAGACAAAATGATTTCACCTGGGTATCCAGCGGTGTTATTTAATATTAAAATAAGTTGGACTCAACAAAGAACCCTGGGATGTATTATAAATTCAGCAATATAAGGAGAACAAAAGCAGGCAAAATAAAATGGCAAAGCCCATGCTGACCGCATGGTGCAGTTAGGGCAGAATTTCAGCGGGGAACATGCTACTGGCCACAATTCATCAATGGCGATGCGAGTTTATTACGATCGTGCATATATCATAGTGTACATTGACATTATATTTATCAATATTAACATTACCCTATTTTCAACTACATCATTTATCCCATACTTCCTGATAGTTACATTATTCGAGGTTTGCTGTGTATCTCTTTTGTCTATTACTTATTCCCTAGTAACTTGCATTCTACCTATCTTGAGGACTGCATTTTTATACAGCAGGAAAGCCCCACCTGTAGGGAACCACACAAAAACAGCACATAAAGAGAAATTGGAAGCAATGACAGGCCCAGTTTAGTCACCCATTTCGTGAAACAGGAAAATAAGTCTATAAACCAGTTCTGCTTAAGGGCACCTCCCTTCTTCTTCATGTCAGCTGGTAAATGATTCAATGCTAGGCAAGACCCAATGTCCTGTTATCCATTTGGTTTCCAGGGATAGTAGCACAGTAGAACACAGCAATCTTTTTACACACAGCACCTCCCATCGCAGTCATCAAGTCCTACACCATAAGGTGGTTGCCTCTAAATTCTTCCTTGATAGCCTTTAGACTGAGCTCAGTTTCGTTGATCATCTTCAGTATTTCCCTGATGGCTATTTGTAACCAGTGGGCGTTCACCTTTGTTTGCAATGTTTAGAAAGGTTTGGACCCTTCAGCTTTTGCTTGAGTGCCAGAAAAAAGTCTGAAGTCTTCCGGAATATCCTTGTACTGAGCCCGCCAAAGTAATCAGCAGTTCTTTTTTCTTGAGCTTGATGTTTTCTTTGCAGCAGATGTTGGAATGTGTATGATTATGAGGGTGCGGAGGCTCTGCTATCCGGAGATGAGCTGGGTGTGGTAAATTCAGCACGCTGCCAATAAGTATCCATCAACACATAGCTGCCCTATTGCATACCTGGTACGTACAGTATTGTTTCACAATTCCCATGTGTATCAAGTGGGATTGTTCCTTTGACTTTGAAACACAAAGAGTACAGTGTTAGTCTGTACAATTAGGGGTTACCCCTTCCCTTCTAGCCATTTGTACCTATCTATCTCAGTGTCTCAGAATACCTGACATGGGGAATCTATGATGGCATTCAACCTTTTCCTTCTAGACACATTTCACCTTGAATCAAAGAGGTGAATGGCCCTGCAAAAGAACTCCATGTTTGCGTTCCCCTTGTTATTAAAGAATACTGACCCAGATACACTAACAGCCACCCTGGGTCCATTGACAGAGGCAGGAGCAGACATATTTCTGCACTGATGCGAAGGTGTTGCTACCTCCAAGAACCTCTTCTCTGGAAAATCTCAGGGCCATACTGTGTCCTCCCATATGGGGCCCCACCTGCGCAACCTGTCTAGCTCAGTTTGAATGTCACTAGGCTCAATGAAAAGGTGTAAAGCTGGGGATGGTTTTATACCGGGTGATATTAACCACTACCCTATTGGGTTCTACTCTACTGAGTTGTATCCTGGCTCTAATCTTACATAGGTATAGGTAGCTGAGACATTTTGCTTTTTGAGGTGCTATTTCTTGTGAGCGGTAAAGACTGTTTATGCCGACGGTGTGGGATATCAGCGAACAGACATAACATGACCTAGCTGAAATCTGGGCACCCATGGTGGTCATGTGTTTTTCAAGAGAGTGCTGTGTAGTGCGATTGAAAAACTAGCATTTGGTTCAAAGTAAGTGTAAGTGAGGTGTGGCTTTGGAAGGGCTGTTACTGAAGAGGTGGCGCACTGCCTAAAAGTTGGTATAAATATGGCTTGATTGTAGACCTGTTCAAGAAGAGCTGTGGGTTGTACGTTAGCTTTTAGAAAAACATACATTAATATTCCATCGCAGAAATTCCTCTGTCTGTCTTTTTTGGGGAATATTTGGCACATCCATTTTGCACAACTTTTTGTGGGGTACTGGAAAGCGGCCCCGGTTGGGAAGCATTTAAGGAGACATCGAACATTTATTCGTGGCACACCGGAGTTTATTTTTGAGGGTTATTTTACCTCCCCTCCCCATGACAGAGGTGAGAGTTTTAGTGGGGCGAACTTTGTGGGTGAGTGGATTACATTTTCTACCTAACTAGCATTTTACAGGCATTGCTGGCTCTCTAATACCCTACTTTTCCTCTAGAGTGTGTGTGTTGTAGTTTTACTGATGAGGATGGAACCTTTTGTCCTACACATGTGCGATGTGCCCTCAAAGGAAAGGGGCTTGTCTCAATTTGGTGGTAGAGTGTAATTGCGACATATCCTAAGGACACGTGTATGCCCCTCTGGCATACAAGGGCCCATGCATGCAGCATGTTATAAGGTTTTTCCTACTGCAGTTGGGTGTTTTGACTATGCCTTTATTTCTAGAAGCTTCAGTTTTTGGGCTACTTTTGGGCTTCTTCCTGCAAGTCGTTGGCGCTTTCCTAAGGTCTAATGTAGCGTTGGTTTTAATGCAGCATGTTGGTGAGGGTTGAGAAGCTGCTCTGTGGTTATTGTGTGATTCTTGAGGCCCTGTGCTCTTTGGGTCGACAAGCTTGGTGCAGTGGTAAGCGTATCCGTGCACCTTGTGTGGAGGCTGTGATGGTTATCTACAGAACTCCCTTCCCTCTCGGCGCCCCTCTCTCCCTCGGATCCAGAATGCTTTGGGTATGCCACCCTCGGGGGGATAAGGGACGTCTTTCCCAGTGACATGCTACTCTCACTGTTTTGGAGGAACATGATACAGAGATGATCCGATGAGCAGAATTTGGATATTTGGAAGCATTAGCAGAGAGGAGAGGTGCACTGTCGGGACCTGCATATTGTGAAAAATGAACTAAGATGGCTGATTGCCCTGAAAAACTCCCGACTGACCTGGTGCCAAAATTGCGCATGAACTAAGGATTTCTATGGGGGTACACCATTATCCCAAGTGCACGGTAAACCTGGCTTTTGGCACCAGAGCATCTCCCCATTTTTGAACTGGTAGAGAGCCTACAAAAGCTGGAGGCACAAATGGGGTCCTAACGATTTTGTAATGGGAACCCGTCCTAATTGATCTTGGATGGAGACCTGGGTGCCTGCTTTTGTGCACTGGCCCTGGCTGCCCTGGCACCTCGTCAGTCTGCCCTCCCCCTGGGTGTGGCCAGCCAACCCAACCCGAGGGACCAGCAGCCAAATGAGGCATAGGCCCCTGCAGGCACCCAAAATGGCGGACTTCAGCATGGATTCCTGCTTGGCCGAACATACGGCAGCCCTTTATATTTTCCTGAGCACAAGTAAATGATTGTGTTTTCTCATAAAGTTGCGTCACAAGTCTTTATTGTTGTGGTCAGTTTTCTGATGTGGGTGTGAAGTGGATGTGTTGTATTTGCGATGTTTAGGCTTACTGCACATTTGTATTGGGTGATTGAGTAAAGTTATTTCACCCCAGACAGTCATCCCTCCCTGCCCAGGCTTTGGCCCCAGTGCTTGCTGGGCTGGATTGCCAGCTTGCTGTGGTAGCCATGTGTTGTGCCAACCACCTAGTCCTTGTTTGGGTAGGGTGTTTGCTTACTGATGCCCTTGTGGCTGAATGTGTTGTGCACTCGGGTTCATCTGTGCTTGGTTTTATCGGTGTGGATTTTGAGGGACCTGGCCCAGGAATATCAATCTTTGCTCATGATAAGCTTTCAGGCAGCATCAGTCGGCCATGAGGCCCATTTGGTGACAGTGGTAGCACTCTGTGAGTTCTGTCTGCTGCCAGCCTCCCTGACCTCTGTCGTTAGGATTGGGTGAAAACCCTCTGGGTTCAGTGAAAGAGCCCACTTCAAGACTGGTGATTCTTGCATGCTTGAGACAAACGTGCCCCCCTCAAAGGTGGTCTTTTTTAACTTCTGGTGGACCAGCTCAGCCATGTCTCTAAGGGCTTGCTCATATTTTTCCCTGCTCTTTTCCTGTTTGTTCCTCTAGTAGTATAATATGTGGGCCTATATTTCCCACCAAGGTTTGGTGCCTAACCCTACTGCACTGTCCAGCCCACTCTGTGTTTCGTAGGGCAGCCCTGTTTTGAGAAAGTTGTAGAAGCCTTGGGGTCCATGTTGGTCCATGACTATCCTGCCTCTTGACCCCACTCTTCCCTCATTTTTTTCCAGAAAGTCAGTCACAGTTTCCAAAGGTTTCATTCTCTCTGTCAACAATCCTCCTACATCATGGCGGTAAGGGAACATTTCCCTCAAGGCCACCCAGATCTCATATCTAAATTAATTGAATGCACTCCGTCATGCTTGGTGTTGGTTTGCATGATGGCTGGAAACAGGAAAACACTATGTTGGTCTGCTCTCCAAAGAGGCTGCTGAGCAGACTCTTGACATCACCTATTGCAAAGTTTATCCCTGCAGTGTTTTTCTCACAATAGGAAGTCCATTTTACCACCCAGTCCAGCAGTGGGGGCCGTTTGGTCCTGAGCCGTTCTATGTCAATCTGGGCCCATGCCACATAGATGGTCCCTCCCATGCTTTTCTGCAACAACAGGTATAAAATGGCTTGGAGACACTCCGCTTGTTTTTCTTGAACGTAGTGCTCCCATCTTCTCAGGCATTCCTGCATGTTGGGGACATTCCACCTGGGATCTGCCCCTGTGTGCCGGCTGCAGTCTGTACGATGGCAATGTCCTCTAGTTTAAAGGATCCTTCTCGTCCATTCCGGGTCCATCGTACTGGCCCCCCCTTTTGGTCCAGCAGGCTAGTAGGTGGTAAAATGGTTTAACAAAAACCTTGTCTTCTTCTCTAGATTCTATCTCTCAAGGGGTCAGCTTGGTGGGCCAGCATGTTCGGGAGAGTGGCAGATGTCCTCATCGCTGCTCTTCTCTTGCGCAGCCAGAGGTGCCATTTTGTTTCTCCTAGGTCATAATAGAGTTTGGGATAGCCTACCCTGATCTCTTATTTCTTGGTCAGCCCCTCTTTAAAGTTGATGATCTGGTGGTGCTCATGTTCCCGATACTGGACTCCCTTCTAGTTCAATTTTGGTCTCCTATTCATATGGAACCCAGGCCTAGCCGGGCTCTCCTCCGGAGAAGGGTGCATCTCACACTGTGCTTCCCAAACGAGAGCTCCTTCTCTCTCCATTATCAACCCGTGCCTCTCCTCTAACTCCCACCTAGGCTACCTCCTTCACTCGGTGCTGCGAACTGTTCTTCTTGGTAGGAACTTGTCCTCCAGCTCAATTCCTGTTGACTCTTCCGCTGTATGAAGAAATAGATGTTGCAATCGACGTTTCGGTCTGTGTTAGAAGGATTTGGACCCAGAGGAGTCTCTACAAATCTACACCGAGAGTAACTTCACATCTGAACATTATCCGTTTTTGTGCAAAATGCAAAGATCTTACTGGATAATTCACTTTTGTTGTTAGTTATTGTCTGCATGGTTGAATTGAATATGTGCAATAAAACTGTCTGCAGTATTAAATAGAATTGAATAGAATTTATTGTGCATGATTAATTAAAACCGTTGCATACTTTAAAACATATTTATAAAACATCTGTTCATATGTTTAAAAATGCTGTTATATAGCCCACCTATTTAATTTCAGTTACTCATTAAAAGAAGAGAAATAAGAAGGTGGGGGATGGTGTTTGCCACAGTTATTTGACCTCTTCCAATGTGCCATTTAGCCTTTTTCCAATGGGTCGCAGTGTTGTTGTAAAGAGGGCCATGACCAACATAGGGAGACTCCTCAGTGTCATTGCCTTAACTCTTGTTTTCCGGTCGACTGGTTGCAGTAAATATTCTCCATACTTGACAGAGAACGCGTCCATTTATCTTGACTCCTCTGGGTCAAAATACTTCTAAAGAAATTGTAGAAGGATATCTTTTGGTTCAACCTCACGTCCTGAAGATGGTCTGACGGTCTTACTGCCAACACAGACCGAAACGTCAACTGCAACATCTATTTCTTCATACATTTGTTGGTTTTAAGGAGTCGTTTTCTGTTTTGTCAGATTGTTTTCCTTGGTTATCTTTTGGAATAGATGTACACATAGTTGCTTTGTAGGTTAAGTTGTGACACCTCTAGCACTATATTTGGTTGTTTCTGATTGTACTTCCCTTGTTCTTATTTTGTATATATATTAAATATATGTTTTTCTGAAGAAAAGTTTGCACCGTGTTACCCAATTTATGTCTGAGAAAATTGTCCGCCTGAAGAAGATCAATATTGTGTCACATTTTAGGAGACAGTTCCATATGTTATGTTATGTTATGTTAGCATTTGGTAGAGCGCGACAGCTGCCCCAGCAAAGAGGCGTCCCGGCGCTAAGAAGACCACATCAGCTCCAGAAGGAAGAAAGGGAAAGAGCAGGGGAACAAATGGGTTTTCAAAAGAATGCCTTACTTATTCAGAGATCCCACAAACATATCAGACTATCATCACAGCGAGTGTGCCTCCATAAAGACAAGCAGGCACGAAGTGCAGATACACAGTATCCTTGACTTAGGAAACACTCGTCCATTTAATTTATATTTATATAAATCCTATACTATAAGTGAAAAGCAAGCGTGATTTACACTGTAAATGCAGGCAATAATGCTTATTAATGACATCAGAAAGTGTTCGATTTTCATGCTATACAGATGACTAACAGCATTACAATGTTCTTGGATGATTTTGTTTTATAGAAATTAATAGAACATTAGATAGTAGATACATCTTGTTTGCTTGAAATGTGCTTAGTTCAGAAACCACCTATGAATGCTATTTCATATTTTACAATTTGGGGTCAGGCGAGTGCGCTAATTTGTTGATGCAAAGCTGTAAGTGTCCATAATATTTCCTCACAGTTGAGAGTTGTTTACTCTCCTTTTCGTTAGCTAATTGAAACACTACGGGGTAGATTTTCAAACATTTTGTGCTGAGCTAGCATCACAAAAGTGATGCTAACCATCACAAAATTATTTTTTACCAATTTACTTTCCAGATCAAAACTTGGTTTGCATTATAAATTACCCTAAAAGTAACGCAAAGCAGCCCAAAGCATTGCTTTGCGTTACTTAGTGCCAAGGGTTTGTTACATGGTTGGTACATGGGCGTTCCCATGCAACCACACATGCCTTTTGATGCAAAACCCTATCTACAAATATTTGTAAACAGGGTTTAGCACCAAAAGTTATTGCCTTCTGAAAGGAGGCATTAAGAGGAGATATGTTTTCATTTCGCCTTTCTTTTCCTTCTTGGCATGTGTGATTCACTGTGCAGCACACAACCTCGGAAAATATTTTGAACATGTGCAGGCACAGTATTTTGAACAGGAAGGGTAAGGTGTGTGCCTGGCGCACACAGCTGAAATCAGCACCAGCGCTAAGGAGAGGGGAGAAGAGAGCCATATCTCTGTTGATATGGCAATTTTTGGCTGCTGCGCTTCGTTATTACCTCTCCAATTCAGTGAATGTCAAAGGGCCATCCAGAGCATTTCTTGAGAACATCCTTCTGGTGCTCGCTCCTGAATGATTTTCCATTGAAAAACAAAGTTTAGTTTAGTAAACAAATGTGAACCCAGACTGCACCACACTGCACCATTAGGTGAAGTCTGCTTTCACTCTGGTTCTCAGGAGAGTATATCACCAAATTACTTAGCAATATGGGACAAGTATGGATAGAAAGAGGACAGTGTTCACTTTCTGTGATATCTCTCCAAAGTGTATCCTTTCTTGGGGATCAAACGAGGACCACAATCCTCAATCAGGGATCCATCCACCATAGAGTAGGGGGTTTGTTTTGAGGGGGAGAGTCACCAGGTAATTAACTACCAGTGGCTGATATTAATACAAGATCTCCTTCTATCGCATATTTCAATGCCATATAATGTTGGGATAGCAGACCTATCAGTATTTGTGTTTTTTGCAAAATAGTGTTAGTCTTTATGGGAATAAATTAGTTCACACATGTTGGAACTAGGGCTCCCTCTACCTATGGGACATTTGTGCACTTTCCCTGTCTAGGACACCCTTGGTTTACAAGAAAAATGTATGGGCATGCCTTCCAATGCTAAGGCCACTTGTGTAGGCACTACCAAGAGGATGTTTCTAATATTGGGACTGGTGGAGTCTCCTTCATCAGGAAAGCCTCCATCTGCAACTCTTGAATGATGTTTTGCAAAATACATGGCTGGTGGAAATATAATGTGTCATAAGGCAGCACCTTAAGGGCTTTATTTCTGTAAACTGGTAATACAATTGACTTTGATATAATTGGAGCACTGCAGGAGAAACAGCAATTACAACGTGGTCTGAATCATGCACGCCACTACAACAAAAGCTTTGCAACTCATGCGTTTATACCACAGACGCCTTTACCAAACAGTTTTTTACCAGGACCTGCCTATTGAACGCAAGACATTACCACGCAAAATGTAAGTATAAATACAAGTGTATCATATATATGTATATGTATATATGTATGTCCTTGATAAGGCAATGAGGAAAACAAGAGCTATAACGAGGGAGGAAGCTTTGATACCAAAGGTCAAGGAAATAAGATAAATCCTGACAGCTCTAAAGTGAATTCAAGAGTCATAGTCCCTTACTGCCAACAGCACTTTGAGATCAAAAAGATTTTCCAGAAGAATTGGAACTTAGTGAAGGGGGATCCCATAATTGGAGGTGATGTCTCAATAAGACCTGAGATCACTTTCCGCAAATCACCCACAATGGCAGATTCCCTAGTTAGCAGCAGCTTGGAGCCGACCATGTCAGGTACCTGGGAGGCTTTAAGCAAAGGCTTCAAGAAATGCGCTTTTTGTAAAGCTTGCAAATATGGAGTGAACAAAACTCACTACATAAGTCCATTTAAAGAAAATCCCATACCCATCACCAAAAGACTGACATGTAAGATGGAGTTTGTGGTTTATGTGTTGCAGTGCCCGTGTCACCTAAATTATATAGGCAGCACGCGGCCCTCGGCGCACAAACGCATACTCCAGCATATTAGAGCTATAATTGGCAGAGACCAATCCTACCCGGTGGCGCGCCACTTCGAAGCAATGCATCACAGTGACCCTAGTGAACTTCAATATTATCTAGTGAATACGATTTTGCCATTGAAACGGGGAGGGGATAGGGAAGGCAAGTTACGCCTTTTAGAGACAAGGTATATTTTGGAAATGAACAGTAAGAGTCCGGCGGGACTAAATGACCGGGAGGACTTATATACCTGTTTAAAAGAGCTATGAAACTCTGTCAACAATCTCTATATCTAACTATATTAGTTCTATATATTTTATACTATAATGTACGACGTTTCTCTCGCTTTCGAGTTGGGTATTGGAAGTCGCTCTTGGTTATGCTCTGGTTGGGTTTGCTGAGTATACCCCGGTTGATGTGTTAGATTGATCTTTACACAGCCATTAAATAACCACATGGATCTATTAAATACTCTGGAAAACCGCAACTTCCATCCCTTCTGTGAAAACTCTTTTCATGTTTTATGAAAATGTAACACATTTTTTGTTATATAGCACGAGCACTTTATATTATTTTAGAATGGCACATATTTCACAGCTGCTTTCAAGGGTCCCCGTACTCACATGGATAAAAAAGAATATATTGGCATATCTGCAAAATCTGGTTAAATCACCTTTGTGTAAAGGATGAAAAAAGCCTTATACAAAGAGTTTGATTATTGTACATTAGTTAAATAGGATCATATAAATAGAATATTAAATTTCCACAGCAAATGTATACATGATGAATTTTAATGTGTACATATGTATATACAGGTAATGCTTTTATATAGAGATTAAGAGATATATATATATATATTTTTATATGTATTTTTTGATAATTTTGATATTTTTGATATACAAGGAGTGTCTCTTTTCCTTTTGATATAGGAATTTGTATATAGATGATTGATTGTATAAGTCATGTATAGATGATAATTAACTATGTATATAAGTGGAAATGAATTTCTATGTTTATTAATAGACATGATTGAAACATATGGAATTGAAGTGAATGGGCACTTGCCCGCAATTCTGATCTGATTTAACAAGATAAATATGCACTTGTCACTTTAAATACAAGCAGGATATGCCGCGCCTATTTTTTGAAGTATTTAAGACCCTTTTCTGTTTCAACATATGTCATGAGATCAAGCCTCGTTATGGGAGGTGAAACGCGTTATGGCGGATGGCTGGTGTAATTGAATGGAATAAATAAATCACCGAAGAAAATTGCACGAAAAACTTGGGCTTACTCTCGTTATTCCTTCCTTTCTTGAGAGGAGACATGGTGAATGACGTTTTCGGTTTATATATATATATATATATATATATATATATATATATATATATATATATATATATATATATATTACCTACTAACATTATGGAGATAGGACTACATTTGGCAGAGCACTTACGAGTGGAGAGGGGCGCCGAAGAAGGCCCACAAGCCGAAATGCATCCGCCTGAGTTTTCACCGAAATAAAGTGCTCCTTTTAAATCTCCCCTGGGGTCACTACTCTTTCATTCGGAGGAGATTCCTGTTATACAATTTTGCGACATGCCAGAGCGCAATTTTAGTGCACCCTCGCCACACAAGAGGTCCGAACGTCCTGGCAAGCTCGTCTGAGCATCTTTGTTTAGCTGTGTTAGCAGTTACGTTTGGCACCCACCTCGACGTCTGGAGAAAAACGGCGGTCGGGAGATATTGCTTCTCCTGTTTGGGCGACGGGGATTTCCTTGCCTGCCCCCGCTAAAGGACTCTACACGGAGCGGTTGTAGCGATGAAGGGGAGACCCGAGGGAGAACTGGACGTTGGTGTTGCCTCACCTCCCAGCAGGTTCGTGGTCTGTGCCTGTCATCCAGTGCCAAATCCAGCGTTGTTACCCCTAACGTGCATCACTGATCCCGCTATGCACCACATTGAAGCATTGTGGGTTTTGCAGTCCTCCCACGCAGGACTACATGGGTGTGCCTATTTTCATCTGGGGGCGGAGCAAGGCGCATAAAACATTATGGAGATAGGACTACATTTGGCAGAGCACTTACGAGTGGAGAGGGGCGCCGAAGAAGGCCCACAAGCCGAAATGCATCCGCCTGAGTTTTCACCGAAATAAAGTGCTCCTTTTAAATCTCCCCTGGGGTCACTACTCTTTCATTCGGAGGAGATTCCTGTTATACAATTTTGCGACATGCCAGAGCGCAATTTTAGTGCACCCTCGCCACACAAGAGGTCCGAACGTCCTGGCAAGCTCGTCTGAGCATCTTTGTTGGACTGTGTTAGCAGTTACGTTTGGCACCCACCTCGACGTCTGGAGAAAAACGGCGGTCGGGAGATATTGCTTCTCCTGTTTGGGCGACGGGGATTTCCTTGCCTGCCCCCGCTAAAGGACTCTACACGGAGCGGTTGTAGCGATGAAGGGGAGACCCGAGGGAGAACTGGACGTTGGTGTTGCCTCACCTCCCAGCAGGTTCGTGGTCTGTGCCTGTCATCCAGTGCCAAATCCAGCGTTGTTACCCCTAACGTGCATCACTGATCCCGCTATGCACCACATTGAAGCATTGTGGGTTTTGCAGTCCTCCCACGCAGGACTACATGGGTGTGCCTATTTTCATCTGGGGGCGGAGCAAGGCGCATAAAACATTATGGAGATAGGACTACATTTGGCAGAGCACTTACGAGTGGAGAGGGGCGCCGAAGAAGGCCCACAAGCCGAAATGCATCCGCCTGAGTTTTCACCGAAATAAAGTGCTCCTTTTAAATCTCCCCTGGGGTCACTACTCTTTCATTCGGAGGAGATTCCTGTTATACAATTTTGCGACATGCCAGAGCGCAATTTTAGTGCACCCTCGCCACACAAGAGGTCCGAACGTCCTGGCAAGCTCGTCTGAGCATCTTTGTTGGACTGTGTTAGCAGTTACGTTTGGCACCCACCTCGACGTCTGGAGAAAAACGGCGGTCGGGAGATATTGCTTCTCCTGTTTGGGCGACGGGGATTTCCTTGCCTGCCCCGCTAAAGGACTCTACACGGAGCGGTTGTAGCGATGAAGGGGAGACCCGAGGGAGAACTGGACGTTGGTGTTGCCTCACCTCCCAGCAGGTTCGTGGTCTGTGCCTGTCATCCAGTGCCAAATCCAGCGTTGTTACCCCTAACGTGCATCACTGATCCCGCTATGCACCACATTGAAGCATTGTGGGTTTTGCAGTCCTCCCACGCAGGACTACATGGGTGTGCCTATTTTCATCTGGGGGCGGAGCAAGGCGCATAAAACATTATGGAGATAGGACTACATTTGGCAGAGCACTTACGAGTGGAGAGGGGCGCCGAAGAAGGCCCACAAGCCGAAATGCATCCGCCTGAGTTTTCACCGAAATAAAGTGCTCCTTTTAAATCTCCCCTGGGGTCACTACTCTTTCATTCGGAGGAGATTCCTGTTATACAATTTTGCGACATGCCAGAGCGCAATTTTAGTGCACCCTCGCCACACAAGTGGTCCGAACGTCCTGGCAAGCTCGTCTGAGCATCTTTGTTGGACTGTGTTAGCAGTTACGTTTGGCACCCACCTCGACGTCTGGAGAAAAACGGCGGTCGGGAGATATTGCTTCTCCTGTTTGGGCGACGGGGATTTCCTTGCCTGCCCCCGCTAAAGGACTCTACACGGAGCGGTTGTAGCGATGAAGGGGAGACCCGAGGGAGAACTGGACGTTGGTGTTGCCTCACCTCCCAGCAGGTTCGTGGTCTGTGCCTGTCATCCAGTGCCAAATCCAGCGTTGTTACCCCTAACGTGCATCACTGATCCCGCTATGCACCACATTGAAGCATTGTGGGTTTTGCAGTCCTCCCACGCAGGACTGCATGGGTGTGCCTATTTTCATCTGGGGGCGGAGCAAGGCGCATAAAACATTATGGAGATAGGACTACATTTGGCAGAGCACTTACGAGTGGAGAGGGGCGCCGAAGAAGGCCCACAAGCCGAAATGCATCCGCCTGAGTTTTCACCGAAATAAAGTGCTCCTTTTAAATCTCCCCTGGGGTCACTACTCTTTCATTCGGAGGAGATTCCTGTTATATATATATATATATATATATATATATATATATATATTACCTACTGGCGTTCGCCAGTAGGTAGTTATAGTTAGGACCTAGTTTCCATAGGAAATCGTCAACATTCTATTTGGATTAACTTTGGCCCTGGTGGATGAATCTTTGCGAATTTCTCAAAGAAGATGGCTCGGTCCGCTGCGCTCCTTCCCTGAAAATTTGGGGGGGATTGGTGAAGTGGGGGCTGAGATAAAAGGGGGGTCCCAAAACGTGTTTTCTCCATGTTATTTTCCATAGGACGTTTAGACACGGCTACAGGTCGAATGGCTGAATGGATTTATAAGAAATTTGGCAAAACTGTAGAGTCCGGCTCGCAGATTACGCTTTTTGTGGAATGGTGTAAATCCGTTCAGTAGTTGTTGAGAAAATTAAAGTTAAAGTCAATTATATATCTATAAGCGCGGACGGGTGCGCGCACTTAAGCGGCTGCGCGCGCGCGGAATTTTTTTTTGCTGCGTGACGTCTGTTAACGTTCGATTCGAAGGAAATCAGGAAGTGTTGACCGCCATTTTGTCACTGCGAGTAAATATATTGTCATTTCAAAGCGTTGGAACATGGAAAGGGGAGAAGGTAGAGATTGTTTTGCTGCGTAGGTTTTCTCAGGGTGTGCAGTAAGGACCTTAAACGCGAAAATATATATATTTTTTTTTCGAAAAAAGTTGCGGGGTGCGCGCGAGTAAATATATTCTCGTTTCAAAGCGTTGGAACATGGAAAGGGGTGAAGGTAGAGATTGTTTTGCTGCGTAGGTTTTCTCAGGGTGTGCAGTAAGGACCTTAAACGCGAAAATATATATTTATTTTTTTCCGAAAAAAGTTGCGGGTGCGCGCACTCGGGCGCGCACAACTATTTACAAAAGTGTGAAAATGGAGATAAATCAGAAGTTTGAGTGCTTTGATATAAGGTGGCTCTGAAAAGAGCCCTTGTGTTAATTGAGTTGTTTCTGCATTTATAAGTAAGTACCGATGCAGAGTCTGATATAATATTGTTGGCAGCATTTTGAAAGGAAAGACAGGGGCCCATTTTCTGGTTAACAGGTGACCAGGCCAACTTTTCACGCCAGGCCCATTCCTGCAAAGTCGAACACCATTTTTAGGAGATCTGCAACCACCGGCAGTCACTGGGTTGCAGGAGCAGATGGACTCAAGCCTGTCGGGCGAAGCATCGTTGCACCGCCACAGTGGACGAGACCCTGCTGGGTGAGTGGAGCGTCGCTGTACCGCAACAGTGGGCGAGTCCTTTGCTGGGCTCGTGGAGCGTCCCTATACCGCCACAGTATGCGAACCCTTTGCTGGGCTCGTGGAGCGTCCCTATATCGCCACAGTGGACGAACCCTTTGCCGGGTGCGTGGATCGTTGGGGGTGCAGCTGAGGGGCCTCCACCTGGGGAGGCGGGAGAGGCTCGTCCGCGCTGCCTCTCCCTCCCAGTGCACCCCACGGCGTCTTGCTGACATTTGTTATGGCCGGACCAGGCGATGAAGAGAGGGGGGGGGTCGGAGGCATATGCAAGACATTCCCCCCTCGTGGCCTGCAAGGCGCTGAAAAAAGAAGAGAATGGGAAGACAACTACATCTTGGGTAGGGCCCATGCCTTCTCTGGCCGATGGCGGCCGGCCGCTCTTTGCCACGGCCCCAGGAACGGATCCCTTGGTTCATCCTGGGGACAGGTCTTGGCGAGTGGTGTCGCCTCCGGACTATTCACGTAATGGTTCTCCACCCCAGGCC
Organism: Lissotriton helveticus; assembly: GCF_964261635.1. Classification (NCBI taxonomy): domain Eukaryota; kingdom Metazoa; phylum Chordata; class Amphibia; order Caudata; family Salamandridae; genus Lissotriton; species Lissotriton helveticus. Next base: position 873,372,000 of record NC_136068.1, on the reverse strand, counting down.
GTTGCCGACGGCTTTTGTAGACTTTCTGACGCTCAAAAACCCTACTAGAAAGCAGCCCAAAAGTAGCCCAACATTGCTACTTTGGGGAAGGAGGGATAGGGACGGCGTCAAGTAGACGGCGAAATGCATTGTGGGTTTGTTGCTGCGGCCGTTTGTCATGTAAATAGTTGTTTTAATATATTTTTGTTCAAGAATAAAAACGTTTTAACCTGTTATTTTGCTGTCGTGTGGTATATTTCTAATATTTGTCGCTCTGATGTCGTTTCCCCTCCCAAATGTAACATGTGATTGTAATCTACAGCCTGACATTCCGACAGGACATGAGAGCAAAAGGGGGGGGTCAGATCTGAAGTTGGGCTGGCGATAAGATCACGTTTTGCTATGTGGGGCTATCTATGTTCGTGATGGGGCCTAAAAGGGGGCAAGATGGCGGGGCCACTGTGCCGTGACTTTCGCTTTAACTCCAACAGTGGTGAGGGTGAACACAAATGAACGCCGCTTATGTACATATACATTTTCATTTTCAACACCACATGAAACCTGCGTCAGGTTTCATATAGGTGTTTTGTTGCAGGTGGGCATTCATTTGCATGAAAGCCCTGTAAAACTAACACAGTGAAATTTACAAGATTTCACTGAGTCAGCTTTATAGCATTCCTGAATCAAATACTTACGCCTGTTTGAAACAGGCATAAGGAGTGATGCACCATGCAATGTGTGGCTTGCTCCTGTGCATTGGAGTAGACATGTCGTGCTTACGACGTGATTCCTGCAATGTGCTGCTTTTGCGGCACAGGTGCGTGACGCATCTGTGTTGTTTTTGCTCAATGGTGCTCCACATTGTAAATGCGGCACACCATGGGTGGCAGAGCATCGGTGCACTTTAACTGGTGCATCTCTGGGGATGCGCCAGTTAACATAAATCTGCCCCTTTACATTTAAGTATGAGCAGGGGACACAGTTTTGGTGAGGCTTATCCAAGGTTAAAAAGAGATGAGTCCTGTTCACTGAAAACTTGGACATAGGACTCACCTCCTCAGCATCGCTGGACATGGCTAAATAATAGCTGCAAAATGTTACTCTTGTTAAAAAAATTTACTATTATAGTCTCTGAGATTTGTCTCTTACTCTGCAACATCTCATTGTTGTTCTCTTTCTTTAAAGATAACGACAACATTAACCATGAGTGATAATAAGCAATCCGTTGATCTCGATCTTATCGTTGAACTTGTCATTGAAACGTCAGTGGAAGTGGATCCCTTAGATGAATTAAATCCTGAGGATGATGAAGAACATGATGAGGATGCCGATTTGTCAGAATTGTATGACATAGGGTGGGAAGCTGACGTGCTTCAGCATATGGAACTATAAACATTTATTTTTAAAATGTACTGGAAATAAAAAGTAAAAATGTAAACCGTTTCATTTAAAATTAAACATAACTTGAAAAACAGGTTATGTGTAGTGTTTTTAATAAAATAGTCAAATATGCTCATAAAAATATTTCTAAACCAATGAAAAGCTTTATTAACAAGTCATATGACCTGTTATGCTTACGTTACGCGCTCCGCGCCGCGCCCCGGATTGTTGGTCATTCAAACTGAGGCTGGCGTCAGCATGAGAGCGCCAACGTCTCGTGGCTATGCCATTCAGAAAATATTGTTGGCAGCATTTTGAAAGGAAAGATCTGCAACCACCGGCAGTCACTGGGTTGCAGGAGCTGATGGACTCAAGCCTGTCGGGCGAAGCATCGTTGCACCGCCACAGTGGACGAGTCCTTTGCCGGGTGCATGGAGCGTCGCTGCACCGCAAGAGTGGACGAGTCCTTTGATCGGTGCGTGGAGCGTCGCTGCACCGCAAGAGTGGACGAGTCCTTTGACGTGTGCGTGGAGCGTTGGGGGTGCAGCTGAGGGGCCTCCACGTGGGGAGGCGGGAGAGGCTCGTCCGCGCCGCCTCTCCCTCCCAGTGCACCCCACGGCGTCTTGCTGACATTTGTTATGGCCGGACCAGGCGATGAAGAGAGGGGGGGGTCGGAGGCATATGCAAGACATCCCCCCCTCGTGGCCTGCAAGGCGCCGAAAGAGGATCGTCCACGCCGCCTCTCTCTCCCAGTGCACCCCACGGCGTCTTGCTGACATTTGTTATGGCCGGACCAGGCGATGAAGAGAGGGGGGGGTCGGAGGCATATGCAAGACATCCCCCCCTCGTGGCCTGCAAGGCGCCGAAAGAGGAAGAGAATGGGACCACAACTACATCTCGGGTCGGGCCCATGCCTTCTCTGGCCGATGGCGGCCGGCTGCTCTTTGCCACGGCCCCAGGAACGGATCCCTTGGTTCATCCTGGGGACAGGCCTTGGCGCGTGGTGTCACCTCCGGACTATTCAGGTAATGGTTCTCCATAGTTGTTTTAATATATTTTTGTTCAAGAATAAAAACGTTTTAACCTGTTATTTTGCTGTTGTGTGGTATATTTCTAATATTTGTCGCTCTGATGTCGTTTCCCCTCCCAAATGTAACATGTGATTGTAATCTACAGCCGGACATTCCGACAGGACATGAGAGCAAAAGGGGGGGGTCAGATCTGAAGTTGGGCAGGCGATAAGATCATGTTTTGCTATGTGGGGCTATCTATGTTCGTGATGGGGCCTAAAAGGGGGCAAGATGGCGTCGAGCTCGGTTTCTCTCACTAGTTTCATATTTCTCATGAGGGGTTGTTCCTAATGTTTCTATTTTAGCAAGGTCAAAAAGAGATCCTATCAGTGGCCTACTGATTTTGTTCGATTCCTTTTGTTTTCTCTAACGATTTTTAAGTTAAAGTTTGCTAGTACGATACAGCGGCTAGTCCGCATTTTATATATATGTCTTTTTTATTAGGGGTGTCCTCCGGTGGAGTCGGACGATCTACCTCTAATAATAAACGGTAAGTGTTCCTCTGAAGGAATGCGTCTTGAAAGTGGCTGACTGTAATGTATGATATTTCACTCAGTGACTTTCAGGCCCATGCTGTTTCAAAACTGTGCATGTGCTTGAAGCAGGCGTAGGTATTGACGCAGCATAGAAACTACTAGGAACCAATTGGAAGTGTTGTTTTCAAGTCACATGACTTCACATGCGCGTCTCAGGACGTGTACGCGGTGATAGTATCTGGTTGGAAGTAGCGGTCTAATTCAGGGAAGTTTCAAAACGTGAAAAGGAGTAAATCTAACCACATCCGGATTGAATATATCTTCTGAGTAGTATAAGTTCTATGATGGGTCTATGAAGAAATTTAATAAGTTACAATCGCGAAGTTTTCCCGAAATATATCGGCGGGTGCGCGCACACGGTCGCGCACGATCGAAAGCCAAAAACGGGGAGATAAACGCCCTTTATAATATGCTCCTGGAGCTGTTTTTGGTACAATGAGTTAGTTCTGAAAATAACTTTTTTTTTTAAAACAACTGTTATGTTGTTTTTTAAATGAAATGAAGAAATGTATCTTTTCTCGGGGCATTTATGACTCGCAATTTTTAGTTTAGTAAGAATGAGGCTCTGCTCTCCGTACAGAAGAATTTCTCCACACTCGTTGCATTTCATGTGCACCTTTGCAAGATATGGTCTCAAGTCCATCACAGCACTCGATGGAGATACAGGTCGTCCACCAGAAGATGTGCTGGCCACCTCTGATAGTAATAGCGTGGCCAGGGCTCTTGTCGATGCCTTTGCAAATTCCACAGGGTGCACTTGTTTGACATGCCGCATCATGGTATGTATGGAAAAGGAATATTTTTTTCTTGGATTTCCTCTTGAGAGAACCGAATTGCATATCGTGCAGGTAACTTTTGGCGCATTTACTTTCTTTAATTCTTCAGGATAAGTAAAAATTTTCCAAATAAAACATTCCTTTTTTCTTTTTAAAGGTAGTAGCTCATTTCCTTCAGATTCGGAAGATGAATGCGGGGCGGCAGCCATTTCAGCAAAGTCTTCCGAAGGGTGTTGAACGTTGTTCTCTTTTGAGAGTACAAAAGATAGTGAGGGAAGTGGGTGGAGTCCTTCGTGTAAATTGCAGAATAGAAACTACTAAGAACCAATTGGAAGTGTTGTTTTCAAGTCACATGACTTCACATGCGCGTCTCAGGACGTGTACGCGGTGATAGTATCTAGTCACGTACATCATTTGGAAGTAGCGGTCTAATTCAGCGAAGTTTCAAAACGTGAAAAGAAGTAAATTCAAACATATTCGGATTTAATATATCTTTTGAGCTCGATTCAAGCATACAATTGTTAAAGTATAAAACCTTTTATATATTTTTTTAAAATACCAAGGTGTGTACATTCGGTCACACACAAAAGTTTAAAAAGACATTCGGCTCCATTTAATGAACATTTTCATAATATTAAAAAAGAAGCCTAGGTTTAGTCTGTTTGACGTATTATAAGTTCTTTGATGGGTCTATGAAGAAATTCAATAAGTTCAGATTGCAAAGTTTTCACGAAATATATAGGTGGGTGTGCGCACACGGTCGCGCACGAAAGCCTGGAAATGCGCTATCCATTTTATTGAGAACTGTTGCCGAGAGTGCGCACACCGGGTCGCGCACGAAAGGTTAGAAAGGCTATTTTTATTTACAGACAAATTTTAATGCGTTGAAAAAAAGGCAAGGTACAGACTTTCTAATTCTGTATCGCTTTACAAGGAGTCTCTATGCAACTTGAACAGTGAAGAAAACGGCTTGTTTCCGAAAAAAATATTGCCAGAACTTTATGGACAAAAGTATAGGTTGTATACACGAGATATTTTTGAATTAGCATTTTAAAAACCAATGAAATTCACTGAAAAAACCATAGGTTTTACACACGTTATAGTTAGGAAGTAGCATTTACAAAACCTATGAAATTCACTGAAAAACCATAGGTTTGACACCAGTTATAGTTAGCTGGAAATTTTACTGATATAAAACCAATGAAATTCCACGTTATAGTTAGTTGGACTCACTATAACTTGCGCGTGTAATGCACTGCTGATGACGTCACATATTACATCTCTCATGACATCACTGATAACACCATCCTTGTGACACAGTGACAGACCTCCTTTCACTGTAATCTAACCCTTGAAACGCATATTCAAAAATAGAAACTAAAATGTTCAAAAAAATGGAGATACTCATACAAGTTACAACAACCAATTCAATAATTCCACCATCTATATACACATGCACTAATTCACCAACATTTCTATATAGTCACTCATACATATATTCACTAATCATATGTAGTGATACACCTACACATCCTGTTACACACCGACAGTCATCCAAAAGTTATTCACACACATACTCACACATGCAAATAAACTATTGAACATCCATTTATTTGCATAAACAGCTATACACACACTACCACTTTACTTCTAAGGAAACTTACACATACTTACTCTCTTAAAAATCACTTATAGAAACACATACTAATTTAAACAGGAACTCTTACAATACCTCACTCTCACATATAGTCACTTATATACATCAATATTCACATATACTACATTAAAACATATGTAGTTACTGATAAAGACACTAATAAGACAGTCATTCACTCACTAACACAGACATATGCACACTAATCCACCCATACAGTCCTGCACATATGCTGTCTTCAAAACACATACAAACAGAGACTCAGTCATTCTTGCATCTATGTACTAAGTAATACTCCCACCAAAGCATGCAACACTCATACTGATACTAAGAAAAACATCTAATAACCTATATACATACACATGTATTTACTCATCAACCCATGCAGCCACTTATACACAAAGTGAAACACTAATACATATATTTAAATATTTAAGCATTACTCAGTAATATATGTATTCACTAAGATATTCAATAATATATACATATGTAACACATATTTATTTTTCAGAAAGACACACATTCACTGGATGGTGTTATCAGTGATGTCATGAGTGATGTAATATGTGACGTCATCAGCAGTGCATTACACGCGCAAGTTATAGTGAGTCCAACTAACTATAACGTGGAATTTCATTGGTTTTATATCAGTAAAATTTCCAGCTAACTATAACTGGTGTTAAACCTATGGTTTTTTCAGTGAATTTCATAGGTTTTGTAAATGCTACTTCCTAACTATAACGTGTGTAAAACCTATGGTTTTTTCAGTGAATATATATATATATATATATATATATATATATATGTATATATATATGTATATATATATATATACAGTGAAAGATAAGCCATCCCTGCACTTCCCAGCAGGCGAACAGAGACAACGCGGATCCCAAAGTTCAGGCAAGATTCTTTATTAATCACAGAGTTTTGGGGCAGATGCCCTTGCTCACAGACAATCAGATCTCGGCCCGCCATTAAAAAAAGAAATATATATATATATATATATATATATATATATAGGAATACTCTGACAACTTAGGCCTCTTGGAGGGGTCCCGCAGGGTCACTGCTAGGGGGAAATTAAATAAAAACAATTCTGTGGGAGCCACACAGTAGTCAAAGCTCTGTCAAAAAAAAAATAGAAGTGTGGGTTCCCCTGCTTCTTTACTAATAGGCCCCTGGATGGCGCAGGTCCCAGGGGCATGATTACTTATTGAAAGGAGGGGGGCGCAAGGGGCCCCCTTCCTATGGCTTACTATAAGCCCTGGGAACCACCATCTCGCTGGAGCACTTTCAAATAAGTGTGCAGGTGGACCCGCTGGTCTCGCCCCTGCACCAGGGACCACCATCTCCATGAGGCAAGCGTAGTTAAGTTATTGTGGGGGGGGGCATGCAGCCACCCCACAGCTCCGAGGATCACCAGCTTCCACACGCAAAAAATAAAATCAATGCACGGAGGCCGCACAGACTCTCACCACCCCAGGAACACCACCTCTCCAGGGCATTTTTTTTAATCTAAGGGAGACCCATGTGCCTCCCCCTGCAGCCTGGTGGGCGGTCACCTCCCTTGGGCAGAAAAGAAATACTGTAGGGGGTCTGTTGCAGACCCCCGGGGACCGCCGCCTCCACAGGGCAAAGATTTAAGATGGAGGGAGGGGCTACGCGGCCCTCCTCGTGGTGTCATTTATGGCCTTGGGGACTGCCACCGCCACAAGGCCAGCTCCTGCTACCTCCTGAGGTGCCCACCCTCAGGAGGTAGCTGTTTGATTTTGCTTGGTGGGAGCTGACAGCTCCAACAAAGCAAAAGCAAATATATATTTCTGCTTTCTACAAGCCGGAGCTGTTAAACAGCTCCGGCTTGCAAAAGACTGAGTTTTCATCTGTTTCTCTACATGCAAATATGTGTGCAGAGAAACAGATGAAAACACTGCTCTGACAGACAGGATGCGGCCTTACAGCTGCACCATCTCTGTCACAGCAATACCGACTCCTGCAGGGGCGGGGAGCCGGCGGGGAGCCGGCAGGGTCCGCGGGGGCCTTGAGTCTCCCTCTTGGGTCCCCAACACAGGTCACTGGGTGAAATAGGTTGGGGCATGTGGGATTGGGTCCAAGGGGCTGAAACTGGCCCAGGGAGGAAGTCCGCTTGGCCCCCTCCCCATTGCAAAACAGCAGGGCCTCAGGGAATGGGGTCCATGGGGCTGAAATCACCTGGGCAGGGGTGCACATGGTCCCCCTCCTCTTTAAAAAGATTTATTTTAAAAAGCCAGGTCCTGGTGATGGGGTCACCAGGGCCGATATCAGCCCAATGATGGGGGCCATGCGGCCTCCCTTCCCATTACAAAATGCCCTGAGTTCTGCTGGGCCCATATCGACATGAGGAGGGGAGCTACACCCCACCCCTAATAAAGAAAATGTTGGTACGAGGGAAGTTGCCAGAGGCCCCATCCCCTTTCTCAACCACTCTGCAATGGGGACTCCTGGCAAACAACTTGTTGGGGGAGAAAGTCCCCTTGGATAGAGAGGGTCCTTGGGGACACCAACCCCTCTTGTTACCTCCAATAAGTCCCCTCAGTGGGATTACTGAGTGGTCATACCAGACCTCCCCTTTCTCCACCACTCTGCAAACGCGCCTTCTGGCACACTACTGGTTGCAGGATGAAGTCCCCTTAGATGCTGAGGCTCCTTTGGGACCAAAAACCCCTCCTGTTACCTCCAGTAAGTCTCACACAGTGGGATTGCTGAGATCTCGTGGGAGGTCCCACCCCTTCAGCATCACTCTGCAAACCCACCTCCTGCCACACTACTGGTTGGGGCATGAAGTCCCATTGGCTGCTGAGGGTCCTTGGGGGCCAACAACCCTTCCTCATGCCTCAACACTCGACTATCCTTCTACATACCCACCCGCCAACTAAGATCCTCCAATCAAGGCCTGGCCGCAGTTCCGCGTATCCAAAGATCCACCATGAGAGGTAGATCCTTCTCCTACTTGGCGGCCAAGACTTGGAACTCACTCCCCACTCACCTGCGCCTTACACAGAACCACATCTCTTTCAAAAAAGAACTTAAAACCTGGCTATTCGATAAATAATTAACCCCCTCCCCAAGCGCCTTGAGACCCTCTGGGTGAGTAGTGCGCTATATAAATTCTTGAACTTGAACTTGAACTTCCTGTTACCTCCAGTAATTACCACACAGCAGGATTGCTTAGAGCTCATGGGAGGCCTTGCTCCCTTTTGCCACCACTGTGCAAACATTCCTCCTGGCAAACCAGAGGTTGGGGGTAAAGTCCCCTTGGCTGCTGAGGGTCCTTTGGGTCAACAACTCCCCCTGTATTCTCCAGTAACTCCCACAAAGCGGGATTGTTGAACGGTCATACGAAGCCCAACCCCGTGTCTCCACCACTCTGCAAACATGCCTCCTGGCGCAATACTTGATGGAGGATGACGTACCTTTGGATGCTGAGGGTCCTTGGGGGACAAGAATCCCTCCTGTTGTCAGCAGTTAGTCTCACACAGTGGAATTGCTGATAGCAGGTTAGAGGCTCCGTTCCCTTTCTGCACAATTCTGCAAGCATGCCTAGTAGTTAAAAAACATGAAATCCATAAAAAAAAAACAAATGTTACAGGGACATTATAGTTAGAAATAGAATTTAAGAAACCTTAGGAATTCACTTAAAAAAAAAAAGTTATAGGGGCTCAATAGTTAGTAAATAGATTTAAAAAAACATCGAAATTGTCTGAACAAAATAAAGGTTACAGGAACATTAAAGTTAGGAAATATAATTATAAAAACCTTAAAAATTCAGTGAAAAAACAAAGGTTACAGGGACGTTTCTGTTAGGCTCAGATTTTACTCATGCAAAACCATTGAAATTCAGCAGCTGTTGTTACCGGAGTCCCCACAATGCACTGCTTATGACAATGCATATTGCATTGCTCATGACATGGTCAGTGATATCACTGATGACATCTCACGTGACATCACCGATGACATCATCCACCAAACCACTCTCACACCCACCACACAGCCATTCATCCTCTTATACACCTACTCACATACCCACATAATCACTCACATACCCATTTATAGACCCATACCAGTACTCACACAGCCAGTCATTCCTCAATTGAGACATTCACACACCAACTCATTCACTTACATAGCCACTCATACATCCATTCACTCACCCATACAGCCACTTACACAGCGTAGTATTCATCCCCACAGCCATACGCTCACCTGTACAACTACTCATACAAAGACTTGTTCACTTACACAGCCAGTCACACACCTATTTATCCTCTCAACACAGTCACTCACTCACCCATACAGCCACTGATGCCCCCATCATAGCCACCCCCCCCCAGGTCAGGTGCTGGCACATAGTGGGACACCTCATTTCCACTCTGAAAACATGCTGCCCTCAGAGCACACCCGCTCCCAATTATCCCTCCCACACACACACATTAGCCAGCCACCCCCACAACTCAGCCTTCTAAATTCAGAACTCACCCATCCACACTCGCAACACTGCTGCCAACTCTACTCATACCTGCACCTGATCACACACCTAACCTGACCACATCGCAGCCATCCATATGCATAACACTGCCACCAACCTCACTCATAACCACACCAGACCCAAGACTGGATGAGATTATGACCACACTTCACCAAATCAAAAAGGAACTCCTATCTTTTAAGGAGGTGATGTCGAGACAATCTTGGCGCACTATTTGCTCAAGAACGTCTAAATCGAGTGAGCGCCCAAACCACCTAACATTCACCACGAAACTTACTCTACCTAGTTTGAAAACAGTTCCTTCCAGTGATACAACCCACCCAATACGAAGCATCAATCCGTATTTGGAGAGCGATCTTCTCTCTCTACTACACTCTTATGAACCCTCTCTTACGAACCCCTTAACTCCCACTCATATTACCATACCTTCTATCCCCCTCAACCCGCACAGGTCCTCTACACACAACAAAAGAGGAATCATCGACAACAACCTAGGAATAGTCCCTCTCATTCAGGATCCCACTTCTTCCCTCTTCACACCCCTTCTTTAATGCACACTCCTAAATTGTAGATCTGCCTCTAGACACGCAGCGGACATAGCTGACCTGATCATCTCACAGGAGATCGCCCTGATAATGTTAACCGAAACCTGGCTAACGGAATCCTCCACTCCACTCATTGACATTCTAGTCCACCCTAACTACGAAATCATTAGATTGGATAGAATTGCTAAAATAGGGGGAGGTATCACCTGTATACATCGTAGCAACATCACTGTAAACACTGCCATATCCCCGTATTCCCCTCTTGCGAATACATATTCCTCAACATCAGCAGCATCGACAAACCAGTTTGCTCACTACACATCATCTATCATCCACCTAGGGACAACCTCATCTTCACCAAACACCTCATGGATATGGTTTTAACGAACACCGGGCTTCAAAACACCCAAATATTCCTTGGCGACTTCAAACTCCATTGGAACGACCACAACGACGCAATGGTCAACAGTCTCAAAAACGTCCTAGATGATCTAGCCCTCACCCAAATTTGCAACAGCCCTACACATAATAAAGGCTCAATCCTGGATTTAATAATCTCCAAAAGTGATGTAATTCAGTTGGAGTCGATCCAACCCTGTGACTGGTCAGACCATCATATTATCACCTTCTTTATCAAGGAAACACTGAAACTTAACTCGGTTCAATCCACAAAACCAAAGGTATGGAAAAGAGACTTGAAAAAAACTCAAACCCAACTCATTACCTTCCTCCAGCTACAACCTTCTTCTGCCCCTTGCAGGTTCTTCAGACGTCCATGATCTCACCAACCACTACCTCAATTCCATGACCTCGATAATTAACGAGGTAGCCCCCTTTCAACTAAAGAGAGTTTCCACTAACGACTCTAAACCCTGGTACAACGGGCTACTTAAAGAGGATAGACGGTCTCTCAGAACTTATGAATGCAATTAGAGATCAGTCCCATCTGCTAATCACCTCAAGTTACTAAGGAAAAGAGAAATGCTTATTATAGAAAGATCAAGCGCACTTAAGCAGACTTCTTCAGCCACCAACTAGACCAAGCAAGAAATCGTCCCCAAAAACTTTTCCAGCTGATCAAAACCCAATCTAAGGTTGCACCTCAACAGCTAAAAGACATAGCCCTCACACAACCCAACTGTGAAGAATTTTCTGCCTTCTTTAATCAGAAGACTGACAACATCAAGAAGGATCTCCTAAATGCCCTATTACTACACTCAGGTCCTCATACGAAAACCTCCCCTTCACTGCCAACTGCGCCACACCAAATACCCTCAAAGTTTGACCTAAAAAATGACGCAGCCTGGTCATCCTTTGCTACTTACACTGAAGAAGCCTAGCAAGATTCTTAATACCCTGAAGCCTGCCAATCACCTCACCGATCCTCTCACTGCAAATGCTGTTAAAGACTTAACCCCATGGCTTCTGCTTCTCTGGACCAAAATCATTAACAGTTCACTTCAACGAGGCTGCATCCCGGACTCCCTCAAAGTTGGACAGGTATCACCCATCCTAAAGAAACCCACAGCTGACCCTACGGACCTATACAACTATCGTCCTATTTCCAAAGTTCCTACTGTGGCAAAATTACTGGGAAAATGTGCACACCACCAACTGACTAAAGATATTGATCACTTTGACCTTCTTAATAATCACCAACCAAGCTTCAGAGCAGGTCACATCACTAAATCAGCCGTGATACACATTATTGACGATGCGCTACAAATCCTTGATCAGAACGGATCATGCCTACTCATCCTGCTAGACCTAGCCTCGGCCCTTGATACGGTCAAACAGGAGAATCTGATAGCTCTTCTAAAACATAGAATGGGTCTATCAGGGGTCAGTGTTAAACTAGTTTACCTCTTCTTACCATAACAGGATGCAAAAATTCAAGGTCAACAACACTCTGTCCAAACCCGTACCAGTAACGTTGGGAGTCCCGCAAGGGTCCTCACTATCTCTGACATTGTTTAACCTGTTCATGGAACCACTCACCGAAATGCTACAGGCGTTTAACATGCAATATCACATGTACACTGATGATACACAACTATATCTTAAGATCAACACCCTAGAAGATATTAAATTGCTTAACACAACGCTCAGGAACACCCAGACATGGCTGGCAGAAAACCATCTAAAATTTAACGCTCTAAAAACCGAATTCCTCCTTATAGCTCTACCCGCCAAAGTCCCCATAATGCAAGACTGGATCAAACAGCTTACTGCACTCAATGTTCAACCAACCATTGTGGACTCAGCAAAATCTTTGGGAAGAACTCTTGACAGCAACCTCAATATGCAGAAACACATTAGCAACGCAACAAAGGGAGCAAACTTTCAGATAAACACACTGAGGAAGTTGAAACCCTTCCTGCCAGTTAATGACTTCAAGCTGCCAGTACAAGCTCTACTTATCCCTTGTGTGGAGTACAGAAGTGTCTCTCTGTGTGGCCTTCCAAAAGCCACAACGGCACCCCTAAAAACCTCAATAAATGCTGCAGCGAGACTCATCACTGGTTCAAAAAGAAGTTCCCACATTTCCCCAGACTTAAAAGCCATGAATTGGCTACCACTCAAAGCCAGAATTCATTTATAAATAGAGTACATGACGCATAAGGCCATACATCACAATGCACCCAGCTACCTTGCACAGAAATTGTCGATCTTTGGTGGGATAAGATCTTCAAGAAGTGCGGAAAACCTACTACTGAAACCTCAAAGATTCAACAAGAAGAAAACATGTAAACAAACAAGGGTTTGGATGGCTCCCAGGATATGGAATACAGTTTCCCCAGATACCAGACTGAATGCTTCTAATGTATCTTTCAAAAAGGAAGTAAAAGTGATTCTCATGGGAAAATTCCCCTGAGCATAGTATAAAGAAATTCTGAGAACAATCGTACCCTTACTAGCAATCCTTACTATGACAAGGGTCAAACTAGACATCCTAGTCACTTTATCTGCTCTTGACCTGACTCAACGGGTATGTCCTGTTATGTGCCCTACTGCTTTCCTTTGCACAAGATGTTATGTATATGTGATTTACCTGCATTTATTTGTTTGTATAATTAACCTGACTTAACCCCTTCGCTGCTAGGCCTTTTCCCCTCCTGTGCTAAGCCTTTTTTTGGCGATTTGGGATAGTGCGCGCTTAGGCCCCTGTAACTTTTTGACCACATAAGGTATCCACACCAAATTTGCGTCCTTTTCTTCCAACATCATGTGGATTTAAAGGTGCCCAGGGTTTGTGGATTCCATTGGAGGGGTCCCAGAAATTAAGCAAAATACAGTGAAATGTTAGTTTTTTTCAGAAAAATGGGAAAAACGGGCTGCAAATAAAAGCCTCTGGGTTTTTCCCTGCAAATGTTATCAAAAAAGGGGTTGTGGGGCTGAAATCTCCATTTTTTCAGCTTTTAGGGAATGACAGTCTTTTGTCAGAGAACCAACATTTTTCACACAGTTTTGGCATTTTTCCGGGACATAGCCTATTTTTGCTATTTTTTGAGCTTTCAACCTCCTTCCAGTTAATGGTAGAAATGAGTTTGAAAGCAATAATGGATCCTGGAAAGCTATACATTTTCGAAACGTAAACAAAATTCTGAATTCAGAAAAGGGTCATTTGTCTAAATCCTGGAAGGTTTCTTTATAGAAACTAACATTTAAATATTGGAATAATTGAAAGTTAGTTAAAAAAACAGCCTTTTGTCTCAACGTTTTCACCTATAACTTCTTGTAATTTTGACAGCTCTTTGAAAGCAATATACCGTTACATCCGCGTAACCTTTCTGGTTGTGGGGTTATATAGGACTTCTAGTTTCACCAAGAACCCGACGAACCCAGAGCCAAAAACTGAGCAGCAACTTTCAATGGTATTTTATTATTTACTGGGTATAGAGCGCTTATTCTTGGAAAATGTATACATGGAAAAATCAGTATGAAAGACACCTATGTATTTCTGAATTGGGTACAAATTATAGAGTTTAGAAATAGTATATATTTGTACATTTTCAAAATTGGGAATACTCATACTAGCATTTGAATTATTGGTCATTTTTCAAAAAGATTTCTTTTTTACACAATGTCTTTCATTGGGAAGGGAGAAATGCATGAAAACTCAATAGGTAATAACAGTTGATTTACAAATCTGAATTAAACTATGTCTCCCGATACAAATGGTACCTCACTTGTGTGGCTCGGCCTTGTGCCTGTGACAGGAAACGCCGCGAAATGCAACGTGGTCACCCCTCAATTTTGCAGTTAAAAATGGACCCTTTTTTGGCAAAGTGCCTAGCTGTAGTTTTGCACCCTAGCTCTGCCGGCACCTAGGGAAACCTAGCAAACTTATACATTTTTAAAAAGTAGACACACAGGGGAATTCAGGATGGGGTGACTCAACTGCCTCCCAACAGGTTCTGTTACCCAGAATCCCTTGTAAAGCTAAAAAATTTACAAAAAACACATTTTCCTCACATTTCTGTGGTGGAAAGTTCTGGAATCTGTGTGGATCAACAAATTTTCACCTGCTCAGCGTTTCCCCAGGTCTCCCGAGAAAAATGGTACCTCACTTGCCTGGGTCTGTCTAGTGCCTTCGACAGGAAACGGCACAAAACGCAACGTGGTCGCACCTCAATTTCGCAGTCAATACTGGTCCTTTTTTGGCTATGTGCCTACCTGTAGTTTTTTAACCCTAGCTCTGCCGGCACCTAAGGAAACCTAGCAAACCTATACATTTTTAAAAAGTAGACACCCAGGGGAGTTTAGGATGGGGTGACTCAACTGCCTCCCACCAGGTTCTATTACCCAGAATCCCTTGCAAAGCTAAAAAATTGACCAAAAAAGCGCATTTTCCTCACATTTCTGTTGTGTAAAGTTGTGGAATCTGTGTGGATCAATGAATTTTCACCCACCCATCGTTCCCCAAGGTTTCCCGAGAAAAATGGTACCTCACTTGCCTGGGTCTGCCTAGTGCCTGCGACAGGAAACAGCGCAAAATGCAACGTGTTCGCAGCGCAATTTCGCAGTGAAAACGGACCCTATTTTGGCAAAGTGCCTACCTTTTGTTTTTGAAGCCTAGCTCTGCCGGCACCTAGGGAAACCTAGCAAACCTATACTTTTCTGAAAACTAGACACCCAGGAGAATTCAGGAAGGGGTGACTCAACTAACTCCCTCCAGGTTCTGTTACCCAGAATCCCTTGCAAAGCTAAGAAATTGACAAACAAAACGCATTTTCCTCACATTTCTGTGGTGGAAAGTTCTGGAATCTGCGTGGATCAACACATTTCCACCCACCCCATGTTCCCCCATGTCTCCCAAAAAAAATGGTACCTCACTTGCCTGGGTCTGCCTAGTGCCTGCGACAGGAAACAGCGCAAAACGCAACGTGTTCGCACTGCAATTTCGCTGTGAAAACGGACCCTTTTTTGGCAAAGTGTCTACCTTTTGTTTTTGAACCCTAGCTCTGCTGGCACCTAGGGAAACCTAGCAAACCTATACATTTCTGAAAACTAGACACCCAGGGGAATTCAGGATGGGGTGACTCAACTGCCTCCCACCAGGTTCTGTTACCCAGAATCCCTTGCAAAGCTAAACAATTGTCAAAAAAACGCATTTTCCTCACATTTCTGTGGTGGAAACTTCTGGAATCTGCGTGGATCAACAAATTTCCACCCACCCCGCGTTTCCCCAGGTCTCCCGAAAAAAATGGTACCTCACTTGCCTGGGTCTGCCTAGTGCCTGCGACAGGAAACAGCGCAAAATGCAACGTGTTCGCACTGCAATTTCGCTGTGAAAACGGGCCCTTTTTTGGCAAAGTGTCTACCTTTTGTTTTTTAACCCTAGCTCTGCCGGCACCTAGGGAAACCTAGCAAACATATACATTTCTGAAAACTAGACACCCAGGGGAATTCAGGATGGGGTGACTCAACTGCCTCCCATCAGGTTCTGTTACCCAGAATCCCTTGCAAAGCTAAAAAATTGTCCAAACAAACGCATTTTCCTCACATTTCTGTGACCCCCCCAAAAAATAAGGTAGTTTTGCTAAAGGTAACTTTTAAGTCTCCACCGTACGAATTGGGCCTTTTCCTGTTGCAGCCACTATGCCTACCCATGCAAGTGAGGTACCATTTTTATCGGGAGACCTGGGGGAACACTGGGTGGGAGGAAATTTATGTGAGCCCAGTGATGCTATGCTTTCCCACACAAAAAAGAGTGAAAAAACTGCTTTTTCAGCTAAAATTGAGGTTTGCAAGGGATTCTGGGAAAGCTGGTAGTTTTGACAATGTCAAAACCACCAGCTTTTGCAAGAGGGGTTACCTGGGTTTTTGGCCCCGTGCTAGTCGGCCATCTAGGGAAACCTACCAAACCCACACATTTCTGAAAAGTAGACACCCGGGGCCTTCCAAGGAGGTATGGCTTGCATGGATCCTCCAACGTTCCTTTACCCAGAATCCCTTTCAAACCTCTATTATAGCTGGAAAAAATCTGATTTTTCACACATTTTTGTGTGGGAAAGCATGGCATCACTGGGCTCACACAAATGTCCTCCCACCCAGTGTTCCCCCAGGTCTCCCGATAAAAATGGTACCTCACTTGCATGGGTAGGCATAGTGGCTGCAACAGGAAAAGGCCCTATTCGTACGGTGGAGACTTAAAAATAACCTATAGTAAAACTACCTTCTTTTTTGGTGGGGGGGCACCTGAGTTTTTGGCCTGGGGCTCGGCGGCCATCTTTGAAAAGTACCAAATCCAAACAGTTCTGAAAACTAAACACCCGGGGGAGTCTAGGGAGGTATGGCATGCGTGGGTCCCCCAACGTTTTCCTACCCAGAATTCCCTGCAAACCTTAACATTAGGTAAAAAAACACTTTTCCATACATTTTTGCGTGGGATCTCCGTGCCGGTAAAAATGTCCTACCACCCAGCGTTCCCCTTGTTCTCCCGAGTAAAATGATACCTCATTTGTGTGGCACAGCCATCTAATCCGCAAGCACACACACATACTGGTTGGATTTGGCACGAGGGTGAGTGATGATTCAGTACATACAATTGTATTCGCAAGTAATTTCTCAAAAATGAAATGCACTGCGAATAATTGAAAGTATGAGAAACTGAACCACTAACTCACAGCTCGTGAGCTGTAAAGCCACGTCAAGGCACCAACCTCTTTACAGGCCATTCATACACCTTTCGTACGAGTGACACATACAAAACATTCACACCGCCAGCCGCGGACCCATCACATTACAACACTCACACCAGCAGACAAGGGCCCATCACTTTCACACGCCCACATTCCTGACACTGCAACTACACAAATTGATGGACTGCGTGGTGTATCACTCAACTAGCAGTGTGTGTAGTGACCAACAGAAAGTAACAACTCACATACCGCCAGCCGAGCGCCAGTCCACCCACACCACCATCCAAGCACCAGACCAAGCACACCGCCAGCCAAACACCACTCCGCGCACACCGACAGCCAAGCGCCACTCCACACACACCGCCAGCCAAGCACCACTCCGCACATAGACAGCAAAGTCCCACTCCACGCACACCACCAGCCAAGCACCACTCCACACACACCGCCAGCCAAGCACCACTCCACGCACACCGCCAGCTAAGCACCACTCCACGCACACCGCCAGCCAAGCACCACTCAACGCACACCGCCAGCCAAGCACCACTCCATGCACACCGCCAGCCAAGTACCACTCCAAGCACACCACCAGCCAAGCCCCACACCACGCACACCACCAGCCAAACGCCACTCCACACACACCACCAGCCAAGTGCCACTCCATGCACACCACCAGCAAAGCACCACTCAACACACCGCCAGCCAAGCACCAATCCACACACACCGCAAGGCAAGCACCACTCCACACACACCGCCAGCCAAGCGTCACTCCACCCACACCGCCAGCCAAGCACCACTCCACGCACACCGCCAGCTAAGCACCACTCCACGCACACCGCCAGCCAAGCACCACTCAACGCACACCGCCAGCCAAGCACCACTCCATGCACACCGCCAGCCAAGTACCACTCCAAGCACACCACCAGCCAAGCGCCACTCCACGCACACCACCAGCCAAGCACCACTCCACACACACCGCCAGCCAAGCACCACTCCACGCACACCGCCAGCTAAGCACCACTCCACGCACACCGCCAGCCAAGCACCACTCAACGCACACTGCCAGCCAAGCACCACTCCATGCACACCGCCAGCCAAGTACCACTCCAAGCACACCACCAGCCAAGCGCCACTCCACGCACACCACCAGCCAAACGCCACTCCACACACACCACCAGCCAAGTGCCACTCCATGCACACCACCAGCAAAGCACCACTCAACACACCGCCAGCCAAGCACCAATCCACACACACCGCAAGGCAAGCACCACTCCACACACACCGCCAGCCAAGCGTCACTCCACCCACACCGCCAGCCAAGCGTCACTCCACCCACACCGCCAGCCAAGCACCACTCCACGCACACCGACAGCCAAGCACCACTCCACGCACACTGACAGCCAAGCAACACTCCACGCACAGACAGCCAAGTACCACTCCACGCATTCCGACAGCCAAGCGCCACGCCACGCACACCTCCAGCTAAGCACCACTCCGCCCACACCACCAGCCTACGCACACCGCCATCACATTTAGATTTTTTTTAACAAAATAATTGCAAATAGATAAAAATCTAGTAACACAAAATCTGTCACTAAAAACATCGCACAAATGCCAACCTTAAAAAAGAATACAAATTATTTAAAAAACACAGACCAGGCAGTACATTTTACCACTCATGGATACTCCCAAAAATTATTTTGTGTGTGGTAAGCTCTATAACAAGCAGGCACACACAGCCCTGGGTTAGAAGGACACCCAGGGCAGTAAAGACGAGACTCCTTCCACAAACCTCTTCGCCAACAGACTCTACATCTCCTAGTGGGAAAGTCTTTTGTAGATGTGGGAGGAATGTAATCTGGAAAGTGGCGATCTTTCAATCGAACATCCGAAAGGAGCCACTTGGGACCCCGTCCAAGCTGCACAGCCATTTGCACCGAATGAATTTAATCAATCGAATGTTAACTTCAACTTTTAATTTTAATCCACTTTTTCTCCATTATTATTCTCCATTGTTTTCTTCTATGTTTATCCATGGTTTTCTTCAATTCATTATACTCATTCTTTTTTTGTGATTTTCATTCATTCATTTTCAATCGTGCCACATCCTCCACCACTCCAAATCTAGGAACACTTACCTGCTCCACAACAACAAGGCTAGATATCACAGAGTGCTGGAACTGAAGAAAGGTCAAATTTGACCCAGGAGAACACGCCTTGAACACAATAAAAGCATTGAAAGTTGCTAAGTTAAAAAAAATGGATGGCAAACTTCTTATACCAAACATAAGCCTTCCGAATAGCAGTGTAAGGTTCCAACCGCTGATCTACTCTGTCAACACCACCCATGTACTTATTGTAGTCCAGAATGCACACAGGTTTGTGCACTTCAGCAACCTGACCCCAAACTGGCAGAGGTGAAGTACTCTCATCATGGATGGTACTCAGCATGTACACATCCCTCCTGTCCACAAATTTCACAGCTAGTAGTTTGCCACAAGGTAAGTAACTGCACTGACCCCTCTGAAGTTTCTTGCAAACAAGCTCCTTTGGAAAACCTTTGCAGTTAGAGCGGATTGTGCCACATGCAAAAGTGTCCACTTTAAACAATTCCTTAAACAATTGCACAGCAGTGTAGAAGTTATCAAGGTACAAATGGTGGCCTCTGTTGAACAGTCTTCTAGCAAGATCCCACACAATTTTCTCTGACACTCCAAAAGTGGACGGACAACCAGGGGGGTCAATAGTGGAATCTCTACCAGTGTACACACGAAAATTAAAAACATACCCTGTCTTACTCTCAGACAACAGATACAGTTTAATTCCATAGCGTGCCCTCTTGCTAGGAATGTACTGCCTAAAAACCAAACGACCCTTGAACAAAACCAAAGACTCATCAATAGAAATTTATTTTCCAGGAATGTGAATCTCTGAAAAACGATCAACAAAGTGATCAAGAACAGGCCGAATCTTAAAAAGACGGTCACAGTCAGGGTGACTACGTGGCAACGCCTCAGAATTATCCACAAAATGCAACATGCGTAGCAAAAGTAAATACCGATCACGAGTCATAACAGCTGGAAATATGGCTGTTGCCATCAAAGGACTGGAAGACCAATATGAAGCCAGGTTCGGCTTCTTTAACAAACCCATCAATAAAGTCAATCCCAAAAACGTCTTCAGCTCTTCCAGATTTGTGGGAGTCCACCGGGTAGCTCTAGAGTGGGGCCTAAGTTTGTCACTGTTGACTCTCAAAAACTGTTCAGCATACAAATTAGTCTGCTCAATAATCTCACCCAAAAACACATCATCCATAAATAACTGAAAATACTGTATAGGCAAAAAGTTTTCACAATCCACTCTACACCCTGCATCACCGCTAAAGGCAGACAACACCGGCTGCACCATGTTCGGATCAACCCAGAGCCCAACACTTCCAGTAGGAAGACTAGCAGCCTCAGGCTGAAATCCAGCTGCCTCTTGCACCATTGGCACAGCAGTGTCCTCCTCTAACACAGGCCCTTCTTCTGGACTGAGAGTACCTTCATCATCCGATGATTCCATGTGGAGAGGAAACTCACTGCCAGAATCTTCCCCTCCCTCCTCTCCCTCAGAGTCAGTGTCATAATCCGGCTCAGAGGAAGATTCAAGAAGCATACCTTCCACCTGCTGAGCAGTCATTCTACGGCTAGCCATAATGATTACTAACAAAGGTAACTTGACACACAAGTCAACAACTATAATCACTATGTGAAATAAGCAATGAACAAAATTCACCTTTATCAAAAATAACTACACAGTGCAAAACAATACCACTCACTTGCCAGAAGCAACTAAACTCACCACCACGTATTCTGCACTGACACAGTATGGATCAACAATATCCCACTAAAAGAGAAAGAGAAAAAAAATAGACGTAAGACAATGCAAAACACATCACAAAAATGTTCATGCACAAAACGCTAACTAAATGCCACTAATACACCACTTACAAAAAATAATCCAAACATTACAATATTACTCATTTGGAGTACATACAACAAAAATAATTTTCTTACCTACGAAAATGCAAAGTCACAAAACGGCAGTACAACCACTGTCAAAACCGCAAACAGGAATCAAAAGCTTGAGACTAGATTTAAAAAGAAGACAAAAAAAACATTAGATTCACATACACAAAAAATACACTAGTCCAACATGACAAGTTAAGGGGTAGGTGGGCCTAACAGTATAAGATCAATAGGGAGCAACCCTTGCCCTTGAGGCCACCCCTAAAAAGACAAACTTTTTAAAAATTCTGATGTCTACTGGCTTCTGCCCACCTTGGGAACAGATGGGACTGCTACTCTGCCACTTAAAGAGGGCAGAAAAGGCCACAATCATCCTCCCATAAAGGAAGGGGACCGACCCATGACCATGGGGCGGATCAATAAACCCTGATGCCCTAGTGGCCCTAAAAAAAAAGCAGAACTGCCCTTCCAGGTGATACCAAAGGGGATGATGGACGGAGCGCATGCGCAAATCTAACACTCACCCCCAGGCAACTGATCTTGAATGAATCCATCATCATAGTTTAGGTCACTTCACCAACCCAGTTCAGACATGGCCAAATGCAAATCAGACTGACCATTATGGTTATTTTTCTAAAAATTTGCCCCCCCCGGGGGCAGCCATAAGCTTACAAAATGCCCCTAAGGCTACTCAAAATGGCCCCCAAAATGAAAGTGGCCCTTGCCTAAGGGGCCAGTCCCCTGCACTTTGCCCCAATGCATGGTTTCTATGAAAAAAAATATTTAAATAATGCCACCCTGGGGGGCAGACAAATCAAAAGTAATTGCCCCCTAAAGGAGAGCAACCCTTGTCCAAGGGGTTGCTCCCCAAAACAAAAAAAAACATTAGGGCTACTCAAAATGGCCACCAAAAGGAGAGTGACCCTTGCCAAGGGGCCACTCCCCTGCTCTTTGCCCCAGTGCATAGACACATTTGTATACTACTGCCCTCAAAAGGGGAGCGACCCTTGTCCAAGGGGTCGCACCCAAAAAACTAAAAAAACAATAGGGCCACACAAGATAGCCCCCAAAAAAAGAGTGGCCCTTCCCCAAGGGGCCACTCCACTGTTCTATGCCCCAGGAAAAAAAACATAACAAATTTATAATGCCCCACTAATACAGGAGTGTCCCTTGTCCAAGGAGACGCTCCCCAAAACAAAAATAAACTAAAGGGCTGCACAAAATGGCCCCCATAATGAGTGACCCTTGCCCAAGGGGCCACTCCCCGAACGCACAGACAATGCCCAAAAAGCCGTTAAAAAAAAAGGCAACTTCTGGCCCCCCTCCCCCCCCGGAGGGCAGAGAAAGCGAAACTATGTGCCCCCAAAAATGGGAGCGACCCTTGCCCAAGGGGCCGCTCCCCAAACCAACAAACTTTGCCAACCACAAAAAAAAAATCCCTGGTGTCTAGTGGGCATTCCTGCTGCACGATCGCGCAGCAGGAATGCAGAAAGAGACATCGAGGGAAAGGAAAACCCTTTCCTTTCCCCCGATGCTTCTTTCATTTCAATCCCCCCCTCCCCAGCCCCAAAACTCACCTCTTTCTCCAGCGACGCGCAGGAAGCAAATGGCTTCCCTGCGCGTCGGTGGAGAAAGGGAACCTGCAATGACGTCAGCGCGCCTCGCGCGCTGACGTCATTGATGACGCGGGCGGGGGGAGGCAGGGGAAGGTCTTCCCCTTCCTCCCCCGTAAAAACAAAATAGATCGGGCACCCGCGGGGGGAGCGCTGGCGCTCTCCCCGCGGGTGGGGCTCATGACGAGCTGAGCTCGTCATGAGCACCCGAGCACTGCATGCCATGACGAGCTCAGCTCGTCATGAGCATACAAGTGGTTAATGCAAAGCGCTCTGAAATCCGCAAGGATCTTGTTCGCGCTCTATAAAACTTTAAAATAAAATCTACTCAATAGTCCAATATGGTATTTCTCAAACCCACTAACTCACCCACACAACAACTCACATACCTTCTTATACATCCCTACAGCCACTCACACAGCTACTCACACACCCATACAGCCACTCTCACAGGCACAAAACAACTCACACACCCATACAACCACTCAGATACCCACTCACACACCCATACAACCACTGACAAAACCACGTATACACCTACAGACTGAGTCATAAATCCACTAATTCACCCATACAGTCACTCATGCATGCACTCGTACACCCATAATGCCACTCACACACTGATATAGTCACACACCCACTCAGATCAAACATGTTAGAGAGAGTATCACTCAGTAGTACAACTAGTTCACTAATCTAACTTTTGTAGTATGCTAGTATATATGTTTAACAGCCATAAACTCTTAAAAACACACTCACTTGACAATGTCATGAGTGATGTAATTTGAGATGTTATCAGTGATCTCATCAGTAGTGTCCCTGACCATGTTATGAGTGATGTAATGTGTGAGGTCATAAGTAGTGCATTTCTGGGGCATAAATTATAGTTAGCTTAGGTAACTAAAACTGCTGAACAATGGTTTTGTATGAGTGAAACCTGAGCCTATCTATGACATCCATGTAACCTTTGTTTTTTACAGAGGAATTCTATGTTTAAAAAAACAAACAATTTCCTAACTATAAAGTCCTGTGACCTTTGTTAAGAGAACTTAATGGCATATATATATATATATATATATATATATATATATATATATATATATATATAAAAGCTTTATACTTACCTGCTAAATACTTACTTTATCGTTATAAAGGCATGCATGGTAAAGACATATATGCAAGGTAAAAGCATGTGTTGTAAAGACATGCGTGGTAAATATGCCGTCCTTGAAATGACGGTGCTGTTAAGGCCTGCATTGTAATTGCTTGTGTAACTCCGTAATTCAACCTCACTGCAACAGTCAACATGCTATGTCGGCTGGAGAAGTGAAAATCATCTGACCTTTCCTGATATAATGAAACAAACATAGAAGGAGTGGAGGTGCTTAAACATTAAAACTATAAAAAGAAACTTGTTCTGTGGCAGTGTGTTTGCGATAATAATGGGAGATTCCGATTCTAGTTATGAAGTCCTCAGTTGTTGATTTTCAGAAATAACAAGGTCCAGGCACTATCATTTGAAGTTTAATAGATTTATGAAATGAATATTTTTCAATATAATTATTTTAATACTAATAAATAATTTGTGTATGTTCACATCGACCTGAATTGGAATGTTGTGCATTATAATATTAAGAAAGTTCAATAAATTAAAATATGACAGAAACATCCATAAAGCAAAGTGAACAAAAATGTTGTCAAGAGTTTTAACTTAGTGTAGGAGGGTACAACATTTTCATTAAACTTGTGCAATTAAAAACCTATTGGGAATTTTGTTTTATGTGATGTAACCTAAGGAAATACACAGGTGTGAAATTTCAAACAATTTTTAGCTGCAGTTGACAGGATCCAGTAGATAAGTCTTGTGGGAGGCCAGTTCAAGCAGAAAATGTTTAGCATGTGACATATTATCAAGCCATTCCCTTGGCCCATGCCTCTAGTTACTTTTGAACGTAACATATGTCCTGTTAGTCTTTTTTCACTTGAGATACCCCAAATCACATTTTCCAAAATGCACATATAATTTTGTAACATTTTCCCAAAATGTCCTCAGATATCATTGAAAAGAAATGATACAATCTCACCCTACCCTAGTTTAGCTGTTGGGGACAGTGAAGTCACAAAACCTTGAATTATAGACTTGGCCTCAGCAGATAATTATTTTCCCCAAAAAATATACATAGCAGGTCTGTTAAACTGTCATTTTGCTTCCACCCACCAAAGCATACAGCATGGGAAATGGGAACATCCACTTTACCTATTTGATTCTTTCATTTTGATTGACTGCACATAACTTGTGTACATTGTTCACATCAGCCAAAAATAGTTCTTATTCTCTTAGTTGAAAAACTGGTTGAAAGTCTACTTTTTATTTATTTTTATATTAACTTTAAACTACAGGAATTTATTGTACCTGTATTCCTTCATAAAGATTTTTTTCTATTTAGGCCTCATAGCACCTCAGGTAGTTAGACTTCTAAACTTTGCACTGGGCACATCTGTCACTGTAATCTGCACTCGACTTGCACCCACAGATGTATGACAGAACAACAAATGCCTTTACCATGCACACCTAAACCACACAGTTTTTACAACACACTACTACAGAGCATATTTTCACCATGAAAGACACTACAACGCATATACATAGGGCATTATCAAAAGTGTCATAACCACGCATACTATTAGCATTGAGCACATTAGCATGCATAAAGTTACAACACGCCATTACAACAAATACAGAAAATCACTTTAGTTAAAAAACATTATGAAAAGAATTTCAAAAAGTAACAAAAATATACAAATGTCTTCCAAATCACATTCTACAAATAAACATAAATGAAACATGAGAAAAAAACAACTAATATCGAAATCACACATTTCCTAATACAATGTTTGCAACGTAGTCCTACTTTTATTTTGACCCCTTACTTTCACCTTCCCTAAACAAAAATGGCTCTCGTTTTAAAACAGAAAGTGAAATAAACGTTTTCTTTTTACAAACAAAAAACACAAAAAAACTCCATGAAAAGCAGACATTCCAACACATATCTTCGTTTCAATTTTCATCTACCACACCAAATAGGTACGAAAAAGGCCGTCCACAATTTTACATCCACTACTATAGTGATTACATTCGAGAGCACACAGAAAACATTACAGTTCAGAGACTTGACTACTACAAACTACACCATCTACCCGTCCAAGTAAGTAAAAGTCTCCTAATAAAATGCTTATATTTGCACTGCGTACTTATACAACACATTTATGAATTTTTATTTCGCTAAATTTACTGATATCCTCGACCATACACTTTACAAAAATGTATCTAACAAAAACATTCTGGGTTCGTACATATAAAACTATTTTACATACAATAATTTTCAGCTTGATAAAATATCAACTTTCTAACTCAACTAAATCCAAAACACAAGGCACTTGCTAGACTGTAACTAAGGGGCACAATTAAGATTCTAACTCCACCAAATACTTACCTGTGGGCAGGTGCTGGGCAGTGACTGAGGGGCAAAGTTATTATTCCACCTCCACCAAGTAATTACCTCACGGCAGGTGCTAGACACTAACTAGGGGAAAACTTACTATTCTAACTCCACAAGTACTTACCATGGAGCAGGTACTGGAGAGTGACTAAGTGGCAAAATTATTATTCTAACTCCACTAAGTACTTGCTTCAGAGCAGGCACTGGACAGTGACTAGTAAACAACTTTGATATTTTAAAAGCACCAAATATTGAACTAAAACAAAATGCACAAATATTTACAATACATATTCCAAAATAAATAACTTATTTTTTTCCTTATTTAAACGGATCCACCTATCTACAAAACAACTAAAAATAAACCCAACTACAGGACCTATCCTAAACAACAAAGGCAAAAATATTCAAATAAGTATTGTAAATATCAAAAGTAAAGAATAGGAAAAGCACCATCAACACAAAATATTTTGAAAAACGAATAAATTGGATTTTTTTTTCACAAAAGATACCAACAAAATTGATAAAAGAAAAATTAACCTACAGAATACTTAAAAAAAGATACACCAACCAATAATGTCACAGCAAAGGTAGAAGGTCCAGGGGTCCCAAGTCTATATCTTACTTCTTAAAGAAGATTTCAAACAACGAATAATGTCATCAGAAATAAAAAATTCACCAATTTCAAGGTAAATAAAAAAAAAAAATTTGACAATAACAATTATTTTTTTCCACAGGTTTAAACTAGTAACTAACAGTAAATATTTTATTTTAAACAGAGAATTTGACATTTATTTTTCTCTCCACAGAAAAAGTCACATGTGAGTGCTTGAATGAGCGTCTTTCTGGATTCGTTCGGGATGAATTGATCTTTTGAAGCAGGCAAGGCGCGTGGAAGCAGGATGAGGATACAGCGTTGATCAGGCAGTTCATTGTGAGCGAGGAGTCCAGTATGATGACAAGGTTTCATACATGGGTCATGGGGGTGGGGGGATTCCCAGAGCGATAGGACACCTGGAGTCATCCCAAGCTGAGGGGCAGGGTCCCAGGATGAGGAATTTATTCTTGTCGAGTTGAGTTTGAGGCAACTGTCTTTCATCCAGGTGGCAATGGCCTTCATCCCGTTGTAGAAGTTGTTTCTGGCAGCTGTGACCTCGTTGGTGAAGGAGAAGATCAGCTGGGTGTCATCAGTGTAGGAGACAACGGTGTGTTTGTGGTTCCTGAAGGAACTCTGCAGGTGGGGCCATGTGGAAATTGAAGAGGGTGGGGCTCAGGGAGGAGCCATGGGAAACTCCACCTCTGATATCTGTGGGTCTGAGAGGAACGGAGATAGTCTGACTTGCTGTGGTCGACCGGTGAGGAAAGAGTAGGTTCAGTCTAGGGCCTTGTCATGGATGCCAGCATCATGCAGTCTCATGATTAGGGTGCAGTGTGAGACGGTGTTGAAGGTGGCTCAGACATGCAGAAGGATGAGGGCTGCTGTTTTGCCCCAGTCGAGGACGGAGTGGATATCGTTGCTGGCAGCGAGGAGTGCGGTCTCAGTGTTGTGGTTGCTACAGAAGATGAATTGGGAGATGTCCAGGACATAGTTCAAATTGATGAACTCAAAGAGCTAGACATTGATGGCCTTCTCGATGACCTTGGCTGGGAAGGAGAGAAGGAAGATGGGTCTGAAGTTCTTGCGGTCTGTTGGGTCAGTGGTGGCTTCTTTCGCAGGGGTTTGATCTCGGCTTGTTTCCAGTCATTGGGGAAGGAGGCAGTCTCGATGGAGACATTGATGGTGTAGCATAGCTCTGAGGTGATGGAGGTGGCTGCTCTATGTAAGATGTGGTGCAGGCATGCGTCCAAGGGGCTTCGGAGTGTATGCTCTTCATGGTCTTGAGTGTGTTGTCTGTGGTGAGATGCTTCTTCCTCCATCTCTACTCAAGTTGTCTACAGGTGTGTCTGGACTTGTGGAGGGTGGGAGGCAACCAACTGGCGTTCTTGAAGTGTTGATTGCTGGATGCCTTCTTAAGGGGTGCCAGAGTGTCGGAGCAGTTGGAGATCCATAGGTGGAGGTTGTGTGCTGAGGTATTAGCATCAAATGATGTTGGTAGTGTGGTAGTGCTGAGGGAAGTGGTGAGATGTTCTTTGGTGACCTATTTCCAGCTACAGCAGGGGGCCGGGAGAGCAGTGGTGAACAGTGGGTTTGATGAAGGCGAAGTGCATGCAGTGGTAGTCGGTCCAGAGGCGTTCCAAGGGGTGATGTTTTTGCTATATATTACATATATTATCATCACTACATACAGATACTTGGTGCCAAGTTCAAATGGGGAGGGAAAAAGGTCTTACTAGTCCTATCCCGACCCCAAATGGCCTTAGGCAAGGATGCCTTCTCGCTCCTCTATTGTTTTCCCTCTATCTCAGCGACTTGCCTCAATGTTTTCAGCAGACATGCAACTTTCCACCAAAAATTGCCTCCCACAAAATACATACTCTACTGTATGCGGATGACGTTATTATTTTAGATCTGACTCCATTTGGTTTGCAAAGAAGCCTTCAGGCACTCCACAATTTTACAGAGGAAAATTACCTAATACCGAACATTTCGAAAACAAAAATAGTACCGTTCTCTGGAAGAAAAAGGAGCACTAAATACATCTGGTCCCTAGGAGGAAAAACGGTGGAAGTGGTAAATGAATATACCTACTTAGGAAGAATCTTCACCAAGTCTTTACAAAATAGGCCCCATACTTTGAATTTGACCCGGAAATCTGATGTTCATGTGGGAGCACTTTCACGGTTATACGCTGCATCTGGACAAAGACATTTGTCTGCTATGCTTAAGGTATACAGTGCCAAGGTTCCACCAGTACTGTCATACGCGCTTGAATATATACCAATAAGTCAATGGAGCTTTTTAGATTTAAAAGAAGGAAAGATCCTACGGAAACTAACGAAGTTGTCCCAGGCGGTACCAGTGCAAGCTCTCCGCCCTGAGTTTTCATTAACCAGCTCCTATGCCCGAGGAATCGCCAATATCATCAGGTGGGCGTAAAATCTCCTCCATGCTGAAGAAGGAACGCTCCGATCCCTGCTAAAAATAGAAACATTGGAACTTGAATCATTGAAGCATGTATTTTCAAGAAATGTCCTATCTGCTTTCAAGCTATCAGAGGTTAACATCAAGCTGTTACTATCTTGGACTCCTGCCCACCTGAAACTTTTCTTAAAGCACTTTACTCCAAAACTAAGTTTTGACCTTGACTCTCAGCATTATCTTAAATTGTCTTTATATAAAAACATTACTGAATCTATAGAGTATAAGAAACCTCAACAGTATATTAATATTAACTTAACCCATGGGGTCAGGAGATCGATCGTTCTGCTCCGATTCAGAATACTTCCTGTAAAAACCATTACATTTAGGTGGTACTTAAAAGAAAATCTTATTTGTAATCTGTGTAATGGTGGAGAGCAGGACTTGGAGCATTTATTGTTTACCTGCCCAAACGCGATAGTGGTAAAGGCAAGGAAAAGATTTTTACAACCAGTCTATTCCAAATGTAGAATCAACTCAGTACAGGAACTGATTATTTTATGTAAAGTTCCGCCAAACGAATTTGTATGTTACAATTTTTATACATTTTTTAAATCATTTTTAATTTTGTATTAGAATGAAACTTTTAAACAAAACTGTTTAAAATTGAATATTGTATATTTAATATTTGTGGTTCTCAGTGGAAAATCAAATACAATAAACTTGAAACTTGAAACTTGCTGGTGTAGAAGAAGGGGCTGAGCATGGGTCCTGCTGTGTGGGTTAGAAAGGTGACTAGCTGCTTGAGTCCTACATTGACAAGGTTCTCCAAAAGGGATGTGGTTTTCTGGTCATTGGGGTTGTCCAGGTGAAAGTTTCGG
The DNA here is from genome assembly GCF_964261635.1 of Lissotriton helveticus. Taxonomy (NCBI): domain Eukaryota; kingdom Metazoa; phylum Chordata; class Amphibia; order Caudata; family Salamandridae; genus Lissotriton; species Lissotriton helveticus. The sequence goes on along the minus strand of NC_136068.1, from coordinate 873,341,373 downwards.
TGGCCAAGTAGGATGTAATCAGTGGATGCGAGAGCCTGGAGTGCAATGACGTCAATAATGGCATTGGTGAAGGGCGGGCGGGCCTGGAGATCTGTAGACGAGCGTGCCATGGAGGGTGGAATTGGGGTTGGTCTGGATATGGAAGTGGAGGTGTTCCATGGTTGTCGTTGGGTCGTCTGGGTGGGTGGTCAGGTGGAGGGTGTTTTTGTAGACTATGGTAATGCTTCCTCCTAGTCTGTTTCTGTGGTCCAGGTATTTGATTGATCTTGTAGCCAATGAGGATGGCGGTGACGATGTCCGGGCCAGAGCTGGGACTTGTCCAGGTTTCCTTAAGGAAGGCAATGTCAGGAGAGACGGAATCGAAGAGCTCCACGATTTCTGTGGTATCTTTGTAGCAGAACGACGTGTTGAGGAGGATACAGAAGAGTCGGTTGGGTGTGCTGTTGGTCAGTTGGGTGGTGGGAGTGCAGAGTTGGGCAAGGGTGCAGCTGTAGTTTTGGCAGGAAAAATGTCCTTGAGTGTACTTTGGTGAAGCAAAGTGGCAGGCAGTGTGGAGTACAGTGTTGAGGGTGAGGAGGGTGCTGGAGTCATATGGGTTGAAGGTCCGAGGACCTGAGCCCGTGGCACTGGGCATGGTCTAGACACAGATGGGCATAGATAGGCTCGATTTTGGTGTGCTCGCGACATGCCCGCAGTGCGCCTGCTAAGCATGGGTGCGATTAAGTAGTGTGCGGGGGCACTGGAGGGAGGGTGGGTCTGTGGGGAATCACAGCTCAGGGGTGAAAGCAGCAAAAGATGCTAAAGGAGAAAAAAAGGAAAAAGTGCATAAAGGGTGAATAGGACAGAAATGATTCAGAGAAAAAGGCAGAAGAAGAGAGACAGAGAGCACCCCCACCAGCAAAGCAGTGACCTTTTACCACCAGAGTACAAAGAATGAGGTGGGTGGAGGAGGGCTTTGAACCACTGACCCAAGGGCCAGATGGTCACCAGAAGTGAGCTCGGGCAGCAGCTACTAGGCGAAGGTGCGCAAGGAAGGGAGCAGTCCACTGATAAGGTCTGGGGATTCCACCTTCACAGCGCAGCAGCCACCATTAGGTAGTGTGAGGATAGGCTGGACAACTGGGAGGTAGGAAATGCAGGGAGCGGGAAAGTGGAACTGGAGGGGGCTGGGCCACAGGGGATTGCACCGGCAGGAGTGAAAAGGAGCAAAAGATGCAAATAGATAAAAAATAGGAAAAAGTGCTGGAAGGGTGAAAAGGACAAAAAAGAATCAGAGAAAAATACAGAAAAGAGAGACAGAGGGCAGCGCAGCATAAAAACAGAGATGCTCTACCACTAGACCTCCAAGGATGAGGAGCCGGCGGGTGGAGGAGGGCCTTGAACCACTGAACTAAGGGTCAGATGGTCAGCAGCAGGGAGCTCAGGGGCAGCAGCTATCAGGCAGAGCTGCGTAAGGAAGGGAGCAGGCCTACTGATAAGGTCAGTGGATTGCACCTTCACCACGCAGCAACCGCCATTAAGTAGTGTGCAAAGTGGGCTGGACAGCTAGGTGGAAGGAAACGCGGGAACAGGAAAGTAGCACTGGAGTTTTCTCTAAAAACAAAATGATTTCTTGAAAAAGCCATTCATAGAGAACATCCATATCAAAATCAATGTGACACTGTTTTCAAATTATAATATCCCAAAAAACACTGTATTACTTTTTTTAATACATCCATTTTCATCCTGAAACCACGTGATCTTCTGTCTGAGATAAGTGCAAACAATATCAAGAAGGCTAAAAGGTGAAGATGTTGCTTTAATTTCAAAGAAGTTAAAAAAAATTGTACTAACTTAACTTGTATTTTTCTAAACTGACTTTGAAAAAAAAACACCCTGACGTGGGCAAATGAACACAACTTGCATGGGAATGGCAATAGGATAAAAACACATAACAACACCAGATATTACTATCTAACATCTAACTACTTTCCGCCTGTTCCTCACAATAAATGTAGCCACCTATAAGCTTAGTAATATAATGTAAATTGTTCTTACTTGACCACAGCTCTTGCTGGCTTTTGATCTTGACTGTGACTCTCCACTGACCCTAGAATCATATGTACGACCACATGCTTCCAACTGAAAAGTAAAAACAGAAAAAGGACAATGTTTGCCATTGAAGTTAATGGTAAACCATAGGAAAATAGCTCAAAAAATGTTTTAAAAAGAGGCTACATACATGTGCTTCTATTTTTCCAACTTATGTTATAATATTTGTTCTTTTTGTACAAATAAATAATCTAAATATTTAACCTTTGTATTACATTTAGATTTTTTCAAATAATGTGTGAAAATATACGTCTGTCAATAAAGCTGATAAATTAATAAATAATATCTTAGAAATTCATTAATATATCTGTATATAATAAAAAAAAAATTACATCAGCTCTTTTACTTAGCTAAAATCCTTTTATTTATTGTTATTCAACTACTACAATTAGTACCTCAGTATTAATAAACCTCCCTTTTTTGCCCTTATATCCATTACATCCCATCCCTAAATACTAATTTTTCTTTACATTTTACTAATAATATTATTTGTATTAAATTCCAAATCTTTCATATTAAAACTAAAATATGACAATTAATTCCTGGGTATTAATACACTTCCCCATTTAAACACATATATCCATTTTATGCTGTCCCTAAAAATGATTTTACAATCTTATAAAATAATTTTTAGCCTTAAATAATTTATATCAAGTACAATTAATAAATATAAATGCTAAAGTATTAAAATAACTACCTGAGTCTTAATACTCTTCCAGACCCAATACCACTATATCTCTTACATACCATCCCTAAATATGAATTCCTAAATATTATTAAATATTTTCATAATTAAAATTATAATTAATTTAAAAAACAATGACAATTAATTACTATTAATACGAAAGAATTAAAAATTATACTAGAGTATAAAACACTTACTCACTTAATACCCCTATATCCCTAGCATCCCATCCCTAAATACTAATTTTGCATTTTCATTAATTATATAAAAATTCAAAATGTTCATTAATTTTAAACAATTGCAATTCATAACTGAGTACTAAAGTATTGAAATAAATACTAATATAAATACACTTCACTATCAAATACCCTTACATACCATCCCTAAACACCATCATCAGTAAATAATATAAAATATAATTCTAAAATTAACATTCATCAAATACCTATAACATATACTTACTTATATACTTACCTATATAAATATATATTTGTGGTAATAACACTAGTGATAAAACGCAAAAGTACTAAATACACTAGTATTAACACAATGTGCGGCAATGACACTAGTTGTAAAACACATAAGTACTAATAACACCAGTAGTAAACAAAAATGCATGGTTATGACACTAGTCGTAAAACATAGAACTAGTAATAACACTAGAGGTAAAAAAATGCGTAGTAATGCTGTGAGTGCTAAATATCTAACTCTAAAAATAGTTGTAAAGTAATGTGTGATAATGACAATAATGCTAAAGACATAGGGGCCTATTACGATGTTGGTTGGACGAGCGTCGGACTGACATCATTGCAGAAACGGGACAGCCCTACAAAGAGTCAGCAGTCCCGCTTCTATTATGATGCAACCACCTTCACAGTGGTCGCGAGGTGTATCTTTTCTATTGCAAGCCAGATTATAAAAAATACACTTTGAAAGCATCCATGCACCATGTGGCAGTCACCATGTGGTGCCTGCCACACGATGCATTAATTTTTAGGGGGCACCACAGGTGCCCCCAGGCCTGATAGCAGAGGCCAAAGGGAACAGGGCCCTGTTAGGGACCCCAAAAGTCACTTTCTGACAGTCTTTCAATGTCAGAAAGGCCGACATGTAAAGGCTGTCAAAAATTGTTAACTGAGCAGGCACCTCCACCATTTGGGGATTATCTTTCTGACCAGCGGCCCAACAGGGTCTCCGATGCTGTCGGAGGCATCGGTCTTTCCCCCAGGCTGCAGGGGTCTGACCGACTGCATTGTAATGAGAAGGTCGCACCGATGAGTTTGATTGTCTGGGAAATCGGCCCCGAAAGGCTGTTGATTGCGATCTGCCAGACATCCTAATGGGCTCCATCTTAGCTGTCAAAACCTGCATGGTTAAGACTATGGTGTAAAGGTATACTGTGGTTTAAATTGCATTGTAAAAGTTGTTTCCCTGCACCCACCAGTCCACAAGGAACACCTTTTCAAAATGTCCAGCTTAAAACACATACATTAAAATGGTTCGTTTAAGGGTCTGATCATAGGATGAGTTTCTATTATCATCTTTCCCTCATCTAGACTGTTCTTTATCACACCAGTCCTTCTCCAGGAGCCACATGTCCCTTAGTTTGATTTATCTACAGTTCTGGTCTATGAACCTTTTGGATATGTTATACCCATTCTATATAGATTGGGGAAGCTGTGGAAAGGCATGTTCTACAATTCTCTCTCCTGGCAACCAACATCAAAAGAAAAGGCAAGAAACAATTCTTCCTTGGTAATTGGAAATTCAAGTTATTGTCATCCAGTACGCCAACAATAATCAGCAATAGGCTTACTTTTATCTCTTGATTCAATATCACAAGAGCTAACTTACCCACGTTCGTCCAAAAAAGTTGAATGTTGTGGAACTGTGCCATTATATGGACAGTATCTGCTTTCACTAGTCTGCACTTCTGACATTGCTTTTTCAGAATCCTCCCCAGTTTTGACAGTTTCAGTGGGGTCTAGTACACTCTGTGGTAGGCTAAATGGATGATTTCTTCTGATGTTGCTGTGTCATATAGATGAAACATAGATACTTGCCATTTATCAGTATTATCCAACGATGGCAAGTCCTTTTTCCATAGCTCCTCTGGCAATGTAAAGTCAACATTCGCTGCTTCCATTAGACCCCAGTACCACTGAGCCACTTCCTTCTTCTTGGGGGCCCCCTCATGAAGCCAGGACTCCCAAACTGAATAACATTGAGTCCTTAGTCTTAATGACTTTGCCCATTTGACAACGTGCTAAAACTTATACCAAGCAAACTTCTCCCCTGTTGCCCTCAAATTCACTTCCCATGGCAACAAACTACCATCCTACAATGGCTAACCACATCTCTCTATGCCAGCCATCTTCAGGGTTATGGCTAAACATTCCATGAAGCACTCTGGAGTCCCTGGTGAGTTCCATATAGGAGCAAACTAGGTATAATATGGTATCCCAAACACTCTTCTAATTTGCAGCCAAAGTCTGTCAGCTGCTTGGAACACTTTTCATTTCACCGTCTTGAAAACGTGTAATCACCAAACTTATATAGGTCATTATATTTCTGCATCCTACAGTTCTTCCACTTAAATGACCAGCAACGTAGCTGGATATCGACTAGCTCCCCACTTCTCCCGTTTCCTTCTCAGCTTCCTCTAAGTAATTATAACCCCTTTAGCTGACTCGATAAAACTACTAAGGGCCGATTCACAGAACTAACATAAGAAAAAATCCTAAACTTACTACCAATTTGGTATTCACAGAAGGCACTTACTCATTTCGATATTCACAGAAGTTAGGAGTCCTAACTTTAGGACTCCTAAATGCCTTCTGTGAATACCGAAATTCTTAAAGTTAGAATTTTTCTCATTTTAGGAGTAGTAAAGTTAGGACTCCTAAATGCCTTCTGTGAATTCCGAAAGTCTTAAAGTTAGGATTTTTCTCAGTTTAGCAGTCCTAAAATTAGGAGTCCTAACTTTACTACTCCTAAACTGAGAAAAATCTTAACTTTAAGACTTTCTGTATTCACAGAAGGCATTTAGGAGTCTTAACTTCACTACTCCTAAACTGAGAAAAATCCCATCTTTAAGACTTTCTGTATTCAAAGAAGGCATTTAAGAGTCCTAAAGTTAGCACTCCTAACTTCTGTGAATACCAAAATGAGTAAGTGCCTTCTGTGAATACCAAAATGGTAGTAAGTTTAGGATTTTGTCTTAAGTTATTTCTGTGAATTGGGCTCTAAGTTTCTCTTGTTAGCTCCTGAACCACTCCTTTTTTAAAGAAAATGAGATAGTGTTCAAAATAAAAGTATACTTGGGTAGAATCGACATCTTTATTATAGTTGATCTACAATTTGCAGATAGAGGAAGATTCGCCCAAGCTCTGAAAAGCCCACTCATTTCTAACATAACCTTATTAAAGTTCACAAATGTCAGCTTTTCCCAATCTTGAACTATATGAACCCCCAAATATCTAACCTTGCCTTTTAACGTAGTGCTATTGCATGGCAGATCCCAAGCCATAACTTCAGTTTTAGAAACAGTAACACCATAGCCTGAAACCTCCCTAAACTCCTTAAGAACATAATGGATCCTAGCTAGAGGCAGCAAAATCTGAGGTGTAAATCCTGATGTCGTTATAACGTATTCAAGTACCATATAACATTGTAGTTGCATGCAATTTCTGTGCTTGGTTAGGCTTTTATTTATTTGAAGAGTTTTATATTGCGTGAACATGACCTTCACGGGTACCAGAGCGCCTTACAATTGCTATAAAGTATATAGTCACGCAATGAAACATGTACAAAAATTAGAACAATATACAGTACTGTATGATACAGCAACCCCACAGAAGAGGGTAGTGATGGTTCAATGCTATACACAATAGATTAAACAAGACAATACCATAAGAAGCGAGCAGTACAATTGGTGTCATAAACTAGAACAGTCTGAGGCAACACCCTAACTAGGGTCAGTATCATCTCAGTGTTAGGACAATTGGATCAGGCAGGACAAAAACAAGCACTTATAATATCATAATCTAGTACAGTACAAGATTCATCAGGCAGCATCCCCAATAAGGGTGGTGTCACTCAGTGTTGACAGAGAATAATAAAAATAACAATAGTGGAACAGGCTAGCAGTAATCTTAAGGTGTGGTTAATGAGTATAGACTGCTTGGAAAGGGAGTTACTAGGGTCTAGGGCAGAAATGTGTTCATGAGTAATAGTTTAACTCCGTTCATGCAGGATGTGGTTGAAGGGTTCATCCTTAATCCCTGGGGGAGGGAGTTCCAAATTCTCAGTGCATTCCACAGAAGGCTGTGTTATAGGTTTTCTTCTAATGAATCTCTGAGGTTACAGGAGTAAAGTTCTGGAGCTTCTAGAGGGTCTAGATCCTCCTGAAAGTTCAGACTTCTAAGTGAGGTAGCCTGGGGTTTTGAAGTGAAGAGCTTTGTGGGTCATGCCAGCAATTTTCAGTTGAATTCTTGCTTCATAGGGGAGCCTGTTGCAGGCTTTCAAATCAGGGGTGCTCTGATTGTTTCTTTTTGATCCTGTGATGAGCCTTGGAGTGGAGTTGAGGGAACCCCTTATTGGGAAGGTTTTGGATTTGGGCAAGCTGCATAGGGGTAACACTCCCATAGTCTTATCTGGGAATCACTAGGGGTGGGATGGCAGACTTGAACTCATTGCGGGGCAGGAATGGTTTTAACTTTCTGAAGATGTTCATTTGGTGGTTAGCTCCTTTAATGGCTGCACTGATGTATTTATGCATATTAAGTTTGTTATCAAGAGTTAATCCCAGTGATCTTGCTGAATCATTAACTTGGGGTAGACATTTGAAGGCTGTTAATTGTTTCAATCATTCATTAATGGTGGGAGACTGATGTGGTGACGATTAGGAGAAATTCAGTTTTGAGTGTGTGAAGTTTGAGGTTGTTGCTTGTTAGCCAATTTTGGGTATTTTGTAGAGTTGAGTTGAGAGATCTAATGTCTTCAGGGGAGGAGATTTACAGGTAGAGTTAAATATCATTAGCATACTTGTAATAGTGGATGATAGATGACCAAAACATTTCCGTTAGTGGCTCCATGAAGAAGTTAAAGAGAGTGGGTGAGAGGGAAGAGTCCTGAGGAGGACCTAATGTGACAAAAGCAGTCTTAGACAAGGACTGATTTACCTCAACTTTTTGTGTTCTGTTATGGAGAAATGAGGTGAAACATTTTAGAACGGAACTGGAATTTCCCATCCCATAATCCAATAGATCTAGTAAGTAGTGACGGTTAACAGTATTGAATGCAGAGGATAGGCCAAGGAGGATTAAGAGGCATGATTTATTTTGTTTTCTCATTTTTAGTGCATCATCCACTTTGGGCTCAATTACAACTTTGGGTCCGATTCCAATGTCGGAACGACCCGAGTCTGTCCGACATCAGTTGGGAACTGGAACTGAATGACCTCCTGTTGTCAGTTCCAGCCCAGCAAGTAGGATGTGACTGAACCCTGTTCAGTCACAATCCTATTCTTTACAATGGGAGCATGCATTCCGAATGGAATCCATGCTCTCATTGCAAAGAGCAGAGGTGCAGTTCATCCCTGCACCCCGTGGAAGGCACCTCAAGGTGCCTGCCACCGGGTGCAGGGATAAACATGGGGGCACCATAGGTGCTGCCTTAGCCACCATTCGGCAGCCTTGCACCCATGGGGGCCCTGCTGGGGGCCCCCAAAGCCAGATCTCCAAAGCCTTTCTGTGTTGGAAAGGCCTTCACAAAAAGGCTGTGGGAATCTTCCATCGGAATCCCTCAGCCGGAAAGAGACGCCCGATGGATTGATGGAGGATTTCCGGTTGGCAGCCTGTCGGCGGGGAAGTGCGATTGGGAAGTGGCAGGTTTTTGCAGGCAACACCAGATTATTAAGAATATAGTGCTCTGACATTGTATATAAACAGACAGAGAAGGAGCACGTGTAAGCGGGGCAGTCCTTATGGGAGGATACAAGAATAGAAACGGAGGAACTACTAAGCAAACTAAGAAAAAAAGCATTTACACAAGCGCTACCTAGGCTTGACCTAAAAACTAGATGTTTATAAAGAATTTCAGTCATGATGCAACCGGAGCCCCGAATGCAGCACCCAGGTAATGTTACAACGCCAGCCAAATAAAGATTCTAGCTGGTGCAATTTTCCACTGAGGGACCAGGAATGAGGCAGACAATTCAGCAGTTCTCTGACGTCCTGTGTGTCCGTTACAAGCCAATGGGTATCCAGATTCCTAGTAGTGTGAAAGTTTTTTCAAAGTAGGAACATTTTAGCATTTTGCACTACCAGTCATGCATGTACTCACAAGGCCACACCCACTTCCCCTAGTTTGAGTGTCCACACTTGTCAGTTTCTTTTTTAGGGTGATAAATGAGAACAGAAACATGCCTTCTCTCTGACCACGTGCTTCTGCATCACTGGGCACATACACTGCATTTTTTTTGTTCCTAGATTTCTTGTAATTAAAACTGCTTTTGTATAACGTTTTGTGTCCCTTGTAAGCGGCTGAAGTGCTCTTCTGGATTGGGATCATTCTACAAGGTGAGGAAAAACTTTGTTAGAAAGGGGGTGTATTTGCAGTGTGGCCATGTGAAAGCAGGGAAGAGTGCTACGCAGAGACCAAAGTGGTGTTCTTGTCCTGTCTTGGATCAAGGTGCTTGAAGTGTGTAGGGTGAGAAGAGGAGGAGACAGAGTGTGGGCAGTTTACTTTAGTTGGCTGCCACAAGTTATTATGCAGGATCCACAAGAGGGATTTTTAGTAGGGGTAAGAGAATGGGGAAAGGCTATACCACCAATCGAAGGCCCTGTAGTCACAACATGTAATGTGGCTCTAGAGGTACTCTATCGGTTTGAATCTGTTTTTCTTCTTTTGGCAGGTAAAAAAAGCAAAAGAAGTAGAAGGGATCAGAGTCTTCAAAATTCGGTGATGCGCAAGACTGCCATATTCGTTTCTCACGCCAGGACTGGTCTTGACAACCAGTGTTAGTTGTCCCAGCTCGACTTACATATAATGCAAGATACAAAATCCCACTTTTACCCTCTCCCTCAATAGAGGCTGGAGGGAGACAATTCTGCTCTGTGAAACCCAAAATGGCTACTTTGCCCCATCTTGTACCAGCAGAAAACATACATCTTTATGCCCTCCTGAGGTTTATGTAGAGGGGGGATCAGCATTATTAGTACAAAACGGAGCTGTTTGGTCTCAATGAAGCTTTGAGTGGCTTCATAAAATTCTGCTCCAGCAGCGATCCACTCATAGTACATTCTCATCAACTGCCACACAAGGACTTTATGAGTATGTGAGGAAATAAGCGAGTGACAGACTGGATTAACAGCACCAAATCCCAGAGTTTCTCCGTTGCTACCCACCTCACCTTCAAGACCTATACTAGTCACAAGAACACTACTATGTGGCATAATCTGAACTGACCCTGCTCTGAAGAATCAAACATTTCCAACCAAGTGACTACTTCAAAAGAGCCACCTAGGAGCTAACCTCGTCGCAGCATAAACTTAGCAAGGCTATACTGGCCAGCATTCCCCCAGCCTTTAACACATCATTGAAGAACATTCTATATTCAGCGGCCACAATCCAGGATCTTCAGAAATCTGACAATGTAAACTTAATCCCAATAAACTCCAATGGTTTTCTGCCCACCACCACCACCTTCATGACTTTCGTCATAGTCTGTAAGCCTAATCAATACTAGCACTCCAGCTGGAGCAAGGAGAATACATTTAAAGAGTATTGCACGATGCACCACACCACAATGACAATCCAGACAGTACAGGCCCGGAGGAGACCCAAAAGCAGGGCTTCTCTTGCTACTGTTAGTGGGTGTGGGACTCATCTCAGACAATCACCAGCAGACACGATCCTTCTACTGTGCCAAAAAATAGCTGGAGACACTACTTCTGAAGAGTTCACGTCTTTCCTTTTTGGAAAAATAGGCAGTATCTGTGAGTCCTGCACAAATAACATTTGTCCTTCACTGGGAACCAAACATTCAATTGTAGTGCCTGACTCTCAGAGGGTATCGTTGCAGAGCAGTCTGAGGCTTACTCAAGGGAGGTGGTGTGGTCTAGTAATCGCCATTTGCAGGTGCGCAGAAATAATACTCAATTATTGATTGTCCAGTCAGTACTTTGCTTTATAAAAGTAAGAGTACATTTATTAAACACACAAACAACTATGCACCAATTTACAAATATACATAAGCTGTTGGAATTACCTTGGGGAGACTGCGCTCCTCCTGCACCCCTGCACACATTTGCTGGTGACCCCCATCCTCCTGGGGCCACCACAAGCTAAGAACACAAAGCTTTCCATTGCAGGCCTGTCCAGGCCAGCAAGGCATTATGGAGCAGTTCCTCTCCTTTCCTTGAATATCATAGCAGCGGCTCTCCCTCTGCACCTGGGAGAGCCACGATGTGTGCTTCCGGCCGCTTTCGTCTTCCGTTGGGGGGTTCAGTCCCCCTGGACCCCCAGGTAAGTGATACAGCTCGGGAAGCCCATCCACGGCCGCTCATGCCATTCCACCCGGGCCCCTAACACCTCCTCCCCTCGTGTCCGGGGTCCTGCTCCCACCTGGGATCCCCGCAGGCTCTCCATGTTGGAGGGCAGTCTGGGGAGCCCACCCCCGGCTGCCTCCGTCAGCTCCCTGCTCGCCCAGCACCCTCGCGTGCTGCCCGTTAGCCGGCAAATGCAGATCTGGTCTGCCCACTCTGATGGGCAGACTTGCAGCCTCACACCGGCCCCGCCTGACCCGGGGGGAAGTGTGGTGGCACTCCCCGGCCTCCTCCTTCACTTTGGGGCCTGGGGATGGGCTCCTGGGCACTGGGCCATTTGCGCCCCCGGCTTTGCTTTGGGACCCGGGGATGGGGTCCCAGGCCCCTGATTTTGCTTCACGGGGAGCGCAACAGCGCTCCCTGACTAGACTCTAATGCTGGGGCCAGGGTGGGCTCCTGGCACTCCACGAGTACCACTTCCACCCCTTCGGGTCTGGGTATGGGGTCCCGGGCCTCTGGGCCACATTTCCACGGGGGAGCGTTTCTGCGGGGGTACCTTCACGGGGTGCGCGACGGCACAGCCCCACTTCTTTGGGGGGCGGCCCTGCCACCTGACCCACCCCAGGGGCATTTTCTTGACCGGTGGCAGAACCCCACTCACTTCGATGTTGGTCATGGCAGAAGTCAAAGGTTGCCTAACTTCTGGGGGGCATATCTCAGCCCCCAAGGGTCCGATTTTGCTTATCTTGGCCTCTTCTTGCTCCTGGCGGTCCTTTCCAGACACTGGGAATACTCCCTTTTACCCTCTTGGTCTCTGAGAGGGGGGATTCAGCAGGGAGTTCTCCTCACTGGCTCCCTGCGCCAGCCTTTCACCTGGTTCCCCTCCTGGGCCTCTCTTCTCCCTGCGCAGAGGCCCCTGATTCTGTGCACTGGTCCTGGTCTCTTCTCCTGCCGCAGTTCAGGATCTTGGGATAGTCAGGGGTTTCCTCCTTCAAACTGCCCATTGCTCCAGGCTCCAGCACCTTCTGCTTCAGCAGACCACACCCCAGAGAGAGTTACTCTTCCTGTGCAAATTATTTTTAAGAAGTTTGGGGAGAGGGCTGGCAGGAAGTCTCTGTTTTCCCTATCACACAGCGACACATCACTTCTCTGCCCCTGATCCCTCCTTCCTGCCCAGGCCTCTGGGTTGGTTCAAGATGGCGTATATATGGGGAACATCACTTACAACGAATTTTTTACAACGCACTACCATTACATCGCAACCATTACAACGCAAACCATTACAACGCAATGCGCTGGGGGGCGCTCTAGGATAGGGAATGTATTTAATATACTATCCAACACCTTCCCTGCTATCCACGGGGACTGGAGTTGGAATAGTAAATTAAATAATTCACTATCCAGCGCCTAAAAGCATTATGCGTTGTAATGGTATGCGATGTAAAAACCGCGTTGTAAAGGCATGCGATGTAAAAGCATGCGTTGTAGTGACACCAATCCCGTATATATATATATATATATATAGATAGATAGATATTAATTTTACAAATCTAGCCAAGGATTAACCTGTGAATTTCAGAGGGTAGCTCAGCTGCAGTCTAGTTACACTTAAAAAAAAATGTTTTAAAGCAATGTATATTTATTTACATGCTATTGGAATATTGTGGTTGCTCTTAATGGTACTTATTTGGAAAATTAAAATTCAGGTTTTTGCAAAGTAAGTGGTTTTAGATCATTATAGCAATTATTTATATATTTATATATTTATTACTATGTATATATATATATTTATTTTAAATGCTGCAAACACCATGAGAACTTTAAACCAGTACATATTATTGGAAGCAACCTTGACAGTGAAGTGTTAGCAAAATGAGAAAACAGACTAAAGGTTTGAAGTGTATACATTTTTTTTCATGTCCATGCCTCACTACAAGAATGTGTAGACGTAACTACAAGGGTGAAGATAAGTGGTTAAAAAATGTCCTGAACCTGTCATGTGATCAAGCCCTGGGATCAGGGTGAAACGCGTTGTGGCGGTGGTGCAGGCTAAATAAACAGCTTGAAGCACATTTTTCTTGGGTCCGCATTCGTTCTTGGCAGCAGCGAGCATTGGAATGGAGTGCTTGATATATATATATATATATATATATATATATATATATATATATATATATATATAACTACGGAATTCCAGTAAGTCCAACAGAATTCAGACGAGCCCATAATCCTTTTTAGATGTTTATTTCGGCACAGCAAGCGATCGAGGATAACGCGTTTCGAACAAACCTGGTTGTTCTTGGTCACATGACCCGCGTTCCTCACACACCACCATTTAAAGGTGTATCCACGTTTTTTTCATCAATTTGTGCTTTATTATTCCATGACACAAACAAAAATATACATGGTACAAATTAATAATCCAGATTTCTCTGATGAAAATTCGTGGAAAAAAAATTATACATTCGATACAATCAAATATAGTCATTGTGCAATTAATGTGATAAAGTGCATAAAAAACCAGCTCTTATTTCAATATTCATCCTCTTCAATCTAGTGGGCTGTCTGTAATTTCCAATTAAGGTTTAGTACCAGAAAATTCATATTTCCTAAAAATAAATATCTTTAAACAGTAAGTCATGGAAAAGTGGTTAAAAAATGTCCTGAACCTGTCATGTGATCAAGCCCTGGGATCAGGGTGAAACGCGTTGTGGCGGTGGTGCGGGCTAAATAAACAGCTTGAAGCACATTTTTCTTGGGTCTGCATTCGTTCTTGGCAGCAGCGAGCATTGGAATGGAGTGCTTGATATATATATTCACTGAAAAAACCATAGGTTTCAGGCCTTATATACTTAGGAATTAGCATTTAAAAAACCTTTGAAATTCACTGAAAAAACCATAGGTTTCAGGAGTTATATAGTTAGGAATTAGCTTTTACAAAACCTTTGAAATTCACTCAAAAAACTATAAGTTTTAGTGGTGTTATAGTTAGCTGGACATTTTACTCATACAAAACCATTGAAATTGCTCCTATATAGTTAGTTGTACTAACTATATTTCGCGCACCCGCAATCCACTGCTGATGATGTCACATATTAGATCATTCATGACATGGTCAGTGACATCACTGATGACATCTCAAATGACATCACTGTGAGGTGACGCGACAGCCAGCGTTTGTTTGTCCCACCCACCCACCCCCTTTTTTGTTTCATTTTTGTTTATTTGTAAAAAAAAAAAAAAAAAAAGATATCACGTCACTTTAGGACGGGTAACAGTTTTTTCTTTCATTGTTGCTACTTCTTTAGGCGCTTTTGGGGGTATGGATGGTCTAGAGCGGGCTTATACTTTCCCTCTGGGGTGGGGGGAGGGTAGACAGAAAGATGGGTAAGGAAAAAACAAAGAGGAAGAAAAATGGAAATGTTGGGATTGTATAGTATGTGACGTTTTGGTTAAGAATTGTTGGGAATGTGTTTGATTATATATTTATGGGAAAAAAACATTGGAAGTTTTGATAATGTTTTATTTCTCTCTCGTGACAAAAAATGTTGCTTTAAGAAGGAATATTCTGTTTTGCCTGTCCTAATAAAGTGACCTTTTCTGCTAAGGATAACAAGGTGTGGATTGTTGTTGTTGCGCAAAGCCTCTTCTATTTTAAATGCAGGTCCGATGAGGGTGAAGAAACACCAGGACTAGAAGGGGCCCGCAGACACACCGGGAGAAGCTTCCACGAGTAACCAGTACGATGCACCAACACCAGCTGGGAAGATGCAAGGAGCGCAGAAACCAGGAAGAACATCAGGTAAGACAGCACGCCCTCCGACGCAAGAACGCGAAGCGCTGCCGCTTGCGGGAGGCTGGGTTTTGACTCACTCGACCTAAGTCCCGCGCATGAGCAGAGGAAAACAAGCGGCCATTTTAGTTGTTTTCCTTAATCTTGTGCGCCCATCCTTGCGCACGCATGACAGGCTGGATGCGGAAGTGACCAGGCCGACAGTGGAAATGTTGTAGCCTCCTAGATACCTGTGAAAGGGTGGGTGGGGCAAAGTCAAAGCATCAGGCCAGTGCCTCCGAAAGAATGACCCCCCACTAAATGTGTGTTTTAGTGGGGGTTTCATGCTGTTGATGTACAGTGGCACTGTCCAACATCCCTGCTGCTGATGTTTTGATGATGCCACATCCACTAATCCGGAGAAAAGGTGGTCATTTAAGGACAAGAGCATCATGATGTAACCTTCAAGGACAGTACAGGCACAGACATGCCCTACCTAATCCTTCTTGAGGCTGTTATGGTCAACTAACCTACAACCACAAACAACCCTCTCCCTTTCCAAACTTCAGTTAGAAACTCGTCTTACATCCTTTACCAACACTTAGCACCCCTGGACCCCATTCACTGTACGGGCCAAGACCCACACTGGTACGTCTCACAGCTGCCCAAAAGTGTCTACTGCAAGATTAGGGAGCTAGAGATTATCTGCTGTTTATGGAATTCTGTTCCCCAAGCAGACAAGCACTGCGACCTTCTGCAAATCAATGCAAACACACCTTCTGTCTCAAAGAAATGTGCATGAAGTGCAGTACCTAGCAGCTGGTCTTGTCCTGGTGTGTAACTATACAGAGTTAAGGTCACACTTACATTTGAAGTACAGAGAAAAAGCTCCCTGCTGCCATTAATTTTGCAACAGGACTTCGAAGAGCTGAGCCATTAGGCCCTGCACCAAAATATGGATTCATTCGTACCGTTTTTACAGCACCATATAAGAATTGGATAAGCACAAAGCTCAATCAACTGTGCACTCCTTTTACAAGTGACACAATTTGGTGAAAGCTTTGCGTCCATACGCGTAAAAACAAGGCAGGCATAGTCTGTCACACAGACACTGTATGGAAGCACACGGGACATGCAGAAAATTGCACAACCACAGGGAGGATCGCCGTTTCCTATGAAAAGCACTTCGGCTGTCTCTAATGTGGAAAAGAAATAACATTCAGGCTGTTGCTTTCAGTACATGAGACCAACTTTTGAGAATAACAAATGTGAAAGACTGAAGCTTTTGAGGTGCCGGGGAAGGTTGAGATCGCCAGAGGGGACAGCATATTTTCTCTTTTAGTTTTGTTGCATATGTTTGCAAAACATTGGTTTCAAGAAATTATCTATCGCACCAGCTTGTCAAGACCTACCTACTGGCTTTGTCAATTACTGTTAAGGTTGAGCGGCTCTGTTTTACAGGGAGACCCCCTCCCTTAGTTGCTGTCAGAAAAAAGAATAAAATAATCTTCATAGATAAAGGTGATTTGAACGAGCTCCCCATCCCACTGGCTGTTTATATTGCAGGATAAGAATTGTTTAAAATTATATTTGCATTCTAGCTTTAAATCTTAAGAATACATGAAATGTGCTGTGCTTATGTGATTTGAAACAGAAAAATACATGTGTTAAGGGTAGGTTATCATTTAATTTGATATGTTGCAATAGGGAAATACCGGAGTTGGTCTGAGAATCCCAAATGCCCATGCTGATTGTAGAAACGCAAAGAAAACACAATATGTTAGCAGTAAGTTGACGAAAGAGGATTAGGAATTGCAATATATTGCTTCAAAATTCCCACGTGTGTCCTCCTTGAGCTCTGCCAAATCACTTGTTGAGGTATTTGAAAGCTGCTGGCACACATTTGTTAGTTTACAAAGTGTTCCCAGTGTTGTTGTGAAGCGGTATTTCCCTGCAGTAATGTTCTTTACAGCTAGGCCTCTGAACCTCTCGTTGACTGACGAATCAGGTGATGCTGAATCGATTATGTACAAACAAATAAAGGACAAATGCATAACACCTCAAGAACACTTAATTATCAGCCCCGACAAGCTGTTAAATAACCACAGCCACTTGTCAGCTGAAGCAGAACAAGGACAAAAGAATGGAACACAGAATCTATGTAATACGAATCTATGGAGGTTGTAACAAACTGAGATATACGATCCCCATATCTGTAATCACAAATCATTGTGGGGAAGAGTAATTAATCATAGTCTTGCCGCCAATTGGGCGGAAACAAGAAACAGAATATACATCTCCGGTTTTCATTATGTTGCGTTCATTGATGCAAACGTTCAGAAGCTGGTAAACAGTTTCACAAAAAAATATTGTAGCAGTTCGCTGCTATTAGTACTATATTATTATCATATCTTAACACATTTTTAGAAGGCTTAACAGAAAGTAGGGGAGACCAGGCGGCAAAGGAAACGGTGTGAGAAGAGGGATAGAGAAGAGGGATAAAGAATGACGGAAAGGGAGAGCCTGACACATGAGAGCGAAAAAGTGATGCGATAGTGAGTGTGAAGGACAGAGATGGAGAATTGTGCATACATGAGACGAGATAAGGGTGGACTGGGAAGAAAATAATCACCGGGAAGTAAAATAAAAGTGGTCCCCAATAGTGAATCAGAGTTGCCACATTAGCAAACAAGGGCAGTTTTGAACTTGTGAAGACAGGCTTTGCAGGTAAGGGAGGCTAGAAGCATTTGTGCATGCTGCAGTCAATGCCTTTGGAATATCAGGGAAATCAACAATAGAAACCGTGCCACGCCACCGGAATATAAAACAGGCCCACCAAAAGCCAAAAAAGAGCCTACACACTGATCTGTTAGACCACCCCTTCTGGCACTGCCAGATTGCCAGTTTGAACCCGAGGGGAGATATTGCCAAGTGTGATATGAGAGAGAGGTGGGGCTAAAGAGTGAGTACGAGAAAGAGAGAGAGAAATTGTATAGCGAGAGGATGGCAGGAAGGCAGTGACTAGAAATGAAGAGGAGGAAATACAAGGTGGAAGGAAAAGAAGGGTGAGAGAGGGTCAGATATTGTGTGAGGGCAGAGTAAGCAGGCAGGTATAAGGGTAAGAGTGACGAATAGACCGAGTGTGAGGACATGAAAAGCGAGTAATCTATGTGGGAGAGACTGTGAGAGAGGCCGAGAGAGGAAGGGGCAGCAAGGAAGACAGTGAGAGAGGAGATGCCACTACCTAAAGGTGAGGCGAGAGAGCGGTACCGACACAGAAACAGTGCGGTATGGACACCGAACAGAGGCGAGGTGTAAAGGAGAAAAGGCGAGAAAGATTCTGGAAGAACCTGAAAGAGAAAGAGAGCAGTAAGGGCCCTGTATTACCTCTACGTCCCTCGTCCTCGACTCAGTCACCACTCATGAGGTATTCCACACGACAGGAAACAAAACAGGAAACGCTTTCTGACTCCACCCACCCTCCTGTCAGGTGCTATAATACACCTCACCACCAGAAGCAAATCCTGTTTTGTTTCCTGTCGGTTGGATTCTGATGGAAGACGCTTGGGTGAGTGCCGGGCTCTTACCTGCTACGCCTGTCCTGTGGTTTCCTCCTTTGCTGGGCATTGGGGGTGCTCGTGGACCTCCGTGGGATGTGGAAACCGGGCTGCTGGGCTTCCTGTGCTTTCCTGGATTGCTGGGGACCTGGGTTGCGGGGCCTCTCGGGTCCCCGGGGATTTCTGCCTTTATCTGTGCTGGCTGGTCGCTGGGTGCGTGGCTATGGCTTCTCGCATGCGGCTGTGGTCCTTTGTCCCTGAGTCCGGTGTTCGGACCTTTCACCGGCTTCGCTCGTGTTTCGTCGGATTTGCCTGTTGCAGGAGGGGCTCCGCTGGATGGGTGTGCCTGTGAGGCGCGCCGCGGCTCCTCGCGCCCCGGCCATTTCTATGCCGGTGTTATTTCTGCTGGGTTCGATCGCCCCCTGGGACGGGGGGGGGGGCCGTTCCTGCCTCGGTGCCCTTTCTGAATGTCCGTTACTTGGCGGGCCGTTTCTCCCTCGGAGCTCAGTTTCTGCCTCGGAGCTCGTTTCTGGATGTCCGTTCCTCGGCTGCGGGGGGGCTGGAGGCTCCGGGAAGTGCGGGAGTCGGCTGGGAGGCCGGTCCTGGATTCTGTCCCTCATTGGCCTGTGCTAGCACCCGGGTAGGCTCCGGGTTGCTTGTCTTCCGTCCTGATTGGTGGATGGAGGTGATGTCATCGATTCCTTTGCTGTTTCATTCGCCGGCCGCTGCTCGGCCCCTCCTTCCCCCTCCTTCTTCCTCGACTGTTCCTCTCTGTGGCTCAGCTGATGGGTGTGTGTTTCTTCGTATTTATTTGGCGGGATTCTGCTGTTCTTCGATTCCTTCGGCTGCTTGTGGCTCCGCTGGGTGTCTCACGTCTGCTCTGTCTACTGGGTTGCTGTGACTCGTGAATTGCTGCTTTGCTATGGGGAAGCATCACGGGAAGAGAAAGCATGTCTCTCCTGTTCGATCTTCTTCCTCCTCCTCTGATGGTGGTGATTCTGCCCCTGCTGCTCGGAGTGACAGTTTGGGTGACTCTAACCTTCTGCAGCGCCTAGTTTTGGAGACGCTGTCTGAACTCATGGCTTCCAGTATGGGTTCTGGGGGTCGCTCTGAGGCTGCTGCTCCCCTGTATTCGGATATTTCGTCCTCTGCATCCTCTGATGAGTCCTCTTTCGGCGCAGCGGAGCTGCTAGGCAAGTGCTTTTCCGAGGACCTGATGCCTGTTCTCCTTTGTCATGTTGGGGAGAATATGGGTTTCCAGAGGTCTCTGTGCCCAGCACCTCCCAGGACTCTGTTCTGCCGCAGTTTCGGAAGCCTGTGTCTTCTTCCATGCCCGTCCACCCCTTTGTCATGGATGTCCTCCTTGAGGAGTGGAAGGTCCCGGACCATATTTCTCTGCCCTGGTTCGTGTCGGAGCTTTATCCGTTGCAGGATTCGGAGGTTGCCCTGCCTGATTCGGTGCAGGTGGATTCTATTGTTGCTTCTCTGGTGGGTCGCCCTTCCTTGGCTGATGATATTATCCTGAAGGATGGGGTGGATAAGAAGATTGACTCTGCTCTTATGGAGTCCTTTGCTGGCTCTCACCTGGCTCTTCGGTGGGGTGTGTATGGTGCATGTGTTCCGCAGTCTTTGTTGGCTGTCTTCAAGACTTTGTTTTCTACTATGCAGGGGGGGGGGGCACTTGTCCAGAGTTGCTGGAGTCTATGGCACGCCAGTTGGAGTTCCTTTCGGACGTTGCCTTTGACTCGGTCAGGGCTTCTGCTCTGTCTTGTGGTTCCTCTGTGGCTGCCCGTCGGACTTTGCTGCTGCGTGGTTGGGATTCGGTTGCTGCTCAGCGTTCTGTGGCTTTGAGGTTGCCGTTTTCTGGTACTCTTCTTTTTGGGGACGCCCTGGAGGACATGCTCCATAGAGTCTTTATGAAGAGGAAGCATTCGTTGTCCTTCCATCCTGCCCCTTCTCTTAAGGGGTCCTCCTTCTCGAAAGCCCGGTCCTTTCGCCAGCCTTCCAGGTTTTCAGCAGTCTTCGTTTCGGGGCCGGCGTGGTGCTCGTGTGACCTTTCCTAGGCATTTCCAGGAGAAGCCCCATCCGGGTGGTGGGTCTGGCGCTCCTCGTTCCTGACTACGCCGGTCCGGTGCCCGTTCTCGCTGGTGGTCAGCCCGCGGTTGGTGGGAGACTGCGGCTGTTCCTCCATGCTTGGCTGCTGGCGACCTCCGTCCAGTGGGTGCTGGATGTTCTTTCTCGGGGTTACCGGATGGTATTCCTGTCTCCTCCTCCTCCCTCGGGTGTGGTGGTGACTCCTTTGCCTTCGGACCCGTCTCGCCGTCTGGCGTTGCAGGAGGGTGTTCAGTTGCTGTTCGTCAAGAGGGCGATTGTCCCGGTCCCCCCCCTGGAACGTGGGTTGGGGACTTATTCCATCGTGTTTGTGGTTCCGGAGATCACGGGGGGGCTTCCGTGTTGTCGTCAATCTTCGGGCCCTGTGCTTGTTTGTACGGAAGATCCCATTCATGTTGGATACTTTGCAGATGGTGATTCCCCTGATCCAGGAGGGTTGGGTGTTCACCTCGCTGGATCTCCAGGATGCCTACCTTCATGTTCCGATGGCGTTGGTGGATCGGCAGTTCCTGCGCTTCTGCCTGCAGGGTCGTCTCTGGCAGTTCTGCGTCCTTCCCTTCGGTCTCCGGTCCGCCCCCAGGGTGTTCACCATGGTGGCTGCTCCCTTGGTGGCTCATCTCCATCTCCTGGGGGTGTCCGTGTTTCCATGCCTGGACGATTGGCTGCTGCAGGCTCCGTCTCCGGAGGTCGTGTCTCGCCACCTTTCCTTGACCGTGCGTACGCTCGGGGATCTTGGTTTCCTGGTCCATCTACCGGAGAGTCGCCTGGACCCTGCTGCTCGGAGAACCTTCATTGGGGCGGTGTTCGGATCTGTGCGGGGCACGGTCTTTCTCCCAGATTCCGGGATTCTGCGTCTTCATTTGTTGCTGAGGAGGTTGCTTTTCCGGGATTCTGCTCCTCTCCTGCAATGGCTGGTGGTTCAGGGCCACTTGTCTGCCACTGTGTTCACGGTTCCCTGGGCCCGGGTTCATCTTCGGCCTCTGTTGTGGCATATTCAGAGGTGGGTGCCCTTTCCTGTCCGGGACTTCTCGATTCCTGTGCCTGTGTTCCCGGAGTTGGTGTCTGCTCTCCAGTGGTGGCTGGATTCTTCGCATCTGTCGGAGGGCATGTGGTTCCGCCCTCATCCCCCTTGGTGTTGACGACAGGATGCCAGCGCTTCCGGTTGGGGTGCGTCTCTGGGCCCTTGGGCGGTGCAGGCCCGCTGGCTTCCTTCGGAGTCCCGCCTTTCTTCGATTTGGAGGGAGCTGTCTGCGGTGGAGAGGGCTCTCCGCCTTTTCAAGGATCGTCTTCTGGGGTGCAACGTGTTGGTGAGGTCAGGCGACACTGTGACCGTGGCCTACGTCTACCACCAGGGCAGTTCCCGCTGCCTTTCCCTGAGCTTGGTGGCCCGTGCGGTTGCGAGTTGGGCCGGGTGTCCTCTGGTGGGCCTCTCTGCTCTGCATTTCGGGATGTGGACACCGTGGTTGCGGTTTCCTTGAGTCGGAGGTTCCCGTCCTCCCTCTCCCTGTGTCTGGCCCCTCGGATTTTCCGCTTGCTCTGTCGGAGGTTCGGGACTCCTGTGCTGGACCTGTTTGCCTCCCGGACCGTTGCCCTGCTTCCCCTGTTCTGCTCCGGGTCTCCGGAGTCGGGGGCTTGGGGAGTGGATGCCTTGTCTGTCCTTTGGCCTCCTTGGTTCCTCTATGCCTTTCCCCCCTTTTCCTCTGATCCCTGCTTCTTGCTGTAGGTTCAGCGGGTGGGGGCTCGGGTGGTGGCTGTTCTCCCTTTTTGGCCTCACCGCTCCTGGTTCCCTCTGCTGTTGCGTCTGGCGGTGGCCCCTCCGTGGATCCTGCCGCGCTTCCCGTCTGTTTGGGAATTTCTCTCTTTCTGCTCCTTCTGTCCGCTCTCCGGTTCCTCCTTGGGTTCTCTCTTTGGTTCTGGGTGCCTTGCAGTCCCCTCCCTTTGAGCCTTTGGAGTCCGTGGAGTTGTAATTCCTGTCTTTCATGGTTGCCTTTTTGGTGGCTGTTACATCTGCTCGGAGGTTGGGTGAGCTTACGGCTTTACGTTGTTCTCCCCCCTTTTTTTGTGGTTTCTGGATGACGCTGTGGTCCTTTCCTTGGACCCCGGTTTTATGCCTAAGATTCGTTCACGTTTCCATTCCTCCCAGGAGTTGATTCTTCCTTCTCTCTGTCCTTCTCCTTCCTCTCCTTCTGATGTCCTGCTGCATTCTTTGGATGTGAGGATGGCGTTGTCTGTTTCTGTTGGTCGTTCTGCTGGGTTTCGGTCTTCTGACTCCCTCTTTATGACCTTTGGTTTGGCTGGTAGGGGTAAGGCTGCCTCTCGTCTTACTTTGGGTCGCTGGATCTGGGCTGTGATCTTGTTGGCTTACCAGGGCTCTGGTTTGCCTTGCCCGTCTGGGGTTCAGGCGAGATCTGCCAGGGGTGTGTCTGCTTCCTGGGCTGCTTTCCGTGGGGTTCCCCTTGTGGTGATCTGTAGGGCGGGTGCCTGGGCGTCCGAGTCCACTTTTGTGCGACATTTTCGCTTGACTTGTGCTCTGTCTGGCCGCCCTAATTTTGGTTCTGGTGTGTTGCAAGCTGTGGGGATCCCCCCATCTGTGTGATTCAGTTTATTTCTGTTTGTTTTTACACTGTGTCTTGCTGCACGCCTTGGTGTCTGTTCTGTTTCTATTTGTGGTGTGCCAAAGGCCTTTGTGGGGTTGCTTTGGTATGCCTCATGAGTGGTGACTGGGTCGAGGACGAGGGACGTAGAGGTAATGCTATGATTACGTACGGTAATCCCCATTACTCTTAGTCCTACTCGTCCTCGACCCAGTCATACGACCCGCCCGCCCTCCCTTTCCAGGCCTTTGGTGCTTGGTA
Organism: Lissotriton helveticus; assembly: GCF_964261635.1. Classification (NCBI taxonomy): domain Eukaryota; kingdom Metazoa; phylum Chordata; class Amphibia; order Caudata; family Salamandridae; genus Lissotriton; species Lissotriton helveticus. Next base: position 873,317,752 of record NC_136068.1, on the reverse strand, counting down.
CATCAGGATTTGCTTCTGGTGGTGAGGTGTATTATAGCACCTGACAGGAGGGTGGGTGGAGTCAGAAAGTGTTTCCTGTTTTGTTTCCTGTCGTGTGGAATACCTCATGAGTGGTGACTGGGTCGAGGACGAGTAGGACTAAGAGTAATGGGGATTACCGTACGTAATCATAGCAATATGCGGTGTTGAGAAGGAAAGGTGATTGTTGAAAGAGAGAGAGAGAGAGAGAGTGAAAGAGAGAGAGATTAATTTAATAGCTGAAGAGAAATAGACAGACACATTATTGCATTTTTGGGAAAAATTACCTAGAAACTCGAAGGCAGGAATAATTTATAACTGCAAAAAGCCATTACCTTAAATATCAACAAAAATGAGTACAGCACCTAGGATTGGGGTCAAATCAACATTCATAGAAATTAGAAAAGCATGATTCATTTACTTGCTGAGGAGGAGCATCTTGCAGGATATACCCAGGCAAGTAATTATTTTAGCAATATATTTATCAATAAATGATTAAGAGGACTTAAAAAAAGATTTAAAGAGTGAGGCCGTGGAAAACCACAGACTATGTGTAGCACTGCATTGGGCTGAAAACAGCCTCTATGAGATTTCACACGATTTTGACAAATTTCATCATAAACAAACCAACAATTAATCAATTGTATTCCAGAGTTCATTCATTTGAATAACCAAAGATAGAACACAAAATAGTTAGGTCAACAGTTATGATTCAACTGGATAAACTTTTTGCAAGTGTGAACGTAATTGCATACATACAATATGCTCAATATATCTCATAGATTAAATAACATATTCAAAATTTGAAAATTCCCAATGCATTTCGGGTTCATCATGAACCCTTCTTCGGGGGTTGTACTTCGAAAAACATAATGAAATGACGACAATTTCGCTGAAGTCCTTCGTCCAGATCTACAACACAATGCATAAAAAAATAAGAGTAAAGAACACACCAGTAAAAACACATGGACTTGCGAAGTACAGCGTGTAATCATATACTACTTAGATTTGCACTTGAAAGATGAAAGTTAACGAATGAGGCCAACACATCTGGTGAGCTCGTGCAACTGTGGATAAAAGAGAGTGCATGAAACAAAACTGTACTGTGTGCATCGGAATACTCAAGTTACCAGTACATAATGCTACTGTGAAATACCGTTAGCTTAACTGTAAGTACAAAAGTAAGTAAACAAACAATGCAGGCTCCTTACACCTGCATTATGTCAAGGGAGCTAAATAATGACTGCACCAGCAAGCTGGAGAAAACAAGAACTGCAATAAACAGCCTTGTACAACTTTGTCATTAAACAGAGAAGTCACGCGTTCACTATGCTGTGAGCGTCTTACCAATAGTTGAACGATCAGGTGTCACAAAAAGCACACCAAATCTCCGTTATCAATGAATCTGCAAAGTAAAGGGGGGCAGCTTAGAACTCTTAATTCGACAACGAAACTCTGAATTAGAGGTAAATTCCCCGCAATAACCTCCAACACTCACCAACTAGAAAAAAAGTGAAGGCTTCCAGAATCTCTCGTATCGTAAACAACGTAACCGACGTAACGTTGGGAGCATTAAAGGAGCCAGGCTCTCCGAATGAGGAGGACGAACTCTACACATGTTGTTGGCTTGTACAAAAAACTTTACTAAACCTCACAGATACCGCGTAACAGACAGTCTTGACTGATAATTCAAAATTTGCAAACATTTGTGACAAGAATTTTCAATTCTATTAAGGACAAGGAGGCGAGGATTATGCTAGTCTCATTTCTTTATTTAGAAATGCCCAGCAGCCATGTAAAAACTACAATACCCAGAAACACTTTGGTAAGAACCATAGAGTCCGTGATATAAATAGCCATGAAGACAATCCCACTTCCTCTTTCTTTGGTGAAAAGTCAGTCAAGGAGACCAGAAGCAGAACATGGAAAGTCAATGCAGAAACAGCAAACCCCAATCCAGGGCAACGAAGGCAAGTTCAGCACTGCAACAGCCGAAGGAAAAACAGGAAATACAATCCTCAAAGGAGAAGGCAGGAACATCCACGTCGCACTGTAGAGATGTCACTTGGGATCAGATCCTGAAAAGAAACACAGAGCCGTAATAGACATCCGGTATACAGGAACATGTCAAAGAAGGGTGGGTAGAAAAACAATCAATGGTAACAGTTCAATATGAATCAAGTCCTGAACATTGATCAGTAACAATAATGCAATACAATGGGTGGGATAATCCTCGCCTCCTTGTCCTTAATAGAATTGAAAATTCTTGTCACGAATGTTTGCAAATTTTGAATTCTATTGCAGGACAGGAGGCTCCAATTATGCTTGTTTAAAGCTTATCCACCACCACAGAAGCAACATTATCAATAGGCTTAAAGTAAAAAGTCTTGAAAACAGAATCCGATGACCAGTCAGTGGCCTTCATAATATCAAACAAGGTGACTCCCAAAGTGAAGGCATAGAGGCCATGGCACCTCGTGCAGAATGAGCCCCAAACACAGACACATCAATGCCAGCTTCCGCCATGAGCCACCGTACCCATCTAGCCAACGTAGCCGGGGTAACGGGGCGAAAGGGCTTCTGCAACGCAATCAGTAATTGACCTTGCATATCGGAGCGAAAAAGAGATGTACTTACTTCATAATCCTTCATGCACTGAACAACACAAAGTTTTGGATGTGCAGGAAAAGATGGGTAAGAAATGACCGTAGTATTGGTCTTGGTAGGTCTGGAGAGACGAAACATAACGCCCTCAGGAGTAAAACTACGCCCGGCTAGATCTAAAGCCCGGACATCTGACACCCGTTTGCAGGAAAGCAAACACAACAACATAGTAAGCTTGGCCGACAGTTGTTTCCGGGATAATAAAGAATTGAGCGGCCAAGCTTCCAAAAAACGCAAAACAATAGACACGTCCCACAATGAAACGCATTTGGGACGTGGAGGAGTGGCTAGACGAATAGCCTTGAGTACTTTAGCCACTAAAGGATGTTCCCCGACTGGTTTACCGTCCACTGGAAGGTAACCCGCAGAAATAGCGGAACAGAAATTGTTCACCGTGCAGTACGCCAAACCAGAAGAGGACAAAGATGCCAAAAAATTGACCATTAAAGAGACATCAGCTGATGTTGGATCAACTTGCCGTTGAACACACCAATCACTCCAACGTTTCCATGAGCCTCTGTATTGTTTGTGAGTACCAGGGGCCCAGGCGTTGCTGATGAATCTGGCAGCGTCTGCAGAAAGGCCTGGGACCGCCCAAAGTTCCCCGAAATCCGCCACGCCAGAAGAAGGAGAGAGCCTGACTGAATCAGGGGATGCGGATTCTGAAGCGGATCTAGCAGGAGATTCCACTACTGAGGAAGAAGGAACGGCACTGCACAAGCCATTTCCAGGAGAACTGGGAACCACGGCTGAGCCCTCCACAGAGGAGCAATCAGAATCAACTCCGTCTGGTAGCGTGTCGCGTAAGCTAGAACCCTGGGGATCATCATGAATGGGTGGAAACGCATAACACAGGGATCTCGGCCACGGCTGAAGGAAAGCATCCGTGGCTAGAGCCTCTGGATCCGGCCTCCAACTGAAGAACTGCGGGAGTTGGGTGTTGAGGCGGGACGCAAAGAGGTCGATCTGACAAGGGCCCCAAGCCCGAATGAGTTGGCGGAACACACGAGGATGGAGCCTCCAGTCGCTGAAGTCCTTCAGATACCGCGAGTTCTAATCCGCCACAAGATTGTGGCATCCAGGAAGGTATTCCGCAATAACTGTGATCCTGTGTTGCAGACAATAATGCCAAAACTCCTTGGTAATCTCTGCCAGTAACTTCGACCGAGTCCCCCCCAGTTTGTTGATGTACCGGACTGCTGAGACATTTTCCATCCGGAGAAGTATGCAGCAGTTGGACTGAAGAGATGAAAGGCACCGGATGGCGAAGGAACCCGCCAGCAACTCCAAACAGTTGATGTGGAGAGAGAGTTCCTGGGGAGACCATTGACCCCACGTCGAGACTGGACCGCAGCGGGCCCCCCAGCCCCAACGACTGGCATCCGATTCGATCACTATTTCCGGCGTGGATCCGAAGAGAGCTCGCCCGTTCCAGGCCTCCATATGATCCAACCACCATTGCATCTCCGACTTTGCCTCCTCCGAAAGAGGAATCTGATCCGAATATCAGAGACCGTTCTGGACATGCCGAATCTTCAGATGCTGCAATGCTCGGTAATGCAGCGGAGCCGGGAAGATCACCTGCAGAGAAGAAGCTAAGAGACCGACAACTCGTGCTAACGATCTCAATGACACAGTCTGACTCGAGATAACGGAAGTCAATTCCCTTTTGATGTATCGAATCTTCTGATGGGGCAAAAGAAGCTGACATGTGAGGGAGTTGACCCTGAACCCCAAGAAATCGATCACCTGAGTGGGATGTAGCACAGATTTGGGAGCATTCACCAGAAAACCGAGGGATTGGAGAAGCTCGACGGTCCACTCCAGATGGGACATCAGCTTGACTGGACAATCCGCCAGAAGGAGGATGTCGTCCAAATAAATGATCAATCGAACCCCTCGACTGCGAAGCGACTCCACAACCGGCCTCAACAGTTTCGTGAAGCACCAAGGTGCTGACGAAAGGCCGAAGGGTAGAACCTGATACTGATACCAAGTCCCCAGCCAGTGAAACTGAAGGAAGCGGCGATGCGGACGGAAGATCGGAACAGACAGTTAAGCGTCTTTGAGATCCAGATGAACCATCCAATCCCGTTCCCGTAGAAGATCCCTCAACAGATGGATTCCCTCCATCTTGAAGTGGCGGTAGACCACTCCCGCGTTGAACTCCTTCAGATTGAGTACTAACCTCGATCCTCCTCTCTTCTTTTCCACAAGGAAGACCGTACTGACGAACCCCTGTGGATGACGCACGGTCGGCACAATCGCCCCCTTCAATACAAGTGACTTGAGTTCCTCTGTGATGAACTCTTGATTTTGCTTTGAGAAACAAAGGGGAAATGGAGGATGGGACTGACGTAGGGGCTGATAAAACTCGATTTTGTACCCCTGAACCGTCTCCAGCACCCATGCATCGCTGGAGATCAAGCGCCAATTGTCTAGGAAATGGCGTTTCCTGCCCCCCAGAACAACACTGCATGCAGGAATTAATCTCACCTGAAGTGGCGGAATCTTGATATCCGCCGGAGTGTCCACCGGAGCGTCCTTTCTTATATTGGCCATGGCCCATTCTGGAAGGATAGAAATTGGAGCGCTGGGCGTAGCCAGAATCCTGCTGTCCTCCTCTATGGGACTGATACCCTCTTTGATTGGGTTGTTGTTGACCATGGCTGGACGAGCGTCCCCTGTATCGTCCGGCCCTGTTGAAAACCGGACGCATGGCCCGCTTCAGTGAGGCCTGGGCCTTATCAATGCTGCTAAAAGTACTCACAAATTGAGTCAGCTCTTTCAAAAAAGGCTGTCCGAAAAGCAGGCCTTGAGCAGCAGCCCCCGACTCTGATGCCGAAAGCTCTGCCAGTTTGGGGTCGAGCTTGAGGAGAATAGACCTACGCCTCTCACTAGAGAGCGCGCAGTTGGCGTTTCCCAGCTGGCAAATCGCCCGTTCCCCCCATTCAATTAACTCATCGGGGTCTACCGTGGAAGAGGATTCCTTGGCCACGAAGCCGAGATCCAAAATTTTTGTAAGGGGCCCAAGGAGATCCAAAACTTTGTCCTGGCAAGCACGCCAGGACCGATCCAAACCCTTCTTAGGGTCCTTTGCAAATTTCTTCAAATAGGTCACCATGGTGGGATCCACCTCTGGTGTGTCCGCTAGATTATTCGCCAAATCAGGTCTCGGACACTCTGAGCCCAGACGTGCATGAACCTCTTTGTCAAATGGTTGATGGATATGTTGCTGTACATACTCCGCCACAGCAGGGGAAGGGAGCCACGCAGTGGAATGCGGATGCACAATGTCAGCAGGCTCGAAAGTTAGCACAGGAGGATGAGTAGGGGCATCCACGAAATGCTCTTTGCACTTTCTCTTTTTTGGCGGAGGAGGAATAATCTCAGAGGATGACGATGAGTGTTGGTCATCACTGTCCGCTTCAACTGCAAAGGATTTCGATTTAGAAGAGGATAAGGTTTGAGCCAACCTGCGAAAATCAGAGGCATGTGGGTTGCCTGGAGATGACGTGGTTTTCTTCGACGCAGGCACCCAACCTTGCTGTTGTGCATATTTGGTTAAATGGCGCTTAAGGGGCTTTATTGCGCGTACAAGCGCCATATTCATAGAGTGTTGAACCCCCTTGTCAAGTGCCTCTACCAAGTCCTGTTCAAGGAACTCCGACCCCTCCTCCTCATAGTCACCTTCTTCATCGTAATAGTATGACTCACTCATGGTACACTGGTAGTGTAAATAGAATGCCCACTTGGTGACTGAAAATCCGGTTTGCCAATGGCAAAAGTCTGGGGGAGTGAAAAAACCCCGCAGCAAGCAAGACAAGTCAGTCAAACTGCACCAAAATATTGTTAGAGGGTGGAGGGAGGGCTTGCTGCTATCAAAAAAACCTCACTCTCGGCAAAGCCTATGCAAATATATCAACCGGGACCTTTTTACAAGCTCCGGTGTCAGCAGGGAACAGCTGTGAGGCCATGGGCGTGTGTGTCCTTAAGACGAACTCTCTGCCGGCTTCGTTCTGTGAGGAATCCTAGGAACGAAAGGAAGGCGAGCCGCGCATGTGCGGTGACCGGCGTGCCTCACAGCCCGGAAACAGCTCGCGCAAGACGTGCGCGAGGCTGCTCTACCCTGCAGGCTCCTCTCCACAAAAGCGGGACACAGGCGACACGCACCCCGACCCCGGGAGGTGACACACGCTCCCTGCCGCGAGCGCCGCAATACCAGGAAATGAAGCGGCAACCGGAGTAAAACAAATAACGTGCAGGCACGAAACCAAGCGCAACACAACGCGGCAGACAGCGCGAGCACAGCGCTAATTAAAGAAACGCAATACAGGCAAACAGTAAGTCAATGTAAAAGAAAGCACTTATCTGGCTGCGGAGCAGCAAAGAAAGAGGAAGTGGTATTGTCTTCATGGCTATTTATATCACGGACTCTATGGTTGTTACCCAAGTGTTTCTGGGTATTGTAGTTTTTACATGGCTGCTGGGCATTTCTAAATAAAGAAATGAGACTAGCATAATCGGAGCCTCCTGTCCTGCAATAGAATTTCATTCCTTAACATGGTGGAAATGTGGATCGGTGTGATCATAAGACCAAAATTAAGCCCTACACTTCTCTCCTTTAATAAAAACGCTAGAGGACAAAACCATGAGTATACCCCAGATTCGTATTAAAAACAAGATAAACGCGATGCATAACAACATTTTTTCAAAATTGCCAAAATAATCGCCATGAAAGCGCTCAGGTAAACAAAGGTGTCAGCGCTCTGCAGAGAGAAAGAAATCATAATAAGAGATGAAAATACGGTGATACTTAAATGCAGTGAGTGCAAATCCCTTACAATCTCAAAGTTTAAAAAGCACAATGAAAACCAGCAAATAGATAATTACAAGAAACATAACAATTCATAATGGTCATTGAGCCCCCCTGGGGTTATGGTACCTAGATATTTTATCCAGTGTGTTTCTCTCCGTGCAAGGGCTGTATGTGTAGCAATGTCTGATGTGATGTTTATATGTTCAAGGATAGTGAACCGCAGTTGGGGGATGGTGTGTGAGGCAGTCAATAAAAAAAATCACTTTGTGTCCCACACTACAAGTCCCAATGCTCAACTAAAGGACTACTGTATGGATAGTGTTATGAATCTGACAATAAAACATAAATGGACCTGTCTGGAACTACTCGGGTACGGAAAAGGCAAGAGGTAAGAGGTTCTGGTACATCAAATTTGTAAACTCCCACAAGTTATTCTATCGTTTTTATACAATTCTAGCACAAAATGGAGCTGTTCTCAAGATGTTTTTTGTAAAAATGTGTGCACATTTTTATTATTAATATCTCATACAGTTAGATTTGGCAATATATTAAAAACATAGATGAGTGCACATCTCAAATAAATACACAGTTTATAAAATGCAAAACATAATACATAAAACAAGAATCATAAAAACGTCTACGTGGCGTTTCGGCTTTTTTCTTATACAAACACCTTCTTCAGGACAGATTCTAGGATAAAAGAACACAGAATTACCAAACATTGATTATCACAGTGTTGTCTTTGTATACACATTGTCATAATTTTCCCTCATACAAGTACAGCTGTTGAGTTCACATGCCCTCATTTCTTCTTATATATATAAACATTTGATATAATTGCCCATTTATAGTCTGTTATCTCTCCCTTTTTCCTTTTGATCTATGTCTATGTAGACTGACCCCTATACTATTTTGTAATTATAGTCACCCAAAGGTGTCACATACCTCGAAATTAAAATATTTTGTTCTGAACTCAAAGGTACATTGGAGTTCGTGCTGCCTTAGGATCCCTTCAATTATGTGGGTCTGTTGGCTATCAGTGCTTCTTATGAGAATAATGGCAACTGACTGTGAGGTAAGAAGGAAAAAACAGTATATTATCTGCTTCATTTATATGTGACCTTCCTATCTTTCAAGTGGGAAACTTTATATTACCTTGAGCAATAGTGAGTGCGGCGGTACACACTGTCCAGGGGAGCCACCACTTTAAAAGAGAATACTTCTTAATGGTATTTCTGTAGGTAAAATGATGATTGGTGTTATTGGGTGGTCTTGCTATTTTCGTTTAGTGTGCATCTAGTGATAAGGTACATGACTCACCATTCATAAGGTAAGCGGATCACTGAAAACACAGACCTTCTTCTGCTGCATTCACTGGCACATAAAGACTCGGGGGTTGACCTCCTGTCTTTATGAGGATTCAGACTCACTTCTGTAAAGACATTTTTAGTATATTGTTAACTCCCTGTATTGTGTGGACAACTGGGGATTGTCATAATTGATTGTTCCTTATTGACTGTTGTTTGGATGTTCCTTGTCGTCATCCATAGACTTACTGCGCTATACTACCTTATAGTTTTGAGTGGATTTGGAGTCACAGGTATTCTCATATTGGTTATATATATTTTTTTAATTCATTGTGGTTTGGCCCTTTCTGGGTATGTCTCATATTCAGCTTATAGCCCTTTTCTTGGTAATTGTTCTGGTATTTGCATTGGCTTGGTGGTGGGCAATCTATTGACAGTCCCGTATATCTCTTTATTTTTACGCATTCTGTGCGTATAGTTTAGGGTACTTATTCTTATTTATTAGGTTGTTTGTGGCCTTCGCCATGCTTAGCCTTATATTTACCCATCTATACTTGACGGCTGGTTATACCCAGTTTTATAAACCTCCTCTAATGTTAGACATTCGTGGTCAACTATTGGATCAAACTCCACGTGGTTTATTATGTTGTGAGGAGAGATCCTTTTTCTAAAAAAAAAGGAGGATATATTGCCCTGGTCAATACGCCTCTTGGTGCTGTGGGTATACCTTGGTTATTTAGGCCAGCTTATAATTCTATATGGGGATGCCATTAACCTGCATGCTCTATTCGCTATACAAAGACACACATGGAGGTTTTCCTCACCTTTAAAATGTGCACCGGCCTCCCTGCTTCTTGCTTGGACAGCGTCACCTGTTTCGTCTTCTTGCCGTCAGCAAAACGAATAACATTGCAGTTGACACCGCATCTTTTATAATGGCGGCGTTCTGATAGGGGTTCCACGGTTGGTCAGTTTATAGCCAATCCTCAGCCTGTTGCCCTGGTGATATGAACGCATAGTACCTGATAGTTAGGCTACCTATGGTTTTGACGCGATTGGATGGGTTTTAGCCAATCCAGAGCCTGTTGTGGAAACGCTAACGCACTGTTGTGTCGTTGTTAGGCTGCGCGCTGCACTTGGATTCCGCTTGTTTTCTGTTGATGCATCGATTTGACTTTTGAGCATAAAGATAGAAAAAGTTTCCAGACTTAACAATACTTTGGATGTCATATTATTGATAAATCCTATAGTTATTTTTTGGAGCTCCGTGATCGGTCGATTTGTATCCAATCCGAAACCTATTGTCCTGGTGACATGTACACATAGTACTTGGATGGATAGTCTGCCTATGGTTTTACGCGATTAGATGGATTTTAGCCACACCAAGGCCTGTTATCGTGAAAATGCTACCACGTTGTCTTATCCTTCTTGGGCTGCACGCACCACTTAGATAATGCGTGTTCTCTGATTCTACAATAGATTGACTTTTGAGTGTGAGAATAAAAGTTACAAGAAATGACACTTCTTAGACTGTCCTATTCTCTATTACTTCTATAATTGCGTTACGAACTACTGTCTACTCATTGGTTGACCGGCGTCAAACCACAGCCTTGTTGTTTTGGCCACAAACACGCTCTGGGTGGTATTAATATGGCGACGTTAGCTTTGAATATTTCTATATGGACCTTTCTTATATTATCTTGAATATCGGTTATCCCCTCATTATCTTGTTTTGAAGATGAGGGTCTGCTCGTCATAAGCACGATTTCTATGATTCAGTATTTATTAACCTACGGACCTTCTTGTGCTCCACATTACTGGGGCAGTGTTAATGATTATTCATATTAAATCAGAGGGTGGGAAGGTAGATCTATCTGTTAAGGGTACACAGCATTAAATTTAATTTAAACGATAAAGGTGGTATTAGCTAGTAGCTGGAGGCCTGATATAGTCATCTCACTCCACTGTGTGCAATTATAACAAGATCTTAATTGAAACTCTCGAATTGGGCTTACAACTCATTGCACTATCCGTTCCCAATCCTCTCTGCTATTTAAGCCACATCATCCTTTTGATGTTCAAATTGCCGCCTCTTACATTAATTTCTACTGTTTCTAAGCCGTGTGAGGCAGTCAACCAGTGTGCTGCCAAAGAGGAATGAGTGTTTTTATTGCGGATTCTGCTTTTATGTTCCACTATGCATGTTTTAATCTTTCGACTGGTCCTCCCCACATATACAAGCCCGCAGGGGCATTTTATTGCATAGATTACCCATTTTGTATTACAGTCTGATGTGTGGTGCAGTTTCACTTTCTGACCTGTGTGCGGGTGTGTGAATATGTCCCCTATCATTACGTTTCCGCATTGTCCGCAATTGTGGCACTTTTGCATACCTATATGAGTCAATTTAACATTCACATTTGGTGCCTCAAACAATTCCCTCAGATTGTTTGGTCTGGTATGTGCAAAGAATGGTGAACCATGAGAAACTTCTTTAAAATCTGGTTCATTCTCAATGATCTCCCACCGTTTCCTGATAATGGCCTTAATGCTTGGTGCTTGTACTGAATGTTTTAAAACAAACACTTCTCGTTTCATGTTTTTTTTATGGTTTGCACCAACAGGTCCTCCCGTTTCTTTAAAGAAATGACTTGTTCAGCTCGTTTCAACGTGGCTTCAGGATAACCTCTCCCTTTATATCTTTCTAGTTGATCCTGAATCAAAATGTTGCATCTGGATTCTTCCGAAGTGATTCTCTTTATCCTTGTGAGCTGAGAAATGGGTAAATGTTTCTTGAGGGAATACGCGTTGGGACTTGAGAAGTGCAAAGCATTGTTGACATCAGTAGGTTTCCTGTAAACAGACGTTTCCAGTCCTGAACAGGTCTTACAGATTTCAATGTCCTGAAAGAGAATCTTGTCAGTTTGTATGTCATGTGTGAAACTGTATCCTAGGGTTGCACCTGTTTAATTCAGAAATGCATTCTTCTAGTAGTGTTCTGGATCCTTTCCACATGACTAGTATGTCATCTATATATCGCAGGAACACAGCCGCATTTGGGCGCCATTTTTGATTGATAAGAATAAATTGGTGTTCAAAATGTGCCATGAATGTGTTGGCATATGATGGAGCTCCGGGAAAACCCATAGAGGTACTAGTTCTCTGTACATAAAACTTCTCCTGCCAGATGAAGTAACTATGATACAGCGCGAAGTGTAAGAGTTCCAGGAGAAAGATGCCTGTGTCTCGTGATATGGTTGAATGTAAACGTCTCCATTCCACTGCCTCGAGACCCTCGTTGTGAGCTATTGAGGTGTATAGGGCCACCACATCGATGGTGCATAATCAGATTTCCTCTTGGAAAAGGTGCCGAACAGCTTCTAATTTCAGTAGACGATCCGTTGAATCTTTGACGTATGTCTCCCATATGTGTATCAGAGGTAGCAATTGAAAATCAAGAAAATGCCCTATGGGTTTGTGAATTGACCAACAGCCAGCCACTATTGGACGGAAAGGAGGATGAAGTCTGTCTTTATGCATCAAGAATTTTCTTGCGTTCTCATCAATAATACTGTCTTCCACTCCTTTTTGTAGGATGATACTCAATAATGCCATGAAATCTTTGGTGGGATCACGATCCATGGGGATGTAGGTGTCAGTATTGTGCACATGCTCATTGACACTGTTAATGTAATATTCAGTGTTAAGGACTGCCAGGGCTCCCCCTTTATCAGCCGGTTGAAATGTAATCGATTTGTCCTGTCGTAACGCATTAAGAATGCAGGATTCCTTCCTCGATAAATTGGGACGTTGTGGTTGAGTACACCGGATGTGATCCAGGTCCTTTTTAACCAAAGTTTCGAAGGTATCGAGTGTTTTGTGTGAAATAGGAGATATAAATTTACTCTTGGGATGAAACCGATGATAAGATTGAGTCTGTTCATCAGAGGGAATATTCATAGAGAAGAACCATCTGAGTCTTAGCTTTGCCATCCTCTGTGCATTTTAGATATTCTTAAGAGGTGTAATTTTGGGGCACTGCAGAAAAACTAAAATATTATGTACATTTCCATCTTCTAGATAGTTATTGAGTTTATGTTTTTGTCATTTTCGTGATTTACAATAGGTCAAATGTCAAAAGAGAGTTTGAGCCTGATTATGAGTTTGACGTTAATGGAGCGGGCCGTCACACCAGCATCCTGCTCCAAGACCACCAAACCACTAGTCTGGCCACACACTGTATTCCGATTGAAATATGCTGTAATCAAAAGAGGATCCAACTCCAGGGTAGCTTAGGTAGTATTTATAAAGAAGTTATCATCAAGAATAGAAGTACAGAGAGCCCCTCCAGGATCGCCTACCTGCTGCTCAGCCCATACACCAACTGACACTCTTACTCATCCAACATTCCATAGCATCACCACGCACCAACATTCCACAGCACACTCACACTGGCTGAGCAGCAAGTATAACACAATACAGGTTTGTTGCCGTATTATGACTCTGGTGGTCGGACCGACATGGGACCGCGGCAAGCAATGGGGATCCACAATTTCTGGTGGTGGCGTGGCAGTCAAAGGCTGAAATATGCTTGGTGTTGCTGTTGTGGCACCGCCAAGCATATTAGAAGTTTCCTCACCATCAGCGCTATCATGGCAGTGCTTACTCCATGAAAATACTGGTGGTGAGGAAACTAAGTACTGTGCCTCCAGATCTGGAGATACATGCATGGTGTGACCCCCCTGTCTGCATGCACCCCCTTTCCTGCACAGCATGAACTGCACAGACCATGCCTTTCTGGAACAGAATCTAGCACTTCCATTTCGGTGCTTTTCTAATAGGCACTGCCGTGGGACTGCCAAAGGACTGCTGCCAGACCACAAGGAAATTCTTAATCTGACTGGAAGCCGGTGGACGAGTTTGGCGGTATGGAAGTGGGGCACTGGAGTGGCAGCCAGCTCCCAAACCACCTATCTCGTAATCAGGTCCATAGAGGTTGATGTCACATTTTTGGCACACTTGACGTAAAGATGGAGAAAAGGACAGAGACATATCAAGGATAGAGGAAAGACAGAGAGACTGGTGGCGGAATAGGATATAGATATAGAGATTTAGATAAGTGAAAAGGGAGAATGAGAGGCGAGGGAATTTCAAAAAGAAAAGACTAATAGACCATAAGCATGTGAGTCATTAGGTGAATGGTACATGATGCCGAGAGCGAAGGAAAAAAAGTAAACGAGAAAGAGTTGAAGGGGGTTGTGAGACAGTGGGGCTAAGTGAGAAGAAGGAGTTGAGAAGTTTGAGAGAATGGAAGTAAAAGACTGTAAGAAGAAGTCACAGAGAGATTACATTGAGAAGTTTGAAAGAGAAATGAAGCAAAAGACTGGAAGAAGTCACAGAGAAATTAAATTGAAAAGCGAACAGGAAGAATGAAAGTGACTGTAAATGGATGGGAGAAGGGAAGAGATGCTGAGATCAAACAAAGACAGATAGCCAAGTGGCGACAGTAGTGACTGAAAGAGAAGGAGGGGGGGTGGGTTTAACAGTTTCCGAAGGAGAAAGGGCAAGTAGGATAGTGTGTGAGAGAGGGATATGAGCAGCGAGGAAAGTTGAGTGAGACAAAGGAAGGTAGAAAGTAGGTCTACACCGAGGAGATTGATAATCATGCAAAGAAGAAAGCAAATTAATGGAACAAAGCTGTAAAGACCGCAATAAAAAAACAAACGTAATTTAATTAACATTTTCAAAATTGAGAAAAGAAAACAATATACCCGGTCAGAAGTTTAAACAACAGAATTTGTTTTTTAACATTTTCACAAGTGGCGCACCTGTTTCTAGGATTTTCTGTCTTTCAGGTAGCAACATTTGCAGAATCAGACTGTTACATGAGTGTAACACAAAGGGGCTGAATATAACTGCCATAGCCAAAGGACTGCTGCAACCCCCTGGGATCCCAGATTTACAGTGGTGGCACAATAGTTTGAGGCCCGCAATATGATTGGCCATGCCGCAATGCCAAGCATATTATTAGTTTCCTTACTACCACAGTTTTCATGGTGGTGAGTCTGACATGAAAAGTGTGGCAGTAAGGAAACAAAGGGGGCCTTTCAGGGCCCCCTATTGCCTCTGGGCCAGGGGATGCATGTTGGGAGGCACAATGCGTGCCCCACTATATGCATACACCGCCAGTTCCTGCATGGCATGGACTCAACATTTTTGAGACAACGCGTCAATGAATTATCTAGAATCAGAGGAAGAGCTGAAGAGACAAGTAAGATACATTGTGATGGTGAAGGGAGAAAGAGAGACCAAGCAAGAGAAGCACATACGGGGAACGGGGAAGAGGAAGATTAGGAGAAGTGGGAAATGGGAAATGGGAATAGGTAGAGAGAGGAAAGAGGAGAGGTAAAGGGATGAGGAGGTGTGATAGAGGTTTGAAATATAATATACCATATAAAAAGGAAAACAATATGAATCACTTTTCTAGCATAGCTTCTCTTCTTAGTAAGGAAAACGCATTCTTTTTAAAAAAAAGAAAAAAAATCACAAGAAAATAGCATGCCAAACTCTTTATTATTTTATTACAAATCAATGTTGTTGCCAAAAATATGACAAAGTGACAAGCTACACATACCCAGGTCCACAGCCAAATCTTGACAGTTTCCAACATTTCACACAAATATCTGTGTTCTAATTCCAGATCTTAAGTTCTGCTGCGATATCACCAATAATAAAATGTTCTGCTTGTTTACGTTGCATCCCTCATTTTTGCAGTTCTTTAGTTCAGCCCCCTGGTTACAGTTATTCATTTTAAATGGTGCAGATCTCTTAGGATATTTATTTGCAACCACAACTGCAGCATAGATTATTGTCTGGCTCTCGTGGTTTATGAGAATCTTCTGGGTTTTAAAGAATTGTATGTCTCTGATATTCTGAAAACTTGAATTGTCTAAAAAAAAATTGCAGAGCATGTCGGTCAAGTCCTTGCACGATTACAGTGCAGCATTATTTTCTACATTGAAATAAAATTTCTCGTGTTGATGCCAGTAAGCGATTCCAATAGCTAAATATGTATCTGCTGTTATGTCTATAGCCGTCCAACAAAAAACTTTCACTTCCAAATCCCTATGATGTCATCTGTGACAACTATATGAGAATAACTACATAGGTAGGATTTATGAAAAAAATCCATATTTGATTTGTTAGTACTAAAAAGTAAAAAAAAACAATAAACTAAAACGAGTGTGTTAATTGCATGCCTGCTAAATTTGCATGGATTGAGAGTATCTGGAGTTACGATGTGCTGAGCTGCCCCCTCCCCTTTTCAATTCAATTATAATGGTAGAAGGGAGAATGTATGTCTATAGGAATATCCTTTTTCAGGGGACAATATCCGCAGGCAAATCTATGGGGAATGAATTAGCCAAGGCACACAAGCGTCATTTTCAAGAGCTTGATCACACTAAAGATGATGGTGATTTGGCACCTGCAGCGGGCCTCCTTGGCAGATAGCTCAAGTGACACATCATCGGGATGTTGGTCCCAGATGCTCTAGAGGGTGTCCACTGGGAATATATACCCACAGATACTGAAATGGACTGATAGACCATGCAAACAACAAAAATCACACAAGATGACTCAAGAACTACACAATTATCAGAGACATGATGACCATATAGGTCTGGGCAGCAGCCTTAACTTGACATTGGCACAAAGATTAAATAGACCATAAAATTACCTAGACGCTGCACACCTGATATGCAATACATCAGCAGATTAGGTGACCTTAATTGCAGTACATATTGGCGATGCAGAATCTGAGGCTTAGCCTCTATTTGCCAAATTTCATCGAAGCAAGGTTTGTAAGACATTAGGCATTCATGTCAACTTTCCGTTGTAGAAGACTTTGGGGTGCAAGGATTGTGAATGTGGTGCTCTGTGTCACTTCAAGCAAGACATTTCTGTACAGATATACATCATATTTGTTTTGGGATAATGTTACTATTAATGGCTGATCTAATTCCTAACCTTGTGTTCATTGAGACACGTCCCTGAATTGTTGCACAGTCTGATTAACCCTAGAATTTTGGGCCAAACCCCTACTTTCATTATCTCAGCTATGCACAAGTTAAGGGGTGATATAAAAAAATCCTTGAGGTTGTGTAAGAAATTAGAATATTAGTTGGGACTGTTGGAAGGCCCACTCAAATAATAAACACAATACTTGTCTGAATAAACCACAAAAGTCACAAAACTAAACTGTGATTAACCCACTGGTGGCTTGGTACAAAGCAGTCAGGCATAACTTAGAGACATTGGCCCTGATTACAATGCTGGGCAGATGACACTGTTGCGGAATGGGAACCGATCAACCACAGGTCGGCAGTTCTAATCACATCATTTTGATGCAACCAAACACAGTTCATTTGGAAACATCTATTTTTCTATGGGAGCTTAGGCGGTGGGTGGAAAAAACCTGCAGCTTAAGCTCTCATTAACCCCTTGGCCGCGACGCTAATTCTGCCGTGGCGCTTGGGGGGAGGGGGTGAGCACGGCGCCGCAATGCTCGTGATGGAACCATGCCGTCATGAGTCATGGGCGAGCTGTGCTCATGACAGCGTGGTTCTGTCATGACCCCGCCCGCTCACCATTTCGCCCGCACAGGCATGCTATCAGTGTCGCATGGGCAGAGCGGCCGCAGCATAATGGAACCACGCCATCAAAAGCCCACGCCACCCGTGGCTCATGACGGAATGGTTCGGTCATGCGCAGCGAAGGGATTAAAAAATGGACGTTTCCAAACATCCCTGCATCATATGGCAGGCACCTCACGGGGCCTGCCACACGGTGCCGGGATGAGGGCCAAATGCGAAGGGCCAGCGGAAGGAGGCCCTACTAGGGGCCCCCAAAGTGAGTTTTTGACAGCCAATCCATGTTGGAAAGGCCAACCTGGATTGAAGGTCGGAAACTGACATCATAACCCCAACAGTGGATTATGAGGCCTTTCCAACTGGCTGACAAACTTCTTGAGCCAGTCAGAATGGCTTCCGATTCCCCGGCTGGTTTGAACTCTGACCGCTGTCATCATAATACGGCGGTTGGACTTCAAACCTACAGTGTCAGTTGTAAAATCTCTGACCAGCAGTCAGAGGCTTTCTGACAGACATTGTAATAACGCCCTAAGTATAAAGTATTTATGCAGCACACAAACAGTAATAAAGTTAAAACACAACATAAGAAAAATTCCAAACCAATTTAGAAAAATGTAGTTATTTTAACAAAGAAAATGACACAAAAATGACAAAAATACTATCAGTAGAACCAGAGATATGAATTTTTAAATGTTTAGGTGAAAATTGGGCCAAAAAGTACAAAGTGCCACTAAACCAGGGGAAAGTCACAAGTTCAGGCTGACCTCAATGGATGGCAGAGACCCAGTTAGTCCCGCTGAACAGTTACTTTCTCAAAGTCCATGCAAAGAGTTTAGTTCCCATTAGTGGGGCCCCTGAAAAAGGCGGCTCTTGGTGCGAGGAGCAGGTCAAGTGTTGCAAGCAGTCACTGTAGAGCACACTTCCAGTCATCTCTGGAGATTCACTTTGGTTGATCGCTGCTGTCAGCAGGAAGTGCAGGTCTTCCATTGCCAGTTGTCCCAGACGTTCATGTTGGTGTGAAATTAAGTCCCACCTGAGCTTCTCTTTGACAGTCATTGCACACCCCGGGCAGACCTCCCAGACTTGTGGTGGCTAGGGTGCTACACTTTCGAGATATGTATATTATATTGCAAAAGGCGCACTCAGAGGGTCATATATGGTGGACAACAGTTGGGTCTCTATACACCTGGACTTAACGGCAGCAGTGGAGGCCATGAGATCTCAAGAGATCTCCTTGTGTTCCAGAAAATTAACCCAGTCCTGCTATGCCTTTTGATTAGACTTCAGGAGGAAAGCTTTATCGAGGTAATATAGGGGGGTACTTGCAGATCGTATACCTGTGGGGTACATCAAGGCTAATTGCCTGGCCTGATATTGTGTTATCTCTCTATTAATTATGTCACAAAGCACCTTAAAAGCTGTAATCATGATGCCCCTAAACTGAGAGGTATTCCTGTTCCAGCTCTGTTATTTTCTGATGATACACCTTTGGTTTCCCATACCCCAATCAGTTTCCAGACCTTGCTTAATGGCTTTGTGCAAATGTTGAGGACTGTAAGTGAACACATTAGAAAATAAGGTTATGGTGTTCAGTCCCCATAGGTCATTTAGAGCAGGATTTTCGATTAAGGATTTGTCTTTGCAAACAGCTGTCAACTTTGATTATTTGGGTGTTTCTCACATACTCAAAAGTGAATCAATCCTTTTACAGAGACCCTCCATGATTATTATAAAATATAAAGCCATTATCCCCAAATCTGTCTCCAACCATCGCGGTTCTTTATTTGGCTGACTGCAAAGGATAATAGTTTTTTAAGATCTCCATGTAGCCTGCCAAGGAACCCCTTCAATTCTCCTATTTGTTTAGACAGGACTCAAAAGTGTTAGAGATTTAGCCACTTTGAAACCTCTCCTTGGGTTGGATTTTGGTCAATGCATGGGCGGATTTTGCGGATCCACGATTCGCGGATTTGCGTATTCACGGATCGTGGATCCGCAAAATTCGCGGATTTTGCGGATCGGCGGATTTGGGGCGGGGCTTCCATGCCAGGATCATCGTGCCAGATTGAACCCTGCCCTTCATATTTATTCAAGAAGACGCCACCGTTTTGTGCCATACCTCTACTCAACTGGAGTACTTTCTACTAGATAATCAGTAAGTGCTACCTCGTTGGGTAGATGTATAGTGCTTTTACTACACTACAGCTGCCTAAAGTGCCAGAGAGTTGTCTACAGCGACCAGGTGTGTGTTACTATGCAATCGCGCCGAAGGGCGCAGGGGTCCCTTGAGTGAGCTGTCCATCATAGTGGGTAAATGGCGGGTAGACGGTGCACACCACGAGTGTGTGGGCGGGGCCAAACGGACGGGGTTTCCATGCGAGTGCACATGTCTCTTGTGTGCATTAAAGGTCAGAGACCGATCAGAGCAACAGATGAAGATACAGAAGCTCCTGGCCACAGGAACAGCACGAGGATTGCGCTCGTGAAAGTCAAGGATGCAAAGGCCTCTGTCCAGCATCACAGCTGATTTTCGATGGTATATTAGGGAAGAAGGCACATGTGCTCAGCCTTGACAACGCTCACGATTGTTTTTTGGGCCGATGAATGAGTCACTGAATTTAAGCTTCAACTAGGGCACATGCTTAATCGATATCTGTAAGTGCTTGCAGTTGAGGTTTCATTTTTGTGCCAGGACCGTCGTGCCAGAATGAAACCTGCCCTTCATATTTATTCAAGAAGACGCCACCGTTTTGTGCCTGTTGTAACTAATTTACGATGGCGCCGGCAAGCTGCCAGCGCCATCCTAAAATAGTTACTAAATTAGCTTCAACAGGAAGCTCTAATAGATAAAATAAAGCAGGCGCTCGATGACCTGCTTTATCTTATCTATTAGAGCTTCCTGTTGAAGCTAATTTAGTAACTATCTTAGGATGGCGCTGGCAGCTTGCCGGCGCCATCGTAAATTAGTTACAACAGGCCAGCAAGGCTTGAACTTTTGCCCCCGGAATCCGCCGCTCGCGGATTTGCAAATTCGCGGTAAATTCGCGGGAGTTCGCGGATCGCGAATTTACCGAAAATTCGTAAAATCCGCGAGCGTAACGGATTTTACGCTCATGCTTACTCCCGAGTTATTACACTTAAAGTCTGCCCCAGTAGAAAGTATGAATATGGGGAAATCAACTCCTTGACTCTATCATGTTAAATTGTATTTGAAAAACATAGGTTTAGTAAAATGTTGCAGGGATCACTCATTAATCAAATTAAAACACTAAGGCTATTGTAAAAGAGGCATTTTGGAATTTCAAGATTATACTCCTTACACAGTAGTTCTAAAGTAGATACGCCGACTGGTGTGTTTTTGTCTGACTAATGTGTTTCTTCCTTGGAACCAAAAACCATATATGAATGTAATCACACCTTGCCAGTCTCGAACATTGTATAATAAATTTAGCCTGTGTAAGTTGTTGGTCACTACGTTTACTAGTAATTGGAGTTCTAATCCAGCAAAATCCCAATAATGCAGAATGTGCAGCGACATGATTGAGGATGTTGAACATTTAGTATTTTTTGTCCAATGTTCTCTAGGCCACGAAAAGTGTGGATCAATCCACTTTGCAGAGCGCTAGGTATGAGACACTCTAAAGTTGCTCTTTGAATCCTCCTGACAGATACAAGCTCTTTAATAGCATGTGACCTTAGTCTTTATTTATATGTAGTTTGGCTTGAAAGGAAGAGAGTGGGCCTATTGCTATGAATTTTGAATTAATTATCATCATGCACCTTAAATTGATTTTACCCTGTTTGCCATGATCACTGTTTATATTATGAGCATATTATGAGCTAAATTTGGTCAATCTCCATTACAAAACCGAAAAAAGTAACACTGCGTAAACTATTGTGTGGTGGCCCAAAATATGAAGAACACGGCAGCCAAAGCAGGGGCTGAGCAGTTATGACCCAAACATGCCAATGACTCACGAGGTCTGCCCAAAGCCCTGGTTGTATTGTTTTTAGTTAGCAAGGGCTATGGCAAATGCAGGTTGACATGAGATGTACAAAGTTAATAAATACAAACACGTAGGACTTTCTTCTGGGAATCCATTGGTGGTGTTCAATGTGTGCAAATTTTTTTGATGTCATTTTCGTTGATTTTGGCAACTGGCCACTGAAGGAAAAATCACTTGATGGCACGTTTATTACTAGCAAAACTTACATTCATCATAACAATGATATCTACTCCGAATGTTTGTTCTTATTTGTCTTGGTTAGCTGGTGTGTCTCTTTCCAACACTCGAGATGCTTTGATGTTGATGGATTATTTGCATTGTTGATCCTACAGCTCTAATGAATTGTTTATTTTTATGTACTTTTATGATTTTCATCGTCCAAACGAATAAAGTGATTACTGATTGACTGATTACATGCATCATAAACCACGTCATGCCACAACTATGCCTTCGTCAGTTTTCAGGGGAAAAGCTACAAGTCAAACCTCATTTTACTTTCACATCCTCTTAAATTTTGGAAAAGCAAACAATGGAAAACATTTCAAATCTAAAGCGCCTTCTGTTTTCTACTGCTTACGTCGCCTCCTCCCCAAGGACAACTGTAGCAACAGAACTGACAAAAATAAAATCAACCACCGAGAATGAATATTGCATCAGTACATTGTCAGGCATGGATGAGCTAAAAAAAATCCCAAAACAGAAATTAAACTGTTGGGCAAACAATGTTGATTGCAAATTACTTCATCTGATCGCCTTTGAGATCGTTTCCAAACTCAAGAACCTATGTTCTGTTCTGCTTTGTTCTGTTCATCCAGTTTAATAAAGTGCTCGTTCACCGAAGGTTTCTTGGCACAGTCTTCTGTATCTACAGGTTCTGTTATCTTTCCAGTAAACCTTACAGTGAGTTTAACTGTTGCAGAGGGACGAAAGTGCTGTTCATTCACTATTTGGTCATGATGTTACAATTGCTTTGGGAACGGGGGATCGTGGTTAGCATCCTTTAATTGGTTTTTAAAACAGTCACACGTGATAACAAAAATCCACGAGGAAGTAGAAACCTAGCTATGTTCAGTAAGGATGAACATCAAAAGGTTACCATAGCGACCCCCTGACACAGGTATGAGCACCTAGCTGCGCTTGTCTGAAAAATACCCGTGCGAAAGGGTGACTGCTGTCATGTCTTCAGCAAGGAACGGGGATAATTAAAGCGGAAATCCGCACACAAAGTGACATCTTTTTGCAAACTGGAACAATGGAATGCAAGATGGCGTTTCCGTAGAAAATCCATCGCTTGTATTTGGTGTTGCTGAATTTCAATCTACGTGTCCAATTTCGACAATTGTCTACGAAGCTGTCTTTGGAGACGCCTCTAGTTGCAGTTGCAATCAATCAGTGTATTGATAGTCTGCATTTGTATGAAATGTGCTGCTCACATTGTAAAACATTCCGTGAGGTCATTGGCAGCCGCGCAGTCTTCGAATCGAAGCATCATTCCGGGCCTCTAAAGAGGCTTGTTCAGTTGCTCCATTCTTATTCATTGTTAGGGCTTTGTGTTGGTTTGGATAATACATAATAACCCCTTCGTCCATTTGAGAGAAATCTTAAAGCCTAAAACTTAGAAAAAGAAAAACAGTGTGATGCTGCACAATGAAACGTCTCCCTCCAAGCTGGCCATTGTCATGGTCTTTTATCCTCCAGAGATCTATTATACTCGCTAACATTGTTTAGAGCATTTGAACATCTTGGCAATTTTTGAAGAACCTTGACAACTTGAGTTCTAGACTATCTCAGTAATGACAACATAATAAAATTCCAAAGCTAAAGAGCAAAACATGCATTGTTTCAAATTTATAAAACACTCAATTCTTTAATATACATTTGAATTGTTTCAGCATTAAAAAATACATTTTATACATTTGAGGTTATTTCAGATACTGTTAATTAATCGTTAATGATCGAATGGTGAACTTTCTTGTAAATGCCCTACAGAATGCACAACAGTAAAAATAATACAGGAAATGACTAAGAGTAATAATTGCAAAGTAATATTGCAAACTGCACACAGTTCAACTGAAACAGAACTTAGATAACTCTGCTTCTTCCTCCTTTAAAGATATAGCTTTGTAATACACCACACAAATGTAGATTGTAGAAATTTGTCTGGCAGTAATAAGGGATCTGTTATACAAGATACATTTACACGGTCTTAAGCCAATTATAACAAATGTCAGTCACTAAGACATTCCGGAGAGAATAATCTTTGGACCCTCTTCATAATCCACTGTTGTGATATTACTGGTAGAGTATGGAACACAGTGACATCAATAGATTGTGTGATGTATGTAGGTTCTATGCTTCTCTATTGCTGTTATTTCTGCCCCCCCCCTTTTTGTTCGGGTTGTACTAATACTCTTGTCCCGATAAATCCCTTTTAAAATATTTCACGGTGCGGGATTCATCACCGCAAATTTGTCAACGAGGAAAATGTATGGTATGGACTTTTAATGTCACATGAAATTCATAAGTAATTTATAATTTTTTTGGGCAGCGGCTACGTTGTACTTGTCAGATGTATCACAGGGGCACAGAAATGCTCTGCATGGCGCAGTAACAATATGCAGGGTAGAAAATTTGATGGAGGAAAAATGAAGGGATGAAGGGGCATATTATCAAGGGGGTTTATCTCCGCTTTTTTGGCTTTAAAAGCCAAGAAAGCGGAGATAAAATGTTCTCCCTATTACCTAGCTGTCGCTCACACCAGTAAGCGACAGCTAGTAGGAGATAGCGACCATCTTGGGCCCCACTTTGCATGTCAGAGAAATGTATCACTAATGACATGCAAAGTGGGCGTGCCAAGATGTTAGCGACTGGAAACAGTCGCTAACATCGCTATCTCCTATTACCAACTTTTGGAGATATTCGCGCTAAGCGCGAATATCTCCAAAAGCTAACACCTGCCCTGAGCAGTTCTTACCCATGTTATCCAATGGGAGGTGGATAACATGGCTAAGAGCATTAGCTCGGTAATGCCTGAATATCGCTGACTTTTCAGCGATATTCATGCATTGCGGCCGATTTTTATCACATTTGCGATAAACCTTGGTAATACCAAGGTTTATCTGCGATAAAAATCGCCGCAGGTCGGCGATACATTTTTTTCTCTAACCAAGCAATAGCGATAATTATCGCTATTGCTTGGTAATATGTCCCTAAGTTTTATGAGTGTACATTAGGAGCCCTGCCGATATCCATCAGAGGGTTTTTGGCAAAATCTATCACGCGCCAACGCCTTTAAAGGCAGCAGCGGCCGGATTGACTCGCAGGTAGAGGGGTAGGTGGAGTCGCAGATAGTGGTGGAGGGTGCATCACACAGGGTGTCATGATTGAGGAAGGGAGGGGAAAAATCATTTACCTTGCCGCTGCCATGTCTCCCATTGCTGCTCCTGCTCTCCTGTTTCGGATTTCAGGAACAAGAAGCAGACAGCCAAGCTCTCTCCCCTAAGCCAATCATAACACTGCAATTGCAGCATTGTGATTGGTCTGAGCACATTTGACACAGCGCTCAGCCAGGGGCTGTAGGGGTGGCCCTGTTCTCAATGTATGCCGTAATGCAGCCTGCATAGAGAAGTGGGAAAGTGTGCATGACCGAGAGGGCTGAGCAAACAGTCACTGTGCACTTTTAGGAGAGGGTAAACCACTCCTCCACTGCTCTGCTCGCAGAGCAGCCCCATTCACCCACCTGCCCGCAAAGCAGCCAAACATAAAATGGTACTATCTGAAAGTTATTATCCTTTTATGTTTTTGCTTCTGCACTGCTTGAAAGCAGTGGGGCGACGCTCTTCTGCCATAGCGAAGGAGCCAAATCCTGTTTAAAGGATGTGTTCCCGTTTATATGAGTCAATCTATCAGCCACACTGTGACAGTGTTGGACATGTGGACACTGCTTGTTATCACGTATGCCGGAAAGAGTGCTCCGGTATTTTAAATCACGCTCACTCTAACAAAATTGCAGCGTATTTTAGGAAAAAATTGATTTTTTTTAGTACACACCTCTGCGTGTGTGTGCATGCTGCTCCCTGCAGTCATCTGATAAAAAGAAAGTGAAATAGGCATGGAGCAAGCAACATAGAAAACAGACTGTGCACATATGGTTACAATTGGAGTCGTCATAAAAGAGGTTATTTGCAGTGATGTGCACGGTTTTAAGATAAGTGATTATCATTATCATCAATATGGACGCTTCCAAGTTGAGTGCAGATTTTTGTTGCAGTGGTTTGCATCCTTTATTATCTCAACACATTTTAATTTCCTATACAGAACATCTCTTTATAATTTTAATAGGTTGACAATTCCACCTTCAATATACAGTGATTTTCGCACTCAATGCAAATTATTTTGTTTAAGAGAGTTTTGCACACTTTGCGATTTCTATTACAGTGGTTGGTACACCAGTTTAGCACCATGCAGAATGTTTCATCTCTGGCACCATTTCTACAGGACTCAGACAATCCACTTTTATAGTGGAAACTGTGGGTGTGATCTTGCAAAGCTTACATGGGAGCCATTGATTGGCAAAGGTAAAGATTTGAAAGAAAGAGCTTAATGCATTACTATTTAGGTGTTAAAGGTCAACCTATTTTTGATCATTTACCAGCATATGAACCTCCAGATGGAGACAATCCAGAAGATTTGAGAAAGCGGTTGCACAGCTAGATACATATTTTACAAAAACACAAATATTGTTGTGGACTGGTACAATTTTTTTATCAGGTCACAAATGTCCAATGAAAGTATTGACACATTTATTACAGCTTTGAAAGTTTTAGCTGCAAAATGTACATTTGAAAATCTCACTTCACAGTTGATTAGAACCCAATTGGTTGCTAGACGAGAGTCAAAATTAAAATCTGGACAATATATTGACTTGTAAAGATCCTTCTCTAAATAAGGCTATTGATGTAGAAAAACGCATAGAGAGCTCATATTAGGATGCAAAACAACTTGAAGTAGCATTATCCAATACTACAATATCATGTGTGGTCACTAATAAAATGTTTTCTGGTCACAACAATGACAACAAGAAATAGAATTTTACAGGTAGTAACAGATCTACTTTACAGGTCACAGATATCCAAACAAATAGTTGTTACAGTTGTGGGTCTGCTAAGCATGTGTCTTCATCTAGAAATAGTCCAGCCTAGAGTGTAAAGGAGAGCAAAAGAAACAGTATCTGATGTGTGTTAAGTAAGGACGATGAATGAATTGGACAAGCAAACTGATGACTGGGAATTTGTATTAGTAGAGAAGGGTACAGGGTTTCACAAAAGTAGAATGTTTGTGGATCCAAATATTGAGATATTGATCAATGGTGTTGAAATTAAACTTTAAGTTGATACAGGTGCACGTATCACCATTATCTCACAGGACAAATTAAATCAATTGTGGAAGGACAAAATGCTTCTTTCTCCCAATGTATTGACAGTAGCTTTTAAGGGGATTAAAATAGAGATTGTGTTTTTTTTCTGGGATTCCATTTGTCTAATGGGTGATGTCATACAGGGGAAATTGTACATAGCCAAGAAGGGTATTCATGTCCTAGTTTGGTTACACCACACATCATCTAATTTGATTATTAATCCCAGACAGGACAAACCTATTTGCTTTGACAGAAGAAAGTAAGCTCACTTAAAAATACTTATGTCTATCAAGCATTGCATATGGCATCGAGATCAATACCTAACAGCCCCGGGGATGCGACACAGGAAACACTGGTACACCCCCTTAAAATTCTAACTTGGAACGTCAGAGGGCTGGGGGACAAGATAAAGAGGGGATTGATACTTCACGCTCTGATGCACCATGGCCCGCAGCTGGCACTCCTCCAGGAAACGCACCTCACAGGGACGGCATGCAAAGCTTTAGACAGATGGGGATACAAAATGATCGCACACTCCGATTTATCCTCAGGATCCAGGGGAACCGACATCCTGATTAGAAAGACATCACCATTCATGGTCCTGCAGACTAAGGTTGACGATCAAGATTGATTCGCAGCAGTACAGGGCCAGTGGGAGGGCAAACTCCTAACTATAGTGTCGGTATACATGCTGCCAGCGCTCCATTCAATCGCCCTACCGGCGCTTGGCGACTTCCTACTACCACTGCCAGAGGGGGACCTCATCATAGGAGGGGATTTTAACGCCACGATAGATACAGCGTCAGACAGATATCCCGCACGAACGCAAACACCTGGACCCTCACGAATTCAAGGATTCATAGAAGCAATGGGTCTGGAGACACACACATCCTAATACAAAGCAATACACGTATCACTCCATGGTACACAACAGTCTCTCCAGGATAGATTATTTTCTATTATTGGGCATAAGCCTTCAAACTGTCGAGGAGGTTGACATAAAACCAAGAGGCATTTCAGATCACTCCCCAATTATGTTGACACTCACATGTCAAGAAAAAGCGCGTCGGCGTATATACCCCATCTATCCAGGTTACCTTAAGGTCCCTGCCATCAAGAAAGGACTCTGCACAGCAACCAAACACTACTTCGAGGAAAACACGGAGTCGGTGGACTCTGCTATAACAGTATGGGAAGCTTACAAAATGGTGTTTAGGGGGCAGGCCATTGCATCCATCACTGGGCACAAGCAGTTACAACAAAGGGAACTGACAGAACTAGAACTGGCACTCTCGGACGCGGATAACGCTTATACATTACATCCAACTCAAGAGGCAGCACATATCCTGAAAATCTGCCAACGACAGTTCAAGGATTACCTATTGAAGCGAGGATCACTTTCAAGACGCTTTGCATGACCCAAAGTGCTCTCTCTGGGAAGGGTGCGGGGGGGGTCAAGAACCTCTTGCTACCTTATGCTTCAAGCAGACTTTTACGCTCCTCCACTAAGAATCTGCTGGTGGTCCCTCGCTTTCGTAAGAGTAAATGGGGTGGAAGGGCTTTTTCTTCAATTGCCCCTAAGTTATGGCACACTCTACCATGCGACATAAAATCTCAGGCTTCCGTCCTCGCTTTTAGAAAAGCATTGAAAACTTGGTTGTTCGCAAAGGCGTACCCGTAGATACTTCTCATTTGTTTATACCTTTTTTTTATTAGGCGCCTTGACGCCCTCGGGCTTAGTTGCGCATTATAAGACTCTTTTCATTTCATCATTTCATTTCACCTAGAAAAACAGACCGTGACCAACATTACAATGACTAAACATAAAATGTACGATATAGGAGACAAGGCTGGGAAAATGCTGGCATGGCTAGATAAGAAAGGAGAGGGTACGAAGGGCATAATACAATTACGATCACGAGAGGGATCTATGTGCTCACACCCAGAAGGAATAGTGCAATTGCTAGCAGAGCACTTCAAAGAGGTATACACTCCAACCACACCACTAACGGTGGTAGAGATACAAGATGCCCTTGAACATCTAGAGATGCCAACTCTGGCACCAGAGACAGCACTGGAGCTGGAAGGGGAACTAACTCTTGAAGAATTGCAAACAGCAATCAATGCGGTGAAATCAGGAAAGGCGCTGGACCTTACGGGATACCCATAGAGTGGTTTAAGCAAATGCCGGAAACATTAGGCCCACCCCTGTTGGCGATGTATAAGGAGAGTTTGGAGAATGCCGAACTTCCGTTGGACCAACGTATCGCGACAATAGTGGCGATCCCCAAACCTGGGAAACCACCGGAAGAATGTGCATCATACCGCCTGATTTCTTTATTAAACGCAGAGGCAAAAATCCTAGCGAAATTATTGGCGAATGATGGTCCATCTACCAAAATTAATACACCTGGGCAGTCCGGTTTTCTACCTCATAGAAACACAGCACTTAATTTGAGGCGCGCGCATGGAGCGCTGGCGAGAGCCCAACTCCTAACGAGCCCGACGGTGATACTATCACTGGATGCGAGAATGGCATTCAATATGGTAGAATGGAAATATTTATTTGGAGTACTGAAACGTGTGGGTTTTGGCCCTACATTCTGCGCATGAATACAACTCCTATATACCAAACCCATAGCCCGGGTAACGGCTAACGGCCACTTATCAGAGGAGATACCACTAGCTCGGGGCACGCGTCAAGGGTGCCGCTTGTCTCCGCTATTGTTTGCACTGGTACTGGAACCCCTGGCAACACTGATTAGAGCGACCTAGTTGCTTAAGGGAATCGGCTGGAGGGAGGGATGAGAAGACCGCCTTTCACTCTACGCGGATGATATGTTAGTATATCTTACAGAGCCGGAGAGTGGCATACCGGAACTTCTTACTCTTTGTAATTCTCATGGGAGGTTCTCGGGATATACAATCAACTGGACTAAATCGGTCATTTTCGTACTTAAAGGACCACCGCCGACACTCCCCACGAATTGCCCTTTATTGATAGCAGAAAACTCCTTTAAGTATCTAGGAATACACATCACCAGAAACTTAGCCGACTTCATTGCCAAAAATTTAACGCCACCACTAGAGAGGCTGAAACGAGACGTGGCACACTGGGCATCACTGCCCCTTACACTGCTCGGAAGAGCAGCACTGTACAAAATGAAAGCGCTCCCTAAATTCCTCTACATCCTGGAGAACACGCCTGAAGCGATATCAGCCCGCTATTTTCAACAATTAGCGGCACAAGTATCGATTCTTCTCTGGGGTAACAGACCAGCCCGTATTGCCCAAGCGAAGCTGTATAAGAGCTGGTACGACGGGGGGATCGCACTTCCAGATCTCCGCTTGTATTATTGGGCGGCACAACTTAAAATAATAAATCACTGGATCCACATACCCCAAGGTGACCAAGCATAGAGAGCGTATAGGGAACAACTAGGAACGAATAATATGCTAGCAGTACTTTATAACAAGGGCTCGGTGTCGAAACTACTCGGCCCTACTAAACACACTGTCCAGGTTTGGCATGCGGCACAGACTCGGCTGGGCTGGAGAGGGGTGATAACCAAACTGACTCCATTATGGGATACCAAGGTATTAGGACACCTGCAATGCAGTAAGGGTTTCACACAATGGGACAACATAGGCATATCCACAGTGGGAGATTTGTGGGATAAGGGAACGGTGATGCCCTTTGAGCAACTACAACAACAATACCAACTGAGAACGACCGAGAAATTCAGATATATGCAAATACGTCACGCCTTATTAAAGGCCATAACGCCAGACACAGAGATTCCGGAGGCTTCCCCGATGGAAGACCGGCTACTCACAGATTTCATGGAAACAAAGGCCACCTCATTCACGTATCGGAAATTACCAGATCCGACAACCACACTAAGAGACAAATGGGCGACAGCTGTGGGAGAATTGTAATTTGTAATTTGTAATTTGTAACTGAGTTTTGTATCGCGCCAACTCACCGACAGGTCTCAAAGCGCTTCTGACAAGGTACAGCAACAAGAGAACAAAGTGGAGATAAAGATGTTAACTAGACTACGGGGATGTAAATGCGTCCTTGAAGAGCAGAGTTTTCAGGGGTTTTCTAAACCTGAGAAGGTTAGCCTCTCTACGGAGCACCTCCGGTAGCTTATTCCAGATGGTGGGAGCTTGAACTGAAAAAGCTCTGCCTCCTTTTGTTGCCAGTTTGAAACGTGGGCAGGATAGCAGGAGGGAATCGGAGGATCTGAGGGCGCGCTTAGGTTCATAGATTCTGAGCCTATCTTTTATGTAGGCTGGCGCCTGACCGTGGATTGCTTTATGGCAGATGCACATGCTCTTGAATTCAACTCTTTGTTTCATAGGGAGCCAGTGCAGCCTATAAAGCAAAGGAGAGGCATGGGTCCGCCTAGGTACTCCGAATATCAGGCGGGCTACGTCGTTCAGGATGACCTGTAGACGATTGATGGAATTTTTAGGGAGGCCTAGGTATAGTGCGTTGCCGTAATCAATTCTCGACACAATAGTAGCTGAGACGATGGTTTGGAGCATGCTCCTTGAGAATAGAGGGGCAAGCTTACGTAGCTGCCTGATCAGATTAGTGCATGAGCCAACCACAGCGGACACTTGGTTAGTCATTGATAGTTCCTGGTCAATTTTCATCCCGAGGCTCTTTACATTAGAGCACGGTTTTGGGGTAGGTCCAAGTTCTTGTGGCCAAAACAAGTCATTCCAGGGGGAGGTAGAAGTAGAAACTACAAGAACCTCCGTTTTATCTGGATTTATTTTCAATAGGTTGGACGACATCCAGTTCACTGTGAACCGTAATATATCTTGGGCTAAGGACTGAGCCGATATGGTATTGTCGATACTCAGCAATAGCTGAGTATCATCGGCATAATTAAAAACTTTACAGCCCATGTGTGCCAGGGATTCTATCAGTGGTTGTAGGTATAGGTTGAATAAGAGTGGAGAAAGCGCAGACCCTTGCGGGACTCCACAAACTAAGGTACCTACTTCGGAGACCTGATCTGCTAACTGGATCCTCTGTGTCCTCCCTGATAAGAAGGCTGTCGGCCACTGGAGAGCTTGTTCTCTTATCCCGGACCTAGCTAGTCTGTCCAGGAGCAGTGCATGGTCGACAGTATCAAACGCCGCTGATAGGTCTAATAATATCAGGGCGCTTGGCTTTTTACTGTCGGCCATGCATCTGAGCTCATCCAGTACTGACAGCATTACTAGTTCCGTGCTATGGTGGGCACGAAACCCAGCTTGCCGCTCCTGGAGAAGATGGTGGGTTTCCAGGAGGGATGACAGGGATTTTAGTACATGTTGTTCTAGTACTTTTGATAAAAATGGCAGCTGGGAGATTGGCCTGTAGTTCTTCAGACTAGTTGGATCTGCTCCAGGTTTTTTTATCAATGGTTTGACACGTGCCTCTTTGAAGGTGGTTGGTAATGATCCAGTAGCTAGTGAGGTGTTCAAAAGGTCTAAGATCTGGTCCTCTAAGATCGGGATTGCTAATCGGAAAATATCGGGCGTACAGGGGTCAGCAGGGGAACCTGACTTGGTGGATGCTACTAGCTGTCTAAGGGAGGTAGCATCGATTTCAGGAAACCTAGTGATGATAGGGGTTGAGGAGTGTGAAGGGGACAGTGGCAAGATGTGTATGACCGGGTTGTCTTTCTTGATGTCTGACAATATGGACGCTACTTTTTCAAGGAAATATCCCTGAAAGGTGTCACAGTTAATCAATGTGTCTACCTTTTCCTCCTTCTTACTTAGCTCCTTCAGAATTTGAAAGGTCTCTTTCTGGATGTGTGTGGCATTATTCATGCGTGTCTCAAAGTAGTCCTTCTTGGCTGAAATAATGAGCTTTTTATACAGTTGAAACAATGTTCTGTATAAATCCCTATCGGTGTCCTTTTTAGATTTCCTCCAGCATCTTTCGAGATAGCGGAGCTTTCTTTTTTGGTCTCGTAGGCTCTGGGTAAACCAAGGGGCTCCTTTTTCTGCACCCTTTATTTTTTGAGTTTTTTCAGGGGCTATCTCCTCAATGGATTGCTTGAGGGTGGTTGTTATCCTGTCGTAATTTGAATCTAAGTCGATAGCGTCTGATGGAGTTATAGATATCTGTTTGTGTTTGGACAGAGCTTTGGTCAGGGTATCGGCGTTGACTTTTTTCCACTGGCGCACTTTTTTAGTTTTTAGTGGAAGTTTAGTCTGGGAGTTATGATACGGTATGTTGTATAAAATTAGATGGTGGTCTGACCAAATGCAGGGTGTAATATTTGTGATGACCGCCGTTGGCATAGAGGACCAGATAAGATCAAGGATATGGCCCTTTGTGTGGGTTGGAGATTCCACAAGCTGTACCAATCCCAGAGCGGTCATAGAGGTCTGCAATTTCTGAGCTAGCAGATCTTTGTCCCTATTATCCCAGTGGATGTTAAAATCACCGGTCACCAAGATGTTTTTATAACGTGTACATAGATCCGATATTATAGGGAAAAACGAGTCATTGAACATTGAGGTGCTTTGAGGTGGGCAATATATTGTTAAAATAATGAGACAAGAGTTATTCATAGTGATTTTTATCCCTAGTAGGTCCGCAGCATTTATGGTCTCCGTTAGGATTTTAGTTACCATAAGCTGGCTTTTAAAAATCGTTGCTACACCACCACCTCGGGTTCCCGCTGGTCGGTTATGCCAGACCATGTCATACCCGCTAGGAAGGGCGGCTATGATATCCGGGGAGGAGGTGTCACTCAACCAAGTTTCGGTGAGTGTCAGGACATCGATGGTCTCGTCCTCTAGGAGGGTGTATATTTCTAGGTGATGTTTTTGTAAAGACCTGGTATTAAGGGTAGCTAACTTTAGAGGGGATGGCTGCCTCGAAATCATAGGACTAGGGATACGAAGAATATCATTTCTCTTGATAGTAGCGCATGTGGTAGGAGACAGACAGTACCTGTCGGACTTCAGTGCTAATAGATCAGATGAGGTATAGCAGGTACGTGTGCCAGAGTCCCTAAGCCCTAAGCCCGGTCGAGTGCGGACGGGTGCAGACGGGCAGGACTCTGGCACGACTCCGGCGCAGATCCGGCGCGCCCGCTGATCGCGTCCGCTGCGCGGAGTCATCCCTGGCCGTTTTTATGACGCTGCAAATCGCGTCAGGAAGCCCAACCCGACCCAAGATGGCCGCCCGAACCGGTGCCCTGCCCCCGGCGTCAATACTCGGCCGAGAGCAGGTCCGGAGCAAGAGGGGAGGGGGTGAGAAGGGGTCTGAAGCGCTACTGAGCGCTGGGGGGTCACAACACAACAACACACCTTTTAAACTCAGGTGGAGCGAAAGTGCAAAATGCAAGATGCAATTAGATGATCAGGAATGGCAGGAAGCCCTGGCATCGCCTAAAGAGGTGGGAATGTCTAGCCGACTCCGGCTAGTACAGCTTAAAATCTTGCACCGCATATATTATACCAGGATCACCTTACACAAACTACAGAGAGCAACACATCCATTCTACCTCAGAGGATGTGGGGAGCAGGGGACACTGTTACACACTTTATGGGATTGCCCAGTTTAATAAGCTATTGGCGGCAGGTACTACGCACCATATCACAAACAACAAAAGTGTCACTCTTACCAGACCCGAGAAGGTGTTTATTAAATGTGTGGGAGCCTAACGACCTTTCACGTTATATGCAAATTTGGGTCACATTGGGGATCCTAATTGCTAAACGAGACATTGCACAGAAATGGGGGGCAGAGGAGGCTCCAACGTTGTCAACATGGTGCAGGAATATGGATTTGACGATGGACAATGAACGAACAGTGTATGCAACCAGGGGCTGCCCACGGAAGTGGAATAAAATCTGGGCAGCATGGGATACATTTAGGGGAGACATATGTGATCCACTGCCAGAATCAGAGGTAGATTGTTCAGACGAGGAAGAAGAAGAAGGGTAAGGACAGCATTAGGACTAAAATGGGGCTAAGAATTAGTGAGGTAACGAGGTCGAATTGCAACTAACGAAGATATGCTTTAAAACGTGTACTGTGACTTAACTGAGATAAGAATACATTTGAGATAAATGTAACTGTATGTATTGCCACATTTCTTATTGTTTTAATAAAAACAGTTTAAAAAAAATACTTATGTCATAGAAGGTTGGGAGAAGAAATGTGCAATATTTTTTCAAGATCGCTTAGGAAAAATTTCACATTTCATTTGCACAGTAAAAGTCAAGCAGGGTGCAATGCCTGCAAAACATAAGCTACAAAACGTACCTTAAGTGGCAAGAAGGAATTATCAAAGTTACTGAAAGATTTGTGTGAGCAAGGCATCACAGACGATTTGTGTGAGCAAGGTATATTTGAAAAGGTTGAAGCAACTATGTGGCTATCTCTCATAGTTTAAGTCAGGAAGAAAAGAGGTAATTTAAGAATGTGTGATCATTTGAGGAGTGTGAATGATGCAATTTACATAGACAGTTGTCCATTACTGTGAATTATAGATTTAATAATGAAATTTGGGTGTTCTAGGGGGTTCACAAAATTGGATTTGAGAGCTTCAAATAACCAGGTAGAAATTGATGTCCAGTCATGTGATCTGACTGCCTTTGTTACTCCTGGTGAGGCATTTGTAGGAAGCTGACTCTGTATATACTATACCAAAGTAAGGTATAGTGTCCACAGAGTCCAGTGGAAACCCAAAGGTAGACAGAGGAAAAAGTAGATAATACCTTACTCTCTTTTTGTGGTAGTGTGTGCGAGCAGTACGCCTTTATCAGAGGGTAGTGTTAAGCATTTATTGTTCAGAGTCAGGCAAGAAATGATGTCACATAGTCAAAGACTGAACCATAGACCAATTTTGTTTGTATAAAAATATTATTTAGTTATATTTTATTTTTTAGACCCAAGCCAGAACTTGTACAGGTAAGTATAATAATATTTTGCAGTATTTATGCAGTAAATTACAGTTAAATGCAGGTTCAATGTATACAGGTAAGTCAACAGTCAAAATTACTTTTCAGTTACTTTGTAGATTCAGTATATGTTACTTCTTGGATTACTTTTTAAGTTACTTTTGATACTCAGTGTTATATACCTAAATATCAACCTGGAACTTTTCTTAGAAAAAAGATAAGTAAATCAGTGTTTACACATTCGCAGTTTCATAGGGTTTTCATACAAACCAACTCCACACTTAAAAGATTTTTCACAGAAAAGCAGTCAATGCAGTCGTGTGGGAGAAAACAGTGTTATTGATTTATGGGTAAGTGCTCGGTCTTGGGAGTTGGTTTGCTTAGAATCAGGGTTCCCCCATGGTCAAGTATACACGCTCAAAGCCCCCTCAGCAGCACTAGGGCAGCCGGTTGCAGAGTTCTGAGGCCCAATGTTGTCCAATGGAGGATAGGGGGCCTTCGAAGTGTGGCTGTTCACCAGCAGGCCACAAGGTTCTGGGAGCAAGTCAGTTGGTGTCCTCCTCTTCTTCTTCAGCACGGCTCTTCTGTTCTTCTTGTCTGAGGAGGCAAGTTTCGGGGTTGCCCCTAAATACTAAATTTAGGGTTGTTACAGGTAGGTACAGGTCGGGACCAATGGGTCCCGTCCTTTGGGTGGGTAGACCCCCTGTTATGCCACCCTCCAGTGGGAGGGGGGCATAAGTCTCATTCTGGGTGGCTGGGTCCCCCCATCTGCAAGATGGTGGGGACTGAGAGTTGTGCTTCACCTTGCCTCCCCCACCTGAGGGGGAGAAACAACCTTTAAATTGCGGATTTTACTCTGCAGTACAATCACAATGCTGTCGTTACAATGACCAAGTTGTAACCATGCAGTGCCATTACTATGCAAGTCATTACATTGACTTGCAGTAGACGGCGTTCTAACATAAGTAATAGAATAATTTACTATTCCAACACCTTCCCTACTGTTACGTAGGCTGGAGTTGGAATAGTAAATTATACATTTCTAATGTTACTGCCCCATCTACTGCAAGTGAATGTACTGACTTGCGTAGTAATGGCATTGCGTGGTTACAACAAGTTTGTTGTAAGAACCGCATTGTGATTGTATTGCAGAGTAAAATCCATGCTTTAAAGGTATATATTCCCTAAGGGGTGGGGATGGCAAAGGTGGGCACACCTCTCTTCCTAACTTGGTTTTCCAGCCAATTCTCCTGCCCAAAGTGGTGCTCAGAACCGGTGGGGGGGGGGGGGGTTGCTGGTAGCAGCAAATGGCTGGGGTAGCTCACAAAGGCAGCAAACCTTTGAAGCTTCGCCCACCTTCGTGGACCCTGTCCATCTTGGGGGAGAAGGCTTGGCACTTCGTCCCAGGATGTGCTTTGTTTAAGGACCCGGAGAGCGGCAGGCTCTCAACCCATGGGTCCAGAAACATGTCTGGTGATGGCAGCTGGCGAGCAGCTAGTCAGCCAGGACACTTGACTTAGGTAGTTTTTCAGAGGGCATCTCTAAGATGCCCTCTGAGTGCATTTTTCAGTAAATCCCACACTGACATTAGTGTGGGTTTAATGGGCTGAAAAGTTTGATACCAAACTAACCAGTTTTCAGTGAAGTTATTATGGTGTTGTGGAGTTTGTAATGACAAACTCTCAGACTATATACTCTTCATGGCATTTCTGCACTTACAAAGATTGTAATGATTTTTATTAATCAAACTATAAAGATGTTACTTCACAGTTACCTGACAGACTCCAAACAACAGGGGAGTGTTTCACTTATTGTGCCCTGCTTGCTTTCTGTTAGAAGCAAAGGGTACAATGTGCCCTAGATGCATATCTTGATATTGTGTGGTCATTGGAAATGATAAGCAAAATGATATCAGGAGCCACTAACGTGAGGTAATGTTCACTTGCCACCAACTCTAATCTAGGAGCTCTGGACTTGTTTGTACAGTGTTATTGCCCTAAGTCTATAGTTATGTGAATTGAGACAATGAACCCATTCTCGGAGATCACAGAACCTTGTACGGTAGCATAGCTTCTAGCACTCAGGAATCAGTTGTAAAGTTATAGGTGAAAAACTCAAGGAATTAAAGTACCTGGAGCTTTCATATAAAAATAGATAAGCTCTCCTGAATGAAAGAGTATCTGATACTCTGAGAAAATTTAATTCTGCATGCATTTACCTTCAAGTGTGAGCTTCCAAAACACGGATCAGAGGCATTCTACCTCTTCTCTGCTTAACTCCATATTTAAGAATTTTCTAATCCAGTCTATGTTCCAGAGAATCTGTAAAAGATGAAAAACAGAGAAAAGGTCACAAAGCCGTTAGACTATCTAGCACCAAAACATCGACCACATACAGTTATGATCTCATAACTAGAGCTTTTTATATCACCATCTTTTCTCAAATGCTTAGTTCTGTATGTGGTTAGACAGGCCTTGCAACCTAGGCCTGAAGCAACTGATTGACAGATCACAGGTGGGGGGGGCAAGTAACCCTTAGACAAACAGGCAAACAGGAAACCCCATATTGATCCCACAGATAGGCAGCAACACCACAATGGCCTCAGGAGATTGGCCCCAATGAAACATGTTTGGCTAGAGGGGTGGCCATTTGCAAAAATACCATAAAGTTGGATGCCACACTAAGGGGCCGATTAGGATGGCGGTTTTTCCGCATCCTCCGGGCCGGCGGAAGTGTCCGCCGGCCTGGAGGATGCGGAAAAACCGCTGCGGAGCCTCCAAAGACCCACCGCCAAATTAGGATGGCTGGTGGGTCTGGAATTCCGTCCGCCGCTTTTCCGCCGCGGTCGGCTTCCGACCGCGGCGGAAAAGCTATAACATGGCAGGCGGTGTCTATGAGACACCGTCCGCCATATTAGGATGTTCGTAAATACATGCTTTTCCACGGCGGCTTTTCCGCCATGGAAAAGCATACGGACATTCACTTTGGGGGCCCGTTGCGGGCCCCCTGGGTGAATGGGGGGTGGGGGGTGCACATGGGGGGTACCTATGGTACCCCCCTGCATTTGCGTGCACAAAGCAGCAGGCACCGTGCGGTGCCGGCCGCTTTGTG
Organism: Lissotriton helveticus; assembly: GCF_964261635.1. Taxonomy (NCBI): domain Eukaryota; kingdom Metazoa; phylum Chordata; class Amphibia; order Caudata; family Salamandridae; genus Lissotriton; species Lissotriton helveticus. The sequence goes on along the minus strand of NC_136068.1, from coordinate 873,278,828 downwards.
CATGTAAATGTAAAACATGCTTTTTTAACATTGCGGCGGGTGCAGCTTGAAGCTGCACCCGCCGCAATGTTAAATATAGAGGATGTGACCGCCACCCTGGCGGTCACATCCTAATCAGCACGGAGGGAACGCCGCAGCCCCTGCGGACGTTCCCTCCTCCTCAAGGGTGGCGGACGGACGCAAGTCCGTCCGCCATCCTAATCGGCCCCTAAGTGCCCGATTTAGATGCCGGGCGGAAAGCCATCTAACAGTCTGTCGGAGGCTTTCCGCCTGACACCCAGGGTTTCTCTTTGACAACCTTATTATGATGATGACAGTCAGAGAGAAACCCACAGGGGATTTTACCCCTCCTCCGATGGGCTCAGAGAGCCCACCCGAAGAGGAGCGTAATTATAATCCCTTGAATGATGGCAGAACCAACCTCAGCTCTGCCATCGGGATCATGATGTCAGTTTCCAAAAGTCTTTGCATGTTGTCCTTTCTGACATGGAAAAGCTGTCGGAAAGTGACTTTGGGATTCCCTAGCACTGCCTCTATGCCCCCTAGCCCTCTGCTTTTGGGCCTGGGGGCACCTATTGTGGAGGGATGTTTACAAACATCCATTTGTCAATGGAAGCTAATGCTGTGGGCCTTTTCCGCCTGCCGCACTAGCTTCTATAGAAAGATGGATGTTGGCGACTGCCTTATTGGTGGTTGCATCCTATTCCTGTGGTCAGAACCACCTACCTAACGTCTGGCATTTTCAAACCGCAACAGTGGTTGTTAGCCCTAGTTAGAAACACACAGCCAATTAGAACACAGCATGCACATTACACACAGTGATCACTCGCTCCCCAGGCTGGACACCTGGATACGTACCCACTGGCCCCGTATTGTGTTCATGTTGAGGCCCACCTGAGCTTCTTATCAAAATCAGTTTCATGACCGTGTGGCTGTGCCCAGATTTCTGTCCATAAAGGAATGTACAACTGCTTTATGACTCCTCATGCAATATATAAAATGTCTGCCAAAACCTATGTGCTTTGTAACAACTTTCACACCCTGACTCTGTTGCCTGTTCTCCCGCTGCGGCGTTTAATTCAACCAATTGTTCCTCTTTTGCCAAACACCTCTTGACTTTCATTTTTTCAAGGTAAATTCATATCCGAGCAACACTCTGAAGGAAATATTCTGGACCAGTGCCACTTTCTTACTTCGGCAGTCATTATTGACTTGTTCACAGGCTTACCTCATAAATTGCTCAGGTGGGCCTCCCCACTGACCCAGGGTATAATTTCTGGGGAGCATGAGTTCAAAACAAACAGAGCCAACCTTTCTTCTTCAGACCACAGTGCAGTCCTTCTTCTGAATCTTCTACAGGTCCAAGAGTGTTCTGATGAGAGGTCCTGAGAATGCCACTTGTCTCCCCAGTACAAATCTGTGGTTGAGGGGTCCCCTGTGTCTAACCTTCCCCTTCCCTGGGTTTGACTCCAAACTGTCTGGGTAACAAAGGGCAACACAGGCCTAGGAGTAAGCTAAATTTTTCAGTGGCAGCCAGTTCTTACAAGTCTGGAAGGGGGTGGGTCAGTGCCCCTTTGAAACTCAGGAAGGCTGAATACAGCCCCCAGGAGGTACCATCCTGCTTAGGAGAAAAACACCCTGCCCCACACCCAAGGCTCTTTTGTCCCCACGTCTGGAAGGAATACACAAACACCACAGGGAAGCCATTCACAGTCATGGGACCCTGCACACTGGCAAACATTTATTTGTTGAACGCAGAACATATTTATGAGACTGTAACTCAAACTCCAACTTTAGCTTTAAAGAGGATTTTTAATTACAATTCATCAGAATGTAAACAGCATATCTCTATCTGGTCCCAATTCGAAGTTTTCACATGTCCTCCTTTTTAATTACTATACAACCTGCCCTAACTTAGGAGAGACGTATAAGTATTAAAAAAAGTTTCAATCCTAGCAAAAGATTTAATTTTCCATGTCCAAATGGCAGTTTAAAACTGATCTACAGACTGCAGTGGCATGCCTGAGATATGCTTTACATTGGCACAGCGACTGCTGCAGCCCACCAGTAGCACTGAGTTTACTGGCCCTGGGTACATGTAGTACTATATAATAGGCACTTGTAAGTAAATTAAATGTACCAATCAGGTGTAGGCCAATTCTGCCATGTTTTAGAGAGGGAGCACAAACACTTCATCACTGATTAAAAGGGAAAAGTCAAAAAAGCCAACAAAAATGTGTTCAACAAAGGTACACAAAGGAATAGACCTTTAAATGTGTCTTCTACTGTTTATATTGCTGTTAGTGTTGCTTCTGTCCATCTATAAATGTATACATCTTGAGGCTAAAAACACTATTATGGGTGCAGCACAAGGTTAACTATGATTAACCTATGTTTTTCCTCTACTGGGCCTCCATTGAGGCTCCTGTTCAGGTTGCTTTGAGACCATTGCCACAGCATGTATCCGTGGCTTTGTCTAGTCTCTGCCATCAGTCTGTCAGGATGCAAATCTGAAAATGGCTGTGGGACTAGCGTGCAATTTGAAAATTGGCAAGTAGTTCCTATAAAAGATAACTAACAGGTATGGCTTGGATGGGAATGGAGAAGAATGTGGGACGCCATCACTCATTTCGGATCCAGCCTGTTAGGCTTTTTACAGCATGATCCACAGAAGGAACACAGGGGGTCTAAAGCAGCACGGCATGTGGCTAGCTATCCTAAACTCCAGTAAAGCTTGTGAGTTGGTGCCCTAGTCACCCTAGATAGCCTATAGAGTAATAATGCAGTGTTACAATGGGTCTGTGTGCATGGAGTTATGTACATACAGTGCCAATTGACTCAATCCCAAAAGCTCAAAAGTGGATAACCATCAAAATGAACATAGTGATCAGTCCTATCATATGGTTCACCAATATCACGTGGTAGGTCCCTTGATCATCGAGACCATTTGACCACGAAATTGATAGTGGAGCAAGTTCAAGTCCATCGGCACTTATGGACAACCATGCGACGGCCGATCAATGATGGTTGAAAAAGTGGTGAAAGCGCAGTGCAAACAATAAAGTGGTGATTATAAAATAGAGTGGAATGTCCTAAAAAATCTCTATTAGGCAAAGGACATGCCCCCTAATTAAAAACAGAACAGTGCAGGCGACAGTGGAAACAAATATCTGTCGTTAAACAAGGCCAACATGTTTCTGCCTATTGGGGCAAAAAGTCCCCCGGCTTTCATCTGGGCCTCTGCTCTTAGTGTATTGCTACTGCTACTCAAATGGTGTAAATAATGAATATAACACAAATGTCAAAAGTTGGAACAAATACAAACTGTGGTATGCTAATCCTCCATGTCAGTTGATGCATAAGCACATCTAAAATAAGATGCAAAAAACAAGCAAACAATTACTTAATACATAAACTATATGTGAATATAACCATGCACCATTCCCATACCAACTTAGTAATAAATAAAAAAAAAAAATGTATCTCACCCAGCTTGACCGGGGACTGGACCTCACCTCACCTGGACCGTGCTCAGGTTTCTCAAGGCCCCGCTCTAAAGGTCAACAGACAACAACCAGAGAGAAACAGTGATAATCATACTCTTAAATTCATCAAAGCCCCTCATGGTCTCAGATACTAGTCACTTGACCATAAACGAGCCTGTCCTAAATGGCGTCTCTCTCTCGACTCTTCATAAACCAACCTAGACTGTAAGTCACATATACAATGTGCTTAAAAAGATGGAACCTACATTCAGCCAAACCCATATTGCAAACTAAGTCATGTATGTTTGCAAAACTGGTCATGAATTAAACAGGCTAATAAAGATAATCTCCTGGCTGGCAGGCAGGTATGTCAAGCCTATAACGAACCACCGCTATATTGGGAGGCATGATCATGTATTTGTGGAAATCGAACAAGCCCCCCAATGAATACTCGCTCTCCTACTCTCTGTAAAATAGTACACATGCTTAGAGAATAGCTAATCCTTTCCTGTGTACGATCAGCAACTACGGAGTTAACATATCCCCCATTGCTAAAACCTGCATTACTATAAGTGTCGGAAATCATCCTAGTCCCTGTAGGGTAAACACAAACTCTCGTTCTGGAAGGGAGAACCCAAACTCTCTTGTGCCCCAAGGTGGCCCTACCTTACCTGTCCGTCGGTGCCTCAAAGCTCAAGCCTGAGTCTTTGGGGAGGCACCGTACGAAAGGATCAGGCATATTTAAGGGCAGAGACAAAGGGCACTACTTTGTGTCCTAACGCGCGGGACACGCTGAAACCGCAATAGTTCCATCATTTTATCATTGACCCTTCATTAATGTAAACCAAGGCAACCGAGTGGCAAACAGTTAAATTTACACTAAGGCACAATCTATGAATATCTTACAAATCTTCCGCGATACCGGCTTGGCAGTGTACTTCCTGGAAAACAACTGAAGCGTCGAACTACAGAATGACGTCAGAACGTTATTCCGAGTAGTTCAGACGCGTTTCCTTGGGCGGTCTCCTCACATAGAACTACGATATGACGTGAAGGCGGCACTCGTAGTAGTTCCATGTCTATTATGATCGGGTGAACATCATGGTTTGCAATCAGACATATCAAATGGTGAACAACACTTACAACGCAACTTTTACAACGTAGTGCCTTTACAACGCGGTATTTACAACGCAAACCATTACAACGCATTGCGCTGGGGGGCGCTCTAGGATAGGGAATAGATTTAATTTACTATCCAACACCTTCCCTACTATCCACGGGGATTGGAGTTGGAATAGTAAATTAAACTATTCACTATGCAGCGCCCCAAAGCACTATGCGTTGTAATGGTATGCGTTGTAAAACTCGCGTTGTAAAAGCATGCGATGTAAAAGCATGCGTTGTAATGTCATACATCCATATCAAATGGTTCAAAACATATAATCATGAATAACTATATGTACCCAGAAAAAGGCTCACGTGACCCATGTTAGACATTAAGCATTAATACTTGTTATTCTCTGATACGATTGATTGCAGTAAGCTCTGTACTATGTAAGCACCGCATTGGACCTCATTATGGCACAGCACTGTACTATATAAGCCCAACATTGAAATTCATTGTAGGATATAAATATAAAATGTATGGTATTCTAGTTACACAAATTTGGTGCAAGCTATGTATGCTAATGTCTAAAAGAATATATTTAGCATGGTATTTAGGGCAAACTGTGTGTGTCCATCTATCCACTGAGAGAGTGATGTTAGCTTACATTCGTAACCCTATAGGGCCGCATGGGGAGTTATAATCAGCATACTATGTAAACCCTGAAGGGCCGCTGTAACTCTCAGGTTGCTTTGAGACCATTGCCACAGCATGTATCCGTGGCTTTGTCTAGTCTCTGCCATCAGTCTGTCAGGATGCAAATCTGAAAATGGCTGTGGGACTAGCGTGCAATTTGAAAATTGGCAAGTAGTTCCTTAAAAAAATAACTAACAGGTATGGCTTGGATGGGAATGGAGAAGAATGTGGCACCCCATCACTCATTTCGGATCCAGCCTGTTAGGCTTTTTACAGCACCCTTTCAAGACATTTTCACATTAAATTTCAAAGGGCAGAGCTTGTAAAGTCAGCAGTGATCGTTTTTGAGGGACTCTGTAAGTGTTCAGAGACTGAAGCTGTTCGAGACCTGTGTGTGTCAAAGCATTGGCAGGATTAATGTCTGATATTTGAAGCTGCTGATCGAGAATTTGATCTATCCCACATCAGGCACGTGACTGGACATTTTTACTTAGAAAAGCAGGAGCCCAAACATTATCTTGGATCCTATTAAGGGGCCTGAGACTGGAGCGGCTTTAATTGGAAGCGAGTTGGCGTTCTCCTGAAGCATGGCTGTTATCTTGTGTAACAGAGTGAGGCATGGGCGGACGCAGACAGCTGTCTCTGCTTTTAGCCTCGGGAGGCACAGGCCCCATCCCTACATTGACATGCATGTGGCTATGTTTTCTGGACCCCGATAGCAGCCAGGATCCTCTTCACTGCCCTGGATCAGGGGGATGATCGCCATGGCCCGCGGTCTTGATTGAGCCTCATGAGATCAACTCCGTGGACTATTAGGACTGATCATTACTGGTAACCTCCAGTTCTGGTGCCCCTGGACTTTAGGGGCTTTATGAACATACGGGGGTGACCCATTGGAGGGGGGTCCAACTCCTGACTGCTTAAGCTTTCTCTGCCGGGGGTAGGGGGTTGTGTTGCTCTTGTTTAGCATAATGCTAGGAGGAAGCTATGAGCCCAAATAGTGGCCCTTGAAAACTAACACTGTGGCCCTTGCCCCGGCAGACTCCAGCATCTGCCCACCCAGGGATGCACCCACCCGTTACACCTATGCAATGACCGGGCGTATCTGAAGGAAGCCTTGGAGTGCTACAGGAGGTGATTAGTTGGGCCATCTATACTCTGCCCCTGTTGGCCACCCTCTACATAATTCCCAAGGGAGTAATTCACCATCCATTGTCCCTTGCTAACATGGGACTACCCCTTGGCTGCAACACCCCTGCTGGGGCCTAGGTTAGGTTTAGTGTACCAACCCACCGGAATTTAACTCCTGCCAGGTAGACTCATTTGGACTTCTCACACCAATCAAACATATTTGCTTAATCAATCTGTCCTGGGTGAGCATAAAAGGAATAAGCCATCATCCAACTCTACACCGCTCTTCATTGGTCACTTTATTATAGGGTGAAGCCGGGCCTTTGACAGCTACATGGAGAGGCTGATTGGACCTGCCTGGAAGAATTAGTGGTGGGTTTACCTGAGAGGCTCTTTATCCTCTCACAGAAAAGATCTGACTCATCCCTCAAAATAAATCTATCAAGAAACACTTTGTGGGCTCCTTGCACTGCAAGGGAGGTTACCCCTATAAAGCCTTGTAAGCCTGTCCTTGAAGCCAAACCCTGTTTTTTTCGCCCTTACACACTTTTGCGGTGCTTCTCCTATTGAGTTGACTCTTCTTTCCAATTATTGCATGTCTGCATTGTATGTTGACATGGTCTCAATTACCAGCAAGATATTATCTCCTCGGTATTATTTCCCTTTCTGATCTTCCAATATTTATAATTTACATTTGCAAGTTGAATTTTGTGCACATTAGTTTGAAATCTATCCTACTTAGAGCTAGAAGAGATTAGCCCTAGTTCAACTCATGCCCCCTATCTTTGTTCCTAACTTTTTATTTGGCTGTCTGTCAGAAAGTTTCAGACTTCAAGTTAATCCAATGTGTATGCCCACAGAAGAAGGACACAGGTTGTTGTAAACAATTTGCAGTATCAACCAATAAGAATTTTGTCTGAAGTGTGTACATAAAGAGCTTTAACCATGTTGATAATATGTTATGGTTTTACAACAATCAAATATACATTTCCAATTAACGTTATCAAATTCTTCTCTTGCATCCAATGCTAGTGAGCGTAAAGGAGAATTCTTGGTAGATATGGATGATAAAACCTGTTAAATAAGTCTGGTATTGTGTATAGATAATCTACACTTCAATAACTCAATTTGAGGAGGTTGAATATAATATTCAAGACATTAGATAGTCTATTACCTACCATTTTTGCAAAAATTCTTAAATAATTAGTGAGTTTGGTTCATAATTAGAAATAACACTGAAATCTTTGTCGAGGTTTGGAAAAACTGCAATCCGTGCTCCAAAAACGATCCTGCAATAGTTGATATTTGAGTAAGTTCTGTGTAAGGGAATAAGAGTTATGGACCTCATTTCAAAGAAAAGATTTTATAGAACTCAGCATGAATGCCATCAGGGCCAGGAGTGTTCAAATGCTCTTTGTCATTTTGTGAGATAACAGACATATTAAACAATAATAAAACGTAATTCTATTATTCTGTTACATCAGAAATATGATTCCAGATTAGAATAATATATCTTTGGAATTCATTGGGCTAGACGGCGGACTGACCTTGACGAGGGTTGCTGCAGCTCCTCACCCTTTGCACTCTTCTGGGATGGCGCTGTAGCAGGACGCTAAAGACATCCACTTTTCTTCAGCAAATTTCCCCCTCTGTATGGTATGAGGCTGGTAGGTGCCAGAACACAGTTGAAAACAAGTTTGCTGTCAGTTGTGCTTTATCTACTGATCCGACAATCCCACTGCTCCCGCTCCTCCTCTGGTGTGTCTCCGGGGCAGTGTCAAGGTGCGGAGCAGACATGGCCCCTAAACCGGATAAGGTGGTTAAAGGGGTGCAGAAAGGCCCCACGAATATATCTGTGGGCTCAAGTTGGGTGGGAGGGGGGCGCTGAGCACCTGATGTCAAAGCGCTCGACATCGCCCCCACATCTGTGCGCGGACCGAATCCAGGACGGCGGGTTGGCCTGGCAAAAAACACCGTTTCGAAGGATGTGGGCGCAGCTGGAGGGACCCGGTTTCAGACACCAGCAGCTGCCACCAAGGGGTCGCTGCGTCAGTCAACAGTGGTGGAAGCTTTTTTGATGTCTTCGCCCGTTGACCCCTGTTCTGAGCTAAAAAATATTCAAAAAGAATGTATCAGGCTCGGTGGGTACAGGAGCCACAGAAAAGGGAGAGTTCGTTCATCCTGGTTTGGGAGTATGGCTGCAGACACAACCCGGACTGGAGTAGGGTCCACAGTTGGATGCAGAGTTGCTTCTGGTTCATCAAACTGAAACACCCCCGGGTGACCACGCAAATCCAAAAGACCCAAAAGACTCAGTAGACCCAGTAAAACTAGTAGAGCTATCTGAGCCTTTGCAAACGCCGCTCTCTTCACTGAAGAACATTGAGATGTCAGACATCACGGGGCCACAATGGAGAAGAACCGGGATGAAACTGAAGGCACAAATATCAATGGGAAAATTAACACAGCTGTTTTGTTGGGTGGACACCACGCCCCACTCACTGATAACACTCTTGACAGTGACTCTAAACAAACGCCACAGCTTCCAGCGATGACAACGCATGGCTCTCCGGAGGCGGATACATTTTTTCACTCAATGACGACTCCGACTCGCCGATTCTTAGTGACTCCAGCATATCAGATGACATGGATTCGGGAGAATCCTCTACTGTGCAAAAGTATTCCACAGGAAGCCAATCTCCCAAAGGCGTAGAATAAGATCTAAGGCGAGCCCTGCAAAAACCGATTCTAACATAGAGCGTAATTTGGAATGGGACTATTCTACTACAAGTTTGGTCTATGAGAATGGCGGGCAGGTGACAGCAGGGGGTTAAGTGCTACCTCCTGGTAGCGTTTTCCCCCCTACACTGGATTTAGTATAAACCAGCCTAAAACAAATGCAGAGTGAGGCAAGAACGGAAAGCAGGAAGTAGCTTCAAGCAACAAAGAAGTTGCAGGCCTCCATTCGTAAAGCAAATAAGCTTTGCACTAAAATGGCCGAAAGAGTTACCCATGTGGAGGACAGAACGGTTGCCTTGGAGAAAGTGGTGGATAAATTACAGGAGTCTAAAGGGCAGCAAGAAAAGCAGGCAATGGACATGCGTTGGAAACTTGGGGATTTCGAGAATCGGTAACGAAGAAACAACGTCAAGTCAACAACGTCTCCTCGGCGTGCTTCAACATCCTACGCATGCTACGGAAGATCTTCTGGTGGATCCCCACCGAGACCAGGAAAACCGTCACCCAGGCCCTCGTCACCAGCCGACTGGACTACGGCAACGCCCTCTACGCCGGTACCACCGCCAAGCTCCAGAAAAGACTCCAGCGGATCCAGAACGCCTCAGCCAGACTCATCCTCGACATCCCACGAACCAGCCACATCTCCGGACATCTGAGAGACCTTCACTGGCTCCCCGTCAACAAAAGAATCACCTTCCGCCTCCTCACCCACGCACACAAAGCCCTACACGACCAAGGCCCGAGCTACCTCAACAGCCGGATCAACTTCTACGCTCCCAAACGCCACCTCCGATCAGCCAACCACGCCCTCGCCGCCGTCCCCCGCATCCGAAGAGCGACTACAGGAGGAAGGTCCTTCTCCTACCTGGCCGCCAAGACCTGGAACTCCCTCCCGACCGACCTGCGCCTGACCCAAGACCACCTCTCCTTCAGGAAGAAGCTGAAGACCTGGCTGTTCGAGCAGTAGCGGCACCCCCCGCCCCAGCGCCTTGAGACCCTACGGGTATGTAGCGCGCTCTATAAGTGTCATTGATTGATTGATTGATTGATTATTTGGGATTGCCGAAAATTCAGAGAGGGGAAATATAATGCCCTTTGTCATATCCTTGCTAAAAGGAGCATTCCCCGAACTTGCACATTTGAACTGGGACATGGAGGTCCAGGGGGCCCTTCGCTTTCCAATGGTGCAGAAGAGGAACCACTCAGCTAGGCAAGAAGAGCATCCTAGGGCAATTTTGATCTACATTGGGAATTTCCTGCTTCGACAGGCTATATTAGACATGGAAAGACCAGACGCTATGTGGTCCTGTGAAGGACATACTTTTTTTGGACGTCTAGATTTTTGCCACACCACGGTGGAGCGCAGGTGGAGGCTTCAACAGCTGATTCTCGCTTTTCAGGGGCTGGGCTGCGAGGCCTACCTGCTATATCCTGCTCTCCTTAAGGTCATAGTTAAGGGTCGAGTTCGCATATTTTTTTCAGAAGTTAAAGCTCAAGAATTCATGTCAGAGCTGATGGATTCTAAAGGGAGGGGGGATGTTGCTTGATGTATCTGGACGCTGCTGTTAATGTTAAAGGTCAGGGTGGGGCAATTGCAGAGATATTGATTACTAATTAACATTTTTGTATATCGTTTTATATTGCTATTTGCTTTGCATGGGGGGTCCTACGGGTGTTTTTTTTCAAGTGGCAGTATATATGGGCGTGAAGGGAGAGTGGTATGTAGTAGCTCGAGTTGCATGATCAGCTGCCACACATGGGTCATGACAGACCTATTTGCCTATGTGGGAAGTAGGGGGGGAGGGGCGGAGTGAGGTTTGGTTCAGGGGAGGGTTCGGGGAGGTTGGCTACAGCACAGCACAGCACTATATATGAGGAAACCTGGTAATAAAGGTTTTAGGAAGTACATAAGAGGGTTTTGTTTTGAAAGGAAGAGGTGTTCAGGGTGGTACCCAAAAACTGCTCTATGAGTCTTATTAATCTTAGAATTGTTACAATCAACATCTGTGAGCTAATGATCAGGCCAATCGACAAAGGGCGGCTATCATTTTGAAATCTATGCGCGCTGATATTCTATGTGTCCAAGAGACCAATATAGAGGGTAGTAGAGGAGGGGTTCTAGAACAACTTGGGTTTCGTTTATTGGGGGCCACTAAACAAGGCACTAAGACTAGAGGGGTTGCTATCCTTACCCGAAGGAATGATATAATCGTTAAAAAAAACTTTTAGACAGGTGGGGTCGGTGGGTTGTATTGGATTGCGTATTTGCCGGAGAACCTTTTACTCGGTGTTCAGTGTATGGCTCTACTGTTGATGAACCAGAGGCTTTGGAGTATCTAGATGCTGAGTTAGTTAACTGGCCTACCCCACTATTATTTTGTGCCGATTTTAATATCAACGGGCTTGTGGGCTTTTGGGTAGTACTAGAGACATTTATTCTGGTCGTAAAAAGAAGGTCTTTAAGGCTCTCACAAATATAGTTAGAAATCATGGGCTCATAGATCTATGGTATTACTGAACTAGCCAGGATCCTGACAGTACTTTTTTCTCTGCCCCACATAAGGCAGTGTATAGACTTGACTATTTCTTTGTTTCCCATTCTCTAGCGCACCAGGCTAAAATAGAGAAATATCCTAGGATATTATCTGATCACAACCTCCTTGCCCTCACTTTGGTATTCACAAATGGTGTGTGTGGTGAGCGCACTTGGACCTTTGAAAGAGGGCTTTTAACAGATCCTGATTATGTTTCCCATATGAAAGGGTGGATGAAGACATACTGGCATATAAATAGATACAGTGCTAGCGTCTGGGTTGAATTGGATGTTTTTAAGGTGGGGTCAGAGGGGAGACACTCAGTTTTGGCCTGATATGACAGAAGAGGGAGGTGCATCGGGTGAAAGTGCTAAATAAAAATGTAGCTAAAATTGAGAAGGAGCTGGCAACTGCTGTAAATTCAGGTGTTGCAAAGTAGGATATCTTGCTGAGGCTTGCCTGGGCCAAGGCAGAAATTGGAGACCGCACTGCCGCAAAGCAGCAGAGCTTTTTCTAGCTAAAAGAGAACACTGCCACAAATTTAGCGAATGGGTGGGCCACATGTTGGCAGCTAGACTCAGGCAAAGGAGCATTGCGAGTGAGATAAATAAGATCAGAGATGAATGCGGAAAGTTAGTTACGGATCCACTTTGGATCCAGGAAGTGTTTCGACAATTTTATCAATGATTATACGACGCGGGACCCCAAGCACAGCAGATTTTAACTCAGGTCTATCTGAATAGTATACCATTGTGAAGTATCGAGAATGAGGATAGTATGAAACTTGAGGTTACCTCGACGCAAGACGAGATCTATTGTGCCCTGAAGAACCTCCCCTCTGGTAAGGCCTCTGGACCCGACCAGATCCCTTTGGAATTTTATAAAATCTTCTTGGAAGAAGTTGGACCCGATCTGGTCAAAATAATATGACTTGCACAATCCGGAGGCTTGGTCCCCGATTTCTGGTCAGGAGCAGAGATTGTAATAATCTTAAAAAAAGGAAAACCATCTCAGGAACCAGCGTCATACCGGCCAATTAATCTCATAAACTGTGACGTAAAGATCTTGTCCAAAGCTCTGGCAACTAGATTAAACAATATCATAGGGAAGGTAATCCATCCATACCAACAAGTGTTTATTCTGGGGAGAAGGACCACTCAGCATATCCGTCGGGTAATAACCTTATTCGAAGCAGCAGAAGTTTCAGGAGACCCTATGTCTATGCTGCTTTTGGACGCAGAAAATGCCTTTGATAGGGTCTCCTGGGACTATTTATGGGTGGCAATGAGATGGTTTGGTCCCAGGCAAGGGTTTAATAAAGCCATTACCAGTTTGTATAAAGCACCAACTGCTCGTCTTCGAATTAACGGGAAACACACTGCACCTTTTAGGATCAAACAGGGCACTAGGCAGGGGTGCCCCTGTTCACCCCTCCTATTTGCTATTTACATAGACCCCCTAATTCGGCAACTCGAGTCGTGCCGGGATATCGAGCCCATTATTTATCATGGGGTAGCTACAAAGGTCCTCGCATACGCAGATGACATTGCCCTGGTCACCCCTAACCCTTTAGCAGCAATAACGGCAGTCGAAGAGATAGCCTTAGCTTTTGGCGTGATTTCTGGTTATGCCTTGAATAAACAGAAGACCCAGATTGCAGTGAACGGGGAATTTAGCCGTTCTGATCTGCAAATGGTAGACTCAACGGTATACCTTGGAATCAATGTAACCCCAGATCTGAATAATCTAGTGGATGTAAATATTGACCCCGTGATTCGGAAGGCCAAAATAGACTTTGATAAATTCCGTAATCTGCACTTGTCTTTGGTCGGCCGTTGCAATGTGATTAAAGTGGTATTTTTACCAAAAATATTGTATAGAAGTGGTTTACCGCACTGGACAACATGGTTAACCGATTTATCTGGGCACACGGCAAAACAAGGCGGGCCTTACGATTTATGACTCTGCAAACGAATAGAGGAGGCTGGGCGATCCCAGATTTTAGATCTTATTACTGGGCCGCGGCTTACCAATATATGTGCAGGATGCTCGGTGGCAGACTTGAAGACCCTGCCACTGAAGTTAATATTCCAGATGTATATATTTTATTGGTGGATGAAAGACGCAGCAAATTGTTTCTTGAAATTTAGCTAGCCTAGCTACTTCAAGAGAACTACATTCAAAACTATGCATGCAGCTTTAAAAATCTGGGCTGCCTTTGAGAAGAAGACAGGCCTCGGGAGGATGAACTTTTATACCCAACTGTATGGTAACCCCACGCTGCCAGAAATCATTTTGGATCAAATTATGGCTGAGTGGGCCTCTTGAAAGTTGGGGATTTATTGGGCTCAGGTGTTTTTTTACCAATTTAAGGACATTCAGGACAAATTTGGCATCAACACTCGGAATGTTTAAAAATAGCTCCAACTTAGAAGCTTTTTGAGTAAAAAAGTGGGCGGGGTTAGCGGTTTGGTAAGGTGAATGCCATTGACGTAATAAGAGGTGCAGATGGCTGGTCTATTAAAGGAATGTGTACTGAACTAATGGCAACTAAACTGGATGATCTAGAAAAGCATGGTATAAAATGGGAAGACAGGCTGAGTATCGATTTGGATAACTTTATCCAGTCTTTAGAGTTGGGTCAGACAGTTTTATGCTCTGCTGGGCTTCAGGGCCAGCACTACAAAACAGTCTTTTCCTTATATTGTACCCTAAGCAAAGATCTCACAATGGAGGGACAGGAGGGTATCAGGTGCCCACGGTGCAACTCTTCTAATGCTGATCTAGCCCATATGTTTTCCACTTGCCCTCGCCTTGATATGATAAAATCCTCTATTACGGTATTTTTTTAATCTACCCTGGGTCTTAAAGTTAAGTTAACTCCATCTTTAATGCTTCTTGGGGTTGGTAAGAGCCAGGGGAAAACCTCGTCTTATCGCTTTCTTTTCCTTGATATGGCAGTGTTACGAATGTGCATTGCCTCAGTCTGGCTTGACCAAGCTACCCCAACTTTTCAGCTATGACTTGCACAGTTCCTCTCAGTATTCAATCTTGAGAGGGGAATATATGAAAAGAAGGGCAAGAGAGGGAAATTATTCGGTAGACGGATATGGGCTCCTATGTACAGCTGGAAGGATGCGCTGACTCATACTGGGCCATAGATCTATGCATTAGAAAGGCAGGCATTTCCTTGTTGAGTTACAACTTTGTTGTTAATCTGTCCACCCGGATTGTCTTCCCTATTGGTACATGATGAAAATCTTGTTCTTCTTTTTCTTCTCTTTGCGTTTCCACTCTCTCACCAAGGAAAATGTTTAGTTATGGTTTACCCTTGCTAAATATTCTCAAATGTAACGTTGTTTTGTAAAATTTAGTCTGATTATTCCTCATTTCTAATTGTAATTGACATAAGCTGTGCTGTCTATTGAAAATGCAATAAAAAAGAATTAAAATAAAGTAATTCATTTCAACTGTTATTAGAGGAGTTCATTAGTTGACTGCAGTTCGGTTGGATCCCATGTATTTGTTTGTATATAATTTGAATACGTAAATAACTAGCATGTAACTTACCAGATTCATTAGACTGACAGCCTAATTTGACAGCTTAATGTTGCTTTAATTTTTGATAGCTGTAGACCTGCTCTTTAGCCAAATAAAGATTTTTACTCTTAACTAACTTTATGTATTTGTGTTTTATTTTGTAACTTTTTAAATTGAATTTTATAGCATTGTCAGAAATGTCCATCTGATAGATCTTAAGATAATGTTATTAAATTACATAAATTCCTGAATATAATAGGCAATCAACTCTAGAATGTGATGACTAGGGTAAGAGAAGAAAGACACATATTTATGAGTTGGAAAAAGGAGTCTCAAAATACCGAAGAGTTTTCTACTTTTGAAAAAACATTTTGAAGAAGAAAATTATTTAGGAGACTAAAGCCTATACCATAAAGGATCTCTTACTATATTAAAATCCCCATCAACCATTAATGATAGATTGTGATGTTTAATAATGTCAGTAACAACATTCCACCAGAAAGTGGGTTGATTACAGTTGGACCATAAATATTGACTGGGTGTAAAACAAGTTTATCATGCTTGACTTTATCATGCACATATCTACCATTTGCATCAGTGTCTATTTAATTTATGAAAAAAATTGAGAAGGAATTTATATTAAAAAAGCAGAGGATTGCAACAACATTTTTTTCCATCAGCCATTGAAGAAACTAAATCCCTAATTGTTTTCAACCATTTAGTACAGAATCATATCATTATTATGGGGTTCTTGAATTAAACAAATATCTACGTTATGCCTAAAGAAATATTGAATACCTTTTTTATGTTTAACTTTAAGTTTAGCTGATGTCTAACCCCATACACATTTAGTGAAAATATTTTATGTTAATATTTTGAGAGCATAGGGAAAGTGAAGGTTGAAGGAAACCATTTGAAGAAAAAAAGAATGCAGATTAGATCTAACAAAAAGACAAAGAAGGCAAACAATATTCATCATGAACATTTAAATTTGAACATAACATCTGTTATTCATCACCAAGATACCCTTCTGGCTGGATATGCACTTTAAAGAATACACGTTATATGATGAATTTCGGGGGCAAACATAAGATAGAAATAAAGAAAGAGTGACGAAATAAAGAAATAGTGATGCTTACATCAGTGATGTCATCGGTGGTGTCATTTACCATATAATGAGTTATGAAATATATAAGGTTCCAAGCAGTGCATGGAGGGGATGCAAGTTATAGTTAGTTCAGCAAACAATAATTGGCAAATTTCAGGTTTTTCTTTGTTTAACACATAAAGATTTGACTTAAATATTACCTAACTATAACGTCCGGTAACCTTTAGATGTTTCCAGTGGATTTGCCTTTTTTCTTTTAGGATAAAAACATATGCTTAAATGTACACTATCTATAATGTCTCTATAACCTTTAGTTTTTTTTCCAGTACATTTCAATGTTTGTTTTCCTATTCACTAGCAATATAATATGAACTGTGCACTAAAATAGTGGTAATTTTTGCTTTGTATTTTTAAATAACAAACACAATATGAATGGAATGATTTGAATTGTGTGTGTTATTATTATTATTATTATTATACAAAATGATATAAACAGTTTAAATATTAAATAGAAAATGTTATTTTTTTTTGCCAACATTTTAGAACCCCATTTCCATCACAGATCCTTGGGCTTTAACTTCCTGTTCCAGGAAGTGCAATGGATCGGCTGACCCAGCGTGGGTTTATTCCAGCACTGTGATCATTATCTAGGAGGTTATATTACTAAGTATTGAGTAAAGACTTTTACTATTAGCCACACCAAACTACAATATGTACCTATTAGTGGTTCTAATCATGTTTCTCTAACTTTCCAGGCTCTGGCGATCCTTCACGATTTCACCCTAAATCCATTGCAAATCCACAAACATACCCAAAGAACACTTCTGAGTGGTTGAAAGGAGTCTCCACATTTTGTTGCAGGCAGTTCCCACCCTATTATACCTATTTGGGTGTGTCACTGTCCTGATGTATAATTCTAGGTACAAGGCTGAGATTTTCTTTGGGTAATTTTTGTTGATTTACAACAACTCCCCTTATGGATTCCAGAGAACAGAGTAAGCAGGAGCGGGAGTATCATGAGGAGGAGGAGAAAGAATAAGAAAAGCCCTCAGACAAAGGAATCTAGAGTGTGGTACTTATTTTTGATACCATCTGGAGAGAAAGTTTGTGGTGAAGTTTGTTGAGTGCTCCCTGTTCCACAAAAAACTTTCAAGAGGCACAGGGAAACATAATTGCATAGAATTTCGAGTATGATGAAGCACCTGTGGACAAAGCATGCTTAGAAGCTCAGAAGAGCTGAATTACAACAAGATGCTGTACAGGGATCTATTTCATCCTCTGCACCTCCTTGACTCCTGGAGACCCGGTGCCTAGCCACCTCACTAAAGCACTACCACCCGGCTTACCCAGCTTGAAAAAAATGGCTGTATGATGGAACAACACCCTAAACCACTAATGCCTTAACAAAGCGGTTTCAACGATGACCCCATCTTTACCACGCATGCCTTTACAATGAATTTTGTTATAAAGACATGATTGGTAAAGGTATATGTGTGGTAAAAATCACACCCTAGCCCCCATGCCCTGAGCCACGAAAACCAGTACAGCAATCTACCCGCCCCAGTCCTAAAAACTATCCCAACCCCTCATGCTGAGCCCTAAAACCTGGCCATCAGTCCAAATATCTACCCCAACCACAGTCCCCCACCTTGAGCCTTGTAACTGGCCCCCTGCCCGGAAAACTGCCCCTTCCCCCTTGCCCTAAGACATAAAACTCAGCCCCAGCCCTAAAAACTGTTCCCAATGCCTCTACTTCCACTCCCCAGCCCAACTTACCAAGCCACATCCCGGTCCTTCTTGTACCGATCTTTCCTGTTCCTCTCCCCACCCATCCACTCTGCATCTAGATCTCTGACTGCCTTAACCACACATTGCATGGTTAAGTTGTGTGCATGTTTAGGAGAAGCATTGTTCTGCTTGCATTGAAATGCCCTGCGTGGTTAAGCCTACACTGTAAATGCCATTTCCCATCACATATTGCACTATCTGTAACAATATTGTGAGCATTGGTGAGATTTCCATGCCCTGTTTTATGAAAGCTGTGGTGGAACTCTTGTGGTTCACCACAGCTTTCATAAAACTAGGCACAACACAAGTGTCAGATGGAATTTTTGAGCCTCTGTTTATTTCACCCCGGTTGTTTAAAAAAAATATCATTAAAAAAGTCATTAACACAAAGTTATTTTTAGCACCATCTATACTGGTTGAACACTAGGAAAACGACATGTTATATGTTAGTTTGCTAATGAAGTGATTAGTAATGTTTTAGTGTCTGACATAAAATGTTTGTGTGTCTGTAAGTGCACATGTTTCTGAGTGATCTGTGTTTGAGTGAGTATGTGGGAGGAAATGTCTGTCGATGTAGGAGTATATATCTCTATACATTTTGCTGAGTGTGTGGGCATGCGTATGTGGCTGTGTGAGGGTGTGTGTGGGTGTAGTTGTGCTTGTCTGTGTGGGAGTGAGTGTGAATGGCAATGAACCTGTATGTAAGCACATGTCTGGGTCTATGTGTGACATCAACGGTATTTGTGTGTAAGATGAGATGTCTGTGGACATGTAAGTATGTATGTGTGTGTCCTGAGTATTTGTGAAAGGGAATGTGTGTACAGACTTGTTTAGCCGTGCATGTGAGCGTGTTTGTCAATGAATGTGTGGGGGTGTATTTGTGTGAGTCTGTGTGTGTATATATATAGTTGGGTGTGTACATAAGTATGAGTGAATGTCAGTGGATGTGTGAGTACATGCATGTCTCTGTGAGACAGAGCATATGGGGATGTGTCAAGATGTGTGTTTGTGTCAGAGAAAATGTCTGGGGACATGTGAGTATGGGTTTGTTTGACAGAGTTTAGTTGTACATTGATGTATATGTATAAAGGTAGGAGAGCAATTGAGTTTGTCAATGAATGTGTGTGGGCCTACATGTGTATGTGTGCCACTGAATTTCTGACAATGTACGTGAAGTTGTGTGTGTGGATGTATATGTGTGTATGTGTGTGCGTGTATGTATGCACAACTTAATGTGTGTTGGGGTTTGTGCAAGTGTATTTGTGTGTGACTGTTTAAATGGGGCTTTCTGTCTGACTGTTTGAATGAGACTAGATGTGTGGAATTAGATGTGGGTGTAGATGTAAATGATATTCATGATCTAGTTCAATTAATTTAAAAAAAGGACCTGAGGTTTTTTACATGTAATTGATTGCTTCTTATGCTTATTTATTGTTTGATATTTTTTGCTGCTAATTACTGTTTTAACAATCTAAATTTGTGTATAGAATGCTTTTATGGTTTTTAAATTGACCGAATAAAGTATTTTCTGACTGACTGACTGGGTGTAGATGAGTATGTGTGTTGTGTTACTGATTGTGTGGATGTGTGTTTATAAGAGTAGTTGGGTGAGTGTGATTTTGTGCATCTGTTTTTAAGTGACTTTTTTATTAGGTGTATATATGTTTGGGTGTATATGGTTCTCATATTTCTTGTGAGACTGTGTCTATTTGTTTGTGTGCTCATGTGTTAGTGTCTCTTTATTGCCGACCACCTGTGAGAGCACTTTGAAGATGATGGACAATGTTTGTAGTGAGTACTTACCCCTGCCACAAATTTCAGTATGTACAGATAAAGGGTTATAATAATAACACAATTAATAAATATTGAGAAAAAGCAAAACATATTTAATTATGATATCACTTGCACTTCACCACTTCTACATTTTCTTCTCATATTTTTGGAAGTGTGTAAACCCTATGCAAATGTAAAAAACACCTTAAAGTTAATTTAATGTTTCCTCTAGCTTTCTAAATGATAAGTTAATACATTTCTGCAGCAGTTTTCTGTCTTTTGTAGTTGCTGTGAATGAGGAGCTTTGGTGCACTGAAAAATACATGAAAAATAATGTGTGAATCATAAATTTATAATCCAATTTTTAATCTTCCTAGAACAAGCTGAATGCAGAGCAGTGCTACTCTTATTTACTTGGCCTTGTATACCATGAGTAACTGAACGTTTTCGAAAAGTGCTTGAAACAGATGGCAGGTTACATATATTGAGTAGTTAAATATATCATGGGCATTGTCTATACGAATAAATTGAGCATTCTGTAAAAAGCAATGCACATTATGAACACTATAGATGGTATTTTTTATCGCATATGACATGGCTTTGGTAAGAGGAGCGAAATGGTTTCCTATAAAGAGTTATTCACAGAACAAAGAGTGTGAGTATTAGGGAGTTTTAGACATAATATTCTTTTGTAGCAGCGCACAACTGCTTAGTTATTTATTAAAATGGTGATCAACTTCATCTATGAATAGTCAATACTTTATTTACAATCTATCAGCACTATGAAGTGGTTGCTAATACATGTTTATGACAAATGTGGTAATAATTACATGTTTAATTCACTTTGAAAGATGTTTTGAGTTCTAATCTCCTGAGGCGGAAAGCCGGGAGCACGATCATTTACCTTTTAAAAATTTGAGTGTCACAATTTTGTGTGTTGTATTTTTAAACCTACCTGACCTCCTTTCTTCACTTCGTTTCGGGGCCCTAGCACGCTCCTGCCTTGCCCGTGCAGCGGATTTTAGCGCTGACACGGGATCACAAACTAAACAAAACACCCTGCCTGCCGTCACCGGCGAACCCGCAGGCCACGCCCCTTTTCGAGGCCACGCCCCCCGACGATACCATTTAAATGACGCTGACTGCAAGCGCCATTCAGAGACCAATCTCCTGAGGTGGAAAGCCGGGAGCACGATTATTTACCTTTTAAAAATTTGAGTGTCACAATTTTGTGTGTTGTATTTTTAAACCTACCTGACCTCCTTTCTTCACTTCGTTTCGGGGCCCTAGCACGCTCCTGCCTTGCCCGTGCAGCGGATTTTAGCGCTGCCACGGGATCACAAACTAAACAAAACACCCTGCCTGCCGTCACCGGCGAACCGGCAGGCCTCGCCGCTTTTCGAGGCCACGCCCCCGACGATATCATTTAAATGACGCTGACTGCAAGCGCCATTCAGAGACCAATCTCCTGAGGCGGAAAGCCGGGAGCACGATCATTTGGCTTTTAAAAATTTGAGTGTCACAATTTTGTGTGTTGTATTTTTAAATCTACCTGACCTCCTTTCTTCACTTCGTTTCAGGGCCCTAGCACGCTCCTGCCTTGCCCGTGCAGCGGATTTTAGCGCGGCCACGGGATCACAAACAAAACAAAACACCCTGCCTGCCGTCACCGGCGAACCGGCAGGCCACGCCCCTTTTCGAGGCCACGCCCCCGACGATATCATTTAAATGACGCTGACTGCAAGCGCCATTCAGAGACCAATCTCCTGAGGTGGAAAGCCGGGAGCACGATCATTTACCTTTTAAAAATTTGAGTGTCACAATTTTGTGTGTTGTATTTTTACACCTACCTGACCTCCTTTCTTCACTTCGTTTCGGGGCCCTAGCACGCTCCTGCCTTGCCCGTGCAGCGGATTTTAGCGCTGCCACGGGATCACAAACAAAACAAAACACCCTGCCTGCCGTCACCGGCGAACCGGCAGGCCACGCCCCTTTTCGAGGCCACGCCCCCGACGATATCATTTAAATGACACTGACTGCAAGCGCCATTCAGAGACCAATCTCCTGAGGCGGAAAGCCGGGAGCACGATCATTTACCTTTTAAAAATTTGAATGTCACAATTTTGTGTGTTGTATTTTTAAATCTACCTGACCTCCTTTCTTCACTTTGTTTCGGGGCCCTAGCACGCTCCTGCCTTGCCCGTGCAGCGGATTTTAGCGCTGCCACGGGATCACAAACTAAACAAAACACCCTGCCTGCCGTCACCGGCGAACCCGCAGGCCACGCCCCTTTTCGAGGCCACGCACCCCGATGATACCATTTAAATGACGCTGACTGCAAGCGCCATTCAGAGACCAATCTCCTGAGGTGGAAAGCCGGGAGCACGATCATTTACCTTTTTAAAATTTGAGTGTCACAATTTTGTGTGTTGTATTTTTAAACCTACCTGACCTCCTTTCTTCACTTCGTTTCGGGGCCCTAGCATGCTCCTGCCTTGCCCGTGCAGCGGATTTTAGCGCTGCCACGGGATCACAAACTAAACAAAACACCCTGCCTGCCGTCACCGGCGAACCCGCAGGCCACGCCCCTTTTCGAGGCCACGCCCCCCGACGATACCATTTAAATGACGCTGACTGCAAGCGCCATTCAGAGACCAATCTCCTGAGGTGGAAAGCCGGGAGCACGATTATTTACCTTTTAAAAATTTGAGTGTCACAATTTTGTGTGTTGTATTTTTAAACCTACCTGACCTCCTTTCTTCACTTCGTTTCGGGGCCCTAGCACGCTCCTGCCTTGCCCGTGCAGCGGATTTTAGCGCTGCCACGGGATCACAAACTAAACAAAACACCCTGCCTGCCGTCACCGGCGAACCGGCAGGCCTCGCCGCTTTTCGAGGCCACGCCCCCGACGATATCATTTAAATGACGCTGACTGCAAGCGCCATTCAGAGACCAATCTCCTGAGGCGGAAAGCCGGGAGCACGATCATTTGGCTTTTAAAAATTTGAGTGTCACAATTTTGTGTGTTGTATTTTTAAATCTACCTGACCTCCTTTCTTCACTTCGTTTCAGGGCCCTAGCACGCTCCTGCCTTGCCCGTGCAGCGGATTTTAGTGCGGCCACGGGATCACAAACAAAAAAAAAAACACCCTGCCTGCCGTCACCGGCGAACCGGCAGGCCACGCCCCTTTTCGAGGCCACGCCCCCGACGATATCATTTAAATGACGCTGACTGCAAGCGCCATTCAGAGACCAATCTCCTGAGGTGGAAAGCCGGGAGCACGATCATTTACCTTTTAAAAATTTGAGTGTCACAATTTTGTGTGTTGTATTTTTAAACCTACCTGACCTCCTTTCTTCACTTCGTTTCGGGGCCCTAGCACGCTCCTGCCTTGCCCGTGCAGCGGATTTTAGCGCTGCCACGGGATCACAAACAAAACAAAACACCCTGCCTGCCGTCACCGGCGAACCGGCAGGCCACGCCCCTTTTCGAGGCCACGCCCCCGACGATATCATTTAAATGACACTGACTGCAAGCGCCATTCAGAGACCAATCTCCTGAGGCGGAAAGCCGGGAGCACGATCATTTACCTTTTAAAAATTTGAATGTCACAATTTTGTGTGTTGTATTTTTAAATCTACCTGACCTCCTTTCTTCACTTTGTTTCGGGGCCCTAGCACGCTCCTGCCTTGCCCGTGCAGCGGATTTTAGCGCTGCCACGGGATCACAAACTAAACAAAACACCCTGCCTGCCGTCACCGGCGAACCCGCAGGCCACGCCCCTTTTCGAGGCCACGCACCCCGATGATACCATTTAAATGACGCTGACTGCAAGCGCCATTCAGAGACCAATCTCCTGAGGTGGAAAGCCGGGAGCACGATCATTTACCTTTTTAAAATTTGAGTGTCACAATTTTGTGTGTTGTATTTTTAAACCTACCTGACCTCCTTTCTTCACTTCGTTTCGGGGCCCTAGCATGCTCCTGCCTTGCCTGTGCAGCGGATTTTAGCGCTGCCACGGGATCACAAACTAAACAAAACACCCTGCCTGCCGTCACCGGCGAACCCGCAGGCCACGCCCCTTTTCGAGGCTACGCCCCCCGACGATATCATTTAAATGACGCTGACTGCAAGCGCCATTCAGAGACCAATCTCCTGAGGCGGAAAGCCGGGACGCACGATCATTTACCTTTTAAAAATTTGAGTGTCACAATTTTGTGTGTTGTATTTTTAAACCTACCTGACCTCCTTTCTTCACTTCGTTGCAGGGCCCTAGCACGCTCCTGCCTAGCCCGTGCAGCGGATTTTAGCGCTGCCACGGGATCACAAACTAAACAAAACACCCTGCCTGCCGTCACCGGCGAACCCGCAGGCCACGCCCCTTTTCGAGGCCACGCCCCCGACGATACCATTTAAATGACGCTGACTGCAAGCGCCATTCAGAGACCAATCTCCTGAGGCGGAAAGCTGGGAGCACGATCATTTACCTTTTAAAAATAAATTTGAGTGTCACAATTTTGTGTGTTGTATTTTTAAACCTACCTGACCTCCTTTCTTCACTTCGTTTCGGGGCACTAGCACGCTCCTGCCTTGCCCGTGCAGCGGATTTTAGCGCTGCCACGGGATCACAAACTAAACAAAACACCCTGCCTGCCATCACCCGCGAACCCACAGGCCACGACCCTTTTCGAGGCCACGCCCCCCGACGATACCATTTAAATGACACTGACTGCAAGCGCCATTCAGAGACCAATCTCCTGAGGCGGAAAGCCGGGAGCACGATCATTTACCTTTTAAAAATTTGAGTGTCACAATTTTGTGTGTTGTATTTTTAAACCTACCTGACCTCCTTTCTTCACTTCGTTTCGGGGCCCTAGCACGCTCCTGCCTTGCCCGTGCAGCGGATTTTAGCGCTGCCACGGATCACAAACTAAACAAAACACCCTGCCTGCCGTCACCGGCGAACCCGCAGGCCACGCCCCTTTTTGAGGCCACGCCCCCCGACGATACCATTTAAATGACGCTGACTGCAAGCGCCATTCAGAGACCAATCTCCTGAGGCGGAAAGCCGGGAGCACTATCATTTACCTTTTAAAAATTTGAGTGTCACAATTTTGTGTGTTGTATTTTTAAACCTACCTGACCTCCTTTCTTCACTTCGTTTCGGGGCCCTAGCACGCTCCTGCCTTGCCCGTGCAGCGGATTTTAGCGCTGCCACGGATCACAAACTAAACAAAACACCCTGCCTGCCGTCACCGGCGAACCCGCAGGCCACGCCCCTTTTCGAGGCCACGCCCCCCGACGATACCATTTAAATGACGCTGACTGCAAGCGCCATTCAGAGACCAATCTCCTGAGGCGGAAAGCCGGGAGCACGATCATTTACCTTTTAAAAATTTGAGTGTCACAATTTTGTGTGTTGTATTTTTAAACCTACCTGACCTCCTTTCTTCACTTCATTTCGGGGCCCTAGCACGCTCCTGCCTTGCCCGTGCAGCGGATTTTAGCGCTGCCACGGAATCACAAACTAAACAAAACACCCTGCCTGCCGTCACCGGCGAACCCACAGGCCACGCCCCTTTTCGAGGCCACGCCCCCCTTTGCTGTCCTCCTTCACATATAAAAAAAAATGTGTATCTTTCGGACGCGCAGCGGACGAGCACAGTGGGCACGCAGTTTGCGCGCCAAAGGCGGGCCTAAGGCAGCCCGTCTGCTCCCGTCCGCGACGGGCCAGGACCAGGGGCCATGCCCCTTGATACTTCATCCCTTCACTCTTCTACTACGTACACTAGAGATGCCCTCCTTAGCCTCAGACCACCACACTGCCCCGGACATTGCATCCGCCCTCCCTGACAACTACACGTATACAGGAAAAAACAGAGTGGGGAAAGAGGGTGGAGGCATCGCCATAATCTTTAACAGACTATGTTCCTGTAAATGGGAGGAACTTGACATACCGAACAGCGAAGCAGGCTACTTTAAACTCCTGTTATCCCCTAATTTCACCTTTTCTGGGATGCTCATCTACCGTTCGCCTGGCCCTGCTAGTTCATGGGCCATTGCCCTTCCTGAGTATATTGCCCCTCTACTTCAGGACTCCACGAACTTTACGATTATTGGTGACCTTAATTTGCATTTTAATGACCCATCTTGTTTGATTAGCTCCAATCTTCTTCAGGACCTCGCAGCTCTCAATATTATTTTACACAATTACGGCCCCACCCATAAAGCTGGGAACCTCCTCGATCCCATCCTTTCCAACCTTGAATCCATTGTGTGCAGCCCATCTCTACCCATTCTATGGTCAGACCACTACTTGGTGACCTTTTCTGTCACTACTAGCTGTCTGTCCAACTTCCCCTCGACCCCCATTGAACTTAGACCTTCCAGAAAGTGGAAAAATCTGGACCCTATAAAATGTAACTCTTGTCTTGAGAACACTAGGCCCCTCACTGAAGTCACCAACATTAAAGCGGAGGCTTTTATTAACAGCTGGTTAACTGAAGCTGTTAACGTATGTCTACCCCAGCAAAGGAAAAAGCACAACCAGCATCACCCCCCCGCGCCCTGGTTCACAGACGTACTGAAAAAAGAAAAAACCTTATGTAAAAACCTTGAGCGCAAGTGGCGCATACATTACGACACAGGCTCTAAGCTAACCTACAAGATTGCCTTAAATAACTACCATCTACTATGTAAAACTGCCAAAAGAAAATATGTTAATACTACCATACTTGAGGCACAAAATCGCCCCAAGGCACTCTTTAAGGTTGTACAAGAATTATCGGGAGTAGCATGTCAGCCCAAAGCGCCTTGTCTAGACGCCTCTCAATGCAACTCCTTGGCTGAATTTTTATTTCTAAAATTGACGCCATTTATGCTGATTTTGACAAGCCGACTCCCCCCTTCCCTCCCCCACAACTACCTGATCCTGTTACTCTATGTGTCCCTGAGGCTTCTGCGGACAAGCTTTCCACACTTTCGCAACAGAATAGCCCCCCTAATAGGCCTGATCCTGTGATCTCTCTTGAACACGAAGTCTTAGAGGAAATCCATACTCCACCCGTTCAGCAAATCTGTACCTGGGACCTTCTCAACAGTTCTACACTCATCAACATCATCAGTAACATCAAATCTGGCTCTCCACTGGATCCACTTCCCCCTCAAATCTTAAAAATCCTGGACACCCCCTCTCTTAACCTTATTCTGGATCTACTTAATCTCTCCCTCAGAGAAGCCAAGGTTCCCTCTGTTTGGAAACACGCCATGATCATGCCATTATTAAAAAAGGCTAATGCTGACCCCAACAACCCATCTAACTTCCGTCCCATTTCTCTTCTCCCTGTCTTCTCAAAAATACTGGAAAAGCACGTTATCACACAACTTACCCGGCATGTTGAATCCAATAATATCCTCCACCCATCTCAGTCTGGTTTTAGATCCGGTTTTTTGACAGAATCTACCCTGCTGGGGGTCTCAGCAACTATTCGTTGCCGAGTGGATGGGGGGGAGACCGTGGCACTCATTTTACTCGACTTGAGTGCAGCTTTTGATACGATCTCCCACCCCATTCTCATTAATGCCCTTAGATCATCAGGCATCACCGGCCCAGCCCTCAATTGGCTTATTAGTTTTCTTTCAGACCGTACTTTCCAAGTCTGCTCTCCCTCTTCTGTCTCCCAAACCTTTAAATCGGCACATGGTGTTCCCCAGGGCTCCATTTTAAGCCCATTACTTTTCAATCTATATGTCAGTTCTCTGGCTTATATTGCGGAACAAGCGGGGCTAACCATTTACTCATACGCTGATGATACACAGATCATTTACTCTCTTTCAACCGGTTCTCACTCTACCCCTTCTTCTCTCTGTGTTGGCCTTAGTAACATCGCCAAGTGGATGCACGAAAACAAACTTAAGTTGAACGGGGGAAAACAGAGCTCCTTCTATTTGGTAAGAATACTACTCTGTGGGGGCCCCAACATTGGCCCACACAAATGGGTACGCTCCCCGTTCCATCTAAAACAGCTCGTAATTTGGGCAACTTTTTTGATGATCAAATTTCCATGAAACTCCACGTGGTAAAAACCTCCTCGACCTGCATTACCATCATCAAGTGGCTTCGTAAGATCATTTGGATGCTCCCTCCGGAGACATAGAAAACCCTAGTCCATGCCTTTATCACCCCTAGACTGGACTACGGCAATATTCTTCTCCTGGGGGCATGCAAAGAGGTGACCCGTAAATTACAGACAGTCCAAAACATGGTGGCTCGACTGCTCTGTAAACTGCCCAACCTATCCCCCACTTCCAACTCTCTTCGTAAATTGCACTGGTTACGTATCGAAAGCCGCACAAAATTCAAGGCCCTCTGCTACATGCACAGGATCAATACAGGCCAGGCTCCATCCTACCTTAGTACTTTAGTGCATCGATACTGCCCTGCCCGCACCCTTTGATCTTCTAATCAGCACAGGTTTCAAGTTCCCAGAGTTAAGAGAGCCAGGATGGGTGGTCGCTCTTTCTCCGTCCTGGCTCCCTCCCTCTGGAACTCTCTTCCGCTTTCTCTTCGCACTGAATCCTGTTATCTCAAGTTTCGCAGAGAAGTTAAGACTTGGTTATTTAACCAATAACTCCGCCTCATCTTTTTTAGTCTGCTCTCACCCTTAATCTGGTCTCTAGCGCCGGGAAACCTCCGGGTAGCTGTGCGTTTTATAAGCTTAAATATAATAATAATCTCAGACTGATCTTACACTGAGCAGATTACCATACCAACTGCAGTAAGCAGAAATTCCCAACAAGGGCAACATTTCAAAAACATGTTTGTTATTCTTGAAATGAGGGGTAAAAAAATCTTGTTGATTTTGAAAAACAACATTAATACTGTGCTTGTTCATCTACAAAAATGTGTAAAGAAAATGGACGCCACTATAACTCACTCATCATGTTCACCTATTATTCCTTAAAATTGTATGTTACAAAAAGTGGCACAATATTGGAGGCATAACTTTATTGAAAGAAGCAACACCTAAAGTGGTTGTCACCCTTCTAAGGCTGTATGAAGACATATATATTGAATGTACACAATATTATTGCTCCAACACATATCTCTAGTATTGACATCACTTCGTTTTCTAGAACTTTGGTTCAAGAGAACTGAGATAGAAGTGTTACAATGCCCAAGGCTTAACTGATGTAAGGCAAGTGCCATTATTCTGGCCATCCAGATATATTCTTCAAATAGATTGTGTAGTGACCTGATTGAATACTGTCTCCCTCATGGAAACTGATGCTGGCTGTAGTGAAAGTTATCCCTGAAAGTGATACCTATCCAGCTTTACAATTTGAAATGCCACTTTTTATTTTAGTGCCAACTGCTCTACCCCTTTGTAGCATTAAGATGATATGTTTATTGCTTCAATAAACAAATACAGTTGATAGAACATCTGCTCTAAGGTCTTTCTATACATTGTTTTGCACAGGTTTTTTTTATTAATGTGTCAATGGCATTAATTTGCACGCCAGTATAATTACATATACAAATCTGTCTGAGTGAATAATTGAACATCTTCTCAATCATGCTGCATGAATGAATAGGTTATTCCAGATAAAACATTGGTAAATGCAAATTTTCTAAAATGCTTACCACTACCATTATATATTCCTGATCATTTTCTTTTAGAGATTAGAGTAAATTGTGTGACCATTGAATATGTGCAATAAATCCAAAATCGCCGGCTCGTGCTGTTTCTGGTGCCACACGCCGCAACACTGGGCACATACCCAGAGTAAGTGATTAAGTAGTTTTTATTATCCCGATGTCAGACATTAAATATGTCTACACAATCATATATATCTTTCTGGGCACACACAGTCCTCAGCAGAGTTGACAGTGTTCTACATCATGGTTTGTCTTTGTTTTTTTCAATTCCCTGCATCACTAGAGGTAACCCAAAGCGGACATTGAGAACTACATTGCAATAACTGTTAAATCCAGAAACACTGGAGAACCTACCCCAACAATGTCATATACCTCTTCATATACCGTTTGTTTACCATTCTCCTCTTTTCTGATTTTCCTTTCCTCACACCCTTTGCTAAGCTTGCATTTTAGACATATGTAAAGTTTTCCATAGATTGGGTACTGACCCAGATGAGGAGCATACAGACTTTTCAATCTATTATTTTTTTTTTTAATTGTAGTGTTTACTTCGGGATCATGCCCACAGACCATTCAGTAAAAAAATATAAAAACACTCACAAAACACTAATTCAAAAGCAATATACATAGCAGCAAATCATTTCATTACATATCAGCAATTATTTTCATCATATATTTCTCATAAATGCAATATTTGATGTAACAGCGATACAAGAAAAGACAAACATATAACATTTAGCGTGTTTGTATAGGCCAACTATGTGCAATCAATAAAAGGTTAAAATACTACAATAGAATTCAAACAGATTTTCCTATACGCCAGACAGCTAACAAATAGCACCCTAAATCTAATGGCAGCCAAATGCTAAAGCCTGACCTTAAAATTAATTAAGTTTTGCTAAAGTGTCTCATGCCCAATGACTTGAAAATTGGACTGAGCCAGGACCTCTTAAGTCTGTTATATGCCAGACGAAAGAGGAGTAGATGTTTAATCTCCTCTATGCAGTTGTTACAGAAGGAGCAATTTTGCCTTTTTAAGCTGTTGGGGTCCCACTTGTGATTTGATTCACAAGCAATGTGCCTCCTCTTAGTTTTATCAGCAGGGTACAAGCTAGAGGTGGCAGAAAAGCATCCATATAATGTTCAAATAATTTTTTCGTCAGCAGAAAAAATGATGATGTAAGTCATTTCTGTAGGTCCAGAATTTCTCTTTGACAACAGTCTTAGAGTTATTATTAATTTGAGATGGATCAGACCATTACATATCTAGGCCTAAATTGCACCATTGGAGTTTATGTAGCTAAGCCTTCGTATGGTGATACTATTCCCTGTGTTGACAACCTCCTCTAGGCTTAGTCTTTATGTAACTAATTCTGGGGTGGACCACAGTCTGACCTAGAGAAGTAAAGGTCTTAATTTTGCTAAATCTCCAATTCTTTGAAGACCAGTCTCAAAGAACAGAGGAACAGTTGGGGTGTTCTGGAGGAGATTGAACAAGGATTTAATAAGGGAATTTCTTTAGAAATTAACCTACTCAAGTTCCTTACACCCCAGATTTTTCCACCATAAAGGGCTGCAGACTGCACCTTTGCCCTATAGATCTCAATGACTGGGGACACTGATTTCAGGGTCAAAGATTTATAATGCTTAATGACTGTTGAAACTCTATATGGAAGGAGAGTTCTAATTTTAAAATGTGCGCCTTACATTTGGCAGTTTTATTGAACCTCACTCCCAAATAATCATATTGATCTACCTTCTAAAGTTGTGTTCCCCTTTAAATGATTTATGGGGTTTAAGAACCATAATCTTGGTTTTGGAGGAATTTACTTCCATACCTTGGATATCGCAATATTCAACAAAGCTGTTTAATAGGTTCTGTAACCCACATGGGGTGGGTAATAGTAACACTGCGTTGTCCGCAATTTGGTAATGAGGAAATCAACAGACCCTGCCCAGCCTTGGACACTCGTGAACACAAGTTGATAAGTGGTCCACCAGAATATATAAAGGGAAAAAAAGTAGGGCACGCACCGACCTTGGCCATGCAGAGTTCAATTGGTATACGATCGGTGAGGTCCTTCTTACACCCTAACTTACTTGGGCATAGTTTCTTTCATATGGTCTAATAACAACATCCAATAAGCAGAGGTCTGATCTCACACAATGCCAAAGTGGACCACAGTAGGTCAAAGGCAGCCCTCAATTCTACAAAGGCCATGCAGAGGCAATCTTTGGAGAGCACTAAATATTTCCAAACTATAAGGTTCAGACACAGAACTTAGTCAATGACACTCACTTTTGTTCGAAACCCTGCTTGAAATGAGCATAGGACCTTGCTCTCATCGGACCAGTCTTGTAGTCTAAAAAAAATGTAAAGACAGAAAACTTTTTGGAGGTTATCAAACAGACTGATTAGTCTACAATTGCTAGGAGATATTCATCTTTGTCATAATTTCTAAATCAAGCACAAAGTGCCAGCGTTCAGTATGAAGAAGAACATAGTCAATTCTGTCCTGGCAGATCCCTCTAGCAAAAGTTGAGGCAAGAAGCGTATCTTACCTGAACCTGCCATTACAATTGCACAACCCAAATTTCATTACAAGACCGGAGGCTATCATTATGCATACAACTTTTAATGCAACTCCAAACAGCCGCATATGTCACAAAGCAATAGTTCCAATGGAATATTCTTAACAAAACAATTCTAGTAACCACTAGGCAAGCCGCCTCTTTTAAATGCGGCTCCAAGCAGATAAGTCATACTTTTACTTACTCTTAAAACTGTTCATTAATTACCATCTATTTATTGTATTTGTACTGCTACTTATGAATTATCTTCGATATGGACACTAGAGTCTGCTCTTTTGTTAAATACATATGATTTTCTTCTTCATTGGTTATTATATTTCTGTTTGTTTCCTATTTCTCTAATTACCTTCTACTCGCGGGATGATCCGCTCCTCTTTCTCCCCTCACTCGTCCCTTACCCGTCCTCCAATGTATGGAGGTCGGCTCGGTATCCTTTTGTTCGTTTTCCCCGTAACCGTGCTGCCTTTTCTTCTATCTGCCTGAGCGCTTTGTCAACTTCGCGCATTATACTTTTGCGGGCCGAGGAGATAGTATCTTCCCTCGTTGCCCTCTTCCCTCTCCCGGCAGCACCCGTGTCCGTTGCACGTTACCGTGTCATTTACCCAAAAAGATGAGGAAGGGCCATTGGCAACACACGCGCTGCGCATTGTTGTTGTCTAGCGCCCTTCCTCTAACGCGATGCTCACATTGAGCGTATCCAGGCAACCGGCTGATCGCGCATAGGGAAACTGTCAGTTTCCCGACGCGATCGGCCGAACTACATTAATTTATCGTTTTTGCTCGCACTTTGCAACAAACTCATCTATTTGGGCTATGTATATTTTTATTTTATATCTAAATAGATCACACCTCTATTCTAAATCACTGCCCACTGTGCACAAAAATAAAAAAATACAAATAAAAAAGGGGAATCACTCTTTATCTATTACATTCTTATATATATAAAAAAAAAAGAGGGGTTAGAGAAAAAGGATCTTTATACCATTCATCATGTCAGACTCAGATTCAGACCAAAACGATCTTTCTCTCCCCAATATCGATAATGAGGCATTTAAATCATTAATTCATAAAGAAATGAGGTCCTGTATGTTCTCTACTCTTTCGCAAGTCATGGCTTCTAAAAGACCCTTTCCTCTCGAAGAGGAGGATGAATTTCAATATGATTTTGAAAATATTGCTGACCTCAATGAATTAAGGGGTAAAAAAGCTAAAAAAACTAAAAATATTGACTCTACCCCTAAGAGCACTATTTCAGGTCCTAGTACCTCGGGTGTCCTTAGCGGCACAAATTATAAAGGTGTCCCCCGCGGCACAAATTATAAAGTTGTCCTCAGCGGCACAACTTATCCAAGTGCTCAGAATAATGAATTCATCCATGACGATTTTAATAATTCCAACGATGATGATTTTACTGATAATGCCTCAGAATTCCCCGACGAATACATCCTCGACTTGGACAATAAGAGTGATACTTTTAGAATTATGTGTAAAGTGATGACAGTTTGATATATTTCGTGAATTACCATTTCACAGGTCCTCCTCATTATAAGCAGTTTTTAATATGATTGTTCAGTATAAGTCCATTTGCATACAGGATTCAAAGCCTATTCTATTGGAAATACTGTGCTATATGTGACTGACAGTTTGAGTGACCATGAGGTCAAGACGTCTGCATTATGAAGGGCATCTGTTAATTTGGCAACCATTTTACTGAAGGACATTAATGGGTTTGTAATTTCCCATTTGATAGCAGAAAATGAGCAAAAAGTACATCACCATAAGATGAAAAATCATTACGAATGTCCTACTGTGCTGAGAGGCCAGCCCTATTGTATGTATAAATGTGCTTTCTGATTCTGATTCATGTTCCAGAATAGTTCTGGTAAAAAAGGTCTTTCTTCCAGAGGGTTTACATCAGCTATAACAATTTTATAGAAATGAAAAGTTCACATGCACATGCCGCATGTTTATTTATATAAGACTAGCAGCCCGACCCGACGTTGTCCGGGTATGAATTGCTGCCGGCCAGTAGTATATTGTTTTATAGGATTTCGTTTTGATAGCATTTCTTATCTGTGACAGGCCTGTGAAACGCTCCGATTCACAGTGCACTGCTGATGCACTTAAGAGTGCGCGTTCAGTAGTGTGTGAACTCGAGTTTCCCTACTTTATTTTTCCTTGCAATATTATACAGCGCGACCTGGACAACATGGCATGAGCACAATTTACATTACAGAAGAACACATTCATTAGTTGTAGGCACGGGGAGACAAAGCGATTTGCCTGGAATCACAGGATGTTGAGCTGATGCCGAGATTCGAACGTAGCTCCCCATCTCTAAAGTTCGCAATGCTAGAACTTGTGGCAGGAGGTGTGTCTAAAAGTGTATGTCGGTGCGGCCATCAATGAGAGAGACCTGTGCATTTTTCAAATCGGTGGTGAAAAAATATGAGTATGTTGCTGGAGATGTGGGCCGCCATGCCACCAATGTACTTACCGGGGCAGGGTAAACACCCATTATTCCGCATCTTTCTTTCCGCATACCATCACTCCGCATACTTTCATTACGAAAGTACCATGACTCCGCAATGCCATTATAACGCATGGCATTACATTTTATATGCTTTTACCACGCATACATTTACAACGAAATTCGTTGTAAATGCATGAAAGGTAAAAGCATGTTTTTTTTAATGTTTGGATAAGGTAAGTATGGGTATAGGGGTATATGTTTTGGAGTACTGAGGTATATGTTTTGGGGTGTTTGGGTATTTTAAAGGTTCAGATATATGGCACGGTTCTTTTACCTTTTAAATGTATATGGTGGGCTTCTGCTTAGCCTATGTCCTTCTGCTGCAACTGCCCTTTCCAACGCTGTAATGGGTGTTGTGATTGGTGCCGTGGTTCCTGAGATTACCCGCCTCAAATGTTTGGGCTCTCTCTTTATTATATTAGTATAGATGGTGCAAGGTTTCATACGTAAAGAAACTTGCTCGGATTGAATCCTCTCGAAATAACATATAATAAGTTAACCAAGATGTTTTGTGATTAATAATAATTGCACCACATGACATTTTCTTTATGTAGGGAAAGCTTTCAAATGTGCTTTACTAACAAGTATTCCGAGTGTCTTAATATGGCTGCAGAAAACGCGCAAACTCTTCTGTGCATGTGCCTACTGCATCTACGTAGTATGATGTCCTTTGCTTCTGGTGGGAATTCTTTGCAGCTGCACAGTAGTTTCTAAAATGGTTGCTTCGAACCTCACATGCTAATGCATATGGCTATGCTTAAACTGAACCTTGTGTGATTTGCTTAATTACTAATGCAATAGATAAAATAAATGAATGGGAATAGAGTAGGAATAAGTGGTATACAGTGCATTCATTTAATTTTGTATTCTAACTCGTTCTTCTTTTACTTTATCATTAGTTCGTATTTGGGTCTGGAGGGTATTCAAGCCTTGAAACTCCTGGGATTGTGACATTGAACATCAGTCAAGGACTGTCACACAGGCAATAAGCCTGAACTTTACCTCTTGACTCGGAGAAAGGAAGAAATTGAATAAATATTGTATAAATTGTATTCGTCCTAATGTGAATGTTGATGGGAGGAATAAAACATGGGAAAATAAAATGGGGGCGGGAACTTAGAACAATTAAACCAAAGAAGATGACTTCACATTAGTATGGTGTGATGACCTCTACCCATACTACTGACCAATCGAATGAAGGGAATGCACAGATTTTGAATCATTGGGGGGCAGTACATACACCGAGAGTAGTATAACTTAGGTAGGTTTAGTTAGTTAGATTGCCCGACTTGTCACAGACCTGTCATTGAGCCAACGTTGCAGGAGAAGATCGTGGATGCCACAGTGTTCATAGGGCTGGTTGAGCACTCTGAAACAAGGATCGAGAAATTGCTGATGAAGAAGAATCGATCTATCTAGAAGGGGAAGAGAGTAGCACCAGAAAGGGGTGTAACGCTGGCATTGAACTAAGATGAGGTTACCTGCCCTGTCCTGCACCTGTCATGAACTGCTGGCTCCTGATTAGTTGGGAGCTCCTTTCTTTTTCCAGCCTTTGGCCAGGGGTTGGTCCTCGCACCATTCTAGGTAAATATAAATCTATGTGGTATGTCCTTGTACCGTTTTCCTTTTCCACCCTTCCCATGTACCAATGTCTAGAAATGTTACTAAGCATTTAAAGATTTTTGTTTTGATCATTCTTTTTCAATGTGCAAACTAGAAGATGGTGATTGACATGTATTGGTAGTGGACTCACAAAATATTGAATAGATAAAGATTATAAAACTCCCCCGAGTCTGTGGTCATTTAGAGAAAATAATAAATTGTTATTTTATGCCTCTTATGCTAACTACTTGATCTATCGATTAGAAGAAATTATAAACTAAGGTATTAAAATTTTGGTAAGAAGGTGTAGAGGTAAATATATTTCAAGGTAGACTAAGTCCGTAATTTCAGCGGAAGATTGCCAGCTTATTGTATGAATGTTATATGGGCCCAGGTGAGTATGATGGTTTAGAAAACAACCCAAGCTGGTAATCTCGTGCCATCATATACACATATGTGTATGTAATGGATTACAATTTTTTTAATTCTTCATCTGTTCTTTATATTCCAACTTAAATATACATGCTTCCTTGAATGAGGATATATTCTGTGTGTAGGAGAAATAAAAATAAAATTAGGAGTGGAAATGGTTGTAGGAGAGTAGGGTCTGCTATCCTATGGTCACCCCAAATTTTTGCTTTTTGCTTCACTGGTTTATGACTTAATGTGGCTGTGGGCCTGCTAATCAGACCCACAGCCTGCTGTTCTCTCTCTAAATTAATGCCAATGCACTCTAGGTGCATTACGAATTGGAACTGGTTCACCTTATAGGTCCCTGTAACAGTGTACCCAGGGTACCCAGGGCATAGGTGTTTCCAAGGCCTACCAGGGGCTGCAACACGTATTGTGCCACCCCTGGCCTGGTCTCCATATTTGACACAACTGGCTGATCACTCAGCTGGGGTAAGTCGGTGTAATCACCCCTTACTTAGGTATAGTATGCCTATACCTAACCTAAAATGGACACATGTTCCTATCAGCCACTCCTATGGAAGGCCTCATCAATCCTGGAGGCAGAGTGCGTGGAAATATGTGAGATGGTGCTCTAGCATGAGCTGAGCCTGTCTGCAGCTTTCGGAACCACTTCCTGTAGCTGTTCCATGATACTGCCATACCATATACTCTTAAGTGCATTATAATCCTCGCGGTTATTTGCTAACTTTGGTTTGGCTTTATCAAAACATGTCGAGTAAGGTGTCATATGAATTGGAATACTATCCACGGGGGTAGCATTCCACCCTTCTAGAGGGACACGACATGTACCTAACGTGAACCCCGGTTAAAGTTAAACTAGAGCCTCAGCATCACAAAATGGATGCTGCCACCACAGACACAAGTCTGACCTCCTGCTGCTGGGAGTCCTTTCAGCGAGGGAGGCTTGGACAAAGGGTTTCCTGCCTTGGGAGGTGCTAGCACCACCCCAGACAGGATTTTGTGTATTGGGTAGGACAGGGCTGAATAGAATGAGACATGCCTGGGGCACACAAGGTGTCCCTGTACATATGCCAGTTCAAACCGGTGCTGGGGCTCTCCAGCCCCAGTCTTGGCACGAAGCTGGACAAAGAAAAGGGGGTGTAACCACCCCCCTTCCTGGTCCCACCCAGAGGAGGGACCTAGCAGGTAATCCGGCCCCTAGATTTAGAATAAGAGTAGGAGCTGTGTCCCAAGACTTCAGATCATCCTGAACTCGACTTGAAACTAAGAAGAAAACTGGACTTTGACATTCTGCTGCACAGAAGACTGAAGAGAATCTCCCTTGTGGCCAAGGAGTGACCACCCTGTGAATACAGGCACCAGCCAGCAACTCGACGACTGCTTTGCCGCCGCCTCCTGCCGGAGTCCGAGCCCAGAGCCCAACAAGACCTGGATTCCCAGACATCTCATAGCCCGATCCACAGTCCCTGAAAAGAAGAGACCCGTGGAGGCATCCAGAGACGTGGAACCGGCCATCTTGAAAAAAAAACCTGAGAAGCTGACTGCGCAGCACCCAAGGCTCCCTCAATGCTGTGGTTTGGGGTTTGAGAAGCCCCACCACCGAGCAGCATCTGCACCGAATATCAGCCCCCCAGCATCTCCACGATCTGCGTGGGGATCTTTTGCACTTTGCCACTTGACGCGTCATCCCGGTCTCTTGCTACGCGGCTAGTGGCCATCTTGGCAACAAAATCTATGATCTAAACTGCTGGTCTAGTTGCTCCAGACTGGCCCTCACTCCTGTAAAAAGGAGCAGCACCTCTGACCTTGCTGGTCTGAGAACTAAGCTTTCTTCACTTCCTGCGTGGCTTGCATTAGCCAAGGCCTGTTTGCTCCAATCAAGTTGCCGACACCGCCATCAGCTAGAGCCTTAGTGGGAGAGCTCGTGATCGACTCCTCGACGTCCTAGACCTCTTCGTGTCCATGTGGCTGTGGAGACAAGCTGCACCTCATCGCCTGTTTGCACCCGACATCGCCTGGTTCCATCCTGGTTCCTCGCCAGTCACTGGCTAGTGACTTCTGAACATTGTCCCCTCTGCTTTCAGGTCTTCACATCTTCTATACACCCTTGGATCACACCGGACACTTCTCGCTTGGACGCCTGCAGCATCTTCATCCTCAGGCACCATCAGACTGCGTGTCGAAACCCGACACACTTTGGCACCTGTGCACCCGCTTCCTGTGGGTGAGGTAACTTACTAATACCGGTGTTCTTACACTGGTACACCCCTCTAGTGCCGAACTCTAAAGTTTGGTAGTCCTAGTCCAGTCGGAAGACTCCTTTTGCAGTAACTTTGTAACTTTTACGCACCATTGACATTGCATTGGTGCATGCGTGCACTTTGAGCACTGCACCCGAGTCCCGCGGGCCTTTCCCGACTTCTTCACTGTTAGTTCCGAACAGCTCCAGCGATTCCCCAGGCCCTAGGCCTATTTCCTCTCCAATTGGTGGTTCTTATACCACTATTTTAGTATATGGTTTAAGTGGCCCCTAGGGCTCATCCATATTGTGCAACTTTTGTGTATTTAGACTGTGTTTTGTTTTAACGCATTTGCTTCTGTGCTCATAAAGAGTATAGGGGATATTTGTAGTAAATAAATATATATATATTTTCAATATATATCTGTGTGGTGTCCTTTCATTTGGTATTCAAGGGGATTGTGTCTGGTAAAACAGCTTGCTTCACATGCCTTTACAGAGTTTAGCCTAAGACTGCTTTGTCCACGCTACTAGGATAGCTGGTCTATAAGGTTGACTTACAGCCAATCATCATAAGGGTTGCTTGGCATGGTACAAGGTGATCACTAGAACTAGTGAGCATCATATACCAGGCCAACTTCTCACATTGGTGAGCAGCGGTTGGGATTTGAGCTTGCTGTTGTTTTACCATTATAATCTTTGAGAGTATCATTTGAAAGATCATACAGGTACCTGTTAGGTACATATAAAACAAGACTAGTATACTTAAGTTCTACTGAACTTAGTTGTTGTAGAGGATAGGGAGTAGCACACCCTGACTACAACTACTAGATAGGTTTAGTAGGTAAACACCAGTGTAGGTAGATTGCAACATATCCACCCACACTAGAGCAATGTCTGGAGCAGAGGGGTCCACTGGGCCTGTCCCTGTTGAGAGTGACCCTCCAAGGGCACCATCCAAATTTGCTATGTTAAGCTTTAAAGAAATGAGGCAGCTGTGTACCTTAAGAGGTCTCAAGACGGGTCCAGCCCCTACCACAGCACACCTCAGAGAGCTTTTAGACCAGTCCGAGGCTCTAAAGACCTCTAAAGCAGACCCCACAGGGAATGTTGAAGGAGGCTCTCCCACTGAAGATGATAATACTGACACCCCTGTCCCTGTTGTCCACATAGATGAGGGAAACCAGAACACTGGAGACACTCAGCCTGAGGATGAGGAGGAGGAAGAGGAGGAAGAGGAAAGTGATTCTGATGATGAGAGACTTAGTCAGGTGCCAGTCAAGAGACTTAGCCAGGCTAACTTAAGCCTATTTGGGACTGAGTCAGGGTCAAACCCATTCAGACCCCCAAATGGACTTAACCAGGAGCAAAGGAGGAGGAGGAATCACTCAGGTCAATCCAATACTTCCCAAGCTTCTAGAGGTTCTCATGGTCACTCCAGAAGGGGGATGACTAGCCCTCAGAGAAGGGAACATGAGGCCAGAATGAGAGAGGCTGAGCTTAGGATCCAGAAGCAAGAATTAGAAGTTGCCCTGGCCCAAGATAAGCTTGCTAAGGCAAGACAGCCTAGAGAGAGTGGATTAGGATCCACTGGTGGCAGCATTATCCCAAAGGATAAAGACAGGTCCTATGACAATAGAAACCTGAGTAAGATTGTGCCCCCCTACAAAGCTGGGGATGACATCCACAAATGGATGACTGCACTTGAGAGGGCCTGCAGAGTACAGCAGATCCCTCAGGAGCAGTGGGCAGCAATCTTGTGGCTCTCCTTTGAAGGTAGAGGCCGAGACAGACTCCTCACAGTTAGTGATGGGGATTCTAGAAACTACCTGGTCCTGAAGTGTGCTCTGATTGATGGGTTAGGCTTAACCACTGAACAGTACAGGTTAATGTTCAGAGAAACCCAGAAGACACAGACTCAGGACTGGTCTGAATTTGTTGAATGTGCCACTAAGGCTCTGGAGGGATGGTTGCTGGGAAGTAAGGTTACAGACTATGAAGGATTGTACAATTTGCTTATGAGAGAACAAATTTTAAATAATTGTCAGAACCAGCAGTTGCATTAACATTTGGTTGACTCAGATCTGACCTCTCACCAAGAATTGGGAAAGAGGGCAGACAAATGGGTTAGAACCAGAGTTAAGCAAAAGAACCAGAACCAGAACCAGGGTGGTGACCAAAAGAAAACAGACCAGAAGGGTGGGGAGCAGAAATCTAAAGACCAGAAGTCTTCAACAGGGCCCCAAACTAATACTGAGGGTGGGTCCCAAACTTCCAAGAAGAAGAAGAAAGAAGGTCAAAGAAAACCCTGGTGTAGTACATGTAAAAACACCTCTCACTGGACAAGTGAGTGTAAAAAGGGTGGAGCCCCCAACACTGCAGCCCCTAAGGCACCTGCACCCAATAGTACAGTCAGCAGTGTTGGTCCACAAACTAAGGGGGTAGTAGGTATCACCTTGGGAACTGAGGGAGAGTCTGGCCTAGTTAGAACCCCTACACAGGCTGTTCTGATCTGTGATGTGGACATAGATTTGTCCACTACTGTCAGCCCCAGTAATCTGGGAAAGTACAGGCAGACGCCTTTGATTAATAAAAAAGTGGCTCAAGCATACAGGGACACATGTGCCAGTGTCACTATGGTGACACCTAGCTTTGTGGACCCTGGACAATACATACCAGGTGACAATTACCTGGTGACCAATGCCAGCAATGTCACTACTACACATAGTGTGGCACTTGTTAACTTTTCCTGGGGAGGGGTAACTGCCCTAAAAAGAGTTGTGGTTAGTGATGATCTCCCAGTAGAATGTTTGTTGGGCAATTACCTGGAAAGCTCTCTATGGTCAGAAGTTGAGTACAGGACTCATGCAGAGATGTTAGGGATATCATCACATGTCCTTGCTGTGACCAGGTCACAGGCCAAAAAGTACCTCTCTGAACCTCAGGTCTTGGATCCTGGAACAATGGACCAAGCACCTTCCAAGAAGAAGAACAGGAGGGTAAAGGCTGTGCAATCCCAACTGCCTACAAGTGAGGATCAGCCTTCACAGGAAGATGATCTTGAGACCCCTGAAGGAACTGTCCCTGAAGAGCTTGAACCTTATCAGGTTGAGTTTCTGGGGAATGGGGGACCTTCTAGGGCAGACTTGGGGCAGGCTCAGTTAACCTGTCCTTCTCATGAACCCCTCAGACAGCAGGCTGCTGCTGAGGCTGCTGGGAATGCTCAAGGTGCCCATAAAGTATATTGGGATGATGGGCTCCTTTATTCAGAGGGTAGAGACCCCAAGCCTGTTACAACCAGGAGGTTGGTCATACCTCTGCAATTTAGGGGCTTCCTTCTAACCTTGGCCCATGATATTCCCTTAGCAGGACACCTAGGCCAGAACAAGCCTTGGGACAGGCTTGTCCCTCACTTTCACTGGCCTCACATGTCTGAAGATACAAAGGAGTTTTGTCGCTCCTGTGTAACCTGCCAAGCCAGTGGCAAAGCAGGTGGAACAACAAAGGCCCCCCTGATACCACTACCTGTGGTGGGGGTCCCCTTTGAAAGAGTGGGGATTGATATTGTAGGTCCAATGGATCCCCCTACAGCATCTGGGCACAGATTCATACTGGTGGGTGTGGACCATGCCACCAGGTACCCAGAGGCAATTCCCCTTAGGACCACAACAGCTCCTATTGTGGCCAGGGCCTTACTTGGAGTTTTCTCCAGAGTGGGGTTTCCTAAGGAGGTAGTATCTGATAGAGGTGCCAACTTCATGTCAGGATACTTAACAGCTATGTGGAAGGAATGTGGTGTCAACTACAAGTTCACCACTCCCTATCATCCACAATGCAATGGGCTTGTTGAAAGGTTCAACAAGACCCTAAAGGGTATGATCAAAGGATTACCAGAAAAGCTCAGGCGTTCTGCCTTCTGTTTGCTTACAGAGAGGTCCCACAAAAGGGGGTTCGCTTCAGCCCCTTTGAATTGTTGTTTGGGCACCCTGTAAGAGGACCCCTGTGTTTAGTGAGGGAAGGATGGGAGTTGCCTCTCAGAAAACCCAAGCAAGACATAGTGGACTATGTACTTGATCTCCGCTCCAGGTTGGCTGAGTATATGGAGAAGGCATCCAAAAACCTGGAGGCCAGCCAAGAATTACAGAAAGCTTGGCATGACCAAAAGGCTGTCTTGACTGAGTACCAGCCTGGACAGAAAGTATGGGTGTTGGAGCCAGTGGCCCCAGCAGCACTCCAAGACAAATGGTCTGGACCCCATACTATCATTGAAAAGAAGGGAGAGGTTACCTACTTGGTGGACCTAGGAACTCCCAGGAGCCCCCACAGGGTGCTCCATGTTAACAGATTGAAGGCATATGTTGACAGGGCAGACATGGGCTTGCTCATGGCTACAGATGAGAGGCAGGAGGAAGAGAGTGACCCTCTCCCAGACCTGCTGACTCAGAACCCTGAAGATGGCTCAGTTGATGGTGTGGTCTTAGATGGCAGCCTCACTGAACATCAGCAAAATGACTGTAGACAAGTTTTGCAGTCATACAGACATATGTTCTCATTGACACCCAGTCAGACTAACTGGTGTACCCATGTGGTGGACACTGGTGACAGTCTTCCTGTGAAAAACAAGATTTACAGGCAACCTGACCATGTCAGGGACTGTATAAAGACTGAGGTGCAAAAGATGCTGGAATTAGGTGTTATTGAGCCTTCAGAGAGCCCCTGGGCTAGCCCAGTGGTTCTGGTCCCCAAACCTCACACCAAAGATGGCAAGAGAGAGATGAGGTTCTGTGCGGATTACAGAGGACTCAATGCTGTCACCAGGACAGATGCACACCCTATTCCAAGGGCAGATGAGCTAATAGACAAATTGGCTTCTGCCAAGTATTTGAGCACGTTTGACTTGACAGCTGGCTATTGGCAAATCAGGTTAGCTGAGGAGTCTAAAGCCAAAACTGCATTTTCTACCCCAGGTGGGCATTACCAATTTGTGGTGATGCCCTTTGGTTTGAAAAATGCACCTGCCACCTTCCAAATGTTGGTGAATCAAGTCCTTACTGATTTGGATGACTTTTGTGCATCATATCTGGATGATATTGCTGTCTTCAGCTCCACCTGGGAGGATCACCTGGTCCACCTGAAGGAAGTGCTAGAGGCTCTGCAAAAGGCAGGCCTCACTATCAAGGCCACAAAGTGCCAGATAGGGCAGAGTAAAGTTGTATACTTGTGCCACCTTGTAGGTGGAGGCCAAGTTCAACCACTGGAGAGTAAGATCCAGACCATAAAGGACTGGTCCCCTCCAACCACCCAGACTCAGGTCAGAGCTTTCTTGGGCCTGACTGGGTACTACAGGAAGTTTGTTATGAGCTATGGGTCCATTGTGACTCCTCTTAATGATCTGACATCCAAGAAGATGCCCAAAAAGGTTCAGTGGACAGTAAACTGTCAAAAGGCATTTGATGACCTGAAGAAGGTTATGTGCTCTGCACCTATCCTGAAGAGTCCTGACTACTCAAGAGAGTTCATTGTCCAAACAGATGCTTCTGAGTTGGGAGTGGGAGCTGTGCTTTCACAACTTAATGTAGATGGTCAAGACCAGCCCATTGCTTTTATAAGCAGAAGGCTGACCCCCAGAGAGAAACGTTGGTCAGTCATTGAGAGGGAGGCCTTTGCTGTGGTGTGGGCCCTGAAGAAGTTGAGACCATACTTGTTTGGCACTCACTTCAAGATAGATTCAGACCGACCATAAGCCCCTCTTATGGCTTAATCATATGAAGGGTGAAAATCCCAAACTGCTCAGGTGGTCCATTTCCCTACAGGGGATGGACTTTACAGTGGAGCACCGCCCAGGGACTGACCATGGTAATGCAGATGATCTCTCCAGGTACTTCCACTTAGAACATGAAGACACAACTGGTCAAGGTTAGTCTAATGTCCCTGCGTTTGGGGGGGGGTTGTGTAGGAGAGTAGGGTCTGCTATCCTATGGTCACCCCACATTTTAGCTTTTTGC
The DNA here is from genome assembly GCF_964261635.1 of Lissotriton helveticus. Classification (NCBI taxonomy): domain Eukaryota; kingdom Metazoa; phylum Chordata; class Amphibia; order Caudata; family Salamandridae; genus Lissotriton; species Lissotriton helveticus. The sequence continues at coordinate 873,233,864 of NC_136068.1, read as the reverse complement.
TTCACTGGTTTATGACTTAATGTGGCTGTGGGCCTGCTAATCAGACCCACAGCCTGCTGTTCCCTCTCTAAATTAATGCCAATGCACTCTAGGTGCATTACGAATTGGAACTGGTTCACTTTATAGGCCCCTGTAACAGTGTACCCAGGGTACCCAGGGCATAGGTGTTTCCAAGGCCTACCAGGGGCTGCAGCACGTATTGTGCCACCCTGGCCTGACCTCCATATTTGACACAACTGGCTGATCACTCAGCTGGGATATGTCGGTGTAATCACCCCTTACTTAGGTATAGTATGCCTATACCTAACCTAAAATGGACACATATGTTCCTATCAGCCACTCCTATGGAAGGCCTCATCAATCCTGGAGGCAGAGTGCGTGGAAATATGTGAGATGGTGCTCTAGCATGAGCTGAGCCTGTCTGCAGCTTTCGGAACCACTTCCTGTAGCTGTTCCATGATACTGCCATACCATATACTCTTAAGTGCATTATAATCCTCGCGGTTATTTGCTGACTTTGGTTTGGCTTTATCAAAACATGTCGAGTAAGGTGTCATATGAATTGGAATACTACCCCCTCACCAGTTCTGGTGACGGGGGTAGCATTCCACCCTTCTAGAGGGACACGACATGTACCTAACCTGAACCCCGGTTAAAGTTAAACTAGAGCCTCAGCATCACAAAATGGATGCTGCCACCACAGACACAAGTCCGACTTCTGCTGCTGGGAGTCATTCCAGCGAGGGAGGCTTGGACAAAGGGTTTCCTGCCTTGGGAGGAGCTAGCACCACCCCAGACAGACTTTTGGGTATTGGGTAGGACCGGGCTGAATAGAATGAGACATGCCTGGGGCACACAAGGTGTCCCTGTGCATATGCCAGTTCAAACCGGTGCTGGGGCTCTCCAGCCCCAGTCTTGGCACGAAGCTGGACAAAGGAAAGGGGGTGTAACCACCCCTCTTCCTGGTCCCACCCAGAGGAGGGACCTAGCAGGTAATCCGGCCCCTAGATTTGGAATAAGAGTAGGAGCTGTGTCCCAAGACTTCAGATCATCCTGAACTCGACTTGAAACTAAGAAGAAAACTGGACTTCGACATTCTGCTGCACAGAAGACTGAAGAGAATCTCCCTTGTGGCCAAGGAGTGACCACCCTGTGAATACAGGCACCAACCAGCAGCTCAACGTCTGCTTTGCCGCCGCCTCCCGCCAGAGCCCGAGCCCAGAGCCCAACAAGACCTGAATTCCTAGACATCTCACAGCCCGATCCACAGTCCCTGAAAAGAAGAGAGACCCGTGGAGGCATCGAGAGACGTGGGACCGACCATCTTGAAAGACCCCCAAGAAGCTGACTGCGCAGCACCCGAGGCTCCCTCTACTCTGTGCTTTGGGGTTTGAGAAGCCCCACCACACAGCAGCATCTGCACCGAAGATCAGCCCCCCAGCATCTCCACGATCTGCGTGGGGCCCTTTTGCACTTTGTCACTTGATGCGTCATCCCGGTCACTTGCCACGCGGCTAGTGGCCATCTTGGCGATGAAATCTACAATCTAAACCATTGGTCTGGTTGCTCCAGGCTGGCCCTCGCTCCTGTAAAAAGGAGCAGCACCTCTGACCTTGCTGGTCCGAGAACTAAGCTTTCTTCACTTCCTGCGTGGCTTGCATTAGCCAAGACCTGTTTGCTCCAATTAAGTTGCCGACACCGCCATCAGCTAGAGCCTTTGTGGGACAGCTCGTGATCAACTCCTCGACGTCCTAAACCTCTTCGTGTCCACGTGGCTGCGGAGACAAGCTGCACCTCATCGCCTGTTTGCACCCGACATCGCCTGGTTCCATCCTGGTTCCTCGCCAGTCACAGGCTAGTGACTTCTGAACATTGTCCCCTCTGCTTTCAGGTCTTCACATCTTTGATCCACCCTTGGATCACACCGGACACTTCTCGCCTGGACGCCTGCAGCATCTTCATCCTCAGGCACCATCAGACTGCGTGACGAAACCCGACACACTTTGGCACCTGTGCACCCGCTTCCTGTGGGTGAGGTAACTTACTAATACCGGTGTTTCTACACTGGTACACCCCTCTAGTGCCTAACTCTAAAGTTTGGTAGTCCTAGTCCAGTCGGAAGACTCCTTTTGCAGTAACTTTGTAACTTTTACGCACCATTGACATTGCATTGGGTTTCAAGATAATTTATTGGAATCTAGTCACCTCTCCATGCCTGCATCAGGAATTGAATGGAAATCCTGCTTTGTCCTTTTGTTTTGCTTTTTTAATATTTTAACATGATGATTTTTGAGCACTGCACCCGAGTCCCGCGGGCCTTTCCCGACTTCTTCACTGTTAGTCCCGAACAGCTCCAGCGATTCCCCAGGCCCTAGGCTTTTTTCCTTTCCAATTGGTGGTTCTTATTCCACTATTTTAGTATATGGTTTAAGTGGCCCCTAGGGCTCATCCATATTGTGCAACTTTTGTGTATTTAGACTGTGTTTTGTTTTAACGCATTTGCTTCTGTGCTCATAAAGAGTATAGGGGATATTTGTAGTAAATAAATATATATGTTCAATATATATCTGTGTGGTGTCCTTTCATTTGGTATTCAAGGGGATTGTGTCTGGTAAAACAGCTTGCTTCACATGCCTTTACAGAGTTTAGCCTAAGACTGCTTTGTCCACGCTACTAGGATAGCTGGTCTATAAGGTTGACTTACAACCAATCATCATAAGGGTTGCTTGGCATGGTACAAGGTGATCACTAGAACTAGTGAGCATCATATACCAGGCCAACTTCTCACAATGGTCAAGTCACTGTTCCTGTCACTCTCACCAGCAGGTCACAAATATTCTCTGTTGCTTAGCACACATTTGCGTCATGCACATCAGGAATGTAGATCCTCTAGAAAAGAAACTGTTGAGTTTAGGGAAAAATTGGTTGCTACTTGATGTGTGGATTACACGTTTTTATTTATATATTTTTTTATAGTGCGCTGATGTCAAAGTTTCTTGCACAAAGACAAATGTAGAACAAAATTCCTTGACTATCTAGCCTACTGACTGAATTGCTGTTTTTATTTAAAACTATTATAAAGTCAGCCAGTATAACTGTAGCTGCAGGTGAACAGGCCTTAGTTTGAGGGTACATGACGAGGGTAAAGAATCAAGGCAAACAATTCAGCACTGGTCTTTCTGTGACACTATTAGGACGTACAGGCAAGATGTAAAGAATTAAGGCAGGTGTTTAGCCAAATGACAAAATGGCAGTCTGCCAAAGAATGCTGGTGATGAAGCAGACGATCTGCTGAATCCCTTAGCAACATATAACATCGATAATGACACATTTGACACATTTGAAAGATAAAATGACAAACATGCATCAATGTGCAAACTATACGTTGAAGAAAAATGACAAAATTATGATTTGACTCGCAGTGGAGCAGCGGTGGCGGTTCTGAGGAGCCGTATTAGGAGGTGGCCATTCAGACTGACACCACTGCACCGGCTGCACCAGGGAACCACCATTCCCTGTTGGTGGATTAGCAGCAGACAGGGGCACACAATATGCCAGGCAGGATCACCGCGGTTCCGCCGAGCATAGTATGAGTCTACACTGAGTACACAGCCTACTATGAAAAGGCTGGCGGTGTGGAAAGAAAGAGGGTCCTCCATGGCCCCCATGCTACAGCCCCCACAGTGATGAATTCAGGGGGGCACAACATGTTTGAAAGCACCCCAAGTTCAGGCACAGCATTGACTTCACAGTCCATGCCGTGGTGCAACTGTTTTTGTGTCCCATTATTGTTGCTGTTGTCAGGGCACTCCCGAGGAAGGGCAAAAAAAAAAGCCCGCCAGACTCGAGTTGAACTCATAATCAGGCAGGCGGACCATGCACGGCTTTGGTGGTGCTTTGCCAGCACAAAGCTGGCGTAGCACCTCCAAAGTCATAATCAGGCCCTTAGTCACTGCATGGTAAAAGCATGCACAAGAGTGTAGATTTGAATAACATAGGTTCATGCTTTACTAAATTTAATTGGCATATTCTTTAACGTGTAGAAGAAATATGAAAGTGATAACTCACATGTTATAAAGGGTTCATTACCCTTCTCATTAAATAACAACGTGTGTGAAGAATCAATGAAACCTAATGTAATCTAGATGATATTATGTGTGAATCTGAAGAATTTAGTTTCTAAACTTCGTGTTTAGAATATGTGAAATTGTGCACCAAGTGAGAAAAGAGAATAAGGTGCTGCATGTTTATACTAAAACCAACATTTCTGAAACATTCAGGGAAGGATCTTTATACATGTACTAATATGAATTACTAGAAACAATATTCATAATTTATGTTTTTAAATAATTTCATATGTTGATATTTTGAAAATGCAGTAATATGTCATACTTATATATGCTATTTATAATGAAACTAAAGTGGCTCATGTGTGCAAGTTGAAAGAAATTATATAAGGTCCAGAAGTTATAAGAGAAATTAATATTTCCATTATTTTATAGTCTGTGTTTCATGAAGAAAATTTGATTTAGGCCTGCATTTTTGCCTTTTTGCTTGCTCAATTCTGTTCTCATGGAAGGCTTTGTAAACTTGCAATGTAAAGAGAAGTTATGTCTAGTAGAGAGAGTTCTCATTTGCATACTAGGACTGCTTGCAGCAATTTTGTTGCTGCAGGAACATCTGCCATGAAGATATGTTCTCTTGAACCCACCTATGTGCCATTGCAAAGAGTCCATCGTTGAAAACTATACCGTCTGGATGGATCAACAGCTTACATGATGATCCCCACCTTTTAGCTATAATATGACTTCTTTACGCTGCATGACAATCACTGACCAATGGACTGAGTGATTTGACCAGATGAGGTGACCCAGGAGGTGTTACCCCAGAACTTGTGGATTATATTACACTTTGATGGTACGGATTGACACATGCTTTTACCTCTTGGATGGACATTGTTGATTCTCTTTGCTTTCAGAACTTTCTTGCGGACTCTACTCGTTTACCTTTTGACTGACCCATATGCTGTGCGCACCATTTCCTGGGCTTCTTCCCTCTCATTGGAGGGAGATTTTGAGCTGTCATGTCCCTTCCTGCACTTTCCTGAATTTTAGTAATTTATGATAACCCTGAAATATATTTGCTTATCTGCGCTCTTTGACACTAAATGCATGATGTATTTGCACCTTTAAATTACTGATGATGTCTAATCTTAACTACATTTTATTTCTGTCTCTCTATGATATGCTTTCAATAACTGATTGTGCATTATAATTGAGTACTGATGAGGGGCGGGTATTCTAATGGCGAGACCTCTGAACAGCAGATACTAATATTGTTGTTCTGCACATCTCTAACTGAACTATTGGTTTGCATGATTTTGGTACGACTACAGGCTGCAGTTGTCCAAGTAGGAAGTGATCACCCAGGCAGGTAGGGCAATTGTTGGTGCCTGCTAAGTCACATGGGGAAGAGATCTATCCTTATGGATCACAGGTCAATCTGTGGGAAGCACAAGCCTAAAAGATAAGCTTGCTACCTTCTACCTCTGAAAAGATAAAATACCAGGAGTGGAGGTACCGCTTGAACACTCATAGAGAAAGCAAGGGCATAGCGTCAGAAGGGAAATATCGGATACATCAAGGATTTAGGAAGCAAAGGCACAGTGGTAATTGCATTAATCCTATGGAATTCTAAATACAGCAATGGAGGTACTTGCTTAAAAAAAACTAAAGACATGAGGATGTAGAATTATAATATCACAGGTTGTGGTACCTTGACAAAATAAGCTTGGCCTCCATCCCTGTTTTGAACTCCGATCTGTACATCAGATATTCATGCAAAACCAAAATGATGCATTTTTATAAGATTTTAGCTTTGCAATATCTACCTTGGAGAGCCATAGTGGGAGCTGACAAAAGTATCATTACAAACTCAAAGCATATATTACTGATCCCCTTTGCATACATCCTCTGAGATAAAACTTCATGATTGCTAACTGGTGTACTATAAGTTCATCCACCTCAGTTCCTTCCTGGAAAGTTTCTGGGTGATCTGTTCAGCAGGGGGTGAGGAAAATGGGGGGGCCCAGTAAGCAAAATGCCATGCAGTTTTAAAAGACTTCTTTAAGAAGGGCTACAGCAAAAACTGCAGAATGGAGTTACTCAAAAGCAGGAAGCTAGATCTTAGTCCTCAGATTGTATTAGGTGTAAGTAGTTTTTGAGGTATTAAGAGTAAAAAAAATAGATATATTATTATGTAGTAGAGTAGATAGATATTTGGGTGGTTGGGCTTGCGAGAGCCTCGAATGAATCTAGCTGGAGTGCTAATTATAAAATAGAGGCCGGTGATTGGGCTAGAGGCCCTTTTTTGTGAACTTTCATTCTCTAGTAGGTGTGTGAAGCCTCCCAGGAGTCTCGAAAGCGCTCTTATTGACAGGCTGCTGGAATTTAGAAATGAAATGGCTGCCATTACTGTTTGCTAGAAAATTTGTAGGTGTTGTGGAAATTAAGTAAAAAAGCTGCATAAGGGTGCAGCAGAAAGGCATCTTGTCCCCCTAAATTTGGAGAGGAAGTCTCTAAGGCATAACAGCTGTAATGAAAATAAATGTATATTGTTTTTTTTATTATGATCTCGTAGGACTTTTGCAGTATCGTGAATATTAAAAAAGAATAGGTGAGTTCTAAATAAACTCTACTAGTATAAATGCATATTGTAGAGCTTGTTATTGAGAGGAAGAGTGTAAGACATAAATTACTTGATGAGTAGAAGGTCATTTTATTTTTGAGTTACAATCTTGCTAGACTCTTGCCTGATCATGAAAAATTAGTAAGGAGTAGGTGATCTTTGAATGCACTCTAGTATGTACACATATTACTGTAGGAAGGAGTCTTAGTGGAGATGGTGTTTATCAGAGTCTACTATTTGCGCCCATCGTCTTTGGAAGAGTTGTGAGGTGAGTTAAGGCTCTTCCCTAACTCTACTATGCAAAACTATCAACTAAGAAAGGTATCTCAACAGAGAGGCCCATCCCTCCACCCATCCTACTAAGCTCACCTGTCATCTGAGGAAGAGGTCTTAACTGAGAGGCTACTCCCGCCCAACAGACCGTCATCCAAGAGAGAGGTCTTAGCAGACAGGCCAGCTACTTCCCACAACCTTACTATACACACTTGTCATTCAAGAGAGGGATTAGTTTATGATGGTGGAGGGTAAAAGTGCGAGGGTAAAAACACAAATAGTGAGATGGGTGTCATGGAATGTAAATGGTTTAAGGGTTAAAGCAAGAAGAGACAGGATCTTGAAGTACTTAAGGGACACTCCAGCTAATATAATGATCCTTCAAGAGACTCATTTAACTGGGGAGGAGTGTAACCAATTCTTGGGTCGACTGCGGTGGATAAGGCACTTTTTCAGTTCACCACAAACAAGGGTTACTAAAGGAATATTAGTGATAATTAGATATGGGCTGGATTGTCAGGTAATGAACAGCATAGCTGATGAGAAAGGGCGATGGTTGATAGTGACTTTAAAGATAGTGGGTTCTTTATACAATATTATTGGGTACTACGGCCCTAATCAAGACGATGTTACTCCGCTGCTAGAACTTACACACGAGATGACTGGGCTTTCAGGATATATAGTTTTTGCTGGAGATTTTAACACTGTATTGGATGCCAAGCTTGATAGATCCGTTAACAGCAGAGCCCAGTGAAATTGTAAAATGGCGGCCAGTGTTAAAAACATAATAGAACAATTTGGGCTTTGTGATATTTGGAGGAGGCTGGCCGGGTCTGGGCTTGGATATACATATTATAACAAAAAATATAATCATAGATCCAGAATAGACTTTTTCCTGTTAGATGCAAGACTAATTGACTATGTGAAGGAGGTGGTACACGTAGGGGTTCATTTGTCTGATCACTCAGCGGTTTCCTTAGAACTGGAAACTGAGTCCTGTGTTGTGGATTCAGTCTGGAGGCTGGACCGTACAGTTTTGTATGATCAGGAAGCAATGCAGTCCCTTCAACAGGAGCTCGAGGTATTTATAGAGCACAACACAGGATCAACCAAATTATATATTGTTTGGGAGACCACTAAGGCCTTCCTTCGAGGCAGGTTGGGAGCTCTGGGGGCTAAGAGAAGGAGGGCATACTACCAGGAAATATGGACTCTGGAACAGAATATCCGAAAAAATGAAATCAGGATTATAAATTCAGGGGGCGCTCCTGTGGGGGAGATCCTTCAAGAGTTGGAAGGGTTAAAGGAACAGTTGACTTATGTAATTAATAAAAGGGTGAAAGAAAGATGGGAGGCTGCTAGGCTGGACCACTTTGAATACGGGGAAAATGCAGGCAAACTTCTAGCTTGGAAGGTCAGGAAGGATCTGGTCAAAAACATGATAAAAGAGGTTAAGGTGGGTGCAGAAGGAAAAGTAGCCTCAAACACTAATGAGATTGTGGAAGCATTTCATAACTATTTTTCGGAAGTATATAGTGAAGAGCTACATCCAGACAAGCAGGAGATCAAGAAGTGGGCTAAAGCTCTAAAATCTGCTACAGAAGAACACCGAAAGATTTTGAATAGAGAGATCAGGCAGGAAGAGATAGAGGAAGGGATTAGGAAGGCAAAAAAAGGCAAAGCACCTGGTCCCGATGGCCTCCCTGTAGAGGTATACAAGACTCTGATGCAAGGACTGGCACCATTATTAACAAAGGTGTTAAATGAGGTGTTCTCGGGAAATTTGAAGATTCCGGCATCATGGGACCAGGCAAATATAATCATCATACCCAAACCTGGTAAATCTCCTACAAATATGGATTCATATAGACCCATTTCACTCTTGAATAGTGACTACAAAATGTTCACCAAGATCTTGGCAGATAGGTTGGGCAAAGTGATCCCGTACTTTATTCATGAAGATCAAAAGGGATTTGTCAAAGGTAGACACTTAAATGAATTAACATTTTCCCTGATAGGTAGTATAGATGTTGCGGTTGAGCAGGGGCTTCCCCTGGCGGTGGTGGCCTTGGATGCTGCCAAGGCTTTCGACTGTGTAAATTGGGAGTTTTTGAAAATTCTACTCGAACATCTTCAGCTAGGGAAACATTTTCTTCAAGCGATATCACAACTATATCATACGCCGAGCTCTAGGGTCTTGGTTAATGGAGCCCTCACAAAATCTATTAGAATTGCGCGAGGAACCAGGCAGGGATGCCCCCTGTCCCCACTTTTGTTCGACCTTTATATTGAACCACTGGCCTGCAAAATAAGAGAGTCAGAGAATATTCCTGCTTTCAAGTTCCAAGGGTGGTCAAAGAAGATAGGGTTATATGCGGATGATATCGTAGTTTTAACATCGAATTTGACAAAATCATTGGTGGAAATTGAAAACATTACAAAAAAGTTTGGAGAAGTCTCAGGATATCGATTAAATTCGGACAAGACTGAAATTATGGCTTGGAATATGGCAATGGACCCCGGGATCGCAAAAAAGCAGATGAGATATTTGGGGGTACAAATCACTCAAGATATAAAACAGCTAACATTAGTAAATCTGGCCAAAACAAGGAAAGATATTACAGCACTATTGAGAAACTGGAGTTCAATATCACTGACTATGATTGGCCGAGTTAATCTGGTTAAAATGATGGTGCTTCCGAAATTGACTTTTTTATTTGATTCTGTTCCCCTTATGTTTGAAAAAGAAGGCCTAGCAAAGCTACAGAGCGAAATTGGTTCATTTATTTGGGGCTCCAAGGGGTCAAGGCTATCTTGGAAAAAAATTCGAAGAAGGTATGCTAAGGGAGGTTTAGCAGCCCCAGACTTTCAATTTTATTCTTGGGCTTTTTTGCTCAAGAACTGTAGAATGCTTCTTGGAACTCCCAATGACTGATCAATAGGGGAACTTTTTACGGCCATGTTGAAAGTAGAAAAATGCTATAAGCGTGGCTTCCTATATGGATTTGCAGATCCAAAATACTTCAAAAAAGTCAGATTGAAGGTATTAAGAGACCTAGCCACGGTATGGTATCGTATTAGGCGCGTGACAAAAATCCCATATTTTAGCGTGGCTGCACCAATTTGGGAGGGCCCGGGGGCCCCAAGCTGGACGAAAGATGCTTTAGTAAGGGCGTTAAAAACAGAAGGCCCACAGGTCTGGGGGGAGCTGTTTTGTGAAGGTGCCTTGATACCGTGGGCGGCTTGCGAGCAACTCTGGGGTCGCAATTTTGCAAAATTTAAGTACCTGCAGATACAAAGCTGGGTAATAGGTAAGGGAAAGTTAATGGGACGACATAATGAGTTTGAAGAAAAGCTGGTCTCAAACATTCGGATGAATAAAGAAGTGGCAACGTGGTATTGGGAAATAGTTGAAATGGAGGACGGCCCCTTTTTACTTCCAGAGTTCCTGTGGGGAGAGTGCTTGCCGAGGATCGCAACAGAAGAACAATGGCAAGTAGATATGTTGATTCTATATAAAGTGGTGAAACCTGCAAATCTAAGGAGGAATCACTTGTTCACTCTCCACAGGGCATACTGGACCCCAAAGAGACTTGCGAAATTCAAAGATGGGGGCATGGTGCTATGTCCAAAGTGTAAAAGCCCAAATGAAGACGACATTCACATGTTTGTGACATGCTCAGAGATTCAAGAGTTTTGGGCAGCTGTAAGTGAAACGCTATCAAAAATATTGGAGCTAGAAATTACGGCAAGCCCTGAACAGATCATCTCGGGTAGACTGGATATACAAGGTAAGGGCCTTGATGACAATACTAAGCTGTTTTTCTATGCCATCTTGATTGCTCGAAGAGAAATATGTAAACTTTGGATTTCGTCAGAACCTCCGACAGAATTAATGTGGATTAGAGCCATGAGAGCAATAGCTAAGCTGGATATGGCTGGGCAAAACAATAGGAAGCACCAATTTTGGAATTTATTTTTAAATCACTATGGGTGAGGGAATTGGGAGTCAAATAGTTGCTGATTTTAAAGATGGGAGAGAATAACGTTCGATGATTAAGTCACTTCGGATGCTCTTGGAGGTTTAATGAAACCTATATGCTTCCCTGCAACAGATATGGCTGTGACACCCCCCACTTCTTTCAAGCTCGTAGGTCTGTAGCATAAGCAGTAGGAATCAACCTCTCACAGTTGAGCTTGAATACCACCAAAGGGCGCTATAAGATACGAAGAGGTGGGAAGTGGCGTATGAGGACAAAAAAAAAAAAAAAAGAAGGAAGAGAGGGATGTCAGCGAATAGCCCACTCCCTCCAAACACTCTAAAATGCACACCCGTCATTTGAGAGAGAGGTCTTGGCAGAAAGGCCAGTCCCTAATACACTCTACTATTCACACCTCTTATCCAGAAGAGAGGAATGAAAGGAGAGGCCAGTCCCTTCTCACACCCTCCAATGCACACCCGTTATCTTAGGGAGAGGTCTCAATGGAGAAGCTAGTCCCGCCATACACCCTACTATGCACACATGTCATCTGAGTGAGAGGTTTCAGCGGAAACACCAGTCCCTCCCCTGTCCCTACTATGCACAGCCTCTAGCCCAGACAGATGTGTCAGGGGAGAAGCTAGTCTCCCTTTAAACCACGTACTATGCTCACCTATCATACAACAGAGAGGTTGCAGTGGACAGGCCAATCCCTCCCCACTACCCTACTATGCATACCCATCATCTGAGAGAGGGGTCTGAAAGGAGAGGCCAGTCCCTCCCTGCCCCTTACTATGCACAGCCGTCATCTGAGAGAGGGTTCTGAAAGGAGAGGCCAGTCCCTCCCCACATCCTACTAAGCACACTCATCATCTGAGAGAGGGGTGTGAAACGAGAAGCCAATCCCTAACCACAGCCTCCTATTGACATCCATCATCAGAGGCCAGTCCCTCCTTGCACCCTACTATGCACACCTGTCATCCCAAGAGAGGTCTCAGCAGAGAGGTCAGTCCCTCATAGCACCCTACTTCGCACACCTGTCATCCAAAGAGAGGTCTCAGCAGAGAGGCTGGTCCCTCCCCACACAATAATGCACACCCCCATCACCTGATTGAGGAATGAAAGGAGAGCCCGTCCCTCCATACACCCTACTACGCACACCTGTCATCTGAAAGAGGAGTCTGAAACTAGAGACCAGTCCCTGCCCACACCCAACTATGCCCACCCGTTATCTAAGAGGGCAGTCTGAGAGGAGATGCCAATCCTTCCGACAACACTACTATGTACACCTGACATCTGAAAGAGAGGTCTCAAAGGAGAGGCCAGTCTCTACCCACTCCCTACTGTGCAAACCAGTCATTTGAGAGAGGGGTCTTAAAGGAGAAGCCTGTCACTCCCCATACACCCTACTACGTACATCCGTTATCTGAGAGAGAGGTCTCGAAGGAGAAGGCAGTGCATCCACTCACCCTTCTACAAACCCCCCTCCCCTAAGAATGATGTTGAGCACAGAGGGATGGGGTCCATGGAGCGACTATGGTCAGGGAAGGAGGGCTGTGTGTCTGGCACTGGGACATGGGGACTTTAAGGGAAGGGCATGTACCCGCTTCCCTGAAACATAACACCGGGCCCAGTGTGTGGGGTCCCTAATGGCAAAATCGCCTGGGGAGGGGGCTGCTGCCATCTACATGAGAGGAGATAGTGTAAATAAATCACCTATAGAGCAGGTAAGTGGGGGAGTGAGGGTGAGGGAAGGCAAGGGAATTAATGATGGAAGTGATGAGCCAGTCCTACTGTGGCAGGCAGTCGGGGAGTATAGCAGGTGAGACATCCATATCAGGGGGCAAGCTAGGGGTTCTGGTCTGAGAAGCAGGGTTCAGGCTGAGAAGAAGAGGGTCAACAGCTGGGCAGGTCTACTCAGATCTAAAAGCCTCTAGCAGGGCACCCACTGGTGCAGGATTGAGTATTTCCAGAGACCCCTCAGCTATTCTGAATGCAAGACAGTGTTCACTGCCGTCACCCACACGTCCACTGATTGAGTACATGCAAGTGGTCAAGGTTGGGCTCTTGACTTCCAGGCATGTGTAACACAACCGCTTATTTTAAGAAAAGTGCCAGGTCAATAAACCTGTTGACTGCCCTGCTGTTTTTGGGATGTGGAAGCAGGGCACATACGTCCCAATTGCACAGCGAGTAAATCCCAGTGGCACGAGAGAGAAGGTCAGTAACAGACAACCAGTAGTCAGTCTACATAGGGCAGGACCAAAGCATGTGGGTAAAGTCTGCATCCTTGTGCAGGCAGTGGGGTCGTGAGGCATTAGTGTAGGGGAAGAATTTATTAGTCTATGCAGGGGTGAGATACACCCTATGCAGGATGTAAAATTGTATTATTTCATTCGTGTATATCAGGAGATAGGGTCAGGGTAGGCCAGGGTTGCTGTTCATTCCATATCGCTAAACACCCTACTTGGATCCTTGCTCAAATTACATCCCGTACCTAGTAGGTGTGTATTGTGAAGCACCTGATGCATGTTTCGTTCAGATAGAGTATGTGTAATGGAGTTGTAGATGAGGAACTGTCCAGGGGAGATACCAGCTTCTACCCTCAGATCAAAAAAGGGGAAGATCACAGCATCGAGTAGAGGTCACCCATGGTATGGAGGCCCGCTTCATGCCAAGGGGCAACAGTCGCCAATGTGAGATGCATTTGCCTCCTGCAGGTGCCTAGCAGTGAAATCAAGGGGAGCATGCAGCCAAGGTGTTAATAAGGCAGAGGCTGTGGCATATGCTTGAGAGCGCCACTGGGAAATATTAATTGGTGGGATGTGAGTGTGGGCTAGGGGGTGAAAGAGGTGAAGTAATGGTGTAGCCAATGAGTCAAGTGCCAAAAGAAACAACAAAGATGTTAGCGGGCAGCCGTGACGCGTGCCTTGCAAGATGCAAAAAAGTTTTAATAACTGACCCCCACAGTCAATCTGTATAACCAATTTATTTTGAGCAAAAAAGATGCATGTGATTAGGAGAAGGATGTCCTGATACAAAACACACTTTAGAGATGTGAATCAAGCTAGGCAGGACCTTCTTGAGTTGCAAGGACCTTTGCTCATATCTTCATGAATGTACGAAATAGGATGATAGCTCATACAATTTGTAGGATCTTTATCGGGTTTCAAGATTAGGCTGATAATCGCTCTATTAAACTCTGGTTGAATGATTACATCACCCTCAAGCTCCTTTATAAGCCTATAAAGAAGCGGAACCATCGGCTCTATGTATATCTTATAAAAGTCTATCGGGAAACCATCATCTGCCGGAGCTTTATTATAGGGCATACTCCTAACAGCCTCTGAGATCTCCTACTCCGTCATTTCTCCCGCGAGGAACTGTCTACCTTCCTCAGAAAAGGAAGACAAATGAAGGTCCCTTCAAAAACCTTGTTCAGAGGCAGCATCAAGAGGGACCTCTGAGCTATAAAGTGCTGAGAAGATGTGCGAGAAGCGCTGAGAAGAACCACATTAATGTTTCTGCGATCTGCACTGGGTGTGTGAGTAGACCATGAATATCACTATGAATCACTGGAATGGCAGATATTGCCTCTTTGTCAGGTTGCTTCTTCCTCAGGGTCTGGAGTGATGACATAAAGGGCCCACCTCTCAATACCTCCAACTCTGATTGTAATGATTACACAGAGTATTGAAGTGATTAAGCGGGGGAAAGGGAATTAGGAAGGGAACAGCTGGGAAGGAGATCTGAAAAGGAAAAGTTACTCACAAAAAAAAATACACGCACTTTCCTTTGCACAAAGACGTAAACTAGGACATCAGATTCTGTCCTTCTATCAGGAACTAGCTTAAGAGCATCGTGGCTTGCGCTTATTCAGACAATCAGACTCTTAGTTGACCTTTCTTAGATCCGCTATATTGTGGCGATAATACTTCACTTCAGTATCAACTGCTCAAAGGCATAAGCGGCAGAATTTGGTTTAGGACTTTCTATGACTAGGTTTTCAATCTCCTAAACAATCATGGAACTACTTATAGAACAAGTATCACACTCGCGAATATGAAAATGAGCTGGAGAAAACATGCATAGAATATCTACTGAACAAGATTCACACTTGTGAATAAGGTAATGATCTTGAGAATCAAAACAAATGTTCTTAATAATTCACTGAAATATTTTTAACAAGATTCGCAATCTTACCTGTAGAGTACGACCTACTCTACTTCTGAATCTGGGTTAGTGACAGGTAATCCCCCAAAAGCTAGCCTCACCGGGAGCCGACCAAGAGGAGAAGCCTAAGCAGATTCTAAACTCCTCCTGCAGCTCAGCGAGTGTTGTAGCAGTCTTCAGGCACCCAGCACTCTCCACCGATCAAAAGAAGAAGGCTGGCCTCACCGAGAAACGGAGCCCCAAGATCCTCTTCCTCCTTCACCAAAAGATGCTGAATAGTGAGCACGGGGAACTGGGCGTGGCCGCTGACGTCATTGTAGGCACGCCCATGCCAAATCTCACGCATCTCGCCTGAGATGCCAAATCCCACGCATCTCGCGTGAGATGTCAAATCTCACTCATCTCGTATGAGATGCCAAATCGCACGTATCCTGAGTGGGAAAAAGGTTAGTAAAGAGAACAAACATACTAGGACAAAAGAACATGCATCTTTAAACATTTTCGCCACCACAATCCTCCAGGGGCTACTCTATGACTTTTACCACATAAAGGTTGATCGCACAGGAACAGGCGTATGTGCTTACAGGATGGGGCGGGCCCTAGATTGCAAGCCGCCCTAGTCCTGACACTCTTGCTGACGTCATTGAGCTGCCCAAAGCCTACCTGACTTTTCATTTTGCTCATAATGATGTCACTTCAGATGAAGATGAGCATAATCTGCTTATGTGGTGCATGCGTATTAGGCTCATACTTTACTTGCTCTAACCACATGTAAGGAAGTTGTTGTGAAATGTCATACATATATGTCTGTAAGATCATTTACCTAGAGGTGGGAGGAATTTGCGTAATCGCATTCCGCAAATCTTCGCGAAACGGTAAAAATCTCCGCGAACACGCAGAAAATCCACGAACACGCGGAATTGCTTGTTCGCGATGCTTTTTTACTGGTCACAATTGCTGTTTGCGTGCTCGGGGCGAAATATCTTGTGAACACGCATTTGAGAACGCGAGCAAGCAAAACAATTCGCGAAGTTGCGGAACGCAGATTTTTGGGCAATTTCACTTTCTCCGCGGAACGCGAAATTACCCAAATTCCGCAAATTCCGTGAGCGGAACGGAATTTACCGCCCAGTCCTACATTTACCCCCTTTTTAAGTCTAGATTATGTATCACTTATCTCCCGCTTGCGGATCACTGACTCATGTAGGAGCATACCTCTAAAGGAAGCCTTCCCTGCTGCCCATAACATCTGCACTGAATTTGTAGAGGGTTCATTATCTAATAAGAATTGGCATAGATGGGCAATTCGTTTTTGTTTACTCTGCAGGGTTTGGTAATGTGAGTCATTCGGTCTCCAATGCTTTGAAGCACCTGTCCTAGATCCAATCCCAAAACTGTTAGGGCATGATCAGAGATTCCCCCAGGAACAATTCAACAATCGCTCTTGAAAGGCTAATGAGGCATGAAACATAGAAAAAAAGTATTTTCGGGAATAAGTCCCATGGACACATGAGATAAATGTATTTTCCCATCCTTAGGCTGTCATATGCATGGATTCTTCAAATCATGATCACTCATTACACCGTTTAAGTTTGCTCTATCCCTCGCATTAGCTCTATCCATCTGGCCAGAACAATTCAAATGGAGAACAATCGTCTTGATGGACCCAAACTCAGTCAACAGTCTGGAAAGCATTGAAAAAGGAAGCACTGACCCCAAAGTCAAATCATATGCAATCGTTTAAATTAAACAAAGACATAACTGCACAATGGCTCTGTCCACGTTTTCAGGACAGTTACTTGTTCAGACCTTTTTGAACAGAACTGAGCATCAGTAAGGTCAGAGGGCCGTAGACTACTACTAATAACCCTACCTACTCAATCTTTCTTTAATTTACTAGTTTCCAGTCCTGAAAAGGTCTGTTTCTTGCAGTAAGGCTATGTCTGTAAATTTCGATGCACTGTAAGACAGAACCTATTTTCCCTTATTGTAGTGCATTAGAACATTAACATTAAGGTACAGTAAGCACAATCTTTTGGGCTCTGACATTATAAAAATGAATCAAGGATAGAATGCGATGGACTAATATTAGATAGAGAGAGAAAAGTCATACCAAGTACAGACCAATTAAATTATGCACAATATGGCCTTAACAGTAGATATGCAAAACCTGTAGCAGTGCAGAACACCAGATATAAGCTAGCCTTTTTTTAAGAAGACAAGAATTTATTAGGTTAAACATAAATGCAAAAAAAGCATAGCTCGAAATGCAAGAAAAATCAGGCTTCTTTAAACAGGTGAGTAAACCTCTCAACCCCCCACCGGAAAGTATTGCATTTACATAGCAGAACCATCTGAAGGCTAAGATTGTTCTCAACATCACCACTTCTGCACAGTCCAAAGACATATATAACTGTCATTTTCAACAAGTTGGTAAAAAGAACAAGATGGACGGACACACCATTATATCTTGCATCTGTGGATATGCACCCCACAAACACAAGCAGGCACTTCACATAGCTCGAATATTTAAATACAAAAGGAGGATAAGGGGTATAACCCCTACTAAAGAACAGAATTTTATGTTACGCTATAGAATCTCTATTACACCAACCATAAGTTCACCCATGTCAACAAGCATTTCAAAAGATAGAGTCAACCAAACCTTAATGGGGGAATGTGACTTGTCACAGCCTCTTGCAGCAGCTTCAGATCATTTCCTGGGGGCCCTTCCCTCCCACAATTTCAGCGCCGAGTCTAGCCCCTGATGTTCTGGAACATCATCTTTCAAGCCTTCCCACCGAGTAGACTCAAAACTCGAAAGTGGATATTTGACTTTAATGTGAAACACTATTTGCGAGCATAATATAAGACTCTATCAAAACCTTTGTATGGATAAGTGGGTCTTTTTATTATTGAACACCAACACTAGTAATGGGATGGTTGTAAATGTAATAATAAGAACGGGAGTACAGGCGATTAGAATATGTGGTAATTGTATCAATGTGCATTAATATGAGCATTGAAGAACTAGAGTGCAGATGATTAGAATATGTGGACATTTATCAATGTACATTAATAGGAGCATTGTAGATATGGATACACAGGGTGAGCATTAAGGTAGAGTAAGATGGCGGCTGGGTCTGTTAAAGGAGTATAATTGGGAAGCTATTGTAATTTCGGCGCGAAAATAGAATGATGGTGATTGGTTGAGAGACAGTTTAAATAACGGCAACCTGAGAGGGGTAATTGCACGGAGGCCAGAGGAGATGCCCGTCGCCATGGACTGAGACTTCCCGCAGATGATTTAATAGAATCGATTCAGGTAAAGAGGGAATGAGGATAGTTATATATGACCTACACATTTTTTGTTTGAATAGATGGATTTGATAATGGGTAATGATAGAGATATTTTGTTTTATTTTATTTTTTAACAGAACCTTGATGGAAGAATTTGATTGTTTGAGAGCAGGTGAGGTTATGGACTTTATCAGTATAGTACAGTGACAATGCAATCAAGCATGTCCTTAATACATTGAACTTTTTTCTTAAATATATTTCTTATATATATTTTTTTCACAGATACAGAAACAAAGGGAAATATTTGAGTCACCCTGAGATTTGTTAACACTTGTTGGGAACGGTTGATAGTCATAGTGGTAAGCAGTTATTTGTGGTTACGCTTTGAGACATAATGATATATGTCAGGGAGTAGTATCAATCAACAATCATTGGCTGGATTATATATTGTGTTTTTTCAGAGTACAGAATAGGATACATTGGAAGAATAAAAGGGAAGTTGAGGTCCTGCAGCTGAATAGACATAGAACATAGGTAAGAATTTATTATTTGAATGCAAAAAGGACTGGCAAGTGGGATAGATATAGTGGATAAGGAATGCTTAGATGATTTACATATTTGTATCAGGAGCAGGATCATGATCGGGATTTCATATTAATGATGAAAGCATCTAAGAATGCAAACAGTTTCAACTAAGTGTCTACAAACAAAACAGAAGTTTTATTAACAGAATGAATGAAGTGACAACAGGGAATATTGGACAAGTACCTTATATACCAATATGATGTGTTTTTCAGATTTCGAGTACTGTTGCGTATTAATTTGATGTGAACTGGAAAAAGAAAAGTGTCTTTAGAGAAGCCTTTGAAAGGTAGGCGTTATTTTACACTGGGAATGTATACAGAGAAAGCAAACTGTATCTGTGATTGGCGCTTGTTAGGCAGGTTTCTTTAAAAATTGGAAAATTCTGTGAGCTTCATGAATTCATTTGTGAAATCCGTTATGAATTTTTTTTATGATTAAATGAACACTATTTGTAATGATATTAGATTGTGAAATAGGCAGGTGTCGGAATATTGTAACAGATGTTAATAATTGACATGTGGTTATAGTGATGTAATGCATGTTTTCTTATTTCTGATTTATTTTTCAACAGCCCTGATGATGTCCGTCATTGTACGAAACGCGTCGGCTGTCTGATGTTTTTTGTTTTATCATCTTGGATTTACTTGGAATATTGGAATTAATTTTGGAAACTGTCGTCAATGTGTGACTGATACTTGAATAAAAAGAAATATTTGGGAATCAACAATTCTTGACCCTGTGATATTTTCATGAAGTGGAGTCCACTCCCTCGAATCATTGAAGTAACATTGGTCAGTTTTTGGATCTCTGGACGGTGGATCCTTTTGAGGTTTGAGTGGACAACGGACCAAGATAAGACATTTCGGTTGAAATTAACTCATAAATTTGGTTGTTTTCTGTGCCACAGTCTTTTGGCCCTTACCGTCGCTTCTATTAGTCTCAAAACTCGAACCTGGCTGTGGACACTACGTGGGTCAGATCATGTCACTTCTATGTCCACACCAGGCAGAGTAGACAAAAACTGTTCAAGTTCACCTGGTTCCTGGAATACTTTACTTTTGCCATTGAAAGTAAGGAACATGATGACCAGATCCAAAATACCATAACGGATACCAAGTTTCCTCACAGCTGACCGAGACGCACAAAATGTTTTCTGAGGAATAACAGTATTATGTGAAGAATTAGTAGCAACATAAACTTTGGTACCACGAAAGTCTCTGCCACTGTAATCACCTGACGAGCTTGCTGATGATACAGAAAGCAAGCTGTAATTGGTTATGAAGTATTCCAACACTTGACTCCTCTATCTCAAAGCCGATGTACCCACTGGAATTCCATAAGAGGCATAAAAGCCAGCCCAGTAAGCTCTGGAATGAAAACAGCAAGAAAGATTTCCAGGTCTTTTGTTTCAACATCCTCTGGTACTCAAAGAAAAGACAATATTATTTCTGCGACTGCGATCTTCAACTTCTGTTAACTTCTTGCGCGAATGCTGAACTTCTCTCCCCATATCAGGACTGGTTCTAGGACGGACAAGTGCTCATCCATAGTTTCAACCTGCAATTTGTTTCATCATGCCACTTATACAGAGAACTAAAGTCTGATGTCCAGGATTTAAGATCAGATGTTGTATCCACATGAATCCGATCCATTTTTGCCTTATGCTTATATGTTCTCTTATTAGTGTTTCCAAGGTAATATCCACCATGTTGGGGGTGTCGGACTTTGTCTGACTTTGATTTTCCAGCTTCAATGTCTGTGAGAAGAATCTGAAGGCAGACTTGCCCTTCACATCAGGGAAACTAGAGAGGACAGTCCTTTGCATGAACTCAGCTGTTTAACCCGTTAATCAAGCCAACACAAGCCAGATATCACACATCCAGCCTTTTGGAGCAAGTCTGAATAACTATTGGATACATAGGTATCTAGAGCAGTAAGATCACGTAATTTGCCAGTTGAATTTCGTAACCTTCAATCACAATAAAACCCAGCACAAAGCCATTGAGAAGGCCAAGCACAAAATAAATAAAGTGGTGAGTGGTGAGTAGATTGAATCAGGGCATACAGCTTTTGCTTCCGTCAGAGTCAGGATGCCAGTTTGAATGATAAAAATAAACAAGAGAAGCCCACTGGCTCCTACAACACCACATCACAAATCTGAGAAACCTATTAGTCACAACATCTTAAAATAATGTCTAGGCAGCAATCTACTTATCTTTTGTTTTTTGAATGAGGCTGCTACACTCAGTGCAGATGCCTAATGGCACTGCAGACCTCCTCAGAAGACTTTATATCAATCAATGCAGTTGAGGAAATCCAAATTCAAACCTGCATCAATACAGGGTTAATATCATTATGATATTTTCTTTTCTGAGGGATATGAAAAGTGCTTAAATTATGAAAATCACAAACTCTTTCCACAGACCCTATTGTGTGGGATAAGTCTCCTGGTGATGTACACTTTCTATACTTAAGCCTTGTCAGTGTAAATGAAGGTTAGACTTCTGTCTGTATCACAACAGTAATGTTTAAGCTGAAATATATTGTCTTTGCTCTCCAGGAAATAATATTGAACATGCTCCTGAAGTGTTATTCTTGCTCCAGGATGCCACAAGTTTCAAAATGATGCTAAAATAACTATTGCTGACTATTTAAGCCATCGCTGTGTACACTGCCCTCAATGGCTCTGTGCTCTGAATGGCCGCAATCTTGGATGTCAGCTATTTTGAGTACTTTGGTATCTTCTAGACAGGCCCACCGAAAAAACATTAGAGAGTGCCAAGTGAGCTTGGAGGCTCTCACTACACGATGGTCAGAAACCCATGAGGACTGCTATATGCTCTGTGAGGAGTCCCGGGCAGTGATGGGCTCTTGCAGGATGTGGGCATTTTGCACCCAACCACTGCTGCTGGCTGCTATGTTCCTTTTCAAAGGTGGAAAATGGGTGACAGAGCATCTGAAGGGGTAAAGGATCATACCCAGTCTTCCATGTAGGTCAGAGTATCTCAACACTCAGCAGTATCAGGGAGGCACACAATGCTGAGGTTACTTGTTTGTAGCAGTCTAGTTGCTGAGAAGACATTGGCACCCCAGACCTTAAGCCCGGATGGGCTCACACACATTATAACACTCTCTGGCCAGGCGTGGCCAGAGAGAGAGTATAAAATAAATGGGTGGAAGTCGCTCGATGCTTCCCCGCCTGACCTGTAAACTGTGTGGTTGTATTGTTATTACACGCTCACCACTATGCCAAGCCCGGCGGCATATAGTAGGTGTCCCCCACCACACTGGCGATGAGGGTGGGCTATTGCTGCCCACACACAGTAGCATGCACCCCCGCCGGAGAGCAGAGCACCGGAGATGTGAATGCTGGCACCTCCGTCTCAGCGTGTCAGCGGAGATCGACTGCAACCAGCCGGGGCCATGTGCTGACCTGCAGCTCACCATGAAAACCGGGTGGGAGCCCAAGCGCCACCACGCTCTCACAGCACCAGTGCGCCCTGAACGCATCTGCAGCACCCCACCTGGCCCAGGGCAACCAGGGGAGACCACAAACCAGCCACCGCAGCAGATCAGTGCAGTAGGCCCAAATCCCACCAGCAGGTGTTCCTTGCGGTAGCATGCGCATGCGCAGACCGCCCCCCACCCCGCTGCTCACAAAAGCTCCGTATCCACAGAGGCGAGCCGGCTGCTTTCTGGATGCTTCCAAGGCCCAGCACCGTATCTACACTGCCCAAAGGGTGCGCGGGAAGCATTCAGAAGCACACAAAAGTGCATGTATCCTGTTTTCACCCCATGCACACCGAATTGACTGAGGAAAGTCACAAAAGTTACAAAAAGGGACAGCGGAGGAAAGGAATAAAGCAAGAGGGGGAAAGGAAGGGACCAACAGTCCCACACAGCACAGAGCATGGTGAAAGGCCAAGCATACGGCCCACACACAAGTATACTGCAACAGTGCTACATCTAAACAGCTGCATGCAGTGGACGGGAGAAAATGAATGACCAGGGAGCACACGCAGCGCCACCTCATGCATAACCTGCTCAGAACCCAGGACCCCCACCAGCACAGCACGTGCCACAACATTTCCAGATCAGCGAGTTGCCTTCATTTAGTGAACTCATTGACCCAGCTACAGTATCTCCTAGGTGAACACTCTGGGTCAGAAAGCTAGAAAACTACTTCACGGCGACGTGGGAAATGGACAACACTGTAAAGAGGACCCTGCTGTTACACTTCGCCAGTGATGAGATCCACAAGTTATTCAATCATCTACCAAACACTGGTCTGCCCAACGATCACAACGCAGCTGTGATAGCCCTAAATGCACACTTTGACCCCCAGGTGCACACTTTGACCCCCAGGTGCACCCTGGCTACGAGAGGTTCAAACTGCAACAGGCACATCAGAGAGAAGGGGAGTCAATGGATGCCTTCCTCTCGCAGCTGCGTGAGCTAGCGAGTACGTGCATGGATGAGGACCAGAGCAAAGAAGTGGGGGCCCAGATGATCCAAGGGTGCCGAAACAAGAACCTCAGGACCATCATTCTGCGCCAACCAGGCATCACGTTAGGGGACATGCTAATCTTAGCCAGGTCACGTGAGCTGTCCCATGCCAGGTCTACAGCACTGGAGAACGCCTTAACCCAACAGGCGGAGAAGTAAGTCACAGTAAAGATGGAAAGAGCGGATGCGATTCGCAACCAAAGTTGAGGTAATCGTGGCCAGAGGCCAGGAAGAAGCATGCAAGGATCATGCTGCGGGTACTGTGGCAAGGAAGAGCACCCCCAGACAGAATGCCTGGCACAAGGGTGAACATGCTCCAGGTGTGAAATCTCAAAGCACGTTGCAGTAGTATGCAGAGGAGGATCTTGAAACTGACCGCTCGTCAAAGGCAGTGAGACACTTCTCACTTGAAGAGTCCGAAAACCCAAAGGCCCCCGCACAACCATGCGACCAAATGCAGTGTCTGGAAAACTCATCAACAGATGAGGAAGGCGAGTCCTACCTCATTTCGTTTGCCAGTGATCTGAAATGGAAGAGACTCCCGCATCCCACTTGCACAATCAACATCGCCGGCTCTGAGGTCACAGCGCTAATCGACATGGGTGCATCCGTCAATGTGACGGGGTCCCAACAGTACAAATGTCTCAACCTGAAGCCAGCGTTGTCCCAGTCACATGTAAGGATTCTCACATATGGCAGCCAGACGCCACTGCTACTTAAGGGAAAGATGACAGTCCAGGTGAAGGCAGAAGGACATGAAGTCACCACCCAGTTTTACGTGATTGACAGATATGCAGACATCCTTGTAGGGAGCCACTCGGCAGAGGATCTTGGCCTAGTCAGGTTTGCCAATGCCGTTAAAGACCAACAGGTAGAGGAACTTCTGGGACTCTTCCAGCAACTCTTCGAGGGACTCGGTTGTATCAAAAAGGCCCCAATCAAATTACACATTGACAAAGCTGTGAAACCAGTGGCTTTGAGGCATAGACGAGTACCATTCCATCTCATGCCACTTGTTGAGAAGGACAACTAGGAGTCATTGAGAAAGTCACCGGGCCAACGCCATGGGTGTCACCCATGGTCATTGCAGAAAAGCCAAAACAACCCAGTAAAATTCGATTCTGCATTGGCATGCTTTTGCCTAACCTGGCAATAAAACGCGAAAGACACCTGACCCTGACTATTGATGATATCCTAGCCGACCTGAATGGATCCCGCTGGTTTTCCAGGCTCGATCTGAACGCTGGATACTATCAGTTGAAATTAGCCGAGGAGTAGATACATAACGACCTTCTCAACCCACATCGGGCTCCGCCGCTACCATAGGCTGGACTTTGGAATTTCATCTGCGGCCGAAATATTCCAGAACACTATCCGGGAGTTACTGTCAGGGCTCCCTGGAGTGCTGAATGTCAGTGACGACATTCTGATTCACTCGGCGATCATGGAAGAACACCGGCGCCATCTCTGCGCCACGCTCCAATGTCTGGCAGAACATGGGGTCACCCTTCACCGGGAGAGGGGCTCGTTCTTCCAGCGATCTACTGAATTTTTCAGAAACGTGTTCAGCCAGACGGGGTCATGGTGGACCCGAAGAAGTCAAAAGCCATTTTGGAAGCTCCTGGCCTAAAGACTGCGTCGGAAGTTCAAAGTTTCCTTGGCATGGCTACATATTTTGGATGGTTCATACTGAACCTGGCCACCTTAGCGGAGCCGCTATGTGCACTGACAAAGGAGGACGCAGCCTAGAAGTGGGTCCAAGGAGAAAAAGATGCCTTGTGGCATATCAAGACAGCGCCCCTAGGAAAAACAACCATGACATACTTTGACAGTTGACAGAACTCATAGTAAATGCCAGCCGGGTATCGCGTGGAGCACTCCTGACACAAGAGACAGAACCGGGAAAATGAACCCCACTGACGTTTGCGAGCAAGGCTCTCACACCGACCAAAGCCAGATACTCCCAGATCGAAAGGGAAGCGCTAGCCATCAAGTGGGCATGTAACCACTTCCATCTGTATGTCAATGGCATCCCTTCCGAGTGGTGACTGACCACCAGCCGCTGGTTCCATTGCTTAGGGGCACCGCACCTCATCCCCCACCATGATCGAGTGCTGGGTGATACAATTGCAGCACTACCAAATGGAGGTGATCTATCTCCTGGGGGCAAAACACCCAGCAGATTTCCTGTCACGACATCCACCAGAAGCAGTAGCAGACAGTGGTGACCAGGAGCTGGAGACTGAAGAGTATGTTTACATGGTATCCCAGTGGTCTTGCCCGCGGGCCCTCACTTTTGATGAGATCAAGAAAGAGACCAGCACTGATGCAGTGCTCCTGCAAGTACTACAAGCACTCCAGAGAGGATTGTGGAAAGATTTTCTACACGGGGCGAACGGATGGAACTCAACAGACCGAGACTAGGAAAACTCTAAAGAGTGAGGGACGAATTGAGTACTGCAGCTGATGGAGTAATACTAAGAGAATCTAGATTAGTCATTTAGGCAAGCCTTCAGGAACGTGCCACCTCCCTAGCTCAGGAAGGGCACCAAGGGACTACACAAATGAAGTCTCGCATGAGAGAAAAAGTGGGGTTCGCAGGTCTTGAAGCTGCTGTTGAGACCGTGGTAAGAAACTGCAGACCCTGTCAGCTCACCAGCAGTCAAGAATGCCCAGCGCCCTAAATAACAGAAGACCCTACCACGTCCCCATGATCACGCATAAGTCTGGGTTTGGGAAGCTTTCCAGAGGGCCGTACAACGGCAGTGGTGATTGACGCCTTCTCCAAATATCCCAGCGTGGAGGTGATTGCATCAACATCTTTTCTCGAAATACAACCGGTGCTAGAAAAAACATTTGCACTCTTCGGACTACCTCACGAGATTAAGACCAACTATGGGCCCCCATTTCAAGGATCAGAGTTCAGGAGCATGCTGGAGCACCTAGGGGTGCACCACCGCCATATCACGTCTGAGTGGCTACCGGCTAACAGTGAAGCAGAGTGCTTCATGCAAACTCTCAATAAAGTTCTACGGATCTCAGTATCGCAGCAGGCTGATCCGGAAGTAGCAATGCACAGATTCCTATGCGAACACCGCAGCACCCCAAACTGCATGACTCAGAGACCCCCCTGGTCTTTGATGCTGGCAGGGCCCCGGCGAGACACCATACCCGCTGCAGACGGTTGGGCTCCAGTGCCCTATGACCCAACTATTGCTTAAGCCAGAAGAACAGTGACAAACGGGCAGGCTAATAAGAAAAGGAGAGCCGAAACCAGAGTCATCTTACCCGGATGCACAGTGTTAGTGAGGAATTGCTGCAGCTGAGGGAAGTTACGTACCGCATATGAACCTGGAACATGGACAGTAATGCGAACCAACGGAACAGCTATCACGGCACAGAAGGGCAACAAGGTTATCACCCGCAACATATCCTGGTTCAAACAAGTGCAGGACTGCCACCCAACACAGCTCTGCTCCAACCAGGGAGAACGTGGAGATACCTCAATGGAAAGCCTGCCACCTCACCCAGCTGATGAATATGCCACAATAAGTTCACCGTCACCCGTAGGCGCTGAAGTTGAAGTACCAGCGATCTCCAGAGTGTTGTCACCTAGGGACACCCTAGTGACTCGAGCAGATCGTCACCCAAGATACAATTTGTGACCCAACCGAAGACCAAGTCAACGATTCACAGACTTTATGTGTTGATTCAGTTTATTACGTTTGAACACTGACTTGGGATGGGATGTAGCAGTCTAGTTGCCAAGAAGACATGGGCACCCCAGACTTTTAGCACGGATAATCTCGCACACATTGTAACACTCTCTGGCCAGGCGTGGCCAGAGAGAGAGTATAAAATAAATGGGCAACAGTCGTTCAAGGCTTCCCCGCCTGACCTGTAAACTGTGTGGTTGTATTGTTATTACACACACCCACTACGCCAGCCCTGGCAGCATATCCTAGGCCTCCCCCAACCACATTCTCCACCAATTTATGGTGATTGTCATGAAGGAGGTTGAAATCCACTGCCAGAAAGCTGATCTTGTTTTCCATAGAGATGTGACCTCTTGGTTGCCCCCAGCAATATGTTGAATTTGTCCTCAGCAGGTGGATGCAGTGGTTGCTTGCTGCTGAGGTCGCTATCAGTGAGTACTGCTGTGAGTTTATGGTCTCCAGTGAGCAGAGTTTGTGGTAGTGCAGTGCATCGAGGGCGTCCCACCGCAAAGAATGTGGTACCTTGCAGGTGAGGTGAGGCAGGAACAGTGCCTGGAGGAGGTGTTTGGGAGGGTGCCCAGATGTCAGGCAGTGAATTTCTCTACTGTCCCAAATGGAGAGTCCTGTATGGCAGGACGTTCGTGTTAGGGGTAGTTACCAAAGAGGTCCTTCTGCTCAAGGCACGTTATGTTGCAGATCACAGGTCCAAGGGAAAATAAAAGCAGAAAGCGTGTGACAGGTACCCGGTCATCAGTGTCAGGCAGTTAATGAGCCGCTTCTCCACCCTTTGGGCCTACTTTGAAACAATATATAGCCCTTGTAGGCCCCCAAGGTAGTCTGTGGGCCTTTCACTATGGGTAGGGAGCTCCCAGCATCCATAGGCACTGTTTCACCACTCTGCATCCTGCTGCAACCACGTTACTCTCCCGAAAGCCACCAAAGCAGGAGGGGGATGATATAGGTCTTCGTGGCAAGATCACATTGCCCCCCATGGTCACAAAACTGGGAGGGGGTGAGGGGACTCTTTAAAGCCAGAGGAAGTAGAGTAGAGGGTGGACGCAGCAGCTATGGCAGTTTCGGCCCCCATGGGTGTGACTGGCTGCCCCATAGCTCACTCACCGCCTATTGCCATGCTCCATACTCATCACATGGTCCTGTTGGAAGGGACACCAGAGGAATCATTAAGCAGGAGTCCGGATAGGCCGGGATGCGGGACTCACTCTGCTGCATGCAAGCAGGCAGTGCTTCATCACAGAGTTTCTCCGCCAGGCCCTCCAGAGCACTGACAAGTGGCAAGACAGACTCTTTTGTGCCTGCCCTAACTTTTACGCCATGTGTGGGAGGCCCGCATTGTCCTGCTCAATGCAGGTAAGTAAGTCCTTGCCCAGGAGCCTTGAAGCCTGCCGTCTTGGCTAGTCAAGACAAGCCCCCCCGCCAATGATCTCATCACTCATGGGTTGTGAAATGGCATCATTGATGACATCACAAAGTATATTATTGAGGACATCACTGATCACATCATTTGAGCTACTGCTTCTCAAATAGAAACAGTCTAGTCCTGAAGACCTGAAGACAAGTCTAATTTAGTGTGACAAAAGTTGTATGGTGACCATCTTAGCTAACAGTGAAGTACTACTTCATTAAAGCAAGATAGATCCAACTTGATTGAGTGACAGTCACATGTTTCAAATAGGTTGTGCCTTAATTCAATGGGTTCTTACAAAAAATATGTTAGAAAAGCAAAAGCTTCTTATTACAATACATTACTCACCAGTGGATTTCTGTGTACGTGCTGACATTAAAGATTTCTCATGCTAACTAAACACTGTTTTGTAAAGGTATTCAAGGCTTAATAGGTTGCTGAGCTCATGTCTACAGAGCCATTGCATTTCCTATGTACCTTAATACCAGGAAATGTAGATCATAATATCTACTTATTATGGGTGATTTCACGGACATACCTAATGTTCAGATTGTTCTGCTTGTTGTGAAAGCATACACTCATTAATGATACAGATGTTATGGAAGATTTAGTCTACCTCTACCTTGCTGAATACCTTATTAAACATGTCATCATTGATGTAATTTAACATGTTATTAGTGAAGTAATATGGAATGACGTATACAGTGCATGGTTGGGGCACAATTTATAGTTAACTCAGAAACATAACTGGTGATTTTCAGTGGCATTCTTTGGTTTGTAAATATTTATTTGTATACTATTACATGCAGCTATAATGTTACTTTTACCTTTTTTGTGTGAATTTCTAGGGTCTTTTTGATGTGAACTAAAATTGTATTACCATATCTAAATGTCAAAACACTTTACCATTTGGGTGTTTTCAGTGAATTTCTATAGTTTTTGCCAGGCCCAATGGCCAATCCCTCTGCCAGCGGGCATTCTACCACAGAGGACCATCCACCCATTGACAACAACCCCACATTGTTCTTAGTTTTTTTCCATTTGGTACCGTATTTGTCCTGCGTTACTGCAACTGAAGCACAACAGTCGTACCACCAGACTGTGCAAGCTTCACTTTTTGAAGCTTGTGCACTCTGGCAGGACCATGACTTTTGTGGCACAAATGTTTTATTTTGTTATTTTGGCCCCAAAGGACTCTACTGCAAGGGCCGTGGGGTTGGGGTATCTTTACCCTGCCCCATTGTATCTCAATTGTTATGTAAACACAGGACACGGGGACTGAGCCCTTGAGTCCTAAAATGGCAGTCACAATATTTCTCTTCATGTTGCACCTAGCCAATCAGAATTATCTACCCTGTGAGACTATGGGGGCCGAAGGGACAAAAGGCTCTGTTTTTTAATACGTGGAACAGCAGAAGTCCCACAGTACTCAGGCAGGACTAATTGTCCAGGTTTATTTCTTTTTATTGATTTTCATAAACAAAGAATCACTGGTATACAATTCCGTATTGCCATGATTACATGTTTAGATACATAGCATATAATTTTCTTTTTTTTAAAATCTTTTTATTCACAATTTTTACACAATATGCACAACCCCCTCCACCCCACCCCCACCCCCGAGACCAAGATCATATCATAAACAAAAAAGACGTATTACATTCATAGATCTGAAATTAATACATTTTAGTTTGTTAAACACATACTGAGGCAAAGACAAAATCATGATAAATACATGGCAACCTATGTGTGTTTCTGAATCCACTGCAAGAGCGGTGCCCAGATCCGCATACCCCTTATTGTTTTGCAACCTCGAGACTGCAGGTCGCAAGTAGCCTAGCCCACCATTGTAGAAAGGCAGGTGGATTAGGATCTAGCCAGGCTGAGGCAATACAGAGTCGGAGTATTGCCATGGCCACAAAAATCAATCCCTGTATGTTTGTCTGCTGCCCACAGTTCGATACACCCAGCATAATTTCCTCGGTTGAGACTTCTACTCTTATTTGGCGTACTTCTGATAAAAATTCAGATATATCTTTGATCAGAATATTGAGCGTGTTACAAGTAGCAAACATATGTATAATGTCAGCCCCGAAAAATGCACAACGCGGGCATGTAGTTCCCTTCCCTATCTCCCATTTGGCGATTTTCTTCGGTGTATAATACAGGTAAAATAATGTTTTGTAGAATTGTGATTGTAGCTTTATGGACATTAGCGATGTTAGGGCCAAATCATAGGCCAGGCGAGGGATTGTAGTATGAACTCCCAGCTTTACCTGCCAAACAGAAGACTGTTTGTCCATATCATCTGGAAAAGCTGAATTCAGGGTTTCATATATTTCCCCAAACCTGGGTGTGTTTTTTTTACAAAGATTATCAATCAGTTGATTATTCTGGAAATTCCACCGCCCACCGGTTTTCTTTGCTAAAAAATCTCTGACCTGCAAGACCTTAAAAAAATCCCTGTGGCTAATATTAAATTCAACATGTAGATCTTCAAACATCTTAAGGCTGCCTGGTGCATAAAAACAACCCAGCTGCACCAGTCCGGCCGAGACCCATCTGTTAATACAGCTATCCTGGTAGATCATTATTAAAGCTCACTGAAGTATAATATGAATATCGCCCAAACCACAAGAACCTACGCACATTACTCCACACTTTGTAAACCCCTGCGATAGTTTTAAACTTAACTTTCTTAAAATAGCTATCGTTGCTGTGCCGCAAAAAGCATCCATCACATTCTTCTCCTAGTATACTTTCTTGAGGCGTCGGGATCGCTTGACTGATAGAGTCATGAGAGATCAGTTTAGCACAAAATTTCAAAACGGTGGCCCAATAGTAAAGTTTAAAGTTAGGCAGAGATAAACCTCCTCTTTCCTTTGGTAGTACAATCCGTTTAAGGACCCGTCGGGGCTTCTTACATCCCCAGATAAAACTTGAAAACATGGAATCAATAGTTCTAAAAATTTTGGGAGAAAACTCGAGGCATATGGTCCGGAAAAAATATAAAAAACGGGGCAAAAAAAGCATCTTAATCACATTTATTTATTTATTTATTTATATTCTTATATAGCGCAGGATTCGACCCCCGTAGGGGTATCTCCGCGCTTACATTACATCGACCACCAATAGTCAGATGTAAATTATTCACTCGGGCCAACTCTTTCTTAGTTCGTGAAATCAGTGGGTTCAAGTTATTATCAACAATATTTTGTATTTTGGCACTTATGTTAACGCTTAGATATACGGCCTCCTCAGTCACTCTTGAGTCTCTCATCACAATTTTGTTGTTGAGAACGATCTGGGTTTTGCTGGAGTTCAATTTGTAGCCAGACACTAACCCAAACCGAAGTGTCTCTTCTTCTATCACAGGCATGGCTATATTGAGGTCTCTAGTAACAAGCGCGATATCATCGGCGTATGCTAAAATTTTGTTATTGTGATTATGTATTTGAATCGGTGGTATTGATACAAGCTTATCCAACCACCTAATGAATGGGTGAATATATATCGCGAAAAGAAGAGGGGAGCAAGGGCATCCCTGCCTAGTCCCTCTCGAGATCGCGAAATTCTCTGACAAGAGCCCATTAACCAATACTCTGGCACTTGGCTTATCATATAGCCTTTGGGTAGCCGTGATTAATCTATTAGTAATTCCACAATGGGACATTGCAGCCCATAAGAATCTCCAGGAGACCCTATCAAACGCTTTCTCCGCGTCAAGGAGGATAAGCGCCATAGGGTCTCCCGTTTACTCCGTATAATCGAATAGTGAAATTACCCGTTGTACATGGTCAGTTGTTGACCTTCCCGGTATAAACCCATGCTGATAATTTGATACTAATTTTTTATTTTTGGTGCAAGTCTAGCTGCTAGGAGTTTCGAATAAATTTTAGAGTCCCCGTTGATCAGCGTAATAGGACGGTATGATCCTAAATCGAGAGGGTTTTTATTCTATTTCAGGAAAACCACAATCTTAGCTTCTGACCATGAGGCGGGTGGAGTTCCCCCTGAAATATATGAACAAATAGTTCTATCATTATCGTTTTTAATTGGTCAACACATTTCATATAGAACTCTGACGGGATCCTGTCCAGCCCTCTTTCCACTAGATAGCGAATTTAAAGAGAGGGGGATCTCTTCCCAGTTAGGTAACTCATCCAGAATGTCCTGATCTTCCTTCTCGAATCTAGTCCCTGGGATAGCATCTAAATATAAATCAGGGTCCCCCAGCCCCACTGCAGGTTCTGTATATAGGCCTTGATAGAATCTCTGAACCGATGCCCTTACTTTAGATGGTTCCAATCTTAAGCCTAATCTGGGGTCCTGAATTTCTTTTATAGTGCTAGCTGATGTCTCTTCTCTTGTACGCACTGCCAGCTGGTGCCCAACCTGTTCACTTAGCTCACATAGTTTCTCTTTATATATCGATGCTTTGATGATAGCTTTTATCACAAGTATTTCTGAGATAAGATTTCTAGCGATGGCTACCTGAGCCAAAGCGTTATCTAGCAACTGGCCCTGTTGTGCTGCTACGATCAAGTCCTCCTCGGATTTACCCAAATGGGGACTGGGAAGAAATAGTTTGTTGTGCTTGTAAACATGCAGAAGCCATGGTGGGCAGGGTTATTTTTTTTCAAACTTATGGTGCATGCAATATCAGCTAGATGTTGGCTTATTCTGTGCCACCAAGGGATCTACATATCAGGTGCTGTGCATGACACCTACTGAGGTAAGCAGTTTTCAACAATCCGCCGCCAAAGAAGGATACTTGACTGAAGATTTCTTCGTACAAAAATCCAGGGCTGACTGGATATCAGCACCATGATTATGATTTCAAAGAATGCAAATTGCCACCTTGCTCAGCTGATTTGATTGATTTATGTGCAACTTGCTATACTCTTAAATTTCTTTTTTAATGCCATTAAAATACATAACATAGGTTGATTTCTTCAACTATTTCACACCTGTCTTTCTCATAGGCAGGAACACCTAACTGCATTGCAGCATTGAAAATTGCAAAAGCAAAGAAAAAAGGCAATTATCATCCAGAATATTACTCCACATGCAGAACTCGGCAAGTGTCACTCTGGAATTCAGCTGAGTTACAAATAAACTCTGCCAAAACCAGCGAAGTTTCGTGAGCAGGTGGAAATCGGCATGTTGCGCTGTTTGAGCTTGTCCTACTTTAGATAAATCAGTGCAAATGGCGCCATGTGGCGCACCAGAGGGTGCTGCTTCTTTACTGCCGATCAAGTGGATGTTCTACTCGCCCTACAGCTTTCTCACTGGATGACCCACGACTGCCCACGTTGAGAAAATCTCACTGGGTGCTGTTCTAGCGCCTGGAAATGGCACTAGGGGATGCCAATTCTTGTTCCCGCTTGCCTAGCTACATGTGAGAAAAAACTTTGCCAACCATGTTTGATGGAGTTTTGCTGGAACTCCACATTACACGCATAATATGGAGTAAGCAAAACTCTGTCAACTCTGCCAGCAGAGTGGAATTTATCACCCATTCCTAGAATCAACTGCCTTGGCCATAACTGTTGAAACAACTACCTAACTTACAATAACATCAGGAGCTACAATATTGCCATGTCTAGAAGTTCCGAATTCATCATGTGCACACCTGCAACAGTAACTATTGAGGCAGGTCGCAGTCAGGCTACTGCTGATGACACAACTGAAGCGTTTGCTGCTTTGAAACATGCCATGGCAGCAATGGACAATAGCTTTACTAGCTCCACCCCTGATAGAGTTAGAGGTAAGGGAACATGTGCATTTAACAAGTATACTCAAATCTTTCAAACAAAACGTCTACATACTCAATACTTTGGGCACATGATACTGTGAAGTTCATGGAGACTGTACAGCAGATGAAAAACTGGAGTATATTTCACCTCAGTTCAGACACTCAGGACCCATTGAAGGGAGCTGAGTGGCACCCACTGATGAATCAAAGTTATGACTTGGGTCAACATTGATGGAGTAAGGTCAGAACACTCCTCTCCATGCAATACACATTCAGTTTGTGTGTTGTTGATTATAGATACATACATTGAATGCTTTTTCAATTAATTCAAATGCTGAAAATAATAAAACTATCTCATTGAAAAATTGCACTTTTGAGGTTCAATCTATAATGCCATCCCAAGAATGTTGATAAAATAGGGTATTAATGCAAATGTAGTTGTATCAAGTGAAAGTAAAATGCAACTTTGTACCTATGTGGCAATTTTTGTACCCCCCGATGGCATGTTGGATGACCCTCAGCCCTAGATCTTGGAGACTCAAGTGTGCAAAGGCAGTAAATAGGGTATAGTGGTGTGGCTCACTGGTTAGAGGCAGCAGACCCGGAAGCAGAGGACGGCCCGGGACCAGGGTTCTATTCCCGACGCGGCAGGGTCGAGGACCAGGGTCAGCGGACTCGATAAATCTCGCCTCGGTGCCTACTCTAACCAGGGCGAATCAAAAGGGGGTGGTGATGGACAGAGTATCTGAGTTAATCAGAACACTCCTACCCAGTCAAAAGATCAGGGCTTGATCCATCACCGTTTTTTAGCTCACTACACCATCCCAGTTCAGAACCTGGCTATATGCAAATTAGTCTGTCCCTGGCCCAGTGCATCATGGGAACAGGGCAGACCAAACTACCAAGCCAATTCTTCACTGGACTCCACTCTAACCAGGGATCACACTCGGCAACTCTGAGCATTAGCTTGCCTCATCTCCACAACGGCCCCCCACATACGCCAGGGATGCCTGGTTTCACCTTGGAGAAACCCAGAAGGGACCATCTCACAGGGAAAGCCAGGACCGGTTCCCCAACGGTCTACAGCGAAGAGATACTCCTTCGGGAGTCGATTCTAGCGCTTTAGAAACCCACAATAAATTAATTCAATTCGGAATCAGCGCTATCTTACAGCATGGATGACCAATGGTAAACAGTGACCTCTGCTGATGATTCTGCCTAGTCACCAACTCCTGTCCCCAAACCTACAGCATATTCTTGATAATATCCTTTTACAAGTAATCCATCATATGTGCACATTAAGAGGTCTTAAAAGTAAGTTGGCATCTGAATATGCATTATATATACGAATATGCATTATATACAAATGTTATCATTTGCAAAATGCTTATAAAAAATTATGGGCAGAACTTATGTTTAAAAATGAAATGTGTTAAATGTGCAATTTGTAGTAGGCAACCATATTTAAAACTATCGGCCTGTAACTTGAAAATGAGGCAGGGGTTCTTAACTTGATATAACCTAAGATGTCATGAATGAATAAGATAATATATTAATACTGAAAGGCCTGTTTTCTTTATTGAAGAGATGTTTGTGCAATTTTTTTTTCTTCTCTTTGCTGCAAACGTTGCAATTTCTGAAGCTACTATCTGTTAGATAATGAATAGACACTTCTTGTATTAGACAACTGATAGTTAGGTTCTCACAGCAAAAGATACAGATGACAGGGAGGGTGATTTCATGGCCAGAGGTTTTGGAGATAAAAAGTATGTGCTACAACATTCAAGGAAACATGGTTAAAAGACATTTGTGGTCTGATAAGAAGATGGACACCTGTTCCCCGGAGCATGCTGTAAGTGTAGTGGTCAACATGAAGAAGAAAGAATATTGATGTTTCAACATATCAAAATGTGTATTTATGGGGGGGCGTGGCCAGCAGCCGATCATGATGGCCACACTTTAGAGGAGCTCCGGGGAGTGAAGTAGGATCCCATAAAATCCGTAATTAATCCGCTACAGAAAGTTTACCTCAAGGGAACACACGGTGAGCGGACTCCGAGAGGCACCGTTCGAGCCGTTTTGAGCACTTGGCAGAAGCTCCATACAGGCTGGAGGTTGCGACCGAGGAACAGAGGCCTTCGCATTGAGGTGAAGCCCGGGACTGGCGTGACTCCGTGACCGCTGCAGACGAGTGCGGGCTGGAAGCGGAAGAAACGTGCAGCAGACGCCTGGAAGATCGCGGGGGCGGGGTGCGCGTCACGCCTGATAGAACTGGAAAGCCCCGCTGAGTGACCCGAGCTCGTCGGGAGAGCGGAGGTGTTTCGGCCCCGCGGGGCACCAGCGGGAGTGGCGCAGGCCGCAAACATCGGAACGGAGCACCCAGGCATCCAGATGGCGACCGAGGTGAGCGGGCCAGGAAATTGCAGCCAGCAGCAGTGAGACACAGACGTTCTCACTCCCGTAGCAGAGTGTCATCTGCTGACTGTTGCGTGGGCTCTGTGTGAGGGAGCTGCAGGGATACCAGGCCAACAAGCAGGAGAAGCAGAGACAGTAATTGGGACCCTGGTTGCAGGCGCGCCGCAGATCGGAATAATAAGGGGTGGCCACCTGCCCTGCGGCGATAAAACAAACAATTAACTGGCGCCTAGGTGGCCTGAAGGAAAAACCATGACACAGTGAGTCCTCGCTGCCAGCGTGGTGACCGCTTCATATTGTAAGACTATGCACTGTGGCCCAGGGCAGGGGTGGCCGGACGAGGAGGCGCTAATAGTATAGTGGACAAGTTGACAGTGAACCCCGGGGATTGAGCACTGGTTGGCAATCGGCTTGTTAGGTGGTGGCCTTCGGAGGCTGAAAGAAGACACGGTGCAGAGAGGATAATTTGGTGCACTGAGTAACACTGGTGTAAACATGCAAGCAAAGGTCCAGGGCCTCATAGATCCAAAGTTAGTGACACGGCGGGAAAACTGACACGCCGCGCGTGGAGTGGGGTCCCACGGCAGGCGGCGGCGATTACTGGCTGGAGCGGTGACCTAGAGACAGAGATGGGAAGGAGGGGTCCTTGCCCACAAGTCGACCTGGACAAATACGCTTACAATAAAGACTTTCCTGCACTGCCCGAGCGCACAAACGCCCTGGAAAAAGTCTCAGACCAAGAAGGAGCGGCAAAAATGACGCTAGAAAATATTATATCAGCCCTCACCAAGGTTCAGTCGATGGTGGGAACTATCTCCACCGATGTATCTTTCTTAAGGGTGGATTTTCAGAAAATGACAGCTAGAGTCATGGAGGTTTAGCAAGTCACAAAATCATTATCAAAGGATACCACCATGCTGCCTAATAAGGTCAGCCGCTTGGAGGCAGAAAACAAACTCATGGCAGAAAAGCTGGACGACCAGGAAGGGTGCTTTCGATGGAATGACGTAAGAATCACAGGAATTCCTGAGAGTGAAGGGAACTTAGCCATGGATCTCCATGTTGAGGAGCTGGTCAAATCCAGAATCCAGCCTAGAGGACGTTCCAACTTCTTCTCTGTAGAAAGGGCGCACAGAGTACCCAGAGGTAAGCCTAAACCTGGAGCGCCCCCCAGACCAGTCTTGGCCCATATTTTTAACTTCCGTAACAGAGACGCCATCTTGCAAACGGCAAGGGTGGCCCGCCGCTCCGTGTTCACAACTTGGTGATCTCTTTCTTTCTGGACTATACAGTGGCAATGTCTACGTCGCAAAAGCTTACTCGAAGTAAAGAAAGAACTCAGAAGCAAAGAGCTCCCTTACTCCATGTTGTTTCTGGCAAGACTACGCGTGGTGGCAGATGGAAATACGTGGTACTTTGATTCACCAGAGAAGGCACACAACTGGCTCGAGGGATGGCACCGAGTCGAGGGATCCGGGCAAACAGGGAGAAGGCAGCAACAGCACCGGGAAATGGAAGACTCAGCGGAACACAGACAGGACCAGGAGGAGGACGGCACACAACAAGTTGATAATGAGGACTGTGTGGAACTACTATGGAAGGGTGCTTGACTGACACAAGCGAATGGCGACATGGTGTATCCATAGGCAAGAGAAACACTACACCAGTATTCAAGACCCATAAGATAGGCTCCTCGAGCTCGGTGATGAAGGGCCTTTGACCGGAACAATGAGACTGGACAATGGGTTACAGCGTGACATAGTCTCTAGAATAGTTCTTGAGGTGACGATGAACTGCGGAACTCCACGGATCTCTATTCCCCCTTTACACGCAAGTACTGTTGATGCAATTGAAGCACTCTGCTGAGTTGGGGTGGCGGATGGTTGGGGATCCGTCTGGCACGGAGGCAGGGAGGGGGGAGTTTAGGGAGGTAAGTTTGCACTGTTGATTTTTGGGGGTTTTCTATGTATTTCATGAGCTGTACAGAGTGAAATGTCAGAACGAACACTGATGAATTGTTCAGGAAGTGACCGCAGTTTGGAAGCAGGCACGATACTCCGATTAAATATGCCTCCAATGCATGAGGTCCACATACGAAGGCACCAAAATAAGAACCATGCTGTACATTTCACAGACTTTCACTTTTTAAGTCAGGAATGTTTGGGGTTAGGGAGAAGTGCGGGTGGGGAGGGAGGGTGGAGATGGTACATTCATACAGTATGGATGATATGGAGAAGGGAAAGGGGAAGTTTTGTTATTGCAACGATGTTTGTTTCCTGAGTTAGTTCTCAGCAAGGTTTACAGGCATGGCATGGGACTTTCTTATCTATTCTTCCAGCAACCACGGTACACATGTCAAGCCTTACTTTATCATACAAGTATCATTTCACATGGCGGCACACACTCAAGCAACCTCGGACCTAGCAACACACCCTATGGCTCAAGTGACACCCCTGTCCATGCTCACATGGAATGTACATGGTCTGGGCGACGAAATAAAGAGAGGTTTGGTTTTGCAATGCTTAAAACGATACTCACCAGCGGTGGCCCTGCTACAGGAAACGCACCTTACTGGTACGGCATGTAAGGCGATGGATAGATGGGGGTTCAAAATGGTAGTGCACTCGGAGTTCTCCCCTGGCTCGCGGGGGTGGGTATTCTAATTAAAAAACAATCTCCACTGATAGTGCTTAACACTAAAACGGACGACCAAGGCCGCTTTGTGGCCATAATAGGCCAGTGGGAAGGGCGATCTCTGAATATAGTTTCTGTGTACATTCCCCCTGCCCGGATGCAGTGACGCTCCCAGCTTTAAGTAAGTTTCTGCTCGACCTAGCAGAAGGGGAACTGATAATCGGGGGGACCTTAATGCAATCATAGATAGCACCCTGGATCGCCACCCACCGAAGGCACATATGCCCGGCATGTCACGTCTTGGGAGCTTTATGGAGGCACTCGGGCTTGCGGACGTGTGGAGATGGCACCACCCCACGGCACAGCACTACACCTTTTACTCTGGGGTGCATAACAGCCTATCCCGCATTGATTACTTTTTAGCTTCTGCGGAATGCTTACAAAATGTAGACAGCATAGAGATAAAACCTAGAGGTGTCTCCGATCACTCCCCGGTGTCATTATCATACACACATTATCGCAAGGTTAGGCAATGCATTTATCCCATATACCCAGGATACTTACAGGTCCCCAAAATTAGAAAAGCGGTTCTCAAGACAGTGAAGCTTTATTTTCAGGAGAATTCCGCATCAGGGGACTCTCCAACTATTATGTGGGAGGCGTATAAAACGGTCATCAGGGGGCAAGCCATTGTCTCTGTCATGGGGCATAAGCGAGAGAAACAGCGTGAATTACAAGACATAGACCTAGCACTACAAGAAGCTGAGACCCAGCACAACAATGACCCCACACCGGTAACAACCCAGAAACTGAATCTTACACAACAGAAGCATAAAAATATCTTGAAGAATTGACCAGGTCGAAGATGACAGCTACCCAACACAACATATACAAGAAGGGGACAAAGCTGGGAAGCTATTAGCATGGCTAGATACAAGGGAACTGAGTAGAAAATGGGTAGAGAGGATTCGTATGGTAGAGAGGTAAAGCACAACAGACCCACACGCCATAGTACATGAGTTAGCGCAGGTATACAATTCGACATCTGTGATGTCCGCAGAAGAAGCACTAACTTACATTAAAGATATTGCCATGTCTGGGCTGGCTCCGGAAGCAGCTCTTGCACTGGAGGCTGATCTCACGGTGGAAGAACTACCGGGGGTGTTGGGTTCATTACACTCAGGCAAAACGGCGGGTCCCAATGGCATCCCCATTGAACTGCATAAGAAAGTGGTGGGAACCATTACCCCCCACCTGTTGCATATGTATAACGACAGTTTACAGAGAATTACTGTTGGATCAGAGAATGGCCACGATAGTTGCAATACCCAAGCCGGGTAAACCTGCCGACGACTGCAACTCATATCGCCTAATTTCATTAATTAATGCAGAGGCTAAAATTCTTGCAAAACTGCTAGCGATTAGACTAATGCCGCACCTTGCAACCCTGATCCATCAGGACCAGTCGGGCTTCATGCCAGGTAGAAATACGGCCCTAAATTTGAGACGTCTCTATGGAGTGATGGCATGTATCCCATATCTCAGGGAGCCAGCGGTGATACTCTCCTTAGACGCGAGAATGGCATTTGATATGGTAGAATGGGCATTTATGTTTGCAGTGCGTCGTCATCTGGGCTTTGGCCCTAAATTCTGCGCATGGGTCCGTCTGCTCTACACCAAACCGGTGGCTCACGTGACAGTTAATGGGGACATCTCTGAGGACTTCCCCTTGGCACAGGGCACCCATCAGGGCAGTCCCCTGTCCCCACTGCTTTTCGCACTGGAGATAGCGCTCCCAAACATACAGCTATACTACTGGGCGGCACAGTTAAAGGTGATCAATCAGTGGATACACACCCCTCAAGTAGAACCAGCGTTTATGGCAGACAGGGTGTTTCTGGGTGCAGATAATATGTTGTCTACTCTTTATGACAAGAAGCGAGCCAAAGCTCTCATTGGACCCACGGAGCAGACAGGAGCACTATGGCATGCGGCGCAGGTTAAACTGGGTTGGCAGGGTATTATAACTCAACTTGCCCCCCTGTGGGACACGACACAGTTAGGTCGGCTTAGGAACAGCAAAGGCTTTGCCAACTGAGACGCAAGTGGTATCGCCACGGTGGGGGACATCTTGTACAAGGGAGAGGTAATGACATTTCAGCGCCTCCAGCTGCAATATGAGCTACCACCCACTGAACTGTTTAGATATACACAGATAAAATATGCACTGACAGCGACCACGCCACCATGTGCCCAAGTCCAGGAAGCCTCGCCTCTCGAGGACTGGTTGCTGATGGAGTACATGCCCAAGCGGGCTACTTCATTTACTTATCGGAAATTAATTAACAACCTCCCAGACCTAACGACGGCGCTTAGAGGGAAGTGGTCCCGAGACGTTGTTACTTTTGAAGATTTGAACTGGCAGAAGGCGCTTGCCTCACCAAGGGAGGTGGGTATATCCTCACGTCTTAGGCTGGTACAACTCAAAATATTACACAGTCTACTTCACTAGACGTACCATGCACACAATAGGTAGAGCACCACATCCATACTGCCTACGGAGATGCGGGGAGAAGGGGATGTTTTAACATACTTTGTGGCAATGCTCGAAGATCATGGGCTACTGGGTGCAAGTGTTGAGAACAGTATAACAACTGGGGGAGGTGTCACTACTGCTGGAGCCTAGAAGATGTTTGTTAAATGTATGGGAGCCGAATCACCTTACTCATCCTATGCAAGACTGGGCCACTCTAGGGTTCATGGTTGCTAAGCGTAATATAGGGCAGAAATGGAGGGTGGCGGAGATACCGACACTCACTGCATGGTGTAATGATATGGACATGGCAATGATAACAAAAAAACAGTGTTTACTAATCGTGGCTGACCCAAGAAATGGAGCAAGCTCTGGGGGGCATGGAAAGCATTCAGGGGCAACATCTGTGAACCTCCGCAGGACCAGGTAGATGAAGGACTGGTGGATGACCCTTAGGAAAAAAGATGCAGGGGACGGATGGGGTAACGGGCTTGATCTTAATGTATTGTGTATTGCCATAATAATGTACCAGAACTGTGCACTGCTGGTTTTTAATATGTATAGGTGCCAACTGGAAGAACTTTGCCTTGATGTAGCTGATTATAATAAAAAGAGTTTTTTTAAAAATTTGTATTTATATTAATACTTGTTCCTATACTAGGAGCAGAGTGAGCAGAGATAGATTCTGATTTCGTCCCTTTTCCCAGACTCTCTGAGAGGAGACTCATTACTCAGATTTTCTTAGACAGCTTTTCATTAGAAGTCTTAGATTATTTTTTGATCTGCTGTTACTTGAGCTGAGAATACTTTCCAGCTTATTATGCTAAACCTTCATGCTTATGTTTGGTGCTCTCCTCAGGACCCTTCAGATGTAACTGACCTGACACCTTTACTCATTTTTGCATTTAACTTTGATTTATTTAGAATGGGGGAGTTTCTTTATCGAACACGCGTGTTGCATTATTCTTATTGTATCGATTGCATTATTGATTAATATATTGCTTTGCTTTATTATCAAATACCAATGGTTTGATCATTTTAACTTTTAATGATGTTGCTTGGAAAATATTACATTAATAAATATGACAAACTATTGATTTGAAAATAAAAACCTTTGACTCACACTATCTCTCTGTATTGACTGAACTAAAAGTAATGATAATTGATAAAGCTTTATATTGACTTCAG
Organism: Lissotriton helveticus; assembly: GCF_964261635.1. Taxonomy (NCBI): domain Eukaryota; kingdom Metazoa; phylum Chordata; class Amphibia; order Caudata; family Salamandridae; genus Lissotriton; species Lissotriton helveticus. The sequence goes on along the minus strand of NC_136068.1, from coordinate 873,190,693 downwards.
CTCCTTACATCTCTGTCGACATCAAAGATCTGACCTGTATGCAGGGTTTATGATTGATGAGCAAGTGATAGAGAAACCTTGTGCTCCAGCACAAATATCACAAATCACTAAATCCAGAGTGCATGAACTGAAGACTGAGCACTTGGCCTGACTCTGCCTGCTGCAGTAAGGCCTTACACTGCAAAATAAGTGACACTGGTTCTTGCGCTCACTGCTCCATTGCTAACATCTTGCACTGTAAATCCAGACACATTTTGCAGAATTGACTGGCCTGAAATTGTGACTGCTAAAGCTAACACTATGTTTCATAATCCGTACATGCCATGTGGCTCTGATTGTGGCAGTATCAGGATAGGGATGTCTTAGGCCATGAGAAAAGGAAAAATGTAACCAATTGCCACCCAGATCAGTATTAAATATAGGGTTGGCATTTGTTCATGGTTATCTGAAATAATAACTAGACATGTCTTTGACTCTCTGCCTTACTTACTCTATTATGCTTTTTCCTCCTGCTTCTCCTCTCTCACTTGTCCTTATATTCTTCACCTTTCCACATTTTGTTTTCTTCTCATCTCCGTTCCCCTTAATGTACTCCTTTGTCCTAACCTCTTTCAACTTTTTCTATCACTTCGTCACCATCTCTCCTTTGTTCTATTTTCATCCTAACATTATTTGTCGCCAACCTACCTTTAATCTTAGTATCAGTTCCATCAACTTCGTTTAGCTCATTTTCTTTTCATTCCTCTCTCATTTACATTTACTTCATAACACCAGCATATTCATGTTGGGCTCTTTTTTTCCAAAAACACAGGTGATGTACAGAATGTAGAACAATGTCATACATTCACCCCAGTACAAGGATCTGGGCCTAAATCCATCGTTTTTTTGCACTCCACACCACCCTGGGTTAGACACTGGCTATATGCAAATCAGCTCTGACCCTGTGCCTCATGGGAACAGTCCAGTCCGAACTACCAAGCCATGTCTTTCCCAGACCGGAATCAAGCATCCAAGGACCGGTTTCTGGCTATCAGCCTTCATTCAGCCTGGATAGCTTGTCTCCAGTGGTGTGGAGAGCCTGGGACTCACGTCTGAGCATACCCAGCCCACTCGGGGTGAAAATTGCAAAAAACACAGGTGATGGACAGAATGTAGAACAATGTCATACATTCACCCCAGTACAAGGATCTGGGCCTAAATCCATCGTTTTTTTGCACTCCACACCACCCTGGGTTAGACACTGGCTATATGCAAATCAGCTCTGACCCTGTGCCTCATGGGAACAGTCCAGTCCGAACTACCAAGCCATGTCTTTCCCAGACCGGAATCAAGCATCCAAGGACCGGTTTCTGGCTATCAGCCTTCAATCAGCCTGGATATCTTGACTCCAGTGGTGTGGAGAGCCTGGGACTCACGTCTGAGCATACCCAGCCCACTCGGGGTGAAAATTGCAAAAAACACAGGTGATGGACAGAATGTAGAACAATGTCATACATTCACCCCAGTACAAGGATCTGGGCCTAAATCCATCGTTTTTTTGCACTCCACACCACCCTGGGTTAGACACTGGCTATATGCAAATCAGCTCTGACCCTGTGCCTCATGGGAACAGTCCAGTCCGAACTACCAAGCCATGTCTTTCCCAGACCGGAATCAAGCATCCAAGGACCGGTTTCTGGCTATCAGCCTTCATTCAGCCTGGATAGCTTGACTCCAGTGGTGTGGAGAGCCTGGGACTCACGTCTGAGCATACCCAGCCCACTCGGGGTGAAAATTGCAAAAAACACAGGTGATGGACAGAATGTAGAACAATGTCATACATTCACCCCAGTACAAGGATCTGGGCCTAAATCCATCGTTTTTTTGCACTCCACACCACCCTGGGTTAGACACTGGCTATATGCAAATCAGCTCTGACCCTGTGCCTCATGGGAACAGTCCAGTCGGAACTACCAAGCCATGTCTTTCCCAGACCGGAATCAAGCATCCAAGGACCGGTTTCTGGCTATCAGCCTTCATTCAGCCTGGATAGCTTGACTCCAGTGGTGTGGAGAGCCTGGGACTTTTTTTCCACACCTTCCGACTTTTGTACTTTCTAACGTATATTCCTTATGTTTTCTTAAAATTGCTACCCTTTTCACAGTCCCTTTTTACTCACTTTCCTCCATGCTCTACCATTAATCAGCAGGCGTTCCTACTGTTTGGTACATCATTGGACATTTATTATACCCAATTAGGCATCCTCTTTTTGTCTACAGTCTCGTCTGTTCTTCTTGTTTTTTGTGCTCTTCTTTCATCAAAGTCCTTTGTTGACACCTAGTTTTCTTAACGTCTACTACCCCAATGCCTTCATACATTCTCTGCAGCTTCTATTTTCTCCTTTTGAGCATAGCATCAGGACACTCATAGGGGTAGCAGCACACACAAAAATATCAATCAATTCCATTATTGTCTATATACATATTCACAAAAGAAACAAAGGTTACAGTGACTTTATAGTTAGGGTCAGATTGTACTCTTTAAAAAAACACAGCAATTCAGCTGTTATGTTACCTGAGTAAAATATAACTTGTGCCACCCACAATGCAATGCTTATGACCTCACAAATTGCATCACTCATGACATGGTCAGTATATACATGCAGAGAAAGGCTCTCACTCAGTCTGGTCATTTAAACCTTAATCTCTTGTTATAGTCATCAAACAGAATCCCTCACTGGTTGTATGGACCTTTGGTAGTCAACTTCAAACTATGAAGGGTAACTGGCATTCAGAATCCAATTTTATTTAAAGGACTGTAATAACAACAGAGAGGATGATATGAAACCATGAAGGTTTATTTTGGGATCAGTGAAGCATAACAAAATCACTATATTGGCAAAGGCCGATCATATGTATTATTACAGGAACATTTTTTATGACGTCCATAGGCGCTAAGTTTCAGTATTATAATGTGCAAAGTGCCAATATCCAGTATACAAAGAATGAAAATTTTCCAAATTATGTGTGCTATAAAGAAACTATCTCTAACTAAATTTGACAATGAAAGTATGAGAGGAATTTCTAAAGAGGAAATGAGGATGGTGTCAGCATAATGTGGCACTAGGGAGAAGTTCAGAAAGAAGTTGAAGAGTGTTTAGCATGAAGGTTTACGCTCAGGGAGATCAGAAAAGTAGATCCACTTGCTTCAAAAACAGGTCTCTGCTCCAACTACTATGGACCACTAACTAAAAGTACAATGGAAAGTCCCATATGATCCATATCTCACTCCCACAGTTCAGAAACAATCCTGTAGCAGCATTTGCAGGGAGACAGCAACCCCCTAAATTCCCAAACCCAACACAATTACATGCACGTCTGCTTGTCCTTGAGTGTTGCATCCACCTGGTACACCGGGTGCAGGAAACTCCTCGACTCATCATTTCTCCAACCTTGCAGCCAACTTCTCATCTTCAATACAGTCTAATACAGAATAACAAGCTTTTCTCTAACTAGCAAGGGACTTGATAAAGTACCTGCAAAGTAATGAACAAGTAGCATACTGACAGTTTCAGGATGTGTAACATTGGCTAACACTTTGGGCCAGATGTAGGTAATCCCAGTTTACCTACTCTTAAATATCGAATCATACCGATTCGGTATTTAAGAACAGGTAAATGGGATGTAGGTAATTTTTCTGTAACAATTACCGAATCGGTAAGTTTCGGTAATTACCGAATCTGTATTTACTGATTCGGTAATTGCCATTCATTCCTATGGGCCTGGAGGTCCATAGGAATGAATGTCAATTACCGAATCTGTAAATACCGATTCGGTAAAAGGGGGAAACATTGAAGGGTGGCAGGGTGTCACTTTGACACCCTGTTGCACCCCACAATTGTGTATGGATGCACATGTTGCACACATACATGCCCTAAGGGCATGTATGTCTGCAACATGGCACTGTTGTAAAAGCAAAAAAAATGCTTTTTCAAAGGTTTTCATTATTTACCACCAACTTCTAGTTGGTGGTAAATAACGAATCCTTGACTGAGAAATGCACTAACTTAAGTGCTCCCTACATCCTGGATTCGGTAATTTACTGAATCGGTATGTTAGGAATTTGGGGCCAGATGTAGGTAATCCGATTTTACCGATTCTAAAATACCGAATTTTACCAAATCGGTATTTTAGGATCGGAAAATGGTATGTAGATAAATAATCGGTAAAAAATACCGATTCGTTAAAATTCGGAATCGGACTATCGGATTTTACCGAATCGGTATTTACTGAATCGGTATTTACCGATTTGGTATTCCCCATTCATTCCTATGGGCCAAAAGGCCCATAGGAATGAATGGGGAATACCGAATCGGTAAATACCGATTCGGTAAAATCAGAATCGGAAAGCAAACAAAAGTGAAACTTAAGTAGGCAGCCAATCAGGTGCTACCACCCTCCCTCTCCTTACCAGGAAGTGGCTACAGAGGCAGCTGCAACTAATTAGAAGCTTCTGGAAAGGCAGTTGGAGCTGAGCTGAGTCCCTGGGCAGCAGAAAGGGTTTTGAGCACTTTTAAAACTGCAAAATGGCAAGTAGCAAAGAAAAAGAGCAGGCAGAGAGGAAAATGAAACTCAAATTCAGCAGCATGGAGCTACAGGTCCTTGTTGAGGAGGTGGTGAAGGTGCACCAAAAACTGTTTGGCAGGCAGTCCCTCACTGTGGCAGAATCTGCCAAAAGGAAAATCTGGCTGGACATACTGGACAAAGTTAATGCAGTGGGGGTGACTACCAGAGACACAGAGGACCTCAAAAAGGGATTCTACGACCTCAGGAGCCAAACCAAGAAAAAATTGGCTGAACACCACAAGCAGGCAACAAAAACTGGCGGAGGCAAGAACCCAGCACCCCCCCATACTGACCTGGAGGAGATGGTGGCCTCAACCATTGAACCAGACAGTGTCTGCGGACTGGGAGAAGTAGACAGCTCAGCCATAGCTGCAAGAAAAAAAGGTAAGAGACATGCACAGCATTCCCCACCATACCATCATCCTTACCTGTACCCTTTGTGGCCCAGTGAACCCCAGTCCAGTACTGCTAGCACTATACAGGAGCAATGCATCATGGTACATGTAGTCAGGAAATGTAAGAACATGTCATACAGCACAGCAACCACCAAGTTAGGGAAATAATTGCAGAGAGAATAAAGCTAAAGTGAGAAATATTCAATTGTAGTGACTGTGAGACAGTAGCGCATAGCTAATGTACGCTCATATGTCCACAGGTGAAACGTCTCGCAGGCGTTTGCAGGAGACTGAAGGCACACCACCAGAGAGGGAGGAGAGTCAGGAGCCAGGTCCATCTACCCAAGACGTACAACAGGACACAGGAGCACCAAGTAGCCAGCCTCCAGCACAAGACTCAGAAATAGCTCCAGAGTTGCAGGCGTCCCCTCACAGATCTCAATCCCCTCTGTTGCTGTCATCACCAGAAATGCCAGCATCACCGCATGGCACAACACCTGCATCACAACCAAGCAGGAGGCATGTTGTGGCCCCACTTCTAGAAATGGAGTCAGCAGCAGCTGACATGGAGAGTGAAGAAAGGCACAACTTGCCTGTGGATGTCAGCTCTGGCACAATGCACTCCAGTGCAGGGGTGGGCCGTAGTGGTGCAAGACGCCGCAGAGTCCTAGAAAGGCCCGCAGATGCACCTGTGGAGGGTCCAAGTGTGTTCCGTGGCCTGGAGGGGAGCATGGTGAGAATCCAGAGGATGCAGGGAAGAGCCTTCCAGGCATGCCAACGCCAAATGAGGTCCCTGAACAGTAACATAGGAGACATAGGAAAGGGCATCAGGGAGCTTGTAGAAGTGAACAAAGAGATGGCAGCAGGGATGCGCGAAATGAGCCAATCGGTGCAGCTGCTATGCACCAAACTGGACACCGAATCTGCGGCAAGGCGCAAGGAAAGGCAGCGTGCTCATGGCCAAAATAAACCTATCAACCGCCTGGCCACAGCCACATCCCTGCAATGCAGGAGGAGCAGTAACATGCAGGAGGCTATGACCCAAAACACCAATGAGGTCACTAGGGGAATGGGAAGGATGACCAGTGCTCTTGAGGTGCTGTTAAATGCCCAAACTGCACAGACAGCTGCTCTGGATGTGCCTGTGAGTGAGGAGAGCACAAGCAGGAGCAGCATGGCAAGCTCTCATGTCCCAGAGACAAGGAGGAGCAGCAGGCGCCACGCTGAGGCCACGGGCCAGCAAGAGAGTGAGCAGAGTGAGCACCAGACAAGTGGCACTGGGAAGCGAGGACGTAAATGACTATTACAGTTCATGGTGAAGTGAACCAGGACTGACATCATTGAAGTTAACTACTTGTCTTTGTCCTGAGCAGTTCAGCATGCGTTGCAGAGAAGCTGATGTAGTGATGCATTCTCTGCATCTGGCATCAAGGAATTGTTTAAAGAAACGGGACAGACTGCTCTGGGACACCCCACCTACCGCAGCAACCACACTCTGGTAACTCCCAGATGCAAGCAGGTATAGGCTGCACAGCACCTGCACATGGGGTGGGATGGTGTGTGCCCTTGGGGTTGGATGGTTCAACAGTGGGTGGAGGTCCCTGATAAGGTCCAGGCTAGTTTGGGGAGCCAATCTCTACCTTTGTAGGATCTCTGGCTCAGTTAGCTGGAATAGAGTGATCCTCTGCCTGTACACCTGCTCCTCCCTCCTCCAGACCCTCTCTCTTTCTGCCTGTAGCCGTAGCCGCCTCGCAATGACATAGAATGCCGCCATTCTGGTGAAACTGTTGCATTTTGGGGCCTTTTTTATAGCCTGCACTTGGTTACCACCTGATTTCAATCCATGGTAAATACCGACTCTTAAATACCGAATTTCATGGAAATTCGGTATTTAAATGGCTACCTACATCTCAAAATTCAATTTTACCATTTCTTATTTACCGATTCGGTAAATGTACCGAATCGGTAAACTTTCCGAATCGGAAAATATACCGATTCGGTAATTTTTCGGAATCGGTAAATTTTCCGATTCGTTACCTTTACGAATTCGGTAAATTCACCGATTCTGTATATTTTCCAATTCGGTAAGGTTTCCGAATCGGAAACTTTACCGATTCGGATGTTTTTGGGTCCCCTACATCCCGAATGCCCAATACCGGTCGGTAACCGCCGAAATTCAGTAAATTCGCCCGTTCCCGACCGGTATTGGGCTACCTACATCTGGCTCTTGGTATTTTACCGAATCCTTAAATTACCGATTCGGTACGAATCCTACAAAAAATGCCACCTACATCTGGAAAGCCCAATACCAGTCGGTAACGGCCGAAATTCGGTAATTTCAGCCGTTACCGACCGGTATTGGGCACCCTACATCTGGCCCCAAATGTCAAGCTAAGTTAGCTCCAGAATCATGAAGGAGCCACATTACAATGTTATTAACCCTACAAAAGTAAGCTATCATCATTATAATGTGAATAGTCAATAAATGGTAAAACATAAATGTGAAACACAGAAGTTAATGAGTTAAGGCACACCTTGATTACATGGATTATATACCATAAAAGAAGAATACATAATATGTAGAGGGAGGAGTCTAACTTACGCTGCTCCATGTCAGACCATTTGAACCACTGACGTTGGATGTAGGACACCTCATGTTCTTCTACTACCTTTCCATGTCCGCCAAAAATGAAGTGCTGTTGCTCAAATCATTTACAGTGCTTTATATTTCCCATAAAAAAGTATGCATAATCTATGCCTTTAACTTACAGTAACAAAACCTATAATTAATTTTCTTTCTCCCAATAAAAATGTAACATAATGTTCCTATGATGTGCATAGAAATTGAAAACAATCTATACCGTTCTCATTACCACTGCATGTTAAGAAGTATAGTAACTTTCATCATATCTAATAGTGATTTTTTTACAAAAAACTATTTAAATGTATGCACATAGCTGCCACTATTGGGCAACATCTTAAAAAAAAAGATTTGGTGGCTTTCTGTAATTGTTTAGAAAATTAATCATTCGAACACAGTTACTTGGGCTAGACCTATTGTATTTTGTAAACCCTTGCTTTTGTATTTAAACACGCTCTCTTTGCTGCTGTTTGGCTTCAGCTGCTCATCGTATATGCCTTCCATTCACTCACACAGTACTTCAGAGGTGATACTTAACTGGCATAGTCAGCACCAAGTCAGAGCGGAGGTGACTGCTGGAGAGGAAGCATCAGGAATGGCACAAGTAAAATGCAGCTCGAGCTGCCTTGAATTTGACTGACAAGACCTAAGATCACCCTGGCACTGTCCAGGGAACTTTATCAAGCTGCTGAAAAGACTTTACACTATTTTCAGGAATTGACCTGCTGCATCACGATAGTACTAGCTTAAAGAACCAACTATCTGATTCTGTTCTAGGAGTGTGCTTAGAGTGTAGGACTACGTTTCCCATAGTGCCTGGCTCAGTCAAATGTTTTGAGTCTGTTGTTTACTGACAGCAGAGAATCATGTACTGGAAATATTAAAAATAGTTGGCTTATTTACAGGCCCCTTGCACCACTGGTACATTACATTATTGTGACACACCACTGGTGCAGCCCCTGGCCCCATATTTACGTGGACACATAAAGCCACCCTGTGTGGCTTTTCCTGACCTTGTAAATATGGCCCCTTCACAAGCAACACTCTACGTGAAAGGGGCGTGACATGGGTGTTACTGTGGGTGTTCACACACAGCAACCATGTATTCTGCTGCAATTCCAGATTGCCGAGAATTTGTTAACCTGGAAATGAGTCAGAATGCTACACCACGCATGGGGTGGCGTAGCAAAGCGTAACAAGCAGACATGTTTACATTTCTCCTTATTGTTTCCTCTTTCTACATGTGCTGCATTCTGCAGCACAAATAGAAAGAAGAAATCACCTCTTTTTATTTTTTTCATTATGGTTCTTGTGCAGAAAGGTACACCTTCCTGCACAGAAACAATCTCCCCACAACGCCGGCACCCTTGCACCATGGCACAAGGGTACCTGTGTGGTGCATGGCAACCAATTGGGCTCCAGCGCAGGGGAACACAGGGATGCGTCACATTGTTGTAAATATGACGTGTGCCTGTGTTTTGAACGTGCAGCAGCATGGTGCAACCAAAGGGCTTGCGGTGCTGCCCTGTAGCACTTTCTTGTAAATAAACCCCCAGGTTGTTATCACAGCACTGAGGTGCAACCGAAGACAAATCTTCCACTATAGGGCTTCACACATTTAAAACATTGAAGCCATACCTAGTAAAACATTTATCAATAAAAAATACTGTTTAAAATGTATAGTGTAAATGTGTAAATTCCCATCGAGCACAAAATCTATTTTCCCGATAATAACTGCAAAAAACCTACAAAAAAATGTCCATATTTTCAGCAAGAAAATCTGAATGCTCACTTTTTGGAACAAGAACTTATGTTTTTAAAACCGAATCAGCTGTTCCTTTTTCCAAACCGAATCAGCTGTTCCTTTTTCCACACATGCAACTTGAATTAGAGTAAACGTTTGCACATCTGATATTTCTCCTGATCCATACCTCATGACTCCTAACAAGGACCTTATTGGTATGTCTGTGAAAAGGCGTGGCTGTGCAGACATTGATTTAGGTTTTGAATATCTAAATGGAAGAAATTGAAGTCTGTATTCTCCATATTATTCCATAAGAAGCCTCTAATCTGGTGACTCCACTATGATGAAGCAACAGCTCATCACAAAAGTCGTTACCCACTGTTGCTACCTCACTAAGGCCTTCCAGGCCAGGCTGATAGGGCTCTCTGAAAGCTGGATAGTGTAGTGTTGTTTGCCTCCTTTCGCTGAAAGCAGAAAGCACAGCGGCAGTAGAGAGAAACAAGGGAGGGAAGGAAGTCGGGGTTGGTCAAGAGAGACAGGTAAGGTATTTTTTCACATTAAGGCCATGGAGGAGAAGCCATGTTATGCATTGTTCGCCCATTACTTCTCAGTCACTGGGTAGCAGTTGAAAGCAGGAACAGATGACTTTGGGGTCCATTCAGAACATAACATTATAGACAGGTAAAAAGTGAATTATGGGGATGTTTTGCACCTCAGGGTTCTGAGTGACATCATGGGCAACTTTTGTCTCATTGATGTCACTCAGAACCTCTCAGTGAGAAACACTCCTGTTATTCATTGTAACCCATCTATAATTCTATATGTTACCAGTTCTCCATGATTAAAGTACCAATGAGTTTACTGTAGGTGTTCAACATCACAGGGGACAAGGTAGATACCTTGGGGCCTCTACAGCTTTCGAAATTTGGAGGTGCCCATTTAAATGAACTGGTGGCAGTTAGATAGATAGGATGAGAACCAGTGTAGGATGCTGTCAGTGAATCCCATTTAAGACATTAACTTGCAGTACAAGGTGACACACTCATCTGTGTCAATGTCAAGATACTATGGGGCTCATTGGGATGGGGGCAGCCCCACCACCGCCGGCAGTGTGGTGGCGGGCCCTCCGCCATCTGACTGGCAATGTCCCCCTGCCACATTACGATCAATACGATCAAACGAATCAAACCGCAAGTGTGGCGGGCGCAAAGACCGTCCGCCACGCTTCCACCACAGGCAATCGTTACGAATGCCTTGCGGAGCAGCAGATGGAGGTGAATGGTGGTGGTACCTAGCAGGCACCGTCCGCCAAATCACAATGCTGGCCTCAGCCAGCCTTTCCATGGTGAGGAAATCGCGATGGAAAGGCTGGTGGGGATCGGATTTGGGGGCCCCCCTTGTTTTGGTGGGAGGTGTTGCTGCACCACCATGGTACCCCCCTGCATTTCTCATCAGGTCATGGCAGGCACTGTGTCGTGCCTGCCACCTGGTGCAGGGAAATGCACTGTATAACATTTTAACATTGCGAACAGTGCTGCAGCCAGCAGCACTGTCCTCAATATTAAATTCCTGGCATGTTCCTGCCATACTGCCGGGAGCATCATAATTTCAGTGGTGGGACTGCCGCATGACTGGTGGGCAGTCCCAACCACCACAATGATTGTGGGTGGACTCAGGTCTACCTGCCATCGCAATGAGCCCCTTTGTGTGAGAAACTGGGTTGTTGGTTCAGTGGGGCATTAACAGATATCAACTGCAAAAATATCGTGGTCAAGAATATTAAGTTTCAGGTAAGAAATATTGTTTTCAAAAATATCGGTCATTAATATATTTTGCAAAAATATAGTTTAAAAAATATTGTTTTTTCAGTTAGTGTTATGTATTTTAGTATGTATTTAAAATGTATGTGCTCTCTTTTTTTGTCTAAGTATTGCATTTGTTTTTTTAATATGTGTTACATTTTTTAAAGGTATTCATTTTATTTTAATTACATCTTGTGTTTTAGTCCTGTAGCGGGTTGTGGGTTTATAGGGAAAAAGGGTTGGAAGTAATTTAATTATCATAAATTGAATATTAATTTTTATTTATTAGTATTTATTTTTCATTTTATAGTGTTAATTGAGGGAATTAATTTATAATTAATTAATTAATTATTGGTTGTTAATTTTTATTGAATATTAATTGGTAAATATGTTATTTGTGTCATTTGCTTAGGGGAGTTGTGGGCTTATAGGGGAAAAGGGTGAGAAGTAATTTAATTATAATTAATTTATTAATGTTTTCTATTTAATTAATAATTATTTATTTAATTTTTTATATTGCTAATTGTGAGAATTAATTAATTATTAATGATTTATTAATTGGTTATTAATGTGCATTAATTAATTGGTAATTATGTTATTTGTGTCTTTTTTTAAGAGCGGGTCGTGGGTTGATAGGGGAGTAGGGTGGGAAGTAATTAATTCATTAATATGTTTTATTAATTCATATTTATATATTTTATATTGTTAACTGTGGGAATTCATGTATTCTAAATCATTTATTAATTGGTTGTTAATTATTATTAATTAATTGGTAATTATGTTAATTGTGTTATTTAGGAGTGGGTTGTGGGTTGATAGGGGAGTAAGGTCGGAAGTAATTTAATATTAATACATATATTAATATTTGTAATATACAATTTAATTAATTGTATTTTATACTGTTAATTGTGTGAATTAATTTTGTAATAATTATTTATATTTTGCGTGTTAAGTGTTATACATTAATTATTTGTTTTAAGAAATTGGTGGTGACATTTATTATGTAATAATTTTGATGTGTGAATTGTGGTGTTTATAGTGGTTAATGTTTTTTTAATTAATTAATGATTTGTTGTTAATTGATATTAATTTATTAATGAAAGATTAGTTATGGAAATTGTGTAAATATTTTTAGGTGTGTGTTTTGGTGTTTATTGGGGTAGAGGGTGGAAAGTAATTTTGTTTAAATTAATCAATTATTACTTTTTCATTACTATTCATTAATTAATACATTTTGTTGTTTACTGTTTAGTTTTTCTTTTGTTTGGGTATTTAGGTTCAATAGCTGTAACATTTGGTTTTCCATTAAGTTTTCCATTTTTAAATGTGTTTTAAAATGATTAATATTTGTTTAATTGATAATTAATTGTGTGTATGGAGGTACACTTTTTTGTTTTATTTAGATGTGTGTTGTAAATTGTGTGGTGTTATAGTGTAGGAAAATAAATATTACATTTATGTACATTTTTATTTTTTTGATTAAGAATAATTTCTATTATAACATATTTATTTGTTTGTAAATTGTTTGCTGAATTTAAAAAACATTAGATTTTTATGTTAATTTTAGATTGTTGCTACATTAAAATATTTGTATGTTTTGTTAATTTTCATATTTTTAAATATATGTTTTGTTTTTGCATTTTTTATTATATTTTGTATTGTAATTGATATTTTGTTTGTCTTTAAATTTGAAATTTGTTTTGTGGGTATACTAATTTAAACCAGTACGCTATTCAACACTTTCCCTACTGTTGCACTCTCTGGATTGGGAATAGTAATTTTTACCCCTCTGCTCTCCAACACTTTCTCTACTGTTGCACAAAATGCAGTGCACAGTGTAGGTTTAAAAATATTAAATATTATAACAATTTAATATATTAAATGCATTTTTTTCCAAAAAGCATCACAATGTGTTTAGGACAGACTAAAGGCCAATTTTACATGAAGGAAAATATTCTATATGTAACACAACATATGTACATGTAACAAGTAATACGAGGTAGAAGAATATAACAAAAAATGAAGAACAGAACGCAGTAAACATGCAGCTAGGCCAACACTTGAAATACAGTTTGGGAGTCAAAGTGCTAAATATACAACATCTAATGATTGTAACAATGTATACAGCACATCATTCTGATCAGGAGAGGCCACCTCCTAAACTATTCTTCCCATCAACCAAGGAACTTTGGGGCATATTTACAACTTCTGGCGCATCTTTGCAAATCAGCAGGGATGCGCCAGAACAGATGGGTCTTGTAATCCCCCTCTTGCGCCACCACGGATGCGTTGAATGTACAATGTGGCGCACCACGCTGCAAGGAGTGGCAGATGCGTGGCACATTTGATGTCATAAAGTGACGCAGTGCTGGAGTCGTGTTGAAAGCGTGACGCAACTCCAGCACTGCTCGGGGCGCCCTTTACTAGCTGTGCTGCGTCACTCCTTATGCCTGCTAGAAGCAGGCGTAAGGTTTTGACGCAGCGGGGTCAGAAAAGTGAATCTTGTAGATTTCACTCAGCCATTGTTCCGAGGTATTCCTGCGCCGGAACGCCCCACCCTGCGCCAGAATGCCCACATGAAACCTGACGCAGGTTTTATGTGGCGCAGGGCTTTACAACAAGACGCATCTCCTTAGATACATCACGTTGTTAATACCCGGCAGCATGGCGCTGGCTTTGCATGGCCGCTGCATCACAAAAGTGATGCAACAGCAGCGCAAAAGTGGCATACAGGAGTTGTAAATTTGCCCCTTTATTTTTGCACATAACACACGAAGAAGGGGCTGCTGGTTCTGTATTTCTCTCAGGTAGTTAGCTGTTCAAACAATGGAAGGAAATCAGGGCCGGACTGACAATTCCGGGCACCGGGCAATCCCCCGGTCGGCTGGACGTGGTGGGGGCCGGTTTGGTGCCAGGGGGCCGGTTTAGTTGCTGGGGCCGATTTGGACCCTGTCCCTGAGGCGTGACCATGACGGAGCAAACAACAAGCATAATCTGCATAAAATGCAGCTGCTTGTACTGCACACACCATCCGGAACAGTGTCCGTGATGTCACTCGATTTTATTTTATTTATTAAATCCACCTGTGACCTCTGACCTGTGCTGCATGGCTGCACGTGATGTGCTCCGCCTAGCGAGGTCTACTCTCAGTGAGTCTGCGCGCCGTGGTAGAATCAATGGTCTGGAGACTGCGCAAGCGTTATTGCGAGGCCCAGATGACTGAAAGAGAGGCTGTTCTGGAACGGAGTGTGGAGGCACGACACCCCATAATTTAATTATTTCTACTCTACTCTAGCCTGTCCCCGTGACTGCCACCCGGCGCCCGCAGCCACAGGTGAGTGACCCGACTGCGATGCCTGGCCGTCCCCAGCGTGATTCTCCACCCGTTTACATTGATGGAATTCATGGCCAGGCTCTGGGGGCATCACGAGACTCACGACCGGGCCGAAATCAAAACTAAAAAGCCACTCTGCCGATTTCCATCCGTTACTGCGCTTAGACACCCACCCTTTTGCCCCCGATGACCTTCCCTGGCCCTAGTCACTTACATGCCCTCTCTCTTCGTTCTCTCATTGCCCTGTCAACTGGCTCTCTGTCACCCGAGTGCCCAATCCCAGTACCACGCTCACTGTGCCCTCACTCTGCACCCCGATGCTCCTTGTCTCTGCCCACACCCCGGCTGTCCTTTTATTGCAAATAGCTCTGTCTTCACTCTCTTCTCCAGATGCCCACACTTAAAACTGCCATCACCAAGTGTCAACAGGCAACCCCTCACCATGCTGACTGCAAGAGCCCTCCCCATGCATCCAATACTCGTGCTAGACTCTTTCTGTATGTCTCTACACATTCCGAGTTATAGCGCCTTAAAAAAAAAAAAATAACTTGTAATAAACTAAAGCATCGGGTGGTACCTGGAAATGGATAAGGGATAGAAACCCTGGGAACAAATGTAGGGAGCAAACATGGTATTAGCACAGAGGGAGGAGGCAATTGGTCATTGCGAACATGTCGAGGGCCATCTGTGACACAGTGACAAAACGATTAGGACCTCCTTGTGAGACCCTGGGTCACTGACCTGTAATTATGATATACACACAGAGCAATTTCTCAATTATAGAACAACCACTCGAGCTTGCTGGCCAGGCTTAGGGCGGAGCGGGGTGTTAACAGGCAGTGTGTATATAATGCCCACAACACATTTAAACAGAACTTCAGCTTTGGGTCATTAAGTGCAGCTGCAGTCACATTCCCATCATAGACTCTGTGAACTGCTAGGCAGGGTGTTGGGCCTCTGCGTTGTTCGTGGGATACCCTGAAAGGCCTCAAGATGCCGCTCTGGTGATTAATGTTGCCTTAAACATCTGATTAGATGTTATCTCTGGCCACCGATAAACCAATAACTATACAGAAATCAGCCTAACATCTGTGGAGAGGAAAATAAGTAAATCCCTTGGGAAAGGAAGAAATCAGATACTTTAAAACAAGTGGCATACAGCACAAATGATCGCATGACTCCACAAAGGTTTTGTCATGAAAACTAAAACGTTTTGCAAGGGTGGTGTCTTTGGGGTCTGTCAAGGCAGAGCATTGTATGTTACTCACTTAAACTTTAGTCATATGCATTTATGTAAAGTGTAGTGAAAGCCAACTTTAACCGCCCAGAAGAAACCAAAGGTACAACAGCAATATTTAATTAGTCATTTTAAAAAAAGGTCGAGGACACAAAAACCAAAAAGGAAGGGCATTTTGGGACGAGCTTAGTAGGAGTAAACAGGGAAGTTAACTTCATTCCGAGGATATGATCTTATTTTGGATCTAAATCTGACAACAATTATGAACTTGTAAATTTAGTGCTGGTAATGTGCCTCCTAGACACACATTTGAAGTGGCCTGGAAATTACAAAATAAAGTTATTAGCACGGTACTGCTTATTGGGATTAAACCTGTTTTAGTTCATCCTGTTTTGTTTCCTGTCCTTCACTTTTCCATAGCGGTCAAAAGCATTGGATAAACATTCCAGTTTCCAGTGACTGCGAACGCTCTGATAAACTTCATCACCATGGAGGGGGTGGCAAAATCTTAGTACTGGTGCTGGCAAACACAGCAGCACCATAGAGCAAAGAGGAATGCAATGCTGAAATATTTCCACTTCACACCCAAATTCCTTTTATTTAATTTTTACGACTAGCAAGAACAGTCCATTGAGTACCAGTGGTTACAGCTCTGTCCTGTATGCTATACAGTGGTAGGCTCAATTCCCAGCAATGTGAACGCTGACTTTAATTCTTCTGAGGTTGATGGAAAATGCTCTCCAGAATACCGACTTTATATATAAAACCGTCAGTTTGTTACTTTATTGTATGTACTGTAGCAGTAACTCTAGTAACCGTAATATATTGTCTTGGTTCCAATGTTTGGCAGTGGAGGCCCACTGGACGCCATTTTGGATTTTTCATGCCATCACTTATGGATGCTTCTTCATGACTGAATTTGAGGCGAGACGGTCTTTAGTGCAAGGTTTAATGTTACAGAAAATGCAGAGCGGAGGCACAAAAGCATGTCAAAAGTATCTTTCAACTTGTCTCTTTTATAATGATCTCCATACCTGTTTCACGTAATTAAATCAGTCCTGCTTGCCCTGTCGTTGACATCTACCTACACATGTCATGTCAGAGACAGACAGACCCAGTCACGGTATTAGACAGCCATGTGTTAGAAACATGCATGTATCTGTCATGAATTATGCATTGTACCAGAAGAGCAAACACATGTTTTTTCTAGATAATTAATATGTTGTTACTGGAGCAGAAATGTTATCTTTGTATTACCTTTTATACTACATCGATGTAAAATAGCTTCTTTACGTTTGGATACAATTATTATTTAGGTATATATTGCATTTTACATCGTAAAATTATTATTAACGTTATAAAGAAGTGTTTTAATGAATACTGTTCCCGGTTTTAGTATTCTTGTAAATATCGATTTCTTTTGTTATGTATTGTTTTTTAGACTTTCTGAGAATAACATTGGCAATTACTGATTGAAACAGTGTAATCAGTTCATGTCTTTGCAGAAACAACCGGTAAACATTTGTTCCAGCAATATTTTATCAAACGTTTATGTTTTGATATAATTTTGAAAGTGATTATAATAAAAGCAACAATATATGAAGTAGGTATGACATTTTCCCATGAGGAGTTCTGATTGTTTTCTGTTGCAGCGTGTTGCAAATGCGGGGGCAGAGCTATTTGCTTTGAGGTTCAAGGTACTTTATTTACTTGCTCGATTAATTAAAATCATTGAAAATCATCACAGGATAATCGATACGCATAACACACAAAGGATATAAAACGGAGAATGCCATAAAGCTAATTTCATATATATATATTAGTATTGAACCTCTTCACTGCGGCGGTTATTCCGTCGCAGTGCTAGTAGACATTCCAACCGCGGGCGTGGTCATGACGGCTCCCAGCCGTCATGAGCACACGCCCACCGTGACTCATGACGGCCAGGAGCCATCATGAGCATGGAAGAGGTTAAGACCACAGACACTTGCTCCATAAGGTAATCATTTACTATGCTTTAAAAGTTAATACAATGTAACCCCCCTCAAACCCCCTTAGTAGTGGTCGGGCGCGCTTGCTGCACTCGCTCGCTACGCACCGAATGGGGGCTGGTCTGGCAACATTTGCCAGGGCTGCTTTCAGTTCCCAGTCCGGCCCTGAAGGAAATTAGTCAGGAGAGGCCAAAGGAAAATTGACATTACATCATTGAAGTTTGCTATGCATTTTAAGATCACAACAAACTGCCACATATGTGTTTTGTGTCTAAATTAAGAGGGCCTCCACATTAAATTATGCCACCTGTCGTTCAGTTCCAACCAGCTCTGAAAGCCCCTTTATTCCTCCTACCTCCTGTTCCCCGATAGTGCTCTATTAATATAAAATTCAAAATATTCAGCATCTAAAAGGACTTCAGAAGGTTCCGAGCAATAATGCTCCCATCACATCAAAGTTAAAAACGGCTCTTAGATGAGCTAACTTGGCCAACATGAAACAGGACCGTGGCACTGTAATGCCTTGACATCACTCTCTGCTAATACTCTGGGTTCAGGCAGCCTTTTTTTTTTATCTAAGATGGAAGAAAAGAGAGGATATCCTAAGGACACTTAATAAGCCCATAAGTGAACAGAGAGTCTCAAAGTATTTTTAACCTTACTTATTTTATAAAAGGAATACAATATGCAAAACGTCATTGAGGTTGCCTGTCATATTTCTGAGCTGCTGCGCAGAGCACTGACACTGACAATCTTCAATACCTTTTCTCATCTATTTAGTTAAATTCGCTCATAATTGCTAGCTTGCAGACAATGATTAGTAGCGAATCGCCACCGAAAGGATAGCGACCTCTTGTCAAGCAAAAAGCCACAGTATTTTGCCCAAATACTAATCAATTCTTAAGTTAAAAAAAGGGTGCTTTTGCTCTGGATTTTCTAATTGTAATATTGTAATTGTAACATGTGAGAGAGCGCAATTCAAGAAAATATAGAAGTGCACCATATTTACAAGCACGTTGTATTTGTTTAGTAAACATTATATAAGAGTGTCGAATCTATAGAGTGGAAATACATAATAGTGTCTTATTAAAATAGAATACTTATATCAAGTGTGAAAAGCTAATGTAGAAGTTTGTAGAGATGTTAGAATGATGTTGAAATCTCATGTTATGTGGCTGTTGTAGGGGAAATGTAATGCTGCTAAACGTAGAAATGTGTAGGCCACATGGCAGTTCACATAGAGTACAAGATGCTGTTACACTCTTACACGAGGGTGGATTTCAATGTTATTGTAATTCAAAGTATTATTGAACCTAGAACTGAAAAATGTTTTATAAACGTTTCATATAATCATAGTGTGTAATAAGTTAGAATGCTGTTTAGAAGAATTAAATGTTTTACAGAGGCACAGGCCTGGAAGAGTCTTCAGGAATTTCCTGGGGGTACCGTCTTGCCGGAGAGGAGCCTGGGAAGCAAGGTCAACGCTAACGATGGGCCTAGAGGAGTATCAGCATGGAGTATACCAGAACCAACACCACGTGAGGGGCGTCTCTAAGGGGTGTCTCCAAAGGGCGTTCCTATTGTAAATGTGATTTTGTATTAGGGACAGCACCCCTGGGTGGAGTTAAGGCAGATGATCTGAGGAACCTAAGAGAGCGGATGGGTAGGCAGATAGGGAACTGCGAGACATCGTTTTGAAACAAAGACTAAGGGAAGTGTGTGATCTTCTTTGGAAGTCACCACTGCTGACACCTTTTTAGGTTAAGATCTTGTTAAGTAGGGATGTCACTTAGTTTAGTGTAGGGACAGTCTAATCTGATTTCTTTCCTTTCTGTAAATGACTCATAAGCTACAGCTTGTGTCTATTCTTGCAACTTTAATGATTTTTGAATTGGGTTTGGTAATATTCTTTTGACGACTAAGAGCATTTAGAAAATTCATGTTTGTATTGATACCCGTATATCTTTTGAACCTTATATTGAGATGTTTGGATCTCCAGTTAAGTTTGGCTTTGTAATAAACTTTTAAAACCTTTTAAGCTTAAGTGGTTCTTTAGAGTGGTGTAAGTCATTAACGGATTAACCTGGTAGTGGATTGCCTTTTACTCAATGACAGGTACCAATGGTTCAGTCGACCTGAGTTGGGATCTAGGCCTATAACTATAGACCAGAAATCCCGCGTTAACAGTTGGTAGCAGAGTGAGGATGGTTACCTTCTTGAGGAAGGTGATCTAGACTAGGTTAAGTTTACCCCAAGGTCCCTAGAGATCGAGAGGTGGCCTGCCGAAGAGGGTGCTGACGATGCGAGAGAAAAGCAGCAGAATCGGACGAGAGTGAGTATAACAAGGGTCATGCGTGGACAGATTGCGGTGTTTTGTGTTGTATTTGTAGTGTAATGTCATGCGGAGTTGAATGCCTGTAGAGTGAATGAGAGAGGGTTGTGAGCGCGCGCAACCTGGCAAAATCTTAAGTTCGGGGAAGAGCTTAAGTGGTTCGGGTGTATCGAACACCCAGAGTAGTTGTCGACCAGAGAAAAGGGGGTCATGAGGTACCATTGATCGCCCGCAGGACCGAGATAGGGGGAATGCAAGAGTGAGTGTGTGGGTAACGGACGCAGGTCGAAAGTTACCGTGTGCAAGTAACCTATCAGAGAAGGCGATTGTCTGGACGTACACGGAAAGACATTTCGTCAGTTAAGGTGACAATTACAGTTAGACTGTGGACGTACAGTCAAGGAAAGTGATCGCTTGGACGGAAGTAATCATTTTTCAGAGTATGAATGGGACGCATGCATGACCGGGAGACGAGCGGAGAAAGGAGGGGAACTGCTGAAAAAGGGGGACGAGTGATGTCAGCGAGTGCCGCGCTGAGATAGGCCGGTCGGTGTGAAGCCGCGCTGTGATAGGGCGGTTGGTGTGACGTCAGCGAAGAGCCGCGCAGTGATAGGCCAGTTAGCGAGAACCGCGCTGAGATTGGTGGATTGTCATCAGGAAGTAAACGAACGCGGAGAAATTAGAAATTCGTAGATTTTGAACATGAAGTGTTTTAAATGTTTGAGAGGGATTTTTAAGAGAAAAAGAAGAGAATCTTATTGCGGGGAAGAGGCACCGCCGGAGGGTACACCAGCTCACTATATGGCAACGAATGTTGGGTTGCATACTATACTGTGGCTTGGGACTTGGAGTAAGATTACAGAGGGGAATGAGGAACTGACTTTTCCAAAATGCGGAACATTTAGATTAGAAGTGTTACATCAGTTGAAAGCAGTTATGTCCTCATTGAGACCTTTGCATAGACCAACACAGTTTGAGGCGCTTAATGCATGGATTAGGGCGGCGCACGACAGGAGTCAGAACAGACGCCAGGAAAGGGTACGGCGATCAGTGAGGGCAGTGCAAGATGCCAAATGGGATGCGGAAGCCAAGAAGTGGAGAGTACAGGTGATTGAGGTGGATAAGTTGTACCCCATGAGAGAGGTTACGGGTGGAAAGAGACCCATGGAAGAGGATGATGAGAGCGAGTCGGAGGACGGCCTCATAAATAGGTTGTTGATAGATAGACCACCTCCGGACAATAGGGAGACAGAAGGTACAGGGCTCCCAAAAGAAGGTAGGGTTGACATAGAAGAGAACAGGCCACTCCCTATAGCGGATTGGGTACCTACCAAAGGTGAGGAGACACCTCAACATAGTCCTGTACAGAGAGTAGTTGGAAGGTTTGTGGTGCAGAAGACGCCAGCAACGGAAAGGGTTGAGTCTCATAGATTGCCAGAGGCTCTTCAAGTACCTGTTACCATAGGTCCTATACGGTCGATTTATAGCCCAGAAAAAGCGAGAGAGGAAAGACAGGTACAGCTAGACAGGAAAAGAGTTGAGATAGAAGGAAGGAATAACACGACCAATGCCTGGAGGCAATTGCCAGGACCAATAACGTGGAGCACCCCATTGGATTCAGCAATGGGCCCCGTAACAGAGCAAGGGGGTCAGAGAGGACCGATGGACCTGAGGGGACCACGGCCGAAATCCTACAAGGAGTTGAGGGCTGACTTGAGGGAATGGGAGGGGTCCACAGAAGCACCGAGCAACAGGTCAAGAGCAGAAGCAGAATGGGGAAGTCGAGGCAATGGGATATCATCTCACTGTGGGGCTAGCGAAAGCAGTCAGGAGTGGGAAGGTAAAAGTCAGGAGAGTAGAGGAGTTACCCGTCATACAGACAGCGGAAATGGGCAGGAGCAAAGAGGCAGAAGGACGGAGTGCGGAGAGACATCTCGTTTCACCCAAGGCGAGGGAGACCAAAGGACCCAAGAATACAGGGAAAGGTTTAGGTGCACTCACCATGCACCTAATGATAATGTACAGCACTGGAGTCTTGGGAGCATAGGGAACAGTGAAGGATCTTGCCATGTGCCGACTGATCGGAGACCACCGGCAAATGGTGAAGAAAGGAGGAATAACGGAATGTCTTACCATACACATAGAGAAACCATGCAGAAGGAGAAATATGTGATCATGGGAAATAGAGGAGTGTTTCACCATACACCCAGAGAGGATGGAACTGCATGGGACCTGGAGAGATGGGAGCAAGGGAGGACTCCCCATAACTCGCCTGAGCCTAGACGTAGGACTCAGAGCTGTGATGGGAGGGATGTAAATAGACTCTCTAGAGATGGCATATTAAAAGCTGTAATAAAAGCCAAAAGACTTGACGTGTCCAGTTTAAAATCTGACCTGGACGAGATAATAGATGGTACAGTGCCGATAGAAAGGATTGACATGTACGAACAAGATGAGCTGCTGTTTATAGCAAAAGACATCACTCGAAAAGCCAGAGCAACTCATGAGAAACTGTCTGAACTGGCAGACAAGTATATGGTAGATTTGTCCAGAACCAAGGCATTACAGGGTAACCACAGGTTGCATTATTCAGATCAGGACCTAGATAAGAGGAGGACAACTGGATTAAAAACACATATAAGGGAACTGATCATGGGAATAAGAGCATGGAGGGACCTGGACAAATGGGAAGAGAGGTGGTCGAAAAAGGGCACTGTTAGGCGGAGTGCGAATGTGATGTCTCCGGAGGGAAGACTAATGCAGATGGAGGCATTCCCTTTGCGTGAAATAGCGAATGGGAATTATGTACACGTGCCCTGGAGTAGGGGAGATTTGGCTGCATTCACCAACTCATTTCCGAAGTTAAGGGAGAACCCTGTAGAGTGGTACAAGCAGGTAGAGATGTTTGTGAAGATCTCAAAAGTATTGTGGATTGATTTGAACACCTTGTTTGACATTGTGGTCCCAGGAGACTTGTGGATGACATGCAAGGTTAGTGTCGAGTGGCCAACTACAGAACCAGCAAGGGATACTCGTACTAATGGACCATCAGAAACAGTAATGTTAAAATACGATAGGGTAATGACATGGCTGAAGGAGAAGGTGCCACCACAAGACATAGATTGGGTAAAAATAGACCGAACAAGACAGAAACCAAAGGAGACAGTCCATGAGTATTATGAGCGATTGCTGAAAGCATTCAAACAATACAGTGGACTAGATGTAATGGACCCCAAGGATATAGGACAGTTTGTATCAAAGTTTGTTTTGGGGTTGAGACCTGATATTTGTCTGATGATTCAGCAGCATTTAATTTGTTGGCAAAACAAACCATTGGATGAGATTCTGAGATACGCAAATACTGCAGTGATGAGATAGAGTCCAAAGCAAAGAAATTAACGGAAAAATTGATGATGGTGCAGATGCAGTCAGCTGGAAAGGGGGGACAGCAGCAACAGGGAACAGGGACAATGGGACGGAAATCAAACAATCAGAATAAGGACAACGAGGAAAATCCGAGACCTAGAATAGACTTTGCTACACTGAAGAAAACGACAAAGTGTCATCAGTGTCACCAGGTGGGACATTGGAGACGCGAGTGTCCCTATAACCCTGAAAATGGAGAAATAGAAGTAGAGGAGGAAGTTCAGGAAGTTCCAGTTCAAAGGGTGACAGTGTCAAGAAGTAATGTGGCCAAAGGGGGGACTTCGGCTCCACGAGCTCAGTTCCCTCAGCCACCAAAGATTACGACAGGAGGAAAGGTCTATAGACAGATGCCTTTGTTCACAGGTAAAGAAGAGTGTTACTACGTTGATCCATTGACGGGACGACGTGTAAGTAGAGAGGAGGACTGTACCCTCGGGGCAGTTCTATAAGTGGATCAAAGAGGACCGTTTGTTGAGGCAGAAGTGGCAGGGTGTCCTACAACATTCTTGGTGGATACTGGAGCTACTCGATCCACTCTGAGATCGGCAGTGGTTCCAGATCTACCAATGTCGGGGGAAACAATTCAGGTGGTAGGAGTTGCAAATAAGAGAATGAATAGCCCTTTGACGGAACCAGTATCAGTGAAAATAGGAAACTACACAGATGAACATCAGTTTGTAGTATGTGATTCTAGTCCTGTGTGTCTGTTAGGAAGGGACTTATTGTGCAAACTGAACTGCACAATATACTGCACACCTCAGGGAGTAGAGGTACAGACTACAGATGATGACGCTACCTTCAAAGTTGTAAATTCGAGAACATGCATAGAACTGTATCCTACCCTGACAGTGGAGGAGCTCCCAGGGGATTTACGAGAGGCGGTGTCATCATGGTAAAACCAAATGCTGAATATCCAAGAACGCCCCAATACAAACTGACCCCGGAGACGATTGCAGGAATAAAACCTGTAATCGACTCTATGATAAAACAGGGAATACTGAAGGAAATCGTGGGAAGTCCATGCAACTCCCCGATTATGGGTTTGCAGAAACCTAGTGGGAAATTTAGAATAGTGCAAGATCTTCGAAAAATTAACAACATAGTTGTTTCATGTTGTCCAGTGGTACCGAATCCATCAGTGATATTGTTTCAGATACCATTCCAAGCTGAGTGGTTCACAGTGATAGATCTTTGTCAGGCTTTCTTCTCAATCCCATTGGATGAGGAGAGCCAGTACCTTTTCGCTTTTAAAATGGAAAATCGCGTTTTAACATGGTGTCGTATCCCCCAAGGGTTTACAGATAGCCCATCAATTTTCAACCAGCTGTTGAAGAAAAATCTTGAAAGTCTGGCACTGCCCCAGAACTCGGTTCTGGTCCAGTACATAGACGACCTACTTGTTGCGTCAGAAACAGAAGAGGCTTGTAAGACAGATACCATTGCCTTGCTGAACCATTTAGCTGAAAATGGGCATAAGGTATCTCCGAACAAGTTGCAGTACTGTCTGACAGAAGTACAGTACTTGGGTCACAGGATAGAAAAAGGAAAGCGCAAAGTGTCACCAGATAGGATAGAGGCGATAATGAAGATGAATGCGCCTACGACACAGAGAGAAGTCAGGATGTTCCTAGGAATGGTTGGTTATTGCCGACAGTGGATAGCTAACTTTTCACTGAAAGCAAAACCTTTACAAAAACTGACGCACAAGGAGGTGAGTGATCCAGTACCATGGGTCAAGGATTGTTTGATGGCATTCCTCCAGCTGAGAGAAGACTTGTGCCGTGCTCCGGCTTTGGGAATGCCAGATTATGAGAAACCATTTTCACTTTTCTGTTGCGAAAGGGAAGGTTGTGCTTTGTCAGTTTTAGTGCAAATTCATGGAAATGCCCGTAGACCAGTTGCATACTTTTCGGCTACCTTAGATCCAGTAGCCGCACCATTGCCCGGATGTCTCAAATCCGTTGCTGCAACAGGTGTCAGCATTGAGCAGTGTGAAAATATTGTAATGGGACACCAGTTAGTGGTGTATGTACCGCATTCTGTAGAATTGTTGATGACCAGGACCAAGACACAGCACATGACCAACAGTAGGCTCACGCGCTACGAGCAAGTTATACTTGCTGCGGAGAACGTGACCCTTAAGAGGTGCTCTGTTTTGAATCCTGCTACGTTGAGGCCACTTCCTAACGATATTGAAGGCGAGGAATGTGAAGATCACGACTGCCTGGATGTGACTGAACTATGCACGAAGCCAAGACCAGATATCGTGGATGTGCCGTTGATCGACCCTGATGAAATTTTCTTTGTTGATGGCTCATGTTTAAGAGACGATACTGGTCGGTTGAGAGCAGCTTATGCTGTTTGCACCATTACTGGAGTTGTGGAAGCCGCTTGCCTGGAAGGAGTACACTCCACACAGGTGGCAGAAATCATTGCATTGACACGTGCCTGTATAGCAGGAAACAAAATTAGAGTCACCATCTATACGGATAGCCAATATGTTTTCGGTGTAGTTCATGATTTTGGGCAGTTGTGGTCTCAGAGAGGTTACATGACCTCCTCTGGTTCGCCTATTCGAAGTGGAGAATTTGTGCGGCTGTTGTTAGAAGCATTACAAGGTCCAGCTGCAATTGCAATCGTCAAATGTGTAGCCCACACCAAAAATACAGATTTTGTGTCACAAGGTAATAGATATGCAGATGAAGTTGCCCGCTATTGCGCGGAGCAAGGATACTCTTTCACGGAGGTGGAGTAGGTGGGGCTCAGGAAAAGACCGAATTAAATATGATGTTAGAAACAGTAGATACTTGGGAGGACTTAAAAAACATGCAAGAGAACGCACCTGATTCTGAGAAAAAGGCATGGGAAACAGCAGGATGTGTGAAAAGTGAAATGGATTTCTGGGTTTCAGCAGATGGAAGAGCAGTGTTACCTGAGGAATTAGTGAGTCCAATGGCACGACAGATACATGGTCCAGTACACTTAGGAAGGGATGCCATGCTGAGGGTATTCAGGCAGACTTGGTATTGCCCTAAGTTTAGGATTGCAGCAGAAGCAGTGTGTAGGAGATGCGTTACTTGTCAGCAACTGAACGTAGGGAAAAGAACACCGGTTACAATGAGTCACATTGGGAGGTCTGGGGGGCCTTTCAACAGAATGCAATTAGATTTCATTGAGATGCCAAAAAGCAACCACCTCAGGTATGTTCTGGTGGTTGTATGCATATTTTCCAGATGGGTCGAAGCATACCCTACACACAGGTGCGATACACTCACAGTAGCAAAGTTGTTGCTTAGAGAGTTGATCCTGCGCTACGGGGTGCCAAACTCCCTGGAATCAGATCGAGGAACTCATTTCAACAGTGAAGTTGTGAAAATGCTTTGCTCTGCATTAAATATTGATCAGAAGTTGCACTGTAGCTATCGACCAGAGGCCTCAGGTATCGTGGAGCAGATCAATGGCACGTTGAAGTCCCGAATAGCCAAAGTATGTTCATCGACGTCCTTAAGTTGGCCTGATGCTCTGCCCTTGGTACTCATGAGTATGCGTAGCACACCAGACAGGAGGACAGGTCTCTCTCCACACGAAGTCTTAATGGGGAGGGCAATGAGACTGCCGTCTGTACCCACTACAGCTTTGTTGAATATTACGGATGACCTAATCCTGGATTACTGCAAGGGGCTGTCTGACGCCATTCATTCTGTGTCTCTTCAGGTGCAGGCTGCTGAAGTTCCATCTTCAAGAGATCTATGTCACGACTTGTGTCCAGGTGACTGGATCCTGCTGAAGAAGCACGTCCGGAAGAACTGCTTAGACGTGCGTTGGAAGGGGCCCTACCAGGTGATCCTGACGACGAATACCGCTGTGAAGTGTGGAGGGCTGCCAAACTGGATTCATGCTTCCCATACTCAAAGAGTTCCAGCACCCCTAGAAGAAACAGCTCCTCTCGCAGATGAAAATCCAGCTGTGGATGGTGAACCACTAGAGGGGACCAGTCAAGCTGTGGGGGTGTCGGAAGAAGTTGGGAGCGCTACAGAACAAGAAGAAGAAGGACAGGACGGCAGTGAAACTGAAGTTGCCACAGAAGGAGAAAGTTGCTGTGAATACGGCTCAGACCCAGATCAAGCCCAGAGTGATCAAGAACAGAGTGTGCGGACAAGATATAGGAGAGAGAGACGTGGAGAAGCTAGTTGGCCAAGTGAAAGAAGAAAGAGGCCCAGATTGAAGACAGCTCCAGAGAAAACTCTTGCCCCTGTATCTGAAGACTCGGATTTGGACAAAAGTGCACAAGGACAGGAACAGGAAGGTCCGAGAAGATCGAGGAGGGTGCGAGTGCCTAGCAGAAGATACGCTAGTGGACCTACCTCGCTGCAGATGTCCAGTGTACAGGGAACTGGGAGGGTGAGGGAAGTGACCCTGATCAGCACTGATCCCATCATAACAGTGGAGATAGTGTTGTTGATACCGGGAGTGGAAGTCGAAGGGTTGCTGACACTCAATATCCCCTATCCTCCTTATCTGAGTGGAATAAGAGACTTGGTTTTGAACAGAATAGACTTCCCGACTTGTTGTCCAAGGAGGTCAATACTTGGGGAGGTCCTTCTTCGTTTGGAAATATTAGAAGCCGTGATTAGAGTCGCTGGAACACGTATAATTTCAGATTGCTAAAAAGACTGTGTGAAAGACTTTGCAAATAAACAAATTGAGAGATAACCTAGCGCCAAGTGGAAGAAGAAGAAACTAGGGACTTTCATTTAGTGGACGGAGAAGGGCTAGGGTTGTCTGTTGCTATAGAAACAAAGACTGATCTTGCGGAGAAGATTATCAGCTTCCAGGTGTGGTTCGAAGAGACATTGTACAAAGGAAAGAGACATTGTGCTGAGAAAGAGAACTGGAACTATACTGTTTGAGGGCATGGAGGTTGGCAACCCGAACCGCAGGGCCAAATGTATAATAGGCACACTTTTAGTGGGAGTGATTTTCCTTATAGCTTTAGGGGTTACAATATCATATGTAGTGGGACATGAAAACGAAGAGAAAGCAACAACAAAACCAAAGATTACATCGACACAGAAACCTACTATTGCTGGTAAAAAGGGGGACAATACAGAGGAAGATAAAGCTTCACTAGCAGCGGAGACTCGTAGGTTACATGTAGATGAATCACAAGGGAACTTTAAATCGAATGCATATGCTAAATTGCTATACGAATATGTTGATGCTATGGAGGCTAAAAATTGTTATGTCTGCATGAAACTGCCATCCTCTGTAGACGAAGGTATCAGATACCATCATCTTCCATTGACTTATGGAATCACATGTAGTTTGCTGCTTAGTATATTTTATGAACGAGATGGGTTCGAATATTATTTCTCAAACTTTGATTCAGTGTTACCAGAAGTTCCTAATTACAAGCATTTGAATAAATGGGATTATTACAAGAGTGAAGACAGATTACAGAAATGTTTCCTTCCCTGGAAAACATTAGATACTTCACATGCCCGAAGAAATAATTTGACTTGTAAAGTGTCAGAAATTGAGAAAAAGTTTGTAGGGCAGGTGGATGATCGATACAGGAGACAGAAGATTCTGAAAGCTTCAGGTCAATGGAAGACAGATTGGACCGAGGAAGAAAGGGCACATCAAAGAAAGGGTAGCAATGGTCCAATAGCTTTAGACCGAGGGAAAAAGGGGAAATTGTGCATACATAGAAGTGAAACCTATTATGAAAATGTGTTTGTGTGAAAAGTGAGTTGTGAACATGCTTTCAATTAGAATATTATTCGAAAGATTTCTTGAAGGAAATGCAGGTGATCCCAAATGTATATTTTGTCTGTGGGAAAAATGCATACGTGAAATTACCAGATAATTGGTATGGATCATGTTATTTGGCAATTGTCTTTCCCAAAATATACCATGCTAAGGATTTGGAAATTATAGAGGGAGGAACTCAAGCTAGAGGAAGAAGGGATGTAAGCGCTGAGGAGGTAGTTGGAGACGTATTTGGTGCTATGTTTCCTATTTTAGGGATAGCACTAAATGATGTCAAGATTAGGAGATTGGCAACAGTTGTAGATAGATTGTCCGCCAGTACTGCTGGATCATTAATGCTGGTGGAGGGAGAGATACAATCGATAAGGGCAATGGTTCTTCAGAACCGACTTGCTCTAGATGTTCTGTTAGCCAAAGAGGGAGGAGTCTGTAAGGCCTTGAAGGTCCAGGAATGTTGCACTTACATTCCAGACAACTCAAAACCTTTAGAAAAGTACATTCGAAACATTACTGAAATACACAATGAAATTGAGGATCTGACAAAGGTAACAGTGTGGGAAAAGGTAGGTCAAGGAATGGGTAAAGTTGGAGGTTGGTTTGCCGACCTAGGAAAGAATATCATTTGGTACATACTGAAACCTATCATCATAATAGTGATTTGTATAATCACTTTGTGGGGATTGGTGCGTCTGTACCAATGGTATAGATCAAACAGGTTGCAAAGAACCATGAGAAGTCAAGAGAGAAGATTGACTGCGATGCAGGATAATCAGTATAGGAGTCTGAAGGCTCTAGAGATGATGAAACGAGGGGGTACTGAAACGACTTCAGTTTGACTCAGACCATACCTCAGGGATGGTGTTGTAATGATGATGACTACTGAAAGTCATCAAAGGGGGGATTGAGAGAGCGCAATTCAAGAAAATATAGAAGTGCACCATATTTACAAGCACGTTGTATTTGTTTAGTAAACATTATATAAGAGTGTCGAATCTATAGAGTGGAAATATATAATAGTGTCTTATTAAAATAGAATACTCATATCAAGTGTGAAAAGCTAATGTAGAAGTTTGTAGAGATGTTAGAATGATGTTGAAATCTCATGTTATGTGGCTGTTGTAGGGGAAATGTAATGCTGCTAAACGTAGAAATGTGTAGGCCACATGGCAGTTCACATAGAGTACAAGATGCTGTTACACTCTTACACGATGGTGGATTTCAATGTTATTGTAATTCAAAGTATTATTGAACCTAGAACTGAAAAATGTTTTATAAACGTTTCATATAATCATAGTGTGTAATAAGTTAGAATGCTGTTTAGAAGAATTAAATGTTTTACAGAGGCACAGGCCTGGAGGAGTCTTCAGGAATTTCCTGGGGGTACCGTCTTGCCGGAGAGGAGCCTGGGAAGCAAGGTCAACGCTAACGATGGGCCTAGAGGAGTATCAGCATGGAGCATACCAGAACCAACACCACGTGAGGGGCGTCTCTAAGGGGTGTCTCCAAAGGGCGTTCCTATTGTAAATGTGATTTTGTATTAGGGACAGCACCCCCCTGGGTGGAGTTAAGGCAGATGATCTGAGGAACCTAAGAGAGCGGATGGGTAGGCAGATAGGGAACTGCGAGACATCGTTTTGAAACAAAGACTAAGGGAAGTGTGTGATCTTCTTTGGAAGTCACCACTGCTGACACCTTTTTAGGTTAAGATCTTGTTAAGTAGGGATGTCACTTAGTTTAGTGTAGGGACAGTCTAATCTGATTTCTTTCCTTTCTGTAAATGACTCATAAGCTACAGCTTGTGTCTATTCTTGCAACTTTAATGATTTTTGAATTGGGTTTGGTAATATTCTTTTGCCGACTAAGAGCATTTAGAAAATTCATGTTTGTATTGATACCTGTATATCTTTTGAACCTTATATTGAGATGTTTGTATCTCCAGTTAAGTTTGGCTTTGTAATAAACTTTTAAAACCTTTTAAGCTTAAGTGGTTCTTTAGAGTGGTGTAAGTCATTAACGGATTAACCTGGTAGTGGATTGCCTTTTACTCAATGACAGGTACCAACAGTTCAGTCGACCTGAGTTGGGATCTAGGCCTATAACTATAGACCAGAAATCCCGCGTTAACACATGTAAAAGATTAAAAAATAAAGGTAAAAAAGCAATAGAAGTTCATCATTACATTTTTTTTCTTCTCACGCTCAAGCTTTATGAGACACGTTTTGAACGTGTCCAGATAACTGTCATATGCAACTGTGGGGTATTTTATTTGATAACGTAGAGCTAAATGTGCATTGCAGTTAAGTGTTCTGATATTTAGTGAAAGATGAATATATGTCAACGGGGAACACTGTTCTATTGAGTCGGATGGTTTCAAACTTTTCTAAATGAGAACAAATGAAGAGTAACATTTTATACAATATTTATTTCTGTCTTTGTAGCGAATTCTTATTTTCTGTATGATCACCCCAGATTACCCTATTTTTGCAGGTATTAGCACTCTATGCACAGCTGCTATTTAATGCCACAGTGTGTCGACTCTGACATTAAAATGGTAATGGCAAAATTGGTTGCACTCAATTGGTCCATTTAACAGTCCTGTATGACATGTGTAGATGGCACAGAATATGCCCCTGTGGTGTTGAAATTAAAAGTCATATGTTGGCTGCGGTATTTGCATACAGCATCATGTATATGTACCAGGAACACCACTGTGCTGTGGCTGGGGTGCAGTTTAATTACACTGCATTGACACATGGGGCCCGATTCCGATCTCACTCGGAAAGGGCACCGAACACGACCCAGCTGGAAAAAGTACGAGCCATACGCATGTTTTCTTCGCAACTCGTACAGCTGTACAAGCGAGCAAGTATGATGCGAGCAATGCAAAATTCACCGACCGAATCGTTTCCGGGTCCGAACCGCTCCATACTTCTGGTCCGTAAGCAAACCGTGCCGTGCAATAGATGCAATTTCCGACCGAACCCGTACCATGCACACGTCGGACAGCCGGTTTGAGCCGAAGTTTCCGGCTCGCAAAACATCCAGGAAGTTACCTTTTGGCGTCGGACCCCCCCATCACCCGCAGCCATACGACTCGGACACAGGGGGAGACCCAAGGGTCTCCCCAACACCGGCATGTACGGTGCGGATGGCACTGATGCGTACCCACTGTAGGCGCGCCCTTGTGTGAGATGTACCCATTCAGTCAATGGGAGCTCATGTACGCGACGTACGACCGGCTCCCATTGACATCTATAGGAGTCCGACCGAACCGAGTCCAGCAGTATGCCGCCGCATCGTATTCGCTCAGGCGGACTGCAGGAGCCCGGCTCGGTCAGAAAACACTCCGGATACGGCTCGGTCAGAGAGCTTTCCGAGCAAGATCTGAATTGGGCCCATTGTAGGGAAAATGGCTCTACCTAGAAGGAAAAGTCTATTTTTATATATTCATAACTAACTGTCTCTGAAAGTGTACCTTAAAAGCTCATTGGGCAGGGTGCTATTACATAAAAATGGATATCAGGGGTAGTGTGTAGTCCCAGTGACACAAAACCCAAAAACTATTTCACTGTGTCGGCTTTGTAATATTTGACCCTGTACAGGCCTAAATAAAATTAAAATATTTATTTCCTAGCTTCCTACTTAATTGATAAAATGTATTTAAAGATTGAGTAAGATTTTGATAACCTAAATGGAAAAGTAACATTATCAAATTGTACTTTAGGGTACCTGAACCAGAACTGGTGAAAACCGGTACTGTCACTCATCACACCTCCAGGGCTTGAATACATATCATTAGATTGGAGAGTTACCAACCCTGGCTCAGGGAACACTAGTCTGTGTCTGAGACTAAGAAAGGCAGAAGGGGTGTCAACTACAGACCACTTAGCAGAGATTAGCTATTTGGAAGTGGGCAGCAAGAGTTGGAAGAAGAAAGAGCAGCATTATAACCTACCTCATTTGACTCCTAATTATTACCAGGACCCTGCCAGGGCACCAAGCTCCAGTTCAGTATAGTAGAGCTTTCATTATTTCCCTGTCAGATGGGAGGAGTGCACATCTAACAAGGGAATTGCTGAGGAGCTGAAGACTGGCCTGCCTGCTGACATGTGGTTTCTGTAATCTTGAAAAAGGGGCTCTTTGTTAATGTTACAGAATGGCAAAGAGGAAGTGCTGCATGAATAAATGGGGTGGTGGGCATAAGAAATACGTTAGGAGTGAGTGGTAAAAATTATACATTCACTGGCAAGTGCACAGGATAAATCTGGCACCTCAACTACCACTTCCTCAAAACATTCATGGACCTCGGAACACTTCACCTGAAAATGAAGGTCCTGCTGGCGGAAGACTGTTTCCTGCTGGAAGAGGATGACTCATTTAAGCAGTACTCAAGTGCCACTCAGGGTCTGCAACTGTTCCCCAAAGGTCAAGTGACTGGTCTCCTGTTTGTCTGCTTCTGGGAAGAAAAATGCAAAATGACCACTGACGAATAGGGTCCAGCTGACCACAGAGCACATACCCTTAGGAAACCTGGCTATAGGAAGACATAGGGCCAGATGTACTAAGTGTTGTGCGACTGCAATTGCGGTACCAAAACAGTCATACATAGCTTCAGGAGTCATTATTATTCAAAGGGCGCCCTTGGAACACCCCTTCCTAATAGCGAGTCGCGGTCTGGCAAACGACAGACGACTTGTTCTCCAGGAGACAGTGGTAGTCGACAGACAAGACTTGCTCACCTATGCCGCCCCCAAAAACAGTGCTGGCCGGGTCATACTGCCCCTTCTCGCCCAGCCACATCACTGCTCCTAGCATTCTGCTACCATTTGGATCTTGTAAGAGCAATCTGGCGCAACAATGCAGGTTGTGACCTGGGTAGTTGGCATGTATGGACCTACATGTTGCAATGGGGTTAAGGGTCCCACTGAATCGAGGAAAGATCGGTGTGGAATTAGCAGTGTTTGAATTCAGATATAGTATTTAGTCAATCGTATTTAAACATGAATCATGCACAAAACAAAGAAATCTTTAGTGTCTTAAAAAACTTTTTTAGTTTTAGGCACATTTAAGAAATAGCATTTTTACTTGAACTGCCCTGGAAGAAGCATTATGCCACCAACGTCCTGGATAATATGGGAATTGCAAAAACTCACTTCGGGGTCACTCTGAGATTTGCACATGAAAGAGATTATTCCTGTCTCATCAAATTTAATTGAAAGTTTAATAGAGGTTTTACAGAGATACCAGGATGAAACACAATAGACCTGGCAAAATGCCGAGAAGAGCAATTTATCAAAAAAGAGGGTGAATCCAATACAAATACCATTGCTTTATTTATGGAGGTAGGCTATCTTTACTTTAAAATAGCTTTATTCGATTTTGAGCAAAATCATAAAAGCACAAATACAATGCATTTGATACAAAGATTAACGATTAAAGGAAAAACAATCATAAAAACATGTCACAGATAAAAACGATCATAATAGACAATCCATCATTTTAGTTAAAATCAATCCAAATTTAGGATACGACAAATCGAAGGTGCATTTATAAACAGCAGATTTTTGGGGATAAAAAAGTTAAGACAGCTTGCAATAAAATCCCACAGCTCACATGGTCTTCCTCAAGGCAATTACTATTCTCAAATATGATGCCACTGCTTTTACCACAAAAGCTGTTTCCAGCATCTTCAGTTTACAATCAGCAGCTCTGCATCCCCTAATGCCCCATTTATTAAAAATAGGCTTTAAAAACAGTTTCCTTGGTGCCACATAAAATTTACAGAAGAGAATGGAATGAATATTTGATTGGTCCGATGACCCATCGCATGGGCACTTCTCCAGATGTTTGGACCAATCATTACAGTTTGGGAACGTTACCAGATGATAATAGATGTCTGCCCGAAACCTAGTCAGTAGCATTCTTGAAAAGGGACTAGAATCTGTCATTAAATAAGGTTTTATACCTTTGTAAAGAGCAAAGGCCTGGCTTGCCCTGACCGTATGTTTATCTTTTTCGACAAGCCATCTTTTGTTGTCTAAAAATTCCAAAATCAGTTTTTTAAGCATACGCCTAGGGACAGATTCTAAGCACGCTGGGTTTTCAAAATATTCTTTATGACCAATATCTGTTGCCATGTTTTTAATGTAATGCAACCATTTGATGTTTCGTGCTCCATCCAACTGTAAGCAATCCAAAATAACCTCCCTGTTTAGGGATGTCTCTGGAGTAATCCAGATCTTGTGCCACAAGAGAAGGGGGGAGGATTTAATTATATCCTCAATGTATGGAATCCCCAGTTCATTATGGCTGAAGTAAATAGACGTTGATTTAGGTGTTTCCAGTAAATAACAAATAAAATCGTTTTCAGTAAGTTGTATCTGGTCAGTTCTTGTAAAACCCCAAATACCAGCGCCATAAATGCCGGTGGAAATGCATTTGGCTTTATATATTTGTATAAGCTCTTTAACTGGGCGACCACCTAATTTCCTCGCGAAGTTTTTCAAGGCACTGTTAGCTCTACTGAAAGCCAGATTTCTGGCATACACTGCCTTAGTCCAACTTCCCCTGCTGTCAAAGTTTACTCCTAAGTAAGAAAAAGTGGTGGTGTTTTCTATTTTTTTCTTATTCAAAAAGATTGCCTTATTAGTTTTTTGAGAGGCACTACATCTCATAGAATATGTTTTAGAAACATTAATTAAAAGCCCGCGTGCGTTCATATAATCAGAGAATTCAGCCACCGCCCTTTGCAGGCCGATAACGGTGCGAGATATAATTGCAGCGTCATACGCATACAAAAGGATGGGAATCGAATTTCCGCCCACAGCCGGATAATCACACTGAAAGGTCTTAAGGTGCTCTGCCACGCTATTTATACATAAAATAAAGAGAAAAGGCGCCAAAATGCACCATTGTCTCACTCCTCTTTTGATGCTGAATTTATCAGAGCATGCCCCGTCCCTCCCATGCGTCCCTGCATCCCTATACAATTCTTTAATAAATAGTGTAATCTGCTGATCTATGCCCATACCTTCGAACGTCTCCCAAAGCATAGAATGGTCTACATATTAGAGCATTGGAATATTGGGAACTCCATTGAAACCAATGGAGTGCTCTGGGCTTATAATGGCTGGTATAAGCCTGGAGCTCCAACATTCCAATGTTTCTTTGTTCACAGCTCTGGCTGTGAACAAAGGCTTCAGGGAACCTGAGGGGATTCCAATCCCCTCACGCTCCCAAAAGGCTTTGTTTTTTTTGTTAGAACATTCTGTCCTCTAGTGACAGACTGTTCTAATAGCCTCATAGCCCTTCGTAGATGGGCTATTCCGCTATTAAAGTCCCTCTCCCTTGTTAAAGGCCCTCGCCTTCGGCTCGGGGCCTTAAAACGCTGGAGAGGGCCTTTAATAGCCGGTATAGCCCTCTACGGCGGGCTATAAGGCTATAGTCAAACGCGGAGCTTAAGTCCACAAACGTTATAAAAAGACTTTCGTTCTTTGCTTGAGTGTATTTCGCAGTCAGCAGTGCTAAGTTCAGGCCCTGTTCTATCGTGCCCTTGCCTGTGCGAAAACCATATTGTAGGGTGGATATAACCTGGTTTTCCTCCACCCAGTCCTGCAACCTTTTAAGAATGATTCTGCCTGCTACCTTCATTAAAGCGTCTAGAAGAGATATTGGACGATAGCAGGCAGGATCATTCCTATCCCCTTTTTTGAAGATTGGCACTACTATTGCCTCTGGCCATGTGGAAATAAAGCCTAAAACATTAACACTATTTAAAACATTTGTTAATAGGGGTGACCACAGTGCTGGATTGCTTTAATATATGTCAATTGGAACGCCATCTGGTCCCGGTGCCTTCCCTGAAGCACTTTCCTTGATAGCCCTCGTTATCGCCTCATGCTCGAAGACAATCCCCAGTGGAAACCGCTCAGAGGACTGGTTATCAGTGACATTATTAGTCATCCGTGGGTAAGGGTTCTTATGCAAGGCGGAAAAATGCTCAACCCAGACATCTCCTGGTACTGCTATATCGATTATGTCTTTATCTTTGTCTAGGAAAAAAGGGGCGTTAACAGCCCTCCAGAAGGCAATATTATCATTTTTTAAACAAGCTTCGTGGAGGCTCTGACAAATTTCATGTTTTAGTTCTTGTCTCCTTCTGGCTAGGGCAGTCCGGTAGAGTTTTCGCGCCTGTCTTACCCGTTCTAATGATCTTGGTGATTCATGTAATGCCAATATTAGATTTGTATGTGCCTTTGAGCAATCTTTGTCAAACCAGCCCTTCCCTTTGTGAGAATGTTTTTTATGTGGTCTTAACAGCAATTTCTTTATTTCGGTCGTAATTTCCCCAAAAGAATCAAGGACTTGTTGATGGCTTTCCGATTTAGACAAACAAATCAGTAAATGGCCAAGAACTCTGGTGACCAGTTTATATAAAAAGATATCGGGCTCTACTCTCTCCCATTTGATAAAATAACCATTTGTGCTGCCTAAAGTTATTGGCATATGATAGATCGCCTCATTAGTTGGTACCTGTCCCGTTGTTAACAAGGAGAAGGAAATAGGGTAATGGTCACTGAAAGCAAGATCTAAAGTCTCCCAAGACAGAACTAAACCCCGATACCTAAGGGATAGAAGGGCAAAATCGATTATGGAGTTTACCCCTCTTCCGTTAAAGGTTGGTTTGAAATCCTCCGCTGGAGAGAAACATTTGTTTACAAAGCCCAAGTCAAACTCATAGATCAATGCGTTTAACAGATCTCCTATCCCTAAATGAGCAAAGTGGGTCGGTACTTCTGCCCTGTTCTCCTTCAGGGGGCAGATACCAGTATCTCTGCCAGTACAGATTGAACAGTTAAAATCACCTGCCCATATAAGTGCCATGTCTCCAGGACCTGTTTTTTCCAGTTACTTTAGCTGCCTCCTTAAGTCAGAAATAATACCATCCCATAAGGAGGGATGGGCATTATTATAAAAATGTATGATAGCCAGCTTATTTACTCCCAGCCAACTGACTAATAGGACCTGGAAAAACTCTGCCGAGATAAATTTGGTGGCTGTAATGTCAGATGCATTTGAAATATAAATACATAAGCCACCTTTGTTTCTGCCATGGTTGCTTGGTATAGCTGGGGTGTTAAAAGTCTGATATCCCTTTAAATGTATCTCATGGATCAGCCATGTTTCTTGGAAACATAGTATACTATGATTATGTATTCTCTCTAACCAGTCAGGGTCATCCACTTTGTTCTTCATGCCCGCTAGGTTCCAGGACATGATCAGTTGGCCTTTATGTGTCCTCTTGTCAGTAATGTCAGCCCCTGCTGTCCTACAATTTAAATCATTTTGGCCTTTTTGCTTACTTAATTCCTCATCATCTATGGTCATGGGGATGTCATCATGCTCTCTCCATCACTCCCGTGTGAGAGTCAATCAACCCCCTCCATTCCCACGAGTGAAGAGAAACGATTTGAGGTAGTGATATTAAACATAGGAGGCACCAGAAACCTACTATTTAAATTTCCTCTTCTTAGGGGGTTGCCTACTAAGGCTTTTGGATAGAAGTAGGTTAAGTCTCTGGTGGATATGCCTACTTCATAGCCTTCTGGGTACCAGTCTCTAATGTAGGTTACTGCCCTATGATCCCTAAAATTTATAATGATAACATCCCCAGGTACCTCTTTTGGTCTTCTTCCCACCCAACCTAGCCTTCTGACGTGTAGGATTTCTCCGTCTAGGTTTGGGGATAATGGCCTATTCGCTTTTAGCCAGTGAATGACCTTGTTCTTGAGAGTCTGATGGCTTTCAAACTTCCCCCCTGACAATTCTGGCACCCCTGTTAATACAATGACAAAGGCATCGGCATCCGGCGGGAGATCTATATACTGAGCAAGGCCTATGATGTCTTTGTCCAAATGGAGAGTCCTCTGCTTATTGCCATGTTCCTGTTGGCCTTTCTTAATTGATTGTCCAGCCCTGCTTTTATCCGGTACTTCCTTAGGCTTAGATGGTTCAGGGACATCGTTTATTGGCTGTGTATCCATAATATCATCGTGTTCTATAAGTTGCCGATTCCCACTAATTACATGGTTAGTTGTTTTTAAAACTATCTTCGGCTCAAGGGCAATCGGGGGGGTCGATCTTTGTCGACAGCTCTTTAAGTAAGTGGGTGTTAGCAGTTCCAATCGCTGTAATGGAACCAAGTTGTTGGTAATATCAGAGATTTAATCAATTGCTCAACGTTATTCATTAAAGCTTGCTGGGAATCTATAGTTGAAAGGTCCTGATCAGCTTTGCTTACAACTGGTCCTTTGGATTTCTTAGGGCTAATAGTGATCTTATGTATTTTTGCTCAATTCCCCTTTTGCTTGTTAGCCCCCCTTTTTCTTTTTATAGAAGTGCTTTGACCCAATGTTTTGATGTTAGCATCCCTCTCGTTAATGTGATTACTGGCTATTACTGGTGAAGACTCTGCCGGGATTGTTCAATTTGCGAATCAGTACTGATGTCAATGGGATTAGAATCCCCGGGTCTCCCTGGGCAATCGGGTAGATCTTGTAGCTGGGGGGGGAATGCCTATATCATTTGTTTGCCCTGTTCTGGAACCATCCTGTGTGGGGGTCTTAACTGACTGAATGGCCCCCAAGGATGATCGTTTATTCTGCCATTCAGAGGATATACGCCTCTCAGTTAATAAAATTTCCTTTTCTAAAACAGAAGTGGCCCTGGTGATAAAAGCATCTAAAGTCCCTCTAACAGAGCCTCCCACCAATTATTTCCGTCCTAAACTGAAAGTGCTAGTCATTTTCTATACAGGTGTTTCAGGACAGTAAACTTAAAAAGCATAAACACCTTACTGGATATAACGTTTGTTGACAGTAAAAGGTAGAGTCTTACTCGAATGTCCCGAGTGATATTGACCAAGGGTAGTGGCCCAGCCCAGCCTTGGCCAGCCCCGGATGGCCACAGACGGCCCACCCTTTGCCCGGGCTTACCCCGGCGCCGCCCGCGCGCGTCCCGTGACGCGGAGGGAGCACCCATGCTTTAAACTCCCTCCGGGCGCGGGAATGGGTGAAAGTGGGCGGGGCAGCGAAGCAAGGTTCTCTGGGGGCTGTAGTACCCCCGCTCGGCGGCCACGAGATCTTCCTGGGCGGCAGCGGGGGGGAACAGCAGGCAGAGGAGAACTTGGGCACTAACCAGCGCGAGTGCGGCACACCACAGTCCCAAAAGCAGCAACTTGTTTTCAAGGCAAGTGACTCTGTTAAGGCTCCAGCTCCACCGAGGGAGCGCCGATGCTTTAAACTCCTCCCGGGCGCGGGAATCGGTGAAGGTGGGCGGGGCAGCGAAGCAAGGTTCTCTGGGGGCTGTAGTCCCCCCGCTCAGCGGCCGCGAGATCTTCTTGGGCGGCAGCGGGGGGGACCAGCAGGCAGAGGAGAACTTGGGCGCTAACCACCGCGAGTGCGGCACACCACAGTCCCAAAAGCAGCAACCTGTTTTCAAGGCAAGTGACTCTGATAAGGCTCCCGCTCCACTGAGGGAGCGCTGATGCTTTAAACTCCTCCCGGGCGAGGGAATGAGTGAAGGTGGGTGGGGCAGCGAAGCAAAGTTCTCTGGGGACTGTAGTCCTCCCGCTCGGCGGCCATGAGATCTTCCTGGGCGGCAGCGGGGGGGAACAGGAGGCAGAGGAGAACTCGGGCACTAACCAGCGCGAGTGCAGCACACCACAGTCCCAAAAGCAGCAACCTGTTTTCAAGGTAAGTGACTCTGTTAAGGCTCCCACTCCACCGAGGGAGCGCCGATGCTTTAAACTCCTCCTGGGCGCGGGAATGGGTGAAGGTGGGCGGGGCAGCGAAGCAAGGTTCTCTGGGGGCTGTAGTCCCCCCACTCGGCGGCCGCAAGATCTTCCTGGGCAGCAGCGGGGGGGAACAGCAGGCAGAGGAGTAGTTGGGCGCTAACCAGCGCGAGTGGGGCACACCACAGTCCCAAAAGCAGCAACCGGTTTTCAAGGCAAGTGACTCTGTTAAGGCTCCCGCTCCACCGAGGGAGCGCTGATGCTTTAAACTCCTCCTGGGCACGAGAATGGGTGAGGGTGGGCGGAGCAGCGAAGCAAGGTTCTCTGGGGGCTGTAGTCCCCCCGCTCGGCGGCCGCGAGATCTTCATGGGCGGCAGCGGGGGGGGGGACAGCATGCAGAGGAGAACTTGTGCGCTAACCAGCGCGAGTGCGGCACACCACAGTCCCAAAAGCAGCAACCTGTTTTCAAGGCAAGTGACTCTGTTAAGGCTCCCGGTCCACCGAGGGAGCGCCAATGCTTTAAACTCCTCCCGGGTGCGGGAATGGGTGAAGGTGGGCGGGGCAGCGAAGCAAGGTTCTCTGGGGGCTGTAGTCCACCCGCTCGGTGGCCACGAGATCTTCCTGGGCGGCAGCGGGGGAGAACAGCAGGCAGAGGAGAACTCGGGCACTAACCAGCGCGAGTGCGGCACACCACAGTCCCAAAAGCAGCAACCTGTTTTCAAGGCAAGTGACTCTGATAAGGCTCTCAAATGCGTCTCCTTCTCTGCTGGGCTTATGTTGCACACAGAAATCGTTATTGGCCTTGGCAGAAAATGAAATGAAATGTTCTGACAAGAAAGTAAATTAAGCACGGATATGGAATTAAACCAGCTTTGGTGTTTAAAAAAAAACGGTGCACTCCCCTTAGAGATAATATAATTCTCCCAAGAAGAAAGAAAAAGTCAGACGTGTGCTTTAGTTTTCAGGTATATTTAAGGTCCCCTCAGTTTATTTTCAAAATTTGTTATAGAAAATGCACTAAAACTCATTGGTGTAGCAAAATTAAATAGGTTTCTGTACAATATTAATCACTGTTAATGTGCCATTGATTCTATTTGGCATGGGCACACTTTTAGGCTGAATAGTATGGATCCAATTCACAGAAGTAAATTATGTAATACGCCTGCGTTTATGACACAATTTACCTTTTTTTTATGCCAGCCAGGTATTCATAAGTGATTCCTCGCAGGTGTGAGCTCATTTAGCTGTGGCGAGATATCCTCACCTTCTTTTAGTTTGGCACAGAGCAGTCAGGCTTATCGAAAGAGGCAATATGTAAAATATTTGTGCAAAATGCACACTAACACAATGAAACCATTACAAAAATTTTCCAGATAGGGTAAGCAAAATAGATTATATTTGTATGAGACAAGCAAGACCAAAGCAACAAAAATCAAATAAGTAGAACTGGAGTTATGCATTTTTAAAGAATAAATAAAAAGTAGACATTTTCCTCAACAGGACAGAGACCAGCAGGCAGCAGGGCAGCACATCAAAGCAGAAAAGCAGTTCTTCCAGAGTGGCAGCCAAGTAGAGTGACAATCCTAGTAGCACAGCAGTCTTTACTACTGTAGCGTTCTTCACAGGTCCAGTAGTATACTGTCTTGGTAGGGTCAGAGGCCCAGTACTTATACCCAGTTGTGCCTTCAAAGTGGGGGTGACTTTAAAGAGGGCTCTTTGAAGTGCACACAGGTCCTTTCTTCCCAGCCCTGGCCCCAGATTATCAGAACAGGGGTAATTAATCCTTTGTGTGGGAAACAGGACAGTGCCTATTCAGGTGTAAGTGTCAGCTCCCCCTCTCTCTTCCTGCCCAGGAAGAGCTATCAGAATGCAAATGAGTTTTCTGGCTTACCCACCCTTCCTGTGTTTGTGGCTGTCTAGAGGGAATGCACAAAGTGTAGTTGTCACCCACCCAGACGTGTATCAGAGACAGGTTACAAGGTACACTGAGCAGTAAGAGTAGATAAATGTCCACTTGCTAAAAGAGACATTTCTAAAACAGTAATGTTAATTTCAACTTTACCAGTAGGGAGGATTTATTATTACCATTCCGAAGATATGAAACACAATGCAGCTATTCCTTTCTAATCAGTAATTACAGCTTATGAGTGTATTAAGGAATTCCCATTGCTAGTCCAGGAGAGAAGAAGGACTCACAGTAGTAAAAAACATACTGTTGGTTGTGTGTCACCTGCCAGAACATGTAACACTTAAAAGTACAAGCCCTACGTTTTGGTTACACAGCATCCTGCCCTTGGGGCTACCTAGAGTCTAATTAGGAGTGACCTATGTATAATAAAAGGAGAGTTTAAGGCTTGGCAAGTGATTTTAAATGCCAAGTCTCAGTGGCATTAGACTGCACACACAGGCCTTGCAATGGCATGCCTGAGACAGGATTGAACAACTACTTGTGAGGGTGGCACAACCAGAGTTGCAGGCCCACTATTAGCATTTAGATTACAGGCCCTATATTTAGGGTATGACACCTTACAACGGACTCATAAGTATACTCAATATATCAATTGTATTAAACCAATTTTACCAGGTTTAGGGGAGAATTTGAATTTAAAAACATTTATATAGCGCACTTTTACCATGCGGTTTCTTGGCGCTGTTAGGTTGCAAGGAAGCAGGCAGGAGCGGAGGGGGATTTAAGCATTGTAGGCTTGGGAAAAGAGAAAAGTTTTGAGGCCCTTCCTGAACTCGATATAGGAGGAAGATATACGGAGTTCCAAGGGAAGGGAATTCCAAAACGCAGGAGCAAGCACTGCGAATTTCGTGCCGCCAGTCTTTTTCTTGCTGAAGCGGGGAATGGTTAACAGAGCCTGATGAGTGGACCTAAGCTCACGTCCAGGTATGTAAGGGGTGATGGCAGAACAGATGAATTCCGGGGCAGTGCCCATTTTAGCCTGAAAAGTGGTGCAGCCAAGCTTGAACAGGGCACGCTCTTTCACCGGCAGCCAGTGCAAGGCCTGCAATAGGGGGGTGACTCGATGGTATTTGGGCAGGCCGTGAATCAGGCGGGCTGCCTGGTTCTGCACCAGCTGCAAACGGCGAATGGCGTAAGCTGGAGCGCCGTTATAAATGATGTTCCCATAATCGAGGCGCGAAAGCACCATGGCCATCACTATAATTTTTAGGGCGGGTAAAGAAAAAAAACGAGAGATCTTCCTGATGATTCGGAGGGAAAAGAAACAGGAGGAAACAACCGAACTAACCTGAGAGTGAACAGAAAGTGAAGGATCCAGGAAGATGCCGAGGGTCTTGACCTTGGGGACTGGGAGCGGGGGAACACCAAGTGAGGAGGGCCAGTGAGAAGGGGACCAGGGACTGCAACCACCTCTGGTCAAGACTAGCTCCGTCTTGTCCGGGTTGAGTTTGAGGTGGTTGCAGTTCATCCAGTCTTGAATGAGCAACATAACCGATTGGACATTTGAGGCAGAGGAAGCAGAGTGGGAAAGGGTAAAAATTAGCTGGAGGTCATCGGCGTAATTGAACACCGTGACCTCGAGCTGCTGTAACATAAAAATAAGGGGGTAAATGTATAAATTAAACAAAAGAGGGGAGAGGGAGGAGCCTTGGGGGACTCCACATACTACCTTAC
The DNA here is from genome assembly GCF_964261635.1 of Lissotriton helveticus. Taxonomy (NCBI): domain Eukaryota; kingdom Metazoa; phylum Chordata; class Amphibia; order Caudata; family Salamandridae; genus Lissotriton; species Lissotriton helveticus. Next base: position 873,145,981 of record NC_136068.1, on the reverse strand, counting down.
GAGAGGCAGCGGTGAAACCGGCAAGATGGACAGCCTGAGCCCTATCACTCAGGAAGGACTTAAGCCACGCGAGGGCCAGGCCCTCTATACCCGCCGCCTTGACACGGGTGAGGAGGATGGAGTGGTCCACCGTGTCAAAAGCGGCGGATAGATCTAAAAGAATGAGGGCCTGGGGGAGGTTGGTATCAATGCCCTCGCGTAGGCTGTCCATCACTGAGATCACTACCTTCTCCGTAGAGTGGAGGGGGCGAAAGCCCGCCTGCCGGGGGGAGAGGCAGTGGTTGGTTTCCACGTAGGTACTCAGGATGCCGGTTACATAGGTCTCAAGAACCTTGGCCAGGTAAGGTAGAAGGGAGATGGGACGGTAATTGGAAGGGGTAGAGGGGTCGGCGCCGGGTTTTTTAAGGATAGGGATGACTGCCGCAAATTTATGGGCAGTGGGAACCACTCCAGATTTGAGTGAATCATTTAACAGTGTGAGGGGAGGGGTAGGACAGTGTAGGAAGACTTCTCGCAAAATGCAGGCAGGGGCAAAGTCAAGGGGGGAGCCTGACTTTACCTTATGGAGCAGGGGAAAAAGTGTAATAGTGGTCAGAGGGGGAAAGGAGGTAAGCTTGGAAGTGGTGGCGGGAGGGGAGGGATTGATGAAAGCAGAGGAAGGGGGAGAGATATTAGCCTTGATTTTTGCGACCTTATCAACGAAAAAATCGTTGAGGGAGTCGCAGAGCAGTTGAGATGGGGGGATCAAGGCCGTGGCTCTGTTAGATGAGGCAAGCTCATGTACTGTGGCAAAAATCTCTTTGGATTGAGATTCAGCTGCTAGTATCCTGTTTGAATAGAACAGGGTCTTGGCGTCAAGTATACTTTGTTTATATACTTTAAGCACAGAAAGGTAGATGGTTTTTTTACCGGGGCAATATTCTCTTCTCCAGGCACGCTCCGCTCTGCGTGCGGCTAACTTCTTCTCCTTAAGATCGGGGGTAAACCAGCGGTTAGCAGCATGGGCACGCTTCACCGTGATCCGTCTCAGGGGAGCAAAGTCGTCGCCTGCCCGGGTCAACCAGCCATCGATAGTAGTCAGCTGGTCCGGGGCGGCGAGGCCTGAGAGGTCAGGGCAGGAGTAGGCTAGGGATGAGCAGAAAGATGGCATGTCAGCCTTACCCCATTTTCTAGCCCAGGTATTCTTGGAGAGAGGAGGTTTAAGCGCTGGGGCTAACGCGAGGGAGAAGGAGATAAAAAAATGGTCCGACCAAGAGCAGGGAGAGATGACAGGGGGAGTAGTGGGAATATTTAGGGTCCAGACTTGGTCAAGCAAGTGGCCATGAACATGGGTGGGACTATGGACGAGGGGAGAAAAGTTAAGACTGGTCATGAGGCAGGTACATTCTTTAGAGAGGGGGCTTTCGGCGGGATGGTTAGGCCAAAAATTAAAATCACCCAACACCAACACTGAAGAGTTGTTAATAACCAGTGTGGCGAGGATGTCCTGAAGGCAAGAGACAAAGTTGGAAGTTGCATGAGGGGGTCGGTAAATGAGAACAGCAGTGAGGGGGCACATGCACATGCACTTTATCACTGATCAGCAGTGGTAAAGTGATCAGAGTCCTAAGGCCAACAAAAAGATACAGCAAGAAGAGGAGGCAAGCAGGTACAACGTTTGGGGAAATGCCCCCAAGGATAACAGGTCTGAAAAATACTTGCTGATACAATCTGTCAAAAGTCACAACATCTCTTCAACTACACGAATGAATACCACCATCCAAACAAATCAAACTCATTCTTCAATGTTGACCTGCTAGACACCCAACACTCTACCTGACATCTTAAACATCAAGTTATGGGGCTGAGTGCTCAATCAATACTTATTGACAATAATACAGCACTGTTATTTATTGGTAAATGAGGCAGCATGCTCTGGCAACCTTTACCTAAACATGAGATTCTCTTAAATGCCTAACCTTTACATCTTCTGTTACTAATGCATTCATGGTCATACCATGCCCAGATCAAAAGTCATCAAGGGCAATCTAGGCAATTGCACACAGTTTTCCATTGCCCATGAGATGGAATATACTGGATTATTCCTTCCTACATACCTACATAAGAAATGCTCAAGATAGGGAGGTTGGTCCAATAATCTTCTAATGCTTGCTTCCCACAGGATCCGTGCCAAATAAAGTGTGTGGTCAGGAATTTTAAGCAAAGTTTGCTGGCATTACATCTCTGCAACAATGAGGCATGATGCTTTTACCACAAATTATACAAAAGATATACTGCTCAGACCTTAAACATTTGTTGCAAGAAAAGAGCTGTTAGTAGGTGGGCCACCAAAAGCCAACATCTCACAACCTACTTTCTGTAGGATTCGTGATTACCTAGCCCTCTTCTTTGACAGACTTGACACAATTAATCTGTTTGTATGGAACTAATGTTTTGCATCAAGGTAAACTTAGCGTAGTCCTTTGCAATGTCTGAATTTTGAAAGCACAGCTGGGATCTATGCCTATTGTTTCAAAATGGTATTGTCAGACATAAACATATGTTTACAGCTGAAACTACCTGTCAGGAAATCACAAAAGTATTTCTCACAAGTGTAATTGAATTTTCAATTGCAGATTTCTTAATCATCAGAGGAGAAAATCAGCAGCAGTAAAGCACACTCAATGGGTGAAAGTGGGCGTTAGCAGGTGCAGTTTGTCTTGTAAATTTGTGAAAACCTATAACTCTGAGCATGTTGGAGTGACAAACTAAAGTCTGACCCTTTCCCACCTTGAAATGGGCATACAATTACTCTAGCCAAGAACTGAAATGACTTGCATTCCCTTCACCTAGAACCTAAGCTTTTCTGGGTGTGTAATGGGTGAGCTTTCTTCACAGGGAAAAAAATATGTTTGCAGATTCAACTGCCATTCCCAGTATAAAAAATTGTTTGCTGTGTACAATTCTATACAGGAAGCGGAGGCAGGCTTAAGAAAGTCACACAATATATGTAATAGTATCCCTGGAAACCTTTCACTGGCATAGCCTTGCAGGTATAATGTCACATTTCATTTGTCAATAGCAAAAAGGTGTTAAGTATAGGCAAAGTCATAAAACTATACTTCTCATATCTATTGATTACTTGTGTAATTTGAACCACGGGCTGTTTTGAACAGCCCTTGTCAGCTATTGGTTTAAAAGATCATTCCTGAATCATCCATTTCCACTCTTGTACCTGTTAATGCTTCCCTTTCTGTTTGCTGTGTATGTCGCTTTAATGCATCTCCAACCCACCCCTCAGTCTCCTTCGTTCCTCCCAACACTTTTTCTTTCAGCTGTATGCTACTCATTGTCCCACCTGCCTCTGATTCTCATGCTTTCCTCCTCTGTACTCCTCATTATATTTGCCCGCTTTTTCCTGATTCTTCCCTTCAGTCCCTCCTTATTTCCCATGTGTATGCTGTATTACCCCGATAGCTTCTCAGTAATATCATTGCCAGGTACTTTTTTTTTCTTTCATAAAAACAAAAGGCTGTCTATAAAGAAGACTATAATGAATACTCTATTGCTATCTGTGAGGAAGTAATTATTAGTTGGGGTGATTGGGAGTTCAACACTAGTAATAATGACACTGTCTAGTTAGGTCAGGTAAAGGCTTCAGTAATGTAAAGCTGAGATCAACTGATAGTAACTCTGGTACAGAGCAGACAAGCTTAGATTAAGAAAATTAGGAAAACTTTAAGAAGTGCTAATACAGTTCGAAAATGAAAAACACAGCACAATAAAAATCCCACGCCAATTCATAAAATTAGGGAAAAAGCTCCTGAGGCAACTCTAACTCTATAAGGCTGAACCTTTCTTCCCTGTGCAAATCTCCTGTACTCACCTTAGAGGTGAGAACAGGGAAATGAGCCACCCTCCTATGTTGTCACTCAAAAACGCTTCTGGGGGGCAGCTCTTCTACCACTGGAATTGGTACCTGGCTGGCTAGGTAGACCAAAAATGGGCCAGGCCCAGGTGGTAGCTACATCTAACTGTGACTAGGTTTGCCTCTTTGAAGTATATTAAGTTCCTGGGTACAGCACAAATGGCAGTCCTGCCAGAGGAACAGAACACCTCACCACACACAAGGTCTTTGTCTTACCTCTGGGACAGGTTCACACCTCATCAAGAGGCTATTCAGATCCTGAGTGACAGTTGGAGGCTCATGCAAATGGACTTCTCAAGTCTTTTGGAGGTAAATAAGTGACTTTCTAAACATCCCTGTTCTGAAATGTTTAATGCAAATCTCACTTCACCAGTGAAATGGGCTTGCAACACATATTTGATAAAGTCCATGAATTACCTTTTTAGCTGTATCGTAAGCAGAAATAACAATATTAAATTTAATATGGTTACTCAATGTTTAGCTATGAATAATTAATCCTGCTATGGTGAAAATAACTTTTATATCAGAAAATGCCCCTTTGTGAATGATCACCCCACATTCTTTTGACTTTTTTATTGGCTTTTATACTCTGCACACTATGGTACTGCTGTCACATGTGCAGGGTATATGCTCTGACCATTATAATATGTAGAAATTGGCTAAATAATGTCTGGCATGTTTGACTCTCCCATAAAGCCATAGCATATGGTGTGGAAACCACACGCATGGCATGGAAAGTTAAAATTTACCTGAAGACTGCAATACGTATTGTGCCATACACTAATATGACAAGGACAATATGCCATTGTAGCCTGACAGCTGCAGTTCAAACCTGCAGTGCAACCTGTTAAAATAATCTTTTTGGCAGGTAAAAATCTCAATTTTAAATATTAGTAAGTAACCCCTTTATAGGCATTTGAACCCACCTGGTAGGGCGCACGGTATTTAGGAGTGATCCATGTAAAATTGATTTTTAATATGTCCTTACAGTAACATGGCGCAAAAAGCTATTTTCACTGTGGTAGTACTAGTGGTCTTAGGTAGAAAAACAGTGTGCAGATTAAAATACTACTACAGAGGTAGTGAGTAAAGAATTAAGTTCAAGAAGTTCCCATACATGGGGTTGACTAAGCCACTAGGCGTGCACTTGATGAGGTCCACGATGGAAAAAATATGAATGGGGAGTATGTGGAAATGTTTCAACAATAACACAGGGGGCTTAGGGCCAAGGAGGATACGCAGGAAGGACTATGAGTTGTCAAAAAGAGGTAAAATGCTGATTACAATTGAAAACTGAATTGTGGGCTTCTTAATCTTCAAGAGTGTATATTGTGAAAAGTTCCTAGAGTGGTGTGTAGCGTCATTGAAATAGATGGGAGCGAACAGGAAAACACAGATCACCTATGGTGGATATGCCTGGGCACAATACGATGACGAGTTTAGGACGGTATTGCCCTTAACTCTCAAGCTAAATGGGCAGAAATTGACTCCAATTTCTGGCAATATACGATGGGGCCTTCTAAATTTGAGAAGAAAACTATCTTTACCAGTAGTGGTCTCACCATATTATACTGGCCCTTTCAAGGGAATCCAACTCGATGTGGGGTGAGGATAGTAACAAAAGGAAACAGAGGGATACTGGGTGCCTGCTGGGACTTTAACAAAGGTATATGTACAAGAGAATACTGCAAATTCAGACACAGGTGCTCAAATGCCTATACACTGCAATCGGGCAGCAGAAAGCTACCAAGGGCAACAAGCAGGGCAGTGGACCCAGCAACTGGGAAAAATTGGTTCGAAGCACAATGCGTAGCCATCAGGTTTTAGGGGGGTAGGGGAACATACGGAGCAGTGGAAAAGGGCTCATACACCAATTAACTTAGAACAGCTGGATTTCTGGTGGGAACACTTTGACATCAAGGAGGACGCTAAACTGCTAAAAGAAGGTTTTCAATGGGTATTTATGCTGAGGGCCCTGGGCACGTAGATGGGCCATAAATATAAAATCTGCCAAGGCACATAAGCAGGTTGTAAGGCAAAAGCTCCACAAAGAAATTCAGGAGGGAAGAATGGCGGGATCATGTAATGACTGGCCAATGGCAGACCCGATTGTCTCACCTATTGGTGTCCTTCCCAAAAAAGAGGCGGGTCATTTTCAATGCATGCAGCACTTGTCACAGCCAGAAGGGAACTCAATGAATGATTTCATAGCAGATGAGATTTCATCAGTATCTTAATCATCTGCAGATGTTGCTATGTCACTCATCGAACAACTGGGAAAATGGGCACACATGGCCAGAAGCGACATTAGGTCTGCATTTAGGCTGTTGCCTGTACACCAAGAGGATTGCTGGGGATTCAGTTTGAAGGACAATGGTATACGAACAAGGACCTGCCCATGGGGTGTTTGATTTCCTGCTCATTGTTTGAGCGCTTCAGCTTTTTCTTACAGTGATTATTTAAGTTGCATACAGGGCATAAGGATGTGACACATAAACTTGCTGATTTCTTTTTTGTAGGTCAGGCGAATCTGCGGACTACCAGCAGCAGTTGGTAAGTTTTCACAAGCTCTTGGGGAAATAGGGGAGCCATTGGCAGTGGAAAAGACAATCTGGCCCAGAATGCCCTCTCTTTTTTGGGCATTGAACTTGAGTCAGTTTGTATGGAAGCACGATTACCTCTGGACAAGCAAGGGATTATGCAAGTGCTTGTTGGGCTCTATGGGGTTTATTTACAAGCCGATTGCGCCACTGGTATGTCACTTTTTCCCATATTAAAAAGTGACACAACTGCAGTGCAAGTGGCTTGTAAATAAGCCCCAATCTTAGCAAAAGCCAAGATAACTGTGAGGAATGTACATGTAGAGTTTGGGCATTTGCACTTTGCATGCAAGGTCATCAGAAAAAGTAAAACTTTCTGAAGGTGACAAGGCCACCATTAGGATGGCGGGCAGATCGCACCCGCCAGGCTAGCGGTAGCCACCGCCAGCCTGGCGGGGGCAATCCGCCTGCCATTCGTGCCGGAATGACCCCCCGCCATATTATTATGGTTGGGGGGTCCGTGGCAGAAGGAAAGACCGTCCGCCGCTTTTCCGCTCCGGTCGTGACCGGGCGGAAAAGGGTTATATGTGGTGGCGGTGTCTATCAGACACAGCCAGCCATATTAGAATGTGCATTTTCCAATGCCTTTCTGTGGCGGCATTGCCGCCACGGAAAGGCATGCAGAGTCTGCTTTGGGGGCCCGTTACGGGCCCCCAGGTACTCCGGGGGTTTGGGGGGTGCACATGTGGGGTACCTATCACGGTGCCTGTCACGTTGTGCTTTGAAATACACAACATGTATTTTTATCATTGCACCGCCCGCCACAATGTTAAAAATGCTAATTTCCCCCACGGGACCCCCGCCCTTATGGCGGGCGTTCCCTTTCTACGATGGGATGGCGGGCGGACAAAGTCTGCCCGTTATCCTAATGGGACCCTAAGTGCTTCTCTATCATCCCCAATATCATGCCAGCAGGAGCACAGTAGGACTCTTGAAGGTTGCATCAGTTTTTGGATGGTATACCGTCCGTTGCCCAGAAAGAGTTTGAGTGGAACGTTGAGATTTATTCTGATGCAGAAGCTGACATGGGATTCAGTTTGTACTGGCAAGGAAGGTGGTGCCCAGAGGAGTGACCCGCAATTTGGAAACATAGGGTCAGGAGCGCGGCCTTCCTAGAAGTCTTTCCTCTAGTGGTAGCAGTGGCATAGTGAGGCGAAAAATTTGCACCAAAGAAAGTCCTGTTTAGGAGCGATAATTTGGCGGTGGTGCTCATTGTTAAGAGTAAGCCAGAGATGCCCAGGTACTTACTTTTTTAAATGGATGTTTGAGACATGATATGTGTCAGGTGAGGATAATGACATTGCAGATGTTTTGTCTCATTCACAGTGGGAGAAGTTCCTTGGGCTGAAAATGGACATGGACAGGGACAAGACACCACTGCCAAGGTAACTGTGGAGAGTTGGTGACAAAGGATGTTCCAGCTGGTAGTAGTGTTGTTGGCTGAGTCCACAAGTCGTTCATATGCACAAGCATGGGAGGGTTGTCAGTAGAAACTTTATTCGGTCTTTTACAACCATAAAAGTATACAAATAGGCAACATACCATTCATTAAAATAAGTAGATAAGAATAATAAAATAATCTATACACATTCTTAGAGCCAATAATATTCAAGTCATTTTAAAATTATTTTAAAATGTCTTCAAGCCACAATTCATTTTTAGTATAAAAAAAGAAAACCAAAAACATTTGTATATTTCTTTCCATGTTACTTTTACCCTTTCATAGCTCGTTCTCCATGTAAGCTTTAAGACATAGTCAGCTCAAAACTCATTACATTTAAGGAACTCTTTAACTTTTTTTATATATTTCCCGATGGCACAAGCTATGTCTAAATTAATCATTTCCACTAGAAGGTTTACTGCTTGCGTCCTATTTTTAATATCATACTTTTTAAAAATCGGACAGAAAAACTTGGACATAAAACCTCTTTGAATTTCTAAAACCTTCTGATAATCCATTAATATATGTATGTTTTCACATGTTGTGCAGGTGCATTTTCCTTTGCTGTTTATCATAGATCTTTTTATCCCTTTATTCGCATAGTATGGGTTTACCCTGATTCTTATAAATATAAAGAGAGATTGGAATGGCCCAACTATCTAAGGGACAGGGTACCAATAAAATGTCAAAAATTCGTATCAATACCACAATCACGCTCACTAATCCACGCTTCACTACGTCACCATTTACAGTGCCATAATAGGGAGAATCCAATAGCTATCAATGCAAGTACCCCTCAGTCATAAAGGAACGCGAAATGTTTCTTACCACAAAGTATACATTTATTTTTGATCATATATAGAATAAAAACAATAAAATATCAATACAATTTGTACATTAAATCATATCCTCAACAATTTTCACATAAAAAATATACACAGTATACACAAAAAGAGACCGAAACCCGTAATGTTGACCTAACTCATCAGGATGTTAATTTATTGGAATCCTTACAACTAGGTCAGAATCACATAGACAAGTACTGACAAGTAGTTCCTTGAATTTAACTTGAGTAATGGCGTTGACGCGTATCGATGTATTGCTCAGTATGCACCACCTTTATCAAGGCTAGTACTGCTCTATGTCTCTGTCACAACCAACATTTTGTTTTCTATGTATCTAAATAAAAACACAAAGATAAAAACAATATAACACATTATGTTTTACACAATTTTCAGGTTATTTTCTTCATGACATTATTTTATTAATACCCACTTCATTGTGATCAGCAATTTTAAGATATGCAAACATAACAATATAACAATATTCAGGTTAGCTGTGTATTTAAGTGTGATGCCCTAAATTCTATATCATCCATCCTCATTGCCATTTGCCCAAAAGGTCCACCCTCCCTTGTATATTTTTCCATCGTGGGCATTCAAGTAGTTGTTTTCATAACCTATGAAAAACTCTGCCCACTTGGCACCCGGATCCATACAATGGCCACAGTCATACCACCAATCATTCATCCAAACAGATGCTAACATACCATAACATGTAATAGTGCTAGATAGGGGCCACTATGCAACAGTCTCCAAAACACTTTCTTGGGAAGCAGCATCCATCTATAAAATAATAATAGTCTTGCACTATAAACCAAACCATCGGATCCAAGTTTATTATTGATCTCATAGTGTGTTGATCTCATGGTGTGTTACCTGTATAAAAACTACCAACGATGGACCCACTATGGGCATTCTCTTACGGAGTCCTCTGTAGGAATGGTTGAAACCCTCATAAGGTCAAAGACCTACTGTTTACGGCCGTGCTGCCAGAATGCACAGATCTTCAATCTAAAATAGTGTAATCACAAACCATATATAGTTATGACCTCAATCAGGCACCAACCTAACAATAACCCTATTCAGGCCTCGCTCATAAGTATACCTGGATGTTATTTCCAAAATGTGTGCTTTGATATTCCATGTCCTCTATTAAATCCCATTTGGTGGTTCGTAATAATATAGTTGCCAATAAAATCAATAGTTCTTCTTTACCATACTGCAGTCCCCATGTACGGAGAACCCTGTATCGGGTGAAAGACACAAAACATAGCGCCCCATTAGGATGTCGGGTGGATCATCAACGCCATGCGGGCGATGGCGATCCGCCCGACATCCTTCCCCGCCTGCCACCCATTTCCCGCAGTGGAAAGACCGTCTGCGTTTTTTCCGCCTGGTTAAGGAGTTGACCGGGTAGAAAAGGGTTTCATATGGTGGCGGTGTCTGTTAGACACCGTCATCCATATTAGGGTGTGTGCGGGGACATGCTTTTCCGTGGCGGCAATGCCGCCACAGAAAGGCATGCAGGAATGTCTTGTGGGGGCCTGTTGCGGGCCCCCTGGGACTCCGGGGGGTGGGGGGTGCACATGGGGGGTACCTATGGCACCCCCCAGCGCACTTCACTGTATAACGTGGCAGGCACCACACAGTGCCTGTCACGTTGTGCATTAAAGTGCACAATGTGCATTTTTAGCATTGCGGCGGGTGGTGCTTTCAGCACCGCCCACTCCAATGTAAAAAATGCGGGATGCGTCCGCCAGTGTGGTGGGCGCATCCTAATTGCCCCCACGGAACCGCCGCCCTTACGGCGGGCGTTCACATTTTACGTAGGGAGCCCGCCATCCTAATGGGCCCCATAGTGTCAAAAAGCTATAATACATTTTCCATTATACAACTTTTTAAAAAACTGTATGTGCCTCTAAGCACCTTCCACAGCATAAGTGCATGTGGAGTTCAAGTTGTGGACATAATGGATGTATTCCATAGGATAACTCCTGTCACAACTAATACATAAATTCAATATTCACCCCCAAATCAAACTACACTAACAATGGCAATTTCAATCCTCTCAGCTAGTCTCGCCCATTTCCCTCATCTAATTATTACCTCCAGGTGTCAAAAGGTTTCCTTCCTTCCGTTTTATTTTATTTATTTATTTTAACGACTTGTAGAGCGCCTGGTGACCCGAAGGCATCCCCGCGCTATAATGGTTATGAAATCCAGATGAGATGGAGGAGAAAGTAGACGAAGGGGGGGGGCGTTATTTCGGGAATAGAAGTGTTTTCAGTTTTTTTCTGAAAGTGAGATAGCTGGGTTCCAGTCTGAGGGTCCGGGGGAGTGAATTCCATCCGGTGGAAGCTTTCACAGAGAAGCGTCGGCCTCCAGTGCGTGTCTTTTTAAATTTGGGGTTGTTGGCTAGGTGTTCATTCTCGGACCGCAGGGATCTGGGAGCTATATAAGGGGTTACCAGGTCGCTGAGAATAGGAGGGCCAGCTCCATTAATCAGTTTGTAGGCCGTGCACATGGCTTTGAATTCCACCCTTTGGCGGACCGGGAGCCAGTGCAGGGCTTTGATAGCGGGTTTAGCTGACACTCTGGAGGGAAGGTTCATGAGTAGTCGGGCTGCAGCGTTCTGTGTTCGTTGCATTTTAGCCAAGGTGGCCTCTGGGGCTCCAAGGTAAACCATGTTACTGTAGTCCAACCGTGACAGTATTAGCCCTTGGACCAAGAGTTTCCTGGAGGCGGGCGGGAGTAGGGGAAGAATCTTGCGGGTGGTGCGCATAAGCCCAAAACAGGTTCCTGCAGTTTTGGCCGCTTGTGTTTTCATTGAGAGCTCGGGTTCTAGCCAGACTCCTAGGGTTTTAATTTCTTTTTTCGGGGTGGGAATTTCCCCGAACACGTCTGGCCAGGCTGATGGGGGGATGGTCACCCATTGCTTTCCCATGAGCATCACCTCGGTCTTCGACCCGTTTAATTTGAGTGATGATTCACACATCCATCAATAGATTTCCGTAAGGCAGTTTGCCAAGTTGTCTGGGTGGTCGTCTAGTTGGGATAGGGAGACGACCAGCTGAGTGTCATCCGCGTAACTCACTATTTTGATGCCGAAGGGTGTCACCACGTCTTCAAGGGGGGCCATATAAGCATTAAAAAGCGTAGGGCTCAGAGAAGATCCCTGGGGGACCCCGTTCGTGAGGGGGAGGAAGGAGGAGTGGTGATTGCTGTCCCAAACCTGGAACGTGCGGCCGGCAAGGAAGGACTCTATCCACCTGAGCGCCATCCCGGTGAGCCCTGCTGCCGCCAGCCGTTGGAGTAGGACACGATGGTTGACTGTGTCGAAGGCTGCACTAAGGTCCAGGAGGATCACCGCCACTGACCCTCCTGAATCCAAAATGCGCCTTGCCTCCTCGATAACGGCCAGAAGGGCTGTATCAGTGCCATGACCCGGGCGAAACCCAGTTTGGGATTGCCGTAAGATGTTATTTACCTCGAGAAACTGAGACAATTGTCCGTTGACCAATTTCTCGGCTACCTTGCTAATGCCAGGGAGGAGTGAGATCCTTGGGCAAGCGAGCTGTTAATAAGCTCTGTGATCGTGGGAACGATGACAGGGGCTACGGTTTTGAGGAATCTAATTGGTGCGGGATCGAGAGGTGATCCGCTTTTCATGTTAGCCAAGGTTGCATCTACCTCGTTGCAGGTTACTGCCCTAAATGTGGCTAGTTGGGAGCGCATGCTGCTTCCTGCTTGGCTGGGGGGTGATTCAGTGTCCGTGTGACTAGGGGGACAGGGGGGGGGAAGGGATGCTAAGATTCGGGAAATTTTGTTATTAAAATAGGTGGCTAATTCGTTGCTTCGGTCTACAGGGGGGACGTTGGGGGACGGAGTGGTTGGTACTTTCAGTAGCTCTTTTACGATTAGGAAGGATTCCCTAGCTAAATTGGTAGATTCTCTTATCCGAGTGTCGTAATGGGAGGCTTTAGAGCGCTTAATGGTGGCTTTGTATACTCTAACTGAGTTCTGATAGGCTTCCTTGCTGGCGTGCTGCCAGTCTTTCCTCCATAGTCGTTCGGCTTTCTTGCAATTTTTACGTAGTAATCGAAGTTCTGGGGTATACCACGGGGCGGATCCTGGTTTACCGTTTTTGTCCTCCCGGGTTCTAAATGGGAGTACGGAGTCCAGGGAGGTAGTAATCCACTCTCTGAATTTACTGTCGGCGATAGCCGGGTCTTCTGCATGGGCAGGGGTAGTTGATTCTAGGGTCCTGGCCCAGTCTTCGGTGGGGAGCTTGGACCAGGCCCTGTCCCTGGTGTAAGTGGGAGGTTTTGGGGATTTCCTAAAAGGTCCTAATAGTTGGAAGGCGACTAAAAAGTGGTCCGTCCAGGGGAGGGGGAGGGACTCGCTGAATTGCATGGTGGGGGTGCTTGTAAACACCGGGTCCAGCAAGTGGCCTTTGTTGTGTGTAGCTCCGGAGTTTAGGAGGTGGAGGTCGAGGGCCGCCAGATCGGTGATCAAGTCGGCTGCCCCAGTATCTAAAGGGTCATCGAAATGAATGTTCAGGTCTCCTAGTATCATGAAGTTGGTGAAGGAGTGAGCCTGTGATGCTACAGTGTCCAGGAGAGCACTAGAGAAAGGATCTGGGTGGCCGGGGGGGGCGGTACAGCAGGATGCCTGTGAGGGAGTTAGTAGGGTCTAACTTAATTGTGAACTGTAGGCTTTCAGAGTCAGGAACCTGCGCGTCGTTGTATTTGCAGGGAAGATAGTCCCGGTGAATAATGGCGACCCCACCGCCTCTGCCTGAAGGGCGAGGTAGGGACTGAATGAGGAAGCCCGGAGGGGTGGCTAGAACCATGTCTGACGCCGAGAGTGGGGAGAGCCACGTTTCTGTCAAAAATAGAACGTCGATCTCATGGTCTTCTATGAGATGGTTAATAAGCGTCGCATGTTTAGGGAGGGAACGGCAGTTCAGAGAGGCAAGTTTGAGGGCTGAGGGTTTGTGGGATTGAATAGGGAGTTTGAGTGGGACTGGGTGACAGTTAGGACAGCTGATAAATGGTCCCTCTATATCGTGAACATACTCACAGGAGGAGGCGATGGCGGATCTGAGACTTAGGAGGTCCCGACGTGAGTAGGTTACCTTAGGGGCAATTTTATGCGACAGGGGATCTGGCCCTGGGCCCGGTCGTGCGCGACGCATGTCAATAGCGCGTGACGTCATTACCCCCGCAAATTCTTTGGACTGAGTTCCCGTAATTCTCGTAATGTAGCCGCCTCCCCTTAAAAAGTATTCAGAGACATGTTTATTATGAACAACCCCTGATCTTCAACACGGGTTAACAGGGTATTGTCGCATCAACGCCTCATGGGTAATTTATTAAGAGGCATGCGATGTTGCAAAAAAAATGGGAGAGGAAGGGGGCCCTATTTTTTATTGTTATTTATTACGTATTACATTGGTGTTATACCTCACTAGGAATTACTGTGGGTGATACACTTCACTGTAAATAGTCATCAATGTATAGTGTCATCACCGCCTCATGTATTTCTTATTATGGGGCACATTTGTTTGTACTAAACGCCCTATTCTTGGCTATTCTTGGTACTATTCACCCTCGATGTCTATATGTAGGATCTACATCCAAAAAGCGAATAAAATAAGACACAAGCCGACCATGTGTTTGTCATCATGTATCCCAGAGTCACTGTACTTCAAGACTGCCGGCCGGACGACATCTCTCAGGCCATTAATAAATAGAGACAATATGTACTACACACCTGCCTAATTTACTTAAGGTGTCCCCTATCAACTCTTATTAAAGGACCTCAGAGCTATACTGGGCCTACAATACGCTCCCATTCTTCTTTTGAATTCAGCTCCTTTCTTACATTGCCTAATATGGATATGTACCACTGTTCGCTGTGTTTTCTTTTCATGGTAATATCACCGCTGTGTTTATTTCCTGATATTCTTTCTAGTATAAACCATTTGATATTCTCAAATGTGTGGCCCCGTGATGAAAAATTTTCAACTAAGGGGGCATTTTTGTAATTAATGGCTGATTTATGCTCTGACAGTCGGGTTCTCAGTTCCCGTCCTGTCTCGCCCACGAACCCATTTCAGACAAACATATTAGCAAGTATATTAGATTCTTGCTCCTACAGTAATTAAGTTATATGGCCATGATAGAACGGTTGTTATGAGTGATGCTTTTGTCCTCAATACAATATTCACAAATAAGGCAATTGCCACATTTGGGGTTGCCTACGGCTCTTTGTCCTCTCATATTGAGTTGTCTGAGTCCTCCTGGTTCTCTATAAGTCTATACAACGTTCGTTCTTAGATTATTTTTTCTTTTGAAGGCAAAAATAGGCAGATTAACCACAATCTGCTCATTGTCATTCAGTATCGCCCAATTTGAATTGATAATATATTTTTATTTTATTACTTAAGCTAGAAAATTGGCTTACAAATACAAATGTGTCTGTTCCTTCTCTCAACTGTCTATTATTTTGTTGTTTGTCAAAAATACGCTCTCGGTTGTAAAATCTTGCTCTTTTGAAGGAGTGATTCCTTAATCTCTTGGGGTACCCCCTGTCTTTGAGTTTGGCCTTTAAATGTTCTGAATGTTTATAAAAGTCAGTGAGGGAAGAACAGTTCCAAAAGGAATATTGTCCTTTTGGGCCCTCGGATGATAACTGCTGTAGTGCAGCAAGGTATTCTTATCTGTTGGTTTCGAGTAAAGCTCTACTTCCCAATTTTCAGTATGCAGTGCTTGGATCAGGCCCAATATGTCGCCTGGGATATTGTATCCTATCAGAGTCTCCCACAGCTGCTCCCTTTCCACCATAGCAAATGCTGCGTTGAAGTCCACGAAGCAGCAGAACAGACTTCCCCTTTGCTCGATTGCCTTCCGTGCAGTGCACTACAGAGCAACACAGTGGTCTACCGTGGAGTGTTCCTCTTTAAATCCTCCCTGTTCTGGGGTCACAATCTGTTTTTCTTCCACCCAGTCCTTAAGTAATCCCAAGATTACTTACTTTTTCATCTATGTCTAGTAGGTTTATTAATCTGTAATTTGTAGGGGCATTTATGTTGCCGTTTTGTTAGGGGTGGGCGGCAAATTCCTTTCCGCTCGCGGAACTTGCAAAATGTCAGCATTTTCGCGTTCCGCGGTGAATGTGAAAATGTAGAAACTTGCGCGCTCCGCGGTGAAATGGAATTGTATTGCAAGTGAAAGTGACGCCCGACAACCCTTCCAGCGAGAGCCTCTCTCTAAATGTAGAAATTCATCCTCGTCAGTCGTTTGGCAGGCAAATTAATGTAAACAATAGTGGGAACAGTTCTTATATTTGTTTTGTGGGCATCTTTTTTTGTAGCTTTTACAGGAAAATTCGACAAGTGAACGAATGTTATTGTATTCAAGCCTCATTTTAAATTCGGCCGCAGCGACAAAAAATAAATCACCCGGTGAAATAGCGTTATCAGGTAAGTTTTTGCACTGCACTTGAACTTTTGGACTTGATCTTTGCAGCTGTTGTGCAGAACAAGTCTCTTCAGTGGCTCACTGTTTTGCATCTACAATTTCCTATAGGTATGACCCTGTATGAAATAGAGGCTTGCAAAATTCAGGAATTAGTGCAACTGTGCAAGTGAAAGACTGGGCGCTTACACCGTTTACTCACTATTTCACACTTATCACTAACTCTGTTAGAGGCATAGACAATCCTGGTTAAACACCTCACTGTGCGGTCACCATGAAACCTACCACGTAAACCTGCAGCTGGTCAAAGATATGCAGCGCTGAACACACTGCAGGAATAAAGTGAAATTCTGCTGTGGCTATTGTAACTAAAAGCAAAGTTTACATTTTAATAGTCGTGTTACCAATGAGCAAGCACATTCAGAGTTAATAAGAAGCATTGACGTGTTACTGCTACGAATTGCAGAGCATATTACTGCCTGTTCATCACCAGGATGGAATGTTGACCATGCAACTGCCATAGACGGTGGCATCTGCTGCTCTGATGGGTCTCTCAGGCATGTGAACTCGCAAAGAAGCCCCGCCCCCGAAATCTCTGCATGTTCGCAGAGAGTTTTTGCTGTTTCGCGGGAATTTTGCGAAAGGCAATTTCACAAATTCTGCCCACCCCTACTTTTTGTGGATTGGCCTTACAATTGCTCCTTTCCCGTTATTTGGCACACTGCCTGTATTAAGGATCCCCTAAAACACATTTGCGAAGAACTCTGACCACCACTCCGGCTTAGTTTTTAGAATTACTTCCGGCAAGTTATCTGGGCCGGCTGCACTGGTTAAATTTAAACTAGATATTATCTTCCTAATGTGGCTGGAGGTAAAGTGATCTTTTATCTCTTCCCTCACACTTGGCCATGCTATTGTACCTACTTTATCTAACATTGGAAACTTCCCATAGATTTCTCCCAGATAATCCACCCTTCTATCCTCGGGGACCGAGCATTGCAGAGACCCTAATACTTTACCGGAGCTTTCATGTACCAGCTTCCAGAAACCTTTCACATTTCTAGCTTCGATTAGCTTTAGTAAACTTGCCCAACATCTGTCTTTATAAGTTCTTTTCTTATTCCTAATGATGGTTTTATATTATCCTTAGTTTCTGGATGGTATGTAGCAGATCATCGCTGTACCTTTCTCTAAGTCTTCTTTTCTTTTGCCTGATACAAGCTTTTGCATCATTCCTCATCGCACCATGGTCTGTTATTAGTAGGGGATCTTTTATTACTGGCTGTCCCGGGATTTACCACATTTAATTTTACCCTTAGGCCTTCTACCAATTGACAATTGTTTTTTCATACCAGGCATTATCGTCCTCTGATGGCAATTTTTCTAATGGGAGAGTCTGCTGAACAGCACTTCATTTTATAATATGCTCTTCTGAAATACGGCTTGTGAGCCGCTTTGGGTAATCCACATGTATTTGAAGAACTGTCTCTCTCTGACTACCCCATTTTTCATGTAGTTTAGTCAACAAGGGATAATGGTCACTAGCTTCCACACTTGCTACTTTGAAATGCTAATTAGATCAAAGCTCCACGCATGTGTAAACACGTAGTCTATCAGACAAGGTTGCTGACCTATTGTAAATATGCTCCTGGCCGGCCGGTCAGCTTCCAATCTACCATTTACACATATCAAGCCCATGGAACCCAGCACTTGTCCAAGTGCCACATCTTGGAGCAAAATTTCACCTATGGGGAACTTAGCAGTCTCTATATTGTAGGCGCTTAACACATCTCTACACCAAGGATCTATTCTTCGGGGGTCTAATCTATGGTTAAAGTCGCCCAAAAACAGAAACACATCCTTCGGGTAGTTATCACATATAGTCTCCATATCACTTTTTAAAATTTTCCAGGTCCACCTTGTAATCATCTTCTTTTCCCTTCTGAATATATACATTAACAATACGTATACCTTCGGACCATGGATCATCATTCAGTGTCAGCACTCTACTACCTAGTGCCCATTTACATTTTAATTCGAGGTGTTCTGTTTTCCTGGCAATTTTTGTGAATACCAACATCAATTGTCCTCCTGAGGATCTACCAAAGGGTTTTTCCTTGCTGCTTTCAGGTGATGGGCAAACCCTTCAGTGACTAGGGTTTCGTCGCACAGCCAAGTCTCCGGCAAACACTATGTCATTGCTCTTAAAGATATTGTTAAAACTTTCTTTGGACACTATTCTTTTATACCCATTTATATTCCAAGATAGTATGGACAGGGTGTGCGACAACCCTACCTCCTAGTCAATTTCACTCAGGCACCCATCTTTCTCATACTCCGAGTATGCTAGGGCTCTATATATATTCCCGACTAACGCCTCTACTTCGTCTCTCCCTATTTCCTTAGGAGTTATAGTAATTTTGTGCTCTTCATTTTTACCCCAGCAGGAATTAATCATTCTTATTTGCCGTACTCCCAAACCGGCATGATTCCTGAGAAATGACTTCCACCACTTATTAATCATCATTTCCTCCCTTTTTATTAATCTTCCTTTAGCAGCTCATATTCTGTGTTTTCCAATGCTGCTTTTACTAATGCTGAGTAAAGGAGAATCTGAGGGGCCCATTAGGATGATGGGCGGCTCGCCAAAAACCACCGGCCGCTTCTATTTTCCCCCGCCACATTACCATGGTGCCCGATTGCCTAAAAGTAGTCTATATGGTGGCGGTGTCTGGTAGATATCGCCATCCGTATTTGTATACAGGCGGGGATATGCCTTTCCATGGCGAAAACGCCGCCACGGAAAGGCAGGCGGTTCTTCACATTGGAGGCCCATAGTGGGCCCCCAGGGATCCTGGGGGGTGGGGGGTGCAAGCAGTTCCATGCACAACATGCCTTCCTGGCATTGTGGTGGGCGGTGCGAGTGCACCACCTGCCACAATGACAGGAATGCAGGATGCACCCGCCACTGTGGTGGGTGCATCCTAATGTCCCCCACGTGACCCCCACCCTTGTGGCGGGTGGTCCCATTTCCAGATAGGACAGCAGGCAGACAAAGTCCACCCACCATCCTAATGACCCCCTTAGTTACTTCACCCCCTTGTGGTTTACCATAAACCCTACTTCTTTAAGGTACTCTGAACTAACATAACATAGGCTTGCACATTTTGAAAATGAAAAAAGGAGTTGAGAGCAATTTAGGGGGGTTCGTTTTCTAGCTTTTTCCCACCTTTTCCCTGCCCTGTTGGCTCCAGAAAAACCCACAAGTCCTGATATTGTTCTAGCTGTACTACCAGTGAACCCCTATCTATAACATCCTCCCTTTTTCTGCTGTGTTCCTCTTCAATGTCTCTCTTCCTAAGGCCCCTAATGATGTTGAGGTTACTAGGTCCTGCACGTATAAGCTTTTCCAACCCTCTTGCCTCATCACCCACTTTTTCTTCCCCCAAGGATTTCCTAGAGTTATCTTTAGTACTCTTTGAGATTCCTTTACCTTTTGTCCGCCTTCTCGGATTTACAAGGCAACAGGCAATTCTTCCTTTTTCAGAGTTTCTTAGCTTTTTAGATTCTGAAGGTACGTTCCTCCCTATAGACATATGTTCTATCACTACTCCCGTCACACTACCCTGCCGCCTTAGGGTTTGGCCTTTGCTTGGGCAGTTTCTCCCTTTTCTTGGCAGCGAGATGTATTGCTCGTAGTTCCTTCTTTCCTCATGTCTTTTTAAGATCATCGGGTGTCAAAATATATATACGCTTGGCTCCTCCTTCTGTGGATGGATATCCCTTACCACTTCTTCCTCCCTACCAACATTCAATTCCTGAGGATCTTCTACTGGCCTGACTAAAGTGGGAATAAAACCTTTGTTTTGTATCAACTCCCCAATCATAGTTTTAAACTGTGCACTTTGTGTTTTTAAAATTTCATTGTTCAGGACTGAAACCTCTAATACGTGACCTCCAAACTATGCAATGATGGGCCCATTAAATCAGGTCCATTAACACAAGAGCTTTCCAGTCTTTCGTTCTCATTGAGATGATCTTTCATGTAAGTATTGGCCCCTTTACTCTGTGTCTTACTAAAAGAGACTTCCTCTTTCTCCTCCCTGCCTCAATTTCATGCTCAAATGTAGGCTGGGATAACCTTGGATCAAGGGAGATCCCTGAGATGTTAAAATGTATTTGATTTGGGTAGTCCATGCTCAGGGCTGCCGAGTCCACGGGAGTTGGATGAATCTTGACAACACTCATCTCCTTTTCAGATGCATCCTTCCTTGATCGACTTGGGAAACGTTGTTTACAACACAGGCATTACAACGCAATGCTTTTACAAAGCAACTTTTACAACACAGGAACAATTACAATGTAGGATTTTACAACGCATACTTCAACTACGCATATGTAGGTACAACGCATGCTTTTACAACGCATTGGTAAGTATAGAATGGTACGTTTTTGTTATAATTTTTATATTATTGAAGTTGAGAATATAAGTAATATTTAGCTACAAAATATAAAAAATTAATTTATAATTATTTTTATATTTTATGCTTGTTGATAATAATGTCAATTTCTCTTAGGAATAGTTAATTATGAGTAAATTAATACTCAGGTATTATTTTAATGCAAATGTTGAGATTAATATGGTAATTATTTTAGAACAAATTCTATTAAAATAGTATATAAAAAAAAACTCAGGTATTAAGTTTACATCTAAAGTTGGAGATATTTTTAGATTTTTTTTCATTATTATAGTATATAAAAATGCATATACAGATAATAATTTGGTTGGTAAATATATTATTTTTAATTTAAGGTGTAGGCTAGAGTTTTTAGTAAATTAATACTCAGGTATTAATACTAATGCTGATATTAAAATTAATATGGATTTATTTATAGACATATTTCATATGTAATATGATATTAAAAATACCCATGTATTAATTATGTAGGTAAACATTTGGGGGTCGATTCCGATTCAGTAAAATCCCCTAAGAATAGCAGTACGGAGCATTTTTCCCGTACGAATCATACACCTTCAACGTCCCCGTACGTACGATGAAGTATGATCCGAACCCAAAGCAGATCTCTGTACAAATTTTAAACTATGAAAAAATGTCTTTTATGAATTTATTGTATTGTTGTATTTTAAACATTGAATGCATACTATAAAGTGGTGACTTTGTGATAGAGAACCGTAACACGGAATTGTTAGCCATTAGATATATACTTGTACCAGAGTACCACAGTGTAAAACTATAATGTGTATTTAAAATGAATTCCTAAATATGAATTTTTATAAAATAAACTTTGAGTAAAAAGTATAATTAACCTAGTGTGGAGACTAAATTTTGACTTCCTGAATTTGTCAATTGTAAATGTTAAACACGGCTAACTACCATGGATAGGCCTCATGGTCACCTTGTGAAATAATTACCCAGAAAGGAATCTTTTCTTTGATACTACAAATCGTACGAAAGAACATACGACTTTAAAATACGTACAAATCGCATTCCGGACACGCAGTACGCGACATCCGTACGGATTGAAGCATCTTTTTATGAACCAGCAAGTACGATTCATTACCACGATACTCCGTACGACTCTTTTTCTACGGGAGCTGAAAACCTCCGTAAAAGCCTATTTCGACTCGAACCGCGTATAAAACAGACGCCCCGGGTACGCGAGCACACCCCACGATTGCAGGGGTACAGTGCGTAGGGGTACGGTGCATCAGGGTATGGTGCATAGGGGTACGGTGCGTAGGGGTACAGAGCATAGGAGTACGGTGCGTACCCCCATGATTGCTGGGGTACGGTGCGTATGTGAATGTGTGGCTCTCCGTACGAATTGCTCATACGACGTTTTCCGTACGAATCGCGTTCTCGTTCCCCTGTCCGGATCGTACTTGTCGGGTCGTACAGCATGTTTATGATTCGAACGGTTCACCGTGAGGGTTCTGTATCGTACGGATTTTCCCTTGCTTTTTATACGGTTCGCAAACATTCTTACGTATTCTTTTCCTACGGATTTGTACGATTCGTACAGAAACGGCTATGAATTCGAATCGTTGCGCGGAATAGTTTCCCGAATTGGAATCGACCCCTTACTGTTGATGTTAAAAATTAATTATTTTGATATATAGTTTCTTTTAAAACAGTACGTTATTTATATTTAGGTTTATATTAATTTTTAATATTATCTAATTAGAATGTAAAAAGTTTTTATTGTTAAAAGAAAATTGTTATTAATATGATATAATTAACGATGTAAAGCATATTTAAAAAAATAATAAAAATGTAATACAATTATTATGCATATATATCTTAAGTTTTTAATAAGACAACAAAATATACATTTATAATTTAGAATACACATTAATAAACATATAGATATAGAAAACAGGTAACTTTGTATTCATATTTTTATATTGATAATTTTACTTTTTTAGTAGTAGTAGTAGTAGGCCCACGTCGAGTCTTGATTTTTTCTAGAATACTTTTGGTTAGATAAGAACTTGATGTTATATATTTTAAGTACTTAATTTAACAAAAGTGTTTGTAAATGTGTACTTTTTTTGTTTAGCGGTACACATTAGTAACACATTTGTATTATATTTATGGTTAGATGTATTTATTCATTGTTTAAAATGTAATATATTTTAGATGTGCTAATAACTTATTTTCTACAGGATTTTAGGTTTAGATTGATTGCTTTTTTGGAAATTTGTGGTATTTTTTGATATTTCAAAAAACTGAGTTTCAGGATTTTTTTGATTGGGTTTATTTATGTTGGATCTCGAAGGATTTCAAAAAGTATCTGGATTAGGATTATCATTTGATTGCATTGTTGAATTTTGTTGCGTTTTTTGGGCCTACAAAAAATATTTTGGGGATTTTTTTCTTGGGTGCTTTTTTTGATGTATGCACTGATTTTAGTGTGCATATAAAAATATTTTTTATCGGGAAATGGATGTTTCACATGGACTATTGGAAATTCCTATGGATGAAAGAATAAAAGGACTCATGGGGGTCGATTCCGATCCGGTAAAAAAATCCACCGTACGATTCGTATTCGTAGTCGAATCCGTACGAATGGGAAACTACCGTCCGACCTGCGAAGTACGATCCATTTCCGTCGAGTGCCGCTCGAATACCAGCGAACCGTACGAACCACAGTCGTTGACCCGTACGAATTAGCATCGGAAATCCTACCGTACGATTTGTAAACATGCCATACAACCACACTAGTACGATCCTGTACGGAAAGCTTGTCCGCGATTCGTTCGGGCTAAAGTATTCGCTCAGGAAGAATGATTCGTATGGGATTTTTTGCCTCACAACAAGCGGCAACAACACATACCACTCATGTACCGCTCGATGAAGCGTACGCGAACCCCCCCACCCGCCAACGGGCCGCACAAGTCAACCGCACTCACAAGTACGACATGCACCACCCCCATCACGCCTAACTGAACCCCCCACCCGCCAACGGCCCGTACAAGTCACCCGCACGCACAAGTACGACACGCACACCCCCCCATCAAGCCTACGCGAACCCCCACCCGCCAACAGCCCATACAAGTCACCCGCACGCACAAGTACGACACGCACACCCCCCATCAAGCCTACGCGAACCCCCACCTACCAACGGCCCGTACAAGTCACCCACACGCACAAGTATGACATGCACACCCCCCCATCAAGCCTACATGAACCCGCCAACGGCCCGTACAAGTCAACCACATGCACAAGTACGACACGCACACCCACCCCGATCAAGCCTACGCGAACCCCCCACCCGCCAACGGCCCGTACAAGTCAGCCGCATGCACAAGTACGACACGCACAACCCCCCTATCAAGCCTACGTGAACCCCCCACCCGCCAACGGCCCATACAAGTCAACTGCACGCACAAGTACGACTCGCACACCCCCCCAATCAAGCCTACGCGAACCCCCCACCCGCCAACGGCCCGTACAAGTCACCCGCACACACAAGTACGACACGCACAACCCCCCCATCAAGCCTACGCGAACCCCCCACCCGCCAACGGCCCGTACAAGTCACCCGCATGCACAAGTACGACACGCACACCCCCCCATCAAGCCTACGCGAACCCCCCACCCGCCAATGGCCTGTACAAGTCACCCGCACGCACAAGTACGACACGCACACCCCCCCATTAAGCCTACGTGAACCCCCCACCCGCCAACGGCCCGTACAAGTCAACCGCACGCACAAGTATGACACGCACACCCCCCTCAAGCGACCAAGAACCCCCCGCCAACGGCCCATACAAGTAAGCGGCACGCACAAGTACGACACGGACCCCCCCATCAAGCCTACGCGAACACTTCCACCCGCCAACGGCCCGTACAAGTCAACCGCACGCACAAGTACGACACACACCCCCCCATCAAGCCTACGCGAACCCCCCACCCACCAACGGCCCGTACAAGTCAACCGCACGCACAAGTACGACATGCAACCCCCGATCAAGCCTACGCAAACCCCCACACGCCAACGGCCCGTACAAGTCACCCGCACGCACAAGTACGACACGCACAACCCCCCATCAAGCATACGCGAACCCCCCACCCGCCAACGGCCCGTACAAGTTAGCCGCACGCACAAGTACGACACGCATACATAACGCCAATACCTAAACCAGCACAAGGAGTTTGCTAATGAGTCGCACAACAACACTGAACATGTCTCATGTGTACACACAATTGAGAAACAATGTCCTGGTCACAGCCAAACAGGCAAACAGAGGTCAACTCTAACACCCACCCCATATAACACACACACACCACCAATTCAAAATTAGCCACACCCACAAATTGACCAATAAAAGGGTCCACACATACAACCCATCATCCTTTGCAACATACCTATTCTTGCTAAGACACAGACATCACACCAACAATTGCAGCCACACACCTTCACACATACAACCTATCTCACCTACACCAACACCACCCCCTTCACAATCAGACCCACACACCCTCATCCATACACACCATTATCCCCTCAATCACATACACCCCACACCATGACCACACCCAAGATTCCAAAGTTCACTAACCCGGAGAATGAGATACTTACAGCTGAAATCATCAGAGTCGAGCCACAGCTGTTTGGCGCATTGGTCAGACAGACCAGCATGGCTGAAAAAACACACATGTGGGAGAGGATCGTAGACCGGGTCAATGCTGTTGCACCCATCATACGCACCAGGCAGGACTGCCAGGCCAGGTGGTATGATCTGCGGAGGATGGTCAAGAAGAAAATGGGCCAGGACTACGCCAATGCACATTACACTGGAGGTGGTGGTCCCCGCAGACCTCCAGTATACCATCCCTGGGAGGAGAAAGTCATGGCCCTGCTGCCGCCGTTGGGAGTACACAGAATTGAAGGAGCCGTTGAGCCTTGTGAGTGTACAAAAAACACATGTTACATGGGTGGACTTACAACAGTGCCCAGCAGCATGGGGGTGGGTGGCCATGAGTCCCAGCAGTACACAACAGAATGGGGGTAGTTGCAAGGGGGAGGCACAAAGGGTGGAAGGTGTAGGGTAGGAGGCTGCTCTCATCCCATATGTCCCAGGTACACACCCAAGCACCATGCCCAATGCACAGGGATATGGAAATTTCACACAAGATAGTAGATCACAGCTTCAAAACAATTTCATGTTGCTGACACACTTTTCGGAGATGCATCATTTTGTGACACAGTAAGGCAGTGTAGCAAGCGAGCTAGCACAAACAACCTGTCTCCATCCCTCTGTTGCACTCCTCCCTCTATCTGTCTGTCTCCCTCTGTCTGTCACTCTCTGTCTGTCACCCTCTGTCTCCCTCCCTCTGACTCCCTCTCTCTGTCTCCCTCCCTCCCTCTGACTCCCTCCATCCCTGTCTCCCTCTCCCTATGTCACCCTCTCCCTCTGTCTCCCTCCCTCCGTCTCCCTCTCCCCATGTCTCCCTCTCCCTCTGTCTCCCTCTCCCTGTCTCCCTCTCCCTCTGTCACCCTCTCCCTCTGTCTCCCTCCCTCTGTCACCCTCTCTCTGTCTCCCTCCCTCCCTCTGACTCCCTCCATCCCTGTCTCCCTCTCCCTATGTCACCCTCTCCCTCTGTGTCCCTCCCTCTGTCTCCCTCCCTCCGTCTCCCTCTCCCCATGTCTCCCTCTCCCTCTGTCTCCCTCTCCCTGTCTCCCTCTCCCTCTGTCACCCTCTCCCTCTGTCTCCCTCCCTCTGTCACCCTCCTCCCTCTGTATCCCTCCCTCAGTTTTCCTCCCTCTGTCCCCTCACCCCAGCTTCCTGGGCACACACACAGTTGCACCCGAGCACTGCACAGGCCTTATAAAGACCATAGAGCAGAGTGTCTAGGGATGTCTCCTAATTACCAGCAGTCATGTACTAAGTGCCTGCGACACACCCACCATGTGCAGGCGACGCAGTACTGTGTCAGGACACACAGTTTGGAAAGCTCTGTAGTACACAATGGGCACAGGTGTAGGCAGCACAAGTCCCTCCTGTGAACATTGCAAACACAAACACCAGGACAAGGTCAGACATCCTGTGCAGGAACCCACAACCACGATTATGCCAGCATGCTACATGAGGGCACAGCCAAATCACGAAGGATGGACGCTAGCAAATCACACTCAAACTACTAGCATGGCCTGTCACACACCCCCTTACAGAAACTTATCCCCTGGGGACAGGCAATGGAGTGCAATACTGTCACAATTGTCATGTCCCACAACTAAACACTCACTCATATGAATACGCATACAACTTTAACATGCACATTGCATATCCTCCAGTCCATTGTGCCTCTCACACAATGCACGTGCCCCATCTTATGAACGTTGTGGATGCACTTAAGTACCAACATGGATATGGGTATTGACAAGGTGATGCGTCTTGGAGAAGTGCCACGTTCTAAAGCCAAGATCTAGAAGTGGGTGTACAGGTCCAGGGGTGTTGGCATTGGTTGGCCATCACGGAACAGCAACACCTATCCAAAGTAGAAGAATTTATCCCAATAAATAATGCTCTGTCTCTTACATGAACATGCTGCATCTAAACTCTGTGCATGCTTGACGCAGGCATAAGGATTTACACTGTATCCTGGATGTTGCGTGAAACAGAGCACTGCTGTATATGTGTTGTGCCGGCAAGACAAGACACAGCAATGGCTGTGTCAGTCATTGTCAAGAGAATGGAAGAAGGAAAATACATGTCAATTTGCTACCACTACATACACAACTGAACAATGACAACAATGTAAAGTTGGTGGAACTGTGATGCTGATAATGGTTAACAAATTAAGATGTCACTTGATAGTGCATTAACAGTGTCTGTCTCTCCCACACACAGGGCAACATGTGGAGATGACCACCAACCAGGGGGGAGAAGGATCCCAGTCCCAGGCTCAGCAGGACCTTGACCCCACCGACAGCAACGCCACTCAACGCACTGTGAATGACCCCAACCAACCTGGCCCCTCTGGATCCCAAACCCCTGCAGCAACTGTACCAGCTACATATGTGCCAACCACCGGAACCATTCCCACCACATCCCAGCAGACAGGTCAGAGCCCTGCCCATGATCCACCAGAGAGCCTGTCTGAAAATGAGGGACACCCTTTGTCAGGCACCACTGAGGTGGCAGACAACATCAACCCTGTCAGCACTCGGGGGGCCTGTCGAGCGGATGTGCCCACAAGCGCAGGCCGTGCTCGTGTGGGTCAGGATGGTGGGAGTGGCGCAAGGTAGAGGCGAGATTCTGGCCAGTCAGCTGCAGGGCCCGGTATGCCTGAACTGACTAACATCCGGGAGGCATACCGGTGGGACACCAGGGAGGTAAGCCAGGTAGCGGAGGCCCTCAACCAGGTGAAAGAACAGCAGGCTGAGCAAAATGCCAGGCAAGAACAACATTATGGACGGGTGGAGGCAAGTCTGGCTGAGCTCTTGACGGTGCATCGGGAAATGAGCCAATCACTACGTCAGATTGCTGCCAACATGCAGCACCCTCCCTGTGTCACCAGGCCAGCTACATCAAGGCAAAGTGCAACACCAGCCACAGGGAGGGAGTAGGAGGAGGAGGAATTGTCTGACGTAGCATCCCATGCATCGTCCATGCCTGCATGTGAGGGTCCCCCAAGGAAGAAGGGTCGTCCACGGCTAAGACGTTGAGAGGCAGTGGGGCATGCACAGCTCCCAGGACACCTGACCTGGCATATTGCCCTTGGGTGCAACAGCATCACCTATGAGACTCTCCCACATGGACTTGCTGGTCACAGTCTGCCCAATGATGCCAAGCACTGTGGCCTGGACTCTGTTGACTCAAACTGTAAGGCATCTCATCTCCAGCAGTGAACTTTGGATTCCCCCCTTTCTGTACAGCACCTACTCACGTTTCCTGCACAAGATCACCCAATAAATATAATAAACATCATACACATTTGTTGAGTTATCTTGTACCCACAGTATAAAAGAATATGTGTGTGCAAATGTATGAAATGCAAGAGTATCCAACAAACTGCAGCCATCCACACACTTGGATCTGAGTCCGGGTGAGGACACACATAGGTCACAAATTTCTAACAACTAGATACATGAATGGAAACACACACCTGTGATGGATAGTAAATGCTGGAGGGGGGTTTGGATCACAAAACTGCAATTACAGACAGGCACAGGAGAGTCACTTGGAGGTGTATAGATCAGTGTTAAAAAGCTAGTTGTCCACGTAGGGAGTACCTACATCTGTGTCCTCAGGTATGTGAACTATCATCAGCATGCTGCTGTACTGTGGATGTGATGAATGGCGCACAGGACAAGGGTGGTAGGACAGACTGTGGGCAATGGGATGTAGCACTCTACCCAAGCTCACATGATTACGTGACCTCTCCCCAAGGACCTACAAGTACTAAACTCCTGTGATGGGTGCAACGCATCCAGAACAACTAGCCACATCTGACAATTATCTACACCAGAACGGCCAAATCACACCACACCCAAGAGACGTGGTCAAGGTGTGTGTCCCCTGTGGCTACTTGACTGACTGTGACGGCTATGTTGAAGTGGTGTGACCAAGTCGTGTACTGCCACGTGACTGTAAGGAAGGCGAGTTTTGCTGCTGTGGTGTTGACAAGGTAACACTGTACAATATTGTGCCTATGGAAGGTATGTGTGTGCTGTACAAGGCACATGACCTGGTGGTACGTTGACACACTGTCATGTGGCTCAGCATAGTCTTGCCAGTATGTGTTGCACACACAGGCATAGAAGCTGTAATGGGTGAGTTTGAGGCCTCGTGATACCAGGAGGATGATTGTCTGGTGTTCTCTGTGTGTAGGGTGGCTGGAGCGTGCTCTACAAATGGATGGAATGAGGGGTATCCTGTAGGCGTGTGTGGTCCTGGATAGTGTGCGCTGCATTGTGGCTGTGTATGCAGCAGCAGGAATGAGTGAAGACATGACGGCAGGAGGGGTGTGAGAACTTGAAAAACAAGCACATACCACAAGGGCATTGGCAAGCCACAAAGTGACATGTGTATGTGAATGCAGGAGTGTCTGCTTCACTCAGGGTCACTGCAAATAAAGTGGCACAGTAATCACCAAAGATCACGGTCACAGGATCAGGCCCCTTAGGGACAAGTGGGGCACAGGACACACAGCGTCAGCAGGTGTAGTCTACAGGTAGTGTGTTCCAAGCTAAACAGCAGCTACGCAGCCATCTACCTCACACACAATATAGTACTTTAGCCTTAACCAACACCATGCATGTTGTCACTGTACACGTAAACACATAACAAGAATAAGCTTACTTCATGCCATATAGTATATATGCACATTAGAAGGACATGTGCGTTGACATCAAGGAGGCACAAAATTCAGTTGAAATCACACGTCATGCACAACATGATGATTTACCTTGGGAGCCCATGGAGCATTATCCAACATACATGGTCATTGGCATTGGCAAGAAGACAAAAAAAGAATATGAATGATGTCACCTGTAATGCAGCAGAACGATTCGCTACAAGCCTGCCAGGGACTGGCCGTACCTTTCTTC
Organism: Lissotriton helveticus; assembly: GCF_964261635.1. Taxonomy (NCBI): domain Eukaryota; kingdom Metazoa; phylum Chordata; class Amphibia; order Caudata; family Salamandridae; genus Lissotriton; species Lissotriton helveticus. The sequence continues at coordinate 873,115,628 of NC_136068.1, read as the reverse complement.
ATCAGAGTGGTGTGATGCTCAAAGGGTTCCACCTCCAAATAGCCCCTTGGTCTGAGTACAAATGACAGACACAAAAGGGTGCTCAGGCGAGGGAAGGAGAGGATGGGAACTGCAGGGAGGGAGACCTGAAATAGAGGCAAATAAACATTAGGAGTACTTTCTCATGTCACTGACACTACAAATACCTCATGAGATACACTGTACCAGTCACACCTGTGAAGTGTAACGACTGTAGCCAATTTGAGATCACTCATTATGCTATCACATGAGATCCGATGCTGTAACACGGACACATAAAACCTAGGACAATCTGTCATCTATTTGAGGCTTGTGCAACGCTCACAAGTCTGCTACTATGCAATGAGATCTATGTGGACAAAAAATAATTCACAGTGTCTGATGATGTGGACCCTACAAACAAATTAAAATATATGGCAATGCTAAATGCGAAAAGTGTAATATCTGTATATGTTTATGTGTACCTGTAAGGGCCATGTAGGCAAACTTGACATCACCCACAACAGCTGTAAGAATCACATATGATGAGGAAGCTAATGACCTACATGCAATGAAGGCACACTGTAGCCAGTCTTTTGCTCTATCAACTTTGCATCACTATGCTAAACATGACAAGCAGGTTGAAAATAACTCAACAGCAAGTGATGTTGATCCAAGCCACATAATGAACCCTACCGTTGCACAGAAATGCTGCACGGGACAAGAGAATCATGTGAATGACCGCATTCCACTGGTGCAAGACAATAATTCACATATGCATCATCCCACCATTGTCATGTCTACTGCTAAGCATACATGGCATCATGTGAATGAAAACATAACTGCTACTCACTGTGAAGGCTGGCGTAGCAGTATTCTCAACCTGCACTGAGGTAACGACATGACAGTGACATGACATACTGCAACAAGGGGTAATGCATCCATGCGAACAGAATCACAGGACAGTTGTCTTAACATGTGGAACATACACTGGGCCACACCTACACGACATTGTTTTTTGGTAAACAAACTGGACTGGCCCACAAGGTTGAGGTGAGGATCCAGACACATTCTAATGCACACAGTGAAGCTGCAATCCCCCACAGAGTCCGTGGTTGTGACCTCTAACACAATGTCAAACCACGGTATATGCAATGTTGCAGTGTCAATGTCTACACACATTGATGCATTCACCAGAGTCTAAAACTACGACAGATGACTGTCAGATGGGGTGACTATCCTGTCATGGGAGTGGGCCTACATGTAATAAGATACATGATGTTGTTGCATGTATGCATGGTCTAACAACATGCGCATGAACATGTACCACACAATAGAAACCATACCAACGCTAAACAGCCTCATATGAGTCCTTACCAAATTGACTTTTCCACATGTCCGTGCATGCTCCGTTGATTCGGCTGACGTTGCAATCATAATGAGCAATAGCAGGCTGACCACGATGACACCAACGGACAACAGGCAGGGCGAGCTGGGGATGAGAGGCACACAAGGGGTCAAGTTCCGTATAATGTCATTCTGACATTGTCCTGTTGAATAGCCTGATGTTGTAGTACACCTGTACATTCCAAGTACACACATAGCACGTATGTGTGTTGCATTACATCTGCACCTGTGTGACACTGCACAACAAACATCCAAGTGACATTGCATACAGTCAGTTGCATACACAGCATGCTACCCATGCAACTCTATAGTACATGTTTTACCAAAATGCACCTATTACTCACCATTATGAAAAGAAGTTGCAGATGAGGTGACTCCGGATATCATCTTCATCCTCCTCGTCACTGGCATCCTAGGCAAGGCCTTCATCCTCAACGGGCGGATGTTCCAGCTCATCAGGATCAAGGACGAGTGGCACGGCCTTCTCCACTGCCATGTTGTGTAGCATGCAGCACACGGTGAAGATGTCACACACCTTGAGTGGGGTGTATTGGAGGGCTCCGCCTGTCTTGTCCAGGCACCTGAACCGGCTCTTCAGGAGTCCAAATGTTCGCTCGATCACCCGCCTGGTCTTCCCATGAGCATTGTTGTACCGCTGGTCTGCAGCTGTCCTAGGGTTGCGTAGCGGAGTCATTAGCCACGGCATGTTTGGATATCCTGCGTCTCCTGCAAATTGACATCATGGAAATGAATGTGTAATATGATGCAGTTCATGAAGTTTTGACATACTGACATACATGGCTAACAGAGTTTACCCACCAACAAGACATGCCCGATTGTTGTGCAGCTGCAGCATCATCTGTGGTACCCTGCTACGCCTCATGATGAATGCATCGTGGCACGATCCTGGAAAACGTGCACAAACATGTGAGATAAGCATGTTGGCAAGACACACCACCAGGGCATTTATTGAGTGGTAGTGTTTTCTGTTGCGGTACGCTGCTCCTGAGCCTGTGGTGGCACCAGAGTAACATGGGTACCATCAATTGCACCAATTACATGTGGCATGCGTCCCAGGGCATAGAATTCCCCCTTGACATGTGTCAACTGTTCTGGAGTAGGGAATGTAATGAATTCATCTATGTGCAGCAACATAGCTGCCAATACATCGCTTAATACCCGGCTAAACATTGTTTGTGACATCCCTCCCACATCAGCTATGGTAAATTGGAATATACCTGTGGCAAAGAAATGTAGGGCTGCCATCACCTTTACCTTGGGTGTCAGCGCAGTTGGATACCTGTGTCATGGTTGCAGGTGTTGTTTCAGCCTGTCCGTCAGGTCCTTGATCAACTGTCTGGAGAAGCGGTAACGCCGTATGCAATTACGTTCCCTCATGGCTTCCAAGTCTGGCAACGGCCTTTCCAGAGGGGGTGCCCTGCAAACCATAAGTAGTCGAAAATGTGTACAACTGTCAGATAAAGTCAATAACAATGTACATGGCACTAGCAACACTGCTTCAACAAATCTAGACAATTTTGAGTGTGGCGTGGGATACACACTGAGCAAACATGTGCCAGCTGCCAGCCACTCCTCCGTGAAAAGTAAAAGACCTGTGGTCTGTGGAATGGATATTACATGCATACAAATGATCTGATGGGAAGGTCTGAGTGAGCATGGCAATGTATCACGTCAGTGACACACGTCACGTGAATTGCATTAGGAGGTTGTCTGCACATCCAGACAGCTGACAGCAATACACACACCCACATCACATGTGCCATCATTTGCACAGATCTGACATATTCCTATAGCGGAGTGATATTTCCAAAACTAATACATGGACATCATCAGACAGAAGAAATGTTTGATTTGTGACAAATGGTCTGTGATGCCATCACACATATGAGCGGTTCATTTGCACAAGTGGCATGGTGTGCGTATATGTGAAACCCTGTCATCACGGCAAGGACCCATCATAGATGCTCCTACAGCAGATATACTGAACAGTATGAACAAGTTACTTACCTTTTGTAACGAAATATCTGTAAGGAACAGTATTTAGTCCCATATTCCTACCTTGGAATACATACCAGGCTTTACAACAAATCGCCTCCGTGGATGCGATCGCTCTGCCCAGTGAGTCGGTGCTATCCAGCCCACACCGGATCGAATACCGTGCCGCAGATCAGCATTCTACAAGGACTTGGCCAAGTATTGCCCGTACCTACAACGCGCACTCTGGCAGCAGTTCCACAAACGTGTCCCACAGAGAGTTTGTGTATCGGACAAAGAGGCATGTGATGTTGGAAGACCTCAGTCCCAGACTCAGGGAGGATGATACCATCTTTCCGTACTGCTCATACCTCTTGGATACCTTGTCCAGCGGAGCAAACGGGAATGCGGTCTGTGATTTGGAGGCCTGGATGCCCATGCCCTTTGGGGTGGGGTGGGAGGACAGGAAACATGGTTCATCCGGGAACGGGTGTGGGCGTCTGGCAACATGCCTATCTACAGCCAAACCTGCAGCGGGCCTGGACATAGTGGCCAAAATAGCGTCAGTCAATGCCTCATGAAACGGCTGCAGAGGCTCAGCCGAGCTTGAATGCAGTTTAAGGACCTCAGTGAAGAGGTTGGTCCTCACGGGCGCAACGAGGAGATGAAGGGGCAAGGCTTTGGCCGCCCGCGTAAACACAACACTGTACGTTGCCCGCTCCTCCAAAGACACGGTTGGATTAGAGACATTACCAGTGTCTGGCGAGGTGTCCAGACTACTCGCATCCCCCTGTCCACCTGTCCATTCGTCTTGGGACTGACACTCACGTGTCAGTGGGTCTTCACAACCCTCCCAATACTCCTTATCACCAATTCCCTGATAATCAGGGTTGTCAAAAGATGTGCCCGGCTCGTTGAAGTTAAACTCCCCATGCAGCATTAAAAGCATTGTTCTGCCACGCCGTTCCCATGCCAGAGCCGTATAGTGTGTGGTATCGGGGACATCACCACCCGAGGACGTCGCTGAGGGTGACACCTGGGGGACTGTTGCCATTGAGGTCGTGAGGTGAACCAGCGAGGACCAGGATCACCAAATTGATCCAGTGTGGCCCAGCGGTGCCCGAACGAAGGCACCGCCAGCATCAGAGCCAAAGCAAGAGACGGCGTCGGGGCCAAAGCACCAGACCCGCTAGTGCCCCCAAACGGGTCCGCTGGGCCCTAAGCCGCGGCATAGCCCGTCGGTGGAGTGAGGGACATCATGGCCATGAGGAAGCGCACTAACTCCTCCTGCGTCGCATGCTGGCCAGGGACCAGAGGTCGTGGTGCAGGCTATGACGGCTGTAAATCTGATGGAGCCACGTGGGCGGTGTCACCCAAATCCCGTGCAGCATTGCACGTGCATTGTGGTGAGTTTGAAGTGCGATGACGTCTCTTTGATTTCTTGTGGTTACCTGACGACTTTGCCCTGGAGGAGTGATGTCAAATCCCGGGGCTCTGATGGCTCAAACCCTACGCCCGGCACTCGACCTACGTCCAGACCATGAGCTATTGCGGTGCTGGGCCAACTGCTGGAGTCCGAGCCGCTTGCGGGACCACTCTCACCTAGCTTCATATGTCTGGGTCCGGCAGTCGGAGCAGCACTTGTTGCCGTGCTTGACGTCGAAACAGTGGAGACACCGACGGTGAGGGTCAGTCACCAACATCAGTCGGTCAAAATCCTCACAGGCTTGGAAACGGCCATCCCTATTGTCACCGTCCTGAGTCGGACAATCCAAGTTAAATGATCAGAAGTGATCGTACGATGAATTGAAACGAAATGAGTAAGGTTACACTTATATGGGAACTGCGCTGCTGGTGTGAAAAAAGAGGACCTGACGTGAGCACACGGAGGCGACGTATGAGTACTCAGACAACGTCATCACGGCACACACAATGCCAACGACACACGCGGAGCCGCAGACGATGCCTACCGACACACAAGGGTACTGCGAAGCCGAAATTGGCAGATCCAGTCTGACACTTGGGGATATTGTAAGGTGAGGAATATAATACTGACCTGTTTCTTTCATATGCAAACACATGACGTGGTCACACAGGGTCATGCTGTGCGTCAATTCGACATCTGTGACAGAGGGCATGTTGCTGTCATCATATGACAGTTCCCTGTACTGAATGGTGTGCCATTCCAGTGTTGATGTGCATCACAATATGTTGCAGACGTTACTCAGGTGCGAAGTGTTGAATGTATGTGATACACATGTGCACAATGATTAATGACATGTCTCAACAGCTCTTCACACATCAACTGAGCCACAAGGTCACAGTCCCTGTGCTTCTTCAATGTCTGCCACACCTGGGGCCTGCTGATGTAAGGATGCTATGCTGATGTATGCATCCACATCGTCAACCTGAGTCTATACTACATCCCTGCAATGTGATATCCTGGGGTCACTCTCCCAATGGTGACATGAAGGAGGGCAGGAACGCAGTCTACACAAGCGTTCACTTGAGCATGTCTGATGCACTGTACCCCAATGGTACGTGCGTGTGTACGCCTTGTTTCCCTATTGCATTGTAGCCATACGCGAGCACAGCGTACCCCAATTGTACGTGCGTGTGTACGCCTCGTTTCCCTATTGCATTGTAGCAATACGCGAGCACAGCGTACCCCAATGGTACGTGCGTGTGTATGCCTCGTTTCCCTATTGCATGTAAGCCATACGTGAGCACAGCGTACCCCAATAGTACGCGCATGTGTAGGCCTCGTTTCCCTATTGCATTGTAGCCATATGCGAGCACAGCGTACCCCAATGGTACGTGTGTGTATAGGCCTCTTTTCCCTATTGCATTGTAGCCATACGCGAGCACAGCGTACCCCAATGGTACGTGCGTGTGTACGCCTCGTTCCCCTATTGCATTGTAGCCATACACGAGCACAGCGTACCCCAATGGTATGTGCGTGTAGGCCTCATTTCCCTATTGCATTGTAGCCATACGCGAGCATAGCGTACCCCAATGGTACGTCCGTGTGTACGCCTCTTTCCCTATTGCATTGTAGCCATACGCGAGCACAGCGTACCCCAATGGTACGTGCGTGTGTACGCCTTGTTTCCCTATTGTATTGTAGCCATACGCGAGCACAGCATACCCCAATGGTACGTGCGTGTGTAGGCCTCGTTTCCCTATTGCATTTTAGCCATACGCGAGCACAGCGTACCCCAATGGTACGTGCGTGTGTACGCCTCATTTCCCTATTGCATTGTAGCCATACGCGAGCACAGAGTACCCCAATGGTACGTGCGTGTGTACGCCTCGTTTCCCTATTGCATTGTAGCCATACGCGAGCACAGCGTACCCCAATGTTACGTCCGTGTGTATGCCTCGTTTCACCATTGAATGGGTTGCATTTGGAACGGCAATCGCACCGTACTTGTGTGGGTAATCAAATAAATACATAGGGAACATCTAGGGGAACAGTGGAATGATCAGAATGCAGCCAGGTTATCATGGATACAGAGAGTTTTGAGCCTCCTACAGGTGTTCTCGAAAATTCAGTTGGGCAAAAGTATACAATGTTGCAAAAGTTGTTGTTCAGCTCTGGCTCAGTTTTCAAACCATGCATATGTGTGCTATGGCCTTATGTGTGACGGGATTGGATGAAACATAGGATGCAAACTATGGTGGCCTATCACACACTACTCCTTGGACTCACACACCCTCTGCAGCACAAATATAAGGCAGCATGTGGCTGTGGGAGGGCACTCAGTGATGGTGAGAACAAGGCCCTGCTGGATGCCCTCCTGCCTAACTACAGCAAGATGTATGGGAGACCAGAGGAGCAGGTGAGTGATGTGTGCACTACCTTGGAGTGTGCACCTGTTGTGTGTGTGACACTATAGCCACTGTATATGTATAGTGGATAGATGCTATGTTGTTGTGAGTGAGTGCCAGTGTGTACAGTGTTGATTGAAGAGGGTTATTTGTTGTAGTGGGGTGTGTGACAGCATGTCACGTGCTGCAGTGCACCCTGATGTAGCATATATTGCTCAGTGAGTGCCATGCTCAAAGAGTGGTTTGTACCCCTTACGTAATCTGTAGCCTTTAAATGGCATGTAGTGCAGTTCTGTTTGCTCACAGGCCACATACTCCTGGACAATGATGCAAGTGTGTAGAGCATCCGATGCCCTGTTGTCCTCAAGTATTTTGTGCACATATGTGTGTCTTTGGAACATGGACCAGGTGTACTGATGTTCTTTTACTTTACATTCATGACAGGTATCTGCCTATGAGAAGGGTGAAATCTGGCTGGACATCGCCAGGGCTGTAAGGAGTGAGGGGGGCCTCGCAGGAGGCTCAGAAACATCAAGAAGAGGTGGCGGGACATCCGGTGCTGGACCCCACGCATCGCCAGGGTACAGCTGAAGCTGAAAGCTCCACGCCGGCATTGCGTCACCCGCCACCTCACCACCCACATGCTTCCGGGTCCTGGAAGTAGTGTTCCCAGACCTCCATAGGCAGTTGCAGGAGGGACAGCAGCAAGAAGGGGGTAGGTACATGTCTGTTTGTTGTCATGTGTGTCACATGCTACCTGCAGTGCTCCGAGGCATGGTAACACTCCCATAGTTGGAGTGGTGTGGTCAGACAGGCACTTTATGCATTGGCATGAGAATGGCCCAGTTTCAGCAGATGCTTCTTTACATGCCTTGCCCTACTCCACATTTGACCAGCGCTTTGGCTAATGATTGTTTTTCACATGTACTCCTATGGTGCAATGTCTTAGTATGCACCTTCCTTTGCACATCATCATGTTGGAGGGGGGTCTGTGACACCTGTTGGTACCTTACATGTAGCACCACATGTGCACTGTGCCTGCCCTTCTTCATATTTTGGCACTGATCTTGAGTCTCAACATGTGTTTTCTGCACGAGTCAGCCTCAGTGGCCTTTGTCCATGGTACACTTTCTTATTGTCATGTGTTAGCTACAGGTGCACACTGTACATGTGCACTAATCTTGGCTTGCGCATACTCACACTGGGCAGTGCGTGTGTGCATATTCTCAAAATATGTTGCATGTTGTTTGTAAATAATATTGATGGTCAGCCACACAATGTGACTTTGGGTGTAGACAGCTGTGATGCCAGTGTGAGGTGATGGAACACTTGGTTCAGGTCCCAGGATGGCATCACATGGCTATTAAGGGAGGACTTTTCCCATGTGGCACAAGGTCAAAGCGATTCAAACATGACCAGGTCTGGATTTGGGTGGCAGGGTGGGCAAATGAACTGTGATTCATCATCAGCTATCCTGTTGTCAGGCAGTGGCTCATCATGGTGTCTCTCATACAAGTTTTTGCCTTGCCTGTTACTTGTATCCTACTATACATTGAGCGTTGTGTCTCTTACAATTGCCCAAGACTAGGCTTGGCATTGTGCAGAGTTCAGTGGCATGTGACTCATGATGCATGCCATGTTTAGAAATGTGCCCAAATGATTTGTAGCTGATATGTCTGATGTGTACAGGTGACTGATATGTTTTTCTTATTCTCCTTGCCAACAGCATCATCACCAGAATCTGGAGGAGACACAGGCACGGACCAGGCAGAGGGACCCAGTGACAGTGCCACCTGCTTTGAGGAGTCAGAGGGAGGCAGTGGCACGGAAGTTGAGGAGAGTCTGCAGGCCGGACCCCATGTGACTGACACATCCTACCATGCGGACGGCTCGGAATCAGACTCTCAGGAGGAGGGGGAATATGCAGCAATGGTCTCTTCTTCATCTTTGGCTGGCCTCTCCTCCTCCAGTACCATCTCCACCCTCCCAGTTGTTAGGGTCCCTAGGGTCCGTGCTAGCCCCCGTGTCTCCTTTGTTCCCGGCACCGCAGCACCTGCCCCTGTGTACCCTGCTGCCCTCAGTGCTGAGTCTGTGGACCTACTCCGGCAGATTGTAGTAGGTCAGACATCCATGTTGACTGTCCTCCATGGACATACACGACTCATTACACAGTTGTTGTCGTTCATGGAGGGCATGTCATCTGCCATGTCTGATCTACGTCGGAGTGTGGCTGCCATAGAGTCAACACTGACGGCAGCTCTGTACACCCAGCAGCATCTGTCCCCCCCCATCCTTCAGACCCATCCACCTCAGCCTCTCCCTTACCTACCCAACATACACGCAGACGCCACAGGTCAGACGCAACAACAGACAGACCCAGCACACCCACATGGCAGAAAAAGCTCAAATCTCCACACACCCAATCTCAATGGGATGTAGGCACACCCACAGGGAGAGTGGACATACCTCACACACGCATCCACAGACCCAGGACAACAGACTCACAGCCCTCTACCTCCACCCCAATGTGTCCCCGGGTTCAGGTGGTAGTTTTTCCAAACTGGCTGAAGTGTGCAGCCAAGTTTATCTTGCTACTTTCTGTGATGCACCGGCCAGTGTGGATGAATCCACAACACCTGCACCCACTCCACCTGTCCTACCCTCTCCTGTCCAGGCGGGGCCTGAGGATTCCACAGATGATGCCCCCAAAGTTTCCACAGCAGATTAAACTCCATGTGCAGGCAAGTTTGGTTGTGAGAACATCCATGAAGGCACAAACTGTTTATCTGACTTGTTTGGACTGGCCATTGGCCTTCTGTGAGCGAGGACTCTTATTTGCGTTTTCAATTTTGAACCAGCTGAATAAAGCTATTTTTTTCAGTTTCTGTACTTTAGTTTGTCTGATAATGTCTGTGACTGCTGCGTGCCTGGGAGCTGGTGTGATGTTCAAATTTGGGTATAGTAACATGTGTCTATTTCATGATGGTAATGAGGTTAACAATGGTATGTTTTTGCTTTAACTGCTGGGCACTGCTGGGCACTGGTGGGGGTCTTAGCCACACACACACTCTAATGCTGGGCACTGGTGGGGGTCTTAGCCACACACACTCTAATGTTGGGCAATGCTGGGCACTGGTGGGCACTGGTGGGGGTCTTAGCCACACACACTCTAATGCTGGGCACTGCTGGGCACTGGTGGGGGTCTTAGCCACACACACTGTAATGCTGGGCACTGGTTGGGGTCTTAGCCACACACACTCTAATGCTGGGCACTGCTGGGCACTGGTGGGCACTGGTGGGGGTCTTAGCCACACACACTCTAATGCTGGGCACTGCTGGGCACTGGTGGGGGTCTTAGCCACACACACTCTAATGCTGGGCAATGCTGGCCACTGGTGGGGGTCTTAGCCACACACACACTCTAATGCTGGGCACTGGTGGGGGTCTTAGCCACACACACACTCTAATGTTGGGCACTGGTGGGGGTCTTAGCCACACACACACTCTAATGTTGGGCACTGTTGGGGGTCCTAGCCACACACACTGTAATGCTGGGCACTGGTGGGGGTCTTAGCCACACACACTCTAATGCTGGGCTCTGCTGGGCACTGGTGGGCACTGGTGGGGGCCTTAGCCACACACACTCTAATGCTGGGCACTGCTGGGCACTGGTGGGGGTCTTAGCCACACACACTCTACTGCTGGGCAATGCTGGGCACTGGTGGGGGTCTTAACCACACACACACTCTAATGCTGGGCACTGGTGGGGGTCTTAGCCACACACACACTCTAATGCTGGGCACTGCTATGGGTCTTAGCCACACACACACTCTAATGCTGGGCACTGCTGGGCACTGGTGGGGGTCTTAGCCACACACACACTCTAATGCTGGGCACTGGTGGGGGTCTTAGCCACACACACACTCTAATGCTGGGCACTGCTGGGGGTCTTAGCCACACACACACTCTAATGCTGGGCACTGGTGGGGGTCTTAGCCACACACACACTTTAATGCTGGGCACTGGTGGGGGTCTTAGCCACACACACACTCTAATGCTGGGCACTGCTGGGTGTGTTTTCTACACACCTCTTACACTTACACTGACATAGCAGACATATGTCCCACACGTCTCACTGTTACACAGGTGATATGCGGTAGCGTACCGTACCCCGAGGTCGATGACGTAGGAGCGGCAGGTCTCCGTATTACACTGGTGATGTGCGGTGACGTACCGTACTCCGAGGTCAATGACGTAGGTGCGGCACGTCTCCGTATTACACTGGTGATATGCGGGAGTGTATGGCGCAACGTACCCAGACATTACAGTCGTGCAATGGAGATGTGCGCGTGTGGCACCACGTACAGGTATGTTGGACTTCGTTGTACTCACCGTCTGCGCCGTCTTCGGTTTCTATGTATAAGGTGGTGGCCGTACAGGATTGGGATGACACGGACGATGGCGTTCATGTCTTGCTTGTCGCGTATCGGTGTGCGGTTCGTGCCGGACTCTGGTTTTACGGTAGTTTTGAGCTCTCGTAGCAAAAGAGCCATACGGAGTGTGTTCAACACGGATCGTACTTCCTGGTTCGGAAGACGCGGTCTATTTACGTTCGGACGTAGCGTGGAGCGTCAGCCGACTGCAAATCGTATGAACTTTTGATGTGTATGGCGTTTTTTACGAGGCGTACGGAGTCACGCTTTTGGTTGGGATCGTACTTGCTGAATCGTACGGGGACGCTTACGGGTACGAATCGTAGGGGGAAAAACGCTCAGAACGGCAATTCGGAGCGCTTTTTACCGGATCAGAATCGACCCCATGGTGAAGTAATGGATGGTATGTAAGTCCAAGAGTTGAAGATAGAAGAATTCTGCAGGTAAGAAGACCTGACTTTAATTTTTAATTTTAATATTTGTTTATTATGGCAAATTGTATTAGTAGGAGTTGTTTTAGGGTAAGATAATTATTTTAACCTAAACACTATCCAGCATGTTTTCAGGGGCAAACACCCTTTGGAGTAGGAATAGTAATTTTAAAATACTGCTATCCTGCACATTTTCTGAATGGAGCCCCTTTTGGAGTTGTAATATTTATTTTAACCTAAGCACCATCCATCATTTTATTTTAGGCAAGCATCTTTTGGAGTTGGAAGAGTTATTTTAACCTGACAACTATCCAGCACTTTCTCTTAGGCGAGTATCTTTTGGAGTTGGAATAGTTATATTAACCTAGTCACTATCCAGCATTTACTCCTAGACAAGTATCTTTTGGAATACGATTAGTTATTTTAATATATTATTTTCCTGCACTTTTTTAAAATCAAGTGTTAGAAAATGTTTAAACAGTAATAATATTTTAAATTTGAATATGGTTTCTTAAATGAAGTATTATATTGTTGTTTTTTGGTTGGAATATCATGATTATAAGTATTATTAGCCATAAAGCAAGTATTTTACTTCTTGTTTTAAACCGCTAGAAAAAAAATGTGCTGACTTACTTTTGATATATCTTGTCCAAAATAGTCTATTTAGTAAAGTTGTTTGGACGTTGTATAGTTTTGAAATAAACTGAAAAACAAATATTATTTGCGTTTCAATTTTTTTTTAACTATCTATATATTTCTATAGTGTGTACTTACTTCGAGTTTAAGTTGGCTTTTTCCGACGAGTAGAGTTTGGAAAGTGTAATCCCACGTGCAGTCTCTGGTAATCAGGTAACTACAATTTTGAAAATGGTGGATGGCTCCTTTTATACGTTTTGTGGTCTGGAACGTTATTTGAAAGTAAAATATGTTTTACCTATATTATCTCTTTTTGATTTTAATGGTTTGTGACAATATAAATAATTATTTTCTTATGTTAGTTTTCGTACCTTTTGTTTTTAGTTTGTTTTAACATCCATTTTATCTATTTCCGGGTCAAAGTAATTTCATTGAAAGAGTTGTAAGACTTTTTTTTTTACTACATTTAAAACTGAAGTATTTTTTGTTGTAATTGGTAGTAGTTGTGTTTAATACTGTTTTTGTTATGTGTAAATTTACGATTTATTTCTACTAGTCTTATTTATGGTATTAAATATATTTTTCATGTTTGTGCTATTTTTTGAGATTATATAATTTTTTTTTATTTGTTAGTTAAATGCATGTTATTTTAAAAAGTCATAAATAAATTACTTTATATTCATTTAAGTGTTATGTTTAGTTTATATGTATAATATGCTTTTTAGAAATATTTATCATAATTCTAAAGTAAAAAAACAAATATGTATGGAAAAAGTACTGGAGTATTAATTTTGTTAGCGGGTATTTTTGGGGGGAGTTTGTGTGTTTTTATTGTAGAATGTGTTAAAAATATGCATGTATTTTATTAGTTATTTTAATAAATGGATAAAAGTTTAATTATTTAAACCATTAATATTAGTTTGAGTATTAATTTTTATACTTGAGTATTCATTTTTATACTTGAGTATTAATTTGTAATACTCAAGTATTAATTTAATTTAATGTGCAATAATTGTATTATTTATGTTTTCATACACAACCCCACCCAAAACCCCTATTTTCCCTGCATCCCGCTGCAGGAGTTTATTATACAAAAAATATATATATATATATATTGCGTTGTAAATGTGTGCATTATTGTAGTATGCGTTGTAATGGATCTTTCCATTTAGCATACTATATTTGCGTTGTAATGGTAATCGTCGTGAAATATTACATGTACTGGTACTTGCGTTGTAAAAGTTGCATTGTAAAAGCATGCGTTGTATTTGTTTGCTTTGTAATGTCATATATTCGATTGACTTAGAGACTGATGACCCTCCTTTTACACCCCTTGTCTTTACTGTCCGTGGGGTAATGTTCAGTGATTGGGTGTTTCTCTGTGCTGGTTTTTTACTTCCATGAGGTACTGCCATTTCTCCACTCACCTCTTTCTTTTCTTTCTGCATTTCAGATAAATGCTCAGCCCCAAGTCCTTTATTTTAAGGCTTTTTGGTGTTTTTTGGGGTTTTCCAGACTATAGCTTTCCCTAAAGCCATCACTTTTTTCTTTTTTTCCGCTGCCACAGCACCCACTGCTACAAAGTTCCTTTCTTCAGATACAGAGCAATACCAAATGTCCTTATTCGCCAAATTTCTTTATTCACCCTTATTACTCTCTATAGCCAGCTCTAACTGCTCGTCTTGGGTTCTGTGACTATTTTACTTCCTCTTTTATAAACGCTTTACCTACTCTCTCTAACTCAGAATACTTGATTCCACTTACCTCTGTTCCATGGCCGTATGCTCTCCCCACCGCCACTGTACCACTGTTCCACTGCCATACTCCTGCAACTCTGCTGTACTCTTGCTGCTACAAATCCACTGTTATGGACCTGTTATCCAGTACTGTGTCGTTGGCACCCTGGATATCCACTTGAGAAAAGGCAGGCTTAGACCCCCTTAAAGCCTGCTGGCAACTGCTCTCCCGCCAATTTACCGCCTGGAGCCTTGTGTGGGAGCACCCAGACGGGGCCCAGGTAAAGTATGGAATGCCCAGTTCTCCACCGTTGTACCCCGAGGGCCGTTTCTCAATGCTCATGGATCCTCAATCCGCATTTCTCAGACACGGAACCACTTGAAAATAAGTAAATCACTTTTGAGCACTTGTGGCTCGCGGCTCAATTCCCCCACATATTCCGCTTTGTCGCTCGTGCTCGTCTGTCCGTCATGCTCGTCCTCGTCCGTTGCATTGCGCGTTCGTCATGCGTAATCCGTCAGCGTTGATTGTAGCAGTAGTGGGAGGTGCAGGGTGGAGAGTGTCTCTGGCCAAGAACAGAGGTAGTGTTCTGGGAGGATTGCCTAAACAATGGTACTCAGAGAAGACCAGTGGGAGGGGACAGAGAGAAAGATGTGTACAGTTTATATTGGCATTAATGGAGAAGTGTTTGTCTACAGTCACAATAACCAGGAAACTGGCAGGCATTGTATTTATGGGCAAGCTTTTTTGGGGTTATGCCCCATCTGCATGTGAGCTGGGGAAAAGGATACTGGAGGGCTAGGGAACAGGGCCCTGGGAAAGCAAGGAGAAAACCAATGACCTGGCACTTTTTTCATGAGGTTTTAGAGGCTTCGCCAGTGATATGGAGCAGGGAATGAGAAACTATTTTGTTTCCTACATTTGATGAAGCGGATGTTTGTCAGGGCTTTCCGGGTATCAGATTTGTTGGGGTAAGGGGTGCTAGAGGTATACTCTGGGAAGATTTTGCATGGCTGGGAAGCAACGTAGAGCAGTGGCAATGTAGGTCCACGACAGACCAAAGGAATACTCTGTGCAGCGTTTGTGCCTGGTGCACTGGGGAGATAATTTGCAGTGCATCATGGGCTACGCAAGTGTGGGGGCTCAGGCATAGAAAGAAGGCCCGGGTGACAGCTTTCGAGCTGCTAGCTGTACTGCGCAAAGCACTGGCAAGTTTGGGGGAAGCTTGGGGTTGAGTACGGAGCACACACATTCAGGATCGGGGTGGCCAAATGGGGCTGAGGTTAGGGTTGGGACTGTATCATTATTAGTAATATATTATTTTAGTGTGCACAGCTACACCGCAGGGTTTCCCGGTGCATGGCAGACGATGAAGATGCAGAGAACTAAGGGGCCCATTAGCATAGCGGGCGGACCCGACGTAAAACTGGTCCGCCCGCCATAAGGGTGGCGGTCCCATGGGGGCCATTAGGATGCACCTGCTGCATTTCAAACATTGCGGAGGGTGGTGCGGAAAACACCGCCTGCCGCAATGCTAAAAATGCACATTGTGCACTTCAATGCACAACGTGACAGGCACCGTGCGGTGCCTGCCATGTTGTACAGTGAAGTGCAGGTGTACCCCCCCACACCCCCCCCAGAGTCCCTGGGGGCCCGCAACCAGCTCCGACAAGACATTCCCGCATGCCTTTCCATGACAACTCCTTGACCGGGCGGAAAAGCGGCGGACGGTCTTTCCGTCCGCCGTGTTCCCCCCGCCATAGTAATATGGCGGGGGGGAAATGGGTGGCGGGCGGGGAAGGATGTCGAGCGGATCACCACCGCCTGCATGGCGGTGGCGATCTGCCCGACATCCTAATAGGGCCCAAAGTGAGAGGCTTAGAAGAGCCAGGTCTTTAGCCCCTGGGAAAAGCAGGAACGGTTGCACAGTTCCTCAGTGAAACTGGTATCATGAGTTCAAGTAGGTGGTCATCTGACTGTGTTAGAAGATATATGAGACTGGAGGTGAGGATTGTTGAGGTTTACTGTGGCCTATTCTATTTCTTACATGTACTGTTTTCCAGATGCAGCCCCGGGCCCTGAACCTGCTGAGCTATCAAATTTGATTGTGGGCCACTTGATTATTTAGTGGGTGGAGAGGCACAACGCACCAAGAGGATATGGCACACATTTAGGGGGCATGCATTGAAGGGAGCTAATATACTGTTTGAGCAATTTGTTTAGAAGACATAGATGACCAAATATTTTAGTAATTCAACCAGGATAAAATGACATGGTGTTAAGGAATGCTTGGCCTTGTTAAAGGAGATGAAGAAGGACTTGGGGGAAATCAAACAGCAGTGTGTGGGGTGTTATTTTATGTGGACAGAATTTGTTCCAGTGAGAGAATGGCAGGGGAATAGAAGCTCACAGCTATGGAATATATTAAAGATAATTATGGGAGATGTGATTTTACTGATGGGAGGAAAGTCTGGATAGGGTTGAGCACGCTGACTTAAAGTATGACACTGTGGAATTTTTTCAGGGAATTGAAGTAGGTTCTGGCTAGAATTTTGAATATTTGCAAGTGAAGAAACAGGGCCTAGTGATGGTGGGGTCAGAAAAGGTCATGGTCTAGGGTATTTTTCTGAGTGGAGGTTCGCAGATAAACTTTACATGGGTTAAGATAAGTTTATTGTTATTGCCATTGGTGAACAAGGATAAAAAGGAGAGTGTTAACAATCTCACACCTCAACGAGGCAGGATGTTAAAAGTTATGCTACAATAGGTAGAAGTTAATAGGTGCAGGGATAAGTGCTAGGGAAAGTTAAAGGTCAGAATTCAAGTGCATCAGGGTACCAGGTAAATATTTGCAGGATAAATATGTGAGGAGTTGTGATTTTTAGGGTTGGGGGTCGGAAACCATAGGTGACATTTTATATAGTGAGACTTTAGTTTTGTAAGGCAGAAGGCCTAGGGAGCTGTGTAATGTTCACCTGTTTCAATAAAGCAGCCTTTTTCACACAAAAATTCTTCAGAGGTCTGCACTGCTCCCCTCTCACCCAATAGGTTTTTGGGGGCAGCCAACCAGGGGGAGGTTTGCCCCTGGAGTTTTGGGGGGAGTTGGTGCAGTCCAGGCAACTGTTGGGCTGTTTTTGAGCTATTCTAACGTTAAAGGTAGCCCAAGGCATATAGCCGGTCATTTTACACCCTCATTACCAATTTGAGATTGGTGACACAGTTGCTGAAGCTGTAGGCAGAAACATTTTCCTCCCACCCTTCCCCTTCTTACTATTTGGCCGGAACCCCCCCTTTTTTTCCCTTGTCTGTCGGCTGACTTTTATGGGATACAGGGGCGCAGAGTTTCACTTTGCTACATCATTGTCGCTGGAAGGAGATGCAAGGAGGTTGACCAATAAGTTTTTC
Organism: Lissotriton helveticus; assembly: GCF_964261635.1. NCBI lineage: Eukaryota > Metazoa > Chordata > Amphibia > Caudata > Salamandridae > Lissotriton > Lissotriton helveticus. Next base: position 873,097,756 of record NC_136068.1, on the reverse strand, counting down.
ATGGGGTTAGATAATTTTATTGTTGATGCCATCGGTGAACCAGGATAAAAGGGAGGGTGTCAACAAGCTCATACCTGGACAAGGCAGGAAGTTAAAAGTTACGCTATAGGAAGTTAAGATAGTTTGATGTTAATAGATGCAAGGATAAGCGGTTGGGGAAGTTGAAGGCCACAATTGCAGAATTGCAGAAGGGTGGGAGGTAGGCATTTGCAGGATAAATATGTGAGCTTTTCAGGGGTGGGGGGTTGGTAACAGTAGGTGACATTTTGTATAGTGCGGCTTTAGTTTGGGAAGATAGAAGGCTGTGGAGTTAAGTGATGTGCATCTGTTTCAATAAAGCAGCCTTTTTCACACAAAAAGGCGTAAGTGGTCTGTGCTGCTCCTCTCTCACCAATAACATTGGTGCTGCACTAAACTGCTGTATGATGCGGTTTCACCATATTAGTGACCGACTAAATGGCAAAAACCTGTTTGCTATTATCAACTGTTCAGGAAGCAATGGACATTTTTACATAACTTGCTATAGGTTGGTGAATTCCAACCTGATTGCAACTCGATTTTGTACTGTGCAGAAAATGAGCCTATAAGACACATACATATTGAATTCTCAAAATTATACCAATGCACAAAGGGAATAATACATTTTTTAAACCTTTCTAAGGAAAAATAAACGATTGAGGAATGTCCAGTCGCACTCAAAACAAAAAGATATTGTGCTGCCGACTCTGCACTCGAATATGGAGGCTGATTGAAAGATTTGTGTTGAAAAGCCAAAGTGTGCATCTTCGTTCCGGTTAAGCAGTTGTATCTGTTAGTGTAAAATGTGTTATCTTTCTTGCATATTGCCAGTTCACGGTGAAAGACATCATTTAAAACTATTTAGGAATGAAAGAGCTTTTAATATTACCGAACTTTCAGTAAATTCTCCGCTGTGGAACGGAGCTAGCAAGGAATATTTGGAATGTTGGTTTAGTGAAATTATAAGTAAGATATAATTTGGTTCTTATTTTACCAGATTCTACTGAACAGATAAGGACTGTGGTATGAATTCATTAGGCATTCTTAAACTTAAGCTTAAAATGTGTCATATTCCCTGCCTGTTTCCAATCACTATGCAAAGTGAAATTTACATACCTACGCTGTTGAAAACGCTTTTAATATTTGAGCTTCCAGAGTGCATCTCTTGGAGCGAAATTGAACACATGCATAGAATATCTCAAGATGTCTTTTAACAATTAAATTCAGGAAGGCAAGCATACATTTCCATTTGTTTTACTAGATTATAGGAAAATGTGTTCAAGAACTGACATCTAATTCAAAGCCTTCTAGAACCAAAAATAAGAATGATAGAAAGAGTTTGCACTTTCACTAAAAAAGAATATATTTAAATAAGTAACTGCAGAAATGCTGATATTGTCAACTTACAGTTTCACCTATATAAAATTCACAGAATAAAACACAATTGAAGATTAGTTATAATGAAGCTAATTCAAAACCAGGAAACCCCTGAAATGCACCAGTTAAGGTATTGAATGCACAAGTACACTATACCTTATGCCCCATCATGTTTTGGTGTTGTTAAACAACCTTTATTTATAAACAACAGTATTTGTTTCTATAACATACCCCATTCACCTGTATTAACCATGCATCCATTGCTTACTCTCCACTTTAAGTTTCACCCCGTCTGATCTGCATAAATCTTGATATTCTAGCACCACTGTATTTAATTTGCCATTTGTCAATTTTATGCAGATTCACCAAACAGCCCTAACATTATTTATAAATGAATTAAACATTTATTGACACCCCATTTATCTTTACCACCCTTGGTGAATCTGCTCAAAGATTAACATACAAAACCTAAAAACTGAAGGCTAAACGAGCGACAAGTCATGCAAATCTCGTACAGATTCATTAACCTTCGCCGACTTTTTTCAAACGAAGGCTTCTTTGAGCCTCCCTTTAAATGCTGCCCCATGAGTGGAATGAAGCATACCAACTGTAAATTAACCGTGATAAGATTCTGTCGAATTTTGTGGAGAACACAAACAGGAACTTCTCCAAAACACTTCATATATTAAAGCAGTATGTCTATAATAAATAGGAGGCCATGCACCAGACCAGTGTTTTTTCGAAATGTATGCATCTACCATACAAAAATATATTCATAATTTGTTCATCTTTTTTAATATATATATTTTTTTAAAAGATGGAGTATAATTAATACAATAAAATAGTTGCATGTATTCAGTTAGTGAGCACCCATAAGTATGAGCCAACCATACAATAATACAAACACATTAACAACACATAATATATCACAGTGCAATGATAAAAACAACATTAATCAAAAAACTATACAAGGGGGCGTGACCGGGCAAGATGGCCGAGCAGATGTAATCTGCCTCAGCTTCCGGTCTGCGCGCTGTCCTACGGGATTTCCTGGCCGCTTTACTTGCCCGAATCGTCTGTGACCTGCACCCACGGTTGGCGGATGCTGTGAGGCACCTAGGGGGGAGTTTCTGGCGGCTCTCCGTTGGCCCTTGAGGTCCATGTGTGTGACTTTCCTACCGGAGCAGACCCCAAAGCTAAGATGGCGGCCGCGGGTCTCTGAAGAGCAGCGGTGAGTGCATGCCCTCTCGCGCCCATTGCAGTGCACCGGAGGGCGCTGGAGACTCCTGAGCGCCGAGGACACTGGCGGTGAACCCCGGACGGGGAGTGGGGCAGTGACTGTTTTGGCGGTCGCAGCGAGTCGGCTGGCTCCCCCTCTGCCTGACTCAAAGATGGCGGCCGCGGGGGTTTCTTGTGGCGATACGGCCTCCTGAGAGCTTTCCTCCCCATGCGTGCGGAGGCCGTGATCCGTGCTGAATGTGCCTGCAGAGAGTCATGGAAGTTACCACCCTGGGCCCACACTAACGCCGCGCCCAGCGGAGTGAGGTGTTCTGTGCCGGGGAGGCCCCACCTGATAAAGCACTTATCACGCATGATCCCCCATGGGGCGCTGCGGCTGGCGCGCTGGTGCGAGGCTATCCCTGGCCCGGATGTAGCCTTTCACCGCCACTTTTGGCCTTGCTCCTCACTCCGCACATGGCGTCCAGCTCCTAACCTGTTGATCACTCAGATGCCCTGCTTCCCCGTGCTTATGGAGTCTCCAGAGCGGCCCCTACGCTGAATTAGAAGAAGAACCGGGCATTGGAGTGGGCTCTCCCTACGTCCACAACTGCGGCTCCGATGTGCCTCGGGGGGTGACTCCGTGAAGCTTGGGGTTGCTGGGTCACGTGGGGCCCCCTCCTTATGTCGCCGAAGAAAGGGATGACTAAGGCGACCAGCAAAGTCTCGGATTTCTTCTCCACTGCTGACAAGCGGCCTGCCCTCAGGGGGGATACTGATAAGACAGCCATGGCGCTCTCGAAGGCTGACCTGTTATCCATGCTTAAGGAGTTTAAGTCCGAGCTCCGCACTGAACTCAGCCAAGACATCAAGTCCTCCATAGACCAACTGCGAACAGATCTATCTGAGCGCATGACCTCCCTCCAGCAAGACGTGGATTCTTTGGGCACTAGAATCCTGGATTTGGAGACGCAGCATCAGGAACATAGGCAGCTTTCCGCGGAGTGCCACGAGGATATCCACACCCTTAAAGAACAACTGCAGCAGATGCAACTTAAGGCCGAGGACCTCGAGAACCGTGCAAGAAGGGAGAACATACGGATCAGAGACCTGGAGGAAGGCGCGGAGGGGCCAGACTTAGAGGCTTTTGTGGAGGGTCTTTTCACGGAGATCCTGAGCCCCCAGAAGCTCAAGATAAAACTGGACTGAGTCCATCGAGTAGGTTCCCTGCAGACTGGTGACAGGAAGAGGCCTCGTGGCGTTTTGGCAAAGTTCCACTCCTACAAAGGTAAAGAAGCAGTGTTACAGGCGGCCAGAGCGAAGGACTCCATCTCCTTTCAGAGTTACTCCTGTGCCATCTGCCAGGATATCGCCCCCTCCACGCTGGCACGCAGGCAGACTCTACGACCCATCACCACTAAGCTGCAGGCAGATGGCATCAGGTATCGCTGGACGTACCCTTTTGGACTCAGTTTTGAGTACCGAAACAAGCGGCGACACATCACTGATATGAAGGACGGATTGGAACTCCTGGGCCTCCCATCGGAGGACGGTGGCCCCACGCCTGAGGCATCCGGCGACTCTTCTCGGGGTGCTCCATCCACTTCTGCTTGGGTTCCAGGCTCGCGAAGGGGACGCCGTTCAAAGCATACGAGTGGAGTTTCCACGGGTGCGAGACTACGTGCCCACACTGGCTGACCCCCCCTTTGCCCTCAGTCACCATGTCTGCGGCGCGGACACACCTGGGGATCTGCGGACTTGACAGCGGTGAGCGTCTGTACCCCTTTGTCAATAGCAATGCCCCCCAGACTGTTTTTTCCTTTTTTTTTTCTCGGCCCCCGAGCAGGGGTGACATGACTCGCTTCTGATTTCTGGGGTCACTGGACACTTTGAGACCTCTCCCAGGGGTTATGGACCCTTTGAGTGTTGGGTTGCCTTCTTGTTGGGGCGTTCAGGGTTCACTTATGCTGCATTATTGACACAATGATTCTTTCATGAGACTTTGCAGGGTTGGGGCGCGGACCGGGCCCCTGGACCTGTTGGCCCCCCGGTCCATGAGTGGGCGATTTCGTCCCGCAGTGGGACCTAGCACTGATTTCTGTTTTGTTTTCTTGTTTGCTTTTGTCTATGTTTTTGTAGGGGGTTTGGGGTGGGATTGGGAGGGACGTGGTGGCAGCTTTTCGTTGTTCTTCATGGTGGGCTATTTTGTTTTCTGTATAGATGCAACAGGCGCAGGTTTGGGGGCTTCTGTGGGGGGAGGGTTAGGGGGGTCAATAGGCTCAGAAAGGCAGGGATTTTTTTCCAGGTGTCATGATGCCAACTTGGAACGTCAAGAGCCTTAACTCGCCACAGAAGCGGCTCAAGGTTTGGAAATATATTCTGGACCACCAGTTAGATGTTGTTGCCCTGCAAGAGACCCACCTGGCTAGGCCTGACGAGTCTCGTCTCAAACATAAACTCTACCCCCTCATATACCGCTCCTCTGCCCGCACTAAGCACCGGGGGGTGGCCATAATGTTTCATGCTGCTATCCACTTCCAACCTCTGGGGGTTCAATCAGACAGGGACGGACGATGGATTCTGGTCAAAGGACACTTGTGGGGATGCCTTTGCACCTTTGCAGCCCTATACGCCCCCAATGTAGGCCAGACGACTTTCTTGCACACTTTTCTGGGGAAACTCACAGACTTTGCAGAGGGACAACTGATCTTAATGGGCGACTTTAATCTAATCTGGCAGAAAGATTTAGATAGCTCCCACTCCCAGCGCGCAGATACAGGCTCCTTTTCGGGGGACATGCAGCAGACGATACGAGACCTGGGACTCCTAGACTCATGGCGAGTATTGTACCCGCAGGCACGAGACTATACCTTTTTTTCCCATGTTCACCGCACTTACTCCCGGCAGGATTATATTTTCGTTAATTGCAAAAACAACAAGTGATGGACTGAATGTGGATCAATGTCACACACTCCCCCAGTCAAAAGATCTGGGCCCAAATCCATCGTTTTTTTGCACTCCACACCACCCTGGGTTAGACAATGGCGATATGCAAATCAGCTCTGACCCTGTTGCCCCATGGGAACAGTCCAGTCCAAACTACAAAAGCCATGTCCTTCCCAGAACGGAATCAAGCATCCGAGGACCGGACCGGTTTCGAGGTAACACCTCTCATCAGCCCGGCTAGCTTGACTCCAAGTGGTGTGGAGTGCCTGGGACCCACGTCTGGGCATCCCCAGCGCACTTAGGGCGGCAATTGCAAAAACAACAAGTGATGGACTGAATGTGGATCAATGTCACACACTCCCCCAGTCAAAAGATCTGGGCCCAAATCCATCGTTTTTTTGCACTCCACACCACCCTGGGTTAGACAATGGCGATATGCAAATCAGCTCTGACCCTGTTGCCCCATGGGAACAGTCCAGTCCAAACTACAAAAGCCATGTCCTTCCCAGAACGGAATCAAGCATCCGAGGACCGGACCGGTTTCGAGGTAACACCTCTCATCAGCCCGGCTAGCTTGACTCCAAGTGGTGTGGAGTGCCTGGGACCCACGTCTGGGCATCCCCAGCGCACTTAGGGCGGCAATTGCAAAAACAACAAGTGATGGACTGAATGTGGATCAATGTCACACACTCCCCCAGTCAAAAGATCTGGGCCCAAATCCATCGTTTTTTTGCACTCCACACCACCCTGGGTTAGACAATGGCGATATGCAAATCAGCTCTGACCCTGTTGCCCCATGGGAACAGTCCAGTCCAAACTACAAAAGCCATGTCCTTCCCAGAACGGAATCAAGCATCCGAGGACCGGACCGGTTTCGAGGTAACACCTCTCATCAGCCCGGCTAGCTTGACTCCAAGTGGTGTGGAGTGCCTGGGACCCACGTCTGGGCATCCCCAGCGCACTTAGGGCGGCAATTGCAAAAAAAACAAGTGATGGACTGAATGTGGATCAATGTCACACACTCCCCCAGTCAAAAGATCTGGGCCCAAATCCATCGTTTTTTTGCACTCCACACCACCCTGGGTTAGACAATGGCGATATGCAAATCAGCTCTGACCCTGTTGCCCCATGGGAACAGTCCAGTCCAAACTACAAAAGCCATGTCCTTCCCAGAACGGAATCAAGCATCCGAGGACCGGACCGGTTTCGAGGTAACACCTCTCATCAGCCCGGCTAGCTTGACTCCAAGTGGTGTGGAGTGCCTGGGACCCACGTCTGGGCATCCCCAGCGCACTTAGGGCGGCAATTGCAAAAACAACAAGTGATGGACTGAATGTGGATCAATGTCACACACTCCCCCAGTCAAAAGATCTGGGCCCAAATCCATCGTTTTTTTGCACTCCACACCACCCTGGGTTAGACAATGGCGATATGCAAATCAGCTCTGACCCTGTTGCCCCATGGGAACAGTCCAGTCCAAACTACAAAAGCCATGTCCTTCCCAGAACGGAATCAAGCATCCGAGGACCGGACCGGTTTCGAGGTAACACCTCTCATCAGCCCGGCTAGCTTGACTCCAAGTGGTGTGGAGTGCCTGGGACCCACGTCTGGGCATCCCCAGCGCACTTAGGGCGGCAATTGCAAAAACAACAAGTGATGGACTGAATGTGGATCAATGTCACACACTCCCCCAGTCAAAAGATCTGGGCCCAAATCCATCGTTTTTTTGCACTCCACACCACCCTGGGTTAGACAATGGCGATATGCAAATCAGCTCTGACCCTGTTGCCCCATGGGAACAGTCCAGTCCAAACTACAAAAGCCATGTCCTTCCCAGAACGGAATCAAGCATCCGAGGACCGGACCGGTTTCGAGGTAACACCTCTCATCAGCCCGGCTAGCTTGACTCCAAGTGGTGTGGAGTGCCTGGGACCCACGTCTGGGCATCCCCAGCGCACTTAGGGCGGCAATTGCAAAAACAACAATATTTTCGTTAGCCAGTCCCTGCAGGGGGATCTTCAGGATGCTAAGATATTTCCCCTTTCAGTTTCTGATCATAGCCTGTATTCCATTTGCCTTCAATGGCGGGGCCCTTCCCCGGCTGCTCCCAAATGGTACTTTCCCCCCTCCCTCACCTGCGACAGGGAAGCGTGCACCATGCTTCGGTCCATCATCGGAGAATTTTTTAAGGCCGATCCCCCAGAAGACACCTCAGAATTTCCAACTTGGGACGCGCTGAAGGCAGTCCTGCGAGGCGAATGTATTGCCCTCAATTCAGCTCTGAACAAACAGCGTGCTCGTGAACGAGAGGCGCTTGAAACAGAATTATCCACCCTCGAGCAGCGCCATAAAGCTAACCCTACAAGGCAACTACAACGTCAGCTTACCGCGGTGCGGGGCAAACTGCGGGCTATCTATACTAACAGGGCGGAATTCACCCTTCTTAAACTGCGCCATCTCTCCTACTCCCAAGGCAACAAAGTGGGTAAGCATTTAGCGCGTCAGCTGCAAGGTAAGCGCGAGAGGGAATACGTAGGAGGCATTCTAGATCAACTTGGGAGGGTAATTCATAAAGAGGAGGAGAAGGCCGCTCTCTTCGGATCTTTTTATCGGGAACTCTATTCAGGGGATCCCTTAGAAGAGGAGGCGCAACAGGAGTATCTCCGTTCGCTCTCTCTGCCACAAGTCCCAGGGACCTGCAATGACGACCTCTTCACCCCCATCACCCTAGATGATGTTACTTTGGCTATCGCAGCTTTGAAACCCAATAAGGCTCCCGGGCCTGATGTCTTGACGGCCCTTTTTTAGAAGACTTTTGCCACCGATATCTCTCCCTATTTGGTTACGCTCTTTAACAAAATGGCGGAAGAGGGCACAACTTTTAGCTCTATGTCTGAAGCTGTGATCTCAGTTATCCCCAAACCTGGGAAGGATCCTCAAAACTGTGCCTCCTATAGACCTATCGCTCTTCTAAACTTGGATGCAAAGCTCTAATCCTCCATTATTGCCAAGCTCCTCAACGACCTTATGCCCATTCTAATCCACCCGGACCAGTCAGGCTTTATTAAGGGCCGCCAGACTCACAATAACACCCGTAGGGTTGTTCATCTCATAGAAAAGGTTAATCGGTGTCATATTCCAGCGGTTCTTGTAGGCCTGGACGCCGAGAAGGCCTTCGACAGGGTCGACCAGGCTTTTTTGTTCCATACCCTTGCAGCATTCGGCTTCGCCCCAAATTCCTTAATATGATTCGCGCTAACTATCGCTTCCCATGCTCCCGGGTGGTCATTAATGGAGTACCCTCGCCTCCTTTTCCGCACTCCAGACGGAACTAGGCAGGGTTGCCCCTCTCCCCTCTACTTTTTGCTTTAAGCATCGAGCCCTTGGCGATCACTATTAGAAACAACCCTGCTATCCAGGGGATTTAGTTCACGGGGGAGCCCCATAAGATTTCCTTATTTGCTGACGATGTTCTCTTGTCCCTGACAGAGCCAGAAACCTCTCTCCCGAGCCTACAGACAGAATTAGCGCGCTATGAGCGGGTCTCGGGCTTTAAAATTAATGCTAACAAATCCTTCATACTGAACCTTACTCTATCTCCGGAGGCGGTTCTCAGCCTGCGACCCCTAACGACGCTGGCCTGGGCCTCCACCGCTATTCAGTATTTGGGGGTCCAATTAACGTCAACTGTGCGCGGTCTCTACGAGGCTAACTTCCCCCCGCTTCTTACGCGCATCCAGGCAGAACTTGCTACATGGAAGTCACTCTTCTTGTCATGGTTAGGCCGCATCCATGCTGTTAAGATGACCCTCCTGCCCAAGCTTCACTATTTGTTTCAAGCCTTACCTATTGAGCTGGAGGGAGATTTTTTTCAAAGGATGAAATCCCTAATCCTGCGCTATATATGGCTGGGTGGCCGAGCGCGATTCTCCTGTTCTCTGCTGCGTCGTCCCCAAACTAAAGGAGGGGTTGGTTTACCAGACATTCAGCTGTACTACAGAGCGGCCCAACTAAGTTTATTAATAGAGTGGACCCAGAGGGACTATGAGAAACACTGGCTACACATGGACCGTAGTGTGACGGGCAGATCTATCTGGGACTTGGTGTGGCGCCCTCATAAAGACAGACCCCCCAACACATATATTAGTATTCCTACACAGACTACTTTGAAAGTCTGGGACACCGCCTCAGGCGACGACAGATGGACCTCCTTCCCGTCCCCTTTCACCCCCATTCATTTCAATCCAGAGTTCCCCCCAGCTCTCCATGAGGGGCCGTTTGAGGCATGGAAACAGCGTAGGTGTCTTGCCCTCACTCACTTATTTTGCGACTTTGAACCCCTTACTTTCGAAGAATGCTGACAGGAATGTGATCTAGGAATCGGGGAACATTATCACTACATGCAGCTGATGCATTGGGTCTTCACGCCTTTTGTCCGGGAGGCTGCTACTTGTCCCCTCACAAAATTTGAAGCCTTCCTCTGCAAAATGTCCTCTATGAAAGGGGTGATTTCTTTCATTTTTAACTACCTGCTTGAGACAGCGCTTACACCGCGCCCTCGCTATATGGCCATGTGGGAAGACTTGGTTCAGCGCCCCATCGCTGACGCCGAATGGTCGCGCCTCTGGTCTGACATCTCACGCTTCAACCACTCCACCGACCTTAGGGAGGCCCACCTCAAGGCGATGATGGACTTAGACGGATTTTTCCCACTTCCTCCGACAGTTGTTGGAGGGGCTGTGACCTTCTGTGGGACTTCTGACACATCTGGTGGGACTGCCCCCGTATCCGCCCTTTTTGGGCAGAAATTCTTGCTCAACTGAAGGAAATACTTGGCTACCCCATCCCCTTCACTATAGCAGGGATCCTTCTGGGACTTCGTGACCCCGCCTTGGATTACCAGATCCGAGCCGACAAGCAGATTATGTGGCTTTGCATTGGCGCGGCCAAAGTCACGCTGGCATCTGCATGGAAGAAGAAGGAGACCCCGGCGATCTCTCTTTGGCATTCTTGTCTCTGGAGATTGCACAGGCTAGAGCATATGGCCGACATCTTCAGAGATGACTACAAGAACTTTGAATTTAAATGGGGGCCACTGGTTTCCTTCCTTTCGCGGGGCCTCCCTTCCGCAGTGTGTCCCCCCCACCATCAGAGCCCTTCATCTTTTTCAGTATTGATAATGCTCAGGGCATAGCCCAGTTGTTTGTTAATTTGTTCTGTGCCGCCACCACGGGGTGGGTGGGGGGGAGTGGGGAGTTTTGCTTTCTTGTTTTTGTTCTTATCTCTTTAGTGGTTGCATAGCATCCATCACATGCATGGCTGGCCCATGTTGGGACGCGTCCTTGAGCGCTTCCTCCACTCCTCTGAGGCACTCTGGGGACACTTTCTAGGCCTGTTGTTGTCATGGCCCTAAGGGGTGCTAACATCCACTTTGTCCATTTGTGTGGCATTGATGTGGTCTGGATACACCGTTATCGGGCCTCGTATTATGGACAGGCTTTATTTGTAAAGCAACTGTACCTCATATTTAGCTATCTACATTGGCGTCAGAGCCGATTTAGCGAGACTGCTGCACTCTGTTACTCTATCAACCGCCTAAATGCCTTCCTTTCCCATGAGTGGGAGCCCGTGTTGTTATCATTGGATGTTTATGCTTATGGAATGTATGCGCAAAAATTTCTAATAAAAACATCTTTGACAAAAAAAAACTATACAACTGAGCTAACTATAACTCATGCCCCTGCAATGCACTGGTTTTGACCTCACATATTACATCACTCATGACATGGTCAGTGACATCTCTGATGACATCTCAAATGACATCACTGATGACATCAATGATGACATCATCCAGTGTCTATAAGTGTTTTTGTTTTTAAATTGTGAGTGCTAAATATATATACCAAGGTGTACTGGTGAATCAGTGGCTGTATAAGTGACTGTATGGATGACTCAGTGGGTGCGTGACTGACTGTATAAGTGTGTGATTAGGTGTCTCCGTGAATGTATGGGTGAGTGAGTGACTGGTTGTGTGAATGTGTGTATATGTCTGTCTAAGTGGATGTGTGAGTATGTTAGTGGGTACGTGGATGGCTATATGGGTGATTGCTTGTCTGATTTCGTCTATGGTTGTCTGGGTGTGTGTTTGTGGGTAAAGAGGTGTGTGACTGCTTGTATGGATCAGTGAGTGGGTGTATGGGGTACTGTTGTGTATGTGAGTAGTTGTATGGTGAGTAAGTGTCTGTATGGCTGCATCAGTGAATGAGTGCATGTATCAGTATGGCTGAGCAACTGAGGCAGTATACTTGAGTGACAAGGTATATGAGTGACTCTATGCATGAGTGAGTGAATGTGAGAGTTGCTATATAGATGAGTGCATGCTTCTGTCAGTAACTGTATAGCTGAGTGAGTATGTGTTACTATTTGTATGAGTAAGTAAGTGGGTGGGTGTGTAACTGGTTGGCTTAGGAAGTGGTTGTATGATTGACTGTATAGATGAGTGTCTAGGTGTGTAAGTAGTTCTAAGGGCTACTCAATCAGTGTGTCAGTGCCTGTATGCCTGTATGAGTGGATATGTCAATGGCTGTATTAGTGAGTGAGTGGGACTATGAGGGGCAGTATGAGTGAGCGAGTGAATATGTGTATAGAGCAAGGAATCAGTGAGTGAGTGTGAGAAGTTGGCCTGGCATAGGCGTCCACTAGCTATAGTGGGCACATTGAACCAGTCCAAACAACCCCTTAGCGGTGATAGGTTAAAGACAACCTTATTCGAAAGCTATCCTAGTGGTAGCTATGGAGAGCAGCTTCAGGCTAAGTCTTGAAGGAATGTAAAGCAGCTTGTTTTACAAGTCTATAATCTAGTGAATGACCAAATGAAAGGAGAACCACACCAGGTTTATATATAAAATATATGTATTTATTCTAAACACAGCCTACTGGTCTCTTTATGAGGCCGTTCATTTAACTATGATGACAATCATCTTCAAACATGGGCTCTAAGGTCTGGGTGGCATTTCACAACTCACAGGCCCTCAATCAATACTTTCATTAGTTTGCTGGTATTTGCTCTTCTTTATGTCTCACCTGAATATAAACATACACTGTCCATAAAAAGGGGCTTTTAGCCTGCCCACTAGTTCCAATTGGTTGGCTTAATTGTCAATCTTATTTTGTTCCTTTTCTTTGGTGAGCGCTTCACCTTGTCTCATGTGTTTGTTTTTTCCCCTGGAGATGGCCCAAGTACTGATTGCTTTCTTTATTAGTGTTCTTTCACGCTGCTTGTGCTCATATTGTGGTACCTTATTTTTCTTTTGCTTGCAAAAGAACTTGAAACCATGAGAGTTAAAGTTCTCCGTCCTGGTATTTCCAAGAGCTGAACACAAAAAACTAGCAAAAATGAAACTATGACATACATTTCAGCCACCTGATGCTTTTATTGCTGATGAGCCTGTAAACATACTCCCTTCTTTTTAGACTGTTTCCATACATTGTGTTTCCAAATTAACATTTGCCACTTTGCCACATTTATTTACTTGTTGGTTACCAGTTTACTAATTTAGAAGATGTTTTATTCATCATCAAACATGCAGTGATTTCAAAAGGTTTATGTTTCACCTTTACTTCAACCCCCAACAAGTAAAATCTCCTGTACCTTTACCACCTCTAAACCCTAAATTCACGCTTATCTCACTTTACCTATACTGAACTCTGATCCCTAAATTCACCCGTAACTCCCATTGCCATTAAAACCCCCTCGAACCCTAAAATCACCCTTTCCTCTCTTTACCTCTACGCACCCCTCACCTACCTTTATCTCTATGTATCCCTCAATCCTCAAGTAGCCCTCACCTCCCTTTACCTCCACACACCCCTGAGGCCTAAAGTCATCCTCACCTCACTTTACTTCTACCAACCCTCAGCCTTCACTAACCTAAACGTTTTTAGGGCATTGCTGGTTGTTATACTCTTTAGTATGTTTGATGGGCACCTTTGCCTCTTTGACAGTTTTCCGCTTCCCTACTCCCTACTCCCCATCGCCACCCCACACCCTATACCCAGAGACATTTTAATTACTCACACGAGGCTAGAGTCCTCCCATTGCTTAGCATTGGTTAACCTCATCATCACTCTCTTTTCCTTGTTTTTCTTTGGTCATGAATGCAGGCTTCACTTGCTGTGTTTGTCGCTATTCTGGAGAGTGTCCAAGTACTGCTTCCCTTGCCCAGTGTCCTTTCACTGCTTGCCACTTTCAGGGGTAATTTTTGTTTTTCTTGCCTGCCTTCCCACTTCTGCATTGTTGCTTCCTCTGGCCCCCTGCCTCCTACTGCAATGCTGTCTGTCTGCACTGCTCCAACTTTCCCCAGTTGTTTCTTGCCCCCTGCTGTACTGCCAGAAAAAGTCCCAAAAGTCAGTTCAACGGATTTCAAGATGCTACAGCGTTTAGCTCCCTGCTTTGCATGACCAGTTTGGTGCTGTTGTCATGCGGTGTCAAAATTGCTACCTTCTTCTCGGACATAAAATAATTAATCATTTTTTGTGAGGGAAAAGAATAATCCAATACTAGAAAGTGGATAACTGCCCCTCGCTGCCAGCACCGGCCACATTATAGCACCTTTATTTTCTCGAAATCTCAACCATGCTACACAGCAGCTGCTCTACTGTACAACATGGCTAAAAGCAATTGGCAGAGTCAAAAGTTCTCCCATAGGCAAGACCAATTGACTTTGCCAATGCTTGTTGTAATTAAATCTTTCCCAGTCATCGCGAACACTGGGATTGCTTTAATAGTATCAAAACCTGTTTTATGATCTTTCCAGTTGTGATATTCATAGCTCTCTAATGGTAAAACCAGCCCAACAGAGCATTTCCATTGTCCCTTTATTTTAAGGTCAACGGGAATGGCATAGCATCTTATTCAATATATTTATTCTTTGACATTAGTAGGACACCAAGTCATCTGCTGCTGTCCTCCATTTCCCATGGTAATGGGAAAGTGAAGGGTAAAAAATTAATTTGCTGGCCTTTGGCAAGTCATGAGGACAGGGATGAAGCCCACTTATTATTTACAATACTACTCAGCATTTTGCATCAGGGATTCACACACTCTGCTGTAGGTTTTGCTGTACTATTTCCCATTGTTTGGGATATTAGGCGAGTGTTTTATAGAAAGAGGATATTTGCCCCAATACAAACCATGGTCACCAAGTCTACCATGTTAACCTGCTTAATGAAAAACAGCTCCATATTGTTTCCCTTTCTTGATGTGAACATATTCCTTATATTGAACAAATATATTTATTTGACATTTTTGTGTACAGCGCATCTTCACCAAGCAGTATTAGTGTACTTTAGGATATTAATAGCCATACTAGGACATTAGATCCATAATCTGGAACAGAGAATAGCGCCCTGATTATCGAGAGGATGAAAGAAGAGAATGCAAGATTGGTGGAAAGAGAAAAAGGAAGGATGCCTGAGGTGTAGGAATTGTTAAATGCACTTAGTGGGCATTTGAAGTGAGTTTTCAAGTACGATGCTGTGAATAACGTTATGTACTAACCTGAAGTTGTATGTAGGCCTACTTGTATATGATGCAGTGTAAAAAGAAGAGATGTTAAGCCCCTTCCTAAATAGAAATGCAAATTAGGCAAGATGTTTCTCCTTCTGTTCCAGAGATTCAAGCAGATTTACAATTTGGTCAATCATTTATGTTTTTGTTTGCAGACATGCAATCAGAGAGGCTATTTCACTTTCAGATATGTTCCAGTTTTCACTACCCAAGAAATGAATATAAATATATAACTCATCATGCACAGTAGACAGCAAAATGTTTAGGACGGTAACATCTTTAAACAAGCATTAGAAATGCAATCGGGCTCGGATTTATTTGAGTTTGAGCTAATGGCATTGTAAATGCCAATGTCTTTTTGCCATGTGTTATGGAGTGTGTGCATGTGGTGTGTAGTGGAAGTATCTTGGTTGAATTGTAATTTTACCAATGGTGGCATGCTGTGCTTTATATGAATATGTTTAAAAGTAAAGTGTACCATACTGCGATTGCTTGGTGGAAAAGTGCACTGCCGGCTGGAGGTGTGTGTGCCTGGTGGAAGGGTGCACTGACGGCTGGTGGGTGTGTGCTTGGTAAAAGCGTGCACAGATGGATGATGGTTGTTGGTGTTTGTGCATGGTGAAAGCATTCATTGACGGCTGGGGGTGTGTTGTTGTGTGTGTTGTTTTCTGTGTGCTGGTGAGTGTGTGGTGGTGAGTCTGTGGGGGTGAGCCTGGGGAGTGAGTGTGGTGGTGAGCGTGTTGTGTTGAGTGGTGACAAGTGTGTGGTGTTGAGAGACTGAGGTGTGTGGTTTGTGTGTGCGTTATGTGTGTGTGGTGTATGTGTGTGTGGTGTTTTCTGCACACTCACACACTGCCCCTACACATTCACACACTGCTCACCCGCACACTCCCAATGTCACCCTGCATAGTCACACACTGTTTACCATGCACACTCATTCTGCACACTCACACAATGTGCACCCTGACACACTGTCTCTGCAGTCACTCTGCACTCACTGTCACTCTGCACTCACTGTCACTCTGCACTCACTGTCACTCTGCACTCACTGTCACTCATTATCACTCTGCACTCACTGTCACTCTGCACTCACTGTCACTCTGCACTCACTGTCACTCTGCTGTCACTCTGCAATCACTGTCACTCTGCACTCATTGTCACTCTGCACTCACTGTCACTCTGCACTCACTGTCACTCTGCACTCACTGTCACTCTGCACTCACTGTCACTCTGCACTCACTCTGCACTCACTGTCACTCTGCACTCACTCTGCACTCACTCTACAGTCACTCTGCCCTCACTGTCACTCTGCACTCACTGTCACTCTGCCGTCACTCTGCAATCACTGTCACTCTGCACTCATTGTCACTCTCCACTCACTGTCACTCTGCACTCACTGTCACTCTGCACTCACTGTCACTCTGCACTCACTCTGCACTCACTCTACAGTCACTCTGCACTCACTGTCACTCTGCACTCACTGTCACTCTGCACTAACTGTCACTCTGCACTCTACAGTCACTCTGCACTCTACAGTCACTCTGCACTCACTGTCACTATGCACTCACTGTCACTCTGCACTCACTGTCACTCTGCACTCACTGTCACTCTGCACTCACTGTCACTCTGCACTCACTGTCACTCTGCACTCACTGTCACTCTGCACTCACTGTCACTCTGCACTCACTCTGCACTCACTGTCACTCTGCACTCACTCTGCACTCACTCTACAGTCACTCTGCCCTCACTGTCACTCTGCCCTCACTGTCACTCTGCACTCACTGTCACTCTGCACTCACTGTCACTCTGCACTCACTGTCACTCTGCACTCACTGTCACTCTGCTGTCACTCTGCACTCACTGTCACTCTGCACTCACTGTCACTCTGCTGTCACTCTGCACTCACTGTCACTCTGCACTCACTGTCACTCTGCACTCACTGTCACTCTGCTGTCACTCTGCACTCACTGTCACTCTGCACTCACTGTAACTCTGCACTCACTGTCACTCTGCACTCACTGTCACTCTACAGTCACTCTGCCCTCACTGTCACTCTGCCCTCACTGTCACTCTGCCCTCACTGTCACTCTGCACTCACTGTCACTCTGCACTCACTGTCACTCTGCACTCACTGTCACTCTGCACTCTGCTGTCACTCTGCACTCACTGTCACTCTGCACTCACTGTCACTCTGCACTCACTGTCACTCTGCACTCACTGTCACTCTGCTGTCACTCTGCACTCACTGTCACTCTGCACTCACTGTCACTCACTGTCACTCTGCACTCACTCTACAGTCACTCTGCACTCACTGTCACTCTGCACTCACTGTCACTCTGCACTCACTGTCACTCTGCTGTCACTCTGCACTCACTGTCACTCTGCACTCACTGTCACTCTGCACTCACTGTCACTCTGCACTCGCTGTCACTCTGCACTCACTGTCACTCTGCACTCACTGTCACTCTGCACTCACTCTGCACTCACTCTGCACTCACTCTGCACTCACTGTCACTCTGCACTCACTGTCACTCTGCACTCACTGTCACTCTGCACTCAGTCTGCACTCACTGTCACTCTGCACTCAGTCTGCACTCACTGTCACTCTGCACTCAGTCTGCACTCACTGCCACTCTGCACTCTCAATCTGCACTCTCAAACTGCACTCTCAATCTGCACTCTCAAACTGCACTCTCAAACTGCACTCTCCACTCTCAATCTGCACTCTGCACTCTCAAACTGCACTCTCAAACTGCAATCTGCACTCTGCAATCTGATTCTGCACTCTCAATCTGCACTATCAATCTGCACTCTCAATCTGCACTCTCGAGTCTCATACTGCACTCTCAAACTGCACTCTCAAACTGCACTCTCAAACTGCACTCTCAACTCTCATACTGCACTCTCAAACTACACTCTCAAACTGCACTCTCAAACTGCACTCTCAAACTGCACTCTCAAACTGCACTCTCAATCTGCACTCTCAAACTGCACTCTCCACTCTCAAACTGCACTCTGCACTCTCAAACTGCACTCTCAAACTGCACTCTCAAACTGCAATCTGCACTCTGCACTCTGATTCTGCACTCTCAATCTGCACTATCAATCTGCACTCTCAATCTGCACTCTCAAGTCTCATACTGCACTCTCAAACTGCACTCTCAAACTGCACTCTCAAACTGCGCTCTCAATCTGCACTCTCAAACTGCACTCTCAAACTGCACTCTCAAACTGCACTCTCAATCTGCACTCTCCACTCTCAAACTGCACTCTGCACTTCGTTGTCACTAAGGCCTTTCTTTTGGAACTGTGGCACATTTGGGTGAAATAGATTATATCTGTGAAGACTTTCTGTTTTATGAAACATTGTCTGTTGTGTACAGCCATGATAGTTACAGTACGTGTTAACAGCCAGCTAAACTGTGTGTTATATGGGCTTATCAAGCTATTGAGGGTTTCTGATTGACCCAAGATTGAACACTGCCTTTTAAAAATATCAATATCACCTCAAAACTGCATTATGAAAATATAACATGTTACATGCACAGACTTGGCATCCATTTTTAGAAATATTATACAATGTATTTTTTTTTACATTTTTGTAACTTTGTATTAAGGTGATGTTGTGAAATTGACGGTTTCTGATAGAGCCTAAGAACGAAGGTTCACAGTGTATAAAGAGCATAAGGAAGACAGCATCACTGGAATATACTACGTTAAAACGTAAGCAATTCTTAGAAACCTTAAATGATGCAATTTTTTGCGTTTTCAATGGTGGAAAAAACGGTAAACAAGAAGTAACCTGAAAAGAACCCAATCACGTGATTTTATCAGATTATTGGTAGATGAAAAGGAACAGTTGCAGCTCTATCGGTAAACCAGAGGGCACCCCAGTTCTATTTACTATTGTCTGTTGCCATAGATACGCATTGTGATGAACCTTATTAGTGGATGTGGCCCTTTACAATGAGTTGCAGCTGGGGACCATTGTTGATAGTGACACTCCTCACAAGCATTTCTAGTTACTGAATGTGAGAACAACCATTGCCGGGCGCGGCCCATCTGCCTCATCATTTCCTGGGAATGGCTGAACACCGACCTGCCTGCCTTAAAATGGGGCCACAACGTAGTTCCTGTTTATTTACAAGGAAACTAGGAACGCGAATCAAGTCTTTTACTCCTGAAAGGTTGCTTTACAAGTCGGTTGCCGTCTTTCCATGCGCTAATGTTAGTTAACTTCCATTTATTTTTATTATCACGTAGTTGCTTCTAGAAGTTAGCCATCTGTTGGGCTGAAAACTGTCTGCCACCCTTTTTTTGCGGTGATTTTCTTTTCTCTAAAGATTTTACAAACAGGGTTTTTATACAAAGTGACAAAACAAATTAAGTCGGAAGTATTTGTTAGAAAAAACACTTTGGCTAATCCATTCAGAAAAGATGTAGTTGCCAGTTGATAACAAACTACAGAATGCGAGTCACTTATCCTTAACCAACACGGTCTCTTTAAGCAAACCACAACCTGATTTGACGAAGAATAAACGTCAGCGTCACAAATACATCATTAAACACCTTGCGGATGTGCATTTAATGTAAATAAAGTGCGCATGACGTGGTTTAGGGAGTAGATTTGTTTGACGTGATAAGTGTTTTTGAGTCTACCTGGAATCAGCTCAGAAATGTTAGCGGAAGAGGAGAGAGGCGGGGCAGAATCTATATGAATGCAACAGCTAGAAATACCACACGGCAGCTCTGACTGTACAAAGGCTCTGGGGCAGTGATTCAAATGTCAGATGTGACATTTTACTGCAGTTCTATGCATCGGCCGTGAACTGGCGCTGGTAGCAGTTGTCACCCCCCGGCTACAAAGCATTCCCTTGATGCAGTCAGGGAAGGTTGTCAAAAGAAACTGAGCGCGTAGAAAAAAAATGTTCAAAACCTCATGCACTTTTAATTCAGCGCAGCTGAGACATCTTTGCGGTGGGCGCAAGGGAGGAGAGGGCCAGGAGCTGTCGTTTCTAATTCAGTGCACCCATGTATTGTTATAAATCTCTTTCCCTGTCTTTCCCGATCCACTACAAGGGAAGTCGATCCTTCTTCTCAAATAATAAACAAGAACAAGGAAGCTGCGCGCTGAGCGCTGCAGAATTGTGAACGCGCCCGGCCATCTGGATTCACTAACGGAGGCACCCTGACAGCTCCTAATTATAATTTATGTACTTCTTTGCGCAAGCACGCACGAAATATGCCCAAAATGGCGGAACAAAACTACATTTACCCTATCACTTCAAGCCTATTAAAACGAAAACACAAGGAAGACGAATCACTGGCCAGATGACAGAAAACGCTAAGGAATGTGTGGAATTCCTCTCACCAAGGCCCTAAGGATACTTCTTCTTTTTTTTCTTATAACATTAAGATCTCGAAACTCCTCCCCCACTTACAGTGGGGAGGAGTCCGAGCCCTAAAAACGAATTGCAATAGACAACAATGCTAGGCACAGAAGTACACATATCTCAAAACAAATTGGATAGTGTTTTAAATTGAACACATGATAATTACACTACCTATACCGTCAAATTCGAAGAGAAACAAACAACATGAAAGTTATACATATAGAGGTAGGCTGAAATCAAAAATACGTATCCAAATGTAGCAAAGCTTGCATTAACATTGACCAAACAAAGCAAATACATGGTTCAGCACATACTGATAAATTAAAATGTTCCTGAAAATTCTGAAGAATGCATAACAGTGGAGGAGTTTGTAAAACTCAAGAAACTAGGATAGAAGATTAACCCAGATTTCTGACACAGGCCCCGGGGGAAAATTTGGACACAATGCCAATGGTCGATCCAACAATTATTCCTATGTTCAAGATTTTTTAAAGAAGTATTCGACTGGAAACAAAATCGATATGGTACGTTCATATGCAAACCATACACTGCAAATATGAGTTTATGGTCATCCTCCTACCAGTATTTCAAAGAATACTATCCAGCCACATACCATATACAGAAACAACCATCACACTGCTTGCCAGGAATCGACACCATTCCGTTGGTTGAATAACATAACATATTTAGTCAATTTCAGGGCTAGTGGAATTAAGTGGCAGGAGAGAACCACACTATGTGGCAAAGTTTATTAAATTATGCAGCATACAAGGCAGATTATGTGGCATAATGTAGCATATTTTGTGATAGTATTACCTTATAATTTTGTCCTTTTTACACTTGGTGACACTATCTTAGCAAAGGTGTCACCTCATGAATACAGTCTGATGTCAAAATATATCAATAAGTAATAGAAAAGCAGCTTAATGTGTTGTCACGATTTCATAAATTTTCAGTTTGATCTAGCAGCTTTTATTTATTCTGCTGGATATGCAGTTGATAGCTAATGTGGCAAATATGGCAAACCCAAACTTTTGTGGGAAACTCCACGGCTGCAAAATCTCATAATTACAGTGCCCCATATTTGAATACATTCATAGCTATGTGCGGCTAAGTTAATTTAATGTCATTTTTATGTTGTTATTTGTTTAAAACCTTGGAAAAAAGTTAAACAATGAAAACATTAAATAAATTATTGAAAACTACATTATGTACACAACGTTACTCTAAAATTACATGTAAATATTTTTCTAAAAGTGTTAAGAAAGACATATGTTTTAAAATTAGAAGTTGTTGGCAACAGGCAGCACACGGAAAGAAGCAGTAAAAACCTGCCACAATGAAATTCAAATTGTCGGCTTAGAAGCCCAACTTTTAATGAGGCCAAATCACTTGGATTCACCGTGGACACCAATCTCAACCTCAAGGAAACCTTTGGCAAAAAAAACAGAAGATGGCTTGGTACCAACTGTCTCTTTAGGGAGTGAAAACATCTTTTATTGAGAAAGTGACTTTGAAACTGCTTCAAGTCCTTGTTCTCACACATCTGGATAGTGGTAACACCCTGCTCTATAATCTCCCAAATTGGTACCCCTTAATGCTATACTACACACTACAACATGTCTCCTCAATGGCCTGAAGAAATATGATCACAAATAGTATTTTTCTTACATATATAATCATTCTTTCTTTCTCTCTTGCTCTCACTCATTCAAACCTATAAATATTTCCTACTTTCTCCTTGGTGAGATGGTGTTTTCAATAGAGTATGTGTAATAGCATGTTCTAGACAAGCCATTACGTAAGCTACAAGTAACGTAAGTAACAAGTGGGCTGTGAAAGAGTCCTGAAGTTCCTCACAGACAAGGAAAGAATAAGCTGCTATGCCTCAGAGAAGTAGCAGAGCTTTTTCAACATGGTTGCCATCAGGGGCTTGCTACCAATAACTATTATGACTTTAATTTTAACACGTGGTCGCACTACATACTAGAGATGAGTGACACAATGACCTTGTTTTTTGCAGAGCGGAGCCCCTTCCCCTGAGTTGTTGCCAGGTAGAGGTGGATCTACTTATCCATCATTTTTGGGTGAGTTGAATATATAAAATAATACTACACCAGGGACATGTAGTTTCCTCATGTCTATGAAACACTTGCAATAACAAAACTGCATTGTATTGTTGTTTGACTCATATTGCACTTTGTTTCGTCTTTTTTTGTGTCTAAATTTTTCAGATAAGTTCCAGTAGTACCAAGCAAATACACATTGGATTACTGGTTCCGTATTAATATACTTATTTTTCTAATTCTCTCACTTCATCACACTTGCAGCAGCATTGTTTTTATGGTCCTGAAGAAATCCTGATACTGTATGATCACTTGCGCTGAAACATGTCGACCGACCTTGGCAACTTAGCAGTCTAATTCACACTGCTTTGCACTGCTTTTTAACCCTACCAATTTGGACAAGCGATTAAAAAAAATGTGTACCAAGTTAGGTAGTTTTAGACTTCACTCCTATCTTCTTTATCACAACGAGCGCTGCACCTTCACGACACCAAGCACTCACATATGGAATTTTATCATCCTTGTACATCTTAGGATACATAATAAAAACATCCCAGAGCTCCCACCTCACAGTGAGGGAGTTGTAGCCCTCAGTGGAACTATGATTTTCCACTGGGAGGAGAAGCCCATATGATGAAGCATGCCACCTATGGTGGGTGAGCGCATTCGTCCTGAAAGGGATCGCTCCCCATAGGAGCTTTTGTATGTGAGACACACTTTCTATGATAGACCCGAGAGGTTTAGTGTTGGAAGTAGATGATGCCAACATGACAGCAGAGGTAACTCACCATATAGACAGTCACACAAGCACCATGCCACCCCACCCCAATGTTGCAGTGTGTCACTGTCATCAGAGGCCGCAGCAATGAAGGACAATGATGTCTAACTGCCAAAAAGTCCCATCCCACAGTCAAGTGTGGGCCAACAGCAGCGTGTTCCAGGGCATTGGAACAAAAGGCATCATGAGTCACATGCAGCAGTTGAGGATGACGCTTCTGCATAGTTGTTTCTTGGCCTACAGGCATCCCTGCTCCAAAATCAACACCTGCAAAACAAGCAGTTGAAAATTATTAACAGGAACATGCATAGAGCATTGCTGTTTGCTTTGATAATGTTGGGAGACATTTGGCCACAATGAATAACAATCTAGTGAACCTGACCACTGTCATACAGGACGTTTGCCAACAAATGGTGGCCGACTGTGTCCATCAGGTATATCATGATCTCAGTGCTGCTGCTAGAATGGAGAGGCTAAGTAATTCCATTGGTCGTTTGGCCAATTCAACTACAAGCCTCACTAGACAGATTGTTACACTGTTGGTGGAAATGGGGCACTTCAGCAGTTTTGTTGATAGGGGCGTAGGGCAGATCACATCAGCTTTTGAGCTGCTATATACCACACTGGTAGCGAGATGTGCTGGAGATACCCCTCGGGATAGTGAGGAGATATCGAGTGTAAGCAGCAGATTGGCCCGTGCCCGGTGTCGCATATTGGACGTACCCACAAAAATATTGATTCACACATGATCCCAAGTTGCCATTTTCACATGGCTATTATTTGATTGCTGATGCAACCAACATTCTGTTGTATTTACTTGACACTTGGTAACCATACACTTTAAAAAGTGAACAAAGAAATAGTAGCCTGACAATAAAGGTTGTTTCACTTTGCAATATAGGCTAAGTGTACATCATTCAAGTGGGCGCAGTGTTACACATAACTTACCTTGAAAAGTAATGTGTTGCTATGTGATCCCGTTGGTGTCTCCCTCCACTGCATGCTCTGAACTCCAGGCTTTTGAAGAGGGGCTTCTGGCTTTTCATCTTCTGAATCTGTGTCCTCCACATTGAGGTTTAGCCTGGCCTGGTTGCTATGTTGTGCAAAAAGGCACAGGTGGCCACTATTTTGCAGGCTATCTCCAGAGCACACTGGAGTGCACCCTCACGTTTGTGAAGGCACCAGGAATCTTGATTTAGCTTGTCAAAGGACCTTATGATGACAGCTCTGGTGGTTATGTTATTGCGGGATTTTTGATCTATGGCTATAGGTCTAGATACCAACTCAGGTCGACTGAACCGTTGGTACCTGTCATAAATTAAAAGGCAATCCACTACTAGGCCAATTAATAAGGACTTACACCACTCTAAAGAACCACCTACTACGGATAAGTTTTAAAAGTTTATTATAAAGCCAAAGTTAACTGGAGATACAAACATCTCAATATAAGGTTCAAAAGATATACTGGTATCAATACAAACATACATTTTCTAAATGCTCTTGGTCGGCAGAAGAATATCACCAAAACCAATTCAAAAATCATCAGAGTTGCAAGAATAGACACAAGCTGTAGCTTATGAGTCATTTACAGAAAGGAAGAAAATCCAGATTAGACTGTCCCTACACTAGACTAAGTGACATCCCTACTTAGCAAAATCTTAACCTAAAAAGGTGTCAGCAGTGGTGACTTCCAAAGAAGATCACTCACTTCCCTTAGTCTTCGCTGTAAATCGGTGTCTCGCAGTTAACCTATCTGCCTACCCATCCGCTCTCTTAGGTTCCTCAGACCATCTGCCCTAACTCCACCCAGGAGTGCTGTCCCTAATACAAAATCACATTTACAATAGAAATGCCCTTTAGAGACGCCCCTCACGTGGTGTTGGTTCTGGCATTTTCCATGCTGATACTCCTCTGGGCCCATCGTTAGCGTTGACCTTGCTTCTCAGGCTCTTCTCCGGCAGGACGGTACCCCCCAGGAAATTCCTGAAGCCTCCTCCAGGCCTGTGCCTGGCGCCCTGAACAAAACCCTATTCATCACTCTCTTGATTGGAACCTCCTCGCACCTGCAAACAGACACTTGTACAGTGGGCCCCAAATTCCGGCCTCCACCATATCTTTTTAAGTCGTAAACCATCGAGCAGGCTCCGCAATTTATGCTTAACATGACATTCTTCTAACTAGCACATGCAGATCAAAAGAAATGACCTTCTCTATTCAGGCCTGTTAGAGTTACATGAAACGGGCCTGTGCACTCCATAAAACATTTAATTTCTTAGTCTAAACAGTATTCTAACTCATTACACACAATGGTTATATGAAACACTTCTATAAAACATATTTTTCAGATCTATGATCAATAATACTTTGAATTATAACAACATTAAAATCCATCTCACGTGTGTGTGTAACAACCCCTTTCATTCTCTGTGAACTGCCATGTGGCCTACACATTTCTTCGTTTAGCAGCGTTACATTCTCCTCTACAACGGCCACATAACATGGTATTTCAACATCATTACAACACCTTTACACACTTCTACATTAGCTTTTCACACTATCATATGCAGTCTATTCTAGTTAAACACTCTTATGTATTTTCACTCTATAAATTCAACACTCTTATGTAATCTTTACTAAACTAATGCAATGTGCTTGTAAATATGGTGCACTTCTAATTTTTTCTCGATTTGCGCTCTCTCAGTTCCCCTCTTTGATGACTTTCAGTAGTCATCACCATCACAACACCAACCCTGAGGAATGACTAAATCAAACTGAACTCGTTGCAGTACTTTCTCGTTTCATCATCTCTAGAGCCCTCAGACTCCTGTACTGATTATCCTGCATCTCAGCTAATCTCCTCCCCTGCTCTCTCATGGATCTCTGCAATCTATTTGATCTATACCATTGGTACAGCCGCACCAATCCCCACAGGGTGATTATACAAACCACTATTATGATGATAGGTTTCAGTATGTACCAAATGAAACCCTTTCCTAGGTTGGCAAACCAACTTCCAACGTTACCCATTCCATGACCTACTTTTTCCCACACATTTACCTGTGTCAAATCCTCAATCTCACGATGAATTTCAGTGATGTTCCGTATATACTTTTCTAGAGGTTTTGAATTGTCTGGAATGTAAGTACAACATTTCTGAACCTTCAAAGCCTTATGACTCCTCCCTCTTTGGCTAACAGAACGTCTAGAGCAAGTCGGTTCTGAAGAACCATTGCCCTTATCGATTGCATCTCTCCCTCCACCAGCATTAATGATCTAGCAGTACTGGCGGACAACCTATCTACAACTGTTGCCAATCTTCTGATCTTCACATCATTCAGTGCTATCCCTAACAGAGGAAACATAGCACCAAATACGTCTCCAACTACCTCCTCAGCGCTTACATCCCTTCTTCCTCTAGCTTGAGTTCTTCCCTCTATAATTTCCAAATCCTTAGCATGGTATATTTTGGGGAAGACAATTGCTAAGTAACATGATCCATACCAATTATCCGGTAGTTTCACGTATGCATTTCTTCCACAAACAAAATATACATTCGGAATCACCTGCATTCCCTTCAAGAAATCTTTGGTATAATACTCTAATTGGAAAGCATGTTCACAATTTACTTCTCCCACAAACACATTTTCATCATAGGTTTTACCCCTATATATACACAGTTTCCCTTTCTTCTCTCGATCTAAAGCTATTGGACCATTACTACCCTTTCTTTGGTGTGATCTTTCTTCCTCTGTCCAATCTGTTTTCCATTGGCCTGAAGCTTTTAAGATCTTCTGTCTCCGGTACCGATCATCCACCTGCCCTATAAACCTTTTCTCAATTTCTGACACTTTACAAGTCAAATTATTTCTTCGGGCATGTGAAGTATCTAACGTTTTCCAAGGAATGAAAAATTTCTTTAGTCTATCTTCACTCTTATAATAATCCCACTTATTCATATGCTTGTAATTTGGAACTTCTGGTAAAACAGCATCAAAGTTCTAAAAATAATATTCAAATCCATCTCGTTCATAAAATATACTAAGCAACAAACTACATGTGATTCCATAGGTCAATGGAAGATGATGATATCTAATACCTTCGTCTACAGAGGCTGGCAATTGCATGCAGACATAACAATCTTTAGCCTCCATAGCATCAATATATTCATAAAGCAACTTAGCATATGCATTTGATTTGAAATTTCCCTGTGATTCATCCACATGCAACCTACGAGTCTCTGCTGCTAGTAAAGCTTTATCTTTCTCTGTATTGTCCCCCTTCTTACCAGCAGTATTAGGTTTCTGTGTCGATACAATTTTTGCTTCCTTTGTAGCCTTTTCTTCATTTTCATGTCCCACTACATATGATATGGTAACTACTAAAACTATAAGGAAAATTACTCCCACTAAAAGTGTGCCTACTATGCATTTTGTCCTGCGGTTTGGGTTGCCAGCCTCCATGATCTCAAGACAGTGTAGTTCTGGTTTTCTTTAACAACACAAAGTCTCTTCTCTTTGCTTATTCAGTCTTTCCGAACCACATCTGGAAGCTGATAGTCCCTTCAGCAAGATCAGTTTTTGTGTTCTAAAGCAAAAGACAACCCTAACTCTTCTCCGTCTACTAAATAGGAAGCCCCTAAATTTCTTCTTCTTTCACTTGGCGCTAGGTCAGCTTTCAATCTTGTTTATTTACAAAGTCTTTAACAATCTGGAATCAGACGTGTTCCAGCGGCTCTAATCACGTATTCTAATATTTCCAAACGAAGAGTGATCTCCTCATGCGTTGGCCTCGTTGGACAAAAAGTCGGAAATTCTATTCTGTTTAAAACCATGTCTCTTATCCCGCTCAGATAAGGAGGATTGGGGACAGTGAGTGTCAGCAACCCTTCGACCTCCACTCCGGGTATCACCAACACTATTTCCACTGTTATGATTGGGTCAGTACTGATCAATGTCACTTCCCTCAACCTCCCAGATCTCCGTGCACTGGACATCTGCAGCTAGGTAGGTCCACTCAGGAGTAGCGTATCTTCTGCAGGGCACTCGCACCCTCCTCGATCTTCTCGGACCTTCCTGTTCCAGTCCTTGTGCACCTTCGTCCAGATCCGAGTCTTCAGATATAGGAGCAAGAGTTCTCTCTGGAGTTGGCTTCAAGCTCGGCCTCTTCTTTCTTTCCGGCCAACTAGCTTCTCCACGCCTTGTTCTCCTATTTCTTGTCCTCACACTCGGTTCTTGATCACTCTTGTCTTGATCTGTCTCTGAGCCGTATTCACAACAACTTTCTCCTTCGGTGGCAACTTCAGTTTCACTGTCGTCCTGTCTTTCTTCTTCTGGATCTGTAGCACTCCCAACTTCTTCCGACACCCCCACAGCTTGACTGATCCCCTCTAGTGGTTCGCCGTCCACAGCTGGATTTTCATCTGTGAGAGGAGCTGTTTCTTCTAAGGGTGCTGGAACTCTTCGAGTATGGGAAGCGTGGATCCAGTTTGGCAGCCCTCCACACTTTACAGCAGTATTCGTTGTCAGGATTATTTGGTAGGGCCCCTTCCAACGCACGTCTAGGCAGTTCTTCCGGACGTGCTTCTTGATAAGCACCCAATCACCAGGGCACAAGTCGTGACATAGGTCTCTTGAAGATGGAACTTCAGCAGCCTGCACCTGTAGAGACACAGAATGAATGACATCAGAGAGTCCCTTGCAATAATCCAAGATCAGGTCATCTGTAATATTCAACAAAGCTGTAGTTGGAACAGACGGAAGTCTCATTGCCCTCCCCATTAACACCTCATGTGGAGAGAGACCTGTCCTCCTGTCTGGTGTGCTACGCATACTCATGAGTACCAAGGGCAAAGCATCAGGCCAGCGTAAGGACATCGAAGAACATACTTTGGCTATTCGGGATTTTAAGGTTCCATTTATCTGCTCCACGATACGTGAAGCCTCTGGTCGATAGCTACAGTGCAACTTCTGATCAATGTTCAATGCAGAGCAAAGCATCTTCACAACTTCGCTGTTGAAATGAGTTCCTCTATCTGATTCCAAAGAGGTCGGCACCCCAAAGCGCGGGATCAACTCTCTAAGCAACAACTTTGCTACTGTGAGCGTATCGCACCTGCGTGTAGGGTATGCTTTGACCCATCTGGAAAATATGCATACAACCACCAGAACATACCTGAGGCAGTTGCTTTTTGGCATCTCAATAAAGTCTAATTGCATTCTGTTGAAAGGCCCCCCAGACCTCCCAATGTGACTCATTGTAACTGGTGTTCTTTTCCCTACGTTCAATTGCTGGCATGTGACACACCTCCGACACACTGCTTCTGCTGCTATGCTAAACCTAGGATTATACCAAGTCTGCCTAAATAACCTCAGCATGGCATCTCTTCCTAAGTGTACTGGACCATGTATCTGTCGTGCCATTGGACTCACTAGTTCGTCAGGTAACACTGCCCTTCCATCTGCTGAAACCCACAAATCCATTTCATTTTTCACACAACCTGCTGTTTCCCAGGCCTTTTTCTCAGTATCCAGTGCTTTCTCTTGCAGGTCTGTTAAATCATCCCAAGTATCAACTGTTTCTAGCATCATGTTTAACTCTGTCTATTCCTGAGCCCCACCTACTTCCACTTCCGTGAAAGAATATCCTTGCTCCGCACAGTAGCGGGCAACTTCGTCTGCATATCGATTACCTTGTGACACAAAATCTGTATTTTTGGTGTGGGCTACACATTTAACAACCGCAATTGCTGCCGGACCTTGTAATGCTTCTAACAACAGTTGCACAAATTCCCCATTTCGAATAGGCGAACCAGAGGAGGTCATGTAACCTCTCTGAGACCACAATTGCCCATAATCATGAACTACACCGAAATCAAATTGGCTATCAGTATATATGGTGACTCTAATTTTGCTACCTGCTAAACAGGCACGTGTCAATGCAATGATTTCAGCTACCTGAGCGGAGTGTACTCCTTCCAGGCAAGCGGCTTCCACAACTCCAGTAATGGTGCAAACAGCATAAGCTGCTCTCAACCGACCAGTATCGTCTCTTAAACATGAGCCATCAACAAAGAAAATTTCATCAGGGTCAGTCAACGGCTCATCCACGATATCTGGTCTTGGCTTGGTGCATAGTTCAGTCACATCAAGGCAATCGTGATCTTCACATTCTTCGCCTTCTATATCATTAGGAAGTGGCATCAACGTAGCAGGATTCAAAACAGAGCACCTCTTAATGGTCACGTTCTCCGCAGCAAGAATAACTTGCTCGTAGCGCGTGAGCCTATTATTAGTTAAATGCTGTGTCTTTGTCCTGGTCATTAACAGTTCTACAGAATGAGGTACATACACCACTAATTGGTGTCCCATAACTATGTTTTCACACCGTTCAATGCTGACACCTGTTGCAGCAACGGATTTGAGACATCCGGGCAACGCTGCGGCTACCGGATCTAAAGTAGCCGAAAAGTATGCAAATGGTCTACGGGCATTTCCATGAATTTGTACTAAAACTGACAAAGCACAACCTTCTCTTTCGCAGCAGTAAAGTGAAAATGGTTTTTCGTAATCAGGCATCCCCAAAGCTGGAGCACGGCACAAGTCCTCTCTCAGCTGTAGGAATGCCATCAAACAATCCTTGTCCCATGGTACCGGATCACTCACCTCCTTGTGCGTCAGTTTTTGTAAGGGTTTTGCTTTCAGGGAAAAGTTAGCTATCCACTGTCGGCAATAACCCACCATCCCTAGGAACATCCTGACTTCTCTCTGTGTAGTAGGCGCGTTCATCTTCATTATCGCCTCTATCCTATCTGGTGACACCTTGCGCTTTCCTTTTTCTATCCGGTGACCCAAGTACTGTACTTCTGTCAGACAGTACTGCAATTTGCTCGGAGATACTTTATGCCCATTTTCAGCTAAATGATTCAACAAGACGATGGTATCTATCTTGCAAGCTTCTTCCGTTCCTGACGCAACAAGTAGGTCGTCTATGTACTGAACCAGAACCGAGTTCTGTGGCAGTACTAGACTTTCAAGGTTTTTCTTCAATAGCTGGTTGAAAATTGATGGGCTTTCTGTATACCCTTGTGGGATACGACACCATGTTAGAACACAATCTTCCAGCTTAAAAGCGAAAAGATACTGGCTTTCTTCATCTAATGGAATTGAAAAGAAAGCCTGACAAAGATCTATCACTGTGAACCACTCAGCTTGGAATGGTATCTGAAACAATATCACTGATGGATTCGGTACCACTGGACAACATGAAACAACTATGTTATTAATCTTTCGAAGATCTTGCACTATTCTAAATTTCCCACTAGGTTTCTGCAAACCCATGATCGGGGAGTTGCATGGACTTCCCACGATTTCCTTCAGTATTCCCTGTTGTATCATAGAGTCGATTACGGGTTTTATTCCTGCAATCGTCTCCGGGGTCAATTTGTACTGAGGCGTTCTTGGATATTCAACATTTGGTTTTACCATGATCTTCACTGGTTCTACTCCTTTGATCAATCCTATCTCTTCTCCAGTAAAATCCCATACCTCTGATGACACTGTATCTCGTAAGTCCCGAGGAAGGTCCCCCACAGTCAGGGTAGGATACAGTTCTACGCATACTCTCGAATTTGCAACTTTAAAAGTAGCATCCTCATCTGTAGTCTGTACCTCTATTCCCTGAGGTGTGCAGTATATTGTGCAGTTCAGTTTGCACAATAAGTCCCTTCCTAACAGACACACAGGACTAGAATCACATACTACAAACTGATGTTCATAGTTGTGGTTTCCTATTCGCACTAGCACTGGTTCCGTCAAAGGGTTGGTCATTCTCCTATTTGCGACTCCTACCACTTGAATAGTTTCCCCCGACATTGGTAGATCTGGAACCACTGCCGATCTCAAAGTTGATCGAGTAGCTCCGGTATCTACTAAGAATGTTGTAGGACGCCCTGCCACTTCAGCCTCAACAAACGGTCCTCTTTGATCCACCTCTAGAACTGCCCCGAGGGTACAGTCCTCCTCTCTACTTACACGTTGTCCCGTCAATGGATCAACGTAGTAACACTCTTCTTCTTCTATAAAAAGAGGCATTTGTCTATAGATCTTTTCCCCTGTCGTAATCTTTGGTGGCTGCGGGAACTGGGCTCGTGGAGCCGAAGTACCCCCTTTGACCACCTTACTTTTTGGCACTATCACCCTTTGAACTGGAACTTCTAGTACTTCCTCCTCCTCTACCTCTAGCTCTCCGTTTTCAGGGTTATAGGGACACTAGCGTTTCCAGTGTCCCACCTGGTGACACCTGTGACACTTTGTCATTTTTTTCAACGTAGCAATGTCTATTCTAAGTCTCGAGTTTTCCTCGCTGTCCTTATTCTGGCTATTTGGTTCCCGTCCCATTGTCCCTGTTCCCTGTTGCTGCTGTCCACCCTTTCCAGCCGACTGCATCTGCACCATCATCAGTTTCTCTTTTAATTTCTTTGCTTTGGAATCTATTTCATCACTGCAATACCTTGCGTATCTCAAAATCTCATCCAATGGTTTGTTTTGCCAACAAATTAAATGTTGCTGAATCATCAAACAAATATCAGGTCTCAACCCCAAAACGAATTTCGATACAAATTGTCCTATATCTTTGGGATCCATTACATCTAAACCACTGTATTGTTTGAACGTTTTCAGCAATCGCTCATAAAACTCATGAACTGTCTCCTTGGGTTCCTGTCTTGTTCGGTCTATTTTTACCCAATCTATATCTTGTGGTGGCACCTTCTCCTTCAGCCATGTCATTACCCTATCATATTTTAACATTACCGTTTCTGACGGTCCATTAGTACGAGTATCCATTTCTGGTTCTGCGGTTGGCCACTCGACACTAACCTTGCATGCTATCCACCAGTCTCCTGGGACCACAATGTCAAATAAGGTGTTCAAATCAATCCACAATACTTTTGAAATTTTGACAAACCTCTCTACCTGCTTGTACCACTCTACGGGATTTTCCCTTAACTTCGGAAATGAGTTGGTGAAGGCAGCCAAATCTCCCCTACTCCAGGGCACGTGTACATAACTTCCATTCGCTATTTCTCGCAAAGGGAATGCCTCCATCTGCAGTAGCCTTCCCTCCGGTGACACCGCATTTGCGCTCCGCCTAACTGTTCCCTTTTTGGACCACCTCTCTTCCCATTTGTCCAGATCTCTCCATGCTCTTATTCCTGTGATCAGTTCCCTTATATGTGTTTTTTAATCGAGTTGTCCTCCTCTCATCTAAGTCCTGATCTGAATAATGCAACCTATGGTTCCCCTGCAATGCCTTTGTTCTGGACAAATCTACCATATACTTGTCTGCCAGTTCAGACAGTTTCTCATGAGTTGCTCTTGCCTTTCTGGTAACATCCTTTGCTATAAACAGCAGCTCATCTTGTTCGTACATGTCAATCCTTTCTAAAGGCAACACACCATCAATTATCTCTTCCAGGTCAGATTTTAAGCTGGTCACATCGAGTCTTTTGGCTTTTATCACAGCTTTTAGTATGCTATCTCTAGAGAGTCCATTTACATCTCTTCCATCACAGCTCTGAGTCCTACGTCTGGGCTCAGGCGTGTTATGGGGAGTCCTCCCATGCTCCCATCTCTCCAGGTCCCATGCAGTTCCATCCTCTCTGGGTGTATAGTGAAACACTTCTCTATTTCCCATAGTCCCATGTTTTTCGTTCTGCCTGGTTTCTCTGGGTGCATGGTAAGACATCCCATTATTCCCCATGCCTTCGCAATTTGCCAGTGATCTCTGATCACTCGACGCATGGCAAGATCCTTCGCGGTTTCCCATGTTCCCACAATTCCAGTACTGTACGTTACCATCAGGTGAATGGGGGGTGCACTTAAACCTATCCCTGTACTCTTGTGTCCTTCGGTCTCCCTCACTTTGAATGAGACGAGACGTCTCTCCACACTCCGCACTTCTACCTTTTTGCTCCTGCACATTTCCACCGTCAATATGACGTGTAACTCCTCTACTCTCCTGACTTTTACCGTCCCACTCCTGACTGCTTTCGCTAGCCCCGCAGTGAGATAATGTCCCGTTGCCTCGACTTCCCCATCCAGCTTCTGCTCTTGACCTGTTGCTTGGTGCTTCTGTGGACCTATCCCATTCCCTCAAGTCAGCCCTCAACTCTTTATAGGATTTCGGCCGTGGTCCCCTCAGGTCCATCGGTCCTCTCTGACCCCCCTGCTCTGCTACGGGATCCACTGCTGAATCCAATGGTGTGCTCCACGTTATTGGTCCTGGCAATTTCCTCCAGGCATTTGTCGTGTTATTCCTTCTTTCCATCTCAACTCTTTCTCTGTCTAGCCGTACCTGTTCTTCCTCTCTCCCTTTCTCTGGGTGATAAACCGACACTATAGGACCTATGGTAACGGGTACTTGAAGAGCATCTGGCAATCCATAAGACTCAACCCTCTCTGTTGCTGGCATCTTCTGCACCACAACCCTTCCGACTACTCTCTGTACAGGACTATGTTGAGGTGTCTCCTCACCTTTGGTAGGTACCCAATCCGTTATAGGGAGTGGCCTGTTCTCTTCTATGTCAACCCTACCTTCCCTTGAGAGCTCAGTACCTTCTATCTCCCTATTGTCCGGAGGTGGTCTATCTATCAACAGCCTATTTATTAGGCCATCCTCCGACTCGCTCTCTTCATCCTCTTCTATGGGTCTCTTTTCTCCTGTAACCTCTCTCACTGGGTACAACTTATCCACCTCAATCGTCTGTACTCTCCATTTCTTAGCTTCCGCATCCCACTTGGCATCTTGCACTGCCCCTACTGATCGCCTTACCCTTTCCTGGCGTCTGTTCTGACTCCTGTCATGCGCCGCCCTAATCCACGCATTAAGCGCCTCAAACTGTGTTTGTCTAGGCAAAGGTCTCAATGAGGACATCACTGCTTTCAGCTGATGCAACACCTCTAGTCTAAACGTTCCGTATTTCGGAAAGGTCAGTTCCTCATTCCCTTCTGTAATCTTACTCCAAGTACCAAGCCACAGTATAGTATGCAACCCAACATTCGTTGCCATATAGTGAGCAGGTGTACCCTCTGGCGGTGCCTCCTCGCCGTAATAAGATTCTCTTCTTTTTCTCTTAAAGATCGCTCTCAAACATTTAAAACATTTCATGTTCAAATCTACAAAATTTCTATTTTCTCCGCGTTCGTTTACTTCCTGATGACAATCCACCAATCCCAGCGCGGTTCTCGCTAACTGGCCTATCACAGCGCGGCTTTTCGCTGACGTCACACCAACCGGCCTATCTCAGCGCGGCTTCGCACCAACCGGCCTATCACAGCGCGGCTCTCGCTGACGTCACTCCTACCGGCCTATCACAGCGCCGCTTCACACCAACCGGCCTATCACAGCGCGGCTCTCGCTGACGTCACTCGTCCCCCTTCGCAGCAGTTCCCCTCCTTTCTCCGCTCGTCTCCCGGTCATGCATGCGTCCCATTCATACTCTGAAAAATGATTACTTCCGACCAAGCGATCACTTTCCTTGACTGTACGCCCACAGTCTAACTGTAATTGTCACCTTAACTGATGAAATGTCTTTCCGTGTACGCCCAGACAATCGCCTTAACTGATAGGTTACTTACACACGGTAACTTTCGACCTGCGTCCGTTACCCACACACTCACTCTTGCGTTCCCCCTATCTCGGTCCTGCAGGCGATCAATGGTACCTCATGACCCCCTTCTCTGGTCGACAACTACTCTGGATGTTCGATACACCCGAACCACTTAAGCTCTTCCCCAAACTTAAGATTTTCCCCCAACCAGGTTGCGCGCGCTCACAACCCTCTCTCACTCACACTACAGGCATTCAACTCCGCATGACATTACAATACAGATACAACACAAAACACCGCAATCTGTCAACGCATGACCCTTGTTATACTCACTCTCGTCCGACCCTGCTGCTTTTCTCTAGCACGTCAGCACCTTCTTTGGCAGGCGATTCTTCCGCTGCTCATCTCTCGATCTCTAGGGACCTTGGGGTAATCTAACCTAGTCTAGATCACCTTCCTCTAGAAGGTAACCATCCTTGTCTGCTACCAACTGTTACGGCGGGATTTTTGATCTATGGCTATAGGTCTAGATCCCAACTCAGGTCGACTGAACCGTTGGTACCTGTCATAAAGTAAAAGGCAATCCACTACTAGGCCAATTAATAAGGACTTACACCACTCTAAAGAACCACCTACTACGAATAAGTTTTAAAAGTTTATTATAAAGCCAAAGTTAACTGGAGATACAAACATCTCAATATAAGGTTCAAAAGATATACTGGTATCAATACAAACATACATTTTCTAAATGCTCTTAGCCGGCAGAAGAATATCACCAAAACCAATTCAAAAATCATCAGAGTTGCAAGAATAGACACAAGCTGTAGCTTATGAGTCATTTACAGAAAGGAAGAAAATCCAGATTAGACTGTCCCTACACTAGACTAAGTGACATCCCTACTTAGCAAAATCTTAACCTAAAAAGGTGTCAGCAGTGGTGACTTCCAAAGAAGATCACTCACTTCCCTTAGTCTTCGCTGTAAATCGGTGTCTCGCAGTTAACCTATCTGCCTACCCATCCGCTCTCTTAGGTTCCTCAGACCATCTGCCCTAACTCCACCCAGGGGTGCTGTCCCTAATACAAAATCACATTTACAATAGAAACGCCCTTTAGAGACGCCCCTCACGTGGTGTTGGTTCTGGCATTTTCCATGCTGATACTCCTCTGGGCCCATCGTTAGCGTTGACCTTGCTTCTCAGGCTCTTCTCCGGCAGGACGATACCCCCCAGGAAATTCCTGAAGCCTCCTCCAGGCCTGTGCCTGGCGCCCTATTCATCACTCTCTTGATTGGAACCTCCTTGCACCTGCAAACAGACACTTATACAGTGGGCCCCAAATTCCGGCCTCCACCATATCTTTTTAAGTCGTAAACCATCGAGCAGGCTCTGCAATTTATGCTTAACATGATATTCTTCTAACTAGCACATGCAGATCAAAAGAAATGACCTTCTCTATTCAGGCCTGTTAGAGTTACATGAAACGGGCCTGTGCACTCCGTAAAACATTTAATTTCTTAGTCTAAACAGTATTCTAACTCATTACACACAATGATTATATGAAACACTTCTATAAAACATATTTTTCAGATCTATGATCAATAATACTTTGAATTATAACAACATTAAAATCCATCTCACGTGTGTGTGTAACAACCCCTTTCATTCTCTGTGAACTGCCATGTGGCCTACACATTTCTTCGTTTAGCAGCGTTACATTCTCCTCTACAACGGCCACATAACATGGTATTTCAACATCATTACAACATCTTTACACACTTCTACATTAGCTTTTCACACTATTATATGCAGTCTATTCTAGTTAAACACTCTTATGTATTTTCACTCTATAAATTCAACACTCTTATGTAATCTTTACTAAACTAATGCAATGTGCTTGTAAATATGGTGCACTTCTAATTTTTTTCTCGATTTGCGCTCTCTCAGTTAAATGGGCAATGTTGTAACGCTTGTCATTTTGGTCTGTAGGGTATAGGTATGGGGTAAGAATCAAAGGTCGTAACACAAATGTACCATCACTTGCAAAAGAAATCTAAGTGTGAATATGGCATTAGCTGATAACAAACAGCGCCATATATATATTCTTGATATTACCGCATCACATCACCAAGTAAATAGCCATCATTAAACTCCCCATGTTCCAGGCCATGTTGTACTCCACTATGCCGAAGACGTATGCATCATGAGAGCTCCCTGGGTGTTTTGCCCCTACAACTGCGGTTGCATTAT
Organism: Lissotriton helveticus; assembly: GCF_964261635.1. NCBI lineage: Eukaryota > Metazoa > Chordata > Amphibia > Caudata > Salamandridae > Lissotriton > Lissotriton helveticus. Next base: position 873,059,538 of record NC_136068.1, on the reverse strand, counting down.
GAGCATCTCACATCACCAGGATGTTGAGTGAATGGATATTTTTCCTATTTCTGAACAGATATTCAATATGTGCAGGAGGACATATCGGAACATGTGTCCGATCTACACACCCTAATATTTGGGGAAGTTGGCAATTCTGTAAATGTTTAATTTGGTATTGTGTGTTTCCTCAGCATTACTGGGAAGGTATAGGTAATTGTTAAAGTGTAAGAAAATGGCATTGAGAAGCCTCTTAACGAAATATGACAACGCACTGTGGGACACCTCACCAGCTACAATAATCATCCCCTGGTGGCGACCTGCCTGAGAATAATCAGGAGGGAGGTCAAAAGAGATACTAACACAAACAACTGGACACTGAGAATGAAGAAGAATGCTTTTGTTTAAAAGAAAATACTTGTCATTACTAATACTGGTGGGCATCGGGCTACCTTCAATGTCATCTTGGTAAGAGGAAAGAATAAGGGCCCAAGTGAGACTGTCATTTCAGACAATCGTGTACTCTACTGGGTTGTGAGATAGAAAAAAAGACGGTACATTTTGCCCATAGCTGTCCTCTTTTGCTGTCTGTGTCGAACCAATTTAGCCCAAGCAGCACTTCGCTCTTCCCTTCCCTCTTCACAACAACTGTTCTTTCCTGCCTGATTTGTTTGAAAGTGAAAGAATAAAAAGAGATTACTTTAACATCATAGTGATAAAAGTTCTAAATATTGAAAGAATGGTTTCGTTAAACTTATGTACAAATATACTTTGTATAACTGGTTAATGTCTTGATTTTTATTTTTGTTTTTAGATTCTGAATCACTCATATGTTAGAAACGTACTTATAGCCATAAAGAAAGAACTGAGGTGATTGTTATCATAAGTAAAGTTGAGGATTGTGCAAATCTGTCCATTGACATCACGGAAGGCATGGGTATTGAGCCATCTGAAAATGGTAGCTCTTTTGACTTCTACAGAATCTCATCAAGTCTTCTTTTAATCTAAAGTAGAGTAAATTGGAGTTCTAGATAGTAGTACCTTTGATCGTGAGAATCCCAGGGATCTGTTAAAATTCACAAGTATAGTGAAGAGAAGGTTCTAGGAGCCCAACTATAGGCATCTAGCATTTTTGGAAGGTAGGTACAATTGGACTATTTCATGCAGAGTTCTGAATGATGCACATTGCTTAAATCTATGATTGCCCTTTTAAGTGACAAATATATTTTCACGCAAAATACTGCAAATGGCACTCCAGTGGTATTGTCTGATGTGGTTATTGCAAGTTCAATTTACTGATGAGTCGGTATTCTTTGTAGCATCAGACTAACTCCGGGTAGAATCAATACATTAGGGTCTCATTTGAGTTCAACTTGTCCCCAAATCAAAATACCCCAGGACCAAAATCTATGTCACTGGGGACATGGTGTTAGAGATATTTTTTTGTATATTCAGGCTTATAAATGTCAGGAACAGGAAGGAACAATGAGAGGCCACAACACAAGATGCAATGCATATTGGTGGGTACCCAGGGTTCAGAGCCCCAGATAGGTGCAGAAGAAGTCAGGTAAGGAGACTGTGGAAGAAATGGATTTAGATACTAGCATAAGAGATAGTGTGGTTTCACTACCAGGTCAGAGGTATATGAGATTCTCATAGGTATTGTGTAGGTGTCTGACAATGTTCCTTGTTAGTTTCTCTTTTTGTTTCTGCACCATGTCTTCAAATGGCCTAGCATCCCTACAGGTTGTTATATTACCCAATCCCAGTTTTCATTCAGGCTGCTCCTTCAGTTATACTGAACTTTGGTTCCTTCATTACTGCTGTGAGTACGGACAACATCAGACTTAATTCTCCATGCCTAATAAGTCTTACCTAATCAACTAATAAGAATCAGTTTGTCCTTTGATGGTGCCTGAACTTCGCACGTCTCTGCCGTGGCTACTCTTTTCTCCTCAACGTCTTTGTGCTCTCGATCTACGTCCTGGTAGAACTGGGCTAGTTACAGTCCTCCTGGGCTGATTGAGAGTGTCAGTGCTAAACATATTAATGTATGTGTTGTGCATTTAGATATCTCTTTATGACAATATTCTCTATATAGTGTGCCCATTACTTCATTTTGTTAAGATTACCAAGTGGTGGCTCTGTGATGATCTACTGATGATGTTTGCACGATTTGAAACCTTTCCAGTTGCCCCATGTTTCCCTCCGGTTCCTAATTGAGTTATTACTATCCTGTATCTTGATTGGAATGGTTGGGGGATTTGGAATATTTGCTCTATCCTTCAGGTGCTTACCCTTAAAAAACTTATAAACAGAACAGAGTGCACGTGCTGCTATCGATTCTCTTTTGCCTGAATGCTTTTGGCTAAAACATCTGAAATGAAACCAATGTTTTATGTGCAAATAGTCACTTTTTATTTTAGTTTTCTTGCGTCAATTATTTAATTTTTGACTTTTTTGAAAATTATTTCAAACAACGTTTTCGTTTTTACGACCTTATGTACAACACAACAAATATTTACAATATTTACTGACAATTTTTCATCATTCAGACGACAAACATACCTCTTCCATACAATGCACTATATACAACACTTAAATCCCAAACAAACAAAGAAGAAAATATAACAATTATTTTCAGTTGAAACAATGAATTATTGCAACAAAGCCATATACAATTTATACAAAAGGATGAAAATTTGTACAATTTTTATATCACTCTAGATTTTTTGGCTTTTCCAGTCTACGCGTTTCGAACTCGTGTATCTATGGAGTTCTCATCAGGACCGTAGTCTGTTGAAGAGAAAAAATAATATTGTTTTTTGAGTCTATTTAGACTGTTACGCTGCCCTCACCTCCACTACAAGCCTCCTCCTCTTACCTCTCAGTTCTTAAGAGACCATACTGGATTCAATTGTTCCCGTCGTAAGAAATGGACCTGTAACATATATTTTGAAACACTTAGCCTTTCATCCATTTGTACTGCGCTATCATACTACTCATTCATGGACCATTCATCTTTGACTTACTTATTTAGCGGACCTCTTTTTTGTGCTGTACTGTTTTTTCTATCAGTGTACATCCACTGCAACATAAGGATTAAATGAGGGCGGATTAGTGTCCTGTGTTGTTTGGATACGAGTACTTTTTGAATTAGTGCTTTGTCACTGGGCTTACCTAATGGAGAAATCAAGCTCCGTGGACCTTAGGGTTCTGTGCCTTCGTCCGATCTGGCTAGAAAAGAGATCATGCGGGGATTACCTAAAACGCTCTGTTGTCCAGCGGCAATCTGCATGGTTTTAGCGCATTGGTAGTATAATTCTTACTTGATTCGGACGAGGCGGGTGTAGCGTTCTGTCTCCCTCGTTAGTCAGCCGCGTTCTCAGTGTGAACGTTTCCGGGTCCGCAAAGGATCATGGGGCATGTAGTTCCAACTGCCTCCTGATATGTATTAGCGAGCAAGGGTTTGCTCGCTGTTATTCTTCAAGGTGATATCATTGTTAGTCCTTATTCGTCTCTTTTCGTTGCGCGAAGTAATGCTGAATTAGAGATCTTATTTATTTTATTTACATGACAGGCATACTGAGTCCAGGTGGCCATCTCTGTTGCATTCTGGTCGTTGTCGTTTTTTTTCCCCTGATGGTTTCGTCTGTGAAGCTAGTTGGCTGATATTATCATATATGGGCAACAACTGCGGGGTACGCAGCCAGTGTCGTTTTGAGCCTGTTTTTTCTTTGGTGGTCCAAAGGTAGCGGTTTGACTTGAGATATAATTCAAAATGGGTCCTTTGCTTTGTCCTATCAGTGAAATACGGTCCTGGTAGTTCAGACGGACGGATTAGTGGCTTGTTATTTTCGGTCTCTATTTATATGCAACAATTGAAGGACAGTAGGTACTCATTCAGAGTTTAAATATCTCAGAAAGTTCTCAGAAAGTTCATTTAGTCCTAACTAAATGAACTTTCTGAGATATTTAAACTCTGAATGAGTACCTACTGTCCTTCAATTGTTGCATATAAATAGAGACCGAAAATAACAAGCCACTAATCCGTCCGTCTGAACTACCAGGACCGTATTTCACTGATAGGACAAAGCAAAGGACCCATTTTGAATTATATCTCAAGTCAAACCGCTACCTTTGGACCACCAAAGAAAAAACAGGCTCAAAAGGACACTGGCTGCGTACCCCGCAGTTGTTGCCCATATATGATAATATCAGCCAACTAGCTTCACAGACGAAACCATCAGGGGAAAAAAAACGACAACGACCAGAATGCAACAGAGATGGCCACCTGGACTCAGTATGCCTGTCATGTAAATAAAATAAATAAGATCTCTAATTCAGCATTACTTCGCGCAACGAAAAGAGACGAATAAGGACTAACAATGATATCACCTTGAAGAATAACAGCGAGCAAACCCTTGCTCGCTAATACATATCAGGAGGCAGTTGGAACTACATGCCCCATGATCCTTTGCGGACCCGGAAACGTTCACACTGAGAACGCGGCTGACTAACGAGGGAGACAGAACGCTACACCCCCCTCGTCCGAATCAAGTAAGAATTATACTACCAATGCGCTAAAACCATGCAGATTGCCGCTGGACAACAGAGCGTTTTAGGTAATCCCCGCATGATCTCTTTTCTAGCCAGATCGGACGAAGGCACAGAACCCTAAGGTCCACGGAGCTTGATTTCTCCATTAGGTAAGCCCAGTGACAAAGCACTAATTCAAAAAGTACTCGTATCCAAACAACACAGGACACTAATCCGCCCTCATTTAATCCTTATGTTGCAGTGGATGTACACTGATAGAAAAAACAGTACAGCACAAAAAAGAGGTCCGCTAAATAAGTAAGTCAAAGATGAATGGTCCTTGAATGAGTAGTATGATAGCGCAGTACAAATGGATGAAAGGCTAAGTGTTTCAAAATATATGTTACAGGTCCATTTCTTACGACGGGAACAATTGAATCCAGTATGGTCTCTTAAGAACTGAGAGGTAAGAGGAGGAGGCTTGTAGTGGAGGTGAGGGCAGCGTAACAGTCTAAATAGACTCAAAAAACAATATTATTTTTTCTCTTCAACAGACTACGGTCCTGATGAGAACTCCATAGATACACGAGTTCGAAACGCGTAGACTGGAAAAGCCAAAAAATCTAGAGTGATATAAAAATTGTACAAATTTTCATCCTTTTGTATAAATTGTATATGGCTTTGTTGCAATAATTCATTGTTTCAACTGAAAATAATTGTTATATTTTCTTCTTTGTTTGTTTGGGATTTAAGTGTTGTATATAGTGCATTGTATGGAAGAGGTATGTTTGTCGTCTGAATGATGAAAAATTGTCAGTAAATATTGTAAATATTTGTTGTGTTGTACATAAGGTCGTAAAAACGAAAACGTTGTTTGAAATAATTTTCAAAAAAGTCAAAAATTAAATAATTGACGCAAGAAAACTAAAATAAAAAGTGACTATTTGCACATAAAACATTGGTTTCATTTCAGATGTTTTAGCCAAAAGCATTCAGGCAAAAGAGAATCGATAGCAGCACGTGCACTCTGTTCTGTTTATAAGTAGCTTGTGGCAAGCTGTGCTGTTGGGTGCCCAGACCCAGTGGTGGTGTTAGTACCCTTAAAAAACATCCTGACAGTTATCTTGACGAAGAATATGTTACATTTCCATGGCACCATTCAGAATCTCCAGTTGTAGGTGCAGGTTTAAGAGTGTGGATTGTAATGCTATTTTTAATTATTTTCTTTAGTGGGTGTGAGTAAAAAACACTCATATGACGTAGAAAATCTATAATAGTATAGGCTTAGCACCTTCTGTGGAGCATACACGTTTCACTTAATAAATAGAGTTCTGCAAACCAATTGAGGGTTATACTTCCAATCCAAATGTGCAAGGCATTCAGCAACAGGAGCACCATGTTGTTGATGGCTAGAAAGACCAAATAAATGTCTATCACAAGATAAAAGGGGTACTCTCCAGATGTGGATCGGGGCTACATTAGCTCCATATTTAGGATGAAGGTGGGTTGAAAATCGTTGTCAATTCAGTGACATTCATGGTGAGAAGGGAGCTGTCTTGATCATACAGGGTGGACCAGAAATAGGTCTAACATTGGGCTGGATGCTTGCATTGAGTACTTATTTTTAAACCCCTTTTCTATCCAAGTGGGAGAGAACTTCCACAGGAAAAGGGAGTTGTGATGGGACATTGTTCTCTTGCAAAGTTCTACCAGTTGAACTATGTCAATGTTATATGAGAACAATTTTTTTTCTGATAATAAAGACATCAGTTTGTCTCTTTGCCTTTGAGATGGGAAAGTAGAGGAGATAGTTGGATTGAATTAGTTAATTACTTTTAGATTGCAGCCACCACTTGGGAGAGTTTTATGACTCTGTCATTAGAGCTTCATAGTAAGTATTTTGGGGAGTTGCAGAGCTCATTTTTAATCTCTTTGATGAATGTGGAAAACCTTTAATATTTTTCCAATTAATTTCAGTTGATGCAGGTCTACGATGAGCCCTGCAATGGTGGCTAATTCAACAACCTTCACTCTCTGGAATGCAATCTGGTTAAGAGAGTTGAGCATTTCCTTTCTGCAATTTGTTGTCGAAGGTCAGGATACACAAAGTGCAACTGCTTAGAGGTGGTCATGCGGAGTCATAGTTTATGTTATGAAGATGTATTATTAGAGCCATTTGACTGCCCTCAAATGGCAGCATTTTTTCACGTTTTGAGTTGTGCTCTAACAGTAAAATTGGAGAGATTAGCCCATGAGCAAGGTTGAAAAAATGGAAGTGTCCAGGTGCAAGAATAGGGAGCAGTTTGTTAAAGAAGCGTTTCCTTAGGTTTTTGCACATCTCAATATCCTAAGTGAAGACCGGTTGTTCATATGCGAACATTCATAGGAAGGGTTATTCACTTAAATGTGCGTGATATATGTGTGGAAACTGCATAGTTAAGAGCGTTCCCCAATTTGGCGCCTTTTCAAAAAAAAAAAAAAGTCACTTGTGGAGATGTATTCCTATTAACATAGCAGAAGTTCGGCAGCGTTTAAAATGCTTTTGATCTCCTTTAAGCGTTTTAAGGGGTGTCTGCACTTCAAGGATATAATAATAAAAACGATCATTCTGAGAAAGCTCTTGAAGTCACAAACCCTTTGTCGGTGTTTGTTGTCTCCAGTGCTTTTAAAGTACACCCTCTTTTTCTTCCCTCCACCCTCTGAGTGGAATGAAGAGGAGAGTTAATCATTGTGTGCTTTCTCTAATATGCAGATACTAGTATTTCTGCACTGGAAAGCATTCCCTCCGCGCCTGCAATGTGTTTTGTTTTGATTCAGAATTATACATTTAATTTCTAGCACCAGGCTCCTCGTTCCACGTTTTAAGCGCTCGTTTCCTAATTTAAATCTACAGTCAGCTCTCTATTGGTTATATATTAAATCACTGCTCAAACAGACACATAGCAGTACTTTGCGAAAATGGAATGAGCTCCAATGGGACTGGCAAGCTTGTGCTCCAGTCCCTAATTGATTGAAGACAAAAATCATTTTACATTGCTTCAAAATTGATTCTCTTTACACAAACACAGATGCTGAAATGATACGCTTCCTTGCTGTATTAGAAGCCATTAATGTGCTTCTGACAAAAATTACGACTGAAAAACAACCACTTGCATCACCTCTGCATTTAAATTTGCTCATCTGGAGTCTCGAGTGTGGTGCGACAAAAGCGACGGCAGATTGTGCTCATCAGTGGTTCGACAATGACTGGAAAGAAATGCTAATGCCGTCTTTCAGCAGGAAAACAACCTTATTCAAATTAAATATAAACTGTTAAGAGCTCTCATGTTAAAGATGACAGAAAAATCGAGGGCACATCGGATGCAGAGATAGGTTTTGCGCACAGTACTTGGATGTGTAAGAGGAGAAAATGGAAAAACAAGCAAGACCACTAAGAAGACGAGAGGATTTCCTGTTAACTAGCCTTGAAAATATACTAATTGGTAGCATTTAGTAGAGGGATGGAGTCGACAGTAAGGCCCAGTTCGATGGACACCAAACCACTTACCCTTGCCCAAGGGTCAACAATTTCTTTAGAGAGAACTACTTCTTTTTTTTCTTAAGTTTGATTTTATTGAAATAAGGGAAAAAGGGGAAAGGGGGGGAGGAAAAGAAGAAACAGCAAAAGGGTATAATAATAAGTACAACTTAAGGAAAATTACAAAGAATAATAAACAAGTATTACTATGAGCATGTAAAATATGAGCATATAAGGTACAAAGAAGATAAATAAATGTTCTGCATACAAATTATGAAATAACAATGAAACAAAACAAAAAGGCAAAGTAAATTCAAGGTGGCTTGCGAACCTCAACAGAATCAGGAGCTAAGGAAGGGCAAGCAGGAGCAGTGGAAGAGAGATATGATACCAAAGGGATCCATAAAAGGTCCCGCTTGATAGCTAGTGAGATGGGAGAGACATAGTTTGTATCCAATCGGTGATGGAAGCAGACTGCATTCTACCAGGAACGATAAGACACATTGGCAGCCTGTTTCCAGTTAGAGGTAATAGTATGAAAAGCAATAGCAATGAAGAGATCCAGGAGTCGGTAGTGGCCAGAGGACTGAGGAAGTTCAGGAGATTAGGAGCCCAGAAAGATCGAGATAGGGGAGAAGGGGATTTGAAAGTGAAAATTTTTCTGAATTTGAGCCCATACGGAAATCCAGAACTTGGAAATGTGTGGGCATTCGAAAAGCATGTGTTTGAGATCAGCTGAGGGAAAAGGGCACGACCAGCAGGTGGAAGGAGTATCAGGTGAAAAACGTGAGAGGGAGAGAGGAGTAAATAAAGTTCTGTCATAAAGAAAATACAAAGTTTGGGTAGTATTAGCAGCTCTAGAGGTTTTATGAAGTTTACACCAGATTCTGTCCCAAAGAAGGGTGGACCATTCCTGAGAAAAATCGGATTCCCACGTAACCTCAAGTTTAGATTTTGCCCTATCTACTGAGCACCGAAAAGAATTGTAAAGAGAAGAGGCGGAGGGGGAAGACTCCAGCAAGGAGGAGGTGGTCTGACGATCAGCAGGCATATCACATGAGGAAGGTAGGTACTGAAGAAAGGAGATGAGAGCAGGTAAAAGCGAATCATATTGAGAGCGGGCGCTGGAGGGTAGATGAAAAGAGGACTGTAAGACTGTGAAAGATAAAGGAACACCATGAGAAAGTAATTGAGAGATCCAACATAAACCACGGGAATGCCAGACCTTCCAGTAAATCGTGCGATTACGAATTTGAAGACGAGAATTGAACCAAATAGGTTGGTCTTGAAAAGATTGAAGGGAAGGGAAAGATGAAGACAGGAAGGGAAGGAAAAGAGTGCGGCAATGCGAGATAACCAGGGTGCGGAGGCGAGCCGGACAAGATGTGAAGGACAGAACTTCACGGACAGTGAAGGGAGAGATGAAAGAAGATTCCATGGACAGCCATACGGGAGGATAAAAGGGGGGATCGTCCGAGAGCCACCGAGCAGTGTGCTTCATAGAAAAAGCTCGATGGTATTGCCTAAAGTCCGGAAAACGGACACCGGAGCGAGCTTTGTCTAGTCAAAGGGTCGCAAGGGCGATTCTGGAGCGTTTGCCGTGCCATAGGAATTTCAAAAGTAGAGAATCAATTTTTTTAAAGTATGAAATGGGAATATGTATCGGGAGCATGGAAAGGGTGTAGAGAAGGAGGGGAGAGAGCATCATCTTGATAGAGTGAAGTCGCCCCCACCAAGACAAAAAGAGTGGATGCCAACGGGTGATATTAGTGTCTAACTTTTTAGTGAGATAAGTAAAATTAAGCTTAAGAGTGTCCGAGAGAGTAGGAGCGAATAGGACACCTAAATACTTAATTTTGGAGGATTGCCACGAGAAACCGGATTGGGCGAAATGATGTTGGCGGCAGAGAGAATTCAGAGGAAGGACCTCGCATTTGTCGACATTCAATCGATAGCCAGATACCGCAGAAAACGAGGAGACCTGTTGTAGAAAGGAAGGTAGAGAGGAGGGAGGGTCAGAGCAATAAAAGAGGATATCACCGCATATACTGATAGTTTAACCTGTTGGGAGCCAAAATGAAATCCGGAAATCGTATCGTCCTGTCGGATTTGAGTGAGAAAAGGTTCTAAAGCCATAACGAAAAGAAGAGGAGAGAGAGGACAGCCTTGACGTACACCCCTATGGAGAGAGAAATAATCTGAAGTCATACCGTTAACAAAAATGGAAGCTTGAGGATTAGAATAGAGCAAGGAAATGAGGGAACTACATTTTGGAGAGATGCCAAACCAATGGAGAGCTCGAAACAAGAAATCCCAACCAATCCTATCAAAGGCTTTTTCCGCGTCTAAGGATATAGCCGCAAAGGGAAGATTCAACCGGGAAGATTTGCTGATAATGTTAAGGAAGACACGCGCATTGTCCGAAGAGAGGCGACCTTTTACGAACCCAGATTGTTCAGGGCCAAGTAGGTCAGGAAGAAGGGGATCCATACGGAGAGCGAGAATCTTAGCTAGTAATTTGTAATCGTGTTAACGAGAGAAATCGGTGATAGTTTTTGCAAAGAGAGTGATCTTTATCCTCCTTGGGAATCAGGCAAATCAAAGCCTGCTGAAAAGAACCGCTCGAAGCACAATTTGCAATGAAGGATTGGAAGAGAAGGAGGAGTTTAGGAAGAAGGAGAGAAGCAAAGTGGGAGTAAAACTCGACAGTAAAGCCGTCGGGCCCAGGGGCTTTACCATGACGCAGTTTAGAAACCGCAAGAGAAATCTCTGAAAGGGAGATATCAAGGTCTAATGAGGCAAGATTAACGTGGGAAGTAGAAGGGGAGGGTAATGTTTGGAAGTAGGAATCAAGATCTGAGGGTTAGGGAACGGATTCAGGTGTGTATAAGGCATTATAAAAGTTGACAAATTCAGAGAGAATTTCCTTATCTTTAAAACAAGAGGCACCTGAAGAAGTACGGATGGATTCAATTTTTGTACGTTCCTTCCGGATTTTCAAATAGTTGGCAAGGAGCTTCCCCATCTTATTTTTACCACCGTAGTATCTGGAATTACATTTTAATAACATGTTAGAGGCTGCTTCGGTCGTGAACTTGTTGAAGGAGATCTTTGCCTCGATAAGACGTTTAAGGGAGGAATCAGAAGAAGAGGAGTAATATTCAAGCTCTAATCGCTTAATATCTGTCAGGATTTGAGCCGATTTGGCTTCTCGAAGTTTCTTCCGCTTCGCGACGAAGTTTATAATAAAACCCCTAGAGGCTGCTTTAAAGGAGTCCCAAACCATGACGAAAGATGAATCGGGAGTTTGATTAAGAAGGAAGAACTCGTTAGCGAAGGTAGAGAATTCGGAGCAGAAATTGGGGTCTTGAAGCAGGGTGTTGTTAAATCTCCATCTGCCCGAGGGCGGAGAAAAGGGGAGGAGATCCAAATCCACAAAGACAGGGGCATGGTCAGAAAGGAGGATTGAGCCTATTTCAGAATGGATGGCGTGTTGAGATAGGGACTTGCTAAGGAAAATGTGATCAATGCGGGATTGGGAATGGTGCGGAGGGGAGAAGAAACTGTATTCCCTGAGGTCTGGGTTGCACAATCTCCATATATCCACTAGGGCGTTGTTTTGGGAAGTTTTGACAAATTGAGAGTGCATTTTGGAGGGAGTAAATCTGGTCTTAGAGTTCCGATCCAGGAAGGGGTCCATAATTTGGTTGCAGTCTCCACCAAAGAGAATATAGTCCCCAGAAAGGGAAACAAGCTTGTCCGAGACAGAGGGCCAAATAGATTTATCAATTCCTGTAGGGGCATATACATTGAAAAAAGTGAGCGGAATGTTATCAATTAAAAGGTTAACAATGACCCAACGACCATTAACATCACATTCATGCGAAATAGAGGTAACATTTAACTTTTTGTGAAGTAAAATCACAACACCATTCTTTTTAGCAACAGTAGGGGAGCAGAAAATATGGCCCACCCAACAATGTTTCAGCTTGAGAGCCTCCTCCTCGGACAGATGAGATTCCTGGAGAAAGGCAACATCTGTATGCAATCTAGCAAAATGCGATAGAACCCTTTGCCTTTTAAGGGATTGGTTAATCCCTTAACATTCCAAGTTGTAACTCGGAATGAAACAGTATAAAAAGATTAATAATAAAAACATGCTTAACAAATGCAATGAACAAGAAAAAATTGTAAAAAATAGAAAAGAGAGAAAAAAGAGATTAGTCGAGATCAAAGAATAATCATATGAGGATTGAATAGAAAAATTTGAGAAAAGGAAATGAGATAATAGAGAAGCGCAAAAGAGAGGAAAGAAGGGTGTAGAAGAGAGGGGGAAAAAAGGAGAGGAAGACAAAAAAGCAGAGAGGGTGAGAAAATGCAGAAAGAAAGAGTGAGGAGAGAGAACAGAGACAAGAACGATCAGGAAGACAGTACACGCCCAAAACGGACGACTGAAAAACATACTTACGAAAACGAAAACACCAGAACAGGAATGGGGGTGGCGGAAGCGGGAGACGGCGACAATGACAACCAGGGTCGACACCAAACCTCTAAGATACAAGTCAAAAATGGGGCAGCAGAAATGGACTATAGGATACAGCAGGATGGAGAGGAAGAAGACATACCTGAAAAATGAGAGAACAAATATTAGAAGAGGTGTGGGAATCTGAAAAGGATTAAGAAGTTAAATATGGAACGGAAATTATAACAAGACCAAAGGAGAAATAACATCCATTAAGATAAACATCAGGTAGGGAAAGCAATCAGGGAAACATACATCAGGAGAGAATGCAACACGACTATCAAAGGGAGCGACAACCATGAGAACGGAAACCATGAGGAAGGGGAAACGCAATACAGCAACAACGCCAATTAAGGGAACATCAAAGCTTCATCATGAAAAGATCAAAGCGAGTAAAAATCCAATCAACCAGGTTTGGAAGTGTCCATAACATCCGGCACGTGGTGTTGAAGAAAGGCGCGCAGAGCTGCAGGATCCTCATATGTGGTTGTCTTGTCCTTGTAAGTAACCTTGAAAAGACACGGATGCAAAAGACCATATCTGGCGCCAAGAGCTCGGAGTTGAGGTCTCATGTCCAAAAATCTCTTTCTCCGATCAGCAGTGGCCTTGGAGACATCCTGAGAGAGGTAGAGACGATGGCCTTCCCACATAATTTGTTTTTTGAGTTTGGCGGCTGAAAGGACCTGCAAGAGGTCAGTGAACTGCAGGAACAACATGATGACGCCCCTTGGCTTGGAGGTGGTCCTAGGACCGAGGCGATGAGCGCGCTGGATGTTAATGGAAGACAAGGCCGGAGCATCCAGGATCTTGGCCAGGAAGGACTGAAAGAAAAGAGTGGGGTTGGATCCCTCTGTGAGTTCCGGAAGTCCGTATAAGCGCAGGCTGTTTCTGCGGCTCCTATTTTCCAAATCCTCCGTTAGACGTTTAAGTTGTAGGATCTCTGATTCCATTGAAGGGATGCGCGAACAGGCGGATTGCAAAGAGTCTGAGGATAACTCCAAAGAGGAAACTCGGGAGTCCAGAGATGACCATTTTTCCTGCATGGCTTGCATGTTGCTTGTGGTGGCTTCCATGAAGGGTTTGAAAGCACGTAACTCCTCCAAGATGAGCTCCATAGCAGAAGCAGAGGAGGCACTCCCAGGGGACGGTGGGTCCTTCTTCAGGCGTTTGGATGAGGTTGAAATGGAGGGAGTAGGCAGTTTGCCTCCAGAATGATTCTTAGGGATGGCCCCTTGATGAGAATCAGATTTAGACGGCATACTTTCTTCCATATCTTGTGCAGGAGTATCAGAGTCAGAACTAAGAGGCAGCTTTGAAATCTTGGCGATCTTTAAATTGCGCAATTTCCCCATGTAAGATAGGGGAGCAAGCAAGAAGAGTCAAAAAGTCAATAGAGCAAGAGGACCTCTTATGGTGTAGTAAAAAGCACAATAAATGCAGTAAATGTAGATAGAAGAGGAAACACCACCTCAAGCCAACAGAGCGACGACAGTTGGGTTGCAAAGTAGAATGCAATTTGCGACAAGCATGAGGGAAGATGTGATGCTCCAGAAGGATTCAAGAGTAGGAAAAACACTGGGAGATCATGAGGAGGCAATTCCCACTCCCATGCAGGAACACAGAGGTGGAGGAGCAAAGAGGCACGCAAAAGGGGGTGCGTCATACACTGCTGAAGCGCTGCTGGGAGATAGAGCTATCCTGGGAAAGTCAGGCAATCTCAAAAGCACATGAAGAAAGAGTACTTGAGGGGGGGGCCGCTGAGGAAACACCCGCAGGTCATACTGAAAGTCCGGGGAACAGCAGGACGTGAGGAGAATCACAAGAGCCTCAAAATGGTGCCCATATCTGCAATGACGAACCGCAAAAGGTGTAACAGGCAGGGAAAAAGATAAAGTCACTCTTGGGTGCTCACCAGCATGTAGTTGGGTGTGTAGAGCCCACCAGAGGGCGAAGGAGTAGAACAGGAGCTTTTAGGAGCCTCCAGGCGGCCGCTGCTCGATATCGCGGCCGGCATTCAAAATGGCGGCCGCAGGTCGCTGAAAACGGGACACCGTGGCAAACACCTCCAAAATTCGCCAAAACCGGGAAACAATGAGGGCGTTAGGCTCTCCTTATGTTCCGGTGCAAGAGCCCAGGATCATGTCCGCTGTAGGTGCTGAGTAGCTGCCATAAAACGGTGAGGTGCGGAGGACGGTGACGGAGCCTCCGGGTCACGCCACCATCTTAGCCGGCGTCCAGACCACGCCCCATAGAGAGAACTACTTCTGATCTATTAAAACTGTCCAGAGCTTCTGCATAACATGTGGCTTTAGATGAACAACCTACATGCTGCACCTTTAGAACCCAGGCCATGCTCCAGTGAACATGCAGCATTACTGGCACAAGAACTGTATCAGGGTCGCTTTACCTTCGGGTTTCTCAAGGTTCAGGTTTATTTCTTTCATCTTGTTTATGAATCACCTCTGAAAGTCAAGCGTCTCATTGGACTGCTGGTCACATTGCCATGCAATTCATAGGCAGTGCTCTCATTATGAGAGGCAAGACATGAAAGTCTTCCAGTATGTAGCAAAACGGGATAAAGAAGAGAAGAGGAGTAAATGAGAAAAGGAAGAAGCAGAGAGAAGGTCAAGAAAAAAGGAGGGAAAGGAAATGTGAAAAATAAGACAAAAAGAATATAGATGAAGGAGTGATAAAGAAAAAAATAGAGCATATCAACCCCTAACATTGAGCGCAGGTGTACAACCAACAATCCGGCAATACTGAAAGTATTTCACAAGAGCTTCTTTGTTCATACATAGACTTGACTGGCAACAAACAATGTTAATGAAGAATCCTAAGCAAAACGACTTTTCACAGGAGGTTGAGCTGTATGGGGGTGCACTGTCAGTTTTCCTGCCTTCACCGAGCCAGGTACATAATGTTTTAATATGCTGCCATAGGTTTATGCTTAAACCACAAGCGGCTATTGAGATGTGGGAGCGGATCAGAGGAAGCCAGGGACCTTCTTGATGGACCTGTTGAAGATCCCTGCAATGGAGGAATCAGACCCCTTGGAAAGGGGGCATGGAAGGCACGGAAACCTTGATCCTCACAGTGTAATTCGGCATCCCTAGAGGTGTTTGGCTCAACAATGTTTCTGGTAAGCCCTGTGGAGGATGGGGTCCTCCTAGGGCCTTCAACATTTCACATTCTTAGTAGTATACATTGTCTCTTACTAGACTCTAAAACTGCACTCCCAAAACTAAGTCTATCAGTGATTAGTGCATCCTCAATGTCTTGAACCTCCAGGAATTTTCTAGTCACAGAATCACTGACAGGCAAGCAGTGTTACCCTCTCGGTCCCCTGCTAGTTATGGGGAATATTAAGGCCATATTGAATGCACTTAACCACTATCAGAATCTGCTCTGTGACACACAGATACCCTCTCCCTACATGTTAGTGCACTTGCCTACAAGAAATAAGATGGAATTTTATGTTCCATCTTATTTCTTTTTGTAATGATCTCCTAAGTTGCCACATTTCTAGGGGCAGCCCTCTTAAGAATATCAGTGGGGTCTGTGTCCAAATCTTTCCCATACCCTCCATGTGATTCCCGCAAACTCACATCTCCCTCCTCTATACATTAAACCAAGCTATGCAGAAACACTTTACTCAATTGCTTACTTTTCTCAGCTACTCAAATCCCTTATCGATTTTTTCACAATGAGACATGTTATCCTCATTGGCTGCCTTTTGCTGTCTTCCCAAAGCTAGGATTTTATTTTGAAATTAAAAATATCAATGTCCCCGATTTGCTGGGAGATTTCGTCTATGGTGGACCCTAATTGTTTTTGTCTACCTGGGAATGTTAGATTGCATTTGAGAGTCATACTTTGGAAACAACATAATGGACCTAGTGTTGTATATTGACCTTAACTCTTCACTCTATCATATTCACAAATTAATGTATTCGCTCACAGACCAAATGAATGCAACAAGAAAAAAGGTCATTATATCCCAGTAGTTGAAAACAAGTAGTAATGTGCAATAACCAATAATAAGAGATATATGTGCATTAACTGCTAATCAAATGATGGAACAATACAAAATTCATATGAAGTTGCAATTTTTTGATAATTCTACAAGCGTTCCGTGGGACCTGAGAGGATATGAACTGAGTTCCCTTTTGCAAACAATCAGAGTCCACATAAAAAGAAGTTAATATATAGTCTTGTAAATATTAATACATTTTTTACAAAAGTTACATTCCAATCTGACCGGGTTGAAAATTCTAAGACTAACGTCGTTTTTTTTTGTTTTGTTATTAAGCACCAATAATGTGGGTAGAACCCTCTTTGTCATACAAAGATCGAATAGGTGTCAAAAGCTCCAATTCATATTTTCATAACTGGAGAAAAAAGGAAGGGAGATCATTAATAAATATCTAACTTTAAAAAGGCCTTACCATGATAGATACATATCCCAAATCTCCATTCACCTCACTTAAAAACGTCTTGCTCTACTATGATTTGATTTGATTTTGATTTTAAGTGTTCTTAAGCGCGCAGCTACCCTGGGGCATCCCGGCGCTGAAAAAGACTACGGAACTGAGGGAAGGAAGGGTCAGGAAGTGAACTCAGGGGAACAGTAGAGTTTTTAGGCGTTTCCTAAACCTGAGGTAGTTGTGTTCTTGCCTCAGGGAGAGGGGGAGGGCGTTCCACAATCTAGGAGCATTATAGGAGAACAGGCGACCGCCTGATCTGGCCTTCCTGATTCTGGGGACATTGGCGAGGGAAAGAGAGTTGGACCTCAGATGGCGACTCGACTGTTGTAGAGTCACCAGTGTCCTGAGTATGGGAGGGCCCTCATTGTGCAGAATTCTGTAGGTGATGCACAGGGTCTTAAAGTTGACCCTCTCCTTCACTGGCAGCCAGTGCAGACTTCTGAGAGCTGGTTTAGCTGAGTTCCTCATTGAAGTTCCTGTGAGGATTCTCGCCGCTGCGTTCTGAGCGCATTGAAGTCTATGGGTCACCGATGCTGGGGCTCCCAGATACAGGACGTTTCCGTAGTCCAGTCTGGAGTTCACGAGCCCTTGCAGCAAGAGTTTCCTGGACTGGAATGGCAGTAAATGTAAGATCTTCCGAGCCATCTTTATCAGGCCGAAGCAAGTTCCCGCCGTTTTTCTCGCCTGAGTTTTGAAGCTTAGATCCTGATCAAGCCAAATCCCTAAACTCTTGACTTCGGACTTGGGGATGGGTGGTGTTCCCATGCACGGAGGCCAAGGAAGGGAAGTGGGAATTTTGTTGGAGGTCCCTAAAAGGAGAATTTCCGATTTTTCCCCGTTTAATTTTAGCCTTGATTCGCACATCCATTGATGCACCCCCTCTAGACAGCTGCTCAGGTTGGGCAGGGCATTGTCCGCTTGGTTAAGAGAGACGATCAGCTGGGTGTCATCAGCATACATTATTGATTTAATGCCATACGGCTTTACAACATCCTCAAGGGGAGCCATGTAAGCGTTAAAGAGTGTGGGACTCAGGGAAGATCCCTGAGGCACACCACACCCGAGAGGCTGAACAGAGGAGACGGAGTACCCGTCCGCTACTTGGAAGGACCTGTTTTTGAGAAAGGATGATATCCAGGCCAGGGCGGAGTCGGCCACTCCCATTAGGCCAAGGCGCTGGACAAGGGTTGCATGGTCCACCGTGTCGAAGGCGGCACTCAGGTCGAGGAGGATCACTGCCACTGTTCCTCCTGCATCCAGTATGCCTCTGGCTTCCTCGACAACGGCTAACAAAGCGGTGTCAGTCCCCTGTCCTGGTCTAAAGCCTGTCTGGGACATGCGAAGAAGATGGTTGGACTCTAAAAAATCCGAAAGTTGCCGATTTGCTACTCGTTCGGCTATTTTACTCATAGCTGGAAGCAACGAGATTGGTCTGAAATTGGAGGGGTCTGAGGGATCCAGGTGTGGCTTCTTTATGAGGGCCTTGACCGTGGCTTTTTTCCAGTTCTCCGGGACTATACCATTTTCAAAGGAAGCATTGATCAGTTTAGTAAATAGGGGAGCAATAGTGGAAGCAACTAGTTTCAATTTACTAATTGGGGCTGGGTCTGATGGGGAGCCACTTTTGACTTTCTGTAAAACGTTGAGGAACGTTTCGACGGAGATTTGGGAGAAAGAGGTTAGTCTCGGGGTGTCTTGGAGAGGGGAGGGGCCTGGTAGTGCTTGGATTGTCAAAGGGGTTGGAAGGGAGGTCAGGATTTTGGTAATTTTTGCCGAGAAGAACTCTGCCATTTTATTGCAATTTGCACCGTCCACGTCAGGGGTGGATGGAGGGTCTTGTATTTTGGTGAGGAGTTTCACAATTCTATAGGTCTCTCTCGCGGAGTTAGCGGCTGAAGCTATTTTCTCCTCAAAGAAGTTGGCCTGTGCAGTTTTTAATGCATTTTTGTACAGTCTAATATGGGTTCTATAGTCGCTTTTATCGTTTGTATTCCAGTTTTTTCTCCAACGGCGTTCGAGCTTTTTTCCCTTTCTTCTTAATTCGCGAAGTTCCTCTGTGAACCAAGGCAGTTTGGACGATTTCCTACTGGATGGGAGAGTTTTAAGAGGTAGGACTGAGTCGAGGGAGTCTTTTATCCAGTTATGAAGTTGGATTCAAAACGTTATCAGTTTTTAAACTTCAAAAGTCCTTCATGTAAGACTTCCTCGGATATGATGTTATATTGCACCCATAGTTACCGATAACAGTGGGTTGCAGCCTTCTGTGGTATGGTGTTACCACCCTATTGTAAGTTTGCCTATTAGAAATGGGTAATTACTTGGAGAAATGTTTGCACACCAATTTCACACAAAAATCCAAAAGTTTTCTCGTCATTTGTGAGACCTTTTCCCAGGCCCAGTTCACATGTTTTTTTTTCTGGCAAAATGAATGTGGGTAAATCACCATAGAGACTGGTGTTCTCATGTTTATTTAAAATCTAGCTCAGCTTGCATTATACTTACTAGTTACCCATAATGAAGGACCAAATGTTCCATTGTAAATCCATCTGACTCATGGCTCCAATTTTACAAGAAATTCCGTTTAACTTCCTGAGAGAGACACAAGAAAAGTACTTTTCAGAACACAATAATAACAAGTGTCCCAAGAGGGGCCCTTTTATTGGTTGGGGTTGTGGGTGACTGGGTTGTGAGCACTGGTCAAACAGAAACCACAATGCGAGTCAGGGTAAGGCACCAGTGAACCTCAAAGTAACTTGTGCTCACCCTCTGGTAGCCTGTCACAGAGCAGTAAGGCTTAATTTGAAGCCAATACTTAAAGTATTTGTGCAACACTTCAAACTGTAAAAACAGTGAGAACACCACACAAAACAACTCACACTAGGTTTAGAAACATGGAATATATTTTAATAAATATCACTATGACGAAATTAGTGGAATCCGAGTTATTGAAGTTTAGGATTTATAGGGACATATAGCACCAAAGAGCACAAAGTGCTATCAAGGGATATCTGGATTATGCCAGACTGGGACAAGTACAGGCTAAGCTGGCTACAGGGACCAGGATAGGCCAGCTGAACAAAGCACCTTAAATCCTGTTTGCAGAGAGCTGCGTGGATCTGAGGTGCAGTAGCATTGCACAGTCAAAGCAATACGTCAGTTCCGAGTTCCTACAAGGCTGCGGTGTGAGGTCCTGTTGCATCATCATCAAGTGTCTCATCGACGGGGCTTGTGATTCAAAGTCCCGGCATCCGGGATGTGGTGCAAAGCCGAGGTGATGCATCTCTTCTGATGATCTGCCAGGCTGCGATGCTGGCGCTGACGTTGTCAACTAGATATGCGAGGACCTGGGTCAGAGATTCTCTGCGATGTCGGTGATGTGCCAGTTCTGAAGACTGCAAGGGCAATGCGGACCTTCTGTGCGGGACAATCTCCACACAACAGCAGCGATGCATTAGGTATGCTCTAGGATGTGCCGCTCAGCTGAGGAGATGTGCCAGATCAGCTAGAGGATGTGCTGATCAGCAAAGAAGATGTGGTACTGCTGGTAAGCACCTTAGGCCCACTTCCAAGGGTCCATGACTGGGGTGGAAATATCTGGTAGGCTAGACTCACAACTGGCAGAGTCCAGGTGCAGATGCAAGTTTTTGGTAGCCTGTTATGTCCCTGAGGCTTCAGATCAGTAGGCCAGTCAACAAGCCCTTGTAATCACTCTGGGTTCAAGAGATTCAGGTGAAATCATTCTCACCCGGGCAAGAGAGCAGCAGACAGCAGGTTAACACAGCAGGTCAGCAGTTCTTCCAGAGCAGCAGTCCAGCAGAGTTTCAGTCCTTCAGCAGCACAGCAATCCTTCTTACTGGCAGTATACTCACAGGTCCAGAAGTGTACTGAAGTGGAGGTGCCTGAGGTCCAATATTTATACACAGTTATGCCTTTAAAGGGGAGAAGCCTCTAGAGGCAGGCCTTTGAAGTGCACAGATGCCATGCCTTCCCTTCCCTGGCTCCAGACTAGCTACAAAGGGATATGCATTCCTTTTTTGTGGAGGCTGGACACAGCATATTCTAGTGTAAGTATACATGTGCCCAGCTCCCACCCCCACCATGCGGGTAGTGGCCCATCCAGTCACTCATAAGCTTCCGATTGTGTGTGGCTGTCTGGGAGTAATACACAAACCTCAGCTGTCAGTTACACCCAGTCATATGACCCAGAGATGGAATGCAGACACAAAATGGATAAGTCAAGAAAATTCCAAATTTATAAAAGTGCCATTTTCAGAATTGCAGTTTTAGGATCAGGCTTCATCATAAGATATGATTTAAAGTTGTGGTCCCAGAGACACAAACATGAACTGGTTATCTATTCTTATTTGGAAAGTGCACTTATAAAATGTAATAAGGCAACTCTGTTTTTATCATTTTTCACGATCAGGGCATGTACAACTTAAAAGTAGATGTTCTAAAGTTTATATACATTGCACCTGCCTTCTGGGTTGTCCACGGCCTATCATAGGAATGCCATCTCTTTATTAAAAGGAAGGTTTGAGTCTAGTAAAAGTTTTTTTTTGACCAGGTCAAAATAGCAGTTTAAACTGCACACACTCTCTGCAATGGCAGGCCTCAGACATGTTTAAAGTGCTACCTAAGTGGGTGACACAACCAGGGCGGCTGCCCTACTAGTAGCTTTTTATTTAATGCCCACACACAATTTTGATTGACACCAATGCTACCCATTTTACTGTGAGAACAGCGGATGTCCCTGACCGATCCATCTCGGGGAAGAAGATCCATGTTGTAGGTGTCACAAATAAGCATATAACTAAGCCTGTCTCAAAAAATGTGCCGCTTAAAAAGAGGCTCATTTGAAGAAGATCATCAATTTTTTGTATATCATTCAAGTTCTGTAAATCTGTTGGGAAGTGATCTTGTGTGCCAATTAAATTGCACAATTTACTGTACACTAGAAGGTGTCGAGTTTCAAACGCTTAATGAAGATGTTTAAATTAACATGATCAGACAAAGATCAGCTGTCAGATTATTCCCTGTGAGAATGGTAAAGGACTTACTTCCTCACTTACAAGATATTTAGAAACCTGAAGTATGCACTTATTAAAGATGTAGAACGTGTCTGATTAACAATTAAACCATATGCTGAATTTCCAAGAACTCCACCATACAATCTCACAACTGAGACAGTAGCTGGAATCACTCTGGTGGTTGAATCAATGCTACAGCAAAGAATTTTGAGAGAGATAGTCGAAAGTACTTGCGGTTCACTATTCATGGACTTGAAGAAACTGAGCTGCAAATTCAGAATCATGTAAATGAACAATGTAGTAATTCTATGTTTTCCTGTGGAACTGAATCCAGCTACACTATGGTTTCAGATCCCCTGTGATGCTGAATGGTTCACAGTAGTGGTTCTTTAACCGGGCTTTCTTTTCAGTCCCATTGCAAGAGGACAGTTAATTTCTGTTCTCATTTAAATTTCATAAACAAGTGTTGGCATGGTACCAAGTCCTACAAGGATATGCAGAAAGCCCATTGATCTTTAATCAGATCTTGAAAAAATGTTGCGATCTTACAGATACCTTGGTTCTTGTACAGTATATGGCCAACCTATTTATGGCTTAAAGTACACAAGAAGCCTGCAATAGGATACGATTGCCTTGTTAAATCGTTTGGCTGAAAATGCATACAAAGTGTCCTTAAGTTAGTTGAAGTAGAAGTCTCAGAGGCAAAGCAACAAGGATGGGTCAGAGCTAGATGTGTAAAGAATGCAAATGAGATTCGGGTCTCAGCTGACGGTAGACCTCTGTTGCCTGATTCCGGGTTCTCTGCAGTCAGATCAAAGGACTCATTTTAATGAGATCCTTAGAATGCTGTGTGTGGCATTACAAGTGGAATAGATATTACATTGTAGTTAGCGACCAGAAGATTTGGGAGTAGTTGAGCAACTGAATGGCAAACTAATGTCTCATTTGACCAAGGTATGTGCATTCACCTCTCTCAAATGGCCAGATCAATCAATTAATCAATCAATCAGGGAATTTGTAAAGCGCACTGCTTGCCCGCTAGAGTCTCAAGGTGCAGGGCGGGGGGGAGCTGCAGCTAGTGGTTGAAGAGCCAGGTCTTGAGCAGACTTCTGAATGCCGGGAGGTCTGCGGTCTGTCGTAGGGGGGGGGAGGGTGTTCCAGGACTTGGCGGCGCAGTGGGAGAAGGATCTCCCCCCAGAGGTGGTTTTGTGGATGCACGGGACGGCGGCTAGGGACAGGTCGGCAGAGCGGAGTTTCCTGTTGGGTACGTAGAAGGAGAGTCTGTCGTTGAGGTAGGCTGGGCCGGTGTTGTGGAGTGCCTTGGGTGCGAGGATCATGAGTTTGAATGTGATTCTTTTGTCGAAGGGGAGCCAGTGCAGTTCTCTCAGGTGCGGGGTGATGCTTTGCCCTTGGTGTTGATGAGTCTCCGGAGCAATCCTGACAGAAGAACAGGAATGTCGCCACATGAAATACTCATGGGATGTGCCATGAGACTGCCTGCTGTGCCTGCAAATGTGCTTGTTAATATCACACATGACATGATTCTCGACTACTGCAAGGGACTGGCTGATGTGATACGCAGACTTGCAAGAATCTGGGCACCAGACAAAGTAACATTGTTCTGAGAATCCTGATGACAGACCCATCAAGATGTTATGCAATACCTACAGCTAAATTTCCAAGCTTGATGTGGCGTATAAGGTTAAAATCAGTGGCTAGTGAGTGTAATTAAAGATGTAAAGTCAAACGCTATCAACATAGACACCACACCGGTCTGTTTGGGTTGTGGGGCGATTGTTCTTTGTAAGCATAGACTCCTTAAATCCATTGAAATTTCTATAACAACTAATTCTTGCAGGTCACACTGTGCGAATGATAGCCCTTTCTATAATCCCCGAACAGGCTGAAATCCCATTCACCAGGGCTGATTGTAATTAGCCGTATTTTATCATACATGTTTTAGATATCTGTAAGATTCATTGGCTGCTTCTCTCTCTGCCTTGGTCCCCAACACATTTCATTTTTTTATCATATACATTTGCTGTGTCCAAATGTTTCGACATTATGATTCGATTTTTAAGCTGTATTTCTGATGAATTGATAATTTTTTTAATTACTTTATTGGTAATTTGTTTTTTATACTGAAATTGCTTTTTATGACAAATTTGCGAAATAATGCTTTTGATGATGATGATGATGATATGTCTGTCTCTCTCCAGGCTGGAGCTGCTACTGCCATTCTGAGTCAAGAGGAATGCCACAACCTTAGCCCTGCTGATCATAAAAAAGAATGTTCAAAAATCGTGTTTGGAGCCAAGGTGGAATGGGTCCTGCCAGGCCATCCTGATCACCAACTCCGATATGAGTGTGGTAGGTTACCCAACTGGGTTCATGTCTCACATAGCCATCATAACCATAGGGTGAGGTGCCCACTTGATGAGGTGGTGACATTTGAAACAGGTCTGCGACCTCCTGTGCCTGTAAGTACTGAATGACCAGAGGAAGGTGTCATCCATCAGAGTTCCCCACCGATCCAAGTGGTGTAGAAGCATCCTCTAAAAACAAAGATCTGACATTTGAAAGAAGGGACATTGCAGAACCATGAGACATGCAAATTAATGATTCTGGTGAAGGGACAAAAATGAGAAGTGGGAGACTTTAAAGGTGAAAAGGCAGGCCAAAGAACAGAAGGCAATTAAAATCTAGTGTGTAAGTTGAACACATGCCAAAAACCATCATTGAAGAAGCAGAATCCAGTTGAATGAGTTTATTATACAGACAGTGTGCCCAATTCGCCAGCCTGTGGCCTGAATGATCTGAGAGAAGAACCACTTGAATATCCATGATATGCCACATTATCACTGTGCATAATTCAAATCTTTAAAATAATTTAGAATTAAGCTTGACTCATTTACTTTCTGATTAATTCAATTCAATTCAACAATAATTGATTCTTTAAACTATGAACTTGAACTAAACTATTTGAAAGACTGTAACAACTGATTTATGAACTCAACCATTATTGCTCAAGAAAAAAAAATTATTCAGAAGATTTTCCTAGGGCCAAGTTTGCAGTAGAAAAGTAGGGTTGATATTCTTAGAAGAAGGCGAAGTAGGGCTAGGGATTCCTCATGATGACTGCAGTATATAAGCGGAATGGAATAACTGCAGAGTAATAGTAAAAAGCTTTGCTCATTTTGCACAAGTACAAACAAATGCAGAATATTTACAACTGCCTGCTGTCATATTCTACTTAACGTCTGACTGTGGTGTGCAGAGTTTTTCTTACGCACGACTCACCAAAATAAGTTTGCGAGTGAGAATAATTGATCGCTAGGACGAGTCCCGCCACGATTTCTCAAAAAGGGTGGACATGGTAGGTTGCCATCATTTGAGTTGTAAATGCTGCCACTTGAGTAGAAAATCTACTCGAGCGCCAGAAAGAAGCAGTGATCTCTGTGCGGCATCTGGTGACATTCTTGCTGATTTTACAACTCGGAACAAGCTCCCAAAAGTAAAAATCAGCGCAACATGATACAATTCCATCTCTTGCGGAATCACGTGGAGGTTTCATGTAAATCCTCAGAATTGTTATGGAGTAAAGCTTTGCAAGTTCTACCCACCCCTAATTAGTAGTCATAGTACTTTTGATTGGTATGAGTATCACTCCTGAGCTAGGTACCCTTAGATCTACACCTACACCTACATCACCTACGCATACAATAAATAAGTTAACATTAAGGGCTTCATTTGTAGATGCTTCAGAAGGGGGTTTTATATTGAATGTATATTCTAGATTACTTCAAGAATGCACACAAGTTTTAAATGCTAAGGGTTGTTACGTTTATGCACATTTATCTGTTTCACCTACTGAGGATGTGACCTGCCATCATATTCTACTTTCATATGCAGTCGCATGTAATGAATTGCTTAGGTTATTTTATAGCCAGTATCCATTTGAATATTATTTCTCCAATTATGACTATCCTTTTTGAAGTCCCTCTTCATAAAAAAGAATACGTTTTCAATCATAGAATAAAGAGATGGAAATAGCTTGATTTTTCTTTAGATTTCCCACAAAAATACACATCGCTAAAGCATATGAATGTAATTTGACATGCTCAATGAGTCAATTGGAAAGACATTTATTCTAGCTTTAGAGGAAAGGATATCTCACATGTTTAATAAGACAACAAAACGAGAAGACGTTTTGAAGAATGTGTGGAAAGAAGGGAAAGATGAAAACCCAGTGGAAGACAGAAGGTTGGAGAGTCACTCCATCCACAGATACACCAGGAATCATGATAGCTACACCAGGGATGCTGGATCATTTGTGCGAAGTGACATCAGAAAACGCTGTAGACCACAAAGGAGGGCTTCAGCAAAGATGCTGCTGGCGAAGACCATGCAAGAGTCTAGTGGAATCCAATGATGGATTCTTGAAGGGAAGAACCTGCAAGCAGAGGGGATAGCGTCTATACCACTCAGAGTTGACCAGGAGGCATGGAAGACCAATACCCACTGATGACAGTGACCTTGTCGCTGAAGCGGTGAGAAGCAGGTTATGCTGAGGAAGACCAGGAGCCGTTCTCGAGTTGCCCCACATTGGAAGTCAAGAACTAGGGGGTTGGTGTCTGAAGGGAGCACCAACAAGCCTTGGCAGCGGCAATAGACGTAGGAAACATGATGGAGCAACATTGGGACCAACAAGGTCCAAGGGACTTATCAAGTGCAAGAAAGTCAGAGCAGACCAGAGCAAGCAGGGTGCCCACTAAAGCAAGAAAAGACCCATGAGAGGCCCCACAGGCTGGAGGCACAGGTGTCACAAGATGACTTTGAGCAGATCACCAAAGATGAAGGACCACTGTGCAGAGGATGTACTTAGGATGAAGATTTTGGCTGGTTGCATGAACTTCTTGTAGCCCGAAGATCTCTGGAGTGCAGACCCTTCAAGCTTTGACAACGGCAAGTCGACACGTTGCACACGGGTTTGGACCCAGCGGTTCAGACAAAGGATAGTGGCAGGTCAAGTCAGGCCTCAAGGGAGTTGCAGAACCACCACCTGTGTTGCTGAGCCTTTCAAATTTTGTGGGACCTCGGGAGAAGCAGACAAGTCAGCATTGTTTCCCTGCCTGCAGATGGAAGGGAATGTGACTACTTCACTCCAAGGGAGATTACTTTGGCTGGTTAATGGAAAAAGTACAGACTTTTTTTGTCAAATTTTTTGACGACCCACAATAAACAGTTGTTTTTCCATTTACATTCTAAAAACGTATTTTAATCAATCACACTTTCAATCAAAACTGCTAAAAATAAACTCATTTGAGTTTCAATAACAGGATAGATATTTGTTATAGGTCGAATAGCACACATTCATGATATATGTGAATTGTCAAAAAATGTATTCACAATAACACATTGTTATTGCATCTTGACAACCAACATGTATTTTTTGGTGTTCCATTCAACACCGATTCTTCAAGTCAATATTTTCAAACAGTGTAATTCTCTTTATTTTAATATTTGTCCCAAGATGTCCCATGTGAGTTCCCAATGATCAGGAAGCTCCTATTCATCATCAAATATTGTTGAGTACAAACATGTCATCCGCTCATTACAATCAATATATTATGTATTCCTTTGTTTTTATTAAACTTCTAATTCAAGTTATACCAATCACTGTTTGAATTCAGCATGCCCGCTTGAAATATTCCCTCACTGTATCATTATCTCCATAACCACCACAAGCATCAAGATTTACCTAAGCATCTAGATTTACCTTACTGCATGGATTGGACTAACAGGATGTTGAAACACACAATTTACAACGACAAAACTAAACTACCAGTGAATTTCTATTGTAAAGCAGCATAATATGCTGTTAATTAACAATTTTGAAAGTAGGGAGGGGCCGTAGGTCACATGAGCTGAAATTTTTTATTGATCATGATATGTTTTCCGTCCCTCAGCAATGGTAGTAAATAGTAGGTTGTATTTTGCGCATATGTAAATGTGGTTTATGCACCAACATAAATACATTTAAAAAAACAACAACATGGAGAGCTTAGATTCATGTACTATGGTAACATCACATTGAAGAGGCCTCTTCACTATTTTGAGAGTTCTTTATCATGCAAAGTGAAAGCAGCTGGTCCACTTTCCTCTAAAAGTAAGTGTTTATCATCTTCCTGTACCCTCTGCATACAAAGACCTACTACAAGTTTTACAAGGACTATACTGTTCAAGCACATGATACAATCTCAACCATTATCCAGAGTATTAACTGTACAGAGGTTGGTTATTTTTCCTTTGTTAACGTTGAATTGTAATTTTGTTTAATACGCCTTATTAATAATACATGTCACAATGCGCAGGCAATAAACATAAGATTTGAAAGCAAAAGGAATATGAAGGAACAAGCACTAAAACAGAGGGGAAAGCTATTTACATTTTACACAGCATCAAAAAGGGGGAAAGGGAGAAGGGGAGAGCAAAAACACTCTTACAACTGGAGATCGAGTATTAATGTATAACAGTAAAATTCAGTGGAAAATTGTAATACCACTAGAAAAACAACATATTGAAAACAATTAAATAGGCAAAGAACAGAGAAGCATGACAGTTAACAGAGATTTAAAATTCTCAGAATATGTACGAGAGATTTTTGTATTTGCTATCTTATTCAGATAGGTTAATGGTGACTAGTATAAGTCTCTATTAACAAACGGTTTGCAGGAGGAGGCAAACGCAATACCCAATTGATGATAGTGACATACAGGGGCATATTCTCAAGAAGATATCGCCGAGTTATCGGCACTTTATCACAGCCAAAGTGGCGATAAAACTATTGCCTCATTCAAAATCTGGTGACAACAGCCCATATCACCAGTTTACGTGCGATAGCAGCCGCAACTGGCTACTAGCCCCTGCTCGGGTCGAAACTGAACAAAGGAAAAGGGTGTAGGTGCCCCTCTTGCCAGACCCTGCCATAGGTGGGTCCCCAGAGTATGTCCAACCCCTGTCTTTAGTATAAGTAAGGATCCCCTGGCAACAGGACTTTAGATTACACCTGGATGAAACTCTGAAACTGAATCCTGGAAGTTCGCTGCTCTACTAATGAGTAGAAGACGGAAGAATCTCCCTTGGGGTCAAGGAGTGACTTCCCTGCTCAAGAAGGCACCAACGAAGTATCTTGCCGGTCTGCATTTCCGAAGCTTCTGCCAGACTTTGAAGTATTTGCAACACAGGAAGAGGAGTTCCAAACTTCTCAGAGGCCGACCCGAGTCCCTTGCAAAGCTGTAACCTGCAGCCCTCGTGAGCAACATGGAACCTGAACTCCTGGACTCCATGCACATTTGCTAGTGCATTGACTTTTCAACATCTCCTTAAGTAGTATTGTGGGTTACTTGTAGCCCAAGCCCCAAGCACCATTTGCACCGAAGATTGTGGGCCTACACTCCACGAGTGTTCTGTGACCGATCTTCTTGCATTTCTGCTTGAGGCCCTTTAGTGATCCCTGGTCCATTGACTGGTGGGTCCCTGTGAAGGCAACTCTGGTTTTCCTTGGGCTTCCCTGGTTGCTCCCGACGTGCCCTGACTCCCCACCAAGTGGTCAGTCCCTCAGACCTTGCAGGTCTGCACTAAAGCCTTTCTTTGATTCCTGCGTTGGTTACTGTTGCCAAGGCTTGTTGGGTCCAATCCAGGCACGAACACCACAGCAATCGACATCCTTTATGGGACAGCTCGAATCCAGCTCCTGGTTGTCATCAACGCCTCCTGGTCCTAGTGGCTGAAGAGTCAAGCTTCACCTTCTTCACCTGAAATCACCCGACATCTGAGGGCATTCGACTATCGTGCCCCTGGTCACTGGCTAGTGACCCAGACTCTGTCCCCTCTGCTTTCAGATTCTTCTCATCTTCGATCCAGGCTTAGATCACACCAGACACTTTCCACTTCTTTGGCAGCAGCACTTTGAAGCAGATCGTCATTGAAAACGACGACGAAACCCAACACCAAAAGACACCTACGCACCCGGCTTCCCAGGGTGAGGTAACTCGAGTACTCTGACCACGGACGATAGGACTCTTCCAGTTCAAACCCCTTCTAAAGAGACCTGTGATGCTCTTAACCTCTTTTTTTCTGAAAAATCATTAAAATAAAAAATGCTATCATTTTTACTCCTCGGCCGTCTTTATCTCTGGACACCCCCCCGGGCAATCTATCCTCTTTCACTTTAATTCCCACTCTGGACCCCCCCTCCCTGGCGAAGCTAGCCAATCGTGTAAAATCGGGCTCGCCGGAGGATCATTGCCCTCCCGCGGTACTGCGTGAGGTTTGCTTAAAATTGCCGGAGTGTGTGCTTCCCTTTCTGAATGCTTCGCTCACTTCTGGCACAGTCCCTGGAACCTTCAAGGAGGCTATTCTCTTGCCTCTTTTGAAGAAGCCAGGGGCTGATGCGGCCGAACTCTCCAACTACCGCCCAATATCGTTGCTGCCCTACTTGTCAAAACTCCTTGAGGCCCATGTCACCGGATGTCTCTCCACTTTCATCGAGAGCTCGGGCTTCCTTGAGCCCAATCAGGCCGGCTTCAGGCCGGCCCATTCCACGGAAGCAGTCATCCTGGCAGTCATGGATACCTTGAGAGAGAACGCAGATGCCAAGAGACCGCAGGCTCTGGTTCTCTTGGACCTGTCTGCCGCGTTCGACACGGTGGATCATGACATCCTTCTCCACCGTGTCGAACAAGCTGGCATCCGGGGCATGGCTCTCAAGTGGGTGGAGTCATTCTTGACGGGAAGATCACAAGCTGTGCGCCTTGGCCCCTTCACTGCAACCAAATCCCCTATCACTTGCGGTGTTCCCCAGGGTTCTTCACTCTCCCCGTTATTATTTAACCTTTATTTGCGTCCTTTAATTTCCTCCCTTCACAACTGGGACGTCAGCGTCTTCAATTACGCTGACGACTTGCAGCTCGTCTTTCCACTTGATTCTCTTCAGGCGACTAACAACTTCCACGCCGCTATGATCCACATCCATCAATGGATGAATGAGAATCAATTGAAACTCAATCCTGGAAAGACTGAGCTACTCCTTCCTGGTGCCAGTGCCGCTTTTTGGGGCCCGCAGTTTTGGCCTCCTGACTTGGGCTCCCCCCCGACACCCCTCGAGTCCGTCAGGAGTCTGGGGGTGACAATCGATGCCGAACTGTCACTTAAGGCCCAAGTGGGTGCCACGATTTCTTCGTGTATGTTTCAACTCCGAAAAATCCGGAAGATCAGGCACCTACTCCCACACGCGGCCCTGTGTCAGGTTGTCTTGTCCCTTGTCATATCGCGCCTGGATTTTTCTAACTCCCTCTATCATGCACTCCCTCGCTTCCTCTTACACCGTCTTCAGGTGGTCCAAAACCAGGCAGCCCGCCTCATATTCAAGATCCCTAAGTGGCAATCAGCAAGGCCCCTGCTTTGCAGGCTCCATTGGTTGCCAGTGAAGGAGAGAGCTGCCTTCAAGATGGGCTGCCTGGCATTCAAATCCCTTCACTGTCCTTGCCCTGCTTTTCTGAAATCCCGGATTACCCTGTATCAACCTGCTCGCTCCCTTCGTTCAGCTTCCCACCACTTGGTTGTCATCCCCAAATTTAAACTTCATAAATTTGGAGGCCGTCGTTTTGCTTTTCTTGCCCCCAGGCTCTGGAACTCCCTTCCTCTGACTATTAAATCCAGCAACTCTCTTTTTCAGTTCAGGAAACTCCTTAAGACCTTTTTGTTTACCCTTTCTGAATAAAAAAAATTTCTGCTCATTTACATGTCCTCTCAGTTAGCGCCAAGAAACCTTCGGGTGTTAGTGCGCTCAATAAGCCACAATTAACATAACATAACATAACTCTGGCGCTCCCGTGGGTGTTGGCTCTAGAACCCCTTAAGTCTAAAGGGGTTTGCTC
The DNA here is from genome assembly GCF_964261635.1 of Lissotriton helveticus. NCBI lineage: Eukaryota > Metazoa > Chordata > Amphibia > Caudata > Salamandridae > Lissotriton > Lissotriton helveticus. The sequence goes on along the minus strand of NC_136068.1, from coordinate 873,027,526 downwards.
AATGTCCTCTCCTAAGTGTCCTTTATCTTTAAAATTCCAACTGCGACTTTCCCCATTGAAGTTAATGGTGATTCGCAGCTGTGTTTAGACATCTGCACACGTCCCCCGTGGGTCCCCTGTGATACTACCTTGGGTGGTTCCTGGTGGCCCCAGCAGGTCTACAGGCTCTAGGCCTTGTGTCTATGCAAGTTGTTTTTCTTATACCACTTTCTTAATATATGGTTTGGTACGCCCCTAGGGCTCAACGTATATTGTGCTAATTTACTGTGTGCTATTAAGTTTACCGTATGTACTTTTGCCTCTAGCCTCATAAAGAGACTAGTTGGATGTGTTTCAAGTAAATACATATATTTTATATATATATGTGGTGTGGTTCCCCTTTCATTTGGTCATTCACGAGATTAGAGACTGGTAAAACAGGCTGCTTTACATTCGTCCAGAACATAGCCTGAAGGCTGCTTTCCACAGCTACCACTAGGATAGCTTTCTATAAAGGTTGTCTTTAACCTACCATCACTAAGGGTCATTTAGACTGGTGCAAGGTGCCCACTACAATAGTGGACAACATATGCCAGGCCAACTTCTCACACTACTTACCTGTTTCCATTGCAAAGTATTGTGTGCATTGTGTATATCTCCGGCTAGGAGATATCTGTATGTTTTAGTGAGTGTCTTATAATAAATACATATTTTTATAAATACACTGTGTGGTTCATTTTCACTTAATCTATACCTATAAGATTGCGTTTTAGTAAAACAAGCTGCTTTACACTCCTTCTGGACTCCGCCAAAAGGCTGTTCTCCACAGCTACCGCTTATAGAGCTTTCTAAGGTTGTCTAAGACCACTAAAATCACCATAAGGTTTTCCTGGATCAGTGTAAGGTGTCCACTTACATAAGTGTACATCATATATTGAGCCAGCCTCTCACACGCACTTTGTCATTTCAACAAGAGGGATTCACAGTTGTGGACCTTGAATGTTATTATCATGCATCTCAGGCCAAATATGCCACATAAAGGTTGACTCACAGGTTAGAGCCCCTGCACATAGCAACAGAAAGGGAACAGATAGATAGGTAAAACATACAAACTGCCATGGCAGGGAAGTTGAACCAACACCGACAATGCAGTTAGACTGTTCGCTGCCATAATTGGAACGTTTGGGCTATGTCAGGAGCACATGGATTTAAGTGTGTTTAGTCTGTGTAAATGTCTGTGTTCGACAACCTGGCTCTTCCCTTCACCCTTTGGGCTATAGCAGGTTCACATGAATTTAAGAGTGTTTACTCTGTGGAAATGTCTGTTTTTGACAACCCAGCTCTTCCCTCCATGCTAGGGAGTTCAGACCGATAAAGTGGACCTTCTCAAAACCGGCCAGCTGTACCCTGACCACAAATTATCCACCATGGTAAAGTTCAATGCTTGGAGGGAACTCAACGCTACAGATATACTTCAGTACTATAGACTAAGACATGCAGAAAAAACCTGCTGGCCGGCAGTTCCAGATGGCCCCCAGATTCCCCCCTCTGACACAACTGATTAAAGACCCAGAAGGAAAGGTATGGATTACCAGGCTCTATAAACTTTATATTGACTTGCTTGATATAGTTTCTTACTCAACAATATCAAGCTGGGAGGCAGATTTAGGGAGCTCATCACACCAGACAAGTGGGATTACTGTGCACAAACAAAACGGATTTCTATCACTTTATAGACACAAACTCACACACCTTTTACATAGTTTATATTGCTCTCCAGCTCCTTGCACAAGTTATGCCTTGCTAGATCACCTCAGTGTGTATGCTGCATGGTCGACACAGCAGGGTTCTTTCACCTGGCAGGGTGCCTGATAATTGTGGAGTACTCGGATGGTGTAGCATGCATTGCTGGGGAATTAGAAGGGATCGCGTATAGCATAGAACATTTGGAGATTGTTATTAGGATGAATGTGGCAAATTCCTATGTCTGTCACAATACTAGTGGCCATATTGATATTGTTAGCAAAGCGAAGGTTTCTGATGAGATTGATGAGGGGCCCACACCCTAAAACAGTGGACTGGCTGAAGGATGCAGCCACTAGCAAAACCATGGCTTTGGACTTTGTGCCCTTGCAGTATCCTAAGGACAGACCACAAGATATGTGGATGCCACTGAGATTGTGCCTTCTTCTGTTGTAGGAGATTGATTCAAATTCTGGAGTAAAAAAAAGTAGCAGACTATACAGACTATGTTGCGAAAGACAAAGAAAACAGGGTCGGTGGTCATGATATGTTTGTGCCCAAGCCAAATACCAATGATTTCACTTTGTGTACCTACATTTTTCTTGGAAATGTAACTAGCCTGAGCCCAGATTGTTGCAAACATATACATGTCGCTATGTTTCTTTGTAATGAAAAAATGTAAAAGAAAGTTACAAAAATGATGTTATTTGAGATGTCAATGATGATAAAATTGTATATGTCATCAGTGATGTGTTATTAGCTGTCATAACAGTACTTGGAGTGGACATGTGCTCTGGTTTGCATACGTTTTTCTTTTGAATCTTTATTTTAACAGTGCTGTTCAGAATTTGCGTATGCAGAGGCAGGAGCAAAGGCAACATAACTTACCTTTAACACAGTTTTTTTCAGCTGATTTGTGTTGCTCCCTACCTGCTGAAACTCCAGTCCTGCCAATGTCATTGGGAAGAGTCTTAAAAGCTAAGGGGTCGTGCAATCCTAGAAGAATTCTGGGGCATATTATCAAGGACGGCGTTAAAAATTATCGCCAGTTTAGCAGCAGAAAACTGCAGCTGAAGCGGCAATAATGGGCTTGATAATATGCCCTTAACAATTCCAATAGAAGTCCCTGTTCTAGTGTGAACATGGGATTCTATTGGAATTCTCCAGGGCATATTATCAAGCCCATTATTGCCGGTTTAGCGGCGGTTTTCTGCCGCTAAACCGGCGATAAATTTAACGTCGTCCTTGATAATATGCCCCTCTGTCTTTCTTATGAGATTCTAGGGAGGACAGACTGGACATGTATGATTTTGAGGTAACCCAGACCACTTTCACAATGTGAATGAGTAATGTGGAGCTCACTCACAAGTATTTGAAAATTACAAAAATTGAGGTTACTGGACTTTAATTGGGCCTTCTAGCACGTTTTAGCTCTGTATAGTGGGAATCTCCTTATTATTGGACCAGAAAATGAACACTGGGTACACCCCTTAACATCTCCCTTCACTGTAGGTAGGCTGAGGTGATGTCAGCTGGAGATCAGAATATAGTATACACAACAGTGATCGATAAATAAATGTAAAGAAAATATTTAGGGCATGATTTAGAGTTTGGCACAGGGTTACTCCTTCATAAATGTGACTGATATATTATCTTTATATTACAAGTGTCATAGGATATAATGTACTTGTAATAAGGCCGACGGGACATCTGAAACATTTGTGACGGGATGACCAGGCTGCCTATCTCTAAATAAGGCCCTTAGTCTCAAAGGAAAGAAAAATACTTCATTAAATCATTTCCAATTGTGATACAGTCATTGAGATAGAAGTAAAAATGTATAGGACAGAAAAGGGGGAAAATAGTGAATGGATGGGGGGGAATGGCTGGGTGGAGGGGTAAGATAACCAAGAATAAAGACAGAAACTGAAATGTAGCAGAGGACTCCCCTTGTTCATTTGAAAGGCAGTGTAACTTAAATGTGTAACTTAAATATTACACATATGTTTCAAGAGTGCATTTTCAAGTCAGACATGTGCATCGGTTTAGGATTTTAATGGAGAATTCAAAATATTAATACGTAAACTACAGCAGCTGGAGTCATTCATTCATTCATGTTCAGGTAAATTAGCATTTGGATGATCCTATCATACAGAAATTGGTACTGATTGCTTATTGACCTAGACAGGTTTAGGTATCTCTTGTCGAATACTTCTCAGGCATCAGCCCCAACACAGAGGTGTGGGAAGGGGGACGGTATGAAACATTATTGTTCATCTTCATATAAACTCCTTTAAAAAGGGGCCCAGGTCTGACCCAATTCAGGCAAATAACATTTACCCAATAAATGCCACTTTCATTGTACGCTATGCTGCCTAGCTCACTGAGCCGTTCATACCCAAGGATACATATTTTTACTGCCACCACTGAGATTGCAACCATCTGTGAGTGTGAAATATTAAATGAGAACCAAATTTATAGCATCATGCAATATGACTAACTAAATGAATGTAGTAATGTGTGTGATGTGTACTAGTGAGAGTTGCGACCGTACATCCCACCGGTACTGTTGTAGCATACCGTAGTGCCCTACAATGTGGTTTAGGTCACAGTGTGGTGTATTGCATTTCCAGTATGTGTCAGAACTAGTCCAGCTTCGTGCAAATGGTGTGTGGACCAGCACCATTGATGGAGAACCTTGATATATAAAAACTTAATTTTGGTTTCCTGTAGTACCTTGTAATGTGTTTCCATCAATTCAGATTCAGAGCCTAGCCTGTGAACTAGAAAACCATAGATTCCTGACACCATCTCCTTCCACTGTCCAAATAGTTGCAAGTATCTTAAGAACAAGGAGTGATACATTATTCTGAGAGTTTGGATTGAACAACTACCTAAGCAGCTGCATAGTTATCAGTACTGCCAGTGTTGTCATTTAGCAAGGTTAAATTCTCTAGGGATATCCTGAAATATGTTGCACCCTTCTACAGTGAGTAGTTGCTCTAAGGTTCGGGCACTCTTTGGTTCCCACTCAACACCTGGCCTTGGTCTGTTGTTAGATTATGTTGCCACATTCTCACATAGGGTGGACATTACAATGTAGATATGGATCAATATTGAGGCATTTGTGACATTGTTTCCATACGTTAGACAGGTTATTTATTCATGGGGTTTGCACTGTTCATAGTCAATATATAGGACCTGCATACTGTAAAAAATCCCTTCTATGCATTCAAGGAGAGTGCTCTCTATGATGGTCGATGCAGATTTATAAGTGGCTGTCAGCAGCAAGTAGGTGATTTGAGATAAATGATGAGCATAGTAGTATAGCATTACATTGGGAAGGGATAATCCATCCAAGGTGAAATGTGCTGAGAGGGATCTTGATTTGAATCACTGAGTAGCTCCACCCATTAGAAATCATTTGACGTTTGGGTCGATACAGCTGAGTATAAGTGGGAGTATTCTGATAAGATAAGTACAACTTGGTGACAAGCGTTAGCAGTAAGATAAATTAATACTTCAGTAGCATGGTTTGAAGCTATGACATATATTCATAAAGATACATACATAAATGACACAGGCTAAAATGTGAATACTCATCTGATGCTTCTAATTAGTTCTACCCCAGTGTACCTAACCTGAGTGTAGTACGAGGTAAGAAGTAGGTGCTGTTTTCTAAAGTATAGCTAGCTATTGTTTAGTTTTTCCAGAGTTGCCAAGAGTCCCTCTAGGTTCAAGTCTGCTCCATACCTTAAAATGAGAGAAGTTGGAATCTCTTTCCGGGTCTCGATCTCTAACACCCCGCAGGGAAGTCAGAAACACTGGAGCTGGATTCTCTGCGAGGAGGATGACAGCGTCTGGTCAGTGTTTCAGGCGGGGACTTAACTTCTTTCCAAACTTGCCAGTGGCGAGCCGTGTAAGTAGGCAGCCGAACAGTGGTTTGCCATGGCAAGTGAAGGTATATTTATACCTCAAAGGTGTTTAGGAATGCAAGTATTGACGTAAAAGTCGGGCAGAAGAACGTCATGAATGAATCCCTAAGGAATAGATGTTCATGCATAATAAATGAGTTCTTTAAGAAATCAATAATCAAAGCAAGGGGAAGTCCTAAAGGCTTAAGAGTCTGGTTTTCCAAATACTCATGGTGACGTTGATGGATGGATGTATGTGGCCATGTCTGTATTTGGTTAGCATGGATAATGCCTAAATAAGGGTAGGATTTCTATGCCTAATTATGGGCAATGCGAATTGTGGCCGTATAAGGGCATAAATCGGGAGACCTATATACGGTATCTAAATTGACACACAACACCCACTCCACTTTTGTATGAAAGACATTACTAAATTCTAAACATGCTAAACATATCTAAAATATAGCTACACATGATTTGCTAAAAACATGTCGTAAAATACATTGTAAAAAACGCATTAAAACTTGTTATGCATGGAAATGAATGGTGCTGTACATATTAAAGCAATGTTTCATTCTAAGCACAAATCGGCATTGAATTCTAAGTGAATGAACATACATACATACAAATACATTATGAAATGGCTCCTAAATACAGAAGAAAAAATGTCGAAACCATTTCATGTCAAGTTACATAAAACAATTGATATTGACAAGGTTACATATTGTCTCTGAAAGCGTTTCAAAGAATTCTGTTCTCTATGAATAGTTCTACTGTAAGCAGATTACTTTGCCAAAAAAAGAAAAATACACATTTGAAAAAAAAAAAATTATCATAGGAAAAAGTTCCAAGTTTAGTCTTTGTTTGGAAAAATGAAAGCCGAATTCAGAGTCTTCCCTGAACACTGTGTGCTGAATCAAAAGTCAGTGTGTGGGGATGGAGAAAACATGAAATCTTCTAATCCTGTAGACAAAAAGTTGTCTACCGTTGTAGGTGAAAGTTGGATTACCTCATTTAGAAGACTAACCGCACATAGATGAGAAGCATCGCCTTCAGCATTGGTCGCATCAGCAATGTTCTATTGGATGTTACCTGCGGGCCTGTTTCCTCTCGTACCTCAGCAGTAGCAAATTGCGTCTTTGAGATCTCAATGAATGCCGTCATCAGGATTGGTAGCCGCTGGGGACAACACACAGCATGGGCCGTTACCGGATCCAGCAGATTATCAATATCCATGGCATTACTGATGGGAGAGTTAGACAGATGTCTAGCACACATTCTTCACCGCAAAGAAGGCAGCGTAGAACAGGTAAGATGCAATCTTGCCAGATTGTTCTGAATGACAGAAACCATGTGGTATTTAATTCTCGTAGACGAGGTAAGCCTAAAATTTGGACGATGCGCTCATGACACTTCTTCTCCGGAAGAGCTCTTTCTATGGTGCTTGGAGTGACGCTGGTGATTTGGCTTGCCATATCACAGCAGTAGAAGCAAAAACAGGATCCCTGCAACGAGTGCTAGAAGTAGTGGCAGTCCACCAAACACAGAGTGCACAAAGTTGGGAAATATTCCGAGGACTGCTTGAAAAGGTGCTAACAGTCCTGAATACACGTTCTTAAATACATGTACAATACTGCTCATATCAGACATGTTTAAGATATGTTCCAACATTTCTGAGAAATGTATAGGGCAGTTTGTATTCAAAAGGGCTTGCATCGCAGCAGAAGTCCTTGGGACTTGTAGATCATAGGTTTCTTTGGCCGAGGTCAGAGACACTGTTTGTTGTAAAGGAATGGCTTTCATTCTGCTTAGAGTATCAATTTGTATAGAAGAGATGTTCAGTGAAGGCCATAGAGTCGATTCCCTGACTGTCTTGATCTGAGGGAACAAGACTTGCATACAGCAAGTGACCCTGGATGTAACTGTTACTAGATATGGAATGCCTGGCTACATGCCACAGCAGCTGTGGTCATTCAACATGAGGTAGCTTCCATTTGAAAGTAGTCCAAAAATTGGATTAATCACTGCAGCCGGAGAACCTTGCAGGTGGCAGGATAAGTTTGTAGTGGAACCATCGCAGGCCCTGTGTAAATTAATACCCTGACATAGGAGAGAACAGCATAGTGTGTATTCACAGTTTGTACGGCTAAGAAACACTTCACGCCCCCCACTCCAACATCTGTGTGTGTAAGGTAAATCCCAGGTTGTCTTGAAATATTCTTTACCCAACCTTTCATGCTTGCCTGCTGGTATATGTTTTAGGAAATACTGAAAATGGAAAGTTGTAACAGGCAGAGTAATTTTACCATGTATGATCCAGCCAGGAGCTGTTTTTTCTGGCACTGTGAATGGTAATTTTTCCAGTTTTTCAATGCTCAGCACCGTATAGTCTGCTCCCCTTAGTGCCAGTTTGATCTGTTTATCAGTGAGATTGAATTCTGAAAACAGTGACGTTGTCTTGATTAAACGCCAAGGCACATAGCCTGCACGCAAGTTTTGTAGCGTCCAGCCTAATAGAATGATAGAACGCAGTTGAGACTGACCATGTTTGAACATGACGAAGTCTTGTACCATAATGTGTATGGCAGAGGATACAGTGCTGTCCAATGAATATATCCTGGATGACAGAGTTGTTAACCCATTGTCTACTACAGCAAGAGATTTCTCTAAATGAATACAATCAATTTCTCGTATTCTTTCTGCAGTTTTATACTTGGGTAGCCTTCCATATTTCATTATAAGCAGTGTAGATAACGGCATATATGAAACGTTTCTGACCTGGTCTTCTTGGACCTAGCAAGAAAGGTCTGCGCCTTCTTGAAGTAAAGTTAAGTGTTGTTTCACATCCTCTAGTGTAGCTTTCTGTAGCCAATCAAGGCAAAGTTTTCTTACACTGTATATTGTTACTACCCCTGGATGCTGTCTTTGAACATAGCGTGGGTCTGGCCTATTGATAATGATACCTCTTGTTTTGTTCACGAATCGATCTTGACAGTTGTTTGTGTCTGCTGTGGGCCAGCGCAACCATTTGTTCCAATCTGAATCTGATCTGTTATGATGCAAAACAGTATGTACATCGACCTCCCCCTGTGTAGCTCTATTACTTGCAGGTGCAGTTATGGACGGAGTGTACATGTCTTTGATCTTGGCTACCCCAAGGCAAGATGTTTTGTTGGACAGTGTCATTCAAAAACATAATATGCTCAGGGATAATACAGGCTCTAAACAAAGCTTCTACCCCCTGCACTTGCCAATCTTTTGTATCCCAGATTTTGTCTCAATATTGTCTTTCCAAAAGTCAAAACCCTGTCTAGACAGTTGGGCAATAAAGGCTGCAGAATAAATCTGTTTTGTATTGGTTAACTTATTTTTCATACATTTCTAGGTGATGCAGTTCTATGCAAGAAATGATTACCATAGTGGTTATAACAATACATTCGATAATAGTCTGATGAACCCTCTAAATATTCATGATTTGTGAATACTGCAGACATTTCAAGATCAGACATCTTGTTATTAACAGTCTCAAAGTCCCAATCATCAGAAAAGGTACTAGAGGTAATAAAATCCCGTAATGAAATTTTAAACAAGTGTGGAATCTTCAAGAGTTCCGACGGGTCAAAAATGTCAAATCTGTTTTTGTCCCAAACTATACCATCTGGTATAGGAACGGCTGTGATGTTCACTGCTGACAAGTATCTTGCTTCACGATGGGATGATTTGTGTGGCTGGAGAAGTAAGTTCACTTTTTTACTTGCTATGTCCGTTTGAATATATCTTCCATTTATCAACATACCCTGAGTTATTACCAGAGCTAACCAAAGTAGAAAGAAGAATATTCCCAAAACAATCCATAGTTCAATCCATGGTGAAACCAGATAAGTCTTTTTCAGGTGATGAAAAAAATTTGCTGCTTGTTCTTTGAAAGTTCATTGTGCTGGCGACTTTTCAGGTTTGCTGGGATCCTCAGAAAACGTATCAAAGTTAATGAAATAGCCAGAGGCAGTTCTGTCTATAGTTGGAATTGCATCAGGATTCGTTGAAATCGCTGGAACCAGTTGATCACTTGTTACTTCATTGTAGACAGGTGTATCAGGACGAACTGTTATTTGGGTTTCAAAAGGAACGAACGATTTCCATAGCTTTGTTGCTTAGTCCTTAATTTCTTACTGTAGAATCTTCAAAGGTGATGAGTCTCTCAGTTTGAACCTCTTGAATTGTAGCTAGAGGAATGCGTCTGCTACATTGTCGGAGTCCACTTGGCCTACTGCTTAGTATCAGCCACATAGTGTGGTTTGATCAGGTCGATGGACACAAATCTTTTCTCCTTCTTACCAGCAAGGGGCGGCAAAAGTACTGTTCTTGATCCGTGGATTGCTAGGACAGGTACTGTAAGAAGGCCCAAATTCCTTCTTGTATGCGATCTTTTCTCTGACTAGATCACCAAGCTTTGGGATCCAGACAGGCCTTGCTGGGATGGTTGGTTTCTCCCGAGTGGAGGTTGGCTTCAGGTTCACGTTGCTTTGTTTCGATCTTAGTTCATTTAATTCCTGTAAAACAGCCAACGATCTTTGATATCAAACTCTTTATTTTCCATCACTGTGCCTTTCATGTCAAGGTCTGGTACCAACATTCTAGTCCCAAATAGGACCTCATATGGAGTGACACCCCCTAGCTAGAGAACTTCTTGGCAAATTGTTTAATGAGCGTAGGACCCCATAAAGATGTTTGATCACTCATCACCCAAACCTAATGCCCTACCTGTTATTGGCTGCTTTATGTCCCGGATTTTTCTTTTCACAACAGAATCCAAAACATCCTACTGCACCGACTTAGCAGTAAGGGAATATCAGGGACTGCAATCACCTGGCGTAGGTCTTTCCTCTTTAATCGCTCCTTCCAGGTTTTTGAGGGTGACTATATCTCCCCTAGCAAGCCCCTTGACTGTAGGGTGCCGCAGGGCTCCTCCCTGAGCCCTACATTATTTAATCTATATTTGAGCCGCCTAGCTGAGATCATCCGCCCTTTTGGAGTGAAAATTGTCACTTATGCGGATGACGCTCAGCTAGTGGTGGCTCTCAATCCCCCACAAGCCACACCCAACTGTTTGAAAAACTGCCTGGAAGCAGTCGCCGAGTGTATGACATCTTCCTGCCTCAAAATGAATGGGGACAAAACAGAGCTCATGCTCCTTGGCAGACCCATTAATAGCACCATCAACCCATTCTGGCCCCCCTGCCTCAGACCTGCCCCTGTGCATAAAGATACGATCAAAAGCCTGGGCATATGGCTGGACAAATCCCTTAATTTCAACTGCCACACAGCCAAACTCTCAGCCATTTGCTTTGGGTTGCTAAGGCTCTTGTGTAAAATTCTTCCTCTGCTACCTTTTCATGCTAGACAGATAATGGTCCAGGGTCTGATCCTATCTCGTCTGGACTTTGGGAACACCCTCTCCCTAGGCGCACCCCAGACGACCTTAAAGAAGCTACAGATCATCCAAAACTGTGCAGCCAGAACCCTTCTTCAGATCCCCCGCCGACTCCAGGTCAAACCCAGACTGAGGGACCTCCACTGGCTCCCAGTGAGGGAAATGGTTCAATTTAAAGCAATGTGCATTGCTCACCGAGCCTTTTGGAGAACAGGCGCCACCATTAACCAATCTTTGATAACAGCCTATCACCCAAACAGACAGCTCAGATCCGGATCCTCTTTCCTGGCCGTAACACCGAGGTTCAAGAGAGCAAGATGTGGAGGCCGCTCGTTCTCCCTCAACTCGGCCAGACTCTGGAACTCCCTCCCTCCCCATCCAACTCAGATCAGAGCCTAAACTACTTACCTTTCGTAAACTCCTAAAAACCCTGCTTTTTAACAAACCAGAATAGCCTGAACTGTTGTGTACTAAGCATGATGTCTGCAGCCCTAGGACGCCTGAGAGTAGCTATCGCGCTATATAAATGCTCTTTTCATTTCATTTCTTTTCATTTCATTCCATTCAATTTCCCTCAGGATGGAATGGAGAAGAATACCTCAATGCTACGCCAAACTGGCCATGGCTTCTTTGTAAGTTTGAGAGATAAACGCAGGGCCCTTGTCAGAGAGTAGTGTGCCAATTGCGTATGTGCCGATAAAGACTTGCAAATCTTTTATAACAGTTTGGGCATCAGCCGAGCACAGGGGCAACATCCAAAGGAACCTTGATTTAGTGTTTGTGGGACAGCATTTGCCCAAAGGGACGCCTGCATGTATATAGTCTAATGCTGTCTAACAACAGTGTCTGTACTGGGCTTTCTACATCATAGTCAGGTGTCTGGTGGCGTTCTGTACTGCGATCTCTATTGCAGTCAATGCAGTTATTGATGAAAGTGTGAATAAGTGTATTGATTCCTGGCCACCAGTACATCTCTTTCAGTTTTAAAATTGTTTTAGAGATCCCCTAATGTGTCAGACCCTCTCCCAGATGTGCTTCGTAAATAAAAGCTGCTCTTCGTTCCATGTTTGGTATTACCCTATCCCCCACACCAGTGATTCGAGCAAATGGAACATCAATAGCATCAATTATATAAGAGTATTTGAGTGGAAACCTTTTAGGTAATGCTGCTGCCTTTGCTCGAAGCATTGACAGCCAGTATTATTTCACTGTCTATTTTTGTTTTTGAATGAGTTATTGCAGCTATGGAAGAGGTTTGCACAGCCCCCTTCATCAGCCAATGAATTCCCTTCAATGTCAACGCCATCACATTGATGACTCAGCGTGTGTATCACATGAGTGTTTTGTAATCCGTTTCACAACTGAACTACTTGTTCCCAAAGCGTTTTATGCTTGATTGTGCCACCTTTTGCATATTTGAAACAATTTTGATGCCAATTCTGTAAATATTAATTGTAAGATTTAACACAGTAAAAAGAATCGAACACTATGAGTGTGGGGAATTAGTGATCCGTATTTTCAAGTGCGATTTTGAATGCTTGAAGTTCAGCTCGCTGAGCTGTCCAATCTCTTAGAGATTGCGTTTTTGTGATCATCAGTCTGAATTTTCCATTGCGTATGCGACCTTTAACGATCGTGCACGCTGCACTGTAAGCTTGCTTACCCCCTATAGCGAGTTGTGAAGATCAGTCAGTATAATTCAGTAGGCAGAGGACATTTGTGTTCGTATTGTAGAAATGCTTGTGTTTTCAAATAAGGATTAAATACATATTCAACATCTGTTGCAGCAAGTGAATTAACCCATTGTATCTATCTTGGATGTAAAGCTTTTGCATTCGGAATGAATTTATAGCCCTCGGAGACGAGTCCCAGTATAATGGTGTTCACCCTGTTCAAGTGCTTGTTCAGGTCATTATCTGTCAGATATATATCATCGACATATGATAATGCCTCGTCATCATAAATTTGTTTGTTACCCTTGCTGAGAATAACCGCGGACTATTCTTGAATCCCTGTGGGAGATGACAGAATTGACGATGGGTCCCCATTATTGAGAATGCTGTCAAAAACCTGCTTTCAGGTGATATGTTTTGACAAAAGACACCATTTGAAATATCCAATGTGGTTTTATATTTTTTACGCACAATGTTATTCATTACTGCTGTACTCTGTGCATTTTGCACTGCAAATGTTTTACAACAGGTGTTTAGGTGTCGTTAATCCAAAACTAGACGATATGTATTGTTTGGTTTAGAAACAGGAAACAAAGGATTGTTCATTGATGAGGTGCATGTTTCAATCACCCCTTGGTATTGCTTAACTGGATTCTGACTTTGTGCAGTTGGTTGATTTTTTAACTGGATCTTATGATGAGGTGAGTCCTCATCCCATCCTACATGATTTTTGTATAATGCTGCGGCTTGGGCAACTGCCCATTTCCTGGCCTAAGTATATTTTAAATGTACTGGAACATGGGTGGAGAAGGCTGGCATAATCATGTCTCCGCCATGTGGGCACACCGTTCTGGTGGCTAGTCCTGTTATGCTAGAAGTATGTCATAACCCTTTGATAGATGCTCCCAAAAGAGTGCTTTCACTTTTCTTGGTATGTCTCCCTCCATCTCGAGTGTTATTTAATATAACCTATGTGGATAACTAACCCTGGTGTCTACAGTCTCAACTTGAATGTACTCATTCAAGTCCACTGTCTCCAAAAATTCCTTCAGGATCTGGCGAGCAATTGTTACTTCTGCTGCACAGTCCAGCATTGTCTGAGCCCATTCTCCGTTCTTGAATAATGTTCTCAGAATCCTCGGCATGTCTGATCTTCAGACCTGCTACCTTCTTTTTGGAGAATTGAGGTTTTGTTTAGTTTTTATGAACGTGTTGATTGTCTTTGGACTTCATGTGTTCTTCTTTTTGATCTGACCGTCCTCTTCTTTTGGATGTCTGTGACGATATCTGAAAGGTACGAGAGGAACGTCTATCAGTATCTTGATACCTGTCAGGTTTTCTCAAATTATCCCTATTCCTGAGGTTGTTCCTCCTTTCAGAGGGCTCCTAATGAGGAGACCTACCTCGGAATTGAGAACGTTTCTCTTTTGAATGTTGTTTGGTATTTTCCCACTTCTTTTTAGAAGAGGTAGGAGTATGATTAATAGAGTCCTTCTCAGGACCTACAGAGTGTTGTGGTTTAACTGTGTAATTCTATTAATGTCTGTATTTGATTAAGTAATTCCTCATCTGACATCACTTCGATGTCAGGATGAGGTGTGTAGCGGGCTAAAATCGGCCATGTTGCTCCTGGTCTACCCAGTGGACCGAGCCTGGTAATGTGATTTGAATGTTTTAGGGCTCCTTTAAACCAGAGCTGATGCTCCCAGTATGTGAGTGGAATTTCAACAACCTCGAAAGGAATAAATTCCTCAGGTGGATCATCTTCTTTGTAGAAGTGAAACATTTCAGTTACTGGATGTGATTCAGGGAATAATATCCATGAGTAGAATACGTCTGTCTGGTGAGATTTATGCGCCCCTATCAAAAAAACTGTTTTATAAGTTTTAGAGTGATGGCTCTCCTTAAATTTAGAGCAATGATTATCAAATTTTTATCGGTTTCATTTACACCTGTATAATCAAAAGTTGCTGCGTCTTTGTTGGTTATAGCTCCACCGGTTCTGGTGTTTGTGCCGTTTTTGGTCATTGTTTAATGAAAATTGCAAAGCAAGTTTCAAGGGAACAAAGATATGGTGCACAATATTTTGGAACACTGTATCCTTCAACGTTGCACAAACCAACCAGCTAATACATAGGATTGTTGTCCTACTCAGCTATGGTGAATATTATCCCTACCCACTCCAGAAGTCTCATGGAGTTTTATGAGCAGGGGTCTCTGAGAAAAGCACAACTGAGTTACTTCAATATCTGGCGTTAAATTAGTGCCTTACCAAACCGTTGGCGCCATGTAGTTTAGTTCCTATATCCCTGATAGGCTCTGCATATTGCAAAAATATACACTATATATTTGGCATAGGACTGAGGTCAGTATGTCTCTTTCGAGTATATTAAACTTAATTACTTGTATGTGCCAGCTAACTCAGAGGTCACTAGAAACTTCTCAAATAAACAAGAAGGGATTAGTTTCTGACACCTGCATAAACATGACAACTTTGTTTCCCTTAGAATCAGAACAGTCTCAGAATCGTGGAAACAATAGATAACAGTTTAACTCAGTCAATTGTGCATGCTTCGTTTCAACAGAGTTTACACAGAAATATGTAGATGGGTGTTTCAATGAAAAGGGTTTATTGAACAGTCTTATTTCCAGTGCAAGAGATATGAACTGCTACAATCGTAAGACAGAACGCGAAGTATAATACGTACAGCGTTAGCAGTAAGATGGTTTGTAGCTATGACATAAATTCATAAAAATACATACATAAATAACACAGGCTAAAATGTGAATACTCATCTGATGCTTCTAGTTAGTTCTACCCCAGTGTACTTAACCTGAGTGTAGTACGAGGTAAGAAGTAGGTGCTGTTTTCTAAAGTATAGCTAGCTATTGTTCTGTTTTTCCAGAGTAGCCAATAGTCCCTCTAGGTTCTAGTCTGCTCCATACCTTAAAATGAGAGTAGTTGGAATCTCTTTCCGGGTCAGCATCTGTTGAGTGCGTCAGGCGGGGACTTGACTTCATTCCGAACTTGCCGTGGCGAGCCGTGTCGTGCAAGTAGGCAGCCGAACCGTGGTTTGCCATGGCAAGTGAAGGTATATTGATACATCGAAGGTGTTCAGGAATGCCAGTATTGATGAAAAA
Organism: Lissotriton helveticus; assembly: GCF_964261635.1. Taxonomy (NCBI): domain Eukaryota; kingdom Metazoa; phylum Chordata; class Amphibia; order Caudata; family Salamandridae; genus Lissotriton; species Lissotriton helveticus. The sequence goes on along the minus strand of NC_136068.1, from coordinate 873,011,645 downwards.
GTCGGCAGAAGAACATCATTAATGAACCCCTAAGGAATAGATGTTCATGCATAATAAATGAGTCCTTTAAGAAATCAATAATCCAAGCAAGGGGAAGTCCTAAAGGCTTAAGAGTCTGGTTTTCCAAATACTCATTCAGACGTTGATGGACGGACGTATGTGGCCATGTCTCTATTTGGTTAGCATGGATAATGCCTAAATAAGGGTAGGATTTCTATGCCTAAATATGGGCAATGCGAATTGTGGCCGTATAAGGGCATACATCGGGAAACCTATATAAGGTATCTAAATCGACACACAATACCATATTTATTGAAATGCAGATTGCCACAGATAGGGGTTATAGTGCTAGTAGGAATAATAAGGGTGACAGAAGGCAACCTTGACGAGATCCAAGATGAATTTGAATCAGGTGCGACAAGGTGTTCCTCACAACTGACCTATGCTGTTGGATTCTATATAGCCATTGTCATTAGAGATATAATGTGAGCCCAAATAAACTCTTTTAAGAGTGCAGAAAATATATACCCATTCAACTCTATCAAAAAGTTTTTTGCATCCAAAGAGAAGACTAAATATCAACTTTATGTCCTTAGTAATTTACATTACATGTTCTAAACTGAGGACATGATTTCTGTATGAACACCCTGGTACAGACCCTACTTGTGGCTCATGTTCAGGGCAGCAATAACATTTTTCTGTTGAGTCTATGGTACTTTTATGAGGACTTTCACATCCACATTTATAGGAGAAATGGGATGATAAATTGAACCCTCAAAAGGGTAATTCCTGGCTTTAGGAAGCAGTGTTATTATTGCCTTACGAGATTTGGGTCCTAAAGAATTAATTGTTTCAGCTTTCTTGTAGTTTTCATATGAGAGAGTAGGATTAGTAATGGTTTGACAATTGTATAGAATTCTCCAGTGACCACATTTTCCACAGGAGAACAGCAAGTTACCGCTTCCACACTTTCTTCCTCTGTTATTTCCTTATGCAGGATTCTACCATCTGCACATAAGGAGGAAAGGGTTAGCTGTTGTAGGAATCTATTGCAGTAAAATAGTGTTGTTCTGCATCATGAAAGGATTTTCAATGGTCATCAACGCATTCAGTAATAGCTAATAGCTACTTGCTGAGTCAAAACAGTGCAGTCTGTGGGCAGATTTACAAGTCTTTTGCGCTGCCAGTGCGTCACTTTTTGTGACGCACCAGCAGCGCATTTCTCTGTCCCATATTTACAAGGACAGGAAAAGTCACCCTGCGTGGCTTTTCCTGTCCTAGTAAATATGGCTCCTTTACATGCAGCACTTTGCATGAAAGGGGTATTCCATGTGTGCTGCTGTGGGTGTTCCCACAGAATACCTATGGAACCAGACACATTTTCAGATTTACAAGAAATTGGAAATCTGGAAGTGCGTTTGAATGCTATGTCTCCCCAGAGGAGGCGTAGGGAGGCACAAAGAGGAGAAATGCATTCATTTATCCTTGTATCTTTCCTCATTCTATGCAAGCTGCACTCATAGAAAGAGGAAATCACCTCTGGTGATTATTTGTGTACAGGACGGTGTCCCTTCCTGCACATAAACAATCCTTTAACTAAAGACATTTTACAAGTTCCATATGTGCTAATGCGGCACACATAGAAGTTGTAAAATGCCATTTCTGATTGTTTATGTGCAGGAAGGGAACCCTTATTGCACATAAACAATCCTTCCTGTGACACAGGCATCCTTGCACCATGGTGCAAGGGTGCCTGTGTCAGCGCGTGGCAGCAGTTTGTGCGCAAGCGCAGAGGGAAGCACAGCGATGCAACATATTGTTGTAAATATGTCACATCTCTGTGCTTCCAAACTATTGCTGTGCAGCAAAATGACTTTCGGCACCGTTGCTACGTTAGTTTATTGTAAATTTGCCCCTGTGTTTCTAATCGCTGTGACCATATTATGTGAGTCCTTCTGCTTTAGTTGTGCCACCAGTGGGTGATGGAGCGAGATAGAAAACAAAATTTTGTTTAAACTCGCAAAGTCACATTTCCATAACATGAATAAAATTATTAATGATTTGTGATATGTCGTGCTAATACAACCTAGATTAAACTTTACACGTGGGGGGACTAACATGTGTGCTCATAAACGTGCATAAATGTTGCATCTTTTTGTTCGTGCAAAATAATAAAATAATTTATTGTTTTCGTTTTTGTCATTACTAACTGCTGCAAACTTAAATAAGCATGTGCTTGTTTTGCTTTCCCTTGTCTGTGTAATGTCATTTCTACTATTCTAGGTGCATATGGGTCTCATTGAAAAACGGAGACTGGTAAATATAAATGCTGCTTTATTTGTTTGCAATGGCTAGGTAACATTTTGATTAATAGGGTGGGTTAATTAATTAGTAAACCATGGGGTGGATACAGAAAATACTTTATTTCTTACATTAATACTTTTCTTGTGTTTGTTTTATACTAGAAATCATAAGTTGCCTGCTTTTGAGGCCTAGCTATTTGAGCCGCAAAATAAAAGCTGATCTGTAATTCTGCAGAAAGTCACGAGACGCCCATTCTGAATTAAAACGTTTATTGAAGCTGCATTCACAAAGCAAAAACTGATGAGCTGACATCATTCTGTCGGACATGGCCAAGGTCGAAAGTGAACTTTTTGTCAGTCCTTAACTTGGCATCCGCGGAAGTTGCACTGAAAGACTGTGGAAGCTGCGACGATGACTTAATACAAAGTTGCTATCGCAGGAAGCCTCTGGCTTCACGTGGAAGAGACAATGGTCTTTGTAAGACATGAATTTGTGGAACTTTTTAAGAATCGGGTGACATGTCACTTGTCACTCTCAACCAATGGGACGTCGTAGATTTCTGAAAACTTTCCTTTGCTAGTTTAGTTAGCGTAGAAAGGTATAAAAAGTCATGCCCTTAGGGTTGGGCTGGCTGCTGCTTTCTGACTTTCCGATGAGGGTGATGTGCTGCTGGACTTTGCGTGGAGCACGTAAGAATCCTCAAAGAACTTTTCTTTAATTTCTGTCTATTTAGCTCAGTTAGGGAATTAGGTTTTAGAAATGCTAAATTTTATATAATATCTTTAAATTTGATTCAATTGCTTGAATTGTGTTTTTCCATATTTCTTACCATCATGCTTGCTTTATTGCAAATAAATTTCATTTATAAAACTTACAACATATATATCATAATTTAGAAAATAAAATCTTACTTTTGACAAACAAGCTGGTCTTGATTATTTAGAAGTATAGGTTACCTTTAGCTAGATCACGTCGCCTATGGTGGTCGTTTAAATGGTTGGGTTTTATTCTAATGACAATATTCTTTCTGCAAATGTATAAATATGTATATAGTGTGTAGATAATGTGTATATAGATTTATTCTGACCACCTGATTCAGTAGGCCCAAAATATATCAGGTTCATAAATGGGTCCATGTTTAGTATAGAATTTTGTTTATAGGTTATGAAGTTGGGTAGCGTAGTTTATGATATATTTTCTATAGCCCGCTGGATCAATTATCTGGTAGCAGAAATTGATGGTTGCTAAGAGGTAACCAAGGTAATATGTTGGTTGCTAAGGGTTGCGTCATGGTATGGAAATAGGATCTATGTTTTAACACTTGTTAAGTTCGTTTTTCGTGCCTATCTGTAAGCTATACCGGTATAGATTGTGTGGCGAGAAATTAGTCACGCAAGCCATCTGTTCAGTTTGTAGTGATATCGCCGAGTATCACAAGAGGTATCGCCGTGTACCATAGTGTTGTCGCCGAGCAGCACAGTTTTAGGGCTAGGTCTGAATCTTGTATAGTGAGGGTTTTCTAAGAAATCAAAGCAGCATGAGAATAGGGACAAAGCGCCTTCCATAAAACTCACTGTGATGAGAGTATTAGTTATATCCGAACTTGAGTGAAGGGTAAAATTAACGTCGGTGCATGATTATCTATAAACAGGTTAGAGTCCTGTACGGGTACATGTTTCATATCTATAAACAGGTGAGAGCCCTGTACGGATAACGTCGTTATTTTTGCTAACGGTGCATGAATTCTATAAACAGGTGAGAGTCCTGTACGGATTTCATGTGTGTTTGAATTTAGGGAATTTTCCGTGTAAAAGTGCGAGTTTGAATTGTATTTTATGATCAAGTGGAACTCTTAGAACTTTCACTTCGCGGTGGGTTCAGAGCAAAGCGAGTTCATAATTATACGTGTTAGAAGGGTGGGGTAAGGTTACTCTACTGACAATTGAATATTATCCTTAGTGTGAATAGCGCCGTCTATTCCGAAGTGTGGATACTTGAATGTATGTAAACTATCCTAAATAGTGAAACGAACAGATGTTGTCTTTATAGTCATTGTTAAGAATTAATTTACATTGAAAAGTGTTCTTAAAATGGCGCTGTGAAAGGATTTTGTGAAGGAGGGGTAAGCGCCAGGAGTGAGAAGCGAGAAACCGCAGCTGCTGTGTACGTCACAGAGCCGCGCTGGGATTGGGTGACCTACGTCACAAGCTGTATTCTGATTGGCTCCTGAGTCTCTGACGGCCTGTGAGCTGATTGGTAGTTCGGAAAAACTCTAAAATTATTGGTTGAGCAGAAAAGTGACGCAGCTCAACTGCCATTGGCTTGTTGGTGTGTTTCGCGCACGGATTGGTTGTTTTGCGAAACTTCCCGGAAATATTTTACGAACGATTTTGTGAATTAAATTTAACTCTTAAAAATGAGTTATCATTTTAAATATGCTGAGAAAAAGACAACATTATTTCAGAAATTTAAGAATTTATTTTCACCTGATAAGAAAATCGAAACGCGAGGTGGTAAACTACTTCATAAGTATAAAACACCTGCAGCGTACATGGAAGGTGAATACGGATATCATACTGTCTTATGGTTCGACAGTTGGAAACGTTATACTAAAAACGATGGTGTTTTGGCTTGGCCTGATGATGGTTCATTTAATGTAAGAGTTTTAAGAAACTTGCGAGAGAAAATGAATGCTCTTGTTCCAAAACCGAGACCAACTCAATTTGAAGCTTTAGTTGAGTGGGAAGATGAGATGTATCAGTTACAAAGAGAAGCTAGTGGAATTAAAAGACCTTCTAAAAATCCATCATGGAAAAGAGAAACTCATGAAGATAGATTGCGAATGTGGAGACAGGGAAACATGAGTGAAGGATTGTATTTAATTCATGAAATGGTAATGGGTTCTCCTGCAGGGAAATCTATGGAAAGTGAATCTGAGGATGCAGTTATGGAAGAAATATATACAACTGCTAGAAAGAAACAGCCTAATCAGCCTTTGAGACCTCCTAGATCATGGTCTACTCCGGTGGTTTCTACTGAAACTTCACCGAGTGCACCTCCAATTAGCGAAGCTCCTAAACTTTATCCAAATAATAGTGAAATCACTGAAACTCCTAGAAGATCAGAATTTGAGAATGCTCGAAATGAAGGTAGACATTTTACAATGACTCCAAGAGCAAGGGAACCTCCAAAAGATTATGCAAGAGAAACAAGAAATGTTGATGATGTCGATTATAATGAATATTTAAGGTCTAAAGAAGAATTAATTAAAAGAATGACAAAAGGCATGGAAGCTGTCACAGTTCCAGTAACAATAGGTCCTGTTCAGCCTGTATTTGAACAAAGAGATACAGACAAAACGGGATTAACTATTCCTTTAAATACAGAAATTCAAAAACCTGCTGAAAAATTTTATTCAGACTTGACTGAATTAAACACTTCTAGATCGAGAATGCCTGATTTAACCTTTAATGAGGATTTATCTCCAAAAACACCAATGGGTGCTATGTCAGATGTAGGAAGTCCTGAAGTCAGGATAACCACACCAAAACTTGATGTGGCCAAATTAAAAGCTAATATTGAAGAATTAATAATTGGAACAATTGGCCCAGATAGTTTAAATTACTATCGGGATGATGAACTACTATTCATTTGCAAAAGCATTCAGTGGAAAACGAAAAATAAATATGATCAATTAGAGGATCTAGCTGCGGAACTTGAAATCGATGTAAGTAAACAAAAGAATTTTGCAAAGCATTACAGATTAGATTTTTCAGAAAGTGACATTGAGAGTTTGAACTCAATGGGAAGAATAGTTCACATTAAAGATTTGATTGTCTATATCAAAAAGCTAGGAGAACTTAACAAATGGAGAGTGAAATGGACCAAAAGGAAGGAAGATGAAAGATTGGAAAAATTGTCAAAACAATTTCCAATGAGAGAAGTTGCAGGTGGAGGATATGTTCATGTCCCATGGTCAAGACAGGACATTCTGTTATTCACAAATGACTTTCCAAAATTAAGAGAGAAACCTGTTGAGTGGTACAGGCAAGTCGATAGATTTATCAAAGTGTCAAAAGTTCTGTGGATTGATTTAGATGGATTTTTTGACATTGTAGTTCCATCTGATCTTTGGACAGAATGTAAAATATCTATTAGTTGGCCAAAAGCAGAACCTGAAAGAATTAAAGAAACAGGTGCCCCAAATCCACTTGTAATGGATTTTTACGAGAAAGTAATTGTTTGGATGAAAAACAAAATTCCACCCAAAGAAGTTGATTGGGTTAAAATAGAAAGAACAGAACAGGAAACAAAAGAGTCAGTTCATTCTTTTTATGAAAGACTATTGTTAATCTTTAAACAATACAGTGGTTATGAGAAATTAGATGAAAAAGACATGAGTCATTTTATCTATAGATTTGTTTATGGATTAAAACCTGAAATTGGAGAAATGATCAGAACTAGTATTGTCGGATGGCAAGCACTATCTGTAGATGATATTCTAAGAAAAGCAAAATATTGTAGCGATGAATTAGAAGTAAAACAGAAGAAGCTGAAGGAGAAAGCCATGTGGGCTCAGGTAAAGGTGGCTGAGCAACAGATTGCCAACATGGGAAACAAGAACACTAATTTTGTTCAAACTGGAAATACGAACCAGATACAAGGAAAGTTTAAAGGTAATAATTTCCAAAAGAAATTTAGCCCAAAGATAGAAGAGCTGAAACAAAGATTACCTTGTTTTAATTGTGGCGAAATTGGACATTGGAGGGACGAGTGTCCTCATCCTCCTAGAAACTCAAAGAATCCCTTATTGAATCCACAGATGCAGAATGGTGTTAACCTGCAGCAACAGCTACAGATGCAACAGGGGTTAAATGAATTTAATATTCAGCGACAGTTACAACAACAGCAACAACGACAGGTGAATAATCGTCAAGACCAATTGCCACAACCACCTTTTCCGAATTGTGGGGGAGTTCAAAAATATAATCCAAACGTGGGATTTCAGGGATGTGAACAGGTAATAAAACCACAAAAACAACAAAAACAGCAAAGGGTTCAAATGCAAAATGCTTCACAACAATTTTTATTAACAGAAAGTCAAGACAGTGATTCTGATGATTATTGCTGACGGTGCCCGAGAGAGGAGGAAGAGTGTGTTGTTGGAGCCACTCTTGAGGTTGACCAGTCTGGTCCTTATGTAAACGGGAAAGTTAATGATGTAGACATCACTTTTCTAGTGGACACTGGTGCTACCCGTTCTACTGTTAGATCAGTGGAAATTGAAAACCTACCTCTCTCTGGGGATACCATCCAAGTCGTGGGAGTAAGTAATCAGCAAATTAAAACAGACTTAACTGATCCAGTACCAGTCGAAATTGGAAATTACAGAGACAAACACAGATTTGTGGTTTGTAATAGTAGTCCAGTAAATCTATTAGGTAGAGATATCCTATGTAAAATGAATTGCAGAATATATTGTTCTCCTGAAGGAGTTGAATTACAAACAATGGAGGAAGATGGTTTGTACAGAATGACAATGATGATGATAGAAGCAGAAGAAACAAAATTGTTTCCTGCATTTGAAGAAAAGGATTTACCTGAAGAGCTAAAAGAAACAGTGAAATCTGAAATATGGGATTTTACTGGAAATGAGATGGGTCTAATGAAAAATGTAGATCCTGTAAAAATTGCATTGAAACAGGGAATAGAATTTCCAAACACTCCACAGTATAAAATGAAAACAGAAACAATTGAAGGTATTATACCTATAATTGAAAAGTTAATCAAGCAAGGTGTATTAAAGGAAATGAAAAGTAGCTCTTGTAATTCACCAATTATGGGAGTTAAAAAGGCTAACGGAACATTTAGGATCGTACAAGATTTGAGAAAGGTTAATCAAATTGTCATTCCATGTTGTCCTGTGGTTCCAAATCCAGCAGTAATTCTATTTCAGATTCCACATGATGCTGAATGGTACTCAGTCATTGACCTATGCAATGCATTCTTTACTGTTCCCTTACACCCAGACAGTTATGAAATCTTTGCTTTCAGATTCCAAGGTAAGACCCTTGGATGGACAAGAATCCCTCAGGGCTATACAGAAAGTCCTTCAATCTTTAACGAACTGTTAAAAAGATCACTAGAAGATTTAGACTTACCAGGTAGGTCTACGATGGTGCAGTATATTGATGATTTGTTAATAGCTGCAAAGACAAGAGAAAATTGTGTAACAGACACAATAATCCTGTTAAATCGCCTTGCAGAAGAAGGACATAAAGTGTCCCCAGCAAAACTACAGTTTTGCAAACAGGAGGTAAAATATCTTGGTCACAGAATTGCAAAGGGAAAAAGACAAGTAACAATAGAGAGAATAAAAATGATTCAAGCAATGTTACCGCCAAGAACACAAAGACAGGTCAGAATGTTCTTGGGAATGGTAGGTTACTGTCGACAATGGATAAGTGGATTTTCAGTAATTGCAAAACCACTACAAAGACTGACCAAATCAGATGTAAAAGATCCAATCATTCTCAATGATGCTGAAATGGAATCTTTTGAGAACCTGAAAAAGAGCTTATGTCAAGCTCCTGCTTTGGGTATGCCAAATTATGAGAAAGATTTTGAACTGTATTGCAGTGAGAGAGAAGGATGTGCATTATCTGTATTAATACAGAGACATGGAAAATTAAAGAAACCTATTGCATATTTCTCTGCAGTACTTGATCCAATTGCAAAAGCATTACCAGGTTGTTTGAAAGCAGTTGCAGCTACAAGTATCAGTCTTGAACAAAGTGAAGGAATCATTATGGGATTTCCTGTGAAAGTTTTTGTACCTCATTCAGTTGAAATATTACTGACAAGAGGTAAGACTCAACATTTAACAAGTAGCAGATTGACAAAGTATGAGAAAATCATACTGGGAGCAGATAATGTTTCGATTTCAAGATGTCTGAATCTGAATCCTTCTACATTACTGCCTGATTCTGAAATTGTTGATGACATTGAGACAGAACATGAATGTTTAGATGTCATGGAATTCTGCACAAAACCAAGAAAAGACATCAAAGACAGACCTTTGCCTGAATCGGATTTTGTCTACTTTGTAGATGGCTCATGCTTAAGATCCGAAGGTGGTGTCTTGAAAGCTTCATATTCAGTTTGTACAGTCGAAGATGTTGAAGAAGCATCATGTCTTGAAGGAGTTCGTTCAGCACAAGTGGCTGAATTGATTGCTTTAATTCGTGCATGTGAAATATCAAAGGATATTAGAGTTACCATCATTACTGATAGCCAGTATGGGTACGGAGTTGTGCATGATTATGGACAACTCTGGTCACAGAGAGGATACATGACATCAACAGGATCACCAATTAAAAATGCAGTTTTCATTAGAAGATTAATTGAAGCAATACAATTACCAAAAGAAATTGCCATAGTCAAGTGTGCAGCGCACACTAGAGGAACTGATTATATTTCCAAAGGAAATGCCTTCGCAGACGAAACAGCAAAGTACTGCGCAAGGAAAAATTATTCTTACAATCGGAATAGAAGTACAGAAACTGATTCAAATTCATTAATGCTAACAACTGTTGTAGAAACATGGAATGAGATTAGAGATTTACAAAACGAAGCAGATGATGAAGAAAAAGACCTATGGTTAAGATCAGACTGTAGACCACGTGATGAAGATGGAGTGTGGGTTTACAAAGATGGCAGAGTAGTTTTACCAAACTGCATGATTTCTGACATGGCCAGATTATATCATGGTCCTGCACATTTAGGAAGAGATTCAATGGTCAGACTTTTTAGAGAAACATGGTTCAATACGAAATTTAGAACCATTGCAGAATCTTTTTGTCAAAGGTGTTTGTCATGCCAACAAATGAATCCAAACAGAAAATCAGTGGTGGGGACAGGAATAATTGGTCGAGAGGGTGGTCCCTTTACCAGGTTACAAATAGATTTCATTGAAATGCCCTTACACAACTGTTTGAAATATGTACTTGTAATTGTATGCTTATTCTCAAGGTGGGTAGAGGCTTTCCCTACACGACATTGTGATTCAATTACAGTAGCAAAACTAATGCTCAGAGAAATCATCCCAAGGTACGGTTTTCCAGTCACTATTGAGAGTGATGGAGGAAGCCATTTTGATAACAAACTGTTGAAATTAATTTGTGAAGCTATGAGCATTGAGCAGAAAATACACTGTGCATACAGACCAGAGGCATCAGGTGTGGTTGAACAAATAAATGGAACTATCAAAAACAGAATTGGAAAAATGTGTCTAGAGACAGGAGTTAAGTGGACTGATGCTCTTCCACTTGTTTTGATGTCATTAAGAAGTACACCAGATAAAAAGACAGGTTTGAGTCCTCATGAAATTTTGATGGGAAGAGTTATGAGGCAAGCTTTTGTACCTGTAGGTAAACTGTTGAGCATAAATGACAGTGCAATTTTGGATTACTGTAAAAGGTTATCTGATATGGTAACTTCTGTGTCTAATCAGGTTGGAACTGAAGCTCAATCAAATGACAAAGTTTTGACACATGATCTGAGACCTGGAGACTGGGTCAGAACGAAAGTACATCGGAGGAGGAATTGTCTATCTCCTAGATGGCAGAAACCTAGGCAGGTAATCTTGATCACTACTAATGCTGTAAAGTGCAGAGGATTGAAGCGCTGGATTCATCCAAGTCATACTATTCCAATACCAACTCCTGAGAATTCTGATGTTGAAAGTGATACCACAGATGATTCTGATTCTGAAGCAGAAGACAGAACAGAAGGTGAAGTAATTCCAGATTCTGAAGATCGACAAGAAAGTCGACATCTGGAAACTGTGCCAGTGAATGGAAATCTGACAAGAAAAGACTTAGAAATAATTGAAATAGATTCTGAAGGTGAAGAGAATCTGTTAAAAGGAAAGATAACTGAAGATTCAGTTGTCTATATTGAAGACAAAGAAGCTGAACCAAAAGAAGTTTCAGACCAGGAGAGTATCGAAAGGCAGAGAACAAGCTCTGAAGTAAGGAACAAAAATCCGAAATCTGGGAAGCTAGAGGTAATTGAAGAAGAGGAGGAGAACGAATTACCGAGTACCAGTGATGGAAGACAAAGTGAAGTTCCTGAAGGAGTGAAATTGCCGAATAGAGAAGTTCCTGAGTCAATTGAAATTTCAGACTACGAAACTGAAGAAGAAAGTGACGTGGAAGGTGGAAGTGAAAACGGAAAGAAAAGGACTTGGAAGTCAGAATCAAATAATTCTGAACCAAAGAAGAAGTACGTGAGAAAAGCTGACTACTGGCCTGGTGGAAGATTGAGAGTGAGATTGATTAAAAAGCCAATAGAACAAGTTGAAGAAATAAGTAGTCAAAAGAGTCCAGGAAAAGAAGTTGGAGTTGGAAGAAAAATAGAAGTGATATCGAGAAAAGGGAAGAGAATAATTAAACCAAACCAGAAATACAAGTCTCCTGAGTGGACTTACTTAGTAATTCCACCTGTTAAAGACATATATGATAGTAGTGAAGAAGAAAACGAAATCCAAGAAATTAGTGACAATGATTGAAGTACAAAATTATTAATTTGGCAAAAGGCTGAAGAAATCCTGTTAGTTGACACAAGGTCGAAGAAAAACTGTTTAGTAGAAGAAAACTTATGTATGACATAAGGTCGAAGAAATCTTGTTTAGGGTTATAAAAGAAAAATATATTTTAAAAGGGGGGTGTATATAAAGTATATATATAAATTTTAAAATTTATTTTTATTTTTGAGGCTAAAACTAACCTAAAAATGCCTTACGTTAAGGAGAGCACTTCAAGATGTTCTGTTTTTAAAAGATGCTGTAAGATGACTCTGGTATGTCTGCTCATTTTAGTTCTGCTCTGGTTGGTACTAGCTGTGATTATACCTTTAGAAATGAATAGAGAATTACACAAAGTTAACATAACAAGCAAAGCTCTGGTTAGCCAAACTAAACATAGTACATCTGCAAAAGTAATTGATCATCAGCCTAACATTCATCAAGATAAATCAATAGGTGATTTTTCAAGCAATACATTCACAAAGCTTTTGAGTGAATATGTAAAGGTAATGGATGCAAAGGACTGTTATGTATGCGTTAAATTACCCGCTTCTGTTTCTGAGGGAGTAACATATAATATGCTTCCTCTCACTTATGCTGTTACCTGTAGTGTATTAACTAGTTTATTTTATCAAACTGGACGTTTAGAATATTACTATTCAAATTATGATGAGATTTTTGCTAATGTTAAGATTGATAATGCTTTAAATAAGCATAAGAAAGCTAAACAAATGAGAGAATATTTCCTTGTTACTAACGAACTCACTTATGAGTATGCTTACAAGAATAATCTAACATGTAAATTAAGTACTGAAGGAAAGAAATTTTTGAATATGGTTGAGGAGAGAAGAGCAATTTATAAGAGAAATGAATTAGTCAAACAGACTAAGTCATCCTTCTGGCAAAAAGAGGATGAGAAATTAAATGGCAAAATGCTTGAAAATATTGCAATTCACATAGACAAACCTGTTAGTGGAAAGCTTTGCATTAGAAGAGATAATACACTTTTTGATAATTATTTTGTAGGTGCAAGTAACTGTGAAGATACTTATCAGATTATGGGAGGTTGGGGATTTAAAGGTGGAAAAGATCCTATCTTTCCTGGAATTTATTTTGTTTGTGGTGACAAAGCTTACTATAACCTTCCAGACCATTGGTATGGAACTTGTTATGTGGGAATTGTTTTTCCTAAAGTGTTTCATGTTGACAGAGATTCAGAAGGATTGTTTAAAATTCATAATTATGTAAATAGAGCTAAAAGAGAAACTTTTACTGAAGTTCTGGGAGATATTTTCCAAGCTGTAATACCTTTTGTTGGTATAACCCTAAATGCAGGGAGAATCAGAAAATTGTCCACTATAGTTGATAGATTATCAACTGACACTGCTGATGGGTTTCAATTAGTGAATGTTGAAGTTAATTCAAGATCGTCTCGCTTTAGACATACTCCTAGCAAAAGAAGGAGGAGTCTGTGGCATTTTACATGTCCAACATTGCTGTACATATATACCGGATGAAAGTAAGAATATTGAAATGTATATTAAGAATATTACACAAATGCATTCAGAAATAATTCCTTTAGAAGAAGAAGATTTTACTGGGAAACTTTCAAAAAGGTTTCAAGCAATTAAAAACTGGTTTCATAATATCGGAAGTTCAATTCTTGGCAAGATTCTAGCACCTTTGATTATAATAATATTCATTTTTATTTTGACTAAAGTAGGTTGTTTGTTGCATAAAAGAAAGAAGCATTTGAGAGAAAAGAAAAGAATCTATAAACTCAGAAAAGAAGAGGAAAGGGAGATCGAGTTACAGGAGTTACATAGAGAACGTCATGTTAATTGCAAAGATTATGCTGAAACAGACTTTTAGGTTCACTAATACAAATGAATTTGAATCGATTTCTTAGAATTTAATTTACCAAAATTTTGAGTGCTGGTGTGGTGATTTGTTAATCACCAGATGAGGGAGTTGATGGAGCGAGATAGAAAACAAAATTTTGTTTAAACTCGCAAAGTCACATTTCCATAACATGAATAAAATTATTAATGATTTGTGATATGTCGTGCTAATACAACCTAGATTAAACTTTACACGTGGGGGGACTAACATGTGTGCTCATAAACGTGCATAAATGTTGCATCTTTTTGTTCGTGCAAAATAATAAAATAATTTATTGTTTTCGTTTTTGTCATTACTAACTGCTGCAAACTTAAATAAGCATGTGCTTGTTTTGCTTTCCCTTGTCTGTGTAATGTCATTTCTACTATTCTAGGTGCATATGGGTCTCATTGAAAAACGGAGACTGGTAAATATAAATGCTGCTTTATTTGTTTGCAATGGCTAGGTAACATTTTGATTAATAGGGTGGGTTAATTAATTAGTAAACCATGGGGTGGATACAGAAAATACTTTATTTCTTACATTAATACTTTTCTTGTGTTTGTTTTATACTAGAAATCATAAGTTGCCTGCTTTTGAGGCCTAGCTATTTGAGCCGCAAAATAAAAGCTGATCTGTAATTCTGCAGAAAGTCACGAGACGCCCATTCTGAATTAAAACGTTTATTGAAGCTGCATTCACAAAGCAAAAACTGATGAGCTGACATCATTCTGTCGGACATGGCCAAGGTCGAAAGTGAACTTTTTGTCAGTCCTTAACTTGGCATCCGCGGAAGTTGCACTGAAAGACTGTGGAAGCTGCGACGATGACTTAATACAAAGTTGCTATCGCAGGAAGCCTCTGGCTTCACGTGGAAGAGACAATGGTCTTTGTAAGACATGAATTTGTGGAACTTTTTAAGAATCGGGTGACATGTCACTTGTCACTCTCAACCAATGGGACGTCGTAGATTTCTGAAAACTTTCCTTTGCTAGTTTAGTTAGCGTAGAAAGGTATAAAAAGTCATGCCCTTAGGGTTGGGCTGGCTGCTGCTTTCTGACTTTCCGATGAGGGTGATGTGCTGCTGGACTTTGCGTGGAGCACGTAAGAATCCTCAAAGAACTTTTCTTTAATTTCTGTCTATTTAGCTCAGTTAGGGAATTAGGTTTTAGAAATGCTAAATTTTATATAATATCTTTAAATTTGATTCAATTGCTTGAATTGTGTTTTTCCATATTTCTTACCATCATGCTTGCTTTATTGCAAATAAATTTCATTTATAAAACTTACAACATATATATCATAATTTAGAAAATAAAATCTTACTTTTGACAAACAAGCTGGTCTTGATTATTTAGAAGTATAGGTTACCTTTAGCTAGATCACGTCGCCTATGGTGGTCGTTTAAATGGTTGGGTTTTATTCTAATGACAATATTCTTTCTGCAAATGTATAAATATGTATATAGTGTGTAGATAATGTGTATATAGATTTATTCTGACCACCTGATTCAGTAGGCCCAAAATATATCAGGTTCATAAATGGGTCCATGTTTAGTATAGAATTTTGTTTATAGGTTATGAAGTTGGGTAGCGTAGTTTATGATATATTTTCTATAGCCCGCTGGATCATGGGCACCCAGCTTTCATACCTCTCTCCTAATATTGTTGTTTTAATTTTACAGAAGTCTATTCAGAGACTTATGAGAATAGGGTGTTCAGGGCTGTTTTAGTTATGTCACAGGTTGGGGGTCTGTGCCATTTTCTCAAAATTAGACATGTCTCTGACATCTTCTACCTTAACCCACTGTTCCAGAGCCGTTTATTTATCGAGTGCTGGGTCGCACATTATCTGCCTTCTCCATGTTGCCTTCCCTGCAGCCACATAGTCGGTGCAGAGCTGACCGCATTATATCCTTTTAGAATTACTTTTTGCTTGTTTTCCTCTTCACCCTAATCCATCATTTCACTGGGGGTGCTTTGTCTAGGTCTAAGTCCAGTGAGAAGTGGATCAGAGCAGCAATTGCACATATCTGTCAGTGCAGAACACTGATACAGAAAGTAGTGTATCCAGGAAACTCAACCATGGGCACATAGTAAATAAGAAAAGTCACAATCAGTCGGGTTTGCCAAACACCAAACATGCATCAGTTAATGGTTGGTAATTGCATCTTGAAGGACATCTCTGCCATCTGCATTGGCTCTATCTGTTGGGCCAATCTTATCAATTAATTGGTCCTTGGTGATATTCCAGTCCCACCTACAATAGCTTTAGTAGGACCAAATTCCTGTAAGAGTTTGGCAAATCTGCAAAGGAGGACTGTTGGTCTTCATTGGGAGCCTATTTCAAGCTTACTGTAACAATATTAGTCATAAGTTTGAGTTTGACAGCAACATATCACCCCACCACAAGTATACAGGTTTTTATTAATGAGATGATTACTGAGGATGGAGACACCAGACCTCTTGAAACAATTTGAGTCTCTGATAGCTTGCCCTGTGAGTCTACTGCACAGCAACTGTAATGAAGCAACAACACCCAGTTGAATTTCAGTTTCAGAGATTCCAGCTTGGACAAGTGAGTTTCCTGTAGTATTTCAATGTTAGTATGTTTTGTGAGCAGATAAGAGAAAGGAGATGCAATGGAGGGATTGGGATTGGATGTGAGGAATGGAGAAGTCAACTGGTAAGAGGAGAGGGGACAAAGGCGTGGATATTCCCGGTGGGTAAATACACCAGAGAACTCTAATCCTTAGTCTAAGAACTAAGCTTTAGCACCGTGAGGAGATCGTCGGCAGGGTCAAAAACTTAGTAACGTTTACATGGGAGTAGGAGTACATCAAAGTTGGTTAATAGGTAATGTTACATGTTAACGACAGAGTATGTCTCTCTAATCAGATATATATCGAAGCAGCATTATGGAAGACAATGAAAAGACAGTGTGTCAATAAATTTGCTCAGATATGAATTAAAAAATGAAAAGACGAGGCGATTGGCAAAACAGGAACAAGTTGGTTTAATTAAACGCAGTGGCCGGGACAACACTGACAAAGTTTAAAAAAAAGTCTATCAATGTACAAAAGTTTTGGCCAGCAATATATACAGCTTATGATGTACAATAAACTGATCTTACATTCTTAGGAAAACATCTTAGTCATAAACAACAAGTACAACCTTCTGATACGGGAGACACAGGCGTTGGCCAGTGTGTATGTATCCAGATGTCCAGCGTGGGGAGGGCATGATCACTATGTGTGATGAGCATGCTGTGTCTTGATGGGCTGAGTGTTCCTAACTTTATGCAGCATCTAAGTTTGTGATATTTTGGGAATGTTCCCCTTGAGCCAAACGTGTTTTACTGGGGCCAGTTGTCGTGTTGCGGCGTTTTGTCGTACATTGGAGGCTGCTGGGCACATACGCTAGACCGGGATACTCACTTCCGGCGGAAGTCGAGTCCCGGTCCAGTCTTTCGCTACACAAACCAGGCAAGCCCTTCCGGGGGAAAAACGCTTAATACCGCGTTCTCCCACCGGATCTGCGCTTTGGATTATGGCCAGTTCCCGAACGCCAGTCCCCGCATGCTGTATTAATACAGCATCAGAGCGCAGGAGCGCTAAGACTTGGGCCCACATGCATCAAGCATTTTTGTAGTCGCAAACGGTGCGATTCCTTAAAATCGGCCGTTTGCGAATGCAAAAGTGCTTTTTGGGATGCATGAAGCAATTTTAGAATTCGTAACATGTTTGCGAGTTCTAAAATTGCGGGTGCTTTTAAGAAGTCGCAGATGTGCGATTTCTTAAAAGCAATGCATCATTAAATTTAAAACTGTAAATTCGCAATTAGGGTGCCAAATTTACCGAGTGGTTGAACCACTCGGTAAATTTGGAAAAAGTGTTTAAAATGCTGAAAATGTTTTTTTTTCAACATTCATGTTTCACACACACATGTCCTTAGGACATGTGTGTGTGAAACATGATGCGAAAAATACATTTCAGGGGTGCATGGGGGGGTCCTTTGGACCCCCCCCTGCACCCATGAAATTTTCAAAGTGCCACTCGCAATTTGCGAATGCCTTCCCATTGACTCCTATGGGCCTTTTGGCCCATAGGAATCAATGGGAATTGCGAAAATTAACTTAAGAATTCGGTATTCATTTGGGATTCGGTAAAAATTGCGATTTTTACCGAATCACAAATGAATACCGAAAATAATGATGCATAGCATTTTGCACTTCTTAATTTGCGATTCCTTATTTTTCGCAAATTCGGAAGTGCAAAATGTCACAATGATGCATGTGGGCCTTGGTTCCTTGTGCCGCGTTTCTGCCGCGTAGTCGCGCTGCAGGTTATCTACGCATACCCTGGCTGGGAGTGCCCTTGCCTTAGACTCTACGCCGCGCAGGAGCGCTGTCGGTGTGATCCTCATCTGCCGCACTGAGGGAGCAGCATTTTCCTTATGGTGTACGCGCTATAGCGCACTTGACTTTCTTTTCCTTTGTTTCCTCAAACCTGTTCACAGCGCAGGAGCGCTTTAACTGATTTACTTTGCCAGTTGGAATACCACGTGTTGGTTGCCTTTTGCCAGGGATGTCCTAACGCGCAGGCAGCGCTATCCTTGGGTTTTGGACACGTGCAGGAGCACATTGCTTAGGGTTTGTTCAATGCACAGGAGCGCAGTACCTTTTGTTTGCACATTACGCGCAGGAACGCTATTTGTTGGTTTTCTTTCCTTTGGAGCTACAAACCATCCTTGGGTACGGCAGACTGCAGACTGCATTACGTGGGTGAGTTTGTGAGTGAACGGGCTTTCTGTGTGTGCCTATAAGTCTGTAATGAAAGGGGGGAGGTGAAGTCTTTCCCTAATTTAGTCTCCTTTGTCTTACAGCTGTCTGCCAGTTGGCGTCAAGACCCTACCCGAACTCCACACAGCCCAGGCCCTTTGTTCCTTTTTGGCTCCCTTCCCTGTTCCCATCTCATCCTTACCGTGTTTTACATTCTGTGCGGGTCAGCTGGGTACAGGGGCGGTGGCTCCTGTCGTCTCTGCGGAATCGCTTCACAAGCAGAGGTAAGACTTGTGGGGCTCTGAAAGAATCCAAAGCCCACGTTAACTATGCCGCCCAGACGACATGAGCGACCAGGATATCACCTTGCAAGACATAGCTGTCATGCTAGCTGCCATGCAGGCAGAGAATCTCAGCCTGCGCAATGATATGACAGCCATGCAGGGCCAATTAGCTGCTGGGGTCACCAGTCCTTGGGGAACCACCCCGAGCCCCAGAGTTAGACAGGAAGGGCTGTTGCGACCACCCACGTTCACCTTTGGGGGGTCCTCCACTGCCACCAATCAGGACACTGCGATACAAGTCGTCACACCCCATCCAGTACAGCTGGCTCCTCCTGAACGCTTTTACGGGGACAGCACCAAGTATGGCGTCTTCATCCATCAGTGCCACCTACATTTAATGGCCAGGTCTTCAGCCTTTCCTGACGACGCATCCAAGGTCGCGTTTGTTCTGTCGTATATGGGCGGGGATGCCGCCCAGTGGTCCATTGCCTTGATGGAAAACGACGACCCCATGCTTACCGACTTGCCGACGTTCAAGGAGGCCATGAGGCGAATGTTCGCTCGTCTCACCTTTGTACAGGCAGCAGACAACGAGCTGCTCAACCTCAAGCAGGGCAGCCATGACTTGTTACACTACATCACCATGGTTAGTAGGCTCATCATTGAGGCCCAGTGGCCGGAGTCTAAGAAGGTGTCGATATTCTACCTAGGCCTGCGCGACGACCTGAAAGATCTCATCTCACAGTTGCCCAATCCGCCTGATGAAATAGGCCCTTTCATAGATCTGGTGGTCAAAATGAACTTCCGATTGCAGGAAAGAAGGACCGAAAAAGGGAAAGGCAGTGACAACCTCTTCCTGTCCTTCGGAGACAAAGGCGCGGAAAAGAGCAAGGAAGAAGCCGCTCCTCCGAGTGAAACGCCTGAACCTATGCAAATTGGTGGCATCAGAGGACCCATAACAAGCCAAGAAAGAGAAAAAAGGAGAAAGCAGAACCAGTGTCTGTATTGCGGCAAAAGCGGACATTTTGTTTGAGAGTGCCCGGTAAAGCCCACACGGCACCGGGGCAGAAGACCCTTTGCATTGCCCATCGCCAAAGGAGAAAAGTCGGGAAACGAGGCAACCCAGTAGACAAAGGGGTCCGTCATCTGGGTTTTTCTTCCGGTACCTCAGCGATCCCTGCTGTACTCGATGGCAGTCGCCACGTAGGAGTGGAAGTGAACTTGCGGAACCAGGCAGGCAGTGCTTGGCTAGTGACCGCCATGTTGGACTCTGGGGCAACAGGTAACTTCATCGACATGGCCTATTCGCAAGTACTGGGCATAAAAACAGTACCCAAGGCACAACCAGAAATGGTCAAGGCAGTCGACGGAACGGACCTGACTTCCGGTCAGACATCGTTCCGAAGACCTGACTATGTCCCTTGCAAACCACCACACCGAATTCATTGACTTCGACTTCATCGACGCTCCTCAGTTCCGGGTCATTTTAGGTCTGCCATGGTTGGTAAACCATAATCCTCGCATCGATTGGGTGTCCCGCATCATACACCTGGACTCGGAACACTGCTGCAGGTCCTGTTACGCAATGGACGACCCACGAGGTGATCGCACCATACAAGCACGCTCTCTACCCTTGCAAGGAATGGGGATGGTTACCCAGACAGAAGTTCCCGCATGTTATCTGGACCTGGCGGAAGTATTCGACAAGAAAGGAGCCAACACCCTGCCACAACATCGCTCCTTTGACTGCCGAATAGAACTGATACCCGGCTCAACGTTACCTTGTAGTAGGATTTATTCCCTTACGGAGAAGGAGAACATCCATCTACGCTACTATTTGGACGAGTATTTGGACAGCGGGTTTATCCGCCATTCCAGGTCTCCGGTGTCCTCTCCTCTTTTCTTCGTATCGAAGAAGGAAGGCGATCTGAGGACTTGCATCGACTTCAGATCGATGAATGCCATCATGGTGAAGAACCGGTACCCACTCCCGTTGATCTCCAACCTCTTGGATCAGGTAAAGAACGCCTCTATCTACACCAAGCTGGACCTACGGGAGGCTTACCACCTAGTCGGAGTCCGAAAGGGCGACAAATGGAAGACCGCCTTCCGAACGAAGTTCGGTCTGTTCGAATACCAGGTCATGCCTTTCGGACTCTGCTATAGTAACGGCAAATGAGCAACCCAATATACCCTTGAGGGTTTGGGCAAAGGATATGGTAGGGTAGGAATACCTTCAAGGGGTTTTGTTATTATACAATTCACATAGAATTTCAACAATATTTGAGGTCCTTATATGTATAAGACCAATAGTGCAAAGCAACAATCTCAAATTTTTATGCAATTTATATAGGTCACTACAAGTGATCCAAAAGAGAAGAGAGGGAGAAGGTGTGTATGAAAAAGTTTGTATTTAATTACTTTTAAAAGGGTACAGAAATATAACAATGTTATAGGAGAAAATGATTCAAGAATGACAATCAAACAAAAACTCTCTATAACAATTGTAAGCGCTTGTCCGCTTCTTCACAGTTGATCAATTATTTAAACAGACAAAGCGTATATGTCGACGTTTCGGTCTCTAGTCTTGAGTTGAAGAGACCATCCTCAGGACATATAAATCATATCTGGAAAAACCCTGATAAGATGGGGTCTTGTAGCCTCCAAATACACTTTATTGATGATTAAAAAAGGCGATCGATAATGCCCTTCTGTATAGTAAGAGGCATATGCAATCTTCTACTTGAATGTATTTCGGTTGGTTCAGCTCAAATAACTCTCGCAGTTCAATGTGGGCGATTAAGAATTGTTAATCTTCTGCGCAAATTGATGTCGCACAGAGTCTTCCCCTTTACTTTCATTCTTTATGGAAGACAAGACATCTGCATAAAGAGCTGAATAAATCGTCAGCGTGGCCGCATGCACCCAAAATGAAGCAAGGGTTCTCCGCATCCCCTGGCTGGGAGTGCCCTTGCCTTAGACTCTACGCCGCGCAGGAGCGCTGTCGGTGTGATCCTCGTCTGCCGCAGTGAGGGAGCGGCATTTTCCTTATGGTTTCCCGCGCTATAACGCACTTGACTTTCTTTTCCTTTGTTTCCTCAAACCTGTTCACAGCGCAGGAGCTCTTTAACTGATTTACTTTGCCAGTTGGAATACCACGTGTTGGTTGCCTTTTGCCAGGGATGTCCTAACGCGCAGGAAGCGCTATCCTTGGGTTTTGGACACGTGCAGGAGCACATTGCTTAGGGGTTGTTCAATGCGCAGGAGCGCAGTACCTTTTGTTTGCACATTACGCGCAGGAGCACTATTTGTTGGTTTTCTTTCCTTTGGAGCATCAAACCATCCTTGGGTACGGCAGACGTCATTACGTGGGTGAGTTTGTGAGTGAACGGGCTTTCTGTGTGTGCCTAGAAGTCTGTAATGAAAGGGGGGAGGTGAAGTCTTTCCCTAATTTAGTCTCCTTTGTCTTACAGCTGTCTGCCAGTTGGCGTCAAGACCCTACCCGAACTCCACACAGCCCAGGCCCTTTGTTCCTTTCTGGCTCCCTTCCCTGTTCCCATCTCATCCTTACCGTGTTTTACATTCTGTGCGGGTCAGCTGGGTACAGGGGCGGTGGCTCCTGTCGTCTCTGCAGAATCGCTTCACAAGCAGAGGTAAGACTTGTGGGGCTCTGACACCAGTTTTCTTAGACCTGCTTGTGGTGTAATCTGTGCGATCGATTAGGGTTTTCCCTGGGTGCGCGTTTGTCTTTGGGCTAAGTGTAACTCGACTTGTGACCTGTCAATCAGCAGGCTTGGGCTCGGGTCACAGTGCCTGTTTGACCACATATCTCTGAATTTTGAGTTGAAGAGGATGTCACCTCGGGTGAATCCAATAGAAATTATACAAGTTTGTTATAACATGTATAAATAATATGGTGGTCACTGATATCATTTGTACCAACAACCTCAATATTGTGCTTACAGTTGTCATAGCTTCCATAGATATTGTCTTTACTGATATTTTCATTGTTATGCATGCATAGTTTATGGCATACATTGACATTGTTTTTACTTGTATCAACATTGTTATGCATGCATTGTTTATGGCATACATTGACATTGTTTCTACTGACATTTACATTGTTATGCATGCACAGTTTATGGCGTACATCAACATTGAATTTATTGGTATTGCTATTGTCAGGTCTGCATATACCATGGTGTGAAATTACATAGTATTTACAGATATAAACAATAATGTGGTCTTCAGAGAGACGAACTGTTAGGATGGTGCCATCAGCCAGTTCATGCTTGGATGGGAGTGTTAGGAAATAGAGGAGAGGTGGTCAGGGAAAAGGAGGCAGGGTGGGCATGTCAGAGCAGTGAGAGGTACCCCATGTTTAAAACGCATGACATACACCAGCTGAAACAAAACTGGAGACCACAGAAACAATATAGAACAGTTAACAAATATTATGATACCTTATAGAGCCACTGCTGGTTATTATCAATATAAACATTATTATCGGCCCGACTTACAGTCTGGCAGACAGGGTACTCAGTTGCAAATACAATGGATTACCCTGCCCACCAAACACTCCTTAAGTATTCCTTTGACGGAATGCATGTTGACTTTATCGATGGAATACTTTCTGTGATTACCGTATGGAATAGGATGCATTAGGGGGAGAGCATTACACAGCCTACCCTGGTTAGGGCAGACAGTGTACATGAATGCCTGTTAAAACTGGTGATCTGGCACAGAATAAACCCCAAAATGGCCTCTACACCTAAGAAGAAAAGAGTCTGGGTCCAAAAATTTTTGTTTTTCAAAAACAAACGCCTACTTTGGGAGCTTCTTTTTGGAAAAAAACCTTTGAAAAGTTTGACAGGCTGATATCATGGCCAAAGGTACAGTCCGTCAAACTTTTCCTACACTGATAGGCACCGCTATGACTTTAGATACTGTCAATGTAGAGAGATGTCCATGCGGTAATTGAACATCTCTAAATTTGGCGAATAGAAGTTCCTCGAGATGGCTAAGGTAATGTCCTCCAACCTTCCTGATAAAGAAATCTCCATCCTCCAAACTTCAAATCAGCCCCTATGTCACTTTAGGTTAAGCAATCAGTGGAGGCCTTTTACAGTCACTATGATGCCTTATCTGATATTCAGATAGCAGAGGAGGGCCAAAGTTCAAGAAAATGCCTCCTCTTCATGTATGTGCCATTGATGAAATCAGTTAACATGAGATGAGATACAGACCTCTTTTCTGTTTTTTTGCCAATAAGTGTTCCCGGACCTGGCAATGGCAATGGAAAGCAATGGCAAACATTCAGCTGTCAGACTAGGCCCATCTGATGGGGAAACAGTTCAAGTATCAATCCACTAAGGTCAACTTTCTCAGACTTTTCAGGGACACCATGCATTTGTAGGTTATCAGAGCAAGCCCTGTCTTCAAAGTCAGTTACTTTTTACTATGGCTAACATATGTTTTGGCCCAAGTGTGGTATGATTTCCACCTTAGCAACTGTGTCAGTAATGTTATTCTTGAGAGTGTCCAGCCTGGGAGTGGATGAAGGGAGATCCATGCACAATAAGCATATTTGCGTGGAAATGTCAGCAAATGCGATATCAGATTTTACTGTTTATTGGCAGATAGTTGGTAACTCTTTCATGGTTTAGTCCATATTCATCTCGCAGGATAGTTTTTAGTCTTGTTTAACCACAGATTTCATCAAAATAAGGGACTCAATGAATATGCACAACATGCTGGGTGTTAAGACGAAATTCTTTGAGTTGCAGTGGGAAGGACGTCTAAAGTACACATTTATAAGATTGTGTACCATCATAATGCGAGAGTAGTCTGTTATGAGCCAGGTTGGGCCCTAGTGGGGGCATTAATGATAAAGCGTTAACTGAGGATTGTTAAACAGTCATAAAACTGTAGGTAGTGGGCATACTCAAAAGTTCCACACCACCTCGTACTCACCAGGGTGAGAGACCTAAATTATACATATGGTTATTCATGACGAGACTATGATTGCCGGTACTATGATCAAACAATCGTCTTTTAACCCAGGTTTGGGTAGAAACTGAGAGTGAGTTTTCAGGAAAACAGTTGGACTCACCAATAATGTTCCAATCAGGGCCACAGGTGCTGTGATCAATGCCTAGGTCCTTTGACACTGATCTTCAGTGTACAATCACTCCCTAGAGAATGCATTCCAGTATCAAGCCACCACCTCTACTGTAAAATCAGTGCAGAGACCCTAATATTGACCAGTCATAACACTCTGGTTTGACAATAATAAAATATGACTAGGCAATATGTATAGCTGCTGGTTGAGCCAGCCATATTGCCCTGTGAGGCCGTAGTACTTCTGTTCATGCCAATCTCAAACTGGCTTTGGGTTCGGTTTTGGACTCTGTATGCTTCACCAATTCCTCACTTTGTTCTTGGTAGGCTGCGGCTGAAGGAATTGCATCATACCATATTGTTTGCTCCAAATATGCAAAGGGCATCCTTGATTTCTATAGGAATACCAGTCCTATGCTCAGAAAAGTGTCTGATTTGGCGAGAAGATCAGCAGCGGCTACTCCGCTAAGGTGGAGTAGCATCACCCCACAGCTTTTAAGTAGTGTAAATAAAGGAAAAATAAAATGATAATAACTGAATGTTATTATCATTTTATTTGTTCCTGCTGCTTTCAGAGCAGGCCAGGGAAGGAGTGGTTTGCCCACTTCTTGTGCGCATGAATGCTTGGCAGGCTCTGTCGGGCTGGCCAAACAGTAATTCGTACTTTGCATGTTCGCCGCGCAGGCTGCATTACAGCCTTCATGAAGAACATGGTGAGGCCCCTATAACTTAGCTGAGTGTAGAACTGAGAGAGCACAAGTTTGAAAAAAATGTATAAGTACGCCATATTTACAAGCACGTAGTTAGTTAACATGTACTTTGCACCAGAGTGTTTATATTTAGAAGTGAAATACACCGAGTGTCTTATATTCAGTGGTGAAATGCATAGAATGTTTAAGTAGAGTAACAATAATCATAACTGTGTGAGACTAATGTAGAAATGTTTGGGATGAATATGAAAACCTCACGTTCTCATGTTAAAGGAATAATGTAAGAGTTGAATGTAACTCTAAAACCCAGTATTTTGTGTAGGCCTCATGGCAATTCACAAGCAAATCTAAACGTGCTGCTAAAATAATGTGAGACAAGGTTGACATGGTTCTTTCAAAATGTACTATTGAACTTAGGGTTAAAAGTATATGCTTTATAGATGTGTTATTTTAGAAACGTATGCTAGTTAAGAATGTTTGCTGTTTAAATCACGTTAACGTTTTAAGAGTGCAGGAACCTGCTGCATGTAAATCAAGTAGGCCAGAGCAGATAATGTCATGTAGTTTAAATCGTCATGTGCTCGTTAGAGGAGAGGTCGTGAGGTGTCCAGTATGGAGCTCTGAGAGTGTTTTATGGCCTAAGATATGGTGAAGTCTGGAATTTGAGGCCCACTGCAGGACGAGCTGTATGCAGGTGCGAGGGTCCTAATCAGCTCGAATGAAAGGGACTTTGTTCAGTGGCGCCTTGCGCAGGCCTGTAGGAGTTTCCAGGAATTTCAGGGGGTATCAGCGCACGGAAGAAGAAGCCTGGGAACCAAGGTCAACTATAACGAGGGTCTTCAAGAGTACCATCATGGAGTTTACCGCGCAAAGATGTACCACGTGAGGGGCGTCCCAAGGGGCGTTTCTATTGAAAATGTGATTTGGTATTAGGGAAAGAGACCCGGGAGGAGAGCAGAGCAGATGATTTTGGGAGCCTAAGGAAGCGGATGGGTAGGCAGATAGGCTGATCAGGAGAGACCCATTATCTGAGAAGAGACAAAGAGAAGTGCGTGATCTTCTTAGGAAATCACCACGGCTGACACCTAGAGGGTTAAGATCTTGCTAAGTAGGGATGTCATATAGTGTAGTGTAGGGACAGACTAACCTTAATTTTCTTTTCTGTAATGACTTTGAGGTTGCAACTTGTATCCATTTTAGCAACCCTGATGGTATTCGAACTTGTACTTATTATTTTGTTCTTCAGACTCAGACTATTCAAGAAGTTCATGTTCATAGTGATACCGATATACCTTTTGAATCTCATTTTGAGAAGTTTGTATCTTCAGTTATCTTTGACTTTATATTAAATCTTTAAAACTTAATTTTGGTCAGTGGTCATTTAGAGTGGTGTAAGTTCTTAAATTGATTTTATTGTGAGATTACCTTTTACTCAAGACAGGTACCAACGATTCAGTCGACAGGAAATGGGATTTGGTAAGATAATTAGTAACCAGTAATCCCGCGTTAGCAGTTGGTAGCAGAGTGAGGATGGTTATCTTCTTGAGGAAGGTAATCTAGAGAGGTTAGTTTACCCCAAGGCCCGAGACGTCGAGAGACGAGCAGCGGAAGAATCGTGTGCCGAAAGGTGCAGACGGTGCGAGAAAAGCAGCAGTATCGGAGAGTGAGTATAAAAAGGGTCATGCGTGAACAGATTGCGGTGTTTTGTGTTGTATTTGTATTGTAATGTCTTGCGGAGTTGAATGCCTGTAGTGTGAATGAGAGAAGGTTGTGAGCGCGCGCAACCTGGTAAACTGGTAACCTGGTAAACGGGTGAACTGGTGAAATCTTAAGTTCAGGCCAGAGCTTAAGTGGTTTTGGGTGTATCGAACATCCAGGGTAGTTGTCGACCATAGTACGGAGGTCACGAGGTACCATTGACCGCCGTGGATCCAAGATAGGGGGAGTGTAAGAGTGAGTGTATGAGTAACGGACGCTGGTCGAAAGTTACTGCGTGTGAGTAACCTATCGGAGAAGGCGATTGTCTGGAAGTAATCGGAAAGACATTTCGCCAAGTTAAGGTGACAACTACAGAAAGACTGTGGGCGTACAGTCAAAGAAAGGTGATCGCTTGGACGGAAGTAATCATTTTTCAGAGTATGAATGGGATGCGTGCATGACCGAGGAGACGAGCTGAGAAAGGAGGGGAACTGCTGCGAAGGGGGACGGGTGACGTCGACTAGAGCCGCGCTGTGATTGAGCGGTTGGTGTGACGTTAGCTAGAGCCGCGCTCTGGTTGGGCGGCTAGAGTGACGTCGGAGGAAAGTCGCGTACGGATAGGCCAGTTAGTGAGAACGGCGCTGAGATTGGTGGAATATCATCAGGAAGTAAACAAACGCGGAGAAAAGAGAAATCATGAAGTGTTTTAAGTGTTTGAAAGGGATTTTTAAACGTAAACGAAGTGAACATTATTACGGGGAAGAGGCTCCCCCAGAGGGTACGCCAGCTCATTATATGGCAACGAATGTGGGGCTGCATACGATATTGTGGATTGGGGCTTGGAATAAGCTTACGGAAGGAAATGAGGAAATGCAGTTCCCGAAGTATGGAACGTTTAAGTTAGAGGTGTTACATCGGCTAAAAGCAACCATGTCCTCATTGAAACCCTCACCTAGACCAACACAGTTTGAGGCTCTTAATGCATGGATTAAGGCTGCACACGACCGAAATTTGAACAGGCGTCAACAAAGGCTGACGCGATCGGTAAGGGCAGTGCGAGATTCCAAATGGGATGAGGAGGAAAAGCGTTGGAGGGTACAGACCATTGAGGTGGAGAAAATGTATCCGATGAGGGAGGTGTCAGGAGGAGGAAACCTCATGGAAGAAGACGAGGAAAGCGAGTCGGAGGACAATCTGATAAACAGATTGTTAATGGATAGACCACCTCCGAGAGTGGGATTGATAGAAGATAGAGGGCTCGCAAGGGAAGATGGGAATGAGATAGAGGGGTATACACCACTCCCTATATCGGAATGGACACCTAGCAAAGGCAGAGAAACACCTCTAAACAACACTGTACAGAGTGTAGTGGGAAGGTTTGTGGTGCAGAAAACGCCAACCACAGAAAGGGTTGAGTCTGTGGGATTGCCAGACGCTCTTCAAGTGCCTGTTACCATAGGACCCATAGTTTCGATCTATAATTCTGAGAGAGATAGAGGGGAACAACAAAGGCAATTGGATAGGGAAAGGATTGAGATGGAAAGGAGGAATAATGTGACGAATGCATGGAAACAATTACCAGGTTCGGTAACGTGGAACACCCCATTAGACACAACTGTCGGTCCCAATTCAGAACAGGGAGGTCCGAGAGGACCAATGGATCCAAGGGGACCGCGGCCAAGATCTTTTTCAGAGTTAAGAGCTGATTTGAGGGAATGGGACGGGTCCATAGTATCTCCGAGTAACAGGACAAGAACGGAACCAGAGTGGGAAAGCAGGGGTAACGGAACTGTATCTCATTGTGGGGCCAGCGAGAGTAGTCAGGGCCGGGAAGGCCAAAGTCAAGAGAATAGAGGGGATGCATGTCCTACAAATCAGAGAGAACAGCCGGAACAAAATACTAGGATTGTAGAATGTGAGGAAATGTCCCGTCTCTGGGGGAACGGAGGAGATGAGGCGGTACGGGCTTTCCAGAATAGGTTTAGGTGCCTTCATCATACCCTTGGGGAAGACGTTCAACATTGGAGAAAGGAGAACAGCGATAGGTCCCGCCACGCCTCGAATACTCAGGAAGCACAGGGAAGTAGGGAAGAAAGAGGGAATAATAGAACCTCTTATCCTCAATCCCGTGAAACTAGCCAGGATGGAGAGAGAGAGGCTGGGAGGCATGAAGGAGTGTTTCACCACCCACCCCGAGAAGACGGAAAGGCATGGGACTTGGAGAGATGGGAACAGGGGAGGACTCCCTATAATTCACCAATACCTAAACGTAGATCTCGGAGCTGGGATGGGAGAGATGCAGATGGAGGAGCTAAATTGAGTGTCTTGAAAGCTGAAATAAAGGCAAAAAGGCTTGATGTTACCAGTTTAAAATCAGATGTTGATGAGATAATAGATGGAACATTGCCTTTGGAAAGGATAGAATTGTATGAACAGGATGAGTTATTGTTCATGGCAAAGGATATTACTAGGAAAGCTAGAACGGTTCATGAAAAACTGACCGATTTGGCAGACAAGTATGCCGTGGATTTGTCTAGGACAAGAGCATTGCAGAGCAACCACAGATTACAGTACGCAGACCAAGATCTAGATGAGAAGAGAACTACTGGATTAAAAACACACATAAGAGAGCTGGTAACAGGGATAAGAGTGTGGAGAGAACTGGATAAATGGGAGGAAAGGTGGTCGAAAAAGGGCACGGTTAGGAGAAGTACAAATGTATTGACTCCTGAGGGAAGGGCAATGCATATGGAGGCATTCCCTTTGCGAGAAATATCAAATGGAAATTATGTACATGTGCCCTGGAGTAGAGGAGACTTAGCCGCATTTACCAACTCATTTCCGAAGTTGCGGGACAACCCAGTCGAGTGGTATAAGCAGGTAGAGAGGTTTGTTAAAATTTCGAAAGTACTGTGGATAGATTTGAACACGTTGTTTGACATCGTGGTCCCATCTGATTTGTGGACCCCGTGCAAGACTAGTGTCGAATGGCCAAATGCTGAACCATTGAGGGATGTTCGAACAAATGGACCATCTGAGATTGTCATGCGAAAGTATGAAAGGGTAATAGCATGGCTGAAAGATAAGGTACCACCACAGGATATAGATTGGGTAAAAATAGACCGAACAAGGCAGGAACCCAAGGAGACAGTTCACGAGTTTTATGAAAGATTGTTGAAAACATTCAAGCAATACAGTGGACTAGATGTAATGGATCCCAAAGACATAGGGCAGTTCGTGTCAAAGTTTGTCTTGGGGTTGAGACCTGATATTTGTTTGATGATACAGCAACATTTAATCTGTTGGCAGAACAAACCACTAGATGAGATTTTACGATATGCGAGGTACTGCAGTGACGAGATAGATTCTAAAGCCAAGAATCTAAAGGAGAAATTGATGGTGGTGCAAATGCAGTCCGCTGGGAAGGGTGGCCAGCAGAAGCAGGGGATGGGACGAAAACCAAATGGTCAGAACAAGGATAATGAAGAAGGGCAGAGACCTAGGATAGACTTTGCCACTTTAAAGAAAACGACAAAGTGTCATCTGTGTCACCAGGTGGGGCATTGGCGACGCGAGTGTCCCTTTAACCCTGAAAACGGAGAGCAAGAAGTAGAAGAGCAGGTCCAAGAAGACCCAGTGCAAAAAGTGACAGTCCCAAGCAGTAAGGTGGCCAAAGGGGGGACTTCGGCTCCACGGGCCCAATTCCCACAGCCACCGAAGATAGCAGCTGGAGGAAAGGTCTTTAAACAAATGCCTCTGTTTATCGAGGAAGAAAAATGTTATTACATTGATCCATTGACAGGACAACGGGTGAGCAGTGAAGAGGACTGTACCCTCGGGGCAGTTCTAGAAGTGGATCAGAGAGGGCCATTTGTTGAGGCAGAAGTGGCAGGGTGTCCCACTACGTTCTTAGTGGATACTGGGGCTACTCGTTCGACTCTGAGATCAGCGGTGGTTCCAGACTTGCCGATGTCAGGGGAAACAATTCAGGTGGTAGGAGTCGCAAATAAAAGAATGACTAGTCCCTTGACAGAACCAGTGTCTGTGAAAATTGGAAACCACATGAACGAACATCAGTTTGTGGTTTGTGACTCGAGTCCGGTATGTCTGTTAGGTAGGGATTTGTTATGCAAATTGAATTGCACCATATACTGCACCCCACAAGGAGTGGAGGTACAGACTACCGACGATGATGCTACCTTTAAGGTGGCCAATTCAAAATTCTGTGTAGAACTATATCCTACTCTGACTGTAGAAGATCTTCCACAAGACTTAAGAGATGCAGTGGCGTCAGAGGTGTGGGATTTCACAGGAGAAGATATAGGATTGATTAAAGGGGTAGAACCGGTAAAAATTCTGGTAAAACCAAATGTTGAGTTTCCAAGAACGCCTCAATACAAATTGTCCCAGGAAACGATTGCGGGAATAAAGCCTGTGATCGAGTCAATGATACAGCAGGGAATACTGAAGGAAATCGTGGGCAGTCCTTGTAACTCCCCGATTATGGGTTTGCAGAAACCTAGTGGGAAGTTTAGGATAGTTCAGGATTTACGAAAGATTAACAACATAGTCGTTTCATGTTGTCCCGTGGTACCGAATCCATCAGTAATATTGTTTCAAATACCATGTCAAGCAGAATGGTTCACAGTGATAGATCTTTGTCAGGCTTTCTTTTCAATCCCATTGGATGAAGAGAGCAGGTACCTTTTTGCGTTTAAAATGGAAGATCGCGTTTTAACATGGTGTCGAATTCCACAAGGATTCACAGACAGTCCATCCATCTTTAATCAGTTGTTGAAGAAGAATCTTGAGAATCTAGTACTGCCACAGAACTCGGTTCTGGTACAGTACATAGATGACCTACTTGTTGCGTCAGAAACAGAGGAAGCTTGTAAAGTAGATTCAATTGCCTTACTGAATCATTTAGCTGAAAATGGACATAAGGTATCTCCGAGCAAGTTACAGTATTGTCTGACAGAAGTACAGTATCTAGGGCACAGGTTAGAAAAAGGGAAACGTAAGGTGTCCCCAGAGAGGATTGAGGCGATAATGAAAATGAATGCGCCTACAACTCAGAGAGAGGTTAGAATGTTCCTAGGAATGGTGGGTTACTGCCGACAGTGGATAGTTAACTTTTCACTGAAAGCAAAGCCCTTACAGAAACTGACGCACAAGGAGGTGAGTGATCCGGTACCATGGGATGAAGAATGTCTGGTGGCGTTTTTACAGCTGAGAGACGATTTATGTCGTGCTCCGGCTCTGGGAATGCCAGATTATGAAAAGTCGTTTTCACTCTATTGCTGTGAGAGAGAGGGATGTGCTTTGTCAGTCTTGGCACAGACCCACGGTAATGCCCGTAGACCAGTTGCATATTTTTCGGCTACATTAGATCCAGTAGCCGCAGCGTTGCCCGGATGTCTCAAATCCGTTGCTGCAACGGGTGTCAGCATTGAAAGGAGCGAGAGTATTGTTATGGGACATCCAGTAGTGGTGTATGTACCACATTCAGTTGAATTGTTAATGACCAGGACGAAGACGCAGCATCTGACCAATAGTAGGCTCACGCGTTATGAGCAAGTTATACTTGCCGCAGAAAACGTGACTCTCAGGAGATGCTCTGTCTTGAATCCTGCTACTTTGATGCCATTACCTACTGTAATAGAAGGCGAAGGATGTGAAGACCACGATTGCCTTGATGTGACTGAACTATGCACGAAACCCAGACCAGATATTGTGGATGAGCCATTGTCTGACCCCGATGAAATTTACTTTGTTGATGGCTCATGTTTAAGAGACGATACTGGTCGGTTGAGAGCAGCTTATGCTGTTTGTACCATTACTGGAGTTGTGGAAGCCGCTTGCCTGGAAGGAGTACATTCCGCACAGGTAGCAGAGATTATTGCCCTAACTCGTGCCTGCATAGCAGGAAATGGAAAGAGAGTCACCATCTACACGGACAGCCAATATGGTTTCGGTGTGGTTCATGATTTCGGGCAGTTGTGGTCTCAGAGGGGTTACATGACCTCCTCTGGTTCGCCCATTCGAAATGGAGAATTTGTGCGATTGCTGATAGAAGCATTACAAGGTCCTGTTGATATTGCAGTGGTGAAGGGTGTAGCTCATACTAAGAATACAGATTTTGTGTCACAAGGTAATAGATATGCTGATGAAGTCGCACGCTATTGTGCGGAACAAAGTTATTCTTTCTCAAAGGTGGAAATAGAAGGTGCAGAAGAAAAGACTGAATTAAGTATGATGTTAGAAACTGTAGACACTTGGGAGGATTTAAGAATAATGCAGGAGAACGCACCTGAAACAGAGAAAAAGGCATGGGAAATAGCAGGTTGTGTGCGAAGTGAAATGGATTTCTGGGTTTCAGCAGACGGGAGAGCTGTGTTACCTGAAGAATTAGCTAATCCCATGGCGAGAGAAATACATGGTCCAGTACATCTAGGAAGGGATGCTATGATGAGAGTTTTTAGGCAGACTTGGTATTGCCCGAAATTCAGAATAGCAGCAGAATCAGTATGTAAGCGATGTGTTACCTGCCAACAACTGAACGTAGGCAAACGAACACCAGTCACACTGAGTCACATTGGGAGGTCAGGGGGGCCTTTCAATAGAATGCAACTAGACTTCATCGAAATGCCAAGAGTCAATCGCCTTCGGTATGTGTTGGTGATTGTATGCGTATTTTCCAGATGGGTTGAAGCGTACCCTACACGTAGGTGCGATACTCTCACAGTGGCTAAATTGTTGCTCAGGGAGTTGATACCGCGCTTCGGGGTGCCTGCCTCTTTGGAATCGGACAGAGGAAAACATTTTAACAGCGAAATAGTGAAGATGTTGTGCTCCACACTGAATATCGATCAAAAGCTGCATTGTAGTTATCGACCAGAAGCTTCAGGAATTGTGGAACAAGTGAATGGCACTTTGAAGAATAGATTGGCTAAAGTAGTGGCATCCACATCTTTGAGTTGGCCAGATGCTCTTCCATTGGTGCTCATGAGCATGCGCAGCACACCTGATAGGAGGACAGGTCTCTCTCCTCACGAGATCCTGATGGGGAGGGCCATGAGACTTCCTACAGTTCCAACTACTGCTCTATTGAATATTACAGATGATCTGATCTTGGATTATTGTAAAGGACTGTCTGACGCCATCCATTCTGTGTCCCTTCAGGTGCATGCGGCTGAAGTTCCAGCAGCGAGGAACCTGTGTCATGACCTGAACCCAGGGGACTGGGTCCTGGTTAAAAAACACGTCCGGAAGAACTGCCTAGATGTTCGCTGGCGTGGGCCCTTTCAGGTAATCCTGATCACGAACACCGCGGTGAAGTGCGGGGGGCTGCCAAATTGGATCCATGCATCCCATACTAGAAGAGTTCCAGCACCTCTAGAAGGAACAGCTCCCATCCCAGACGAAAGCCCGGAAGTGGAAGAAGAGTCGCAAGAAGGGATTGAGGCAGCTGAGGAGGTGTCGGAGGAAGTTGGGAACGCATCGGATTCAGAAGAAGAGCGAAGGCAGGACGGCAGTGAGACAGAAGACGCAACTGAAGGAGAGAGCAGAAGTGAATACGACTCAGACTCAGATCCGTATCGGAGCGATCAAGAACCAAGTGAGAGGACAAGGAATAGGAGAATAAGGCTTGGAGCTGCCACTTGGCCAACAAGGAGAAGAAGGCTAAGTTTGAGGTCGGCCCAGGAAGAAACGCTTACTCCTATATCCGAAGACTCAGATCCAGAAGAAGATATCCAGGATCAAGCCGAGGAGGGTCTTAGAAGATCAAGTAGGGTGCGAGTGCCTAGCAGAAGATACTCTACTCCCGACTGGACCTACCTTGTTGCAGATGTCTGGGAGACACAGAACAGGGAGGATCAGGGAAGTGGAACTGATCAGAACTGACCCGATCATCACAGTGCAAATAAAGTTTCTACTGCCAGGAGCGGAGACCGAAAGGTTGCTGACACTCAACATCGTTCATCCTGCTCTCCTGAGTGGAATAAGAAAATTGCTTTTAGAGACAGTTGAGTTTCCAGTTTGCTGTTCACGATATCCAATATTGGAGGGAACTCTTCTTCGTTTGGAAATGCTTGAACGAGTAGTAGAATTGCTAGGAGTGCTTATTGTTGTGGACTAATATCATACTACGAATGTCTTCAAAGGGGTGCAGATCTGGAAAAGTGAAGAAAGTGATCTTGATTAGAACGGACCCCTTTGTAATTGTGGATATAGAACTGATAGTACCAGGATTGGAAATTGAGAAAACGCTAACTCTCAATTTCGTCCGTCCACTTGTCTTGAGCGAAATAAGGAGAATAATCCTAGAAAAGGTTGACTTTCCATGGTGTGGTACGAACTGTCCAGAACCTGAGGGAATGATACTTCGGATGGACATTTATGAAGAAGTAGTGTCACTCCTTGAGTCATACAAAACTTCAGACGAAAATAAGACTTTTGAAAAGGAATTGTAAACTTGTTGCAAGATAACCTAGCGCCGAGTGGAAGAAGAAAAGTGATAGGGGTTTCATTTTAGTGGATGGAGAAGGGCTAGGGTTGTCTATTTTCTACTGGACTTTGAACTGTTTTGCGGAAACAAATTGTCAAGCTTCCAAGTGTTCCAAGAAAGACATTGCAAGAAAGAAAGACTTTGTTTGAAAAGAAGAGGAAGTGAATGCTGGAAGATAGTCGAAAACTACACTGTTTTGAGAACATGGAGGCTGGCAACCCGAACCGCAGGGCAAAATGTATAGCTGTTACATTTTTAGGAGTAGTGGTTTCTCTTATAATTTTAGTGGTAACTGTTTCATTCCTAGCGGGACACGAAGGGGATGGAACCACAGTTAAGGAGGATAAGGGAGTGTCAACACCGAGAACTACCATAGTTAAGGAAAAGGGAAACATCAATGAGAAAGACAAAGCGTTGTTAGATGCAGAAGTAAAAAGGTTACACATGGATGAGTCACAGGGGAATTACAAGTCAAATGCTTATGCTAAGTTGCTTTATGAATATGTTGATGCCATGGAGGTAAAGGACTGCTATGTATGTATGCAATTACCAATTTCGGTGGAGGAGGGTATCAAATACCATCATCTCCCATTGACATATGGGATAACGTGCAGTTTATTGTTAAGTATGTTTTATGGACGAGACGGATTTGAGTATTACTTCTCGAATTTCGACTCGACATTGCCAGAGGTTCCGAATTTCAAGCATTTGAACAAATGGGACTACTACAAAAGCGAAGACAGGTTACACAAATGGTTTATTCCATGGAGAACGTTAGATACTTCACATGCTCGAATCAACAATCTGACTTGTCAAATATCAGAAGTTGAGAAAAAGTTTATAGCACAGGTAGATACTAGATACAGGAAGCAGAAGGTATTGAAGGCATCAGGACAAGGAGAAACAGATTGGACCAAGGAAGAAAGGGCACAACAACGAAAAGGAAGTATTGGTCCAATTGCTTTGGATAAGGAGAAACGGGGGAAACTGTGTATTCACAGGAGTTACTCCTACTATGAAAACGTTTATGTAGGACAAGTCAATTGCGAACATGCTTTTCAATTGGAGTACTACTCTAAGAACTTCATGAAAGGGATGCAAGCAATACCAAATGTATATTTTGTATGTGGAAGATATGCCTATGTGAAGTTACCAGATAATTGGTACGGATCATGCTATCTGGCTGTTGTCTTCCCTAAAATATATCATGTTGAGAATTTAGACACGCCTAAGAAAGAAATATCAACTAGATGGAAGCGAGGGCTGGGTGCAGCAGAAGTAGTTGGAGATGTAATAGGTGCTGCATTCCCTTTCTTAGGATTGATAATGAATGACATTAAGATCAGGAGGTTAGCTACAGTCGTAGATAGACTGTCTGCCAGTACTGCAAGGTCCTTGATGCTGATAGAAGGGGAGATGCAATCGATTAGGGCAATGGTTCTTCAGAACCGACTTGCTTTAGATGTTCTGTTAGCAAAAGAGGGAGGAGTCTGTAGGGCCTTGAAGGTCCAGGAATGTTGTACTTACATTCCAGACAATTCAAAGCCTCTAGAGAAGTATATACAAAACATCACTGCCATACACTACGAAATTGAGGACCTGGCAAAGGTAAATGTGTGGGAAAAAGTAGGCCATGGAATGGGTAAAGTTGGAAGTTGGTTTGCCAACTTAGGAAAGGGTATCGTTTGGTACATATTGAAACCCATCATCATAGTAGTGATTTGTGTAATCACTTTGTGGGGATTGGTGCGTTTGTATCAATGGTATAGAGCAAATAGGTTACAGAGAGCTATGAAGAAACAGGAAGAAGAGTTGACAGCGATGCAGGACACTCAATATAAGAGTCTGAAAGCATTAGAGAGTATGAAAAGAAGTGGTACTGCCCTGTCTTCACTTTAAAGGTTCTACATTTTTAGTGTCATGGTGATGATGACCCCTAAAGGTCATCAAAGGGGGGACTGAGAGAGCACAAGTTTGAAAAAAATGTATAAGTACGCCATATTTACAAGCACGTAGTTAGTTAACATGTACTTTGCACCAGAGTGTTTATATTTAGAAGTGAAATACACCGAGTGTCTTATATTCAGTGGTGAAATGCATAGAATGTTTAAGTAGAGTAACAATAATCATAACTGTGTGAGACTAATGTAGAAATGTTTGGGATGAATATGAAAACCTCACGTTCTCATGTTAAAGGAATAATGTAAGAGTTGAATGTAACTCTAAAACCCAGTATTTTGTGTAGGCCT
This sequence comes from Lissotriton helveticus, assembly GCF_964261635.1. Taxonomy (NCBI): domain Eukaryota; kingdom Metazoa; phylum Chordata; class Amphibia; order Caudata; family Salamandridae; genus Lissotriton; species Lissotriton helveticus. The sequence continues at coordinate 872,973,525 of NC_136068.1, read as the reverse complement.
CATGGCAATTCACAAGCAAATCTAAACGTGCTGCTAAAATAATGTGAGACAAGGTTGACATGGTTCTTTCAAAATGTACTATTGAACTTAGGGTTAAAAGTATATGCTTTATAGATGTGTTATTTTAGAAACGTATGCTAGTTAAGAATGTTTGCTGTTTAAATCACGTTAACGTTTTAAGAGTGCAGGAACCTGCTGCATGTAAATCAAGTAGGCCAGAGCAGATAATGTCATGTAGTTTAAATCGTCATGTGCTCGTTAGAGGAGAGGTCGTGAGGTGTCCAGTATGGAGCTCTGAGAGTGTTTTATGGCCTAAGATATGGTGAAGTCTGGAATTTGAGGCCCACTGCAGGACGAGCTGTATGCAGGTGCGAGGGTCCTAATCAGCTCGAATGAAAGGGACTTTGTTCAGTGGCGCCTTGCGCAGGCCTGTAGGAGTTTCCAGGAATTTCAGGGGGTATCAGCGCACGGAAGAAGAAGCCTGGGAACCAAGGTCAACTATAACGAGGGTCTTCAAGAGTACCATCATGGAGTTTACCGCGCAAAGATGTACCACGTGAGGGGCGTCCCAAGGGGCGTTTCTATTGAAAATGTGATTTGGTATTAGGGAAAGAGACCCGGGAGGAGAGCAGAGCAGATGATTTTGGGAGCCTAAGGAAGCGGATGGGTAGGCAGATAGGCTGATCAGGAGAGACCCATTATCTGAGAAGAGACAAAGAGAAGTGCGTGATCTTCTTAGGAAATCACCACGGCTGACACCTAGAGGGTTAAGATCTTGCTAAGTAGGGATGTCATATAGTGTAGTGTAGGGACAGACTAACCTTAATTTTCTTTTCTGTAATGACTTTGAGGTTGCAACTTGTATCCATTTTAGCAACCCTGATGGTATTCGAACTTGTACTTATTATTTTGTTCTTCAGACTCAGACTATTCAAGAAGTTCATGTTCATAGTGATACCGATATACCTTTTGAATCTCATTTTGAGAAGTTTGTATCTTCAGTTATCTTTGACTTTATATTAAATCTTTAAAACTTAATTTTGGTCAGTGGTCATTTAGAGTGGTGTAAGTTCTTAAATTGATTTTATTGTGAGATTACCTTTTACTCAAGACAGGTACCAACGATTCAGTCGACAGGAAATGGGATTTGGTAAGATAATTAGTAACCAGTAATCCCGCGTTAGCAGAACCACAGCGCTTAGACCAATCACAACGCTGCATTGCAGCGTTGTGATTGGTCAGGGGACCCTGGGGACTTCCTGGCTCCTGTTTTGGCTGAGTCCTGACATCGTGGAGAGACTGTAGAGATGCGGCCAAGATAAGGTAAGTATCATTTATTCACATTCCACCCCGGCCCGGCACCTCCGATCCGTGCCGGGAGCCACTAATAAAGATAGCAGTAAAACATTTGCACTCACACATGATGTTATTGCTAGTAATGTTACAATTGCTGAGATTACTGTGCCATTCCTATGATTTCAATTTCCCATGTCTAAGCACTTCTTTGAAAATGGGTTCCCGTATCAGGTACTCATCCCAGTTTTAAATCCAATGCAGTGTAAGTTAATGTTGGCTCTACATAACACTCTGAGTTGGTAATGTTAAAATATAAAAGAAATGTCTGTCACTGGTGGTGGGGCTGGCCCAACTGCAAATGGAGTCCAAGGTAGTGTTGGCTGTGTCACCCTCATCTGGCTGCATGGCGTTGGGTTCCATCTGCTACACTACACAGCGTGACCTGTTCATCGAAGGCTAGGTTCCATTGCAACTTCTAAGGTGACTCCATCACACCGTGTCCCTTGGACCTTGGACCTAACAAGTTAAGGGCATTCAGGAACCAACCACTGATCCAAGAAGGTCCCATGGCCGTTGCCATTCAGACGATATCAGTAAATGCCATCTTGCCCAAGCCCAGCTGTTCTTGCTCTGAAATGATTTAATTCTACAAACAACAGAAAAGTTCCATATGCTAATTAGCTTCAGAATAAACATCCATTTTTTTTTACATGTCTCGAAGTTGCTACTATGGGAACCCTTTCGTTTGCAAACCTCTTACTTTGTGTGGCTGTGCGAGGCCATGAATATTCCACCCATACCTCCAATTATCTTGTTCATTTTACACATGTGCGCTCTTCAAACTGAGTGTGCATACAAAACAGTTGAAGAGGCGGAGAATGGCTGCCCATTACATAGAAAGGTCGGAAGGGAAGAGACTGCAGTAAATGCTACACTCCATTTGGAAGCTGCACTGTCCCAAACAACAGTCCAAGCTAAACATGACAAAAGACTATTCTTCCTCCGGGGAAGAGGAGTTAAGCCAGAGAACAAAAATGCGAACAATAGCGGAAGCTGGGGGTAGACTAACAATGCAAGCAAGTTCCCCTGCCCATACACCAGGATCCCTTGACCACAGTGGTGGTGAGGACTGGGAGATATTTGTGCATTCTAATTATAGAGCCCTAGTTAACAGTAATATAGGGTATGGGGAATCACTACCATACAGTCTCAGTAGATAAGGGTACACAACTACTGCTTTAGTGCAAATTCAAGAGTGTAATACCAGTGTCAACACATTATTTGCTGCAGGTTATTGAGTCACATTTGTACTATTGGTCTTAAATTATTTCCAGCGATCCACCAGTACTATATATTATATTGTTATTGATTAATAACATATTTTTTCCCATTCTAAGATGGCTGAATCACTTCCTGAATTGTGACTGCCTATGTTTGCCCTATAAAAGGAGGGTTCAGTTGAGTCAAGTTGCGCCACAATTGTTTCTTCTTGGTTGCTCTCTCACTGGACTCCATGGATACTCCGCCTTCTCCAGTTCCTGCTCTTCACCACTTTACTTGGCCTGGTCAGCTGAAAGGTTTTTCTGGTATCCATGTTTTTCCTTCCTGGTGGCTATTATTTTCTGGAATAAGATAAGCCTTCCAGACTCATTCTGATGTCCTGTGTTGCCTCTGGAGATAGTCTGCCATTCAGGTGTAGGAAGAAGACACTTCAAGTGTTGCTAAGAAGAGCTGCCCATGACAAAGGCTTAGTGTTTCTGCACCCTAGGTGAACCTCCAATATATCTTCAGACCTAAGGGAAGGCTGAGCACAATTGAATCTCTAGTAGGGGCAACACCACAAGGAAGGAAGCACCTAGGGCCACACAGGGAGTCAGGGGGGAATGTACACTAACCAAGGTGTTTGGCAGGCTCAACTTTCTTCTGGGCTCCACACAATGCTGTGTTGTCGAATTATAGTCTCTCAATACAGAACTATTTATCAGGGATATTGAGCTGTGGATCCCTTCTTCTTGGCAGGCCATATCTATAAGGATTCTTCCAGTACCCCGTTGTCAGTCCAACTTGGAGGCTCTTTCTCTAAGTTTCTTCCAAGCAGCAATTCGAGAACGATACAGGCCTTCAGACTGCTGAATAATTCTGGACACTGGTCAGTAAAAAGTCCTGGAACACTAACCTGGGGTTTCTGCTCATCATTTAACCTGGCCTTTTGGTTTCAGATGTATACCTCTGAGACTATAACTGTTTTGTGTAAGCTGTAGTTTCAGGGGGATGGTCTAATTCACACAGGCTATGCAGCCCATCTCTTTTGATCTGCAGATTTAATGGGAAAGAGGGTGGCTTATACAATAACGATCTACATCCCAGAGTAAAATGAAGAAAGAAATGGATTTGAATTTCACCACACTTCAAAAATATGCTAGATGGCAGACCAATCTAGCGGTGCAGCAGGCAACCCTTGTACGGGCGTTGGAGCTGCCACAAACTTGTTTAATGTCTATTAAACTACAAGCCCAGTTCTACAAAACATTCTTTTCCCTATACTACACTCCTTATAAAATGGCTAAATGGGCGACCGGACAGGGAACTTCATGCCCTCGCTGCTCACTGTTTGAAGCGGATATTATCCATATGTTCACCACCTGCCCTACACTATCTAACCTGATACTAGATATATCGAACTTCTTATCTGAGTTATTTCATTTTAGAATCTCTATCTCACCTGAAGAAATATTGTTAGGAGTGGCGGAAACCAAGCGGCCCATACACATGCAGGGGTTGATGTTTGTGGCTATGGCGGTTCTCAGACTTAGCATAGCCTCCTCATGGCTGGACCCACAACCACCGGCCTTTACAGAATGGATGGCAAGACTACTTGCGACTTGTAGCCTGGAGGTGGCCATATACAAAAATAAAGGGGTAAATAAAAGGAAGAAAGGTATGCTGATATGGGGACCTTTATTGCCGTGGATACAAGATCACTCCTAGGGGTATTAGCTATACTGCGGGACTTCTTAAGTTGCTAGAGGGAGCATAGGCCCAGATGTCTATGTATTCATCAGCTTATTTTTTCCCCGTTTGTTTTTTTTGTTATATATGTGCTGCTCATTTCTCAAAATATGTTTGTAATAATTTGGGATTCGAACATGGATTTGTATCGAGACCGTGGTCTTCAGGGGGGAGGGGGGAGGGGACGGGGAGGGCATATTAAAAGTTAAAAACTGTGAATACATTTTTTTTTTTTTTAAATAGGCTTCTGTCCTGACTCTCCATTCACGCGAGATTTGCTCATGTCAAAGGGCCTAGGATTGGTCCTTAGAATTCTACCACTCCACCTTCTCCTTTGACAGAGTCATACTCAAAATCAATCTCACCCGCTATACACATGCTGCGGTTTCCAAATTATTGCCTGCTTGCACACAATAAAGTGCCACTTACACAATAAATGCCCATTCTCTCGGAAATGTTGGCGGGGCCCGGAGCAGACTGGTTTCATCCCTGGCAGATCCCTAGCATACAATGTTAGAACATTATTTGCTGCAATCTCCCGCATCAGCCTGGACGTGCGCGTCACTACGGTATTTTTAGACAATGAAAAAGCATTCAACTCTGTGGAGTGGGGGTGCATGATGGAAGTGTTGCACCGCATCGGTGTCGGAGATGTCATTTTGCTGCTGGTTTGTGCACTCTACACGCAGCCAAAGGCACTTATCTGGGTTAATGGTATAGTTGCATGTCCCATTAACATAGAGAGGGGTGTTAGGTAAGGTTGCCCATTGTCAGCCTTTTACATTATAAAGCTGCAACTAAGACCCTCATTACGAGTGGCCTGTATTATTTATTGTTACTTCCTTATCCTAGAATTATTGTTACTAGGATTTCTGGTAATTCTGGGGGCAGAGAAATAATGAGAGTTATGAGTTTTGGCATCCATGTCTGCTCAGGTTCAGCCTGTTGTGAGCTCCTGGGATGAATTTCCTTACTCATTCACAACTCATTCAAAGCTGGGCACTGGCTGGGTGTAGCTGGAGTGCTAAAGCATACTGGTTTTTTTTTTTTAGAGTTCAGGCAACTAAAGGATACATTTTTAAATGTTACTTTACCTTAACATTTATTAAGAATCCGACTTGACTTTGAATTGGATTTTGAATACCTATTGAAAAATAGTGGTCTAGTTTTTTTCCTAGCTGATCCCATTCCAGTATTAGTATTTGAATCAGTACCCGGGTTTTCTACATAGGCGAGCTAGGCCTGACACAATGAAAATAGCTTTTTAGGCCTTAACACTGTAGGGACATTAACATTAATGTTTTACATGCTCCACTTTTAAGTATCATGCACACTACCTTGTGGGCTACACATCCTACATAGTGGTGACTTACTAATATTTAAAAGGGAGATTTTTACCAGTCAAAATGCTTATTTAACCAGGCTGCATGGCAGGCTTTACACTGAAAAAACTCAGGCTACAACGGCAGGCTTGAAGCCATGTTTTCATTGGTCATAGTGATGGATAGCAAAATACGTGCTGTGGTCTAGAGGTGACATATACCTTTTAATTCAATGGTGGCATGTCTACACCATATACTATGGCCTTATAGAAATAGTTGGCCTGGGTGGAGTTTCAGAATTTCGGGGAGTTGCAGAAAAACTACCAAATTCGGAGGAGCTCCCCAACTAGGCAGAGTAGGGAGATCTGGTATCTGACCCACAGAAAAACAAACAACCAGACACCTCTGCATGAAGAAAATGCCATGAGATCTCAGCACTGCTGTGACACTTTACTGAGACGTCATCTCACAGACAGAGCTCTAAGAGGCTTCACATATATGCATATATCCCCAAGTAATTTAAGCAATGCACACCAGTACTTCTGGGACCTCTTAGCCTGAGAGACCGCTCTGAAGTCCGCGTCTAGCTCGAGGAAATGTGCTACCGGCCTCTCAACAGAGATCACAGTGCATATAGACTGCCGTGATAGAACTGACACACACAGCCAGCTCAGTATATGACCTCTGCAGAGAGAAAGGAAAGAAGGGGGAGGGAGAGTGGTCCTGGGAGAAGGAAAAGACTTGAAAGGAGTAAGTGGGGACTGGGAAAGGCTTGTGCCAAACTTGTGCCTTTGTAGTTCTTGCCAATAAAGCATTACTTTACGTTCACTTCATCTGAGCATGTTTGTTGTTCTTGCTTTTTGTTATGATTGCGGATGTATTTAGCAACAGAACAACAACGATCCCAAGGAGCTTAGCTTTGCGGTAGATACTGGTATTGCTAAAGGTACCTACCTTCGTTCGCACCATGTTGACTCGTCAGGAGCACTGCGCCGACACTCAAAATGCGTTGCAAACACAAAAGTCTCCTATTCTTACATGTTTATAACTATAGGGAGAATACCACTTGGACCTGGACAGAAGATACATGAAACAGTAAAATTGTTCACCTGTGGGAATCAATAGTTGCCTAGCTAAGCCAGTAAGCTTGTTAGTCAGTCACTGGTCTGGTCAAGACTTACAAAGTGTTATTTATTAGTCTTTTTTATAAAGCGACTCCCCAAACTACTAGGCAGGGGTACGAAAAGCAGTGTATCTACATATATTAATGACAAAACAAATATCTATTCACAGTACAAAATGAGACATACTTTAAAAAAATGTTTACATAACTCTTTGAAAACGACTAATATAAACAAATACCGTGTAACAAAGCACACATATTTTTAATCTCCCTATAACAATGAAACTGTCTCTCTTCCAAATATTTTTTATAAATATATAGCTGTGATTTCAAAATATCATTGGCAGTCCATATTAGAGAGTAATTTGTGGTGACACCCAGGAGGAAACGTTGTATCCTCGAAAGTTTTCTGGGTTGTCCCTTGTTTAGGTTTGTTTTTAAATCGGACTCCTCCAGTCAAAAAAGAGGTCGGCACATTTTGGCCCTTGTATTTGAGCCGCTTCAGAACATAGGAAGTAGAGGAACCAGTAATTTAATATGTTTGCACTTTTTATTTATAGATGCAGTGCTGCTCTAGTCATCATAAGTCAGCACAGGGGACCCCAACTAAAAAGTACCAGAAAAAAAAACCCACCAGAAATGTATGACAAACTTTTTGTCAAAATCGACAAACAGACGGGAAAATCAGGTGAACTGGTGCAAGGGATATTCTGTATGTTATGGAGCCACTGTGTTTCAAACTTCAATTATGATTCATGCATGTAGTGAGTAAAAATGTGCTTAGCCACCACAGTGTCTAATCGATAGTGCAATAAGCATGCTTATACACAGTGGGCGATACTCAGTTGTTCCAAGTTTATGGTACAAGACTTAGCCAGGGGCTTTCGACCAGCTCGCAGATTAAGGGCCCGATGTAGGTCACCAAATACCGGTCGGTAACGGCCGAATTGGGCTGTTACCGACCGGTATTTGGTGATTGAGATGTAGGGGCCAATATTTTGCACAATCGGTAAATTTACCGAATTGGTAAATTTACCGATTCTGTAAAATACCGAATCGGTTTACCGATTCGGTAAATTCCAGATGTAGGTCGCACTGTTTACAGTGCTACAGGCCTTCAGAATTCGGTATTTTACCACCCAATCCAATTGGGTGGTGAAATACCGAATCCAGGTGTGCATGCACATGTGTGCATGCACACCTATGCCATGTGACAGACAGACATGCCCTTAGGGCATGTCTGTGTGCCACATGGCACAAATGCCTGTATTTGGGGTGCTAGAGGATGTCAAAGTGACACCCCCTGCACCCTTGCTGCAATCGGTATTTACCGAATCGGTAAATACCGATTCGGTAATGCCCATTGATTCCTATGGGCTTCAATGCCCATGGGAATCAATGGGCATTACCGAATCGGTATTTAAAGAATCAGTAAATACCGAATCTCAATGATTCGGTATTTACCGATTCTGAAATACCTACATCCCCCCCCCTCCATTTTACCACTTCTTAAATACTGAATCGGTATGATTCGGTATTTAAGAAGTGGTAAAATTAAATTACCTTCCATCGGGCCCCAAGTGCCTAGCAGTAAGTCATAGATTGTCTACTGTTCATTACAACACATGGGGAACACCATCCACAATGGACGCATCTTGTCCGGGTCTGTCCAGTGTGGAGTGACTGTCCTAATTCAAAAACTCGCAGTCTGATCTACAGTGGAACAGAAAAAACTCTAAATACGGCAGATGATGGTACAGTGTCAACCTAGTGCAGCATCTCCATGGTGCTAAAACAATACAATCAGATAGGGCGGTGTGGTGTCTTCTTTTGTAGAAATAATCAAACTGGAAACATATAGACTTCTGCGTAGGTTTTTATTAAACCTCAGCCACAAACGCGCAAAGCGGAGCAAACTTCACAATGCGTGCCTCGTCATTGACACGAAGATGTGAAAAAAACCAAACGTCACAGACACGCAAAATTACGCGTGCTCCCAACGTTCAATTACGCTCGCGCTCAAGTTCTTTTGCCTTCTCATTTTCTGAAATCCTCCCGATATTATCCAAATAACACAAAATCCTCCCACCATACTCCTCACCATTAACCCCAATGACCGTGGAGTTATTTTCCGATTTACTGCCGCAGGGAAGACAACGCTTCACTTCAATTTTAACTGCCGCTGGAGGAGATGCGTTGAGAAGATACTTAGCTCCGATTCTTCTTTTGTGTTGAGGTAAATAATCCTTTTTCAATCGTCGCCAATTTATGTGGTATCTTCTTTTGTAGAAATAATCAAACTGGAAACATATAGACTTCTGCGTAGGTTTTTATTAAACCTCAGCCACAAACGCTCAGAGTCAACTGACTCAAACAACCCTTAACATTCCAGAATCCAGGATACAAGCATGGAATCATATAACACAAGTATTCCACAGATTTAAAGAAACAAGAGAGAAATAACAGATGTAGTACAACATCACAGGCGGCTTACCAAGCGTTTGGTTATTGTCTCTTTCTTTTCCCTCCTCACGGGCTGCCTACTCTGGAATCAGGTCAAACACTGCCATGGACCAGTTCCGGAATTGAAGGCGCATGCACCCTTGTGGCAATAAAAATAAAAAATGCTCACGCATGTGCGAATGGCGTGGGCATGTAGGCAGTACGGTGAGGTTAACATAATTGGAGGAAACTGTGTTGGCCATCTTAAAATAGCTCTGGGAACTTTATAAATGATGTACATACCTCAGTAGCATACGGTGCAAAGAATCCATTGGTGGTATACCAAGTTATAGATGGCTCTTAATGTAAATTTAACCAAATGATATCATAGCGAATTGTTCCCATGCCCCTCATAAAGTAATGATGTAAAGTCCATGATTAGTCATAGAGTGGATAACTTAATCAGTGGAGCATGTGTCGGCTATCTTAGAGCAACTTAGAGGTTGTGTAACCAGTCCTACATAAATAATGCGCCTGCTCATGTGGCATAATAATAATGTGCAAAAGAGTTGTTAATCACATGCCAGATTACAGAATGCTCTAAGTATAGATTCAACTTAATGATAACATACAGAATTGTCCCCAGGCACCTCATAAAGAATTTAGAGATTGTTCCCAAGTCCCTCATAAACTATTGTCAAGGCCATGATAAATCACAAAGCAATTGCATGCCCAAGGAAAACTTCGAAGAATTTAGAGGTCTTCATTGCTTGCAAAGAAATTTAGGTCAAATATTTACATATCAATACCATAGATCCATAATGTATAGCATCCAATTTATAAAAATGTATAAAAACAACTGGTAACTGTAACTTCACATCAAGATGGGTAATGGTAGGCAATTGATTGATACTGTGCATAGCTCTACAATACTGCTCATCGTTCATCAACTTCATTCAAGCCCTGTGTAGCTCTCCCATATCGCTCAATCATTTTTGCTTCAGTACTATTGAGTACAGACTCTACATTGCACCCTGTTGATTATTCGGTACCACAAGTAATGCTGTCCAACTGATATCATTCTCTGAGTTTTTACAATCTAGGTAATGTTGGACTAAAGGTGTACCCTGCACTTTGTATCTTATTGAAACGTATGTTGTAGGATTATTGATTTCACTGATTGGGCGGTCTCACCAATCAAGAACTTTTCATGTGAGCACTGCATGCAGTAAACAATGTTTTTGGTGTTGCCAATTGAAAATCACACACAGCAAGCTCAGTCTACAACCTTGGCATATAGGAGGGGAAGAAGGGGGAGGAATAATGGGCAAGGGAGAAGGAAAAGATACGGAAGGAGGAGGTGGGGGAGGGGTAAGGCTTGTGCCAAATTTGTGCATTTGTAGTTCTTGCCAATAAAGCATTATTTTACTTTCATACATATGTGTGTGTGTTATGATTGCTGATGGATTTATCAACTGAACAACAACAATACCAAGGAACTTATCTTTGCAGTAGCCACCTGTAGTGCTGACAGTATCTGCCTTCGTTCTCATCATGTCAACTCGTCAGTAACACTGTTCAAAATGACTCCTTAGAACTTGAGCGCAAAATGCAACAGAACGCGCGCCATCAGATATTTTCATCAGCCCACTGATGTACTTCCTCATTGGTTTACAACAGAGTGAAGTTTATGTCTCTCTCAGTCTCAACCAATGAGAATTACTTCTTCACAGTGTTGTGCTATAGTGTACGTGAGCGCCTTCGCCTTCTTCACAATCAATTTTGGGGCCAATTAGGGTTGAATGCTGGTGAACTCCACTACAAAGCAGTGAGCGGAGTTTTTGCTGAATTCCGCGCTTTTTGCAGAGCACAGAGTTGCATTACTACGCGAACTCTTGCGGTGGAGTGGAGTTTGTCTCTCACCTCATTTAATAGGCCAATCAGGGATTAGCCACTTTCAACATGTTTTATGGGTATGTGCACACATACTGGGCACTGGACAGCAGTGCCCCAGTGTGCAGAGTTTAAGTACAGAAATAAAATTCTGCAACAAAATGGGGTGAATCTGCAAAGAGGGGCATTTTCATACAATGATGTATGCCTTTTTTAGGAACTGTTTGTAATTTCAATGTGTTAGCCTACCATCCAATTACAATGCTGTTAGTTAATTGGCCTTGTAAATTAATTTGTTGTACAATGCAGTCATGATATGCTGTTGGATTTACTTTTTTCCAGTCTATAGATGTGTGCTCACAAGTTGTTACAGAGATGCAACAATTTGTAGTGATCCTCTTGAAAGTATCTACTATGTGATGTGTTGCAGTGTATGGAAAACAACACATTCCACATTTTCATGAATATCTTTGGCAAGCTTTACTGCCTGCATGACTCTAATTTCATAAGCAACCGATGTTTGCTCAAAGCACTGCCATACTTAACACCATGGACATGCATTAGCACCACTCACACATGTTTTGTGATCAGGCCCCAGGACTAAATATTGATAATAACACATTAAATAGTAATTGTGCTCTTAGTGTCTGCATTTTAAACATTTGCACTGTGGCTTGAATACGCACGTACAACTCGGCATCTGGTGTACTTCAATCTAAAATTCAAGATGGATATGACTTTGCTGATGCTCAGGATTTTGAGAGATCACAACAGATCAACCTATTGGTTTTGTAAATGTTTTTACAAGAGTATTTTAAGTATAGAATTGCACCACAGGTTAGTTAGCCTTCGCTGTATTGATGCCAGTATAACAGTTACTACTTTTCAAGTCTATTTAGACGGCCACAATGCCTTAAACCAGACAATTTACAGAAAATTAAAGGTACAACAGCTGAGCAATGGTGCTGTTGCAAGCGATTTCAGGAGATTACAAAATGGCTCTCTTTTGATGAAAATGGCCATGTTGCTGCCTTCCACCGTTCAATGCAATAGTCTCATCCTGCTTACGATTGCTGTGTGTTGCTACACAACTTGCATTACCCAGACAATACAAAGAACAGATGCATTTACCACCGCCAAATGTATATGATCTTTCTGAACCCCAATTCCCACAGGGTTGCTGATGCAGCAAACAGTTTAAATCCTCTCAAATAGTCAACTTGTAAGCCGCGGTAAGTGCCACTTAACCTTTAACCACCGCTTGATAAGTGAGCCCTTAAGACGTTTAATAAAAAGGAAGGCTGAAGTAAGGCTGCCCTCCTGCAAAACTTCGATTCGGAAAGTCTTAGGGTCCCATCTGTCAGGCTATGGTGAAAGGTTAATTGGCAGTTCCCACAGCTGTGAGTCTCAGGCATTCGCACACATCACTTCAATTACCTTCATACTTCGAAAAGGCTGGCAAAAATGATGAGCGTTTTAAGATGAGATAATAAAACATATTTGAGATTCACGTTGAAATATTCGTCTAGATCTCTTTCTGCTAATAGCTTCACAGAAAGCCATACCTGTCAGGCTCATCTTATCGTTCATACCGGACTCATAAACCCCTTATATTTTTGTTTTTATGAAATAATGCACCATAACAACTAAATCACATGAGAATTTCTTTTTAAAGACGGCCGGAATTCAGAGTCCCATAGTTTTACCACCGAAAACCATCATAAGCAAATCCGCTGTCCCACTAGAAAGACGGAGAGGGAATAACTAAAGAATAAATTTTAGAGGAACAACTTTCGACTTGTGCGCACTGGAATACGGCCCGCATGGGAGAATGGCGTTTGATTATTACAGCATGTTCACATTTAAATACAGATGTTACATTATCTATGTTATGTTATGTTATGTTGATTGTATAGCAACCCCAGAGGGTATTCAGGCGTTTGGGGGAGATGGTGTGTAGTGTGTGGTCCCCAGCTTTCGTATACAAAGACCCAGGGCTTCAGCTCTTGCAGAATTCAAGAAGTGGGGAGGAGGCTCTGATATGTTGCGGGTGGTCGTTCCCTGTCTTAAATGCGAATACATCATGAGAGACATGTCAGTTAGTGGTTGTGCAATATTACACTCTTGAATAAATAACACCGTGGAGGAAAAAAAAAATTCGACTGATCACTTTCTCAAACAATTTGAACAATTCTCTAAGACGAGCAAAACGTATTCACTTTCTGTAGGGAACGTGTTTGAAGTGCACCAAAAAGAGAAAAGAAATTATCTTTTACCTTGACTAAAACTATTGCACACTCACATAGGTGTCATCTCAGGGGTACACATTTGTTTAATTTTTTGGTAAATGTAGGCAGTCAAAGTTAATGAATTATATGCATTTCTTAGGAAAACACATTCTCTGGTGGGTTTTCGTGATTATGGTCACTGGCAAAATAATGGCTCCTTGGGCCTTATTAAGAGTTACTGGTATTTCGGTTCCTAATATTGAAAATGGCAGCCACTAATATTCTGGGTTACAGATTTTGCTACATGTTATTACCTCCCTAACACAATTCATCCTGTACAGTATTGCACAATTCGAGATAGGTTTTACCTGAAGAAAATAGTCAATGCTATGTTAATATCCACCATTCTCGGTGTGGAACTCAAAATGGGTAGATAGTACCACTCCAATAAGTTGTGCAACATGTGTTCATAACAAAGGAGGTATATTTACAAGAAATGGCACTCTGCTGTTTTCACGCAGTGGAGGGCAAAAAAATGTACAGCGGCCGTACGGCAATTCCTAACACCAAGCATTGTATTCGCAATACAGCGCTACATGGAGTTTGTATGGATAATACCAGGAAAAAATTATGCTAACACGAGCATCAAGTCGATATAAAAATGCACGCTACGGTACAAAAAGCGACGTACGGCCAATTAGTGACATGAAAATCCATGCTAGCCGGCCTAATGTCAATTTTCTACGCCTAGCGGAAAAACGCTCCACAAAAATGATGCTAAGTAGAAAAACAAGTCAAACTTACCTGAATGCAAAATGGAGCAGCCAGGAATGAGCACAATATAGGAAATCAACCCCACCCAGCTACCTCCCAGGATATCCAACCAGAGCCCAAGGGGAAGAGGAGAGGCAGGTTCAGTCAGGTGGCGAATGAGAGCTTGATCTCAGAGGTGACAGAGCACCAGCTCTTTGTCAGCTCCATAGGTGTCCTTAGGGACCAAAAAGGCCATATGGCAGTCCATAGTGAACAAGCTGTGCTGCGTAGCTGAAGTCAAGAGGACAGTGACGGACAGTAAGAAGCACTGGCACATTGCAGTGTAAAACTAAGGTGAAATTGGCAACCAATCTCCAGGCAGCAAATGCAGACTGGAGGTGGTAGTCCAGTGGAACAGTAGGAGCTGGATCTCTTGGAGGAGCAGGTGTCTGCTGTCATCTGTGAGGAGTCAGTGGTTGGAGTAGCGGGACAAACATTTTAGGTAACCATTGATTGCTTCAATGTGTGTTAGTGAACTTAGGCCATCCTGCAATGGCCTTGATGCCATGGGTATTTGATACATTCAGTCATGTCTTGACAGCAAATGTTTTGTCTCAGAACATTCAGTAATTGATAAGGCAAGGAGCCATATCAGGACACATTGCTACTTATACAGATTAATTGGTAGACATGACATGTAACAATGGATTCAGCTCCCCACATTATGCAGAGGAATATGAGGCTCCCCACATTGGACCTGTAGCAACTTAACACTGGAACATGTCACAGCTGAATACATGCTCCCAGTATCATGGCATGTGCAACTGACATGCATACTGTAGTATTCACAGCCACATCAATATCTAATGTCCATCCACTAGCATATAAAATAGCATTGTCTGACACTGTGATCATGGCTCCCCTCTTAATCAACTTTCATTTTGTCCTTCCCACATAGGCAAAGTGTTCTCCTCGACAGTAGTCAGACGATGATAGACATGCAAAATATCTCCACAACTTTCCATGGTCTATTTCTCACCTTCCAAAAAGTGTAATTGTGATGAGGATGCACATTGAATCTGGCAATTCCCTCATCATCTGACACCACACTCACTCCTTGGAGTACACAAATAGCACAGATGAAGGCACTCAACAGTGAAGTTGGGGTTCCTGAAGTTGGCCATCTCAGATTCTGTGTATGCATGAGGTCCAGCTACAAAACAAGTAAAGCACATCAATTAACCTATTACACATATTTGATAAGCAATAACAAAGTATATATGCAAAGGTATTGTCTATGTAGCCTTTCAGGTTGTAAGTGTTCAGAAGGTACAGTTGACATTCCTGGGAGATACACATTGTTTAGCCTGGCTGAGTCAAACATACATGTGAATGCCTTACGCATGCACCTGTTGGCCATTTAGCAGAACCAAGTGCTGAACGGCATACCTACCTACGTACACCTACTATGACCTCCACTCCGCTCCTGCTCCTTCCTAGTGATGCTACCTGGTGGACCCTGCTCAACTGGCCCACGCTCATGACAGAAGACACCCTGAAGACCATAAGAAGCATCCACTCTGGGGAACACTCAGACCCTTGCCCACCCCACATCTTTCAGAGAGCTACTTCGGCCATTGCACCTGAACTACGCCAGAGGATCAATTTCTCCCTCAAGACCCCCACCTTCCCTGATGACTGGAAACACGCCAAGGGCAACCCCCTCCTGAATAAACCCTCCGCCAACCTGATGGACCTAAAAAACTTCAGTCCCATCTCCGTGCTTCCCTTAGCAGCCAAAGTCTTCGAAAAGTCAGTCAAAACCCACCCAGCAAATTTAATTGAAACAAACAATATCCTGGTCATCTCCTCATTCAGTTTCCGCAGCAACCCCAGCACTGGGACCACCCTACTCGCCCCCACCGATGACATCCCCTCCCTACTCGACTGGAGCAAAATGGCAGCCCTCATCCTCCTGGACCCTTTGCCTGCTTTGGACACCGTCTCACTCTGCACCCTAGCCACCAGACTCCAAGACACTGGCATGCGTGTGAAGTCACTCGACTGGATATGCTCATTCCTCACCAGCAGAACCCAGCGTGTCAGACTCCCGCCCTACTTCTCAGATCAAACAGAGACCAACTGTGTAGTGCCCCAGGGCTCCTCCCTCAGCCCCACTCTCTTCAACATCTACAATGACAACCCTCACAATCATCGTCAGAAACCACAGACTCAACATCATCACCTACGCCGCCGACACCCAGCCCATTATCTCTCTCATCGATGAACCCAGCATCACCAAACACAACTTCCAAGAAGAGACGAAAGCCATCACCACCTGGATGAAAAACAGCTGCCTGAAACTCAAGTCAGAGAAAACAGTAATCCTCATCCTGGTCTTCATCCCCTCTGTATGGGATGACTCCAAGTGGCCCCCGCCCTAAGTGGACCACATACAAAACCTCAGCTTAATACTAGACTTATCGCTCACAATGAACCACCAGATCAACACCATATCCCCGACCTGCTTCAACACCCTCTGCATGCTTGGAAAGACTTTCAGATGGGTCCCACCCGAATACAGAAAAACCGTCACACATGCGTTCATCAGTAGCAGACTATACTATGGCAATAAGCTCTACGACAGACTCAATAAGAATCTCCTTCACAAGATCCAGACTGTCCAGAACGCCGCAGCCAGACTAATCATAGACATCCCCCGCCACAGCCACATTACCCAACACCTCTGTGATCTCCACTGGCTCCCAGTTGAAAGAAGAATAACCTTCAAACTCCTCACCCAAACATACATGGCTCTGCACAACACCAGACCAACATACCTGAACAGCAGCCTCTCCTTCCACGCACCCAAAAGACGCCTCCAATCAGCCCACCTCTCGCTGGCCACCACCCTCGTAGCAACAGGACCAGGAAAGGAGAAAAGTCATTCTCCTGCCTCACAGTCAAGGCCTGGAACAACCTCCCCCTCCACCTCCAACAAGCACCCATACTGTCCCAGTTCTGGAAGGACCTCAAGAGCTGGCTCTTTAGCTGAACCCCCAGTCCACTAAGGAGCTTTCGGCCTGGCTCTTCGGATGGTATGGTAGGTCACCATTCATGCATTGGTATGTCCGCCAACATATAGCTGACAGTAAGGGATACCTTCCCGCAAAAAAACAATCATTGATGATGTTTTCCTCTTTCTATATGTGCTGCAGAATGCAGCACACATAGAAAGAGAAACAAAACGAGGAGAAATACAAGTATTTCTCCTTGTTGCACCTCCTTACTCCATGGGTTTTGAGTGGGACTACCCACAGCAACACCTATGGCCACCCCTTTCAACCAAAGTATTTGAAAGGCCATGGAAAGTCATGCAGGGTTGCTTTGCATGGCTTGTAAACATGGGCCAGCACACTGCTCCACTGTGTGTTAAAAAAGGTGATGCACCAGCGGAGCAAGGGGCTTGTGAATAAGCCCCAGAGTCATTGCCCACCATCTACATTACCAAACCATGGTCAATATGGCTGTCTATGGAAGACTATCTGCTACAGGTAGTTGGCATGCACACTATTTCTTTTGTCTCAGATTATGTTTCAGGCAGTTTTGTACATATTCCTACATACATACTCTTTGTGACATATATTAGTGGATCAAATGTGGAATTTCAGTGTTTTAGTGTGAGTATGGAATCCAAATGATTACACCGTGTTAGTGCTCTGACATTTTATTTCTCGATTGATTTATAATGTTAACATTTTCCAAGAATATTTCCTATTACTTTGGACATGGAAATTATGAAAATTATGCTTCTGCAAAGAATGTTTTTATGATATTGTCCCTACGCAGGATTGCTGCAACTGATGCTCGAGTCTGTTGAGTCTCCTCATCTACCTCCTCTTTATCTTCCAGCATTTTGTGATCCCCAATCTCATCTTGCCATGACACATTGGTCCTGACAAATATATTATGCAAAATACAGCAGACCAAGATCATTTTGAAGACCATAGGTGGGGAGTAGAGCAATCTGGCCCCAGATACTTCAAGGCTGTGGAAGTGTGATTTCAGTTCTCCAAATGTCTGCTCACCAATGGACCTGGTGCAGCAAAGGGCTTGGTTGTAGCTCTCCTGTGCTTCTGTTTGCGGGATCTTTACAGGAGTCAAGACCCACGGCATCAGAGTGTAACCTTGGTCTACTACAAATAAATTAGATGTACTATTAGTTAAGAGTCATGATAAGAGATAGCAGAACACTAATTTGCAATCTGGTCTGTGACCAGCTTGACTCATACCTCTTGCTTACTGTCATGGATATGCTATGATATTGTGTGGCATACAGGCAAGTTGGGATTGGCAATGGCTGACACAGAGCTACACATACGAGTGTGCGGTCCTCTGAGATACACTTAGTATTTGTCATTCAGCTGAATGCCAATGCCATGCAGGTGAGGATTTGTCACCAATGAGGTTAGTGTCATTGCCATTGAGTGGGCACATGTCTCACAATCATGTATTGTGTAAATTTTTGGCTACTATAGCAAATCCTGACCTGATACCTGTCGGATTGGACAACAAGTAACAGTAGCTGGTGATGTGTCTCACTTCAGGCACATATATTTTGTATTAATAGTTTTAGTAAACATGTTTCTATGTGTTCAGCCATGGGAAGGACAGTGGGAGCATGTGAATATGTGATATGGTAGTGTACATATGGCAGTACAAGGGTCAGTAGATATGGCGTCATGGTTGTGTGTCTGCACAGGCAGTAGCAGTACAGCATATCTCCATGACAGTCATAATATTTCCCTGAAAACTGTATTGTTGGCTGGCATGGGGGATGCCGTTTGTGCATGAGAGGATGCCTTGCTGCACAGTCTGGCTTCTTAGATGTCTGCTCTAGTGGTTTCTGCAAAATAAACGTACATGTTGTGTGCATTGGATGTGATGTGTGTATGTGATATGTGATGTGAAGCAGCGTAGTTGAGTTTATCCAGTGAGCTTTATCTATGCCCATATTTCTCACTTTGTCAGGTGTAGGATATAGCTTCATGACTCCTGCCCATGGGATTGACAAGTGATACACAGATTTCACACAGGGATTGCCTTGCTTCAATAATGTTTTTGGTAGCCTAAATGAACTTTTCTTTACATATGTGAGGGTCTTTGACACAATGCATTGCTACACATAGGGCCTCATGCAGCATTTGTATGACTGGGCATCACGTGAAAAGGCTGCGCTAACCTGCATCCAATGTGAAGTGATGGAATGTGCCTTTCAGTTAACATACAGCACATCCATGTTTTTTTCAAATTCACTCACTCACAAAATAGTGAATAATGGCAACACCCCCGCCCCTTGTGCCCCCCTTGTGCCATGGTGCACATGTGTCAGCTTAGTGTCCAGACATGAAGTCATAATTTAAGGGACACATTCCAGTACCACGTTCATACAATCTCTGCTTTCCCCTCTTTCAATGTGCCATGTGGAATGCTGAACACATTGTAATTGGACATGAGAATGAGACGTGATTATGTGACCTATTTTCACCTGCCCTTGGGAGGCACACTACTGTCACAGGGTCCATGTACGTAGGATGTGTGTAAATGAGTGTGACCTTCAATGGTGTTGGATGGCAAATGCCAGTGCAAGGCCCATGGTACACATCCTTAACATAGACTGAATTGAAGATGCACTCGGTTGTGGCTTGCAGTACAGAATACCAATGAGGCCTTGCCATATCATGCAGACATACTTAGCATTGCCAAAGTGACATGATTTGGGTGGCTGCTCCACCAGAGCATCACTATTGGTGATACTTCATCAGCCTATTTAACATGTACGAGTGGGCCACATTGACTTAGGTGGTGTTGACGTTTGTGACTTGTAGGAAATGTTTTGCACATATGCCCTGTAGTATATGACAAATACATGGGGCAACACCAACAACATATGCATGGTGTTATTCAACCCAAGACAGATATGTGAATGTATTCCTACGCGATTGAGTACCTTGTTGTTTGTCATGTGCTTGAGATGTACTTACCGACCACAAGTCGATTCCCAAAGGACCCATTATGGAAATGCTCTTTGATGGCCGAATGCCAGAAAATATATTAGTCATGTGCACTGCCTGGGTACCTGGTAAGGACATAGATGAAAAGGACCAGATAGTACATCACTGCCTGCATGTTCATGGAATAGCGGTGCTTCTTGTTGCGGTAGATATGGGATGTAGCCGCAGGAGGCATAAGTTGCACATGGGTGCAGTCCATTGCCCCAAACACTTGTGGGAATCCTGCAATGGCATTAAAGCCTTGCTTGTTTTGCTGTTGTTGCTGCGCTGTGTTGGGGAAGTAGACTTACTGAGGCGTGAGTCTTATGATGGCCTCCAGGATGGTGGGGAGGAACCTGGAGAAGGAGGCCTGGGACAATCCTGCGACTCTGGCTGTGGTGGGTTGGAAAGTTACAGATTCTTTCATGTGCAGGACAGTGAGTAGCTTGGCCTGTGGAAGGATTTTGGTTAAATGCTGCAATATTGCCTGCACCCGTGGTGCAATCTGGTGCAGAAGACAAACAATGGACTCCCTCCTGAACCTGTCAGAGGCAATGACCTCCTCCTCCCTGAGCACAATGAGGGCTATCCGCTCCCTTCTCCTGTGCTGCTTCTGTGGTGGTGATCTCCTTGGTGCAATAGTAGTTGATCCATGACATTGTTGAGCTTGCTAAAGTGATTTGGGTCTTTTCTACTGTAGTACCAGTGTGCTAGAGTCATTTTGAAAACCAGCTTATCCCTGGGTAGTAAAAAAATGCTGCGAATGGGACCTAGCTGCAGTTTTGAAAAATGAGCGGAATTTTTGGAAATCCTTGTACATATGGCAGTGTCACTTTTGCGTGTGGTTTTCCGAGGGAATGTCTATTTTGCATATCATTTTCTGCAAATGCCACGAGCCAAACTGGCATCGGAAATAATAGGTGCTAACAGTGGAAAAGTGGAGCTGAGGGCTCTAGCTTTACTTTGTAAATATGGCAATAAAAAAAATACAGCAGCCTCAGAAAAATGATGCTTCTGTGGGGTTAAATCCTTGCAATTATGCCCCTAAGAATGCTATAATGAAACTTTTTAATATACAAACTCCAGAACATTGTTGAGTGGCATTCACCTACAGCATGCTGAATATTGTGATATTGTAGGGGTGGCTCACCCTGCTAACAGCATAGTACCTTGTGAAACCTTTAGAATTTTAAATAATATCAGATTAAATTGTAGTTTTGAATTCAAAGGCATCTGAAACATGAAGCTTTAAGAATGCTTAGCACTCCTTTTCTGCACTCTTTATCTGACTACATTAAGGTGGTGCTGATGCTGTAAGGGCATTCAAGGCTGTCATGTGTCCCCATGGCAAATGTATCACTTTAAGTCAGTCATCACCTGTTAACAGATATCACATTGTACCCTGGGACTAGAAAGCTTGCTGTTAACAAAGGAACTCTGGCCTCAAAAACCTCAAGGGTAAAGTGCAGTTGGGTGAAAAGCAAGGATTATCTGAGGCATCACACAAATCAGTGTAATACCTTGCAGCTATGAATTTTGTTGCGATGTGGAAAGTCATGAGTCTTGTTTTATCCCTTGTGCATGGAGACAGCTCTCTTTCATCAGGAACCTGTCACTCCTTTGCATTGAACGTTTAGAGCCTGGTGTGTTTTGCAGGACACATGCCATCAATACTAAGGGCCTCATTACGAGTTTGGCAGTGCTGGAGCAGACCACCATGCCGGCAGTCCGCTCCTGCACCACTAAACCAGATTAAGAGTGGCAAGTGTTGCCCCCCCCACATGCATCCCTATGCAAATTGCCTTTTCATGGAGTAAAGACCTCCATGGCACTGCTTCTGGTCCTGAAGCTCATACTATGCATGGCAGTGGTGTAGTGGTGTAGCGGCATATTACTGAGGCCCTGCACCACCATCAGGGAATGGCCATTCCCTGGTGGCTGCAGGGCGCAATGGAGGTCAGACCACCAAAGTTGTGATATGGCGGTTGGACTGCCTATGCGGTGGTGACTTGTCCACCACTGCCGCGTCCCTGCGTGTCTGGAAGTCCTTTGACCACCAGACTCATAATTGTAGCAGACCTAAAATATGCTTCTAAACCAGGCTCCTTTAATCTAAGCACACAAAAATTGGCAGGGGCAAAAAGGAAGATATCTAGTCACATCCCTAAACTACAAATCTCAAGCATGATAATCTTAGACTAAACTTTCTTGCGGTTATCTTATATAACATAAGTTATATTAGGATATGATAGTATTTATATAGCACACTTATACCAAATGGTGTCAAGGCGCTAAGCCAACAAGGAGGAGTGAGAACACCAACTACCAGCTAGAAGGCAGAGAGCCAGGGCTTCAAAGGTTTCCTGAAGACTGGAAGTGAGTCCGCCTTGGAAATGGGAAGGGGCAAAAAGTTCCAAAGTTTAGCAGCTGCCACAGAGAATGAGCAGCCACCCCATTTGGACCTGCGAAATCTGGAAGAAATATTTTTCTTCAGAGAAGAGAATCTCAAGGATCTTCCCGGATTATACGACTGAAACATGGTTTTAAGATATGGTGAACTGTTGCTATGCATTGCCTTGTACACCAAGTTCAGAACCTTGAAGGAGATGCGCTTCCTGATGGCAAGCCAGTGCAAGGCTTGGATTCCTTCCCTAGCTGACTGATACTTCTGGATGTTAAGAATCAGCCTCGTCGCAGCATTCTGTACCACCTGAAGCTTGTTCAGGGAGACTGCACTGATGTTAAGGTACGGAGCGTTGCAGTAGTGTGGTATCTATGGTTTAGAGTGTTAGATCCTCTATAGTTATTCACCTGTCTCTATTGTTTAGAATGCCCATTGGTGTTCTATGTTGGGTGTTCTCTCTTGAGTCAGTTACTGCCTGACTGCTGTTTCTAGCTGACGTGCTACATGTATGCTGTGGAGGAAACTACATTAAAGAACCTTCATTCTTCATCTATCCTGTCTCCGCCCTTCATTCAAGACAGGATTTAACAATTGGCGACGATTGGGATTATTTTCCTTCACATCCCAGCATTTATTGAAGCACTGGGAGACCTCATCAAAAAATCATTCGGCTCCTGAACTTCATCCAAGGAAAAATCTATCCGACATCTAAGGTCGTATGAAAATTTTACTCTCTGACATTTTCTTACCCTACCAGCGCGACCAAATCATAACTGCGCACTTCATTTTCTCGAACGATTTCCGCTCGAGCGCCACAAAGTCTCCACGTTCTCGTTGCTCGAGCGAGTCGATGCATGAGCATTCCATAGAACGCTGAGTCTTCTCTCTGCGCCATCTTCGTCCCATCTCCCAGTCAGCCAGTCTACGTCACAAAACTTCCGTACAAACTTTGACGGAGTGACGCATCTGACGTTGTTGCCTACTACGTGCCTCCATTTTGGTAGTTCACGCAAATTCAACCTCATTTGCATGCGCAGTCAATTTCTTACGCTGAAACATCATTTATCTTCGTCTGAAGTGTTCTTCAGTTTTCATCGTTCATCGTTACCTCAGCGCTGTGGTCATTTCTGCCTACACTTTCACCGCGCTGTACTGGATATCGTACAAACTAATTAAGTTGTTTCCAGGTTTGGATTCCATTTATTTAAAACGTCTTATTTCCACAGTTTCCACTGCACATATATCACTATCTTCTCGATGATGTGCACATCTGACAAAGTACTGTAAGTTATTTGTGAGAGACACAAACAAAAAAAAACAAAAAATTGTTTAATTTTAATTTTCAATAATTTTCCATTAAGTTGCTATTCACTATACAATTTGTACTAAAATGGCTCAAAATATTGTTACTCCTCCTTACTTTCTTCCTGACCCAGGTGTACCTAAAACAAAGTGGAAACAATGGTTCAAAGGTTTTGGCAGTTATATTATTGCTTTAGATGGCCAAAAATATGAACCAGACAGAAAGCTAGCCTTACTTTACAACAGTCTTGGAGCTGAAGGCCAACGTATATTTGACCATTTACCTATTTCTCCTCAACTTCATGAAACTGAGTGGGATTGTTTTCAGGAAGCTGTTTCTAGATTGGCCATATATTTCATTGATGAAACCAGTGTTGTGGTTGAACGTCACAAATTCTACACCAGACATCAGTTTGAATATGAGTCAATTGACACATTTTTGACAGAACTTAGAATTTTAATAGCAACTTGCGAATTTGATGGTAATATTGATTCTTACCTCAGGGACCAAATAATTGTCAATTGTTACAAAAAAAAGGTCCAAGAGAGATTACTTTGTTGTAGGGATCCATCCCTCAAAGAAACTCTTGAGCTTGCGAGAGGAATTGAGAGATCTGTCTCTTCTCAAAGGGTTTTGAACAAAAATAAAGGTGAAGCGTTGGCTGAAGCTGTCAATGCATTAAATGTCAAACCAAAGTCTTTCCAATTTAAAAACAAAGATTCCAGAGAGCCTAAGAAAAGCTTAGCGTGTTATAGGTGTGGTTCTTCTTCACATCTTGCTAATTCCAAAAGTTGTCCAGCTCTAAGTAAAACTTGTCTTAATTGTAAACGTACTGGTCATTTCACCAGAGTTTGTAACAGAAACACTGTAAAAGTTAATGCAATTGAAAATACTGAGTTGTCTGAACCTGAGAATGTATGTACAGTTGTATCTACTAAAAAGATTGTCTTGTACATTGATGCGGAGTTGGATGATGGTGGCCCTATCTGTGATATCACCATTGGTGATACAGTAATCCAAGTGACAGTAGATTCTGGCTCTCCAATTACCTTTGTCACTGATGTTCTGTTTAATTTACACTGGAATTCTTCCCAATTATTCCCTCCTGATATTCACACCATATCCTTTGGTGGTCATTCCATTGATATGTTGGGATTCTTCAATGACACCATAAAATTTGAGGACAGATCCATTGCCACAAAAATATATGTTGCCAAAAATGGGTACAACATCTTGGGATGGAAAGATCAAGGTAAGTTCGGCATGGTTTTAAGACCAGGCACCTTGTGTCCCATCTCATTAGTTGATGTTTGTCCTTCCACTAATATGGCTTTACAACAACTTTTAACCAAACATAGTACTCTTTTCAGGGACAAACTAGGTCTTGTCCATGATTTTGAGCATCGCATTGTACTCAAAAAAGATGCCATTCCTGTGGTCCATAAGGTAAGAAATGTCCCTCTATCAGTTAGGTCTCAACTTAAAACACACTTAGAGCAGCTTTGTATTGACAAAGTTATTGAGCCCATAAATTCGTCAGAATGGGTCGCTCCCATTGTTATCGCAAAGAAAAAAGGCAGCAAGGACATAAGACTATGCATTGATTTAAGGTCTTTAAACAAAAATATTTTAGTTGATTGCTTCCCCCTACCAAAAATACAAGACATGTTAGCTCAACTTGGCGATTCTAAAGTTTTCTCATGTCTGGACTTAAGATCTGCCTATCACCAGGTTGAACTCTGTGAAGAATCCCGTGATTTGACATCTTTTAATACTCCTTTTGGTCCCTATAGATTCCTTCGCATGCCTTTTGGGCTTGCGTCTGCCGCTTCTGTCTTTCAAAAACTAATGTACAAAATGTTTGGAAATTGTAACAATGTGTTGGCTTACCAAGATGACATTCTAATTTATTCTAAGTGTGATGATGATCATTTAAAGAAACTTTCCGAAGTATTGAACATTCTTGAAACTAATGGTTTCACTGTAAAAAAAGAGAAGTGTAAGTTCATGGTTGACAGTATCGATTATCTTGGCCATCACATTTCCAGCAGTGGCATTTCTCCCAAACAAGATCTTATTAAAGCCATTGTAGATAGTCCCAGTCCAGAGAACAAAGATCAATTAAGGTCTTTCCTTGGGGTTTGTGAATATTATTCTAGATTTGTGGATTGTTTTGCCTTACAAACCGAACCTTTAAGAAAAATGCTCAGGAAAGGGGAAAAATTTGTTTGGGATGATTCTCTTAACAAGACCTTTGTGCATTTAAAGAAGCTCATTGTACAGGCTCCCTCTCTTCATTCCTTTAGAGATGACATTCAGTCAATTGTCACGGTGGATGCAAGTGGCATCGGGCTAGGGGCTGTTTTGTCTCAGTTAGTGGATGGAGTGGAACAAACTGTTGGTTTTTCTTCCAGATCCCTTTCTCCTGCAGAACGCAGATACAGCACCATTGAGAGGGAAGCCCTGGCTTGTCTTTGGGCCACCAAGCATTTCGAAACTTACCTTTGGGGTAGAAGATTTATTTTGGTTACCGACCATAAACCTTTAGTGTTTCTTTTGTCGAACAAAGACCACAATAGTCTCAGTCCTCGTTTAGTTAGATTACTCTCAAGGATGTACGAATTTAATTTTTCTATTACACATATCCCCGGAGGTAAAAATACCCGTGCTGACTTCCTTTCTAGATGTCCCCTTAAGGTTTCTGAAGAGTCTTCTTCCCTTTGTGAGGACTCTGAGTGTGTTGTGGGTATGGTTGATGGTTTATTGTTCTCTGAGAGTATCATCAGTAAGGATGAGTGGTTGGATTGTGTTAAGTTGGACAAAGTCCAAGACGTAGTCAAAGGTCATGTCATCAAGGGCTGGCCCGATGACAGGAATCTTGATCCTGGCTTACGTTTGTTTTCTAAAGTAAAAGAAGAACTTACCGTTGAGGATGAATTTTTGATGAGGGGCTCCTTATTAATTCCTCCTAACAAACTCAAGGTAAAATTGTTGAATTTAGCTCATCTTGGTCATTTAGGAATCACTGGTACCAAGAAAAGGTTAAGACTCTACTACTGGTGGCCTAATCTAGATGTTGATGTAGAAAATTTTGTTGGCAGGTGTTCCTGTTGTTCTGAAGCTGACAAGTCTCTCAAGCTACGTAATACCCCCCTTAATCCTGTGCCCTATCCTCAAGGTCCCTGGGAGAAACTGGGCATTGACTTTATCGGTCCCATGTATAATCTAAAGCCTCATTTAAGATATGCCTTAGTCCTTGTGGATTATTTTTCCAAGTGGGTTGAGTGCAGATTCATGTCTGATCCTTCCACGGTTGGGGTTATTGATTTTTTGGATGACCTTTTTCATAGAGAAGGGATTCCAAAGTACCTAGTTTCGGACAATGGTGTCCAGTTCAAATCTCATGTCACTCAAAAATTTTTATCTAATCTTGACATCAAACACTTGACCGTTGCTCTATACAGCCCACAAGGAAATGGCATGGTTGAAAGAGTTAATAAGATGATAAAAGACACAATCCAGTTAGCCTGTGTGAAAAATTTGGATGTTTCTAAAGCGATTAAAGAAAGACTGTGGAGTTATCATAATACACCCCATTCCACAACTGGTGTTACCCCTTTTGTCTTATTGAAGAAACGTTTTGGTTCTTCCAAGCTTAGCCCCCCCTGGGTCCTTGACAAGACAAAAGTTGATGGGAAATTACCTGATGTTGGTCAGGTTCGTGACAGAGTTGTTTCAATGCAAAACAAGAGACAGGATTTAACAAGTAGTCAAGCTGGGAGGTGATTAGTGCAATGATAGTGGGCCGATGTAGGTCTAATGGGATATATGGCAATATTTTCCTCAAGAGTTTAAGGTTGTAAAAGCAGGTGCTGACTGTATAATTCACCTGGGCATCAAAAGACAGGCCCTAATCAAAGAGGACCCCCAGGTTTTTAGCAGTTTTAATTGGAAGGGGACCTCAATCTACGGGCCACCATGCAGTAGGCCAAGTTGAAGTTTCTGGGCCAAAGACCAGTACTTCTGTTTTGTCCGAATTTATTTTTATTGAATTATCCTAATGCTGGACATAAAATGACTGAACTTTTGGGCAACCGATTGCAAATCATTAGATATGGAAACAATGAGTTGTGTGTCATCCGCATAGGAGAGCACCTGGAACCCGAACTATCTCTCCAATTTTGCTAATGGGGTCACATAGAGGTTAAAAAGAGTAGGGCTGAGCGTAGATCCCTTAGGCCCCCTCAAAAAGGAATAAAAATCACTAATTTTCTCTCACTTTCCCTTCTTTTTATGGTACTTTATTTTGTGATTGTGCAGGCTTATCAATGTTTGCCTTGTTGAGAGGTATTTCCATTTCACAGGGTTTTATCAATTATTAGAGGTTTAAACCTAAAGCATGACAGCCTAATTACAGCTCAGCCAAAGCACCACAGTGCTCCTGGCAGACCTGTAGCATTGCTATATATGTGGGTGTTGTGAATACACATATGGCAGTTGACCCTCCAAACCATAGGTGCACTTTAGGCACCATTTACAATGTACATTTAGAAAAGGTAACTAGGTTAAACAAGGATTTTCAATGTAGAGTACATATTTAGGAAGACAAACAGGTCTTTTAATATTTTTCATTAGTCGTAAAGCGGACTTAAAATAAATGTGGTAAAATTGCTCACACTCTTTCACTGATAACTTAAGTAGCAAAATAGTGGCCGGGTTTAACTTTGGGGGAACCTTTGAATGAGGTCATATGTAGACGGGCATAGAGAACAGGGTGCCCAATGTATTACATACAGTTTGCAACAACAACAAAAATGCACCCAATTTATAATTTTAGGAATTAGCAATAACATTTACTAATA
Organism: Lissotriton helveticus; assembly: GCF_964261635.1. Taxonomy (NCBI): domain Eukaryota; kingdom Metazoa; phylum Chordata; class Amphibia; order Caudata; family Salamandridae; genus Lissotriton; species Lissotriton helveticus. Next base: position 872,944,837 of record NC_136068.1, on the reverse strand, counting down.
GGTCAGTTCCGAGTGGGCTGTAATTTGATCTACATTGCGAATGTCCATGATGCAGGTCACAAATTCCAAGCACTCTGATTGGTGGCTTGCTGGGGGTAGCAGACCACCATGTCTGTGAGTTTCTTTAAATTAAGGAAACGGTGCTGCATTAAAAAAATAATAATACGTTTGTTTGGGATTTGGCAGAATAGGCCTAGACATTGCTCACTCTCCAATAAACTCTAAACCACATACCGAGTCAGTACTTGAAGGGACGCATACAACACGCTTCTTGCAAATATTTAATCAGTATGAAGTAGCAAACCCAATTTTCTGAAAATACGTGAAGTACAAAGGAAAAAAGGTTTTTGAGGTCACAAACCACAATATGGATTATTTGTGACCATAAAAAGGTTTAGCGCATCTTGCCCATGTGAGTTAAAACATTTAGAAAAGGCCCTCCATTTCTGCAGGTGGCAGGAAAAAAACACATTAGTACAAATATTTTAACATTTTCACACTACCAGAGGTATATGAGCTGCAGTGCATTTAATATTTTATCTACCTGCCTGCAATTGTATCTCAATATTCTTTGATGTAAGCAAGCAGAAACCCAGAAACATTTTCACCACGTGAACGCGCCTGGAAGGGGTTCTTTCTAAAACCATTGCTCACTGGTAAACGTGGAATAGCAATTCCAGTGTGACTACTTATAATGTATGTTAAAATGAAGCGACTATGTTTGTCTTGGCTCTATTCTTCAAAAATAACACTGAACATGTTGCAAAGTACAATTGCCATGGGATCCAAATAGGTTAGTGGAATGATACTGTGATCTGTTAGCGGCCATTACTGCAGACACACACTCGGCTGCTGATTCTCAGGCTAGTGTAAAGGGACTGTTTCGCCCCGAAGGGTTACAGCGCTAGCAGATGTATCCATTAGCACCCCTTGTTGACTGTAAGATATAGCAATAACACTAGATCAAGACACCGAAATGAGCTGACTCTAATAGCCAAGGGGGCATCCTACAAAGAAATCAATTGTTCAGGAAACGGGAAAGTGGAAACGTGAAGTTGATGCATTCTAAGATGCATGCCCTTTTTGAAGAAAATAATCCTATACATATGTGTCTCTGTAAAAAGTGCAATGTATGGAGGGAAAAATGCAGTACCGACCAGTATAAATGAATTTGCTTGGATTTAGGCATTGAGGAATGCAGAGTCCATTTTGCGTAAATGTAGTTCAAGGTTTAAACACTGACTGCTTAGGTATCTAAATGTGAGTGAACACATCTAGAGGTACTGTGCTGTGCGTATAAACGTCGATTATGTAGCGAGCAGGAAAAGGGATAAAACATACGACTTTAATGAGTTTAGAAAAGATGTATTGTTCATGATCATAGACACAGGAGACAGCCAACCTGCAGCTTTCAAAATACTCATTCCAGTAAAGCTTCCTAAATACTGTCATATCTAAGCACATTTGGGGCATATTACCAAGCAATAGCGATAATTCCGCTATTGCTTGGTTAGCGATAAAAATTTATCGGCGAGCTGCGACGATTTTTATCGCAGAACGATAAAACGTTAAAAATCGGCCTGAAACGATAAAAATCGGCCGAAATGCATGAATATCGCTGTAAAGTCAGCAATATTCATGCATTACCGAGCGAATGCTCTTAGCCATGTTATCCACCTCCCATTGGATAACATGGCTAAGAACTGCTCAGGGCAGGTGTTAGCTTTTGGAGATATTCGCGCTTAGCGCGAATATCTTCAAAAGTTGGTAATAGGAGATAGCGATGTTAGCGACTGTTTCCAGTCGCTAACATCTTGGCACGCCCACTTTGCATGTCATTAGTGATACATTTCTCTGACATGCAAAGCGGGGCCCAAGATGGTCGCTATCTCATACTAGCTGTCGCTAACTGGTGTTAGCGACAGCTAGGTAATAGGGAGATCATTTTATCTCCGCTTTCTTGGCTTTTAAAGCCAAAAAAGCGGAGATAAATCCCTTGATAATATGCCCCATTGTCAATATAAATGTAACTCCAAAGGCAGACATTTACACGCTCCTCACCAATTGGCTTTGCTAGAATACTATGGTTACAGTCTAGGACCCTTTTGTATAAAAATATGTGCTTTCACAAGTAGTCAGCAGGAGAGCCGTGATTCTGTGGGAAGACATTTTTTTTGCTGTCATTCAGGCTGTTGCGAACAAGGAGTTTTGGACTAACTTATTAATTGTATTGACTTTCTTTCTGTGCAACAGAAACCATTCAATTTTAGCTGTTCAAGTGCTCTTTAGTGTGTACCTTACGATTCGAATCCAGAGAAGTCATGAGTGATAGATATATGGGTGCAGTATTGAGGAAGACCTATGTTTAACAAATGTCAGTTCAATCCTTGACTGGTCATATTTTATGCATATAACCTAAATATCTACATACCTTACAGCAGCCGTAGAGTGGTAAAGTATTCAGCCAATTCACTGACATTGCTGGGATGGAGAGGTGGAGAAGGTTTCAAATAGTTCAGCTTCAGTTTTGAAGTGTAGATTTATGCCCAATTAAGGTAAATTTGCTCCAGAACTCACTTGTATTACAATATATGTGTTACTGCAATGAAAATATAATAGAAGTTAAACATATCTACCATTTTAAACACATAGGGACCTGTTTACGAACCCCTTTGTGTCGCTCTTGCACCACATAACGTAGTGCAAGAGTGGCGCAAATGTAAAATGAGATTAATGAAGCCATGCAACACCACTTTGAGTGTCTCTGTGTGGCTTCATAAATCTCGAGTAATGTAACGTAGCACAAATAGCTGTGTTGCATTACTCTCTGCCAGGGAGGCATTACCATGGATGTTGTGTGGGTGTTCCCATGCAACATCCATGTATTTTGATGTGTTCCCAGATGTACAGGCAAACCTGGATATCTGACAAAAAGATACACCTCTGTGTGAGAAATATCTTTATTTCTCCTCATTCTTTCCTCTTTCTATGTGTGCTGCTTTCTGCAGCACGCATGGAAAGAGGAAACAGCCTCTTTCTTTGGGCAGGAAGGTTTCCCTTCCTGCACAAAAGTAACCCTGCCTATAACACAGGCACCCTTGAAAGAGTTATTCAACCAAAACAGTGAGGAAAACTACAAGAATGCATCATACTGGATGAATGTGGCTCTTTCCCTTTGATGCAGTGCAGCACAGCAAGGTTGTTTGATGCACTGCCCTGTACCACAAGAGTCATAAATATGCCCGCTAATGACATGGATAAATCACTCTGGTCCTCATTTGCAGACTTTTTGAATAGAGCAGCGCAGCAAATCACTTTGCTACGCCAAAGTAAAAGTGCAGAAATGCACCATATTTATGCAATACAGTGGATTAATTCTTGTCCTTTCTCCTTGTACAGACCTCATTTTGGCAGCCTAGTGCCAATGCAGGAACCCTTGTACCATGGTGCAAGGGGGCCTCCGTTGCATGCAGGGTTGTTTTTGTGCAGCAGGGGGCACATTCCTGCACAGAAACTATCTAAAGTGGTTTCCTCTTTCTGTGTGTGACGCAGAATGCAGCATAAATAGAAAGAGGAAAAAACGAGGAGAAAGAAATATATTTGTCCTCTTTACGCCTCACCTTGGGAGGCATAAGGACTTGCCTTTTTCCCAGGTTTACATGATTATTTAAATTGGAGCAGCATCAAAATTCATGGGTATTGCGTGGAAACACCAACAGCAAAGCCCATGGAATGCATCCCAAAAAATGTGTGCTACAACATCGTACTCAGCGATACAAAAGGGGATGATGGACGGAGCGTTTGAGCAAATCAAACACTCACCCCCAGTCAACTGATCTGGGTTTAATCCATCACCATTCTTTAGCCCACTCAGCCACCCCATTTCAGACATGGCCATATGCAAATCAGTCTGACCCTGTGCCTCATGGGAACAGTCCAGCCCGAACTGCCAAGCCATGTCTTCCATGGACCGGAAACAAGCAACCTGGGACCGGTTTCTGGCCAGTAGGCCAGCAGGTGCAGAATGGACGCCCAGGACAGGAAAACCAGATTAGGATCAGGACAGGACCACCAAGGTAAGACCAGCACCCGCAGTTCAGTTGCAACGCCTGCGCTACACCCTCTCTGCAGCTATCAGTCAAAACCCCAATTGGGTTATCGAATTCCCCAGCAAAGTGCTCCGCCAGCACTTAAGGTTCTCAAAACCCCCAATGGGTCTGTGAGACAGTCAGACAGAGTGCTCCGCAGCACCTCTGTTTCAGGATCAGCTATTGAGTGTGTTGGGTCAGTGACAGGTCAGCTATTCGGACAAGTCAGACAAATTCTCTAGCTAAACCTAGGCTAGTTATACTGTTTGTTGCAAGTGTAAGAATCCCCAATTTCGATTGGTCCAAAGACAGGACAGGTCATCACACCAACCAGAATTTGACTTTCTCAAGCCCTAATTTACATCTTTTTGGGACCGCCTATTGAATTTGTGGTTCCCATGACATGTTTTACACAAAACAATGGAGAATACAATTTTCATATACAATTGTTACAAATGTAGTACAGTTCAGCTCCGTTAGCTGGGCTACAGGTCGATTCCCAGGAGCATCTTGACTGTGGCAGCCAGCTGGCATGCGCAGTAGGGACTTCTAAGATGGGGTAGTTAGTGCCTCCCAGGCCCAAAGGATTCGATACATGAAAAGTAAAGGAAAACAATTTAGAACACAGAAATACATGAGTACACTGTATACCAGGAATCCCTATATGACTCCCCTTACTTTATACTAACTATAGCAATAAGATTAGTGCAAGACGAACAGCATTGCAAAAGCTGCAGGGCAAGCTTCGGCATGTGAGACCACAAAGCAGCCATCTTATAGCTAGTGCGCAAGGGCAAAGATTTCCCACCAGAACTGCGAGTACATCACGTCACGTGAGTGTGACCAACGCATGCGCAGAAGAAATTCCCGCTAAGCAGCGGCCATTTTAGAGGCAAGGTATTACGGTTAGTAAATACATATGCAAGCTTCACTGGGACACCCCGTGTAATGTAGAAATGTGCAATATTAGTAACACGAACATGTTGATTACATTTTATTAACGTTATTTGAGGTTCTTGACCCAAGCAAGTCGCTGTTCGCGCGAATCCTTGCTCCATCATATGGACTGGTACAATTTCAAAATTACTTCGGGCACCCATGACCCCAAGCTAACAAAACTGGTAATAGCACCCATAGTTCAATTAAAATCACTCAGCTTGCTCTCTAAAAAAATTCTAAAATTGAATAGCACTCCGAGATAAGGGATAACAGGGACCTATGCTAGGGTGTGCCAGCCAGCTTTAAAAAAAATCGAATGAAGGCCCTGGGGACTCGCAACTTGGACATAGGACTCAGTAAAATTTACTGACAAATCCAACCTGTCCATTAAAGCAACTAACTCATCTATTAAAACCTGCAAGCCCCGAGCTGTGCGGCCAATAAGCACCACATCATCGGCATACAGTAAAACTGGCAAAGATCTCTGCTCACTCTGGGGGAATCTGACTGAAGAGCCAAAAGGGCAACTTCAAGGACATTGATATAAATAGAGAATAAAAAAGGGGCTAAGATACATCCTTGACTTAGCCCTGAGTGCAGTTAAAATGATTGGTGAGGCCCTCCTCTTGAGAAAATCCAACTGCTGCCGACATGTGAACATGAAGAGACAAAAGCAGTGACACAATTGGGGGGTCAATACCCAGGGAAAATAATATGTCGCACAACTTGCTTCGATTGACTTGATCAAAAGGGGACGTAAAGTCCATAAAAGCTAAAAACAAAGTACCCGGTTGTAACACTGTATATTTATTTATTTAAACATAAAAATAAGGCATTGGTCCATAGTTGACATACCTGGACAAAAGCCAAATTGGACATCCAACAAGATCTGATTATCATTAACCCACAAAGAGAGTCTAGATAAAAGAACCCGAACCAACACCTTGACTACTTCATCAATAAGCGAAATTGGGTGGTAAGAGTGCAGATTATATGTGTCCCTCTTTTTAAAAATAGGTATGATGGTGGCAGTGGACCAGGAGGACAACGCCGCTTTCTGGGTGGTAACATTTAATACTTGGGTCAAAATTGGAGCCCACACTTCAATATTATTGTGGAAAAGGTCCGGTGGGATCTTGTCAGGGCCTGGTGCCCTATTTTGCGACAACATCTCAATACTCAGGTATACCTCCTCTAGTGAGAAGCTAACTGGTGAAACAGCGAGGCCAGGAATTATATCTACACAGGCCTGCAATATATGCACTTTCAAAATGGAGGACCCACTGATCTGGGGTGATATGATGGCACACAGTAGGTCTAACTTTCCCTGCAAAACAGGGGCTATTAATAGTCTTCCAAAAGAGTGTTGAATCCCTCAATTCGCCTGTTTTAATTAAATCCTCCCATACCTGTATTTGGAGCCTACGATCTTTCAGGACCTCTTTGTAAGGATGACAGAGACAAGACACCCTTGCCTTATCCCGGGGCACCAGTTTTCAAAGCTTCCTTCAAATGCCTTAGAGCCCATAAACACTTGGAATCAAACCAAGAAGGAGAAGCAGGGCCATGCCCTGCCACCTGCGTAGATAGAAGGCCAGAAACTACCTTAGCAATGGAGGCAGAAAAGCTTAGGACTTCCTCACAAGGATTAAAGGATCCAGACATATACATATCTCCTGTTGAAAGGTGGAAAAAAGACTATGATTAAAGGTCTTAACAACTATTAGCGATGATCTTAGACGCCTGCCTTGGTCCGTGGGGATTAAAAATGGCTGAGACTTTTAAGAGCTCATCAGGTAAATCCCCGCTCATCATAGAAAGTGTTGTGATCACTAAAGGGGCTGTGTTCTATATTAAAAGAAGCAGATAACCCGCACAAAGGAGCTGTCACAAAGATAAAATCTATAGTAGAGACAGAACCCCACCTGTATGTCGGTGGCATTTGCTGTAAAGAGAAGACTCAGTGGAATCTAAAGTGAATACCAGGTGATGAATATGTAAAAAATTGTTTACCTCCTCCCCTTCCGTGGTGTGCTCCATGTGCGGAACATCTGATACCAGACAGGGCTGTGCATTAGGAAGACAATTTAGAAAATGTTGACACAAATGGCAATTTAAGTCCCCCACCACCAAGAGGTTCTCATACCCAAAACCCTACTCCTTTAGGGAGTCTAAGGCACTATTAAGAGCAATAAAATTGGAGGGCCATCCCATCCCCCTTTTTGCATTATAAAAATTAATTATCACCAATGAGAATGCTCTCCCCATGCACAAATATATCCCCTGAAACAAATGGGAATCCCACTTCATGATCTGTAAAGCATTACAAAGTTCAAGATCTACAAACATAATAAGGCACCCACTTGCTCTGCCCATATTTGATTTTACTGCAGGGTAGAAAACAGTCTTGTACCCTTCCTAGAAGAATGTATTGTTTGACTTCCACGGCTCTTGTAAACACAATAATCTTAAATTACCTGATCTACAATAACAAGCTCTTGTCAGTGAACTTGGAGGACAGAACTACCACATTCCATGAGATAAATCTTAATTCATTTCCTGGTTTAGGATTAGTGCTCTCAGGAAGAGGTAAAAAAAGGAGGGGTCAAGTAAAGAGTCTCCTGAAAATGGGGATCGGCTGAAGGGATCTCACAAGGTGGGGGATCTGGCAGCGACTCAATCGGGCTTTAAGCTCTGGAAAACATCAGCACCTCTATATGCTGACGAAAAAGGACCTAAGTAGTGGGGTGATAGGGTAAACATCACCTTTACTTCCTGAAGTCAGTCCTAATACTTAAGGTCCGCTAGGGGAGCATGTGGATTTGTGAGTGGCTGAAGCACCCAATTCTACCTTCGTCGCACCCACCCATGATGTGATGCTCCACCCCTATATTCCTCATAAATGATTTTAAAGTTCTGTGAAGGATATTCCTTGCAAACTCTGGATATTGCACCGAGATAATGATGCAATCTCCACCAAGGAGTTTCCTTGAGGGCCCAGTCCAACCAACCCTCTGCGCCATGAGGATATCTTTATGGTCCCTAATGGTGAAACCAGAGTATAGGGTAAGCCAATGTGATTGATCAGTGGATTACCCCTCATTAAAAGACAATCCTGGTACCCCAGACAATACCACTGTGTGGGGCACATGCTGGGGGAGATTAATCACTGGGAACTGGGAGGATCTATGTATTTGCTCTCCTATTCTGGGGCATCTTCCATATGTGGGGCCACAGTGGACCGATTAGCATGGGCCAGACCATCTACATGATTACTGGAGATCCTAGGTCCTAGAGGGGTAGTCTGAGCCAGTACGACCTTGGACTTTGAAAGGATGTTTGCATGTAAATTACTGCACTGCTTGTGGGATTAACTACAGACATAGCATCAGCTGTGGGTAGTGGCTGTGGAGGTAAATGTTGAGGGGACTTGACCAGAGAAGTTATAAAACTGTCCATTTTACTTGGCAACTCCCTAGACGCTATTCCAAATTGTCCAGTCTGATCCAAATAGGAGATAATAGATCAGTAAAAGTCGCCGTGATCTTATATAACACTGGAGCCAGGTGGGTTAGCATCTCCTAAACACTATTCCCAGGCTGTCTGCTCACCTGTCCCTGATGCGTAATCATGGGAACCTTGACCTTCCGTTTCTGTTTGGGGGCAGGAGAACTGACCTCTCTTGTAGTGGGAGAAGAAGGAGGTTGTGGCCTGGAGGAAGATAGAAAATGTGCATTTTGAAATCTTAAGTGTAAGTCCTTTCATCTGTATGTTATTTAAAACAGCCTACAAATTATTGTCATGTTCTTCACAATCTTTCCCAAAATCTAAGATGTGGTCTTGAAAAGCATATGCTCCAGTACAACCCTCTAACATTTCTTTCATCAGTCTTTGAAAGACTGATGCAGCACTCGCTAAGCCGAACGGCATACGTAAAAACTGATACATGCCCTCAGGTGTAATAAATGCAGTCAAACTTTTAGATTCATCATGTAACATTACCTGGTGATAAGCACTGGCAAGATCCATTGTTGAAAAAACACAAGCACCAGATAGTGTGGAAATCAGTTCATGTATCTTGGGCAATAGATGGCTGCCTGAGTATGATTTTATGTTTAAAGTCAAGATATTTCCCAAGTTTCACATCAAATACACTTGGATACATTTTCTTTATATTGAAGACGAAATTCTCATTGTTAGATGAAACAATCTAACCAGAGATGAGGCATTAGGTTTGAGTTTCACACCCATCTCTTTCTGGTGAGACCAACCTAAAATAGATACACCTTTTTTAGCTATATACACTTTCCCTCTAGTTCGTCTACCTTTGAAATCCAAATCAGCCCATATAAATCCTTCTAAATCAATTTTATGACCAGAATAACCTCCAGGCCTGATATCTGGTGTCAGTAATTTCCTGTTTCCCCACAATTCTTCATAAACATCCTTCCCAATTATAGAATACCAAGCACACAAATCAACCATCATTGACATCTCTTTCCTGTCAATTGATATTACACAAGATGGAAAACCTTTACAATTGTCACTAGCAGCACATGAGATACAGTTAAACTCACTGAATTGCTCAGAAATATTCTCTTCTTCGGAGGTAACACAATTTACTTTTTGAGAAGATCTACACATTTTCCCAAAGTGACTTGTTTTCTTACATTTAACGCAAATTTTGTTCAACGCTGGACAACCTTTAAAATTTCCAACGTGATCAAAACTGCCACATCTATAACAAATTATAAAACTGCGTTTATTGCCAAACTTATTGTCTTTAGAAGTGAACTCTTTTTTATTGGAAAATGACGTCTTCTTAGGAACAGGTTGACTCTTTACGATTGATACTTCTGGTACCGAATCTTGAACTTTGACAGTCAAACTCTGAGATTGGCCTCTAATTTCACTAACACATTTTTCAGACTGTTCAATTCCCTTAGCAATATTGACTACAGCACTTAGAGAAGACTCCGTGCCTAGCCATAATCTTTCTTGTATTTTTTTACTTTTAGTTTTCATCATAATTTGGTCTCTGAGTACTTGTTCATAGTTAATGGTGTCAAAAGCACAAGACCCAGCTAAAGCATGTAAGGCACAAACATAGTTTTCAATAGATTCATCATCTCTTTGATCCCGTGAATAAAATTTGAATCTCTCCATCACAGTGTTAATTTTCTTTTCAAACCTGGTACTCAGTTGTTTCATTGCGATTTCAAAACCATCAGTTTATTCAGAGCCTTCAAGTGGAGGTAAGTTTGAAAAATCTTTAATTCCTTGTCCTCCTAAGCAGTGTCGTACTAAGTCAAGTTTCCTTTTTGACGAACAACCATCCTCTTCTAGGACTTCAACATAGGCCAAAAACACAGGATACCATAAATCCCATTCCATTTTGGGTTCACCAGCAACAGATAAGAAATATGGTGGAGCTACTATATTAGACATAATGGTGACAAAGTAAAATATAAGTAGGAAAAAAATAATAATATTTCCTTGAAGGAAAAAAAAATTATGTTAATGAGGTTTCATTCACTTTGAATAGTCTAGATTATTTAATAAATAGGCGTAAAGATGGGCGAATCATCGATGTCCGACTCGCAAGGGTTAACATAAAATGAAAAAAATAATAAAATGTGCCAGATACACTTACATGCAAATAAAATTGAGGAAATGAGACAAGCAGAAAACGTTTCTTACTTGCGAATCACTGTAGTCTGCACTTAAAGTAATTTAGTATAACTAACTAACAAATCTTCACTCGTGTAAGTATTCACAGAGAAAATCGGCAATTGAAGGTTGCCAACTCAAAATGGTTGACAACGTGCGTATGATGTCAGTGTTTCCCAGAGTGCCTCGTACTTCCTATGATTGAAACAATTATTAATACCATTTGCTATTGTGAATGTGTTCCCAAATTGCGAGTTCACTCTGGAAGGGATTTCTGAAATAAATGAGCAAGTATTTAAAAAAGCCTGGAGGCAACAATCATTAGGAAACCACAAAGCGCCAATTAAAAGTCATAATTTTTGTTTAATTGGAACCTATGTGCAACTTCAGGCTAACAGCAAAAAATAAACGGTTAGGTGATCTATCCAGGGTACTCCAGTAATAGGTATTCTTTTCTGATTTGTGATTTCTATATTCTGAAGCTTTACATTTTCCAGTGAAGTAAAGCAAGAAACTAAAGCCAGTGAGGGTCCTCCAAAGTCAAATACACTGTTGTTGAGATCCCACTTAAGCCCTGAATTTTGGTGCCTCACGCTCCAAGCTGGACATTTCAAGGTTACTGCTGAGGTAGATTTGCCATCTTGTATGCTCCAAAGTTAAATATTGCTACTTACCTTCTTTTCTTAGCTCTTGAAATCAATATGTGAGTGGAGGCTCAAGATAGTCAGGGATCCATGAGGCTGCATACCTTCACGGCAAGTACCTACTAAAGATATTTTTTTCTTAATGTGCCTATTGAGGGTCTTCTGTCCCTGAGGACTCCTCAAAACCCTTCAGAGGTGAAAAACTACTGAGCCCTAATCAGTTGTTGGTGCTAGAAAAAAACCTCCTGTTGATTCCTACAGCCCCTAGGTCTTCAAGGAAGGCACGAGGGCTACCCTTAATGTAGACTTTGTCGCATAATTTGTTTGCTCATTATTATCACAGTGTATTATACAGGTTTGCTTCTTGGAAAAATGTATTTCCACATTTGATTTCTTCCTATGTTACTATATGAGGGAGAGTTTGTGCATTCCTGCACTCTTGATAGCAGTTCTAGTTGAGGATGCTTGGACATAATATTGAAAACAAATGTTGTGATGTAAAACTTTTGTAGCACGAATATTGTGTTGTCATAAATGTCCTGAAGATAAATATCGAAGATAAGTATATTGTTTTTAGTGCGGTAAAATATATAGTTTACTAAAATATCTTTGCAAATAATAGTATTTTTTATGATATTTTTGTAGAATAGGTGTGGCACTTTTGAAAATGACTTTATATATTTGATTTTTTTTTTTATTTATCTTATGTATATTTATTCAAAACCGTATTGTCATGATTATCGTGTTTTATCTGAAAATGTATGTATTGGTAACATTTTAAGTAGAAATATATGCTTTTAAGCAGGGGATGTTGGGTTCTTAGGGGAGAAGAATGGGGAGATTTTTAAATTATCTTTGGATACATTATGTTTTTTTATGTGAATTTAATTTTAAACTATGTTTATTATTTACATGTTTTTGAAATGTAAAATTATGAACATCTATGTAATTTGAAATAAATCAATTTCATTTAAGTTGTACATTTATATTTTAATTTTCTTTTCAAAATTATTTTACATTTAGTTATCATTCATGTAATTGTAAATTTAGGTTTTATTGTGTTAAGTATATTTTGTGTATATAATGTGTAGAGCTGCATCAATTTTAAAAACACAGAACTGGATTGTTTTCAAATGTAATTTTTTACAATTCTAACTTTTATAGTTTATCTGAATGACAACATTATTTTAAATAATAATTTTATTTTTAAGAGGTAAAGGTTTAATATTTTACATTTGTATACATTTGTTTAAGTATTACTTATGATTTTTTTCATATATATTATTAATATTTTAATATTAATAATATTTACATTGTTTTATATATTTTTCAATATATAAGAATTTTGTGTTTATCTGTTTTTATTGTTTGTATATATTTTGTTAGTGTTGACATAATGTAGTTTTAACCCCTTCCGCGCTGCGTGAATTTTCGTGCTGTGCGGGCGCCCACCATGACGTAGGACAGCCGGAGGCATCCGAAGTACACAAGGGTTTAAAAAAAAAAATATATATATATATATATATATATATATATATATATATTTTTTTTTTGTAATTTATACTATTTTTTTTTTATATCTATTATTGTTTTGTATTTTCAATGGTGTTTCCGAGTATTCAGGTAAATTATAAATATAAATTGGAAGTTATATTTATTTGATTTGTATTTTTATTTATATCTTTTACAAATAATGTATTGCCTTATATAAATGTGCATGTTAAACCTTTAGGGCCTATTAGGATGTCAGTAGGCCAAACGTCCGACCGACACCCTAGCGGGACAGATTCCGCCTGACTATTAGTCGGCGGTTCCACCTGCCGAATTAAAATGTTTGGAGGGGCACAACAGGTGCTCTCCGGGCCTCATAGTGGAGGCCGAAGGGGATGGCGTCAGAGGGAAACACACGGGTGACTCCGTTTCTGACTGCCTTTCTATATTGGTTCGATATCCATAGAAAAGCTATTGGAAACATGTTTCGTAATCGCCACAGCGTGCCTGAGTTACCACCACCTCCATTTATCGGGAATCCGATCCACCCTCCACTGGAGCCCGTCAGAAGCGCAACGGAATTCCCCCATGGGTTTCCATCTGACCGCCAGTATGGTAATAGGGTGGTCAGACAGAAACCTCTGATATCGGGCGGAAAACCTCCTACTAGCTGTCGGATCGTTTTCCTCCTGACATCATAATGAGGCCCAAATTTTCGAACATCTTCTCCAAAATGGTTTAGATTGGAATGCTAATAGTAAATCTGACCCCTGTAGTGTCCAACACCTTCCCCACAAATCTTTAGATTTGAGTTGAATTGTAAGTCTAACCCTTTTAGTGTTGAACACATCCCCAAAATGGTTGATATTTGAGTGGAAATAGTAAATCTAACCCCTTTGGTGTACCACACCTTCCTCAATATTGTGTATTTTGGAGTGGGAATGGTACGTTTAAACTCTGTAGTGTTCAACACCTCCCAAAATGCTTTAGATTGCAGTGGGAATGGTCAATATTACTTGTTTAGTGTTAAACATCTGCCGTAAAATAATTTGTGATTTGTAATTTTGCAACACATGTCAAGATTTTTACATATTTTTTACTTTTGTATTTCATTGAGTTTGTTTAATAAATATTTTTATATTTTATTTTTCATACATACTTTTTGTTCAAAATAAAAATAGTTTTACGTATTACAGCGTTACAACATTTTATACTTTTTTCACACATACATTTTTTTAAATAGTACTTTTCATCTTTACAGTTTTGCAATATATTTTTGAATATAGTACTATATAATATAAAGTTTCATTTCTCCATGTTATATTTTATATTGATTTATGTTTTTATTTTGAGTATTTATGTAACTTGTGGTTTAAATGTTCATAGTAAATTGCACTTTGTTTTTTAGGCAGCAGTGCATAAATGAGTGGTATGTTAGGTTTTTGATGTTCATCATGTATGGTGTATATCTGTTTGAATAGTGGAGGGCACATTTTGAATGTTCCATCCATCATCCACACTTCACATTGACTTAGGGCTTCATTATGAGTCAGGCTGTCTACGAACCACCAGAAAAGTGGCAGTGCCGTGGTGGCTGTCTTCCTACCACCATATTAAGACGAGGGCAGTCGGGCCACACTGGGACCACTGCAACCAACAGGAATTAGAGATCTGTGGCGGTGGCGCTGCAGTCTTGAGGTCGCAATATGCTTAGCCGGACTGCTGCAGTCCCGCGAAGCACATTACGAGTTTCCTCTCCACCATGGTTTTCATGGCGGTGAGCCTGCCATAAAAATTGTGGCAGAGAGGAAACAGCCCCCTGTTGTCTTAGGGATGTGGGGTGAATGCAGGTGGTACATGTCGTTCCCGCCTGTGTACATTCATCCAGGACCTGTACAGCATGGAAGACAGCAGTACATGGCATGCCGGTATGGATTTTGACATTCCCATGGTCGTGCCCTTTGCATAGGCACCACCATGTGAACGTCAATGACCGGTCTGCCAGACAGGAGAAAACTCATCATCTCACAGGCGGTTCAACTACAGGTTTGGCAGTGTGGGAGCAAGGCAGTCGTGCTCCTGCACCACCAAACTCGTAATGAGGCCCTAAGACTTAGGTTATTTTCAGTTGCAAATATGATTACTCATCCGTTGGTATTGTGGTTGCCATGTAGGAGGAAGGGTTCATTGTTATCTGTAATGGTTAGGTATTCAGGAATCTGAATGTCTTAGAATTTCTAGGCGCAGCTGGGGCATGACTTTTCCCATTTTAAATACGTGCTATTATACATTTTAAGGTAGAAATTGTTGTGCTGACCTGTGATGTGCTCAGATACTTCAGTGAATTTAACATATACATTTTTAGTAGCGGGCTATTGGGAACAGGTGCTTCCCTCCATTAAATCTCGGAAACCATGCCTTACTTTTTTTCTGGTACATTTGGGGGTAAATGGGTTCTCTAACATTAAAACCAATATTGTTTTTTTTGTTGCCCTCACATAACAGGTATTTGCTAAAAATTTAGTACATTTCCAATTCACATCCTCAGTGCTCTTGCGTTTGCCTGGCTGTATGTTAATTCAAAGTATTAAAGCAATTGATTGACTTTCTGTGATGTGATATATGTGACTCTATCTAACATTCTGTGTGAAAACAGTTTAATTATAAAAGTAATTATTATGCTAGAAATGTTTATTTTGTTTGGTTATAAAATCTAAACATGCTTTTAATGTATTTACATTTTATACCACTCAGCCTTCAAGACCGCTGTCATCAGAACAACGAAGAAAGCAGGGCAACAAGAAAAGACGATTGCCAATGCAGTCAATAGTAAAGAACTTTTCCCCCGTGGTCAAAGAATTTGCCAGACCCAGAACAAAGACAGCAGACATCCCACCCTCTCAAAATCACAGCAACAACGTTGGCACTGCAAGGTTAAGGAGATATATGACAGCTTTGACAGCCACCACACCTGCAGCAATCACACCCTATGACACCAGAACCCAACAGACCCTACTCAGCTGGACTTCCCTCCCTGCTGCCGACATCCTTGAGATCATGGAGAGCATCCACTCTGGTGCACCCTCAGACACCTGCCATCACCACATCTTTAAAAGAGTTGAACCCACCACCATTGCTCCTGAACTCTACTGCACCAACAACTGCTTAATCTACTCTGCCTCCTTCTCGGAAGACTGGAAACACGCAGAGATCATCCCCTTGCTGAAGAAACCCTCTGCTGACCTCAAGACCATCAGCCCCATCTCTCTTCTCCCCTTCCAAGCCAAGGCCATCAAGAAGGATATCAACACCAAACCTTCTGAGTTTATCAAAGAAAATCACATCCTGTACCTCTCACAATCCGGCTTTTGAAGCTACCACAGCATGAGACAGCCCTCCCCACAGCCACAGATGACCTCCACACACTCCTCGACCGAGGTGAAACAGCAGCCATCATCATCTTGGTTGCCTTCGATACCGTCGCTCACCGCAACATAGGTTACAAGATGCCACAATGATGGCAACCTTGACAAAGCCCTGGATTGGATCCGCTCCTCCTCACCTGCTGTACATAGAGTGCAGGGCTTCCACAGTTCCACTCGGAACCCACAAAGATCAGCTGCGGAACACCTTAGGCTTCTCCCTGAACCCCACTCTCTTAAACATCTACATGACCCTGCTTGGAGCAATTGTCAGGAACCACAGACTCAACACCGTCCCCTATACCGATGACCACCAGCTGATTCTCTCTCTCACCAATAAACACAGAGTCACCAAGACCAAATCCATGACGGGATGAAGGCTTTCTGGACCAGGAAGAAAGACAGTTGCTTCAAGCTCCATGCAGAGAAGACAGATGTCCCCATCATGAGCTCCACTCCCTCCACCTGGGACGACTCATGGTGGCCTGCCTCACTTGGAATCCCCCCCATAGACCAGGCACAAGACCTAGGGATTATGCTGGACTATTTCCTCACAGGACTGCCAAATCAAAGCCATCTCATCATTCTGCTTCCACATGTTAGGCCTGCTCTGAAGTATCTTCAATGTGATCCTCACTGAGTTCAGAAAGATGGTCACCCTTGTACTCATAAGGCAGCAGAATCAACTATGGCAACGCACTCTTGACCGGCATCATCCAGAAACGCCTCTGCTAGACTCATCCTCAACATTCCCCACCACAGCCATATCACCAGCCACTGGTGAGACCTCCGCTGGCTCTCAGTCAACAAAAGAATCACCATCAAGTTCCATACACACGCCTACAAAGCCCTACACAATGCTGGACCTGTGTACCATAAACATAGCCTCATATTCCATGCACCCACAGAGACCTGCCCTCCGACCAACTGGCCCTGGCTACTGTCCCAAGTATCCACGAGACCACAACTGGAGGAAGAGCCTTCTCCTACTTCACAGCAAAGACCTGGAACACCCTGCCTCTCCACCTCAGGCAATCACCGTCACTACCTCAATTCAGGAAGGACCTCAAGACCTGGCTCTTTGACCGAACCACAGTGCCTTTGATGGATCAGCTGCTCCTCTGGCAGCACCTTGAGACCCTTACAGGTGAGTAGTCGAGATTCACAAGCCTCCTGATTGATTGATTGTTTGCTTAGATATGTGGTTTTGATTTCAGTTGTAATTAGTTTCCTTCTGTTTCTATTTCATGTCCTCGAGATTTGGGTCAGGTGGGCTTTTTCTTTCTGTTGGTGAGAGAATGCATTTGTAGTAACTGTGTTTGGTAAGGATTAGGCACATCTAGACGGTGCCTTCAAAGTGAAGTTTACTAATACAAAGGAGGTGCGAACAACATAGCCTCAGATCATCTATCTCAGGCTCCAACTGTCTCCTGTTCAATACCAACGTTCCCCCAGGGTCATTCCACATTCCATGGAACACTGAAGTAGCATTCCATGGACACTGCAATACATGACCCCTCAATACTACATTACTCCTACCTTAACACAAACACTAACAGTGTACCTAAATAAACATGTTATGCAAAAGTGAAAATATGCACATATGAGTCCCAATAACAAAATATAAAACCAAAAATCCCATACTGGTTCAAGGAGTACTGGCACCGTTAACTTTCCTAATAACAGAGGCAACAGAGAAATGTAACAATAATGGACCTCCTTACCCAAAGGCTCCTGTGAACCCCATCACTGCCATCTTGTGAAGTTGAGTGACTGGGACTACCCATTTCCCTTGGTTTCACCAATACCTCTCTTTGGGTCCCCCACAATCTGATCACCACAACACCTCACCACTCTACCAACATTCCACCAACTGCTTCCATTAACTCTGACTGCCTTACCACAGACATTATCCACCACCAGGGGTCCAATAAATCTTTCTCCTCCCTTTATCCATGAACTCCCTTCATAATATGAATAACATAAACTTCCTTAAATATGATCTTCTCACTCTTAACTGAGGGTCATAGTTCTTTTTGCATAGACTTTGCCACAGCTGTATTCCTCTTGACTGTCACAGGTGGTGACAGTCAAGAGACTGCAGGTGGT
Source organism: Lissotriton helveticus (assembly GCF_964261635.1). Lineage (NCBI taxonomy): Eukaryota > Metazoa > Chordata > Amphibia > Caudata > Salamandridae > Lissotriton > Lissotriton helveticus. The sequence continues at coordinate 872,926,474 of NC_136068.1, read as the reverse complement.
GCAGAATGATGCAGCTAAGCTTATTTTCAGACTTCCCAAAAAGACCTGGGCTACCCCCCTGCTACACAAATTGCACTGGCTCCCCATTCAACATAGAGCTCAATTCAAGGGCATATGTATTGCCCACAAGGCAATCTATTGCCAAGCACCAGGGTATATAAAAGAACGCCTAGAGAAATATGTTCCCAGACGGACACTGTGATCATCTGAGGCCTGCCGTCTAGCTCCCCCCATTACACTACTAAATCCAAAGGGGGTAGAGGATTTTCTGTCTTTCTTCCGCAAATTTGGAATAACTTACCTGAGCACCTCCGTATGGAACGTGTCTTCACTTTTAGGAAACAACTAAAATGTTCATATTTATACAGGTGCTAAGTACAGTGTAATTTCTGGTGTCGCTGCTTATGTTTCCATCTGCTCTAGTGACTTGCTCGCTTTTCTCTGTAAGCGCCAAGAGACCTGAAGAGGATTTTGCGCTATATAAAAGGCATATAACAACATAACATAACATAAATTAGCACAATATACGTTGAGCCCTAGGGGCGTACTAAACCATATATTCAAAAAGTAGTATGAGAACCATGACCTGCATAGATACAAGGCCTAGAGCCAGTAGAACCACTGGGACCACCAGGAACCACCCAAGGTAGTGACACAGGGGACCCAGGAGGGACGCGTGCAGTGTCTAAACACAGCCGCAAATCCCTATTAATTTCTATGGAGAAAGTCGCAGTTGGAATTTTAAAGATAAAGGACACTTAAAAGAGGACTTGGAGCAAACCCCTTTAGAACTAGGAGGTTCTAGAGTCAACACCCACGGGAGCACCTGAGTACTCGAGTTACCTCACCTAGGGAAACCGGATGCATAGGTGTCTTTTGGTGTAGGGTTTTGCCATAATTTTCAATGGCGATCTGCTGAAAAGTGCTGCTGGCATCCAAGTAGAAAGTGTCTGGGGTGATCCAAGCCTGGATCAAAGATGAGAAGAACCTGAAAGCAGAGGGGAAAGAGTCTGGGTCCCTTGTCAGTGACCAGGGGTATGATAGTCAAATGCCCACCGATGTCGGTTGATTTCAGGTGAAGAAGGTGAAGCTTAACTCTTCAGCCACGAGGACCAGAAGGTGTTGACGACAACCAGGTTTTGGAATTGAGCTGTCCCACAAAGGATGTCGAGTGCTGCAGTGTTGGTTTCAGGATTGGACCAAACAAGCCTTGGCAACAGCAACCCATGCAGAAAGCAGAGATAGGCTTTGGTGCAGACCGTCAATGTCTGAGGGACTCACCACTTGGTAGGGAGTCAGGGCATGTCTGAGGCAACCAGGGAAGTCCAAGGAAAAGTAGAGTTACCTTTGAGGGGACCCACCAATTGTCGTACCAGAGATCACAAAGGAGCCTCAAGCGGAAATGCAAGAAGCGGGCTCACAGAACACTTGTGGAGTGTAGGCCCACAATCTTTAGTGAATATGGTGCTCGGGGCTTGGGCTACAAGTAACCCAAAGCACAATTTCAGGAAAGCTCAGGGAGGTAATGCACTAGAAAATGTGGACTGTGTCCAGGGGTTCCGGTTCCACATCACTCGTGAGGGCTGCGGGTCTCAGCATTGCTGGGGATTTGGGTCGGCCTTCGAGAAGTCTGTAAATCCTCTTCCTGGTCTACAATTACTTTGGAGTCCGGCAGGAGCTTCAGAGATGCAGACCAGCAAATGCTTTGTTGGTGCCTGCTTGAGCAGGGGTTTCACTCCTTGACCCCAAGGGAGATTTTTTGGTCCTCTAGTCTTTAGTAGAGAGTTGAAGTTCAAGGATTCAGTTTCAGAGTTTCGTCCAGGTGTAATCTCAAGTCCAGTTGCCAGGGTTCCCTTACTTATACTAAGAAAAGGGGGTTGGACAAACTCTGGGGACCCACCTATGGCAGGGTCTGGAAAGAGGGGTGGCTACACCTATTTCCTTTATCTAGTTTCAAACCAGAGCAGGGGCTGGTTGCCCCTGTAACCGGTTTGAACTGGACTATGCACAAAGACACCAAATGTGCCCCAGTGCAGACTTCAAAGCACTCTCAGAGTGCAACGACCTAGCCCCAATACACTAAAACCAGTCTGGGAGGTGGTTACACCTCCCTGTGACAGGAAACCTAGGGTACAGGCCTCCCCTTCCGGAGTTTCGTTCATCAGCAGGAGGCCAGACTCGTGTCTGTGGCTGCAGCATCCATTTTGTGATGTCAGGGCTCTTGTAAATTATTACGGGTTAGACCAGTGTGTACATGTCTCTCCCTTTAGAAGGGTGGAATTCTACCCCTGGCACTAGGACTGGTGGGGGAGTAGGATTCCAAAGGGTTTGACACCAAACACAACATGTTTCCATGCAGCCATTCAAAGTTAGCATTTACCGCGAGGTTATAATGCACTTAAGGGTATATGGTCTGGCTGCATCACAGAACAGCCCCCGAGAATTGGCTCTGAATGCTGCAGAGGGGCCCGTCTCATGCATGGGCACCCTCTCACACAAATCCAGGCACTCTGCCTTCAGGATTGATAAGGCCTGCCATAGGAGTGACTGATAGGTTTATATGTGTCAGTGATTAAAGGTAGATATAGGTAACCTAGATCTTAGTAAGGGATGCATGCACCACCTTACCCAGGCTGCAGAAGCATTTTGGAAGGCTTCCCAGGGGTGGCATAATACATGCTTCAGCCCCTGGTAGGCCTCTGGGGTACCTATGCCCTTAGTCCCTAGTGTACCATATACTAGGGACTCACAAGGGTACCTCAGTAACCAAACTGGGGTGTACCTAAAGTACATGCAATCATTTTGGAGAGGAAGCAGCTAGAGCTAGGCTGGGGTTCTGGATAGCACCAGCAGAAAGTAGAGATAACCATAGTAAGCAGATCCTACTCTCCTACAACCATATCATAGAACTTACAGCATTCACCACAACAAACTTGTTTGCAACCTCCTACTGAACACATTGTACTGCCACCATTGCTTTGGGAATTATACAGTGATGTCCTAACGTGTTTCACATTTCCTGATCTAAACAAAATCTTAACTTCATGATTCACAAATTTGACAACATTGTCTGACAATGGAAACTGTGGAAAATCTTCCTCATGAAAATACACAATGTTGGCATTGGGTTCTGACACAAATTTCACTTCAGGCCACGTTGAATACAAATTGAATAAAACCAATACATTACAACACTGGCAAGGAAGGGCATGAACCGCAGCAATCAGATCCCCAACTTTCTCCCATGCACAAAGTAGTCACTCAGTGGCTTGTAAAGGTGGCTTTCTTACTAAAAAGGTTTCTCTGACAAAGCACAAATGCCACATCTATTGACAAATTCATGTACCTATCTGTCAATTGAAGGCCACCAAAAGGTTTTCCTCAATCTATTCTTCATAAACGTACCACCAATATATTCATGATATACCAACTTTATAAACTTGTACATCAAGCCCACAGGAGGTCCAATTTCTCCACCTTGTGTAACAAACCATCCTCTACTGAAAAATCATCAGCGACCTTTCAAAACAGTTGGCATGCCACTTCCACTGTTTTCTCTTTAGACCATCCCTCAGAAACATACTTGATAGTTTGCTTAATGACCTCATCAGGGACAACTTCCGTCCTACAGTCTGCTCAGGAATGGCACATATCTCTTCCAAGTCAAATGCTCCAATCAAACAACTTTCTTCACCCTCTTCATTCTCTATATCATTTTTATCAGAGGATGAGCATCTAGATTGAAAATCAGCCCTTGCATTTTTCACCCCGAATATGTAAAATGTCCAAGTGAAATTGCAAAGGCTTAGTAGATAACCTAGCTATGCGGGGGGTTTGGTCTTTCACCTTATCTTCACTTAAAATTGTAACCAACGGTGTATGGTCAGTTTTTACTGTGAACTTGGCCCCCACACATAAGGTTTAACCCATTGAATACCCGACCAAAATGCTAAAACTTCCTTATCGATAATGGAGTAATGTGTCTCAACCTCCCTGAGCATTCTGTATGGATATCTAATAGTACGTCCTGCACCCATCTCCTCTGAGTAAGTACAACCCAATCCATGACTGCTGGCATCATCAGTTATGCAGCAAGTCAGCTTAGGGTTGAACGGTTTTAGCACTTTAGACATTGCAAACCTGCACCTACTCCAGTCAAATGCATCATGACTGTAACTGTCCCAAACAAATGAAAGATTTTTCTTCAGCAGATCTGTCAACATTTGGACGTGTGTGTCAGAGCTGATGGCTCCTCGGGAGAAGTACACTCAATATGCCCACCTTCCAGCAGCACCAATTATGTGAGATTAACAACAGAAGGTCGGAGTGGCCAGACAAGGTGAGGTGATTTTAGGGAGGGTACTGCGGGGAGGGAGACCTGGAAGGAGACGAGGACCCACTTTAGAGAAGCTGAATTGCAATCAAGGGGTTAGTATATATTAACAATTTCTACAAATGTCATTCGACACCTGCTCACTATCTTACCTTTGGAGGGAATATTAACACAGACACTGTATAGTTACTTTGATGTCCATAGTATTCTCAGCTGTAGTTACCTTTGACCACATACAGTAAACTCATGTGTTCTGAGGGTAAAGTTTTAATACAGCCTTGCAGTTCCTTCACTGTGTGGTTCTCAAGTGTTTTGTGGGTTTGTGCTGTAGATTATCTCTTGCAGTTCCTTCACTGCATGGTTTCCAAGGGAGCCGCTGACCCCTTAGTTTTGGGCTTGTAGCGCTACAAGAGTCCTAAGTTAACACTCTTATTTGCAGAACAACAACATCACGTTACCTCCTATATCCTGGAGAAGCAAAGAACTAATGTAAATATATTTCAATAATTTGTATGCACATAAAGTCCTATCTGTGATTTGGGCAACCTCACACCGTTCCGTGCAAGTCTAGTATGTCTAGTGCACTTGAGCACTGATGGCCTGGAATACACAGTGCATGTCCTTTAATGCAGCTGCTAACGCTACACCCACTCACGCATTTAAAATAAACAGGGTCCAATACACTTAACAGCGCTGACCTAGAAATGAACCAGGGTCTCTTACCATGACTCAGTTGACAGGCACAATTCTCATCGCACTCTATGACAAACAGGAACCTTATCAGGAACACTCTGACTCCAGTGTTTCTCCAATCATGAGGGGTTGCCGTTGGGTGAGGATGATAATATGAAAGCACTACACGAGATGATGCCCAAGAGTTGGAACTCTCACGGGAACTCTGTGCATTGGGAATGAATACTCGGGGAGTCTAAAACAGTAACCTGACATGAGTCTGAGGATAAGAGGCATGCACAAGATGGGCTTTATACATAACAAAGTGGCAACATAACAATGTGTCAGAAAACATACTAAATACAATGAAAACATCCTTCCTCTTGGGAAGACATCCTTCCTTATGATGGTTTTCTCATGTTTACACAGCAATGTACCTTATGTAACCAAAGACTCTAGCAATGTCAGTAGCAATGCCAGATAAACACAGTACACAGAAAAATTAGTGGTATGGGTATATGGGTTCCTCATGGACCACGGCAGTGAGTGGCATAATCAGGAATAAATCTGCCATAAAACTCACTCAAGCCCATAAATTACTTCAGAGTTGTTTTGTCTGTGAGTGCTACTGCTACTTGATAATGGCATCAACCAAACCTGGACTTGTTTCAATACCATCACCCAAACCCACATGGCCCAAATAATCAACCTTTTCTTTGAGAAATTCACACTTCCCCATTTTTTGCACCACCCAATTTTCCTGAAGGATATACAAGACTTGGTCAAGATTCTTGTTATGATCTTCTATGATTGAAGCAAAATTCAGAAAGTAATCCTGAAATGCTGCTACACCTTTGGCTCCTTTCAAAAGTTGGTACATCACTCTCAGGAATACAGTTGCGGCTGTGGCCAACCCAAACGGCATCCTGCATTACTGGAACATGCCCACCAGTGAAATGCTGTGAAATGTCTTTAACCAGGTTCCAAGACCACCTGATGGTATGCTGAAGTAAGGTCTCACTTGATGTACCATGTTGCCCCTGTAATGAGTGCCAACAAATTCAATATCTCTGGAGATGGATGAGAATCCACCCAAATGTCTTTGGTAAGGCTGAGCAAATCTACACAGACCCTCAAGACCCCATTCCATTTGGGTGCAACCATCAGTGGAGACACCTAAAGTGATGACTCAATAGGCTATATTATCCCTTTATCACATAACCCTCTAAACCCATGCTCTAGATCACCTATGATTGAGAGTGGGAAGCTGCATAGCTTGTGCTCAATGGGAATGGACGCTTCCTTGACTTTGATCTTATGGCAAAAACCCTTTGATGGTACTTATTTCTTTAGAGAATACTAACAGATATTTTAATCTTGACTATTCTATCTGATCTTCACAAATAACCAAGATTTGATCTTTAGTACCCCGTCTCAAAACCATCTTAAAAAACAATTGATGGAACCAACCCAAAAGGAACAACACTTAGACTGTCACATAGACTTCCCAAAAATAGCCCTGCCAATGAAAAGCGTAGTTTCTTCACAAAACCCTCCTAACTCAATTCTCCTTCCATCAAATTTGATAGGGGCATGGCCTGGAGGTTCCAGAACTCTGTCAGACCAGTGCTCCTTGAATAGTTCTTCAGTAATCATGGCAACGCTGGCTGCACTAATAATTTGATATTCTTGTTCCCCACCACTACAGCAATGTAAGGATCCACACAATCTGATAGATCCCTTGTCACAGCTTCTTTTTCTCCAACAACTAAGACAATATCTTTTAACTCATTCTGTATCCGGTTGAAACAAATGTTGGACTTTTCCCAGGGACCTTCCATGACCACATTTACCCCTTTCCAGAGCTCCTTCTAGTACCCTGATACAATTGCAGGAAAGTTTCCCACCTTTTCACAAATCCTACATGTGCCTAACTGGCATGGTTCCCTCATCTGAAGCAAAAATGAGTTTGGCTTAAAAAATGCTTTTACTCAATGTCCATATCTCTCTATTATTCTTAGTTCCAAGAACGTTTGCAACATTCCTCTCTGTAACATTTACTACATTAACATTATCACTTTTATCTCCCAATTCTTTTACAGAAATCTGAGATGCTTCTATCATTTTAGCAATGCATAATTTCTCTTCCAATATAGGATCACCTAAGGAAAATAATATTTGTTGAATAGTTTTATTTGTGCCATGACTAATGAATTGGTCACAAACCAACTGGCCCGTGAAATTTTCAGAGTTACACTCTGCCACTAGCCTTCTCAGAGCATAAACATATGTATCCACTTTCTCACCCATAAGTTGCTTCCATATAAAGAATTTATGGTGCAAAACAACAATACTCGGTTGTATGTCAAATCTTGTCTCCAAATTTTTTATGGCTTCCAAGGATTCATCCAACACTTTCGCGTTCTGCACTAGCCGCTTAAGATCTGGCTCCAGCCGATTACATAAATCCAACATTGGTGAAAGCAACATACGAAGGCCAATGGCTGTGTCCGTCTCTGCTGAAGATCGGGGACGTCACATAGATTTATATGGCAGTTGAAAAATTAACTCAACTGCCTCCTAACACTGCTGCCATTAACATATCCTCCACTGTTGTTGCTGTTTGTCATCTCTGAGAGCAACTATGTCAGGTAGAGCAGGTGACAGGGCCCTTGCCTTCTTACTAGAGGAGCTGGAGTTACGGGCCAAGGAGGTCCTGTCCCTGTACAGCCAGCTCTGTAGCTCACCAGAGGAACAGGTACATCTTTGATAAGTATATGTAAATCTGTCTAACTGGTTTTGTCTCCATTAACACAGACTACAATGTCCCTGTGTGTTCCAGAGTGAAGTGTAGGGATAGATGTGAAGTGTAATATATCATTTACCATACACTGAACAATTATGTTGTGGGTTTGTAATCAGTTTACCTTTCTAAACAAACCACAACATTAGTATGTCTATTGTATTTATTTTAAAAGCCCTAGATTCCATTTAGTGTGTTTGTGGAGAGAAATCAATGTATCCGTTAGAAATACATGTGATATTTAGAAAATACACATCTTGGTAAATTGGCATCATATATTATTGTATTCTCCAACTCAAACTGTGAACTTTATTTGGTTTCGGCATATGAAAGAATAAAAGCTATTATACATAAGAGAATTCATAAATTTATAACACATTTCATCACACAATAAATTAGATTCCACAAGAGTCTATAATAATCCAAAGACAGAGGTACAAAATTAAATACATATTCCCTTGGCTCTCGATTAAAAATTTCAACCGAGCTTAGGCAAGAAGCTTGGGGTCAACTTCATGTGGCATGTGAAAATATAGATTCTAGACTTTTTTGGCATACCGTAAATCAAGATTATTTTAATGGTTCTACCAATAATAATATTGATGTAACAATTGTGCCTGAATATTGGGTAGACCATTTTCTGGACTGTACCGGAGATGTAATATTTCTGATGTGAGGCTTACTTATCAATCTTGAGGTACTTCTCTGGCACCGTCATTGGAAGAGGTATGTATTGCGACTTATATAGCGCACGTATCACCCGAAGGTATCAAGGCGCTTGCTTAGGGAACCCGTCCTGGTATTCCCCTGTGAGATACCCCGGCAGGGTATCCACAAGGTGAAAGCCAGGCATCCCGCCGCGAGGGGCCGTAGTGGAGATTAAGCAAGCTATTGCCCAGAGTCGCAGAGTGTGACCCCGTGAGTCGAGTAGGCACCGGAGCGAGAATTGTCGAGTCCGTGGAATTTTTGAGCCCGAGACCCACCGAGGCGGGGAATCGAACCCTGGTCCACAGCCGATCTCAGCATCCAGGTCTGCCGCCTCTAACCACTGAGCCACGCTTCTCCACTAATGGATAGAGCCTTATCCCAGACAGTCAAGAATAAGGCCTCTGGACCTGATGGCATGCCAGCAGATCTGTTTTTAGCCAATATTCCCCTTTGGTTGCCACTCCTGACCAATTTACTGAGATGTTATGTGGCCCAAGGTCCCCCAGAATCCTAGAGAACAGTGATAATAGACCCTATCTTTAAAAAGGGTAATAGGTCGGACCCCAAATGTTACTGCCCTATATCATTGATTGATTGCACATGTAAAATCATGGAACGTTTAATATTAGAGAGGCTAGAGACTTGAGCAGCTGAGACGGGGACATTCTCAGATGTTCAATATGGCTTCAGGAGAGGCCATTGGCACTGTTGAACAGTGTCGGACCCAGCACCTGGTCACCCCCAAGTACACCATAGCCAGGCCAGGAACCCTTTAATGGGGGTTCATGGACCTGATGTTGGCCTTCGATTGGGGTCAGAGGTGGGAACTCTGGGAGAAGATGCTCTCTATGGTTATAGAAACACCGATTGTCCATTTCTTGGCAGCAATGCACCAGGGCATAACGGGAAGAGTGCAGTATGGTGTCAACGGCGAGCTCACTGCCCCAATAAAGATGGATTGCGGAGTCCGTCAGGGTTGCGTCCTCACCTCTTTTTTTATTCTGCCTCTACATCAATGACCTGGAGAGTAATTTGGTCAATGGGAATATGGATGTACCCCAGACAGGTTGTAGACCCGTTCCATCACTTCTATATGCCGATGATTGTGTTTTAATTTCCAGAACAAGGGTGGGGCTGCAGAGGCTTTTAACTAGTTTTAATGGTTTTGTGAGTGGTCTTGGGCAGAAAACAAATGTTTCTAAATCCCATGTAATGGGAGTGGGCAAAGCTCCATGAACACACAACATGTTTTATTAATAATGAAAAATTATTTTGTGTACCCACCTTTTCCTACTTATGCATTCTTTTTTAATAAAAAAACACATGGTTCCACTTAGTGGAGGCAATAATTGGAGGTTTTAATTGTAACGTTGAGGCTATGTTTAGGTTAACAAAAAAACTATGCTCCCGGCCTACAAAAGTCATCACAGATATATATATAAGGCTTGGACGTGCGCCATCACTTTGTATGGAGCTGGTGGCTGGGGGTTATGTAACACTGCTGGTTTATAGAGAGTTGAAAATATGTTTCTGAAACGGTTGTTAACAGTGCCTAAAAGTACTGCTGTTACTATTTGTCATAATGAATTAGGTGTCACCCAACTATCTTTTTGTCTCCAGTTATCACCACTTCTGTTATGGAATAGTATATGGGTGAAGGAAGATACTGTCCTAAATCGTGCTATAATCACTGACAGTGTGAAGCTGGATTGTGTCAAGAAAATTCCCTGGATTATGTATATACACTGATTTACCCGTTGTTTGCCCTTGACTGTTGCTGCACCTTTGAGGGCCCACAGCGCTGCTCTGGTCCACCATGTCAGCCACGCCACGCCGCAGAACTGGGACTGCATTTCCCAGCAGCCCCCCCACCGCACACACCAACCACGCCACAGGAAAGCGCAGGGAGGCAGTTAAATTGAACGAGTGCCTCCCGCAGCGTGGGATTTACCTGTTGTTTGCCCTTGATTGTTGCTGCACCTTTGATGGCCCACAGCGCTGCTCTGGTCCACCGTCCATCGCTGAGTTGTCAGCCACGATACTCCGCAGGACCGGGACTGCATTTTCCAGTAGCCCCCCACCGCGCACACCAACCACGTCACAGGAAAGCGCCGGGAGGTGGTTAAATTGAACGAGTGCCTCCCGCAGCGCGGGACACGCGCGGGCGTGCCCGGGCGCTGCAGGGCGAAGCCCGGGCTAAGGGCGGGCCCATCCCGTTCCCGTCAGCAACTGGAAGAGGATGGGCTGGGCCCCCCCTCCAACATTTATGCCAGGACTTTGAGTAAACAATTGTTAAGGATTGTTTGGATTAAAGGGGGGTGCGCTAATCTTTTTAATTTGCTTAAGAACATTAATACTTGGCGCAAATCGACTCCTATACTGTATTGCCACTAATTCTTGATTGGGAATGAGCAGGAACACAAGCAAAGGGGGTTGCGGGAGTGGCAGGGACTCTAGACACTTTTCTCACCCGAGCGGAATCCGTGCCTATGCATGAAATTGAGATAACGGAAAGGCGTCTTTTTACTGGATCCCCTAAATCCACTTATAGGACAAACCGTTTTCTAAAGATTCTAATACTGGCTCAACTCTACGTCCTGACTCACTACAAATCACTATAGATAGTTCCCAGTTAGGCGCCTCAGACCTGGATAACGAAGCCAGTAAATCTTCCATCTCTGTTGTTAATACTACCAATGTTTGCACTAGACAGAAAAATCAGCAGTTGTTTCCGGAAATAATGGTCAGGCAAAGAAAAGGAAAGTGCGGGGTGCCCCCAAAGCCACTCTACAGGCCGCAAAACTACCTAGGAGCAAGAGTGTGGCCTTAGAGAGGGGAGGGATTTCAGTCCCATCAGTTGAGAAGGAACAAGATGGGGTGGGTATAGTGGGAATTGATGACCAGCCGGGTTTGCGAAATTTAGATTTTATAGAGGTCAAAGTGTTTCTTAACCAAATGGAAGCAAAACTCATGGCTTTAATTGATCCTCTTATGTCTAGACTAATGGCAATAGATCAGAGATTAGCCAAAATAGAGGACCATTTGGTGAAGGACCCAGCAATTCGAATCTGGAGTTGCTCTACAAAAACCATGGAGCCTAGCCGGGTAGGAAATACTTCTAGGTCAAAACACCAGGCAGAAGTACACCCACACCCTCCCTCCCCCCACTTTAGTGTGTCCTCCGATCCAGCCTGTGCCTTCAATATTAGTACCCAATGCTATACATACACGCATGCAAGCACCAAATGGCCCTGTGAGAAGATCGCAGGGGGTGGAAGGGGATAGATCGAAAGGGGTCATTCTTGACCTTCCACCAGATGCTATGCCGCATACTGTATTGCTGGCCAATGTCCCGAGACTGAAACTACAAGAGGAGGAACATTGGTCGTCACTAAAGAATAAGGCCCTCCATTACTTAAATCTAAAAACTGGGCTTGGAAATCAATAATTTAATGATTTTATGATGGTCAGAAGGGTTGCCTGGGTGGGAAATTGTGAAAAATGTTTGGCTGGGGATAATGTGGTCTTAAGTTTCAGGTCACCGAATTTGATTAGGTGTATATTGGAAAGAGCAGCTCCTTTCACAATACGGAATGACGCTATTAATGTCCTCCCCCTGGGGTTCTTCTATCAAGCAAATGTATTCCCTAGAGGGGGAATACAAAGGTACCCTGGATGATTGTTGGGTCCCACTATCTGTGAAGTGCCAACCCGTAATAGATATGAGGCATTGAGCGCATTAGAGTAGAATGATTGACTGGGTCTGATACCCAAAAGTTCTAGTCCTGTACATTTAGCTTCAGGGGACAAGGGAGAGTCGGTTTCAAACCATAATAGCCAAAACCCAGGGGATTCTACTCTTCCAAAAACTATCCTACAAGGTGATCCAAATGCCAGATCTATTGTTATCGAGCGAAACGCAAGCCTAATTAAGATACACCTAGAAGTAAATAACCCATTGTCTGCCGACATTGATGTTTGCGCTACAGATGGGGGCAGCAGGGTGCCGATCATTGGTGATCATTATTGTATTACAAGCACTAACATGAGAAATGGCAATCCCAAAACAAATGCGAGAAAGATCACCATAATAGATACTTGTGAAAGAGAGAGGAGGAAGCACCTGAGCATGATCATAGTGCCAGACCTGATAACCCCATGATAGCAGATCTTGAACCACGATTGAGTAACACCCTTAAAATTACGACATGGAATATAGCTGGCATCAAAAATCTGATCAATGATGCCAACTGGCAAAATACACTGGAAGGACTGGGGTTCGTTTTATTACAAGAAACTTGGTGCCCTGAAACTTTTTGTCTAAATGGGTACCAAAGCATTTGCACAAGTGCAATATCATCCAGAAAGGGAAGGGCGTAGGGAGGATTGGCAACTTTAATTCTAGTTGCCTCCCCCCTGGTTGTAGGGAACATTTTTACTGAATCACAATATTATCAGTTTTTTAAATTAACTTCTAATGAAAATTACATTTTTCTTATCATAAATTTATATAATAAAGTTTTTGACAATTCAAGTAGCACTGTAATTGATTCAATAGAAAGGGATTTAGATTGCTGTATGAAGGGAATTGTAGGGTTTTATGTTTTAATTTGGGCTGGGGATTTTAACTGCGTTATATGTGATTTCGAAAGCTGGCGAGCCATGTGGGTATTGTGACCACTCTGGCGAAAAGATCGCACACTTTAAACAGGATAGATATGGGGAATCCATTAATAATGTAATACACAAATATGATTTAATAATTTTAGAACCAGTTACCTCAGACGGGGAAGAAAACTTTCATACCTTCGTGGGAACAAGGTCATCCTCAAATATAGATCACGTCATAATATCAATGATTTGGCCAAGAAAGTTCTAATAAATATCAGTATGTTAAGTGACCATCATTCCCTAAGTTTTATTTTAGAGATAAATTTGTTAACAAAACAAAGGGGCAGGGACGGAGACGCTGATATTGACACCCAAAGTAATAATGGTGTTTCTATAAAATGGACAGGTGTTAATCCTTCCATGTTTATGGAAACCCTTAAAGGGAAAAAACCAAAAGATCCAGGGGTATATTACCAACAACTAGCGATAATTATCGCTATGTTGGCTTAGCGGCTATGATTTTATCGCCGTGTAGCGACGATTTCTATCGCTTAGGAGCCTTGCTATTATCAAGGTTTATCTCCTAAGCGATAAAAATCGGCTGAAATACATGAATATCGCTGAAAAGGCAGCGATATTCATGCATTACTGAGCAAATGCTCTTAGCCATGTTATCCACCTCCCATTGGATAACATGGCTAAGAACTGCTCAGGGCAGGTGTTAGCTTTTGGAGATATTCGCGCTTAGTGCGAATATCTCCAAAAGTTGGTAATAGGAGATAGCGATGTTAGCGACTGTTTCCAGTCGCTAAGAACTTGGCACGCCCACTTTGCATGTCATTAGTGATAAATTTCTCTGAGATGCAAAGCGGGGCCCAAGATGGTCGCTATCTCCTACTAGCTGTCGCTAACTGGTGTTAGCGACAGCTAGGTAATAGAGAGATAATTTTATCTCCGCTTTCTTGGCTTTTAAAGCCAAAGAAGCGGAGATAAATCCCTTGATAATATGCCCCCTAGAAATTTGTTTGGACGATTCATCTACACACACTGGGGTTATTAATGCCTTCTCCAACATCACTGAAGTAATTGCAGGTGATTTAAAGTCTAAAAGAAGGAAAAAAACACGTAGCCCAACTCAAAGATTGTTTAACCATGAATGCACAAGGTTAAATGGGGAACTGAAATTTGCGCTTAAAGAAAAACCTAGAGATTCACAAAAAATAAGTGCCGCCAGGAGAGATTATAAAAAGACACTGGAAATAAGAAAAAGGGAGATGGGTGATGAGGCCTGGGAAAGCCTAAACCGGGCAGCAGAGCTGAACGACCCAGGTCTCTTCTGGAAGATAGTTAACCATCCATACTTTAAAGATAATAATGTAGTAAGGATCGACACCGTGGTACAACCAGAAGACTGGGTGTCACATTTTAAGAGTATTTTTAATGCAGAAGATATAAATATTATAGATTGGAAAAACAAAAAATGTATTAGGGTAAATTCAGTTAATACATCGCTAATCACACCAGAGGAAGTGAAACTTGCACTTCAGAAAAGTGCAAGTGGGAAAGCAGCAGGTCCAGATGCTGTGCCGATAGAAGATTTTAAGTATGACCTGGATTTCTGGACACCGATATTAGTGACAGTTTTTAATGCCGCCCTGGGAGGAGCTTTGCCAATCACATGGGTTGAAAGTATCATCGTACCCATATTCAAAAAAGGGGAGAGGGAAAAGGCAAATTGCTACCGCCCAATATCCCTTCTTGATTCCTCTTCTAAGAACATGGGCCGAATTATGCTAGAAAGGCTTGAAGAATGTGCCAGGGAAAATGACATCTTAACAGAGGCACAGTATGGTTTCAGAAGGGGTATTGGGACGGTGGAGCAATGTTTAAATTTAGACCTGTTAATGGGAAGTACACTTTAGCCAAGGAAGGTACCCTTCACTTATGTTTCGTAGACTTGAGTAGTGCCTTCAATTTAGTCAATAATCAAAAATTATGGCAAACTTTGAGAGGGATTGGTGCTCCCATTGAAATAATCCTTTTTTTATCGCAAATTTACACTTATTTAACCTCAAGGGTACGGTACGGAAAATCTGGGGAATGCACGCCTGACTTTGCATTAAAGCATAGTATCAGACAGGGATGTGTATTGGCCCCCCTTTTATTTTCCTTGTATATAAATAATGTGGATCCATTTTTACAAGAACTGGCTATAGATTCCCCAAAAATTAAAATACGCCCCACCCCCGTGTCATTATATGCAGATGATGCTGTCCTAATGTCCAGAACTGCAAACGGCCTACAATGCCTAATAGAACATTTTTCCCAATACATGACTAACATAGACTGACAGCTGAATTAAAAAAAAATATTTGTAATGTCATGTGGAGGCAAGAGACAAAGTGTAGACAGCATCATGTGTGTGGGGTTTTTATAACTTTTTTATTTTTGGGGTTGCTATTTTGCAATAACCGCGCATGGAATTTGCATATTGAATTATGTAAAATGAAATTTTTAAAAATGACCGAGGGAATCCTTAGGTTCGCGGCAACACCTGGGAATAAACCCCTATGAGACATTTTAAACCTGTATAGGAGCAAGTGTGTTCCAGCAGTTATTTATGGAGCCGCCATATGGGGAAGAGCAAATACAACAATCCTCCAAACCAATGAAAATAAGTTCCTAAAAAGACTATTGGCAGTCCTTAGTGCAGCCACAAACATGATCGTACACAAAGAACTGTCCGTCCCATATTTAAGTGATACCCTCAATATAGCTACCCTTACACTCTGGCATGGCTTATGGACAAAGGAAGAAACAAAATTCTCTAAGGACCTAATTATAGATTGTCTAGTATTAGATCATAGTATGAAAATACCATGGCTGTGTCACAGTTCTAAACTTCTGACTAAATGTGAAATAAGCACAGATGACCCCATAAGCATACGAGAATATAGTAAAAGCTACCTGAAATCGAGATATCTTACTGCCACAGAACATGATAGGGACAGGATGATAAAGCAAAAACAGACAGTGGCAGCTTACTGTGAACATCCATACATGAGGGGTACTCAGTTATATCTTATCTTGGTTCAGAATGTCCTGCACAGATTTTATCTGACCAGATTAAGGATGAGTACTTTACATTATTTAATTGTCTTCCCAAGAACTGAGAAATGGCATAGAACCCCCTTGCCTATGTGATTGTAAAACATCACAGTCTACTTTGCACTTTATTCTCTTTTGCCCTTTTTATATGGATATTCGAAAAACCGTATTGAAACCACTATTTTTAAAAAATATGCTTTTTAACTATAAGGATGCGTTTAATTTTATATGCAGCTTAGTTAGACACTATGACAATTATAAGCTCTGTAATCTGCTTCATACAAAAATCAATTAGAAAAAGAAAAGATTATGCACTTTTGGACGCTTTGTTGTGTGCAAAAGATGATGAGTAATACCATTCTTTAATCGCATTCTTTTGCACTGATCGCACTGGCACTTTGTTGTATTAACTAGTGGTAGATTGTATTGTAAGGATCTTTGAAAAATGGACTTGTTATTTTATTGTATTATTCTTCCCATGTACTCTAAATTTGCACATATTTTACCATAATCAATCTTCCTTCCTGAAATGTAGTCAGAATGTATTTTCTTTTAGATACATGTGTGTTCATATGCTTTTATGGTGTTTGCCTTGTTGTCACCGAATAAAGCTGTTTTGATTTGATTTGATTTGATATACACGAGTTACTGGGGAAGCTGGGGCTCCCAGACAGTATTGACAATCCCAGTAATATAGTCAAAATTCCAAGAGTTAAACTGAAAATAATGTTTATGACATAAAGCTATGAAGTCAGAGATTGTTTAGAATATAGCAAGAAAAGAGTTGTTGGAGAATCATTGCTGGTTTGTTCTTTAGGTACTTTACCCTATCTATCTTTCTATTTCAATCACCCTAAGATATTTTATCTCACGAGATTCAGGATGGGTATTGCCCATTATTGGTTTCCTATCTGCGTGATGCACATTATGACGCAAAACTAGATTTGTGTCCTTGTAACTCAGAATCAGCACAGAGCACTTAACATTTTATGTTTTCTGTGGACTCTATAATACTCATAGAGGTGCTTTTTTGAAACCACTGTTAAGATTTTTACATATAAGAAAGTGCAGGGCTGCATTACAATATTTGCTCCTCTTGAAAGCTGAATTTATTTGTTTATTGATTTGTAAATACATTTCCACTGCGTTGCGGCTTCGAAACATGGTTGGTAAATGATTTTATATGCTTAAAACAATATTTTTAACATAAATTGGATTGTTTTAATTGCATGAAATGTTTTTATTATGTAATTTGTAATGGGTGATTTGCAGCCGAATATAGATTTATTGATGGTTGATGATAAAAATGTAAACAATTAAAGGAATTGGACCCACAAACCTTGTCTAATAGTAATATATATCATGTTGTAGAAGTAAACCCTGACCAATACTAACAATTAATCAAGGCAGGCCCTGGCCTTTACCGCAGACTTTAGGAAACTAAGAATAAAAAGAATATAGTCTTCATGCAACAATTGTAAATAGATAAGAGCTGGAAGGGCCTGCTTAAAATTCCTCCTCCTTAAAAAAGGGACAAAAAAGATTTTCCGGGGGACCTCATAGAATTTGCAGAATAATGTGAAGTGTAGCAGATTCTGTGGAGACTCACCGTCACAGCTACAGGGTGCTCACAACTGTCCTCTTTCACTCCCCCTTGGCATTGCCAACATAAAGTGAAAAAAGTCCAGGCATAACTTGGTCAATAAAAAGCATTCATAAGTACTAAGAGATGCCAGGAGGTATGGCCCGGATGATAGTGTTGTTTTCAGCATTAAAAATGTACGGACACTGGGTTTCCTTAGTTCCAGCTCTTCCCTCTCTGATTTCCTTAAACTGCTAAATGACTCCCTTATCAACCTCATATCTTTGTTGGTTACCAATTCAGGATTAATGTACAATTCAGCTCTTCCTAAGTTTTCAAAAGCTCCTCTTAATATATTTGAGTCAAGGTATGTGAAGGGCATTATCAAGGTTCATACACCTTTTCAATATCATTTGACTCAATGAAGATCCTTTACTCAGCCAAATTTTCAACCATAAAGTTAGAGGGCAGAGGGTCAATATGTCACTTAGGTAAGGCACCCCATTCTTCGTGTACTGCTAAATTAGATGTACCACAAGGGACACCTAATTAGCACTTCAGGAATGCATTTTCAGCTACTTGCAGGTCATCTGTGGTAACATGCCCCATATTTCGCTACGATAAGAGACAGTTTCGACACTTTTGATCTGATAGTTCTTTAAAATCGACGAGATGGGTCTCTTACCTAATTTCGAGGCCAAGTTAAAAATAGCCGCATTCACCCGCACCAGGTCTCCCCTCTTTTTCTGTTTTAGAGGGCTCTACTTCATCTGCTCTTCCATTATGACCCCCAAATACGAGATGACATCAGTTTAGGGAACCTGAGTAGATCATACCCTAAATTGAAAATACTTTTTTGGGCGAAGACCAACCTGCATAGCATATGATTTAGAGTCATTTGTAGATAGGTACTGATCCGACAAAAGGTGGAGAAAGCATCAAGCAGAGTTTGTAGCCCCCTAGCGGCCCTAGATATAAGGACTGCATCATCCGCATATAATAACACTGGCAAACCACGTTGATCTACCTGTGAGTAATCTACCCCTTTCATCAAAAGGGCTTTATCCAAATTGTTAATATATAGGTTAAACAAGAAGGGGGCTAGAATACAACCCTGGCATACTCCTCTCCTAATGTCGAATTTGGGTGAGACTTTTAGATCCTGCGAGAATCTGACATGGGCCTTAGTTGCATGGTGAAGATCTTCTAAACAATAAACGATATTGCAATCTACCTCAATATCCAACATGGACTGCTAAAGTTTGACCCTATTCACGTGATCAAATGCGGAAGACAAATCCATGAGTGCTAAATAGATTGTGCCAGGGCGGGCAACCGTGTATTTATTAAAGGATCATGGTTAGATTAAGCACTGACCCATGATAGACCTCCTTGGGCGGAACCCATACTGAACGTTTGATAAGATGGTGTGTTCCGCCGCCCAGCTAGTCAGCCTATCTAGGAGAACTCGACCCACCACTTTAACCACAGAGTCCAACAACGAAATTGGTCTATAGCAATGTGTGCTATCTTGGTCACATCTTTTTAAAACAGGCACTTAAGTCGAGGTAACCCAGGACTCAGGGCATCCGGTTATTACTACAGCATAAATTACTGCTGCAAGAACCGGAGCCCAGAAAGTTGGATCTGATTTAAAAAGATCTGGCAGGATACCGTCTGGTCCCGGAGCTTTATTACTTGTCAACCCGGCAATACCCTCCTCAATCCCTTTTATACTAAAGACCAAATCCGGGATGTCATCATCGCAGTCAGGCTGGCAGTTTAGCTCAGGGGGGCTGTCAAACATGATTTCAAAATGGAGCACCCACTCCTCCGCTGTGATATTTGCAGCTACTGCACTTCCCTCCTCATGATTAAGAAAAAGGCAATTAATAATGCTCCAAAATCTAGAGCTATTCCTCAACGTGTTAGCCTCTATTAACCCCCTCCAGGCTTCCTCCTTCAAAGCGGACTTCTGTTTGGCCAGTTCTAATTTATAATCTCTCTGACATGATCTGACCAAAATCTGGTTTCTTGGGCTCCTATTTAAGGCTTCCTGCGAGCAAGAGGAATCAAAGCATCTAGATGTCTGAATAACTGTTCGTGGGCCCAAAATACTTAGAAAATCACCTACTTTAAAAGAAATGACCTTAAAAGCACTGATAGCCTCCCCTAGGGGTGTAAATGGTGAGGTATACAAGGCTAGCTCACTGACACATGAACCTATTACTGACTCGTGAAATGCATGTTGGGAGATCTGGGTCCACTTTAGCCGTCTTTTAACGTTTGTTAGTCTCACTGTCCCACTTCGCCTAGCCTCTCCTTTGGGCAACAATAGGACTCCACGGAGACCCACTCTAGCTTGAATAGGGAATCCTGCAAATAAAGCTTGTAAAATTGATGAAATTATTATAAAATCAAGGTTCTCTTGTGGAAATGGTACTGTGTGATGATGAATGGGCTTAGAGGGGTAACAATGCCCACCCCTTGTCCCCTAAATGTAGTGTGAAAGGGTGTCTAATGCATGAGTTGTCGCTCTTATACGTTGATTTGATTAACCATGGCTTGACAATAAGGTTGAGACAGTTTTGCCAAGACAATGTTGTGCCACCAAAGGTTGCGTTGGCTACAGGGGCCTTGTGATCTGCATTAACTTGGAAATGATTCCCAAGAATCATAATCAAAATGCTAAGTCATCTCTGGTACATATTTAGGTGACCATAATCTGTTTAACATTTGACAAGATTCATTCACACAAGTTGTAAAATTGGCTTGTGCCACTCATCCATTTGTAACTTGTACACCTACTGCAAATGTGGGTATGAGACATGCTCTTTGGACTACTAACTGCCAATGACAACTGTAACTCAAAATAACTGTCAATTAATGAGAGGCATATCCGTGCTGGGTGTCAATGGAATCCATGTCTGGTCATACCCATCAACAACATAAGTCAATTATATCCTCTTAAGTATGTACACTCTGAAATGCACTTGCATTGGCTGGAGTGACATACACATTTTGCATCAATGGGCTCAGAAATACTATTACCGTAACTCTACAGTTTTCACGTCCCAAATCATTCCATGCTTAATAAACATATTTAATTTGATGTAGCTGTGGCCATGCAACATGTCCCCAAGCTGACCTGTACACATTATACAATGATATAGGAGCCATATTCACTTTGAAATTTGAATGCGAATACACACAATATATCAGAAAGTGTTTGGCCCTTGTTTGAAAGTTCCATTTTCCATTCATCGTGGCATGGGTACCCACAGCTTACATACAATAATTGAGTTGTGGTGATACAGTTGATCCAATGGGTGCAAACATCATATGAGAATGGTTGTACATGGCCAAACAAAATAAGGCTGTGTTTTCATGTTTATCCTACGTTTAATTCAATATGTTACAATACGTTGCAAATGGTATCCCACAACAGATGTGTCATGATCAGGAGTTGGCACTTATAATCATTTAAAACAGTGTTCACTTGAAGTGGCTAGCACCAGAACTGGCCACCCATCACAATCATGTCAGGGTACATACATTTTTTGGAAGCTGCCTATTAGGCTCAATGACAGGAAAACATAATTACATTCCTGGACTATTTGCTTGTACTGTGCAGGGATGTAGTGAATCATATGAGGAGTTGCAATATCAAGTCAAGAAGGACAATGCTGCTCTCCATGAGCAAATAATGATGATCTGCATAACTCCGTACTTGATGCTGCCTCATCACACCAGAGGTGAGGTTCATGAGATGCACATCCAAATTGTGTTTAATAACATACAGGGCCATTGGCATGACATATATATATATATATATATATATATATATATATATATATATATATATATATATATATATATATATATATATATATATATATGTCAACACATACAATCCAAAGGTATGGACAAGGCCCTCATCAGTGGTGTCTTGTCCCATGAATGCATCCCCGACTCCCTGTGTGATATATGTTCTTCCAGCTGAGACAAATGGATGGAAAGAAAGATATATTTATTACACATCACATTTCAAATCATTGTGGTCTTCCTAATACAAGTTCATTCACTGTAACAGTCATGTGTGTATCCACGTTAAATACAAGTTGGGATGAGCTTTGCTTATCTGACACTCAAACAATTCAGTCGGGTGAACAAAATCTCCTCAAGGGAAATTGTAAAATAATGTTTTTCATTAGACATTAAATACTAACAGGGCCTATAAATGATTCCTCAAGCATGGGTGAAACTACTACTAAAAAACACAAATCTTTAAAGAAAAATAATTTCCAAAAACCACTGACTAAACACAACCATTAACTTGTTTTAAATATATTATTTCTCATATATCAAAACATGTACATCTATCTCTTTTTATATTTCTGTTTTCAACGGCTGTCCAGAGAATATAAAGAACAATATATCACATTTACAAATACATAGTGAAAATCACAAAACTCCCAGTGATCACATACACAAACATGTGACCTTGGAACCACAAATACTCAATATGTCCCAAAAATGTTTTGTTCAGTGTATCCTTATATCTTCTTTACATATTCTAAGGATAGCTGCCATAGGACATAACGTAATGTTGTTGACGTTTCTACCTGGTGATCAAGTGTTATTCCCTATACAGCATGGCAGGTCTTCCCCAGGACTAAAATAGACTAAAGGGCAACCTTAAATGTATTCAAAGAAAGACACACATGGCATGTCCAAAACAGTATTCATTACTTATGTAACATGACATCCCAGGTTCACTTGATGTGGGGATGGGGTTATTATTACCCTCCTTCAATTGCAGTCCTCTTGGCCCAATCGTGGTTTCATTTAAAATATAATATACAGCAGCAGCTCCTGTCTAGTCTGCTGTCTTCTATGCTGGAACATTTCATTTTGCTATGGAGCACATTTCTCTAAGGGCTACAAAAGCTCACAGGGACACCTCTGATAACTTATAGTTGAATTTGTGTGACAGATTGCAGAATGGAGCAGCCAATGCCAATTTAAGCATAGTACCACAAGCCCCACTAAGCCATGTACAAACATGTTGTAGACCAAGATTCACAAGTGAACATGGTATTGTTGGTTTGGAACAGAAAAGCATCACTTTGCGCTGCCCAATCCTTGTAACAGAAAAGTACCTATTGCCTGTAAGTGCAATACATATATATATATATATATATGTCAACACATACAATCCAAAGGTATGGACAAGGCCCTCATCAGTGGTGTCTTGTCCCATGAATGCATCCCCGACTCCCTGTGTGATATATGTTCTTCCAGCTGAGACAAATGGATGGAAAGAAAGATATATTTATTACACATCACATTTCAAATCATTGTGGTCTTCCTAATACAAGTTCATTCACTGTAACAGTCATGTGTGTATCCACGTTAAATACAAGTTGGGATGAGCTTTGCTTATCTGACACTCAAACAATTCAGTCGGGTGAACAAAATCTCCTCAAGGGAAATTGTAAAATAATGTTTTTCATTAGACATTAAATACTAACAGGGCCTATAAATGATTCCTCAAGCATGGGTGAAACTACTACTAAAAAACACAAATCTTTAAAGAAAAATAATTTCCAAAAACCACTGACTAAACACAACCATTAACTTGTTTTAAATATATTATTTCTCATATATCAAAACATGTACATCTATCTCTTTTTATATTTCTGTTTTCAACGGCTGTCCAGAGAATATAAAGAACAATATATCACATTTACAAATACATAGTGAAAATCACAAAACTCCCAGTGATCACATACACAAACATGTGACCTTGGAACCACAAATACTCAATATGTCCCAAAAATGTTTTGTTCAGTGTATCCTTATATCTTCTTTACATATTCTAAGGATAGCTGCCATAGGACATAACGTAATGTTGTTGACGTTTCTACCTGGTGATCAAGTGTTATTCCCTATACAGCATGGCAGGTCTTCCCCAGGACTAAAATAGACTAAAGGGCAACCTTAAATGTATTCAAAGAAAGACACACATGGCATGTCCAAAACAGTATTCATTACTTATGTAACATGACATCCCAGGTTCACTTGATGTGGGGATGGGGTTATTATTACCCTCCTTCAATTGCAGTCCTCTTGGCCCAATCGTGGTTTCATTTAAAATATAATATACAGCAGCAGCTCCTGTCTAGTCTGCTGTCTTCTATGCTGGAACATTTCATTTTGCTATGGAGCACATTTCTCTAAGGGCTACAAAAGCTCACAGGGACACCTCTGATAACTTATAGTTGAATTTGTGTGACAGATTGCAGAATGGAGCAGCCAATGCCAATTTAAGCATAGTACCACAAGCCCCACTAAGCCATGTACAAACATGTTGTAGACCAAGATTCACAAGTGAACATGGTATTGTTGGTTTGGAACAGAAAAGCATCACTTTGCGCTGCCCAATCCTTGTAACAGAAAAGTACCTATTGCCTGTAAGTGCAAGCATTTCGCATGGCCTGGAGACCACGCCGTGCTTTTGGATGAGACCCAGGTGGCTAGACACAGTCATTGCAGAGTTACTGCAGACTGACGTTGACGTCAATGCCTGCATTGTGCTTAAGATGGTGGACCCTGGCTGTTGCCATTGGTGCGTCAGCAATGAGCATTACCTGGTGACAAGGCCTGGCATGTTAAAGGTTTACACATTGCTGACATGAGAAGTACACATGGTGCAACTTGGTGTGGTAATCATTCAAGGTTCTCCTGATCATGTACAAAGGATGGTGTGCATTACCTTTCACGCACAAAGAGGACACTGGGATGAGAGCGGAGACATCCTATATTTTGGCTGTGCCTCTCAACGTCGTTATGCCTGAGTAGGTTGTGCTGTCCATTGATGTTGAAGGGAGGCCCCTATACTCAACAAGACTTGTGATGCAGGGGACCTGTGAGTAGGCAACTAAAAGGGTCCACTTGTATCTCTTGTATTTGTAGGTTCCCATGCATACTTAGAGTACCATGCTGTAGCCCAGCTTGTATAATATGGACTGACAGAGGATTAGGCTGGCTGAGTCAGTGATGCAGAGGGGATGGTGCGGTTTGAGTCCTGGTGTAGTTTTTCCAGTTTGGAAGATGGTTGAGTATGAAGCAGAGGAGGCCCAGGGTTTGTATCTGCCCATTAACCATAAACACACGGTGTGTAACAACCAGATCTCCATGGACAATATGGAACATGGGATCTGCTTTCCAATGTTGCCATTCATGAGGCAACCGTGTGATGCAGCTTTTCATACCCACATGTAATTGAGGTCTTGGGTGTATGGTGGATTTCCCTGGATGCTATCGGGACAGAGATTTCTGGCTGGCATACTCCTGATTAGACTACAACATAACCCATACATGGTGGCTGGCCAGCTTGCCCAACACTGTTTTATGAGGAGTATGTTGTACATTGCTTGAGAGATACAACATTGTGTGGCATTAACATTTTGTAGTATGTTGGTCCATGCTACAACTCAGAATACTACACATTTATTCTTAGAAGCATGTGTTCAACTGTGCCTGCAGATGTGTGGCTATTGTGATTGTTGTAGTTGTGTTGAAGATCAAAATTACACACATCATGCAATTGATATGAGTAAACTTATAGTGATAAGTCCGCATGACCCTATACAATGTCCATTCCTGTTGTGATAGGTTGTATGTTGTTTTCATGTTTTGGCTGTACTTATTGTTTTGGCTGTTGCACTACATTCATGTGTATGGCTGTTCTCTGTCTTGGGGTGTCAACACAGAGCAAGAGTTATTGGATGAGGATGTAGCTCATTCTCCAACTTCATCGCCATGACACACTCATATTGTTGTGTATGTGACATCAACACTTTCTTGACATTGTATTGGCAGGTCCCTGGTCCTACATACATATTGTTGTGTGTTGATGTCTTTCCAGTTGTCCCATGGCTGACCTATATGTCGTTGTTTGGGCTTATGTAACTGTAGCACTGTCTGATCAGTGCAGTGTTGATGGATGATTCATGCACAAGTTTATTGATGCATGACATATGCTTATTGGTCATTCCAATGACACATGTGTCATCCTTGGAGGTATTGGCACTTTCTGATGTTGGTTGACTGGGTATCAGTTATTGTATCTGTACTATCGTCTGTATCTTCTTTCTCCAGACCCAAAAGTGGATGCAGTGCAGAATAATAATGTATATTTGATACTGTTGTCATTTACCTTTTTTCCTGTAGCATAGAATTCACAGATATGTTGTATTTAACCTATTATGATGGTATAGAGACGTGGCCACAGCTACAATGATGCATCAGCCATACAGTGCATGCTATACTAAGCTCTTGTGTGAAAAAAGACCTGTAGGTGCTCCTGTGAAGACACAACACACAGTTATGTATTCTCAGTGACGGACCATAAACAGTGATTGGATCAGATGCCCAATACATTGTTCCATTCCCATTCCATTAATTGGTGTCATGTCCCCTGCTAGTTGTGCCACTGTTGTTTTGTTAACTTTAACTTACATGATTGATCAACTTCTGAAGTCACAAACCAAGCGTACAAGCAATTGTTGTAGTGGTATTTTATTTTTCACAATAACAACAACAATCTGTGGACTTAGCTTTTCAGAAAGGCTTGTAACAGGAGATTTATTGATGATGATTATGTAAAAATATTGCGTATGATGGCATCCCAGAGGCTGTGGTGTGTCTTGCATCAGATTCTTCATCCTGGCCATCCTCCAGATTGTCCTGCTCCTCCTGGTCTACTGGAAATGGTGTGTTTGTCTGTACACAGATGTTGTGAAAAATGCAACAAGTCAGTATGATTTTACAGACCATAACCCCCCCCCCCCCCCCCCCCTCGAAAGATCAAGGCACCGGAACCTTGATTTCAGGACTCCAAAAGTCCATTCAATGATGGCCCTTGTGCGTCCCAGTGCAACATTGTAGTATCTCTGGGCCTGTGTGTGGGTCACTTTTATGGGGGTCACTAGCCATTGTGACAGTGCATATCATTGATCACCTGTAATGGATTATGGTCAGATGTGTACATTAGTATTTGTGCCTGCTCTGTTTGCAAAATGGTTTTCAGTGTGTGGTGGTACAGCCAATTAACCTGCTTCACTGAAATTGACTTACCTGAACTAACAGCCACCACATCACCATGATGGTATTGGCCAGGTCCTGTGTATTACCTCCATGTTGTGACTGTCAGGATGTCTGGGTTGCTAAAAAATAATGGGGTTAATTACAGTGCCATTAGACCAACAGTACATCACTAATGCACAGATTGTGTATGGTGGACCAGTGGTGCATGCACGTTGTGAAGCAGCCACCTTGACTTTTGGCAGATTACTATGTTTGAACATCAGAGAGATACTTCATTGGGAGTTAGTGTGCTGAGGGTAGCTGAAAGCAGAAATACTTGGATGCTAAACTTTGTACTCATTTTGGATTCTTTACATCCACCTTGACCCCAAGGTGGGTCAGTGTTTGAGTGACAGTAGCACTGCTACCTGGTGCACTTGACTTTCTCGAACATGTAAAGACAACGGACATGTGTATTGATGTCCTTGGGCATATGTTAACTTTGACTCTGCTTGTATGCATGTGAGTGTTCCCAATCAACACACATTTATTTGGCTATATTTTTGCATCAGATTGCGACACCTCACCGGTGGAGTCATATTGATGCCCAACATTTTGTGAGATTTACATTTCTATTGTTTGTATGCTCTTTCTATGCATGCTACATTCTGACACGACCCAGAGTTATGCTTAATCAACTTTGGTGATTATTTGTGTGCCGTTGGGTGTTCCATCATGCACAAATACTTCCCTCCCCATGACGCAGGCACCCTTGCAGCATGGTGCATGGCTGACTGTTTTTGTTTTGCATGTCAGCTAATTGTGCACCATCATAGGGGATAGCAGGGTGATCTGTCATTTTGTTCTACATATGGCACATGTGTTTATTTCAGGATGGATGTAGCCCAGCACAAGCATATGTCTTGTGGAAAATGCTAAATTGATTAATTTAAATTTTTGTCTGATGAGTTCTGCAAGATCTATATTCCGAAAGTTACATAGTGGTTTGTGAGAGAATTTCTGGCCTACTCCGTTGTTGGGCTGACTTACAAATATGTGGATTATTTGGAATAAGGTGTTTGTGTATAGTAGTTGTTCCAGTTACAAGGTATGTCATATTGCATTGGCTACATGTGCATTATCACATGTTTGAGCTCCATGATTGGGGACTTGAGGTGTGTGGTGTGTTCAGTCTGTATTTACCAACACGCTTTAAAGAAGGGTCAACCCAACATCACTGGGACCTGGGTGTAGAACTGTATATATTGTGGTGGTCCCAATGTTATTGCATCAAAACTGTGAAAAACGTTTTTAAACAAATAAAACAAAAAATAATGGGTGCTACAGTGTTATTTAATCACTGTGAACACATGCTGCGCATTTCTTTATGAAAACCGTTCACAAAGGACATTCATATGTCATGTTGATGTGCCCAACTGGGTGGGGGAGGGGAGGAAAGTGATTTGAGTGAGCTAAGAAGGTAAGTGATAAATAATAATCAATAATACCACAATCAAATTGTTTGGCATGTTACTAAATGCCACATATTCTTAATATAAAT
The DNA here is from genome assembly GCF_964261635.1 of Lissotriton helveticus. Lineage (NCBI taxonomy): Eukaryota > Metazoa > Chordata > Amphibia > Caudata > Salamandridae > Lissotriton > Lissotriton helveticus. Next base: position 872,898,003 of record NC_136068.1, on the reverse strand, counting down.
CATATGAAACAAATTACACTCATTTCCATAGCCATGTATAATGTTTCAGTCACTGTGTGAAATGCACTGGTGATAATACTGGCATCAATGGTGTGTTGATGTTTCGACCCCTAAACAACATGTAGGTTGGTTCTAATCCTTACAGATGGGGTCTTCCTCAGGACAGAAGCGAGGGTGAGGACAAAGGGGTACTGTATCTAGTGTGGAGAGAGGTCTAGAAGGCACATAGTTACGTCAGAGACAGAAGTGGACATCTAAGGCTCCAAAAGGTATGGGCGAGAGTGATAAACACTCAGAATAAGGGAAAATAATCCAAACAACTTCACCGAAGCAGTGTCAATGCTGCTAGGGATACCGTGGACAAGCCATCAGTCGCAGGGTGATTCTAATTGCACATTGGTTCCTTAACTTGAATTAAAAAAATCTGCATTAGTCGAGCGGTCCTCACGTATGTGGGACCGCTCGATTAATGCGGGAGCACCAACCTTGCATCTCATTTTTGTTAAATCTCGATAACAGAAGTCGCGATCCAGAAATGTCATGTTTACCTTGGAAAAGGGCAGCTAACTGCAAATAGCAGCAACCTTGTAAATACGGCGATAAAATAAAGCCCCCGTAACGTCAAACATTTTTCACTAAAGCGGCGTTCAGTTCTTGTACATGTGCCCCATTGTGTGGCTATGACAAAACTTTAAAAAAAGACTGATCACATAGAGAAGTGTTTCAAGCCCGGATGGGTGTTCTTTCTCTCACCGCACTCTGGGGCATATTTACAAGAAAATGACAAAGCGTGTTGTTAAGCCATCAAGGCTAACAACATGCTTTGTCACTTTAGAAACACAGGGCTGCGCCATATTTACTGGAATATGGTGCAGCCCTGCTTTTCCCCCTGCGCTAGTGCTAAATTTTGCTGCCTAGCGCCAATTCCGGCACCCTTGCTCCATAGTGCGAGGGTGACTGTGTTGAGGGGAAGATTGTTTATGTGCAGGAAGGTCCCCCTCCCTGCACATTATTAGAAATGGGGGTCTCTAGTCTCTAGAGGTTGGTACCTTTGTTCAAATAGGAACCCTTGCTTCTAGTCAGGATATGGGGGATACACTTCTAAAATAACCCCTGCTCACCCCCTTGGTAGCTTGGCACAAGCAGACAGGCTTATCTCAGAGGCAGTGTGTAAATCATTTGTGAACACATACAGTTATATAGTGAAAACAGTACAAATAGACACCACACCCGTTTTGAAAAATAAGTAATGTTTATCTAAACCAAAACAAAACCAAACAACATGCAGTAATAAAAATATGACTTTCAGATGGTAGAAATAGTTCAGTTCTAAGCAAATTGCAGATGTGAAACCTTTCACACAAAGTATGTAGGATGCGTCATGCAAACAAACAAAACGGGCTGCAGGGAAGGTGATGCATCGGTTCCTTACACTCAGGGAAGATGATTTGTTGGTTCCTTGCTCCAGGGGAGGTGATGCATTGGTTTGTTACCGGAGCGAAGGTGATGCATCGGTTTCTTACAGTCTCCAGAGGTCCAAAACAACAGCAGGCACCTTTTTGCAGGTCAGAACTCCCAGCAAGGAAGTTCAGGGCAGCTGGTGTTGAAGTCTTTGTGTCCCTGAGACTTCAGAACAGGAGGCAAGCTCAGTTTCAAGCCCTTGGAGATCTTGCTCAAGCAGGGGACACAGCAAACAGCAAAGCCCTTTTTGCCTTTCTTTGGCAGCAAGTAGCCACTAAAGGCCAACCCCAGACAGCAAACTGCACAGGGGCAGAATTCCTCCTCAGCTTCACCGGCTCTTCTCCTTGGCAAAGGTTCCTCTTGATTTCCCAGAAGTGATCTATAAGTCTGGGGCCTGCGCCTCTCTTTTTACACACCACAATAATTTGTTCGCTGAAGGCAGAGAGTGTTTGTACCCAGCCAAAACCAATTCTAAGGGACACTTTGCAAGTGCACAACAACCTCCATTGTCAGTGTGAACCCAGCTCCAGACAACCCACAAGGGGGCTGAGACATCATTGTGGAAGGCAGGTGCAGCCCTATTCAGGTGCAGGTGCTACTCCTCCCACCAGTCCAAATGCAGACCAGGCCTATTCAGCCCAGCTCTGACTCATTGGGCTCTTCGGGGCTACTGCTCTTCCCCAGCCACTTACACTCTAAAGCCAGACATGCAATACCCAAACCTAGCAGAACTGGAGGGCTAAGCAAGAAAATACCTACTTTCTAAAAGTGGTATTGTCAAAGACAGAATGTAAAAATCACCCTCACTAAAAGATGCATCGTAACATTTTGAGTTCAGGCATATCAAACTTTATTTTACTATCTTGTTCACAGGGGTAGTTATGTTTATAAGATGTTATAAACAAACTCCCCATTCTATCCTTTGGGGGCAGGTAGCCTTGCAATAGTGAACAACACAATTGGCAGTATTTCATTATCAGGACATGCCACACACATCAGGGCATGTCTTACCTTTCACATTCACTGCACCCTCTCCACAGGGGTACCTTGGGCCTACCTTAGGGGTGACTAACATGTAAGAAAAGGGAAGGTTAGGGACTGGCAATTGTGTGCACTTGCCAAGTCGACATGGCAGTCCAAGACTGCACTCGTGATCTGCAGAGGCAGGCCAGAGTTACATTTTACAGGCTGCTTGTGTGGGTGAAACAATCTGTGCAGCAGCCCACTAGCAGCATTTGATGTACAGGCCATGGGCACACGCAGTGCTCTATCCTAGGGTCTGGCAAGTAAATCAAATATGCCAATCATGGAACCACTAATCCATAGCCACAATTTACACAGAGAGCATATGCACTTTAGCACTGATCAGCAGTGGTAAAGTGCCCAGAGTCATAAAAGTAACAAAAACTGGTCAGAAACAATACAGGAGGAAGGCAAAAAGTTCTGGGATGACCCTGCAAAAAGGACCAAGTCCAACACTTATAAACATCTTTAAATGCCATTTTGTAACTTCTATGTGTGCTGCTTAATGCAGCACACATAGAAGTTGCAAAACAGCATTTTTTTAAATGATTGTTTATGTGCAGGAAGGGGGACCTTCCTGCACTTAAACAATCATTGGTGTTTTGCTGTTTATATGTGTGCTGCCTTGGGCAACACACATTGAACCAGCAAAAATTAGAAGAAATAAAGCATTTCTCTTTGTTTTGCCTGTTTAAGACAAGGTTTTCCCTGGTCTTAATTTTGGTGCCGCCTCCTATTTATGACACTCTTGTAAACAGGGGAAGCATCAAAATCAATGGGTGTTGTGGTGGAATGCCCACCACAACACCCACGGCCCACCCCTTTCATGCTAAGTGTAACGTGAAAGGGGGTCTTATTTACAAGCTAGCGTTAAGCTACGTTAAGTGGCTTAACGTGGCTTTGTAAATAAGGTGAAGCTTCTATCACAATCAAAATGTCACTAAAAGTTACGTTGTGGTGGCCATAGGGGCTTGTAAATATACCCCGCTGTGTCATATGCTGCTCAACTCTCTTTCAACCACTCACGGGTTATGTAAAATGTAAAACTGACAGTTGCTGTTATGCATTCTTGGTTATTAAGGACTTCATTAAGAGTTGCCTGTTATTTGGGGAGGTGATATAGGGGGGCTGGAAACTCTGATTGCCAGTAGTGCATATGCACCACATAACAGACATATCAAGTAACTAAGCCCTGTGAATCGGGAACAACACATGGGCCTGACAATATTGCGTAATTGTCTGCATGTCATTCTAGATTGCTGATGCAATGATTTGTCTTGTACTGCTGCCATTGATCACCTGCTTTGAACATATGATAAATGGCATGGTAGAGCAGGGCAATGCTGGTGGTGCTTTGTCTCACCCCTCCCTCGTAATGCAGGATGGCTGGGCTGTACTTCTGCCTGCAGTCCCTGCTCTGTGACACTTGTGGTTGCGCTGGGTGGAGATTTGACCTGGTATAACTATATCCAGTGTTTCCAGACACAGGAGTATGGGGTCCAGCAACATTAGGCCACTTCAGTAATGAATGAGGACAGTTTTAATCACTGTATTTCTCTTTAATTTTGCTTGAAGATCTATTTCTTATGTGCCTTTTATTTTACAAATAGAATAACGTTTTTGAGATCTCTGTTTTTAAATATGATGTTCTCCATAGGGATAAAGCTGTGGAGTTATTGTCAAAAATGCGTCATCAAGATGTGACAGTTGGAATTGCCCGGTTTCTACAATCTGTAAAACAAAATCATAATCATGAAATGTAGTATAAGGGGGGAAGGGTAGCTAGGAGGGGGATCATTTTAAATGTTTTTAACTGTTTTAATATTTTAATTGTCTAGTGTGTTTTTTCTTTTAGAATGTTTTATGGACAAATGTTTAAATAAACTTATTTCTGAACCTGAACCTATTTCTTATGTTTATGATTTATTTGTTGTAAGAATCTATGCGTTACGTTTCTGTCGGAGGGTGTGTTCTAGTTTCCTTTTACGTGGTGGGCTGATGCGGTCTCTTGGACAAGTTTTGCTGGTGTACTCTGATAAGTGATTATTGGGCTGTGTTATTTTCTGAATTCCTTGTCATTTATAATATGGGTTGCTGCAGGTATAAGACTGGTTGACTGAATATTTTTCTGGGTGAACACTTGCAATAGAGGATAAATAAACCTGATGCTCTCTGTTTGTTTTGTTGAGTGATTTGCTTCTTTGGTAGGGGGAACATGAATTATAAATTATAATGTACAATATACTTGGGAAGAAAGAACACTTATACTTCGCAGTATTGTTTATTTCTTTTTCTTTTTTTAACTAATTGGTGAAGCACAAAGTCAGGCCAGAGGAGAACAGAGTCCTTAGAGGAAGGTTACAGTGAACATATCAAACAATGTCACAAATATGCTAAACGTGACGGCCAAGGAAATATTTCTGCACTGACCAGTGTTTTTTCGTACTAAATGAGTGCAAAGAAGCAAGGGAGAATATGGTATTGAGGCAACTGCTGGATTATGTTATTGTGTTTGATTTTGCATTGTACTTGCCTGCAATTAGTATGATTTCCAAGCACCGTAGCTAATAATAACACACTTGTGATGCTACTTAACTTTTTCATTTGCTATATTTGTATATTTTGTGAAAATAACGCGAAAGGATGCAGAGACGAAGAGGGTTGCTATAATGCTGTGTTTATTATTGGTTGTCAGCACATTGTCAATTAGAGGAGCATTATAGAAAGATCAAATTTCTGATCAAAAGTACATTTTGACGCATGTGGCTACATCATGATGGTCTTTTCTGATGAAGTGCAGAGGCGAGCTTCATCTCACCTAGGCAGTGCATGGCCTGTCATCGAACTATGTGATATTCAGTCTATGAGCTTGAAACATGCCCAGCAGTTTCTATTGGTTCTTTCTTCTGCCTTTACAAATTCCTTTGTTTTCGTTACTCAATAGCATACATTTGCCCCACCTGTGGGCTGTTTTGTTCTGCCCTGGACCCTGTCCATGCTACATGGATCCTCTCACTATCGTTAAGAGCCCTTGTCGACATTTGTCGATTTTTTCTTGAAGCCCATGGTAAGAGAAATGCCTACCTTTCTAATGGACACAAAGGATGTTCTCAGGATGTTGCCTGATATTGAATTTGATTTCCAATCAGACATCTTGGTGTCTTTCGACGTTGAAAGTTTATATACATCAATACCCCAGATTGAGACCTTGGAGGTTATGGAGGGACTACTGACAGCTAGAGAACTCAACTCAATAACACCAGTCAGATTGATCATGACACTGGCCACGTTGGCAATGACTGAGAATTTTTTCCGCTTCGAGGATTCCTTGTACTTGCAGATTAGCGGGACCAGTATGGGCAGCGTTTTTGCCCCTTGTCTCGCTAACCTGTACGTGCATCACTTCGAACAGGAGCACGTGTTCGCAGACACCAATCCCCATCTTGGGTGTCTGCGGACATGGAAACGCTACATAGACGACATTCTAGTCGTGTGGCGGGGTACAGAGAACCAGCTGAAAGAGTTTCACGATTGGCTCAACGAGAGGAACCAATTCCTTAAATTCACTATGGAATATGATGTCCATAGATTGGCTTTTTTGGATTTGTTAATCACTAGCACACCGACTGGCCTAGCCCCCGAACTATATCGGAAACCCATGGCAGTTAATTCCCTACTCAATTACAATAGTTGTCACCCCAAGTCATTGCGTGACAATTTACCCTACGGACAATTTTTGCGGATACAAAGAAACTGTTCGACAAGATCAGCCTTTGATATTCATGCGAATAGTCTCACACATGATCTGGTTGCTAAGGAATATCCTAAGAGGCTCATTCACCAATCAAAAAAGAGAGCTTCTAATAATAACAGAGCAAGTCTATTGGAAGTTTTGCTCCCTAAACCCAAGACAAATCGCATTACCTGTGTCAGTACCTTCAGTATGCAGTCCAACCAAATCAAAAAAATTATAAATAAACACTGGAGTATTTTGAACACAGGTGATGACATCTTGCCACTTCCACTTTTCGCCTTCAAAAGGGGACAGAATCTAAAGGACAAATTAGTCCACACCAGACCGAAGAATGACATACCTCGGGCAGTAGGCACCCTGTGGGACATGCCTGCGGTAACTGGACACCATCCATGTGGCCAATGTGCTGCTTGCCCCCAGACATCTAGGTCTGTGACTATTGACAACGGCACTGACCGGCCATGGCAACAACGCAGATTCACAAACTGCAATAGCATGAATTTGATCTATATGATTCACTGTCCATGTAACAAAAAATATGTGGGGATGACTACTCGTAAAATTAAGGTACGGATATCAGAACATAAGAGCTTGATACGTTGCTGTAGGCAAGCAACTAGACTTACCAACCATTTCATCCAAGCACGTCACCTACCAACAGACTTACGCTGGACGGTGTTGGAACAGCCTTTAATTTCACCTCACATCCAAGATATCAGTAAATTTCTCTTTACACGTGAACAGAGATGGGTCCATAGATTACAGACAGATAAGACAGGACTCAATGAAGATATCCCGTGGATGTCGTTGTGACGTCCCTTTCTGGTCATACTCTGAATACGCCATCAAAAGGGTGAAGATACATTTTTTTATTTTTGACTACATTTCTTTTTGACTATCTTTAAGTTCTGTTGAGTTGCTTAATTTGATAAGCACGAACATTCTTCTTTGATCAATAATAGACAGAGGCTTCTGTTCTCGTGGTTTTATAATAGTCATAACTAATGAGGGATGGGATAATGTATGTCCTCTTAGAAGAAAAGAATCATCCTGCTAAAGTGGATGACCATCCTAAACATGTTTACCTATAGGAAGCAACATTTCTCTGTCATTTTCCACCAGTAGACAATAGGAGGAATGACTGGCTTTCCGCAGCGTAATTTGCAATGTTTATCACTAATTTGCAGATTTTGTTTAACCCTTCTGAAATAGAACTATTAATTTACACCATCCATCCGGAATTATTCCGTTGTCGGGAAGCAGTACCAAGGGTGATGACCGGGGACAAAACAATGTAATTACGAACTGTTTACTTTGGTGTAGTTCGATCAAACCACAATTCCCAGGCATACCCTACGCTTGTACGCAAGATCACGTGCAAGGCAACGCACGTGTGATCGGAAACTAATGGTAGCTTCCTGTCCGGTCGGGTACCTCCCACAGACAGCCTAGATGGATGTCCGGGGTACCTACGGACAGGTAAGCGTTGCCTCTGTACCCTTGCGCTTAACAAAGAGACTTGAATTTGAACAAGACTCGGATTGAGTCCACTCGCCGAAACTTGCTAGCAAGATCTCTATTAGGTTAACGGATTGAGTTGAGGCTCCGGTGCGTAATACAGAAACGGCCTTGTTGGAGGTCTAACTTACTTGAGAGGCGCAATATCTGTGGGCTGATTGTCGCCCACATCTTAAGGTCCCATTTACATGCCGGAATTCAAACCAAGTATTTCAATAAATAATCGGTTCCTACTGATATAAGGCTGCTCTTAGCTTAATCTATTCTTATTGATGTGACATATGAGCAGTCTGCTAAGTGAAGTGTACCGATGGAACACTTTGAGACCACTAATTCTTCTAGTTGAATTTTATAATACCATGCAGCGCTTAGTCCTTCCCCTATGTTTTACTCCCCTATTTTCCTTTCATTAGAGCGGTGCCCCATTTATACCTGAGCTGTAGCCAGGAGAGGTGGAGAGTACATTCCCTAATAATTAGGTGAGTGGTAACTACAAATTATTTGTTCGCGCCAAAGCAATAATATGGCATACATAGAGTTACTTTGAGAGAATTCTTTGACCTAGAAACAGTTGGCAAAAGTTGAAAGATGCATATGTGAGAAATGTATGTGCACTATCTAAATAATCTGTGTGTATTCTTTCTTGTTTATTCGTCCACTGACATTGGGTGATCCTGAATCATCACAACAGGCGAATTTCAGGTGATATTGTTTACCAAATTATTTTTATCACTATTCACTTTGTACAGTAGCAACAAATCACCGTCCTGATGAAGCATTAGGAGACCAATTGGCTCCGCATTGAATGCAGAAACATGTCGACCACAAACCAACTCTAGTAGTTATTTGTTAACACTACTATGTACTGTATTTTAATCTCCGGGAGTGGGTAGGAACTAATAAAACTGTTTTTCCATTCCCATTACCCGATTTTAAAATTTTCACACATTTTCACACTTTGCACTGTTACTCAGTTTACCTCTTGATGCCAGCGTTACACCGTTTAGATACACCATATAAGATTGGGCCACAACCCGCCTAATCTACTGTGGGTAAAACCACTTCCCTTCATGGCGAAGGATCCCAAATGATGGAGGGCGGTACAGGTTGGTAAACTGATGGGAATATTATTTCACCATGTTATACCTTCAGTAGATTCAGCGGAGGTATCCCGAATACACACATTTCGTTTTTTAGATAGTTTAATTTTGACCTACTGCTATCCTTATTGTTGGTTTTCATCCTATCACTATCGGCCATGTGTTTTGCTTCAGTGCACTACTTTGTCATTTTGCTCTCTCCTCGCTGCTGCTCCCAGTTGACTTATTCTCCCGAACCATCCCCACAACAGCATCTCCTGCCCCCTGCAGCTTGTATTTATTGAGAAAGTCGCTCTTCGCTCCTTCTTCAGGGCTGTAGCTGCCTCCTCCTCGCTCCTGCTTGATGGGCTCTTCTCTCCCCTGCAGCCTGTGTGGCGCTGCTAATCCCTCTCCCCTAATTTAGTAGCAAGCAAGATAGCCTGTTTTTTTTGCAGGTTTATATAGCGCTAGAAAAGTATTTAAGACCTTCACATGAGCACCTGTTACATTACACAATGACCCATTCATTTTTGTAGGCAGAGGGAGTTTAAGTGCTTTGCGCAGAATCACTCTTGATGCTGAGACTCAAACCTGGATCCCCAGATCCAAAGTCTGCAGCTCTGATCTTTGCTCCACCTACTCTCCCTCATCTGTGTTGACTGTTACATTACATTTTTCCCTGGAATAAAGAGCCCAGAATGCTTTGCACAGAAGGCACAGTCTCCTCACCTGTAGATGCGGGTATAATGCCTCCTGAACTCTTAAGTAACAGTGACAGTAACAAGAGATTGTGGTCAATTTCCTTCTACCCACAGTTTTAATAAGAAAATGAGACATAACATGCAGAATTGCATTTAGCATACTGAATTCCACACATTTTGCCCTTTTTCCAGGCTCTTTCTCCCTGATAAAATTCGACAGGTGTAGCCTACTAGAATTTATCAGGGGAAAATAGAGGTGTGTGATAATTATCACGGATCACAGACAGAATATCAGAAACAGAAATATCATCTGGACATGATATCAACATGATATTGTATCAAACATATCAAGGACTGAAATATCAAGAAGGCAAGTTCAAATGGATAAGCATAGATTTACATACCTTAACCACACCTAACATACCTTGAAGATATATATATCGTCAAGTAAATATATGCAGAGATACATATATTAAAACTTTGCTTACCTATTGAAACTGACCTTGACAATATTTTTGTCCTCTTTATTCTTGAGCAAACGCAAGGAGATGATGGACGGAGCGCGGAAACTTTTCTGACACTCACCCACAGTCACAGATCTGGGTTGAATCTATCATCATTCTTTAGCTCACTTTGCCACCTCAGTTCAGACCCAGCTATATTCAAATTAGTTTTGACATTGTGCCTCATTGGAACAGTCCGGCCCAAACTGCCAAGCCAGGTCTTCCCTGAACCAGAAACAAGCATCCTGGGACCGGATTCTGGGTAACACCCTTCATCAGCCAGGCTAGCGTGAATCCAGTGGCAACGTGAGCAAGGGACCCATGTCTGGGCATACCCTCCCAATTTAGGGCAAACAAAGCAAACACAAGGGGATGATGGGCGCAGCGCTGACATTTTTCAGACACTTACTCCAAGTCACAGATCTGGGTTGAATCCATCATCATTCTTTAGCCCACTTTGCCACCTCAGTTCAGACCCAGCTATATGCAAATCAGTCTGACCCTGTGCCTCCTGGGAACAGTCCAGCCCGAACTGCAAAGCCAGGTCTTCCCCGAACCGGAAACAAGCATCCTGGAACCGGTTTCTGGGTAACACCCTTCATCAGCAGGCTAGCTTGAATCCAGTGGCAAAGTGAGCAAGGGACCGAGGTCTTGGCATACCCTGCCAACTTAGGGCGAACAAAGCAAACACAAGGAGATGATGGACGGAGCGCTGAAACTTTTTAGACACTCACCCCCAGTCGCAGATATGGGTTGAATCACTTGAATGTCATGGTGAGCAAAAAAAGATGGATTTAGGCCCAGATCTCTGCACTGGGGTGAATGTGTGACAATGTTCTGCATTCTGTCGATCAATTGTTCTTTTTGCACTCTTTATTCTTGACACAACGTTTTGGCCTACATTATTTATGTTCCCGATATTCTGATTAAACACCAATTACCACACAGCTCGTAATTCTGATCTGAATCAAAATTTAGCCCTTAACTTCTAACTAAGCGCTTGGGGCCATATATACAAAAATCTAGAACTGTCATTTGGTAGGAATCACAATTAGGAAAACGCAAACCTGATGTAAGAAAACTTATGTCTTTAAAATAGCATTTTCTAGTGGATCACAAATTGTGACCTACCTCGTGAATATTAATGAGATAGGTCGCAATTTGCAAACCCATTAGGAATTGCAACGGTCACAGGGATGGTGACCTACTGAGGTCAGGAAACCTAGCACTACAAAAGAGGATGAGGATGTAAGATCTAAATGTACTCACCCTCTATGGGAAATCATAAATGGTTTTACACAATTGCCGTCACCCCTAATAGTAGCATGCTTCATCATTGGATGTGCCGCAGCACCCCAGCTGAGACCATTGCTAAGGGTGGAATAATGATTTTGCTTTGCAGTTGGAAAACAAGCACTCAAAGAGATCCACTGTGCAGAATATCAATAAAAGTAATCTAGGATTGTCCCTCTGTGCTTTATTATGGGCTTCCTAGGCAGGATTAAAAATGGATCCTATTATGATTTTATAAAGCACTCGAATACCAATGAGGTGTCTTGGTGCTAGCTGAGTGAACAAACAAAGCAATGGCAGCTAGATTAGTATGAGGTGAAAAGCCATGCTTTAAGAACCTTCCTGAAGGCTAGCAATTGGGTAGGGATTTATTGGGAAGAGGGAGGGGGAATCGAGGAACCAACAGATGTTTAGATGAGGCTGAGTATGGAGATCTTGATGGGAGAGCAAAAGAGAAAGCCGATCACAGGAAAGTAGAGCCCTGATCTATAGGGCTTTATAGACTGTACATTGTTTTTTGAAAATGATTCTACTTCTAACCAGGAGTCAGTGAAGCTTTTGAATGGCTGAAGATGCAGATTGATGTCTGGGAAGTTTGGAACGAACCCTAGCGGCTGCATTTTGAACTGTTTGGAGTTTGTTGAGGACATGTTGCTGTACGTTCAGGTAGAGACCATTACCTCATATGAATATTCCTAACTACCCCCTTATGTCATAGGGGTTAACCGTCGAGATGGGGATTTCATCCTCTTTCATCCTCAAGTATCTTAGAACTTTATACACTTTTCAGGCACAGGAGCCGAGTAATGGTGAACTCACCCTGGGTACAGGAGAGAACAGTTCAAACGTGGGAGACACATTGAAACGGACAACGTTGTTGCAATTTTCTATAATCATAGGAGAATGAATGTTGATGATAAGGTATGTTGTTTTGGCGACCGTTACTTCTGGGCATTAATCCCATCAAGGACTTTACCTTGCTAATTTCTTAACTAAGCTTTGGATTATTCACTTTAACATGATGTTCCAATCTCCCTGACAAGAAACGGTATACTACAACCTATTCTCTCTTCATATCCATCTATACTATTTGACTTTCCCTTGGGTGTTCCTTACATTATGTTATCATGCTAGTTTAGCCATAAAACAATACTCCTTGTTGATTATACATATGCCAGGATTGTCCCTGTCTTTCATATGTGACTTTTTATATGTAATCTGCACATGTGTTCTTTTATGTTGTTTTCTGTGTGACTATTTATATCTGGACTCTTAAAATGTGAACATTTTTATGTGAGTTTTGCACGTAGATTTTCTATAGGGAATCGTGGTACTAACACTGTGGTGGCTTTATGTATTACTGTGAATTGTTTTGTGTCTTACTGTGTTGTATTGTACATCATATGTTTGGATGCTCTTCAGTCCTGATGAAGTCCACTGAAGCTGGACGAAACGCGTTGGCTGCTTGGCTGTTTTTACTATAAATGAAAAAGAAAGAGACTTAATAATAACAATTATTGGACGGACACAAATACTTTTGAATTTGGAATTCGTGATGTAATCCACATTTGTGACAAATATTCAAGTCAAGCAAGGCCAGAAATGTGTGCTTACAGTGGACAGTTCTCTGATGTACAACATTAAAACTGTCCAAGTTAACACTGATGCCAAAAACATGGATTGACTTGCAAACGATGAATGTTAAAAATGTTAAGGTAATGCATTTCAGTGATTTAGTTCCACTCTTATTTCACATACTTTTCTTAATCTTGCATTCCCCAAGAGTTAGCTATTTTATAATTGTGTTGTCTATCTGTATTTTTTTCTGTGCATACTTTGAGGCTTGAGCCATGCCAGGTGTTTATCAGGGGCTTTGATTGAGCATGTAGCCCTTAAGGCTGAAGCCAAATAAAGTGCCTGTCAATGGGTTGGCCTCTCTGCAGAGCACACAGAACAATGTTTATGTATTCCATTTGCAACTGAAATTATGTGGATATTTGTGTGGAGGTGGTACACAGATGTCAAAATATTTGCAAAGCAACAATAAGAGAAATTAAAGTGCTTACATTTGAGGGAGTGTAATGTATGTTTGGGGGTGGTGAAGTGACAGATATGTGAGGAAGTGCATTCAGGCAAGAGTGGAAGAGGATGCTGAAGAGGAAAGGTAGGTGGTTGGAGATGTGTAGATGGAAAACATATGCAGAAAAAAGGATATATATCTAACATAAAGCACACATAGCCGAAGGACAAACCTCCTTCCACAGGCCTCAATGCTATTTAATTCACAGACTCACAGTTTCAGAATTGAAACATTTCTAATGATTATTATTTATAACAAATCTTTGTTGTTACTGATTTGTCTTAAACAGCTAACACCCATTGACACAGCCAATCATATTGATAGGGTTTAGGTGTATGTCAGACAGCTGTTGTGTCATTTATCGGGATATAATTACTTCTCAGAGAGAAACCAAAATACCAGTCAGGTGGCACACTATGGGAATCACAGAAATGTATTTGACATGTTCCTTTATAGGGAGCCCCCACTTTTTAAATACCACTTAAAGACCTGTCTGCACATATTTATGTATGCCTGGTTGCAGCCAGCAGCTGTGGGTACTTCTCGAAGTCTGGTTAGAGCATATTTTTCCAAAGTTAATGCTGCATGTAGTGCAAGACACTGGGCAAGCATATATGTTTAAGGGCTAAAGATGTCATTCTGTACAACGTACATATTACAGTAATTGTTGAACATAATAATGCAGGAAGATACGGGGCAGTTTTTAGTGTGTTTAATATTTTAACACTATACGTTCCCATTGCTTCATTAACCTTGCTTTATCTCTATGTTAATTTGCTTTAAAATGCACCTTTTTTCAATCTTTTTTTCATTTCTTTCTCTGGAGAGGGACTCATACTGGACTTTAGGTTTGTCCATTGAACTTTTTCATATCACTCGCTATATAAAAGTTTTCCCAACGTTTACACCTCACCGCTTTCAAATGTCACTAGCCACCACTGATCTCCGCCCTCACATACGACTTCCTCTATGCTGACACCGGCACTTCCATGGGCAACAACACCCACAGACGACTAACCATGTAGGCTAGCTGGTACATTGAAGACCTCAGAACCGCTAAATGACACTGTAAATAACTGGAAAGTGGATGGCGCACCAGCAAGGACACAACCTAAAAGAATGCCTTCAAGACATCCCTCAACTTCTACCACATACCATTGAGAGAATGGAAGAAAAAGGCCTAAGCCTCATACATCAAATTAAGCTCCATTGACAGCAAAGAACAACATCGATTAAGAATTCTCCAACCCCTCAGCTGCAACAAACAACATTACTCCCGGTTGCAGGAACTCTCCTACAACCATAAAAACTTCTTCCACAACAAGATCACCAACATCTGCAGAACTTAAAACTCCGCCTAAGGCCACCAAGTTCTTAAAGCAACACAATAACCCCACGATCACCACAGACATCTGACTAACCGAACGGAGACAGCTCGCCCTACAGGACACCTCATCCATCATGAACTCGATCCACTTAGGGGCCCCAACAGAACCATGCCCACACCACATCTTAAACCTAGGTGAAGCCAGCATCAGCCATGTACTCACCACATTTTTCAACATCTCAACTGCCACGGCCACCTTCCTTGAAGACTGGAAATATGCAGAAGTCAATGTTTTTCTAAAGAAACCATCTGCAGACCCCAGCGAACTACTGACCGATCTCACTGCTCCCGTTCCTGGGCAAAACACTAGAAAAAGCCATCAATCAACAACTCTGATCACATCTGAAATGGAACTTCCTACTAGAACCCTCCCAATCTGGATTCTGCAACAACCACAGCAGCAACACAGCCCTCATTGCGGCTACTGGTGACATCCGAGCTCTACTCAACCAAAGAGACTGAGGCTATGAACCTCCTAGACCTCTCAGCAGCCTTCAATATGGTCTCCCACCACACACTCATCACCATGTTGCACAACATAGGCATCCAAGGAGCCGCGCTGAGATGGATTGCCTCGTTCCTCACCAGAATAATGCAAAAAAGTCTGCCTTTCCCTCTTCACCTCAGAACCCAAGTAAGTCATCTGTGGTGTACCCGAAGGACCCTGCTCAGCCCCACCCTCTTAAACACATATGATATCTTTGACCAGCATCGCCAACACTCACAGAACCATTTCCAATGCTGATGACACACAACACATCCCCACCCTCTCTGAAGACTGCACCAAGACCAACTTCCACAAGTGTATGACAGATGTAACCAGCTGGATAAAGGACAACTGCTTGATGGTCAACACAGACAAGACAGAGGTACTAATTTGCAGAAACAATAACTACCCATGGGATGAATCCTGTTGGCCGTCAGAACATGTACGTGCTCCTACCCCCTGAACATGCTAGCAACCTAGGTATCATTCTGGACAACTAGCTAACCATGACGACTCAGGTCATTTCTGACTCCTCCTTCTTCATCCTCTGCATGCTTTGTAATATATTCAAATGGCTACCCGAAAGATCAAGATGCACCATCACCCAGGCCCTCACCTCCAGTTGACTGGACTATGGCAACACTCTTTATGCAGGGATTGTAGTTCATCTCCTCCAACGACTGCAGACCACACAGAATACCATAACCAGACTCAACCTGGATCTCCCTAGATGAACCCTCCTCCCCCACCTCAAGGAACTCCACTGGCTACCTGTACAGACAAGATGCTAGTTCAAGCTCCCGACCACTACATATAAGGCCCAGCATAACATCAGACATGCCAACCTGAACCAATCCTTGAACTTTCATCAACCAACTATACACCTCTGCTCTGCATCTCTTTCTCTAACCCTCAACCCCCGCATCCAATGCAGAAGATGTAGAGGTCACTTCTTCTTCATTTACAGACCTTTCCATCTCTTCCAAAGTTCAGAAAGTCCCTGAAGATCTGTTAAGCTAATCAACTGGATCCTGCCCGCACCTGGATACCCTCACAGCTGACAAGTAGCACTGTACAAATCTAGTGATTGATTCATTGACTGATTAATTGTTTGACAGGCTGCCAGTGGCCAATGGTTCTGCCTCTGGGCCCAGTAAGAGAGATTTTTTGGCAACAACTGGCCCTTTAACAGGGATAAGTAATTTGAGAGGTGAGCAGGAACAGTTGGCAAAACGATGGACAGACTTTACACTTCCTGTTTTCACTTGGAAATGTCAAATTAGGCTATCAGGATCTGCTCCCATTTCTTCCTAGAGTCATCCCAGACTTTCTGGTTACATACCAAGCAGGAGCGAAAACAATTTTTGATGCTGGAAAACGAGAAGGCACCTCATTAAAATAGGGTAGGAGGTACCCATTGTGATAAAAAAAGTGCATAGGGATCTTGGAATTAGAACATCTGGGATTTAGTTCAGGATCTTTTTCTTGCTAGTCAATAATCAGAAACATTTGACACACTTGTATCTATAGTCCTTCTAGAAGGTGGTCTATTGTAGATGTTTCTTTTTCTTATGGTTGTATATTCTTTTCAATAATTAGTTATTCATTTGGGAATCTCATGTTTTTACCACGGGGTGGGGGGGAACTCATCTTTTGACGAATTGTGGTATGGCACATTTTCTTCTTCTCTTGTCCTATAAATACACTGCCTTTGTGTCAGGAGCTATGAATATATTCATTGGAAATTTCTCCTTCAATCTCCATTGCTGTATTGCCTCTAGAGGAACTGTATACAATTTTAGCAAGATCAGTGACATTTTTGTTTTCAGTATAATTTCCTCTACTCATAGAAACACAGGTTATGTAAAGAACTTTAAATTTTAGGATTTGTTTTACCAAAACAGTTATTTTCTCTTTAGGTTCAGGACCCTACCATACTCTCACAGTGCGGGCAATTTCCCACTCGCTTTGGTACTTAATGATAGTTCCTAGATGAAATCTGCAATTAGCTTCAACGACTTTTGATAGAGGAAAGGGATCATGTTTAATCTGTGTTATTAACTTTTAGCTGTTTGCAAATCGTCAATTTTCACAATGATCTTGTCAATGACATAACTTGCTCTCTGAGCATTATATATGAAAACCTCTAGGGCTAAGGGTCCATATCAATTTGGCAGTGACACTAGCCACCAAATCTGCAAACAACCAACTAAAATGTTCTCTTTTCAAATCAGCGGCTGGGATGTTGTGGGCTGTTGTCGAAGTTTCAGAGGTGGTTTTTCTTTTCTTCACAATTTCATCTATATTATTTCGATGTCCTCTAGATGTAGATAGTCAGTCCAAAAGTCATCAAAATCTAATATGTCACAGATGGGGCATCGCAGAAACAATTTAGTAATTCTGTTTTACAAAATATGATGTGCTTTTTTGATTTTATATGTAAAATGTGTATGCTTTTCGAATAGGTTTAGCAAAATCTTTGTTGGGTGAGAATATCCTAAAATACTACAATGGTTTTTGCTTGTTCATAGTGCAGATCCACGTTTCATATTATTGTGCTTTTGTGTATCTTATAAGCATTCCATCTAATTGAAGTAATGGAATTTAGACAACCTGGTGCTTGCATCTCTAACTAGTAATAGAAGGGACTGTGGACTCTCTCCCAACTTGGAAAGGCCACCCCACCATCCGCAGAGGCCCCCCTACATGTAATATCTAGCATCAGGGGTAACCTTTTAGAGGTTATCTGTAATGTTTTCTTCTAGTCTTTTTAGAATGCTCTTTGCATGATCTGTTTAGAATGCTGTATTAGAATGTGAAGAGAATTGAATGTTACCGGCTCTGGTGGTGCATCGTGCGCTGAGCTGCTGCGCAGCACCTGTCATGGAATAAAACTACCTTCTATCAACAGTGACTACTACTGTTTTACTACAAAAATATGTGGCGACGAGGATGGGATATTTTCGTTTTAGCTCACAGTATTCATAGTTTATTTACATCTGTGAATTTTAGTAGCTAAATTTATTTAGTTAGTTTTGAAATATGAGTTTACAGGCTGTTACACCACCACCTCCTTTTCTTGACCTTCCAGGTGAACCACCAATTGTCTGGAAAAAGTGGTTTGATGCGTTCACTACATATTTAGGAGCGATTGGTGCATCCAGATATAGAGCTGAAAGGAAAAAGTATCTTTTACTAAATAGTTTGGGATTTGAAGGTCGTTCTATTTTCAAACACTTACCTCCTTTGGTGCGTCCTTCTGAAGAAGAAGATTTAGATGACTATACAGAAACTGTTAAATTATTAGAATTACGATTTGATATCAAACCTAGCTTGGTCGTTGTTAGACACAAATTTTATAAACGTGAACAAAAACAAGGAGAAAAAGTTGAAGATTTCATTTCTGCACTAAGAATACTTAGTGCAGAGTGTGAATTCGAAAATTTTAGAGATCAGATGATCAGAGATCAATATATTTGTAAGTGTATTGATAAGAGTATCCAACAGAAGTTACTCTCCTTGGGTAATCCTTCACTCGAAGAAACTGTAAAAGTAGCTAAGAGCATTGAATTTTCTAAAATATCGGTTAAAGAGCTTGATGGAAGATTTCCTACATCCGTTTCTAAAGAAGAAGCTGTGAATGTTGTAAAAGTACTTGAGACTAAAGTGAATTCAGGGAGTCGTACTGATAACAAGTTTTTTAAACAAAGTAACATTTGTTTTAAATGCGGAAATTTTCCACATTTCAAGTCTGGACGTCCATGCCCGGCTAGAAATGTCACCTGTAGGTTGTGTGGAAGATTGGGTAATTTCGCTAAAGTATGCCAAAATGCCAAACAAAATGTTTCACAAACACAGTCAAGCAAACAGTGGAGCAATTCTAACAATAATTCTGCTTCAGTTGCCTATGTTTCTGATTACAGTCAAGATGACGCTTCTAGCATTCAAGATGATTTAAGAGATATGGTTGCTGTTGTTGGTAGTGGTATGGATGATTCAGAGAGTGAATGTGTTGACCCTTACAACGACATTGGTATTGGTGACAAAGTCGTTTGTTTACTAGTAGATTCTGGGGCAAGGATAACTATGCTGACTCAAGAACTTTTTGAAGAAGTTTTTGGATGATCGCAAACTCTTTCCTCCCGACAGATCTCCCGTAAATTATGAAGGAAGGAGAATTGAACTCAAAGGTTTTTTTGAAGACTCGCTTGAGTTTAGAGGAAGGAAAATTTTTGGCAAGATTTATGTTTCCATCAAAGGACTGAACATCCTTGGATGGTTTCATCAGGGTTTATTTAAGATGATCCTCCGTCCTGGTACCAAAGACCCCATCTCTGTTGTTCAAACAGAGGTTCAAGTCGACATAAATAGTCCCGTCTCTGTTGTCCATAACAATGATTTTGTAAATAAATTAGTAGAAGATTTTCCTACTGTTTTTAGCAATACATTAGGAGAAGTTAAAGGATTCAAACACACCATTCATGTTAAAGACAATACCATTCCTGTAAAACATAAGCTGAGAAATGTCCCGTTTAGTGTGAGAGAACAACTGGAAACAGAATTGTTTGGCTTGTGTAGTAAAGGGATAATAGAACCCATCGAATCTTCTCTTTGGCTTTCTCCTCTAGTGGTCGCTAAAAAAACATGGCGAGCTTCGCGTCTGTATCGATATACGCAGCCTGAATAAGAACATCTGGGTAGATTCTTTTCCTCTCCCTAAAATCCCTGATATGTTGTCACTCATTGATGGATCTAAGTGGTTTAGCAAACTAGATTTAGCATCTGCATACCACCAGGTGGTATTAGATCCCGTTTCAAGACATTTCACTGCCTTTGTATCCCCTGTAGGTTCCTTCCAATATTGCCGAATGCCCTTTGGGTTAGCTTCTGCAGCAGCAGTCTTCCAGAGGATCATGTCTAATGTGTTGAAAGGTATCGATGGTGTTGTTGTCTTCCAAGATGACGTGTTGATTCATGGAATTACCTGTGATGTCCATGACGAGATTTTGAGAAAGGTGTTGCAAGCGTTGTGCAATGCAGGTGTGGTTTTAAAGAAAGAAAAGTGTGTGTTCAGAGCACGGAAGGTGGAATATCTTGGTCATGTGTTGTCTGAGAATGGTGTGGAACCTAGGCCTGGGTTCGTTAAGGCTATTGTCGACAGTCCGGCGCCTAAGGACAAAAATGGATTAAAGTCTTTCATTGGATTATGTGAGTTTTACGCCCGGTTTATACCAGATTATGCCACCAAGGTACAACCTCTGACCAATATGCTTAAAAGAGATGTTCCCTTCATTTGGGATGTTCGCTGTGAAGGTGTGTTTACCTGGATCAAGCAACAATTAGCAAGTTCAAAAGTTTTAAAACCCTTCAATCCCAATGCTGTGTGTACAATAACCGTAGATGCTAGTGGTTTGGGATCTGTTCTCCCTCAGGAGTTTGGTGGTGTAGAGCATACCCTGGGTTATGCCTCTAGGGTTCTCCGTGGTTCTGAGTCTAATTTTGCTGTCATTGAAAAGGAACTTTTGGCTTGCTGGTGGGCGATAAGAAAGTTCAATCCTTACATCTGGGGTAAACATTTCCGTTTAAGGACAGATCACAGTCCCCTGGTTTCTATTCTTTCTGGAGTTAGAGTCAAGGATCATTCTCCAAGGATTGCTAGACTTTCTACTAAGCTGCACCAGTACGATTTTGAAGTGACCTATATACCTGGTAGCAGGAATACGAGAGCTGATTATTTTTCTAGAAATCCCATTGATGTTGATTGTGAAAATGATTTGGAGGAAGATTATGATGAAGAAGATTGCTTTGTTGCCTCGGTTGGTTTAGATGATATGTTCTCTATAAGTGAGGCGGAGTGGAGGGAGCATTTGTCTGGTGATGTTCTTCTCAATGAGGTGATGAGATGTGTGAAGGAGGGTTGGCCGAGAGAGAAAAATTTGCATATTTCTTTACAAACTTTTGTGAAGGTTTCTAATGAACTTTCTATTGAAGGTGGTTTACTTATGCGGGGCGATAGGCTTATCCCTCCTTGTGACCTCAGAATCAGAATCGTCAAAGGTGCGCATGAAGGCCATCTTGGCAAGACTTTAACTAAGAGAAGGGTTAGAGAACATTATTGGTGGCCTAAGATGGATCAGGAAATTGATACTGTTGTGGAAGAATGTGTTATTTGTTCAAGTGCTGAAAAGTGTCTAAAGGTACGTTCTCCTCCATTACAACCTATTGTGTTTCCTGACAGGCCATGGGAAAAGATAGGTATTGATTTAGTTTGTCCTTTCTACTTGCTTCCTTCCTCTTCAAGATTCGCCATAGTTGCCGTTGATTATTATTCGAAATGGCCTGAGGTTCGTTTTGTTGGTGAACCCAATTCCAAGAATGTAATTGATTTTTTAAAAGACCTCTTTTTAGTTAAACTCTCTCAGTGATGTGGATGATGTTGCTAGGGCTAATGTTGAGTATGCTCAGTCCAAACAGAAACACAATTTTGATTCCAGGAAGAAAGTGATTTCTCAAATGTATGTTGTTGGTGACAGGATTCGTGTGAAGTTGCCCGTGCATACCACCAAGGGCAGTCCCAAGTTCTCTGAACCTTTTGTCATCGACAAGGTCTGTGGTAATGCTGTGAGAGTAAATATGAAGAACTGGTGGAATACTGCCAGAATTGTCAGAGCTATTGATTGTACCTTGAATGAAGGTTTGGCTGTTCATCCTTCTTCTAATGACAGTTCTGCTGTACCTTCTCGTTTTGTGGGTACTAACAATTTGCCTTCTCCCAGTTCTCCTACCCTTCAAGTACCTCGTAGGAGTGGTCGTTCTCGTTCTGTTCCTATTAGGTATCGCTGATATTTTCCAGTCATGCAGTGTTCTTTTCCTCTTTTAAACATACTATGTTTCCTTTACACTCAGTGTTTTCTTCACCTTTCATATCTGCAATGTTGTCTTTTTTACTTTATTTTGTTTTTGTTCTTTCTTTTATTATTGAAGAAGAGAGGATAATGTAATGTTTCCTTCTAGTCTTTTTAGAATGCTCTTTGCATGTTCTGTTTAGAATGCTGTATTAGAATGTGAAGAGAATTGAATGTTACCGGCTCTGGTGGTGCATCGTGCGCTGAGCTGCTGCGCAGCACCTGTCATGGAATAAAACTACCTTCTATCAACAGTGACTACGACTGTTTTACTACATTATCCTAACGCCTACATAAAGCGTGGCAATGGGAACCTGAGCTAGACCCTGGTCACGTCACGTAATTAAGAGTCAGGCAATTGTTTCCAGTGCATCTTGTTTACTGTTTGCTGAGTAGGGAATTCATTGTTATGGCGCATGAAGTACAGAAAAAAACAAGAATGGTATGATGGACGGTGGTCGGTGACTCTCAGAGCTGAAGAGGACTAATGGTGGAAGCCATCCCAGTATTTATTCAAATGCTAGCCTGGTGAAAACCAGATGCCCAAGTTCACTATTGGACACTGCAACAAAGCACTCAGCAGTAAATGATGCCGTACTTCGATTCCAGTGAGTATCCGCCTGATTCATCAAGCTAAATTGCACTCGCAAAGGGCAAGATTCTCAGAATCTTGCCTTTTGCGAGTGCAATTTTTGCATTTGGGATTCATCATCCCAAATGCAAAATTCGCTATTTAAGAATTCGCACATTTGTGAAGAATTGAATTTAAGGAATCTCTATTTGAGATTCCTTAAATGCAATTCATGAAGCATTTTAAAATTGCGAAAATGCAATTTTGGGCCGCTATTTACCGAGAGGTCAGACCTCTCGGTAAATAGCAAAAACTTAGAAAAATGCATTTAAATGCATTTTTCTAAGTTGCATGTTACACACACACATGTCCTTTGGACATGTGTGTGTGCAACACC
Organism: Lissotriton helveticus; assembly: GCF_964261635.1. Lineage (NCBI taxonomy): Eukaryota > Metazoa > Chordata > Amphibia > Caudata > Salamandridae > Lissotriton > Lissotriton helveticus. Next base: position 872,874,844 of record NC_136068.1, on the reverse strand, counting down.
TATGTAGATTACATTTCAGGGGTGCTACAAGGTGTCCTTTGGACACCCCTGCACCCTTGAAATCGCATCCTTATTTGCGATTAGCTACTTGCTAATCGCAAATAAGGAACATGTAGGAATCGCAATATTTATTGCAATTCCTACATGAATCCCGTTTTGCAAGTCCTTAATAGCGATTCGTTATGAATCGCTATTAGGGGCTCGCAAAATGGGAGAATGATGAATCAGGCTGTATATGTTTCTACTGAGTCGCCATTCAAAGCCAACGAGCACATCCCATCACAGATTTTGTAATTTTATCATTGAGAACTCATGTCTTACTGTTCATCACTATGCAAGGAATAATTATCAGTTGATTAAATAATCAGTTCTTGAACATTAAATATGTTCTGATATTGTGAGTATTACAATCTAGCAGTTTGGTTTTTATTGTTCTCTACATGGCATTGTTCCGTTTCCTGCCTTATCTACATCACACATAAAACCCAATGTGGTAATTTTATAATTCCATTTAGAGTATTTGAAAAGTCTTTCGTGCTATTTTTCAGCTATACATAAGTCCTTTTGGAATTGCAAAAGATAGGGTATGTGTACCAAAGGGGACAACCAGAGATTTCCTGATGAGATGTAATTCTCTGTTGCAGATTGGGTGTTCGAGACAGTAAGTAAACCGCTAACGCAAATGTAATTGTTTACGAAATGCTTAATAAAAATAATTGTGCACTATTTACTTTTAGAAAATAAGTGTGGTTAATGCCAAAATTGTAGTAGGGAACCATATTTAAAACGTATACACCTGTAACATAGATTTATAGCTCAAATTTAAATTTGTCATGGCTAAAGTTGCCATGATTTAACGTGAAGGCCTATTAAATGCTGAAATGCTTATTTTTCACTTTAAATAACAGTTGTGCAGGTTGTTTTTCTTCCTTTTGCTGCAGATGTTGCAATTTCAGAAGCTACTGTTTATTAGTTAATGAATAGACATTTGTTGTATTAGAAGATTCACACTGAGGTTCACACCCCAAAACATGTAGATGACAGGGAGTATGATTCATGGGAAGATGTTTTTACAGACAAGAAAGGATGTGCCGCAACATTCAAGGAAACATAGTTAAAAAACAGTAGTAGTCTGGTGAGAAGATGTGGGGTAGACCTGTTCCCAGTTGCTGGCTGACATTCTATTGGTATAGATGAAGAAGAAAGAATATTAATGTTGCAACACAGAAAGCATGTGCATGATACTTGATTAGTTAGGCAGATTCCTCCACCCTTTGATACAGAGCAGACCGTTTGACTGAGAGCAGCATCCCATTCCGTTCCTGTTGGAAAAAGGCCCCCTCTAAAGGGCCACCCCAAACTTTTTGCCTCAATCCTGCTTTTTTTCTGACCTTCATTTCGTTGGCCTTAGGGCTCTAAGGCTCACATGCATCAAACTGAATTGCATTCGCAAACGGTGCGAATCGCAAAATTCGGCCGTTTGCGAATGCAATTCATTGTTTTGGGATGCATTAACCTTTTTGGCTTTTTCGCAATTTAAGGAATCGCAATTTATTTGTGATTTCTTAAATTGCGATTGCATTTAAGAAATCGCAATTTTGCGATTTCTTAAATGCAATGCATGATTCTTTTTTAAATTGCAAATTCGCAAATTGGAAGTGGTAAATTACCATGAAGTTAACCTTAATGGTAATTTTCGAAAACTTTCAAAAATGCACAAAAGTGCATTTTTGAAAGTTCAATTTTAAACACTTTTAAAAGCACTTTAAGGTACATTTCAGGGGTGCCGGGGGGGTCCATTGGACCCCCCCTGCACCCTTGAAATTGCATTCTCATTTTGCGATTCCTTATTTGCGAATCACAAAATGAGAATGCCTTCACATTCATTCCTATGGGCCTCCAGGCCCATAGGAATCAATGGAAAGGGATTCCTTAATTGCGATTCGCAAATTGTGAATCGCAATTAAGGAAAATTAAGGAATCGCAAAAAAATTGCGATTTTTTAATGCATAGCTGTTTGCGAATTCTTAATTGCGATTCCTTAATTTTCGCAATTAAGAATTCGCAAACGGGAACATTGATGCATGTGGCCGTAAGCACTTTATCCTTGCTGACAAGTGCTAAAGTGCATGTTCTTCTCCCCTAAACATGGTGATACACCTAACTGGCAAATGTAGTTTTACTAAGCCAAAAGTAAAGTCGTATACCAATCACCCAAGGCCTGTAAATTGAATGTTACAAGTGGCAGCTCTGATTTTTCCACCCATACAAGTGGCCTTTCAAACCTGTTTCAGGCCTCCCATTGCAGGGCCTGTTTGTGCAGTTTACTGTCACTTCGACTTGGCATTTCAAACTACTTGCCTAGCCCTAAACTACCCTTTTATCACACATAAGCATTGGATGTTGGTCTTCCCACATTACCAGTACTCATGGCTGCGATCAACAATTTCAATACTAGAATAACCAACCCACAAAAAAATGTTCGAAAAGGGAAAAAAACAACATGGGTGGCTGCACTATGGTCTGCACTACTAGTGCGTCTACCACTTATTGTACGTGGATCACAAATGCAAGTCCTGATCCCACCGCTGCCATCAATGTTAGAAATGGGGGACTCAAGCTGGCAATGGCTGGTGCCAATGTCCAAATAGGGACCCTTCTTCCTAAGTCAGGGCAAGAGGGCTACCCCCTTTGATAACCCCTGCTCAACCCTGTGGTAACGTAGCACAAGCAGTTAGGCCTATCTCAGAGGCAGTGTGTGAAGCATTTATGACCATGCACGATAAGGCAGTGACGACACCACAAAAGGAAACAACTCAAGTAGGTATAGAAAAATAGTATCTTTATCTAAGGTTTAACACGAGACTCTCAAAAGCCTTTTAACAAGCCACAATGCATGTAAATTAGTATGGGTTTAAAAATGCAATAACGTCTTCACTAGAACGTGACACTGACTTAGTTCAAGGCCTGGGTCTACGCGACCCGGTGCGCACCAGATACCTGCCGTTGGAAGGTGACACAGCACGCAGCTTCTAGAAGAAGCAGAGACGGTGACAGACGGACTCCCAGTGACCACAGCTCTTGGCTGCAGTGTTGTGCAGCGTTCACTCACAATGATTCGGGCACTGAGGGACAGGCAGGCTCTCAGCAGCACGCGGCTGCGGCGGCCCGGGCTGGTGGTGGAGAGGACTCTCATTGTGCAGCTCTGTGGTGGGCTCACAGCGCCAGCAGTTCTCTTTTAGCTGTGGCGGCCCACAAGACGATAGTGACAATCTTTGACAATGGTTAACAAGATGCGGGCAGACAGAGGTGGCCGCTCTCTCTTAGCTGCGGTGGCCCACAGGACAAATCGCGATGATGCAAAGTTGGCAAAGGTGTGAGCACTCAATGGCAGCAGCTCTCTCTTAGCTGTGGTGACCCACAGGACAAATCACGATGATGCAAAGTTGGCAAAGGTGCGGGCATTCAGCGGCAGCAGCTCTCTCTTATCTACGGCGGCCCACAGGACAAATCATGATGATGCAAAGTTGGCAAAGGTGCGGGCTCTCAGCGGCAGTCGCTCACACTTAGCTGCTGCGGCCCAGAGGACGAATCACGATGAAACAAAAAGTTGGCAAAGGTGCGGGCACTCTGCGGCAGCAGCTCTCTCTTAGCTGCTGCGGCCCACAGGACGAATCACGATGATGCAAATTTGGCAAAGGTTGGCGGCACTCAGCGGCAGCAGCTCTCTCTTAGCTGTGGTGGCCCATTGGACAAATCACGATGATGCAAAGTTGGCAAAGGTGCGGGCACTCAGCGGCAGCAGCTCTCTCTTAGCTGCAGCGGCCCACAGGATAAAGGATGATCTCGACCAGGCTGGCACAACGGCGGGCACTCAGCGGCTACAGATCTCTCTTAACTGTGTCGGCTCACACAGATTCATCGAAAGTTCCGAAGGTTCAAGTTAAGGCAGGCTCTCAGCAGCAGCAGCTCTCTCCTAGTTGCGGCGGCCCACACCGAGTTAACAAGGGTTACCAATCCGCGTTCCTCACAGTAGAACTTGAGACTCCAGATTACTTGACGGAGGCCTCACCTGCAAGTAGAATTCCTCGCACAGGAATTCCGACGGCTGACGGAATGAAGTCTAATGTCCCTGACACTTCAGCAGGAGGCGCTCTCAATTCAGGCCCTTGGGTAGTTTCTTCAGCAAGCTTGGTCAAAGTTTCAATGTTTTTTCCTCTGTTCACTCAGACAGAGTTTCGTCTTGACATTCAGAAGGAGCACACTTGAATAAGGTTTCAGCTCAGCGTTTTATACCTAAAAAGTCTTTGTTCTCTAAAGTCAAAAATCACTGAATCCAGCCAGAACCAGTTTGGTGGGGTCTGGGAGCACTTGATTTACGAGGCGACATCCTGCCCTTTGAGAATGAGGGGGTCTGCTATCAGACGCCTAGTGGGAGGTGGAGCCATCATTCACCTTGCCAGGTGGAGCCATCATTCACAGCCCTGCTCAGATCTAAGAGTCACCTCTCCGCATGCTCTGAATGCTCTGAATGCCGATCTCTTTCTCCAGCCAGGTCTGACCCAGCTGGCCCTGCTGCTCCAAAACCAGACGGCCAATACACATATTAGCAAAGCCTACAGGAAAGCTTAGGCAAGAAAAGACCTAATTTCTAGAAGAGTCATTTTCGATCACGGGATATACAAATGATCCTTACTAAAAATGGATCTCAATGTCCAGAGCTTAAATATATCACATTTGAATTTCCTATCAGAGTCCTGGGGTCAGGTAGGATTATGGAATGTAAGACTCAGCCTGCCCATTCTGCCCTATGAGAACGGGCAGCCTCACAATAGTAATTTATGAAATGGAGGGTAACTCACTATTAGAACATGCTACACAGACATAAGCATGTTCTTCCTGTCACAGACAATGCACCTTGCCATAGGGGTGTCTCACATGGTGCGAAGGGAAGGTGCAGGGACTGGGAAGTGGGTGCACCTCACAGTTACAAAGGCAGTTCTGGACTGCCTATAGACTCTGCAATGGCAGGTCTGAAACATACTTTAAAATCTGCTTCTGTGGGTAGCGCAAATCAGCGCTATAGGCTCACCAGCAATATTTGGTCTACCAGCCCTGGGCACACACAGTGCCCTTATACTAGGGACTGGCAGGTAAACCAAACAAGCCAATTATGGTTATTCCAATTCATACAGTCATCTTTACACAAGGAGCATTCGCATTGTGGCACTGATTAGCAATGGGACTGTGCCCAGAGCATCTAAATCCAGCCAACATAAAAGATAGGAAGTGAAAAGAGGAAGGGAGGCCCATGCCAATAATGCCTGGTCTAATAGACATACACCCAAATTCATTTTTCGCTACTGTGAGACCTACATTTCTTATCTGCTATCATTGGGAAATTCTGAATGCATTTTTAAGTTGTAATTCATGTTTCATACCTTCGAAACATTAATGATAAATCCTCTTTACTGGTAGTTAGATTTAGCATTACTATTTTATGAATGCCACTGGACATTTCTATGTTCTTACTGCTCTGTGTGCCTTGCAGCCTGTCTCAAATACACGTCTCGGGTGGGTGACAGCTACATTTTGTGAATTCCATCTACACAGCCAAAAACACAGTAAAGGGTGGGTGAGGCAGAGAACTCATCTGCATTCATCTGCATTATGATAGCTGTTTCTGGGCAGGAAGAGACAGGGGAGTTGACATTTACTCCTGAATAGGCGGTGTCCTGTTTCTCACACAAAATGATGATTGCCCCCTACTGATATTTTGGAACCAGGGCTGTAAAAAAAGGACCTGTATACACTTCAAACACCCTTTTTTAAAGTCACCCTCACTTCAAGGGCACAGCTGGGTAGAAGTACTGGGGCTTTGACCTCTAAAGAAATCTACCAGGAGTAAAGATGTCTGTGCTACAAGTGTTGCCACTCTGCTTGACTGCTGCTCTGGAAGAATTGTTTTTCTACTTTGCTGTGCTGACATTCTGCCTGCTGAGGACGAGGACTGGGCCCATGTCACTTGAACCCAGGGTGACTCCATAGGCGTGCTGGCTTGCCCCAGTTCTGAAGTCTCAGGGCCATCAAAGACTCCCCAACCCTGCAAAAGCACCTGGACTCTGCCATCTTTGACTCTGCCCCTATGAAGTAATGCCAATCCAGTCTTGGGTAGGGGTGGGTTGTGCTCCTGGAGGTAAACTATGTGGAATTCATCAGAGTTGCATAAAACTCTGTGGAGTTCTGAGATTTCCGCTCTGCCCTCGTTTTATTATAATGTTAACAAGTGCATATTTTCATCAATATAGTACTCCCTTCTCCACACAGATGTAAAGGGCCTCTAATCATTTTTAGTGTTCCATTGCTTCGGAAATCTGATGCTATTCTCAGCAACCCACTCTATTAGGTTGTTGAAGCATCAAAAAAGATCAAAGCAAAGAGACACGTCCAGCACACCCTTCAATGAGTGTGATGAAATCGACTTCACTTACCTGCTGCTGCACTGCCCTGTAGGGGGTGCCTTACCTGGTCTGGCTGAGTGGAGTAGTTGAAGGAGCAAATCTGCTTGGCAACCCTGGACACCTGGCCCAGATAGAGATGTCTGAGCTCGATTCCACAGGAGGCCAGAGCAGTCAGACTGGGCAGGGGCAGCAGGGCCCAGAGAAGTGGGCTCAGCCTAGTGGGCATGGTGGGCCTTCAATGAGGACACCTGGGGTCTGTACCTGGCCTTCTGTGCCCTGGCTGTGCATCCAGGGGGGAGTCACCAGTACCCCAAGGGCTTCAACACCAGGTGTTCAGTTGTGCTCCAGTAATGCAGGGATGTAAGGGACTTGTGGGCTGCAGGGGCCACCAGATAACCAGTACTGGGGTGATCCACCTCACTAGCAAGTGTCCACCTCTGGTCCAATACCGGAAGGGGATTGATCAGCAGAGATCTAGTGCTGAGGTGATGAGCAAGGCTCTGCTTCAGAAGCAGGTGCTGTTGTTCAGCACTGAATGAGTCAGTACCACGGTGCAGCTTGCCACTCCCAGGGCTCCAGTACCGAGGCCATGAGGAATCTTGAGCCTCCAGACTCAGAGGGGATGAAAGCAGCCTCCAGGTCTTTTGTTGCCCACTGCCTTCTCCTCTGCTCCACAGCCCGAGCCAGGAGAGGCTCTGTTAATCAATATTATGCAGTGGTGATCAGCCCCCCTCCCAGCCCCTCCACTACCAAAGACATCCTTGCATCTGGTCACTGTGATACAGTCAGGAGCAGTGTGTTCCCTACCCCTCCTCACCTGTAATCCATGATCGATGCTTTCAGGATCCAAAAGCAGCCCTTGTCTTCCGACAGGAACATGTTTATTAAGCATGGGCGTAAAATCCGCTCCGCTCGCGGATTTTTCGGATTTTCGGCAAATCCGCAATCCGCGAACGCTCGCGAATTTGTCGAAAATCCGTGAATCCGCTCGCGGCGGAATTTTTGCTTGGTTGCGGCGCGCGGCGTGGTGCACGGCGTTCACTTTCCGTCATTTTAGCGTTTGCCGAGTTGTTTTTCTTTGCGAGTGACGCGCCATTTTAGATCTTGCTGCGTGTTCCCGCGGGAGTTTGTCGCCCGCGAATACGTACTCGCGGCTTGCCACCTTGCACAGCACACCTCGCGAGAGTTCGCAATTGCGAACATGTAGTTGCGGCGGAAAGGAACAATCTCGCACTTGCGAAATAGAGATTTTGCAATTTCGCACAAGAAAATCACCAGCAAACAGGATAAACCTTCAGAAAATTATGATTTTTATCAGAATCACTCCTCAGGTTGACATTTGCATGGCCTTTTTTTTTGCAAGGAGTCCATTTTGGGGGGGGGGGGAGGAAGGAAGTGCCCCACAGTCTCCAACTTCCTGTTCCTGTCCAGCAGGCTCCTCCCAGTGCTTTGTCCATCTCCTGGTCACTTTCATTTGGATCTGGAGCTGGAAGGATTACTTTTTGTGGGTGCTGCTGGATATTTGGATTTGAGGCCTTTTTGACTGTCTTTGGATCACTTTTGGATTAGAAATCAACTTTCACAAGTAAGTTTGTTTGGGGCATTACAGTTGCTGCAAGTACAATTTTGGAACTTTTTCAGAAAATTAAATAAATTATATTGTGGGTAGCCACAGTATCCAGTAGGACCAGGGTTGGTTATGGGTGCATGATACAACTGTTTTGTTGAATTTAAACACCATTGAGGCCATGGATGGGCTGGGATTGTGCAGATTTTATTGTTTTTTGTCGTTTTTTTGGGCCTGCTGGTGTGGCCCTTTGCCCAGGGGTGGTGAGTGTTGCATGGGCCTAGTCTTTCTGTGGGGTGTCTTCTTGAATTTAAACATAATTGAGGCCATGGATGGGCTGGGATTGTGCTTATTTTATTGTTTTTTGTCGTTTTTGGGGGGCTGCTGGTGTGGCCTTTTGCTTGCCCAGGGGTGGTGGTGGTGCATGGACTGAGTGTGCCTGTGGTGTTGTCTCACTCTCTTTGATGTAAACATCATGGATGGCATTGGATTGTGGTGATTTCTGGCTGTTTTTCTGTTTTTTGGGGGTGTACTGTTGATGTGGTCTGGCCATGTGGGTGGTGGTGGTGGCCATCTTGAGTGCTGGCTGGTACAGGCAACATGTGCTTGGGGTGTAAGGGGGCCATTTTGAGGAGAGGCAGTGTCTGAGGCCTGCACTTATTTTGCCTACTTTTCATCCCTTATGCCCAGGGGTAGTGAGTGTTGCATGGGCCTAGTGTTTCTGTGGGGTGTCTTCTTGAATTTAAACATAATTGAGGCCATGGATGGGCTGGGATTGTGCTTATTTTATTGTTTTTTGTCGTTTTTGGGGGGCTGCTGGTGTGGCCTTTTGCTTGCCCAGGGGTGGTGGTGGTGCATGGACTGAGTGTGCCTGTGGTGTTGTCTCACTCTCTTTGATGTAAACATCATGGATGGCATTGGATTGTGGTGATTTCTGGCTGTTTTTCTGTTTTTTGGGGGTGTACTGTTGATGTGGACTGGCCATGTGGGTGGTGGTGGTGGCCATCTTGAGTGCTGGCTGGTACAGGCAGCAACATGTGCTTGGGGTGTAAGGGGGCCATTTTGAGGAGAGGCAGTGTCTGAGGCCTGCACTTATTTTGCCTACTTTTCATCCCTTATGCCCAGGGGTAGTGAGTGTTGCATGTGCCTAGTGTTTCTGAGGGGTGTCTTCTTGAATTTAAACACCATTGAGGCCATGGATGGGCTGGGATTGTGCAGATTTTATTGTTTTTTGTCGTTTTTTTGGGCCTGCTGGTGTGGCCCTTTGCCCAGGGGTGGTGAGTGTTGCATGGGCCTAGTCTTTCTGTGGGGTGTCTTCTTGAATTTAAACACCATTGAGGCCATGGATGGGCTGGGATTGTGCAGATTTTATTGTTTTTTGTCGTTTTTTTGGGCCTGCTGGTGTGGCCCTTTGCCCAGGGGTGGTGAGTGTTGCATGGGCCTAGTCTTTCTGTGGGGTGTCTTCTTGAATTTAAACATAATTGAGGCCATGGATGGGCTGGGATTGTGCTTATTTTATTGTTTTTTGTCGTTTTTGGGGGGCTGCTGGTGTGGCCTTTTGCTTGCCCAGGGGTGGTGGTGGTGCATGGACTGAGTGTGCCTGTGGTGTTGTCTCACTCTTTTTGATGTAAACATCATGGATGGCATTGGATTGTGGTGATTTCTGGCTGTTTTTCTGTTTTTTGGGGGTGTACTGTTGATGTGGACTGGCCATGTGGGTGGTGGTGGTGGCCATCTTGAGTGCTGGCTGGTACAGGCAGCAACATGTGCTTGGGGTGTAAGGGGGCCATTTTGAGGAGAGGCAGTGTGTGAGGCCTGCACTTATTTTGCCTACTTTTCATCCCTTATGCCCAGGGGTAGTGAGTGTTGCATGGGCCTAGTGTTTCTGAGGGGTGTCTTCTTGAATTTAAACACCATTGAGGCCATGGATGGGCTGGGATTGTGCAGATTTTATTGTTTTTTGTCGTTTTTTTGGGCCTGCTGGTGTGGCCCTTTGCCCAGGGGTGGTGAGTGTTGCATGGGCCTAGTCTTTCTGTGGGGTGTCTTCTTGAATTTAAACATAATTGAGGCCATGGATGGGCTGGGATTGTGCTTATTTTATTGTTTTTTGTCGTTTTTGGGGGGCTGCTGGTGTGGCCTTTTGCTTGCCCAGGGGTGGTGGTGGTGCATGGACTGAGTGTGCCTGTGGTGTTGTCTCACTCTTTTTGATGTAAACATCATGGATGGCATTGGATTGTGGTGATTTCTGGCTGTTTTTCTGTTTTTTGGGGGTGTACTGTTGATGTGGACTGGCCATGTGGGTGGTGGTGGTGGCCATCTTGAGTGCTGGCTGGTACAGGCAGCAACATGTGCTTGGGGTGTAAGGGGGCCATTTTGAGGAGAGGCAGTGTCTGAGGCCTGCACTTATTTTGCCTACTTTTCATCCCTTATGCCCAGGGGTAGTGAGTGTTGCATACTTGCATGTCCCTAGTCTTTCTGTGGGGTGTCTTCAATGTAAACATCATGGATGGCATGGGATTGTGCTCATTTTTCTGTGTTTTGTCGATTTTTTGGGGTGTATAACTGAACTGATGTTCCTCTGTCTTCCATTGCTTTTAGGTGCACAAGAAGACTCAATAGAACCACCAGTGCCAGGAAGAAGTCCTGCAGCGGTGTGTGCAGCATAACGTCACGCGACGTCACGTCTGGACACAGAACCCTCTGCAACTCGTGCAACTGCTGCCTGCTGACCTGCTCTGAAGAAGATGGCCCCAAAAAAAGTAACCCGTAGCTCCTCTAGCAAGAAAGGTGCCAGTAAGGAGCAGAAGAAGCAAGTTACCAAGGACACTGGTGTGCCGCCCGCCCCTTTTTTTGTGAGTAAAAAAAAAAGTATGCCTGCAGCAGCTGCAGCGGGATCTGCTGGGGACCAAGCTGGCAGCAGCACCCCCGCTCCATTGGGCTCAGTGCCACCACCACCACCACGCCAACTTAAGTCCAAGCCCTTGAGTGCTGCAGAGGCAGCCAGTATACTTCTTCAATCACCATCGACCAGTGATGTTGGCTCATCGCAAGAAAGCAGCAGCAATGTCCCTCAATCAACACAGGTTGTTGTAGCTCATCTGACGAGTGTTGAACAACCACAGCGGCAACAACAATCACATGTGCAAGTACAAGCCCAAGTACATGTGGAAGGAGAGGCAGCGCAAGGAGATGCGCATGCAGAGGTGCATGGAGGGTCACAACAAGTGCCCACAATAGTTGTTCCTCCCGAAGTAGGGGCACATCAGGAAATCGACAATCAAGGCGAGGTATCATTTGAGGAAGCCACTCCTCCTGATGATCCTTCATTGTCTTCCACAACCCTAGCAAGGAAGAGATCAAGGGTGGTGTCTACATCCTCTTCAAGCACACCTCCTTCTGATGATACGGATCAAACTTGGGAACCAGCACCACAGCCGTCTGAGAGTGAGGCACACCATGATCCAACAAAGGTACTTAAGCGTAAAAGGAAGCTCGTCCAAAGTCTCAGACTTATGGAGTGTGATGAGGCTCAACAAGAAGTGGCGGATACTGCTGCTGATGAAGACTCTGCCAACGACGACCCAGTCATCATAAAGGTCACTGCAGCCCCAGCGGGCATGCAGCAAACAGACATTTTGACCCTAGCCCGAAGAGCTGCTGAGCGTGATGATGATGATGATGATGATGTTGTCGATGAGGAGGCAGTGGAAACACCACAATCATTGGAGTTAAGTAGTACACCAACTCGTCCCGCTTCCATATTTCTTTCTGGCAAGAAGAGACCTCCGTCAACCTCGACCTTAATTAGTGGCGGTGAAAGTGCAAAACGTACAAAAGTTGGGCAATCCAGATCCTCCACTTCATCTGGCATTAGCTTCATGACCACCACCACCAGTATCGCCGCCTCCTCCATGTCCCACAGACACTTCAAGTCCCCCGTTTGGGACTTCTTTACTGTTTGTCCAAAAAATCCAAAGTTTGCCATTTGTACCATTTGTAAGCAAGCAGTTAGTCGTGGTAAGCCAGGTACCAACTATGGTACCGGAGGCCAGAGAGGTCATCTTAGGAGACAGCACACTGTCAAATGGTTTGCGCACCTAGATGCGATCAAGAAAGGCCAAATTCAAGGAAACGTTGATGTTTCATCTGATGATGACGAGCAGGAAGAAGACGTGTCAAACACTTCCCTTACACCCAGTACCCCTGTCAGCAGCACACCCAATGTGAGGCACACTAAGAGTGTTGGAGCGAGTGAGACACCAACGCACAAAAGTTCACCAGCGAGCAAAATTGGGTCAACGAAGTCATTATCAGCCCGTAAATGCTTGGTCCAGGGCAACATTAGAACAATGCTTACTTCAGACGTGCCATATGAACGCAACCACCCACTGACGCGTCTGTATAACACTAAGCTGGCTAAAATGCTAGCTGTGGACCTTCTACCTTTTTCTTTTGTAGAAGCGGTAGGTTTTCTTGAATTAGTTGCAACGCTCTGCCCTAAATGGAAGGTTCCGAGCCGGTTCTATTTTGCCAGAGTTGCGGTTCCAGCACTACATGAAAATGTGCTGCAGGCGATTGGGGCAGCTTTGCAGAAGAGTGCTGTTCACACAATACATCTGACAACAGACATGTGGACCAGTGGCCCAGGCGATGATTACATGTGCATCACTGCACACTGGGTCTCTTTTTCAGGTGTTATAGCAAAGCTAAACGCAGGTGTTGACCCGGACCAAGTTTTCAAAGCTGCTCGGAAACATGCAACACTAGCCATGTTTGCCTTGGAGAAAAGTCACACAGCAGAAAACCTTTTGGAAGAGTTTGACAAAAAGGTGTTGTCAATGCTATCCCCCCTAAAACGCAAGATTGGTTATGTTTCCACGGATAATGGCGCCAATGTAGTTAAGGCCATGTCACAGGGTCACCATGTTAGAGTGCCGTGTTTGGCGCACTGTATCAACCTGGTAGTTCAAAAATTCTTGAGTGATAAAGAGAGTCCAGCGTTCGAGGTAATGGCCACCTGCCGCAAAATGTGCAACCATTTCAGCCATTCTTTTAAGGCCCGGAAGCATCTGCGGAGACTGCTACTTCAACGTGGAATGCCAGTGAAAGCACTCATCCAGGAGGTGGCAACACGTTGGAACTCAACCTTCTACATGCTTGAGCGTCTGCATGAGCAGTATACGGTACTCGATCACTATTTCTTGACAGAGGCTACATCTCAGAAGGAGGACCTGCGGATGAGTAAGGCGCAATGGGCCATAGTTAAAAGCCTGACAGACATGCTTCGTCCTTTTGAGTTCTTCACGCGTGCAGTCAGCCAGGAGGACTGTAATTTGGGAAAAGCTATCCCATTGTTGTGCATACTGGAGCACCAACTGATGGCGGTTTCTTCTGAGTTTGAAAAAGATGAAAAAAAAAAAAACCATTTCATTTTGTCTGAGAAATTATTACATCGCCTACGTGGTGATGAACGTCTTAAAAACATCAACTCAGATCAGCATTACATTTGTGCTACTATTCTGGATCCACGCTACAAAAAGGCGCTGGCAGACAACGCATTCTTTCCTTTCGCTGATGCAGATGTTCAAAAGTACAAACATTGGTTAGCCTGGTCAGCCAAGAGGTTTGAAAAAGAACGGCAGGTTATTGAAGGAGAAGCCAGTACATCAGCATCAGCATCAGCAGGCCATCCGCAGTCACAAGAATCCACTTCTGCACCTGTGGCTGGGGCACAAGTGACCTCTCAGCCGTTAAAGACACCGGCAACTGGATCATCTGCACCACACACAATGACAACACTAACAGTGGCTGGGGAGGAGGATTGGCTAAGTTTGATGGGGTATGGTTCTCTAAAAAATGTCACAGGCACAGCAAAAAGTAAGCAAAGTGGAGGAACAGTTGATGACCTTGAGTCGATGGTGCAGGACTATCTGAATGACTCAACAGTGGTCTTTCTTAATGAGGAGCCATTGCAGTATTGGCATGGCAAAAAACAATTGTGGCCACAGCTCTACAACCTGGCTATAAACTATTTGTCTTGCCCACTCGCAAGTGTGTCTTCTGAACGTGTTTTCAGTGCTGCTGGTGGCATTGTAACTGCCAAACGGAGCCGCCTATCGCCCAAAAATGTGGAGCGGCTGACAATGATCAAGATGAATCAGCACCTCATACCACCAGATTACAAAGTGCGAGAAAGCACGCCACATGAAGACGATGAGGACAGCAACGTAGATGAGGGGATTTTTTCTCTGTTCGGTGCCACTGACCTCATCCAGCCTGAATTCGCAGAGTATGATGACGAAATCTTGTTCTTATTCCCTGACACCGAGCCCTGAAAATGAGACAATCAATCAAGAACTTTCTTTTTCGTCCTTATTCACTTTTATTCCTGTGTGCTTTGTGTCTCTCTTTCTTTGTTTTGCACAGTTAATTTAATTCAAACTTTAATCACCTAATCCCAAAAAGAAGACCATCATCAGTACTGTCTTCACTTGTTTGCTTATTGATTTGAAGGTGCCGCAGTCTACATTCCTCAGGTTCACAAGTTCTGAAGAACATGCTCCTCTATCCTCCTCCTCCAGACTGCGATTTCCCTCCAAGCAGAGTGCTGGATTACGCACAATGAAGAAAGACTCAGCACTTGTGGGGGTGTTGTACTTCTTTGCGGGTGAGTTGACGGTTTTGGGCCCATTGCTGTGAAGCTCTAATAATGGACAAAAGTGTTTTGGACCAAATATGAGGTGAAAATTTCTTGCCGTTTTTGCTGACTTGCTTGCCTTTGAGGTGCTCTTTGGCGGGGTTCCGGGGGTTTGTGTGTAATTTTTGGTGTCTGTCGAAGCACTGCTGCGACAGTCTAATCTTGATTGCATTTGCTTTTCAGGAAATCCGTGGTGGAAAACAGGAGTTATGATGATTGATGATGACCTAGCTGCACAGCGCGTTACTTTGGACCGAAGGCCGAGAGATATTGTAAGTATGAGATTTAGCTTTTTCGCTGTTTGGGGGTGTTGTCGGGTGTTTTTTTGCGGGTGGGTTGGCGCCGGCGGGTCTTGCCTGGGGCATTCCTGGGAAGGTCTAATACCGGATACAAGTGTTTTGGACAAAATCCATAAGGAACAGCCTTTTTTTTGCCATTTCTTCAGACATCTTGCTCAATGTAGCATTTTGGGGGGCTTCCTGCTGTTCGTGGGTGGGTTGCGGCCGGGGTCTCTGTCGAAGCACTGCTGCGACAGTCTAATCTTGATTGCATTTGCTTTTCAGGAAATCCGTGGTGGAAAACAGGAGTTATGATGATTGATGATGATGACGACCTAGCTGCACAGCGCCGCGTTTGGACCGAAGGCCGAGAGACATTGTAAGTATGAGATTTAGCTTTTTCGCTGTTTGGTGGTGTTGTGTCGCGTGTTTTTTTGCGGGTGGGTTGGCGCCGGCGGGTCTTGCCTGGGGCTTTCCTGGGAAGGTCTAATACCGGATACAAGTGTTTTGGACAAAATCCATAAGGAACAGCCTTTTTTTTGCCATTTCTTCAGACATCTTGCTCAATGTAGCATTTTGGGGGGCTTCCTGCTGTTCGTGGGTGGGTTGCGGCCGGGGTCTCTGTCGAAGCACTGCTGCGACAGTCTAATCTTGATTGCATTTGCTTTTCAGGAAATCCGTGGTGGAAAACAGGAGTTATGATGATTGATGATGATGACGACCTAGCTGCACAGCGCCGCGTTTGGACCGAAGGCCGAGAGACATTGTAAGTATGAGATTTAGCTTTTTCGCTGTTTGGTGGTGTTGTGTCGCGTGTTTTTTTGCGGGTGGGTTGGCGCCGGCGGGTCTTGCCTGGGGCTTTCCTGGGAAGGTCTAATACCGGATACAAGTGTTTTGGACAAAATCCATAAGGAACAGCCTTTTTTTTGCCATTTCTTCAGACATCTTGCTCAATGTAGCATTTTGGGGGGCTTCCTGCTGTTCGTGGGTGGGTTGCGGCCGGGGTCTCTGTCGAAGCACTGCTGCGACAGTCTAATCTTGATTGCATTTGCTTTTCAGGAAATCCGTGGTGGAAAACAGGAGTTATGATGATTGATGATGATGACGACCTAGCTGCACAGCGCCGCGTTTGGACCGAAGGCCGAGAGACATTGTAAGTATGAGATTTAGCTTTTTCGCTGTTTGGTGGTGTTGTGTCGGGTGTTTTTTTGCGGGTGGGTTGGCGGGTCTTGCCTGGGGCATTCCTGGGAAGGTCTAATACCGGCTAGAAGTTAGTTGGACAAAATCCATAAGGAAACACCAGTTTTGGCACTTTGTAAGTTAGGGTTCGTTAGGGTTAGCCCTAGCAGCAGGATTGCATGTGTTTAGGGGGGTTCTATTGCAACGCGGTTCTGTTGTTGTAGAGCACTGTTGGAGCGATGCTGGCTATGGATACTTTTGCTTGCAGGCAAGTGGTTTGAATACAATCCACGGTCTGTATTTGGGTCTACTGTTACTTTCAAAGTACGTTTTGTAACCATTTTTCTGCTAGGCATCATCAAAGTGTGACTTTTTGAACCACACAGCGTACATACCTTTTATTTATTTATCAGTGGTATTGTAATAGCACTTCCTGTTTTCCGTTCAATAATTACAGGCCGGGTTTCAGTCAACATCCGCCAGGCAGGCAGTGGACAGGGTGTCTCTTCTGTCAGTGGTCACCACCACATTGATGGACGAAGCGTCAGCTGGAATGGAGGAGTGCCGCCAATAAGAGGAATTGTTTGCTGCATGCAACTTACTTACCAATTTCAACAGGACAACTCCAACAACATACGCAATACAGATACAGTATCCATTGTTGTCTTTTATTCTATGAGTGTGACTGCATGTGCTTACCTTTACTTTGTAACCAAAGATTGTCTGTAAACTCTGTATCTTCAATTATTGTTTGTCCATGCTCTGCTTTTTTTTTCTTCTCTCAACAAAACCTACCCAAAAAGAAACCCCCATTCCCATCCATTTTACAAACCCTAACCCTCTTCCCCCGGGCTGTGTTGTTTTGCTTGATGTCTGACTAAAATGACATCAATAATTCCACACACTTGCTGGGGAGGATAAGGTGATAGCAGCAACAGGCTGGTGAAGGAATACGAGGATATCTTCTAGACTTACTCAGCTTCAGTACTATATCTTCTAGTAGTAGTAGCCAATGTCAAATAAATTCAACGCAAGTACTAGTTATACTTGCAATACTTTACCATTTGTTAGGCTACATTATGGCACTGTTCTAGTGTACTGTCACCTGCTATTTTCTCGATCGTACCGTAACCGTTGTAATGCTACAGTAAGGAGTACAAACAAGGTTTCGTTTTCTTTTTTTCCATAGGCATGCAACTGCCACTGTGTCACACCACTAGTAACACCGCAATGAGGAAATGTCACCCGCCCAGGAATGACAACGTTAATCCCCATTTCACCTGGAGCCAGCCCTGGGCCTAGCCCTAATTTCTAACACAAATTACAGGTAAGATAAGCGTTTGGTGGGAGGTAGTATAATGGAGTATTATTTCGGAGTAGACAAGAGTTTGACGGTTGTACTACTAAAGTCCTACGACTGTTCAGGAAAACAAAGTTACTGTTACACCCCCGCCCCCCACCCACCAGACTGAAAAGCAGTAAAAAACAGGTATGGTCAGATAAAGTAGTTGAAAAATATATTTATTTATCCCTAACAAAATAATCTCCCTCACCCACCCTAACCCCAACGATTGTCTCTGAAACGTCCCAAAACGATCCCAACTCCCAAATCCCACCCCCCAAAAGTCTATAAAAAAAGGGCAAGGGACACTCCACTACTGGAGGGTGCTGGTGCTGGTGCATGATGCGGCATGGGCATCATACTCCTTGCGGAGGGTGGCAAGCTCGGAGCGGAGGCCCTTAACCAAGGTCTTATACCTCAGGACCTCCTGCTCCAGGTTGGACATGCGGACTCGGAGGCGGTGTTGGCGTTCCTTGCAGCTCCTGTGGGGGGCAGCTGGTGTTTCCGGTGCTTGGCGGTGGCGGTCGGCTTTCTTAGCCCGGCTCGGTCCCGCTGGTTTAGTCACGGAGGAGGATGCAGTCGAAGATGTTGCCCCGCTCGACTGCGTGTCCTCCTCCTCCTCCAGGGCCACCAGCCGCCGATACTCGGCGACTGTGGCCTCCAGCCTCCGTTGCCGGGCCAATCTAGCCTGCTCCCTCCTTGTTGTTGATTTGGAAGAAGGAGCAACTATATGAAGAAAGAAAGACATAGTCTGTAACCAATGCTCCTTATTAATAACACAAAGTGATTGAGCCGAAAGTTGGGTCACAGAGTACAAGTAGCAAATTGAAAGCACAGTACATAACTATTGAGGACAGTATCTATGTAACCCTCCCACTTCTGCATCCTTGCTCTAACAGTAGTGGTAGTTTAATGAACTAATTCTACGACCACTATGGACTTCCATTACAGTCGACTATGACAGTACACCAGTCTTATTCTTCTTCTTCTCTCTTGTTTAGGGAAATGGGTACGTTATCTTATGCAAGCCGGCAGAATGACATGGACACAGCACAGTGAAGTTGCACCCGAGAAAAAAAGTTGCACACCATGATGATGGAGACAGACTTGCGTTACTGTACCGGTCCAGTACATGCAGGTGGTGAAGCTATTACTTTTCTATTACGGGTGGCACTGAGAATACTCTGTTACAAGGGCTACTGCTTAATTAATTTACCTTTCACCCTACAGTGCAAATGAGTACTAGAAAAGGAAACTGAAGAAGCTAACTAATTTGATTATCTATCACTTCACATGGGACGTATTTAATGACAGATGAGATGACTTTAGGTGCTTTGCTTAATATTGAGTGAACACAGTGATACACCCACACATGAATGACGTACTACAAGTAAACTAAAGTTATTAAGAGAGGTACGGAGTGTCCACCGTAATAACCAGATATATGCTGTGAATGCAAACGCAATACAAAGTACTGCTACTATTCATGGAAGTATTGGACACATTTACAATTTCTTTTCCTTGCCTTCCCTGCACTGGGACGGACGTGCGGGTGCGGTGGTACATGCTCTTCAAGGTAACACTTACTTCACCTGGCGACCATCTACTCTCTCTAGATACACATTTGCTATGTAAGAGTCAGAGAATACCATGCTCCAGGCATCCATTCATTCAAAGTATACGCACACATACAGTTTCTGTTTCACCCACCCAGGCTGCTGTCCTTCCACCCATCCTTGCTTCATCATTGACCCAGCCATGCACCATACCATATTCTTTCCTTCCCAGCCACCTCTGGGTCCAAGCAAACACATATCGTTCTTCTTTGCCAGCCATCATACAAGTTCGCGTCCCACTTACTTACACCCTTCTTTCGCTTTTCGTTCATCCCATCCATCACGTTCGTCTAAGAACTTATTGGGATTCTTCTCACCAAAAACTTCACAGCTAAGTCGAAGTACATTTCGAGGAGGCTACTACCTGGTTGATTTGTAATTGTAATACACCCGTGCAGAAAGCACACTATGCAGTCTTCAATCTCAATAAGTAAGGAATATATAGCTTACCTGTTTCCGCCACCACCGTTTGATCCCCCACAGGAACGGCCACCAGCTCTTCTACCGCCGCATCCTCCCCAGAGGCCTCCGAGTCCAAGTCCAACACATCAGCCACCTCCGCGCTGGCCCCGTCACCAGATGTTACACCTACAAAGTACATTTAAGAAAGTTAGAATACACCACTCACTACTATATAATATTTGGTCTAGGAGAAATGTTAAAAAAACAGAATACAATGTAATAATTTGTGACTGTCTACTCCATAGTAAAAATGTCCCATTTTCCAGGGAAGGCTGTTGTCTTGCTGCACTTTTATGCACAACTGATGAATGCTTGCTTTTGATTTTTAACACGCACCACTTTTTCTCCTAACAGACAGAAGCTTGACTCCTGAGTCCTAAGAACACGACCAGGATCAAGTTCAAAGTAGGTGAGAGTTCGGCTCGACCACAAGAAATGTGTCCAATTAATCGTCAGCACTAACCACTTTTCCGTTTACAGTTAAATAGTTTTATGACAAAGTAGATTTCAATAAATGTGTTTACTTTTAATAAAGCTTTTACACTTAAATAGACTCTGTGGTTTTTGTTCCTCTAGACTAGAGTGGATGAGCTAAAGGTTTTGGAATTTTTGCAAGCATGAGTGCCTCTGACACTTCTTGACTGTGCTGTGACTCCGTACTACTCTCTTGTCCTGCGTACGATAATCTAGAGATCATTGGGGATCTATAATCGGTGACTTCGGGAGCTGAATGACTCTGCCACACTATCTAGTCAGTAAGGAGACAGTGCATAGAGGTATTGCTGAATATAATGGGAGTCCAATGGAATTGCCAAATGTCCAATCTTAGTTAGCTACACAGACAGACTAATAAAAATAGTCTAGTAATACCACAGGGAGTCATCATATTCGAGGCAGGATAAGAATTTATATTCAGTCTACAAGAAGATCAAAGACGATTTAGAAAAAATCGAATGAGGAACGCTAGGAAAAAATAGGTACTGTTTAGTAAAATGTAAACTTACTGGGGCCAGCAAAGGAGCCCTCGCCTGCCCGATCCTGGCCTGCATCCTCAGCACCCTCCTCCTGTGTCCTCTTGCCCTTGGGGGGAGCTGATGTACAACATGAAAGAAAGAAAAACCATAAAACATGGATGAGATTTTTCAACCAAATCAAACATTTCAAAAGAACAATAACAACATATTTTGGAAAAATAGCAAATAGATAGACAACTATTCCACGGGATCTATCTCATGTGGTATACTACGTTATTCGTATTGCCTGATTTGCGGAACGTTGACTTAGAAAGTTCCTATGTAACTCAATAAACAGACTACTAAAGAGGTTTGCCTAGGCCTGGCACTGCAGGCAGTAGTGCACAACACGTGACAGACAAAGTCCATCCTGCTTGCAGATCAGTGAATACTCAAACTATCAATCCACCCGCCACCACCGCCACTATTTCTTCTGATAGCCATGTGACTGTCTAAAGGAAGGACACTGGACTTCAGTCTGTTGGGGCTGATTTATAAGTCCCTTGCGGAAGTTGCGGCTGATTTTCCTCCATTGTTGCGTGCCTTTTCTGACGCAGCGGCAGAACAAAAGACTCGCCATGGTGTTGGTGCGGCGTATATATTAAAAAAAAAACACATATGGGCATATGGGCGATGCATCACGTTGTAAAGCCCTGCGCCATCAGGGGGCGTTCCGGCGCAAGGGAGGGCGTACCTGCGCAGGAACGAATCCTAAAAGTGGCTGAGGGAAATCTACAAGATGTCAATCAGTCATTTTTATGACAATGATGCATGACTCAAACCCTGCGCGCTTGAAGCCGACGTACGGCTTGATGCAGCATTGGGGAGATAGGGTACCCCAGAGCATTGCTGGAGCTGCGCCATCGTTGGCACGCAACTCCAGCAATGCGCTGCCTTTACGGCACAGATGCGTAAGGCTTCTGTGACGTTTTGGGCCAATGGGTGGTGGTGGCATGGCACACAATTACTGCCGCATCCCTGCTACTTTGCAGGGATGCGCCGGTAATTGAAAATATGACCCTTACTGTCTAGCATTACGCAGTTCTTTTCTTTACAGTACACTGATACATAATTTCTCAGGCCAATGAAATGCTTCTGAACACAACATACAAAACAAAGAAGCATAGTAGCAAGCAAGGCTACTGAGAAGGAGAGCAGTGCACCTGAAAATGAAATGCATAGAAGATTTTGAAATATAATTTACCTCAATGTAATCGGCAGCATTATTGCTCTTGGTAAAGAACAAAGATTTGCAAATAACAGAGCCGGATAAAACAGAGTAGTAAATGTACTACTACTACTACTCACCAAGCCCGGGGACCTCTACGCCGAGCGCGTCCAGCAAGTCCCGCTCCCGGTCCATGACATCGGTCCAGCGGTGGGTGGCCTGGTTATACGTGCGCCGGACCCCAGAGATCTTGTACATGGCCCGGCACACCTTCTCCCACCGCTGGCGGCGCTCCCGGATGCCATAGCCGGTCGCGATCTTGCCGCCTCCCAGGATCGTCTTGGGGAGGCGGCGCTGGACATGGAAGATCAGTGCCGCCACTTCCTCCGCGCTAAAGATCTCCCTCGGGACCACTTGCTCCCCCCTTAAACGCCCGCACGGGAGCCGGGCACGGGGTGCGGGACCCTTCCCCTTCTCAGGGTGCTTCCCGGCTCCCTTTACCATGGTCTGGGCAGAAATAAACTTAAATGATAAAGAAGAAATAGAATAGTGAAGAAGAAAATAAAAGAGTTTAAAAAAGTAGTTTAAAAGTAACTAAAAGCTGCAGAAAACACAAAAATATAGAGCTAGAAAAATAGAGGGTTAGATAATAAGTAAAATTAGATCAAAAAAACTTCAAACAAGCAAAGGATGGCAGAGATTGAGAGAGGATAGAGAAAGCATGCCCAGAACCATAGCAATGAATGAGAAACAAGATGGCCGCGCCCGTTCACGACCGCGTGGGTAAGTTCGCGCGAGATTTTCCTTGCGAGTACGCGCGAACTTGTACTCGCGAGCAGCACACTTTGCGAGATTACACATAGCGGGCGGAAACGGAATTACGTCACGCCAACAAGATGGCCGCGCCCGTGTACGACCGATAGGGTAACTTGGCAAACGAATAGCTAGAAGCGCCTCGCGAACACGCGCAAGATCACGCGAACATACACGTCGCAACAAAAACAATTTTGTATTCGCACGTATTCGCGGCTTCCGAAATCGATCTCGCACGGATTCGCGCCCCAAATAACGCGCGAAATTGCAAAAAAAACGATTTTAGCTAAAATGAAAGCAATGAGCAGGTGCAAAAGTTCAAACTTAACATTAGTAACATTCAAGGTAGTGCTTCCTGATGGGCCCCTCCAGAGTTTGCAACAATTCTATGACCCTGCTATGACCCAAACAGCAGGCTCATAGAATAGCACCATAAAGGTCCTGTAAAAAAAAAAAATCACTGCAACAAATAGCAAATTACAGATAAGGAAGGAAGCAGGTGCCAGCCAGACTGGAACTTTCAAAATTACTGACACATTAATGAAACACAAATTAATTGATGGCAGTTGAAGAAGGGCAGGTGTGCTAGCTTTTTTCAACCACCATAATCTACAGTAATAAATAAACCTAATAGGTGCCTGTGAGGATGTACTAGAGGGTGGCATGGGTGTCCCAGAGGGTGGCAGTGGTGAAACAGAGGGTGCTGTGAACCTGTGATGATAAACCAGACGTAGAAACAACATAGTCGCGGCCGTTGCAAGCCGAAAAGTAAGTTCGCAATTGCGAACTTGTCCCAAAATCGGCGCGAACACGCGCCAACACAAAAAACGGAAAAATCCGCAAGTCCGCTAGAGTTCGCGGATCTTCGCGGATTGCGAATCCGTAAATACGCAAGTTCGCGGATTGCCAATCCGCAAAATCCGCCCATGCTTAATGTTTATATCCCTAGCTGCACAAACGAAGTAGTTAGTTCCTGCCAAGTATGGGGAGCTCTTTGCAGGACAACATGAGGACCAAAAGAGAAAATAAACAACTGCGCATGTGACTGAGGGCTGCTACAGATCTTGCAGAAGGTAAGAAAAAACCTTTAGTGCATTGAAACTCATAGATGTACTATGAGTGGAATTAGTGGATATGGGTGTTTCGGTGAACACATCGGTAAACTCCGCTCCGCCATCGGTTAGCATAGCTTTACCACTTTTTACCAAACTCCACGCTCGAAGTGGAGCACAAAGTGGCAAACTCGGAGCGGAGTTTACCACACACCCTTAGCCCTGGGCCCTTGAAAAGTGATTTCTGCTCAACAGAACCATCAAAATTAACACAGTGACAACTTTGCGCCACTTGGATCTGATGCATTTCCCTTCAATGCCGATGCAGGAGCTGATCGATGATATTGCTTTGACAGACTGAGTGGCTTGATGACAATGGCCAATGTTGCTCAATGACGACGCAATGCCTGCATTGTAAAGGGGTTCGTTGAGAAAACTTCATTGCCTGTGTGGATCGGAACTTATGCATTGAGTCTTCAATGTCTCCACTTGCTCCATGCAAGGTACTTTTCAGCGAGACCTGCATGAGTCCTATTACAGGCCTGCCCTCCATCACAGTCGGCCTGAACTTTGGATTTACCCCAGTTTGGTGTGACCTCAAGTAACCCCTAAGCACTATTTACTTCTAAGCACCACTTTTTGATTTATTATAAAAATCATAACTCCAGGTTTACTTAATGAAGTTTTGTTGTTTTGGTCTCATTTTACTCATAACAAGATATATTCTATTTGTACAAACCTGTGTGGAGTTTGTTTGTGGTGTTTTCATTACGTTGCTGTGTGTGCATGTTTCTGAAATACTTTACACATTGCCTCTTTAGATAAGCCTGCTTGCTCTGTGTCAATCTACCATGGGGGAGCACAGTTTATCTTTTAGTGTCTCACTAACTTAGCCTGATTTGAGTGGTGGTTCTGTAGCCAAAAGAACTTGGACCAACTCCAAAACCCACCAGTCATGCCAGAAATCTGAGGATTATCCTGAAAACAAGCTTAACATGATTGCACAGGGCAACACAGGAATCTCCCCTTGCTTCCAAATCCTACGAATGCTATGAAAAATCGTTAAGTGGCTCCTGCAGAACAGCAAGCGTATCGTCACACAAGCATTTATGACAAGCCAACACGACTACAGAATTTTCAAACATCTCCTAAACAGACTTCAGACAACCCATAATGTTGCCGCAAGGCTCCTCGTTCTCAAGCACAGCCAATTCAAACTCCTCACGTACATCATCAAAGCACTACACAACACAGGACCCACTTACCCCAACAGCTGTATTTACTTTCATAACACATTGAGACTTCCATTCTCATCCTCACTCGCAATCCCCCTATTTACAAATGCAAACAGGAAGTCATTCCTTCTCATACTTAGTACCCAAAACATGGAACGACGTCCCACAACACATCAGAGCCTCCTACACTCTACTTGAATTTTTCAAGAACCTGAAGACCTGACTCTTCGAATAATGCGGTGGGGCCACATGCCTACACCCTTGCTGAAATGCCTGATATGCGTGTGATTAAAGCAGGTGATTAATGCACTATACAAATCAACATAGCAGAACAGCAAAGGGAAATACTGAAAATCCCTTGCTAAAATTGAAAACAAACAAATCCACTTTGAGGCTTAAAACACTGCCATTTAGAGAGACTGACACTAGAAACTTTTGAGACCTGGCTGACTCTACCTTTGTGCGCTTGGCCATGGGGAGTGTGCACTGCTTCACAAAGCCATCAGCCAACAGGTAAAACTCAAATAGAATATATGTGCAGTGGACAGGGGGTTACCCTGTTCATATTTAACAATGAAATAGAACAATTAACTTTCCCATAAACTCGTGAAAATTATAAAAGTGCTTAGCTATTTGGAGCAGCAAAGAAGTGGATATCACATGCCAGGATTAAATGTTTACCTGGACTAATGATTGGAGATCACGCCATATGGACAGATCTAATGGACTGATGAGCTTTAGTGTTTTGTCAAGGTTTGCTTAATCAAGTTGCATGGAGGTTATATATTTTTCTTTGCTGCTGGAGGCTTTTGTTGAAGAAGTAAACAACTGACTCGGAGCCATATTGTCAAGAACGCCAATAACATTATCGCCGGAGGAAACTAAAGCGGCGATAAGGGGCTTGATAATATGCCCTTGTGAATTCCCATAGAAGCCCAGGTTCTGGTGTGAACCTGGGGGCATATTATCAAGGATCGGTGTTAAAATTATCGCTGTTTTATCGGCAGGAAATTGCCGATAAAACGGCGATAGTGGGCTTGATAATACGCCCTTGTTAATTCCCATAGAAGCCCATGTTAACATCAGAACATGGGCTTCAATGGGAATTAACAAGGGCGTATTATCAAGCCCATTATCGCCGTTTTATCGTCAGTTTCCTGCCATTAAAACGGCGATAATTTTAACACCGGTCCTAGATAATATGCCCCCTGGGCTTCTATGGGAATTCACAAGGGCATATTATCAAGCCCCTTATCGCCGCTTTAGTTGCAGTTTCCTGCCGCTAAAACGGCAATAATGTTATTGCCGTTCTTGATAATATGGCCCTAAGTGTCTTGTGACAATATTTCGTGCCATCCTGGTATTGATAGATTCTGCTTGCCCATGCCTAGTGTTCTTTGTCTAATATACGTTATCTACGTTGAGCGAAGCACATTTACCAAAGCACTGAACTGGCATTAACTCACCAAATAAACATACGTAGAAATGAGCATCACGATAAATATGCTGTGTTTTAAACTTTGGCTAGGGTTCAACTTTCGTTTTTACTTCTGTATGAGTCTCACAGGTTGTTGACATTAGATTGCTGAATCTTTGTATTAGATGCACATAATATGCATTCACCAAAGAGAGAAGTGCTGAAAAAAAATGCAAATCAAGTAAAGTGCTGAAAAACATATAGGAGCTTGCACGCAGAAGTCTTTTTATTGGTTGAATTGGCAGTGCTGTGACTTTCTCGATTGTGTTTATGTTGCTAGTTAATTGCATTCTCTGTAATGACGCTAAAGATTCCAATATCATTAATAAAGACTATTTCTTATACCTATAATTTCTCCTTGTCCAAAAATGCCACGTGGGCAAGCTGACCACCATAAAGAGTTTTATTCCATCAATTAGGATAAACCAATTAAATTCATTTCAGTTTTACCCTAAAATCAATTTAAGCTGATAAATGCCATGAAAAGGTTTTCTCTTTCAGTAAATATCATATAGCCTTACAGTCGACTCACTCTGAAAGCTTTGCTAATTGAGTCATCTTACTAGGTATATTTTTTTCCTAACATGATTCTAGGAATGAAGCCAGCACCTCAGATAAGATACAGCTAAAGTACTGGGCAGGAGTCACACACCTTAATTAATGCAACCCTAGAAGCCAGCAATCTAGTAGGACCTAAAAACGAATTCTTTAATCCAGTTTGGAGCGCATAGCAATTCAGCTGCTATAAGAAATAAAAAATATATTGCATGCAGATCATGATATGAGTATTCATCTTTCATAATTTCACGAGTAAGCATATTTTAAGTACCAGATCAGTTGTAATGTATTTTCCTGGTAAGGGTACAGATATATTTACTGCATAATTACAGCAAGCATCCAACAACGTTCTGTTGAGAGCAACCATCTCCCAGTTGAGTTTAGGTTTGCATTCATGTGATCACGGAATTTAACTTCATTGTAGAGCTAGAGATTGTGCGTATGTTGTTCGGCTGCAAGCAAAAGATCTCGCGAAAGAAAAATTTCATCCAGGGACAAAAGTGAAAAGGTGTATGTTATTTCTTTCCGAGCCTGCACTTTTTACATTTTCCCTTGAGAATGCCCCTTATTTTTCACCTGGTTGTCTCTAAAGACACCTACATGTTTTACAGCAGACTAGATTTTGGCATCCTACGTGAACTCCTCTGCTCTGATCACCTAGAGGTTGGAAACCATCCCATCTGTCCATAATGCACCTCCGGCCTCTATTCTTTTTTAAACCTTAGCATTTACTTCTTTTTGGGAGCATGATACCAGCTCTACACAAAAGCTCCAATTGAACAAGCATGAGTTGAGTAATGACTAATAACCACCTGACAATTCCATGTGCCCTGTGCAACGACAGCCCCTCCAAAGATGTGGCAAAACATATACATATCTGACACACTCCATTAGATATAAATTAATCAAAAAAGGAATGAGCAAGGAAAGATATAGTAAAGGAAACACAATGTCAGGAGGCTTAAAGAATGTCAAGACTTAAAAGTGCCACCAATTTCTTAGCACATTTAACAATGTTAGCCATTTCCAAAGCAACTGATGACATACTACTGCACATGAACCGTGAAATTGCATTCATCACATCGACAAAAAGGAATGACTTTCTAACTGACCCACAGCAAAAAGCGCAAGTTGATGCCATACAGGTCACCACAATAAAACTACCCAGGAGTCAATTTTCATTGATGTGGAGGCCCTAATTTCCACATGTGCGGGTAACCAGTACCAGTCTGTAATACCTCAACACAGCAAGTCCCCACAATTTTATGGCAAGAATCAATCAAGTCCAAAAAAGTGGTTATCATTGCATGACACAACAATATCGTTTAATATAAAGAATTGGCTTAACCATGTAAGAAATGTGGTTATTAGTTGAAGGGGAGTGAAAGCCCTACTGAAGCAATCACCACAATCCTTGTCAGGGTGAACCACAAAAGTAAGGAAACTGACCTGTTCTTAACTTAGAGGAAAAGTGTAAAGTATTTAGGCAGCACACAAACAGTGATAACGTGAAAACCCTACACAAGAAAAATGCCAACCGCTTTATAAAAATAGAGCAAATTGTAATAAATACAATGGCACCAACAGAACAAAATGGAGATAGTCTATTTTAAAGTTTTAGGTAGATATACCGCCTAAAAGCATTACCTCCTCGTCCCTCCCTCGCTTCCATTTCTTACACTATGAGGCCTTCCTGCCTCACCAGACACCCATACCACGTGATTCTTTACGTGGGGACTATAAGTATCCCCCACCCCCCTCTAACCTCCTGTTTTTTCTTTGTCTCACCTGTTGAGATGCATGTACCACGTGCTGGCCGTTTGCGGTGCTGCAGTCTTCTTCTTCATTGTCGGATGTCTTCATGGGGTTCTTCTCCCCCGTTGTTTTCTACCTGCGGGCCCTGGCGGTGCCAGCCTGGGCAGCACGGTGCCTTCCTTCACAGCGTCTGGTGTCGCAGTGTGCTCTTGGCAGCAGAGCAGGAGGGGTCCAGATGACGGAGTTGCCGCCCCTGTTTTGCTGGGGCTGTCTTTCCAGGTTGGAGGCCGAAAGGGGAAGCGGCAGCAGTGGGGACGGTCCTGCTTTCAGTAAGAGCCTCGTGTGAGGCCGTTTTTTTTTTAGCATTTCTGTTTCACTCATGTTCTTTGCTGATTGGGTTGTGTTTTTTCCTCCCAGTTTTTTGCCCCATTTTGGTTGGTCCATGGTTTTTGGCGCATCCCTATTTAAACTTCTGCCTGCTGTTCTTCTGTTGATGTGTCATTATGGCGAAACATGCTAACAAGCGCAGACATGTGTTGTCCTCCTCTTCTGAAGATGATGAGCCAATACCGGCTTGGCGGAGTAGGTCCAAGGATCCAAGGGATTCTTCTGCCCTGCTGTCGGCCTCTGAGGTGCATGTCATGATTGAGGCTGCTGTGGATCGTGCTCTGGCCGCCAGGGTTCTGGCCAATTGAAAGGTTTCTCATTCTGCGTTGGGTCCGGTGTATTCGCCCTCTGAGGACTCTTTGGCTTTGGGGGCTGCCTGGCCATCTACCTCTTCAGGGAAGTTTGTTTGTCGGGAGGATGTTCCAGCGATTCTCCAGCACATTAGGGAAAATTTGGGGTTTTCACCTTTCTCTGCTCTCGAGGGGTCGGATGACATATTTCCACAGTATGTTAAACCCCCTGTGCTCGCTCTGCCTTTTCATGGTCGCATCAAGGACTTGATTTCTGGGGAATGGCACGATCTGAAGCACTCATCGGTTCCTTGTTATTTGCAAAAACTGTTAACCCTGAAGGGGGGGAAGTCTTTCTTCCTCACTCTGACAAAGTGGATACCATGTTGGCCACTCTGATTGGTCGTACGGCAATCAATCCAGAGGATTGTTCCCCTTTTGATGCAACTGATAAGAAAGTAGATGGGGCGCTGAATAAAGCCTTTTCTGCTGATAACTTGTTAATGCATGCTGGCATTTACTCTGCATATGCGGCGCAGTCTTTGGTGTCTGACTTTGAGAAGCGGCCACGGCTATTTAGGTGGACGACGGACTGCTCTGGCTTGCTTGTCCACATGGAGCAGTAGGCCAAGCTCTTGATTTACGTCTCTTCGGATGTGCTTCGGTCTTCTGCCATGGCTTCTGGTTCCTTGGTCCTGGCTCGTAGGAATCTGTGAATACGTGACTGGAAGGCAGATTCTTTGGAGAAGTCTTCTCTCCTTAAGATCCCCTTTGATGGCAAAATGCTGTTTGGTGAGCAGCTGGACAGTATGATCATGAAGGCCTACAAAGACTGTAAACATTCTCTGCATTACAAGGGCAAGGCGTCTACTTCTCACTCTCGTCGCTTTTGGAATCCGTCTCCTTCCTCCACTTCTTCTTTCCAGTCTACCCAACAGTCCTCAAAACCGTTTTTGGACCGAAGGCCCAAGTTCCAGCTCAAGAAGGTGTCTGCCATGGCGGGTCGCAAGGGTCAATCTGATGCCTTCAAACGTAAGTCCTGACAAAGATTGGGAGGCAGCCTCGAGGCCTGTGGGTGGGAGGCTGTTATTTTTTCAAGAGCCTTGGACTCTGGATGTGAGGGATCGCTGGGCTATGAGTATTATCAGGAGCGGTTATCCTATCGACTTTGTCGCTCTTCCTCCCAGCTGGGGCACCATCCGTACTCCTGCCTCCAAGGCCCCGGCGAAGCAGAAGGCTCTTCTGGAGGGGATTCAAGATCTTCTGGCAAAGCAGATGAAAGTGCCGGTCTCCCTGGCGCAAAGGGAACAAGGGTGCTATTCCATTTTGTTTCTGGTCCAGAATGTGTCCGGGGGGCTCCAGCCGGTTCTGGACCTCAAGAGGGTGAATGGTTGGGGTTGGACTGTTCACTTCAAGATGGTGACTTTGCAGCCTGTCATACCATTGGTAGGGGTCTGGTACTTCATGACGTCGATAGATCTGCAGGATGCTTATCTGCATGTACCAGTAGCTCGGGAGCATCAGAAATTTCTGCATTTTGCGATACGCGTCTGCGACTTCCGTTTGTGGTTTTGCCATTCGGGCTGAAGTCCGCTCTTTGGGTCTTCACTAAGCTTCTGGCTCCATTGGTGGCCTTGGTTCACAATCAGGGAATATTTCTCCATCCTTACCTGGACGATTGGTTGGTTCATGTTCCCTCGTTCCAGTTGTCTCTCAGTCACACGGAGGTGGTTCTGGACATTTTGAGGGGGCACTGCTTTTTTATCAATGAGGTCAAGTCCTTCCTTGTTCCCTCCCAAGATCATCTCTTTACTGGGGCTCGATTTTGTACAGATTTGGGGGTGGTCTCTCTGCCCGAGGTTCGGGAGGACAAGATACAATCTCACGTTCTGTCTCTTCTGTCCAGCCTGGTTCAGGTGGTGGCTTGCTGGCTCCAGGTGCAGGGAGATATGGCTGACATGGTTTTTCTGGTTCTGTGGGCCCGGTTTCATTTACACAAGCTGATGACTCATGTTCTGGCGCATTGGTCTCCCCATTGTCTCCCCCTCTCTTCTCCGATTCCGGTGGCCTCTCAGATCAGGGAGGTCTGGTTTGAGGTCACCCACTGAAGGGGATCTTTCTCTCTCCGCCGGCCTCCTTGGTGGTCACCACAGACTCCAGCCTCTCGGGGTTGGGGGCCTGGTTGGGGGTTCATCAGACCAGGGGCTTCTGGTCCCCCTCGCAGAGCAGGAAGTCATCAAATGGAGGGAGTTGGAGGCGGTCCGTTTGGCTCTGAGGGCCTTCTCCCAGTTTCTGCGGGGTTCCGTTGTTCTAGTCAGGATGGACAACGTCACTGTCATGGCCTATGTGAACAGGCGGGGGACCTTGTCTTTGTCTCTGGCGGCGGCGCAGTTGTTCAGTTGGGCAGAATCCCATCTGGTGGCACTCTTGGTGATTCATATTCAGGGGTGTCCAATTCCCTGGTGGATGCTCTCAGCAGGGCCATTCCATCCTCAGTGGATTTCTGCCTCCGTCAGGAATTGTTTGTGAATTTATTTATTTATTTTATTTTATTTTATTTTAGCGATTTGTATAGCGCCTGGTGACCCAAGGGCATCCCCGCGCTGTAAGGAGATTGTTTATCCTGTAAGGAGAGGGAGGGAGGAGGAACAATTATTTCGGGAATAGGTGCGTTTTCAGTTTTTTGCGAAAGGTCAGGTAGCTGGCTTCCAGTCTGAGGGTGCGTGGGAGGGAATTCCATCTCACGGCCGCTTGCACCGAGAATCGTCGGCCTCCGGTGCGGGTCCTTTTGAATTTGGGGACGTTGGCCAGGTGCTCACTGTCTGAACGGAGGGTTATGGATGCTTTGTAGGGGGTGACCAGGCTGCTGAGGATAGTAGGGCCAGATCCGTTGATAAGTTTGTGTGTTGTACACATGGCTTTGAATTCCACCCTTTGGCGAACAGGGAGCCAGTGCAAGGCCTTGAGGGCTGGTTTTGCTGACACTCTCGAAGGAAGGTTCGTGAGCAGACGGGCCGCAGCGTTCTGTGTCCGCTGTAGTCTAGTCAGGGTGGCCTCTGGAGCGCCCAGGTAGACCATATTGCTGTTGTCAAGACGGGACAATACTAGCCCCTGGATAAGAAGTTTCCTAGAGGCAGGTGGTAGTAGTGGGAGGATCTTACGGGTGGTGCGCATGAGCCCAAAACAGGTGCCAGCAGTTTTGGCCGCTTGCGTCTTCAAGGTGAGCTCCGGTTCGAGCCATACTCCAAGGGTTTTGATTTCACGCTTCGAGGAGGGGATTTCTCCGAATACGTCGGGCCAGACTGTTGGGGGGATAGTTGCCCATTGTTTTCCCAGGAGCATCACTTCGGTCTTAGACCCATTTAATTTTAGTGATGAATCACTCATCCAGCTGTGTATTTGGGTAAGGCAGTTCGCCAGTTTCTCCGGGTGGTCGGCTAAATGGGATAGAGAGACGACCAGTTGAGTGTCATCAGCGTAGCTTACCATTTTTATGTTAAATGGTGTCACTACGTCTTCCAGGGGAGCCATATATGCGTTAAAAAGCGTCGGGCTCAGGGAAGATCCCTGAGGGACCCCGCTTGTGAGGGGGAGGGTGGCTGAGTGGTAGTTCCCGTCCCATACCTGGAACGTGCGTCCGGTGAGGAAGGATTCTGTCCAACTAAGTGCCGTCCCGGTGATCCCTGCTGCTGCGAGCCGATGGAGGAGTACACGGTGGTTGACTGTGTCGAAGGCTGCGCTGAGATCCAGGAGGATCACTGCCACTGACCCTCCTGAATCCAGTATGCGCCTTGCCTCCTCGATGACGGCGAGGAGGGCAGTGTCTGTGCCATGGCCCGGGCGGAAACCAGTTTGGGATTCCCGTAAGATGTTGTTTGTTTCAAAGAACTGGGACAATTGTCTGTTGACCAGTTTCTCAGCTAGCTTGCTGATTGCCGGTAGGAGAGAAATTGGACGATAGTTTCCCATGTCTGCTGGATCGAGCTGTGGTTTTTTAAGGAGTGCTTTTACCACCGCGCTCTTCCAGCTGGCAGGGACAGATCCCTGGGTAAGTGAGCTATTAATGAGCTCCGTGACCGTGGGAACGATGACAGGGGCCACGGTTTTGAGGAATCTGATGGGAGCCGCATCAAGTGGTGAACCACTTCTCATTTTGGTCATGGTTCGCTCGACCTCCAGACATGTTACTGGCCTGAATGTCTCAAGTTGAGGACGAGGATTACTTTCGGTTTGACTGGGGGGTGTCGGATTGTCCAAGTGGCTGGTGGGCCCGGGAGGGGGGAGGGAAACTAGTATACGGGCGATTTTATCGTTGAAGTACGTGGCTAGGTCATTACTTCGGTCCACCGAGGGGACACTGGAGGACGGGGAATGGGGTACTTTGAGCAGCTCCTTTACGATTATGAAGGATTCCCTGGCTGAATTAGAAGATTCTGTAATCCGCGTGTCATAGTGGGAGGCTTTTGGCGTGCCTGATGGCATCTTTGTAGAGTCTGACTGTATTGTGGTATGCTTCCTTGCTGGAGTGCTGCCAGTCTTTCCTCCAAAGCCGTTCGGCTCTTTTACAGTTTTTACGGAGGAGTCGGAGGTCAGTGGTATACCACGGGGCGGACCCAGGTTTTCCGTTTTTATCCTCCCTAGTTCTTAGTGGGAGTACGGAGTCCGGGGAGGTGGTGATCCACTCTCTGAAATTGCTGTCAGCGACAGCCGGGTCGTCTGCGCGTGCTGGGCTGGTGTTTTTAAGAATGCTGGCCCCCTCTTCGGTAGGAAGTCTGGACCAGGTCCTGTCCCTGATGTAGGTGGGCGGTTTTTGAGGTTTCCTTAAGAAACCTGGCAGTAGGAAGGAAATTAGGAAATGGTCTGTCCAGGGTAAGGGGGAGGCATCCTTCACTTGCATCGATGGAGTTTTAGTGAACACTGGGTCCAGCAGGTGACCCTTGGTATGAGTGGGTCCGGAATTAAGGAGGTGGATGTCAAGTGCTGCCAGATCAGCGATCAGGTCAGCTGCTGTCTGGTCAGTAGGGTCATCGAGATGGATGTTAAGATCTCCTATTATCAGGAAATTCGATATGGAGTGGGCCAGGGTTGCTACAATGTCCAGGAGAGCGCTCGCGAAAGGGCCTGGATGCCCAGGAGGGCGGTAGACAAGGACTCCTGTCAGAGAGTTGGTCGAGTCTAGCTTGATTGTAAATTGCAGGCTTTCAGAGTCAGGGATCTGTGCATCCTCAGATTTGCAAAGAAGGTGGTCCCGGTGGATGATGGCGACACCGCCACCTCGGCCTAGGGGGCGGGGTAGGGACTGAATGAGGAAGCCTGGAGGGGTTGCTAGCACCATGTCTGCCTCAGAATGTGGGGCGAGCCATGTTTCCGTGAGGAAGAGGATATCAATCTTTTGGTCTTCAATGAGGTGGTTGATCTGCGTCGCATGTTTGGGGAGCGAACGGCAGTTAAGTGAGGCCAGTATCAGGGCAGCAGGCTTGTGAGGTTTTGTAAGTAATTTGCGTTGTACTGGCTTGCAGAGGGTACAGCGGATGAAAGGTCCATTTAGGTCGTGAGTGTATTTACAAGAGGGGGTGGGGGGTCTGAGACTTAGTAACTCCCGATGTGAGTATCTTACCTTAGGGGCAGCTGTATCCGGCAGGGGTAGTGGCCCTAGGCCCGGTCGTGCGCAGACGGGCGCAGACGGGCTTGCCTTCGGCGCGCCTTCGGCGCGCAAACGGCGCTCCCGCTGCGCTCGTCCGCTGCGCTGGTATGGCCGGCACATTTGTAGTCTCTGGGGGTGGGCGTGGCCTCGCAGTGGGCGTGGCTACCGCCTTGGGCATTTCCTGATTCAGCGCTGGGGTCGCTGTGTCAGGGGTGGTCGGGGGGGTCTGTGAGGGCGCGTTCAGGTCAGCGCTTCCAAGCAGGTGAGCTCTAAGGTCTTTAAAATTCTAACACAAGTGAGAATGGTGCAGTTTTTAAAAACAGATGAAAATACAGTCCTCCGGCTTCCGCCTCAGAGGATAACAACAGAAAGATAAAGGTTAAGAGTCAGAGTGAGAGGAAATGCATTAAAGGGTGTTTAAATAAATCTGTCAAGAAGTGGGTGGTATTAAAAGTAGCATAGAAAATGGGTAGGTAGTGAATATATATAAGAAAGATATAGAAGGAAATAGAGGATAGGAAGTAGGAAGATGGAAAATGATTATTACAAAGGAGAATAATATTCAGTGCTCCAGTCAAAGATGGCCGTAACTATTATTAAGTCCTTTTTCGATTTTTATTAGTCCATTAGGCATGAGGGATGAGGGACAACAACAATAAGTCCTTTTTCGATTTCTATTAGTCCATTAGGCATGAGGGACAACAACAATAAGTCCTTTTTCGATTTCTATTAGTCCAACAACAATAAGTCCATTTTCGATTTCTATTAGTCCATTAGGCATGAGGGACAACAACAATAAGTCCATTTTCGATTTCTATTACTCTAATTAGGCGAGTAGGACCACAACACCAGGATAGGGGAAGGAAGGCAAAATGGAAGTAAAAATGATTGTTAATGATTAGTGGGGACAAAATGGGCGCCACATGTTTTGAGAACACGTCGGAATTAGGTAGTTTGTAGTGAAGCTCGACATCAATTTACAATTATGAAAGTTCGGGCTTAATAGTATTGAGCAGAATCTTGGCAAATACAGTGAAATATTGAAAAAAAAAAAATCAAATGTCGACGTCTTCGGCGGCAGCCATTGTAGGGTCGGGCAGGTCGAGCTTTGATTACCTAACTAATTAATTTTGCTGGTATGAGGAAACAATACATAAAAATAATTCAACAGTTCCCAGACCAGCTTTCGGGTTGCACCTCTGACCCACCGCAGATTGTCACCTTAACTGTACAGCGAGCCTAATTCTGTATGGTGCTCGATAGAATAGGCTTATGCCGGCGTTGTTTACATCACTCCCAACAGCAGGGGGTGTCTGCGTTGACTGGGTGACCCAACGGACAAAACCAGCATCACCGGGCCAAAGGGAAATGGCAGGGGCCCAAAACAGAGTTTAAACCACAGTCGGACCAGAGCCTCAACCCGACCCTGGGAGCAGGGGGGGAGGGACAGAACAAGCCGCTAAAGATTGGCAAATGGCAAGCAGCTCGCGGTGGCTCCCGCGATGCGCGGCGGTCTGTCGCAAGGAGGGGGGAGGCAGAAGAGCCGAGACTCACCCTTCCGTCCGCGGCCCCAATGCAGCCTGGAATCCCCTCACAAACGTCAAAGAGGGAAAAAGAAGCGGGTCTTGGTCCGGGGAGCAACCAGCGCAAGCAGGGGGGCGGAGCGCCGTAACTCCGGTTCGCCGGACCCAGGCAAGCTTAGCAAGGCACCGGTGCAGGCATGGACAGCAGGCGAACCGAGCGCCCAATGTCGAAGCAGGTAGAAGCCCCGGAGGTCAGGACCCCCGTCACAGCGTCCTTTGCCAACTTCAATCAAGCCGAACACGGGCAGTGGACGGAGGATCCTGGGGGCCGTCGTCTAGGTGGGGAGCTACGTCGTTGATGAGCGATGTGGAGACACGGTTTGGCGACCAGCAGCAACTCAGCACAACGAGTGTGTGTCGTAATCCTCGGGGTGGCGGATCCGGAGAGTTGAGGTCGACCCACACCTGGGTAAGTTGATTTCTCCTTCCTTGATCTCCTAGATATTTCACTGGTAGTCTGGTGGGAGGAAAGGCTGGGTTAACCCGGGATTTAAACCGTGTTTGGTTATCCCGAACCCAGGAGCTCTTTCCTCGAGCTCCTACTTGGCGGCCATCCGACGATATGCTGGGGTGTTACGGTGGTGGACCTCTTTGCGAGTGTTGGCAATGCCAAGGTGGCCCGGTTTGTCTCCCGCAGTTGGAGTGTTCAGCCTGGGCGGTGAATGTTCTCTTATGTCCTTGGCCTTGCATGCTTCTGTATGATTTTCCTCCATTTCCACTTCTTCTCAGATTCCTCTGAGATTCAGACCTTGGGGTGCCTGTGGTTCTGGTGGCTCTGGCTTGGTCTCGTGCCTCCTGGTTTCCTCTCCTGGTGGAGATGAGGTCGGAGTTAGAATGGCTCTTGCCTCTGTCTCGTCCCCATTGGTGTTCCCTGTGTTGCAGCGGGATGTTATGGCCAGGATGTGCTTGGTGGCCTGGAGTTTGAACGCTTAGGTCTACTGCGTAAAGGAGTTCTGGCTGGTGTGACCTCTACTCTGTTAGCGGCTAGGCTCCCTCCGACCAACAAGTATTATCTGAGGCACTGGCGTTCTTTCAGTCGGTGGTGTTGAGACAAGGGTTTGGATCCTGATTCCTCTTCTTTGTTTGAGCTGCTGTTGTTTCTCCAGGATAGTGCTGTGTTAGGCTTGAAGGTTTCTTTCCTTCGTTTGCAGTGGGCTGCGATTAAGGCTTTCTGGAAATCTTGGGGCAATCTCTCGAATCATGATGGGTTGGTTGGTTGCCTTTTTAATGGTCTGGGCAATGTTCTTCCTGCCCCTCAGTGGCATTTTCCCACCTGGAATCTGGCTCTTGTCTTGGATGCTTTGATGTCACCTCCCTTTGAACCTCTGCTTTCTTTGGACCTGCATCTTTTGTCCTTTAAAACCTTCTTTTTGGTGGCCATTTCCTCTGCTCGCCGCCTGGGTGAACTGGGTGCTTTATCTTCATAATCCCATATTAATCAATAGGGGAAATAGGCCTTAAGCTAGTGGAAAATGATATGTCTTGGATAGCGAAAAATTCCTAAACACACATGTCCTACTTTTGAAATACAATGCAGCCTGTCCTGCAAGTTTTTAGGGAGTACCGTAGGAGTTACTTATATGTATTAAAAAGGAAGGTTTAGGCCTGGAAAAAGGTTTGTTATGCCCGACCAAAGTGGCAGTCTAAAACTGCACTAAAGGCTATGGTTGGAAGCCTAAGTCATTTTTATAAAAGGCTACTTTAGTGGTTTGCACGAGTTCTGAATGCTCACTAGTAGTATTTATTTACTGGCCTTGGGAAAATGTAGTTCCATACACTAGGTAAGGTGTCTCCAACCAGTCAATCACAAGCTACCAGTAGCTCTGAGACACCTTCAGAGTATTTCGCAACCATTGCTTAATTATTAAAAATAAGTACAGGGTCACATTTTCCTTTTAGAGTTAAGGGAAGATCACATTTAGTTTATTTTATTGTCATCGAGCTGCAGATAGCAGGGCCTGATAACGAGCAGTGCTCAGTCAGATTTATGACTCAGGTTGGAGGATAGAGGTGAAGAACTGAAGCACTGAGGTATTTAACTCTTAAATAAAAGTCCTTGTCAACTCAATATTGGAGTGTAGGAACAAAACAATGTGTGTAATGCTTTGAAATGGGTGAACACTAAAATGAAAAGTTGTCTTAATGAGTAGGTTGACTATTGATTTTAATGATCTCCCATTTCTAAATGTCCGATTTACAAAAAGCAGGGCTCTTGCTTCTAATGGCTGGTAGGCAGTGTGCCATACGAAGAACTGGATAAAACAGTCATTTCTTTAAATGGGAGAAATTTAAAGTGTTGAAGAATGTTCCATATTTGGAATATTTTTTTCAGAACATTTTTCTGCACTTTAAATTTCTCTTATTTAAAACAATGGCTCTGTTTGTGTTAAATTTAGACCCGAAATGCATAGGGTAGAATGAAAGACATTTGAGTGAAATTATATATTGATGAATTTCTGGAAAATGATTATAAGGGAATACGAAGCATCAATAAATCTTTAATTTTGGAATATCAAGAAATGACTTGAGGAATTATTATTTGGATAAAATAAATGATGAAACTTTATTGTTCTTGAAAACAGTGCACACATCCTACGTGACAGAATTACCTGTCCCAACTTGCTTAAATTTGTAACTGTGCCACTTATGCAAAAGGTATGTTCTATGCCACAAATACATACGACACAGGCTCTCAGTCACTCATACATATATATCCCATTCAGATGCACAAATGTTCATACATCTCCAAAGACCACACTCTCACGGACACACTTGGCCCTAGTCAAAGAATGTTTTCAAACAATAGTATCTGGCTCTATGGACATTAGCTGTAAAGTCAATTAAGCTGTACATGGAGAATCTGGTAACAATGCATGAGTTGTTTAGCCTTTCAGTAGCTCAGGATGAGTTTCACTGATCAGAAGTAGCTCTCACTATAGAAAAGGTTGGAGACCCATGTATCAAGTTAAATTATATATGCCAATTAGGTTGTAGGACGATTGTACCGTGGTTGAAGGAGAGAGCACAATTCCTTTAGCACTGGGTAGCAGCAGTAAAGTGCACAGAGTTCTAAAGCCTAAAGAAACAAAATCAACAAAGAAAGAGGAAGAAAGGTTAAAGGTTTAGGGGAAGACCACACACAGAAGAATATCAGGTCTAGCAAGTATTCTTTAGAAACTATACCGCAGGCAAAGGCAAAAGTATCACCATCAACTTTGGAAATACAATAATATGTTCAGTTGCCCTAAAAAGCAATACCTCTAAGGATTAGTGTAGTGGAAAAATCATCATGTGGGGTATTTTGTAAAGTGTAGTGGTCAAAAGATTAGAACATCTACTGAAATTGTAGAGTCATTTTTTAATGATTTCTTTAATGTAATGTAGTTGGTTTAATTAGTAGGGAATTCATAGTGGCATGCTGCATTCTGATACCTGCTAAGCTTCTGAGCAGCCCCTGTGCAGAGGTTTCCTCTTCAGTGTTGAATTGGTTCTGACCTCGATTTTATAGAGCGTTTCAGAAGCTCCTTTTATAAGTAAAGTTAGTGGAACCCTCAATATCATCTGGCCAGCACAATTATTTCTCAGGTTGTAGAGAACGATTTCTGAAGGTTAGTGAACAGCTCTGTTTTGACTGATTACATTTTAAACCTAGGTCAACTATAATTCAGAGTCTCTAACGTTAGCCCTTCTTTGAAGGCTGATGACCCAGAAAACGTTTGACCAATATGTCTATTGCCTTGAAACTATTAGCAAAAAATCTGATTTTGTTACAGTGGTTTTTATACTCCACTCGCTGCAACGTGGCTTTTATCTTGAGTTAGGTACTGAGCCCACAGTCTATTTACGTTGCTGACAACTTACAGAGAATTGTTGATGGCTGGTTGTGGTGCCCTGAATTTGCTTGACTTGAAGTGGTCACATCAAACACAAGCTATTCAAATCGCATAAGCACAAACTTTTACCAAAATGATTGCCAAAATAGCTATAGGTGAACCTATGCAGATATTGTATTTCATACCATGATAAAAAACGATGGGATCCTTGGATTCTCTAAAGAAGTGTAATATACTTTGTCTTTTTAAAGCTTACCCAAGACAGCATCTTTTGATGAGAGGCACTGGAAATAAGCAGCTTGTCTGCTCCACACCTAGGTGAATATCAGAAAACCACATTTATGACCTAGCGGAATTTGGCTGATACCAACTTAGTGTATGCACATACAAATATATTAGATAACTAGGGGGAATATTATCAAGGGATTTATCTCCGCTTTTTTGGCTTTAAAAGCCAAGAAAGCGGAGATAAAATTATCTTCCTATTACCTAGCTGTCGCTAACACCAGTTAGCGCCAGCTAGTAGGAGATAGCGACCATCTTGGGCCCCGCTTTGCATGTCAGTGATATTTATCACTAATGACATGCAAAGTGGGCGTGCCAAGATGTTAGCAATTGAAAAACAGTCGCTAACATCGCTATCTCCTATTATCAACTTTTGGAGATATTCGCGCTAAGCGCGAATATCTCCAAAAGCTAACACCTGCCCTGAGCAGTTCTTAGCCATGTTATCCAATGGGAGGTGGATAACATGGCTAAGAGCATTAGCTCGGTAATGCATGAATATCGCTGACTTTACAGCAATATTCATGCATTTCGGCCAAATTTTATCGCTTAGGAGATAAACCTTGATAATAGCAAGGCTCCTAAGCGATAAAAATCGCCGCAACACGGCGATAAAATTATTGCCGCTAAGCCAACATAGCGATAATTATCGCTAGTTGTTGGTAATATGCCCCTAGGAATTTATATTATAAAACCATGTTAACAACCAAATCCACTATCGCTATTACTCATTAGTTAAGTTGTTTCTATAAGGCTCTAGACAGACCTCAGTCAGTTTTAACAACAGCGAAGGGAGCAACATTGTCAAGTCTGCACTCACCTTAGACCTTGAATCTGCAGGAGCGACGATAGTTCCCCAATACTTCTAAGAAGCAATCCCCACCACCCAGATGAATAGGTGTCTGTGGATTATGCCCAAGAGCAACAGGAGAAAAGAGAATGGAAGGGGATTGGAAGAGAAGACAAAATTCATGGATTTGGCACCTCAGTGGACACGCATCTCAGCCTGAAGACCCCAGTATCCCTGTGTCTGTGATTCCGGTTGAAAATCAGATTTCTTTGTCTGTGATTCCTGACAAAACGCAGAATCACAATCAGAGGTTTGATTGAAATGCATGCATTCAACTTATATGAACCTGATTCCGCCCTTCAGCAATCTCTCACCAATTATTAGAAGGGAGTATGACCAATAGATTTAATAGATAAGCGCGAATATCTCCAAAGGCTAACACCTGCCCTGAGCAGTTCTTAGCCATGTTACCCTATGGGAGGTGGATAACATGGCTAAGAGCATTAGCTCGGTAATGCATGAATATCGCTGACTTTACAGCGATATTCATGCATTTCGGCCGAATTTTATCGCTTAGGAGATAAACCTTGATAATAGCAAGGCTCCTAAGTGATAAAAATCGCCGCAACACGGCGATAAAATTATTGCCGCTAAGCCAACATAGCGATAATTATCGCTAGTTGTTGGTAATATGCCCCTAGGAATTTATATTATAAAACCATGTTAACAACCAAATCCACTATCGCTATTACTCATTAGTTAAGTTGTTTCTATAAGGCTCTAGACAGACCTCAGTCAGTTTTAACAACAGCAAAGGGAGCAACATTGTCAAGTCTGCACTCACCTTAGACCTTGAATCAGCAGTAGCGACGATAGTTCCCCAATACTTCTAAGAAGCAATCCCCACCACCCAGATGAATAGGTGTCTGTGGATTATGCCCAAGAGCAACAGGAGAAAAGAGAATGGAAGGGGATTGGAAGAGAAGACAAAATTCATGGATTTGGCACCTCAGTGGACACGCATCTCAGCCTGAAGACCCCAGTATCCCTGTGTCTGTGATTCCGGTTGAAAATCTGAATTTCTTTGTCTGTGATTCCTGACAAAACGCAGAATCACAATCAGAGGTTTGATTGAAATGCATGCATTCAACTTATATGAACCTGATTCCGCCCTTCAGCAATCTCTCACCAATTATTAGAAGGGAGTATGACCAATAGATTTTTCCTTTACCCTTTCAAAGGGAAACGCTCCAATCCAATCAGCCACTGTCCTCTGTAACATTCGTAATGAGTAGTATGGAGTTAAAGGATGAATCACCCGCTTGTTGTGTCCATTATTTATAGTCTCTGTATTGTTTAGCAATTTGTGCTATGTAGTTTGTAGGAGCCACATGCTCAGGGCACTGACTTGGTTGATGTGTATTGTTGTTGTTTCCTTTGTCGTGGATGTTGTCAAGTCAAGAGAGAGGACGCCGGTGACCCGAGGACTCCAAAGCCAATGCAAAGCGATGAGTGGAGCCAGCGAGGAATTGGAAGTGGGTAAGGGACTCCAGGTGAGGGCTGGCTTTTGAAAAAGTGCTGAATGCACAATGCAGAGCCAGCCTGGAGCTGGAAATGATAAAGGAATCCAGATGAATGCTAGCTTTGTAGGAACCCTGGATGTACGATTTGGAGTCAGCCAGGAGATATAAAATGTAAGTGACTCCAGGTAAGTGCTGGCTTTTGAAGGAGAGCTAGATGTGCGATGTGGAGCTAGCCAGGATATAGAAAACGTAAGGGACTTCAAGTAAGAATGGCAA
Source organism: Lissotriton helveticus (assembly GCF_964261635.1). Lineage (NCBI taxonomy): Eukaryota > Metazoa > Chordata > Amphibia > Caudata > Salamandridae > Lissotriton > Lissotriton helveticus. The sequence continues at coordinate 872,831,560 of NC_136068.1, read as the reverse complement.
GTTTAAATTAACATGGATGTAGGGAGCAGGGCAAGCCAAGAAGGGAACGAACACCAGGTAGGTTTAGGAAAGCGGCAAAGTTTGTATGTGGGGAGCGGGGGCAACGAGAACTTGATTCAGAATAATAGGGCATTGTGAGAAGTTGGCCTGGAGAATGCTGTCCACTAGTTATAGTGGGCACCCTGCACCAGTCCAAATAACCCCTTAGAGGTGATAGGTTAAAGATAACCTTATTTGAAAGCTAGTGGTGGCTAAGGAGAGCAGCCTTCAGGCTAAGTCTTGAAGGAATGTAAAGCAGCCTGTTTTACCAGTCTATAATCTTGTGAATTTATTTATTTTTATTTTATATGCTTATAAAGCGCCAGACTAGACCCCCGAAGGGGTATCTCCGCGCTATAACTGCAGATGGAAGTGAGAATAAAGAATGTAGCCGGATGTAATATGACCATTAGTTGCTAGGAAACAAGTAAGTTTTTAGATTTCTTCTAAACATCATGTGGTTGGTGATAGACCTTAGTTCCGGCGGCAGTGTGTTCCATAGTGTGGGTCCGGTGTGAGCCAGTGCACGGCCACCTTGCCTGGTTTTCTTAACTCTAGGTACCTTCAGTAGTTGCTGATTGCTGGAACGCAGAGAGCGTCCTGGGATATAGGGCTGAAAGATGTCAGTAAAATACTTGGGGCCCATCCCTGTTAGGCTCTTGTGTATAGTACACAGGGTCTTGAACTGAACTCGCTTCTTCACAGGAAGCCAGTGTAGATGAGTCAGTAGGGGGCAGGATGGTGTCCTTGGTGGGACATTCATGACAATCCTTGCTGCAGTATTTTGAATAACCTGCAATTTCTTGATTTGCTCCTCGTTGGCTCCAAGGAGCAAACCATTGCAGTAGTCTACCCTACTGATAACAAGAGCCTGCACCAGAGTTTTTCTGTGGTGGTCCGGTAGATAGGGGAAGACACGTCTTAACATCCCGATAGCCCGGAAACAGGTGCCGGCTACTTGATTGACGTGATCCTTGAAAGTAAGTTGTTGGTCAAATAATACTCCTAAGTTTTTGACCTTGCTATTGGGGGTGGGGACAGGACCTAGTTCTTGGGCCCACCAGTCCGATGACCAGAGTGCCGTCGCTTGACCGACCAACATAACTTCGGTTTTCCCGACATTACACTGCAGACAGTTTGATGACATCCAGTCTGCAATGGCTCTCATGCCATCTGCAAAAGATTTTTTTATTGCAGGTGTAAGATTTTTAAAAGGAAAAAGGAGTTGGGTGTCGTCAGCGTACGACACAGGGGTGAACCCAAAAGATCTTGCTAGGTTGGCAAGGGGGGCCACATATATGTTAAAGAGTGTGGGGCTCAGACAGGAGCCCTGTGGCACTCCCTTATTGAGCTCCCTGTGGGTGGATTTATGGGAGCCCAGCCTAACCTCTTGGGAACGCCCGGACAGAAAGCTCTCCAACCACGCCAAAGCCTCTCCTTCTATTCCCACCTCCTTTAGGCGATGGAGAGGCACCTTGTGAGACACCGTATCAAAAGCGGCGGAGAGATCCAACAGCACCAGAATCATAGAGCAACCATCATCCAGTGCCATTTTGATGTTATTGGTCACTGTTTGAAGTGCTGATTCTGTGCTGTGGTTCGGCCTGAACCCGGATTGAGAATAGTCCAGGCCTTCCGTCGCTTCAAGATGTTGGGAGAGATAGGTGTTCACGTGCTTCTCCGTGATCTTGCCCAAGGAAGGTAGGAGAGAGATAGGACGTAGGTTGGAAAGGTCTGTCCAGGGAGATGATGCCTTTTTCCTTATCGGGTTCACCACTGCCTTTTTCCAATCTGCCGGGACCTGGCCTGTCCTGAGGGAGATGTTGACCATTTCAAGTATGTGGGGACCTAATAAAGGAATCAAAGGGCCAACCATTTTAGCTGGAACAAGGTCATTAGGGGATCCTGTTTTTATATAGTTGCAGAGAGTAAGGAGCTCTGTGTGGTCGATGGAAGGGAAAGACGTCAGAGAAGGTTTATTATATATAGTGGGGGTTGTGATTGAGCAAGTTTTGGTGTTATTTTTGCTGATGTTGTTAGCTGCCACTATTCTATCATAGATGATGTTGATTTTGTCTTCAAAAAATAAGGAGATTTTGTCGCACAAATCCTGCGAAAAGTCATCAGAGCTTTCACATGCCGTAGGCTTTATGAAGTTTTGTAGAATATTAAAGAGTTCCTTAGAGCTGTTACCTGCTTCTGCTATTTGTTGTGTTAATTGTTGTTTTCTAGCCAACTTTATGTTTTTGTAGTATTCTGCTTGAACATTTAGAAAAGTGTTTCGGCTGTTTTCGGATTTTGTTTTCCTCCAAGCTTTCTCAGCTCGTCGGCATTTTTGTTTCTCTGCTCTCAATTCCTTTGTATACCATTTTTCTTGTTTTGACACTGGATGTTGTTTATGTCTTTTTAGGGGAGCTATAGTGTCGATGGCTTTTTTGATAGATTCATTCAGCTTGGCTAAAGCTATGTCTGCTGTATCGGATTCCAGAAAGTTGGGATCTGTCCATGCTTCTTGAGCTGTGTTGGCATTAACTTTATGCCATTGACGTCTCCAAGAGAGGGGGGGAGGAGCATTCTTTGTGGGTCTCACAGGGGTTATTAGCGTGAATTCCAACAAAGAGTGATCTGTCCATGATATACTTTTAGCCGGTGAGCAGATTATTTTAGTAGAGTTAGAGAAAATTAAATCAAGCATATGTCCTCCTACATGAGTAGGTCCATGATTTTTTAGTTCTAAGCCCAGGTTCGATAGATCTGTGATTAGAGCCATGGATTCGGTCAACGTTGGCCGGTCTACATGTATATTAAAATCACCTAAAAGCAAAAAATCTTCTTTGGATTTTATATGCGGGGCTAGTATTTCTTGAAGAGTAAGTGAAAAATTAGGGTTTGCTCCTGGGGGGCGATAGACCAAGGCACCCTTCCAGGTGAAAAGATTAGTGAGGTGAATTTTAAAAAGCAGTATTTCTAGCTGCGAGTTTGAGTGTTGTTCAATAATGGGAAATTGTATATGGTCCCTGTATATGATTGCCAATCCGCCTCCTGTTTTGATGTCTCTGTCTAGATGTTTAATCTTATAGCCAGAGGGAATCCCCATTGCAATGGCTGTAATTGTATGGGGTTTTAACCAGGTTTCCACAAGGAAACATATGTCTGGTTGAATGGAATGTATTGCGTCCCAGACCTGATGTTGATGTTTGGGTAGGGAGCGTACATTTAAAAGAAAGCTCTTCAAACCCTTAATAGAAGGATTGGAATCAGGAGAGGGCGCATTGACGTTAGAGAGGCGCCAACACTGTGGACAGGAGAAAGCATCCTCGATACGGTGCCAGGGTATAACTGTACTACAGCATGTAGGTGGTCTAAGGCTACGTAGTGTAAGGGCGGAGTAGGAGAGAGATTGGTTGCCCTTACCGGTACAGGCTCGTGAAGAGGGACCAGGGTCCATCGCCCCTCGCCCCGTCCTGTCGCGGACGGGCGCAGACGGGCTTTTCTCCGGTGCTTCTTAGGCGCGCTCGAAGGCGCCCCCTGCGCGCAAACGCTGCGCGCTTGTGGGAAGGGCGTGGCTAAATAGCCCGGAGTGAGGTAGCCACTAGAGCGCTAACCTCAGCTCCGGCGAAACCGGAAGTGCAGCCTGGCTCTTGCCTGTCCGCCCTCCGCACAACGGCACTGCTTGCCGAGTCGGACCGGGGCGGGCAGGCTGCAATATCGAGCCCAGGTGAACCAGTTGAATGGGAGAGAATGCAGGTATTTAAAAGACACGTTAATCTGTCAGAATAAAACAAACAAGCGACTATTAAAATCTGTCCGCTATTATTTTGTTGCTTCTCGCAGCCCAGACACTGGCGATGGAAACACTCTGTTATTACTCACAGATGCAGCAGCGGGTCCGGGAGAGACTGCCACCATCTCCCTACCGCGTGCACCCGAGAGTCAGGGCGGCCTAAATAGCCCGGAGTGAGGTAGCCACTAGAGCGCTAACCTCAGCTCCGGCGAAACCGGAAGTGCAGCCTGGCTCTTGCCTGTCCGCCCTCCGCACAGCGGCACTGCTTGCCGAGTCGGACCGGGCGGGCAGGCTGCAATATCGAGCCCAGGTGAACCAGTTGAATGGGAGAGAATGCAGGTATTTAAAAGACACGTTAATCTGTCAGAATAAAACAAACAAGCGACTATTAAAATCTGTCCGCTATTATTTTGTTGCTTCTCGCAGCCCAGACACTGGCGATGGAAACACTCTGTTATTACTCACAGATGCAGCAGCGGGTCCGGGAGAGACTGCCACCGTCTCCCTACCGCGTGCACCCGAGAGTCAGGGCGGCCTAAATAGCCCGGAGTGAGGTAGCCACTAGAGCGCTAACCTCAGCTCCGGCGAAACCGGAAGTGCAGCCTGGCTCTTGCCTGTCCGCCCTCCGCACAACGGCACTGCTTGCCGAGTCGGACCGGGGCGGGCAGGCTGCAATATCGAGCCCAGGTGAACCAGTTGAATGGGAGAGAATGCAGGTATTTAAAAGACACGTTAATCTGTCAGAATAAAACAAACAAGCGACTATTAAAATCTGTCCGCTATTATTTTGTTGCTTCTCGCAGCCCAGACACTGGCGATGGAAACACTCTGTTATTACTCACAGATGCAGCAGCGGGTCCGGGAGAGACTGCCACCGTCTCCCTACCGCAGGTTGAATGACCAAATGAAAGGAGAACCACACCAGGTATATATATAAAATATATGTATTTATTCTAAACACACTCTACTAGTCTATTTATGAGGCTAGAGGTTAAAGCAAATAAGTTACACTTAATATCACAAAGTAAATTAGCACAATAAACTTTGAGCCCTATGGGCGTACCAGACTATATATTAACCCCTTGCATGCTTGTGACGGAACCGTTCCGTCACAAGCCTCGGGTGAGCTGTGCTTGTGACGGAACGGTTCCGTCACGGCCCGCTCGCCGCGCCTGCGCTGAGCATTCTATTGGGCGGGCGTGGCCGTGACCGAACCGTTCCATCACAAGCACAGCTTACCCGAGTCTCGTGACGGAGCGGTTCCGTCACGAGCACGGGAGCGCTGTGCGGCCGCCCCGCCCCCTTAGCACTGCGGCGGAATAGCCGCCGCAGTGAAGGGGTTAAGAAAGTGGTATAAGAACCACGACTTTACTAGGTACAAGGCCTATAGCCTGTAGAATCGCTGGGTCCACAAGGAACCACCCAAGGTAGTGACACAGGGGACCCACGGGGGACGCTTGCAGTGTGAGATAACAGCCGCAAGATGCCGTTAGCTTCTATGGAGAAAGTTGTGGTTGGAAATTTAAAGATTGGGGACACTTAGGAGAGGACTTTGAGCAAACCCCTTTAGGCTTATGGGCCGGAGTACTCGAGTTACCTCACCCATGGAAGCCGGGTGCATAGGTGTCTTTTGGTGTCGGGAATCGTCATTGATTTCAATGGCGATCTGCTGCAAAGTGCTGCTGCCGTCGAAGTGAAAAGTGTCCGAGGTGATCCAAGCCTGGATTGAAGATAAGAATAACCTGAAAGCAGAGGAGACATAGTCTGGGTCACTAGCCAGTGACCAGAGGCGCGATAGTCGAATGCCGACCGATGTCGGGTGATTTCAGGTTAAAGAGGTGAAGCTTGACTCTGTAGCCACAAGGACCAGGAGGTGTTGATGATGACCAGGAGCTGGATTTGAGCTGTCCCACAAAGAATGTCGAGTGCTGGGGCATTGGTGACCAGATTGGACCCAAGAAGCCTTGGCAACAGCAACCCATGTAATAAGTGAAGAAATGCTTCGGTGCGGACCAACAAGGTCCGAAGGACTCACCAATTGGTGAAGAGTCAGGGGACATCTGGAGCAACCACGGAAACCCAATGAAAATTAAAGTTGCCTTCTCAGGGACCCACTAGTCAACGGACCAGGGATCGCAAAGGTACCTCAAGCAAAAACACAAAGGGCCGGCTGACGGAATACTCGTGGAGTGTGGGCCAGCAATCTTAAGTGGAAAAGGTGCTCGGGGTCCGGGCTACAAGTAACCCAATGCACAGCCTCAAGGGACGTCGAGAAGCTGATGCACTTGCAAATGTGCACGGTGTCCAGGAGTTCCGGTTCCACATTACTCATGAGGGCTGGAGGTCTCAGCTTTGCTTCGTCCATCACCACCCCCTTTTGTTATGCTTTGGCCGCCATAAGTGTGGCAGGGTATGCTCAGACTTGAGTCCCTTGCTCACTTTGCCACTGGATTCAAGCAAGCCGGGCTGAAGACGGCTGGAATGCCAGAAACCGATCCTCGGAAGCTTGTTTCCGGTCCAGGGAAGGCATGACTTGGCAGTTCGGGCTGGACTGTTCCCATGAGGCACAAGGTCAGACTGATTTGCATATAGCCATGTCTGAACTGGGGTGGCAGAGTGGGCTAAAGAACGGTGATGGATCAAACCCAGATCTTTTGACTGTGTGTGAGTGTTTGATTGGTTCAGATGCTCCGTCCATCACCACCCACTTTTGCACCACCCCCTTTTGTATTGCTGGGGACTCGGGTCAGCCTCTGATAAGTCTGGAAATCTATCTCCTGGGGTGCAAATACTTCAGAGTCCAGTGGGAGCTTCGGAGATGCAGACCGGCAAATGCTTTGTTGGTGCCTGCCAAACAAGGGAGTAACTCCTTTTCTCCAAGGGAGATTCTTCAGTCATGTATAACGTCGACGTTCCAGGAATTCTGTAGCAGAGTTTCATCCAGGTATAATTTAAACTCCTGTAGCCAGGGGTTCCTTTCTTATACCCAAGGAAGGGGTTGGACATACCCTGGGGACCTACCTATGGGAGGGTTTGGAAAGAGGGGTGGCTACACCCATTTCCTTTGTCCAGTTTCATGCCAGAGCTCCAGCCCCTGCTACCGGTTTGAGCTGGGCTATGCACAGAGACACCAAATATGCCCCCAGTGCAGAATTTAAAGCACTCTCAGGGTGCACCCACCCAACCCCAATACACTAAAGCCTGTCTGGGAGGTGGTTACACCTCCCTGCAACAGGAAACCTATTATCCAGGCCTCCCCTGCCGGAGTTTCATCCAGCAGCAGGAGGCCAGACTCGTGTCTGTGGCTGCAGCATCCATTTTGTGATGCCAGGGCTCTTTTAAACTGGTACCGGGTACACCGGTGTGTACATGTCTCTCCCTCTAGAAGGGTGGAATTCTACCCCCACCGCCAGGACTGGCAGGGGTAGAATTCTACCCCCACCGCTAGGACTGACGGGGGTGGGGTAGGATTCCAAAGTGTTTGACACCAAACATGACATGTTTCCGTGCAGTCATTCCAAAGTTACCATTTACCGTGAGGTTATAATGCACTTAAGAGTATATGATCTGGCTGCATCACAGAAAAGCCCAAGAGAATAGGTTCCGAAGGCTGCAGAGGGGCCCTGCTCATACATGGGCACCCTCTCACACAAAACCAAGCACCCTGCCTTCAGGATTGATAAGGCCTGCTATAGGGGTGACTGATAGGTTTCTATGTGCAGTGATTTAAGGTAGATATAGATAACCTATATCTAAGTAAGGGGTGCATGCACCACCTTACTCAGGCTGCAGTAGCAGTCCTGTGGTGTCATTTTGGCAGGCTTCCCAGGGGTGGCATAATACATGCTGCAGGCCTGGTAGGCCTCTGGGGTACCTATGCCCTAGGTACCTAAGGTACCATATACTAGGGACCATCGCCGGCCTGGCTACCAGGCGTTTTGGCATGCTGCCGAGCTGGGGGATGATTTTGTTGATGGTGACCTGCGTGTGCTGAACGAAATTTGTTTTGCTTTGTTTATTTCAAAGCACAAGCAGGTCTCCATCAACAGAATTAGCCCCCACCACAGTGACATCAGTCCCCTGCTAGGGACTCATAAGGGGATCCCTATAACCAAACTGGAGTGTACCTAAAGTACTTGGAGTCAATTTAGAGAGGAAGCAGTTATGCTGGGGTCCTGGATAGCAGGGCCCAGCCACACTGAAGTCAGAAAACAGTGAAACAACAGCAAAGTATGGGGGTAACCATAAGAGCAGATCCTACTCTCCTACAGGCGTGGAGAAAAATCCTCCGGTAGCAGGTCAAGAAGCCACGCGCGGCTTCTGAATCAGATGCAACTTTTTTATGTGCAACGTCCAAGATGGTTGCCAGCTCATGTGTGAGTAAGTAATCAGGTAATAATTTACACATGATCTCAACATCCATCCCCGAAGGACTACGCAGGTAGTCCTTCCTTCAGGATTACGCCCAGCGCCCAAGCACAGTGCAAGCGCAGGTCGGGAAAACCTGACAAACATTGACCCATGGTTCACGTCACAAAGATATGAAAATCATAGGCAATGCAAAAAGCCTAAGGAACTGGATCTTGGTGTGGCATTATCTAACCTCAGACCAGCATGGCCACTAATCTTGCGGACAAGCTTACCATCTCTGTTGACGCTCAACCCACACACAGCCAGTTTACCATCAGCCTGGAGGCTCACAAGATTTAAATACAAAAATTAAGGCAGCTGGCCTGTTCTGTCCATGCAGCCAGGATCTGGACGAACACATCAGTATACATAACGACCACCCCAACACTGCTCTAATTTAGGGAAGAGTTAAAGACACACCTCCTGAAAGAAAACTACTTCTCAATACAGTAAAAATCTAATAACTAGCTACCTCTCCTATAACTCCTTGACTGTATGCTTGCCTTTGACCCTGTGAAGCATGTAAGCACTTTTGTGGCTTTGTTAACATTATACAAACACCACATGCACACATACATAAAACATACATACAGTTCGAGCCCACCAAAGATAGGCGGAGTGGCTATACCAGTGTTTCTGTACACAGATGACACAGTAATCTTGGGAAGAAGCGGAACTGGGCTACATCACACTCTTCTTGCCCTTAAGAAAGACTGTCACAACAACCACCTTACAGTAAGCACTGCAATATCAAATGTGCTAATCGCCAGCAGGAAAAAACACAATAATCATTGGAAATGTCAAAAGGGTCTTGCTTTAAAGAAATGTTGTATGGTAATTTGAATCATTACTAGTAAATAGCATGGGAATAAATATGTATTTCTGAGGAAACAAAGAACTGTAGAATAATATTGGTGTAGGGTAAAAGGTCAATTGATAGTTTAACTCTCAAGTAAGACTTAAAATCTATGTCGGATGAACAGTGGCCTCATGCCATCTGTGCTGCTGCCAGAGAAGAGCAATGTTGGACTTGGCCCTTTTTGGCTAAAGTTCCCTAAACTTTTTGCCTTCCCCTAGACCTTTTTTCTGAGATGGCTATGCCAACTTAGATGCTTTGGGCACTTTACCACTGTTGATCAGTGTAGACGTTCAAGTGCTCCCTGTGTAAAGTGTAGTGGTAATTGGTTGATTGGTATGTTTTCCTTACTAGTAAAGTGCACTATGTGTGCCAGGGCTGGTAATGCTACTAGTGGGCCTGCAGTACTAATTGTGCCACCCACACAAGTAGCCCTAAAGAGAGAACTCAGGCCTGCACCTGAAGTGCCTGTGCGCAGTTTGTTAAACTGCCTTATTGTCCTAACAAGTGCACCCACTTGCACATCAGACACCACTATTGTAGGTCTAAGGTACCTCCCTGGGCAGGGTGCAGTGTATGTGGAAGGTAGGAAATGTACTAAGGTGTGTACCATGTCCTGACAGGGAAAAACTGCCAAATTCGTTTTTCACTGTTGCAAGCCCATCTTGCCCATAGGACATAATGGAGGAGGCTGTGTAATATGCTTCCAACCTATCTTCCCATAGGAATAAGATGGAGATGTGAAGTTTAGTGTACCTGAACTCATAATTTAATAACACATTTTTTCCTGATGGTGGTTTTTGAATTGTGTGTTTAAAAAACATGATTTTAGAAGTGGCTGGTTTCTTTGTTATAACTATTTTATGTGTCTCTGCCTAGTTGTGGATTGACTGTCTGAATGTAAATGTGCTAGGATCTGGGAAATGTATTGACCCTGGGTAGGAGGTGAGACAGCAACAGGATGACCTGCATCTGGAGTGTAGGAGGGAAGTGTAGCCCCTGGAGGTGAAGAGGCCTGGGCTGCTGCCATTAAACAATGGCTCAAGAATCAATGATGAGGGAAAATAAATTATAGTTCATTCTGCTTCCTTAGGCTAGAGCAAATAATCAAATGGGGGGGGGGGATGAACCACTTGTCCTGTGTTACCAGGGTCTATGAGGACGTGGGGTCGGCCATCTTGGTAAAAAACCCTCATATGCGAACACAGGCGTGAGGCGGTATATCTTGGTTCTCCGCCGTTCAGTGTCGCAACAGCATTATCATTGGGTCTTTTCCTTAGTTGTTATGCTGACCTCTGCCTGGAGGAAGACCAACTGGTGTTACAGTAGTGGCCAGAAACGAAAAGGGTGTGTGTGTTTTGTGCTCAAGTGAATAAAAGTAATTAATTAAAATTCCTTATACCAAGACGGTCATATTTTATTCTACGAATCATAGGGCAGACCTAAAATATGAGCTAAAATCGAACGCCATGGCAAATATAGAACTCTTTCATACGCATTTGATCTTTTACAATTGCATGCTACTTGGAAACACGTTTGAAAGATCAAAGCACGAAATTCGGTTTGGGTTCGATTTTAAAGCGTGCTCCCTCCTCTAAAGCACACAGGTTAGCCCTCAACTCGTATCTCCCGCGTACTCTTCAACCATATATTGCTATGCCTAAACTGCTAAGGTTTCAAAAAGACTCTACCAGGTTACAGTTTTCCCAGTTTGAGATAGTGAAATAAAGCAGCAATGGAAAACCACCAGGTTGAATAGGAATACCAGGGTTTGTAATTGCGGAAAGGAACATCAAGTCCATTTGCGCTATTCAAGCCACGTTTGCCACCTGCGCTTTAACACCTGTGCCTGGCATTTCTGTCTTGCCCTCAGCTGATCCTTCATAAACGTTTTCTTCCTTCTTGCCAGTAGAGTTACCTACCTCCCTCAAAATTTTGAAGGCTCTGAAATCAGGTTCTCCCACAGATCCTTGTGCGGCCCACTCTTGGCCTCTGTCGCAGGTTGTATTAATCCGGAGGTCAATCGGATCCTTAACATGTCGTTACGGGAGGCCCTTGTTTTAACGCCTTGGAAGCAGGCAAAAATTCTCCCCCTCCTCAAACAAGCATTGGAAATGCAATCTGTCTCGCATTTGTTTGAGTTAGAGCTATTAGCATTGTCTACGGCAATGTCTTTTACCTATGTGTTATGGAGTGTATGTTTGTGGTGTAAAGTGGGATATGTGGATTAGGTAGTTGTGTAATTGTGTGGTGTGGGATTAGTGTGGAGTGGGTTTGTGGAGTGGAATTATGTGGCATAGTATGCTGTGAAATTATGTGGCTAGTAATTATGTGGTATGGAGTGTACTGGAATTATGTGGAGTGGGATTGTGCGTTATGGAGTGTAACTATGTTGAATAGTATTTTGTGTTGTGGAGGGGTATGTAGTGGAGTTTAATTATGTAGTATGCTGTTGAATTGTGTGTCAAGATGTAGAATTATGTGTATTGGATGTATGTACTGTGTTGTGTAATTGTGTTGTTGAGTTGTATTATGTGGTTTAGTGTTGAATTATGTACACAAAGCAGCCTCCACTGAAGACATCACAAATAAAATGCAAAGGACTACCATCTGGGCATCATTGTATATTTCCACCAAGCACTATAGAGTGGCTATTAACATGAGGACTGAAGCAATCATAGAAAAGCCATCCTACAGCATGTTTTCCGCTTATCCTTTCTCAACTCCATAATGACAGATATTTTATGCTGTTTTAACTTAGGATTCGATGATGGGAAACCTAAACACACATTATATGATGAAAAGATACTTATCCATGGATGTCGAGCTCTATCCCTCGATATTCGCATATGGCCACTTGACCATGGAGGACTAATGTGCAGTCCTAGACAGACTCTTCGTGCTGACAGATAATCTTAAACTATAGGAACGGACCTTTAATTTACAATCACTTCAAACAGCCTAAATATTCAACGAGTCAAACTACATATTCCAGTGGGGTTTGAACATGCAGCTGTGAGCGAGAAACCTAGGTTGGATCAGAGTTCAGTCGCATCTTTCCTACTTTTCACTACAGAGCCTCATGAAGGTATACCAGCTTTTGGCAATAGGTCGAACGAGGTGAGGAAAGCTGCAAGAAAGAAAGAAAGTGAATTGCATACAAGCTGATAAGCAATTGTTCCAGAGCAGCACAAAGTGCTTTTGTTATATTACCCTGGTACAGCTGGCAAAATACCATCATCTGGGGTGCATGTGTCTCAAGGCCGGTGAATATGTTGCCAGTACCATTGTGGAACTGAGTAAACCAGGAGTTATCTTCATCCATGAATTCCTCCAAGAGGTAGAGGATTCCAGCCCCTCTAAAGAACCCTCCCAGTGGATTGAGCCTGACCCCTTTCACCACATCTTCATGGCATGAAACTTGGTACAGAAAAAGGAAACATACACTTTTCAGTTTAGTGACAGGGAAGAAAAGCAATTCCTCACGCGTACTGCAACATAGAGGGCTGTTTGTATCTTCAGTGTCCCGACACAAGCTGCACTGAAAACCAAGCAGGGTGGGTGGCGATGCTCCCACAAACAAACACATAGAATACAAAACCACCAGTCAAGTGCAGTTTCAGCAATTATGTTCAAAAAACACTTTTGTATATGAAACAATGTTCAACAGTATTTTAAAGCTTGTGAGTCAGGCAACAAGGGGCTTTCTGCCCAGTAAAAAAGAAACTAAGTTTAGTCAACGCTGGGAACGAGACAAGAAAACCATAATGGAAGACAAACAAGCATCCTGTGATTATGCGCAAATAATTGAATTTCCTGCCTGAAAATCGAATGTGTCTGTAATGCAGCTGGTGGTTATGTAAAGCGCTCTTATCCCTTCGGGTCAAGTTTACGCTTTATAATTTTGCACAAAAAATATATATATAAAAAGCAGTGTTGTAGGAGGGGTGGGGGGCGACATGAGGAGATTAAGTGGCGGCAAAGGTGCAAAAAACAAAAAGCAGTGTTGTGGTAGGGGTCGGGGGAGTTAGCAACAATGTGCTCCGGACGAAGTGCCAACAAATGTTGCATACACCGGCCCTAATGCACGAGTGCATGCTTAGACAGCCGCTTGCACCTGCCGCAGTACATCCTGTAACTCTTGGGATGATCAAAAACCTGCATTTACTGAAATGTGCCCATAAAATAAAAAAGCATTCGTTATTTCAGACTGTAAAAACATTGTTCCCTAATTAACCTGAAAATACATGTGGATAATCATTAATTAAATTTTCAATCCCATGACTATCTCTTACAGCCAAACTTGGTTCTTTGTACCCGGCCTGAGAACCATCCCAAACAACCCTTGGTGGAACCAACCTAAAATGTTTAACCCCTTGTGTGCCACATAAATTTTACCGAACATTTTCCTTCCCTCAAATTCCATAATCTCTTCAATGTACCCTGACACACTAATTTCTCTCCCTTCATAAGAAACTGCTTTACCATCTGGTGGTAAAAGAATTCTATTTGGCCATGTAGAATGGTAGAGATCTAAAGTGATCATAGAGATCCTTGCTCCTCAATCAACTAAAAGGTTAAGAACGCGATCCCCAACATTGATGTTTACATAAGGATCAACACATAAATCAGGGTCTCCCACTACAATACCATCATCTTGAACTACAACAACCATATTTCTAAGTTCCTTAGTGGCACAATCTTCATCACTTTGGAAGGTTTCTTCATCCACTACACTTTTGACCGGGAGAGATTTTAGAAATGACTTGTTCTTACTTTTTTGACACACTTTTGCAAAGTGTCCAACTTTGTTACAGATCTTACATGTTACGAATCTTGCTGGACATTTTCCATTTATACCGTGTGGCTTGTAACCACACCTAAAACATATATTAGTCTTTGAAAAGAATGAATTGTGTTTGTCCGCAGGCTGTTAGCTATCCGAAAATGTATTATAAATAGTCTTATTGTCCTTCACTTTCACAGCTGAAATTTGTTCGTTCTTTTTTCCTCCAACTCTTTTACAGAAATCTGAGAAGTCTCAATGCTTTTCGCTATTCGTATCGTCTTTTCTAAAGTTGGATTTCCTAAAGCCAAAAGTTTTTGTTTAATTGCTTTGTCTGTGCATTTAGCTATGAACTGATCCCGTACAAGTTGTTCAGTAAAATGTTTGAACTGACAGTCAGATGCAAGACTCCTCAAGGCCGTAATGAAGTTGTCAACATCTTCACCGCAATTTTGACCCCGCAAAACAACTTATGACGGAGCACTACTAAGCTCGGTTGTACATCGAACCTAGTTTGCAATTTTTTTATCGTTTCCTGATACTCATCGAGAGGATCACCTTCAACTTGAACAGAGTTTGGGAGATTCTTTAATATTTCCCTTCCTTCATATCCTAATGAGTGCAATAAAATGTACTTTTTTCGTTCTGCGCGAAATTTCATTGCACCAATTGCACCCAGGTACGTTTCAAATCCGACAAACCATTTCTTCCATTTTATTGGTGGACCACCAGCTGTTTCTAAAAATGGTGAAGGAGGAGAAACAGCTTGCATTGTCATCTTGAATAGTTAAATGAACTAGTGTCTGTGTATAATCACTGTGTGAAACTGTGACTATAATTAAAAGTAAAATCCCAGATGTATTAAAGGAGATCCAAAATAAAATGTTTAATATGTCCTCAGAGTACTTTGATTTGAGTCTATTGTGAGGTTTCTATTGTGAGAAAATTCTCCAGTCCCTATTGTGCCTTAATATGACCTTTATGACAATGTTTCTATGAGGAGCACGTTATGAATGCTGAAGAGAGCATCAAGGAACAATGACAGATGTTCCACAACCTAAATCGGAACGTAGAATGCAGTGCAGTGTTTGCGTTTCAACAGTGGAACGCATGCGTGCTCACACGCTCCACTTCGTGACGTCCTACGTTGCTTGACGTAATTATAGTTGCTGGAACGCACACCAGCAACTATGCGTTCCAGCGCTACTCGATCGTTTGAAGAATCGCTCTGCCCCCAACTTAAAAAAAAAAAAAATAGTCTCTATTTATGTCCGCCCAACGCAACACACATTCTTGGCTTACCGGAACTCTGTGTGTTGTTGTAATGAGTGAGAAATACTTATTCTTTTCCTCGTAAGCGCTGTACACCTTCCACTGAAGTAGATATCTGATTGTTGGGCACGTCGGTAAAGGCGAAATATCTTTAAGAGCGTGAGGATCTACAGCGTCTTCTTCAGGTACAGCTTTGCTTGTTGTCTCCAAATGAAACCGGCCAAAATGTACTTGTAGGTCCGTATGGAGTCCAGTAATCGTCGTCACAAAAATGATGTTGTAATGAACAATGACATCAAAATAATTCAGATTGATTTATTTAAATAACTGGACTCCCGGGCAGAGACTCATCTTACAGGCATTTCAAGTAGCAATAACTGTAAAACCTAGAATCTCCCCACACAGAGAAGGTTCCATTAGAAGATCCTAAACATAAGGTTCTGTAGCATTCTATAAGCATTCTTAAACAAACATTGATAGGTGTAACATGAATACTACACATTGTTGTGCTTAACCTTTCTTAGACGGTTGCTTTAAGGCTCATAGCTGCATTGAATACTAAATTATCGCTTTTTCGAAATGTTGTGTGTCTCCACTGTGTGCCAAATAACAACAAGCATTGGCAAATGATGAGGGAGGTGTGCCTAGATTGAGTAACCATATGAGAAGGAGGAAAGATGGAGGAACAGGAGAGGAGGGAGCAGCGGCCGGATGGGGCGTAACAGCCAAAGCATCTGACCTTGAAGCTGGGGAACCATGTTAGAATCTCGGCGTTGGCTCAAGCATCCTGTGATTGTGTGCAAATCACCTAATCTCCCTGTGCCTGAAAAAGGAATGTGCCCATCTGTAATGTAACTGATGATCATATAAAGCTCTCTGATCCCTTCGGCTTCAGTTGGTGCTATATAACACTGCAAAGAAATATAATTTTAAAAAAGCAGCACTCTGAGAGGTGTGAGGGGTGGCTTGGTGGGAGTGGCAAAGGGATATTAAGTGACGGCAAAGGTGCAAAAAACTAACCCTGGGTGTAGTTCACAAAGTAGCGCTACACATAGCTATGCGAAGTGCACTTCGCACTATGTGAGCTACGCATAGTATTGTATTGTATTGTATATAGCTCTTGTATAGCGCAACTGCCACCCTACGGGTATCCTGGCGCTTTCAGAGAGAACCTAATCAGATGGAGCCGGCCGATGGCAGGGCTGAATAGTGGGTACTGAAACCTCAGATTTTGGAAAATAGCCAGGTCTTTAGGCTCCTTCTAAAACCTATCAGGGAGTCGGCTTGCCTGATGTTCTGGGGCAGCTCATTCCACAGCCGGGACGCTACTGTGCAAAAAGCCCTACCTCCCATCCTGGCTCTCCTAAATCTGGTGGTTGTTGCTAGACTCAGACTAGAGGAGCAAAGAGGCCTAGTGGGCTTGTACCATGTAAATCTCTCCTGCATTGGCAGTGCTCTATAGACAATGCACAGTGATTTAAATGTGACTTTGTCCCTCACGGGCAGCCAGTGGAGATCTCTCAGAGCCATTGTGGTAGAGGAGCTGCACGGGTCTATTAAGTGCCAGCTTGGCCGCGAAGGTCTGGACTCTCTGCAGTCCCTGCAAGATATATGAGGGGGCACCTAAATATAGGGAATTGCAGTAATTCAGTCTGCATAAGATTATACTCCTTACTACCAGGGGCCTGGCCTCGGCGGGAAAAAGAGGGAGAATCTGTCTAAGTGCTTTTAGCAGACCAAAGCAGACCCTGATAGTTTTGTTGGTTTGTGATACCATTTGAAGATCTTCATCAAACAGTACTCCCAGGTTACACACTGTCTTAACTGGGACACAGAGATCAGCCCCCAGGGAGAGCCTAAGCTGACACTGTGGCTGCTGATTCAATTTTGCAGTCGAGCAGTAGACTATCTCCGTTTTCCCCTCGTTAAATTGTAGGGAATCTGCATTAAGCCAACCAGAAACCCGACACATGCATTCCTGGAATGTGTCCATAGACACTGCATGTTTCCCTTCAAGGGAAAACACCAATTGGGTGTCGTCAGCGTAATTGATCAGGTCGATCCCATAAGATTTTATAATGGGGATCAGAGGCCGCAAGTAAGCATAGCTACGCATAGCTACACGAACTGCGTAGTGCACTGCGCAAAATGCTTTTTACACTGATTGCACAGTGCCGGATGCTTGTCCGCACTGTGCAATCAGTCTAAACTGCATCTTGCACAGTGCAAGCAGTTGTTTTCTGCCACTCAAGTAGATTTCTACTCGAGCGCCAGCTTTCTCAACGTGGACTGGTAGTTTCTCATCGCGAGCGGTCGCGATCATACGCAACCACTCGCAATGAGAAACCTGACCTCCCCGCATTGAGATTCTCGCCATGAGGTTTATTTTCCACATTCGCGATCCGCAACTTGATGTTGCTCATTGTGCACGAGGAAAAAGTCTCGACCGGATGTAATTTTGCTTGCTTGCGGTCGTCAACCTAATGTTGAGGACCGCGAGCAAGCAAATAATTATCGCTGCACTACACGTGTTTGCACAGTGCTACGTGCAATTCGTGTAGTGCGAAATAGCACAAAGTTCACAAACTACGCAAGCGTAGTGTAGTTCTTTGACCATGGTTGCAAAAAACAAAACACAACTGTGTTGGCTGAGGGGTCAGCACGAGGAGATTGTGGTGGCAGAAGCTTAATTAAACACTGAAGCAAACAGCATGGTAATTAAAACGGCAGCTGCAAGCCTTTCATGAAGCCCGTGCAGGAAGTAAACAGTCCACTGAGCAGCGGTCAGATGTGGGATAATGGTCAGATCAGCCTACCTTCAAGATGGAGAACCAGGTTCGCGTCTCGGGGTCGGCTCAGGCATCCTGTGATTGTGTGCAAATCTCCCCCATGCCTGAAAATGTAATGTGTACATCTGTAACGCTGGGTGTGTAAAGCGCACTGGACCCTTTGGGACGAGTTTGTGCTATATAACACTGCAAATAAATAAAATTAAAAAAGCAGTGTTGTGGGAGGGGTCAGAATGGGGAGATTAACTGGGGTCAGAAGCTTAATAAACACCAAAGCAAACAGCACTGCAAATGACGAAGAAGCTGCGAGTGCACAAAGTAAACAGAACACTTAAAAGGAGCAAAGGCAGGCCAAGAACAAACAGGCCTTGGTCGCTTTTGCGGCTGCAAAAGTGAAAGCGATCGCCCGGGAGTGGGACAGGAACCGAGAGAGAAACAGATGCGCACAAAGAGGCAGCAGATAAAACAAGCATTGGACGCGCATCGTGCTCTTTTTCAAAGCACATACTTGTGCTTGTGGCGCACCCCTGCACACTCCCGCAAGGCGTATGCCGCCACAAGCACGAGTATGTGCTTTGAAAGAGCTGCATGATGGCTAAAGGTCTCCTATGCAGTGCATGAATACTGCGTAGGCGAGACCTAAAAACCATCCCTGGACCCATTTACTCCTGGAAATTACCACCCCATCTCGTTGCTTCCCAGCCTAGCCATGGTCTGTGAAAAGGTGGTTACCAACAACTTCACCGAGTACGTCAAGGCCTCGGGCTTGCTTTATCCGGTGCAATGGGGGTTCCGGGCGGCATACAGCACAGAGTCTGCTTCAGTGGAGGTGTTTGAGGCAATCCGAGAGTGCCTTATTGCCAGTGGGAGGGCAACCCTGGTTATGCTGGACCTCTCGGCTGCCTTTGATACTGTGCCTCATGCCCTGCTTCTGGATTGCCTCCTGGAGATCGGAGTCTCTGGGTCTATGTGGGGTTGGATTAAGTCTCTCTTGGAGGGCCGTTCTCAGCAGGATTGACTTTCACTGTGTGCTTCTTCTCCGCAAGCGGTGGCCACTGGGGTACCTCAGGGGTCATTCCTTAGCACCCTTCTCTTAAACATCTATGTTACTCCACTGGTCTAAGGTGATGGTCTATGCTGACGACACCCAACTGCTGTTTTCCTGGGGTCGGGACAAGGATTTGGTTTTCCCTGCCCAACACTGCCTATCATCGGTCTTTCAGTGGCTCGCTCATGCACAGCTCAAATGCAATTAGGAGAAATCGGAGATTCTCTTGTATTGCGATTTCCCTGACGACTTCAAGAGAGAAGTTATGGCCCCCTGGTTCCCCTCTTCCCAGCTTTAAGGGTGTTTCCGTTAAGAACCTTAAGGTCTGGTTTAGTGAGAACTTGATCTTCTCCTCGCAGGTCAAGAAGCTGGCGGGCTCTTGCTTCAGCATCCTTAAGCCTTTCAGGAAGTTTCCTCCTCTTCTGCCCAAGGTTGCGAAGGAGACTGTGATTTGTGCTTTAATTCTCTCACGCCTCGACTATGCTAATGCATTGTACGCTGGTATTCCAGGTTACCTGTTGGATACATTGCAGGTGATTCAAAATTTAGCTGCTCTAGTCCTGCTAGGTCTTTCCAGCAGGTTTCAGTGTGCGTTCCCATCTGCGACAGCTGCGTTCGTTCTCTCAACTTTTGGCACAGACTCCTCAATTCACGCGCCAAAGGCTTGGTGGGAGCTCTTTTTCCCGGCTGATGGCTCAGGCATGGAATGCTCTGCTATTGGCTTTGAGGGGCATTAAAGAGCCTATGATATTTAAAAAAAAAAATGTTGAAAACTTTTCTGTTTTAGTTCCTTTATCTGACTTTGATTCAGACCCTTTTCAGTTTTGCTCTGGGACACTCCTTGGAGTATCTGCGAGCGTTACAAGTGTATATAACATAATATAAAATAACATTCTCAAAACTCTTGTCCAACTGTTTAGAAAGAGAGAATATTATTGTTAAAACCATAATTTCAGCATCCTTTTTTGTGTTCAAAATAGTTTTTTTTTTTTTTTTTTAAACCTTAATTTGAAAAAGGAGTACAGTTACAGACCCACAACCACCAAGGCCGGGCAGTTAGATGGATAAAAAATAACAAAGCAGTACACAGCTCATCAGCCGACAACCCGAGGGTCCGGCAGCGGATAAACTCGATAGTATCCGGAGCTCATGGCGGGCGGGGATAATAAAAGGTTTCATATTTTATAATACATACACAACAAAAAGAAAACACAAAAAAGAGTTTGAGGCAAAACCAAGCAATATAAGGACTGTTACATGCGATAGGGGGGAAACAAATGAGCAGCAAGCACAGAAAAACCATGGAAAAGGGGGGAGTGGGGATCGAGAGTGAGCAATACATCACAAATAACAGTAAGGCAAAATACCGAAACGTACAGTCAAGGAGATTGCGGAACATCAGGGGACTCAACAAAGGGAGGATCACATATCTCCCCACGGTACGAATTCCACTGACCCCATATCCTTCCCCACTTCTTAGGTCTACCACGGGAGATGTACACAATTTTTTCTCTAAACATGCACCAGTCCATGTTCTCTTCCCAGGTCGAGACCAGTGGTGCCCTCTGAGATCCCCACAATTGAGCGATATCCCTCTTCGCTATCATGTTGCCCAGTGTGACCCATTGAGTCTGAGCAACCGTACAGTCATTCGGTTCCCAGATATTCAGCAGACAGCGTCTGGCCTCGGGGAGTAGCCCAACACCAGTGACCTCACTCAGCACCGCATGCACTCGATTCCAGAAAATTACTACCTCCGGGCATTCCCATATAATTTGGAGGAAAGTAGCAAGCATACCACAACCACGCCGACATGATCCATCCTCAGAATAACCCATATGCATCAACCGTGGACCCGTGACATAGACACGATGCAGAATCTTCAGCTGCACCAGTCGGAGACGCGCCGGAATCGCAACTTCTTTAGGGGAGGATATTGCAGTCTTCATCGTCTATCTCCAAACCATCACCAGTCCATGTATCCCTTAGCTGTACAAGAAGGTCCGAACGGGCATTAATACGTTTTTTATATATGAGGGAGATAGTGCTGTCAGGGACATGCCCATCCAGCCCTCTATCCTCCAGAGGAGAAGACTCAGGGATCGCAGTACCAGCAGGGAAGACCGAGTCAAGAGCGTGGCGGACCTGAAGATATCGGAAATACTCCCTATCACTCAGCTTATACTCCCGTTTCAGCTCGTCAAACGACTTGACTCTGTCAGTAGCCCAAAGATCACCCACCCTGCTGATACCAATAAGGTCCCATCTATCGAAACCCCTCGAGGACCACAGGCCACCCAATCTCTCAGCTGCATACAGGGGAGTTGCTCTAGTCAGTTTATCCGTCCAGCCCGTGGCCGATGTTGCACTATCCCATACACGCACCGCCACCACAGTGGGGCCCGTCAGATTCCTCCTGGCTGTCCTGGAATAGAGCGCTCTATTATAATCGCCCCCCGGCAATTGCCACCTGTCCATCTCATAAGCGGGATTTGGAACGGGACCATACATGGCATGATTGATAGCACTCAACTGAGACGCCCAGTAATAGCGTTTAACATCAGGCAAAGCAATACCGCCATCATACCAGGGCAAAGTAAGTTTTGCCAATGCTATGCGAGGCCGTCCGCCCCAAACCAGTCTCCTCTGGAGGCCCTCGATTTCCCGAAAATAGCCGGCCGGTACCAGATCAAGCGTGTTTTGGATGGCGTAGAGGAACTGGGGAAGAGACATCATTTTAAACAAGGCCGCCCTACCCAAAGGGGACAGAGGCAGTCCACACCACGCCGCCACATCCGACCGAAGCCGGGCAAGAGGAGGAAGTAAATTCCGCTCATAGCATACCTTGGGGTCCATCGAAACGTAAATCCCCAAGTATTTGAAGCCAACTCCGGAGACAGGTATAGGGCAAACGCGAGGCAAAGAAGGCTGTCCACCTGTAAGTGGATAAATACAGGATTTAGCCCAATTGATAACCAAACCAGAGTTCTTTCCAAAAGAATTCAGGACGTCAAACAAAACACCCAATGACTTACGGGGAGAAGTAAGGTACAACTGTATGTCGTCGGCATAGAGCGACACACAATTCTCGAAGGTAGGGGACCACCGTATGCCCCGGAGCGAGGGCTCCCAACGGAGCCACGCAGCAAGGGGTTCAAGAGCAAGTGCAAAAAGGAGAGGCGACAGAGGGCAGCCCTGCCTCGTACCACGCCCAAGGACAAAAGGATCTGAGGCCCTTCCGTTGACCACCACCTGAGCCAGTGGTTGCTCATACAAAAGTCTAACCCACCCGACAAACTTAGGACCAAAGCCAAACTTGGCAAGGGCAGCCCACAGATAAGGCCATTCCACCGTGTCGAAGGCCATCGAGGCGTCAAGGGAGAGCAAGACGGCCGGCTCCTCAAGAGACCCCGCCCTTACCAGGACACCATGAAGACGTCGAAGATTGAGTGCGGTATTGCGGTGGGGGATAAACCCGGACTGATCAGGGTGTACCAAATCACCGATCACCGTAACCAGTCGGCTTGCCAAGATCTTAGCAAGGACCTTGGGTTACACATTCAAAAGCGAGATCGGCCGATAGGACGAACAGTGGTCATGAGGTTTGCCATCCTTGTGGACGACCACAATGGACGCTAGTCTCTGATCTCGTGGAAGAATCCCGAGATCTAGCGATGCCAAAAACGTCCGACGAATATATGGCGCCATTTTGTCTGGGCCCAGCTTATACAGCTCAACTGGTATACCGTTCGGGCCCGAAGCCTTACCCGAACGGAGCGCACGGATAGCGAGCGCTACTTCATCGGTGGAGAAATCCGCCTCCATAAGCTCCTGGTCAGAGTCCGACAGTCTAGGCAACGCTATATTGCGGAGCAACAGGTGTGAATCCTCCTCTGGTCCGTCCGAGACCGGCGCATAAACCTTCTGAAAGTGCTGGGCAAAGACCTCCACTATCTCGACCGGGTCCACCACTCGCACACCATCCACTCTCTCAATAACAGGCACCACCCGATTCAATCTTTCCCGTTTATCAAGCCAAGCAATCAATTTCCCCGCCTTGTCACCCACATCATACAGACGCCCCTGCTGCTCACGACTCATTGCCATAGCTGCATCAGTCACCAGAGCTTTGTATTCAGACTGTTTAAGCGCCAAGGAGTGCAAGCCATCAGGCGTAGTTCCAGACTCCATCCGCTCCTCCAACTCAGTAATATCGTTTTCCAGTCGCACCACTTCCATAGTTCTGCGCCTCCTCTCGCTAGCAATCAAAGAGAGAGTCTGACCACGGATAACAGTTTTATAAGCCTCCCACAAAGAAACAGGGGAGGATACTGACCCCTCATTCTCAGCAAAATAGTAATCCATACATTTAACCACTTCCGCACCAATGTGGGAGTTACGAAGATGCCACGGATTAATCGGAGCAACCCGACCCCCGGATTCTAGCCGCACGGCAAGAGTGAGCCAGAGTGGGGAGTGATCCGAGATTCCCCTAGCCAAATGCCTAATTTCCCTTACCGAGACCATCTGCACCGCTGGTAAAAGGATGTAATCGAGTCTCGAAAGACTACCATGAGCTCCTGAGTAAAAGGTGTATTGGAGCTGGCCAGGGTGAAGTTGCCTCCAACAATCAGCCAATCCCAATGTGTCTAAAAAATTCCCCAACCACAACTGCCACGTGGGGAGGGTCCTACGAGAGCTACGATCCTCCTCTCCACTGACGACCGAATTAAAATCGCCACCCACTACCAACAAGCCATCGGGGAGCCCGAGGACCACCCCGCCCAAATCAGAAAACGTAGTGGACTGTAGACCAGGGGGAACATACACAGACAAAATGGAGATCGTCCTTCCCTCCCATCGACCCACAACAGCGGCATAGCGTCCCCTATCGTCCAGCACCCTATCATCTATCTCGAGGGGGAGGGAATTTCTAACCAGAACGCCCGCCCCCCTCGATCCAGTAGTGAATCCAGAGTGGGCCACCAAACGGTAGCCTCGTCTATTCAGTGCGTGGCACGTATTACCTACAAGATGTGTTTCCTGTAGTAAAACAATATCCGGGGAGTGTCGCTTCAAATACTGCAACACTATCCCCCGTTTAATCCCATCCCCGAGACCATTAACGTTCCAGCTCAACACTCTCAGCCCCCTACCCCCCATCCCAGAAATGAAAAAACAGTCCCCCCAGCATGAAACAGGCACAAAGGATAGAATACCAACCAAATCGTAGCCTCGAAACAAACAAACAAGAAAAGACCCCCCCACCACCTCCCAAGGAACCCTCAACACACAACACCCCACCCTGCACCCCTGCGGTAGACCAAAAAGCCACCCCAACTTGCAGTGTGCCTGTCGCCCCATTAAACTAACCTACAAGAAGAGAGAGAAAAAAGTCCCCTGAGGAGGAAGAGTCCCGAATCCCCCCACCCCAGGGTATCTACAACGTACAAACAGTGCTATCACAGAGCCACTGCAAAGCATCCAGAAATTGGCTCGTCGGCATAGACTCACTACTCCTGTTCTTCCAAGCCGCCCTTGGCTCCCCTCGAATTCTCCGGACTGGTATGTTGCGTCGGCAGGTTGTCCAGCCAGTCACTGGCCACCTCGGGTCGATCGAAAAAGAATGCACGGTCATTATGTTCAATCCTGAGGCGAGCTGGAAAAAGCATGGCGTATTTCAGTCCCATGTCCCTAAGACGTCTTTTCACCCCCGTAAAGCCCATACATTGCTTCTGTACAGCCTGCGTAAAGTCCGGATGGAAGCTGATCGATACATTTTCAAACTTGGTAGGGCCAGTAACACGGGAGGCCTGCAGGATAGCGTCTCTGTCTCGGAAATTAAAAATCCTGGATATGATGGGCCTCGGAGCGGCACCAAGCTTGGGCTTCCCACCCGGAATCCTGTGAGCACGCTCAACAGCAAAAAGATTACTGAGGCCCTTTGGCGCCAAGTGGTTCCGGATAAGGTCTTCCACCAAGAGGTCCGTAGGCACATCCGTAGAATTCTCCGGGACAGCTACGATGCGAACGTTGTTACACCTGGCCCGGCTCTCGAAATCGTCCAGTCTACGGGCGAACGAGTCCCTCGCCGTGCGGAGATTACGGACCTCGGTCTGGAGATCCGAGACATCCGTAGTCAGGCTTGTCATCTTGATGTCCAGGGTCTTGACCCGCTCATTAGTTCGCCCCAAATCCGTCCTGATAAGATTGACCTCAATCGCCACCGTGTCCAACTTAGTGGCTAGTGTTTCATATTGCTGGCCCATCGCGGTCTGGATACTGGTAATGGCGCCCATGACATCCTTTAAAGTCGGCTCTTCAGTCGCAGGCATATCGTCACCAGTCTCCCCAAGGGCCTTGTTCGCTCCACCTGGGAATCCCTTCGGGCGAGTAAAGCGATCTATAGTCTGAGCTTGGGCAGCCCCCCCACGGTTTGGGCCTCTGGTGTTGCACCTCTCAGAGTCCGCCCTGCCCGTCATGATAGGCGACGAGCTCCGACAGGACCTTAGGGATCTGGCCAAAATAATTCCCTCTAGGGCAAGCCCGCAAAGTCGGAAGGGCGAAGATCGACGGCAAAAGCAGAGCCAACGACCAGACCAGGGAAGCAGCACAGATCAGCACCGAGGGGGCGTCAACAACAACCAAAATCGAAACCGAAAGCACCACAGGGGCAGCAGAAGTATCTCTCCAGCCGTTGTTGTTCAATTGCCACCTGGGTATCTCGGGAACTCAAACCCCCGGTTGGCCTACGCTATAGGCTTCAAATTACGAGGTGCAGCAAGTCCCGTTCCCGGCGGCCAAATCGAATTACAGAAAACATTTTTGGTATCAGCAGGGCACCAGCAAGAAATACCCGTCGTCCAAATCAGGATTTGCTTCAGGATAGATGAGGGTGGCGGAAGGGGTCTCGGGAACCCTGTGCTTACGCGTCCATCTTGGATCCGAGCGTCCAAAATAGTTTATTAAATGTTATAATAAACAATGACAATATTAAAAAATAGCACTATAAAAAGTACCCAATGAGAATGCATAGATATTAGGAACAACCTTGAAATGTAAACAGGTACAATATAATATAGTATTACTAAAAATTAAAAGGGGAAGGAGAAGAAACAGGTATAAATATGCTACTAATAATCATTAAAGTAGAGCTACTATCAATTAATGACTAAAGCAATTATAATATCGAAATATAAGTACATAACAATAATACAAATGATAAAAATTACAATTATGATTAATATCATTAAAAAATAACTGGGCTCCTCTTCTAGTAAAAATAACCCACAACCCCCAAACATGAACAGATAATAACAAAACAGCGTTCCAACATGTTGTAATGGATTTTAAAGTGGCCGATAACAAAAAATTAAAAAGTGCACCTTCTAAATCAGGTAATTTTTGAGAAAGAACAACAGATGTATGAATTATCAATATAAATGAAAACTCTTCATGTATATTAAATATTTTTTATAACATCCCAAACTTCTGTCCAGAATTTAGAAACAGAAGGAAAATCAAAAAGCATATGTTTTAATGAACCAGTGTGTAAAGTACAATGCCAATAATTTGAAGTCGGTAGAAGTTTAGCTTGAAACAATCTCGATGGAGACCATAGACAATTATATAAAATATAGGAATTTGTTTAATAAAGAAAAACAGGTAACCATCCTGAAATATTATTGAGCCAAATTGTTTTCCATGTATCATGAGAGAGAGAGAGAGGTTGAAAGTTCATTTTACCAGAAAGTTGAGATCACTTTAATGTTGTTACGTTGAAATGCAATCATATTTTTATACATTAATGACATACCATGAGATAAAGTAGATACAGTTAGATATAAATTGATATATCTGATTTAGTATTTGAAGGTATATTAAAAGGAAATTAATCTGATATAGAATTACATAAAAGTTCATATTTGAGTAAATCAGAAGAAGGTAAATTAAATGTTGTCTGTAAAACATCAAAGGATAAGAAGTATTAATATTGTAAACATATTTGAGGCAAAAAATACCAGCTTTAATCCATGAATGCCAAAATCTGACATTTCTAGTACATTTTAGGCATGGGTTATACCATAATGACACATCTTTAGTAATGTACATGGGTGATTGGAAAAATTAAGTAAAAATCATTTAAAATTAGTTTAGTGGATTTTAAAATAACAGATTTATGAAGAAATGTTGATTTATTGGACTTAGTCAACAAATTAGACAATGGAAATGGATCCACCAGACTCCTTTCTACAAAAAGCCATGCAGGGGGATTGATCAGATGAGAATGAGTAAACCAAAGAGAGCTTTGTTTTAATATAAAAGCTTTATGGTAACTAAAAAAGGTTTGTAAACCAAATCCTCCATTACATTTAGGCTTTTTTTATTTTTTATAACCAATACGAGGTGCTTTATTGCTCTAAAGAAATTTAGAAAGGAGTTGATCCACAACTTTGTAAAACTTCATAGGAAATTGAGTAGGAATCATGGTTATGGAATAAAATATTTTCGGTGCTATAGTAATTTTTATAGAGTCCATTTTTCCTCACCATGAAAGATGAAGTGAAGACCAGTTAGATATTTTATCCTTAATATAACTAAAAATAAAATCACAATCTAATGATATTGTTGTTTTTATAGATGAAGAGAACAAAATGCCAACGTATTTAAATTTATCTCTTTGCCAAAATATTTCTCTCATGGGTAACATAACTGGGGTACAAGGAAACAATGCTGTTTTATTAGTATTTAATGTGTAAAAAGAAATCTCGGAATAAGATGAAAGAATCTCAAATAAAGGAGGAAATGAGTATATAGGATTGCTAAGAAATAAAAGTATATCATCTGCATATGCTAACGTTTTAATAATAACCTCCTTAATATTAATACCAGCAATATCATTACATTTTCTAATGGAAACCCGCAAAAGTTCAATAACAAGAAGATATAGAAGTGGGGAGAGTGAAAAGCAGACATCATACGAATAAATAAATCACCAAAATTAAATTCTATTAAAGTACGAAAAAAAAATTGCCAATGAACTTTACCAAAAGCTTTCTCAGCATCCAATGCAAGAACTCCGGATGGTAAGGATAAAGTGGACCCTTGTTCTATAACATGTAATAAAGTTTTTGTGTTATTGACAAAATATCTATTTCTCATAAACCCAGACTGATCTGGATGAATACGAGAATCTAAAACAGAGGTTAGCCTAGTTGCAAGTATTTCGGCATAAAGTTTACAATGTTGTGTTTCTTAAAGAAATAGGACTGTAATTTGACACAAGTGTAGGGTCTTTGTTAGGTTCAGGTAGTACAACAATCAAAGCCTCAGTAAAAGAACCCATTGTAGCCTGTGTAGAACTAAAAAAGGTAAATAGCTTAAATAAATGAGGAATAAGCTGCAACTGAACTTCTTTATAAAATTCAGCTGGAATGCCATCCAGTCCCGGGGATTTATTTTGTTTAAGAGATTTAATGGCTAATAGAATTTCATCTTCAGTAATGGGCAAATCTAATTTATTTTAGTTAATTGAGAAACCTTAGGCAAACCGCATTTAGCGCAAAAATAATCAATTAAAGAAGGATCATCAAATTTAGGTTTATTATATACAGTAACATAATAATTTAGAAATTCATTATCATTTTGCGATAATGCAATTTTCCCATTGGGGCCATGAATTGAATTTATTTGTGTTTTATCTTTTTTGATATGTAAATAGTTGGCAAAAAGCCGTCCAGACCTGTTAGCATTAAAACAGAATTTGGCTTTAGAGTTAGAGAGTTGAACACCAGCTCTTTTGCTAAAGATCAAATTAAACTCATATTGAAGTTTTTGTAATTTTATTCTATATTGAGGCTCATTGGAGGGAATAAAAAGTCTCTCTAATTTTGCAATTTGCTTATCCAATTCCTTAATTCTTGCATTGAACGCTTTGTTTTCATGTGCCATGAGAGACCTTTTCTGACTCGTCATCATCTGACTCCACAGGAGAGTCCAACCCACGTGAGGGACCATCTCATGGGAATCACCAACGAAAAAACAATTGTTTTTTAGGGGTTGGCCAAAACAGCCAAGAGAACAGTTCAAACCCCAGCATTTGGAAATGCGCACCAGGCGAAAAAACTACCAATCGTAAAGAAGACGTTGATTATAAATTTATCAACTAAGACCCTAACAACCGAACAAGAAGCTGTTTTAGAACTCGGCTTGAACATTTTTCCCAGTCAAAAACAAGATCCTGATCATTTAAAAATTGAAGCTATAGAGGGCTTTAGAAAGATCAGGTTACACTTATTTTTTAAAGATAAAGAGATGCCAAGTGGTGGGGAAATATCTGGACTACGTAACAAGTCAATGTTTTGTCCCCTCTCAAACACAACCCCAAAAAGTATTCTTACTTTTGAGCAAGTAGTGCTAGCATCACTTAACCAATTGAACCAATGTAAGGGGTTTGTTAAAAGTAAGATGTCAGTGCAACAAAGTTTGGCAATGACAGAGTTCAAAGAAGACACAGAATTGATCATCAAGCCGGCTGATAAAGGGGGTGCCACAGTTGTTTGGGCCCGAGAAGCATATTTGGAAGAAGGTTGAAAACATGTTTTGAACCAAGTATGGTACAGGAAGATTCCATCAGATCCGGTTCAAGAAATTCAAAATGAAATAAAATTGATTGTAGATAAGGGCTTGAATGCTGGCATTTTGGGTCCTAAAGAACATTATTTCCTAATCAAGAAATACCCAAGAACGTCAGTGATCTACTTCCTTCCGAAGGTCTATAAGCATGCCACCATACCTCCTGGATGCCCTATAGTGTCTGACTGCGACTCAGCACTCAAACCCACCTAAAGTACGTGGATGCCTTCCTGAAGCAATTTTTACAAAAGGTTGCACTTTACTTGTGAGACACGACAGATTTTATTATTAAATATGAAGGATTTCAATTTCAAACAGGGCAACATAGGCTAGTAAGTTTTGATGTTGTATCCTTATACACACAAATTCCCCAAGAGGAGGCCTTAAAGTGTTGGAACGGTACATCAAAAGTCAAGAACGTCCACACCGTGTGCCCACCCAATTCATCATCAACTTAGCATCATTGGCACTTGGTAATTACTTCAAATTTGAAAGAGAGTGGCATATTAGCAACGAACCTCGTTAAAATTATCGCTGTTTATACCGGCAGGAAACTGCTGATAAAAAGGCGATAAGGGGCTTGCTAATATGTGTTATAGAATTCCTATAGAATTCCAGGTAAGATGTGCAGGACATCTAACCTGGGATTCTATAGGAATTCTATAATGCATATTAGCAAGCCCATTATCGCCGTTTTATCAGCAGTTTCCTGCCGATAAAACGGCGATAATTTTAATGAGATTCCTTGCTAATATGCCCCAGAGTTCTTTGTCCAGGTGAAAGGGACCTTTATGAGTTGTCCCTTTTCGCCGGAGCTGGCGGTCCTCTACATGGCCAAGTATGAGGATCGTTTTATCTACAACAATATTCTATTTGTTCAGAATGTGGTACAATGGCACCGCTATATCAATGACATTTGTTGTATTTGGAAGGGCACAGAAGAAGAATTACTCAAATTCCATGGTTGTTTAAATGAGAGAAATCCGGACATCCAATTCACATTGACTCACAGTACACCAGCTTAACCTTTTTGGATGTGGAAGTCCACCCTACAGAATCAGAATTAATAACCACCTTATGCACAAAATCGACAGACAAGAACACAGCACTCCTCTTCCACAGTTACCATCCAAAAAGCCTAAAGGACAATCTTCCCTATACCAAGTATTTGCGCGTGCGACACAATTGCGCACTTAAAGAAGATTATGAAATTCACTCAGATCTGTTGACTGCCTAACTGAAAGAAACGGCGAAATTGTTAAGGCATTCCAGCAAAAGAGCATGGTTCACACCATGGGAAATTATACCTGACAAGCAAACAAAGAAATCTATGTCCCGATTAGTGTGTGTCTCCACCTTTGGCCCACATACAAATTCCTTCAAAAAGATCATCCGACAGAATTGGCATTTGGTCAAAGAGACTGACAAAGATCTTCAAGTACAGCTGTTCGCCTTAAAAAAGAATGTCAGTATTGGACAACACATTGTAAGGGCCTCACAAGAAAGTTGAATTTCTGCACTGTTTTTTGAACGTGCCACCAGTTACAGGACACCACAAATGCGGGATGTGTCAAGCGTGTAATTCAACCAATGAAGGTACTGAATTCACTGATGAAATTGAGAAGAGGAGACATAACAAATTCTCAACTTGCAAGACAAAAAATGTGGTCTATGCCATATTCTGCCCCTGCCTGTTAACCTATATTGGGAAAATGACGCACAAAATCAGACAAAGGTTCAGTCAACATCGCTCAAGGATTAAAAACAAAGTACTGAATGCACCCTTGGTGGCACATTTCCAAGAACTTAAACACACTGAAAAAGACTTCAAATTGACCGTGTTGAGTGTCATCAAACAGAACACTAGAGGGGAGAGATTATGAAAGGATATTGCTCCAAAGGGAAGGTTACCTAATCATGCGCGTCAACACTGCCTCCAAAGGACTCAATGAAATGTCTGAAATTAACAGATTGTGATTGTAACCAATCTAAGTAAAACCACTTGCCCTCACTATGATAAACTAAAAGCATTCAATATAGTTCTGTTGAGTTAATAAACACACTTTAGAAATTTACCTTGTTAAACATACAGGTCCCCTTTAAATAAGTGAATGAGTTTAGGTCTAAGTGTGAACATCGTCTGTACACTTAGTTATAGTAGTATTTTAAAGACACAAAAACAGCTGTGAACATCATTGCTTTTGACATTACTTCTGCATATTAGATAGAATGATTGCTCAACTAAGAAGTGCACACATTTGCTGATTTGGGTAATCACTTCAAGTTCCATAATGCAAAGCATTGGGATCAGGGCCCCAAACATGTTCTAACCAATAAATAATTTGGCCTTAGCAGCCACGCCCCCTTCTACATACCGATGATGCAGGACTAATAAGGCAAGAGAAAGATGTTGGAATACAACTTTTAGACGCAGGCAAGTGTCTATAATGTAATCATTTGCCACTGTGACCTGATCATAATAGCTAAATGTCCCCTTGACATAATGCACATTACTCATTGTTATAGGAGCTGGTAAAGAAAAGTCAGCAATAATGAAACTCCTCTCGACCCGCCGCAGCAATTTTGCATAAATCGGTGAGTCACATTACTTCAAGCCCTGTAATTCAATCGAGTTTGGTTTGGAAAAGCAGCATGGCACTAAAGTTGCTTTTCTTCCCGTTTTCCAATAGTTAAGCCCAATCTTGCCTGTTTGAGATAGCAGCAATCACCAAACATGAGCTGATCAGTTCCAAATGTACCCAACCCAGGGTCACAAGTAAGATTTCTTGTCAAAAGCATTTTACCCAATGAAGTAATTTGGTCACAGTTTAAGACTATTTGCAATTAACCGCATCGTTGCGGCGCATTTTCCCCTGCTGTGTTGGAATATGCAAAAACCCATTATTCATGACGAGCTGGGCTCGTCATGAGCGTGCGAGGAGGCTACCTCATGACGAGCCCAGCTCGTCATGAGCGTCGAAGGGGTTAAGTAACAC
The DNA here is from genome assembly GCF_964261635.1 of Lissotriton helveticus. NCBI lineage: Eukaryota > Metazoa > Chordata > Amphibia > Caudata > Salamandridae > Lissotriton > Lissotriton helveticus. Next base: position 872,798,945 of record NC_136068.1, on the reverse strand, counting down.
GTGCCTACATTATTATTTTTATTAGGTAAACACATGTTGAAAAACTCATTGCTCCATTCAAATGTGAGTAGATTTATTACCTCTAAACGCACATGATTTCATTTATGAGGCAAGTTCTGGTTTTCTCAATCTTATGAATGCTTCTTTAAGCAATAAAATACCGCAGTTGCCTTAGGCTGTTCTAATTGTTTTCACCCTTAAGAATCGTTCTTTCTCCTCATGTTGTAGAATTTTTTTTTCAAACCCATGCATCTAGATGGTTTTATCCGCTCATCACTTCTGAAAAAGAATCTTGTTGTCAAGCGGGTAAGAATCAGGAACCTAGTACAATTTGACATCAACAGCAGAGTTCCAATATTCATGAATATTTCCTTATTATGTTTTGTAGTATCTGTATACGACCACGTCCTGTCCTGAGGAGAACCCTGAATTTGAAACCGGTTCAGAAACGCATCGACGACCCCATTCAGCTAGTAGAAGCCACAAATAATGCGTAAAGTTGTATTTTAAACATACAGGAGATTTTGCCTGCTGTAATTTTTGTGTGTTCTTGTTGAAATTGGCATATTGCATTGATTAAAAACGTAATAACCATTGCACTGCCTTGTCATTGAGGACTGGTCTGTCTTCTGTTTTTTGTAGTATTTGTATGCATTTATTTGTTTTTGCAGCCTTCGTAGTATGTCAAATGTTTTGTCACTATGTTTGTTTTGAATCGCATAATGCTTTGTGTTTTTCTCCAATGACACAAATTGAATGTTGATTGCATTTGCTCTTAAAATAAATGAAATAATAAATGGTTAAAATAAAAGCGCCATAACCACTTTAGACTTCAAGGTGGTTCATTGATTAGTCCACGTAAGCACGTCCAAACTACTCTTGTATGGTTTAGTTATATTGTGGCCTAGTTTGGACATTGGAATAGGCCCAACCCCTTCTTTGTACATAAAATGAGAGAAATGAAGGAACCCCTGATATAGGCTTGAAGTGCATTAAACATTTTCGGTTTATTTGGTTCATTGAGTACAATACTAGTATTCATGTGCCATCTAGATTGTGCTTTAAAATTTGAATAATTAAATTGTAGAACAATGGAAATCAAGGCATGATGTGAAATATCAATATTGCCAATAGTAAGAGTAACAACAGAAAGAATTAGTTGTCTGGAAATTAATAATTAATCAAGTCTTGAGTGTAAGTTATGTGGGTTAGAGAAAAAGGTAAAAAAAAATTCCGTAGTGAAATATAATGGCCAGATATTCACCAATTTTTTAGTTTTAAAAAAGGTTTAAATTAAAAAATGCTTTAGGAGGTCCAAATTTAGTGAGAGAAGATCTATCTAATAAAGGATCAAATATGAGATTGAAATCTCCTCCAACTGGAAGAGGAAATGTACCCAAATTGAGTACTTCAGTAGTTAGAGTAGACCAAAAAATAGGATCATCAGCAGTTGGATCATACACATTAAGTAAGAACATAACTGTATAATGAATTTAAAATTTTGCTATAACATATCTACCTTCTGAATCCAAGGATTTACTTAAAAATTGACAATGTAGTTTTCTACACAAAAAAAATAGCATCACATTTTTTTTTACCCTTTGCAGGTGAAGACATAATAGTATCAACCCACTTTTTTTATTTAATCTAAAACTTTGTCTTCAATATGCATTTCCTGTATGAAGCAAATATCTGCCTTACAGCTTCCTAAATAATCTAAAATGTGTGCACGTTTTACAGGATGTTGTAAACCCTTGACATCCAAAGAGATTATTTTAACGTTATGAACATAGTAAAGTAGAGAGGTAAAAAAAACTAAGAAGAGGAGAAAAAGTTGAAAAAGAACATGAAGAATAGTAGCTCCAAAAAAGGGTGTAAGGAAAAAGAAGGTAAAAAGAGAAGACAAACAAACAGAGAAAAGACGACAACAATTAAACATTAATAACAAGTTTGAAACGCACACACGCTTTGCAAGCATGACCAAACCGTTGGGGCCCTGAGTGGAAATAAACAGCAAATTAATCAGAAATACATATTAAAGCAATGTACAAGTAGCAGAATCATGCGTATACATAGAACGCTGTGAATGCTAGGCCTGGGCGGTAAATTCCGCTCCATTCGCGAATTTTGGGGAATTCGGGTAATTTCACGTTCCGCGGAGAACCAGAAAATTTTTGCTTGTTCGCGTTCTCAAATGCGTGTTCACGAGATATTTCCCCCGAGCACGGAAACAGCGATTGCAAACAGTAAAAAAGCATCGCGAACAAGCAATTCCGCGTGTTCGCGGAATTTCTGCATGTTCGCGGAGATTTTTTACCATTTCACTGAGATTTGCATAACAAGATTATGAAAATTCCGCCAACCCCTAGTGAATGGTGATCCAGGAATAATCTTAAGTCATCAGGTCATTGGAAGGACTAATTATCTTTCCAGATTCGCATTCTTAAAGGATCAGAAAGACCATATTTGAATCCAAGACCTCTTAACCGTGGACGAATGTCTTTGAATTCCTTGGGAGTCTTAACAGTATCCTTAGCAAAGTGTTGGTGAATAATAATTATATTACCATTGACCATTAAGGAAAGAATTTCCCGTGTTGCTTTCCTTATCGAAATCAAATGATGGTGACGTAAAACCTTGAAAATCATTTGTCTTGGTTTTGTGTGGTGAAGATTACGATGAGACCGACTCCTATGTGCTTTATCTATTTCACATGTTTCCGGAAATTTGATATTCAAAAGACCAGGTATCAAATTCTTCAAATATAGTCTAAATTTGAAACCTTCTATATCTTCTGGCAAATGAAAGATACGTAGGCTGTATTGCCTGTTGAGATTTTCCAAATCCAGAAGGAGAGCAGACATAGGAGATATTTTGCCACAAGCGGTGCAAAGGCGTCGGTTTTAACTTTATAATCCTGGATTTTGATTAAATTATCTGAATCTTTGTTAGACATACTAGCCATATTTTTGCGTAGGTATTTCATTTCTGATGCTATTATATCAGTGCTAGAACAAAGTGCTTGAATGTCATCAAGAAATAATGTTAAGGAAGGTTTACTAGATTCCACCACTTTAGATTTTATTGGCGGAGGAGAAATATGTTGTTTCCTCTTATTATGAGGTGTTTGCACATTTTTATTCTCCATTTTCCAATTATAAAAATTAAGGATGTAGATAAATGCAAAGTAAAGGAAAAGGAGATTACTGCAGAAAAAATGCTTTAAAAGAGGCTGGTGCAGCATCTAAAACAGACTGTGGGAGTGGATAGGCTGAAGCAAGGCTCTTTTCTGAGCAATACTCCGCCCTCTGACAGGAAAGCCGGGAAGTACCTTAAAGCAGAGTTTGAAGTTGAAGCAGGAGGGAGGAAAACACAGCTTCCGGTATCGTGCAGACCTGGAGAACCACCACAGCAACAGGTAAGACCTTTAGAGCGCTGCTACATCACTATAACTAAATATTCTGACAGGAATTCATAGTTAATTCATCAAAAACGGGCTGTTCCGATGATGAGCTCACCGGGAGGCGGCCATTTTGTTTCGCACATTCGGGCGTCTCCATAAATTTGGCGTCTTAAAGTCAGAAAGTACATCATTGCTGTAGGATGAATGTTTCAACAGCTCGGACATGCCACTAGTCTGCAGCTTTGTAAAAAAAAATCATTTTTCAATGCATGGGAGTTTGTATTGAGCCCAAAAGTCAATCTACATCACACAAAGATGCAATATAGATCCCAGCCTACGATTAGTGGCAATATGCTAATCATTCCTGGGCCAGTGATACTTAAACTCAATGCTTGAATTGTTTGGAGGATAGGACCTAATGTCAAGGGCCACGAGCAAAGTTCACCGCTCAGGCCTAGTTATCACCCGTGACCTCATCCCTGGGGAATAACTCAATTGTGTCAAACTTTGAATTATTATGGAGTTTTTTTTGGTGCTGACAATGCCGTCGCAGATGACTAAGTAACAGCCCCTAACATGTCTGATACAATGCGTCATTTTTTTTTATGGAATCCGCTCCTTCATCCATACTAATATAATAAAGAGAGAGCCCAAACCTTTGAGGCGGGTAATCTCAGGATCCACAGCACCAATCACAACACCCGATACAGCGTTGGAAAGGGCAGTTGCAGCAGAAGGACATAGGCTATGCAGACGCCCACCATATACATTTAAAAGGTAAAAGAACCGTGCCAGCAAAGTAGTCCCTTGTGGGCGTGTCTGCGTTGTGCTGAGGGCATGTGCTGGGGGGCGTGACAAACGCCGGGGGCGTGTGGTACGTTCCGCCCTTCATGCCATGTCTCATATCGTGTGCTAATCCCACCCTGCTCCCTTTAAATACCCCTGCACCCCATAATCATAACCCACCCTTACTCCTTAAAATACCCCAACACCCTTGAACACTAACCCATCTTAACCCTATAAATATACCCTGCACTCCAAAACCCAAACCTATCCCTAAACCCTAAAAATACCCCTGTACCCCAAAACCCAAACCTAGCCCTGAACCCTATAAATACCCCTGTATCTCAAAACCCAAACCTACCCCTAAACCCTAAAAATACCCCTGTACCCCAAAACCCAAACCTAGCCCTGAACCCTAAAAATACCACTGTACCCCAAAACCCAAACCTACCCCTGAACCCTAAAATACTCCTGTACCCCAAAACCCAAACCTAGCCCTGAACCTTTAAAATACCCCTGTAGCCCAAAACACAAACCTACCCCTGAACCCTAAAAATACCCCTGTACCCCAAAACCAAAACCTAGCCCTGAACCCTAAAAATAACCCTGTACCCCAAAACCCAAACCTACCCCTGAACCCTAAAATACCCCTGTACCCCAAAACCCAAACCTAGCCCTGAACCCTAAAAATACCCCTGTACCCCAAAACCCAAACCTACCCCTGAACCCTAAAAATACCCCTATACCCCAAAACCCAAACCTAGCCCTGAATCCTAAAAATACCCCTGTACCCCAAAACCCATACCTATCCCTAAATCCTAAACCCCATAACCCAAAACTATATCTGAATCCCTTAAAATACCCAAACACCCCAAAACATATACCTCAGTACCCCAAAACATATACCTCTATACCCATACTTACCTTATCCAAACATTTAAAAAAAAACATGCTTTTACCATTTATGCATTTACAACGAATTTTGTTGTAAATGTATGCGTGGTAAAAGCATATAAAATGTAATGCCATGTGTTATAATGGCATTGCGGAGTCATGGTACTTTCGTAATGAAAGTATGCGGAGTGATGGTATGCGGAAAGAAAGTTGCGGAATAATGGGTGTTTACCCTCCCCCGGTAAGTACATTGGTGGCACGGCGTCCCACATCTCCAGCCACATACTCATATTTTTTCACCACCCATTTGAAAAATGCACAGGTCTCTCTCATTGATGGCCAGCACCGACATACACTTTTAGACACACCTCCCGCCACAAGTTCTAGAATTGCAAACTTTAGAGCTGGGGAGCTACGTTCGAATCTCGGCATCAGCTCAACATCCTGTGGTTCCAGGCAAATCGCTTTGTCCCCCCTTGCCTACCACAAATGAATGTGTTCTTCTGTAATGTAAATTGTGCTCATGCCATGTTGTCGAGTTTGCGCTATATAATATTGCAATGACAAATAAAGTAGGGAAACTCGAGTTCACACACTACTGAATGCGCACTCTTAAGTGCATCAGCAGTGCACTGTGAATCGGAGCGTTTCACAGGCCTGTCAGAGATAAGAAATGCTATCAAAACGAAATTCTATAAAACAATATACTACTGGCCGGCAGCAATTCATACCCGGACAACGTCGAGACGGGCTGCTAGTATCTAATATAGGGAAGAAGTTTTCATACATTAATCATTATAATTTGAGTTGTGAGTGGATTACGTCTCCTATCAGAAATAAGAGGGTGCTTCTGACTGCATCTGCGTGGTGCCCAGTTAGTGGTAGAGCTGTCTATTAAATTGTGACCGAAGTGTACACTAAAAGGGTGTAAAGAGTGTGAATTACCCAATGGTCAAGTTTGTCTGGGTCTCGTGGGGGCTTGGATCTCAACAGCCACCAACAAGAGTCTTTGGGGTGGCCCTCTTCTATACCTGTGGTAGGCCTTGATTTGGGGCTGTATTATATAATTGCCCCTTTGCCTTTTTGCCCACGCTGCATTACAGATGTGGGCACAGAGGCAAAGAAGCTCTCAGGAGGTATAATGACAGTGCACAATCTAAAAGGTGGCACACTGTCAGTGTGCCCCCTGAGAGAAGCCCTCTGGAGGGGGAAGAGGCCGTCTCATGAACCCTCCAGACATCCTCTTGCAGTCACTCACTGCACCCACTTGCAAGGGGATCTCTAATCCCCCTAAAAGTGCAGATGGGTTGCCGCTTTCATTTTGAAAACACTGAGTGGCTTCAAAGCAGCCACTCAAATTTTCAGGGGAATGCGCTGCCCTGGAGGCAGCACAAGTTTGCTGCTGCCCTGGGCATTCTATGTAATAGGGCGCTGTTAGACCTGTCTGGCTTTCTGCGTAGTCCCTCCAATTTATTATTTATTTTGTCCCCTTTTTGCCCCTCATACCTTAATTCATTTTTGTGTCCACTAACTTTTTCTAGGTGTTGGTCAAGGGGATAGGTGTTCTTTTCCCCCCTCATAGTTTTGCACCTCAGGCCTAGAGGCCTGTTCTGACAGGAATATAGTTGGAACCACAAAATGGTGGCTACCAACTGCCCTAACTGCCAAACCCAGAACTTGCCCATAGACTAGTATAGGGCGTTCCAGAACTTTCTGGTCCCTTCTGGACTCCTCAGGGTCAGCCTATAAAAGGCGGAATGCTGGACAGCCATTTTGTCTGTCAGTGAGGAGCAGTTAGAGTGAAGGCTGAGGTCTGGTAGGGGTAGGATCCTGAAGGGTGGATTGCTCTACAAGAGTAGCCCTCTGTCAAGGCTTTCCCACCGCCCATTCCTGTTGTCCTAGCCAAGCTAGTTCATCCTGCTGACCCTGGACAGTTAGGTGTAAGGGTTAACTTTCGTGATCTGGGAACTGAATTAAGAGGTCTCCTGTGCCCCTAAATCTGTCCAGTAAAGAGGGCTGGTGGTCTAGTGCTGGAAAAGTGCACTGTGGCTTAATCCTGTGGGAACCCCCTTTTGATCCCCCCTCCCTCCCTAGGGCAAGTAGTAAGCTCCTGGCCTGGGTAGCGCTGGGCTCCTCTTACCAGTATCTGGACTTGAAGTGATCAATCACTCTCCCAACTGTCAAGGTGGCGGAGAGCGGAGAAAGGTCCCATTAGGCCTGGGCAGTCTTGTGAGGCTATCGCTGTGATCGGGACCCCGGGGGCGCCTTCCGCGCTCTGTGACAGCGCCCGGCTGGATCAGGAGAGTGAGAGCGAAGTGCTCATGTCCGGCGCCAGCGCGCTAAATTCCCACTGAATTGGGGACTGCCTTGCAGGAGGGGCCTAGGGCCGAGCAGGCCCGGTGCAGAGACACTATACCTCCGCGCATGCGCAGAAGAACCCGTGTGTGAGAATCGACGATTTCCGCCGCTGAGGAGAGCTGAGAGGAGGAGGCGGCTTCGTCGAGTGGCTGGGGACCGATCCGAGCGCCGAGGGACAGATCCTTGTCGGTGAGGAGCAGCCCTGTTGAGTGGCTGAATCACCGTGACAGCGCCTCGGTTTTGCTCCTTGGAGGGCCTCCGCTCCTCTGTGAGGGGGCGGGAGGGCCGATCAGCTGAGGAGAAGCGTCTTGAGGCACAGAGGGAGAGCGGAAGAACCGCCTGCTGGCCACCCTCGCAAGTAAGCAGGGAAGAGTGAGGGGTGGCGAGGGAGAGCTGGTTAGGCCTCCTGATTGTCTGGCTTCCTCCTCACACTGGGCAACCCTGATTGAGAGGAAGAGGGTGGAGGGCCTGAAAAACGAGTGACATAACTTCCCAAAACTGACCGATTCAAGAAGCCTGGCTTTACCTGTGGGGTGAAAGGAATATAAAGGCCTCATTTAACCCCTGGTTCTTGACAATTAGTGACAACTTGCCCCCCCCTGATGGAGTAGAATTATGGAGGAGTAAAAGCAGAGTACATTGTGTAATTATCTGATCTAAGAAAATATTAGTGTTACCTGCCAGACATGGTTATAGTGCTTGACTAAATGTAATGTACTGAAAAAGCTAGTTGATAATTTGCTTTGCAGTTTATAAGGTATATTTGCTATTTCCAAGACAAACTGAAATGTCCTAAGCTGTAAATTTTGGAACAAAAGAGCAGAGATATTATTTCTTTTATAAACCAGTACATATTTTTACATACATTGGTGTAGTGTCCTTTTTGTGTGCTATTGCGTGGATTTACTGTTGGGTGGTTTGCAACCTTCACACTTAAGCCTCTAGTATTGTGTCTTACCCTAGGCCAGGCTACCCTAGGTAACCTGTCATCCCAGGTTCCAACAGGCGCATTTCATTGTTTGCGCCTAGTACACTTGTTTTAAGGTTCACCAGGCACAAACAGGGAAAGTGCTGCCTTTACAAATAGGGCCCTTGGTGTGTCCTGTTTCTACAATGGGTTGTTGGGCAGAGGACTTGATTGCCTGCGAGTATGAAGTGTCCTGGGCGATGGGAGTATTAGTGCCCCAGGTTGCTGAGAGTTGGTTAAGCATGATAGACAGGTGGAGAATCATAGATTTAAACTCCCCAACCTCAGCCTTAAGCTCTATGATTAACAAGATGTAATAGGCCAAATCAGCACTGGGAGAAACAAGCGGGCAGGGTAGAAGTACAGTATTGTTAAGGGTATGGGATGAAGCCTGTGTCTTTGGCAACTCAAGCAGAGGCAAAAAAATGTTTATTACAGAAAAGGGCAACTTCGAGGATGGTTCAATGAGGTGTAGCAGATGAGTTTGAACCAAGAGGCCTGGTGGAGTTCCCATATGGAATTTGCTTGTTCATTGATTTATCAAACATGTGTAGGGTGTACTTTGCTGGAGGTTTAAGGGAGGAGAAGCAGGGGTAGATAGAACTGGGGAAGGGCAAGGTTGGGGCAGGACCAATTAGCTCCTCACATTTCTCGAGCAAATTATATATCCTGTAGATGACACTATTTTCCCCAGTTATTTTAGGCTTTTTTGTTTTTACAGAGACGCCAGCTCCATTCACCGTCTTCCTTTTGCCCATGCTTGTGGAGAAAATGTTCCTGGGGAGAAAGCTACCATTCCCCAGCACCACCGTCCACATAAAACAAATACAATCAGGTGAAACAGCAATAGTTAAATTAAACCCTTACAGAGGCACAATAGAGAGACAATAATATCAGCCAAGTGATCAATCCACAACTGTCACTAGCAGTAGAATAGTTTACATTAGCAAAGCAAATAGGGCTATTGTTATCTCAGTCATGTCAGAATACAATGAGAGGTCAGGCTGGGAAGGCTTGTAGCAAGAAACGCATTGAAAGGAAAAGCAAACGTACCTTGGAAAAGTATACTACAGAGGGGTGACCCAGATCAGCCTCCTCCTGGCTTCAACAGGCATTGACTGGCCCACCCTTAGCCTGGGCTTTGCTCGGGCGAGGAACGTTCTATGTAAGTTAATTGCAGAAGCGATTTTCAGCACAGTGAAAGGAGGCCCTGCCCCTTAGAATTAGGAGACTGCAGCTTCTTGGCACGTGGGTTGATGGGGAAATGATTGGCCTGGTCTCTTGAGGGTCTGTTGGGTTAGTGCATCCCAAATGAACATTCCAATATGTCCTGCGCTGCTGGATTGTAGAAGCACTCTTGAAAGGAGGTCCTGTCACCTGGAAGTAAGAGACTTCAGTCCCACCTTCTGGTGCATAGGGAGATGGAGGAAATTAGCTCCCTGTTATCTTGAAGGTCCTTTGGGGTAGTGCAGCCCAAGAGAAAATTCCAATATGTTAAATAATAATTTATAAAGCTGTAATAAAAAACTGCCTACTGATCTTATTCTGAACGGACAAATGTTCCCTCAGTTCCCTGACTGCAGATCAATAGCCCTTCTTCTCCCCTATTCTCCCCACCCCTTCCGCAATAGGCATGTTGAGTATTTGTAAAGTAGGACAACCGTCCTGCATAATACTATGATTGACACATCCTTAGTGTTGACTTTAACAAGCGCATTCTATAAATCTTGTATTTTTCATGTCAGTTTTATCATAAAATGTCTCTGATTGCGGTAATGCTTTTTAAACCTGTGAGGTGTCTTGAATAATGAATAAATGGATGATTGTTAGCTTGTAAACCTTGAACAGCTGGTCCACAGGGGTAACACTATTGTTTTATTGATACATATATATTTACTATTAGAAGATTTATACGTGGAGGTGTTTTTTGTAATGGTTTTTATTCACTTTGCAATAAAGAATTTAATTTGTTCAAAACAGGACTGGCCTGTTACTTGGCAGGCAGTAGGGCAGTAGGCTGATACCGTGTGAAATGGAATCAGTGTGCTGCAAAATGCCTGTCTATATGTTGATTCTCTATTGCCTGCAATATGTGGATTGGTGTTAGAGTCTTGAGAGGTTTGTAATTTTCTCTCCCCCGGCTTAACATTGTTTACTATTTGCACATCAGTTTTTTGTTATAAATAAAATCCTCCTTTCATCCACTGTCCCATCCCTCCACTCCATGCCTCATCCCAACATTTCTGACCATTATAAAACGTCAAACATCATTCTCAAACGTCCCCTCCTTTGTTTGGTATGCCACCCCAGCTAACAGACACACACAGCCACTACTTGCAAAAACAAATTTCTAATTCTCCTTTTGAAATCAATTCCCAAAATTCTGTCCCTACTCTAAGCTCTGCTAAACACACAAGAGATTAAGAGCACAAACCTACCACAGCTAATGCACAAAGAAAAGGAAAATGAGCATTGGCAAAGCTTATTGGTCTCGCCTATGCAGGACCTAATGGCTTTTTCAGTGGTTTGTTTAGTAGTGTGTTGTGTTGTATAGTCAATCAATCAATCAATCAGGTCATTTGTAGAGCGCACTACTCACCCGTAGGGTCTCAAGGCGCTGGGTGGGGGGAGGGGGTGCCGCTACTGCTCGAACAGCCAGGTCTTGAGCTTCTTCCTGAAGGAGAGGTGGTCTTGGGTCAGGCGCAGGTCGGTTGGGAGTGAGTTCCAGGTCTTGGCGGCCAGGTAGGAGAAGGACCTTCCTCCTGTTGTCGCTCTTCGGATGCGGGGGACGGCGGCGAGGGCGTGGCTGGTTGATCTGAGGAGGCGCTTGGGAGTGTAGAAGTTGATCCGGTTGTTGAGGTAGCTCGGGCCTTGGTCGTGTAGGGCTTTGTGCGCGTAGGTGAGGAGACGGAAGGTGATTCTCTTGTTGACCGGGAGCCAATGCAGATCTCTCAGGTGTCCGGAGATGTGGCTGCGTCGGGGGATGTCGAGGATGAGTCTGGCCGAGGCGTTCTGGATCCGCTGGAGTCTCTTCTGGAGCTTGGCGGTGGTTCCGGCGTAGAGGGCGTTGCCGTAGTCCAGTCGGCTGGTGACGAGGGCCTGGGTGACCTTCTTCCTCGTCTCGGTGGGGATCCACCGGAAGATCTTACGTAGCATGCGCAGGATGTTGAAGCAAGACGAGGAGACGGCGTTTACTTGTCTGGTCATGGAGAGGGAGGAGTCCAGGATGAAGCCCAGGTTGCGTGCGTGGTCCGTTGGTTTAGGTGCGGTGCCCAGGGCGGGGGGCCACCAGGAGTCGTCCCAGGCGGAGGGCGAGGAGCCCAGGATGAGGACCTCCGTCTTGTCCGAGTTCAGTTTCAGGCGGCTGGTCATCATCCATTCGGCTACCTCTCTCATCCCTTCGTGCAGGTTGGCTCTGGCGGTGGCGGGGTCGTTGGTCAGGGAGAGGATCAGCTGGGTGTCGTCGGCGTAGGAGATTATGTTGAGGTTGTGTTGGCGTGCGATGGCCGCGAGGGGGCTCATGTAGACGTTGAAGAGGGTGGGGCTCAGGGAGGATCCTTGAGGGACGCCGCAGATGACTTTGGTGGCTTCTGACTTGTACGGTGGTAGGCGGACTCTCTGTGTTCTTCCGTCGAGGAAGGAGGTGATCCATTCCAGAGCCTTGTCCTGGATTCCGATGTTGCCGAGGCGCTGTACTAGGGTGCGGTGGCAGACAGTGTCGAAAGCCGCGGAGAGGTCCAGGAGGATGAGGGCCGCTGTTTCTCCGTTGTCCATCAGAGTTCGTAAGTCATCGGTGGCAGCGATGAGGGCGGTCTCGGTGCTGTGGTTCGCTCGGAAGCCCGACTGTGAGGGGTCGAGGGATCCATTCGTCTCGAGGAAGGTGGCCAGCTGTCTGTTGACGGTCTTCTCGATGACTTTGGCCGGGAACGGGAGGAGCGAGATGGGACGGTAGTTCTTGAGGTCGGTGGGGTCCGATGTTGGTTTCTTTAGTAGAGCGCTGAGTTCGGCGTGCTTCCAGCTCTCAGGGAAGGTGGCGGTGTCGAAGGAGGTGTTGATGATGTCCCGCAGGTGGGGTGCGATGACAGCGTCGGCCTTGTTGAAGACGTGGTGAGGGCAGGGGTCAGTCGGAGATCCGGAATGGATGGAGTTCATTGTGCGGATGGTGTCTTCGGTGCTGATCGGGGTCCAGGTGCGGAGGGTGGTGGTGGGTGGCGTTGTTGCGGTTGTGGCTTGCGTTGGTTGGTTGCTGAAGCTGTTGTGTATGTCCGCGATCTTGTTGTGGAAGTAGGAAGCGAGGGAGTTGCAGAGGTCTTGCGACGGGGTGATGTCATTGTTTCCGGCGTTGGGGTTGGAGAGCTCTTTCACGATGTTGAAGAGTTCCTTGCAGTTGTGTGCGTTGTTGTCCAGCCGGTCCTTGTATGTATTTTTCTTGGTGGCGCGGATCAGTTGGTGGTGTTTCCGGGTGGCGAGCTTGAGGGTGGTCATGTTGTCCGTGGTTGGTTCCCTTCTCCAGACTTTCTCGAGGGCTCGACAGTTCTTCTTGGAGCTCTTTAGTTCGTCGGTGAACCATGGTGTTTTTCTGCTGCAGGGTCTGCTGGGCGGGGTTCTCAGAGGGGCGAGTTTGTCCGCGCCGTTGTTGATCCACTTCGTGAGGTTGACGGCGGCCTGGCTGGGGTTCGCTGAGCTGGCGGGGGGGTGCTGGCTCAGGGAAGCGGTGAGCTGGTCGGCTGTGATCTTGTTCCAGCTTCTTCGGGCAACCTGTTGCTGGTGGTGGTGGATCGTTGTTCTTTTGAAGCTGAAGTGGACGCAGCTGTGGTCCGTCCAGTGGAGTCCTGTTGCGTGGCTGAAGGTGACGTCTTTGCTGGATGAGAAGATGGCGTCGAGTGTGTGTCCGGCGAGGTGGGTGGGGGTGGACACCAGTTGCTTGAGTCCGAGGTTGGCGAGGTTGTCGAGCAGGCTGATGGAGTTGCGGTCGCTGATGTTCTCCAGGTGGAAGTTGAGGTCCCCCAGGAGGATGTAGTCGGCGGAGGGGAGGGCATGCGGGCTGATGAAGTCGGCGATGTCCTCGCTGAATCGTGTGCGTGGTCCCGGGGGTCGGTAGATCAGGGTGCCTCTGAGGGTGGTCTTCGGGTTGGTGTGGATCTGGAAGTGCAGGTGTTCAGCGGTGGTTAGGGTGTCGTCGGTGTTGGTTGTGATGCGGATGGTGTCTCTGTGGATGATGGCGATGCCTCCTCCCGTCAGGTTGGCGGTGCGGTCCCTCCGGATGATCTTGTAGCCCTCCGGGATGGCGATGGCGATGTCTGGGGCTGAGGAGGCGTTCATCCAGGTCTCGGTGAGGAAGGCAACGTCGGGGGCGGTGGTGTCGAGGAGGTTCCAGAGTTCTACGGCGTGTCTGTGGACGGAGCGGGTGTTGAGCAGGATGCACTTCAGGTGGTTGCTGCTGATGGTCGGCTTGGCGAGTGCTGGTACAGGATGAGTCCGGGTGCAGGTGAACTTGCAGGCGTAGCAGCTGAAGGGTCCGTGGGTGTGCTTCGGGGCGGCTCGATGACATCCAGGGATGCGGCCGGTGTTGAGTGCGATGAGATCGGCGGCGTTGTATGATCGTCGGGTCGGCTTCCGTCGGTGGGGGCCAGGGGTCCTGGCACTGGGCGCGGTCCAGGCGCGGACGGGCGCAGACGGGCTTACCTTTGGCGCGCCTTCGGCGCACAATCGGCGCGCCCGCTGCGCGTCAACGCTGCGCGTTCGCACGGTCGCCATTTAAGGCGAAGTGCACGGGTGGGCGGAGCAGCTGGGAGGCAGGAGCGGGGAGGGAACAGAAGAAAAAAGGGGCGGGGCGGCGGTGGTGGCGGGAAGCGGGGGGCGGCGAGGAAGGCGGGAAGCACGAAGGATAGTGGTGTTGTATGCAATGGCAAATCATTTCATAGTGTTGCATTGAATGGCCTGTCATTCTATAGCATAGTTCGGTATGACCTGTCATTCTGGAGTAGAACCTGGGGCGGTCTGTTATTCTGTAGTATGGTATGGCTTGTTATTTCTTGGAATGGTACGATATGGTATGGCTTGTCATTGTAAAGTATGGTATAGCTTGTCATTTTATGGCAAGCTAAGGTATGGCCTTTCATTGTATAGTATGATATGGCCAGTCTTTGTATTGTATGGCATAGAATAGTATGGTATGGTATGACCTGTCATTGTATAGTATGGAATGGCCTGTCAATGAATAGTAAGGTATGGACTTTCCTTGTATGGCATGGTATGTTATGTATACCGTATAAAGCCCCCAGTACAGCCATGGCCCATGCAGGTAAGAGCTGGAGGGTGGTGGGGCTGGGTGGGAGGCGATTTTGACCGATGATGATGAGGGGAAATTAAATAAATAATTAATTTTTCCTCTTCATCGTCTGCCAAAATCCCCTCTACCCAGCCTCACCACCCCACTGCTCTTACCTGCACGGGCTGCTGCTGCCCCAACAGAGGGATAAGAATAACTGATTATTGACTTTAACCCCTTGGGCGCGGCCGCAATTCTGCGCCTGTGTGGCGTTTTTCGAAGTGGGTGGGATCATGACGGCCCCAGCCGTCATCAGCACACGAGCCCCGTGATGCATGACGCTGGGGTTTAATCTCTGAGGTTATTAAAAGCATGCAAAGCCAAAATTCAAAAGAGATTAGCATGTGCAACCACGTGAATTATGTGGGGCAGAAGAACTATGCACTTCACTTTTTGTTAAATTGAACTACAACCTTTTCTGTGACGCAATAGTTGTTTTGTTAAGTGCAATTATGTGAAGTCATTTAACTTTTTAATAATGCGGTACTAATGCTTTAAAAATCCACCTTGGTTTTATTTCAGTACACAAAGATCCTTACTTGGAGAAGGGCATAAGAGTTAACAATTGTGTTGAAAGCACAGTAAGTTGACTACAATAAAAGTAAGTTTGTTGTATTATTTAAAGTTAAGTGAAATCACAGCTTATCCAGTGCAGTAATACTATTTTATTGCAAGGGAAAGCAGTGTTTGTCAGCACGAGAAAAAGAATGCAAACCTCATTTGTATGTTTTACTCCTTTTAACTGAAAATTTGCACTTACAATGTGATTTTCATTTTCGGTAATGCAATGTTATTACTCTGAGAATGCCTGCCAACTGTGAAAATATTTTTAAGTGTTTTTGCTTCATGGTCAATGAAGTGACTCTCTGATATCACTTACTCATGTACATGTATAATGAAGCCGTTTTTATGTCGAGCCTAGAGTCAGAGCACACGTGCTGCTCTGCAAAGCATGCTGTATTTGGTATGAGCAATTTAGACATGCCTACCACTTTTTATTGGTTCCTACCGGTGCCTTTCCAAATGCTTTACTTTGTGTGGTCAATGTTGGCATTTGTCCCTCCTTTGGGTGTGTTTCTTACACCCACTTCAACTGGCCCTTTAACAAGGATCATTTTGCTTCAGGACTTAATATGTGTCTTTAGATGGAATAATAAGAATTTATTGTGTAGTTAGTTAAAATCATTAAAATGTTAGCATAAAATCATCAAATGTGACAACGTTCCTATTTACATTTTGAATTGTGGAAAGTTAAAGGATCGTTTTATCTTCTTAAATAAAACATTGAACACAAGTTTTTATTTAAGTCGATACCAAGTCAGCACATTTAATTCCAGAATGTAGAAATGTCAGCTGACTGCTTCGCAGTGATCGTAAGGAAGCTATAAGTCTGTACTAATTATTGATTTCAGTTCTTAGCACCAGTCTAAAAAAAGTAGGCGATATACATCTAAAACAGGAAAGGAAAGTGAACTATGTGCAAGTTAATACCAGATAACAGTTGTCCTCAATTACGATGTCATTTACATCATCCCAGTGCCCTTTTTAGCTGCCACGTAGTTGGAGTTCGTGCGCAAAAATGCAAGCGTGCGAATCAACGTAGCGAGCACTTAGAAAATGGTGCATTCTTAAACAGCTTGGTACAAAGTGCGTCAATATGAAGCAAACAAGGACCCCCTGATGAGGATAAGTTTCCTGGGTCAGGGCAAATAAACTGAAGTAAAATAACAACCCAGGCAAAGTGTAAGTATTGGCAAAGTTCAAGAGACAACAGAAAAATGTATATAATAAACAAAAAAGCACTGAAATAGCATTCAAAAATTGGATTTAATAATTTGATTAAAATGTTATGAAGATATTCATTCAATTCAATTCAAAGATAGCTTTATTCGATTTTTGATATAAAAAACCATAAAAGCACATTTTAAATACAATTTTAAAAAAAAAACCATTTCCTTACATTTGTACATTATGCATACATTTAAAATTAGACTTATATAGTTTGATAAAAGGCTATAAAAAGGTAAACTCCAGAAAAAGATAGATAATATATAATGAGTTAAAGTATTCAATCCATCGAGGTTCTACATTTTACTACGTTCTTCAGGAACTTAGATACTGCTACCACAGTGACTTCATCTTGTAGCATGTACAATTTAATCAGGGCTGGTCTGCATTGCCTCAGTCCCCATATTTTTAACAATGGTTTCTTCCACATTCAAAATATTTGCAAAATGGAATACAATGAATATTTGACTGATTTGCAATGTCATCACAAGGGCAGTTGATTAATTTGGCAGACCAATCATTTACAGTAGGGAATGATATCAACCTGAAAAAGCAGTCAGTTCTCATCCTAGTTAATAATAATCTCGTGTAACTAGAATGTAGTGGTGAAAGGTATGGATGTAAACCTAGTCCATGCAACAATAGGCGATGGTGGGAAATACTTATCTTATTTCCCTCTAAATAAGATCGCCTATCTTCCAGCAAACCTAAACAACATTCCTTAAGAGCTTTTTTTGAGATTGAAGAACGGGATATAGGATTATCAAACAGTTCTGGATGACCTATAGAAGTTACAAATTTACCAACATAGGAAAGCCACATGATATTTCTAGAGGCTGCCTGATTCATGCAGTCTCTAATGACGTCCCTGCTAAACACTGTTTCACTTGAGGTCCATATCTTGTGCCAAAGCATTATTGGACTTATCTTAATTACATCAGTGATATGGACCCGAGCAAGTTCCTTGTGGCAGATAGTGGTGGAAATGGATCTAGGCAGTGCTAATAAATATCTCAGAAAAGCGTTCTCGTTGATTTGGATCTCTCGACAATCTGCCATTCCCCAGATTCATGCACCATAGGTCGCGGTAGAAACGTATTTCGCTGCATAGATGTTGAGCAAAATGTGGACCGGCTTTCCGCCCAGTTTCTTCGCAAATTTCTTTACCGCTCCTATTTCTCGAGAGAAAGCCAGATTGCGTATATTAATGGCTGTGCTCCATGTTCCCCTACTATTAAAAATAATGCCCAAATAGGTAAAGGTCTTTGTCAGGCTTATCTTTGTTTGGTTTAAAAAAGTGTTACAATCTGCTTTGTTTTTCAACGTACAGCACATAGTAAAGGTTTTTCCCACATTTATCCTAAGTCCTCTTGAGCCCATTAATGAGGAAAAACCAGTTAGAGCTTTCTGCAGACCTAGCTGAGTTCTTGACATTATGACAGCATCGTCTGCATAAAGTAGGATGGGTACTGCCATACAATCGATCTTGGGATAATCTACATCCAACTTAATCAAGTGATCTGCCACTCCATTTATATAGAAATTAAAAAGGTGCAAGGATGCATCCTTGACGAACACCTTTTTTTATTGGAAATTTCTTAGTGCATTTTCCATTTTTCCCATGACGGACCATTGCCCCCGCCCCTCTATATAATTCTTTTATAAAGTCAAGAATGATCGGGTCAATTCCCAAGTCTTTAAGGGTACTCCATAACACGTTGTGGCTTAGGCAATCAAATGCTGAGCTTAGGTCAACAAAAGTCATGTATAAATTGCCTTTTTTTGCCACCGTATATTTACTTGTGATCAAGGCCAGGTTAAGACATTGCTCTACTGTACCTAGCCGCGCTACAAATCCATATTGGAATTTAGAAAGGACCCCCTTTTCTTTTGCCCAGGTTTGTAATTTGTTCAACAAAACTCTTCCAGCTACCTTCATCATAGAATCAAGAAGGGAGATTGGCCTGTAACATTTTGGGTCCGTTCTATCTCCTTTATTAAAAATAGGAATTACGATAGCTTCTTGCCATGTTGTTGGAAAACCTTCTAGGCTGTAGCAATTAAGAACATTTGTAAGGAGCGGGGCCCACAAAGAGATATTATCTTTAAATATGTCAATCGGGATGCCATCCGGCCGAGGGGCTTTTCCATTTGCACTTTCTTGTATAGCCTGTTCTACTTCTAGAAGTGAGAAAGCTATCTGTAGCGGAAATGTATCTACCGAGGATTTTTGCAAGTCAGTCTCATTTAACAGCCAAGGGTCAGGATTATTTGGTTCGTCCAAAACATCTTTTTTATATAAATCTGTAAAGTGACTAACCCAGACATCCTCTGTTATGGCAACCTCTAAAAGGTCTGTCTTCCTCTCTATGAAAAAGGGAGCGTTCACTTCCCTCCAAAGGCCGTATTATCCCGCAAGATGCTGGCTTTTAATAACGCCTCCCAGGCAGCATCTTTCAATTCCCTTTTTCGCTTCTTAATTGAATGTTTATATTCCACTCGGGCTGCTCTGATTTCTATTAAGTCTTTGGGTACCCTCTTTAATATATCTTCAAGGAAATTATGAGCTTTAGAACATTCGGAGTTAAACCAGCCCAGTGTTTTATCTCTATCATCATTTTCCTTAATTGTGGATGCTATTTTGGCAAAGGCCGTTTTTACTATACGTGGGTTGAGGGGTTCTTCAAGGCATATCATAAATTGGTCAAGATCCTCCATAATCAGATCTTTAAAAAAAAATTCTGTGTTTACCTTAGACCAATTTATAGAATATCCGTTTGTACATGCCAGAGAAATCGAGTGACAGTATAAAGTTTCCGTCAAATCCGATGTCTGACTGATTCTAGGACCTGCATCAAATCGGGTAATGAGCGATGTCCTCAGTTTTAAAAGCCAGAGCACTTCGGTGGTGGCTGTTGGACATCAACATAAAGTTGATAAGGGAACTTGTCCCCCGTCCGTGATAAGTGGATTGAAAATTGACCATTGGCTCGGTGAGCTCGTTGACAAAACCTAAGTCCCAATCATGCATTAATTTGTTCATTGAGTTTCCAAAGTATGTATGTTCAAAATGTGTGCTTGGTTCGCTTTTAAGGCTTATTATGCCACAGACATCCAGTACGCTATGGGGGCATAGATGGCAATTAAAATCACCCACCAATATAGCACATCTTTCCACTTTGTCGCTTCCAGCTCCCCAGCTCAGGGCATGTGAAAGCTCATCTATATATTCTATTTGATCATCCCTAACAATATTGTTATATAAATTAATCAGCAGGAAGCTCTGGGTCCCTATCCCTTTCACGGAGAATACCTGGATTGATTGCCTGATTTTATTGTTTTTATTTTTATTCTTATCCCGCTCAAGATCTAATCTCTCTACTGTCAGATTTGTCGTATTTGAAACATACATGCAGAGACCACCTGAGGCCATGCCTCTACTAGTCTGTAAAGCCGGGGTGAAGTTAGTACTAAAACCATCTAAATGGGTGGGCTCCTGATCCCAACACTCTTGAAGGCATATTAGATCGAAATTATTAGCAAAGGTCAAAAAGGTTGGGTCTGCAGCTTTCTTAGAAAGTCCCGCGATATTCCAAGTTACAATAGCCACACTAGCCCTTGAATCTGTTTGAATTATCTCGATTCTTGGCAGGGTTACACTCCCATCATTTCCTGCACTAGCCCCTAGGACTGCAGAATAGTGAGAGTTATCATCCGGTAAGGCTTGCTCGTCTCCCCTGTCCGAAGTTAGAACATCAGTCCCCCCAGGTACATTGCTTAATACTAATGGGGGTGTGCTGGGGGGTGCTTGATCAATAAGCGGGTCAAAGATGTTATTTCCTAGTATATGTTTAGATGAGTGGTGGATCCTCTCATTAGTTTGCCTATGGATTCCCCCTTGGACTACAAGCGTCCTGAAGTTTATGGCATCTGTATCATCTAATACTAAACTTGGTAATGGTCAGTCCACCATTTCTAGGCAATTAAATTGGTTGCTGGTTGGTATGCCCCTCCATCCCTCCATATAGAATTGATCTCTTCGTGAGTTCCATGACCGAGACTCCCAGTCCCTTCTCCTGTTCCAGTGGTCTACTTGGCTCCAATTCCAATCAGAGCCTTGATTCCAATTATAGAATGGTCCTTGGTCATAAACATGTTTCGGGGGATAAAAGAAGGATAGACGATTTGCGTCAATTCCTTCTTTTTTTGCCAAAGCTGGCCACGAGCAGATATAATCAACTATACCTGGGTCATCAAAGTTTATGATAACACAATCCCCCTGTATTCTTTTCTTTTCTTCTCCTATCCAGGGTACCCTACGCACCATAGAAATTCTGCTGCTGCGGTGGGGGGGGAACGGTCTATTTGTAGTAAGCCACTGCTGTACTTTATTTTTTAGGGTGCAGGTGGGTTCTTTCATGTTTTCAGGGAGCTCTGGAACCCCGGTAAGGATCACTGTGTATGGATTTGCTTCAGGTGGAAGATCAATAGTACGCCTTACCCTCCCGCCCTTGTTTTTAACTCCATCGAGTTGCGGTACTGGCGACTTGGGTAACATGGGCCTCTGTTTTTCTACCTGAATAGGGCCTTTTGGAATATCAGATATTATCTGTATATTATCTTGAGCAACATTTGGCTTTTCTTGCACATTGGGCGCCTTTGGTAATGTTTTAGTTTTTACTAATGGCCCTGAGTGTTTCTGTGTAATGTTGGTTTTAGTACCCCCCAAATTAGTGGGTTCTGGACCTTTCAGGTTGTTTGGCAGTGTGTTCAGCTTAGATAGTTGCTTTTCAATATTCATTAAGCTTCGCTCCATTGGTAGCAGATGGATCTTAAGAAGCTCCCCAAAACTGGCTAGCAACTGTTTATTTGCTTCACATACTTTGCATACACCCCTACCCCCACCTGTAGCATCTAAGTTTCCAGGCGTTGAAGAGAGGTTGATTGTAGATATATGTATAGGATTTGGATCTCTTTGTGTAGGTGGAATAATTTGATGCGTTTGGCTCTTTGAGAGGACTTTGTTAGTTTGTTGTTTAGACTGTTTCTTTTTCTTATTACTCCTTTGTTTTGGTATGGCTCCCTCCCTCCTTCCCACTTCCTGCTTTTTAGAGGGTTCTACTTGAGTTGGACTCATAGTTAGGTCTGGGGTTTTCTCTAGGTCTTCCCTTATCTGTGTGTCCATCGGCAGTTGGGATGCAGATAGGTCTACCATATTAGGCATACTATGAATATCTGCTCGAGTTTCCAACAGCAATGGACCGATTGCTCCAGACTGGGTTGGGGTTCTAGCTATTGCCAAGGGGCCCATTGAGGACCTTCTTGCTGAGGCTAGGTCTTGTGATACCCTTCGTTCCAACAGGATAATGCCCTGATCTATAGCTTCATTGACCCTCGTAATGAACTGATCTATTGGGCATGTGACCTGGGCTGCATCCTGTGCCGTTTTGCTCCTACTCCCTCTCGTAGTTATAGTTAATGACGGAAGTCAGCGTGTGTTTTAGTGAGATGCTGTGTTTAGAATAAGGTGACAACGGCGTATATCAATTAAAAAAGCCTTCTCAAAACAAGGGCACCATGCTTGCCAACAATAAAGTAGGAAAAATATAATAATCACGTAGCCAGACAATGTTATTACGAAGGGCTGGGTCTGAGAATTGAAGAGATAAATAGGGTGGCCCAGTCCAGTCTTACCCAGTCTTTAACGGGCTTAAACGGGCCCGCCCTTGGCCCGGGCTTTGCCCGGCGCTCCCGCGACGCGAGAGCTCTGATGTTTAAATCCGCCTCCGGGCGGAAGTCCGTCTCCTTTCCCCGCTTGGGATTCTGGGGCCGTAGTTCCCCACCTCCGCTCGGCGGCCGCAAGATGTGGTTGGCGGCGGCGGGAGGAGGGAGCCACAAGCCCCGGGTTGAGTGCCCAGTCCTGGAGTGTGCAGAAGCTGTGTCCGTAGGTCTCGACTAACGCAGGTACCCCTCTTTAGCAAATACGCCCGCTCTGCCGAGGGCTCTGATGTTTAAATCCGCCTCCGGGTGGAAGTCCGTCTCCTTTCTCCGCTTGGGATTCTGGGGGCCGTAGTTCCCCACCTCCGCTCGGCGGCCGCAAGATGTGGTTGGCGGTGGCGGGAGGAGGGAGCCACAAGCCCCGGGTTGAGTGCCCAGTCCTGGAGTGTGCAGAAGCTGTGTCCGTAGGTCTCGACTATAGCAGGTACCCCTCTTTAGCAAATACGCCCGCTCTGCCGAGGGCTCTGATGTTTAAATCAGCCTCCGGGTGGAAGTCCGTCTCCTTTCCCCGCTTAGGATTCTGGGGGCCGTAGTTCCCCACCTCCGCTCGGTGGCCGCAAGATGTGGTTGACGGCGGCGGGAGGAGGGAGCCACAAGCCCCGGGTTGAGTGCCCAGTCCTGGAGTGTGCAGAAGCTGTGTCCGTAGGTCTCGACTAACGCAGGTACCCCTCTTTAGCAAATACGCCCGCTCTGCCGAGGGCTCTGATGTTTAAATCCGCCTCCGGGCAGAAGTCCGTCTCCTTTCCCCGCTTGGGATTCTGGGGCCGTAGTTCCCCACCTCCGCTCGGCGGCCGCAAGATGTGGTTGGCGGCGGCGGGAGGAGGGAGCCACAAGCCCCGGGTTGAGTGCCCAGTCCTGGAGTGTGCAGAAGCTGTGTCCGTAGGTCTCGTCTAACGCAGGTACCCCTCTTTAGCAAATACGCCATTAACATAAAGACAAGTAAAAATACATTAAAAAGTTTAACAGTCAATATTCACTGAGTATATATCTTTTTTTTAAAAAGGGAAATTTATTTTCCAATGATGTGAAGGAAAGATGGAGTTTGTCTACGCGTTTCGACAAGTTGAGAGTGTCTTCCTCAGGACGCTACCATCTTGTAGCTAAAAATAGATAAATAACGTTTATACAAATTGTTTTATTTATGCTGAACAGTGCATATTATTCAGTGCATTATTCAAAATATTTTGCTTGAACATATAAGCCAAGAATTCAATGGTATAACATGATGTACCGCTCTTACAGTTTAAACATTGTATATATTCTTTCTAATCATTGGTAACCCAAATATGTCATACTAAAGTACACATTTTTCCATCATGGTCATGGAGAGAATTTACAAAACGGTGAGGAGAGAATTAGCAAAGATGAAACAAAGAAGAAAAAATGAGAATGGTACATACATAATAAGAGAAAGACTGGTATATGCCCAAATCGACAAGTAGGGTATGATTTGCTAGGATTGATCAACAATTCCTTTCTAACCTATTTAGTTGGTTGTAACTATTTAATTTGTGTTATACTAAGGTAATACGTAGTTCATCTTATTCGATGTTATGAACATTACCTGTATCATCTAGTCAGGGTTAATGCTTACCATGTGATGCCTTCATTAAAGTAATGCAAGGGAGGGGGGATATGAAATAGGTCCAATCCTGATCTCTGTGTTAGGCTTCTTTTTCTGCATGTGTCTACAAAGAAAAATAATAAACCAAGATAACCAGAACAGTTGATTATAGTATTTGATTTCAAAACATATTTATCAACTTTTAATGACTGATTTTGGGAGTTCAATTCAGAGATACATATAATCAGGCTTGTCTCATATTCATTCTAAAAGTTGCCTAATGTATATATATCTAGTAAGTGGTTGATATTTCACAAGATGGAGAACGGAATAGTATAATTATTAATCTACACGTGCATTTCTTGAACTATCATCTCGATTCCCATGCGTTATCATTTAGTGTTACTTGGGCTTCCTATTAGGGAAAATGTACCTGAATATGGCTATGCTGTTAAGTTTTCTGCTGAAGAAACGTGCGGGCGGGTATTGCTGCTCATCGGTGTAATAAAAAGAGGAATGCTAAAAGGCTACAAAAGAAAAAAAATAAGTATTGTTTTAATGCGTGACTCTTTTAATGGTATGGGACTAACTACAATGATCTACATAGAACTTTCCTTAAATGTATCTGGAATTATTCGGTATTCCGTGTTGAAGATAAACAACGTGATGAACTTCAGTCCAAGAGAAGATAATCTATGGTATGATAAAGTTTTAAACGCTGTGGAGTAAAGATAATTGTTTTATTGGCGTGCTCATTATCGATAACTATACGAAGTTCGGCTAGATTGAGAAAGCGCATCATTACTAAGAACGTAGCGGTTTCCTCCTTTACCTAATATTGTGTGCTTGTCTTCTTTTTGTTAATTGTCGATTATTGATGACATTAAAAGTGCGACTCTTGTCAGGAATCTAAAGATACAGAAACGGAATAATCCTTAGTTGTTATATGGACCTATGCGTCTGTTTTTTTATATACTATTTTAAAATCTAAGAAAGTAGACTGCAGTAACGTTCTTACCGTTTTCAGAGGTCGCGTGCACAGACCGCAGAGGTGAAACTGCTGTTTTTCGTGATAAGGTTCAGATCTGAGACAGCGTGAATGATTCGCTTATATATCCTGTGTGACGATAGGATGCAGGTTTAAACAACTCCACCCTTTAAAGCGATATGTCGCTGCTGCACCTTTTAACGCGATTAGCACCGGCTGCTTGTGTTAGTTTAAGAGAAATATATTTAAATGTGTGTCCAGGACACTACGGGAACACATGATAAATGGTAATGTTTATATGTATATATATTATTAAAATCTCTAATGAAAAGAGTTTTTAAAAGGAATCATCTCTTTGTGGCTTGTATATCCATAGAGCCAATAATAGTCCATATGGGGGGATGGTGAATTTGCTACAACTTGCCAAGTGTGTAGCAAGGCTTAGTCGGAATATCTATTGCTCTGTAGTCAGTATTACCGATAGCTGTTATTAACCGCCAGAACCCTATTTTTCTTTATATTTTGACATGTTATTAAATTTCCTGCATGTATGGTATATCTAGTAGATATATCTATTATTACTTGACCTGTGCTGTAGATCGCTATAAATAAACATTAGACTCATGTTTAGGTTCATATTCTAGGAGACATATCTTAGTAGATGAAACCCTATATGATGGCATTTTCCCAGGGTAGTTCGTTATTTAATCCATGAGTGAAAGTGCCCAGGGAAAATATCCAAAATACTTGTTTCTTTTTTCTAATTTTGTCGCCACCGTTATTGTAGGGAATGTGAATTCTCTCCAGAATTCGCCATCTAAAATCTGACGGAGAATGTTTAAATTCGGAGAAATGGCTAACTAAGGGGGCTGTGTACTTTAATGTTTTTATCGCTGACCTGTGTTCTGTAAGTCGCGTTTTCATAGCTCGCGAAGTCTCCCCCACGTAGCCCAAATTGCATGGGCATACAATTAGATACACTATGTTACGTGTGTTGCACGTCCATAGTTCTTTGGCCTGGATGTTATACTGATTGAATACAAATGATTTTCCCGTGAGAATAGTATCACATGACTGACAGGAACCACAGCGTGAGGTACCTCTCAGGTGATTAGTCCCTACTATGGATTTTTGTGTAAATGGGGGGTTGTTGGTCAATGTAGTGTAGCGGGATCGCACTATTAGATCTTTCAAATTTCTATTGCGACGATGTGCAAACATAGGTTTGTCCAATTTTTACTGTGTTTGGTCCACATTAAGGAGGTGCCAATTGGCATTGATTACTTGTCTGACGGTGTCATTCAGAGTAGAATGCTTTGTTATGCATACCAACTTGGGTTGCATTTTGTCTTTCTCTGATTTGAGTAGGGCATCTCGATCATAAAATCGTGCTCTTTTGTATGCTTCCCTGACGAGGCGGTGGGGATAGCCTTGTTCAAGGAATTTCTTTTTCTCGATGTCTGATTGATTATCGTAGTCTTTTATATAAGTGCAGTTCCGTTTCACTCTAAGGAACTGAGAGAACGGAATGCTGTCCTTCTGATTCCTCGGATGGTAACTTGTGAAATGAAGGAGGGTGCTCCTCACTGTCGGCTTGGTATACAGATCCACCTCAAGCATGTTGGAATTGTGTCTCATATAAATATCTAAGAACTCTACTTGGGATGGATTGATGTGGGCAGTAAAGCATAAGTTTGTGTCAGCAAGATTAAGCCAACTCAGAAATTCTTGTAGAGTCTGTTCCTCATTGGTCCACACAAAAAAGATGTCATCAATGTAATGGTACCAATGGGAAACAGACTCAAAGAACGGGGACATTTCTTTGTGAATATATTTAAATTCAAATTGGGCCATGTAGATGTTTGCTATTGATGGAGCCATGGCTGCCCCCATGCTAACGCCCTTTGTTTGTTGGTACATACAATCACCGTATTGGAAGACGTTCTCTTTGAGGACTATTGTGAGACATTCATGAATAAATGATTTGGAACAAGGTATGCTGTACTCGTCTATGAACCACATGGTCGCCTTAATAGCTTCTGTTTGAGGGATATTGCTATACAAAGCCTCAATGTCTAAAGTGACTAAAAGGTCACTATATTGATTGAAAGGAAGATGTTCCACCTTTTTTATGATGTCCCCTGTATCTTTAATGTAAGATGGTGTTAGGGGAATATATGGTCTTAGAATATTGTCAAGATATTTAGAAATGGCTTCTGTAGGGGTACCTATTGTGGAGACAATAGGACGATATGAGGGGTTCTGTTGGTTTTTATGCATCTTCGGTACCCCGTAAATACAGTACACCTTCTTTTGTGATTTGTTTAGAAAATCATATTCTTAATGGTTCCTGCATTTAAAGCTTTTGTTGTTATTTTGTAAATAGCTTTAGTTACTCTTTCTGTTGGAATTATTTTAATTTCCTTATAGAAGGTAGGATCATTGAGCATATTTAGCATGTTTGTCTCATAGTTCACTGATTACATGAAAACTATACCTCCTCCTCTATCGCTACTTTTGATAACAATGGATTTTTTGTTCTTCAGTTGGTTAAGGGATACATGTACTTTTTTTGTAATATTGTATCTGGGTTTGGGAATGAACCTAAGGGCTTGTTCTAATTTATTTAGAACCACGTTTTCAAATATGGCCATTTCTGGGCCTACCTGATCCAGTGTGGGGGTGAACGTGGATGGTAAAGCCACTATGTTGTCTACTCTGTAGTCTTGGTTTGTTTCTTCCCTATTCATAAAGAATTTTTTTAAACATATCTTTCTAAAGAAAGAGTGAATATCCTGGTGTAGTTCAAAGAGGTCAACTTTGGAATGAGGGACAAATGTCAGCCCTTTTGTTAGAAGAGACATATCCGCAGGGCCTAGATTATGTGTTGATAAATTAAAGATAGGTATCACATTCATTGTCTTTGGTACTGCTTGCTGCGGGTCTCTAGATAGTGTTGGGGTTCTTGAGGATACTGGTGGTTCTGATAGTGGCCTCAGGATTGAGGCTGGAACCGTACTCTTTGGCGTCCTCATCTGGCACTGCAATGCCCTAAAAAAGACTGATGTCTATTTCTACGTGCATTTTGCGGATTGTACGGTCCCTTCTCATGATAATTCAGATTACCTTCCCCCTCGGAATCAGGGTCTGAAGAATCCGAGAACGTGTTGATCCTTTGAAAGTTGTGATTAGATTCTCCCTGGTTCTTTTCTGTTTTATAAAAAGCTTCTCCAGGGTAAGGATATGTGCGTTCGAGGGTATAGAATCTTTTGTCCTTTGTGAATTTCTCATTTTTCCGTTTGGTTAAATAATAATAATAATAATAATAAAACCATTTTTAAAGCGCCTGGCTGCACTAAAAATAGTGTGTCCCCGCGCTAGAATGCAACTACATCTCAAGAACAGAAAACAGGGGAGAGGGAAGCGACAGTTAAGAGGAAGAAGGGGGGTTTAGGTGCCAGGGTATAGATAAGTCTTAAGTTTGGCTCGGAATCTCGTTTCTGAAGGTTCCATACGAAGATCCAGGGGTAATTCATTCCAGTACTTGGGGGCCAGATGTCTGAAAGAGCGGCCACCCATCTTGACTCTGCGGGTGCGAGGGAGTTTGAACAGCATAGCTCCGGCCGATCTCAGGTTTTTGATTGGGCGGTGGATTGTAAGGAGCGTTTGCAAATAACCTGGGCCTTTGCCCTGGGCGATGCGGTGCGTAAAGCATAAGGCTTTAAATTTAATGTGATCTATGACCGGGAGCCAGTGAAGCTTTGCTAGGGCGTTTTTCCCAGATGCTCTGCGAGGCAAGTTAAGTACCAGGCGGGCAGCAGCGTTGGTGTAAGCCTTTTTTACTTAGACCTAGGAGCAAGACATTGCCGTAGTCAAGATGGGGTGTGACTAGGGCATGGACTAGTGTTTTTCTGGCATTAATGGGGAGGAGGTCGAGGATTTTGCGGAGGGTTTTTAATGTGCTGAAGCACCTTCCTGTGACTTTATTGACCTGAGATCTGAAAGAGAGATCGGAGTCAAGCATTACTCCAAGATTTCTGACAGAGTCCACGGGGGAGGGAAGATTGCCCAGTTCCGCCGGCCACCACAAGTGCGACCAAACGGAGGGGGATTTGCCGATGATTAATAGTTCCGTTTTTTCGCCGTTAAGGCGTAGACAGTTATTGTTCATCCATAATGCAACTGATGACAGGCATTTGGAAAAGTTAGTGGCATCTTCCCTAAGGTCGAGTGACAGCTTGATCATCAGTTGGGTGTCGTCGGCATAGGTCACTATATCCACCCCGGAAGCTTCAACTATGTGAGCCAGGGGTTCCATATAAAGGTTGAACAGGGTTGGGCTTAGACTGGAGCCCTGTGGGACCCCATGTCTCAGCTTCCGGAGGGAGGATGTGAAAGGGGGACAGTACATCTGGAAGCTTCTGTTAGCCAGGAAGGATTTTAACCAGGCAAGGGCAGGTCCCTCAACTCCCATGTCAGAGAGGCAAGACAGCAGCGCTGTGTGCAGCACGGTGTCGAATGCTGCACTGAGATCTAATAAAATCAGCGCTGCTGTCTGTCCTTCATCCGCCATTTGTCTGAGACACCCAGTGGAATAGAGGACGGCAGACTCAGTCGAGTAGCCGGCTCTAAACCCTGACTGAGTAGGGTGCAGGAGGGAGTTCTCTTCCAGGTATTCCATAAGCTGCCTATTGACCATTTTTTCCGCTATGTTGGCACAGAAGGGAAGAAGGGAAATGGGCCGGAGATTTTGGAGTTGTGAGATGTGGACATTAGGTTTTTTTTTCAGAGGGATGACCTGGGCTGTTTTCCATGTGTCAAGAACGTGGCATTCTTGGAGAGAAAGAGTGATGATGTGAAAGATTTGATCAATCATACTCTCCAAGACTCCCTTGCAATGGTTAGGGGGGCACACGTCGCAGGAGGATCCGGATTGCATGCTTTGAGCAATGTTCAGCAGTTCCTTTCTCTCAGGTACTTTAAAGCATGTTAAGTGGGATTTAACAGTAGGACTATTTTTGACTGCCATCTGTGTGCTAGAGGAGTCAGTTCCATCAGCAAATGGCGTATATTTTGTCGACCTTGTCGACAAAGTGATCAGCTATGGAATCACATAGCCCACTGGAGTAGGTGTCTTGTGCTTTGAGTCTGTTCGGGACCGTTAACTCTTTGTAAATAGCGAAGAGTTCTCTAGTAGTGTTGTCGGCAGATTCTATTCTACTTTTGAAGTAGGTACCTTTAGCCGCTCTTACTAATTTGTGATATTTTTTAAGTTCTGATGTATAGTTAGACTTGCTTTCTAGGTTGTAACTTTTCCTCCATTGTCTTTCAAGATTTTTGCATTTTGCTTTGGCTTGTTTAAGTTCTTGCGAGAACCAGGGGGCCGTTTTGGTCAACCTTGCGGGAGGTTTGAGTGTCCAAGGGGCTACTTTATCTAAGGTATTGGACATCCAACTTTCGTAATTGTTCCACGCCTCTTGCAGAGTATTGCTAGGAGGAGGTGGTGTTTCAAGTAGGGCAAGTCTCCTGCTTGAACTTGTTCCAGTCTCTACGCTTCTGGGGTAAAGGATTATTGGTTCTGTTGTCAGGAAGAATGCCTTCTATTTCAAACGGGATGATGAAATGATCAGACCAGGTTGTTCTAATCGGGGGGAGACATTGACACCCTCCCAGTTAGCAAAGATGGGGTCTAGAAGGTGCCCTTGTTGGTGTGAGGGGGATCTAGATCGGAGGTTGAGTTCTAGAGATTTGAGTGCTTCTGTCACAGTCTGGGCCTCTTTGCAAGCTGTGTTATCAAAATGAAGGTTTAGGTCACCTAAGATAAGAAATGTTTTGTACCGAAGCGCCGGCTGGGTTATCAATTCGGTAAGATGTAAGATGTTCGCCGAACTGTGCAGCCCCTCCAGGCGGCCGGTATATAAGTAGTCCAGTGATGATATTAATGGAACCTGTTCTTATAGTGAAAAAGCCACTTTCGTAATTAGGTAACGTAGCCTTCAATAGGGTGCACTCTAACTCAGCCTTATAAATGAGAGCTAATCCTCCACCTCTCTGTTTTGGTCTGTCTAGTCTGAGTAGGCAGTATCTGTGAGGAGTGGCTTCGAGAGCTTCAGGCGACGAGGCTTCATCTAGCCACGTCTCGGTAAGGAATAGTACAGGATTGCTGTCCGTTAATAGATCATAGATCTCTGTTTCATGCTTTTTCATGGATCTGCAATTAAGCAGCAACATTTTTTATTTAGTAGTCTTCCTTTTGTTTTTCTTCAGGAGAGGGATAGTGTACTTACAAGTCTCACAGAAGACAGGTAAGGAGTCAGCTGACAAGGCGTGGTAGAAGTTATTGTTAGGTTTTGGGCGTAGAGATAGTAGTTTTTTGTCTGGAGTAGTATGTCCTATGTCTGGGAGTTCCGGATTCCGTCATATCCAAGGGTACAGGTAAGCGAGAGGGTCCTGCCCCGAGCCCCGTTCGGTCGCAGACGGGCGCAGATGGGCTTGCCTTAGGCGCGCCTTTGGCGCGCAGATGGCACGCCCGCTGCGCTCGTCCGCTGCACGTCCGGAAGATGCACATGATTAATAGGAAGGGAGGACGGCGATAGGGGGGGGCGTGGCCTCAGTAGGGGGCGTGGCCTCAAAGATCGCCGGTAATGGTGACAAGAAGTGTGTTTGTTCTAATTCCGCGGCAGCGGTAAAATCCGCTGCGCGGGCTATTCAGGAGCGAGCTAGTGCCCTGAGTGATGCCAGGAGAAGAGTGGTAGGTAAGTTAAAAACACACGAAAATAAGTGACTCTCAATTTTTAAAATGAACAGGTCACGCTCCCAGCTTCCGCCTCAGGAGATAAGTGATTCCATAAATATTCCATAAAGGACAAAACATCATTTTTGACTATCTGTAATTGTTTTTCGGCTTCTTCCATAATAGTTGATCTTTTTATTTTCTCCTCTAGTTCTTCTATTTCTTTTGCAACAGCTGCAGCTAATTCTTTTGATGTAGCTATGATCAACATCATCAGGTCGCGGGAGCACCTGCTGGCGATCATTCTCCATTTTTGTAGAAATGATTTGACATCCACAAAAAGGCCAGGGATATTTCTAACCCTTAAACCCATGGGAATGATGCCGGCTTTCAAATAATTGAGCATAAACTCCCCATGGGCCTCTATTCTGATTAGTTTTTTCCTAAGGTTAGAAAGTTGGTTAACATCACTGTTGTTCTGAGGATTTAGTGTTAGACTGTTACTGGAGGGTATTTTAGTACCTACTAATGTGGCAAAATCTTCCTCAGAGAAACCAAATGTTTGCATTTGGGCCATCTTTTATTAGTGTCAACAGAGCACCAGTATCTAAGGAGAGACAAGATGACATAAAAGTTAGAGGGAGAATTACATAGGATAATATACAATGAACAGTGTGTAGATACAACGTGTATTTATATCGAGCGGTATGTTAAATATAAAGGACAGACAGGTCCCACACGGATGTACCGTGGGTATCAATATGAAGCAAACAAGGACCCCCTGATGAGGATAAGTTTCCTGGGTCAGGGCAAATAAACTGAAGTAAAATAACAACCCAGGCAAAGTGTAAGTATTGGCAAAGTTCAAGAGACAACAGAAAAATTTATATAATAAACAAAAAAGCACTGAAATAGCATTCAAAAATTGGATTTAATAGATTTGATTAAAATGTTATGAAGATATTCATTAACATAAAGAGAAGTAAAAATTACATTAAAAAGTTTAACAGTCAATATTCACTGAGTATATATCTTTTTTTTAAAAAGGGAAATTTCTTTTCCAATCAAGTGAAGGAAAGATGGAGTTTGTCTACGCGTTTCGACACGTTGAGAGTGTCTTCCTCAGGACGCTACCATCTTGTAGCTAAAAATAGATAAATAATGTTTATACAAATTGTTTTATTTATGCTGAACAGTGCATATTATTCAGTGCATTATTCGAAATATTTTGCTTGAACATATAAGTCAAGAATTCAATGGTATAACGTGATGTACCGCTCTTACAGTTTAAACATGAGGAAAATGTGCTATGTACACGTTGATGCTAATTGACAGTTGTTATTTTTTACCTTTAATGTACATCTATACAGTGCCCTTTGTAGCAGCCACATGATTGAAGTTTATGTGCAAAAAATGCAAAATTAATGTAAAAGACATATGAAAAATGGCACCATATTAAACACTTTTTGTTTGATACTTGTAGTGACTTGTTGCAAGAACTTAGCTGCCCTGCATGAGATATGTAATGACTGGCTGTTTAGTAATGCCATTATGGCTGGTCAGCATGATCTAACCTGGCGAGAACGGAAATCAGGAAGTAGAAAATGCTATCTCCCAGTTGTCTTTAGATGGAATACTAGTGCTCGTGTTTGGAGTTGCAGCCCACATGTTTGGGAAGAGAGGGGCATATTATCAAGGGATTTATCTCCGCTTTTTTGGCTTTAAAATTCAAGAAAGCGGAGATAAAATTATCTCCCTATTACCTAGCTGTCGCTAACACCAGTTAGCGACAGCTAGTAGGAGATTGCGACCATCTTGGGCCTCGCTTTGCATGTCAGAGAAATGTATCACTAATGACATGCAAAGTGGGCGTGCCAACATGTTAGCCACTGGAAACAGTTGCTAACATCGCTATCTCCTATTACCAACATTTGGAGATATTCGCGCTAAGCGCGAATATCTCCAAAAGCTAACACCTGCCTTGAGCAGTTCTTAGCCATGTTATCCAAAGGGAGGTGGATAACATGGCTAAGAGCATTCACTCGGTAATGCATGAATATCGCTGACTTTACAGCGATATTCATGCATTTCGGGCGATTTTTATCGTTTCAGAGATAAACCTTGCTAATAGCAAGGTATTTCTGCGATAAAAATCATCGCAGCTCGGCGATAATTATTGCTATTGCTTGGTAATATGCCCCAGAGTTCCTAAAGAGACCGGCGCCACCCCTCTTACCCATTACATACTCCACGCTATACCGACACATTATTCCTCCCCGGCAGCTCACCTCGTCTGTAGTTTGTTTTTATCTCCTAAACAGCGACCTGTATTTTTTGTACGCCATGAATGGTTTCACTTTACCACATACTGTGGGTCTGCATTTAAAATAAGCAGCAGCCATCATTAAATTGAAAACTCGCATTGCGCGCTGCAAATACAAACAAGAAGGGCCCATTGCAATGCGCTATGTCACCCCACACAGCACTCGCAGGATACAGACTTCAGCAGTGGCGGCCGCTTGTTTGTATTTTCAGCGCACCATGGGGCATATTCTCAAGGACTTATCGCCGAATTATCGGAACCTCAGCGCAGCAAAAGGGGCGAGATAATCATCACCCCTATTCTCAAGCCGGTGCAAACTGCTGATATCTCCAGTTATCCAGCGATAGCTTCCGCAAAAAGCATCACCAATGATGAGAGCGACACCTAACGCTAATGATATGCAGAGTAGGCGTTCCCATGCAAAAACACATGTAAACACGCCTTTGTGATGTTCTCAATGACACGCCAGATCAGGGAAGCAATCCAAAAACAGGCGATAAGGCACGTTAGCAGCGGGGATTTAACACCTGCCTTTTACTGGTGTTAAGCATGATGACTACCTGCAGTATAAAAGGGAGTCCAGCCCAGAGCCACAACGGCAGACCAACACATGTCATGGAGCTACTGATCATGCAGCTTGGAGACCCAAGAGGCCCACAACACCCACCGCTACACCCCCAGACCCCTCCAGAACACACCCCTGGACCATTCCCTCACAGGCTGCCCCCTCGGACTACCACCGAGGCAGCGCAGAATAAGACAGCGGTCCTTCTGAAAACACACCAGCATCACAGACTTAACACCAGAGGAAGTCATTGCCCACTACTGGCTCAAAATGACAACCATCCTCCGCATCTTGACGCACATTGCCCACAGGCAGACGGTAACAACACAGCGGACAACCAACATCCCTCCGCAGACAAAACTGCTGGCTGTGCTGCACCTGTTGGCCTCTGGTACCTTCCAACCAACAACCGCCGGAGTCGGAGGAATCTCACACCCAACCCCATGAAAGTTCATCACAACTATCTTGGATGCCATCATCAGCTTGGTACCCCAGCACCTTCACTTCCCCCACACTGCGCAGGAAAAGCTGGAGACCAAGCAAGTCTTCTACGTCATAGCTGGTTTCCCGCATGTGTTGGGGGCAATTGACTGCACCCATGTCCTACTTGTGCCTCCTGCCAACAGTGCACACAATTACTGCAACAGAAAGCACACACATTCCATCAATGTGTGGGAAATAGTGGACCACCGGGGACTCTTCACCAACCTCGTCGCCAACTACCCAGGCATTGTGCATGATTCCTACATCTTCTCACAGTCCATCATCAATTCGCGCTTCGAAGATGGCACCTACGGAAATGCACTGCTCGTTGGTAAGTACCAAATGAACACACCACACACCTCAACTCCTAAACCATGTAACTCACAACTGTGGGAATGCACACATTACAATATCACATACAACATGCTAAACAACATGCCCACCTACCAGACACGACAACACAAGGAATTGTGGTAACAGGGGCCAGCCATGTAGACAAGCCATCCACATAATGGCACCTCTGCCACACAATAGCAGGATGTGGTGAGAGTTGGGAACCAAGTATGTGCGAAGGAGGAAAGTGACCCATGAATCAGAATTAACACAATGCCAAGTGAGGCGGTGATGTGCTGGACAGACTCAAGCATGCTGATCACAGACATGTCCATGTGGACATATACTGCTGGTGTAAGTGGTGTCGTAGACAGTGGGCACAACCATGTTACCTCAGGCAGTGGGGTAGACCTTGGACATGTAGCTATGTTGTACCCCCCTGTAAATGTAAGCTGAGTTGACTGGGCCAGCGTAGGAGTGGAAATTATTAGGCTGGGGCTCAGGGTGTTGTTCACTTCTGGGATGGTCACCAAAGCAACTACTGCGTGTGTCTCTAGGTCTGCCATATCCTGACCACAGGCTTACACACACGTGGATGACCACCTTCAACGGCCAATATCACAGTGTCATTGTCAGGCTTGTGGACATGGGCAGACAATCACGACAATAGTGTGTCTTAGGGGTGCAAGAGATGCAGCCACGCAGTGCACCCAAGTAAAATGGCTCGGGGAGAGTGAGGAACAGCTGTGAGGCAACTTAATACACATGGATGCCGCTCATTTGCCACATGCAAGATATGTCAAACATGAATCCCAACGTCCCACACATCACACACCAATATACTAATAAACCTGCCAACAAAGAATGCAGAACCGCTGATTGACACATCTCTCTCCCCTGTCACAGGTGATCAAGGATATGCACTCTGCCTGTGGATGATGACACCCTTCCGAGCCCCGAACACCCCAGCCCAAAGGCAGTACAATGCGGCCCACAAATGCGCCAGGTGGAGCGCTCATTTGGCGTGTTGAAGTCACATTTCAGGTGCCTGGACATCACAGGTGGAAGACTCCTTTACAGCCCACAAATAGTGTGCAAGATGAACATTGCATGTTGTGTGTTGCACAACATATGTGTACGCACCAATGCCCCACGGATCCATGTGCCAGATGCACCGGACAATGATGATAAGGATGAGGCAGGTGGACCACACCCCATTGCAGCAGCAGGAATATTCCAAAGGGACACTCTCATTAACAATTTCTTCACATGAGCACTTCACATTGGGACTTTCCTTAGCAATCATAGGACAGGACAAAATGACCACAGGCACAGCATGTGCAAATAAATGAATTCCAAGACACATTCCCTGTGTGCATCTCACTCCTCTGAATTAGCACATCACTCTGACAAGTGCAAGTGCAACATTTAGTGCTGACAATTTCACCAATGGCAATTAGATGGTGGCAGTGTCACCTCTGTTATCGCGACTGAACTGCGTAATCCTCTTCTTCTTCTCCTTGCCCTTCCCTAACCCCGAGGTCCCAGGCTGGTCCTCTGTGGGGCTTGTGGGGTTCTGGTTGTCCTCTGTACTTGCTCCGACTACCTCCATTGTGCTTCACAAATATTTTTTGGTTTTGTTTGTTGCTTTTTTTCTAATTTTATAGTGATTTTTCACACCTGACGTGTGTTAATTGCATTTTTTGCAAAAACACAAGGGAACCCAAAGGTATAGAACTAGGGACCTTGGGCAGTAACGTATTACAAAGAACAGTGGTCCCTAGTAATTTAGGGATCTGGGGAATGATAGGCATACACTCAATAGTAAGGATGTTCTTTGGCCAGCCGGACAGGATTTTATTTTAGCAGGTTATAAACAATAGCACAAGGATTTTTTACACAGTGGGTACAACCAGTAACCCACAGAGGACAAGACAAAACAAACAAATGTTGTCAAAAACGAACAAGGCGGTCTGTGTACTTGTAATTCAGTGAGCAGACTTAATTATGTTTCACAACACCATTGCATACATCTTTTTACACAATTTCTGTACATGTGGTGCTAGTTTGTCGACGACGTTTCGATGCCGAAACTTAGATAATTGGCATCATCTTCAGGACAGAGAAATATATTATGTTTGTCTTGAAATTAAATGACACTTTGCCTTTTAAGACAAGTTTGCATAGTCCGATGGCTGTACTTTTAAGGAAGGGAAAGGTTGCTGAATTTCATGGGAGCGAGCGGAATGCTCAATTTGCTACCAAACCAGGGCGGGGGGCCTCTTCATAGGAGACCGTACTGATCGTGTCTCATTCCTGGCCGGTTGCACGGTGGCATTCACGGTGTCAGGCGGGCGGGGATCGCTCTCCCACGAGCACAGCAGCGATCCCCGCTCACCTAACACCGTGAATGCCACCGTGCAACCGGCCAGGAATGAGACACGATCGGTACGGTCTCCTATGAAGAGGCGCCCCGCCCTGGTTTGGTAGCAAATTGAGCATTCCGCTCGCTCCCATGAAATTCAGCAACCTTTCCTTTCCAGCCATCGGACTATGCAAACTTGTCTTAAAAGGCAAAGTGTCATTTAATTTCAAGACAAACATAATATATTTCTCTGTCCTGAAGATGATGCCAATTATCTAAGTTTCGGCATCGAAACGTCGTCGACAAACTAGCACCATATGTACAGAAATTGTGTAAAATGATGTATGCAATGGTGTTGTGAAACATAATTAAGTCTGCTCACTGACTTACAAGTACACAGACCGCCTTGTTCGTTTTTTCCAAAATGTGTTTGTTTTGTCTTGTCCTCTGTGGGTTACTGGTTGTACCCACTGTGTAAAAAATCCTTGTGCTATTGTTTATAACCTGCTAAAATAAAATCCTGTCCGGCTGGACAAAGAACATACTTACTATTGAGTGTATGCCTATTATTCCCCAGATCCCTGAATTACTAGGGACCACTGTTCTTTGTCATAGTGTGTTAATTGCAGGCATGGCGAAGATTATCGCAGATTTTTTTATCGCGGATTGGCCCATCGGAACTTTTTTCATGTTGGGGTTTAGATTTGTATCGCCGTCCCAGTGACTTTATCGCGGACATTTGCCGAGTTATCAGGAAACTATCACATGTTACTGCCGTGTTGTGAATAGGACGTTAATACAGCATTTTTTACCGCGATAGACATCGATATGAAAGATTGCGTTAACCGATTTTGGCGATGATTATCGCACGTTCTTGAGAATATCCCCCCATCCAGACAGTGCTTTGCGGGGTAGCAGCTAGTTTTAAATTGAAAGCACGGAGTGTGCGTTAAGAATACAAACAAGTGAAAAAGGGAGAAAAGGTGAGATTTTCCCAGCAGCTAATGACATTCAAAGTACAACACCCAAGTTTACAGATGAATGGGCTTTCCCACTGATGACGACACCCGTGGCCAGCGTCCTGGCCAAATTAGCGGTCTGTCAGAGAATGGAAGAGGCATGGTCTTTGAAAGGGAGTATACGATGGAGCACATGCTCTGCAAATAATTTGAAATGAGACAAAACTGATCATTATTACCACAAAAAAACCTTCTGCAAACAGCCTCCTCTAACAGGCGTTTTCCATTCATTTTCTAATTAAAATATAGAATGCACCTGGGCTTAAGTGTTTCACACGCGGGGCACCAAAGAGCTTTATTTACCGCTACAAAATCGCACCTACAGCGGTTTAAGATGCGTTGTCCAGTATAACACTCTGATCAGAAACCGGCTGAGCATCACTAGTGGCTCACCTGGCTTTCACAGAGGCTCAAGTATGTGTCTCCTTGGATACCGAGATACCTAAAATAAATGCACTGCTACAGCCACCAGGTGGATGGTGTAGGTGGGCGTCAGTCGGGCACCTATGCCACTGAACAGAGAAGTGTCTGCTTCTTTAAGAAGGAAAAGTGGGTGGGACTGCGGGAGTCATCATTGCGGTTTTGCCCAATTTTAGTATTTAATGAATAGCCCCATTATCTGCAACCCCTATAACAACACTCATTGAGTGTGAGTAACTTTTATCTGCAGCTCGCAGCGTGCTAACTTGCATTCATCAAAGGTTAGTAACTCCCCTGTCACAAGACTCACTTATGCTGAAGTGCAACTTAAGTGCCACTGACTCCAATGAGCTGGTGAACTAGTTCCCACTAAAACATTAATTAGTTCTAGATGTGTCTCTTATGTCTGAAGGTAAAATACACATAAATATCACTGCAATTCTAGGGAAAAGGGTTGTGGGCTACAGACTGGAATGCACACTAAAGGTAACAGAAATAATTAAAACACAGTGCGTGGGACACATAGAAAAGGTGAGCAAGAAAAAGAAACGTTAGAAAGAACAAGCATTTGCAATGCAATAGATTACTGCTTGCTGGTTTTTAAAACACATAAATAAAAGGTACTGTTGTTTACAATGCCAATGGCTCAAACTAAACTCTTGCAAATGTGAGACCTATTGCATGGCAAATGCTTGTTTACTTTCAGCTCAATATGTGAGACGTCTTGCTTATGCCTTCTCTATCCAGCACCTACGAAGCTAGCGTCTCTATGTTATCCTTCTTGTACTATCAATCAGGTGTACGATAATCTTTGCTGGGATTCCATATACCATCTATACCATGTATTTATCCCTTATGTAAGTCTGGGAAAGATGGTATTATTATTTTATTACTATATAACCTTTTGAGTTATATAGCATCGTTATTTTATAGGATCATGAGGCAGATGCAGTTGCCCTTATATCTAGGCTAGGTCGTAGGTCTTATAACAATTTAATGCTATAGAAGTAAGATTGTGACCTACCCCACATATCATGTGAGGTACACTATTTCTTCACTTTAATTACATCTAAATCAAGATTTTGCTCTCTCTTTAGTCATTAAATTCTGCATATGATCGTTTATGATGTGTATGGTCATTAAATTCAACACTTCACACGATAGGGTTAAGTTTTCGATTGATTTGAGGTCACTTTAACTATATCTAATTCTCCTGTTGGCGGCTGTGACATCTCACTTTTTCATGTTCTAACCACAGTGTAGGTTTGAACCACTTTTAGTAAACGAATCTAATTAATGATTGGGCCAAGCTTAACATGTAATATATTTGCCGGTACCTTAAACAATACGTCGTGGCTATCCCAAAGAAGGCGTGTTTGTTAAAATGAAGGATGAAACGTAGAAAGCTCTTGTAGAAGAAATATGGATTTATTCTTGAGGTTACTTCTTCGGTTACAGGTTACAGGAAGATGGTAAGATCCATATAATGCCCCACCAGGAGCAGCCTCCTTGCTGCTCAGCCCATCCACTCCAACTGATTCTTCCTCAAGTGCAAACACCATAAACATTCCAATGACCTCGCCATTGGCTGAGCAGCAAGTCAGAGAACACCAATGGGGAGGATGCAATCACCAACATGTAGATTATAACAGTGTTGTTTGGGAAAAAGCAATTAGATCATATTTTTGGAATAAATATTCAACAATATATGCCACAACTTCTGTCTAGAACGAGTGAATTGGTTCTATTTACGAATTGTTTAGAGATTATTTTGTGCAACATTTGTGTAGTATGTCATGATAAGTTTGGTTTCTGTTTATTAGCAAACAGTCATTTTTATATATTTACGTGATGACATGTGGTTGATTGTTTGGTGAAGGTATTTCTGTGGGTTTGTACGAGGTTTTTAACATATTACTGTGCAGGCGCGGCCGGTACATGTAATCAGCTCATAAGGGTGATAGGTGGCTCAGCCTCTGATGAGAGTAATCTGATGCGGTTGCTGTCACTATAGCCCTATAGAAAACGTGGCTTCTTATGAAAGTATAGTGTCAACAATGCTGCTGCATTCAATAGGAGCCTCCCTGGACATATCACACCTATCAAGCAGTGCATATACCATGGCAATTTCTGGCAACCAAGGTAATTAATGCAAAGTTCCAAGGTGCTCCCAAAACGAAATATAAGTGCAGAGTCAATCAAAGCACAAACTAGGTACTTTGAAACCACTTACTACCTGGGGAAAAAATGATAGATGTCGCCATAACAGCCTATGAAAGGACAGCTGGGGTCCAGACTTTATAGTCTCAGAAGGGAGGCCACCTTGATTTGGGCTCTGGGAGATCAGCGAAATCAATGTCCCTGAGACATGTCCTTAATAAACTGCAACCAAAAACAACCAAAACAAACTTCAACTTCCTCTGTGTATATCGTTGCATATTTCATTTAAATATAAATACTTCCAGGTGAGCTAGTTTAAAAGTTCTTTTTGCACCTAATGTTTTTTGAATGAATTCATCATCACCATCGGACATATGAATCTATCCTCCGACTAGGATTCAAGATGTATTTTTTATTTTTGACAGTAATTTTAAATACAAGCTTTTACTCTGTTCTTCTTTGCATATGCAATGGTTTTTATTAGCCATAGGAGTACCTCAAGATCCAATGCACTTTATATATCATGAGTAAACCTGACATATTTTTACTGTATTAGGTTATCATTTCTTATATTGTTTTGTTTTTCGTCTTTGTATTGTTGATTATTTTAATGTATCAAACAATAAACTATTGATCCGAATAGAATTGGCACAAAGTGTAAAATATGTATGCATTACCAACACAGTCATAAAGGAAAATTATACAAATCAATCACAACTGAATTAGAAAAATAGAGTAACATTTACTGATCAAAATTACACCAAAATGACAAAAATCCAGGAAGGGAACCAGAAATATTAACTTGTAAATTTATAAGTAAAACTAGTGCCCAAAAGCACAGAGCACCAATGTTGGTCAATGGTCATGGCAGATTGAGGCATAGTTGCGATATAAGTCTGACCATGATGAAGTCAGGGTCAGATACACCAACCATGTTTGTCCTTGTCAAAAACGTTAAGTTCTGACATTGTTCTTTTATTTCCAATCCCTCATATGAGTACACTTCTAACGCCCCTCCAGAACTTCAGAGGAGGCACATAGAGACTCACAGGGTGGAGGTCCATAACAGGATCCAATCCAAGTCCAGTTGCCTCTGGTCAGTTGGGTGCTTCCAGAAAAAGTTCTGTGTAGTTTGTTTTATTCATATAGCTTGAACTAGACGCCATCCTTCTGGGCCATGGAGTCCACTTCTTTGTCCTTGGGGCATGAAGGAGCAGTTCCAGTCCTTCATGGCTACCCTGATGTCACAGACAGGATGACCTGTCCTCTTCTGGCCCTTTGCAGGCCCAAGAAGTGTTCTGAAGTGGTTCCCTAAATGTAAGACATTTATGGCTGCCACTAGCTAGTGGGTGGGAATGGCTCCTGGGCATGCCCTAATCAAAGGAGTAAATGTTTACAGCTCCAACTCTAAACCCTTTGGGCATTTTCAAAACAATAACAGTCTTCGGCCACACTAAACTTGGGCTTTGAGTGTTAGAGGTGTAGGGCACAAACCAAGTCCTTCAGCAAGCTGACAATGGATCCACAAGAATGGCATTGGCATCCTCTTCTCGTTCAAGTGTACCCCAAGGATTAATTGGAAGCCCAGAGACCTGTCAAGCAGAATTTGACACTAAAACAGGCTTTGACGCAGTAGTGTCAGAAAGGATTCCCAATCCCCAGCCCTTTATATTCTATGTAGTTTAGAAAATTAAACTCTACCCATTCAGATCAGCCTATTGTTTACTCCTAAGGGGCATTTCACACTTACTCTGGGCTAATTACTGAATAGGAGAACCTTTGGAGTCAATGCCAATTTGCTTCCAGGAACATCAAGCAGGGAAAATTTAACTTTCTAAAAGTTACTTTCACTATTCATTACAAATCAGATTTCAACACCAAATTGGATTTTTAAGAACTATTAATTATATACGTTAATTATTTTTCTAGCAGGCCCCAATCCCTAGCGGCAGTATCAGTATTTCAATGTGTACTCTCTTCTTTTATGTATGACAGCTAGGCTTGCCATGGTGAAAATAACTTTTGTGCGCTAGTCACTGTAAGGACATGTTAACATTAAATTTTGACAAGTCTTACTTTTAAAAACCTTGCACCTTACATTATGTGCTATACGACATGCAAAGGGCAGCCGTGGCCCGTGGAGGGAGTTGCGGTGGGGCAGAGAGGTGGGGCGGGGGGTGCTAAAAACCGGCATATGGATAATTGGAGGTAAGTAAACAATTTAATTAATAAAACGAATTTCGTAGCGCGCGCTGCATCGCATTTTGCGATGCAGGGCATACTACGAAATTCATGTTATTAATTAAATTGTTTACTTACCTCCAATTATCCATATGCCGGTTTTTCGCACCTCCGACCCTGCCCCTCTCCTGCCCCACCTCTCGGCCCCACCGCAACTCCCTCCACGGGCCACGCCTAGCAAAGGGGTGACTTCTTAGCATCAAAAAGGAAGGCATTTACCTTCCAAAAGGATTTATTTTAACAGGCCATCGTGCATGCTTTGCAATGTGACTAGCCACATACTAGTATTCATAGGAAAGTTAAGCCTTGCAAGTTGGAGAATGTCAATTCTACCATGTTTATAGACGAAGAACTGGCACTTTACTACTGGTTACCCATGGAATAGTAAAGTTCTAAAGGCAGCAAAAATATAGGGTCTGGCAAAGACAAAAAATATGGGGTGACCATGAAGCAAAGGAAGAATTCCTACATCTGCCTTTTTCATTTTCAAAAAATGAAGGGATTAATTACAACTTTCATATGGGCCCACAGGAATCCAACAAGGTCCATGAGATTCCTGCACTTACCATAGGGTCAGGGGCTGGGCAGTACCCAACTTCCAATTGTTCTACTGGGCTGTGAAGACTTACCACCCTAATCAAAGAACAGTCTTCCAACTTCGTTTTCATTGAGGCGATACTAGATGAACCCCTAATTTACTCTAATTTCGATTTTTAGACCTCAATGCCATCCTTAACACATGAAATCTTATAGAATTGGCTAAGATATGCAGAACATAGCTAAGCACTTCCAGTCACCAAAAAACGATGGAGACAGTACTGGGGGTGGGGGGATTAAGGTGATCAAACGGAGATATCTCAATCTTGCTCCTGGGGTAATATTCAGTTTATGCATCAGTTATTTTTTAAAGGCGTGCTTAAAAATGTACAGATGATTAGGGAAGAGTTCAATATACCATCTAAGGAATTCTTTCAATATTTACAGAATAGGACTCCACGGATGTAGGAAGGTCGAGGGATCTGGAGCC
This sequence comes from Lissotriton helveticus, assembly GCF_964261635.1. Classification (NCBI taxonomy): domain Eukaryota; kingdom Metazoa; phylum Chordata; class Amphibia; order Caudata; family Salamandridae; genus Lissotriton; species Lissotriton helveticus. The sequence continues at coordinate 872,754,422 of NC_136068.1, read as the reverse complement.
TGACTGTCTTTCTAAAATATGAACCATCCTGTTGTATGACGATATGCGCAAATTGGCTAGTTAGTATAATACATTTATAAAGCAAACACCGGACCAACGAACTCTTAAGCACAAAGAAATGGTCTCAGTGGTTGCCAAGCGGTATCACCTGAGAAAAGATCCAAGAGTCCTTTAACAGGAGCCTAAAGGCTTGCACAATACCTAAATACTGCCTGCAGCATTATTGGAATCTGTTTGACTTAACACCTACTAAGCAAAGCAAGTTACTTACTGTAAAAATGACGAGCTGTCCCAGATGCAATTTACAAGTAACAGATAGGATACACGTTTGCAGCATGCCAGGTGGGGAAATGTGCTATCTAATATCTACACTTTCCAAGTGGTAACATTAAATATAATCCAGATCTAATGGGATTCAGTAAGGAAACGTATAATGTATTTGCTTTCTTAGCTATATATTGCACATATCTGAAAGATCATTGCCCAGCCAGAGCTCCGAGCGTGTGTTTAGGAATTTCTTAACATATACAACTTTGAAAATCAAAGGACCACTAATTACCCTTTTCAAAGATTCAGTCATGCATTGGGGTGATATGCAGATGTATGCTTTCATACAATTAATTTACGTAGCCCACCCCACAATGAATGAATGAATTAATGTATGTTTTAGACGCTCTTTTATTTTTCAATGTTGACTCTGATCATTGTGAGCATATATACATGCTATTATTGTGTTGTAGTTTGATGATCCTGCCAAATTGGAAAAATATAGAAAGCAGAGCATGTTCCCCCATAAAGCTAACAGTGCCATGAAATGGAATACTGATGTAGAAATAGTCGTTCTGTCCGCAGATTGTAAACCACTTTGTATTCATGAATAATTCCAGACACAAGGTAACTATTCACCTCACAGAAGGTATGGTATCACTCAGTAAGATGCACTTAGGTCCTACTAAATACTCATCTGCAAATCGTTTTGTGTTTTTTTTTCACAGGACACATCATTTAAGTAAATCAGTATGTACCCCTTTCTATGGTCACAGTTTAAGCACACAAATGACAATTAAACCAATTTGACTATTATATAACAGTATGTACATTTTTTATATTTTCAATGGAGCTCGTCTTAGTTTCAACAAAACAGTCAGCCCTGAGGAAGATCTCAGATGGGGAGTCATGACAGAGGGGTTAAACTCATGTAACATTCTGACACTTGAGGAAATTAACGAAGTGACTTATCCGTTACCATTTCACTGTGCTTCAAGTTCCATCACCCACACCAGGGACAGTTTGTGTTAGAAGATAAAAGAAAGTATCTCCTCAAATTCAAGAAGGAAAAAGAACTGACTGCACAATAAATCATAATTGGGTTTTTTTTAAGTCTAAGGGACTGCATAGAAGCAAAACTAATGATTCATATCATGTGTTTGTTTGCAGTTACTCACATGGAATGGCGGTATTAGCGATCAGTTTATGTAACTCACCACAATAAGGACAGAATTTGTAAAATCCATAGTAGGGTGGTATGTTGCATTGTAACATTTTTTTTAACATTGAATACATCATACAATTAAGCACTTGAATCAAATCAGCAAGTATGTATGATGACCTACCGGAATATTGGTATCTCCCGTAATGTATTGGCCTCAACCCTAGAGGTTCCAAATGGTCCGCACCCAGTTGATTCCTTTAATGACTTCAATGATAAACCCTCCCTAATTCTGACTCGAGAGATGGAAAACGGAGCCATCTTTAAAGATGGAAAGCAGGCTTGATAGGCAGAATGGCCCTTCCCAAAAGATTTTTATCGCATGCCATTATTTTCTTGAGACTAAACCAACATCACCGCCAACAAAGTCCGACGAAAAGATATTCATAATAATGGCGCTGCAGAATTTTACATTGACTTTTTGCTTTTAACGTGAGCCCCTACACCGGGACATAAGATGTGCAAATGGTATGTGAATCACACTGTACAAAATGTAATTAAAAAATAAACAGTCCTCAGGCTAAGAGAGTAGGTAATATTTCTATGCCATCTGTGCAGTATGCAGCTCGATAGCCGGATGCCTTACAAAGTCAATGTAACCTTTCCTTTCCTGTGTAAGGGCAAGTGTAATTGGTAACATGTTTGTTGAACCTATCCCACAGCGTCGCCATTTAAGTAACTGCTTTAATGTTTGCTTAACATTTCGCAAAGGACATCCAATGCATCTGAAGAGAGCTTTGGTGTGAACGGTGTTCAACAGCTTTTAATTGTGCCATTACGAATTAATTAGGACCGCATTTACTGCCAATGATTTTCAGAGGAAAAAGTTGTGCTCAAGGAGAAGGACATCCCATAGATATGCCCGCTCATTCAGTGAAAAAAAACAACCTTGCCATATGAATAATACGCAGAACATTAAGAACATTGCTAGTTTAATTTGCCTTATGTCTGATAATTAAGACGAGCAGTGCTGTACTGCGGACGGCGCTAGGACCCGATTGTGGAAGGGTCTCTGTCTCGCAGGTTTGAAGCACCTTTGCAGAACATCCACGGACTGGCCGTAACGGGCACCGGGCGTTCCCCGGTGGACCAGAAGGGTGGCTGACGGTGGTGGGGGAGTTTTTGCAGCAGTGCCAGTCCGTCCCCGAACACCCATCAGATAGTGAGGGCTGCCTATGGAAAGACTGGCTGTGTTTTTTGTGTGTTTTTTTTTTGCTATGAGTTAAGCTTGTGTTAAACCACTCCCCTGCCAGACCATACGTGTTTGACACTCATATGGAGAAAAAAAAACTCACTCAAGTTGCTAATTAAGCCCCTCAAAAAACGTGGGTCGGGAATGCAGCCGATGAACTATTTGACGGGCTATGACCAGCTGAGGTTGTATGACTATTGCCTCATCAGCATTCAGTGCAAGCACTGCAGCATGAAGGTGATAAAAACAACAGAAATATATATGGTAAAGGAAGGGAGAAAGAAGCAGAGCGGGGAGTGAAAAACTCATCTGCTCAGTCTCTGTCGCTCAGACATCATTCTTCATACCTGTTCCCAGTGCGGCAGGGACCGCCATAGATGGTGACATGCTTTACTGACTGCGTTATCACCGTAATGTGGCCTCGACGTGCACTGAATCTGGGATGCTCGCCGTACACAAAAGCGCCGCCTTCAATAAATGGCCCGTGGCTTCCATGAGTGCCGTATAGTCGCGCATTAGTGTGGCCCAGGAGTCTCTGGCAGTAACTTGGCTTCGGAATGCATCATGAAACATTGTATGAAAAGTACTGTATCACTCTGAATCTATTCCATCATCATACATCCTTTATCAGCTGAACAGCACTAATGTTACCCGGCATGTGGAATCATGGGAGGCGACTGATAAACACAGCTCATTCTTCGAGTGAGGTGGGGGAAAACACAAATGTTTATTTCTACTGATTGGAGAGGTTTGTCAAAGCTCTGGTACTGCCTCTGATCCATGTGAGAGTCACAAGAAACCTCCCAGTGCCTAGAGGCCGGGGCAGTACACAGTGGTGCAAAACACGGCATGAATGGTCTACCTTTTTGAGGGTGGGTTGATGAATGGGCCCCACAGGAGGGTTTGATCTTCCAAACACTTTAGTACCCATCTCCATTCTTACAGCTTGAAGTGTTTGTTCCCCGATGAGGGACACTCGTGAATAACTTAGATCCCGGCGCATCAAATAGCTTTAACCATTCTGTATCTATGGGAGCATACCTTGATACATTAGCTCCATAATCAGATGGCATCTCTGTATCTTTCTGCACTATATGAGTCACAGCATTTTTTAATCTAATGTGCATTACACTTATTCCAATATATTTTTGAAAAAAAATAACTGATTTAAGGTGTAATTCATTTTGCTCTACAGATTCTTCTTTTATTCTTCTCATCAACAATGAACAGGAAAGATCAAGGAACCAAGGATTTAATTGGTTTTTGGGAAGGGTGAAGTTATGACCAGGAATAAGATATTTTCTGCCTTACATGAAAAGTATTTTTCAGTTCACTTTGGGGTTCCGTGACCTTATATAGGAACTCGGCTTATGTGGTCACAGAACTCTTTGATGACTTGTAATTTCCCTATAATGTATGGCATGGGGTACTTCATGTCATGCCACATACAGAGAATAGCATCTTCCCTAGTGCTGTAGTATGGTTTAGGGCCTCCATTTGCGTGCATGTTATGTTAGCACGGCTTATTAGAAGTTTAAACGCCATTTTACCTTTTGCTGCTTTTGCACACAACACTGCATAGCTGTTTTTGTAAGTTAGCCTTCACCAAGGTCTACACATGAGAAAAGGTTTGTTTTTCGACATCTCTAGGCATACATTGTGCCCCTAGTCTGCACAGTGAGTGCTGAGCTGTCAAGGTTATCATAACATGTGAGCCTGTTTATCAGCATGTCCGTGTTACACTTTCTAGGCACAACATTTTGGCAGCTGCGAGCCAAGTAAGATTCTGGCGCCTTTATCATAGCACACTTGCCACGATTTCACACACTTGGAAGATTCCAGGGATGCAAAGAGCATTGCTGATCCAGATGTAATTTACACTTACTGAGCGGAAAAGTAATGGGGGTCCCCCAAAACAAGCCCAAGAGACCTTCTTTGGTTTATAATACATAGTTCCTATATAGGGAGGGTGTTAAAACTAGGCGCTATATAACCTGTTTGCACTATCATTGTAACATGATTCCTCCTTTTGTATTTTATGGAATTGTAGCCATGCTGACCATATTATTCTTAATCATATGTCTGCTTATGTTGACTAAAATACTGCGCATGAGATCACGTCGTTAAAATAAATATTTTAACCTTACCGTGTCTCTTATTTTACTCCTGTTGTGGACTGGTATGAGAGTATAACAAAAGAGTGTGCTCACTTCCCACCATTCATGAGAAGGTCCTAAGTCGCATGTTCTAGGTTGTCTAATCATTGGTTACTTTGCTATAGGACGATGAGCTAATGTGACACTGATGCTACCTGGTTGGGGTTCTTCTAGGTACTGAGGTGCGCTTCTAGTACACCACAATTCACTAATGTCCTAGGTCTCTGTGCACAGTTCTGTGTATGAGCAGAAATCCTTGCAACAGTGCATTTTGCTGTTATTTATTGCAAAAGTAGGCCTCCAAATTCAAAGACGAAATTAGGTCAGGCTGAACATGGCTGTTGAAAAATAAAGTGTGTTAACATAATAGGTCTTAAATAATTTAATTCAACTTATATGTAACATAACACAGCTTTTAATGTTGACATGAGTAGGTCTCTAGTTCACTTCCTTTTGTTTTATTTGCACAATTGCATATGATTCTATTTTATTGATGCACTTACCAGCACAGTTTCATATACTTTATTGTTCCTTGAACTAGCACTTGCTGTGGTTGATATAGCACACCCCTAATGCGACCAGTCATCAAATGACGCAGACACAAACACATTGTTCAATGAACAGCTGTAACTCATCGAGCTTTCATACAAAATCTCATAATGCCTTGGCGTACATCAACTACAATTGTTAAGATCACATGAAGCTAAAATGTCCACATCATTCTTCACAGAGATCAATATATTCCTTTCAAAATGTTCCTATTTGAATATATATGTAGGCAAAGTGTTCAAACATAAATGCTCAGTGATGAAGTCACTGTCAACGAATAAGAGCATTTATAACGTGTTTTACCAATCCCTTAATCTAAAGCTTTAGGAACTATATTAAGATGGACATATTGAACTTCTTGATCACTGTGAACTTCGATATAAATGAGTAGGCATACACATGACGTACTGTCATGGTCCAGCATACCTCAGTCAAAAGTAGCCATTAGCAAAGGTATCTCACATCTCAGTTTCACACAGGCCAACAATTCTCCAAGAGGATTGTTGCTCTATGTTTTACTGAGACAGGAGTCATAGATGAGCAACCCCGACCATATAAGGGTATAACAATGAGTCATACCATGAATGGATTCAACTTCAATCTGAGGAGAGGCAGGTTATCGCTGAAATCCATATGTACTTATTTACAAGACCCTTGCTCCACCGGTGCATCACACTGAGGTACGGGCTGAGCAAGGAGCTTGTAAATAAAACCCTATGGGCGGAAGGGAAGGCCTCACATACCAGGAACGTGAATACAATCCATGTAAAGTGGAGGTTCAGGACCTGAAAGTCTTGTCCCTAAAATGGATGTCAGTTCTATAACTTTTTTAAGCATGAGACGACAAACGTACAACTTTACCAACACCAGTACACTTTATTGACGTGCAAAAAGACCTGAAAGGTAAGCAATAGTTTTGGCGATAAAATGCCCTTCTTCTCCTGCAATATGTACTTGGAACGGATGTATGACGTTACAACGCATACTTTTACAACGAATACCATTACAACGAATTTTTTACAACGCAAAAACTTTTACAACGCATACCATTACAACGCAAGATTTTACAACGCAAGTACCTTTACAACGCATACCATTACAACGTAAATATTGGTAAGTATATATATTTTTTTATTTAAATTATTTTAAATTATTAAAATATAATTAAATTTTATGTAATTTTATTTAATTAATTTAATTTAAATATAATTTTAATTTATTTTTACAAATTAACCCTGTACCCCAAAAACCCAAAACTGACCCTGAACCCTAAAAATATTTTTTTTAATTTAAATTAATTTAAATTATTAAAATATAAATAATTTTTATTTAATTACATTTAATTAATTTAATTTAAATACAATTTTATTTTATTTTTACAAATTAACCCTGTACCCCAAAAACTGAAAACTGACCCTGAACCCTAAAAATACCCCTTTACCCAAAAACTGAAAACTGACCCTGAACCCTAAAAATACCCCTTTACCCAAAAACTGAAAACTGACCCTGAACCCTAAAAATACCCCTTTACCCAAAAATTGAAAACTGACCCTGAACCCTAAAAATACCCCTTTACCCAAAAACTGAAAACTGACCCTGAACCCTAAAAATACCCCTTTACCCAAAAACTGAAAACTGACCCTGAACCCTAAAAATACCCCTTTACCCAAAAACTGAAAACTGACCCTGAACCCTAAAAATACCCCTTTATCCAAAAACTGAAAACTGACCCTGAACCCTAAAAATACCCCTTTACCCAAAAACTGAAAACTGACCCTGAACCCTAAAAATACCCTTTTACCCAAAAACTGAAAACTGACACTGAACCCTAAAAATACCCCTTTACCCCAAAACTGAAAACTGACCCTGAACCCTAAAAATACCCCTTTACCCAAAAACTGAAAACTGACCCTGAACCCTAAAAATACCCCTTTACCCAAAAACTGAAAACTGACCCTGAACCCTAAAAATACCCCTTTACCCAAAAACTGAAAACTGACCCTGAACCCTAAAAATACCCCTTTACCCAAAAACCCAAACATATAATATTTTAAAAATAATTATATACTTACCAATACTTACGTTGTAATGGTATGCGTTGTAAAAGTACTTGCGTTGTAAAATCCTGAGTTGTAATGGTATGCGTTGTAAAAGTTTTTGCGTTGTAAAAGTTTCGTTGTAATGGTAGTTCGTTGTAAAAGTTGCGTTGTAAATGTTGTTTCCCACTTGGAACAGTTATTCTTGCTTCAAGCACTAATGCAAAGCATGCGTAAACATCAGGGCAGTCTGCCTCATATTTAGCATTGCTTAATAATGGCATAGCTGTTAGTTTTGTTTTCAGCATGGAAATTAATTGTGTGATTGGTTGAGCAATAAATTCAGATCAAATGATAATTTAATAAGAGTAGAAGATGAATTAACTATTTGCCCAAGGAAGGTTTATGCCGTGATATTTCCATGTTGCTAATGGTGTGGTGAGCTCCTCCGTCCACCTTCCACCAGCCTTGCCCCAAGGACTGCGCTGACTTTCTACCAATTACATTTTAGTTACACAACCAATTATGGTACAGAAATGGACCCTCGCACTGCACATTCACAGCACCTCTGGACCCTGGCGTAATATACTGTATCAAAATGGAGCATTAACCTATAATAAGTTCAGTTTAATAAAACGCTGATGAAACATTGAACTGGTCGGTATATTCTATTCTACAGTAAAAGTGCTAGTACATTAATCTAACTAAAATAACAAGTGCAAAACACAGGTGAGGCAAATAATAAAAAATAAAAAAATAGATAAGACGGTCCATATACTACCCGGTGTCCTGAAATACAAAGATAACTATTTTGTATTCAGCCATCGGTTGTAAATAGTTAGTATTCAAAAGGTTTCTTCATTTGAATTCACAGCAGGCTCTTGGTTGTAGACATTTTACAGCAGTTTTGAAAGGCCAATAAATCATGCAACACTAGCCTATATAAAAATATCTGGTTAGTTATTGCTCACTAACACGTCCAAATGTAGACAAAAATATTTTATTTACTGGCTGTTGAAAACTATAGTTTAAAAAGTCGCTAATGTCTTCAGCTATGCTATTGTAGGCGTTTCGACGTAATTTCCGATTTGAAACTAAAACATATCAATGCATCAAAACTGACCAATTAATTTTCATTTGGGCAACTTTTGGAGAGTGGATGTAGCCTTAAGGCTGGAACCATCGACCTCGAAATTAGAGAACGGGTTTCAAGTCTCAGCACCCACGCTCAACATTCTGTGATTCTGGGCAAACCACTTAATCGCCCCGTGCCTAACAAAAATGAATGTATCCATCTGTAACGAAACTGGTGATCATGTAAATTGCTCTGATGCCTGATATCCTCGGGTCTAGTTCGCGCTATATAAAACTCTAAAAAATAAAAAAATAATCGTGTAGTTCAGGATTCCATATTTTCTGGGAGTACTCGTGACGCACTCGCAAATGGAAAACAAGATTCTCTACAGATTTCCTTAATAAAAATCAAACCACCCCCACTGTAAATATTTTTTAAAGACTTCCAAAACTCTGGTGCTATATTTCGTGTTTTTTTGTCTGTTTTTGAACACTAATGAAAGTGATAAGTTAGTGCTGTAAAGTTAAAACCAGCAAGAAAGCATTGGTGATGACACCCAGCTTTACAAAGGCCGCACATTCCATAACTTAACTCTAGGTGGGCAAAGGCTTACATTTCACTGCAAATTCAGGGAAACGGGAAGTGTCTCTGGCAGTCTTTTGCTGCTGGAAAACATATGCTGTAGTTACACAGATAGTCTGGAAATATATAAAATATTGTATACATTTCTGTTGAGAATGCCAAAATCACTCTGGTCATTTCTACCACATTTTATGGAAGGTTTTGCAGTGGGCCAATGAGTTCACACCAAAGGCAGAGACTACTCATGCTTTTGACATTTAGATTGAACAGCTCTTCACCTTGTTCCCGCCTTGAAACTGGACAGCACTACTCATACTCATACCTTCTCTTGGCTTTGCACTTTTCATCAAACTTCTATAACTCCATTGTCTCCAACAGTTTCCCTTTCAAAATTGTCACCCCCTCTGGATGCACAATGCTAAATTGAGCTTGACTCTGTGAATCAGTGGTTGTTTTCACCCCTTCTCCGTATTATGCCTTCACTCTTTTTGTGTGAGTGGCGTGCATCCACTGGGATTTCAACACACTTTACAGCAATGTTTGTCATTACAATTACTTGATATGGGTCATTCCATCTCTCCTCAAGGCAACTGTTCTACACATGTCTTCTGACATTTCCCCAGTCCTAGGGTTTAGATTGTGGCACTGAACTTCTTTTGTTGCTTCTTGTTGGACTTCGCCCTCTCAGCAGGGTCATCTCCAAACCTTTTGCCTTACCCTTCTTGTTTTCTAAACACTTGGTGCTTTGTGCTTTTAAGCACTATTTCTTTTTAAATCTTTAAAATTGCATACCTCCAATTTCTACTGAAGGGATGTATTCCATTTTGGCCTCAAATAATTTATTAGATTTTACTCTATTTTTTTAAATTGGTGTAGGATATTTCTTGTGTTATGTTTTCACGTTATTATTGTTTGTATGTTGCATAAATACTTCACATTTTGTCTCAAAGTTAAACCTGACTGCTTTTCTGACAAGCTACCTGAGGGTTAAGCACAAGTAATTTGGGAATTGCTTGTGTTTCACCCTGACAACAATTGTGGTTGCTGATTGAGTAGGGTTCCACCCTGCCAGTTAGCCTAATTTCCTATACTTCTGTTGCCAGATTCACCTGGTAAGAGAGATTTTGACCCTATCAACCAGACATTTGCAGTAATCTAGAAATACAACATCAGCAATCAACACAAGGGTAGCTAAAAGAATATGCGGCCACATGCATCAATCTAGGATTTTGCATTTCCTAAATAGCGAAAATTAAGAAATCGCTATTTAGGAAATGCAAAATCCTATGCATCAAGAAATCCTAAAAGTTTTTAGGATTTCTTAATTTTCGGAAATTGCGATTCCTTAATTGCGAATTGCAATTAAGGAATGGCATTACATTGATTCCTATGGGCCTAGAGGCCCATAGGAATCAATGTCGTTTTGCATTTTTTTTTTTGCACTCGCAATTTGTTGATGCATTGCAAGGGTGCAGAGGGGGGTCCAAAGGACCCCCCCTGCACCCCTGAAATGTATTTTAAAGTGCATGTTTCACACACACATGTCCTAAGGACATGTGTGTCTGTAACATGCAAGTTTAAAAAATGCATTTTTTTGCTTTTTTAAAATTTTTCGCAAATTATCACGAGGGTCAACCTCGTGTTAATTTGCACTTCCTATTTCAAAATTCGCAATTTTTTTAAAAAAATGATGCATTGCATTTAAGGAATCGCACAAATGCGATTCCTTAATTGCATTCGCATTTTTAAGAAATGCAAAAAATAGCGAATTTTGACAATCTGTTTCATGCATCCCAAAAACGTATTTAGGAAGTGCAAACGGCCGAATTTACCGATTCGCACCGTTTGCACTTCCTAAATAGGTTGATGCATGTGGGGGATGGTCCAATGTCATTGCTCTCCCCATCAGGACCTCATGGGGTGAGAGACCAGTCTTTCTGTCAGGATGCTTACAATAATCATCAAAACGAGAAGAAGAGCATCCAGGCACTGCAAATCAGTATAAACATGCATCCTGGCCAATTTGTTATTGATGGACTCATTCATCCTTTGTACCATTCCAGAAGATTGAGGACCATAACCAAAATGGAAACTGGTCAATTTGGAGAGTAATACAAATCAATTGTAGAATTTCGTTTTTAAAATCAAAGCCATGATTTGTCTCAAGGTTGACAAGTCAAACTTCAGAATTAATTCCCTCAACAGACGCGTTAACAACTTTAAGGCTGTCTGATCTCTGGGTAAGCTAGGCCTCAATATATTTAGAAAATGAGGAAACAATCACCAGAATGTATTTAAGACCACTGTAAACTAGCATTTCAATGACATCCACCTCTAGTCTTGTAAATTGGTCCTCTGAACTGTCACAGTCAAGTATCAAAGTATTTGTTTTTCATTCTCTCATGATTCTTTTAACACAATAAACAATGTGTACTTAGTCTACCACAACATTTCTAAAATTTGTATTCTAGCAATAGTTTTTTAAAAGTTCTAATCACTGCATCTCTCCGTGTATGGGGCTGATTATGAAGGTAACATTCGATTATGCACAACATTGTGTCTAGTAAAGAATATATATGTTCAGAGGTGACATAAACATCATGATAATTTATTTTACAACCTAAGATTTCCCATTCCCTTTTAACATCATCTGTAGCTTTCACCTGTAGATCTTTCAATTCACTGAAAGAGATTTGGACTGAACTGAACAAGAAACAATTTATATTTTCAGTGTTTTGCTTGGAATCTATTCTTGATTCGTCTTCTTGAGTCTCTTGAACCACTGTTTATTTCTCAAATGCACAGTACCTGGCCACCTGACCAACATATCTGTTTACAAGAGTGACCATTCATATTTTCAACCCATATGGGCAGTACACATAACTACAGCAATCTCTTCTGGCTAATGTAATGTCTCAAGACTGTTTCTGATGGGAGCCCCATAAGATGTCATGAAACCCTTCTGTGAACACTCCAAAAGTATACTGGCTGTCTGTATAAATTGTTACATTCAAAGTTTCTAACAAGCAATAACCCAACCATCTCTGCCACTGAAGTTCCATTTGGCAGATGTGATGCCTCAAGGATTTTGGAAATGGCATACACTGCATAGGCAGTATTCAGTGCTCTATATTGGTTTCTGAAAAAGAAACCATCAACAAGCAAAGTCAGATCAGCCATTTCTGAAAGAATTTATTTTATATCTGGTCTTGATTTCATACATAATTCAGTAACACTTATGCAGTTAAGCTCAATTTCATCTTCCAAAAAACTACAAGGGGGTAGCTCTAATCAGTATGGCTGAGCCAATATCGTAAAAGAACAAAGTGAAAATGCCAGTACTGATGCAAAAATGATTACCAAATTTAGAGACAAAGCCTGAAAAGATAATTCAAGGCCAAGAGCTGATTAATAGCTTTTATTATTTGGTTCCAACGAACAGCTCTATTTTAGAAAAAACATATTCAAAAAGTAGAACAATATTGCATACTATATACACAAATAGAAGGTAGGGGACTCATACACCGTATCAAGCATGTCACAAGCATACAACATTCAACCATTCAAGGACAATTATTAACATGTGCAGTAAATTACAGTGAAAAAGCAAGCATAACAAGGCTGAAAAAAAGGTGAGCCACGGTCTGCAAAATATTTCGGACACTATTACTTAGAGAGTTGTCTATAACAAGTACATTCCGTACACAAATTAAATTATTCTTGGTTTTAACTGATTAAAAGAAAGACAGTAATGTACAAGGGATGGTGAAAAGCAACTAGGTGATTCAAATGGGCTCATCACCCGTGCAGACTCAAGGGTGGCTGTGGGCCTACGCGTTTCGAATCCTGTCGATCTATAAGGATTCTCTTCAGGGCCTTTAGTTATATCTATAACAAAAAAGAAAAAAGAAAGGTTTGAAGAGTTCATATATACATATACAGTGGATCAACTTCAGAGTCCTCACTCAGATCACCCCCTCTCCCATTGGCCCCCTGCCAGGTAGGTGGGAATGCTATGAGAAGGTGGACGCATCAATCTAGAAGCTGACTGGGATACTAAGTGGATGAAACATGGGAACAAATTGATCTAGGTGGTGACCGGGATCGCTACTGTTGAATCTACGTGGCTATGGAGTGCAAACAAGTTATGATCTTACCTGCCTAAATAATAGGCGAGATTGCTATGCTGGAGGCGGAGTCACCTGGAGAAAAGGCGAGGGTGCCTATAGATGGATAGACATACATTAGATCAAGGTAAACATTTTTCATGGCACAAGGCCACAATTTCTACCGAACACTGTCCTTACCTATTATTAAAGAGCCTTAGTGTGGGAGTTTGACGGTCGTCGAGCTAAAAAGGCACGAATTCTAAAAAAGAAAGAAAGCGCAAGCTGGAGTTACCTTGAGTCGCTTCGCAATACTAACACGTTGGAGAATGACTAATCTCAAATCTTACCACTAGGAGTTGGCGTTCGGAGATGCACTTTTTCGGCGATAATATGACAAGCCGTGATTGAAAACGAGGGGCGTTGTCCGACGGGCGCGGCTTGTTGTTTACAAGCGGCTCATGGGGCCCTACAACAGTTAACATAGTACAAGTTAGCGGACCAATGGAGCGAGTCTAACAAGGTTAGAAAGAAAATACAAATCCTCTTACCAGAAACGCGGAGAGACGCGCTGGTCTCATTTTGAAAAAGTAGCTACAATGGAAAGCAACGAAGTGGAAGTTAGTTTCGAGGCAGTCTAGTTTAGCTGACTAATACTGCGAGACAAACAGGAGGTGATACTCACAATTAGTTCTCAGTTCCAGAGTCTCGTTCGACGACGTGGCAAGAAGTAAGTACTCCGGCACAGGCACCTTAGCTGAATTGGCTGCCGTCCGGACACCCATATATACAGGTCGGTGATTGGTTAACGCCTACCTTGTTGCTGGTATTCATTTTAAAACAGAAAACCAGGACTGGATTTAGCGCGCTTACCTGGTTATTCAAAGATTTGGACTCCATAAATAGCATTTTACTCATAATTTGAATATTTCACTCAGTTCATTCAGCCCAGACACCGAAGTGTCAAATTTAACTATTAAAAAGGCTTCCCGTTTTGACAAGGCGAGATTTTGATCGCCACCACGGGGGTTTTTTTCCACTTTGGAAATAACAGTCCATTTGAGGTCACTAACAGCATGCTGCATCCGCGTCCAGTGGAGCACCAAAGGAGCATTTTCGACCTTGTTTTTGATTCTCGATTTGTGTTGCGAGATCCGATGGCGGATCTCTTGGTTGGTTTTACCTATGTACAGTAGGTGACAAGGGCATGTGATGCCATACACAACAAACTTACTTTTACAGTTACTAAAGGATTCATGTTTCCAGAAGATACCGTTATGCTTAAACAGTGAACCCTCAATACAAGATTCACAACAAAGGCAGGTGCCACATTTGTGGTGTCCAACAATGGGGGGCATCCCCATCATTTGGCGCAATGTCGCAGGTTTTTGTGCAGGCATCGCCGCACGGACAATGTGGTTAGCAATGTTGTTTTCCTTTTTGAAGGCAAATAGAGGCATATCCACAAGACTTTCATCCAGGTCTTTCACTAAATGCCAATTCTGCTTGATGACTTTTTTCAGATGGTTGGCATTAGGGCAAAACGTCGTGACGCAAACCTGTCGTTTCAGTGCAGGTTTCTTTTTCCGTTCTAGGGTAGTCTCCCGCGGTGTCCACTGTGCTCTCTTCATACAGCTCTTCACAAGTTTCTTAGGATATCCCCTGTCGCACAATTTCGATGTTAACTTGGCTGAATGATGTTGAAAATCTTCCTTAAATGTACAGTTCCTGCGAACTCGAAGGAACTGCCCATAGGGGAGGTTTTCTCTGAGATTTCTAGGATGGTTACTTGAAAACATAAGTGACTTGTTTCTATCAGTGGGCTTGCTGTATAATGTTGTGGCCAGTTTCCCTTCACAAGGGAAAACCTCCACGTCTAGGGAAGCAATCTTCCTAGTGGAACTAGAAATACTGAATTTTATATCAGCAGTTCTGTTATTTAACCATTGGTGGAACTGGTCAAGGGTGTCGCTGTCACCTGTCCAAGTCATAAAAACATCATCAATAAACCGGAGCCACGCTCCGATGTATTGAATGAAAGGATTGTTCTGGTAGATATATGTCTCTTCATACATTGCCATAAACAACACCGCTAATTCCGGCGCAAAGGGACACCCCATGGCTACTCCCTTTACTTGGTAGTAGTATTCGCCATTAAAACAGAAATAATTCTTCTTTAAGGCGAAAGCTGCCAAGTCCACGATGAAGTTAGTGGGCACCTGCGTCGGTCTGGGTCTGGAGTCAAGATAATGTGTAAGTACTGCTATCGCCTCATCTTGAGGGATCTGGGTATAAAGAGCAGTTACATCCATAGTAACAAGTCTGTCTCTGTTTTCACAAAAGTCAATTCCTTCTAATTTGTTTATAAAGTCAGTTGTGTCCTGAAGGTAGGATTTGACACTGATCATAAATTCTTTTAGAAAACAGTCTACATATTTAGCTGATGGCTCTAATACAGACCCACATCCAGCAACGATGGGTCTGCCAGGGGGGTGGTCAGGATCTTTATGTATCTTAGGCAATACATAGAACATCGGCACCTTTGGATGTTGAATTTTGAGATATTCGAATTCTTTTGGTCCAACAAAGCCCGAATCAAAACCTTTTTGTATGATAGCAAATAGTTCGTTCTGGAGGTCAGTGGTGGGGTCTTTATTTATTTTACGGTAGCAGCTACTATCTGCCAGCTGTCTCATGACCTCAGTGGTGTAGTCATTGATATCCCACACTACAATCGCTCCACCTTTGTCGGCCTGCTTTATTATGACCGTACTATCAGTTTTAAGGTTGTTTAGAGCTATCATCTGTGCCTTGGTGGTATTATATTTTACATATTTCCTCTCTTTTTCCATAGCCGAAATAGCCGATAGAACACTTTTTTCGAAGGTAAGTAGGTTTTTTGAAACTTTACTTGCCGGAGGACAAAAAATGGATTTGTTCTTAAGGCCGGTGACCTCCATAGGCTGGTTACTGGGGGTTTCCCTAAAGAAGACAGTCAATCTTAATTTCCTGCAAAATTCAATGAATTCTGACTTCATTTTGACGAAGTCAGTTCTTTTGGAGGGGACAAAAGATAGTCCTGTAGCCAACATGCTTTCTTCATCAGGTGTTAAATTTTTTTTAGATACATTGAAAATAGGCGACGCGTTTAGTTTTTGTACTGCTGTCGTCTGGTTTTCATTTCCCATGGGATGTTGGTTCTCACTCGTCCCCTGGGCAATGTTTGGCCTCTCCCTAAAAAATGAGGATTTGACGATTGATTTTGTTGCTGTGGGTTAATGTTCCAGTTCCGATTCCTATTGGGACGGTTGTAGTTACCGGTAGAGTCACTATCAGTTCCTGATGACGATGTATCACTGAAGGAAATGAACTGCTTTCGCGATCTTCCCTGATTACCTGGAAGAAAACGTCTTGATTCCGCTTTGGAATAAAAATCGGCCTGCAAGTAAGGGTATATATTGTCTAGGGAAAAGACTTTTTTATCCTTCTCAAATTGGTTAGATTTCTGAGTTATTGAGTGATCTTTAAATTCTTGGATTTCTTTATTGACTTTATCCAAGAGAGCTTTGGCGTCAGCTATGGTGGGGTTGATACTTATTTCTGACTCTAATTTAGAGATTTCAGCTAGTTCTTCTTTCGATATTCTAACAGCTGTCTCTACTGTTAGAACCATTAAATCTCTACTGCATTTAGTTTCTATCATGGAAAAACCTTTTTTGAATATCGGGTCTTCGGTAAAGATTACGGGTATGTTTTTAATTTGTAAACCAGCAGGAATGGTGCCTTCCCGGAGGTGTTGCAACAAGAAGTGACCATGGAGATCTGTCCTTATCTGCTTCTTTTTAAGACGAATCAATTTATCTGATTCATTAGATGTAGTAGCTGTCTCACTTAAAGTAACTGAGGAGAAAATGGGAGGGTCACTGAGGAAGTTTCTGATATGGTCCTCTGTATAGGCGAAAGTATCTTTTTCTGCCATCACTCTAAAAAAAATGAGAAGAAAGGAGAGATTAAGAACACTCAATAAGGGGGAAAAAAATTAAGAAATAGCATGCAAGTAAGACACAATCATGCAATCAATGAAAAATACAAGGGTAGCAAACAGTCTATCCTTACTTCAAATGAATGAATAACAACGCCTCGCGGGCCAGTGCCCGCAATTATAACCAAAAAACTACAAGGGGGTAGCTCTAATCAGTATGGCTGAGCCAATATCGTAAAAGAACAAAGTGAAAATGCCAGTACTGATGCAAAAATGATTACCAAATTTAGAGACAAAGCCTGAAAAGATAATTCAAGGCCAAGAGCTGATTAATAGCTTTTATTATTTGGTTCCAACGAACAGCTCTATTTTAGAAAAAACATATTCAAAAAGTAGAACAATATTGCATACTATATACACAAATAGAAGGTAGGGGACTCATACACCGTATCAAGCATGTCACAAGCATACAACATTCAACCATTCAAGGACAATTATTAACATGTGCAGTAAATTACAGTGAAAAAGCAAGCATAACAAGGCTGAAAAAAAGGTGAGCCACGGTCTGCAAAATATTTCGGACACTATTACTTAGAGAGTTGTCTATAACAAGTACATTCCGTACACAAATTAAATTATTCTTGGTTTTAACTGATTAAAAGAAAGACAGTAATGTACAAGGGATAGTGAAAAGCAAATAGGTGATTCAAATGGGCTCATCACCCGTGCAGACTCAAGGGTGGCTGTGGGCCTACGCGTTTCGAATCCTGTCGATCTATAAGGATTCTCTTCAGGGCCTTTAGTTATATCTATAACAAAAAAGAAAAAAGAAAGGTTTGAAGAGTTCATATATACATATACAGTGGATCAACTTCAGAGTCCTCACTCAGATCACCCCCTCTCCCATTGGCCCCCTGCCAGGTAGGTGGGAATGCTATGAGAAGGTGGACGCATCAATCTAGAAGCTGACTGGGATACTAAGTGGATGAAACATGGGAACAAATTGATCTAGGTGGTGACCAGGATCGCTACTGTTGAATCTACGTGGCTATGGAGTGCAAACAAGTTATGATCTTACCTGCCTAAATAATAGGCGAGATTGCTATGCTGGAGGCGGAGTCACCTGGAGAAAAGGCGAGGGTGCCTATAGATGGATAGACATACATTAGATCAAGGTAAACATTTTTCTTGGCACAAGGCCACAATTTCTACCGAACACTGTCCTTACCTATTATTAAAGAGCCTTAGTGTGGGAGTTTGACGGTCGTCGAGCTAAAAAGGCACGAATTCTAAAAAAGAAAGAAAGCGCAAGCTGGAGTTACCTTGAGTCGCTTCGCAATACTAACACGTTGGAGAATGACTAATCTCAAATCTTACCACTAGGAGTTGGCGTTCGGAGATGCACTTTTTCGGCGATAATATGACAAGCCGTGATTGAAAACGAGGGGCGTGGTCCGACGGGCGCGGCTTGTTGTTTACAAGCGGCTCATGGGGCCCTACAACAGTTAACATAGTACAAGTTAGCGGACCAATGGAGCGAGTCTAACAAGGTTAGAAAGAAAATACAAATCCTCTTACCAGAAACGCGGAGAGACGCGCTGGTCTCATTTTGAAAAAGTAGCTACAATGGAAAGCAACGAAGTGGAAGTTAGTTTCGAGGCAGTCTAGTTTAGCTGACTAATACTGCGAGACAAACAGGAGGTGATACTCACAATTAGTTCTCAGTTCCAGAGTCTCGTTCGACGACGTGGCAAGAAGTAAGTACTCCGGCACAGGCACCTTAGCTGAATTGGCTGCCGTCCGGACACCCATATATACAGGTCGGTGATTGGTTAACGCCTACCTTGTTGCTGGTATTCATTTTAAAACAGAAAACCAGGACTGGATTTAGCGCGCTTACCTGGTTATTCAAAGATTTGGACTCCATAAATAGCATTTTACTCATAATTTGAATATTTCACTCAGTTCATTCAGCCCAGACACCGAAGTGTCAAATTTAACTATTAAAAAGGCTTCCCGTTTTGACAAGGCGAGATTTTGATCGCCACCACGGGGGTTTTTTTCCACTTTGGAAATAACAGTCCATTTGAGGTCACTAACAGCATGCTGCATCCGCGTCCAGTGGAGCACCAAAGGAGCATTTTCGACCTTGTTTTTGATTCTCGATTTGTGTTGCGAGATCCGATGGCGGATCTCTTGGTTGGTTTTACCTATGTACAGTAGGTGACAAGGGCATGTGATGCCATACACAACAAACTTACTTTTACAGTTACTAAAGGATTCATGTTTCCAGAAGATACCGTTATGCTTAAACAGTGAACCCTCAATACAAGATTCACAACAAAGGCAGGTGCCACATTTGTGGTGTCCAACAATGGGGGGCATCCCCATCATTTGGCGCAATGTCGCAGGTTTTTGTGCAGGCATCGCCGCACGGACAATGTGGTTAGCAATGTTGTTTTCCTTTTTGAAGGCAAATAGAGGCATATCCACAAGACTTTCATCCAGGTCTTTCACTAAATGCCAATTCTGCTTGATGACTTTTTTCAGATGGTTGGCATTAGGGCAAAACGTCGTGACGCAAACCTGTCGTTTCAGTGCAGGTTTCTTTTTCCGTTCTAGGGTAGTCTCCCGCGGTGTCCACTGTGCTCTCTTCATACAGCTCTTCACAAGTTTCTTAGGATATCCCCTGTCGCACAATTTCGATGTTAACTTGGCTGAATGATGTTGAAAATCTTCCTTAAATGTACAGTTCCTGCGAACTCGAAGGAACTGCCCATAGGGGAGGTTTTCTCTGAGATTTCTAGGATGGTTACTTGAAAACATAAGTGACTTGTTTCTATCAGTGGGCTTGCTGTATAATGTTGTGGCCAGTTTCCCTTCACAAGGGAAAACCTCCACGTCTAGGAAAGCAATCTTCCTAGTGGAACTAGAAATACTGAATTTTATATCAGCAGTTCTGTTATTTAACCATTGGTGGAACTGGTCAAGGGTGTCGCTGTCACCTGTCCAAGTCATAAAAACATCATCAATAAACCGGAGCCACGCTCCGATGTATTGAATGAAAGGATTGTTCTGGTAGATATATGTCTCTTCATACATTGCCATAAACAACACCGCTAATTCCGGCGCAAAGGGACACCCCATGGCTACTCCCTTTACTTGGTAGTAGTATTCGCCATTAAAACAGAAATAATTCTTCTTTAAGGCGAAAGCTGCCAAGTCCACGATGAAGTTAGTGGGCACCTGCGTCGGTCTGGGTCTGGAGTCAAGATAATGTGTAAGTACTGCTATCGCCTTATCTTGAGGGATCTGGGTATAAAGAGCAGTTACATCCATAGTAACAAGTCTGTCTCTGTTTTCACAAAAGTCAATTCCTTCTAATTTGTTTATAAAGTCAGTTGTTCATTTGAAGTAAGGATAGACTGTTTGCTACCCTTGTATTTTTCATTGATTGCATGATTGTGTCTTACTTGCATGCTATTTCTTAATTTTTTTCCCCCTTATTGAGTGTTCTTAATCTTTTTTAGAGTGATGGCAGAAAAAGATACTTTCGCCTATACAGAGGACCATATCAGAAACTTCCTCAGTGACCCTCCCATTTTCTCCTCAGTTACTTTAAGTGAGACAGCTACTACATCTAATGAATCAGATAAATTGATTCGTCTTAAAAAGAAGCAGATAAGGACAGATCTCCATGGTCACTTCTTGTTGCAACACCTCCGGGAAGGCACCATTCCTGCTGGTTTACAAATTAAAAACATACCCGTAATCTTTACCGAAGACCCGATATTCAAAAAAGGTTTTTCCATGATAGAAACTAAATGCAGTAGAGATTTAATGGTTCTAACAGTAGAGACAGCTGTTAGAATATCGAAAGAAGAACTAGCTGAAATCTCTAAATTAGAGTCAGAAATAAGTATCAACCCCACCATAGCTGACGCCAAAGCTCTCTTGGATAAAGTCAATAAAGAAATCCAAGAATTTAAAGATCACTCAATAACTCAGAAATCTAACCAATTTGAGAAGGATAAAAAAGTCTTTTCCCTAGACAATATATACCCTTACTTGCAGGCCGATTTTTATTCCAAAGCGGAATCAAGACGTTTTCTTCCAGGTAATCAGGGAAGATCGCGAAAGCAGTTCATTTCCTTCAGTGATACATCGTCATCAGGAACTGATAGTGACTCTACCGGTAACTACAACCGTCCCAATAGGAATCGGAACTGGAACATTAACCCACAGCAACAAAATCAATCGTCAAATCCTCATTTTTTAGGGAGAGGCCAAACATTGCCCAGGGGACGAGTGAGAACCAACATCCCATGGGAAATGAAAACCAGACGACAGCAGTACAAAAACTAAACACGTCGCCTATTTTCAATTTATCTAAAAAAAATTTAACACCTGATGAAGAAAGCATGTTGGCTAAAGGACTATCTTTTGTCCCCTCCAAAAGAACTGACTTCGTCAAAATGAAGTCAGAATTCATTGAATTTTGCAGGAAATTAAGATTGACTGTCTTCTTTAGGGAAACCCCCAGTAACCAGCCTATGGAGGTCACCGGCCTTAAGAACAAATCCATTTTTTGTCCTCCGGCAAGTAAAGTTCCCAAAAACCTACTTACCTTCGAAAAAAGTGTTCTATCGGCTATTTCGGCTATGGAAAAAGAGAGGAAATATGTAAAATATAATACCACCAAGGCACAGATGATAGCTCTAAACAACCTTAAAACTGATAGTACGGTCATAATAAAGCAGGCCGACAAAGGTGGAGCGATTGTAGTGTGGGATATCAATGACTACACCACTGAGGTCATGAGACAGCTGGCAGATAGTAGCTGCTACCGTAAAATAAATAAAGACCCCACCACTGACCTCCAGAACGAACTATTTGCTATCATACAAAAAGGTTTTGATTCGGGCTTTGTTGGACCAAAAGAATTCGAATATCTCAAAATTCAACATCCAAAGGTGCCGATGTTCTATGTATTGCCTAAGATACATAAAGATCCTGACCACCCCCCTGGCAGACCCATCGTTGCTGGATGTGGGTCTGTATTAGAGCCATCAGCTAAATATGTAGACTGTTTTCTAAAAGAATTTATGATCAGTGTCAAATCCTACCTTCAGGACACAACTGACTTTATAAACAAATTAGAAGGAATTGACTTTTGTGAAAACAGAGACAGACTTGTTACTATGGATGTAACTGCTCTTTATACCCAGATCCCTCAAGATGAGGCGATAGCAGTACTTACACATTATCTTGACTCCAGACCCAGACCGACGCAGGTGCCCACTAACTTCATCATGGACTTGGCAGCTTTCGCCTTAAAGAAGAATTATTTCTGTTTTAATGGCGAATACTACTACCAAGTAAAGGGAGTAGCCATGGGGTGTCCCTTTGCGCCGGAATTAGCGGTGTTGTTTATGGCAATGTATGAAGAGACATATATCTACCAGAACAATCCTTTCATTCAATACATCGGAGCGTGGCTCCGGTTTATTGATGATGTTTTTATGACTTGGACAGGTGACAGCGACACCCTTGACCAGTTCCACCAATGGTTAAATAACAGAACTGCTGATATAAAATTCAGTATTTCTAGTTCCACTAGGAAGATTGCTTTCCTAGACGTGGAGGTTTTCCCTTGTGAAGGGAAACTGGCCACAACATTATACAGCAAGCCCACTGATAGAAACAAGTCACTTATGTTTTCAAGTAACCATCCTAGAAATCTCAGAGAAAACCTCCCCTATGGGCAGTTCCTTCGAGTTCGCAGGAACTGTACATTTAAGGAAGATTTTCAACATCATTCAGCCAAGTTAACATCGAAATTGTGCGACAGGGGATATCCTAAGAAACTTGTGAAGAGCTGTATGAAGAGAGCACAGTGGACACCGCGGGAGACTACCCTAGAACGGAAAAAGAAACCTGCACTGAAACGACAGGTTTGCGTCACGACGTTTTGCCCTAATGCCAACCATCTGAAAAAAGTCATCAAGCAGAATTGGCATTTAGTGAAAGACCTGGATGAAAGTCTTGTGGATATGCCTCTATTTGCCTTCAAAAAGGAAAACAACATTGCTAACCACATTGTCCGTGCGGCGATGCCTGCACAAAAACCTGCGACATTGCGCCAAATGATGGGGATGCCCCCCATTGTTGGACACCACAAATGTGGCACCTGCCTTTGTTGTGAATCTTGTATTGAGGGTTCACTGTTTAAGCATAACGGTATCTTCTGGAAACATGAATCCTTTAGTAACTGTAAAAGTAAGTTTGTTGTGTATGGCATCACATGCCCTTGTAACCTACTGTACATAGGTAAAACCAACCAAGAGATCCGCCATCGGATCTCGCAACACAAATCGAGAATCAAAAACAAGGTCGAAAATGCTCCTTTGGTGCTCCACTGGACGCGGATGCAGCATGCTGTTAGTGACCTCAAATGGACTGTTATTTCCAAAGTGGAAAAAAAACCCCGTGGTGGCGATCAAAATCTCGCCTTGTCAAAACGGGAAGCCTTTTTAATAGTTAAATTTGACACTTCGGTGTCTGGGCTGAATGAACTGAGTGAAATATTCAAATTATGAGTAAAATGCTATTTATGGAGTCCAAATCTTTGAATAACCAGGTAAGCGCGCTAAATCCAGTCCTGGTTTTCTGTTTTAAAATGAATACCAGCAACAAGGTAGGCGTTAACCAATCACCGACCTGTATATATGGGTGTCCGGACGGCAGCCAATTCAGCTAAGGTGCCTGTGCCGGAGTACTTACTTCTTGCCACGTCGTCGAACGAGACTCTGGAACTGAGAACTAATTGTGAGTATCACCTCCTGTTTGTCTCGCAGTATTAGTCAGCTAAACTAGACTGCCTCGAAACTAACTTCCACTTCGTTGCTTTCCATTGTAGCTACTTTTTCAAAATGAGACCAGCGCGTCTCTCCGCGTTTCTGGTAAGAGGATTTGTATTTTCTTTCTAACCTTGTTAGACTCGCTCCATTGGTCCGCTAACTTGTACTATGTTAACTGTTGTAGGGCCCCATGAGCCGCTTGTAAACAACAAGCCGCGCCCGTCGGACAACGCCCCTCGTTTTCAATCACGGCTTGTCATATTATCGCCGAAAAAGTGCATCTCCGAACGCCAACTCCTAGTGGTAAGATTTGAGATTAGTCATTCTCCAACGTGTTAGTATTGCGAAGCGACTCAAGGTAACTCCAGCTTGCGCTTTCTTTCTTTTTTAGAATTCGTGCCTTTTTAGCTCGACGACCGTCAAACTCCCACACTAAGGCTCTTTAATAATAGGTAAGGACAGTGTTCGGTAGAAATTGTGGCCTTGTGCCAAGAAAAATGTTTACCTTGATCCAATGTATGTCTATCCATCTATAGGCACCCTCGCCTTTTCTCCAGGTGACTCCGCCTCCAGCATAGCAATCTCGCCTATTATTTAGGCAGGTAAGATCATAACTTGTTTGCACTCCATAGCCACGTAGATTCAACAGTAGCGATCCCGGTCACCACCTAGATCAATTTGTTCCCATGTTTCATCCACTTAGTATCCCAGTCAGCTTCTAGATTGATGCGTCCACCTTCTCATAGCATTCCCACCTACCTGGCAGGGGGCCAATGGGAGAGGGGGTGATCTGAGTGAGGACTCTGAAGTTGATCCACTGTATATGTATATATGAACTCTTCAAACCTTTCTTTTTTCTTTTTTGTTATAGATATAACTAAAGGCCCTGAAGAGAATCCTTATAGATCGACAGGATTCGAAACGCGTAGGCCCACAGCCACCCTTGAGTCTGCACGGGTGATGAGCCCATTTGAATCACCTAGTTGCTTTTCACCATCCCTTGTACATTACTGTCTTTCTTTTAATCAGTTAAAACCAAGAATAATTTAATTTGTGTACGGAATGTACTTGTTATAGACAACTCTCTAAGTAATAGTGTCCGAAATATTTTGCAGACCGTGGCTCACCTTTTTTTCAGCCTTGTTATGCTTGCTTTTTCACTGTAATTTACTGCACATGTTAATAATTGTCCTTGAATGGTTGAATGTTGTATGCTTGTGACATGCTTGATACGGTGTATGAGTCCCCTACCTTCTATTTGTGTATATAGTATGCAATATTGTTCTACTTTTTGAATATGTTTTTTCTAAAATAGAGCTGTTCGTTGGAACCAAATAATAAAAGCTATTAATCAGCTCTTGGCCTTGAATTATCTTTTCAGGCTTTGTCTCTAAATTTGGTAATCATTTTTGCATCAGTACTGGCATTTTCACTTTGTTCTTTTACAATTTCATCTTCAGCATCTTTGTCCTTGTCTTCACAGCTTTTGTATAAAATGGAACGCAATGTTGCTGGCTTTAAAGAATTACGTCTTCTGATTGAGATGTTTTCAGCTGCCAGTATAACTTGTTCACATCTGATCACACAACTGTTTGTCATATGCAGACTCCTTGTATGTCAAAACACACAAGCTGATGGACGGGATGTTGCACAATGGCAAAACATTCACAGATCTGGGTTTAATCCATCGTTATGTTGCTCACCAAGCCACCCCAGTTCAGACATGGCCATATGCAAATCAGTCTTGACCTTGTGCCTCAAGGGAACAGTCCAGACCAAACTGCCAAGCCATGTCTTCCCTGGACCGGAATCAAGCATCCTAGGACCGGATTCTGGCTATCAGCCGTGTCCAGCCAGGATAGCTTGACTCCAGTGGCATAGTGAGCACGGAACCCACGCCTGGGCATACCCTTCCCATAAAGGGTGAACAGCAAAACACACAAGATGATGGACGGAATGTTACACAATGGCAAAACATTCACCCCCAGTCACAGATCTGGGGTTAATCCATTGTTATTTTGCTCACCAAGCCACTTCAGTTCAGACATGGCCATATGCAAATCAGTCTTGACGCTGTGCCTAATGGGTACAGTCCAGACCGAACTGCCAAGCCATGTCTTCCCTGGATCGGAATAAAGCATCCTAAGACCGGTTTCTGGCTATCAGCCATCTTCAGCCAGGATAGCTTGACTCCAGTGGCGTAGTTAGCCTTGACTCCAGTGGCGTACTCCTTGTATGTGTCACCAAGATCTCATCAGTATGTGGATCATGAACAATTAACAAATGTCCCATCACAATTCTTTCACTTTCTTCAATTGCAATGCAAACTGCTGCAATAGATTTCAAATAACCTCTCAGGAATCTCACACCCAGGGTCATTTGCTGGCTTATTGACCCCTAAAACCATTAATGACACACCGGTAATTATATGTTACCTGGTACATATATGTCTCATTTCCATTTCGTATGTTAAAGGATCTCAGCCATCAACACATTTGCAGCCCTATGGCAATGGCACACAAACCCCCAGCATTCGTTTTGCATGGTTTTTTTTGTAACCTCGATTACAACTGAAGTGTTTGGTAGAGATTCATGTTTACAGTGTTACACATGCATGCTTTTGCTCTTTGTGGCACAGTGGAAGTTACTGAACTCTTGCGACCATCTTGGCCATGACTTTAGTATTTAAGCCATGCCCAAGCCCGACTCAGAGCTCTGACTCAAGTCGTGGAGGGAGTGCACATCACTCTATCTCCTGTTCTGTTTTTTCTGAAGAACCAAACATTTACTATAAAAAAGAAACGGGATTGCCATTGAGCTCTCTGTTAATGTAATGGGCACTTTAGTTTACCTTCAGGACTGCATGACGTAGACACTACTCCTCCCTCTGAGGCCCCGTCATTGGACATTATTTTCTGGGGGAAAACAGAGGAAAATCATTTTTCAAAATCAATGGATTCTGTTGGTCTCACAGGTCATATGGCATTTTGCTTTTAATATTTTGCTGCAACACTGGGGCTGTAGGCATATTCATGTGAAACTGTCTCTGAACATGCACTCTCTGCACAGAAACCAGTTATGCTGGAGCTATCAATTGTACTTATGTTCGATTCGCAAATCTCTACATCTGGTGAGCAAAATCATTCTGAATTTGATCTGCATTCTGTCAACATTTTCATTTCTAGTGCCTGATTTTACCACAGAAGTGGCAAGCAGTGTTCTTCTTTAGCATTGCAACATTTGCATTAATTCCAGAAATATGCACAATCCTTCTTCGATGACCTTGTATTTGCATCATTCCAGTTCCCATTCTCACACCTTACATTGAAGGCATCAAATTAATTTCAGCATTGTGTGAATGTTCATATTTCAAATCAGAACCCATTAACTGATTAATGCTAATCATCTCCAATTGTTTTGCCTGGGCAATCATCAGGTTATCTTTGATTCCTTTCTGCTTTGAGTCAAACCAACCACTTATGTAGTTGGCAAGATTTAGAATGTTATCTATACCCTTCATCTGCCAGCACATCTTACTTTGCTGTATATGATTACTAAGCTCCGGGCATAAGCCCATGACAAACACAGAAACTAAACCACTAGTACCATATTTCTCTGAATCTTCAACCCCACTATGTTTCTTAATAATCTGCATATGTCTCTCAGAATAAGCAAGCACTGATTCTTTCAGCTCTAGTGAAGTTCTCAGAATCTTTCTCAATTGCCATCTTTCTCTGGATCCTTCTTTTTCAAATGATCAATGACCTGCTTGTATTTGTAAGCAACTACATAAGAAGGAGCACTTTTTTGACACAATCCTTGCTAGGTCCTCAGTCGGCGAAGCAACAGCAACTTTACACTCAGGCCACAAATTATTAAGGACTACAATTTTAAGTAATGAATTCAAATAAGTCCAAAGCATTTTCAAAATAGCTGTCAACCTATGATCCTCCTTGTAGCTCCTTTCAGGTTCTTCTCCCAATTTTAGAAGACTTGTTGTGAACGCATAAAGATCAGCTCTCGTCCAGGAAACATGCACATGATTTTCTGCATATACTTCTCTCAATGTGAATTCTGAAACTGTCCCTGTTTCTAAATATCTTGCAAACCCCTTCACCATCTTCCCTATAGCTTATCATTTGCTGTCCCCCTTTTCCATCATTCCCTGTCTGTCTTTAGGTCACTTAATTCCCTCTTCTTTTCTATTAAATACCTAATCTGGGCTGCTATTGTTATTAAACCTATTTGTTTGTTTCATCTTTAGCAGAATTCATATTATAATTTCTCCCTACATTTCTCATTTTACTAATATCAATCTCACACTCATCAGCCAAATCCTCAAGTTTATTATGTGCCTTGTTTGCACATCTTGCAGGCTCTTTAACCAAATATCTTATTTCATCAACATCATTTGTCAATAATCTATTCAGATATAACACACAAATTGGGGAGGGCCTGAGGGACATTTAAAGACCTGCAAAGGTTGTATCCCCAGTATCAATATATGAACAACCTAACAAACCTATGGGTCTATCATCTGAAGAATTAATCAGGAATACATATTATACCTCAGCAACACATTGGTATGCTAAAAGGAAATCAGAAAAGAGGATTCTGACTACAGGCGTCGTGCAGAAGATGGTTAACCCTGTGTTAGTAGAGTGAGTAACTATTTCTGGATTCCCATCAAAAAACATATGTGATCAATATTATCATATGGTCCTCCGTCCTGGGTCTTGTGTCTCTAGATCACCGAGACAGCTGTAGTACCCTTCACGGACTCATAGTTCACATGTGCCAACAAATGGACAACCATAAGAATCTGATCTGACGGGTGAAGTGCAGTGCAAAAAGAAAAGTGCGTGAAATTTAAAATAGGATAGAGAGTCTCATAATATTTTTATTCAGCCAAGACCTCTTCCTAACTAAAACCAAGAACAGCGCAAATCATAACTACTGCAGTTTAACAAATATCTGCATGGGGGCCAACATGTTTCAGCCTTAATGGGAAATGAACCCTAGGCTTTCTTCAGGGCCTCTGTTCTCATATCGATGCGACTGCAAAACTAGTGTTGGTGTAAAACTCAATTCAAAAGAAAATATTACTGTGATATATATTATTTAGTAAAGGATATAAGTCTCCATAAACTGTAACTTCACTCCTCCGGCACCTGGTACCTCTGTTGGATCTGTAGAGGAAGAAGTAAAATAAACACACCGAACACTGGGAAAAAAAACCCTATGAGTTAAGGACCATTCCTTTACTCTATTGCCTAAATTAAATGTCTAACTTTAGTACATATTACCACTCACCCAGTGTGACCGGGGAAGAGACCTCACCTCGTCCTGGACCTGGCTCAGGCGTAGTGAGACCCCGCTCTGAAAAGCAAAAAGTACACTGGAACTGAACATGGGTTGTAGGATTCATTAATCCTATATCATCCCACTCCCTACATGTACCAGTGAATTTACCTAGCTTTTCAAGCCAACTCTATGCTACTTAGATCTTGCTCTCTAGGACATCACCCCACCCCAAATGTATCTACCGTTCCTCTCATTGTCAAAGTTTTAGTATATCAAGGAGATCACTAATAAACCTCCTAAGAACACACAAGGTAATCTGTGTGTCTCTGTCCAGCTATTCCATAAACTAAGTGAGCTACGAAGGCTGTGAAATTTAGTGATGAAAGCCTAATGTGGCTCCTTACCTGTCCGGCGTTGCCTCTAGCCGTAGCTGAGACAGGGGGAGGCAAGGAGCCATGCAATGACAAGCTTTTTCATTCGTCACTAAGTGGCCTGTCCACCAATCGGGTGTAATTGCTTGGCAGTTGTACAAATGATTATTTCTCTGTTCTGTACCGTTTCCCGAGTAATATCTCTGTTTGCATCTTATTGCCCAAGTTATTTACTTAATGCATGATTTGTGGCGATCGAAAAACTTTTTGAAGATAACACTCGATCGCGTGATCTCGCGATGTTCCGTTTGACTACAAAATGACGTCATCGCGCCAAAGTTTGTAGTTTAACTAGCCGTATTGGTGTATATGATTGCCTTCGCCTATCATATTCAGGACTATTGTGAGTCTTATGGGCTATCCTAATGTACTCGAGACTGCAGCTCCCGAGTTGCAAAAGAACAAAATCAGGTGGGTATGATATTGCGAGGCATATCAGAACTACATGATGACGTCACCGCGTCCTGTCATGTAGTTCACTCTCTATGATTCTCGCCGCTAAGTGAGCATTAGCAGAACTGCCCCATTGCATCATTGCGTCCTATCAGGTAGTTCTTTAACCTAGTAGTACCCAAAACTCAGGCTAGAAACACATCGCGAAGGGTTTCTGGGCGCCAAATACCAGGTTTGTTTAGGCATATATGTTATGAATCATAAATATCATACAAATCAAGTGTCAACGCTGTTATTATTAACTGCTTCTCTTCTTCACTATCAAACTAGTGGGACCAGTGGAAGGACAACAGAAACCTCTCTTTGTCTAACCTTGTGTGTCCCAGATCATCCCTCTATGTGTCAGATCCTCATTAAATTAAGTTCTTGACACGAGAGACCTTGATTACATAAATAAATACCATGCATTCCCTACTCAGAACACCTCACACTGACGGTAGAATAGAAACCATGCGCCACTCTCGTCCAATTATGGTTGTGTCAGTGGGCAAAGTACTATGTATTGTCACATATGGGTGTGTGTATGGTCCCTGATTTCACTTGAGGCTTAGCCAGGGTATATCATCATTGAGCCCCCGTGTGTCCGTACGTAATTTAAAAACCCATTTTTGTTCCTTCCTGAAAAGAAAATTGGCCACATCTGTGACATGTGATGGTATAAAGGGTTTTTCAAGTACGGTCCATGTAAAGTCTGTTTCTCCATGATTTTTCACCAGGAAGTGTTGTGTCAGCTTAGAGACATTCTTCTTGCATCTAAATGTGCTCTTGTGCTCTAGCATGCGTGTCTTCACTTTTCTGGTCGTCATCCCAATATATTTCTCATTACAGGGACATGTGATTTGATAGATTAAGTTCTCACTATTACAATTGGTGAAATGCCGCAATTCCCATGGTTTCGTGGTGCCGATATCAATGCTAGTGATGTTACAGGTGAGGGCACACATCGAGCAAGTACCACATGGGTGATGTCCTTTAATTGCAGGTAGGTCCTAAAGGGTACCTAACTGCCTCTTTTCTTGTTCTCGTGGACGAGTGTGCACTAAACAGTCTCTCAAACTGCTTGCTCTCTTAAACGCAAAAAGAGGATACTCAATCTTCTCTTTACCACTATTGAGTATCCGCCAATGTCGTCTTATGATCTTTTGCACACTTGTGGACTTCGTGTTGAAGGTGCTGACAAGAGTTAACCGATCTTGAGAGGGTTCTTTAATAGATGTTTCAAGTAGCGCCTCACGATTGTTATTCGCAGCTCATTTCCATGACCGCTTTATCAACTTCTTGGGGTAATGTCTCTGCATCAGTTGCCGAGATAGAGCATTAGCATGAGTATTAAAAGTCTCTGTAGTGGAACAGTTCCGCCTGAGGCGCAAGAATTGGCCCACAGGCAAATTGTCCCGCAAAGACTTAGGATGTTGACTTTCATATAAAAGAAGGGAGTTCCTCGCCATGGGCTTGCGGTAGAGTTCGCTTTCTAGTCCTGTAGTTGTGGAGTAGATGGAAAGATCCAAAAATGCAATTCTCTCTTTGCTGGTCTCGATAGTGAATCACAAGAACTCATTTTGTGCATTTAGCCACTCAAGAAATTGAAGTGCTGTATCCGTGCTGCCTCTCCAAATTAGTAAAACGTCATCAATATAGCGTTTCCACCATAATATTGATGAAAAAAAGGATTTGTTGGTGTCAGCACTGTTTGTTCTTCGAATTTGTGGACATACAGATTTGCCAGCGATGGAGCAAAAATGCTTCCCATGCTTGTCCCTGAAGTCTGTAGATATAGGGTCTCCTCAAATTTGAAAAAGTTCTCCTTCATTGCCATAGTGGCTAGAGCCATTATGAAGGGGACCGGGGTAATGGAGTCGATATCAGTCTCCCCCAGGATGGATCTGATGGTATCTAAAGTCTCATCCTGGGGGATAGACGTATATAAAGATTCAACATCCAGTGAAACCAAGAGATCTGTTTCCTGGTTGAATTCTATACCTGGAATTACCCTCAGGACATCAGCTGTATCTTTAGATATGTAGGCATGGTGTGCACTATTGGTCGTAGAAAATGATCCACAAAAGCAGAGAGTGGCTCAAGGAGGGACCCTTGGCCTGATATGATTGGCCTCCCTGGCGGTGGTCGCTGTGGCTTATGCACCTTGGGTAAGGTGTAGAAATAGGGCGTGATTGGAGCTTGTGCTTGAAGGAATTGTGCTTCTAAGGGGGTTACCCAGCCCTCTGACAATGCCTCCTCTACCAGTGATTTAATCTCACTGGTCAATCTTACCGTTGGATCTGAGGTTAACACTTGGTATGCGATCATGTTGTTAAGTTGTTTCAGGCATTCCATCCTGTAACTTTCCACATCTTGTATAACGATGGAACCCCCTTTGTCAGCAGGCTTGATTATAATAGTTTGGTCTTGTGTCAAGGTTCGAAGACCTTGTCTCTCTTGTCCCGATAGATTTTTGAAACCTGTTGTATTGTTCATCCAAATTTGTTCTATATCGTCCTTAACAGCCTGCTCGAACGTTAATACTTTAGGTGGAATAGAATGGATGGGAGGACAGAAAGTGGATTTTATCCTTAAGCCTGTATTTACTTCTTTTTCTTGATTAGAATCGTCTATACCTTTGTTCATGAAGAAGTAGTGTAATTTCAGTTTGCGGAAAAACGGAGCTAATTCTGTTTGTAACAAAAAGGGATCTCCCTCCTCGGTGAAGACAAAACCTAGGCCTTTGTTCAAGACGTGTTCCTCTATCTCTGTAAGGATCCGATTACTCAGTTTTACCACTAAGCTTGGTTCGGATGTGATTTCTACTCCTGTGCACCTCTCCTCTTCTAGCTCCTCGTACCGGCATGAGGTCCCTCTGACTCGTCCCAGTGTACCTGTGCTTGTGCTTGGCCTTGGGCTTGTGCTTGTGCGGGTCTTCTTTTTCCCCGAGACCGTCGAGGGCCAAACCGAAAAAGCAGCTGGTTGCTCTGAAAATGCTGTTGGAAGGGCTGTTGGAAACTAACAGGTGGTCCCCAAGGGGCAGGTGGCCACCATGGTTGTCCTGGCATCATCTGTGGTCCCCCGAAGTTTTGGTATCTTCCAGCTCTTCGTTGACCTCGTCCTACAAATGGTGCGGGTGTAGTCCCTGGGTCACTGCCTGAGTCAGAACTCGACCCTGAGTAATTAGACCCATATTTTCTACCATTCTGGTTATAATCTGGTGCTTTGTAGTTGTCACTAGTGTATGGGTACACTCGGTCCATTTTGAATTTTGCCAAATCTATCTTAAATTTATCTAATTTGGACTGGAGAATAGTCTCCCCATAGTCCTTGGTGTTCTTATCTGATTTGTCTTTCTGTTTCTTATAAACAGTTTGAGTGATCGTAGCCTTAATTTGTCCTTCCAGGGCTTGTATATCTATCAGTAATGTGTCTGCTACCCGTTTGGCTGTGCTGATGATTAATATCAGCCAATCACGGGTGCAGCGTCAGGCTATTAAGGACCAATCTTCCAAAAATGATTTATCATTTAGAAAGAGCCGGGGTGCATTTGTCACTATGAGCCCTGGTGGTGCACAGCTCGCTCTTAAATATTCCGCCATTACTATACCGTGATTCTGAGTACGGGAATGCACTTTTTTTAGTGAGAGGACCTTGGTCCAATCGTCAGTACCAGTCACAGATGGAGCTGGCAAGGTCTCGAGGACACTGGGCATATTGTCAAGAATAGACTGATAGACAGTATCATCATATGCTATACCTCTGCGTTCGGACATGATTGTAACAAGTAGTAGGAGCAGCTAACACAGAGGGGAAAGGGAGTTCCTAAGGCAAGTTCTATTACACAGAAAAGATCACTGCTATAACTAGTGAACTATCATCAACTGTCTCTAAAGGTACAGTTGTAAATTGGCCCGCGGCAGGTCTGCCGCTCAAAACATATATAACACACAAATTGGGGAGGGCCTGAGGGACATTTAAAGACCTGCAAAGGTTGTATCCCCCGTATCTATATATGAACAACCTAACAAACCTATGGGTCTATCATCTGAAGAATTAATCAGGAATACATATTATACCTCAGCAACACATTGGTATGCTAAAAGGAAATCAGAAAAGAGGATTCTGACTAAAGGCGTCATGCAGAAGATGGTTAACCCTGTGTTAGCAGAGTGAGTAACTATTTCTGTATTCCCATCAAAAAACATATGTGATCAATATTATCATATCGTCCTCCGTCCTGGGTCTTGTGTCTCTAGATCACCGAGACAGCTGTAGTACCCTTCACGGACTCATAGTTCACATGTGCCAACAAATGGACAACCATAAGAATCTGATCTGACGGGTGAAGTGCAGTGCAAAAAGAAAAGTGCGTGAAATTTAAAATAGGATAGAGAGTCTCATAATATTTTTATTCAGTCAAGACCTCTTCCTAACTAAAACCAAGAACAGCGCAAAACATAACTACTGCAGTTTAACAAATATCTGCATTGGGGACAACATGTTTCAACCTTAATGGGAAATGAACCCTAGGCTTTCTTCAGGGCCTCTGTTCTCATATCGATGCGACTGCAAAACTAGTGTTGGTGTAAAACTCAATTCAAAAGAAAATATTACTGTGATATATATTATTTAGTAAAGGATATAAGTCTCCATAAACTATAACTTCACTCCTCCGGCACCTGGTACCTCTGTTGGATCTGTAGAGGAAGAAGTAAAATAAACACACCGAACACTGGGAAAAAAAAACCCTATGAGTTAAGGACCATTCCTTTACTCTATTGCCTAAATTAAATGTCTAACTTTAGTACATATTACCACTCACCCAGTGTGACCGGGGAAGAGACCTCACCTCGTCCTGGACCTGGCTCAGGCGTAGTGAGACCCCGCTCTGAAAAGCAAAAAGTACACTCTGCTAACACAGGGTTAACCATCTTCTGCATGACGCCTTTAGTCAGAATCCTCTTTTCTGATTTCCTTTTAGCATACCAATGTGTTGCTGAGGTATAATATGTATTCCTGATTAATTCTTCAGATGATAGACCCATAGGTTTGTTAGGTTGTTCAATAATCTATTCAGGTCAACTGTTCCCCGTAACATTTCTCAGATGTTAATGTTTCAAAGCACAACATTATTAAGGGCCCTATTATGTTTTTGGTGGTCTGCCTGCCAGAGAACAGCGTCTGCCCCCAACAGCAGCTTACTGTGCTGGCGGTCCAAAGACCACTGTATTACGAGTTGACCACAGTGCAGGCTGTACAGATGCAGAGATCTTGCGGTGGTGGTAAGTACTTTTACAAAATATATCATTGCCTGTGTGTGCATTTCGACTGCATATTTGTCAGACACACACATATGGATGATAAATGAGGAAAAATACCATCTACCCATTGCTGAGTGTTGGCCCATATGTGGGCAGGCCTGACAATGGGTATATGGTACAAATAGGACTCATCTGTAGATTGTCGCTAACAGGGTTGTAAAATTCAGGGTGAAGATCCTTCTGGAAGGGGGCACCTGAAGGAAGGGATCCACGTTGGACTCTGCAACGTTAGAACAAGAAACGGGTGAGTAGGCATCCCAAATCCTTCATCATCACCACCTTGAAGAAGGTGGTCGGACCACTATGGTCTGCTCATGGACAAGGCAACTCATAATACAGACTGGGGTGTAGCTCCCCTGTACAGTCCTATGGTGGCTGCCTATCACTGACCCGGTGGTCAGTGGTCTGCTGGCGGTCTCAGTGGTTCAGACGCGGTCTTCACAAAGGCAATCTGCCCAACTCTTAATATGATGGTCTGACCTCCGAGCTCTTCAAGCTCAGACTGCAACAGCTGGAACGGTGGTCCATGGGACCGCCAAACTTGTAATAAGGCCCGTAGTCTCTATTTTGGAGGTTCCTCAATAACAGCAACAGGTAATTCAACTAGGGCTGGAGAAACAATTGTTGTATCTCTACTAGTTCTCAGCATTGCTGTCATTATAATTTCAGGTGGGTCCCTTGCTATGGTACTCACAACTACAGATCTGTTCCTTGTAAAAATTCACCTATACTGTTTCTGTCGGAAATGCTCTGCATCTCCTTGCACATTTGTGAGT
This sequence comes from Lissotriton helveticus, assembly GCF_964261635.1. Classification (NCBI taxonomy): domain Eukaryota; kingdom Metazoa; phylum Chordata; class Amphibia; order Caudata; family Salamandridae; genus Lissotriton; species Lissotriton helveticus. The sequence goes on along the minus strand of NC_136068.1, from coordinate 872,718,128 downwards.
GGCAGAGCCGAGCTGTATATTAAGGGCTAGAGAACAAACGAATGCACTTCGCATTCACTGTTGCTCTCCTCCCTGCCTACACACTTAACTGAAACTTGCTCCGAGGTCGGATGCGCCCATGTAATCCCTTATTGGGATTCCGATTTCTTTGCTTCCGGTGCTTTGATTCAATTCCCTTTACCTTTCCTGGTCATTATCAGCTCCCTGGGTGACGCTGCAGTTTCCTCAAGGCGATCCTTCACCATGCTAGCTCCTTCTTCATGGACACCTCTCGTTTTCGCATCCTATGCATAACAAGAGAAGAAAACGGAGATCTTCTAAAGAGTTTACGTTACTTGAAAGTCGGTAACTTGATTTATGGTTTGTTTAATGCACTTATGGAAATACTTATCTTATGTACTCCTTTTTTGGTGAGTGCATATTCTGTTCTATTTTCTGGAACTGCTTCCTGGCTGTGAAACTAAATCATAAAAAGTATTTATAATATTAGTAGCCTGATGTTACAAGGTGCTAATTATTCTTAGAAGACATACTATTAGTATTCTGATGTATAAGGTACTAATTAATGACATCCTATTGCCCCACAGCTTTTTGCGTGTACTTTTCATCCCATCTGGGAGAAAATGTTTTTTTCCTGGGTAATATTGGATGTGTTGTTTTTTTTCGGGCTTTATTGAATAGTGATGAAACACATATTGAGTTATGACAAGATTGTCTTTTCTGTTTTCTGCCTTTCTATACCTTACTACGAGAGGAAGAGGGACTACAAACAGAAAGTCAAGGGGGGAGGGAGCACCGCGAACATATCCCAGCTAAATTACCTCTGTTGCATCTTGGTAAATATTGTTAGGTCGCCGGATATGCTGCCACAATCTTCTCAGGACCATCACCACTCCAAGGCATGCAGGCACTCCCTGAGCTCGTCAGCCCGGCGACCTAACGATATTTTCCCTACTGATGATGGCAGAAGCCTGAAACACGTGTCTAGGGATACGCGAGAGAAGAATAATGGCACTGGCCTTGAACTTTATGAATTTTGAATTGAACGAGCAACTACAATGAACTTCATTTACCAAGATGCAACAGAGGTAATTTAGCTGGGATATGTTCGCGGTGCTCCCTCCCCCCATGACTTTAAAATGGCTCCCGTGAGCCACGAGCTGACGAGCTCAGGGAGTGCCTGCATGCCTTGGAGTGGTGATGGTCCTGAGAAGATTGTGGCAGCATATCCGGCGACCTAACGATATTTTCCCTACTGATGATGGCAGAAGCCTGAAACACGTGTCTAGGGATACGCGAGAGAAGAATAATGGCACTGGCCTTGAACTTTATGAATTTTGAATTGAACGAGCAACTACAATGAACTTCATTTACCAAGATGCAACAGAGGTAATTTAGCTGGGATATGTTCGCGGTGCTCCCTCCCCCCTTGACTTACAAACAGAAAGTACTGATCGCCTGCTCCTTCCAAACGCTGAGAGACACGTTCATCTGTGATACAACTCCTTTTCACTTTCCTTCTTTTGTTTGCCCCATTTCCCCTATCTCACCAGTATTAGCTTGATCAATTGAGCTGTCCTTGGTGGATGTGGAAAGTTGGGTCAAAGAATCGGTTCTTGCATTTAGCTTCTATGGAAATAAGTAGGTGAGACCCACAGTTTCCTGCTGTACTGTCGGTAACCAGCCAATCAGATCATCTCTCTGGTGTCATTTTATCAATTTCAGCAATACTTTCTGGCTGGATGGCTAAAAAATCACAGTACAACCTCTCCACGAGGAAAGCAAATTCAAAGCCTGTCTCAATGAACTAAATAAAACAAAATAAAGATTTTCTTCTTAAACTAAACAGGAAGGACATCAGCAATAATAAGATACGCCTTGCAAAGAATAGAACAAAAAAGAAGCATCTTTACAGCACATTTTAAATCATAATTCACACAAGGCAGGTTCCCATTCAACAACAATCCATCCTGATTGTTATGTTATTTATGTTTTTATAGTACACTAATCACCCATGAGGGTATTCAGGTGAGTGAGGCCAGCTTGGGAGCTTCCTCTAAAAGGCAGGTATTGCAAAAGTCAATGAAGGTGATCGAGGCTCTGATGTGTTTAGGTGCAAAATACGAGAAAGGCGCAGACCCCTGCTCTGCTGTTGTGTATGTGTGAGGCTTGTGCTAGTGAGGGACAGGCAGAGCGGAGGTGTCTGGAAGGTTGTTGGAAGTGATTGCAGCTATTTAGGTAGGCAAGAATGGTGTTGTGTGGAGCTTTGTAGGAGTGGGTGAGGAGTTTAATGTGTGGTACTTTGTTTGTCAGGACCCAGTGGAGATGCCTAAGTTATGATGTGGGTTTGGTGTCGAAGATTGAGGACCAGTCTGGCTCCTTCTTTTTAGATGGTCCACAGTCTTCTTGTGAGCTGGTTAATCCCTGCATACAGGGTGTTTCCATAGCCTAGTCTGCTGGTGAGGAGGACTTGGGTGATTGTCACCACTTTCCTGGTGTTGTCTGGTAGCCACTCGAAGATTTTTTATCAGCATCCTTAGTGTGTTGAAGCCGGACAAGAGCAATTACCTGACAGCCTTAGGGTGGCCTTCTCAAAAAAGTTTGCCTGCTTACTTCCACTTTTTGCTATATCCTTTTTGTTGGCCTTAGTACTCTGAGCATATTACCTCTGCCGGCCAGTGCTTAATTCCATATGCTTCTCCCCTGAACATGGTTTCATTGACTTATCCACAATTGGTATGTCTAATTTACCTGTGAGACCCTAGTAGAGTGCACTACCTGAGTCCAGACCTGTAAATCAAATGCACCTAATGGTCACTGAATGTACCACCCACACAAGTAGCCCTTAGAAACGGTATTTTGACAAAAAATTGAGTAAAAAATATCAAAGCACACACAAATCTAATTTTTTATATCATGATAGACAAATATCGTTATGAAGAAATATCACTGACAAGAATATCGATTTTCTAAGGTAAGCAATTTAGATGTTAAAAATATCCATGTTAATATGGTTTTCATAAATATCTTTGTAAAGAATATCATTTTTAAAATATCTGTATGTATTTTTGTATATGTTTTAATTGTAAGTTAAAAATGTATTGTATAAATATTGTTAATATTTTCAAGTATAGTGATGTGTTCTTGCGTTTTGATTCATGTCCTATGTTATCTTCTTCCTCGCTGCTCAGCCTGTGTGTGTGTGTGTTCTGTATGGAATGTTGGTGAATGGGCCATGAGTGGAATATTTGGGTGACTGGATGAGTGATAACAGTTGGTGGATGTTGATGGGGCTGCTCTACAGCACCTATACACCTGCTGATGAGACTGTATGCTACTTGTTTACTTACATGAATAAACCTACATGGATTACATCATACCAGCATGGACCAAGTTACTACATATAGTTTGTACAGTTTTAGTTGTTTTTAAATTTAATTTTATTGCTAATTGTAAGTTTTAGTGTTGTAGCGAGATGTGCGATTTGTAGGGTTATAGGGTGGGACGTAAATTTTTTGTAATTATTTAATAATTATTTTTAAATTAACACTATGGCCCTGATTACAATGTATGTTGCAAAGCCTTCAACCACAGGTTGGAGGTTTTTCAACTTATATAGTTGCTTTCAAATCCAACAGCCTTAATATGATGAAGGCTGTCGGATTTGAACCCGCCCGGTTGGACAGACTGGCTTCCGACGAGCTCAAGGGACCTATCGGAGGCCACTCATAATCCCCTACGTACGGCGTTTACACCGTGGGGATTATGATGTCAGTTTCCAACATGCATTTCATGCCAGGCTCTCAGGTAGCAAAAGGCTGTAAGAAAGCGACTTTGGGGACCCCTAGCAGGGCTCCCTTGCAACAAAGGCCTCCCAGTTAATCCCTGCACGACATGGTAGGCACCATCAGGTGCCTTCCACGCATGCAGGGATTAATAAAAACACCGATGTCTCTATGGAAGCTTGCGCTACAGCCGGTTTACGGTAACAGCACGAGCTACCATAGGGAAATAGGAGTGTCCCACCACACCTTGTGCAGTCGCATCCTAATAATGCGGTCAGGATGGCCAACCAAAAGTCGTTCGGTCCTGATTCCGTAACCCCATCTGCCCCACATTTTAATGAGGGCCTGATTATTTAATTGCTATTTAATTATGTATATTGTGTAATTTATTTATTTTTAACTTATATATTTAGGTGCGGGTTGTGGGGTTTGCAGGGGTACAGTGAGGAAGTAAATTAATTATAATTAATTATTAATTCTTTTGAATTATTTTCATTATTCAATTGATGATTAATTATGCAAATTTTGTAATCAGTAAAATGTTACTTTATATTTTCGGTCCAAGTTGTTGGGTGTGTAGGGGTAAATAGTGGGAAGTTAATTAAATATACCTATTTCATTATTATTAATTGTTTAAATGGTAATTATTTATGTAAAGTATGTAATTATTATCATTTGTAAGATATATTTTAGGAATCAGTAGTTGAGTTTTTTGGGTAGTTAATGAATAAACAATTTATTGATAATTAATTATTCCTTTTTTATTGAAAATTATTTAAATTGTGAAACTATCATATTTGCTAAGTCATGTTTTAGGTGTGTGTCGTTTAGTTTGTAGAGGTATAGGGTGGGTAGTTATTTAAGCAATATTACATTTAAAATGATGTATTCATTTATTATATATTGTGTTATTTATTATGTAATATGCAAACTGTGTTTTGCTTTTTATTATTTTAAATTACATTTTAATTGTTGGTTGTTATGTATGTGAGTATATAGTGTGGTATTTCAATTACATTAATATTATTTGTTTGAATTGAGAATTGTGAAAATTATGTAATTTGTTTGATTTGTTTTTAAATTTAGACATATATAATATTTTTAAATATTTCTTTTTTTGTAAATTAATGGAGTTGTTAAAATATGTTACTTGTTTGAAGTGATCCACTCTCTCTCTAATCTGAACGTTACCCCTCCTAAATCCAAAGTTTTCCCTACTGTTGCACCGACTGGACTGGGAATAGTATACTTCACCCCTCCAGAGTCCAAAGCTTTCCGTACTGTTGCACAGACTGGAGTGGGAATAGTACATTTTACCCCTCCTCAGTCCAACACTTTCCTTACTGTTGCACTGATTTGAGTGGGAAAAGTACATGTTATTCCTCCTGAGTTCAATGCTTTCCCTACTATTCAACAAACCGGAGTGGGAATAGTACATTTGACCCTTCATGAGTCCAACGTTTACCCTATTTACCTCTCCTGAGTTTAACACTTTCTTTACTGCTGTACAAATTGGAGTCGGAATAGTAAATTTATTATTTATATAGTTTAAAAAACAGTATTATTGTTTAACTATATAATATTGGTACGTGTTTGGGTATTTCATTTTATATTTTCTATGTATATAAATGCAAGTACTTTTTTATATTTTTAGTAAAACGTAGTTTTATATGTTGTTTTCTTTTTATGTATAATTAAATTGTAAATATAAAAAACGTTCAAAATTCACAGAAGAAAACATTGGTTTTAGGGGTGTTATAGTTAGCTGGACATTTCACTCGTTTGAAACCATAGAAATTCCTCCGTTATAGTTAGTTCTGCTAACTATAACTCGCGTGCCCGCAATGCACTGCTGATGATGTCACATATTACATCATTCATGACATGGTCAGTGACATCACTGATGACATCTCAAATGACATCACTGATGACATCACTGATGACATCATCCAGTGAATGTGGTTTAATTTGAAATTTAAATATGTATTATATATATATATACTAGCAGCCCGTCCCGACCTTGTCCGGGAGCAACAGGCTTCCCCGACCCCCGTCTGCCCCGATATGGGTCCCCTTACCTCAGCCGCCGCTCCTCCCGCTTGTCCGCTGCTGATATACTGCGGTGTACAGCTGACCAATCCGTTCTACAGAGTGTACATTGGCTGGGAAAGCTTACATCATAGCTAATCTTTTTGGCCTAGAGGTGTGTTAATGATTGCTGTTTCACCATAAAAACACGGGATCATTCTCTTTTCTCCTGCAGCCCGGAACCATTTATATAGCCTATAACCATCTACACACCCTGACGATTCCAACGGTGTATCGGGTGTGTGGATTGGCGCTGTGGTTCTCGAGTTTACCTGCCTCAAAGGCTAAAAGTTCTTCCTTTATTATAGTAGTATATATATATATATATATATATATATATATATCAGAAACCAAGGTTGCCCCAAAGAAGCCATCGCACATGAAGAGGTACACGCACAAATGCCTCAGGCGGTAGTAAAAACAGCGTTCCTCACCCGCTCCTCAATAAGCAGCCAAACACGTTTCGGGTCTCACTGTACCCTTGATCACTGGCGAAATGCTTGATGAATGTGCTAGGACCAGGCAAAACTGTTTGTAGGACAAGGTTTTATTAATTACACAAGCCCCGCCCCAGTAAGGTAAGGTAAATTTTATTGCACAGTTAATTAAAACTCACAATTTAAAATACATTGTTAAAGGAAAAAGTGGTTGCTGACGGAAATAAAAGTATAAGTATCAAAAGTTAAGATGATTCACTAGTACTACTTCTTCTGCATTCAGGCCGTAAGTTTGAAAAATGTCCTAGGACTTGTTTCCGGCTATTGGGCAGGTATTTCTTTTTGTGCCTCCTTGATTCTCTTTGCCACTGCATCAAGAAATTTTGTAGTTCTGCAGTTTAGTTGGATCTCGCTTGGGTTGAAGCACAGTTTAACTGCCTGTCGGCACGACCTGACCCCCTCCTGGTTACTTGCTTTTTAAAACTTTTATGATCTACTGAGCTGTTCCAGAGGCCGGTCAGTTCTAGGCTTTCTAGTGATTGCATCAAGTACTCTCTAGCATGTGATCGTTCACGTCTTTGCAGTTCAGTCCAGAGGTGGTTGTTTAGGGTGCCTGGCTCTCCGTTTCTGATCTTGTGCCAACATTTTATAAAGCTGCCCCTTCTTTCCACCGTTTGCTTTTGTATCCCAAATTCGAGACGAATTTGTGCTGGTGAGACGTAATTAGGAAGCTGAAAGAGTGACCTGTAGGTTTTGCTGATCACTTTGTCTAGTGTATGTGCATCTTTTCCTAGGGTTGATTCGCTCCCGTATGTTAATGTTGGTTCGAGACGAGCTCTCAGTACTTGTAGGAAGGGATCGAGCGTGTGGTCTGGCAGAATCTTCTTAAGGGGTTTCATTGCGAGATAACTCATGGTTCCTTTTTGGTAAAGTGTCTCTAGTTGGGGTTTGAATGACCCTCTGCTGTCCACCAGAACACCCAGGTACTTGTAGCACGTCACTTGGTCCAATTTGTGGCCATCCAAGAACCAGCTGTTCTTCCTGGTCTTATTGTTGTTCACTGCCATGGTTCTTGTTTTTTTCAAGTTTATGGTTAGGCCGTTACGATGTGAAAATGAGCTGGTGGTGTTTATGAGATGTTGAAGGCCTGTTGGGGTGCGGCTTGTGCATAAAGGAGATTGGTCAGCGTGATGTCCCCCAACCGGGGTGCGTGCGAGTTGGTTTTATCCAATTTCTCTGGGAGGTCTGCCAGGTAAAGGTTGAATAAGGTGGGGGCTAGGACGCACCCTTGTTTTAGGCCATTGTAGGTGTTGATTCGCCTTGAGAGGTGTGTCCCTTTTCCCAGCTTGATCCTGACCCAGGTGTTGGTGTGGAGTAGGATGAGTTGTTTCAAGAGTAGTTCTGGAATCCCCCATTTTTAAAGTTTTTGCCATAGTTTGCCCCGGTCCACATGGTCAAATGCTGAGCTATAGTCAATGAAGCATAGGAACAGTGGGGTTTTTCCTAGTTTTGCCGCATCTGTTAGTAACGACAGAGCCATGATGTTGGTGGTTGTTCCCTGCCCTCTACAGAATCCTGTTTGAGTTGGTGGGATTATGTGCTCTGTCTCCGCCCACTGTGTCAGTTCTTCTAGTATTATGCCGGCATGTCCAAAAGGGCTATCAGCCGATAGTTGCCTGGGTTGCTCCTGTCTCCTTGCTTATAAATTGGACTTATAATGGAGCCTTTCCAGGATTCCGGGCATGCTTCTAGTTCCAGTATGCTAGTAAAAAGTGGAACTAGTGTGTTGCTCCAGAACTCGGTATCGTGCTTAAATATTGACGGTGGAATCCCATTAGGACCCGGGGCTCCCTCCGTTTTCCCCTTCTTTATTTGAGTTTTTAGCCGGGTCGCGGATATTTTGATGTCATAATCAATGTTGAGTGTTGGGGTGCTGTTATCCTTTTCTCCCCTCGCCTTTTTTTCGTTGACTAGTGATCTTTTGCCTTCTGCTACGTTACTGAGCCCTTTTTCTACCTTTATTGCTGCTCAGTTCTCTTTGCTGTGGTCTCTTTTTTTTGCTGATGAGGATGTGGTTGTATCTTCGTTTAGTTTGTTAAAATGTTTATGCAGGTAGTCTGCCCAGGCTGGCTCTGCTATGTATGAGCTTATCCCTTGGTGTCCTGGGTGTTGCAAGCTGTGAATTGTTTTCCAAAAGTTGGCGCTGTTCTTTAGTTTGGAATCGTGCTTTATTTTTGCCCATAGTTCGTCGTTCGCTTGCCTTTTGTTTTCCCAAATTGCTTTTTTTAAGCTTACTTTTAGACCATGTAGGGTGTGTTGTAGAGGTTCTTTTATAGGCATTATTCGTAGTTGTTTTAGGGTGTGCTTTATGTCCCTTTTAAGGCTTTTTATCTCCGGTGTAGATGTCTTTCTTAGTATGTTCATCGGGGGTTTGCCTTTTGATGTCCTTGATTTGGTTGCGTATTTTATCCAGAGGGCCTTGGTGAACCCTTCCCAGGCCTCTATTTCGTTTGCAGCCATGTGGCCTTGCTGTAGTATCACCTGCACGTCGGTGAACAGAACTTCGATGTTATTTTGTTTAAGTCTGATACGTTTGAAGTCTGTTGTGTACTCATTACCTATAGTTGCACTGGGTTAGTTGGGGTTCTCACTAGGGGTTTTTAAAACGATTTCTTGCGGCAGATGGTCGCTTTGTTCACTGGCGCCTAGTTGGAATGATCTAATGCTGTCGAAGAAAGAGAGGGTTACAAATGTGTAGTCTAGGTAAGAGGAGGTTGTGGAAGTATGATAGGTCGATGCTGGAGGGGTATCTTCTTTAAACCGGCCGTTCAGTGCCCTCAGGTTTAGTTGCTCTAAATCTTTTAATAATTGCTTTGAGCACTTTGTTTGTTTGATCGCCTGCACTTGTGCTTGCGGTGAGATTCCCCAGGCTCTATTGAGTTCTTGTGCGAGTTCCTCGTCCTCTGTGCTTCCAAGCAGAAAGAGGTTAAAATCTCCTGCCAAGATTAGATCATCGGCGTCCCCCTCATCCAAGATTCTTGCTGTTTCCCTAACCAGCTCTCTTACTCCCCTCTGCTTGTGTTTTGGGTGTATATAAGAGTTAATTATTACAAGGTGGTGGTCGTGCTTCATTGGGTTGATTGTAATATCAGCCGCCTGTATCATGTTTGGGGCTATGGTTTTAGTTTTGATTTCCTTCATTGTTCCTATTGTGAGTACTGAGGCAAGGATCGTCAATCCTCCTGAGCTGTGTCCAAACGATGAGGACCTGGTTGCTGGGACAGTTTGCGTTGTATATCCTTCCAGGGCTATCTCTTCTGTTTCCCAGGTTTCTTGCAGTAATATTATATCAAATGACCTCAGATATTTTGATGTTTCCTCATCTTCCAATTTGTCAGTCAGTCCGTTGATGTTCCGGATGCATATTCTAAGGGTAGTCATGTTTCCGAGTTCCCGGGGCTTTGCTAGGCACTCTTGTCACTGCTCACCTTTGTTTGTTATTGTACGTAGTATTGTACCTGAGTTCAAGGCTGGTGGTTTTGTTAGTCCCGCTTTCATGTGTAGAGGCCTCCCTAGGTGGTCCGGTGTCTGACTGAGTGCTCCTCTCAATATTGATGTAGCTTTGGGACGTTGTTCTGTTGCGCTTTCGATTAAAAATAGTGTTGGGTAGAATGGCCTTCTTCCTGGTTCTAGTTTTATTCCCCACTGTGCAAATTTGTTCAGTTTTCCTAATATGCGATCGACCAGGTTGTTCGATGACCATGTTGTCTTAGTTGTTTCTGATTTATTCTGTGCCAGAGCCGGTTGAAATTCAAGTTCAAGTAGGTCGGTTGAGGAAATGCCCTCCAGGCCTTCAAGTGAGTTGATCAATTTAATTATGTTCCCTCTGTTTAGGACGTCCATTCTGCCTCTGGATTTGTACTCTGGGTGAAATAGTAGTATATCTGTCTTGTTGGATTGAGTAGCACATGGTTCTTTGGCTGCGGTTTGTGCGGGGTCGTTTATCCTGTTGGAAAGTTGGTCACAGTTGTGTTCTATTTTGACTGTTGTTTCCCTTGGTTTGCAGAGAGCCTGATCCTGCTCGGTCACCAGCAAGCTATTGTTTTGTGGTGTGGGGATGTGGCCCCTGAATGTGCTAAGTTCATCAATCTTTTGCTTAGGGCTTATCCACGGTTGGGTCTTATGTGTGTTTATCTCCTCCTTATGCTCAGATTGTTCAGTGGTTTTTTCTGATGCTTCTGTTGTATGTGGTTTGTTAGGCGTTCCAGAGAGCAGGGGACCCGTTTGTTCCCGAGGACAGTCTGTTGCTATCAAAGGTGGGCTGTTTTGTCGCCTTGTACTGGGGTACAGTCTCTTCTTGTTCTTCTTGATGATCGAGCTCCCTTGGTTGCCTCTCCTGTTCTTGGATGTTGACTGTCGTTTTCCTGTTCCTACCTTTCCTTTTTTGTTTTCGACGAGCTCGTGAATTTGTAGGCTCTACTGTGCTGTCAGTTTCAGAAGGTGGAGGGGTTGCCGGAGGGTTTGTTGGTGCTCGTTTTGCTTGTGAAGGACAGATCTTTCCATTTTGGGGCGGCTTGTTCTCTGGTTTTAGCAGTTTGCCATTTGGTTGCTGGTCATTGTTCTCATGTCCCTCCGTATGTGGTCCTGTTGGAGCTGATGCCATCTTTGGTTTCAGGTCGTCCAAGAGGTTTTCTAGCATGGTTGGTAGTGTTGATATTTTGTTTATTATTGGGGAACAGTCACATTCTGTTTTTGCTGAAAGTTCTACTGCTTCCTGTCCCCTTTTTATAAGGCCATTTAGATCACCTAGTTTCCGTTCGATCCCGGCGGTGAACTCGGCTAGTGTTTGTAGTACTGTTAGCTGCATGTCCAGTTTCTCTGATTGGTATTGAAGAGCTGTTGCAGAAAGTTGTATTGTATTTAATAGATTTGTCCAGAACGTGATGTGCGAGGTTTTACTCTCGTTCGCTGGTCTACTGGTACTTGAAATGTTAGTGGGTTTTAAGTTATAGGCTGCCACTAAATCTTGCCACTCCTGTGTTGATAGAAAGGTCATGTCGTTGGCTGTGGCGTAGTGATTCCCTTTTTTCTGGCTTTTGGGTGTGTTAGGTGTATTGGAGCCGTCTAGGATGCTCTGCTCTTTGGAGGGCGTCTCGTGCGCCCATAAGCATTGATGGCGGTGTGCTTGTTAATTGCGATATCGTTCCCACTCCATCCTGTTTGCCCAGGGCTTTTTGCTGCGGCGATCCAGTTGATGAGTTGCACCAGTCCAATTGTTCTTGCGGTATGGAAATCATAGAGGCGTTTAATACCTTGTTTGGTCTTAGCCCACTTGGCGAGATGTCCTTTGCTGGGGAGCTTTCTATTATTGTCCTTTCAATCAGAATCTGCGTGCTTTGGGGGCTAATTAGAGCAGTGATTGGTGGGCTGCTAGGCTCCGCAGGCCAATTGTTATTGTGCATGCTTTTTCCTCTTTTTCATCCTTGTTGTTTTTTTGCCCGCTTTCGATTGGTGCCTTCTGGTGGTAGGCTAGGTGGACGTCCGCTACCACCAGTTTTAGGACTCCCACTGCTTCCTCTGATTGTTGCGCTTGTAGGGGGGGATATTCTATCTTCCCAGGCTCCAGAGGAGTGGGTAGTAGTTCTAAGTCCCCATTGTTTGTGAAGATTGCTGCTCCTGGGTTTTTTAAGAACGCAAATTTCGTGTATATTTTTGGTTGATAAGTGTGTAGAAATTTGCATGCTGAGTCTCTGTCTATAGTTATGAGATCTTCGGTTCTGTCTCTTTTTAGCGCTTTGGATGTTTTGTTTAGTTTTGTTGCATTTTTTGGCCCCCTCGTTTTTGTTGTAGTGGTGCGTTCAGAAGACTCCGAGCCAGTAAACCAGAGGCAGCCCTTGTCGTCGATGGCTTCTTTGCTGGTGTTAGGTTCGTTTAAGCTTTCCTTTTCGCTTGCATTTATTATTTTGCAAGGATTGTCATCTGTAAGTGGTGGGGGAGCTCCAGTGTCTTTTATGACCCCCCTTTTCCGTCTAGCTGCTGGTTTTGTGAAGGACTTTCTCACTTTTCCTGATCTCATGATGGACCGGGGTCTGTGAGGTGGGCTTTGTTGCTGCTCTCTTTCGCTCCGGCCCTCCACCCCCCCCGTGCAAGCCTCTAGATCCGCTGCGCAGGAGGGAGTGCCGGACTGGGGTTAGGCAGACCTTGACGCTACTTGTGTCAGTCTGGGGTGAGTCTTTGATCTCAGAATGCGGTGGATGAAGGGGAAGGGGGCTGCGAGACTGGGTGCCTGTTAAGTCCCTCTAGTCTTCCTCCTCAAATTCCTCCTCATGTGTCTCTGTCTCTATCTCTGTCCCTGTCGTCACTGGAGGGGCGCGCGGGCTTGTGGGCTGGTGGCCAAGCCAGCGGTGCGTGTGCTGTGGTCGTGCTCTATAATCGCTTCCCCACTCACTCACTCACTCTCTCTCATGAGGCTCAGTGCTTGGGGGGTTGGGCTCTGTGTTCTGGTCATGAGGCTCGGGGTTTGTGTTTACAGTCTGGACCTCAGCCCCTGCTTGCAGTCTCACCCCCTACCTCAGCTCTCCCTCGCAGCTTCTTCCGTTGGCCTCCGCTGATGCCCTGCTGACCTGCTGGCTCACCAACTCACCGATTCTCCTTGCCCCTTGATCCTCGCTCCTTGGTTCCTTCTTTACCCAGTTCGGGCTCTCCCCAGAGCCCCAGGATACCAGGATACCAGGGTACTCGAGATACTGGAGCCCCAGGAAACCACCGTAGGGGGCTGCTGGGATGCTGTGGTCCTGTCGGTCCGCCGTAAGCTGGGGGCTCTGAGCTGGCCAGAGCGTCCGGCGTTTGTGCAAGGTCTCTGTAAGGTCTCTGCAAGGTCTCTGCAAAGGTCTCTGCTTCTCTGCTTCTCGGCCTCCCGTCAGCACAGCTGAAGGAGTGCAGGAGAGCAGAACATCAAGGTGCGGGGGGCTTAGGCTTGGGCTTGGGGCGGAGGCGAAGGCTGGATACACCCGAGAGAACCCAAGGAAGCCTCTCACAGCTCCCACCGCGGCCCCTGCTCGCTCGGCGTCTGTGTCCGTTCTGCTCTGCTTCGATAGAGCCGCGCATACGCTCGCCACCTGCTGGTGGAGTAGAGAATTACACGCTTGGAACACTGTCAGTGCCTGGGAGAAGGAAAGTGGGCGTCACTGTGGCATCATGGTTAACGTGGTTCACATCATTTCCGCCATGCTTGTTAGTCCCGTTTAAACCCCAGTGGGTGTTTTGCATAGTCCGTAAGATTATCCGGTGCACATACATTAAAAATTGATAATATCCATAGTAGGTGAAGCGCTGGTCAAGTTCACTGTGGTACTAACCAATATGTACCTGAGGCTCAGGCCCCCTTCATTCCAGCGCACACACGCGGTTGCGAGCATGCAGGATCCGCACACCGGCGGCATGACGACTTTGCGGCTGGACAGGCCGCTTAACATCAGAAACCAAGGTTGCCCCAAAGAAGCCATCGCACATGAAGAGGTACACGCACAAATGCCTCAGGCGGTAGTAAAAACAGCGTTCCTCACCCGCTCCTCAATAAGCAGCCAAACGCGTTTCGGGTCTCACTGTACCCTTGATCACTGGCGAGATGCTTGATGAATATGCTAGGACCAGGCAAAACTGTTTGTAGGACAAGGTTTTATTATTTACACAAGCCCTGCCCCAGTGGGCGTCACTGTGGCATCATGGTTAACGTGGTCCACATCATTTCCGCCATGCTTGTTAGTCCCGTTTAAACCCCAGTGGGTGTTTTGCATAGTCCGTAAGATTATCCGGTGCACATACATTAAAAATTGATAAAATCCATAGTAGGTGAAGCGCTGGTCAAGTTCACTGTGGTACTAACCAATATGTACCTGAGGCTCAGGCCCCCTTCATTCCAGCGCACACACGCGGTTGCGAGCATGCAGGATCCGCACACCGGCGGCGGGACGGCTTCGCGGCTGGACAGGCCGCTTAACATCAGAAACCAAGGTTGCCCCAAAGAAGCCATCGCACATGAAGAGGTACACGCACAAATGCCTCAGGCGGTAGTAAAACAGCGTTCCTCACCCGCTCCTCCTTAAGCAGCCAAACGTGTTTCGGGTCTCACTGTACCCTTGATCACTGGCGAGATGCTTGATGAATGTGCTAGGACCAGGCAAAACTATTTGTAGGACAAGGTTTTATTAATTACACAAGCCCCGCCCCAGTGGGCGTCACTGTGGCATCATGGTTAACGTGGTCCACATCATTTCCGCCATGCTCGTTAGTCCCGTTTAAACCCCAGTGGGTGTTTTGCATAGTCCGTAAGATTATTCGGTGCACATACATTAAAAATTGATAAAATCCATAGTAGGTGAAGCGCTGGTCAAGTTCACTGTGGTACTAACCAATATGTACCTGAGGCTCAGGCCCCCTTCATTCCAGCGCACACACGTGGTTGCGAGCATGCAGGATCCGCACACCGGCTACGGGACAGCTTCGCGGCTGGACAGGCCGCTTAACATCAGAAACCAAGGTTGCCCCAAAGAAGCCATCGCACATCAAGAGGTACACGCACAAATGCCTCAGGCGGTAGTAACAATAGCGTTCCTCACCCGCTCCTCAATAAGCAGCCGAACGCGTTTCGGGTCTCACTGTACCCTTGATCACTGGCGAGATGCTTGATGAATGTGCTAGGACCAGGCAAAACTGTTTGTAGGACAAGGTTTTATTTATTACACAAGCCCCGCCCCAGTGGGCGTCACTGTGGCATCATGGTTAACGTGGTCCACATCATTTTCGCCATGCTTGTTAGTCCCGTTTAAACCCCAGTGGGTGTTTTGCATAGTCCGTAAGATTATCAGGTGCCCATACATTAAAAATTGATAAAATCCATAGTAGGTGAAGCGCTGGTCAAGTTCACTGTGGTACTAACCAATATGTACCTGAGGCTCAGGCCCCCTTCATTCCAGCGCACACACGCGGTTGTGAGCATGCAGGATCCGCACACCAGCGGTTGGACGGCTTCGCGGCTGGACAGGCCGCTTAACATCAGAAACCAAGGTTGCCCCAAAGAAGCCATCGCACATGAAGAGGTACACGCACAAATGCCTCAGGCAGTAGTAAAAACAGCGTTCCTCACCCGCTCCTCAATAAGCAGCCAAACGCGTTTCGGGTCTCACTGTACCCTTGATCACTGGCAAGATGCTTGATGAATGTGCTAGGACCAGGCAAAACTGTTTGTAGGACAAGGTTTTATTAATTACACCAGCCCCGCCCCAGTGGGCGTCACTGTGGCATCATGGTTAACGTGGTCCACATCATTTCCGCCATGCTTGTTAGTCCCGTTTAATCCCCAGTGGGTGTTTTGCATAGTCCGTAAGATTATCCGGTGCACATACATTAAAAATTGATAAAATCCATAGTAGGTGAAGCGCTGGTCAAGTTCACTGTGGTACTAACCAATATGTACCTGAGGCTCAGGGCCCCTTCATTCCAGCGCACACACGCGGTTGCGAGCATGCAGGATCCGCACAGTGGTGGCGGGACCGCTTCGCGGCTGGACAGGCCGCTTAACATCAGAAACCAAGGTTGCCCCAAAGAAGCCATCGCACATGAAGAGGTACACGCACAAATGCCTCAGGCGGTAGTAAAAACAGCGTTCCTCACCCGCTCCTTAATAAGCAGCCAAACGCGTTTCGGGTCTCACTGTACCCTTGATCACTGGCGAGATGCTTGATGAATGTGCTAGGACCAGGCAAAACTGTTTGTAGGACAAGGTTTTATTAATTACACAAGCCCCGCCCCAGTGGGCGTCACTGTGGCATCATGGTTAACGTGGTCCACATCATTTCCGCCATGCTTGTTAGTCCCGTTTAAACCCCAGTGGATGTCCCGCCGCCGGTGTGCGGATCCTGCAAGCTCGCAACCACGTGTGTGTGCTGAAATGAAAGGGGCCTGAGCCTCAGGTACATATTGGTTAGTACCACAGTGAACTTGACCAGCGCTTCACCTACTATGGATTTTATCAGTTTTTAATGTATGTGCACCGGATAATCTTACGGACTATGCAAAACACCCACTGGGGTTTAAATGGGACTAACAAGCATGGCGGAAATGATGTGGACTACGTTAACCATGATGCCACAGTGACGCCCACTGGGGTGGGGCTTGTGTAATTAATAAAACCTTGTCCTACAAACAGTTTTGCCTGGTCCTAGCACATTCATCAAGCATCTCGCCAGTGATCAAGGGTACAGTGAGACCCGAAACGAGTTTGGCTGCTTATTGAGGAGCGGGTGAGGAACGCTATTTTTACTACCGCCTGAGGAATTTGTGCTTGTACCTCTTCATGTGCGATGGCTTCTTTGGGGCAACCTTGGTTTCTGATGTTAAGCGGCCTGTCCAGCCGCGAAGCCGTCCCGCCGCCGGTGTGCGGATCCTGCATGCTCGCAACCGCGTGTGTGCGCTGGAATGAAGGGGGCCTGAGCCTCAGGTACATATTGGTTAGTACCACAGTGAACTTGACCAGCGCTTCACCTACTATGGATTTTATCAATTTTTAATGTATGTGCACCGGATAATCTTACGGACTATGCAAAACACCCACTGGGGTTTAAATGGGACTAACAAGCATGGCGGAAATGATGTGGACTACGTTAACCATGATGCCACAGTGACGCCCACTGGGGTGGGGCTTGTGTAATTAATAAAACCTTGTCCTACAAACAGTTTTGCCTGGTCCTAGCACATTCATCAAGCATCTCGCCTGTGATCAAGGGTACAGTGAGACCCGAAACGCGTTTGGCTGCTTATTGAGGAGCGGGTGAGGAACGCTGTTTTTACTACCGCCTGAGGCATTTGTGCTTGTACCTCTTCATGTGCGATGGCTTCTTTGGGGCAACCTTGGTTTCTGATGTTAAGCGGCCTGTCCAGCCGCGAAGCCGTCCCGCCGCCGGTGTGCGGATCGTGCATGCTCGCAACCGCGTGTGTGCGCTGGAATGAAGGGGGCCTGAGCCTCAGGTACATATTGGTTAGTACCACAGTGAACTTGACCAGCGCTTCACCTACTATGGATTTTATCAATTTTTAATGTATGTGCACCGGATAATCTTACGGACTATGCAAAACACCCACTAGGGTTTAAACGGGACTAACAAGCATGGCGGAAATGATGTGGACTACGTTAACCATGATGCCACAGTGACGCCCACTGGGGCGGGGCTTGTGTAATTAATAAAACCTTGTCCTACAAACAGTTTTGCCTGGTCCTAGCACATTCATCAAGCATCTCGCCAGTGATCAAGGGTACAGTGAGACCCGAAACGCGTTTGCCTGCTTATTGAGGAGCGGGTGAGGAACGCTGTTTTTACTACCGCCTGAGGCATTTGTGCGTGTACCTCTTCATGTGCGATGGCTTCTTTGGGGCAACCTTGGTGTGGCGGGGTGTACCGGAGGGCCCCGACCGGCTCCCCGGTTCAGACGTCATCATCGGTCCGTGGGGCCCCTCCC
The DNA here is from genome assembly GCF_964261635.1 of Lissotriton helveticus. Lineage (NCBI taxonomy): Eukaryota > Metazoa > Chordata > Amphibia > Caudata > Salamandridae > Lissotriton > Lissotriton helveticus. Next base: position 872,700,304 of record NC_136068.1, on the reverse strand, counting down.
GCAGGGAGTCCTGACTTAACCTTTGTTCCCACCCCCCCCCTCTCTCTCTCTGACTCACAGGACTTGGGTGCCGGTGCGGAGGAAGCGGGCGCACTGGACTGGCCCTTTAACGCAGAGGACGATACGGAGTGGGAGGAGCCTTCCTATCAGGCCAGCCCTTCAAAAGAAGCCGACGCCGACTCACAGGTGTGCTTGTTCACCTGGAGGCGGGGAGATTGGAGAGCCGTGCGGAGTGAGGAGGAAGCTGATCACGGGAGGAGAGTACTGCCTGAGAATCGAGCCGGACGAGACAGCGGAACCAGCGGGACCCGACAACCGAGCCCGGGAGACGAGGAGCGACGCGGGACTCCGGAGCACCCACTGGAGGAAGAATCCAGAGACAAGGGCGACTCTACCATCAACCCCACAACCGACGGAGCAGAGCCAGGAGGCCACCGACCCCGCCATCCGCCCAGCCACTCACCCAGGGGAGGTGCGTGGCTAAACCAGGTGCGTGACCGGTTCAGGGGTTGGGTTGGAAGACCCCGTACGCTAGGTACGCCTCCTGGGGATCTGTAGCCTGTCCTTGTCCCTAGCGGGTGTCTAAACTACCCCCCCCCTCCACACCTTAGGATCTGCACTTTGTTAACACAGGTTGTACTGCACACCGGTGATCCCTCACTCCCCGCCCCTGTACTGCCTACGCTGTGAACATACGCCTGACCTGGTCTTTGTTCCTCTCTTCTCTCCCTGCGGGATCGCTGGAGAGCCACTCCGACGGCCGGGACGGACTCCGAGGAGGACGACGCTCCCCCCAGAGGACCGGAAGCAAGCAGGAAGAAAGAGAAAACCCAGCGTCATCGGAGAAGCCGGAGTCGATCTCCCCGACGGCACCCGACGAGAACTAGTTGTACTGATCAGCTGTTTGCTCTAATAAAACCCCAATTACCGCGAGTACGTCTCTTGCCCTTGTCTTCCGCTCCACAACCCGACCAAAAGCCCACAGTGGTGGAGAATGCGGGCACTGTAATACCCGACACAGGGATGGAGACCCTCATACAGGAACTGATCAAGGGACAAGAGAAACTCGGGTGGGTCGCCGAGCAACAGTTAACAGCCGCCCAAGCGGATCGTGAGATACTAAAAAAAGCACTAGCCGCCAGAGAGGAGGCGCAGCCGGGATGGATTGATCCCGTGATTCCAAGCGTAAATAGGGGGGAGGCCACTATCCCTCATGGCTCCTCAGCAGTGGCTCTGCAGAAATACCAGGCAGGGGAAGACCCCGATGCTTTCATGCTCAATTTTGAAAGAGCTGCCAGGGCCTGTGGGTGGCCCATGAGCAAATGGCCGTTCTTTTTGGCACCCCTCCTGTCCGGAGAAGCCCAAGCAGCCTACCAGATCGCCAATCCTAATGGCGACACCGCCTTCCCCGAGGTGAAGAGGATTATCCTGGATCACCTAGGTCTGGATAACGAGGCATACAGGCAGCGATTCAGGAAGGAAAGAGGAACGCCGGGGGAGAGCCCCAAGACCCTCTTTGTCCGCCTGAAGATGGCCGCCGATAAATGGCTATCCCCGTCCACCAGCTCTAAAGCGGAGATCATGGACCGCATATACCTGGAACAGTTCCTCGAAGCGCTCCCCTTTGCCACCCAGAAGTGGCTAAGACAACATCACCACTTGACAATCACGGAGGCCGTGGACATGGCCACCACCTACTCCAGAGCCCAACCACGCACAGCCGGATGGGAACCAGAGCGTCATCCAAAACCTCCGATGAAGCAGGAGAGACGCCCTGTACCACGTCCCCTCGACCCCCCCAAACCTCGTCCATGGAAACCGGAGGCCCACCCCCCGTCGGGCCCTCATTGCTTCGACTGCGGGAATTGGGGCCACATTGCCCGGTTCTGTCCCACCAAGAAGAACCAGGAAGAGCCCATGGAGGTCGGCTACCTGCCCCGTACTGTGTTGTACTCAGCCGAGATGGGGAGCACCTACCGGGTGAGTGTACAGGTGAACGGGTCCCCTATACAAGCCTTATTGGACTCCGGGTGTAGGCAGTCCGTCATACAGTCCCAACATGTCCTTAGTGCCCAATACCTCTCCTCCCAATCAGTGGCTATCCGCTGCGTTCATGGGGATGTCCGAACCTACCCCCTGGCCAGCATACCCATAATACCCAAGGGAGGGCCCCCTCAGGAGGTACGGGTAGGGGTCCTACAATCGCTTCCTGAACCTTTGATCATAGGAACTGATAACCCCAAGTTTTTACAGTGGTTCAATCAAAGCACAGGTAAAGGCGAAGACTACCCCCAAAAGCCCAAACCGGCCCTTCTTGCTCCCGAACCGTGGATAATGGACCGGAGTTTCCGGTTCGCCCAAGTCAACGACCCTTCTCTGCTGAACGCCTGGGAACAGGCACATCAGGACGGAAACTCCTTGCAGCCCCGATACCCTCGGTTCATAATCTCCAAAGACTTGCTATACCGCCAGGCCAAAGCAGAAGAGCCGGAACAATTGTTGGTTCCCACTTCCTATAGAGAACAGATCCTGTTCTTTGCCCATTCGCACCTGGTTGCCGGGCACTCAGGGGCCGAAAAGACCACTCAGAACCTTCTCCGGTTCTTCTACTGGCCCGGCATATACAAGGATGCCCAGCGTTACTGTCAAGAATGTGGTATCTGTCAAACGAAGAACATGAGTAGGCCTCCCGCCGTGCCCCTTCAACCCCTGCCCATTATCGGCAAACCCTTCGAAAGGGTCGGGATGGACATTATCGGGCCTTTACCCAAAACTCGAAAGGGATATCTATATGTACTGGTGATCGTGGATTACGCCACGAGATTCCCAGAGGCCTTTCCTCTCACTTCCACCACCACGAAGCAGGTCGCCGATAGAATGATCGAACTGTTCAGCCGAGTGGGATTCCCCAAGGAACTGCTGACTGATCAGGGAACACCCTTCGTTTCCCGTCTGATGAAGGAGGTATGCAAGTGCCTGGATGTGCACCAGATCCGAACCTCCGTTTACCACCCGCAGACGGACGGATTGGTTGAGCGCTATAACCGATCCCTGAAGGCCACCTTGAGGAAAATGATGGAGGTCAACGGAAAGGAATGGGACCAAATCCTTCCTCTGGCGCTGTATGTCATTCGAGGGCAGAAACAAAGCAGCCTGGGTATGTCTTCCTTCGAACTACTCTATGGTCGACAACCCCGCTCTCTGTTGGAGATGACAAAGGAGGCATGGGAGAACGAGATACCCGAAGAAACAGCAGGCGCCCTGGACTATGCCCATACCCTCAAGACCAAACTGGGTAAACTGCGGGATCTGGCCTACGCCAACTTGGGGGTCAGCCAACAACGTCAAAAACACACCTACGACAGGGGAAAGAGATGGAGGCACTTGAAGGAAGGAGAGTGGGCGCTGGTGTTGTTACCTTCTTCCACCCAGAAATTCCGTGCCAGTTGGTCTGGACCTTACAGAGTGATCAAAACCATAGGAAAGACCTCATATAGTCTACAGACCGGCCCTAGAAAGACACAGACCTACCATATCAACATGCTGAAGAAGTGGTTAGGTCCTCCCCCGTCCAACGTGCAGGTCGTCACCAGAGCCCCACCTCCTCATTCGACCACCGAGCAGCTGAACATCAACGAGGAGTTGACCCAAGAACAGTTAGAGGATGTGAGAAACCTCCTACGCCGTCACGAGGGTACCTTCTCAGACGTACCGGGCCGAACCACCCTGGCCGAACACTGTATAAACACACCCCCGGATAAAGTCGTCCAGATAAAGCCATACAGAGTGCCTGAAGCCAGGAGGAAAACCATCCAGAAGGAGGTCCAGGACATGCTGGAGCTGGGTGTGGTGAGACCATCCACCAGCCAATGGTCAAGCCCCATAGTCCTGATACCCAAACCCGATGGGAGCCGACGCTTTTGTATGGACTTCAGAGCCCTCAACGAGATATCGGCCTTCGACGCCTATCCCATACCCCGTGTGGACGAACTCATCGAGCGTCTTGGGGAAGCCCGATACATCACCACCCTTGACCTGACCAAAGGGTACTGGCAGGTGCCCCTCCGGGAGGAGGATAAAAAGAAGACCGCCTTCAGCACGCACGAAGGACATTATGAGTTCACCGTCCTACCGTTCGGGCTCCATGGGGCCCCTGCCACTTTCCAGAGACTCATGAACACCATACTGGCCCCAGTATCCACGATAGCCTCTGCTTATCTGGACGACATAGTCATACACAGTAAGACGTGGGAGGAACATCTGCAGCACATCCACCAGGTGTTGCGAGTACTGGAAAAGGCCGGTCTACGCGTGAACGCCAAGAAGTCCAGGATGGCCTACCAAAAGGTGAAGTACCTCGGCTATGTCCTGGGTCATGGTATGATCGAGCCCCAGATAGAAAAGGTACGGGCCATTGCAGACACCCCTTTCCCCACTACCAGAAAGGAAATGAGGGCCTTCCTTGGGCTGGTGGGATATTACAGAAGGTTCATCCCCCTCTTCGCTGATGTCGCGGCCCCCCTTACGGATGCCCTTCGCAACCCGGGGAAGTCCAACTCTCCCATCAAACCCACCGAGGGCATGCTAAACGCCTTCAATCACCTGAAGCGCACGGTTACCACTGCGCCGGTCCTGAATTCCCCTGACTTCTCGGTGCCGTTCCTGCTCCATACAGATGCCTCTGAGTATGGCATAGGCGCTGTTTTGTCCCAAGTGGGCGGGGACGGGCTTGAACACCCGGTGGTATATGTCAGTCGCAAACTATTCCCCAGGGAACTCAAGTATGCCACAATTGAAAAAGAATGTCTGGCGGTCAGGTGGGCTATAGACAAGCTAGCGTACTATCTGGAGGGGCGCCCGTTCCACCTGTACACCGACCATGCTCCCCTCCTCTGGATGTCAAGGAACAAATCGAACAACGCCAGGGTGATGCGCTGGTTCCTTGCGCTCCAGCCGTACTCTTTCACGGTCCACCATAGGAGGGGCGTTGAGAACGTCAATGCTGACTTTTTGTCCCGTCATCCCCTCCCCGATCGGGAGCGTCCTAGGGGGGAGGTGTGTGGCGGGGTGTACCGGAGGGCCCCGACCGGCTCCCCGGTTCAGACGTCATCATCGGTCCGTGGGGCCCCTCCCGCAGGGAGTCCTGACTTAACCTTTGTTCCCACCCCCCCCCCTCTCTCTCTCTGACTCACAGGACTTGGGTGCCGGTGCGGAGGAAGCGGGCGCACTGGACTGGCCCTTTAACGCAGAGGACGATACGGAGTGGGAGGAGCCTTCCTATCAGGCCAGCCCTTCAAAAGAAGCCGACGCCGACTCACAGGTGTGCTTGTTCACCTGGAGGCGGGGAGATTGGAGAGCCGTGCGGAGTGAGGAGGAAGCTGATCACGGGAGGAGAGTACTGCCTGAGAATCGAGCCGGACGAGACAGCGGAACCAGCGGGACCCGACAACCGAGCCCGGGAGACGAGGAGCGACGCGGGACTCCGGAGCACCCACTGGAGGAAGAATCCAGAGACAAGGGCGACTCTACCATCAACCCCACAACCGACGGAGCAGAGCCAGGAGGCCACCGACCCCGCCATCCGCCCAGCCACTCACCCAGGGGAGGTGCGTGGCTAAACCAGGTGCGTGACCGGTTCAGGGGTTGGGTTGGAAGACCCCGTACGCTAGGTACGCCTCCTGGGGATCTGTAGCCTGTCCTTGTCCCTAGCGGGTGTCTAAACTACCCCCCCCCTCCACACCTTAGGATCTGCACTTTGTTAACACAGGTTGTACTGCACACCGGTGATCCCTCACTCCCCGCCCCTGTACTGCCTACGCTGTGAACATACGCCTGACCTGGTCTTTGTTCCTCTCTTCTCTCCCTGCGGGATCGCTGGAGAGCCACTCCGACGGCCGGGACGGACTCCGAGGAGGACGACGCTCCCCCCAGAGGACCGGAAGCAAGCAGGAAGAAAGAGAAAACCCAGCGTCATCGGAGAAGCCGGAGTCGATCTCCCCGACGGCACCCGACGAGAACTAGTTGTACTGATCAGCTGTTTGCTCTAATAAAACCCCAATTACCGCGAGTACGTCTCTTGCCCTTGTCTTCCGCTCCACAACCCGACCAAAAGCCCACACTTGGTTTCTGATGTTAAGCGGCCTGTCCAGCCGCGAAGCCGTCCCGCCGCCGGTGTGCGGATCCTGCATGCTCGCAACCGCGTGTGTGCGCTGGAATGAAGGGGGCCTGAGCCTCAGGTACATATTGGTTAGTACCACAGTGAACTTGACCAGCGCTTCACCTACTATGGATTTTATCAATTTTTAATGTATGTGCACCGGATAATCTTACGGACTATGCAAAACACCCACTGGGGTTTAAACGGGACTAACAAGCATGGCGGAAATGATGAGGACTACGTTAACCATGATGCCACAGTGATGCCCACTGGGGCAGGGCTTGTGTAATTAATAGAACCTTGTCCTACAAACAGTTTTGCCTGGTCCTAGCACATTCATCAAGCATCTCGCCAGTGATCAAGGGTACAGTGAGACCCGAAACGCGTTTGGCTGCTTATTGAGGAACGGGTGAGGAACGCTGTTTTTACTACCGCCTGAGGCATTTGTGCATGTACCTCTTCATGTGCGATTGCTTCTTTGGGGCAACCTTGGTTTCTGATGTTAAGCGGCCTGTCCAGCCGCGAAGCCGTCCCGCCGCCGGTGTGCGGATCTTGCATGCTCGCAACCGCGTGTGTGCGCTGGAATGAAGGGGGCCTGACCCTCAGGTACATATTGGTTAGTACCACAGTGAACTTGACCAGCGCTTCACCTACTATGCATTTTATCAATTTTTAATGTATGTGCACCGGATAATCTTACGGACTATGCCAAACACCCACTGGGGTTTAAACGGGACTAACAAGCATGGCGGAAATGATGTGGACTACGTTAACCATGATGCCACAGTAACGCCCACTGGGGCGGGGCTTGTGTAATTAATAAAACCTTGTCCTACAAACAGTTTTGCCTGGTCCTAGCACATTCATCAAGCATCTCGCCAGTGATCAAGGGTACAGTGAGACCCGAAACGCGTTTGGCTGATTATTTAGGAGCGGGTGAGGAACGCTGTTTTTACTACCGCCTGAGGCATTTGTGCGTGTACCTCTTCATGTGCGATGGCTTCTTTGGGGCAACCTTGGTTTCTGATGTTAAGCGGCCTGTCCAGCCGCGAAGCCGTCCCACCGCCGGTGTGCGGATCCTGCATGTTGCAACCGCGTGTGTGCGCTGGAATGAAGGGGGCCTGAGCCTCAGGTACATATTGGTTAGTACCACAGTGAACTTGACCAGCGCTTCACCTACTATGGATTTTATCAATTTTTAATGTATGTGCACCGGATAATCTTACGGACTATGCAAAACACCCACTGGGGTTTAAACGGGACTAACAAGCATGGCGGAAATGATGTGGACTACGTTAACCATGATGCCATAGTGACGCCCACTGGGGCGGGGCTTGTGTAATTAATAAAACCTTGTACTACAAACAGTTTTGCCTGGTCCTAGCACATTCATCAAGCATCTCGCCAGTGTTCAAGGGTACAGTGAGACCCGAAACGCGTTTGGCTGCTTATTGAGGAGCGGGTGAGGAACGCTGTTTTTACTACCGCCTGAGGCATTTGTGCGTGTACCTCTTCATGTGCGATGGCTTCTTTGGGGCAACCTTGGTTTCTGATGTTAAGCGGCCTGTCCAGCCGCGAAGCCGTCCCGCCGCCGGTGTGCGGATCCTGCATGCTCGCAACCGCGTGTGTGCGCTGGAATGAAGGGGGCCTGAGCCTCAGGTACATATTGGTTAGTACCACAGTGAACTTGACCAGCGCTTCACCTACTATGGATTTTATCAATTTCTAATGTATGTGCACCGGATAATCTTACGGGCTATGCAAAACACCCACTGGGGTTTAAACGGGACTAACAAGCATGGCGGAAATGATGTGGACTACGTTAACCATGATGCCACAGTGACGCCCACTGGGGCGGGGCTTGTGTAATTAATAAAACCTTGTCCTACAAACAGTTTTGCCTGGTCCTAGCACATTCATCAAGCATCTCGCCAGTGATCAAGGGTACAGTGAGACCCGAAACGCGTTAGGCTGCTTATTGAGGAGCGGATGAGGAACGCTGTTTTTACTACCGCCTGAGGCATTTGTGCGTGTACCTCTTCATGTGCGATGGCTTCTTTGGGGCAACCTTGGTTTCTGATGTTAAGCGGCCTGTCCAGCCACGAAGCCGTCCCGCCGCCGGTGTGCGGATCCTGCATGCTCGCAACCGCGTGTGTGCGCTGGAATGAAGGGGGCCTGAGCCTCAGGTACATATTGGTTAGTACCACAGTGAACTTGACCAGCGCTTCACCTACTATGGATTTTATCAATTTTTAATGTATGTGCACCGGATAATCTTACGGACTATGCAAAACACCCACTGGGGTTTAAACGGGACTAACAAGCATGGCGGAAATGATGTGGACTACGTTAACCATGATGCCACAGTGACTCCCACTGGGGCGGGGCTTGTGTAATTAATAAAACCTTGTCCTACAAACAGTTTTGCCTGGTCCTAGCACATTCATCAAGCATCTCGCCAGTGATCAAGGGTACAGTGAGACCCGAAACGCGTTTGGCTGCTTATTGAGGAGCGGGTGAGGAAAGCTATTTTTACTACCGCCTGTGGCATTTGTGCGTGTACCTCTTCATGTGCGATGGATTCTTTGGGGCAACCTTGGTTTCTGATGTTAAGCTGCCTGTCCAGCCGCGAAGCCGTCCCGCCGCCGGTGTGCGGATCCTGCATGCTCGCAACCGCGTGTGTGCGCTGGAATGAAGGGGGCCTGAGCCTCAGGTACATATTGGTTAGTACCACAGTGAACTTGACCAGCGCTTCACCTACTATGGATTTTATCAATTTTTAATGTATGTGCACCGGATAATCTTACGGACTATGCAAAACACCCACTGGGGTTTAAACGGGACTAACAAGCATGGCGGAAATGATGTGGACTACGTTAACCATGATGCCACAGTGACGCCCACTGGGGCGGGGCTTGTGTAATTAATAAAACCTTGTCCTACAAACAGTTTTGCCTGGTCCTAGCACATTCATCAAGCATCTCGCCAGTGATCAAGGGTACAGTGAGACCCGAAACGCGTTTGGCTGCTTATTGAGGAGCGGGTGAGGAACGCTGTTTTTACTACCGCCTGAGGCATTTGTGCGTGTACCTCTTCATGTGCGATGGCTTCTTTGGGGCAACCTTGGTTTCTGATGTTAAGCGGCCTGTCCAGCCGCGAAGCCGTCCCGCCGCCGGTGTGCGGATCCTGCATGCTCGCTACCGCGTGTGTGCGCTGGAATGAAGGGGGCCTGAGCCTCAGGTACATATTGGTTAGTACCACAGTGAACTTGACCAGCGCTTCACCTACTATGGATTTTATCAATTTTTAATGTATGTGCACCGGATAATCTTACGGACTATGCAAAACACCCACTGGGGTTTAAACAGGACTAACAAGCATGGCGGAAATGATGTGGACTACGTTAACCATGATGCCACAGTGAGGCCCACTGGGGCGGGGCTTGTGTAATTAATAAAACCTTGTCCTACAAACAGTTTTGCCTGGTCCTAGCACATTCATCAAGCATCTCGCCAGTGATCAAGGGTACAGTGAGACCCGAAACGCGTTTGGCTGCTTATTGAGGAACGGGTGAGGAACGCTGTTTTTACTACCGCCTGAGGCATTTGTGCGTGTACCTCTTCATGTGCGATTGCTTCTTCGGGGCAACCTTGGTTTCTGATGTTAAGCGGCCTGTCCAGCCGCGAAGCCGTCCCGCCGCCGGTGTGCGGATCTTGCATGCTCGCAACCGCGTGCGTGCGCTGGAATGAAGGGGGCCTGACCCTCAGGTACATATTGGTTAGTACCACAGTGAACTTGACCAGCGCTTCACCTACTATGGATTTTATCAATTTTTAATGTATGTGCACCGGATAATCTTACAGACTATGCAAAACACCCACTGGGGTTTAAACGGGACTAACAAGCATGGCGGAAATGATGTGGACTACGTTAACCATGATGCCACAGTGACGCCCACTGGGGTGGGGCTTGTGTAATTAATAAAACCTTGTCCTACAAACAGTTTTGCCTGGTCCTAGCACATTCATCAAGCATCTCGCCAGTGATCAAGGGTACAGTGAGACAATGTGAATGAGTGTATAATTGTAATGGTGATTTTTTAACATATTAACTATGAGTTAATATGTATTTCAATAAATGAGGTGTTGTGTGTATAATTGTGTAAGTGATTAAATGTAAGTGTGATTAATTGTTTTCATGAGTAGGATGACTGCATAACCGACTAAGATGACTGCTGATGTGTCAATGTCTATATATGTGTATACGTGCATTTGATAGTGTTCTATTAATTAGTGACTGCATGTTTAAGTGATTCTGTTGTTGAATGGGTAGGAATCAGTGAGTGGGTATGTAGTATCTGGTATTGGCGTGTCAATGGTTTCAAATATGGTACTCTGTATTTTACATTGAGTGATGAAAGGTTATACTAGTTTATGATGAAGTGTATCAGATTGTCACATGGATGAGGTCATCAGTGATGTCATCAATAATGTCACTGACCATGTCATGAATGATGTAATATGTGACATCATCAGCAGTGCATTGCGGGCGCACTAGTTATAGTTAGCAGAACTAACTATAACAGAGGAATTTCTATGGTTTTGTACGAGTGAAATGTCCAGCTAACTATAACATCCCTGAAACCTATGGTTTTATCTGTGAATTTCTAAGGTTTTTTAAATGCCAATTTCTAACTATAATGCCTCTGAAACCTATGTTTTTTTCAGTGAATTTCAAAGGTGGTTTAAATGCTAATTTTTAAGTGTAGTAGTGTTTATACCTATTTTTTCGTACTGATTGTCCACATTTTTTTATCTGTTTATTTATAACTATTTTATTCACTAAATAACATTATATATTTTTCAGAAAAATTCCCCCAAATTAATTTTGTTAAATTCAGAATGAAATATTGTTGAATTTTTTTGTTTTATTTTTTTCTTTCAATATATTTATATTATTTTCTTTTTTAAAAAATCTATTTTTTTCGGAGTCGCGCACCTGAAGCGCACACATCACGGTGGGTGCGTGAATTCCAGCCACCATTTTAGAAAAGGTGTGAAGGATCCACGTACGGTGTGCGACGGCTGCGTGTTTTTCAGTTACATCATATACATTTAATATTACGTGATGTGCGCGATTGGTATGCGATTAGTCCGCGACTCCTGCTCCCGCGCATTTGCGACACATGCGCATTTTGGAACGTGATGCTTGCGCCATGGCGGGTTACTGCGTGACATCATATACGTGCTGGGGCGCGCTGAGTTCGTGATATCGCAAACAAATGTTATGTTCTAAAATTATATGTATGTGTCTTTAATATACATATTAGAGCAAGAGATTATCTAAGATATTCATAAAAATAATATATTTGTACTTATAATAAACTTATATTATTTTTAAATATATTTTCGCAGAGTCGCGCGGGTGTGTGTTTCATGAGCGCAGAGTGCGCGGATCCCATGTGATCTAAAAAAAAAGATTTCATTGGTTCATAACATTTCCCACTGTAACTATTGAAGGACCCCACCCATTTTAATCATTCTTGTTGAAGCATCTTTAGAGAGACATCTCTTTTCTTACAAGAACCCTTTTTGCTTGTTTTTTTTGGTGTTTTTCAAAAAATATCAACCAAAATGGCATCTGGACAGCAGCAGGAGGAAGAATCTTCTGAAGAAGAATTCTTGCAGGAGGCACCACGTCCACAGAGGCCGGAATCTGTTCTGTGGAAATTTTTCACTTTTCCACCTGGAGAGAAGAAAGTAAATGCGAGAAAGGTGACGTGCAAAATTTGTGACCGAGTCCTGTCAAGAGGCAGTGAAAAAAATACTCTTGCGGCACTGCTTCTATGTACAAGCATCTCCGGACCACACATCCTCTCAATCTTTTTCGGGAGAAAATGAGGTGAACTGCTTTGAACCCCTCACCTGCTGTGGCAAGTATGTCTGGAGCGTCCGCAGGAACACCTGCAATGGACATTAGGCCAGAATTCGCCTTTCTCGTGCAACACTGCGTGAAATGTAAGAAACTCATATGCTTCGGTGAGCAATTGGTGGATGCAGTTTGTGCTGTGCAACGCAACCATCATTGTTAATTTTTTGTTTTTGGAATGATAAGTAATTCAAAAAGTTTCCTGTTTTATTCATTCTTTTTTTTGTTCATTTTTTGAAAAAACACCAAAAAAACAAAATTGTTCAATAAAATAAAAAAAATACAAAAGAAAAAATAAGAAAAAAAAAGTTCTTATCAGAACTACCTTATCTGGTTAAAGAAAGAACAATAATTGCAAGGTAATGTGTGAAAGTTTGGTTGAATATATGTACACAGCATGATTGACTGAAAGAATGCGTTAGTAGTGTATGGTGAATTTATAGGTGAAGATGTATGAGGAAGTGCTGCAGCGTGACACTGCAAGCTCTTTAGCTGCACTGCACTGTGGCACTTCCGAAGCACAGGGATGTGACATATGTACATGAATATGTTGCAACTCTGTGCTTCCCTCTGCACTGCTGCACAAACTGCAGCCATGCGGTGACACAGGCACCCTTGCACCATGGTGCAAGGATGTCTGTGTCGTGCAGAGAATTGGTTTTGTGCAGGAAGGGACACCTTCCTGCACAAAAACATTCAGTAAAGGCATTTTCCTCTTTCAATGTATGCTGTGGAATGCAGCATGTATTGAAAGAGGAAAAACGAGTAGAAATGAAAACAATTCTCCTCGTTGCGCCTTGCTACACCAACTCTAGGATGGCGCAGCATTCACCCACATCTCCAGATTTACGATTTCTCATAAATCTGGGGATGTGTCTTGTTCTATGGGTGTTGCATGGTAACACACACAGCAACACCTATGGAAACCCCCTTCAATACAAAGTTCTGTGTATGAAGAGGTCGTATTTCAAGTTGAGGAAAAAACACGCAGGGTGGCTTTTCCTCTCCTTGTAAATATGAAGGAGTGCCTGATGCCATCAATATGTTACAAAACGTGATGTACTGGTGGCGCAGGGTGCTTGTAAATCTGCCCCATAAGTGCTTAGGTATTGGCAGACTGGTACAATAAGAACATAGTGCTGGATGGGTGTTTGAAGAATTGCATGAGACTGACAGGAGGTATCCTACGCTGCATGGGTACTTCTTCAGTATTTAATGGAGTGGACCAATAGTATGTTTACTGCTTAGAGATTTGTAGGGATTATGCACTGAATATTTTATGTGTACTTGTGTTGGTCCCTAGGTCATTTTATAAGAATAGCACTAGTAACTGGAATGATGACAGTGCTGTAAACAGAGTGAACACTTAATTTATAAGTGCTTACGTATTGGTGGAGTGATAGGATAAGTAGATAGTGGTAGATAAGTGATTAAAGAAGTACATGGGACAGACTGGACGATTCCTACACTGTATGAGTACTAACTGGGTATTTAGAAGAGTGTATCAATAGTATGTAGCTAGTAAGAGGTCTGCTTGGATAGTGCGCAAAATATTATAGCTGTACTTGTGTTAGTAGCTAGGCCATTCCATAAGTTCATGACTAGTAACTAGAATAATTACAGTATTACAAACAGAGTGTATAGTGAATTTATAAGTGCTTAGGTATTGGTGGAGTAATAGGATAAGTAGATAGTGCTGGATGGGTGATTGGAGAAATGGTATTGGTGGAGTGATAGGATACGTAGATAGTGCTGGATGGGTGATTGGAGAAATGCATGGGACAGACAGGAGGATTTCTACACTGCATAGGTACTAACTGGATATTTGGAAGAGCGTCTGCATAGTGTAAAACATATTGTACTTGCACTTGTATATGACTAATTACTGGAGTAATTTCAGTGCTGCAAAAAGAGTGCATGCTCAATTCATAAGTGCTTAAATATTGGTGAAGTGATAGGATACGTAGATATAGCTGGATGGATGAATGGAGAACTGCATCAGACAGACAGAAGGATTCCTAGACTGTATAGGTACTAACTGCGTATTTAAAAGACTGTGGGCCATATGTATCAAAAAGTCATTTTGCGATTCTCAAATAGCAATTTTTTGCGAATCGCTATGTGAGAATCACAAAATGCTATGTTTGTAGGATTTGCAACAAATTTAGCAAATCCTACATATTCCTTAATTGCGAATCACAAATTGCGATTCGCAATTAAGGAATACCTCCCCATTCATTCCTATGGGCCTAGAGGCCCATTGGAATGACTGGGAAGACATTCTCAATTTGCGATTAGCAATTAGCGAATCGCAAATTGAGAATGCAATTTCAAGGTTGCAGGGTTGTCAAAAGGACACCCTGTTGCACCCCTGAAATAAGCTTGGGTGCACATGTGGCACACATACATGCCCTGAGGGCATGTATGATCTTCACGTTACACTTTGAAAAATGCAAAAAAGTGATTTTTTCAAAGAAATCGCAAAGTACCACCAACTTAAAGTTGCTGGTAATTTGCGATTCCTTAAGGCCAAATTGCACTTTTTTGGTGCTTCTTACATTGCATTTAAGGAATCACAACATTTGCGATTCCTTAAATGCAATCACAAAATAAGGAATCGCAAATTTTGCGATTCCTTATTTTGCACGCAAATTTGCTTCATACATACCATTTAGCAAAAATGCGATCGCAAACGCTGAAATTCTGCGAATTTTGGCGTTAGAGAACGCATTTGTGCTTGATACATATGGCCCTGTATCAATGCTATGTAGCTGATTAGAGGTCTGCATGCATAGTGCACAAAATATTGTAGCTGTACTAGTTTTTCTGGCTAGGCCATTCCTTAGGTGCATGACTAGTAATTAGAATAATTGCAGTGCTGCCAAGAGAGTACATGTTGAAATTATAAGTGCTTAGGTATTGGCGGAGTGATAGGATATGTAGATAGTGCTGGATGGGTGAGTAGAGAAATACATGACAGACAGAAGGATTCCAACACTGCCTAGGTAGTAACTGAGTATTTAGAAGAGCATATTAATAGTATGTAGCTTGTTAGAGATCTGCATACATCGTGTACAAAACATTGTACCTGTACTTGTGTTAGTGGCTAGGCCATTCCTTATGTATATGACTAATAACTGGAGTCATTTCAGTGCTGCAAAGAGAGCGCATGCTAAATGTATAAGTGCTTAGGTATTGGCAGAGTGATAGGATACGTACATAGTGCTGGATGGGTGAATGGACAAATGCATGAGACAGACAGAAGGATTCCTAGACTGCATAGGTACTAACTGAGTATTTAAAAAACGGTATCAATGCTATATAGCTGATTAGAGGTCTGCATGCGTAGTGCACAGAATATTGTAGCTGTACTAGTATTGGTGTGTCTATGGTTTCGAGAATTTTAGTCTGTATTTTAGGGTGTGAGGAGGTGCATCAGATGATCACATGGATGATGTCATCAGTGATGTCATTTGAGATGTCATCAGTGATGTCACTGACCATGTCATGAGTGATGTAATATGTGACGTCATCAGCAGTGCATTGCGGGGGCGCGAGTTATAGTCAGCACAACTAACTATAACCGCTGAATTTCTCTTGTTTTGTACGAGTGAAATGTCCAACTAACTAGGACGTCCATGAAACCTGTGGTTTTTCAGTGAATTTCTGAGGTTTTTTAAGTGCTAATTTCAATCTATAATGTCCCTGAAACTTGTGTTTTTCTCAGTGAATTTTATATATATGTATTTAATCTCCTCTCACTCTTACAAGGGATGAATCAGCACTCAAGTTGTAGTTTGGAAGTATTTAATCTGTAAAGGACGTGATCCACGTGTTTCGGCTCCTCTGTACCTTGATAACGATACAAGACGACATTGTAGCATCCTTATTTAAATGTACAAATGCCTCCAGTTGCCAACATTAACAAAGAACTACATATTACTTTAATCCAAAAAACTAGCGGCCATATTGGCCTGGTCACGATGTGAAAATTCAGGAATTGATACAATAAAGAAAAGAAAACAAGTGTTAATATGCACACAATGTCATTTCAGCATATCTTGCTCCGTGACCGCCATACTTGTATATTCGTCAACGTGACTTATTCATAATAAACATACTTAAGATTGCAAACATCATCATAGACAATGGACTACACATTACTTTAAAGTGAAAGGCTATCGACCATATTAATCTGGGCTCGTTGCGTATTATATTGGTTCTTACACGAAAGAAAAGAAAAAAAGGGGTGTTAATATATACACACTATCCCTAAATAAAGTTCTAGCGATTATAGTTCCATTCCAATCACAGTTCATTTGAGATGTCATGAGTGATGTCATGAGTGATGTAACTGACCATGTAACGAATGATGTAATGTCTGAGGTCATTAGCAGTGCATTGCGGGGGTTGTCAGTTATAGTTAGGACAGGTAACTATACCTGCTGAATTTCACTAGTTGTGTATGAGTGAAATCTGAGTCTAACTATACAGTCCCTGTAATCTTTGTTTTTTTCAGCAAATTTCTAGTTTTTTTAACATTAAGTAAGATGCATAATACAATGGATGATGGGGGGTTGGAAGCAGGGCCTGGAATTGTGCTGCCCCACCCAAGCTTGCTGCTCCTGCCTTCCCTCCTCCTAGAAATCCATTGTCCAAGTCCATGTCCCTGTTCCCTTATTACAGCCCAGTGTGGCTGTTGTTGTGCCACTGGCCTTCCCGCCTTCTCTGAACAGTTAGCCTGCTGCCCCATCCACCTACTCCCTATCTCCTGTTATCTGAATTCATGGACTAGCCTCTTCCCTCCTACCATACAAGGTCTGATGTGCTGCCACTGCCCTCCATTTAGCATGATGTACCAGTCCACTTCTTCTGCCCTCGATTGCCCAATTCTATGCCTCATCATTGAACTCCTGCTTAGCTTCTGTGCTTAGCTTGCAGCCCCTATTCTCCTTCTCCCTGCCCTCCGATGTCTGTGTACAAGCTCCTGCACCATCCTGTTTGCCCACCATGTTCCATGGACCTGCCACTCCTACCTACTGTGAGTGTTCTCTTGAGCTGCCACTCCCCTCTCACCTACCTAGCATTGTCAGATAAAAGTAACCTGTCCCTGCCACCTCGACCCTGCCTGTCTACATTCCATGCCCCTATCCCCTTCCTCCTGTCCTCCATGGTCCATTTTACTGCCACACCCTTCTGGCCTCCCTGGTCTGTTGCGCTGCAACTGCTCCTCCTGCCTGCCTCGCATGGTCTGTTGTGAGGCCCCTTCACCTGAACTCTCTTGTCAGTGCCCAGGTCCTGAACCTCCCTTCTATTCTCCATGGTCCTTTGTGCATGCCCCTGCACCCTCCTTCTTGCCCATCATAGCCATTGTGCTGCCACTAACCCTCCCGCTTGCCATGCATGGTCTTCTGTGCTGCAACGGCCCCTCCCACATTCCCTGTGTGGTCAGCTAGCTGCCCCTGACCCCCTCCCACCTTCCCTCCATGGTCTGTGTGTATGCCATTATAGTCTCACTGTTGCTCTCCATGGTTTGTCTTGTTTCTAGTGCCCATCCTGCCTGACCTCCATGGTCATCTTGATGCTCCTGCCCTTCCCCCTGTCCCCAGCCCTCTGTTTCCATGTTCAGACCCCTATGCCCTTCCTCCTGGCTTATCTGTTCCATTGTAATGCTCCTGATCCATCCATCTTGCCCTTTATGGTCCATTATGCTGCATCTTTCTCTCCTGTCTGTCCATTATGGTCAGCTAGCTACCATTGCCTCTTTCCCCTCTGTTCTCCATGGTCCATTTTACTGCCTCACCCTTCTGCCCTCCCTGGTCTGTTGTGCTGCAACTGCTCCTCCTGCCTGCCTCGCATGGTCTGTTGTGAGGCCCCTTCCCCTGAACTCTCTTGTCTGTGCCCAGGTCCTGAACTTCCCTTCTATCCTCCATTGGCCTTTGTTCATGCCCCTGCACCCTCCTTCTTGCCCATCATAGCCTATGTGCTGCCACTAACCCTCCGCTTGCCATGCATGGTCTTCTGTGCTGCCACAGCCCCTCCCACCTTCCCTGTGTGGTCAGCTAGCTGCCCCTCACCCCCTCCCACCTTCCCTCTAGGTCTGTGTGTATGCCATTATAGTCTCACTATTGCTCTCAATAGTGTGTCTTGCTTCTAGTGTCGATCCTGCCTGACCTCCATGGTCATCTTGCTGCTCCTGCCCTGCCCCCCTGCCCCCAGCCCTCTGTTTCCATGTGCAGACCCCTATTCCCTCCCTACTGGCTTGTCTGTTCCATTGTAATGTTCCTGATCCATCCCTCTTGCCCTGTATTGTCCGTTATGCTGCAGCTTTCTCTCCTGTCTGTCAATTATGGTCAGCTAGCTACCATTGCCTCTTTACTCTCTGATCTCTGTTGTCCATGTGCATGGTACTGTCCCCTCCCTATTACTTTCTATTGCTTGTTGTGCTGCACTCCCAACCAGCATGCCCTGTGTGGTGTATTGTCCTGCTGAAAACCCTGATGCCTGCCCTGTAGGATCAGTTTGGTGCACCTCTTCATGTCCCTCCTGTCCTCTGTTATCCAAGTCCATGTCCCTACCCCAATTCCTCCTGACATCCATGATCTAATGTACCATACTTGCTAACATTATGAACTTGATAAGAGGGGAGATTTTGAGAAAAAACTGGGATATTGATTTTCCCCTTTGACTTACATTGAAAAAGAGGAGATTGTAGACAGGAGACAGATCAAATAAAGCCCATTAGGGCTTAAAAACATTGGACATATCCTGACTGAATCGTGTCTGTTGGCATGTATGGTTGTACTACCACTGCCTCTTCCTTCTGCCCACAATGGTCTATTATTTTGCCACAGCCTCTCTTGCCAGTCCTGAATTGTTGGTTTGTTGCCCATGCCCCCTTTCCACTGCCCTCCATAGTCTGTTGTGCTGCTACAGCCCTTCCTGATTGCCCAGTGTGGTTAAATTGTTGCCGTTGCACCGTCCTACCTGGCTTCAATTTTCAGAGTCCTTTCCCCTGGCCTCTGCTTCTCAACAATATCCTAATGAACAACTAGATTGCTAACATTCTATATTTATTACAAAAGTGTGGAACGCCTGATGTCATCTTGATGTAATCACAACGGTAATACCTAGAGCATTTCCTTTAGAAATGACATGTATGAGAGGTTCTTATTTGCATCAAAATTATGGTTAGTGCTCTAAAAAACTAAAATGAGGAAATATTTTCTGAGTTTTCAAATAGCGAGAAATCACTTTTAAATTATTTGTTATCTTTATGTTTTTTTATCCAGTTGACCCCTTTATTAAATGTTGCACTTAGGGGAGAGGATGTGGTGTTACTTACAGAGCTGCAGACTTTGCAACTGGGGAACCAGGTTAGAGTTTCTGCTTCAGATCGACATATTGTGATTCTGGTCAAATCACTTAATCTCCCCATGTCTACAACCAAAATGAATTTGTTCTTGTGTGATGTAACCGATGCTCATGTAAAGCACTCCAAGTCTGCACTATATAAAACTGCAAAAACACAAAAAATAAAAAGTGTTTTGCACACTTCTGTCATTGGGCTACATGTGGGCTACATCTGGTGATATTTGTGCTACATGTGGGCTCTTTTGTCTCTGGTGGCCATCTTGGGAGATTTATTTGTTATGAAGTTTCCTAATTTCCGCATTTACTGCAGTCTCATCAGTAGGAAATGCTTTCAGTTTTTTACTTTGATTCCATCAAGAAGGTATTCAGATATGTCACACATTTGCCATAAGTTCTGAATGTTAGCACTCTAGTTGCTCATTAGGTCACTGTAGTAAAGCTACTGCTCACCACAAAAGTCTGCTGCTGGTATTAAAAGTGCATGTTTCAGTCTGCATGTCAGACTTTTTACTGAAATAGAAGAGAATTTGAGAAGTCACTCAAAATGTGCCCTAATTTTTCTTTCTTCAGCACTAATCATATTTTTTCTATGGCAAAATGAACACCCTCATTGTGTTCCTTTTTAAATTAAATGTTTTAAATGTTACCAGTTTATTCCAAATCACGATGGCTTCAGGTGTGCATTACTTTTGTCATAAGTAAGACAGTAAGTGCTCTAGTTGTTCTTAAGAACACTCTGGGACATTCTGTCATTGAGCTATACGTGGGCTACATCTGGATGATATTTGTGCTACAATTGGGCTCTTTTGTCTCTGGTGGCAATCTTGGGAGACTTATTTGTTATGAAGTTTCCTAATTCCTCATTTACTGCAGTCCCCTCAGTAGGAAACACTTTCAGTTTTTTACTTTGGTTCCATCAAGAAGGCATTCAGATGTGTCACACATTTGCCATATATTCTGAATGTTAGCACTTTAGTTGCTCATTAGATCACTGTAGTAAAGCTACTGCTCACCAGGGAAGTCCGCTGCTGGTGTTCAAAGTGCATTTTTCAATGTGCATGTCAGAATTTTTTAATGAAATAGAAGAGGATTTGAGAAGTCAAAATGTGCCCTAATTTTTCTTTCTGCAGCACTAATCATAATTTCCATGGCAAAATGAACTCCCTCATTTTGTTCCTCTGCAAATTAAACGTTTTAAGTATTGCCACTGTATTCCAATCAAGATGGCTTTAGGTGTGCCATACTTTTGTCATAAGTAAGTCTTTTAGTGCTCTAGTTGTTCTTTAGAACACTCTGGGACATTCTGTCATTGGACTAAACTTGGGCTACATCTGGGTGAAATTTGTGCTACATTTGGGCTCTTTTGTCTCTGGTGGCGACTCCTAACCCGTTGGGTGCTCGGACTCCAAGCAAAAAAAAGTAATATTTTTCAGATATCTATCAAGCCTATGTGTTTAGATCTTGGGTGGCTCTAACAAGACCTGAGGCGGAAAGCCGGGAGTACGCTCGTTTTTTTAAAATTGTAAAAATTGGAACTGATTGTTTTTATCTGTTGTGCACTTCCCCCTGAGCACTCCCCCGTCCTTATTTGCATCAGAAATCCCCGCGAAGCCGATCTAAGCGCTGCCGCGGGTCCGAGATCTTTTGCCGCCATTCGTCTCCAAGCCTACTGGCCACACCCACGGCAGTGAGGCCACGCCCCCTCCTGGACCACTATTTAAGGCGCACTGACTCACAGAGCCCGCATTAGAGGTTACCAACTCCTGAGGCGGAAAGCCGGGAGTACGCTCGTTTTTTTAAAAATTGTAAAAATTGGAACTGATTGTTTTTATCTGTTGTGCACTTCCCCCTGAGCACTCCCCCGTCCTTATTTGAATCAGAAATCCCCGCGCAGCCGATCTAAGTGCTGCTGCGGGTCCGAGATCTTTTGCCACCATTCGTCTCCAAGCCCACAGGCCACGCCCACGGCAGTGAGGCCACGCCCCCTCCCTTCACCTAAAAAACAATGTGCCTTCCCCGGGCGCGCAGCGGACGTGCGCAGCAGGCGCACCGCCAGCGCGCCGAAGGTGCGCCAAAGGCAAGCCCGTCTGCGCCCGTCCACGCCAGGCCGGGCCCAGGGGCCAGCCATGCCGGTTATTCCATCTCATACTCGGCCAACTCCCTCAGAGAACTGCAACTCCCATACCCACCACCCTCCCCTTTCACCATCAGACATATCACTACAGCTGGCCTCGCGCGCTCTGACTTACACCCCCCCAGCCGGAGCATACCTCCCGCTAAACCAGCCAGGAGTGTCACTTCCACCCGGGTGTAGTATTTGAACACCCGCTCCCTGGTAAAACACCAAGCTGATATCTATATCCTCCTGTCTAATGAGAAACCAAACGTACTTCTGCTCACAGAAACCTGGCTGACCACAGATTCCCTCCCTGACATGCTGGCGGCCCTCCCCCCAGACTACTACATCCTCCATGCCGACCGCACTGGAAATGGTCCCGGGGTGGGGTGGCAGCCATTATATCAAAACATCTTAACTTCATCTCCACATCTTCCCTTACCCTCCCAGAAGTAGACAACCTAATCATCAGTCCGAAAACTGACGTAGGAGCCCTAACACTCCTTCTCTTATACCGGCCCCCACACTTTATGCCATCCTTTGCTACCACCCTGATCGAACAGCTGTCTGATCTACTGACACTGCACACCAGACTAGCTCTCTTTGGCGACCTTAATTACTGGTTCAATGACGTCAACGCCGGCCCCCACGCCACAGAACTCTTCGAAGCCCTCAATAGCCTTAACCTGACCCAACAAATTTCCTCGTCCACCTACATCAAGGGCCACATCCTGGACCAGTTATGGACCCACAATTTAGCACTCTCCCAGCCATCCATCTCCCCTTGCGTTTGGTCGGACCACTACCTAGTCGCCACCACCTCACTGTCACTGGCAGGACTTTCGCCCCTTTGATGGCTGGCGGCCTCTCTCGTAAATGGAACTCCCACGACTCCCAAGGCTTCCTCACGACCTTAGCCGATACCCGTCCAGCTATTAACAAACCAGCCAATATTGACACGATGGAAGGTGATATCGGCACCTGGCTAAAGTCGGCCAGTGACCACTTTGCCCCCCTAATCAAGTTCCCCCGCACCAGACACCACAACTCCCACAGATGGTTCTCTGGCAACCTTAAGAAACACAAACTGAAGGTGCGCCAGCTGGAACGGACGTGGAGATGCAATTACTCTGAGTCAGACAGACTACAATACATTACAGCTCGCAGAGAATACAAAAACGCAATCTTCCTAGCCAGCCAAATTGGAACATTTTTCAAACAGAATCTCGTCCGCGGACAATAAATCAAAGGAGGTCTTCAAAATCATAAATGAACTTACCTCAGACGACAGAACTCTCGTGGCTCAGACCCCCACCCAAGAGACCTGCGATGCTCTCAATCTTTTCTTTATCGAGAAAATCAATAAAATCAAGGACTCAATCCCTCCTCCCTCAGATACCCCCCCAGACACCCCTCCAAACAATTTACTGACCTTCACCCACTTCCCCACCCTCAACCCCAACTCACTAGCTGAACTTGCGACCCGGGTAAAATCAGGCTCTCCGAACGACTGCTGACCTCCTTCGGTCCTACGGGACGTCTGTCTCAAACTACCCGACTGCATCTTACCCCTGCTGAATGGCTCTCTCAGCACCGGCATTGTCCCCAGCACCTTCAAGGAGGCCATTTTAGTGCCTCTCCTGAAGAAACCTGGCACGGACCTGGCGGAACTCCCTAACTACCGTCCCATATCGCTCTTGCCCTACTTTTCCAAGCTAATGGAGGCCCACGTCACCCGGTGTCGCCTCCAACTTCATCGAGACCTCCGGCCACCTGGAGCCTAACCAGGCCGGCTTCAGGCCAGCCCATTCCACTGAGGCCGTCATCCTAGCAGTCTGGGACACGTTGAGGAGGAACGCTGACACAGGGATTCCCCAGGCCCTCGTACTCCTGGATCTGTCGGCCGCGTTCGACACGGTTGACCACAACATCCTTCTTCACCGTGTCGAGCAGGCAGGCATCCGGGGTCCTGCCCTCAAATGGACCCAGTCCTTTCTGACCGCAGAACACAAGCCGTCCGGTTGGGCCCCTACACAGCGCCCAAAACCCCCACGACTTGTGGAGTCCCTCAGGGTTCTTCCCTGTCACCCCTATTATTCAACCTCTACCTCCGGCCCCTGATTCACTCGCTGCAGAGCTGGGACATCACAGTGTACAACTACGCTGACGACCTGCAGATCATCTTCCCACTCATCTCCTCAGACGCCGTGAACAACTTCCATTCCGCCATGATACACATCCAGCAGTGGATGAACTACAACCAACTAAAATTAAATCCTGGGAAAACTGAGCTCCTCCTCCAGCCCTTCCCACTGGGGTCCGCAGTTTTGGCCTAACGAATTAGGCCCCTCTCCGGTCCCTGTGAAATCAGTAAAAAGTCTTGGTGTGACCATCGATGCCGAACTCTCCCTCAGATCTCAAGTGGGCGCTGTGATCTCCTCATGTACGTTCTAGCTTCGTAAAATCCGTAAAGTCAGTCACCTTCTACCACCAGCCACTCTGGTTCAGGTTATCATCTCCCTAGTACTATCCCGTTTGGACTTTTCCAACTCCCTGTATCACGGACTCCCACAATCACTGCTGCGTCGCCTCCAGGTCGTGCAGAATCAAGCGGCCCGTCTCATCTACAAAACTAAATGGCAGTCGGCCAAACCTCTGCTACACAAACTGCACTGGCTACCCATAGAACAAAGGGCGGCCTTCAAGCTGGGCTGCCTCACGTTCAAAGCCCTCCACTGCTCCAGCCCCGCCTTCCTGACAACACTTATCAACCCACACTGTCCAACGCGCAATCTCCGTTCAGCTCACCTCAACCTGCTTGTTGCCCCCAAAACCCAAACCAACAAATTCGGTGGCCGTCGGTTTGCCCACCTAGCCCCCAAATTTTGGAATCCTCTTCCCCTGTCCATCAAATCCAGTAGCTCCCTTCTTTATTTCAGAAAACTGCTCAAAACCTTCCTTTTTCCCCCACCCGGCTAAACTCCGCCTCCTCAGATCCCACACTCACCTCTGTCTTACAGCGCCAGGAAACCCACGGTGTCAGTGCGCTCTACAAATTTCATCTAACATAACATAACATAACAAGAGGCTTTGTATTTAGTGGGAGATTTTGGTACCTACAAGTAAGTACCGATGCAAGTCTAAAGTTGTTGAGGAAAACTCTGTTACCCTCATCTGTAAAATGTACACCATCTCTCCGATAGATGGCATCCATATTGAAACGCAGATTGTTGTTGTAAATGGACCCCATTCTATAATCTCTGAGATAAGCAGAAACAGCTTTATTGACAAGTTTCCTAACTTTCTCAATCTGTGGACAAAATTGATTGGACCAGTTCCATTTCTGTCTTTGGCATATGTAAGAATAGACAAAGGCAGTTTGGGGGAAAAGTGACATCAATTCTCCAAAGGTGTCCTTCATAAGCATTTCCAGGCCTACCTCAGTCAAAGTGCCTAGGTCATTGCCACCAAAGTGCACAATTGTGAGGTCAGGGTGTTGGAGATGCAAAAAGGATTTAACCAGTGGCATCAATTGGTGCCATGTTAATCCGCTATGACCAATCCATCTAATGTCTACATTTGGCAAAGCTAGGCCTTTGTCAATACCTCTGTTTTCTGCATACCTTTGGCTCCAGAAAATATAGCTGTGTCCCACAATCCACACTCTAAGCATCTTGAAGGGAGGTCTGGATGCACTCAGAAGGTGTCTGACGAAGGTTATGAAGGATATTAGTTTGTTGTTTTTGAAGTGGCAGAGTATCCCCTTGACGATATATGGCCGGGTTAACCTGGTTAAAATGGTTATTTTGCCCAAACTAACATATATATTTAATGCTATACCAGTAACCTTTCAAAATAAAGTTCTGGGGAATATTCAGGGGAAGATAGGTAGCTTCATCTGGGCAAACAAGAACGCTTGGTTCTCATGGAAAAAACTAAAAAGGAGTTTGTTAAAGGGTGGAATGGCGCTGCCGGATGTTCTCTGGTATTCTTTTTCCTTCCAATTAAAAAACATCCGTACCCTATTAACCGCTCCAGACGATTCTCATTGGGGCCGGATATTAAAGGTGATGCAAGACCTAGAAGGGGGAGGCCCGGGTTTTCTGTATAAATACGCGTCCCCAAGATTCTTCAAAAAAGTCCGTCTAAAGGTTTTAAGATCTGCCTTGACGTTGTGGTGCAGACTGAAGCGATGTTGGGGTATAAAATACTATTCAGATCTGGCCCCCATCTGTGACTCCCCTGGCACGCCATTATGCCTAAAAGACAGTCTTTCCCAAGCTGTCAGAAGCGCAGGTGTAGTAACTTGGTCAGACCTTGTCACGGCGGAGGGTGTTCTTCCATGGGAAGTTCTGCGGGCTAAGATTGGGGACTCTTTTTCCCGTTTTAAATACATTCAACTCCGCTCCTGGTATGATACAGAGAAAGATAATATAGGGGGAAATTGGGAAATCGAGGTAGCTCTCCAGTCTGTTGGTGTCAGGAAGAAAGAGGTAGCCCTCTGGTATAGTGATTTGCTGAATTCGGAAGTGACCACAGCCACGCCCCTAAACCAGGTATGGAGTGCATCTGTCTTTGAGGCCCCTGCCGCTGAGCTCTATGAAAGATCTCTTAAATTTCTATATAGGTATGTTAAGTCGGCCTCACTGAAAAAGAACCACTATTTTGTATTAAATAGGTTGTATTTTACTCCCAAAAAAATAGCTAAGTTTGTCTGTCCCCCCCCTTTGTGTCCAAAGTGTGATTCAGCAGAAGCGGATGATATACACATGTTTTATGATTGCCCTGTGATTGGCCCCTTTTGGACAAAAGTGGGAGAGACACTTGATAGTGTTTTAAAAATAAATATTGGTTTGAATGGGGTGAGGGTAATGTTTGGGCTGGACTTGGAAACCACTAATGAGCTTAGTGAGGAACAGATTGCATTAGCTTTCACTCTAATTATTATCGCTCGTAGAGAAATCTGCATGTTATGGAAAGATCCAGCCCCCCACTACATGATAAATGGCTACAGTCTGTTCTAAAACCTGCACGGCTAGAGTTGGGGGCTATATATAATAGAAATACCATAGTTTGGCTCCCACTTTGGGAATGGGCACTCGAGCTGAGGTTGGTATCCGACTCTGTGTTTGTCCAATGATTACACCGGGCCCCGGGATAAAGGGGAAGCCAGGACGGCTTCGGGTGCAGCAAGGACCCCGACCCTGGGCGCACAAGAGAGAAAAAAGAAAAAAGGGTTGTTGGTGTCTTTCTTTTGCAAGTACCAAAGGTGAGATGAGGACACAAAAAAAAAAGAGAAGGTGTCTGTATGTGAAATGGCAGTTTGAAAACTAAGAGTTTTCTAAAATGGTGGATAAGATTCAGTTTTGAAGAAAGAAGAGAAATGATTGGCTGTTTGAGAACATTATAAACTGAAAAGTAGGGTGCATGTTTCTGTGTTTTAAAAGCAGTTTTCCTATTGGTTAGTAAAAACTGTTTTAAAGGAACATTAGATAGGATAAGCTGATATTTTGAAAAGTCAAGCACACTTGCTCTTTGGATTAGCAACATTGTGTGCTGAACTCGTGACCTGTGTGTTCAGTTGAGTGTTCCATGAACTGTTACTATGGTAACAGGCAGTAAGCAGATTGGGGGTAGGGTTCAAAGTTATGTCAATTGGAAAAGGTTGAAATGTGTAACCAAAAGAAATACGTGTTAGCTTTTGAATTAATGTGGGAAGCAATGTGATTTGATATTTACATGTATATGTGTGCAGAATGAGAGGGAAAGTTTGCAATTTTTTGGGTTTTGCTAAGACCAGTAAGGTACAGACATCTATATATATAAAAACGAATGTATGTATGTCTGTTTGTCCTTTATGCCTTACTACACCATTCTTTCAATCGCCATGAAACTTTGGGAAGTTGTTGAGTACACTCCCGCGAAGGTTTCTGGCGTAAATCTTTTTTTAATATCGGCCCCCCAGGACCCTCATAATCTTTTGAATACTGATAAACGTTTACAGTTTCCGATGCCACTCGCTTTTGCAATGACCATCAACAAAGCACAAGGACAATCGCTGCAAGTGTGTGGAATAGATTTGGAGAATCCGTGCTTCTCACATGGACAACTGTATGTGGCCAGCTCATGCGTCGGTAAACCTTCTGATTTATTCGTGTACGCACCAGACGGAAAACTAAAAAATATTGTGTATCCACAAGCACTCGAATAAATAAATAGAATTAAAATGACACTTTGAAATGTTTTCCATATTAAAATGAATACGTTTTAATAAAAATGACACAGTGTAAATTGAATGTTATCATAACAAGTTTCCTTGAATTTCCTTTCTTCTGAGATCGCAGCAACGCGCGACGGGTAAGCTAGTTCTGTATTAAAAAATCTGGTGTGTGACTGACATACTTCTTAATCTATGAATCAATTTGAAATGTGAGTTATTAATTTGTGAAAGGTTGTATGTGGTGCCTTTGTTTTTCATAAGACTAATGTGTTTCTCTTGCTAAAGTCCAGGGAGTAGTGTTGCTTGTCTAGATTCACATTGTGAGTCTGTCTGCATTTGGGCAACCATTGTGAGAGAAGCTTTTGGTAACTTCATGTCTTTGCTGACAGATAAATACTTTTAAACCGGTTATGTTGTCACGTTTTAGTAGTATTAGAAGCCAGTCATTGCTTATGCATTCCCAAAATGAGTCAGGCTTTCACACTAGAGTGTAGTTCTGAAATATGTAGAATGTGTGCAGTCATCTTACCCCTTTCAGACTAGTGAATGTGTTTTCATAAAGTCCAAGTAACAGTGTTGCTTGTCTAGAATTACACTGAGTCTGTGTGCATTTGGGCACCCATTGTGAAAGAAGCATTTGGTTACTTCATGTCTTTGCAGACAGATAACTGCTTTAAAACCAGGTAATGTTTCAAGTTTTAGTAGTATTAGAAGCCAGTCACTGCTTATATATTTGCAAAATGAGTGAGGCTTTCAGACTAGATTGTAGTTCTAAAATATATAGAATGTGTGGACTCACCTTACCCCTTCCAGACAGGTGAATGCGTTTTGGTAAAGTCCAAGGAATAGTGGTGTTCGTCTAGAATCACACTGTGAGTCTGTGTGCATTTGGGCAACCGTTTTTAGAGAAGCATTTGGTTACTTCATGCCTTTGCAGAAAGAGAACTGCTTTAAAATTTGTCATGCTGTCAAGTTTTAGTAGTATTAGGAGCCTGTCATTGCTTATGCATTCGCAAAATGATCAAGGCTTTCACACTAGACTGCAGTAGTGAATTATGTAAAATGTAAGCAGTCTCCTTACCCCTTCCAGACTAGTGAATGTGTTTTGGTAAAGTCCAAGTAATAGTGTTGCTTGTCTAGAATCTCACTGTGAGTCTGTGTGCATTTGGGCAACCATTGTGAGAGAAGCATTTGGGTACTTCATGTATTGGCAGACAGATAATTGCTTTAAAACCTGTCATGTTGTCATTCATTCAATACTTTTTTTCGGTCTACTTTGGACCATAAAAGTGCATGAGATAAAAATACAACACATTGGTTTTTAAAAAAAAATCATCAATACAGCAAATTACAGATATTTTAGCATTCGTGGTGAATGTACCGAGTAACGATGAGGGGGAATTATTTCCATATTTCATTAATAAATTACATGTAAAATCAATTATATTTTTTTAAAAGGTATACAATAAATTATTTAAATAGTTGTTAAAATAATCAGAGATATAAAAGTTAAGGGGATACATTCCATAACAATTTTTTTTAGTATACAAGCAAGTAATCACAGCTTAACTTCTTTAGTGCATACACAAGAGAAAAAAGAAAGTGGCGAAAAACATTAAAAATAGAAGTTAGTTTTCCTTCTTATAACAGTTCAGATACAATACTGCTGCTGCTACAACTTTAAGCCTCTTTTCGCTCTAAAAAGCATTACACTCATAAGAAACCTAGACACACAGAATACTATCAATTGAGTAGTTTCAGAGCGTAAAATCCGTTCTGCCTGTCTGCAATGCCTAAGGTTAAGATTGTTACATAAGGGTTTAATCCATCTTTCTCTTGGGTACCGGTATGCCGGGCAGAAAAATAAGATATGTATATCATTTTCTATAGCAGATGTGACATTTTTGCAGAAACCACATTTATCCAAATCTTTATCATGTGTATTATTGTCCCATCTAGCTTTCTTATCATTAGTCTGCAGAACCCCGTATCTGAATTTAAGATATAAAGATTTTGCTACCCCGGGGTTGATCTCATCCAAAAATGTTTCAAATTTAGGAGTATCTTTAAATTGGAGAAATCTTATAGTCAACGAACCTAATTTGGAATCTTGCAACAGTACATTACTTAAGCAGTTCCAAAACAAGCGTTTTACTATTTTATTACAGGTTTTTGTTAACTCATGTGGTTTTTCCCAATAGTTTGGCAGACCAATTTGTTTAAACCAAGAGGCAATGTGTTTAAACCATAAAATATTTTTTTGAATTCCACAGGGCATTATCTCTTGTAATGCCGTTCTGTAGTGGATAAGTTCTTCTGTAGTCCAAATTCTTATCCAATACATAAGAGGGCGTAACGCAGCAAGATTATCAGTACGTTTTAGATTAGTATCCAAAAAGACCTGTGTCATCGGAGTTCTGTTGGGTAAGGATAATAATCTTCGTACAAAATTGTTTTCGTCCACTTCAAAGTTGCACTTGCAATGTGGACCCCAAATTTCTGCTCCATAGAGGGCTGCTGATTGGGCCTTAATTTTAAAGACCTCAATAGCAAGTGATGCAGCCTCAGAGGTGCTCTCTCTATGTTTCTTTAAAATAGGCATAGAGGTTTGGAGCAGTACTAATTTTGTTTTTAGCAATTGGGGTTTCCATGATAATTTGGAGTCCAGCGTGATACCTAAATAGTTAAAATTATTCACATATTCTAATCTTTCCCCTTGTAATTCCAGTTTTTTCCTGAAAGTTTTACTAGGGTTAAGGGACATATATTTTGTTTACTAGGGTTGATTTCAAGTCCTTTTTTGGTACAATATGAGTGGAAGCTATTAATCAGATTTTGCAGCCCTCCCGGAGTCTGAGAAATTAAAATGGTGTCGTCAGCGAAGAGCAATGTGGAAATCACATCACCTCCCAACCTCGGCGAATCATTCTTACTTCCCTCGATGAAGGAGGGGATGTCATTAACGTATAAAGAAAACAAGGTTGGTGCCAGCACACAACCTTGTCGTACTCCACGCCTCACTGGAATTTCTCTCGTAAGTTCACCCCTTGGTCCCCATCTTACTTTCGCATAGTTGTTTTCATGCATCCTAATAATTTGAACTAGCAATTCATTGGGTACCTCAAGTTCTTTCATGTGGGTCCAAAGGCTAGTTCTGGGGACCAGGTCGAAAGCAGCTCTAAGATACATGAATGCTACATACAGTGTTCCTTGTCTGATTGTAATATATTTCCAGTATAAACATTGAAATCTAAAGACCTGGTCAGTAGTGCTGATCTTTTTTCTGAACCCTGCTTGGAATTTTGTTAATATATCAACTTCTTCCATCCAAGATGAAAGACGCAACAGTATATGTCTAGCAAATATTTTCTGTGGAATGTCTATCAGACTGATCGGTCGATAGTTAGCCGGATCGAGTCTGTCCCCTTTTTTAAAAATCGTAGTAATTTCGGCCCCCTTCCATGTACTAGGAATTTGTTCAAAGTTTGCTATAGCATTACATAAAACATTCATATAAGGCGCCCAAACTGACAAATCTTGTTTTAGTAAATCACCAGGGATTCTATCAGGACCAGGGACCTTGTTTGATTTTATTGTTTGTAATACGTAATTAGTTTCTTTTATAGAAAAACATAGATTAGCTCTCTTTGCTAACTTAATCATTTCGCACATGAGTGCTGGGCCATTGATATTAGGTTCAGTATTGGGTTTAGAGAAGAGCCCGGAGAAATGATCAACCCAGGTATCTTCATCCAAGTAAAGATCTCTTTGTTTTGTACCTGTCCTGTTACCTTTTGAATATAAATTCCAAAATTCTACTTGATCCTTTCTCTTAGCATCATTTATAAGCCCTGTCCATATTTCCTCGTCCCAGACTTTCTTGGCACCAGCTATTATTAAACTATAGGCACACCTTTTTTCCCTAGTTTTATCTATATCTTTACTTTTTATCGCTTTTATTAACTCGAATTTTGCAGTTTGACAATCCTTGTTAAACCATGGTTTTCCATGGTTCACCCTTTCTGTTGGTTCTCCCAACTTCCTATGAGTTGTTTTACTTAATATAAGACCTAGAGCTTCAACCAATTTGCCATGGATCTCTGTAAATGCAGATAACGGGGCATTACTTTCATTATACGGAGTTAAAATATCTGTGAAAGTAAGATATATATTAGTCATGGCCTTTTTGTCTTCCAAAATTTGTGGCCATTTCACTACTCGATTATTTCTTTTTAACACAATCTGATCGTCTATAGGGTCATGATTCGCATTTGCTAATTCTGATGTAGTAAGAATTTCTATTGAGGCCCTCAAGCACAAAAAAACTGCAGCTACTTAATGACTCCATTATATAATCTATATAGCTTTGTGAAGTGTTTCTCCGAAACGTATGGGCTTTAGGTCTATCAGACGGAAGACGTCTGTTACAGGATCTCATACTATGTGTCAACGTGAAACCTGGCAGTTGAGTCACAGCGATTGTACATTTCACTTCTTTATCGCTAGCCAGTGATGGTATATTATATGCTTGGTCTTGTGACTCCATCAAATCTCCAAAGCCTAGTACTGGCTCGTAGTTACAGTTAAAGACACCAGCTATGAGTATACCTGAGCTGTGGGCTAATGTTTTAAGGACAATGTCCAGCAAATCGATAACTGGTGATGGACCTTTTTTAGAAGATGGTCTATTATAAACATTAAAAAGGAGTGTAACTTTATTAACTTTTTCTTTGAGTTTTAAGCCCAGTATATCTAGGGAGGGAATTTCTAATGGAGTGATCATAACTTGTAGGGAGACACGGATCCATATAATCAGTCCTCTCGACGGTCGTCCTTTGACAGATGGAGACGCCCCCACCCAGTATGATTTGTAACCTACTCTATGGGCACATTCTAACATCCATGTTTCTTTAAGAACTATATTATCATAAAGTCCAATAAATGTTTGCCAAGTAGGGTCGGGGAGATTTCTTTTTAGACCTGCGATATTCCAGGAGATAATGTTTAAATCCTGACCATTATTATATTGGCCAGGACAAGGAGAATCAGTTCTTGGTACTTCCACATTTAAATGTGGATTTAATTTTATATTGGAACCTGATGAAGTGTGATAGACCTGGGTATTAGCCGTTTGTTTAGTCTCAGGGTTTTCTGCCCCACCTATATGAGATATATCCAGATCACTTCTTTCTATGTTATCCTCCCTCAGAGGTTGGAGTGGGTACGATTCGTGATCTCTTTGGGAATCATATTTCCTGGATGGCAGTCAATCAACTCCCTCCAGCCCCATGAGGGAAGAAAAGCGATTTGAAATAGGCATATTAAACATGGGGGGCAGAAACGGGCGAGATCTAAAGTTCCCAGGTATCCAAGGATTTTCAATTAAAGTTTTGGGTAGAAGTAACTTAGATCTCTAGGGGTAATACCTCCCTCATAACTGGCAGGGAACCAGTCTCGTATATGGTTAATCACTCTTCGACCTCTAAAGTTTATGACAATTATATCTCCCGGGATATCCTTTGGTCTTTTACCGATCCAGTCTAACCTTCTAACATTGAGAATTACTCCGTCTAAATGTGCGGGTAATGGTCTATTTTCTCTCAGCCAGTACATGGCTTTGTTCTTGACGGTCTGGTAGCTTTCAAATTTCCCTGGTGGCAACTCAGGGACCCCTGTAAATACAATAACAAGTGGTTCTGCTTCTGGTGGAAGATCGATGTGTTTTGCTGGACCCATAACCTGTTTGTCTTTATTTGGAGTCCTTTGTGGAATAGCCTGTTTCACCAGAGCTTTCTCTTTTGGTTTCCTATTGTGTAATGGAACTTTTAAAGTTTTAGAATCAATATCTGTGTTCTTAGACTGTGTACCTGTTAAATTATTGTGAGCTGTTGATGTCAACTTATTACTAGATTCCTTGTTAGTTTGTATAGACTCTGTCCTTGTCTCGGAATTGGTTAAAGGAAGCGTCTTAGGTATCACTTCTTTCAATAGGTTGGAGTTGGTAGTTCCAATATTTATAATGGACCCTAATTGTTCATTTATACGCTTGACCCTCTCTACTAATGGTAATAGCAAGGAAGTAATCAAATGTTCGATGTTTGTCATTAGCGTTTTTTCAAGGAATGTAGCAGAATAGCCATGATTAACCCCACTGGTTTGAGGACCTTTAGGTATACTTTTTGGGCTTATAGCAGGCCTTCGACTTTTTGCTCGATTACCCTTTTGTGTCACACCACTTCTCTTTGTTTTTGCTGAGGTGCATAGCCCTGTTACTTTGGTGTTAGTACTAATTTTCTCAGGAGTAGAATTAAGGGAAGTGGAAGGTAGTGATATTTCCGAGGACAGTTCTAATTGGCAATCTGAACTGGTGTCAGAAATAATTGGATTCTCCTGGGTCGTTAAGTGCGCTGATAGATCTTGGAGCTGTGAGGAATATCTATGTCATCTAATTGTTCATTAGTAGTACTTTTCAATGAAGGTGTTCTTGCTGATTGAATGGCCCCCATGGATGAGCGTTTGTTTTGCCATTCTGAGGAGATGCGTCTCTCAGTTAGTGCAATTTCCTTTTCTAAAACTGAAGCGGCCCTTGTAATAAAAGCATCTAGAGTCCCTCTCACAGAGCCTCCCACTAATGATTTCCGTCCTAGGCTCTGGATGTTATTCATATTTAATTAACAATGGACTTTAACAAGTGGACAAAGAGGAATTGCAGTGGGATGCCTTTGATAGTTTTTGCCTTACTTCGTTTCTCGTGGGGTCAATCGAAGGGGGATTGCCCAGCCCAGCCCAGCCGGACGGCCACAGACGGCCCGTCCTTTGCCCGGGCTTTGCCCGGCGTCGCCCGCATGTGTCCCGCGATGCGGAAGGAGCTCCGTTCTTTTCAGCGCCTTCCGGGCGCGTCAGTGGGCGGGAAGGGGCGGAACCAACAAGCAGGGGATTGTGGGGGCTGTATTCCCCCCGCTCGGCGGCCGCGTGGTGTTCCTGTCGCGGCGGCGGCGGGGACCAACAGCCGGTAAAGATACAAGCGCCGATTGCGCTATAGCCAGCAAAATCCCCCAAGTGAAAAAGTTCTGCTGCCCAAGGTGAGTTCGTGCCGATTCAAAAAGGTCGCCTGCTCCCCAGAGGGAGCTCTGCTCTTTTCAGAGCCTTCCGGGCGCGTCAGTGGGCGGGAAGGGGCGGAACCAACAAGCAGGGGATTGTGGGGGCTGTAGTCCCCCTGCTCGGTGGCCGCGTGGTGTTCCTGTCGCGGCGGGGGGGGACCAACAGCCGGTAAAGATACAAGCGCCGATTGCGCTATAGCCAGCAAAATCCCCCAAGTCAAAAAGTTCTGCTGCCCAAGGTGAGTTTGTGCCAATTCAGAAAGGTCGCCCTCTCCCCAGATGGAGCTCTGCTCTTTTCAGCGCCTTCCGGGCGCGTCAGTGGGCGGGAAGGGGCGGAACCAAGAAGCAGGGGATTGTGGGGGCTGTAGTCCCCCCGCTCGGCGGCCGCGTGGTGTTCCTGTCGCGGCGGCGGCGGGGACCAACAGCCGGTAAAGATACAAGCGCCGATTGCGCTATAGCCAGCAAAATCCCTCACGTGAAAAAGTTCTGCTGCCCAAGGTGAGTTTGTGCCGATTCAGAAAGGTCGCCCGCTCCCCAGATGGAGCTCTGCTCTTTTCAGCGCCTTCCGGGTGCGTCAGTGGGCGGGAAGGGGCGGAACCAACAAGCAGGGGATTGTGGGGGCTGTAGTCCCCCTGCTCGGTGGCCGCGTGTTGCTCCTGTCGGGCGGCGGGGGGGACCAACAGCCGGTAAAGATACAAGCGCCGATTGCGCTATAGCCAGCAAATTCCCCCAAGTCAAAAAGTTCTGCTGCCCAAGGTGAGTTTGTGCCGATTCAGAAAGGTCGCCCGCTCCCCAGATGGAGCTCTGCTCTTTTCTGAGCCTTCCGGGCGCGTCAGTGGGCGGGAAGGGGCGGAACCAACAAGCAGGGGATTGTGGGGGCTGTAGTCCCCCTGCTCGGTGGCCGCGTGGTGTTCCTGTCGCGGCGGCGGGGGGGACCAACAGCCGGTAAAGATACAAGCGCCGATTGCACTATAGCCAGCAAAATCCCCCAAGTCAAAAAGTTCTGCTGCCCAAGGTGAGTTCGTGCCGATTCAGAAAGGTCGTGTTGTCAAGTTTTAGTAGTATTAGAAGCCAGTCATTGCTTATACATTCGCAGAATGAGACAGGCTTTCACACTAGGCTGCAGTAGTGAATTATGTAAAATGTGTGCAGTCACCTTTCCCCTTCCAGACTAGTAAATGTGTTTTGGTAAAGTCCAAGGACCGTGTTGCTTGTCTAGAATCACACTGTGAGTCTGTGTGCATTTGGGCAACCATTGTGAGAGAAGCATTTGGTTACTTCATGTGTTTGCAGACACATTACTGCTTTAAAATGTCATGTTGTCAAGTTTTAGTAGTATTAGAAGCCAGTCATTGCTTATGCATTCACAAAATGACTCAGGCTTTCACACTAGAGTTTAGTTCTGAAATATGTAGAATGTGTGCGGTTACCTTCACCCTTCCAGAGTAGTGAATGTGTTTTGGTAAGGTCCAAGGCATAGTGTTGCTTGCCTAGGCTGTGAGTGTGTGTGCATTAGGGCTACCATTGTGAGGGAAGCATTTGGGTACTTCATGTCTTTGCAGAAAGATAACTCCTTTAAAATCTGTCATGTTGTCAAGTGTTAATAGTATTAGAAGCCAGTCATTGCTTATACATTCACAGAATGAGACAGGCATTCACACTAGACTGCAGTAGTGATTTATGTAAAATGTGTGCAGTCACCTTTCCCCTTCCAGACTAGTGAATGTGTTCTGGTAAAGTCCAAGGAACAGTGTTGCTTGTCTAGAATCACACTGTGAGTCTGTGTGCATTTGGGCAGCCATTGTGAGTGAAGCATTTGGATATTTCATGTCTTTGTAGACGGATAACTGCTTTAAAACCTTTCATGTTGTCAAGTTGGTCAACCAGTGCGAGCGACTCATGCCTTACAACATGGACTGCTTCAAACTCCTATCCACTAAGCATGCAATCCTCTAAACACCTACACAATTGTCTTTCACACATTCAATTACCCAGTCAGTATCAATACATTCCTGCAAACACCCTGTTACTCCCTTTGCATCCCTCTACTGACCCATTCAGCACCATGTACTAATCCATTCAATGCACCAAAACCCAATCATTTATACATTCACATAGGCACTCTTCTTACAGTACTCTAATCATTAAGTTAGTACCCAAATACTCATTCAGTGATTTAGAGCCTTACCACATAGAGTGCTTCAAACTCCTATCCACTATGCATGTAGTCCTCTAACCATCTACGCACTTGTGTTTGAGGCCTTTAATTCCCCAGTCTGTCTCCTTACACTCCAGGAAACACACTGTCACTCCCCTTGCAATCCTGTATTGACCCATTCAGCACCATGTACTAATGCATTCACTCTGCCAAAACTAAACCGCATATAAATTCACCCAGGCATTCTCCTTGCAGTACTCTAATCATTTAATCAGTACACAAGAACTCATGCAGTGACCCAGGCTTTAGCACATGGACTGCTACAAATCTTTATCGAATATGCATGCAGTCCTTTAATCACCTACACACTTAACTTACACACCTTCATTTCCCCAGGTAGTATCCATACACTACAGCAAACATCCTGTAACTGTCCTTGCACTGTTTTAGTGACACATTCAGCACTATGTAGTAATCCATTCACTGCGCCAAAACTGAACCACTTATCAATTCACCCATGCATTCTCCTGGAAGTACTCTCATGATTGTTTTGCTATCCAACTACTTATAGAGTCAGCTAGGCCTTAACATGTGCAATGTGTTTCTATAGTAATAGAAAGATATAATTTATAAATGTATTAACATTATTTTATTCATAATTATTTTTTACAGATATTGTTTATCATTATTAAAATAAAGTTATCATGCCTGAAAAATCAAGAAAGAGAAAACGACAGCAAAAGGACAATTATTTGCACAAAACTGCAGAACAAGTATTGGATGACCAACATCATGTGGGTAAAAAGAAAAAGGCCTTAACATGTGCAATGTGTTTCTATAGTAATAGAAAGATATAATTTATAAATGTATTAACATTATTTTATTCATAATTATTTTTTACAGATATTGTTTATCATTATTAAAATAAAGTTATCATGCCTGAAAAATCAAGAAAGAGAAAACGACAGCAAAAGGACAATTATTTGCACAAAACTGCAGAACAAGTATTGGATGACCAACATCATGTGGGTAAAAAGAAAAAGCCTTCTGGTAAGACAACAGACGAATTTCTTTAAAAAAAATTCAAAACCTAGAAATAGTGTGTAGATTGTTCAAAGTACAAACAATGCTTCGACCAGAAAAAAGAATATGAGTAAAAAGAAAGGAGTAAATAGAAAATTACATTCAAAAGATACAATGAATGGTAAAAGAAGGCAAAATCAGTATAAAGTAATCATGAAAAAGATTTTTTATAATAAAGTTGTATTTAACTTGCTTAAAGATGTGAAAAAATATAAAAAGAGCACTATTTTATAAAAAGAAGAAGCATATTGAATCCATTGTTCAAAATGCTTTTGAATT
Organism: Lissotriton helveticus; assembly: GCF_964261635.1. Taxonomy (NCBI): domain Eukaryota; kingdom Metazoa; phylum Chordata; class Amphibia; order Caudata; family Salamandridae; genus Lissotriton; species Lissotriton helveticus. The sequence goes on along the minus strand of NC_136068.1, from coordinate 872,661,889 downwards.
AATAAGAAAATTATTTATTTTAGTGTTAAACAAAATTTGATCACTAGATAAACCAATCCATTTTATGAAGGCCAAAAGTAAGAAGAAAAGTGTAATTAACAGAACTAATTTTTGTGAATTTTTTGGGGTGAAAGGAAACACAGTTCAAGTTCAGAGCCTTTCTTTAATGAAGAGAGTTATTTTCAGACCAATAATTTATTGCATTCAATTGATAACAGCGGTCGAGCTTATGAGGTTAGAAATGGTTGTCCAATTGAGAAAGAGATGATGGTTCCCAGAAATGTAGAAGAAGTGATAGCTGATGAAGTTCTAGGCAGACGTCCTAAAGCCCCAGTGTATACTTGAGATTGCAATAGTATTTGTAGTGTACGACAGGAATCTATTGATATTTTACGCAATTTCTTACGACAGTATACTTAAAAAAAGTGTTAAACACAATATTTAGATGTTGCAAGGACTAGACCCTTGCAGAATGAGAAAATATACTGGTTTGCAAGGTCATTCTCTGGCTTGTCTTTCTAGAAAAGTATGTCAAAGTGTTTTTCATCATTTCAGGATGTTAGCAGTACATCATTCTCAAATGCGGAAGTTAGTCAGAAGATTGTATTATGCAAAAAGTCAAGCACTAAAATTAATTGAGTTGAAGAGTGCTCTTTTGCATGGGTCAGTATCAGATGTGAAGAAGGTTTGTGATGAAATTGAGTTTTGTTACTTTGGTCCAGAACAACAGAGTGCAGAAACTGACACATTAATAAAAGAAAATGTTGAAGAGAATGTGCAACATAATACTACAAAAAATTGTGAGGAAAAAATTACAAAGTTTAAGGTGATTTCAGGTGAAAGGCCAAAATATTTTTGTATTTGTTCTCGCAAACTCACCATGAAAATCAGACCAGGACTGTTGATCTGTATTTAAAAAGTGAAAGAGAAAAGGACACAAACCCGTCCTGTAAAACTGTTTGCCTGCTGTTGCTCTACTCATTTCCAGTGTGCTTTAAGAATCTTGGTCGTCCTTCCTTCCAATGTACTTCACCTCTTTATCATGTATGATTGTGCTGCCATTGTTTTTGTGATCTGTTTTCAAAATACCAATAAACTTGATTATCAAAAAAAAAGTGAAAGAGAAAATAAAGGTAAGGGGAAGGAATTTGCAACATATTTGTTGGGAGAGAATTGTTTTGATTTGGGTTCTGATCAGCATATTTGTAAACATTGTTATAGTAAATTAAAAGAGAATAAAATGCCCGCTAGAGCTGTCCATAATAATCTAGAGTCGGTAACTGTTCCTCCAGAACTGATAGATTTAAATACCTATGAGTCTATTCTCAATCAATGTGTGCACCCATTTTAAGCTATTGTTCATATGGAGCCTGAAACAGGTAAATTGCCTCCTTCAGATTTACAGAGAGGATTAAAAAGAAGAGTTGTATATTTACCTCTAGATTTAAAGAAAAATATTGAAACTATTGGTGTAGAGAATGTAGAAAATGAACCACTAGTTATTCTAGTTATTGGCGTTTCTACTAAGAGTAAGAAAATATGGCAAAAATTAGTGGATGTTAGGATAGTGCAAAAGGCAACATTGTATCTGATAAAAAACAGTGAGTACTATATAAATGTGTATGCGGGAGAAAAAGAAATACTTTTAGCAGATGATACTAAAACGTCAAGTGGACAAATTGAAAAAGGGACATGTCTAAAAGTGAAGAAATCCATGAACATTATAGTGTACATCTACTTCATTAAAAAGAAGTGATGGGGAACACTATTGAGTTATTCCAAATGAAAAAAAGCAAAGGGCCGTCCCATGAGTGTATGGGAAAAAAGCTTAGAAGCTTGTTGTATTCCGCAGCTGTTTCCAACTTGAAAAGGTGGACAATATGATGAACGACCTGTGCAGATTTCTGCATCTGAATATTGGACAACAAGATTGTATGCAGAAGATCCAAACTTTCAACAATGTATCCGATATATATTTCATCTTTTGTTTGAGAGTGACTTGTCTGGACTTTCATATGCAGTCAATCACATATTGAAAACCGGAGTACATCTTCATTATGTTTCTGTAAAGGAATTTATGGATAAAGTACATCAGAGAGATGATCATTTCGAATCTCAGCTGATTAATCTGATGGCATGTCAGCGTGGCACTAATGAGTATTGGTACCGTCATCATGGAGAACTTAAATGTATGCTAAGGAACTTAGGAACTCCTACGTGGTTCCTTACCTAAAGCTGTGCTGAGTACGCTTGAGATAATTTACTTGAATTTCTTCGAGAGTCAAATTCGAATATAAAAAATATTGAATACAAGACACTTGGAGAATTGTGCTCTTTGGATCCTCTTAATGTGCAGGTATTTCAATCATAGATTTGAAGCTAAAAGAATCCTCCTCTTGGAGAAGTTGTGGATTTCTTTTGGAGAAAGGAGTATCAAGTTAGATGTGCTCCTCATATACATATGCTGATATGGATCAAGGATGCCCCCAAATTCGGAGCTGATTCTGATGATACTGTTTTGTCTTTTATTGACGAATATGCCACATATGCTATATCCAAAAGAACAGAAGAAAATGACTTAAGACAACAAGTCTTACGATTCCAAAGCCATCGATGTGGAAAATACTGTTGACAAAAGTGCAAGTCTAAGGAAAAGTTTTATACCAAATGTCGTGTTTGGATTTCCACGTCCTGCAATATCCAAAGGAAGAGTAAACAGTTTTATGTCAGCTATGAGACATAAAATCACTAGAACTTCTCCAAAAAATACATACAATTTGAGAAGAAGTGAAGAATCAAAATACATAAATAATAAAAAAACGGTTATTCTCTTAATGTGGAATGCTAACATAGATATTCAGTACGTTGCGGATAATTCCATTGCTGTCGCTCGGTATGTAACATCCTCCATTACAAAATCAGAAAAGACGGAATTGAAAGAAATGTGGGACGAGAGTTCTCACTAAGTATGGGTGAAATTTGCGAATTCGCGTTCCGTGAATTCGCCTCGAAATCGAATTCGCAATCCGCAAAATCTGCGAATTCGTGCGAATTTGCGGATTTTAGTTTTTTTGCGTGTTCGCTGGGTTTTTTGCGTGTTCGCGGGGGGTTTTGTGTGTTCGCGGGGCTTTTTGCGCGTTCGCAAGCCGCTTGCATGGCGAAGTTACCCATGCGGTCGTGTATGGGCCCAGCACCCTCTGGTTCACCACTGCCACCCTCTGTTTCATCACTCCCACCCTCTGGTTCACAACTGCCACCCTCTGGTTCACCCCTGACACCCTCTGGTTCACCCCTGCCACCCTCTGGCTTACCACTGCCACCCTCTGATTCAGCACTGCCACTCTCTGGTTCACCCCTGCCACCCTCTGGTTCAGCACTGTCACCCTCTGGTTCACCACTGCCACCCCTGGTTCACGACTGCCACCCTCTGGTTCATCACAGCACCTCTGGTTCACCACTGCCACCCTCTGGTTAACCACTGTCACCCTCTGGTTCAGCACTGCCACCCTCTGGTTCACCACTGCACCTCTGGTACACCCCTGCCACCCTCTGGTTCACCACTGCCACCCTCTGGTTCATCATAGCACCCTCTGGTTCACCCCTGCCACCCTCTGGTTCAGCACTGTCACCCTCTGGTTCATCACTGCCACCCTCTGGTTCACGACTGCCACCCTCTGGTTCATCACAGCACCTCTGGTTCACCACTGCCACCCTCTGGTTAACCACTGTCACCCTCTGGTTCAGCACTGCCACCCTCTGGTTCACCACTGCCACTCTCTGGTTCACCACTGCCACCCTCTGGTTCACCCATGTCACCCTCTGGTTCACCACTGCCACCCTCTGGTTCACCCCTGCCACCATCTGGTTCATCACTGCCACCCTCTGGTTTACCCCTGCCACCCTCTGGTTCACCCCTGCCACCCTCTGGTTCAGCACTGCCACCCTCTGGTTCAGCACTGTCACCCTCTGGTTCACCCCTGCCACCCTCTGGTTCATCACTGTTACCCTCTGGTTCATCACTGCCACCCTCTGGTTCACCACTGCCACCCTTTACCGAGACCTTTTGTGACGCAGCGGCAGCACAAAAGATGCGCCATGGTGCTGGGTATTAACAACGTGACGCATCTGAGAGATGCGTCACGTTGTAAAGCCCTGCGCCATCAGGAGGCGTTCCGGCGCAAGGGAGGGCGTTCCTGCACAGGAACGCCTCCTAAAAGTGGCTGAGTGAAATCTACAAGATTTCACTCAGTCACTTTTAGGCCAATGCTGCGTCAAAACCCTGCGCCTGCTTGAAGCAGGCGCAAGGCTTGATGCAGCATTGTGGAGATAGGGCCCCCCAGAGCATTGCTGGAGCTGCGTCGCAAGCGCGACACAGCTCCAGCAATCAATCAATCAATCAATCAAAGCATTTATATAGCGCACTACTCACCCGGGGGGTCTCAAGGCGCTGGGGGGTGGGGGGTCCGCTACCGCTCGAACAGCCAGGTCTTGAGCTGCTTCCTGAAGGCGAGGTGGTCTTGGGTCAGGCGGAGGTGGGCCAGGAGGGAATTCCAAGTCTTGGCGGCCAGGTAGGAGAAGGACCTTCCTCCTGTGGTGGCTCTTCGGATGCGGGGGACGGCGGCGAGGGCGTGGCTGGTCGATCGAAGGTGGCGTTTGGGAGCGTAGAAGTTGAGGCGGCTGTTTAGGTATCCTGGACCTTGGTTGTGTAGGGCTTTGTGTGCGTGGGTGAGGAGCCGGAAGGTGATTCTTTTGTTGACCGGGAGCCAGTGCAGATCTCTCAGGTGTCCGGATATGTGGCTGCGGCGGGGGATGTCCAGGATGAGTCGTGCTGAGGTGCTTTGGATCCGCTGGAGTCTCTTCTGGAGTTTGGCGGTGGTTCCGGCGTAGAGGGAGTTGCCGTAGTCCAGTCGGCTGGTGACGAGGGCCTGGGTGACCGTCTTCCTGGTCTCGTGGGGATCCACCGGAAGATCTTACGTAGCATGCGCAGTATGTTGAAGCACGACGAGGAGACGGCGTTGACTTGTCTGGTCATGGAGAGGGAGGAGTCCAGGATGAAGCCCAGGTTGCATGCGTGGTCTGTTGGTTTGGGTGCGCTGCCCAGGGCGGGGGGCCACCAGGAGTCGTCCCAGGCAGAGGGTGAGGATCCCAGGATGAGGACTTCCGTCTTGTCCGAGTTCAGTTTCAGGCGGCTGTTCGACATCCATTTGGCTACGTCTGTCATCCCTTCGTGCAGGTTGGCTCTGGCGGTGGCGGGGTCGTTGGTGAGGGAGAGGATCAGCTGGGTGTCGTCGGCGTAGGAGATGATGTTGAGGTTGTGCTGGCGTGCAATGGCTGCGAGGGGGCTCATGTAGACGTTGAAGAGTGTTGGGCTGAGCGAGGAGCCTTGGGGAACGCCGCAGATGACTTCGGTGGCCTCCGATCTGATCGGGGGGAGGTGGACTCTCTGTGTCCTTCCGGCGAGGAAGGAGATGATCCAGTCCCGTGCCTTCTCCTGGATGCCGACGTTGCTGAGGCGCTGTACTAGGGTACGGTGGCAGACAGTGTCGAAGGCCGCGGAGAGGTCCAGGAGGATGAGGGCCGCTGTTTCTCCGTTGTCGAGCAGGGCTCGGATTTCATCGGTAGCTGCGATCAGGGCGGTCTCGGTGCTGTGGTTGGCCCGGAAGCCGGACTGCGAGAGGTCGAGGGAACCATTCGTCTCGAGGAAGGCGGCCAGCTGCTTGTTGACGGTCTTCTCGATTACTTTTGCCGGAAACGGGAGCAGCGAGATGGGGCAGTAGTTCTTGAGGTCGGTGGGGTCGACTGATGGTTTCTTAAGTAGAGCGCTGAGTTCGGCATGCTTCCAGCTCTCCGGGAAGGTAGCGGTGTCGAAGGAGGTGTTGACGATGTCCCGCAGGTGGGGTGCGATGACAGCGTCGGCCTTGTTGAAGACGTGGTGAGGGCAGGGGTCGGTCGGAGATCCGGAGTGGATGGAGTTCATCGTGCGGATGGTGTCTTCGGTGCTGATCGGGGTCCATGTGCGGAGGGTGGTGGTGGGGGGCGGTGGTTCGGTCGTGGCGTGCGTCGGTTGAGTGCTGAAGCTGTTGTGTATGTCCGCGATCTTGTTGTGGAAGTAGGAGGCGAGGGAGTTGCAGAGGTCTTGTGAAGGGGTGATGTCGTTGTTTCCGGCGTTGGGGTGGGAGAGCTCTTTCACGATGTTGAAGAGTTCCTTGCTGTTGTGTGCGTTGTTGTCCAGTCGTTCCTTGAAAGCGGTTTTCTTGGTGGTGTGGATCAGTTGGTGGTGTTTTCGGGTGGCGAGCTTGAGGGCAGTCATGTTGTCCGGTGTTGGGTCTCTGCGCCAGGTTTTCTCGAGTGCTCTGCAGTTCTTCTTGGAGCTCTTGAGTTCGTCGTTAAACCATGTGGCTTTCTTGCTGCCGGGTCTGCTCGGCGGGGTCTTCAGAGGGGCGAGGTCGTCTGCGCAGTCGCTGATCCACTTCGTGAGGTTGGTGGCCGCTTGGCTGGGGTTCGTTGAGCTGGCGGGAGGGTTCTTGCTCAGGGAAGTAGCGAGCTGGTCTGCAGTGATCTTGTTCCAGCTTCTGCGGGGAACCTGTTGCTGGTGATGGTGGAGCGTGGTCCTACTGAAGCTGAAGTGGACGCAGCTGTGGTCCGTCCAGTGGAGTCCCGTGGCGTGACTGAAGGTGATGTCCTTGCTGGAGGAGAAGACCGGGTCGAGTGTGTGTCCGGCGTAGTGGGTGGGGGTGGTCACCAGTTGCTTGAGCCCGAGGTTGGCGAGGTTGTCCAGCAGGGTGGTGGTGTTGCGGTCATTGTTGTTCTACAGGTGGAAGTTGAGGTCCCCGAGGAGGATGTAGTCGGCGGAGGGGAGGGCGTGTGGGCTGATGAAGTCGGCGATGTCTTCGCTGAATTGGGTGCGTGGTCCCGGGGGTCTGTAGATGAGGGTGCCTCGGAGGGTGGTCTTGGGGTTGACGTGCGCTGCTTTTACGGCACAGATGCGTGACGCATCTGTGCCGTTTTTGCCACATGGTGCGCCGCATTGTAAATGTGGCGCACCAAGGGTGGCAGAGCTGTGGCGCACAATAACTGGTGCATCCCTGGGGATGCGCCAGTTATTGTAAATCTGCCCCTATACATTTAGCCAACGAGGGAGCACTTACTGATTAGACAGTAGAAAGTACTCCAGTTGAGTAGAGGTATTGCACAAAAAGGTGGCATCTTCGTGGACAAACACGCAGGGCGGGATTCATTCTGCCCCCTGTTAGACTCGTTTTTTGTGCCCTTCTGCCCTCTGTTAGACTCGTTTTTCCCTTGTTTTTCTGCCCTTCTGCCCTCTGTTAGACTCGTTTTCCCTTGTTTTTCTGCCCTTCTGCCCCCTGTTAGACTAGTTTTTGTGCCCTTGTGCCCTCTGTTAGACTCATTTTTCCCTTGTTTTTCGGCCCTTCTGCCCTCTGTTAGACTCGTTTTTTGTGCCCTTCTGCCCTCAGTTATTCCCTTGTTTTTGTGCCCTTCTGCCCTCTGTTAGACTCGTTTTTTGTGTCCTTCTGCCCTCTGTTAGACTCATTTTTGTGCCTTTCTGCCCCGTTAGACTAGTTTTTCCCACCCTTCTGCCCTCGGTTAGACTTGTTTTTCCCTTGTTTTTCTGCCCTTCTGTCCTCTGTTAGACTGGTTTTATGTGCCCTTCTGCCCTCTGTTAGACTCGTTTTTCCCTTGTTTTTCTGCACATCTGCCCTTTGTTAGACTGCTTTTTGTGCCTTTCTGCCCTCTGCATCACCACATCATCACTCAGCGCTACCCCAGCATCACTCAGCACCACCACATTATCACTCAGCACCACCACATTATCACTCAGCACCACCACAGCACCATTCAGCACCACCACAGCATCACTCAGCACTACCACAGCACCACTCAGCGCCACCACAGCACCACTCAGTGCCACAACAGCATCACTCAGCACCACCACAGCATCACTCAGCACCACCACATTATCACTCAGCACCACCACAGCACCACTCAGCACCACCACAGCATCACTCAGCATCACCACAGCATCACTCAGCACCACCACAGCACCACTCAGCACCACCACAGCATCACTCAGCACCACCACAGCACCACTCAGCACCACCACAGCACCACCACAGCATCACTCAGCGCCACCACAGCATCACTCAGCGCCACCACAGCACCAATCAGCACCACCACAGCACCACTCAGCGCCACCACAACATCACTCAGAACCACCACAGCATCACTCAACACCACCACATTATCACTCAGCACCACCACAGCACCACTCAGCACCACCACAGCATCACTCAGCACCAACACAGCATCACTCAGCACCATCCCAGTATCACTCAGCACCACCACAGCACCACTCAGCATCACCACAGCACCACTCAGCACCACCACAGCACCACTCAGCGCCACCCCAGCATCAATCTGCGCAACCATTCAACAACAACTGGTTCAAATATGTTCTCTCAATGTTTCAGACTTTATTACAAATGTCACAAAAAGATGTTAATATTTTACTTCTGTTCTTGGATTTTCGTCACAATAAAATACACTGAACATAATCTTCACAAAAGTTATTTACAAAAGTTTAAGCTATTGCCATTATAAATTAAAATCACTTTTATTTAAGTATTAATTATTACAAAAATTAAAAGCCATTGTAATTTGTAATATCAATACAGCTAAGTCACGTAAATACAAAACATGTTGCATTACAAATGCTATAGGTGTCACATTTGCGAAAGTTATAACTATTGGCATTGTAAATGACAAAGCTATTAATTTAGCTATTTTCAAAACCAACACATAAATAAATAAAAATGTCATTGACAAGACCAATAGCTCAAACTTTCCTAATGAGAGACCTATTGCATTGCAAATGCTTGTTTTTATATCTGTCAGTGCTTCCTGTTGAGGTTTAATTTTCGTGACAGGCGCCTCATTGCCTACTTGTAACTATTCTCTGACCCTGCTTCAAGGGTCAGAGCAGGGTCAGAGAATAGTTGCAAGTAGGCAACGAGGCGCCAGGAAGCACTTACAGGCTTACAACAGCAGGAGCCCGAGATGAAGTTAATTTCTTTGTAACCCTTTTGTACAAGGTTACAAAAAATTAGCTTCAACTTTTAGGCCTGATGCTGTAACCCTGTAAGTTCTTGGCTGAAAATTCGTCCCCGCTGATTTGCGGATTTTACCGCGATTTTGCGAGATTCGCGGATTGCAAAATCGCGGAAAATCCGCAAATCCTGTGAGCGGAACGAATTTTCAGCCCATGAGAAGAGCCTAAGTAAGAAATTATATAGTTTCAGTTTGAAGTTGTTATCACATCGAGAAATTGGGGCGCATGAATGCTCAGATCGGTTATCATCTGCAAGTTTATTCTCAAAATCTAGAAGAATTATTTGGGTGAGTCTAGGTCTTGCTGAAACGCGAAATCAAGTACTTAAATCTGTACAAGAAATCAAATATTTAGCAGAAAAAGATCCGGAAAGTACACATATTGTGAAAAAAAAGTGTTGGACACATATTATCCAAATAGAAGTCATCATCTTGAGAACATATTTCTCTATGAAGTGCTCCAAAACTACACTTTTAAACGGAATACTACAGAAAACATCAATGATGGAAAATATGCAGTAATTGGATTCGAAGGATGGTTGGTGAAATAAAGAAAAGAAAATTTGATTAATCACTGAAAAATGAGTTGCGGCACTCCTGATAAAAGGGAATTTTACTATTTAGCACTTTTACAACTGTTTAAACCGTGGCGTTCAGAATTGGAATTACTTGGAGATTTTCAGAGCTATGAAGATTCCTTCAAAGCTTGTAAATATACCATAGAATGTACTGTTTTTGCAAATTATGTGAAAATGTTGAACGATGAAATTGATCAAGAAGCTACTATTGCAGCTGATATTGCTAGAGACAGTTCTCAAGACAGTCAAAGTTTGCTCCACTGAGTCAAGATCCACTAGGACAACCAATTGTTGAAAATGAAGCAGCAATCGCCATGAATGAGGTGGAAACAGCAATGCATCAAGCTTAAGAAGATATTATGGACTTAGGAAACTTGGAAGAACAACTAAATGTTAAACAGAAAGAAATATATCAGCAAGTGAGACAACAGATTGACCATGGATTTCTTCATGAAAAGAAAGAATGCACATGCACATCATTTCAACCTATCTGAATGTATGCCGGTGGTCAAGCTGAAACAGGAAACATTTTAATTAACAAATATCCTCTTGAAAACACTTTAAAAAAAATTATAAATATTAAAAACATAATAAGCATAAAAACATTAGACCTAATTAAACACCAATTAATACATTTTATATAAATATCAATATAAAAATGTGATATTATTTTTCTTCACATCCTCCTCCTCTAAAATATTAGCACAGCATAAAAAAGTTTAATAAAAAAGTAAAAATGAAAACATATATTTAAATAAAAAAATACAAGTATAAAAATTTAAAAAAAAGACTTACGGCCTCATTACGGTGTCAGTCGAAAAGCATTTAGACAGCATTCAGACAGACTCCTTGTCGGAATTGTTTCTGACAGACTCAGTTTTGGGGAGTCTGACCAACCGATTACGATGGTTCTCAACACCATTCGGTCCGACTCCAATGGACTTTAATGGGAGCCTGGGTTGTGACCGACAACATAGGCTCTTGTTTCAGGCAACATGTGGTGCCTAGTATACGGTGCATGGATATTTGGGAAGGCACCACATGTCCCCCCAGGCCACATAGCGGAGGCCCATGGGGTATGGGGGCCATGCTAAGGTCCCCCAGAGTCTTTTTCTGACTGCCTTTCTATTGCGGTAGGACCGCCTTGAAAAGGCTGTGGGAAATGGACATCGTAATCCCTATGGCAGTGCCTGCACAGGGATTACTGTAGGGAATACAGTCTGAATGACACCCCAACGGGATTCTGGAGCCCGTCGCAGGCATCGGTCTGGCTGTCTGCCAGCTGCAGTCTGACCGATCACAGTAATGCGGATGTCAGACCTCTATCCTGGATGTTGGTGAGACCACCACAGACGGCCTGTCAGAGGCAGTCCCAGCAACATCCTAAAGAGGCCCAATATTACTTACTAAAAATAAAGATATTCTTGGCAACAATATTCTATATCATGATACATTTTGCTTCTGATATTTTAAACTCAATATGTGATCAAACACTTTCCATAGTAAGAAGCTGAGATATCTTTAGTTGAGGCAGACACCCTCCTGTTTTACTGTTTCATGTTGTGAGATTTTAAAAATTATTTTTAATTGTTTAGGAGGAATTTTCTGACCGTACAATTTGCTTCAATTTTGCTGGGGGAAAACTAGGAGTGCATTTGGCACTGAGCACTTTTGAAAGTCCAACCATAGAGGTGCCAAGTGGGGCAGTACTCCAGTGGTTGAACTTGGGCCGTATAAATAATGGCAAGGCAGTGGGTACGCAGATGAGGAAAGGCTGCATCGTGAGGCACTCACCAAACTGTTTTACTGTTTTAGTTGTGAATTTTTTAAAATTATTAGTAATTTTTGGGGGAATAATTTTCTGACTGCATAATCTGCTTCACTTTTGCAGTGGGAAATATGGACCACATTTTACACTGAGCATTCTCGACAGTCCTAACCATAGAGTTGCCAAAACAGGTCAAAGCTCTAGTAGTTGGACTCGGATCGTTTTTATTGACAGCAAGACAGTGGGCTAGTGTTAGAATTGGGGGTCTCTGGTTGGCGCAAGTATTCACTTGTGACAAGCAGGGACCCTCTCCTCTAAGTCAGGGCAAAGGATGACCCCTTAGAATTACCCTTGCTCACCCTCTAGGTGCGTGGCGTGAGCAGCCAAGGCTATTCTTCAGGCGTTATTCAGTTAAGCATTTGTAAGAACACACACAGTAAAATGTACCAATCCCCCCACAAATGGACACCAGGCTGTGAATATATAAAAATATGTTCCTTTATGTAAAAATATATATATGAGCAGTTCAGACTTATTACAAGATCAATAACGTTTTTGTATACCAACAGATTGTAAATAGGCAACCTTTTCTTTAGTTTCAAGTTCAAATGTGGATTTCCTTGTTAAATCACTTCTTTACAGTTCTTTCAGTTACTGTTATTTTCAAAGCACCTCCTTGCACCAGTTCGGGGGACCTTAGACGTGCCCGGGGCCTCTGGTGTGCTTCGCAGCGCTTCCCTCACTCTCCTGGCGGTAACTGACCCGGACCCTACCGCGGCTCACGCATCGGGCGTGACGATGCCTGCGTTCCATACGGCTCTTCCCACCGGCTCGGGGACAGGGCTAGGCACGAGCCAGGCTCGGCGGTGTGACTTGCGGTGCGGTCAGGTAGGGAGGCGGGGAACTGGGAGGCCGGGTGCGCTAGGCTGCACACTCACTCGTACTCACGGTTTCACAGAGGCGGGTGAGATCGGTGCGATGAAGGGAAAATAACAATGTTGCGGGCCCCTAGCCCGATACCACAGCTTTGGGGACTGCTGCAGTCACTTGGTGAGAGTCGGCACGGGTCAGTGCGACTCCGATGATGGGAGGCACTTCTGGATCCTGGCGTCAGCGGGCGTGTGCAATCAGGCAGGCGCGGCCCGCGACTCTTTGCACGGCGGTGCGGGGGTCTCCTCAGCGGGGGCGGCGCGGCCTGACGAGTCTCTGGGATAGCAAAGCGGGGTCACAGGGCACGGTCCGTGCAGCTGTCGACCCGGCGTGGATCGCGATCGTCAGAGGAATTCCGGCGGGAGGGGGGAGAGCGCTTCAGCGTGTTTCAGTAGCAGGCAAGGGGCAGAGGAGCAGGAAGCCTAGCCCGGGGGCAGAGAGCGACTTCGATCGGAGCGAGGCTCTCACGGGGACAAAGGCAGGCATGCTCCCAAGTGCCACAGCCCTAGGAGGGGCAATGAGGGGCGCAGTCTGGTTCTGGCGGGATGCACACACAGCTCGAAGGTCAGGATGAGCAGAAGCACCAAGAACCCACTAGTCCTGGGGTTCAGGTCAGGGGGCAAGCTCCAACAAGCCCTTGGAGAATGTTTCAAGCACAAGTCAGCAAAGTCTTTTTAGCAAAGTCTTCTCCTCTCCTTCCTCAGCAAGGCACGCAGCAGGCCAGTCCTTCCAGCGTCTTCTTCTCCTTCTATTCGGGCAGAGGTTCTTTGTGGGAAACAGGATTCTGATTCACAAGGAGCAGGGCTCCTACTTTTATACAGCATTTCTTTTGTCTTCTCAGGCCAGGGGGGCCTTTGCATAACTGCTTTCAGTCTCTGAGTACTTGTTGGGTGTACTTCTGGCTTCTGCTTTCAGTGTGAGGGCAGGCACATCAGACGCTCCACAGGGAGGCGGAGCCAGCATTGTGTGGACAGGGGCAGCCAGGAGTACCTTGATGACAGTGCTTCGCCCTTCCTGGGCCAGGTGCAGGCTGAGTCATCAGTCGCTCCCCAGGGGGGCGGAGCCAGCATTGTGGTGGCAGGGCACAGCCTGATTAAGAGTCCAGGGGCACTCCTACCTCCCACTAAGGTGTAATCCTTGCATTCACCACCTGTCATCCCCCAGCCCTGTCACTCACACAACCCAGACAGTCAGATACACATACTGCAGAGGCGGGCTGAAATGGTTAGGCAAGCAAATGCTAACTTTCTAAAAGTAGCATTTGCAAACACAGGATATTAAAATAAACTTTACTAAAAGAAGTATTTTATTATTCTGAGTTCAGGCATACTAAACATTATTTTCTACCATGTTCCCTGAGCCTGCTGGGATTATAGAGTGTAATAATTCCAGCAGCCCATCTGGCCTAAAGGGAACAGGTAGCCTTACAATAGTGAAAAACGAATTTGGCAGCAATTCACTATTAGGACATGCCCCACTCCTCAGAGCATGTCCTACCTTACACTTACAATGCACCCTGCCCTTGGGCCTACCATAGGGGTGACTAATATGAAGTTAAGGGAAGGTTTAGGGGCTGGCAAGTGTGTGCACTTGCCCAGCCAGCATGACAGTATCAGACTGCACGCAGGTTCTGCAATGGCAGACCCTAGACACATTTTAAGGCCGCTTCTGTGGGTGGCGCAACCAGCGCTGCAGGCCCACTAGCAGTATTGGCATTCACAAGCCCTGGCACTCCTGGTGCACTTTACTGGGGACTGACAGTAAATCCAATGAACCAATCAGGAATATCAATCACAGTTAGACTTTTCATAGGGAGCACTTGCACTGCGGCACGGGTTGGCCGTGGCGCAGTGCCCTGAGTAGCGGACACCAGCAAAAACATCTGAGGCACATCAGCAAAAAGTGGAAGGGAAACTCACGCCAAGGTGCCAGGTCTAACAGCTAGCATCAGGCACACCAAAGGCAAGCCCATCTGCTCCTATACACGCCTGAACAGGACCAGGGGCCTGGAACCCTTCCCCACATCCCCCCAATATAGGAGCTTACTTTAGGGATATTCTGCATTACTGAAGAGGGGTGATTAGTGATAACTGTGTTCACTCAATGGATCCAACCAAGGACAATATGAGATTTAAGTATTGCTCCTACAGTTTTCCACCTGACCCTGTATTCAGGAACCCCCCTTTTTATAAAATTGGTGTAATATGTTTCTCTTAAATTGTAGATCCTTGCCAAGTTATAAGCTTGATATCTTTTGCTTTCTGGAAGACATAAAGACATAAAAACCTGATGTGGTCTTCCTTACGGAAACCTGGCTCCATGTGGATTCAGGACCTAAAACTGTTCAGCCCATTCCCCTTGACCACTATATGGTGCACAGAGACAGATAAAATAGGAAGGGCGAATGGCTTGCACTTATTTTGAAGTCCACATTTACCTGTTGGACTGACTATCTCGCACTCTGCACCTCTCTGTCCCACACATCCACGTTTTCAGGAGTTTTGTCTACCATCGCACAGGCCCCCGAGGATAATTCATTCAGACTCTTTCTAAAGCTCTTCCGATCTTGGCCACAAAATATACTCATTTCACAGTTTTGGGAGTCTTATACCTTCACTTTGATGAGCCCAATGACACTCAAGCAACTGGTCTCATGCTAGACCTTGCAGCAATCCAATTGGAGCAAATGGTCCAGGGACTCACCCACACAATGGAACATCTGCTAGACCCCCTTTTTACTAGCAATCCCCTATTACAAGTTCTGGGTACTCTACCAAACCCATAGACTGGTCATTTTCTGATACCCATGGTGGTCAGGACACCTGGCCCAACTTTACCACTTAAGTTTAAAGCAATCAAAGACCACTGCTGGTCTCAGTTAAATTGGGATAACTTGAGATGTACACAAGATTTGAACTCACCCTGTTCGGGCTCTAAACCTCAAGTTGCCAACAATATGATCTTGGAAAGGCTGACCTATTCCTTAGATCAAACTATTCCTAAGAAGACAATAATAAAAAAATATATAACTAAGTCCACCCTCCTAATAATTCCCCCATCTTAAACCTCTTTAAAAAACTGCAAGATTGCAGTAGGTGAATGGAGGAAGGATTACGGAGAAAGCAAAAGAAATGTTATAGGGAGAAAGTCAGGATATACAACATGGAAATTCGACTAGCTCATGCTTCTTACTTAGAAATTAGATTTAACAAATCTGTTAAATCCCCCAGGAAGAAGTTTAAAATTACTAAAACCTTATTGGAACCAACCACCAATGGACCATCCTCTGAATAGTTTAATGACAGGTGCAATGTGTTGGCCACCTATTTTGACACCAAAGTTTTAGACATCCACCAATCTTTTCAAGAGAACTTTGGAAACAACAATCCTATTCCCTTGAATAACAGCAGGGGTAGTAGTCCACCACCCTTTCCAGATTCCCTCCCCTGTCATTGGATGAGTTTACTGCTCTTTTTAGTCAAATTAAATCTGGACCCTCCCTCAACTCCACTACCCCCGGTTTTCTTCCCCTCGAGCCTACAATTATCTTCTTCATCCTGCTTGGTATGGTTAACCTTTCATTGGAGACTGAAACAGAGGCTCATTCTTTGAAAAATTCCATTTTCAAAGTCATTTTAAAGAAACCCTACTTCAATCTATCATGACTGGGTAATTTTCACCCAATCTCCCTGCTCCCAGGCATATGTAAAGTGGCAGAAAATATGTGAATAGATACCTGTCAGTTTTTCTGGAAGCCACTTCCTTCCGGCACCACACACAAACTGGAGTCTGGCGTAGGCACAGTACAGAGACTGCTCTCTTGGCTGTGGTGGGGGATGTGAAAATGAGACTGGACCAAGGGGCCATGGTTGACATTGTACTCCTGGATCTCAGTGCGGCCGTTGACACTGTTGATGACCCTACACTTTTAGATATGGTTGGCAAAGTCAGAATCATAGGAAAAGTCCTTGATTGGTAGGTTGTTTTTTAAAGGAGCGAACCTTTCAGGAATTTGACAAAGGCTAATCTTCTGAAATCTTCCTGTTACCTGTGGGGTTCCTCAGGGGTCCTCTTTTAGTTCTACACTATTTAATATATACCTGCAGCCACTGATGGGCATTATAGCTCCCTTTGAGATCTCCATAGTCTCCTACGTTGAGGACACCCAGCTGTTTTTTTCACTTGACCCAGACTCGGATCCTTTAGCATCCACCCTTGGACCCTTGTATGGAGCAGGTAGCCAGATGGATGACCAAATCTTGTCTTCAGCTAAATGGAGCTAAAACGGAATTAATGATCCTTGGGAGCAATTCCTCTCCCCATCTAGCCCTGGGCTGGCCAATACGTCCCCTCAGCCGCCAAAATTGCAAAAAACACAGTTGATGGACAGAATGTAGAACAATGTCATACATTCACCCCAGTACAAGGATCTGGGCCTAAATTCATCGTTTTTTTGCACTCCACACCACCCTGGGCTAGACACTGGCTATATGCAAATCAGCTCTGACCCTGTGCCTCATGGGAACAGTCCAGTCCGAACTACCAAGCCATGTCTTTCCCAGACCGGAATCAAGCATCCAAGGACCGGTTTCTGGCTATCAGCCTTCATCAGCCTTTATAGCTTGACTCCAGTGGTGTGGAGAGCCTGGGACTCACGTCTGAGCATACCCAGCCCACTTGGGGTGAAAATTGCAAAAAACACAGTTGATGGACAGAATGTAGAACAATGTCATACATTCACCCTAGTACAAGGATATGGGCCTAAATCCATCGTTTTTTTGCACTCCACACCACCATGGGTTAGACACTGGCTATATGCAAATCAGCTCTGACCCTGTGCCTCATGGGAACAGTCCAGTCCGAACTACCAAGCCATGTCTTTCCCAGACCGGAATCAAGCATCCAAGGACCGGTTTCTGGCTATCAGCCTTCATCAGCCAGGATAGCTTGACTCCAGTGGTGTGGAGAGCCTGGGACTCACGTCTGAGCATACCCAGCCCACTCGGGGTGAAAATTGCAAAAAACACAGTTGATGGACAGAATGTAGAACCATGTCATACATTCACCCCAGTACAAGGATCTGGGCCTAAATCCATCGTTTTTTTGCACTCCACACCACCCTGGGTTAGACACTGGCTATATGCAAATCAGCTCTGACCCTGTGCCTCATGGGAACAGTCCAGTCCGAACTACCAAGCCATGTCTTTCGCCAAAGCAGCTATAAAAATTCTGGGGTGAGACCTGATAAGACCCTGACTCTGGAAGCCCAGGCAACTAAACCTTCGGCCAGTTGCTTTGGACTGCTGCAAATAGTGCACAAGATTTTGACCCTGCTCCCCCCAGACCTCAAGGTGAGTGGTGGTTCAGACTCTGATTCTCTTCCACAAGGATTACGAAAAATCACTATATCTTTGATCTCCCAAGTTACTTTCCTGGAAACTATAAGTCGTGTAAAATGCTATTGCACGCATGTTGCTTGGGATTCCTAAGTTTTAGTCAGCCAGACAGGGGTTGATAGACCTTCAGTGGCTACCCATTACCCAAAGAATAGAATTCAAGTCTCAATTTACTACTCACAAAGCCTTTACATGGGCAAGCTTCAGCTGCTCACCATCCCCACTGTCAAAAGAGCTAGAAGAGGAGGAAGGTCCTTTACCCATAAAACAGTCAAGCTCTGGGACTCTCTTTTCTTGGCTATCTGAACTATAAACTGGCCTCTCCAGGTGTTTTCCTTTAACAGTTGAGGTATGACATCCTCCAACTAGTAGTGAGATGCTTCTGGGTCGCCATGCTATCTATAAGTCCTTTATAAGTCCTTTACCATAGCGCAGCATATCTGGTCAGCATTGTAAGCCTCATAACTCAAGTTACTTGAGTTGGCCCACTTAATGCCTGACACTCTCCTTGCACAGAGAATGAAAACGCATGCAAACTAGTTGAACACGTAGAGAAACCACACAAAAATGCAGCACTGCTACATACGCTTTGGTCTATATTGTAAGCCTGTCATAACATGAAGCTTCTAACCTGTGTAAGGAGCCTATCTTATAGAGGGGGCCCCGTCCTTCTATGCTGATGCTTGACAAGTCCTCTGTCGTCAGGAGTGTAATCCCTTGCAATATGTTATGCGCTACTGGTGTAGTGTAGTTCCTATTTTCCCAATAGGCTCTGCGCATTGGAATAGTACCTACAGCAGTAAAGGCCTAGGCCAGACGTTAACTAGGTCTACTACTGTCGATACTAGACTTAATTTTTGGGTTTGCCAGCTAAGCTCAGAGTTCGCTAGAAACTTTCTCGAATGTTCAAGGAAGGATTAACTCCCCTGATTAGACAAGAAGGGATTTAGTTTCTGACAACCATAGAACATGACAACTTTGCTCTCCCCTAATCAAGAGTCAATCTCAAGAGTCGTGTGAGCACAAGGCAATTATTTTACTCAGTCAGTACGTGCATTCTTAGTCTCATCAGAATGTAGAGAAAAGGAAGAGACGGGCGTGTTCAATAAAAAGATGTTATTTATTGATCAGTCTCTTTTCTCGTACAAGAGAAATGGATCGATATTATTGCGATACTTATAGTTAAGTAAAGTGCATACATTAAAAGCAATAGTATAAAATAATACTGTAAAAACATTGATATGGTTTCTGAGCCATATGATGTTTAAAATGATTAAAATATATTTACATACACATATACATTTGACTAAACGTACTCAACTGGTGTTTCTAAATACGCCTACCCCGTGTACCTGACCTAAGTCTAATGCGTGGGCGGGAATAGGAAGTTACAGTTTAAGTTAAGTTTGTTTTTGCCAAGTGAATAACTAAAGAATTCTCTAGGAGGGGTTATTCAGTTCTGTACCTGGAATTTAGGATGAATGAGGAATGGTATCTCTTTCTCTGCTCTCGATATTCCAGGCTGCCTGCGAGGGCTACCCGGAAGCGCCGGTGCTGGGTCTCTCGGCTTGAGATAGCAGCGCGTCTCTCAGCGCGTCAGGAAGGCGGGGCTGCTGCCTGCGGGGTCTGCTTCTGCTCTCGGCTTCGGCAAGTGTGGCTGCTCCGTCTTGTCACCACGCGTGTGTTTTGCATAGGGCAAGATCGGCAATATTTATACCTTAAAGGTGCCGGGATTGACGTAAGGATGGACATAGGTACGTCAATAAAGATGTCATACGACTTGCTCGTTAGCACATTCTTTACTAAAGTTCTCTGTGAAATCAAAACAATGGCCGCACGGATTATCCAGGTTGTCATAGGTTTGATTTGTTATGAGAACGTCGTATGCCTTATCAGGGGCTGGAGGAATATCGCTTGTCTAATTAGATCTCAAGCGTTATGACCTAATCAGATAACACGTTCCTGTGCCGTAGTGTGACTGCGTCAGATAACGGTATCTGCATCATGGGGAATTTCTTGCCTCATGGGCTGACTGTTAGTTAACTAGCTAGGTAGTTTAACCAGAATAGGGTCAGGAATAGGGGGATCGATTCAGAACCTATAGAAATACACGACACCCACTCCACGCTAACTATGGTCATATCTACTAATCTATGCATAGTATAACATAGTTCAACATACTATAGAGTATAGTGTATACCTTACCACCCCAAAATACATAAATGCATTTTGAAATTTTCAAATATACTGAAAAATTGCAGTCATATATATCGTATGCACTTAAGCTATGAATCAAATGCAAAAGTAAACACGCATTGTTATGCATTATTGTTTGTTGGTATATGAGAAATACACATGAAATGGCTCTTAATATGGCTATACAGAAAAAAAGTCGAAACCATTTCATCACATAAAATATATTGTGAACATACCAGTGGGCAGCTAAAGTCTATATAAAGTCTATAAAGAATCTAAAAAAATAGAAATCTTAGTTCTCTAGGAATAGTTTCTTACTTTAAGCAGAAGATCAGTGTCCCGGGAAAAAATATATAGAAAAATATTTTAGGGGCTTGCTGAAAAAAGTTGCTGTCCGTGAACTGGATTGTAATTGTTCATGTGACTTTATTATTAAAGTTGAAGGCCGAATTCAGGGAACGCCGCGTGCGAGTTTACTCAAAAGTCTCTATTTCTGTTCCGGAGAGAACATCATATCATTCAGGCTTTCGAAAAAACTGTCAACAGCTTCATGGGAAAGTTCCACTAAGTCGGAAATAGGGGTAACCATGCATTCGTGCGCATGATTGTCTGCATTGACTTTCTGAATTGTATTGCTGACAGAAGGTCGTACCTGTTCGATGCTGCTTTCATCTTGAACTTCACTACTCTTCAATCGCAGTGGTGAAGATTCCAGGAATGCCGTCATCAGAATTGGCAGCCTTTGAGGGCAGCACAGTGCGTGAACCTTGGTAGGAACCAACAGTGTATCTGCATCCACTGGCGCATCCGATTGTAGCGTCAGACAGGTGTCTAACACGCATTCTTCTCCGCATAGCAGACACCTTAGTACAGGTAAAACACACCTTTGCCACATTGGTCGAAATGATAGAAACCAAGTCATGTTCAGGTCTCTAAGCCGGGAGAGTCCCAGGATTTTTGATATCCGGTCCCGGTATCCAATGGCTAGGATCGTTTCTTCCATTGTCGTGAGAGTTTGTTCTGTGACATGGGTTGCCATAACGAAAAATAAGGACTAGGAATAGGATTCCTGCAATTAGTCCCAGGATCAAGGGAAGTCCGCCAAAAATTGAATGGACGAAATCTGGAAAAATACCCAGTATGGCTTTGAATGGTGTTAATGCCATCGAAAATACTGTCTTAAATACCTTTGAGACCCCTGTGGTATCAGAAATATTTAAGATTTCGCTCAGGATTTCCGCGAAATGTACGGGGGAATTGGTTGATAATAATGTATGTATCTCTGCAGTCGTCCTTGCGACTTGTAGATCATACGTTTCTTTAGATGACGTGAGCCTTGTAGGCGTCTGAAGAAGCACTGTTTTCATTCTGCTTAAAGTGTCTATTCGAATAGAAGTAATTTTCAGACCGGGCCATGCCCTTGCCTCCCTGTCTGGAAAGAAGCTGGGGAACAAAGAACGTCCACAGCACTTGACCTTCGCCGTCGTAGTGACGAGATAAGGAGTCCCGGGCATAAGACTACAGCATCTGCGGTCTACAATAAGAATGTAACTCCCATTATAGAGTCTTTGAAAGAATGGTTCTATTTCAGTTGCAGGTGCGCCTTGCTGGTGACATGAAAGGTTGTATGAATTCCCTTCACAGGCTCCGTGCAAACTAATACCGTTACACAGAAGCGTGCCGCTCAGTGACATAGCACAATTGTTGCCACTAAGAAACACTTTCTGTCCTTTGTTACTGACACATGCATGTGAATAGGGCAGGTTTCAAGTTGTTTTAAGGTACCCTTTTCCCAATTTCTCGTACATGCCAGCCTGTATATATTTTTGGCAGTATTGAAACCTGAAGGTTGAGATTGGAATATTTATGATTCCGTGTATTATCCATTCACTGACAGGTCGTTCTGACATTGTCATTGGTAATCTTTCTAGTTTTTCAATGCTCAAGATTGTATAATCAGCACCCTTCTGCGCCATACCGATTTGTCTATCAGTAAGGTTAAAGATTTGGAATAGTGACGTTGTGTTGATTAAACGCCAAGGCACATAGCCTGAACGCAGATTTTGTAACGTCCAACCAAGCTGTACAATAGAACGCAATTGTGACTGACCATGTTGTAATAATAGTAAGTCTTGCGATAATATATCGATTGCTGAAGACACAATGCTGTCCAATGAAAAAATTCTGGAGGACAGAGTCATTAACCCATTGTCCACTACAGAAAGTGATTTTTCCAAATTAATACGGTCAATTTCCCGTATTTTTTCTGCTGTCTCAATTTGAGTAACCTTCCAGGCCTCATTGTATGCTGCATATACAGAGGCTGCTATGAAACGCTTATGACGCAGTTTGCGTGGTCCCAGTATGAAATCACGCAAGTCAGCACCATCAGTAAGTAAAGTTAGGTGTTGCTTAATTTCAGGCAGTGTGGAATACTGTAGCCATTGGAGGCATAATTTGCCCACACTGTAGGTTGTTATTATCCCTGGGTGATGTCTTTGAGGATATCTAGGGTCTGGCCTGTTCATTTTGAAACCCTGTGTTTTATTCAGGAATCTATCTTGACAGTTATTTGTATCTGTGGGCCAGATCAACCATTGTTTCCAATCAGGATGTGTTCTGTTTTGGTTAAGTATATGGTTTATGTCTATTTCTTCATCTGTATCAGAGTTATTGCTAAACATTGTTGGCTTTGGAATAGACAGGTTATTTAAATCTTTGATTTTTGCTAGGCCAAGACAGGTGGTTTGTTGGACGGTGTCATTAAAAAATATCATTTGTTCTGGGATCATGCAGGCTCTAAGCAAAGCTTCTAAACCCTGTACTTGCCATTCTTTTGTACCCCAAACACTTTTCAAATCAACATGTTTGTCCCAATAATCAAATCCAAAAGTATTCATTTTTTCAAAGAAAGAATCTGAATATATCAATTTTGTGTTGGTTATCATGGTTTTCATCCCTGTCTTGTTTGACAATTTGTAATAAAATGTTTCAGCATTAGTTATGTTAAAACCTGAAAAATATGAATATTTGTCATATACGGTTCTAGAGCTCCCTTTTGGAGGTGTAGCACAATGTTCCCATTGATTATAACTTAAAACATTTCTAGGTTGTGCAGATTTATGCAAGAAATGGTTACCATAGTGGTTATAGCAATACATACTATCATAATTTGTAGAACCCTGCAAATAATCATGTTTTGTAAATTTAGCAGACATTACTAAGTCAGACATCATATTGTTAATACTTTCAAAGTCCCAATCATCAGCAAATGAGTTTGGTTTTGCAAAGTCACTCAAAGAGATCTTGATTTGGTGTGGATATTTCAGGATCTCGACCGGACCATAAATTTCATAGTCAGTGTTGTCCCAGGCTACCCCACCAGGTATTGGAATTGCTGTGAAGTTGGCTGAAGAAAGTTCTGAAGAAAGTTCTCGTTTCTCGACGTGTGAAGATGTGTGTGGTTTGAGGACCAAGTTGATGTTCTGACTTGCTGTGTCCATTTTAGCATATTTTCCCTCAATGAAGCGTCCCAAGGTAAATACCATGATGAGCCAAAGTATGAGGATAAATGCACCAAAACCCACCCAAAATTCAATCCATGGAGAAATCAGATATGTTTCTTTTAGTTGTTTCAAAAGCTCCTTTGCTTTGTCTTTAAAGGATTTTGATGATGGCTGTGTCTTTTGTTCGCTGAAGCCTTCAGAGGAATCATCGAAGTTGATGAAGTAACCGGATGCAGTTCTGTCAATTGTTCCAATTGGTTCAGGATTTTTGTTTCTTGCATTTTCACTTGGTACTTCTGTATAGATTGGTGTGTCTCTACTAAATGTCTTTATTTGGGTTTTCAGAGGTCTAAGTTCTATTGCATTGTTGCATAGTCCTTGTTGTCCTTCTGTAGGCGTTTCGAATGTGATGAGCCTCTTTGTTAGGACCTCTGTACTGGTAGCAAACCTTGGTGTTCTGCTACTTATTGGGAGTCCACTTGGCCTACTGTTTGTTATCGGCCACATGTTGTGGTTTTACCAGGTCGATGGATACAACTCGGTTCTCCTTTTTTCCAGCAAGTGGCGGTAGTACAACTGATCTTGTCCCGTTGACAGACAAGACAGGAACTGCTTTTCTGTAAGAAGGCCCAAATTCCTTCTTTACAGCGATCTTTTCCCTGACTAGATCCCCGACTTTTGGAATCCAGACAGGTCTTGCTGGGACAGGTGGTGAATCTTCAGTGGTTGTTGGCTGTTGTTTCAACTGTATGTTGCTCAGGTCTTTTCTTGTTTTGTTTAAGTCCTGTAAAATAGCCAAACGGTCTTTGACATCAAAGGTTTTTTCTGTTACCACTGAAGTCTGACTATCAAGGTCAGAGATCAACATCCTAGTTCCGAATAATAATTCGTACGGACTGAATCCCTTCAGAGAATTTCTTGGCAAGTTATTTAGACTACGTTGGACACTTATTAGATGTTTGACCCACCCAGCTCCCGAACCTAATATCCTTTCTATTATAGATTGCTTTCTGTCTTGGTTTTTTCTTTACACCATCCCATACCCTCAGGAAGGAAGTGAGAAGATTCCCGCTGGGCTGTGCTCATTTGGCCATTCCTTCCCCCCCCAGGCTGGATTGCCTGAGAAAAAGAAAAATTGGTCGAACGTAGCATGCTCTTAGCGTATATGCCATTTAGACTCGCAAATCTTGTATAACAGTCCGGACGTCAGCCGAGTGCTGTGGATCTACATTATAAGTGGAACTAGCCTGTGTATGTTAATCGCAAGCCATTCTTTTTGCTGGTAATATTATCTGCCTTGATACGACGAGGTATTAAACTGCTTCTCTCCCCACTGCGATCTCTGTTACAGTTTGGGCAGTTTTTTACAAACATGGTGTAGTGCAGGCTCATGCCTGGCCACCAGTACCGTGATTGTAATTCTTCCAGAGAATCTTTTAATTTAAGGTGTCTGTGACCCTCGCCCATGTGTGCGTCTGCGATTAACAAGTTTCTCCTGTCCATGTTTGGAATCACTCTATCCCCCACTCCAGGGATTCGAGCAAAAGGGACGGAGTTTGCATCGATTATGTATGTATAATTGAGTGGATAGTTGATCGGTAACGCTGAGCAGTCGCCTTTTGATGACGTTTTCACCGCCAGCAATGTTTCGCCGTCAATGTATTTTAATGTACGCTTTTTTCGATCTACGGGAGCCGATTTAGTGGCTGCCGCTGCGGCTGTCTCAGCCAATGAATTCCCCACAACGTGAACGCCATCACGTTGATGACTCAGTGAGTGAGTCACGTGAGTCTTTGGTAGTTCTTTCTTCAAAAGAGCTACTTGTTCCCAGAGAAGTCTCTGCTTTATTGGTGCACCTGTGTCATCTTTGTAACCGTTCTGAATCCATGTCTGCAAATCCTTGTTATATGCTTTGACGCAGAAATATGAATCTGACACTATAAGTGTCGGGAATTCGCGATCCGCATTATCTAGCGCCATTTTCAAAGCTAATATTTCAGTTTGTAGTTCTGAATTAGTTTCTACTGAGTGTGATTTTGTTAATAGAGGTCTTAGTTTACCTCCGTGCCACACTTCTTTTGTAATCTCACACGTGGGATTGTATGCATGTTCTCCCCAAACGGAGGGTTGAGCATGTCCGTCTGTATAGATTACACAGGCGTAATGTCTTAGAGGCAGAATGTCGATTGGCAGAGGATACGTTTTTTCATATTTTAGATTTTTTAATTCTTCTAGTTCTGGATCAAAGAAGTAGTATACTTTGTCCGTTGTGATTGAATTTACCCATTGCAACCAATCTGGATCCAATGTTGTTGTTGGTAAATTACACGGTGTTGTTATTGCCTCGAAGGCTGATTCAGCTGTTCTGACTGTGATATGTCTACCATCAGCTATGTCTTTTTCTCTAGCTATTGCGGTTTGAACTGCTTGAACCATTTTTCCTTTGTTGCTGAATCTCTGTTCAGCTTTTGTGTACAAATGTGATTTGAATGCAATTGGTACCTTTTCTCCCTCATTAGAGGTCAGGTATGTGTATCCGCATTTCCCTGGGATGACTCGGATCACAAGGTTGCGTGTATTATCACGGGTTTCTAATTTTGTTTTAATTAGCATGTCTGTTTGTAAGGATCTCAAAATTTCTGTGTGTGTTTGAGTCCAACTGGATCTTTTAAAGTCTGGTTTAATTAGATCGTAAAGGGGCTTGACCCTTTCTGCGTAATTAGCAATGTAAGTTCTTCCGAAATTTAGGAAGCCTAGAATTGACTGTAGGTTTTTTAGTGTTTTAGGAGCTTGGATTACGGCACATTTCTCTAGGAAATTGTCTGCCAGGCTTTTGCCTTCACTTGATAACTCATATCCTAAGAATAGGACCGTCAGATGGGCAATTCTGGACTTTTTGAAGTTGAATTTGTAACCCTCTGCAGCGAAACCAAGTATTATGGTGTTCACTCTTTTCAAGTGAGTTTCCAAGTCATCATCTGTTAAGTAAATGTCATCGACATAAGATAATGCTTCATCATCATATTGTTGTAGTAATTCTGTTACTCTCGCTGAGAATACCCCCGGGCTATTCTTGTACCCCTGGGCTAACCGACAGAATTGTTTTTGAGTGCCATTTACTGAGAATGCAGTTAAATATCTGCTCTCTGGTGCTATGTTTTGACAAAAGAATCCGTTGGAGATGTCCAAGGTTGTTTTGTATTTTTTGCGCACTATGTTATTCATTAGTGCAGCACTGTGTGAGTTTTGCACTGCAAAAGTTTTGCAACATGTGTTAAGGTGTCGGTAATCCAAAACTAGACGGTACGAATTGTCTGGTTTGGAGACCGGAAACAAAGGATTGTTCATTTGTGAGGTGCAAGTTTCAATCACCCCTTGGTATTCTAGCTGATCTAGTATTTCATTTACTTGTTTTTTAGCTTCTTGCTTAATTGGGTACTGCCTTTGTGCAGTTGGTTGTGATTTTAACTGGACTTTGTGAGGAGGAGAATCCTCATCCCATCCTACATGATTTTTATATAAAGCAGGTGCTAAGGCCACTGCCCACTTTCTAGCAAGTGTGTATTTTTTATGAATCGGTATTTGATTCGAGAAGGCAGGCATAATTACTTCTTCGCCATGAGGGCACTCCCTGACAAACTCCGGTGGCCAGTCTTTTTCAGCTAGAAGGATGTCATAGCCTTTGGATAGGTTATCCCAAAATAGTCCCCTTATTTTCCTAGTCTTATCTCCCTCTATACGTAATGTTATCTCGTATATTTTGTGGGGCTTGCTAACTCTGGTATCTGCAGTTTCCACTTGAAGGTATTCATTCGTGTCCACTGTCTCCAGATGATTCATAAGGACTTTGCGAGCTATGCTCACCTCTGCTGCGCTGTCTAGCATTGTCTGAGCCCACTCTCCGTTTTTCAATTGTGTCCTCAGTATTCTCGGCATTGTTAACTACCTTGATACTGGCTACCTTCTTTTTTGGAAATTGTGATTTCTTTTTCAGTTGAGCAGGTTCCTTGTCTTTGGACTTGGCGTGCTCTTCTGATCGTCCTCTTCTTTCCGATTTCTGCGAGGAATTCTGAAAAGATTGAGAGGGACGTGTATCAATGTCTTGATATCTATCAGGTTTTTTAATATTATCCCTATTTCTAAGGTTATATCTATTCCCAGAGGGTTCACTCTGAGGTGACCTTTGTCTCGGGTTTGGAGATTTCTCTCTTCGCCTAGGAGACCTTCCTCTGGACTGGAATTTCTTTTCTTTTGGATTGGATTGTTTGTTTCCATCCCAGTTCTTTTTTGGTGAATTATTATTATTAAAAAATATTTTTTCTGGACTTGTAGTCAGTTGCGGTTTTACCGGTATTCCACCTAGACTATCTCTGCCTAGTTCTTCATAGGATTTTTCTATGATTCTGGCAATTTCAGCTGGTTGGTCTGCTATATCTGTCTCTTTTAACCTCTGGCGGATCGCCACGTTTGCTGCTTCACCTTTTATGTTGGCTAGTAATATAGCCGAGACCTGCTTGAAGTCTTTCAGTAATTTCATACCAAGAGTTAAAGCAGGTTCTGGACCGTATTCATCTTGAATTTGTTTTAGCACATCTGGTATCACCGAAATGGATGGGACACCGTGCGTTTTTGTGTAGATGGAAGCAAAGACTGTACCCCAAGTGTCACAGTCCTCAATGTGTGGTGCGATTCCCATTGGGAGACATATAGTCAGAATCCTGTGTTTTTCTAGCGGGGTGGTGTCAGGAAACACCGCCTCTATTTGGGTGATTTTTTGTGCCAACCAGAATGGTATCTGTTCCCGTTTAGCTGGAACCTTACCTAGGCAGGATTGGATGTTCTGTGGTGTAATTTTATTTGTGTTCCCCTGGTGAGAGGTCAGCTGTGGTAGTTTAATCGCTGGCTGAATTGTAGAAGTCCGCATTACATACTGAACTAATTGTCTGTGAATTTTTAGTAGTTGTTTTAGCTGTATTAATAGCTCTGGTGCAGGCATCTCGTCGATGTCTGGATGTGGTGTGTATCCGGCTAAGACCGGCCACGTTGCTCTTGGTCTTCCTAAAGGACCGAGCCTTGTAATGTGATTATTATGTTTTAGGGCGCCATCAAATAAGAGCAAATGCTCTTGGAATTTGAGTGGTACTTCCACCTCCTCGAAAGGAGTGTACGTTTCTGGAGGAACCTCTATTTTGTAATAGTGGAAGTACTTTGTTACAGCATTTGCTGCTGGAAAATGTATCCATGTATAGTATACCTCTGTCTGCCGATATTCGTGTGCCTCGATTACGAATATGACTGTGCCACCTCTAGGTGTCAGTCCATTTTCTATAAGTTTTAAGGTTATAGATCTCCTTTTGGCGCCCGGAATGAGTATTATATCCGCGTTCGCATCTAGTGCAGCATTATCAGCTGCTGCTATTTCAGCCGCTAATCTAACTGCTTCTCTTTCTCCATCACTGTCTCCCATTTTACAGACAGGATGGTATTATGTTTATTTGCAGATCAGGTTTCTTTATGGAAACAGAGATTAGGTGCACAATATTTTGGAACTGTTTTATCCTTCAACGTTGACTATACCAAGAACCATACATAGGAGTTCCCTCCTGCGAGGTTTTGGAGGATTTATAACCTTTCACCCACTCCAGACGTCTTTGGAGTATTTGGGAAAAGGGGTCTGAGTGAGAAAGCACGACTGAGTTACTCTAAATGTCTTACGTTAGTTTTATCGCCCTTTCCAAACGCGTTGGGCGCCATGTAGTGTAGTTCCTATTTTCCCAATAGGCTCTGCGCATTGGAATAGTACCTACAGCAGTAAAGGCCTAGGCCAGACGTTAACTAGGTCTACTACTGTCGATACTAGACTTAATTTTTGGGTTTGCCAGCTAAGCTCAGAGTTCGCTAGAAACTTTCTCGAATGTTCAAGGAAGGATTAACTCCCCTGATTAGACAAGAAGGGATTTAGTTTCTGACAACCATAGAACATGACAACTTTGCTCTCCCCTAATCAAGAGTCAATCTCAAGAGTCGTGTGAGCACAAGGCAATTATTTTACTCAGTCAGTACGTGCATTCTTAGTCTCATCAGAATGTAGAGAAAAGGAAGAGACGGGCGTGTTCAATAAAAAGATGTTATTTATTGATCAGTCTCTTTTCTCGTACAAGAGAAATGGATCGATATTATTGCGATACTTATAGTTAAGTAAAGTGCATACATTAAAAGCAATAGTATAAAATAATACTGTAAAAACATTGATATGGTTTCTGAGCCATATGATGTTTAAAATGATTAAAATATATTTACATACACATATACATTTGACTAAACGTACTCAACTGGTGTTTCTAAATACGCCTACCCCGTGTACCTGACCTAAGTCTAATGCGTGGGCGGGAATAGGAAGTTACAGTTTAAGTTAAGTTTGTTTTTGCCAAGTGAATAACTAAAGAATTCTCTAGGAGGGGTTATTCAGTTCTGTACCTGGAATTTAGGATGAATGAGGAATGGTATCTCTTTCTCTGCTCTCGATATTCCAGGCTGCCTGCGAGGGCTACCCGGAAGCGCCGGTGCTGGGTCTCTCGGCTTGAGATAGCAGCGCGTCTCTCAGCGCGTCAGGAAGGCGGGGCTGCTGCCTGCGGGGTCTGCTTCTGCTCTCGGCTTCGGCAAGTGTGGCTGCTCCGTCTTGTCACCACGCGTGTGTTTTGCATAGGGCAAGATCGGCAATATTTATACCTTAAAGGTGCCGGGATTGACGTAAGGATGGACATAGGTACGTCAATAAAGATGTCATACGACTTGCTCGTTAGCACATTCTTTACTAAAGTTCTCTGTGAAATCAAAACAATGGCCGCACGGATTATCCAGGTTGTCATAGGTTTGATTTGTTATGAGAACGTCGTATGCCTTATCAGGGGCTGGAGGAATATCGCTTGTCTAATTAGATCTCAAGCGTTATGACCTAATCAGATAACACGTTCCTGTGCCGTAGTGTGACTGCGTCAGATAACGGTATCTGCATCATGGGGAATTTCTTGCCTCATGGGCTGACTGTTAGTTAACTAGCTAGGTAGTTTAACCAGAATAGGGTCAGGAATAGGGGGATCGATTCAGAACCTATAGAAATACACGACACTGGCACCCTCTGAAAAATATTAGGATTGGCTCTGCTTATCTCAAGACTCATATTATGGGTATTAAATACTGTTTCCTCAAATGTGAATCTTTTTTTGAGTAGAGTTTAAAGGCAGACGATAGATTTAAATCAGATGGCAACAGGTAGTCTGTATATCTGCTTGTGCAAGGCGAGGTTCAGAAGCTTATACTAATTACGAAACTGTCTCTATGCTGTTGGACATGAACAACTATTAACCAACTTTCCCCTAAATATAAACACTACATTTTGGATTAAGCTCCTAATGTGAAGAAAGCAGCATATAGGAACTGACTTGTGTGCTGTGAAGACATGTATGTTTTGAATAGTGACAATGTTCAGAAGAGCAAGAGTCAGAGGAATCCTGAATATGGGGGGAGTTGAGAGTAATAGGGAACTAAAGTGCAAGCTACCAGCTTTTATACATCCTTGTGCTAATATGACTATTAACCGTAGAGATAAAAGTCAATGTGTAACCGATTTATAAACCATAGCATGTTACTTAGTTTGAAAGCTATGAAGTCAATAACCACCTGCACAATCATAAAGACTAATGGTTACTAGATCACGCGTTCCTATATGGGACACAATTGTTTTTTTCCTGGTTTCCCTTATGGCATAGTGTCACTGGTGTCCTATGAAATTCTACATTAATACATGCAGCTTTTCTTGGTTACTTAAAGACATTCGACAATGAAATACGCAGAAACAAACAAACAAACACACACAGTAGATGGATAACGCTTTATATTTCCTAAAGAAATGGGAAAGTGGGAACTTTGGGCCATTTTTGATCTGCACGGTATACACAAAGGCAAAGGGCTCCGACAGCAAATGCCTACTTGATTAACCAACCACACATTTTCACCAAGTATAAGCCTAGAGGATAATGCATTAACTATGATTCAAGATCCCACATGTCTCAGAGTCCTACGTTCTTTATTTCATACATGAATTTGAGCCTCTTTTAGAATAATCACGGAAATGTCCATTAGTTTAATTGGAGCCCTTGTGTGACGGCACTTCAGATTTTCCATACTTTATCTCTCCAGACTTCAGTATACTGTAATGTAACTCTCTTCTTAACAAGAGTGCGTTTGATGCAGTCTCATCATTTCAGTGCGATGATTTAATAATGCAGGCTACATTTTGTTCTATCTTAATGATGTAAGCCCATTACCTTTCTATGAAATTCTATAAAAATTTAAAGCTACAAGTCTAAGATACAAGGATTTTTAGAGTTGTTGGTACAAATATCAAGACACTAATTGGACAGAATTGCTTTTATTCTGTACATGCAGTAATTTGCAGTATAATTTCCTTTCTAAGAATACCACTTCAGCTCTCATCAAATCCCTCGAGAGCACGCAGTCAGGCAATTGTGTTTTCTGTCCAGATATTGCGTTTTTTACACTAGAATCTGTATAGAACCAAAGCTAATAAACCCATGTTCCGTTTCTGAAACTTAATTCTCGTTGTCATGGATGTACTTAAAGATAGATCTCTTAATAATGCACGTGATGTACTCTAGGAAGGATAGTATTCCGTGAAGGAACTTGTAATCACCTTGCAATGCTGTCCTTGGTCTGGAGACGGAGTTGAAAGCTAAAGGGCATGTGCGACCCAAGTAAAAAAAACAACAAAAAATGTCCGCATCAATGACAATTATTAAAGCAAGGGTGGCAATTGGCTAATTAAATATGAGTCAAAACACCTCTGTCAAAACACCAAACAGGGAAAGCATGAAACGATAAGCTTAGTCATTTAGGATTGAAATGCTAATGGTCGCCTTCAATGGAGGAGAGAATATCAAATGGCCAGGCTGCTGCAGAGTGCACAAGTGAAGGTCAGCAGGATACTCTGCAGTGACCTTGATGAACATTGAAAATCTCTGGGCAAAATATCCAGTAGAATGCCCTTCACATGAGGGTGTAGTGCCTAGGGAGAATGTTCCCACACCTCCGTCTGAATTATTTGACTTCTGTAACATAAATTACTTGGTACATTCCATTAGGACTTAAATGTATTACTTATTGAAATGAGCTTTACTTGGAGTGGACTCAAGATCAAGATCTAATACAGAGGAGTTTCGGCACTTCCTGCTTATAGTCGCCACCAGGTGTGGTGGGGGGTCTTACACTTAAATAGGAAAAAAAGCCACTTGCACCACTAGTTGATGTTCCTGGTTGGAAATGGAGGAGCGACGCCTTCTCTTGTAGGTGCTTTCAAATGGAAGTGGAGGAGTTAGAGATCTTCTAATCAAATCTGGTAGTGGGGGATGTGTTGGTCAGCAGTCATTAGAGAAGCAGTCCCAAATCTAGCTGAGACTACGGGAAGGATGATTAGGCTAGTGTTATGATTAATCTGTGCCCTCCTTTTAAGATGGCTCTTGGGGGTGGCCGAGCTTGCCTAGCTCGAAGATGGACGCTTTCTGAGTGAGCTCTCAACCCCAACAGTGGAATCCAGAGAAAGGCCCGCTGGGCTGTGTGGCATGGTGGAATTGGGCCGACTTGCACATTCAGAGGTCCACAGGGCATATTAAGCAGCCGGACTGCAGTAGTGGGCCTACTGCCCTCAGATCTGACATGGCAAAGAGAAAGTGACGGTATACCTAGTCAGAAGCGGGGGAGCGCCCTGAGTCAACAGCCTACCTCACTTTCAATCTGCATTATCCTACGACCTGAAGCCCCAATGGGCTATACAAGAGGTGTTACCAATTGTCGCACTGAGTGTGAGGCAATAAGTCATCATCTTAATCTTATCCCCCGCAATATTAATGCAATACAGACATTGGGAAAGCGGATAAGGTACAGTCGAAGATACAATTCGAACACCGTATGACCCAAAGTCAGCGTGACGTGGAGCAGGAAGCATTGGGAGTAGAGGGGCCATCTCGGGACTCTGAGATCAAAAGAGACCGGGCCAAATCACAAAACATACAACAGCAAAAGGGTATTAAGTATACGGGAAGTAATGGCGCTCAAACAGTATTTGCGTGCATATAAAATGAAAAGGATGGCATTAACTGGTGCTAGCAGGGAGGGGAGACCCCAACAACCCCTCAATTTAGATGTGAACATTCACATCTAAGAATTAAGAAAACAAAATCCCGCGCACACAGATTCAGTACAAACAAGTAGAGTGTTACTATATGTAAGTTATAGAAACAAAAGTCCAACGTTGATTCTTTGAATTTTGATGTGTAGCTCCTTTTATTAGATCGAAACACCAATGGTAATTGACAGCCAGCCGACACGTGTTTCGTTATAGGTCTATACAATCATAGACACTATAACTCTTCAGGGCTCAATTGCTGGATCTTTGTCTGTTAGGGCCCTAGTCCGGTGATAATTCCAACCCAGCAGGGTAACCTATTAGTTAGTCGGGGACGCCGTTTGCAACGAGGGTGATTCTACCCAGAACTAGGATACCACACGTACCCATGTGGTGAATCGGGAATAAATACTTTCTCTAAGACTACGTTTTGCGGATGGCACAATTGTGCTGAAATCTGGCGTCTTCTATGTACCTTGTGATTTGAAATTTACGGAACCAATGTATCGTCTTCGACTAACTAATAGGTTACCCTGCCGGGTTGGAATTATCAACGTTGGACTTTTGTTTCTATAACTTACATATAGTAACACTCTACTTGTTTGTACTGAATCTGTGTGCGCGGGATTTTGTTTTCCAAATCACAAAACATGAATGTAGGCCACATTAATAACCATTGATGGGAAACTAGATGCCCAAGAATTCCTTGTAGACAGACTGTCCAAAAGAATGGACAATCATGTTGAGCGATTAGATACAGTGGAACGGAGAGTGTCTTACACCGAAGATGCACAGAATATCACTGCGGAGATCCACAAGGAGATGGAAAAAGTACTAGTATCATTGCAGGACACGGCATAGGACCTGGAGGCACGCTCCTGGCGCAACAACCTCAGAATAACTGAAATTGCTGAGACCACAAATATAGGCAACATGGAGCACTTCATAGAAAAGCTGCTAATTGATTTGCTAGGGAAGGAAGCCTTTTCCAACATGTTTATGCTAGAGCGAGTGCACAGATCCCTTGCACTGCAACAGCCACCCGGGGCAAGACCCCGCCCCATCATAGTGAGGATTTTAAATTACAGAGACCGAGATGCAGTGTCGCGTCACTCCAGTCAGCTACAATCCCTCAGATATGAGGGCATGGAGATCTCCATTTAACTGGATTTCACAAAACATGTCCAGGAGGCAAGAAAGAATTTCTTGCCAATGAAAAGAAAGCTCCAGGAAATGAACATCGCACACTATGTTACACCCAGCTCGCCTCAAGATCACCATAGATGGCAGGCCAAAGATATTCAGAGAGCCTAAAAATCTACAACAATTTCTACTGCAGCAGGAAAGAGCAAGCATCCGACAGAAATTACCCAGAGGAGAAGATGATGAACAAGAATGCAATTCAGCACTAGACAACCCAACCTAATACTATGTTATCAACCCTGGTCCACCATTAGGATACATCCCAATGCATAATATTAAACTCAATACAGACTAAGAGAAGGAACAACTTTGTCACCACTGCCAATTGCCTCCCTACATAGAATAGGACCAGGAGTCACACTAGTGTCCCAATATTGGAAAAGGAAAGAAATAAGGACTAAAGAATGGTTACACTGGTACTGGCGCACTGAAAAATGACTACTGAGTGGCCCCCCAGCAATATCACACTGCGGGGGTACCTAGCAGGCCGTTTCCGCCGCCATGTACACATCATACCGATGTCTAAAGTTGAAGGGGGGGAGGGGGTGATGGGAAGCACACAAACACTCTGGGAGGCCTTTAAGGTGATATTGTGGGGTGTATGTATCAGCAAATTAACTGGTGTACTGCATGACATCTGCTGAAAACTTGCTAATTTGGAAAAAACTATCCAGGCATTAGAGAGGGAACATGAGCTGACACTTGATGCCACACTACTAGCTACCGTTAGAGGGGAAATAACTGAGTACCAGGAGGTGGCAGAATGTGAAGTTAGCTTTTTGTCATGCAGATACACAGCACGTAGATATGGTGAGGGAGCCCATCCAGGCCACCCGCTTGCAGCAAGACTGCAGACTGCCCGTTCCCCCATGCAAATAGTGCAGATAACCAACACCCAAGGCAGGAAACACTATGACACGCTGGCTATATTAGGGGTATTACAGACTACTACTTGCAACTATACTCCACGTGACTGACTGCTCCGGGTGATGAAATCACATGCTACTTTGAGGATGTTGCCCTGGCATAACTGTCTGACAAATATAAGAAATATTACATGCAGCCTATACCTGAAGTTGAGGTGAAAGGTGTGATAAGGACCTTACCAAACGACAAGGCCCCTGGAATAGACGGCCTGCCGGTGAATTCTACAAGGAATATACGGCCATATGTATCAATATCCTGATTTGTGATTCTCAAATAGCGATTTTTTAGAAATTGCTATTTGAGAATTGCAAATAGGGATGTATGTAAAAAATCGAAATTTTTTAGCGATTTCATAATATTCCTTAATTGCGATTAGCAAATTGCGAATCGCAATTAAGGACTACTTTCCCATTCATTTCTATGGGCCAGGAGGCCCATGGGAATGAATGGGAAGTTATTCTCAATTTGCGATTCGCAATTTGAGAATCACAAATTGAGAATAATTTCAAGGGTGCAAGGGTGTCAAGGGTGAAATTTACATGTGTGCGCATATGGCGCAAATACATGCCCAAGGCATGTATGTGCACCACATGGCACCTCTACAAATGCCAAAAAGTGCATTTGTGAAAGAAATCGCAAATTACCACCAACTTCAAGTTGATGGTAATTTGCGATTTCTTAATGAGAAATCGCACAACTAGGGTGTTTCATACATAGCATTTAAGGAATCACAATTTGCGATTCCTTAAATGCTGGCGCAAAATGAAGGAATTGCAAATTTTGCGATTCCTTAATTTTGCAATGCGATTTTAATCATACATCGCATTTTTCGATTTTTTTGTTGCAAACGCTGCTTTTTTGCGAATCGCAGCGTCTGCGACTTAAAAAACGGATGATACAAATGCCCCATAGTGACTTAATAGTCCTGCACCTACTTACAATGTATACAGTTGCATATGAACAAGGTGCGCTCCCTCCGACCCTTCGAGAGGCCCTGTTAATAATGCTCTTCAAACCAGATAAGAACCCTGACCACTGTGGTTCCTACATACCTCTCTCACTTATAAATAGTGATGCCAAAATTCTAGCCAAAATATTAGCCACATGATTACAGCCTGTAATGCAACATCTAATCTTACCTGCCAATCAGGATTCATCCCCGCACGCTCATAACTTACGCACAATATTTGCCTTATTTCACCAACTAGATCCCAAGTTGCCCAATGCAACTGCATTGCTGGACGCCGCTAAAGCATTTGATTCGGTGTAATGCAAATATATGCTTGCGGTACTAAGAAAAATGGGGCTGCATCAGAGCTATCTCCGCATAATCCAATTGCTGTACACTGAGCCGGTTGCCAGAATTCGAATAAATGACACTACAGAGATCCACTGAGCATTTATAGAGGAACTCAGCAAGGTTGTCCACTATCCCCGTTGTTGTTCACACTGGCCCTTTAGCAGCTGGCATGTAAAATACAACACGTAAACTCAGCAGGGCAGTTCTGGCTGTGGACCATACGTTTTTCACTATACACAGAGGACATGGCCCTCTATGTCTGCAATCCGGCAGACAACCTAACACCCCTGATAAGGGAATACATTTTCTTCAAGGAATACTCTGGACTGAGTATAAACTGGTCTAAATCAATGGTTATTCTATTGCACCCTGTAGGCAGCGTTTTCCCTGAGACTTTCCTCTGCTCTGGCAAACAGATCCAGTTAAATATCTGGGGATCTGGGTACACCGAGACCCAGAACCTGTGGTCTGAGAGAAATATGGAATAGCTCTCTCTAAATTAGAAAGCCAGGTGGCCCGCTGGATATGTCTACCGCTATCCTTGGCAGATTACATAGTAATTCAAAAAATTGTAGTATTGCCACGCTTCCTGTATCTATTTCTCAACATGCCTATTACTTTAATACAACAATTCTTTCAACAATCGCGAACGCACATGAAAACACTCATGTGGGCGACCTAGCAACCAAGGATAAGCTGGAAGGAACTCACGTGCCCATATGCCCAAGGAGGCTTCGGAGCTTGGGAGATCTGGAACTACAATTGTATTGTCTCTGCGTTCAAGCACACTACGCGCATAACTGGCCACATCCACCCAATCAGCTACCACACATCACGAAAAAAGCCAACAAAGCATACCCAATCCCACTATCTTCCCTTATACCATAAAAAGAGATAAATCCAGTACTATTGTTTCACGGCATGCATTGGGACGACATGCACACAAAATCCTACTCTATGCCCTGGCCCTTCTGTTGTCGCACCATCCAGACATGTCTGTAACACAGGAGCAGAGGGCATGAGCAACTCTAAACAAAATTGGTTTATACACCATGGGAGACATGTTTCATGAAGAACAATTTATTAATCCTCCAGACATCACTTTGGGCACAGCACACACTCCATTGACTCTCTTCACATATCTGCGGTTGTGGCTAGCAAACAAAATTATGTATCCGGCACTTCCTCAAGAACCCTCATCACTCCATACCTTGCAGACACTAATGACGGCACCCACACAAATCCATTTCATAACCAAACTCTCTGCTGCAGCACAGCACGAACAGTACAGACATACTAAACAGGCACTAGAGAAATGGAATACCATGCTAGCCACACCTCTATCCATAGCAGACTGGGACTTCTGTTGCACACTAACAAAGATACTTACACCAAATTGCAATCTATGCATCATCCATTTTAAATTCCTGCAACAAACATATTACACTTCAATAAAACTGTTGAAAATTAGTACGTTTTGGTGAACATTATCTGCGCCATCTTGCCTCTTCCCCTGATGCCACACTTTTGTCGTGCACGCCCGCCATTTTTTTAAGATGCCCCGATCAGAACGAACCCTTTTGCATGCCGCTGGCCCCTGACATAGCCCTTCGCCTTCACTAAGCCTGCACGCTGACCACCCCCTGCTTGCACCTGCCTTGAGTCATAAACCCCTCTTCGGCGCTGCTCTGCCCCAGGCCCTCGTCTTGTTCCCAGCGCAACACCTCCCTTCTTCCCATTTATGATCCCCGGCCCTTTGATGCAAACCCCTTTTCCCCGTGTGCCCGTTTGTCTTCCCCGTTCCCAGGCCGACACCCAGCTCTGCCGATTCCAATCTCATGCCCCTCCCCGTACAATAGAAAGCTTCCCTCCTCAAAGGACCCCCGAGATGATCAAAGCCCCCCCCATCCCACGAGATCCGATCGAACCCCACACACACCGTGAATCGGCGGAATACCCAGCTGCGCGATGATCATCACCTGTTGTGAACGGGGCGGGGACTTCCACTGTAACCTTGCGTGGGAACGGGCTGGGAAGGGGGGGATTCTGAGGATGTCTTTCCGTACATCAAAGTATCGACGAGAATGTGTTACATGCAATAAACAGATAAACGTGTGTATAAGAGGCCAGGCCTCAGGGATGCAGTTAGAGCACCTCAGAACGATACCTTCTGTCCGTTTCATTGTGTTCTCCTCCGGAGAGAATAAAAACCTTGTTTCCTGCTTTCCAGTCTCCAGCGCCTGCCTCTTCATTGATTAAATAACTAGAGGGTCACAGAGGCAATACCGCCGGGCAAATATCGATTGTCCCCGACCCGACTCAGGTTTTAACAATTGGCGTCCCAAGCGTGGGGCCCATCAGCGACTCGTGGATCCAGTGGGAGAGGTCCCGACGACAGAGTGAACGACTGCAACGATCGGGAGAGCTCTTGCCCAATAGACCCTCGTCTGGCAGCCGATCATCCGAACTTCACTAGTTCCGAACAGACCTCTCTCGAGTGATCTACGGTCCTGACTGGGGACCATCAGGAGTGCCGTGAGAAATACGAGAAAAAGAGGACGATCGGGCGCTGGATTCGGAAGACAAGAAACTGTCCACATGGTCCGGGTAAGGTCGTGTAATCACGACAAGTTGCGAAATGATTGCTTGATTGTTTGATTGTTTAAAAATACTAGTATTGCTCTTTATTTATTTGGAGATTCACTGTCTACAAACGGAGAAACAACGGGCTCTCTCTTTGCAAGCAGTGGAGGATAGGTAGGGCAGCAGCCGTGCTTATTTTTTCTCCCCCACTCAATAATTACTTGAAACTGAACTGTTGTTCGCAAAACTATTGTTTCCTGGAGATTCCCTGTCTGCAAACAGGGAAGAGACCACCATTTTTGCAGATAGTGAAAAGGGTAGGTAACGCAGATCTTTGCGGACCTACTCATTCTCCCCATTGTTATTTATTGGTCTTTTTGTTATTTTTTGATCCATGAGGTATTCACTGCCTGCAAACAACGTTAAATAGAAATATTCTGTCCAGTCTTTGCACCTAGTGATAAGATAGGCAGTGCTGACTTTTTAGTCCCTCGTTACGAGCCGTCATGTCTGTCTTCTCCCCACTGATTAATAGCCTGTTTAGCCCGGACCGTGTATTAGAGGTGGACCATATAGCTCCACTAGAAGGCACCCCTAATAAGGACATGTTCATAAACTATGGATTAGTCACCATAGCCTATAATAAATTGTGGCACAGGTATACCGAAGAGAGTCAAGACAAACAGTGGCCACTGGCAGGATCCTTTGACCTTGATAAAATAGAAACGTTAGAAATAGCCCTTCGAAATAATAAGACAACGCCAATTATGCTCGACAGTCTCGGTATGTGGCGCAGAGAGGCTATGCAACGACAGAGAAAAGACGAGGACAAACCAAGTAGAGAAATATACCGACAGGACAACCCCAGGACACCGCTACCCACAACTTATCCCCCGACACTATGCAAAAGACGACCAGACTTAGGGCCAGACCAATGCGCTTTTTGTAGGTATGTCGGACACTGGAAAGCCCAATGCCCGACTCTACTGAGCGTGAGTAAAGGCAAAGGGCCGACAGGAACGACAGACCGGCAGTACGAGAAAAAGCGCGAGACAAAGAAGAACCCGACTTACATAGACAGACCAGACAGAACCACCACGTTTGATTATGCCCGATGGCACAGATTTCGCCAGGACAATTTCAGCGGCATGCTCAAGTTCTCCTAGGTCAGGCAACGTCAAGACGGGAACCCAGCCTCGTTTCAAATTCACAGACGGAAAGAGATAATTATGACCAATAACTGTTTTATATTCGTCTTGGGTCTTTGTATGTCGTACTTGTACTGTCCCCCGTCTGAGTTTGTGTGTATGTAATGTACAAATCTGCGTCATCCCTCTACACGTGTTTCCGTGTTACTCAACCTCTGTTAGCAGAAACTTAGCATAAAAGCAACCTGGAAAGAAAGAAATGGTAAAACAAAATCCGTAGACCATTAATGAACTTGAACTTTTAATTTAGCACAACAAACAAGGAATAATAACGGTAAACTGTAGAAAATGAAAGTCAAACAGAACATTCGCCCCCCCCCCATTCTGGAACCTTCCAAAAGTAGGGCAGGGTTACGGCTACGCCCAACCAACGGCAACCCATATAAGGCGGGCCCGGCCGCCAACTCTTGGTCAGGAAATCTTAACGTATGGGGAAGCCGGAGGAGAGGCAGGAGCCAGCAGCCCGGGCAGTTGTAGGTAGTCCCGCCACATGCCTCCTCAGCCAGCCGCAACGGGCCTGGATAGACTTAAGTAGTCCCGCCACATGTCCAGAGACGAACGAGGCACCTCTTCCTTTTCCCTTCCGTAACAGCCGCAGCAGCTCTGGACGGCGGGATGTCCTGCACGTACCTCCACAACAATTTGTCCAAGTTGGGCTGGGAGGGAGAGGCGACGCGGACGAGCCTCTCCCACCTCCACCGATAGGAGGTCTCCCAGCCCCCGGCCCGACGCCGAACACCCCCAGTCAGGCGATGGTGCCAATACTTCCACAGCACCGAACACACCATGGTGGCACCCCAGTACTTGCGCAGCACCGAACGTGCAATGGTGGCCATATTTTCGGAACACCGAACCTGCAATGACTGCACTGATACTCGTGCCGCGCCGAATGCGCGCCACAGGTGGCCATACTCCCACAGCACTGAGCACAGGACTTGGGGAACACCGGATGTGGAGAGACCTTCATGCGGGGCGATGAAAAGGAGCGGCATGGGGTGCACCGGGAGAAGGAGACGATGCGGACGAGTCTCCCTCGCCCCCCCCCCCCCCCCCAGGTGGGGGCATCACAGCTGCACCCCAGCTGAACGTCCCGCTTTCACACAACAGGGACCTCTTCCTTTCACTCCGAAGGATCTCTCCCACTCTTGCAAACTCGACGAGAGTGGCCCCTGTAGGGCCTCAAAATGGCGTCTGGGTCCGCTGGAAGGCGGGCCCCGGCCACTAGAGTAACTTTGACCAGCAATATAACTCGAACATTTGCCCCCTGGAGCACGAGCCCCCATCTCCGACAGCATCTCCGCAGCCTTGAAGATCCTACAAAGGTCCCCGGCGGAACCTTCGGCCTTTGCAGGCTTCCGGTAAGGGACGGCTGCCTTGATCGCCAACGAAACAAACATGACATTGCCACTCCTTCTGTTAGCATGAATTCTAGAACTGCCGAAAAGGACTCTGGTCCAAATTGCCAGTAATGGGAAACATTTCCCCCTGATGCTGCTTCCGGACTGAGCCGGCCCCGCCCAAAATGGCGCTGGTATCAATCGGAACTTACGAACACCTCGTGGTGTTCCTTCGCACTAATATAAACTTGACGTTCTGAGATTTTATATGATCCTTTGTACACTTGGCTAGAAAAGACAAGGAGAACTCACTCGACGAACAGTATGAAAGGATCCCCGTTACAAATGTTGATTACAAATGTACAATGTATTATATTTTTATAACTGATGTAAACCTCATTTACGACGCACACGTACGGTATGCATATAGGAAATCTGATTACAACTATTATGATTATGCTTCTAAATTATGAAAATAAATGCCCCCGAACCCCCAGCCAATTAATAGACGTTTTTAGTTTCTTACAAATGAATGAGTAAAACTTTCCGATGTTTTTTGCTGCAAACGACACCCCCCACTGTACGCACTTTAGCCATTGCCACGACCGGCCAAATACGACCGCACCCTCATAATCCACATGCTGAAATGATTTTGCAAAATAAAGTTTTTGAAACTATGGACGGGTATTGCATGCTTTATTTTAAAAATGTGGGATCGGTGGGAAAGTTCTTTTCTGTGCACCCTACTCTGCTCTCTCTTTGAGGTTAAAAGAAGATGGTTGCCCAGCCCTGGAGGACGGATCGGATCGACAACACGACACTCCGCCTTCAAAGTACGCGACTGACCCATGAACTCTCGCGCAGAGGAAGACCTTGACTTCCAAGGATGGGTAAAACGAACGGTGTAAATGAGGGAATGTAAAAGGAGGGTGAAATGAAATAATGTAAATGTTATAAAGTACAACGTTCCAAAGTATCAGGGAACGGAGCTGACCCAAGAACCGAAGAACCTTAGAACGCCACAGCGTTGAAAGAGGTTTAAGGATCCCGATAGTGAGATACATCCTTTGACTAGATACCTCGCACTAAGCACCTCTGGTTTCCTTTTTACGTTTCCCCGCACATGACCTATATGGACACACTACCCCCCTCGACTCCAGAAACCATATCC
The DNA here is from genome assembly GCF_964261635.1 of Lissotriton helveticus. Lineage (NCBI taxonomy): Eukaryota > Metazoa > Chordata > Amphibia > Caudata > Salamandridae > Lissotriton > Lissotriton helveticus. Next base: position 872,618,459 of record NC_136068.1, on the reverse strand, counting down.
CCGGGGACCCTGCCCCGAGGAGGAAAGACGAGTAAGAGGTAAGTAAAGAACTTATGAATCCATGTATTTGAATATGCGCGAATGCTGTCTCCCCCACCCCCCTTTTTTCCTCCCTCTGCAGGTTACATCAGAGATTACAGCCGAGGTGTGGCGAAGATCTGAAGCCTTGCCATGTCTAATACACGAAGCGGACTAGCGCCGCAAGGTGGTGTCTAAGCACGCCTGCAAACTACTCACGTATCGAACAAACCCGAAAAATTAGCACAACCTGATAAAAAATGATCACCCTTAAACCAGACCGGACGAATGAACCCATGTCACGTATGATGCGAAACTATGAGGGAATGTGTGTGTGTGACTGAGGCGTTGACCCAACTGGTCGAAGGACCGAGAATGCGAGAAAGTGCGACAAAATGGTACCTCCTTTCTTCTTTCCTTTTTCTCAAGGCACGTCCCCTCTACCCTGTCTAATGCTCAAACTGCATGATTACAAGATTCTAACGCAGACCCGTGAATGCCCTTTACTGTGTAATGCACTAAATAGACTTTCTTGAATACACTGCCACCCTCTCTGTTGCACGTGTACTATTTAGCCTGCCGTTGCGCTCTCTCTCTCTCTCTCTCTCTCTCTCTCTCTCTCTCTCTCTCTCTCTCTCTCTCTCTCTCTCTCCCTCTATTTTTGCACTCCCACTCTTCCGAGTGATTAGCCCCGAAATTGGCAGACTGCCACCCCTAGCACACCACCTAATTGGCTTCAAATACCGTCAGTATTTGCACAAAAACTTGTCTTTAATACAATCACCCTGAGGCCGCGTCATTACCTCTCCTTTTCCGCTAGAAGTCAATGAACCGAGGTTGGGCCGTAAGGGAAAGGACAGGTAAGACGACGGAGGTTCCCTAATCTGACCCGAAATAAGGGAACTACATGTCAACGGCTCCTATGGTATAAAACAAGGACCTCAGAATACGCGACCCTCCCCTCCCCGAATTGTCGCAATACCCAAACCGGAAAAATGATCACCCCTGTTACCTCCCCTGTATCAGCCGCCCAAAAACTGGAATTATGAAACTACCCCTCATTTCCGGTTGTGAGAGATGGGTCGATTTATGCCCTTACCACAAGTTTCCTATGTCCCTGGTTGTTTCCCATAAAACCCCTGTCCTTCCTAATTAAGTAATCGGGCTGTAAAAGGTTACGTAGGATCCAGAATGATGTTTTACAAGGTTAACAGACTAGTCCAAGGTAAAAAAATCATCGAAATGAACCCCGTAGTAGTTGAAAAGCAGGATGCATCGATAGAAAGGAAATGTTTAGCCATGATCGTCTCTCAGCAAAATACCTGTGTAGTCGGCATATCTTTGCCAGGTTCGTCTCACGAAGGTGGGTCACCATCAGATGAACTGTCGTGACTGTAATAAATAATTGTAAAGGAAAGTCATAGTAAATCCAACAGGCCCGTCACCGGTCATTCATACGCCAGTTGTGAACACTAATATAACGGGCATTTTCATTCTTTGCCTGGAGCTGGGAGAGAAATAGACTTTTTGATTATCTTCATCTGCAAATTCCCTAAAGACTGTCTTTTCAAACTTGTTTAAGGGTACTGCTGTTGGAGGAGAGAAGGACCGGATGTGGGAGCACGAGGCCTGACTGCAGACTAAGGAACACCTGCGACATTAGCCAAGGCGAGACCACGACAGAAAAGAGCTGCAGGACGAGTCACTGTTTTCGACAACATGAGAAGAAAGGGTCGACCTGATGCCCCTGCTCGATGTCCAGTGTTTGTCGACAAGTCCCCGCTCTCTGAATTCGGTCACACGCCCGCCTATTTGAAGTCTCTCGTTCCCCTAGTTTGTTCCTAATTTGGCCTTGCTCCATCCCCCTTTTCCTCTGACCTACCCTATGGACTGTTTTGTAAAGCTCTTCCTCCATCTGAACTTTCTGACAATCACCTCAAAGGACACGGGGCGAAAAGGACCTTTCCGACCAGAAACGCGAGGAAAGGGTCGTGCCCTGCAACGCAGAACTTAGAACAGAGCTGGACTTGTAGCTCCACCGCCGGTGCTCAACAGCGCCAACGAAAGGCAACAAAGAATGATGAGAACTCGTTAAACTTCGAACATTTGACATCCCCAATCGCCGTTTCTGCTAGACCTCATTTCTCTCCCAGCCGCCATTGTATTGATCATGCTCCAATCCGAACCTGATATATATGTAATAACCTGCCAGTATGAAATATGCTTGCTGCTCTCGCTACAGAATCGTTTTTGTATTGCATTCCTATGACTTTCCTGCTAAACAAATTGATCAAAGTTTATCAAATAGGCTCACCTCCTAAAAACTAGAAATGTTAAAATGTATTGTTTACAACTCTTTTCATCTAGGGTTCCTACCGTTTTCTTTCTCATGCCCACCACAATAGAACCGAGTAGAAAATGAACCAGCAAGATGTCTTGAATATGTTAAAGGGAGGACTGTTGAAAATTAGTACGTTTTGGTGAACATTATCTGCGCCATCTTGCCTCTTCCCCTGATGCCACACTTTTGTCGTGCGCGCCCGCCATTTTTTTAAGATGCCCCGATCAGAACGAACCCTTTTGCATGCCGCTGGCCCCTGACATAGCCCTTCGCCTTCACTAAGCCTGCACGCTGACCACCCCCTGCTTGCACCTGCCTTGAGTCATAAACCCCTCTTCGGCGCTGCTCTGCCCCAGGCCCTCGTCTTGTTCCCAGCGCAACACCTCCCTTCTTCCCATTTATGATCCCCGGCCCTTTGATGCAAACCCCTTTTCCCCGTGTGCCCGTTTGTCTTCCCCGTTCCCAGGCCGACACCCAGCTCTGCCGATACCAATCTCATGCCCCTCCCCGTACAATAGAAAGCTTCCCTCCTCAAAGGACCCCCGAGATGATCAAAGCCCCCCCCATCCCACGAGATCCGATCGAACTCCACACACACCGTGAATCGGCGGAATACCCAGCTGCGCGATGATCATCACCTGTTGTGAACGGGGCGGGGACTTCCACTGTAACCTTGCGTGGGAACGGGCTGGGAAGGGGGGGATTCTGAGGATGTCTTTCCGTACATCAAAGTATCGACGAGAATGTGTTACATGCAATAAACAGATAAACGTGTGTATAAGAGGCCAGGCCTCAGGGATGCAGTTAGAGCACCTCAGAACGATACCTTCTGTCCGTTTCGTTGTGTTCTCCTCCGGAGAGAATAAAAACCTTGTTTCCTGCTTTCCAGTCTCCAGCGCCTGCCTCTTCATTGATTAAATAACTAGAGGGTCACAGAGGCAATACCGCCGGGCAAATATCGATTGTCCCCGACCCGACTCAGGTTTTAACAAAACTTCAAGGTATGGCCTGTGGAGGATGATAAATGTATACAGTGTGGAGCCACAAAAGCAGACTTCATACATGTCGTATGGGCATGCCCCCCAATATGGCAGTACTGGGATGAGGTGACAAGAGCTTAGAAACCATGCCAACAGCATGCCCCGCAGCTCTGCTTATTAGGCCTGGTTAAATCCAAACAATCATCAAATCGACGACTACTTACTATTGCCCTTTTATAAGCCAACGGTGTTTTGCTATGAAATGGGGTAGTAAGCGAGCCCTGAACAGGAAAAAGTGGATAGCAGACATGGTATATTGTAAGGAACAGTTGGCAACATATGCAGAGGAGCTACCAGTTGCCTCGCGGCAGAAAGATTTTTGAAGACCATTGATTCAATACCTGCAAGTACAACCTGTAGCTTGATCAGAGGACGCGGAGGTTTGGGCCAATTGCACGAAGAACATCATGATGAGTGGGAATCTAAGTTACTATAAGCAACAGGAAGCAAAGGTTCATAAATACTCAAGATGTGTCATAATGTGTACTGTAAAGGTGTCGACTAATATATGAATGTGCTATATGTTAATAATTAATAACATTTAAAAATAAAAAAGATGACTCTCAGACTTTCAAAAGAGACAGCATTTGTTAGTTGGAAGTGCCTAGGTTCACAAATACTTCTTCTCATAGTATTGAGATCTCCAAAATACAGTTGCAGTTATAAATGATTATTATCACAGATAATGGACAATGTAAGAATCGCTTTTATCCTTACCAATATTAGGTTATTTCATCAAGTAAAAAGTCACATTATATTAATCACCAAGTGCCAGTATTCCTGCCACAGCTCACCTCTTTTGACAATCACAATGTACCTGCATGACACACATTATTCCTCCCACCACTTAATAATGAACAAACATTTTGTACCCTGAGGTTTGAACAAATTACATGCTGTTGGTAATAGCTAGCTGAAGCTGGTGGTTGCCTGTTTGTACAAAAAGGCTTAACAGCTTTTACAAATGTTTTACCATGCATATGCAAGGTTAGGGTTCAGGTGCCACAGATACACCCAAAAAATCCACCAGAATAAGCATAAAAAACAGGCATAGATGACCTCAACATGAACCTTCCGGAAGACAGACCTCATCAAATTATTCCCTTGCACCTGTTCAATTATATAAGCAATTAGATATGACCTTTGTGAACATTCTAAAACACATTCTAGAAGACAACCTCATCAAATTAATCATCTGTACCTGTTTCTTGCTATAAGCGAATAGAACGTGACCTTTATGAACATTCTAAAATCCCTTCTAGAAAACAGCCTCATCACATTAATCATCTGCACCTCTTTTCCTTGCTATAAGCAATTAGGGCTTGACCCTTTCTATAGCACCGTCTAGAAGGCAGCCTCATCAAGTACATTTTCTGCACCTGTTCCTTGTTACAAACAATTAGAATGTGACATTTATGAATGTTCTGAAAACGTCTTATTTAAAACCATCCACACTCCTCCCCTTCACTTAGCCCCTTTAACTGGTTCCTGGCTTCCAGGACTCTGTCTTGCCAGCTCCCTTGATCCTACCACTTCGACCTCGCCACAAAGAATGTCCTGAATTAGTTTTGCACCTGGGTGGAAAAATGAACAAGAAGAAAAGGAGAGAGACATTAACAAACTTGATTTTACTATGCACCGAGCTCAATTGCAACATCGTGCTGCAAACAAAGTAACTAGTGTTTTTGTTCAACTTGTACATACTGTTGGCATGGCCCTGCCACTGAGAACTTAGGTGAATCTAACCCCATCCAAATTTGCCTGTGGGTTTGATGCTGAAATCATGCTCACTACAGTTTCAAAAATGTGGATAAAGGAGCCTCTATGGACAATCTAAATGAAAACCAAACAACAACAAAACTAAAGGTTGGTTGATATTTGAAAAGCTTTCGTGAGCTGATACCTTAAGATATAGAGTTAATACTAGACTAAAGCCTTATTAATTATTTGTTTATAGCTACTATATCTGTCAGTACCATTCATCAGACTGGTGGGAATGTGTGCTGCAGTGATGCTACTGTGTAGAGGAGCCACAACATCTTTCACTCTACACACTCTCTCCATCCCAATCCCCTCCCCCCTGGGATTTGCAACCAGAGCCAAAGTCTCCTCCTTGAACGTGAAGGCAAGTCTCAGGAGGATTCAAGAACTAGTGTCACCGCCCAATTGGAATCATCTGGGTTTCAGGTAGGTGACTTATGACAGCAAGATCGTAATCTTTTTTCAACAATTACAACAAAATACAATTGAAAAGAAAGTACATCACACATCTAAAACATTATTTCATTATTAGAGACTAAAAACAATCCTAACTAGACATACAGTCACATCAAGTTCTTCCTTTTTCTGGGTGAAGGGGTATTTAAGAAACATCAAGCAATGAAATCTTTTTTTATTAAGCTCAGTACACTTTGGCTTTAATCTCATGTCCTAATTTTCTTTCATATAGTAAAAAGATATGAGGCAACCAGGTATTTTGAGAAAATGGGTGTATATATAAATTCAAAACTACAACGGTTCCATCATTAAAACGTATGTTTCCTTGGCCTAACAAATGCACCTACATACATGTGTGAAACATGTATCTTATTTATCATGAACTATTTGTTCATTTATCCAAAACCATTTGATATGTGCTCCAGAGACGGTGCAGTTATAGTGAGTAGTGACAAAGGTGAACAGTAGTACTCTGGTGCTATTTGCAAAAGCATAAAACAGCATTGTTGACTAGATGGTATTTCAATGTTTGAAAAGACCCACAATTAGAGTACAGTTTGCAGACACAACAACGTATGTCCTGACAGGTGAGGACGTCAATGTTTCATCTCTCACAAGCTTTTCCACAGAGTCTTCATCAGAAAAAAGTTGGTAGCAACTTTATGGGAAACGTACCATGAGTAGCATGAATAGTCAATAATAATCTTTCAAATAAAATCTCTCAAAATCAGGACTTGTAGCAATTGGCACCTGTGGAGATTCGGATGAAAGACATTGACAAGCTACTACCTTTAGTAACTTACTGCAATCAGTTCGGCATCTAAGCATTGCTCTCCTTACACTTGCATGCAAAGGTTACTATGAAATCTGTGCATCTATCGTATTGGGATATGTTAAGTTTTAATTTAACTTTTATGAAGGACTTGACCACCCACTGTACATGAGCCAGGCATACACATTTGTAATTTAGTGCTTGTCAATTAAATAAATGTTGGGACATATTTAAGTGCTTTCCTTTGTGTTTTCTTACCAACCACTTGAAATTATATGCTCTTTACAGACTAATTAGAATTGCACAGTGTATGCAATGCATAATTTCTGGGGGTTGCAGAGGTCTAGAGGCTTCAGCATCTACTTTCAGTATGAAGTGAAACAATCAAAAAGTCGTATTGTCATAGGAAAACCACGATGAATGAATAATATAAAACAATAGCACACCATTTGCATTACAAACCATCTCCCACTCATTCAATGCTTGAAGCCTGGCACAGTGTTGCATTTAATAACATTATTACTGCTTTTTCTTTTATCAATAAATCATTTTAAAGTTTTCCCCAGAACTTCAAATGATTGCTTGGCAAATTTCTAAGCCAATGATCTCAGAAAAGAACACTCAGGAGACTAGCTATCCAACCACAGACTCTTTTATGTTTCATGAACCATTAAAAAAACATTTTATACTTAATATTCTCAAATGTTGAACAAACTTTTTATTAAAATGGTATGAAAGTTATACATTATTATAGGAAATATAACAATTTCTGTTTGCTTTTAAGGTCTTATGGCTGTGACTTTTCAATTTCCTTGAAGTTTATTATTAAATATGTGTTTCTTGCCATATACGAATTCATGGGAACACATGACATTGTTGTCGCACCATATACAAATTTTCCTTAACAATTGTGAAAAATGGTAGTATCTAGTACAACGATGGATAAACACATTATTGTTGTCTCATCTTCTGTCTGTTCATTCCTGTGTATTTTGTATTTGATTGCAAATTGTTTGCATTTTACTATCAAATTAAATTAAAGGGATTGCATACAAAGTCAAGTATAGAAGAAGGGACAATGGGGGGTGATCTTGGATTGAAAGTCGAGCAAAGTTCACACCTCGAGGGAAACAAATAATATAAATGACTCTGGAATCCATTAAAAGTGAGCATACACGAGAGGTAATGACTTCACTTTATTTTCAAGTATTGAAAATAACATTTAAAACAAAATAGACCATTTAAAAAATATATACCTCGTTTTGTAAAATGTGAAACAGCAGATAGAAAACAAAACAAAATAAATGCTTATAATACATTATAAGCGCACTATGAGATGTAAATATGACAGTTATTCCATAATTTGTTAGGTACACTTGTTCAAGGTAAATAGCAAAATTTCCAGGGCCCTTATGCGTCTGATGGAACTACAGGGTTTACTGCTTGCCAAGAAAAATAATGTCTAGACCAGAGCTAAAATAAGGTAGCTGTATCATTGCATGGTGACTATGAAAAATCCACTGACCATTTGAGACATGCAAAAATGTATTGCGTTTGGGCAAATGTGATTTCCTATTATCTTATCTAATACTATAGATTTGTGTTACAGAGACAATGCGATTAGTATCGCCACACAATACTGTTAGAGTCTAGATTCCCTCAATCCTTGGTTTTAAGGACACAGTCACAGAACAGATTTAAATTTGTGATTATTTTAGTTGAATGTTCAGTATTGTTCATGCTTTTATCACGTGCTGTTAGAAACTCGGTGAATGGCTGGCTGGAGTGTGAGGCCTTATCAAGCACCAACCACAATCCAAGTTATGGTAAAGTACAAGCCAACCCCAAATTAACCTGTGCTCAACCCCCTGATAGCTTGGCACAGAGCAGTCAAGCTTAACCTAAAGACAATGTGTAAAGTATTTTTGCAACACATCAAACAGTAAAACCATGAAAACACAACACACCTGGTTAGGGCGATAGAGTTTAATAAATAAAACAAGTCCAAAATGACAAAAATCTTTTAGTAGAACCCGAGATATTGACTTTTTAAAAAGAAAATAGCATCAAATGTTGTTCTGCACCAACTGTGGATATCTAGTTGCACCAGATTAGGACAAAGTCACAAATTCAAGCCAACCACGATTGTGCATAAGCAGACTACAGGGACCAAGTTAGGCTTGCTGAACAGAGTACCTTAAATACAGGTTTGCAGAGAATTTCATCGAAATATGTCGAAGATCTGCTGGGCAGCCGAGATGATGCATCGGTTCTGAGATGCGGCAAGGCTGATGTGAGAGGGCCCATGTCGTCACTGACGATTCCGTAGATGGGGCTTGCTATGTGTTGTCCACCGCCGTGGATGCACTGCACTCTAGGGGCGATAAACTTGTTCTGAGGAGCTGCGAGGCTGTGATGCTGAGTCCATTGTTGTTGTCAAGGCTGCCATTAACAAGAGATGCAAGGGTTTGTGCTCTGAGGATGCTTTGCGCAGTGGCAGATCCAAAGGCGATACGGGTTCTGGCGGCGACGCGATTCACTACAACGAGTCCAGTCCATTCCATGCATCAACTCTGCTCAGGGTTGCACCTCACTGCACAGGAGCTGCATCGATTCCGCTGGATACACAGAGACTGGCAAAGCACCGTAAGCCCACTTCCAAGGGTCCAGGACTGGGGTGGCACCACTTGGCAGGGTAGACTAACAGAGGGCAGAGGGCAGAGTGCAGGTGTAGATGCAAGGTTGTTGGAAGTCTTTTATGTCTCTCAGGCTACAGTCAGGAAGCCAGCCAACTAGCCCCTGGAGCCATTCTGGGTTCAAGAAATGCAGGTCAAGTTCTCCTCACCTTGGTAAGAGGGCAGCGAGGAGCTGGTCAGAACAGCAGGGAAGCTGTTTCTAAGGACCAGCAGTAGAGCAGAGTGGTAGTCCTTCCTTTCAGTAGCACAGCAGTCCTTCTTTCTTGAAGAGTATACTCAGGTCCAGAAGTGTACTGAATGGTTGGTATCCGAGGTCCCTCTTTTATACACAGTTGTGCTTTTGAAGTGGGGATAAGCTTCTAGAGGCATGGCTTTGGAGTGCACAGTTGTTCTGCCTTCCCTCTACTGGCTCCAAACTAACTACAGGGGGTATGCAGCTTTTTGTGGGGAGACAGTACAGAGCCTATTCAGGCGTAAGTGTGGGGCCTGTGCGGTCACTACTGCACACACAACAGTGGCTTCCTCAAAGGCTACATTTTTCTACTCCAAGGTAGAGGAGGGGCGCTGACTCAAAGATGGTGCTGTGCACTATGCAGAGACCAAAGAAGCACTCCACTTCCCCCAAGCACACAGACAGGTGCCTTCAGGGGTGCCAATAGACTTGCCAGAGGAAACCCACAATCTGCAGAATAGGTAAACCCATGTGATGTGAGTTCTCGTGATATTCAGCGGTCATATTGGGTGCAGCCGTTTACTTAAACCACACCAAACCATTAGAAAGTGTGTGTTGTTCCACCCACCTACATGACGGGATCTCCTCATGGTCAGGGCTCCCATTTTCCAGCTTTCAACAAGATGGTTGGAGTCTCCAGTGCAACAACAACTACCTGCTTCATGTTCCTCCATTGACCCAGAGGAAAGAGAACAAGAAGATAGGAGAATTAGGACCATGTTAAGGCGGTAACATGCCACGTACACGCTTGGATTCTAAACTTATCTTGATTCTGTGTGTGTAGCTCAAAACCCTGGACAGCTGACTTGCTGGGTTCTGGGCTAAGCTATTTCAACCTGCTAAAAGAAGAGCAGAGAGTGTGCTAAAGACTTGATGTCCTACAGTCTCATATGCTATGCATTATACATGAATGTGCTAACTTACCCCGATATCTTTTGCTGACATTGTCGGTGTACACACTTGGATATATGAGTAATGCATTGCGATTGTGCTTTTTTGGAAACATGAATAGCAATAACTGATATTAATCATTGATACTAATTTGGGCATCTTTACTTTATGTAAATATATAACGATTGCTGATCTGAAGCAGTAGCTACTAATAATAAGTTGGTGCAGCAACAATATGCTAATGCATCTGTAAATCAATAGCCCAAGATGGAAATTTGTTATACAGCAAGCTCCACAGGGAATTCAGAACTGTCTAGCGGCATACAATGGCAGCCACACTCATAGTGGTGGTATGTACACAGTTCTAACAATGTACTAATTGATGATAGTTAATTCATGCAAAGGGGAACACCCAATGATGGTACTCCTTCCCAAAAACTCACTTGTGAGAAATCAAGTAGTGCAGGTGAGAAAGTGGAATGATCAGGTACATATGCACTTTTATGGGACTGAGAGACGTGGACAGGGCAACAAAGCGGAATCGAAAACAAAACTAATTTGTGTGTTTTTCCACAGAACAAATTGTGGGCTAACATTGCAGGTTCACAGTCAGAACTTAGAGAGGGGGCGTCAGAAGGTGAGAAGGCCACCAGAGTAGTTTCTTTCATATCCCATTCCCCTTCCCCCATTGGGTTAGAGTTGGCTCAGCATATTGAAATCACTAGGAGATTCCAACCCAGTGGGGGAGTTGGAATCCAGCAACTCAGACATCAGTTCACTCCTGCAGGATCAACAGGTTAGTGCTTGAGTATAAGTAAGGCTGTGCTTAACTCCTCCCTCCCATCCTGCCAGTGATGGCCGATCCACCTAAGTTTCCAATGTATGTGGCTACTTAGCAGGAATACACAAAACCAAACTGCCAACTACGCCCAGTCTTTTGACCAGAGAGAGGCTGCAGTCACCAAATGGTCTAGGCAAAAAAATGCAAACTTTCTAAAAGTGGGATTATTAAAATTGTAATTTAAAATATGACTTCACCATAGTGAGAATTTTGAATTAGCCTTCCAGGGACATTAACTATGAACTGGTTATATATTCCCTTTTGGAAATGATACTTATGAAATGTAATAAAATAACTCCAATGCTATTCCATAGTAGAGGTAAGCCTTGCCGTAGGGAAAACACATTTAAGAGTTTTTCACTACCAGGACATGTAAAACTTAAAAGTACATGTCCTGCTATTTAAATACTGTTAGAAATGGGGGTCTTCAGTTGGAAGAGGTAGGTACCTTTGACCAAATAGAGACCCTTGCTTCTAGTCAGGGCATGGGGGATACACACTTTAGATAACCCCTGCTCACCCCCTTAGTAGCTTGGCACAAGCAGACAGGCTTATCTCAAAGGCAATGTGTAAAGTATTTGTACCAACACTCACAGTAACACAGTGAAAACACCTCTAATGGACACCACACCAGTATAGAAAAATAAAGTATCTTTATCTAAACTAAACAAGTCCAAACTAGTCTGGGTGCACTCTGCCAATGCAAAACTTCTTCCTTTGTAACTGTGGGCAAGGGTCATCAGACGCACCACAGGAGGTGGAGCCAGCATTGTGAAAGGCAGGCTCAACCCTATTCAGGCCCAGGTGCTACTCCTCCCACTACTCCAAATGCGGATAGATCTATTCAGCCTAGTGCTGACTCACCCAGACTCCTGGAGCTGCCCCAGCCCCTGTCACTCTCAAACCAGATAGTCAATCCACAAATAGGCAGAGGCACACAGAAAGGTTGTACAAGAAAATAGCCACTTTCTAAAAGTGCTATTTTCAAACACATGATTTAAAAAAAATCCTTCCTAAAGAATGTGTTATTAAATTCAGGGATACCAGACTCCAAGTTTCTTATTCGCTCCTATGGGAAGATATACATGTAGACATGTTACACAGAAATCCCCATTCTGTCCTATGGGCAAGCTAGCCTTTCAATAGTGAAAAACGAAAATTGCAGTAGTTCACTATCAGGACATGGTGCACACACTAGTACATGCCCTACCTTTTACATACACTGCACCCTGCCCAGGGAGGCACCTTAGGCCTGCCATATGGGGTCTCCTATGTGTAAGAAAAGGGTAGGGTAAGGCCTGACAAGTGGGTACACTGGTCAGGTCAACATGGCAGAACGCAAACTGTGCACAGGCACTGCAGTGGTTAGCCTGAGACATCTCTTTGGGGCTACTCATTTGGGTGGCATAATCAGTGCTGCAGGCCCACTAGTGGCATTTGAATTACCAGTCTGGCACACTCAGTGCACTTTACTAGGAACCTACTGGTAAAATAAATATACCAATCATGGATAAACAATCACAATGTAGGCTAGTGAAATTAATGCTTTCTAAAAGATATAGTGTGTGTGCGTAAACTACTGAAAAGGGAGAAGAAAACCCATCAGCCCACCCAATGGCGGAGCTTCATCATCTGGGATTTTTCTATGTATACTGGTATCCACCAGGTTCCTTACCAATGAAAATCGCAAGGAAACTATTGGTTTCAGATCCACCAGTGATGAACAGCCAGAAGAGTGTTTTGTTTGGGGCTGTGGGAAGAAAAAGTGTTGCAGTGCTCAAAAGGGTGTGTGATGTTAAAATTGACTGACCAGTGTATTTACCATCGGATAGTAGTATTTGTTTGAAACCCTATCTACACTCTGCTTTTAACTTTGCCATCATGGTGGCCCTCTTAATAAAGTTATTTGTTAGGTACCATGATAGTCAATTTTAACAACACATTATATCATCACACACCCTTTTGTTTCCTTTTAGTTTCCTTGCAATTTTCATTAGTAAGGAACCTGGTGGTTCACAGTATACATAAAAAAATCCCAGATGATGAAGCTCCGCCATTGGGTGGGCTGATGGGTTTTCTTCTCCCTTTTCAGTAGTTTACGCAACACACTATATATTTTAGAAAGCATTAATTTCACTAACCTGTACAGACCATTAGTACCCCCATTGTGTTTTTGCTAGTTAGATTAGGGGATAGGGTGCTATTAGGTCTTTAAACTTGTTTTCCTCTTGGACCCTGTTACCATTTCTGTTTTTTGTTAAACAATCACAATAACAATTTACACACGGAGCATTTGCACTTTGGCACTGATCATCAATGGGAAAGTGACCAAAGCATCTAAACAAGCAAAAACAAAATCTAGCACAGTGTCAAAAATACAGGAGGTAGAGGCAAAAATCAGGGAAAACCACAACAAGGATGCAAGTTCTAACAAATACATTACACCCTGCCTGCTGGGCTGTCCAGGGCCTACCCATCCAGGTCATATCATCAATATGTATTAATAAGGAAGGTTTGGGCATGGAAAAGGTTTATTTTGCCGGTTAAACTGCACACACAGGCTCTGCAATGGCAGGCCTGGGACACGTTTAAAGGGGTTGGTGGCACAATCAGTGCATCAGTCCCTTTAATAGCATTTCATTTACAGGCACTGGGCTCATGTAAAACACTTTACTATGGACTTATAAGTAACTTAAATATGCCAAATGGGAATGAGCCAAAGTTACCATGTTTTGAGCAGGGAGTGCTTTAGAACTGATTATCAGTGGTAAAGTTGCAGAGTTCTTATGCCAGCAAAAATTAAGTCAGCAAAAACAGGTGGTCTGAGGGCAAAACATTAGGTGGAAACAACTCCAAGCATGCTAGGCTAACCCTTGATTCCTTCATGAACATATTTGACTAGCACTGGGTGAAGAACATGTCTTTTCTGTTGTGGAAACTATGTGAAATGGTAAACAAATGATTGCAAAATTCGGTGTTATTATACAAAATGCCTGACCGGTATTTTGTGCTTTTTATTTACAGTTTGATACATTTTGCACATGGAGATCATTTATGGGTCGTAACTGCATCCCCTGCCTTGCCCCTTAGATCCACTGGCACTGCCTTTGCAACCCATGGCCTCAGAGGCAAAATCAGTGCCATGAACCCAGGGGCAGCTTGTCTATGTGGAGATTGGTTGGGGCTCCAATCTCCTTGTTTTCTGTGAATTTTTATTACACTAATAGTGAATAACATTAGAATGTTCACTATTATTAGTAAATATGGTGGATACAATTACCTGGACTATGACACTCCATGACAGATGAAGCAAGTAAAAAATGTTTTTAAATGTATATTTGGTGCATGCTTGAAGCATGTCATGTTCCCTCCTTGCAGTCACATGTCGGAGCCAGCTGACGGACAGGCATGTGGCTGCCTGCTCTTACCTTTGTTACACTAGACAGTTTGACGTCCAACCCAGGGTAAGGGGCAAACTGATTAGAACCAATTTGGGGGTAAAGAAAGAAAGGGACCCTCATACACAGACTAGCACTGGGTATATAAATGGTATACTCAGAACCTCTCATCAGAGCACTCCTTGGCCTTTGGAAAAGGCAGTAGGACTGCATGCTGACAAAGGAAGGAAAACTGAACCTGCTTACCTTGAATCCAGGATCCCCAGAAGTGACTCCAAGGATCAGTGGACTGACCAGTTTGAGTTACAGGGACACAACAAGCTTCCAGAGGCCATCCCTGCAACTGCCCATCTGACCAGCACCAACTAAAAGGCTGAGCCTTGCTACTGGCCACTGCTGAAGTGAGTCTTGAGCCACACAAGGTGCCTCTCTGGGCCCTGGATCCTAGCTGATATCATAGTATACTCCTTATGCTTCGAAACTGAACCTCGAGTGAAAATCCAGATGTTTGGGGTTCTTCGTAATTTTGAGCAAGTTCCTCACATCAGCCACGTTTCCTGACCATGCAAAATTCCAATGGTGATCTGCTCTTTGCAATAGACAGTGACCTCCCGCCCCTTTTCCAGATCAAAGCTCCATTTATGGGCTGGTACTCGCACCAACAATGACCTCATTGTGACCCCTTCAATGCAAACCTCCAGCAGAGGCTCCACATGTGGACTTGGAATCTGAGAAGGCAAACTCTTCACTGGGGCAAACCTGGTCTCTGTATCAGCCCCTCACTCCATAAAGAATTTGTGACTTTGACCCATTACAGTGCAACCAGATAGCCATGAGAGGAACTTTGTGCTTTTTGGCGCTACTTTCACCTGAAAACTTCAGTTCTACCAATTGGATGGTTTTTATTTTTGGTGTCATTTTATTTATTACATTTTCTCTATTTTTCTAAATTAGTGTAAGCTTTTTTTGTGTTGTGTTTTCACTTTATTCCTGTTTGAGTGCTGCATAGGTACTTTACACATTGCTGCCAAGTTAAGTCTGACAGTTTATGCACCAAGCTACCAGAGAAATAAGCAGGGGTTAATTTAGTGACTTTTACATTTTCTGGTTCACCCTGTCAGTGGCTGTCGTTGTTGCTTAAAAAAGGGTCTTCACCCTCTTCAATCAAAAACACAATTTCCTACACAGATGGTGTGAGATGTACTAACGTTTATGAACTATGGGCCAGATGTACGACCATTGGCATTAACGACTCGCAAATGGCTAATGCCAATGTACAACATTGCCAGAGACAGTGTTTGCGATTCCCAGTGGGGTCGCAAATTGCATGCCTTAACAATATTCATGAGGCCCTCGCAATTTGCTAGCCCATTGGGAACAACTGGCCCTCCCATGTATGGCAGCCTGTTGAGCACAGCAGCCCTGAATGTCTGGGACTCCTTTTAAATAAAGCTGATTTTTTTTTAATGCAGCCTGTTTTAAAGGAAAAGAGGATGCTTTTTTTTTTTTTTAAATGAAACGTTTTCGTTTATTGTGTAAGGGCTGGTAGTGGTCCCTGGGACCACTACCTAGCCCTAAAAAATGTTTTCCCCAGGATTCCAGATGTATAGAATAAAAAATTAGCTATTATTAAGGTAGTAAAATACACACACTTTTTCTGTTTACTTTCGACAGCATAACCAATAGCAGAAAATAGATGTTATTCGGAGTGTCTCGGTGCCGGATACATGTAAAGATGTTACTTGGGAGACAGCATGATAAATAGTGAGAATGTTATTTAATTGTCCATTCTATGTGTTCTCTTAAACAGAAAGCAAAAGTTCATGTGTTCTCCTTCTTCTGTACTTACAAAGAGCCAGACAGAGGACGGTTTTTGTGCATATAGTACGGTTGTTCACCTGAGTATCTTTGGCTTCAGGTATGGCTGGTACTTAACAGCAAATTAGGCCAAGCCCAACAATGGACAACTCAGTCCACACTCCAGAGGAACTTATAACACCCCACACTGGACCTTTTCCATCCATACTAGTCAATTTCAAGAGATTTCGTAGAGATAGTTCCAGTAAACTGCATTCTAGTACCACTATACACACTCTTACGGTGTCCCCACCTCACATGTCATAACAGCACCCCTCCTGAGACCACTAGGAATCTCATTAAACAAAGCATCTTAGGGCCAGATTAAATAAACCACATGCAACAAGGCACAGCCAAAGACGTTACGCTGCGGGACAGGGAGCGAGCAGAAGAGTTATATATCTACAGAGATATGAATCTCTCTTCCCCTCTCCCTAGCGTCAGCACTGATTTCAGCTGCTGTGCACCACGCACACATGTTAGCGCCATAGTGTACCATTCCTGTCCAAATTACCATGCCTGGACAAGTTTTAAAGCTTTTCCCACTTTATACGTGTGCTGCACGGATGCAAAGTCGGAAAAGAAAGGAGATATAAAAACATTTCTCCGTTTAACCCCTCCTCTGAAGTGGCATTATTTTTTGGCACTAAACCCTGTCTACAATTCTTTGTAGGTAGGGCTTTGTGTCAAAAAGGTTGGGTGGTTGCATGGGAACGCACATGTAATGCCCGCTTGACTCGAAGTAATGCAAAGCAGTAATCGCGCTGCTGTGCGCTACTTCTAGGAGAGTTTCCAGAGTAAATTCCACCAAAAACATTTTGTGCTGGTTAGCGTCACTTTTGCTAATGTTCTAAGAAGTATTGTGATGCACAACGGATGTGCTAAGGTCTAGTGCAAGGATTTCTAGCACTCTGGGCAAAATACTATTTGACATAGGTTCAGTACTTGAACTTTTTCTCAAGCACCAGAAAAGCCGATAGGACAGGCTTTCATGTGATAAACAACAATTGTGTATCAAACTCATATGAACAGTATCTGCAAATGCCTATATTCGCCTGCTTAGGCACATTAAAACCATATCATTAAGGCCTATTAAGACCTATTAGGCACATTTTAGCCAGACCTATTGACTTCGCCAATGTTTGTTGGTGGGGAACTAAACAGAGATAAAACTCTTTGTAGCCAGAAACTTCGGGAAACCCTTACAATCATAAGTTGGTTAAAACTGTTCTCACTCTGTACCTTTACATGCAAGTTGCATCGACCCATAAATTGTGTCTAATGCCGATCAGAACTGCAAAATAAAAAGAAACCAGACACTCATCGAAAAACATTGTCTTCAGTAGTTTTAGTCAAAACCTAATTTTTTTTATTTATTCTGGAATTTCATTGGGTTCTTGCATTTCCCTGCTTTCTCACGTAGGAGTGCTAATTTGGGACGTGGCCAGGACAGCATTTTGAGTGACATTCTACCTTGAAGTTGACTATTGGCACTCTGTTGTGATCGTTCATTCCCTATGCTTTGTCTGACATATGAGTGAATGTATTTCATTATGAATTATTGATTGGTTTGTGATGCCAATGTTCTTCTATGTTTTTTGCAGTTTTTACATCACTTCACAACAGGGCTAGACATTACATATTTCTTTTTAAGCAAAGAGGAATTATTTGATGTGCCCAGAATCACCATATGTTCAGATGAGGCTGGTACTTAAACCTAGATCTCCAGTTGGAAAGTCAGCAGCTCTAGCCACTAGGCACATTCCCTCCGCACCGAATTATGGAAATGTCACGTTTTGCCACAAAATCAACCATCTAGTACATAATTTGTATATCTCACTAAAACGATTCTGTTTGAAGCTAAGTGGCACAAAGGTTACTAAAAAGGTCAGAAAAGTGATGCTAAACATTGACAGACATTTTACAGATGTTCATTGTGAGAAACTGGGCTCTTGTTGCAGAACCCCTTATTTTTACTCTGATTTTTTAGCGACTTTGACTGAGGTGTACCGATTCCCTACTTACCAGGTTCTCAGTACTAGAGTTCTTTCCCTAAAAACTGAATGACAATTGGCACAATTTCAGCAACCTCTGCATTTTCATAGTAAATGGTACCCCTGGTACCTAGGGTATTGGGCCTGAAGAGGGTCCACTTGGGCTGCAGCATAAATTGTACAACTCCAAGGTTCCCTCACCAAGGCCTTGCAGACTGTGTGTCTTGGTGCAGAGAAAACAGAAGAGTTGGCAAGGCACACAGCTCGATGTGCCATGCCCACATACACTGCATGGGATATAGGTAAGCCACCCCTACTGTAGGCCTTGCAGCCCTAAGGTAGGGTGCACTATATCCAATGTTTGGAGATACCTGCATGAAGAGATATGATACTACAATTTCTTAGTCCGTTCATGGAATTAATAGGGAGTAAATGGGCTGGATACTTGTCATTAGAAGTTCCCTATATCTGTGATGGCTTCGCTGTACCTTAAGATGTTCGGTACCAAACATCTTGTCTTAATAAATCCTCACTGATTAATAAATGCACACAAGAGACCCTCTTAGATGGTACCTTGAAAACCTACCAAGCACTGGTGTGGTCTCTGACTAGCCTTAGCCAGCCTGCCACCACTTGACTTGTTTCTGACCTCATGGGGTGAAAGCCAGAGCTCTAAAAGGCCAATAATAAAGCCTGCTTGGGGCAGAGGTGCTTACACCTCCACCACCTTTGAAATGCAACCCAGGCATCTCCAGATAGTCAAGAATGCCAACCCCTTTTTCCATTTCTCTTTTTGGTGGGAGAACAGGGGGTAAACCTAGTTAGAATAGGAGGTATGGCCACATTCAGCCAGTACCACCACTAAGGTAGGGCAGGCAATGTGGACACTACTTTTCCAGTTCCTTCATATTGTGATGGTAGGAAATCAACCTATCAGGGTAGTGCTATTTCCTACAGGAAGGGGTCACTTAGAGGATGTAGACACCCTAAAGATAGGTAGCCTGTTGGCTACTACCTTTCACCCCTTTTAACACCTTTAAATGTTGTATTTAGGTTGCATCCCCAGACCCAGAACTTAGACTTGATGGACTTAAGAACTGCAACTGACAAACAAGAGCTGCTGAGCTGAGAACCCAAGCTATGTTGCAGAAAATTGTCTCCAAACCATGCCTGCTGCTTTCAAATTGTAAATTATGGTGTGCTGTCTGGGGGTAACTATTTACTTTGTCTAGCATTCTGTCCATCAATTGGGTCTTTTGCATATGTCGCCTTCAGTGGGAAGGGTATGCCCAGACGTGGGTCCCGTGCTCACTACACCACTGGATTCAAGCTAGATTGGCTGATCAAGGGTGATGCCCTGAAACCGGTCCCAGTATGCTTGTTTACTGTCCAGGGAGGACCTGGCTTGGCAGTTCGGGCTGGACTGTTCCCACTAGGAATTGGGTCAGGACTGATTTGCATATGGCTGGGTCCAAACTGGGGTGGTGTGGTGAGCAAAAGAATGATGGATTGAACCCAGATCCTTGTGACTGGTGGTGAATATTTGCATTGTCTAGCATTCCGTCCATCAATTGTTTCTTTTGCATGCGTCTTGTCCTCCAGTGTCAGGCTTCCAAGAACTCTGGAGGGTCAGATCTGTTCCCCGCCAAGTGAGAGGATACCAGGACCTACCAGAGCTGTGACGTGTCAATACCCTGGGTACCGGATCACCTACACCAAAGGCAGAGAAGGAAAAGTCTAATCTGAACTCCACCTACCCAGGATGTAGACACCCCTTGATGGACTTCAAGACCTCTGAG
This sequence comes from Lissotriton helveticus, assembly GCF_964261635.1. Taxonomy (NCBI): domain Eukaryota; kingdom Metazoa; phylum Chordata; class Amphibia; order Caudata; family Salamandridae; genus Lissotriton; species Lissotriton helveticus. Next base: position 872,598,363 of record NC_136068.1, on the reverse strand, counting down.
ACATGCTCTGTGAGTGGCCCAGCTGTACCAGAAACATCCGTGCAACTTGCCTGCCCCTGACCATGAGCACCATATCTGCTCTGTACCCAGCCCCCCAGCATGGGTACCAATAAACTAGCTGTGCCCCCATGGTCCTGAGACCCTTGCGACCTGCTCTTTTGGGTAGGACCCTCTGGACTTACCCTTATGCACCTCTGTGCAACGAGTTTTCAGGTGGCCCACTTCAATGTGGATAGCCGCTAACCAATAACCTCAGCAACCTGCTCCTGGCCGAATCCAGGATGCTCCCAAACTTCCAATGCTGGAATACTGGACCTCACCCTGCTACTTACCTAGAACCCACTGTGTGCTTTTATATGCTTTTTCCTATTTTTCCCCATTGACTTCTACTGTGTATAACAGTACAGAACAATGATTTATTTTCAGAACTTTGAAAAAACATAACAAAGTTCTTGGTCTAAAAAATTATACCAAAAACAATGTTATTTTTGCAAATTGGTCTTGGATTTGTTCTTGAGTGGGTGTCTCAATTACTACTTCTGTGAGTACAACAAATGCTTAGCACTACCCTCTGATCAGCCTAACTGCCTGTCCACTATGAGAAGTTGACCTGGTATATGCTGTCCACTAATTAAAGTGGGCACCTTGCACCAGTCCAAACGACCCTTATTGGTGATTAGGTCAAAGATAACCTTTAAATAAAGCTATCCTAGTGGTAGCTGTGGAGAGCATCCTTCAGGCTAAGTCTTGAAGGAATGTAAAGCAGCTTGTTTTACCAGATTAAAACCTCTTGAATAACTAAATGAAAGGAGAATGTAGTATTCTGAGTTTAGTGTTTATATTACTGCACTTCTCTGCATCTAGCTACTCAGCCAGTGTGAGTGTTCCAGGTTAGAATGTGAGTGTGATTGACATGGATGGAATGCTTGGGTGACTGGTATGAGGTTTGACAGTTGGAGTATGGGCCTTAAATACTACAGAGAACCACACAGAGATATATAAAATATATGTATTTATTACTAAACACTCTCTACTAACTTCTTTATGAGATTGGAGCACACAGTACACAATATTAAATCACTAGAACAACAGTAAATAGCACAATACACACTGGGCTCCAGGGGGAGACCAAACCATATACAAAGAAAGTGGTATAACAACCACAACTTAACTAGACACCTTGCATAGAGCACGTAGAATCGCTGGTACCCCAAGGAACCACCCAAAGTAGTGACACAGGGGACCCACGGAGGACGAGTGCAGTTTGAGAACACAGACGCGAGCTCCGTACAACTCTATGGTAAAGTCGCAGTTGGAAAATTAAAGATTAAGGGGGCGGGATCCAAAATGGCGGAGTGAGGGTCCGTGCCGGTCGACTCACCTGTGTGCTCCACTCCACTCTCCACTCTCTCCTTCCTAGATTTTGCACGGAGCGAGGGACTTTAATGGAATATGAAACGGAACGATAACTGCTGAGCGGGTTCTCTACGGCGATTTCTCTGCCCTAATCAACCGATGCTTCTGCTCTTTGAAGCTGCTTGGCTGCTACGGCAGCTGTTTGGAGCGCGGATCAGCAACTCCGGGGTCGGCTGCTCTGGTCTCATCTTTGACCGGCGAGTGAGTGTCGGAGCGCGTGGGACTCCAAGGATGTCTCCGAAGAACCCTTCAAGTATGCCGCCACGTCAGACACAAAACAGCAAGCAGGCGGTAACGGCTGCAACCACGGCGGCAATTACAGCAGCGACTGCCTCGATCTCGGCTGTCGCCTCTACCTCGACTGTTATTACCATTGCTTCTTCTCCCGCGGCGGTCTCAACAGCAGCCGCCACCCCCTTGCAAACGTCTGAGACCCATCTACTTGAAAGCAGCGAGCCCCCTGCCTCAGGCTCCGCCCCAGCAGCCACGGCCTCAGCAGCGGAAAGGAAACCTTCAACGAGCACAGCCAAACAGGAAATGAGGCCACCAATTTTTACCGGGTCACAGACTAAGGGCTTAACTTCTAAAACGGATAAAACTGGGACAAAAATGCAGGCAAAAGCAGGGGGAGTGGTAGAAGAGTCTGTTTCTCAAGATCCCAAAAATATACTTATGACTCTAAGCAACCAAGGGGCTGATTCTAATGCAAAAAAAACCTCTAATGATCTTGGCCCCCTGCGCGTGCGAACCATGATACCAGAAGTATCAGAACTGAACATGGGTAATGCACCACAGATGCTCCCAGAGCTACCACAGATGCTCCCTGAGCCACCGCTTAAATTACCTAAACCAACCCCCGCCGATCTCACCACAAATAATCTAGAGGTGATACCAGAAGATATTGGTAATGAGCTCGGGAGATCAAATGAGAACATAGTAAACACGTTGACCCCAGTTGATGCTGAGCTGGATTCCTACGAGGACTACGAGGCTGAATCAGAGGCGGAGGATGATAGGTCAGCGGATCCATTAACAGGGGGGCGCACCTCTAAGAATAAAATTAAGGGCAAACCAAAAGCAAAGAAAAGCAGCAAGGCTGGCGCTATCTCTAAACGACTCAAACAAAAGACAAGCAATAATTTGGCCCTGAAGAAGCATGTTGTAGAGAAAAGCCCGCTCAGAAACTGGATTGTAGCAAAGGGTTTGGTCAAAACTATGACATTGAGGCTATCAGGTGGAAGCCCTACTGACCCTCTATCAACCACGATTTCCCCGGAGAAAAGTATTCTGATCAGCCCTGGTATCACATCCCTGGGGGACGAGCCGGAAGAGCTACAACCTCAAGAGCAGGCCAACGGGTCATCTAACAACTTGAAGTTAATATTATTAGACGAAACTAATAACTTGCCATCAGCCGTTCAACCACCCTCCCAGGTAACAGCAAGCTCCTCTTCTATAATGGCGACACCCTCGGTCCCTGCCTTAGTCTCTTCTGCAACGGGCACAAGAAGTGCGGAAGCTGATACTTCCTCCCTAGATGAGATACTAAGGATTTTGAGCAACCAATTGAGTAATCAACGTGCGGAAGCACAGGAATACTTTCTCCAACTCAGAGAAGACAATAACAAGATGCAATCTGTTCTACAAGATCTCACTGTTAAAATCCGAGGGGTCTCTCAAGAAACTATTGAACTACAGGAGCGGGTGGTACAGGTGGAGGAGACAAACACCAAAATGGTAGGAACGGTGGGAAAACACGATGACCAACTGAAGGTACTACAGCTAAAGGTGGAGGACTTGGAGAATCGTCAAAGGCGCTCTAACCTAAGACTTTTTTGGCATTCCCGAGAGATCAGAGGGCTCGGACCCTAGAGCCTACATTGTAGGGGTTCTTCAGAAGGCTTTTCCGGACTTGTCAGACTGGGATTGGGACTCACAAATCCAAAGGGCTCATCGTTTACCTCTGTTTCAGAAGAATAGAGAAAACCAATTCCCACGTCCCTTTCTAATATATTTCGGCAACTTTCTTCTACGACAAGCGGTTTGGCAGAGAGCCCGCCCCAACTCCCCAGTAGCTGTAGGAGAGTATTCGCTTTTTGCACGTTCTGATCTCAGCAGGGAAACCATGGACAAGAGATGGCAGTTTCGCAAACTGATGGATCCAATTAAGGCCCACGGTGGGCAAGTATTCCTCCAGGAACCTGCTCGTCTAAAGGTTATAAGAAATGGGCGTACCCATACTTTTAATGATGTTAAGGAAGCAGAGAATTATCTTACCAGCATCATTCCTAGCCAGAGCGAGTCACAGAAATAATTTAACATCAGAATGAAGACGGATGTTAGAACATCAGAACGAAGACTGACGGAAAAGGCTAACCAATGGGAGTTTGGGGGGCACAATACCATAAATTCACGAAGCTAGAAGGGGGGGGAAAAAGTGAAGATGTGAAAAGAAAAGAAAAGAAAAAGACTTATGACACTTTTTTTTTTTAGCACGTATAACGAAGTCTGCTTTAGGAAGGGGGAGGGGGTGAGAGGGGGGTGAGAGGGACACAGGGTGCGTCTCCACACGCGCCGCCTCACTAACGGCGGCATTCACTGGGGGGTGGTTCTTCCCCGGCTGGGGTGAGAGCCAGGGGGGGGGAGGGACCGCATCTCCGCAAGATGGGGGCAAGGGGAGTTAGGGGGGGGGGCTCTAGTAAAATTTGTGTGCAGGATGACGAGGGGAAACTATTTGATAAAGTTCGCAACTTATTGTTTTTTTTGTGGTATTTTTGTTCGTTTTAGAGGCTCAAGAGAACTAGCCTTATTAAACGGATACTTGAAAAGGGGCGCAGTCTCTCAACTGATAGTCAAATGCATTTAATTAAATGTCTAGCTTGGAACGTAGCAGGACTTAATAGCAAAAACAAAAGATCCTTAGTATCAGAGGAACTGAAATTACACAACCCCCATTTTTGCTTACTATCAGAAACCCATATCATATGGAAAGATAGGAAAATTTTGAATCAACTGGGGTATGAAGTCTTGGCCTGTTCTACTTTTGGGAACCCTACAAGAGGAGTTGCCATTCTTAAGGATAAACGACTCAGGGCAGAGGTACTCCAAACTGCCCATGACAAGGATGGCAGATGGGCCATAGCGCAAATTAATTACGTTAATACCAAATATGTTTTATGCGCAGTCTACGGCCCGAATGTAGACGATCCAAAGCACTTTGATCAATTAAACGTGAAACTTTTGGGCTGGGAGGGGGAAATCATTATAATGGGGGATTTTAATTGTATTATGGACTACAAAATTGACACAACTAAGCCGAATGCTCATCAAAGGATGCACAAGACCAGGTTGTCCATAATAGATATATGCCGGACACATAACATCAAAGATGCTTGGAGACATATGCACCCAGCTGTGCCTGGTTTTACATATTATTCCGCACCCCACAAGGTATGCACTAGAATAGATTTGGCCCTAATCAGCGACAAATTATTACAGGCCGGCTCTATGATTCTTGGTCCCCGGATAACATCTGATCACAATGCACTAATAATAACTTTTGATACACGAAGCACGTGGACACCACCCAGGCCTTTTTCCTTTCCAAGACATTTACTCTCAGATCCAAATTATATGATGCAACTTAAAACTCATCTCAATGAATTTATAACCATTAATAGAAATTCAACTGGGTGCTGCATGATATGGGACTCTTGCAAGGCAAGTATTAGAGGGTTTACTCAAGCTTATGTTTTTAGGCAAAATGCAGAACTGAAGCAACACAAGGTTACATTGCTAGATAGTATAATCAAACTAGAAGACTTACTTGCTAAAACATTACAGCTTAACTCTCCAGCAGTCATGGAAATCAATCTAAAACTTAGCACATTGAGAACTGATACAAAATCTAATTTTATTAGGAAAAACAGTGCCAGGATCCATAAATTTAAAATTACTCAATATGAGGGTGGAGACAAAATTGGTAAAGTTCTAGCCTATAAAATAGCAGAAGATAGAGCAGATACTTTAATTTCTGAAATCCGAGGACAAGGGAATAAAATATATAGTCAGCCACAAGACATACTTGATCAATTCGCCGAATATTACAGAAACTTATATACCCCAGATAACCCCGCCGATATAGAACTAATTGAGGACTATGTAGAAGGACATCCAGTGAATACAGGGAATTTATTGGGCTTGGGTGCACTATCTACTGCCATATCACTGAATGAATTACAACAGGCTATTAACTCGTTACCAACAGGGAAAGCGGCAGGAGAGGACACAATACCCCTGGAACTCTATAAAATTTGCAGCCTAGAATTAGAACAGCCATTACTAGAAGTTATACAATCGATTGGACCAAATGGAACGGCTCCTAAATCCTGGAACAGGACAAAAATAATCTTTTTTTTAAAGAAAGGAAAACCTAAGGAAGAGAGAGGGTCATATCGACCCATCTCTCTGATAAACACTGACGCGAAGATATTTGCTAAAATCATGGCAAACAGATTAGCCCCACTTATGCCCAAAATTGTCAATCCACAACAACATGGCTTCATTTCTGGGAGAGACACAATAGTGCATGTAAATATGGCAATTACAGCGTTTGATATCGCGGAGGTTAAATCCACTCCACTCAGCATGATATTATTAGACGCCGAAAAGGCTTTCGACCGAGTGGGGTGGACATATCTTTGGTGTGCACTATCTAAAATGGGTTTTGGGGGATATTTTTTTGAAGGGTATAAAAGCACTTTATGATAAACCCACTGCTTGCATTAGCTATGGGGGCCTGACCTCAACAGAATTTCCTATTATGCGTGGGACTCGGCAAGGTTGTCCTCTCTTATTTATTTATTTATTTTTAACATTTCTAAAGCGCTGCTTATACCCTTGGGCGTCTTGGCGCTGTAAACCAATTATTTGTAAGTGCCTCTGAGCTAATTGACTATTGAGTGAACAGCCAGGTTTTCAAAAGCTTACGGAATTGAAGGAGGGTGGAACTTCGCTTGATGTTGAGAGGCAGAGTGTTCCAAAGCCTAGGGGCGGCCACCAGAAAACGGCGATCGCCCCAGGTGACAGTTTTGGTACGTGGGGTAACTAATTGGTTTAGTGTGGCTGACCTTAAGGCTCTGGAAGGTTTGTGCAGTTGAAGTTGGTCTCTTAAAAACTGGGGGCCTTGGTTGTTAAGTGCCTTGAACACAATGCATAGGGCTTTGAATTGGATTCTTTTCTGGACAGTGAGCCAGTGAAGGTCTTTAATGCTATTGGAGATGGATTCAAATTTGGTTTTGCCAGCAAGCAGGCGTGCTGCGGCATTTTGAATGGTCTGTAATTTAGTAATGACTCTGGCTTGGGCATTTAGGAAGAGACCATTACAGTAATCCAGGGAGGACAAAACAAGAGATGTGACCAGCGTCTTGATGGCTGATTCAGGTAGAAAAGGGTGTATTTTCCTGATCATCTTAAGCTTTAGATGTGCCGAAGACACCGTTTTATTGGCATGGTCCATAAAATTTAGGGCATCATCGAAGATGATGCCCAGGTTCCTGACTTTGGTAGCGGGGGTAGGAGGCATACCAAAGGTGTCCGGCCACCAACTCGAAGGCCATGCTGGCAGAAGAGTTCCAAAAATAAGTACCTCTGTTTTGTCAGAGTTCAACTTTAAACAGTTGGTTGACATCCATTCTCCTATATCTAGGAGTCCTTTCTTGAATTGTTCGGCCACTTGATCTCCGTCCCCTTTAATTGCCAAGACTAGTTGGGTATCGTCGGCATAAGAGGTTAGGCTCATCCCATGGGCTTTGATGGTTTTAGCAAGGTCCGACACATAGATATTAAAAAGTGTCTGACTCAGGGATGAGCCTTGAGGGACACCACATGGGGCTGAAAGTTGGGCCGATTGAAAGGGTCCTAGGATGACTGCCTGCGTTCTTTTCGCAAGAAAGGACGCGATTAGATTTTTGGCAGTGTGACAGATTCCAAAACCCTCGACCCGGTCGACCAAGATGGTGTGGTCGACCGTGTCGAAGGCTGCGGATAGGTCTAACAAGACCAGAATGGCTGTGCCCCCCTGATCCCTGATAACCTTGATATCATCGGCCGCTTTGATCAGGGCTGTCTCTGTCCCATGGAATTTCCTAAATCCGAACTGGGTGTTGTCTAAGAGCTGATGTTTTTCTATAAACTCGGAAATCTGGGAATTCATTGCTTTTTCAAGCACTTTAGCCATAAAAGGAAGGCTAGCAATGGGACGGTAATTTTTTAATTCACTTTTATCAAGGGAGGGTTTTTTCAACAAGGGTTTTAATAAGGTATTTTTGAGGGGGTCAGGATAATTGCCTGATAGAAGAATGGTGTTGCAGACCTGGGTGATCACTGGAATGATATCTTCCATAACCGGCCGGAGTACTGATATTGGGCAGGGATCAAGCAGTGATCCTGATTTGATGGAGGACAGTATGGCTTTTATATACTCTGGGGTAACTGGTTGAAAACTGGTGAATGTGTTTGCATGGGGCGGAATAGGGAGACTGCCTGTGCGCGAGGTTGGATTAGAAGCAAAAGCCTGGTAGATATCATCTACTTTTGTGTAGAAAAACGAGGCAAGAGCGTCACATAATGATTGCGAAGGAGGGGGAGTGAGATCAGGAGAGTTACCTGACAGTACTTTGGTAATTTGAAACAGTTGCCTGCTGGAGTTTTTAGCGTTCTCAATTTGTTCGCTATAGTAGTCCTTTTTTGCTTTTGTTATCATGGCTTTATAAAGCGCCAATGCTTCTTTGTAGGTGTTTTTACTGTCGACATCGTAATTTTTTCTCCATTGACGTTCCTTATGGCGATTTATTTGTTTTTGAGCCCTTAATTTGTCATTATACCAAGGGGCAGTTGGTTTAGATCTATTACTGGACCGTTCTTTAGTGGGGGCTGATTGATTCGTAGCCTGGCCTACCCAGGTATAAAACTGCTGAAGAGCAGAATTAGGCTCCGGGACAGTGTAGGACGGGTACGTTCAAGTGTTAGTTTTAATTGATCGTGATTCAAATTTTTCCAATCTTTAAAAGACTGTTTGGGCACGAGAACTGATCTGTTGCTACACTGTTTCTGCGTGATTATTTTTGCGAAAACGACGTAGTGGTCCGTCCATGGCATGGGCAGGATGTTTGTTATTTGCATGCCTTCAAGGCTTGAGAAAATAGGGTCCAAAATGTGGCCCGCTTGATGGGTGGGAGACATGACAAGTTGTTCCAATCCTAAGGTTTGCAAATCGGATATAAGAGTGGTAGAGTCCGTTAAGTGAGTAAGATCTAGGTGAAAATTTAGATCACCTAGAATTGTAAACGCCCTTTCTGTAGCTACAGATTCCATCATGGAATTAATACTAGATAAAAACGCCGTTTTGGATCCAGGGGGTCGATATATCAAAATCCCCTTAAAATTAAACTGAGGAGAAAAATTAATAGCAAATTGCATGGCTTCACACGAGTTAGATGGAATAGGGGTTATTCTGACAGGGTAGGATTCTCTGGTTATTATGGCCAGTCCACCTCCTCTTTGTTTTGGCCTGTCCTGACAGTAGGCTTTATATCCATCTGGGACTGCGATAGCCAGATCGGGTTGTGAGGTACCGTCAGTCCAAGTTTCAGTAAGGAATAGTGCGTCTACTTTGGAATCAGTAATGAGGTCGAAAACTTCCTGCCTATGCTTTCCAAGAGAGCGTACGTTAATGAGAGCTATGGATATACTGACTCCTTCCTCCTGATAGTGATTAGTGGAACTGATGTTGGAGAGAGGAGGAATAGTAAAGTTGCAATGAGGACATGTAATTGGGTTCTTATGGCTCTCTGAGAGATTAAGACGTGAACAACTAGTACTGGCAGGTGGCCTAAGAGCATGAAGACTCTGATTAGAGTATTTTATAACAGCTTCTGCCCTTTGAGAGACAGGGGTCGTGGCCCTCGGCCCGGTCCCGGCGCGGACGGGCGCAGACGGGCTTGCCTCTGGCGCGCCTCCGGCGCGCCGCCGGCGCGCCCGCTGCGCCCGCCCGCTGCGCGGACGGGATGTACCTCCTATTTTATGCATCGTGAGGGCGTGAAAGGCGGGAGTGCTAGATTTGCCTAGAGCGCAGCCCTTACCTCCTCTAGATGGCGGGGGAGGTTGGGTCCGGTCACGTGACTCTGACCGAGTTAGGCAGCTCTGCAATCAGTGACTGGAGCAACGCGCTAAACACCGCGCTGGTCTCAGAGGTAAAATCAATTTTTTATACAACCAGTATGTATTTAAAAATACACACAAAGTAAGAGCCTTGTGCGCAGACTGTCACAATTTCAGATTTATTAAAATGCGTTCTAGCGTTCTAGCCTCTCACCTCTTTTATTTGCCCTTTCACTCGAACCTTTTTTACTTGCCCTCCACTCTCAAAATTTGATTATCCCATTCAGCTTCAGCTCACAGGAGCTGAAAATGACAGCGTATGCTGACGACATTGCTATATATACCACGGACATTACTAAAGCACTAAAAGGAATCTATCTCGAGGCTGAGAAATTTGGGAGGGTTTCAGGTTATAAGCTTAACGTTCAGAAGACGCAAGTCTTATCGAATTATTCTCCAATCGTCCCTATACCCGAGATTTGCAAAGAGGCCACATATTTAGGGGTTAAACTAACAGTTAGACTACAAAACATTAACAATATAAACTATAATGATTTGATCAAAAAAACTACTCTTATTATGAAAAAATGGAACAAATAGCCCTTAAATATGATTAGCAGAATTAACCTTATTAAAATGAAAGTCCTGCCAAAATTCGTATATCTATTTCGATCTATTCCGCTGGCACTAAATAATACATTTTTTCAGCATCTAGACGGGCTCCTGAGTAGCTTTATATGGGGCTACAAAAGGGCCAGAAGGTCATTAAAAATAATGAAAAATAATTTAAATAAAGGAGGGCTGAATGTCCCAGATTTCAAACTATATTTTTGGTCCTCATTCTTTACTCGCATTCGTTCTTTATTACATGGAGATAGAACTCTTTTTTTTTCATTCTTTTATGCTGAAACAAGATTCCCTACTTTTCCTGTTCAGAATCAATGATCCGAACTACTACAAAAGGGTAAAATTCAAGACTGCCAGAGATATTGTTAAGATTTGGAATATTATACTAAAATTCTGCAAAACAAATTTCTATCATCCAAAACTCCCGCTGTGGGGTAACCCAGGTCTTCCGGCTATCTTTACAGATTCTATCACTAACAGTTGGGCATCTTCTGGGATTAAGACTTTGGAGGATCTATACGGCACGCAGGGGTTTTTAGAATTTAATACACTTAAGCAGCTGTATGACCTACCGGAAACTTCAAGGTTCAAATACATGCAGATTCACGATTATTTGATTAACAATAAAAAGATACAAAACATTTCTGACTGTGACATATGGACATGTTTCTATTCAAATAAGAATAAAGCAGTTATCAGCGAATCTTATAAAACACTCAGTCTCTTTAGAACAAATGATAGCGATAAACTGGCTGCGAAATGGAGTACTCAGTTAAATCTAAATATCACCCCTAACCAGATAGAACACTCTCTTACTAATATAAATAATCTTGTACGATCATCTAGCCTCCGGCTACAACAATACAGAACGACATGCATGTTATATCACACACCGGAAAGAATTACCAAATGGTCCTCAAATCCTTCTTTTAGTAACCGTACTAAATGCCCCAAGTGCTCGCTGGAAGCAGCTAATTTAGCTCATATTTTGTACTTCTGCCCCAAACTTAAGAACTTTTGGGGCGATATACTGAGTGTACTTAGATTAAAAAATATTTCGTATCCCATCATTACGGCTGCTTCGGTCTTACTAGACCTTAACACCTCTTTATCCTCACAATCATCTCTAATCACTATACTTTTTTCATGTGCTAAACTAACTCTGGCTAGGGCTTGGATAGACCCAGAACCCCCGACGGTTTGGAAGTGGTGGATTTTAGTAACAGAAATATATGCTATGGAGTTAGCCTTAGCAAATCTCAGGGGAACACGCTCATTGATTAAGTTTAACAGAATTTGGGGTACTTTTCTAGATTAAACAGTTTATGTTGTTGTAATTTTGTATGATTCTTAAGTCTTCTTGGTTTAATTCTACAAGGGAACTTCTTTTTTTTTTTACTGTGTTCTATTTCATAATCATTTTGTTTATTGCAATTATAATTTACTGGTTTTTAATATGTACTTTTTCGTGAACTTGTCTATGAACTTTTTGCTGTCTTTCGCTTTATTTTGTCATCTTGCACATCAATAAAAATATTAAAAAAAAAAAAAAAAAAAAAAAGGAAAATTAAAGATTAAGGAGAATTTGGAGAGGACTTCAAGCAAACCCTTTGGCACATAGAAGGTTCTAAGGCCAGCACCCTTGTGTGTACCGTAGTACCCGTGTTACCTATCCCAGGGGAGCCGGGTGTATAGGTGTCAATTGATGTCGGAAGCCTTAGTCGTTTTCAATGGCGTGACTCAAAGAAGGGCTGCTGCCGGGAAGATGAACAGTGTCCGGAGGAATCCAAGCCTGGATCCGAGGTGAGAAGAACCTGAAAGCAGAGGGGACAGAGTCTGGGTCACTTCAGGGTGACCAGGAGCTCGGTAGAAGAATGCCCACCGATGTCGGGTGCTTCAGGTGGGTGAGATGACAAGGAGCTTGACTCTGCAGCCACGGGGACCAGGAGATGTCAACGACAACCAAAGTCCGTAGGTGAGCTTAGCCACGAAGGATGTCGAATGCTGAGGGGTCAGTGTCCGGATTGAACACCAACAAGCCTTGGCAAATGCAACCCACACGGGCAGAGAAACAGGTCCGGTGTGGACCAGCAAAGTCCTGGAAACTCTCCAAGCAATGGAGAGTCAGGGTACGTCTGGAGCAACCAGGAAAGCCCAAGAGAAATCAAAGTTCCCTTCTCAGAGACCCACATGTCAATGGACCAGGGATCGTGAAGGGACCACGAGCTGAATCACAAAATACCAGCACACGGAATACTTGTGGAGTGTAGGCCAGAAATCTTCAGTGCAATTACTGCTTGGGGTCAGGACAACATGTAGCCCAAAGCACAGCCTCAGGGATTGCCAAAAAGCATATGCTGCTTCAAAAGTACACGGTGCACAGGGGTTCAGGTTGCACGGTCCCCACAAGGGATACTGTTCTCAGAGTTACTGAGAGGGCAGATTGACCACAGGGACTCTCAGAAACCCACCTCCTGTGTTGCAGAAATCTTTAGAGTCCTCAGGAGCTTGGGAGGTGCAAACCGGTCAGATGCGTTAAAGGTGCCTGCTTCACAGGAGAGTAACTCCTTTACTCCAAGGGAGATTCTTCAGTCATCCACCGTAGTGTAGATCATCAAAATACTTGGTTTCTGCTTGCAGAGTTTAGTCTAGGTAAAATCTAAAGTCCTGTAGTCAGGGTTCCTACTTTATACCCAAGGAAGTGGTGGGACAAACTCTGGGGACCCACCTATGGTAGGGTCAGGACAGAGGGGTGGCTACACCTATGTCCTTTGTCCAGTTGTATGCCAGAGCAGGACCAATGGCTCCTGTAACCGGTTTGAACTGGCCTATGCACAGGGACACCAAATGTGCCCCTAGTGCAGACTGTCAGGCACTCTCAGAGTGCACCCACCCAACCCCACTACACTAGATCCTGTCTGGGAGGTGGTCACACCTCCCTGTAACAGGAAACCTATTGTGCTCGTACTCTGTTAAGCAGCAGTAGGGAAGACATGTGACTGTGGCTGGCAGCATCCATTTTGTGATGCCCAGGTTGAGAAAGTTGGGACTGGGTGTATCAGTGTGTTGCATATGTCCCTTTAGGAGGGTGGAATCATACCTCCCAAAACACCAAACACAACATGTTTCCAAGCAGCCACTTTAAAGTTAGCATTTACAGCTAGGTTATAATACACTTAAATATATATGGTTGGCTGCATCACAAACAACCTGGAAAATAGGTTCCGAAGACTGCAGGGGGGCTCAGTTCATGCATGGGCACCCTCTCACATAAAAGCCAGCATTCAGCCTTCAGGATTGATAAGGCCTGCCTTAGGGGTGACTGATACGTTTATGTGTACAGTGATCTAGGATAGATATAGTGAACCTATATCTAAGTAAGGGGTGCATGCACCACCTTACACAGGCTGCAGTAGCATACCTATGGTGTCAGTTTGAATGGTCTCTCAGAGGTGGCACAATACATGCTGCAGCCCCTGAGAGGCCTCTGGGGTACCTATACCCGTGGGTACATAGTGTACCATATACTTGGGACTGATAAGGGTACCCCAGAATCCAATCTGGGGTGTACCTATAGTACATGCAATCAATTTAGAGGAGAAAGCAGCTTGACTGGGGTCCTGGATAGCAGGATCCCAGTCAGTCTAAGTTGAAAACAGTGAAACATCAGCAAAAAGTCGTGGTAACTATAAGAAGCAGATCCTACTCTCCTACACACACACTACCACTTAGAGCATTAGTATTATTTACTTTCACTCTGTGTACCAGTAAGGGTCCAACGGACACTCTGCACAGTGACTTCATTTTAGGACCCTATATTGAGAGCCAGGCTCCTACATTGGTCGATCAGCATTGGGGACTACAACTCTGCATTTGCTAATGCCACTTTGTCAATAAGTGACCACAAGAGTAAACCTAAAAATTGTATTTAGCCTAGATGTATTTTCTCAATTGGTCTACATTTTTAAAATTTTAATATTTAACTTATAGGGCCTTGGCAAAGCCCCTGAAACTGAGGGCCTAATTATGATGTCCGGCGGATCGCCATAGTCCGTGCGACATCTGAAGCTGCGATCTGTTTGCCGAATTAGGATACTGGTGGTCGGAGCACATTAAGCAGGGGCAAAGACAACCGCCTTCAACAGGCTCAATGAGCCCACTGGATCAGAGGTCAGGGCCTAATCCCTAGAATGGAGGCACAGCCTGTGGAGGCACCACCATGGGGATTAGGATGTCACTTTCTCACAGCCATTTGATGGCATTTCGACCACCATGAAATGCCTATAAGAAAGTGACTTTGGGGGCCCCATCTACCATGGGCCTCCACTATGTAGCCTGGGGGGCACATGTGGTGCTCCACCAAACATCTGTGCACTCTGTGCCAGCCACAGGGTGCTTGGATGTTTTAAACATGCCTTTTTCTACTGCCCTTTTTTGGGCCGTAGAACAAGCAGCAATAGAAAATGAATTCAGAAGGAGGGTGGGTAACCCAATACACCCTTGCGGGCTTGGGCAAATAACGTCAGATAAAAGGGTGCCAGCAAGGGAATTTGTTTGAATATGAATTACAGCAAAAATAATCTATATTTTTTAATTAAAGATCCAAACTCATAATATCAGTCGCTGAAAATGTAAATGTATTCCGTTCCTCTTCAAAAAGTGAGTAATGTTACCACACTAACTGATGAAAGAAAAGAAGAAAGCAACACAGGAAGTCTTTATATCAAAAGTCTTGTTATTTACTTCTTGTATAAAATTATCAGGGTACACAGTCAGTCATGAACATTACTCAGAGAATGCATTTCAAATGTACAAGGGATATAACAATTTCTCCTATAATACATAAGAATAGAGTCCAAACTGTAACAGAGAAAACACAGTGACTTCTAATCCACTAAAAGTAAGCCACTTGTGGCAGATGTCTGGAATGCAGAATTGGACAATACAAGTCGACGTTTCGGTCTTAACGCTTTAATTCACAAGACCTTCTTCAGGACATATAAACTTAGCATCTAGCGATGACCCCTTAGAGAGGAAAGGTAGGTAACCAACTTCTGAGTTAATGTATGGTGTCGGTGCCTAGTTTTCTCTGCATGAGTGTGCAAAGCACTCTTCTAGTGTGCTTCAATGCGTCTTATTTCACGAGCGTATTTCTTGTGTATTGATCCAATAGAAATTTCAAAATGGAAAAATCACGACGCCATTAACCACGGGTTACCAATGCAGGAACGGCTACCAACCGGCGTTGTCACGGTAAGGGATTCCATTTTGAAATTTCCATTGGACCGGTTTCTGGCATTCCTCGGAAGCTTGTTTCCGGTCCAGGGAAGACATGGCTTGGCAGTTCGGGCTGCACTGTTCCCATGAGGCACAGGGTCAGATTGATTGGCATATAGCCATGTCTGAACTGGGGTGGCAGAGTGGGCTAAAGAACGGTGATGGATTAAACCCAGATCTTTTGACTGGGTGTGAGTGTTTGATTGATTCAGATGCTCCGTCCATCACCACCCCCTTTTGTACCGCTTTT
The DNA here is from genome assembly GCF_964261635.1 of Lissotriton helveticus. Classification (NCBI taxonomy): domain Eukaryota; kingdom Metazoa; phylum Chordata; class Amphibia; order Caudata; family Salamandridae; genus Lissotriton; species Lissotriton helveticus. The sequence goes on along the minus strand of NC_136068.1, from coordinate 872,582,633 downwards.
GGCCGCCATAAGTGTGGCAGGGTATGCTCAGACGTGAGTCCCTTGCTCACTTTGCCACTGGATTCAAGCAAGCCGGGCTGAAGACGGCTGGAATGCCAGAAACCGGTCCTCGGAAGCTTGTTTCCGGTCCAGGGAAGACATGGCTTGGCAGTTCGGGCTGGACTGTTCCCATGAGGCACAGGGTCAGACTGATTTGCATATAGCCATGTCTGAACTGGGGTGGCAGAGTGGGCTAAAGAACGGTGATGGATTAAACCCAGATCTTTTGACTGGGTGTGAGTGTTTGATTGATTCAGATGCTCCGTCCATCACCACCCCCTTTTGTACCGCTTTTGGCCGCCATAAGTGTGGCAGGGTATGCTCAGACATGATTCCCTTGCTCACTTTGCCACTGGATTCAAGCAAGCCGGGCTGAAGGCGGATGGAATGCCAGAAACCGGTCCTCGGATGCTTGTTTCCGGTCCAGGGAAGACATGGCTTGGCAGTTCGGGCTGGACTGTTCCCATGAGGCACAGGGTCAGACTGATTTGCATATAGCCATGTCTGAACTGGGTGGCAGAGTGGGCTAAAGAACGGTGATGGATTAAACCCAGATCTTTTGACTGGGTGTGAGTGTTTGATTGATTCAGATGCTCCGTCCATCACCACCCCCTTTTGTACCGCTAATTGTAACTAGACAAGGGACCTAACCAAGGACCCTTGCTATAATAAAAATAAACCTACTAGCATGTCTTCAGGGGTTGCTAGTATAATCTTTGAGGAAAACTCCTCAGATGAGGAGGTCACCCTAGCCTCTAACTGGGAATTGGCCGAAAAGCTGAGACGACAATTCCAGAGGGTGGTAAATACTTCCACCACCTTCTGGATAATGGAATCTCCGCCACTACCCTGAGAGATACCTGTGCAAGTCACACTGTTGTGCATGACAGGCTAGTTTTGTCCAACTAGTATATCCCAGGTCAGAAAAAAAGAGTAAGTATCATCCCAGGGAAGGTCATTGTTGGGCCTGTGGCTGTAGTGCCCTAGAAATAGCTGAGTCCCTTTGTTTGGGAATGGTGGTAGTCAGCCAATACCTCCCCCTTGATTGTCTCCTTGGAAATGACCACCCAGAGTTTGTTCTAAGCCAAGAAGAGGTACTGTTCCAGTGCCAGTCCTTACCCAAGGAATCTGGGGTTGTTTGAACCTGCAGCTAGTAAGGTGAGCCCCAAAAGAAAAAAGAGCAGAAGATAGTGTAGAAAAGATGGGCCACTGTTAGCAACAGTTCTAGACAGTCAGGGAGGTTCTATCCAAGAAGGGGAAAACTGCAAAATTGAAACTGGTGTAGTCTCACCTGTCCCACAAAAAGTCTTGACTAGTAAGGCAGGTTGAGTTGGTGGCTTATTAGTTGACAGAACCAAGGGGGGAAGAAGGGTGTTTACTCTCAGAGGAAGTAACCCCCACTCTAAGGCAGTAGAGAGGCAACCTGAAATCCAGAAAACCTGTACTGTAGGTCCTTCACCTGTCAGTGAACTGCTAAATGTGTGGTTCTGGGCACTATCAGCAGTCAGTGGCCTTCATGGTTGTACTATTCTTGGCATGGTGGTCTCACTAAATGTCAAGTAGTAAGCTAGGCCCCCTGACCCTGTTTGTTATTTTGGGCTTACTCAAGATGTTTTAACCTCTTTTGGACCGCTGGGGTTTGCCCTGGCTAAGTTAAAATTAGAGTGGGTAGACACCTTAGTACCTAAACTTAAAAGATTGGGTGAGGACACTTAAGAAATAGACAAAGGGCATTTTAAATTGGGTCCTGAAACTGTTGAGGTAGGCCAGCTCCCCAGAGGGACTGACCTGAACAGCAGGATGTAAGGCAGAGTAAGCCTTGCAACAATCCAGCCTGTGACCCTACTCTTCCTCGCCTGACATACTAGGAAGATTCTTCCAGGTTTGGCAGAGCCTGCTGGCCTGGGGAGGCTCGTCTGAGAAACAGGACTCTTGTTTTAGTTTCCCCCCACTTTTACCTAGTTTTTGAAGAAAATTTGACTGTGGTGTACTGGGTCCCTCCTAACCAGGCGCCCAGTATCAGTGTTCTTTCCCTAAAATCTGTACCACAATTGGCACAACAGTCCCTAGTAAATGGTACCCTTGGTACCTAGGGTGTTAGGACTAAAGGGGGGCCACTAGGTCTGCAGCACAAATTGTGCCACCCTAGGGATCCCTCACCAAGGTCATGCACACTGCCTTTGCAGGCTGCCTGTTTCTGTGCAGCGAAAACTGAAGAGGCAACATGGCACACATCCCTTTGTGTCATGCCCACATACACTGCATGAAATATAGGTAAGCCACCCCTACTGCAAGCCTTACAGCCCTAAGTCAGGGAGGACATATCTGCATGAGTAGACATGACCCTACATTATCTAAGTCCACTCTTGGATACTGTAAGTGCACTGGGAAGTCATAGGGAGTAAATAGGCTGGATAGTTGTCATTACGTGTTTCCTAGCTCCATGATGGTTTCACTGTACCTTAACATGCTTAGTAGCAAACATCTCATCTTACTAAATCCTCACTGATGCCAGTGATGGATGTATTAATAAATGCACACAGGAGACACTTTTAGAGGGTCCTCTGAAAATCTACAAAGCACTGGTGTAGTCGCTCACTAGTCTTATCCAGCCTGCCACCACCAGACATGTTTCTGACCTCATCGGTGAGAGCCAGCACTCTCACAGGCCTGGAACAAAGCATGCTCTGGGCGGAGATGGTTTACACCTCCTCCTGGTCGGGAAGGTCTGTTACGGCAGGAAGCTTCAAAGGCAATATTGCCTTTGAAATGCAACCCAGGCATCTCCATATACTGGAGGATGCCAGCCCTCCATTCCTGCTGCCCTTTTGGTGGGAGAACAGGTGGAAATCTTAGTTAGATTACGAACTGAGCCTACATTCAGCCAACACCACCCCTAAGGTGGGGTAGGTGATCTGCACACAACTTTTTCAATTCTTTCATCCTGTGATGGTAGGACATCAACCTGTCAGGGCTAGTGTAGTGCCACTTCCCTCAGGAAGTGGTTACTGAAAGTGTGTAGACACCCTAAATGTAGGTAGTCCCTTGGCTACTACCTGTCACCCCGCCCTTTATTGCCTCGAAATTTTGTATTCAGGTGGCATTCCTGGACTCTAAACTTAGAATCGACTGACCTTAGAAGAGCAAAGAACAAAGAAGATCTGCCAACCTGAGAACCGAAGCACTGCTGCAGAAAAATGATGCCAAACCCTGCCAGCTGCTTCAAGGACTCAACAATCATGATGTGCTGTCTTTTCCTGAAACTTTGAGGCCTGCAAAAATCATGGAGCACCTCTCACCTTCGACCAATTGCCGAAAACCTCCCTTGGAGTAGAGGAGTTACTCCCCTGCAGAGTACATGCACCAAACCGCCAAAACTGGTATACCAAACTGCTGCACCCTGGCTACTCTGACTCACCACCCAAACCCAAAGAGGTTCATCAGCTCCGGAGAGTCAAAGCTGTCACCTCACTAAGTGAAAAGACACCAGGTCTACTGAAGCCATGCTGTGCCAATTCCCAGCATACCGGATCCCCTACACCAAAGACCAAGAAGAAAGAGTCAATCCGTACTTCAACTTCCCAGGACGCAGACACCTGTTGAGGGACTTTGAGGCCTCTGAGCCCTGCTCCATGAGTGGGCCAGCTGTCTTGGAAACATCCCTGTAACCTGCTTGACCCTGACCGTAAGTACCATCTCGATGCATGAAGCTTGGCTGCCCTATCTGCTCTGCACCCAGCCTGCCCGGCCTGGGTACCATCGATCTAGCTGTGCTCCCGTGTTCATGAGGCTCTAGTGACCTGTTCCCTCGAGTAGGATCCCCTGGACTTACCTTTAAGTTCCTCAGTGCAGCGTGTTTTAAGGTGGCCCCTTTCTTCATAGCACTGGCTACCCTCAGCACCCTGCTCCCGGCCCTGATACTTACCTAAATCCAGAAGGTGAACCTCTAGCACCCACTGTGTGATTTCATATGCTTTTTCCTAATGTCTGATTTTTTTCGAAACTTTTGAAAATCATACCTTAAAAAGCACTTTCCTTAGAACGAAGTTCTCAGTCTGAAACATTATATAAAAATACATGTTATTTTTGCAAATTGGTCTCAGATTTATCATTGACTGTGTGTCTCAAGTATTTCCTCTGTATGTGCATCAAATACTTAGCACTACCTTTTGATAAGCCTAACTGTTCGCCCACAGTACCACACAGTGTACTTCGCTTTAGTACACTATATAGAGAGCTTGCATACTCCATTAATTAATGACGTTCTAGTTACTACTATTTTCATGTGTTAAATTGATCCTTTTTTATTATTATTTTCTTTATTTTAACAGGAGTCAGAAATGATTACAACAAAATACCAGAAACATATATGAAAATTTCCAAATGACACACACCAGTTTCACAAATATTCAATCACTTTTTATTAATGAAGATATATATATATATATATATATATATATATATATATTCACTGAAAAAAACATAGATTTAACACTCGTTATAGTTAGGAATTAGCAATTAAAAAACCTTTGAAATTCACTGAAAAAACCATAGGTTTCACACCAGTTATAGTCAGCTGAACATTTTACTCATACAAAACCATTGAAATTCCCACGTATTGTATTGTATTGTATTGAGCTTTTGTATAGCGCATGCTGTCACCCTACGTGTATCCTGGCGCTCAGACTTGAAAGATAGACCAGCACGGAAACCAAAGCAGCAGTAGGGGCAGTCTTAAAGGTTCGACTTGGGGAAGAGCCAAGTTTTCAGGCCCTTCCTAAACTGAATCAGAGAATTAGCTTGTCTAATGTACTGCGGCAACCCATTCCACAGTTGGGCGGCTGCCGCACTGAAGGCCCTCCCCCCCATCCTGGAGCGCCTAAATCTGGTAGTCACCAGTAGGCCAGTGCTAGAGGATCGGAGTTGCCTTTTTGGGTTGTACCAGCTAAATTTCTCTTGTAGAGGGATAGGGCCTTGGTTATGCACCGCTCTGAATACAATACAAAGAGATTTTAAGTGTACCCTTTCCTTAATGGGCAGCCAGTGAAGGTCTCTTAACGCCATCATAGTAGAGGACCTACGTTTTCTGTTCAGCGCCATCTTTGCCGCCATGGACTGGACTCTCTGCAACCCCTGAAAGATGTAATGCGGTGCTCCCAAATACAGGGAGTTGCAGTAGTCCAGTCTGCTCAGCACTATATTCCTTACTACAAGGGCGCGCGTATCTTTGGGGAGTAATGGAAGGATCTGGCGCAGCATACGCATCAAGGAAAGGCATACCCCCACAGTTTTGTTGGCCTGCTATTCCATTTGAAGGTTGCTATCCAACAAAACTCTCAGGTTGTGCACCGTTTTGGCTGGGGTCAAAGGTTCCTCCTCCGGTGTGAGCCTGAACTCCCGAGGTAGCTGTTGGGACAGTCTGGCCGAGGGGCAGTAGACCACCTCTGTCTTCCCTCCATTAAATTGTAGGGAGTTATCCCTAAGCCATACAGCCGTCTGCCGCATACAGTCCTGGAATATATCCATCGATATTGCCTGTTTCCCTTCAAGGGAGAACACCAGCTGGGTGTCATGAGCGTAGTTGATCAGGTCAATGCCAAAGGATTTAGTTATGGGGAACAGAGGTTGGAGGTGGATGTTAAACAGAACAGGGCTGATCGCAGAGCCCTGCGGTACCCCGTATTGCACCGGAGACTTGCTGGAGGTGAAAGGTGCCAGAGTCACCATCTGTTGTCTTCCGGATAAATAGGACACTAGCCATTTTAGGGCCTGCCCCGTCACCCCTATACTCTCCAGCCTTTCCACCAGTATTGCATGGCTCACCGTATCGAATGCGGCTGACATATCGAGTAGCACGTTATAGTTAGTTGGACTCACTATAACTCGCGCGCCCGCAATCCACTGCTGATGATGTCACATATTACATCATTTATGACATGGTCAGTGACATCACTGATGACATCACTGATGACATCTCAAATGACATCACTGATGACATCACTGGTGACATCATCCAGTGACTGTGTGTTTCTGTAAAGTTTAAATATGTTTTACATATTCTAGAATGAGTGGGTGTATAAGTGTCTGGATGAAGGATTCAGTTGGTGCGTGACTGACTGTATGAGTGACTGATTAAATGTGTCTTACTGAATGCATAGGTTAGTGACTAAACTGTCTGAATGTGTGCATCAGTATGTCTGTTGTTGTGTAAGCTGCTGCATGTGTTGATCAATAGCTATACGAGTGGCTATATGGGTTATAGATTGATTGCGCAAGTATTAGAATGTGAGTCTGAGTGTGTGTGTGGGTGGCTGTGAGGTGTGTGACTCTGTGCATAGATGTGTGACCAGTTGATTCACTAGGTGTATGAGGTCAAGAGTGCATGTGGAAAAAGCTGTATGGGCGGTTGACTGTGTGCATGGCTGTGTGGGTGAGTGAATGAATATCTCAGTGCTACATGTCCAAGTAAGTACATATGTAAAACACAGTGCTTGTGAGAGTTGGCATATATAAATGACTGTAAATGAGAGCCAGTGATTGTGTGAGTGGCTTTATGGATCAATGTGTACTTGTATCAGTGATTGTATAAAAGAGTAAGTATGTGTTAGTATATGTTTTTATTTTTGAGGTGTTGTCTGTATAAATGTATAGATGAGGAAATGGGAGTGTGATTGATTTTTTGCATGACTGACTAGGTGTGTGAGTAACTCCATGGATGAGTGGCAGTGTGTGAGTGTCTGTATAGGTGTATGAGTGCATATGATAATGTTGTATTGATGAGCGTCTGTATGTATGAGTGATTGTATGGGTGAATGAATGGATGTGTGTGTAGACCTAGGAATCAGTGAGTGAGTGCGTATGTAGTTATTGGTATTGGTGTGCCAATGGTTTCAGCAATGGTAGATTGTATTTAAAACTGGGTGTATCAAAGGTTAGATTAGAGTGTGAGGTGGTGCATCGTATTATCACATGAATGATGTCATCAGTGATGTCATTTGAGATGTCATCAGTGTTGTCATCAGTGATGTCACTGACCATGTCATGAATGATGTAATATGTGACATCATCAGCAGTGGATTGCGGGCGCGCAAGTTATAGTGAGTCCAACTAACTATAACATGGGAATTTCAATGGTTTTTTATGAGTAAAATGTTCAGCTAACTATAACTGGTGTGAAACCTATGTTTTTTTTAGTGAATTTCAAAGGTTTTTTAAATGCTTATTCCTAACTATAACGAGTGTTAAACCTATGGTTTTTTCAGTGAATTTCAAAGGTTTTTTAAAAGCTAATTCCTTACTATAACGAGTTTGTAACCTACGATTTTTAAAGTGAATTATTACTTTTTTTAATAGCTGTTTTTTTATAACTATTAATTATTATATTTTTTATAAAATTATTTAAAAAATGTATATTGTTCTAAAATTAATGTTTCAATGTATTTTTCCTGTGTTTTTTTTATCATTTTACCTCGGAGCGCTCAGGGTACGCGCACCCGTAAACGCACCCATAAACGTAGCGTAAGCACTATTCCTGTGTGCGCAAAAAAATATAAGTATGTATTTAAAGTATATAATAATGCAAAACATTCAGTGGCATACTTATAAAAGTAGTATTTTTGATTTTAAATAACCGTATTTTAACTTTAAACGCATTTCCGAAAATCTAGCAAAACGTTATTCAGACGTGCTGCGTAAGCGCCCCCGGAAGCACCTACGTACGTGCCGCGTAAGCGCCCCCGGAAGCGCTCCGGAGCGCGTAGCGTAAGCGCGTCAAGTCATGTGACCTTAAAATAACACTTTTCATTGGTTGTTCACAGTTTTTTTTACAACTAATGAAAACCCCACCCATTTCCTTCACTACTTCTTTCTCTTTGGAGAGAGCAAGACCTGTTCCCTGTTTCTTGAATTCTTTGAAAAGAATGGCTGGAAGAGCACCAAGCAGCAGTGACTCTAATCAGTTTCTACATGAGGACCCTCCTCAACCAAAAATTAAGGAGCACTTCATCTGGAAGTTTTCTACCATTCCAGAAGGTGAGAAAAAAGTAAGTGCACCAAAGGTGGAATGCAAAATATGTCACACAATTCTATCACGTGGTGACCCAAGAAAGAAATACAGTTTTGGCAACGCCACTATGATTCAACATGTACAAAGAAGGCACCCCCAGAACTATGCCCGAGAGAGTGTCAGGGACCTGGCAGGGAATGCACCGAGAGATGGGGCCAGCACCTCGACTGGTGGTGCAACAGCTTCGAGAAGACAAGGTGGAAGAATATTCCCGAACAACCAGCCAGTCTTTGCACACATCAAAATTCTATGCATGGACTGCGATGAACTACTCTGTTATGGGGAGCAGAGCATTGAGCTGATTGCTCGGAGGAGAGAGGAACACCGCTGCCCTCCCCACCCCTAATTTTTCCCCTTTTTTTCGCACCTGTTGAGCAGTTTTGGAATCCCTGGTTTTGTTTTTCCCCTGAAAAAAATACAAAAAAAATAAAATCGTTATAAAAAAGTATAAAAAAATATTTAAAAAAGAAGAAAAAAAAGTTATTTTCAGAACTAACTCCAATTTTTCCAAAAAGAGCTATATTCTTTACATATTTTGCAATTCTTTTTTTCAGAGAATGTGTACTGAATAAATGAATAAATGAAATGAGTGAATGAAGGGGAGAAAGTGACAGACGGAACAAGTGACAGAAGAGGAGTGAGAGAAGGTGAGTTGTAAACAAGAGTGAGTCGAAGTGGAGTGAACGAACAAGAGTGACAGGGAGTGACGGAAAGAAATGAGTGAAAAAAGGGGATTGATATTGAGGGAAAGAGGGTGAGGGAGGATAACGTAATGGGAGTGAGAGTAAGGCAAGGGGAGTGAGGGAGAAGGAAGGTGGAGTGAGTGAGAGTGAGTTGATGACAGTGAGTGTTTGAAGATGAGTGAGGGTGATTGAAGGGAAGTGAGAGTGAGGGAACAGAGAGAGTGAGGGTAAGACCGACGGAGTGAGAGGAGAGCAGTGAAGAAGTGAGAGGACAGAGGGAGTGTGAGAAGGAGTGAGTGAAGTGGAGTAAGGTGAGTAAGGTAAGGGGAATGAGTGAATGAGCGAAGGAAGGGAAGAGAGTGGAAGGGAAGTGAAGAAGGGGGACTGAAAGAAAGTGAGTGTGGGAGGGGAGTGAGGGGAAGGGGAGTAAACATGGGGAATGAGGATAAGTGAGGGAAGCGGAGTAAGAGAACGGGGCTGAAGGAGGGTGAGAGAAGAGCAATGAGGTTGAGGAATGAGTGGCATATAAAGGCAAGTGAGCGTGAGACAAGGGGAATGAGGGAGTGAGGAGACCGAGGGAATGAAGAAAAGAGTGAGAGAATGGGACTGAGTGAGGGAGCAAGGAAAGATAAGTGAGGGGGTGTGGCTGAGTTATAGGGAGTGAGCGTGAGAGAAGAGAAGTGAGAGACTAAGAGGATGGAGAGAATGAGGCTAAGAGAGAGAGAGAGCGAGGGAAGGGGAGTGAGGAAATAGGAGTATAGAAGGCGGGGGAGAAGGAGTTAGTGAAGTGGAGTAAGGAGAGTAAGGGTAGGGAAAAGAGTGAAGGAGCGAAGGAAGGGAAGAGAGAGGAAGGAAAGTAAAGCAGGAGGACTGAAAGAAGGTGAGTGTGGGAGGGGAGTGAGGGAAAGTGGAGTAAACATGGGGATTGAGAATAAGTGAGGGAAGCGCAGTAAGGGAACAGGGGTGTGGGTGGGTGAGAGAAGAGTAGTGAGGATAAGGAAAAGAGTGATGAGAAAGTAGATTTTGTATGTCAAACTTACCTTATAAGTAATGTAAACTTAATTACATATTTTTACTAGATTTAATATCTGTGGAAGAGAAAAAAAAGTAAGTTATAATATTTACAATATATATTTCACAATACAAGAGACAAGACAGGAGATTACAAGTCATGAAAGGATAGTAAGAGATAAAGTAGGAGTGAAGGACACAGAAAGGAAAACAAAGGAATGGTGAAGGTTAGAGAGAGTGAAAAAGAAATAGAGGGAGAGCAAATTACTAAGAGGATAATGAGATGGATACATTCAGTGACAGAGAGGAAGAGAAGGAGAGAGAAATGAAGTGAAGGTGAGTAAGATACTATAGGAATGTGAGTTAGGAAAACTAAAGGAAGAAAAGGGAGTAAGGAAATGGGAGTGAGTGACAGGGAAGGAGGAGTGAGTGAGGGTGGATTCATGACAATGAGGGATGGAAGGTGAGTGAAAGTGAGTATAGGGGCGTAAGACAGTGAGGGGACAATGGGAGTGAGGGTAACAAAGAGGGAGTGAGGGAAGAGGAGTGAGAATATGAGAGAATAGAGGGAGTGAGAGAAGGAGTGAGTAAAGTGGAGTAAGTTGAGTATGGGAAGAAGAATGACTGAGGGAGTAAAGAAAGGAAAGAAGGGGAAGGGGAGTGAAGCAGAGGGACTGTGAAAAGGTGACTGCGGGAGCAGAGTGAGGAGAAGGGCAGTTTAGGATGGGGAATGAGGATAAGTGAGGGAAGTGGAGTAAGGAACGGGGGTGAGGGAGGGTGAGAGAAGGGCAGTGAGGGTGAGTTAAGAGGGGTGATAGAGGGTGGAAAAAGGTGAGTGAGCGTGAGACAAGGGGAGTATAATATATATTTCATATTATAAAAAAACAAAATAACTTGTACAACATGTTATATGGTTTATTTTTGCTGTTCTCAGAATATATTGAATTTCACTTAAAACAGTGAGTTCAATACTACTCATCATATGACAGCGGGCAAAAAAAAACACATTCAAAAAGATTGTGTTTAAAAAACCCATACAACGTTTCAATAAATAATGTAAAAATAAGAAAAAACATATCTTAACTCACTTTTGATCCACGTACTTTTCCACGAGGTCAAATAGTATATAGAAAGTCATTTTCTTTGGAAATTACTCAATAGTATTCTTAAACTTCCATTAACCCGAGTTTCTGAAAGAAAACCTCCAACATCTTTTACATCATGAAACAATAGTTGTCTTTTCACCTCTGGCTTACTCATGATTAACATTTCCTATAATAGTGATATCACTCACTATGTGATACACTTACACTACCTCTATGACAACTACAAGTTTTTTAATATCTTAATCAATCTCACTCACAAAGTAATTTTGAACAGCAGACTAAGTTTTATTAACTGCTCCAATTTTCATAGGCCAATTACCTTTCCTAAAATTTCGGTTGTAAGAATACTAGGTAAGAATTTGGTAACTGATAAGGCAAACGTTGTGTGAAAGTCAATTGAGTATCATTACAATTAGTCCAGCTTTTTTGACATTTTAATCAAGCCGTGTAATGTCCTGATGTTGTCGAAGGACCATCATGGAAAATAATTGCTGCAGTTGCAAAGGTTCTTCCTGAAATTGATAATTGAGAAGCCACAAAATTTGTAATTAAAGTTGTCAATTTAGTTCCATCAGGTCTACATCGTTGGAACATTAAAATTACATACTGTCCATATCTTTGTATAAATAATGTTGATAGCATTGCAGATTTACATTGAGTACAGACCATGTTTTGATTTGCTTCTCTAACTAGAGTATTAAAAGACACTGATTTGCAGTCTGGTAAAGTCAAATATATAAATCTTGCAGTGTCTATTGTAGTAGTACTTGAAAAGGAACAATTGTCGCAGTCATGTTGCCATTTATAAGAAAGGCCAACAAGATTTTCTACATCTACACCTTCATCTTGCAATACAACAAGCATATACAGTAGAAATTCCTGACAATCTTGCTGAATATTCTGTGAAAATTGATTTAGACCAGAACATATGGCTAAAACATTTCGAATTTCAGAAACACTTTGTATTTTTGTTCTATCACTGCTACATTTCTCAAATACAGAATTCAACAAACAAAATCTTTGATCACGATTTTCAACAATCTGTTCTTGTACAGTTTTGAGAAAAAAAACAACATTACCCACTACATTAGCATAGCAGTTGACACCAGAACTGTTTTCAAACTGAAATCCAACAACATCTTTAACTGAATCCTTTTCCTTTCTGCTTAAAATTACTGGATAATCTACTTTTTTTCTTTTTGCTACAACTTCACTACAATTTTTCTAATTTCTTCTTTTTCGGCCTACTCTCTTCTTAACCTATTATATTCTTTTACACAATTTAGATCTGCACTAATCTTTGTCTCATTAAAATCAATCAAGTACGACGGCGTGGCTAGGGAAGCCATCATGGCGGACGCAGCTTAACGGAGCTCCGTCCCGCCGCTGCAACATCCGCCGACATATCCTACCTCCCCCGCACCTGACAGTATCCCAGTGTGAGGAGGTGCAGCGGAAAACGTTCGGCTGCTGTGGGGCGACTTTGAGCCGTATTGGAGTGCCAGGAGACGCGGTATTCCGCCCGGAGCCAGAGCGGCCTGCTGTGCAGAGCGGAGCGGACCTCGAGTTTGGCGACGCCGGGGAGAGAGGACGACGGACGGCGGCCGCACTGGCGTTGGTCCGGTGGCGCGGACCGATCCTTTGGATATCGTGGTGGTGGCTCTGGATCGTTGCGGTGCTGCCGCGGACTAGGACTCTGCTGCCACACTGACTGGAAGTGAAGGCGGGTGACCGGAGGAACCACCGGAGCCCAGGGGTGCCCACCACGCTGAGAGCAGATACAGGGGTGTATGGTGACGATCGAGTGCAGCGGCCAGGGCAGGTGTAATGCCCCAGATATCCTGACGGTCGCGACGGACCACGGACAGCGGACCCGCACTTTGGCAAGTAAGCCTCTTCAGGCAGCGAGGGGCAGCGACCGGCGACCTGAATCGGGCCCCTGGAACGGCCATCTTGGGGTTGAGGCGGCTGGGGGCAGCGGGGGTACTGGAGCCCCGAAATTGACAGCCGGCAAGTGGCGTGATCAGCTTGCCTTCCCCCACGGCCGTGGGTGACCGAATCCGGGTCCTACATACCAGAAGTTGGGGACCCCTTGGCGGCTCGACGTGTACTGTGGACTGTGGTGAAGCCAGTGGGGAGGCGCCAAGGGCGGCCATTGTGAATCGCGGCTGGCGGGCCGGAGCCAGGCTGCCAGCTGCCTACTGCTGTACCGGTGGAACCCAGGGTGTGCGACTAGTGGACCTCGGAAGACGACTCCTTGAAGAAAGGCAGGGCCCCCCCCCCCAGTGACGAGGGACAGGGGACACGAGGGACGCAGAAAGTGACCCGACGGCGGTTCTCTCATACGCAGACCATGACCAGAGGAGGGAGCGGTGGTGGAGCCTCGAAACAGGGGACCATAGATAAATTCACTGGCCCGAGTGGACAATCTGGAGCCTCGAGCAGCGACCAGGCTCCGGGGCCGGACAATGGAGCTATCCTGGCGGCTATCAATCAATCTAGAGACATGTTGGATGCAAAAATAGGGGCCGTTGGGGCTGATGTTACCTTGCTGCGCCAGGACTTACGGAATGCGGTGACCCGCATTACTGAGGCAGAAGCCCGGATCTCTGGAGTGGAGGACGACGTGGTGATTTTAAAGAAGAAGGTGGCCAGCATGGAAGGCATACAGAAGGACCTGGCGCTCAGGACGGAGGACGCCGAAGGACGGGCTCGGCGCAACAATCTGCGCTTTGTCGGAATTCCAGAAGACTGCGAAAAGGGCAATATGGAGGCCTTTGTCACTGAGTGGCTGGAGAGCTGGCTCCCACCGGAGTCCCTCTCCCGCTGTTTTGTAATTGAACGGGCTCACAGAGCGCTAACTCAGAAGCCGCCGGTTGGCGAGCGCCCACGGCCGGTCATAGCCAAGCTGCTCAATTATCATGACAGGGACAAAATCCTGAAACAAGCCTGATTGAAAGAGCCTTTTATGTGGGACAATCAGCGGATCTTGATATTCCCGGACTATACTAGACTAGTGGAGCAACAGCGACAGTCCTTCACGGCAGCTTAGGCCCGCCTGCGCAGCCTCAAGATCCAATATGCACTGCTCTATCCTGCACGTCTACGGGTGGTCTATCAGTCCCGCACTCTCTTTTTCAACTCTCCTGACGAGGTGTTTACCTGGACGGATGAGACAGTACGAGTTAGACCGCATACTCCACCGGCTCGAGACTCGGATTCGTCCTCCTCAACAGGGCCGCGGCGGACGCCCCGACGCTCAAGAAGCAGAAGCAACTGGAGATCTCGCTCGTCGAAACGCTCCCCAGCAAAAAAGGGACTCACGGGGGAGGCCGACCCTCCAGACTCTCCGGCAGTGGATCCGTGAGGGGTGAAGGGATGAAAGTTCTTTGCTTGAATTGTGTACCACGACATAAGCTAAGTGGCAGATATTGACGGCCTGGCTGGCGAACATGTATGCATACAGTAGCACTAACACTGGCAGACAATTGTAGACCTGCTGATGCGGGGTATGGGTTGGGTGGGGAGGGACGGACTACAAGGCGGACACATGCCTCGGATAAGGGGAAGTTGCTCTTCTAGGGGGGCAGCTGGTAAGTTCTGGGGTGGTTGGTGGGGATCCATTGGCATAGACGGTCTCAGGTCTCCCGTTGGGGGCTGGAGATGTCTTATGCCGCGACAGGTACTTCAACGTTGCTGAGGTATGGGGAGGGGGGTGTTGGGGGTGACCTGGGGGAATGTTGGTTGAAGTTGGGGATGGGGGGAGGAAGGGGGATGGAGGGGGGGGTTGGGGGCTGAGGGATGGGGGAGGGGGTTGTTTTGCACATGGTTGTCTCGAAAGATGCTGCTGAGGTGTCCAAGTTCAAAGTGCCCATTGCGACCTACACAATTGCATTTACGCTTAGATGGGGGCTGAAAACGCTGGGCAGACACCTACTGGAGCCTTGATGAAAGTGATGAGTTGGAATGTACGAGGTATGCTTGACAAGGTTAAACGAGGTGCTGTATTAAGGCTGGGGAAGAGAGAGAAAGTGGATGTCCTACTGTTGCAGGAAACACATTTACTGGGTAACAAAGCACTGAGCCTGCAGAGATACGGCTATGACCAGGTCTTTCACGCAGGCTTTGTGAGAGGGTCCCGAGGGGTGGCGATCTTGATGCATCGCAGATTATCTTATACTCACACGAGACAGTGGACAGACCCGCAGGGCCGATATGTTTTCATACAGGGAATGGTGGGTACAGAGTCAATTATAATCGGGAATGTATACGCCCCGCCTCCGGTACAGTGGGCTCTGATTGAAAAACTGTTTGCAATATGGGCTGAAATCCCGGAGGGACTGGCTGTAATTGGAGGGGACTGGAATGATGTTATGCACTGTCGACTCGATCGGCTCAGACTGAGGGGCGACCCTATAGCAGATACCCCCACTAAACTGAATGATATGGTGCGTGGCATGGACTAGGTGGACACATGGCGATACCTCCACACACATGAACGAGAATATTCCTATGTCTCGGCAGTCCATAACTCGTTTTCGAGACTAGACTATGTTTTCGTCCCTACCGCCGTTGTGAACAGAGTTGTTTCAGCGTCTATCCTGCAACGTGGATTATCAGATCATTCCCCAGTGGCGATAGAAGTTACCCTGGACAAGGGGAGACAGCCATTTCGATGGCGCCTCTCCACTTGGAATCTGCAACAGGAAGCCTACCAACATCATATGGAGGTGGCCATTGCTCGATACTGGGAAGAGAATCTGGGCACTGTGTCTGACGTACGGACGGCCTGGGAAGCCATGAAGCCCACGCTTCGTGGGGTAGATATGTGGAGAAGCGTGGCTCAGTGGTTAGAGGCGGCAGACCCGGAAGCTGAGATCGACCGTGGACCAGGGTTCGATTCCCCGCCTCGGCGGGTCTCGGGCTCAAAATTCCACGGACTCGACAATTCTCGCTCCGGTGCCTACTCGAATCACGGGGTCACACTCTGCAACTCTGGGCAATAGCTTGCTTAATCTCCACTACGGCCCCTCGCGGCGGGATGCCTGGCTTTCACCTTGTGGACACCCTGCCGGGGTTTCTCACAGGGGAATACCAGGACGGGTTCCCTAAGCAAGCGCCAGGATGCCCTTTGGGTGACAGGTTTGCGCTATATAAGTACACCTACATTTACATTTACATTTACATATAGCCTGGTGTGTAGCAGCGCGCCGCAAACGGAAGGAAGAGCTAGTGAAGGCTGCAGCGACAGTGGAACGGCTGGAGTCTCAGTGAGGGGTAGCAAGCCATCGGGAGGGAGTAGGGCAGCTATTGTTAGCGCAGCAATCATATGCGTCCCTACTGTTGGACGAGGCTCGGCAAGTCTGGCTGGCGACGAGAAGCAGGATATATCAATGGGGCGACAAGTCCAGCACAATGCTCCATAGGCTCTGTCAGAAAGCGTTTCGGGCACAGGAGCTACCAGGTCTCAAGGATGATACTGGAACCTCCATTTCATCCCTGAGGGAGCTGGCGGATAGCTTTGCACGCTACCTTTCGGCCCAGTATGCCCCACGGGATCTCCTCCCGGCGCTAGATGTAGACAAATTTATACTGGATCTTCTACCCCGTGCACTCCCAGACGACGTGCGAGAGCGCCTCGAGGCTCCGCTGTCGGCTGAGGAACTAGGTACAGCTCTGGGGGAGCTTAATAACGGTAAGGCCCCAGGGCCCAACGGGTTCCCGAGTGAGTTCTTCAAACGTTATCATCTCCATCTGGGGCTCCATTACAAAGCTGCCCTGGAAGCAGCGAGAAAAGAGGGCCTTCTGCCAGCAGACTGGAGGCATGCAGAGATAGTGGTGTTCTGCAAACCCGGTCGGCCGATCTCTCTTTTGAACATCGAAGCCAAAATACTGGCCAAGGCACTTGCGAACCGGTTACTCCCCTATATAGCAGATCTGGTCCATCCGGATCAGGCTGGATTTATGCCCCACAGGGCAACTAGACACAACATTAGGCGTGCGCACGTGGCGGTGGTGGCGATGAGTAAGACTGGGGATCAAGCGGCGCTGCTCCTCACAGACATTGACAGGGCCTTTGACTCTCTAAACTGGACCTATTTATTCACACTCCTTCCGCGTCTTAATCTAGGGCCGCATTTTATGTCCTATATTCGGTTATTGTATACCGACCTGACGGCCTCAGTGAGAGTCGCGGGGGAGACGTCGGCGGCCTTCCCAATAAGGCGAGGCACCAGACAGGGGTGCCCCCTCTCACCCTACCTCTTTGCTCTAGCTATAGAACCGCTAGCTGCATGGGTCAGGATAGATGCGCAAATGAGGGGATTTGAATGGGAGGCAGGACCCTCGGATAGAATCGCACTATATGCGGATGACGTCCTGTTCTTTCTTACGGATGTGAATCGGTCCGGGCCACGGGTCCTAGAAATAATGAGAATTTTTGGCGAAGTCTCGGGACTGTACCTCAACCCACGGAAGTCCACACTTTGGATGCTGGGCGACCACATTGAGCTCGAGCCGTGGGCCTCGACATTACAAAGGGCGGCTTGGGGTCTTAAATACCTGGGGGTGTTTTTGACGACCTCACCAGCTATTGCTTGGGAGCGCAACGTAATCCCGGTGTGGGATAAGGTACAACAAGAAATGAAATGCTGGTCCCCTATGCCCCTCAATCTTTATGGCAGGTCCGCTATATTTAAGATGGTTGCCCTCCCCCGCCTGCTCTACCAATTGCAGAACCACCCGTACCCAATCCCGCCGTATTGGTTTTGGCAGGTCAACTCTGCTCTAGGCCAGTTTTTATGGGCTGTGGTTGCGTCGCGAGTAGCCCTACGGACGTGTTTTCTGTCCACATACTGTGGGGGATTGGCGACGTCCGATATGTTGTCCAATTACCAAGCATCACATCTTGTAGTCCTGAATGACTGGTGGTACAGTGACTGGGGGGACCCGGCATATGCCCTTGAAAGGTACCTGATAGAACCGGACACCCTGCACACCGTTCTCTACTCGGCGCGGCTGAGAAAGAGACTGCCTCAAGTAACACAAGTAGTCTTCCAGATTTGGCGTCAATCGCTTCGTCGTATGGGATGGGAGACCCCACTCTGGCATAATGGGCAGCTGCCGGCACTAATGTCACTGCGAGGCTTCGGACACTGGGACTCGATTGGAATTTCTGCTTTAGGCCATGTCCTGAGAGGCACAACGCTTAAATCTTTTCAGGAACTTAGCAAAGAATTCGATATGCCCCGCACACAGTTCTTTGGATATCTACAGTTAAGACACGCCCTTACACTCACACTTGCGGGTTTAGACACTGTGCCTGAATTTAGCCCGATAGAGGCGAAGGTGTTTATGGGGGACCTAGAAGACAAGAAAATATCTCGAATCTACCAGACACTGGTCACACATTGCTCTTCAGATTTGCAGACACTCAGAGATCGCTGGGTGAAAGACGTGGGAGAGTTAGAGGAAGAGGATTGGAGGGAGGCCCTTGAATCCCCCAGGGGAGCGGCTATAGCTGTACGCCTACGCCTAATACAGTTCAAATATTTACATCGTGCCTATTATACAAGAGAGCGACTGTGGAGGGCAGGCCTGATTGCGTCCCCGGCGTGCTTGCGTTGTGGCCACGAAATGGGTGATCTCCTACACACGGTATGGGACTGTAGTGGTCTCGTGAGATTTTGGACTGGTGTGTGGGATTGTCTGTCGGAGGTGCTGGGATGGGACCTTCCCCGTACCCCAAAATTGGGCTTACTTCATGCATTGGAAGGGGTGGGAGGCAATATCTACAAAAGACACCTGCTCCTACTAGGCCTTACACTAGCAAAAATAGATGTGACACAAGCCTGGAAAGACCCCAGGGCCCCCAAGGTAACTGGGTGGAAGAAAGGACTGGACTTTTGCATGGGACTGGAACGGCCGGTATTCAAGGCCAGAGGCTGCCCCAAAAAACATTACAAGATATGGAAAAGGTGGGCGGATTACAGGGGCCTGTGGCTGGAGCCTCCGCCATCAACGGGAGACGCGGAAGGGCAGGTGTGATGGGCATGAAGAGGTAATGATATATACACAGATGATGTAAACTCTACTGAACGCACTGTAGCTCGAAGGCAGTAGTCAGCACAGATAACAAGGAAGAATTTTTATCACTTATTTTAACAAAGTCTGAGGACATAGAGTAGAATTGTCTCTGCCTTACAAAAATGAAGTATAACTTCAATGCTGTGCCTAGTGTAGATCCAAAGCTTAATTCAAGTTGTGAGCCCTGCTGTCCGCAGTGTAGATCGAAGACAGTAGTCGGTACAGACATAAGTCTGCAGTGCTGTGGTGCTGAGTTCGCAATCGGCCTGTATCTAGGAGGCACGTGTTTATGGCAGCAGCCACGTGGCAGGGTGAGGACCTTCGCTGTGGGAGAGTCTTTTCTCTTTGCAGAGGAGAACCATGCCCAAAGCGTAGGCTAATTATTTATAGTCTTATGTTGGAGTTGGTACGTTGGATCAGCCCACTCCACTTCTGCTTCAAGGGGGGGAGATAACACAGCAACATAACGGATATATTTCCCGGAGTCTGAGACAATATGGTTGCGTCCACTGTGGAGTACACACGTATCAATGGTATATCTACACACAGAAAAGTTTTGGGTTTCTATAGTGAGTTGTGTATAGCATTTCACCGGTAGTCTTGGCAATGTGTAAATTATTGTTGATGTGCGAGTTCCTTCCCTTATACATAGTTGGTTGCCACATCTCTGAACATTGAGCTAGTGTGCTGTTGAGGGGACACATTATTTTGGGAAGGTCCATTGTCCTGTTTTGCGCTGCCTCTGAGGTAGTAGAGGGGGAGGGTTCAGGAGGGGTGGTTGTAGTGGTGGTGGCGCTAGGTATTGTGATTTTTTTGGGTGTCGGAAATGTATAATTAGTACCTCTATCACATATTGCTCTTTAAATATGGTGTGAGTTGGATGTAATTCACGCAGTACATAGTCGATGTCCTTACACTGGATACATGTTGATGTTAATTTCTCAGTGGTAAGTGGAACTATTGCCTGTTTTTTAGGCAGCATTGCAGATTTGGTTTCTTGTTGAAGATATAGGGAAGTTGTAAACATTATAATTAGGAATTGTCATTTAAAAAACCTTTGAAATTCACTGAAAAAACCATAGGTTTCAGGCAGGTTATAGTTAGGAACTATCATTTAAAAAACCTCTGAAATTCACTGAAAATACCATAGGTTTCAAGCAGGTTATAGTTAGGAATTATAATTTAAAAACCCATAGAAATTCACAGAAAAAAACATAGGTTTCAGGGGTGTTATAGTTAGATTTACATTTCACTGATACAAAACCATTGAAATTCCTCCGTTATAGTTAGTTGTACTAACCGTAACTCTCGCGGCGCACTCCACTGGTCAAGATGTCACATATTACATCATTCATGACATGGTCAGTGACATCACTGATGACATCTCAAATGACATCACTGATGACATCATCCATGTGACAATCAGATACACCTCATCATACACTAGTATAACCTTTCAACACTCACTGTTAAACACAGAGTACCATATTTGAATCCATTGACACAGCAATACAAGTATCTAAAAACACACTTAGTGATTCCTAGATCTACACACACATCTAATCACTTACCTATAGATTCACTCATACATGCTGTCAATGATCAATAGAACACTATGAAATATAATTATACACCTATGTCGACATTATACACCAGCACACATCCTATTCACTTATGCAGTCATCCTACTCATTTATGCACACAATGGATCATACTCACATTTACTCAGCTACATGCTTATACAAACACCACTTCATTAATTCATATAGATAGTAACTGATAATTAGTGTGTTAAAAAATCACTATTACAAGAATACAGTTATCTATATAGTCACTCATGCAATCAATGAGTTTTACGTATACTTATTTATATACAGCAACTATCATATACACATCTTTTCATTTTTTCTACTTTGTTAGACATGTACCATTGAGAAATATATTTGCACATCACCACATCCATAAAGATATTAACTCACCCAAACAACTATTATAACATGCAGTCTTAATATCATATACCTACTGAATTACCTATTCACATATCTTTGGGCAGTCACAGATCTCCCACCGATTCACGCACACATTCACTCTCCCATACAAATAGTCAGCTAACTAATCAATAACTAATATAGTGTTTCACGTTGCTAGTAACCAACTGGTGTGACAGTTTACACAACAAGTGACCAAGTAATATAGATATTAATACAGTTTAGTCACTATCTAATATATTTAGTGAGACACTATAAATTAGTCAAGTAATCAGTCAATCACACTGCTACTAAATCCTCCATCCAGATATTTATATATCCAATGATTCTTCAATGCAGATTGGTGTATATATAATACATAGTTAAATAACGAACCAAACTACATTCACTGGATGATGTCATCAGTGATGTCATTAACTATAACGGAGGAATTTCAATGGTTTTGTATGAGTGAAATGTCCAGCTAACGATAACACCCCTGAAACCTATGTTTTTTTCAGTGAATATATATATATATATATATATATATTACCTACTGGCGGTCGCCAGTAGGTAGTTATAGTTAGGATTGTTTTCCATAGGAAATCTGCAACATTCTATTGGGAATACCTTTGATGCCGATTGAGGGATCTGCCTGTAATTTTCCTTAAATTTGCCTCGCTGCGCTCCGCTCCTTCCCTGAAAGTTTCGGGGGGATTCGTCAAGCGGGGGCCGAGATAAAAGGGGGGTCCCAAAATGTGTTTTCCCCATATTCATTTCTATAGGGCGGTTGGACTCACTTTTAGCCCGAACGGCTGAATGGATTTCCACCAAACTTGGCAAAATTGTAGGGACTGGTAGCCCGATGTGCCTTTGCTATGTCTCAAGATATGTGCTCCAGTGGATTTTGAGTAATTTAGGTTCAAAAAAATATATATATGTCTATAAGCGCGCCCCGGTACGCGCACAGGGGCTCGCACCAGCGTGCTACGCGAGTTCACGAGCGGAAAGCTGATTGGCTCTCGGGTGTCTGTCAACATTCCAAACAGTCCGGAGTGGCCGCCATCTTGTGTCTCGGTAGGGTCGAGACACAAGAGGTGGCAAAAACAAAGGGGGAAATGACCAAAAGGGGGCAGGGTAGACCCCTCCTTTTTTTTGATTTTCAAGAGGGGGAGCGCCAGGTACTCGCACCGGGGAGCATACCGGGGAGCGTACCCTGGGGAAAAAAGAATGACAGAGTTTTTTTTAAAAGTAGCATTTTTTTATAAATTGGAGGTAGTTCTAAAAAGAACTGTTTTTTTATTCTTTTTGTTGTTTTATATTTTTTTTATTGTTTTTTTGAATTTTTTTTACTTTTTTTGGCTTTTATGAACAATTTTATATATTTTTTAAATTTTTATGGTGACAAAAAAAAAACGGAATTGTAAACGGCTCAATTGGAGCAAAAAAAATAAAAATAAATCAGGAATAAAATAAGGTTTCTTTCTGCAGTTGTGGATGTATCCAGGACGGTTGATCAATTTGATACTTTGCTCTCCATAGAAAATTGTAGTCCCGCAAAATATACAAACTATTTTAAAATCTCCAAACTGGGGTTGGGTATTTGGGACCATCTCCCTTGTCTCTGGACCCGATGGAGTGGGTTGTTTGCTTTTGGAGGTGCTGGGAGAAGATTGGGGAGGGTTTCTGGTCAGTTCTCTGACCTCTGCCGCAGCATAGTTGTTGGGGTGCCTGCGTTGCATTAGCCGAATCATAGTATTGTTGCCAAATTAATACTTTTTTGCAGGGTTCCCCCTGGAAAGTACAGTGCCACAGATCAAACATGTCACTTTTGGCGCATTGACTTTCTTTAGTCCCCTTGGGATTTTAAAAAACTCCCACACAATGTGCTCCTTCGGTTTATAGGGGGTATTATCTTCAGGCAGGAACTGCCTCTCCTCCTCCTCCTCCTCTTCTTGTTCACCATCACTGTGGTGTTGTGGTGGTCCTTGTGGTGGTGGTGGTGGTGGTTGAGATGCTCCTGCTGCTGCTGCTACTGTAGCCATTTCTCACTTACTAGAAACAGGTCTTCCTCAGTCAAAGTACAAAGTGAGAATGTAGGTGAAGGTGGAGGAGTGTGGCTCACTGATTAGAGCGGCAGACCCTGATGCAGAGGTCTGGCCCGGGACCAGGGTTCAATTCCCGACGCGGCAGGGTCCTGAGCCCAAAAATGTCCACGGACTTGATAATTCTCGCCTCGGTGCCTATTCTAATCATGGGGTCCCACGCTGCAACTCTGGGCAATAGTTGCTTAATCTCCACTACGGCGGCCCACCCGCTGCGGGATGCCTGGCTTTTACCCTGGGGATACCCAGTAGGGGTTATCTCACAGGGAAAAAGCCAGGACGGGTTCCCAAGGCAAGCGCCTTGATGCCTTCGGGTGGTACGTGCGCTATATAAGTCGCAATACAATGAGGAAAAAAGGTGGGGGCTTTCATCCTTTGGAAAAAAAACTGTTCTGAACCAATTAAAAGTGTTATTTTCAGGTCACATCACCCGACGCGCTTACGCTACGTGCCCCGGGGGCGCTTACGTAGCGCGATCGTATGCGCTCGGGCGCATAAGACGCATCGCACGTCTACGTGATACGTCACAATGATGTTTTCGTCTGCGGCAATGGCGCTAACGGGACTCTCACCGGTACGCGCACCGGGGCGCACCGGAAGACTGCTCTTACCGGTGCGCTCACCGGTACGTGCACCGAGAGCGCTCCAAGGCAAAAAAAATATTAAAAAAACATGAACAATATACATAAAAAAATAGTATTACATAAATATACAATATAGGATTCATTATAAAAAATATTATATTTCATAGCTATAGAAATTTGCTATTAAAAAACCTTTGAAATTCACTGAAAAAACTATAGGTTTCACACCAGTTATAGTTAGGAATTAGCATTTAAAAAACCTATTAAATTCACTGAAAAAAAACATAGGTTTCACACCAGTTATAGTTAGCTGGAAATTTTACTGACATAAAACCATTGAAATTCCCACGTTATAGTTAGTTGGACTCACTAAAACTTGCGCGACTGCAATGCACTTCTGATGACGTCACATATTACATCACTCATGACATGGTAGTGACATCACTCATGACATCACTGATGACACCATCCAGTGAATGTGTGTCTTTCTGAAAAATAAATATGTTTTATATATGTATATGTAAAGGTCGATGGAAGAATAAATGTTTAAATAAGTGTCTAAATGGATGTTTTTTTTATAAAAAATTGATTGGTTAACTGGCTTATTAAGTGTATCAAATGGATTCAAACTTAATTTTATTTTCGGCAAAGTTTGAATCCATTTCGTGTGGCCTCAATTCAAAAGGGTTTCCTGCGTTGATGGATTTAGAAATGGCCGGCCAGGTCGTGAAATGAGGCCCACTGCCAAGCAGGTCCATGCTGATACCTACAAGGTTCAACAACGGAACGAACGATCATGGGCCCTGTAGGGGGGCCCCTGTGATGCTTCATTCGTCAGCTACAAAGCGGGGCAGGCACCTGTCCCATGTGTACTTCATCCACTTGGACATTATCTGGTAATTATTTGGACAAAGAACGCACCCACTTGGGAATGAAAGTCTGGCACTACAGATCCCAGAAACGCCTCAGTGGAGAACACGCCTAGTGGGGCGGGAACTGTTTAAATATGTGCGTAAGTTAAGGCGTTTCTTTGTGACTTCATACCTGTGCCACTGATGAAGAGAGTTTTTTCTCGAAACGTGTCTGGCAGTTTATATTACTGATGACACTTGTGACCGGGAGCCTGCTGGCAAGCTGCCGAAAATAAAATGAAGTTTGAATCCATTTCGTGTGGCCTCAATTCATAAGGGTTTCCTGCGTTGATGGATATATATATATATATATATATATATATATATATATATATATATATATATATATATATATATATATATATATAAATCAAGTCACTCACTTCAGCACAGAGAGGATCCTTCTCCCTTCCGTCACGAAGATCACCAGAGACACAGCGGGTTTAAGGCAGGTAACTTTATTAATTTAAGAACAGTGGCATATACGGTTTCGGCGTTGTGACTTCATCTGATGCCTAGTCCATCAACAGTGAAAACACCCACTCAGGAATTCTATTTAAGCTCCTCCTCCATGTGGTGGCTGGGCTCACCTACACGGATTGTCTCTGCTTACGTTAGTTTTAGGGACTGCCAGTCCCATGATTCACCGTGCTTGCAATCCGAATGTAGTGGTGGGGCTTCACATCTTTAAAACAATGATTTGTGGCTGCCAATTGCCCGAACTCTCTGCCTTCGCCTCCGAGGTACAGCAGCCGTAAGCACAGATCCGGTAACGGCATCTCTCCGTCCTCCGTATATTTTTTTTTCTCTGAAAAAACCATAGGTTTTAGGAATGTTACAGTTAACTGAACTGGACATTTCACTCATTCAAAACCATTGAAATTCCTCTGTTAGAGTTAGTTGTACTAACTGCAACTCTCGCGCCCGCAATCCACTAGTGATGATGCCACATATTACATCATTCATGACATGGTCAGTGACATCACTGATGACATCCCAAATGACATCACTGATGACATCACTGATGACATCTCAAATGACATCACTGATGACATCATCCAGTGAATGTGGTTTGGATCCATATTTAAATATGTATTATATATATATAGCAATCTGCATTGAAGAATGAGTGGATGTATAAGTGTCTAGAAGGATGATTCAGTAGCAGTGTGATTGACTATTTACTTGACTAATTTATAGTGTCTCACTAAATATATTGGATAGTGACTAAACCGTGCTCGGGATGGGAGCAACTCTAAAATGCCGTAGAGTACGTGAGCCCCATCTTTTTTATTGGTAGGGTCACGTGTGTTGTGACGCAGGTGTTGGATGGGTGTGGTGTGAGTGTATACCAGCCATGAGGGAGTGTGTGTGTGCCGTTTTGACAACTAGACCTGGAACTAAGAAATCACTACAATTAAATCTGGGCAATGTTTCTTTGTTATGTTTTCCTGGAAGCGTAGGTGGAGTGGGTTGGCCTGACAAAATGGCTGCTAACAGTTCCTGGTTTCAAATGTTTACAACTGCTTGACAGCCAATTAGAATTGAGCATGTGATCGGGACGATGCGCTTATCCTACGAGGCCAATCCTCGCACAATCCGCGGAACCTCCGCGCCCATAGATATATAACTGACTTTAACCGTAATTTTCAAAGAAACTACTGAACAGATTGACACTTACGGCACTTGTCACTTTCTAGCAGTATGTTTAACAATATGATATTTGTTCCCCGTAGTTATTATTCAGCAGGAAAGGCAGATATATATTTGATGATACTGGCTGGTCAACAACAGTGTTTAGTTTAGGCAAACTTATAGGTATATATCAGATCATTTGGTAATTTGCACGAGTGGAAAAAGCAATATTTGCACAAGTCAATCGCTATTTTTGCAGTAATTTTAAGGATTGGTATTAAGTAGAGCGGTTTTACTATATTATAAATATTTATTTATGTATTTATTTATTTATTTATTGATATATTTATCCATGTATATATTCATGTATTCATGTGTTCATGCAATGATATAATCTGAAATGAAATGTGTTGCTAGGACTACACTTTGGGACCTGACAGTAGTATTGACCAAAAGGAAAGGGTATTCGGTGTCAGCATTCTAATATATGTCAACATGCAATTGGATACTCTGGTCCTGGATTCCATAAGATCACTGCCTTATTGCTATTTTAATTTCTGGTGTTGTGGAGTTATTAGAAAATCATGCATTTATGCAATTCAATTTTAATTCCATACTCTCCTGGGTGAACATAATTGTATTTAAACAGAAATTAACTAGCATTTAAGCTAAAAATACCATTGAATGTACAGAGAATTTAATGTCTTCAATTAGTGTAAATACTGCTGTGGAAAAAACAGACGGCGAGTCTGTCTTCCATTTTTCTTATCAGACCCTCCAGGATTTCGCGATTACGCGATTTCGCGGTTTGCCGCATAATCGGCACTCTTGTAAAAATGCAGCGATTTTTACAAAAGTGGCCGCGAAATCGGCACTTTCGTAAAAATTGCGGGATTTTTACTAAAGTGCCCGCGAAATCTAGACATCCAGACCCCTTTCAAGGGGGCGGGACGGGTCTGCGGAGGGTTGGGGGCGGGTGGCGGGGGTGTGGAAAGAGCCATCTGGTCGATCTCACACCTCTGGAGGCAGTGGCGTTGTATAATCAGAGGTCCGGGCGCAACCTCGCACAGGTCATTTGAGAGGGATATCCATCTCCCTGGTAAGTCTGATGCTGCTGTAGCAATAGCGATGTGCACGATTGTATTGCTGTACCTTCATTGGTTGTCAAGCTAGACCTTGTACGTGTGGCCAAGGGGGGGAGGGGGGAGGGAGGGAGGGAGGGGGGGGATGGGCGTTGTGTATCAGGCAAGCACGGACGCTAAACGTGATAAGTATAACTGATTAAGCTGTGCTCATTTCACACAGGCCTCCATTTATAAACACACACATTATGCCGGCACCTATGCAATTTATACTGAATGTCAACCCATTAACCAGGGATTATATTAATCATTTAAACAGCCCCATTTTCGGCATGGGTTATTTGGTTTAGCGGTCACTCGGGGCTCCATATTAAGTGAAATCAGTCTTTCCCTTGACGGATTTTACAACTCCTATGCCTCTGCAATTTGAAATTGAACAAAGGTTGCGATCTATATTAACAGGTTTGATAAACAGCTCACCACTTATAATTGTGATCCCTGCACAAAGAGGCGTTTGACTAGAGGACTCAAATTAACGGGTTAGTTGTCATAAGGCCCACGATCCGAAAGCCCGTCTATGTTACAGGATGCAATATAAAAAGGAGGGGTTTCTCCTGAAATAAAACTATGAGATTAATACGCTGACCGAGGTAGCAGCCCTGACCCACTCTTATTCTCTCTTATATTGTTTTCATCTGCTGGGAGTTTAACTAGAGAAGAAAACACGACCCACATAGCAGAATTAATGTCACCAGCAGGTCAGGCTGCGCTGCCCTTTGAATATTGGTGTATTACTCCACAGGGTGACCACAACAACAGGCCAGAGTGACCTTTGACACATGGACAGAAAGAAACAAGCCCTGCAGCCTCCAACCCTGGCTTTCCTATTCATTTTGAACAAACGCTTTTACAAACCAGGAGTCAGCAATATACATAGGATCAAAGGTTACAAATATATTTTTTGTATTTATTCTTAAAACTGAAGTGCTACATTAATAATGCAACCGTGCCACCGAGGAAAGTACCGTTTAAATACTAATGGAATATAGTGCTATTACTAGCTAAGATTTAGCAATACATGTATAGGATTATAGGTCAAAATAAAACACCAGGGACCAACACACACAGACCACAAACACACACAGACCACAGACACACCAGGGACCAACACACGCAGACCACAAACACACCAGGGACCAACACACACAGACCACAGACACACCAGGGACCAACACACACAGACCACAAACACACCAGGGACCAACACACACAGACCACAGACACACCAGGGACCAACACACGCAGACCACAAACACACCAGGGACCAACACACACAGACCACAGACACACCAGGGACCAACACACACAGACCACAAACACACCAGGGACCAACACACACAGACCACAGACACACCAGGGACCAACACACGCAGACCACAAACACACCAGGGACCAACACACACAGATCACAAACACACACAGACCACAAACACACCAGGGACCAACACACGCAGACCACAAACACACCAGGAACCAACACACACAGACCACAAACACAAAAAACTAAGATATCTGTGTTTGTTATAGTAAAAACCGCCAAATAAAATGCCGCTAAATTGCCGCTAAATTTCCATATTTGTGCCGCTAAATTTCCATTTTTGTGCCGCTAAATTTGCTAATTCATGCCGCTATATCCTGGGGGGTCTGTCTTATGCACTGTCACTTTAAAAATGAATGGAAACATCAGTATGTCATGTGATCAAGGACTCTAGGGGCAGAAATGCGTCATGGGGGAATGCACTAAATAAAATTACTGCACGGAGGAAAACTGGTGTCCCTTCCGTTTCTGGCTCTATGGCTATGGAATGGTGAAGATATGGTTCATTTGCAATATGTATATATTTATATATTCAAAATAGAATCCGGTACGGGTAGAGGCTGTCAAAGCGGGGGTCCATACTTAGGCTACCGGAAACCCTGCAATATACAATCACAAACTTCTGAAATCCCAGGGCACGGACACCTTGGAAGTTGCAGTGTATGGCTTTACTAACTGCACAAGCAACGCGTTTCGCACCGAAACGCGTCGGGTTTGACTTGCTGCATGTTTTAATAAATCAACACGCTGCATTCAACTTCTGGGCTTGCGTGGATTCTTCTAAATTGCAAGAAATCTGTTGTGTTCGATATATATATATATATATATATATATATATTACCTACTGGCGGTCGCCAGTAGGTAGTTATAGTTAAGATTGATTTCCATAGGAAATCCGCAACATTCTATTGGGAATAACGTTGGCGCTGGTGGACGAATCTTCGCAAATTTCTCAAAGAAGATGGCCCGCTCCGCTCTGCGCCTTCCCTGAAAGTTTGGGGGGGATTCGTCAAGCGGGGCACGAGATAAAAGGGGGGTCCCAAAACGTGTTTTCCCCATGTTAATTTCCATAGGGTGGTTGGACTCACTTTTAGCCCAAACGGCTGAATGGATTTCCACAAAACTTGGCAAAATTGTAGGGACTGGTAGCCCGATGTGCCTTTGCTATGTCTCAAGATATGTGCTCCAGTGGATTTTGAGTAATTTAGGTTAAAAAAAATATGTATATATGGGCGGAGCCTAACCACACATCTGATCTGATTGGCTGTCAGCACTTCATCCAAGAAGTGTTGGCAGCCATCTTGGGACCAATATACATGATAGCACCTCATTAAAAAGCATTGTAGTTAATAGAGGGTTTTAGGACTTTAGTTACATTATAAATCATTTGTTGATGGTACCATACTCATGTTGGGAATTGTGGTGTGTTCTAAGGTGATTTTACCATGTGAAAAAACCTTCTGCTGTGATATCATGAAACATGTTTGAAAGAAAACTAATATCTCATGATTTTCCCACAGTGGTTTGGAAGGGGATCTATAAGCTAAACTGAAAGCATATTTTCTGTAAATTCACATTATCTTTCTCAGTCATGTGAGAATGAAGTCTGACATTCTCAGTAAAACATGTACATCCAACAAGGACAGAGACTGTCAGTTGATTCCTTTGACTTCTACTGCAGCCTCCTAGAGTGTTCTAAAGAACAACTAGAGCGCTAACAGTCCTACTTATTACAAAGGTATAGCACACCTGAAGCCATTGTGATGGGAATAAAGTGGTAACTCTTAAAACATTTAATTTAAAAAGGAACAAAATGAGGGGGTATATTATGCCATAGAAAGTATGATTAGTGCTGCAAAAAGAAAAATTAGGGCACATTTTGAGTGACTTCTCAAATCCTATTCTATTTCATTAAAAAATTCTGACATGCAGTCTCCCAAGATGGCCACCAGAGACAAAAGAGCCCAAATGTAGCCCAAATATCACCCAGATGTAGCCCAAGTATAGCCCAATGACAGAATGTCCCAGAGTGTTCTAAAGAACGACTAGAGCGCTAACAGTCCTACTTATTACAAAGGTATGGCACACCTGAAGCCATCTTGATTGGAATAAAGTGGTAACTCTTAAAACAGTTAATTTAAAAAGGAACAAAATGAGGGGGTATATTTTGCCATAGAAAGTATGATTAGTGCTTCAGAAAGAAAAATTAGGGATCATTTTAAGTGACTTCTCAAATCCTCTTCTATTTCATTAAAGAAATTCTGACATGCAGACTGAAACATGCACTTTGAATACCAGCAGCAGACTTTCCTGGTGAGCAGTAGCTTTACTACAGTGATCTAATGAGCAACTAGAGTGCTAACATTCAGAATTTATGGCAAATGTGTGACACATCTGAATGCCTTCTTGATGGAACCAAAGTAAACAAGCATTGAAAATGCAATAGATCTCGCCCTCGTTTAAGTTAAAGCCATTCTGTTTGTAATGAGGTGGCTTTTTAGCTTTGCTTTTATTAGTGTTTTTTAAACTTTCATGTAAATAACATGCATCTGTATGCATATATGTATATGTATGCATGCATTTATATTTGTATTCATATAGATATACAGATTATATATGTTTATATATGTATGTATATATATATACATACACATACATATATATAAATGCATATGCATATATATGCATATATATATGTGTGTATGTGTGTGTGTAGAGAGAGGTAGAGAGGTAGAGGTGTAGAGGTAGAGAGGTAGAGGTAGAGAGGTAGCGGTAGAGAGGTAGAGACTAGTAGAGAGAGAAGTAGAGAGAGGTAGAGAGTAGAGAGTGAGTAATAGAGAGTAGAGAGTGAGTAGTAGAGAGTAGTAGAGAGCAGTAGAGAGAGAAGCAGAGAGTGAGTAGTAGAGAGTAGTAGAGTGAATAGTAGAGTGAGTAGTAGAGAGTAGTTGAGAGTGAGTAGTAGAGTGAGTAGTAGAGAGTAGTAGAGAGTAAGTAGTAGAGTGAGTAGTAGAGAGCAGTAGAGAGTGAGTAGTAGAGAGTAGTAAAGAGTGAGTAGTAGAGAGTAGTAGAGAGTGAGTAGTAGAGAGTAGTAGAGAGTGAGAGAGAGAATAATAGAGAGTAGTAGAGAGTGAATAGTAGAGTGAGTAGTAGAGACTAGTAGAGAGAGAGTAGTAGAGAGTGAGAAGTAGAGAGTAGTAGAGAGTGAGTAGTAGAGTGAGTAGTAGAGAGTGAGTAGTAGAGAGAGAGTAGTAGAGAGTGAGTAGTAGAGAGTAGTAGAGAGTGAGAAGTAGAGAGTGAGTAGTAGAGAGTAGTAGAGAGTGAGTAGTAAAGAGTGAGTAGTAGAGAGAGAGTAGTAGAGAGTGAGTAGTAGAGAGTAGTATATAGTGAGTAGTAGGGAGTGAGTAGTAGAGAGAGAGTAGTAGAGAGTAGTAGAGTAGTAGAGAATGAGTAGTAGAGAGTGAGTATTTGAGAGTAGTGGAGTAGGAGAGAGTAAGTAGTAGAGAGTAGTGGAGAATATTCCAAAGTTTGGCACAGCACCACTTGCACAATAAGTCCAATCAAATCATATCACTTAGAGTCCTTATTGAAGCGCTGAATCTTGGTGTATATTCAAATGCTTTTATTTTCCTTAAGTTTATGTACCACAGCCAGCCGAAACGTTTCGTTCTGTACAACAGAACTTCTTCAGGGCGTTCTTATTTCATTCAAGTTATGTCGGTATCCTGTTGTCATATAACTAGATATTTCTTCCAAATGTTAGACGAGACGTAAGTACATTCTTATTCAAAGTGACTAGGTATCAATTTTACCCACACAATTCGGGCAGACTTGAGTAATTTATAGCATCCTCAAAGTCAGTCTTTCAAAAATTCCAAAGTATAGGACATGATAATCCAAATCCAAATGTTTCTCAAGAAAAGTCATTTTCAATCGTTCGGAATATTGGTGTTTGGGCAGATATGACCCAGGGGCCCCCAGTATGCAAGGGGAATTAGTCCCCCCTCTGCAAACGCGCCAGTGGCCTGCGTTGCAGAGAGGTGTAAAAAGGGGCATAGCCTCATTACACTTCTGTGCAATGCAGCCCCCTGGCGCATACTGGAGGTTCCAGGTGGGCTAGTTGGCCCCCAGGGACCCCTAGTATGCAAGGGGAATTAGTTCCCCCTCTTCAAACATGCACGGGACTGCGTTGCAGAGAGGTGTAAAAAGGGTGTGGCCTCATTACACCTCTCTGCAATGCAGCCCCCTGGCGCATACTGGAGGCTCCTGGTGGGCTAGTTGGCCCCCAGGGACCCCCAGTATGCAAGGGGAATTAGTTCCCCCTCTGAAAACGCGGCAGGGGGATGCTTTGCAGAGAGGTGTAACAAGGGGCATAGCCTCTTACACCTCTGCAATGCAGCCCCCTGGCGCATATTGGAGGTTCCAGGTGGGCTAGTTGGCCCAGAGGGGCCCCCAGTATGCAAGGGGAATTAGTTCCTCCTCTTCAAACATGCACGGGGCTGCGTTGCAGAGAGGTGTAAAAAGGGGCGTGGCTTCATTACACCTCTCTGCAATGCAGTCCCCTGGCGCATACTGGAGATTCCTGGTGGGCTTTCAGGTCTTATATAGTTAGGAATTAGCATTAAAAAAACCTTTGAAATTCACTGAAAAAAACATAGGTTTCAGGCCTTAAATAGTTAGGAATTAGCATTTAAAAAACCTATGAAATTCACTGAAAAAACCATAGGTTTCACACCAGTTATAGTTAGGAATTAGCATTTAAAAAAACTTATTAAATTCACGGAAAAAACCATGGGTTTGACACCAGTTATAGTTAGCTGGAAATTTTACTGACATAAAACCATTGAAATTCCCACGTTATAGTTAGTTGGACTCACTATAACTTGCGCGCCTGCAATGCACTGCTGATGACGTCACATATTACATCACTCATGACATGGTCAGTGACATCACTCATGACATCACTGATGACACCATCCTTGTGGCAGAGTGACAGACCTCCTTTCAGTGTAATGTAACCCTTGAAACACATATTCAAAAATAGAAACTAAAATTTTCAAAAAAATAGAGATACCCATACCAGTTACAACAACCAATTCAGTAATACCACCATCTATATACACATCCACTCATTCACCAACAGTTCTATATAGTCACTCATACATATATTCACTCATCATATGTAGTGAAACACCTATACATCCTGTTACACACCGACAGTCATCCAAAAGTTACTCACACACATAATCACACATGCAAATAAACTATTTAACATCCATTTATTTGCATATACAGCTATACACACACTACCACCTTACTTCTAAGGAAACTTACACATACTTACTCTCTTAAACAATCACTTATAGAAACACATACTTATTTAAACAAGAACTCTTTCAATCTCTCACTCTCACATATACTCACTTATATACATCAATACTCACATATACTAGATTAAAACATATGTAGTTACTGATAAAGACACTAGTGAGACAGTCATTCACTCATTAACACACACATATACACACTCATCCACCCATACAGTCCTGCACATATGCTGTCTTCAAAACACATACAAACAGTGAGTCAGTCATTGATGCATCTATCTGCTAAGTAACACCCCCACCAAACCATACAGACACTCATACTGATACTAAAAAAAACATCTAATAACCCATATACACATACATGTAGCTACTCACCAACCCATGCAGCCACTTATACACAAAGTGAAACACTGATACAAACATTTAAATATTTAAACAATACTCGCTAATATATGTATTCACTAAGATACACTTAATAAGCCAGTTAACCAATCAATTAAAAAAAAAAAAAACATCCATTAAGACACTTATTTAAACATTTATTCTTCCATCGACCTTTACATATACATATATAAAACATATTTATTTTTCAAAAAGACACACATTCACTGGATGGTGTCATCAGTGATGTCATGAGTGATGTCACTGACCATGTCATGAGTGATGTAATATGTGACGTCATCAGCAGTGCATTGCAGGCGCGCAAGTTATAGTGAGTCCAACTAACTATAACGTGGGAATTTCAATGGTTTTATGTCAGTAAAATTTCCAGCTAACTATACCTGGTGTCAAACCTATGTTTTTTTCCGTGAATATATATATATATACACATATATATATGCCACCTCTTTGCTTCGCGCAGAAACCCCGGCCAATTGCAGCGGCGGGCCCAGATGGGATCACGACTCCCAATAATCCACAACAATCGTCTCCCTACGTTTTTGAAAAAGAACGATGTCCAGGCCACTTTTCCCATAAATCAGCGTGTATTTATTTTGATAAACGCTTAATCACTCAACTCCTTGCTCACGAGTACGAGTGTATGCATTTCAAACGTCTTTATAGAAATCATGTGACACACCTCTCCATTGTGAAACATAGAAAACAGACTCCTGGAATTCGCATTCATTTTTGGAGCTAGAGAGTAGACTGACTATAGTACATATTTAGGTGTCTGGAGCAAGATTGCAATCTTCACGTAAAAATTGCTAAGCACTTAACATTGTATCACATGTGTGGTTTAGTCAAAATAGCAAAGTACAAAAAATGTTTACAAGAATAAATAAAACATGTGATAAGGTCATGTGCTGGTGCACCGCATCCAACCACATTTGACTTCACTTATTAACATATACAATTAATTATCCTGGGTTGCATATCATTTTGGTATTTAGAAAATATAATGCATCAGTCAAGCCCCAGTGGGCTAATGCCATTACTCTATCCAATGCCCAGTGGACAAACCAGTTCAACCCCAATGGGTCCACATTCATGCTTGTGTGATTGATCCCTCAATCATATCTCCACTATTGATGGTTATATTGTAACGTCTTGCCTTAAACTCTCCTTAATGGACTCAACAAGCATCTGCAAAATAAAGTGAATAAAAAATAAAGGTGAGAAGGTGTCTTGCTCATTCGTGATTCTTAACGTACACTACATAAATATTTAAAACCAAAGGAGGCATACTTGCAGGCATTACAAAATTATTTCATTAGAAACTTTTCACTTCTTTTAGACCGGGACACAGGCTATACAGAATCATTGTTAGTGCAGACACAAACTAAACATTCTTAGCCAAGGTGTATAGCTAATGCCTCATCACAGTTGTGTCCATCAGCTTGCATTGTACGGTACTTAATAATTAATCTCAATTCTAACTGTCTCAGCTCTTGTACCCTGTCCCCCCCCTCTTTCTCTCATCGGGACATTATCAAGGACACAAAATTAGATGAGACTTTTATTGCTCTTATGGTGAGTGGCAAAATGCCTTGCTACAGTGTACTGCCTGTCCAGGTTTTTTTATAGCCCTCAAATGCTCAAACACCCGTTTTTTACTGGATGAATCGTACTGCCTATGTAGTATTTATTACACGGGCATCTGAGTGCATACACCGCATACTCCGTGTGACATGAGAAATACTTCCGAATTTTAAATGGCTTGCAGTGTAAGGAGAATTTAACCTCTTTAACATTGCTGCTAAACATACACGCCTTGCACCTGCTGCATTGGTAAAATCCCTGTACAGGATTCTTCTTAGTTTCTGCGGGGATCAGTGTTTTACATACCATATCTTATAATGATTTTGGTCTGCGATATGTTATTAAGGATAGTCCTGAATACCTTTAGCCAAATCCTTGTCTGTTTTCAACACATCCCGGGACTTACTCAACGCTTTTCTGACCTCCCAATATTGTTGATTAAAGTTAGTAATGAATTGTACTGTTCCAGCCACTTCCAGCCTAGGCCACCGCCAAGTGCCCATTCATATATTCGATTTAGCATTGCCCACTGTAGTGAGGTCATGGGATTAACTGCAGACATTGCTAAATTAGAATTAGTTTATATATGCTTGGCAGACATTTTGCCACTTTTGCACACATTACTACATAGCTTTATTCTCGTGGATAGTCTGCTGGTGCATTTTCGCATGAGAACTGTCTGCCTTTCACAAATTTAGCTGTACACTGTGCTCCTCGTCTACACAGCATGTTCAAGGTCGAAAAACAGTGTATGCTGTTGATTGACTTTGATCAGTCCCACGCCCATAGACACAACATAGAACACAGCTGCACTACTGAAAGTCGGGTGCTTTTAATATGGCATTGCATGCATTAAAATGCACTTGGAGAAATTCATTCCAACGAAGAAGAGCTGTGCTTGTCCTGAGATGTAATTCCTTGCATCTAAACTTGGAGGTATGGGATCCCCCTGACAAAGCCCAGAGGTCTTTTTGTAACAAGCTTATAGCACAGGGAGGGTGGTAAGGCCCTGTAGTCCTGTTTCCACTGGTATTATAATATGGTTTCCCCTTTTGTGCTTTATGGAATTGCAACCATGCTGATTATATTGTTCTTATGCATTTTGCTGCTAGTTTTGACTCTTGTACTGCATTATAGAGCATGTTAGTTAAAATAAACATTTCAAACTATTCCGTGTCTCTGTTTACTCACATTGTGGACAAGCACAATTTCCCTGTAAGACAATTGGCATTCAAACCTCAAGGGTCCTGTTAACAGTTAAGAAAAGTCCTGAAGCTCTAGACAGCCATTGAATATATGTACTAAATCAGCCGTGAAGCAACAGCTTTTCAGATAGCATGCCTTATCAGGGATTCAGGCCAATAACCATTTTGAGATGCAATACGGCATATATTAAAGAATATTGTTTGAAATTGCTGTAACTTGAGGTTAACCAAGATCACTGACTGGTCTACTACTTCAAAAGCCTCCTGTATCTATGCAACCAAGGTTTCATATGCAATGAACCAGCTCCATTTAGAGGCTAATAGCATACTCTCATCTTTAGTATGCAGGATAAATATCTGATGTAATAAAAGTATTGAGATTTTACCCAAAGCCTGTTAGAGACAAGTGAGAATTTCTGTTGTTTCGTGGTCAACACTTAATTTACAGCCATGCAAAAAATAGTCCCTCACCTGCAAGTATTTGAAAAAATAAATTGCAAGAGCCCATATGCTTCCTGTAGTGAAAGTCCTGAAGGTCATACATGTGTCTCAGATTACACATCCCAAGTCTTTCCAAGACTTTCCCAATGTTCTCTTGGAATACATCTGGGAGGATTGAATTATGAACTGCAGGTAAAGAGTATTTAGTACAGATTTCTTGCCAGATCCACACTATATCCCTCTGTATCTTAAATCTAACCCTCTTGAAATAATTAGGGTCTGTCAATTTATCATGTGACTGCCTAGTGCTGGAGCCAAGTGCAAGTTGGTATTCCAGTAAAGACAACGTGACTTCTCGCCCAATCAGTAGATTCTGAATATGACCGGCAAATGCTGCCCAATAGTACAATTTAAAATCCGGCAGGTTAAATCCACCTTGTTTGTATGAGAGTTTGTAAAAGTGAATAGCACACCAAGCCCTCCTATAGCCTCATATAAAACTACTGATCACACCCTCTAAGTGTTTAATAAAAAGAATCTGCAACACAAAGTGGTATGGATTTAAATTGAAAAATAAATGTACTCAATATATTCATCTTAATGATATTGCACTGGCCCACAATGCTAAGAGGAAGCCAGTGCCATATTCGTAGTTTAGTGGCTCGTGCCTGTAAAAGAGGCTCATAGTTAAGTGGAGTAATATTCTCTACTCGGCTGTTCAACCTACTTCCTAAGTATGTAGCTGTGGCGGTTACTCCTATTGTTGGGGTAGCCGGTTGGAAATTAAGGATTATCTTTATTTTCAATAAGTTTGACCTATACCCAGAGAAAGCTCCAAATTGACATGCCTCTTTTGATATAAGAGCAAGAGTCGCTACCAGATTAGTGGAAAAGACTGCGATATCATCTGCGTAAGGAGCTATTTTGAGCTCAGTACCATTTGGTTTAACTGGCTGAATGTTTTTGTTCTGTAAAAAAATGTCTTAGATATGCTTCTATGCAAGGACAAAATAGTAAAGGGGAGAGTGGGCAACCCTGGTGTGTACACCTATGTATTTTAAATAACGGGGAGATATTCCACCCCAAAAAGACCTTAGCCATAGGATTCTTATATAGGATCCGAACCAATGATATAAACTGGCTCCCTAACCCAAATGCTCCCACAGTCAACCACAGTGATTCCCAGACAACACAATCAAAGGTTTTCTCGCATCTAACATGATCGTACCGATCTGATCTTTAGTTTTTTCCGCAATATCAAATACTGCTTTTGCAGTGCAAGTCTGACTTGTGGTATCTCTGCTGGGCATGAATCAATGCTTTTGATCTGACACCAAAGTATGCAAAAAGGGAACCAAGCGTGTTGCCAAAAGTTTAGAAAAAACCTTGATGTCTGCATTTTTCAGTGAGATAGGAAGATAAGAGCCTCTTTCCTCAAGTGAATTATCTTATTTAAGAAACACTAAAATATTAGTTACTCCCCAGGAAGCAGGAGCATCACCTCCGCCGTCTATATATAATAATAAAGTTGAAGAAGTCTGGTAATATGATGTCAATAAATACTTTGTAGAATTCAAGCGGAATTGCGTCCTCTCCTGCAGCTTTCTCTGTAGACAAAGCCCTGATAGCCACTTCGATCTCCCCTAAAACAATATCCCCTTGTAGTACAAGTCCCTGTTGGGGATCAAGCCATGGCAAACTGCATCCCTGTAAGTACTCTAAGATATCAAAATAGTCAGAACAATTCGGCTGCTATAAACTCCCTGATAAAAAGATATAAACTGCTCAGCTATAGATTGAGGGTCAGAATACACCACCCCATCAATCCCCTTGAATGCCTAATAGTACCTCTAGACCTTTCTCACTGTATTCCTATTGGAGCGTTTTATTTTTGTGATAGCTGGTAGCCACCTTCCCTCTTAGCCCACAATTGAGCATATGCTGCTTCTCAATTACCTTACGGTATATAGACTGTTCGCCTGGGTCTGTAGATTGTTTGTCTGTGCATGCTGCAATTCTAGCTTCAAGCACTCCTGCCGGCATCAACCACCATCCACCTGCATATGTCTATTTTTATTGATACCAAACTAGAGTGTCACTCCCCTGATGTATGCTTTCATACTGTCCCATACAACTGCAACTGAAGCCACATCTTTATTCATTTGTACAAATAATCCCAGGAAATCTCTAAGATGAGCCCAATACTTTAAATTAAGAAGAT
Source organism: Lissotriton helveticus (assembly GCF_964261635.1). Classification (NCBI taxonomy): domain Eukaryota; kingdom Metazoa; phylum Chordata; class Amphibia; order Caudata; family Salamandridae; genus Lissotriton; species Lissotriton helveticus. The sequence goes on along the minus strand of NC_136068.1, from coordinate 872,542,808 downwards.
AACAAGGAAATGAAAATATGCACCAATGTAACCTTCCTGTCTATATTGTCAGCATTATGAGATTATTTTCTGATGTAACCTTAGGGCATACCTCAATGCATGCATTCCAAGTATCTGCCCCTTAGTAAAGAGCATGCCAATGCACAAATATTGCTTATATGGAGAAGAGTAGTAAGTATACCCTGATTTCAAATGGAAAAGTGTTCACCACCCATCAAGTAACCCGTACAGCCACACAAGTTATAAAATGGAGGTGCAGGTCTTAGATATCCTTGAATGCGCCAAACGATTAGTAGAATCTATGCCATAGTCAATTACACAATTGAAATCACCCATTATGATTAAATCACCTGACCAATCCAGCAGCACCAAACTTAATGAATCTGACATATCAGGCGTCTCCAGATTTGGGCCATAAACTACACAGATAGTATATTTTTGCCCTTGAGTTACTAACTGGACTATGGCCCATCTCCCCCTAAAATCCGCTAAAGTTCTAAGTATGTCAGCTTCCAGATTCTTAGATTTCATTATAGCCATCCCACATACTGAAACCGTTCGGACTTGCACATGAGAATAACCTATCCCAGCTGTCTCAAATACTAGCCGATCTTTATATGTCAAATGAGTTACAGTAATTCCTAATATGTGCGTTTTATAAACCTTTAGTTCTTCCCAAATTACTTGCCACTTTCTAGGTCGATTTAGTCCAGCGACATTCCAGCACATACATTTAAACCTAAGCACTGTATTAGTCTGACCTTTTCTAATCCCTCCCTCATTCTAGTTGCAAAATGTCTCCCACTCTCAATTATTACCCCATATTCAAAACCCAAATAACAACCCCATCAAAAGGCTGATTAAAGTTAGCGGAAGAAGCCCTTCTACCAACATCCTTATAACCCCTAAGGCCCTCCATGCTCCCCCTATCTCTAGGAGAAGAAATCATCCACCCTCCTTGCTGTCAGCCGGTAAGACTGCCCTTTGGGACCACTTCTCCGGTACTACCCCCTGCCTGACACCCACCAGCCTGAATTTAGTAAGAAAATAAACCCCTCATCCCTCCTATCCCCCTTGTGTCAGTAAATAAGTAGTTATGAAAGAGAAAAGGAAAAAAAAGACATAGCTTACGTTTTGGTGATAATTTTACTATGGAGCAGTTAAATAGCCAGAGGCTACCAGCAGCAAAAGACAACCAGCAACTACCCCCCTCAAGAATGCAAAGATGCTCCTTGCCAATAGTTAAGAGCCTGCGAGACCATCTATAATAACCTTGAGCTAAGCAGGTTCCTATAGGACAACCTATGTATCCACTGCCTTCAAAGGATCTAATAATTGACACAGATTCCAGTGCCTATCCATTGTAGCCTTACATAAGTCTAGAATAAATAGACATAGAGTGAATTGTTATAGGCATTGTGGATCAGGCTTTAAAATATATTGCCTGTCTAAAAAGAAAATTGTCAACAAATATAAGCATTGGGTGAGGTTGCGAAGGTCTCTATTGAATTGTCTGCTTTAGAAAGATAGGACAGTAAGCGAACAATGCTACTTTCAATCATAGAAAAAGACAGTTTACTATCAAATCAGAACCCCTATAGTGGCATGTTCATTGAATGAAACATAAAAAACCAATTACTAAGGATTGATCCCAAAACAAGAGAATTCTCCCCCAAATATTTTCACTCTGAAAAATTGGTATTTATAATAAAGTTTGATGGTGTATCCACACATATAGTAACAACAACACACTTTTTATAACATAAATAACTCACATCACATTACAAACATGGGCAAATGTGAACATTACATGAATATGTACATCACGACACATTATAATATATACATATAAAAATTATAATACACAACCTCTAATTTTTAAAAAAACATCTAATTTTTCAAAAAAGATAGGAAGCCAGTGAACCCGCTGTATTTGCGAGCCCATATCCCATTCTGGCAGATCAGGAAATGCCAGCTGAAATAGCTTGACAATGAAAAATCTTGGGTCGCCTCCTTCTTTCCCTTTGGGTATCCCATAGACCCTCAGATTGTTTCGACAATGAAGATTCTCCAAATATTCAACCTTGTTTTGGAAAAAAACCATCAATTCCCTTTCCTGTGCTCTAATTGACTTTGCAGCTGCTGACCAGACTTCCTCAGTCCCAGCCACTTGCTGTCGAATCTCAGCCATTTCCCAATTACCTCAGACAGCAACTGCTGTAATGCCGAGGTGTCATTTAAGACTTGTGCATGGTGTTCTTGTGCCTCAGTTCTTGGCACCGGCAGAAATTGTAAAATTGCAGACAGAGATGGCTCTTAAAAACCGGATAAATCTGTCTGATTGAAGGTATTAGCATTCGCTGCTGCGGGTGTGGAGCAACCAGAAGGTAGAATGTCGGGAGAGTCAGGTGCTCCCGCATGATCTTTACTGGATTCAGAACAGAAAGTGGTATTGGGGTTGGAGTTGTAATCTGCAGCTGAATATCTGCCCTTCCCTGATACAGGCAGGCTAGGCTGGCTGGTAGGGCTGACATTAGATAGCATAGATATCATAGTCTGGACCTCCCCATTAGAGGTGACACACTTATGCAGTGGGCTTTCTTAATACCCCTTTTGGGCGTGCCGCGACTGAATTATTTGATTGATCACTCTCATGCTGCTATAAAGCCTTTTAAAGACCTCCTCAGCCCCTTGGAGCCTTCTGTTTGCCTTGCTTCTTTCGAGGAGATTCAATTGCCTTAACAGGAAAATCAACTGGGCCATCTTTAGACTTCAGAATTTATGAACTGCCCCTTGGCCAGCCTCAGAATGAGCTAGTGGCACCATGTTCAATTTTGCTGAGGGGCCCAGTGATTTCTCAGGATCTCCAAAGTTATTATCATAAGTATCCCCACGAAAATATCAACCACTGCCAGGGACCCCCTGGAACAGCACCCTCCGAGCCAGCAGCAAACTGTCCATCGCTTTTGTCTACATTATTTGGGCTTTGCCTTCTGCTACTCTTGTGTCTCTCCTCGAAAGCAGCCCCTCCTGAATCAGTCTCAGAGGAGCTCAATGACTGCACATGTAAAGACAACTATTCTATAGGAGACAGAGCAACATTATTGCAGGCATCCACAAGACAATGCTAACTAAAGAGTTACCTTGTTGCAAGGCCACTTAGACTGCAGAAGGCATTGCTACTTTGCTTTGAGCACCTGCATCCACAAATTTGAAACACCGCTTAATTGTTGTAGTAAGAGAGTCAGGGGGAGATGTTTTCCCGGGTCAGACCATGTCATGCCAGTGGGGTGACAGCACGGGAGCAGCAGATACCACATGGAGGAATCAGCAGGCCATCTTCCTTTTACCCCCAACCTCCTTCTTCAATTGATCCTAATAGGTGCAACTTGGCTGAGGCAATATGGGTGTTGAAAGTCAAAGAAACAATCTTGTGGGGCATTATGTAGCATGACTTTCCACTCAAATGGCACATAAATCCAGTTGCCTTGATTATAGTCATGCAGTTGTGATCTGACCTTTTTGGAAGATGAGACCTGCTTAAATTTAGTGTTGTAATAGTTCCTTCCTGAAATATATTTGTTACTCAGGGATTTCTCAACATAGCAAGTATCTCTTGGAATTTGTGAGAGATATCAATGTCTTTATGCAGTCTGGGACAGGATTTGCCCCTACATTTGAACTGTTTGTGCCTTCTTAAATTAAGGGGTGTGTCTTGATCAGGAGAATTACATAGCATGATTTCTCAGAGTTACCATGAATGTCAAAGAACAAATGTACTGAAATGTTGGTAAACAAAACAGCAGATAATTTCATGAAAAACCAACAGAATCAATTGTACTGGAAGTTGCTGTTTTCCCTGACTGCAGGAATTTGAATCAAACTATATTTGTATTTAAGATATTCTGTTTAAGATGTGCATGTAATGATATTTATTTAAAAATCTGATCCAATAATGTATGCTAAGAAATGGGTGCTGTAACAGCCAATATGACGGAGAAATGTAATACTAATGAAACAGATGTGCAAGAGAACTGAGGGAGGTTCTCCATGAAAGATGTCATGATGCCACTGCTTCCTCACTCATCAGTCTTGAATAAAATGGGTCCATGCGACATAAAGTAATAGGCTTGAAATTAAAAAAAGTAACAGTTTTATGCACACTGTAAGGGAAATAACAGACCATAGTAGCAGTGCATATTACCAATAGATACTAAACAATCGAGAAATTATGTTTATACAGATGGTTAGTGTTGGTTGTGTTCCTTGCTAACACATATAAGTCACCCCTAAAGTTGCTCCTAAACAGGATGCAGTGTATTTAAAGGTTCAACATTTACTTGTGAGTTTTACATGTCCTGCCAGTGAAAAACTCTTATTTGTTTTCACTACTGCAAGGCCTACCTCTCCCATGGGATATAATTGGCTTCCCCTTATTGCATTTACTAAGTGATATCATTTGAGTGGGATCTAGTCGTAGAGTTATGTTTGGTGTCTGTGGAATTGTAATTTAAACCCCTCTTTAATGGTAAAGTTGAATTTTATGTCATCATTTTGAAAAATTCCACTTTTAGGAAGTTTACATTTTCTTGCCACAACCATATGGTGCCTGCCGTCCGTTTCCTGGGTCATATGAATAGGTGTATTTGGCAACTGGCCTTTGTAAAATGCTACTAGATAGCATCACAAAAGACGGCCGGGTGTTGGTGTTGGCAGGACGAAGGGGGCAGAGTTGTCTCCTACCACATTTGCACTTAAAAAACACTGTCCCAGCTCACAGACAAAGGACTTCACACTAGACTATTCTAACCCCAGACAATCTGAAATCAGGACAGGGAGGCAGAAAATTCCAGACTACTGTACGGGAAAAACTCCAGAATCTCTTCCCACATCGAAGGGGGCACCAGGTATACATGAAGGACGCTCAGACCCACTCTTCAGTACACTCCAGGACCTCTGGATACTACCGAAGAACTGCCCTGCTGCCACAGAACTACCATGATGTCTGAGGCCTGCCCTGTCATCTGAGAAGGAAGACTGGAACAGTACCCTTCACCGCAGGTTGAGGTTACTCTAAGGGTCAGTCTGCTGACCTCCTGATCTAAGCTACAGGGACCACACAAACTCCAGAGGCCTCTGTGCAATTGCCCAGCTGACCAGCTCCAACTGGACCTGCCTGGACCTGCAACGCCACCTGCATTTATCCTGCTGGCCTCTGTTGGAGTGGTTCCCTGATCCCCAAGAGGTTCCTCACAGGTCCTGGACCATAGGTGTGGCATCAGACTAATTACTCCTTGATGAAAAGGAGAAATCCGGAAGTTTTGGATCTTCATGACTACGAACATGGCTGCTGTTCACACCAATATCTAGCTGACAGCACTGACCATCAATGTGAAGCTGAGGTGATCCTGACTCTGCGCTACAAAGACCGCCAGTGGCGGCTGATGGTGATGACCAGCGTCACCAGAACTACGCTTTCCACTACAGCATCCACAGCCTGTGTTGACAGACTATACCAATCTCCAACAATAACTGTCCATGACATACAATATGATTTTGGTGCTACAGCGATGACAATGCGCAATGCGGTCTCGGCTCCTCGTGATCTACTTCTCAGTGAATAACTTTGTATGGTCTGAAGTCTTTTGAGGAGATTGGTGTAGAGTCCGGCGTAGAGAGCTTTGCCATAGTTTAGGTGGCTGGTGATGAGAGCCCGCATGAGTGTCTTTCTGGTGTCAATGGGGAACCATCTGAAAATTAGACAGAGCTTGCGGAGAGTGTGGAAGCAGGAGGAGGCAACTGTGTTGACTTGTCTGTCCATCTTCGGTTGTCAGTCGAGGAAGATGCTGAGGTTGAGTGCATCGACTGTTGGTGTAGGTCTAAGTTCTGCCAGCCACCAGCTGTGGTCCATACAAAAGTGTTTGTTTCAAAGATCAGTACTTCTGTTTTGTCAGAGTTGAGTCTGAGGCAGTTCTCTCTTATCCATTTTTGCCACTTTGGTCTTGGCATTGCAGAAGTTGGCATTGGCGTTTGAGGGGTTCTTTGTGAGTGAGAGGAATAGTTGAGTGTCCTTGGTGTAGGAGATAATGAGTCTGGGGAATCTGATGGCATCTGCGAGGGGGTCATGTAGATGTTGAACAGGATGGTGCTGAGGGATGATCCATGTGGAATGCCCCATATTATGTTTTTGGGAGCAGAGGTGAAGTGAGTGCATCCTGACAAGAAAGAGGCGAGCCACTGGAGGGCACTCTGCTGTAGCCTGATGTTGTGGAGTCTGCCGGTGAGAGTGTGGGGGAGACAGTATTGAACATATCAGAGACATCGAGGAGGATCAGGGCCAGCATCTCACTATGGTCGAGGAGGGTTTTGATATAGTCTGTAGTGGTGATCAGTGCAGACTCAGTGCTGTGGTTGCCACGGAATCTTCCAAGTGTGGCGTTGAGTAAGTGCTTTTTGTTCTAGGTATTCAGTAAGCTGTTGTTTGATGGCTTTCTTGAGTAATTTAGCTGGGTAGGGGGGCAGGGAGAGTGAACTGTAGTTTTTGAGGTTTGCTGGGGTCAGCAGAGACCTTATTTTAGGAGGGGTGACCTCTGAGTGTTTCCAGGTGTCTGGGAAGGTTGCTGTGCAGATGGAGTTGTTAAGGATGCTGGTGAGTTACGTTACTGCAAATTGGTTTGGCTCCAAGGTTTGAGAGATGGGGGGCAGGGATCGTTGGGCACCCCATAGTGGGTGAACGACATGATAGCTGTGGTGGCCTAAGATGTGAGTGGCGACCAGGTGGTTTATTTGCCTGGAGATTGCTGGTTGGTCAAGGTTGTCGAGGCTTAGAGTGGGGCTTGGGTGTTGAAGTTGTTGTAGATGGTTACAATCTTGTTCTGGAAGGAATCTGAGAGGGTGTAGCAGAGACCTTGAGAAGGGTGGATGGTGTCCTATGTCGCTATCGGGTTGGAATATTTCTTGACAATTTTAAAGAATTCCTTAAGGTGGTTGGGTGCGGTGTTGATGAGGGTGGTGATGACTTCTCACTTGGCTTCTTTGATGTGTAGGTTGTAGTTGTTCAGGGCTGCTTTGCGGGCTGCTCTGTCCGAGGGGTTCTTTGTGGTGTGCCACACTTCCGATTCTGTAGCACTTGCGCTTGGTGGTTCTGTGCTCCGGGGAATACCAGCTGGCATGTTTCAAGGTTTTGTTGTTATTTGCTGGGCGAGTTTGTCGGCGCATTTGTTGATCCAGGCAGAGAAGTTCTCAACTGCCTGGTCGAGGTCTGCTGAAGTTCCAGATAGTATGTGTTGAGAACTTGAGCCCATTGCGTCTCAGTAAACTTGCACCAGCTGCAGTGGGGGGTGTTGTGGTTCTTGGTTGTGGGGGGCTGGGCAATAGAGATGATAAAGTGAACTATGACGTGGTCAGTCCAGTTGAGTTCTGTGATGTGAGTGAATTTGATTCTGTTGCTGGAGGTAAAGATGGTTCCAGTGTGTGTCCAGCTTTGTGCAAGGGTCTAGGGACAGTTGGGGCCGATGTTTTTGAGGTTCTCCAGGAGGCATTGTTGGGGTCATCGACATGGAAGTTGAAGTCACCATTCAAGACATAGTGGGGCAGTCGATGTCAAGGTGTAACTTCTTTCAGGGAGGCTAACCTGGCCCATGTATCTGTCCCCGCTCCACTGTGTGTAGCCTGAACTTGTAACTTTCACACGGTCTCACATGACCAGATAACCACGAGTGGGGATTTGTGCTCGTAGGTGCTATACTTACCTGAAAAAAAGTTTATTGCATAAACTTCCGGTTCTACTTATTGGAGTTTTGTCATTTGGGTGTCAAATAGTTTATTAAACTTTACTGTATTTTTCTAAATTGGTGTGGGATTTTTCTTTTTTTATGTTTTCACTTTATTACTGTTTGTGTGCTGCATAAATGCTATACACATTGCCTCTAAGTTAAGCCTGACTGCTTTTGTGCCAAAATACGAGAGGATGGGCATAGGTTAATTTAGTGACTTTTTTTTGCTTCAACCTGAAAAGGCTTGTAGTTGTGGCTTGAGTAGGTATTTAACATCCTCCCCCCAACCAACAATGCAATTTATCACTTTGCAATTTATCACTTTGGTGTTCAGTAGTGAGATCCAGTACTTGTGTGTTTGTGTGTGTTTGTGTGTTTGTGCAGTACCATACACTGATTAGGGTAACACTGAAATCCCATATAAATAGTTTGATACCAATTTGATTATTTTTATATTCTACTTAATTTGCCATTTTGCTTTCTCCAAATTCACTCCCATTCTACCTGACTGGCCTGTGACCCTACCTGCAAGGATGGAGTTTGTCCGTAGCCAGATGGAGAGCTACACTGCTGCTGAGCTCAGGGAATTCTGCAAGGAGAGGGGACTGTAAGCCAAGGGGAGCACCCAAATTCTGGAGCTCCAGAAGGCCCTTAGGTCTTGGACGAAAAAGTAGGATAACTTGCCCATTTGCCTGAGCTTTCAACTGCCACCGAGGAGCTGAATAGTTCCTTGACAGAGTGTGATTGGGCTCCCACAGTGAAGACAAAAGCTTTGAATGTGTTGAGGTTGACCTTCCCTTGAGATGATGGTCTGCAGCCTGTGCCTGGCCACTATTACATCTTAAAATGGTACTCACCCTGTCACTGGCAGATGTAGATGTGATCCTGGTAACTTTTTCCCTATCGTTTAGAGAGAGCTAAAGAGTCACTCCCATCCACAAGCTAGTGCCATGCATCAATCAGGAAGACAGTGGAAGGAATTCACCTGCTGTTGAGACCTGTGAGGAGAAGCCTAAGGGCTGGACCTGCCCCCACTTGTGCCCAGGACAGAGTAGTGGATAGAATCCAAGGGTCAGTTGGCTGATCTCCTCTAAAGCTTCAGGGATACAGATGCTGAAAAAGCACACTTTTCTTAGGAAGCTCAGCTGACCAGTTTCAACAGGGCCAGCCCTGGACCCTTCTAGTGGCTTCTGTTGGAGTGAGTCCTGACATCTGAGTGCTTTTCCTGAGGTCTTTGACCCTTGGCTGGTGTTAGAGTGTACTCCTCTTGCCAGCCCTAAATGTGAAAGGCTTAAAAACTTTCTGTAAACTTTTGGCTTGGGGAACTGCCAAGTGACCAGGACCAAGCTGTCAGCAGGTTCACCGAGGGTGCATCATTAGTGGGCCTGACTTGGCTGTAGCTCCCACTACATTTTGTGTTCTGACTCTGAATCTGTTGACTCTGAGACTGCTTCAAGTCCCACCACAGCCTAATCAACTACGCTGACAGGGACCAAATTGATACTGAAGACTTCTGTCGATGACCATAGCAGGTCCCTATCCTCCAGCAACATGGCAAGCCTTGTTTCAGTTTTTGCCTGCTGCCTAACACGCTGACGAACCGATCAATGACCCATCAACATCCGGAAGTGTTTCTAAGAAAGCAAGGTACTTTAGGCCAGAACAAACCCCTGTCCCTGTATCTGGCTAGCGTTTGATCATGTTTGGCCTCAAATTTTGACTTTGCTATGGTCTTGAGTGACCATTTTCCCGTAGTTGGCGGTTTGTACTTTTTGGTAGCATTTGTATTTAAAACTTTAGAAATTCATCTTTCTGGTTCCCGTTATGGGAATTTTTTTATTCAAGTGTGATTTTGTTAATTAAAATGTTCTCTGGTTTTATAAATTGGAGCAGGGTTTTTGTTGTTTTGTATTTCATCTTTGTTTTAATACTTTTCAAATGCTTTGATGATTTCTTCAAGATAAGCATGTCTGCTCTGTGCCACAGCTTCCAGGGATTGAGCTCAGGTTTAAATTACTGAAAGCTTTACTCTAATTAACAAGAATGGAGCCATTATTACTTGTGGTGGACTAACATGCACTCTACCTAATAATGCATTTTTCCACATTATGCTCAGTTCTTACTCATCACTCACAAATGTTCTTAGTTGATGATTTTAATTATACGGTGGATGAATAAAAATGTTTCCAAGGATTCTGAATTTGTAGATCTTACATCTTCATTGAACTTTCAACACCATATCTTGGTTTCAACACAAAATGGCCACATTTTAGATTTATTATGGACCCACAACATAGAGATATCAGAAATAAACATGCACCCCTGTATATGGACAGACCACAATCTGATTTAATTTAGTAAATGTGGCAAGGAGACAAAGATGACAAGATCTGCTCACAGGAGAGAATTGAAAATAATTTGTGAATGGTGCTAAACTAATCCAAAGGACCTTAGAAAACCTCTGGAGGAAAACGACACCTATTCTAGGTGAAGTGATAGAGTCAGTAGATGGCTAGTATATGAGACTGCACTTTGCAAGCCCTTTTAGTTAAGGAGTAGATTATAATGCGGGCTAAACCTGTGCCCCAGTTTACCCAAGAACTAAACAAGCTAAACTGACTTTGCAACATATGAAACTGTACTGGTGCAGGAAATATGTGAAGCTAAATTTAAAAATGGACCTGCATAATATACAATTATATTAAAAAATTTAAACTCCACATACTATACAGAGAAAATGTAGAAGGCTAACAATGAACAAAAAGAAATGTTAAATATTACTAAAGAATGTACGTCACCTGCATAGCTGGATTAACCATAATGCAAAATAAGCATATGTTTAGTGCATCATAGGAAATGTTCACATTGCTGGATTTACCATGGACCATATGGTGCAAAACTGCAAATGGTGAAGCTGAGCCTCTAAATGAAGTGGAAGTATGCACAAATAAACATTATTTTCCATCTTACTGTAAGTTTTGCTTCATTTAAAAAAATAACATTTTATTTTACAGTTTACTATTGTTTATATTTGGAATTAGATTTATATGGGGCCACCAAATTCTTTTAAAAGTGGTCAGGACCTCTAAAATTCTTAATCCTGCCCTGGTCATCCGATTGAATCTCTGTAAAATTCAATTGCAGTCAAGATCTCTGGATTACCCTTAACAACTTGTTTACTGAAAAAAAATACTATTAATTAAAAACAGCATCAATGCTACCATATCAGATACACCAAGATATAAAACAGAGAAACATTTCACAGGTCTGACACGTTTTCAAAAGATAGAAGAAACATTATTTTTAGAACTCATGACTAAAGGGAAATCTGGGTCACCATTGCAATCTTCCCCTATGCTAGTGTTAAACAGCTGAACATCAGCTATTAGCAACCCATTACCTACCCATCTTATCAATTCTCTTGAGCAAGGCATTGAGCCCGAATCCTGCAAAAATGCAGTAGCGATCCCTCTGTTCAAGAAGCTAGAAGATTTTCCAAATATTTTGAAAACTATTGACTCATATGGCTATTTTCATATCCAGCAAAATATAATGGAGGAACATGTAGCTCCGGAAATCTATAAACACTTCTAAGTCTCAAACTTACTACTTCCTCTTTTTTTTATCACCCAATTTAGGGCCCAATTTGAGCTGGATGAAATCCAATTTTTCAGGGCATTCCCAAGTGGTTCAGAAAACAAACTATTCAGCAAAATCAATAAGCTCAGATTGTTGAGTTCATCAGTTATCAATCCTACCCAACCGTATCTTTTCAAAATATATGTTGAGCCACTCATTCTGGTGCTGCGTCCGGCGGATGCAATCTCAATAATTAACAATTATGCTTTTACAAGTTTTACTTCATCTGGATGAAACTTCTGTATCCCAACTGGAATTTCAAGACATTGGTTATCAATTGGATGGGCCCTAACAAACTAAAATCAAATACGGATGAAACATAAGTTCATAATACCAGCATTCTTTTCTGGGATGAATTGTGCTGGCCCTTGGACATGAGACCAGGGCCTCAACCTAAAGCAACGGCAAAGGCCTAGGAGTCCCAGTTGATTCCAAAATCTCATTGAAAGGGCAAGTATGAGTGGTGGTATCGAAATGCATATTCACTATGAAAGGACTCAGGAAAATGTGACCCATTTTTCCATTAGAATTGTGTGAAATGATTAAAGTGGTAGCCATTATTTCAAGGTTAGAGTACACTAATGTGATCTACTCAGGGTTACCTAAGAATGACCTGCTCAGGCTTCAAACCCTTCAGCAGCAAGACTGATATTCTAGCTTCCAAGACGTACTCATGGCACCCCATTATTACAAACATGTCATTTAAAAAAAGAGTCTGCCACACATTTAAGAATGTACATCATGTTATCTTGATTACAAAGTTTAAAAGTTATACACCTTTCCAGAACCTAGGATCAGCTACTTTAAACTGCTTAACTGTCGCTAGATTCCAGAAGAATAAGGAAGAAGGAGGAGGCAGACCTGGGGTGACAGCTGATGCAGCTTGAAATGCACTTCCTGGATAATTTCTGTTGCATCCTCCCCAGCCCAGTAGTGTGCACAAGAACGCACCACACACGGAGCTCGTAACCAATGACTTTGATCATCAGCGTATAACTTTCAAAACTGAACTTCTCATTGTCATAACCATTAATTACCACTCCTTAACACCTCCAAAATGATTGCACATATCTTTCACTGAGTCCGCCAAGGGCTGCGGGGTTCTCGTGCTCACAGTCCTAAGACACTACAATATCCACCATGCAATAGATCTCACAGTCTTTCAAAGAAGGTTAGAGCATGGCACTTTAAAAATGCATTTCTATCCTAACTTGCTTTCCTAAACTGTTATCAGTCACCACTGAGAAACCTAGTGTAAATGAGCGCTCAATAGTTAATTTAAACATAACATAACATAACATACTTATCACTGGATGCATAATACTTCTTTCAGGAGCCAGTGATTTGTGCTCCTGAGTGTGCTTAATATTATACTGGATAGTTATTCAACAGGTATCATTGGATTGGGCATCCATTGCTACTGGGAAACTCCATATAGTATATTCCCCAGTTTCCTCCCGGTGTTTTGAATGGTTGGGCTGGAGTCACTTCTCTTTAGTCTTTCGATTAGTAAATATATAGCTCAGATTATCACTCGTGAGGGCATCCAGGCACTGTCTGTGTGTCTTCATATGGAATGTTTGGTGTTTGCCCAAAAGTCCTACAAGAGTTTGGCAACTGTTGCTCCTGGGTGAACTCCAAGCAGTATTTACTGAGTTAATGATAGTGTCTGCTGCAAGTGGGCCTCCTATTCCTGGTCTATGTTTCATTGCCCAAGTGTCCCTCTTGAATGGCTCCACATAGCATATTATCTGTTGGCATCCGCATTTTCGAATTCAGCATACTGCTGCTGTAAGAAGTTGGGTTACTTATTTAGAGGGGTGGAAGTGCCACTCAAGTAATAGCCACAATCCTTGTCAGGGTGAACCCCAAAAGTCACTAAATGAATTAATTTGTGCTTAACTCTCTGGTAGCATGACACAAAGGCTGTCGGCTTAACGTAGAGGCAATGTGTAAAATATTTTCCATACAACACAGAAATAATAAAACATAAAAATCCCAAACTAACTTAGGAAAGCAAATACATAACATGGCACCAAATTCAATCAGTTGAACCTAAGATATTGATTTTGAATTTTTTGGGTGATAATAGCGCAAAGACGGACCAGGTTAGTCCTGCTGACGCGTAATTTTCTCAAGACTGGCGTGAAGAGTTCCATTCACATTGGAGGAGACCATGAGTAGATCAGGGTGGAATTTAAATTACGTGATTTTGGTAATTTGGTGTTACTCTTTGATGCTGAATTACTGATAATTATGCCAAGTACTCCTACTTGCGTAACTTAGGGTAACAATTTATCTTCACATCTGTTTAGAATGTGGGGCTGCATTTTACATAACAAAAATAGGGCTAAAGCCGGGAGTAAAGTGGGAACAAATTCCACCTCAAAAGCACATTTAGCGAGCGCAAGTGGCCACTCTCTAACTGTGTACTGCTGCATTTAGCACAATTTTTCCTTAGGGACTGCATACCTGGTTTGCTTACTTTATTCCTTGGGGACTGTTATGCTGGACCTTTAAGCACCCTCTGTCTCTCCTTTTGTTGATAAATATTGACTTGGCAGTTTACAACTGCTTGCAGGCTGCAAGGAAAGGTCTTAGACATGTTCTACAGGGTTGCTTACGTGGGTGGCACAATCGGGGCTGTAGGTCCTCTAGCGTCATTCAATTGACCAGCCCTGGATATATGGCGTTTTACGAGGAACTTATGAGTAAACCTGTCTCATTTTACTACCCCATTTAAAATAGGATGGTAGCTCTTCGGACTTCCAGTTTTGGAGTATTAGGGAACGGGCCACCAAAGTGCAAATTGCCTTATAAGATTCTTCTGCCCTAGACAAGTCGCTTCTCTTAGTTGAAATGCCTAAGAACGCGATCACAGCTTCGGGTTCAAATACTTTATTAATATCTTGACTAATCGAGGAAACATTTTTGGACCAAAAGTCAAACAATTTGGGACATGTATAAAAAGTATGGAGCCAATCTCCCCCCTCCAGGAGCTGACATCTAAAACATCTATTCTCTACTCCTGAAAAACGTTTATTTAGCACTTTGTGAGTTAGATAGGCCAACCAACGCGATATAAAAGACATTCTCTTAAAGTTGGCAGCACGAAGAGTCTTGCTACCTAACTGGGCAATCCGTTCCCATTCCTGTCTTGAAAAGGAGCAGTTAGTTTCCTAAGATATTTTAACCAGGATTTCGTCAACTAGGGGGGAGTCGTCGCCCTTTCTCAGAAACTTATACCAGTTACCTATTCCCGTTAATCTTATTTTATACAAAGCAGTAGCCATTGGTGTTATGCCGGGCAATAAATTATATTTATTTATAAAATTATTAATCTGAAGGAATTCAAGAAATCCCGATTTTAACCTATTGTCAGATCTTACCATAATTTCCCGCCAAGTAATGAGTTTCTGTACTACGAAAAAGGAAGCTAAATTTCCAAAGCCTAGATCTTTCCACTTTTGGAGTTTGTTCGACTGAATTTGAAGCCCCATACTCTTGCACTCCTCTAATTTCAAGTAGTGGAAACCACCACCACATCCCTGCTTGAATAAAAATTGCAATCTATAAGCAAAATCCTGGACAGTCTTATACCTGGTCTTTTTTGGTAACTCTGCTGTTTTTAAAAAGATCGGAACTTGAGATCCACCCTCCTGAATCATTTTTTCATAAAAAAACATGTCAAACACACCCTCAGACTTCAATAAACGTGCTGTGAGGTCCATTATTGCTGCCATGTAATACATTTGTATATTTGGTAGAGCTAGGCCCCCTTGTATAGTTTCCAACTGAAGTATAACCAATTTCACCCTAGAAGCTTTTTTGTTCCAAACAAAACCCCTGATCATAGAATCGATCTCTCTAAAATACTGTGAGTTAATCCGTAGCGGTACGCTCGAAAAAAGTAAAAATCAATAAAGGAAGAATCGACATTTTTACCAAGGCCACACGGCCAATCAGGGTCAATGGCAATAAAGTCCATTTCTCTAAATAATTTTCGATTTTATCTAACATTGTCGAGTAATTCAAACTAAATAGCTGATCGAACCGATTGGAGACATAGATACCCAGGTTTCTGATTGGTTCTTTTTTTAAGGCTTGTATTCTAAGATTTACAGGTAGAAAATCCCAATCCGCATTTAATACTAATACATTGGTTTTGTTAAGGTTAATCTTATACCCACCAATCATTTAAAACCTACTAAATTCGCCCAAAGCTAAATCCAAATTTAATCTGTCAGGATGTAGATATAAAATAATATCGTCGGTGAATAGTTTGATTTTAACCATTCCTGGTATGGGTGGCTTAATATCAACATTTCCCCGTATTCTTATTGCTAGAGGCTCTATAAAAAAAGTGAACAGGATGGGAGACATCGGACACCCTTGCCTGGTACCTCTATTAATTTTCATTGTCCCCATTGAGTTGGCGTTAACCACCACTCTTACTTGTGCATTATGGTAAATATTTTTTAACATATTTACTATCCCCTCAGAAAACCCAAACTTTAACAAACCTATAAATAAAGCGTCCCAATTCACTAGGTTGAAAGCCTTTTTGGCGTTGACCATTGAAATTAAAGTTGGAATTTTATTATTAGATACATAGTCTAACGCCTGTATTAAATACCCAGTATTTGAGGCCATCGATCTTCCCTGGACAAAGCCAGACTGGTCAACATGTATTAAAGCCTGGGCAATTGGGGAGAAGTGCTGGGCCCATATTTTCATCAGAATTTTAAAATCCACATTAAGAAGGCTAATTGGTCTATACGAATTGACATCTTTCTCGTCCTTCCCTTTTTTGACAAAGCTAACTATGATGGATTCCTTAAAGCTCGAGGGGACCTGTTCTCCCAAACTAATAGAATTGAATAGTTTAGCCAAGAAGGGAGTCAATTCTTTTACAAAACGTTTATAAAACTCAATTGGTAGGCCATCGGCTCCGTATGCTTTTGTCCCGGCAATTAATCTAACTGTATCCCGAATTTCTAAATCTGAAATTTCATTCTCAAGTTTATTAGACCAATGGATAGAGACCGCAGGGAGCTGAACTTCATCAAAATATTGGTGTATCTGATGCGTCTCCACCTCATATGTGGAGAAGTGTGGCTCAGGGGTTAGAGGCAGCAGACCCGGAAGCTGAGATCGGTCCTGGACCAGGGTTCAATTCCCCGCCTCGGCGGGTCTTGGGCTAAAAATTCCACGGACTCGATAATTCTCGCCCCGGTGCCTCCTCGACTCACGGGTTCACACTCTGCGACTCTGGGCAATAGCTTGCTTAATCTCCACAACGGCCCCTCGCGGCGGGATGCCTGACTTTCACCTTGTGGATACCCTGCTATCTCACAGGGGAATACCAGGAAGGGTTCCCTAAGCAAGCGCCGGGAAACCCACAGCGGGTAGCTGTGCGCTATATAAGCTCAACTACATTTACATTTACATATGTCGTTGAATACAACTGAGAGTAATGCTCCAAAAACACTCGAGCTATATCGTCCTTATCTCTGACTGTATTTTGTGTTTTTGGATCAATAATCTCCATAATTGTGGATTTCTCCTGTTTGGTTTTTGTCTGTCCTGCTAACATCTTACCCACCATTTGACTCTCCTCATATATCTTTTGCTGGTAGGTTTTAGAACTGTTGATTTCCTCAATTAAAAAAAAACTCTTTGGCCCTTTTTTCAGTTGTTAAACAGCATCTGCCCCCTGAGGTAAAGAACCTCTAGAAATTAAAGCATTTGACACGTCCAACTGAAGTTTATTAATCTTGTTGCGCCTCTCTCTCATATGCACGGCAGATCGTGCTATCATACAACCTCTAATGGCTGCCTTAAAACCTCCCCAGACCGAAAAGATTTCAGCTGTGCCCTCATTCCGATTAAAAAACTCCTATATCCATTCCCTAGTTGAAGCCACCCACATAGCATCTTGGAGGAGCAGCCGATCCATCTGCCACCTGGATTAAGCCTTCACTCCTCCTTGTATCTCAAACTCGACTGCAACTAAATAATGGTCTGAAAAGGGATTAATCCCAATAGAGGTTTCTGAAACCCTTAGGGACTGTGAGCTAAGGATAAAATCAATCCGCGAAGCTGTGTGAAATTGGTTGGAATAGCATGTAAATTCAGCCGCAGAGGGATTACAGAACTGCCATTGCTCTACTAGTAAATGCTCCTGCTTTAGGGCGTCTCAAACTTTCCTAGTCTGGGGTTTCAACTATTTTTTGTTTTTATTTGATGTATCTTTCTTCAATTCAAGAATAAAGTTGAAATCTCCACCAACCACGGTCTCCCCCGGGATCCCTCTGAGCAATTTGGAAATCCTGAGTAATGGGATAGTAATGGAGCAAGGATTCGCACGTAAAGCGACTTGCTTGTATCAAGAACCTCAAATAATGTTAATAAAATATAATCAACCTGTTTGTGTTACTAATACTGCACATTTTACATGACACGGGGTGTCCCAGTGACGCTTGCTTATGTGTTTACTAACCGTAATACGCTTGCCTCTAAAATGGCCGCTGCTTAGCGGGAATTTCTTCTGCGCATGCGTCGGTCATACCCATGTGACATGACGTACTCGCAGTTTTGGTGGGAACTTTTCGCACTTGCGCATTAGCAATAAGATGGCTGCTTTATGTTCTCACATGCCGAAGCTTTCACTGCAGCTTTTGCTGTGCTGTTTGTCCTTGCACTAATCCTAATGCTATAGTTATTATAAAGTAATGGGAGTCCTATAGGGATTCCTGGTATACAGTGTAATCATTTATTTCTGTTTTCTAAATTGTTTTCCTTTACTGTTCATGTATCAAATCTTTTGGGACTGGAAGGTGCTTACTACTCCATCTTAGAAGTCCATACTGCGCATGCCACCCTGGCAGAGGGAAGAAAACCTTGTACCAGTGGAACCCAGCCAGCTGGCTGCCACAGCCAAGGTGCTACTGGGAACCGACCTGTAACCCAGCAAGACGAAGCAGAACTGTACTGCATTTGAAACAATTGTATATGAAATTTGTATTAGCCATTGTTAGGTGAAAAGCACATGTCATGGGAACACCAAAATCAATAGGTGGTCCCAAAAGATGTAATTAGGGCTTGAGAATGTCAAATCCTAGTTGGTGTGATGACCTGTCCTTTCTTTGGACCAATCGAAATTGGGGATTCTTACACTTGCAACATTTTGGGGCTGGTACACTGATCCGAAAACAGTATAACTAGCCTAGGTTTAGCTAGAGAAATTGTCCGACTTGTCTGAATAGCTGACCTGTCACTGTCACTGACCCTACGCACTCTATAGGTGACTGATACAGAGAGCTGCGGAGCACTCTGTCCGTAATTTCCAGAGACCCAATCGGGGTTTTTGAGAACTTTATGTGCTGGCGGAGCACTTTGCTGGGGAATTCGGTAACCCAATCGGGGTTCTGACTGATAGCTGCAGAGAGGGTGTAGCGCAGGCATTGCAACTGAACTGCGGGCGCTGGTCTTCCCTTGGTGGTCCTGTCCTGATCCTAATCTGGTTTTCCTGTCCTGGGTGTCCATTCTGTGGCCTACTGGCGATCGTATCCCTTGGGGTTTCTCCTGTCCTTAAACTGACCTGTGGCCAGGGTTGGTCTCCACACTGAACTAGATAAATATAATTCTGGGAGGGGAACGCACTTACACTCTTTTCTCACCTTTTTCCTGAACTGTTGCTAAATTGTAAATTGCATATGTCCCTTGTTCTTACCTTACCTTTTTTATAAATTACTGAAATCGTGAAAGTGCTTTCATTTAGCTTGTTCCATTTTTCCCCTACCTTATAGCTGAATAAAATACTGTCTCTGAATAACTTGATGTTCCTTCTCTTTACCCACCCTTTACTGAATTAAATAATTGCTCTGAAACTTTAGTGTGTTCCAATTTTACCTACCCTATAGCTACATGATATCTTTGAAATTCTCTATAGACCAATTAAAATTCTTTTTGCCTACCCACCTTCTAGGGGTAATTCAAACTGTGACATTCTAGTATGTTCTTTATTTTCTCCGTCCTTTAGTCAATCTATATCAAGTCTGAATTCTGAAATTTCTTACTGGCATGTTCCCTGTTTTACCTTCCCTTTAGACTCATAAATGGTTGGTCTTATTTACTTCTTATTTGGATATGTGCTTTTTATAATCTTAGTTATTGACAGTTTGCTTGCTGTGAACCTTATGCTTTCTGAAGTTGAAGAAGATTAGATAAAGACTTTGAAAACTTCCTGTGTCTCAGGTTATTACATGAGTGCAAATGTTATAAATGGTATTGAATTTTTGGTGACTGCTTATCTTTTACAGCTAGCTCCCTGATACATTGTGATCATAGGTACCCATAACAGTGGATTGGTTAGTCGGGTACATTTGGAGATAAATAGGAAGGAACTGGGTTACTGTTAGTAGTGTGTAGGTTACCCGATTTATGAATATGATAAATTGAATTTATGGGCCCAATGTGCATATGGTAAAATTATAGTCGGGTGACCTGCGCGCTCTATCAGTAATTTTCTGGTAGCAGAGGAAATGGTTAGGGACTAGTTAAAGTTAGGTAGGACTAGTTAAGATAGGTAGATAGGTTATTTGCTGCTAACTGTGAAAATGTTGCTGCTAAAAGTATCGATCGATCAAATATTGATAGTCATTGCTTTGAAAAATTATGAAATGTTTTAAATTGTTTTTCTTGCTGCTATATTGATATATGTACTAATACACTCGTTAGTGATTGTTACATGTTTGTCTGGAATCCCCGGGGGCAGAATAGCGAGTGGTGAGGAGAATCCACGTCGCAAGTGAGGTCACTTACCTGAGGAAAATTGGTGCAGGTTAGGCAGAACTGGAAGCACTATTTAGGGTTTCTGAATAAAGGTCTGAATAAATGATAGCAAAGAGTTCGCTGGCAAAATTTCTATTGTGATATAACCTAGTAAGGGTCACTCGGAAGGAGTAGCAGGTTCGTCTGAGCTTGACTGATAGCAAAGGGGTTCGCTGGTGAAACTTTTGGCTTAGTATATATCCCAAAGTGGATGAGTCGAAGGAGTAGCAGGTTCTCTGATGCTTGTGTGAAGAGTAGGCAGAAAGGTTCTACTCGTAGTATTTCAAAAGTAAATAGAAGAAGTTTACTTGCAGTGAAACAAATCCTTTCTTTCTAGACACTCGAGTACAGTGGTGAATGTGTTTCCGTTGTAAATTAAACAGAGCACTTGCACTTTAAAAGGTAGAAATCGAAGTTGTTTCTTACCTTGTGAAGGAGGGAGTCAGTTGCGGAGCTGCGCTGACGTCACTCAGTGCCGCGCTGGTATTGGTTGAGACAGAGGGTGTGTAGCTGAGGCGGAATTGTAAAGGAGGGGTGAGCACAGGAGCGTGAGAACTCATTTACGAGAAATGCCGCACACCCATTCGTTGAGATTGTTTGAAATCGCACATTTGATTGGTTGCAGAGAAATAAAAGTCGCATTTGTATTGGAAGTGATTTTGTAAACAAGATAAATTGAGGAAAAGTATATGTGGCATACGTCTAACCCAGAGACTAGACCTGATCCAAGATATCTGGGGTTTGGAAAAGATCAGTGGAAAGGTCGTAAATACAACATTATGTACGGAAATAAGAGAAAAATGACCTTAGTAAACAAGGTGAAGAATTATTTTAAAAAGACAAACCTATAAAACTAGAGAAGGAGTTGTCATTCCACCACCTAATACTCCCGCATCATTTATGATGTTCGACAGGGGCTACCATGCTTGCATGTGGTTGGAAAATTGGGTGGAATATACAAAAAATGATGGAATTTTAGCATTTCCGTTAGATGGTACATTTAATAGCAGGATTCTGTTCAATTTGAGACCCTGAATGAATGATTTACATCCCAGACCCAGACTAACGCAATATGAGGCCTTAGAAGAATGGGAGATAGAGGCTTTTAAGCGAGACAGACCCAGAATGGACAAAGGGTTGACAAAATGGTATCCAAAAGTAAATAAAGAGACCCGAGAGAAACTAATGAAAGAATGGAGACAGAACATGATGGTAGAAGGACTATACCCTGTAATAACAGTAGAAGTGCCCATGGGAGGGAAAAGGACAGAGAAAACAAAGCATCTAATGACCAGTGGGGATTCAGATGATGATTATTTGGAGGAATTGTTAATGAAGAATCCACCTCCTTATAATGAGGGATCAAGACCCGTAAGTGCGAGAGACACCTGTCTAAGACCTCCTTATCAGGAGGAGTCGAGACCCTTAAGTATGGGAAATCCATTCCTGAAACCTAATTATGGTGATGGACCAAGTATGACACACCCGACTGCCCCAAATTTTACTCCCACCCTAACTCCGCAAATAGTAAATGAAACCACCATGGAAAGGGTACTGCAGGATACAGAACGAGAGGCTCTAGTTAAACAAAGTACAGAATTAATTCAGAAAATCTCCAAACTGAATACAAGTCCTAAAGCTTTGACAATCCCAGTAACTATTGGACCAGTTGTCCCCGTTGTACGGGGATAAGCAAAGTAGTCCAAAGACTCCAATAATTACCCCATCTGTAGTACAGCCGAGAAAAGAACCCTTAATTGTAGATGATCAGGCAAGTGAATGTGAATCTGTGATTTCCTTGATGGATTTACCGATAAGGGAACCAGAAGGGGGGTCACAGAGAAAGAACACTCCTTTCACTTCTGGAGAAGTGCAGATTGAGTCATCTATGGGTACTAGAAGTGCCACAGTAGTGACTCATGAAGAAATTGAAAGATGGAGTCGAGAATTAGAAAAACGAAATCCTCAGCCGAAACCATTAGATATTTACAAACTGAGAATAGAATTGGAAGAACTGATGGCTGGAAATGTGGGTTTGGACAGACTGAACACCCTGACTGAAGAAGAATTGCTATTTGTATCACCCGTAATACCAGAGTGTTCCATGAGAAATTAATGGACACTGCGGCTAGTATGGGAATAGATATTGGTAAATCTGAAGTGCTGCAAAAACCTTACAGAGCAGAATTCTCAGACAAAGATTTGGAAAACATGAACGTGTCAGGGAAAAAGGTACAGATCAGAGAATTATTAAACCTATTGCAAAAATGGGGAGACTTGTGGGCAAAGAAAAAAGAGGAAATTAGATCCAAACAGATGGCTTCTGAATATGTCTTAAAAGAAGCAGACATGGCAGAGAAATTATATCCTATGCGAGAAGTGCCAGGTGGAGGATATGTACATGTTCCATGGTCCCGACAGGATATTGTGTCCTTTACAAATGACTTCCCAAAATTACCTGTAGATTGGTACAGACAGGTAGAAAGATTTGTGAAGGTTCAGAAATGTCTCTGGAAAGATTTAGATGGTTTCTTTGACATTGTAGTTCCCGTAGATTTGTGGACAGAATGTAAAATTGCTATTGATTGGCCTAGTGAGGAATTCCCGAGGGACCCAAAGACAGGTGCCCCTTCAGGGGATGTCATGAAAAAGTACAACCAGGTAATGTTGTATTTGAAGAAGAAAGTGCCTGCAAAGGAAACTGATTGGACCCGAATAGATAGAACTACCCAGAATAGAGATGAAACTGTGCATTCTTATTATGAACGACTGTTACAGGTGTTCAAAACGTACAGCGGATTGGATAACATTGAGATGAAAGAATGACCCACTTCATTTATCGATTTGTGATAGGGTTAAGGTATGAGATTTCGCAGTGGATCAAAGACAATAAAATCTGCTGGCAGTCTAAACCAATTGATGAGGTCCTGAAGTATGCTAAATAGTGCGAGGATGAATTGGCAGATAAACGAAAGGAGTTAAAAGAAAAAGTCATGTGGGCTCAGGTAAAATTAGCAGAACACCAGGAACAGCAGCTAAATAAATTGACCAGTAATCAGAATCAAGGCTCCGGGGGTGGGGGAAAGCCCAGAATAAAGATGAGCCGAGAGGAGGCCAAAAAGAAGTTCCCCTGTCACGGGTGCGGACAGATAGGGCACTGGAGAGACGAGTGTAAGGCTGTGCAGAATGGTAACGTGCAAATTAATGATTTAAATCCACAGATGCAGAATGAGAAACCACGGAAGACCCAGCAGCAGGTAAGACAGAATCAGTTGCCTCGTGCACCTAGGCCAAATTATAGGAGCAAAGCACAACAGGGTGAAGACACCAAAGTGTGGGAAGGAAGGGAGGATAAGAATGCAGCAGCTTCACAATTTCTTTTAAATGACACGTTTCTCTGTGATGACACCTACTGACGGTGCCTGAGGGGGTAGGACGAGGAGTGCGTGCTTGGTGCCTCATTGCCGGTGGACCAGACAGGGCCATACATTGAAGGAAAGGTTGAAGGAAATGACGTCACCTTTCTGTTGGACACAGGTGCTACCCGTTCTACTGTGAGAACAGCAGACATTAAAAACCTACCCCTCTCGGGAGTAGCGATCCAAGTAGTTTGCGTTTCTAATCAGCTAATTAGTACCCCAGTTACAGAACCTATGGAGATTAAAATTGGGAATTTTAAGGACATGCATAGATTTGTTGTGTGTGATTCCAGTCCTGTAAATCTGCTAGGACGAGATTTGTTGTGTAAAATGAACTGTACTATCTATTGCACACCAAATGGCGTCGAAAATTCAGACCCCAGACGAAGACGGAATATACAAATTAATGTTAGCAAGACCCGACTCAGAAATTAAAAGACTGACAATACAAGACTTACCTGAAGAGCTCCAAGAGACAGTGAAACCAGAGGTGTGGGATTTTACTGGAAAAGATGTAGGATTAATGGCAAATGTTGACCCAATTAAAATAGCCATAAAAGAAGATGCAGTCTACCCAAACACTTAGCAGTACAAAATGAGTGCAGAAGTGAAAGCAGGAGTTGCTATTGAAATAAAAAGATTGTTCGAAGCAGGCATTTTACAAGAAGTATTGAGCAGTCCATGTAATGTGCCCATAATTGGAATCAAGAAACCTAGTGGGAAGTACAGGGTAGTACAGGACCTGCACAAGGTTAACAAAATTGTGGTTCCTTGCTGTCCTGTTGTGCCAAACCCTGCAGTGATTCTATACCAAATTCCATGGAATGCTGGATGGTGTACCATCATTGACTTATGTCATGCATTCTTTACAATTCCATTGCATCCTGACAGCAAATTTCTTTTCTCATTTTCAGTTTGACAGTCATGTCTACGTTTGGAATCGCGTCCCTCAGGGGTACACAGAAAGCCCCTCAATTTTTAATCAGATTCTGAAAAAGTGCCTTGAAACCCTAATATTGCCTGGAAAATCAGTTTTGGTGCAATACATAGACGACCTCTTGGTGGCGTCTAAGAGTCGAAAAGACTGTGTGACTGA
Source organism: Lissotriton helveticus (assembly GCF_964261635.1). Taxonomy (NCBI): domain Eukaryota; kingdom Metazoa; phylum Chordata; class Amphibia; order Caudata; family Salamandridae; genus Lissotriton; species Lissotriton helveticus. The sequence goes on along the minus strand of NC_136068.1, from coordinate 872,518,044 downwards.
CACAATTGCCTTGCTGAACCATTTAGGTGAAGGAGGACATAAAGTATCACCAGAAAAGCTGCAATTCTGTACCACATCAGTAAAATATCTGGGGCACCAGATAGAGAGAGGTATCAGGAAAGTCACCACCAAAAGAATCAGGATAATTTGAAACATGGAATTGCCAAATACCCAGAAGGAAATCAGAAAGTTCCTTGGAGTCATAGGGTACTGTAGGCAGTGGATTGTGGGATTTGCAGTCCTAGCAAGACCATTGATAAAAATGACAAAGAAAGGAGCAAAAGATCCTGTAGAGTGGGATGACGGAAGCATGACAGCTTTTACAAAATTGCGAGAATATCTTTGTACTGCTCCTGCATTAGGAATGCCTGACTACTCAAAAGATTTTGCACTATTCTGTGGCACACGAGACAATTGTGCACTTTCGGTCCTGACCCAAATTCATGGCTTGACTCAATGTCCAGTGGCATACTTTTCTTCCACATTGGACCCAGTAGCAGCTGGATTATCTGGATGTTTGAAAGCTGTAGCTGCAACTTGCACAAGTCTTGAACAGAGTGAGTCCATTGTGATGGGACATCCAGTAACTGTGTATGTTCCCCATTCTGTTGTAATTCTGCTGACACGAACAAAGACCCAGTATCTCACGCCTAGTCGGCTGACTAAGTATGAGAGAATCCTTGTAGGTGCAGGAAACGTAACCATTTCCAGATGTAATATTCTGAATCCAACTACCTTACTGCCTAGTTCATTCGCAGCAGAGGTGAGGGAGCAAATTGAACATGATTGCATTGATTTGACTGAGTTCAGTACAAAACCACGCCCTGACATAAAAGAAAACCCTCTGTTTAGTGAAGATTATGAGCTGTTTGTAGACGGCTCATGCCTGAGACATGAGGAAGGTGGCCTAAGAGCTGCTTACTCTGTGTGCACTTTAGAGGGTCCAGTAGAAACATCCTATTTATATGGAGTCAAGTCTGCACAAATAGCTGAATTGGTGGCATTGACAAAAGCTTGTAAATTTGGGAGGAATTTGAAAATAACCATATACACTGATAGCCATTATGGTTATGGTGTTGTGCATGACTTTGGCCAGCTGTGGATGCAAAGGGAGTTCCTGACTTCTTCAGGCACACCTATCAGAAATGGAAAATACATGCAGGATCTGCTGGAATCAATCCAGTTACCAAAAGAATTGGCTGTGGTCAAGTGTGCTGCTCACAAATCTGGCGATGACAAAGTGACAGCAGGTAATCGATATGCTGACCAGTTAGCCCAACATTGTGCAAGATACCGAATTTCAATCAATATAAAGGTTGGGGGAAACGGAAACAGCTGCCAACTTTTGATGCTAGAGGGAGTGAATACATGGGAGAAAGTGAGAGACTTACAGGAAGCAGCAGAGCCACAGGAGAAACAAAGATGGAGAAACTTTGGTTGTCGAAGGAGACATGAAGATGGTGTCATTGTTTACCTTGATGATATGCCTGTGTTGCCAGACTGTATGCTTGCTCCTATGGCTAGGTTAATACATGGAGACACACATATAAGCAGAGATGCGATGATTCGCATGTTCCGCCAGACATGGTTCAATTCGAAATTCAGAAACGTAGCAGAGGCACTCTGCCAGAGGTGTTTGATCTGTCAACAATTTAACCCTGGAAAGAAAACTGTAGTGTTACCAGGGAAAATTGGAAAGCAGTAGGCCCTTTTATTAGACTCCAACTTGACTTCATCCAGTTGCCTCCTTGTCGAGGAATGAAATATTTGCTTGTCATTGTCTGCCTGTTTTCAAAATGGGTGGAAGCTTACCCTGCACGTAGAAATGATAGCATCACAGTAGCAACATTATTGCTTAGGGAACTTATACCTCGTTACGGTTTCCCAGTCTTAATTGAATCTGACAGAGGAAGTCATTTCCAGAATGAAATAATAAAGCAAATCTGTGAAGCATTCAAAATCACGCAAAAACTGCACTGTGCATATTGCCCAGAGGCTTCTGGAGTGGTAGAACAGATAAATGGCACAATCAAATCAAGATTGGGAAAGATGTGTGAATAGACTCAATTGGAATTGCCAGATGCTCTGCCTCTTGTGTTGATGGGACTCAGAAGTATTCCAGACCGGAACACGGGTTTGAGTCCCCACGAGATCCTGATGGGAAGAGCAATGCGGCAAGCATGGGTACCAGGATACAAAATAATAAGCATATCTGATGATTTGGTACTGGAATACTGTAAAGAGCTGGCTGACCAAGTGCGTTCTATCTCTCACCAGGTTGGGGGAGACGCCGTCGCCAGGCCGACGACTCCAGCACATGACCTGAATCCAGGTGACTGGGCCGTAATAAAGAAGCACACTCGGAAAAGTTGCCTTGGACCAAGGTGGGTAAAGCCACGACAGGTGATCCTGGTAACCACCACAGCTGCAAAGTGTGCAGGAGTACCTCGCTGGATCCATGCCAGCCACACGAGGAAAGTGACTGAACCTGACGAAACTGAGGCTGAAGGTTGCACAGCTGAAGGATCTCAAGACGTCGGTCCTGAAATAGCTGAAGAAGAACAACCGAGCTCCAGTCAAGAAGATTGGGTCCCAATAATCGATCTGACAATCGACCCTATTCGAACCAGAAGACAGACCTATTTAGATAGACAGTGGGATAGTGAGGACGAGACAGGTGAAGAAGAAGCTACTCAGATCATCGAAATCCACGTTAAATCTGATTCTGAGGTGGACCAGATAGGGAGAGAGCAGGTCATTGACACTCCATCAAGAACACCTGCACCAAAAGAGGGACAGATAGAGATTAGGGCTGAAGTTCAAGCGGAAGAAAATCAGGAGTTCGAAGAGCTTGAGCAGGAACAGATAGGACTAGACAATTGTGTTCAGGAAGAAGAGATCGAAACAGATCAAAGCCAAAATCAGCATATACCTGAACAAGGCCAGTTTAGGGACCAGGCAGAAGAAACAGATGAAAGACCTCGACCTAGTCAGTTAGGGAACAATACAGAAGACAAACTTGATCCCAATGTGCCACAACTGAACGAAAACAAAAGAGTGTTTGAAGAAGGCCAAGACACAGAGCCAGTTAAAAGACTTAGAAAAGGTGACTCAGTACCTAGATTTGTGAAAAGACTGAGATTGCGTCTAAAGACAATAAACGAAGAGCCTGAACAGATAAATTAGGTCTCAAGTCAAACTGACCCAGCAGTAGTAAAGCCTAAAAGAAGAAGTGCTCGTATCAAGAAACTAAATAACAAGTACCCGAGTCCTGAGTGGACTTACTTTGTGCTGGAAGTATTTGAGAATCCGGAAATAAGTGACATAAGTGAGGAAGAATTGATTGCTGAACAGACCAGTGAAGAACCAAACCCAACCTGAGAAAGATTACTCGAGTAAGCAAGCTGTACAGAGTTACAAAGAGGGGTTGAAGCTTCTTTTAAGCCAAAATGTCTGATTCTTCTGTGAATGGGAGACCGAGACGAGGTTGTTTTAAAACATGCTGCCAAGTATGTTTATGTAGTGTAGCAATAGTACTGATACTTTGGATAGGACTAACTATAACTATTCCTTCTATGATGAGTAAAAACCAGAGTCTGTACCCAAATAATAACCTACGTGATGATACTGTAGAATCACACACTAGAAGTACCCCACAAAAAGTAGACGTACTAGACAAACCACTTAGCCTGAAACAAACCAAGCTAGACTTAGAAGCACCAGATGAGGAAGGATTACACTTTAACAAAATCAAGAACAAAACTCATTTAAATGTTTTCGCAAACCTGCTAGTGCATTATGTAGAAGCTATGGAAATATATGACTGTTATGTCTGCATGAAGCTACCCACTTCTGTAGCTGAATGTGTGACCTACCACCACTTACCCTTAACATATGGAATTTCCTGTAGTATTCTAACTAGTTTATTTTATACAAGAGGACCTTTGCAGTAATATTACTCAAACCTTGATGTGACATTTTCAGAACTTCCTGTTCGAAGAAACCTGAACCCTGTACATACCACTAGAGATGTAGCAAAATACATGAGTGATTATTTTCTAACTGTAGGTAAAATAGACATAGATAACGCACACAAAGATAACTTGACCTGTTCATTACACGAAAAAGAGAAAATGTTTTTAAATATGGTAGAGAAAAGAAGAGAAAGTTTCCAAAAGAAAGCAAATGATAAAAATCAGAAAATTCCTAAATGGGCTGAAAGCATAGAGAGCACCTCAAATGGTGGGGCTAATGCTGCTATGTTGCTGGATTTCGAAAAGAAAGGGAAACTCTGTCTTAAAAGAGAGAAAACTAGTTATTATACAATATTTTCATTGGTTCCAGTGAATGCAAACATAATTACAAGGTAATTGGAGGTTGGGGTTTCAAAGATGGTCAGAGCCTGTGTTTCCTGGAATTTTTTTATATGTGGAAATAAGGCTTACTTCAAATTGCCCGACCATTGGTACGGGAGTTGTTATTTTGGTATTGTCTTCCCAAAGATATACCATGTGGGAAAAATCACTGGAAGCACTGAAAAAACTAATGAATTAGCGCGTATTAAAAGAGAAAGTGCTGGTGAAATAGTAGGAGATATTTTTAGTGCACTGATACCTACAGTGGGAGTGTTTCTGAATACACACAGAATTTGCAAATTGTCAACAGTAGTGGATCGGTTATCTACTGACACTGCTGGAGGTTTCCTGATGATCAACACCGGTGAGATCAATGGTTTTACAGAATAGACTTGCTCTTGATACATTATTGGCAAAAGAGGGCGGAGTCTGCAGAATGCTGAAAGCGCAAACTTGTTGCACTTACATACCTGACAAAAGTGTGGAAATCAAAGGGTATGTGAGGAACATTACAAATTTGGGAAAATAACTCAAACCACTTGAGGTTGACAGTGCCTGGAAGAGACTTACTGATGGCCTCTCCGCCGTAGGTCATTGGTTTTCTAACTTAGGTAAGAGTTTTTTGAGTAAAATACTGATGCCAATTGCGGGAATAAGTTTAGTAGTGTTTATAATCATAATCTGCTGTAAATGTCGAAAGCACCAACAGAAATACACTGTGAACAAGAGAGGAGTGAAGAGAAATGTGGATAAATTTGAATTAGAGGAAATTAATAATCAGATTTATAAAAGGGTGAAAAATTCTCACCCTAATAAAGAGACTAAAGAAAAGCTGAACAGAATGTTTGAAGAGATTGAACTGGGAAAAATGTGAAAAGTTGGCATCTGGTTCCATTAATTTATGATGATATAAAACATCATCAAAGAGGGGATTGATGGAGCAAGGATTCGCACGTAAAGCGGCTTGCTTGTATCAAGAACCTCATATGTTAATAAAATTTAATCAACCTGTTTGTGTTACTAATACTGCACATTTTACATTACACGGGGTGTTCCAGTGACGCTTGCTTATGTGTTTACTAACCGTATTACGCTTGCCTCTAAAATGCCCGCTGATTAGCGGGAATTTCTTCTGCGCATGCGTCGGTCATACTCATGTGACGTGACGTACTCGCAATTCTGGTGGGAACATTTCGCGCTTGCGCATTAGCAATAAGATGGCTGCTTTATGTTCTCACATGCCGAAGCTTGCACTGCAGCTTTTGCTGTGCTGTTTGTCCTTGCACTAATCCTAATGCTATAGTTATTATAAAGTAATGGGAGTCATATAGGGATTCCTGGTATACAGTATAATCATTTATTTCTGTGTTCTAAATTGTTTTCCTTTACTTTTCATGTATCGAATCTTTTGGGACTGGGAGGTGCTTACTACTGCATCTTAGAAGTCCCTACTGCGCATGTCACCCTGGCAGAGGGAAGAAAACCTTGTACCAGTGAAACCCAGCCAGCTGGCTGCCACAGCCAAGATGCTCCTGGGAACCGACCTGTAACCCAGCAAGACGAAGCAGAACTGTACTGCATTTGAAACAATTGTATATGAAATTTGTATTAGCCATTGTTAGGTGAAAAGCACATGTAATGGGAACCCCAAAATCAATAGGCGGTCCCAAAAGATGTAAATTAGGACTTGAGAATGTCAAATCCTAGTTGGTGTGATGACCTGTCCTTTCTTTGGACCAATCGAAATTGGGGATTCTTACACTTGCAACATTTGGGGGGTGGTACACTGATCCGAAAACAGTATAACTAGCCTAGGTTTAGCTAGAGAAATAGTCCGACTTGTCCGAGTAGCTGACCTGTCACTGACCCTACGCACTCTATAGGTGACTGATACAGAGAGCTGCGGAGCACTCTGTCCGTAATTTCCAGAGACCCAATCGGGGATTTTGAGAACTTTAAGTGCTGGCGGAGCACTTTGCTGGGGAATTCGATAACCCAAACGGGGTTCTGACTGATAGCTGCAGAGAGGGTGTTGCGCAGGCGTTGCAACTAAAATGCGGGTGCTGGTCTTACCTTGGTGGTCCTGTCCTGATAGTAATCTGGTTTTCCTGTCCTGGGTGTCCATTCTGCACCTGTGGCCTACTGGCGATCGTATCCCTTGGGGTTTCTCCTGTCCTTAAACTGACCCGTGGCCAGGGTTGGTCTCCACACTGAACTAGGTAAATATAATTCTGGGAGGGGAACGCACTTACACTCTTTTCTCACCTTTTTCCTGAACTGTTGTTAAATTGTAAATTGCATATGTCCCTTGTTCTCACCTTACCTTTTTATAAATTACTGAAATCATGAAAGTGCTTTCATTTAGCTTGTTCCATTTTTCCCCTACCTTATAGCTGAATAAAATACAGTCTCTGAATAACTAGATGTTCCTTCTCTTTACCCACCCTTTACTGAAGTAAATAATTGCTCTGAAACTTTAGCATGTTCCAATTTTAGCTACCCTATAGCTACATGATATCTTTGAAATTCTCTATAGACCAATTAAAATTCTTTTTACCTACCCACCTTCTAGGGGTAATTCAAACTGTGACATTCTAGTATGTTCCTTATTTTTCCCCGTCCTTTAGTCAATCTATATCAAGTCTGAATTCTGAAATTTCTTACTAGCATGTTCCCTGTTTTACCTTCCCTTTAGACTCATAAATGGTTGGTCTTATTTACTTCTTATTTGGATATGTGCTTTTTATAATCTTAGTTATTGACAGTTTGCTTGCTGTGAACCTTATGCTTTCTGAAGTTGAAGAAGATTAGATAAAGACTTTGACAACTTCCCGTATCTCTGGTTATTACATGAGTGCAAATGTTATAAATGGTATTGAATTTTTGATGACTGCTTATCTTTTACAGCTAGCTCCCTGATCCATTGTGATCACAGGTACCCGTAACAGTGGATTGGTAAGTCGGGTACATTTGGAGATAAATAGGAAGGAACTGGGTTACTGTTAGTAGTGTGTATGTTACCCGATTTATGAATATGATAAATTGAATTTATGGGCCCAATGTGCATATGGTAAAATTATAGTCGGGTGACCTGCGAGCTCTATCAATAGTATCGTCAACTATGGGACCTTAATAATTTATGAGATTTATCGTCGTCCCATTCAACTTAGCCTCGACCCAGATCCATAGCCCATACGGGTCTCTCCTAATTTGCCCGAATTCCCAGGGAAGATTGCGGCTAAAATATATTGCCACCCCTCTTTTAGCTAGCCCAGCAGAGGCAAAAAATACTTGGGAAGATACAATTTGGGAAAATTCGTCTTCAAATGAGTTTCCTGAAAGAACAGGACCTGTGGGGAACGGGAAACTAACCACCTAATTAATGCTCCATATTTAGACTTATTTAATATCCCATTGACATTAACAGATAAAATAGCGCACCTATTAATCATTGTTCTTCCCTTTCTTTTCAAACCTGACCATAAACATATACCGCCAATTCTCGATTTCCTTAACTAGTACACCCCTGCTACTACTCATTTTACACCTAAACCTTTTAACCCTCCCCCCTACTTCCCCACACACTCCACCTCTTACCCTCCCCTGCATCCTTAAAGGGTGCCATGTGATTGCACCTTGTTAACCCTCCCCCGTGACTTTTTTATATCTAATAATTAATCTGATTAAGAGTGCCAGCCTTTTAAAGCTTACTAAATTCATTATTGATTAATTTTCTCATCTTTCTTTTTTTTCATATCATAAAATGTAGTTAACACACACACCCCTCTTCAGACTTTCTAACTGAGAAAAAAAAAGCAAAACCGCCTTACTGAGGTCCTGACATTTCCTTGAGGAGCTCCTGCGCATCATCTATGTTATTAAAAATGTGGAACTTCCCTTTAACAAGGACGTGTAATTTAGATTGTTGGGCAATAGAAGCCTGCGCTCCTTGTGCCTTAAACAGAAAAAGCAATTTAACAAATTCCTTCCGTCTCCGGGCAGCATCTAGCCGACATATCTGGAAAAGTCCTACAATTTGAAGTTTCATTTACTGGAAACTGCTTTTGCTGTATGGCCCTAGTAGGGACTTTCTCCTTGAACCGATAATCTGAAAAAATTGACTAATATCGTACGTGGACCACTTGAACTTGGTAGAGGATGAAGCAAAACCCTATGGGCCCTTGTAATAGTCAAGTCTCCGCTGAAATCCAGAAGGACCTTTTTTTATGAAGGACTCCACCCATTGCGGTGCCTGAGCTCCCTCCACCCTCTCACGCACAACCACAATACGAAGGTTCGATCGCCGAGAATGGTTCTCCAACTCCTCAAGTTTGTTTTCCAGTAGAAGCTTGTCTTTATCAACATCACGCACTTTAGTGAGCAATCCTGACATCTGATCCTCCAATTGAGAGATCCGTGACTCTGCTTCCTGTACTCTACCTGGGAGACATGTCACTGCCTCCTCTATTTTATTTAATCTGGAATGTAGAGATGCGATCTCATTTTCTTGGGACTTCTTCATATCCCTAATCTCTTCCAGGATAAGGTTAAGCAATGTTTTGATTTCCAATTGTTTAGTAGCACCAGTCGCTGCTTAATGAGATGGGTTAAAAATTTTGAAGAGGCCTATGCCAAAAGAGTGGAATCCACAAGAAAGTTTTTTAAAAATTGGAAGTATTACAACAGTAGCAAATTCTCAACCTCCATGTAACATTTTTTTTAGTAATAATATGTCAAAAGTTAACTATATGTGTTTTGGGGAGAAAAGGAGTGGTGGTAACCTTGTGTAACTATGCATTTTATATGTTCTATCTTTTCACAGTATTGGGGTACATTATGCACTTAAGCACTTTAGCACAAGACACTTTATGTATACTACCAGCTTAGACCAATTAAATTAATAATTTTTTTCTGGATCTGCCATTGCACAAATAGTTTTGGACAGATTACAACGGTTTGAAATAGGTCTAGTGGAGTATTGTGATTGGGAGATACCTGAGCACTTAAGCACTTTAGCACAAGACACTTTATGAGAACTAACAGTTCAGGCCAGTCATGTGAACTTTTTTTCTGTGTGCCAGGAACTGGTATTACTAGTTTAGGCCCGATAACACTTGAACTTTGGGCACTTATTACTGTGAATGTAATATTGTATTGGGAAATAGAATGCATTTGGCACTTTTAGGTGGTATATTTGTGGATTTGTACAAAAAAGTGTATTCTTGAATATATAATGATGAATTGGATTTTATTCAATTTCGCTCAAAGCTGTTAAAAACCCTTGAAAGACATTATTCTCGATGCAAATGTTGCTTTTATCCTCTGTTTGTCCACTGCTTTGCTCAATAAAAATATAAAAAAATAAAAAAAGAATTTATGGGTAAAATTAAATATGCCAATCAGGTGTAAGCCAATTTTACCATGATTAATGGAGAGAAGGCAAGCACTTTAGCATTTGTCAGCATTCGTAAAGTGCACAGATTTCTAATGCCAACAAAACCAAATTCTGAAAATAATAGGATGGATGAAGGCAAAAAGTTTTGGGGTGACCTTAGAGCGAGGGCCAAGTCCTACACCCCCAGAGGGACTGCCTCATTCCCCACTATATAGACATATTCTACAGCAAGTATGTTCTCTATGAGTCACTGAGGTTGTATAGAGGCAGATCATGTATATGCTTGTAACCTTTGACTACAAATTAAACAAGGATTGGTGCCTTATCAGTGAAATTCCTTGCCACATAAGTAGCGGAGGTCTCCACCTATGCGGCGGAGGTTTCCACCCCCGTGACTGAAAGCATGAATAGAAACACAAGTGAAGAATTACAGCAGGATGGCGAAATAAATCTACACATGAGCAGATCTACCAAAGTAAATTTATCTTTGTAAATCACGCCTCTCTGATTCATTGTTACAGCAGATATCTACTTCTGTAATTAACCTTGCAAACGTCCTGTTAGACAAGAACAAAGAAAAGCAGTTACGGTGCTCTGTATTCATACAAGCTACTTAAGCAAAAGTCGATGTAATGAAGCCTTGTAAACACGTGTTAGCTGAATACATGTGCTGACACGTGCTCCATGAGACCTTTTTTAGAGCACACAGAATAAAAACGCTTTCCCCAATGGCCAATCAGTGAATTTCTTAGATGAAAAAATAAAATATTCAGCCTAACACTCGCTATGAAACCCCTTGGTGCATCTCCCGACCAACCTGGAAATGTCATGTGTTTCCTGTTTCCTCTGGCTTTATGAGCCAATTGGTTTTAGGAGGCGACTAAGAATGACCTAAATGCAGAGACTGCACTTTATATTGTTCGCACTATTTAGTCAACCAACATCCATTGGCAATTTCTTGCAGGCACTGCGCGGATTATGCAGCATAAGAGACACTGTTACCGAATAGTGAATTAATTAAACAATTGCTCAGTCGCAGTATGATTTAGACTTTTGCGGGTCGACACAGTCCCACATTGATAGGTGCGGTTCCACAGTGTCTTAAGGTCAGGGCAGGGGCCTAGCTTGGTCAGTAAGACTGGGGGTGTGGGCAGGGAATTCCGCACCTTGGCTGCTAGACAGCGGAAGGATCGCCCCCCATGGTAAATACATAGTAAAATACATTATATGAGAAGCAGACCATGAAGGGATTTAAGGAGGAGTGGAAAGGGATAGCATTGCTGATTAGGGTAACTTGAAAAATAAATTGTTCTAACATAACTGACAGTTTTAAGAACTTCAAAGCAGAGAGGAGAGTGAGTGAGTGTGTGAATGTGTGTGTTTTTGTCTGTGACTGCTTGTAAAAATCCGGGTTGAAATCCGACAGACACCTCACCATGCAACTCTCCTCAAATGCCTATTCGTGGAATATTTAGCGCCAGTTTATCCTTCGACACCAATGGAATATATATGTGCTTCTTTTCCACAGAGAACAGGAGGACATTTCTACGATCACTATTAAAGCCCCTGTTGCAGTCTAAGGGGCATATTACCAACCAATAGAGATAATTTTTGTCTCTAACTTGTTTAGAGACAAATATTATCGCCGCAAATCGGCGATTTTTATCGCAGATAAACCTTGCTATTAGCAAGGTTTATCGCAAATGCGATAAAAAACGGCCGCAATGCATGAATAACGCTGAAAAGTCCGCGATATTCATGCATTATCGAGCAAATGCTCTTAGCCATGTTATCCACCTCCCATTGGATAACATGGCTAAGAACTGCTCAGGGCAGGTGTTAGCTTTTGGAGATATTCGCGCTTAGCGCGAATATATCCAAAAGTTGGTAATAGGAGATAGCGATGTTAGCGACTGTTTCCAGTCGCTAACATCTTGGCACGCCCACTTTGCATGTCATTAGTGATAAATATCACTGACATGCAAAGCGGGGCCTAAGATGGTCGCTATCTCCTATTTGCTGTCGCTAACTGGTGTTAGCGACAGCTTGGTAATAGGGAGATAATTTTATCTCCGCTTTCTTGGCTTTTAAAGCCAAAAAAGCGGAGATAAACCCCCTTGATAATATGCCCCTAAATTCCTCGAGTTAAATGTGCGCAGCCTTAGAGAAAAAGTGAATACTTTTATGACATGTATAGTCGACAGACAGTCCCGATATTTGAAACCTGTGCAGTGACGCTCGATGCACTAATTCCGACATCTCTAAGAGATATGGCGTTTTCTGCCGTTTGATGGTCCGTGAAATTAAAAATAATTTCCCCACAGATTACGATAAGCGGCGGTTTATCATAAATCCGTTCTCCCGAAGTAGTGACATAACACAGTTTGCCATTTGTTATTTTTAAATAGGGTCACAGTGATAGGCGACAAGCTTCAGGAAGCCAGATAGGAACTCTCCTTTGCATCCGATGTGTTTCGTCATTCTCTGTCTGGATTTTAGTAGATCGAAGAGTCTCACGTATAAAACAAGTGGTAGATGAAACTAAGAATAAAAACAATTAATTTGTTGGAATACCCCAAATCTGCCGTGTATATTTAATGTTTCAACATTTCAAGCACACGTAGCAAATTACGATTCTAGACTAGCTCATCGACTAAAATGATAATACAGTGTGACTTACTGTCCGGACCGAAAAGCAGTTTTATGGTGAAGAAAATAAGGGAGTGGATTAAGTACATACTGAACACTTTTCGTGTTACCTTCTGCCCAGTCACACTCGAGTCTCCAGCCACAAGGAACACCACTACTTGCATAATATATCAAGTGATAACAATCTCTATTAATCTGTTCACCCTGATTGTGTGCTATGAAAAGCGCTAGCAAAATAATAATCTTTCCAAATGCTTATGCATAAAGGACATGGCTTTATATACGGAGAAGAGTTCACAGAGGAGTACAAGGCAATGCAGAATCGCAGGATAATGTGGTTCAACAAGGAATGTTTACGCACAGAAGTCTCAGACTTCAGGACTAACACAAAGTTCACCTATTAATGGAGGGGAAGTGAGGTGCTTAGGAGATAGCTTGCAAACAAAATGTTAACATGCAGAGGAATGTTTGTCGTAATGTCCCAGGAGGCGTCCAAGGTGAGAGCACACAAGGAAAGTGCTTGTTAGAATGGTAGTTTCATGGCAGGGGTAGAGCAGGCTCTTTGCTCCGCCGTTTAGGTGGTTCAAAGCATGTATAGAGTACTCTGAAGGCTTCTAAGATTGGAAAACAGGACCAAAGTGGAGAAGCACAGGAAGTTGGACAGAACTCCTAAAGGATGCACAGTCCGTATCTCTTGTTAATCTATTTCAAAGGTAGCTGACACTAGGAGAAACATCATGTAAGCCAGCTTTTACACACGTGGGGTATTGTCCGGAGGCCAGGAAGACCAGTAAGGCTGGCAAAGGGTAGTCTTTCATACTGAATTTATGCACACCATCCTCCAAATTCATGCTACAGTCGATGAGGGAAATGTGCATGGCATGCACGTCAGCATGTGAGTAGGAAGGATAGTCATGTGGACATGATGGGAAGACGACACATCACATTAGGGTTAGGTGTACACCATGCTCGTAGTTCTGAGGGGAATTTGCCCGGTTCAAAAGGACACACATCTTGAAAATATCATTTCAAAAGTGTGAAGAATTGGGATTCTGGTAGAGGGGAGTGGAACCCTACTCAAGCAACAGCCACAGTCCTTATCAGGGCGAGCCACAAAAGTCACTAACCTGCTTTTAATCCTCTGTAAATTTGGCACAAAATCAGTCAGGATTAATTTAGTGATAATATGTAAGGTGATTATGCAATATAAAAATAGTACACAAATCATGTGTAAAACACAAGAAAAATTACACACCAATTTAGAAAAAATAGAGTACCATTTAATTATTTGACCTCAGAATGACAATACTCCAATCAGTAGAACCAAAGACATACAATTTCATATGTTTAAGCCAAGGATAGCACCTAGACACAGAAAGGGCCATTCGTGGTTATTTAGTTTTGTGAAAAAGTTATTTCCAAAGCCCACTGTGAGGAGTTCTGTTTGTGGTGTTGTAGGTCCTGGATAGCAGAGAGAGGGTGGCTGTCGCTGTAGTATGAAGAGCAGGCTGGGCATTGGAGATCCTCACTACTGTAGCATGAAGATCCTGTTGGGTGTTTTGGATGGTCATTGCTGGTGTTTCATGTCGATGGTCACTGCAGGCTGTCAATTTTGTAGCACAAAGGGCAGATCTTGCATTGCTGGTAGTTGCTGGAGGTTGCTGGAGGGCAAATAGTTGGGTTCCTCAGATGTTCGTGTTGGTGCAGACTGCAAGATCCTGGGGGGGAAGAGATCCATTCACAGACGCAAGGAGCCCAAAACTTCAGGATTTCTCATTTTCTTTGCGGAGGAGCTCAACTGATGCCAGACCAAGAGTCCTAGACCTGTCAGTGAGTCAGTCAGTCAAAAAAGAATGTTTATTTAGACCGTTGGCCCTTAAACATATACAAAAATATTGATCTTTAATTAAAACCCATCTCAAAATATAATTTGTACAATAACAATATAAAATTCTAATTCTATTAATAAAAATTAGCTTACATTCCAAAACAGACTATGCTGATAGAAAAACTCCAGTTCTATACATTTTTAAAAACTTATTTATCTTCAAGCATAAACTTACCAATTGCACATGCTATATATAAACAGTGCATTTCAGTTAACAGGTCTGCTGCCTGTGCACGATTTATAACATCATATTTTCAGAAGATAGGACTAAACTACATTTTCGTGCGTTAAGAACTTTTAGACAGTCCAGTAAGATGTGCAAAATGTCGCATTTTGTGCCTAGGTTACAGGTACACTTCTGTTCAGGGTTCATCAAAGCCCCTTTAATCATTTAATTAGCATGGCATGGATTGATTCTGATAAGTACCTTTAGTAATTCATTCCGCAGCCAACAATTGGGAAGTATATCTATGTATGTGAACTGTTGATCATTTTGCCATGACTTAATCATAAAACACACAGATCTTTTCTCTTTAAAGTACTGTCAATTATGATCACATGATATTTCTTTCCCTAATGTCCTAAGTTCCTTCTTACATATATTAGGTTGGAGGTTCTGCTGGCACAAGTCACCTCTCAATTCTCTGCACACAATAGCTATTATTTCCCTAACACCCTTTGCCCCCTTCATTTCACACTGTAAGATCTCACATTTGCACCATTGTGATATTTTGTGGTCCTCTCTACGACCCAGGCATTGCCAGGATACTATTAATGCCATACTTGCCATTTTCTCCCACAATACCATTCTGGTTCCAATTCTTATTGCCTGGATAATGCAGGATCCGAGTAGGCTCAATAACTTTTTTACACATTTTCCTTCATCAGCATCCCGCTTGTTCTTACCACTTATATATAACATTTCAGCACCATATAAGAACTGAAGAGTTACCATAGCCATATAAGCTTTCAAAACAGGTCTATCTCACATTTCTCCATAGCTGTTATTACATTTTCTCAGTCCACTAACCAAGGTTAGTGCCCGAATTCTCAGTGCATGAAGATGTGTTTTCCAATTCAAAGATTTCTCAAACCACATTCCTAGGTATTTGCACTCCTTAACTATCTCCAATTTAGGAGCCAGCTAAATGTCTTCCTCTTTTTACCAAAATTCAAGATCTTGGCTTTTTTCCAGGTTTACTGTTAATTTCGTATGGCTACAGTATTCACTAAACACCCTGCGCTTCCTTTGCAGACATATCTCTGTTTGGTCTATGATCACCAAGTCGTCTGCATAATGGAAGCATATGTTTCCCATCTATTTTTGGGCTAGCACCCTGTGCATACTCAAAGTAGCTGGCAAGTCTCCTGTAAATAAGCAGCAAAGCAAAGGGGCCAAGATGCACCCCATCTTAGTCATTTCCAATAGATGTCTTCTGTGGCATAGTCCCCTCTGTATCCAGGATGACCTGAGCCCAGTTATGACTATGCAGCCCTTGTATTATGGTCAGGAGACCCTTAGGGATGTCTAGGTCACTTAATGTCTCCCATAGCCAATCTCTATCTACTAAGTCAAAAGCTGCCCGGAAGTCGACAAAGCAGCAGAACAGAATACCCCTCTGCTCCATCAACTTCTGTATCATAGCCCAGAGTGCAAAGCAATGTTTAATGGAGTAGTGGCCCTCCCTAAAGCCACCCTGTTCAGGAGGCACAATCTGGTTGTTTCGGCCCACTCCTTAAGTCTTTCCAAAATAATTTTTTAAAATACCTTTTACCAACATCCAAAAAGATTGATTGACCTTTAATTTTTAGGTATCTGTATGTCTCCCTGGATAGGTCTAATACTTGCTCCTCTCCAGTTTTCAGGCATTATCCCTGAGTCAAGGATGCAATTAAACATTTTGGTGAAGAAGTCTGCTCAAAAATCTGGTCTAGTATTAATAGTCACTTCCGGGAGGTCATCAGGGCCAGCTGCCCAGGTTTGTGTTAAATTTGATATGATTCGTCTTACAGTACATACTGTAAAGAGAGATCTAGTATCCTTCTCCACCTCCACCCATGATGTGTCTTTCTGTCATGCTTGATATACCCCTTCCCCATATATTTCTCCCAGACATCGCTCTAAGGCATCTTCTTTCACCACGCAGATTAGAATCCCATGTTTCTTACCAGATCCATCTTAGACTAACTCACAGAACCTTTTTACATGTTTTGCTTCCAGTAGACTTCCCTAGCACCAATCTTTGTGTATTCTTTGTTGTTTCCTAATAGCCATGTTATATATTTGCTTAGCTTCTGTAGTCTGTTAAACATATCTGCATCTTACTTTATTTTTAGAATTTTTAGATTTCTTTCCAATTTTCTCATGTCAGTTTTAATTTCCTACATTCCTCGTTAAACCAGTTTTTATTATTACTCTGGCTTCCCCCTTTCTATATTCCCTATGACAATTTCTTCTTAAGTCCACCCTTAAGCATTGGACCACTTCAGAAATTACATTTTCAAACCATCCTAAGTTATCAGTATGGGGATATCATTTGGTGTATGACCCTGCTGAAAGGTTCTAGTTTTCCCATATAAATCCTCTGTCAGGCGAGTGGTGAGACGCCTGGTGTAGTTCAATTGCAGAGGAATGATTGTGTCTCTTGATTTTTTATTGCCTCCTTCAATACCAAGTGTTAGAGGACAGTGGTCACTTTCATCAACTTTCATCACCTCAAAGGCTCTAATTAGTTCAAATATTCATGTATGGATAAAAATATAAGATATTGGGCACGGTTCGTTGCCTATCCTAAATGTGCGATTTGCTGGCCGATCTGTCTCCAACCTTCCATTTATGCAAACTAGGCCCAGTGAGCCCAGGAAGTTTCCTACAGCTGTCACTCACACTATGAGTCCAGCCCTCGGGAAACAGGCAGTCTTTGTCTTATAAGCAGACAATGACTCTTTATAACATGGGTCAACTCTACGAGGGTCTAATTTGTGGTTGAAATCTCCCATCAGCATGAACAGTCTCTATGAAATATCTAAATTGTATCCTGCATATCTTCTTTGAACTTTTCCAGTTCTAATGTATACTTTTTATCTCCAAACCCCCTGCATATACACATTTACTATGACTGACTTCATACTCTGGGGTAGGATCCAAGAACTTCACTCTACCAGCCACTAACCATTTACACTTGGCTTTCAGGGGGACCACCTTCTTGGCTACTTTATTTGATATCATATTTGTCCACCAGATGCACGTCCGAATTGTCCCTTTCTAGCCAAAGTATTTCGTTGAACATATCCTTCAAACAGAGGAGTTTCGTCACATAGCCAAGTTTCCTGTATGCATACAATTTCATGGCAATTATTAATTGTTTTAAGTTGCCTGAATTTGATGTTCTATTAAAGCCATTTATATTCCAGGTAAGTATGTCCAGGCCTCTCATCAATTTCACTTAGCCAGGTTTTTTCCTCATTTACGTATATCTTTTTGCTGTGTTTGGACCTACTGCAAAATCCTCCATTACATGAGGTCTTATAATGATTTTGAGATCCTCCTTATCTTCGCATCCCTGGTTGATCTGTCTGATCTATCTTAATCCCAACCCCGTATGCAGGATTTATCAGGAAGGGTTTCTCATACTTGTGTCCTTCTGACTGTTCTAGTCTGGGGGCAAATCTAATCTCTTCTTTAAGTAGCTCCTGCTCAGTGTTTAATAATGCTGACTTGACCAGCTGTGAATATAAGAGGACCTTTGTTATTTATTTTCCCATTCTATTTGCAGTAAGTCCCGCTTGTCTAAGATCGTTAGTCCCTATATCTCTCAAGCTTAGGCATTTGGAAAAGGAATAGAGCAATTGTGTCTGGTTTAATGGATTTAGTTTCCTTTCTTTCCATCTTTCTTTTGTTGTGTTGACTAAAACTATAACAATAAATAATTGTCTGATGATGATTCCCTGCCCTTCCCTTTCCCTTTTTTTCTCATAATCTCTTTTTATCTCTTTCCTTTCCACCTGTTTTCTCATACCATCATCGCACTCATTTTTATTCATAGACTGTGTTCTGGGGTTCTTTATTCTACTTTACAATTTCCTTTGCTCTATGCCTTCCTCTATATGTTCTTTATATTTTCAATATCCGTTTTTGTCTCTGAGTATCTTGTTTTCTGATCTTTTTGGGGCAATTTTGCTGCAGCATTTTGCCCTCCTTGTGTATTTACGATTTCCTTTTTCTTTTATTTAAAATTCATATTCTGCTCTCCCTGTCCCTTTTCCTCGATCTCTTTTTCCTAAGTATGTATTCTTTATATCTCCTTGCTTCTCCCTGTTTCTTTATAAGCATCGGTGGAGAGATAGGGACACACTCTGCTTTTTGTTCCAGGGTGGGACATCTTTCTCCTCCCCTATCTGAGGGGGTACAACTTCCACAAGCTTTTTTATATAACTGGTCTAACTATAGAAGGCATATGTTCTCTAATTTGCTTCAGTTCCCCCACAATCAGTTGTAACTGTTCTTTCTGAGTTTTTAGAATGTCATTAATCATCACTGATACTTTCAACAGGCCATGCAAATATTTTTGTAGGATCAGCATTACTTCCAGCATTGAGGCACTTGCAGTTGCTGTAATCTCGAGGGGAGATATTGATCCTTCTACAGGGTCATTCACTATAGCCGGGAGCAGTTCCATTCTTTCACTTGTCTCCGTTTGTACTCCTTACCTGTTGTTCAACCCCATATTGCTGTGATTATCCCCTCCCATCCCATTCTGAGTCTCGAAGCTTAAAGTCCGTAAGGATAAGGGGAGAAGGAGACAGTCTTAGCTCTAACAGGAAGTCACTTATATTTAATATATCGTGATGGCTTGCAGATGGCGACTCCGCATCCTATGATGTCAAGCTAGTTGATGCTGCTTGCTTTCTCACCCATAATTGTGAATCAGTTAATCGTTGGCTCTTCTTAAAGTGTTTACCCACAAAGTCTTTTATCAACATAGTAACTGATGCTCCACCTTTTACTCCCCCTGCTTTGTTTTGCTTGGGTGTTTTGATCTGTGGCTGTTTTATCTTGTTTTTACGTCTTGATCTTGGGATTACCTCCTCCACACAACTTTTGTTTCCTTCCCTCTTGTTATTGGTTTCTTTCAGCTCCTCTCCTTCTTCTGGCAATGCTGAAAGACTTCACACGATTATTTGGCCCTTAGGTGCTTTGGTTTTCCCTTGTGCCATATCCTTCTTTCTATTGGCTTGCCCGCCATATCTTATCAGCTATCCACAGCAACATTTTTCTATTTTAGATCCCAAATTTATGCAGCAGCTCTGCTCAAAGAAGGTTACTTAATATTTCCTCCTTTTTCACACTTATCTCTCTTCCACAAACTCTCCAGGTACTTACCTCTGCTCACCAACTGATTCGCAGCCTTACAACCCATTGCTGCCACCGTCCGCTGAACCTTTATTTTTTGAATTCTCCTGTCTCTGATCTAGGTTTAGATTTCAATATTTCCATAGGCCTTATATCTTCTTTTCCTTATTCTCTGATTTCCTTCACAGATATTGTTCAGCTGGGTATCTCCTGCCATAAGCCCGCCCCCCACAGCTCCTTGCTGGGGGCTAACTCAATTGCATCCCTTGTTCCCTGCCCTTAGCTATAAACAAGGGGCACTCAGGATTAAGGAGCTCTGGTCTTCCTACCTCCATGACCAGTCACTCCAAAATGCTAATAAAAGGCACATGAATCTTACAAGCGATTCCCTTCCCTGGATCTCCCTTTCTTAGTGTTGGCTTCGTTCCCCACAGCGGGACCAGGGCATGTCTATATGCTGGCCTTACCACAGAATTAGTCACAAGCTGCCTCAGCAACATTGACGGCAGCTGCTGAGACATCACGGCTTCCCAAGGGACCTCAAGCAGGGCTGGAGCGTGTCTCCACACTGTCCTTACATCAGCGGCCTCAGCTACAGTAGCGAGGTCACAAAGTGGTGAGGTTTGCATCCGACACTGACGTGTCCAATGATTTCTGGCTTCCTGTGTCTGACACTGATTCCGGCTCGCAGATCATGGCAGACAGGGTACGGTATGAGTCAGCAATCAGGTGAGCAGAGGTCCAGTGGATCAATCAACCTCCTTGAGGCACCATGTCATGCAGGTCATGTCGGATGTTGTGGATAGTCATTGATGGTGTCCACAAGTTGATGGTCTCTGCAGGCTATAGATGTTGTAGCACAAAGTGCAGATCTTGCATTGCTGGTAGTTGCTGTTGGTCACTGTAGCGCAAAATATTGGGTTCCCCGGAGGTTCGTCCTCATGCAGATGGCAAGATCTTCGGGGGAACAGATCAATTCACAGATGCAAAGTGCCTAAAACGTTAGGATTTCTAATTTTCTTTACGGAGGAGCTCAACTGATGCCAGAGTAAGGGTCCTGGACTTGAAGTGCACCTCTTGGGGATCATTAACTTACTCCAGATGAGGTCATCATGGCTCAGGCAGGTACAGTTGCAGGTCCAGCAGAAGGTCATCTGCACAATTGCAGGGTGACCTTTGGGGTTTGTTGTGTCCCTGTAGGTTCAAAAAGGAGGTACATCACAAGCCCTTCATCAACAATCTCCTCAACGATGATGCAGGACTGCGTACCGCAGCTTCTTCAGTAGAGAATTTTTAATTCTGCCTGCAGAATTGGAGGAATTTGGTAATTCTGTGTTACTCTTGTACCACAGAATTACTAAGAAATTCTGCCACTCCGCCAACGCAATTAAGACCGTTAGCTACCTCAGCTGATTACGCCATCTCTACTATGTGCCCAACTCCATCCCCAAAGGCAGAGGTTCAGCTCACCTAAACGTACAGCAGTGTGCCAACAGCAGAGGCCAACATCCTGACAAATGCGTTTATGCTAACTGTGCCAACACAACAAGTATTTCAATGGCAAAGCCCTATCCATTGTGAGAGTTTTGTACCTCTCCTATGCCTGCACCAGATGTAAGTTCCAAAAGCCTGGGTTTCTGACACTCACCAGGCTACTTCCCCTTGGGCTCTATTAGCCCTGGGGCATGTTATCAATGTGGTCAGGCCCACACTGAATGGACATAAAACTGGAATTATGACACAACGGTCATCAGGTGACACGTCAGATCAATAAGAATATACAACGCCATATTTGAATGAATTATTTTTACCTTATTGGTGCGCCAGCGAGTTTATGAGAAATAGAAGATATCAATCTTGTTGCCTGAAGCAACCGTATTACTTTTAAAATATGGCTGTTAATTCATTTTTGATAAAATATTATCACATATTTTGGTCCCATAATTTTATTTAAAATAAAACGTGGTACAAAAAAAATGTTAATTCACTTTGTAGATTTACATATAATCCAAACATGCTGAACTAGTTGTAGACAACCACCACTCCGTTATGGCCTCCATCGAACATGCATCAAATCACATATCTTTCATCGGTTTCAACTGGAGCTCAACCCATTGGTCAGGATCACAGTACGTGTGAAAGAGATTACGACCCTGCGTGGTTCTGCTAGTCGGTATTTGACAAATGACAAGGCAACAATCATAAACAAAATCAAAACATTGTACATAATGTGCAAATATGAAAAAGAGAAACGAGACTAAAAGCTGATAGATGCAAAATGAGGGACAGTCTTAAGAAATATCCGTAACCTTGCAATAAGCTCATTATAAACATTTAAACTGTGTTCATGCATTAAACCCCATGTTACAAATTGAGCTGCCTAGTATAAATACTTGCAATGCCGATGACTCAATATTTTAAAATATTGAGTGGTCTTGGCTTTTAGAACTGTTTGTGTCAAGATTTTATGAATCAGGAATTTTTCTGAGTGTGGTTTGAGTGTATGAAATTAGGATTGCCTTTACTGACTAGAGTGTCCTAACACAGCAACGTTGGTGCCCCTGTCCTGTTAGAGGGAGATTTCTGGTAAACCACATTAAACAGTTGTCCATTTCTAATTTGTCGCGCCTGAGGTGACGTCCGCAAGTGGGAATTTTTGTTTGTGGTAGGTGGTCAGTAGCCCTGCACCTAGATCTACTGTATAGGAAAGAGTGTCAATCTTTGAACAGGCTGTGTATGACCCCCAGAGTAGGGACACCACCGAGTGGGAGTGCTACTAGTAAGTGCAGTTGGTGGTATGAGATGGATGATTTTAATTTCTGTGTGTGAACCGAAACATTGCTGAGTTATGACATAGATGATCTTTATTGGAAGAAGGCTGACAATCTGGGTGGGCGGAATTCCACGGAATCTCGCTGAGGTTTTATATACCTCTGCATCCAAGGAATGTCATGGAGTATAGCTCAGCGAGTTCCACCCACCCCTACTTTAGAACTGGTCAGTGCATGGTGGATCTAAGATGCAGAACTTCGCACTGCAAGATTGTCATCAATAAAGAAGGACACTGGATCATGGCGCCCCAAAACCACCATGCGCATCGCATCCCCGACACAGGATCTCGCAACTCTCTGCAAACTAGGATTTAAGGTACTTCGGTCAGCTGGCCTAACTGGGTCCTGGTATTCGGCCTATTCTCCATCGAGGTCGGTCTGAACTTGGGACTTTGTCCCGGTCCAGCGCACCCATATAACCACAGATGGTGCTTTGTGCTTCTAGGCATTATTAATACTTAAAACTTTGAAATCACATATCTCAGGTTCTACTGATTGGATTACTCTATGTATCTAAAATGGCGTGGGATTTTTCTTATGTTGTGTGTTGACTTAATTTCTGCTTGTGTGCTCCCTAAATACTTTACATATTGCCTGCAAGATAAGCATGCCTGCTTTAGTGTCCGGTTTCCAGAGGGCAAAGAACAGGTTAATTTGGGGTCTGCTTGTGTTTCACCCTGACAGAAATTGGGGTTGCTGCTTCAGTAGGGTATCTACCCCTCAACCAGTAACCCTATTTCCAACATTGTTGTTTAGTGGTGAGATTTAGATTTGTGTTTGTGCAGTGCCATACAGGGATTTTGTGCAACACTAAAATCCCAGATAAATCATTTGATACCATTTTTAGTTTCTTTGAGTTTCTCCCTGGTTGGCCTTTTTGCTTTTTCTATATTCCCTGCCATTATACGTGACTGTTGTTCATGAAATCACAGGTCTAAGGTTATAGTCTGAGCTTGCCAACATGGATGCCTACACTGTGACTGAGCTCAAGCAGTTATGCAAGGAGAGGGGACTTCCAGTCAAGAATAGCAGAAAGCTGTAGCTCCAACAGGTGCTGAGAGCCTGGGTGGAAGTCCACCAGTCATTGGCAGCAAAAGAAGCGGTTATGATGTAGAAAGGCAAGAAGAAAACCTGGATATTAGTCCTGAGATGCAGCATTCAGGTGAGGGGGAAGATTTGTCTCCTAAGTTGGAACTCTCTGCTAGAGCAGTATATCTTCCCAAGGTCTGTCCCCAGAGGAGGTGGCAGACAAGTAGGCTGACATGGAGTTTAGGTTTCAGATGCCCAAGCTTCATATAGAAGAAAATAAAGGTGTCATGAAGGCAGATAAACCCTTCAAAGAAAAAAAAGACACTTGCCATGGAAGAGAGGAGAATGGCTCATTGACTGGACATCAGAGCTGAACAAGTGGAGTCCAGCAACATTGGTGGCCGCATAAGGGCAGTGCCCTCTGGAGACAAGAGGGTCCGCATTCCAAAGGACCTGGTGCCTAACTTTGTTATAGAAGATGACATCGACAAGTGGTTTGATGTCTGCGAGTTTGCTCTCTAGATGAATAAGGTCCCTGAGGAGGACTGGGGGTCCAGTCTCTGGAGGCACATACTCATTGAAGGAGGGATGCCATATTGGCCCTAGACAAAGGGGACAGGATACGGTATCCCCACATGAAGGACACTCTTGTTAGGAAGCATTGCTTCACCACACAAAAGTACAGGTAGAGAGAAATCCAGAAACTGCCCCATCAGTCCTACATGATTTGTGTAGATTCCATTTGCAATATACTGGATGATTGGGTAAGGGCAGTGAATTTAAAGATTAACAAGGGCTGTACAGTTTGATGGCAGGAGAGCACATGTTCAGGCTTTGTTTTGCAGATCTGTGCTAGCATCTGATTGTTTGGAAGCTCACTAACCCCAGAGGGCATGCCAATGAGGCGTACTACTGGCTCAGCACCAGGGTTCACAAGGAGGAATCTGTGGAAGACCACTACAAGGTTGGGCACTGTCCTCACCAGAACAAAGAGGGAGGATAAACATAAAACAGGAAGTTCTCTAAAGGTCCCCAAAGTATTCCACTGAGGGACGATTTCTAACCCCCACCTGAGCAAAAGAAGAATGGGTTCCCTGACCATAAGTTCTCAGGGAAGTTCACCCTTAGGTGCTCTGAGTGGCAAGAGATTGGGCACTTCAAGGGTGATGCAACGTGTCCCAAGTAGGCACAGTTCCCCCAGACAGACAGTGGGACTGGTTAGTGTAGCCCTAGTTAGTGTGGAGGTGTTAATGCAGAGGTTACCTTAGTGTCCCTGGGTGACAAAGATATGGTTCCAAAGGCTTGTATGCCTAGCAACACCAACATATACAGGCAATGTATCACTATCAATGGGAAAAGGGTTGAGGCTGTAAGGGAAACATGAACCAGAATGACATCCATGAGAGTAACTATTTATTGGCTCTGGTTCCCTTTCAATGGAGAGGGGTACCAAGCTCCTTGAGGGCAGCTTTGAGTCCATTCACATCTGTGGAATGTCTGCTGAGTAATGACCAGTAACGATCTGGAACGAGATGGAGCTCCAGGTATATCTGACCCCATGGTCCATTGCCCCCTGAGAGAGTTGTCAAGAGGACTTGTACCCCAGAAGAATGGGCCAGGAACCTGCCAAGAAGAGGAAGGAAAGGGGTGCAGGAAACCTGCCCCTGAAACTCCCATGTTCCAGGAGGAGGGAAAGCCTGAGGGACAAGACCATTGCCACCCAAGGAAACCTTGCTGAACTGACCAATTGGAGGAAGGAAAGAGATCACACCAATGAGTAGTTCTGCAGAGCTCAGAAGGAGTGCCCTGCTCTGGAGGCCCTACAGCTGCATGCTGTGTCTGAGGCAGCTGGTGGCACCTCTGGTGATCACTTATTTACTGGCAGAATAGTTTCCTGTAGAGTGAACTTAAGGCTCCTGAGCCTGGTGTAACCTACATGTTGGTGGCCCCCCAGTGCTACAGGGCCGTCCTATTCGAGGTGCCTCATGATGTTTCCCTGGCACGCCATCTAGGGTAGGATAAGCCTTTTTGCATACTTGTCACCCACTTCTATTAGTCCCGGATGAAGATATGCTCTGCAGGTCATATCCAACCTGCCAGGCCAATGGGAAGTTAGAAGGGAGGCACAAGGCACCTCTAGTTACCCTTCCAGTCATTGGCACCCCCTTTGAAAGGGTGGACATTGACATTGTTGGACCTCTGCACTCTAAGACAGCCCTGAGCAACAGGTTTATTCTGGTCTTGGAGGACCATGCCATCCGATACCTGTTGACTATTCCTCAGAGGAAAGTGACTGCACCCGCAGTGATTAGGGCACTGATTGGGATATTTACCCATGAGGGTGTTCCCCAAGGAGGTAGTATCTGATTGTGATGCCAACTTTATGTCAGCGTGCACAAAGTCAATGTGGGATGAGTATGGGGTAACATACAAGTTCTCTACACAGTATCATCCTCAAACAAATGGACTTGTTGAGAGATTGAACAAGACTGTTTAAAGCATGATCATGGGCCTTTCTAAGCTCTTGAGGAAGAAGTGGGGGGGTCCTCTTGCCATGTCTATTATGTGCGTACAGGGAGATACTGCAGAAAGGGCTTGGAGTCTGCCTCTTTGAACATCTGTATAAGGCCAGAGGGCCTCTCAGCATGGTGAAGAATGGATTGGAGCAAACTCGCAAGATATACCCTCAGGCTGTGGTCAGCTACATGCTGGCCCTCTGCACTCAGATTAAGCGCTTCTGGAAGAAGCAAAGGAGAATCGGGAAGCCAGTCAGGAGGTTATGAAATAGTGCTATTACCAGAGGGCCACTCTGTTTGAGTTTTATCCTAGCCAGAAAAGTGTGAGAGATGGAGCCTTGGGGGCAGAGGGCCCTACAAGATCAATGGCCCGTTCTGGGCCCTATGAGGTGAAAGAGCACAAGCAGGATATCACCTACATGGTGGACCTAAAAACTCACAGGAACCCTTTGAGGGTCCAGCATGTCAATTGCCTCAAGCACTACTTTGAGAAGTCTGAGGATACCTTGTTCCTAGTACGGGATGGTGGAGTGGAGGAGGAGAGTGGACCTCTCCCTGACCTCCTTTCTTCTAAGGAGCTTGATAAGTCAATGGAAGGCTTCAACCTCTCATCATACCATGACCCTTGAGCAACAGAGGGACTGTCACCAAGTGTTGGGACAGCTCTACTCCCCAACTCCAGGATTCACTGCATGAAATTGACACTGGGACTTTATGCCTCTGAAGAATAAGATTAATAAGCAACCTGACAAGGTGAAAGCCAGCATAAAGGGGGAAGTCTCCAAGATGCTGGAGCTTAGGGTAATTGTGCCTTCATGCAGCCCTTTGTCCAGCCCAGTGAAGTTGGTCTCCAAGGCTGCCACTATGGATATCACCCCCAAACTCCTGTTCATTATGCATTACCGGGGACTCACACCATCCCCCATTATTATGAGCTCGATTGATTGGGGCTGCCAAGTTCCTCAACACATTTTATTGAACATCTGGGCACTGGCAGATCACCCTAACTGAGGGGGCCAAGCAGGTTTGCTTTGTCTACTCTAGGAGGACACTTTCAGTTTTGGGGGATGCCCTTTGGCTTGAAGAACACCCCTCACACCTTCCAGAGATTGGTCAACCAGATCTTGGCTGGGTTGAAGAATTTCAGTGCTGCCTGTCTAGATGACACTCCAATGTTCAGTTCTAGCTGGGAGGATCACCTGTGCCACCTCAGGGAAGTGCTTCAGGCTCTGCAGAGTGCAGATCAGACTATCCAGTCCATTAGGTGGAGGATAGGGCTGGGTTCTGTAATCTACTTGGGTCACCAAACCCCTCCAGGTCACAATTTAGACCACACTGGCCGTCCTTGTTGCTACCCTGACAGAGCTAATTTCAAAGCAGTCAAGACAGTTGATCTGGATGGATACATGCCAGACTGCTTTTGACACACTGAAGAAGGCTGTGTGCACAGCACCCATGCTCAAGGACCGGATTTCTCGCAGAAGTTCATCTTGCAAACAAATACCTCTGAGCATGGCATAGTGACTTCGCTCTTACAGCTGAACAATGAGGGCCTAGATCAAACAGCAGACTTCATCAGCAGGAGAGAACAGAGAACAGAGGTGGAGTGCTAGAGAGGGAGGCATTTGCAATGGTCTGGGCACTGACGAAATTGAGACCAGACAGGTTTGGGACTCTCTTCTAAGTTAACACAGACCACAGACCCCTCACATGTCTAATGAAGATGAGGGGTGAGATTCTTAAACTCTTGAGTTGATCCATCACTCTGTAAGGAATGGACTTTAAGGACTATACGGTGGAGCATCATCCTGACACTAGCAAGTCTCCAGGTCTCCAGGTTCTTCCACTTTAGTTCTGAAGAGAACTCACATATGGGTCAATCAATCAGGGGTTAATATAGCATGCCACTCACTTGTGAGGGTCTCAAGGCACTGGGTGTGTAGTTCTCTCTGATTTTAGCTGGAGGGGGCAAATGTTGGACCTGACATTAGTTTCATGGTTTTCCCTAGCTTTTTGTCTTCCAGCCTCCTGTTTTTGACGACTTCATTTTTGGTGGACTCATGACTCTGCCCAATAGACCAATTGTAAACTAAACCTGGGCATAGTACTACGCTAGGCTGACAGAGCATACATAGTTTGTACTAATTTGCACTCCGCAAATTGCACGTAGCACAGTATAAAAACTGTGACTAATCACGTAGTGTAGCAGCTAAATCAACAACATCCTCAGATGCTTTGATAAAGCAATTTTACATGCTACAATGCATATAACCAATTCACAAAATGTATTTTTTTCAATGAAAACATTAGGCAATGAGAGAGCTGATGATTTTGGGGTCCCCCTAACCTAGGGGAGGACCAAGCAGATGCCTTGACCACAAAGAGTATAAACAAAAAGAACATCTTGTTGAACTTCGGTGGTGGTCCCATCCTCTTAGGACCACCCCAAGCACAGTTATTGGCAAAAAAACAATCCCAACCAAAGGCCCTGCAAAGCATTATGGGAAGAAGTGGGCAGTGAATATTATAGTATCCAATATCAAAATAATTCTACAAAGAGCTGCAATTCAACTAGTCATTACTAGATGTCCCTCACGAGTCAAATGCAAAAGCATTGAACCCCTTTCACTAAGCATTTGCATTTGACTAGTGAGGGACATCTAGTAACGACTAGTTGAACTGCAGCTCTTTGTAGAATTTATTCATATTGGATCCTATAATATTCACTGCCCACTGCTAATCTCATCCCAAAATGCTTTGCAAGGCCTTTGGTTGGGATTGTTTTTTTGCCAATAACTGTTCTTGGGGTGGTCCTAAGAGGATGGGACCACCACCGAAGTTCAACAAGATGTGCTTTTTGTTTTCAAGGCATCTGCTTGGTTCTCTCCCTAGGTTAGGGAGTATCCCAAAATCATCACCTCTCTCACTGCTTGCTAATTTTTCAGTTTCACTTTTGTGAAAATCCTACATGCTCTTTAGCATATAAAGATAGATATTTATTTTATCATAACTGGCACTGTGCAAGGTGCCATTTGCAATTAGTTTACAGTGCAGAAAAGTACACAGTGCCATCAGCTACGCTACGCAGTTCTACATGTACTACGTGTGGCTACGTGTAGTGCTACTATGCAAACTACGCCCAGGGTTATTCTAAACTGTGCTCAAGTCTTATGCTCTCTCCTTTAAACATGGTAAGATTGGCTTGCATCCAATTGGCATATTTGATTTCCTTACAAGCCTCTAGTAAAGTGGTAAAGTAAATGCTGCTAGTGGGTCAGCAGCACTTATTGTGCCACCCACTTAAGCAGCCCTCTAAACATGTCTCAGGCCCCCTATTGCAACCTGGATGTGCAGTTTTAATCTGTCGCGTAGTCCTGGCAAGATAAGCTTCTTGAAAAGGCCCACACAGTCCTTTATAATACATATAGGTCACCCAAGGGGTAGGCCATAATTAGCCTATATAGAAGGGTGCATTGTATTTAAAAATCTCTGAAATTAGTTTTTCCTGCTGCAAGGCCTACCTCTTCCTTAGGATAACACTGGTTTAACCTATTACATCTACTAAGTGATAACTTTCAATTGGGAGCAGATATGAATGTTATGTTTGGTATCTGAGAAATTGTAATTAAAATTCCTCTTTAATGGTAAATTCAGATTTTAGATACGATTTGGAAAATGCCACTTTTAGACAGTTGCAATTTTCCTGCTCTAACTATGTGTTGCCTGCAGCCTGTTCCTAGTTCACATGACTGGGTGTAGTTGATAGATGGTGATGGAGCGAGCTTCAGAAATATATTTTGTTTCGCAAAGTTAAACTTCCACAATAAAATAATTATATTAATCAGCATGAAGTGAAATGTATTAACCAACCTAGATTAAAATGCATACACGACATGAGGGACTAACACATGTGCTCTTTGTTGCAAATGCATGTTTGTAAAAATAATAAACTAACCTTGTCTATTGTCTTTGTCAGTATTAAATGTGCCTGTTTTATTAATGGCAAGTGCTTATTTGTGTGTGCTTATGTTTTGTCTTTTCGTCTTTTCGTCTTTATGTGGCACAAGAATCATGTTTGATACTAAAATGCTTTGGCTAGGTAACATTTATTAATGGGTTAACAAAGGGGGGTGGGTAACAGGATGAATTCTAATTCTTTCAATAATTATTCTTTTGTGTTTGTTTGAATAATAGTCATCAAGAGAGAGGTCTGAGGCCTAACGTTTTAAAGATGGTATTGTCGAGTCCTGTCCAGAAAGAGCAAGAGCCCTGCGTGGAAAGTTTTATCACGTTGAAAATATTTGCAAGCTCAATTGAAAAATTGTAGTATACGTACTCTTGGAAGGACTAAACCAAGGACGGAAACCGGCAAAGATTGCCAAGCTAAGGAAGTCACGGACTGTCATTTGCAAATTGTTTCTTTTTGAGGAAGCTGCGTGACTTGTGAATAAGAGACAATAGACTCTAAGAAAAGTTTGAACTAGGCTTCGAAAAGATGATGACACCATGTGGACTGACGTCTGTCAGCCAATGAAAACTTTGGATGGCAGGAGAAAAGAATACTTTTTAGTGAGATTAGCTAGGAAAAAGGTATAAAAATTGCCCCCTTGGGTAGGAGGGCGTTTCTCGTTTTCCGATTCCTGTTGGGCGTGTCGTGCTGAAGAACGTTTGGAGCACGTAAGGATAATAGGGTTAAATGACTTTTTCTTTTAGGTGAAACGAGTTTTAGACAGGGAAGTCAGAGTTTAGGTAATGGAAACTGTTTATTCTTCTTTAATCATGCTAATTGATTTTGCTTGAAAATGCCAGTCTAATTTGCTGTTCCTCAAATAAAAACTGCTAATTTTATGCTAATAAAGAGAAACTTTAAAATGCACTTTCTTTGAATAAATAGTTAATAAATAAGATTTTTGAAAATAACGTTGTTTATTTTACTGGCAAATGTGGATTTCTATGGTTGGTTAAAGTCCTACCAGGATTTCATGTATGTATGGTTAGGGATACTTTCTGATTGAAAGTGCGTAAATGATTCTGTAATTTAGTTCGAGTCAAACTTTGAATTGTTACTTAATGTACATTCAGAAGGAAACAAGTTTGTTATTACCTGTTAGAAGGGTAGAGTAAAGTTTACTTTATCAACGATTGAATATTCTGTGAGAATAGTGTTGTCTATTTCACGCAAAGGAATACTTGAATGACTGTAAAAGCTATCACTTTATTTAGCGAAACAGACAAATGGTTTGTTTTTCTGTTGTTATTAATTGAAATTCATTAAAAAGTTTTCTTAAAATGGCGCTGTGAAAATATTTTGTAAAGGAGGGGTGAGCTCTAAGAGTGGGAGACGAGAAGCTGCAGCGGCAGTATACGTCACAGGGTCCGCGCTGTGATTGGCTAACATACGTCACAGCAAGCGCACTGATTGGCTCACGTGACAAAAACGAGTTGATAGCTGATTGGCTTATCCTGAAAGCAGTATTTCTATTGGTTGAGCAAGGTGGTGACGTGGCTTAACCTGATTGGCTTGTTGGTGTGTTTCGCGCTCGGATTGGTTGGGTTTGCGGAACAACAAGGAAATACTTACGATCATTTAGAAATAAGCGGATTGAAGTACTGGGTTCTTAAGAACCCAGCGGTGCCAGGGAACACACCCAAAGACTTCGAGTTCTCCTGTCTCAGACTACAGAAACGCAGGGACTTCTTGGTGACTTCAAAGATCAAATTTATTGGCTGTAGCCAGTAACAGGTATCCTAGAAGTACAACACAGTGTATATTCGCAGAAGACTGCTCAACCTTACAAAGCCAGCCATCCCTTTTTATACAAAATATTATGCTTTAGGCAAACATTCCTTATTTTACAGTTGACCATTCACATATTTCTACGACAAAGAAAAAGCAGATTCATGATGACAAGCCCATTTTCAGTTTGTTCAGCCCACAATCAATTACCCGGCAAGGCCCAACACTTTTCATCAGATATCGGACGGACCCCTAATAAAATCGGGCACCTCCTCATCGTAAAGCAGGCCATAAAGAAAAAAACAGAGACAGGTGTGTGTAAGATTAGGCATAGTTGTGTGCGATGAAGCGTTTATGGTATGCTGTGCCTTGATCCTAATCTCGATCAGCCACTGGGAAAGGAACTGGCCGAACAGGTTTGGCTTCGGGCAGTGGAGTCAGCTTGCCCAGGTCACACAGAAGTCAGCAAAAGGTGTACGTGTCCCAAAAGATTCATTCGGCCTTATTCATCGGCCTATGTGAGGGCAACCACAAGATGGCTGCCATGCACAAAATGGAACCCGAGGGTTCAGGACGGGATCCCTGATTTCAGGGTGTTCTCGCCACTCGAATACGACAAAAATGCTTGTATATAGTATACTTGTCATTCTCGGTCTGCTGATACCAAAATCGTCATGATACGACGATGTTTATGACACGGGTCCAGAATTTCAGTACCACAGACCCTCCTTTTGCCCTTACATAGGCAATTAACCTATACTCACGCTAATCTGAGTCCAGGTCTATATTCATAAAATCATTGAGATGTTGCTGTAGCATCATCCTATTGCTTAGCTCATCTCTCGATACAGGTTTCCTTACACATAATGCAGCACAGAGGCCACATATAGCAGGAGCACACTGTACGCATAGACAGAACAGGAAAAGAATGGCTAAGATCATCCCAATGACCATCAGAATCTTCCATCCCCAGGCGGATAGCAGTTCCCAGAACCACCCCATCAACGACCAATCTCCGTTATCCACATGAATAGATTCAGAGATCTTATGTAGTTTGGAAATGGCCTGGTACACTGTTGGAGCATTATCTGGAATGAAAACACAGCAACTTGATTGGGATCACTTTATATACCCACCTTGGTCTGCAAGTATGACATCTAACGCAACTCTGTTCTGAAGAGTCATAAGACGATCCGATTGGAGCTCAGCAGTCAAGTTACTAAGGGCACCGGCGGTTTCAACTACGGTGGATTCAACCACCCTCGTTAATTGCCTTATGTTCCTGCTGTTAACCATGGGTCCCCAAAACGGCAGAAAACCCTTCACGAAATCTCCCAATTCTTGTCCTGCAGTATCTTCCTTACTGAAGACACCACTAACTACCCTTGTTTTGTGGTAATCTGCCGCAGCTGTGTAGGTGGGAGGCAACAGGAATTAAACAAAACATGTGCCCGAGAAGTCAGGGGGCAACCATGTGTAGGCTCTATCATGACAGATGAAATAGGTACCCCTAGCTGCTAGGAACGAAGGGGAAGTCTGAGATGCAAAAACATATGTCTCAGTGCAGATACTCTTCCCTAACTGAGCTCCGGGATTCTTGCCATTACCTTGCAGACATAGGTGACCCTGATGGGGTACAATCCAAATCGGGGAGGATCTCTTTGCTCGCTGGTTCTCACTCAGAGTAACTCCATATCCGGTCACGTTCCATCCAATATACGCTAGTGTCTCATCTCTAGGGATAGTCTCATAGGAAGTAGCTTCTCTAATCATATCTACTATA
The DNA here is from genome assembly GCF_964261635.1 of Lissotriton helveticus. Lineage (NCBI taxonomy): Eukaryota > Metazoa > Chordata > Amphibia > Caudata > Salamandridae > Lissotriton > Lissotriton helveticus. The sequence goes on along the minus strand of NC_136068.1, from coordinate 872,484,508 downwards.
CCCTTAACTAGAGCACTATTCTTTGGATTACCTTTTACAGAACGTAGGGGGTGGACTTCATGAGCATAGATGAACATTGTTCTGTATGCCCACACAGAACCATTATGGCTGAAAGGCAGGACCAGATAAGGGATACGTTTATCAGTAGTATGAGGCATAAGACCACACACCCAACAGTTAGTCGTGTTCACTACTAATTGGTATTGGTGCAAAAGCTGAACGAAGGAGTTATTGATAAACTCTAAACGGATTCATGATCAGGAAAAGGGTGAAAAGAATGTGAGAAAACAGTAGAAGGAGGCATGGGCTGTTCAGTGGGTGCAAATGTCACTCGAAAAGAGAATAAACCATATCCTATTAAAAACATCATTACACTAAACAACATAAAAATGCATAATATCAAAAAGCGCTTTCTGGTCATCAGTATACATATTTTGGCTTTAAAGTTCATCTCTTTGGCAGGTCTCTCCATCTTGAAAAACTCCATCCTCTAACCTTGCTGCTCACGGAGGTAGGGTGTTCCGTGCTAAGGAATGCACCTGTCAGTCCAAGGGAAACGCCCAAGAACCAACCAGAACCTTCGACCTTGTGTCTTCGGCTTGCACTCCAAAGACTTGTCGCCCGCGACCCTACAGCTGAACCCGGATGGTGGTTCGAAAAACAAAAATAAAAAAGTGTCTCAGATAAGAGAGCTGCAGTTTCAAAAATAGCAAAGAAAAGGAATTTATTTGTCTATAGTTCTCGGCCTCAGATTATAACGGCTTTTTCCAGGTAATGTCTGGTCTTGAAACAAGAGTTCAGGCTGGTAGTGTCCAATCGAATTGACGGTGGCACAGCTTCTTGCAGAAGATTGTCACTTTCACGTTCAGAAATTGTTCCTTTTACACGTGCATCGCTGAAGGGCAGAAAACGAGGCACAGTCTCAGTCTCAGAGTCAGCAATACCCATTGGACCCACCGGTCGTACGGCAGAGGCAAAGGGACCCTCTTACAATGTACGCCGTGGGTCCAGTTCTTCTTCCCTTCCACTCGCACGGCTGATCTCGTTGACAAAAGGACTAGGTGGGGGCCGGTCCAACGGGGCTGATCATTCCTGATAATTCACCAGTACACTAGTGTGTACTGGTGAATTAAAACGGCTGGTAGCTTAATCTTGCATACCACTACCTGGTCAAGAATTGCATGGTGTGCTTGAAATACAATCCTGGTAGGGGAACCCCAACTCCAGGTAGTGGTATGCATGATTAAGCTACCAGCCATTTTAATTCACCAGTACACACTAGTACGAATATTAAAGTTATATAGTGGGTGTGTCTGATGATTTTATATCACTCTTATATGTTGGTCACACGAATGAGCTACTGTTGTAAGCTTTCTGTCTAGCACCTTTTTGCACGCATTTCTGTTTATGTGTTGTACAATTTCTGTGTTTTGTACACTGTTTTCGTTTGGAATTGGAATGGCAACCAATGATGAGAAAGGGGCATAGAATTGGTAACATCTGCCAAGCTCCCCGAGGGTTGTTCGCCCGTGAGGTGCCTTCCTTTCCACCACACATTTTTTCATTCTGTTTTACACTTGTTTAAGTGTGGGTGGATGTACTGTCTGAATGAAGGCAGACATTATTGACATGCTGAGTTGAGTGCTACCTTGAAGTTTTAGATGCAAACTGTGATTTGCTGTGGACAGCAAGACATTAGAGAACACACACCCCTCTGTGAAGAGGAAAGGGTTTTTTTCTGGCACTTTGTAATAACATAACCAAAAGAGTGTACACTCATGTCGAGTAGATAGATACTACTAACCGTCCTGAGTACAGGGATCTTTTTGTGAATTGTCTGCTACAATCGGCAACAATGTAGCTGGATTCAACGTGTTGCATTTCTGTATGTGTACATGACTCGCTAAAAGTGTCAACTCGTAACCTGACAATCGAGCACTAGTTAAGTGCTGTGTCTTGGTCCTGTTTAACAAAGTGTCCACTGCATGTGGAACCATTACAATCAACATATTATTCATCACTAAACCAGCAGACTGTCGAATAGAAACAGCTGCTGCCGCTGTGGCTCTCAAGCAACTCGGCAACGCTCTAGCTACCGGATCCAAAGTCGCCGAAAAATACGCGCATGGACGTTGCTTGTCCCCAAAAGACTGTGTCAAAACTGACAATGCACAACCTTCTTTCTCATGGACATACAGTGTAAAAGGCTTACTGTAGTCGGGGGTACCCAACACAGGAGCCGAACACAATGCATCACGCAATTCGGAAAAACTTTTCTGACAATCATCAGACCATGGAAGGAGATTCGGTGTATCTTTACAAGTCAATGCTACCAAAGGTTTGGCCAGCAGAGAAAAATTTGGTATCCATTGTCTGCAATATGACGTGATACCCAAGAAAGCACGCACTTCTCTCTGTGTCATTGGCACACTCAATTTTGCAATTGCCTGAATTCTTTCTGGGGTCAGTTTCCTTCCCTCCTTCGATAAGAGATGACCTAAGTAGGTCACTTCTTGTCGACAATATTGTAACTTTGAAAGTGACACTTTGTGATGTAAATCAGACAAATGACGCAACAATGACAACGTTGCTTTTTTACAAATTTCCTCGGTATCTGCAGCGACTAGAAAATCGTCAACGTACTGAATAAGAGCAGCACCATCAGGTAAAACAATCGTATCAAGCTGTGTCTTCAAAGCCTGACTATATATTGATGGACTCTCACAATAGCCTTGGGGAGCGCGTTTGAACCGGAAGCTTCGTCCTCCTAAACAAAAGCCGAAAATATCCCTACTCTCCTCGGCAATTGGGATGCTGAAAAGGGCATTTTTCAGGTCAATCACCGAGAACCAAGTCGCAGAAGCTGGAATCATAGTCAATAGGGCAGTGATGTCAGGAACAACCGGAAATTGTGGCACAACGATTTTATTCACCTCTCTAAGATCGATCACAAATCTGTAAACGGGTGGCTGAGAAGGGTCAGTACGCTTCAAAACAGGCAGAACAGGACTATTGCAAACGTTGCCTCTTGTCTCTTCAATTACATCTTTTTCAATCAAATCATAAATGATCGCTAATAGCGCCTTTTCACCTTCACTAGAGATCTTGTATTGGGGAATGCGTGGCATTTTAACATTGGCTTTTAATGTTACAACATAGGGCGGTATCTCCAAAAGACCCACATCATTAGGACCAGTAGCCCAAATAGAATCAGGAAGAGAAAACAGTTCTGCCGGAAGTTTATCCTTCGATAAATACATTGAGGAGACCACTTTCTTACCCAGTGTAAGTTGTACTCCCGATGGAGAACAATACAAGGTTGCATACAATCTTTTCAACAGATCCAATCCTAACAAGTTCTCACCACAACCCGTCGTCAGAATAAGGGGTGCTTCGAATTCACAAGGTCCAACAGAAAGAGACATAGGACTAGAAATCGGGTTCCTCACCGGGGCGCCAGAAAAACCTACTGAAACATTCATTTCGCCAGACAAAGGTGCGCCAGGGAGTTTAGAGTGCAGAATAGAACTTTTTGTAGCACCAGTATCCAACAGAAATGGTTCTGACACACCTGATGTAATCTCCTCAACATAAGGTCCACTCTGATCTACTGGAACTGAAACAACTCCTTCTCTTTGTCTATGGCTGTCCTAGCAATCATCACCTTCCATATTCTCACCTTCTGTATAATAGTCATCAGCATAGTACTGAGTCGTCCTACCAGACGCGTTATTCTGTTGATCAAAACTATTCATTGAATTCTGTGGAGGAAAGGAACGTGCATTCTGGGGGAAACCTCCACGTCCTCTACCTCTAGATGCTTGTGGAACACCTCGACCTCTTGCGCTAGGAACACCATTCATACGCTGTAACAAAACAGGACAGCTACTTTTAAAATGACCTTCTTCTTTACAATATGCACACTGATTAGGGCCTACAGGAAAATGTTGTTGAGAAAACTCGAACCTTTTCGAGTTTCTCTGAAACTGCTGAGGTTGCTGATAATCACGCGACCTTTACGGGGCGGATAAGCTTGCTGTAAAAGAACCTTCGTCTTTAACTCTTAAGTTTTCTTGTCTGCTCTATCCTTCTCATCCTTGTCTCTATTTTCATAATACTGTGCAGTAGCCAATATCTGTGCTGAAGAGGAAACGGCCCAAGAACTCTCTGAGTCTTTCAATTTCTTACACAATTCAGGAAGTAAATTATGTACGAATTTGTCAACGAACAACCGTTGACCACCTTCTGTACTCATATCTTGACCACTGTGGTTGATAAACGTTTCCTCAAACCTAGTGAAGAAATCAGACACGGTTTCCTCTTTCTTCTGCTTACATGCAGACAATTTGTCCCAATTCACTCGCATAGCAGGCATTAAAGTCTTCATGTAAGTAACGATCTTGCCAGGAAGTTCTGCAACTAAAGGCTCAGGTTTAGCACCACCAACTTGTCGGCCATCTGCAGCAGCAATATTAACCCAGGTATCACCTAACTCCTGCGCATGATCCGTGTGACGAATCAAACCCCATAAAGGCTGTGGGACAACATTTCCAAACAACATGTCTATATCAGCTAGATTCATGACACATGAGTCTGCAGTCTGTGATAATTCCTTATATTACCCTGCAGGATTTTTCCGGGGATCAGGCAAAGTCTGCTTAAGGGCCAAAACTTCAGCTCGCTTCCAAGGAACATATACAAAAACACGCTGAAAGTGAGCCGGCACAGCTACAATATTAAGACCAGCATCAGCCTGAACTGCCTCCTTCCACACTGGAGGAACTACTCTCATTGGATATTGTCTCGCTTTTCTCCTAACAGAGGGATCAGGCTCGAACAACGATCGAGAAATATCCTTATTCCGGAATGACAACAATGTCACTACTGCTTTCTCAACATCGGGACCCACAATCGTGCCTTTCGCAAACTCGAACCGTACACGGCACAGCTCAGGTGGATTGGGCTCCAAATCATTATCCTCCAAATCCGCACAAAGTAAAACACACATTTTCTCAAAAACATATCTCTGCTTCGGTGCTTCCCACTGATGGAAGACATCCATAACAGACTCTAGCTCATATCTTGTGGGGTCTGTAACCCATTTATGTGCCAAATAATCCAATGTTTCCCGCTCTCTAGAGTCGGGCAGTTGACTACGCAACTGTTTGCGCGTTGAAACAGGGGTCATACTTGCTGCCCCAAAGAGAGGAGATAGGAGACTAGCAACAGTGTCAGTCATTCTCTGTCGAACAGAAGGAGAAGTCGACGAAAGAACAGGGGGAAAAACAGAGTGAGGCAAGGCAGACGCAGATGCAGACGCAGAGGCAGTATCAGGAGGTATATCAGAAGAGGTAGTTGATGCAGTAGGCAAAGTTGTAGGGAGTAAAGGCGGAACAGGTAGCAAAGTCGGCGGCCCTTGAGGGGGCTGCGCCGTAGCAGTAGGAGCCAACTGAAGAGGAGCTGGCGGCTGTGGAAGAACCTGAGGCAACACAACCGGAGGTTGCACAACTAAAGTTTGCGGAGGTGCAGTAGCACTCTGCGCATAGGGGGGTGGCGAACTCAATAAATGTGACATTAGAGGGTCTTTCTCAAGTTCCTTTGCTACATCTTGCTGGAGAGGTGACAAAACTGGGTAGCATTTATCAATCACCATTTTACGTTGCCTGTGCAACTGCTCACTTGCTTGTTCCTCTTCGTTATCTTTATACTGCATAGCAGCTTGCATTATCGAGATACCCTTTTCTCTTTTATTCCTCTTTGCTAATTTAATTTCTTTCTGTTTGGCTTCCTTTCGCCATAGGCGGAAAGAGTCAAAGATCGCCGTCCGGGCTTTCTTCTTAAAAAGTCTAACCTCTAGATTATCTAAAATCTCTGTGTCAAAACTACCATATTGGGGCGATTTTAGAACACCATCCTTCCTGGTGTATCGGATCCATACTTCATTATATGTGATGGGGCCTACGCCATGCTTCACATAAAGCTCATAGGTTGGAGTTCCAATCGGAGGAACCGGACACGAGTCCTCCAATCGGGAATCCCTATTACAACCAAGACAAAACAAATTTCCAAGTCTGCTAAGACCAGGCATCTTCGCTCTCTAGTCTAGCTTCAAACTTCAAAGGATTATCGAATACGATAGTCTTGTGAATACACGAGTCCCTCGGCTTAGGTACTTGCAAGTTCCAAATCAAAGATCCCAAGGAGATACCCAAAACTAAGAACCAAACTAAGGACTGGGAGATGCTCCACTCATACTTAACTGAGGTATCGATGATGTCACCAGAAGCCTCGTCTATCGTCTCGCTCTACAAATCATCAAAAGGGTCCAAGACAGGGCGATAGTCAGGGCAGCAGTCCTTCGTAGCCGTTGGGAAGCGGAGAACCTCGCAGCAAAGACTTTCGGACCACGACGACATACAGGGGTCGATGAAGTGGTTGGCCTTCCTCCAGAATTTCACACGGAGCTCCTCACGAACCTCTGGCTTGGACCGGTACCGCTGAAATCGCCCCACGTTGGGTGCCAACTGAAGTACTGGGTTCTTAAGAACCCAGTACTTCAGGATTTGATTAAAAACATGAGTTATTACTACAAGAAAGAGGAAAAGAAGCTTACATGGCTTCAGAAATTGAAAAATATATTTACACCTGATAAGAAAATTGAAACGCGAGGTGGAAAGTTACTTCATAAGTACAACACACCTGCAGCCTAAATGGAAGGTGAATATGGTTATAATACTTGCCTTTGGTTTGATAATTGGATGGAATATACCAAAAATGATGGTGTGTTAGCATGGCCGGAAGATTGATCATTTAATATGAGGGTTTTGAAAAATTTGAAACAGACTTCTTTTAAACCAGCTTGTACATGGTCTACCCCGATAGTTTCTCCAGGAACTACTCCAAGTGCACCACCACATAATGAGGAGTCACCTAGATTATACCCGAATAATACAGAATCTCCCGAAAGAATAGAAACGAGAACTAATTCTAGTAAATATGGTGAAAATAGAACTTTTCCTGAAACCCCAGTTTTGAGAAATGAGACTTCCAGAAATCTAATGAGAACAGGAAGAGGTGAGGAAACTCAAAGTACTTCAGAATATTTACGATCAAAAGAAGAATTAATACAACAGTTAACTAAAGGCATGGAGGCAGTAACAGTTCGAGTAACGATTGGTCCTGTTCAACCAGTATTCGATCAGGGAGAAATTAGACATCCAGGTTTAACTATTCCAATAAATGCAGAAATGCACCGAGAAAAAACAATGATGCCTGATTTAACCTTTAATCAAAGTCCATCATGTAAATCTCCAGCTGGTGCAGAATCTGATACTGAAACCCCAGAAAAGAGTGTTGATAAAACAGATTCAACGACCCAAAAACTTGATGTAGCTAGATTAAAAGCAGATTTGGAGGAATTAATTATTGGCACAATTGGACCTGACAATTTAAAGCATTATCAAGATGATGAATTACTATTTATTTTTAAAATTGTACAATGGAAAACGAAAAATAAATATGAACAGTTAGAAGAATTATCTACTGAATTAGAAATTGACTTGAGCAAACAAAAAAATTTGGGAAACACTACAGATTAGAATTTACTGAAAGAGACATTGAAAACTTTAATACAATGGGAAGAATTTTGCATATAAAAATTGTGTATATAAAAAGAATAGGAGACTTAAGCAAATGGAGAGTGAAATGGACAAAGAAAAGAGAGGAAGAAAGGAGAGAAAGAGGCATGGTAGCAAATCAGTATCCAATGAGGGAAATAGCAGGAGGTGGATATGTGCATGTTCCCTGGTCAAGACAAGACATCTTATTGTTCACAAATGATTTTCCTCGACTGAGAGGAAAGCCAGTGGAATGGTATCGACAGGTGGATAGATTCATAAAAGTTTCAAAAGTTCTGTGGATTGATCTTGATGGATTCTTTGACATTGTTGTCCCGTCAGATCTTTGGACAAAATGTAAAGTTTCTGTAAGTTGGCCAAAAGTAGAACCTGCTCGAGATGCTATTACAGGTGCTCCATCATCAGAAGTTATGGGCTTGTATGATAAAATAATTTATTGGTTGAAAAACAAGATTCCCCGAAAAGAAGTTGATTGGGTTAAAATAGACAGAACAAATCAAGAGCCAAAAGAATCAGTACATTCATTTTATGAAAGATTACTGTTAGTATTTACAAAATACAGTGGCTATGAAAAATTAAGTGAAAAAGACATGAGCCACTTCATATACAGATTTGTTTATGGTCTAAGACCTGAAATTGGTGAGATGATGAGAAATGGGATTGTTGGTTGGCAATCGCTCTCAGTTGATGACATTCTGAGGAAAGCAAAATACTGTAGTGATGAGATAGATGCGAAGCAAAAGAAGTTAAAAGAAAAGGCAATGTGGGCACAGGTGAAGGTAGCTGAACAGCAAATTGCAAATTTGGAAAATAAAAATGTCAATGTTAATCAAAATCAGAATCAAGGCAAATGTAAGGGTAATTATAATACGCCAAAGTTTAATGTTAATATTGAAGAGTTGAAACAAAAGCTCCCTTGTTTTAATTGCGGCGAAATTGGACACTGGAAGCTTGAATGTAAAAATCCGCCCAGAAATTTTAAAAATGCATCATTAAATCTGCAGATGCAGAATGATGTAAATCTACAGCAACAGCTACAGCGACAGTTAAATGAAATAAATCTGCAGCAACAGCTACAGCGACAGTTAGTGAATCAGCAGAGTCAGATTCAGATTCCACAACCGCCACTTCCAAACTGTGTGAATGGTCAGAGGTACAACACAGAAACGGGACTCTGCGGAGGAGATCAGGTAAACAGACGAGTGAATGTGCCATATGTTTCTCAACAATTTTTGATGACAGAAAACAGAGGAAGCGATTCAGAGGATTACTTATGACGGTGCCTGAGAGAGGGGGAAGAGTGTGTGCTTGGAGCCACTCTTGAGGTTGACCAGTCTGGTCCATTTGTAAATGGTAAAGTGAATGATGTAGAAATCACTTTTCTTGTGGACACTGGTGCTACCCGTTCTACTGTTAGATCAGTGGAAATAGAAAACCTGCCTCTCTCTGGTGACAGCATCCAAGTAGTTGGCGTAGCTAATCAACAAATTAAAACAGATTTGACAGAGCCTGTTAAGGTCGAAATTGGCAAATTTAAAGACAAACATAGATTTGTAGTTTGTAACAGCAGTCCTGTAAACTTGCTAGGAAGAGATATCCTTTGCAAGATGAACTGAAAAATATATTGCTCACTGGAAGGTATTGAGCTTCAAACTCTAGAAGAAGATGGGCTGTACAAATTAACAATGTTAATGGTTGAAGCAGAGGAAAGTAAATTATTCCCAGCATTTGATAAAGATAATCTACCTGAAGAACTGAAAAATAGATTTTCCAAACATTCCTCGGTATAAAATGAAAGCAGAAACTATTGAAGGTGTCATTCCTGTAATTGACAAATTCATAAAACAAGGTGTTCTTAAAGAAATTGAAAGCACTCCTTGAAATTCACTGATTATGGGAATTAAAAAGCCAAACAGAACTTACAGGATAGTTCAAGACCTGAGAAAGGTTAATCAGATAGTTGTTCCATGTTGCCCAGTTGTTCCAAACCCAGCGGTGATTCTTTACCAGATTCCGCATGATGCAGAATGGTATACAGTCATAGACCTTTGTAAGGCATTCTTTACTGTTCCATTGCATCCAGATAGCCAGCAAATTTTTGCATTCAGGTTCCAGGATCGCATCCTAGCATGGTGTCGTATCCCTCAAGGGCATACAGAGAGTCCATCTATCTTTAATCAGTTGTTAAAGAAATCCTTGGAGAATCTAGATTTACCTGGAAAATCGACATTAGTTCAATACATAGATGACCTCCTTGTTGCAGCAAAAACACGAGATAATTGTGTTACAGATATTATTACTCTTTTTAATCATCTGGCAGATGAGGGACATAACGTGTCACCTGCAAAATTACAGTTTTGCAAACAAGAAGTAAAATATCTTGGTCATAGAATTGCAAAAGGAATCAGACAAGTGACAATTGAGAGAATAAAAATGATTCAGGGAATGCAACCTCCAAAGACACAGAGACAGGTCAGAATGTTTCTAGGAATGGTTGGCTATTGTCGCCAATGGATTCGTGGATTTTCAGTAATTGCAAAACCATTGCAGAGACTAACAAAAGCAGACATAAAAGATCCAATTTTTCTTACAGAAATTGAGTTGGAAGCTTTTGAGAAGCTAAAAAGGAGTTTGTGTGAAGCTCCAGCTCTGGGTATGCCAGACTATGAAAAGGAGTTTGAGCTGTATTGCAGTGAAAGAGAAGGATGTGCATTGTCAGTTGTAATTCAGAGACATGGGAAATTGAGAAAGCCAATAGCATACTTCTCAGCAGTGCTTGATCCTGTTGCAAAAGCATTACCAGGTTGCTTAAAAGCAGTAGCCGCAACTAGTGTGAGCCTTGAGCAAAGTGAGGGAATTATAATGGGATTTCCTGTAAAAGTTTATGTACCCCATTCTGTTGAAATTCTTCTTACCAGAAGTAAAACTCAGCATTTGACAAGTAGCAGGCTTACCAAATATGAAAAGGTTATTTTGGGATCAGATAACGTCTCGATAGCAAGGTGTGTGAATTTAAATCCTTCCACATTGTTGCCTGATGGTTCTGTAACAGAAATTAGAAATGAAAATGACATTGATCACGAGTGTTTGGATGTTTTGGAATATTGCACCAAGCATAGGCAGGACATTAAAGATGTTCCTTTGCCTGAGTCAGATTTTGTTTACTTTGTTGATGGTTCTTGCTTGAGAACAGACGAGGGTTTCTTGAGAGCAGTATATTCTGTCTGTACAGTTGCAAGTGTGATTGAAGCATCATGTCTCGAAGGAATTCGTTTAGCTCAAGTAGCAGAATTGATTGCTTTGATTCGTGCTTGTGAAAGAGCGAAAGAGTTAAAAGTCACCATAGTGACTGACAGCCAGTATGGATACGGTGTTGTCCATGACTCCATGACTATGGTCAGCTCTGGTCTCAAAGAGGTTATTTAACTTCTGCGGGAACACCTATCAGAAATGCAAAATTGATCAAGAGATTGATCGATGGCATTCAGTTACCTGAGAAAATTGCTGTCGTGAAATGTGCAGCTCATAAAAAGGGTGAGGATTATATCACTAAAGGAAATGCCTATGCAGCTGAAATCGCAAAATATTGTGCGAAAAACAATTTTTCAATCAATCGGGAAAAAGATAATGAACATGTTTTGAATTCACTCATGCTAACATCTGTAGTTGAAACATGGCAAGGAGTAAAAGATTTACAAGATGAAGCAAGCGATGAGGAAAAAGACACATGGTTAAAAGCAGGTTGCAGACAGCGAGAAGAAGATGAGATTTGGGTTTACAAAGACGACAGACCAGTTTTGCAAATTAGCATGATTGCTGACATGGCTAGAATGTACCATGGTCAAGGACATATAGGAAGAGATTCTATGATAAGACTATTCAGACAGACTGGGTATAATCCTAAATTCAGAATAATTGCAGAATCTTTTTGTCAGAGGTGTTTAATTTGTCAGCAAATGAACCCAAACAGAAAAACAGTTGTGAGTATGGGAACCATTGGACGGGAGGGTGGTCCTTTCACTAGGTTGCAGATGGATTTCATTGACATGCCACCCCACAACAAGCTACGATATGTCCTTGTGATAATCTGTTTGTTTTCAAGGTGGGTTGAAGCATTCCCAACACGTCACAATGATTCAGTTACTGTTGCAAAATTACTTTTAAGGGAGATCATACCAAGGTACGGTTTTCCGGTGACTGTGGAAACTGATTGTGGAACACATTTTGAAAACAGACTATTACAAATGATTTGTGAAGCATTGAACATAAAACAAAAGCTCCATTGTGCCTACAGACCAGAGGCATCAGGTGTTGTTGAGCAAGTGAATGGAACGATCAAGAATAGAATAGGTAAAATGTGTTTAGCAACAGGAATGAAGTGGACTGACGCACTTCCACTTGTTTTGATGTCTCTAAGAAGTACTCCTGATAAAAAGACAGGTTTAAGCCCACATGATATTGTCATGGGCAGAGTCATGAGACAAGCATTTATTCCAGTAGGGAAATTGATGAGCATAAATGATAGCGTCATTCTAGAATATTGCAGAAATCTTTCTGACGTCGTGACTTCTGTGTTCCATCAGGTGGGAACCGAAGTGTTAACGAGAGAAAAGGAGCAAGCACATGATCAGTTACCAGGAGACTGGGTAAGAACAAAAGTTTACCGAATAAGAAATTGTCTAGTACCCAGGTGGCAGAAAGCAAGACAGGTGATACTTGTCACAACAAATGCAGTAAAGTGCAGGGGTTTAAAAAGGTGGATTCATGCAAGTCACACCATTCGTGTACCTCCACCTGAAAATCCTGACGAGAGTGACACTACTACTGATTCAGATTCTGAAGACGAACCTGAGAAAAATCAAGATCCTGGAGATCGACAGGAAAGTCGACATCTGAAGAGTTCATTTGCGAATGAGGCATTGAATGAAAATCCGGAAGAAATTGTGATAATAGACTCTGGAAATGAAGAAGATCTGTTAGAAAAAGAGTCAGAAAAAAAGTCTGATCAAATTGTGATTCAATACCAGGAGAGTATTGAAAAAGCAGAATAGATGCTCTGTAAGCAGAAACAAGAAATCTGAAACTGGGAAGTTGGAGGTAATTGAAGAAGAAGACGAATTACCAAGTACCAGCTATAAGGATGATTATGTTCCTAACAGAGTAAAGCTGCCGAGTAAAGAAAGTCCTAAGTACAAATTTGAAGTCTCAGATACAGAATCTGAAGAGAGTGATGAGGATTCTGATATAAGAAAATTCAGAAAGAGAGCTTGGAGAGCAGAGTGTAATGTAACTGAGCCAAAGAAGAAATTACCAAGAAAAGGTGATAACTGGCCAAGTGCAAATGAAAGTTTAAAATACAAATTGGTGAACAGATCTAAAGATCAGGTGAATGAGGTGTCAAGTCAAAAAGGTGACTCTGAAAAGAAAGATGAAGCAGGAAAGAAAATAGAAGTCATTTGTAGTAGGGCAAAGAGAGTTATAAAACCTCACCAGAAGTACAAGTCCCCTGAGTGGACTTACATATTCATCCCACCTGTGGTGGAGGTGAATAGCAGTAGTCAGGAGGAGTTAGATGACGCAAGTGAGAACGATTGAAGTGTTTTCTGTTAAAATTTGAAGTTTTATTTTTGGCATAAGGCTGAAGAAATTGTGTTAGGTGACACAAGGTCGAAGAAATTGTGTTAGTTGACGTAAGACGAAAGGTCGAAGAAAAGCTGTTAGAAAGTGAGGTTTTCTTTTTAAAAAAAAATCAAAAATAGGGGAATATTAGAAGTTTTAGTAATTTTAGAAATCTAAAATTTTTGATTTTTGTTAAATTTTTGATTTTTGTTATCTTTGTAAGGCTTTTGTTATCAGAGTGAAAATGCCTTATTCTTTTACTAATACCAACTCTAGATGTTCCATTTTAAGGAGATGCTGTAAAATGTCTTTAATTTGTGTGGTTTTAATAATCCTGCTCTGGTTAATTTTAGCTGTCATCTTCCCTTTTGGAGTTGACAAGGAAATGTACAAGGCTAACATGACGAGTAAGGTTTTAGTTAAACAAGATAAACATAGTGCAGCAGGTAAAACTAACAGAGTTATTGATCACAAACCAGAGATCCACCAAGATAGATCTGTTGGTGATTTTTCTAGCAATATTTTTTCAAGGCTTCTAGCTGAGCATGTAAAAGTAATGGAAGTCAAAGACTGCTATATCTGTGTAAAATTGCCTGCTTCTGTTTCGGAGGGAGTGACATATAATATGCTACCTCTTACTTATGGCATAACCTGCAGTGTGATAGCTAGTTTATTTTATCAGACAGGTCGTTTAGAATACTACTATTCGAACCATGACGAGATCTTTGCAAACTTGAAAATTGACAAAATCCTGAATAAGCATAAACATGCTAAGCAGATGAGGGAATTCTTTATTGTTACTAATGAGCTCACTTATGAGTATGCTTTTAAAAACAATTTAACCTGTAGGTTGAGAACTGAGGAAAGGTCTTTCTTGAATTTAGTTGAAGAGAGAAGAGCAATTTATAAGAGAAACGAAATGCTTAAGAAAACTAAATCAAAGTTTTGGCAAATAGAGGATGAAAAGCTTAATGGTAGATCTTTTGAAAATTTTGCTATTCATATAGATAAACCTGTTAGTGGAAAACTTTGTATTAGGAGAGATAATACACTGTTTGACAATTACTTTGTGGGTGCAAGTCAATGTGAGGATACTTATCAGATCATGGGGGGTTGGGGATTCAAAGGTGGCAAGGATCCAATTTTCCCTGGAATTTATTTTGTGTGTGGAGACAAAGCTTACTACAACCTCCCAGACCACTGGTATGGGACTTGTTTTGTTGGATTCGTTTTTCAAAAAATATTTCATGTTGACAGAAATGCAGAAGGATCATTTGAAATCAGCAATCATCTGAATAGATTTAAAAGAGAACGTTTTTCAGAAATTTTGGGAGATATTTTCGAAGCAGTAATACCTTTAGTGGGTATAACCCTGAATGCAGTTAAAATCAGAAAACTGTCCACAATTGTTGACAGGTTGTCAACTGATACAGCTAGTGGCTTCCAATTAGTGGATACTGAGCTTATTGCCATAAGGTCCATGGTAATACAGAACCGTCTTGCCCTAGACATTCTCTTAGCTAAAGAGGGAGGAGTTTGTGGCATTTTGCATGTCCAACATTGCTGTACTTATATCCCTGACAAGAGCCAGAATATTGAGATGTACATTAAAAATATCACAGAGTTGCAAACTGAAATAGAACCTTTAGAAGTTGATGATTTTTCAGAACGTTTGAGCAAAAGATTTGCAGCAATCAAAACCTGGTTTCAAGAGATTGGTAATTCAATTCTAGGCAAAATACTGACACCTTTATTAGTTATAGTCTTTGTAATACTGTTGTTAAAGATCAGTTGTATGCTACACAAGAGAAAGAAATACTTGAGGGAAAAGAAAAGAATCTATAAGCTCAGAAAGGAACAGGAGAGTGAACTGGAAGAGTTTTGTAGAACTCAATATGAGAGTTGCAGACAAACAGCTGAATCAAGACTTTAGAAATACTAACACAGTGAAAATCAAAACATGTTCTTCAAGGGATAAAAATTTTGCTAAATATTTGGGTGTAGTTTGGTGATTTTGAAATCACCAGATGAGGGAGTTGATGGAGCGAGCTTCAGAAATATATTTTGTTTTGACTCGCAAGGTTAAACTTCCATAATAAAAGAATTATATTAATCAGCATGAAGTGAAATGTATTAACCAACCTAGATTAAAATGCATACACGACATGAGGGACTAATACATGTGCTCTTTGTTGCAAATGCATGTTTGTAAAAAAATTAAACTAACCTTGTCTATTATCTTTGTCAGTATTAAATGCGGCTGTTTTAATAATAATAATAATAATAATAAGGGAAATTTATATAGCGCCTGGTTACGCACAAAAGGCGTGTCCCCGCGCTGTGGTGAGTGGAATCAGCAGAGTCACAACTGCAAGGTCAACCCGGCTTACTGCGTGTAGAGGTGGGTTTTTAATTTCTTCCTGAAGCCAGGTTCAGATGGCTCCAGGCGAAGTTCCAGTGGCAAGGCATTCCAGCTTTTCACGGCCAGATACCTAAAGAACCTACACCCCATGCGTGCCTTTTTTATCCTGGGGACCTTAAGTAGCCCTGCACAGGAGGAGCGCAGAGTGCGCGCAGGTGCGTACCGGGTGATCAACCCCTGGAGCAGAGCGGGTGCCTTACCGCCCAAAATGCGGTGGCATGTGCAGAGGGCCTTAAATTCGACACTGCTCCTTACTGGGAGCCAATGAAGGGCCTGAAGGGCTGCCTTAGACGCTGATCTCTTAGGGAATTTCAGGATCAGGCGAGCCGCTGCATTTATTAATGGCAAGTGCTTATTTGTGTGTGCTTATGTTTTGTCTTTTCGTCTTTATGTGGCACAAGAATCATGTTTGATACTAAAATGCTTTGGCTAGGTAACATTTATTAATGGGTTAATAATAAGCAAAGGGGGGTGGGTAACAGGATGAATTCTAATTCTTTCATTAATTATTCTTTTGTTTTTATTGAATAATAGTCATCAAGAGAAAGGTCTGAGGTCTAACGTTTTAAAGATGGTATTGTCGAGTCCTGTCCAGAAAGAGCAAGAGCCCTGCGTGGAAAGTTTTATCACGTTGAAAATATTTGCAAGTTCAATTGAAAAATTGTAGTATACGTGCTCTTGGAAGGACTAAACCAAGGACGGAAACCGGCAAAGATTGCTAAGCTAAGGAAGTCATGGACTGTCATTTTCAAATTATTTCTTTTTGAGGAAGCTGCGTGACTTGTGAATAAGAGACAATAGACTCTAAGAAAAGTTTGAACTAGGCTTCGAAAAGATGATGACACCATGTGGACTGACGTCAGTCAGCCAATAAAAACTTTGGATGGCTGGAGAAAAGAATACTTTTTTAGTGAGATTAGCTAGGGAAAAAGGTATTAAAATTGCCCCCTTGGGTAGGAGGGCGCTTCTCGCTTTCCGATTCCTGTTGGGCGTGTCGTGCTGAAAAACTTTTGGAGCACGTAAGAATAATAGGGTTAAATGACTTTTTCTTTTAGGTGAAACGAGTTTTAGACAGGGAAGTCAGAGTTTAGGTAATGGAAACTCTTTATTTTTCTTTAATCATGCTAATTGATTTTGCTTGAAAATGCCAGTCTAATTTGCTGTTCCTCAAATAAAAACTGCTAATTTTATGCTAATAAAGAGACACTTTAAAATGTACTTTCTTTGATTAAATAGTTAATAAATAAGATTTTTGAAACGACAAGCTGGTCTTGTTTATTCATGGTCTTGTTACCATCAGCAGATCCATTTGCCTAAGTGACTTAATTAAATGATAAGGAATTCTAATAACCATGGTAGAATCATTTATACTGCAGTTGTAGATAAATGTGTATATATTTTGTGAATAGATTTTATTAATTAGGTCACATGATTCAGTTGCCCAAAAATATGTCCTGTTCGTTTATGGGCCTTGTGAGGAGTTTATTGAATTATGGTGAGTTATATGGAGTTAGGTAGTGTTGTTGAGACATATTTTCTATAGGGGCGCTGGATCAATGGACTTTGTTTTCTACTCTCAGACAGATGTCCAATAGAGGGCTAGGTGTGCTGGAATGGGCCATCAACTCACAGCCCCACTTGCAAATTAATATGCTGGGTAATGGACTGGGTATCCTCTTTTCTATCCAATGGGACACAGGCGGTGTTCACTCCCCCCCTAAACCTCTAATAGCCGTCCGCTAAAGTGGGGAGTCCCTCAGGGCTCCTCACTGAGCCCCTTTTTGTTCAATGTCTACTTTTCCCCCCTGGCTGAGCTTATTGCTCTGTCAGGAATTAAGGGAACCTCGAATGCTGATGATATTTAGCTTCTGTTTTCCTATGATGCTCCTACTCAGACTACTTTTGACCCATTGAAAGACTGTCTTCGCAACATCGCATGCTGGATGGACAATAATTTCCTTCGGTTGAATGCAGGAAAAACGGAGGTTCTCTTTTTCCATCAACCCTCACCTTTGGACTCGGACATCTGGTGGCCACTAGACTTGAGTGCGGCCCCTTCCCCTAAGGAATCAGTAAAAAACCTAGGAGTTAGATCGGATACGAGCCTTTCCTTCCATAACCAAGTCCAGACGGTATCTGCTGCCTGTTTCTCAAAAATTAGGATGATTAAAAAATGTATCAACTTTCTCCCTAGTAACACCAGGAAAACCATTGTCCAGGCCTTAATAGCGTCCCATTTAGATTATGCCAACGGTCTGTATCTTGGACTCGCTTCTGGCCTCTGTCATCGGTTTCAGACAGTCCAGAATGCAGCAGTCCGGCTGGTCTGTGGCCTTTGTTTACGTGAGCACATCACGCCACATCGACGAGGGCTACATTGGTTGCCAGTCCAAAAAAAGAGTCGAATTTGAAGCCCTTGCCTTGGCTCACCGTGCAGTCAAAGGAAAGGGCTCTGCATATCTCTCTTCCTGCCTTTGCCCCTACAGCAATGCCAGACATCTCCGATCCAATTCAAAAAGTCTGCTGTCTACCCCTAGATTCAAAAAAGTTCGATCTGGGGGAAAAACCTTCCAGGTATGTGCCTCCTCCCAATGGAACAAACTCCCCATCTCTATCCGGATAATTCAGGAGGAGCCACCATTTCGCAAAGCATTAAGAACATTCCTTTTTTGCTAAACTTATCTGTGTAAGACTCAGCAAATGTGCAGAAGCGCCGGGACACCCCGTTGGGGTAGCTGTGCGCTATATAAAATACACTAAATAAATAAAATAAATAAATAAATAAATATGCTGTACCCTGCCTTCACACAAAGGACTTGTCACTATTGCATTGTATTGCATGAAACCAGCTTGGAGCCAGGACAGGGGAGGCAGGGAACATCAAGGACTTCAAAGGGAATTCTCTAGAACTTTTTCCTACTTCAAAGTTGCACCCGATATAAATATTGGACCCTCATACCCAACTCTTGAGTACACCTCTTGACCAGTGGAAGACTCAGAAGGACTGCTGTGCTGCTTTGCAAGAATGACTGCTAATCTATTGCCTTGCTGCCTAAGTGAAGGACTGGACCTGCATCTTGAATCCAGGTGTGTATGCTGAGAGTCCTACCCCGCAAGTTGTGCCATCACTGTCCTGGACCTTTGCAAGAGGGCCTGAATATGCTCTGCCAGCCAAGCTGTGGTCCTATGAGCAGAACTGACACAGCACAATGCATGTCCTCTCAGCTGCATTTGAACCTCCGCAGTGCTATGCATCCCCAATGCCAAACTTCGCATAACAGCACGCAGCCTCCTCATAACCACAGACACATCCTCGATGCAGTCCTACACTTCACAAGCCTATTATTGAGGGCCTCCTTGATGGCAATGCAGGGCTCCACAACGCATCTTCTTCAGAACCCAGTGGTGTGTGGTGCATCTTCGACTCTGGGCTTTGCATCGCAAGCACCTCATTGATAGATATTCTCAACAACGATGCAAGACTGAGCATCACAACTGCTCTGAATGTGTGACGCATTCTCGAGCGGGATCGTGCTTCGCTCCACAAACCAGAATTTAAGGGACTTTGTTCAGCAGGCATAACTTGGTACCTGTATCTGGCCTGCACCCCATCGCGGTCAGTCTGAACATGTAACTTTTTCCTGATATGGTGGACCCAGATAACCATAGTTGGCAATTTCTTATTCTGGACACTGTTTTTACTTAGAGCTTTGAAATTGCATATCTCCAGTTACTTTGATTAAATATTCTTTGTTTTGGTCTCAATTAAATTATTACACGTTACTCTATATTTCTAAATTGGTGTGGGCTTTTTATGTGTTGTGTTTTCACAAATATTACTGTTTGTGTGCAGCACACATACTTTACACATTGCCTCTATTTTAAGCCTGATTGTTTTTGTAGCAAGCTACTGGAGGGTTAAAAACATGTTCATTTGGGGTTTACCTGCGTTTCACCCTGACAGAGAATGTGGTTGCTGCTTGAGTAACGTTTCAACCCTCTCAACGACTAACCCAATTTCCAACACCTACCAACTCCTAAACAAAAGGTATCACTTTTACAAGTGCTAAGCTAACCCAATGTTATCCTATGAGATAGGTAGGCCAAGATATGTAAGTCTTCAAAGCACATGTCCAAATTTTCAATAACATTAAAGCTTGTCAAATGGCCTGTTTAGGGCCTACCCTAGGGGTTATGTGCATGCATTAAAAAGGAAATTTTAGGCTTGGCAAAAGGATCATTTTGCTAAGTAGAATTGCAGTTTAAAACTGCTCATACAATCTACAAAGGCAGGTCTGAGACATGTTTGCAAAGGGCTACTTATGTGGGTGGCACAGTATGTGCTGCAGGCCCACTATGAGCATTTAATTTACCAGCACGGGTATATGTCATACCACTTTGCTAGGGTATTACAACTAAATTAACTATGCCAATTGAGTGCAAGCCAATTTTACCATGCTTTGAGGAGAGAGCATAAGCACTGTTAACCAGAGGTAAAGTGTGCAGAGTCCTAAAGCCATCAACAATTCATCAAAACAGGAGGATTGAAGGCAAACACTTTGGAGTAAGTCTGAAGTGAGGGCCTGCTAAAAACATAAGAGACCTTCAGAGCTTACATCTTGCTATATTTTCAATCAATGTAACTGCAACAAATGATGGACGGAATACTGAATGATTCAGACATTCTCCCCCTGTGAAAAGACCAGGGTTAAATCCATCGTTCTTTTGGACACTACGCCACCCCAGTTTGGACCCAGCCATATGCAAATCAGTCTTGACCCTGTGCCTCATCGGAACAGTCCAGACTGAACTGCCAAGCCAGGTCCTCCCTGGACCGAAAACAAGCATCCTGGGACCGGTTTCAGGGTATGTCACCCCTCATCAGCCAGGCTAGCTTGAATCCAGTGGCACAGTGAGCAAGGGACTCACGTACAGGCAAAGGTTAAATTAAAGTCATACTTTGGCTTTCATTTTCACTTAGAAAATCACCTAGACAAGGACACTACGGGCCAGATGTAGGTAGCCCTTTACCGGTCGGTAACGGCCCAAAATCGGTAAAATCGGCCGTTACCGACCGGTATTGAGAAAAAGAGATGTAGGTGTAAAAAATATACCGAATCGGTAAATATGAATCTGTAAAATACCGAATCTGTATTTTCCGAATACATATTTACCGAATCGGTATTTACCGATACCTTATTTACCGAGTCCTTATTCACCGAATCGGTAAATAAGAAATCGGAAAAAAAGCCCATCGAGATGTAGGAAAGGCCATAAATACCGAATTCCATGAAATTCGGTATTTAAGAGTCGGTATTTACCATGGACTGAAAGCAGGTGGTAACCATGTGCAGGCTATAAAAAGTGGCCGAAAATGCAAAATGCAGATGATCCCTGTCCAGCTTATCCGACAGTACTCCCATGTATGTGGAGATGTCTGTAATCCCCTTTGCAATTTGATCCAGACTTGATGCAATGTGGCCTATGCCCTTGTCCATGTTGGACATTTTACTGTTCATGCAACAAACCTGCCTATGCATGGCTAACAGTGCTTTGGCCTGCTGGCGCTGTACCTTCACCATTGTGCCCTCCAGGCCACAGAAGACGCTCTCCCCTTCCTGCCCCTCCCCACCCTCACTTGCCCTCCTGCCAAGAACACTGGTGCGCGCAGCACCTGCTGCTGTCAGTGGTCTTGCCCTGTCAGCCACAGGTGCATTCTTGTGGGGGATATCATCCTCATTCTCCGATTCAGAGGTTTGCAGGATCCTCTGAGGGGGCTCCTCATGCCTACTTGCCCCTCCCGGCATGGACACCCTGGACATTGCAATGGGTGTGTTTGACAGGTCAGGAGATCCAAACAACAGAGGGGAAAGTGGGACAGGTGTTATGGGTCGGTCTGGTGATGAGGCTGCCTGGGTGGTGTTGTTGCCTCCTTCTACCGCGCTGTGACCAGATTTTCTCTTCTCTTTCTCCCCTCTCCTCCTTTGGTGGTGCTGAACTGCGTGAGGACTCGCCTGTGGAATGAAATTGACATAGGGTCAATGTTGTTGTTCATCTGTGTGTAGTTCTTAAATAAATAGTCTACACAACATTGCACAGTGCACATTGTGTGTTTGGTGATGTGTGTGGCATGCCTTGCAGAGTCATGTGGTGGACGCTTTGCATCTATGTATTCATGACTACGTCTACCATGATGCATTGCTGCCACCAAGTATGAGTTGTTATGCAGTATGATGAATCTACACAGTGGGGTACGGGGTCAGGTTGATGGTTGTGGATAAGGGTACATGCCTCTTACCTTGTTTTTTGTAGCTTTTGCTGTGCTGTCCAGGTCTCCTATCCCATGGATGCATTCTGGCTCCATGGTGGTTTCCACTATCTCCTCAATTGCTGTCAGCTTAGGGGCTTTGCTCCTGCCACCTCCAGTCTCACCAGCATACTTTTTCTGGGCTGCAATCTCCTTTTTTGTCACGATGCGCAGGTCATACCACCAGTTTTTATGTCCTCAATCTCCTGGTGGATCACACCAATGGCATTCACTTTGCCCTGTATGGAAATCCAAATGTTCCTCTTCACAGTCTCTGCAACATGCAGAGACTGTCTCCCGAAAATTTGGCTGTAGTGGCTTACAATTTCCTCTACAGCCACCTGTAGTTCCTCTGTGCTGAACTTGATCTTCCTTTTTCTCTCCCCACCATCCTTTTGGGCTTCATGTGACTCCATTCTGTAGCACTGCTTGCCTGTGGATGCTCTGCTCCTCTCACCTCTGCTAAAATGTTTGTTCTGTTGGTTTGCACCTGCATGGGTGTGGCCACTCCCAGGTACTGGGGTGGAGTGCTTCAATATGATTGGTTGGATTCTCAGGGTGTGGAGGGGGTCCCTGATTGGTTGGCAGGCTCACATTGCTTTTTTAAAACTCCCGAATCGGTAATTACCGATTCGGTAATTACCGATTCGGATAATTCCGAATCGGATTTATCCGATTCTGTAAATCCCATTCATTCCTATGGGCCAGGAGGCCCATAGGAATGCTTGGGTTTCACCGACTCAGAATTTACCGACTCGGAATTGTCCGATTCGGTAATTACCGAATTGGGTTACCGAGTCATTCTGAATCGGTAACTTTTACCGATTTTTTACCTACATTCCATTTACCGATTCAGAAATACCGTTTCGGTATGAGTTGGTATTTATGAATCGGTAAATGGAAATTACCTACATCTGGCCCTATATCTTTAGTGGCTGACTTAGAAGCAGCTGGCTTAACGCAGCATGTTCTTAAAGCCACCCATATAGCGGGACACACTCTAGATGACCTTTTCACTAACCTTTGTAATCTCTCTGTTAAACAAATACTTCCCCAGGTATGGTCTGACCACCACACAGTTATCTTCAGCATTTCCATTGACAGCAAGCCCCCCTATATCTCCCCCAACAAGCCAGATTCCATTAAAGCGTGGAAAAAGACAGATAATCTTCTCCTTAAATCCCAGCTGTCCATTACTCAACCAGATGTCTCATCAGACTCTAATATGGCCGTGGCCTACTACACTGATTGGCTGCGGAATGCCTTCAATCTGCTAACCCCGAGTAAGACCTTCTCTAAAAATCAAACCTCCCTGTCAGCCCTTTGGTTCATGGAATCCCTTAGGGAACAGAAGAAAATCTGCAGAAACCAAGAAAGGCACTGGCGCAAATCCTACACTAGTGAAGAAAAATCTCTCTAATAGACGAACTCGCCAAATACAAATGTTTGATCGCTCAGGAAAAAAGCAAATACTATGTCACTCAAATTGGACTAGCAAAAACCTCTAATAAAAAGGTCTACCAGGTAGTATCCACACTAGCAGGTCACCCAACCACCGTTCCCATAACCCCTTCCCAATCACTGTGTAATTCCTTTGCTGACCACTTCTTCAATATAGTGACTGACATCTTTGCTGAACTTGTGTCACACGCCAAGCTGGCCGACCAATTTTTGAACAACAATCACCCAGCTCACTGTCTGAAGCAATTTGAAATCACCAACTCTGATGCAATTCTCACCATAATGACCTCTATAAAGTCAGGATCGGCTAATGACCCCTGCCCACCGGACGCACTTACTCCTGATGCTGAGCAGGTGGCAGCTGCTTTAGCCAAAATCTTCAATGTAATGTTCACCTCTGGTACCTATCCCACTATCTGGAAAAAGACTATTTTAAAGCCACTCTTAAAAAAAACCAACCTGGATCCAGTCGACACAAAAAACTACTGGCCAATAGCCAGTCTACCTTTCCCAGCCAAAGTTGTGGAAAAACTTATGAACATTTAACTTTCTAAGTACATAGAAGACTACCATCTCTTAGACGGCACTCAATTCAGATTCCGCAAAGGCCATGGAACCGAGACCGCCTTAATTAAGGCTTCAGAGGATATCAGAATCATCCTGGACCAGGGAGGAACAGCAATACTCATCTTGCTGGACCTCTCAGCGGCCTTTGACACGGTCGATCATACCATCTTGATCGACCGTGTCACTAAAATGGGGATCCAACACAAGGCCAGAGAACTGTTGCAATCTTTTCTCACCAACCGCACTCAGTCGGTTAATTTCAGCAATTTCCACTCTGCCCAATTAGCCCTACCATGTGGGGTCCCCCAAGGCTCATCCCAGAGTCTGACAATTTTCAATATCCATGTGTCGGACCTACCCAAAGTCATCAAGGCTCACGGGATGGGCCTTACATCTTACGCCGATGACACTCAACTGGTGCTGGCAGTGAACAACTATGGAGATAGGGTTGCAGCTGATTTTCAGAAGGGCATGCTCGCCATCAGCAGCTGGATGGCCAGTAACTGCCTCAAATTGAATTCGGAAAAAACAGAGGTCATGATCTTTGGTAAATTACATCCTTGCTGGTCACAAACCTGGTGGCAGTCCTCAATGGGCCCCCCACCTACTCCAGTAAACAAGGTCAGGAATCTGGGTGTCACATTTGACGATAAGCTTAACTTTGTCTCCCATGCCAACTCAGTGGCATCTGCCTCATTCCACCAATTACGCATGATTAAAAAACTTCTGCCTTTTCTCCCTCTGAACGCTGGAAAAACTTTAGTTAGCACCTTGATCATGTCCTCCATAGACTACTGCAACAGACTGTTCGCAAACACCCAAAGGCGGGTTATCCAAAAGCTGCAAACAGTTCAGAGTGCAGCAACTAGAATTCTATCAGATACTCCTAAGTTTAAAGCCATATCCCATGTTATCAAGAACTATCATTGGCTGTCAGTAAAAAAATTGATAAAGTTCAAGACTCTGTGCATTGCGTTTAAATAATCTCGTAACAATGGTCCCGAATTCCTAATTGACCACCTAAAACTTCATGCACCCATTCGGGCACTCCGCTCATCCAATGCCCTTCTGCTAATGGTGCCACGCACAAAAAAAGCCTCCTGGGAGCGACAGAAGGTTCGTGGTCACCACGGCTAAACTCTGGAACACGCTCCCGCTTGAGATCAGATCCTGCCAATCTCTTCTCACATTCCGAACAATGTTAAAAACCTGGTTGTTTAATCAATAAGCTCTCTATCAGGTTCCACCTACTGCAGTCCTTAGCCCGAGACAACTCAGGGTATTTGTGCGCTCTATAGTCGCAAAAATAAATAAATAAATACCCATTTCACTTAGGGTGAAAAGTGTAACTGCAACAATGATGGATGGAATGCTGAATGATTCACACATTCTCCCCATGACATCACTGTTGACATCTCAAATGACATCACATATGACATCGCTGATGACATCCAGTGACTATGATTGTTTTTAGAAAGTTTGAGTGTTTAATATATATACCAAGGTGTATTGGTGACTCAGTGAGTGTATGAGTGCCTGTATGGATGAATCTATGGGTGTGTGACTGACTGTATAAGTGAATGCTCTGTGAATGTATAGGTGAGTGACTAGGTTGTGAGAATGTTTGTATTTGTGCCAGTTGGTGAGTAAGTGGTTGTATGGGTTGGTGAGTGGGTACATGAGTGGCTATATGGGTGATTTATTGGTAATCTCAGTACCTGTATGTGTGTCTGAGTGGCTGTGTAGATGGGTGGGAGGGTGTGTGACTGCCTAAATGGATGAGTGAGTCAGTGAGTGAGTCAGTCAGTGGCTCTATGAGTTAGTGAGTGCATAAGTGAGGGCCCGTATATGTGACTGAGTGTGTGTATGCCTGTGTAGCTGAGTGAATGGATGTGTCAGAGGTACATGGGCGGGTAACTGCATATGTGAAAGACAGTGTAGGTGAGTGTTGGAGTATATGAGTGACTGCATGTGTGTGTGTGAGGGATCGTGATAATGGCTGTATGGGTGAATGTGTGCTTGTGTCAGTGACTATATAGGTGAGTGAGTATATTTTAGTACTTGTATGAGTAAGTGAGAGGGTGTGTTTGTTTCTGTATCGATGCGTGAGTGGCTGCGTGATTGACTGTATGGGTGAGTGAGTAGGTGTGTGAGTATCTCTATGAGTCACTGAATGGGTGTATGAGTGGATATGGCAGTGTCTGTATTAGTGGGTGCATGGATGTATGAGTGGCTGTTTGGGTGAGTGAGTGGATGTGTGTTTAGACCTATGAATCATTGAGTGGGTGTGTAAGTACTGGCATGGGTGTGTCAATAGTTTTTACAATGGTAGTATGGAAGTTGGAGTGGTGGGATTAATGGTTATAATGGGGTGTGAGTAGGTGCATCAGAGATTATGTGGACGATGTCATCAGTGATGTCATTTGAGATTACATCAGTGATATCACTGACCATCTCATGAGCGATGTAATATGTGAATTCATGAGCAGTGCATTGTGGAGTGTGAGTTGTAGTTAGCTCAGCTAACCATAACTGCTGATTTTCTCTGGTTTTGAATTAGTGAAATGCCAGCCTAACTATAATGTCCCGGTGACATTTGTTTTTTTCAGTGAATTCAAAGTTTTTTAAAGTTTATGTCCTAACTATAACGTCCTTGTAACCTTTGGTTTTTTCCAGTGAATTTCTATGGTTTTCCAAAATCTATTTTGTAACTATAATATCCCTGTAACCTTTGTTTTTTTCAGTACATTTCTAAGGTTTTTTTTATATTCTATGTCATATCTATGACATTCTTGTTTTTTTTCTTCTATTATTAATAGTAAGCATTGCATCTGTATTGTGCAGCACTTATTGTTGTATTTGTTATGTATTTATTTAGAAAGTACATTATCATCTTAGCTCTAGATATTTGTTGTGTTTGCGATGAAGTCCCAATCGTCTCAGACACAGTGCTAATGTTGCATGTTTTTTGACAAATTGTGGAACAACTACATAAACATATTTCACATACATTGTAAATCTAGCTGTTTAGTGAGATATTGATTTAACTTCACCTTCTGCACGTATTTGTTGAAAAAGTGACATCTGAAATGCATTTTCGTTGTTCGCGGTAACACCGGTAGTCGCAATATGTCAGCTGTCGTGACTACTGTGTGTTTTTGACAGAGTGTAAATCATGTATATGGACATATTTTACATTACAATTGATTCTAGCTGTTTATTAAGATATTAATTTAACTTTGTATTTTGTATGTTTTTGTCAAAATAAGTTAATTTCAAATTCATTTTCCTCATTTGCGGTAAAACTGGACTTCGCAATTACGTCGGTAGTCGTGTCTACCGCATGTTTTTGGCAGAGTGCAAAACACATATATAGACATATTTTACATTAAGTTTGACTCTACCTTTTTACCAAGATATTGATTTAAGTTTCTCTTTTGGAAGTATTTATAAAAAAAAGGAGAGTATACATAAATTTTCCTCATTCACAATGACATAGGAAGTTGCAATGACATCGGCAATCGTGACTACTGCGTGTTTTTGACAGCGTACAAAATACACACATAGCCATCTTTTTTTAATAAGTTTCACTCTAGCTGTTTAGTAAGGTTCTTGTTCGCAGTGATACCAGAAGTCACGGGGATGTCGGAAGCTGCGACTACCGTGTATGTTTGACAAAGTGTAAAACACATATAAATATACATATTTATATAAAATGTGCCTGTACCTGTTCAGTATTATATTGTTTTAAATATATTTTGTGTAGGTATTTTCCAAAAAGAGCACTTTTTAAAACAAACTTTTAGTTTTTGCGGTGAAACCGGATGTCGCAATGACAGTGATACTCACGAATAGC
Organism: Lissotriton helveticus; assembly: GCF_964261635.1. Taxonomy (NCBI): domain Eukaryota; kingdom Metazoa; phylum Chordata; class Amphibia; order Caudata; family Salamandridae; genus Lissotriton; species Lissotriton helveticus. The sequence continues at coordinate 872,456,639 of NC_136068.1, read as the reverse complement.
ACATGACTTAGAAATAAAGACATTTCATTGGTTTACAGAGTTTCCTTTATTAATGTAAGTACACACCCATTTCTCTCCTCTTGACCTTTCCAGCTACTGGCGGGGAACATCGTTTACAACAAAACTTTTACCACGCACTACCATTACAACAGAGGAATTACAACGAAAGTTGTTACAACGACTTTTGCTGGAGGGCGCTGTTGGATAGGGAATAGTTTAATTTTCTATCCAACACCTTCCCTACTATCCATGGGGACTGGAGTTGGAATAGAAAATTAAACTATTCCACTATCCAGCGCCCCCCAACGCAAGTCATTGTAACGACTTGTGTTGTAATACCTGCGTTGTAAAGGCATGCATGGTAAAAGCATGCGTTGAAACGTCATACATCCCTACTGGCTGGTTCATTTCAGAAGGTCCCTCAAATTCCTATTGTAAATTGTGCATTTATTTTTCCTTTTTTTGGCAATTTTCAGAAAAATTAAATGTAATATGCGCAACCAGAGGAAAACCTTTAAGTGGTTAAAATTGGCCAAGAGAAAGAGGCCCAAGCTGCACAAGAAGACTCTTTGGATGAAGAATTACCAATAAAAAACAAAGCAATGATTGGGATTTTTTCACAATTCCATAGGGCGAATCGAAGACCACAGCTAAATTGGTGAGGTGCAGGCAGTGTGATAAGACATTTTGAGACACAGCAAAAAAAATTGTACCACTTACAAACATATCACAAGAGGCATTTTAAAATTGCAGAGAGAGAGAAGTAGAGGGAGCATTAGCCTCCAGACCTCCAGCTCTGCTGTTGGCGACAAAGTCCCACCTGAAGTGCAAAAGGGATGTAGTGAAATGTCAGCAAACTTAAAATGTTTTGCTACCTTTTGATTGGACTGTAACACCATTGAGGCAGCCATAGAGCAGTCTCTAGAAGTAGTTGTACAGAATATGCAAAGCTATGACCGTTAATTTTTTAATTTTGTTTTATTATAGCACTTTAAATATATTTTTTTTGTCAGTGCTTACAGGTATGTTATTTGTCTTGCCATTTTATTTTTCAAAATAATAAAAACACAGTAAACAATGAAGAAAAACTAAAAAACAAAAACAAAATCAGATAAAAAATGGTTCTGTTCAGGACCACCTTTTCTGGTTAAATAAAGAAAAGTTGAATGAATGAATGAGTGCATCAGCACTACATGGATGTTCAAATGAATTCATACATAATGCATAGATGATTGAATGAGTGCCTAAGTGGTGTGTGAATGTTAAAATAAATGCAAGAGTGGTGCCTGTGTGATTCTAAATGTGTATGGGTAGTGCCTGGGTATCTGTATGTCTTCATCGGTTGTACTTGGCTGATTGGATGAGTAGTGCATAGGTACTGCCTGGGTAATTAGATGGCTGCACGGTTTGTGACTGGATGATTGGATCACTGTATGGGTAGTGCCTGGATGACTGGATAAGTGTCTATGTAGTGCCTGGATGACTGTATGAGTCTCTGAGTGTTTGGAGGAGAGCATGAGTAGTACCTGGGAGATTGTATGAGTGCATGATTAGTGCTTGTATGATTGCATGAGTGCATGGGTACTGACAGGGTGATTGGAAGATTGCATGGGTGTTGTCTGGGTCACTGAATGAGTGCATGGGTACTGCCTAGTTGATAGGATGAGTGTATGAATAGTGCCAGACTGAGTGGATGAGTGCATGGGTAGTGCCTGGTTGTTTGGATGAGTGCATGGGTTGTGCAAGAGTGATAGGATGAGTGTATAGATAGTACCGGCATGATTGGCTGAGTGCATGTGTAGTGCTAGGATGACTGAATGAGTGTATGAACTGTGCCTGGCTGATTGCATGAGTGTATGAGTAGTGCCTGAGTGATTGGATGAGTGTATGGGTAGTGCCTGGATGATTACATGAGTGTATGGGTAGTCCATGAGTGTTTGGATGAGAGCATGAGTAGTACCTGGGTGACTGTATGTGTGCATGACAAGTGCCTGGGGGATTGCATGTGTGCATGGGTAGTGCCAGGAGGATTGGATAAGTGTATGGGTAGTGTCAGGGTGATTGGATGAGTGTATGAATACTGCCTGGCTAATTGCAGGAGTGTATGAGTAGTGCCCAGCGGATTGGATGAGTATATGAGTAGTGTCTGGGTGATTGGAAGAATCTATCAGTAGTCCCTTGGTGGTTGGATAAGTGCATGGGTAGTGCCTTGGTGATTGCATGAATGCATGGGTAACACCTAAGTGATTGTATGAGTGCATGTGCAGTGCCTGTATCATTGGATGAGTGCAAGTGCAGAATCTGGGGGAAAGAATAAGTGCAAGTGTAGTGCCTGGGTGAATAGGTCAGTGTACGTGCAATGCCTGTGTGATTGCATGACTGTACGAGTAGTGCATGCATGATTGTATGAGTGCATGAATAGTGCCTAGGTGATTGAATGAGTAGGGCCTGGGTGATTGGATGAGTGCATTAGTAGTGCTTGGGTGATTCAATGAGTACATGAGTAGTGCCTGGTTGTTTGGATGAGTGCATGGGTAGTGTGAGGATAACTGGAGAGTGCATGGGTAGTTCCTGGTTGATTGCATGAGTGTATGTTTAGTATCAGGATGATTGAATGAGTGTATGGGTAGTGCCTGTGTGATTGGATGAGTGTATAGGTTGTGCCTGGATGATTAGATCAGTGGTTGGGTACTGCCAAAATGATTGCATGAGTGCATGGGTAGTCCCTGGGTGTTTGGATGCGAGCATGGGTAGTACCAGCTGATTATATAAGTGCACAAGTAGTACATGGATGAGTGCATGGGAAGTGCTTGGTTGATTGGATGAGTGTATGGGTATTCTCAGAGTGATTGCATGAGTGCATGCAAAGTGCTTGGGTGACTGGATGAGTTTATGGGTACTGCCAGAATGATTGAATGAGTGCATTGGTACTGCCTGTGTGATTGGCTGAGTGTATGGGAAGTAGCTGGATGATTGCATGAGTTCATGGGTAGTCCCTGGGTGTTTGGATGAGAGCATGGGTAGTACCAGGTGATAATATTTGTGCATGAGTAGTGCCTGGATGAGTGCATGGATAGTGCTTGGTTGATTGGATGAGTGTATGGTTACTCCCAGAGTGATTGCATGAGTGCATATGTGGAGCCTGGGTGACTTTACAAGTGCATGACTAGTGCCTGGTTGCTTTGATGAGTGCATGGATAGTGTAAGGTTGATTGTATGAGTACATGGATAGTGCCAGGTTGATTGCATGAGTACTTGCATAGTATCAATGTGATTGAATGCGTGTATTGGTACTGTCAGGCTTATTGGATGACTACATGGATAGTGTCTGGGTGATTAAATGAATGCAAGGTTTCTGCCTAGGTGATAGGATAAGTACATGGGTAGTGTCTGGGTCATTGGATGACTGCATGGGTAGTGCCAGGTGATTGGGTGAGTGCATGGGTAGTGCCTGGGTTATTGGATAGGTGCATTGGTTCTGCCTGGGTGAATTGATGAGTATATGGTTAGGGCCAGGGTGATTGGATGAGTGCATGGGTAGCGCCTGCTTGATGGGATGAGAGCATGTGTAGTTCAAGGGTTATTGTATAAGTGCATGGGTAGTGCCTGGTTGATTAGATGAGTGCATGCGTAGTACCTGGGTGACTGGATGAGTGCATGAGTTCTGCCTGGTTGGTTGAATGAGTGCCTGAGTAGTGTCTGGATGATTGCATGAGTGCCTGGGTAGTCCTTGGATGACTGAATGAGTCTATGGGTCCTACCTGAGTGATTTGAAGCGTGCGTGGGTAGTGCCTGGATGATTGGATGAGTAAATATGTAGTGACAGGATGATTGAATGAGTGTATACATAGTGTCTGGGTGATTGGAAAAGTGCAAGGGTAGTGCCTGTGTAATTGGATGAGTGTATGTGTAGTGCCAGGATGACTGGATGAGTGTATGAGTAGTGCCAGGGTGATTGGATATTCACATCATCGTCCACTAATACTCGTAGCATTACCATTAAAAATTCTTGAGGATCCTGCTGAAGATTTTGAGAAAACACTACTGATCCAGTAGTCTCATCTGTAAATGTTATTACTGCAGAAGCAGAATGTATAACAATTCTCTAACCTCTTAGTTCTTCAATTAATCTACATAGTTGTGAAGACCTTCTTTTATCTACTTTTTCTTTAATAGAATTTATAAAATGAGGCAAATGGTACACTCCATGTAACACTACATTTGCATAACAATTCACTCCAGATGTACTATCAAAGTGATAGCCTTCCAATTTATCATTTTGTTGTAGTTTTCTTTTCTTGGCACCTTGCCATTTATCTTTTTCTTTATATTTCTCTTGACCTCTACTAGACTGCTTTAATATTTTACACTTTCAACATATTATGAGTTTTTCAAACACAGGATACTGCATAAATGAGGGGCATAATGATGTCTAACTGATTATACTCCCTTATACTGCTCACTTCAGCACTTATTTTCTTCTAATCTAAATCAATAAGAAATAAAGCAGATAATGTTCTAATTTGCGACAAAGCTACACATGACATTCCTTCCTAGAATACACTACTACCAATATTAACAAGTGCTGTATATACACTTAAACCTTGCGATTTCTGAATAGTTACTGCATACACTAAAGACACTGGAAACTGCTTTCGCTGGACATACAAATCTTTTACGAGCAGGAAAAGTACAACACATCTACCAATTTGTTCAACTTCACCAATATCATCAAATTGTATGCCTAAGTATTCCACGTCATTTCCGTTCGAATAATAAATGTGATCATTTTACCCATTGAACCATTCACTAGTCCTTCTTAAAAATTTAAATTGAGACGTAACATTATATGACAATTTTTACAGATATGTAAGTCTTTCTCTAATCCTGCAGTTTTTGACACAGACTATCCAGTTTTGATTGCAGTTTTTCTATTAGTAACTCTGTAACTCCTTTAAGTTCTATTTTATCATTTGCTCCAATGTCGATTATATCTTCTTTTTCCAGTTGTAGTAATTTTTCATTGAATTTACCGCACTCCTCAAGGGTTAGCATAAAACAAATAATACACTTCTCTCCTTAAGAAAATTATATATTACTTCTGCAGCTGAAAAATTAGTTGGAAAGATTTTTGAGGAGACAGGTTTGTAATGCTCTCTCTCCTTTTTTGAGCACTCCTTCTCTTACGTCCTTTGTATATCTCCGTATTGAATATATAATGCTTGACGCATATTTCAGATTAACTCTCTGTATTTAATGTTTTCCAATACATCCTAGTGAATTCCTAGTTTCATTGTGTGGTAGTGTTCTGTATACAGGTTATCCTTTTACGAGTGTTAGTTGTAGCAGATCTCCAAAGACTATTAAGTGTTTTCCTCCAAAAAGCATGGTGTAATCAGTTTTTAATATTTGCTGCATTCTTAAATGCATAAAAGATGACATTAGGTTGGACACCATGCTCACTTCATCAATAATTAGTTGCTTTAATTGCTTTAATACTCTTGCCACTTCATGACAAGCATCACCAGATAATTTGTTGTATTCCAATTGTTGTTGTGTTCAACAGGCAGCATTATTAATCGATGATGGGCAACCCCTTTAATATGTACAACTAAGCCTGTTGGTGCAGTAACTACACACGACAAATAGGAATCTGCTCTCTTTTGTAGATAACTTGTCAGTACTTTAATCAAGAAGTGTTATCCAGTTTCAACTTGACCACTTATTTACAATAGAACTCTTTATATGTAGAACATGCACACTCTTTCTTCTCATGCAGAAATCCATGTTCTATTTTATCTTTCACTCCATCAGAAATCCCTTTCTGGTCTGTATTACATTGCTACGTTACTTTTTCTAAATCCACTGTTTCCTGCCTTGCTTGCTGCTCACCGGGACAGGAAGAAAACAAGTGTATGTTATTACAACTCAGTAAAAATCCATGCATGCCTTTATCACACATTTTTTACAATGCATGTCTTTACCAGGCTTATGCTTTTACAATGCAGGTAAGTATAACTAAGGTAAGTACAAATATATATCTGTAAATATATATATATATAGAGGTTCGTGGCAGAAAGTATGGGACTTCAGCTGCAACTTTCAAAAACAATTTGCGATACCCCACTACACTGCACTGAACTTCCAGCACGCTGTATTATGGGACTGGTAGTACCTGGGATCGATGCGAGCAGAGAGTAGTCCAGCGCAGGTGAGCCCATTGCCACTTGGAAGGAGGAGCCTGTACTTAACAACTTTCGAGTGGGTGTTCGCATTTCTCAAACGGACTGTGGCATTTGAGAAAGGCAATCCGCCGAAACCGGTCATGCCTATGTTCCTAATAAACAACTGCTGAAGTCTTGCTGTGTCCCTTGTGTTCTACTCGTAACGGAGGAGAAAGTAACATGATATATATATATATATATATATATATATATATATATATATATATATATATATATATATGTATATATATATATATATATATATATATATATATATATATATATATATATATATATATATATATATTCACTGAAAAAACCATAGGTTTCAGGCCTTATATAGTTAGGAATTAGCATTTAAAAAACCTTTGAAATTCACTGAAAAAACCATAGGTTTCAGGCGTTATATAGTTAGTAATTAGCTTTTAAAAAACCTTTGAAATTCACTCAAAAAGTTTTTGGGGTGTTATAGTTAGCTGGACATTTCACTCTTATCTTATCTTATCTTATCTTAGATGCCATTTGTAGAGCGCACTGACGCCGAGGCTTCCTGGCGCTGAAAGACAGAATGAGTGAGGGGAAAACGGAGGAGCGGGGTTTTAACAAAGGGTAGGGAAGAGGTGAGTTTTAAGTACTTTCCTGAAGTTCAAGAGGGAGGACGAGGATTTGATGGAAAGAGGGAGGGGGTACCAGAATGCAGGGGCTAGGTGAGAAAAACGGCGACCGCCGAATTTCTTAGTTTTGATTTTGGAAGTGGCAAGTAGGTGACGGTGGGACGAGCGGGAGGTCACGCTGAGGACAGTAGGGGTGGATGAGAGATGTTACAAACGCAGGGCCCGAGCCATGAAGGGTCTTGAAGGTAAGGCATGCCACCTTGAAGGCTGCCCTTTGGGCAATGGGGAGCCAGTGAAGACCATGGAGAAGGGGTTTGGCAGATTGCCATCTGGGGATGTTAAGGATTAAGCGGGCCGCTTGGTTTTGGACAACCTGGAGGCGGTGGGTCAAGGATGATGGGAGGCCATGGTAGATTGAGTTCGAAAAGTCTAGGCGGGAAAGCACAAGTGAGATCACAACTTGGGTAAGTGCAGCGGGGGGAAGTAGGTGGCGGACTTTGCGGATCTTTCGGAGCTGGTACATGCAGGAGGATACTACTGCTCCCACCTGTGATCTGAGAGAGAGCTCAGCATCGATGATCACACCTAGGCTCTTTACGGTTTTCACCGGGATGGGGGGAGGGCCTAGTTCCGACGGCCAGAACTGCGGGCCCCAGTGCGCGTGACTGAGTCCCGGGAGGAGGAGCTCAGTCTTCCCGGGGTTCAGTTTCAGCTGGTTCTGGTTCATCCAACCTTGGATGTGGATCATAACTGCGTGAAAGGTGTTAATGGCATGAGGCGAGTCGAGCGGGAGGATGATCTGCAGGTCGTCCGCATAGTTGAAGGTGACAATGTCCCATTTTTGAAGGGACTTGATCAGGGGCCGGAGGTATAGATTGAACAGGAGCGGCGAGAGGGAGGAGCCCTGGGGGACTCCGCAGTGCGTGGGTGCCTTGGTGGCGGTGTAGGGCCCCAAGCGAACCGCCTGTGTTCTTCTGGTGAGAAATGACTTGACCCAGTCAAGCGCAGCGCCCTGGATGCCAGCCTGCTCGACACGGTGGAGAAGGATGTTGTGGTCCACCGTTTCGAACGCGGCCGAAAGATCCAGGAGGACGAGGGCTTGGGGAGAGCCTGCGTCCGCGTTGCTCCTGAGTGTGTCCAGGACTGCCAGGATGACGTGCTCAGTGGAGTGGGCAGGTCTGAAGCCGGCTTGGTTGGGCTCAAGGTAGTGGGAAGATTCAATGAAGTTGGACAGGCACCGAGTGACATGGGCCTCCATCAATTTTGAGAAGTACGGGAAGAGGGAGATGGGGCGGTAGTTGGAGGGCTCCGCAGGGTCGGCTCCAGGTTTTTTAAGGAGGGGCACTAAAATAGCCTCCTTGAAGGAAGTTGGAACGGTGCCTCTGCTAAGTGCCCCGTTGAGTAAAGGTAGGATACAATCTGGTAAATGCAGGCATATGCTCCGCAGGACTGATGGCGGGCAGCAGTCGTTCGGGGAGCCAGATTGTACCCGGATAGCTAGCTCTGCTAAAGAGGTAGGGTCGAGGAGCGGAAAGGAGGAAAAAGTCGAGGGATTGTTAGGGCAAGGGTCCGGTGGGGGTGGCTGGGGAAAGGGGGGGATGGAGTTTTTGATTTTTGTGATTTTGTCTAAGAAGAATGAGTTGAGGGTGTCACAAGCCTCCTGAGTAGGGGTCTGGCCTGGGAGAGTCCTGTCGTCCGTGGTCAGTTCGTCCATGACTCTGAACACCTCTTTGGATTTATCAGCTGCCGACGAAATCCTGTTAGAGAAGTGTTCCATTTTGGCTAGTCTGATGGCGGCTCTATATTCTTTACGCGTATCCAAGTAGGACTGTCGGGCTAGGTCGGAGTAGTCGCGTCTCCAGGTGCGTTCTGACTGCCGAGTTTTAAATTTTAGAACCTTAAGATCAGCAGAGAACCACCTGTGGGAGTTGCGGTGCCGCGTGCCGGGGAATTTGACCAAGGGGGCAAAGATGTTACTGGCCGATTCAAGCCAGGAGCCAAGATCGTGTTCCCAACCGTCGATATCATTAGAGGGGGGGCAGGATGGACGGGTGTCAGCCAGGGCAGTAAGAAGCCCTGGGAGTCGTATGTATTCCATTTTCGTGAGGAGCCACCAGCCATCAAGGGAGCGGGGATCTGACCGGCGACAGTGATGGAGGTGTCAACTAGGCTGTGGTCAGACCAGACGCATGGAGAGACGTCTGGTGTTGACAGGACCAGATTACAAGTCCAGATCTGGTCCAAGATGTGGCCTTTGTTGTGGGTGGGTTGGGTAACCTGTTGGGTAAGATTCAGGCTATTGAGAGTCTCAAAGAGCTCTGTGGCATGGGAGCCAGCGTTGGCATCGCTAAACCAATAGTTTAGGTCGCCGAGAAGGGCGAAACTGGAGTGCGATGTTAGAAGGCTGGACAGTTGTTCACTCAGAGTGGTGGAAAAAGATGGCATAGGATGGGGAGGCCGGTACAAGAGTAGGAGGGTAAGGATACCGGTAACAGTTTGCACACTGAGAAGTAAGTTGTCCACCTTCGGAATGGGGAGGGAATAGGAAGAGACAGAGTTCAGACGTTTGGATATGATGGCTGCCACCCCACCCCCGGGGTGATCACCGGGGCGGTCGGCATGAAGGATGTAATAGTCAGGGGGGAGGGCGGCCAAGATATCAGGGAGAGACTCAGAGTTTAGCCATGTTTCCGTGAGCAGGAGCATGTCCGGATTGGTGTTCGATAGCAGAATGAAGATATCCTCAGAGTGTTTGACCAGAGAGCGGGTGTTCAAGTATAGCACTCTGATGGTCGTGGTGTTCGCAATTGGCGTGACTGGAAGTGTGCTACCGCTAGGGTGGTGTTGGTCGGGGCACATGATACTGGCAGCGTGTATACGGCGGAGAGCCGTTAGGGATGGGGGAGTAGTGGGGTGTTGCAAGTCTCTCAGGGATTGAGGGGAATACGAAATATGAGGGTCGGCGTGGCGTGCCCTAGGGCCCGTACTGGCGCGGACGGGCGCAGACGGGCTCGCATTTGGCGCGCCTTTGGCGCGCAGACGGCGCGTCCGCTGCGCGTCCGAAAGATGCACATTATTTATAGGGCGTGGAAGGGTGGCGTGGGGGGCGTGGCTTTGCACGGGGGCGTGGCCTCGCAAGGGGGCGTGGCCTCGGTCCTCGCCGAGCTGGCGGCGGGAAAAGCTTGTGAGGGCTGCAGCAGCGATAACTCGGCTGCGCAGGAAACAAAGAAGCCAAGAAGCAAGTGCACACAGGTAAAGTGACAATGAGATTTTTTAAAAGCAATTTGTGAACAAGTTAAAAAAGCTCTCGGCTTTCCGCCTCAAGAGCACAGTCTGTCTGGGCTGCGAGCGCTAGCAATCAGCGCTTTTAAAGGGTGGCGTGGGGGGGCTTGGCTACGCAAGGGGGCGTGGCCTTGCAAGGGGCGTGGCCTCGGTCCTCGCCGAGCTGGCGGCGGGAAAAGCTTGTGGGGGCTGCGGCAGCGATAACTCGGCTGCGCAGGAAACAAAGAAGCCAAGAAGCAAGTGCACACAGGTAAAGTGACAATGAGATTTTTTTAAAGCAATTTGTGAACAAGTTAAAAAAGCTCTCGGCTTTCCGCCTCAAGAGCACACTCATACAAAACCATTGAAATTGCTCCTATATAGTTAGTTGTACTAACTATATTTCGCGCACCCGCAATCCACTGCTGATGATGTCACATATTAGATCATCATGACATGGTCAGTGACATCACTGATGACATCACTGATGACATCATCCAGTGAATGTGGTTTGCTTCGTTATTTAAATATGCATTATATATATAGCAATTTGCATTGAAGAATGAGTGGATATATATAAATAAATATTTGGATGGAGGATTTAGTAGCAGTGTAATTGACTGTTTACTTGACCAATTTATAATGTCTCACTAAATATAGTGGATAGTGACTAAACTGTGTGAATATCTGTATCACTTTGTCAGTTGTTGTGTAAACTGATTCTACAGTTGGTTACTAGCTATGTGAAAGTCTATAATAGTTATTGATTAGTTAACTGAGTATTGTATGGGAGTGTGAAAGTGTGTGTGGTTCGGTGGGGTGTGTGTGACTGTCCAAAGACGTGTGAATAGTTGATTCAGTAGATATATGAAGTTAAAACTACATGTTCTAACAGTTTGGGTGAGTGAATCTCTTTATGGGTGTGGTGATGAGCAAATATATTTCTCAATGGTACACTTCCAACAAACGAGAAAAATAAAAGGCAGTGTATGTGCAGTTGTTCTATATAAATAAGTATACATAAGAATCAATGATTGTTTGAGTGACTGTATGGATAACTATATACTTGTAATAATGATTTTATAATTCACTAAGTATGACTTACTATCTAAATGAATAGAAGAAGTGGTGTTTGTATAAGTGTTTTGCTAAGTAAATATGTAAGTATGATCCATTGTTTGCATAAGTGAGTAGGATGACTTCATATGTGAATAGGATGCGTGCTTTTGTTTAATGTCGATAAAGGTGTATAAGTATTTTTGATAGTGTTCTATTGTTCATTGACAGCATGTATGAGTGAATCCATAGGTAAGTGATTAGATGTGTGCATACATCTATGAATCACTGAGTGGATTTTTAGATACTTGTATTGCTGTGACAATGGATTCAAATATGATACTCTGTATTTTACAAAGAGTGATGAAAAATTGTAATAGTGTATGAAAAGGTGCATGTGATTGTCACGTGGATGATGTCATCAGTGATGTCACTGACCATGTCATGAATGATCTAATATGTGACATCATCAGCAGTGGATTGCGGGTGCGCGAAATATAGTTAGTACAACTAACTATATAAGAGCAATTTCAATGGTTTTGTATGAGGGAAATGTCCAGCTAACTATAACACCCCAAAAACTTATAGTTTTTTTAGTGAATTTCAAAGGTTTTTTAAAAGCTAATTCCTAACTATATAACGCCTGAAACCTATGGTTTTTTCAGTGAATTTCAAAGGTTATTTAAAAGCTAATTCCTAACTATATAAGACCTAAAACCTATGGTTTTTTCAGTTAATTTGCAAGGTTTTTTAAATGCTAATTCCTAACTATATAAGGCCTGAAACCTATGGTTTTTTCAGTGAATTTCAAAGGTTTTTTAAATGCTAATTCCTAACTATATAAGGCCTGAAACCTATGGTTTTTTCAGTGAATTCGCAAGGTTTTTTAAATGCTAATTCCTAACTATATAAGGCCTGAAACCTATGGTTTTTTCAGTGAATTTCTAAGGTTTTTTAAATGTTAATTCCTAACTACATAAGGCTTGAAACCTATGGTTTTTTCAGTGAATTCGCAAGGTTTTTTAAATTCTAATTCTATTAGCGGATAACGTTTTTATATATTCAAACGTTTTTTTAATGCTAATTCCTAACTATATAAGGCCTGAAACCTATGGTTTTTTCAGTGAATTTCAAAGGTTTTTTAAATGCTAATTCTAATAGCGGATAACGTTTAAATATATTAATATCCTAGTGGGACCCCCTGAGCAGGCCTAGGGGGTCAGGGTGCTTCTACCCTGCCCCCTTTTTGAGTTCTACACATTTGTTTTTCTGCTTTCCTGTACCTCACTCTACCGAGGCACAAGATGGCTGCCCACAATTTCTGTTTTAGAGTGTTGACAGACAGTGGTAGCCAATCAGCATGCAGCTCGTGTACGTAGGGGTACGCGCACGTACGCGTACGTATGCGTACGGTACGCGTACGTACGCGTACGGTACACGTAAGGGTAAGCTTAGGGGTAAGCTTAGGGTGAGCTGCTATAGATATATATGTGTTTTTGAAGTTAATTTTCATAAAAACCACTGGAGCAATTTTCACCAAACATAGCAAAGGCACATCTGCGTACCAGTCCCTACAATTTTGCTAAGTTTGGCGTAATTCCGTTCAGCGGTTCGGGCTGTAGACTTGTCAGACCGTCCTATGGAAATTAACATGGGGAAAACACGTTTTGGGACCCCCCTTTTTTCTCGGCCCCCACTTCACGAATCCCCCCGAAACTTTCAGTGACGGAGCGCAGCGGAGCTGGCCAAAGGTTTGGAAAATTACACGCAAATTCCTCAACCGGCGCCAGAGTTATGCCCAATAGAATGTTGCGGATTTCCTATGGTAGCCAATCCTAACTATATATACCTACTGGCGACTGCCAGTAGGTAATATATATATATATATATATATATATATATATATATATATATATATATATATATATATATATATATATATATATATATATATATATATATATATATATATGTGTGTATATTACCTACTGGCAGTCGCCAGTAGGCAGTTACAGTTAGGACCTACTTTTCATAGGAAATCCGCAACATACTATTCGCAATAACTTTGGCGCCAGTCGACAAATCTTCGCAAAATTTTCAAAACTTTTGGCCAGCTTTGGTCCGCTCCTATCCTGAAAGTCTTGGGGCGATTTGTCAAGCAGGTGCCGAGACAAAAGGGGGTCCCAAAACATGTTTTCCCCATGCGATTTCCCATAGGAACCTTTAGTCGCAGCTACAGACGGAACTGCTGAACGGAATTACACCAAATTTGGCAAAGAGGTAGTCCTTGTTTCAGACTCATGCCTTTTTGTTAAATGGTGTAAATCCGTTCAGTAGTTCCTGAGAAAATCAAAAGTAAAATCACATATATATCTATGGCCGCGCAGGAACCGCGCACCCTCACGATGACAAGCTGTATGCTAATTGGCTGTCAACCCTCCAAACCAAAAAGTGTTGGCAGCCATATGGAAAACAGTAAAACAAACGCACCAAACTCAAAAAGGGGGCAATGTAGAAAGAGCCTGTCCCCAAAGGCCTGCTCAGGGGGTCCCACTAGGACCCCTAGGGCCCCCAAATGATTTTTTTTTAAAAATCTGCAAAATCAGTACGGTGTGCGCAGATCTTGCCGGTAAAAAAAAAAAACAAAGTGCGGCCTCCCGCGCTTCGTTGGTAATTAGCCCCAGGGGGGAAAGTCCTGGGGCAATGCTTTTATGTGAATGGGGGGCCCAGAGGGGCGCCCCTGGGACCGCCACCCCCGGGGCTTTAAAAAATTATGTGTGGGGGGCGCACAGCCCCCCCAGCCCCACGGGCCGCCACTCCCCGGGGCTTCAATAATAGTGGGTGGGGGGCTCAAACGCCCCTCAAGCCCCATGGACCGACACCCTACGGGGATTTTTTTTCCCAAAAACCTCCATGGGGCACTAAGAGTTGAAATTTGGGGGTCCGTTGTGGACCCCCAAGTCCCAGGGACCACCACCCCCCGGGGCTTTGAAAATGTAGGGAGGTGGCCCGCACGGCCTACTCCTGTAACCTTGTCGTGGCCATCGGGACCGCCACCCCTCAGGGCTGGCTCCTGCAGTGTTCAGGGGTGCCCACCCCCGGGACACTGTAGTTTGCTATGGTAGGGTGGGAGCCTCGCCGCTCCTGCCCTGCCATAGCAAACTTGGGGGCCGATTAGGATGGCGGACGGACTTGTGTCCGTCCGCCACCCCTGAGTAGGAGGGACCGTCCGCATGGGCAGCGGCGGTCCCTCCATGGCAATTAGGATGTGACCGCCACCCTGGCGGTCACATCCTGTGTGTTTTACATTGCGGCGGGTGCTGCTTGAAGCAGCACCCGCCGCAATGTAAAAAACAAAAGCTGTGCATTTGCATGCACAAAGCGGCAGGCACCGCGCGGTGCCTGCCGCTTCGTGCACGCAAAGGCAGGGGGGTACCATAGGTACCCCCCATGTGCACCCCCCACGCAACCTTCACCCAGGGGGCCCGCAACGGACCCCCAAAGTGATTGTCCGTATGCTTTTCCACGGTGGAAAAGCCGCCGCGGAAAAGCATTACTTTCTCTACATCCTAATATGGCTGGCGGTGTCTGATAGACACCGCCTGCCATGTTAGTGCTTTTCCGCCGTGGTCGCCTTCCGACCGCGGCGGAAAAGGGGCGGACAGATTGTGAGACCCACCAGCCATCCTGATTTGGCGGTGGGTCTTTCAGGCCTCCTCGGCGGATTTCCCACATACTCCGGGCCGGCGGTGGCTTCCGCCGGCCCGGAGTATGCGGGAAATCTGCCATCATAATGACCCCCTTGGTTTGCATTTTGAAAAAGAGAGCAGGGAAGCCTGCTCTCTCTTTCAAAATGCAAACCAAACTGCTTTCCCACACGGGGTAATTACAAAAAGGGGGTGGTGATGGACAGAGTATCTGAGTTAATCAGAACACTCCTACCCAGTCAACAGATCAGGGCTTGATCCATCACCGTTTTTTAGCTCACTGCACCATCCCAGTTCAGAACATGGCTATATGCAAATTAGTCTGTCCCTGGCCCAGTGCATCATGGGAACAGGGCAGACCAAACTACCAAGCCAATTCTTCACTGGAAAGGAAACAAGCTTCCGGGGACCGGTTTCTGGCATTACAGCCGTCTTCGGCCCGGCTTGCTTGATCTTTGGACTGGGTAAGAGTGGTCTGCTTAATTCAGGCACTCTGTTCATCACCACCCCCTTTTCTGAATCATTTTGTCCACCATAAGCGTGGAAGGGTATACTCAGATGTGAGTCCCTTGCTCATTGCACCATCAGGATTCAAGCAAGCCGGGCCGACGACGCCTGAAATGGCAGAAACCGGTCCCCGGAAGCTTGTTTCCTTCCCAGTATAAGAATTGGCTTGGTAGTTTGGTTTGCCCTGTTCCCATCATGCACTGGGACAGGAACAGACTAATTTGCATATAGCCAAGTTCTGAGCTGGGATGGTGCAGTGAGCTAAAAAACGGTGATGGATCAAGCCCTGATCTTTGGACTGGGTAGGAGTGGTCTGCTTAATTCAGGCACTCTGTTCATCACCACCCCCTTTTCTGAATCATTTTTTCCCACACGGGGAGCTGCATCTTAGCAGCTCCCCATGTGGAAAAGCAATGCCGGCTTGCGCAGGAGGCAGGGAGCCGTCTGGGACCGTGGGGCGATTGGGGACCCCCACGGTCCCCAATGAGAGGCCAGACCCCGGGGGATTGGGTCGCCGGGGCCATAGGTGGCCCGAGAGGGGGGCCACGTGGCCCCCTCCCCAAAATAAAATACATTTAAAAAAAAAAAAAAAAAAGCCAGCCCCGGGGGTTGGGGTGCCTGGGGCCATAAGTGGCATGAGGAGGGGGGCAATGCAACCCCGTTCCAAAAGATTCTTTAAAAAAATAATTATAGGACATGCCCGGGCCGATTAAGGTCTTGGGAGGGGGGTCACGCGGCCCCCCTCCATAATTTTTTTTTAAATAAAAAAGGGGTCAGGCGCTGGGGGATGGGGTCCCCAGGACCCAAAAAATGTGGAAAAGAAGGGGGGCCACACAGCCCCCTTCTTAAAAAAAATGGGGGAAAAAATGGCATTGCGCTGAGGCCCCACCCCCTCGCTGCAGGACTATGCAAATGCGCCCTCTGGCACATGTGCAGCTGGGGAACGTATTCCCCTTGAATACTGGGGTGTCCCTGGGGCCAACTTGCCCACCAGTAACTTCCAGTATGCGCCAGGGTGCTGCGTTGTACAGAGGTATTCTGAGTCCCGACCCTTAATACACCTCTCTGCAACACAGATCTGTGGTGCTTAATGGAGGTAGCTGGTGGGCTAGTTGCACCCCAGGGACTCTCAGGATTCAAGGGGGGTTAATCCCCCAACTTAAAACGCACCGCGGGGCGCTTTTGCACAGTGGTGAAGGGAGAGGGTGGGGACTGAGGTGATATGTGTGCAAACACGCCCTGTGGTGCATTTTAAATTGAGGAATTAATTAATCTTCAATCCTGAGGGTCCCTGGGTGCCAACTAGCCCACCAGGTATCTCCAGTATGTGCCACGAGGCTGCGTTGCAGAGTGCTGTAAAAAGGGGCATGGCCTATGAACACATCTCTGCAACACAGCTCTCGGGCACATCCTGGAGGTCCCTGGTGGGAATTAGCATTTATAAAACCTTTGAAATTCACTGAAAAAACCATAGGTTTCACACATGTTATAGTTAGGAATTAGCATTTAAAAAACCTTAGAAATTCACTGAAAAAAACATAGGTTTCACACATTGTATAGTTAGCTGGACATTTCACTCATACAAAACCTTTGAAATTCCCCTGTTATAGTAAGTTCAGCTTACTATAACTTGCGTGCCCGCAATGCACTGCTGATGACGTCACATATTACATCACTCATGACATGGTCAGTGGCATCACTCATGACATCACTGAAGACATCTCAAATGACATCACTGATGACATCATCCTTGTGACAGAGTGGCAGACCTGCTGTCAGCGTAATATAAACATTGATACACACATCCAAAAATAGAAACAAACATTTTCAAAAAAATGTAGATACCAATACCACTTACAACAACCTATACAGTAATTCCACCATCTACATACACATCCACTCATTCACCAACACTTGTATATAGTCACTCATACATGTAATCACTCATCATATGTACTCATACACCTATACATGCTGTTACATACCGACACTCATCCATAGAGATACTCACACAAGTACTCAGACATGCAAATACACTATCAAACATCCATTTACTTGCATATACAGCTATACACAAACTACTACACTTACTTTTACAGAAACATACACATACTTACTCTCTTAAACAATTACTTATAGAAACACATACTTATTTATACAGGAACTCTTCCAATCTCTCACTCTCACATATACTCACATATACTAGTTTAAAACATATGTAGTCACTCATAAAGATACTATTGAGGCAGTCATTCACTCACTAACACACCCATACACACACTCATCCACCCATACAGTCCTGAACACATGTTGTCTTCAAAACACATACAAACAGTGAATCACTCATTCATGCATCTATGCACTAAGTAATATCCCTCACTGAACTATACAGACACTCATACTGATACTCAAGAAACCAACTAATAACCCATATTGACACTTATGTGGCTACTCACCAACCCATCCAGCCACTTATAGACAAAGAGACACAAATACAGATATTTACACATTTAAACATTACTCGCTAATACATGTATTCCCTAAGATACACTTAATAAGTCAGTTATGCAATCATTTTTACAAAAAAAACATCCATTTACACACTTATTTACCCATTTATTTTTCCATTTTCCTTTAGATATACATATATAAAAAATATTTTGTTTTTCAGAAAGACACAATCACTGGATGATGTCATCAGAGTTGTCATGAGTGATGTCATTTGAGATGTCATCAGTGATGTCATGAGTGATGTCACTGACCATGTCATTAGCGATGTAATATGTGACGTCATCAGCGGTGCATTGCGGGTGCGCGAGTTATAGTTAGCTGAACTAACTATAACGGGGGAATTTCAAAAGTTTTGTATGAGTGAAATGTCCAGCTAACTATAACATGTGTGAAACCTATGGTTTTTTCAGTGAATATATATATATATATATATATATATATATAGATATAGATATAGATATATATATATATATACATATATATAGATATATATAGATATGCAAAAAAGTAGAGAGGTCTGGGTAGCTCTCAAGTTTAGGTGAAAAGCAGCTCCTGTTAGAGCACTCTCAACACTCACTCAGATCTAGAGTGTCGCTGGTGTTGAGAGTGCTCTAACAGGAGCTGCTTTCCACCTAAACTTGAGAGCTACCCATAGTTCTCTCCTTCTTTTTTGCATAATGTACGCGTCACTCTATGCCTGAAAGGGTTTTGTTTTGATATATATATAAAACCTAAATCTAAATTTTGTCCCCTGATGCTGAAGGACAAATTAGATATATTCCATGATCGAGTGTCATCTGAGCTCAAGGACCTGCAAGTAAAGAATGCTAATGCCAAAAAACGACGAAATTACAGAGACATACAATATCACAACCTGGTGAAAAAACTGAGAAACAATAAACACCTGGTGATCAGACAATCAGATAAAGGCGGAAACGTCGTACTATGGCCACGCAAAATGTATATGGACGAGGCATTAAAGCAGTTGAATGACAGAGACTGCTACAGGAGAACTAATATCCAGGAGGTACAACAAGCCAGAAATGAGATCTACTCCAAATTAATGGCCTGGAGAAGCAAAGGTTTGTTAACATTTGAGGAATTAAAATATTTGAAAAATGACTATCCTGTGACCCCTGTGATATATTTTATCCCCAAAACTTCATAAGAACTGCCAACAGCCGCCTGGACGGCCAATTATTTCGGCCCGCAATAGCATCTTGGAAAATGCAAGTAGGTATATTGACTTTTTCCTGCAGGAGCATGTCAGAAACCTGCCGTCATTTATCCTTGATACAGGGGACCTATTGAAAAAACTTTCTGACTTTAAGTGGGAACCAGGCTTTCTCCTAGTGTCATTGGATGTAACCGCCCTATATACGAGCATCCACCATAGGGACGGTATCAGGGCCACTCAACATTTTCTCAACAAGAGACCTGTTAAATACCGTGAACATTCCAAGATGATTATTGCCATGATCTCCATGTGTTTAGACAACAATGTGTTTTTATTCTCAAACCAGTTGTTCTTGCAGACTAGAGGGGTGGCTATGGGGGCCTGCTTTTCTCCCAGTTATGCCTGTCTCCACATGGGAAACTGGGAGGAGCAGGTCCTCATGCCTAACCACACCGCCATTATGAACACACAGGTAAAATGCTAGCTGAGGTATATTGATGACCTCTTTTTTATATGGGATGGCTCTGCAAGTGAAGTGGCTACTTTTATTGAACAACTGAACATCATTGATCTAAACCTTCAATTTACAAGTACTATCAGTGCCCAATCTGTAGTGTTTCTGGATGTTGAAATGTTTATTGATAATGGCAAGCTACAGACCAGGCTATATAGAAAGCCCACGGCCAGCAACACTGTGTTGCATGCCACCAGCCATCACCCAGTGCACCTGATTAAGAGCATTCCCTATGGGGAAATGCTCCGCATCAGGAGAATCTGCAGTGACGACACAGAGTGCCTAACCGCCCAAAATGATAGTAAGATCAGATTTTTAGCCAGAGGTTATAACAGGGTAACTATTGATGATGCCATCACTAGAGGCAATAGACAGGAAAGAAAGCAGCTCCTGAGTCCATCGGATGATTGTGTTAGAATTTCCAAAACCACTACTGCCAATGAAACACGCTTAATGATTGGCTACAGCAACCAACACAAATCAATCCGCAAGATAGTCAAAGACAACTGGTCCCTAATTACTAGTGACCCTGTAGTGGGCAAGATGGTAACCAAATCACTGAGCATAACGTACAGGAAAGCCAAATCGATGCAGGACAGTTTGGTCTCAAGTAGCCCTGAAGTAGTCACGGGCTCGTGGCTAGGTGGAAGTAGGGGCTTTTTGAGATGTGCATCATGTAAAGCCTGTAAGAACGGTGTAAGTAGAACTGAATACAGGACACCGCTTTCCCCCAATCCCATTAAAATCAGAGAAAAGTTGAATTGCAGGTCAGAATACGCGGTCTATGTTTTAGAATGCCCCTGCCGCCTTAGGTATGTAGGGAGCACAAGACCACAAGTGCATAAAAGGATACTGCAACACTTAAGAGCAATCAGCAATGCAGACCCTACATACCCTGTAGCCAGGCACTCTGAAAAAGTACATGGGAAATATTCAACTGAACTAGTTTACTTTGTAATAGACTGTGTGCCCCCCCAGAGAAGAGGTGGCGACAGAGAATCCTTACTACGTAAACTAGAAACTAGGTATATCAGTATGCTCGATACCAAGATGCCAAATGGGCTCAATACTAGTGAGGACTGTCACACTTACCTGTAAATTAATAGAATTGTCATTATTACTGTACTTAGCCTATCAACCTGAAGCTGTATTGTCTTATATAATCATAGAACTACCCATGTCCCCCACACTATATATATAAATTTTGAATTATGAGATATTTTATGTATTTTTATATTCACACACACATTTTTCCTTTATTGGTAGCACACTGATTTTACTGTTGCGTATTGTGCACATCTAGCAAATTTGCACATCCACCTTTGATATTTTGCACAAGAAGTAGGACCAGCCCACATGGGCAATATTACCGTCACGGTTTGCATCCATGAAATGTATTACTTTCATTTGCATGTTTTGCACAAACGCACCTGTTGCTAATCATAGCATACGGTGGGCTTTATTAGGCACTACCTTTTACCGTGAAAATCTTGTATTTATCATGATATTAGCACAGATTAGGAATATTTATACGTTTAAATTTTTTTTAACTATTTATGTTTTATCGTGTTTATTCTGTATTGCTGATACTGATTTTATCCTCACTTGTGCAATGTATTAATTGATATAAGAAAATAAATACGAATTGAGGAAATATCAAGACTTCTTGCTTGGAACAGGACTCTGAGAGACTTGATTTGACTACATTTCATTTGAGTGGTGCCCAAAAACTTGATGATAATCAATGTATTTATTTGATTTAGCATAACGGTCTGTTATTGATGTATTTATACATTTTAATAATGAACAGCCAAATAACAATGCATTATTATGAATGTATTACGCTTAACGCATTTATGCAATGATTTACATAGTGTTTTCACTATGTCTATCGCGCAACAGGCACTCTTGCACTTTAAAAATGGGTGGCCAGCCCCCATGAAGGTGTAATGTGATCAAGGCTTTTGGTAGCCGAAACGCGTCATGGCTGACTGGTGTTGGGCAAATAAATAATCTACACCAAACAATCGGGTCTCGCTTCATCCTTCTGTTCGGCTGAGTATGCTGAGTTTTGGACGACAACATACCGAATATATATAAATATTTTGTGGTTGGGTGAACCCCAAACCCCCACTTTAAAAAAATGGATTACCCTAAAAAATACCTTTACCACCCTATACCCCTATCCACCCCTAAACCCTAAAAATACCCTTACCACCATATGCCCCTACCCACCCATTAACGATAAAAACAATATTACCATCCTTTAACCGTCTCCTCACCTAAACCCTAAAATACCCACACCACCCCTTGCCCTTATCCAACCCTAAACCCTAAAAATATCCTTACCACCCTGTATCCCTACCTATCCCTAAACGCTAAAGTACCTTATCATCCTATACCACTATCAAACCCTAAACACTAAAAACACCCTTAAAACGTAATACACTTACCCACACATTAACCCTAAAAAATCTTCCACCCTTTTCTCATGCCCATACGTAAACCCAGATAAATATACATAGATACATAAATACATATATATATAAACACTACACACACATATGCTTACCTTAACAATACTTGCCATGCGTGGTAAAGGCATTTGCGTGGAAAATATGTGTGTGGTAAATTAGGCTTGTAGGCATTTCATGGTAATTCCTGTGTTGTAAAGGCTGTTTTCCAGAGAAAACACAATGGTGTATGACAGAATAACAGGTGATAACTTAAGCGAAGAGGAAATCTACAGCACCTACTGGGCACATTGCCAACCATCTGGTCTGTCCTGAAGGGGTCTTAAATATTACCTTTGCAACTAAATCGCCAGAAGTATTTAGACTACGTCAGAGGTGAAAACTACAAATGAAACTGCGTTGTGTGGTGTAGAATTCACATGTTCCCAGTTGTCTTCTATACTCTTCAAGCCTTTATAGCCAGCCCGTCACTCAATATCTGAGATGTTATTGAATCCTGACACACAATCCAAATCTCTATTGGATACTGACCCAAATGGGTGCTTAAAACATACATAGCACAGTGGCAGTGAGAATGTGAAAACGCCATTAAAACAATTGAGAAAAATATTTATGTCCTACTCCAGACGACTACATCAGGTGCCAAACACTGAAATACCACACTAAAATATCTATAAACCTTACCAGAAAACAAGGGACATTACACAATATTTCTCCATGCCTCCACAACACCAAAATGCTCATTGTTCTTGTAGTTTTCCCTTAGTTTTCCCTCATAATCAGGCTCAAGGCAGTGTAAGAGCTGGAATATGACAGGTGACCATTTAGGCACTCATTACAAATTAAGGACTAATGGTCTATTTTACAAGCCCATTGCGCCGGCTGTGTGCCACTTTTTTTTGATGCACCAGAGGCGCAATGGGCTTTCCCATATTTACAAGGCCACGTAAAGTCACCATGTAAAGTCACCCTGCATAACTCCTCATGGCCTTGTAAATGTGGGCCCATTTCACACATTACTCTGCATGAAAGGGGTATGCCCATGCAACATCCATGGAATCTGACATTTCCAGTTCTGCAACATTTTGTAAAGCTGGGAATACGTCAGAATCCTAGTGGCACAGCTAAAGTCTTTTATTTCCCCTCTTTTTCATCTTTCTATGTGTGCTGTATTTTGCAGCATGCATAAAAGAAGAAAATGCCAAAAATGATTGTATTTGTGCAGGAAGGGGTCCCTTCCTGCACAAAAAAAATCATACAAAAACAACATGAAGCAAGATCGCCTGCTCTGGCGCACAGCAGCCAATTGTGCTCCAGCGCAGAGGACAGCACAAGGATGCGTTGTATTGTTGTTAATACGTCACATCCATGTGCATTTAAAGTGATGCAGCTTGGCGCAGCAAAATACCCTGAGGTGCCGGACTGCATCATTTAGTAGTAAATGAGGCCCTAAATTTCAATCCTGGGGAAAACAAGAGTTTTGGCAGAGATTGGAATAAATAACAAACTGTGTTATAATCATCACACCTTCGCAGTTTCCTCTTATAAATTTCAGAAAGTTGAAATTGCAGAAATGTTTTTAAGGATAAGTCCTGGAAAAAAGAAAACACATGCAGAATTTTTTGTGGCAAAAAACTATTATCAATTACACTTTATTTCCTCTTGAAAGCTCGGAATAGGAGGTGTTTCCCATGTGTTAAATACCTCACTCTGTGGTAATTATATTTACCACATGTAAATAACCAATCCTATTCTCACCAGCTGACAATGAGGGCCATGATCTCTCTAAAAACCACAACAACTGAAAATATTTGGTTGTTAATGAAAGGAAAGGAGGCATTTCGAGAGAAACAAAATCATTCGGTGGCATTGCTTCCTTCTATTCTTCGGTGCCTCCAGCGTTTCAAACAACATGCTTCAAAAGAAAGATTTGATACTGCCTTAGTCTCCGTACTCATGTCATGCCTTTTGCACGTTTCTCAGTTTTTCCAGGAAAACCTTAGTCCATGCTCTTATCATGTCTACTCTACCAAGATTACTGCAATTCACTTTTTGCAGAAAGGTTACATGCACAACAGAGTTCAAATCGTCAAGAATGTGGCTGCGCGCTTAGTTCTTGGTCTCAGTAAAAAGGACCAACCAGCATTTCATCCAAACTCTTCAATTTATATTGGCTCCTGATGCACACCCAGTCCTTTTAGGGCAATATACGTTTGTCGCGAAGCCATCTTCCGTCTCCCTGCTAGGAACTACATAGCCTCCCTCCTGTTGCCAAACATCCCTGAACATACTCTTCGTTCTAGTTCTTCATATTTTTAACGCGTTATTAAATGTTGGAAGGCTCTCACAGGGTGCCGAGCTTTTCCCGTGTTCACTGCAAAGCTTGGAACAAACGCCCTTCTATTAAACCTCTTTGCAGAAAACGGTCACATCACATTTCTAAAACATTTTTAAAACATATTTTCCATCAAATTCTCTGCATAGGTATTCTTTTAGTATCAGTTGGTTACAATTCTTCTTTGTGTTAGCCCTGGGACACCCTTTCCCTAGGTAATCGTGTGCCTTACAAACCTCAAAATTATTTTCGCATGTCTGTAAAATCTGCAAAGAGAACAATCCAACCTGCCTTTGCCAGCTGATGAAAAAAGTCCACGATCAGGCTCCAGTTTATAAAAACTGTGCCCTATACTTTCATTATTTAATGTCATTTTTGTAAGAAAAAATGCCATCCTTGCACAAAGAAATCTCTACACCTACATTGCTTCGATTTCTCCCTTCACATTTGTCCTGTGACCTGTTAAGTACCTCTTTATGTCCGGCAAATTATGCACAGTATAAATAGGAATACTAAATCCGTCGAAACAAATTAATGGCGGATATAATTGCAAATAAGTAGCATGCAAATTGTATGAGGGTGCCAACGATTGCATTACATTCCTCTCAAAGCCTTGCATATTCAGAGTATCATTATATTTATTGATGCATGATACCGGTTTGGCAGAATGTATCATAACCAAGCAATATTTTATCATCTGTAGGATTACGCTACAAGATTAGTGCCAAGCACCCTATTTAGCGCCATGATCCCTATTGTAGAACGAGCGCCTGAATAAATCTTTATTACCATATCATAAAGTAGGAATATAGCTAAAAAACAGATTAAGTGCCTTCGCTGAGTTTTTATTATAAACATGGTATGCTAGACAATGATAGCCACACGCAACTGGTTCTAGAGTTGTCCTCCTCCTTTATGCACTTACCGTTAAGGTGAAGAATTAATAAATTGCATTATTCTGTTGACTCCGAAAAAATGTAGAGGCTCCAAATTCCACATAACCTATTCTCGTCTGATTCTTCACAGATGTGCGTGCATTCATTTTTCTCCCTTCAGGTTTTGAAAAAAAGTTTATTATGATCATTTGCTTTCCGTGATTGCTTCTAAATATGCCTTCCTGACAAAATAGAGAAGAGAAAAGAGTTCACATGGTTCCTTAATAAGTCAGGAAATGTGCTAACTTAATGTAAAATCAGTTATCCTGTAAAATTTAATTGGGCCTGTCAAGGATAATTTTTGCTCATGATTTACAACTGTTTAACATTTTCTTCCGATGCAGATTTCATTCACTATGGATATTCATGGGCTCAAAATAACGCAGTTAAAAAGCGGGACCCATCAGAAAGAGAATACAGATGTGTGCTTTCAGTATTCTGCAAAGTTAGCGCTTTAATGTATTTATTTGAACCAATTACATATAGCTAGACAAGCAAGTCAATGCTTCACGGGAGGCAAGTATAAAACAGTTAGGATACTAAAATAAATATTTCATACAATTTCTATGAATAAATACGTTTTTTAATTCACCATACTTTGAAAATGTACATCAAAACTCACACATATTGGGCCTGCTTCACGAATGTATGTATACATTTGTATTTTTTAAACTCACATGTAGATCTATTCTAAGCCCTTAAATATATCTCTTCACTTTTTTATTAGTCTCAATTTCTGAGTGGAGATTTACACACAGGGCAGACACAGGGCAGAAGTCCTCCAGGTTCAGAGGAAGTCCAGTCCACGTTTTCGACCACGTTTGGTCCAGCAACCAGCTGCAGCAGGCAACAGGAGCGGAGCAAAGCAGGAAGAGCAGCGCACCGCGGCCGAAAATCGCGGCCGAAATCAGGGCCGAATCGCGGCCGAAAATCGCCGAAAAACATCAGCTTGGGAGCCCGGTAATCCAGGCTGCGTGGAAGGAGGGGGGTCGCGGAGCCCGGGTGAGTGTGTGTGGACATTGTGTGTGGCGGCAGCAGTAGCAGGCAGAATCTGACGCCCGTAGACTTCACAGCAAAACGCGATTAGCCTGCACATTGCCTGCCGCTCACCACTATCACCGCCGTCCCCTCCCCCTCCTCCCATCCACCGACTCAGCCAGCTAGCTTGCTGCAGCTCACCTGCTCTACCTAATGCAAATGTATTTATTTATTTATTTTTAAACAAAATTTGCTGCCAATCTCTTGAAGAAGTCCAGCCAGCCCCCAGAACTGCCTGCTAAAACTGTTAGTTAAAATACCATTGCACCACTGGTCTTGGAGAGGCAAAAAGCTGGGAAAACCGTGTGCTGTGAGCACTTGACTCTTGGACTTTGGGGGAAAATCCCCTGCTGGAAAGGGAACTGGAAAATTGGAAAAGTTGGGAAAAGACCAGTGTGTCCATTGGAGGCAAGCGCGGCTGCCCTTTAGTAGGCGGCGGCAGCAAGGGGCCCACAGAGCACACTCCCAGACAAGTTAAGATCCTTTAAAGCCATTGCTCCCCCAGCATTGCTGCAACGCCTTTGTATTAACGAGGGAGCGCTTGCTCAGCCCTGCAACTGTAAGTGAGCAGAGACACAGCAGGAGGAGCTATTCCTGTGCTCCACCTAGACATTGGACCCAAAAGAAAAGGACAAGCACTCATGACTCCAGAGGAAACTCTCAATGCTAACCTCCAAAGAATTGGGTCCACGAGGACCACAAGGAGTAAATCACTTATAGATGACCGAAAGGAATCACCGCAAGACGCTGCACAAAAGGGCTCGATAAGGCACTTTCTGAGGAAAAAGGATACCTCCAACAGTAACCATGACCAGGGGGAAACCCCTGGCGCTCTACCCCATGGCCTAAGTATGGCACGAGACATCAGTTTCAAACAGCTCGGTCGATCACCCCCAGAGCATTCTTGTGGAGAGGGACTAGTCCTGAGCAATGAACCCCATGGATAGAAGGAAAGGGATAGTGCGGCCCGAGGCCTCCCCGACCTAACCCAGCCCAAAGGTCTAACCATGTGCCCAACTACTCCTCAAATCTCAGCCATGAAGGGAGACGCTTAACCCACCATGCCACACGAATCAGTTCCAATCAAGGACGTACCAACTTTAACGACAAAAGTGCAAATTCATCGGGCCACAGCCTGCGGTCAAGATTCCCAGAACATGGAACCTGAATCAAACTGCACAAGCACATGGCCACACACAGCCATCGAGGAACCAGACTCCCCAGTGGGAGGGGCTCTAACAGCCTCATTTCTCCACAATCTGGGCCAGAAAATTTAAAGAACCCTTGAATTAACCCCAAATCTGCGGATGGCTTTGACAACCCCAGGGGGCGTCAATGTAAAAACTGGCAACAAAACCTGTAACGTAAGTATGGACGCAGACTGGGAGAAAACTCCCCCATCAGGGATGAGCTATACCACTAACAAAGCCCTTCTATGGCAGTCATCCAAAATGGAAGTTTAAATAGACCTCCTTCAAGCCATCGCCGCCCAGCTAGTCAACATAAGTTCCAGAGTGGATGAATTAGACAACAAGCTCCACCAGTGCATGACTTTTAATCGGGGCGACTGCGCCTGCTGTTGCTCAACCCTCATGGAGAAATGGGACTCCCTCCCTGAGATCCTAACGAATGTAGTAGAAACAGTCAAAGGATGCCGGGAGACATTTAGTACATCCACCACACATCACATGGTGCTAACAAACCGCAACCACCTGGAGGCAAGACAACAAGTGGGATGGCTAGCGGGCCCGGACTCAAAGACTCCAGATGATCAGCGCAGCTCCAAAAGGGCCAAAGGGACAACCAGCGTAATCAAGGGGCACAGCAGAGGGGACGATGCTTGGGCACTAGACTCGCAGGAACACATCCCCAGTACAGTGGAAGCACAAGATAGCACTCTTTCGAGGCAAGCAAAAAAGAAGCTGAGGAAACAACGGAAAAAACGAAGATAAGAGGGAGACAACAGCAGTTGATGAAGAGTGCAACCCCGCCCCGCATGGAAATACCAATCCACCTCAGCCTTACCCAATTTTCATTGCCAAAAACTGGAGTAAAAAGGAGGCCCAGGCCTGTCATCGTCTGGTTGAAGAGTCAATACAACCGACCTCCCGCACTGGCATG
Source organism: Lissotriton helveticus (assembly GCF_964261635.1). NCBI lineage: Eukaryota > Metazoa > Chordata > Amphibia > Caudata > Salamandridae > Lissotriton > Lissotriton helveticus. The sequence goes on along the minus strand of NC_136068.1, from coordinate 872,428,165 downwards.
GCCCAAAAACCCTTAACAAGGCCTGACCACCCCAGTGGCCATGAGCCAGTAGTCAGACTAAGCTCGGCAGCACGCGAGGCAAGCTCCCAAGCAGAGATTCCCACAATAGCGCTAGAACAGATGGATCAGTCCCCACTTCAACTAGAATCTGGACAAGAGTCTGATACCGGGGTCAACCAAGGTCATAGCAAGTGGTCCCAAGCAAGACTGCCTAGGATCAAATTAGGAAGGCAAAGCACGGGGTCAAGGCCGGCAGGGCCCCTACTTCACATGGGCAGAGTGGCCCCAATCCACGGCCCACCAACAGTGGTCCATGAGGTACTCCTCATCCCAAAGTATCACAGCACTGGACAGCAAGACATCTTGAACAGGAGTAATATACTCCGCCTCTTTAAACACCTGGCCACCCTAGAACAAATACAAACAGGCAACAGAGAATGGGTGAAATTCCTGAGTATGAAGGGGGACACACATGGCGACTCATCAGTGGTGGGATTAAACCACATAAAAATACAACAAGCCATTGTGAATAACTCCACACAACTTACAGAGTGTGGCATCGACGTTCAGATAGTGCCACATACAAAATACCCATACGTCCTGGCATCAGACAACAGGGAAAAGGCACCTTGGTCTATCCTGCAGGGGACAAATAGTTTGGGTTGCTCGGGCATTACTCGCATCACCCTAAGGGTCCCAATGGACATCAGGATTTCGTGCCAGAACAATTATCGGGTCATTAGCGCAGGTCCCTATTCTCCTATCCCATCAGGAATTCCAAATGGGGATACCAGCATCCCTAAAGGCAGAGAATTTCAGCTAGCCAGGGGAGCAACAAATCAAAGAGCAGCCCACAAATAGCAACTAACCATAATTTCCTGGAACATAGCAGGGATAAGAAAAATCAGCGGCAATGACATTTTGAAGCAGTTTCTGGAAACAGGCGATATACTTTGCCTCCAAGAGACGTGGGCCTCGTCCAGCACTCCACTGGTAGGGTACTACGAACACTTAATTCCAGCCATAAAAAGAATTTATTTGGCCGACCAGCCGGTGGTCTATCAGTTTTTATAAAGCATGAAAGCGCCCTGGAAGCTACGGCAATTGACTTAAACACACCCGGACTGCAATCCCTACACATCAGAGGCCTGTACCTTAATTCATATCCAATGCCTCTCTTAATAATCAACTGTTGCATCAACCCTGCACAGCCTACCATGAAAGAGAAGCTGGAGGGACTGCTGGGGAAACTTGAAGACCTCCTGTGCAAATACAAAACACACCAGGTTATTCTAGCGGGGGATTTCAACCTGAGAGATCTGGACACAAACAAACCCCCTACCCTGAGATCCGGTAGGGCAGCCCCCCTGTCCAATTTCATTAGCAATCATAAACTGACCTCAACTCACTCACTGAAAAAGGCCTACTCGAACACATGGGATCCTCTCCCCACCTTCTGAGACATCTCAAGAATTGACTACATCATGGTCAGCGAGGCACTGGCGGCCATAGAAGATAGGCCGGAAAGCGACCACAGGCCATTGAGAGCGGTCTTCCAGATGACAGTTCCCTCTGCTCTCTATCACCAAACCATCGGAGCATCAAGAGGGGATGAAAAATACAGAGCTCTCAGGAGGATCAAATGGTCGGACAACACAGGCAACATGTTACAAACTTGGCTCGAAGAAAAACAGGAAGGCTATTTGTCTTCGGTGCTCTCACCCATAAAGGCCTAGGAAAACATTGTGGAAGACCTACAAGTTGAGCTCGGGAAACCCCAGTCAGATCCCCCTAGGCCTAATGGCCAACTAAGAAGGGGCAGGACAGGGCTAAATAAAGACATACAGGACAGCAAACGACCCCTGCGCAAGGCCCTCGCAAACAAGAGAAGAGGGGGTGGCTTACCGGAGGGACCATCGGTTGCCTCATTGAGGGCAGTACTAAGGAAGAAAATATGGGAACACAAAAACGCTACCAGGGAAAGGGAATGGCTCAAAGTTTTCTCCCTGCTAAAACAAAAGAATCCAGCGCAGCTGTGGAAATACATAAACCAACTGAGCAGCAGAGGAATCTCAAGAGAGAACGGAGTAGCAGAAAAGGACTAAGGACTGGCTGATCTATGTTAAACAGCTTTATACAACTATCCCCGCATACAATGACCACTCAGATGGGGCCCGCGGAGTTGATGATCCAGACTGGCAATCAGACATCACGTCAGAAGCCACAAAAGCCAGTCATTGCAAGCGGTCCGAGGGTAATAGATCCCCGGACAGTGTAGCAACAGCCCAGCTAAACCCTCAAATGGTCATTAAGACCATCAAGAACATGAAGAAGGATGGGGCCCCTAGGCCAAACGGGATCCCAGCGCCGGTTTTCAAAAAGGCCCCCGACTTTTGGGCTGCAATATTAACTCCCCTATACAACTACACTTTCCAGACAGCAACAACGCCTGATGCCTGGAGGGGCTCCATCTTGGTCCCTATCTTTAAAAAAGGAGACCGCCTAAAGCCATCAAATTACAGGCTCATTGCCCTACTCGACCTTGAGGCCAAGGCCTATGCCCGCCTGCTACTAAAGGACCTGGAGGAGTGGGTGGAGGAGAATGGTATTATGCCTCCTTACCAAACTGGCTTCAGGTCACACTCATCAAAAATATATACTGTATTGGCACTGACCTATCTATCTGCTGAGGCTACCCGGAAGAACCACCCGCCACTTTTCTGTTGCTTTGTGGATTACAGCACAGCATTCGACAAAGTTGTTCGCAGAAGATTATGGTGGAAGTTAGAAAACTGGGGAATTCCTCCAAACCTATTGAAGGCAATAGGATCGGACTATGAAGACACCTGGGTAAGAGTCAAAACCAGCACCAGCACAGTGTCCTCAAAAATAATGACAGAGAATGGGCTGAAGCAAGGGTGTGTGCTGGCACCCATTTTGTTTAACCTATACACAGCAGATCTGGGAGATGCCCTAAAAGGAGCCTGCCTAGTAGCACCAAGACTAGGTAACTTGAGGTTGCCGGTGCTTCAATATGCCGACGATACAGCCATAATGGACCACACAAAGGTTGGCCTACAAAGAGCCCTAACCGCATTAAATCATTTCAACAGAATCAATAACCTGACAGTAAAACCAAGGAAAGACAATGGTCGTCATCTTCGGGACCTACCACCAGAAAAAGAAAGTGCAATGGCAAATGGGCAACTTGCATATCAATACAGCACAGTCATGCAACTACCTGGGGGTCTGGCTGACGGAACAGGCAAACGCGAAGGCCCACTTGAAACACCAGGATACTAAGGACAACATGGTGACACATCTCCTTAAGCAATTAAACCACCACCTGATCAGCCCGACTGCCGGCCCAATACTGAAAGTTCTAAAAGCGAAACTTCTACCAGCAATCTGTTATGGCCACCTTGCTTTCCCCGGGTCACAGAACGCTAGCTTAAATTCAATACAATCTAAAGTTTATAAAACGGTGCTCCAAATTCCGAGGTCAGCAAGGAACGCAAGGCTGGAATTAGGCTTGGCAAGGCCCGATTTGATGTGCCAGGGGGACTTTATAAACTTTATCTCAGGATTTTAAGGGCCCCAGCAAACTCATTAAAACACCAACTGAGATTTATCTTTGAAGAGCCACGCACGCTCTGGCACGTCGCCCTGCACAAAGCAATAAAGGCACTGAACATAGTGGAAGAGAGCATATCGGAAATTCCAATAATCACCTGGAAAAGAGCTATAAATAAACAAGTGGGTGAAATTTCATTCGATCTCGATTCCAAATCCCTCCGCTCAAGTCCACACCTAGACCCGCTGAATAGCTCTTACATGGTAGGCAAAGCCCAGGTTTACCTAAGTGACGCTCTCACTCTATCAACCTGAAGTAAAATACTGTCCATGAGATTAATCACGCTAGGAATTGCGGATTTCAATCCGTTATGGGCCCGAAGGGGAGATGCCACAAATTGCAGACTTTGTTCACATAAGAAGGAATCGTGGCTGCACCACTAATGCTGCTGCCCGAATCTCAAGGACGATCGAAGAAGACTATTGCACCCAATCTGTAACATCTATGGAATAAAATCCTGTAGCGAAGCGTCAGCAATGTGCTTTTCCAAGTCTAGCACAATGACCCTAGCAAGACTAGGGAAATTGATCTACAGCATCAGGCTCACCTCAAAAAAGGCAAATGAACAAAACAAAACTCTGGAGCAATGTATTACAAACCCAAGGAACGACAGAGAGGTGGCCTTATTAGTGCATTGACGCCTCTCCATACTTCTAGCATCCCCACCAGGACAGAGCCATACAGGAATATATAGCCCTACCTCCGCATCCACAAACCCTGGGGAAGGCTGATTGTGGCAGAACTGGGGAGGGGCCGCATTATTCTTTTATAAGAATTTTTTTTAAAATGTGTTTTTTGTTTTTTACTCACGGTTTTAGCTGTAACATTGTAACATGATGACTGTTTTTACTGTAATGATTTTAATTAACCCCTCCCACGCTTATGATGGAACCGCTCCGCCATGGCCCTTCGCGCTGACGTTCTAAAGAACGGGCGGGGCCATGACGGAACCGCTCCGTCACAAGCACAGCCCACCTGAGGGCCATGACGGAGCGGTTCCGTCATCAGCGTCAGAGCGCCGCACGGCCGCCCCACCCACTTAGCGCTGCGGCGGAATTGCCGCCGTAGCGAAAGGGTTAATTGTACAGTTAACAATAAATGCAAAATACACAGGGCAGACATGTGTTCGCTCTTTTAGATGAAGGGCTGACAGCTCCTACAACAGAATTTAGGAGTGTAAGATTACAACTATTAACTTTTCATCTATTGGGCAAGATCCACCACTGGGGTGAATATCTCCAATTGAAATATGATCGTAAGGTTACTTGCAGTGATCTCAGGGGCAAGTTGTATGATTTGTACGGGCATGGGTCATAGTGGGTACCCGATTTCGTGGTTTTGATCAGTTCTATAATTTGTTGGTCGTTTAGGGGGGAGTAGGCAGTGAGACTAGCTTTAGTTGAAATTTGGCTGATCGATTATTCCCCTTCTCCATTGAAGAAGACGAGGCCGTGAATTCATTATAAATGAGTTCCAATTTTGACTGAAAGAATAAGTCCAGGGAAGTACAGAAGAAACTACTACTCTCCTGTCAATCCATAGACGGGACACTAGAGAGCTTTTTTACTGTTAAAAATAATTCTTTTGTAGAATTCTTTGCGCACTCTATTTTCTGCATGAAAAACTGAGTTTCTTTCTTTCATCATAATTTTATAAGCTGCAACACATTGCTTATGATGAGCTTTTTCAACCTCATTATAATACATTTCCCATTGACTTTTTTGTTTCCTGAAGATCTGTTTTTGGTTTCTAAGTCTGGCGGAGAACCACGGCGCAGAGGGTTTGGATCTGCTGTATTCAACTGCCATATAGGAGCTAGAGCCTGCACTGTGAATCAAATCCAATTATAATGATAAAGTGTGTGGAGCTCTAAATTATTAGGCTCATAAAGCAGAGAGCCATTTAAAGCCAGTTTGAAATCTAAAGGATCTATTTTATTCCAGGCTTGATATGTGTGGAAAATATATGGTGATTGGGACACTTTACATTCACCTGTTTAAAGTTCAGATTAAAAAAGACCCCGTGGTCGTCCGACCAGCTTAGCTAAAGAATATCGTTTAAAGATGCCATATGACCGTTCGAAAAAATGCCGTCCAGCGTGTGGCCCATACTATGAGTGGGGCCATCCACTAGCTGCGTTAGACCAAAGCATAACGTCATGTCTAATAATTTCTTAGTATCTTTAGCCACATATGACATAGGTGAAAGTTAAAATCACCTAGCATAGTAAAGCATGGTGAAAAAAACAGACTCTAATAAGGGGGCAATCTCATGAATAAAAGAAAATCTCAGCCTGGGGATCTGAAGACTAAAATCCCATTCCAGTACTGGGTTTTAGATAGCTTAAAAGTGAATGAGAGAGCTCTGCATGTGTTAGATAGTAGGACCTGGAATTTGGCAGGAAAAAGAGTACTGTACACTATTGCAATGCCACCGCCTCTCTTAAGTGGCCTGTCTGCTCTGATAATGGTAGATCCGGCCAGCACTTAGGGGCTCATTAGGATCGCGGACGGACTTGAGTCCGTCCGCGACCCCAGAGTAGGAGGGAACGTCCGCATGGGCAGCGGGGTTCCCTCCGTGAAGATTAGGATGTGACCGCCAGGGTGGCGGTCACATCCTCTATCTTTAACATTGAGGCGGGTGCAGCTTCAAGCTGCACCCGCCGCAATGTTAAAAATGCATACATTGCATTTGTATGCAGAAAGCGGCAGGCACCACGCGGTGTCTGCCGATTTCTGCATACAAATGCTGGGGGGTACAATGGGTACCCCCCATGTGCACCCCCCACCCCCCCCTTCGCCCAGGGGGCCCACAACGGGCCCCCGAAGTCAAAGTCCGTATGCTTTTCCACGGCGGAAAAGCCGCCGTGGAAAAGCATCTCTTTTACACTATCCTAATATGGCTGGCGGTGTCTGATAGACACGGCCAGCCATGTTACAGCTTTTCCGCCGCGGTTGTAAGTCAACCGCGGCGGAAAAGCGGCAGACTGAAACCAGGACCCACCAGCCATCCTAATGTGGCGGTGGGTCTTTGGTGGGTCCGCAGAGGATTTTCCGCATCCTCCGGGCCGGCGGTGGCTTCCTCCATCCTAATGAGCCCCTTAATATGGACCCGAAGAGGCATCAGCCCAGGTTTCCGTTATAAATACTATGTCTAAGTTGCAGTGTTCTACAAGCAAGGCAAATTCTGTCATATTTGCTGGTCACACCAGACAAGTGCGAACCGGCGAACTACAAACATGGCCGCCGATTCCCACCACTACGCATGTACTGGAATCGGCCAGGAAGTATTAAATCTCATTGTTCCTGAGATGGATGCTTTTGGTTCCTTCTTTGGGAAGGTTTAGCGTTTCCGGGTCACTTACCTGCTTCTTTGCAATTGTCGTCGGGGTTACGTATTCCCACCAGCATTCCTGTTCCTGCTCTTCGTGTTGTCGCTCTCTGTCTCGGTGTTCTCCGTGGAGGCGACGATTCATTGGGATTCCTGTTCCTGGACTCTTCCTTCCTCTCTGGCTCCTTGCAACTCCCGCTGCAGACCCCACTCTTCCGGGAGGACTTCGCCTGCAAAAGATATATGAAAAAGAAAAAACTGCATTCATGTCACTATGGTAACAGCGCTTGTGTGCTGAATCAATTAAGTTTTCAAAAGAAGTATACTTATCTGATTTAGACTCCGAGTTGCTGGAGATATGCCTTTGTTGTTTATGTAAAGTGCTAACCTCCTGAAACAAAAGGAATATAGTAAATTGAACCTGATGTTAAGGTGGATTATTCTACACTAGAGAGAACTTCACAGTTAATTGGATTTATATGGTTCATTGCTACATGGTTATAGGTGGGTTTTGACACAGAATTTCCTCTGCCTTGTTATAATAACTCTTCCATAAGAGAACACCCTAATCACTTACATCTTCTTACCCTCTTTAGATAGTTGTATCCTTCATGCCACCCCGCTTCCAGAACCACACTGAAGAAGGGACCTATCCAGGTAGACACAAGCACAAATAGAAGCTGTATATTGTAAGGGGAGAAACACTCAGTATACTTACCTCTTTCCTGTTCTTTCTTCCCACAGAGATTTCTTTGAGTTGAATAGTTCTGTCTCAGACTGGGGTACGGCGTGGGACCTCTGTGTTTTCTTCCTTGTCTTTTTCCCTTCTTCCCCAGGTTACTGTTGGTACTTTGACTCAGTTGGGTATTATAGGTGACCTAGAGAGGTTGAGGACCTTTCTTCCATTGCATGACGTTGCTGTGGAAAACGTGAGTAGAACCTGATAAATTCAGTTTTGTGTCTAATAAGTGATCTGGCATTTAAAACGGCCCTCTTACACTTGCCCTGCTTAGGTGCCACCATGTGTTGTGGGCAGGTATCAGCTTCCTTTGTTTGGACTTCTATACCAGCTTGTAAGTTCCTCCGAACCTTGAGACAGGCCTGATATGTAGATGTCGGAGAAACTACTAAGTGGGCAGGATTCATTGTGGTGCAACACATTTTGTTACCTTCTGTGTTGAAGGATATCAGTGCCTCCCTTGAGTAGCCTTTCCTACCTGAGTTGTTTGGGAAATGGCCAGGGGGTCAGGCGCTAGGTGCGGTCCTGGTGCAGACGGGTGCAAACGGGCTTGCCTCTGATACAAATTTGGCTTGCTAGCTCCACGGTCACACTGGGAGTGTGCTTAAGTAACCCTCCATAGGAGAGGGCATGGCTAATGATCGTCACTGTAGAAGTGAGTGGTCCAGCAACCCAACTTATGGACCGGCAGGTTCTCCTGAGGATGATAAAGTACTGGTGAAATTAAAGGTAACTAAAATAACAATTTGAAAGTAAACACAAAAAAGCAATTAAAATGGGTATAGAACCCATTCCAAGATGTCGCCCAAAATTGCAGGAGCAAGGCACCTCCTGATAAAAAGGGCACTGCATGCCTACAAGGAAACTAAATGTTTCTGATCTTACACAGTCTGTGTAACTTAGCTGTATTAGTTAATACAATTACATTTGTTAATGCAATTAAAATAATTACTTTTGAAACAATAATTCAAAAAACACTCTCAGAAATATTTTTATTTTTAAGGAATTTGTAGTACATGTGGGTAAAAGTTATTGATTTATTATGTAAATGTTTAAAAAAATAAGTTAAAACATTTATGTAACATTTTTAAGCTAAGTGTATTAACCCGTTGGCCGCTGGCGCGATTTCGCGGCAGTGCGGCCGTTTTAAAAAACGGCGGGGCTGCGTCGGCCGTTGAACGTGCGCAGCTTCAGCCAGGTAGTGCTCCAAACGTTCAACGGCCGACGGCAGCACTTAACGGGTTAAGGAATAAGCATACTTAATTGGTATCACATACTTCAAGATGGCATGACATATCCATAGCTTAAATATGCTTTGGATGTTTTATACCATCTTGGAGTGCCAGCGTCTTCTTCCTCTTAAGGATTATGTGAAGATGATATCCTCACCCCACTGGCAACCAATATTGGTGGCTTTTTAATTAATTTCTATGGGGTGTCATTTTAACTATTTGCTTCCACTGTTTTTCAAGGGAGCATGTTGCAGTATTAGTGGTTGGCCTTAGGTGGTGCTTGACTTACTCCATGGCTGGGGTGAAATACATTTAAGCCAGCTTTGACACTTCTTGGCCCCACAGTAACTTTAGAAGTGTATTTGGTACATTCCAATGGCCTTACATTTTTGTAGGTGTAGTAATTGTACCCACCAAACCACATCCTTAAATTTCCATTAACGTGTCCACTTTTAAACAATTACTCCACATTTTCCCACCATTCTCCGCCACCATGATGGTGATTTTCACATTGAAGAGACAGTAAAGGCAGAGATTTCTGGTCATAGCTTCATGAACTGCATTTTGTAATACATGAGTAGTAATATAGGAGTACTCGTTTAAGTAGTAAAAAATGCATTTTGCATATGGGACCTAGGGGAGAGGTTACATTTAAATTCTTAAAAATGTAGAATATTTTAATTCGCCAGGGTAGAATAGCTCCTTTGAAATAAATAAAAAGCTAGAAATAATAATGAAAAAACTGTAATCTCCATACCAGTGCTGAAGAGATAAATTGGCTCTTAGGGAGGATACACTACAGGAGAATTGTTTTTAGACTCATCCTGTAGTTGGCTTTATATAGGATATATAAAACGCTACTGTACTTTTGAAAGAAACTGCTAGCTATGCAGCAGTTCCATGGCCATAAAAAAGCACAAGTTCTCACGTAAATAAAAGGTGCATTGTAATCCTTAGAGCATGGGCATATTTCCCCTTTTAAAATCTCTGGTACTCATTTCCAGACAAAATAAAAACCCCTTAATATATAAATATACTTTATTGGGATTGGTGCTCCGTGCAGACATTGTAGAGGGGGAGGGTTGGTGTAAATGTAAATGTATTTGAGCTTGTAAAGCGCACTGCTACCCGTCCATAGGTTTCCTGGCGCTGTATAACTCTGGGGAACCCGTCCTGGCTTTCCCTGTGGGATGGTCCCTGCTGGGAGTCCCCAAGGTGGAGCCAGGCATCCCCGGAATTGATGGGGCCGTTGTGGAGATTAGGCAAGCTAATGCCCAGAGTTGCCGAGTGGAACCCCTGATTAGAGTAAGCACCGAAGCGAGAATTATCGAGTCCGCTGACCCAAGTCCACGACCCTGCCGCGTCGGGAATTGAACCCTGGTCCCGGGCCGACTTCTGCTCCCGGGTCTGCCGCCTCTAACCAGTGAGCCACACTACTCCACTGTGTGTGTGTGAGTGCCTTCTTTCATTCTCAGTGGTGTTTAAATGCTTCTGCACCTGCCACGTCTGCATGCAATGGAAGGTCATTTGTAATTAAATTGGTTAATTTTTTCCTTACCATTAGTTAAGAATTAAATAGAAAACAATGCTCTGGAGACAATAATGTCCAGGATTAATCAAAATGGATATGTAGTACACTTTTAATCAATCATATATATGTGGAAGATCAAATGCACTCGGATAATCCTCAACTTGTGTTAAAAACACAAAAACAAACAGGCATGAGACAATAAAAGTTATCCACATACCTTTCACACTATGATAGGTATGTGGGTATTTTTTTATCACATGCTATTACCAGTCAATCTACGCACATTGCATGATAGTATACCAGTTTCGGTCTGCCTAGGACACGGTTTATTTTCCCTCTCATCTGGTTTGGGGGCGATTACTTGGCTTTTTGACTGCCTATTGGTCAGTTGCACTGTTATAGGCATGGTTATCAAATGCACCACACTTTACTTTTGTATAATTACAATCTCCTGCTCAAAGTGGTTCATATGCCACCCTTCTGCTTTTTCTATTTCCCCTTTTTTATTCCCAAATTTCCTCTACAGGTGTTCTTAATCATACTTAAGATGTCAGCTAAGACATGTTTGTTTTCACTAATAACTGTATTTTTGAATTCCTGATGGTGATCCTGCAAATTCCTGATGATGATCCTGCATTAATCATGGATCAAAATGTTGTTGACCATCTAAATATGTGTATATGATTTCTGGGTGCAATAGTGTTTTTCCTTGATGTAAATAAGTGTCCCCTGTTGTGGATGTAACTGATGGTCATTTAATGTCTCACACCTGCTTGTTTTTGTGTTTTTAACAACCATTGAAGATTACCCCAGTGGGGCTGACCTTCCACACATGTTTAAGTTTGATTAAAAGTGTAGTACATATCCATTTTGATTACTCCCAAACATTATTCTTGTCTCCAGAGCATTATTTTCGATGTATCGCGTTAGGGACCATTGTTCCTGAAAGTACTTTCTACCTTTGGTCCCTATCGATTCCCTTGTACTTATTTACTATTAGTTAAGTATTGGCAGTCTTTCAAGTTAACCTATGGAAGTATGTTCTGTTGCACAAGGTTTATGCCCAAAGTTCCTGGAAGAAATATAGTATGTGTAGTTATTTTAGAAATACAATCCCATGAGCAGAAAAGTCTTGGAGGAACTACTAGGATGGAGGGTAAGTGTGTATGTGCATCCATGCGAACTCCCAAGTTGGAGTGCCAATCATGATGGACTTTGCAGGAAAGGAGATTTTTGCCGAGCAATTCACCACGTAGCGGTGAATACAGTGTCAAAATATTAGCTAACACACCATGCATCATTTTCCATTACAAGAGCATAGGTACTATGTTTGTTAACACTAAGCCTAGGAGTAAAATCCGCTCTGCTGGCAGAGATTGCAGATTTTTGGCAACTCTGCATTCTGCGTAGAATGCATGGGTTTTATGTTTGCCAAAACTAAGTCTGGGTGAAAAATCTGCTCCGCTTGCGGAGTTAAAGGATTTCTGGCAACTCTGCATTCCAGGTAGAAAACGGAGTTACCGAAAACTCCACGATCCACAGCAGAGCGGAGTTTTTTTATGTTTTTGCAATCTCAAAATGCGTTTTTGCCTGTATGGGAGCCACTTACCGGGATGCCTGCGATCGCCGACAAGATTTCCCATCTGCTCACGAGTGCCACTAGAATTTGTAGCCGGCCGCACGTTCCAATGAGAGTGTGCAAACAAGAACACGTCATTTGGGCTCACCATCGGACTTCCGCCGGAAGTTTTGAGAAGATCCCAATCCCAAACATGCAGAAGTTGCAATCTGGAGAAGAATCTCCTCCTTTGTCTGGCCATATGGGGTCTGCTTGAGTTCATTGTTTTCCAGACCTCCTGCTTGTTGTGAGTGAACATGTGGCTGGTGGCCATTTTGTGGTGGCACCTAATGTGCTGCTTTTTCCATAGGCCTGCATGTCTTTCCTTTGTTCCTCTTGGCTTACTTCTTCTTGTTGTTTTGGCCTGGCCATGTGGCTGGAGGCAAGTTTGTGAATGCAGCCAGTGTGTTTTTGCCATAGGCCTGCATTGTCTGTCTTCCCTTTCTTGTTGTTGTGGCCTGGCCCTGTGACTGGTGCCATTTTGTGAAGGCAGCCGGTGTGCTTCTGCATTAGGCCTGCAAGCCTTTTTTGTGGTGACCATGCCTTGTTGTTGATACATTTGCGATATTATTGATTTGAATTAATTCACTGCGTGGTCTCGTCTGCCAATGGGTTTTCCAACCAATAGTCCCAGAGCTACTCATGGGTACATGAAGCAAATGTTTCTGTGGTGTCTGTTGAATTTAAACATAATTTAGGTCAAGGATGGCATTGGATTGAACAGAAAAAGTAGTTTTTTTGGGGTAATTCACTTTTTTCATGTGTGTTCAATAAATGCCTTTGTTGGATGTATGTGGTGTGGTTGTTGAGTAACTTGCAAACCTTTTGTAGCTCTGTGGTTTTTCGTTTTTGTATTGTTGCATTAAAGCTGTGTTTAGCATGCCTCCTTTTGTCTGGCCACATGGAGCCTGCTTGAGTTCATTGTTTTCCAGGCCTCCTGCTTGTTGTGATTGTGAGTGACCATGTGGCTGAAGGCCATTTTGTGGTGGTAGAACTAGTTAGCATGCTGCTTTTGCCACAGGCCTGCATGTCTTTCCTTTGTTCCTCTTGGCTTACTGCTTCCATCTCTACAACAAAAAATACTCCAAAATCAACCTACTCAAAGAACAGATAGTTCAATGTAGGTGGTATACATAGGAAAGGAAGGGGACCTATGTATGATGTGGGATTAAACACTAGCTCACTAGGGATGTGTTTGATATGCCAACCATATCTACGTGTATGGAGGAAGGGGGCAACACTAATTGTTTTTAGTTACCCTCACACACCCTAGTGGTGTCATGCTTCATCATCGGGTCACCCCGACTCCTACAGGTCGGGGTGGGCTCAACCACAGTGTTGGGAAGCTCTTATGATAGTGAATACTGCTTCCATCCCCATTGCCATCCGCAGCTCCATGAATGCTGCATCCCACGTGATGCACAATGCCAAACAGGTTCCATTACATTTGTATTTTTTTTGTTTGTTCTTCTTCTTTCCTATTCTTCCTGACTATACATAGTACACCATAAAAGCCCTTGTAGTCAAAGTTTCAAGAATGGCTACACTGCTGTTATGTTTTGTTAATAATTAAACTGAGTTCATAAAATGTAATATTGATAATAACACTAACAAGAGTGACCAAGAAGGCTAATCCTTCGAAACGCGTCGAATGGAAGCGTATTTGGAAATAAAACATGCTTGAATGCAAGGAGCGTCCTGGACATTGTTTTTTTTGGAATTCAAAAACAATCGAGTGGATATTTTGGGACACGCATACCCGTCCAGGCCCGCCGCTATCAGTGGCAGGGGCTTGATTGCGAACTTGGAGACTGGAATATATATATATATATATATATATATATATATATATATATATATATATATAAACATTCGAAAGCAGGAACTGTTAGCAGCCATTTTGTGCCTCGGTAGAAGTGAGGGTGTTGAAGTCTGTGAAATATGTTGGCAAAACATGACAGGGGCAGGTTAGACACACCCTGACCCCATGGGCCTGCTCAGGAGGTGACATAGGGACCCGCAGGGCAAAAAAAATAAGAATATTTTTTTGCAAAAAAAGTTGCGATACGTTCGTAGGATCCGCGCATTTGGTCGCTGAAAAAAACGAAGCATGTATTTTTGAGATATATATCAAGCTTATATGTATAGATGTTGTGTGGTTCTAGAAAGAGCCCTTGTGTTTGAGAGATTTTAGTAATTACAAGTAAGTACCGATGCAGAGTCTAAAGTTCATGAGGAAGACTCGGTTTCCTTCATCTGTAAAATGCACACTATCTCTTTAATAGATGCCATGCATATTGAAACACAGATTGTTGTGGTATGTGGACAATATTCTATAGTCTCGTAAAAAAGTAGAATGATTTATTCACATGTTTATTCACTTATGTGCGCAGATCAGGTGTTCTAGTCTTCCCCTATATTGACGACTGGTTGTTGAAGGCGGGCTCACCCCAGACAGTCGTCTCCCACCTCCGGACTACGGTCGACCTCTTGCACCTGTTGGGGTTGTCCATCAATGTGCCGAAGTCGCACATGTGCCCTTCTCAGAAGCTCTTCTTCATCAGAGCACTTCTGGACTTGGCGCAGTTTTAGGTTTTTCACTCCGAACAGCGGGTTTGCGATATTTAGGCTCTGATTCTGATCTTTCAGCTTTAATCCTGGGTCTCGGTCAGGTTGACGCTGCGACTCCTGGGGCTGAAGGCATCCTGTATCCTAGCGGTGCATCACGCAAGGTGGCATGTGAATAAATATAAACATTGGCCAAGCAGTTTGCGTCCCGTAATACACAAATTTCAGGGGTGGTGGTTCCCGGGGCTTGAGGGGGGTCGTTGAAGCCCACATACTTGTAATGTTGTAGGGGAGGTTGGACGCGAAAGTGGTGCAGGTGGGTTGTAAATCTGGTACACAGTGTTTTGTTTTACTTTGCTTTCCTTTCTGTGATGTAGAAGATCCTGGGTAAATAATAAAGGTTTTTATACAGCCAGAAACTTTTAACCCTACCCCCAAACGGCTTTCTGCCTGTTACCATAGTAACAGTTCATGGAACACTTACGTGAGCACAGAGGTTAAAAGTTCACCACACTATGTTGCTAATGAGTTAGCCTTAGAATTATACTACAAATTATAAATATCGTTTCTATTGATGACTGCTACTTCCACAAAAAAAATAGACGTATGTACTTTTTTAATTAACTTTTATTAAAACAATAACTGGAACTATAACTAAAAGATAACAATACAATAATTAAATAGAACTATAACTAACAAAACAATATAATAAACAAACATATAATAGAGAATCCAAAAGAAGTATTGTAGTTAATCTGCAAAACAAAAAAGAAAATTAGTGTTTAAAATTAGATTGATGTGACTAAATGAGGTCAAACATTACAAGTCAAAGTAACACTTGACGATATATATATTTTAAAAAATGTTTCCAGTGTGCCTGAAACGCTTCCACTGGCATTGTACATGCAGACTTTGGTCCACCCTTTTTATAAATTTTTGCAGTTTGAGATATAACGTCGTACCTCTGTTATTCATCTCCTACTTTCTCCTTTCAAATTCTTTTGTATAGACGTTAACAACAATTAAAGGGAACATTTTCTGCATATTTTTAATAAAGCATTTGACACAATGCATAGTGACACCGTATTTATTGAATGTTTTGAAATTAATTTTCACTAGACTTAAAAAAGGTGAATGCAAGAAAAGGTACTTGCGGCATATGCAAGACTGCTTTCAAGAGGAGACCCCAATAAAAAGGACCGGTGTGAAACTGCAAGTACTTGCAGACTAAGAATCTGGTCAATTTTGCAAGGGAAGAGTTAAGGAGATTGAGAGAGGCTCCTCCTGCTTCATGAGGATGCCCAAGTACCAGCGGAGCAACACAGTCAACCTCTACTGCACAGCCTAATATTCATCCCCAATTTGGAACCCTTTAAGAAAAAAAGTAAGTAGGTTGGGAGCTCAGTATGCCATCCTAAAACCTAATCATCCATTAGTTATACAGAGATCCACCCTGTATCAGACTAATTTGTAGAAGTGTGAATTTGAGATTATCTGCCACCGAAAACCCTTCAAGTACTTATATCCGTTACTTTTTAACTTTGTCGAGTAGTCGTATTGTGACTATTTACCTTAACGTTGTCCGTAAAAAATTTGTGAATGTGCATGGCTTCGGACAACTAGTAAATGTCATATCTAAGACATCGGTGTAATCAGCTGGAACAGGAGGATATCGTTTTCTTCAACCTCGGCAACAAATATTCTGCAAGCTGAAAAAAGAGTTACAAATGTGTATGTTGTACATATGTCCAAGATTAATTTAAATGTACATCAAAACCTTTGTTCCCAATAGGATTGGGGATGGAAAGCAATTATCAGAGGTTATATTTGGCAAACAAAATAGGAAATAGCATTGCATTCTACAAATGTTAGGCCGAGATTGGTCACTCACTTTATTTACATTGCAATTTTCAGCTGATAACATATGGAGTGCAGTCAATGGATCTGGTGTTTTGAGTTGTTCACCACCACATGGTATAGTGTATGGGCAGGACAGCTTGTGGCAACCAGTATGTCTCATGGCTGAGATATCTGTATAATGAGATAGAATAGTGGGCAAATGAAGTTTAAGGCTATTAAAAAACACGGAGAGCATGCTAAAATAAAACATTGACCAATCAATTACATGTGCAGTGCATGGGGCGGAAGGAGCACGTGACGCACTACTTAGACAATTATATGGGGCCGGATTAAGTAATTTGCCCAGAAACATCGCATACCAATGGAAAATATTTAAGTTATTAGAGCTGGAAACCGTGCTAAAATACACTTTTGCCGAAAACATTACTTTTGCAATGCATGGGGCACGTGACGCACTACTTACACGAGAAAAACTATATCGCATTCACTTGAACAGCACGTAGCACTCTGCTGTAGGATCGGCCACGTGACACGTGGCAAATTAAACAAACGCACCAGGATTAAGTGATTTGCACAGAAACAAAAGTTACAAAGTCAACTTTAACGATATAGAAAAGCAGGAAAGCGTGCTTAAAAACAGCATTGCCAAATCTAACATAAATTTGCATGTACGCGGTATTTAAATATTGTTCAGATTAATTAATTGAATTACTCTTAAAAAAGTGCTCACCTACGAAGAAGTGGATACAAACACTCTCAATGGCTGTGACTGCGAAATAGGAAAAGTTCAAGAAGGTTGGCAGCTTATAAATGCTTTGCAGAAGGATGATTGGTTGAGTATGATGTCACTGGGTGTGAGAGCGGTGATTGGGCATGTTGTAATTGAGCATGCGCAAATAAAATGAAATACGTTAGGGGTACATAGCCAGACGGTGGGACGTATTGTGCAAATGCGTAACATTAACACGCATGCGCTACCACAAACATGCATGCGCAAAGTGAAGGCAACTCCTACGGGGTACATACATAGATGGAGTTCGGATGTCCCCGTGGTCTTCAAGTGGCTTCAGGAGGGGGTTTTTGCAGCCCTCCTCCATAAAATAATAATATATAATTAGCCATGCCCCGGATTTTGGCACGGGAATGGGGCCACGCGGGCCACTTCCCATAAAAAAATTGAATACGTATACTCCGCTTATTGTCATCGTATCATAAGCGCACCCTTCCAATCAGGCACTGAAGGCTAATTGGCTGTCAAGTGGTTGTCAACATTCTAAACTCGAAACTGTTGGCAGCCATTTTTTGTCTCGGTACAAGGGAGGCTGAAGAAGCGTGTGAAATGTATGTTTAAAATGTGAAAAGGGGGAGGGTAGACACACCCTGATCCTCTAGGTCTCCTCAGGGGGTCCCACAAGGTCTCCCAGGGCCCCTATTGTTTTTCTTTTTTTGGGAAAAATCGTGTGGTGCGCATATGATCTGCGCATTCTAGCGATATTTTTTTTTAAAAAGACGTGGGCTTCCGCGCGTCTTTAGTAATTTGCTTTCTTTCAGCTGTTTAGAGGAGATGCAGCAGTGCTGTATCCAGGATCCACCACTGAGTAAGAAAACGTAACGATAACACTATTTACCTGCTAAGTGAATTTCTATACATAGAATAACAGTGCGCAACTCCATAAAAAAAATTATAAATAAAAATAATTTAAGTATATTATGAACAATGTATAATAATGAAAAAATATATATTTTCATGTAAAAAAATATAAAAAAGTGTAATGTAATTTAAAAAATAACATCTAAAAATAAAAAGATTAAAAAATTGTAGTTAGAAAATATAAAAAATAGAAATATTTACAAATTAGCATTTAAAAAATCTTTGAAATTCACTGATAAAAACATAGGTTTCAGACATGTTATAGTTAGCAATTAGCATTTAAAAAACCTTTGAAATTCACTGAAAAACCATAGTTTTCAGACATGTTATAGTCAGGATTTAGCATTTAAAAACCTTAGAAATTTACTGAAAAGTAAAGGTTTCAGGGGTGTTATAGTTAGCTGGATATTTCCCTTGTATAAAACCATTAAAATTCCCCGTTATAGTTAGTTGTACTAACTATAACTCACACGCCCGCAATCCACTGATGATGATGTCACATATTACATCATTCATGACATGGTCAGTGACATCACTGATGACATCTCAAAGGACATCACTGATGACATCATCCATGTGACAAACTGATACACCTGATCATACAGTAGCATAATCTTTTAATATACCTTATAAAATATGGAAGTGCCATATTTGAGACATTGACACACCAGTGCAAGTTTCTAAAAACCCACTCAGTGATTTCTACATCTACACATACATCTAAACACGTACCTATAGATTCACTCACACATGCTAGCAAAGATCAATATAACACTATTAAATACACTTATACACCTACATCAAAATTACACACCAGCACATATCCTATTCCTTAATGCAGACATCCTACTCACTTATGCAAACAATAGATCATGCTTACATTTACTTAGCTTTACACTTATAAACACCACTTTATTTATGCATATAGATAGTAACTCATACTTAGGGCCTCATTAGGATGATGGGCGGACTTTGTCCGCCCGCCACCCTATCGGTATTCTGGACCGCCCGCCATAAGGGTGGGGGTCCCGCTGGGGGAATTAGGATGTGCCCGCCACAGTGGTGGGCACATCCTTCATTTTTAGCATTGAGGTGGGCGGTGCACTCTGCACCGCTCGCCACAATGCTAAAAATGCATTTTCGCATTTGCATATACAAAGCGGCAGGCACTGCGTGGTGCCTCCCGCTTTGTACATGCAAATGAAGGGGGGTACCATAGGTACACCCCTGTGCACCCTCACCTCACCCTTCACCAGGGGGGCCCGCAGGTGCCCACCAAAGCAAAGACCGCCTGCCTTTCCGTGGCGGCATCACCGCTGCGGAAAGGCACCTATTCACAAGCATCCAAATATGGCTGCAGTCCCCCCCGCCATTGTAATGTGGCGGGGGAAAAGGGTGGCGGGCAGGCTTTTTTGTCGGGCGGATTGCCACCGCCAACATAGCGGTGGCGATCCGCCCGACATGGTAATGGACCCCTTTTTGTGTTATAAAATCATTATTGCAAGTATACAGTTATCCATACATCACTCATACAATCACTGAGTATTATGTATACTTACTTATATACAATAACTGTCACGTACACTGCCTTTTATATTTTTAGTTTGTTGGACATATATAATTGAGAAATATATTTACTCATCACCACACCCATAAAGAGATTCACTCACCCAAACAACTGTTTCCACATAAAGTCTTAACCTCATATACTTACTAAATCAACTATTTACACATCTTTCAACAGTCACACACGTCCCACCCAACCACACACACATTCATTCACTATCCCATACAAATACTCATTTAACTAATTAATAACTAATGTAGACTTTCACATAAGTAGTAACCAACTTATGTAGTAGTTTACACAACAAGAGATAGAGTGATACAGATATTCATACAGTTTAATCACTATCCCATGTATTTAGTGAGACACTTAAAATTCCTCACTTAGACAGTCACTCACATTGGTACTCAATCCTCCATTCATACACTTATACATCCACTCAGTCTTCAAGGCAGCTGCTATATATATATATATATATATATATATATATATATATATATATATATATAATACATATTTAAATAACCAACCAAACCACATTCACTGGATGATGTCATCAGTGATGTCATCAGTGATGTCATTTGAGATGTCATCCGTGATGTCACTGACCATGTCATGAATGTTATAATATGTGACATCATCAGCAGTGGATTGCGGGCCCGCGAGTTATAGTTAGTACAACTAACTATAACAAGGGAATTTCAATGGTTTTATACGAGTGAAATGTCCAGCTAACTATAACACCCCTGAAACCTATGTTTTTTCCAGTGGATTTCTAAGGTTTTTTAAATGCTAATTCCTAACTATAAATTATCTGAAACCTATGTTGTTTTTCAGTGAATTTCAAAGGTTTTTTAAATGCTAATTCCAAAATATAACATGTCTGAAACTTATGGTTTTTTCAGTGAATATATATATTTATATTACCTACTGGCGGTCGCCAGTAGGTATATATAGTTAGGATTTTTTCTCTATGGGATTTTTGAAAATTCTATGTCTAATAACTTTGGCGTTTGTGGACGGAATTGGCTGAAATTTTCAGGAAAATTGCACATTTCGTTTCTGAGCAGCCCTTGAAAATTTGGGGGGGGTTCGTCAAGGGGGGGCCGAGAAAAAAGGGGGTCCCAAAACGTGTTTTTAACATTGAGTTTTCCATAGGGCGGTTGGCCTCACTTTTAGCCCGAACGGCTGAATGGATTTGCATGAAACTTGGCAAAATTGTAGGGACTGGTAGCCCGATGTGCCTTTTGTAGGTCTCAATATATGTGCTACAGTGGATTTTGAGAAATTAACGTTTAAAAAAAGATATATATCTGTAACAGCGGACCGGGCAGCGCTCCAGGACGCGTACTTTTCGCGCAACGGAGCTTTGTGAAGCGAAGCTGATTGGTTCTCCGGCGTCTGTCAACATTCCAAACAGTCCGTAGCGGCCGCCGTCTTGTCTCTCGGTAGGATCGAGAGACAAGAGGAGGCGAAAGCGAAGGGGCAAATGACCATAAGGGGGAATAGTAGATCCTCGCTGACCCCCTAGGTTTGATGTGGAGGTTTTAAAAGGGCCCCGCGGGGCAAAAAAAAATAATAATAATAATAATCGAACGGCTGAATGGATTTGCACGAAACTTGGTAAAATATTACGGACTGGTAGCCCGATGTGCCTTTGCTAGGTCTCAATATATGTGCTCCAGTGGATTTTGAGAAATTAACGTTCAAAAAAAGATATATATCTGTAACAGCGCTCCGCTTCGCGTAACGGAGGTTTGCGACGCTGATTGGTCATTCTGTCACTGGGCTATAGTTGGGCTACATCTGGCTGATATTTGGGCTACATTTGTTTTTTTTCGTCTCTGGCGGCCATCTTTGGGCTACATTGGGCTACATTGGGCTTCATTGGGCTTCATTGGGCTACATTGGGCTACATTTGGGTTCCAACATATATATAGGCCAATGTAGCCCAATATATATTTTTCAAAGTTAATTTTCGTAAAAACCACTGGAGCATATATCTTGAGACATAGCAAAGGCACATCGGGCTACCAGTCCCTACAATTTTGCCAAGTTTCGTGCAAATCCATTCAGCCGTTCGAGCTAAAAGTAAGTCCAACCGTCCTATGGAAATGAAGGAAATGAATGGGTAATTTGTAATTAGCAAATAGCTCATCGCAAACTAGGAATGGTAAAGAATCGCTATTTATTCCTTAAAGTTCGCTATTTAGGAAATGCAAAAAACTTTGATGATACATATGGCGGTTCATCTCTAACAAGATAAGAAGCATAGGGATAGATTTATGATGACTGGCGCATCACCAGGGATGTGTTAGTCATTCTGTGCCGCTGTTCCGTCACCTATGGTGTGCTGCATTTACAATGCGGCGCATCATGGGGCAAAAACAGCACAGATGCGTGATGTATCTGTGCCGTAAAGGTGGCGCATTGCTGGAGTTGTATCGCAAGTGTGATGAAGCTCCAGCAAGGGTCGGGGGTGCCCCTGTCGCAGGGTTTCTGTTCTCACACAGAACTGTGGACAGAGGATTGGAACCTCGGCGAATTAGGGTGTCCCAAAACTCACCTTAGTAATCAAAAACCCCTTAGCAAGCTAGGTACAGTGTCACATTGGATATAACAAACTCTCAATGTTTAGACAATCCAGAATATGAACTTATAGTACCTCAGGATACGTGGAACTCATGAACAGTCGGTCGTTATATATTTCTTAGAAACCAGAACATGGAGTTAAGAAGAACACATGTGTATTTGAAATGTTTATTTACTAATGCCGTCTTCTCAGGCGTAGTATCTTAGATAATACAAGTACACATATTATCAGTAGCAAAATTACCAGCATAGTTACTAGTACATAAAAAGCGAATGGTGATAGTATGTTAACATGCTGTAAATGAATAAGAGTTAGCAACACTTATAAGCAGCCGCGGGCCGTGGAGGGAGTTACGGTGGGGCAGGGAGGCGGGGAGGGGGAGGGGCAGGGTGGAGAGGGCTCCACCCTGCTTCTCCCCCTCCCCGCCTCCCTGCCTCACCGTAACTCCCTCCACGGCCCGCGGCTGCTTATATCTCACCCTCCCTAATACACATATTATATTATTTGCTAAGAAGGTCTCTTTGTGTTGGTTTAGGGCGTGCCCATACTTTAGTGTCTTAGATTTGAAGGAATCACATCAGCATACACCAGCTCTCTCTTCATGTGAACCGCATCAAGTGTTGTGTATGTGTGTTCGGCAAAGCAATATAAAACCCGCCTCATGCCCAGAATTGGCAGAAGTTGCACTTATGTTATGAGTATGAAGTCGTGGAGATCAGACCTCATAACAATTCTGTTTAGTGTTGTTCTTGAAACTTTAGCACTCGCTGTACAGATATAGTTTAACAAGCAAAGCAGATAGTAGAGCAATAACATATTATTCTCATGTAAACCACGATGAACTACTAGGTTGAAAGCTAAAGCAACAACTAAGTGTCGTGTGCAGAAGTTGCAAAAAAGGAAAAATGGCGTTTAAACCGGTAATGAGCCCATGCTAACTTAACACGGTGTAAAGATATCCAGGACGTAGATGACACCTCCCCATGATCCGGAAACGAACTGAATAAGATAATAGAAGTGCCATCTCATGAGAGCAGATTGCAAGTTTATATGTGGACGGTCCGCAAGGTAAAGCATTAAAAACTAGGAAAATTTAATGCTAAAGAAAAATAAAACAGCCAAGTACTTTATCGAGTCTTAAGCCAATAGGCAAGGTAAATAATAAAAACTTGACAAATAAGTCAATGAATTGTCAATGAAATGCTAGTACTCAGCATATCAAACATGAAAAAGGTCTATGACATAACTGTGTATGCAAAATAAGCTGCAACAGCCTCCAATAGGAAGTCACCGTCTTCATCCGAAAACAGTTCAGCCATCCAATTTAAAAGCGGAAAAGAACATACGTGCTCTCCCAGCACCGGATCCTCTATCACCATCAGAGGACAGCGCGGTGGGTTTTCAAGAAAGCTCTGTTCCAAGAAAGACTGTGTTGCCGCCAGTAAATTCCAGGGACCAATTAGTCCATGCATCAATGCCACAGCCATAATCCTTTCGCCAGGACAAACCAACTCGTGAGTAATGATAGGAGTCATCAGCTGATTAAAGTCGACGTCAGGAGAAACCGGTCCGCAGAGACACAAATCAATGGCCCAATCGAAATCACAGGTCAGGCAGTGAAATACAGGCTGGACACAGGTGAAGTAGGAGAATCGAAAAGATAATCCATATGCCGTGCTTAATATCGCCAACGGCATTGGGCCATAATATTCTAGCATGCGATTGCGGAACAGTGTCAGCAGCTGCAGGGCGGGAGGTTGCATAGGAGGGACATCCATATTTAAAAATGTAAAAAAGCACAAGAGCGTCCGCTGGTAATGCAAGTAAAAATGGCAATCCACGAAGCAGAGTGGAAAAAATACAATGAAAGAAAGTAGGGATGACTCGAAAGATTTTCTCAAATGAAGTCACGAGACCACTGGTAACAACTTTAAAAAAGTGCGCCAGGGCCTTTGTGGAGGATGCGTTAGAGATAGTCCGAACCATCTTGCTGAAATGGAAAGGCAAATCTGAATTGAAAAGGGTCTGCACCTCTGTACGGGTGTTCGCTATGTGAAGCACGAAAGTTTCACGGGCCGAACTCAAGGCCACCTCTCTCTGAGACAAAAGAGCTCTTATTCTTGCCATGCCGTTGAAATCTGCTCCCAAGGTTGGTATTTGTGGCGAGATTGAAAACTCCCTATGTTCATGTGTGGGAGGAAATAGAACATTTCTGCAGCAAATAACCCGTTCACTTACTGTTACGATAAAAGGAATACTTTTAATTAACCCAGATCAATCTTCATTATTGAGCATCAAATAACTACCATTTTCCAACAACTTGAACGTGGGGATGATAGCAGGAACTGGCGTGCCTTGCAACACGCAAGCCATATTTGGTCGGTGTTTGTTGCATGAACCGTGTAACTGTATGTGCCTACACATTAGTGAATGATCTGGCGTCTCAGTGCATTCCTCTCCATTCAGATAAACTTCTTGATCATCTTTGAAACATCTGTATGTGTATGGAAGCGACCAGACCGCATGAAGAAAAGCACTACCTAAAGGTTCATAACGACCTATTGGTATATATTTCATACAATTTGAAAACTTATATAAAGCAAAAGGCAGCGTTATTAAACCGTGGATAAGGCACGTTGCCAAAAAACCCGCAATCCTCTGCTGATGATGTCACTGAGCATGTCATGAATGATGTAATATGTGACATCATCAGCAGTGGATTACGGGTAATAGTATCTCTAGTTTACTCCCCTATAGCTGTCTTTCTTTTAACATAAGTGTCTGTTTCCTTCCCTTATACTTACTGTTTTTGGTTCGCTTCCGGTTCGCGTACCGGCGAGCGAACTGGGAAGCGAACTAAGAGAAATAGAGGTTGGCACAGTTCCAAATATTGTACCAATTTTTTTATAACGGGGAGGTAGTTCTGAAAAGAACTTTTTTTTTAATTGTTTTTGTTGTTTTAAATTTTTTTTATTATTTTTCGGAACATTTTTTTACTTTTTTTGAATTTTTCTGAACAGTTTTATATTTTTTTGGGTTTTTCTTGGAGGGGGCAATGAAAACGATTCATTGTAAAGGGCTCAACAGGAGCAACAAAACAAAAAAAAAGTATTTATTATTTTGGGCGTTTCGTACAAACTTGCATATGATAGTCAATAGCTCTGTTGATCAGAGTGATGCTTCTTTCTCCGTAGCAAATGAATCCATCGCAAAATACGCAGGTGTGTTTTACTTCACCAAATCTCATTTGTATATTTGGCACCATCTCCCTGCCCTCTGGTCCCGTTACTTCCGGTACAACAGATCTTCTGGCCATAATAGGGAGATTATCTAGGTCGTTCCGAAACTGTGCAGCACTGTAGTTGTTAGGATGCCACCTAGTCATATGGCGATGCATTGTGTAGTTTCCGAAACTGTATTTTTTCTCGGTTCCTCTGGACAGTCTATCTTGACATATAAGGCAAGTTACGTATCTTGCATTTACTTTTTTCTCACCTTTGGGAATTTTAAAAAATTGCCAAATGAAGTTTTCTTTCCGGTGAGACGTCCTGGGCTCCTCAGGCAAAAACTGCCTCTCTTCGTGCTCGTCGTCCTGTTCCTCTTCTTCCTCTTCTTGTTGAATTATAACTTGAGCAGGTGGTCCACTCTTCCTTGGATGTAGTGGAGGTGGTGGGGAAGCACCAGCTGAAGCTACTAAAGAAGCCATTGCTCAGTGATCACAAAGGGTCTTTCTCTCACAATGATGAAAGTCAGAGTGAGGAAAGAAGGAGGGATTTTCATCATTTGGGAAAAACAAGAGTTCTCAACCAATGAAAAGTGTTCATTTTAGATTATATGACCTAGTCTTACATCATTAGGAAACCAAAAGTGAAATGAACCAATGAAAAGTGTTATTACCAAGTCACATGACCTGCTGTGTTTACGTTAAGCGCTTTGCAGGGCCTCCCGGTTTGCTTCCAGAAACCTGCGCTTTGCGACTCGGTTCGCGTACCAGTTCGCTAACGTAGCACGTCATATGACGTATCACGCGACAACGTGAAACGTCATGCGGACGGGAGGCGTCACGATGTTGTTTTGTAACGCGGCAGTTGCGGTAAAGAAACGTTTACCGGC
Source organism: Lissotriton helveticus (assembly GCF_964261635.1). NCBI lineage: Eukaryota > Metazoa > Chordata > Amphibia > Caudata > Salamandridae > Lissotriton > Lissotriton helveticus. The sequence goes on along the minus strand of NC_136068.1, from coordinate 872,401,729 downwards.
TCGCGGTCTATTTCGCGGCATCAAGGTCAGCTAACGGGAAGCTTCCCGATTCGCGAAGCGGGAACGAAGAAAAAAAAATATTTTAAAAAAAAATTGTTCATAAACATATAAAATATATTTTTGGATTTAAAGAAGAATACATTTTACAGCTACAGATATTAGCTGTTAAAAAACCAATGAAATTCACTGAAAAAACCATAGGTTATAGACCATATATAGTTAGGAATTAGCATTTACAAAACCTTGAAAATTCACTGAAAAAACCATAGGTTATAGACCATATATAGTTAGGAATTAGCATTTACAAAACCTTATTTTACTCACACAAAACCATTGAAACTCCATATATAGTTAGTTGCACTAACTATATATCGCGCACCCGCAATCCACTGCTGATGATGTCACATATTACATCATTCATGACATGGTCAGTGACATCACTGATGACATCACTGATGACAACATCCAGTGATTATGTGTTTCTGTAAAGTTTAAATATGTTTTACATATTGAAGAATGAGTGGATGTATAAGTGTCTGAATGAAGGTTTTAGTAGGTGCGTGATTGACTGTATGAGTGAGTGATTAAATGCGTCTTACTGAATGCACGGGTTAGTGACTAAACTGTCTGAAAGTGTGCATCAGTATGTCTGTTGTTGTGCAAGCTGCTGCATGTGTTGATCAGCAGCTATATAAGTAGCTATATGGGTTATTGATTGGTTGCACAAGTATTTGTATGGGAGACTGAGTGTGTGTATGGCTGGCTGGGAGGTGTGTGACTCTGTGCAGATCAATGTGTACTTGTATCAGTGATTCTATAAGAGAGTAAGTATGTGTTAGTATATGTTTCAAAAATGTAAGGTGTTCTGTGTTTAACTGTATAGATGAGAAAATGGAAGTGTGATTGATTCTTTTCAGGACTGACTAGGTGTGTGAGTAACTCCATGGATGAGTGGCAGAGTGTGAGTGTCTGTATAGGTGTATGAGTGCATATGATAGTGTTGTAAAGATGAGTGATTGTATGTATGAATGATTGTATGAGTGAATGTGTGTGTAGACATAGGAATCAGTGAGTGCGTATGTAGTAACTAGTATTGGTGTGTCAATGGTTTCAAAAATTATACTCTCTATTTAACACTGGGTGTAATAGAGGTTATATTAGAGTGTGAGGAGATGCATTGTATTATCACATGAATGATATCATCAGTGATGTGATCATTGATGTCAAGTGAGATGTCATCAGTGATGTCATTTGAGATGTCATCAGTGATGTCATCAGTGATGTCACTGACCATGTCATGAATGATGTAATATGTGACATCATCAGCAGTGGATTGCGGGTGCGCGATATATAGTTAGTGCAACTAACTATATATGGAATTTCAATGGTTTTGTGTGAGTAAAATAAGGTTTTGTAAATGCTAATTCCTAACTATATATGGTCTATAACCTATGGTTTTTTCAGTGAATATATATATATATATATATCAGCCGCGGCCCGTGGAGGAAGTTCCGGTGGAGGGAATTTCGTTCCGTGCCCTGCATCGCATTTTGCGATGCAGGGCACGGAACAAAATTTGTTTTATTAATTTATTGTTTACTTACCTGCAATCATCCATATTCCGGTGTTTATCACCACCCTGACCCTCCCTCATCCCGCCTGCCTGCCCCACCGGAACTCCCTCCATGGGCCGCGGCTTATATATATATATATATATATATATATCAGTTTCAAAAATGCTCCTTCTGAGATACTGGGATCCTAGAGGGTTGGCGTAAACTCCGGCGGAGCACGCCGGTAAATCACAATCCAAAGTCTTTTCCAAAGAAATAACATGCACTCTCAGTAAATGAGGAAAACACCACGATTCAAGGTTCACAGGTTTTAATCCACTGGATTAAAACCTGTGAACCTTGAATCGTGGTGTTTTCCTCATTTCCTGAGAGCGCATGTTATTTCTTTTGAAAAGACTTTGGATGTACATATATATATGTATATATATATATAAATTCCAATCCTGTAATCCTTCGTTTGAAAATCTGGCGCTGACACAGTGGGTTCAAGTTATCAAAGAAAAAGGTGTATTCCAATTCGATTAGCTTGATGCGTTTCGGCGGCAAAACCGCCTTGTTCACAACATCATACCACAAATAGTGAAGTGCATTATATACAAGTGATTGGCTTGGCAGCAGCCTACGTGGGTTGCCATGGAAACTTTGCGCATATAACAGGTATGGAAGAGGTGTGCTCCATGACATTTGGTGAGTAATGGTTTTCCATGCAGTATTTCTTTTAGTATTATCCACATTATGAAATGCTGTGACAAATGATCTGTCGTTATTGAATTAACAGTAATGCAAACTAGTTCGGCAAAACAATTTAAATTATTTGTAAATCAAAAGAAAATTGTTATATGCACATTACTACTGTTAGCTTTCATGTGGAATAAAACGTTTAAGTTCTGGCATAACCCGATTTTTGTGAATAAATACGTGCAGTATATACAATGTGCTTCTTGTAATGAGAAAATGAAAAGACATTTTATGCATTCGCATGGTACGACCTATATCAGTTTGTATTAGTTTTGCCTACTGTTCCGCAATTATAGAGTCTCTGCCTTTTGATTGATCCGTACCCGCCAATGTGTATGTTTGCAGCGCAAGATAGTACATAGCTGCCTGTATGCTGCTCTTGACTTGTGTTTGATGCTCGTGCATTGGCTATTGGATACACGGCCTGTAGGCGTGTGCGTCCTGTGCTGCCCAAATGGGCCTGCGGTGCGAAGGTTTGTTATGGGTCAGAGACAATTCGGACATAGCAGCTATTGGATCTAAGGTCACATTTGTTTTGTCTTGGGTGTGTAATGCATAGTGTGAGGACAAAGGTTCTAGAGTGAAAAATTATGTGTTACTGTGTGTTTGCTTCTCCCACCAAGCCAAAAAAAGGAATATTACCCAAAATTGTTTTAGGCACATGTGTTAAAATTTTTTAAGAAGAGTTAGTCCAGGAAAGGAGAGTCACACTTGACTAATTACATCATATCAGTGCCAAAATGAGTTGCATGTGGTTTCAGAGATGCACACTCATTGTTTTGTCCGCATTCAGGCCATTTGGAGTCTTGGAGTCGAGTAGGATGATGTATCTAGACTCCAATCTCCTGAGCGCTAACTGTCTATTGCTGCCCCTGGCATTTTTCTTCACACTGTCAATTACAAAGTACTTCAAGTCCTCTGCCCTGCCCCCATGATGTGTATTGATATGGCGTGCAACAGGATATGCAGGATCATCATTATTGATCGCACGTAAGTGTTGCAAAATCCTCACATGGACAGGGTGTATGGTGCTCCCTACGTACTTTTTATTGCACGTGCACTGTAAGACATAAATTGCAAAATCCGTTTTGCATGTGAAGTTCTCTCTTATGTCTAAAGGGGTTTTTCTGAGTGGAAGCTGTACTTTGTTTGTGGTTATGCCATACCTACAGGCTTTACAGTTTGTGCATTTGTGAAAGCCGTTCGCGCTCTTGAGCCAAAGCATGTTCTTCTCTTTGCATGGTGTGTTGGACACTAATTCTTGCTTCATTGACTTTGCCCTTCTAAAAGTAATCTGGGACAACTTAGCACATGAGGGTCCTAATGTGGGGTCGCTGCGTACCACTGGCCAGTGTCTGTATAGGATTTTACGTAACTGTGTGTGATATGATATATATGTATATAGGTCACACTGGCAACAGATTAGATAGCCCAGTGCCCACCCATGCTCGGTAGTATTCGCTATTCTCTTTTTTTCTGGAGGAGCAAAATTATATTAACCCATTATTAATTATTAATTGCCGTCATGGATTTATCATCCTTCCAACACTAAAGGTTACACTTGTCCACTTCATAGGTCTAGTCAACTACTTCAGTTTGTTGTAACTTGTACCAGGCTATCCCTGCCACAATTATGTTTTATTTTACTTTAGCATTGCTTAACATCAATATCATGCATTGTCACTTTCTTCTTGTTTGGCAGTCTTCTTCTTGTGTACTTACTACTTACTGTACTTCTACTACTCGTTCCCTAGTCTCCCTCAGGTGAATGACTTGTCTCATTTTCTTTTTTTGCAAATGCAGCTGTCTACTACTGCTACCACCAGCCACCATGGCACCTTAGGAAACCAAACCATCACCATGCAGCCATTGCTTCGCCTAAACATCAATGACAGGTTATAGAAGAAGTGTGGGGGAGTCAATAATGTATATATTATGGAAATTAATTAATTCACACACCCACATCATTCCAAGTACATACTACAAAGGGGTTTTAGTTGTAGAATACAAAGACCAGGAGGATTGACTGACAGTAGGTGGACAAGTGAGGGTACTGCATATATCTGTAGGTATGTTACATTATTGGCAGATTTCAAAAACTGACTGTGGCCCTGCAGCAAAAGGAAAAAACAAAAACAAACAAGGTGACATAAAAGCGTAACCCCCCCAGAAAAGATTTGCATCACATGTATTGGAAAACTATAAATTAATTACCCTAACAAATATAAACTAGAAGAAAACCCCACAACACCTGACCCACCCCTCTCCCTTACCCCAACCAATGTCCAGTAAATTAAATAAACGTCCATGTCCTAGTTCAAGAAAAAGTAAACCCCAAGGTTCCCCAACTAGTCCCAACATACCAACCTTCCAAAAAAAGGATTAAAAAAGGGACAAGAGTCAAAGACTGAGGTCGGTGATGATAATGACATCTAGCGGAGGGCGTGCTGGCTATTTCTCTATAGGACCGCCTCCTTCTTGGCCTCCAGGCGCACCACCCCGAGGAGCACGCAGCACCGAAAGTTCCTGCAGGAACAAGAGGGGTGAGCAGCAGTAGATGTTGATGATGGGCAGCGGGTAGCTGCCATAACACAGTGGCGTCTTACCGGAGGCACTGGGACTGGCTGGGCCCCGGGGCATTGGAAAAAGAAGATGCAGCTGCGTCCTCCTCCTCCTCCTCCGCCAGGGCAACCAGCTGGTGATATTCATCCTGGATGGCCTCCAGCTTCCTTGCTGCCAACTCCTGCCTAAGTGGTTTGGGAAGGAGTAGCTATATCAAGAAAGGAAAAAAAGAGAATTTTAACCAATACTCCTAGCAAAATAGTAACACAAAATTGAATTACACACATATAGTGGCATAGTAGTAGCACTAGCACCTGTGGTATCCTCTCCTTCTCACTTCACCTCCTCTGATCCTAAGAATAGGATGTGATGATTATACTCTCAGGCACTATGGAGTAGAGTAAAAGTAGTCCTTTTCTCTCTCTTGTTTATCACAATTAATTTTGTAGGCATGCCAGCTCAGTCAGCCTGTGCCCTGGACAGACTTGTGTTGCAGACTCATGTACTTTGCTACTGTCTGCATGTGGGGCAGCTGTACTACACACTTATATATTTCCATTACGGCCATACAATTTCACTTTCACCCTGACTACACTACTGCAATAAGGCACATGATGATGGTTAATGATGAGTTGTTTATGTATAATGAGAAACGACGGCACAACATCATGTCGCTCACGTGATGATGATGATGATGATAATGACATACTGAGTGATTTGTAAATACTAGATACCATGCAGCCGATAGGCCACGCATGGCTGACACAGGGAGGGGACTGGAGCAGAAGTGGGCCTCGGAGTCGGAGGGAGGCGATGATGGGTAGGGTAAATAATAGTCATGCACAATATATATGTTGTGCCTGCAAACTTCTGGGAGTCAAGGGAGTATTCCATTCTGAAATACAAGTACAACCTCAAACCTTTGAATCAAAAACCTTGCAAAAAACGGTCCTTGTTCTTTCCAGGGCTTGTTTTTTCATTTACATTCAGTGCATTGCTCTTCTAGCATTATTATTATTTCATTCTTAATCTTCTTCACCCTTAGCTTTGGTACTCTGGCACGGTTTAATTTTCTTTTACATTTTCTTCATCCAGTCTGACTCTGTTTTTGCCTACTATATGATACCATCCAGGCATCCATCCATCCAAACATGGCTATCATAAACAGGCTTTCACCGACAACATACATTTGTCATAGATATAACCAACCACCACCCATGCCGTGTGTTCTTCCTTGCCTTAGAGTTTGACCCTTCAAAACCCCCCCGGAAGATTCCTTTCACCCATGCAGTTTCACCTACCCAGACAGGCTCCCTTTCTTTCTGCTTTCTCATTCACCTTTCACCCATCCTTTCACTACCCATGCATCCTACTCCTATCAGCTTCATCTGCCACATATGCATCCCGGGCCCCTTCTTTCACACACGCATAATTTTCTGCCAGTCATATATGTCATCTGACTGTTTGTCTTCATCATAAAACTGTCTTTGCTGAGTCCAAGATAGAATATGCCAATAGTTACTCAACCCCCACCGCTAATGCTAATGTTTAAGTTAAGGGTGTCTTCAACTGTTCGGTGTTCACTGCAACTTAGCCTCAGTAGTGTATTAGTACTGAGAGTACTCTCTTGCTGCGAGTGTATTCATCATTCTCAATAAGTAAGGAATATGACTTACCACCGCCCACCAATGCTGCTGGCTCACCCCCTGTGGCTGCTGCTTCTGCTCCCTCCGGAGTGGCATGGTGGCCCTCACTGCTGGCCCCAGCACTGGTGGTCGGTACAACTGGAAAAAAAATCTGATTTTTTTAGATGCCATATAAGCCTCCCCTATTTATTTATTTTTATTAGCAAGATTGAGAATACATAATTAATAATACAAATACAGCCCACACAACATTATCTACAATTTGGATACTAGAGTACAGTAGACAGAATGTCCTATCAAAAATTAATAAATAATATCCGATTGGGCATTTTGTTGGTGGCAATTTTTGAAAAGCCTCTCAAGAAGAGGACAACACTTAAGACTGCACTCAGTGACTAGAGCCATTGGTGCATCTCATTTTTGAAAAGAAGAAAAAGTGGCCAACTGGGCGGACATGAGGTCTCTCTTAGTTGGAAAATAATGGTGCCATCCTCCTACTCCTCATATTTCCTTCCAGCCATGGTGCACGGTAACAGTTGTTCAGTGTTCACCATCAATTGGTGCTACTAAAAAAGTACTAGACCTGGATTAGAAAAAGTTAAATACACCACCTTCGGGTGTCCTGTCCAACGCCAGTGACAACCATTACTGATTGAGCATGCTGAGACAGTAAAAGAAACTAAAGCCTTCCCATCTCACAATTCACAAACCTGCGGATATACCTTACTTGGGCATGAAATCTGCACAGCACATTAGTGCTACTAGTAGTACTAAGGAGTCCTTACTAGTACTAGTGGTAGCCTAGGACCAATGGGTTCTCTGCGTCTTACAGTACCACTACTAGGCAATCCACATAAGGGGAGAGAGAAATCTCAGTGAAACCCAGAAGAAAGCAAGCTACCAACAGACTGTCTAATACAGAGTCAGAGCAGAGGTTAGTTAATGCAGTTTGATTTGATGTTAAAAAAAACAGACACTAGAAGAAACAACGTTATTAGTAGTACTAGTACTTAGTAGTAGGTAATGGAGCAACAACAAGATTTTAAAAACAGATAGATTGAAGTGGATTTTGGAAAAATGAAAATTAGGAAGTAGAAATAATAGAGCAGTAAAAGTTAGGGAAATAATATATTACAACACCAGTAGGACTTACTGGGGCCAGCAGCAGAGCCATCTGCACCTGAGGCCGCTTTCTGCTGCTTCTGGGAGGCCCCTCCAGCTCCCCCACATGCCGCATTGCCAACTGCCCCAGTCTTCTTCCTGTCCCTGGATGCTAATCATGTAAAGAGACAAAAATGATATGAGTTAAATATATAAATGCAATTGCTCCAAAAATATTTTTAGACAGGAAACGGCAATTGCAATAACATTGGCCTATGCTAAATCAATCAGACTGACTTATTCGATTTGTAGTTGTTGACTAGTATGTATCACAGTCGAGTACTATCCAATCATTATTATTCCCAGTTCAATTCCAATTCCTGAATTCTAAACATACCAAGACCCCCCTATTCCTGACTTTAAATTGCAAGAAAATTATATTTGCTTGTAAGTTCAGATCTCATTCCCAATCATCTCTCAGTCTCAACTACAACCATCCCCTTTATGGGCCAATTACTAAGTCTACATTTATTCCTCTTAATGCATGTATAGATGCATGCATATTGCATACACCAAATTGGTTCGTTGCTATTCACTTACTATAAGAAGTACAAAAGGTTCCACTAGGACTGAAGTCATGTGAGAGGTCGCGTCATGACGCAGGCCTTATAATTACCAAATAATACTAACTAACTAACTACTACCATTATCTTAGTGACAGAAGACAGGACAGCCTGACAGGACAAAGGAACGGACTGGAGTCTTTCCTATGTGGATTACCTGCCTAACTTAAATTCTCTAACCTCTCTTACATAACCAGCCCAAGTGAGCGCAAAGTTGTAAATAAGTACGATTAGTTAATAGCGCCGAGCACCTGTCAGGAAGTAACAATCAAATAATATAAGATTTTTAAACATAGGTTACCTGCATGTAAGCAGCAGCAGCATGTTAGCTATTTGCAAAAAAAATTATATTCGCAATAACACAGAACAAAAAAACACAAAATTGTAATATAAATAGCTACTCACCAAGCCCCGGAACCTCAACGCCTAGCCGACCCAGCAGGTCATGCTACCGGTACCGGATATCGGACCACCGGTGGATCAATTGGATATAGGTGCGCCGGACCCCAGAGCAGCGAAACGCCTCCTGGCGCACCCTTGCCCACCGCCGGTGAAGCTCCCGGAGCCCATACCCGGACCCGGGCCTGCCCTTTGCTTCAACTGTTTCCTGATGCACTGCCAATTAGAATGTAAGGCTGCAGCAGCAACCCTGCACCCACATACACTGACTATTGACAGTCAGGCAGACTCCTGGACACTCTTCACTCAATCCTTGTTTTCAGCAGAGCTTGCACTGCACGTTCCTGTAGTGAGCTGCCCGGTCACTATGTAACATGTGAACAATGCACGCAATCTGACTGCTGGGAGAGGCTGAAATATATAAATAAAAGGTGCTGGGACCTCTCGGGTCAGATCAAAATACCAACCACATCCGGTGTGGTGTCGTCTATCTGTGAAGGCACACAGCGTTGGCAAGGGTTTAAACATTAGTAACTATGCCCCTCACTTTGGCATCAAGCAGGGGATTGCCCAACATAAAATACCCACATGTGACGTGCTGGCTGCCATGAGGTCGGCACCAGCAAAAAACTGCACACGTGTGGGCCGACCAAGTGAAGCAGGCCAACCCGTCTGATCTGGAATACATGGCCACAAGACTGTTGTTAGACCTGGCATCCTTGGTGTGGTTACCCCCTTTCTTTTTGCCTCTACCTCCTGTATTTCTGTTGCTGTATTTCGTTTTTGCTGGTTTAGATGCTTTGGGCACTTTGCCACTGCTGATCAGTGTCAAAGTGCAAGTGCTCCCTGTATAAAGTGTTATTGTGATTGGTTATCCATGATTGGCATATTTGCATTACCAAGAAGTCCCTAGTAAAGTGCACTGAGAGTGCCAGGGCTGGAGGTTAAAATGCTACTAGTGGGCCTGCAGCACTGATTGTGCCACCCAGATGAGTAGCCCTAAAAGGGTGTCTCAGGCCTGCCACCGCAGTGCCTGTGTGCAGTCTGAACTGCCATGTCCTCCTGGTAAGTGTCCCCACTGACCAGGCTTAACCTTTCCCTTTCTGTGCACATTGGTCACCCCTATGGAAGGCCCAAGGTACCCCCTTGGGCAGGGTGCAGTGTATGTGAAAGGTAGAGCATGTACTAGTGCAGGTGACATGCTCTGGTAGTGAATTACAGCCATTTTCGTTTTACACTATTGTAAGGCTATCTTGCCCCATAGGCTATCATGGGGAGTGCTGGCTACAGTGGCTACCAGCATATCTTCCCATAGGAGCATGATAGGACATAAAAGCCTGGTATCCCTGAACTCAGAATTTAATAACACATCTTTTAGGAAAGGTTGTTTTTAAATCCTGTGTTTGAGAACAGCACTTTTAGAAAGTGGCTGTTCTCTTGTCTGACCTTCCTGTGTGCCTTGGCCTGTTTGTGAATTGACTGTCTGGTTTGTGAGTGACAGGGGCTGGGTGGCTCCCAGAGGCTGAGTGGGCCATCATTGGGCTGAATCGCTCCATCTGCATCTAGAGTGGTGGGAGGGGATAGCCCTAGGGCCTGAATAGGGCTGGGCCTGCCCTCTACAATGCTGGCTCCACCTCCTGCTGGGCGGCTGATGACCCTACCCCTCACTCTGAAAGGAAAGGAGAAGCCAGGAAAACAAAGTGCTCAATGAACACCCAGAACTGGTTCAGACCGGGCTCAGAGCCCTCCTGCACTAAGATAACAAAGACTTTTACAGGACCCCTGACTACACAAAATTAGATCATCCTGGATTCAAGAAGGAACCTCCGCCAAGGAAAAAGCTGAAACTGAAGAAGGAAGACTGTCCTGCTGTTGCTCGGCTGGACTGACCTGCTGTTGCTTTGCTGCCAATGAGAGGGGAAGGACTTTGCTTTGTGCTGTGTCCCCTTGCTTGAAGGAACCTCCAACGGCCTGAAGAAGAGCTGGCTCCCTGTTAAGAAGTCCCAGGAACAAAAGGACTACACCCCCAGCTTCCCTGAACTCTGCTGAGAGAGTTCTGTCCTTCCTGGAGTGCTTGGCCCATGTATGGTGCCTCTGGAAGTTGTACCTGTGTTGGGAAGCTGGAAACCAAGATTTGAAGAACTTTCTGCAAAGTTTATTGCATCGCTCACTTGCTGAGCGCATCCCCGTCAGTGTGAGGAAATTCCCACCGCTACGAGGGCCGAGATTGTCGCCGCACCTGTTGCCGCTGCCAGAGTCGTCGCATCCTTCGTTTGCAGGACGCACCAGTCCGGTGCGGGAAGATTACCATTGCTGTGAGAATCATCGCAGAGCCTGTCGTCACTGGGTGAGATCGTCGCACCGCTTGCTTGTGGGCCACATCACGTTGCTGCGAGAGTCATCGCAGAGCCATGGCATCGAAGGGCCGTGTGATTAGGAGATCGATGCTGAGCCACGCAACGTCGCCGCACCGGAGATCGTCGCCACCCCAAATATCATCGCATCGTACTTTTTGCGAGCCGCTTCCACCGAAACCTGTGCACCGGAATCCACGCAAGGTATCACATCCCTCCAAATACAGACCGGAGTCACCGCAACACGCCCGCTACATCCAGCGGGGTTGTCGCATCGCCTCCCCAGGGTCTCAGGAGTGACGCATTGCTTGCTTTTTACCGTTACAGCTGTCACTTGAAACTTTTGTCATATCTAAAGGTACTGTTGGCTAAAACGTGACGCAACTGTGTATTATTTTAACGCAACCTTAAGAACCCATTTGAAACCATACTCTTGAACTGTGTATGTTCGATTTTTGTCGTTTTGGTCTGGTGTAGTTTAGATTAAAATACCTTTATTTTTCTAAACTGTTGTGGAGTCAGTTTGTGGTGTTTTCACTGCATTACTGTGAGTGTTGGCACAAATACTTAGCACATTGCCTTTGATAAGCCTGACTGATCGTGCCAAGCTACCAAGGGGGTGAGCAGGGGCTATCAAAAGGGTGTATCCTTCTTACTCTGACTAGAAGCAAGGGTTCCTATTTGGACTGAGGTACCAACCGCTGCCAACTAGAGACCCCTGTTCTAACAACAGTAAAGCGGCATTGGCCCGAGCAGCTCCGCTCTGTGAAAGCTCATGCCAGAAAATCAGGTGACAGGCCAGTAATGCACGCAGGTGAACATGTGTGATTAGAGCCTGCCACAGTGAGCCTGCCAGCCTGTGGTGCTAGAGGAAAGAGTTGGCATGTGCTCTCCTGCAGGAGAAATGTTCTTTTCCCTCCTTCCCAGGGGTGCACAGTTGGAAAGGAGGCCACACAGAAGGGACAGATCATCAATGTGAAACCTCTCAAGCAGAAGCAGGAGGTGACATACCAACACACTGCAGGGTGGCAAAGAGGCATGTGCGTGCAAGACATGCAGGGGCAGGAGGCAGCAAGAAGCAAAAATCTTCAACTACCATTTGCAGTTGGAATACCTGGCAATGATCTCGGATCCAGGGCAAGCAGCTGCGCCACTGAATCCTGTGCCACATACACAGCGTCAGGGTGCTCAGACCCAGTAGATACGCTGGCACCATTCAGCCAGTTGGACGATCCAGTGACTGAAGCGCCCAGATGGCAATACTTGGTAGGACAATTGCAAAACGTTTTCTGTGCAACATGGAAAACAGATGGCGCAGTGAAGTGCTTCCTGATGCTACATATGGGAGGGGAGGGGACAAACTATATGACCTGTTCCAGAACTTACAGAACACAGGAGCGCCTGAGGACTTTGATGCAGTAGTGGTTGGGTTAAATTGACATTTTGATCCAAAAACGAACCATGTGGTGAATAGAGATCGCCACCTGGGGTGGAGGCACAGAACCCAGTTTGAGAGAGAGCCTTGGGAGGTCATAGAGATAAAAGGAACCATGGTGACTGCCAGAAGGGGGGACACTGACGTAACCATAAACACATCTTGATTCAGGACAGTCAATCAGGAGACAGAGGGAGGCCTTAGAGAATAGCTCCTGGTGTGCATTTAATGCCAGTGGTGTGGATCAAGGACTTGAGGACATTGGTTCAACGGTGCTATAGGAAAGTAGTGAGAGTGATTCCTGCCAACACAGTGAGGAACATTCAGTCAAGAGAAGCGTGGCCATGCCATCTGGAGAAAGAGGTAGCTGGGGCCACCCCTACAATCTGCAGACCAACCCACAGTCCAGTCAAAGACTCAGAGACTACTCCTGCTGTAAGCAACAAGAGACAAAGAGAGAAGAATGAACATGCACTATCCCATCAGAGATAGCTCCAACTGGACTTGGGGATATGCAGTTATGTTATAAATTGGTATGGATAGACATATCTCTCTCTCTGTCTCTCTCTTTCTCTCACTTGTCAATTGTTTGACATGTTATGATTAAAACCCAGTTAGAATCTGTGTTGGATGTTTTCAAATCTCTAGTGTGAACAACGCATTGTATTTTTCCAAAGGTTGTCTATTTGCTAACTCAGATAGACAAGGCGTATGCCTTGGTTTAGTTTGTTTCAGTCAGAAAAACAATTTATTATTTAGGTTACTATAGGTGATTATGGTGCAGAGCTGTGCCTGACCAATGGAGGGGGAAGAAAGCAATGGAGATAATAACAACATTTCCAAAAGTAGATGCTTTTCAAAAAAAATAAAAGAGACTTGTTTTCTCATGGACCATGTTCTCGTCAGGCACTTTTTTCGGGAACAAAATAATTTTTAAGGCAAAATGCTGCCTATGTCTGGTTTGTTTGTTTTTAATATTTGTAAGACAGAACTAGTGGCATAGAAAAGCTGATTCAAGGTGTCCAAGACACATGAAAAAACAACCTGACATCAATTTACAGACAAAAATCAGCATAATAAATCATAATCAATATGTTTTAAAATTGCATACAACAATGGTAGTGAATCTAAATTTAACAAAGTAGACATAAAATCCATAAAAATGTCTTTATAGTACAGAGAAATCTGCATATCCTACCTGTTGCAAGTGGAATATCACTACCATATTAGCATCTTACATTTCTATTCTGCTCAAGTATCAATACTATCAATTGTTAATGCAAGGCAAAAATAAAAGCAAATAATATTTGTTATGGTAACTTCTGGTCTGGGCTCCCTTAAGCGAATGATGCATGTGCATGCCAGGACAAGTTGTGTTGGAAAGTTTGAAAGCATCTTCATCCTTTTCAGTTCTGGCTTAACAGTGCAACTGACCTGTTTCAAATGAGGTCTCTAATTGGCAGTGGTTTGCACCCTGTCCAAGTAGGGACCCTCACTCTAGTCAGGGTAAGAGAGTCACACAGCTAAGATAACCCCTGCCCACCCCCTTGCTAATCAACAGTCAGTCTTATCTTAGAGACAATGTGTGAAGCATTTGTACCAACACACACAGTAACACAATAAAAACACTACAAAAGGAGTCCACACCAGTTTAGAAAAAATAGGCAATATTTATCTGAATAAAACAAGACCAAATGACAAAAATTCAACATACACAAATATCACTTTTAAAAGATTACGCAAGTTTAGAAATCAATGGATGCATTTGTTTTAGCGCAAATTACCTTGGATGTCTCAAAAATCAAAGATGGTGCAAGGTGCAGGGGAGGTGATGTGCCAGAAAAGCAAAGTGATGCATCAGTTCTCTACTAGACCAGGGAGGTGATGCATCGGTTCCTTACTGACAGGGGAGGTGATGCGTCGGTTTCTGGACACGCTGCCTCGGTTTCATGCTGCAGTGCTATGTCGATGGAGAATCGGCACCCAGGGACCATGCGCCAAAAATCCAGACGCACTTGTTGAAATGAGTAAATACGATATCAATGAGTACCGTGATATGTGCAGGCCGAACATCAACAATACCAGTAAAAGCAATACCAATACTGCCATTACCTGTGCCCATATGACAATATTAGTGCTCATAAATACAGTCCTAATGTGTGTCATAATCTATGCCTGCACAACAGTAATGATACCAGCAGTAGCAATGTCAATGCATGCCAAAATCTATATACAGACTACAATATTGTTACCAGTAAAAGTGATGTCAATGTATGTCATGATCTAGGAATGCAAAAACATCCCAATATCAGTAAAGACAATGCCAATGTATGTTCTGACAACTGTATAAAAGCAATTCAGAATGTCGATAAAAATGACACCATTGACTGCCAAATCAATTTTAGGAGATCCAGTGAACTCGTATCATTGCTATCAGATTTACCCAAGGTGAACTTCCCATCAACTCAGAGGCAGAGATACACGGTCAGACAGGCCCGGCAACCCACACCTTTCGAATAACAGATCACAGGTCAAGATGCACAACCTGGTTTATTTTTGACTATAATGCCGTTTAAGAATGCAGCGATCAGTTTATGGTATTTGCAAGAAATGTATAAAACCATCCAAAACTTTGTACACAATTAGACTTTACTCAGATGCATTATTTCTAGACACCCCTGGCCACAGCGTTTAACTAAACCAACTTGATCCTGTTTTGCCAAATGCTTCTTGTATTTTCATTTCTTTAAGGTAAATTAATATCCAAACAACTCACTGAGTTGGTGCAATAGCAGCAAAGCAGGCCCTGCATTGATTTCACAGCCATGAGGCAGACACTGCATCGATTTCAGAGCCGCAAACAGGTGCTGCATCAGAGTCAGAGCAGGTGCCATGGATATCAGTGGCATGATGCTCCAAACCTATGCTGCACGATTTTTCTGTCACACTGCGATGGCAAGCTGGGGCTTGCGGAGAAAGCCTTGGTCAATGTTTTCGAGCAGGGACCACACTTCGGGACAGACAGCTGAGATGCATTGCAGCTGACCCCACACCCACTTTTACCAGTACTTCAAAATAATTGTCATTCAGGTTTTATCTCTGCCTGAGTAATAATTCTCACTAAATGAATGGACGAATTAAGTATTTATGCATGCAGCGATGACATGAAGAGGCATCTTGGCACTAAGGAAGCAGGAAGAAACAGTCTTTGAAACTTCAATCGATGAAGAAAATCATGTATCACTTTCTTGGGATTTTATTTTTAGGCTTTTCCATAGAAATTTATAATGAAAGGAATATGCAGACACAACTAAGTTATCGTTAGGTTCCAGGCAGAATTATTCATCAGATTTGAAAATTTATTTTTGGGAACGCTAGCAGGTGGTGGACATGTCCCAGTTTTATAGGCCAGAAATAATATTGTACAGATTGCTAGGGCCACAAATCAATACCTCTTATTTGTTAGCATTTACTTTGAGCATATTAGTGCTCATTTAGGAATGGATTGTTAAGAGGCAAGGAAGAAGGTTTTGCTGAATTTCTTTGACAGGATAGTCTAGTCTAAAGAGGAGCTAAGTGTGAGTGTAAGACAAATATTCATGACCAAATTGAGGAGAGCGCACACTGCCTGGTATACCCGCACACAATTAGCCTAGATGCAATGTGGTAAATGCAGTGCATGATAACACTCACTTAAATTGATAGTCTTTAGCTTTCACCATACCATTGTTGGTGCAGCCACTGCTACATACGTGTTTCAGCATTGTTGTTTTCCTTCAGTAGAGACTTAAAACAGTATCATCCAAACTCATCCTTAAATCTTTTGCTGCCTCAGTGTCTATCTAAGGCCTAAAGCTATTTTGGGCAGAGTCCAAGACATACAAGGGACTTGTTTATCAGGATGTCTTGTTCTGATGTTAGTTACAACATTTTTGTAGTGCCACATGTATGACTAGTATGAGATTGGTGTATGCTGTCCTTAAATGTAGTTGCTATCAAGTATCATGTCTAACTAAAGAAGAGTGGTACTAAAAAACATTAAACTGTTTACATGCCATATTATGTTATATTTGCCAATGTTTCATTGTGCTTTTGACAATTTACATTGGCGATCTGTTATATTCATGTATTCACTCACCAGTACTATATGGCTGCTCTGTATTAGAGTGTTGTGTTGAAATCACAGAAAGGTGTCAAGGGAGTTTTTTTTAAAATATTCGTGATAAACCTGAGACCACTAATTCTGAGGTTTTTGAGCATTTATTCTGCTTAGTTTTGATACTTCAAAAAGACGTTCATAAATGCATTGAACATGTCTTTCAAAAGGAAATACCACATTAGTAAATCACACAATTGCAACACAATTTTATGCGTAATTTAGAAACATTTCTTTTGTGAGACAATTTATACAACACATACATAATACGAAAATGTTATTTGTGAGCTGTGCTGCACGATTTCTCTGTCACACTACGATGGCAAGCTGGGGCTTGCAGTGAAAGCCTTGGTCAATGCGTTCAAGCAGGGACCATACTTCGGGACAGACAGCAGTGATGCATTGCAGCTGACCCCACACCCACTTTTACCAGTACTTCAAAATATATGTCATTCAGGTTTTATCTCTGCCTGAGCTATAATTCTCACTAATTGAATGGACGAATGAAGTATTTATGCACGCAGTGATGACATGAAGCGGCATCTTGGCACTAAGGAAGCAGGAAGAAACAGGCTTTGAAACTTCAATGGATGAAGGAAAAATATTTATCACTTTCTTGGGATTTTACTTTTAGTCTTTTCCGTAGAAATGTATAATGAAAGGAACATGCAGACACTACTAAGTTACGGTTAGGTTCCAGGCAGAGGTATTTATCGGATTTGAAAATTATTTTTTGAGAACGTTAGCAGGTGGTGGAAATGTCCCATTTTTTTAGGCCACAAATTAATATTCTACAGATTGCTAGGGCCACAAATCAATACCTCTAATTTGTTAGCATTTACTTTGAGCATATTAGTGCTCATCCAGGACTGAATTGTTAAGAGGCAAGGAAGAAGGTTTTGCTGAATTTCTTTGACAGGATAGTCTAGTCTAAAGAGGAGCTAAGTGTCAGTGTAAGACAAATATTCATGACCAAATTGAGGAGAGAGCACACTGCCTGCTATACCCGCACACAATTAGCCTAGATGCAATGTGGTAAATGCAGTGCATGATAACACTCACTTAAATTGACAGTCTTTAGCTTTCACCATTGTTGGTGCAGCCACTGCTACATACGTGTTTCAGGATTGTTGTTTTTATTCAGTAGAGATTTAAAACATTATCATCCAAACTCATCCTTAAATCTTTTGCTGCCTCAGTGTCTATCTAAGGCCTAAAGCTATTTTGGGCATAGTCCAAGAGATGCAGAAGTGGAAGCTGAAGTTGGGGGAATTTATAGAGCGCGCGTATACCAAAAAGGTTTCATGGCGCTAATGCAGTCCGGCACAGAACTAGGCAATAATTAGACCTCAAAAGCTCTGGTGAATGCAAGGACCTGTTTATCAGGATATCTTGTTCTGATGTTAGTTACAAGATTTTTGTAGAGCCATATGTGTGACTAGTATGAAATTGGTGTATGCTGTCCTTAAATGTATTTGCTATGAAGTATCATGATTTACTAAAGAAGAGTGGTACTAAAAAACATAAAACTGTTTACATGCCATATTATGTTATGTTTGCCAGTGTTTCATTGTGCTTTTTCTGTATTAGAGTGTGTCATGAGACATTGATGGGTCAGCTGAATCCTCTTGAACACTCAGCACGTGAATTGTTTCAAATTAGTTCGGCATCTGCACATCAATTGGCAATATTATAGAAGACACTGTATAAGTGGGGGTTATGCAGCATCCATGCAGCTCTTTGGCAGAGCATGGTTTTATAATTAGCATGTATTTCAATTAGAGATTGCACTAGTGTTTACATACAAGTAGATAGTGTTGCAAAGTTTACGGAACCACCACTGATCCAGTTCATTGGTTTTACATAATGTTTGGTGTTGGTGTACTATTGGCTTAATCACTTGTTCACATACACTTACATTTAAAAACTGGTGATTCCATTATAGTAGACAGGGAGCTGCATAGCTGACGTGTAACATTTTGGGAGAGTTCGGTTTTCTGTTCAAGTTGTTTTAATTACTGTCTTTTAGTTGTGGCCAGTGGCATTTGCATATAAGTCGTGACTGGTGTTAACTTTACTGAACTGCCGCTGTTCTAACCAATTGGTTTCACATCATTTTCCGTTGACTCACTATTAATATTATTAACAGATACACATCATCAGAAGCATCATTCACATCTGTGTTTCAATTGTGATTTTTGCCAAATGATTAATTGTGGTTTTCTTATAATCATGAGTAATTTCCTTTGGCACGTAATTGTTCTGTTGTTGACCTACCTGTGTGCACTTAGAAGAACGTTGGTGTCTGAAATTAAATGGCCATGACATGGTCAATATGAGAATTATTACATATTGTAAAGTAAGATGATTGGATGGATAATGTAGATTTAAAAAGTGTTGAAATATATAAAGCGATGAGTAAAAATTGCTGAAAAAGTATTATAATTGGATTATGATTTTTGAGGGCATTGCACCACAACAAGTATTGTGCATTCAGGGATTATATGATTTTGTTTAATATAACTTGGTGTACATTACTCAGAAAGCTGTGGATATACAGCGTTCTTGAACATGTGGAGTATAGAAAATACTGCAGAAGAATGATTGCAAATGGTGTGGTGTCTGAACAGAATATTGCACTGGCATATTTTATTGTGCCCACCTCTGGTAATTCATTGCAATGCTCGCTCAACAATTAGTCAGCATATCTGGCATCAAATGCTATTCCTTGGTCCCTCTGACATTTGCTTTGTACCCTCACTGCACCATTTAGGCATTTGATTTAATTAAATCGGATACATGTATTGAGCGTTAAGTCAATGGTTTTACTTTAGGTCTTTGACATATTTTTGGAAGTCAATTGACTGTAATGCACCTGTTTGGTTGGTTGTACTTAGTAATATGATTGGATATGCTTACTTTGATGCATTGATCAGCAGTTTTGTTGGGATAAAAATGCAATGAACAGAATGAGGATGTTCTTGTATCCAATGAGATAGTATCTTAATCAAAAGTTTGATCACAATCCCTTTAATTTTCACATAGCCGCAAAAATATCACCTTTTCTCCAAAAACAGGTGTCAACAATCACAGGAATTAAAATTGACACCAAATAACAATTCCAAGTTAAAAGTATTTTTCTTCTGACTTCAGAATTGTTTTTGTAATAAAAACACAATGTAACTGTAAGTTCTCTAACTGGGAATGTGAGCTCCTCTCTTCTATGACCTTTCAAACCAAATATCCCAGTCTTCAGAGAATATGTTCAGTAGCTGACTAGAATCTTTCAATAGACGTTTCAGGCTTCAATAGCACTTATGACATGTTTGCAAGGATGTCCTCCAAAAGTTTAATGCAAGTTTTTTAGTAACAGACATTAAGGGCCTAATATAGATGTTGGCGTAGGGGAGATGTTTGTGACGCAGTTCCCGTCCCCTGTATTACAATCCCATTTTATCCTATAGAGATCATAATATGGCGGACGGGATATCCGACACATTTGTGACAGAGTATTCTGCCCAATGAGATCTAAATTGGGCCCTAAGCCATTTTAAGTATTAAGTATATTATTTGCACAGATAGCAAAATTAGTACATAAGCAACATTATTGCAAAAGAGATGTCTGGTATATGTGGATAAAGTGTATCACATTACACAGGCAAAAAGAGAGTAAAAAAGAAATGTGTGTAAATACATAATAAAAACATAGGTAAGCAACAAATGTGGCATGCTTGACTAGTATATCTTATCAGAATCCGGACATACTCTTATTTTTCAATGAAACATATCATATCATTAAATATTTTCTAGAATTAAAATGTAATTCTGCAATTTATTTTCCCAAATACATAGCACTGAGTCATTGTTTTATCATTCTAAGAGGGAAGGCATGTCTTTTGCTTTGGGCTTGTTGAAAAAGACAAGCATCAGTCATGGGTAAAATTAATCCAAATGACGATTGGTTTTAAATATTTGGAACATTCTTCAGCCCCAGTTTAGGTCATATGATAATCTCTCATTCAAAATCTAAACCTCAATGCTATCCAACTAGGACAACATGTTAATATGTTTTTTTGCAAAGTGATGACACAGGACCTCCAAGCCACAAAGAATTATCAGCTGAGAACCAGGAATTACCTGTGTGTTATCACATAAAGCACTTTACATACAAGCAAATGAAGAAGTGATCGAACCTTGGATTCAAGTACCGAGAGGAAAAAGCATCAAGAAACCTTGGTAACATAGGGTTAACATGAAAATACGTTTTTGAAACGTTTATACAGAAGTAGGTTGATTTAATGACATAATACTGGGCCATCATACATTGTAAAGATACTTCATACTTTAAAATTACTTTCACCAAAGGGAAGTACATAATTGCCCAATAGAGTAGCAGATCCATGACAACTTGGTTTATATGGTTTCATATGATAACAAGCAAATCCCAGAACACTTTTAAATAGTCTTAAACACCATTTCTTTGACAAATTTGGAATTGGCACATTTTGAGAGACGTTTGCATTCCTCAGTATAAATATACATCAAACACTAACAGTTCAAATGATTTTCTACGAGTGCAATTGAAGAAAGTTGGAAGAATAATCCAGGCTTTCTTTAACCACCAATTAAAGGAAAAGGTTATTTGAACATTTTTGCACAGCTGTGTTGTAAAGAGATAGGGTCCAAAGTAGATACTCTTCAACTAGTGGCAAAGACAAGTGTTCATATTTTTTTGTAACTTTGACACAGCTAATAAGAATCGGAGTATATAGTTTGTGTGATGACTGCACAAAATGAAACAGCAATTAAGTCAATTAATGTTGACTTCTTGCTCGTTTGTCAGCTTGAAGAACATAGCCAAAATTTACCTGGATGAGGAAGAGACAGTGGTTTAATGAGTCAAAGGACAGAGTGAGAAAAAGAGAAAGAAACAGTGTTAGAACTGGCATCTTTTGGCATGATTTCCCCTGTCTTTTTTCTTCTGACCTCCTGTTTTTGACTGTGTGCTGCATTTCGTTTTTGGTGCTGACCAGTGCTAAAGTGCATGTGCTCCCTGTATAAATTGTATTGGTGATTGGTTTATCCATGATTGGCATATTTGATTTATTAGTAAGTCCCTAGTAAAGTGTACCAGGTGTGCCCAGGGTCTGTAAATCAAATGATACTAGTGGGCCTGCAGCCCTGCATGTGTCACCCACATGAGTAGCCTTGCAAGCATGTCTGAACCCTGTCACTGTAGTGTCTGTGTGTGCAGTTTCAAACTGCCATCTCAACCTGGCAAGTGCACCCACTGCCAGCCCAAACATTCCCTTTTACTACATGAAAGTCACTCCTAAGGTAGACCTGACGCAGTTCCAGGGGCAGGGTGTGTGTATTTAAAAGGTAGGGCATGTACTGGTGTGTTTTAAATGTCCTAATAATGAAATATTGCTAATTTCATTTTTCACTACTGCATGGGCTATCTCTCCCATAGGATAGCATGGGTAATTTCCCATTGGGAGCAGATAGAGATTTGGAGTTTGGGGTCTCTGAATTCACAATTTAAAAATACATCTTTTGGTAAGGTTGGTTTTTAAATTGCTGTCTGAAAATGCCACTTTTAGAAAGTGCCCATTTTCTTGCTTAACCATTCTGTGCATCGGGTTGGCTGGCAGTTGGGCTCTTGTGCATTCACTCTAGACAGTCACACAAAGGAAGCTGAGGTGTGCCTCCCATATCCTGATGGCCCATCACCAGGCTGATGGGCCGTCTTGAGCTAGAGTGGTGAGAGGAATTGTCACTGACCCCTGAATAGACTTTTGCCTGCCTGTCCTCACACAAAGCTGTCTCCACTCCCCTGTTGTGTGTCTGGAGCCAGGTCAGGGAACGGCAGGGTCTTGCACACCGCCCATATTTTCCTTTGAAGTTTGCCTACTTCAAAGACAGACAGGGGTATATATTTTGTGCCTCTGACACCACAAAATCAGAACCCTTCTGGACTGAGGATATTCTGGTAGGAAGAAGACCTGGATTCTGTATGAGGGACCACCACTCTACCTGTTGCTTTGTTGTGCTGGACTGCTGCTTGCTGCTTCTGTCAAGGGAGTGAAAGGGCTGAAATTTGCTTTCTGTATCCTGCTTCCAAGGTTCCCCAAGGGCTTGTGTTGCACTGGCCCCCTGTTGAGAAGCATCAGGGCCATCAAGGGCCATCAAAGACTTCACCTGTGGGTGCTTGGGCTCTTCTGCTGAGAGTCCTGACTTGCCAAGTGGTGCCAAATCCAATTTCTGTGCCCTTGAAAGTGTAACCTGTGAGTTTAACGAGAAAATCCATGCATCGACTCCCAGCCCCTGTTTTATTGATGTATCGCTGATAAAGATCGATGCATTACCGCCGCCTGCCCCGAAGCTCATCGATCATCACTTTCACCACAGGCTCCAACTCGTCTTTGCAGCGTCAAAAAAATTGCCACATCGTGAGTCTCAAGCCTTTGTTGCCGATTCGTACACCTCAACTACGGTACGGCAGTTATGAAACTTGCTGATAATGTCACTCGCAGGATATCACTGCCCCTCTCGCTCGCAGGCCGCGCATCTCTAATCAAAATGGTGGTTCTCCCGCAATTGTTATATTTATTTATGAATATACCCTATAATCCTGGCTCGCATTTTTTTTTAAACGTTACGCACTAAGCTCTTACTGCTTTTGTGGGGAGTCAAGCAGCCGCGACTGAAATGGTCTGTGCATACAAGACCTTATGCCCAGGGGGGCTTTGATATACCTGACGTTGAGGTCTATTTTCTCAGTGCACATGCCCACTATGCGTATTACTGGGTCAACGCCCCTAAATTTATGCCACAGATTGCCACAGAGGACTGGTTTGCAGACCCTATCCCATTTACTGGTCTCATACATGCTCCAGTTTGCACGTGTGCATCACCGCCCACCACAGTTACTAGTACGGTGGACGCCTGGAATAGAATCACAGGCCTTCTCAGTGTTCCCCTGCTGTACTCCGCGAAGTTACCACTGTCTTATCACCCTAGAATACTATTGTTGCAGGAAACAGGCTTTCAAAAGGTGTGTCAGAGGGTTAGGGTCACTCGTCAGACCTTTTTTCCATGAAGTGCAGCCCTCCCCTCTGGATATTTTCCTATATGTTAGGTTGCGGCAAGGGATACGCTCAATCGTCCCTGATTTCCCACGGACCTGGTCCCTCTGCATCTCATGCTGGGGTCCACTGATGGCAAACATTTGGTGTCTGGTCTGTATAATAACATACGCACACAGAAGGAGGGTGCTCCCTGTTCTGCCCAAGCACATTGGGCTGTGGAACTGGGGGAGGAAGTGGACAAGGAAAAATGGTCATATTGTTGTCTTCAGACTTCGGAGATCTCTGCTAGTTGTAGGCTGCGTGTGATACACTATAAATTTCTGTACCGCTTGTACTATACCCCGGTAAAAAAGTTTAAATATCAGTTGTCCGATACTGATTGTTGCGAGAGGTGTAGGAGGCAAGCAGCTGGATTTCTCCACTTGGTGTGGGAATGTCCCGGGGTGTGGGAGTTTTGGGAACAGGTTCATGAGGCGCTTGAAACAAAGACGAATAGCACCTTGGCCAGGGATCCCCTAGTGGCTCTCTTAAGTTACACTGCGCAGATACCCAAAACACATTGCAAATTCTTGGCTGTATCTTTTTTACTGGCAAAACGCAGAGTGGCGTGTAGATGGGGTAGGGGGAGAGCTCCACGGTTCAGGGACTGGCTAGGAGATCTGATCTATTGTCAGGAGCAACTGGCCATTTACTCGGATACACTTCCACAAGCCTCAAGACCTTGGGATATATGGGGGCCGCTTCATGATTATCTCCTACTGCGAGATACAGAGGGTTCGGAGAATGCCCCTTCAGAACGGGATGCTTAGATGTACTATGTAGTAGACATTGTTTGCGGCTGTTGCCTCTCCTTCTGCGGTCTTGCAGTATTCACCTGTAGATGTGACGCCTGCTTGCTGGCCCTTCTCCGATATTCTATCAGGGACACTGGTCATTATGAGAAGTACAGCTTGGGTGGGTTACAAATGGGACTGTGTTATGCTTGAAATGTATTGTGCCAAGGATGATATTACTGCACGCTCAACTAGTACTATATATGACATTTGGTAGTTAGCTGATAGACATGGACCAATCGATGTACCTGTTTGGTGTATATACTTCGTTCTAAGCAGTTTGTTGGAAGAGAGATCGAAGCAAGAAGTGGCCTATATTGTTTATTCTTGAGGTACTGCGGAACAGTAGATGTACTGTTTGTTACCTATGGTAAAATCAATAAAATAAATAAATTAATAAATAAATTAAAAAGCCTTTGTTGCCGATGTCCGTGCTTTGCAGCAGAGGAATCAACACAGCACCTGCTTTGCAGCTGTGGAATCGATGCAGTACCTGCATCCCTGCTGTTGAATCCATGCAGCATATCGGAATTTTCAACACATCATCCTTGGGCGTCGATACCTTAATGACATTGCACCGCAGTAAAGAACCAAGGCTGCATGTCTGGAAACCGATGTGTACCTCCCCTGACAGTAAGGAACCAATGCATCACCTCCTCTGCGAGTAAGTAACTGGCACATCACCTCATCTGCCTAGCAGTAAGTAACCAACGCATTACCTCCTCTGCCAGTAAGGAACCGACGCATCACCTCCATTGTATAGAAAGTTACCTATGCATCACTTTTCTTTTATGGCACCTCATCTCCCCTGCAACTTGCATTATCTTTGATTTTTGATACATCTAAGGTACTTTGTGCTCAAACAAATGCATCCATTGATTTCTATGTAATAAACTTGCTTAATTTATTTTAAGTGATATTTTGACTTGTGTATGTTGAAATTATGTGATTTTGGTCTTGTTTTATGCAGATAAATATTGGCTATTTTTCCAACTGGTGTGGACTCCTTTTGTAGTGTTTTCATTGTGTTACTGTGTATGTGGGTTGGAAATGCTTCACACGTTGTCTCTGAGATAAACCTGACTGCTCGTGCCAAGGGGGTGAGCAGGGGTTATCTTAGCTGTTGACTCCATTACCCTGACTAGAGTGAGGGTCTCTACTTGAACAGGGTGCAAACCTCTGCCAACTAGAGACCTCATTTCTAACAGGTCAGCTGCACTGTTAAGACAGAACTGATAAGGATGAAGATGCTTTCAAACTTTTCATGACTTGTCCTGGCACACACATGCATCATTCTTTTGAGGAGTCCCAGACCAAAAGTTTCCATAACAAATATGTTTTTGCTTTTATTTCTGCCTCGCACTTACAATTGATAGTATTGATACTTGTGCAGCATAGAAACGTCAGATGCTAATATGGTAGTACTATTCCTCTTGCAACAGGTAGGAGCTGCAGATTTATCTGTACTATAAAGATATCTGATTGACAGATTTTCTGTCTACTGTGTCGAATTTAGAAAAACATATCCATTACGATTTATTATTCTGGTTTTTGTCTGTAAACTAATGTCAGGTTGTTTTTTGGGTGCTTTAGAAATCTTGAATCAGTTTCTCTAAGCCACTAGTTGTGTGTTACAAATAATAAAAACAAACAAACCAGACACAGGCAGCAGTTTGCTTTAAAAATTATGTAGTTCCCAAAGTGCCTAACTTGAACATGGTCCATGAGGAAACGAGCCTCTTTTATTCTTTAAAAAGAGCATCTACTTTTGGAATTTTTTTTATTTTCTCTGTTGCTTTCTTCCCCCTCCCTTGGCCAGGCGTAATTCTGCACTGTAAGCACCAATAGTAACATAAATAATAAATTCCTTTTCTGACTGGAACAAACTAAGCCAAGGCATACTACTCGACTATTTAAGTTAGCAAGGAGTGTAATGGTGAGTGAATTTGGAGAGTGAACCTAATGAAAACAATGGAGACTACACATTTTTGCGGAAGGTTATCCACTGAAGTCAATGGGAGGCATTTTGCTTGTTTAGAGAGTGTTGATGAGCTCAGGGAGAGTGTTGATGGGCTCAGAGACCCCATTTCTATAAAACAGAAAGACTTGAAAACACAACACTGATAGGAAGTAAGGAGAAATGGCAAAACATGAAAAGAGAGGACAAAAAGAAAAATGAGTAAAGTAAAGCTCATTCACAAAGGAAGGAGACAAATTGGGTCCCAGAAGATGCTGAATGCCGAAGCCTGCATGGGCATCAAGGCCAATATTCCTGAGTCCAAATGTGACGAGTGACTAAAGGTAGAGGGGACAAGACAAGTAACATGATGGGACAATGCAGAATGCAATTTGAGGCTCTTTATAGCAGAAGATCTGGGAGAATGGACAAGGGAAAATCCGGAGGACTTTGAGTGAGCAGACCTCAAAAAAGATGCCATGGCTTAGGTAGGTGACTCATGCCAGAGGTGAGAGAAGGAGGGAGCAGAGGGGAAATTACTCTGAAAAAGAGCTCATTGAATAATTTGTTTGAGGTTAAATGTTAAAGTGAGCAGTAATCAAGGATGCAGAAGACACTTTCAGTAGAAATATGTATATACAAAGCTGTTTACATATGTAAAGTAAATTCCTGAATTTACATCACATATGGCACTTCCAACAGTCTGGCAAAAAAGATGGCACTGGGAGAGGGTAATGATGAGAAAGGAATAATGACATATTTGTCTATATACAGTGCTCAGAAGTAATATGAACAAATTAAAAAGATCTTCTGGAAAGTAATCAAGGAAAGGCAATTAGGGAGAAATTTAGAGGGATTCTAAAGTTACCAAAAACAAAAGAGAAAATAAAAGATACAGGAACTGAAAGAGAGAAGAAAGAAGAGAGAAGTGTAAGAAGACAGAATTTAGGAAAAGGAGGAAGGAAGACATATTCCCCTTTTACTTTGATTTTCTCGCATTTTATATCTATTACGTTTTCATCAGTAGTTACCTGTTGTCTCTTGATGGACACAGGCAGCAAACATAAGATTTCTTAGAAGAAAATAAATTGGAAAATGTAAATGGGGAGGTTTTCTTTACATTTAAAAATACCCAAATAGTGAAAAGATGTAATGTAAATAAATGCGTAAGAATTTTAGAAATTTGATACAAGTTTTAGCTTCCTATTTAGCAATCGGGGGGGATTACTCCTGCTGAGTTATCATTGGTGCAATAGCTATGAAACGCTACAGGCCATAAAACCACGATCCCAAATGTGTATTCATGCTTCGCCCTTGTTACTGTCTGCCTTCATTGCCATGTAGAACAGGCGATCCTTTGTTCATTTCTTATATGCTTTATGATGAGCAATGTTCAAATAAAAAGAGTTTTTAAAAAAAGCTCCTGCTAGTAATAACTGTGCTTTGCCCATATTCAATGTATTGGTTTAACTTTTGCATTGCTGAGTCTTACAGCAAAGCACTGCATCAATAGCAACAATATCAACATCCATCGTATTCTCAACCATCCATTCCCTTCAAACAATAAGGTACAATTTTGAACTGAATTCCATCAGGGCTAAAAAAAAGGCTACATGCATGACACAAACAATTAGGTTGATAGAAGTTGAGCAGTATCCGTTTATACAAATTATGATTAAAGGCACATACTACGTGGCCTGAATTCATTTGATGAATTAATGAACAGCTTCCCTCAATAAAAAAAAATAATGATTTTGAGGAAGTGCCAGAGAACTTCAGCTCAGAATCGTAAGGTCATAGCAATGCTAGTATGAGATGTTGTGCCCTTATGAGAGACAAAACCATGTTGTCTTTCTAAAAATGTACAAACAACATCCAAAGTGACTGATTTCCCAGGAGGTCTTTATGACTTGCTATATTCTATCATGTTATCCTACTTTGTCAATTTCCTGTCCATATGTTGGGTAAGTAAAAGTAGGTGGACTTTAGGTAGAGAAATCCCTCAAAGTTTGGAATAGGCTAGCTGAAAATGTATAACTCTGGATTATAATATCTCAAGACATATAATTCCACAGAAAACATTGGGACACTCTCCCCAGGGAGTGAGTAATATTGCTGCTTTTGTAGTAGGATATTCTCTCCTTCAGTATTTTCATTTATATATTTGTATTCACATAGTGCATCAGTGTCCAGTATCAATAAGCTCAGACTGAAATTTTGCCCTCGGCTATTTATTATTATTGTATTTTTATTTCCTCCTCTGTTCATGCCTCCAAAGGAGGCCACATTTCCATAAACGTCTGCATGTGTTTCTGTTTAAAATAGACCTAATCCATAATGTCAATAGTTCACCATGTTTTGCATGATTAAATGTTAATAAAAATTAAGAGCCACATGTACGATCATTTACATTTGCGACTCACAATTTGCGAATTTTAGCGACTCTCAATTTGGTGGTAAACTGTGAATATTGTGCATCCGCATTCTGGTGGCAAAACAATAGTATATGCCCCTGTGATTTGCTATTAGGAAGGGACACCCTTGGCACGCCCCTTCCAAATAGTGACTTAAAAACCCTATTTTGTGAGTCAGTAACAGTTTACTGACTCTCAAAATAGGGTTGATACATACTACAACCCTTGCTAGCAATCGAAACAGCCCTAATCTCCGTTTGCCACTGGTAAAAACGGTCGTACATGTGACTCTAAGTTTCCTCTGTTTAACTCCCATGTCAACCCAACAAAGGGGCATATTATCAAGGACGGGCGATACATTATCGCCGCTTTTATCGGCAGGAAACTGCCGATAAAGCGGCGATAATGGGCTTGATAATATGCGTTATGAATTCCTATCGAAGCCCATGTTAGATGTATTCACATCTAACATGGGCTTCGATAGGAATTCATAGAGCATATTATCAAGCCCATTAGCCCCGCTTTATCAGCAGTTTCCTGCCGATAAAAGCGGCGATAATGTATCACCCGTCCTTGATAATATGCCCCAAAGTGTGTTAACTATTAGGCAAAATCTGGTTCTCAATAATGACATGTAATATCTGTATTGAATATGGCCAGTCAATATTTCTCAATCAACAAGCAGCCACACACATATGTAGCAAAATATATGGTTAAAGTAATTCATATCATTGGCATCTACGTCTGTTTCTTGTTAACGTTCTTAAACTGCTGTAAGTTTATGACTCAGCACACTGCTGATACATAATGACATGTTTTGCCCACTAAACTAATTGGATTTTTTGGGCCAGATAGACAGAGAAAACACCCAAAGTGCCGGAACCATGGTACACTTCTCTCCTCCATTAAAAATAAACTGTGGTTCATATTGAAATTATTGCCCACATGTGTAAACTAAGCTTCTTCTATCCTGACCAATCAGTATGGTAAAGTTGTATGGGGGATTTTGGAAGACATTTCATGTAAGTGCCTATAACAAGAAGGGAGGTCCTTCAGATTCAGATTCAGATTCAGATGGGAGGTCAGTCCTTCAGATTCCTGGCCCCTCAGCTGTGGAACTCCTTACCCCTGTCTTTACGGTCCACATCCAATCTGCTCGCCTTCAGGAAGGGTCTTAAGACCTGGTTATTCTCGGATTAGACCTCTGCTAGCCTATCCTCTGTTTTAGCCTTCTATGTTGTTATGTTTTTCAGTCTCTTTTCTGGGTCTGGAGCACAAAGCGCCGGGACACTCCTTTGGAGTAGCCGTTGCGCTATACAAGACCCATAAATAACATAACATAACAAGAACACTTCTCAAAAGGGGACACTAGTTGAATCCAGCTTCAGGGAATATTAGTGGGCTCTTTCACATATCACCTTTTACAAGATTGTCCCCAACTATAAGCCAGTAAATTGCTCTAGGAGGGACAGTTCACAGGGCATAGTGAACGGTCACATATTAGTTCTTAAATACATGCATAAGCATCTATCACATCTCCCGCTGCAGGTGAACAGAGTACTAGAAAGAAACTCATTAGGCATGACCACTTGCATATGCCAGTGGTGGAGACCAGCAAGACATGTATTGTTTTCTGCTGGGACACCAGCAATGAGGACAACAGACTTCTGGGGAGCTGAAATATCATTTCACCAACCAGGTTCCTTGCCTGGATGCACGGAACCAAGCTTTGTTGTGAGTAGTAGAGTTGAGGTTAGCCATCTTTCCAACCTGATATGAGCTACACTCTCAGAGCACTGGTGCCTGGGGTGGGCCGCCATCTTGGAGTGGGGTGGAGGAGAGTGCATCCGCCAGCGCTTCAGTGCGCAGGTCACATCGACGGAACGCCTACTTAAGGCGAGTCCCTGCCTCCCCGCGTCAGACAAGGTAGCGTGTGGCTGCCAGGAGCGTTTCGAGCGCTCGCTGCTAGCGCATTTTAAAAACTTTATTTTATTTTGGTCTGTTGGGACCCTGTGTCCTACTGCCCCTTACCTGCACATTTAATTGTAATTTCACCGCCGCTTGGCGGGTCCGGTGCCTGGGGTGGGCCGCCATCTTGGAGTGGGGTGGAGGAGAGTGCATCCGCCAGCGCTTCACTGCGCAGGTCACAACGACGGAACGCCTACTTAAAGCTCCTCCCCCAGCGTAGCGGGATCGCGTAGCGGGCGCGCCTTCGCGTGGCCGGAGTCGTGCCAGAGTCCTGCCCGTCTGCGCCCGTCCGCGCTAAGGCCGTGCGGGGCGGTGCGGGTAATCGGACTGTGGCATGCGAGGCTTTTGACGTGCGTAGTGATGCTCACATATTCCAGAGAAAGTTTGTGCGCTATCGGCCGGATCTCACATCGGTGCAGGTTTTTTCCTGTTCATCCTCTCAGTGGCCCGTTTCAGTGCCCTTGTAATGGATGGGGGCTTGACCGCCCGGGGACTGTCCACCGGAGGAGTCTGATAGCTGCCCCCCCTGATAAGGGCCTGCCACCCTATCTGCGGGTTTTGAATTTGAATGTTAGATCGTTATCAAAACATTATCAGGACATCTACGATCTCATCGAGGATGAAGCGCCCGATGTTTTTGCCATCACCGAGACCTGGCTACAGGATGTGGATGCAGCTATTATTAATTTAGCTTGCCCCCCGGGCTATTCTATGTACACCTTAAATCGGTCATCAAGAGGTGGGGGTATAGCCCTAATAGTTAGGTCCTGCTTTGCCTGCGTCTGGAAGAGCCTTAGCATCGCCGGCTGTGAAAGCGCTGCCTTTAAGATCATGGTCAGCCCTCAGTTTACGTTCTCTGGGATGGTTGTATATCGCCCACCGGGTAGCGATGTGGTGTTCAGAAATTCATTCCCCGACGCTGTTAGCACATTAGCCATGGGCTGTGCTAAATATTCCATCCTGGGTGATCTGAACCTACATTTTGATATTTCAACTAACCCGACGACACGCAGCATTCTGGCTGACTTAGAGGCTCTCCAGCTTACCCAGCTGGTATCTCAGCCCACACATGTAGGGTGCCATATTTTGGACCCCTATTTTACCAATCTGGCCGAGACAAAGGTTATTTTCATCTCTCCGCTTGGGTGGACAGGCCACTTTTTGGTGACCATCCACTGTCCCTTGCCTGTGATCTCCTCCATCCCCTCAGTTAGAAGGGTATTCAGGAGACACTGGAATAAACTTAGGCTGGAGGATCTCCATCGTCTCCTAGCGGTAGAGCCATTGGGCCCACTGAAGGATGTGGAAGCAGGCTATGACCAGTTCTGCACTTGGATTTCCGGGGCCTTGGACTCTCTGATTCCCATCGTTTCGAGTAAACTTAGTACCAGAGAGTCGAGTCCTTGGTACGACGGTGCCCTGCGTGCCTTGAAGGGAGTCTGTAGACGGATGGAGAGAGCATGGCGGAGAACCTATGAGGCTGATTTGAAAGCCGCATATGTTGCCTCAGTCAGGTTCTATCATCGGGCTATTTGTAAGGCCCGTGCGGCATTTTACGCTGCAGAATTTCGTAACAGCTTAAATCCGTCAAAGACCATATTCAAGGCCGTGAAAGATCTTCTGGCGAAGCGGACTTCCTCTGTGGATTCGGGGTCCATCTCCCACTGCGAGTCTCTGGCATCGTACTTTCTGGGAAAGGTCCAGGCCATTTATCGGACATTCCCTAGCACAGGGACTGACCTGGGAGTCTTAGATGGGGCTTTAAGCCACCACACCCTGCACTCTTTCCCTCCCCTACTCCCGGAAGGGTTTGACAAACTTGCGTCAAAGGTCAAATCTGGCTCTCCATTGGATCCAGTAAGAGCTGCTCTGTTTAGAGATCAGGCCTTCTTGGGACGCTCGGCTGTGTGTTCCTTAGTCAACCTTTCACTGGAGTCAGGGGTAGTTCCAACGAAATGGAAGCAGGCGGTGGTTACCCCAATCCTTAAGAAGCCCACCCTGGACCCCTTGAAGCCCGAAAGTTACCGCCCGATCTCCCTGTTACCCTGGCCAGCCAAGATAATGGAGGCCCACGTCAATCTGGCCTTGTCGGGACATCTGGTCCGGTCCAATGCCCTCGACCCCACACAGAATGGCTTCCGTGCTGGGCACAGCACGGAGACAGCCCTTCTCGTGATGGTGGAGCATCTGCGAGCGGTGTTGGATACTGGTCAGACGGCGGCGCTGATACTATTAGACCTCAGCGCCGCCTTTGACACGGTGTCCCACAATATCTTGTTGCACCGGCTCGCGGAGATTGGTGTTGAGGGCCAGGCACTGCAGTGGTTCCGCTCCTTTCTCGATGGTCGATCCTTCTGTGTGGCCACCCCCCTTAAAAGTCCAATTTTCAGCCGCTGGCCATGGGGGTTCCGCAGGGATCCTCGCTGAGCCCCACGTTATTCAACCTATACGTGAGACCGCTGGCTGAAGTCGCGAGGCAGTTGGGCCTTACCCTGGTCTCATATGCCGATGACACTCAGCTGGCGGTTACTCTCAGCGGGGACGCGGATTATGATGCCCCCAGGTTTCAGAGCGGACTGAAGGTGGTGGCTACCTGGTTGACAGGGAACTGTTTCCAGCTTAATGCCACCAAGACTGAGGTGATGATCATCGGAAAGAGAGTGGAATTATGGGGCGATCAATGGTGGCCGGCTGAGTTGGGACCTGTACCCATTCCTGTACCGGAATTGAAAAATCTGGGAGTCTGGTTGGATGCCGGTCTCACCTTTGTGGGCCACACTAAGAAAACAGCAGCTTGCTGCTTTGGACTTCTTAGGGGTTTAAGACCTGCCCTTAAGTTTTTTGACGCCCCAACTAGGCAGCTGGTAATCCAGGCTACTATCATCTCGCGCCTGGACTATGCCAGTTCTCTCCTGGTAGGAGCTAACCTGGCCGAAATTACCCGCTTACAACGGGTACAAAACGCCGCGGCCAGAGCAATTGTGGGCTTGCCCAGATTCTGCTCTGTGTCAAACGTCCTCAGCTCCTTGCACTGGCTTCCAGTGAGGAAGCGAATTCATTTTAAAATCCTGTGTTGGGCTTTTAAAATCTTGAAAGGCATAGGCCGCCAAATCATGTCTAGTTTTCTGTCTTTTTATGTACCCACACGTACTCTTCGGTCTCAAGGTCAGGCTCTGGTTGTAGTTCCCAGATTCAGACTCTGTCGGGCGGGTGGACGCTCGTTTAGTGTTAAGGCTGCAATCCTTTGGAACTCCCTCCCGGCTGAAATCCGCCTGCTGGAGGACTTCATGCTCTTTCGGAAAGCTATCAAGACTTTCTTGTTTTAAAATGTTCTTCGGGGGCCTCAATGATTAGTTTCTGTTATGTTGTGTCCTACCTTGTCACTGCGCCAGGACGCTCCTTCGCTGGAGCAGCTGTGCGCATAATAAAAACCAATAACATAACATAACATAACATGTGCTAAGATCTTGTTGCCCCAAATGCCTCAAATGAGCAGTTCCCTTTAACTTAAGGTCTTGCATTGGTCTCCTTCAACCTTTGCATGTGCATTGACTCAAGTACTCAATAAACAAGTCTGAAGGTCATGAGGATATGACATCTATTATTATCATCTTGCTTGTCTGCTACTGAATACAGCATGTAATTTCTGTTTCAGAGACAAACATACTGATTTGTGCTGAGTTTCCACAAGTCTGTCTGTAGCGGGCACCTGACAGTAGGCCCAGATACACAATTAGGTAACCATGTTTATCGGGAGTAGCATGGAATCACTGAGAGGTAGGAATCTTGTGAATCCCTGAATATTTTGGAAGTTTCATCACAAAAATGCAGAGAAAAGGCACGATTTTTAGCAACGTTTGAGGGCATTGTGGATAAGACTCTACCAAAGGAATATCCATTGCAACGCAGTCATTACAACGACCTACCTTTACAATGCAACTGTTATAATGCAACTGCTTTTACATCACATGCCATTACAATGCATGCCTATACAATGCATGTCACTACAACGCATGCCATTACAACGCATACCAGAACAACGCATGCCATTACAATGCATTGTAAGGTAAGTAATGGAGATTCTTTTAGTATTAGGGTGGGTATGAGTGTTGTGGTACATGGGAATAGTCAATTTTTCCCCTACACTATCCAACACTTTCCCTACTGTTGCACTCACTGAGTACATTTTACCTCTACACTATCCAACACTTACCCTACTGTTGCAATTAAAGTCTTATGCGTTGTAATGATATGTGTTGTAATGGTATGCATTGTAATGGAATGCGTTGTAATGGTAGTTTTAAAAAATGTGTTGTAAAATCATGCAATGTAATGGTAGTTGTGATGTAAAGACTGTGTTGTAAAAGCATGCGTTGTAAAAGCGTGCATTGTAATTGCATGCATTGCAACGTCATATATTCAAATATATCTTGGTTTGGTAGGTTTCCCTGGGTGGCAGTGAGCCCGGGCCCAAATTCTGCAATACAGGTAATCCCTTTTCACAGGAAATGTTGATGTCTCCATATTGAGTCTTAGGCCTTTGTATTGTGGGCTCTAGTCCCAGCCACACACAAATGAGGTTTATTGGGAGAAGAGTGCAAACCTAAAATAATATAACATTGGTTACTATGAATAGAATCTCTCTCTATTACAGAATGATGACATTTTGCAAATATGCCCTTGGTGAGAAACTGGGTTGTTGATTGGAGAGGGTGTAAGCCCCTCTCTAGCAACAGCCACAATCCACACCAGGGTGAACCACAAAAGTCACTAAAGTAACCTGTGCTTAATCCTCCAGTAGCTTGGCCCAGAAGTGGTCAGGCAATATGCAAAGTATTTAGGCAACACACAAACAGTACTAAAGTGAAAAACACAACACCAGAAAAATCCTACTCCAGTTTAGAAAAATATATCATATTTTAATAAATTATTCAACACCAAAACAATGAATTAGAAGAATCAGAGGTATTCCATTTTAAAGGTATGAATAGAAAAAGTGTCTAAAAGCACGAAGCTCCAACTGTGAAATAATTTCATGCCTCCCTAACCTGGCCCCAGCTTGTCTGGGGGCACAAAAGACTATTGTGAAACCCATTGTGAGTGTTCTGGGGCAGAGTCTCTGTGATACAAAAGGGGGGGTAGGTGACGACTCCACCCCCCTATAAAGTCAAAGATGGCTCATCTTGCCATCACCTATTCTTTCTTTGCCTCACTGTATAGGAGTAATACACAAAGACAACTGCCAGCTACACCTACTCGTCTGACTCAGGATACAGGCCACAGGCACCAAATAGTTGGGACAAGAAAATGGCAACTTTTTAATAGTGGCATTTTCAAAATTGTGATTTAAAATCTGATTTTACCATTAGAGAGTATTTCAAATTATAATTATGTAGAGATCAAACTCGACTTTCCCACTTGCTTCAATTGGAAGTTAACACATTTCAAATGAAATAAGGTATCCAAAATGCTATCCAATGGGCGAGGCAGGCCATGCAGTAGTGAAAAACGAATGCAAGAGTTTATCACCACCAAGTCATGTAAAAACAACCAAACACTTTTTATATTCTTAGTATCTTGTGCACACTTAACAAAAAACTAGGATTCTTTCTTACCCATTTATCATTAATTCGCTTTTACCATAAGAATTACAACATGGTCTGTACACATTAAAAAAAATAGTTATATTGGTATTTAGTTTCAAGTTTTGTGAGAAACATTCAATCTTCAAAACTATAAAGACGGTCGCACATAAGGCAATCATGAAACAGCCAAGTATTACAGCCTCAATGGTTACACATAGCAAAATAGAAGATCAAATTATACAGTACACCCCCCAAATTGCAAACTGAGACACAGTCTCTACGTTGCACCATTAGGCCATCCCCCCATTTAATTCAGTTGACTATTGCTAGTGCTGTTCCCCACTGTCTGGGATCTGTGGAAACTCGTCCTGTATAGCCAAACCATAGTAGTTCATCCACCTACCACATATCTTACGGAAATTTCTTGGGCATCCCCGATTCTTATTTGTGATTCTTTCAGCCGCCATATAGATGTCCATCCCCCTTTTTGATTTGTGGAGTGTCAGTGTTTTGTGTGTGCCCTAGAGCCTTACCACATCCCACTTTGCTATCTCTAGACCGAGAACATTGAGGAGCATTTGAGGTCTAGTACCATCAATATCACATGGAATGCCCGGTAGTGCAAACTTTTGGTCTGCAGAGATGGATATTTCCAGTACCTTATTTAATTCTCTAATTATTGAATCCTAATATTTATGTATGATTGGGCAACTCCATAGTGTCTGAAAGAAATCTCCCACTGCAGTCCGGCAGAGCTGATAGTTCAGGCTTTCGGCACGCCCTATTTTGTGTAACCTTGTTCTATCATAGTATCATAGTATACCCTATGAAGAATCTTATATTGAACGAGGTGTAATCTAGCTTTAATTGCCACCTCTCTATTGTGCATCAGGCCATCTCCAAGTCAATATCTTCCATAGTACCCAACTCACCTACGAATGTCTCCCTGAGTTTGCCAAGTTTATCTGACATGCTGTTGTTCAGTGTCTTGTATGTACTCTTTTTGTAGTAATCGCCCTTTGAGTGGTGCATACTCGGGTAGGTCAACCTGTGCCAGTCCTTCCATCACCCATGTGCAATGCAGTGGGGTAAATTTAATGAATTGGGATCTATGGAACTATATTTGGTGCAGAAGGTGGAGAAAGACTGAAATTCACCCTTGTCGATAATGTCCCCAATATTGGTGATCCACAGCAAATCGCAGGAACCAAAGCCCCATGGCTTACCCAGCTCCTTAAGCCATTTCCCTTTCCATAATGGCATTGCCCTGGTAACCTTATGGGCCCATCCCAAGGTTCTAGTTGCTCTTTCCCATACTTCCAAGGTGAACCTCATCTCGGGGAACAGCCTGCATATTCCTTTGCCCTCGTATAGATATGGAAAGGATGTGTGGGGTGTGTCTCCCATTCTAATCTATATGTGGGTTTTCCCATGCTGTGTGTATCCAGTCACTGAAGGGAGTCAGATGTGCAACCCAGCAATAGGCCCCAATATCTGGCAGTGCCAGCCCATCATTACATGTGTTATGCTGTAATGTCCTCAGTGCGATCCTCAGGTGCCTCCCTAGCCATAACAGTGATTGCAGTTCAGAGTGTATTTTCCTAAATATTGTTCTTGGGAGTGGATGGTAAGTATTCTGGAGGATGTAGAAACATTGGGGAAAAGTAATCATTTTAAACATAGCCGCTCGTCCAATTATGGTGAAGGGCAAGTCTCTCCACCTTTCCGCATCATATTGAAATTTAGTCAACACTCGCCTAATGTTGTGGTAGCGGCAGACCTCATTATGGGTTGTTAGGAACAATACCAAGGTATTTAAAACCCTCCACAACCACTTTTAAATACCCAGGAACAGGAGGCCATTCCAGTATCTGTCTGGGGCAATACACTATTGATTTGGTCCAGTTGATCTTATAGCCTGTATACAGTCCATAGTCTTCAAGTATTTGGAACAAAGTGGGAATCATTGTGTCAGGATCAGTTACATATAGAATAATGTCATCCGGATAGAAGGATATCTTCTCCTCCTCTCTGTTATTAAGAGTAGTCATAAAACCCTGCACCCTGGGTGTTGTACAATCGCACTTGCTAAGGATTCCACTATTAAAGCAAAAGAGGAGTGGAGACAAGGGACATCCTTGTCTAGTCCCACAACCAATGAGGAAACCCTGGGAACGCCTACCATTTACCCATACAGCTGATCTGGGGGCATTTTATAGCAATGCTACCCATTTCCTAAAGTTAGTGCCGAACCCAAATTTGAGCTGTGTGGGGTCTAAAAAGGGCCAATTTACAGCATCAAACGCTTTTTCTGATCTAGTGACAGAGAGACATGCAAGGCGTCATGGTCCTTGACCGCCATCAGCTAGTTATGTGTTCAGTACAGGTTCCATCGGGTAGCACATCCAGGCATAAACCCAGATTGGTCATAGTGGACAAGGGTCAGTATAAGGTGCAGGAGACACATTGCCAGGATTGTTACTAATATTTTGACCTCTGTATTCAATCAGGAAATTGGGCGGTATGAGTCCCAACTATACCTGGGATTCTCTTTCTGAGGTATGGCCACAATGTGGCAGTCCAGAGGTCCACTGGGAGGATGCCATTGTTATACGCATCCTCATAGAGGCATAACTGGTGGGAGGGTCATTAAGTCTGTACAACTTTCATATAGTTATGTGGGTATGCCGTTCGGGGCTGGGGTTCTGCCCATATGCAGCTTAGCCACATATTCCTTCACTTCTGCAAGTGTTAAGCCCTATCAACACCCTTCATCTTGTCCTCGTCCAGTCTGGGATTC
The DNA here is from genome assembly GCF_964261635.1 of Lissotriton helveticus. Taxonomy (NCBI): domain Eukaryota; kingdom Metazoa; phylum Chordata; class Amphibia; order Caudata; family Salamandridae; genus Lissotriton; species Lissotriton helveticus. Next base: position 872,362,493 of record NC_136068.1, on the reverse strand, counting down.
CGAATATCTTTGAAATAGTCATCTATAGAGGAGAAGCCACTAATTAGTCATGTCCCATAGAATACTCTATAGTGTGCAGCAAACGCATTCACTATTTGTTCATAGGTGGTGTGTTTAACTCCCCGATGGTCTACGATACACCTTACACACCTATTCTCTATTTCTTTTTTGCTCAGCCAAGCCAGAAGTTTTCCTGTTTGGTCGCCAACTTCATAGAGTTGTTTAGTGTAGCTAGCCTTTGTTTCTTAGCAGCATCTTGGGCTAGATCACAGTATTCCTGTCTAAGGGCTTCTAGTTGCCGGGTGGTCAATGGGTATGGTGTGACTATGGCTTGTCTTTCCAGGATAAGTATCTGGCATTCAAACTGCTTCAATGTCTCTACTTTTTCCCAGGCTATATGGTTTTGGGCCCTATCGCATAGTGCCATTTTGTAGACCCCCATAATGTTACCCCAGAGGAGACCTTAGCTTTGTTTTCTACAGAGAAAATCACAGTATCTGCCTGGAGACCATGTATAATGGCATTGTTTTTTAGATCCCAGGCATTCAGTCACCATTGCATATGCAGAACCCGAGTCTGAGCTGCTACACACGCCCATAGCGGAGAATGATATGACAATCCCCGTGCGAGATATTCAGTCTGGTTTATCACACCCAGTTCACCCAATGGGACAAAAATATAAAATAGACTTTATGCGCCCGGGAGAAATAGAAATATTGTCTATAGTGTGGGTGTTGTTATTTATTTATTTATTTTATTTCCAGGTTTGTATGGCGCTATGAATCGATTCCCGAAGGAATATCTCCGCGCCTTTGGCACAACCAAAGAACAGAAAAGACTCGTCAACATTTTAATGAACTAGGCAGGAGATCAGTCAGTTAGGGATTTGAAGAGGAATGTTTTAAGCTTTTTCCTAAAAGGGAAATGTTCCCTACATACTCTGATTTCCTTTGGGAGTAGGTTCCACAGCTTTGGACCTGCTACCGATAGGGCTCTTTCCCCCTTTCTTGCCTTCATGGCCCTAGGAACGCGTAATAGTTCCTGATCTCCCGATCTCAGGAATCTGGACGGAACATAGGGGATAAATTTCTCAGTGAGGTAACCGGGACCAGTTCCAGTTAGGCATTTGTGGATGACGCAGCAGATCTTAAACATCACCCTCTGCCTAACCGGAAGCCAGTGCAATTTGGCCAATAGTGGTTTTGAGGGAGTGCGGGGCGGGACATTCAGTACCAGTCGTGCAGCCGTGTTTTGCACAACCTGCAATCTAGCAAAGATGCCCTCATTGGCAGCTAGCATTAACCCGTTGCAGTAGTCCAGCCTGCTTAAAACTAGGGACTGGACCAACGTTCTCCTGGTGGTATCTGGTAGCAGGGGGAATACTCTCCTGAGAAGCCCGATGACATGGAAGCATGAGCCCACCACTTGGTTAGTTTGTTGTGTGTAGGTGAGCTCATGGTCCAGTTTGACTCCCAGGTCTTTTACCACGGTTTTGGGCACAGGGACCGGGCCAAGGTCTTGAGGCCACCAGTCCGGGGTCCACAACCGTTTTGCCTCTCCGAATAGCATAACCTCCGTTTTGGAGACGTTGCACTGCAAATAATTGGCTGCCATCCAGCGGGACACCTCCTTCATCCCTTGGGCGAAGGAGGCCCGCACCTCAGGAGTCATCGTTTTAAAGGGGAAGAGGAGTTGGGTATCATCCGCGTATGATACCGGAATGAACCCGTGGGATCTCATGATGTTCGCTAGGGGGGCCACATAGATATTAAATAACGTGGGGCTCAAACAAGAGCCCTGTGGCACCCCCTTTGAGATCACCACCTCCTCTGATTGATATGGTCCCAAGATGACTCTCTGGGTGCGTTCGCTGAAAAAACTCCTGAGCCAAGCCAGGGCCTTGCCTTCCAGACCGATGTCAACTAGTCTGGAGGTCATGATGTCATGTGACACAGTGTCAAACGCCGCTGACAAGTCCAGAAGCACCAGAACAGCGGAATAACCCCTGTCCTGTAGCCTCTGGAGATTGTCAGCGACAGACAGCAAGGCAGTCTCAGTACTGTGTCTGGGTCTAAAGCCCGACTGGGAGGGGTCCAGTACACCTGCGTGTTCAATGAATTTCGACAAATGCTGATTCACGTGCCTCTCAGCAAGCTTCCCTAAAAAAGGGAGAAGGGAGATCGGTCTCAGATTCGTCAACTCAGACCACGGAATCGCGTTGTTTTTGCGCAGAGGCCTCACAAGTGCCTGTTTCCATTCCAGCGGTACTTCCCCAGTAAGCAAAGATATGTTAACTATCTGCCGTATTCCAGCCCCCAAAATCTCCAGCAAAGTTGGCATAATACGTGCTGGGATGATGTCAGACTGGCACCCACTCTTTGTTTGCATGACAAGGGCAGTCAGCTCTTCCATAGAGATAGGTGGGAAGGCAATAAGCGTCTTAGCCTCATTGTCTGGAGTCATGGTATATGACGGGATTTGACAGTCAGTTGTTGTCACTGGGTCGTAAGAGGGGGATTTGGATGTTAGTATTTTATTATAAATGGCGTCAATTTTCCTTACGAAAAACTGTGAGATGTTATCACAGATTTCTTGGGATTCGACCCCATCAGTGTCACAGGCAGCGGGCTTGGTAAAAGTCTGCAGAATTGAGTACAGGAGTTTTGCATTGGAGCCAGCATCTGATAATTGGGCTGCTATGTGTTGTTTCCTGGCAGCTCGGATCGCCTTGTGATATTTTTTGGACGACCTCCTGAAATTCTCCTTATCGTCTGCCTTATGTGTGACTCTCCATTTTTTCTCCAACCCTCTCATGATCTTTTTTTGCTGCCTAAGATCTCCCGTAAACCAGACTTCTTGTTTGGGAGCCGGTCGTGGTTTATAGGTTCTCAGTGGGGCCACATGGTTGATAGTTGTTGATACAGCGTCACTGAAAGCCTTTAGAGCTAAGGTGGCGTCATCACCAAATGCTTCCCACTTAGGTTCCGAGTAGTTGGCCCTAAATTTGTCAGGGGTTAATCTATACCAAGGCCTTCTGACATTGGCCAACTTCTTATAGATAGTTTTGGCTTTGTTGTTGTCACGAGTGTAAAACACAATGACTGAATGATCAGTCCAAACAACTTGGTTGGGGGTAAGACAATTAATAGCTGCAGAGTTATAGAGGACTAAGTCGAGGGTATGGCCCGCAGAATGAGTCGGACCCTGATTCTTTTTAGTAAGTCCCAGTGTGGCCAGGTCAGCTAACACCGTCTGTGCATCAATGCACGTGGTGATCTCACTGTGGATATTAAAATCCCCCACCAGAAGGAAATCAGAGTTGGCTTGTATGTGGGGTGCCAAAAGTTCCATTAATTTAATGGAAAAGGACCCGCACGAGCCAGGAGGGCGGTACAAAAGTGCACCTTTCCTCACTTCCCTAGCAGTAGGGTTGATCGTAAAGATCAAGAGCTCCATATCTGGGGTGCACACAGTTTCTATGACTACAACCTCCATCTCCTGTTTAAATACAATGGCTAGCCCTCCTCCCGTTTTAATCGGGCGGTCCGACCTAGCCATTTTATACCCCGTTGGTACCCCAAGTGTGATAGCTGGGACTGTGTGGGGCTTAAGCCAGGTCTCCGTTAAGAAACACAGGTCAGGCCTCTCCGTTGTAATGAGGTCCCAAACCTGTGTGGCATGAGAGACTAGGGAGCGGACATTACACAACAGGTTTTTGCAGGTTAGGGGCAAGTTATTAGGGGCGTTGGAATCATGTATTGCAGAGTTGTTGTTGTGTGCTGAGATGGCAAAATTACCTGGGTTAGGTGTAATTATCCCGGTGTTAGAGAATAGGGTGTGACACCTCAAGCAAGAAAAGGGTCCTCCCACACTGGAGCAAGTCCTGTGGGGGCACAAGGTAGTAACATATTTGCCTATATCCATGAGACTCCTACGTGAGTATGACAGAGCAGGTCCCTTACCCCTCTCTGTAGGAAGTGTCCTGACCGCCATGGCCCCCTGCCCCTAGCCCCGTCCTGTCGCGGACGGGCGCAGACGGGCTGGTCTTAGGCTCGTCTTCGGCGCAGGAGGAGGCGCCACACTGCGCGTCAACACTGCGCGTTGACGCTGACGAGTTACTTTATAGCCCCTGAGCCTGGAAGAGCTAGAGCGCGAAGCGCTCGCCTCCCCGGATGTTTCTTGCTCTGCCCCGCCTTCCGCGCCCGTGATTGGCTGGAGGGTCGGACTGGGCGGGCAGGCACAGAAAAGGCAACACGGAAGCTGGTCCCTCAATGCGTGTGGGTAAGTGATCGTTTTTAGCAGCGTGCAACTAGCAAATCAGTCACAGAGCAATACAATTCACACCCCTTATAAAATGCTATTTCTGTATAGCGAGTGATATTTAAAAATAGCTATTAAACAGTAGTAACAGGATAAAACAATTGCGAGCAGGATGCTCAAAGAGTGGCGCCAAGCGGGGTGGGGAGAAGCTGCCACCGTCCCCCTTACCGCACAGACGGTCGCCTCCTCGCTATCTTTATAGCCCCTGAGCCTGGAAGAGCTAGCTGTTGTCTCCATATGTCAGTCAGTCTGAGTGTGTTGGCAAAGCTGGCGATCGGGGTGGTCCTTGTGAGTGGTCCATTGCTCTCCGAGCGATCCAAGGACATGCGTATTATGTCATTGCTGTCACCCCTATCACATGAATGGGTGTCGGGATCTCTTGGAGGATAACTGTCACTTTAGTCAGCGCAAGAGATTGAAGTCCGGGTAGTGCATAGACACATATGAGTGTTAGCTGTTGTTGGCCTTATCTGCCCGTCACTCCTACATAGCATCAATTGGGGTCTGCCCACTTACGACTAGTTTCAAAGGGAGGGGACTTTTTAATTAAAATTGCTACATCCCATGACCCAGAAGAGTAACCCGTGTGGACCAGCACAATGTATGCCCCCCTCCCAAGAAATCCACACTGGTTTCCCTGAAAGTAAGTGTCCTGGAGCATTACCACATCTGAGTGTAGGGTTTGATGTACCATGTAACCAGTCCCCATTTGATCCTATCTCTGATGCCATTAACATTCCATGTCATGACCAAAAAAGCCTGGTCCTCTATGGGGTTTGGTGTGGGTATAGAGTAACCCTGGGCAGAGTTGTGCAAATAAATCCCTCATACTATGCGGAGGTCCACAAGCTGCGGAGTTCCATAGAAAAATGCCATTCGCGGTGAGTGCACAGTACAAATGCTATCCGCACTGTGCTATCATGGCGAACGGCACCTTGCACAGCGCAAGCGGTCCCTTCTTTTTCTTTTCTGCCACTCGAGTAAATTGTTACTCGAGCTGCAGCTTTCTCAACGCGAACAAGCAGTTTCTCATAGCGAGCGGTCCCAAGCATACATGACCACTCTCAATGAGAAACCTGACCACCACGCGTTGAGAAATCTCGCCAGGATGTTTATTTTCCACACTCGCGCTCGCCAACTTGATGTGGATGATCGCAAATGAGGACAGATCTCACCGGGAGGTTGATTTTCCTCGCTCGCACTCGCCAACTTGACGTTGGTGAACGCAAGCTAAGAAAAAACACTCCGCTCTGTGAAGCGGAGTTTTTTTGGAACACCAGAAGCTCCTCGTAACGCGGAGTGTGGGAAACTCTGCAAACTCCGCGAGCGGCGCGGAATTCCCCACGCAGGCCTAGGATAGAACTATCTTAGAAAATTCCACAACTGTATGTGTCAAACTCATAAGGCCCTCTTTCTGTTTCAGTTGTGCCCATCTATTGAAGCCTGTATGACCAACAATATCATAAAGAACAATGAACTGCTTTCTCTCGCAACAAACTCCCCACCCTACCCCCAAGACCCTGATCTGGCAGTTCCCCCTGTGGCAGTTGCCGATCAGTCTCTATTTCATGTTCTGGTGCTGAGATTTTGGCAGCCAGAGGGTGTAGGCTTTCATCTCCTGAGGACTTTCTCTGACCCTCCAAGTCTGTGTGAGAATCCAGCAGACTGGACCCATCAGGGGCCCTGCTTTTTTCTGTGGCCGGGGTCACACCCGTATCCATGAGACGCCCCTTTCCCTGGTCGGCCCACCTCAGTGCCTATGGAGTCCCACCACCAACTTGCATCAGTCTACATTCAGCCTTCTTTTTACTCTGTGGTACATCTCAGGATCAGATGTCCGTGTGCTGAGATGGCTGGTGCTATGCGTTCAGTACTCTCTTGGGTTGCAGGGTTAGCTGCTCCTCAATCCATGTTGTCCAATGTCTGGAAGAAGTGTGTCTTGCCAATACAGATCACTTCTGCTTTTAGGAGAACAGTAGCATGTATTGCAATTGAAGTGCTCTAAGTTTTCCCTTGACAGAATCAAAGGTCCTTCTCTGGCATTGAGCCCCGCCCCTGTATTCTGGGAAGATCATGATTTTTGAATTGTCATGTCTGCCTTCTCCTTTACTGCGGGCCTCTTGTAGGATCATATCCCTCTCAAGGAAGTTCAGAAACTTTGCTATGATTGGCCTGAATGGAGCTCCCGGCTGCGGCTTCCCACTCAGTGCCCTGTGTGCCCGTTCAATTACAAAACAAGTGGAAAAATGTTCAGATGGGTTGATGTTTTTCAGCCATTTTGTAAGAAACGCAGGCACATTAGCCCCTACCAACCCCCTACAGAAACCCCACAAAGTGTAGATTGCCTCTGCACACTCTGTTTTCTGCATCCTCAAGGTGCCATAGGACATCTCTGTTAGTGTCACCTCCTTTTGAATATCCCTTACCACATCCTCTGCCTCTGAGACCCGATTCTCTATCTCTATCACTCTTTCTGAGACATTTGGTAGATCCTGGTGGAGCAGTGTGTCCTCATAGCGCATGTCCCCTACTCTGCCTCTAACACCTCTCTGGAGGACTATATCGCCTGAATCAGGGTGGTCGTGTCTGGTAGATGTTGTGTGGTCTCCTGGGGCACCACCACTTTGTATAGCCATCCATTTTCCATTGTCTGGGGGGTTTAGGGTCTTTGTCCTTCGCCATCATTATTGTTATATAAACATATACACATGGGTTGAGGCAATAAGACCTGCACCTGTTACAGTCCGTGACTTTATAATGTGGCGATGGTGCCCAAGAAACCAAGGAATACAACCCTGTCTATTCCTTTAAGGGAAAACCCAAAAATGCAAAACATGAAACGTGGAATCAGCACCCATCAAAAAAGTCTCTTCCAAAATCTTTTAGTGTCCTTTAGTAAATTTGACAGAATTCACTCCAAATGAACAGGTCCGAACTTGAGTGTAGTTACTTTTCAATTCTTTATTGTGGTATTCAAACAGTAGAAAAATGATCCGATATCATAGCAGATTTTTCTTTTTTTAGCCTCTTTTTTAGCCAACGCGTTTCGTCTCGAGAATGAGACTTCTTCAGGGCTAAAGATAAAACACATAAAATATTACAAATCCACATATATATATACAAACATAAACTATTTACAGAAACATACAGAAATTTTTTTTTAATTAATATAATATGTATATACATAATTAAAACTAAGTCGGATCAATCCGAGTTATTTCAGGATAAGGATGAGTTATATTCTACTTCATTGAAACAAAATCAGTATTCATATATCTATAAATCAACATTTCAAAGGTTGAGAAGTTTTCTACACTAAACTTCATTTTCAACTAGACATTGAATATCAGAGAAGAGATTTCCATAGAGAATAGTCAAATTATGTAAACAATCCAAGACATTCATGAAAATGACACAAATTCAAAACATAAATACAACCATACCTTATAGAACTGTCTTTATGAACCTAATATAGACAGGAAAGTTCCATAATTCGAGCACAATTTAGAAAATCTGAAATATACATAAATAATATTAAGCAAGTAATGCTACTGCACATATTGAAATCAAAGCAAAACCTTTGATGATATATTTATCTAAGCAGGTATATTGGAAGACAATTCTGTCGAAGAAGAGAATTCCTCCGACTTAATGTAATATATCAATGGTTATCCAGATGAAAATCTTTGCCTCTTTTATTAATCACATCAAATAAAAATAAACTGAGCATGTTGAGAGATTGTCTCAGGATGACACTAATTTCCAGTTATGAATCCAAAAAGTATCCTTAAATTGACAGACAATAAAACAGTGGTTCAGTATAAAGAGATACTACTTAAATATGAACATAAATGTAATATTGTATATATAAACACAATTCCATAATTATAAAAATTCCAAAACGGTCATAGCACATCTATTTTTACTAAAAAATAAAGAAAAATGGCCCTAATTGTCGACACGATCTGGATTTTCCTGACGATCGAAAAAAATCTAACTAGGACATTAGCACCTTGTGTCACTTTATTTATTCTATATTATTTATGTTAAAAAGAAAAGCTCATAGGAATAGGTCATGAAATTTAGTCAATTTTCAAATTTAGAGATTCAACTTGAAACGATATAATTTTGTCTTCCTCTTCCAATAGTCTCTTCAGGATACACATCTGAATTGACAGGTACCTTTTTGATATAGTTTTTAAATACATTATTTAATTCTATTTATCTTTTTGACAATTAGGGCCATTTTTCTTTATTTTTTAGTAAAAATAGATGTGCTATGACCGTTTTGGAATTTTTATAATTATGGAATTGTGTTTATATATACAATATTACATTTATGTTCATATTTAAGTAGTATCTCTTTATACTGAACCACTGTATTATTGTCTGTCAATTTAAGGATACTTTTTGGATTCATAACTAGAAATTAGTGTCATCCTGAGACAATCTCTCAACATGCTCAGTTTATTTTTAGCTGACGTGATTAATAAAAGAGGCAAAGATATTCATCTGGATAACCATTGATATATTACATTAAGTCGGAGGAATTCTCTTCTTCGACTGAATTGTCTTCCAATATACCTGCTTAGATAAATATATCATCAAAGGTTTTGCTTTGATTTCAATATGTGCAGTAGCCGTACTTGTTTAATATTATTTATGTATATTTTAGATTTTCTAAATTGTGCTCGAATTATGGAACTTTCCTGTCTATATTAGGTTCATAAAGACAGTTCTATAAGGTATGGTTGTATTTATGTTTTGGATTTGTGTCATTTTCATGAATGTCTTGGATTGTTTACATAATTTGACTATTCTCTATGGAAATCTCTTCTCTGATGTTCAATGTCTAGTTGAAAATGAAGTTTAGTGTAAAAAACTTCTCAACCTTTGAAATGTTGATTTATAGATATATAAATACTGATTTTGTTTCAATGAAGTAGAATATAACTCATCCTTATCCTGAAATAACTCAGATTGATCCGACTTAGTTTTAATTATGTATATACATATTATATTAATTAAAAAATTCTTTCTGTATGTTTCTGTAAATCATTATTGTTATAGTTGATCAATGACTACAGCAGTTGTAGGGCACAGATACAGTGAGGCTCCCCACTTTCTCCTGGGGCTGGGAAGGGGCAACGCTGACCAGGCAATCACCAGAATCATTCAGAGGGTGTCCAGCAATGCAGCACTCTCAGCTAGGTACTTGAGAAACAGCCAAACCTTCTAGCACATGGCACCATTAGGGCAGTTCCATAGATGTGTTACCCTCCTCCCCCTCACAGCCTCCCAGTTCCTGTTCCCACTGTGTCTCTCAGCACAGCTTTATGAAGCACTTCTCAATTAGTTATAATTTGGGCAGTCGGGCTTCGCAGGGCCCCTGGTAGTGTCCTAAAACACAGTGCTGTCTGTAGGGGGGGGGCAGACTAGCATTCCAGCCACCAGCCCTCAGTTCCCATGCTGTCCACAGCTGGCCACATCATGGTTTCCCCCTAAATGCGGTGTCCAAAGTGACCCTTTATGTCCATGGTCAGTCTCCTTTTTCAGCTCCAGCACCAGCACAGTTTATTCCCAGGACGAACCATCTCTGGCTCCAATTCGCAGAACACCGCAATAGTCTGAGGCACTCTCCTCGTAGGACCTCACCCAACAGGCGGCCCGGGCTTACCCTGCCAATCATCTACCGTAGTGCTTAGCCCCAGCAGGCTCCCTGGGGTCCCTTCCCTACCCGGCAGGTCCGTCCTAAGGGTCTCACTACTCCCCCCGCCTCAGGCCTCTGCCACACCGTCCCTCTCTCCCGTGTTGTTACTCATGTGGATTGTGGCATTTACCGCAGTGGGCCGGGGAGGGAAAAAATACAGGCATCCACAGTGTGCAGTCTCCCGCAATGTCATCCCAGGGGCCTGTTGTCCTCCAGCACCCTAGGGCCAGCAGCACCGCCAGCCGGCACAGGATATAGGCAGGCAGGTGGGGTATGCCGGGTTAAGCGCCTCTCGCTGCAGCCCAGGCAGGCATCGCTTTGATGCTTCAGCCAAATCGTTCAGGGTTTCACCGCTCCTCTTCTCTTTGACCTCACCCTGTTCCACCGCTATGGCCGCTGATCGCAGCCTCGGCCGCATGGCCCCTATCGTCCGCGTGGCCTGGCACCCTCTCAGCTGTCTTCACTTTTGGGGGGAAGCACAACACTAACTCCGCAATCATAGCAAAAAATTACAGGTGAAAATGTTCTGAACAATTGCTATTTTTTACAACTTATCTTCATTATTTCTTGATGTCAATGATTATTTGTTTTTATAAAACCATAAGCAATATAAATAGCATCCACTGGTTTCACACCTGTTTATACCACAAAATACAAGTAGACTGCAACCACAGGAAATAGAAAAAATGGACTACCAGTGTTAGGAAAATGCAAAAACAGTGGTGAAAAAGAAAAATTCTTTTAAAATTCTGCTTCTTCCAGAATGCTGGCAAGGTGCTGGTCTTAGCAAAGCAACCCTTTTGTTGATGCAATTTTTAGAAAAAAGAAACTCTTTCTTTCACAGTACGTTTTCCAATGTTTCCAACAAAAATGTGCTCTTTTTGGGCAATTTTCTTGTTTCCCTCCAGGGAAATCCATATTCCCTGGGTATATTTAGACTTCTTAAGATGTGGGGAAAAACGTATGCCTTGTTCTGGTCTTACATATTATGTAACTTAAGGATATTTTTTCACCAGATTGCTTTTTTCATCAACTAGTGTTATACTTTATAGAGTTCATATAATAAGATCCAAATATGTCACTCTGAACGATATTTCAAGATGTCTGACAGCTAAGTCAGGTTTCCGGTGACTTACACACGATCTGGATTTTCCTGACGATCGAAAAAAATCTAACTAGGACATTAGCACCTTGTGTCACTTTATTTATTCTATATTATTTATGTTAAAAAGAAAAGCTCATAGGAATAGGTCCTGAAATTTAGTCAATTTTCAAATTTAGAGATTCAACTTGAAACGCTATAATGTTGTCTTCCTTTTCCAATAGTCTCTTCAGGATACACATCTGAATTGACAGGTACCTTTTTGATATAGTTTTTAAATACATTATTTAATTCTATTTATCTTTTCGACAATTAGGGCCATTTTTCTTTATTTTTTAGTAAAAATAGATGTGCTATGACCGTTTTGGAATTTTTATAATTATGGACTTGTGTTTATATATACAATATTACATTTATGTTCATATTTAAGTAGTATCTCTTTATACTGAACCACTGTATTATTGTCTGTCAATTTAAGGATACTTTTTGGATTCATAACTAGAAATTAGTGTCATCCTGAGACAATCTCTCAACATGCTCAGTTTATTTTTAGTTGATGTGATTTATAAAAGATGCAAAGATATTCATCTGGATAACCATTGATATATTACATTAAGTCGGAGGAATTCTCTTCTTCGACTGAATTGTCTTCCAATATACCTGCTTAGATAAATATATCATCAAAGGTTTTGCTTTGATTTCAATATGTGCAGTAGCATTACTTGCTTAATATTATTTATGTATATTTTAGATTTTCTAAATTGTGCTCGAATTATGGAACTTTCCTGTCTATATTAGGTTCATGAAGACAGTTCTATAAGGTATGGTTGTATTTATGTTTTGGATTTGTGTCATTTTCATGAATGTCTTGGATTGTTTACATAATTTGACTATTCTCTATGGAAATCTCTTCTCTGATGTTCAATGTCTAGTTGAAAATGAAGTTTAGTGTAAAAAACTTCTCAACCTTTGAAATGTTGATTTATAGATATATCAATACTGATTTTGTTTCAATGAAGTAGAATATAACTCATCCTTATCCTGAAATAACTCAGATTGATCCGACTTAGTTTTAATTATGTATATACATATTATATTAATTAAAAAATTCTTTCTGTATGTTTCTGTAAATCATTATTGTTATAGTTGATCTATGACTACAGCAGTTGTAGGGCACAGATACAGTGAGGCTCCCCACTTTCTCCTGGGGCTGGGAAGGGGCAACGCTGACCAGGCAATCACCAGAGTCAGTCAGAGGGTGTCCAGCAATGCAGCACTCTCGGCTAGGTACTTGAGAAACAGCCAAACCTTCTAGCACATGGCACCATTAGGGCAGTTCCATAGATGTGTTACCCTCCTCCCCCTCACAGCCTCCCAGTTCCTGTTCCCACTGTGTCTCTCAGCACAGCTTTATGAAGCACTTCTCAATTAGTTATAATTTGGGCAGTCGGGCTTCGCAGGGCCCCTGGTAGTGTCCTAAAACACAGTGCTGTCTGTAGGGGGGGGCAGACTAGCATTCCAGCCACCAGCCCTCAGCTCCCATGCTGTCCACAGCTGGCCACATCACGGTTTCCCCCTAAATGCGGGGTCCAAAGTGACCCTTCATGTCCATGGTCAGTCTCCTTTCTCAGCTCCAGCACCAGCACAGTTTATTCCCAGGACGAACCATCTGGGGCTCCAATTCGCAGAAAACCGCAATAGTCTGAGGCACTCTCCTCGTAGGCCTCACCCAACAGGCGGCCCGGGCTTTCCCTGCCAATCATCTACCGTAGTGCTTAGCCCTGGCAGGCTCCCTGGGGTCCCTTCCCTACCCGGCAGGTCCGTCCTAAGGGTCTCACTACTCCCCCCGCCTCAGGCCTCTGCCACACCGTCCCTCTCTCCTGTGTTGTTACTCATGTGGATTGTGGCATTTACCGCAGTGGGCCGGGGAGGGAAAAAATACAGGCATCCACAGTGTGCAGTCTCCCGCAATGTCATCCCAGGGGCCTGTTGTCCTCCAGCACCCTAAGGCCAGCAGCACCGCCAGCAGGCACAGGATATAGGCAGGCAGGTGGGGTATGCCGGGTTAAGCGCCTCTCGCTGCAGCCCAGGCAGGCATCGCTTTGATGCTTCAGCCAAATCGTTCAGGGTTTCACCGCTCCTCTTCTCTTTGACCTCACCCTATTCCACCACTATGGCCGCTGATCGCAGCCTCGGCCGCATGGCCCCTATCGTCCGCGTGGCCTGGCACCCTCTCAGCTGTCTTCACTTTTGGGGGGAAGCACAACACTAACTCCGCAATCATAGCAAAAAATTACAGGTGAAAATGTTCTCAACAATTGCTATTTTTTACAACTTACCTTCATTATTTCTTGATGTCAATGATTATTTGTTTTTATAAAACCATGATCAATATAAATAGCATCCACTGGTTTCACACTTGTTTATACCACAAAATACAAGTAGACTGCAACCACAGGAAATAGAAAAAATGGACTACCAGTGTTAGGAAAATGCAAAAACAGTGGTGAAAAAGAAAAATTCTTTTAAAATTCTGCTTCTTCCAGAATGCTGGCAAGGTGCTGGTCTTAGCAAAGCAACCCTTTTGTTGATGCAATTTTTAGAAAAAAGAAACTCTTTCTTTCACAGTACGTTTTCCAATGTTTCCAACAAAAATGTGCTCTTTTTGGGCTATTTTCTTGTTTTCCTCCAGGGAAATCCATAATCCCTGGGTATATTTAGACTTCTTAAGATGTGGGGAAAAACGTATGCCTGGTCTAGATATCTTTCAGGCTTGAAACATTCTGTGGCAAAAGTTCTAAAGGCCTCAGCGTAAACTGCCTTGAACATAAAAGAAAGGGTTCCTCACTGGGGGGTTGCAACGTTCAGCAGCTAAGAGGTTAATATTTTCATTATTTCTGTGATTACCATTATTACTATCATTAGTATTAGTAGTGGTAGTGCTGGTAGCAGTAGCAGTTTTAGTAGAAATAGTCAGTGACCCTCGTATTGCACTTCATCCTTGTTTTCACCTTAAGTTTTAAGTATATTCTGAATAATATGCACATCTACATTATCTGAGGTAATGATAAAGATCTTTTAATGTAGTATTCGCTGCTTATTCTTTACAAATTAACACATCACTCCAGTTTTTCATTATTTATATTCAGAGACTGCCACAACTAATTGCATAGGATTGCAGGCACTGACAATTGTTTTCCTCATCTCTTAGATAGTTTGCCTTTTGCAGAGCTGTATACCTGCAGTGTTTACCTATGGGTTGTAAGGTATATCAAAAAGCCCCTCCCTGGATGTGACCTTTGTGAATCTATGGTAAATGTTTGGCCAAATTAATTCTATTAGTCTCTCTCTAAGAATGAACAATCTGTGCAGGTCGAATAAAAATCAATACCACAAGTGTTTACAACAAACATAAGATTGAAACTCAGTATGGCACTGAGGGTCAGCCAATTGCCACTTCTTACCAGGTCAGAGTCTTAAGTTTCAATCTCAACCTGTTTTTGTAGTTTGAGTAATATATTGTACTTTAGGTAGGAAGTGGTCTTTCCACCTTATCAAGGCTACTTAATGTTCATATTTAAATCATGTAAATGTGCACACTTGCATATTTCAAGTATTAATATGGGATATAATTTCTTTACTCAAAGTTAGTCTGAATATACATTACACTTTGATAAAGCTGTGCAGGGAAAGCCTTATGGTTCTTAACCAAAGAAATGAACCTCAGTACTGGACGAAAATCTCAATGAGTCACAGACATTTGCTTTGTTTCTAAATAGCAGAATACCGCTTTGGGAGTTTGTTTTAGAAAAACAAAAGCTTTGCTCTGTGTGCACATTAAACATATTGCCTGCTCAGCAAACTTTCAGTGAGTTCCGCAGATCCTAGCAACAGAGGCTCTACTGAAGGAACAAAGATTTCTGTCTGACTGGTGAAGATTGCTAAATAGAGCAGACTGTCTTTCGCCAGATCAGTGCACTTTACCTCTCCTTTGGTCTGGAGCACTGGAGGACCAGTTGCACTACTCTAAATAAGGCCCTAATACATCTAAATTTGGCTTGGAAGACAGAGAGGGCAGGCATGCATCATGCGCCTAAATGGTGCACATTCAATCCATTAGTGAACCTGTTTTCTTCACATATCATAAGAATAACATTTGAAAATTATGTTTTTTTCCTAACTTTCATTTCGTTTCTGGAAGAAATTGGGTTATTTGTCGCAAAGGATGTGATCCCTTCATTAGCTATAAGTCTGAAATTATGTTTTTACCCTGAACAAAGTATCCCATTGTAGCACTTCGCTCTCTAAGAGTAGAAAAGCAGAGCAGTCCAAGGCCTACTCAGGTAAGGTGATTTGGGCAAGTAACTCCAGACTGCTGGTGCGCAACAATACTCGAGAAATTTTTGTCCAGTCAGTACTTTTTTATTTAAAAAGGAAAAGTATTTTTATGACATAAACACTACTAAATGAAGTTTGAATAGCTTTATTTCGATATAATTGATATCATAAAAAGCATTACATATACATTAAAACAGTTATAAAAAAAGTGAACATTGGAAAAAACATAGCTCTGTACAACACTTTACATATTTAGTTCAATAAAACAATGTAGAATGCACTCAAACAAGGTAGGATAATCTGTTGAGTCTAATACGCCATGCCCAGCCTAAAAACGTAGCCATCGCAAGAGCGAACAGAGGCCGAGGGTCCGTTTTAAGAATTCCTAAGGCCTCCTTATGCGACCTAGTCCCAAGGTCTCTACAGAGTGGCTTCAGCCATCTGCTACGGGGGGCTGCATAGGCCAAGCATTCGAACAGCAGATGGGAAACTGTCTCTAATCTGTGTAAGCAGCAGGGGCAAAAGAGGGAGGTCTGTGCCGGGACCTTCCAGTTGGCAGTCACAGATCCCACTGGGAGGACACCTACCCTAAATTTGTAATAAAGTGCCCTATCCCAAGGAACTGTGATAGAGTCCAAATATGGCTCCCGAAAGTGCACATCTTTTACCAGAAGAAATTCTGTCGATGACCTACACAAGTTAGCATCATTTTTTCTGCCCTCAGCCACCCAGGACCAGAATAGCTTTTTATTATTAGCTTTGGCGGGGCAGATCTGTTGTCCCAGTCATCCTCGAGGCCCAAATTGATTAGGAGATGTTTAACTTCCCTTAGCCACTGAATCTTGGCCCAGCCGGGCGATGCAAGAATCTCTTTTAGGCCATCTGCATAGCTGGACAATTCAGGGACTCTCCAGATACGGGCCCATAGGAGGAGCGGGCGCAACCTCGCTTGATCACTAATCGAACAAATGCCCATATCCAGTAGAAGAGGAAGAGTTGGGGTATTATGGGGAAGGGCCATTAGATCTTTGAGAAATTTATTTTCAGAGCGGGCCAACTGCTCCACGTTCTGCACACCCCATAATTCTGCGCCATAGAGAGCTGCACTAACACCCCGTGCCCTGTAGATGTCCAGGGCCGGTGCAATTGGTTTATAGGAGGAGCCACGATGTTTCTTAAGAAGGGCACCTGTCACTCTCTTATGGGACAGCAACATCTTTTGGAGATGGAATTTCCAACTCATGGAGTCGCAGAGACGGATGCCAAGATAGTCGAACTCCTTGACCCTCTCGAGTGGGACTAAATCAAGTGTAGGTGGTTTGACTGATTTCTTTGGGGGATTTAAAACCAGAAACTTCATCTTCCCCGTGTTTATAACCAGACCTCTCGAATCGCAGAAGGTCTTAAAGCTGTTTAACAGACTCTGTAGGCCCGCTGGTGTCTTAGAGATCAGGAGGGTGTCATCTGCAAATAAGAGGGTGGGTATTTTCTAACCCGCCAGGGAAGGGGCGTCTGCTGGATGTTGTAGCAGATGCTCCACCACTCCGTTGACATATAATGAGAACAGAGTGGGGGCCAAAACACATCCCTGGCGGACACCTCTATTTACAGGGATGCGTGATGTTTTTTGTCCCTGGACTCCCCACCTGATCTGTGCAAAGTTGTCTGCGTGGAATTTTATCAGCATATCCAGCAGGTAGGGGGGAATGCCCAGTGCATCGAGAACACTCCAGAGCTGCTCACGTGGGATCAGGTCAAAGGCAGTCCTTAGATCTATAAATACCAGGTACAGGCTGCCTTTGCCCAGTACAACCACTTTCCAGTAGAGCATCAGCAAGCGGAATGCTTGCTCGATCGTCCCCGTGCCAGTTCTAAAACTGGCTTGAAAGTCTGACAAAATGTTGTTCTCTTTAACCCACTGCGTGATTCTTCCTAAGACAACCTTGCCTGCCACCTTCTGCGAGCTATCAAGGAGGCTTATGGGGCGATAATTGGCAGGGTCGTCCCTGTCCCCTTTCTTAAAGATAGGGACGACCTCTGCTCCCTTCCAAGAATCTGGTAAGGCCGCACCAGCCAAGCCAGCATTCATAACGGAAGCAATAAGTCTCCCCCACTCGACCAAATTGGCACGGAGTAGATCCCCTGGGAGGCCATCCGGGCCCGCCGCCTTGTTCGGGACCTGGCGCTTAATCGCCCATTCTACTTCTTTGCATGTGAAAAGGGAGTCCTCAGTGGGCTCCGATTTGCCCGGGGCATGCTGACCCACCTCGATAGGCATATGGGCCTCGCTCACTGCATACAGCTTGGAAAAGTGGTCAAGCCATGCTCCCTCAGTGATGTTACACGTTATGAGCGAGTCCGTGGGTTTGTCCTTATTTCTTATTACGTCCCAAAAGCCTTTGGAGTCCTTCCTAAGGCTAGCTGCCAATAAATCCTGCCAAAACAAGATCTCATGCTCAGCCTTGGCCTTTGCTATGATCTTTCTATAGTGACGCCTAGCGAGGCTAATCTGGGCCCCATCCTTAGCTTTTACCGCCCTGATCAGTTCTTTTTTGGCGACACTACAGGCGTGCGAGAACCAACCCGTGTTGCGCATCGGTCTACCATTTGCGCTGCGCCTTGAGCCTGAGGGGTGAGCCACAAAAAGTTCCCCCAACGCGGTGGTTGCTTCAAAAAACAAGTTAGGAACCTTAAGATCGCGATCAATGGGTCCTAGTGAGTCTAACCGCGTTGCAATGTTAGTCATTATAGATTTGACCTCCCAGATCTTGGCATCATTTGCCGCAAAGGTATTCCATTTTAACCGTCTGGCACAATTAGAGGGAATTACTTCATGTGTTGTTTTCCAGACGTGAGGAGTTAGGGCTGAGGGAGCACCCTTCATGAGAGAAGACAAGGACAGGAGTAGAGGATTGTGGTCACTAACAGGAGACTGCATAACTTCCATATCAGTTAAGTGTGCCCAAAGGTTATAGTTCAACAGAATGAAGTCAATTCGCGAGGAATGACCCACTCTATTGTACGTATGAGCTCCTAACTGGTCTGACTTGGTTCTACCATTGGTGGCCCTAAGGCCGTGTTCCAGGCAGAGTGCGTTGAGATCGATAGCGTTTTGAGACCAGCTTCTAATAGGGGCCAGTGAGAGGGGTGGAATGCCTCTCCTGGCATCATCCTCCCAGGTGCCCAATATATCTTCGCTAGCCAGGGGTTCAAATGTGCAGTTGAAATCCCCTGCAAGTATCACTAAGGTGTCGGGCGCACAAGAACTAAGGCCCTCCTCAATACCCGTAGGGGACAGTGTTGATGATCCACCCCTTGCCCCCCTAACATAGATGTTAAAAACTTCGAGCCTGCTCCCCCCCTGTGGCCTTCTAACAGAAATTCTCTGTAGATCCGGTGATTTATTAGCAATGTGCCTAATAGAAAGACCCAGCGAGATATTTGCCCAAATAAGAAGGCCGCCAGAAGGACGGCCTTTCCCTCCCTGTGATTGTGTTGCAGGAACAAAATAGGTGGTAAAACCCACCTTATGGTATGGTTCCAGACACCAGGTTTCCTGAAATAGGCACAACCCGAAGTGTTCAATAAAAGAATTTCAATCGGGTACGTCTATGTTCCGGGCAAGGCCTGCTATGTTCCAACTAAGTACCTTCAGGCCCTCCCCATCAGTTCTTTTTGGACCCTGCACCTGGTCATTTGCGGGGTGGACCGGAGCAATGCTAGGGGTTGTGCTGGAGACAGTACAAGAGGACTCAACCATGGTCAGGGCAACAATCTCAATTCCAGACGCCGCCACCGGTGAGCAAAATAGCTCTCCCCCCGTGATCGACAGCGGTGGTGGGATAAGACAGCTGACCTGGGGACCCCACTTCTAATAGCCAATCCGGGTGAAGGAGGTTCTGGGGGAATATTCCCTCTAGCTGAAGCCTGCCTGTTAAAACAGCTCCCCGGGAAAGAGGTTACCCTTGGCGTTATCGTGAGGTGGAGCTACCTGGCTTGATTTGTTGTTAAGGGGCTCAAGGATTATGTCAGCTAGTCGAGAATCGGTAACTCTATCCTCGTTAAACGAAACCCTATTTTCTGGTACATTGTAATTTTCGGGGATACATCTAGGTTGCACAGCGGTAGAATGCTGTGGGGAGGGGGGTAAGTCCTCAGAGAAAGCTGTACAAGACGCATTGTTAGTGAGTCAATCAACATCTTCGAGACAGCCAAATCTATTGTAGGTAGGTGCCCCATCCCACCTCCCTTGTGTGCCCTGCCAGCAATCTACTGGATCACCCCATACATGGTTTCTGGACAGAGGCCAATTCCCCCCATTTTTAAGACGTGGAAGCGGGGGATAGAAGTAGGTTAGGGCTCAAGCTACTATAGTCGAGTTCCCCCCGTGATCGTTCCATCTGCATATGTAGTGTGCTGTATTAGGGTCATCAAAAGAAACAATTATACAATCACCTGGAATTGATTTGAAGGAGG
This sequence comes from Lissotriton helveticus, assembly GCF_964261635.1. Taxonomy (NCBI): domain Eukaryota; kingdom Metazoa; phylum Chordata; class Amphibia; order Caudata; family Salamandridae; genus Lissotriton; species Lissotriton helveticus. The sequence continues at coordinate 872,342,547 of NC_136068.1, read as the reverse complement.
TGCCTATCCATGGTACCCTTCGTACCATGAGAATTTTACTTCTCAGGTGGGCAGGTAACGGCCTATTTTCGTTTAGCCAGTGTGTTACCTTGTTTCTCAGTGACCCAAAATGTTCCTGCTGGTGGTATGCAATTTCCGGGACACCTGTTAGCACCACAACATAAGGTCTAACGTCTGGGGGGAGATCGATGTAACCCCCGCGATGTTTCTCCTTATGTTTCACCCCCTGTGTCTTTGGATAGTAAGAGTTTTGTTCTTTAGCCCTTGTGGCTACTGAGGCCTTTGTAGCTAGAGCAGGTTGTGTAAGCAATTGCTTGGGTAGCTCCTTTATCCCATTAGTGTTATTGCTTATAGTAGCCTTGGAACGGGGTTTAGGAATAGGTTTGGTTACAGGGACCAAGGGTGTGGGGACTATGGTTGTTGGAATAGGGTGGGTTGGGCCAAGTGTGCTGTTTGGTTTGTCATCAGTTATGCTAAGAGTTGCTAGAGATAGTAAGCTCTTTTCTGTCTCAAGCAGTTGGTTTTCTATACGTGATAGTCTGACTTCCAGGGGGGTTAGAAGTTTCTTTGGCGTTTCCCAGACAATCGTTAAGAATTCCACATCTCTTCCCCCTATCACACACACAGGGACCCCCTCATTCTCACCTTCTATTACTTGTTGTTGTTGTTGTATTGCTTTATTTCGATATAAAAACATATCATAAAAGCTTGCATTACAATATACAATTTGATAAAACATTTAACATTTACATTTAAAAAGCGAACATCAGTATCGATTTGGCAATACAAAAGATAGAAGACCTAGGGATCAGCCTAGCTTACTAAAAATAGGTTGTTATCCAGATCGTAAAACTCATACAGGTAAAAAAGGACTCTAGTGAATTAATAGCATCCTTGCAGACCTTATTCGCCAAGCCCAGCCCAAAAATGTTGCCATACAGCAGGCAAAAAAGGGTCGGGCATCAGAACAAAGGATGCGTAAGGCTTCCAAGTGCGATCTGGTACCCAGGCTCCTACAAAGTGGCTTGAGCCATCTCGACCTAGGGGCCGCATACGCCTTGCACTCGAACAGCAGATGGGCAATGAACTCAACTTTTGAGGCACAGAAGGGGCAAAATGGTATCGTTTGATGTGGAGGTTTCCAGGTGGAGGTAAACAATCCCACAGGTAAGACACCCACCCTGAATTTGAAATACAGAGATCTATCTCCAGGGTTATGAATCAGGTCCAGGTAGGATTTTCTAAGTGGGAGCTCCTTAATTAAGAGGAACTGAACGGCAGATTTACAAAGGTTTGGGTTACACCTTCGCGCATTAGCCACCCACAGCCAATAGACCTTCTTCAACGATTGCTTAGGGGGGCTGTTTTGTTAACCCAAGCATCGCCTAGGCCCAAGTCATAAAGGAGCCGCTTAACCTCCCTGAGCCAAGTCACTTTATGCCAGCTTGGAGAAGATAGAAGATCTCGTAATTCGTCGGCATAACTGCACACTTCTGGAACATTCCAAATCCTTGCCCACAATAAGAGGGGACGGAGCGTGGCTTGGTCCCTTATAGGATATGTGCCTGCATCAAGCAGGAGGGGGAGAGTAGGGGTACTGTGGGGTAACTTCATAAGATCTTTATGGAAGTTATTTTCGAGGCAGGTTAAACAGTCAACTCTCTGTACACCCCACAGTTCTGCGCCATACAAGGCTGCGCTCACCACCCTTGCCCTGTAGATATCCAAAAGAGCCCCAATAGGTTTAATAAATGAGGCACGTTGTTCTTTGAGCAGAGCCCCTGCAACCCTCTTATGGGTCAGGAATACCTTGTGGTGGTGTGGCTTCCAACTCATAGTGTCGCAGAGTCGTATACCCAAATAATCAAACTCTTTGACTCTATCGAGTGGAACAGAGTCCAGGGCAGGGGGAAAGACAGATTTTCTGGGTGGGTTAATTACAAGGAATTTGGTCTTACCTACATTTATAGATAGGCCCCTGGTGTCACAGAAGTCCTTGAATCCAGAAAGCAACTTTTGAATGCCCGATGGAGATTTAGAGATCAGAAGGGTATCATCAGCAAATAGGAGCGTTGGTATCTTCCTGCCAGCCAGGGAAGGTGCATCAGATGGTTCCTGAAGAAGATGCTCCACCACTCCGTTCACGTAAAGCGAGAACAGAGTGGGGGCCAGCACACAACCCTGGCGGACGCCCCTATCAACAGGGATACGAGATGTTTTTTCCCCCTGGAGACCCCATCTGATCTGGGCAAAGTTGCTTTCATGGAACTTAATAAGCAATGCCAGTAAATAAGATGGCATACCCAACCCGTCTAGGACTTTCCACAATTGGGCCCGCGGGACCAGGTCGAAAGCAGTTCGCAGGTCTATAAAGACTAGATACAAGCTGCCTCCTCCCAGAACCACCACTTTCCAGTATAACATTAAAAAGTGGAATGTCTGCTCAATTGTGCCTGTCCCAGATCTAAAGCCCGCCTGGAAGTCTGACAAAACCTGATGTTCCTCCACCCACTGCAAAATCCTGCCCAATACCACTTTTCCTGCAACTTTTTGGGTTGAGTCAAGCAGACTAATAGGGCAATAGTTAGCCGGGTCGTCCCGACAACCTTTCTTAAAAATAGGGACGACCTCTGCGCCCCGCCAAGAATCAGGGAAAGGGGCTCCCAAGACAGCTGCATTCAAAAGTGAAGAGATTAATCTACTCCACAATAGTGGGTATAACTTCAACAGATCGCCCGGGATTCCATCTGGGCCTGCAGCCTTATTGGAAACAATGCTCTTGATCGCCCATGCAACTTCCTTAATACTAAAGGGACAGACATTATGTGGAGTGGAGGCTGTGGCAAGGGGACTGATCGAGGGACCCTTCCTTGGTTGGGATTCACCCAGAGAGACAGAGTAAAGCTTAGAAAAATGAACAAACCAAACATCACCAGGAATGTTACAGGTAATTTGTAGGTCAATGGGCTTGTTCCTATCTCTCAATAAACCCCAAAACCCCTTAGAGTCTTTCATAGAGCTCGCCTCAGATAGCTCCCTCCAAAAATTGTAATCTTGTGCCTCCTTGGCCTTTACCACAGATTTTTTGTAGAATTGCCTTGCCGATCGAATTCTGGCTGTATCCTTGGTCTTCACTGCAGAGATGAGTTCGCCCTTAGCGGCCCGACATTCAGTAGTATACCACTTGTCTCTTGACTTGGAGGAACCTATCACTGGGAGCCTCGCACTGGTATGGGGGATAAAAAACAAATTGCTTATGGCAGCAGTAGTTTCTGTGAACAATGTTATGACAGCTGCAGTATTAGTTCCTGATTCATCAAGGCGTAGGCCCACCGCTGACATTATGGACCCTGCTTGTGCCATCCTTTCCTCGTCCATTGCTGCTTTGGCCCATTTCAAACGCCTTCCACAATTGGAAGGAACAACTTCGTGGGATGTTTTCCACAAATGGGCGGGCTTAACTGGCTTCCTGGCATGCCAGGGCGAGATAAGGGTTAGGGATAGGGGGTTGTAGTCACTATCACAGGATGCTATGACTTCCATGTCTTGCAGGAATGGCCACAGGTTGTAGTTCAACATGGTATAGTCTATTCTGGAGGTGCATCCCGTTCTATTATAAGTGTGGGCACCCATAGGATCGGATTTAGATCGACTATTAGATGGTCTCAGATCGTATTCCATACAGAGTGCGGTGATGTCTATCGCACTCTGAGTCCATTTTCGGATTGGATCAAGGGACAGAATAGGGATGCCCCTCCTTGTATCCTCCTCCCATGAGTCGAGGATGTCCTCCCTCGCGAGTGGCTCAAAACAACAATTAAAATCACCTGCAAGAAGCACATAGGAGTCAGTGCTACAGGCACTTAATTCACCATTTAATCCTGTGGCAGGTAACGATGACGCCCCACCCCTTACCCCCCTTAGATAGAGATTAAAAACCTCTAGCTTCCTTCCCCCTTGACAGCATAAAGATATCCTCTGAAGGTCTGGGGAGTGGGTAAACTTTTGGGTTACGCTTAAACCAAGTGCGATGCTAACCCATATTAAAAGGCCGCCAGACGGGCGACCTTTGCAGCCCACGGGTTGGGAGGCTGGAACAAAGTAGGTTGTGTAACCCACTCTATGCCTGGGTTCAAGGCACCAGGTTTCTTGCAGGAGGCAGATGTTATAAGAGTCCAAAAAAGCATTCCACTCGGGGATGTCAAAATTGCGGGCAAGGCCTGCCACGTTCCAACTTAAAATTTTTACTAGGGGAACGCCTGGGGTAAGCAGCCCTGGCTGATTGACAGCATCATCCGAGCTGCATACAAAGGTAGCCGGACCTACAGCCGGTACGTTTAACCTTTGCAGGGGCTTGCTCTGCTGATGAATGGGAGCCCCTACATCATCGGTTAAATGTTTGACTGAAAAAGGTTTCTGGGTAGATTGCAAGGGGGTCATGGGGGGTGAGACCAGCAAGTGAACAGCAACATGGGATTCTGGGGAAGTTGGGGTGGACAATCCCTCCTCTATAGATGGAGCGTATTTAGTATCAGTCAGAATTAGGTTGGTGGTAGGACTGTGATCAAACAGTACAGGAAGACTATCAATAGGCCCTAAGGTCTGGGATAAAGAGGCCTTTGCCACTACATCATAGGTAGGTTGCCCTGCAAGTCAATCCACCTCCTCAAGGCTGCCAAACATATTCGAGGTAGGAAGGCCATTTCAGCACGTAAAGGGAGTTTGGTAGTTGGGGGGGTAGCTCCTCCATGCGTGACGCTGGACCAAGGACCAATCGTCTTCCCTTATCTTTTTTGGGGGTGGCGGATAGAAGAAAGACAAAGGTCTAGGTACAACACGAGAACCTTCACCAGAGGGGCAAGAGCAAATGTAATGTGCTGTATGTGGGTCCTCGAAGGTCACCACTATGCAGTCCCCAACCGCGGTTTTCTTAGTGGGGCCCACCCAGGGAACACGACGCACCATCAAGACTCTGCTCTTCTGACCATTGGGAATTGGCCGGTTCGTGTTAAGCCAATGCATTGTCTTGTTCTTCAAGGACCAATGGTTCTCGTAGTGGCCGTTATCGTTCTGGGGAACGCCCGTCAGAACAACCACATAGTCGTTAACCTCTGGGGGAAGGTCGATATAGCCCCCTCTAAAGATGTTCTTGGCAGAAGGGCCACGAGAATGTTGGAGGCGAGCCTCACTAGGAGGAGGTCTAAGAGGAGGGCCTATAACAGGCTTTAAGGAAGGTTTGTTGGAGGGACGAGTGGGAACCTTAGGTATAGGGACAGCAGTAATTTGGTCCACACCCAGGGTTCGCTGGTGCAGGGGGAGGAAAATGTGAAGCTTGTGGAGATGCATCCTCTACCCCGAAGCCCTGGTTTTCAAGACTTCTCAAGCCAAGAGTGGCCAAAGCAATAATGCTTTTTTCCATCTCCAGCAAACTATTTTCAATACATGAGAGTCTTAGAGCAAGGGGGGAAAGAAGTTTCTTGAGTGTTTCCCAAACTATACCAATAAATTCCCCATCCTTCCCTTCCCGACCGTCAACGTGTGTGCCCCCATCCTGTAATGTGGTAGTGGTAAAAGCAGGATCTGTTCCTTCGGTGGCCCCCTCTCGACGTGACTGTAACCTAGGACTAGCCCCTTCTGATGTTTTAAGTATTGGTACAATGGGCGATTTCGGTTTCTGAGCCGCCCCAACTCTTGCCTTCTTGCGATAAAAAGTATGGCGGGAAGACCTTTTCCTTTTAGGTAAATGACCCTTACTAGAAATAATTCTAGAAGAATTAAAAGTTACTGGGGCAGGAAAATGAGAGCTGGCATCCTGGTTGCCGTTATGTGATGTTAAAGTTGCCGGAGTAGAAAAATTAAAACTGGCATTCTGCATAGAAGGCAACACAGGGAGATTTAAATCACCCGCGTTGACAGCTGGCCCTGGGGCTGGAGAGGGAGGTTGCGAAGTAGGAACCTGATGGATTTCTGCCTGCAAGACTAGGGAGCTGGGATTAGCAGGTCGCTCCGGGGTAACAGCAGTAGCAATGTGGCCCAATGAAGATTTCTTTGAAACTGCAATAACCTCCGATAGTCTTCTTGCGGCAGCCAATTCCAGTGAGACACGAGTCTGTAATTTGGAAATTTCCTGATCAATCGCAAAATTAGTACGATTAGTACTATTACTAGATCCTGCTCCCCCTCTAAGCCCGCCCGACTAGTTTCTACAGTAATTGTACTGTTAGGGGCCGTAGGTGGTAAAGATTGGGGAGAGGAGTGGGACGGTATAGTGGGCATCTCTCCTGCTATAGGGTTAGCACTCGTGAGAATCTGGGCCTTTGCAACCTTCACCTTCTTCCTAGAGAAGGGAGATGTAGTATGGCGCTTACGTTTTTGGAGGGTACCCTCTTTAGATGTGAAAGTATTCCTCCCTCCCTCCCCCTTAGGGTTAGATGGTATGTCTATTGGGAGTCCCTTTGCCGGCTCCAGCACACCCATGGAGGGGGTATGGTTGGGGGTTGGTGAAAGGGGTAGCCCCCCCATCGGAACTGGGAGTGGGGAAACCGGCATCTGGTGGACAACTGCCTGCGTCAGGGTAGGAACAGTACCTACCCGACGTTCGGGAGTTTTGGCTAAAGCAAGATGGCCTAAGGATGACTTCCTCAGTAAAGTCAATTCCTGGGATAATCTTCTAGCTGCATCAAGGTCCATAGAGACTCTCTGCTGCATTTTATTGATTTCCACATCAATAGCAGTGTTGGTTTTAGTTATGAAATCATCAAGAGTCCCATTCAGCTTCTTCCCTTTGGCTGCCCTGTTTCTACACTCACGCACAGACATTGTGTCTTTACTTAGAATTCTTCGAGGGATAGTAGGAAACAATAGCGAGGGTTAGACAAACAATGATAAAGCCAAAGGGAGAGGCCCGGTCCGGTCTCTAACGTTCTCTAACGGCCTCAAACCGCCCGCCCTTTGCCCGGGCTTAGCCCCGGGCTACGTCCCGCGCACGTCCCGCGCTGCGGGAAGCGCAATCAGTTATATGGGAAAGGAGGTGGGGGCAGAGCACTCAGGGAGAGCGGGCCAGGTGTTGAGGCTCAGGTAGCAGGGGCTCCTGGGAAATGGAGTCCCTCAGCCTACCGCTCGCAGCCCTGCAAGTGCCTTCGTTACCCCACGGCGGTCCCTGCAGACTTCAGATGGTCCCAGGCAGTGGCAAGCAGCTACGCGGGACACGCGCAGCGGGTCCGGCTAGGAGTTGACGTTCAGGAACGTGCAGCGGAGATTCGGTCAAGCAATGACCCAGCAGGTACAAAGAAAGTGTCCCAAGAAATCTTGCGGCGCTCGGGAAGATATACCGCAGGTGGGGGCGGAGCACTCCGGGAGAGCGGGCCAGGTGTTGAGGCTCAGGTAGCAGGGGCTCCTGGGAAATGGAGTCCCTCAGCCAACCGCTCGCAGCCCTGCAAGTGCCTTCATTACCCCACGGTGGTCCCTGCAGCCTCCAGATGGTCCCAGGCAGTGGGAAGCAGCGACGCGGGACCCGCGCAGCGGGTCCGGCTAGGAGTTGACGTTCAGGAACGTGCAGCGGAGATTCGGTCAAGCAATGACCCAGCAGGTACAAAGAAAGTGTCCCAAGAAAGCTTGCGGCGCTCGGGAAGATATACCGCAGGTGGGGGCGGAGCACTCAGGGAGAGCGGGCCAGGTGTTGAGGCTCAGGTAGCTGGGGCTCCTGGGAAATGGAGTCCCTCAGCCTACCGCTCGCAGCCCTGCAAGTGCCTTCGTTACCCCACGGCGGTCCCTGCAGCCTTCAGATGGTCCCAGGCAGTGGCAAGCAGCGACGCGGGACCCGCGCAGCGGGTCCGGCTAGGAGTTGACGTTTAGGAACGTGCAGCGGAGATTCGGTCAAGCAATGACCCAGCAGGTACAAAGAAAGTGTCCCAAGAAAGCTTGCGGTGCTCGGGAAGATATACCGCAGGTGGGGGCGGAGCACTCAGGGAGAGCGGGCCAGGTGTTGAGGCTCAGGTAGCTGGGGCTCCTGGGAAATGGAGTCCCTCAGCCTACCGCTCGCAGCCCTGCAAGTGCCTTCGTTACCCCACGGCGGTCCCTGCAGCCTTCAGATGTCCCAGGCAGTGGCAAGCAGTGACGCGGGACCCGCGTAGCGGGTCCGGCTAGGAGTTGACGTTCAGGAACGTGCAGCGGAGATTCGGTCAAGCAATGACCCAGCAGGTACAAAGAAACTACTAAATGCTGTGCATTAGGTTATACATATGTACATCTGATAGACCTATGGTGACACCCTCATAACACTTAACAAACCAGTGTGTCCTAAACCCTATAAACACAATTCACTTCACGTACACTAGATGCAACACTGCAACATAAGAAGGTGTGATTAGACAGAAGGCACGGTGTCTCCACATTAGTAAAAAGCAGCCACATGTCATGATTAAGCATTGCAACACCACTGAAATCACGAAGCACAACATTGATCATCAATAGTATTCAATATAATGGTAAACATTGCATTATCAGTATCAATGATGTCAATAAAGTATTTGAAATCAAAACACGTTTGTCAGAGTATTCTTTTTAATACAGGTAGACTGCAGTCCTATGGCCAACCACTAAGTTACCCTGCACTGAAGAGCCCAAGAGCACAAGTATCAGCTCTGAGAATGCTTTGAAAAAAGACTAAGCTCTCCTGGTGTGTCATAAAAATTATGCCCCTGATAATTTAGGATGACTTTTGAGTAAACGCTTCTGGGGCTGCTGCACTCCTTGCAGCCCTGCGTAACACTTTCAAAATGTGTTGGTGATGCCCTGCACCAGAATTCAGCCACACAGGCAAAATAGCCCCCTTCTAGGGCAGTATGGGCACTCAATCTATTTACTTTAGCATCCTTGTGCTATTACCTTTTCCTTTTGTGTTAGGTGCTCTTTTCCCTCCCAGGATACCCAGTAGTAGCAAGGGATTGATGGGGGAGCAAGGGGGAGCCAAAAGACCCCTGATACCCTGGCAGCTCCCCCGTCACAGCCCCTGTCCTCTAGGGTTGCACAAAAGCCAACAACAGTTATTTGTGTTCCTACCAGATGGGAGCAGCCTTTGTTTGTGGCTCTCTTCCGTGGCCAGAGCAATGCACACTCCACTGTCATTACTGCTGTGCACGAATGCAGAATGCCGGAGTTGCCCTACCGCCAGCAGACAAGGAAAGAGGGGGTGGGCAATGCATTCAGATTAATTTTGTCTTCTGGGTACCAGGTATGGGGTCCCTGGGCCCTACTGTTCATGCCAGCACCCAAAGAGATGAATATCCAGGGTATAAAATAAGGATGGACAAGTTGCCCCATACACATCCCCTCCCCAGAGAAAGTTTAGTTGAAAATATATGGAGAGCGCATCGTCAACCAGGGGCTTGGCCCTAATTTGTGGAATTGAAATCTTTGTGCTCTGTCTGGGATTTAGGAGGGGATATCTTTGGCTCTCTGGGGTGACTTTCTTTCAGGAAGGTGTTGTTTTGCTCCTGGAGGCTACATCTAAACCACCAGGAAAATCCTTTTGGAGCATCTTCCTGGAGTAATCCTCCAGGCCTCTCAACTTAGTTTTTTCTTTGTTGTGAAGCCAGATTTACAGCTCTCTTACCAGACCTGTCCTCTACCAGATTCCTCCCTACCAAAACTTCAAAGGTGAATCCCTTCTGTGTTGGCTCCAGAAGTCTGGCCCTCTTTCTTTGTTTCAGTGGGCCTGGGCCACCCCAGCATAGGTGCAGTGTGAAAAGCTAATTATCAGATGTTAATTTCCTTCCCACCTAGCATAGTTAATTCTTCTATTTTGTTAGGAGGCCTTTGAACTCCCTACTCGGGAGCATAGTAATCACTTTGGCCCCATAAGCGGGGGGTGAGGAGGCCTGTAATTTGATTATTTGCTGAGCCAGGGAAATATGATGAATTTTAAAGTGCCATTTGGTTAGTTTGCTGTACGTTGGAGGCTGGAAATTCATACTTTAGGTGTAAGTTTTGCTTCAGATTGGCACCTTGCTCAATCCAGTGGGGCGAAGTAGCACACAACTGTATTTTAGGGCAGATTTTACCTATACTATCTACACAGTGAAAACATCACAGACCTTCAGGAAGTACTACACCCCTACACTATGAATGCCCAATCACGATATAATGCCTATAGCAGACCCGAACAAATCCCTGAGTCTCTTCTGAAACAGTATTCCTGTGTGCAGATTCTGTGATGGGCGAGACAGTAGTCTGACAATTGCAGTCTGCACATATTAAATCATGTGACCATCCCAGAGCCTCTTACCCAAGCTGCAGAGCAGCAGCCTTTTTACACAATGTATACACTGCTAGTTAGCAAGCTCATCTCTATTACTGTGAATGTATTTATTGTGAGTGAATCTTGAGTAGTCAGACTTACTCACAGTAAAAGTCTAAAACCGTGGAGTCAAAAGTGAAAAATCCTGTTGGACTAAGTGAGCAGAACCCATGTGCTACAGTTACCTTAAATCGGGTAACTCTCTACTGCCCTGAAGGGCCTTTTAATGAGCACCTTTAAATGGTATTTCCATTCATCTCTTGAGCCAGGGAGAGTTGTGAAAAAACATGAGAGTGGACGTATGAAACTGTGCTCTCCTGGCATAACAGACTTCCTTAGCTGCAGCCCTCACCACAACTTGTCTGGCATTTATCTGTTCAAAGCCGAATGCTACTAATTGAAGGTTTGCCCGTATAAAGTTCTGGAAGCTTTTCATTGTGTTCTGGTTTGACAGACTCCTAACATTGAAAGACTTATACTTCTGAAACACAGTCTTCCACAAAGATCATCCTGCCTTCTGCTTTAGCTTGTTGAATTGAAAAGGAAACCAAACTAGAAAACTCTTTGAAGCTGAAGTGTCTCACATCCAACCATGATTCTCTCTCAATGGGATGAATCAAGCAAAGTTACAAAAAATGGGCATTTTGATTGTGTGTGGATTTGATGTGGATGGGATTAGGAAACAAGTATCAAGAGTGAGTGGGAGGGGCATGTGGCATTTGTTTGACAACCAATCTGATATTTGGTGAAGCTACATTCATGGAACGCTAGATTGAATCCCTTTTGAGAGTGCCATTGTCAGGGGAAAAAGGGGTCGGGGAAAAGAAACACAAACAAATGTGATGTCTTTAGAATGGCTAATGCCCATTAGGTTTACAAGGTCAGAACAGGAATTGGATATGGTACAAGATACATAAGATTAACGTAAAAATGTGGTTAGTTGTTTAGTTGTAGAGGGAGGTGAAGCCCTTCTCAAGCAGCAACCATAATTCCTCTCAGGGAAAAGTTACAAGCAAACTCTAAATTAACCTGTGCTCAACTCTAGTAGCTTGGCACAAAGCAGTCAGGCTTAACTCAGAGGCAATGTGTAAAGGAGTTGTGCAACACTCAAGTGAACACACCACAAACGGAGCCCACAGCAGTTTTAGAACAATAGAGTAATTTTAATACATAAAACAAGACCAACGTGATGAAAAGCCAATCAGCAGAACCAGAGATATTCAATGTTATTGATTTTAGTAAAAATAGTGCCAAGAGGCGTAAGGTGTCAACTGTGTATATCTGGTCACGCCAGACAAGGACAAAGTCATACATTCTGGCTGACCAAAATGGAGCCCAGGCTAACTACAGGGACTCAGTTAGACCTGTTGCACAGACTACCTGAAATTCAAGTTTAAGGAGTGCTGCAAGGATTTACATTGAAGATGTGTCACGCAGCCGAAGCGTAGTGTCGGTTCAAAGATGTGGCCAAGATGCGGGTGAGAAACTGCTGCATTTCATCAAACTTCCTGCCAATGAGGGCTCGCATTGTGAAGTACAGAGTCAAGGATGCGTTGTGCAGTCTGGAGGATGCATCAGTTCGGAGGAGCTGCAAGGCGGTGATGCAGAATCCGTCACCATTGTCCAGGCTGCCTTTGACCAGAGATGCGAAGGCCCACACCAAGGATGCATCGTGCTGCAGTGCTTCCTATGCAACGATGGGCTGCAATTCAATGCAGTTCAGTCCCGCTGGAACCACAGCAGCTGGCAGAGTGCCTTATGCCACCTTCCAAGGGCGCATGCCTGGGGTGGCACCACTTGTCAGGATGGCCTACAGTTGGCAGAGTCCAGGTGAAGGAGCAAGGTTGTTGGAGCTTTCTATCCCTGAGGTTCAAATCAGGAGGCCAGACAACAATCCGTTGGAGTCACTCTGGAATTCTGAGTACAAGAGATGCAGGTCCAGTACTTCTCACACAAGCAGGAGTGCAGCAGGTAGCAGCTGACTGCAGAAAGCAGCAGATGACCTCAGAAAGGAAGCACCACAGCAAGGCAGAAATCTGGTAGATTGACAGTCCTTCAGCAGCTAAGCAGTCCTTCATTCTGGCAGAGTATACACAGGTCCAGAAATGCACTGGTGGTGTCTAAGGTCAAGTTTGTATACCCAGTTGTGCCTTTGAAGAGAGGAAGAAGCTTCTAGAAGTTTCCTTTGAAGTCTTCAAGTATCCTGCCTTCCCTGACCTGGCTGCAGACTAACTTCAGGGGATATGTAGCCCTTGGTGTGGAGGCAAGACACAGCCTATTCAGCTGTAAGTGGGGCTGTGACCAGCTCTTCCCTCCCATCCTGCCAGTGATGGCCCATCTAGGCACACCTAAGCTCCCTATTGTGTGGGGCTGTCTAGGAGGAATACAGAAAGCCCAGCTGTCAACGACACCCACTTATGTGACTAGAAATAGGATACAAGCACTAAATGGCTAAGGCAGAAAAATGCAAGCTTACTGAAAGTGCCATTTTCAGAATTGTAATTTAGAATATGCATTTTTCATCAGTTAGGATTTTATTTTAGGATTCCAGAGACACCAAAGATGGGCGGGTTACCTATTCCGCTTTGGAAATTACCCATAGACTGTAATAAGGTAACTCCAATTTTATCCTACTGGAGAGGTATAAGTTATGGTAGTGAAAAACGAATGTAAGTGTTTTTCACTACTAGGTCATGTAAAACTTAAAGGCACAGGTCCTACTTTTTAAATACATTGCACCCTTCCCGGGGGTGTGCAGAGGCTACCCTAGGGCTGGTTTATATGTCTTAAAAAGGAAGGTTTGGGTAGGGAAAAAGGTTACTTTGCCAGGATGAAAGGGCAGTTTAAAATTGCTCACACACAGGTTGCAATGGTAGGTCTAAGGCATGTTTTAAGGGCTACTTAAGTGGTTGGCAATCAGTGCTGCAGGCCCACTAGTAGCATATCAGTGAATTAAGTATGACAACTGGGAATGAGCCACTCTTACCATGTTTTAAGAAGGGAGCACAGGCACTTTAGTACAGGTTAGCAGTGGTAAATTATGCAGTCATAAGGCCAGCAAAAACAAGATCAGCAGAAATGGAGAAGGAAGGCAAACAGTTTGGGGACTACCCTAAGGCTGAGAGGTGCAACTGTTACAGATTAGCTGCAACCTCTTAGGCCAGGAGACATAAAACTATTCTGTGATGAATAAGTAAACCAAAGAAGAATTTACAGTAAGTATCACAGTACCTTATTTGAGGCTCAGTCAATATTATGACTGACCGCTCTGTTGTCCATAATCAAATAATCCAATTTCCTACTAGCACATAAAAGAATGTGAATGTATCCTGCTGACACTCATTTGCATAGCAATGTGTGTGCAACTGGTAAACAGTGGAAAGAATAACAATTGGCTGAGAGGCACACAACACTGGCTGAAAATGATGAAGCTGTGACTGAGATATCCTGGTTGAGAAAAATGGGAGTGACTCTCTCGCTCCATCACAGTAATCCAAAAGAACCTTCTAGTTTGGCTCAACACAGTTTAAAGTTAGGAAATTGAAGTAGGCTCTGGCTTTCTTAAGCCATTGTTACACATAAGAGCAATTGCAATATAAAGCATTGTACACAGTAATAAATACTATGTGAAAGGATGGCTAGCAATTGATTTGACACAAAGTTAAATCTATAGGTAATGAGAAGTATAGTCAGAGCCAGGTACTGTTTGACTTGTTGTGATATTATTTGCCTGATTTGTACTTAACACAGTACTACATGTTATTGCCCCATTTTTGGAGAGTCTTTGAAGAGAGACATGAGAGTCGAGCCTGTTTTTTAAACACCAGAGAATGTCCTTTGTGTAAATACTGTCCAGGACTGCTCCTGTGAGGACTTGGTTGATAGAAGCTGAAACACTGTATCATCTGTGATGTACCCTATAAAATAGCCTTGCCATAGAGTGACATGAAGGAAGGTCTACTATCTTGAAAAGCAGGGCAGAGAATGATAGACACCATTCTTCCCACTTGCGGAAAATCAGGTTCATATGCCAAAGTATTGATGTGAGGTCTGACTGAGCTATCACTAACACCAAAAAATCAGACTCTAATGGGTAAAACGATAGCTGTAAGAAATACTACACTCACTATTGGTTACTTGGTTCAAGCAAAAGTCTTTCCTCAGACAAATGTGTGTAGTGCATGCGTAGCAAATCGAAAGCAATAATGTAGTTGTCAGAAGCCCGTTCAGAGGGCCCCAGGGCAATCAGAGGTTACTGGGCCCAACCAAGGTGGTTGTGACCTTTTGTCTCCTGCTGTCTCAAGGACCACTCTACTATGGATCCCGCTCATCCGGCTCAAGCATTCCCTTCTGTACCTGAATCTCAGTTAGGTAGCATTGCACGAGCAGTCAAGGCTCCCTCAGATGGAAGTATAGACACAGATCAATGAACAAGGACTCATAACTTAATGGAAAAGCAGCGCACACAATAAATCATTGTCCATTAAATACTTATTTTGCAAAAAGAAGTCTTTCATTTCCAATTCTATACATGAAAAGGTAAACAACATTCAAAAAGCAATACAGTACCCCTTGAAGTAGGCACACTAGTAGTTGCCAAGCCACCCCCCTGCTCTACTAAGTAACCGGTGTGCTGTTATTCCCCATCCACATGCAGCAACATCCAGGGAATGTAAACTACTAGGCCCTGTTAATGGGGGCTTCCGCTCTTGAATTCAGTCAATAAGATGTAGTCACTTAGAGTCAAGTGAGGTTGCAAAACCAAGGGTGCTACATCCCCCGAGGCCTGGTAGGCACCAATCTTAGCTTACCCACTCCAGCAGTGTAAAATCTGACAGTGGTGCAGAGCAATCCTTGTTCATGCGCAGCTCCTGGTAGGTGCTGTATCTCTCTCCTGAGCCATGGTTACCCGGATCCTGCCTATTGGAGATGCTCTGGTTCCAGCCACACGCTGTAAGTCTTTTCTTTTCCTTGCTCGAGCATGGGGTATCCTCTGTCTCCGGCCTCCATGGATACAAAGCCTCCTTTGTCTTGCTTGTAACAGGAGTTTCAGGTTACTGCAATGACCCAGACCTCTGGCCTCAGCACTTCAAGAGGTCCCTCCTGGCATATGGGTTGACTCCGATAAACCTCACTGTCGGGTCAAGCTGGCCTCGGGTTGTCTTTCCTGTGGCTCCTCCTGACATGCAGGGTTGCAGCAACTTCCTGATCACATGTAGCCGCCTGATCAATGTGATACAGGTTCTTGGTACATGCCAGCCTCTCCTGCTCCTGGCATATGGGGTTGTTAACCTTCACAACGCTGCACCTGGGCAATCGTCTGGTCAATATGGCAGTTTCCTTGGTGTATAATGGCCCTTTCTGGCATGGGGGGGCAACAAAACATCACAACTCTGCACACAGGCAATGGCCTGATCAATGCACAACTGACCTTGGCACACGGCGGCCTCTCCTGGCATACAGGATCGTCAAACTTCACAGCAAGGCAAACGGGCAACGGCGCGATTGGTGCAGCACACCACCTCACACCTCGCTCAGGAGCCCCACACATCTGAGCTTCCCTCTAGATCTCACTTCCTCCAACTTGCTTTTCTCCATCATGTGCACATTGGTCTTGGTGAGCAGGCCTATACTGGAGCCCCAGACTCTAGAGCAGGTGGTCTTAGTTTCCTGGGGTGATTTCCCCTCATTCAGTAGGAAGACTAGAAGGCTAGGCCCCTAGTCCTGGTCACAGGCAGAAGTCTTGCAGAGGTTCCCCTCATGAAGTCTGGCTGGCTGCTCGGTATATGACAAAGTATGGGGTGTCAGGCTCACCTACTTATAGTTCTTTTTCAGACACACAAATGTGTTTCAGGGTCTGGGCATGTGAAGTTTTATGTTGAGGTTTTGCTTCTTTAATATGTACATCTCTTCTCTTCATCCTTCCTTCTGAAAGATGTCTGTCACAGCAGGCAGGACTCCGAAGCTGATCAACCCACAGCAAAATTCATGGGAGTTATCAGATTTCAGCTCTGGATGTCAGCCAGTGATATGAGCATCAACGGTTAATCCTGGGCCCTTAGCCCTACCCTTTATGGCTCTCTTATCAACCCCACCTCCTTCTTCCTGAGAAGTGTATGAGTCCCTTTCTTGTGATTGGTCTCTGAATCAAACAGCCCTTTTTAATGCACCGGAACATCTTTGGTCCCCCCTCACCCATGCTTGTCCCACCCAGCTTAGAGTAATGCAGCAATACACAATTCTGTCTGGGAGAGATTCCTCTACTTCTTATGTTTTCACCAGGCAGGCCAGGGCTTCCCAAACTAGAATCCAGTGCCCTCCATGTAATGTACCAGTGCAGGCACTTCTGCACTCTGTATACATCCACAGCACACCCCACAGTCTAGTACTGTTGTGTCCATGCTACCACCAGCCATCCCACATGCAGCACATGCACTTAGTCTGTGTACACTGTTCAATACTGCAGTCTCTCTGAACTGCACCAGAGAGTGTCACTTTAAACACCCTCTGCCAGTGCACACACATTTACCATGTGCACACTGTTCCACACTGCACCCTCTGTGTAGTGTAAGTCTTGCGCACCAACATGCATGCCGCACATGTTTTCATCATGGATACACTACCACATCAATCTGATGTAGGCCAAGGGTGAGTTAAACACACAGCAGCAGAAATTTCAAAAAGGTTAGTGAGCCTGTAGTCCTCACTCTAATTACGCAGAGTAAAACAGACCTGGTGACTACTACTGAATATTACATGGTATGCTGTTTTACTTCTAGTGAAGGCAGTACCCTTCCTCCACTATGATGGTCGCGCTTTGTGCCAACAAGACGCCAATCCATGAGAAAGGCCTATATCATAGTGCACATGCATGATCCGTGTTTGCCTATGGGACAAAATCAGCATTAGGGATTCAGACAACAATACAGTTGGGCACTCAGGGCTGGGGTTCACACCTTCACCATGTAGAGGACAGAGAACAGTAGTTAATAAGGAGTTTGATACTTAAATAAAGTTAGTTGCAAATTAAAATATTTAATGAGGAGAATGATACAAAAATCTAGAAAAAGAAATTCAGTAGTGTGCGACCTATGCAATTATAGTGGCTAACTGACAATCAAGTGTGATTAGGGAAAAGTTGGCAATCTGCCTCTTCAGACGTTCCACTGTTGTTGAAAATATTCAACTGTGCAATGATGGAAGATATAGCCGGGATGAGCTCCACAAGACCAGATGTATATTAGTCCCAGAGTAACCTTGACTTTTACAATAACATTTTCAAGTGAGAAACATTGTTAAGATGAAGTACTCAAGTGTTTTGGTGGTCTAGAAACCTTGATCTGATCCAACACGGATTCATTATTTCTAATTCCCAGCTTTTGGGCAAAGCTTTCTCACTTTGCTTATGATTGTCCAAATGTTTCTAAATCCTCAGGAAATCTTCTGTAGTCACTAGTCCAATGGAGCAGGCATCAATAAAGGAAGCTCCCCAAATCCCCAGTGCATCCCACAGCAAAATGTGTTTTTCAACTGGATCTCTCTGCAGCAGCACAGACTTCATTTTGTGAGAGAGACATTGTGCAAAATTGGGGAGTACAAAGACCAAGCAGCCCATATCATTCTCTCTAGAAAGAACTTCTTCTTCATTCTCCAGTCACTGGAAAGAAGTTTAAGAGAAGGAATCCAACATTACTTTACTTTATTCAAATTTGTCATTGGGGTCAAAAAAGCTTGCAGTACTATTTTATGAGTCCCCTTGCAGTCAGAGAGATTCATAAAAGAGCAGTAACTAATATCTCCACAGGTCTCAGTGTTAAACCTGACATCCTTGCTGTGGTATTCCCCCAAGCATTTTGCCTTCACCCCTACTGTTTTGCTGAGTTTGCTTTTGTTGGCTTTATGACTCTGTGAACTTTCCCACTGCTAAACAGTGCTAGAGTGATTGTGTTCTCTCATTTAAATATGGTAGAATGGTTTGGCATACGCCTAATTGGCACATTTAATTTACTTTTAAGTCCATAGTAGATGGTACTACATGGGCCCATAAACACCTGTAAATTAAAAGCTACTAGTGGGCCTGCAACACTCATCATGCCACCCAGTAAAGCAGTCTCTTAAAACAAATCTCAGGTCTACCACTGCACCTGTAGTGCGGTTTTAAACTGCCATTTTGTTCAGGCAAAATAACACATTTGTCTGGCCTAAGCCTTCCTTTTAATACTTATAGGACACCCCTAAGGTAGACCCTAAAGTGCTCATAGGGCAGGGTGCATTGTATTTAAAGGTCTTGTAGCCAAAAACTCCTAAAGCTGTTTTTCATTGATGCAATGCCTATCTCCCCAATTGACGAAGACTAAGTTACCTTATATTTAATGAGTGCTAACTTTGGATTGGGATCAGGCAGAGATATTACTGTATACAGACAAATAAATGTAAATTTAAATCCACTTTAATGGGGAAGTTAGATTTTAATTCAGAATTCTGAAAATGCCACTTTTAGAAAGTTGTAGTTTTCTTGTACCAACCATTGGTGCCTTCTACCAGTATCCTTCGTCACAAGACTGCGAATGGCCCTGTTGTTGAGCTTTATGTATCCTTCCAGACAGTCACACAAAGGAGGCTTAGGTTTAGACACAATGGGCCATCCTGGCAGGATGAAAGGTGAGGGGCTGCACCTAGCCGCACTTACAAAATGCCTTAGCTCCGGCATGCACAAAGGAACCTGACACCTGGTCTGCACTTCCTTTTGTTATCCCCAGACAGTTTGGAGTCTTGACAGTGGAAGAACCTTCCAGAACCAGATGTCAGGATAAGACAGGGAATCTCCCCATACAAAGGCTGTCACCAGGCATAAATATTGGACCTCCAGCATCATTCATGACAATACTCCTGGACCTATGAAAGTTACAGAAGAAGGACTGACCTGCTGCTGGAGGACTGCCCTGCTGCTTAAAGGACGACTGGACCTGCTTTATTTAATTTCAGGCTACCCAGAGTAACCCCAAGGTTCAGTTGGCTTCCATCCTGTGTGAGCTACAGAGACACAACAAGCTTCAGAGGCCTCCCTGCAACTGCCCACCTCACCTGCAGCAATTGTACCTGCCTGGATCTTCAACTGGAACTGCCTGAGTCCTGCTGGCCTCTGCTGGAGTGAGCCCCCTCAGGTCCTACACATTTGGCTGCCATCAGAGTGTACTACCCTACATGAAAAGGTGAAAATTCTGAAGTTTGGGCTCCTCACGAGTTGAAAGACTCTGCTGCCCATGATGACCTCCGACATGAAGTTCCGATGAGACCTACTGTATGCTCTTCCAGAGACGACTAGCAAAGCGACACCTGCACTTCACACTACATCTACGACAGCCTGTGACAACCACCTACGCAAAGCTACAGCAACGACTGTCCCTGATGCTTTACTGGCTCTTTACACTACAGCAGCAACTGTCCACAATGCTCAGTCTCATCCTCGCAGCATCCTTTAACATTAACATAACTCTTTGCGCAAGACTCAGAAGGTAACTATTCAATGGAACTAACCCTGTCCCTGCATCCGAACCACACTCCATCGAGGACGACCTGAACTTGTGACATCCCCCCTGTCTAGTGCGACCAGATGACTGTGAGTGATGCATGGGGCTTTTAGAAACTATTTTCAATAAAACCTTAAAACTGTATTTCTCCGGTTCAATTGGATTTTTGTCATTCTGTAATCATTTTATTTATTAAAATTGACTAAATGTTTCTGAAATGGTTTGGGATTTTAATTGCAATGTGTTTTCACTTCATTCCCACCTGTGTGCTGCATACTTTAGACATTGAGTTAAGCCTGACTGCTTTTGACCCAAGTTACTAGAGAGTTAAGCACAGGTTAATTTAGCGAATTTTGTGGTTCACCCTGACAAGGACTGTGGCTGTTGCCTCAGTGGGGCTTCCACCCCCTCAACCAACATCTCAGTTTCTTACAGGCAAGCATTCATAAATTCTTAACAGCAAATTACAGGAAAGTTCTTCTACCATATTCGATTCCAGTCAGCTCCCCACTTCCCATTCGGTTCAGGGGTAAAACCAGAATGTGATCCCTGATGACCAAAAAACAAATCAAATTACAACTATAATGCTTTAAAGATTTGCAACAAAGTGACTTAGGGCCATATGTATCAAGATACCCATTTGCGATTCTCAAATAGCGATTTTTAAGAAATCGCTATTTGAGAATCGCAAATAGGTATGTATGTACAAAATCACATTTTTTTTTCGATTTCTTAAAATTCCTTAATTGCAATTTGCAAATTGCGAATCGCAATTAGGGAATACTTTCCCATTCATTTCTATGGGCCAGGAGGCCCATAGGAATGAATGGGAAGTTATTCTCAATTTGCGATTCGCAATTTGCAAATCGCAAATTGAGAATAATTTCAAGGGTGCAGGGGTGTCCAAAGGACACCCTGCTGCACCCCTGAAATATGCATGGGTGCACATGTGGCGCACATACATGCCCTAAGGGCATGTATGTGCGTCACATGGCACTTTGAAAAATGCAAACATTTGCGTTTTTCAAGGAATTCGCAACTTACCACCAACTAGAAGTTGGTGGTAATTTGCGATTCCTTAAGGACATTTTGCACATTTTTTTTACTTCATACATTGCATTTAAGGAATCACAAAATGTGTGATTCCTTAAATGCAATTGCAAAATAAGGAATCACAAATTTTGCAATTCCTTATTTTGCACCATATTTTGCTTAATACATACCATTTAGCATATTCGCATCCGCAAAGGCCGAAATTCTGCGAATTTCGGCCTTTGCGAATGTGAATTTGCTTGATACATATGGCCCTTCATAGCCCAGGGATATATCTTCTGATAACAAGTATCCTAGAGTCCCTTAAAACTAAACAAAAAAATAGCCTTGTGGTTCTCTTGTGCTCACCTCCCATCTTCTCTGTCCCAAAGGACATTAAGTTGAACAGTTGATGTTAGGTATGAACCATAGTATGTCAGCAAATATTAGAAGAGTCTCCCGCGAAACACGACTGTTACACATCAAGCTGGCTAACTTTAAACATTTTAAAACACTGATAAACAGTTTAGGTAATAAAAATACAATCAGCCCATGGATTTTCCACACTGGATCTCCTATTCGCTGAATCATTTGTGTTATTAGCATTTTCCTAGCAAACGTTAATGAAATAGTGATTTATTTTTGTTACGCATTTAAAGAAAACTGTACTGCCTGCTGCAGAAATATTGTCAGTTTAAATCAGGTTATCCTTTTAATTTCTTGTAGCGCAGAAATATTTTCAGTTTAAATCAGGTTACCATTTTCGGTTCTTGTAGAGAAATTAATTATAGTGCACTTACCTTAGGGTCAACTTGAGGCCATTTTAAGTCAGGTGCATCATTGGTGTAGTCATGGATGCCAGATTTTTCTAAAACGTGTTATTAAGATTGTTAGCAGACGAGATCACCACTCGTACCTAACTTCAATCCCGAAAAACAACTTGGAACATATTTGTAAAAAAAAAAACAACATGCATCATTTTTACGCATTTCCATCGAACCTACGTGTCTGTCTGTGTATGTGAGTGCCCAACATACAGTTTGTTCTACCTTATTCGTGAAGTTAAAATAGGCATGCAATTATACATGACATGGAGCATGCTAAATCCAATTTTGTAAACAAGTTTTGATCTTTGCAGAAGAATTCCCCTGATTGCATCCTGAAACCAATCACAGAAATCGTTTTTAGGCTAAAAATGACAGCTCAGATTGATTGCCTCGTGTATTTGATTGCGTCCTTTTTGACTTGCAACAACCTAGTCTGGCTCTTTGAATATTCACAACAAAGGGGCTGAGGGACCTAACAACAGGTAACATTTCAAATATGAAAGTTTCACCTTCAAGAAATTCTTGATGTTTACAGCAACGTAGTGTTCAATTTTTTTGGGTGGCAGCGCAATGTTCTATATGCGCTGCCACAAGTAATTATTGGTTACTTTATTTGTACGATTTACTTACGTATTCGAAATTCTTCATATACATTTGATACAATCTTCCAACTTTCAGATGCACACATTGTGCATTTCGGTTTGACATATGTAAATCCCATACACATATAAATGCATGTACACATGTGGTCTAAACGGCTGGAAAGCATCCTGGTACCTGCATACTTTTATCTGAGTAACTAATAGTTATTTTCAGATATATATGATATATCTATAGATTCTTTAAGATGCCAATATTCAAAAATAGATTAGTATATTTAAAAAAGAAATACAAACTTGGATGGATGTTTCAACATCTGAAAAATGACAGCTACAATAAAGGGATATGTCTCACAAAACTCTCTATAAGCATGTTGTTAGCAGCCTCTAAACCGTGCCAATATATATTACAATGTCCTCTGTAGGCTGAATGATTGAACACAGGGAGGGGAAGTGCATACCTATTTGCACCTGTGCTGGAACATACACTGAACTTGAGTAATTATAGCAGCCCAATAGGAGCTTGCCTCTACGGCTGCTTTTATGTTACCAACAACACGCTGTATGCCACTCAGTCAAAATTACCGTACTTGAGTATTAGCTCCTTGTTCATCGTCCCTGCTACAATCCTTACCTACGAGATTCAGGGCTGGACTGACCGTATCGGGCACTGGATGTATCCCTGGTGGGCCAGAGGGGTGGGGGCCGGTTTTGTGTCCGTGGAGGCGGGTTTTGTTACTGAGCGCAGGTCTTACAGCAGTGCTGCAATATAGGCCCCTCTACCAAAAGTGGGAGCAGTGCTTCTCACTAGCACCCCAGCACCACCCTTTCCCGGGGCCGGTCAAACAGCAATCTGCCAGGGCTGGGAGCTGTTTCCAGTCTGGCTGTTGCAAGATTTAATCTCCGTCTTGCAGTATCCATTCCCCAGTTGCTGTGAATAGGGTGACCACCTGACAAGAAGGTGAATCCTGGAAAAGTGACAGTGAAAATTCAGGACAAAGGGTCAAAATTCAGGACAAAAATTCAGTACAAAGGGTCAAAATTCAGGACAAAAGGTAATCTTTACGGACACATCTGAGGGGGTTCCGCAATTATAAAATAGACAGCTAACAGAAGTACAAGCCAAAATAGGTATATGTTCTTTAGTTGTATTACACATTGGAGTATTGATCAAACAATCACATATAGATTAACGTATTTATAGATGAAAAATAAGCAAACATATACAGTCCATGCAGAATTTGTCTGCCAACCATGAGTGATAGTGCAAGAAGCAGTAAAGTGCTTCTGAGCGTAGAATTAGAGTCCACATGCAGTGCACTACTAGAGAGTGTGAAACTCAGAGAAGAAATTATGGAGAGAAAGAAGGAGAGAAAAATGTATGCAGTGAGAGAAGAAAGTAAGTGAGGGTAGCACAGCTGAGAGAGAGAAAGAACGGATGGTGAAAGAAAAGAGGATAACTGAAGAGATGTGGCAGAGAAAGAAGTGGAAAACAGCTATAGAAAGATGCAGATAGTGAAGGTTGGATGGAGAAAAAAGGTAGAGGGGCATATAAATGGTGAGGTAGAAGAAAGTAAGTGAGGGTAGCACAGCTGAGAGAGAGAAAGAACGGATGGTGAAAGAAAAGAGGATAACTGAAGAGATGTGGCAGAGAAAGAAGTGGAAAACAGCTATAGAAAGATGCAGATAGTGAAGGTTGGATGGAGAAAAAAGGTAGAGGGGCATATAAATGGTGAGGTAGAGGGAACAGAAAGAAAGCATGTGGGGGAATGAGAGAGGCAGAGTGGGGGAGAGGAGGGAACAGAGAGAGAAAAGAGAGAGATAGAGGTTGAACAGGGAGTAAGCAAAGAGATTAAGTGAGAGTTCACTTTGTAACTTGCATGTCAGAGTTTACAATGCCAAGATTGTATTTTGCTAGGGGAGCTGAGAGTGACAGGGCATATTTTGCTGATACCTGTGCAGAATTCTGTTTGATGTTCCTGCACAAAGATAAAGTGGGCAGTATGTACTATGAGTGACATTCACAAGCTTTCTTAGTTTTACCAACACAGATCCCATAATTGTTTTTTAAAGCAACCATTCCTGAACAGTTAACCTTGATCTTCAGTAGCCTAAGGCTGAAAAAGAAAGAGAGGGTTTCCTATGGTATGAAGCAAGAGGAGGAACATACAGCTAACTTAGGAAAAAGCCTGTTACATGATAATGGCAAAAAAATGCAGATTCATGCAATTAGTTAATCAGCAAGTGTAAAAGCTACTAGGAATGTGTCTTATACTGTGTGAAATACACTTGTAGGTCCAGCTTACCAGACAGTTCAAGACCTTACAGGGGCTTACAGTCCACCATTGCTTAGCTTTGGTTGCCTTTATTGCCAGTCTCATTTGATTACTTTTTTCAATGACTTCCATTGTTCCAGCTTGTCCATTTTGTATCTGTCCCTCCCTTGAATCATAGCCTGTTTACCGTTTCTTTTAATGGCAGGCTTCTGTCCTTTCAATGATAACTTTAACACATTTTGTTTCCTTTTGAGTTAAGCACTCCATAAGAATGCATGTGTTTTTAGCTCTCCTTCTCGCATCTGTGTGGTCGCCCCCAATGCCCATCACTGTGCTATATTTTCCTCTTGTGTACTTCTCATCCATCCTCCTCTCACTCAGTATTGTTATTGACCTGTGTGCACCTCTGCCCCTGCTTTTAAGGTTGTCATTTTTGGGTGCTTTGTGCTTTCTTGTTTGCTATTCTCCCTGTGCTTCATGTTCTACTCTCCCCTGTCCCCCGGTGCTGTATTCTTTACTCCTTTTTTGTTTCTCCCCCAGCTCCCAATGTTGTTCACTCCTGTGTGTGATGTTTTCCCTTTCTCACCCACATTCTCTCCTTTATTTCACCAACAACCTGCAATCCACTTTTAAGCTCCCCAAAAAAATGTGGGTCACATTTGCATATTACAACCTTTTGTGAAGCATTGCTTGGTTTGTATCAGGTGATATATTTTGGGATAGCCTTGTGGTAATAAAACCTTTAAAACCTGTAGACCAGTACCATTGAATAAGTACCATTGAATAGGACTGAAAACTTAATTTGTTTCCACTGCATCTCACCTGCTGGCCTACTGACACTCATCTTCAGGTCCATGAATCTCACTTTTCCCTTGCTCACACTCATACCCCTGCACCTTCTCTCTGTTCTTAAGACTTTAAATTCCTGCTCATTCATGGAGATCCCCATTGTCCACTGACCTCCAGGTTCCTCATAGGGTCATGTTCACCCTTAGGTCTGACTTCCATTCATTCTGATGGACCTAAGACAGTGAGGTTCTTGCTTATCATCAGTTGTTCCTAAAACTACCCATTGATTCTCAGGGCCCTTCAATTCATTTCCACTCTGGTCTTCTAAGGCTCCTGCTCAGATGCATCTCTGATGTTCCTGCTCACACAGAGAACCCAAGAGGCGACTGCTCACTTTTAGGTATCCTTGCAATTCTGTTCACTCACTGGTGTCTTGGAGCACTGCCAAATGTTAGTTCTGCTTTGATCCCCGTTCACTGTTAGGCCTTGTCTCTCTTGCTCACTCTTACCTGGAAGCTCCTGCTTACCCTCAGGTCAGTGAAGACTACGTCCACTGTGAGATTCCCTGATGCATATGTTTACTCCCAGCTCTCCTGGTGCTCTACACACACAAAGACCCTGAGGTTCCCACTCACCACTAGATTTCCAAAGCTCCTTCTGACTCCTAAGTCCCACTGACTCACTCTTAGGTTCCCAGCATTTTCTGTGCTAAATGTAGGTCCTCAAGGCTCACTCTTTGGCTCAGGCATCAAAGGTTCCGGCCTCAATCTTAGTTCTCAGAGGCTCCTACCCACCCACTTCTGTAGAACCCTTCAGCGTCCTGAAGTTTCTCTTCGACTTCAGTCCCTGAGGCTAAAACTCAACTGCAGGTCATTAAAGGCCGTCCTCTCTTTCCTGTCCCTGGAGTTCTTGTGCACACTACAGGTCACTGAACATCCTGGTCGCTTACATGTGCACAAACTCCATGCTGACACGGTTTACTCAAAGATACTACGTGATCTCCATGTTTAACTTTTCTCACTTCTCAGGTTTTGACTAAAATATCACTTATCTGCATGACATTAACTTCTGCTTATCCCCAAGAGCAGCAGCACTTCAGGAACTCATTCTGCTTTCCCTCTCTGAAGGGGCTGTGAGATTTGCTAGGGGCTTTCATCTGCCACTTGCGTAGGCTGCATGCAGTTGAAAGCTTCCCAAGACTCCTTTTCAAGTCAATGGAGTCTTTGAGTGTGACCAAGAGCGAGACTAGTCATCATCCCATTTGAAGGTCTGAAGCAAACTGCACAAAAACTTACCACAAACAACCAGATATACTAGAAAGCGTAACTTTCACCTATGAATAGAACCGGTTTACAAGGACAGAAGGGTTACATTATTAAACAAACATGCAAAAACCCTGAATGACTTAAATGTCTGTTGCAGACATTTCTTTGCAAATGTTAGGTCACAGTTTGGACTCAGGCAGGACCAACTCATCCTTTCAAGACTTAAAATTGTTGCCACTGATGTGAATACTGCCAACATATATTTGAAGGTATTAAATATTTTCATTGCTAAGCTCCTGCATGTCATGTGTGACACCCCTAGTTATACCCAAAAGTAAAACTATATTACACCCAGAATACAATGCTCCAATTGTGTTACAGAAATGATAGCCCCCCCTCCCACAGAACATGGTGACGGCTCCTAAGCCTCCCATATCGACCAGGGCATAGTACAGAAACTGCCCTGGTCTAGGCAACGGAAGAAGTGAGGAAGGCAGTAGTTAGTGGAGGTTTAGCAGGTATGCTCTTATTGGACCTATCTGCTGCATTTGATACTGTAGATCATACAACTCTTATTGACTGTCTACAGGCAATAGGGGGTAAAAGGGGTCATTGTGTTTGTGAACCCTTCTCCAGCTTGGTCCACAAATTAGTGGCCTGAAAATTTGCCCCAGCATCCTCTTACCGTCACCAAAGCAAAGAATTTGGGAGTCATTATTGATGACAACCTTAATATGAGTGCGTAAATCTCAGCTATAACGTCCTCAGCTTACTATATCCTAAAAATGATCAGGAAAATTCTTCCATTCATCCCGGATAGCCACGGGAAAACCTTAATTACGGTGCTAGTCCTTCCCAGGTTGGACTACTGCAATAGTCTCTATCTACCATTAGAGAAAAACACATGAGACAACTTCAGTTAGTCCAAAATGCAGCGGCTAGATTAATTCTTAAGCTTCTCAAATTCCACTCCATCATGCAGGGACTTTGCAAGCTTCACTGGCTTACCATGTGCAGTCATGCAAAATGTAAAGCCCTCTGCTTAGCCCACAAAGGAATGCATGACTCAGGGCCGGACTTCCTTAGATCAGCTTTTAAGCAGTGTAAGCCTAATAGCGAACTCAGATTGGCCTAAGCCAATCTCTTAGCTGTCCTTAAAATTAAAAAGATGCAATGAGGTGACTGAGGTATAGTCCTCAACATGATCAAACTTTGAAACAGCCTCCCACCACATCTCAGAGCAATCCCCTCACTAACATCTTTTAGGAAGGAGATAAAGACGTGGCTATTTAACCTTGAAACAGCTTCTAGCTTGCCTTTCAGAAAGTGGCAAGACACCCTTAGTGTTAATCGCATGCTTTAAAAAATTCTTAACATACCATTACATAGTAAACAAGGATTTGTGCCAAAAATGGTGTGCTTATCTAAGGTAGGTATAAGATGGAGAAATACCTTTATCCCTCCTCATTACTTCCCCTTCGCATTTGTGCTGCACACATGAAAAGAGGAAATAGCAGCAAAGGATAGGCTTCCCTTCCTGCACTAAATCTTACATTTTGGCACTAGGCAGAAACAAGTGCCCCAGTGCTAGGAGAAAGCAGAACTGCACCATATCTTTGAAATTGTGGAGTTGTTGTGCTCTTTCCATTTTAGGCAACACAGAGCAGAACATCAATTGCAGCGCTGTGTTTTGTGAAATGTTAGTAAATATACCCATCATAAATTTGGCACAGGTGTCATCATACATTTGGTCTTGGGCATTGTAACGCGCTCTGCTGCCTTTGTGGCTAGGGTCACACTACAGAAATAACATATAGAAAAATCACACTTAAAAAGGCTATTTTTAGGCTATTTGGTTTTAGTTTTAAATCTATAATAACTGATAAACCCCCACCAAAAGGAAAATAGCCATCACCGGTGTAAACATATATACAATGAAAAAACACCTTTGTATCCACAAACTGAGTGCCATTCAAAGAAAGGACAAGATGAGCGAAATAGACATTTTTATTTCTTCCTGAAGGGACCAATACAATGTAACTTTGTTATACATGGTAGCATCAAGAAAGACTGGGCTAACATTATTCTGCTTGAGTCTTACTGTTTAGGATGTCACTGGAACATTGTCTCTTCTTCCTTCTGCTTTTTTTCAGTTTTGTGGTGTTTGGTCTAAAGATGCAGTGTTTAGAAGCATGCTTTAGGCCTTATTCAGTTAATTTATAAAATGTAGAGAATCTGGAAATATTAAAATCATATTTGATATTTTGGCTACATTTGATTTCACGGATAGGTAAATTGGCTGGTTTCATAAGATTCTTTCCTAATATGTACCATCACATTTACCCATCAGCGCCCTTTTCTAGTGAGTCAGTATTGATTGTAAGTGAATTGCCAAACACCCTAAGCTTTACACATTCAATGCAAGATGTAGTGACAGGTATTTGTGAAAATAATGTTGTCACCAAGCATCTAAGATAGGGGTGGAAACATGACACCAGACGTTTGGTAAATATGGAACGCAGTGTCACTTGGAATCCTGCTGAAAAAAGTTCCAACCAAGTTCAATAAAGATTGGAGTGCTATTGTTTGTATTTGCAGTAAATCAGCTACGTATGTGAAAAAGTTATATGATGGTCTGTCAAAATCGATACCTGTGTGGAAGTGCATCCCTATAAGAGATCCTTGTCACTTGCTAGATGGTATGCTGAAAGCATCTTTACATTCTTTAGAGTTAATGAAGAATGCTATTGACGTTGTAGTCCATTCTGGTGCAATAAAAATGGATTTGGACCTCATATACCCTGTGAACACGCTATCTATACAGATGCACTATCAGTGCAGAAAGCAAGCAATAATTAAAATTATATTAAAATTCCATAAACACCGGAAAAACACTGTTTCTGTTGTTTTTAATAGTGCGAAAATTTGTAACCACTGATAACCACTGTTTTTTTAAGGTATTGTAAAAACTGAAAAAAAGCCACCAGAATTTACCAAAAAAAGAAACTGAAAACTGGAAAGCCTTGCTATTTTCATAGAATGAGGGAGAAATGTATTAAAGGCTTGAGCTTGAAGCATTTGTCTGGCAGGTTACTGTGTGGCACTACAAGATTTTGGGATTAGTGCATACCAGTTTTGTTTTGTTAGATGTTCTAATTGTACTGTTCATTCTCAATTAACTTGAAATGTTGAAATAAAACTGTACAGAAACATACATTATAATAAAATAAAACCCTCCATTCATAGGCTATGCCTTCTTACTAGTCTGTCCTGCATTCAACTCCTGAAGTGCTTTTACCTCAGGGCCTGGGGCTCAACCCTGGCTGCAGAAATTATCGCTACGACCCTGGTAGGGCTGGCTATACTGCTTGTGGCACCCGGTGTGACAATCTTTGTTGGTGCACCATCCCACAAAATCAGTGCCATAATGCAAAACAATGGGGGCCCCCTGCATAATGAGATGAGGGGCCCCTGCGTTTCCCATATCTCACAGATGTACATTGGCTCTGGCCTTTCTGGGGCCGCCTGAAGGTTTGTGTTCCCTTGAAGGGTTGGGGCCTCCGCACTGCAGGGGATGCAGAGGCCTTCATTACACCCCTTCACCAAAGGCCTCTCTCTGCACTGATTCCCTCACTATCAACCTCGAATGGTGCCACTCATCTCTATATAGATCATAACCATCCATTCAAGATAGTTTAACATAGTTACTTGCTGATCAAATGTCTGGCACTGAATGCATTTCCTTGTGGCTCGATTAAAGGGTTAGGATATTACCCAGCTATCGACACTTTGGAACATTACATTGGAGTATCAAAATATGTTTTCTCCATTCACACCTTATTATTCATTACTTGGTAGACAGAGAACATTTGCTTCATGACTGACACCCTTGAGTGTACACAAGCCCTTCGGGGAAGTAGTCCCTTGTTTTGATTACCAAAACTCACAGCAGTCCTGAGGATCAAGGGGCAAGTTCAGAAGCTTCAGTTCATAGGGGCCCTTTTTTGTATGGACTTTGGGGAAGTCTTTCAGTCTCAATACAGTATCCCAAGACTGATCTCTTATCTATGGGGCTGTGGATACGAATTGAAGGGAAAATGGTGTCCGTCTCAGTCATAGTTTTCTAGAATCACCTTCATCTTTACCCATTGGTGCATCATGTGTTGTCCCATCTGAGCCTACTCTTTCAGGCTTACGAAGTCCTGATTACCGTCACACCACAGATTTCCTTGGATCTCCAGTGGTGCCTGAGTCCGGAGAGTCTGGCCAGGGGATGTTGGGGTATTGTCCCAAGGCAGAAAAATCAATATCCAGAGGAGCGAAGAGAATGCCTTTCCACTCCCCTAGGTTACAGCCACCTCTGACCAAATAAGGCACACCATAGGATAGACTAATACCCCTAGGGAGTGAAGAGACATCGTAGGACCACCAGAAATGTCTTCCAGTATTTCCAGTAGGGAGGTAAAAGGAACCCAGAAGTTGTGTAACCCTGCAGAAAACAGACAACACAAGATGAGAAATGTAAAAGAAAATGCGTCTGTATAGACAAAAATACAGATTGGGATTTACAGGTTAAACTACCCAGGTTGTATGCTTCCACATACTCACTTCTGTGCTGCCAGCATTCCATATAAAGTTGGTCTCTTCAGTATGGGTATGAAGGGTGGGAAAGTGATGACAGCTCAATCCGTGTGTTTAAAGAAATAAAATGTTCAAGGCATATGTCTGCCCTTTTGTTAATTCATAAAAAATATAGCAGGAAGCATTGAGGCAGGTTAATCCACATGAATGGACACGTGCAATCTTAAAAGCAGAGACTTTAGGAATTGCCGTAGGCACGAGCAGACTCAGGTGTATACTATTTATCTGATACGGTCTGTCTACGCACGTTTACTAATAAAGAAAAGAAAAGGCCCGCGCTGCCAGCAGCGGAAAAAATTAAATCAGAAAGATGCCGTAGCGCAACCTTGCGCTCTAAGCACACAGTCTCCAATTGAGCCTGTCAATCCAAAAAGGCAATAAACATTAAAGGAAAAGTAACACAGCGAGTCCCCGCGCGTCCCGAAAGCAAGCGGGGAAAAACTTCAACGCGACCTCGCTCACCCCTACTAATTTCGAGCAAAGCAGGGACAGAGTCCTAGCACTCACTAGCGGGAGTTAAACATTACCAAATTGTAATCTTCAGGGAATCCAAGAACGATTATAGCGCCTCTTAGAATTTGAGAGCGAATGTCCAGTCACAGCAAAACTCATTAGCTTAGAGTTTTGGAACTCCAGAAGGTTCAAACAAACAGGAAGGGCTTGGTCCTTGCCAGGAAGAAAGCCAAGCATCTGGAAACAGGAGCTGACTGCTGATAAGCTGTAGAGGTCACCTGACCTTGGAGTAGTGCAGCATGGGAAAGCATACAATCTGGCACCCATTGCAGTGTATTATGGGAATGGTAGTTTTTGGCTAGCACCAAGTAGAGACAGGGTACAGGAAGCCTGGCGGTTAACAGGGGACGTGGGTTGAGTCAGTACACGAAAAATTTGATATCCAAAGATGTCAGCATGCTAGGGTGAGAGGGCAGTTTTGTAATCCTCCACAGCTCAGGGCAAATAGACATGTCAGGAGGCTCACTCTTCCTCTTCTTCCTCTAATAAGAGGAAGTTGGTCTGCAGTCAGAGCAGCTCTGTTAGTCTTTATTCCTCAAATTGAACATCAAACTGTATGCATTCAGTCACTTAATCAGGTAGGGGTGGCATATAGCAAGTGCTGTAAGGGATGGTCCTTTCCCTCAATCACCTCTCCAGGGATATTTTGTTCATAGGCAGAGTCCAGTCTCCAATGTCAGAAATCAGTATATGGAGTGAGAATGAACGTGCAGAGCACATGAGGAGGAACTTCCCCTTCTCAGTCTCCCTCTGTCTATCACACACAATCCTTCAACAGATTTGTTCCTGGTTAAGCCAGACATGGTCGGACCTATTTTTAACCAGAGAGAGAATGCGCTCCTGCCTAACATTTTCTCTCTGGTTCCTATCAGGAGGAAAGCCTGGGCATTAGATGCATTCTCAGTGAGGTGGCAGCAGGGTCTGTTTTATTGTTTTCCTCCTATACCTCTGATTCCTTGGATGTTCCAATAGATTCTGGATGATCAGGGCCAAGTTCTCTTGATTGTGCCGAAGTGCGTTCGGGGACCATGGTTTCCAGTGATGAAAGCAATGGATACGCCTCCACCATCGCTTTTGCCTCTCTAACCATCCCCACTGAGTTTAACACAGTTTTCTCAAGTGCCTCTGACTCATTTGGGTCTGTGGGTTTGGCTGCAAAAGGATGTTCTTCAGAAGTGGCAGATGCTATAAAACAGTCCTGTCGTTCTTCTACAAGAAAGTCTTACAGCCGACATCGACAGAATTTTGAGAAATCGTGTCTGGACAAGGGCTTGAAGCCTTCTCTTTATGATCCAGTTAGGATTTTAGACTCCCAGCAGGATGGCTTCCGATCGAGGTTAGCAGTTATTCTGCGAAAGCGTAAAAATAATGTAATCCATTTTTTATTGAATCCACTGCTTACTCATTTATTCCTCTAATTACATTGGGCCCTTTACGGTCAAAATACACACAACATTTCCCTTATCACAGAGACGAACGGTCCCCTGATGGATCTTTCTCTGCCTATAGTAGGGGTAGGGATTCGGGTGTTTAAATCACAGCGTTAGTCACCCAATGAGGACTACTAATTGGTGACTAACGTACAAGTTCGAAATCAGGATCAAATATACTATTCTCATGACCATACTATATAAATAAAGTATTACAATGGGAAGACCCAACCTCCTGAATAAATTAAGTGTAACCAGGATTGCACTCATGAGGATCTCGACCACTGCTACACAAAATAAAAGGAACAGAAATTGATATTCTGAAAATATCCTCTGTTTCTCTCTACAACACAATTAACTTAATTGGAAATATAGTACAGTGCAATTAAGAACATCAAGACACAATAAAAGACTCTTCCAATTTAATTTCTTATCATATTAACAACATGAATTAAATAAAATTAAGAAATCTCTGAATCATTTCGGTCAAAAACATTACAATACAGAGTCCAAAGGTTCACATGTGATCAGAAAATGTAATCCAAAAGAGGATGGTTTCAAAGTTATAAATCCCAACTATCATTTAGTCAGATAGGTAGGTAGCTTCCTTAACATCAATAAAAGATTCTAAGCACAGGGGCAAAAAGGATCAACTTTAAAGTTCTCTAAGGGCGAGTTCATACACGTAGGCAAATGGGAGACTAAGTTAATCAATAGGTCGGCAAAGAAGGCATAAAGGCAGTCCAATAATAAAGATCAAGGATGGTTGGTATTCATTTAAAAAGCGTTCAGTCCTCTTGCAAAAAGCAATGGCATAGTATCCGTCACCCAGGAAAAGAAAGAAAAATAATAACGGCTCGTATTTCTCAAAGAGGGAATAATTATTGCATTGCCCCTCCCTTGGGGTTTCTTTTTTGTAGTCCTTATGATACCTTAATAACGTGGTGTTACTCCACTAGTCAGTCCATCATATAACTAGTTTACGTATGTATTCACAATATACATTTTAGTTACTGGTGCATACGTTGCCAAACTGTTAATGGGAAAGAACTGGGATTCCGGGTCTCATAGCTTTGTCACAGGTAAGAAATTACAAAGTAACAGTCTGTGTCATCGGGTTATAAGTCAACTTCTCACCAAACTATTCAACAATGAACCTTAAATGAATGTTCTTCAATTGAAATTTGTTGCATTTTTCATACAAATAATGAAACATTCAGAAAGGTATTGTATTGAACAAAGGGAAAAATGCAGTGTCCGGAAAAAAGCACGTTGAAAAAGCATTTGGAAGCATATGTCAGCTTTCAAATGATTTAACTCAATTAAAATCAATTAAAAGGCTTTATCTGAAAGATGTATAATAAAAAGGAAAATAATAGTGCTACACCAACATATTATTACATAAAGCATATTAACGGCAACTATGGCTTGCTGTTACAAATTTTCAAACTCAATATATGCAAAATATTCTTAAAAATAATTTTCTAATATCGTTTATAAGTCTCTAAGATCTTAATGATCATTATAGCATTTTAGCTTCATAGCGCTTCACCAACATATTATTACATGAAACTGGTTAACGCCAATTATGGCTTACTGTTAAATATTTCCACAGGCTATAAATGTAAGTTATTCTTAAAAATCATTTTTTGGAATATTGTTTATTACTCTCTATACACATCATGCTCTTAATGATAATTGTAGTAAATGTCAGCTTCATATCTATTAATATCACATATTTGCAACACATTCTTCCTTTAGTGAATGATAATAAAAAGCAATCCTGTATTTCAAGATCAGTTCTCATTCTTTTCAATCCTCATTTGCCTTTTCTGTATCTGCAGAATTTGATAGATAATATCATCAACATTATGCACAAAGCGAATGCCACTAAAGGTCGCAAGATGGAAGTAACTTCTCCGTTTCCTGAGTTACCTAACCAGTTGCTAACAATAGACAATCCCTTACCTATTGTTTCTGAGGCACCTTCTGCTTTCAGACCTTTTAGGTCCTTAGTTAGGTCAGTAATATTTTTAATATAACTTGCTAAATCTCTGCTCTTGTCTGGTATGTAGATGCCACAACATAGGCCCTTTCTCAACTGACAGACTCCACCCTCCTTTACAAGAAGGGTATCAAGGGCTAGTTGATTTTGAATCACCATTGATCTTATCAAAATCATTTTGAGGGGTGGGCGGAGTTCACAGAGTTGTACTCCACGGAATCCCACAGCGTTCCATTTTTTGGCAAAAATCCGCCGGTAGAGCCTGGTTTACTGCCCACCCCAAATCATTTCTTCATCAATGACATTAAATTCTCCAGCTGTACTGGTCGTTAACCTATCAACTATAGTCGATAGTTGTTGTTAGAACTGGCTATTTCTGGTAGGCTAAGGCTGACGCCAAAACCAGGCAGAAACCACCTTCTAGTCAGGGCAAGGGAGTCACATGCCAAGATAACCCCTGCTCACCCCCTTGGTAGCTTGGCACGAGCAGTAAGGCTAAACTCAGAGGCAATATATAAAACAATTGCGCAAGCACACAACAGCAACAACATCCTAGGCACACCACAAAAGGAACTTCACACAAGGTTATATAAAAATAACTTCTGTATTGTCAAAATACATCAGATAGAAATCACACATGTACATTGTGCCAACTGGCACGGGCAATATTCAAAAGGGAGTATGTACAGGACAGGGCTACATGGGCCACTGTCAGAATCAACACTTTTAGAAATAGCACTTCTAGAACATAGAATATAGGATATAAAATCACTGTAACACAAATTAGCAAGTATAGCACACCACCAGTAACTACTGGTAACAGGTAAGTACCACCTACGCAACCCTAACCACCTTAGGAGAATGTCACGCAGGGGACAAGGACCTCACTAGGACCACTTGTACTGGAAAGAACAACCACCTAAGAATAAAATTAATTTTAGGGGTGTAAGCAAGAACACATTACACATGATGCATAAAAACATTCAGAGGTGGTTCGCCCCTTGATCCCTGCCCTCTTCATATCCTTAAACAATGCAAGGAGACCCTCCTGCCCCCGCTACTTCAAATAATGAACAAGGCCTTAAGCGAAGGCATTTTCCCTTCCCAATGGAAGAAAGCGGTTGTGAAGCCGCTCTTGAAGAAGCCGTCATTGGACCCAGAAGTGCTGAAAAACTTCCGCCCCATTTCGTTGCTCCCAGCCCCAGCTAAGATGCTGGAAATCCACCTACACCAGCACCTTTCTTCCTTTCTGGAGACCGCCGGTCTTCTGGATCACTCGCAGCATGGCTTCCGGAGGGGTCATAGCACGGAATCCGCCTTTACCGCGGTGCTTGATAACATCCGCACCACGGTTGATAGGGGCGGAAGTACGTTGCTGATCCTTCTGGATCTCACAGCTGCTTTTGACACCCTGTCTCCCTTCGTCTTAACATCTCGTCTGAGGGAGATAGGGGTGGAGGGGCAGGCGTTAAGCCTTGTTAGCCTCTTTCCTGGACCGGAGGGAACAGAGAGTGAAGCT
Source organism: Lissotriton helveticus (assembly GCF_964261635.1). Classification (NCBI taxonomy): domain Eukaryota; kingdom Metazoa; phylum Chordata; class Amphibia; order Caudata; family Salamandridae; genus Lissotriton; species Lissotriton helveticus. The sequence continues at coordinate 872,305,824 of NC_136068.1, read as the reverse complement.
GGGAGAGTTCCTATCTCCATCCCTGCCGCTGAATTGGGGGGTCCCACAGGGGTCGGCGTTAAGTCCGACCCTGTTTAATATCTATGTGACCCCCCTGGCTAGGCTCATTAGATCTTTTGGGATGGAGGTAGTATCGTATGCCGATGATACGCAGATCTTACTGTCTCTCGCCGAGTCTGTCAGCTCCTCTGCCTCCAAGTTTAGACTCTGTATGGAGGCAGTCGCCCTCTGGATGATTAACAACTCACTGCGGCTAAATGGCGAAAAGACAGAGATCCTCGTATTCGGCGACAAGGAAGACATCTGGTCGGCCGAATGGTGGCCGGAATCTCTGGGGACCTGCCCGGCCCCAACGCGGGCAGCACGAAATCTGGGGGTCATGATCGATCCCTCCCTTGACATGGCTCTTCAAGTAAGGCGGACCATCTCTACCTGCTGGGGTATCATTGCAATCTTGCGCAAAATTAAATACTATCTTTCTGTGCAAGCTCGAAAACAGACGGTCGTGGCCTTGATAACATCTAGGCTCGACTATTGCAATGCCTTATATGCCGGGGCCAATAAAGGTCTGCTGCGAGGTCTCCAATCGGTGCAAAACGCTGCGGCGAAGTTTGTCCTGGATCTCCCAAAAAGGTCGTCTGCGACCGCTGCCAGGAAATCTCTGCACTGGCTCCCCATTGATGCTAGGATCTCATTCAAAGTGCTATGCCTGGCATACGGTGCTTTAAACAAGAAGGAGACTGGAGACATAAAAAATCTCCTCTCCTTGTATTCACCTGAAAGGAACCTCCGCTCCTCGTCGAAACTGCTCCTCACTGTACCTCGGGTGCGCAGAGCCAAATGGGGAGGCAGAGCTTTTTCGAATCTGGCTCCAAGATGGTGGAATATGGTTCCCCTGGAGATCAGGATCCTACCCTCAATGCCTTCTTTCAGAAGGGCTTTAAAAACTTGTCTCTTTGGCAGAGCATATCCTTAGCCTTGGGTTTTAGCCTTTTCCTTCTTTTTTTTCTGACCTTCTTTGTAGGCGCCTTCATGCCTTTGGGCAAAGTTGCGCGTTTATAAATTTATTTTCAATTCAATTCAGGTGCAACACAGGAAGAACACATGATGCATAAAAACACATTCAGAGGTGCAAGAAAAGAGAACACTTGATGCATAGAACATTCAGAGGTGTAAGAACAAGGGAGACACATGATGCATAAAAACATTCAGAGGTGCAAGAACACAACCCAATAGCGCAAAAACACATGATGTCCAAAAACTTTCAGAGGTGAAATAAAACCACACAATTGCGCAAAACTCACATAAGCCACTACCTGTGGCAGTCCCTAGGCCACTGGCCTTGTTGGTGCTAGGATGCCCTGTGTCTCAATGTCAGGGGCCTAAACGTAGCAGTTGCCCACAAAGTGCTGGGCAACTGGTGCAAACAACGGGGCCACACGTTGGAGCCTCGTGGGCTCAAGAAACAAACAGAATGCCCCCTGAGCCTCTGTGGCTCGTATAAATAAATAGTGCCTTGAGCCTCCCTCGTGACTCTACACACAGCAAGGTCGCCTGACCCTCTCAGGGCTCATAAATCAAAGAAATGCCCCAGGTCGGAGCCTCGCTGGGCTCTTAATCGCAAAATGCCCCCCAGGAGCCTTCGCGGCTCTAACAAAGAAATGCCGCCTGGATGGAGCCTCTCCGGGCTCAAGAACACCGTAAACCCCCTCAGAGCCTCTCGTGGTCTCTTTAACACAATGTGGCGGTAGGTGGAGTCCTTCTCGGGGGACTCGGCATCAAGGGAGGCCCCACGGGCCTCTCTGCACCCAGGCACTCGCGCTGGAGGGGAGGGGCGGGCACCGGCAATGTGCCCCGACGCCCCTCCTCTCCTTCCATGCACTCACCGGGTCTGGCAGGCTCGGCGGCGGGGACGGAGTGCTCCCGCTCCTCGGGATTCTCGTGGCAGTGTCTCCTCTCTGGGTGCGGGGCTCCCCCTCGATACCAGGAGCCCCAGAGCGGTCGCCGCCATCTCCTTCTCCGGTCTCCTCAGTGCTGGCCAATCACAGTGCGGCATCTCCAGCGGCCATTATCTCAAACGGCTCGGGCCGTGGCGGTGATGCGAAGGGGGCAGAATGAGGGGTGGGCACCCTCGCCAGATAAGATAAATAAACGGGGTGGCACCCGTAAATTAGGAAAATAAACGGGGAATAAAAGCGCTACCAAGAGCTACAGGGCCAACAAGGTCCCAGTAGAAATAAAGCACTCCCCAGCGCTAGAGACAGCAACAAAAGCTCTTCCAGGCGCTAGAAGCAGAGTAGAGTGCTATTAAGCACTGGGGGCCAAATAAAGCGCTCCCAGGCGCTAGAAGAACCAAAAGAAGGTCTCTGTCTCAAATAAAGCACTCCCCCAGTGCTACAAGCAAGGTCCAGCAGCAAAGGGAAGCAGAGGGGACCCAGCAAAAGGTCTCCAAAGTCCAAGATATGTCCATCAGGTATCCAGGGCAAATCAAAGTCCCCCTATCAGCCCAGGCAAGGCAGAGGGGTCCCCCAGACGTCCTTCAGGCATCCAGGGGCTGGAGCCTCAATACGTTGTCTCTTACCTTAAGTGGACAAGAATTCTTGTTGACAACGTAGGGAATTTCGCAGAGACGCAAGGGACCAACTTCCCAAAAATCTAACTAAAACTTGCTGACTAGACTTTACAGCTAAGTAATAACTAGAACTTCGGGAGGAGGGCCGGTACTGGACGTTGACTGGAGAGTTGAACGTCTTGCTGTCGACCTGCGAATCAACAAGGGTATGGTGTCTACTAAATAACTCTAGCCTTCTGAATTCCTACTTAAACTACTCTACCCTCTTCCCTCCTAAGTGAGCAAAAATCTAACTGACTCCTACCTGCTATCAGTTTGGTACTATCCACCGTCCAGTATTTCTTGTCTTGTCGGGAATGGAGTCTTTAAGTTATCTTGTTAGATGAGCTGGAGTTACGGCGATTGAAAGTCTGAAAATAAATAAACTCTTATTAAAATAGTTCTTTTTCAAAATGTTCTCTTTTCCCTTGACCCCTTCACCCTGCTACCTAAACTTACTTGGATATTATCTTCATAATGTTTATAGGTGGGTTCTGATTTCCTTTTTATCTTAAACCTAAGAAAAGAATAGACTAAGAACAAAAACAACTAGTGCAAACCTAAATCACAATAACTCCTTGTGAATTAGATTGTGTCAAAAATCTTTCCCAAACAGATTCGACCTTTTCAATTATTCAAAGGTTCCCAAAAGACACCGAACAATATAAACATAGCCCAAGTTATATTTCCCCTCAAAGTTCGACAAACACTTTAGTCAATGTCTCTTTCTTGCGTGGGGCGCCTTGCTATCTTCTTTCAAATAATTCACTTAGCTTTAAATGTCTTCTTTTTTCATTTGCAGGTTGAAGGTCTTGTGCTCCTAGCGATGATTTCCTCTCCGGTGAAGAGCTGTAAACTGGAGGGCTGAAATCCGAGGTCAGGAACTCGAGTTGTTGCTCTCTTGAAAGTCAGAAGCAAAGCGAGTTCCAGAAGCCTGGGTGCGGTTTAAATACCGACCGCACCCAGGAGAAACATGCGCACGCACGCTTAGCCGCCCTTGGTTTTCAGACGGCTTTCAGACGGCAGAATCGGCAATATTAGCAGATGCACAGCTGAACTGCAGAACTTGAAATGCAACTATTTAGTCCATAAAAATTGCCTAAATAAAAATGAAATATCACAGCTAAAACTCAAAACCTTACCCAGAAGTGTCAAAACGGCACATTTTACATTAAAAGCATGTTGAAACACAAGTCACTACACACATACTCTCAAGAGGTGCTGGTGGATAGGGGTGTTTTTTTTTTGGATGGGATAAAACAGCTATGTACTAAGAATGTACATGACTGTTAACAGAGTAAATAATGTTTATGGATTTAGTGACCTGCATGATATATAAAGGCAAAGTGCTTTAAAACAGTACAGAATCTCTAGACATAGGCAGGAGGATCATGACAGTACTCCCTCCTCAAGATCCCCCCTAAAACCGGTGAAATAGGTTTAGGTTTCTCAGGATGTTGAGCATGGAACCTTTTTAGTAATTTGGGAGCATTCTTTAAATGTTCTAAAGGTTCCCAAGATCTTTCCTCAGGTCCGTATCCTTTCCAGTCTATAAGGTAAAACAACCTTCCCCGAGATTTTTTAGAATCCAAAATTGTTTTTACTTCGAATTCTGGATTTCCCTCAATGTCAATAGAGGAAGGAGGTTGGATGAATCGAGTTTGAGAGTGAAAAGGTTTGATTAAAGACACATGGAATACTGGGTGGATTTGATACTTGGCAGGTAAAGTCAACCTCACACAAACAGGATTAAGAACCTTTTCAATGGGAAAGGGACCAATAAACCTAGGATTAAATTTACGATTCCCCTTCAATTTTAAATTTTTAGTGCTTAGCCAAACCTGATCTCCAGATGTATAAAGTGGTGGTTCTGATCTATGTCTATCAGCAAACCTTTTCTGATCTTCTTTAGCTCTAGCTAAATTGAAGGCGGCTTGTTCCTGAATTGAAGACAATTTGGATACATATTCAGAAATAGCTGGTACATGATTGAGTTCTTTGATTTCTTTTGGAAAAGACTTGGGGTGATAACCTAGGTTACAAAAAAAAGGTGACATGCCTAAGGAGGTATGATCAACATTGTTATAAGCAAATTCCAGTTGACTTAGGAGTGTTGACCAATCCTCACTTACATTGGTTAACATACAGCGAATGAATTGCTCAATAGTTTGATTGGTACGTTCAGTAAGACCATCAGTTTGAGGATGATAGCTAGAGGATAAACGAATATCCATATTTAAAAGAGATTTTAAGTTTTGCCAAACACGTGAAATGAATTGAGACCCCCTATCTGAAATAACCACTGATGGAATCCCATGTAAACTAATAACATTTTCCATCAACAAATGAGCCAGTTCCATGGAAGACGGTAATTTTTTTAGAGGGACAAAATGAGCCATGCGTGAAAACTGGTCTACAATAGTCAGAATTGTGGTAAAACCTTTCTTAGTGATTGGTAATTCGACAATAAAATCTAAAGAGATAGTGTGCCATGGTTGAGGTGGTATGGGAAGAGGATTTAACAAACCGCTAGGACTTTGATGAGAAGATTTATTCTGAACACAAACACCACAAGTCTCAACAAAAAGTTGCACATCTTTAAACATGGAAGGCCACCAGAAGGTTCTCTTGATTAAATCATAGGTCTTTATCTTACTTGGGTGAGCAGATAGAGCAATATCATGATGGAAATGAAGGATCTTTTTCTTTATTGCATCTGAGGGTACAAAAATGAGATTTTGCATAAAGATCAAATCATCCTTTTCTTGTAGATAAGGATGTGTTTCTTTCCATACCTTGAATTCTTTCTTTGCCAATTCTTTTTTAATTTCTGAAATAACATCGCACACTGTAACACTGGCTTGAAAGCGTGACATAGGTATCACTGGATTTACTTCAGAAGGAGAATCAACAACACTTTCTCCCATTCTAGACAAGGCATCGGCTTTCAGATTCTCTTTTCCTGGTCGATAGGTGATAACAAAATTGTAATCGTTAAAAAACATTGACCATCTCAACTGTCTTGCAGATAGAGCCTTAACAGATCTCAATGCTTGAAGATTTCTATGGTCAGTATATATCGTTACTGGGTGTCTAGCTCCTAGCAAGTAATGGCGCCATTCTTCAAAAGCTGCTTTTATTGCTAGAAGTTCTTTATCTGCGATCGCATAATTCAATTCAGCTTCAGATAATTTTCTAGAAAAATATGCAATTGGGTGCATCTGTCCTGTATCAATATGTCTTTGAGACAATATGCCTCCAACTGCATACTGGGAAGCGTCTGCTTCAACGATAAAAGGCTGACTGGGATCAGGATGGGAAAGAATAGGGGCTGAAGTAAACTTTTTCTTGAGATGTTGGAATGCTTCTTCGGCTAGATCAGTCCACAGAAATTTAACACCTTTTCTTAACAACTTAGTGATGGGAGTAATAGTTTTAGAAAAGTCTTGAATGAACCGACGGTAGAAATTTGCGAATCCCAAAAAACTTTGAACCTGCTTTACAGAAGAAGGACTGGGCCAGGATTTCACCGCTTCTACTTTCTTTGGATCCATTTCTATTCCCTTAGGACTGATGACATATCCCAAAAACTCTACTCTTGTAGTGTGAAATAGACTCTTTTCCAATTTGACATACAAAGAATTCGAAAGCAATTTTTGAAGAATAGCACGGACCTGCTGTACATGCTCCTCTTCTGAATTAGAAAAAATTAGTATGTCATCAATATAAACAACACAGCATACATCAATGAATTCATGCAGAACTTCATTTATAAAAAATTGGAAAGCAGCTGGGGCATTGCAAAGTCCAAAGGGCATGACTTGGTATTCGAACAGTCCAAATTTTGTGCGGAATGCTGTTTTCCATTCGTCGCCCTTTCGAACACGTACCAAATGATAAGCTCCGCGCAAGTCCAATTTTGTATAAATGGTCGCCTTTTTGATCTGATCTAACAAGGTGGGAATCAGAGGCAAAGGATATCTGTTCTTTACTGTTACATTATTCAAAGCTCTATAGTCAATACACGTGCGCAATTCACCTCCCTTTTTCGGAATAAAAAAAGAGCTGAAGAGACAGGAGACTTGGAATGACGAATAAAGCCATTTGCTAAATACTCATCTAAATATTCTCTAAGATGAGCATTCTCTGGTTCCGTTAATGCATATATCCTGCTACAAGGTAGAGTAACCCCTGGGACAAGATCAATTCTACAATCAAAATCCCTGTGTGGAGGAAGAGTATTCACCTTTTTCTTATCAAATACGTCTTGAAGATCAGAGTAAACAGGTGGAACCCCTTCTATTGCCAACACACAGGATGAATCAGAAGGAAAGTTAAATCCCTGGATAATTTCTCCGGATCTTTCTAGGAGAAAGCATTTATTAACACAATGTGGTGACTGAAAAGTCATCGTCTGAGATACCCAATCTATGCCTGGATTATGTTTGATCAACCAAGGAATTCCTAGAATCAACTTGAATTGAGGGGCGTCTATAATGTCAAATTGGATCTTTTCACGGTGAATGGGTGAACAGTCCATGTCAAGAATTTCGGATTGTCGATTTATCGGTCCAGAAGTTAATTCTTTACCATCTACTGCTCTAACTATCTCAGGATGATCTTTTAGGATAGATTCAAATCCTAACTGGGAGAAAAAGTGAGTGTCAATAAAGTTTCCCGTTGCCCCTGAGTCTATAACTGCTTCTACCTTTTTAGTCTGAGAGGTAGGAGATAAACTTTGTAACTCAACAAGAATACCAAAATGCTTACATCCCAAAGGTGGAACAGTAGAGGCCAAACTGGAAATTACACTCGATGAACCGACCTCTTCTTTCATCGAGTTTTCTAGTTTTCCGATGACTCCTGTTTTAAAGCTAAATCCGAAGATTTTGGCTTTAATTTATTTGGTCTGGTTGGACAGTCTCTTACAAAGTGTCCCGTTTTACCACAATATAGACATTGGTTTAGTTTTCGCCTCTTTTCTTTTTCATCTTTTGAGAGTGGACCCCGAACTGTTCCTATTGCATAGGTTCTACAGGATCTGGTTTAGAGCTAACTTCGTTTACTGTAGTATTTCTATCCTTAACAAACAAAATTTTATGTTCACTCTTTCCCTTTTCGCCCTTTCTTTCACTAAGACGATGGTTCAGTTTTACCACGAGGTCAATGAACTCATTGATATCGTCAGGGGGTTCTAAAATTTGCGTTACCATGTCCTTCAAATCTTCCCGGAGGCCTCTATAGAAAATAGAAATTCTTTTATCATACGGCCAATTAGCCTCGAGTACCAATCGATTGAAATGGGATATGTAATGGAGTAAATCAGAAGACCCTTGTTTTAAATTCAATAACTCATTGTCTGCGGACTGCACAAAGACATGTTTAGCAAAAATCTTTTTTAAGGCACGTTCAAAATTCCTGAAATTGTACAAAATTGGGTCAGCCCTTTCTACCAAAGGAATTGACCAAAGAGCAGCATCACCTCCAAAGTATGATAACATAAAGGCTACTTTGGATGAATCATCAGGAAAGGCAGACTTCTTGGCTAAAAAATGTAAATGACATTGTTGCAAAAATATGGAGAACTTATTACAATCTCCATAAAAACGTTCTGGTTGAGCTAAAGGGGTAGGCATAGGGGTAACTACTTGAATCTGAGTTTGCACTCCAGATTCAGAAGATGAAGCCTGCAAAGTGACTGGATTCTGCTGAATTGCAGCTTGTAGCGCAGTCATGTAATTTCTTAAAGAAACATTTTCATCCCTAATGTCTTTTAAAACCGCTGCTATTTCCTGCAAGGTAACTTGGTCCATTGCGTCTGGGCGAAATATTCTTCTTGGGCTTTGCCTTCTGTCAAGACCTCAATACGTTGTCTCTTACCTTAAGTGGACAAGAATTCTTGTTGACAACGTAGGGAATTTCGCAGAGACGCAAGGGACCAACTTCCCAAAAATCTAGCTAAAACTTGCTGACTAGACTTTACAGCTAAGTAATAACTAGAACTTCGGGAGGAGGGCCGGTACTGGACGTTGACTGGAGAGTTGAACGTCTTGCTGTCGACCTGCGAATCAACAAGGGTATGGTGTTTACTAAATAACTCTAGCCTTCTGAATTCCTACTTAAACTACTCTACCCTCTTCCCTCCTAAGTGAGCAAAAATCTAACTGACTCCTACCTGCGATCAGTTTGGTACTATCCACCGTCCAGTATTTCTTGTCTTGTCGGGAATGGAGTCTTTAAGTTATCTTGTTAGATGAGCTGGAGTTACGGCGATTGAAAGTCTGAAAATAAATAAACTCTTATTAAAATAGTTCTTTTTCAAAATGTTCTCTTTTCCCTTGACCCCTTCACCCTGCTACCTAAACTTACTTGGATATTATCTTCATAATGTTTATAGGTGGGTTCTGATTTCCTTTTTATCTTAAACCTAAGAAAAGAATAGACTAAGAACAAAAACAACTAGTGCAAACCTAAATCACAATAACTCCTTGTGAATTAGATTGTGTCAAAAATCTTTCCCAAACAGATTCGACCTTTTCAATTATTCAAAGGTTCCCAAAAGACACCGAACAATATAAACATAGCCCAAGTTATATTTCCCCTCAAAGTTCGACAAACACTTTAGTCAATGTCTCTTTCTTGCGTGGGGCGCCTTGCTATCTTCTTTCAAATAATTCACTTAGCTTTAAATGTCTTCTTTTTTCATTTGCAGGTTGAAGGTCTTGTGCTCCTAGCGATGATTTCCTCTCCAGTGAAGAGCTGTAAACTGGAGGGCTGAAATCCGAGGTCAGGAACTCGAGTTGTTGCTCTCTTGAAAGTCAGAGGCAAAGCGAGTTCCAGAAGCCTGGGTGCGGTTTAAATACCGACCGCACCCAGGAGAAACGTGCGCACGCACGCTTAGCCGCCCTTGGTTTTCAGACGGCTTTCAGACGGCAGAATCGGCAATATTAGCAGATGCACAGCTGAACTGCAGAACTTGAAATGCAACTATTTAGTCCATAAAAATTGCCTAAATAAAAATGAAATATCACAGCTAAAACTCAAAACCTTACCCAGAAGTGTCAAAACGGCACATTTTACATTAAAAGCATGTTGAAACACAAGTCACTACACACATACTCTCAAGAGGTGCTGGTGCACGGGATAGGGGTGTTTTTTTTTGGATGGGATAAAACAGCTATGTACTAAGAATGTACATGACTGTTAACAGAGTAAATAATGTTTATGGATTTAGTGACCTGCATGATATATAAAGGCAAAGTGCTTTAAAACAGTACAGAATCTCTAGACATAGGCAGGAGGATCATGACACCCAGAGAGGCAAGCCTTTCCCCTGAGCCCAAGCAGCAGCACGCCCCTGGCAGGATTCAAGTCAGAAACAAGAATATTTTGTAAGGGGACACAGCCCCATTTTATACTATAAAATCCTTTGTCTAAAGGGTGCAGGCAGTGTGAGAAGCAGCTAGAACTGGTTATAGGGAACTCCTTTCAGTATGAGGGGCAGAGGTGACAGTCACCCAGCGGGAGGTGGAGCCAGCATTGTGGCAGGCAGGCACAGCCTTATTCACTCCCAGGTGCTATCTCCTCCCACTTCCCTAGTTGCAGATGCAGTCATTCAACCAAGGGCTGACTCAGACAACCTCCTGGGGGCTCCCCAGCCCCTGTCATCCTCAAACCAGACAGTCAATCCACAAGCAGGCCCAGGCACTCCTGGAGCCAGGCTGCAGCCAATCACACGCCAGGCACAAATTACACAAATATGCCAACTTCTAGAAGTGGCACTTCTACACTAGACAGAATCATGCCGCATATATCATTGCGCAGCATTCAATCTCAAGAGTTCGCACATGCCAAACTCAACCCTGCACTCCCCACACATCAGGAACTACCATGGTCACACATATTCCCCATGCATTCCTACGGGAGGGCAGGTCACTCTCACACATACACAGAGAGCTCACGCACTTCACACTGTACCACAGTGAAAAAGTGCACAGATGCCTAAAATCACCAACACCAGGTCACAGAAACAGGCTAGGCAAAAGCAAAAAGTTTCGGGGTGAACCTGCCAAAAAGGGCCAGGACCAACAGTTGTCAAATTTTATGTGAAGTTATTAAAACTCCAAAAATATCTCACATTTTAATATTTAGTTTCTCCTTTAACATTTTTAACATTATACATTTTTGGACAATCATTCCCATAATACACTTCCATGCCGGCCTCTTGGTAATTTATAAAAAGCATTCTTCCCACAAATATAATACACTCCAGAAAAGATAGGATCAACACCCTCAAAATATCTTTATCAGATCTCTAACATTTCAACTGTATGTTCACTGGAACCTACAAAAATCGTATTAGTATTTGTTATTTTCCTAAGTATACAAAGTTTACGTTTATGTTGCAGATCTACAGCTAATGAAGCCATTCCATCTAATACTTTATAATCTTCTTGCAGTAGTTTCTAAGGAGGTAATTTAGGCAATCAAATAGTATTCATTGCTATATTATCTCATCTACTTACCACAAAATGTATAAAATAATTTTCAGCTTTCACTATTTTGCATGTTAGGCTATTTCTAAATGCATGAGCCATCTCCAAGGATTGAGACACCCTCAACAACCGATGAAGTAATTTGCATACATACTTAGCAAATACCAACATCCATGGTATTAATGTATTCACATATCAGTCTTGTATACACATTTGCAGCAAGCCAGTTACATAACATCATGATGTCGAGTTCCAAAATTTAAATAAATATAATCAGCATCATTAACCTCTGCAGTTTCAGAAGAAATGGTATGTTTAGAGTTTTTTACAGGGACATAGAGTGGTAAATTCAAAATAATAAACAAAGCAAATAATAACAAAGAAATTATAGAAAAGATTCTAGTAAATAAACATTTACATCTGGAAGTGATTCTAGAGCTAGACTCCATGGCATCTCCGGATTCAGATTGTGTAATTAGAAACTTCAAAAATAGCATCAGTGGTTAGAGTAAATTGTTAGCAACGTTTGGCACACAAACTATTGAGACACAGTTTAGCAGCTTCTTTCAATATGGAAAGATTCTCATATCAGCTTTGTTGATAAGTATATTCAAGACAAATTATGTCAGTCCTTCAATTGGTACATCAAAGTTGAAATACAGATTCACAGCAAAGTTAGTTTCAAGGAAGTTCAGGTGGATTTGTAATAATACAATGGGTAATAAACTCTTGTTCCCATTTATTACTGTCAAATAAGTCCATTCAGCAGATGAGTACTTTTGATTGGGTATTCTTGCTATTTTCGATCTCCTACCAATGGTTTGCCCATCATAATTATCACTTTGATCAGAGTGTTCAGCGCTTTCAGGAAATAGTGGTGGTACTCATCCTGTTGTCAGGCAACTTCTCAGAATCTCACCTCTTGTGGGCCATCAGTCTCGGGGGTATTGCTCGCTTTCTTAGTGCACTATCTAATTGTTAGGATCCTTATCTCTCGCAGTCAACTGTATTTGCTTAGACCCTTTGATACCTACTATTGACTCTCTCGGACCCCCTTAAGGCCAAACGAGGGCTGTCCCAGCAGCTTGCTGGTCTCCAGCAGCTTGACTAACCTGATCCCATCACTAGGACTGAGGTCATGGCACTGCTCCTGTTGAACCGCAAAAGCAGCTTTTCCAACCAGGTGAGACACAGAACATACCACATCAGCCAGTCCCTTGTAGTAGTCCAAAATATGATGGTTTGCTATATTCACGTGTGCATTAGCAGGAACAGCTGGTAGGGTCATCACTCAACCTATCCTAACTTGGTGAGCCGACAGTTCTGTCCTCCTGTTTGATGTACTTCTGAGACTCATCACTCAAAAGGCAATGCATCTGGCCATTTCAAAGACTTGGAAGCACACACCTTCGCCAATCTAGATTTCAATGGGCCATTTACCAGCTTTATCTAGCCAGAAGCCTCTGGCCAATAACTGCAAAGGAGCTAGTGATCCACCTGTAGTGTGGCATACAACATTTTCAGGACCTCATTATTAAAATGAGTTCCTCGATTTGACTCAAGAGAAGTCGAAAATCAAAACCGCAGAATCAATTCCTTTAGCAATAGTTTTGCCACAGTCAAGCTATCATTCCTGAGTGTTGGATAGGCTTCAAACCATTTTTAGAAAATATACACAATGACCAAAATGTTTCTCAGACCATTGCATGGGTGCATCTCAATGAAGTCCATTAGCATTTGATTGAAGGGACTTGCAGATTTACCATTGTGACTCATCACAACCTGAATTTTTTCTCCCTGGTTCTGGTTCTGACATACCACACATCTATGGCACAATGTTTGAGATGTTACTCTGAATCTAGGATTAAACCATAGCTGTTGCAAAAGACGAACCATTGCATCTCTTCACATATGTGCCAGATCATAATAGTATCTCACCATTTATGGCAATAAAATGTCAGGTAATACAGATCTGCCATAAGTGTAAACCCAAACATCGCCATCTCTTTTAGTGCAACCTGCACGCACCCAAACTTGCTGTTCAATTTCTGTCACCTCCTCTTGCAACTTCCTCACCTCGTCCCGAGTACCTACTGCTGACAACAATAAGTTTCAATATGTGATGTCTAATGTTCCTTTCAGTATTGCTTCTTCAAAGGCATGCATATTTAATGCACAATACCTTGCCATCTCATCAGCATATCGGTTCGAGGCTGTTACATAGTCTGTATCTTGTCTGTGAGCAACACACTTCGCGACCGTAATTTGGACAGGCAATTGTAGGGACTGCAAACGTTTCCTCACAGACTGTCCATTTTGTGTTGGCGATCCAGAGGATATAATGCACTCATGTTGTCACCTTAATTGCCCATCCTCATGCACGACTCCCAAGCTGTACTGACTATCTGTGTAAAGTGTAACTCTAAGTTGCTCTAAAATGCTGCAAGCTCGGGTGAGTGCAACATGTTCTGCAACGTGCGCAGAAAACACAAATTGCAACCATGATGCTTCCACAACACCTCTAACTGTACACACAGCATATGCAGCTTTCAGATTTCATTCATTGTCTCTCAAACAAGAACCATTAACAACCAACCTTTCATTGTCTGTCATACAAAAACCTTCAACAAATAACACATGATCTAATTCAGGTAATGGTTCATACAAATTATCAGGACGCGGCTTCATACACAACTCAGTCATATCCAAACAATCATGTTCCACCTCATCAGTCACATTCCCATTTCCACACAATGGCTTTAGAGTAGCTGGATTTAGAATCATGCACCTTTTAAGCGCCACATTCTCTGAACCCAACAGAATCAGCTCTTACTGTGTACGGGTACGTGTCAACAGTATCTCCACTGAATGGGGTACAAATGCAGTCAGTGGGTGTCCCATGACTATGCTTCATATTGTCCAAGACTCACACATGCAACTGTTTTAGGCATTCAGGCAAAGCAGCTGCAACAGGGTTGAAGGTCGCCAAAAAGGAGGCGATAGGTCTGTTATGCGTTCATGCATTTGTTTAAGAGTGTAGCCTTCTCTTTCACTGCAAAATAACACAAAGCATTTGTGTTGTCTGGCATTCCCAGTGCTGGTGCCCTGAAAAGACCTTCTTGCAGCACAGTGAAGACTGTCATACAACTGCCATCCTAGGGTACTGGAACAGACATCTTTGTGTGTCAACCTCTGAAGAGGTTTTGCTGTCAATAAGAAATTTGGTATCCATTGCATGCAATAGCCCACCATTCCCAAGAACATGCAGACTTCCTTGTGTGTCGGAGGATTCATATTAAGAATCGATGAGATTTTTTCCTGTGACACTTTCCTCACTCCCTTCTCAATGTGATGTCCTAAGTACACAACTTCTGTTTTGCAAAACTTTAACTTAGTCAGGGAAACGTTATGTCCTTTCTCTACTAAGTTGTTCAAAGGGGCATTTGTATCAATTCTGCAAGATTCTTTTCTATTTGATACTATCAGTAGGTCATCAATATGATGCTCTAACTGAATTATTCAGCATTTCCAGACAGTTTAGATTATCTTTGAGTATCTGGTTAAAGAATGAGGGGCTTTACATTTACCCATGTGGGACTTTGCACCATGCCAAAATATGATTGCCAAAATGGATAGCAAAAAGATATTGACTAATCACATGCAATGGAATTGAGAAAAATGTCTGACATAAGTCAATAACCGAAACTCATTTGGCTTTGCATAGTATTTCAAACAATATCACAGCTGGATTTGGTACAATGGGACAACATGGAAAAATTTAATTTACCCAACGCAAATCCTGCACAATATGATACTTGCCATTCAGCTTCTGCAAGCCCATAATGGGAGAGTTACATGGACTTCCCATTATCTCCTTTAAAATCCCTTTTTCAACCATCAGTCGATCAGACGAGTAATTCCAGGAATAGTATCTGGAGTCAAAATGTTGTGTGCATATTCTGCATTTGATTTAACTGCAATTTGGACTGGTTCAACACCTTTAATTAGTCAAATGTATGTACCTGTAAAGTTTTTTCTCACACACAGAAGGGGAGAGGGTCTACACACAACTCACCACCCCGAACCCCATAAAGTAAATGTAACATACACAAAAAAACGGGTGGCGAGGAAAGAAAAGCACATGCAGGAGTGTAAAAGCAGTGACACATTTGTGTATAGTGAAAAACTGCCCTCATTCACACACAATGTGTGTGACATGCTTCATCATCGGGTCTGCTGCGAAGCCCAGGCATAGCCACGCACCGGCGGAGCATAGGGAGGGGAAACAAATAATACAAAAACAAAGTGCAACACAAGACTGATAGTGACAACAATGTTCACAAACAAACACAAACATTCCAAGACTGGGTACAGTGATAGAACAAAAAAATGCAGTAGGGAATAGTGAGGTTAAAACTGGCTCCTGGATACCAAATATAACTTTATTAGTAGGTTCCAAGGTCAGGATTAAAACTAAATAACGGATGGTAGTGCTAAGGTAGGATAATAGGGCCCCCTAGCATCCCTCCTTTACTGCTACAGTCAACATGTTTCGACCTATACGTGCCCTCAAATGATTGGTCACCTCGTTCTTCTTCAGGACGTCTGACTGTCTCAGTCTCGTATAATACCCCCTTACCTTAGTTCGGTGCTATAAGGGTATTAGTCACTTTTGCCAATCAATGTGGGGCAATGTGGAGGGAGTTCCGCCAACAAGGGTGACATAAACAAGTTTATTGAAACATACTACTCGACCTGGCGTCTGGAGGGTGGGGTCCCAGGGAACACAACTGTTCCGGTGGATGACTCCAGCACTACTTGTGCCCCTCTCAGTAACGCCACGGCTGTACCTGTAAAGTCCCAGACTTTAGGTAACACCGTATCTCTCAGTTCAATGGGCAAGGCCTAATTTGTCAATAGAGGATACATTACCACGTCAGATTTCTTAAGGACAAGTTTAAAAAGAAACATCTTCGTCATTTGTGTGAAACTTAATACTTCTTGGTGTGCAGTAGATAGAGCAAGTTAACTTACATAGTAAGTCACGTCTAAGCAAATTCACTGGACTTATATCACACACCACAAATTGATTTCATTCCTCAAAGGACCCTATTTTAACCGTGAGAGGTTCTGAAATTGGGGTGGACAAAATTTTATTCACAACTCCTACAACTTAGATACTTTCTGCCTAGAGTGGTAGGTTAGGAATCTCTGCTGTTGTTACAGTAGAGTGGGTAGCGCCAGTGTTGACAAGGAATAAGACATGATTTGCATCCTCTTCTCCATCCACTTAGGGACCACTCTGGTCTACCTCTAAGGCTGCGCCAGTCCTCTGCCCCTCTCAAGCACCGCCAGGCTGGTGGGTCCTGATCAAAAATGTCTAACTGAATCAAATACTGTTTTGCTACATTCTGATTCTGATAAGGATTTCTGTTCATATACTGTTTCTGATTTACATTGTACCTTTTCACCTGTACATTCTGTTGAGGCATTGGAGCTCGGGGCATTTGCATTCAATGGAATATAATAGAGTTTTGCATTTTTGACCTTGTCCCTGTTGAGTCTGTGTCAAGGGTTTTCCTTCATACTGTACGTATTTTACATTCTGAATTTTATTCACTGCATTGTTCATGATTGAATAATAAAGTAAACACAAGGAGATGATGGATGGAGCGCTAAAACTTTTCAGACACTCTATCATTGTTCTTTAGCGTACTTCACCACCTCAGTTCAGACATAACTGTATGACCCTGTGACTCATGGAAAGAGTCCAACCCGAACTGCCAAGCCATGTCTTCCCTGGACCAGAAACACGCATCCTGGGACCGGTTTTGGGCTAAAAGCCCTCATCAGCATTCTTATTATTAATCGGGGTACTATAACCTTTAAGCCATTTTTTGAATTCTTGAGGAGTAAATCCTGATTGGTCTCTTGGAGTATTTATTTCATATCCTCCATTGCACTTGCTGTTAAGTGCAGATCCCCAAATGAGCAGTCATATAAGAAGCATGATAAGTCATTTCAGGAGGCCCACTCGGTCTGGGACAGTAAAAAGGTGGACACCTTTGAAACATTCTGTTTTTCGGGTTAATCTGATTCTGATTTAGGACATAACCAATATTGCAGACATTTGCAGGAGTATTGCTTCCGGTCAGAACCATATATGTCTTAAGCAATGATCTTGTTTTCAATCCTATTGACTTACCTTGTGCTGTATTTACTCCAGTAGGCACAGCCAAATTGCAAACAGTGTTTACCTATAACTCAGACTTGTAAAAGGGTACACCAGGACCAATGGTAATGGGAACAGTTAGAGCATCTGGTGCATTTGAATCAATCTTATTTCTGTCTTCCCTTTTACAGGAGAAAGAAGTGTATGCTCTTTTTAGATGTCAGGTATTAAAGATGCATAAAGAATCTCAGTGGTACTAGTGTAGGGTAAACTCTCACTTGACATCTCATTATAAGATGTGGACAATCCATCAATAAATCATTTAAGGGTTCATCATTTATGTCACTCTCTGTGCTTTCGTTCCCGGTGTCATTCTTTTCTGTCTCTGTATGTTTCCTTTTCTCTTTTCTTGATCCCGTATCATCCCATTCGACTTCTAACACAGGATATATTCCAGTGCCATGTAATTAATCTTCTCTCCATCTTTTCTGTTGTGTTGTCTTACTTCTGCGTTATGATCAATAGTTCTCCTGTGTCTCCCTCGGTCATTTTCTTACTCTTTCTGATTGGCTAACGTTCCCATGTATTTAAAGCTTCAATTACAGTAGATCTTGGTGGAGGTCTCATTTCATATAATTTCCTCCTTAAGTTCTCAATAATTCTCAGATCAAATGTTCCATAACGAGGAAGCTGTAAACCCTTGTCTCCCTCTGTTATTTTGTGCGAAAAATCAAGCCACAAACATGGATGTAGTCCTTTGTCCATCATAATAAAATATCCTGGTGTACCATCAGGTGGTGCTTCTACCTTTGCTCTAACAGATTAGGGGCCACATGTATCAAGGTCCGAATTTGCGATTTTGAAATTGCGATTTTTACCGAATCGCAGATTCAGAATCGCAAATCGGTATGTATGAAAGAAATCGCAAATAAATAGCCATTCGGTAAAAATTGCTATTTATTTGCAAGAACCCAAAAAGCGATTCCTTAAACCCCAAAAATCGCAATTTTGCGATCGCTAACGGAAAAAATCGCAATTTAGCGAATTTCGCAAATCAGCCAATCGGAAACTCTGGTGCAGCTTGATGACATCACTACCAGGAAGCGACTGACTACCCATGCTGCACCAGAGATTCTGAGTGAGAGTCACAGTGAGGGAGAGTGGGAGTGTGAACAGTTCTACAGACACACCATGGCTGAAAGTGGAGACATGGCAATGCCTGAAACACAGCAGCAGCAGCAGCAGCAGCAGCAGGAGGGAGAAAGTTCCAGAAAAAGAAAACAAAAATTCTCTGAGGCAGAACTGGAGACATTGATACAGGAGATGGTGCCCAATCATAATTTGCTGTTTGGAAGGAATTCCCTGAAGGTGCCAGAGACCCGTAAGAGACGCATTTGGGCTGCCATATAGGCTAAAGTGAACGCGCTGGGAGTGACACACCGGAGTGTGGATGTACTACGAAAGCGCTGGTACGACCTGTGCCAGCGCTCCAAGGAGAAGTTGGCTGCCAGGCTGAAGCAGTCACGGCACACCGTTGGAGGGACCTCAACTGTGCCGGACTCCACACCTCTGGAGGAACTTGTGGAGGGTACCCTGCCACCAGCAAGCGTGATGGGCGTGGCTGACCTAGACAGCTCAGATCAACCAGCATCTAGACCAGGTAAGAAGCATGCCATCACACCCCTAACACCCCCCAGACACCCCCCAGCAGCGACCTAGGGTCAGGGAAAAAAATTTCATGCCAGAGCAGGTACACAGGCAGACCCAGCAATGCATCTTGGGAGATGTAGTCACATGAAAATCAAAGTTGTGTTCATCAGCCACGCTAGTCAAATATTGCATGTGCAGGTCAGGAAAGGGAAATAAAAAAGTAATGTAATCCAAAACTGTGAAATATTTTATTTTCACATTGCAAATGAGTAAAGTTAATAAATGTCTGCTGTTCTGTCCACAGCACCATCTACAACACAGCCTACAGGCTATGGAACAGTGACCGAACGTCCAGACACTGGAGACGCAGGGCAGGAGCAAGAAACAGATGGGGAGGACAGCCCTGTGAATCCTCCAAAAAAACAGAGGAGAAACATAGTGAGACCACTACCACCAATGGAGGACGAGGCAGAGGACAGCAATGGTAATTTGAACTCTGATGACACACGGCCACAGCAAGAGTCCCGTCCACAAGACAGCCAAGTCCCACGAGGCACAGCCAGGCGCAGACATCGCATGACCAGCAGTTTTGGAGATCAGGGGGATGAATCTGTGTTTGCCGGCCTGGAATTGAATATGTTGCAGGTGCAGCGCCTGCAAGCAAAAAGCATTACGGCATTACAAAGCGAGCTGAGGGCAGGGCTCAGGGGAATACAAGGCGAACTGAGGGGTGCCATGAATGCGCTTTGTGGTGAGCTGCACGCAGAACGTGCAGCTAGGCGCAGAGAGCTTGAGCGCATGGACCGATATACACGGGCCATCAACCGCTTGGCCTCTGCCACTAACATCAGACCAGGCGCAGCATTGTAATGCAGCTGGAGTTTTCACATGGCATCCAGGAAATTGCTACAGCAGTTGTGCAGGCAACATCTGCTCTTGACGAGCTGCGGGCAATCTGTACTACAGGCCCTGGAGTACTGACTCCCAGTGAAGAGGACGCACAGTCAGTGCGTAGCACCAACACCCCACCACCCGTCATGGAGAGGCTCCGTAGTGGCAGGAACAATAGGCCTGCTACGTTCAATTAGCATTAAGCGGTGCAACAAGCAGCTGGGGCCTTAGCTTGGCTGCGCCGCATATGGGGGGTTCAAGACTTGACTTTGCAATCACTCCTGTATAACTGTAGCACTGTGAGTTTGTGACGGGGTGGCGGGGCTAGGGAGTGACAATGATGATGTACACGCAGACGGCTGGTCTGCTCTACCGTTGACCCCCCTTTCTGTTGTCCCTATACAGACTGATGCCTATGCTGCCGTACCTGGGGATTGGTGGTCAGCTGTCCCGCGGATAACCCCGGTCACCACTGCAGTGAATGATGACCCTGGCCTGCAGGACTGGGGCTCAAAAGAGACCGATAGCATATGGACCTGTGCTCCGGTACACGATCACGGCCCCTTTAACTGTAGACTACACGACGGCATGGCCCCGCCCCCTGAGGGCGTCGAGGAGTCAAAAGCAGGAAGAGAGAAGAAGACGACGGACGGCGTTTCCCTGGAGGCGGAAGGTGTGTTGGAGTGGAGACGGAGAGCAGCGGAGACGAGTGTTGGTAGCGGAGGAGAAGCGTGTGGAAAGAGCCCAGCTGAGAGCGACAAGCCAGGAGGCCACCGATTTGGCGCTTCGCCCTGCCACGGTCCCACGGGAGGAGCGTGGCTGGACAAGGTACGGGGTACTGTGGCCGGCTGGGTGGGGAGGAGCGACCCGAAGAAACCGAGAGCCCCAGTGTAAATATTGTACAGTCTGCATAGTCCCCCTCCCTTCACGAGCACACCGGACGGCTGTTGTTAATTGAGCACTTGGTTGTCCCTCACTCCCTGGGCCCTTGCAAGTCGTGCACGGACGTCCCAGTGAATGTGCCTTCTCTTGTTTTTCTTTCCTTTCCGGAACGCCTCCGGACGAGTCTGCACTCCTGCACCAGAAGGCACCGAGAGCTGCTACCCTCCATACCGGCGAGCCTGACTCGACACCCTACATCACTCTGGAGTATTCAGGATTCACAAGAGGTGTCAGGACGGAGACCTCAGACTTTGCCAAACTAAGAGTGTCCTCTAAGAGGCGTAAAGCTTACTTGAAAATAAAGCCTTCTTTAAGAGCACTCTTCCCTGACTCTGCATCTTTGGATCCCTCCCCCCTAGCTTCAGCTGCGCCTTCCCCTGTGTTCCCCGAGCCTGCCCCTTTACAACTGGTGTCAGAAGTGGGATTGGGCTGTCGAGCGCCAGATGACCTCGGCCCAAGCAGACAGGGACCTCTTTAAGGCCACCATAGCGGCTCAGATGGACAACCTGCAGAAAACGATGACACCGCCCACAGGGGTGGTAACCGTGGAGAGCAGAGCCCATGTTCCCAACCCGTCCGGAATCTCATTACAGAAGTATGTACATGGAGACGATCCGGACGCGTTTTTGATGAATTTCGAGCGGGCGGCTAGAGCGCTGGGATGGCCGGAGGCGAAGTGGCCCTTCTTACTAGCCCCGCTGTTAACTGGGGAAGCACAGTCCGCCTATCAGGTGGCGAATCCGGATGGGAACGCATCATATGCCAGGAAAAAACTTAAAACCCTTCTGTTCCCTAAATAAACCCTCCACCTCTCACCCCCTCAGCAGGACTCAATATTAACAGCGCGGGGATGCCCTCGGGTCACCAGGCGCTATACAAATTGCTAAATAAATAAATAAATAAATAAAGAATGTGATTTTGGACCACTTAGGGCTCGACTCCGAGGCATACCGCCTCAGGTTCCGCAAGGAGAAAGGAGTACCGGGAGAACACCCAAAGACCCTCTTCTTCCGGTTGAAAATGATGGCTGACAAGTGGCTGAAGTCCAACACCAGCACCAAAGAAGAGATCCTGGCCCAGATCTACTTGGAGCAATTTATGGAGGCGCTCCCCTATGGCTCCCAGAGGTGGTTGAGGCAACACTCGGGGATCACGGTAGAACAGGCCATAGAGATGGCTGCCAACTATGCCCGCGCGCAACCACGGACCACGGGGTGGGAACCGGAAAAATCCTCCAAACAACAATCGATGGTAAAAAGCGACAAGAAGGCAAAACCGACTCCGGAACCCTTCCGGCCACGTCCTCTCAGGATGGAACCTCCTGTACCCCGGGGTCCGCAATGCTTCGAGTGCGGCGAGTGGGGACATATTGCCCGCCTGTGCCCCCGGAGAAGACCTACCGAAGAGCCCATGGAGGTGGGGTACTTGCCAAAGGCTGTTCTGTACTCCGCGGAGCTGGGGACCTCATTCCATGTAAGTATGAGGGTAAACGGGTTTAGTATTAATGCCCTCCTAGACTCCGGGTGTAGGCAGTCAGTGGTACAAGAGAAGCTTGTCCTGCCCTCCCAATACGACCAGGATGCCCTAGTACACATCCGTTGTGTACACGGGGACGTCAGACCGTATCCCGTGGCCCACATCCCTGTTGCCACTGACAACCAGCCGGAATGCACCGTAAGGGTGGGAGTGTTAACGACGCTACCAGAAGACATGATAGTGGGAGTGGACAACCCGGACTTCCTAGAACTATTCAGAAGAACCGTATACGAACCGTCTCTAGCTACACCTACAGCCCGCTCGGCTCTACTTACGGCTGAACCCTGGGTTCTGGACCGCAATTTTCGATTTGCGCAGGCAGAAGACCGGACGCTCTTTAATGCATGGGAAGCGGCGCAAGCATCACAGGACGATTCAAGCGCCTCGTATCCCAGGTTTCTTATAAAACGGGATCTCCTGTACAGAGAGGCAGCCGCCGGAAGAGAGCTACAGCTCCTGGTTCCATTTACTTTCCGCGAACAGGTGCTGTTCTTCGCACACGCACATCTCACGGCAGGACATGCCGGCAAAGAGAAAACGACAGAGAGTGTTATCCGGCACTTTTACTGGCCTGGGATCTATAGGGACGTACAGGAATATTGCAGGACATGTGAGATCTGCCAGAAAAAGAACACACACAAACCCCCGGCAGCCCCCCTACAACCCATGCCAATCATAGGGGTACCCTTCGAGCGTGTAGGGATGGACCTGATAGGGCCCCTCCCAAAGACCCCCCGAGGACATCTGTATGCACTAGTAATAGTGGACTATGCGACCAGATACATAGAGGCATTTCCCCTGAAATCCCCTACTACAGCCAATGTGGCAGAAAAGTTTGTGGAGTTATTTTCCAGGGTGGGATTCCCGAAGGAGGTGGTCACAGACCAGGGAACCCCGTTTACATCACGCCTCATGAAGGAAATCAGCAAGACACTGGATATCCATCATCTGAAGACGTCCGTGTACCACCCTCAGACAGATGGCCTCGTGGAGAGGTACAATCAGAGTCTCAAGAACACCCTAAAGAAAATGCTGTCCGCAGAAGGCCCGGCCTGGGACCGGTTGCTCCCGTTAGCCCTGTATGTGCTCCGAGCCCAAAAACAGAGCAGCCTCGGTCACTCAGCATTTGAGTTACTCTATGGAAGGACACCCCGAACCTTGCTAGAAATCACTAAAGACGCATGGGAAACGCAAGAGGTCCTAGAAAAAAACACCCCCCTGGAATACACCTCACAACTGAGGTCCAAGTTGGGGAAACTACGCAGTCTGGCATATACGAACCTCGAACACAACCAGAAGAGACAAAAGAAAGCATACGACAGAGGGACCCGACTCCGGAGGATGGGTGTGGGCGATTGGGCCCTTGTACTATTGCCCTCCATCACCAAGAAAACCGAGTGGGAAGGCCCTTACGAAGTGGTAGACACCATAGGAGAGACCACATATCGGCTACGTCTCTCTCCCTCAAAATCACAGACATACCACATCAACATTCTAAAAAAATGGATCGGTCCTCCCCCTCAGAGGGTACACTTGGCTATCCCGAATAAACAGAAGGAGGAAAACACCTTGCGTCACCTCGTAATTAATCCGGATTTATCAAACCAACAACGACAAGAGCTACAGGATACCTTAATGCCCTTTAAGTCTGTTTTATCGGACCTGCCAGGGAAAACAACCTTGGTGGAACATAGGATCGAGACGATTCCAGGGAAGATAGTACGACAGCGACCCTACAGAATCCCTGCCGCCAGGAGGGAGGCGGTGAGGCAAGAAGTGACTGACATGTTGGAATTGGGGGTGATACAACCCTCCACCAGCAACTGGGCCTCCCCGATCGTCATGGTGCCAAAGCCCGATGGCACCAAACGCTTTTGTATGGACTTCCGGGCCTTGAATACGATATCCTCTTTTGACGCCTATCCCATCCCCCGGGTTGATGAATTAATAGAAAAGCTGGGGGAGGCAGTGTACATTACAACCATTGACCTGACCAAGGGGTACTGGCAGGTACCCCTTAGGATGGAAGACCGAAAGAAAACAGCCTTCATCACTGACGAAGGGCTTTTTGAGTTTGTGGTTCTCCCCTTTGGGCTTCATGGCGCCCCCGCCACTTTTCAGCGGCTCATGAACCGCATTCTAAAACCATTCCCGACGTTCTGTTCAGCCTAGCTGGACGATATCGTCGTCCACAGTAAGACCTGGGAAGAACACCTACGACATCTCCAGGCCATCCTCAGGGCCCTGCAGGAAGCCGGCCTACACATCAACGCGAAGAAGTCCCGGGCGGCCTTTACCAGAGTCAGATACCTGGGGTATGTGTTGGGCGAAGGCACCATCGCCCCACAAGATGAGAAAATCCGGGCCATCAGAGACACTGATTTCCCCTCCAATAAAAGGGAGCTTCGCGCTTTTTTGGGACTAATCGGTTATTACCGTAGATTCATCCCCCGATTTGCGGAAGTGGCCACCCCTTTGAGGAACCTCCTACGCAAAGATGTGAGGGCCAAGGAGATTCAGAACGCCCCGACGGAGGCCTCAGAGGCCTTTTCGTTATTGAAAAATGCCATCACCTCAGCCCCGGTTCTGATATCGCCGGACTTTACCAAAGACTTTATACTCGCCACTGACGCCTCAGAGACGGGTATCGGTGCTGTTCTTTCGCAGAAGGACGGGGATGGGGTGGAGCACCCAATCCTGTTCAGCAGCAGGAAATTATACCCTAGAGAACAGAAGTACTCCACTGTTGAACGCGAATGCCTTGCCATCAAGTGGGCGGTTGAGAAACTCCAGTATTATCTGGAGGGCCGCCCCTTTGTCCTTCACACTGACCATGCCCCGCTGAGTTGGATGTACCGCAACAGGACCCTCAATCCTAGGGTCCTTAGATGGTTTTTGTCCCTCCAACCTTACTCCTTTACTGTGGTTCACAAGAAGGGGACGGACAATGGGAACGCGGACTTCCTGTCCACGGTCCAACCCCTCCCCGATCGGGAGTGTCCAGGGGGGGAGGTGTGTGACGGGGTGGCGGGGCTAGGGAGTGACAATGATGATGTACACGCAGACGGCTGGTCTGCTCTACCGTTGACCCCCCTTTCTGTTGTCCCTATACAGACTGATGCCTATGCTGCCGTACCTGGGGATTGGTGGTCAGCTGTCCCGCGGATAACCCCGGTCACCACTGCAGTGAATGATGACCCTGGCCTGCAGGACTGGGGCTCAAAAGAGACCGATAGCATATGGACCTGTGCTCCGGTACACGATCACGGCCCCTTTAACTGTAGACTACACGACGGCATGGCCCCGCCCCCTGAGGGCGTCGAGGAGTCAAAAGCAGGAAGAGAGAAGAAGACGACGGACGGCGTTTCCCTGGAGGCGGAAGGTGTGTTGGAGTGGAGACGGAGAGCAGCGGAGACGAGTGTTGGTAGCGGAGGAGAAGCGTGTGGAAAGAGCCCAGCTGAGAGCGACAAGCCAGGAGGCCACCGATTTGGCGCTTCGCCCTGCCACGGTCCCACGGGAGGAGCGTGGCTGGACAAGGTACGGGGTACTGTGGCCGGCTGGGTGGGGAGGAGCGACCCGAAGAAACCGAGAGCCCCAGTGTAAATATTGTACAGTCTGCATAGTCCCCCTCCCTTCACGAGCACACCGGACGGCTGTTGTTAATTGAGCACTTGGTTGTCCCTCACTCCCTGGGCCCTTGCAAGTCGTGCACGGACGTCCCAGTGATTGTGCCTTCTCTTGTTTTTCTTTCCTTTCCGGAACGCCTCCGGACGAGTCTGCACTCCTGCACCAGAAGGCACCGAGAGCTGCTACCCTCCATACCGGCGAGCCTGACTCGACACCCTACATCACTCTGGAGTATTCAGGATTCACAAGAGGTGTCAGGACGGAGACCTCAGACTTTGCCAAACTAAGAGTGTCCTCTAAGAGGCGTAAAGCTTACTTGAAAATAAAGCCTTCTTTAAGAGCACTCTTCCCTGACTCTGCATCTTTGGATCCCTCCCCCCTAGCTTCAGCTGCGCCTTCCCCTGTGTTCCCCGAGCCTGCCCCTTTACAGAGTTGAACATGTGCATGATATTAAGAGTATGACTAGTTAGTATGAAGGACGTGTGGCATTTTTTATCCTGCTAATAAGGAATTAAACACAGTCACACACATAAGATTTGTCTTTGTGTCATTATTTCTTACCTAGAAGTAGTTGCACGTAATCTCATCACGCCTCTGGCGACCAGCTGCAGCACCAGCTACACCAGCTGCCATGCGTCCAGGTCCAGGCCCCTCCACGTCAGAGGCTTCAGATTCGCTCAACTCCACTGGTGTGCCTTTCCTGGTGGCGATGTTGTGCAGCATGGCACATGCTACCACTATTTTACAACATGTTTCTGGGGTGTATTGGAGTGCTCCTCCACTTTTATGAATGCAGCGAAATCTGATCTTCAGTATGCCGAAAGTGCGTTCAATGGTGCCTCTTGTAGAAATCTTAGCAAACAACAATAGCAACTCTCACCTTTATTAATATTTTCACTCCTTTGCTGCTACACATTGACTTCATCTAAAACAATAATCGATCAGAACTCCATCAATCATTCTCGTTGCCAAACAAAAAAGCTAAAGATTTGGATTATTTTGGATTTGGGCAGTAGTTTCCCTATCTTTTTGGCACCCTGAAACCTCACTTCTCAAGGCAGAACCGTAGCACTGCTACCAACAATTTGATCCAGCGGAAGCATACAAATAATGTAATACATTTTCTAATTTAATCAACTGCTTACTCATGTATCCCCCTAACCGTACTGGGAAATTTACACTCAAAAGACTCACAAGATTTCCCTTACCGCAAAGGTGAATGGTCCTTTGATGGATCTTTCTCCACCAGTAGGAGTGGTGGGAATCGATGTCCAAATCACAGCGTTAGTCACCCAATGAAGACCAATAATTGGTGACTTAATCAAGTTCAAATATACTATTCTCAGGACCATACTATCAGAAAAGTATTGTAATGGGAAGACTCAACCTCCTGAAAAAATTAAGTCTAACCAGGAATGCACACACGAGGAGCTAGGCCACTGCTACACAAAATAAAAGCAGCAGAACTTGATATTCTGAAAAGATTCTCTGATTCTCTCTACAACCCATTTATTCTAATTGGAAATATAGTAAAGTTCAATAGAGAACATCAAGAGACAATAATAGACTCAGGCAATTTAGTTATTGTGTTATTGTATTAATAATTTGAAATCAATAAAATTAAGAAATCTCTTTATAATTTCAGTCAAACACTTTACAATACATAGTCCAAAGCTACACATTTGATCAGAAAATTACATCTAAAAGAGTATGGTTTGAAAGTTGCGAATCCTAACTATAATTTAGGCTGATAGCAAGGTAGCTTCATTAACACCATTAAAAGATTCTAAGCACAGGAGCAAAGGATCACGTTTACAGTCCTCTGAGGGCCAGTCCATATGCATGGGTGAAAGTGAGAATCAGCAAATCAATAGTTCGGCAAAGAAGGCATAAAGGCAGTCCAACTATAAAGATCAAGGATGGTGGAAAATCATCAAAAAAGAGTTCAGTCCTCTTGCAAAAAGCAATGGCGTAGTATCCGTCTCCCTTTTCTTTTCTTTTAAATCTTTATTTACAGTGACCAGAAAAAGTACAGAGGTATGACATTTAAGCCTCCCGCCCCCCCCAACACCATTAGACTAGCGATACAGTGACACAGAAAGAAGAAAAGACGGGCCAAAAGTAGATAGCACTGTAAGAAAAAGAGAAGGGCGAGAAAAGAAACAATGTGTTGGATATGAGAACACTAGGTCAAAGGTGTTACACTGAATGGAGGAGAAAGAAAAGAAGAAGGATAGAAGTGTTAGGAGCCAAGAGAAGAAAGCAAGAAGGGGAGAAGTCGCAGGCCGGACTAACCGGGCTGCTCCAACCAAGACGTGAGAACTTCCCAGACGTCTCAACCCTTCTTCCGCCCTTTACGGCCTTTCCTGGCATAGACAGCTTTCTCTAGATGGTAGGTTGCAACTAGCCTAGCCAGCCACTGAGAGAATGGTGGGGGGTTGACATCAAGCCACGCAGATGCAACACAAATCCTCCATACTGCCATTGCAATAAAAATTAGTGCCCCACCTTTGTTCCTATTGGTTTCGGGCTGGGTCCCCAGTAAGATGACTGTGGGGTTTAGCGCAATGGCCTGAGGGGTAACTTTCCCCAGGAATTCCTGTACCTTAAAGAGGATTGGAGCGAGTTTAGGACAAGTTGCAAACATGTGTACTGAGTCGGCACCAAATTCGAACACCGGGGGCACAGTGTCCCTAAAATCCGACTCCCCATTTGGCAATTTTACTGGGGGTAATGTACAGAAAAAATATGGTTTTAAAATGTTGTGCCTGAAGTTTGGCTGACAGCAAAATGTTTTGAGAAAGTTCTACAGAGTTATAAAACATGCTGTGTGGGGCCTCAAGTTTAGTGTGCCACTTGTCAGCTATTTTTGGAAGATCGTCTGGGGTTTGTCTGTTTAGTGTTTTATAAATATGACCTATCCGAGGAGTCGTGGAGTCACACAATGTATTGACAAGTTCTATTTCAGTGAACCCTGCAGTACCCCCAACCTTTCTGGAAACAAAATCACGTATGGAAAGGTACTTGAAGGCATCTTGGCTTTTCAGACCGTATTTATATTGCAAGTCTGTGAATGATTTAACTCCTTAACTCGTGATTAGGTCCACCAGCTTCGTGATGCCTGCCTTTTGCCAATCTGAGAAACAGGACCTATCAAAGATGTCGGGGAGGTTATAATTAAGGGTGGGCGGCCAGCTACGCTCCGTGCACGGAGTGCACGTAGTGCGTCTCCTACGCATTTTGCGTAGCGGGCGTAGCCAGGCGGCACTACGCGCGCTCCGCAGACGGTGCGTAGCCAGCCGCCACCCGCCTCCCTCCCGCCCTCCCTAAATACTTACATAAAAGGATAGTAAGCTTTTAAAAACACTTACCTTGTCTGCCGCGTCCCCGGGGCTCCCTCTCGCCGTCCCGCGATTCGCGCCGCCATTTCAGATACTAATGCGCATGCGCGGGCGCCCGCGCATGTGAGAAATGCGCATGCGCGGGCGCCCGCGCATGCGCATTAGTATCTGAATCGGTGGCGGCGCGAATCGCGGGACAGCGAGAGGGAGCCCCGGGGACGCGGCAGACAAGGTAAGTGTTTTTCAAAGCTTTCTATCCTTTTATTTATGTATTTAGGGAGGGCGGGAGGGAGGCGGGCGGCGCTTAGTGGGGCTACGCGGAGTGCGCGGGTGGGCGTAGTTCTGTGCCCACTTCGCGTAGCTCCGCGGAGCCCCACTCCGCACACTACGCCCAGGGTTAGTTATAATTTGGCGTGATAGGAGAATAATAATTAAATCTCCCCAGCCCGAATCTTCTGCGGATATTGCGGAAGACCTTAAAGGAGTTCATTAAGGTCTTAAATCTCACACGTTTGTAGTATCCGAACAATGTCTGCCAGAAGAGGCAGCCACGATGCTCTTCACCCAGTACAAGCTAAAAAGGTGAGGTAACCCCGGATGGAGTGGAGGGGGAGTGTTCCTTCAGCAGTTCAATACTGTACTGCAGGACTGAAGCCCAGCAGTGTAGCATAATATTGGGGAAGGCCCAACTGCCTGCTCTCTGGGAAGAGACAGCTGCCTTGGAGCTCGCCTTGGTTGTGAGTAGGCCCAGATAAACCGCGTAAATATTTGCTGAAATTTCTGCAGATTGGTGTTGCTGAATTCCAGGTGTATGGTACGGAAGAAGTAGAGCAGTTTTGGGAAGTAGGTCGTTTTAATTATGTTACATCTGTCAACAAGGGTCAGGTGAAGGTTGTCAATTTGTTTAAGGGCTTTCTTGGTTTCTGATGCAAGGGGGGATAGGTTCTCCGTAACGATTTCATCAATGTTAGCAGAAATGAAAACTCCCAGATATTTAGCCTTCGGAACTACCCAAGCGTCGGTCCAGGAGATTTCCTTGTTTATAATTATTTGGCTTTTCTTTTTATTCAATGCATACCCCGAGATTTTCCCACATTTTTGTGCCTCCATTTTCAATATCATTATAGCATTCTCTGGATCAGGGGAAGTTATGGCCAGGTCATCGGCATAAGCCATCATTTTAGTGTTGCTGCCCTGCCTGGTGCCCCGGGAGATGAGGAATTGATCAGTAAGTCGCCCGTTGATAGAAACAAAGGCCGTTGGCTATTGATATAGAGTCTGTGTAAGTTTTGGTCCAAAACCCATCCTGCCCATGACACCCCACAAGAACTGCCAGGAGACACGGTCAAATGCTTTTTCAGTATCTAGTAGTATTAATGACATCGGGTCCCCTGCTACCTGTGCTGCGTCAAACAGGGTAATAGCCCGCCTGACGTGCTCCGTAGTGCCTTTTTTGGGATAAAGCTGTGTTGCCATTCTGAGACTAGGGACTCAGCCAAAGAAGATATTCTGATTGCCATTATTTTAGAGAAGAATTTATAGTCGCAGTGTAAAAGGTCTGTATGAGCCCATTTCTAGCGGCAATTTGTCCTTTTTGAGGAATATGGATATTTTGGCGTTAGACCAGGAGGCAGGAGGGGGACCCCCCATTAAAGATAGAAGTTACTACTTCAGGAAAATGGGTTTAGTTTGAGGAGAGAAGATTTTATGGAATTCCACAGGATTTCCATCCATTCCTGCAGCTTTCCCATCTGGTAGACTGGATAGGGCTTCTATGATATCGTCCCAGGTTGGGGTGAGATCTAATAGCTCGCTGTTATCAGAGGTAATTTGTTCTAGATCGACTTTATTCAAGTAGCTAGTTATCTCGCTTTCTATTGAATCAGCTACCCTGCCATTCTCTCCTGTGTATAGTTCAGTGTAGAATTATTGGAATCCTTTTTGTATTGCGCTAGGATCGTTGGTGTCAATCCCTGTTAAAAGTTTAATTACGTGTATTTCGCTAATTGTGGACTGTTGCCTGGTTTTGACGGCAAGGTGATCTCCAATGCAATCAATACACTCATACTTCTTTTCCCACAATGCCGCCCATTTAACTGCATTTTTTTCTTCAAATACTACCCCAATTTCTGCCTTTGCAAAAATTACTTCTTTTTGAACATTCTCAATATCCTGTCCAGAGTTAACCATTAGGACCAATCTAATTTCTACTCTCCTTAGTTTTTCCTGAAGATCACAAATTAGCAACTTCTCCTTCCTATTTTTCCTAATTGAAAACCTCAAAGTTTCCCCCCGAACACCCGCCTTTAGTGTGTCCCAGACAGTCATGGTTGAGGCAGTTCCAGTGTTTATTTCCAGGAACTCCTGAATCCAACCTTGCATGTGTATCCGATAGCCCACGTCTTGCAAGAGGGCTTTCTCAAAGCTCTACCTTGGTACCTCCTTACAGTTCCCTAATCCCTTGATGTTTAATATAGGAGGATTGTGGTCTGACATGAAACGAAGTGCGATGTCTATGGTGCATTTACTAAGTAGTGAGGATGAGATTAAAAAGTATTCTAATCTGGTAAATATATGATGCGGGGCAGAAAAGTAGATGTAGATAGGTTGAGCAGGGTTTAAGTTAGCCCAAATGTCGCTTAGCCAATGAGTCTGAACTAAGTTGGTTAGTGTTTGGTATACTAGGGACTTTCTGCCTTTATACCTCCATTTGTTGTCTATTTTCCAATCACTGGGCAGATGTATGTTAAGGTCGCCACAGAGGATGATTGGGTGGGCCAGTGGGCTAGCTCCCCTGAGACCAGGTTGATGATCCCTGGGTCATCTGTATTGCTGCCGTACAGTGAGCAAAGGGTGAAAGGGAGATTAGAAGGGAGGTGGCATTCGGATATTACCCATCTGCCCAGTGAGTCCGATTTGACACAGGGATTTTTAAGAGAAAGTCTCCTGTCTACCATGATTCCTACCCCTTTTATTTTGCCGCCCTGTGTAGTGGCCCCCACAACCTTAAACCCCAGTGTGTCTAGTAGGTGTTTCTGTGAGCCCTCTATATGGGTCATCTGGAGGCAGATGATGTTACCCCCCAGAAAGTGCAGACCTTGCGCTACGTTTTGTCTTTTTGAGGCATCATTCAGCCCGCAAATGTTGGCAGAGACAAACATAAGCGAATCTATCTAGGACATTTAAGTATTTTAAGGAAACATAAGAAAGATATTTCTTAAATCTTAGAATGTGTTTCACCTAGTGAGTTCTTTAACCTCGCCCAATGTCTCGATAAGTGAGTGTGTAAGTGTGTGCATACAAGAAGTGCCCTTGGTTCTCCTGTGTCATTTTAGGTGCCCGTCCACACCTCCCAGCCCGCCCCCCCTCTTCTGAGCAATCAGGAATAACCTGAATGATGGTGGTCAGTCATGAGTCCCGACTGCCGACCACGCCTAAAAAAACAAATTAATCATTCATTCGGCTAGTGGCCCCTTTTTAGCAAAGAAAGAGAAAAAAGAAGAGCTGTCCACTCGATCAGTCATACACTTTACATAGAGCTGTCCTAGTGTAGCCAATGCCATAACCCCAGGAGGCTTGAAGAGTTAAAAAAGACTATAAGAAGAAAAGAAAGACAAAAAGAAAAGAACAAGGGCTGGAGGTCCCTAAGTGGTGAACTTTTTATCAAAGGCTCCTCTTGGATTTCAGCTCATTCAGGTAAACACCAGCCTTAACTTCGGACAAAAAGGCTTTGGTGACCCCTTTGAAGATTACTCTAAGTCTGGCAGGGTTCATTAGGTAGACTGCTGCCCCCAGCTGCTGAAATGGAGAAATTAATTGTCTTAAGTGCCATCTCCTCTCTAGTCTCTGGTATGATAGTCAGGTTTTGCGAAGAATGTTATTCCGTTAGCCCCTTTTTTGGAGTTTGGGCGAGCCTGGTCATAAATTAGCTGCCTAAGGAGAAAATTGCCGAAATCTACCACAAACACCCTTTGCTGACTCCCGGCTGCGTTGCTGCCATCGTGCTGCGGCCTCTGATTAAAGGGAAAACGGTGTGCCCTCTGCACCTTACGGTCCCAGTCCCAGCCTGGTTGGTCAGGGAAGGATTCCTGCAAGAGTTTTACAATGAAGTGCCTGGGATCGTCCCCTTCCTTCCCCTCCACAATTCCAAGAAGGCGCAGATTATTTCTGCGCTGGCGGTTCTCCTGCTCCTCATTCTTAGACATTAGATCTACCAGGCAAGCAGTGTTGGATTCGCTCTGCTGTTTGGCTGCCGTGGATTCTGTTTCTAGGTGCTCGGTGTGTGCCTCAACCATGGAGACATGATCACTTATATCTGTACAAATTTTGTTCAGCTGCCTTAGGCCTCCCTGCAGTTTCTTAGCAGCACCTTTGCCTACGCGATTGTCTGCCCGGACCTCCTCCTGAAACTCTTTATTAGAAGCTAGGATAGAAGCAGTGTATACAGGCAGGCTTTTTGCATTTCCCCACTGTGTTGTGCTGGGATCGTCCTCGTCCAGGGGGTAAGACATTTGTGAGTCAGAGTAGTCCCATTTCAATTGGCTGCGCCGTTTGCCCTTGCTTCTGGCTTTCATTTGTCGCTGAACCATACCAGTGTCTTTAGTTGAGACCTCACTATCGCCCTCGCTTGTGTCAAACCCCCCCTCACCCGATGAAGTAGGAGTGCCGTCGGAGGCTGAGTAGAAGTGCTCAGGCCCTGTTTCTGCAGGCCAAGGAACTTGTGCACCAGCGGCAGCTTCTACGCTCTGGATGAAGTTGGCTATGCTACTCATATTAGCCTCCGGGGCTGTGAAAGGGATGCCAGGATTGACAATGTCGGAGCCATCTTCCAGATTCTGTGCTACAGAGGGCAGGGTTGAAAGAATTTGTTGCTCGGTTGCCCCATTTAGAGGATCAGCAGCAGGAGTATAGGGAGAGATACCCGGGTTCATGACAGAGTCCAGTGGTCCGGCTGAGGTACCTGTGTCGGCGGGCAGCCCTTCCCCCGGTGCAGCTGCTACCGGGTCAGTCTCTTGGTTAGTCTCTTGGTTAAGTGTTGAGTCGGCCTCTTGCTGCAAGCCAAGTGCAGGTGCTGGAGTGGTCAGCCTGGTCAGTGGGACCAAGGGGGCATTCTCGGGGGGAGGCGCGGGTGCAAGGGTCTTGGAGTTAATGCACGAGGATTGGGCTTTAGTGCCTAGAAACATTTTCGCTAGAGGCAGCTGCATAGCTGCTGAGTCTTTTAAGTTTTTAGGCAGCCCATTTAAGTCTTTAGGCAGCCTTTTTACTGCCACTAACCTCTTGCCTGGCTTTTGCAGTGCCCTCTGTGGATGCAGCCTCCATGGGTTCTCTGGGCTCGGGGATGGCGGCTGTCTTTGCCTTGCCGCCCCTCCTGGCTCCCCGGCTGTTCATGCTGGAGTTACTGCCCAGGTGCCCAAAGTGCAGCTGCCTCCGAGTCCCGCCAAGTCTGTGAGTAAAAGATGCTGCCGGTATCAGTAGATGAAAGTCCGGGTCCAAGAACGTTGTAAGGAACACAATCCAGAACAGGAGACGGATCAAGCACCAGGCGGGCAGCACATGGATGTCCGCCGGGAAAATAAAGAGGAAAGAAGCTGCCGTGTCAGTGGCAGCACGCCACTGAGGATGAGAGCCTCCTGCCAGCAGCCTCTGCGTCGGAGTGAGCAACCGTGTCAGCATCGCATCGCAGGGCGACTAGCCGATAGTCCACGCGTCTGGCATGAGCAGTCGAGCAAGCGCGGACACTCACGCTGACTCCATCCTGCTCTGCTAGTTCAAACATGTCAATTACCTTCAAACGTGTCAATTACTTAGTATCCGTCTCCCAAGGAAAAGAAAGAAAAATAATGATGGCTCCTTTTATCTCTCAAAGAAGGAAACATTATAGTGTTGCCCCTTCCTTGCGGTTTCTTCTTTTGTGGTCCTTATGACACCTTAATGATGTGGTGTCACTCTACTAGTCAGTCCATTGTATAATTAGTTTATGTATGTAGGCACAAACTACATTTTAATTACTCCTGCATACTTCCCAATACTGTTCATGAGACAGAACTGGTTTTCTTTGCCTCACAGGTTTGCCACCAGTAAGAAATTACAAAGTAACAGTCCGTGTCTTCTGGTTCTAGGTCAATGTCTCACCAAACTATTCAACAATGAACTTTGAAGGAATGTTCTTAAATTGAAACATGTTTCATGTTTAGTACAAATAATGAAACATTCAGAAAACGCCATTTCATTGAGCGAAGGGAAAAATGCAGCATCCGGAAAAAAAGCACCTGGAAAAAGCATTTCGATGCATAAGTCAGCTTTCAAATGATTTACCTCAATTAAAATAAATAATATGGTATTATCTTAAACATTCATGATAGAATGGAAAACTATAGTGCTTCACCAGCATATTATTACATGAAACTGGTGAACGCCAACTATGGCTTACTGTTAAATATTTTCCCAGGCCAAAAATGTAAATTATTCTTAAAAATCACTTTTTTTAATATTGTTGATTACTCTCTATAAACATCATGTTCTTAATGATCATTGTAGTAAATGTCAGCTTCATATCTACTAATATCACATATTTGCACCACATTGTGCTTTTAGTGCACAATAATAAAAAGCAATAAAAATGCTAGGCCATGTTATTAATCCATGTTACTTTGGTAAATATAAACACTTATAAATCAGTTTTCTAATATTAAAACTTTGTTATTGCTTTCTAATGATAAGTAGTTATACTATTTTTACAATCACATCTTTTATAGTTTCAAGCACGCTTTTATGGTGCTGCGACTTAGTTTCTATTTTCTTTGCACTACGTGTGTAAATGCACTTTCAGGTTTCATGTCTTATATCAGTAAATGTGTCATGAGTGATATAATCTGATATCACGATTCATCAGCACTATCCACTATTCTAGCTCAGTTTATTGTGATTCAGGTTGCAGCAGAGGAGCATCTTTAGCTTCACACCTTTAACAGAGTTTTTTTTACTGCAACACGCTTCTGTCTATTCCTGAGTTCCCTCATGGGATCTTACAATGGTTCTGAGGGTTCTCACCCTTCCCCCATTCCAGCCTTTGGATTTAGTGGATCTCAAGTTGTTGACACAAGAAAAAAAAAATATTTTGCCATTTGTTCAGGATGTCGTGCTGGGGAACTAGGTGCATTACTTTCAGTTTCCCCTTTCACTCTTTTTTTCATAGACAAGGTGGTCCTGCATCCCAGTCCTTCATTTTTACCTAAAGTCCCATCTGCTTTACACTGCTATCAGGATATTGTCCTAACAGTGCTTTTTTCCTGACCCCTTCTTAGCCGAAGAAGAAACTCTTCAGATTCTGGACTTGCATAGAGCCCTTTCTGTAAATTTTGAACAGAACAGCTCCATTTCGCAAGTTTGATATGTTATTTGTCGCCGATGGTTTACCAAATAAGGGGTCTCATCCTTCCACGTCAAGTCTATCCTGGTTGATTAAGCCCAACATACTCTTGTGTTATGAACAATACCAGGCTCCTCTTCCATCTAAAATAGACCAGAGATCCGCTAGGCTAGAGAGTTGTCAGCCCTCTGGGCTTCTTTTCGATGGGCCTCATTGAGAGACATTTGATGTGCCACTAAGTGGATATCTCCTCATACTTTCTTTTCCCATTATTGAGTTCAGTTAGGGGAAGGTTTTTCTACTTCATAAGGGGATACTGTCTTGGTGGCTGTATCAGACATATAATTTGTACCAATGTTATGAATGGTCACTATTATTAATACAATTTTTGATGGAATTGACTTGATGTTGTTGTGGTGTTCTATAATCAATCCAAATCTGCTTAGGTAGTCTCTTCGAGGTAAGGACTGTAGCAGGGAAGATGGACGAGTTGTTAATGCTCCGATTACTTACTGGTAATCTTCATTACTCTAAATCCAAGTCATCCACGATACAGTCCTTTTTCCCACTCTCCCACCCAGGGATGGGATTGAGTACATGTATGCTGGTTTCTCTTTCGGAAGCTTGTAAATGTGCAGGATGTGATGTGATGTGATTTCGTCCGCCTGCTGGGCAGTGGCAACCATATTAGGAGGATTTTCATGTCAGCTAGGAAACAGGTTCTGCAGGACAGAGATGAAATCTTGCAGGTAAGAACTGTTTTGGGGAAGACTTGGACTTGGAGGAATGAAGACTACAGGCAAGTAGCCAGGGCAACCCTTCCACGGACATATGGAGCTTTACTATTGGCTGTGACTCTAACTGTAAAATTTAGATTCAACTGACAAGACAAATAGAGCATCATCTGGAAGAGGTCCTCCGCAGATTGGTCTGGAATAGCATGTAGGCAGTAGCAACCTGATGAAGGAATTACTGGAGTCATTAGTCAGACTATGAGCCCTATCTCCATCATGCATAGGAAGTCTACTGCACCTGTAACTTTGTACACAGGGAACAGCATTGTTCAGTTTCCATTATGTCATGCTTCAATTGTGCTTTAATAAAGATATTTCTGGTACCTCCCAAGAAACTAATTTGTCTCACGTTAACATTGCTCATCTTGCATTAACAATCAATTAATTCTTGAAAACATACAATTGATCTACAAAAAAAGATTGTAAATATATATGTATAAAATCATGTACAAGGATCCTAGAGGTGAACGTATCGTATAATTTCTATTCATATATGTAGATAAAGTGTTAACTGTAGAAAAGACAGGTTGTGCCAAAAGTTTATAGTTTGATTTTTGGAATAAATCTCCAGATATCCAAAGGTCATGTGTGTCTTTCTGCATTTATTTCAAGCCAAATAATAAAAGGACTGCTGACATGTGTTTCTCCCATATGGCTGTCTAGATAAAGTGTGTTAAATAAAAAGCAATTCACACCCCAGGGACATGGATCAGACAGAATGCTTAACAGTTACAATACAGATGTTCTTTTCCAAGAGCTATCCGTTGAATATTACAAGCTAAAAGCTTCAAATATTCTTCTTGCTTTACATAACCTAAAATATCACAACATCCTGCAGATTAATAGTGTGGTCAGGAAAATTGAAAAGGAGCAGTTATTTCTTGCAGATCAGCATTGCACAAATAAGGTCTGGATTCAGTAAAACTTCTCCAAGAAACAAAACCCACAGTTAAGCATTGCGTTTAATGATTCTATTTGCGATGGATGCCTAATTTCAAGATAGTCTTGCGGACCCTGACTGCTTTATTTTAAAAGTAATGGTGGCCTTTGTTGGTTAAACAGATCTGATCTAGAATACTGCTATGTTCCAAATAGTAATATTTGGATTCAACAATAAAGCAGTCTTTCATATGAATAGTGTTAGGAGAGAACGATGTATCTCTGACAAACTCAAATACATTTTATCAGTTTAAATCAGGGCCGAGTTGTTACCCCCTGCCTTGATAAGACATCTCCTGTAGTATCTTACAAAATTGCTCCATTTCAAAGGTGATGAAGTACAGTAATGTCCTCAGCTAAGCACTATGAATGACATTACAAATTTCCATCCTTACCTTCAGCCTGGAGTAGAGTAGTAGGAGCTTGGGGAAGCTTCATAAAGGCAGTAACAAGAATTCTATGGATATACACTTTATTAAAATACTTCAGACCTGCAACTGTCAAGACCAGAGTATGCTAATGCATTGCTTGGACCCACCACCCAGACAGTGAGAATCAGATATTCAAATTGTCAAAATCTGTAACGTTAAGGAAGCGTGCGACGCAGCAGCCAAGATGGCCGCCCTTCCGTGAGCTCCGCAACAGCTGCGCCGCTTCGCACACGAAGGATCTGACAGAAACGGCAAATCTGTAATTTGGACACCGATTCCAGCGTCGGAAGTCTCCCTGATTATGAGGGTATGCTCATTGACTTCCACGCTTCGTTTTTTTCAGTGAAAAAAATACTTTTATCTAATAATCAAATTCCGGCCGCCATTTTGATTTTCCTCATATCGTTTTTTTTTTCACCTGAATTTTGTTTTAAGCTAATTAGCTTATTCTGGCACCTTTTTCTTATCTTTAACTAGTGGACTTGTCATATGGAACACCATAATTCCTCTGAACATATTTACCTCTTCAGTTTTTGGATATTAACCTCCGCTTTCCCTGTGAGGATCTACCAGTCAGGATAATGGCCGCCATTTTATCTATTAACTTTATTTTTATCTGAAGCTGCATATCATAGAAGATATTCACTCTCATTTATGTGGCCACACTCTCATTTCCTCCACTTAATATTGCTCCATATCTCTACATGCCACATTTACTTAATACTTCGTCTGTTTAGGGTATTGCATCTGCTGACTTTGCTGCTCTTGCTTATTGAACTCATGGATTAGAGCAATCCCGCCACTGACCCTAATTCTGTCTGCTTTCAATTTAATCTCTTCTCAGTGGCTCCCCTGTCGCTTTCAGCAAAAGCGCATTTCTGTGTGGTTTTTAAAAAAAAACAAATGTTTGCCTTTTTCACAATGGAGCACGCGCAGAGTTCTAAAGCCTCATCTGTGACTCCTGCGTCCCGCAAAGAGTCTGCTAATACCAGTAAATGTGTCAAGATATATCCTCCTTTGCCTTCCAAATCTCCTCTCCCCATAACACTTGAGGATATTATGGAGGAACTTCGCCTTATTAGGCCTTTTATGGCAGACACTACTACCACATTACAGAAAATCGATGAAAAATGGTCCTCCTTAGACAAAAGAGTGACTGATGTTGAACAACAGATTAGTGATGTTCAAGATGTTGCTGCTAAGGTCGAAAATCTCACAAAGGAAGTTGTGCTACTTAAAAAAGCCACAGAGGATTTGGAAAATAGAAATAGGCGCAACAACCTGCGTATTTATGGTGTTCCAGAAAATTCAGAGGGATCTGATATCATTGCCTTTCTGAAATCTCAAGTTTTGCCAATCACAGGTATCCCTAAACATCTGGACGTTAACATACAGAGAGCACACCGCCTTGGTCCTAAACACTCTTCTGCTTCCTCGAAGCCCAGGGGGATAATTGCGTACTTTCTTCTTTACTCTGACCTCATGGAAGTCCTCCATTCTGCTAAACAACATAAACAGCTAATGTGGTCTGGTTATAAACTTTTTTTCACCCAAGATGTATCAAAGCAGACAGCCGACCGTCGCAAGGAATTTTTGGACTTAAGACCCACACTTCGTGCTATGAAGGCCAGATATGGACTCATTCACCCATGCTTTTTCAAGGTTACATACAAGGAAAGGTCCTACAGCTTCGACGATCCTGCAGACCTTCGCAAGTTCATCGACACACATAGGGTGGACAACATGGACCACAGTGGCTCTTAATGTTTCTCTTGTTTTTGTTTTGTTGATCCAATTTTGTTGTGGCCCATTTCCTCTTCTTCTCATAACGTAATGTTTTGCTCCCTTCTTGTTTTTTAGGTTGGGTGTTCCGGTCCTGATTTGTTAGCCTCTCCCTTCCTCTGTTTTGTTGAGTCGCTATTTGATTGTCTCTGTTTCACCCCAGTATGCTGTCCTCCTTCATAGTTACTTGGTAAGTCTCCTTCATTTGTATTAAATTGTCGGGCCTGGTCTCTCTCCCTATTTTCTGTCATTCTTTTACTTCTAGCTTTTCTTTGAGTCCAGATTCCCGCAATATACTTATTTTATGCGGCTGTCTCACTTTGCTGCTCCCGCTCTCACTCTATTGTTTGTTCTGTTCTCGTTGTGCACAATCCATGACCAAAGTTCCCCAACTTTTGGCCATCCTCTCTTTCCTATCTTTTCTCTCGGGAGGTTTCTCCTCCCTTTTCCTCCTTCCTTTTTCCCTCTCTTCTTACCCTCCTCTCTCTATCTCTCTTTCCCTTGTTCTCTTCTTTTCTTTTTTCCACTGCTCTTCATTCTGGACTATTCCTTCTCTTTTAGGTTTTTTTTCTTGTCTTCTCCCCTCTTCTCACTCTGGCACTATGGCAATAAATTCTCCACTCTTTTCCTCTTTCGTACATATTTCCTCGTTTTGCACGTTTATCTGCTACTCCTGTTTCGTTTTCATTGGCTTTCCTATTTCCATTTTGCTTGCTCTCTTACCTATTCAGTCTTCCTTCCTACTTGGTATGCTACACATTTCTTCCAATTATTCCTTTGTCTATTTTCTCCTCTTACTTGTCTTGTTTCTTTTCCCTATTTCTCTTTTACACTCCCCTCATGAAAGGTTTCCGATTCATTTCTTGGAATATTAAGGGTCTTCGGAACCCTATTAAGAAACAGCGTGTTTTATCCCACCTTGCCCGGTTGCAATGTCAAATTGCCTTTCTTCAGGAGACACATCTTTCTACACAAGATTTATCAATGTTACGTCGACAATGGGTTGGCAAAGTTTTCTGTTCTCCTGCTGTTAATCATAAAAATGGTGTGGCTATACTCTTTCATAAGACTTTATCTGTTCAAATACAAAAAGAAACTGTTGATGCTGATGGTAGATGGTTGTTCCTAGACTGTACTGTAAATAATGTCCATCTCTCCCTCTGTAATGTTTATGGTCCGAATGGTATTGATCCCTCCTTTTGGCATGATTTTTCCTCCCTCCTCTCCTCCAATGCTAATGAGGACATGATTGTTGGGGGGGACTGCAATCAATTGATGGACCCATTTTTGGATCGCAAATCACAAACGCGTTATGTTCCTAATAAAATGCAGAAATCCTTCCACAAATCCATCTCCTCCAGAGGTCTCATAGATTCTTGGAGAATCTCTCACCCTGACTCCCTGGAATTTTCTTTTTTTTCTCCTGTGCATACTTCCCTTTCCCGTATCGATTATATCTTTCTAACACATCACGCTTTTCAATTCATGACTAATTCCGAAATAGGCTCCATCCTCATTTCTGACCATGCCCCCGTCATTCTGGATATGGACTACCCTTCCCCTACACCTCAGTCTTCCCGATGGCGTTTTAATAATTCCCTTTTACTGGATCCTGCCTTTACAACACACTTCACTCAATTTATGGATGAGTTCTTTACAAATAATTCTCACACTTCCTCTGATTTTCACTTCCTTTGGGATGATTTTAAAGCTACTGCTCGTGGCTGTATTATCGATTATGTGTCACGCAAAAAGAAGAAAACACTTTCCCAAGCTTCTTCCTTTCTTACACGCATCAAAGAGCTTGAACACCTCTATTATACCTCCAATTCCCCTGATTCTTTATCTTCTCTCATTTCCGCTAAAATGCAGTTTAATAAACACACCTGTGACTCTGCTTCTAATCAACTTCTCCAATTTAATGCAAAAATGTACGGTGGTCGGAATAAAGCCGGTAGAGCTCTGGCGAATTATCTTAAAATCAAAAAACAAAAATCTAAAATAGTCTCCATCAAAGACCCACAAGGTTCTATTCACTCCTCTGATGCTAAAATCCTCGACTGCTTTGTACAGTTCTATTCCTCTCTTTACACCCCTGAATCCACTCCCTCTACTGATCAATTAGATGCTTTTTTTCAGTCAATTCCCAAACCCTCCACTCCGCTGATTGATTTTTCTTCTCTTGATGCTCCACTTTCAGAAAAGGAAATTCTTGCTGCCCTCTCCCTCTTACCCAAAGATAAAACTCCTGGCCCCGATGGTTTTACAGTTCCCTTTATTTTTCATTTCAAATCTGTCTTACTTCCCTATC
Organism: Lissotriton helveticus; assembly: GCF_964261635.1. NCBI lineage: Eukaryota > Metazoa > Chordata > Amphibia > Caudata > Salamandridae > Lissotriton > Lissotriton helveticus. The sequence goes on along the minus strand of NC_136068.1, from coordinate 872,262,933 downwards.
TACTCCAGTTACTCAATCACTTTTTCATCACCAGTGAGTCCAAAGGTTCCTTCACACAGGCTATGCTTGTCCTTTTACCCAAAAAAGATAAAGATCCCTCCCTGTGCAAGAACTACAGGCCTATTTCATTAATCAATACTGATTGCAAAATCTTTGCGAAACTCTTGGCTCTTCGCATCAATTCCATTATTCCTGAACTGGTTAATATCCATCAATCCGGTTTCGTTAAAGGTAGATCCATCACCGATAATTCTAGAACTTTTCTCAATATCATTCACCTATCCGCTAAAATGAATACCCCACTTGCTGCAATTACTCTTGATGCTGAAAAGGCTTTTGATCGGGTTAACTGGGACTTCATGTTTGGTGCTTTGCGTTGGCATGGCTTTAGCCCCACTTTCATTAAATATGTCTAACTCCTCTATTCCGCTCCATGTACCTCTATCTGGATCAACGGTATGCAGTCCAAATACTTTCCCCTTTATAGAGGTACCAGACAGGGTTGTCCTCTTTCCCCTCTTCTTTTCATTTTGGCGTTGGAACCCTTCCTCGTGAAGATTCGTCAATCCTCTTCTTATTCTGGTTTTATTTTTAAGGATATTAAGTACACCGCCTATGCGGATGATATTTTGCTTTACATTTCTAACCCTTCGGTCTCCCTTCCCGCTTTTTTTTTTCTGCTACACGACTATTCCTCTGTTTCTGGATATAAATTGAACATCGACAAAACAGAAGTTCTCCCTCTCAATAAAATTTGTCTCCCACATATGTTTCATGGTTCTGGTTTCCAATGGACCTCTAGCCATATCAAATGTCTTGGTGTTCTTTATGCCAACTCCACTAGAGAGACTGTTAGAACCAATCATTCCGATATTCTTAAAAAACTCTCTTCACTTATTAATCGCTGGTCTCCTCTTTTTCTCTCTTGGTGAGGTCGTCTCTCTACTATTAAAATGATGCTCCTTCCCATTGTGAATTTCTATCTCTCTATGCTTCCCATTCCCCTTCCTCATTTCTTCTTTAAGTCCATCAACAGTCTCTTCTCTAAATTTTTATGGAATAATCGTAAAGCCAGAGTTGCTTTATCCCGTCTTCAACAACCTAAACATCTCGGTGGTGTCAACTTTCCAAACATTTCACGCTTTCATTCTGCATTTTCCCTTAAGCAAATCTGGTCTTCTTTACTTGACTCTCCTTCGCCGCTTATTACATCCTGGAGCTCTTTAGAATCAGCACAAATCTCCCCCTTCTCTCTTCTCACCGCTTCTAACCTTACTCAGCCACCTTCAAAATTCTCTTCACCTATTTTCAAACATTCAAAAGCCCTTGTAGTTGCTCTTTTCCGCTCCTTTTCCTCGTCCTCTACTCTTCACTTGAATACCCCATTGTGGTACAATAAATCTCTTAAATTTCGTAACCGTGCCCTTTTTTGGAAGGAATGGATTGATAAAGGAATCCTTACTTATAGTCATCTTCTTCTTAACAATTCTCTAGCGACTTTTCAGACACTTTGTGATTCTTTTGGTATCTCCAATAAATTCTCTTCACAGTTTCTCACACTCATTCCTTCTCTACACTCCACTATCATACAAGATGCACCCACTTCTTGCACTCCTCCTCTCTTATCCTCCCCTCCTAATTTTCACATTCCCCTCAAAGCCTCAGCCATTTATAAATTACTTTCTCCCTCACCTTTAATGAGACCCAAAACAAAACTTGAACTTTCTTGGGAATTAGACCTTGGCCAAACCTTCCTCGAGTCCACCTGGGATTCTATTTGGTCTAAACTCCATTCAACTTCCCGCTCCGCTAGTACCACGCAGACCCTATACTATTTTTACAATAGATTGTTTTACACTCCTTGTGATCTTTTTAAATTTAAACTAATAAATTCCAAAAAATGTTGGTCCTGTTCCTGTATTACAAGTGATTTTAAACATATGTTCTTTTTATGCCCTAAAGTACAACTGTTATGGTCACGCATTTGGTCTTCCCTGAACAAAATGTTATCTAATAATATACCCTTTAATATTTCTCTGGTTTTTCTGGGAGGTTTAGCTCCAGTCTGGGATGTTCCACCTTTTACTCGCAAATTCATAGACTTATGTATTGCTATTGCTTTTCAAATCATTACTACCAATTGGAAAGATACCAAGAATGTCGAATACGCAGCATGGTGGAATTTAATTTGTCATCACCATAGATTAGATCGTGCATATGCCTCTTCTACCTCCCTTCTGATTAAACGTGATTTATTATGGTTCCCTTTAACAGATTACCTATCCAGATGTGCCATTTAGCTTCATATTGATTTGTCTGCTATAAGATGTTTTTTTTTGTTCTTTTCCTTTTTTACATACTATTAATACAATTATATTATGTAATAGCTTTATTAATGCTCTATTATTGATGTTTCTTTCCCCTCCCTTTCCTCCTTCCCCTCTCTCTCTTTTCCTTGTTCTTCTTTCTTTTCCCTCCCCAAAATTCTAAAAGTTATAAAAGCATTTTCCCTTGGTATATTCTTTACCTCTTTGAGGTTTTTATTTACACACACAAGGCTTAATTTTATTTCTTCTTATACTGTATTTTATCTTTTTGCAGTTGTACTGATGTTTTACATTGCCTTTATTTATTCAATAAAGCTTTTCAAACTTAAAAAAAAATCTGTAACGTGGGAACGAGCAGTGTAACATTCTTTTCTTCAACTTTTCCTGCAAGCATTCAACAGTTGGAAACTTTAATGGTGAGTGAAGATTTGAGAAATATTTTTTTCAAGTCAGTTAGAGGTTTTATGAGGTTCATTGTGCCACCCACTAAAGTAGCCTTGTAAAACATGTCTCTGGCTTACCATTATGAATTGCAAGGAACCTATACTCTGACCATGCAAGATGGCTGGCACTGTTGGCAAATCTTGAGAGAATTCTGTCGCTTCATCGAACATGCCGAGGAAGAGGTGTGGCGCCGCGGCTAGGGCGACTGACTCAGGAATCTGGGGATCACGGTTCGATCACCGGTGGCAGATTAGCCCAGCACCATGTGACTCTGGGCAATAGCTTGCTTAATCTTCCCAACGGCCCCCAGCGCCTAGAGACCCTTACGGGTGATTGTGCGCTTTACAAATGTGGAATATTATATAATATTATTATTATTCTCACCTTTTCCCACTTATTTAACATTGCACACCCCTCTAAGAAATAAGGGGCCATATGTATGAAGCAAATTTTCATTCGCAAATGCTGCGATTCGCAAAAACAAGCGTTTGCAGATGAAAATTCGCTATTCGGAATGTATGTAATGTAAATAAATAAATAAAATAAATATAGCAAAAGTGGCTCTAAAAACAAGAAATCGCATTAAATGCGATTTCTTAATTTGCGAGATTGAAAAAACATGCGAATTTCCTGCGATTTCCTATTTTTGCGATTTCTCTGTGTGAGAAATTCGCAAACGGAAAATCGCAAAAAAAAGAATGCGATTCTGAGCTGCTGCACAGAGGAGGAGGCGCCAGGTGAGGATATTCTGTGCGCGCATCACCATCTTCCAGCACACTGAGGAGGACATCTACACCCACTACAGACTGGATGAAGACAGTATTCTAGATTTAATTGAAGAACTCAGACCCTACCTTGAACACCCCACACGCAGGACACATGCCATCCCCACTCACATCCAGGTCCTGTGTTCACTACACCTGTTGGCCTCAGGTAGTTTTCAGGGGGTGATAGCCTCAGCAGGAGGGGTGTCACAAAGTGCACTTTCGCGCTTTTTCCATGCGTTCCTTGATGCCATGGTACAGAGGATGCAACACCACATTTACTTCCCAAGCACCCCAAAGGCACTAGACCAGACCAAGCAGGACTTATACCAAATTGCCCAATTCCCCCACGTGATAAGATGCATAGATGGGACACATGTTGCAATATCCCCCCCCTCAAACAATGAGTACATGTTCAGGAACCGCAAATGCTACCATTCACTAAACATACAGGTGGTGTGTGATGCCAAACACATCATCACTGACATAGTAGCAAAGTTTCCAGGCAGCACACATGACGCCTTCATCTTCCGTCACAGTGGGATATACAGTAGACTCTCAAGAGGGGAGTTTGGCGAGGGATATCTACTAGGTGAATGCATTTAAACATAGGGCACATTTGTACTGACTACCATGTGCAGTTCAGTGACTAAACATTAACATTTCAACCCACAGGTGACAGTGCATATGCAGTCCGGGATTTCATTTTGACGCCCTACCGCAAAACTGCCAATGCTGGGGAGCGGCGATACAACAGAGCACACATAGCAACCAGAGGCACCATTGAACGCACATTCGGGATACTGAAGAGCAGATTCCGCTGCCTCCATAAAAGTGGAGGTGCCCTACAATACACCCCTCAAACATGTTGCAAGATAGTGGTAGCATGTGCCATGCTGCACAACATCGCCACCAGGAAAGGCACACCAGTGGAGCTGAGTGAATCAGAATCTTCTGACGTGGAGGGGCCTGGACCAGGACGTATTGTAGCTGGTGTAGCTGGTGCAGCAGCTGGGCGCCAGAGGCGTGATGAGATTACGTGCAACTAATTCTAGGTAAGAAAAAATGACACAATGCCATATCTTATGTGTGTGTCTGTGTTTTTATTCCTTAATTGCAGGAGAAATAATGTCACACATCCTTAATGACAACTAGTCACACTCCATTTGTCATGCACATGTTATCCTCACAGTGCAATATAGAAAACAGGAGTGAGTATAAAGTCAAGTCTGTAGCTCCCCTCTCCCAGTGGTATCAAAGTAAACACCTCATATGCGGCGCAGCCTAGCTGAGGCCCCTGTTGGTTGTTGCAGAGCGTTATCCTCATTGGACATTGTAGGCCTATTGTTTCTGCCACTATGGCGCCTCTCCATGATGGGTGGTGGGGTCGTGCTGCTCCGCCCTGACTGTGCGTCCTCTTCACTGGGAGTTAGTACTCCAGGCCCTTTAGTACGAACTGCCCACAGCTCGTCTACAGCAGATGTTACCTGCAAAAGTGCAGTTGCTATATCCTGGCTACCCTGTGCAAACTCCCACTGCATGTATATGCTGCGCCTGGACAGGATGTTTGGGGCAGAGGCCAAGCGGGTAATGGCCCGAGTATATCGCTGCAGCTCTCGGCGCCTAGCAGCATGCTCTGCGCTTAGTTCTTCGCAAAGCGCCTGCATGGCACCCCTCCGTTCACCCGTTATTCCCCTGAAGCCTGCCCTCACCTCTCTTTGTAATGCTTTTATGTTTTTTGCTTGCAGGTGCTGCACCTGCAACATATTCATTTCCAGGCCTGCAAACACTGATTCATCACCCAGATCTTCACTATTGCTGGTTGTGTGACGCCTGCGTCTGGCTGTGCCTTGTGGGACTTGGTGGTCTCGTACATGGACTTCTTGCTGTGGCTGTGTGGTTTCAGACTGCACATTTTCATCGCTGTGCTCTGCTTCGTTCTCCATTGGTGGTAGTGGTCTTACTATGTGTCTCCTTTGTTTCTTTTGAGGGATGACAGGGCTGTCCTCCCCGTCTGTGTGCTCCTCATGCCCTGTGTCTCCTAAGTTTGGACGATCATTCAATGTTCCACTGCCTGTAGGCTGTGTTGTAGATGGTGCTGTGGACAGAATAGCACACATTTATTGACTGTACTCACTTGCACTGTGAAAATAATACATTTCACCGTTTGGAATTACATTTGTTAATTATTTCCCTTTCCTGACCTGCACATGCTATTTGGGACTGGCTGGCTGAAAATGCACAACTTTGAATTTCATGTGACTACATCTCCCATAATGCATTGCTGTGTCTGCCTCTGTACCTGCTCTGGACTACAAAACTATTTTTCATGCCCCTAGGTCGCTGCTGGAGGGTGCTTGGGGGGTGTTAGAGGTGTGATGGCATGCTTCTTACCTGGTCCAGATGCTGGTTGATCGGAGCTGTCTAGATCAGCCATGCCCATCACGCTTTCTGGTTGCAGGGTGCCCTCCACCAGTTCCTCCAGAGGTGTTGAGTCCGACACTGTTGAGGTACCTCCACCGGTGTGCCTGGACTGCTCCAGTCTGGCAGCTAACTTCTCTTTGGAGCTCTGGCGCAGGTCATACCAGCGCGTTCGTAGTTCATCGACACTCCGGTGTGTCACCCCCACAGCGTTCACTTTCTGCTGTATGTCAGCCCAAATGCGCATTTTGTGGGTCTCTGGCACCTGCAAAGATTTCTTGCCAAACAGTAACTCATGATTTGGCACCATTTCCTGTATTAATGCCTCCAGTTCAGCCTCAGAGAATTTCTGCTTCCTCTTACTTGCACATTCTCCCTCCTGCTGCTGCTGCTGTTTCCTGGCTGGGCAGGTCTCCAGTTTCCGCCATGTTGTTGTAAAAGCACAGTTCACTCTCCAGCACTCCTGCACTCTGACTCAGCAACTCAGGTGCAGCATGGGTAGTCAGTCACTTCCTGGTTGTGATGTCATCAAGCTGCACCTGAGTTACCGATTGGCTGATTTGCGAAATTCGCAAAATTGCGATTTTTTCCGTTAAGAAATCGCAAAATTGCGATTTCTTACGGTTAAGGAATCGCATTTGGGAATCTCGCAATTAAATAGCAATTTTTACCGAATCACTATTCAATTGCGATTTGTTACACATATACCAATTTGCGATTCTGAATCTGCGATTCGCAAAAAATCGCAAATTCAGAATCGCAAATGGGTTCCTTGATACATATGGCCCAAGGTTTCTGTCCAGGTGGTGCCCACATTCTGTGCCCATCTTCATCCTCTTCTACTTCTGAAAACATGAATTGTCAGAAGAGTTTGAGTAATGCATCACGTGGGACAAGCACGCTGAGGTATGATAGATCTATGTTGTATTCTGACAACTGCTTAGTGATGTTTCAAGCTTATAGTTTAGCGACAAGCAGTACCTCTTCCTTTTGTTAAATTACATTTTATCCTAATATTTTTATCAACAGTGTCCCCATGTCTACCATGAGATTTTGTGTTTTTTTTCCACATGCCAGATGCATTTCAGAAATGCCATCTTAATCAGTCTTACCTCTCTGTGCATTTAGATTTCCAATAAGTTTCTTTCAAGAAACTCTACAAACCCACAAACATTTTTGTGCCTAGTACCACCAGGATAAGAGGACAGTGGAAAATCATATATTTATTAGCAAGTAAGTCTGCTTCACATTCTTCCATTACTCCAACCTTTACTCCTGTTCCCACCATCATTTGCAGTAGTCTGAAAACAGAAGATAGATTGTTGGCCCCTTTCTGCAGGGTCATCTCCAAAACATATTGCCTCCACCCTACTGTTTTCTGAACCTCTTTGTGCTAGCTTTTAGGACTCTGCACACATTACCACTGCTAGCCAATGATAAAGTGCTTGTACTCTCTCCTTCAAATATGGTAGTTTTGGCTTATCCCAATTGGCATATTTAATTTAATTAAAAGTTCCTAGTAAAGAGGTCCTACATGCACCCATGGACTGTAAATTAAATACTACAACTAGGCCTGCAGTATGTATTGTGGCACCAACTTAAGAAGCCCTTTAAACATTTCTCAGGCCCGCTATTGCAGCCGGTGTGAGCTGTTTTAAACTGACAATTCAACCTGGTGAAATAAACCTTTTGCCAGGCCCAAACCTTCCTGTTCAAGACATATCAGTCACCCCTATGGTGGGCCTTGGACAGCGCAGAGAGTAGGTTTCAAAGTATTTAAAAGGTTTTACATGTCCTGGCAGTGAAAAACCTTTACCTCTCTCATAGGATAACATTGTTGTTACCTTACAAAATTTAATAAGCTGTAACTTCCAAATGGTAAAGGAAACCAGTTCATGTTTGGTGTCTTTTAGAATTGTAATGAAAAGTCCCACCTCGTCATAAGGTTGGGCTTTAAGTTACAGTTTTGAAAATTCCACTTTTTGGCATTTTCCTGCCATAGACATTTGGTGCCTGCTGCGTGTAGTTGACAGTTGGGCTTTGTGCATTCCTCCTAAGCAGCCACACACAATTGGGAGTTTAAGAGTGCCTATATGGGCCGACAGTGGCAGGATGGGAGGGAGTCGCTTGGCAAAACCCTACCTACTCTTGAATAGGCTGTGTCCTGCCTTCACACAAAGGGATCGATACCCCCTGGAGCTAGCCTGGAGCCAGGACAAGAAAGGCAGAACACCTAAGCACTTCAAAGGAAAAACCTTTAGAAGATTCTAACGCTTTGAAGCCATGAACTAGGTATAAATATTGGACCTCACACACCCACTCTTAAGTACACTTCTGGACCTGTGGATAATCTGCCAGGAAGATGGACTGATGTGCTGCTGAAAGACTGTCACGCTGATGGACTGCTGCTCTGAAGGACTGCTTCCCTGCTGTGCTGACCTGCAACCCTCTTGTCTGCATAAGAAGGACTGGACCTGAATCTGTTGAACCAAGAATCCTGAAGGGACTCTAAGGTCTTGTTGGCTGGGCTTCTGACTACAGCCTCACACACAGAAGGCTCCAACAACCTTGAATCCATCACCTGGAGTCTGCCATATGTGAGTGCTACCCTACAAAGTCCTGCCACCCCAATTTTTGACCATTGGAAGTGGGCCTGAAGGTGTTCTGCAAGTCCATTTGTGGATCCAGCGGAAATTACACATCACCTTTGCTGTGAAGCGTAATACTGAGAAGAATCAACACATTGCCTCCGCTGCAAGGGTTCTCCCAGTGCAAGGGCACCACATTGACCTTGCGTCCTGCTTCGGTGATGCCACTGTGTGTAGCTTCACTGATGCAGGAAATCATATTGCCATTCTCTCTTTGATGGTATCCTCAACGACAACTCAGGTACTCGCATTGCACTGTTGAGCCTCTTTGGAACTGACGCTTCCTAAGCCTCAACTGCGCAATGCATCCTTGATGCCAGACCTCTCATTGCAAGCCCTCATCGACGGGATCCTCAATGAGACGATGCAGGATCTCAAATCACAGCTCATCAGAACAGACAGCTCTTCTCAGCCTATCAATGCTCCACAACCAGGATTTAAGATACTCTTGATGACCTGGCTTAACCGGGTCCATGTAGCGGGCCGCACTCCATTGCAGTCAGTCTGAACTCCAGATTTTGTCCCTGTCCGTCACAACCAGATATCCACAGTAGGCCCTTTATGCTTTTTGGCACTATTTTCACTGAAATCTTTAAATTTGTATGACTCTGGTTCTACTGCTTTGAATTTTGTTGTTTTGGTCTTGTTCTATTCATTAAAATTACTCCATTGTTCTGAGCTGGTGTGTGGGATCCTTTTGTGATGTGTATTCATTGTCCTACTCTTTGAAGTGTTGCACAAATACTTTACAAATTGCCTTGTGTTAGACCTGGCATCACTGGGGTGGGCTTCCCCTGTATTTTTGCCTTTGCTTCCTGTGTTTTTGCTGTCTGTTTACTCTCATAGATGCTTTGGGCACTTTGCCACTACTGTTTAATGCCAAAGTGCAAGTGCTCCCCTTGTAAATTATTGTTATGGATTAGTGATTCCATGATTGTCATATTTTATTTACTAGTCAGCCCTAGTACAGTGCACTGTGTGTGCCCAGGGCCTGTAAATCAAATGCTGCTAGTGGGCCTACAGCACTGATTGTGCCACCCAAATAATCAGCCTGTAAATGCCACTGCAGTATCTGTGTGCAGTCTAGTACTGCCATGTCGACTTGGCAAGTGCACCCACTTGCCAGGCCCTAACCTTCCCTTTTCTTATTCATGTCATCCCTACGATAGGACCAAACCCTGTGGGCAGGGTGAAGTGTATGTGCAGTGTATGTGAAAGGTAGGACATGCACTGGTGTGTGTGGCATGTCCTGATAGTGAAATACTGCCCAGTTAGTTTTTCAGTATTGTGAGGCTATCTGTTCCCTTAGGATAGAATGGGGAGTTTGCTTATAACAACTTATAAGCATAACTATACCTGGGAACCAGGTAGGACAATAACGTTTAGTATGCCTGAACTCAGAATGTTAATATACATTTTTTAGTTAGGGTGATTTTTACATTCTGTGTTTGAAAATACCACTTTTAGAAAGTAGTTCTTTTCTTGCATAGCCATCCAGTGGGACTCTGCTAGGATGTGGATTGGCTGTCTGGGCTTGGAGTGTCATGGGCTGGGGCTGGGGAGGAGCAGTGGCCCTAGAAGCGCCTGATGAGTCAGGACTGAGCTGAATAGACCTGGGCTGCATTTAGAGTAGTGAGAGGAGATTTCATTCCAACCGAGTGGGCCTGGTCTGCGTTCCACAATGCTGTCTCCACCTCCTGCCAGGAAGCTGCACCAGAGAGGACAGAACTGGTTTTGAGTGGGCACAGGGCTTCTCTGCCACCAGAGAACAATGGATTTTGCTGTATAAATATTGAGGCTCAGGTCCCAGAAATGTAGATCACTTTTGGACTTCAACAGGAACCTCTGCTAAGGAGAAGAGCTGGAGAAACTGGAGGAAGAGTACATGCCCTTTGCTGTGTGCTGTCTGGGGTTGGACTGCAGTGGCTGGGAGAGGAACTGTGGTCATCCTGCTTGAGAAAGTATCTCCAAGGGCTTGACGTGGAGCTTTACCCAGTTCAAGAGGTCTCAGGAACAGCAAAGACCTCACCATCCCTCTGGGCCTTGTCTCTGGTTCCAACACTGCAGAAATAGAGCAGCCAACTCAGTCACCAAGTCCGTTGCAGATTCTGTGTCCTGAAGGCACCGTAGAGAGCACCACCTCGTTTCATAATGCAACCCTCATCTCACCGACTCCATCAACGAGCTGCTGCTTGCACTGCATCCTCTGGGCACCACACTCTGCACCTCTTTGCTACATGCTGCACAGACGTCACGGCCTCCATCGCTGCCCGGCTCAAACATCAACTGGCTCCGTTGCTGCACCATGACCAGCCAGCACCGTATCGAGCACCGTCTCACCCTGCAACGCAATCCTTGGTCTCATCAACCCTGTCAACGAGCCGCTTCCTGCACCGAGCCATGAGGACACCACCATGCTTCCATCTCACATTGCCACCGCGACTATTGCCCCGAAAGACTCGCAACGGCATGTTGGCTGCAACAAGAAAGGTACTGTCCCTGTGTCTGTCAACGCTTTAGCTGACCCGTATCGACACAGTTGGCTGGAACTGTTAGATTCTGTCATGCTCAGTATCGTGTTTTGCTGACGCATTGCTGCATTCTTAACGGAGTGGAGGCAGTGGAACAGTCCCTGTGAAACCTTTTTTTTCCGCCCTAGCATAGAAATGACTATCAGGTGATCTGCTACCAAGTCGTAGGAACTGTGTTTGAACTTTATTCTTGAAATGTAAAGGTTATTTTGCACAGTAACTGTTTTTAAGAGTATTGTATTTTGGATTTTTGTTGCTTTTGGTCTTGTTGGTTTAGATAAAGTTTTGTAATATTTTTCTAAACTGTTGTGGTGTCCATTTGTAGTGTTTTCACTGTGTTACAGTATGCATCACAAATGCTTTACACACTGCCTCTGAAATAAGCCTGTCTGCTTGTGCCAAGCCACCAAGGGGGTGAGCCATGGTTATTTTACAAGTGTATCCCACATCTGCCAACTAGTCACCCCCAGCGGTGAGGATCTGGACTTGCATTTGTGCCTTACATACATTGGTTGGTGTACACTACTAGCATAGTGCCGGCCATTACGCAATCACATTACCAAGCTAGCATCCATTGCATCTATTGATATTTAATTTGAAGAAGATAGGGTGGAAACCTACACTGTGTCTTAGCTTAAAGACATTTAAAATCTCTGTGAAAGGCCTCACCTGAAAGGATGAATACCAAAAGGCGCGGAGGGCCTGGTTGGAATCCAGAAATGCCTGTGGGCAGGATGAAGATCCTCCGTTGGAAGTTGAGAGTTTTAACTGGCAGCAGGAGGGCCTGTTGAATCTGCCAGGGGGAGGGTACCTCCCATAGATGGCAGCAGTGTTTCTTCAAGAGGTCTATCTTTAGAGGAGTTGGAGAACAGGGAAATAGATAGGGTGCATGAGAAGGAGCTTGTTAAGCTCAGGCAGGAGGAAGAGAGTAACATGGAGAGTAAGAAACTGGAGTTAGAAAAGAAAGCAGAAATTGGCCTTGGAGGAAAAGACGATGCCTTTGGAGCATGAGAGAGGTTTGGGGGAGCTGGATCTGAAAGCAAAAAGCATAGAGTCCAATCCCCATGGTGGCAGCGCTCCATCAGTGCCTGGAGAAGGAAGGGCGTACATCCCCCAGGAGGTTATTAAAGATTTCACCAAACAGGAAGACATTGGTCAGTGGTTTAATACCTATGAGGTAGCGATAAGGTCCTACACAGTCCCTGAGAGAGACTGGGGAGCAGGGTGGTGGAACTCTTTGTCGCTGAAGAGAGGAACACATTGCTGACATTGCCCACTGAAGATCAGATGTCTTACGCTCCTATGAAGGAAGTCTTGATAGCAAGGTATGGTTTGACCTCAGAGTTGTACAGGTAGAAGTTGAGGGGTTGTAAAAAGCTGGAGTAAAGCACTTGGGTGGAGTATGTCTCCTATTTTTGCAGAGCACTGGATTGATGGGTGGGTGAAGGGTAGCCAGATGTATGACTTTTAGGGGCTCTATGATTTGACTGCATGGGAGCACTTGTTGGATAATTGTTTTCCAGAGCTAAGCCAACACTTCATTGACAGTAGGCTTATTGACTCCAGGAAGCTTGCTGTAGAGGTGGACCACTGGGTCAGTACCAGGGTCCAAAAATACCATGTGAGAGACTCTGCCAAAGGTGGGAAGGGGCCCCAGCAGAAGAGTGGGTAATCAGGGTAAACAGAAGGAGTTCCAAAAAGGGCCCCAAAGTAATCCTCAAGGAAACAAAGGGGAGGGTTCCCAGCCTTCCACTGAAAAGAAGCCATGGGTCCCTACAGGTAAGCCAGGTCAGTAGGGCCCCAGGACATGTTTTGGTTGTGGTCAGCTAGGCAACTTCATAGGGGATCCTAGGTGTCCCCAGAAAGCCACTAGTGTATCCATAGGTCCTCCGACACGTGAGTTGACTAGTGTAGCCTTGGGGGAGGGCAGGTTCCTAGGAGGAGTGGGGGTCTGCAGAAATGACCCTGATATCTTTATGAGACAGTGAGATGGTCCCAAGAGCTCATTTGCCTGATAACACAAAGAAATACAGGCAGTGGTTGACCATCAATGGCCCTAGTGTGGAAGCTCTGAGAGACACTGGAGCTAGTGTGACAGCTGTCAGTTGTCGGCTCGTGTCTGAGGAGCAGGTGGTCCCCAGCACATTCTACCCAGTAGTTGCAGCTGACAACTCTGAGTGTGTATGCAGAGTGGCACAGGTTCCCTTTGAGTGGGGCGTCCCAGGTACCTTTAGAGTAGCTGTGAAGACAACCATGCCCGTTGACTGTCTTCTAGGCAATGATTTGGAGAGCTCCCCTTGGGAGAAGGTAGAGCTGATGTCTCATTTAGAGATGTTGGGTCTGCCTGAGTGGGCGTGTGTCATCACTCGATCTATGGCAGCTGTAAGGGCAAAGAAGAGGACCTGGAGCCTGAAACAGTGGTCCAGGTGCCTGACAGAAAGAGAAGAGGCAGGGAGTGCGGGAAACTGGCCCCTGAAGTTACCACAGTCCAGGAGGAGGCAAACCTTGGGGGGGATGCCCGGGAGTCTACAGGGAAGCAAGTGGCCGAACTGGGGTGCCTGCCAGAGCTAACCCATTGGCAGCAGGAAGGAGGCCCCTTCAGGGAAGAATTCTGGCAGCAGCAGCAGAAATGCCCTACTCTTGTTGGTTTGTGGCAGCAGGCTGCAAACCAGGCAGCAGGTGATCAGTTTGGACCACATTGGATTTACTAGGAGAATGGTCTCCTGTATAGTGAGCCTAAGGTTGCTGAGCCTCGGTCAGCCTGTGTGCTGATGGTACCCCTGCTGGGTCTGGCTCATGATGTGCTTAGGCAGGGCATTTGGGGCAAGAGAAGACCTTTGACAGGCTTGCCAACCACTTTTACTGGCCCTAAATGCACTAGCACTCTGACACGCATTGTAGGTCTTGCTAGACTTACCAGGCCAGTGGCAAGTGGAAAGAGGGGGAAGAAGTGCAAGGCTCCTCTCTAACCTTTCCCTGGTGTCGCCACCCCCCTTTGAGAGGGTAGAGATTGACATTGTGGAGCCTCTTCATCCCATGAAAGCCATAGGAAAAAGCTTCATCCTGGTTGTGGTGAACCAAGCCACCTGGTACCCGGAAGCCATCCCTCTTCGGACTGTGAAGGCCCCCTTGGTGGGTTGTGCATTGATGGGGATTTTTTACTGTGTGGGGTTCCCCAGAAAGCCCCTTCTTGAAGAGGTACGAAGCGGGCATGATCTTGGTGACAGATGCTGCATATGCTGGAATGGAGGAGGAGACTGAGCCTCATCCTGACCTCTTGTCTGCTAAGGAACATGATGGGGGGTCAGTGGATGGTATAACCCTCTCCCCCACCCTGACTCCTGTACAGCAGAGTGACTGCTGTCAACTGTTGGAACCGTTTGCTGGTCTGTTCTCTCTGACCCTTGGTGTCACTCAGTGGTGAGTCCATGATGTTGACACTGGGGACCGTCCTCCTGTGAAGCACAACATTTACAGAGAAACTGACAGCGTCAAGTCTTGCATCAAGGAGGAGGTCTCCAAGATGTTAGCGCTAGGGGTCATTGAGCCCTCAAAAAGCCCTTGGGCCAGCCCATTGGTCTTGGTCCCAAAGGCTGCCACACCTGGTGCCACGCCAGAACTTCAGTTCTGTGTGGACTACTGAGGGCTCAATTCAGTCACCAGGACTGATGCACACCCCATCCCCAGAGCAGATTAGCTCATCAATCGGATGGGAGCTGCCATATACCTCAGTATATTTGACTTAATGTCTGGGTACTGGCAAATTGCCTGAACTGATGGGGCAAAGGAGAGGTCAGCATTTTCAACGCCAGAGGGGCACTACCAATTCCGGGTGATGCACTTTGAGAGGAAGAATGCCCCTGCCACCTTTCGGAGGTTGGTCAACCAGGTGTTGGCTGGACTGGAGGATTTCAGTGCCACCTACCTGGATGACATAGCAGTGTTCAGTGCCACTTGGCGGAAACATCTGCACCACCTGTGGGAAATGTTGAAGGCTCTGCAAAGGGCAGGTCTCATGATCAAGGCAAGCAAGTGCCAGATTGGGCAGGGTTCAGTGGTGTACTTTAGACACCTCATAGGGAGCGGACAGGTGGTGTCCCTACAGCCCAAGATTGATAACATTATGGCTTGGGAACCTCCCAAAACCCAGACAGAGGTGAGAGCCTTCTTAGGACTCACTGGGATTTACAGGAAATTTGTCAAGGGCTATGACTCCATTGTTGCCCTCTTGACAGAGCTGACTTCCAGAAAGCAGCCCAGGCTTTTTATGTCCTGAAGTCTGCCATGTGCACAGCGCCCATGCTCACAGCACCCAACTTCTGACAGGAATTTGTGGTGCAGACTAATGCTTCAGAGCTTGATGTGGGGGCTGTGCTCTCCCAGCTAAATGTGAAGGGCCTAGACCAACCTGTAGCCTTCATTAGTAAAAGAGGCTTTTGCTGGGGTCCGGGCGCTGAAAAAGCTGAGGGCCTACTTGTTTGGGACTCACTTCTGGGTTCAGACCAACTACAGGCCCCGCAGATTGTTGACGCAGATAAGGAGGGAGAATCCAAAGTTGTTGAGTTGGTCCATTTCCCTACAGGGGATGGACTTCAAGGTGGAACATCACCCTGGTACAGGACATGCCAATGCTGATAGTCTGTCCAAATGTTTCCGCCTTAGTGAAGAGAACTCCCAAGAGGGTGGGTAGTTTGCCCCACATTTCAGCTGGAGGTGACACATGTTAGACCTGGCATCATTGGTGTGGATTTCCCTTGTATTTTGCCTTTGCCTTCTGTATTTTAGCTGTGTGTAGGACTTCATTTTGCTGGTCTAGATGCTTTGGGCACTTTGCCACTGCTGTTCAGTGCCAAAGTGCAGGTGCTCCCTTTGTAAATTATTGTTATGGATTAGTGATTCCATGATTGGTATATTTGATTTACTAGTCAGTCCCTAGTACAGTGCACTGTGTGTGCCCAGGGCCTGTAAATCAAATGCTGACAGTAGGACTGCCGCACTGATTGTGCCACCCACATAAGCAGCCTGTAAATGTAACTCAGATCTGCCACTACAGTATTTGTGTGCAGTCTAGTACTGCCATGTCGACTTGGTAAGTGCACCCATTTGCCAGGCCCTAACTTTCCATTTTCTTACATAGGACTCCCCCCTAACGTAGGACCACGGTGACCCAGTGGACAGGGAGCAGTGTATGTGAAAGGTAGGACATGCCCTGGTGTGTGTGGCATGTCCTGATAGTGAAATTCTGCCAGTTCTTTTTTCACTATTGCAAGGCTATCTGTTCCCGTGGGATAGAATGGGGAGTTTGCTTATAACAACTTATAAACATAGCTACACCTGGGAACCAGGTAGGAAAATAAAGTTTAGTGTGCCTGAACTCAGAATGTTAAAATACATCTTTTAGTGAGGGGGAATTTACATTCTGTGTTTGAAAATGCCACTTTTAGAAAGTAGGTCTTTTCTTGCTTAGCCATCCCCCTCAAACACCGAAAGACAGTTACTCACGCCCTGGTCACCAGCAGACTCGACTACGGCAACGCACTCTATGTCGGAATAAACAAAAACCTCATCCGCAAGCTACAGAACATCCAGAACGCCGCCGCAACACTGGTCCTCAACCTGCCAAACACTGCCACATCTCCCAGCACCTGCGCACTCTACACTGGCTCCCCGTTGAGGCGAGAATCACCTTTAAGATGCTCACCCACGCACACAAGGCCCTCCACGGCACCAGACCAGCATACCTGAACACCCGACTCAAATTCCACGCACCCCAAAGGACCCTACGATCAGCCCAGCTCTCCTACGCCGTGGTCCCCCGCACCAGAAAGACCAGATCGGGAGGCCGCTCCTTCTCCTTCCTTGCTGCCAAAGCATGGAACGCCCTTCCGCTCCACCTCAGACAGACAACATCGCTCCCCATCTTCGCAAGAAACCTCAGAACCTGGCTCTTCGACAGACCCCCTCCTTGATGGAATGGAACCTGCATCCCCCCCCACCCCTAGCACCTTGAGACCCTTACGGGTGAGTAGTCGCGCTTTAACAAACCCCTGATTGATTGATCCTGTGGGCCTCTGCTGTGATGTCTATTGACTGTCTGGCTTTAGAGTGGCAGGGGCTGGGGATGTGCAGTGGCTACAGAGAGTCTGGATGAGTCAGGACTGGGCTGAATAGAACTGGGCTGCATTTAGAGTAGGGGGAGGAGATTTCCTTTCACCAGAAGGTGCCTGGTCTGCCTTCTACAATGCTCTCTCCTCCTCCTGCCAGGAAGCTGCACCATAGAGGACAGAACTGATTTTGACTGGACACAGGGCTTCTCTGATACCAGAGAACAACGGATTTTGCCATATAAGTATTGGGGTCCAGACCCCAGAACTTTAGATCACTTTTAGACTTCAAGAGGAACCTCTGCCAAAGGGAAGAGCTGGAGAAACTGGTGGAAGAGTACTGCCCCTCTCCGGTGTGCTGTGTGGGGTATGCCTGCAGTAGCTGTTTCTACCAAGGAGAGGAACTGTGTGTGCATCCTGCTTGAGAAAGAATCTCCAAGGGCTTGAAGTGGAGCTTGCCCCTGTTCAAGAGGTCTCTGGAACAGGAAAGACCTCACCATCCTTCTGGGCATCGTCTGGTTCTGCTGGTTCCAGTCACTGCAGAAAAAAAGCAGCCGACTCCGTCATCGAGTCCGTCACAGACTCCATGTCTTGAAGGCACTGTATAGAGCACCGCTTCATTTCGCAACACTGGTCTCTCCGACTCTGTCAGCGAGCCGCTGCTTGCACCGCATCCTGTGGGCACCGCATTCCGCACTACTTTGCTACATGCTGCACAGGCATCACTGACTCTGTCGCTGCCCAACTCAAACATCAACCGGCTCTGTCACCACACCGTGACCTGCCAGCACCGCATCGAGCCAGTCTTGGTCTCACCGACTATGTCAATGAGCTGCTGCCTGCACCAAGCCGAGAGGACACTGAACGATGCAACACTTCTATCTCACATTACAACCACAACGGTTGCCCCAAACGCATAAGTGTGTTGGCTGCATCAAGAAAGGTACTGTCCCCGAGTCTGTTGACGCTTTAGCTGACCCTTATTGATGAGGTTGGCTAGAATTGTTAGACTCTGTCGTGTTCAGTATCTCGGTAGTCCCAGAGGAGCTACTGAGTCGGAGGAACTGTGTTTCAATATTATTCCTGCAATTTACAGGTTATTTTGCACAGTAACTGTTTTTAAGAGTATTGTATGTTGAAATTTTTGTCGCTTTTGGTCTTGTTGGTTTAGATAACGTTTTGCGTATTTTTCTAAACTGATGTGGTGTCCATTTGCAGTGTTTTCACTGTGTTACTGTATGCATGCACAAGTGCTTTACACACTGCCTCTGAGATAAGCCTGTCTGCTTTTGCCAAGCTACCAAGGGGGTGAGCAGGGGTTATTTTACAAGTGTATCCCCCTTACCATGACTAGGAAGAAGGGTCCCTACTTGGACAAAGGTACCTACCCCTGCCAACTAAAGGCCCCCATTTCTAACACCTCTGAGTTGACACTGGTTGCTCTGTGCCAAGCTCCCCAATGGTTGAGCACTGGGTAATTTAAGATTTGCTTGTGACATCACCCTGACAAGGATTGTGGTTCCTGCTTGAGTAGGGTTTCACCCACTCTCAACCAGTAACCCAGTTTCTTACATAGATGAGCCTATTTATGGCCATCTTGAATTTTTGGGCTCCACTGATGTAGCTCTCTTTGCTTGTACCTTCTGATAGTTTCCTCCTTCCATGTTCCAGAATAGAAGGTAAAGAGGGCAGGAGGATGAAGATAACGAGGGTGCATGAAAGACAATAGAGATAAATGGAGGACATAATGAGAAATAGAAGGCAAATTACATAATTTGTACACAAAACTGTGCCAGCACGATAAAAAAATCCCAGCCTTAATCTTTGGAAATAAAATTATCAGAGTGAAGTAAGCTAAATGAAACCCAGCATGAAAAAGGACCAAGACATACCTAACAATGATCACCAGATATTGCTCTAAACACTAATTTTCCTCGTTATTTTCCATGTGTTCCAACACACTAGTTTGTAAAGCCTCTCACTAAATAAATTTAAGTAATCACTCTGACAAAAATAAATGACTCATATATATATATATAAAATAAAGGTAGCTAGAGAACTGACCTCCTGCAGAGGTCCAGCTCTCAGGAAGGCAGGGAGAAAGAGAAAGCTTAGTGACACAGAGAGAGAGAGAGACATTAGCAAATTAGACTCCCTATTAAATACAAAGAAAAACAAAAATGCCAAGTCTGAGGATGCCCTAATCCTAAGTATCCAATGAACAAGGAAAAATCCCTAGAAAAAAAGTGAAACACTTTATTAGCTGAGCAATGCACTCTGTCTATACTGCACTCAGTCAGTACCTATTCAGAGTTCAAGAATGTGGCGCCTCTAAGCACAAGAACCTCTGGACAAATTTGCGATCTTGATCCTCATGTAAAAAATCCTGGAAAAATGCCCTATCATATATACAGGAGACAGAATCAGTCACCAACACTCAGCATATTATCTTTTTCGATTAAAATAACAAACTCACATGTCCATTGCTCAAACTAATTTCATATCTCCCTATACTAATTCACCACTAATGCTCTTTGGGTTCCGTAGTAGAGCGCTACTCGCCGAAAAGCGCTTCGACGCCTCATCCGGGATAGTAAGTGCTATTTAAATGCAATTACAATTACAATAACGTATTGTGCTTCCAGTACAGAAGCTAGCAGTAAACAAATGGTATTTGCACGTCAATGCCTCTATATTCCAACCTCTTTACGTTCTAGCACAGATTGATGTAGCAATAAAAGGTTCAAAAGCCAAATGCCACCAGTGAGGGAGGAAAAAGCAATGTCCTTCGTCAAGATTTACAGAAAATAACAATCACAGCTGACCCCAAAGCAGCAACGCAAGAACCCTAGGAAGGCTTTTCACTTGGAATCGTGTGGGCCTAAGTTCTGACAATCGTAAAACAAAATTGATATCATGGACTAGTATACTAGGACTGACTGATCGTTTGTGAATGAAGCGTCTTGCCTAAATGCCTCTTAAATCTCGGTTTGGACAGACTATCCTAATCAAACCAAAGATCTCAAACTCTTTAAGGGCTTGGTTTCTATTACAATTACATGAGATGAAATGTAAAGAAAACGGGATTAAACAAGAAAACTCTGATTACCCAGATTCCTATTTAGAAACGATTTTACTACATCTCCAGACTGGATGATCAGCTCTGAGTTTACACAAATGGGCCTTGCAATCATCAGAAAATAATATTATAAATAAATAAACAAAAACACACACAAACAATTAATATTTATCTCATCCCAGTTCATTTTTGAGTGGCGTCCCTGGTTCTCCCTGGTATTGCACTTTCAGAAAAGCATTTTTGAGGCTCTGTTCGCTCTACTTTCCTTATACTTTTGCACATATATGTGTTATCAGTTCTAAGTCATCGGTGATTATAGATGTGCTTGAATAGTACGTGTATGTTATGCTGCTGATTGGTCAGCCCAGCCAGACAAGAATAGCTGCATCATGTATTAGATGAATTTCGCAATATGTACTAATTTCTCGGTTAACCTTTGGATTTAACTACCTTATATGGTGTGAGGTTTGTATTTTGAAGTAGTTCAACATTTTGTTCATCTTAGGACACCAGAGTGTAGCTACTCCTTTATCCAACCAGTTGTCTGATAGGTGTTTCTAGTTAATCTTACACAATAGTAAGGATTTATAACATCCAACAAAAACATATCTTGCTATAACCTCAAGTTCACCTCACAAGGTTTACATTATATGAGTGTTACCTTACAATATGAAAATTAAATCTTCAGGTTTAACTAGAGCTCAAGGCAGACAGCATGAAATATATGTGTGGTGAGATTGGTGTTCAGCCCTCGTGACGGAGAGTTGCCTGCTATATATTTTAGACACTTCGAACAGAAAGGCATTTCTAGAAATGCATGTTTCTGTGTAAATGTTATGAAATGCAACATCAAAGCAAATTAGGGAAAGCAAATGGATACTGAAAAGAATCGATGATCGTCAACCTGGGAAGGACGCCACCTCTCAATGACGATCAAGATTTGTGGGTGGGTAATGTCCCGGGCCTATATTATAAATAAGTCACATCGCTCCAGTTCTCATCCCAGTGCATTTTTAACCCGGTGCGCCTGTCACGGCTCGCACTTGGGGGTGGAGCTGAACCCTGCAATTGCAGGATTACTGCTGACACTTTCAGGGCACATGTTGCGTTGGCTGGCTTATTACCTATGGCCAGTTCGACATGCGCACTGTAGGCCCAGCAATTCCCGGGCTGGGAAACAGCCAGGGGATTGCTTACACATGCCCTCAGCCTCAAAATGAGCACAGGGTTAGGATGCTCCCACCAACCCTTGAGCTGCTGTCATGCTGAAAACAGCATGAGAGCTGCGCCAGGATTGGTTCGGTTTGCATTCCACTCAGCAGGAAGTGCCACATTTATGGTGAGTTTGGTGCCATCGTGCCCCACCTTCTTTTATAATTGCTAGTCATCACTGCCTGTAAGAAAATGAACACCAATGAAGTTCCCTAACCTCATGAATTTGAATCTGTACTAACCACTAAATGAATACCTTATATTATGTAGTTTTCTCCTTTACTATCTAACAGAACCCACTGCGTAATATCTGGGTTAAATGTCATCTCACAGTGCGTGAACATTTAGAAAATAAAATAACAATCAAGAGAAATATTACCATCCATTCTTTCTTTCCTAGCACTGACATTCGGTAACACTCTCATACATATCATAACAACTTAAGATAGCATATGTATTAATTAGATACTAGTTGCTGGCTAGTAAAAATATAAAAAATTAATAAAAAAGCAAAAGAAGATAGAGTCCTCCCTTGCGCTGTATGTGGTATTAACCATAATGGAAATGTACTCCTCCAGCCTCATGAGAAAACAGCCTTCTGTCCATCGGGCAATAAGGCACTCTAACAGGAAAAAAGTTCATAAGCACCATCTGTCGCAAACCCACGCAGAAATAATACGCAGGAGTCGGAGCTCAGGTGCATACGTCTTTATTCTTTCTCTGCCCGCATGCAACAACCCAGAAACCTCTTCCCTTGTTCCTGTCACCCTCTTCCTGCCCCTCCTCTTCCTCCTCGCCTGCCCTGTCCCTGGACAGAGGTCAGGCATAACGATACGACACCTCCCCCTTTTGTACAAAGTCTCACCGTCTCTTATATTTCTTCAATGAGTCGTGTTGGCCTTCTTGTTTGGCG
Source organism: Lissotriton helveticus (assembly GCF_964261635.1). Lineage (NCBI taxonomy): Eukaryota > Metazoa > Chordata > Amphibia > Caudata > Salamandridae > Lissotriton > Lissotriton helveticus. The sequence goes on along the minus strand of NC_136068.1, from coordinate 872,240,490 downwards.
TTTCGGGCGGCTCTCTTGTTCTGGTGTCCTGACGTGACGACCTGGGTTGGTGTCGAGTCTCAGGGGGCTCTGATGATCGTAGTCATTGATGTCACTGTGGTCCGTTGAGTCGGTGGAAGTTTGACTCGACTGGGCCTCCCAGTGGTTGTTGGGATTGCATCTTTTGAAATGCGATATATTTCTGGTGATTTGCTTGTGGTCAGCCTTCGCCGTGACCATGGTTCCCTTTCATCTGCTCACTTGGAGGGGGTGGTCAAGATATTGGCTGTCCGCCTTTGTTCGTCGGTCACTCCAAACTATCACCCAGTCTCCTTCTTGAATGTCAACGTCTCTGGCGCGCCTGCGCCGGTCAGCGTACGTTTTCATCTTGAGTTTCTTTCCGCGGTCAGTTTCAGCTAGGGTGTCATGATCGATGTTTACAGTCCGTGGCTGCATCATGTTGTTTATCATGGGTAGCCGAGTGCGAGGGGATCTCCCCAGCATCACAGTGGCTGGGCACTGATTGGTAGTGTTGTGCGGTGTGGTGCGGTATGCCCGCAGTACTTCTTTCAAGGTTTGCTGAATGTCTCTGTGTGTTAACTCAGCTTGCTGGATTGCCTTTTTCAATGTCCCCATGAATCTTTCCACCATGCCGTTGGCTTGTGGCCATAGTGGTGTGATTTTCTGGTGTTCGAAATCGAGATGTTCCGCGAATTCTGAGAACTCATGGCCGTTGAATGGGGGCCCGTTGTCCGATTTGACTCGCAGTGGGATTCCCCATGCTGCGAAGATTTCGTCCAGTATTGGGATTACCGCCGCTGCTCTGGTGGATGATACCATGTGTGCGAACGGGAACCGGGAGTACTCGTCCATGACAACGATGATATATTGTCCTGATCTCAGTGGTCCGAAGAAGTCGACGGCGACCTGCTGCCATACCCCGTCTGGTAATTCCGACATTTGGAGCGGGGCAGGTGGTTCCTCGCGACTCACCAGTTGGCATGTCATGCAATCTTTTAAGGTTGATTCTACCATCTGGTCTAACATGGGAAACCAGACACGTTCCCGCAGAGTCTTCTTTGTGGCGCTTATGCCTCTATGGCCTTCATGGGCAAGATTTATCACCCCTTGGCGTAACTTGTGAGGAATAACAATCCTCCCCCCTCTCAGAAGTCGTCCATTGTCGCTGATAGAGAGTTCGTCCTGTACATGTTGGAATGCTGTAAGTTCGCGGAGAGTTGAGCCGGATTCCTGGTTCGTGTCTTTCACATGACGCCATGTGTTGGTACGGATGCGAGTCATGACATTTTGTAGTAGCGGATCCTGCGCCGACGCCGCTTGGATTGCTTCCAGCGGGACTGTAGGTGGGCAGGCAGCATCAATAACGAAATGGATGTAGTCTTCAGCCAGGGAGTGAGCGACACCAGTGATGGGTTGGGGGTGTCGGGACATATAGTCGGCTGGGTTTTCAGCTTTCCCCGGCTTGTGGACGATAGTATAGATGTAGTCCTGGAGACGTAGTCCCCATCGTTCGATGCGTGGCGGCATCTTGGCGTTGGGATTGCCGAAGATGGTGATGAGTGCTTGATGGTCCGTGACAATGGTAAAATGCTTGCCGTAGACGAACAGGTGGAAATGCTCGCAAGCCCACACCACTGCTAGGCTTTCCTTCTCCGGCTGGGAGTACGCTTTTTCAGTGTTTGTGAGGCTGCGACTTGCGTATGCAATGATGTGGCGCTGGTCAGAGTCCTCCCGGTACTGGGCTAGGATCGCACCAAGACCCACCGGGCTGGCGTCGACTGTGATTTCCGTTCTCCTTTTCGTGTCGAAGTGGGCGAGGTTGATAGCCGAGCCGACAGCTGTTTTGATCTCGACAAACGCTCGCTCACATGCGTTGGACCATTCAAAGGGTTGACCCTGGCGTGTGAGTTCTCGTAGTGGGTAGCTGATGGTGGCGTAGACACGAATGTAACGCGCGCAGTAGCTCGCCATTCCCAGGAACGACCGAAGGTCACTCACATCCTGGGGTGTCGGGGTGTCGGCGAGAGCTGATACCTTCTCCGGATCGGGTTTCATTCCATCCCTGGAGAAGAAATGTCCGTAGAACTTCAGGGTGTCTTTGTGGAATTCGCATTTGCTGGCATTGAGCGTCAAATTGGCATTCAGTAAAGCGTGGCAGACTCTGTCTAGAGCGGTGTCATGTTCGGTTTGGTCTTTCCCAAAGACTAATAAATCGTCATTGTAGTTAAAAGCATTCGGAATGCCTTGTATGACTCGCCGGATGGCCTCTTGGAAGATTTCGGCGGCAGATGAAATGCCAAAGTTCAACCGCTTATAGCGAAAAGGCCTTGATGCGTAGTGAACGTTGTGATATACCTGGACTTGTCATGGAGCTCTAGCTGGTGATACCCCTTGTTGAGGTCGAGCTTGGAGAACACAGTATCGCCATTGAGGCGCGTGATCATGTCACTTATATGTGGGCCCGGGTGGCGTTCTCGCTCAATAGCGGTGTTGGGTGCCCGCATGTCCACGCATAGCCGTACCATGTTGTCTTTTCCCTTTTTGGGGACCACCACGACTGGCGATACCCAGGGGGTGGGTCCTGATGTGCGCTCGATGATATCTGTTTGCAAAAGGTCTTGGAGCTCATCGTCTACAGCTTGTTGTAAATGGAAAGGTACCTTCCTGTGGTGCTGAGCGATAGGTGTCACTCGTTCATCGATATGCAGTTTAACCTTAAAGTGGTTTAGCTTCCCTAGACCGTTGAAGTGGTTCGGGAATTTTGCCACAATGTCAGGGGCGTCTTCAGTCATGTAGAGGAGTTCCACTAACTTTAGTCGTTCGGCTGTCGGCAGGCTGAGCAGACAGTCAGCCAGGTCTGGTCCTTCGACCACGTGGATGTAGGCAGGGATCTTCCGATCCTTAAACGATAGCACGGTGTGAAATCGGCCTAGGCACGGCAAAGGTTTTCTGGACATCCATGTGAATATACGGACAGCTGCTGGCTCTAGTTTGGGTCGTGGTTTCATGTTATGGTATTCCAGTGCGCAGATGTAGTTTAAGGACGCTCCTGAATCGAGAACAAACTTTGCTGGGTGATCACCAATTTTGATGTCTAGTTTCAGGTATCGCTTCAAGCGGTCAGGGTCCGAGACCATGCAAATGTACTCATCACTGTCCTGAGATATAGGCGTATGTGATGATGATGAGTCGCTGGATGCTGGCCGGTGTGACCGGTAGGAGTTCGTCGGATGGTTCCGAGATCGGTGAGCGCTCACTGATCGTCCTCGTGAGTGGTATGGGCTTGTCGATTGATTGCTGGATTTCGACGAGCTGGAGGAGCGTCTTTCTCTCCCTTTCACAGCGCACGCATGGTGCTGTGTGGCGTGCCGAGGTTGCGATGGTCTGTGTTTTGACTGCTGGGCCTGACATGCAATCTCGAAATGATTGTCTCTCCCGCAGCGGTGGCATTGCAGGCCAATCGCTGGGCATTGTCCTGAGTGAGGGTAGTCTTGTCCACACCTGTAGCACATGGGCGCTGATTTATCGGATCTGTTATGTCTTGGTTCTTGTCTGGATGAGTTTCTCCGGGAGGTCATGAAACGAGATGACTTACTTGACTTGTGGGAGCTCGGCGGGTGTCGAGTGGTCTTGTGCGCTTGCATCCGCAGGGCGTGTTCTTTCCTGTCGGACTTGTGAGTCTCCATCCGTTTCGCATGATCCTCCGCCTGATCGTTGATTCTCGTTAGTTCTTCAATCTCTTCAAGGGTATATTGTTTCTTCAGGAGTCGCCGACGTAGGGACTCAGATTGGCAGCCATCAATGATGCGGAGTCGCAGTGCGTCTTCTGTGTTGAAATTGTCAAATTCACAGTGACGTGCTAACCTCTTGATGCGCATAATGAAATCACTCATGCATTCTTCTTTTTCTTGGGTGGCTAGGCTGAACGTGTATCGTTCGTAGTCCACGTTACGCTTGTGAAGAAAGCGTTTGTTGAGGGCTTCTTTTATCTCATCATATTGCGCTGTGGTTGCATTTGGCAGTTCTTTTATGATTTGGGCTATTTCTTTGCCTATCAGGTTTCTTAAGGCTATGAGCTTCTGCTTGGGGGTCCTGTACGAGGGACCCAGTCATATAGTCCTCAAAGTCTTCGCTCCAGCTTTTCCATGCGGGCCCCATGCTGTTGCCTGTCGTCAACGTCAGGGGTTCCGGTGGTCGCAGGTAGGGCACCCCCATGGGCAGGTGGGGCATCATGACTGTGTTGGCTTGGGCGGCAGTGCTTGCCGTAGCGGTGCCTCCCGAGGTGCTGGTGGCGTCAGTGTCAGACATCAGGCTTGCGCACGCTCTCCTTGAGCTTCAGTGGCTTGACCTCTGGTAGTTGAGGCTTCCCGCTCTTTTTGGGATGTGATTTGTAAGCTGAAATGAGTGGCGCCTGACTTTAAAATGGCCGCCGGACTCAAATCGTGGGTTATCCAATGGCTGGCGCCTGACCTCAAAATGGCTGCTTTCTGGGACGCTGTATAGTCAGGCCTTGGTTCCCCTGGTGATTCCACAGTTGTGCAGGGTATTTACTGCAGGAGCGGGACTCACCCCTTTGTCGCCTGCTATCCCTCAGAACGACACGTCTCTCTCGCGCTGTCGTTACCGCTTGATGCGTGAGATCGCTCCCAACGCTGGTTTCTGTCTTCCCGCGCTCGCCGCGCTGCAGGGTGACAGGGTGACAGGTCACAGGCTCCTGGCGGGCTGTACACAGACGGCTGGTTGTCCTCACCACTCTCTAGCGGGCGCACTCGCTCTTGGCAGCCCCGGCGTTGGTTTCCGCTTTTTGCGCCTTTACGCGCTGCCGGGTGATGGGCTGCAGACTCGCTGGTTGGGCCGTGTGTAGACGGCTGGGTTGCGTTCCTTCATTGGGTGTGTAGGCATCCCACCCTCGTCGCCATTGTCGCAAACCCACGCAGGAATAATACGCAGGAGTCGGAGCTCAGGTGCATACGTCTTTATTCTTTTTCTGCCCGCATGCAACAACCCAGAAACCTCTTCCCTTGTTCCTGTCACCCTCTTCCTGCCCCTCCTCTTCCTTCTCGCCTGCCCTGTCCCTGGACAGAGGTCAGGCATAACGATACGACAACATCTTAGACTAGTGCTACCAGGAGGGTAGTAACCAGAACACGGACTACAGAGCCGACAGAAACTGCTGAAGACTTCTCTACCTGGGAGCAGCACAGGCTGTCAATACGGGAAACATCGCCCCTCAAGGCACCTCTACCAGGAAAGGAAGAGGGCAGGATAGCGGAGAATGCCCTCGTCCAGAGTGCCTCCTTGCTCCGCTTGTAAAGCAGCACAATACAAAAAGAAAGGAATTTAGCATGACAACTGAGGTGTGTAAGATCTATTTATCCCAGAAATCCTCCCCTCAGCTGATAAGAGGTTGTATCCTTTGGCCTTCAGGGAACTGTATTTTATACAGCATAGAAAGGAACAAAAGAAAACAATATCATACATACATCTTAAATAAACAATGTAACTGGCTGGCAAGACACACTAGTAGACATCTTAATTACATACTATGATCCTGAGTATGAAGGTGCTTCAGAAGTCTAAGCCATGATGGTGGCATATTCTATCTGGAACAGTGCGCCCTATTACACCAAAGTTCCTCCAGCACTGGGAATTACACATTATTAAAAACTTGATGAGCTGTTTGAAGCTTCCCATAACAGCATTTCTTTTTTAAAAACACACAACACACAGAAGCAGGGACCTGGGCAATCAATGTTAGGGTTACCAGGAGCAAGCAACTTTACCAATGGGGCAAGCAACAGTAACTACTTTATCACTTGCTCCCACGGTGACACCATTATATTGCACCTCAGATGCAACCACTACCATGATCCCTATCATCAATTGGTCTAAGCACATCCTATACTCAGTAGAAATCAGTCTTTTGAGAAAACTATCCCTTGTCCCGACAGACAGATCAACCTACTTTCAGCTACAGGAAAATCTACTTAGACTCTTTTGAAGAATCAGACTGTATGTGTTTTATTCAGATAAACCCGCTTACACAATGGTGTGACTGGGTTAGGCCCTCGATCTGCCTTTAGTCCACCAAGAACATTTGTGTCCAGTAAGGTATTTACTTTAGAAAATCTGGTCCAGAACAACATCCTAAAATTTAGGGATTCATTTGAATATATCCCTTACAACCTTTCCAAGGCAGAAAAGTTGCCCCGGTATACTCTAAGAGACAAATGCCAAGATAATTATGGTGCCGGGAGATAATGAATGAATGAATGAATGAATGAATGAATGAATGAAATTATTTGTTGAGCGCACGATGGCCAAACGGCTTCCTGGCGCTGGGAGGACTCGGGAGCAGAATAAACAGGGCCAGGGAGGATTAGCAGGGGTAGATAAAGGTGGTGGGATTGTTATCATGGATCATTGTGAAAATAGAAATGAGAACCTTTATCAACTTGACAACACTGACCATTTTCTCCCACTGAAGGGAGACCCCACAGAAGGTTTTCCAGAAAAAAAAGTATTTTGCCACCTACAAACTCTAGTGAAGAGTCTTGTTTTATCAGCCACAATTAATTTATTTACTTAAAAGATATAACCCTATGGTTTCCAGTGTTATATGTTCTCCCAAAATTCACAAGAGGCTTACCAATAATCTTGAGTAGATGATCCATACTTGAACCAATTGGTAAATACTTGCACTTATCCATCAAAAACTATGTTCCAGTGATTTAAACATATGTATGTGACAGCATAGACATTATAAAGCAAATTGAAGACCTAGACATTGACACATCAGAAGACCTATTAGTAGGACTAGATATCAACTTCATTTTTACCAACATTACCCAAGGGCAAGGTCATGCTATAATTATTTCCTTCTTACACTCAAGACCTGCTTCTCATCAATACCTACCTCCTTTCTCTCGACATTACTTAAAATAGCTTTACCTGAGAATGTTTTTAATTGCTTGCACATGAGTATTTTTCTTTAAATCAGTTTAACCTTTCACGTACAAAAGTGGTCTCCACCTCCTCACCTTGATCTTCTCAGGTTGACTGATTCTTTAGATAAGTTTTAAAATCTTTATTTATCGTTATAGGTTTAGTAGTTTGGTTGGTAATCTCTTTATTCAGATTCAAAACTTAGATAAATCCATTTACAGAAATATCATGAAAAATTATTTTTAGCAAGAAACAGAAAATATTATAGCGTGTTCCATAACAGAAATTACCCAAGACCCTGTTCTACTCTAATCGACCTTAATCGACCAGAACCCATGAAAGAGTCCCTTTTCCCAAAAGAGCAAAAATTTGAAGGAGCATTTAGAGATAGAATTCTGTTTTTAGTTGAACTCCTCATAAAGAGCAGTTCTGGAAAACTCATCCGAGTCTTCCCTCAATTAGGAGTTGTTCACAGCAGAAGCTGTATTCTTAAAGGAGTGTATAAAAAACCACCAACAGTAGCTCACAGTGTAAAAAGAAAAAGGATAGTCACAGAGCAATTAGTTTGGGCCAGTCTGATCAGCATAACGCTCTCAGTACGTTATCTAATGAAAGGGTGGTGGAAGAGCTTCTGAAGTCTCCTTACTAGGAACACACATATTAAACACGAAAAAGTATGTATCTATCTTCTTCTGTGTCAGGTCATCTTTGCCCAAATGTGAAAGGATCGTTCAATGTTCTGCTACATCCTTCTTCATTTCCACAGTAACATACAGAGGCAGCAAACATTATCTACAAACAGTCTACTAAGTTGCAACTGTTCAAGTACATTAATTTCACATTGAGTTACCATGAGAACCCTTCAACTAACTCTATTCGCTATGTCAGAACTCCAGTACATGACAAGAGCTAGTCAAAAGTAGAAACATTCAAGTTGTATCTTCTACGGAATTATATCATGAGCCTCACATTTTCCTGCACACACTATTGTTTTAAATTCTGTTGGTATTCAATATCGTGAACAAGTGACATCTAAAATCTAACCAAATGCAATGAGAACATGTAGTTTAGGAAAGAAAGAAACGATTTATTGAAATCCTCACATTCTACAAAGATGCCATGTCTAATGAAGTTAATGTGAATTATTTATTTAATACTGCGCCATGCCACATATTGATAAAGCACGTATTTATTTAGGAAAAGTCAAATTTAAGTGAATGCATTGAAGTAGAAATTAAATAAGTCCTAGCTTAACTTGACAATGTAAATAAAATAGATTTGGATGCTTACTACAAAAAAATCTGGCTAATCATTTTATACGTTAACTAACAGCCTTTCCCGACGTTGTCCGGGAGCAATTAGGCTTCAGGGCCCCCGCCCGCCCCGACGTTGTCCGTGGGTCCCCCGGAGCCTTCCTCCATATATTGCAGTATTATACCACTATGTTTACTTTGTACGCTTTTGTAACCTGCACATGTAACTTTTTCCTCCTGTAATGCACCATTTGGCTCACTTTTTTAATGCTCCGTTTGCTTCCTCTTGCTACCTGCACACGTCACTTTTTCCTCCTATACCTCTATGTTTACTTTCTACGCTTTTGTAACCTTCACACGTAACTTTTTCCTCCTGTAATGCACCATTTGGCTCACTTTTTTAATGCTCCGTTTGCTTCCTCTTGCTACCTGCACACGTCACTTTTTCCTCCTATACCTCTATGTTTACTTTCTACGCTTTTGTAACCTGCACAAGTAACTTTTTACTCCTGTAATGCACCGTTTGGCTCACTTTTGTAATGCTCCGTTTGCTTCCTCTTGCTCACGATGTACGCTTTTGTAACCTGCACACGTAACTTTTTCCTCCAGTAATGCACCATTTGGCTCACTTTTGTAATGCTCCGTTTGTTTCCTCTTGCTCACCATTTTCATTTTTGCTTCATTTTTCCGCCGCTCACCGCTCCTAAATAAATAAATAAATAACCTACCTCATCTGCCGCTCACTGCTCCTCCCCGCCTCTCCGCTGCTCCTCACCGCCTGTCCGCCGCTCCTCACCGCCTGTCCGCCACTCCTCACCGCTCCTCCCCGCGCCATGTCCGTCAGTCCTCCTCGCGCTCCTGGACGCAGCTCCTCCCCGGGGCACGCACGCCGCGTCCGGCGCTTCTTCCAAGGGACTACTTTTTTTTCGGTAAATTTTTTAAATAACGTATATTTATTACGTTTATATAGCCTATGTCCATCTGCACACCCTGACGATTACAACGATGTATCGGGTCTGTGGATTGGAGCTGTGGTTCCCGAGTTTACCCGCCTCAAAGGTTCAAAGTTCTTCCTTTATAATAGTAGTATAGATTTTCACCTTTAGAGAAAGACAAATTCTTGATTTTTCTGTTTCTTTAAGCATTACTCGTGTTAATATCTTACAAACTAACCACCTTATTGTAAGCTAACATTTCTTGCTTTATCACAATTTAAAGATACATTCAATCAGCTATGCAAAGGGGTATCAATAAGGGCATGTTTTGCTCCCAACTTTTGCCTTTCTTCATGCAGACAATTAAAAAAAGCAGGTGGCACTTAACGACACAAATTCATTTTTACAATAGATCCATCTATGCAAATGTTACATGGACAATGTTTTTATGATATGGAGAGGCAGTATCTATGAACACACATATGTCATGCATTGACTGAATCATAGTCATGATCACTTACAGTTCACACACAAGCGTGTGATTCATCATTACCCTCTCTTTACCTCATAGAAAGCCCCCAGAAGTGTAATACCCTTTTAGCTTATAGAAGCCATCATCCACGTGGGCCCAACGACAGTCTCTTCTATCACCAATTTCAGTTAATTCACTGAAACTGTAAATGAAGATCAGATTACTTCAGCGAAGAAGCCTCACGCTTCATGAAATTTTGAGAGAGTGGAAACACTAAATGGTTGGTTATCTAAGATCGTAACAGGTCTTGGTACTGCCCGAGAGATACTCTTCTCATCCTTAAATCATGAAGCAATTCTAGACACATAGTATGTGTGCCTACCTTTCACCCTGGCTCAAACAAAGGATCCAAGGTTGTTAAAACCAATGGGTCATCCTCATATCTACTCATTTGTATAGGACAACATTTGCACAATGGGCAATCCATGTTATAGAAAGGCCCTTGAAAGGATCCGTGACCTCTTCCATAAATACAAAGTGCCTCAGGAGCAGAAGAATTGTGCAACAATATCTGTTGTGCCCCTGTGCCACTTACTGTAATACAACCTCTGGAAGGTCGATCAAAAAAGATGGAAATCAATATGTGCCCTTAAAGTTTGAAACTATAATTATTTGTATCTTAGGGAACCTTTCCATGACAGAACTATATTTTGCATGTCCTTTAATTCTGTTTAATATGTTTAATCTAATGTTGATTTAAGTTCATATTTATGTTTGAAACAGACAGGAAGGAGACAACAGAATGATATAAAAGGGGTTAAGAGCCTGTGCTGAGTAGTTTTCTACAGGAGAAACAAGCAATGATGCGACAACCAAGATCCAGGAAGCAGGAGAGTCTTGGACCAGGTGGAGGACCACATAACTATGCAAAGACCAAGTCCTACCACTGGAGCTGCAGAAGAGCAAGGAGAGAGGGAAATCAGTCAACTCAGCACTGAAGGCCCAATTTGACTGAGGTGAGTTATAGCAGTTCCAAGTATATTCATTTGACTTAACTGGGAGTTCATGGAATGTTACATCAGGGACCGGGTTAATAGATTACAACCGCTAAGAGTTACCCCTGTAAGGACCCAAGAATAAATTCTCTAAATACTGTATTTCATTTTTTTTAAACTGTTTTTCTCTTCCTTTGAATGTTTAATGGGTAATCCAGGTCAATTGAAGGAATGAATGAACATTTTTGTAGAATGCACAGCCACTACATGGAGTGTTGAAGTGCAAAGTACCAAGGGCAACATGCCAACCCAATGGCACTTATGCTGTAAACAGAAATATTTTCAGTGCTTGCCTGAACGGTGCTTCATTGTTGAAATCACAACGTTTAAATGGGAGCTGGTACTAGGATTGAGAGATGAGAAAAGAGAAGGAAGAGCCACCTGTTTTAGACCATCCAATTCTGGTGACCAATGCCTGGAGTGCGTCAACCGGGCTATGTGCTCTTGTTGGACAATATGTAGAAGTCCCATTAATTAAGTACTGGGGGCTCACTCGTTAAAATGCACGATGAGCCAGTTCCAAAGAGGACATTTTTATTCTCTCCTTAATTGACAACCATCAATCAATCAAATATTCTTTAATCGGCTCATTGAACCATAAAAGAGCACAAAGCATGTAACTCAAAAAAAATAATTTCATAAAAAAAGATTTGCAAAGTGACTTGTGCACGTAGAAGAGATCAATGGCTGCAATCAAGTAATCCATTTGTAAGGATTAGTTCATAAGGTAACATGAGTATAAAAAGTTAAAATATTAAAATGACAGATAAATAATCCACCACTGTGTGCAAGAAACACTCAATTGTCTTTGACCCATTAGGAAAATGAATATCAAATGTAATAAATGAAACACGATTAAACCATTACTTGCCTACCATATTCCTTATCGCACTGTGGCCAAGATTTATAAACCATTAAACAGATAAATTCTGACTGCAGTAGTTGGAGGTGAAGTAGAGCCAACCTACACCTTCTAAATGTCAGGCACCTAACTAGTGGTTATAAAAACAGTTTCCTGGGCACAGTATACAATTTAAGAAAAAAAAGAGGTGTATCATAGATTGTTCAGAACAAGAATCACAAGTACATAACTCAAGGCCCACTTCACGATGTGTGACTCTTGGATAAGACACCAGGAAATGGGCTAGCTTAAATCAGAACCTAAGGAAAAAAAATCTCTGACGGCGATCTAATATAACATGTAGATAGGGCTCCATACAATCAGTGGTGCCTAAATTTGGTGGACAGCCACTCTCTTCTTGCTAAGTTCTTGGGCTTTACATCTTTCCAACAAGAGGAGCAAATCTATCTTTAAATGATCTTTAGCTGAGAGATAATTTGAGCCAGGGAATCTTGCTGGTGTAATCATGCCAAAGAGAGTCAGTGATTGTATCTTTGTTTGGAATGGTTCCACATTTTGAACAAATGGAGAGTCATGGAATACGTGGAGCTAACTTTGAACGATCTTCCAAATACTAACTTCGTATGGCCTGCATAGGTGGGCACACTAGTGGAAACAGATAACAGTCTTCTGACAAACAGATTCTCACTGACCTGAAAATGTGACGAGTTACAACACCCCCATATGCCTGCACCAAACATCACAACATAAATACTTCATGCATCATCTATATTGACCATTGCATCTAGGGGTTTAGGGCCTAGCTTCCCAGAAAACCTAACAATTGCCTCGATAGCATTATCAAATTGGGTTTTTGAAATATGAAGTCAATTAGTCCTGTTAATGTAATGGGAAACTAGCCCAGAGAACATAGTATTCAGCTTGGCTATAATAGCTGCCAGACCTAGGTCAATCATGAACAGGACAAATCTGCCGGATACTCTCTGAAGATCCACTCCAGTTCTTGACAGTAGAACACAGCTAGCTCCATATAGCAGGGCAGGGAGACTCCTAGCTTCCACCCTGGGAACATATATACCTCCTTGTGTAGAAATAAATTAAGGTACTTAACATAGCAGCGAGGGGCGGCTCTGTCATCCTTCTTATAAATGGGAAAAAATTATGAATTCGACCATGGCTTGGGGGGACCTATGGTGACAGCACTCCTTAATACAGGAACAATTAAGGGAGCCCATAAATCCATGTTGTCCCTAAATAAATCGAGTGATACCCCATTGAGACCTGGGGCCTTGTTCCTTGGGCTCCATTTGATCTCATATTTTACCTCACTTAATGTAATGAGTGCAAGGGCACTGTAGCACCATATGTGGTCACCCTATGTTGTATTAAAATGGCCATCTGATTCAGTGCTACTGTCATACACCTTTGAGACATGCTCAGCCCACATGTGGGGGGCTGGCTTCGTCCATAATGGCATTGTGACTGTCTATAATAAAAGCGACATTTGTAGTTTTCTGGAAAATAAAGGTGGTATTCCTTTTACTGGCTTTGCAAAATTGCTCACAGGCATCCTGCCTTATAGCTATCTTTTTCCTTTTGATCGGCTGTTTATAGCTGGATCTACATAACCTCACTCCCTCCGCATTCCTAGGTGACTTCTTGATAGCATATATAATGCAACTGTCTGCACGACAGCAGGCCCGATTAAATCATTTGTGACTTTGGTCACCCATACGGGTCTTTGTGATGGTTAAGAGTTCAGTCACAGTTCCACGGATTGGCTTATATGCCCTTAACAGGCAGGAAGGATCTGTCACGAGCTCCTAACACACCATCAGATGCTACCTGTTTCCAGCCACGAGCTCAACTAACAAGTGTCTAGAATCCACAGTGACCCATTTACTCAAAATACCCTTAGTGTTACTAACCTCTATTAGTGTCATACAATTCTGGAGAATAGAATAGTGGCAAACCTTATTACTGCATTTCTCTGAGATGACAATAAAGTCTATCAGGCTGCCAGAGCCCTTTCCAGTGAAAGTGATTTGTTTCTGGACTGAGTCTATTGTAAAATCTAGATCAATTGCATGGGAGTGTTTGTTCATGATTGTATTTAAAGCTTCACCACATGAGTTGCGTTCAAAACGGCAAAAAATCCACTGTGTCAAATCCCGTCGAGCCACAAACAGAATTTCTTTCTTGAAACTGCTTTTAAAATCCCCACCAGATTTCAAAATAGTCCACAATTTAACACTCCCAGTACCTTACTAAGAGATTAGCCTAAGGAGCCTACAATATCTGTGTTGTGAGAATTAAAATTATGGTGATGAAAGTTAATGATAACAAATGTTAGCATGGCAACAAGTGTCAACCATATAATTTGAAAGTGTCGGAGTCGAGAAAAGTTTTAATAATCCTACTGTCTAATGAGACAGAGCCCAGAGTTATCAGCCCACCCATATAGTGCCCGACCCTTGAGTAAATAGCCGGTGTTGACCCAGAAGTAAACTCGAAAATGTATACAGTATTACAAGCACAGGTCTCCTGCAACACACAATGTGATATTTCTCTGTTAATTAGTTCCATTCCGCATCATTCAACTTGCTCAAAAGGATGGGCACATTCCAAAAAAGACATTCAAAATCAGACGCAGGTACTACATACACAGCAGGGATAGTTGCCATGTTTCCAAGTTGCACTGGTAAGTCCACTGCCACTGGAGCATTAATGACAGAGTCCCTCACCTCTCCACTAGAAGGGTGAGTTGATTCCCAGCGAGCTGGTGGAGGGGAGGCTAAATCTCTTGCATCTGGCCCTAATACAAACATAAAATTAAGGTCAAAATGTGCCCTTTCAAAGGAAGTCTGAAACTTCATTGCCAGTTTCCACTTGTGACTCATGAATTGATTCACTGTGAGCCCTTTACTCAATGACAGCATCATGCTAATGAGTCGGTCAACCTTTTCAAATGGTGAAAAGCGATTATGAGTCAGGATGGTATACTCCGTAAAAATGGGTACTAAGTGCGTAGTAGATCTCAAGGTTATAGCTGTACCTGGTTGCAAAAGTAACCCAGAGGAACGACCCTGATGCTGGTCTGGGGAATCCCAACACAGGATAGCCTGTGGAGCAAAAAAACTACCAGCTGTGCATTCCTGAATTGACAAACAATGCAGTGCTGTAAGGTTGGCAAAGATGGAGGCTCGACAAGGTATTTTGAATAAAAGATGTGCAGTCACATTCTGAACCACTTGCAAGCTTTTCATAATGCAACCTGGTAAATCACAATAGAGTATGTTGGCATAATCCAGCCTAGAGGTAACTAAAGCATTGCCCACTGTTCTCCGAGAATCAAGTGGTAACAGAAAGAGGAATTTATTTATATCTCTCATTAATGCAAAACAAAAGCCCAGGAAATCCGACACTTGGGCCTGGAAAGAGAGTCATTTCGTTGAACTGTACTCCCAAATTCCTAGCCACAGCAACATGCAGTTGGAGTGAAGGCAAGGGATCTGGTGCCAAATTACACACACTGCGAATTTTCCTGGATTGCACTGGGCGCAACTTTTAAAATGTGCACTCAACGGAATCAAGGAAAATGCAACATATTAGGCTGCCACCAGTGTGAAAAAGGAAGCAACAGCTTTAACACCGCACCGTGTTTTCACAGTGCAGGCAGCAACCCGCCTGCACTTTCAAAGAGGATTAAATGTCCCCTTGCCGGCGAGTATAGTGATTGACTGCACGCACCTGCAACCAGATGTCTGGGGGGTCCATGGGACCCCCTTTCCCTCCACAAGAGGGCTGCAGTCAGGGGGCAGTGCACATCCTGACAGTTTCTTTGCCTCGATGCCCGCATCTGTAATATGTGTTTGTGCTCGCCGTACTTGTGACATATATGCGATTTAAATCAACGTTCAAATGAACTGGCCTGTTTTATTATTAGTGTTCAGATACGAGTTGCTAATAAAGTTTTGAGTTTTTTTTATCTCAAACTCAGCGCGTAATTAAAATAGTCACAAAATGGGTTTTCTGCATCTATTCATTGAAAATGACACTACGCAATAGGCGCGCCCTGACTTTATATGCACTTCATATAATAAATATAATTTTCTTGTATTGTAAGTTCGAGGACACTACAAGTCCCTTCATGCCCTCTTTTAGAGGTGGGCTTTAAATACAGGAAGTGACTGCGCAGCCATCTCTTAGGAGAAAACTTTGATCACACCAGTGGCGTGCTGTTATTTCAGAGCAGGTAAATGCCAGGACATGCTTTTGGTCCATTTAACACTCAGAATCTGTTTGAATGCTCAGACTTTTAGCTACAAGCACTCATTTTTTCGTTTTTTTGCTAACACAGGACGGCCAATTGAGAGCATTTTTTTTTAAAAAAATCAGAAATTTAAAAGGGAACAGAAATACACCATTAAGGTAGGCGAAATTACTCCTGCCCATTCTGGTATATTTTTTCAATAATGCATGCACTATGCGAACAATGTAATCATCAGGTCCACCACTAAAACAACTTTCACTATTGTTTTAAGAGCTTATCCGCATGGTGGTAGACTACATATAAGTACGCGGTTGGCGGCAGTCGACAATAGCAGAGTATGCTTCATGTAGTACTGGGTTACACTTTAGTAATGAAACCACGAGCTGGTTTAAATTACTAATATAAAAACTTCTCAAAATTTCTTGTAGGTTGTCCTGCCTGGCCACGCTTAAAATAATTGGTTTGAAACCCCTTTACGCCTTAATGCCCTGCTCTACTTACAAACAAGTTTGGTATGTAGCAATTTTCTTTCTCAGCCCATTGCCTTAAAAGAAGTTTGGTTTTGAGGAGTGATGAGTAAAATATTTTCTTTGCATCTTGCAGATACAAAGAATAAAATAGCCCTGATGAGAGATCAGCGACATTGTGCCTGATCTCGAAACGCGTCGGCACTTTCATAGGGTGGAATAAAATGTCATCTTCACGATACTAGGACCGGCTAGTCCAGTATTGATTTGTTTAAGAGCCATTCACTTGCGTATAATTCCCCCTTGAATTGGTTTTCTCTATATTTTTCTCATTTTTTGATTGTAATGTTTGTTCTAATGTTGTTTGCGATGTATTCTTAGTTTTTTTTGTAATGTTTGATGCAAGGAATTTTTTTTGTATTGTGTAAAGAATTTGTTTTTCATGTATGTACAAAGTATTTATAGCTGTGTAAATATTTAATGTATTGTTCGTTTTCTGTCATATAGCTTGTTATAACTTGAAAAAGTTTTAAAAAAAACATTGACACTAAGTAAAGTGTCGACGGTGATCACAATAAATTGATCGGTCCCTCTCAAGAAGCTTGTGGAGATTTTGTGGTTCGGGCAATTTGTGTTACATACGCATCTGTACTATGGCATGGGCGCAGAGGCAAAGGCCCCCATGCAAATAAGGGAACACCCTTCTGAGGAAGCACTGGAGCTGTATGTGCGCCAGTGATTTCGGTATCACAGAAGGGACGCACAAGCATCTGTAATACCAAAGAGCCCTAGGAGCACACAAAGCAGGCACAAAAGCCCGTTGCACCCCTGGGGCACTTCTTTAATATGGCCTCTGGCTAACAATTCTTCCCCCTGAAGCTAGGAGCAGGTCCAAACAGAAGAATTTCTGTGTTTTTTTTAGAATTGCATTGAAGGGTATTAGTCCACATCCAATTCCTTACTGCTCCCAAGCAAGCCTTAAAGGATACCTAGGATCTGGGAGAACCAATCTCACATGACAGAGGTTGTGTATCATCTACATAAGAGATTATCCTAATCCCAAAGATCTGAATTGGAAGAAATTACTTCTAAAATAAAAATTCGACAAACCATGTTAGAATTGCACCTTAGAATGCGTTTAAACTGCTGCAGAAAGGTTTTCACATAGAAATTGACATGTAGAAATTTGTGCCTTGTTTATAATATTTGGAATACTTAGTAATGCTGCAAATAATACATTCATTACTCAATGTGTAGGATGAGTTTGTTTATTAAAGTGTATATGAAATTAATTAGAAAGATTTTGTACTAGGCAATCATTCTTAAATGTGGCCCTTTAGTAAGGCCTAAAAGCTTATTTCTTTCTATTCTTGCTTGCAGCTTAATAGACCTTTATTTTGGAACATTTTGCCTAGCACCAGCAGCTTGCTTAAGACTGTGCTGACTTCAAGCCTGTGTTTCTTTAGTTTCCACACACCATATCAGATCACATATTTTAATACAATGAGCTTGCTGTGACTGTTGAATAAATAATGAATTAGATATATTTTATGAATGTTTCAAACAATAGTATTGATAGTTTTCCCACATCATGTCTGTCTTGCTTTGTGTTGACAATGAACATGGCGCATCTTTTAGCTTAGAGTAAAAGGTTCTTATGAGAACTTTCCCACATCTAACAAAGTCCTGAAACAATGTTTTACACTGTATTGGCATGTATGTTTACTGTGGGAATTCAGGAGAAGAAGAATTGGAAGTTGACAACACCATAGGATGAGCGGTTTCTATTTGATGAGAGGAGCTAACATCAAATACATTTCGATACTTATTGTGTGATTTTATATTAATAAGTGTTCCTAGCTGGTTAGAAAGATAGTCTCTCACACTCTGGTACGGATCCCTCATCCCTGCCTTGCGACTCTTCTACTGGAGAGTTGATCCTTTGCTTCTGTTACTGACAGCTACTGCTAAAGGTAACTTTATTCCTCTTTTATCTAAAGACACTTTTCTGATCAATGCTACTGCAAAGATCATTCTATTATTGATGGTTGTTATTGCAGCTGTAGAGAACTCGACTGAGTTTCCGGAAGGACTCTTCATGGAAAGTTCTTCTTATATTTTAAATCTTGCTCTTTTTTGAAAATAACTCTTCAAGGGTTGTATTTAAGGTAGATTAGTTTCTTAGGTAGTTTAGTGACAATTTTCCTTTATGGAACACTTTGTATTGATTTATGCTGTCACTAAACAATGCTTTATTGATATTTCTGTGAACCAAATAATCTGAATAAAGATGATAAAACCATACTAATCCTTTAAGGTAAATAAAGGTGTGGAAAACGTCATCAACCTCTCATCGTTGACTGAACAATAATAATCTGACTATTGCTGAGATATGCATAGTTCATGTTTCCGTTCTTGCTGCCTTCTAAGATGGTGACAAATGCAAAAATAACAATTGATGGACGGAATGTAACAGATCTGGAGTCAAGCTATCCTGGTTGAAGACGGCTCATAGCCAGAAACCGGTTCTAGGATGCTTGATTGCGGTCCAGGGAAGACATGGCTTGGCAGTTCGGTCTGGACTGTTCCCATGAGGCACAGGGTCAAGACTGATTTGCATATGGCGATGTCTGAACTGGGGTGGCTTGGTGAGCAAAATAACGATGGATTAAACCCAGATCTGTGACTGGTGGTGAATGTTTTGCCATTTTGCAACATTCCATCCATCATCTTGTGTGTTTTGCTGTTCACTCTATGTGGGGAGGGTATGCCCAGACGTGGGTCCCGTGCTCACTACGCCACTGGAGTCAAGCTATCCTGGCTGAAGACGGCTGATAGCCAGAAACCAGTCCTAGGATTCTTGATTCCATTCCAGGGAAGACATGGCTTGGAAGTTCGGTCTGGACTGTTCCCATGAGGCACAGGGTCAAGACTGATTTGCACATGGCCATGTCTGAACTGGGGTGGCTTGGTGAGCAAAATAATGATGGAATAAACCCAGATCTGTGACTGGGGGTGAATGTTTTGCCATTGTACAACATTCTGTCCATCATCTTGTGTGTTTTGCCTTCTAAGATGGTGGCAAAGGTCCATTGACCTTTTCAAGAGCTATCAGGATTTCCCATAGAACAAAATCTGTAAGTTGGTTGTTTAGTCTTAAATACCATACTTGCCTGATCCTCAGGTCCCTGTGGTTTCTGGTAGCAGAGTAATGGTTTAAACCCTTAATGGAGCATTCAAAATAGTACCGAAGCTATATTAAAATAATCCCTGAATCCAGTTTCCAGTGTCCAGTTCCAGATGGAGTGGCAAAGCAGTTGCAGTTTGATGGTTGCAGTTTTGAAGGTGTGAGTACCGATAGGGTGAAAATGTTGTGGTTGTGAGTATAGTGGTTGTAAGTGTCTTTTTCTTCAGTAATGAGAAATATCTAAAGCTTGTTGAAGAGGAGGCATCACTTTTCAGGCTTGTTGAAGTTAAAAGATCCTGGGATAATAACAAATGTTTTAAACTTGGTCGCAGGAGAAGTTGACGTGCAGTGTGAGGTACCATCACTTCCATTGGTAACCTCAGTGACAAGCTGTCATATTTGATTAATCTCTGTTAATGTTAGTGGAACCTTATTGTGTAAACAGGTAAAGCTACATTAATGTGTGTGGACTTTGCTGGTCAAGAAGTCTCTTGTGAGTGTAGACTATTCTTCAAGGGTTTTGATTCTTACATTTTCCTTAGGATACCAAAAAAGAAGTTATTTCATTGGTTATTTAAAAGAGTGTGTGAATACTAAGACAATTTTAAAGGAGGGTAATCTGCTGTGAGGAGTGAGTTATACATCATAGTGTTTCATGCTGGGATTGGACGGTTGGTGTACTTTAGCACTTCCATTAACTAGTAGGTTAACTTTGCCTTGCTGTGATTAGACATTGTTAAATTTTCTTGCTTTGGATTTGGAAGAGAATTGCGTGGAATTTTTAGCTCTCATTTGATTGGTGAACGAAATTTGATGTATACGGAACAGAATCAGATCATTTGGCTTTATGTGAAAATTTAGAAAAGGCAAATATCATTGTGAAATGTTTTAAGGATTTTAAGAAATTTGTTAGGAAAGATGTCAAAATACTTGTACGAAAAGGTGAAGAAGCACCACCTGAGGGTACTCGCATACATTATGACTACCGAACATGGATTAAATTCATCTTTGTGGCTGAAAAAATGGGAGACAATTCGTGAAAATGTTTACTGTGGGAATCAGGAGAAGAAGCATTGGAAGTTGACTACACCATCGGATGAGCGGTTTCCATTGTATGAGAGGAGCTAACATCTAGTAAGTTATGATTTTATATTAATGAGTGTTCCTATCTCATCAGAAGGAAACTCTCTCAGACTCAAGATCCTTCATCCCAAGGGTACTTTATGTTTTCCGAGGTATGGGACATTTAACACCAGAATCCTATATCATTTGAACAGAAAATTGTACGAGATGCCGCATCACCTCAACCCATGCAATATGAGGCATTTAATGCTTGGGAAATGGTTGCGAGGGAAAAAGAGAAGGAGAAATATTAGAGAAGGACAGAAGAGCAATGCAAAATTAGGCAAATGTGCTCTGTGGGATGAGGAACAGCGTAGATGGAGGAAGGCTATCATTGAAGTAACAAGATTATATCCAGGTCTCACATCAGAACGCATCAGGAAAAGTAAGGATACCACGAAGCAGGAGAAGGATGATTCAGATACCAATTCGGGAGACAAGATGTTATAACAGATGTTGTCTCCGCAACCACCAACTGTAAAATGTACTGATCTAGGAGAGATAAGTGCTAGTGCTAGTCAGACTATGGCTCCAGCTCTAGTGGAATCAGATACACTTCCAATTGAGCGACCCACACAGGATTTGCACATCTGGGAATCCTAAAGTGCGGGGTGGCCTCCCGCCTTCAGTACGTAGGCAGCCCTATCTCTGGCCGCATGCGGGGTAGGCTCCCGCTGCCATTCAGAAGTCGGCAGTTCTCCCAGCCTGCGATGGTGCTTTCAGGCGGCAATCCTGCGGGGTGGGCACCCGCCTGTAAATTATTTATGAAGCGGGGTAGGCACCCGCGACAGGGGCGATACAATGCGGGGTAGGCTCCCACTAGCTTTCAAATTGGCAAAAGGGCGCGGCAATCACGTGCGAGGGCGACAATAATGTGGGGTAAGCACCCGCCAGTATTAATTAGTCCAAGAGCGTGCCAAAACGCGGGGTAGGCACCCAACACAGTTCTTCCTGGAACCACAGCGCTTAGCGGATTACAGCACTTTTGGCCTCAGCTCCTCTTCTCTGGTGCTTGAAATATAGCGCTGCACTCACCAAGCTCTAGGCAGCAGGCAAGCTTGGGACAGGAGGTAGCGCTTTTCTTCACTAGCCCTCAGCTTATAGCGCTCCTCACCTCCTTCTCGGCGCAGTTACAGGTGCTCCTTGGCTGTCAGGTAAAGCGCTCCTCTCTCCAGGTGATTTTAGGGGTAGCGCTCGCGTGGCGCAAGGTCCCACCAGCCTCAGGGACCCAGGATGGTGCTCCTTCTTCAGGGACCAGGTAGCAGAGCAGCAGGCACTACTGGGCAAGGTTCGCAGTCAGTGGGTACTCATCAGGACAGGGCGGTAGGCTTTCACCATCCTCCACTGTAGCGTGGGACTCCTCCTGCACAGCAGCCTGTACTCCTGCAGTGGGGCTTCCACTAGCCCTGGGGACAGCAGAGGGGTTTTAGTTGGGTGCAGGGATCAGCACACAGGCCCAAGTGGCGGTATCCCCTGGCAGCAGGTCCCCTCACATTCATGTCCCTGCTCTCTCTGAGCACATGTTGGCACAGCCCCCTTATTTATGCGCCCCTCACCCCACCTCCCAGACAGTGCCAGAAGCTTACAGAAGCCTCTGGGGAACTGGTTCTAACTGGCTCAGGGGGAGGAGTAGAGCACCCTGGGTGCCAGGGTTTCCCTCCAAAAGCTAGGATGGCTGGGAAGCAAACATCTAGACCGCTAACCCACCCCAGTCAGGTGGCACCTCACACAGCCATGGCATCCATTTTAAACGCAGCATTTTACCAGGATGCATTTTTTCAATGACAATGGGGGGTTAACAAGTGCGCACATCATTACAGTACATTTCCTAGGGCGTCTCACACCACACATGGCCTATTCAGCTTTCTACCATGGGGGAAACATCCTAAAACAGGGGGGTGAAAAGCAAAATATTTTGGGAAAATGGGCCAAGTCCGACAGTCCCCAAAAGAATTAAAGACAAGGAAAGATAAACCATTGGCTATTCCTAAAATAAAATAAGAATTGGAAGAAATGATAAAGGGTAGCCTGGAGTTTGCTCACGTGGATCAGTACCGGAGACAAGAGTTAACTTTCCTGTGTAAGGAGCTTAATTGAAGAGCTGCTATGATACATGACATGTTGGCATGAATAATGAAGAAATACGATGTGGACCTTTCTAATAAGCTAAACCTGAATAGCAGCTAAGAGGAAAAGGGTGGCAGTGGTCTAAGCTAGATTCTACCACATCACAGTTTCAGGAACTGTGTAAATGAAGCAACAATTAATGTGTGCACAATGGATACAATAACACTATGTCATCAAAGTAGTGTTTAGTACATAGAAGAAAAACAATTTTAAATACACACAATATAAAAGTTGAATCCAGAGCACCACCCATTGTTAATACATCATCTGTCGATCTGACAGGTCCAAAGTTGTTCACCAAGTAAATAGATGAGAGTCAGATACACTACAGTCCACAGTGTATTAAGACGATAGACGATTTTAAATGTTCCAAACACTTTAATGTTTTTTAGAGTATTCAATCTCTGTAAAATCTGGACTATAAACAGCGAACACATGTTTTGTCATATTCAAAGACTTTTTAAGGCTGTAAATTTAAAAACTATAGACTTCCTTAAAATAATCAGGACCAGCAATCTAAGAAATTCTCAATTTATAAGATGATTTTTGCCTGTTTTATCAACATTTCTTGAAATAGAAACGAAAAACCCACAGGGAACACAAACCACACAAGAGGAGAAGAAATAATATACTAGATTGAGTAAAAAAAATGAATAAAAAAATAAGAATGCCAGAAGATATAACCATATAAGTGAATAGATGAATGTAATCCAAATAAAAGATACAAATCTGTATCACCACATGTGATCCTGATTCCAACAGACCGGTACATAAAGTGAAACCCAAACTTAAGTGAGAAAATGAGGAAAACAGTCTACCTCAAATGGTCTTCAGTAAATACAAATAGTTTGGCAGTGCGTCCAATAACTATCAGCGATCAATATCTTCTACCTCACAGCCCGAAGACTCAAGAACTGTGATTGAGACCCAATTCTTTCACAAATCACAATGGTTATGTCCAGTGATGTTTCGATGGTTGGAAAAAATCAATACACTGGACAAAAAAAAAAAAGAGAGGGAAATGTCTCAACAAACCATGTCATTCTTCCTATACAGTACCAATAGGCGGGCACTGTTTTCAATCAACTGCCGATATTTAAGCACATAAAACAAATTAATAGACAAGTGAAAAAAACTGCGGCAAATTGCTCTTTGTGAGCCAAAATTCATGCTAATTATAGCTTTGTTGCAAAAACCACTGCATCCATTTCATTAATACTGCAGCATGAGAGAAAAGTGTAAGATAATTGCCAAGTAAATAGGGGCGTAAGAATGTATCAAAATGCCTGGGGTAATGTAGGCATGAATAACGAAGAAATACGATGTGGACCTTTCTAATAACCTAAACCTGAATAGTAGCTACAAAGCTGAATTGGATGATCAGGTAAAAGAAAACACAAGGATTACAGGAATGTTTTGCACACTAAAGAATTAGTCAAATACATACAGAGATGGAAGGATGTGGAGAAATTGGAACTTATATGTGCAAAGAAACACGAAAACAAAAAGAGAGAAGCAGAGGGAAAACAAGATGAGTTATGTGAAATAGTGGCATATTCACTTGAAGAAAGTAGCTGGAGGCACCTGCGTATATGTTCTATGGAATAGAGGTGCCCAATTTTGCAAAGTTGAGAGACAAGCCATTACAGTGGTCTGCTCAAGTGGAGACGTTTATAAAGATTTAGAAGGTGTGGTGGAGGGACGTTGACACTTTTCATGACATCATAGTGCCAGTTGATTTATATGCAGAATGTAAGGTAGCAGTGCAGAGGCCAAAAGCAGAGCCCCAGAGAGAGAAATTAACTGGTGCACCTTCACCATTGATGATGGAAAAATATGAAGCAGTTATTACATTTTTGAAAGGGAAATACCTCCCAGGGATACTGATTGGTTAAAGATTAAAAGAACTACCCAAGACCTGAAGTAGACAGTTCATTGATACTATGAAAGATTATTGCAGGTATTTAAACAGCACAGTGAATGTGAATATCCTGAAGAAAATGATATGGAGATTTTTGTGTCTCAGTTTTGTCTAGGATTAAAAACCTAAAATCAGTCTGTCCATCATGCTAAGAGTTATCTGCTGGCAGACAAAAATACTTGATGAGATTGTGCGTTATGCAAAGTATCTCAGTAATACACTGGACATAAAGCAGAGGAAAATAAAGGAGACATTTATGTTGGCTCAGAAAGGTTTTCAGTACCATTTTTTGTGGGGAATCAGGGAAAGATGCAAGAAGGGGTTGTTTCGCAGGAATCGGAATGGAATGTGAATGCCCCACGGCGGAGGTAGAGGTGTGGTATCCGAGTCAGAGAATTGCTGCTATGAAAAAGGTTCTCTCTTGTCATGTATGTAATCGAGTGGGGAATTCAAACAAGAATGTTGCTTAAATCGTGAAAATGCTGAAGTTATAATGCAAAATTCACAAGGTCTGAGAGGTCAGAGGATGCCTGTACAACAAATGCAGTCTCCCATGCAAACTCAAGCTGAGACAATGGCCATTGCTCCTACTCAATTGAGGAATCCCAAACTGAATTTAAATCAGATGACAAAGGTTAATGCAAATCGATTCTAAAATGCAATGCCTTAATTCCAAAACTAGAATCAGAATGTTTTAGGTTAATACCCATTATTTGAAGCTGATTCATTTACTTTTGATCAATGACAGTGCCTGAGAGAGGAAGAAGATTGCATACTTGGCGCAGTGTTAGAGGTGGATCAAAGTGGCTCATATGTAGACTCAAACATTTATGGTCACAATGTGTCTTTCCTGATTGACAAAGGAGCAACCCGTTCCACAGTGACAACAGTGGAAGTACCAGGCTTACCTCTTGCAGAAAACAATCCAAGTTGTTGGGTTTACAAAGAAATGCTAAATTCGATTTTGAACGAAGTCCCAGTTAATATAGAAACCTTAAAGAGAAGCACCAATTTGTGGTTTGCGATACTAGCCCAGTAGATCTGTTAGGAAGAGAATTGTTGTGTAAGTTAAAATGCACTACATACTGCACTCCGGACAGTATTGCATTTCAGACTCATGATGAGGATGCCAATTTATGATGATGAAACAGAATGCTGAAGTATGAATGCTCACTCTACTGACAATTTTTGAATTACCAGAATATCTCAGAGATACTGTATATCTCAGAGATACTGTAAATGCTGTATTTTGGGATTTTACAGGGACAGACATTGGACTTATAAAAGGTTCAGAACCAGTCCAAGTCAAATTAAAACTAAATGCTATTTTTCCCAGAACACTATCTTATCATTTGTCCCAGATACTATTGCAGGAACACAACCAGTGATTGAAGATATGCTTCATAAAGGCATATTGAGAGTGTTTATTGGAAGCCCATGTAATTCACCGATAATGGGTTTGCAAAAGCCTAATGGCAAGTATAGGATTGTCCACGACTTGTGGAGGATCAATAAAATAGTGGTACCTTGGTGTATCGTAGTGCCAAAGCCTGTACTTTTCCACATCCCCTATACTGCAGAATTGTTTACAGTCATTGATTCCGGACAGACTTTTTTTCTGTTCACTAAAAGAGAAGATAGCCAGGATTAATCTCTTTTGCCTACCAGCAAAAGACGATCATGTCATGTTGCATTTCTTAAGGGTATACAGAGAGTCCCTCTATTTTTAATCAGATCTTAAAGAAAACTCTAGAGTCCCAACAGATGCCTTATGCGTCTATCCTTGTACAGTATATAGATGACTTATTGATAGCATCAGATACACATGATGCCTGTATGTACGACACCATTGCTCTTTTGAATCACCTGTCACAGAATGGACACAAAGTCCTATTTGTTGATAGTTTGTGCTTAAGAGGAAAATTAAGGCGTAATAAGAGCAGCATATGCTGTATGCTCTCAAAGCTTCCTGGCTTCAGCCTGTTTTCTACATAGGAGTTGCCACATTTATTGCCCTAACACTAGCTTGCCCGTTGGCAGCACAAATGAGAGACACCATCTTTAAAGATAGCCAGCATGGTTTTGGCATAGTTCATGATGTTGGGTAATTGCGGTTGCACTGAGGATTCCTTACTACGACAGGGAAACCTATTCAAAATTGACTGCATGTAACAGTTTTGATCGAGGCTCTACAATTACCCAGTGCAGTGAAATTGTTGTTGTAAAATAATAATAAATAATAATAATTCTGAGTTTCTAAAGCGCCTGGTTACACTTGCCAGTGTGTCCCCGCGCTATCAAAGGACTGAGCAGCACCCTGAGCAGATAGAAATAGAATAGAGATAGCCCTGCGCCGACAAAAATTAAGGCTTAGGGAACAGGAAAGTTTTCAGCTCCTTCCGGAACACCACCTCCGAGGGCTCCACACGAAGCCTGAGTGGGAGGGTGTTCCATCTCCAAGCGGCTAAGGAGCGGAAGGATCTCGCTCCCATTCTCGCCCTATTGATTCTAGGGACCGAGAGCAGGCCAACACCCATAGAGCGCAGGAGCCGGGTGGGCTTGTACGGGAGAAGCAGGTTGCGCAGAAAGCCCGGACCCTTACCATGAACGATCCTGTGACTGACACAGAGTGCTTTGAACTCGATACGTTCCTTGATGGGGAGCCAATGCAATGTCTCCAAGGCCCTTTTTGAGGAGGCTCTCCTGGGCAGCTGCAGCACCAGGCGTGCGACTGCGTTCTGGATATGCTGCAGTCTTAGGATGCAACTCGCGTTAGCTCCCAGGTATAGGGCATTCCCATAGTCCAGCCTAGATGTAACCAAGGCATGGACCAGGGCACTTCTGGCTGACGCTGGGAGAAGGTCGAGTGTCCTTCTCAGACTGCGGAGGATTCCAAAACACGTCCCTGCAACGCGCCAAGTGTGATAATCAAAGGACATTTTGGAATCTATCCACATGCCTAAGTTCTTCACATGATCCTTGGGGACGGGTAATGGGCCCAGAGCCTGCGGCCACTAGGCAGAGGTCCACACCGAGGGGGACCTTCCAACGATGAGCACCTCGGTTTTGTCCCCGTTCAGTCTGAGACAGTTGTTGGCCATCCAGCCTGCCAGATCTTGAAGGCAGGATGCAAATCTGCTGGCTGCGTGCTCAGCTGGCTGCGACAAAGCCACAACCAGCTGCGTGTGGTCGGCATAGGTCACCACCTCTATCCCATACTGCTCAGTAATAGTAACCACCGGCGCTACGTACAGATTGAACAGGGTGGGGCTAAGACTGGAGCCCTGGGGAACTCCCTGCTTTAGGTAAAAAACCTCTGACCTATATACACCCTGTTCCACATAGAAGCTGCGGTCATGGAGGAAAGATTCCAACCATGACCAAGCCCTCCCAATCACTCCACTTCTCCTCAGACACTGTAGCAAGGTGTGATGGGCTACAGTGTCTAACGCGGTGCTGAGATCGAGAAGAATCAGCGCCGCTGTCTGTTCCTCGTCTACGTGTTTCCTAAGCGCCTCTGTGGAGAAGAGGAGGGCAGATTCGGTGGAGTGATAGGCACGGAAACCGGCCTGGGAGGGATGGAGAAGCCTATGCGCTTCGATGTGAGCCGTCAGTTAACCAGTTTTCGGCTACCTTAGAGAAGTAGGTGAGAAGGGATATCGGGCACAGATTACTAAGTTGAGTTATGCTAATTTGTGGCTTTTTCTTGAGTGGAAGTACAACAGCCTGCTTCCATGTGTTCGGCACCCTGCCAGATTCAAATGAAAGAGTTAAAAGGTGCTTGACATAGGGTGCCAATAGTTCCATGCTGCCACTCAAAATCTTAGCAGGAGCCGGATCCCTGGGGGAGCCAGATTTAACCCCCCTTGCTACTGCAATTAGCATTGCCTCATCCGGGACCGAGAAAGTCCTGCAGCTGTCTTTCTCCAAGATACCCCCTTCCATTGGCGTGTCACCACTGAGGCCAGTCCTGGCCTCACTAGGAAAGGTGGTGTAAATATCTTGCACTTTCTTGTAGAAAAAAACAGCAATTTGGTTGCATGTTTGTGCAGAGGAACCAACTTGTTTGCTTCTTGAAGCCAACGATGAGATTTCCTTTTAGACTACAAAGAGTTCCTTAGTTGAACACTCAGCCTTATCAATGCGTTCGGTGTAGTAGACCGATCGGGTTTTCCTAATCAAGGCATGATAACCCCTGAGGCTGTCTTTGTACGCCTTACCCGCCTCCGGAAGGTAGCCCTTTCTCCAGGCTCTTTCCATACGTTTGCAGGCTGTCTTGGTTTCTTTCAATTCCGCATTAAATCAGGCAGCCGATTTAGTGTGGCGCACCGGGCCATTACTAGACCAGGGGGCAGTCTGATCTATGGCCGTCTTAATGTGTTTGTCCAGGGCAGCGCAAGCTTCATCAATAGTGATGCCCAGCCCATCAGGGGGGCCCCCCTGTATTAGACTGGCACCAAAAGTGTCTGAAGAAAATTTAGCCCATTTCCTCTGTTTCTTTTTAGTGCCAATTCCATTCTCCGGGTTACTACCCTCCATGAATTTAAAACGGAAAGGTACCAAGTAGTGGTCAGTCCAAACCATCGGGACAGGGGGATCGGCCTTGATGCCCTCCCAATTACAAAATAGCGGATCCAATTGATGATCTAGACGATGTGTAGGTAGCGCCAACTGCAGTGCCAATTGCATGGTCAGCAGCTCCTGGCGAACCTCTTGGGCCGCCACGTTAGATACATCATCAAAGTGCAAAT
The DNA here is from genome assembly GCF_964261635.1 of Lissotriton helveticus. Lineage (NCBI taxonomy): Eukaryota > Metazoa > Chordata > Amphibia > Caudata > Salamandridae > Lissotriton > Lissotriton helveticus. The sequence goes on along the minus strand of NC_136068.1, from coordinate 872,211,120 downwards.
TAAGATCACCTAATAGAAGGAATTTATCGTAGCGCATAGCAGGGGATAGCAGATTGTGTATTAAGCTCTCCACAAAGCTGCTGCTCCCACCCGGGGGTCTATATACAAGTAGGCCTTTGATAATCATATTACTGCACTGGTTACAGAGAACGCTCCTGTCTCACTGTCCGCTATGCTAGCAGGCTCCATGGTGCAGATAATATTATCCCTGTGGATCAATGCAATCCCGCCCCCCCCCTGCCGCGGACTCTGTCCTGCCTACAAATGCCATACCCCTGGGCAGGGCATCCAGTATTTCAGGGTCCGACTCCCCATCTAGCCAGGTCTCTGTTGCAAAGAGAATGTCCAATTTATTATCCAGCAATAGGTCACGTACTTCCATGTTGTGCTTTTTTATTGACATACAATTAAGCAGTGCACAGCTAAGTTCCCTGGTAGTGCCTCCTACACGGGCACCACCATTCAGCGTGATACCACAGTATTTGCAGACCCTTACTAAATCCCCCTTCCTGGGATCCAGTTCATGACTGCACTGTGGGCTGGCCTCTGTGCATAAATCAATCAGCTGTTGCCGGGTATAGCCTAAGACTGCCCCAATTCCAACAGGGGTTCTGGCCCCAGGCCCCGCTTGGCCGCGGACGGGAGCAGACGGGCTTGCCTTAAGCGCGCCTTCGGCGCGCAACCGGCGTGCCAGCTGCGCTCGTCCGCTGCGCGTCCGGTGCATGCGTGGCTAAATACTCTTCCTTCCGGCGGACAACTAGACCGCGACCTGCCGGAAGTAGGGATTCTGTGGAATAGTGGTTACCGCCCTCCGCACTAACGGCACAGCAGCCACGGCAGAACGGGGTCAGTAAAGCAGTGGAAATAAGTTTAAATGCCCCCCACAAAGCAGTTCACAGTACCCCACGCTCACACAATAAAAGAGTAGCGATTAAAATAGTCACAGTTTTTAAAATGCAGAGCACTAAGAACTGCACAGAATTGCACAGATTTTCACAGAAAGTTAATAATGCAGAGCACTTAAGAATTGCGGAGCCGCCAGGGCTACTCGCAGTCCGCCGCGCGTTCGCTCCAAACTTGCCTAAACATCCTTCCTTCCGGCGGACAACTAGACCGCGTCCTGCCGGAAGTAGGGATTCTGTGGAATAGTGGTTACCGCCCTCCGCACTAACGGCACAGCAGCCGCGGCGGAACCGGGTCGGTAAAGCAGTGGAAATACGTTTACATGCCCCCCACAAAGCAGTTCACAGTACCCCACGCTCACACAATAAAAGAGTAGCGATTAAAATATTCACAGTTTTTAAAATGCAGAGCACTAAGAATTGCACAGAATTGCCCAGATTTTCACAGAAAGTTAATAATCCAGAGCACTTAAGAATTGCGACGCTGCCAGGGCTACTCGCAGTCCACCGCGCGTTCGCTCCAACCTTGCCTAAATACCCTTCCTTCCGACGGATGACTAGACCGCGTCCTGCCGGAAGTAGGGATTCTGTGGAATAGTGGTTACCGCCCTCCGCACTAACGGCACGCGGCGGAACGGGTCGGTAAAGCAGTGGAAATACATTTAAATGCCCCCCACAAAGCAGTTCACAGTACCCCACGCTCACACAATAAAAGAGTAGCGATTAAAATATTCACAGTTTTTAAAATGCAGAGCACTAAAAATTGCACAGAATTGCACAGATTTTCACAGAAAGTTATTAATGCAGAGCACTTAAGAATTGCGACGCCGCCAGGGCTCCTCGCAATACAGGGCTGCTCGCAATACATAATACATGTCCAATACATCAAACAGGCAGCGGGTACAATGCCAGGGGCAACAGATATGCTGACTCCTTAGACTTGTACTTTGTATTGCTAGCATGTACATTTAATGAAAGTTTCACATGTGAATCTGAGGAAGGAAGTGCATTTACAATGATGATGGAAATAACTGATACTTTGGAGGAACTGAACATGGTACAGGAGAATGTGGTGTCTGAGGCAGAACAAAATGGGTAGATTGGGACATGGATGTAGAAAAATGCAAATGACATCTGAATGTCAGCTGATGGGAGGACAATATTGCCTTATAACTTGTTGTTTCCAATGACCAGATATTACCACGGGTACACACATTTAGGGAGAGATGTCATCATGAGACTTTTCCGACACAGCTGTTTTAATCCTAGATTCCGAATGATTGCGGATGAAAATTGCAAAAGTTGTGTCACATATCAACATCTAAATGTAGGGGGGAAAAAATTTGAAGTAAACACATAGGCCTGAGATAAAGCAAAGTGGTGTCAAGATATCAGATGAAGGCATAGAAGAGAATGAACAGCGATACCGGTGAAGGAACAAGCTCTAGGACGAAAAAAAAGGTATGTCACCAAGCAGAGTGGCCAAGAAGTTGTTGAAAGGAAATACTGAGGAGAAGTTCATCAATAGCACGGATCCTCTGCATCAAATCAAACTAATCACTGACTCAGAACGGTGTGTTACATAAGAAAAAAGGGGTCGATTAGGATCGCGGACGGACTTGAGTCCGTCCGCGACCCCAGAGGAGGGCTGCGGCGTTCCCTCCGTGCAGATTAGGATGTGACCACCAGGGTGGTGGTCACATCCTCTATCTTTAACATTGCGGCGGGTGCAGCTTCAAGCTGCACCCGCCGCAATGTTAAAAATGCATGCATCGCATTTGCGTGCACAAAGCGGCAGGCACCGCGCGGTGCCTGCTGGTTTGTGCACGCAAATGTAGGGGGGTACCATAGTTACCCCCCATGTGCACCCTCCACCTCCCCTTCACCAAGGGGGCCCGCAACGGGCCCCCGAAGTGAATGTCCGTATGCTTTTCCACGGCGGAAAAGCCGCAGTGGAAAAGCATATGATTTCCTCCATCCTAATATGGCTGGCGGTGTCTATCAGACACCACCAGCCATGTTAGAGCTTTTCCACCGCGGTCGGAAGGCGACCGCGGAGGAAAAGCTGCGGACGGATTTCAAGACCCACCACCATCCTAACATGGCAGTGGGTCTTTTGAGGCTCCGCAGCGGTTTTCCCGCATCCTCCGGGCCGGCGGTGGCCCCTAAGTGTGTATGTATCATGTGTGTGGTTTTACAGTTAATATGATCACATTAGTACTCGTATGATTTTACCTAACCCCTGATTTAGAACCCTCTAGTATCAATGTCACTAATACACATATGCAAAATATTAGGGATAGTATTCTTACTAAAACATTTGTGAGTTACAAGAAGAATGATTACTCTACTAATGTGTAATCTAGACTAGTACAAGTATACACTAATGCCATGGATGTTAAGGATTGCTATATTTGTGCACACTTGCCGATTTCTGTTTCTGCAGAGTTCATATATTATCACATCCTCTTGTCTTATGCAGTTTCCTGCAATATTGTACTATGACTAGTTTATAGGTGAGGACACTTTGACTATTTCTACTCAAACTATGATATATTGCTGTCAAGCGTGCACCCACAAGCAAAGGCAATGGATACAGCTTGGCATTATTTCTTTCTGCATTTACCCGTAGATAGTGTGAAGGCTTACAAAAACAATCTAACATGCTTAATGTGACCCTCAGGGAAAGCTCATATTATGGTTTTAGAGGAGAGATACATGAACATCACAAAAGCAACAGACAGAAAGAGAGACGTTTTTAAGAATGCATGGAAAAAAGAAGAAAATTAATTTAGAATGAAAATGGTTTATTCTTAATTCAGGTTAGACAGCAGACACAAGGGAATGACTTGTTTTTCCAAAAGACGTAACTAAAAAGGACTAGACATGTAGGGATAAATAGTTTCAAACACCCATTTGAATTAAAGGGAGGATCATGGCAAATTTTACAGGGAAACGAAAATGCAATTCCAGGGGTTTACTACATTTGTGAGCAGAATGATTACTTCTTATTAACTGCTGATTGGGAAAGAACGTGTTATTTAGACATACTAATTCAAAGATGTGCCATGTTACAAGCATAGAAGTATTATCGTTACCTCCAGCACATAGACAGAAAGACAACACAAAGACAGGAGCTGCTTTAGCAGGAGACATATTTGGAGCAGTGATACCACCCATAGGGATCATACTAAATAATGAAAAGATCAGAAAGCTAGCAATTGTATTTGATAACATGGTAGCAATCACTGCTGGAGCTTTTCTCCTAATTAACACTTAATTAATTGTTACAACCAAGTCCTGGGCACACATAAAAAGATATCATACAGTGTAAATGTATCAACACAGTTCAATTGGAATCGCAAGCAAAAATCAGTTGTCTTGTTGGGTAGAGAGTTTCTTACGTGTAATTTTGATTGATAAACATTATATGATTTGTGATTGTGTAAGAGGACCACACCATTCAACTGGAGCGTTTTCATTACTAGTATTCAATAGGCTCACATTTTCACCTGCTTATTTCTTATACTATCATTTTTTTTATATCTATTGAGACACCCTATTTGTTGTTGACAAAACCTTTTGTAGCCTTCCCAACCCTTAAGAAGTCGCAAAATTAATTTCCATTTGCGACAAAACAAGTGTTGGCTGGTTTCTTTTTTGCTCATATAACATATGGAATAAAGACCAAGAAACTCTCTACCCAACAAGACAACTGATTTTTGCTTGCAATTCCAATTTAACTGTGTTGATACATTTCCACTGTATGATATCTTTTTATGTGTGCCCAGGACTTGGTTGCATTTGTAACTGTATAGGGTTCCCCTACACGAACTCTAGGGGTTATAAGGCTTATTGCACCATACATAATACAGCTCCTAACACTTATGTTTATAGAGCAGAGCACCACACTCCCTGAGTTGCTAAAAACCCTCCAATTTTAGAATACTTAATTAATTGTTATAAGGTCTATAGTTTGCAAGACTGTGTTGCTTCAGACATATTGCTCTCTGAAGAGTGAGGAGACAGTCACATGCTGAAATTAACTCACTGCTGTGCATTCATACCGGACAAGAGCAAACAGATAGAAAGGTTTGCGAAAAACATCTACAAATTTTAGAACCTGAATTACATGAATTGTTTTTCAGTAGCTGGGAAGGGTATATTGAAAGCAATAATAATGCCAATACTGATAATAGGACTTTACTTATTATTTCGTACCATCCTGTTTTCTGAGCTGTCAATACCTTATGCACAAAAGACAGGAAAAGTTTCAAGGGAAAATGTATAAGAGGGATATGGGGCTATGTGGGATAATGAATGACGACTACATGAAATCACTGAGACATGACATGGGAATTAAGAGAAAAAGAAAAGACACAACTTTAGATGAAAGTGCTTTCTAGGCTCGAATTCGAATGTGAAACCAACTATTTATGTGATGAGTAAAAATCATCAAATGGGAGGGAATTGGCGGAAATTACTTCAAAAATTAAAGTTCGACTTACAAAACATATTAGAATTACACCTTAGAATGTGTTTAAACTGCTGCAGAAATGTTTTCACATAGAAAATGACACGTAGAAAATTATGGGTGCTTTATAACACGCAATAATCCTTATTAATGCTGCAAATAATATATTAATGATTCCTATATATAAAGAAAGTGTGTTTATCAAAGTGAATAGAAAATTATGTGGAAAATGTTTGTACTAGGCAATTATTCTTAAATGTGCCGCTTTATTAAGGCCGAAAAACCTATTTTTTTCGACGCTTGCTCATATCCCAATAGACATTACTTTTTGAATATTTTGACTAGCACCAGCAACTTGTTCAAGTATGTGCTGAGTTCAAGCCTGTGCTTCTTTAGTTTCCTCACACCAATTTATATCACCTATTTTAATGCAATGAGCTTGATGTGACTGTTGAATAAATAATGAATTAGATATATTTTGTGATTGCTTCACAGAATAGTGTTGCTAGTTTTACCCTATCATATCCAACTTGCTTTGTATTCACAATGAACATAGAGTTAATCTTTTAGCTTAGGTAAGAAGGTTCTCATGAGAACTTTCCTCCATTTAACAAAGTCCTGAAAAAATGTTTTACACTATATCTGCGTGAATGTTTACTGTGGAAATTGGGAAAAGAATCATTGGAAGTTGGCAACACCATTGGATGAGAAGTTTCCATTGGAGAGGAGGTAACATCAAATAGGTTTCGATACATTATTGTGTAATTACACATTAATGAGTGTTCGTAGCTGGTTAGAAGAAAACTCTCTCAGATTCTTATCCAGATCCTTCATCCCTGCCTTGCGGCCCTTCTACTGAAGAGTTGGTCCTCTACTTCTGTTACTGATAGCTTCTGCTAAAGGTGAATTTATGCCTCTTTATCTAAAGACCCGGAAGTTTGTCTTATATGCTAAATCTTGCTATTTTCACGAAATAACTCTTCATGGGTTCTATTTAGGATATCTTAATTTCTTAGGGAGTTTAAGTGACAATTTTCCCTTTATGGAACACTTTGTATGGATTTATGCTGTCACTAATCAATCCTTTATTGATATTTCTATGAACCAAATAATCTGAATAAAGATGACAAAACCATAATAATCCTTTAAGATAAATAAAGGTGTTGAAAACTACATCAACCTCTCATCATTGACTGAACATTAATAATCTGACTGTTGCTGATATATGCATAGTTCATGTTTCTGCTGTTGCTCCCCTCTAATACGATGACAAAGGTCCATTGACATTTTCAAGAGCCATCAAGATTTCCCAAAGGACACAATCTGAAGTTGGGTGTTTAGAATAAATACCATACTTGGCTAATCCTCAGGCTTCCACACAGCCAATGAGGCCAATGTGGACATAACGATATTAAATAAATTCCGGCTCAGAGATGAGCCCTGAGGTACTATGAGTTTGAGAGTCTAGGTGGCAGATGAATAGACTGCCACCCAGACAACTTGCCCTCTATTTTCGAAGAAGGAGCAAATTTGCTTCAATGCCTGGTCATCTATTCCAGTATCTGTGCAGAAGGATGGCAAGTGAGACCATATCAACTGCAGCCAAAAGGTCTAAGAGAATCAAGGCGGAATTTTTCCCTTGGTCCAAATTCACTTTGGTTGAATCTGACACCTCCAGGAGCTTGGTCTCAGTACTATACCTTATATGGAAACCAGTCTGGGAAGGGTGCAAAAGTCTGAATTTCTCCAAATACAGTGAGAATTGGATATTGATCATTTTTTCTAACATTTTGGTGGTGGGGGTAAGGGAGAAATCAAGAAAACTTTAGACTGTTTCCAAATTATTGGGATATCCATCGTCTGAAGGGAAAATTAAAAAATTATTATATATTGGATTGATAATGTTTATTGTCTCTGCCGGTATGGAAGGAGGACAGGGATCTGCCAGGGACCCTGACCTACTTTTTTGGATGGCCTTTTTGATTCTTCAATTGAGACTGACTTGAACTGACAAAAAAGCACAAATCAAGGACGAAGTGTGGCTTGCATTTGTATCCTCTGCAGTGGATGACACTAGTGAAAATCAGATTGAGTTGTATTTTTCGAATTTCTTCTTCCAAAAATAACAGTTTGCTTTTTAGACAAGTCTGAGCAGGCCTTAATAGGCTGATCACATGCCCTAGGTCATAGGAAGTTAGTCACAATTAAAAATAATGATGGTGTCCTATTAGATACTGCAGAGGTTTTTCCTGGGTGGAGCTGGTGTAGTGCCTCTACGCGTAGCTCCACAGAGTTTGAAAAAACTCTGTGGAGCTACGCATAGCTCCACTCTGCTCCCTCCTCACTCCCTCCCCACTCCCAAATGCTTTAAAAAGACACAATGAAGGCACTTACCTGTGTTTCTGCTGCCTCCCCTGCCTGGCCGCTCTCCTTCCTGATCCTCTCGCATCCTCGATGTCCTTCTACATATAAAAAAACACTTTGTTGTAAGTCTTGCGCATGCGCATGTACACTCGCAGGCTGTACAACGTAGTGTTTTTTTTAATGAAGAACAACGAGGACGCAAGAGGAGGAGCAGGAAGGAGAGCGGCCAGACAGGGAAGGTGGCAGAAACACAGGTAAGTGCTTTCTTTATATCTTTTTTAGGCATTTGGGAGGGGGAGGGAGCGGCTAATTCTGCTCTGCCAAGGAGGTGGAGTTTTTGCCTAATTCGCTTTTGCCATGGAATGTGGAGTAGGCAAATCTCCACAAACTCCGCTGGCAGAGCGAGTTACCCCCCCAGGGTTACTCAAAATAGGTACTTTATGCTAATAACATGAGATATCTTCTTCAAACGTCTTTATAGATAACCTTATCCACAAGTAGGTACGCTGTGAGTAGCCAGAATGAACAGTAGATAAAACTTTAAGAAGTGCAAAAAAGATCAATGTTTTGGACCGATACAGTACCAAAGCATTAACACTGGCATATAAAAGGTATGAGGAAGACTAGAGCCCTCATTAAACTCTGAAGAGACGGTAAGAGCAAGATAAGGAGTGGAGTGATATAGTGGAGATCCGCTCTCAAGAGATGGGCTTTACATGAATCAAAAATGAGAGATAAAAGAAAAAGAAAGCTTAAATAATTGAGACCGGGTCTGGTGGTTTAGGGAACTAATACCTCCACTGATGGGCCTGTGTTCGACCCCATAGTCACGGCTCAAATACGGGTGGAGTCGTTCAGGGGTTTGTTCTGGGGCGCCATTTTCTTGTATTGATGTACTACCTTCTATTTCATACATTTTCTGATCATTGAGTGTATTATCATCAAATAATTGCCCGACAACCAATTTATGCATCCAAGCAATAAAGCAAAGGGTTCACTATAAAGGTAACTTTATTCCATTTTCTTACAGTATTGAGATACTGTGTGACATGTTGCAACTTTTACTAACATTCAGATGTTGTGTTCACTACCAAAACATTTGTGTTACTTGACCTCCTATTTTTGCATTACAAATTGTGTTTAAGTGGTACCACCCATGGTGTGTGGATATGAGACCTCATACTCTAAGCCGCCTACTTCTTCTAGGAGCTCTAGCACATGATAAAGTTATGTTCTTGTAAGAATTAAACCAATGAAACATGAGCTAGAGCTTTTTGCTCTCCGTGCAAGGTTACTAGGTGGACTCTGCTGTATGCTTAGGGTAGTGAACCTGTAGTTTAATTGATCTTAGCTGCTGCAAGTCTTTACGATGAAACCTTGCACGCCTTGAAACTTGAGTCTGTGATTGCATACACAGTGACAAAGCCAATGAACTTTTATAAAAAGAAGGGGCTTTTCATTGAATGTTTATTTTGCATGAGTGGTTGTTTCGGTAGTGATTGGGTAATTTCGAGAATGATTCTAAGGGTAAATTAATCGATGAGTGTCTGCATGGTCGAATGAAAGTTCAAGCCACTGAAAACATGCATTGGTACATCCATGGGTCACTGTATTAGTGATTCTCCAACCTCTTTGCAGGACTCACAACTCGTCATAGAAGTGATATTTTAGAACAGCTGCAGTCTAGCACTAGGAGACGTGGTTTCCATAACCCAAAGCGAGAGGGAGTGGAAAGGGCAAACCCACACATTTCAAGTACTGTAGGAAAACAATGACCATTTTACGTACTCATCAATCAATCAGAGGAATTGTAAGCGCGCTACTCACCTGTGAGGGTCTCATGGTCCTGGGGGGGCGCTCCCTATAAGTCGAACAGCCAGGTCTTGAGCATCTTCCTGAAGATGTTCAGGGAGGGGGCACATCTGATGTTGAGCGGGAGCTCGTTCCAGGTCTTCGATGCGATGTAGGAGAAGGTTATTCCACCTGTTCTTGCTCTGAGGATGAGCGGGGTTTCGCCGAGGGCGAGGTCGGCAGATCGGAGGTTTCTCTTGGGTATGTGGAAGGAGATCCTCTCGTTGATGTATTGGGGTCCAGTGTTGTGGAGGCATTTGTAGGCATTGGTGAGTATCTTGAAAGTGACTCTCTTCTCAACGGGGAGCCTGTGGAGTTTCCGTAGGTGTTGGGTGGTGCGTTCGTGTCGAGGAATGTCGAGGACGAGTTGGGCTGCGGTGTTCAGTATGGTCTGGAGCTTGCGGAGTAGAGACTTGTTGATCCGGGTGTTTCCTTAGTCCAATCTGCTGGTTATGAGTGCGTGGGTGACGGCCTTCCTTGACTCGGGGGGGGGATGTCCACTTGAAGGTCTTTTGGAGGATTCGGAGGGTGTTGAAACAGCTGGAGGTGACGGCGTTAACCTGTCGTGTCATGGAGAGGGAGGTGTCGAGTACGATGCTGAGGTTTTGGGCGCGGTTCGTGGGTGTGGGGGGACTGCTGAGGCCATAGGCCACCAGGTGTTTGCCCATGCCGAGGGGGAGGGTCTGAGGACGAGGACTTCTGTCTTCTCTGAGTTGAGCTTCAGGCAGTTTCTGCTCATCCAGGATGCGACGTCCTTTATTCCTTCCTGGAAGTTGAGTCTAGTGCTGACTGTTCTTGGTGAGGGAGAGGATGAGCTGGTTGTTGTCGGTGTAGGATACTATGCTGAGTCCGTGCTGTCTGACGATGGCGGCAAGGGGGGTTATGTGAATGCTGTAGAGTTTAGGGCTGAGCGATGATCCTTGTGGCACTCCGCAGTTGATGTCCATGGGTTTGGAGAGGCAAGGTGGTAGTCTGATTATTTGGGTTCTACCGGTGAGGAGCGAGTGGATCCAGTCCAGGGCGGTTCCTTGTATACCGGCGTTGTGGATTCTGATGGTGAGTGTGCGGTGGGAGACAGTGTTGGATGCTGCAGAGAGGTCATGTAGGATAATGGCTGCGGTGTGTCCTTGGTCGAGGAGGGTGCGGATGTCATCTGTGGCGGCAAGTAGAGCCATTTCGGTGCTGTGATTGCAGAGGAATCCAGATTGCGAGTGTCGAGGATGGAGTTTTCTTCAATGAATTTGGTTAGTTGTGGATTGACGGTCTGCTCGGTGACTTTGGCCGCGAAGGGGAGGAGGGAGATGGGTCGGTAGTTCTTGAGGTCGGTGGGGTCTGCTGATGGCTTCTTGAGCAGGGTTCTGCATTCTGCGCGTTTCCAGTCATCGGGAAAGGTGCCAGTCTTGAAGGTGGTGTTGATTGTGTGTCATAGTTCTGGAGCGATGGCAGCTCTGGGGAAGATGTGGTCATTGAAGTTGCCGTAGAGTGCCTTGATTTTCAGATGGAAGTAGGATCTAAATTTGACGCAGAAGTATTGGGAAGGGTGATATCTGTGATTTCGCTGGGGGGCTTGGTGAATTCCTGGTTGACGCTGAAGGGTTGCTTGGAGTTGCCGGCGTTGGCGAGGATCTTGTTTTGAATGAAGTTTCTTTAGTGGATCTGGTGAGTTGGTGGTATTCCGTCATGGCGTTTTTGTAGGTGGTGCAGTCTTCTGGTGTTTTGCTGTTTCTCCAATTCTTCTCAAGATGTCTGCAGGTGCATTTGTATTCTTGGAGGCCGACGTTGTCTGTCGGGGTTTTGTAGTGGTGAAAGCTTGTCTGCGCATCTGGAGATCTATCTGTGGAGTCCTTTGGCTGCGAGATTGGCATCAGTCGACATGGTGGGGGCGTCGCGGTTGAGGGTGAAGTTGAGTTGTTCCTCAGTGACTTTGCTCCAGTTCCTTTGTGCTGGTTTGGGTGGCATGGGTTTGTCGACTTGGAAGTGTACGCAGTGGTGGTCTGTCCATGGGTGTTGCATGGTGTGGCTGAAGTGGAAGTTGTTTCCTCCTGTGAAGATGGGGTTGAGTGTGTGTCCTGCCTTGTGGATGGGCGTGGTGATGAGCTGTTTCATTCTGATGTTGGCGAGGTTGTCCAGGAGGGTGGCGGAGTTGGGCTCGCTGGGGTTGTTGAGGTGGAATTTCAGGTCTCTGATGAATATGTAGTCCATGAAGACGATGGCGTGGGGTACGATGAGGTCAGCAACGTACTGGAAAATGAGGTTTGGGGTCTGGGTGTCTGTAGGCGAGGGTGCTGCAGAGAGTGGTTCTGTGGCTGGTCTGGATCTGACAGTGAATGTGGAGATTCGGAGGGAGCTCTTGTGTACGATGGCGAGTCTTCCTACTGGGTGGTTGGGGTGATCCTCCCTCTGGACATTTTATCCGCTGGGGATGGCAGTGGCGATGTTGGGGGTGGAGGAGGCATTGGTCCAGGTTTCTGTAAAGAAGGCAACATGTGTCAAGGAGGTCCCAGATCTCGCCGTGTTTGTGTAGGGAGCGCACATTAAGAAAGATGAACTTCAGGGCTTCAGTGTTGTTGGCGTTCGGTGCGGAGGCCGTGGGGGTGCGGTTGGAGGTGAAAGATTAGCTGCAGTGATGGCAGGAGAACTGGCTGTGGGGGGTGTTCGGCGTTGACCGCTGGCAGTTGTTGTTCCTTCCAAGGCTGAGTGCGAGGAGGGCAGTGGAGTTGTAGCGGTGGTAGATTGCAGATCCAAGGTTCATTCAATCAATCAATCAAGCAGGGGCCTATATAGCGTGCTACTCACCTGTGAGGGTCTCAAGGCGCTGGGGGAGGGGGCGGCTAACAAGTCATTTGAAAAGCCAGGTCTTGAGGTCCTTCCTAATCGTGTGCAGGGTCGGGGAGTGTCTGATGTTCACAGGGAGCTCAAGTCTTGACTGTGATGTAGGTGAAAGCTTTCCCCCTGGATCTGTGTCTGCAGATGCGGGGACTTCTGCCATGGCAAGGACGGCAGAGTGGAGGTTCCTCTTGGGTACGTGGAAGGATATTCTCTCATTGAGATATATGGGTCCGATGTTGTGCAGGGATTTGTAGAAGGGGTGAGGAGTTTGAAGGTGACCCTCTTCTCAATGGGTAGCCAGTGGAGGTCCCGTAGGTGTTGGGTCATGTGTTCCTGATGCGATGTCCCAAGGACGAGTCTGGCTGCGACGTTCAGGATGGTCTGGACTCTACGCATGAGGGTTCTGTTGATTCCGGCTTTGAGGGCGTTGCTGTAGTCTAGTCTGCTGGTGATGAGTGCGTGGGTGACGGTCCTTCTGCAGTCGGAGGGTATCCACTTGAAGGTCTTACGGAGGATTCAAAGGCAGGGTTCCTGGCTTTGCAGCGGTCGGGTCGGGGAATGTGTGCAGAAGGGCATGCCTTTGGCGCCAGTGGTGCACCCACTGCGCACGCCCACACAGTGACTGCCATTAAGTAGAGGAGGGGGAAGGAAGCGGGGGAACCAGCAGTGGGGGAGGGGCCTCGGAGGCAGCAGCGGCGGGAAGGGCACGGAGAGCAAATGGGCACAGAAGACAGAAAAAGCGACTAATTGACAGACAGGCACAGGTACAAAGACAAGACAGACACAATAGAAAATACAGTGAAGAGGCTAGAATGAAGACAGAAAAAGGGGCACAGAAAGACAGAAAAACTTCACAAACACAGAGACAGACAGCAGCGGCCAGCAGAAGAGCAAGGCTCTCCCACTGGACCACCAGAGATGAGGCATAGGCAGGAGCCTGTTGGTGGAGAGGGCTCGAACTCCTACCTGACCAGGCAGAGCACAGTGCACGGAGCAGCTGTACTTAACAGCGGAGCTGCAGGGGGATCCAGTCCCTGATCTGCAGGTCCCTGACCTTCACCTTCACTTAAGCCATCCAATTATACTGTTAAGCCACCCCATTTTACAGACAGTGTGCTGCATTTGAGGGCAAGTCGATGTCCTCCACTTGCCTCCAAACATTCAAGTATTGATTTATCAAGTGAAATAGGGTGGTAAATAGCAGCAAACGTGCTATAAGACAGGCAATACAATTTATATTGATGGTGTGTCCACTGAAAGTAGAATGTATTAGGGGTGGGTAGCATTGCAGGATTGTTTAGAAAAGCAGCTCAGGAGATATGGCACGGTAACTTGCAGTCTTCATGGTGTTAGGGGTTCGTCAAGGGGGGTAAGGCTGGGGGAGCACAAATATTTCCCCTGTAGACATTCCATTTGTCCCATACAGCAGACTGTTTTCTGGGGCACCCACATGCTACATTCACAGTTTTCTCTCTTGTCATGCACCAGTCCATATCCACCTTCCAGGCCTCCAGTTTTGGTGACACCCTCCGCCCCCCACAGCTGTGTAATATTTCTTTTAGCCTCCATCAAACCCAGAGTGACCCAGAGTGACCCAGAGCTTTTCTTTGCTAGTGAAGTCAGTAGGTTCCCAGACATTTAACAGACATCGCTTAATTTCGGGCCTAATCACAGTTTCTAACACCTCTCCCATACAGTCATGAATCTCCTTCCAATAATTCTGGACTCTCTTACATTCCCATATTATGTGATAAAGGTGCCTCCAGGCCACATTGTCTCCTGCACTTTCCGTCTGGCACCCTCCTCATTTGCAATTGTCTGGGCCGTGAAACATACACTCTGTGTAGGATTTTGAGTTAAACTAGGCGCAGTTCGGAGGAGATTGCCACTTCCCTTGGGGAGGCCACCGCCTCCTGGCACTCCTCATCATCTAGTTCCAGTCAGTCTCCCTCCCAGCACTCACATATAGGTCCAAGGGGATCAGTTGTGTTGTTTATAAACTTTTTGTATGTCAGGGATATTGCTTTATCTAGGAGGTAGCCATCTAGTAACCTGTCTTCCAGTGGGGAGGATTCTGGCGGGGGGTTCCCTCTGGGAGTTTTGACTTGAGTGCATGTCTTACCTGCAGGTACCTGAAATATTCAGTGCCAGCTAGTTCATGTTCACACTGGAGTGAGGCAAAATACACCATCTCTCCCTCAATCCATAGATCTCCAATCTTTGAGATCCCAACTAGGTCCCATTTGTCAAACCCTCTTGGTTTCCCAGAGGTGCCCAACTGTTCCGAGTCCCACAAAGTGGTCAACGTGAGTTTCTGTTCCTACCACAAGCTTCGGTTCACTGTGGGCCAGATCTGGACAGAGTGATTAGTTGGCCCTGTTAAGTGGTATTGTCGGGGTCTTGAATAAAGTGCCCTGTTGTAGTTTCCTCCCAGGAGAAGCCCCTTGTCCATTCTGTACCCAGGGTCACCCACTGCGATTCGTGCCATGATTTATGGATGCTAGGTGAGCTGACCAATAGTATTTCCGGATGTCCGGCAGCCCAATCCCCCGTCATACCAACTGAGTACAAGTTTGTGCAAGGCTATTCGGGGTTGGCCATCCAGCAGTAGTTCCTGCTGTAGACCCTCTATCTCCTTGAAATATCTTGCCGAGACCAGATCTGGGGAGTTTTGCAAGGCATAGAGGAAGCGTGGCAGAGACATCATCTTGAAAAACGCTGCTCTTCCCAGCAATGTCAGGGGAAGCGCCTTCCAACTAGCAACATCACTCTTTAACCTCTGCAGTGGGGGAAGTAGATTGCTTTCGTATTAGAGTTTAGGGTCTAATGTGACAAACACCCCCAGGTATTTGAATCTCACCCTTTGTTATTTGTATCGGACAGCCCCGGGTGGGGGAGGAGTATCTCTGTGTAGAACAGAAAGCAGGGATTTGCTCCAGGTAACCTTGTACCCTGAGTTCTTCCCAAAGTTTGTGAAGATGACAAGCACTACAGGGAGCGACATTTTTGGTGAGGCATGGTATAGTAGGATGTCATGCACATGTAAGGAGATACGGTCTTCGCATCCCTCCTTCTATTTTAATCCCCTTATCATTGGATCTCTTCGGATCCATGCCGCTAATGGCTCTAATGAGAGATCGAAGAGTAAGGGTGAAAGTGGACAGCCCTGTAGGGTCCCATGGCCTAGCTTGAACATTTCTGATTTCTTATTGTTAACCACCACTAGCGCTATCAGGGCCGAGTAGAGTAGCCTTTCCCATCCGATAAACCCGGGTCCGAAACCCAACTTACCCTAAACTGCGAAGAGGTATGGCCATTCGATGGTGTCAAACGCCATTGTGGCATACATTGTGACCACCACTGCGTCTTCTTGAATCGCATCTACACTGCCTAGTGATCCATGCAGCCTTTGCAAGTTTAGTGCAGTGTTGCGGTTGGGCATGAAGCCCAACTGGTCGGGGTGTACCGGTTTGCTTATAACTTGGGCCAGTCGGCTTGCTAGTAGTTTTGCTAGTATTTTGGGTTCTGCATTTAGCAGAGAGATGGGCCTGTAGGATGAGCATTTACCCCTCGGCTTTCCCTCTTTATGGATTGTGACCAACGTTGCAACCCTCTGGTTCTGTGGAAGTTGACTTCTCCTCAAACATAGCCCGCAGTCGATGGGCTATGGTATCTGGTTTTAATTTGTATAGCTCTATGGGCATGTCGTTAGGGCCCAGGGCTTTTTCCTGGTCGAAATTGCCTTATCACCTGTGCTATTTCGTCGTTAGTGAGGGCACTGGCTAGCCTGTGTCGTTCTTCATCATACCAAGTGGGCAGACGGATATCTGATAGAATGACTCTTGAGTCTTCTTCTGGCCACTCTGAACTTCTCTGGTATATCCAATTAAATTGGTCTGCAAATTCATTGACTATGGCTTGTGGATCTGTTTTTTCCCACCCGAGTCACTGATCCGTTCTGACACTAACCTACTCGCTCATTCCTTCATGTCCAGGCAGGCAATCAGTTTCCCGGCCTTATCTCCCTGTTAATATATTCTGCCCTCTTTATCTCTGCCCAGAGCTTTGGCCATGTCTGTAGCGATAGCTTTATATTTGTCTTTTTTTAGTTTTAGGGTGTGGAGTTTCCCTTGCATGTCCTCATCCCCTATCTCCGCCTCCAAGCTGAGGATTTTGTTTTCTAGGCGGGCAAGGTCTTTTGATTTTTCCTTACATGCTCTGGCGATTGACGACAGCGCCTGTCCCCTTACTACTGTTTTAAATGCTTCCCAAAGAATTTGGGGAGATTCAACCGATCCCTCATTCTCCTGGTAATATTGATCTAGGGCCTGTAGGAGTGTTTTTTTCACTATGGGGTTTCGGAAATACCATAGGTTAAGGGGTGCGACACTTCCTACTTTTTCCCCCCCAGGACCAGTTGGGTCCATACCGCGGTGTGGTCTGCGATCCCCCTGGCCATGTGTCTAATTTCACAAATATTTGCTATTTGGGTTGCGGACACCAGTAAGGTAATCTATTTGGGAAAACTGGTGTGCGCACCCGAATGAAATGTGTATTGTTTAGTTTCTGGGTGATATGCTCTCCATACATCCACTAGTCCTAGGGCATCTAGAAAGTTCGGAAACCATCTCTGTTGCTAAGCCAATGTTACGGGGTGGAGAACGGTCTAGAGAACCCGATACTACTGAACTGAAATCCCCTCCTATAATTATGTGTCCCTCTGGGAATGAGAGCATAATTGTACCTAAGTCTTTAACGGTGTGACCCTGAAGGCCTGGCAGAACATATATTGACATTACTGTGAGCGTCTGACCCTCTCACTGTCCCGAAATCATGGCATACCGACCCAGCTTGTCAGTCCAGGTGTGCTGTATGGAGACCGGGAAGGAATGTTTGAGCAGGATATCAACCCCTCTAGAGCCCGTGGTGAAGCCAGAGTGTGCCACAAGTCTGTAGCCCCATCTACTTAGTGCCTTACAGGTGTTACCAATCAAGTTGGACTCCTGGAACAGCACCACATCAGGGAAGTGCCACCTTATGTATTGTAGGACTATGGAACGTTTTACCTTGTCACCCAATCCGTTGACGTTCCAACTCGGGAGTTTAAGACTCTGTGTACCCATTTTGACTAGCGTGCTCTGTGTCTTCGTCTCGTTGTCTACTAACAAGCAATGTCGGTTGAAATTGTGTGCGTTGCACCCACCCCTCCCCTACCTTACTTCCCCCCTCCCTGCTCCCCTGAACTCTGGGCTTAGAAATGCCCATTTAACAACTATGCAGAGTGCCTGTCGCCCACCCTGAAACTAAAAGTAGACTAGTGTGGGCTGAGCTGCTCTTTGCTCCCTCCCGGTCGAAACAATCTAGCTAATCCCCCCTGGGTGTGGACCATTACAACCTTAACAAACAGTGGATACATGTAACTTTTGGCATGGCAAGACAGTAATACTACGAAACAGATACAAATAATCTGCCACCAATTACAGTATGTGACCTGCCAATAGTTCCAATACATAGTGGGAGCACCTTCCTTTTTCTTCATATCTGCTACCTTGATTAGACTAGGGTTGACCTTCAATGTTTTGTTCTTTTGCCCCCTTCCACCCCTCTAACCAGTCTGCAGCCTCTTCGGGATGGTTGAACAATCAGGCTTTACCCTCGGCCTCCACCCTGAGACGGGCCGGAAACAGCATTGCGTATTTTATACCTTTATCTCCTATTTGTTTCTTTACTGCCAGGAATGAACGTCTTTGTCAATGTACTTGAAGGTTAAAGTCCGGAAAGAAGGCAATTTCTGCATTATCGTACTGCAGCAGTGGGGCCACTCTTGCGTGTTGCAGTATGACATCTCGGTCCTAAACATTTAAGAGCTTGGCCAGGATAGGACGCGAAGGGGCTCCCGGCTTAGTGCGCCTCCCAGGAACTCTGTGAGCCCTCTCGACAACAAAGAATTTGGACAAGTTCTTTTTGGTTTCAGGTGCTGCAGTATGAGCTCATCAACGAACAAGTCGTCGCCTTACCCACCACCTTTTTGGCCACACCAATAATACGCACAATATTGCGTCTAGTACGGTCTTCATAGTCGTCATGTTTCTCCTCAGCGAATTTCCAAAAGGCCTGCAGCTCTTTGATGTCACTTTGCATTTGCGAAGTATCATCGAGGAGGCATGAGGTAGTGATTTCCATTTGCTTGACCTTTTCGCTGATTTTGGTCAGATCTGCCCTAATGTGTGTCACCTCCAAACGTTATTGTGTCCATCCTCTGTTCCATGGATGAGCGAACTCTGGAGATTGCTTTCATGACATTCTTTAAGTTCTCCGAACTTACTGAATGAGCTGTGGGGTGGGGGAGGAGTTTGTGAAGGGGCAGCTGTGCCACTCCTGTTACACCCCGGTTTAGTGTTGTTTCTGCTGCAGGTTTGCTGTGCCAATTGAAACCGGTTTGATATATCTCTGTGCCCTCACCCCCAGCCTTATCATTGGTGACTCGTTGATGTAGCCCCCAGCGGTGTTATGGGGCCACCCCTGCTCCGCAAGTTCAATGGTTGGCATGAGGCCCCTCCTTTGGTGGAGATCACCTCTTATGAGCCTCAATTTACCCCCCACCCCCGATGTAGGTCAGGTGCATTGGCACTGTCGCCTCACGGGAGTGGCTGCAACTTCCCACCAGGATCCCTCTCCATGTGCTGTCCCTCCCCATCCAGGTCTCCTCAACTCAACAGTGCAGGCACTCAGGGTGACTCCGCCCCCGATCACAGTATAGGAGCGGTTGGTGGTGGGCCTACAAGCATTGCTGGCGATATGCTACCCTCGGATCCGGGAGACCCAGAGCCTCGCCGGTGCCTTCTGTGACATCTGCATGAGACTGAGGTGGAAAGCAAACAGGATAGGCCCCCGATGGAAACCCACTCACCCCTGGGCCTCTGCAATTGTCCCCCCTGATCCCTCTGTCTGTTGTCGGGACCGTCACTCCGCTGATTCCACCCTCTTTTCACTCCAGGTCGCGAGCCGCTGTCATCAGCCGGAGCAGGCCGTGTTTTTTCCCCATCTCAGCTCATTACTCGAGTCCCCGACATCGAGGCCTAGTTAGCCAGGGACTTCCAGCGTTTATATCTCCGTTGTTACAGGTGCGGGAGGAGTGGTTCCTGGATTGATTGTGTTCTCCGTAGTTCCGATGGTCCACCCACACTTGGGAAGTCTGATTGTGTTGTCAGATATTCGGAAGGGAGCCGGTGTCACAGGAGCCTCTCTAGCTCGCAGCCATTTTGCTGCACAGCGTAGCCATGCCCAAGTGCCCACAGGTTTGACAGGAATATACAGAGGCAATTACTGAGATTGTCAGTACTGGGAGAATTCTGAGGAGAAAATATCTGTAACAGTCACAATAAAAGGGTATATAGTGTGGTAGGCAAGGGTGAGCGTTTACAAGTATGAAACCCCTACAAACCCTAGGAGGTGTCATTTCACCTAGAAGAGTCCCAGGTCACATCATGGCAATCCTATTGATGTGGTGCCTGCGCAGGTTCCCCCTCACATTCCTCTTCCTTCTAGGTGAGTCACACAAGAACTCTATCAATGTTAGTGAGCTGGGGTGGTTGTCTTGGGGGTACATGTGATCTGTCCACTGGACTTTGTGGTACATCTACAGTGGAAGACAGACACCTTGAGAAGGTGGTAACTTACACAATTCACAATTTAGTGTGAATAGGTTGTTTTTATTGATTAAGTAACTATCAGGAGGGTAAATATCAACTGGCCATGAGCCTGAGTTGACCTAATCTACCATCGTTTCTAATTTGTAGGCATGAATTTACACATTAAGATTGGCATCCTATGGTTCCACATTAAAAGAAGGAGTGAGTCGGACCTGAGGACACACTGTGGTGTCTTCAACTGACATATATGTCTGCCATAAGTTGATGACACATACCACCTAAAACATAGTTATGCTACATAAAACAACGTTTATGGAAATGGGTGAATAGATGAATGCTCCATATTTGATTAATTATCAAGGTAATTACCTTACAGTTACGGATTATAATGGGATGGCAAGTCTTGGGATAAACCTACACCCACCTAGTTCTCTTGCTGACTGCTTCTGGGTGTGTGTCATACAGTACCCAATCATGACGTCAATCCGGCCGCTGCAGCATCACACTCTTACCAAACTCTCCTCGTCCTTTATTGTGAAGACTCTGTTGAGGAAACACTGCTGTACGCGCACGGCAGTTCGTTGCTTCCACCCTGCTCCACTGCATTGCCTGCTTTGAGTACACCAATCTTCGAGGTGACAAGACATTTCCCGTTACCCTTTGTGTATTCCTTACGGTCGCAAATTCCTGATTTCCATGGGTTATGCTTGCACCACATACACAACTGTTCGTTAACATTGGCTGGCAGCTTACAATGCTGTTCAAACGTTCACAGAGGCGTCCTTGAGTGGAATAGTTGTTGCTACATGGATGGGAACATATAGTTTTCACTATTATTTAAGTGGAAGTTATACCCCTTTCATTTTCTAAGTTACCAAAGATAAATGTGGGTCATATTCAGATTTTTGGGTCACAAACTTGCTACACTCTCGTTCACAATGTAGATTGTTGTTTAGTAGAAATAAACAATAAGATGAACGTTATTTATCTTGAAAGTTTCAAAGAAACTCGTTAGGCGAAATTGGTTATTAAATAGTTATGCCACAAGTTTGTTTTTGTCACTGATTACGTGAAAATTTACCACATCTGACCAATGTTTTGTACAATTATTTTAATGTATTATCTGGATGCAATACTGGACAAGCAGAATGGTTACACTAAGCGGGGAGAGCCCATGTAGGAGGTTTCACTATAAAAAGTAGTCTGTGTCATACTCGAGGACAGCTGCATACCCTGCCACTACAGTAAGAGGATCAGAGTGAGACATTTTCTTAGCACTATTGATTATTTCTCAAAAAAGCTTAAAGTCCCTTCAGATGTGAAATCTATATCGTCCCATAAGAGACTCTCTCCCTGTCTCTGATTATTATCTCTGCAGTGAGGTAAAATCAATAACTTTGACAGTGAAAGTCACATTAGCTATATTTCAAGTGACTGCTGAATCACTCTACATCATAAAACATTGGTTGCTTGTAATTTTAATATTAAGATGTTAATTTAGTGGCAATTAGCCAGAACTTTCCAATGACACATACTTTAATGTGTCCCACACTACAAAAGTGGGGTCATGAGCTCAAGGATGTGCTTTGAAACTCAGAGAAGATCCTTTAAGACAAAACCCTACAAGAAATGAAAACTCCAGTTTT
This sequence comes from Lissotriton helveticus, assembly GCF_964261635.1. NCBI lineage: Eukaryota > Metazoa > Chordata > Amphibia > Caudata > Salamandridae > Lissotriton > Lissotriton helveticus. The sequence goes on along the minus strand of NC_136068.1, from coordinate 872,189,402 downwards.
TGGCTTGTTCAAGCTTTATGTTTCTCGTTTATGAGAGCCTGTGACTTGTACATGTTCTATTCTGTCTAGTTATGCATTTTCTTTGCATGCAAATGAGAGTCAAGTAAGCGAAGTTGAAAGGAAGAAAGAGAACAATCACTGTTCAAGAGCCACACAACAAAGCACCCCAGGCAAATTCACAAACCGTTTGTTCGAGCCAACAATAGGAGAATTAGAATGCTCTATTAAGTTTTTTGCATTTTTTAATGCCTATGATAACGCATATTTATGAAATATAGCTTATTATTAAGACCTGTACATACCGTTTTCCCAACAATGGGAGCATGTTCTTTTCACGCATTTTCTATTCCTTCAAATAGATATGCACTTCTGAAAGCAGTAAACTGTTGCAATGGCACAAAGCACAAAAGTCTGCAGAACTGAATATATAAATCAACAATTTGAGCTTTCGATACTACATTTTGGTCAGCTCGTATTCAAATTAGATGCGCTAATTGTAAAAACATTTTCCAGGTTTTATTCAAGAAAATGTGTTGACCAGGGTGGAATTTGATTAATCCTTCTTGCTGTAGATATTTCACCAAGGAAGCATTCTTTTAAACATATTTCCTTTAGGTGGGCCAAGTTGGAGTCCTTCTCTTCGCATGCTTCTTGTGCACAGGACAGAGGAAATTTACGCAAAGATTAAACACTCAACCAGTGACTATAGGATTAGAGCTCCTAGAATATTTGACCTGAACAAGGCCAGGCTGGTCGTAATGGGCATCGGGCGTTTCCCTCGGAGTCTGGAAGGGTGGGGGGCCGTTCCTGGGTGCCGGGTTTGTTCCTGGGGTGCAGTTTACCACTCAGCTGGGGGGCGCTGTGATTTGCAAATTGTTATGGGGTTAGAAGCACCAGCTGCAGAGTTCCTTTCATATCCAGCAGTTTTCAGGCAATGTTAGAAATGGGAAACAGTCACTACAACGCGGCCGTTTCCACGAAAACCATTACCACGCATGCATAACAACACATGCGTGGTTACAACGACAGCCTTTGCCACGCATACCTTCACTACGAGAAACGTAGTAAAGGCATGTGTGGTAAATACAAAGAAAAGGGGGGGTTTGGGGGTCTCCCCCCAAAAAATAAAAAATCAAGCATGGGATTAAAAAGGGTGTTTGGGGGGTCTCCCCACGCCGAAAAAAAACCGAACCTTAAGTGCCGAAGCTGAAGCAATCTGCGTCGTTAGAGAGGAAGCTGGAATAAACTTCCGCTTCCTCTTTACGACGTTCGACCGACGTAACCAACTAAGATGAAGATGAAGAGGAGACGACTTAAAAAGGTAAAGGGAATTTTAGTTTAAAAAAAAAGATTGAGGGTTAAGGGCAGGGGTAATTATAAGGAGTGGGGGCCGGGGGTCATGTAAGTGGAGAGGTATAACCTTTAACACGAGTATGCCCTCACCATGCATAAATTTACAATGAAAATCGTTGTAATCTATGCGTGGTAAAGGAAAATTTGTGGTAAAGGTGATGCGTGGTAAAGGCATGCGTTGCAACGGAATTCGTTGTAACGACATACAACCGTTAGAAATTGTGTCTCTAATTGACAGAGGTTTGCACTTACGGAAACAGTAAAAACACCATAAAAAGACTCTATACCAGTGTAGAAAATAAAGAATATTTTTATCAGTAAAACAAGACCGAAAACGAGAAAAATTCAAATAAGTAGATCCTGAGATATGAATTTTTAAAAGATAAAATGCAATATAAAAAAGCAAATAGTGCTTAAGTATTACTTGAGGTCGCACTGGACCAGGGTAAATCCAACCTTGAAGCTGACCGCATTGGAGGACAAGCCGGCTACAGGACCCACGCAGGTCCTGCTTAAAATGTACAATGGTTGGTACATGCGTCAGCATCGAAGACTTAATGTCGGGTAGATGCATGGTCACCAAGCTTCGCAGTACGTTCCCACCTCGTTGTTGAACCCCTTAAAATACAGGTACTTTCATGGTCAAACTGTGCAATTGGGTCCCGCAACGTCAACAAGCCCCTCACGATGCAGGTGCTGCGTTGTTTAGCCTCACATTCGGGTCCCTTGCCATCGCAACGCACAGGGATATCCTGGAAGTGGTTCTGCATCGGAGGGCACTGCATCAGGTCCGATCAGCTCTAAGTCATCACCGCATCATTGTTTGCAGAAAAACAGCTGTAGAACCCACTTTCAAGACCCAGAACTGGATTGGCACCTCTTGGCAGGACAGCACTTACAATTGGCAGAGTCCAGCAGCTGAAGAAGAGTTGAAGGATGTCTTTGATGGCCCTGGGTCAGAAGGCATGTCAGCAAGCCCTTGAAGTCACTTAAGCTCTTGGAGGATGTAGAGATGCAGGTCCAGTCCTTCTCACTTCCAGGCAGGTAGCAGGCAACAGGTCTTCACAGCAAAGCAGTTCAGCTGAGTGGCAGCCCATCCTGGCGGCGCAGCAGTCGGTCTTCCTGGCAGAATTTCCTCAGATCCAGAAGTGTACTGAGTTGGTGGTGTCACGGTCCCTGTGCTTATACTCAATACTCTGTTGTGCCTTTGAAGTAGGGAAGACTTTGAAGAAGCCTTTGAAGTACACAATGACCCTGCCTTTCCTGCACTGGCTCCAGACTCACTACGGAAGGGTATGCAACTCTTATTGTGGGGATAGACATATCCCTATTCAGGTTCAAGTGTCAACTCCTGCCTCCCAATCTAGCACGGTAAGGCCCATCAGCCTGGTAATGGGCCATCAGGATGTGAGTGTCACTCTCCAGCTCCCTTTGTGTATGACTGGCTAGCACGAATGCCCAAAGCACACTGCAAATATACTTTACCCTTCCATTAGGGCTATCAAGAGCCAACCTTAGTGGTGACTTACATGTAATAAAAAGGAAGATTTGTTTCTGGCACCTCGGTAAACTTGCCACATCGAAGTGGCAGTTTAAAACTGCACACACAGGCTCTGCAGTGGCAGGCAGGAGACATGTTTATAGGGCTACTGAAGTGGGTGGCACAATCCGTGCTGCAGGCATAAGTAACCTAAATGTTACCATGTTTAGAGTGCAGAGCACATGCACTTTAGCACTGGTATAGTGCTCAGAAGCGTAAAGCCAGGAAAATGACCTCTGCAAAACAGGCGGTCAGAAGGTAAAAAGTTAGAGAAACCACACCAAGGATACAAGGTCTAACTGACAACAAACAAAATGTCAAGGTAACGCTGGTGATTAATGTTCCTGTTGAAGAGGGATCTGAGTTTTGTCTAGTGGCAGTCTTGACTCACGTAAAGTAGGTCAGAGGGTTAGCATTCTTGCTGCTGCTAAGAACATGTACCATGCTGATCACAGAGCTGAATTTTAGGTGGATAGATCAGTGGGTTACTCCTTTTGTCATAGAGATCCTATGCCACTTGAAGTTCATAAGTTACAATCATGATAGAGCACAGTGAGCTAAGAACTGCTATCAAACAGATGTACAGGTTAGAAAGTTATGGTTTTGCCCAGCCTTTCATTACCCTAATGTTGCTAACAATGGTTTGTCTGGATATAAGAAAATTATTAATATTGAACCCAACCCGAACCCCTATGTTACAATCTGAATGCTGAGTTTGTACTTCTCCATGCCTAGCACTCTTAAAAAATGGGTACCAGTATGCATGCTATTTGAATCGTGCACCTTGTACTCTCCTTTATCTTATGTAAGATGTTCTAAACACTGATCTACACATGTATGATTCATTGTCTCTGTGTGTGATGGAATGTAATCCACCACCCTACACTGGTATGAGAGGTGCAATACAACAAATGAAATACAAGTCAGACAGGGCTAAGAGGAATACTGTTGGTGAATGATAGTGAGGGAACCTGTAGAGGAGGAAATCATTGGGGTCGCCAGGGAATATTCTTGAGCCGGGCGACACCAGTACTAAAACCGGCCCTGTTATGATGCCTATGAGGGTGGACAATGCTAATATCCCTCAACATGGTATTTCATTGTGTTTTTAGCTTCTTGGTTCTGCTAAACCTTGAGTGTGTACACATATGTTATATTTAAATTAATGTTGCATGCTTCAAATCTAATTTGTTGTGTTCTCTGTAAAGAATTCTGTGGGTATGACTAGTTTTAGAACTGGCCCTTTTTGCAGGTTTATCTACAAATGTTTTGCCTTTTGCCTCCTATTTTATGACCTTGTTTCTGTTGGCTGTAAAAGGCTAGGCATCTTACCACTGCTGAACAGTGCAAAAGTGCATATGCTGTCTGTGTAAATTATGATTCTGTTATCTATGATTGGCATATTTGACTTACTGGGAAGTCCCTAGTAAAGTACACTAAATGTGCCAGGGTCTGTAAAATTCAAGTCTACTAGTGGGCTTGCAGCACTGGTTGGACCACCCACATAAGTAGCCCTATAAATATGTCTCAAAACTGCCACTACAGTGTCTGCGGGTGCAGTTTGTAATTTCCATGTCCACCTGGCAGTGCACCTATTTGCCAGGCCCCGACCTTCACTTTTCTTACATGTAAGGCACCCCTAAGTTAGGGCCAAGGTACCCCCATGTTCAGGGTGCAGTATATGTTAAAGCTATGACATGTGCTGGTGTGTTGTAGATGTTCTGATAGTGAAATTCTGTGTATTTTGTTTTTCACTACTGAAAGGATGTCTGTCCCATAGGTTAACATAGGGGCAGGCTTGAAAAACCTTAAGTGCAAATTTCCAATGGGACAAGATAGAGAAATGGAGTTTAGGCTCTCTGAACTCAGAATTTAATAACACACCTTTTAGTGAAGGTGTTTTTTTACATTGTGTGTTTGAAAATGCCACTTTTAGTCAGTGAGAAAACAACACTGGGTGTGGGCTTCCCACAGTAAGGCCAAGCCTCCTAATCAAAAAGCAACAAAACAAGAAGCCAATACTGCAACTTCTAACTTACGAGAAGAGTGACTCTACACAAAGAACTAAACTGAGTGCGAGTATAGACAGGTTTGTCAGGAATAAGTCTTATTTAATATTCATCAGTTTTTAAACATATTTGTTGGTTATGATTCACCAAACATATGACACAAATTTATCAAAAGACAGACACTACAAAATACAAATTGCATAAAATTTACTTTTACAAGAACAAGTGCACAAAAGTGAAAAATTACCAAACAACCACAGTTGATCAACATTCACATTCGAATCTCAGTCTCTCTCACAAACCATACATATGTGACAAAATATTTACAATTTTGGAGTATCACAACGTAATTTTTTTAGAAACACCAAAGGAATCTATTTGGTTAGTTTATAGTATTTGGTCTATTCAGGAAAAGCTATCTGGTGAATATATATTTTGAGAAACAGGCAGAGGTGCTTCTTGTTTTGTTGCTTTTTTACTTTTAGTCAGTGGACATTTTCTTACTTTACCATTCTGTGCACCACTGCCTGTTTGTGTATTCACTGTCTGGTTTTGGAGTGACAGGAACTGGGGATGTGCATTCACTCTAGACAGTCACAAGGGGGCTTGAGGTATGTCCTGCCTTTCCTGAGTGACTCATAGCCAGGCTGAATACACCTTTCTGCATTTAGAGTGGTGGGAAGAGTTTTCACTAGCACCTGAATAGGCTGTGTCTCCTCTGCACAACACTGTCTCCACCGCTTTAGGTGAAGCTGAACCGTGAAGTACAGAATTGGCTTGTACTTAGCTCAGGGACTCTGAAACAAAGACTTTGATTATAAAATGGTGTATAAGTATTGGCCCTAACACCAAATGATTTTACATCACTTCTGGAAACAAGAGGACCCTGCCAAGTAGAAGAGCTGTGTGAGGAGCACTGGCCCTTTTATGTGTGAGGTGTAGCTTGGCCTGCAGTTGATGCATCTGTCTGTGGGCAGAACTGACTCTTTTTGTCCTGCAGTGGTATCCTGCTTGAGAAGATCTCCAATGGCTTAAAGCAGAGCTTGGCTGCTGTTGCAAGTCTCAGGGAAATCAAAGACGGTTTCTAGATCAAAAAAGAACCTGCCTGGATGAAGAGCTTGGAGCTTGGAGAGCTGTGTGAGGAGCACTGCCCCTTGATGCTTGTGGGGTCAGTAGGCCTGCAGTTGCTGCTTCTGTTTGGAGCACAAGAGGGATGGAACTGTTTTTTTACCTTAAAGAGAAGAAAGCTGAGCACTTTATTTTCTGGTGCCCTGGAGCGTGGTGTTATGCGGCTGTGCCTCTATGCTTTAAACCCAGGTAAGCATGTGGTGAGCACTGCATGCAGTGGGAAGACCTCGGTGAGCCCTTCCGTGTTCTCTTTCCCCAAAGTGTGCTAGGCTCTTGTTGTTAAAGAATCACCGGCCGCACTACAGGAACCCCCCTAGCAGGGCCCGATCACTATGAAGGATGCGGTGAGTGGAGCCAGTGAAGGAAGAAAAAGTGCTGACCCGTGGCACAATCTGGCCGTCTGAAGCCCCCTTTGTGAGGCCTTCCAATGGGAGAGCCGCAGTGCCTTGGTAGACGAAGCTACGCTGGGGGTTCATGTTGGTGGTTCTCTCTACCCAGCTGCAGTCCGTCTGTACCATCAACGAGGAGTGCGGCCATCCCCCTCAGCCCAGGGCACAGCGTGGGGCATCTCCAGAGAGTAGGAGGACGTTGCTTCCCTTGTCTGCTGTAGGAGCAGGTTCCTCGGGATCCGAGTACATCTCTACCCATAGCGCGTGTTGGGGACATGGTGGGCCAACAGCAGCTGCACTGCGCGGAGGTGGACAGCTGTCTTTCCAGTTCCATACATGGGGGAACAAATGAGGTCTCTCCACTTGATTTTCAATGTATATGTGCCCTTACTCATTTCTGGGGCACTTCTACTGCATTTTGGGGCACTCCTTGGCTGTCACCTATATGGTCTGGCTTTGCAGGACTGCCGAACGTGGTTGGAGTTCCAATTGTGAGTTTAGGCCCTTAATGTGATACATATGTGTAATGGTGTTGCTTGAAAAGTTTCTTTGTGCCTTACTCATTACATGTTGCCTTTCAAGACCTGAATGTACTGATAAATGTCGTTTTGATCCTCTTAAAGAAAGGATAACAAATATTATTTCAGGACCTACATAATGTGTACACTGATGGTGTAGGGTGATGTTTATGACATGTGTGACATACAAGTATTTACTTTATTGCACTACCTGGGATGTTATGACAATTGTCTAGTGGTCTATGTGTTATATACAAAATATGAGATATTTTTATCTAATACTGTGTACAGTCTCTTTTGTGGTGTATTTCTTATGTCACTGGTGTGCTGCGCAAAAGCTAACATTGCTTTCCACATGTATGCTGATGACGCTCAGCTATACATCAAGGTCGCTTCGGGCGATGATATAAAGACAATTAACCAAGCGCTAACGAGAACTCTTCTATGGCTAACCAAGAACCACCTGAAGCTAAATCCTCAGAAAACTGAATTCCTACTGATTACACCCCAGAAAAGCAAAATAATGATAACAGAATGGTCCAACCTCATCACTGCTCTAAAGTGCACTCCGAAGATTGTTGACTCGACTAAATCACTGGGTATCATTATGGACAAAAACCTGAACATGTCAGGACATATCAACACAATGGCAAAAAAACGCCAGGTTCCACTTAAGCAACTTGCGAAAACTAAAACCATTTCTAAATAAAGTAGACCTCAAAACAGCAGTTCAGGTCATATCAAGGATCGAATATGGTTGCACTACCTTGACAGGGCTCCCCAAGATCTCGACAGCCCCATTGAAAGCATGTCTTAATGCAGCCACAAGACTTATCGCGGGATCAAACAAATTCTACCATATCACCCCTCACTTGAAAGCTCTCAACTGGCTGCCCGTTGAAGCACAAATTAATTTCAAGCTGGCATGCATCACCCATAAAGCATTACACAACAAAACTCCAGTCTACCTTGCTCAAAAACTCACGCTTTCGGGAGGGACCCGATCCTCCAGGAGCAAAGCGAAACTACTACTGAAATCGGCTTGTTTCTGTAAGAATAAAACGTATGACCGAGCGTTCTCAGGGGCAGCACCGAGAATTTGGAACGCCCCTCCCAACATTAGAAGAATTCCATCCATCGCAACATTCAAAATGGAAGCAAAATTGTTTTATATGAGGACATTTCTCTTCCTAAATCCTTACAGCTGAACATCTGTATATTGACCTGTTATGTTACTTTAAATTTCACACAAGCAGCTCACTATCCAGTTATGGAATTGTATATATGTTTTCCTGTTGTTTTATAGTTCAAGAGGCTTTATGTATGTTTATACGCTTTCCTGAAGTGTAAATGTCGTAAACCAGTAAAGTCTTGTAATATGTAACTTTTCGGATTGTTGAAATGCTCCTGTAAAGCTCTCTGACACCCTATGCAGGGTCATGTTTGCGCTATAAAAACACTAAATAAACAAATTAATGAATAAATAAAATAAATAAACCAGAAAACCCATTTAAAACAACTGGAAATCCTAGTCCACTGTAAGGTCATCATTTACTATGCTTTAAAAGCTAATACAAAGGAATACTATATGTAAACTGCGTTGTACAATGCAGTATTTTCCCATATTTATTTCCCAAATTGTCTTGGGGAACCCCCCGCAACCTCCCCTTGTTTGTGGTCAGTGTCACTCACTATGCTCGCTCGCTAGCTGCACACTATATGGGGGCTAATCTGACAAAATGTGCCAGGTCTGCTTAGGGTTCCTAGTCTGGTCCTGGATCTGACATTCCCCATTTCATCTCTAGGTACTAGAATTCAGATAAGAGTCCATGGGAGAAATTTGCAAGAGTCAATTTATTTGCTAAAATACGCTTTATTTTAAATATCAGCAAAAACCTATGTTTAAATAGCACATATGCTAAACACAAAATGGTGTAGTAGATCATCCTATTTAATTGTAATAAGCCTGCAAGTGAAGTAAAGAAGTGCTGAATGAAGTAAGTTTAACTATCAATGCCATGTAAACTGAAAATAATGTAATAACATTCAAAGGCTTGTTTTTATGTTGAATTGTTATTTTTCCACAAGATGTTTATATATTTTGCTGCAGATATTGTAACTTTCAGGAAGCCTTCTGTTAGTGATTAGGCATTTGTTTTGTATTAGAAAACTGATAGAGATATTCTCATCGTTAGGAGAGGAGTCAAAAGGAAGGATGATTCATGAGAAGTACAATCTGGATCAAGGTCTATGGTTTATGGACCATTGTAAGACTATGAGAAAACAGTGAGTTTGGTTATTCCCAGGAGTTTATTAAAACCCCATTGAAGGATACAAGAGACAAAGGAAAATAATGTTGCCACTTGTGAGTTTATATTAGGAAATGTTCTTAGAGAAGCAGCCAGATTCCTTCCCCGACTCTCTGACAGTAGACTCAACTTTGAGTTTCTTATATTTCCCTTTCTGGAAGATTGCTTAGCCTAATTCTTCGATGTCTGCTGATTCAGAACTGAGAATACTTTCTAGCCTGACATGCAAAGGTTTGATGCTTATGCATTGATTCTTTCACTGGTACTCTTATTATGTATCTAAACTGACACCTTATTCCTATTTATTTATTTTAGGGGGCTTCCTTTATGGAACACACTTGTTGTATTATTACAATATTAACTGTAATTATAACAAATATTAGAACATTGGAATGTTGGGAGCTCCATTGAAAACAATGAAGTGGCTCCTGGCTCATAATGGCTGATATAGGCCCGGAGCTCCAACATTCCAATGTTTCTTTGTTCACAGCTGTGGCTGTGAACAAAGGCTTCAGGGAGTCTGAGGGGATTTCAATCCCCTTGCTCTCCCTGAAGGCTTTGTTTTATTTGTTGGAACATTCTGCCCTCTAGTGGCAGAATGTTTTAATAGCCTTATAGCCCTTCTAATAGCCTTGTTAAAGGACCTCGCCTTCGGCTCGGGCCTTTAACGCTGGAGCGGACCTTTAATAGCCGGTATAGCCCACTACAGCGGGCTATAAGGTTATATTATATTATATTTTATAATCAAATATCAATTATTGGATTACATTAAGTTTTAATACGGATACTTAAAATATGAATTCTTGTTGGATAAAAAATAAAATCTAAAAAAAGCTGAAAATAAAACTCTTTAACTCATACAAATTATCTTTATTATCTGTACTAAAAACCATCAATGATTTAACATGTCATTGGATTGATGTAGATTTCTGCTCCTTTTCATTTATCCTTGTTGATAAACAAAGGTCCACATGACCATTGGACGGGGTTATTTAATGATTACATCCGAAGAATGAGAACGAGAGAACCCCGCTCTGTCAATTCCTACACCAGGTCTGCCTAAAAAATAGAAAGTGGTACGCAACATATTCTCCACTTCAAATCAGCAGGCGTAGGGAAGCAGAATTATTCAAGCTGAAAAGGCAGCATGCTCCAGGGGCCCTACGAAGACCATGTTAGTTACCTACATGCACCTGAGATAAAAATGGTACATTTTGGCAGTGGCAATGCTTTAAAAGCTTTTGTACATGCAAAATATTGCTTCGAATTTAGCAAATAGGCAAATTATCTGTTTCATGTACTTACTGAATGGGTAATAGTTGTGTTATAGGGACAGTGTCCTTTGGGACAGTGTCCTTTGAACAGGTGCATGTGAATATTGTTATTGAGGTTTGAAACAAAAGCAATGGTGTTGCATGATGTCTTACATCAAATTGGTTCAACTTGCATCTAACAGGAAAAAGCATCTGGACACACATATATCTCATAAACAGGTGTTCGTAATATTCATGAATGATTTCGAGTGCATCAAACTCATGGGCATATTCACAAGGGAAGTGACGGAGTGAGGCGTTAGCCTTCCTGGCTTAACTCTACACTCGCCTCTTCAGAAATGCAGGGTTGCACCATATTTACAAGATTATATGGTGCAGCCCTGTGGTTCCCCTTGCGCGTAAGAATAATAGGCCTTAATGACTTTTCCTTTAGATGGAGCGAGTTTTGGACAGGGAAATTAGAAGTTAGGGTTTGAAGATACTGATCTTTTTGTCTGATTCATGTTAATTGATTATTCTTTGAAATATCAGTCTAATATGCTTTTCCTCAATTAAATGCTGCTATTTTGCTAATAAAATAATGACTTATTAAAGAAATGCTTTTTCTTTGAAGAATAAAATTAATAAATTAGATTTTGAAACGACAAGCTGGTCTTGTTAATTCATGGTTTAGTTACCATCAGTTGATCCATTACCTAAGTGACTTAATTAAAATGTTATATGCGTAAAACCATGGTAAGAGATGATAAACTGCAGATGTATATAAATGTGTAAATAGTTTGTGAATAGGTTCTGATTAATTAGGTCACATGATACAGCTGCCCAAAAATTGGCTCGGTTGTTAATGGGACTTGTGAGTGATTTATGATTAATGGTGAGTATTATGGTGTAGGGTAGCGTTGTTGAGACAGTTTTTCTACATGGGCGCTGCATCAATTTCTTGGTAGTAGAGGACCTGAAATTGGTGATATGATTAGAAACAGAATAGTTGGTTGGCAGTCAATCTCAGTTGATGACATTTTGAGAAAGGCAAAATATTGTAGTGATGAGATTGACGCAAAGCAAAAGAAGCTAAAGGAAAAAGCCATGTGGGCACAAGTTAAAGTAGCTGAACAACAAATTGCAAATTCGGAAAACAAAAATGTTAATCAGAATCAAGGCAAATTTAAAGGTAATTATAATAAACCAAAATTGAATGTGAATATTGAGGAGTTGAAACAAAAACTCCCGTGTTTTAATTGCGGCGAAATTGGACACTGGAAGCGCGAATGTAAAAATCCGCCCAGAAATGTTAAATTTGCATCATTAAATACACAGATGCAGAATGAGATAAATCTGCAGCAACAGCTACAGCAACAGCTACAGCAACCGCTACAGCGACAGGTAGTGAATCACCAGAGTCAGATTCCACAATCACCACTTCCAAATTGTGTGAATGTGTAGAGATATAATTCAGAGACGGGATTCTGTGGAGGTGATCAGGTAAACAGATCGCAAAGAGTGAATGTGCAAAATGTTTCACAACAATATTTGTTGAATGATAATGGAGGGAGTGATTCTGACGATTACTTATGACGGTGCCTGAGAGAGGAGGAAGAGTGTGTGCTTGGAGCCACTCTTGCGGTAGACCAGTCTGGTCCATTTGTTAATGGTAAAGTGAATGATGTAAAAATCACTTTTCTTGTGGACACAGGTGCTACCCGTTCTACTGTTAGGTCAGTGGAAATAGAAAACCTGCCTCTCTCTGGGGACACTATCCAAGTAGTTGGCGTAGCTAATCAACAAATTAAAACAGACTTAACAGATCCTGTATATGTTGAAATTGGTAAATTTAAAGACAAACATAGATTTGTAGTTTGTAACAGCAGTCCTGTAAATCTGTTAGGAAGAGATATATTGTGCAAGATGAATTGCAAATTATATTGCTCACTGGATGGTATAGAGCTTCAAACACTTGAAGAAGATGGGTTGTACAAGTGAACGATGTTAATGGTTGAAGCAGAGGAAAATAAATTATTTCCTGTATTTGATAAGGAAAATCTTCCAGAAGAATTAAAAGAAACAGTTAATGCTAAAATTTGGGATCTTAGTGGAAGCGAAATGGGTTTGATGAAAAGTGTGGATCCAGTTAAAATTACAGTAAAACAAGGAGTAGATTTCCCAAACATTCCTCAGTATAAAATGAAAGCAGAAACTATTGAAGGTGTTATACCTGTAATTGAGAAATTCATAAAACAGGGTGTTCTAAAAGAAATTGAAAGTAGTCCATGTAATTCACCAATTTTGGGGATTAAAAAGCCAAATGGAACTTACAGGATTATTCAAGACCTGAGAAAGATTAATCAGATAGTTGTTCCATGTTGTCCAGTTGTCCCGAACCCTGCGGTAATTCTTTATCACATTCCACATGATGCAGGATGGTATACAGTCATAGACCAGATAGCCAGCAAATTTTTGCATTTAGGTTCCAGGATCGCATCCTAGCATGGTGTCGTATCCCTCAAGGGTATACAGAGAGTCCATCTATTTTTAATCAGTTGTTAAAGAAATCTTTGGAGAATCTAGACTTACCTGGAAAATCAACGTTAGTGCAATACATAGATGATCTTCTTGTGGCTGGAAAAACACGAGATAACTGTGTTACAGATACCATTACTCTTTTGAATCATCTGGCAGATGAAGGACATAAAGGGGTCGATTCCGATTCGGGAAAAAACGTCCGTACGATTTCTATCCGGAGCCCTCTCCGTACGAATCGTACCCGTCCGTCCGAGTTGCGAAGTATGATCCGTATTCCGTGAATCCGTCCGAATCGTTGCGATCCGTACGTATTGCAAGGCTGAAACCGTGAACCGTATGACTCGTACACATACCGTACGACTCGTACACATGCCGTACGACCCGACGAGTACGATCCGGACCGGGGTATGAGGACGCGATTCGTACGGTCCACGTCAGGTAAGGGCGAGTCATACGGAAAAGTACACAAACACATACACACCGTACGGTCCGTGCCCCCCATAATCGCAGGGATACGCACTGTACCCCTGCGATCATGGGGTGTATGAGCCGTACCCCAATGTACGATCGGTGTACGAGCCATACCCCCATTGTACGATCGGTGTACGAGCCGTACCCCCATTGTACGATCGGTGTACGAGCCGTACTCCATGTACGATGGGTGTACGAGTCGTACACCCATCGTACAATGGGGGTACGGCTCGTACACCGATCGTACAATGGGGATACGGCTTGTACACCGATCGTACAATGGGGGTACGGCTCGTACACCGATCGTACAATGGGGATACAGCAAGTACACCGATCGTACAATGGGGGTACAGCTCGTACACCGATCGTACATGGGGTACGGCTCGTACACCAATCGTACAATGGGGATACGGCTCGTACACCGATCGTACAATGGGGATACGGCTCGTACACCGATCGTACAATGGGGGTACGGCTCGTACACCGATCGTACATGGGGTACGGCTCGTACACCGATCGTACAATGGGGATACGGATCCTACACCGATCGTACAATGGGGGTACGGCTCGTACACCGATCATACATGGGGTACGGCTCGTACACCGATCGTACAATGGGGTACGGCTCGTACACCGATCGTACAATGGGGGTACGGCTTGTATACCGATCGTACATGGGGTACAGCTCGTACACCGATCGTACAACGGGGGTACGGCTCATGCACCAATCGTACAATGGGGGTACGGCTCGTACACCGATCGTACAATGGGGGTACGGCTCGTACACCCCATGATCGCAGGGGTATGGTGCGTACCCCTGCGATCATGGGGAGTACGCACCGTACCCAGGGGGGCCGTTCCGTACCTGTTTCGGTGCGAACTCTGCTTTTACAGCTGTTTTCAGCTCCCATAGTAAAAGGGTCGTACGGTGCCTACCCGACACGTATCGTACTTGCTGAGTCGTAAAAACCAGCCGCGAACCGTACAGATGTCGCGTACAGTGGGTTCCCAGTGAGAATCGTACGGAGATTAGAGTCGTATGGTGTCTTGTACGACTCGTACGGAGTACGGCTCCTGGTACGAATTGTACTTTGTCGTACGTACGGGACGTTTACAGGTACGATTCGTACGGGGAAAAAACGCTCCGTACGACGATTCGGAACGCTTTTTACCAGATCAGAATCGACCCCAAAGTGTCTCCTGCAAAATTACAGTTTTGCAAACAAGAAGTAAAATATCTTGGTCACAGGATTGCAAAAGGAATCAGACAGGTAACAATTGAAAGAATTAAAATGATTCAGGGAATGCAACCTCCAAAGACACAAAGACAGGTCAGAATGTTTCTAGGAATGGTTGGTTATTGTCGTCAATGGATTAGTGGATTTTCAGTAATTGCAAAAACCACTTCAGAGATTGACTAAAGCAGACATAAAAGACCCGATTATTCTTAAACAAACTGAGCTAGAAGCTTTTGAGCAGTTAAAAAGAAGTCTGTGTGAAGCACCTGCTTTGGGTATGCCAGATTATGAAAAAGAATTTGAGTTGTATTGCAGTGAAAGAGAAGGATGTGCATTGACAGTTCTAATACAAAGACATGGAAAACTGAGAAAGCCAATTGCTTATTTCTCAGCTGTTCTTGATCCTGTTGCAAAAGCTTTACCTGCCTGCTTAAAGGCAGTGGCTGCAATAAGTGTAAGTCTTGAACAGAGTGAAGGAATCATAATGGGGTTTCCTGTAAAAGTTTATGTAACCCATTCTGTTGAAATTCTTCTTACTAGAAGCAAAACACAGCACATGACAAGTAACAGATTGACAAAATATGAAAAAACTATTCTGGGATCAGATAATGTATCAATAGCAAGGTGTGTGAATTTAAATCCTTCCACATTGTTGCCTGATGGTACTATAACAGAGATCAGAAATGAAAATGACATTGATCCCGAATGCTTGGATGTTTTAGAATATTAACCTAGGCAGGACATTAAGGATGTTCCATTGCCAGAGTCAGATTTTTTTTACTTTGTTGATGGTTCATGTTTAAGAACAGACGAGGGTATTCTGAGAGCAGCATATTCTGTCTGCACAGTTGCAGATGTAGTTGAGGCTTCCTGTCTTGAAGGAATTCGTTCAGCTCAGGTAGCAGAATTGATTGCTTTGATTCGTGCGTGTGAAAGAGCAAAAGGAATAAGAATTACCATAGTGACTGATAGTCAGTATGGGTATGGTGTAGTCCATGACTAAGGTCAGCTCTGGTCTCAAAGAGGTTATTTAACTTCTGCAGAATCACGAATAAGAAATGCAAAGTTGATCAAAAGATTGATCGATGGCATACATTTACCAGAGAAAATTGCTGTCGTGAAATGTACAGCTAATAAAAGAGGCAATGATTATATAACAAAAGGAAATGCCTATGCAGATGAGATCGCAAAACACTGTGCAATAAACAATTATTCAATCAGTCGGGAAAAAAACAATGAACATATTTTGAATTCACTTATGCTAACATCTGTAGTTGAGACATGGCAAGGAGTTAAAGATTTGCAAGATGAAGCGGATGATGAGGAGAAAAATTCATGGTTAAGAGCAGGTTGCAGACAGCGAGAGGAAGATGAAATTTGGGTTTATAAAGATGACAGACCAGTAATGCCAAATTGCATGATTGCTGACATGGCTCGAATGTATCATGGTCCAGGACATATTGGAAGAGATTCCATGAGCAGGTTATTTAGGCAGACATGGTTTAACCCTAAGTTCAGAATAATTGCAGAATCGTTTTGTCAGAGATGCCTAGTCTGTCAACAAATGAACCCAAACAGAAAAACAGTTGTGAGCATGGGAACCATAGGACGGGAGGGTGGTCCTTTTACCAGGTTGCAAATGGATTTCATTGACATGCCACTCCACAATAAGTTGAGGTACGTTCTGGTGATAGTTTGTTTATTTTCAAGATGGGTGGAAGCATTTCCAACACGTCATAATGATTCAGTTACTGTTGCAAAATTACTTTTAAGAGAGATCATACCTAGGTACGATTTTCCAGTGACTGTGGAAACTGACCGAGGCATACATTTTAAAAACAGACTATTACAAATGATTTGTGAAGCATTGAATATAAAACAGAAGCTGCACTGTGCCTATAGACCAGAAGCATAAGGTGTTGTTGAGCAAATAAATGGTACAATCAAGAATAGAATTGCAAAATGTGTTTAGCTACAGGAGTAAAGTGGACTGACGCACTTCCACTTGTTTTGATGTCTTTGAGAAGTACCCCTGATAAAAAGACAGGTCTGAGTCCCCATGATATTGTCATGGGTAGAGTCATGAGACAAGCATTTGTTCCAGTTGGAAAACTTATGAGTATAAATGATAGTGTCATTTTGGAATACTGTAAGAACCTTTCTGATGTCGTGACTTCTGTGTTCCACCAGGTGGGAACTGATGTAATTGCAAGAGACAAGGAAAAAGCTCATGATCTGTTACCAGGAGACTGGGTGAGGACAAAAATACACCGGAGAAGAAATTGTCTAGTACCCAGGTGGCAAAAAGCAAGACAGGTGATTTTTGTCACAACAAATGCAGTAAAGTGCAAAGAATTGAAGAGGTGGATTCACGCTAGTCACACCATTCGTGTGCCAACACCTGAAAATCCTGACGAAGGTGACACTACAACTGATTCAGATTCTGAAGAAGAACCTGAAAAAAATCCAGATCCTGAAGATCGACAAGAAGGTCGACATCTGGAAAATTCAATTGCGAATAAGGCATTGAATGAAGATATTGAAGAGATTGTGATACTTGACTCAGAAGATTAAGAAAATCTGCTAGAAAAAGAAGCAGAAGAATCTGGTCAAGTGGAAATACAAAATCAGGAGAGTATTGAAAAGCAGATTGGAAACTCTGAAGGCAGGAACGGAATTCCTGAAACTGGGAAGTTGGAAGTTATTGCAGAAGAAGACGAAGTTCCGAGTACCAGCTATAAGGATGATGTTCCTAACAGAGTGAAACTGCCGAGTAAAGAAGAGCCTAGATTTAGAATAGAAATCTCAGAAACAGAAACAGAAGTTAGTGATGAAGATTCTGAAATAAGAAATTTCAGGAAAAGAGCTTGGAGAGAAGAGTGTAAAAAATCTGAACCAAAGAAGAAATTATCAAGAAAAGGAGATAATTGGCCTAATGAAAATGATGGCCTAAAATTCAAATTTGTAAACAGATCAAAAGAGCAGGTGAATGAAGTATCTAGTCAGAAAAGTGACACTGATAGGAAAATTCAAGCAGGGAAGAAAATAGAAGTGATTACTAGTAAGCCAAAAAGAGTTGTAAAACCTACCCAAAAGTATAAGTCCCCTGAGTGGACTTATATTATTATCCCACCAGTAGTAGAGGTAAATAGTAGTAGTCAGGAAGATTTAGATGACACTAGTGGAAATTATTAAAATGATTTCAGAAAATTTGGCATAAGGCTGAAGAAATTGTGTTAGGTGACACAAGGTCGAAGAAATTGTGTTAGCTCAAAAATACATTTGATGTAAGACGCAAGGTCGAAGAAAAGCTGTTGGAAAATAGGGTTTTCTTAAAAAAAAAAAGAATTAAAAACAGGAGGGTATATTAGTGATTTTTTAATTTTGATTTTTCTTGTAAGGCTTTTGTCTAAGAGTAAAGATGTCTTATGTTAACAATAACTGGAGGTGTTCAATCCTTAGGAGATGTTGCAAAATGTCTTTGATTTGTGTGGTTTTAATAATCTTAGTTTGGTTAATTTTCCCTTTTGGAATTGACAAGGAAATGTACAAAGCTAACATGACAAGCAAGGCTATCACTAAACAATATAACAATGATGTAGATAAGTCTAATGGAGTTATTGATCACAAGCCAGAGATCCACCAAGATAGATCTGTTGGTATTTTTCTAGTAATACTTTTTCAAGGCTGCTTTCCGAATATGTTAGAGTGATGGATGTTAAGGATTGTTACATTTGTGTGAAATTACCAGCTTCTGTTTCTGAGGGGGTGACTTATAACATGCTTCCCCTTACTTATGGCATTACATGCAGCGTAATAGCTAGTTTGTTTTATCAAACAGGCGTTTAGAGTACTATTATTCTAACCACAACGAGATTTTTGCAAATCTAAAAGTTGACAAAAGCTTGAATAAACATAAACAAGCGAAACAGATGAGGGAATTCTTTATTGTAACAAATGAACTAACATATGAGTATGCTTTTAGAAACAATTTAACTTGTAAATTGAGAACTGAAGAAAAGACTTTCCTAAACTTAGTTGAAGAAAGAAGAGCAATTTATAAAAGAAATGAGATGCTGAAACAAACCAAATCAAAGTTTTGGCAAGTTGAGGATGAAAAGCTTAATGGTAGATCATTAGAAAATGTTGCTATTCACATAGATAAACCAGTTAGTGGTAAGCTTTGCATTAGAAGAGATAATACGCTTTTTGACAATTATTTTGTGGGTGCAAGTCAATGTGAGGATACTTATCAACTTTTGGGTGGATGGGGATTCAAAGGTGGCAAAGATCCAATTTTTCCTGGAATATATTTTGTATGTGGGGACAAAGCTTACTACAATCTCCCAGACCACTGGTATGGGACTTGTTATGTTGGTTTAGTTTTCCCAAAATTTTTCCATGTAGACAGAAATGAAAAAGGTTCATTTGAAATTGGCAAACATCTGAGTAGATTCAGAAGAGAAAGTTTTTCAGAAATTTTGGGAGACATTTTTGGTGCAGTAATTCCTTTTGTGGGTATAACCCTGAATGCAGTTAAGATCAGAAAATTGTCCACAATTTTTGACAGACTATCCACTGACACTGCTGGTGGATTTCAGTTAGTGGATACTGAAATTATTGCCATGAGAACCATGGTTATGCAGAATCGTCTTGCACTTGACATTCTGCTAGCAAAAGAGGGAGGAGTTTGTGGAATATTACATGTCCAGTATTGCTGCACATATATTCCTGACAAAAGCAAGAATATTGAGATGTACATTAAAAACATCACAGAGCTTCATTCAGAAGTTGTTCCTTTAGAAGATGAAGACTTTTCAGAACGCTTGAGCAAAAGAATTGCAGCAATCAAACCCTGGTTTCAAGAGATAGGTAGTTCAATTTTAGGCAAAATACTGACCCCTTTACTAGTCATAGTTTTTGTGATACTTCTGTTGAAAATTAGTTGCATGCTGCACAAGAGAAAGAAATATCTGAGGGAAAAGAAGAGGATTTAAAAACTTAGAATGGCACAAGAAAAGGAAATAGAATTGGAAGAGTTTCGCAGATCACAGTATGAGAGTTTCAAGCAGACAGCGGAAACAAGCTTCTAGAAAAACGAATATAGTGTAGATCAAAACATGTTCTTAAAGATAAAAATTTTGCTAAAATGTTGGGTGTAGTTTGGTGATTTTGAAATCACAAGATGAGGGAATTGATGGAGTGAGGTTCAGAATGATATTTTGTTCTGACTCACGAAGTTAAACCTCCATAATATAATCATATTAATAAGATTGCGAATGAAATGTACTAATCAACCTAGTTTAAAAAATGCATTACACAACACAGGGGATTAACCAATGTGCTTTATGTTGCAAACTGCAGGTTTGTGAAAAATAATAAATTAATCTTGTAAATTGTTTTTGTCAGTATTAAATGCGGCTGTTTAATTAATGGCATGTGCTTATTTTGTGTTCTTATGTTAAGTCTTTTTGTCTTTTATATGGCATGAGTTTGTAAACTCTATGTGCTTCAGCTTTTGCTAGGTAACATTGAATAATGGGTTAATATTTAGCAAAGGGGGTGGGTAACAGAAGGGTTTTCAATGCTCTAATTAATTGATGTCTTGTGTTTCTTTAAATACTAGTTCTCCATGAGGGAGGCCTATGGCTTGAGGCCTAGCGTTTTGAAAATAAATGTTTGGAATCCTGTCGTGAAGAGCTGAGCACAGAGAAATAAATAATAAAATTGGTTGCGCAAGATGAGCTCTGCGAGTGACAAAATCAAGGACACACAGGATCTGGCAGACCTGCCAAGCCAAGGAAGCAACGGACTGTTTCAAATATTGTTGCATTTCCGAGGAAGCTAATGGTCTTGGGAGAAAGTGGACAATGGTGTTTTAGAAAAGTTTAACTTTGGATTGAAAAGGAGGTGACCTCATATGGACTGACATCTGTCAGCCAATCCGGACTGTGGATGGTTGAGAAAAGAATACTTTTTGGTGAGATTAGCTAGTTAGAAAGGTATAAAAATTGCCCCACGGGCAGGAGGGGTGCTGCTCGCATTCTGAATCCTGAAGGGCGTGACGTGCTGACGGACATTTGGCGCACGTAAGAATAACAGGCCTTAATGACTTTTCCTTTAGATGGAGCGAGTTTTAGAAAGGGAAATTAGAAATTAGGGTTTGAAGATACTGATCTTTTTGTCTGATTGATTATTCTTTGAAATGTCAGTCTAATATGCTTTTCCTCGATTAAATGCTGCTATTTTGCTAATAAAATAATGGCTTATTAAAGAAATGCTTTTTCTTTGAAGAATACAATTAATAAATTAGATTTTGAAACGACAAGCTGGTCTTGTTTATTCATGGTTTAGTTACCATAAGTTGATCCATTACCTAAGTGACTTAATTAAAATGTTATATGCATAAAACCATGGTAAGAGATGATAAACTGCAGATGTATATAAATGTGTAAATAGTTTGTGAATAGGTTCTGATTAATTAGGTCACATGATACAGCTGTCTAACAATTGTCTCGGTTGTTAATGGGCCGTGTGAGTGATTTATAATTAATGGTGAGTATTATGGTGTAGGGGGATCACTGACATTATATCGACCACAAAAATATCGAGGATAAAACATCGAGGGACAAAATATCGACTGCCTATCTTCAAACAGGTAAGTACTAAAATATTGACTCTAAAATATCGAGTTACAAAAATATAGACTGTCACAATATCGTTTTTTTTAAATGTCTTTAAATTAACTTAAAATTAATATAATAGTAAATATATTTAATATAAACGTAGTTAAAATTATTAAATAAATGTAATATTAATAAATAATTATTGTAAATAAAAAAAATATATAACATAAATAATACATATATATATATATATCAGCATACAAAGTGATCCACAGCCGTGCGAGAGCGCTCCACAGCGTGTGCTCTGCCCAGGGGTCGGATCGTGACCCAGAACGAATTTTGAATACAAAAGAGGCGGCAAGGCCAGTTGTGGCTGAAACGCGTTGGTGGGGTGAAGCAGGAATAAAATAAGGCTGAATAAGTACCCTGGCTGTGCCGCCTCTTTTGTATTCAAAATATATATAATAATAATAATATATATATATATATATATATAAAAACATATTATTGAATAAACATATATAATATTTTTACCGTAGCATAGCAAAATGGTTAACATTTATTGTAACAACTCTAGTGAGTTCAACAGTAGCAAAAGCGTTGGATAGTGTAGGGGGTAAAATTTACTATTCCCACTCCAGTGGGTGCAACAGTAGGGAAAGCACTGGATAGCGTAGGGGTTAAAACTACTATTCCCACTCCAGTGGGTGCAACAGTAGGGAAAGCATTGGATAGCGTTGGGGTTAAAATTACTATTCCCACTCCAGTGGGTGCAACAGTAGGAAAAGCGCTGGATAGCGTAGGGGTTAACATTACTATTCCAACTCCAAAGAGTGCAACAGTAGGGAAAGCGTTGGATAGCGTAGGGGTTAAAATTACTATTCCCACTCCAGTGGGTGCAACAGTAGGGAAAGCGCTGGATAGCGTAGGGGTTAAAATTACTATTCCCACTCCAGTGGGTGCAACAGTAGGGAAAGCGCTGGATAGCGTAGGGGTAAAGATTACTATTCCCACTCCAGTGGGTGCAACAGTAGGGAAAGCGCTGGATAGCGTAGGGGTTAAAATTACTATCCCCACTCCAGTGGGTGCAACAGTAGGGAAAGCGCTGGATAGCGTAGGGTTTAAAATTACTATTCCCACTCCAATGGGTGCAACAGTAGGGAAAGCGCTGGATAGCGTAGGGATTAAATTTACTATTCCCACTCCAGTGGGTGCAACAGTAGGGAAAACGATGGATAGCATAGGGGTAAAAATTACTATTCCCACTCCAGTGAGTGCAACACTAGCAAAAGTAAAAAAATCATAAATAAATTAATAAAAATAATATCACCAATTAAATTTAATTTCCAATACCCATTACTTTTATTTACCAATTAAATTTTATTTAATGGACAATTATTAATTAATTAACAATTTTGATTAATTAACATAATTAATTAATTATTATTAAATTACTTCCCACCCTATCCCCCTATAAACTCACAACCCACTACAGAAAATAATTTACTAAATATTAATTATTTATCAATTAAATATTTATAATTAATTACCAATTATATTTTAATTATTTACCAATTAATAATTAATTAACAATTATTATTAATATACATAATTAATTAATTATAATTAAATTACTTCCCACCCTATTCCCCTATAAACCCACAACCTGCTATGCAAAATAATTTAGTAGGAAATAATTATTTATCAATTATTCAATTATAATTAATTACCAATTACATTTTAATTATTTACCAATTAATAATTAACAATTATAATTATTTTACATAATTAATTATTTATATTTAAATTACTTCCCACCCTATTCCCCTATAAACCCACAACCCGCTACAGAAAATATGTTATGAAAAATTAATTATTGATCAATTAATCAATTATTATTAATTACCAATTATATTTTAAATAATTAACAATTAATAATTAATTAACAATCACAATTATATTACAGATTTAATTAATTATAATTAAATTACTTCCCACCCTATTCCCCTATAAACCCACAACCCGCTACAGATTTATATTACACAATTATTACAAATTATTAAAAACTTACCTTATTTTCGATATTTTTGTTGTCTATATTCTATCTAGTCGATATTATGTCTAGTCTATATTTTGATTCGATATTTTGGCTATTAATATCGATAGTACTCGATATTTTTGTAGTCTATATTATGTCTGGTCGATATTTTGTCTAGTCTATATTTTTACCTCGATATTATGTCCAGTCGATATTTTTGCATCGATATTATGTCTGTTTACCGGTGTAGGGTAGCGTTGTTGAGACAGTTTTTCTACATGGGCGCTGCATCAAATGTAATGGGTGCATCATTATTTTAAACATATAGCCTGTGACAGACCAGTACTTATTGGCACAGATCATTCTCTTTGATGAAGAGCGATGTAAATTATTTTACATTAAAATATTCATCGGTTTAAGAGACAAAACCAAACTTTGAAAGGAGCTAAGCAATTTTGAAAAGAAAGGTTCTTAGTAAATAAAAGTGGTGATCAAGAAGGAAAAAAGGATAAATGACATAACAAAAAACAACTTTTGGCTGCCTGAGGAAAATGTTAAATATTAATTGCAGTTCCCTCCTGTCCAAGTCAAGTTCTGGAAGGCAAAGGCAATCTAACTTCACTCTTTTATTTTCAGCTATTCTGCAGCAATAAAGCACAGTGGGACTAGTTCAATTCCTGTGATTGCCTATTCAAAAAGCAAGAGCCAATGCATAGGTAAACAATATTGGAATACTTTGTATGTGAATGGTGGGAGAAAGCAAGTTCATAGACTGAACACTGCTTAGCAAACTATGAGACATACAGTCATTCCTACGGCTGGCACTGGTACCCTAACTTCTAAACTTCACCCCCATTGCTTTGGTGTAGGGATGGTACTGCAGTGGCAGTGCTCTACCTGCGACTGACTGGTTCTCGGTTTTCTGCTTTCATACAGGGCTCCCGTGCAATTGTAGGTTCCTCTAAAGAATGAAATTGTATTATTGACGACTTCAGCAACTCCATAACTATGGCTCATGCTTGTATGTTGCCAATATTTTCAACCACATTTACATTGTGTGAGCAGAGACTCAGAAACACACCGTAAAATCGATCATTCACCTACTTAGGACCTTCTTCAAGAGGGCGTAGGAGTGTCTCAAAATGTTGTTTTGGCTCCATGATGCTGCTATTATGTCTCTTTGTTACAATATATTCAGCCTAAGGGTGTTTTAACGCATTATTGATGTTGTCACAGTGAAGTTAGCAATTGTAAATCAACACGGACATTCGCAATGCTTGGAAAGTTGATATCCTGCTTACGATTCATGTGTAGATCGTTACTTTGGGGGCAAACATGTGATATATAAAACATCCGAAATCAATTGCGTGAAATTACTGCAGAAACACGGCAAGCAAAGATTGTTTTTTGCAAAATCCATAACTTTGTGTCCATAAAGTTCAAAGTAGTAAGATCTGAGTCAGTGGGTTCCAGGACAGTCAGAAGGTCCTTGTACCCAATTGCAAAAACCTGAGTTTTTCACCTCTGGTGTCCTGAGATACCTGTACTATGGGCCCATTTACACAGAACCAAGTATCTTTCTTAGCAGTGAGGCAGACGAGTTCAAGGCTTACTTAGGGGAGGTAATTTGGACTAGAGTCTAAGAACTCAGCAACACAACAAACAACACTTAATAAATTACAGACCAGCCAGTGATATAACTTTTAAAAAGAACATGTACTGCTTTACACATAAACAAACAACTATACACAGATTTGCAGGTGGAAAGGACTTTTGTGACATCCTCTAAAGGACTAGACAGACTACTTGGGGGGGAACAACAAAGAAAGGTCACACAGGTCAAGTAGGCCTCTTACTGTACCCTGGGCCTCTATGCTGGAGGATATTTAAGAGGTCTGTGCACCAGCAAGCCCAAACCAGAAAAATACAATATCCCCTATATGTGCCTAATACAACATGCGGAATGTAGTAATAACTGTCTGTCTACAGGCGGCTTTAGCAGGATAGATCCATTAAATTCAGACAAGAGAGCAACTTAATATTTATTTCCTCAGTGATAGCACCCTTGAAAATTAAATCATAGTTATTTAAATAATCTGTGTCCGGTTTCTATTAGAGGAATTGCTGTGGCACCAAAAAGAAAGCAACTGACAACAACAGTAATTCTCACAATGTGTCTACTTATTCAAATTTGTTTTCATACAACTGATTGAAAATACCTAAGACAAATGAACTGGTCTTATATACTATTAATAATAGTATCAATCAGGACTAATATCAATGCCAATGGTTTGTACCTAGGTGGACAATGTGTCTGCAATGACGGGCAATGCACCGTTGTTCAGGCGACAGGAAGGCAATGACTCAAGCTCCCGGGAGCTTCACTTAGGGTGAGGTTTCAAAATAGATTGAGAGGCTACAGAAAGTCAATGGGGTGCTCACCACTGCTCTCGGGCAACCAGAGCACAGTTGTTTTTCCCTCACAGTGTCGCAGCCCTCCAGGGGGCACAAACACCATATATATAAATGTATTAGAGCGCTTTGCTGCCTACCCCGGCTCCGCAGTAGTGGATCGTATTTTAAAAGTTGTGCGCATGCAGTTACAGCTCAAAAACATTTAAAAAGAAGTTTAAAGAGAGCGAGATTACATTTTGTTCTTTCACTCCTGGCAAAGATTCAAAGACTGGACATTCCAAAATTGGAAAATGTGGGAAGATTAAGTGGGTCAGAACCCACATCCTCACAAAGCTGCATTTCACTTTGAAAGTGTCTTGCCGACTACCAGTGCTCACTTTGCTACCCCTAAATAATCTTTAGGAAAAGAGGCATGAAAAGGAGGAATGATTCACAATGCAATTTAACAATATTTTGTTCACACCATTCTGTTTGCAAAATATTGATTGGATTCCAGCACCAAATATAAGTGGTGTCAATTCATAAATTGGAAGTTGGGGACAACTTCCATATGTAAACATGGGTTGTGAGCATTGGGGGAGAAAATAGTACCCTAAGAAACTAATAATGATACCCTTTAATAAAGTAGCTTACTAATAGGTGTGTGTTAAATTTAAGTAATATGCTGTTTGCATAATTATTACAAATTTCAGAAAGATTATTCAAAATTATGCATACTTATGTGAAATGCGAATTCACCATTTTGTGCTATATTTTAGAGAGAAATACATCTTCTTGTTAATTAATGGCATGAGGACATATTGAACTGAAACCCCCGCTAACAACAGTTTGAATATTCCTGTGCATTTGCAGTAAAAGTTTACCATGAGCCGCCAGTTTCAGGGTAAATCTTTAACTTAAATGGTTTGTAATTATGAAGTGATATCATGGTGTGATTATGGGAATTTTGTATAGCATGTGTTCACATAAAATTACGGAAATTATACAAAGTACTCCAGCGTAATTAAAATGTTGCCTAGGCGTTGTTATTAATTGAGGTTGATGTCACTTCACCACAAAGAATAAGACCTCAACCATGTCTGGGTAAATTACAGTTTCAATAACCTCAACCTGGACAAAGTCCGCTGGTTGCTATGGCACAGGGAAGATCGATTTAGCTTAGAAAATGTGTCAAGTGTTTAGCAATAAAAACTCTAAAAAAGTAAAAATATACAATCATAGAAATCCCAAAACCAATTTAGAAAAATAGAGAATATTTTAGTGAGTAAAGTGACACCCAAACGACAAAAATTAAATAATGGGAACCAAAGGTATACATTTCTAAACATCTAAGATAAAAAGTGCCCCAAAACGTAAAGCGCCAATCAGTAGTTTCCATGAATGGTTGAGCACTACCTAGGCACGATTTCATGCTGACTGCATTAGAATGGAGGTCGGCTATAAAACGGGGGTTCCTCCAGGCCAAATATTTTGCCTGTTAATGTCTGCTCTAAAATGAAATTCAAAACCTTCCCAGCAGCGCAAGGTTGCAGCAGTATTTGTTGAAGCTGGATAGCTGCAGGATGAGGTCCCAATAAAGCCATTGGCGGAAAAAGCTGGGTGAACTTAAAATGTTATGGCTGAATAAGTCTTCCCGTCAGGGGGACCCTATCTTGATTTGTACCTTTGGACTTAGTCTTTTTTATAGAATCCAAAATCCTCCAGGAGGCCAACCCTGAGGCTGTATAATATAAAGTAGCTTCATGACTTTTGTACCATGTCCCAGTGATGCTCCAGAGGTCTTGGAAACCAAAAACGTCTCAACTATTCAGAGTGTCTCGAACAGTACTTCCAGATCACTTCTGAGGCTCCCAAGACCTCGGAGACAGCACTTAGAACTAGGACTCACTACAGCAGAAGTCAGCAGCAAGTTCCAGTTCAGTTCAAGTTGCCACTGATCAGGAAAACAGCTTGTCACTTCACCCTAGCCCTGCTCAGCAAACTAACCCTTGGATTTCACACTGTCATCCTAGGTACAAGTGGGAGCTGGTGCAGGCCTTCAGGTCTTCACTCAGGTCTCAAATAGCAGCTTCAGAGAAGGTTCTGATGAGCTGTGGGCAAGGTGACAGCTATGCAGGTTTCACGAGCCAATGGGAGGTGGTGACTACCGGAGACTCCCTAACAAATGAAAAAATAAATACAAGGGGCTACCCTTCTCAATTTTGCAGCACATCTTGTTTGCTTTATTGCAAAGGATCTTACAGCACAATATTCTGAAGCAAATGCAACATGGCAGAATCTCTCTGCCTCTGAAGGAAGCTTGTGTGCTAGTCAAGAGTGTGTTTAGGTAAATAAACAGTCCCCTTCTCCTCAGCTACACAAATAGGGTTCAGGAATCAGGACCCCCTTTCACTGGGCTGGCGCCAAATGTGCCTCAAAATGCTTACAACACCAAAGACGTCTCTTCCGCAGGACTCTCTTTACACTTAGCTATGAGTAGGAGGCCTCACCCTGGTCCCTTTCAAGTTAAGAAGCTCCTTCGCCCCACCCAATTGTTCTTCCTGTGCTAATATCTGTCACCTACCTCATACAAAGATCTTCCTGTGAAAAAAACTAGATTTTTTTTCTACACTGGGAGCAGTTTTTACTTCTCATAAAGAGGAAACACTGGCAGGCCCATCTTCCAGCAAGCTAATGCTAATTAGCTTACTAGAGGATCTGGAAGGTGTGGGTGCAGAGAACACCTAAATATGTGCACACCAAAAGATGACCTCAAGAGCACGCCCACTGGTGGATGAACTGGAGAAAGTGTTAAACCTCAATTTCACGAGGCAATGTGTCCCTGTCGAAATGCAGTTAATTAAATTGGGACAATCTCAAAAAGTGAGTTCTAGAGCAGCAGAATAGAACATTAAAAGATTCATTACAAAAATATGCAAGCTGTGGCTCAAGAAATCATAAACTTAAGGGCTTAAATCCATTGCCATGAAGGCTTGTGGCAAATAGAGAAATACAGAATAAATGCAGAATCAGAATAATTCTAAGTCTCAAGTGAGCAACAAAATTAATAGAGAAACAGCCACCATCTCCAGTAGCATCGGAAAGTCTTCTGGATCATCTCCAAAACTAAGGGTGTTTATGCAATCTCTAGCATAGAAAATCATCAAGTTCAGCAAAATCATCATGGTGTGAGGAAATTAATTACATTTACAGCAAATCTGTGGGGCAGAGGATAGTCAGATCACCATAAGTTGTTGAAGTATTTTTTGATTGTACTATATAATCCTTAAGTCAGAGAGTACACCTAATGCAACTGCTGAATTGACTTTCTACCTTACACTTAAATCAGTAGAAGAGAAACATAAAATTACGAACTAAGGAAATATAAAAGTAGATTTGAAATACAAAGGCCTGTGATTAGGTAGATGGTTGGTTTGAATAAAAAACAAAAAAATAATTTAGGAAATTCCTTTTCCATTGCTGGTACACTGTACACTACGTACGTACAATTCCTGATAGCCATAGTTTTGTTTGCGAAAAGAGTCTCTGAGTATTGTTTTCAGCATGTATTATTAATATGTCAGGAGGTTTCAATTGTTAATCTGCTGTATAATAAGATGAAGAATCTCACAGTGAAACAACAGGAAACTATATTGATTTAGGGTTTTTTATAAACAGGATACTACTCTGGAATATACTCTAGATAAAATAAAAGACAATGCAATATTATTGTCTTCATAGATGTACCCTAAACCATTTAATTACACAGAAGGTTATTGGCATAAGTAAACTTTGTAGAAGCTGTTTCAGGTATGCTCCTGGAAAGCCGAAATATGGGAATGGGAATGTCCAGCCCAGTAGTTGATTGGTATGAAACAGTTGTGTAATGCCCAAGTACTGGTTGATGGAAATTTGTTTGTTAGACTAAGCATCACAGTTTATGTTTGAATGACTTGGCTTACTGCTGATAGCTAGGATGGAGCAGGAAATCTATGTGACATGCAATGTGTGGTACTACAATATGGTTAAGAAAGAGAAAATCTAAAGGTAGACATCAAGTTTAAGTTTAAAATGTAAACACAGGGAGATGATGGACAGAGCACTGAAACTTTTCAGACACTCATCCCCAGTCACGGATCTGGATTGAATCCACTGGATTCAAGCTAGCCTTGCTGATGAGGGCTGTTAGCCCGAAACCGGTCCTAGGATGCTTGTTTCCTTTGAAATTAGATGCTTTTTGTGAAATTCTCTTGTTCGTGCACAAAATTGAGCACCAAGGCATACTTTGAATTCAAACCTGAGGGAAAATAGTTTCAGGGTATTGATTCAAGGAGAAAATGTCTATCAACCATGATTTTACTGTTCCTTAAAGACCATTTTACAAAATTTCAAACCCATCAAATCTTGACCACATTTGTGTACCATAAGGCTCACAAACATCATGATATTTCTATCGCACAAACCAAATTTCACATGGGCCCAGTAAATATTCAGCATGTAAAAAGTCTTCTTTCAGTAAACAGGAAGGTCTTCGTCTGCATTCCGTATTGGTTTGGTTCTGGATTTTCAGTGGACCAAGCAATGGAGTTTTCAATGGGGAAAATTTTACAACATTGTTAGGTTCCCTTAACTAATCAATCCAAATTCTCGTCACACACCATTCTCTCTTATACCTCAGCATGCTGTTACTACGTGGCCTAATTCAAATTTGCTATTTGAAACTTAGTAATTTGTCACAATTTATTTCAAAGGAATTCTGCCACTCTCTACTAACAATGTCTTTTGATATCAATTATTCTGGCCCCCTGGAGAACAGACGTCTGCTAGGGACCTTTCTTTGAAATCAACAAAGTATGTCCAGATCTATTCAATAACAACTATATAGACAGTGCACTTAAGCCAGTCTATACCCTCTCTAGGTATTATGTGCCCTGCATTGCCTTGAATTATTGAAAATGTGTGCAGTGTAATGCTAGAAACTCCCAAAAAGTTAACACTGTATGCTAAGACATGTAGGGACATGTTGATGTCGGATTGATTCAGATAAATTCCTTTTACAATATGCTGTTTTTTTATTCTGTTTTCTAAATACACACTGTAAATATATAATTTAACTTCCATACCACTGGTACATTTTCTGCACCATCAACCATGGCTTTATGGAAAAGTTAAAATGACCTGTTGCGTGAAACACATTTTAATAGTACCATTTTAGGGGCAAGGGACAGAGCACCTGCATCATGGTGCTGAATAACATTTTCAAAGAACACAGACCCATATTGTCAGCAACATAAGGAAATCAGAAAAAGATCAGAACTTATGGTGACCATGCAGTATATGTGGGTTTCTTATGATCATCTAAGGTAAAACAAAATGTATATATGCCCTCATTCAACAACAACAATCACTTCGGTTCATTGCAGTGGTACAAATTTGAACTGGGCCTAGATATGTAACCGATTAGATGAGAGGGTGAGAGTCCAACTCAAACAATAATCACAACCTTTTGTCAGAGTTAATCACAAAAATCACTAAATAAACCTGTGCTTAACTCGACAGTAGCCTAGCTCAAAGCAGTCAGGCTTAACCTGGGGCAATGTATAAAGTATTCATGCAGTACTCAAACAGTAATAAACTGCAAGTACAACACAAGAAAAATTCCATGCAATCTCACAAAAATAAATGACACAAAAACTACAAAACTACAATAACAGAGTAGTGAATTTGGAAAGTTTACGGTTCAAAATAGTGTCAAAAAGTGTTAAACACCTGTAAGACATTGGATCACTGGTTGAGGGTGAGGAACCCCTTTTCAAGCACTAACCACAAAGCATGTCAAGGTGAAACACAAGCAGCCCCACATTAACCCTTTGCTGAACCCTATGGTAGCTTGGCACAAAGCAGTCAGGCTTAACATAGAGGCAATATAAAAAGTATTTAAGCAGCACTTCAAACTGTAATAAATTAAAAACACAACACAAGAAAAATCCCCCACTCATTTAGGAAAATAGAGCACATTTTCATAAATTATCTGAAACTAAAATATCAAAATTCCAACCAGAAGAACTGGAGATATTCAATTTAAAAGGTTTAAGTAAAAATAGTGCCTGGAAGCACAAAGGCCAACTGTGGGTATCTGGTCACAGAGGACCGGGACAAATCACAAGTTTAGCGTGACTACAATGAAGTGTGGGCTGGATACAGGGACCCAGTTAGGTACATCAATGAAATCACCTTCAATGTTGGTTTGCAGAGTGTTGTGGAGATCCCACAACAAGGATGGGTCACGCTGCAGTAGTTCAGAGAAAGCTCCAGGGCTGCGAGGCAAAATCCTACATCGCCATTGATGAGGGGCTTGTAATGCAAAGGCATGCATCAAGCATGCATCCAGCAGCTGTAGTTCCAAGGAGGTTGCAGGCTATGATGCATGAACCAGTGTGGGGATGCATCACACTGCGGTGGTTCCCAAAAGGAGCTGCAAGGAGGTGAATAGTGCTCAATTAGCTCTGCCCACAGGACTACAGCTGGATTTGGCAGAGCACCTTTAGGCCCACTTTCATGGGTCCAGGACTGGGGTGGTATCAGTTGGGGGTTAGGATACAAAGAAGACAGTCCAGGTGCTGTGTTAAAGGTGGTTGGAGCCTTCTCTGTCCCTGAAGCTCTGATCAGGAGGCCAGACAACTAGTTCTTGGATTCACTCTGGCAGTTCTGGGTTCAAGATGCAGGTTCAATCCTCTTCACTTAGGCAGCAGGGCAGCAGAGTAGCAGTCCTTCTTGCAGAGCAGCACAGCAGTCTTTCTGTGACTTCTACAGGTCCAGAGGTACACTGAAGAGTTAGGTCTGAGGGTCCATTATTTATACCTGTGCTATTGAATTCATTCCTTCTATTGAATCTAACACGGGTGAATCTACGCAAGTAACACTGGCATCCCCGGCAACCCAGGATCTGATCCTGACGAAAATTGACCAATTTAAATCCTGGGGTATTATAACAACAATACCAAGCACCCCTCATTACCCCTCAATATTGGAAAACAAGGCCCGAACTTCCAGCTCCTCTTTAGCTCCCTTCTCAATACTGAGGTCCGCAAGAGGCAGCTCGCCAACAGTAATCCCAGAGCCCACAACCGATCAGTGAAACTTTGATGGAGCAGATTGGCAATAGCGGCCGGGGGCTTTATCCAGAAATCGGACCGATTGCACCTTCACTAATTATAGTCTAACAATATGCTCCTGGAACATCAACGGTTTTCGGCAGGAAAAACAATCCACCGCCACCATGGCCCTTTTAAAAGCACATGACATCGTCCTCTTACAAGAAACATGGGCAGGAGAAAGCATCCCAATAGTGGGCTTCCTGGAGTTTATGACACCCACCACCAGGCAGTCCAAGTTTGGCAGACTAAGTGGCGGTCTTTCGATCTATGTATCAACAAATCTATAGAAATGTATTAAAGAGATTACATTTGAGGAGGATTGGCTCTCCAGAATTATTCTGGGAACTTCACTTACTGACCCTCAGTTGCTTATCCTCAACGTTTATATCGCTCCCTGCATAACCAAGAAAAAAACAAAATGGATTGTTTGATCAACACCGTCTGTGACTTATTTGGCAAGTATGGCAGTACACGCAGCATCATCTCATGCAATTTGAATACCAATCTTTTATGCAACCTTGCCAATACCACAGGACCAGACTCCCCAAGACTCCTCTCACATTTTGCATCCCAGTCAATTCCTGCTGGAAACAAACTTTCGACATTGGGCGCACACAGTTTAGTAGCTTAGGATGCACCTTATTGAATGGGCGCTTCTCCACCACATCCGCCTGCATGGACCCGGTCAGATGGCAAAACCTTTTTTATTTTGGACTTCGCTCTAGGGAGTAGAGAAATATTGCCCTTGATCAAAGTTATCCAAATGCACCGCAAGAAGAGAGTGACAACCGGGCACAAATTATAACACTATCCACCAGTACTCCTCGCCATCAAGAACTTGCCCATACCCACTCAGGCAGTTACACAGAAGACCTAAAGCGGATAAAGTGGTCGGATTCCGCGGCCCCTTCCCAAATCAGGAGGGGCCTGAGAAATCAAATCCCTCAATTTTGCATCTCAAAAACCACAAGGAAATTAAGAACTGTGAGGAACCGAGCACTCTGATTATCAAGAAAGAATCCCAGCAATAAAACCTTGTTCAATAACTATAAGCAAGCCCAAGTAGCTTTCAGGATCTCAACACAAATGGAAAAACTGGCGGCCTCGGATCAATTCCGGCTGAAACTCATCTACGAAAGTAAAAACCCTAATCGGAAGCAAATCCGGTCTCTTGTAAATAGGAGCACACAGAGCACAAGTGGGTACGGCAGTGCAAATATCAGAGAAGCCGTTTGGAGTGAGTTTTTATCTCTCCACTTTGGGGATATTAATGCAAACGATGCTCAAACCATTTCCTCCGGCCGAGGCCACAAAAGGTTCTCCCCCTTGGGAATGGAGAGCCCGAGACGGGCACGCCCCCCAAAAATTCCATCTGAAGACCCGTTATATAAAGATCCAGCGAAAATGAACGATATACAGCTAGAGCCCATGGTGCCTCGGATGTTTTAAAAAACAAGATCTCACATCTCATATTGATTGCCAGAGCTGCTGGAGCCCCGGGCCCGAACAGCCTTCCCAGGCCATGTTCAAATCAGACATCACCCTATGGTCTGAATACCTGACTCCTTTATTTCTTTACTGCAGTCTACTCAGCACGGTACTAGAGTCTTGGCGAGGAGCAATCATCCACCCAATTTACAAAAGTGGGAAGAGAAAAGAGCCAAAAAACGATAGAATGGTTGCACTTCTCGATGTGGAACCTAAGTACTATGCAAACAGCCTATTGGAGGAGCTACAGGCTTGGGCCAAAACAACCGCGTGCCTCCCTTTTAATCAG
The DNA here is from genome assembly GCF_964261635.1 of Lissotriton helveticus. Taxonomy (NCBI): domain Eukaryota; kingdom Metazoa; phylum Chordata; class Amphibia; order Caudata; family Salamandridae; genus Lissotriton; species Lissotriton helveticus. The sequence continues at coordinate 872,154,661 of NC_136068.1, read as the reverse complement.
ACGGGTTTCGTGGCTAACACCGGTACTACAACTAATTTGTTAAAGCTAACACTCCTGATGGAGAAAGCAAGAGTCCAACAGATCCAGCTGCACTACTGCGTTGTAGACTTCAAAGCGGCCTTCAACCCTGTGCCCAGGGACCTGCTATGGCAGAAACTAAAATCATGGGGCATATCCCCACTGCTTCTTCAAGCAATAATCCAACTCCATACTAAAACATGGATAAGAATTAAGCTGGGTGATAGCTCTCATGTCTCTAGGAAAATTCCTCCTGAAACTGGCATCAAATAAGTTTGTGTATTGGGCCCACTTCTTTTTAATTTGTTTATATGCAACCTTTCCCCAGTACGGGACAATGTAAATTGCCATCCCCTCAATTAGATGGGACCCGTATCACCAATCTGCTGTATGCCGATGACTTGGTGCTGTTAAGCCACACAGAAGTGGGTCTCTAGAGGCTATTGAATGAATTGCTACCTTACACAACAAGAAATTGCCTTGAACTGAACCTTACAAAAACCAAAACAATATCTTTTGGGAAGCAAAAATAGTAAACAGAAAGGTGGCACTTCAACGACACAAAGCTTGAATCAACCCACAGTTAGAAATACTTATGCATCTTTTTTTAACCAAGAGGTACTTTTACCAAGCATAAAAAACACTGAAAACTAAAGCCTTGTCGTTTGAACCGGCCGTAGTAAAATTGGCAAAGCACTTACTAGGCCCCCCCTAACTCCCATGCTGCAAGTGATGAAGGTTAAGTTAATGAACTCCTTGATGTATGGGCACAAGATCACTAAGGTCACAACCAATGTTTTAATTAATAAAGTAACAACCACAATTTTTAAAAGAGCTTTTCGGTTACCAAGATCTGTCTCACCAGCCCAAGTGAAACTCAAACTGGGACTACAAGACCACCATGGAGTGGAGGCAGGCACATTTATCAAACTAAGTCATAGACTGCACCAGGGTTCCTTGGAGGCCCTAATATGGCAGGAAATACAGAAAACCCAGACCAGCCATAAGCTTCTGCAATGCCTAGACCGCAGTTTACAGTTACTAGGAGTAAAAGATCGCTGGGAATTAAACCCTACCTTTCCGGTGTTAAAGACTGCTATTAAAAAAAACATCAGACAGGGGTCCTTTCACTCGGACAGGGCTACATTGTCAATGAGGAAACACGCTTGGGCAGTAATCTCCAATTTCAAAGTGGGTGCTTAGCCACTCTATCTTTCAAGCACATGCACACTTTATTGGAAAAATAAGTTTTTAGCGCTGAGGATGGGCGACTGGCCCTTTCTGAAGAACCTCCCAGAATGGCACCGGCCAGGTTGCAGTACTGAATGCAGGTTGTGTGGTTACCATTCTGAAACAATGGAACATATCGTCTGTGCATGCCCCGCATTTCTCATGGCCAGAACGTCATTGCTGCGAAGACAATTTATCAAGTTGGGAGTTTGATCTTGCCGCCAAGCAATAATGACCGCTCTTAAACCCTGACAACACCAAGCTAAACATTGGGCTAACGAAATTCATCCACAAAGCGTCAAAACAACTGGAAGCTTTATCCACAACGAAACCATCCTCATCTTAGTATGGCGGTTGAGTGAACAGACTCAATAATGAAATTGGAGTCCAGAACATCAGTAAGCCAGAGCGATGTCTTCCAGCAGAACATTACTAGCCCATAATGCTCAACTGAATTTTTTTATAATTTTAAATCCACATTTTTTACATTTATTATTGTCATTGAATTGTTTGATTTAGCTATGTTTTAAATTGTAAATGATTTGCTGAACCATTCAATAAAGAGTTAACTGTATACCTGGTGCCCACTTTGAAGTAAGAGAAGGTTTGTGAGGCTTCCGCCCCCAAAGGTGTTTGGAATTTCCTTTCTTCCTGCACTGTCTGGGTTCACAAAAGACAAGTTTCAAACCCTTTGTGAGTGCACTCAGGAAGAGGCTGTGTGATGTGCAAGTGTGGTATGTGAAAATCCCTCCCCTTCATCAAGTCAGATATGGCGCATACTGCCAACACCTATTCCCCATTTGTCTCACTGTCTAGAAGCAATACACAAAGACTAACTATCAGCTAATCCTCGTCATGTGATGTGACCCATGATACAAGCTCTAGGCACAAAATGGTTGGGACAAGAAAATGCCAAGTTTCTAAATGCACACAGCAATGGGTTGGGCCCTTAACCTCAGAATGGCTGAGCCACCTCAAAATCCAATAACAACAACAGTGCCAAAACTGACTCTCCTTTGAAAGCTACAATTAATGCAGACACATTATAATTAATAAAAGCAATAACTGTTCAATCTGTTTACCACAGTGTATAATGTTTGTTATCTGTTTGACACACAAAGAAAACCATACAAAAATAATCAACAATATTTATCCCTCCCACCAACGACATTGCATATATGACAGCAGATACACACAAAATTAATTCACATAAATACATACAAAAACATGATGATAAACAAAAAAACATTGGTACAAAACATCAATAAATCAGTTCTTGTTTGAAAATGTCGGGAGTATAACGAAGGGGTGTACATTTGACCCTAAACAAACAATTCACAAAAAGTTCAAAAGTGCCTTAATTTTAAGGACATGGGGCCTGCCAATACGTGACTTTTTTCCCCAGGTTCGTATCTTTTAATACCCCACTTAGTGAATCCCTTGGATTCGAAGTCACTCTATTTCAAAGCAATTTTTGATTGCAGCAGTAGGTCCACTATAAATGGTCAACGCGTTTTGAACCACCTTCACCAGTATTTCCCAAACTTTTGACTCCTGGGGACCCCTATTAAGTCACCACTGGAAGCCAGGGACCCCCAAGCAATTTGTAAGATTTAAATTTCAAACATTATTTCAAACAAAATAAACACACATGTGCCCACATATTTACAAGCCCTTATCCTCAAGGAACTGTCACTTGTTTGTGATGTTCCCATGGCGATAGGGGCTTCGCCTTATTTACAAAGCAGTGTTGAGGCCTTTAGCGTGTCTTAACGCTGCCTTGCAAACATATCCCCTTTCATGCAATACTTAGTGTGAAAGAGGTTGGCAGTGGGTGTTGCGGTGGGCGTTCTACTGCAACACCCATTGATTTTTACGCTGCCTCCTATTTACAAGGGCAGCGTAAATAGGAGACTGTGCCAAAATTAAAACCAGGAAATACCTGGTCTTAACTTGGCGAAATGAGGAGAAATGCTTTATTTCTCCTCAATTTTGCTTTTTCCATGTGTGCTGCCTTATGCAGTACACATGGAAAAAGCAAAACACCTTGGATTGTTTATGTTCAGGAAGGTGACCCTTCCTGCACATAAACAATCTTTTAAAAAATTACATTTTGTAACTTCCATGTGTGCTGCATTAAGCAGAACACATAGAAGTGACAAAACAAGGAGGACCTTCCTGTACATAAACTATCTTCCCCTGCACACAGATGCCCTTGCACTATGGTACAAGGGCGCCTGCATTGGCGCTACTCTGCTAAATGTATCACCAGTGCAGGGGGAAACGCAGAGCTGCACCATATTCTTGTAAATATGGTGCAGCCCTGCATTTCAGAAGTGGCGGAGCGTGTCGTTAAGCCAAGGGGGCTAACGACACGCTCCTCCACTTCTGTTGTAAATATCCCTCTTAATATTTTATATTGAAAGAATTAGCAAAAAACAAAATAATGTAACCGGAAGATTGGTGCTGCATCCCAGTGACTAACTTTTAAATGGCTGGTTTTATTTTGCAGTACGAGGCTCCTGCTCCTGCCAGGGCCAGACTGGAAACCAAAAGCAGCCCTAGAAAATGTTTTCAGACCAGTCCCTATACGGTGCATACCAAGTACAGTGAGTGAGCCTGGCCACCACAGAGGGGGCTTTGTAAGGCTGTCCCCCAAAAGATTTTGGGAAACAATGGTACAGTCTACAACACATTTATCATTACGTATTGAATTTAATTCGCTTTTAAAGAATAGTAAATGAAAACCTTACTATGCACCAGGGTACGACAATCTGGGAAGAAAAATAAGTTACTGACAAAAGCAGTAACCCACTCTTTGCAGTAGGCATATTAACCCTCTGTGCTTCATTAGATAAGTAAAAGATGCCACTGGATAAAACTCTCATCTCTCTCCTGCAGGTACATTAATCACTGATGTTATCTTGACACTTTTATTGTTGCAACTGCTAATGATACAGGAAACTTTGCAGTGCTTTTAAAACTGCTGCCTGTGGACCCCCTTGGAATGTGTCAAGGACCCCTGGGGTTCTGTGGACCACAGTTTGGGAAACACTGACCTACACAATCCTTTGTGGGGTTCTCCTCAAGACACAGAACTGATATCCACTCTACAAATGTAATAAACACACATTTACATATAACTAATTACAACATGCCCCCTTTTCCTGATTTCTACATTTGTTTTTTGGTTTTCTTCTGCCTCTGTTCTTCTGAGGCACAAAATGGCTGCCAACACTTCCTGGTTTGGAATGTTAACAGCCAATTAACATGAAGCTCATGATCTGGAGGGTGCACGCAGGGTGCACGGATCCACCGCGGCCAAAGATGTCACCATATTAATTTCTTAATTTCTCAAAAACTACTGAACAGATTTCCACAATTTTTAAAAAGCTCGCTTTCTGAGCCAAGCAGTACCCTTTTGCCAAATTTGGTGTACTTCCATTCAGCAGTTTTTGCTATAACAGTGTCTAAATTTTCCTATGGGAAAATAATTTTTTCAATACTATTTTTTGAATTTCTCAGAAACTACTGAACGGATTTACACCATTTAAACAAAAGGTCGCTTTCTGAACCAAGCTCTACCTTTTCGTACAATTTGGTGTAATTCCGTTCAGCAGTTCGGGCTGTAGCCGTGTCTAAAATATCCTATGGGAAATAACATGGAGAAGACGAGTGTTGGGACTCCCCTTTTTTCTCGGCCCCCGCTTGATGAATCACCCCTAAACTTTCAGGATAGGAGCTGACAGGAACGGGCCATTAGTTTTGGAAATTTTGCGAAGATTCATCAAAAATGCAGCCCGTTTTCCTTAAAGGAAACAGGATGCATTTTTTTCAATAATAATAAATTCTTTATTTAGATATAGAACATATATCTTTAAAAGAAGATAACAATGAACACATTGAGTATCAACTGTTAAAAGCGAAGCAAAAAAAAAAAAAAAGAGAGACAACCAAGCAACAGTCAATTAACCATCAAGTAGGGGTTGTCTAGAAACCTCCTTGTTCCGTAGTATTTTAAAAAAAAAATTAGGAATACAAGATGGTAATCATAAAAACAGGAGATGATTATAAAACGTATTACACATTCGAACTCTTCTCTTCCACATTGTTATGTTGCCCTTGTTGTCAATAAATATACATACAAAAAAGACAACCAACATTCCTGGGCCTACTAATCTTAACATTTCATCCTCCCTTATCTAGGAATTTGATAAGAGGGCGCGTTTAACCAAGCCTCTTAAAGTTACGGTATACGTGCTGGATAAAATTGGTGAATTTTATATTTAAGGCAGTATTTTCGGGATTCAGGGCTGCCATGATGGCTTGCCTGCAAGACCTGACACCAAGCCTATTCCATTCGGCTTTAAGTTTACACCTATGCTCAGAATTAAAGGCTGGGCAAAGGCAGACCACATGCAATAGGGTTTCGACTGTATTGCCGCACCCTCTGCAGGTTAAGTCATCCCCCATGCGTCGCCAGGCAGGTAAGTCTTGCAGAAATCGCCAGTCACCCAGTCTAATAGCGATAAGGCTACGTTTTAAGTGCAATGAGTATGTACAGGCCAGATAGGAGGCGGGGGCTAGCCGTCTGTATTACAAGATCCCAAGCGTGTCTGTGTTTCGAGAAGTGGGCTTTATCCATTATAAGTGAACTCATTCTTACGCATTTTTTAATCCCGTTTTTTAATGCTGTCCGGCTGGGATTAAGGGCCCATAACTCGCCCGCTGACATTTGCTGGATTGCATCATTAAGAAGGCGACCAAACCTTCCTCCTGGATTTTTCTGGGTGATTTCATACCAGACTAAAGATTCTAATGTGCCTGGTTCCGCCTGCCTTAGTTTATGACAGAGGTTCAGATATGCCCCAATGTTGGAGGGATCATAATTTAATAACCCCAACTCCAGTCTTATCTGTGCAGCAGATGCGGACTTTGGCAGCTGGAGAACCTTTTTGTAAATTTTTGTTGTATGCTGATTCAGAACGGGGTTCATTTTTCCCCTGAATATCTCTATGCCGTATGATAGTGTAGGGCCAATTTTTGCCCTCATTACTTCTAGGAGGGGCGATAGCGTAGGGCCTGAAAGTTTTTTGGAAAGCTTACCTAGAGACACCGCAAGGGTCATAGCTTTAACTGCAATCTCATTACGCTGTTTTATAAGATTGTACTTTGAATCCAAGTGGACACCTAGGTACTTATACGACTGACCCGTGACGAGGCTTATCTTGTTAAATGACCACCTGCCCCCAACGTGTCGTTTTTGACCAAAGGGGACCACTTGCGTTTTCTTCAAGTTGACCTCTAGTTGGTTTGTAGTTGTGTAACTATGCAGTTTGTCTAGGAGCCTTTGTAGCCCAACCCTTGTGAGGCTAAGGAGAACCAGGTCGTCGGCATACAAAAGATTACTTAGCGCCAAGCCTCCCACCTTTGGAGGATGGCTGTTCGTGTCGTCCAAAGTCGACGACAGGTCTGCTATAAACAGGTTAAAGAGAAGAGGGGCCAGCACACATCCCTGCTTGACACCTCTAGTTGTCATAATTTTTCGCGAGAGATGTGTGCCAGACCCCAACTTCACCCGAACCCAGGTACGGGAGTGTAGTTGGATGATTGCCTCTAGTAATTTCTCTGGGATCCCCCACTTCGTTAGTTTTACCCATAATGCCGCCCTGGGGACACTGTCGAAAGCTGCTTTGAAGTCGACAAAGCAGCAGAACACAGACCTTGAAGTTAAGAGTGCTTTATCGACAATAGTTGATACTACTAGCAAATTTGTCCTGGTCCCTGAGTTGGCAACAAACCCTGTTTGATTCATCGGCATCAGACTGTGATCCTTTACCCAGAGCCGTAGGTCCTCCAAAAGGAGGCCTGCGTAATGCTTGGCCTCAATATCCAAAAGAGCAATCAGTCTGTAGTTGTTCGGCGAGGCATGTGATCCTGATTTATAAATCGGGTGAATTATGGCGCCCCGCCATGAATCGGGGATTATTGCAGTTCTCAACGCATAATTGAAGAGGTTTGCCAATGATCCTGCCCAAAAATCAGTGTCTGATGCAAACAGACTCTGTGGCAATCCATTGGGGCCCGGCGCACCGTCGGCTCTTGCTTTTTTCATTACTACGGCCACCCTTTCTTGTGTCACTTCGTGATCCATGTAAACCATGGGAGAGCCCTCCGTGGGTGTGCTACAGCTGTTACCGGAACCAAAGTCAGTCTCATTTGGGGTACCGCTTCCTGTTTGAGTTAGGAGTTCCGGGGACTTGAAGTGGTCCGATAGGAACGTTGTCCAGTCAGATTCTTGAATGTTTGCTGATCCATGATTCGATACACTTGAGTTTGTGTGATTAATTAATGCCCAAAATTTTCTGGAATTTATGCTCTTGCTCTCCCACACTAATTTGCACCAGAATTGGTTTTCATGAATCCGTTTATCTTTGGTAACTGCCAGCTTAAGAGATTTTTGAGCGGTTTGGTAAAGCATTAAGCATTCACTGTTCCCCGGGGATTTAGCCAGGGCCCGCAGGGCCTTATTTCTGGCTTTCTTCAGTAGCTTGGTCTTAAGTGAGATTGTAAACTCTCGAGCTTGGGTTGACCTTTGGACGTGTTGTTTTGCTGGAAAAAGATTGGTTAGGTGGGAACTGAGCGTCGTCCATGTTACAACCGGAGTAGCATCTTGCTCAGTCCCAACTCTTAAGATGTCTTTGCTTATCTGTAAAATAGCCGGGCTGATGTCTTCACTCCACCTGAGGCGCTTTAAATTTTCCGTATAGATTCCCCGGCTGGCTAGAGGCGCAGGATCGTAATGTGCTGGATTTGTGTTAAAAGATATGACCTGGGGCCTATGGTCACTTTCAGTTCGCGGATAGATTTCGAAATTTATTAGACGGTGAAGCAAGGCAGCGTTACAGATGGTGTAGTCCAGATAGGATTGCTTACTACCATTTGTCCAGGACCAGTTTGGGGGCGTATCGCCCACCGACCTACCATTAATAATCAAATATCCTGCGCTATAAAGTCTCATTACGCAGAGTTCGCCCAATCCGCTTCGGGCTTGATTGGGCGGTTTGGTTTGTGTCAGGGCTTCAATAATCGGGAATAGAAAAGGGCCATCAGGGTCTGTTAGTTTCCCTTGAAATAGATTGATATTGAAGTCCCCCGTAATGATACGGTCTGAATTAGGATGCTCAGCTGCTAAGTCATTCGTGATTTCCGTTAGGCGTGCCAGGTGATCTTTTTTTGTGCGTGTACTGGGGTTGATGTATACGTTAAGAAGAAAAAGTGACTGATGTTTCCTCCATGAATTAATTTTTACCCCAAGTACCCAGTCTTCAACGAGTGGTAATTGTGAGATTGGACCCTTTAGGGAGCTTGATATGTAGATCGACAGCCCGCCTTTTGGATGACCAAAGCGGCTCTCCCTAAGTGCTGGTTTCCCTAACTCAATGAATCCAGTAATTGGACATCCTTCTGTGGCCCAAGTTTCCTGCAGAGCTATTACTGCGTGCTCACACAGAAAGGAAGAAATGTCGGGGTTCGTAATTTTTTGATGAATGCCGCTTATATTCCAGGAACACATTAAGAAGGGGGAGTCCACTTGTGGAGTGGTTATAAGTGCAGCTAGTGATTGGTTTGGCTTTGCCGTGTGTTTGTGGGAGTAGCCCGCTGGCTCTGATTCTAGCGGTCATTCTGGGCTTTTGTTTGATAGGATAGCTGGCAGCCATCCCCATCCCAGGCTTATGTCAGCATTGGGGACCGCTATTGGCGGGGTTTTGTAATCTTCTTCCGGTCCTGACGCATTTTTTAAGATCGAGTATGGTTTCGGGTAGTCTTCCCGTCTAATGGTTCCCGCTTTTTGAGGTGCTGATTGCTGGCTTAGTAGGGCAGTAGGGTAGCCTGACGGGGTGTATGAGTACACTTGGATGCCCCATTCCCTCAGTGTGGCCTTATGTTCCAGAAAAACGCCAGCCCATCTGGCCGACTTGAGGGTCACCAGAGTTGCCTCCGACGGTTGGGTACCCCTTGGCGGGAGGAATTCAATAGATTCTATGTCGTCCGATACCAGGCCTGCAAACCCCGAGATGCCATCTACTAATTTTATGATGTTCGATCTATTGAGGATGTCGTGGCGGCCCTTCGATGTATATTCTGGTGCCAATATAATATGGAAGTATGACGATTCATTTTTTGCCTCGATGGATTTTGTGTTTGAAGCCGTCTTGTTTGGTTTGCTAGGTACCGGAACTTTAGCCGGTTCCTGCTCAAGTTGCGTAGGGCCTTGTTCTGCCTTCCCCGAAGCCTGACGGTTTGAGGAGAGGGTTGTTTTTTGATTAAGGATAGTTTTTGTTAAGGTCATTCCTCTTATGGAAGTGCCCACCCGAGATGATAAGAGGGCTCGCCCTGATTTTGATTTCACTTGGGTCTCTGTGGGCCCCAATGCACTTAGTTCCTCAGTTTCCGTAGTTAGCTTTACCGTGACAGTGCTTGGCATGTCTGTTGGTGTTCTCACTGCTGACTCGCTTGCCTCTTGCGAACTCCCCGCAATGAGTTGAGTGTCGTTTGCTGTTGACTCCCCTTTTGATTTGTTCACACTGGGGTTTGCTAGTGGTGGGGATGCATTTGTCTCCCCTAGAGCCCGTTTATTGGCTACCGTTGCGAAGAGGGGGTAGTATTCCGACGGAGGTACTGGTATTTTTGCCCTTGCTTTATTTCTCTGTTTGCGCTGTCGTTTCCGCTCTCTCTTACTGAGATGGGGTTCAAAGGCCGGCAACATTTCTGAATCGGGAAGGTCCGGGATCGCTGAACTGGACGCTGACCCTGTCGCAGTGTGATCCGTACTGGTGAGACATGCGTTTAGGGTCCCGGCATTTTCTATTACTGCCTGGGCCGGATCAGAGTGTTGTTGGTGGCCGGGTTTTTGCTGCTCGCTCTGTTGGTTTGGGCAGAGGACTATTCCCCCGCTTGACTTGCTGCCATTATTTGTAAAGGACCCCGGTTTGGCTGGATCGTGGGACATGTCTGACGGCTTTTGCCGTGGCAGGCAGGGAGGTAGGTGTGCGCTACCTCCTTTCAGCATCTTGACCTCATTTAAGACACTTGTTAAGAAGTCTGGAAGCGAAGAGAGAGAGTCAATAATTGGGGAACAACAGCAAACCGACTGTATGAGCTTTGCCGAAGCTTGCGCTCCCAGTATTAAATTGTTCAGCTTGTCGAGTTTGTTGTCTATCCCTGCCGTGAAGAGCGCTAGGGTGTTAAGGAGATCAACCTGCACATCCAGTTTGTCCGAGTGATAGTTTAGTGCGTTGACTGTTTGTTGGAATGTTTGAAGGAGCTGGGGCCAGACACTATTTGATACGGGCCCTTCTTGGGTGGGCTTGGTGTTTAGTGAGTCATTGACGGGGTTCTGAGTGTTTTTAAGGAAAAATGACAGATCCTCCAACAGCTGGTCGTTTGAGTCGACTTTTTTGGGCGACTTATAGAGTGGTGTCATAGTTGTTGCTGGTGGTGGAAATGCAGTGTCCTTAGGACTTGATGCTGACAATGACTCCTTATGTGAGCTCGCTGTTAGGGATGGGTCGGACATTTCCAAAGAGTTATTGCAAAGATTTGAGCTTTGCACATGTATTTGGGCAAGAGTTGACTGACCGTGCGCGGCCATTGTGGTTTCCTTTCCCACGCCGGAATCTTGTCGGAAAGGTATTATTAATGTGTCCGATTTTTTATTTTGAGCTGTGGATGCGCTCGGAGTGACCCGTGAGCTCACTGGAAGAATTTGAGGCAGGAGTACTCCTTGCTTGTTTGTTGCGATAGGGGAGAGTCGCAGTTCAAGTTGCGGGTCCAAATCACACTCGAGTTGGCGATTCGAGGGGTGTAGTTTGAGACTTGCATCCCCCTTCCGCGCTGGCGTGGCGTCATCGGCTACTGATCCAAAGATGTATACTCCAGCTGATTGGACCATCTTTTTGGGTCCGGTTGGCCACTGTTGTGGGGATATTGGTTGAGGCAGGAGCCTAGTTGTACCAGGCCGCTGGGCTTCGGCTCCGCACTTGATTACTTCCAGGGGTTGGAACTGGGGATGGAACTGCGGGAAAACATCATTCATTGCTGGGATTTTTTTGAAGTAGTCCAACAAATTTGATGGTTTGGAGGCGGTTGGCATACCCGTGTCCGTTCTCTTGCCCTTTGAGGTAGAGTGGCCGAGGCCGTTTGATGAAGGGTTGCCCAAGGTCAGTATTCCCTGGCTAGCCCGGGTAGGGTTCTGGTCATCTGGGTGGGGCTCCTCATCTAGAGCCACTTCTGGAGCCTCTTCAGGAGCCAGATTTTTTCGTTTCCTCCGTTTTAATGCCACTGCTGACTTCCTGACTTTCCCAGATCTCATTTCGTCGGCTGGTCAACTGGTTGGCTGATGGGCTGTGCCGGTGCTGCTGGGCTGGCTGGGATGACTGGAGTAACTCTATCAGAGGCCCGGAGTGAATTACGATGTCTTGTAAGGGCTAGAGACTCTGAGAGGTCTGATGGGTTGGGTAGTACTGGATATTCTACCAATCCGAGCCACCGCTGGATGTCCAACTGATCAGTGTGCTGCCAATTTATGTTCTGCGATCGGCGGCTTTAATTTGCCATGTCTTCAGCAGGCCCCCGAACAATTAATGGCTGACTGAGGTGGAATTGTTGCGCAGCTGCGACGTACGCCCTTCATTACTAAGCCCGTGGTATCTTGGCTCTTCGTGCCTGGGTGGTGGCACCCCCCGCTCTTTTACTTACCCCACCCCGGCCTGCACAGCTGCCTGCACCACGCACCCCTCGAGCCCAGACTGTGCGTGAATGCCACCTCTATTTTGACCCTCCGCCTGCCTGCCTGGGCTACGCTGGGGAGGGGAAGAGGTAAGGCTACTCAGCCAGTCGGGAGGTGAGCCAGTAACGAGGCCGGCTATGGCTGAACAGACTCGGGGCCGGGGAGTGGAGGGAGCAGCCCCAAAGCTGGAAAGAGCTGCTGTGTCACCCACACGGGTACAGACTAGGACGCAGGTGAGCAGCGCGGGGAATAACGTCGGCCAGCACAGGGGGTGCTTCCTACGGGACCATCAAGAGCATGCACTGGGGGTTGCCAGAAATACACCGGGGGGGGGGGGGAGCGCTGTTTGCCTACCGGTCGGTGCAGTCAATGCAGTAACGTGCGGTTCAGAGGGGAGGGAGGAGGGCTACAGGGCATCAGGGAGACACAGTCAGCTAGGTGTGTTACCACCGGCCTGCAGAGTGCACTACCCACTGCCACTACCACTCCACTACCACTACCACAACCGCTGCCCTGGCGGACAGACGGCGGGCAGACGGCAGGGAGACAGCCACACGCCTCCCCGAGCCTCTCCGAGCCTCTCCAAGCCCTCGCCTCACCCGCCGACTCACCGGTATGCCACAGAATCCTGGTCCTGGCCCCCAAAGCAAGTACCGACAGTACCGGCAGTGCTCTTCGTCCCGGTCTCCTAGAGCAGCGGCTTCGCGGCCCGCAGCTCAAGCAACCCTGCGCAGCCTCCGTCGACTCCACCCACTCACTGCGCCACACGACGCCCTGCCTGACGACACGTCCGGGGAAGCAGCTGCGATTCCGTTAGCGGGACGCGGCACACCTTCCCCAGGCTAATTCGCTGTCTGTATCCACCTAAAAATACTTGCTTTCTCTTCAGCGTTCTTCAGGATGCATTTGAATTTAAAAAATGAAACGTTTTCCTTTCATTTCATTTTCGAAGGGCAGGCTGTAGTCCCTGGGACCACTTCCTGTACATAAAAAATATTTTTAGAGACAGTGACAAAGTGGAAGGGGTCCCCTGGGGACCCCTTCCAAATTGCGACTGCATTACTACCCTCTTGAAGAGGATGGTAATTTCGAGTGTTTTGCAACCGCAATTGCGGTTACAAAACATTCATACATTGACTTGCTGACGCTATTAGGAAGGGAATGCCCCTTCCTAATAGTGACTCGCAATTCCTAAATAGCGAGTCGCAAACAAATTGCGACTTGCTATCTAGGAATTGTACATGGCACAGGGCCATTTTGCATGCGCAAATGGGTAGCAAAGCCGTATGCACATGCAATTTAGGGTCATACATCTTGCCCAAGATGTTTTTCACTAATTGTGAATCTTAGATATGGTAGTAATCATGCAGATTTCAGATGTATGCAAGTTTTTAGACACTAATGTGTAGTTCTTGTGCAATCCCGGCAGAGGTAATCTTCTCTACAACTATTTGTGAGAGAGTTGCCAACCTTATCTTTTTTAATCGGATTCTTTAGACATAGAAGAAGGTCAGAAACAGGCATGCAGGTCTTTCATATGAGAAACAAATTCTTCTTCTTCTCACATGTTTAATTTGATAAAAATAACCCCAAAACAATGTAAAGTGCAGTTAAATATATATGAGGCACAGTATGTGACAATCATAAAAATTATGATAAAATCATTATAAAATTTTATAACGGAACCACAGTCTTTCCAAGCAGTAATCAATTTATCATATTCAAAAGAATAATACCTAATTCCAAATTAAGAATAAGAAATAGATAAATCAGCAATACATTCCCAACTATGACAGTCTCTAGCGAATCCATCATACTCAATTATAACAACCAAATAATTGAATAGCTTCATAATTTATAAATATGCAAAGCTCAAAAATACCAGAAATCGCATTACCAAAGGGTGCCATAATCTAAATACACACTCCCAAGAAATGCAACTGGGCAAATTAGTTCTTAATTTAGCTTGATTTGATTTTGAGTCGCAAAACACACATGTTTTATGAAACTTTACCTAACAGTCTTCTGCAAATTTACATGTATCAGCCTTTTCCTTATTGCTGTCTTTAAATAATTTGTCAGATTACACAAATATTTCATCTCATTAGGTGATAAGTAGTGAACCCTTAATCTGTAATTTAAGATGCAATTATCCTTAAGTACAACTAGTATTAGAATCTTTTTAATCTCTTGAACCAAGAACAGAATTAAAGAGTTTACAATATTTTCCCCCCAACAGAAAACCATAAGGGCATGTGGTGTTGAGCATTAAACCAATTTTATCTTGCATCTATTTGTGTTTGCTAAGAACAGTAGATTTAATATGAATTATTTGGTTTTAATTTGATCCTCTAAAAAATGGATGAAGGATGCTTCAATTGATTTTTCCGCTATTAAAAATGGAAAGGTGATTATAGCTCAGAATGAAAATCACTAGATGCCAAAAGTCTCTTACTATTCATATATATTCCTCTGTTAGAAACTTTTCTGCTCCTCGTGGAAGAAGAAATGTATTGGATAGTCTACTAACTTGAGTTTTGACTCACAGACTGATCTCCTCATGTTCTTAAATCATTGAAGACTCTGTCTTCTTGCGGAGTCTTGTTTCTTTTAACAATTCAAACATCAAAAGGAGGTCCTGTCTTGACCAAATTTTTACTCAGCAAAGTTGTGGACTATTATATTTTATTTTAAGAGCCGAATATAAAAGCAGATTACTGTACTAGAATATTATTTATTTTAAGTTAGATTGTTCTTAAAGAACCTAAATTAGTAGCATATAGTATCTTAAGTTGTTGCACCTTAAACAACAACTCTTTACGTGTGAAAACGTTGAGCTTTTCCTCATGTTGGCCATATATGAGCATACATAACAGATTTGGGTTAATTCTAATACACTTTCCATCTCACTTGATAGGTCCACTACTGGGAGAAAGGACAGACCTGGATCATCACTGATCCTGTGTGGCTTCTCTTCTTTTCCTCCTATGTAAGTAAGGTGACTGTTTGATTGGAAATCATTAAGGTAGCCTGGTATTCCCACTTCTTTAGTTTGTAGGAACATCGGGCCTGATTTGACTAGCAATTAAAATCAAATGTGGCTCAGGCAGAAGCTGCAGGAACAAGCATAGTCTATCTAAAGATAACATACTCCGATGAGTTTCAAGAATATTTTATTTTATTGAAAATTACCCTGGTACAATACAAGTACGGAGAGTCAATATAACCATCCTGTTCCTGTCTCTCTTGGATCAATCTCTCCCCCACATTCTATTCTCACATCACTTTAAGAACTCTCAAGTATGAAAGCTTATATGATTTGACACAGAATGCAACCAGAACACTATAGTCTCTATCCCACCCACTTCTCTGGCAGACGAGAGCATGTAGCCCCCCGACACCCTATACCCTGCCTTAGGTTATTTGGGGATACCTAATATCCTTCCGACACTTCTCCCCAGCTCTCCTCACCCTGTAGATGCCCCCCACTTCCATTTACCACCTGCTCCCTCCAATGAGGATCTGTAGCTCTTTTCTTCTTGCAGAAGCCTACTTGACTTGTAGGGAAGTCTTTTTTCCTACCGTAATGATATTTTATTAATAATCGGTATTTTCAGCATATGTGTTGGAAAAATAGTAATGATGTAATTATTCTTATTTCTCTGTACTATTTAGAATTTACTAATCTGAGAGTTACATTGTCCTAGTAGTTATCCAATTCTTAGGATGATTAAATTAAATTAGCAGTATCTGACATGGCCCCTGTACTCATGTCCATTAGGGACTATGTGAATCACGCAATTTTAACCTGGTGTTCAGTCTTTTTTGTCTATAATAAATATTGAGTGGTCAAAGGTCAGGAAGGGGCTATAAAGTACTTACTATAAACATTAGAAAATCTTTTTTGTTTGCATTCTTGACACAGTATTGTTGGGATCTCTGTACAGGTTAAGCATCAAGTAAAGAACATGACTCACTTGTAGTCTGCTTAGTGCTCAGCTTGACCAGATAAAAATTGTCCACCTGAATATACTTCATACTTAGGAAATATAGCCAGGACCTTTCATTTTATCCATCCACCAGACGGCCTATGATATATTTCATGTGCGGGATATAAACCGACCTTGGAAAACTGAAGCTCTGAATCAGGTCAGTGCTTCTTTCCAAGGCCTAATAATTGAAAGGGGATTTTGAACCTTTTCTGTTCAAAGCAATCCATATAATTGCCTGTTAAAGCACAGTCTTCTTAGGTATCAATTCCTCCATGTTGTTTTTTAAATTCTATGTCATGTTGTGATAGTTGTTGATTGGAAATAAATTTACCTTGAAAAAATTAGGAAAAAGTAACAGTTGGTTTAATTAAAGGCTGGAGCAGGGAATATAGTTACAGAAGGGGGTCTGAGGACTGACTCAAAGTACAATCGATCTGAACATTGTGTGATGTATTCCTATAGGTTCTGTATCGATCCCCCTATTCCTGACCCTATTCTGGTTAACAAGTTAACTAGCAGCCATCCCATGAGGCAGAAAACCCCCATGATGCCGGAACCGTTATCTGATAAAGCCACACTACGGCACAGGAACGTGTTATCTGATTAGGTCATAACGCTTGCCATCTAATTAGACAAGCGATATTCCTCCAGCCCCTGATAAGGCATACGGAGTTCTCAAAACAAATCAAACCTATGACCTGGGAAAAACCCTGCGGCCATTGTTTTGATTTCACTGAGAACTTCAGCAAAAGAATGTGCTAACGACCAGGTCGTATGACATCCTTATTGACGTATCTATGTCCATCCTTACGTCAATCTCGGCACCTTAAAGGTATAAATATTACCGATATTGCCCTATGCAAACACACGCGGTGGTGACGAGATCGGAGCAGCCAGACTTGCCGAAGCCCAGAGCAGAGCAGACCCCGCTGGCGCAGCCCCGCCTTCCTGACGCGCTGAGAATGAGACGCTGCTTTCTCCTGCCGAGAAATCCAGCTCTGGCGCTTCCGGGTAGCCCTCGCAGGCAGCCTGGAATATCGAGACCAGAGACGAGAGATACCATCCCTCATTCATCCTAGATTCCAGGTACAGAACTGAATAACCCCTTGCAGAGAATTCTTTAGTCAGTCACTTGGCAAAACAAACTTAACTTAAACTGTAACTTTCTATTCCCGCCCACGTATTAGGCTTAGGTCAGGTACACGGGGTAGGCGTAGTTAGTAACACCAGTTGAGTACGATTAGTCAAATGTAAATGTGTATGTATTCATTTTATTCATTTTATTCATTTTAAACCTTCATATGGCTTAGAAACCATATCAATGTTTTTACAGTATTATTTTATACTTCTGCTTTTATTGTATGCACTTTACTTAACCATAAGTATTGCAATAATATCGATCCATTTCTCTTGTATGAGAAAAGAGACTGATCAATAAATAACATCTTTTATTGAACACGCCCGTCTCTTCCTTTTCTCTACAATCTGGTGAGACTAAGAATGCACGTACTGACTGAGTAAAATAAGTCGTCTTTTGTTTTCACACGACTCTAGAGATACACTCTTGATTAGGGGAGAGCAAAGTTGTCATGTTCTATGGTTGTCAGAAACTAAATCCCTTCTTGTCTATCCAGGGAGGTTCAACTCCTCCTTGCCTATTCGAGAAAGTTTCTAGTGAACTCTGAGCTAGCTGGCAAACCCAAACCTTTAAGTCTAATATCGACAGTAGTAGACCTAGTTAACGTCTGGTCTAGGCCTATACTATTGAAGGTATTATTCCAATGCGCAGAGCCTATTGGGATAATAGGAACTACACTACATGGCGCCCAACGCGTTTGGAAGGGCGATAAAACTAACGTAAGACATTTAGAATAACTCAGTCGTGCTTTTTCACTCAGACCCCTTTTTTCCCATAATACTCCAAAGACGTCTGGAGTGGGTGAAAGGTCATATCCGCCAAACCTTGCAGGAGGAAACTCCTATGTATGGTTCTTGGTTTAGTCAACGTTGAAGGATACACTGTTCCAAAATATTGTGCATCTAATCTTTGTTTCCATAAGAAACCTGATCTGCAAACAAACTAAATAACGTTCCTGTCGGTAAAATGGGAGACAGTGATGACGAAAGAGAGACAGTTAGGATAGCAACTGAACTCGCAGCTGCTGATAATGCACTGCAAGACGCAGACCCGGATATAATACTCATCCCGGTCATCAAGAGGAAATCTATAACTTTAAAACTTATAGAAAATGGACTGACACCTAGAGGTGGCACAGTCATATTCGTGATTGAGGCACACGAATATCGGCAGACAGAGGTATATTATTCATGGATACACTTTCCAGCAGCAAATGCTGTAACAAAGTACTTCCACCATTACAAAACAGAGGACCCTCCTAATGAGTACACTCCTTTCGAGGAGGTGGTAGAACCACTTAAATTTCAAGAGCATCTGCTCTTATTTAATGGCGCCCTAAAACATAATAATCACATCACCAGGTTCGGACCATTAGGTAGACCAGGAGCAACGTGGCCGGTCCTAGCCGGATACACACCACATCCAGACATCAATGGGATGTCTCAAGCAGAGCTTTTAACACAGCTAAAACAATTAATAAAATTACATAGACAATTAGTCCAATATGTGATGCGGACTTCAACAATTCAACCAGCAATTAAAATTCCACAGCTGACCCCTCACCAGGGGAACACAAATAAAATTACACCACAAAACATACAATCCTGCCTAGGTAAAGTACCAGCTAAACGGGAACAAATACCATTATGGTTAGCACAAAAAATCACCCAAATAGAGGCGGTGTTTCCAGACACCACCCCGTTAGAAAAACACAGGATTCTGATTATCTGTCTTCCAATGGGAATCGCACCACACGTGGAGGACTGTGACACTTGGGGTACAGTCTTTGCTTCCATTTACACAAAAACGCACGGTGTTCCATCCATTTCGGTAATACCAGATGTGCTAAAACAAATTCAAGACGAATACGGTCCAGAGCCCGCTTTAACTCTTGGTATGAAATTACTAAAAGACTTCAAGCAGGTCTCGGCTATATTATTAGCCAACATAAAGGGAGAAGCAGCAAACGTGGCGATCCACCAGAGGTTAAAGGAGACAGATATAGCAGACCAACCAGCTGAAATTGCCAGAATTATAGAAAAATCCTATGAGGAACTAGGTAGAGATAGTTTAGGTGGAATACCAGTAAAACCACAATTGATTGAAAGTCCTGAAAAAATATTTTTTAATAATAATTCAACATCACAGAAAAAGAGCTGGGATGGAAACAAACAATCCAATCCTAAAGAAAAGAAATTCCAGTCCAGAGGAAGGTCTCCTCGGCGGAGAGAAAAATCTCCGAACCAAAGACACAGGTCACCCCAAAGTGACCCCTCTGGGAAAAGATATAACCTTAGAAATAGGGATAATATAAAGAAGCCTGATAGATATCAAGACATTGATACACGTCCCTCTCAATCTTTTCAGACTTCCTCGCAGAAATCGGAAATAAGAGGACGATCAGAACAAAGAGAAGAGCACGCCAAGTCCAAAGACAAGGAACCTGCTCATCTAAAAAAGAAATTACAATTTCCAAAAAAGAAGGTAGCCAGTATCAAGGTAGTTAACAATGCCGAGAATACTGAGGACACAACTGAAAAACGGAGAATGGGCTCAGACAATGCTAGACAGCGCAGCAGAAGGGAGCATAGCTCGCAAAGTCCTTATGAATCATCTGGAGACAGTGGACACGAATGAATATCTTCAAGTGGAAACTGCAGACACCAGAGTTAGCAAACCTCACAAAATATATGAAATAACTTTACGTATAGAAGGGGATAAGACTAAAAAAATAAGGGGACTATTTTGGGATAATCTCTCCAAGGGCTATGACATCCTTCTAGCTGAAAAAGACTGGCCACCAGAGTTTGTCAGGGAGTGCCCTCATGGCGAAGAAATAATTATGCCTGCCTTCTCAAATCATATCCCAATTCATAAAAAATACACACTTGCCAGAAAGTGGGCAGTAGCTCAAGCTCCTGCTTTATATAAAAATCATGTAGGATGGGATGAGGACTCTCCTCCTCACAAAATCCAGTTAAAATCACAACCTACTGCACAAAGACAGTACCCAATTAAGCAAGAAGCTAAAAAACAGGTAAAAGAAATCCTAGATCAATTAGAATACCAGGGGGTGATTGAAACTTGCACCTCACAAATGAACAACCCTTTGTTTCCGGTCTCCAAACCAGACAATTCATATCGTCTAGTTTTGGATTACCGACACCTTAACTCATGTTGCAAAACTTTTGCAGTGCAAAACTCGCATAGTGCTGCACTAATGAATAACATAGTGCGCAAAAAATACAAAACAACATTAGACATCTCTAATGGATTCTTTTGTCAAAACATAGCACCAGAGAGCAGATATTTGTCTGCATTCTCAATAAATGGCACTCAAAAACAATTCTGTCGGTTAGCCCAGGGGTACAAGAATAGCCCAGGGATATTCTCAGCGAGAGTAACAGAATTACTACAAACATATGATGACGAAGCATTATCTTATGTCGACGACATATACTTAACAGATGATGACTTGGATACTCACTTGAAGAGAGTGAACATCATAATACTTGGGTTCGCAGCAGAGGGTTACAAATTCAACTTTAAAAAATCCAGAATTGCCCATCTAACAGTCCTGTTCTTAGGATACGAATTATCAAGTGAAGGCAAAAGCCTGGCTGACAATTTCCTAGAGAAATGTGCCGTACTCCAAGCACCTAGAACACTAAAAAACCTACAGTCAATTCTAGGCTTCCTAAATTTCGGAAGAACATACATCGCAAATTACGCAGAAAGGGTCAAACCCCTTTATGATCTAATAAAACCAGATTTTAAAAGAACCAATTGGACTCAAATACACACAGAAATCTTGAGATCCTTACAAACAGACATGTTAATTAAAACAAAATTAGAAACACGTGATAACACACGCAATCTTGTGATTCGAGTCATCCCAGGAAGATGCGGATTCACATACCTGACCTCTAATGAGGGAGAAAAGGTACCAATTGCATTCAAATCACACTTGTACACAGAAGCTGAAAAGAAATTCAGCATTAAAGAAAACATTGTTCATGCAGTTCAAACCGCAATAGCTAGAGAAAAAGATCAAGCGGACGGTAGACGTATCACAGTCAGAACAGCAGAATCAGCCTTTGAGGCACTAACAACACCTTGTAATTTACCAACAACAACATTGAATCCGGAATGGATACAATGGGTGAATTCAATTACAACGGACAAAGTATACTACTACTTTGATCCAGAACTAAAGGAATTGAAAAATCTAGAATATGAAAGAACATTCCCTCTGCCTATCGACATTCTGCCCTTACGACAATACGCTTGTGTAATCTATACAGACGGACATGCTCAACCCTCCGTTTGGGGAGAACAAGCATACAACCCCACATGTGAGATTACAAAAGAAGTGTGGCGCGGAGGTAAACTAAGACCTCTATTAACAAAAACACACTCAGTAGAAACTAATTCAGAACAACAGACTGAAATAATAGCATTGAAAATGGCGCTAGATAATGCGGATCGCGAATTCCCGACACTTATAGTGTCCGATTCATATTACTGCATCAAATCATATAACAACGATTTGCAGACATGGATTCAAAACGGTTACAAAGATGACACAGATGCAACAATAAAGCAAAAACTGCTTTGGGAACAAATAGCTCTTTTACAAAAAGAACTACCAAAGACTCACATGACACACTCACTGAGTCATCAGCGTGATGGCGTTCACGTTGCAGGGAATTCATTGGCTGAGACAGCCACAGCGGTAGCAACTAAATCGGCTTCCGTAGCTCGAAAAAAGCGTACAGTGAAGTATATTGACGGTGAAACAGTGCTGGCGGTGAAAACGTCATTAAAAGGCGACTGCTCGGCGCTACCGATCAACTATCCACTCAATTATACATACATAATCGATGCAAACTCCGTCCCTTTTGCTCGAATCCCTGGAGTGGGGGATAGAGTGATTCCAAACATGGACAGGAGAAACTTGTTAATAGCAGACGCACATATGGGCGAGGGTCTCAGACACCTCAAACTAAAAGATTCTCTGGAAGAATTACAATCAAGGTACTGGTGGCCAGGCATGAGCCTGCATCATACCATTTTTGTAAAGAACTGCCCAAACTGTAACAGAAATCGCAGTGGTGAGAAAAACGGTGTAATACCGTGTCGTTTCACTCCAGAAAAGATCAACAGTAAAAAGCAAAGCGTCCGATTAACATATACAGGCTAGTTTCCATTTATAATGTAGATCACCAGCACTCGGCTGACGTCTGGACTGTTATACAAAGATTTGCGAGTCTAAATGGCATATACGCTAGAAGCATGCTACGTTTGACCATTGTTTTCACTCTAGCCCTCCAGCCTGAGGGGAAACATGGCCAAATGAGCATAGCACAGCGGGACTCTTCTCACTTCCTTCCTGAGGGATACGGGATGGTGTAAAGAAAAAACCAAGGCATAAAGCTATCTATAACAGAAAGGATATTAGGTTCGGGAACTGGGTGGGTCAAACATCTAATAAGTGTCCAACGTAGTCTAAATAACTTGCCAAGAAATTCTCTGAAGGGATTCAGTCCGTACAAATTATTATTTGGAACTAGGATGTTAGTCTTAGATCTCGACAGTCAGACTTCAGTGGTGAAGGAAAAATGCTTTGATATCAAAGATCGTTTGGCTGTTTTGCAGGACTTAAACGAAACAAGAAAAGACCTGAGCAACATAAAGTTGAAACAGCAGCCAACAACCACTGAAGAACCACCACCTGTCCCAGCAAGACCTGTCTGGATTCCAAAAATCGGGGATCTAGTCAGAGAAAAGATCGCGGTAAAGAAGGAATTTGGGCCTTCTTACAGAAAAGCAGTTCCTGTCTTGTCTGTCAACGGGACAAGATCAGTTGTACTACCGCCGTTTGCTGGTAAAAAGGAGAACCGAGTTGTATCCATCGACCTGGTAAAACCACAACATGTGGCCGATAACAAATAGTAGGCCAAGTGGACTCCCAAGAAGTAGTAGAACACCAAGATTTGCTAATAACACAGAGGTTCAATCTAAGAGGCTAATCACATTCGAAACGCCTACAGAACTACAACAAGGACTATGCAACAATGCAATGGAACTTAGACCTCTGAAAACCCAAATAAAAACATTTAGCAGAGACACACCAATCTATAATGAAGTAACAAACGACTATGCAAGAAACAGTAATCCTGAAACAATTGGAACAATAGACAGAACTGCATCCGGCTACTTCATAAACTTCGATGATTCCTCTGAAGGCTTCACTGAATCAAAAACACAGCCATCAACAAAAACCTTTAAAGATAAAGTTAAAGTACTTTTGAAACAACTGAAAGAAACATATCTAATTTCTCCATGGATTGAATTTTGGGTGGGTTTTGGTGCATTTATCCTCATACTTTGGCTCATCATGGTACTAACTTTGGGACGCTTCATTGAGGGAAAATATGCTAAAATGGACACAGCAAGTCAGAAAATCAACTTGATCCTCAAACCACACACATCTTCACACGTCGAGAAAAGAGAACTTTCTTCAGTCAACTTCACAGCCAATCCTATACCGGGTGGGGTAGCATGGGACAAAACTGACTACGAAATTTATGGTCCGGTTGAAATCCTGAAATATCCACACCAAATTAAGATCTCATTGAGTGACTTTGTAAAACCAAGCTCATTTGCTGATGATTGGGACTTTGAAAGTATAAATAATATGATGTCTGACTTAGTAATGTCTGCTAAATTTACCAAACATGATTATTTGCAGGGTTCGACAAATTATGATAGTATGTACTGTTATAACCACTATGGTAACCATTTTCTACATAGATCTGCACAACCTAGAAATGTTTTAAATTATAATCAATGGGAACATTATGCAACCCCTCCAAAAGGAAGCTCAAGAACCGTTTATGACAAATATTCATACTTTTCAGGTTTCAACACAAGTAATGCTGAAACATTTTATTTCAAATTGTCAAATAAGACAGGGACAAAGACCATGATAACAAACACGAAATTGATATATTCAGACTCATTCTTTGAACAAATGAATACTTTTGGTTTTGATTATTGGGACAAAAATGCTGAAGTAAAAAGTGTTTGGGGTACAAAAGAATGGCAAGTACAGGGTATAGAATCCTTGTTTAGAGCCTGCATGATCCCAGAACAAATTATATTTTTAAATGACACTGTTCAACAAACTACCTGTCTTGGCTTAGCCAAAATAAAAGACTTAAATAAACCGTCTATTCCAAAACCAACAATGAACAGCAATAGCTCCACAGATGAAGAGATAGACGTAAATTATGTATTAAACCAAAACAGAACACATCCTGATTGGAAACAGTGGTTGATCTGGCCCACAGACACTAATAACTGTCAAAACAGATTCCTGAACAAAACACAGGGGTTCAAAATTACCAGGCCAGACCCGAGATATTCCCAAAGACAACACCCAGGAATAATTACAACCTACAGTGTGGGCAAATTATGCCTTCAATGGCTACAGACTTCCACACTGGCAGAAATTAAGCAACACCTAACTTTACTTACTGATGGTGCTGACTTGCGTGATTTCATTATGGGACCGCGCAAACAGCGTCAGAAACGTTTCATAGCAGCCTCTGTATATGCAGCATACAACGAGGCCTGGAAGGTGACTCAAATTGAGACAGCAGAAAGAATACGGGAAATTGACCGTATTAATTTGGAAAAATCACTTTCTGTAGTGGACAATGGGTTAATGACTCTGTCCTCCAGAATTTTTTCTCTGGACAGCATTGTGTCTTCAGCAATCGACATAATATCGCAAGACTTACTGTTGTTACAACACGGTCAGTCTCAATTGCGTTCTATTGTACAGCTTGGCTGGACGTTACAAAACCTGCGTTCAGGCTATGTGCCTTGGCGTTTAATCAACACAACGTCACTATTCAATATCTTTAACCTTACTGATAAACAAATCAGTATGGCCCAGAAGGGTGCTGATTATACAATCCTGAGCATTGAGAAACTCGAGAGATTACCAGTGACAATGTCAGAACGACCTGTCAGTGAATGGATAATACATGGGATAATTAATATTCCAATATCAACCTTCAGGTTTCAATACTGCCAAAAATATATACAGGCTGGCATGTACGAAAAATTGGGAAAGGGGTACATTAAAACAACATGGAACTTGCCCTATTCACATGCATGTGTCAGTAATAAAGGCCAGAAAGTGTTTCTTAGTGGCAATAATTGTGCAATGTCACTGAGCGGTACACTTCTGTGTAATGGAATTAGTTTGCATGGAGCCTGTGAAGGGAACTCAAATAACCTTTCATGTCACCAGCTAGGCGCACCTGCAACAGAGATAGAACCATTCTTTCAAAGACTCTATAATGGGAGTTACATTCTAATTGTAGATCGCAGATGCTGTAGTCTTATGCCCGGGACTCCTTATCTCGTAACTACGACTGCGAAGGTCAAGTGCTGTGGACGCTTATTGTTCCCCAGCTCCCTTCCAGACAGGGAGGCAAGGGCATGGCCCAACTTGAAAATTACTTCTATTCGAATAGATACTTTAAGCAGAATGAAAATAGTGCTTCTTCAGATGCCGACCAGACTCACGTCATCAAAAGAAACGTATGATCTCCTAGTCGCAAGGACGACTGCAGAGATTCACTCCTTATTATCAACTAATTCCCCCATACATTTCGCAGAAATCCTGAATGAAATCTTAAATATTTCTGATACCAGTGGAGTCTCAAAAGTATTTAGGACAGTATTTTCGATGGCATTAACACCATTCAAAGCCATACTGGGTATTTTTCCAGATTTCGTCCATTCGATTTTTGGCGGACTTCCCCTCATTTTGGGACTAATTGCAGGAATCCTATTCTTAGTCCTTATATTTCGTTATGGCAAACCATGTCACAGACAAAACACCTGCGACAAGGGAAGAAACAATCCTAGCCATTGGATACCGGGACCGGATATCAAAAATCCTGGGACTATCCCGGCTTAGAGACCTGAACATGACTTGGTTTCTTTCATTTCGACCAATGTGGCATCGATGTGTTTTACCTGTATTAAGGTGCTTGCTATGCGGAGAAGAATGCGTGTTAGACACCTGTCTGACTCTACAATCAGATGCGCCAATGGATGCAGAAACATTGTTGAGTCCAATAAAGGCTCATACTTTGTGCTGCCCTCAACGGCTACCAATCCTGATGACGGCATTCGTGGAAGCTTCACCACTACGATTAAGGGGTAGTGAAGTTCAAGATGAAAGCAGCATTGATCAGGTACGACCTTCTGTCAGCAATACTAATCAAAGCGTCAACGGAGACAATCATGCGCACGAATGCATGGTTACATCTTTTTCCGAGTTAGTGGAACTCTCCCAGGAAGCTGTTGACAACTTTTTCGAGAGTCTAAATGATATGATGTTCTCACCAGAGCAGAAATAGAGACTTTTGAGCAAGCTCGCACACGGCGTTCCCTGAATTTGGCCTTCAACTAGAATAGCAAAATACCATGAACAATTTTCCCTCCAGTTCACGGACAGCAATTTTTTTCAGCAGCCCCAAAATATTTTTACGAATTTTTTCGGGACACTTATTTTCTGCTTAAAGTAAGAACTATTCTTAGAGAACTAAGATTTCTATTTTTAGATACTTTATAGACATTAGCTGCCCGCTGGTATGTTCATAATTATTTTATTCTGTGATGGAATGGTCTCGAAACTTTTTTCTGTATTAAGAGCCATTTCATGTGTAAATTCTCATATACAAATTAGTGATAATGTATAGATATGCGTGATTACTTTAGCATTATTCTACAGCTTGAGTGCATATATTACATGTGACTGTTTTTTCCGTATATTTGATAAATTCAAAATGCATTTATGTATTTTGGGGTGGTAAGGTATACACGATACTCTACAGTATGTTTTACTATGCATAGATTCGTAAATATGTCCATAGTTAGCGTGGAGTGGGTGTGATGTATTCCTATAGGTTCTGTATCGATCCCCCTATTTCTGACCCTATTCTGGTTAACAAGTTAACTAGCAGCCATCCCATGAGGCAGAAAACCCCCATGATGCAGGAACCGTTATCTGATAAAGCCACACTACGGCACAGGAACGTGTTATCTGATTAGGTCATAACGCTTGCCATCTAATTAGACAAGCGATATTCCTCCAGCCCCTGATAAGGCATACGGAGTTCTCAAAACAAATCAAACCTATGACAGACCTGGGAAAAACCCTGCGGCCATTGTTTTGATTTCACCGAGAACTTCAGCAAAAGAATGTGCTAACGACCAGGTCGTATGACATCCTTATTGACGTATCTATGTCCATCCTTACGTCAATCTCGGCACCTTAAAGGTATAAATATTACCGATATTGCCCTATGCAAACACACGCGGTGGTGACGAGATCGGAGCAGCCAGACTTGCCGAAGCCCAGAGCAGAGCAGACCCCGCTGGCGCAGCCCCGCCTTCCTGACGCGCTGAGAACGAGACGCTGCTTTCTCCTGCCGAGAAATCCAGCTCCGGCGCTTCCGGGTAGCCCTCGCAGTCAGCCTGGAATATCGAGACCAGAGACGAGAGATACCATCCCTCATTCATCCTAGATTCCAGGTACAGAACTGAATAACCCCTTGCAGAGAATTCTTTAGTCAGTCACTTGGCAAAACAAACTTAACTTAAACTGTAACTTTCTATTCCCGCCCACGTATTAGGCTTAGGTCAGGTACACGGGGTAGGCGTAGTTAGAAACACCAGTTGAGTACGATTAGTCAAATGTAAATGTGTATGTATTCATTTTATTCATTTTATTCATTTTATTCATTTTAAACCTTCATATGGCTTAGAAACCATATCAATGTTTTTACAGTATTATTTTATACTTCTGCTTTTATTGTATGCACTTTACTTAACCATAAGTATTGCAATAATATCGATCCATTTCTCTTGTATGAGAAAAGAGACTGATCAATAAATAACATCTTTTATTGAACACGCCCGTCTCTTCCTTTTCTCTACAATCTGGTGAGACTAAGAATGCACGTACTGACTGAGTAAAATAAGTCGTCTTTTGTTTTCACACGACTCTAGAGATACACTCTTGATTAGGGGAGAGCAAAGTTGTCATGTTCTATGGTTGTCAGAAACTAAATCCCTTCTTGTCTATACAGGGAGGTTCAACTCCTCCTTGCCTATTCGAGAAAGTTTCTAGTGAACTCTGAGCTAGCTGGCAAACCCAAAACTTTAAGTCTAATATCGACAGTAGTAGACCTAGTTAACGTCTGGTCTAGGCCTATACTATTGAAGGTATTATTCCAATGCGCAGAGCCTATTGGGATAATAGGAACTACACTACAATTGTTTATACATTTCTTTGTGTATCATAAACTGTTTCCGCAGATACATTTTTGGTAAAGAATATGGGTCTTGTCTTTGGAGTCCTCGACCTTGCATGGACACAATGGGGGCCAGAGGGTAATGTGTACAGATGTCTGGCATGAGGAGCACAAGATCACTGTGTGTACTGTGTGTGTTGTGTTCTGATTGGCTGTGTGTTCCTAACTTCATGTAGAATCTGACTTTATGATGTTTTTGGGAATGTGTGCACACCTCTGGCCACGTGTGCCTTTTGGGGCCAATCTCCCTGGACTATTGTGGTGGTACTGAGCCTATCTGTGAGAGTGATCTGAGCTTCTTGTTTGTGTGTCTGTCTGCCAGCTACTCATCAACCCACCTGTGACCTATCAATCAGTAACCTCAGGCCTAGGTCTCGGAGATTGCCTGACCACGCATTTCTGAGCCAGGGTTGAAGGAGAGGTTATGATGGACTAATTCAATAAAAAAGATGCAATCTCGTTCTTGAGTATACATGTATCATTGTGTGCATCAACTTTTCTAATATTAAAATAGTTGCCAAGTCTAGAAAAAATATTTGTTTGAAATTTTACATAACAGCGTCAATTATAGTCAATGCACCTTCATACATTTAAAAAGAAAGACACTATGTTTTGTAAAATATAAATACTTAACATAAAGAATCATATGTTAAGCTAATACGAAAAAAATGTTTTGCTACCATATAATTTACAACATATCTAAAACATTTAGATTATTTGTGTTGAAGTGTACTTCCTGGTAAAGAAGAATGTTGACATAGGTGTTGTATTCTAGCTATCATTAAAGAGGAATTCAGAAAACAAAGTTGATTGAATTTCTCAGTACCCTCAGACCAAAACCGACCCCACCCCATACGAATAACTTGTGAAGCCACTCTCCAAATTAAATCTTCTTTCAGTCAATGTTCATGTTCTTCTACCGGTCATGCCATGTCATCTATTACCACCAGATGTCGTTTTGGGAATAGTGTATTCAGCCAAGTACTTATCATGACAATAGGCTGATCTTTTCTGAAGTGGCAGATACTACCCGTGATGAGTAGAAAACATTACAATTTGTATAGGCATTCTCAACAGTGTGATACCATGTCAAAGCACTCATCCGAGTTCTGGCTTTCTTCAAATCATCATGTGAGATGTTGAGGTCAGCAATATAAAAGTAAGAGCATTTCTTTGTTGTACATATACTTTTATTTAACATAAATACTGGGAGGGTATTTTTTTCATGAGTGGCATCCAGTACTTCTATTAAGCCAAGTTCTGATTTCTCCTTTGCTTCAGCAGGCAAATGCCAACTTCCCAGTAAAGATTGATCATGAAGACTGAATATGTTGCAGGCGAATTCCTCACTGAGATCCCAGAATATGTGCATGAAGCCCAGTCATTACTATGAAAAGTCCAAGTTATCATTTAGGATTTCAGGAAGGCTACTAACAGTTGGATTATAGTCTCAAAAAGATCCATAATCTACTTCAAAACAAAGTTTTAGACTTGTTAGGACAAGTCTAAAACCAATATCAGTCCATATAACCTTAAAATATGGTTTACTCCATTTGCATATTCTCTTCTCATAACAATCCTGAGTAACAAGACATGAATAAAGAAACTCTGATATGCTAATTATCAAATATGGCTGCCACTCCTCAAAATTATGTTACTAAACTGCTTTACGTCCAGTCATGCCTTTATTGATTTTCTTTTCTCAGTCATGTGCATATGCCCTTTCTTGGAAAATCGAATTAATATTACTAGGCTGAGTAGATAGTTCCTACTGCTCTCCAACATGTATTCTTAGGTAGCAACATGATAATGCATTTTGTCCAAATGTTTGTCATTTTGAAATGCTTGTATTCCTTAAAACCAGAGTTACCAGGGGGTTACTTAAGCTACCTCTTCACATGTTTACATCCTCAGCTCTAGGAACCAGATGGAAGTTATGAATATTTGAGGGGTCATGCAAGGGACTTGCCTGATATTTGTTTCGATGATATTCACACCTACTTTGACCAGCATTTTATGACACTTCATCTTTTTAGACACTCAACTGTCATCTACGATTGCTGCGTCAGGCTTTTAGTCCAGACAAATTTAGAGTGTATGATAAAAAGTCGACATCACAGGACAGCAAAATAGTTAAAGAGTTGTGGATCTAATATTATTTTTTTCCTTTCTGTTTTTTTAAGGGGATTAATAGTTGTGGTGGATGGTAGTCCACTAAAACAAATAATGTTAATATTCTTGTTATGTACAGTAAATAATTTTGTAATTTGAACCTGAGCTCAACAACTGATAGCTATGGAACAAATAAGAAAGGCTTAATGTAAGAAAATGTGTAAATCATTTAGAAGTACCCTAACAGTTAAAAAGTTGGAAATGCTACACCATAAAAAAACTCTCACCAAAATGTATAAAATAGAAAATAGTTTCATGAACAAAATGGCATTATAAATGAAAACATTCCAATAAAGGGAATCAACCAACAGCACCAACCATGATCATCTGGTTGCACCTGACTGAGACCTTGGCGTGATTTATGACTGACTGCGTTAGAGCATGGGTAGGCTACAGAAACCAGGTTTAACCTTCTTATTTTGTCTCTGGAATGGCAGGAGAAAAATCCTCAGCAGGGCAAGGCAGCAGGCTGTGGCTGAAAAGGGGGCCATGAGGCCAAATAAGCATCTGACAAAGCCCTGATGAAGCCTTCGTCTTTGGTGGGTATGCTCACAGAGAAAGAAATTCATAATTCACATCCAAGGAAGGCCCTCAACAGCTGGATACTTTAAGCATCTTCACCCAATGAAGATTTCCATATTCGGTTTAATCTATTTTTTGGAGCTTGGATTCTTCCAGCGGGGCAAGGAAGCTGTAGCCTAATTTGGATCCAAGAGGTTTGATACCTTTGCCACAACATCCCACTAAAGTGGAGTTGCTGCTGTGGAAAACCACAGAGCAGGAGTAACTTAAATCTTCACCCCAGCAGCAGAGCATCTTTACAGGTTTGTTCTGGTCCTGCAGAGTTTTCTGGCCAAAACGTTTCTAATCCCCAGGTTTTTTAGGATATTAGGAGGAATTCACTTTGACAGAGCCAAGGGTCTCAGGAGCTCATGAACAGCACATGCAGGTCAAGACTCATTCCAGCAGACGTCATCAGCGGTGTTTAAGGGAGGCCCGATTGCAACTGACCAGGCGGGCTCTTCAGGAATAGGACTTCTAGCTGCTTGTTGAATCATTGTAGCTTAAGCGGAGGCCATTCAACTGACCTTTGGAGTTCATTTCCTTATTCTGAATACAGGTGGGAGCGGTCCAGAATTCAGGTCTCCCCCCATGTCTCAACAGCAGGTGCAGTCCTTATTCTGTCTTCTACAGGTACAATAGTGTTCTAAAGTGGGTGCCTTGGGGTGCCACATTTACATCTGTGGGTGGGGGTGAATCTTGGTCCCTTCATAAACAATATGGAAAAGATACCAAGGGGTAATTCACAGCACTTTTGCAACAGTTCCTGTGTGCCCTATTGCAAACAATCTCACAGTGCCCCACTTGCCTAAATACATGACATGACCTTTCTTCCCCTGTGGAGAGCTCCTTTGCCCACCCCAGAGGAAAGGCCAGGGAAATGAGCAACCCTTCCTCTGTGTTTACTTCAAACCAGTTCTGTGGGAAACTCCTCTCCTACTGGGATCAGTGCCTGGCTGTATAGGTGAACAAAAGGAGTCCCGGCCTAGGTATCAGCTAACATTCGCCTGTGACAAGGTCGTTTTTTTTAAAGTTAAAATAAATTTCTGGGCACAGCCCAGATGGCCCTTCTTCCAGAGGAATAGATCACCTGCCCACACCCAAGGACTTCATCTGAGGTCTGGGAGCAGGTACACACCTTATCAAAGGCTATTCAAGCTCCTAGATGACAGATGAAAGCTTGTGCATATGGATTTAAAGAGGTTTTAGACACGTTTTTCAAATTTAAGACTGAACTTGTGGCTGTTTGTCAGACAAAGATAACATTATTTAATATTCATTTTATCTCTCAACGCTTTCCTATGGAATGACTAACCCTGCTAAAGTGAAAAAGGCACATAAGACATTTTCCTTCTAAGGACACATTAAACATTAAACTTTTCGTTGTCCTACTTTTGAATAGCATGCACTCTGCAATGGTAGCCTTTAAGGCCTGATTATGGGTGACTTATTATTATTTAATAGGAGGTTTTAGGCTTGACATAAAGGGTTATTTTGGCAGGCAGAATTTGCAATTTTAAAAATACCCAAATGGCTACAACAGTTGACCTGCAGTCATGTTTGTATTGTTAATGCAGTGTGTGGCACAATGGGGGCTGCAGTCCACTAGTGATGTTTAACGTACAGACCCAGGGTACACTTGGAACCATACATCATGGACATTTGGTAGATAAAATATTCCAATTGAGAATATAGCCAAATCTGACATGTTTTAGGGGTCAGAGCACATGCACTAGGGCCTGTTTAGCAGAGGTCCAGTGTAGAATCTCAGTGCATGGAGTCAAAACACCAGCAGCATCAGTCAAAACAAATGGAAGTGATCATGCCACCTGGGTCATTTCCCTTTATTTTCCCTATCTTTTGCTTTTAAATGTGAGTTTGTGAATTACCTGTTGTTTTGTTGCAAAACAAATTGAGGTTGGTTTTTAGTGTGTGGTGTGTTACATTTGCTCTGGGTGTGAGCTGGATTTTGTAGTTGGCTCTGTCAATTTGGAGTTATGCCATTCAGCTGTTTGGTATTTTCCCCATTGCTGCAATAGATTTCTGGTGTGGGCAAAATCACGCAAATGGGGGAGCAGCTGCTGGATTTTGTCTGTAATGCGATCAGGCAACTATGCTTTAGTGCCACTTCATTTCCTGATATCTTGATCAATTTGTAGATCGTTTTATGTTGAAAATCAAATCAATTTCTATGACACCATCATAGTGTCTCAATATTTGACATTTTTGCCGCTCAAGCCTTTTTTCAACTGACCTCTATATTTATTAAATTAGATGTTTTTAACTGTTTCCTTAATCATAAAGTGGAATACTAGCTTTCTATGGTGAAAATTTAACACAATGCTGTTTGATTTGATATTTCTTTGTGCCCTACTTAGAATATTTCTACACTTTTGGAGGAATTTTCCATTAGAGATGAAAGGCATTTCAGTGTTGCTACTTGTAATGCTCTCTCTGAGGTGGCAATGATGGTGATGTGAGTTTAACTTGCCTATTCTGTTTACAGATTCCTGCACTCTTCTGTACTCTTTCCAACCATACACTTGTGATTCTTACATTTCCACTTCAAATTCACAATAACGCAAGTTCTCTATTTGAGACCACTAAGTTCACATTACATTTGCACATGAATTTGCAGAAATTCTGTACGATTGTTTTTCATTCCCCTATCATTGAGTTTGTTGCCTCTTGTAACATTTATAGTGTCTTACGAATTTTGTGACAGACCCCATTTGGTGTGTACCGAACTTCGTAGAGCTGTGACGTAGGTCTTAGTGTGGAATGCAATGAAAACTTGGTTTAGAATGTTGAGTTCACGGTTACATGCAGAAGATGTGTGATATTAAGCTCTGTGTGTGGCATAGGCATTGGCGGGTAGTCAGGCTGGGATGGACACTACAACTGGTGACAAGGGTGGGATAAATAACGCAAAGAGTCAATGTGGTCTCCCAGAGAGTTTGGTATGGTCCAGGTGGTCTGCTTGTGCATGCCATGTGTGTAGAGTATGTAATCAATACTTCAGGCATGTGGAGTCAATGTGCTGCTCCGGCCACTGTGAAATCGTTGAAGATGACAAAAACAGTGCAAAAAATCTACACTTCGTTGTCTGAGAACCCATTGTTTAGGGATTGCACTACCATGAAAAATAGATTTGCACATTATACAGAGTGATACTGCTAAATGCGGTTATATACAGTCACAGAGGGGATTTATAAAGACTGCTGTATTCAAATACTGTCAAAATACATAAAAGTGCTGGCTGACAAAATAAATAAGAAAAAGGCAAATGGTCATTCCACTTACCAGAGCCTGAAACATTTGAGCTATCAGACCTCAGCATTGAGCGAGGAGACACAAGAAGAAGCACAAGGGTGGTGGTTACTGAGCTGTTGGATACCTGAAGCAGCCGGCCAATAAAGCTGCCAAGTGAAAGCTCAGAACAACTCCAGAGGACTCCAGAAAATGAAGGGCCCCAACAGAGACCAAGGAGGAGGTCAGTGTCCACGGGATTGTCCCAGACGATGTTGAAGCTGGTCCATCATGTAGCTTCAGCAATACAGAAAATGACCCTGGCTCTAAAGGACAACAAAATATTAAAGAAAGAGCTCCACCCTCAACATCAGCCTCTCCCATAATTAGTTATCATGCTGCAAAATATTGGAGATCGATGTTCTGCTTTGTTAGAGCCATTCAATGATTTAATTGACACACTTGAAGAGATGGATAACAAAAAGATTACCAAGTATCTCAAAAATCTTACTGGTGATGGTGTGAAATAAGTCATAAAGAAAATGCCTCTAACGGACAAATTAATCACATGCCTTCAGATTAAAGAAATGTTGAATCTCAAGTTCAATCCTGTGCCAAAGTTGATTGTGAATTATACATTTTGCGTTAAGAATGCTAAAAATTTGGTGAAACCATTGATGAATTTGTGAAGAGAATGGATACGCTCATCAAACACTGTAAGTTCAATTAATTTATGGTTGAAGAGGCTATGCATCTTAGAGTAACAGATTCATTTAGATGACGAATGCTGAGAGAAACTTTTTGTCTGGAGTGAGTGTTGATGGCTTCCAGAGCTGAAAGACAATTTGCAAACATGGAGGCCAGGGGTGCTCTGAGTGAATCAAACATGAGTGTAAAAAGTAAGCCAAAGAAAAAGACAGAAGGACACAAAGATGATGTGTACGCGTAAAGAAAATGTGGATTTTCGAATCTACAGGAAGGTAAATGTCCAACCATTGGGCAAATATGTAAAGGCTGTGGGAAGGAGAACCGTTTGGGACAATTTTCAAAATAAGTAAGTGCGTCATGGGCGAAGACTAAATGGCTGCCAGAACCTTCCAGAAGCAATATTCGACGGACTCCCACAAGGTCAATTGGCAACATTAGTTGAGGCAAATCGACACTGAATGATCATCATCTAAATCATTGTCAAACTGTTCATCTGCCTCAATATCGAGTGAAAGTGAAGAAGATGGTTGTGTCATGTTGATTTTTACCTCAGAGAAACATGCATGTGTTGGACTGGCCGCATGTGAGAAAACACGTCAGTCACATTCAAATCGATTTGCTAAAGCACTTAAGTCATACAAACATTGCCCAAAGATTACATTAAAAATAAATGCATGTTAGATACCTTTTATCATCTACAGTGGTGCCTCAATAAACAGAATGCCTGAAAAGAAATATAATGAACTCTCTCCATTACTGCATCTCATGCCGTAGCAAACAAAAGTGTACACATGTGCTGCATTGACTCCCATAAAAATGCAAGGTTCGTTTCTCACAATGATGAAACACAGGAAAACTAAGGTGCAAGCACGCATCCATGTGCTACAAGATACAGTGTCAAGTGCCTGTCTACTCAGTTTCAGCACAGCTGTTTATATCGGACTTATTTCTGTGAATGCAATATGAACGCTCATCACAAAATAGTAGGTCAATCTCCTTTGCTGTTTCATGGGTTAGTAAAGCTTAAGACTATGAAGCTGAAATTGTATATTAATGAAGATGTCCGTCCTGTTGCTCAGAGACATACAAGAATTTCTTTCCACTTACAAGAAGCTGTTGAAAAAGAACTTTAATTGTTACTTAAGCATGAAATTATTGAGCGTTCTCCTTGTCTGACGCCATGGGTTTCTCCCATAGTGGTAGTGCCCAAAAAGGACAGTGAAGGAGCTGTACACATATGGTTTGACATGCATCAGGCAAAAAAGCAATTGAAAGAGAACAACATCCAAGTCCACATATTGCTGACGTAATAACCCAGCTACATTTTGCAAAAGTGTTTTCTTGATTTGAATAAAGGTTATCAGTTGGAACTCAAAAAAGATTGCAGATACATTATGACATTTTCTACACATGTTGGTCTGTTTCGTTACAAGACACTTAATTTTGATGTGTCATCTGCTGCAGAAATTTTCCAAAATGTCATTCGCATCATACAGCTTGTTGTAAATTCATTCAATTGTAGCAATCACATATTGGTTTTCGGAGCTAAACAGAAGAAGCACAATACAGCTTGCATACAAGTATGTTGTTACCTTATACATGCATGTTTGGCATTAAATGCAGAAAAATTTGAGTTCTACGATACAAAATTTACATTCTTACGCTATATCTTTTCAGATGGGGTCATGATACCTGATCCTGTAAAAGTGCAATCACTACCAAGTGCTGATCCTCCAAAAGATGTTTCTATGCTACGTTAATTTCTTGGCATGGCCAGTTACTGTTCACGATACATAACAAACTTTGCTACTGTAGATGCTCCATTACGAGAGTTGACGAACAAAACTGTTTCATTTGAGAGGTCACAAAGATGCACAAAATATTTTAAGATGTTTAAACAAGCAATTGAAAGTGCTGCTGAAATGGCCTACTTCAATTCAGAGCTTCATACAGAGGTTGTTGTTGATGCTAGCCTTGTTGGGTTAGGTGATAATCTTGCACAGCACAATGTACATCCAAATGCCCGAAAGCATAGTGTGGCATATGCCAGTAAAAGTTTGTCCCAGACAAAACATGCTTATTCACAACCTGAGAAAGAGAGTTTAGCGGTGGTATGGGCTTGTAAATTCTTCCATGTGTTCCTGCATAGAAAACCTTTTATAATGGTAACTGATCATCAAGCGTTACTGACTGTCTTTGGCAATTTGAATTGAAAGTTGAGAATTACAATTGTAAGAGTACAATTATACCATTGTGTATCACCCAAGAAAGGATCGGAATCCTGCTGACTACTTTTCCAGAGTACCTCTTCAAAGTCCAGGTACTCCATCCAAGACAGCTGAAGCCTATATTAATTTCAATGTCCAAACAAATACACCACCTGCCATATGGTTGGCCAAGATCATCACTGCCACAATGCATGATAGTGGCATGCTGAAATTGAAAGCGATAATAGCAATTAGAAAATCAGTCTTTCAACCGACACACTTAACCCCTCACCAATGATGGTGAATATCAAAAATACAAGAACGTTAAAGATGAACTTTTCTCTCCATAATTTAATAAAGAGTCCTACTACGAGGATCAAGAATCCTGATTCTGATGAGCCTGTGACTCATGATTGAAGTGGCTCACAAAGGACATCTTGGTATTGTTGCCACAAAGAGAGCTCGGCAATTTTGAGTTTGGTTCCCATACCTAGATGAACAAACTGAAAAGGAACTAAAGGTTTGGCACCTATTCATCTGCCTTTCTACAAATGTAACTCAACATACTTCATGTATGTCAGTGCTCCCATAGCATGCTTGAGAGGGAATAGCTATCAGATTTTTGGGTCCACATGATAACGGAGATCAGTGCCTAGTAACTGTGGATGAATATTTACGCTTCCTGCTCATAGTAGATCTTTCATCCACTACTCATGAACAAGTCATTGAGAAACTAGATAACGTCTTCGTGACATAGGGAGTTCCAGCCAATGTGAAATCTGATAATGGGCCACCCTTTAATAGTTGAGAATTTGAGGATTTTCCACAGCATCAGAACATAAAGCATCAGAACAGTACACCTTTGTGGCGACAGGCCAACGGACTTGTCAAGCATTTTATGAGTACTTTAAAGGAAGTGGTACAGCATGCAACTCTAGAAGGGTTCAAGTTGAAAACTGTACTGAAATCTACATTATGAGCCTATCGGTCAACACCGCATTTGACCACCGGCAAAAGTCCCGCAACTTTGATGATCTGGACAGCTATGACAATCAAGTTACCTCAATGGACTAACCAACGAGAAAGCAGTGAGACTCTTCCCAATTAGGCATTTAACTCACCGGTTTCCTGATCGAAGTGGTGAAGTAAACACCAAGTCTGAAAAAACACAATCTTTCAAGATCTTGGACACTTAGGGGAACTGCTCCCAGATTCTAGTAACCAGATCAGTTAATCTGAATGAAGCACCCAAAAGGCTAACTGAAGAGATGTAAAAGTATGTGCATATATGCTGTAAAGAAAAAATGTAAAACATTTTTACCAGCTAGGGAGATGTAGTCTTATTTACAAGAACCTTGCACTGCTGGCATTCCACTTTTTCACATACTAAAAGTGACACACGGGCAGCGTAAGGGGCTTGTAAATAAGCCCTGTAGTGTCTTACAAGTTTTATGACCGAACCCTTTTGGTTGTTACCAGACACCTCCGTGGAGCTGTGACCTCGCTGTTAGAGCGGAATGTAATGAAAACTTGGTTTAGAATGATGAGTCTTCAGTTACACGCAGAAGAATAAAGAGGTGTGATATCAAGCTTCGTGACTGGTGTAGTCATTGGTGGGTACCCTGGCTGGGGTGGACGCTATAACAGTCACATTGCTGACTTCTACCGCATTGAGACTAAAAAGCCCTACATCTTTAAGAACAAGCTCTTATTATGAAAAACAAAACATTCAAACAATAACACACAACTAACTGAAGGGATCATTTAAATAAGAAACCCAAAAGATAGGAAACATAAAATCACAAGAAGACTGATTTTTATTATTCTTATAGGCACAACTGCGAATTTACAAACAGTTATAATTGGCCTGTATTATGCATTCGTGAATGGCAAACTATTCTGAAAATGTTGGCTTGTTCAAAACCATTTTATACATATAGTTTTGAGTAAATCAAACAAAATAAAATGAAAAATCCAATCTGCAGCAAGCAAGCTCTGTAAAACACGAAAGATAATCTCCCTAGCCAAGGCCCCTCTTTTATGGTTTAACTTGCTTTTATCATCTCAAAAACATTTCACGTGCAGGCATTTCTGACAGAGTTTTATTTTCCCATTGAACACCGCATTTTTATGGTGTTTGGTCTGTGCAGTTATTTTAAATGGCCCAGACAATCTTTAAAATAAAGTTAATGATACGCATAGGGATGTGCATGGTGGTCTGCTGAGGCATTCTCCTCCTCTGCTGTAATGCACCTGCCTACACGCCTCCTTAAAAGTGAAGATTTAGCATAATGCAGAATTCTGTTTTACATTTAAATCTGGGCTAAGAAAGTCAATGCATTATCTCTATCCGCACCTAACTGGATGTGTTTTAAAAGCCTACAACAAGTAAATCTTTTAAGGTCAACTCGTTCACGAACTACTTGAGGTTAGATAGCCTCAGCTATACCTTGGACTCATGTGAAGCTGACCTTAATTACAGCTAAAGGATGTTAATTCCCCAATACCAGGGTGGCCGTTTGAGGAGGTCATAGGCAGCTACCTTATTGCATCATCAACGAGAGCACACTAGGAGCAATAACACAGCCGTGTTGCCCAGTCAGTGCTTTCCTTTAGAAAAAATAAAATGTTTCATAGCACGTCTGCTAGGGCCCGTGCAACCACTCATACTACTCAGTTGAACTTGTTGTTCTCTCAGGCATACGAGTAAGGCAACTGTTTAGCGTCACTGTACCCCTCCCGCTCACAGCGCCATGAAACCGCTTGGTGTACGTGCGCTTAACAAGTAACGTTAACATAACATAACATAACATTAAACCTTTCCCTGTCTCTAATGTAGTTTCATGTAGAGCGCCCTTGCCCCCTCCTTCTACTGACAACCAAGTCGATTGGGGCATCACTAAGGAACTAGCAATACAAATGTTGGCAGATGCGGCTTCTCCATGTGGGCGGGGGAGCGTCGCCCCACTGCTTTCTCACAGTGCGAGAAGCAGAAACTTAAAATGGTATTATAAATAGCATTTTATGTTTCTGCTTCTCGCACTGCGAGAAAGCAAAAGGGTTTGGTTGGGGGAGGTTGGGTGGGCGGTCCTGCTCGAGGGCAGGGGAGGAGTGGCTAGCCCAATGTTAATAGCCCATATTTTTACTGATGGTCTTCCCTCCATAGTGTAAGCAAAGTATACTATTAAAATATAATTCAACCCAAATTCTAAAACAGAAAATACATATAGGAACACACCACCTCGTCCTCCGTCCATTCGCTAGCCACCCCCCACTGTTCCAGATCCTTCCTCCAGCAAGGAGACACTTGCCAGCAGGTCTACTATTAGTCACATTGTCTAAATCGCAATGAACCTCAGGCTGGGACATTTTTCCAACCTCTGATTCAATCAGAATATCCACCGGATCTAGTACTGATCCAGCGAAAGGCCAGGGATGAACACTTCACAGTCAAGGAAAAATTCAATGGGCCCATATACACAATAACATTTCCTGGCTGTTTCGCTGGGGGTCAAGTTTTGTAATTTCACTTTAATCTTGATTAGTCAACTCACTTGTAGACTCAAAATTATTTGAGAAATATATTCAATGTCTAACTAATCCTGACAGATCAAAACGCTTCCTTTGGTCGATGGACCATTAGTTGAGTAGTTGATGGTGATATTAACAATTAACTAACTAACTTACTGATCTTAGTGAAATAACCACAGACTCTGGATAAGATTCAATAAATTTGATCTAAATATCAGTCATTAATGAACGCTCATTAGTAAAAATTCCCAGTGCAAACTCCATCAACATTCTTGGGAGAGAAAATTAATTCAGCAAATGCATTCAGTTCACAGACTCATTCAACAATTCAATGCATTAAGAGTGGATAGATGAAGAGACAAAAGCATAATAAATCATACATTTGCAACAGATATGCAAATTTAAGACAGAATAATAGTTACGCAATGGTGATAATGGAAAACCAACCCTCTGGACAAAGGACTGGTGAAGGTCCCCTGATTAAGAATCAGGAGATTAAAACTATAGGACAGGATCAGGACATGGCAATACTTAGTAAACTCCTCTACAAATCCGACGCACCAGGGTGCATCCCTCTATTACACTCTCTCTCTCTTCGATATTCTTCTGGAATGTTCAATCTAATCAGGTTGTCTTTCAGGGGTGAATCTTCCCAGTCTGTTCTCTCCTTCCTCAACAGCAGTAGTTTTTGCCTCTCTCTCTTTCTCTCCTGCACTTGTGCTTGCCTCACATCGCTTACATGCATGTCGATAACTAATACTTCAAGTCACTCTAATTATAGTCTTTATTTTGGCATATCCCACCCTCAAAAGTTGCAAATATCGATGGATAACGGACTGTGATTGGGCAGGGGAGTTGACATCACCTCATGCTGTCATATTCATTTTAATAATCATATTTTGTTTTGACAAACCCTTCCCCTTTAGCTCATTCATAACTTTATTTTACTTAATTCCCATATACCTAATGTTGCAAATCAAATAACATTTTATATGCAGTTTCACAGTCAAGAACAACTTACGCGCGATTCTTGTCCTTGGATCTTGACAGCCGCTCAAAGCTACACGGTCATGGGGTCACATCAAGGCTTCGCTGCGCATGCATAACTTGCCTCCATCTTCTTTCATTATGCGCAACAATACACCTAAATGCACTCTATTAATAAAAGAATCATATGCAAATGTTAATTTTTCAAATACATGATTTTCACTGTTCACCACCGACTTCTACTCTAGCCCATGTTAATATCTCTTTCTTTGAGCAAAAGCAATAGCAGCAATAGCTCTCTTTAAATTCAGGCAAGCATATGCGGGGCATGCGGTGCCTCAAGACATCAGAATAATAGTTCTAGCGCATGCATGAGAGTTTTTCCCTCTCAAAATTGGTTAGTCACGTTACTATCTACGCAATCCTAGTTCACACATGCGCAAAAGCATTTCCAGTTTAAAGCGGGTTTTAGTTGTGTTGCATTTTATTCTTCGCTTTTTAAGCATGCATAAAGCTTTCTCGAATTTTATAGTCTGTAAATAACAAAGGTGAAGCAAAAAAATAATCAAAATTGGACCAATTTTTTATGGGGGTGGGAACAGAATGTAAAACCAGGATCGTCTATACAAAAGTGATCCCACACATCAACCAACCCATGGACCATCAATAAATGAAAAAGTGCCTTAAAAACCCTTTGTTTCCTACCCTTGCAATTTTGTGGGCCCAATTGAAGTTCCTTATTAATCAAGTTAATATTAAAATCACCACATAGGACCAGGGGGGTAGGCCAGAGTGCAAGCTCCACATTCAGATGTTCCAAAACCATAGCTTCATCGAGATTGGAGCCATAGACAGTACAAAGTGTAAAATTTGTATCTCTCGTCACGCATTCCACGATAAGCCAACGCCCCAGTTTATAAGCTAATACCCATCCCGAGGTTTGTGTAGTAGGTTTGGCTAGCAGCACCACACCCGAGTCGTTGAGGATTGTAAAGACGCCGCTAAGAGCACAAAGCCCATATCGATAACATTTTCCCCATCCTCCAAGGTACATGAGTTTCTTGTAGACAGATCAAGTCGGGTTGAATCACATTAAGTTCAGCAGCTACCCTCTGTCTCCTATTATAGCTATTTAGGTCACATACATTTAGGGAGCATATTTGCAGTCCTGATCCAGTTTTTAGAGAAATAGAAGGACAAGCCAAATCTCATTACTCTAAAAGGTAACATTCGATCCGGTAGCCTGAAGATTTGACCAATACTGTGGATTATTTTCCCTATTTTACCCCACGACAACAACCCCCCTCCGCCCTGACCTCCTCCAACCCCTACCCCCAACCCTCTCCCCCCTACCCCTACCTTTCAACAGGCTTTGGGACAAATGGTCCCTGTGATGACAAGCTCCCCCACCCAGGTGCTCAACCCCACAACACCCTAAACAGCAATCATGAAAATTTAAAAAGAAGGTAAGAATTCACAGCATTCTAAAAAACATTTACATATTGCCAATATTGATTAAACTATCTGGTTTACCCAATCGAGTATAGGGTCAGGTAATACGAGAGTTAGAGAAAGAAGGGAACAAAAAACAAAAGAAAAGAAGAAAAAAGGGGCGTAAAATCGATAAGATAATTAGAAAATAGGAATAGTCACACAACTACATCTTAAATCGGGCCCTGGCATTGATTTTAGCTACAGTGACCAATTTAGACATCTTTTATAAGGATTGCAAACTTTTTTTGTGAGTATCTCAGAGGAGAGGAATCGGATGTGATCTTTAACAATAATGATAAGCATAGCTGGGTTTAGTAGAAAGACTTGAGCCCCTTTGGCCTGAAATGGTGCGATAAGCTGTTGTAAATGCCAGAGCTTTTCCACAGTTAAATGGCAAAAGTCAGGCCTAACAAAGAACTCCAGCCCTT
The DNA here is from genome assembly GCF_964261635.1 of Lissotriton helveticus. Taxonomy (NCBI): domain Eukaryota; kingdom Metazoa; phylum Chordata; class Amphibia; order Caudata; family Salamandridae; genus Lissotriton; species Lissotriton helveticus. Next base: position 872,110,749 of record NC_136068.1, on the reverse strand, counting down.
TCTCTGCCCGTTTTTTATCGGGATGTGCCAGGGAATACACATCTTCCCGAGCAAAAAACTGTTGAGAGATATCAAGAACACTCTAGGTCTATCTAAAGCTTGACTCTATCTAGGGCGAACGTTAAATGGAAAGCGGTGTGCTCTTTCTACTTCTCTCGCCCAATCCCATTTATCCAACTCAGGAAAGGCTTCCGTGAACAGATCAATAATGAGTTTGTGAGCGTCCTGTCCTACGACCCCCTCTGGAATTTGCAAGACTCTAAGATTGTTCCTGCGGGAGTGATTTTCTATGTCGGCCAATTTCCATTGAGTATCGTCTTTTAGAGAGCTTAGAGAATCAGTCAGAGCCTTCTGTGCTACTAGTCCATCTTCAAGACATGAGATTCTTGCTTCTGCTTCATTAAATCTGGTTGTGAATTCTGTACAAGCTTTAGCGATCCAGGGCACAGAATTCTGATATTTGCAACATGACCCCTGGACTCTCTGATTCTCTACTCGTGCCTCCTCTCTGTGGGTGACCATAGTCTGATAAATCAGAGCCAGTGATATATCCTCAGATAGGATGGTTGATATATCAGTAGCAGTCCTGAGAAAGAGAGTTTAGGGGTGGTATGGGCTTGTAAATACTTCCATGTGTTCCTGCATAGAAAACCTTTTTTAATGGTAACTGATCATCAAGCTTGACTGACTATCTTTGGCAATTTGCATTGAAAGATGGGAATTACAATTGCAAGAGTACAATTATACCATTGTGTATCACCCAAGAAAGGATCGGAATCCTGCTGACTACTTTTCCAGGGTACCTCTTCAAAGTCCAGGTACTCCATTCAAGACGGCTGAAGCCTATATCAATTTCAGTGTCCAAACAAATACACCTCCTGCCATATGGTTGGGGCAGATCATCACTGCCACAATGCAAGATAGTGGCATGCTGAAATTGAAAGAGATAATAACTATTAGAAAATCAGTCATTCAACCGACACACTCAACCCCTCACCAATGATGGTGAATATCAAAAATACAAGAACGTTAAAGATGAACTTTTCTGTCCATAATTTAATAAAGAGTCCTACTACGAGGATCAAGAATCCTGATTCTGATGAGTCTGTGACTCATGATTGAAGTGGCTCACAAAGGACATCATGGTATCGTTGCCACAAAGAGAGCTCGGCAATTTTGAGTTTGGTTCCCATAACTAGATGAACAAACTGAAAATTAACTAAAAGTTTGTCACCTATTCATCTGCCTTTCTACAAATGTAACTCAACATACTTCATGTGTGTCAGAGCTCCCTAAGCATGCTTGAGAGAGAATAGCCATCAGATGTTTTGGCCCACATGATAACGGAGATCAGTGGCTGGTAACTGGATGAATATTTCCGCTTCCTGCTAATAGAAGATCTTTCATCCACTACTCATGAACGAGTCATTGAGAAACTAGATGACTTCTTCATGACATAGGGAATTCCAGCCAATGTGAAGTCTGATAATGGGCTACCTTTTAATAGCTGAGAATTTGAGGATTTTCCACAGCATCAGAACATAAAGCTTCAGGACAGTACATCTTTGTGGCGGCAGGCCAACGGACTTGTGAAGCATTATATGAGTACTTTTAAGGGAGTGGTACAGCATGCAACTCTAGAAGGGATCAAGTTGAAAACTGTACTGAATTCTACATTATGAGCCTATCGGTCAAAACCACATTCGACCACCGGCAAAAGTCCCGCAACTTTGATGTTCTGGACAGCAATGAAAATCAAGTTACCTCAATGGACTAACCAACGAGAAAGCAGTGAGACTCTTCCCAATTAGGCATTTAACTCATCGGTTTCCTGATCGAAGTGGTAAACTAAAGACCAAGTCTGAAAAAACACAATGAATGTTTTTGTTTCTTCACAGTCTTTGAAGATCTTGGACACTTAGGGGAACAGCTCCCAGCTTCTAGTAACCAGATCAGTTAAACTGAATAAAGCACCCAAAAGGCTAACTGAAGAGATGTAAAAGTATGTGCATATATGCTGTAAAGAAAAAAAATGTAAAGATTTTATTTAACAGCGGGGGAGATGTAGTCTTATTTACAAGAACCTTGCACCGCTAGCACTCCACTTTTTTTCACATATTAAAAGTGACGCACGGGCAGCGTAAGGGGCTTGTAAATAAGCCCTGTAGTGTCTGACAAGTTTTATGACTGAACCCTTTTGGTTGTTACCAGACGCCTCCGTGGAGCTGTGACCTCGCTGTTAGAGCGGAATGCAATGAAAACTTTGTTTAGAATGATGAGTCTTCAGTTACATGCAGAAGAATAAAGAGGTGTGATATCAAGCTTCGTGACTGGTGTAGTCATTGGTGGGTACCCTGGCTGGGGTGGACGCTATAACAGTCACATTGCTGACTTCTACCGCATTGAGACTAAAAAGCCCTACATCTTTAAGAACAAGCTCTTATTATGAAAAAGAAAACATTCAAACAATAACACACAACTAACTGAAGGGTTTTTTAAATAGGAAACCCAATCGATAGGAAACATAAAATCACAAGGCTGATTTTCATTATTCTTATAAGCACAACTGCGAATTTACAAATAGTTATAATTGGCCTGTATTATGCATTTGTGAATGGCAAACTATTCTCAAAATGTTGGCTTGTTCAAAACCATTTTATACATATAGTTTTGAGTAAATCAAACAAAATAAAATGAAAAATCCAATCTGCAGCAAGCAAGCTCTGTAAAACACGAAAGATAATCTCCCTAGCCAAGGCCCCTCTTTTATGGTTTAACTTGCTTTTATCATCTCAAAAACATTTCACGTGCAGGCATTTCTGACAGAGTTTTATTTTCCCATTGAACACCGCATTTTTATGGTGTTTGGTCTGTGCAGTTATTTTAAATGGCCCAGACAATCTTTAAAATAAAGTTAATGATACGCATAGGGATGTGCATGGTGGTCTGCTGAGGCATTCTCCTCCTCTGCTGTAATGCACCTGCCTACACGCCTCCTTAAAAGTGAAGATTTAGCATAATGCAGAATTCTGTTTTACATTTAAAGCACAAAGACAGTGGGAGTTGGGGACTCGTATGCCTGAGCTGAGGAGCTTAGGGGCTCAGGTCCAGATGAAGTTCCCTGCCTTCTTGAGAGTGGTCTGGAAGAACAAAACTCATAACTTTCATTCAGTACAGGATGTCGACTCCTTTCTTATTTTGATGCGTGAGAAAACGTCTGAGTAAGATAAATAGGACTCGGGAAAGTCCCGGGGGGGGTTGAGAGCAATATTAGTTAGATAATTAGTTAGATAATTAGCTTAGAATCTAAGTAACGTGCATTAAGGCAATTAATGGTGTGTGTGGGGTTTCGGGGCGCCAGTAGTTTTCTAGAGTAGAGAAAGAAATGGTAAAGGAAATTAGGAGGTGAAAAAAAAAGGGAAAAAAAGGGAACATTAAAAAAAAAATATATATATATATATATATATAATATATATATAAAAAAAAAATTATTTTCTCTAGATAAAGGGTGTCTAATTCGGAAAAGTAGGGAAAGGGGAAGAATAGACGAATCCATCCAGCTTTTGTCGTACATATATAGCATAATAAACTACGAGGGTTGCCTCCCGGGGGTCTGGAGAGCTCCCGACGGGCGACATGATCGCCATAGGAGTAAAGGGGGGGGTTCCTCAGGGGAGGGGGGGAGGAGGGAGGGGAGTAGGGGGGAAAAGTAAAACAAATCCTCATATTAGCTTGAAAATGATTTTTGCTCAAGTAGGGAGCTGGCTCAAAATGCTTAAGGTGATGGTAGAGAATTATGGCCGATACGACATATAGTATAAAATTTATAAGCTGGAATGTTAATGGGTTAAGAGATAGGACCAAAGCAAGAAGGATCACAGATTTTCTGTTTAGATCAGGGGCGCATATTTGTCTATTAGAGGAGACACATGTGGAGAGGGAAGAATGCAGTCAAATATTTGGGAGATGCAGATGGATTCAGGATATTATATCCTGTGGACAAAGCGGTAGTACAAGGGGGGTGGCCGTGATTATTAGGGCAGGCTCGGGGATTAGGCTGATAAAACACGAAACAGACATTTCAGGCAGATGGTTGATAGCTTCTTTGATGGTAGGAAATGCCCCTCTTGTCTGCGCAGTCTACTATGGCCCGAATCTAGACGCCCCGGGGGCCCTGATGAAACTTAAAACCAACCTAATAGAGACAACAGGCCCAATAATTATCGGGGGAGACTTCAATCTTATTTTTGATAGAGATCTAGATAGAACTTCAAGAGTGAGATTTTCTCCACCAAAAAAAACCAGTTTAGAACTTAAGAATATTATGAGGGATTTCAACTTGATGGACATTTGGAGATTCAAAAATCCAGGGGGAAGAGATTTTTCTTTTTATAGCAGAAGATATGGGCATCACTCTAGGATAGATTTCTTCCTGGTAGATAAGAACCTCACTTCGGCAGTCAACTCTATATCATATGTCCCTGCAATTCTTTCAGATCACTCAGTGGTGGAAATGGTAGTTAAAATGAAACAGAAAAAACATTTCAGGAGATGGACATTAGATCGGACACTGCTGCTGGATGAAGGGGTCAGACAGGATTTAGTGACCCAGTCTGAAGAATTCTTTACAGTCAATACAGGGTCAGCAAATAAACAAATCGTCTGGGAATCCTATAAAGCTTTTTCCCGAGGTTTGTTAACAACCCTGATGATCAGGAGGAATAGACTGAGGAAAGAGAAAAGGGAAGCATGGATTTCAAGAATCAAGCTTAAGGAGCTGGAGTTACAGAGGGCATCGGCAGAGGAGTCGGATAACAGGGTAATTCTTCAGAGAGAGCTCGACTGTTTGCGAGCAGAATTTCAAGCAGGGTTGGACAAGGAATTGAAGGAAAAGTGGGACATTAGTAATTTACAGCAGTTTGCTTACGGTGAGAAGTGCGGGCGTCTCCTGGCCTGGAAGGCTCGAGCAGACAGAACAAGAAATCAGATAGATAGTTTGGTTTTATCAAGTACAGGGGAAAAATCTAACGAAGATGACTGTATAAGAGAAGAAGCAAAGAGATACATGCAGGCCCTATACGGACCTAGCTGTTCTATGGATAAGCATCAAGTAGAATCCTGGTTTGCAAATGTTCTGCTCCCCAAGTTATCTGAGTCAGACAGTTCTTACCTTAGTTCAGAAATCAAAGAAGGGGAAATCAGGGCTCAGCTGGCGAAAATGGCTAAGGGCAAAGCCGCAGGCCCAGATGGGCTTCCAGTGGAGATGTTTAAGATCGTTTTAGAGCAGATCATAGGGGTTCTGACCCTATTATTCAACGAAGTTCTACTCAGGGGAGGACAAGTCCCTAGGTTATGGGCGGAGGCAACGGTCACATTATTGATGAAGCCAAACAAGGACCCAAGTAGGATAGAGTCATACAGGTCCATTTCACTACTAAATGTGGACTATAAAATATTTGCGGGGGTACTGGCCACGAGACTAGCAAAGGTAGTAAAATCGGTAGTACATAGTGACCAAAGGGGCTTCATTCCGGATAGGCAGCTCAATGAGTTGACTTTTCAAGTGGTAGCAGCGATTGATTTGGTCCAGGAAAAGAAGCTGCCTCTGACCATAGTAGCAGTGGATGCCGCAAAGGCATTTGACCAGGTCGATTGGAACTACATGTGGTTGGCGATGGAAAAATGTGGCTTTCCGATGAACTACATAACAGCCATCAAGCACTTATATTCAGCCCCGACAGCAAAGGTCCTAGTAAATGGTTCATTGACTGAGCAGTTCCATATCTCCAGAGGTACTCGACAGGGATGTCCCCTGTCCCCCCTTTTGTTTGACTTATATATAGAGCCTTTTGTTTGTTTATTAAGAGCTGATCCAATAATTAAACCTTTCAAGATAGCGGATATGGAGCTTAAGTTGGCATTGTATGCGGATGACCTGTTAATGTACACTATAAATCCGGATGTAGCGATCCCCAGACTATTAGATGTTGCAAAGGGGTTTGGTAATATTTCGGGGTACTCAATCAATGCTGAAAAGACGGAAATAATGGAATGGAATCAGCAGTCTAGTTCGATGGGGAAGAAGAACAAAATGAGGTATCTGGGAATCCATCTGGTCAATGAGATAGATGAAATTCCCAAAATTAATTTAGAAAGGGTCACTAAAGACACAATTGTTTTATTGCAACGTTGGTCCTCTCTGCCTTTAAATATCTATGGGAGAGTGAATCTCCTGAAAATTATAGTGCTTCCTAAGGTCACTTTTTTATTTAATGCAATCCCATTATCTTTTCCAGCACCCTTAATTAAAAAATTACAAGGAAAATTGGGCTCATTTATTTGGAATGCCAAAGGCCCTCGTATAGCATGGAAGAAATTAAGAAGGGGTCTCAAGTCAGGAGGGCTAGCATTTCCAGACTTAATGTTGTATTGCCATGCTTTTCATTTTAAGCATTTCAGAATTATGGCGGGCCATATGGACCAATCATCAATGGGGTTGCTATTTTCTGTCTTGTTAAAGGACGTCCCTCAGGGATCTAGTTTCTTTCTTTACAAGTTTGGGGACCCAAAATTCTTCAAAAAAGTAAGGTTGAAGATTTTAAGGTCAGCTCTGAAAAATTGGGTATTTGTAAGGACTAAACTAAACATCTTGTATTATGCGCCGCAGGCACCTATATGGGACTCACCAGGCCTCCCTGCCTGCCTTAATGATCAACTATCACTACCTTTGAAGCAGGCAGGGTTGGAGAGGTGGGGAGACCTGCAGGGAGATGGCCAACTCTTAAGTTGGGACTCTTTGTTTAATCTAACTAGGGGAGCCCTGACGCGGTTTAAATACTATCAATTGTCAGGCTGGTGGACAACGAGATCTGTTATACCCAATGTTAATAACCCCCCAAACCCCAAATTTGAAGAGGTAGCTAGAAGGGGTAAGTGGAAATCCCAAATATCGTTTTGGTATTCGGCAATGTTGGAGGGGGAGGATGTTACAGAGACTGAAATCTGTAAACTGTGGTGCAACGCTCTCACCCCGGCTGACGGGTCTTTTTTGGATTTCTGGCACGATTCCTTCAGGGTGTTAAATGCCGTAATCAAGCCCGCTGCGCTGAAAAGGAATCACATATACACCATGTACAGGGTTTATATAACTCCGAAGAAACTGGCAAAATTCTCAAATATTGACTATAACTGCCCAAGGTGTGGTCTTTTGAGGGCAGACGACGTTCATATGTTTATGGACTGTCCTGAATTGGCGGACTACTGGGGGAAGATAAAGGAATTTTTGGAAGAAGTACTGTTAATGTCTATAGCACTTCCAAGGTTTACAGTTATGTTTGGGCTTGTAACGAACTATCAGGTGAATGACCTCACCACTAAATTTGTATTCTTTATCATCCTCTTAGCAAGGCGTGAGATCTGTAGGGCATGGAAAGATCCAACTCCCCCTACCTTTGCTAATTGCCTGAGGCAGATTATGTTAACCTGCAAATCAGATGTGGCATGTGATTCCAGAAGTGAGACGAATGTTTGGGCAGCCTTGGTGGCATGGCAATCCCGATGATTGGTTTTCCAATGATTTGTCTGGAGCCCTGCTGGTTCCCCGTACTCCTAAGTAGCAAAGGGCGCACAAAGATCGGCGAAAAAAAGGAGTTTGGAGGGGAAGGTAGTGGCTGCTTGTGGGTACGGGCAATCCAACTTGCATTAGGCCAAAACTAACGAGGGTCGGTGTAGAACGGCCAGTAGTGCATGGAGGAGCCAGTGTCCCATCAAGAGTTCCATATGTGATATATGAGGATTACCAAAAAAAAACAAAAAAAAAAAAAACATTTTATACATATAGTTTTGAGTAAATCAAACAAAATAAAATGAAAAATCCAATCTGCAGCAAGCAAGCTCTGTAAAACACGAAAGATAATCTCCCTAGCCAAGGCCCCTCTTTTATGGTTTAACTTGCTTTTATCATCTCAAAAACATTTCACGTGCAGGTATTTCTGACAGAGTTTTATTTTCCCATTGAACACCGCATTTTTATGGTGTTTGGTCTGTGCAGTTATTTTAAATGGCCCAGACAACATTTAAAATAAAGTTAATGATACGCATAGGGATGTGCATGGTGGTCTGCTGAGGCATTCTCCTCCTCTGCTGTAACGCACCTGCCTACGCGCCTCCTTAAAAGTGAAGATTTAGCATAATGCAGAATTCTGTTTTACATTTAAATCTGGGCTAAGAAAGTCAATGCATTATCTCTATCCGCACCTAACTGGATGTGTTTTAAAAGCCTACAACAAGTAAATCTTTTAAGGTCAACTCGTTCACGAACTACTTGAGGTTAGATAGCCTCAGCTATACCTTGGACTCATGTGAAGCTGACCTTAATTACAGCTAAAGGATGTTAATTCCCCAATACCAGGGTGGCCGTTTGAGGAGGTCATAGGCAGCTACCTTATGGCACCATCAACGAGAGCACACTAGGGAGCAATAAAACAGCTGTTTTGCCCAGTCAGTGCTTTCCTTTAGAAAAAATAAAATGGTTCATAGCACGTCTGCTAGGGCCCGTGCAACCACTCATACTACTCAGTTGACCTTGTTGTTCTCTCAGGCATACGAGTAAAGCATCTGTTTTGCGTCACTGTAGCCCTCCCGCTCTCAGCGCCATGAAACCGCTTGGTGTACGTGCGCTTAAAAAGTAACATTAACATAACATTAAACCTTTCCCTGTCTCTAATGTAGTTACATGTAGAGCGCCCTTGCCCCCTCCTTCTACTGACAACCAAGTCGATTGGGGCATCACTAAGGAACTAACAATACAAATGTTGGCAGATGCGGCTTCTCCATGCGGGCGAGGGGAGCGTCGCCCCACTGCTTTCTCACAGTGCGAAAAGCAGAAACTTAAAATGGTATTATAAATAGCATTTTATGTTTCTGCTTCTCGCACTGCGAGAAAGCAAAAGGGTTTGGTTGGGGGAGGTTGGGTGGGCGGTCCTGCTCGAGGGCAGGGGAGGAGTGGCTAGCCCAATGTTAATAGCCCATATTTTTACTGATGGTCTTCCCTCCATAGTGTAAGCAAAGTACACTATTAAAATATAATTCAACCCAAATTCTAAAACAGAAAATACAAATAGGAACACACCACCTCGTCCTCCGTCCATTCGCTAGCCACCCCCCACTGTTCCAGATCCTTCCTCCAGCAAGGAGACACATGCCAGCAGGTATACTATTAGTCACAATGTCTAAATCGCAATGAACATCAGGCTGGGCCATTTTTCCAACATCTGATTCAATCAGAATATCCACCGGATCTAGTACTGATCCAGCGAAAGGCCATGGATGAACACTTCACAGTCAAGGAAAAATTCAATGGGCCCATATACACAATTAAATTTCCTGGCTGTTTCGCTGGGGGTCAAGTTTTGTAATTTCACATTAATCTTGATTAGTCAACTCACTTGTAGACTTAAAATTATTTGAGAAATGTATTCAATGTCTAACTAATCCTCACAGATCAACACGCTTCCTTTGGTCGATGGACCATTAGTTCAGCAGTTGATGGTGATATTAACAATTATCTAACTAACTTACTGATCTTAGTGAAATAACCACAGACTCAGGATAAGATTCAATAAATTTGATCTAAATATCAGTCATTAATGAACGCTCATTAGTAAAAATTCCCAGTGCAAACTCCATCAACTTTCTTGGGAGAGAAAATTAATTTAGCAAATACATTCAATTCACAGACTCATTCAACAATTCAATGCATTAAGAGTGGATAAATGAAGAGACAAAAGCATAATAAATCATACATTTGCAAAAGATATGCAAATTTAAGACAGAATAATAGTTACCCAATGGTGATAACGGAAAACCATCCCTCTGGCCAAAGGACTGGTGGAGGTCCCCTGATGAAGAATCAGGAGACAAAGACTATAGGACAGGATCAGGACAGGGCAACACTTTCTAAACTCCTCTACAAACCCGACGCACCAGGGCGCATCCCTCTCTTACACTCTCCACCTCCTTGATAGTCATCCGGAATCTTCAATTTAATTAGGTTGTCTTTCAGGGGTGTATCTTCCCAGTCTGTTCTCTCCTTCCTCAGCAGCAGTAGTTCTCGCCACTCTCTCTCTCCTGCACTTGTGCTTGCCTCACTTCGCTTACATGCATGTCGATAACTAATACTTTAAGTCACTTTAGTTATAGTCTTTATTTTGGCATGTCCCACCCTCAAAAGTTGCAAATATCGATGGATTACAGAGTGTGATTGGGCAGGGGCAGGGGAGTTGTCATTACCTCATGCTGTCATATTATTTTTAATAATCATCTTTTATTTTGACAAATCCTTCCACTTTAGTTCATCCTTAACTTTATTTTACTTCACTCCCATATATCTAATGTTGCAAATCAAATAACATTTTATTTGCAGTTTCACAGCCGAGAACAACTTTCGCACGATTCTTGTCCTTGGATCTTGGCAGCTGCTCAAAGCCACACAGTCATGGGGTCCCATCATGGCTTCGCTGCGCATGGGTAGCTTGCCTCCTTCTTGCTGCCATCTTTCTTTTATTATGCGCAACAATAAGCCCAAATACACTCTTAGTAAAATAATCATAAACAAATGTTAATTTTTCAAATACATGATTTTCACTGTTCACCACCCACTTCTACACTATCCCATGTGAATATCTCTTTCTTTGAGCAAATTCATTAGCAGCAATAGCTCTCTTTAAATTCAGGCAAGCATATGCCAGGAATGCAGTGCCTCAAGACATCAGATTAATATTTCTTGCGCATGTATGAGAGTTTTTCCCTCTTAAAACGGGTTAGTCATGTTACTATCTACGCAATCCTAGTTTGCACATGCGCAAAAGCGTTTTCAGTTTAAAGCGGGTTTTAGTTGAGTTGCATTTTATTCTTCGTTATTAAAGCATGCATACAGCATTCTTCCCATATGTAAATGTTGTGTGTATATTAATTTCGTCTTCTTTACTACTTTTTACAATTAATACTGTTAATGAGGGATTAATCCGAGCTAGTTTTGTTTTCTTGAATCCTTGCGCAATCAGTACCATCCCCTTTGTATTGGCACCAATCTATCCATATCTTGGAGTGCTTCTGTTGACATCCTCTTGCTTCTTATATGGGGTTTTCCCTGCTCATATAATGATCTAACACAGTTCACTCCCCCAATGATTGGGTCATAGTGTTTTCCCATGTGCATGCAATATCCATTTTGCCCCAACCAACCCTAACCACAACAATACCTGCAGGTATCTGTTAGTTATCAAATCAGTGGCAATGAGTAGGATAATGAAAATGGGGTGTCTAGGCAGTGTCAGCTGTAATACCCCCCTCAAGAGTAAAGAGATCTGCATATTAATTGCCAAGGAGCGATAGGTTTGCCATATTTTGTGGGACCCCAGTTCACCCTGGAACAATTTTGCATGTCTGGGATTGAAGTCTGGAAAATCCTCCAGTCCCAAGATTTACCCAGACAGGGAATGACGCAGTTGTAAATACCCAAAGAATTCCCTCTTATGGAGGTCATATTTCTTCTGGAGGTCTGAGAAAAATTTGAGGGTCACACCCGAAATCATGTCACCCAAAGTAGAGATCTCAATCGCATCCAACTTTTTAAACTCCTATGGCAGCTGCATCTCCACTTCATATCTTTAAGGGTGTTGTTAGAAATGGGGGTCTCTAGTTGGCAATGGTTTGCCCCTTTGTTCAAGTAGGGACACTTCTTCCTAGTCAGGGTAAGGGAGTTACACCCCTAAATTAAGCCCTGCTCACCCCCTTGTTAGGTTGGCACAAGCAGTCAGGTAGAGTGTAAAGCATGTGCACATACCCAACAGTAATACAGTAAAAACACTGTAAAAGGACACCACACCGGTTTAAAAAAATTTCCAATATTTTACATATATTCAAAACAAGACCAAAACTGTAAGAATTCAATATACTTTGCAAGATATCCTTAAAATTGCAGAAATATCTGAAAAACATAGATCTTCCAAGTCGGTAGCTTTGTCTGGGGCTACCACGATGCTGAAACAGATCTAGCAGACCGCATTGGTATGGGCTAGCTAAAGCATAGACAAACTCGTGAACAGTACTTTTCTTGTTGCGGCTGGCACGAGGTTGCAAGCTGGTCGGGGAAACCGTCACGGTTGCCTTGCAAAATGGAAGCAGTGCACGGTGTGGTGTCCTCACTATGCAGTGCAGGCAGCGGCTCAGTGAGGATCATCCAGGCGGCATCGATGAGACCAAGGCCTATGGTGCAGGGCGAGGCGGTTCTCAATACAGTGCTGGCAGGTTGCAGTGCAAGCAACAGAGCTGGTTAGTGGAAGCGGGCGTCGGTCGGCCCAGACAGCTGTGTGGGATGAGGCAGTGTGTCATGAAACTTACGAGCGGTGCCCCCAGCCATGATGCGGTCACAGGTCTCGAAGTGAGCAGGCAACAACAATGTGGGTAGACCACGGTGGCGAAATGAAGCGTGGTGGTGCTGAGTGCAGTGCCCACAGGTCACAGTGCAAGCAGCTGCTCAGTAGTGGCGGCATCGGTCACCGTCATCAGTGGGCCCTGGGTTACAGTGTGAGATGCAGCGGTGCCTTCTGTGGTGCCTTCAGGATATGGAGCCAGTGACGGAGTTGATGATGGAGTCTTTTGCTTTTCCCTTCTCTTTGGCAACTGAAACAATGGTCCCAGATGCGGTACCCAGAGATTGGTGAAGTATTTGCAGTCCCTGAGAATTCAGAACAGGAGGCAACTTCAGGCCAACCCAACAAAGCAACAACATAGCAAAGAGGCAATACTGCTCCTGGCAGCTCTTCTTCTTGGCAGGTTCCTTGATTCCAGGGAGTTCAGATGCTCTGGACCCCAATATTTATAATCAAAATTCCTTTTGTTCTCTCAGACAGAGAATGTCTGCACTTATTCCAAACCAGGTTGGTCCTCTTTGGGACAGCTTCCCAGCAGGAGGTAGAGATAGCCCAAGATAGATTGCCCACGGCAGATAGGGCCTATTCAGGTGCAAGGGAAATCTTCTTGCCCCACTCTAAATGCAGAACAAGCCTATTCAGGTGGTAGTGAAAACTCCTCCCACTACTCTGAATGTAGCACAGGTCTATTCAGCCAGGCCCTGACTCATTCAGGAAAGGCAGGACACACATCAACTCCCCCCCCTGGTGGCTGGAAGACCGAATGCACATCCCCAGCCCCTGTCACTCCACAGCAAGACAGAAAATCCACAGACCCAGCAGAGGCCCACAGGATGGCAAAGCAGGAAAATACCTACTTTCTAAAAGTGGTATTTTCAAACACACAACATAAAAATCATCTTTACTAAAAGATGTATTTTTACATTCTGATTCCAGACATACTAAACGTAATTTCCCTATATTTTCCCAATGGGAAGTAATGCTTATAAGATGTTATAAGTAAAACTCCCATTCTATCCTATGGGACAGATAGCCTTTCCATATTGAAAAACTAAATACACTATAAATCACTACCAGGACATGCCACACACACCAGTGCATGTCCTACCTTTAACATACAGAGCATCCTGCCTACAGGGGTACATTGGGCCTAAATTAGGGGTGATTTATATGTAATAAAAGGGAAGATTAGGGCCTGGCAATTGGATGCACTTGCCAAATTGACATGGCAGTTACAAACTGCACACAGACCCTGCAGTGGAAGGTCTGAGATACCTTTTCAGGGCTACTCATGTGGAACCGGTCCTAGGATGCTTGTTTCCAGTCCAGGGAGGACCTGACCTGGAAGTTTTGGCTGGACTGTTCCAATTGGGTGCAGGCTCATGACTGATTTGCATATGACTGGTTTCAAATTGGAATGGCATGGGGAGCAAAAAAAACAACGGTTTTAGGCCCTGATCTCTGTATTGGGGTGAATGTATGACATTGTTCTGCAACCTGTCCATCAATTGTTCTTTTTGCATTACTCATGTGGGTGGAACAATCAGTCCTGCAGGCCCACTAGTAGCATTTGATTTACATGCCCTGGCACACTCAGTGCACTTTACTAGAGGCTTACCAGTAAATCAAATATGCTAATCATGGAAACGCCAATCCCTAATACAAATTTACAACAGGGGCACTTGCCCTGTAACACAGAACAGTAGTAAGAAAGTGCACAGAGAGACTATACCAGCAAAAACAAAGTCAAAACCGGGAGGTCAGAAAGCAAAAAGACAGGGAAAGCACGGCAAAAAAGCCCAAGTCTAACAGGTTTCACTCAATATTTTGAAAACCTTCTGCCGTTAACCGATTTTCTTTCTAGAACTGTTTGAAGTTTTGTTACCATATGATGCACCCTATTCTTTTGTTTTATGTATATGAAGTTGTTCTTATTGTACTTTTTTTAAATTTAATATATGAGCTGTTTTCTTAGGCTTTTCCCTCTCTCTTTTCTTTCTTTCTTCTTCCTCTTTCTTCTTTTTCCTCTTTCTTCTCTCCTTTCCCCCCTCTTTTCTTTTCTTTTCTCCCTTAAAACAAAAATCTTCTTTAAAAGCTTTTTCCCTTAGTAATGCTCATGTGCCCCCTTTGAGGTGATTCTCTTCAATGTTATATTTTATCAATCTCATTTTAATTCTGCTAACTATTTCTTTTGTACTGTTGTTTACATTGCATATTTACTTCAATAAAGCTTTTTAAACTAAAAAAAAAATATTTTGAAAACCTGCGTAGCTACTGGGGGAAGGAACGGTCCCGTCTCCCACCATAGGGAAGTGCTCTTTTTTAATATATGCAAAAGCATGGTTGCCACCCATTTCTTACCAATTTTCATTGATTATCTGTAGGTGAGTTGCTCTGTAGTAAGAGACAATATCAGATACAGATTCCCATTATAAGTGGATGCATAACATTTAGAAAGAGCAATCCTGGTGAGGACCTGGGTCCATAAAAAACTATGCAGTGTAGAATTTAAGTATTGGAAGAATGCACATGCGATATTAAAAGAAAAATTAAGAAAGTGATATAGCAACCGTGGAAAGCTCACTATGTTTAATATGGCCCAGTAGGGAAAGTGGGAGCATCGCACAGAATTTCACATCTCCTTCTCTCTTCTACTGGATAGGTTGGATGTTTTTGGCCCATGTCACTGTTGGATCTTGTGGATTATATATGCATAGATACGTATAATCCTTTCGTGACTACCTGTAGATTTCAGGACTAAGTAAGACTTTGAGGTTGGTTACCAACTGGGTATAACATGAATTTAACTGCATTGGTATGTAATCTCATGAGGTCTCCATAGACCGAAAGCATTTGTAAGACTTCGGGGCCCAAACTTTCAGGGTCTGTTAGGAATACCAGGACATCCTCGTCATACAATGCCACACTGTCGCACATACTTTTCATTCATTCAAAACCCTTCACTTGTGATTCGATGAACAGTGGTTTAATGGCGACAGTGAAGAGTAATGGGGACAGAGAGCATCCTTGTTTGGTGCCTCTTTAAATCAGAAAAGATTTGGAGACCCCTGCTCCTACTCGGACCATTACAGAGAGACCTGTGTAAAGTACTGTGATATGTTTGAGAAGTTTGGGTCCCATGTTGATGCATTGCAGCAGAACTATTAGGTAGCCCCAACTCACTGGGTCGAACACCTTTTCTAAATCAGTAAGAAGCAGGTCTACTAATCTGCGTGCCAGTGCATTGTGCAAAGGTCTAATGTTGTGCTGGGTGACCCACTGCTGCACTAAGCCAGCCTTATCCAGACTGGCCAAAAACTAAATACTTTTTGTTAGGTGATTCACCAGAGCCTTGGCAATGACCTTGACCTCCATATTCAAAAGTGAAATAGCTCTGTAGGAGGAGCATAGAGTTAATGGGAGGCCTGATTTAGGAATAACAACAATTTCTTCCTTCTGAAGATCCGGAGATAACACCAATGTCTCCAATGAGTCATTCAATAGGGTGGCTGGTGGGCCTAATAATTTAGAAGAAAGGCCTTGAAGAATTCCAGTGGTCATCTATTTGGGCCCTTAATCTTTCTGAGCACCATTGTATCAGGGCTGCCCCCAAGTTTGGGGCTATGAGATCTCCTTCTAATTTGTCAGAGCAGTGCCATTCTCGAAATTACTTAGCATATGTGTACTTCTCACACAAATAACCATCCTTCAGTTCACAATTTTATCAAGGTTGGACTATGGTAACTCCCTCTATCTAGGTGCCAACAAATCCTGTATTGCTCGCCTCCAAAGAATCCAGAATGTGGCAGCTCGCGCCTTGCTAGCACTGCCTAAATCATGTTCGGTTGCACACCTTTTTCCTAAGCTGCACTGGCTGCCGATAGCGGAAAGAATTAATTTTAAGTCTTTGTGTGTGGCCCATAAAATCTTGACTTGTCAAGGACCGACGATTTTAGCAGATCTGCTGGTCCAATATGTACCAAATCGCCCTTTGCGATCAACTAATCTGGCTCGGTTTGTACTCCCCGTTTTCACAGAGCCAGAGCAGGCGGTCGCTCCTTTAAAGTCCAGGCAGCGCGCCTTTGGAAGTCTCTTGCAATCCCTATTTTTTATTTTTTTTATTTTAGTCCTCATTTCACCACTAGCGTATGCAAATTATTTCCTACAGCCCATTCTTGACCTGGGCGCCCCGGGCCAGAGTTCTTGTTTTCGCCTGGGGCCAACCCGGCCTGCCTTTTTATACCAAGGCATGGTGTAATCATAGGACCATTCGGGCTTTAGCCCAACCTCATTAGTGTTCCCCATTCTATGAAAGGTTCCCAAACCGTAATATTTACATTGTGAGACAGTGCTGATTCTAATCGTGCGGTTCTCAACGTTGCTCTAAGCCAATTTTCATAAAGTGGGGGGCTAGCATCCTTCCAGATCTTACAAATTTCTCTTCGAGCAATTAAAATAAAGCAGAAAAATAAAGCAACTTGTGTCTCCCTTAATCCACTAATAAGGTCCTCATCCAGGCCAAACATAACTCTAGCTATGTTCAGTCCTAGTTTTATTTTAAAGATACTCTCCATAGCCTGCTCCACTCTACCCTAGAAGGGACCCACTACCGGACAGTCATAAAAGATATGGATATCGTCTGCCTCGGCAAGTCCACATCTTGGGCAGAGAGGAGACGGACTTACGAACTTCGCTACTTTTTTTGGCGTGTAATGTAGCCTATTTATAGTATAGAAATTATTTTTTTTAAGAGAAGCAGACCTGACATATTTATAGAGTACTTCAAGAGAGGTATAATATAAAATAACTGAACCTGCCTCGAGCCTAGAAGAGCTCCAGACACGATATAGAGGGGGGGAATGTAATTCCTCTGCCTCCAGCATTTTCCTATACCAGAGTCCAACTTCCTTCTTCCTAGGCCCTAGAAGTAGGAGAGCACACTTGATTTCCCAGTTACCACCAATGTTCTCTTTCTCTGCAGAGAACCAAGAACAGAGTTGGATGTATTTGAATCTGGAGTAGGAGTCCCCAATCTTAGATCTCAAAGCCTCCCACGGGAGGACCCCTTCTGATGTTACTAGGTCCGACCAGATTCTTATTCCTGCTCTCCTGAAGGGAAGGGACAAAGTGTCCCTAAGACATAGGAGGAGACCCGGGGAATCCCAGATTAGGGCACAATCAGAATAGTATTTTATGCCCCACCTGCCTTTAACTCTGTTCCATACAGAAAAAGCTAGTTTTAACACCTTGAGGTGAACCTTTTTGTAAAACTTTGCTGCTCCAAATTTATACAGAAACCCAGAACCGCCTCCTTCTTGATCAACCATTATATTCAAAATCCTCCCCCAGTTGGAGTCATCAGGGCTTGAAAGAAGACATCAGATGTTTTTCAGCTGGAAGGATAGAGCATACCAGTGTGCCTCAGGAAGAGCTTATCTCCCTTTTAACAGTCTTCTATTTAACTTTTTTCAGGATAGTCCAGAATTTTTGTTAGCCCAAATAAAGCTGCCAATATTTCCCTGGATATTCGCCAAAATTTTATCTGAAAAAATCAGGGGTATCGAGTTAAACAAGTAAGTTAACTTGGGCAGGATTACCATCTTGACCAGGTTAACTCGGCCATAGATTGTAAGGGGAAGGTTCTGCCATCTAGAGAAGAGATGATTGATATCCTTGCCTACCTTCTTTATATTAGTTTGAACTATACTGTTAAGGTCTGATGTAATTATTATGCCCAGATATCTAAACTGGCTGCTGCGAGTTCCTTCCCAGTTGTCGACCCTCCAGCACATGATTTCAGTTTTCAAGTTGTTAATTTGGTATCCCGAATGAAGGCCAAAATCGGTCATTATCTCCTCGACTCTGGGGAACACCTCAGCGGGGTTGCTGGTATACACCAAAAGATCATCAGCATATAGAGCCAGTTTACAACTATAATCCCCGACACTAAAAGGTGTTATTGACTCATCGATGCGCAGTGCCTGTGCCAAAGGCTCAATATAGAGGTCAAACAGGAGGGGCAAGATGGTGCACCCCTGCCTGGTACCCCTCTTTATACTAAAGCTAGGTGTCAAAAGACCGTTCAATAGTATTACAGCGGAGGCACCCTCATAGCACCCTCTCAGAGTTTGAATGAAGGTCCCATCAAAGCCCACGATACTGAGTATATTCCACAAGAATTCCCAGTTGACACGGTCGAAGGCCTTCGCCGCGTCATATGCGGCTACCGCCAAGGGCTCCGACCGGGCCACCACTAGATCTATACTGCCAATCAACTGCAGGGTCAGCTCATGAATGTACCTTCCGGGAACAAAGCCTTTCTGTTACGGGGAAATAAGTTGTAGAGCCAATCTAGCCAATCTCCCTGCCAAAACACTGGTAAAGATTTTAAAATCAGTGTTCAGCAGGGAGATGGGCCTATAAGAGTCTGCCTTGAGGGGGTCCTTCCCCGGCTTTCGAATGAGCACAATAATGGACTCCTTCCACGATGCTGGCACCCTACCCTTCGAGGTATAGATATAGTTGAATAGCTCACATAGCCTTGGCACCAAACAATCTTGAAAAACTTTATAGACTTCGCCGGGAGGGGCATACGGTCCTGCTGCTTTATTATTTGTTATTTTTTTAACAGCTACAGCGTTTTCCCGCTGTGCGCTGAGATTTAAAAAATGGCTTGTTTATGACAAAGCCAGCTCGTCATCCGCGTAGCGCTGGTAACGCCCATGACGAGCTGGCTTTGTCATCAGCACTAAAGGGGTTAATATGATCCCTGATTTCTTCCACCGTAAAGGGGCTATTGAGGATGGTTCGACCTTCATCGGTCATGCTGGGCAGGGCCTTGCTCTCCAGCCACCGTATGGTGTTCTCGTGGCTTGGAGATGGTTCTTCCTCATAAAGATTAGAGAACATGGAGAGGAAATGCTCTTCCATATCCTTCTGGTGGCAAGATATATTTCCCTCGTCATCAAGCATTATCATGTCTATATTATTCCTCATCCGGTCCGCTCTGATCGTACTTGCCAAGATCGCTCCAGCTCTCTCCCCATACTCATAATTATCCATGGCATGTACATCCCATTGGGCCTTTATTTTTAAGTCTAGGAGCCCTCTATACTCTTATCGGAGGAGTTCCAACTCCTCTAAGACCTGTGATAGATTTTGTGGTTGGGCACACAATCTTGCATTCTCTAGCGAAGCTATTTTGTTTTCCAGGATCTTAAATTTCCTCGCCTCCTCCCTATTTTTCGAACAAATCAGACTATGGAAAAGACCTCTAGTGTGAGCTTTCCATGCGTCCCAGACAAATTCAGGGAGAGTAGAACCAATATTATCGTAGAAGCAGTTGGCTATAGATGTTCTGACAGTGGAAACTATCTCTTGGTTGTTTAGAGCTGACCTTTTTAGAGTCCACCTGGGTGATATTGTGGTTGTGGCCCCTCTAGTTAGAACCGAGAACAGAATGGGTGCGTGATCTTATATGATGGTAGGTAGTATTCTTATATCCTGGAGGGCCTCTAGACAATACCTATCAACCAGAACATAGTCCAATCTTGACGCATGGCCATATTTTTTGCTAAAATAAGTGAAGCCAGGTATAGTCCCTCCCTTAACCTTCCAGGCGTCGGTTAAACCAAGCTCATGCATCATGTTGACCATAGCCCGTCGAGTTCGCGGTGCGGCAGCATGGTGAGAGTAGTTGGAGCAATCCCGCTGAGGATCGAGCAGAACGTTAAAGTCCCCCCCTATTATGATAGGTGAACTAACCTCAACCAGGTCGGACTGTACTTTAAGTAGGTGGGTGGGGTCATCTATATTCGGACCATAGTAAGAAACTATTGTCTGCACATTTCCACCAAAATCTAACTGCACCATGACCCACCTTCCTGATTGGTCGGTTGATATTGACTTCATGGAGCCTCCTGCCCCTGTCTTTATCAAAATTGCAACCCCCTTATTTGCGACCGACTGCCCAGAACAGCAAAAAGCCCCAATCCATTTGAGTTTCCCAAAGATCTCATTGCCCTCACTGAGACTTAGATGGGTTTCTTGGCCGGGGATTCTTCTATGTACTTCAGGATGAGCCTTCATCTTCTGGGACAGAGGAGCCCATTGATATTCCAGGAGATATAGGATACCTTATTGATGGACATTAAGTGGTCTCCTTACCCTCCGCCCCGAACCCCATATAGTCGATAGGGACCTTCTGCAAGCTAGTGTGGAATGAGGACTTATTTTTCGTTTTTTTCTTCCCGCAAACCCCCCCACCGTGCCCCCCTTCCCCTACCCCATTTCCCCCGTGCCCCCTGGACCCACTTCCTTCCCTGGAGAACCCTCCCTTTCTTCCTGAGCATGTGCTCTTAGATGGTAGCCCCCCCCCCCTAGTGTATGGTTCAAGTGCAATACAAATAATTTCAGCAAAATTTTTTCAATACTCGGTGGTGAATAATGTAGAGTATGTAAATATACGTAAAGTGTGAGCTAGGAAATAACTATGTATCCTATTACTGGATCTACAGTTCTCTAAAGAAAAAGGTCCCCCTAGCGGCCATCTGGCTGTCTGGACATGCTACTTCCCCCTTCGCTACCTGCCCTTATTTTTTCAATCAGGTTATCTGAGTACTCAACCTGACGTATATTATGCATATGATTACTCCACATAACACGAAGCGTGGCGGGGAACTTCAACTGGGCGCGAGCCCCCAAAGAGTTAAATATTGCCACTCGCTTGCCCAACTCCCACTGTTTTGTGGCTGTTATGTGTGAAACATCCGAGCGAATCATGAAAGTGAATGAGCTGTAGAAAGTAGATGATTTTATGGAGCCTGCTTTAAGGGCCAGAGATAGGATCCTTTCTTTAGTGGCATAGGTAAGGAAGTTCACCAAAATTTTTCTAGGGCGCTCCTTCCCTAAGTTCCGCCTATATGGATCGCGATGTACCCTCTGGATATCAACTAATAACTCTGAGTCCACGTCGGGGGAGTCCTTTAGCACTGTTGTTTTTAAAAGTGCCACTATAAATGCCTTGATATCGCTACCTTCGAGGTCATTCAACATTTTTTTATTGTTCTTTCTTGAGTGGTTTTCAAGCCTCTCAATGTCCTCCCGCATCTCCCGATTCTGCTGGGCGAGTTTACCCATTGCGGCTGTAGAGGTGCCGAGGGCTTCCTTAATTTTTGGCAGCTCTACTTCTAATGCATCCGTCCTCGATGCAACCTCCTCCACTTTCCGGGTGAGTGCCTCACAGGAGGCCTGAATAGCATTCTGATTTGCTTCCGAGATAGTGAACCGTTTTCCGATATCTTCCTTTAACCCTAATAATATATCAGCCAATGTTCCAGGAGCTGACACTGTAGCTGACATTGTAGGAATATTGTCTATTGGTATGACTTTGATTATAGGGGGATCTTCCTCTCCTATTTTACAACCCCCATCTCTCAAGCTGCCCTTCTCATCCACATCATCCTGTACAATATCTTGAATATCTTGAATAGCCAAAGCGGAGAAACTATTCGACAGTTCTAGTGTTGGGTGAACTGTATCCTGTACAGGGGATGAGGAAAACTGCAATGATGAGCGGGGTGGGCTGGACGAGCTGGATGAACTGAGACTAGGAGGCAGGAGTGCGCCTGTTATTAGCCCCCCTGAAGAGGTCGCTCCCACTGTATCACTTGTAGTACTTGTAGTGCTTGTGGGCATATTGCTTATAATACTTGTAGTACTTGTAGTGTTTGTGGTGGATACAGTACTAATTGTTGCCATATTTTTGCCTTTATCTGCAGGGCTGGAGGACAGGACCTTGTAGTAAGACTTCAACGATGGTGTAACTTTGGGTAGGGCAGCTGTACCACCAGATAAACTAGCTCTTGCTTTCTTCTTACTTTTCCCTTCACCTGGGGGGGTGTCCACCCTCCTGAAGTTTGCCCTGCCTTTCCTAGCAATAGCCTTGAGTTGTATCACAGGCGGGGAGATAAGTGGTTTTGGGGGTATTGTTACGACGTTCGCAACCCGATTTCCCAGGGTGTATCGAGTAACCCCCGTCCGGGAGGTAGAAGTGTCAGGATTACAACCACGGCTATCTGGATGGATTTTTGGCTGTAGACTTACAACGTTATAGTCACTCTCCTCCATACAGGAGACCCAATCTCAGTGCCGGTTTTTGCTGCCAGTACCCTGCGTCTTACAGATTGGGGTAAATTTATATATATCCGTGACCGGGATGCCGCCGTAATTACAGACCCTGTACCCCTGCTGACTGATATGGGAGAGAGAAAAGATATTTACCGTACCCTCTGACTTCTTGCAGATTCCCGCCCAGCAACAGAAGTACCTTGCTGTATCTGACGTCTTACCGGGAGTGGGGGTGAGCCTTACAACACCGACATCCACGTAAACCTCCTGCCCTGCAGATCTGACCCCTCCAGATCCCAGAATCAGCCTTCTGGGGCTCCGCCGCCAAGACCTAGCAGCTCCGAGCTCCCTGACTCACCGTCGTCACCCCCAAGGACCATCCGCTCACTTCGCTCCACAGGTGACGCTGACGCTGGAAGGGGAGTCAATGCAAGTCGATGCAGTCGGTATTCTCTAACAAGCTTTCCCAAAGCACAACTCTCCACAAAATCCTCTGCTCCACAGGTGACGCTGACGCCCCACGGGGGGGGGGGGGTCGATACGAGTCATCAGTCACAAACCAGCTATCCTCCCCTCAAGGCGAGACTCTCCAGACAATCCTCCGCCACTCTCTATCTGCAATCTGTAGTCCGTATCAAACAAACCGCTGATTCACCGCCGAGAAAACAAGCAGTGCTGACTCTTCGTGGACGCCATACACTATGGGAGGAGCTCCGTCACGGCCGTTAGTTTCCGGCCGTCATGTTCTCCCCCTTGAGAGCACCCCTCTTCCAATCCCTATTAGAGGACTTCAGAACCACCTGGCCTTTCGAAAGGCTTTAAAGTCCTGGCTCTTTCCAGCTTAGGATGCTCTCCATCTTCCGAGTGGTCTTAGCCCTTGCTTAGGTAGCGCTGGGACGCCCCGTCACTGGGGCAGCTATGCGCTTTACAAAAATTAAAATAAATAAATGATAAAATAAATGATAATGCTGTTGTAGAGCATCTTTTTTAATGTGAAATGTACACCTATCTGGCAACTGCACAATCAGCACAATTATCAATGCAAGCACCTCAGTTAATAAACAGTACTTTAAAATGAGTTGTAGGCTGAGCCTAGGACAATACCTGCATAAATTAAGCACTACAAAATACCATAATTTTTAGGTCTCTGAAAACCATTGTACTCGAACTGGCAGAAGCCCTGATTCACAAATATTTAGCATGGTTGAATATTACTGACTGGGAGTGGTCACAGTTACCTACATATTTCCACTTTTTACTATTGCATTTTCTTTTGGAATCAATCAGCAGCAATCATTTTGATAGATGTGCCTCCTTCCAATTCCTAGTCTTCTTGTCTTTGAGCAAATATATACATTAGCTTTGTGAACTGTGTTGTGGACCAGAGGCTCATAGTACTTAAAATGTATGTTCTCAGTCCAAAGAATTTCGAGTAGCGTTTTGCTTTTAATTTCTTTTCCGTAAGTCTTTCATGAAACATCTGCTACTTATTACAAACTATCCTTTCTTTCACATCATAACAATTACTTTTCATGTAATTTTTTCATCACTTGAATTTTCAAACAAAATCTCAGTTGATGAGCCTGACGCCACCATTCTGAGCACCCCATATGGGTCTTTCCATTCAGCACACTAGGATATGATATTTTTGTCACATTCCACAGCCCTGTTTCTCTTTTCCTCCCTCTCGCTAGCTCTGTCACTTTAATTTTCCCTACTCTTTACTTGTCAATCGAGCATTTCACTTTCAGACCAGTAACATGTTGTATTCAGACATCACACGTGGACATGCAGTTTACTGTTTAACTATCACAATCTGCCCCCATCTCCCTCATAAGTCACAGGGTTTGAATTTCTAACCACCTGTTACAAGGACTCAGTTTAATACACCAATACAAATTAAAAAGTCAATTAGACTACGACCCATAAAAACCCACTAAGCAATACTGTGTAGAATTGTGTCGTGGTCAAGGTCAGTCCCACTAGATACGTTCGGGGACACAGTGGAGCTCTACAACCTCATTAGTAAATGAATAACACACAAAAAAATAGCTCCACAAAAAACAGGGACGACCTTTTAAATGTTTATTTCTAAAACCAAAGTCTAGTGCATGAAATATGAACAGTAACCACATTAGCAAAACAGAAAGTAGCAAGCCTAAAAAAATCCAATTTTTTGTAATGTATCATAAGCATACCATTCCCAGTAAGAATAGCTGTTTAGCTATTCTCTGTCACATCTCTTGCCCTGGAATGAAAAGCAGTGCAAGGGTGAAGGTCACTTCTCTACACCGCTCCAGGAGCAGCCCCCAATAGAGCATGGTTCTCTCTGCAAACCAGCATAGCCAGGAGCATGACAATACTATTGCAAAGTCTCTCCAAAATGTGGTCTGATACCTGGGATTTATACTATCTGATCACCGATTGTATCTAGTTTATTTAATAAAAGAGTACTTGTAGACACTAAACAAATATAGTGATCAATTCTTCATCTTAATTTACATGTATTTATTTATTTGTTTGTTTATTTATTTACTGAGCTTCTAGAGCGCGGCAGCTACCCAAAAAGGGTTTCCCCACGCTGGACGGACTAAGTGCAGGTAGCTTATTTATACCGATAGACAAAGTGTTCTATTGGCCTTTGCTTCTGCCATGTGTTCTGGAGCATGGAATATGGAATCATGTCTTACGCTAACATGATTCCAGATTCCTGCATTCAGACGGGGCGGTCGCTGAGGCAGGATTACCGGTACTTTCTTACCTGAATGAAAATAAACCATCTCTTCATACTCACCTTGACTCCTGAAGACTCCTTATCCTACAATATTTGGCGACGATCCTACTCTGTAGTCTAATCCGGCCATCACCATCTTCAAGAACCTGCGGGCGGTTTTTACCGTTCATGGTATTTCGGCGTTCATACTGCTCCCATGTGAATTTTTCATGGACGCTTTTGATGATTCTCTATTCCTAGAGTTCCACAGGTAAACACCGCATTATTTTCATTTGTTTGGCAAAACTTTGCTGCCGCGCGTCATTCCTTATCAGCGCTAACCGGCAGACATTGCCACAAGACCCTTTCTTCATTATTTAAAACGCGCTGACCGCGAGACACAGCAACTTGACGCGCACACCCTATCATGCGCGCTTATGCATGACGTCATCGTGCTTTCACGCTCGGCAGCCATTTTCTCTAATTTGCCAACCAGCTTTGCCAATCACGTAGCGTTTTTGACTGTTTTTACCGTGTTTCACGCTACCAAGGCAATTTACTTTATAATTTTCTTCAAATTCGTCACTTCTTTAAAAGAATTTATAACTAAACAATATCCTCTTCAATTAAACAGCCTACGTGACTTTAAGTGAATAAAAAAAAAAACCAATTCTTCTCATCTCAATATATTTAAGTGAGTTAACAAATCTTCAAGAATTCATTGATATCATTCCTGCCTCAGCCTAAATCCGCATACAATACTTATACTTAAAATGGCTACAACTGCAAACTCTACTATTGCACCGCCTCCTCCGTTTCTAGTTGATGGAGATACACCTACCATTGAATGGGAAGAATGGATAGGTATTTTTGAAAATTACTTGGAAGCCATCGATGGACTTAGATTTCCTTTGACACGAAAAAAAGCAATCTTATTAAACTCCCTCGGAAAAGGAGGTCAACATGCATTTAAATTCTTACCAGAATTGCGTGGTGCGGATGGCGAACTTGTTGAAAACCCTTATGTAGAAGCAAAAATGAGACTTGAAAAATACTTTGGAAAAAAAGTCAATATTGTCATGCAAAGACATAAATTTTATACCATGCCGCAAAAAGACAAAGAATCGGTTGATCAAATGGTCACACGTTTGAGGGAACTCTCGTTAAAATGCGAATTTGGTCCCATGACTGATCAAATGATCAGAGATCAGTTAATTGTACAATGCAAAAATAAGAGGATGCAAAAAAAACTTTGGCCCGCCAGAAATCCAAGTCTAATGGAGGCAATCGCTATTGCTAAAGTCGTTGAAGAATCCAATAAATGTATGGAGGAGATGCAAAACTTGGAGTTAAAGAAGGATGATTCAGTTAACATTATTAACAGACTTGATAAGAACTTTACTTCTACAGATGTCAAGCAAAAGAACTCAACCTCTGCTGATGTTAGACCCAAAATTGCAAATTTTAAACCAAAAAACAAGAATGTTGGTCCATTTTCTAAAAGTAAATTTGTTGGTTGTTTCCGCTGTGGAAGCATGGCTCATGCAGCAGATTTCGCAGGTTGTTTTGCAAGAGACAAAACTTGTATGAAATGTGGCAAAAGAGGTCATATCAGCAAAGCCTGTAGGTTTCCATCACTCAATAAGGTTGCATATATTGATGATGACAATGTTTCTAATGAAATGTCTTTATGCATAGAAGAATACAATGAACAGCAAAATTGTCTTTGTGTTGGTCTTCAAAGACCTAAAGCTACCTTTGTAGTCAATGGAGTTGCCATAACACTCCTAGTTGATCCAGGTTCTATGTTTTCGATCTTTCCTATGCGATTGTTCAACGAACACTGGCCTAATATACCACTCCACAAAAGTGATATTATTCCTAAAGGGTATAGTGGCCAAATTATTAACATCATGGGTGTTATGGATGCTTCATTTGAATTTAAAGGAAGATGTTCTTCAGGGAAGGTATATATTTCAGACGAAGGTCCAGCCATTTTAGGCTGGATACAACAATATGATCTACATATCATCCTAGACCCAAGATCTATTGAAAGTGTGTTAGTTGTTGATGACTTTCCAAATGTTAATGCCATACTGGTGGAGAAGTGTGGCTCACTGGTTAGAGGCAGCAGACCCGTAAACAGAGAACGGCCTGGGACCAGGGTTCGATTCCCGACGCGGCAGGGTCATGGACCAGGGTCAGCAGACTCGATAATTCTCGCCTCGGTGCCTACTCTAGTCAGAAACCACACTCGGCAACTCTGGGCATCAGCTTGCCTCATCTTCACAACGGCCCCCCCAGACCGCCGGGGATGCTTGGTCGCACCTTAGAGATACCCATCAGGGACCATATCTCAGGGTGAGCCAGGACGGGTTCCCCAGCGGTCGAAGCGTGGAGATACACCTCCGGGAGTCGATTCCTAGTGCTATATAAACCCACAATTAATTAATTAATTAATACTAGATAAATACATTGATGTTTTTCAAGCAAACCTAGGCAAATTAGAAGGGTACATGCATGAAATAAAACTTAAAAAAGGTGCTTCTCCTGTGAGACATACGCTTAGAAGAATTCCTATTGCTATTCGCAAGGAAGTAAAAGAAATGTTAGATGATATGCGAGAACAAGATATAATAGAACCTATAGAAGTCTCTGAATGGCTTTCTCCTGTTGTTATTACTAAAAAAAGGATGGTAAGCTTCATTTTTGCGTGGACCTTAGGTCCCTCAATCAGAACACAAAGCTATTGGTTAAAAAGCCAGGTTTTAAGGGATCTGCGGAAGCGTGTGTAGATGGTTTATTTGCGGATGTCAGGGGGGCGAGAGTTACATAGTGATGGACCCAGGTAGAAGAAAGATCTCCCACCCATCCTGGAGAGTTTGATTCTAGGTACAGTGAATTTTTCATGAGTTGTAGACTGTAGATGGCGAATGGCAGTGTAGGGATGTACAAGGCATTGTAAGTACTGTGGAGCCGTTCCCATTTTGATTTTAAACACATACCTCAGTGTTTTGAATTTGATACGACTCTCTACCCTGAGCCAATGTAGGTCGCAGAGGTAGCCGGAGATGGGGGTGGCTTTGGGAATCCTGCACAGTAGTCTCGTGGCAGAGTTCTGTACCAGTTGCAGTCGTCTGGTCACTGCCTTGTTAGAACCCAAATAAAGGACATTTCCGTAGTCCAGCCGAGATGTTATAAGGGCATGGACCACAGATCTTTGGGTGCAGTGCTTAATTTGTAAAATATGAAGTACAGGTGCTCAAGTTTTTGAAGGAGGCCACACCCACTTCCACTGGCTCCACCCACTTCCTTCACTCACTCCACCCACTTACTCTATTGGCTCCACCCATATCCTCAACTGGCACAGCTGAAAGCCACATGTAATACCCGCCTGATCTGAATTCCTACCTAGGTAATATGATGGTTGACTTGCTGGTTTTCAAGCTCCTTGGAAAGTATATCTTAATAAAAATCAAGGCAAACCACAAAAAGGACTAGATGTCATGACTTTTGGAACCGAAGATAATGAACTTTTTTGACCATTAAATGTCTGACTCCAAACTAATTCTGATATGACTATCTACTTCTGTTGTATTTTAAGTCTCCCCAGGCTTGACCCTAAACTGCCCCAAACCAGTTTATTACTAAAAGACAGTATGATATATGACATCATAGAGCTCTACTCTGGAACCCAAACAGCTTTGTGGTGGGTTAATATAGAGAAATATATGTTAATTTGAGTAATGGACATGTGAGTCTGTTAGTTGCATTGAAGGGATAATGGAGGGATAGAAGAGGGAAGCGTCTAGAAAGTGTTATTTAGGAAATCGTAGTAAAATGAGGTTTGAGGTGGGTTGAGAGAGGGATAGAGGAGGGAAGAATCTAGAAAGGGTTATTAGGGAGATCATAGTAGTAAGATGAGGCTTGAGATGAGTAAAAGGAGAGATGGAGGACGGATAAGTCTCTAGAAAGGGATTTACTCTCACAAGTACATTGTAAATGGGCATGAACCAAACATTTCTTACCCAATTGCCACCCCATAGCCCTTAAAATAATGTTCCCAACATCCAACAGTGCCTTTTGCTCCTTAACATGAAGGTAATACACAATGATGTAGCTGTCAAACCCCAACCAGCACAGAATATAATTGACATCAGACTATAAAGAGGTATGTATATGTTTTAAACTGTGCATAGAAGAAGAGACCATGGCCTGAAATAATTTGAATGTTCATACCACCCTGTTTCATTTTCATGTATAGCAAACACGACATTTGAAGGTTAATAAACACAACTGTACAAAATGCACTACACACAATATTACAAATGCACAGGACACTTGAAACCGCCAAATACGCCCTGCTGGATTTGAGAACACATTTTGCATTCTGTCATTTTAACACATAAAATGTTTAATGAATCAATACATTTTGTAACAATTAAACAATAACCTTGCAACTGAAAAAAGTAGGAAAATCACACTGAGCCTTTATATTGGGATTTGTCTTTGTTTTACATTTCAAATCAAACTTAAAAAAAACACACACATTTGTCTTCCTCTTAAGAAAATTAATGAAACCCACAGCACCTGTGGCCAAAGTGCATTCTGTCTGCGTTGCTCTTCAAAATAGAGAGGAACAGTCTCAACGGTGACCCAGGCATCGGACTAGGTACAGAGAAAGGGGCAGAGGCTTGAAGTCAACAGAGCATTGGGAGTTGGCGTGTTGTCATACAATTATGTGGACATGATAGATATAGAACCTTGAAGACTGGGACAGCACATTGAAGGAAGTGGATGTGGATAAGCAAGTGGAGGGGCTCCAGGCAGGTCAGACCATGGCTCAAAACAGTTTGTAAACCTGTAAAGAAAGGAATGTCCGCCCTCCCTCAAAGGCCAATTGACCCAACCCAACAGAGGAGCTAATTAATGACAAATGTAAAGCATGTCGTTAAAAGTTGGACTAAACAGATGAACATTAAAAAAAAAAGTCAGAAAAAACCAATAAGCGTACGAATCAATCTGTACTTGAATGCTCGAGATCTAAAAGAGAGACGGTTAACATTATTTATAGAGTGCAAACTTTTGGGTGTTTAGCCAGCTTCTAAGTGCCTGAGCCGTGCAATGCCGAGGAGCTGTGCAGAGATTATTTATTTGAAATTAGCGCTCTTTCACTAAATTTATCACAGGAACTAGATGGGATTTAACAACGAGCCCCAGCTTCGCTTTAAGACCCGGTGATTCTTGGAAAATCACTTAATCTCCCCGTGCCTACCAAATAAAAATAATAAGAATGTGTCTTTGGGTAACATTTCACAATTGTTCCTCGCTGAGCACCACAAAAAAGTAAATATTTTTTTAAATATAACACATGTTTTTCAATCCTAGTTCCCAGGTACAGAAATGTAATCAATTATAACACCAAGGAGAGTCTCTATATTCCATATGCGCAAAGTCTCTTCAATTATCACACCACCGTCAGGTTGTAATATTGTTGTGTTGATCCAATTTTATTCATACAGCCATGAACGTCCTTCCATCAAAAATGTATACAGCCACAGCCAACACGTGTTTTGTCTGGCATTAATGTCATGCCATTTGACTTCTTCAGGGCTGTAAGCCAAGAAGATAACGTTACCAATCTATATATTATACCTGAAGCAAAACCAATATGGTTTGAAAGAGTTATTTACAATTAATAGGCTAAATCACCACCTATGTGAAGTAGATAGTTCCAGTGCATCAATGTGTTGACAAAGTAAAGGAAGAAAAAGACACCACATAATCTGGTGCAAGCCCTGGTGTTAAAAATAACAAGAGAAATTCCAAAGTCCCAAAAGTGTCAGAAATGAATTGTAAATTAATTACCAAATCAAAAAATTGCTTCTATCCTTTATCTTATTTATGAGATTTCTGTACAAGTCACCAGTTGCTGCGCTCTGAAACAAAAGGAATTCATCCTTAGTCTCGCTTCGCCATACTGTTATCAATTTATCCACAGTATTAATATACTCACTGTAAAATAAAAAGGAAATGCGAGGAAAATCTTCACTCGCTAGAATCCAAACTCATATCCAAAATCCATTAAATTGTACTCCTTCACGTTATTTGCAACCTGCAATAAAATAATTATATATTCCTCAATTCTTGTCCCTAAATCATAGCAACGTAAATTACATGTGTAGCCACACACGGCGTCTCACTCACCTATAGTAAATCTTCCCACTGTCAAAAATAGGTGTCAGGACTATATATCCAATTTGTCGATGTCAAGTATCCAAGCACAGTTATCAATCCAGACGTCTCAAGTTCTCACTACGGGTACATAAATTATATATATGTAGAGGCAAAACCTTATAATTACAAAACTAGGGCGAGTGTATTACGAATTGCTCAAAATATAACTCCCGCTTACCTCCAAAAACAAGCGTGTACGCTTGTTCGGGCATACCGATCAGCTACTGGCGTTTTGCTCGGGCGCCATTATTCCTAAATATCAAGTTCCTCCACGTCAGTACCTCAGTCGCCATCTTGGAATGGCTAATTCTTACTTAGAGTAAAGGCTCCTTAGCTCATAAACACGTTAAAGCTAAAGTTTAATCCGCCACGTATTATATGTTATTTTATATACTTTGCACTCGTTTGTTTTCAAGCGATAAATAACAGGTTCATCCACGTCAGTTACTTAGTCGCCATCTGTTCGAACCCTAAATAACCAGTTTATCCACGTCTATTACTTGGTCGCCATCTTGGAGTGGCTAATTCTTACTCAAAATGTATCGTCTGCAACTCATAGACTCAATAAAATAAAGGTTTAATCTGTAACACTACCTTTTATATAATAAAGGTTTAATCTGTAACACTACCTTTTATATAGTATAGTAATACACTCGTTTTTGTATTCAAACCCTAGACAATCACGTTACCTAATTCCATATATACAATACAAGGTCCCTCTCCTATCTTAATCTTAATGTATGCTCATAGCGGCACGAGACCAAAGGACTACTCACTTCCATTCCATCGCCCAACAAGTCGGCCACTTCGAGAAATCCCATAAATTATGTACATTTAAAACATGTGAAAATGGGAGAAAGAGCAATATGAAAGACAGGAAACCATATCAATTGTACTGTACATCTCATGGCATATATCACAATCCAAGTTTGTTTCTTAAAAAGCACTTATTGTATTTACAGAGGCAACACTATATAACTGGGTGTACATACATCCAAGAAAATACATACAATCCATATCACAGTAATACTCAAAATCACATATAATTCTCTATTTTTGAGTTCCTAATCACCCAAGAAAAATTGAAGCTCAGGGTCTAAATTTAATCCCTCTTCCACTGCCCGTAAAACCATGATCCATCTTGCCTCTTTACGTCTGAGTTTCAGGGTTCTATTCCCACCCCGTCTGTCCATGGTAACATGTTCAATTCCATGATACGTAAATCTATGGTTTATGGAATCATTGCCATTCCGGATCAGGTGAGAGGCAATAGGGTACCTGGTATCGCCATTTTTAAGTGCGCGAAAATGTTCCATCATTCGATCCTTCAGTTTTCTCACAGTGCTTCCTACATAAATTTGACCACATGTACAGGCAATAACATAAATTACATATGATGTCTCACAGTTAATAAATGACGTAATTCTAAAGGTACCTTTATTATTGTATGTAAAGGTCTGAATCTTTTTTGTGGCCCATCTGCAGCAGCTACAGAATCCACAGTAATGGAATCCAACTGGTTTAGTACGTAGCCAGTGATCCGGTTTCGCTGGTTTAGTCTGTCTCGGATAACTGGGACTCACTATATTTGCTATTGTCGTACCTTTACGAAATGTCAGACTGGGTCTCTCAGTTAAAAATGGTAATAAGTCATTGTCTGTACGTAATACATGCCAATGTTTACTAAGGATCGCATACAGTTTATGACTTCCTTTGCCAAAGTTAGTAATCATCCTCACTTTGTTTGTGCTCCTGATTTGCACATTAGAATTCTTGGGTTTCAACGTATCACTTCTCTTTAGTTTACAAACCCTATCACAGGCTTTAGTAATAGTTTCAGTTTCATAGCCTCTGTTTTTAAATCTCTTGGTCATATCCTTAATGTTCATTTCAAAATCAATATCATCAGAACAGTTCCTCCTGGCTCTCAACATTTCACCAAAAGGAATTGCTCGAATTTGGCTCTTGGGGTGACAACTATCTGCCCTGAGTAATGCATTACAACTTGTTTCCTTACGAAACATCCGACTACATAGTCTATCATTTTGTACAAAAAGTTCTACATCCAGAAAAGTAAGGTGTTGTCTATCAAATTGTGTAGTGAATGTCATATTCAAATTGTTAGAATTGAGATACGAAAAAAAGTTGTTAAGTTCATCTGTAGAACCTCTCCAAATTAACAAACAATCGTCAATAAACCTCCCCCAATAGTAAATGTGGTCAATCCAATTTTGACCTTTGGGGCCCCAGATCCACTCCGCCTCCAAGCGTCCCATAAATAGGTTCGCAAAGGACGGAGCGAATCTGGAACCCATAGCTGTCCCAAGTCTCTGTCTATACCATGTATCATCAAAGAGGAAGATGTTATTTTGGAGTACCATTCTCGTCATCTCTAAAATCATCTCAGTATGCTCTAGGTATTCAATTGGTCGTGTGTTCAAAAAGTGTTCTAAAGCTTGAATGCCCAACTCATGGTCAATGTTAGAATATAAAGAAACAACATCAAGTGATGCTAAAATCATATCCGGTTCCCATATTACATCATTCATGATATTGAGAATGTGCTTTGTGTCTTCTATATGAGACGGTAAGTTCTGAACAAACGGTCTCAAATATATATCCACAAACTGTGAAAGTCTTTCAGTAGGCCCCCCTATGCCCGATATTATCGGCCTGCCAGGTGGTTTCTGACGATCTTTGTGAATCTTTGGCAGTGTGTATAGGCAGGGGGCCTTAGGACATTCTACTCTTAAATACCAGTATTCATCATGGTCAAGTAATGTATGTTCATACCATTCCCTCAATTTAGTGTTGATCTTAACCGTAGTTTCTGTCATAGGGTTGATACTTAGTTTCTCATAGTACCT
Source organism: Lissotriton helveticus (assembly GCF_964261635.1). Lineage (NCBI taxonomy): Eukaryota > Metazoa > Chordata > Amphibia > Caudata > Salamandridae > Lissotriton > Lissotriton helveticus. Next base: position 872,076,370 of record NC_136068.1, on the reverse strand, counting down.
AGAGTCATTTAATTGTGATAAAATCTCATTATCATAGTCTTCTTTATTCATAACAACAATGTTGCCACCTTTGTCAGCCATACGTATTATCACATTAGGTAATGACGAGAGTTCTTTAAGAGCTGACCTTTCACCATGTGTTAAGTTACCCCCAAAGTTTCTAGATTTGTTATTACGCTCTCTCATTATTAATTGATCAATATCAGCAGTAACAGATTTAACAAATGCATCAACCACATTTCCTGCCGATAATTGCGGTATCCACTTGGATTTCGTTTTAAGTCCACTAGTAGGTGCATAACCTGGATTAATATCCAAGGTCTGGTCATCATCGCATATTCTTTGGGTAACATAACTGGACATGATCTGAAGAGAGAGACGGTTTCATTTTTGGTTAACATTATTCCAGAACGCAAAATTGTGGGTCTTCAGCCAGCTCCTATGTGCCTGAGCTGTGCATGTTTGAAATTAGCGCGCTTTCACTTACCTGATCAGAAGCACTAGATGGGATTTAACAACGAGCCTCAGCGTTGCCTCAATTTCCTGTAATTCGGAATGAGGGCAGTGGAGTTGCAGTTTGCATGTAAGAATGAATTAATTTTGGGTGAAGGAAACCCCGTGGAAGAAAAAACGTATTCAATTAGAGAATCGTTACTTACTGCTAAACAACTCCTTTGACCTTTAGAAACAAATAGGGAGCTGCTGCTGAAGGTCCATGTGAGAGGTAACTGACATGAATATTCCAGCCTTCTTCCGCTCTTCCAGGGGCTCTCTAACTTGCTCTGAGGGAGGGGGAAGGGCATGATAACCCAGGAAGAAAGGCAGCTCTTGGAGAGTCCAGGAGTGCATGTGTTGACAAATGGGTGAGAGTGAGTGAGCGGCTGAGCAGCACAGACGAGGTCGGAAAATGATAGTGTTCAGCCTGGATAGGTCAATGGGTTGTGCGCCTACTGCAGAGACTGCCCTTTAGCCTCCAGGCAGAAGTCCAATAACAGATGGGCTAACCTGGCCCTTCATCCTTCTGAAGTCGGCACAGTAGGCAGCATAGCAGTGTATGTCTGTCATGTGCCCAGGAGAGACAGTGCAGGTTCTGCTGAGTGGTCTGTGAGTGCCCATGGGAGACCAGTGGAGTCACGCCCTGTCTGCCAGTCTGCCTACCATGCTTTTCAACAGTGCCCGGCTACGAGGAGCACACAGCGTCACTCATTAACTCCCATTGATCGAGGCGCACAAAAGCAACAGATTAAAAGTCAATCAGTCTAGGGCTTGAGCACGGACAGCACAGCTCCATCTGTAGTGAAAGCGCCCACTCGGCGTGGCGCTTGCAATACAAAATAGGCGCTTGCTCTCCTTCTGAGGAGCACGTTCAGGAAAGAGGCATGGGGGCCCTGGAGTGAGGAACCTTAATGCATGGGAGAGGGCTTACCTCGAGCTCTGAACTCGCACTCGACTGCTGCCCTGACTTCTTCACAACAATACAGTGTGATCTTGGGCAAATCACATCAAGGCCACCAGTCTCAGTCAATTATTGAAGCTATAAAAACAACCGGATCCTAAATTAAATGTCAGAACTTGGCTGAGTGGGTTAAGTATCGATCTAGGAATCTGTACGTCACCCTCGGTCGACTCAGCCTTTCATCCAACTACAACACTGAAAGAGCGCCACTGAGCTGGGACATAATAAAAGCTGCTACGAAGGAGTCTAGGTCAGGCGGTGTTGCTGCGACCTTGACTGGTGTCACTTCTGACACATGTATTGATAACGGGACAATTATGTACGACTGCTCTGGCGTGCCGTGTGCTCAGCCCCCGCTAGGTTTCCACGCAACTGAATGTATTGTGTTTCTGTGCGAAACAACACAGTCCAAGCTGTCTCACTTTGAATGTTGTTTGAAAAATTTTGTTCACTGCCACTGCCTCCTGAAAATAATTTATAGCCCAGGCCCTGACAATAAAGTGCCGGTGCTGAGCACCGGAAAGCACCGGCACAAATTAAGCACTGTTTGGGTGTCACCTGGCAGCATCCAGATTATTTTCCTAAGCCATTTCAAGATGGTAAAGCAGACGGCTGAGACCTTGACTGCCTGTTGGTGCATGGTTAGGGAATCGTCAATAGTAACTCCCAGGTTACGGACGTGTCTGGAGGACAGCGGGAGGGCGCCCATCTCGGCAGGCCAGTGTGACGGGCCCCACAGGTCTTTCTTTTTACCGAGAATCAGGACTTCAGTCTTTTCGCCATTCAATTTTAGAAGATTGTCGTTCATCCATGTAGCAATTTTCCCTAAGCCTGATTGAAAGAGAAATGTCGAGCCGGGGTCCATGCTCGAAAGGGAAAAGGTGATCTGGGAGTCATAGGTGTAAGTAAATAGGGTCAGGCTGGCTTGTTCGGCAATGTGCACTAGAGGCCTGGCGCACAAATTAAAAACCAGAGGACCGAGGACAGAACCCTGGGGTACCCCATAAGGTGAAGAGTGAAATTTGGAATTGCCCGTGGTAGAAAACATTTGAAAAGTGCGGTTGGCAGGAAAAGACGAGATCCAGTTCAATGCTGGGCCACAAATGCCCAGCGAGCTTAGTGTGTTGATAAGTATACTATGGGAGATCGTGTTGAATGCCGCGCTGAGGTCGAGCAGTATGAGCGCAGCTGTGTCTCCTCTATCAAGATGGAGGCGCAGCTTCTCCATGACCTCCAGCAGTGTGGTTTCGGTGGAAAATCTGATAATAGATAATATACATCTATAGCTTAAACAATTAAAATATGTCAGCTTTCACTGTGAGTGTTCATATTGTTATGGTAGTGATCAAGATAAAAATAATAATATATGTCGGCCTAGCTAGCTGGCGGACATGATACTAACAATTCTGCTCATATTTAGAACATTACATTTAGAACTAAAACAGATAAAGAATCTGCAAGCAAGCACCTCGTGAAAATAGAAAAGGTATCAACTGAACGTGTCATGGTGTTCAATACATAACTATGTATGCCACTTGGAATTCAAGAACGCCTATTTAATCATAATCTGGCATCACCAGGAACAAACCATTACTGACTCCCACACAGGGGTGACAAGGGTTCAAACCCTTCACTCACAACAAGCATTGCTCAGTGCAATACTACCTTGCTCTTCAACAACATGATCATCACATACAATAGTTCTCAGAAACAATGGTCCCAACTTCCTAAAAACACTGAAACCCTGCATAGCAATTGTTTAATTGTTCACCCCACAAAGTCACAATACTTCTGTTAAAGGGTAGGTCTACTCAGAGATTGTGTTGGTGCTGACCATCTCACTGATTCTAGGGTTCAGTAATGTGCTCATCTGAGTAAACTTCCCTCTGTGTTGTGGCCTCAGGATCAATACCAATGCATTCCAGCATCCCCACTGGCCCTTCAGCTGCCATCTGCTTACTCCCTCGAGCAACTTTCACATCCCCACCTCCATCAGAACAACCATCAGTCCCTGTATGGTTGTCGACATATGATCTTGGAGTGCCAGTGACTTGACTTCAGAACCATTTTGAAGAATTAAATTGTTCTTGTAATATTCTCAATCCCTCCCTGGCCAGACACCATGGTGCCCTGTATTTGGGAGACTCTCCATAAGGCACATTCAGAACAAGATCTACCACCTGTAGTATTCGTCTCTTGGCTCAGGATGATTTAAGATAGTGTCCACAAGCCTCCAGCCTGGGCCAGCCATGGTTGGGTCATGACCAGTAGTCACATTGGGGTGTTCTAATGGTATTCTCCTAGAAAAGAATGAAAGGCATACTCTATAGTGTGGTTGGCAGCCTAGACTATGTGGATGTCCTTTGTCAAAGCGCCCACTAACCTTTCTGATTTGCTGTTGGCTTAGGCCACAGGTTTGAGCTGTCACAATATTTCACACAAAGAGATTTAAGATCATCCACTATTGCTTGCTCCTGGAAAGGGGGACCATTGTATGATCTGATCTCGTGATTAAGTCCATGAGCAATTTAACAAATAACGGTTCTGTCGGGTTTAAACAACATATGATTTATCCAAACAGTTTCCTTTATACACTGCTCCTAATAGAACCAACAGAACACCTATGAAATACTGTGACAAATCTTTATAATGAATAAAGAAGGTAGACCTAAATACTCCTTTATGGTAACTTTATATCATTTTTTGAGTCAAAAAGTCATTTCTATACATTATCTACAATAACTGTCATTATATCAAATATAGTGAGAAAACAAGTGACATTAGTGAATAGTGAACTTGTGATCAACAAAATATATTCAAATTTCATGTAAAAAAACAAACAAAAAAAAAACTATACACGTATGTACAAATTGTTTCATGAGACCATCAACTAATACAATCTTGGAAACCTATAATTTCTTTCCAATTCGTTGGGAGCTCCGAGTTTATGTGGCCTGGGAATAGATGTCGACGTTTCGACCCTGAACGCGCCAATGTTTTCAGTCGCAGCGGGTCTTTATCAAGACAATAATATGCGCAACACAACAGTCCTCTCATCCAGGTGCATTAGTCACATGGAAGTGAAGATTGTTCTTTTAGTCCTCTCAAACAGGTGCATTAATCACATGGAGGTGAAGATTGTTCTTTTAGTCATAGAGTTAATCTCAGTGGGAGATCTAAATAGTCTGCATTATTAGATTCTCGAACCGGCTGCTGGAAATCGGAGCTCCCAACGAATTGGAAAGAAATTATAGGGTTCCAAGATTGTATTAGTTGATGGTCTCATGAAACAATTTGTACATACGTGTATAGTTATTTTTTTTTTACATGAAATTTGAATATATTTTGTTGATCATAAGTTCACTATTCACTAATGTCACTTGTTTTCGCACTATATTTGATATAATGACAGTTATTGTAGATAATGTATAGAAATGACTTTTTGACTCAAAAAATGATATAAAGTTACCGTAAAGGAGTATTTAGGTCTACCTTCTTTATTCATTATAAAGATTTGTCACAGTATTTCATAGGTGTTCTGTTGGTTCTATTAGGAGCAGTGTATAAAGGAAACTGTTTGGATAAATCATATGTTGTTTAAACCCGACAGAACCGTTATTTGTTAAATTACATATTACCCAGGTTCTGAGGGACACAGGGTCAACCCCATTGCGTTTATAAAGTTAAGTCCATGAGCAGTCATGAAATTCTTGAGTTTCAAGGTCACTTCAGTGGCAGCTGGAGTAGGTAAAATCTCCACCTAGGGCTACTCAGAGTAATCATTAATTACCTATGAGCATGCAACAGCCATCCAGCATGCTCCCAACAACAGCACTGGCAAGGTTCCGTGGCACTTGGGGAACTGCCTCCATGATAATGGGTTTAGGCAGCTCTGGGCTCCCCTGTTGCCTAGAACATCTCATTGGTCTAAACCATTTTATGCAACCTGGGGAACCATACCTTGCTCCAGATTTGACTCTTTGTCTTGACCAAATCCTGGAGCACTCCATGCGTGAATTAGACTGCCAGTCTGTTCAAACATTGATGCATTACTAGCCAAGAGCCCCTCAAGAGGCAACCTTCAGTAGAGAATGCTAGCTCCTGATGAAAATGGTACAAAGGAGGATGGGATATCTTGAACTTCCTCCATCCAACATGATGCATTGGAATTTAAGGATCTTCCAGTCTCCTGGTCAGACAGCTTCCATCTCCAGCTGCACGCAATCATCTGCCTTTGTGGCTTTCAGTATCTTGTCAAGGGATATCAGCAGCAGTCAAGTTCTTTCTACCACAAGACTTACATATGTTTATGGTTCCTGAACTTTTACCTCTTCTTCTTGTGTGGCAAGCCAGTAATGCTGTGACAAACAGTCCAGTGTGTTATGAGCTCCCAGCTTGTACTGAACTGAGAACAAGTAATTTTGTAATTGTAGTATTTACTTTTTTACCCGTGGTGGTTTGCATGTTAATCCATGAAATGAGGGGATGAAGGGTTTATGATCAGTGCGAACAATGAAGGGATGCTCCTAGAGTCAGAGGTCTTCAAACTTTTTGATGCCGAGACCCCCCTGTCAAAACTTTTTGGGCGTACGAACCCCCTCCTGACAAAAGTTTCTAGAACTAGGCAGTCCTCATCATTGATATTTATTGACAACAATAAGCGTCCCCAATTCCCATAGTAAATAATTTTTACAGTGGAAAAATAACATTAAACAGTGTTTAACAAACCAAAGGTCAGTGAGTGTGGGGGTGTGATCAAAGGTGTGGCTAAAAACAAAGGACCTCATTTATGAGGAATTGCCATAGGGCAGCGCCGCAAGTCTTCTTGCAGCGCTGACCTACGCCAATATGAAAGGGCAGGAATGCAGAGTGTTTATGAAATATGGTGCATTCCTGTCCTTTCCTACTGTGTTGGTGCACTAATTGTTGTCTAGCCCCAATGTAGGCAGGATAGTTTTTGTGCAGGAAGCGGCACCTTCCTGCACAAAAACAATCCCAAGATGGGTATTCCTCTTTCTATGTGAACTGCAGAATGCAGAACACATGAAAAGGGATAAAAACGACGAGAAATGAAAACCTTTCTCCTCATTACGCCTGCTGTGTGGAGTCATAAGGTTTGGCACTGCCCCACGTTTACATGGTTTTGTAAATCTGGGGCAGGGTCAAAATTCATGTGATTGAATGGGAACACCCACCACAATACCTAAGGAACGCCTACTTGACAGAGTGGGACAACACAGTGACTTGCCATGCCTTGCATTACTCCATATCTATGAGGCCATGCAAAGCCACACAGCGTGTCTTTGCATTGCCTCATACATATGATTGAATCGCTTGTGCCGCCCGAGGTTAAAAAAAAGTGACACTCAGGCGACGCAAGCCTCTCATAAATCAGCCCCGAAATATTTTGTCTGTGATTTTAGGTCTTTCACCATCAGGTACCTATTTATAAAATAATGGGTAGCTTAAATGAAAATTACATTTTTAAAAGTTGTTACTCAGTGAGAAATGCACTGTAGTACATTAGGATAACCTCAGTTAGTTAATGCACTGCAGAGATCTGTGTGTAACCAGAGAGCCACAGAATTGAATTTGGTTGATGCAGTGGAGAATAGTGAATAGTGAGTAGTGCATTCCTCACCAGCTTCTAGTATTTTCAAGGATCAAAGTATGCCAGCGAGGTATCCGTCGACAGTGCCTCCTTTGTGTATTGAAATGACTTTTCCTACCCTTCGTCCCAAATCCAGGGGACAGATGTTTTCATAATCTCCTATATAGATGCTGTAATAATGGTCCAATCATTGATGAAACAACCACATATAGCTGACTATTCCTGAAAACCTTCTCGCCGCCATCACTGATAATGGGGCTAGTGCTGACTGTATGTCTCTCACTATGGCCCGAACTGAGGTACTCACTTTACAAGGAACTGATATCCGAAAAAGCTAATAGTGTCTTGAAAAAGTCACATTTTTCATTATGGATGGTGACACCACAGGCTTTGAGTCATTGAAACACTCCCGAGAGTCATGGCGAATGTTCTTCTAGTGTTGTGTTATGTACTAATATCTCATTTTTGACATTGAGGACCCCTGAGAGTCCAGCTAGAACTCCTCTGATGATGTTCAGAGACATAGATGACCTGAAAAGGTGGTGATGTAGTGGGGGTTTGGTTAAAAAAGGAGTTGGGGATATCCTGACCGAGGTCCATTTTCAAAAACCAACAGGACCTAGTGATTTCACTCAGTAGGCCGATCGCCATTAAGGTCTAATGTCTCTTCTGTTTAATTGCTAGGTTTCAGAGGTGCATTGCAACACAGACTCACCTCTCCTTAATGCTTTGGCTTGCAAGTAGCTTCAATGAGAGAGATCCACTGGGTGGAACATTTCCACTGTTCTAATAATAGGGGTGGGTGGGACTCGTGGAGTTATACTCCGTGGAATTCCGCAGTTACCTAAAAATTCTAGTTGATTACTCAGAGTTCCGCGAGCAGAAGAATTCAGGTTTGCTGACCACTGTACACATCAGGCTCTTTCCTATAATCAACACTGTGGCATCCGGCACCCAGGGCACGTACTTCATTAAACAAGCATATTTTTTGATCACGCTATCAGTGATTTAAGCCTTGAACTGGCACCTGCAGGCTAACAAACATCATATACATCCACATATCCATGTGTCTCCACTGCCGGTCATACCTAACAAGCTTCTATAGACATCCGATTCAGAAAAGGTGGTGGTGATGGACAGAGCATCTGAATTAAGCAGAACACTCCTACCCAGTCAAAAGATCAGGGCTTGATCCATCACCATTTTTTAGCTCACTGCACCATCCCAGCTCAGAACCTGGCTATATGCAAATTAGTCTGACCCTGGGCCAGTGCATCATGGGAACAGGGCAGACCAAACTACCAAGCCAATTCTTTACTGGAAAGGAAACAAGCTTCCGGGGACCGGTTTCTGGCATTACAGCCGTCTTCGGCCCGGCTTGCTTGAATCCTGAAGGTGCAGTGAGCAAGGGACTCATGTCTGAGCATACCCTTCGACTCCTATATTGGCCAAAACGATTCAGAAAAGGGGGTGGTGATGGACAGAGCATCTGAATTAAGCAGAACACTCCTACCCAGTCAAAAGATCAGGGCTTGATCCATCACCGTTTTTTAGCTCACTGCACCATCCCAGCTCAAAACCTGGCTATATGCAAATTAGTCTGACCCTGGCCCAGTGTATCATGGGAACAGGGCAGACCAAACTACCAAGCCAATTCTTTACTGGAAAGGAAACAAGCTTCCGGGGACCGATTTCTGGCATTACAGCCGTCTTCAGCCCGGCTTGCTTGAATCCTGATGGTGCAGTGAGCAAGGGACTCATGTCTGAGAATACCCTTCCACTCCTATAGTGGCCAAAACGATTCAGAAAAGGGGGTGGTGATGGACAGAGCATCTGCATTAAGCAGAACACTCCTACCCAGTCAAAAGATCAGGGCTTGATCCATCACCGTTTTTTAGCTCACTGCACCATCCCAGCTCAGAACCTGGCTATATGCAAATTAGTCTGACCCTGGCCCAGTGCATCATGGGAACAGGGCAGACCAAACTACCAAGCCAATTCTTTACTGGAAAGGAAACAAGCTTCCGGGGACCAGTTTCTGGCATTACAGCCGTCTTCGGCCCGGCTTGCTTGAATCCTGATGGTGCAGTGAGCAAGGGACTCATGTCTGAGCATAACCTTCCACTCCTATAGTGGCCAAAACGATTCAGAAAAGGGGGTGGTGATGGACAGAGCATCTGAATTAAGCAGAACACTCCTACCCAGTCAAAAGATCAGGGCTTGATCCATCACCGTTTTTTAGCTCACTGCACCATCCCAGCTCAGAACCTGGCTATATGCAAATTAGTCTGACCCTGGCCCAGTGCATCATGGGAACAGGGCAGACAAAACTACCAAGCCAATTCTTTACTGGAAAGGAAACAAGCTTCCGGGGACCGGTTTCTGGCATTACAGCCGTCTTCGGCCCGGCTTCCTTGAATCCTGATGGTGCAGTGAGCAAGGGACTCATGTCTGAGCATACCCTTCCACTCCTATAGTGGCCAAAACGATTCAGAAAAGGGGGTGGTGATGGACAGAGCATCTGAATTAAGCAGAACACTCCTACCCAGTCAAAAGATCAGGGCTTGATCCATCACCGTTTTTTAGCTCACTGCACCATCCCAGCCAGAACCTGGCTATATGCAAATTAGTCTGACCCTGGCCCAGTGCATCATGGGCACAGGGCAGACCAAACTACCAAGCCAATTCTTTACTGGAAAGGAAACAAGCTTCCGGGGACCGGTTTCTGGCATTACAGTCGTCTTCGGCCCGGCTTGCTTGAATCCTGATGGTGCAGTGAGCAAGGGACTCATGTCTGAGCATACCCTTCCACTCCTAAAGTGGCCAAAACGATTCAGAAAAGGGGGTGGTGATGGACAGAGTATCTGAATTAAGCAGAACACTCCTACCCAGTCAACAGATCAGGGCTTGATCCATCACCGTTTTTTAGCTCACGGCACCATCCCAGTTCAGAACCTGGCAACATGCAAATTAGTCTGTCCCTGGCCCAGTGCATCATGGAAACAGGGCAGACCAAACTACCAAGCCAATTCTTTACTGGAAAGGAAACAAGCTTCCGTGGACCGGTTTCTGGCATTTCAGCCATCGTCGGCCCGGCTTGCTTGAATCCTGATGGTGCAGTGAGCAAGGACAACCAGAGCTCTAGCTGCCCCAGCCTCCATCGGAGGGGATCCCCGCTCACAACCACAGTCCGGACCACAGAGTCTCCTATTGGACATTGCCCCACAGGCTAAAACACAGCACTAGGGGCCTACAGCTACCGTGCCACATTTCCTCGTTGGCTCACAGGGAAGGAATGTAGACCTCACTGGGGGAGAGAAGTTTTAAACTGGGCAAAACACCCACAGCCAGCAGCAGCATGCAACTAGCTAGCTAACTACACATAGAGAAGTGTGGAATACACTGCCCACCCACTGAACAACTACTAGTCAATACCAAACATCCTGGGGCTTGGCACCTGGTGTCTATTGGCTACAGCGCATCCAAAGAGGTGATGCAGAAATCAGGGAACACTCTGCTTACTGTGTCTAGGGCTTGCAGCATGGATGCGTTCCATTGCATGGTTCATGTCTGACTCACTCTAAGTAAGAAATCTGTAATCTGAAAAATCTGCTGTTACAGAAAGTAGGCATAGGCAGTAAACTCAAGTGGAGCTTTAGTCAAACTCTGTGCTCCAAGCAGAGCGTGGAGTGAGCAAAACTCTGCAAACAATGCCAGCAAAGCAGAGTTAACCACCCACCCCTATCTATAATGTTGTACTGCCTCTACTTTCTGAAGTTTTTCTACTACTTTTGGTCTGAGGTGAAAGACCACTCTGCGAAGGAGCAGTGCCATAAGATGAGTGGATTAATCCAAGTGGAGCCATAATACTTTCCTTTTAAATCATCGATTTCTTGAAAAAGTCCCCTAAACTCTTTTAAGAAGCTGTCCAGTCAAGTATGTGGGCACTGAGCATAAAATGTACCAGTTGAAATCTTTCTGCTGCATGCCCTTTCCTCCTTTCTTAAAGTATACTTTTAAGTTTCTGCAGGGAAATGTCTGGTCTCTTTAGGATGGTCTCATATGTATCCTGGAACATTATATTTATGTAGGTGCAGATGTATATGATGTTTGTCGTTGCTTTCCACTTAGCAGCACTCGGTATCTCATGGTGGACCTGGATTGAATTTGTACTTGGTTAACCAGGTTATCCATGTGGATGGCACCTTCTTCCATGTCTGCTCCTACCTTGGCCTCTGCCAGGTGTGACATGTCGGGCACTCTCCTGCATGCAGCAATGGTCCTCCGCATGTTTTGTATAGTATACATTGTGTTTTGCTTTCTTCTCCTTCTTCCTTCTTGCCTCTCATTTTATTGCTAGCGCTATCGACTTAACTAAGCGGTACAAAAGGGGGTGGTGATGGACGGAGCATCTGAACCAATCAAACACTCACACCCAGTCAAAAGATCTGGGTTTAATCCATCACCGTTCTTTAGCCAACTCTGCCACCTCAGTTCAGACATGGCCATATGCAAATCAGTATGACCCTGTGCCTCATGGGAACAGTCCAACCCGAACTGCCAAGCCATGCCTTCCCTGGACCGGAAACAAGCTTCCTAGGACCAGTGTCTGGCATTTCAGCCGTCTTCAGCCAGGCTTGCTTGAATCCAGTGACAAAGTGAGCAAGGGACTCACGTCTGAGCATGCCCTGACAACTTATGGCGAACAAAGCGGTACAAAAGGAGGTGGTGATGAACGGAGCATCTGAACCAATCAAACGCTCACACCCAGTCAAAATATCTGGGTTTACTCCATTACCGTTCTTTAGCCCACTCTGCCACCCCAGTTCAGACATAGCCATATACAAATCAGTCTGACCCTGTGCCTCATGGGAACAATCCAGCCAGAACTGCCAAGCCATGCCTTCCCTGTACTGGAAACAAGCTTCCTAGGACCGGTTTCTGGCATTTCAGCTGTCTTCAGCCAGGCTTGCTTGAATCCAGTGGCAAAGTGAGCAAGGGACTCACGTCTGAGCATACCCTGCCAACTTATGGCAAACAAAGTGGTACAAAAGGGGGTGGTGATGGACGGAGCATCTGCTATCTAATTAACTAGTTAGCCTTTTTACAGTTCTACGGAGCATCCCAATGTCAGGATGTCTTGCATGGAATTTCCTGGCTCCTGCAGAATCTGTCCTCTTAGTTTGGCTATCACGCAGCCCTGCATTATTGTGCTCTAATTTTCTCCATCTTGTGCTGCAGGTACAGTTGTAAAGCTTACATTTAGCCTCAATTTTAGCTTTTCTTCCTGGTAGACATTGTCACCCTGTATAAACAGCCCCAACCATATGTTGTACGGAATCTTCCACATGGAGTGCGCAGAACCATTTTGTTGCTAAGGTTGAATTTGCTTCCCTTACAAATAATAACAGAAGCTTGGTAGGGTCTTCCTAGGCAGGATAGATTAGATCTATATCATGTTATATTTTTCTGTACCCTACTACAACCCACACAACATCATTTGCGGCCCAACAATTGTCTCCTGCCGACCCCCCGAACCAGTTGCTTCAAAATCTTTTGTTTTCTTAAACAATTTTTAAATAAATTTTTGAGAAGAACTGTATTGTTCCGCTTAGCTGTAGTTAATTGCATAGGGTTCCTTCCTGGCAAAATCCAATGTATCTTATATGTAGAAATATTGGATTCTTGTTTATGATACAGCTGAAATTGTTGGAGTACTTAATGTTACGATATGTTTTGCACTGACTAAGTTATGGTGGTACCCTATAGGGTTTATCAAATTGGTACTGTAGTTGTGCTCTTGCACTTTCAACACCTTGTATGCTGCTATGAATATTGTATGTACAATGGAATTCGTATAAGTCAGGAAATATGTATCTATTAGGCCTTTGCATGTAATCTGTATAATGATCATTTAGGGCCAAACTTTCTCCTCACTATAATTAGAATTTATTTTTGAAGGATTTTTTAATTTTTTATCAAGCTCGACCACTTGCAATTCTGTCATCTTGTATGCTGCTATTTACTGTGTACTGTATAACGAAATCTAAAACTGTTAAATCTTGTTCAAACATAATCCTCAATTTTAAATATACATTTTAGGACCTTTGCATTACATAGTTGAAGATGGTAAATGATCTGATGGCACAACTCGTTTTGCACTGTCCTAGTTAGTTTTGTATCTTAAAGGACTTATGAAATTGATTTTTGGTTCGCCATCCGCTTTTTTGCCTCCCATATGCAACAATGAATTTTGTATTTTTTTATGAAAACTGTAAGTTGTGATGGCTTACCTCCTTTTTTAGCTTGTTTTAAGTGCCGTTGATTTAGTAAATTGGGGTTGCTGTGTATGTTTTTATGTGGAACACCTTGGAGTTCCAAATCATAATAAAGTAGTCTGCACAATTAGTTCCAAGGTCACACAATTATAGCACAATGCCCTTGCTATATTTGTGTGCTCATAAGAGACGACTATTTTTCCTCAGACTAACTAAACACACTGTTCGGCACCTCTTGCACAATAAGAGAAGGATGATGTTCTATTATTAAAACAACATCCATGCTGAATTTGGTGTAAGACACTTCACGCCAAAGTTATTCTGAAAACTGGTGTGAGTTGTCACTGAGATGCAGCCCCACTGGCCCTGACCTTCATCCTGAGAATGAAGATATCCATGCAAGAGAAGTGTGCAGGACTGTGCTCTTATATGAAGCCTTTGTTAATGTGCTGAGTCTGACATCCTGACACTTAATACCAAGGTATGGAGTTAGATCATTCCAACAAGTCTGGCAGAAGCGTACTCCCGCTATTCTCTCTCTAGTGTAGAGATACTAGTGATAGATAGGAGTAACATTAGAAAGAATTAACATGGTTGAACTGTTTGTGTTTTTCACAATTCTAATACTGCTTACAACAAGATGCATTTGTTTAATATTCACAGTTTATATGTACTTTCCTTCTGCCAGTTGTTTGATCATTTCATCAATTCAGGGTAGAGGATAGTTGTCTAACCTGGAAATAAAATTGACTGCTCTGAAGTCAGTGAAAAAACAAATACTTACATCAGGGTTTTCTAAGACCATGGGGAAGGACCACTCGCTAGAGGAGGGTTTATTCATTCCAGATTGTAGCATTTGCTTAATCTCCTTCTGAATGGCTTCCCTACGTGTCTCTGGTATTCTGTAGGGCCTTTTTTCACAATTACCATGGGTCCTTCCAGGGTTATCGGAAAACATTGAAGAGTAAGGGATTACAGTTTGCAATAGAGCCTGTTTTTCTTCTTCTTTTGATCAAGGGATCATTCTTTCATGGTGTATGTTGAAGTTAATCTGAGTTCCTCAAGATTTATGCCAGTGGGAGGAGGGCCAAGCCATTCCATTAGCAAGTTAATGTGGTAAGTTTGTCTTTTACTCTTAGTCATTTGGAGATGATAGGTGAACTTTCCTAAATGTTCCACTATTAAATAGGGCCTTGCCACTCAGATCTGAGTTTATTCTCACTTGTTACTAACAGTACTAGAACCTAGTCTCCTAATTTTAATTCTCACTACTTTGTTCCTTTATTTTAAAATGGTTGTTCCCTCTTCTGGGTCTCATGTAACTGGGTTCTTGGTAATTCTTTAAATATCCCACCTACTTTTCTCTCTGTCTCTCCTCCTTCCCTGGCTTCCATTGCTCCAGTCGGTCCTCTTCCTGTTTTATCCCCCTGACGAGATGATAGAAGTCTCTTTTCTATTTCTTCTGTTTCTTTTTCTTGTCGGTCCTTTTCTAACCCTGTTCTGTTTTTGTCTGGTTTAGATAGAGCCATCACCAAATGGAGTCATATAGCTCCAGGAGTTAGGGGTACGACCTCCACTGCCCCCTTCAGTTACCTCACAAGGGGTTACGCTACCTTTTTACTGACTCTGAATTCCACATTACATCCCTAAACATCCAACAGAAATGGAATGGGAGAAGGAGAAGGAGTAAGCAAGGGAGAGATCAGCCTTCAACAAATATCTGCCATTGTTGATTCTGATGAGTTGTTACCTGCCTATCCGATTTCTTCTACCATGAGTTGATGAATATGCAAATAAACAATCTGCTGAGAACTGAGTTAAGACATTACTAGAGGACCTGCATGGGCCTCATAAAACAGTCCTGTTATCTCCTGGAACATCTTGGAAGAGTGCCACCTTGGCTGTGTGCATGTAGGAAATTGCCTTCTCTGCATGGCCAACATGTATTTTTCCCCTTTTGCTGGACCATATATGTTTGCTGTCTTTAGAATTTTGTGTTCTTTACCCCTGCTAACCAGCAGTAAAGAACATGTACTCCCCCATTAAACATGGTCAATTCATTATAGTCCCAGTAGACATAGTTAACTTACCTATAAGTCCCTGGTGTATGGTACCAGTTGTACTCAGGGCCTGGAGGTTAAATGCCACTAGTAGACTGCAGCACCTAATGTACCATCCTCTGCAGTAGCAGGGCAAACAAGGCTTAAGACTACCAGCGTAGCCTGACTGTAGCAGTGTAAAGACTACAATTCAGCCCTGTCAAAATAAACCCTTTTGAAAGGTAAAAGTTCCCTTTCAATTATTAATGATCACCCTTCTATATAGGCCATGTGGTGCACAAAGCAGGGTGCATGATATTAAAAAGGACATGTAGGGAAATAATGTTAACATGACCTTAAAGTGACTAGCACCCAATAGCTATTTTTCACTGATACAGGCCTAACCGTCCCATGCAGAATACCAGAGTACAAATTAAAATCCTAATGCTGTTTCTTTGGAATAGGACTTGCTAGAAAAATAAGTAGACAACTAATTTGATTGTTATTACAAAATCCAGATTTTTTAATAAATATTAATGAAATGTTACTTTTCCCCGCCAAAGTACCTGGCAAGTGTTGGATCTGTCCCTCTCAGCAGGGTAATCCCCAAACCTTTTGCCTACACCCTACTGTTTTCTGAACCTGTTTTATTGGCTTTTTGAACTCTAGGAACTTCACCGCTGCTAACCAGTGCTTAAGTGCTTGTGCGCTCACCTTAAAACATGGTAGAATTGGCTAACACCCAAAAAGCCTATTTAATTTACTTGGAAGAACCTAGTAGTGGTACTGCATGTACCCAGGGCATGTAAATTAAATGCTACTGGTGGGCCTGAAGCACTTATTGTTCAGCCACGTGCATAGCCCTTTAAACATGTCTCAGGCCTGCCATTGCTGCCCGTGTGTGTGTAATTTTAAGCTGCCATATCGACCTACCAAAATAAACTTCTTGGTGTAAGCGTTACAATGCAATCTGAGTTTTGACTGAAAGAAACCAATGGTTGACAAAATGGCAATGCAACACAATATTAATACACATATGGTAGTGTGCTACTCTAGAGCGAGTACTGACAGTGCTCATGTCGTCATTTATGAATAGCTGTTTCACGTACAGTCCCAAAGTGCACTACTCTAATGGCCATGAGGCTTAAAAAGTAAACAGTCTCTAATACTGTTTTTAAAAAGATGAGTCCCTCTTTAAAACGATGCACACACTATTTCACTGTTGTCTACAGTTTACTATTAACAGAACTGTTCCTTGGCTTCTGTAGTGTATACAAATGTTGTATACAAATGTTGTAGAGAGAATCAATGTTTTTCCATCAAAATATCTTCTTATGATAAAATTTGAGTAAATAACCCAGTGGGGAAGGACTATCTTGCCAAAGTATAACCTAGTTTACTTACTCCAAGAACAGTGCCTCCATGAAAAAGAAAAGTAATGAAGGGTGCCTTCCCTGCCACACTGAAGACTTCTTGCCAGCCTGGACTGGTTATACCAGAGTTCTGCTGACCGATGAGCATAAACTGTCATGGTCCTGATAGAGATGCATCTTTGCCGGCATGGGTCTCGAATTATGATATACAAGTATCCCGGCACTCAAAAGTGATACCCTATTTTAACCCGTATATAACCATCGATGGGTCTCAAATTGCTGCATTGGTGTGCATAAGTTCCCGAGACGGGGCAATGTGAATTTCATTTGGCTGATTTGAACAGGGTAGTAATTCTGCCTGCAAATGTTAATCTGTTCCTAAGGTGTGTTTGGGGGTGACATGGTCGCAAACGGGGTGAGCTGTTGTCCGCTTGGAAGCATTCCAATGGACTAGAGGGAGTTGTACATTTTCTTATGGCCGATTAACCAAGTTTGGGAACATTCCTACAACTAGGAAAAGTGAAATGCACTATACGGATATAATTATGGAAATATGATGACTTTTCTTTGAGGCAGAAGTGCTACCAGAACTCCTACAAAAAGTATTGGATCTTGATTTATGGAGAAAACGTGCGAACCCTCCGAGAAAATGCTATTTTCTTCTAGTGTATTTGCCATTCTGAGTTGTTGGTGGGACATTATACGCTATAGTGGGTCTGCTCAACTAATGAATCTGATGTCCTAGCACCTCTTCCTGCCAAACAGTGGAAGATTTCATACTGAAGAGTTTCCATCTCCATCAAGGGTTTTAGGTCACCATCTTTTTCCCAACTGCATCCACTGTTGTTTGCCCAGAGAAGTAACCCGAATTCTAGTCAATGGCATTGAATACATTATTAAAATTGAATAACATACAGTAGATTTTTAGACAGTTTTAGTATGGAGCAGTTCATTTTCTAAAAGTTTTGATTCTTATATCGAATTCTCTTTATTTTTGTAAATTTGTTTTTATGGTTACAAAGTTCCGTCTTCTCAACTGGCTTAAGGCCTCATTTAGAATTTGGCAGTGGGAAATCCACCATAAGTTGGCAGTAGTGCATCACCACCTGACTAGGGTGCCCTACATCATTTATACATGGCGAAGCACAAGGTTATCAACAAAGAAGGGGATGTTTTAACGTTGTTTGTCAAGGAGGTTCAGTTTTCACAGACCTTCTAATCAACAAAATTGAGATTTTATAGTTACCTACATTTTCTTTCTAAAACAAAAAATTAAATTCTTACGGGCAAAGTGCTGAAAATATGGTTTTGGCAAATACAGCAGCAGAAATGCAACAATATCATCCGTGAACAAAAGAAAAATTAATGTTTATTTTATTGAACAAGATCCTATATTAAAAGTGTGACATGCATGTTTTAAAGTGATCCATAATGTGTATATGACCCATAATTGAAGTGCTGCATCAAGCTAGTCCTTGATAATGTGAGATAAGAAGTTTCCTCTCGGCCATGTTTTGAACTGAAGGAATCACTTCAAAGTGAATACTTAAACTGTGTTGCTCTTTCATTCACTTTGAAATTAAACACGCATGGAATTCCGAAACAGCATAATCTTTGAGCCAAAAATAACTGAATATTAGAAGAAGTATATTATAGATTTAAAAATATGTACATATAACGACCTGCAACAGTACAAGCAACGACTGACCGGAAGTTACTCTAGATTTCAGTTCTAAATTTTAGGATTTGTGCACACTAAGGTTGTGGTTATTCCCACACTTAGATTTGACAGAGATCTGGAGTGCATTCATTAAATAAAAGGCCCTGGCCCTAGCATGCATGATGCAGAATTCTCTTCAGCCTCAAGACAGCCTCTTGACGCCAAACTCACAGAGGGCTTGTGGGAAAGTACTTTATCCTCTTGAATGCGCTACTGCATGTGCGTTGCACATTTGTACTTTTCTTCTTTTCATGTGCTTGAAGCCTCTGTACACGTTCTGGTTTTTTTTTCCTTTCTGTATGGTCATGTAGCCGCAGCTGAAAAAAAGTATGTGGAAAAGAAAGCTTCAAACAAAAGATATGGAAATGAGCATGCAATGTCCTCAATTTAACGAGTCTTGAGAAATATTTCAGAAGCTTTATCGAGTGCACTTTTTCATATTTAGCTTGCTGCTGATTCATGTTTGGATATTCCATACCCCGATATAGTTTCTATTAACCATTCTTCTCACTCAAAGGTTTCGTTAAAGAATTCCTTCTTTGCCAGACTTAACACACTCGCCCTATACATTCAATACAATTGAAGCGAGAAAAAATACCTGCTGTGATTGTTTATCTTAATTCATTTCCTACCACAGACGTCTGATTCCTAGAAAAGGACAACTCTTCTATTTTATTACCTTTAAGTATGGCATCACTGACACAGATTTGCTACATCTGAGCCTAGGAACAACACATAGTGCATTTTTACATGACTCAGTTTAAAGGAACTTTACAAAAAACACATAACATTATCGTGTGAATCAATTGTTGTTTGTGACTGTTTACTGAATGTATTGCCTATGGGGTTGAATGGAAACTTTTTTATTAGTATTAAACAAGAAAATGAGCTGCATGGTAGAAAGCTTCAAGGAAGCTATGCATCCCAATGATCTTGCAAACAGCACTTAGGTTGCTGTGTATAACGTTGTGATGCATATTGGTGTATGCCTGTCGTGTGGATTCTATTTTATGTAAAATAATGTTTAGACATAAGTTTTCCTCTAGGATTTTTGTAGCATAAAACAACTTTTCTGAAAGAATCAACCGCTTGCGTTGATCATTCTCTTGAAATAAGCAAAGGGGATAAAGCAAACAATTTCTGAATGCAAAATTGGAAGACATACAAACAGCAGTAGAGAAACAGATCTGCCTCCAGTTTGTCAGTACGTCTACCAAGGAGAAAAATAAAGAAAGAAAGCAAGAGGGAATGTGCCATAATATCAGATAACCATGATTGGTCTTACAGTAAGAAATGGACTGGTGTCCATCTGGGCACAACACAATAATTGGACCTGTAAAATGCTGATCTGGTTATGGCTGTCAGGATTCGGCGATGGTTCAGATGAACGAGTCCGTAGTACGGAGCGAGCAGCCTAAGGACTTCAAATCCCGGCATGCCTTGAGGCGCGTCACGTTTCCGACGTAGGAAACGTGACGTGGACATTAATGCATTGTAGGAAGTATCGGCGGTGCCGATTATTATGGACCAACTTTGTGGATGTGCGAGCTGGGTGCTGTGAAGACGAGCTCGTAATAAGGTTATGCTGGAGGGTGAGGAGTGCCTTTGAGAATCAGCATAGAAAACGCTAACTCGGTGAAAACGGTCCGTTTCTTACACTTTCCAGCATGAGCTTTCTGGAAACCGGACCGGAGCTTTCTCGGCTGAGAAAGCAGTTGTCCTCACGGGGTTCCAGGTCCATGAGAGAGAGAACCTGGTGAAGAGAATCCTGGGGTACTGTGAGTAAAGTAGCATTGAGATTGGAATCCTATTCCCATGTACTGTGGCCTGGAGGTGGATCTATGAATTAATAGACATTCACAAAGAAGGTTTAAATGTTCTAAACGTCGAGGAGAGAACAGTACTCTCTATCAGACTCAAGTTAAGCACTCATTAACATTGATTGTATTTTGGATATGATTTAAACACAAGTTGTTTCTTCTTTTCCTCACATAGGAGATAAGACAGAGGGGTACCATATCTATTGGGGATATCTATACAAACACATGCTAGAACGTGAAATGGTATGTTGAAGTACTGGTATGATCTTGCCTATGGTATAATGTGGTCATGTGATTATTCCAACTGCTTCTTGTCCTTTTCCTTGCAGTAATAGAAATATCCCCGGTACCTCATTAAGGTCTATCTTCTATTTACAAACCTACATTACTTTCTTCACAGGTAAAGAGGTGGGGAGTTTGATGCTAGATGTATTGCTAACATCTGAGTCTATAGGGAAAAGAGTGTGATAATTTGTATTGTGTTTATGTCGTTGCAGCTCTCCCTTCCCGCCGTCCCTATCCTTTCCTTCCTTTTCTTCCCGAGTCGAATCGTTTCTCATTGTCTGTATTATTAACTCAGACGTGGGGAGGATTCCATTGGGGAGGTTATAGGACCTTCAGCACAGCCCCGAGGAGACAGACCGTGGAAGCCTGACAATGGCTAGCTGAGTCCTTCCACCACTGGATCCCTAATTCTGACACAGTAGTGGGTCTGTCATTGAAGGAAGGTAGACTGTTAGTACCCAAGAGCGGTTCTAGGGAAATATAGTTAAACTGCCAGCAATGAAAGGCATTGTAAGGAATTAAGACGAGGTCCAAGGATCCTAGAACTGGATATTATTGCCTTTATTTTTGTGATTTTAATGTGAGGTACTATTGCTCGAGGCCCTGGACCACTCCAGCCTCATATTCATAAACGTGTTTTTGAGTGTTGAGCATTAGCTCCTCCTTGCATCATATAGTTGTTATCACCGATGGTAGAACTTTATTTACATCAGTATTATCCATAGAGAAAGATTGTCCAATGTTTGTCGTGAATAACGTCTTTATTATTGATGTACATTATGGTGCTCTAACAATATAGCAACCAAACAGCCGACACGTGTTTCGACCGCTGGTCAGTACGACCTAGGCTTTCTCAAGACTTTCTGAATAGGATTAGTGGTCTATACAACTCATATAAATCCCAGCTTGTAATTCTCCAAATCAAATAAAATAAAAATAAGTTGTTTTTCATCAAATCCGAAGGCCGAGGTCAATCCTTTGCGCGCCACTTCTTGAGTGTGCTCAATGAAAGACATTGTAACCTGATGGCTCGAGTTTCTCTTCCACTCACTGCTCCAGTTTATCTAATGGATGGTAATTCCTATCACATGCAGGGAATGCTTGCTATCCCTTTGTGTAATGCAGGGACTCATTCTGTAGAAATAAGATTGCAGTGTTTTTGAGGAATTAAGAGGATAAGGCGCAAGCCCTTCCTAATAACAAGATGCAATGAACTTTACATACCTCTCCCTTCCTTGACATATCTCTCCCTTCCTCAGTGCTATATGGGAATGCATTTGAATGGGCCTAAATAAGGCAGACATTAACTTGTCTAACAATCTCCTATTCAGGTAACCTCTGGGCAAAAAAAAAGATTTGAGAGTGAAGGGGTTCAGAGGACAGTGTCAACAATTAAACAAAAGAGTCAGAGTCCAGAGATCCCTTTGAGCTAGTCATTTACTTTTTGAGCCTTGGTATTTTAGTACGAATTTTGAATGTGTCAGAGTCATAGAGTTATATTTCTTCAGTGGCCCTGCTGTAATCTTCACGTGACATTTAGTTTGTGCCTAACCACCGTTGTGTCATGAATATAATTCTCTTCAGAAGATCCAATTTCCTGTTGGTGCAATACAAGTTATTCTGCTCCCTCACAATGGCTAGACCTAAGCTGCAGTACCCTGAACTGGTAAATGATTTGGGAATTAACTAACTTCTGATGATGACAGACATTCTGTTAGCAGAAACAGGCTTTTCTTGTCAGGGAGTAACTTCCTGTTGGAAGTCAAATGTCTATAAAATGAGGCCAGGTGTCACATTATGTGACAGTCATTTTTGTCCAGGGATCTCAGTAGCAACTGGTTGTCTCTACTACTTGCTAATTGTCCATTATGATCCCATGGCAACAATATGGGGAGTCAGTCTGTAGACTACTGGTTCTGAGTATTCAGCAGCAGGAGATTGAGAGGGGTATTGGATCAGTTGAGTCCGGGTTGGATGGGAACATGGCTACCACATCGGAGGGCGTAGTTAATGTGTTTGAAGATTAGTGTAAGAGATTTTACTGTGAAGATAGATGTCCAACTTCAGAGCAGTTAACGGAATACAAGAGCAAGAGGCAGCAAATTAGATCTTAGCAAAAGAGAGATCTTGGACTCAGATATAAAATTAAAAAAACTAGATAATGCTCTGAAATCACTGGACTCAGGCAAAGCACCAGGGCATGAGAGAATTCCCTTGGAGTTTTATAAAGTATTTTTACAGGAGTTACTAAAGGATTTATTGAAAGTCTTTCTTGGTGTACAGCGGGATGGGATGGCCCCGGGTCATATAGACTGATAGCCTTCTTGCTACTTGTTTTGGCAGGATCACATACAAGGTAGTTATCACCTTGGCAGTATGGGTTCATCCCTGGATGAGGAATATCGGATCATATACATAAATGAAAAAAATGAAATCCAGTATTTGTAAAGCACACAATTACCCAAGAGTGTCAAGCTGCTGGGGGCCGTCGGGAAGATTAAGCGAGCTATTGCCCAGAGTCTCATGGTGCTGGACTAACCTGCTACCAGCACTGGTGATCGAACCGTGAACCCTGTGGTCTGGAGTAAGGTGCCCTGGCTGCTGCGCCACTCCTCTTCCATAGAGCTATTACTTTATTCGATATATCAAAAACTAAAGGTGACCCTCAAGTTACAAGTTACAAGTTACAAGTTTTTATTTGGTTTGGTACTCCACTGAGGACCACAAATAATATAAAATTCAATTCTTACAGCTTTTTAAAAGTTCTCATGTTAATACAAAGATAAAAGAGGTTTTGAAAATGTATAAAGTTTATAACAAACTAGTTCATTAGGGGGAGTTTTTCAAGCGATACTCAATTCCTTGACGGTGGTAATGCGGCATCTGAGATATACAGGATACAGATGTTTTGCTCTCGCCGCTACTACTTTTAGATTGGGGCATATGAACAGTAGATGCTCTAAGTCCTGCTCCCCGCCGTTACATCGGCACATATTGGTGACTCGTTTTGATGCCATTTTGATGTTATAGTTTGGGTGGGTAGAATGCCCAACCGGAGCAGGATAATTAATCTCCTAGCGCCGTGAGTGAGATTAAAATCTATGTAGTTCTGGGTTTTCTTAAATACCACTGATTCAGCAAAGTTTTTATATAAAATTAGTTTGGCGCAATGCGATGAGTCAAGGTCAAACCTTAGTCTTGGGGTATAGCAATTTAAGAAGAGTTTCAATTGAGGCGGTGTCCAAGTCAGCAACAGATCAGTACTAATATTCGCCAGTTTGAAGGCGAAAGACATGTTTTTATAAAATACGTGCTTCGTAGAATCATTATCAAAAGTCTCTGTTTTAAGCAGGGAGCGAAGTGTACCATCCTTTGCATGGAGCAGGTTGTATGCCCACCTAATGATGTTTGCGATACCTCGAGAGTAAGAGCTCGTGAGCGATAGTTCAAGGCGGAGTGCTTGTACTGGGATAGACTGCGCTACTTTTAACATTTTCCTCAAAATTTTTCCTTCTTTTAGGTCCAGGAATGTCCACTGCTTTATAGGTATGTATTCCAGGGCATACGATAAAACTGCAGGGATCTTCACACTGTAGACTTTAAGCAGGGAGGAAAAATGTCTATTTCCCGAGGCCGCATGTAACCTTAGCAGTGCTCCTGCGTGTACCTCTGATTTTCTCGACAAGTTTAGAAACTGGCGGTTGTTTTTTAGCGACTTAGTGAAGATCCTACCCAGATAGGTATACTCCTCAACTTCTTCGATTTTTTCGTCACCGAGTCTCCAACAATATTTACTGCTTTTTTTCTTCCCTGAGAAAGAAACAATTTTTGTTTTGGCTAAATTAGGTATTAGAAAATTTTCCTTAGTATACTTATACAGGGCATCCAGATCGTTTTGTAGTCCAAAGGGTGTTTGGTCCAACACTATAATATTGTCCGCGTAAAGTAGGGTATGAACTTTTTGGGCAGCTACCTTTGGTGGGAAGTTTAGTTCTCGCTGTAGATGCTGAGGCAAATCACTGAGGTATAAGGAGAATAACAACGGGGCAAGGAGGCACCCTTGTTTGAGTCCGTTAGGGGTTGGGATCGGGTTAGTCAGGCCCTTTTCCCTCCCCATTTATACTTGGCACCAGGTGTCTGTATGCAGTGCAATTATAATTCGTAACAACTGCTCAGGGATTCCTAATTTCTTCAGTTGTTTCCATAGGGTCACTCTATCCACTCGGTCGAACGCTGTGGTAAAGTCGATGAATGCTGCATACACACAGGCTGGGATTTAACTACCACATATTTGTCAAGGATAGTTTGTAACATCGCGATGTTGTCTAAGACTGAGTGCTTTGGCCTAAAGCCTGCTTGGTAGAGCGGGATCAGTCCCTGTGTGAAAGCCCATTTTTTAGTTGATCAAGAACCTCTGCAGCAAAGATCTTTCCCGTAGAATCCAGTAGTGCTATCTGCCGTAATTGCCAGGGTGTTGTCTCGGTAACTTTTTATATATCGGTATGACGATACTACCCTTCCAGGATTTCTGCAATTTCCATGTATTGAGGATGAAATTGAAGAGGGGAGATAGTATCGTGCTCCATCCCTTAGGGTCAGTCTGAAGGACCTTAATAGGTATTTGGTCTGGGCCGGTGGCTCCTGTTGTTCTTGCCTTCCTTATATGCATTTCTGCAGAAAAGGGGGACACAGTTCCAATGGATGAGGTAATTCCTTTGCAGTTGTTTGTGGGAGTTATAGGCCTTTCATAGTTAGTGTTTAATTTATACAAGTTGGTCAAATATATCTCCCATTCTTTAGGGGGGACTGGGATGGCTTGCAAGGCCTTTTTTGTGCCTGTTTCTTTAGCGATTAGTGACCAGTAAGTACGTTGGTTGTACTGTTTTGCTGCTATCCGCAGGTCGACCCTCTGTCTATGATCCTCCTTGACACATTGAAGGCCTTCGATCAAGTGTCCTGGGGGGCACTTTGGGAGGTACTAAGATTTAAGGGGTTTGGCCTGTGTCTATTGAAGACCATTAAAGCAATGTATCTCCGCCCCTACGCCCAATTACAAATTATGCAAAAAGAACAATTGATGGACAGAATGCAGAGCAATGTCATACATTCACCCAAGTACAGAGACCTGCGCCTAAGTCCATCTTTTTTTGCTCACCATGCCATTCCAGTTTGGACCTAGCCATATGCAAATCAGTCTTGACCCTGCGCCCAATGGGAACAATCCAGCCTGAACCGCCAGTCCAGGTGCTCCCAGGACCGGAAACAAGCATCCTAGGACTGGTTTCAGGCTTTCAGGACTCATCAGCCAGGATAGCTTGACTCCAGTGGCATGAAGAGCACGGGACCCATGTCTGGGCATACCCGTCCCACTAGAGATGACAAATGCAAAGAGAACAATTGATGGACAGAATGCAGAACAATGGCATACATTCCCCCCAGTACAGAGATCAGGGCCTAAATTCATAGTTTTTTGCCCACCCTGCCATTCCAGTTTGGACCTAGCCATATGCAAATCAGTCGTGACCCTGCGCCTGGTACAGTCCAGCCTGAACTGCCAGGTCAGGTACTCCCTGGACTGGAAACAAGCATCCTAGGACCGGTTTCGGGCTGTCATCCTTCATCAGTCAGGGTCAAGACTAATTTGCATACAGCCAGGTCTAAACTGGGGTGGCATGGTGAGCAAAAGAATGATGGATTTAACCCAGATCTCTTGAATGGGGGTTAATGTTTTGATTTGTTCTGCATTCCGTCCATCAATTGTGTGTCTTTTGCTTTCTCACCTTAAGTGCGCCCGGTATGCCCTGTTGTGGGCCTCGGGCTCACTGTGCCACTGGATTCAAGTTATCCTGGCTGATGAGGGGTGAAACCCCAAAACCAGTTCTAGGATGCTTGTTTCCGGTCCAGGGAGGAGCTGGCGTGGCAATTCGGTCTGGACTGTTCCCATGAGGCACAGGGTCAAGACTGATTTGCATATGGCCAGGTCTAAACTGGGTTGACATGGTGAGCAAAAGAATGATGGATTTAACCCAGATCTCTTGACCGGGGGTGAATGTTTTGATTTGTTCTGCATTCCGTCCATCAATTGTGAGTCTAATTGCAAATTATGGGTACGCAATTGGAAAAAATTTAGATTAAGAGCTGTACAAGACAGGGCTGTCCCTGCTCCCCAATATTGTTTGCTATTGGACTTGGCCTTGTTGGCTTAACATCACTTAAACGTTTTGCTTTTCCCCTAGACTGTACTTGCCACTGCTAATCAGTGTGCAAGTACAGATGTTCCCTGTATAAATTGTAGTGGTGATTGGTTATCTCTGGTTGGTATGTTTGCCTTACTAGCAAGATCCCTAAGTGATGTGCACTGTCTGTGTCAGGGCTAGTACTAAAGAAATGCGCAGAGAGGGAACATATGTCTTCAGTGTAGGGCCTGCGCGCATTTTGCCACACTAGCATGGTGTCCTGACAAGTGCTACCACTTGTCAGGCCTGACTTTCCATTTTCCATACACATGGGGCACCCCTTTAGGATGTTCTGGGTAACCCCTAGGCAGTGTGCCGTGTAGATAAAAGGCAGGACCAGTGCCAGTGTGGATGCTAGGCCCTGACCGTGGAAAACACTGCATTTCATTTTCCCTGGTGAAAGGCCATCCTGGCCATAGGACAGAATGGGGGAGGCTTTGTTTAGTATTGTTAGCCTAGTTTCCCAAGAATTGGAAATGGAACAGTAACGTTTGGTATATCTGAACTCGCAGCGTCATAATGCATCTTTTTGGGTAGATGGTTTTTGTGTGTCCAGAAACTGCTGTTTGACAAAATGGCCGAGTTTGTGCATCAGACCTTTTTGTGTGTCTCAGTAGAATGTGAATTGACTGCCTAGATCTGGGAGAGGTGAGAAAGACTGAGGGAGGTTGTGTCCCAGGGGAGGGGTGGAGATGGCGCTAGGCTGCCCTGCACCTGTAGCGGGGATAAGGAGAGGCTTTACGAGGTGAAGAGGCCTGGGTCAAAGCCACAAAACAATAGAACCATCTTCCTCTGAGTGATTAATGATCCAGCCTCTAATATCAAAGAGAGGATGGTGACACTGGGGGGGGGAGATACGCAAGAGGGAGGGGTCGGGGACCCCTGAGCACAAGGAAACTTCAAAGACAATGAGGGGTATAACTGAAAGAACTGTAACACAAGGACTTTGGTTATGTTGATGATGTCACTGAGAACCATCTCGGTATCATTCAGAGAAGTGCTGGGAGCACTGTGAAGATGCTGTGGACTGGTCGAGTCTCTGGCGGCTTTGATCTGTCTGCGATCAGGAAGAAAACCTCTGCCTCAGGAAGAGTTGTTGATTAGGCTGCGGAGACACTTGACCCTTGCTTTGTGATCCGGGGCTTGTGGGCAGTTTTTAGCTCTTGACCGAGGAGAGAGTAAAGGGGGCGCTGCAGTGGGTCATGTCCCGCTTCTTGCTGAGCAGGACTTTGCTATGTGCTGCGCCCTGTACCCCAAGGGCCCAAGGTGAGCTGGCTCCCAAATCGAAAACACAGGAACATAAAAGGTTCCAGGAAGTCTCAAGTGCGCGGTGCTGGGACCGTGTCGTGGCAGCCTGAGACGTACGAAGGGGTGCCTAAGGTGATCGTGGGCCACCAAGTGCGAATCAAGATTCTGACGTGCAGGGTGTGTGTCTTGGAGCAGCTACAGGTGTTAGAGCGCCTGTGGATTGTGGGCATTGTGGAAGAGAGCCTAGATTGCGCAGGGGGTGCGTGTCGCAGAACAGTCCAGGCACTAGTGAAGAGTGCCAGGACATCGTGGGCACTAAGAAGGAGTGAGTCTTCTTTTTCAAATATTTACAGTTCAGGGACAGTTTGTGTAAACTAAGTGTCTTTTCAGGGGAGCGTATCCCCCTTCTGGATTTAATTATGTATATGGGTGGAAGGATTGGGTAGCTGTATGCATAGCTGAATGGCAGTGGATGATTTGGACATGCAGGAAGAGAAGTGGGGGCATGATTGAGGATACTGGATGTAGACATTCAGGCATCAATTAGGGTGGGAAAGAATGTATTATTAACTACAGCATTGTAAGCTCAGCATTTTAAAACTATGTCTAATTTATATTATACACTGGCTAAATTGTTTAGCTGAGGGAAAATGAAGGATGATAAACGTCCCCGATGTGGAGGTAACTCCACCGATCTGGTGCAAATGTTTTATAGATGCCCAAAGTTGCAGGCTCTAAAGGAGGGCTTTGAAGATCAGTGGGATAAGGTTTTAGGAATGAAAGTGTATATGAGTCCTACACTAATGGGACAGATTTATCTTTTTCAGGGACAGGTGGGCAGCTCAATTTTATGTTTGTATCCATGGCAGTTGTGCACCTGCTGATTGTGACGGAAAGATAGTCAACCACCCACAGTACAACAGTGGTTTGCCCGACTTATGAATATGTGTAACCAGGAGAGTTCTCCATGTGATTGTAAGGGGATGAGACGAGTAGGCGGGGAAGAAAGATTTGGTCTTCATTGATGGCATGGAAAAATTGTTTATTCTCAGTAACCTAGCTCATTCTTAAGCCGCACATTTTGTAAAAATTATTGCAATAAAGGTTGGTATTGCAGGCAAATATGTTAGAATGAATTTTTCTTTCTCTTTAACAGAGTTTTATATAGCGTGAATTCGACCCGAATCGGGTATCAGAGCGCTTCACATAGCACCAGTTGCATTACATGAGGACATATTCATTAAAACAACACTTTCAGCTCCCATGAAATGTATTTATTGAATTAATTTGTAATTGTAATTTATGCTGTGTTCCTTTTTTGACAATAAATAAATAAAAGAAAAATATCCAGACTTTGTTAAAGTCAAACGCACAGACTTTTAGCACAGGACACTTTTGGTCTCTATGGCAACAGTGGAAATTCCCTTTGTGTGTTAAAACCAGCTTCTAACATATATGCACATCGTGTTTAAGCCAAGTCTTGGCCTTTTCTAATTAAGCAATTTGAGCCTTTTGGCAAAGGTTGATGTGGAAATTTCCCTTGTGTGTGAAAATCATCTTATAAAATATGTATATTTAGCACTGAGAACTTCTGACAGTTGTGCAATCAGGGAGTGACTAGGGTGGAACACGTCTAGGCATATTAAAACCACATTTTAGCACCAAAAAGGATCCCATGGCTTCTCCCAGTCTCTATAGGGCCTTTCCAACAAGCCATAATCAAGTGCTATGAAGCTCAATAGCAGACAGAGTTGCAACAGAGTCTAAACTCGATGAAAGACAGTTTGCAGCAAACATCCTCAACTCTGTAGAGAACATTAGCTGGGACTCTCTCAGTTGGTGCTAGAAGCAAATTAATCTACTCGAACTCTACTACAAAACTCCTAACTGGGGCCTAAAGAGACAATAAAGTATTTAAGTGAACATTAATGGCTGAACTCAAAGCCATAATGCATAGGGTGGTTTCAAAGTTTACATTTCAAGGATCTGGGACCTTCGTTGAAAGTGCCGGATTCAGTTAATTATTGAATTCAAGAAATTATAATATTTTCAGTCCTGAATGTGAAGACATTTGAAATATTTAGTGTACCTACATCTAGTCTCAATCCACGGCCCTCGTCAACAATCTCATCTGAACGAAAAAAGATCCTGAGAAAGATGTTCAAGGATCAACAATATTAGTAATCTCCTGTATGAGAGAAGTAATTTAGAACGTTGTAGGTTTTTATGTAAAAAATATCAGTGGTATCTATGAAAGATTCAATATGTATGATAAATGCCAGTAGTCAATCCTGAATGTACAGTATTTTATCTGGCTTGCTCTCCTTTTCCATCAGGTTACTTTCCTAGTCTTATTCCTCCATATTCACAATTCTGCTTCTTAGTTCTACTGTAATGGCATCTTGGCATTAGGAGTGCTAGTAGTGTTGAAATCAAGGCTGTACTGAGGTGATTACATTGGGCTGATGGAATCTACTAGTATTAACTCTTTCTTGAAGCTAATTTTTTAACAAGCCACAAAAAGTGTCTTAGACAGAAGATTAAGAATGAAGACAATTCACAGTAATTCCTCAATAACTGTATTGACTACTGTTAGAAATGGGGATCTCTGGTTTGCTAAGGCTTGCTCCAAAGCCAGGCAGAGACCACCACTCTAGTCAGGACAAGGGAGTTACACGCCAAAGATAACCCCTGCTCACCCCCTTGGTAGCTTGGCATGAGCAGTTTGGCTTATCCCGGTGGCGCTGTGTAAAGCATTTGCACAACACACACAGTAGCAACATACTAGGCACACCACAAAAAGAAACTCCACACAAGGTTATATATAAAAATAGCCTTTGTATTATCATTAAACACATTAGATGGTAATCACACAATATACACTGTGCCAACTGGCACTGGGCAATATTTACAGGGGATTATTTACACATGACAGGGCCACGTGGGCCACTGTCAGAATCATCACTTGGTAAAAATAGTAAAAGTAAGAACATATCATAAATGTAGACCACAACCAGTAACTACTGACAGACACTATACTCAGCATCAACCTGTAACATAAATCATGTCATGCACAGTAGCACATAAGGCGAGAAATCTATTCTGCGCCAACCTCATAAGCCTAAACATAGTAGACCATAATCTCCTAAACATAACTCGCATTAGGAAATAAACTTACTAACATAAACTGCAGTAGGGAATAAATCAAACCTAAACCACAGCAGGGAATAAAATAAAACATAACACAGTAGGTAAAACCTCATAATCATAAAATCACATCTAGAGGCATAAATCAGGGTGCATAAAACATAGCATATATATTACATTTCCTAGCACCTATATAAATCACACTAGGGCCTGGCACCCTACAAACCTATTAATCCCCCTAGCCAACTGACCATCTCTAAGGGGCTCAAATGCCCTCTGTCCAAAAGAGTCAGGGCGCGCTGACAATGCAGCGACAGTCAAGGGTGCATACTTTGCACAGGCCTAAACGTAGCAGCTGGCACTAAGTGCTGCGCAGTTGTGATGGAAAAGATGGGGGCGAAGGAGTGCGTCTCACTCCTGCATTCAAAACATTTCCCCTAAAAGAAAGACCTAAACGGTGCAGCTGCCCACTACTTGCTGGGCAGCTGAAAATGGTCAAATGAGGCTTTGGCTCTCCATGGCTCTTGAAACAAATTATGCCCCCTTTGTTGGAGCCACACGGGGCTCTGAAAACAATTAGCAAAACGTTGGAGCCACCTAGGCTCTAAAAATAATCATGTCCCATGGAGCACACTGACTCCTGAAATAATCAGGCCACAATAAAGAAAAAGAACTTGCCCCCAATACGTGGAGCGCACTGGCGCTTTAAATAAATATGCCCACAAGCGCTGGAGCAAATGCAGGGTAAAATCATGGGCCCCTCTGGGCTCTTACTGGGGCACTTTAAACAAAACATGCCTGCTTCGTTGGAGCGTCCCTCTATCAGGCGGGCCGCTCATGGAATGGGCACCAGTAAGCACTAGCAAGGAGCGCATGTAGAATAAACATGGCCCCAAGGGTTGGAGCGACCCCCCTATCAGGTGGGGGCCGCTCAGGAAATCATCCTGAGCCCTGTGCCTCGATTGGCACTACAAGACTGGAGCCCCACTTACCGGGGCTCAGGGGTGCCTCTCCCGGTCTCCTCTTCACATGGGGTGGGGGCAGGCACCGGCAATGTGCCTTGAGCCCCTTCCACCTTTAAGCTTCACTTGGTGGCAACCGCGGGGCTCTCCCTCAGCCATGGGAGCCCCATACAGGCAGGCCCCAGCTTCTTCACTCCGGGTGGCTTCTCTCCTCTCGCGGGGGCCTGCGCAGGACTTCCCTTGGAAACCGGAAGTCCCGCCCGCCGGCAAGCACTGATCTACTTTTCGTCACTCTAGACGTAGAGAGTTTATATACATGCATAAAAAGTGATTGCGGTATAGAAGCTGTGAAACATTTCTTGTATAAACGTAATGCCACACATTTGGAACATTCTCTTATGTTGATAGAGATGACACTCATGATCCTTGACATGAATGCATTTCTCCATAATGAAGACTGGTTTCTACAGAAACAGGGCACGGCGATGGGATCCAGGTTTGCTCCGTCCTATGCAGGCCTTTTTATGGGCCTGTATGAGGCGGAGCATGCCTGGGGCATCGGGTCAAAACCATGGACAGACAATATCATCTTCTATGGTAGATACATCGATGATGTTCTGATGTTGTGGAATGGAGATTTAACTGAGTTAATGGCCTATTTCAGTTACCTAAATATTAATCGGTTCAACGTAAAATTGACCATGAACTATTCCAGAAAGTCTATTGACTTTTTGGATTTGAGACTATATGTCGATGGCCAAAAAATCGCTAGTGACATTTTCAAGAAACCGACGGCGTGTAATAGCATCTTACATGCGGACAGCGCACACCCAAGGGGAACAATAAATGCTATACCATTTGGGGAGATGACAAGAGCACGGCGAAATTGTAGTCAGGACAAGAATTTCCCAAAAAATTTTAAATCTATGAGAACTGCTTTTAAAGACAGAGGATACACAGAGAAATGTCTGGACAAAGCAGAGTCAAGGATAAAAACTGTAACCCGTAGTACTATACTACAGGGTAGTACCAACAAAAACAAGAAAAAGAAAGATGAAATAATGTTTATCACAAAATTTGATCTGTACAGTAATCATGTGTATAACATTCTTCGCAAAAATTGGCATCTAATTGCTTCTGGCAACATGCCACCAGGGACAGTACCAACAAAACCCAAGGTGGTATACAAAAGGGGACAGAATCTAAAAAAGATGCTATGCCCTAGCTATGTCAAAGGGGAAAAGGCTGAAAACAAATCCGCATGGCTAACCACCAAACCGGTTGGTTTTTATGTCTGCGGCGACTGTATCATCTGTCAATATGGCCTTAACAAAAAGTTGAAATTTCGGTATAATACCAAAAAAGAATATGAAATTAGATCCTTCTTCAACTGCAACATGACGCATACTGTATATGCTTTGGGTTGCGCATGCAATAAAGTATACATAGGTAGCAGCATCAGAAGCCTGAAAATAAGAATCCAGGAACACATCAGAGCAATAAGGAGCAATGATGTAAGATACCCCATGGCTATACACATACAAGAGAACCACCCCACAGACAGGAATGTCTGGTTCCATGCTTTGGAACAAGTGCAGACCCCAATGAGAGGTGGAAATAGAGAATCCTGTTTAAGAAAAGCTGAGGCAGGCTGGATTTGTAAATTGAGGACTACTATATTGGGACTTAATACCAATACAGAATTACATCATTTCTTATAATCTAAGGTAACTCTCTATTTTGACTCAGTAATAGAAAACATTCAAATAGAGAACCAGCCATGCCATCACTCTCTTTATAATCCATGATATCTTAAAATTAACTACAAGGGTTTCCATCTCCAAGTGGTTTTTTATCATTTCCTTAATGAGTCCTTTTTTTCGAAATGTTGAAAGATTGCAAAGTACTATGCAATTGTAATATTGGAAACAATAGGACACTTTGAAAATAAAAAATATTTCTTCATACAATTTGTAATAGGAACAGCGTTTCACCATAGTGATGCAAAGACAGCTGTATTACTAATAACTAAGTTGTTGAGAATATTATTTCTTAACAGTGAATCAAATACAACTAAACTATTGGGAATATTATTCCCTAATAGTGACACAAATTGGGCTCGTCCTTCTGTATAATTAGGCAAAGTGGCTTTTCGTACACTCTAAGATGGCGTCAGAAATCATAATAAAAATTGAAGCATTGAACCCAATCCAAAATGGCGGGTCGATTCTCAAAACAGTTAATATGAAACGTTAAATTCATCATCCTGTTTTTACCATTGGCAACATAAATTTCGTCTCCCCATATCGTAATAGAGAGAACTGTATCTCGAATAAACAAACCATTGAGTATATTAATCCTCAGAAGCGATATAAATATGGTTTGGCAGTCGGAATAGTCTGTCTAGGTGCTCGTAAGACACTTCAAGATGGCGCCTGAAACCATATCAGAAATCGAACTACTGAACCCTACCAAAAATGGCGGGTCGATCTCTTAGAAACGGACATAACGATAGGAAATTGAGATGTTAATATACAAGGCTTGCAAAAGATTTTTTGTATAGTTGGATAAATATCACATTATACAAAAAATAAGAGGCATAATATTTTGCCCCATTTAATAAAAATAACGTAACATTTGAAACTCTAAGGACTACCTTACCGCCTTTTTCTTACTATAATTTTGATAAATAAAAAAGAAATAATGAGTACTAAAGAGGTTTCCCCACTTAACAAACGAGGTTGGCGCACATCGGGACTTATATGACCTGTGCTCTCGGGACGGTTAAGATGGCGCCGGCTGTACACAGGAGTTGTACAGTGCAGAGCAAAGGCAGAAACCCACTTTCAGGTGCTTCCAATCTAATAATTAGCAAACATATAAAAGCGGCATGTTTTCACCGGGAATTACACGCCTCAACAAAGGACGCCACGCGATGGAGCCGGCTTGAACTTTTCTCTCAGTAAGTGAAACGCTGCCCAAATAATGATAATTTGCTATTGGGATAGATACCAATCCAATTTAAAATTACTTCTTCTCTGGGATTTTGATTGTGACCCGGGTACAGATAATCTAACATATATTAAGCCTGTCAGTCTTGGAAAATGATTGTCGATTATCCTTGAGGTAGATAATATGGGACTTTTGATTTTACAAGATGTCCGTCCCCTTTTTTGAATGTCAATGTTATAACGCTTTTTAGATCACTTGTTGTATAATAACTAATTATTAACAATATAGAGTCTAAAATCATGATGTGCTGGAGATTTCTCCATGCTCTACCCGGCCAGTTACAAATGGATTAATAACCCCAAAACATCATAAATCATGTTTTTCAAATCTGAACGATATGCAGTTATTAACATCTTGGGTAGTCACTAATTGCATCTTAAATATAAAAACATCACTAAAATCGACCTGCCCATGGTGATAGTTTTTCTTGTACTCTTTTTATCCAGACTACTGTTATGTTGGGCAAATCTAACTCGAGAGATTCGAATTCGTGAAACTAATGTGTTTGAAACTTACCAAGAAAAGGTATGTTTGTAACTTGTAACTTGCATGTGACCACGAAAAAAAACTATTACTTATATAAATATGCCCAAAACTAAATAAGGGCTTATTTTCCAATTTTTAGAATTACTATACTTAAAAAATTACCACTTAATTGAAAGGAAGAATCCCTGCATACTGACGAAAAGTTCATTCTAATTGGTAAGCAAACTCTCAGGAGCTATCCATTAACTGAGAGCCAATAACATAGGTATATTTTAACTAATTGATATTGATATAATGCTTTATACCCACCAAGAATAAGTTTAGATAACAAAGTTGTTAGGCCCAAATTTACATATAATTTTGTCATGCTAAATTAAGATTCCTCTGAATAAAGATACAAAAAAAGAGAAGAAAGTAGCAGAGTTCGGTTCAGAAAGTCTATATAGGATTCCCTCTGACATAGAAGTGTTGTTTTTTGTAAAATATGTAATATTTGTATGAAATATAAATGTGGAAATAGTCTACAAATAGATGTGCACTCTTTTTTAGAGACCTTTACTAGGACCTTTTTCCACGCCTTTCTTAATATGTTAAAATGTAATAAAATGTATTTTAAATTGTAATATAGTGTATATATTGTACATATATTAATTTTGTGTATGTATGTATATTGTTTGTAGCCCTGAAGAAGTCCGTGGAGGACGAAACGCGTTGGCTACATTTGTGAAGAACTAAATAAAGATTGAACGTCCAAAAAAACATCCAAAGATTCTGCTACTGAATGATTTTACATTGTAATTCATGAAATGTGTATACTATTGTATAGATTCTTAAAACAATTATTTTGTGTGCTGGATCAGTATTGCTAAAAAAATTGCAGGTTAGAACAAAACATTTTTTTGTTCTAGGAGATTTAGGGGTGAAGAATCTCAGATCCGTGTCACCATAAAGAATAACTAAGGCGATACATAAGATAGGTGCAATCGTGTGTATAACCCCTTTCCCCATTTCTTGTTCTCAAAAAGGCAAGCATACAGTGCCTGACTTCCTGCCTCGATCTGGCCGGCAGCGGTGAGTTCTTCTTGGCGGGCACAATGAGGGGTAGGCTCCTTCGTCATTAAAAATATACAGCGGGGTGGGCACCCGCTTAATTAAGTTAACAGTCAAGTCGCAGGGTGGGCACCCACGCAATAAAAATATAAATAGCTGCCATAAGCGGAGTGGGCACCCATAATTAAAGAGAAATGCGGGGTGGGCACCTGCTAGCGAGATATATAAAAAAATAAGCTGGATGGGCACCTGCAAAATCTCGCAAGGAGGGGGAATCCCTACGAGGGGGATTCCCTCAGCAAGGGCTACAGCTCAGCGCTGCTCAGCTCCCAGGCTCTCCCTCTCAATACAAAGGGCAAATTAAGATAACGTGCTCCCAGGCGCTAAAGATACAAACACCAAATCCCAAAGAGCAAATAGAGCGAAAGGTCCCAGCAAAAATGTCCTCCAAAGTGGAAAAGGGCAAAGCAGGGCCCTGGGCTACAAGAAATCCAGCAAAAGGTACCAGGGCACAGCTGGGCCCAGGGAGGCAGCCCTCCTGGCAAGTCCTCCTGGGCCCAAGCAGCAGCATCCCCCCTCCCCCAGGAATCAGTATTCAGAAAGCAGAACAACTTCATGGGGTCACAGCCCCTTCTTTTATACACCATTTTCCTTTGTTCTAACAGTGTAGGGCATGGGAGAACCATATACAACTGGTTCAGGGGAGCATTGGAGCACTTTGTTTTGCTCAGCTCCTCTCTCCCTTTCACAGGACAGGCCAGGGACATCAGACGCACCACAGGAGGTGGAGCCAGCTTTGTGGAGGGAAGGCACAGCCATATTCAGGTCCCAGGTGCAAATCCTCCTTCCCATCTACATGCAGATCTCCCTATTCACCACTGGGCAGACTCATCCTGGCTCATCCAGCACCTGTCACTCACAAGCCAGACATGCAATTCACATCACCCAGCACACAGAAATGCCAACTTCTAAAAGTGACATTTCTAAAATAACCACAATAAATCTGCGCACACTATTGTGCAGCATTTATTCTCACGAGTTCGCATATACTAAATTTGACCCTGCACTCCCCTCATATCAGAAATTACCATGGACACACATATCCCTCATGCATTCCTATGGGAGGGCAGGCCCATCTCACCACGTATATTTTAACTAATTGATATTGATATAATGCTTTATACCCACCAAGAATAAGTTTAGATAACAAAGTTGTTAGGCCCAAATTTACATATAATTTTGTCATGCTAAATTAAGATTCCTCTGAATAAAGATACAAAAAAAGAGAAGAAAGTAGCAGAGTTCGGTTCAGAAAGTCTATATAGGATTCCCTCTGACATAGAAGTGTTGTTTTTTGTAAAATATGTAATATTTGTATGAAATAAAAATGTGGAAATAGTCTACAAATAGATGTGCACTCTTTTTTAGAGACCTTTACTAGGACCTTTTTCCACGCCTTTCTTAATATGTTAAAATGTAATAAAATGTATTTTAAATTGTAATATAGTGTATATATTGTACATATATTAATTTTGTGTATGTATGTATATTGTTTGTAGCCCTGAAGAAGTCCGTGGAGGACGAAACGCGTTGGCTACATTTGTGAAGACTAAATAAAGATTGAACGTCCAAAAAAACATCCAAAGATTCTGCTACTGAATGATTTTACATTGTAATTCATGAAATGTGTATACTATTGTATAGATTCCTAAAACAATAGTTTTGTGTGCTGGATCAGTATTGCTAAAAAAATTGCAGGTTAGAACAAAAATAATTTTTGTTCTAGGAGATTTAGGGGTAAAGAATCTCAGATCCGTGTCACCATAAAGAATAACTAAGGCGATACATAAGATAGGTGCAATCGTGTGTATAACCCCTTTCCCCATTTCTTGTTCTCAAAAAAATTTTAAATTGGGTTTGATTGGCACTATCGGCCTTATACCTTAATCACTGGATAAAAATGGATTTTGATGACAAAAGAGAGGAAATGTTGGGAGATCTATTTAAATCTAAAGAACCCAACACCAATGTCACCAAAAAGGTGACTTTAAGAAATGAGGGCCTAAAAGAAAAATTTTATAGATTGGAAAAACTAAAGAAGCAGGAACTCGCCAAATGGTGGGATGGGGCGACCCTGCGAAAATATATTGAAAACAAAAAAGTACCCCGTGGTTTACGCAAACTAATTTTTCCCAACTACGAGGATCTAGAACAGGATCTGTTAGATGATTGGGAGGAGGGACTTTATGATGCCTCATACCGCATGATGAGGATACTCATTGTTAACTCTGAAAGAAAGGTCAGCAAAATAAAAGAGGAAATTGTAAAATTAGAAAAAGAAATTGCTGAAATGAATTTAAAGGATGCTACTACCAAAAATTATGAAATCTTGAAAACTGAATTAGCTGCCTATCAGATATATCTGAAAGAAAAGAAAATGAAAAAGATACAGAGGGATGAAATGGACTATGCCAATGGCAGAATTTTCACTTTCTCAAAAAAGTATGATGACATAACCCCCAAAGTATCATCAAATGGGAATTCTCATGCAAAACCCATAAGTGTCTCCTCAAGTAGCACATCTCTCTCCTCAGTAGATAGTGATCCTGGCGAGGGCACAAGTAAACAAGATGTACAGACACCCTCTGCCTCTTCTCATTTTTTAAGGGAAGTTCAAAGGTACAGGTTGGGAAACAAAAAGAAAAGCCAAAATTCAGAATCAGAAGGGGAGGGAAGAAACATAAAACAAGGTGTACAAACCAGGCAGCAGAGCAAGACAAATATGAAGAAATAAATAATGCTGTAGAGTCAAATGTGATTCATAATGCATTAAGTATTGTCAATTTATCGGATAGAATCTTGACTGAAAATGAACAAAATTTGTTGTCAAAAGGACTAAATTTTGTTGACCTACATGTTGACCTATTTAAGTTTGTACGAAAACTGAGATTAAAAAAATACTTTGAACATCATAAAAGTGTGCAGAATGTTCAATCTATTAATCCATGTGCGACAGAAATGTCAATTGCTGATTTGAATGTAACCCATTTGATTGCAACCTTAAATGAGGAAGATGAGAATGTAGACATCACTGAAACTGCTAGATTTTTGGAAATAGTTGAGGATGTCTCTCTTGATAGTGGCTTAAAGGTACAGTCTAAGTTTTTACCAGTAAGACCCCAAGACACCTTTATCGATGAATTTTATACTAAGGTAACTCAGGAAATTCATCAGCTTGAAGACAAACACATGTTCCATTCACACTGTAAACATGAGAACAATGTAACAAAAAAAGAGAGGGACATGCTAAACAAACTTCGAGATGACCCAAAGATAGTCATTCGAGAGGCGGACAAAGGAGGAAATATTGTAGTGATGAACAGAGTTGATTATCTAAATGAAATAGATAGACAGCTTGGACAAAAAGACTGCTACATCAAATTAAGAGATAATCCCACCAAGAAAATTGAGCAGAATATCAATGCCGCCTTAAGAGATTGGCATGAGTCTTGCCTCTTGTCAGACAATGAATACAAATATCTACAAGCTCATGACTCTCGTTATCCATGTATATACATCCTCCCAAAGATACACAAGGGGGGGTGGGTTTCCACCCGGAAGACCCATTATATCTGGGAATGGCGGACCGAAAGAACGACTTTCAAAATTTGTGGATGAATATCTCCAGCCTTTGTAAAAAATTTGCCCTCCTACCTTAGGGATAGTGGAGATGTATTGTGCAAGTTGGAGGATTTTACTTGGGACAGCCCTGATCTACTTTTCGTCACTCTAGACGTAGAGAGTTTATATACATGCATAAAAAGTTATTGCGGTATAGAAGCTGTGAAACATTTCTTGTATAAACGTAATGCCACAAATTTGGAACATTCTCTTATGTTGATAGAGATGACACGCATGATCCTTGACATGAATGCATTTCTCCATAATGAAGACTGGTTTCTACAGAAACAGGGCACGGCGATGGGATCCAGGTTTGCTCCGTCCTATGCAGGCCTTTTTATGGGCCTGTATGAGGCGGAGCATGCCTGGAGCATCGGGTCAAAACCATGGACAGACAATATCATCTTCTATGGTAGATACATCGATGATGTTCTGATGTTGTGGAATGGAGATTTAACTGAGTTAATGGCCTATTTCAGTTACCTAAATAATAATCGGTTCAACGTAAAATTGACCATGAACTATTCCAGAAAGTCTATTGACTTTTTGGATTTGAGACTATATGTCGATGGCCAAAAAATCGCTAGTGACATTTTCAAGAAACCGACGGCGTGTAATAGCATCTTACATGCGGACAGCGCACACCCAAGGGGAACAATAAATGCTATACCATTTGGGGAGATGACAAGAGCACGGCGAAATTGTAGTCAGGAGAAGAATTTCCAAAAAAATGTTAAATCTATGAGAACTGCTTTTAAAGACAGAGGATACACAGAGAAATGTCTGGACAAAGCAGAGTCAAGGATAAAAACTGTAACCCGTAGTACTATACTACAGGGTAGTACCAACAAAAACAAGAAAAAGAAAGATGAAATAATGTTTATCACAAAATTTGATCTGTACAGTAATCATGTGTATAACATTCTTCGCAAAAATTGGCATCTAATTGCTTCTGGCAACATGCCACCAGGGACAGTACCAACAAAACCCAAGGTGGTATACAAAAGGGGACAGAATCTAAAAAAGATGCTATGCCCTAGCTATGTCAAAGGGGAAAAGGCTGAAAACAAATCCGCATGGCTAACCACCAAACCGGTTGGTTTTTATGTCTGCGGCGACTGTATCATCTGTCAATATGGCCTTAACAAAAAGTTGAAATTTCAGTATAATACCAAAAAAGAATATGAAATTAGATCCTTCATCAACTGCAACACGACGCATACTGTATATGCTTTGGGTTGCGCATGCAATAAAGTATACATAGGTAGCAGCATCAGAAGCCTGAAAATAAGAATCCAGGAACACATCAGAGCAATAAGGAGCAATGATGTAAGATACCCCATGGCTATACACATACAAGAGAACCACCCCACAGACAGGAATGTCTGGTTCCATGCGTTGGAACAAGTGCAGACCCCAATGAGAGGTGGAAATAGAGAATCCTGTTTAAGAAAAGCTGAGGCAGGCTGGATTTGTAAATTGAGGACTACTATATTGTGACTTAATACCAATACAGAATTACATCATTTCTTATAATCTAAGGTAACTCTCTATTTTGACTCAGTAATAGAAAACATTCAAATAGA
The DNA here is from genome assembly GCF_964261635.1 of Lissotriton helveticus. Lineage (NCBI taxonomy): Eukaryota > Metazoa > Chordata > Amphibia > Caudata > Salamandridae > Lissotriton > Lissotriton helveticus. The sequence continues at coordinate 872,034,380 of NC_136068.1, read as the reverse complement.
GAACCAGCCATGCTATCACTCTCTTTATAATCCATGATATCTTAAAATTAACTACAAGGCTTTCCATCTCCAAGTGGTTTTTTATCATTTCCTTAATGAGTCCTTTTTTTCGAAATGTTGAAAGATTGCAAAGTACTATGCAATTGTAATATTGGAAACAATAGGACACTTTGAAAATAAAAAATATTTCTTCATACTATTTGTAATAGGAACAGCGTTTCACCATAGTGATGCAAAGACAGCTGTATTACTAATAACTAAGTTGTTGAGAATATTATTTCTTAACAGTGAATCAAATACAACTAAACTATTGGGAATATTATTCCCTAATAGTGACACAAATTGGGCTCATCCTTCTGTATAATTAGGCAAAGTGGCTTTTCGTACACTCTAAGATGGCGTCAGAAATCATAATAAAAATTGAAGCATTGAACCCAATCCAAAATGGCGGGTCGATTCTCAAAACAGTTAATATGAAACGTTAAATTCATCATCCTGTTTTTACCATTGGCAACATAAATTTCGTCTCCCCATATCGTAATAGAGAGAACTGTATCTCGAAAAAACAAACCATTGAGTATATTAATCCTCAGAAGCGATATAAATATGGTTTGGCAGTCGGAATAGTCTGTCTGGGTGCTCGTAGACACTTCAAGATGGCGCCTGAAACCATATCAGAAATCGAACTACTGAACCCTACCAAAAATGGCGGGTCGATCTCTTAGATACGGACATAACGATAGGAAATTGAGATGTTAATATACAAGGCTTGCAAAAGATTTTTTGTATAGTTGGATAAATATCACATTATACAAAAAATAAGAGGCATAATATTTTGCCCCATTTAATAAAAATAACGTAACATTTGAAACTCTAAGGACTACCTTACCGCCTTTTTCTTACTATAATTTTGATAAATAAAAAAGAAATAATGAGTACTAAAGAGGTTTCCCCACTTAACAAACGAGGTTGGCGCACATCGGGACTTATATGACCTGTGCTCTCGGGACGGTTAAGATGGCGCCGGCTGTACACAGGAGTTGTACAGTGCAGAGCAAAGGCAGAAACCCACTTTCAGGTGCTTCCAATCTAATAATTAGCAAACATATAAAAGCGGCATGTTTTCACCGGGAATTACACGCCTCAACAAAGGACGCCACGCGATGGAGCCAGCTTGAACTTTTCTCTCAGTAAGTGAAACGCTGCCCAAATAATGATAATTTGCTATTGGGATAGATACCAATCCAATTTAAAATTACTTCTTCTCTGGGATTTTGATTGTGACCCGGGTACAGATAATCTAACATATATTAAGCCTGTCAGTCTTGGAAAATGATTGTCGATTATCCTTGAGGTAGATAATATGGGACTTTTGATTTTACAAGATGTCCGTCCCCTTTTTTGAATGTCAATGTTATAACGCTTTTTAGATCACTTGTTGTATAATAACTAATTATTAACAATATAGAGTCTAAAACCATGATGTGCTGGAGATTTCTCCATGCTCTACCCGGCCAGTTACAAATGGATTAATAACCCCAAAACATCATAAATCATGTTTTTCAAATCTGAACGATATGCAGTTATTAACATCTTGGGTAGTCACTAATTGCATCTTAAATATAAAAACATCACTAAAATCGACCTGCCCATGGTGATAGTTTTTCTTGTACTCTTTTTATCCAGACTACTGTTATGTTGGGCAAATCTAACTCGAGAGATTCGAATTCGTGAAACTAATGTGTTTGAAACTTACCAAGAAAAGGTATGTTTGTAACTTGTAACTTGCATGTGACCACGAAAAAAAACTATTACTTATATAAATATGCCTAAAACTAAATAAGGGCTTATTTTCCAATTTTTAGAATTACTATACTTAAAAAATTACCACTTAATTGAAAGGAAGAATCCCTGCATACTGACGAAAAGTTCATTCTAATTGGTAAGCAAACTCTCAGGAGCTATCCATTAACTGGGAGCCAATAACATAGGTATATTTTAACTAATTGATATTGATATAATGCTTTATACCCACCAAGAATAAGTTTAGATAACAAAGTTGTTAGGCCCAAATTTACATATAATTTTGTCATGCTAAATTAAGATTCCTCTGAATAAAGATACAAAAAAAGAGAAGAAAGTAGCAGAGTTCGGTTCAGAAAGTCTATATAGGATTCCCTCTGACATAGAAGTGTTGTTTTTTGTAAAATATGTAATATTTGTATGAAATATAAATGTGGAAATAGTCTACAAATAGATGTGCACTCTTTTTTAGAGACCTTTACTAGGACCTTTTTCCACGCCTTTCTTAATATGTTAAAATGTAATAAAATGTATTTTAAATTGTAATATAGTGTATATATTGTACATATATTAATTTTGTGTATGTATGTATATTGTTTGTAGCCCTGAAGAAGTCCGTGGAGGACGAAACGCGTTGGCTACATTTGTGAAGAACTAAATAAAGATTGAACGTCCAAAAAAACATCCAAAGATTCTGCTACTGAATGATTTTGCATTGTAATTCATGAAATGTGTATACTATTGTATAGATTCCTAAAACAATAGTTGTGTGTGCTGGATCAGTATTGCTAAAAAAATTGCAGGTTAGAACAAAACATTTTTTTGTTCTAGGAGATTTAGGGGTAAAGAATCTCAGATCCGTGTCACCATAAAGAATAACTAAGGCGATACATAAGATAGGTGCAATCGTGTGTATAACCCCTTTCCCCATTTCTTGTTCTCAAAAAGGCAAGCATACAGTGCCTGACTTCCTGCCTCGATCTGGCCGGCAGCGGTGAGTTCTTCTTGGCGGGCACAATGAGGGGTAGGCTCCTTCGTCATTAAAAATATACAGCGGGGTGGGCACCCGCTTAATTAAGTTAACAGTCAAGTCGCAGGGTGGGCACCCACGCAATAAAAATATAAATAGCTGCCATAAGCGGAGTGGGCACCCATAATTAAAGAGAAATGCGGGGTGGGCACCCGCTAGCGAGATATATAAAAAAATAAGCTGGATGGGCACCTGCAAAATCTCGCAAGGAGGGGGAATCCCTACGAGGGGGATTCCCTCAGCAAGGGCTACAGCTCAGCGCTGCTCAGCTCCCAGGCTCTCCCTCTCAATACAAAGGCAAATTAAGATAAAGTGCTCCCAGGCGCTAAAGATACAAACACTAAATCCCAAAGAGCAAATAGAGCAAAAGGTCCCAGCAAAAATGTCCTCCAAAGTGGAAAAGGGCAAAGCAGGGCCCTGGGCTACAAGAAATCCAGCAAAAGGTACCAGGGCACAGCTGGGCCCAGGGAGGCAGCCCTCCTGGCAAGTCCTCCTGGGCCCAAGCAGCAGCATCCCCCCTCCCCCAGGAATCAGTATTCAGAAAGCAGAACAACTTCATGGGGTCACAGCCCCTTCTTTTATACACCATTTTCCTTTGTTCTAACAGTGTAGGGCATGGGAGAACCATATACAACTGGTTCAGGGGAGCATTGGAGCACTTTGTTTTGCTCAGCTCCTCTCTCCCTTTCACAGGACAGGCCAGTGACATCAGACGCACCACAGGAGGTGGAGCCAGCTTTGTGGAGGGAAGGCACAGCCATATTCAGGTCCCAGGTGCAAATCCTCCTTCCCATCTACATGCAGATCTCCCTATTCACCGCTGGGCAGACTCATCCTGGCTCATCCAGCACCTGTCACTCACAAGCCAGACATGCAATTCACATCACCCAGCACACAGAAATGCCAACTTCTAAAAGTGACATTTCTAAAATAACCACAATAAATCTGCGCACACTATTGTGCAGCATTTATTCTCACGAGTTCGCATATACTAAATTTGACCCTGCACTCCCCTCATATCAGAAATTACCATGGACACACATATCCCTCATGCATTCCTATGGGAGGGCAGGCCCATCTCACCACACGCACTCAGTGTGCGCACGCACTTTAAACTGGGCCACAGTACTAAAGTGCCCAGAGGCCTAAAATCACTACCACTATGTCAGAGTCTTAAGGCAAAAAGTTTAGGGCCAAGTCCCAGAATCACAACATGATTTAAAATGATAGCGCCACTATTTTGTTTAATCACATTAATGTTTGCCCATCTTTGATATCTACATATTGTCAATCAGAGATTTAAAAGGATGAAACAAAAAAAGAGCACACACCAGTTGCATTTGAAGGTATTTTAAATGTTATGTTCTACTAACATTCACATAGCTTTAATCAAACCTGTGGACTGATGCAATTTCCATTGCTATAAAGCAGCAAAGTTGTATTTGTACCTCTGAAGAAACAGATGACATTCTGAAAACTAGAACTTGTATAATGTAGTTCCATATCAGCAAAATCAGAAAAGTGATAACTGGTAAGAAATACAAGGTACTGGTGCTGTTTTCAAAAGGAGGACAAATAAATGTATTGGTATTTGAAAAGTAATATTGTAAATGTTAGTTAGGCATCAGACTAGTATTTAATGTTAACTAATAACATGTTTATGTTTATTTGACATCCAAAGTAAAAGCATGTTTGTTCAGCATGAATGCGCTTTTGCAATTCGCAAACTGCATTACTTAGTGTGTATGAGGTTGTTAATTCCATATTAAATGTTCCTAATAGTCTGCTTCAGAGAACTGTCTGCTACTAACACTCTATGGCATGAACCTAGACAGTGATCTAAAAGCTAAGATTAAGTACACGACCAATGAGAAAACATATGCAAATAACTACCCACGGCTTCTACGTGAAATACCAGTTGGTGCAATAACTAAGATGTACTGACTACTAACCAGGAAATCAACCCCATTAAAATGCCTTCCCAGCGTTTATGACTGTCTTGTCTAACTTTAGCCTGTTTTCACCAGTTACCTTCTTCCACTTCCAAAGTTAAAATTACACAGTACTAACAAGACTTTTGGTCATTATGAGTTTAGCTTCCTTGGAATGGAATGCCACCTTCAAATCTTCATGTGAGATGCATTCATTCATCTTTCTAAGATAGAATGAATGCTCATAGCTCAACAGGAAACACCTCACAAATATCAAACATATTTACTCTGCCATGGTAGATTGTAAGAACGCAAAACAATGGCAGTACTGTTTCCCCCTTACCCTGCCCCAGCCCGGAACTCTTACTTCCAGTTCCTCTTGATGCCTCCACTTTGTCACATTTGACCATGCAATGTTCAGGTTTTTCTACACATACCCCCAATGCTACTGACATCACACAATTATCTTCTTTCCCCTTGCTGAATCTCCTTGATTAACTATGGCTTTTTTTCCTGGAGTTTTATATAGTGCAAAGTTGACCCAAAGGTATCAGGTATCAGAGCGCTTTAAATGAGTACCAGTTGCTTACACAAGGATGCATTCATTTTTGATAGGCATTTGGAGATTAAGTGATTCACACGATGTCTTTGCCGAGACTCAAACCCGGCTCCCCAGATTTGAGATTGACCGCCCTAGCCGTTAGGCTGCATCCTCTCCCCTTTACTGTTAACTACTATACTGTCTCCACTTTGCCCACTTCTAGACCATTCCAACCTGTGTCGAGGACCTACCTGTTTTTTCACTACCTCCCTGTTGCTTGCAACTTGGACTGTTTCTATGCCCCTTTCCAAAAACACTCTGCAACTGCACATCACACTCTGTGACTTTCCTTTTGAGTATACTCTGCCCCTCTCTAAAGCGAAAGGGTTAACACATTCTCTCAGTGCTCAAGACTACCCCTCTCTTCTCTGTCCATCAGTCCTAAGAATGCCTACAGCATTGAAATATATATACAAAATTACACCCCAATAGTTAAATATGCAAACGATCATTCTCAGCCCTAAAAGGTTGAAAAGCAACAATAATATAAAATTCATCTTGATACATGTCGATTTTCAGTCCACTAAAATCATCAGATTGTTTCCAGATTTAATTGGACTTTTTTAATAGCTAATTATTGAACAATATAGTGCTATCTAGTTTGTGAATCCTATGCCAACCAGTACAAATTGGGAGATGTTTGGATTTTCAATTTCAATACTAAAACAACAAACCTCCAAACAGTAGAATCAGAGAAATGAAGGTTTAAAGATTTGGAGAAATAGAGGGCCAAAAAGCACAACGTTCCAACTGTAGCTATCTGGTTGTGCTAGATCGGGACAAAGTCACAAGGGGGGGTTAATCGCACTACAGGCCCTTGCTATGTTCCTCTTTGCCACCCCAGATGCCAACATTAGCCAATTTTGTTACATTTGGGCCACACCTCCTCTTCTGTCACAACCAGGCGATGCCATCTTGACTCCAAAGGGACTTTTAAGTCAGTAACGCTGGCCATAACCTGCGTCACCTCTTTTAATAGTGCTGAATTTTGGGACAGGACCATAGGATGTTAAATAAAGGATCCCATTGACCTGCATCTTCTGGTGCAAAGGTCTAAATCACAGAACCTTAATCAATGTATGAGTACTCTAGAGCAGTAGGACTTGTGTGACATTCTGAGCTGTATTAGTCTGAAGCGCCCGAATGGCTATTTTATGGGGGCTTTAGATTGCCCCCACACAATCGTCATCTTCTAGCAGTCCCAAGTCCGTCTCCCTCAGGGGCCCCAGTGGATCTGGGAAATTATTAATATGTTTCTGATATGTAATAGAGGTGGCTTTGTCTATCAAAGGATCAAGTAGAAGTGTGGCTCACTGGTTAGAGGAGGCAGACCTGGGAGCAGAGGTCAGCCCGGAACCAGGGTTCAATTCCCGGCTCGGCGGGGTATTGAGTCCTAAAATGTCCATGGACTCGACAATTCTCGCTCCGGTGCCTACTCGATTCACGGGTTCACACTCTGCGACTCTGGGCAATAGCTTGCTTAATCTCCACAACGGCCCCTCGCGGCGGGATGCCTGGCTTTCACCTTGTGGATACCCTGCTGGGGTTATCTCACAGGGGAATACCAGGCCGGGTTCCCTAAGCAAGCGCTTAGAAACCGCTTGGTGATTTGCGCTATATAAATTCCTGTACACATTTGCAAGTAGTAAGAAGTCTTCCAGGTGTGTGTTCCAGCAGTTGTTCCCCCTCCACTATATGTCTTCACATCGAATGTCCCAATTGTAGATACCAAAACCTTTCACTATCCGCCATTTGATATTCTGTCTGTAGATCCTCAAATGTAATTGGTGCCTGTCCCCTCTAAGTGTCATTAAGACATTCGATGCCCAAGAGCTTCCACTATCAAAACCCCTTCAGGTTCCCCACTTCATGTAATAAATTGCTATCCTGAAGCAAGGTCCTTTCCGTGAGTTTGTTTTCCCAACCCAGCAGTATGTAAGCCTCATGCCTGCCCGGACCAACATTTATGTACGGATTGCCAGCTACTGCTCCTGCCCCTTACTGCACAGTACAGCTGGGTAGCCTCGGGTGCCCATGGCATGTTGGTCTACCCGATAGGCGGGTTTGCTCCTGTCTGTGAACACCCAGACGTTAATTACTATCAGTTGAGATGCCAAATAGTATTTTCTAACGTCTGGGACTGCCACGCCTTCTTTGAAGACCCCCCTCTGGAGTTTATGTAATGCTATGCAAGAACTACCCCCATCCCAAAGGAGACTGCGCAATTCCTTATCAATTTTCTGAAGGAATTCTAGCGGTATTTTCTATGGGGTGGTCTGCAAAATATACAGCAAATGCAGGACGGCTATCATCTTAAAGAAGACCCATCAGTGACATTGGGAAATTCCTCCATTAGGCCACATCATTCTATAGTTTCTCAAGTAATGGGAGTAAGTTAAAAGACAGAAAATCTTCAGCATGTCTTCTGAGTTGAATGCCTAAATATTTAAACTCATTCCTCACAGTCAGGGCAGACTGCTTAGTCGTCAGGGAGTAGAACATTCCCAGTCGGGGAAAAAACTAGTAACTTATCCCAATTGATTTGATATCCTGAGTAGCTACCAAACAATTGAAAAATGTGCAGCAGTCTATGATCCATTTGGCGCGGCTGGCAAGAGTACAGTAAAATATCACCAGCGTATAGGAAGATACGATCCTCCCAACCAACATCCCCTATTATATCTTGTACCTGTGGGTCTTGGATGAACCATACTGCCAGTGACTCAAGTACTAGGGCAAACATCGTTGGGGAGATATGACATCCCTGTTTCATGCCCCTGTACGAAGTAATTGATTTAGATGTTGACTAGTTGATCCCCACATTCTTGCCATAGGTTTTTTATAGAGGAGTTTGACTCACTCGCAGAATCGAGGTCTGAAACCCAGTCAAGTTAGAGTAGCAAACGGGTAGGGCCACTCAATACTGTCAAGTGCCATACTGGTGTCCAGCGAAAGCAGTACAGCCATCTCATATTGCTGAACTTTTGTCATCTGCATGACTCTATAAAAGTGTTGGAGATTCAGATGGGTGCTTCTGTGCGGCATGAATCCCAACTGGTCTGGGAGGCTCATTGAGGATATAACTTTCCTCAATGAGTTCTCCAAAGCCTTCACCAGGACATTGCCATCCAGGTTAAGTAGCACGATGGGCCTGTATGAGATACACAGCTCCAGGGGTCTGTCCTTTTTTACCACAATAGTGGCTATACTCTGGTCCTCCAGCAGACAGCCCTCCTCCGAGTACCTTAAAATTCTGGTTGCGGATCATTGTGAGTCCCGCATCGAGGATGTGTTGGGCAGCATCAATTCCTAGGAGCAGCGATGCAAGGTCCTGCATCTTTGTTGAGGATGCTTGCAACGATGCACCTATGATGCAAAGTCCTGTGTGGAGATGCATTGCACACTGGCTGGTTCAAAGGAGAACGCGGGGCTTGCGATGTGGAGTCATGCGTCGTCATTGAGCATGCCATCAACAAGGGGTTTGTAATGCAAAGGGATGAGTCAGAGCAATGCAACTCCTTTTGTTGGGGGAAATAAGGCAGCAGAGGCAATGAATCAGTTCTGCTCAGGAATGCGCAGCGCAGCAGAGGAGATGCGTTGTTTCTACTGAAACCACAGATGGCCTGGCAGAGCAATTTTAGACCCCTTTTCAAGGGTCCAGGACTAGGGTGGCACCACTTGATGGGGTAGGACTTGAAGATGGCAGAGTCCAGGTTTTGGAGCCTTCTTTCCCTGAGGCTCCAGGCAGGAGACCAATCAACTACCCCTTGGAGTCCCTCTGGGGTCAACAGATGCAGGCACAGTCCTTCTCATGCAGGCAAGAGGGTAGCAGGCAGTGGGTCAGCACGGCAGAGCAGCATTCCTTCAGAGCAGAAGTACAGCAGAGTGGCAATCCTTTCCACAGCAGTCCTTCTTCCTGGCAGAGTCCACAGGACACGTCCAGAAGTGTACTGAACACTTGGGGTCTGAGGTCCAACATTTATACCTGGTTCCCACTTTGAAGTACAGGAAGCTTCTAGAGGTTTCCACCCCCTTGAGATGCTGGGCATTCCCCTCCTCCCTGTCCTTGACCCAGCTTGCCTGGGGGTCACAATAAACTAGTAGCACACCCTTTCTGAGAGTGCTCAGGCAGAGCCTGTGTGATGTAAAAGTGTGGTAGGTAACAGCTCCTCCACCTTATTAACTGAGAGGGTCCCACCCTGCCAACTGCTACCTTCCCCTTTGTCTCACTGTCTAGTAGAAATACACAAACCCCAACTGCCAGCTATACCTAATCTTGTGACCCAGGAACAGATTGCAGCCCTCTTTTATGGCAAAAAAAATTGCAACTTTCTAAAAGTGGAATTTTCAAAATTGGGAATAAAAAATCTGACGTTACCATTACAGTGGGCTTTTAATTACTTTTCTGCAAACACAAAACTCAACTAAGTGTAAATAGGTAACTTCGATGTTATCCTATGGAAGAGGTAGGCCTTGCAGAAGTGAAAGATGAATCAAAGAGGTTTTCACTACCAGGACATGTAAAACATAAAAGTATGTGTCAAAGTTTTTAAATCACTGCACCTTGCCCTTTGGGCTGCTTAGGGCCTACACTTGGGTTGACTCATATGTATTAAAAATGAAGGTTTGAGTAAGGCTAAACGTGCATTTGCCAGGTCGAAATGGAAGTTTAAAACTGCACACACAAGCTACAATGGCAAGCCTGAGACAGGTTTAAATGACTACTTGATTGGGTGGCACGATACGTGCTGCAGGCCCACCAGTAGCATTTAATTTACAGGCCCTGAGTACCTGTAGTACTACTTTACTAGGGATTTACAAGTAAATCAAATAGGCCAATTAGGAGTAAGCAAATTCTACCATGGTTTACGGAGATAGCACAAGCCCTTTTATAGCGGTGGTAAAGTGCACAGTGTTGTAAAAGCCAACAAAAACGGGTTCAGAAAACATGAGGGTGAAGGCAAAAAGGTTAGGGAACCTGCAGAAAGGGCCAAGTTTAACAAGTGGCCATGCGTATAATCAGAAGGACACTGTATCTCATCAGGATGACAGAACTGAACATACTTGAGATGAGACCTAGCTTCCACGTGAGTATGTTTATGGCCAGTGAAATAGAAGGTCACCTAGCATCAGGGCCGGCTTTAGGGCAGTGCGACCGGTGCCACAGCACCGGGCTCTGACTTCAGGTGGGGGCACTGTGTTTGCAAGAATATTGGGGTTTTAAAAGCACTTGCTGCCTCTTTCCTTGCATCCAGCAATTTTCGTGGGAACAATAAAAATGTCAGGATGATTCTGGTGATTAATTTTCTTCTGGGCAAGAGATCAGAGTGTTATCTAATGGAAGTTTTGACTTATCATAAGTAGTGCAGAGGGTTAATATGCCTGCTGCAAAGAACTTGTACCATGCAGATGGCAAAGTGCAGAGAATGTAAATAGGTCAGTGGGTTACTGATTTTGTCAGAGAGATATTTTTGTTACTTGCAATTTATAAGTTAAACTCCTAACATAGAACAGAGAGCTATTAACAGTCTAACTGCTGTATGCAAACTGCAAGATATAGATTAGAAAGTTTTGATTACTTCACTTCTTTCATTATCATAAAGTTGCATTGGATTCATTTGGGTAGAACAAAGTACTCTTAAACTATACTGCCTAACAGTATGGATCACATGTGACTCCTACACCTTGTTGTCTTATGTAACATTTCCTATCCACTGATTTACACATGTATGGCTGATTGTCTCTTTGTAATATGTGTCTGATGTAAAGTGCTCTGACACCGTACACTGGTATATGAGTGGCATTTTAAAACTAATCAAAGGCATCAGAGAGAGAGTGGCTATGGAGACTTTAGGGGAACTGTTAAAGGGTGGTAGTGAGTGAATCTGTGGCAGACATGGTCATTGGGGGCTCCAACAACCACTGTTGCACCAATCACTACCAGTGCTAATGCCATCCCTGTCACATCAGTCTCTCTGCTCTGTGCATAAGCACATGTGCTCTGAAAAAGCATCTATTTGCAAGTCCCCAAATTAATAGTTCTGTCCTGAGCCTGAAGAGAGAAGTTACGACTGACCTTCCACAGGCCACATTTGTATCCTGACTGTGTGCATGCTTAGTCAGCTGTAACATTGCTTCTAGCTGCAAGTCTTAGATACATTATCATGCAGTGGATGCTCTGTGAGCTTTGACCTGCAGATAGAGGCCACTTCACAGCTCAATTAGAAGGCATAGAGGAATAAAACTGTTGTAACTAAAAGATGAAGGTTTGAAGGTTACTGTATTACTCACTGAGCATGTATAACACTTAGCTACTACTCTCACAGAAAGCTAGAAGCTAAGCAACATCTCACTAAGAATTCATGGACCAGGGACACTACTGAGACTGTCTCATAAGTAAATCCTTTTTGTTGGAATGCCAGGTGTACTGGGAAGTTTACAGAGTAATCTGGTACTAGTGTATGCGATCAACTGCTTTACACTAGCCAACCAAAGCAAAGGCGAAAACGGTAACCATTCGTGAAATGCAGTGCACTGAACCAAAACATAAAGAACAACCTAGCAAGTCAATTCCTGAGGGAAACTCTCCTAAAGAAGCCATAGTCCTTAGACAAATCCCTCTCTGTATGTTGAATTATGGGTGTTGTGCTGAGATGAGGTTGCCAACAGCTAAACTAACTGATGTTGCACAAAAAAAATGGTGCAGTAGATTATGTGACAACATTAAAAAATAAATCATCTACAGGGCAACGTTCAATGCACATACCTCACTGCTGGATAGAAACTCAATGACAAATTTTAGTAGGCAAAATAGAGCTACTATTGCATAGGCCACCCCCAAAGGGGGCCTCGAGGGCTGGTGCCATAACCGCCACTGGAGCCCTGGAAAAATCTGGTTTGTGCCGCTATGGAGCACCCAGAGGCTTAAGGGGGGCTACCCCTCACAGGGGAAAGCATGCCAAAGAGGCGCCATGGCACCTGGCCAATGAGGGGCCAGGTGACTTTTTAACGCCCCCAATTGAGGGTAGCTGCCTTCATGGCGAACCACATTTGGGGGGTTATAAGGCACCGGTCCCCATGGCACAGCTCACTTATCAGAACCGTAGAGCTGGGGGAGTGGCACAACAAGGAAATCACGAGAGGAGGCAAGCGAAGTCCGGGACAAGAATTACCGATAAAGAGTCAACCACACCAGGTCCATGAAGCTAGCGAAAGGGCCCTGTGCACAGTTGGTGGGACCTGGTCGGAGCCACGAGGCGGGGGAATACCACCAGCTCCATACACAGGTGCTGTGATCAAGAAAACCTGAGGTGCCATGCCCCCTAACCTCCACATGGACCAGCTGCACCGGAGGTTGGGTCGTCATCAGGAAGGAGTTGGTGACCAGTGCATGGGACGTTTGAGGAAGCACGTCATCACAGCTTCAGTGAACAGACACCCAGCCCATTCAAACTTGTGGGGTCGTGCTCACGTTGTAAACATGGGTCCCACACTCCTTCCTCACTCGCTGCCGGTAGGGATTGTCCTGACCTGCGAGTGTCCCAGAGGGCATCACTCCTGGGGAGAAGATCCTGAGCCTGGGTTGCGGGCAAGGCACTGACGAGTGCGGAGTACATCGAGGAGCGTGTCCAGGCATACCTCAGTATCCTCCGCTGCAAGTCAATCTTCCTATGCTCCCGCTTCAGTGGGATCAGCGCCTTAAAGAGTGGCAGCAGAGGTTGGTGAGAGGGGGAAAAGAGGGCAGATCAAGGAACCTGATGGAGCAGCAGCTCAGCCATCAAGGGAAAGGGATGCACAGAGGCCTAGGGACGCCGGTAAGCAAAAAAAAGGGCAACCCCGGGACAGAAAATTGAGCATCTGCAAAAGGGGGAGATTGCAAGTGGACACAGGCCTAACGGGGCGGAAAGCACCTAGAAGAAGGGAATAAGGACAATTTAAAAGAAAAAAAAAAGAAACTAATACATGGTACTAAGGCTTTGGTGCATATTGAGTAGGCGCAGAAAAGTGGTAGCAAACGGAGACAGCACTTGCTGCCCAGACCCGCTGGACAGCGGGGCACAAAAAAGGACTAACAAGGTAGCGAGTTGGGGCCTAACTCAGGGGAGAGGCTACCCTTCACACGCAAGAGGCATGGAAGAAAAGAGCTATGCCTGCAAAAAAGCAGAACAACAAACTGTCAGGGTTATTTATGAACCTAAGATATGCAAATGATTTATGATGAGCAATGTATGACAGTCCGCTATGATGATTTATGGCCAGGGTCATAAAATTATGACCAGGACATCGTAAGTGGAAACAATAATTGTACATGTCATGCAAATAAACTGCAGCCAATATCGACCACAATAATAAAACACGTGTTGGCTGTTTCATAGATGTACATGTTGCATGCCAGTTTTAGAGTGGGTATAGTGCGGGGGTTATTTATACATAAAATGGTGACAACACCTACTCTAGTATTTTCTTTGAATGCTTTAATTTTATTGTTGCATGGTATTTAAAGTGGGTGTTAGTTCTTTTAGGTTAATATATTGACTAGTTTTCTTTTTATTTTATAAGTTATCTTCTTAAATTGGTATTGAAGAATAAGAGGTAAACGTCCTCTTTATTTATAGGTGTCTTCCATTTTGCTCTATAGACACTAACATCCTTTGACTTGTGTTAATCCACATCAAGATTATGACGTATGGTGACGATATATCAAAAAGGAGAAAAGTGCGGTTTTGGGGAAAGAAGTGAAAGCCTGTATGGGGAAAATGATTGATTGTTATAGACCCTAAAAATAATTTTTGGAAGAAAAATATAACAAAATCCATCTCCAATTCTGCCTCTGTCCAAAAACCGCCCCCCTTCAGAGGGCTATTTCTTTCAACATGATGTGAAATATTGTGTGTACATTTTGCTTGCACGTCTACTTTGAGAACTTAACAAAATCATTTCAACTCCGCTTTCTATTCAAACTAGCCCTCCTTATGACGTTTGCGTCTTTACAAGCCAGATGGATGTAGAAATGGCTCTTTGTTTAATGGAGTCATTGAACTGCGTATTCCACGCAGCACTTACCTCCGGACACTTGTTCATTTTAGACAGTTATGAGGACGGATTGTGGCGTCCATTATTACAGGGGCTTTCTGGTGATGTCACAGGGCGGGCAATAAAAGGCAGAACAGTAAAGACTTTTATGCTACCTGGACATGCCGGCAGAATTGGGATACATGAGCAATTAACTCTCTAATAAAGATGGATTGGCGGCATTAGCCCTTCTGAAACCTGCTCCTCAGCATTCAAAAAACACAAGAAAAGACGGATGTCTGCTTCTTTGGAATCCCTGCGTGTATCCTTCATTCTCGGACAGCATCCCCTCCTTCCACTTGTAAACAAATGCGTCTAAGTAACTGCCGAGCCAGATATATAAATGGGCGTCTTTAAAGAACGGATTTGCGCAGTGCTCAGAAGTACCTATGCAGGAATTGCTTTTCTTCATTATGTTGTTTATTTCTGTTATCGGATTCTGCGTGTAATTTACAGAAGGACTTTGGGCCAATTCAGCTCAAATGCTACTGATCATTAAGGCGGACGGTGATCAGGCGCGTTGAAGACCATATGGTTAAGTATTTGCAGAGTTAAATGCTGATTATGGCACAGGTTGCAAGTTGCGCGCAGTACTATTTCTTTCCCATGAACTGGGAATTTAGCCCAAAAGAATTATTGTATTTGATAGTCTAGCAGTGCAATACCGAGGAAGCACAGCCGGGCTGGCTGAATACACAATTTCTGAGAAATGGAAGGGTGTAAGTCCTCACATCCTACGACACAACTTGTTTATTGTAGCAAGATATCATGGCCAAAATCATTAATCCAAACACGTTATTTTTGTTGCATCAGTTAATAACAAAATCCCGCGCTCCTACGAAATATATCCAAGATTTCCAATAATGATAAAAGCACCAGCATTAACATTTATATGGTCATCCTGGTAGATTCAATATATTTCCCTTTTGCTCTGAAATACTACAAAAATAAATTGTTATTGGCTTGAAGCACATCATAATTATTTTCCATAAATGTGTTGTTATCATTTGCATATCAACTTGAAACTGAGCTTATATGACTTGCTAATGGGGAATGTTCCACACAGTGCATCATTTGATACAATATCTGTCATCACCACAAAGCTAGGCTCTTGAAAGGCTCTCTATTTTATAATTTCAAGTTTTACAAAATTTGCCGCCTGCCACTCCTCTCACACTGTTTTATGTGGATCAGATAATTTGAGATGCATATTGTTTGCCTGCAAAAAAGATAAATACTATAGTGTCGTGCCAGTAAAAAAAAATAAAAAAGAGGAAATCTTCTTGATCAATATATATAACATAATTATGCTCTCTAACAGTGAGTAGCTTGCACGCCTAGAAGCGACATCCTTTTTTCACAACCCGCTTTAATCATATTTTAACAGGTTGATGCTATTAATGTTGACATATAATGCTAGCTGTGAGATAGGGTAATAACTTGAGTTTGTATTTCCCAAAAATATATACCGGACTTAAAGTCCATAATTAGAGATCTTATGTAAGCGCCTGTGTAAAGTATTCTTGACTGACTGACTGTAGGTATTTATATACCGCACTTATGCCGAGGCGTCTTGGCGCTGAGTGAAGTAATCGGGGAGTCTGTGCTAACATTAGACTTGTAAGAAAAGCCTGGTTTTAATAGCTTTCCTGAAGATGGTACGAGAAGGCTGCAGTCGGAGCATCGAGGGAAGGGAATTCCATAGTTTGCCAGCCAGGAATGAAAAGTATTTACTTCCCCAACTGACCCTTTTCATCTTGGGAGCAAGAACCAGCGCAGTGTCCATTGACCTTAAGCAGCAAGATGGAATGTAACGTGGGAATAGTGATTGTATATCTTCCGCCCTGCCACCATGGAAAGCTTTATATACTAGACATAAAGCATTAAACTCCACGTGTCGTTTCACCAGGAGCCAATGAAGTTGTGTGATACTGGCCGAGGTGGGGTGATGCTTGGGTAGGCCATGTAGCAATCGAGCTGCAGCATTTTGGAGTGACTGGCGTTTGCTAAGTTGTTTAACACCAATGCTCAGATAAAGGGCATTGCAGTAGTCAATCCTTGATAGTATAAGTGCGCCAACCACCGTTTTCCTGAGGAAGAATGGAATAAATGGGAGGATTTTACGCAGTATCTTAAGTGTAAAAAAGCAAGAGGATACCACTTGATTGATTTGGGCAGCGCAGGTGAGATCTTTGTCAAGATAAAACCGAGATTTCTGGCATATGGTACCGGCTGCGGACATATTCCCGCTTCAGTGGGCCACCAAGACTGGTTCCAAATGGAAGGTTTCTTGCCAAATTCCAGGATCTCGGTCTTCTCGGTGTTAAGTTTTAAAAAATTGACAGTCATCCACGCCATTACCGAGGACAGGCAGTCCCGGAACCGCTCTGCTGACAGGCCGTTATTTTGAGATACCGACACTACCACTTGCGTGTCGTCGGCATAAGATACAAGCACCTGACCATAGCTTTTAATTAGTCTGGCCAATGGTGTTACGTAAATATTAAACAGAGTGGGCGGGAGTGCTGACCTCTGGGGGACTCCGCCCGGGAGGCTGAACCGTTCGGATCTCAAACTATCCCAGTAGATTATTTGTTCCCTGGAGCCGAGGAAAGAAGTGAGAAGTGTCAAGGCTTTGCCATTGACACCCACGGACTGCAGTTGGTTTATTAGCACTGTATGATTTACAGTGTCAAATGCTGCCGTGAGGTCCAGCAACATTAAGGCCGTCCTACCACCCTCATCCAATATCCTCCGTATCTCTTCTGTAGCCATGATCAGAGCTGACTTGGTGGAGAGCCGAGCTCTGAAACCATGCTGAGTGAATCGAGGATATTGTTGTCATCAAGATAGGCAGTCAGTTCCACGGTAATGGCCTTCTCTAGGACCTTGGAAGGCAGAGGTAAACAGGAGATGGGTCTGTAGTTTTTTGCCTCCACAGGATTGAGTGTTTTTTTTTAGGATAGGCCTAATGCAGGCCATTTTCCAATCTTCAGGGAAGATCCCTGTACCTATGACTATATTTAGTAACGGAGTCAGTGAAACGCCTCCCTCCTCCTTGGCTAGATGTAGAATATATGGGGGGCAGGGATCGAGAGGAGACCCTGACTTAGGTCGAGAAAGTAGATCTTTCACTTGCTTTCCATCCAAACTGGAAAATTGAGTGAGGTTACCTTGACTGTGATAGTTTTCCCATGTATCCAAGGGATTCGAGCTGTTAGCCTCAGCTACATTTCGAAGTTCCTCATAGACTAGTTGAACCTTAGTCTGACAGAAAATTGCCAAGTTGTCCACAAAAGCTTGATCTGGGACAAAGACCAAGTCTCTTGGGCATCGAGACAGAGCTTTTACAGTTGTAAATAGTTCTTTGGGGGAATTGGTGGCTTCTAGGATCTTAGATGTAAAATAGGCTGTCTTGGCTGATATTATTGCTCCCTTGTATTCTTTTAACGCTAATCCATATTCGATCGTATGCTCTGGACTGTAGAAGGATTGCCAAATGCGCTCCTTGAGTCTGCATTTCATTTTTATTGTTTTTAGCTCTGTGGAATACCAAGGGGAAGAAACCAGTCTTTTTTTAGGCGTCTTATTCACTTCCGGGGCTAGCAGATTGATTGCCTGAGTTACCCAGTTGTTAAAATCAACTGCAGCCTGGTTGGGATCTGTTCTACAAGTCAGATGTAATTTCAGGGCCGTAGTTAGCTCTTCTTGGGATATTTTTTTCCAGGCACGTGCCTTGCTCGGTGGGGGTCTGTTTCTACGCCGCAGGTTATTGTTAGAGAAATTGATCAAGAAATTAACAGCATTATGGTCAGACCAGAGTAAATGCAGCAAACTGCTCTTGGCAGATAGAACTGCATATTGCACTTGTGACAAAATATTCTATCAGCATTGAAGAGCTCTGATTATCAAGTGAAGATATTTGTAACATAGGTAATCTAGCAATGGTAAAACGTGTAGTAAAGAAGGCAGTGCATAGCCGCAGAAGATATGTAGTATGTTGTGACACCATTTGAGACAAAATAACTGGAAGCTGCCCTCTTGGAATGAATCTTGGAAAGTGGAAAAAGATCTCTCCCAGGAGTAAGAAGTGCAGATTTATAATTAAGCCAAATAAAATTGGCAAATGTAAGCAACAAATATTTTATTTAAACATATTTGCTAGAAATGTCTTGGGATGAGAAATAATTCCTCTTACATTTTATCAAGCTTTTTAAAATATTTTCAACATCTAGCATGTTAGCTAGATAAGATGAAAAGGGTAGTATTTGTAGTATACTAAGATAAATGTTAAAACCAGTGATATGCTGTTAGAGTTAATTCAAATTTGTAGATTTTTTTCTCTCACATAGATAGTGTTCATCTATTAATTGTGCCTGATTGGCCTATGCTAAGGATCAGATCTATTTCGAATAAACGACTGTAAAATATATTATTTTTTTTAAAAGCGAGCCCTTTGCCCCTTTGTTAAAGTTGTATGCAGTTTCCTGGCAACCCATTACACACGTTAAAATTAGTTTCTCATCTGATGAATATTAACTTGGGGGGAGGTAGAGTCCCAGATTAACTGATTAACACTGTTCAGAGCTGTAATGGTTCTTTGGGGGAGTGAACTAAGTCATTTCAGGTTCATCAATTGTCCAATCATAGCCTTGTGGGTGCACATGGATCATTAATTCAGATTTATCACGTGCAAGTTCCGGGAACAGTTTCCAATTATTCAACCTTATTTTGCAAATCTTTCCACATGGCATTACCCTTTCAAAACAAAACATAGAAGTTGACAACAAAGACTACATGTATCGTGCACAACATATGTACGTTAAGCACATTTTTGCATTACCATAACTGAGAACATGAAATAAACAATCTTGATCATGTTGTTGACAACTCAGTATTCAATACAGAAAGTGTCTCGGTGAAGCTTGTTGCCAAACCCACATGATTTTTTGGCACCCAAATATATAATTGCTGCTTACACAGAAAATGAACTAGCAGTTTAGGCATCCATAGCTCCCTGAAGACAATCTGGAAATGCGGATTGTTTATTCAGCTCTCTGGACTGACTTCCCTGGTTGTCCCTCGGGTGATTACTTCGACTTTTCCAGATAAAGTGCCAGATTTGATCAAAGTGAAGACAGGTAATTCAGGACGTGCAAGGTTGTCCCTGCGTGTGTGTGAGCTGAGTTGAGCAGAGGCCAAATAACAAAAAAGTCCTAACATCTTATTTTCCATAAAGTAATAACAGGAAAACTATAAAGGGATAAAGTGTTAATAGCAGAATGTTTGAGGTGAAGCATTTGTGGCCCCTTTTTCACCCCCTAGTCTGCCTCCCCATCTTCAACTGCTCAGTCAGTAAATGTGCGTAAGATAAAATTCGTACTGCTGTTTTTAACTTTAAGAATACATATGGTGCATTTACACATAGATGAAGGGACTATCCTCGTTGTATCACATTCAGGATGAACCACACATTAACGCCGACATTACATTCTGAATATGGAGTTGAATGGTGCAATAAATGGGGAAGTTAGGACCTTGGAGGGTAGCCACCTTTTTTGGAAGGCTCCTCATTATCCTTGCTGGATCACGCATATTATTCAATTCACCGGTGCCCAGCGAGGTCTGGATCCATTGCAGATCTTTAAAATATCCTCAGATAATACATGTAATTTAATATCCATTATATGTAACGTAGATTTATATGAATATCCTAAAAATCTGGTAAGGATTCTAACTTAGGAACCCCCTGGACCTAAGTTGGACACCTAGGCTTTAATCATGAGAGTGTTGGAGGAGTATATACTAATCATCATGTCCCCACTTAACCAATAAACACAACAAATTGGTACAGTGTCAGTGATACGCCAGAATATAAGGGTGTATATGAAACGTCAGAGCATGAGCTCTGGTGCAAGTGTGCCCACTATTGGAGCTAAGACTTCAGATGCCTAACTCATGGTGAAGCACCCTTAATGGAGGAGGAAACCTCACACACATATTAGTGTCATGCTTCATCATAGGAATCCTCTCCTCAACCTGGTAAGACAATGCCACCCGGGCGGACTCATCCTCCTCGAAGACTGACTAGTTAAGAGGGAGTTCCTACATAAAACTTACTGGACAACTCCATCCAACTGGATATCCAGATGAAAACAATTAAAAATACCTTAGAGTTCCCAGGGGAACACTACCTTTGTTCATGGGACCATAGGTAAGATTAAAAATGAAAACACATTTGTGTCTTGGAGTACTATGTCTCACTCCCAAATTCTTGCCAACATGTTTCTGCCCACCATCATTAGCCTAAACGGTCTGGGGCATTCGTCATGGCACTAGATCTCTACAGAATCTTTTTGTTTAACTACCTATACTAGGTTGAAATTAGTGCTAATTACATAGAGGTGTGGTGGATTCCTAGTTAAGTCCTACCATATTTACCTGCCTGTGGTTGGAACACTTGTTCTTATTACCTGCAGCAGATGAAGAACAGAAAATAAAAGGTGCATTAATTATTCAAAAACTAAACCATACATCTAATAGTTTAGTATCTGTTTTTTTAGCATGTTCCTTATATTCACTCTTTTTGGTGCAGTTGCTCCTCAATCTAAGGAATTGACCCACAGGGAGATTCTCCCATAGGCTGCATGGATGAAAACTGTTGAATCGCAGCAAATTGTTCATCATACTCGTCTGACACAATTCACCATTGTTTACCTGTATCAGAAGGTCTAAAAAGGGGAGCTTAGAACCTCCTATGGACATTGTGAAGCGCAGGTTGGGGTCAAGGGCATTCAACCACATTGCAAACATTGTTGCTTGCTCCTGTGTACCTCTCTACATTACCAACACATCATCAATATAAAGCCTCCACAGGCGTACGTTTTTCATGTATGGATTTGAATCTGTCTGAAGGAATTCTGCCTCAAACGCATGGACATAGAGGCACGCCAGGCTCAGCGCAAACATTCTCCCCATGGAAGTACAATAGACCTGGAGACAGTACTGCCCTTCAAAAACAATCCCGGTGAGTGTCAGATGTGCCAAATGCAATAAAAAATCATGCGGGGTAATGGAGTTCCACTCAATGGTGTTTAAGATTTTTTCTACCACTTTTAAGGTCGCCTCCTGCAGAATATCAGTGTAAAGTGACTCTACATCAAAACTCAGGAGGATTTCTTTAGAAGTGTTAAAGGAATATTCTTTTATCAAATTAAGGACGTGTTCGGTGTCCTGTAGGTAAGATGGCATTCTCTTCACCAACGGTCGTAGGAAGACATCACAAAATTCAGATAAAAGTTCAAGGATTGAACCAATTCCTGAGACTATAGATCTCCCCGGAGGTGGAAATTACTGTTTGTGCACCTTGGGTATCTTATAAAAATATGGAGTTTTTGGTTCCTTTTGTATCAGAAAGTTGGCCTCATGCTTTGTTATCCAGCCATTGTCAAGGCCCTCATTCGCTATTTAAGCAACTTCCTCTATTACATCAATAGAGGGGTCATTCTCGAGTCGAATATAGTGTTGGTGTCATTCAATAGTCTTAGGTGTTCCTCCTGGTACATTTGTTTCGGGTGGATCACAATCACACACCCCTTGTCCGTGGGTTTTATGACTATAGAGTCATCATTGCCCAGGGAGCCTAAGGTTCCTCTCTCTTCTTTGATTAAGTTGTTAAAAGCATTGTTAGTTGTTTTTGCCAAGCTGTCTATTTCTCTGTTAACTGATTTCTCAAATGCCAGCACCTCTACTGCCATAGTTGATGCTGGAGGTGTAAACGTTGATTTTCGTTGCAACGCAGTGTTTCTCTCATACTCTGCAATAGGTCTATTCTCGAAGAAGACTTTGAGTCCAGTTTTTCCAAAAAACTCAGCTGTTTCTATCTTGAGTTTAAAAACATCATCCCTAGGTGTGGGGGCAAAGCCTAACCCTTTGTTCAAGACATTTCCTCTGCTTTGGCTGCTGCACAGTAACAACAAAACGTTGTAATAGATAAGTTTTGCATTGGAGCATTCTTAAGACAGTCTGCCTATTTCTATATAATATGCACATCTAGTAGTCATCTGAATATTTGATGTTTTTAGAGCAATATGCACCCAGCAGTTTTAGGCATTATAATGAGAACATACCCAAGAGCTATTCAATCTGGTGCCTGGCTACTGATGATTAAGGGCCTCATGAATAGCGGGTTTGACAGTATGCATGTAAGGGCAGCAAGTTTGTCAAATCTTTCCTGAAAATCTAACATGAATTCACAAGATGGCGTCCATGGTTCCTCTTTCTTTTCTTATATGTCAGTGTTTGACTAGAAAGGACCCCACCCTCTCTGTGACCTTGAGGATGGTAGCACCCTGACCAGATGTTAAGGGATGTATGCTTTTTAATTTAGTAATAATAATCACGATATAAGGGCTAGCTGCCCTAACACTTTATAGCACTAAGGGTTTTGACCCTTCTTTTTGACACCACGTCTGATAGAGCTTACAGGTGTTCGGCTAGTGACAAAGATCACAGGCACCACACTGACCTGAGATGTCCTGAGCCTAACCAGATACTAAATTACTAGATGTATGGTTTAGTTTTTGATGAATTAATGCACCTTTTGTTTTCTGTTCTTCATCTGCTGCAGGGAATAAGAACAAGTGTTCCAACCACAGGCAGGTAATTATGGTGGGATTTAATTAGGAATCCACCACACCTCTATGTAATTAGCACTAATTTCAACATAGTAGAGATAGTTAAAAAAAAGATTCTGCAGGGATCCAATGCCCTGACGAATGCCCCAGACCGTTTAGGCTAATGATAGTGGGCAGAAACATGTTGCCAAGAATTTGGGGGTGAGACATAGTACTCCAATACCCAAAGGTTTTTTGTTTTTAATCATACATAGGGTCCCATGAACAAAGGTAGTGTTTCCCTGGGAACTCCAAGGTATTTTTAACTGTTTTCATCTGGATCCCCAGTTTGACAGAGTAGTCCAGTAAGCTTTATGTAAGAACTCCCTCCTAACTAATCAGTCTTCGAGGAGGTTGAGTCCACCCGGGTGGCATTGTCTTACCAGGGTGGGGAAAACATTCCTATGATGAAGCATGACACTAATAAGTGTGCAAGGTTTCCTCTTCCATTAAGGATGTCTTCCCCATGAGTTAGCCCTCTGAGGACTTAGCTCCAATAGCGGGCACACTTTCACCGGAGCTCATGCTCTAACATTGCAGATACACCCTTATCTTCTGGTGTATCACTGACACCGTACCAATTTGTTGTGTTTATTGATGCTATTCATCATACCTTATGAAATCTAACTACTCGGGGTTTGGAATTTATTGGTGGCAATAAATGGCATCCCTTCTGAGTTTTTGGGGAAAACATGGGGATTTTGGTGCACACCGAACACAGCAACAGGATCTACACGTTGCAGTAAACACTGTACTGTTTTCCCAATTACATGGGTTGAGAGCAGAAGACCAAATGAGCAACTTAGTCTTAAAGTTGTAGAAAGAGAAACAAAAAAATGTAATATGGAGAAATCCCCTAGAAACAGAACTCAACCCTATCTCTGCTTTTAAGGGAAATTGCTCTTATACAGTCTGGATAGGAAAAAGAAGGAGCAAAAAGAAAAGCAGGACCAGAAAGGACCCACAGAACAGACATGAACCACAATGGGAGAAGCGAGGGAGGCAAAGCGACATTATATATTAATGAAGGAGGGTAAGGGAGAGTAGTGGACAGGGAGGAAGAGAAGGTTGGTACATCAAGCATGAATATTGAGTCATTAATGACTCAATTGATAAGTAGTGGTTGGTGACACCTAGGGTAGGTGTCAACTCTCTGAGCACAACCTTGATGAAACAAACAAGTTTCTTTAGCAACCTACCCTAGGTGTCACCAACCACTATTGATTTCCACACCTTCGTTGTCAGGGGGTGATATCTTTGAAGCACACCACAACCAGTTTACCTCAATTACACAGAGGAGTGCGTGACCCACACCCTCACGTCAATTGATAAGTAAACACTTAGGCCATGATTATAAGTTTAGGTGTTATTTATCATACATGATAAATAACGATACCACAGCGTATGTTATTTAGTGTGTGCGATAAATAACACCTATCATGAGTTTGATGAGAATAACATGCAGATTTTGGTATATAATGCGCCAAAATCCACATGGTAGGTAAAAGACGTGCAATTTCTCCAGGTAAATTTCAGAAGGTTAAACAAGCCGAAAGTTAACGACAGCTGAAGCATTTAAAAAGCATCCAATAATCATCAAATGTGTTAAATACAACCAAACTCATTATTCCTACCTGTGTATAAACAGGGGTTTTCCCAAGAGTTTTACCTGCCTACTGATATTCAGGGCCTTAGTAGGAGTTATAAAATTATGAGACCTACTCGATCATTTAAGCCACCAGTGCAGCAGTGCTCCTTGTAGGAACATAAATGTTTTATTCTTTCTGGTTAGTTACAATACAGCTTTAAATAGCTCTCCCAAATACCCATATTATTCCTTTCTATGATGATAATACAAATTATTCTCGGGTTCCTCAATGTACAATGCCTAATACAGTCTATGGAATATTATGGATGGTCATTTATGTGCTGTCAAATTCATTGGTACTGTTTGTGAAATGTGAACCTTAAGAATGGGAAACAATGGTATAGGTGATGCTTGATTATGTATAGGTGCAGTGATTTCTTATTTAACCTGGCCCTATACCAAACAAAGTTCCACGTGATCTTTTTCCAGAAAGCTCAAAATGCATGCAGCTTCTGTTTCTTTTCGTTTTTTTACCTTTAGGACATCTTGTAAAGCATCACAGGCTTTGTTTGTCCTGGAAGCTAGGCATGATCTTATCAAAGGTTGTTCTGATGTTGCATTTCTACTTCTTAACCAGTTCTTTACTTTTGTTAAAAGACAGTGTATGGTTTTGAGTCCCCGCCTTTCTTTTGATATAGATGTATCGTTCTTATTGCAGGACTTTTATTACATTTGCTTACTAATACGTTTCTTTCCACTTCTGGTAGAAGCTTTTTATGCAAGAGTAATTATGTTGGGAAAAATATGGAAGTTCCAGAATGGGGCTGATCTACCAGCACACACTGATGATTGTAATACTTGTTTAGCGATGGGAAAACAATCAATATCTTTCTTTGTATCCTCATTTGTGATTGGAAGCAAGATCTCAGGTGAGATGCTAACTGAAATTGTCGCTTTTGTCTCAACCTGTGCATCCCCTCCTTGCCAAGACCTCCTCCAACATTTGATAGCATTTTTGATCTGGCCCGGCAATCCTCAATTGTTGGTTCATCAGTCATAATCATTGGACACCGAGGGCTCTCCCTTGTAGATTTTTATGTATTTATACATCTTGTGTCCTCCCCAACCACCATCCCACCAATGATCCCCACATTTCCACTCATTTAGCGGGCATGCATTTACAGTCAAGTTTGCTAATTCTTTGTGTGGAAATTGCTCATTCTCCAAACCCAGTGATTAACAGGATACTGATTTCATGCAGATCTCTCACCTTGCAAGTAGAACTAAGGTGACTAGAAGTGCTCTCTGTTTCTTGTGCAACACTATAGTGTACTTGTCAGTTTCTAAGATTACAAAAATCACCAATGTGAAGCTTACCTTGGTTTCATTCTCCATGATATCCAATAGAGATTACCCACTTCCTGGAAAAAGTGTTGGATGGAGGGACACTGCCAAAACATATGAATTGTTCAGCAATCTCCATACCACACTTAAGGCATTTTTTCTTCTCTTGATCTCTTGGCCTGCGTTGAATGTTTCCTTTAGGCGGTTTGATAGTATCCTACAGAAGGATGTGTTCTTAACCTCAGCCCGAGAGACTTTTGATCTCCAGGTTGCAAGGTCCTCAGCTGAGATAAAGGCACTCGTACAAACAAATTGACCTTTCCATTTTAGACAAATGGTACAACGTATCTTTAACATGTATGATACGAAGGGTATTGTACACCTATTTAAGACCATAGGTTCTGGACTGTTAAGCACCTTTCAGACAGTCTTTGGAGTGATTCCAGGCTTTATACACTCCATAGTTGAAAGCATTTGGGGGGGGGCTTCCGCTTATCCTGCTATTGGTAGTGGGAAACCAGATTTAGGTTTTTCTGCTACACAATGGATGTCCCAGTCACCCAGGAAATGGAAAAAGCGCGCTTGGAGCGACATTACAGTGATTGCATGGTACTCCATCTCGGCACACCTCAACTTTGGAGCTAAGCGAGTCTTGGTTCCTATCATTTCAACCAGTCTGGATTGACTGTGTTTTGCCTGTTCTCCGCTGCTTGTTCTGCGGATATAAATGCATGTTGGACCTCTATCTAACTCTTCCATCGGTTGCGCCACCAGACGTGGATGCATTGCTGGACCTATTAAAGGCCCACGTAGTACTGTGTCCTCAGCGTATTCCCATGTTGATGTCGGCAATCTTGCAGCCACCACAGAATGTTTTAACTCCTGTTGGATTGTATACTGGCTCCACTACAGGCACACAGGCTCTGGATGTCTCAAATGTTTCCTCAGGATCGGCTGTGGGAACTGAGGAAGATCCTCTTTGCTTGATTGACCTGATCTGTGAGGTGTTACAAGAACTGTCTTCTGTGAAGGCAAGCATCAGTGATGTTGCGTCTCCCACACAGGACACATAAACATTTGAGTCTCCGTGTGCTGGGAAGAATTTGCCTTTTCTAAAACAACCAAAATTGGAATTTTAAACAAATGTTTGTTTTTTCTCTCTTATTTACTTTTGCTGAGCATCATGGCTTTCAGACGTACTCAGTTGCTCAGACTATGTATATGAACATATTTTAAGGGACTTTTAAAGTTTATTTTTCTGAGATTTTTATCAAATTTTAGAAAATTAAAAAAACACAGTTTTACAATGCTCAATGTTTGATTAAAAGGACATTCCCTTTTTTAGTATGTTGTCTGTTCAGATGAGGAGTGGGTGTTATGTTTCATACGGTACCCCACTATAGGCTTGAGTAGTCACATGACCCTTCACCTACATTTATCATACCATTGTCCTACATAACGAGTTTTGGTGTTGACCATTTACCTAATTAGGTGCTGCATGAATGTCGTGTCCCTGAAAATTAGCCTCATTTATTATGCATGAGGATTCTCAGAATCACAGCAGGATTACCATCTTCTGCATAATAACTTTGTATAAGGGCCATCTCTTCAGTCAGCCTCGGCCGACTTGACATGGCAAGGTAGAATCCCCCGTTGAGGATCTTGCACCAGACACTCCACATTGCAGTGGTCTGACATTCCTCGGGGGTGTCCATCTTGTGAATAAGATGGTGTCCTTCAACCTCTCGGACCAGGTAATGGGGTTGGCCTCATCTCAGGGGGATTATTGGCTATACACCTACATACATGCTAGGTACACTTAGGTACATCTAATTCGGGTTGCATCGTATGAGTACGCATTATTACTGTCATGTATTTATATGCATGCATATATTCATTGTTTTAGCACTATGGTACAAATCTACCATCCATTTACTTTGTTGGTGCTTATAATCATTTATATAGGTTTCTATCTTATGTTTGTTTCAGCACACCTATTTTACACTAGAATGAGGCTGGTTCAATAAATGCTTATTAGAAACATCCCCACCGTTTATTCTGTGTGGATCTCTGAGACAACGTGAGCAGAAGTGACTGAGCAAAAAGTACTATACTTTTTTCACGATCACTGAGGGGATGGGTTGTCATGTTTGATAGTTGCCAGAAACTATTCAGCCTCGGTAAGAAGAGTTCATAGTGGCACTGTGAACTAGCTGGTATACAGGTGAACATATCTGGTGGGGGTGTCTGGAATCAGTCTAAACACACCAATCCCACAGTTTGCGTTGTCTAAATGTGCAGATCCTATATAGATTTATAGGAATTACACAACAACTGCAGTGTAAACATGTTTTATATTATCCAAGAAATCTATAATTGTACAACAGTAGCACTACAGTGGAAAACGGGTTATGGCATGATTTAGAATTTAGCAGACAGGGTGCCAAAGTTTTTTAGGCAAATGTTCTACCTTGCTGCTCAGTCCAGAAAGTTCCTATGGGACAGAGGTAGGTAACAGTAGAAGTATGAGATCATTAGGGAGAGTGATGTGAGTTCCTTAATTTAGATTGTGATCAATGCTGGGTAGCTCATCTTCATTAGCTGGAAACCAATGGAAAAAAGCACCATACCTGCTCTCAAAAAATTGAGTTTTAGTAATAGTACGAGTAAAGTGCCATGCTCTTTTTCAGAACAGTTTTTGGGGTTCATGTGAAGTTTGGTGGAAAAAAAGGTGTAGTACAAAAAGGCCAAATAATGCCTGAAGTGTATGTAACTAGTGCTACATTAGAAACACATTACCCTTGATGTCACAAAGACCCTAAATTAGAGTTTTGTGGATGGGATACTTTTGGACTTATCTGCAGAGCCATTCCCAGACCTTTTTTTTCACTGTCCTATTTTTTGAAACAGTTTATGTTGGCTTTTAGGACTCTGCACACTTGACCACTGCTAACCAGTGCAAAATTGCTTCAGGTCTCCCATTTATATGTGGTAGAATAGACTCCCATTAGCTACATTAATTTGCTTGTACATTCCTAGTAACATGGTACTAGTTGTACCCAGGTCCTGTGAATCAAATACTACTAGTGAGTCTGCAGCACAAATTGTGCTAACCACAAGTAGCCCCATAAATATGTCTCAGGCCTGCCATTGCAGCCGATGGATGACATTTTTAACTGCAATTTGTAGCTGGCAAAGTAAACTTTTTGCAAGGCCCAGACCTTCCGTTTTATGTCACCTCGAAGGTAGGGCCTACACAGCACAGAGGAAAAGGTGAAGTCTATTTAAAACATTGTACATATACTTGTAAGTTTTACATGTCCTGCTAGTGAAAAACTCTTACATTCATTATTCACTACTGCAAGGCCTGCCTCTCCCATAAAATAACACTGGAGCTACCTTATTACATTTAATAAGCTGTAACTTCCAATTGGGAGCAGGTAGGCAGTTCAAGTTTGATGTCTAAATAATTGTAAATAAAACCCTTTTTAATGTAAATTGTGATTATCACAATTCTGAAAATGCCACTTTTAGAAATTTAAAGCAAAATTTGATTGACGGAATGCTGAACAATGCAAACATTTACTCGAGTCACAAAGATCTGGGTTTAATCCATTGTTCTTTTGCTCATCACTCAACTCCAGTTCCGACCCAGCAATATGTAAATCTGTAATAACCCTGTTCCTCATGGGAACAGTCATGCCCGAACTGCCAAGCCAGGTCATCCCTAGACGAGAAACAAGCATCCTGGGGCTGGTTTCGGGGCATCACCCCACATCAGCCAGGATAGCTAGAATCCCATGACTCAGTGAGCACGGGACCCATGTCTGGGCATTCCCTTAAGTCGACAAAAGCAAAAGGAATAAATAATGGATGGATGGAATGTTGAAGAATGAAAACATTCACCCCCAGTCACAAAGATCTGGGTTTGATCCATCGTTCTTTTGCTCACCACAGCCCAACTCTTCAATACACTTCTAGACCTGTGGACTCTGCCATAAAGAAGGACTGCTGTGCTTCTGAAAGGACTGCCACTCTGTTGGGATGCTGCCCTGAAGGACTTCTGCTATACTGTGATGACCTTCTGCCCTGCTACCCTCTTGCATGGGGAGAAGAACTGGACCTGCATTTCTAAACCCCAGACCGAATAGTGACTAAAGGGTAGTTGATTGGCGTCCTGATCATAAGCCTCAGGGACAGAACAGGCTTCCAACAGCCTTCAACCCATCACCTTGACTCTGTCTTCAGTGTGTTTTGCTCCCCCTGTGGTGCAACCCCAGTCCTGAACCCTTGGAAGTGGGCCTGAAGGTGCTCTGCCAACCTATTTGTGAACAGAGCAGAACAAACTTATCTTCTTCATGTCAGGGTGCATCTCCCGCAGAATCGATGCAACGACCTCTGCGGTGCAGATTTCCCCAGTGTAAGGATTTCCCCTTGCCTGCAGAACCCATCTGAACTGCACCACGCATTTCCATGCAAGGACATCATGTCACACTTTGCAGCTCCCCAGAACAGCCACTGCACAACACATCTCCTCATCCAGATCTTGCATTGCATCTGCTCATGGCACATCCTCAATGCAGGATCCTGCATCTCTTCACAACCAGTTATTAAGGTACTCTCATTCAATGGGCCTAACCGGGTCCCTGTAGCCAGCTCGCACACATCGCAGTAGGCCTGAACTTGTGACTTTATCCAGGTCTGGTGCGCCCAAATGACCAGTTGGCGCTTTGTGCTTTTTGGCTTTTTTCACTTGTCTTTTAAACTTGCATATTTCAGGTTCTACTGATTAGGTTTTTGAAATTTTGGCCTTGATTTATTTATTCAAATATACTCTATTTTTCTAAATAGATGTGTTTTTTTCTTGTGTTCTATTTTAACTTTATTACTGTTTGAAGTGCTGCTTGAATACTTTACTCATTGCCTCTAAGTTAAGCCTGACTGTTCCATGCCGAGCTCCCAAGGGCTAAGCACGGGTTAATTTGGGGTTTGCTTGTGAATTCACCCTGAAAAGAATTGTGGTCCCTGCTTGAGTACGGGTTCCCCCTCAAACAGTAACTCAACTTCTAACAGGTGCCATAAATTAACAGAGTATCCTGGCCATCAAACTCCAGGTTTGCCTGCTGTATTTTAGAGTCAGGTGAGCCCTCATGCTTCTGCCAGCAGAGCCTGTATTCCCTCCAACAGTGCAAACCTTTAACCAATGAGCTTACTGACATCTGGGCATCCGTTGCACTTTGCTTGCTGTTTATGGCAGTCCTAAGCAGGAAAACGAACAACCTGCACACGCTGGGAGAAAATTCAGGGAAAGACTCAGGCTGTGAGCGTTTCTTTTTGGAAAAAAACTTTTTTGCTATGCAGGCACAATTAACATGGTGACCACAAAAGAAAGTGTTAATGCCTTTAGAGAAGACTCTGATTCAGTCCCACTAAAGGGACAGGGATATGCCTTTCTTGAAGAGCTTTCGAACTATGACAGGCTATAGTATGTGTGAGCAGTAGAGTACATCCCCACTCTACCGTGACAGAATGGATTACAACACATCAAAGACTGAATTAGCTCCTAAGTCTGCTACCTTGCCAGTTACTATTCATATATTTTAATTTGGTTATGTTCTGTGTTATGACATAATATTTTATTAGTTGCAGCTTATATACATGTATACGTGTTAAGATCAGGTGCTAGTTAGCATAGCTTTTCAGGTTTTCTATCCAGTTTAGAACATGGAATAATTTGCACCAGATGCAAATTGTTCTTTTGACTCCATTTGGTTCGCTTTTAAAGTTTACTTTGGAGATGATCTTGGTGCAAGTACAACTAGACCTATATGTGTCTTGATAATATCACCACTGTAAGCATAATGACCCGTGTCTCATTGATAATATCATCACTGTAAGCATAATGCATAAACCAATGCACCTTACCACCAATGTCTGTCCTTAATCCAGGCTTCAGTTGAATCAACTTGATCTATTGGCTTGCTTTTCCACTTGAATGACAGCACTGGACCTTGCACAAGGCAAGCGTCTGCTCCGTGATGTATAGTTGTCCAGATACAAGACTCTGTCCATGAATACAATTAAAAATACTTTGGTTCTGGGGAGCAACTAGTGTATCTTATGACTAGTGCTGTCAGCCTGCTGCTGGCACCTGGCAAATTGGGCTCCAGACTTGATAGAATCTATAATCTCAGATACCTAAGAAAACCTACAATCAGTATCTCCACAAATTGAATTATCATAATTAATTGAAAAGAAACTGCCCACTTTTGAATTGACATTCCAAATATAAATACGAATAAAATGCGCAATTACATCACATAGTACATATACATCCAAACCCAAAATAGCCACACAAAAATATTGCATTCCACCACTATCAGCAACTACCATACATCTATATTTCCACCAAGACACAACTAAAAATAAAGGGCACCTTATGTTAAAAAATGAACTCTCAACTGCCGACTTAAGCTTGTCCGCCACTCAGGCCGATCTCAACCTCTCTCTCTCCTTCATAATGTGGAGTCCAAGACAGATGCAGCATCAGAAATTGAGCCTTGTTACCA
Organism: Lissotriton helveticus; assembly: GCF_964261635.1. Classification (NCBI taxonomy): domain Eukaryota; kingdom Metazoa; phylum Chordata; class Amphibia; order Caudata; family Salamandridae; genus Lissotriton; species Lissotriton helveticus. Next base: position 872,001,767 of record NC_136068.1, on the reverse strand, counting down.
AATGTTGCATTAAACAAGAGATGACTGAAACAAATTGGGTTATTGGTTAAGGGGGGATGGGTGGAAAATAAAATCCCACTCAGGTACAACCACAATCCTCATCAAGGTGAACCACAAAATTCACTTAATTAACTTGTGCCTAACCCTCTGGTTGCTTGGCAAAATCACTCAGACTTAACTTGGAGGCAACATGTAAAGGATTTATGTTGCACATAAACAATAATAAAGTGAAAAAACAGCACAAGCAACATCCCAAACCAATTTTGAAAAATAGAGTCAATCTTAATAAATAAATTATACCAGAATGACAAATGTATTCAGTGTAATTGGAGATTTGCAATTTTTACGTTTTTTGTGAAAATAGCTTTGAAAGTACAAACCATCACTTGTGGTCATCTGGCCCTACCAAACCGAGGGAGGACACAAGTTCAGGCCAACCGCAATGGAGTTCAGACTGATGCCAGCCAAGGGTCAAGGGACTAGGAGGCACCTCTTGGGGATCAAGAACTCACTCCAGCGGAAAGTAGCAAGTCTCAGGCAGACCCAGTTGGAGTTTCAGGAAGGGCAAGAGCAGCAGGTCAGCTGGGTGTTTGCAGGGAGGCCTCGGACGCTTGTTGTGTCCCTGTAGCTCACACAGGTCAGTCAAATGACCCTTACAGTCACTCATGTTAGTGAGGGATGAAGGTTAGCAGGTCCAATCTTCCTTTGGAAGACAGCCAGACAGTCGACAGCAGCAGGGCACTCCTCTGCTGGCAGCAGGACAGTCCTTCTGCAAGGCCCAGAGGTCCAGGAGTGCTTTGATGGGTTGCCCTGAAAGTCCATTATTTATATCTGGTGCCAGACGCCAAGTGGGGGGGGATCCCTGTCCTACTCCCACGTCTGGTTCTGGAACATTCCTATCTTCCCCTGTGAAGGCTCCAAACTGTCTGGGGTGACAAAATACAAGCAGGCCTGTTGTTAGATTCCTTTGTGTGTATACAGGGGGCAAAGCCCTTTCAAACGTAAGCAGATCTGGGTACAGCCTCCCTCAGTCATCCTACCAGGATGGCCAATCCTACCCACATCTAATCCCCTTTTATGTTACTGTTTAAAAGCAATACACAAATCCCAACAGCAGAGCCATTCACAGTCATGTGGCAAAGAACACTGGTACAAGGCACAAACGGTTAAAACAAGAAAATGCCAACTTTTTAAACGGGACATATTCAGAATTGTGACTAAAATCTGACTTTACTATTAAAGAGAATTTTAAATGAAAATATATTTGTGTGTACACAGTTTATTTCTATCGGTCCCCAATCCAAGCTCCAATTTAAAACAAGGCCTCATCAATGCCCAGGAAGAGCAAAAGAGCTCATGGACACCCAGGACCTTCAGTCAAATGACAGCTACTTTGTGGTCTGTCTCCCTGATACAACAGTTCAACAATCATCCTCTTTCCTCTGGGCTTTCTGGTCACCTTTAGAAACAGGCTTAGAGAAACAAAATGGGGTTGCTGAAGTTTGCACAGCTAAACGGTCATTGTTAGAGTTATGTCCCACCGTTTATATATTATTCAAATAAATTATAGTATAGTTTGCTCTACAATCAACCTCAATAGGTTTACAGCAGTGGTCTGATGCCCCAAAGATACAGGTGTGTGAAAATATTATTAAATTTGCGTTTGCATAATTATGTGAAATTATGGCAATATTATATAAAATATACCTTATTATGTGAAAGGCAAATCCATCATTATATGCTAGTTTTTGATGCAAAATTGAGAAAACCTGTAATGCGGTCAACATTAATCAGCTGATCCTACACAACGCACAACCCATCTGAAGCCCTAAATAAGCTCGAACCAGTGAACATAAAAATAAAAAATTATAAAGGTGCCTTCAAATGGATCAAAGGAAAACAGATGGGCTGAAATGAACTACCTGCAAGTTTGGCACAAAGGTACCCCTTAGTTTTAGTTATGTGGTCTGGGAGAAAGAGGAAATACAGAAGTAAATCATTCCTGATGTCCTAAAACAGTTTCCTTTAAGGGAGAATGGTTGGTTTCTACTGCTCTACAGTCAATAGTCCGATTAGGGTAGGAAAGATTTCCATATCAAAAGTTCTACACCGTGCATCAAGAGAAATTTATAAAAAAAAAGAAAAATGAGAAAGAGAAATTGAAAGAGGAATTGAAATCTCTACTCATGAAAAGGCCATATTTCTTCATATACCATTTTTGTTAGAATGATTTGTGAACTAACTGTTTGATACCTTATAACCCACGTCTTATTACTGTTTTTGTGACGATATCTAAGATGGTGAGACTAACCAACATCAGGAATGCTTGCTCTATTAAATTTAATGCAGCAGAGGTTGCTGCATTAAATTTAAGAGAGCAAGCATTTCTGAAGAAGGTGGATTGAACTATATGTATTCACTGAAACATGTGTCAGCCTGATTTTTTCCAGCAGGCGGCATAACCATAAGCATTAATGAAGAATTCTAACCATGAGTTCTCAGTTGCAAGCCAATTCTGAGCTGGAAAATAATGAATGTGATGTATTTATGAGTTTGTTTGGTATGCTATGACTGTGTGTGAGGTTAGTATGAATGAGACTCTGGTACGGAGATATATTTAAAATTGTTGTTTTGTAAGTATTTATTGCACTAATCGTATCAAATTTGTACATTTAATAGAAGTGTAACAATGTTTCATCACTTTTGAGTCATTGTACATATCGACACAGAAAAAAATATGGTTTTACCATTCATAAAATATAATAAAAAAATCAGATTGAAAAAACAGACCGGGGAAAACAATAAATAAAAAAGAAATTAATGTTTTTTTGTAAGACTTTCTCTGATATTGTATAACTAAGGGATAGCCTAATAGAGCTCGTTGTGGGCAGAATATAATTAGTGTTGGTCAAGTGGGATGGTGTATGTATATGTATACTACCTGCAAGTTGGGGCATAAATGCAGATAATGAAAAGCAATAAACGTCTAAGACCTCTGCAAAAATATATATATTTTTAAATCAGCAAATGGTATCTCTAGAAATGAAAATGGGCCTACTTACCATAACTTATCAATAAGGCCTCTAATCAAACAAGTAATATTTTCAGCCACTGCAAGAACTATCTAACCCAACTGCACTAAAGATCCCACCCTAAACTTCAAATAATACTGTGGTTATTTTGGGGATTTTATTGAGCCCAAAATAAACAGTACTCATCAATTCATCTTCATCATCCCAGCGGCAGATTAATACCAGTCCAGCCATGCTCCCCTGAGTACACCTTTACAGCTTCCTTGTCACTTTTCAATGAAGAAATAGTGAATCTGATCACTTAGACAAAAGCATAACATTGACCCATGGATGCATGCCCTGCCACATGCTGCAAACAATTATTGCCATTTTTTACTCAAGATATTCCAAACATTGCTATTGCATCATTTTTAAAAGTAATGCTTGCTTTCCTTCAAAACATATCTTCAATGCCCCATATTTGAAAAAAAAGCATAAGCTGACTGGAAGCTATTGGCAATCTACCAGCCAATCATGTACCTCCTCTACGCCAGTAAAATCCAAGCAAGGGCAGTGTGAGAAATTGATTATTAGTTGAAGTGAATGGTAGTCCTCGTCAAGTAATAATGGCAATATTCCTAACTAGGTCCAATGAGGTCTCAATATTTTAAACCTGAGCTCAACCCTAAATAGCTGTAGTACAGTGCAGACAGGCTTAATCTAGGTGAAATGTGTAAAGCATTTGTGAGTACTAAAACAGTTAAAAAGTAGAACACAAAAAAATCCCACTCCAATTTAAAAAATAGAGAAACAATTAATGAGAAAATATAAGTCAAAATTATAAAAATATCAAGTCTAGGGACCACAGGTATCTGTCCACGCTAGACAGGGTCAAAGTCAAAATAAAAGCCTGCCTGTGATGGTCGGATATAGGGATCAGATTCTGTCTAGTGGGAAGTTTTACCTCCTGACTTCTTTTTCTGAATGGAAATCAAAAATCCTCAGTGGGGTGAGGCAGCAGCCTGTGACTAAGATGGGTTCCACGAGAACTGATAGTCAATGGACCAAGTCAAAGTGAAACCATTGACTTTTGGCACAAGAGTTCAGAGTGGAAACATTCAAAATGCACACCCAAAGAAGGCCTCTGCCCAGCTGGATACTTTTGGCACCTTCACCTGGTGAAGTTTCCTAAACATTTTTAGAAGTCAGGGCAAACCAGCAAGTTGAGTCTGATCGATAGTGTGGCGTTGGTGGCAGCGGATCTGCGGTGGTCCGGTGGTAGCCTTTTGTTCTTTTGGCACAAAAACTTGAGAAATTTTCCAAGTCCCCACTTTTAAGGTTAGGTAGGAGGGGCACACTCTGACATTTATGCAAGAACCGCAGTTAACGCAATTTTGGTTCAAGACACACTCCAAGAGAAGCAACCAACAGAGCTAGGGCTTCTTTTGCACGTGCTTCATGATAGTGGACTTCTTGCAACCTTTGTGCCCCAGTAGCGTATCAGGAGGGTAGTGAACTAGCCTTGGAGTCCACTCTTCTGTCCTGGGTTAAAGTGGGAGCAGGTCTAGCACTTGCGGTTCTCTTCACAGGTTACAGTAAATGCAATACTCTGTCTGAAGTTCAAAAAAGATTCAGCAGGTGCAATCCGTTCTTACTCATGCCCAGCAGTGCTCTTAAGAAAGTTTCCAGGTATGTCACTGTATTACTTTACACCACACAAGTGTAATTTAAGCTTCCTTATTTATACATCCAGGAACAGCAACCTCCAACAGCTAAATGTTCCCATGGTTTCTCAGGAATCTCCATACAACACAGAGGCGGTTCTCTCACTAGCTTGCTCTTATCACTGTTGGAACACGATACAAAGTCTCTCACCTTTTCCTCCACCTCTCTATCCATTCCTTGCCACCCAAAAAACTGTCACAATCTTCTTTTGGTCAAACTTCTGCCCAAATGTCCTTTGTTTCTCATATCAAATAATTTAGCTCTTAGACTGCTTGAAGGAACCACACGCCCAGCACGTACCACCTTAAATCCACAAACACTTAATTCATCCTTAACCACACCACATTGTTTCAATATTTGACTATCCTCACCTTCTTGATGCCAATCACCAGCAATTAAATCTTTCAACTTACTATATTCATCATCTTCCACTGCAGCTCTACGCCAATCATCCTAAGTTAAAGCAAATCCAGTAAGTTCACAAATATCCAAATGAACATTATCTTTCTCATTCGTGTCTTGCCAATGATCTTCAACAGGCATATGGGATAAACAATCTGCAATCTAAGAGTAGGTTCCCTCCCGCTTAGAGGGTTAACTTGCTCTTGGAATACTGTTAGTACTGACAAATGTCCCTTTTGTGTGGAGGAGGCGGAAACAGTTGACCACTTCCTCTTTTGCTGTCCAATGTACACACAACCCAGACGAGCATGGCTGAGGCCTGTATGTCGCTCGTTGGGCACCAGATCCGCACAGGCCACTAGAAGAATTTTGCAATCTGATACCTCAAAACTTATTGTTATATGCGTATCTAAATTTGTCAGTTGGGATGGTCAATTCGGATTCGGAATATGAGATCTTGATATATTGCGTACACTATGAAGTTGGCGGGTTAGCATGATTGTCTACTCCATAAGCATTTGGTTTTTAATCTTTTTTATGTCTTACTGATTGCTTCAGTCGGGAGTCTTTGTATATACATTTAATAACTTTTTATTCTTGTTTTTAGTATGTTGTATTTATGGATTTTATCAGGATATTTTACCAGGGTTTGTGCTGTATTTGTATAGTATGTCTTTTATGATGCAAATATATAAAATAAAGACCTCTTTGACTGACTGACAATCTGCAATTTCTTTCCTTTAACATATTCTGCTAAAAAATTAAAATCCATTACTGATAACAACCACCTTGATTTTCTTAGTGTCACCCCACCTTCAAGTCCTTTACCACACTTGAATATAAACAACAAAGGTTTATGATCAGTTCAAACTGTAAAAGGTAAACCCCACAAATAATATTTGAAATGATTTATCCCCCAACACCACGCTAAAGCTTCCCTTTCTATAGCAGAATAGGCCTGCTCTGCCCCTTGCAACCTCCTAGAAGCAAATCCTACGATTCTTTCGTGACCATCCACTCTCTGGGACAACACTGCCCTCAGTCCCACATTGCCCTTAGTTACAATAGTTTTGTTATTTACATTGAAATAATGCAATGCTGGTGACATGCTGATAGAAGCCTTAACATCAGTAAAAGCAAGTCCACACTGCTCCCCCCAATCATATGTAGCTTCATTTTTCAACAATAATCTCAAAGGCTCAACTTTTTCAGTAAAATTAGTTATACATTTAGAGCAATACTCTACAAGCCCTAAAACAGATTTTAACTGCTCCTTATTTTGAGGCCTAGGTACTTCTGATATAGTGTTTACAATGTTTTCCTTAGGATTAATACCTGTAGTGGAAATTTTATGTCCTAAGTAGTCAACCACATTTTGTTTTATCTGAAACTTGTCTTTTTTTATGGTCAGACCATGTTTCTCAATTTGTGTTCATACCTTATCGAACATCTCATCATGTTCTACCTCAGATCCACGACCATCAATATGTCATCTTGAAAGCAAAGAACCTTTTGAATGCCACTACAAATTCCTTGCATCATCCTCTGGAAAACAGCCGAAGCTGAGGCAAGTCCAAATGGCATCCTCCGATAATGAAAAGCCTCTAGCGGAGTGATGAATGTAGTTAGTGGTCTAGACTGTTCATGCAAGTTCAGTTGATGATAGGCCGATGACAAATCGAGATCACTGAACCATTTACCACTTCCCATCATAGTTAGCATCTCAGAGATGTTGGGTAACGGTTGCCTGTTCACCCATTTATTGCGAGTGAGCTCCCTCAAGTCTATGCATAAACACATTTTTTCCACCATCCTTGGGCAAGTTACTTATCCAGTTCATGTTGTAATGGTTCTCTCATCAAGTGTGGTATGGATATTACCTTGTGTACAACTGGTATAGCTTTTTCTTTCCAAGTCATGTTATGGGTAAATCCTTTTAACAATCCCAATTTATCAGAGAAGACACAAGGACATTTCTGTATTATGTTCTCCCCTTCTGCAATCTCTGGCAAACTAGTTTCAAACACCATGACAGGTTCATGAGGATCCGGATTCAGAACAATATTTAAAGCTTGCTGATGTCGCCAACCAAGAAGATCTGAACCATTACTTGTAATATATACTCTGTCTCTCACCATGTTATTCCTGAACCCAATATTCATTCATCTCAAACCCACAATTACTATCCTCTTGCCAGCATATCCTACAGCTTTCATGTCAGACGTTTTTAAGTCTTCCATTCTTCCTTTGAAACATTCCTAGTAGGTATTTTTACCCACAAAAGTAAACAAACTTCCTGAATCAACCAAAATCAGAACATTCACTCCAACAAGATTTACTTCTCAATGAGGTTTTTCTAATTTACAACTGCTTTCCCTTTTTACTTTATTAACACTTCTTTCATGCACATATGTATCGACCTCTCTCACAGGCTCAACAATTTGATCAATAGACAACATCACCTCCTTAACCCCTTCGACGCTGATGACGAGCTGGGCTCGTCATGAGGTAGCCTCCTCGCACGCTCATGACGAGCCCAGCTCGTCACGTAACATGCGTTTTTAAAAAACTCAGCGTACGGGCGGAATTCCGCCCGCACGCATGCGGTTAATGTTTTCACACACATCCTCTATCATTTTAACTCCTTGCACCTGCGGTCTACTTTTTGTTCTCCAAACTTTAGCCAGGTGACCTCTCCTACCACAACTCCTGCAAATCGCATTCCTAGCCGCACACCTAGTACTTGAACCAATGTGTCCTGAACTTCCACATCTTTAACAAATTATATTTCTCACATCTCTCGAATCATTTACTAACATCTTTCCTCCATACACTCCTGTTTTAGCACTGGTACTTGCTCCATTGTCTGTCCTCAAATTTATACCACCATGTTTTTTTTCAATTCCTTTCACTTCAACCACGTTTTCCTCATTGACTTCCTATACTTTTTCACTTCCCGACTCCATGCCCTTCAGCTATAAGGCTGCATTTTCCTTGCTTCTAGCAATTTGAATAGTATCCTCCAAATTAAAATCTTTCGCCAACAATTTTTCCTTTACATGCTTGTTGTTTATACAACGCACAATTTGATTTCAAATCAAACTTTCTGTTAAATCATGAAATTGACACATAACAGCCAATTCCCTCAAATCTGCCACATAAGTTAATATATCCTCATCTACTCTTTGTTCCCTCAAAAAAATGTATGTCTTTTATATACAATATTTATCTTGGGTGCAAAACATTTGTCCAGCATTAGTAAGGACATATCAAAAACATTTGCAGTTTGACCATCCCCCACACCCAATGATGCTTCTGGTGGAGGAGATGTGGCACAGCGGCCAGGGTGCCTGACTCCGGACTACGGGGTTCACGGTTCGATCCCCGGTGCCGGCGGCAGGTTAGCCCAGCACAAAGTGACTCTGGGCAATAGCTCGCTTAATCTTCCAGATAGCCCCCAGCGCCAGGACACCACTGCGGAGGTACCGGTGCGCTTTACAAATCCTGGTATTTTATTTAATTTCATATATTTTCCTGCCCTCAGTTCCTAGATGATGTAAAAGAATCGCTTGTCTCCTAACTGGTCCATATTTGTCTCCTCCTGCGCAACCAAATACGTAAAAAACATATTCTTCAACCTTTTCCACTGAATTGTTGGGTCTCCAGCTACAGATGGAAATGTAGGAGATGCCATCATACTCTGTTCAGTCATCCTGAAAAGAAAACTCAATAAAATAAACTAAAATAATTAACTGATATAACTAATTAAAACAATAAACTAATATAACTAATTAAAACAACTATCTAAAATAATAATAATAATAATGCTTGCTCCCCAAATTCTTCAAAGGCACTATTACTATTACTGTCTGGAGGCAGTCGATTGACCCGATGCTGGAGTAAGAGAATCGAATATTTCCCCCTCCCCCTTGGGTGGTTGCTCTTCAGATCCACCTGTTTCATGACAGTCTGTGGGGCATGAGCCCTTTGATATAGCCCTGGACACTCCGTGTACTATTAACACTGATGCCAGCCAGGTCTTAGGTGAAACTTCAAGTGTCCCAATCCCCAGTAAGGTTTATATTAACAACCTCAAAATTGTTTCGTGGAATGTGGCAGGTCTGCGAAACAAGCTTTTATTACCAGATTGGAACAGTTTTATTTATGGGTACGACATATGTTTGTTTCAGGAGACATGGAGTGTTGAACCGTTGTATAAACAGGGATTTCCTTGTTTTCATGCACCTGCTACTTCGGTTGGACGTGGCCGTCCCTCTGGAGGGCTCATCGTTTGGGTAAGGGTTGATCTTAATCTCAAGATCACTCACCACACCTCCTCTTGTTTGGATGTTATGAGACTTTCTATTGTGGGTATGAATGGTGTCCCTACCTGGGAATTCTTTAATGTATATGCAAGAGGTACCCAAGGGGGGGGCCAAGTCCTCTACTATTGATATTTTAACTGATCTGCTGAAATTGTGTTCTCTTGACTCTTTAGTCCTGGTTGCAAGGGACCTTAACTGCTCGTTTGAACCTTTGGCAGTAGATGATATTTTGGGAGTGGATGAGGATGATGCCCAATGGGGCGTCCCGCCTCTTACCCTCAGGCCTATGAGGAGATGGTCTCCTGTAGTTATTCTATTGAATGCTTTAGTGATTGAATCAGGTCTTAGAGCTGCGAACGGTCGTACTATCTCCGATGCCCAGGGGGCAAATATATACAACAGAGTATTGTGTGAGAGTAGGATTGACTTTATAATGGTAGACAGGAGAGCTTGGAAGTCAGTGGTAGACATGGTCTTCATACCATCTGTGGAGAGGGACCATAATCCCCTGTCCCTTATATTGGTGGATCCATGGCAGAGAAAGGAACATACCTCTTCAAATAGTGGGGGGTTAATAACTAAGCAAATTATACCTTCCAACTGTAATAGATTTCTCAAGTGGCCAAAGTTTTGTATGGATGAACCTAGATTGAGTGCGCTGAATGGAATCATCGGTGAGCGGTCATTAAGGCTGTCTGCAGTATGTAATGATGCGGCTGGGTCCGCAGAGGTAGAAGCCATTTACACTGTTACTATGGATCAGATTGGCAAACTGTTCATGGTTCCAGGCAAAAAGAGCTTGACAACTATCAAACCAGTTCAGAAATGGTTTGATAGTAAATGCAGAAGGACGAAAAATAACTTAATTACTGCCATTAAATCTCGCAATCCAGTATCTGTCCGGCTGGCCAGACTGCATTACAGACACGCTATAACAGTCGCCAAAAGGAAGTGGGAAGAATCCCATTGGGAAAGCCTTGGAGATGCTAGCAAAACTAAGAATGGTAATTTATTCTGGGCACTAGTCAGAAAATCGAATGGCTGTGATTCGAATCAAATCCCCAATCATATCACAGACAGTGAATGGTTTGAACACTTTAGTAAACTCTATGGTGGTAGTGCACTGCCCGAGCCCCAGGGCATTTGAGCGGTTTTCTGGATGATGGTTCTCGGCAGGCTGCTCCTATTAGAGTTGATAAAAAAGAGGTCCTGACGGCAATAGCTAAAATTGTACCTGCTAAAGCCCCGGGGCAGGACGGTGTGCTGGGTGACCTTTTTAAAGCTAATTCTGATGGTTGGGCTGTTTACTTTACAAATCTGACAAATGCGCTATTAGCAGGTTCACCTGTTCCTAATTCATGGAAAGCGGCTGAGGTGATCCCTATCTACAAGAAGGGCCTTAGGGAGGACCCTGCCAACTATCGCCCAATTAGTCTCATAGACGCTGGGCAGAAATTGGTTGGCAGGGTTCTCTCTCCTGGGCAGAGGAGAACAACATCATCTCACCCTTTCAGGCAGGCTTTAGGGCGTGCACAGGCACGGTTGATCAATCATTTAGGTTGCTACTCCTTCATTGGAAGGTGGTTACCATTGGCAAAGGCGGTCTTTATTTGGCATTTATTGACTTAAAGACCGCCTTTGACCTGGTCCCCCGAGAACGCCTTTGGCTGATACTGGAGGAGATGGGGATTCCCCTACCAATCCTGAATCTTCTGGCACGCATGCATGATGGAACCTATGCCCGCATTAGATGGGGATCTCAAGAGCAGAAAACTGACAGAATACCTGTGAATCGAGGGGTACGTCAGGGCTGCGTGTTAGCCCCGACACTCTTCACGCTATTTGTGAATGGTGTGGTCTCCTTTTTGCTCGAAATAAACGCCGATGCCCCGGTCCTGGCGGGTGACAAAGTGCCCGCCCTCCTTTTTGCGGACAATATGCTGTTGGTTTCAAAAACCCCGGTGGGTCTGCAAAAGCTGTTGGACCGCTTTTGTCTGTTTTGTGAGCTGAGGGACCTTGTTATAAATACCTCGAAGACTAAACTCCTTTATCTTAACCCTAGTATGTCTTCCAGATCCACCCTCTCCTTAGATGGGGTGTCACTGGAACGGGTAAATGAATTTGACTACCTGGGTATCAGAATTTCTCATAATTTAAAGTGGCAGCCTCACATCGATAAAATGGTATTAAATCACAAAAGGGTAGTGGGAGCATTAGGGCGAGAACATCGCACATCCATCTCTAAGCCCATCGCTCCTGCCTTGGATATATACACTGCAAAAGCTGTAGGCTGCGGCCTTTACGGCGCAGAGCTGTGGGGCTTTGATTGTGTTGACGCCCTGATCACCTCTGAGAATAAGTTCTTTAGGGAGTTGGTATCGCTACCAAGGGGTACTCCCATCAAACCATTATTGAGCGATCTGGGTCGCCGTTCCATTAAGGATTTAGCTAGGTTACGTCCTCTTTTATTCTGGGCTAGGTTATGGTGGACCCCTGAGCTCTCAAAGTATTTAGATGGCTTGAAAGAAGTTATGAATCTCTATGGTGCTCACAAAAATAGCTGGATTCGCAATATAAAGAAGCTTTTGCTTGAATCTGGCTTGACAACTGATTGGGAGCTTGAGGTTTCTTTATCCAAGGATGAAACTAAACGAGCCTACTGGAAATGGGTTGATGAACAAGAACTAAGGGACCCAAACCAAGGTAGGCTGACTGAGGCGTTTATGCAGCATAAATTAAAGCCTCCCTTGGAGCCTTTCCTGGATTTCATCAAGAAACCAAGAGACAGATCCCTTTTCATCCAGTTTAGACTGGGAAACCTCCCCCTCCGTGATTATACGTGCAAGTGGAAGCCCCCGCACCAAACCTCACCTGACTGCCCAATCTGTGAAGGTGTCACAGAAAACATCCCTCATGTCTTCTTTGTATGCCCAGCCTATGTAAAACCCAGACTGAAATGGCTAAAACCAGTGTGTTTACTGCTTGGAACTAGGGATCATTCCTCTGCACTCAGAATACTTAAGGCTGACACCAGTACAACCTTAGTGTGTGGGGTGGCCAAATTTCTGAGCTGGGCCTGGCTGATTAGATCAAGGGCTATTTGATGACCTCAGTATTAGTTTAATTTTTTTAAATACTCACAAAGCTGCTAATGTTTAATATGTTTTAAAAACTATTTATTGAAATATTAATGGTTTTATTGTAATGTACTTTTTAAAAATGTAATGCTTATGAATTGTGGTTTTATATTTTTAAGTGCTTTTATGATATTTTGTATATCAAAATAAAGCTTTGATGATAAACTACATTTTCCTTTACCAGTTTCTTAGAAAGGAGATGTTTCTTGGCCATTTCATCAAAATAGTCAGTCATTCACAAGTTTCACAAGATGTATTTAATGTACTTCAACCAGGGAATGGCTAACATATTGCTCTGTGCGAGACAATCTTTAACTATATTTCTAGTGAGGCCCAATTCTTTGCTCATCCAGATGTTAATCCACAGTTGGATGGGTGCCAGCCCTCCATTATCTTCCAAAAAAGCTACCCAAGTTAATTTTGAGTGATAATATTTGAGTTGGTTTTTGGGATCCCTAATAACCTATTTAAGAATATATTTTCTACCCCCTGTAGGGACTTGGGTGCCCCCAAACTCCTGCTCCGTATATGAACATGCTGTATAGCACAATCATTTCAGCTATAGGCTTATGTCCTTTCTTCCTAGCAAATCTGAAAATTGATTCACAGGAGACCTCCAAGTCCTGTCTTCTCTGCAAATCAGTCTTTCCCAATGCATATTCTCATTAAACATGAGGTCTAAATAATTAAAATCTTTTGTCTTTAAAATTTCAGTTCCCCCAATAAAAAAATTCTTTGATCGGGTATTCTTCGTCCACAAGTAATGACATAGGATTTCTGATGTTTCACCTTGAGCTACAGCTTAAAACCATGGTGATTAATAACTTTTTCTGTATGAACAATTAAAAACGGTGCCATCCACATACATTAATACAGGAATTGGGGCAGGAACCTATTCTAGGGGCATCACAGGTGCCCAGTTTTAAGAAGGACTCTAAAGCATTTATATAAGCTAAAAAATAAAGTAGGGGCTAAAATACAACCTTGTTTTAAATTTCGATTAACTTGGATTGGAGATATGTAGTCACCTTGTTGGGTATAACAAACCCTCATTTGGGTATCTTGATTTAGGCTCTTTATAGTGTGCAAAGGTGCGGGGTCAACCCCTGCCCAGCTCATAATATCCCACAAAATGTCTCTATCCACTAAGTCAAAGGCGCAGGAGAAGTCCATAAAAGCCATATGAATTGCTCCTCTCCTGGCCCTGACATATTTCTCTAAGATCAGGGATAGAACAAGAGCGTGCTCGGTCATGCCCAAGCCCGAGTGAAACCCATATCGTACTTTGGTAAAGAAAGATTTGTCTGCTGTCCAGCCATCTAATTTAGATAGGATTACCCTGCCAAACATTTTTGGTGAGGCGTCTCACAATGAAATTGACCTATAATTTGAAAGAGAGTTTTTGGATCATTTATTATAAATGGTGATTATTATGGATTCCCTCCAAGTCTCTATGGATCTCTCCTTGACTATGCTCTAAAAACGATTATTACCAGAGGGGCCCTGAAATCAAGATTATGTTTAAAGAGCTTGGTTGGGAACCAATCTGGTACCAGAGGTTTACCTGTTGCAGAGTTTATGATCGCCTTATGCACTTCACCTATCGTGATGGTCTCACTGAATTTTAGTGGCGAAACAGAAATGAACTGGAGTCAGCTGAGGGTTTATTGCCCTCATTGCTTGGGCTAAAAGTGTTGGTAAAATGCTCAACTCAATCTTGCTCTTTAATGTGGCATTCTATGCCCATGGGTAAGTTTCCCACGCAAAAGGGTCAGTTTACAACTTCCCAGAGCGCCCTATTGTCTTTGAAAAAAGGGCTACACTTTAAAGGTCCTCCCATGCTCTTGGTCCTAATCTCAACTTTCCTTTTCTCAGTAGCTTCATTAATAGCCCCTCTTGCCATTCTAATTGTAACTTGATCCAGGGGAACCGCATTGGTAATGTTTTTTATGTTTTATAGTCATTGGTGCATTCGTGGTTAAACCAAGATTGCACATGACCGGGGCTTATTTGAGGTTAACCTCTTTTCCGCGGCGGGATGAAAAAAATGACACGTGTGTAGGTTGGACGGCCTCTGGCCGTCCTCCTCACACACCCACTGTGACGCCGGATGGCCCCTGGCATCGAAGACGTTAATACTTCTACAACTGTTTTTACATATGTTGCTAAAATTGCCACATGTAGCTATTGAACCATCAATATCAACTAGGCAGCAAAAAATCTCTATCTGATTTTTAATGTTAAGGTCCTTGAACACTGTACTAGGGTCAAAATGAGTCAATTCTCTTTGCAAACCCTTAGTAGGCACATAGCGGGAGGGTAAGGATAACAAATAAGGGATAACGGTCACAACCATCATAAACAGTGAAGGACACACTCAAAACGCTGTCAATAGGGGCTCTTAATTATCAGATAAAATAATGTGGTCAATTGTGCTACCTTTCCCTCTCACAACAAAAGTTGAGACAGTCACACACAGATCACTATTTATCTCAGAGGTGAAAAGTAGATTGTTGGTTACAATTAAACTTGCCAAGGCTTCTCCATAAGCTGAATGCTCGAAATTACTAACATGCTCGCCCTGCCCATCTATGATTCCACAGACGCATGACCCACTAAGTGAGCCCTTGTCAATATTAAACACCCCCCACATTTGTAGCTTCAATGCTTATTGGGTCAATGACAGTGTGTTCCAAGTCCTGAATGATGCCCACCGATTGTATGTAGAAAAGGTTATAATACAAATTAATACAAAGTATATTACATCTACCAGGTGATCCAGCGGGACACCAACTTGCGGATAAGTATTACTAAAATACACACATTAGGGCCCATAAACCACTCTTACTTACAATATCCGGTCGATGAAACCTCGCTGGGGTCAATTTAGCTTGAAATAAGTGAATGTTTGCCTACAAGGGATTTTGTTTGCAGATGGATTTCAGAGATAATATATCATACACATTTGTTTTGGTTCAACCCTGACTAGTGGTGAACTATGGATCAATCTAGCAATAAAAGAATGATTTTGCTTACCAGATTTCTGTCATAAAAAACATACAGTGTAACACACGGGGCAGACTTTACTTCCAACAAAACATATATTTAATATATGAACAATTGAGAACTAGGGAGAAAGAAATTGAAATCAAGCAGACATAGTTCTAGAGGTGACATAAATTTGCCTACAAAGGAATTATGTATACATCTATTCTAGAAATTTGTAGAGGGAATCAATCTGATACATCAGGGAAAATGTCTTCAAATCAACAAATGAACATTAAAGTAGATGTCGCAGTCGACGTTTCGGTCTGTGTTGGCGATGAGACCGTCAGACCATCTTCAGGATGTAAGGTTGAATAATATTCCTATATGTACAATGTAAATAAATATTTTTAAACATTGTCAGGATATTTAATCACTATGTTAAAAGAAGTGTAAGATGCACCCTTGTGAAAAGAAAGGATAAAACCAAGCTGAAAAATACAAGGAAATTACATCTCAAACCAAAAGTATGGGTAGTAGAGGGACCCAAATCACCATATAAAGTAAAAAGTATTTATTTCTTACAGAGTAACAGTGCCCCTTGACAAACCTTTGATGCAATAAATATTGCTTACTTCAATGATTCCTTATGATGAGCCAGGGAAGTCAAACTTATACTCCTTCAAGTTCGAAAGAATACTAGTGAAGAGATATGTATATTTCTAGGATTAAAACAAAAACATGTTTTCCCGGACATATTAAGGTTACTATAACCTAAGATATTCAAATAAACATTGTCTCTGCAAACTTTGATAGTCAGCACCAGAGACTGTTGATAACTCAATGTTTTCTCTCTGATAAGAGCCATTAAATAATTTTTTAGTCTTGCCAACACCTGCAGGTAACTGTGTCAAGGACACCCCGTTATCTACTGCTACAATCTACTGTA
Organism: Lissotriton helveticus; assembly: GCF_964261635.1. NCBI lineage: Eukaryota > Metazoa > Chordata > Amphibia > Caudata > Salamandridae > Lissotriton > Lissotriton helveticus. Next base: position 871,985,233 of record NC_136068.1, on the reverse strand, counting down.
TTAATCATTGGTTGCCTATACTTTATACAACATGGAATAATTATTTCCAGTGGCATTGTGTAACAATAGAGAGGTGGCAGTTAGAGATTATATTCGGCAGCCTCCCATCAAAACTCGATCAACGTACAAGTATCACGCTGTTTCAGTGTAATATGAAACTTGCTTTAATGCATTGTTTGAAAAATAGTGTAGAATAGTCCATCTAAAAAACTATCTAAATCACTTGCCATCTTAATGATTACCACAGTGCTTACCTCCCAATTGGTGAAAGCATGATGTGACGGGGCACAAATGAATCAGCACCTCGGCACGTTAGATGTAATCAAGTCGCTATCGAGAGATCTAAAAGCGAACATGAGTGGGTTGCATGAGATCAATGTAGGGCTTTCAAGTCGAAAATATCTTTATTCGATTCTGAGAATAATAAAAGAACAGTTCATGCAATAATCCAACAATTCCAATTTAAAATACATTCGTGATTGTAAGGTAACTATATGTGCAAAATTGCATTTATGCATAAATATACATAACATTTGGGTAACGATCCATTTGATACGTATCTCGAAACATTCATGAAATCCATTATGCTATTATACACAAATGTAAATTACTAGTTAGTAAGGACCATCGTTTGTGCAAATACGCAAAAATCAGGGGTAAAGTGCCAAAGCCAAAAGTTCCGACTACCATAAAATTAAAAATGTATTCCATGGGAAACAACAGGTACAGACTATGTATTTTATAATAAACATTAAAAAGTTTTAAAAAAACAATTAGACAAAATACAATCTTAGTAGTTTTGAACCTATTGTGACAAAAAAATACTATTTAAAATTTCAAACCATTCTTAATTCTAATATAGTTAGCAGCCAACAAAAATCTTGCTACTCCAAAATCAACAAGTTGGGTGTTGTCAGTTTTTAAAATACGCAACTTATCCATATATCTTCTTACACCAAATTTTCTTCCTAACGGTGCAATCCATTTTTGTCTAGCTTTCATGTAAGTTGGACAAAATAAGAGGACACGGGCTATGTTTTCTTCTGCTGACAACTGGCACATTATGCACTTTCTATCTTCTTCTCCATTACAAACACTTCTTCACCAAGCTGTGAAAGATCTGATTAAAAGTGTCCCGTATCTCAGTTTTAAAAACAATATCTTGGCGAGTTGGGGTTCTTATATGGTCAAGAAAAACCTCAAAACATGGGACAGGTTTAAACATCAGATAATCATTGGTAAGTGGGCCAGTGCAGCTATTTAATGCATTTTTTAATATTGCCTGGTTCCAGTAAACCCTCTTAAGTTCTGTTCTTGAGTTAAGAGTCAGATTTTCTGGATGGGACCAGAACTCACTGATCCCTAGGTTTATTAACCATCTTTGAGCCTTTGATTTGTATACTTCCAATGCCGGGGTGATCGATTTAGTATGAGTGGCATGGAGTTTTTTGAGGATGGGCGCTGAGTTCTGAGCTAGAACAATTCTAGATTTCTCAATATGGGGACGCCATGAAAGCTTGGAATCTAGGGTTATACCTAGGTAAACAAAATTGTCAACCCTCTCTATTGCTGTACCGTTGAGTGCAATTGTATTTTTGAAACTTTTATGAGGCTTAATGCACATATATTTCGTTTTTGATGGATTGATTTCCAAACCTTTTACTATGCAGTACTCCTCCAACTTGTTGAGGAGGTTTTGGAGCCCCCTCGGAGTTTGGGAAAGCAAGATAGTATCATCTGCAAAAGTAAGAGCGCATACATGAGAACCATCTAGTTTGGGGGAATCATGTTTTGATTTCAATAAGGAGTCTACCATGTCATTGATGTAGAGGAGGAACAGAGTTGGCGCCAGGACGCATCCCAGGCGCACTCCTCTCCTTACAGGGATCTCCTCGGTTAATTCCCCGCTTGCACCCCAGCGAACTTTAGCGTAATCATTTTCGTGGAGTCTATTCAATTGCACCAGAATGTTTTTAGGGACACCTTGCTTTAGCAGATTTGTCCATAGCAGATCTCTTGGAACTAGGTCGAAAGCGGCCTTAAAATCAAGAAAAGCCACATACAAATTGCCAGGTTTAAGTTTGGTATACTTCCAGGCAATGACTAACAACCTAAACACCTGGTCAGTGGTGCTGGTTCTTTTCCTAAATCCAGCCTGAAAAGGAGATAATATATCACTCTCTAACAACCAGTCATTTAACCTTTCCAGAAGCTGTTTGGCATACATTTTTTGTGAAATGTCTATCAGGCTGATTGGCCTATAGTTGGCGGGATTGTCCCTACACCCCTTCTTGTGTATAGGGACAATCACCGCCCCCTTCCATGAGGCCGGTATGGGTTGACCACTGCTTATCACATTACAAAGTAAATTCATGTATGGTGCCCATACATCTAGATCATGTTTGAAAAGGTCCCCCGGCACGTTGTCAGGTTCGTGGGCTTTCGATGCCTTGATAGATGCTATTGCCTGTTAGGTCTCTGAGATAGCAAAAGAAAGTGATGGAATATCATTAGATTCCAGCAACTCACTAATTATATGTGTGTTCTGCCTTGGAAGCAATTCCTCTGAAGCATATAACTGAGCGAAGTGTTTGAACCAGGTAATAGGAGCTAGGTGGTAATCTTGAACAGGCTTACTATATTTAGTACCATTGGCAATAATTCGCCAAAATAATGAATGGTTTCTTGCTCTTGCAGCAATTAGCAAATCTTCCCAACCTTCTTCCTCCCAACGTTTACGCTCTGTCTTTAGGGTTCAACTATAGCTATTCCTTGCTTGTCTGATTAAGGCTGGTTCTTTAGAGCGTAAAATTCTGATTAAGCCCTTTTTCGCGATTTGACACGTTTCATTAAACCAGGGATTAGCTAACTTCCACTTGTTCTTAGAGCAAGGTTTCTCTGTTGCGGCTCTGGTAAGAAGTGGTTCAATTTTAGCCACTAACATGGAATGGATTTGAGTAACTAAAATCGGAGTTATGGCATCATTAATTAGAAAAGAATGTACGTGATCACTAAATATATTATGTATGTATAGGCATTTATATAGCGCACTACTTACCCGTAGGGTCCCAAGGCGCTTCGACCGCTGCGAAACCCTTCCTGGCTTCCCTGAGAGATGGTCCCTTAATGGGTATCTCCAGGGTGAGACCAGGCATCCCCGGCGGTCTGGTGGGGCCATTAGTGAAGATGAGGCAAGCTAATGCCCAGAGTTGCCGAGTGTGAACGCTGATCAGAGTGGGCACCGAGGCGAGAGAATTATCGAGTCCGCTGACCCTGGTCCAGAAACCTGCCGCGCCGGGAATCGAACCCTGGTCCCGGGCCGTCCTCTGCTCTCGGGTCTGCCGCCTCTAACCAGTGAGCCACACTACTCCACACCAGTGAGCCACACTACTCCATATGGTGGTCAGTGATTCAATGTTTCCTAAAATTGTTGGCCATCTAATGGCCCTTCTATTATTACATAACATTGGTTGCGCTACCGGCAAGCTTAAACTCTGCGAATAAAAGTGTTTAGCATCTAATGATAAACACAAGGGGAAGTGATCCTTTTTCCTCCACTCGAAAATTGATCACATATCCCCAATGTGTAGCACTTATCATAATGTAGTCTATTGGTGTAAGTACTTGGCCCCTTATAAAGGTATTTACACGCTCAGTATCAGATGGGCACCTGCCGTTACATGCCCGCAAACCTTTTTCTATGGTGAAATTAAAGATCTGAAGGGCTGAAGCAGTGCACCTCATTGTTTTATTAGTACTTAACTGGGCAATACCTAATGCAAAATCTTCTTCCTCGGTTATAGTGAGCATGCCCCGAAGGGGTTGATAGCAACAATTAAAATCACCGCCGATTATGGTTATGGTCGGACCGTTATTTGTAATAGAATTGATGATCCCAGCCAACTGGGTAATTAACGGTGTTTCCTTAGCAGAGTCACGAGGTCTTATATATAAATTAAAAAGTAGAAATGTTGGTTTATTGTTGGTTTTTAGTAGTTGTCCCTGTATATCATTAGAATCTGTCTGTATTACTTCTATGTTAACCTCTATTTGATTCCTGATCCAGATTAACATACGACCAGAAGGTCTGCCTTTATTATAGTGCGTTGCTGCAATGCTAAATGTTCGGTAGCCCACTTTAAATGTAGGTACCAGAGCCCATGTCTCTTGAAAGAGGCATATATCAAACTTATCAGTGTAATTTTGCCAATCTGGTTCTACTAACTTTTTTGCTAAGCCTGCTAAATTCCACGATAAGATATTAAAACTCTCTGTAAAAGGAGCACTAGAATTTGGAAAAGTATGCCCAATTTCAATCGAAGTGTTAGAGTTAACAGGGAGAACTTCAGTACATCCCCCACTAGGTACTTCATGGTAGTTTACATTAGCAGGCGATATTTCCCCTTCGCGTCCTAGGTGATCTCTCTGCGCCCATGAGTAAACAATGATTGGTTCACAGATTCAGCTAGTCAGTCTACTAAATCGAGATCACTCTGAATAGTCCTATCAGTTATAGGATCAGTGGGGGTAACGCTATTCACTGTAGTATTAGTCTTGTTACCACTATGAGTCACTAGTGTCTTGTTTTGTCTAATCCCCATCTTAGACTCAAAGAAACCATGGGTTCTCAAATTGAAGGCTATTACGTTTTCAGCTATTTCTTTTGAATAAAATGTTACCCTGATGTCATCCAAGTCCTCACCTTCTTGGTGTTGACGTTCAGCTTGCTTAATATCCGATTTATTATAGAGAGGCAGTGGCGCTTGGTCCTCAACCAGTGTAAACCTTGTTGATCAAGGAATCTGAATCCTCCCTGGTTCCTAGCTTCAGTCTCTGGGTATTAGTAATAAAAATATAGGGTTGAATGGTGCCCTTATGTGGTGAATGAGGAATTCGCCTAGCTAATGCTTGATGGGGCATCTCCTGGGATACATCTTTCCTCCGAGTGTTCGTCCAATCTCGGGCAATCCCTCGAGCACTAGTAAGCGGTGGACCATCAGTTGCCTCATTTCTCTGCTGGCTCACCGGTACTTGTGCAAACCCCTTCAAGCTAACAGGTGGTAAGCTATCAAGAGGCCTTCTCATGTGTGGGGGGATTTGGTCTTGTCTCCAGGGTTTGCTTTGTACCTGTTGGGTCAATGTTTGTGAGGCCAGATTTTGCTGACAGCCTCTACCTCGATCAACATTACGGGGCCCAGAAATACTGGGAGCCTGATGGCTGACCGAATTATTTGCTTGTTGGAGGTACCCAACCGGATTGCTGGCAACCAATCCCGATCTCATCTCACATGGATTAATCTTGTTGTGACCAGGAATGATGCCCCTCTCACTCAATCGACTGTTGTTAACAAGGATTTCTATAATTTTTTTAATCGTGCTAACCTCCTCTTCAACCTTAGTTAGTTTAAGAATCAATGCAGTCATCAAACTGTGGGGTTCAGTTAAATCAGGGCACTGTGGGGGGCATAATGCCTAAAAGTTATTTAGACTGCTACTGGGGATTTGATGATGTTCTAGTCAGGGTTTGAGCCTTCAGCTAAAACAGAGAATCTGTTGGAACATTCAATGCTTTCGATTATGTCTTGAACATTAGTGTCTGTGGACTGGTTATGTGCTTGTTCACTGTGTAAAGCGTCAGGTTTACATGTTGGAACCAATGTCTCTTGGGTTAGACGTGCTTGTGCTGCACTAGGGGAACCTTTTTCTGCTGGCATCTTCCGGGGTTAAGTTTTTATTCTTCTTACTGTAGTAGGATGAAATTTAATTTCTACCTTTACTCATATGCTCCTTACCATCAGCTAGGATATTCTCAACCTCTTCTATGAGGCTGTCAATATCCGCCAATGTACAATTGTCAGCTGCAGTTTTTGATGGTTTCTGTGTCCTCGCAATTTTTTCCCTACCAGTAGCTATATCTGCAGCTTTTCTTTTCCCAATCTCAACTATTGGTCTAGGGGAAAATGCTAGCCGGAATACGAGTAGCCCTACAAAACCCGCAACCCCTATCGCTACTGGGATTCACAATGGAAAAGGGATTAGAATTTAGACATAATAATTAACCTGATAAGTACAAAGCAAATGGTAACACTTGTCCCCGGAGTACGAATATGGAAATCACCACTTATCGAGGACCGCGTAACATACAGTGCTCACTTTCAAGTCCAAAAGTCTATTGCCGTCGATAAACTTCAATAGTTAACCATCACACGTTATGGAAAATCAGTTCTCTTACCGGTCATTAGATTTTATAGGAATCAGGAACAGACCGGTGACTTAATTTTCAAGAGGGGTGGTCCAGTCTAGTCTTAATCGAGCTTAGACCGGCGCGGACGGGCGCACCCTTGGCCCGGGCTTTGCGATGATGCAAACAGCGCGTCCTGCGCTGCGTAAGTCCCACAGTGTTTTTCTATGCAGCCCCTGGCGCTCTCATGATGCGTTGGAAGTGCGCGACTGGAGGCTTCTGGAGGCTGCAGTCCTCTCCCTCCTAGGACGCTGAAAATGGTGGCAGCAACACGAGCGGCAACAGCCGCGGGAGAGCAGCAGGCTTCCACTTCCCAGCTACGTGGGTAAACAGGGCTGCTTCAGGGCTCCGGTGAGTGAGATGGTGCAAACAGCGCGTCCCACGCTGCGTGAGTACCACAGTATTTTTCTATGCAGCCCCTGGCGCTCTCAGTGACGCGTTGGAAGTGCGCGACTGGAGGCTTCTGGGGGCTGCAGTCCTCTCCCTCCTAGGACGCTGAAAATGGTGGCAGCAACACGAGCGGCAATGGCCGCGGGAGAGCAGCAAGCTTCCACTTCCTGGCTAGGTGGGCAAACAGGGCTGCTTCAGGGCTCCGGTGAGTGAGATGGTGCAAACAGCGCGTTCCGCGCTGCTTGAGTCCCACAGTGTTTTTCTATGCAGCCCCTGGCGCTCTCCGTGATGCGTTGGAAGTGCGCGACTGGAGGCTTCTGGGGGCTGCAGTCCTCTCCCTCCTAGGACGCTGAAAATGGTGGCAGCAACACGAGCGGCAACGGCCGCGGGAGAGCAGCAGGCCTCCACTTCCCGGCTACGTGGGCAAACAGGGCAGCTTCAGGGCTCCGGTGAGTGAGATGGTGCAAACAGCGCGTCCCGCGCTGTGTGAGTCCCACAGTGTTTTTCTATGCAGCCCCTGGCGCTCTCAGTGATGCGTTGGAAGTGCGCGACTGGAGGCTTCTGGGGGCTGCAGCCCTCTCCCTCCTAGGATGCTGAAAATGGTGGCAGCAACACGAGCGGCACCGGACGCGGGAGAGCAGCAGGCTTCCACTTCCCGGTTACGTGGGCAAACAGGGCTGCTTCAGGGCTCCAGTGAGTGAGATGGTGCAAACAGCGCGTCCCGCTGTAAGGCTTTCTATATGTCCGGTTTGCCTAAAAAATTGAACATTATTTAATTACTAAGCCCATACCTCGCACATGGATCTGTTTTAGTTGTTTAGTTATAGGTAATTAATCACAGAAATTATTCACCTGGTTTATTTATTAAATGACCACAGACTCAGTTTCAATTTAAAATTGTATGTGAAGTATTTTTAGTGAATAGAGTACAATTACAGTGTTAATTGCAGCATTCTGAAGAGGTAAGATTCAGTTATCTTAATATATATTTTAATGACGAGTATGTCAGAAAAAGAGGATAGAGAGAAAAGGCACATTGACAAAATACACAGATTGTATTTACCTAGGATGGTGCAAGATCAGACCCCTCTCGCCAAGAGTTTGGGCCCCTTGAAAATAACAGGTAAAAGGTTCAGGATAGGATTCAAGACAGGACAGGTTACCTCTTCTGGATTTAACGCGAGCGTCAATCCCCTCTCTGATGCTAGTTTCCCTCCTCGAGTTTCTTCCGCAAATCTCATTCCTAGTTCTCTCACATCATCGATTTTCTTCTGCAAATCTTGTTCCTAATTTTTATTGTGGAAATCCTAAGTCTGCTTTCAGGTAAATTGATCAGCAATCGGACAGCATCTCTATCCGGACAGCGCCTCTATCTCTCAGCATTCTGCCAGCGATCAGGCTGCTTCATTTAGCTAACTATCCCAATTATACCTTTTGGTGGCATGTTTAAACCTGAGTAAATTATGAGTTCTGATTGGACAAGCCAAGGAGTTGATCATCACATCATACTAAGTTTATTACTTTTCTTAAGAGCATTGTCTTATGTTTCCACCCATTTAAATTGTTTCACCCAAGCTTTATTCCCACCTGTTTTCATATTACTTTTTTAACATTGTATAACATTTATACATTTGTTCATTGAGTCTTCAGGATGTTCCGTCATCTTTCAGACTAAGAGAAAAGGTTGTCCTTGATCGAGTTCCAAGACGTGAGATCACTACTCCAGAGTTGGTTCTAATGTGACTGCGCGCACGGACCTCGTGGTTATTAGCCTCATCTCTCTTTTAGGCCCAATGACAAACTAAAAGAGAAGTCAAAAAGACAAGATGTTAGATTCAAATAAAATGATTTCACTGTGTACCACTTATCTCCACTCTAATCCCATTTAATAAAAAGTATTCTTTATGCATTAGCACTTAGTATAAAACACAGTTTCGTTTCCAGCAGAGCAGATGCTTAGCATGTGATTTCTGAAGCGGCAATGTTGGTCTTACTGTGCAGAAGCAAAGCTTTCCCTCCAAACATTATGATGCCATGCAGTTGGCGCATGCGCAATACAATTCCCGCTTTGTTAGCAGCCATTTTAGTCTCAATCCAGTTACTTATTAATAGACACATAGGCAAGCTTCCCCTTCTTCTACATTGTGTACGAATTTATTTTGTGTATATTAGTATTACAAACATGTATTAGTACTTTATTATGATTTTATGAGAGGATTCATCCAGCAAGTTGCTTACATGCAAATCCTTGCTCCATCAGAGGTATAAGTAGTTGTACAATCTGGTAATGGGGGATAGTACACAACATCTTCACATTTAAACTCCTTAATGAGGAAGATACCAAGACTGATAGTCCTTCCTTTCTTCTTCCTGCATTGGACTGGATAGTGGAGGAGATGAAATAAACAAAATCTATCTAGGACAATACAATCCTGTGCCCATATCTCCTGACAGCAGATAACATCACATTTTTCAATACAAAATAACTAGACCTTATTATTGAGTTTGAAACTCATTCCTTCAGTGTTCCAGGTGAGAAGCTGTAGGTTGTGTTGATGATTGACATGTGGGGTTTCTGCTCTGGGTGCTGCAGCCCCCTGGACCAGATTCAGACCTCTTAATTTCTTGCTACAAGGTACAATCATGTCTAGCTTAAGGGAATCTTTTGGCCCCAGTTGCACCAATGGTTGATGGATGTACTGCATTGACATGGGTCAGTTACTATCAGTAAATCAATCAATCAATCATAGCATTTGTAAAGCGCACTACTTACCCGTGAGGGTCTCAATGCGCTGGGGGGGGAGGGCTGCTACTGCTCAAAAAGCCAGGTCTTGAGGAGTCTTCTGAAGGTCAGCAGGTCTTGGGTCTGCCGTAGGTGGATGGAGAGGGTGTTCCAGGTCTTGGCAATGAGGTGGGAGGATGATCTGCCGCCGGCGGTCACTCTTCCGATGCGGGGGACTGTGGCGATGGCGAGGTCGGCAGAGCGGAGTTGGCAGTTGGGGGTGTAGAAACTGAGTCGTCAGTTGAGGTACGCTGTCTGGTGTTGTGGAGTGCCTTGTATGCTTGGGGCAGGAGCTTGAAGATTATCATCTTGTTGACAGGGAGCCAGTGCAGGTCTCTCAGGTGGAGTGTGATATGGCTGTGGCGAGGGACATCGAGGATCTGGTATGCAGAGGTGTGCTGGATGCGTTGAAGTCGTTTCAGAAGTTTGGTCGAGGCTCCTGCGTAGAGGGCATTTCGGTAGTCCAACCTGCTGCTGACGAGTGTCTGGGTGACCGTTCTTCATGTTTCGGTGGGGATCCACTTGTACATCTTGCGGAGCATGCAGAGATTGTTGAAGCAGGAGGAGGAGACGGTGTTGACCTGCTTTGTCATACAGAGGGTGGAGTTGAGGATGACCTCTAGGTTAGGTGCGTGGTTGGTGGGGGTTGGAGCTGTTCCCAGTGTGGTCGGCCACCAGGAGTCATCCCAGGCCGAGAGGGTGGAGTTGAGGATGAGGACCTCCATCTTGTCCGAGTTCAGCTTCAGACGGCTGTTCTTCATCCACTCAGCGATGGCTTTCATTCCTTCGTGGAGATTTGTTTTGGTGGTGTGGGGGTCTTTGGTGAGGGAGAGGATCAGCTGAGTGTCGTCGGTGTAAGAGATGATGTTGAGGTCATGCAGTTGGGCGACGTGGGCGAGCGGTGCCATGTAGATGTTAAACAGCGTTGGACTGATGGATGAGCCCTGGGGTACGCCGTAGATGATCTTGGTGGCTTTGTAGCAGAAGGGGGAGGCTGACGCTCTGTGTTCAGCCAGAGAGGAAGGAGGTGGTCCAGTCCAGGGCCTTCTCTTGGATCCCGGCACCGTTGAGGCATGTGCATAGTGTGCGGTGGCAGACCGTGTCGAAGGCGGTTGCCAGGCCCAGGAGGTTGAGGGCCGCAGTTTCTCCATTGTCCAGCAGGGCCCTGATGTCGTCGGTGGTGGCGATGAGGGCAGTTTCGGTGCTGTGGTTTCTGCGGAACTTGGACTGGAATGGATCCAGGATGCTGTTCTCCTCGAGGAAGCGGGTCAGTTGTTTGTTGATGGTCTTCTCAATGACTTTCGCCAGTAACGGGAGCAGGGAGATGGGACGGACATTTCTGAGGTCCTTGGGGTCCGCCTTGGGTTTTTTGAGTAAGGCGTTGATCTCAGCATGCTTCCAACAATCCGGGAAGGTTGCTGTCTCGAAGGAAATTTTGATGGCTTTCCGGAGATGGGGTGCAATGGGGGTGCTGGCTTTGTTGAATATGTGGTGTGGGCATGGGTGCGACGGAGATCCGGAGTGGGTGGTGTTCATGATTTTGATTGTGTCATCATCGTTTATGTTGGTCCAGGAGAGCAGGCAGCTAGTACGGATGGTGTTCGTGGGGGCGGAGGTCTCAGTGGCAGTCGGAGCAGTCGTGGCGTTGAAGCTGTAGTGGATGTCTGTGATCTTGCGATGGAAGAAGGTGGCAAGCGAGTTGCACAGGTCTTGCGAGGGTGGGATATCGTTGGAGTTGGAGCTGGGGTTGGAGAGTTCCTTCACGATGTTGAAGAGCTCTTTGCTATTGTGTGTGTTGTTGTCTAGGCAGTCTTTGAAGGAGGCCCTTTTGGCGATCGGATGAGGTGGTGGTGTCTGCGGGCGGCGTTCTTGTGGGTTGCGTAGCTGTCCGGTGTTCGTTCACGGTGCCAGTTCTTCTCTAGCTTTCAGCAGGTTTGCTTGGAGGCCTGGAGGTCTTTAGTGAACCAGCTGGCTTTCTTGCTGGTGTAGCTGTTGGAGGGTTTCTTGAACGGGGTGAGGGTGTTGTCACAGTCATCGATCCACTGTCTGAAGTTGTGGGCGGCGGTGTCGGAGTCGGTGAGGTCGTCAGGAGGGCTTCAGGCGAGGATGGTGGTTAGCTGGTCTTCTGTGACTTTGCTCCAGCAGCGGCGAGGGATCTGTTGGGTGCGGTGGTGCGTGGTGGGTTACGGGAAGGTGAAGTAGATGCAGCAATGATCAGTCTAGTGGAGTTTGGTGGCGTGGCTGAAAGAGACGTGGGGGCTTGAGGAAAAGATGAGGTCAAGCGTGTGCCCGGCGAAGTGGGTGGGCGTTGTGATGAGTTGTCTGAGTCCAAGGTTAGTGAGATTGTCGATCAGGGTGGTGGAGTTGGTGTTGTTCTCGAGGTGAAAGTTCAGATCCCCGAGGAGGATGTAGTCCATGGAGGGGAGGGCTAGTGTGCTGATGAAGTTGGCGATGGAGTCGCTGAACTGTGGTCGGGATCTGGGGGGGGTCTGTAGATGAGGGTTCCTCTGAGGGTGGTGTTGGGGTCGGTGTGGATCTGGAAGTGCAAGTGTTCGGCGGTGCTGAGAGTGCCGTCGGTGTTTGTTGAGACTTTGAGAGTGTTCCTGTGGACGATGGCGATTCCTCCCCCTACTCCATTGGTGCTGTCCCTGCGGATGATCTTGTAACCTTCCGGGATGGCGATGGCGATGTTGAGTGCTGAGGAGGGGTTCAGCCAGGTCTCCCTTAGGAAGGGCACGTCTGTGGAGGTTGAGTTGAGTAGGTCCCAGAGTTCCACGGCGTGTTTGTGGGCAGAGCGGGTGTTGAAGAGGATGCATGTGTGGGTTCTTTCCTGGTTGCTGGGTTGGTGGGTCAGATGCTGGTGAAGCTGCAGTTCTGGCAGAAGAAGGGTCCTTGGGTGCGCTTCGGGGTGATCAGGCAGCAGGTGCGTGATCGGCCGGCGTTGAGTGCGTGGAGGGTGCTGGAGTCGTAGCGGAGACAGGCGTCATGGCGTTCACGGGGGCCAGGGTTCTGGCGCTGGGCGCAGTCCAGGTGCGGACGGGCGCAGATGTGCTTGCCTTAGGCACGCCCGCTGCACGCTGCCACACAGGGGCCACCATAAGAAGGGGAGCTTGAATCTGAAATGGGCTTGTGCCAATCTTTCAGGTAAAGCTTGAGCGTCCCAGGCTAAATGTTGCATGTGTGATCGAACCTACTTGGGCCGGCAAGATATCTCTCTGTAAAGCCTCCCATAATCTCTTCAGCTGGGCTGTGGGGTGCCTAAGTCAGTCACTAGAGTCCAATCCAGAGAGTAGCATAAATCTGATAAAAGTAGAAAATGAAGGAACTCCCTGTGAAGTCACTCAAGAGCAAGAGGTATAGAACATTGCCTCTGCTCTTTTCACGTTGATTATTCGGGGATGGTAAAAATACCCCAAAGGTGCAATGATTATTGTTTCCTGTGTACCCCCATGGTTGGGCCTAGTGCCCAGTGGCAGCTGCCGTGTAGCGAGGGTGATGGGGTGGGGGGTAGGAGAGATGATGAAAAAAACAACACCTTGAGGTGCAAATAATCATCCACTGTAGTGCACTTGAGGGACTCTCTCACCATCACACTATTTTTTGTTTTCACATACACTTCTCTATGTATGGGTATGTGTTTGGAATGTTGACTGATAAATAACGTTATCAAACTGTTGGGGGGGTTAATACTGGATGAACTATACCTGTATATTTAACAGAGGCATGGAGGACATACATTGAATGTACTTCTCCTTTCCAGTATCATGAAATGAAAATAGAGACTGTAAGCCCCTTGCCTGTCAGGTCTTTGTTGTTTTTGTAAGGCTCACACACAAGGCCAGGAAACTTCCCTAACCAATCCTGGTGGTGTTCTCCCCAGCATGACAGCAGCCCCGGGATTGGTTGGAGTGGTCTCACTCAGTGCTCCTTACAGAACTGGAGGCCTGCACTTTCTCTGACCTAGCTGTCTAAGACAGCTAGGTTAGAGAACTTTAAAAAGTGCATGTCTGCTGGCTGGCCCAAGACGGCCGCCCAAAAAGAGACATGCACATTTTAAAGTGCACAGCTCCCTGCTGCTGCCACTTAGCAGCCCTGACCCTGCCCCCTTTTGTCACTCAGTTTAGTACAGGTTGGTTGATAAAAAAAAAAAATGGTAATAAATAAACTTTATTACTCAGTTCTGGCCTGTGGGGCGACACTCCTCAGCTCAAACAGAGGAGCCGCCCTGCTAGTGCCTGATCTTATCAAACAATAAACCAGATCTGGATATCTGCAGTCCCCTTCATTAGATGTATGGGAAGGGCCAATCCATCTGACTCTCCTTACCAATATTATGTAATTGTATTCATAATAAGCAAAGGTGGTATTTTGGCTAAGCTAAAGGGAGACTTTGTGTTTCAGTTAAGTATATGTCTCTTTTCCATGACTTTGAATGAATGGGACCGCCACATCTGGGGTACAATACGGTGGTAAGTTAAGAGACATTTGTGCTCTTACTGGGTTGGGCTGAGCAAGCTGAATACAAGTAGTGCTGGGTTTAGAAGGCCTTTTCTCCCTTGGGCTACCTGTGTGCTTTTCCCCAGGAGCTGGAGCGGTGCTGCTTGCAGGGTTGGCTTCAACCTGGAGCATAGTGGCCACCCTTATAGGCCCACTATGCACTGAGGTGCCCTGCTCCCATCTGACATTCTAGACATTCTAGGCATTTGTAGGTGTGGCATGATTGTCAGTTTGCGTAAAGGCACCAGTTGAGGACTGCACTGTAATCCTGGCTGATAAATCTCTAATAACCCCTTCCAGGGAGGTAATCCGCTCCATGAGATGGGCAACACCAGAATTCCAAATGCTATTCAACAAGGATGAGATTCCTTCCCAGGACAGATTGAGGCTTCCTTTAGCAAATTCCGGATTTGTAATGGATTCTAGCGCCTCTTGGGAGCATACTGGATGGGCCATATGTGAGTTCCTTTTAAGAGTCTATTTGTTGCTCTCAGCTTAGGGCCTGTTTTTCCTCCTCTTTTCTCGCTGAGAGTTCACACCCTCTATTTGTTCCTGAGATGTCAGATATAGAAACTCCTGTGGCTCGGGAGAGTTCCCCCCTCCTCATTGACAAATAGTTTGGCAGAGCCCCCTCTAATCACTTGCTGTGCAGACCTAGAACCACTACCTGCAATCTCCTTTGAGGACACTGAATGGGGCAGGCTCTTGCATGAGGGAACAGCTCTAGGCCCTTCCTTCGTATAAAGTGACAGCTGCCTCTCTGCAAGTTCTATTTCCTTAGACTCCACATTGACCACCCAAACTAAAAAGGAGTCCAGTGTGGTTCCAGAGTGGGAGTTAGTGGCGTTGGTGGTGGCAGGCTCTTTCCAGGTCCAGGCTTTGTTTTACCCATACTTAAATTTCAGTTTGGTTATACTCTCCCCACATTGGAGATATGACAAAGGAATCAAGTGGGGTGGTCCAACCTAGCCTCTACTGGCAAAGTCAGGCCCATCTTAGCCCGGTCACACTCAATGCTGTGGGATACTGTAAGCTCTTTTAGCACGTTGTCCTTGCCTGTCTCAACATGCAACACACAGCAATATGGGGCATGAAGACCCACCCCAGACAGCCATGGGCACAGCTCTGTTCAGTGCCCTGCTGAAAGTCTCTCCCATGCTGCGGGACACCGTACGTGCTTTCAGAACATTGTCCTTGCCTGGCCCTACCCGTGACACAAAGCCATAAGGGGGACAAAGTCCCACCTCAGTTGACCACGGGGGCAGTACTGTTCAGGGCCTCCATTGAAAGTCTCTCCCAGAATCATTCTTCCTTTGGTCAGAGCTCCTCCAACAAACCATTTCCAGAAAAGGTTTTCCACCGAATGGGATTGGTGCCACTACATTCATTTGGACAATGCAGGGTAGACCTAGGTGTGAGTTACATCTGCCTGTGACACAAAATGCCCCTGTGAAGCTTGTGCAGTTAGTGGCCACATCACCCAGGCCATCCTGTCAGGAGGAGGTCATACATCCTTCCAGCCAAGACCCCTCTTTACTCTTTCATTGGAGCCATTTACACCTTCCAGCAGGCTGACAATTGTGGGCTCAACTCTCAAAAAGCTACCAGTGGCTTTAGGTAGGATAATGTCAACCTTCTAAAAGTTGCATTTTGAAAACTGTAATTTAAAATTCAACTGGACCATGGTTCTAACTATTCTCCAACTGAAATCCTGCATTGCAAAGTGTAATAATGTAACCAAGTGCTTTGGAGATTTTTCAATGCCACTGCTAGGACACATAAAACTTGGGAATGTATGCCTTACTTTTTAAATACCATGCACCTTACCCTATCAGTATTTAGGAGAGAATTTAAAGTATTAAAAAGAAGGTGTGGCCTGTTAAAAGTGCGATTTTAACAGGTTGAATTGTCAGTTATAAAACTGTCATGCTCGGCTGCCGCAGCAGGCCTAGAGTCATGTTTTACATGGTCAATTTAATGGTGGGACAATAACTGCCACAGTCCACTAGTGCTATTTCACTTAGAGGCCCTCTGCAAATAAGGTAGCATATACTAGAGACTTACAGACAAGTTAAATATGCCAGTCAGTGATTAGCCACTTGTACACATGTATTAGAGGTCAGAGCGCATATACTGGGTGCTGCACGGTAATGTCCTAGTGTTCAGAATCCATACATTTGCAATACAATTCAACAGAAAATTAGGGGAGGGGTGACCACACAAAAAGGGCATTTTGTTACAGGACATTACAAGGCAACTCCAAGAACATAATGACTTCCTTCATCCTCTTAATAAAGGCATACTAAGGGACTCATCCTTAGCTATCTTTAGCAGAGCTGTAGTACTTGCCATGGATGGAGACAAAAAATGTACCTTAATTCTGGCACTAAGGACTTGTCTGTGCAAATCCGAATTAGAAAACTAGTTGCACTACAGCCCATACACAAAAGAAAATGTAAATAAACAACAAGGCAGCAAGGAAGTTATTATTATTGTAAACAGTGGAACATATTGCAACAAATTCAGTAGCACTAATATCCTCATTTAATACTACTAAGTGCTATAATATTAATATTTCTAAGAGATATAGTAGTTCTAGTTCTTTAGTAAGTCAAAGTCTATACATAGTTTCAGATATGGTTCACACTCCCATACCTGATTCGAGAACAATGAGGTATATTTTCAGCTCATAAAGGAGAATGTGTGTGCATGGTAAGCACAGCCAAGAACAAAGACTGCCAGACAGCTAGTGAAGGGTGGTTGCTTCCCAGCGTCAGTTAAGGTGGATGCATAACTGTATGGCCTTTGTAGCCACAGCATGAGCACTCTCTTGAAAGCTTCACTGTTTTTGTACAAATTTAAAAAAATTATTCGGAATGTTTTCAACAAGAAGATAAAAAATCATTCAACAATGAATGATGCAATGCCTCTCAGCTATTTACACTATTTTAGGCGATATTCTTTTTAAAAGGTAACAAAACATAACACACAATTATCAACCTTCTAGAAACTCTAACATTCATAATAATGATTAAACATGAAATGATCAACTTTAATGTAAATGCCACAAAAATATTCATGCAAGCTAGATTACCATGTTATCTAGAACAGAACAATACGAAAAGATTGTGCACTTGATTTAATCATACATATTAACTTTTGATTAATTAGTAAGAACATGTCATTCACAGCAGGGGAATGAATTCACACCTTAAAAGGGGAAAAACACAATATTTATGACACTGCCTGTCAGAGAGCATGAAACTTGCACTCACGGTCTATCAAGGATTATGAATTCTCCCATCTCTCACCACCTCTTCAAATGACTAAATACATGAGGAAAATGAAGGGCAGTAGTAGAAATAGGGAAGGGGGAATTAGATAGGAAAAAACATAGATATACTGGACTCTGATTCAGCACTTCTGCTGGGCACTGAGGTCTGTAAAGTCACAATGGGTTGTTTAAAAGCAATGAGATATCTTTAGTAATGCTATAACAGTCTAGCACTTAATTGTATCAGTAATGCTTACATCCCAGTGATGTCTCTGTGTAACCAACTCTGTGTACTTTGATGTGGAAATGTTTATTCCTGAAACTAAGCATACATTAGATGCACAGCTAAGAGTGTCTGCAGTGTCGTCTGGCTTGGCTTATCCTGGATGCTGACGGTCTCTTTCTCTCTGCCTTCTCCCTTCTCAGGCTCAAGGCAACATTGAAGGCATGCTGGAGAAACTGGAACTAGACAATGAAGTGAAGACTGCGGGAGGGTCCCTGCACCACTGAAACCTGTAGCTGTGTGCAGCTGAGGAGCGTCCGTGGCCGCAGAGGACGTGAGAGGCGCGGTGACCGGGACTGCGAGGACCAGCATTCCTGAGTCATCGTCAGCTGGTTCCTCTTCCCGGCTGAGCCGCGCCCCCTCCCAGTGCCGCGCCCCCTGCCCTGCCTGTTGCCTATTACTTCTCGCGGCCCCCGCTTCGCGGGCGCCGCTCGAGATTGACTTTTGCCGCTCTGTTGTTTCCCTGAGGAGTGAAGACTGCGGGAGGGTCCCTGCACCACTGAAACCTGTGGCTGTGTGCAGCTGAGGAGCGTCCGTGGCCGCAGAGGAGGTGAGAGGCGCGGTGACCGGGACTGCGAGGACCAGCATTCCTGAGTCATCGTCAGCTGGTTCCTCTTCCTGGCCGAGCCGCGCCCCCTCCCAGTGCCGCGCCCCGTGCCCTGCCTGTTGCCTATTACTTCTCGCGGCACCCGCTTCGCGGGCGCCGCTCGAGATTGACTTTTGCCGCTCTGTTGTTTCCCTGAGGAGTGAAGACTGCGGGAGGGTCCCTGCACCACTGAAACCTGTAGCTGCTTGCAGCTGAGGAGCGTCCGTGGCCGCAGAGGAGGTGAGAGGCGCGGTGACCGGGACTGCGAGGACCAGCATTCCTGAGTCATCGTCAGCTGGTTCCTCTTCCCGGCCGAGCCGCGCCCCCTCCCAGTGCCGCGCCCCCTGCCCTGCCTGTTGCCTATTACTTCTTGCGGCCCCCGCTTCGCGGGAGCCGCTCGAGATTGACTTTTGCCGCTCTGTTGTTTCCCTGAGGAGTGAAGACTGCGGGAGGGTCCCTGCACCACTGAAACCTGTGGCTGTGTGCAGCTGAGGAGCGTCCGTGGCCGCAGAGGAGGTGAGAGGCGCGGTGACCGGGACTGCGAGGACCAGCATTCCTGAGTCATCGTCAGCTGGTTCCTCTTCCCGGCCGAGCCGCGCCCCCTCCTAGTGCCGCGCCCCCTGCCCTGCCTGTTGCCTATTACTTCTCGCGGCCCACGTTTCGCGGGAGCCGCTCGAGATTGACTTTTGCCGCTCTGTTGTTTCCCTGAGGAGTGAAGACTGCGGGAGGGTCCCTGCACTACTGAAACCTGTGGCTGTGTGCAGCTGAGGAGCGTCCGTGGCCGCAGAGGAGGTGAGAGGCGCGGTGACCGGGACTGCGAGGACCAGCATTCCTGAGTCATCGTCAGCTGGTTCCTCTTCCCGGCCGAGCCGCGCCCCCTCCCAGTGCCACGCCCCCACATACGTGATAAGTAGTCCTGCAAACATGCATCGCGGGACGCGCGCGGGTCACAGCCCGGGGCGAAGCCCGGGCAAAGGGCGGGCCCTCTAAGGCCCTCCAAGGCCGAACAAGGCGTGGCGTGGCACATTCTCTAACGTGTACTACTCCGTACCTGGTCACACTGATCTTCATAAAAGATGTCATCTGTTCCAGACGACCTGCCACCCAGGGTAGGTGTTTCTATCTTGGGTCCTTTGGACAAATACTTTCCAAGAGCCAATACGGTGGTCGATAGAGACATGGCACTTGCGGAGCGGCGGGCTGCCTGTCGTCTCTCCATTGAGATGTTAAAAAACACAGCAACTGCCTCTTCCAAGGTTACCAATAGTCCACATCTAGATAACGACTCCATGGGAAATACAGACGCTGATCTGTTTAATACCGACAGTATTCCCTTAATATTCCAAATCAGCTCGTCTCCTAAAAATACTACACGCGCTGATACTCAATTAGATTTAGTCCCCCACAGCAGTAACCTAATTATCGATCTTATTGACCTTGATACGCCCAAACCGGCTTTTGTACATTCTACTCTAATCCCAACCGGGGTAGAAGCATCGTGCGTGGGGGCTGAACAGCAAATGCATTCAGGTACTCTTCCTTCGGTGGTTTCTAAAACAAAAGCACCATCTGCAACAAACCTTATAAAAAAGAAACAGCAAATTATTCGTTCACCCCCAAAAAAACGTAGGAAAAGAGGCTTGGGAAACATAAACACTCCAGTCCGTAAATTATTGCCTTCTAAAGACGTACTTAGAAAAGAACTATTAGGAATTGTAGAAGGGGTAGTTAATACTTCCGAAAACATAAACCCCTCGCATGCTCCACCTTCTATAAAAGACTTTGTTGATGCAATGGAACACCTATTGAAAGCTCTACTACTCCCTATAGTAGAGAGAGTTAAGAAAATTGGTGCGCAATTGGATACCCTTATGGAATGTCCTATTCAAAAAACTTCAACTAGTAAGGGTATAGTTAAACAAATTCCCACAAAGGAGCCAACAAAAATAAATAAGGCTAAGAGTATACCTGTAGTTAGCACCTCTATTGCTCAATCTACTTCTGATAAATCAAAACCAGTCAATGACAAAGTTCCTATTGTTCCATCAAATACGCCTTCAAACTTACAGTCACAGTCTTCCCAAATAAATTCTCTTATGCAATCAGCCAGAATGGGTAACAAAAAGGCCGCACGGGCTACGAATAAGGATGGTTTGAAATCCACAAGATTCTCACGTGAAAGAAACGTGGATTTACCTCCAGCTGCATCACAAAATGTTATTGTATTAACGGGGGTTTTGCCTTTACCTTCCGGTTCTCAGGAAAACCATACTAGCCTGAAGAATAAAGTTATTTATTGGTTAAAAATTAATAGGCCATTGCCACCCCACATAGATGGCGACATTATCGCTGTGAGACGGACTAATTGGGTTGGAGTGCGCCCTAAAGATATAGAGGGTGATGTAGTAATTATCACTTTTAAAGATCCTCGAGTTATGCCGCACATTAGGGACTGGTTTACAGACTATGACAGGGGCTCGATTACACCTAAAGTCTTGTCTTACTTTTATCCGGAATCCCTAATGCCTCGCGAAAGGCCGCATCCTAGACAGCATTATGATAATTATTCTTTCCCTCGTCAACAAAGATTACCATATAACTCCTACCCCCCTAGGCATAGAATCATGGAAAATATATTTACCTCTCCTTCTTTACAAGATTTCGCTGGATTTGGACAATATCTGCCACCTACAACTCATCTCTGGAATATTCCTTGCCATCATTCTTATGCACCTCTTTCTGGTCTGGACAACAACGAATGACTTTCCCCTCTTGGTACAGATAGTTATGAGAGGGAGAATGAGTTTGGTAAAACCTCTGATGTATCACTGTCTAGCAGTGCCACCTTGTCCATAAAACTAGGTGATAAAGAGCCAGTAAGTGGAGAAATTTCCCCGGAGCCCATAATTAGTTTGTCTTGTGTTCATCAGACAAAGTCGAGTAACACCTCCCGAATTACAGATTCTTAGTTGGAATGTGGCTGGTATTTCTACCAAAATAGCTATACCATCATGGCTGGAAGTGGTCAATTCTTTCTCAATCCTATGTTTTCAGGAGACTTGGGTGCAAACTCCGATCCATCTTTTGGGATTCCAGACTTTCCATTCTCCAGCAATAGAGAGCAGGCAAGGTAGAAATAGGGGGGTTTGTGTATATATGTTAATGTTGCTATAGGGTTGAAGGTTCGGAAACATTATTGCAGCGATTCGTATCAAATAATTGCTATTCAATTAGGCATATCTTTGAGTTTATTAATAATAAATTTTTATAATAATATGCCGGTACAGGGCTTGGAGAAAATGTTATATGATTTGTCCCAAGCAATTGTTTCTATTAAAGAGCAGTGCGGGGGGGAGTGGGTGCTTGCTTTTATGGGAGACTTTAACTGTCATACCTGTCAATCTGCCTCAAGAGGAATATGCGAGTTTTCTTCTATTCCAGAAAATGAATCTGATGACATTGTAAATCATTTTTTGCACTCAAAAACAGGGGAGATATTAAATAATTTTTTAGTTTCTTTTAACTTAACATTTGCTAATGACCTATGCCTTACTCCGAGACCATTTAAACCTTCCTTTCATGGAAGAGAATCAAATTCGACTATCGATTTTGTACTCCTCTCTAAGACACATGCATCCTTGGTATCCTCTTGGGATACTCTTGATTATATATATGGGGATCATTACCCTCTGGCCTTCTCCATACTGCTACCACCTTCTAGCAGTCGTTACAATATTCCCTCTATAAGATATGAACAACCAATTAATATAGGGGCGATAAATGGTTATACCCTAAAATGGGGAAAAATTGATCCTGCTAGCCTCCTCAAAGATTTGTTGCAACAGAGGTGGGAGGAGGTACATATTTGTCTAACCCCAACAGAGCACCCACAATTAATCCATACTGCTTTTTTGAAAATACAGGAAACTTTGAAAAAGCTACTTACCCGTCAGTATAAGACAGGTCCTATTACACCAAAAGGGTGGTTCGACAAAGAATGCACTAGAGCCTTAAAATCTTTAAAGAAAGCTCTACATTCCATTCCAAAGTTACCACTGGAGATTCGTCAGGCTCGTGCCTGATACCGCCTTACCTTAAAAAATAGGAAAAAAACTTTGAAGGCGGAAGCTTGGCGGACCATGTTATTATCCTGTGAAAGCCGCGACTCCTCGGCATTCTGGAAATTTGTGAATGCCCCACTTCCGTGGGTCACATTGCCTGAGAGGAGGTTGGATTTGGCTATTGACGGAGACACATGGGCCACTTACTTTCAACAGCTATATAGCAAATCAAGCTCCTTAAATACCTCTCTAGTGGACCCAACTCCTCGCACTAACAGCACCACTTCGGGTTTGAGTAGGGGTCTTTCTAGCATTGTATTTTCATGTGAGGAAGTTATGCTCGCTATAAGAGAGAGCCCCTCTGGGAAGCCCCCGGGCCCTGACGCTATTCCAGCGGACGTTTTTAAGGCCGAAATAGACTTTTGGACCCCTTTATTAACCCCCGCCTTGAATTCTGCAAATGTGCATGGGCAATTTCCAACTTGGACTGAGGCGATTGTTGTACCCATTTACAAGAAGGGAGATAGGCATGTGCCCTCTTGCTACCGGCCTATCTCCCTTCTTGATTCGTTAATGAAGGTAGCGGGGCGCATCATCTCGAAACGCATTCACAAATGGATAGAGGATGAGAACGTTCTTTCCAGACTTCAATATGGCTTCCGAACTGGAAGGGGTACGGTTGAACAGAGCTTGAACCTATACTTTTTAATGTCGAAATATGTGGACGCAAAAAAGGGCAATCTTTTTGTAACATTCATAGACTTGAGCTCAGCATTTGACTGCGTGGACCATGAAAAGTTATGGAGTATTCTTGAGCAGCAGGGGATGAATTTATCTATTCTCAATTTTATTATCAATTTGTATAGGGATGCGGGGGCCAGGGTGCGGTACGGACCGAGGGGGGAATGTTCCCCAAGATTTACCATTATGAGAGGGGTGAGGCAGGGGTGCATACTGGCCCCCCTGCTTTTCTCTCTGTACATAAATGCTGTTGGTGATCATCTGCAGAGTGTGGAATGCGATTATCCGAAGGTGGGGGGACATGCCGTTCAAATCCTGTTGTATGCCGATGACGCGGCTATACTGTCTCAAACAAGATTGGGGCTGCAAAGGGCAGTCACTAATTTTACACTTTTTATGCATGAAAGGGGCCTGAAAGTAAATATTGGCAAAACGTTCTCCTTGGCTTGTAGTAAGGGAACAAAGAAAACTCCATGCCCAATATTTATCGAAGGCCAAAATATAGATACAGTCAAACATTTTCCATACCTGGGCATCCACTTTCATAGAAAGGTGACCTGGCAGTCTGCCGTTAAAGCAAGAAAACTTGCTTTCACTAGAGCTATTGGGGCGCTCCGAGACTTTGCCAGTAAATTAGGGGGGAGACCAGTTAAGCAGCTTATTACCATCTATAGGGCTAAATGTGTCTCAACCGCTATTTACGGGGCTGGCCTCTGGGGGATTGACACAATATCACCCATACAGATAGTGGAAAACCAGTTCCTGAGGTATCTACTAGGGGTCCCAAAGTCTACAACAATCTATATGATCCACATTGAGTTGGGGCTACCCTACATCGCAGATGTAATTAAAACTGAGCCCCTCCTTCTGTGGCACAAGATTTGGACCACTACTGAGACTGCACTAAATCGAGAAATAATTTTGGATAACCAAAAATTGAAGGGGGCGAAACATACAAAATGGATGTCATATGTTAAAAATGTTTGTTGTGAAATTGGGCACCCAGAGTTTTTTAACGAGCCATTAACTATGGAGCATATCACAAGGAAAGCCCTGAGAAAGCTTCTAATGGACCATCTAGAAGCAAAGAGGTGGACTATTCAAAAATTTAAAAAATCAATTCTGGACTTTCAAAGGATTACTTTGATCCAGGGGCTACAATTATATCTTTTAACTGATACTCCTTGTTTTTCAAGAATGCTCCTTTCTAGATTTAGACTGGGCTCCTTTTTTCGGTTAGTGACCTTCCCCTCCTGCAATGACTGGTCCCAAAATTTCACCCCTTGTCCATGCGATGACACCTCTCCCCAATCCAACATCCATTCCATACTATTTTGTAAATATTATGTAGCTCCTAGAAAATCTTTATTGAAGCCATTATTAAAGAGTTGGGAATTGAGGTCTTGTAAAGACGCCTTTGACTGCCTACAACAGTTGGAGGATAGGAATGTCATATCTACCATGGAAAAGTACTTAAAATTGTTGCTAAAATTTAGGAATTCGATAGCATAGATCATACTTACTTGTGATTTTAGCCATGTTTTTTATAAACTTTTTTAAACATTGTTTTTATGATACATGTTTTATCTCCTGTCTTTGTGCTTTTCATTCTGGCTTTTGCCTTTTTTTATTCAACTAATGTAATGTATGCTTTTATGATATCCTTGTGATAACGAATAAAGCTTATTTTGATTTGATTTGATTTGAGATGCACATCTTAAATATGTTTTCATCAAGACTTCTCTCCATGAACGAGATAATAACCACAATTTTCATCACCATGCGCTCTTTGTGGGAAATGAGTTACAATTTGTACTTGACTAGTGTCCTGCTGAAAAATAATTATTCAATATTAATATCATGTGATTTCTAAACCTGGCAGGACAGATAAACGTTATTCGATTTCTGATTACCTTAATCATAATCCTGATGGAGCAAGGATTCGCACGTAAAGCGACTTGCTCGTAATCATTAACCTCGAAATAACCCAACATGTTTGTTTTACTAATTTTGCATATTTTACATCTACACGGGGTGTCCGAGTGAAGCTTGCTTATGTGTTTTACTAATCCTAATATGCTTGCATTTAAGATGGCTGCTGCTACGCGAGGGTTTCTAAGGCGCATGCGTCTGTCATACTCATGTGACATGACGGATTGCTTATTTGGAGGGAAGCTGCCGCTTCTGCGCACTAGGGCTAATATGGCTGCTCTATGTTCTCACATGCGAGAAGCTTGCACTGTTGCTTTCGCCAAGCTGTTCGTTCTGCCTAATCCTAATGCTATAGTTAAAATTAAGATAATGGGTATAGAGTTGAAATACATGGTATACAGTGTATGCATTTATTTCTGTGTTCTAAAACTGTTTCTTTTCCATTTTATGTTACACTTTGAAAACTGGCCTGTTTAGTAACGCTGTACTCCATGTTTGTTGAAACTGCAGCTGCGCGACAATCGCACGTCTCTGGAACAGTGACCTTTGGACTATAGCCAAGGAGATGACTGACTGAGAAGATGCTCCTGGGAACTTGCCCCTATGAACTCAAAATTATACAATGTATAAACAATGTATTTTTCAATAGAACATCCATTGTTGGGTGGAATAAACCAGCATGAAAACCTGAATCTGATGGGTGGGAACGTAAATTTGAATAAGAGACGGCAAAATTCTAAAATTTGGTATGGTGTGACGACCTCTCCACCTCCTTTGTCCAATTGAAATTGGGGATCCTTACACTTGCAACATTGGGGGGTGGTACACTGACCTGGAAAATAGTATAACTAGCCTAGGTTTAGCTAGAGAAATTGTCTGACTTGTCCGAATAGCTGACCTGTCACTGACCCAACACACTCAATAGGTCATTAAGAGCAGAGGGCTGCGGAGCACTCTGGCAGAAGATTTGCTGACCCAATCGGGGTTCTGGGAAGATGAAGTGCTGGCGAAGCACTTTGCTGGTATATGCTGTAACCCAATCGGGGTTTTGACTGATTCCTTGCAGAGAGGGAGTAGCGCAGGTGTTTCAACTGAACTGCGGGTGCTGGTCTTAACCTTTGGTGGTCCGGTCCTGATCCAAATCTGGTTTATCCTGTCCTGATTCTGATCTGCACCTGCTGGCCTACTGGCAACAGCAACTTTCGGGGTTTCTGTCCTTAACTGACCCGTGGCCATGGTTGGTCTTCACACCATTCTAGGTAAATATAAATCTGTGTGGGTATTGTCATTATATTTCTGTGTGTCCTTTTCTTTACCTTCCCTAAATTGATAAAAGCTTTGATTGCATATGTTTCTTTTTCTTACCCTTCCCTTTTTAATGATAAAATTGTTATTTGGATTAATAGTGTGTTCCATTTTCTTACCTTCCCTATAGTTATATGCCCAAATTATTTTTCGTGATTGTATATTATGTTCCCTTTTCTTACCCACCCTTTGATAATTGCTTAAAGCAGTGCATATTTAGTATGTTCCTTTTCTTTTCGTACCCTTAGACAAATTGTGCAAGTCTGTCTGAATTAAATAGCATGTTCCTTGTTTTTACCTTCCCTTTACATTGCTAAATGATTGGCATAATATATCTTTTGCATAGTTATACACTGTTTCTAATCTTGGTTATTGATAGTCTTATTGCTTTTAATCTCCGGATCATGACTTATGATGAAATTTAGATAAAGAGTTTAAACTGTCCTGAGTCTGTGGTTATTATATGAGTGCATATGGTATTTGCTACCTATTATTCTAACTCCCTGATCCAGTAGGTTACAGGTACCAGTGACAAGGATTAGTAAGTCAATGGTATAGGACCTAGTAGGTAAAATATCTGGTAGTAGAGCGAAGGTTCTTTATCAAAAGGAGGGAGGGAGATCAATAGATCAACGGACACTAGTTACCACTTAGGGGAGTGGAAGGTCCAGTTACAGCATGTGTCCGTGAGTGGTCTTCACTAACAAAGCGGGGGGCTGAACTGTTCCTGCAAGGAGTGGGAAGAGAAGAGGAAGACTAAGGAGGACTATGCAAAAACTGGCGTGACCAGAGGTGTAAATGTAACACCTGTGGGCATCCCTTTTGTTGGATGTATTTGCCTCACACACCCCGAAGGATGTCATGCTTCATCATCGGCGGTTGCTCCTCGTCGGGGGGGGCGGTGCAATCCCCGACGGGCACACCTCAAAGAGGGGCACTTTGGCGGAGATCTTTTGTATCCAACTGCCCTATGGTGAAGTGTGGGTGTGTGGGCGGAGAGGCAACTGAGCCTAAGGTGAAGGTTAAAATGCAGTAAGAGGTACCGGAAACTATTTTATTCTGGTGGTCCCCCTATTGCAGTTAAAATCGTGAAAACGAGCTCACTCAGTGTCACCTCGTTAGGTAGAGTGACCTATGTGGAGCTCTGAAAAACAACAAGTGGTCAACATGTTTCTCGCAAATGGATTACTATCCTGCGATTCATCAGGACCTTAAAACGTGAAAAATAATGAAGAAAATTAACTCAATAACATGCTGGTGTCATGTATATGGTGTGGTATGGGTATACAGTTTACCTCAATGGAAAGTCCTATGCCTAGAATATGAGAAAGAAAGCAAATACACATTAGTAGTACATTTCTCATTAGAACAGCAAGGATTGCCAACGCCAGAATGTGAACATAATGAGGCATGCTTGGGGCAGTGTGGGGAATTGTCACTACCTCTCCATGCCAGGTGGTTTCAGCGTGCAGTGTGGTGTGCACACACACTCTAAAACTATATCGGTGAGGAGGTACAGAATATAAAAACAGTTATAAAAAACAGCAGGCAACTACACAGACACCATGTTGGCTCAGAGCGGCATCACGAACCTTGATTGTGTGAGTGGCAACACCTAACACTCAATGTGCACTGTCAAGCCTCGGTGGCACACATGGTCATGAACTAATCAACGCCGGACTCACCTAAGGGTTACGGGCTAAATACCACATGAGTGGTCGGCGGGTCAGTACATCGGGGTAAGCCTTCAGATTTGGCTGGAAAATAGACATATTGCAACAAGAGTGAAGAAAATGCTTCGCATAGTTCAGATTAGGTATTAAAGTGGAAGCGCTGCGAAAGAATTCAGGAAGCCGGTGTGACTTGGCTGGGAACTAGGCATGTTACACCGAAGGTCTGGAAAACATTTCGCTGTGTTCAGGTGTATTTAAATTTATTTTACAACGCAAAATGAGGTAAATATAACATTCTGTCCCAATATAACCGATGGAAGAAACGTTAAATCCCATACATGCTAGCTTTACACATGAATTACGCGGCCCATTTGACCATTACATCATGGCCGACCTATCAACCGCCCGAGTCACATGATTTGGGCGGGAGGCGGGTCCTCAATCGAAACCCCCTGACCCGCCGACCACTCATGTGGTATTTAGCCCTTAACCCTTAGGTGAGTCCGGCGTTGATTAGTTCATGACCATGTGTGCCACCGAGGCATGACAGTGCACATTGAGTGTTAGGTGTTGCCACTCACACAATCAAGGTTCGTGATGCCGCTCTGAGCCAACATGGTGTCTGTGTAGTTGCCTGCTGTTTTTTATAACTGTTTTTATATTCTGTACCTCCTCACCGATATAGTTTTAGAGTGTGTGTGCACACCACACTGCACGCTGAAACCACCTGGCATGGAGAGGTAGTGACAATTCCCCACACTGCCCCAAGCATGCCTCATTATGTTCACATTCTGGCGTTGGCAATCCTTGCTGTTCTAATGAGAAATGTACTACTAATGTGTATTTGCTTTCTTTCTCATATTCTAGGCATAGGACTTTCCATTGAGGTAAACTGTATACCCATACCACACCATATACATGACACCAGCATGTTATTGAGTTAATTTTCTTCATTATTTTTCACGTTTTAAGGTCCTGATGAATCGCAGGATAGTAATCCATTTGCGAGAAACATGTTGACCACTTGTTGTTTTTCAGAGCTCCACATAGGTCACTCTACCTAACGAGGTGACACTGAGTGAGCTAGTTTTCAAGATTTTAACTGCAATAGGGGGACCACCAGAATAAAATAGTTTCCGGTACCTCTTACTGCATTTTAACCTTCACCTTAGGCTCAGTTGCCTCTCCGCCCACACACCCACACTTCACCATAGGGCAGTTGGATACAAAAGATCTCCGCCAAAGTGCCCCTCTTTGAGGTGTGCCCATCGGGGATTGCACCGCCCCCCCGACGAGGAGCAACCGCCGATGATGAAGCATGACATCCTTCGGGGTGTGTGAGGCAAATACATCCAACAAAAGGGATGCCCACAGTTGTTACATTTACACCTCTGGTCACGCCAGTTTTTGCATAGTCCTCCTTAGTCTTCCTCTTCTCTTCCCACTCCTTGCAGGAACAGTTCAGCCCCCGCTTTGTTAGAGTAGAGCGAAGGTTACCTGATTAAGAAAATGTGTAAATGATTATGGGCCCAGGTGAGTATGGTAAATGTGTAGTCGGGTGACCGGCGTGCTCTATCAATCCTATAACATGTACAACAAAAACCTGGCTTAAGAATCGGTCCTGTTCCACCACAGGACAACCTTATATGATAAATAAGAATCGTACAGCCTTAGAAAGTTCAAGTCAAATGTTCATATAGTTCAAAGTCCATTTTTACAACGTTTGACTCTCAGAATACGTGTTTGTATTCCCAATGTACTTCAAACACCTCCAATGGGAAGCAACATTTCTACACAAAGAAAGTTCTGGATCCACCCAACAAGATCCTGGTCACAGATAAATAGCATCATGAATAACTAGCAAGGAGACTATGAGCCACAATTAAAGTTATAACTAGAAACCAACATGGCCTATGCTTATAAAAATAACGTTTAAGTTCATTATCTGTTTGGAAATATAGTTAATCTTTGTGGCACTGTCAAGTAGAACATTCTCCATTCACATGACGTCTCTCTCTTCAGGGAGTGCCTGTACTGTTGTGTATTTTCTATAAACCTATAGAGGATCTGCACGTTTAGACAACATAGACTGTGGAAATGGTGTCTAGACTGATTCCAAACACCCCCGCCGTGTATGTTTGCCTGTATACCAGCTAGCTCACAGTGCCACTGTAAACTCCTGTTACCAAAGAGAGAATAGTTTTTGGCAACGATCGAACAACACAACTCTGTCTCATCAGGGATAGTGGAAATAGTACAGTACGTTTCGCTCAGTCACTCGTGCTCACTTTGTCTCAGCGAGATACACAGAATAAACGGAGGGTACGTTTTCAATAAGCATTTATTGAACCAGGGTTGTTCTAGTGTAAAATGGGTGTGCTGAAACAACCATACGACAGAAACAGACAAACATGATTATAAGCACCAACAGAGTAAAAGGAATGGAGATTTCTACCATAGAGCTAAAACAATTAATACGGCAGGTATGAAAAATACATGACAGTAATAATGCGTTCTCCTACGATGCAACCCTAACTAGATGTACCTAAGTGTAACCCTGGACGTAGTGGGCGTCGCGGGGCTACGCGGAGGTCCACGGAGTTGCGAACAAACTCTGCTACACCACCCACCTCCACCTCCCCTAAATTAACAAGTAATTCAACATTACTTAAAAGTAAGTTAAATCACTTACCTGTACTGCGGCGTTCCCAGGTTGCCCTCCTCCTCCTCTTCTCCCAGGGATGCCACAGTACAGGTAAGTGGTTTTAATTTACTTTAAGTATTGTAGAATTACCTGTTAATATGGGGGGTGGAGGCGGGGGCTGGCCAACTCTGGTCCGCTGCGGAGTGTGCAGAGATTTGCCTTCTCCGTGTTCTCTGCGGAATGCAGAGGAGGAAAATTATGCCCTAGGTGGTCTTCTCCAAAACTGTTTGCCTTTGTCCTCCTTTTTTTATCTTGTTTTAGCAGGTCTTAGGACATTGAGCACTTTACCACTGCTAACCAGTGCTAAAGAGCATGTGCATACTCCTTAAATCATGGTAACATTGGCTTATTCCCAATTTCCATACTTAATTTATTTGTGGGACCATAGTAAAGTGGTACCTCATGCACCAAGGGCCTAACAATCAAATGCTACTAGTGGACCTGCAGCACTGATCGTGCCACCCACATAAGTAGCCCTTTAAAACCTCTCTGGCCTGCCATTGCAGCCTGTGGGTGCAGTTTAAACTGTCATGTGGACTTGGCAAAATCAACCTTTTCCCAGGGTCAAACCTTCCCTTTTTATATATATGCCACCAGTTGGGTAGGCCCTCGACAGCCCAGAGGGCAGAGTGTTTTGTATTTAAAAGGTAGAACATGTAGTTTTATGTTTTACATTCCCTGTTATTGAAAAACCCCTTAAATTTATTTTTCACTACTGCAAGACCTACTCATTCCATGCACTAACATTGGAATTACCTTATTACATTTTTTAATTGCAATTTCCAAATGTGAATAGGTAATCAGTTCATGTTTGGTGTCTCTGGAATATTAATGTAGAATCCTAACTTAAGGTGAAGTCAGATTTCAAATTACTGTTTTGAAACTGCTACTTTTATAAAGTTGGCATATTCCTGCCTTAGCTATTTTCTGCCTGTAGCCTGTCTCTGCTCACATGAGTATAGCTGACAGTTGGGCTATGTGAATTCTTCCTAGACAGCCACACACAATAGGGAACTAAAGTGTGCATCCCTGGTAGGATGGGAGAGCAGAGCTGTTGACAGCCCTACTTACACTTGAATACTGTGTGTCCTTCCTCCACACAAATGGCTTCATATCCCTTGTAGTTAGTTTGGGGCAAGGACAGGAAAGACAGAATGCCTGGGGACTTCAAAGGCAAACCTCCAGACGTTTCTCCCCCACTACAAAGGGACAAGAGGGTATACAAACTGGATCTCAGACACCAACACTTCAGTTAATTTCGAGACCTGTGGATACTCTGGCAGGAAGGAGGACTGCTGTGCTGCTGAAGGACTATCACTCTACTGGATTGCACTCTGCTGGACTACTGCCTTGCTGTGCTGACCTGATGCCCTCCTGCCTGGGTGAAAAGGACTGGACCTACATCTCTTGAACCCAGAATAACTCAAAGGGCTAGTTGGCTGGCCTCTTGATCTAAAGCCACAGGGACATACCCAGCTTCCAACAATCTTGACTCTGCTATCTGCGAGTCTACCCTGCCAAGTGGTGCCACCCCTGTCCTGGACTCTTGGAAGTGGGCTTAAGGTGCTTTGCCAGTCTCGGAGGACCCAGCGGAACTGGCACATCTCCTCTGCTGCATAGAACACCTCGAGCAGAACCAACTCAGCTCCGCTACTGTGTGGATTGGATCCATTGGAAACACCTACATCGCTGCTGCATCCTGCATTACATTTGAAATCTGCGCAGAGCGACACATTTTAGGCAAGGGCCCTCGCATCTCTCCCATCGATAGCAGTATCAACAAAGATGATGGACTCTGAATTGCAGCCCTCATCAATGGGATCTTTGAAGTTACCAAAACCTTCCGCACGTAGGCTCAGCACATCTGGAATTGAATCATCGCCTTCACTGCATGACTCATCTTCAATGCTGATCCTCGCAATGCTCTGGAAACTAGGATTGAAGGTACTTTGCTCAATTGGCCTAACTGGGACGCTGTTGGTTCATGATCCATTCAAGTCGGACTGCACTTGTGACTTTGTCCCGGTCTGGCATGACGAGATATTTATAGTTGGTGCTTTGTGCCTTTGGTGCTATGCTATTTTCACTATCATCTTTAAAATACAACTACTCCTGTCCTACTAACTGGATTTGTGTTGTTTTGGTCTTGTTCTATTTATTAAGAAATACTCTAGTTTTCTAAATCTGTTGATGTGTTTTCACTGTGTTGCTGTTTGAAATGTTGCACAAATACTTTATACATTGCCTCTGAGTTAAGCCTGACTGCTCTGTGCCAAACTCTAGGGGGTTGGGCACATGTTAGTTTAGGATTTGCTTGTGCCTTCACCCTGAGAAGAATTGGGGTTACTGCTTTAGAACAGTTTAACTCCCCTCAACAACGTACCCAATTTCTTACACTGGTGTTAAGCGGTGAGGATTTGGACTTGAATTTGTGCAGTGTCTTTGTAGGAAGCTGGCTCTTTATGTGATATATCAAGAACCTGATATACCTTGTAAAGAGTCCAGGGGTTCCATTATGAGTGGACAATGGCTTGCCTTGAAATCCCAGAGTGCTCTATTAGCATTATGCTTAACACAGAGGAGTGCAGGACATTTGCAAATACACACAATGAATATTAAATGACACACACTACAAGAAGGAGATCCAGACCAATTTATCAAAAAAGCAAGTACCTTTATATATATTTAGGCATCAGAGAAAAATAATTCAGGTAAGTACGTTTTCAAATATAAATTCTTTTCACTTTCATAAAAGTGGACATAGGCATAGTACAGCGACTTGCAAGACCAATCTCCAGGAGTTAAGGTGAGGTCCAAGGCAGCACTAGCAGAACACCACCAGCAACACAGAGACGGCCGGGTGCAGGGTGCAAAACAGCATCGGGAGCCTAATGTATTTCAATAGAGACCACTCACTGTGAAAAGAGGATGCAGGCTGCGACCAGGAGGCCAGTAGGTTGAACCATCAAGGGGGTTGAAGGCTTGCGATGCTCGGGTGGGGAATGATACCTTTAGTCCTCTTCTCCAAGGCCCTGGGGCAATGGGTGCAGGGGGTCTCCTTAGGCTTTGGGTTTATCCTTACCGGAGCTGGTGTGCTTAAGGAAGCCTATAAGCAGAGGGTGCATTCAACATCTGGGAGTCCAGGAGGGGTGAAACCACCATGGAATCAAGCTCTGGAAGACCCTGGGAGGAGGCTGGTGCATTGGTGACTTCGGGTGTTGGGTTTTGGCGGTTTGAAAGGCCTCAGAGTGTTCCCTTTGGAGTTTCTTCAGAACAGGTGCACTGTTCACAAAAGGTCTTGAGTTTTTTTCAAAGGCAGGCAGACCTCCCAGGTTTCTGGAGTCGACAGCTGCAGGGCCAGTCAACTTCTGTGCAGTTTTTGAGGAGGGTTGCAGACAGGACAGCACAGTAGGTACCAGGTCAGCTGCTTCTTCTCTTCACTCTGCTTTTGCGGCTCTTCTGTGTCCTCTCTCTTTCTAAGTCATCATCCTATGCTTCTCTGGTGCCAGTGGCTCCCCTAAATACTGAATCTAGGGGGGTTAGATGAGTGTAGGGTAGTGGCCCTTGGGGTCACTATGCCCCCTATATGACCACTTCCTGTGGGAAGTGAGCATAACCCTGTCCCAGAGCTCCGAAATACACCATTACAAAGATGGCTACTTCTGAAAAGTCATTTCCACCTCACAATATCCCACCTTAGGGGTGATCCTATCCTGGAAGTGGCACACCTACCTGACTAGCTAATTTCCTCACCTGTCTAGGTGTCAAGGGGGCTCTGGACGGGGGGTGGCTTCCTCTCCTATGAGGGAAGCCAGATTTGCATTCCAAAGGCCTCGGCTTCTTTAAAGCTCGCCAGCCCAAGGAGGCTAATCTGTAGGTCATCCTGTGGAAGGGGGTGTTACACCCTTTTCCCAGAAAGCTTTTGTTTTGGGCCTCCTGAGAGCAAAGGCTCTCACCCTAGGAGGTCAGAACAGTGCTTCGGACGGCAGGCTGGCATAAAATAGTCAGCAAGGACACTAGAGGCTGGTAGGTTTTCAAGGCCCACCTCGACGGTGCCCTCTGGGTACCTGTCTTGGTAAATTCAACACTGGCATCAGTGTAGGTTAACCAATATGAGCAGTTTGATACCAAATATCCCTATTTTCAGTGGAGCCATCATGCAGTTGGTACACTTGTTTTCACCAGTGTCCAGCACATGTCTCAAGATGGCTTCCCTAGTCACTTGTACTGGAAGTAAAAGGACTGACCAGCACTGGGGTATATCTGCTCATGCAGGTATGCCCTCACATGTAATAGTCAGCGCCCTGTCTTAGGGCAGTCAACCGGGTTGTAGGGGTGATTTATATTGCATGCAGCATTAGGGACATGAAACACAGGGATATGCAACATGTCATGTTTTCACCTTTGTCTGCACCAAGACATGTAGCCTGCAATAGCGGCCTTGCATGTGCTTGGTGAGCCCTCCCTTATCATTGCACAATTTGTGCTGCTGCCCTTAGGGACCTCACGTAGTACCCCAGGCCCTAGGTACCAAGGGTACCATTTACTAGGGACTTATAGTGGGTGCTAACATTTTTGACAATTGGGAAAACAATTGTACGGTTTTGAGATAGAGCTCTGGCACTGGGGACCTGGTTAGCAGGAACCTAGTGCCCTTTCAGTCAAAATCACATCAGTTACCAGAGAAAATGTGAGGGTGACCATGTCAACAAGGGCTACTTTCCCACAGCCTTGCAGTCATGTTGTGTTAAAAATTGACCCCTCATTAATAATCTAAGACCGATTCGAGTTTAAACTCTCCCTGATTGGCCTTTTTGAATTTTCTAAATTTTCTTTCAGTTGATCCTGAATCCCCCCTCCAAGTATGGTGTTTGAGCTAGCAAACATAGAGTTATAAACTTTTGTCCAGCTCAAAGAATGTTGTAAAGAGAGGTGATACCCAGCCACGAGCACTACTAGGAAGGTAGATTTGCAAAAGGCACTGAGGGTCTGGGTGGAAGTCCCCCAGTCACTTGCTACAGCAACTGAAGAAGATAATGCGATTAGCAGGCAAAGAGAGGGTTTGGAGCCTCCAGTAGAGGGCAGCATCCATCCTAATCCATGGCATACATGTCCCTCAACCTTAAGAAAAGTGACCTACAAACAAAAAGAGGGCCATGTATATGAAAATGCTGCATGGCAACAGTGTCTTGGTAGGCTTTGCTCTACTTTGTAAAGCTTGCAGACTACTTCCACTGATTGCACTATTTACATGCTCTCCCTTGATTACCCTGGAGGACTTTTGTTTCTCTGAGCTTTCGATGTCCAAGGCTTATTTTCTGCTCCAACTTTAGTGCTTCTAGTGCTTTACCCAGTTGTATACCCTTGTTTCCTGTAATAATTGCCTCTGCCAAACCATGTTAATGGTTATGTTGTCTTCCAACCTAAAGGGTGCAGAATAATCATATATTTGATCTATACTATTTAGTATAACAGTGAATTCTTCCATTTAACTGTGTACCTAAACCTGATTCCTTCTCTCAGCTTGTGGGGCCTGCAGAGCAATAGTAGACCTGAGGTGTTATTTCTGGGGGTTTTCCTCTCCCATTTTCCCTGTGTCCCAGGCCTTACTCTTGGTGATGTCATAGTTATCATACAGATCTAAATGCCATTGGCTTCAAGTAGACATTGGCACTAACATTTTGGGTTTACTTCTCTGTGTACTCTGGGATCAAACCCAAAGAAACCATTAAACCTGTTCATTCAATGTTCTTTGATGATGTTTATGCAAGATGAAATTTCAGACTCTACAATTTATATTTAGCCTACATCTTGTACAACTGAAACCATCAGTACAGAATCTCATTTAAGCTACTGTGATTTTATGCCCTACCTCAATACCTACAGCCTCACCCAGGACTTTTATCTTTTCCTCTTGTCTTATTCCTCCTGTCCACTTTTTGTCTTGGAGTTGGTTTTATTAGTTAAACTTGCTTGCTTTTGATCCAGAATATTTAGTTCTGAAAATAACATGTGTATTTCACTATTCCTGTTGGGCAGCTGTTGTCATTTACACTCTCCTTGATCTCCAAGGCCCGTTATTCAAATCTGCACTTGCTAAGTTTACAAAGCTTCTACCAAATAGTAAATCCATTAGGCTGCTTATACCAGACCAAAGTCTTGGTTTATCTTTGTTTTTCCTTCACAGAGGGAGCTTAAGAGGCAGGGCCAAAGCACACATATACACCTCTCTGAGTGCATTACCTTCTATCAGTATTAGCGGCATGACCTCCAGTGGCTTTGTATTCTCTGTGCACACTTCATACTAACAAACATGTCATGTCTATGGTAAGAACATATATGTAAATATTGGGAAAATACACAAAGAATAAGAGGCACTAAACGCATTTGCTGTCAGTATGCAAAATATTCCCAATGTGACCTACTCATATTCCCAGAATTGCATTGTCTCACTTCCAATTTCACCAGTATCGTATGCTGATAGCAAAGTAAATCATCCTGACAACCAGCATCCCATCATTGGCACTTAAACCTATGTACCATTTAGAGCCTGCATCTACAATGTACTTGATTGTTGGCATCACTGCTGTCCCATGCCCCTCAGTAGCAATGGCAAATGTTAATATGAGCCACTGTACAACGAGCCACTGATCGCTCTATCTTCCCCTCCAATGCCGGCCTTGTTTCCACCAATCCCCTGGACTGCCAGGCCAAGGGGCTTATTTATAGTTTTGTGAGCTGGAGCCCCCTCATAAAGAGGCAGGGCTTAAATTAGCCAGAACCATGGTTCACAAGCATTGTTTAATGGTGCAGGAGCAACTGCACACTCTGGCTTTAGAAACCTTTAGCTGGAGGCTCATACAATTAACTCAAAATGCCCCACTGAACTTTCAGTGCAGGAGACTTTCAAGATGGTGGATGGTCTCCCATAGAGAAGGTGGAGGTGGAAGCTTCATGACATTACTAGATTTATAGATTCGAGCTGGGGTTCAATGACCTTTTTTAAGCACCTCATAGTTAAGGGTGGGCGCCCGATTCGGCTACGCCCACGGAGTAGGCGTAGTGTTGCCTTCTACGCATTTTGCGTAGACAGCGTAGCCGGCAACACTACGCCCACTCCGTGGGCGTAGCCGAGTCGGCCGCCAGCCGCCTCCCTCCCGCCCTCCCCTAGATACATTATTTAAGCTATTACAGTGATTAAAACAATATTAAAGCACTTACCTTGTCCGGGGCTCGTCCGGGGCTCGTCCGGGGCTCCCTCTTTGAATAGCGTCATTTTCCTGGAAACAAATGCGCATGCGCGGCAGCCCGCGCATGCGCATTTCTCGGGAGAAATGCGCATGCGCGGCCGCCCGCGCATGCGCATTGGTATCCAGGAAAGGACGCTATTCAAAGAGGGAGCCCCGGACGAGCCCCGGACAAGGTAAGTGCTTTAATATTGTTTTAATCACTGTAATTCCTTAAATAATGTATGTAGGGGAGAGCGGGAGGGAGGTGCGTAGTGGGGCTACGCGGAGTGCGGGAGTGGGCGTAGCTTCTCGCCCTCTCCGCGTAGCTCCGCGGAGCCCCACTACGCCCCACTACGCCCAGGGTTACTCATAGTATCCAAATGTTCTTCCAGGTCACAGCTCAAAATATGGATTCATGGAAGTACCTTCAGTCTCCATTAGAGTTAGTGTTCCATAGTGGCAACATACATCAATATCATTATTTTTCAAATAGCATATATTATTGAACATAGCCTCCTAGTTCAACCACATATTCACAATAAGACGTAAGGAATACTGTGCATTGTTATAGGTAAGCTGATCGAATATCAAAACTAACAATAGATTCCACTGCACACTCTAACAAGTTATCCTTTTTTTGAAACATAAAATAGGGCAACTCTTACCATTGGGCTGGATGAACGACCCTAAATTGCGGTCGCAAATGGGCAACCGCGATTCAGAGCATCGCCATGTACAAACCTCATTTTGCAAATCGGTACATTTTACCGACTCGCAAAATGAGGTTTGCGAGTCTCTATTAGGAAGGGGCATGCCAAGGGCATCCCTTCCTAATAGCGACTTGCATTTGTATTCATGAATGTGTTGCGACCACAACTGCGGTCACAAAGCACTCGCAATTTGCGACCTTCTTCAAGTAGGTGGTAAACCTTTGTGAATGGTTAAAAATATATTTTTAAAGGCAAGCAGTGGTCCCAGGGACCACTGCCTGCCTTTAAAAAATTAAACTGAAAAGTTTCATTTTTCTTTTTAGTAAATGCATCCCGTTTTCCTTTAAGGAAAACGGGCTGTATTTTTTAAAAGAACGACTTTATTTAAAAGCATTCACATATATGGTGGTTTGCTGACACTAGCAGGCCCCATCCCTGTGAGTGCTTGCCATTCCTAATGGGGTCACAAATTGCGCCTGCCTCATTAATATTAATAAGGAATGCAATTTGCAAACCTTTTAGGAAATGCAAACAGTGTCTGAGACACTGTTGTACATCCCAATTTGCGAGTCTCAAATGAGACGCAATTTGCGAGTCACAAAACGGTGGACCGTACATCTAGCTTATTGTCCCTTACGGACAGGTTGATTCCGGTTGAAACTCCTTTCCCCTCTAATTCAACTTAGTTTGAGTCTTTAATTCAATATATATTAATCCGTCAAGGTGTTTAGCTGATTTTGCCACACATCTTACTTCAATCCCATTGCTTTTTTGATTTTCCTTGTTGTTCAGACTGCACTGCTAAAGGTGAGCCAAAGGTGCTCGTAGGGAGAACTGGTCCTCTCCATTCAAGTTCTCTTTTTGATCCATGTGAGGTATAAACCATACAACACACATGAGAAATGATAGGTATCTCTCTTGCAGTGTGACAAGCTTCTACCCTAGCAAGAAGAATAAAAACGAAGCAGTTGAGTTTCATTGGAAAGTCCTGGAACTGCAGGAAATATAAGACCTGAATCAGGAGTTTTTGAACTGGTAATAGTGAAAACTATATAATTGGAAGTATTGCGACTGCAATAGACAGCATAACAGAGCGAGATACAATAGTTCGTGAATTCAAAAAGTCTTGAAACTTGAACATAGAAATTATACCTCTGATCAGTCGAAGACGAGCTGAAGTTGGTCTATAAATGTGGCAGAAAAAAAGGCTGAGTCAAGGTCTCACTCCTGAAATATATGTGTAAGTTTGTTTGTGTGCACGTGTGTGTTTGTGTGTGTGAGAGAGAGAGAGTGCAGTAAATTTAGAGTTAAAATTTTGCAAGATCAACTAAGTGCGATTCTCCTGACGCTGATCACTTAAATCTAATTTCATCTGGATAGAGTAACACCTAGTATTTAAAGTGCTTACAAAGAGAAAGACAGCTATTAAGTGCTATAAAAATGTGGCTGTCTCGACAGACATGTCTTTCATCTACATGTTTTAGAAAAAAAAATAAAGACATCCACTCTTCTTATGAACTAATCATTTGTCCATTTACTTAAGGCAGTGCGGTGTGTTTGCCCATAACCCTTGCAACAACTTACAGTATTGAACTAAAAATTCCCAACTATGACATTAGCAAAACCTATTATTGGCAATTCTCAAGTATGATGAACACAAAGATGTAATACCATTATAACAATTTAAGCCACGTTATTACATCAAGTCTTCCTACGGATATGGCTTTTTGGAAAGCATGAGAAGAGGTTCAGCCAAGCAGTACAGCTCGGCCTGACGGATTTATATTCAGAATATTTGACCCAAGAATGATCGCAGTATTTAAAATGCTCCTCCTGCAGACTTATGAAAATTGTATTTTTCAATTGCAGCCATTGGGATTCATAGTGACATTCCAATTGCACAGCTCACTCTTCAGCCCCGGCCTGGGATATGCATTTGTTACTGTAAGCCCTCTGGCTGAATGGCCTGGGCACTCTAGTCTATTTCACAGAATGATATTCTTACAAACCTCCCTTCCCCACCACAATCACCAGAAGGAGACAGTGACGAATGGACCTTGTTAAAACAGAATCGAAACGAGAGCTAGAGACTCAGTATTTGGGTGAGATAATGCTTAATAATAATTCGTGTCAAAATAAGAGCCACACAGGGGCCCTCTGCGTTGCAATACACTGTTTCACTGTGGATGGCCTCTTGTTGTTACAGGATATGTGCATAAAAAGCAGTTCTTACCTAACTTATTTTACTGCTTTAGCAGTGCTTGGTTGATTCTATTTTCACAAACTTTCATAGGAAATATGTGCAATCTATTTCATTGCATATGTTCATTTTATCCTGCATCAAGCTTCAAGATTGTCTCTGATTCTAAAACAACTCTTCAAATTTCCAAGGCGCATGAACCGCCTCAATCCATGGATTAATAATTTTGTCATATGAACGTGCTTAATACACAATTGGTCAAAAATCCAACTTGTTCAGTATATTCAGTGGCAAAAGAATGCAATAGAGTGCACTGTGCAACAGGAGAATATAAAAGCCCTGAATTATTTTGACGGGTCCATTCCATTTCAGCTGTAATCTCCATTGGCTTAGCCAGTGTTTCATATGCCCTGGTACAAGAAAAGGAAATGGGCCCCTGGCCGCTGTTTAAACTGTGAAAGGTAGCAGTGTCAGGGTTTTGTGGTCCACTTAGGCCTCTAGGCTTCAGAGACACTGCACGTGCTGCCTCAATGCAAGCTACTCCCTGGCAGACTCCTTCCTGCACCAGAAACGTGATTCCAAGTAAGGAAGTCTGTAGTATTCGCCGGTGTTCTAATTGCACATGTTCAGTTTGCTATTGTGCAAATTATATACCACACTATAGGCTACATGTACAAAGCACAGAAATATCGATTTCCTAATTGCAATTTTTTGTAAATCGCAATTCGGAAAATGCTATTCCTAATTTATGAAACTCTTGAGTTGATTAGCGATTCGTCCTGGCTCGCAACTAGACCTACCTCATGAACATTTATGAGGTAGGTCGCAATTCATGAACCACTTCAATTCACTGCCGTCATAAGGATGGTGGCCTGGTGTGGATCTGCAGCACACCATGTCTGTGATTGCTTTTAAATAAAGCAATCTTTAAAAAAAATGTCTTATTGCATCCCGTTTTTCATAAAGGAAAATGGGATGCTTTTAAAAAAAAAAACATGAAACACTGAAGTTTCATTTTTTAAGAGTAGGCAGTGGTCTGGGGATACCACTGTCTGCACTTAAAACATATTTTACCAGCGTTGGGGACCCCTTCCTATTTGCTAATGGTTTTACCAGCATCTTTTACTTGGTGGCAAAGTACAAATGTTTTATTACCACATTTTGGTTGCAAAATATTCGTACATACCAATGCAAATCGGTATTTGGTATCAACACCCTAAACATGCCCCTTTCAAATACTGAATCGCAAAAGCCAATTTGCGATTGGGTACTGCATTACAATTTTAGCTTTGTACATACCAAAAAGCATTTTATCTGGTTGAAAATGGGATGACTGCTTTGTACATGTGGCCCGATATAAGCTCCCTTGTTTTCTTGTTGGCAAAGAATGCAAAATTCTGGTTTGAACACTCTCAAAAGGGTTTCAGAACATTGCACCAATTAGAATTTCGGTTATGATCCGGTGTCCACAAATTGGAATTTCACACTACTTGCCAATAGGACCCTTAACAAGATTTGATTGCTAGACGCTTGTAGACATACAATGCAATGAATATGATTTGCACTCGGACAAATAGCACCTGCTCAATTACTGCATGGCAAAATACTATCTGACTTGGAACCCCATTTCAAGTACGAACAGTACATTGCACCCGAATCAGATTTAATGCCCTAGTTGTTGTCAGGGCAAAATCCTCTGAAAGCTCCTTAACAACATAACAACGTTGATAAAATCATCGTGATAAGTAGTACGATGGTGAGAGGAGCACTTTAAACCAAATCGTTTTTCCTTTACAAATGTGTGACTAGAAGAAGCCCAAGGAGGGTTGTAGAACTGCTATTCAGTGCTGAGAGGTTTTAAATGCTATTCTAAGTTATTCCTATTTGTAGGGCGTGCATTTCACCTGGGAGGATATCCTGGTACCTGTGAAGGGAAAGTTCTGGCAAGTCTGTGGGCCAACAGGAAGAGTCAGCTTTTCAGTTTCTTCTGTAATTTGAGGACCAGGCTGGAATCTTCGATGTGGTAGGGGAGTTCATTCCAGACTTCCAGGATCTGATCCAGAAGAGAGACTTTTCCAACAATGGTACTCACAGAAATATGCAAGCACGAGTGTCCAGATTGAGAAGTTATTATATTATCATCATAGCAGTAGCAAGCGCTAGGCAAATGCCTCTTACGTTGTTGCCAAGAGTTATGACTAGGACTTGATAGAGAATTTCTTTTCCATAGCCAGCTAAAAATTATTGTTTGGTGGTACTAGTTATGATGTAACAGTTGGGATTTATGATTGGTGACCACCGCAGGTTACTGGATTGGTTACTTTGACCTTTAATAATTTCTTTTCAGGCAACAAGAGCATTTGAGTTACTGCCTGTGTCAAGTGTTGTTCCAGTGACTAGTTGGAGTTAATTGAGCGCTTTAAGGTTAGTGAAGAAGTCTGTGGTGCAGTGAAGAATGATTTTATCAAACTAAGTATTGGATTCTCCCTGTAGGTTTGAGTTGCCAATGTTGATATCTGATAGGAGGGCCAGGAGGACTTCAGCAACATGTTCTTTTTTTGCGGGGTTGGTTGATAGATAAAAATGCCCCAATGTCTTACTGGTAATCTTCATTACACAGAGTTCTACTGTTCCTCATAGTCCTCAATCATGGGGGTGACTAACTACCGGACGCATGCACCCTGCAGGTTTTTTGGGTGTTGTAGTTTTCCCCTTCATTGGAAGAGTCCACATCAGTCAGTCTACCCCACGAAGTTCTGTAATACTAAGCAGAAACATGTTGTTCAATTCACACTGTAATCCAATTGACCAGGAGAGTGTGAGGGAAGTTGGACTGTGACAAGCAACAGTAGGCCTCAATGTAATGAAGATAACGGGTAAGTATTACCACTTCATCCCTTTCCTCCTTAATGTCCTTCTCTATGAGAACATAGCAAGCAGTCAGAGGAGCAAAGATAGAAAAGCTGTAGAAGCCAACACATAGAAGCACACAAGAGAAGGTAAAACAGACAGACTAACCATATGGGGCAGACCCAAGAAGCAACAGCCTAGAAGTCAACCCCAAAAACAAGCATGATGCACCAGGACCAATAGGGCCCCATTCACAGCAAACTCTAAAAGGGGTGGGGAAGCTCTACACACAAACTAATAGCAATCCTAGAAGGTCAATAATGGCAAGAAGAACCAGATGCCTACCCTGAGGAGAGCAGGTCAGCAAAGACAGGGGAGAAGCTACAAGGAATTAAAGGCACCCTGACAGAAAACCACACATCCTTTTCCAATGCAAAGGACAGGGAACTATACCAGAAAGTACCCCCGGTCCAAACTCAAGACTGGTACCCTGCAAAATGCAAAAACATCACCAAAGTCAAGGTTCTAGAATCAGCACAATCCCTGAGCAAAGAGAAGATAAGAGGAAAAGAACACCGACTCAGATGAACTAAGAATATGAAGCTGTAAGGCCAATGTCCAGCTTATTTTTAGGCAAATAAAGAAAGGCACTTAACACAAATGAAGACCAAACTGTACAAGGATGGGATAGCAAAGCTGATTTTAGCAGATCAGCAGGAGAGCAGACACTTGAAGGCACAGAAAGGCTAAACCTATGAGATTGGTGCCAATGCTGTAACACAAGTTACAGAATGCCCAGAATGACAAACGTAATATGCACCATGCCAGACCCAAATCATCCTTCCTAATAAAAACAAGTCACCCCTAAAATATGCCTTTGTCAGCCCATAAGGATGGTACTATGTATTTAAAAAGTTG
The DNA here is from genome assembly GCF_964261635.1 of Lissotriton helveticus. NCBI lineage: Eukaryota > Metazoa > Chordata > Amphibia > Caudata > Salamandridae > Lissotriton > Lissotriton helveticus. The sequence goes on along the minus strand of NC_136068.1, from coordinate 871,940,857 downwards.
TACATTTTCTTTGAACTTTTACACATTTTCAGAGTGAAAAACACCTAAATGTGTTTTTCACTACTTCAAGACCTGCTTCTACTGTAGAATAACATTGGGTTACCTTGCTATATTCAATATGTGATATCTTACAATTAGGAACAGGTAAAAATGTTGACTTTGGTGTCTAATGAAATGCAATTTAAAACCCTCATTAATGGTATGGTCAGATTTTAAGTCACAATCATTAGAAAGTTGGCATTTCCTTGTCTCAACCACTTACTCACACACACCCACAAATACCAAAGGTTGCAGGGATATTATAGTTAGGAATTTGCATTAAAACTGTAGAAATTCATTAAAAAACTAACAGTTACATGCATGTTATAATTAGAAAATAGAAGAAAAAAAATAGAAATTCACTGGAAAAAATGCATTATAAACAGAAAGAGAGGCAACCACAGTGAGTTAGTGAGTATCAAAGTTTAGAAGATAAGTAAATAAACAGTTGCAGGTCTACATTGATGAATTAATTTCTTTGCTTTAATTCATATTTTTTTTTCTCTCAAAAGCGCAGCAAACACATTTCAACTTAAAAAAGGCTTTGTTAGGGCAAACTGTATTGGACACTCTGGAAGGATAAATATTTTCTTCAATTAGTAGTCACATGTAATCCACTCTTTCATGAATACTTGAATTAATAACTCCACATTCTTCCAACAGTGCCACAATCAAGGCGAGGTAAGTTGCATAGTACCCTCAAATATATCTTAACCTCCTAATACAGTTTAAAAATATATGGCACTTCTCAGGAAAAGTAATGCCAGGCTAGAAATTAAGCAGGTTTAGTTAGTTATCTCAAGAAACAATAATTTGTGCCCTAAGGCAGCTATAACTTACACCCTCTCCATGCTCTGCTAATTACCCTACTTATTACATATAGGTGGTAGTGTAGGTATACCCTGATACAATAGACCAGAGGATGGGGTCCCTTGTGCCAAAATCGGCCCAGGGAGGGGGGACACATGCCACCCACCCCTTAATGTTAATGAATGTCCCCGGGGGATCGGGCTCAGGGAGGTGGCCTAGTGCCCGCCCTCCCCTTTAATTAAAAAAATGCTATGGTAAATGGGGTCCCCGGGGCCTAATAAGGCTAGTGGAGGGGGGCCACGTACCCTCTCCCCTTGAATACAAAAAAGGCTCTGGGGAAGAGGTCCCTAGGGTATAAGGCCTGGGAAGGGGGACAGTGCAGCCCCACTCCCCTTAATTATAATGAGTGACTCTTGGAATGAAGTTCCCAAGGCCAGTCCCAAAGGCCAACCAAAAACTGTGCACGGCCAAAGGCCGTGCAGTGTGGGGTCAGCTGTATGGGGTGTTGGCTGCATGAACAGGCTGCAGGCCAGGCCCTTCAGACACCCCCACCATGTACAGCCAATGGCTGTGCACGGCAGGAGGTTGCATTTACGTATGGTGATTCAATATTATTTTATTATATTAATTATGTTTAAAAAACCCTAGAAATTCCCTGAAAAAACGCAAGGTTAAAGTTACTTTATAGTTAGGTATAATAAAAATATCTGTTTTTGTTTACAAAAAGTAAAAACCTCAGAAATTTACTGAGAAAATCAAAGGTTGAAGTAACATTATAGTTAGCTGACTTTATCAGTGTCAACATTAACATTTTGAACAAAAGAAAGCACAGAAATTCACCAATTACATTTAGTATATCTAACTATAACTTGCGCCCTCGCCATGCACTGCTTATGACTTAGGATATGACATCACTCAAGACATTTTCTATGACAATATTTATGAACTCACTGATGAACCCATCCATGCTTCATTTTCACGCATATTGCTGTATAAATTGTTATGGCTTTACACGTAGCATAGTTCACTTTAACAATTCAACCACAGATGTATGGGAAACCTTCTTAGAGTCTGGTGTTCAATCTGTGTACAACTGTTCAGAGAAAGCCTAAATTGTGAATGCCAATTCAAAAGCAAAGGCCCTACTACAGACAACTTTTATCTGCTGTATCAAAATCCTCACACATGGCAAACCTACATCAGGAAATGAAGTTGATGTCAATTGAGAACATTAGTACTGCATACAGTGTTTAATCTATAAATAGAGGTCATTCTATACCACACTGTTTGCAAGCCATGAAACTGTCAAGAGAAATACACCACACAGTATTCAAAATAATCTACTAATACATTCTATACAACAGTTGGTAAAAAAATACATTATTTGCTAAAAAAATAACCATATTGGAAGGTGCTAAAAATCAGTCTATCTGCACTCTTCCTACTGTGGTGAAACCTTTACAGATAGCCCTTTTCGTCTGATGCAAAACAAGCACACATTCTTAGGTTAGTACGTAAGTATACAATATCATGCAGAAAAGATTGTTATAACTCAAGACGGCTTACAAAAGTTAGTATCTAATATGTAGAATCTTTCTCCTGTTAGAAACTTTTTTTACAGACACAAAAAGTAAAGTGGAGCAGGATGAATACAAGTCAACTGTCACCCGCACACAGTGTAACCAAGCTGTACAAAATTACATAGAATTGATATGGTAGGTACTCACCACTATGTAAACTGTAAAACAAACTTTTACACCCATTGGATAATGTCATTAGTGATGTCATCAATGATGTTATTGAAGATGTCATAAGTGATGAGATAAATAAGATAATAGAACATGTCATGAGTGATGTCATATGTGAATTTCTGTTTTTTTTTTAGTTCAAAACGTTAAAGTGCAGTCCCAGTGTATAAAGTATTCAAAGTGAGGCATTCAACATGCATGAGGTACTTAGGTGCAGTTGCCCCTTCTCTTGTGAAGATGACAATAGAAATACATTGTTTGTATAAAACAAGAAATCCCACAGAGGGTGCATTAATTCAGTTGAGGAAAGCATGACATTACATAAATGATCTAGACAAGAGCTGAAGTAAAGGAAATCTCCTTGTTACCTATGTTCCAAATGTGAAAGATGGCATATATATTTTAAAATGCAAGGAGTTCTTAAACACAGGGAATAGGTTAGTTTGCAGACAGTGTTAAACAATTAAAATCACGACTAAAGAGAGAGAAAAAATAGAAATATAAAAATGTTAAACTTACTCAAAAAGATGGGCAACATTTAAAAAAACAAATAAAAAGATGGCCTCGAGATGAATAAGTTGCAAGACACTCTGTGGCAAAGAGGGCCATATGTTACTGGAAAAGATTTGAAAGAAGGTCTGCCGGTGCAGATAGAGAGAAGCAGTGTGAGGAAAGCCGTAAAAAGTGGGACAACTAGAGAGGATATTTTACATAAAGAAAAGGGAAAGTAAGGAATTAGGTGTGGTCAACTGCCACTTTGCAAAGAAATGAGGCAAGGAACCAGAACAGAAGCAGGACTTAATTAAGGCATTTGCAGTGGCGTAGCAAGGGCAAGTGGTACTCGGTGCTGAAAATTTATTTTCACCCCCAGCTTGACAAAATGGCAAAAATATTTGTTTTTGCCATTCCGCCCCCCCCCCCCCCCTCAGTGATGACACCAGGGGTGGCCCGCACCCACCGTACCCCCCTTCCTACGACTCTGGGCATATGGAAGCGACTGTCTGGGGAAACTGAGTCACGAGATGACATACTGGGAGAAGAGGAGGCCAGAAATACGGGCCTGGTTTGAGAGAAACCCAATTATTGTAGATATAAAATACCGAACCAATAATGATGAAAGGAGACAGGCTATTCTGAGCTTAGTGAAAAAATAAAACAATAAGCCCCTACACAGAGCCACAATTCATGTGGAAACACTGCATATTTAAACAATATTTTCGATATTCCTGAGCAAAAGAAAACATTCCACAAACTTTTTTCCATAAGTCTTTTGACAACATATATCTTAAGTTTGCATTTTTGTCATAACACATTGACTACAGACAATCACAATCAGTAATTAATTCTATCATCATTGCTCCATTCCGATAAATAGATTTAGACTTACTCAGAGAGGTTTAGTCCGACATTTGCAATATATGTAACTTATTTGTGATTTTACATAAAACATAATGAAGGACTCCCATCCTGGTAAGCTACTGTAGCTGCAGCTTTCTAGTAGTCGTACATTTGCCAAAATACAAACACATGGAAATGTACATATTGTATATTTTTTTTGTGCAAATGCATACGAAAAATGAACTTGCCTTTGTTTTTTTCTACTTTGACACCGTTATTCCTTGAAGCAACCCATTCTCTAGAGTTTGCACTAATTTCGCAAGTTGCCCCTCCCCCCATTCCCACCTAGATCCAATTTGACTATACTTTAGGTGGGAGAAAATGTTTAACTGCATCCAAATTGTGAATGGGCCTTGACAAACTTTGGGAAATAACCACAAACTCAAAATATTGTTAAAGGCATCCCCACTCTGGAACACTAACTCCCAGCCCATTAATATTCCTTATCTCACACACAATTCTACACAATATGGTTGCTATATATATATATATATATATATATATATATATATATATATATATATATATATATATATATATATATATATATATATATATATATATATATATTACCTACTGGCGGTCGCCAGTAGGTATATATAGTTAGGATTTTTTTCCTATGGGATTTTTGAAAATTCTATGTCGAATAACGTTGGCGTTTGAGGACGGAATTGGCTGAAATTTTCAGGAAAATGGAACATTTTGTTTCTGAGCAGCCACTGAAAATTTGGGGGGGTTTCGTCAAGGGGAGGCCGAGAAAAAAGGGGGGTCCCAAAACGCGTTTTTCCCATGCAATTTTCCATAGGGCGGTTGGACTCACTTTTAGCTCGAACGGCTGAATGGATTTCCACGAAACTTGGCAAAATTGTAGATATTGTTTGCCCGATGTGCCTTTGCTAGGTCTCAATATATGTGCTCCAGTGGATTTTGATAAATTAATGTTCCAAAAAATATATATATCTGTAACAGCGCTCCGGTTAGCGCCCCGGTTCGCGTATCTGACGCGTAACGGAACTTCGCGAAGCAAAGCTGATTGGCTCTCCGGTGTCTGTCAACATTCTAAACAGTCCAGAGCGGCCGCCATCTTGTCTCTCGGTAGGATCGAGAGACAAGAGGTGAAGAAAAACGAAGGGGGAAATTAATGAAAGGGGGCAAGGTAGACCCCTCCTGACCCCCTAGGATTGATGAGGGGGCTATTAAAGGGTCCCGCGGGGCAAAAAATAAAAAAATAAAAAACAAATCAGTTTTTTCGCGGTAGAGGCGCTATCCGGTACGCGAACCAGGTAGCTAACCGGTAGCGTAACGGGAGTCCGCCATCTTGTGTTTCGGTCGAATTCAATCACAAGATGGAGGAAAAACAATGTGGGAAATGGGTATAAGGGGGAACGGGAGACGTATCCTGACCCCCTAGGTTTTCTAAGGGTGGCTGAGGAGGCTCATATATGTCAAAAAAGAAAAATAAATTGAATTTTTCGCGAGGTTAGCTGCCGGTACGCGAACCGGGTAGCGAACCGGGAAGCGAACAAAAGTGAAAATTAGTGAAAAAAGGTACATTTGAAATTTTTAAAGAGTAATCATAGTTAAGGTAGCTCTGAAAAGAGCTTTTGGGTTCTGTGTAAGTTCTAGGTACTTATAAGTAGGTACCAATACATAGTCTTAAATTTAGGAGGAATATTCTATTCCCCTCATCTGAGAAGTGAACTCCATCTCCTCTGTAGATATCTTGCATGCAGTAACGCAAGTTATTGTTGTAGATGGAGCCCATTCCATGGTCTCTCGTGTAAGCTGAAATAGACTTATTTACATGCTTCCTCGATTTCTCAATTTGTGGACAAAATTGGTTGGACCACCTCCATTTCTGTCTTTGGCATATATTTGAATATACCAAGGCAGTTTGAGGAAAAAGTGCCATCAATTGCTCAAAGGTGTCCTTTAAAAGCATTTCCAGACCTACCCCAGTCAAAGTGCCCAAGTCATTTCCTCCACAGTGCACAATTAACAGGTCAGGGTTTGGCAAATGCAAAAAGGTTTTCACCAATGGTATCAATTGGTGACATCTTAATCCTCTGTGGCCCATCCAGTTGATTTCCACATTTTGTAAATTGAGGTTGTGTAAATTTCTATTATCAGCATACCTTTGAGCCCAGTGGATGTAACTATGTCCAATAATCCAGACAGAAAACGTGGTGAGAGGATGTTCTGCTGCAGTCAGATGAAGTGTGGGAATGAAATGGCAGTTGAAACAGTAGGAGTTTGTTATGAAAAAAACTGTGGAGTTTCAGTGCTAATGATTCAGTAGCAGTGATTGGTGGATTATGATTGCTGAAAACAGAAAGTTAGGGTGCATGGATGAGTTCTTTGAAAGATGTAAATTGAATGGTTAAGAAAAAATCATTTTAAGTAACATTGCACTGGATAAGCAGGTGTACTGAGAGTTCAGAGTTCAGTTGAAACATTGTTGTGTGAGAGGTCTTTCAGGAGGTAGTTGCTATGGAAAAAAGGCAGAAAGGGCAGAGGGGGGAAGGGTGTTCATTTGAAAAAAGTGAGGGAAGAGTTTTGATTGGCTGACATGAGGGATATGTGTGAAGAATTACAGGATTTCTGTGCCATTGCTGGTTGCAGACTCAGAAGATCATACCCTTTGCTCTGCTAAAGAAAAATTGGTGTGTGCCTGACACTGTTTTCAAACTCAAAAAGCATTTGCTAAGGTGAGAAAAGATTCATTTACTTTAGATAGAGACTAGTATGGTTTATGGAGAAAATAAGGAAGCCAGCTGTGCATTTAAAATGTTGTTTTGTATCAAGTGTATTCATTATATTTTCCAAAAAGATTTTGCTTCTTTGACAAATTGTAATTGGAGAAAATGTGAAGTATTAGTACTGACAGAGTGTGCTTGTACATAAGAGCTGTGCTGTGTTTTCAAATTATGACCAGAAAATCGTTTTTTTTAAAAAGAAATGCTTTTTACATTTATGAGAAGGACAAAATGGTGTTTCCTTCTTTAAATAAATATTTCATTTCCCACCATGAATATGGGAGAATAATTTGCTTGTTTGTCGGTTTAAAAACACGTTTCTTGAAGTCATTTAGGTTTCACAATATGTTCTGCAAGAGTTTCATTGTCAACATGGGGGCAAATTTACAAAGCTTATGAGCCACATTCACGTCATTTTCTCCACGTTAAAAGTGACTTTAAAGGTGGTGCAAGGTCCTTGTAAATACGCCCTCATGAGTGCTTTGCAAATTTAAGTCATTTCCCCGTGGTGCAAGGTCCTTGTAAATACGCCCCCATGTGTGCTTGGCAAATTTAAGTACTGACAGGGTGTGCTTGTACATAGGAGCTGTGTTGTGTTTTCAAATCATGACCAGAAAATCGTTTTTTTTTTAAAAGAAATGCTTTTTACATTTATGAGAAGGACAAAATGGTGTCTGCTTCTTTAAATAAATATTTCACTTCCCACCATGAATATGGGAGAAAAATGTGCTTGTTTGTCGGTTTAAAACACGTTACTTGAAGTCATTTAAGTTTCACAATATGTTCTGCAAGAGTTTCATAGTCAACATGGGGGCAAATTTACAAAGCTTATGAGCCACATTCACGTCATTTTCCCCACGTTAAAAGTGACTTTAAAGGTGGTGCAAGGTCCTTGTAAATACGCCCTCCTGAGTGCTTTGTAAATTTAAGTCATTTCCCCGTGGTGCAAGGTCCTTGTAAATACGCCCCCATGTGTGCTTGGCAAATTTAAGTACTGACAGGGTGTACTTGTACATAGGAGTTGTGCTGTGTTTTCAAATTATGACATAAAAAATGGTTCATAAAGAAAAGGAATGCTTTTTACATTTATGACAATGACAAAAAGGTGTCTGCTTCTTTAAATAAATATATCACTTCTCTCCATCAATCTGGGAGAATAATTTGCTTGTTTCTCGGTTAAAAAATCGTTACTTTAAGACATTTCACAATATGTAATGCTAGAGTTTCATAGTCACTATGATGATAATGATATACATTTAGAACTGTGTAGGAGGCATGGAGAAACTGAGGCTTCTGTAAGTGTCAAGGGAGGTGAGTAATGTACATTGCTCTGTTGCATACAGTCCTCATCTTCTGCGTACTCCTGGATATGCTAGACTACATCTGGACAATGAGATACCTAAGCTGAGGAAATACAGGTGATGTGATTGTGAAATGAGCAAAAATATTTGCACGTTTTTCAAATAAATCACCTGTGTTTCCTAACATTACGAATCACATTGTGCAGATGAGGTTTAGGCCTGTCCAGGGAGACAGAGGGGGTCTGGCCTTTGTTCAAGAGTGCAGTGGACATGACTCACTTCGTTGGTAGGCCTGCACATGTATTATCTCCTCTGTACTCTTCAACAAGCCTAAATTTCATCTGCAACCCTGAGTAGGCCTCACCTCAAACAAACCTCTGGATAGGCCACACCTTATCGGCATCCTGAAACAATCATTTAAAATGTTAGGGGCAGATTTATGATGGCCGTGCGCCTCTTTTGCGCCGCCGTTGTTTCACTTTTGTGACGCAGCGGCGGCGCAAAAGATGCGCCATGTTGTGACATATTTACAACTTGATGCATCTAGGCAGATGTGTCACACTGTAAAGTCCTGCGCCACATGAAACCTGCGTCAGGTTTCATGTGGGCGTTTTGTTGCAGGGTGGGCGTTCACTTGAATGAAAGCCCTGTAAAACTAACACAGTGAAATTTACAAGATTTCACTGAGTCAGCTTTATGGCATTGTTGAATCAAATCCTTACGCCTGTTTGAAACAGGCATAAGGAGTGACGCACCATGCAATGTGTGGCTTGCCCCTGTGCATTGCAGGAGTCATGTCGCGCTTGCGACGTGATTCCTGCAATGCGCCGCTTTTGCGGCACAGATGCGTGACGCATCTGTGCTGTTTTTGCCCCATGGTGCTCCGCATTGTAAATGTGGCACACCATGGGTGGCAGAGCAGCAGCGCACGTTAACTGGTGCATCCCTGGGGATGCGCCAGCTAACATAAATCTTCCCTTTTACATTTAAGTATGAGCAGGGGACTCAGAGTCGGTGAGGCTTATCCAAGGGTAAGAAGAGATGAGTCCTGTTCACTGAAAACTTGGACATAGGCCTCACCTCCTCAGCATCACTGGACATGGCTAAATAATATCTGCAAAATGTTACTCTTGTTAAACAATTTTACTATTATAGTCTCCGAGATTTGTCTCTTACTCTGCAACATCTCATTGTTGTTCTCTTTCTTTAAAGATAACGACAACATCAACCATGAGTGATAATGAGCAATCTGTTGATCTCGATCTTATCATTGAACTTGTCATTGAAACGTCAGTGGAAGTAGATCCCTTGGATGATTTATATCCTGTGGATGATGAAGAATATGATGAGGATGCTGATTTGTCAGATTTGTATGACATAGGGTGGGCAGCTGACCTGCTCGAGCCTATTGAACTATAAAGACTTTTAAAAATAAATTTAAGTCACTGGAAATGAAAAGTAACCATGTTAACCGTTTTATTTAAATTTAAATACAACTTCAAAAACAGCTTGTGTGAAGTATCTTTAATAAAATAGTGAAATATGCTAATAAAATGAGTTCAGATTCACATATAACAGAGCTCAGGTCAAATGTAGAAGCATTCCATTTCTTTGCTACTATTTGTGAGTTTTAAATTTGTCAATGCACTAAAAATTATTTTATGTAGAATTGACAACTAGTGTGTTAATTTTTTGACGACTGTTATTGATTTACTGTTTGGTAATAGTGGTTAATAACATTTTTTATTATATTTTACCACAGATTCAACTGCAGATCATTTCAAAATTAAAACATGCCTTCGAGGCAAAGGAGGAGAAAGGCTACAAAATGTCAAACACAGCAGCTTACTACATGCTTGCAGCAGTCCTCTACAATAAAAACTCGTCAAGTCACCAAAAAAGCTCCGGGTAAGACAACGAAATCTTTCCTAAGAAACATTTCCAGAAAAAAAAGTATCACTACAGAACATGTTTTAGTCCAGAAGAAGAGAGTCAATTTAAACAGGAAGGAAAGGCCCCTTAATAAAGTTAGTGGTAGAGCAGGAGAAAACTCTGTGAGTGCCGGTAGAAGGCACAATCAATTTAGGGACATTCGTACACGAATGTTCCGCAACAGGATAATTGTAAATTTGATGAAAAATGTAAAGAAAGGTCAACAGAAACTGGCTTTTTATAAGAAAAAGAAAAATGTTGAGAAAATTATTGATCAGGCTTTGGAAATGAAGCGAAAGTTATTTATTTTGGTAATCAATAGAATTAGGAAACTAAACAAGGCAATTTATGAATTCAAAACAAATAGTAGATGGAAGAGAATAGTTAATCGTACAAATTTTTGTGAAGTATTTTCAGGAGAATGGATGCATAGTTCAAGTTGTGAGGCATTTTTCAATGAGGAGAGTTACTTCCAGGACAATGATTTGGTGCATGCAGTTGACACCAGTGGTCGAGCATATGAGGTGAAAGACGGTTGTCCAGTTGAAAAAGAAAAACTTGTGTCAACAGAGGCAGAAGAGGGGTTAGGTGATGAAGTTTTAGGGAGACGTCCTAAGGGTCCAGTGTACACCTGGAAGTGTAGTAGTATTTGCAGTGTGCGACAGGATTCCATCAATTTGCTTTGTGATTTTGTACGGACATTTAATAAGAAAAGTTTAAAACAGAAAATGAAGTTGTTGCAGGAATTAGATCCATGCAGAGTGAGAGAAGTGACAGGTTTACATGGTCATTCACTGGCTTGTCTTTCCAGGAGAGTATGCCAGAGTGTTTTTCATCATTTCAGGATGCTAGCAGTCCATCATAATAAAGTGAGGAAATTAGTGAGAATGTTGTATTTTGCTAAGAGTCCAGCAATTAAGCTTAAACAATTAAGCAGTGCTCTTTTGCATGGTTCTGAAGTAGATGTGAAGAATATTTGTGAAGAAATTGAGTTTTGTTACTTTGCAAGTAAAGAGGAGAATGTTGAAATTGACCCAGAAGAAGAAAGTAATGTGGAAGAGAGTGTACAGATTTCCAGTACAGATAATTTTCAGAAGGAAATTGCCACGTTTCAGGTGAAATCAAGTGAGAGGCCTAATTTCACTTGTGTGTGTTGTCGACGCACTTATTATAAGAATCAGACTAAGTTATTGGATTTATATGCAAAAAGTGAAAGGGAAAATAATAGTGAATGGAAGGATTTCGCAACATACTTGATGGTAGAAAATTGTTTTGATTTGGGATCGGATCAACGTGTGTGTACTTATTGTTGTAACAAATTAAATGAAAACCGGATGCCTGCTAGAGCGGTTCATAATAATCTGGAATTGGGTGACATTCCTTCTGAATTGAAGGATTTAAATACTTATGAATCTATTTTGATTCAAAGTGTCCATCCCTTTCAGGCTATTGTACGAATGGAGCCAAAGACAGGGAAATTGCCTCCATCAGATTTACAGAGAGGATTAAAGGGAAGAGTTGTTTATTTGCCTCTAGATTTGAAGAAAAACATTAATACAATTGGAGTAGAGAAAGTGGAAGAGGAACCTCTGGTTATCTTAGTTAATGGGGTTCCGACAAAGAGTAAGAAAATCTGGCAAGATTTAGTGGATGTTAGGAAAGTCAAAAAGGCAACATTGTATTTGATGAAAAACAATGAGTACTACAAGAATATATGTGTTGCAGAAGAGGAAGTAAGTGAAGAAGAGGACAGCGATTTGTGTGCTGGACAAATTGAGCAAGTAGAAGCCTCTAAAAATGAAGAAATATATGAACATTATAGTGTTCATCCTTTGCATTCCAAGGAAGTCATGGGGAATGCTTTTGAGTTGTTTCAAATGAAACAAGCCAAAGGGAGTCCCATTATTGTTTGGGAGGAAAGTTTGGAAGCTCTGTGTTTCCCACAGCTATTTCCAACAGGTCAAGGAGGAAGATATGATGAGCGACCTGATCAAATTCCTGCTTCTGAATACCGCACTTTACGATTGTATCCAGAAGATCCTAGGTTTCGTCAATGCATTCCCTATTTGTTTCATCTACTGTTTGAAAGTGATCTGTCTGGACTGTCATATGCAGTGAACAACATCTTGAAAAGTGGTGTACAGATGCAAAATATCTCGGCATGGGACTTTATGGATAAAGTCAATGTGCAAGACAGTATTTTGGATTCTCACCTGATTAATCTCATGGCATGTCAGCGTGGTACTAATGAGTACTGGTACCGTCGTCATGGTGATTTAAAATGTATGCTGAGGAACTTAGGAACTCCCACATGGTTCCTCACTCTCAGCTGTGCCGAGTATGGCTGGGAAGACTTACTTGAATTTCTACGAGAGGCAAATGGAAACATTGAAAATATCGAATTCAAGACACCCGGAGAACTGTGCTCTTTGGATCCAGTGAATGTATGCATGTACTTCAATCATAGATTTGAAGCTATGATGTCTTTCATCATGAACAAGAAAAATCCACCTCTTGGAGAGGTGTTGGATTTCTTCTGGAGAAAGGAGTATCAAGCAAGAGGTGCTCCTCATATACATATGCTGCTATGGATCAAAGATGCACCCAAATTTGGAAAAGATCCGGATGACTTAGTGATGAGTTTTATAGAACAGTATTCTACATGTGCTGTTCCAAAGACAAAGGAAGACAAAAGCCTAAGAGAACAAGTTTTACGCTTTCAAAGCCATCGTTGTGGAAAGTACTGTCGTCGTAAATTCAGAAACAAGGACAAGTTCTACACAAAATGTTGTTTCGGCTTTCCACGACCGGTGATTTCTAAAGGAAGAGTGAACAGTTTGATGTCTTCGCTGCGACATAATGTGACGAGGAAATCACCCAAAAATACATACAATTTGAAAAGAAATGAAGAGTCCAAGTACATCAACGACTACAACCCAGTGATTTTGTCCATGTGGAATGCTAACATGGATATACAGTTTGTGGCTGATAACTGTATGGCTGTGGCTCGGTATGTGACATCTTACATCACAAAAAAAGAAAAGACAGAATTGAAGGATATGTGGGAGGACATTTCCCATGAAAAGAGCCTCAGTAAGAAGTTGTACAGTTTCAGTCTGAAGATGTTGTCGCATCGAGAAATCGGAGCTTACGAATGTTCTGACCGGTTATCTTCAGCAAGTCTCTATGCCAAATCTAGGAGTATCATTTGGGCGAGTCTTGGTCTTGCTGCAACGCGTAATCGAGTTCTAAAACTTGTACGGGAAATTGAGTATTTGGCGGAAAAGGAGCCAAACAGTACAGATATTTTGAAGACCAACATGTTGGATACATATTATCCAAATAGAAGCAGTCACCTCGAGAATGTTTGTCTGTATGAGGTTCTACAAAATTACATATTCAAGAGGAACATCAAAGAAGATATTGATAAAGGAGTGTATGCTGTAATTGGAAGTGAGGGATGTCTGGTCAAGCAAAGAAAATGCCAATTGGTAAATCATCGAAAATTGAGTGGCGAATCTCCTGAAAGAAAAGAGTTTTTCTATTTAGCTCTTTTGCAACTTTTCAAGCCTTGGCGTGCAGAAGAGGAACTGCTTGGAGATTTCCTCTGTTACGAAGACTCTTTCAATGCAGCCAAGGAGACCATAGAATGTCCTGTTTTTCCAAAATATCTAGAAATGTTGAATGCGGAAATCGAGCAGGAAGCAACAATTGCAGCCGAGATTGCTAGAGACAGTTCTCAGGACAGTCAGAGTTCTGTTTCATTGAGTCAGGATCCACTAGGAGGACCAGTTATCGAAAATGAAGCTGCCACTGCCATGATTGAAGTGGAAAGAGCCATGGCACATGCTCAGGAGGATGCGGTTAACTTAGAAGATTTGGAAAGACAACTCAACGTTGAGCAGAGGAAAATATATGACGAAGTTACCAACCAAATTGATCATGGATTAAGTCATGAGAAGAAAGAGTGCTCATGTACGTCGTTGAAGCCTGTCCGACTGTACGTGAGTGGAGAAGCAGGAACTGGAAAAAGTTTCCTCATTAAAGCAATTCCATGTTATTTGCAGAAAAGGACTGAGTCATCGCTGTCTTGTGTTGTCACCGCGCCAACTGGACTGGCAGCACATAACATTAAAGGTATTACTTTGCATCGTCTACTGATGCTGCCAGTGGAGCATGATAACAAATTACAATACCACAAGTTATCTGGAGATGCTTGTTGTGAAGTTTCAAGAGTCTTGAGGAAAATGAAACTTCTTATCATTGACGAAGTAAGCATGGTTTCCAATGTCATGCTTGCCTTTGTGCATTTGAGAATGCAAGAAGTTCTTAAAACAGAGTATGATGTGTTATTTGGTGGCAAACACATCATTGTTTTCGGTGATCTTCTGCAGCTGACACCAGTGAAAGGACAACCAGTGTTTAAACTACTAACACATGAAGATACCAGAAAGTGCCTAGGGAGCATTGGCAACGTTAATATATGGTTAAACTTCAATTATGCTGAACTGCGTGAAAATATGCGTCAAGCGAAGGATGAAGATTATAAGAATATTCTACAAGATGTTAGAATCGGAAAAGTGACCGAGCATGGGAAAGAAGCTTTACATGCACGATTACTGTCAAATTTGTATCCAGAAGAAGACGTTCTGCCAGAGAATATTTTTCGGAAAATTACTGAGAAGAAATCTGGAATATGTTTGATGCCAACTCTTGCAGAATGTGCCATCTTCAACAACAAAATGTTGAATTTAGAAAACCAAGAGATTGTAAAACTGGAAGCTATTGACAGAATAGAGCATATGGGAGCAACAATTATTGTGTCTGAGAATTTGAAATCTAAATTGGATTCATTAGAGAAGACTATATCTAAAACTGCTGGTTTTGAAAAGACTCTGAATGTGTGCTTAAATTGCCGTATCATTTTGAGAAGGAATTTACATGTTGAAAGAGGTCTGGTAAATGGATCAATGGGTAATGTTGTTGATTTTGAGAAATACAGAAATAGAGATGGAATAGAATTTTTAAAAATTAAATTTGATGGCATTGAGGAAGTACAGCTAATTGGTCGTTGCTCTGCTAGGTTTTTGCTTGTAAAAGACTTATATGTTCGCCGTAAGCAGTTTCCTGTTTGCTTGGCATATGCGGTGACAATCCATAAATCGCAAGGTTTAAGTGTAGACAGTGCATTGGTGAAAATTGGCAGTTCTGTGTTCAAGGAGGGTATGGCATATGTGGCATTGTCACGAGTCAGAACTTTATCGGGATTGTACTTGATTGAGTGTGATGTCACAAACATTTGTGCGGATCTAGATTGTGTTAAGGAACACAATAGGTTAAGAAGGGAGTATGCGCCACATTTGCCTCAATGTCCTTTGTTTGAGAAACGTGTGGTAGGCCGGAAACGAAGAAATGTGACCAATAGTAGGGAGGTTGTAGCAAAAAGACGAAAAGTCGATGAACCCGAAATTATAAGCAGAAAGAAAATGGATTCTGTTGAAGATGTTGTTGGTTTTCAATTTGAAAATAGTTCTGGTGTCAACTGCTATGCTAATGTAGTGGTTAATGTTGTCTTTTCTCTAGAAACTTTAAAAGAACAGATTGTGATCAATTCGGATCAAAGTTTTTGCTGTTTATTGAATTCTGTGTTAGAGAAATGTAGCACTGATAGAACAAAAATAGAAAGTGTGTCTGAAATTCGAAATCTGTTAGACAAATGTTCAGGTCAAACGCAATTCTCTCAAAATATTCAGCAAGATTGTCAGGAGTTTTTAATGTATATGCTTGATGTATTGCAAGATGAAGGTGTAGATGTAGATCATCTGTTTGGCCTTTCTTATCAATGGCAGCATGACTGCGAGAACTGTAGAGTATCAAGTACTACTAGTGTAGACTCAGAACGATTTATATATTTAACTTTGCCAGACAGTAAATCAGTGTCCTTTAATAAGCTAGTAAAAGCAGCCGATCAAAACATGGAGTGTAGCCAATGTAAGTCTGCAATGCTGTCCACATTATTTATACGAAGTTATGGCCAGTATGTCATTTTAATGTTCCAACGATGTAGACCTGATGGAACGAAATTGACAACTTTAATTAAAAATGTTGTGGCTTCGCAGTTGTCAATATCAGGAAGGACTTTTGTAACTGCAGCAATTATATATCATGACGGTCCTTCAACGACATCAGGACATTACACAGCTTATTTGAAGTCTAGAAACGGCTGGTCATTCTGCAATGATTCTGTTTTAACTTTCAAAAAAAAATTGCCTTTTGACCTTAAAAATTCTTACCTGGTGTTTTTCCAACCAAAATTTTAGGGAAAGAATCTCGGGATTTGCTCAGAGGAATTTCAAGAGGTTCTAATGGCTCCTACACTATTTGGCCTTGAGGATAAGTGTAGTACAGAGTGAAAAGTTATTTTTTAGTTTTAAGTAGTTCCTGAAAAAAAAGAAGGTTTTCTTACAGAAAGTGATGGGCACGGATTAGTTAAAGGACAACAGAGTATTTCCCAAAGCAAACGGTGTTCTTACCATAACACTTGACGTCATGGAAAAATAACTGCACTTTGAATGAGTTCTGAAAAACTGTTTCTTTTAATAAGCTAATTCAAGCAGCCAATCAAAACATGCAGTAGAGGTAATGTAAGTCTGCAATGCTGTCCACATTATTTGTACAAACCTTTGGTTATAATGTCATTTTAAAATTCCAACTATATAAACCTGATGAAAGTAAGTTTTCAACTTTAATTACAAATGTTGTGGCTACACAGTCGTTGATTTTAGGAAGAAAATTTGTAACTGCAGCTATTATATGACATGATGGTCCTTTGACAACATCCGCTTATTACACAGCTTATTTAAAATGTAAAAAAAGCTGGTGTTTCGGAAATGATTCCCATTTGACTATGAAACAATGTTGCCTTTTGACTTAAAATATTCTTACTTTGTGTTTTCAGAAGAGAGAATTTAGGGTAGGTAACTGGCCTATAATAATTCTAGGAGTTGATATAATTTTATGTACTGTTTTAAATTGCTTTGTGATTAACAGTGATCAAGAGAATTAAATAATTGTAGTAGTCATAGAGGTAGTGTAAGTGTGCCTCATAGTAAGCAGTATCAGTGTCATAGGAAATGTGGAACATGAGTGAGCAAGAAGGGTGAGATATTACTAGTACAGGATTGTGAAAGTGATCTTGAATGTTTTCTTTCTGAAAGTTGTGGAAAAAGAAAATGACGGGATTTGCTTAGAAGAATTCCAAGAGTTATAAATGGCTCTTACACTATTTGGCCTTGAGGAGAAGTGCGGTAGAGAGCGAGAAGTCATTTATTGTATGTAACATATTTGTCAAAACGATGGAGCTTTTCTTTCAGAAAGTGGCGGGCAGAAAATAATAACAGCACAACAGAGTATAAGCTGTTCATAGGACATCCTTCGACGTCATGGAAAGTAAGTTACTTTTGAGGAGTTCTGATTTCTGATTGGTTATGTTATATGTTTTTTTTAAACACAATCATTTTGATTGTGGTTTTTTTCCCCGCTGTTATATGATGAATACCTTCAACTCACTGTTTTTAGTGAAATTTGATATATTCTGAGAACAGCAAAAATAAACCATTTAACATGTATAATTAATTCTGTACTTTGTATAGTGAATTTTAATTTGTACTCGTCTTGTCTCATGCTCACTCGTCTTTTACTACCTTCTATCAATCCTCTTTACATACTCACATTGCCTTTTGTTTTATTCTCTTTCACCCTTGTTCTCTAACTCCAATTATCTTTCAACCTTTGTTTCCCTATTCCAACTCTGCTTTTTTCTTTTCTCCCTTGCACCATTTTCCAGCTTTTAGACCTTCTGCTTCGCTTGTCTTTTCCATCTTTCCTCCCTTTGTTTTCTAAATTAAATATGTTTGGGTTCTCCTTTTTTGGTGCAATCAGTTAGTATAACTCACCCTCACTCATTTATCTTTCTTTGTTGCCTCACTCAGTCTGTATCTGACACTCTTTCCTTCACTTCCTCTGTCTCCTCTCTCCCTCACTCTCTTTTCCTTATTCACCCTTTCCTTATATAGTTTACCTTACTCACTTTCTTTTAGTAGCTTACACAACTTCAATTTAGTTTTCTCTTCTATCCTTCTTTTCTGTCACTGAAAGTATCTTCATTTTTTTTCTCTTAGTAATTTACTCAATTACAATTTCTTTTTGTCTCTGACTGTCTATCACCGTTTCTTTCTCTTTTTTTTCTGCATGTTTATCTCTAACTTTATTTCTTTGTAAAATTGGATGATTTTCAATCTTTCCCCTTGTCTTTTCTAATTTTTAAATACATGTATTAATATTTTTCAAATTTTTGTTCTTTCTTTCACAGATTGAAAGTATAAAAATAACAAGTGACTAAGTTAACGACAATTATAAGGTAAGTGTTTTGTACTCTTTTCGTTACATTTCTATCACATTTAACTTCTATTAGTTCCACTGCTTCATTTCTTTAACCCTCAGTTTCCTGCCTTTGCTACTTCCCTCATTCCTTTTTCTATTACTTACTTACTCTACTCCTTCCACTCCTTTTCTCACTCCCTCTGTTCTCATAGTTCCTCACTCCTGTTCACTCACTCCGTCTCTATTACTCTCACTGTCTCTGACTCATCACTCTTTCACTACTTGTTCATTATGCTTTCTCCCTGTAGTTCAAGCACACTATTTTATTTACATTTCTTTGCTGTTTCAATTATTCCTTTTCTGTCACTTCTTCTTTTCTGCTTTCTGTTTTTTCTCTCTGTTATTCCACATGTTTTAACCTTAGTCACTGTCATACATCTTGTTTTATTCCTATTTACTTTCGCTCACTGTTTTCTTAACACTTTCCCTCAGAGTTGTTCTTTTAGTCCGGTTCTATCCCTACCTCTCACTCCACATCCTTTACTGTTTTTCTTCTTAATTTGAACATTCACTCACATTCTCTAAGAAACTCTTGTTTATTATTCTTCTACTCTCCTTTTTTTCTTTCACTTCCTTATCTATTTTGTTTTTCTCAATTATACCCTCTTACATCTTTTCTTTGGTAAATAGATCTATTAAACAGTATCTCTGTGTTACTCCCTCTAGCTGTCTTTCTTTTAACATTACTCTCTGTTTCCTTCCCTTATACTCACTCTTCCTTTTTTTCCCCCAAAAAAATTTCTGTTTCGCTTCCGGTTTGCGTACCGGCACGCGAACCGGGAAGCGAATCAAAAGAAATAGAGGTTGCCAGAGTGCTAAACATTCTAGCAATTTTTTTATAAATGGGAGGTAGTTCTGAAAAGAACTTTTTTTTATTGTTTTTGTTGTTTTATATATATATTTTTTTCTGAACATTTTTTTACTTTTTTTGTATTTTTTGAACGGTTTTATATTTTTTTAGTTTTTTTGGGGGGGGAAACGAAAATCATTCATTTTAAAGGGCTCAACAGGAGCAACAAAAAAAAAAGATAATTTACTTTCTGGGGCGTTTTGGACATTTATGATTTTCAATAGCTCTGTTGATTAAATTTATGCTACTCTCCCTATAGCAAATTAATTTGCCGCAAAAAATGCAGACTTGCTTCACGACCCCGAAGTTCATCTGAATGTTTGGGACCGTCTCCCTCGCCTCTGGTCCCGTCACTGCCTGTTCGGTTGATGTACTGGCCACAGGAGGGGGGTTTTCCTGCAGGTCACGTACCTGCGCAGCACTATAATTTATAGGGTGCCACCTCTCCATGTGCCGATGCATGGTGTAATTCCCGAAGCTGTACTTTTTATCAGTCCCTCTGGACGGAGCTTTGTCACAGATCAGACATGTGACATAGCGGGCATTTACTTTTTTTGGGCCCCGGGGAAATGTATAGAATTGCCAGATATAACTATCCTTCACATGGGACCTCCTTGGCTCTTCAGGCAAAAACTGTCTCCTCCCTTGCTCCTCTTCCTCTTCTTCCTCTTCTTCCTCCTCTTGATTAAGGATGACCTGAGGAGGTGGTCCTTCCTTCCTAGGAGGTGGTGGTGGGGGTGCACCAGCTGCAGCTACTAATGAAGCCATTTCTTATTAATCAAAATAGGTCTTCCTCTCGCAAAGTTGAAAGTCAGAGTGAGAAAAAAGGTGGGGGCTTTCATCATTTGGGAAAAAAAAATGTTCTAAACCAATGAAAAGTGTTATTTTTAGGTCACATGACCTAGCCTTACATCATTAGGAAACCAAAAGTGAAATGAACCAATGAAAAGTTTTATTAACAAGTCACATGACCTGTTACGCTTACGTTACGCGCTCCGCGACGCGCCCCGGATCGCTTCCGGGGGCTGCGCTTCGCGCCTCGGTTCGCGCTCCGGAGCACTTCCGGGTGCGCTAACGCGGCGCGTCATAAGACGCATTACGCGACAACGCGATACGTCGCGCTTACGCGACGCGTCACGATGTTGTTTTCTAACGCAGCAGTTGCGCAAACGGAACGTTTACCGGGTCGCGGCACCAAATTGAGCTAACGGGAAGCTACCCGGTGCACGGACCGGTAGCGAAACAAAAAAAAATGTAAAACAAATATATACATAAAAAAATTGTATTAAAAACATACAAAATATTTTTTTCGATTTAAAGAAGAATACATTTTAAAGCTTTTGATATTTGCTATTAAAAAAACATTGAAATTCACTGAAAAAACCATAAGTTATAGACCATATATAGTTAGGAATTAGCATTTACAAAACCTTGAAAATTCACTGAAAAAACCATAGGTTATACACCATATATAGTTAGGAATTAGCATTTACAAAACCTTATTTTACTCACACAAAACCATTGAAATTCGCATATATAGTTAGTTGCACTAACTATATATCGCGCACCGGCAATCCACTGCTGATCATGTCACATATTACATCATTCATGACATGGTCAGTGACATCACTGATGACATCACTGATGACATCTCAAATGACATCACTGATGACATCACTGATGACATCTCAAATGACATCACTGATTACATCACTGATTACAACATCCAGTGACTGTATGTTTCTGTAAAGTTAAAATATGTCTTACAAATTGAAGAATGAGTGGATTTATAAGTGTCTGGATGAAGTATTTAGTAGGTGCATGACTGACTGTATGAGTGAGTGATTAAATGTGTCTCACTGAGTGCATGGGTTAGTGACTAAACTGTCTTAATTTGTGCAGCATTATATATGTTGTTCTGTAAACTGCTGCATGTGTTGATCAGTAGCTATATGAGTAACTATATGGGTTATTGATTGGTTGCCCAAGTATTTGTATGGGAGACTGAGTGTGTGTGTGGGTGGCTGGGAGGTGTATGACTCTGTGCATAGATGTGTGAGCAGTTGATTCACTAGATGTATGGGTTCAAAAGTGCATGTGGAAATAGCTGTATGGGCGGTTGACTGTGTGCATGAGTGTATTGGTGAGTGAATGGATATCTCAGTGCTACATGTCAAAGTAAGTACATATGTAAAACACAGTACATTTGAGAGTTGACATATATAATAACTGTGCATAAGAGCCAGTGAATGTGTGAGTGGCTGTATGGATCATTGTGAACTTGTATAAAAGAGTAAATATGTGTTAGTATATGTTTGAATAAGTAAGGTGTGTATAACTGTATAGTTGAGAAAATGGAGGTGTGATTGATTCTTTGCATGACTGACTAGGTGTGTGTGTAACTCCATGGATGAGTGACAGTCTGTGAGTGTCTGTTTACACTGAGTGTATCTAAGGTTATATTAGAGTCTGAAGAGGTTCATCGTATTATCACATGAATGATGTCATCAGTGATGTGATCAGTAATGTCAAATGAGATGTCATCAGTGATGTCATCAGTGATGTCATTTGAGATGTCATCAGTGATGTCATCAGTGATGTCATTTGAGATGTCATCAGTGATGTCATCAGTGATGTCACTGACCATGTCATGAATGATGTAATATGTGACATGATCAGCAGTGGATTGCGGGTGCGCGATATATAGTTAGTGCAACTAACTATATATGTGAATTTCAATGGTTTTGTGTGAGTAAAATAAGGTTTTGTAAATGCTAATTCCTAACTATATATGGTGTATAACCTATGTTTTTTTCAGTGAATATAGATATATATATCTATATTCACTGAAAAAACCATAGGTTATACACCATATATAGTTAGGAATTAGCATTTACAAAACCTTGAAAATTCACTGAAAAAACCATAGGTTATAGACCATATATAGTTAGGAATTAGCATTTATAAAACCTTATTTTACTGACACAAAACCATTGAAATTCGCATATATAGTTAGTTGCACTAACTATATATTTCGCGCACCCGCAATCCACTGCTGATGATGTCACATATTACATCATTCATGACATGGTCAGTGACATCACTGATGACATCACTGATGACATCTCAAATGACATCACTGATGACATCACTGATATCAACATCCAGTGTCTGTATGTTTCTGTAAAGTTTAAATATGTCTTACATATTGAAGAATGAGTGGATGTATAAGTGTCTGGAAGAAGGATTTAGTAGGTGCATGACTGACTGTATGAGTGAGGGATTAAATGTGTCTCACTGAGTGCATGGGTTAGTGACTAAACTGTCATAATTTGTGCATCATTATGTCTGTTGTTTTGTAAACTGCTGCATGTGTTGATCAGTAGCTATATGAGTAACTATATGGGTTATTGATTGGTTGCCCAAGTATTTGTATGGGAGACTGAGTGTGTGTGTGGGTGGTTGGGAGGTGTATGACTCTGTGCATAGATGTGTGACCAGTTGATTCACTAGATGTATGGGTTCAAAAGTGCATGTGGAAACAGCTGTATGGGCGGTTGACTGTGTGCATGAGTGTATTGGTGAGTGAATGGATATCTCAGTGCTACATGTCAAAGTAAGAACATATGTAAAACACAGTATATGTGAGAGTTGACATATATAAATAACTGTGCATAAGAGCCAGTGAATGTGTGAGTGGCTGTATGGATCATTCTGAAATTGTATCAGGGATTGTATAAGAGAGTAAATATGTGTTAGTATCTGTTTGAATAAGTAAGGTGTGTATAACTGTATAGTTGAGGAAATGGAGGTGTGATTGATTCTTTGCATGACTGACTAGGTGTGTGAGTAACTCCATGGATGAGTGACACTCTGTGAGTGTCTGTTTACACTGAGTGTATATAAGGTTATATTAGAGTCGGAAGTTCATCGTATTATCACATGAATGATGTCATCAGTGATGTGATCAGTCATGTCAAATGAGATGTCATCAGTGATGTCATCAGTGATGTCATTTGAGATGTCATCAGTGATGTCATCAGTGATGTCACTGACCATGTCATGAATGATGTAATATGTGACATCATCAGCAGTGGATTGCGGGTGCGCGAAATATATAGTTAGTGCAACTAACTATATATGCGAATTTCAATGGTTTTGTGTGTAAGGTTTTATAAATGCTAATTCCTAACTATATATGGTCTATAACCTATGTTTTTTTCAGTGATATATATATATATATATATATATATATATATATATATATATATATATATATATATATATGTAAATTATTTTAGAAGTATCCATGGTAAGTCAATAAAGACAATGAATTTTCACTTGCTGCACTGAATCAAATTGCACTAACAGTTGTGTGAAGTAGACCGCGAATTTTGTTATGTAAAGTGATCTCTTTCGGCACAATTCCAGATTCCAGTGTTGCAGTATTAACTGGGGAACTTTGCTTGGAGACCAGCTTCTTGGCAGATCCTGCAGTTGATTCGGGCAGGATAACTTGACGGCTTCCAATTAACAGTAGAGTCAAAGGCTTGTTCTATGACATCCAAAGATACAGATCATGTACACTGTAGTGTCACGGCCTATGATGATCATAGACCCCCGTACCTTATGCAGGGCCTGGTATAGCGAGGCATTGCAAATGACGACACAGAGACAGGTGTGAGTTTCAACAGGGTGTCGTGCTCTTGCGGGCAACTTCTCGAGACTCCCTTGCCACGCCTAGCAGTCCATCTCTTTTTTATTAGTTAACCCCACGTGACATTGGAGTTTGTTCCAACTTGACCAGACAGTGAGGTGTGTCCACGTGAACACCCTTCAATGACAACAGTGTGGTTCCACGCTCCAGTTGTTGCCACTGGAGTGACACCACAGGCACCACAAGCAAAAAGGGAGTGAGCTTTGCATAGCAAATTACTCTATTTGCAAATTATTGAATTACAACCACATTGTTGTACCCAGAGCCAAATACAACAGTATTAACACTTTCCTAAAGGAATTCTCTTCTTGCAAGGCCCCACTACCTATACTGTTCGTACCCATGGGTAAGATCAAGAAAAAGAAATAAAAACAAATAATGTTTTGCCTTGAAATAATTTTCGCTGAAAAAGTCAGAGACAACCAGCGGCAGCAGAACCAGCTGCAGTCAACCAGAAACCTAGATAGAATTTTCCCTCTGCTTTCTTTTCCTGGATGAGCTGAGCATAAGAAACATTGGCAGTAATCTAGTAGAGCGCGTACTGCATTTGAGATTGTATTTTTTGGTGAACTTTGCAAAAAAATACTGTCCCTTATCCAGGGGCATTGTTCTTCATTTTGTGGTATTTCTATGAGCTGGCTGAGACACCTATTAATTAATTTAGCTTTTAAATATATTCTTACACGAGAAAAGCTGAGTTATTGTTTTAGGTATATATCAGCGTCTTATATTTGTTGATTTCTACACTCTTTTTGGTTGTGGACTCCCTTCAGTCAAGACTGAATTGCATATGACTGGGTCTAAACTGGGGTGGCATAGTGAGCAAAAGAACAATGGATTGTACCCAGATCTCTTGACTGGGGGTGAATGTTTTATATGCTCTGCATTCTGTCCATCATCTGGGTGTCTTTTGCTTTTTCGCCCTAAGAGTGCAGACTATGCCCAGACGTGGGTCCCGGGCTCACTGTGCTGCTGGATTCAAGCTAGCCTGGCTGATGGTGGGTGATGCCCCAAAACCGGTCCCAGGATGTGTGTTTTCGGGCCAGGGAGGACCTGGCTTGGCAGTTTGGGCTGGACTGTTCCCATGGGGCACTGGGTCAAGATTGATTTGCAGATGACTGGGTCTGAATTGGGATGGCATAGTGAGCAAAAGAACGATGGCTTAAAACCAGATCTCTTGACTAGGTGTGAATGTTTTATTTGCTCTGCATTCCATCCACCATCTGTGTGTCTTTTGCTTTCTCACCCTAAGAGTGCCGGGTATGCCCAGACGTGGGTCCTGGGCTCACTGTGCCACTGGATTCAAGCTAGCCTGGGTGATGAGGGGTGATTCCCCAAAACCGGTCCCAGGATGCTTGTGTTCGGTCCTGGGAGGACCTTTGGCAGTTCAGGCTGGACTGTTCCCATGGGGCACAGGGCCAAGACTGATTTGCATATGGCTCGGTCAAAACCGGTAGGCAAAGTTGATGAAGCAAGATTTCGCATATTACGCGACTTGCTTAAATCAAGAACCTCGAATCACATTATAATCCTATAATTCAATCTGTACGTTTTACTAATTTCCTTTTATTTTTGGATATGCATGTATCTTAGTGATGCTTGCCTATGTGTTTACTAATACGAATAACTCGTGTCCCTAAAATGGCGGCCGCTTGATGGGTTTGCTTCTGCGCATGCGTTAGTCACACTCACGTGACGTGACGTGGTTGCAGTTCTGGTGGGAAAATGTGTGCATGCGTGCTTGCGTCTAAAATGGGTGTCGGTGTTCTAACGTGGTGAAGCTCGTGCAGATGCTCTCGTGTTATTGTCTGTTGCACTAATTATAATGCCATAGTCAATTTAAGGAATATAAAGTAGCTACTCATAGTATGCAGTGAATTCATTTATTTCTATGTTTTAATTTGTTTTCGCTTACTTTTCATGTACCGCGGTATTGAGGGTCTGATACAATGCTCAAAGACTCCATATTGATGTGATATCCTGCGCATGTCCATATTCTACCGGTGGCATTGACCAAGTGCCAACTGAAGGTCCCTGCCAAGACGTGCCTGGGAAGATGCACCTTCACCCAGCCGGAGAAGCTAAAATATGTTACATTAGAAACAAATGTTATATTTTCTATTGTATTCTGTCATTTCTATCGTGAGAACCCCAAACCTGCTAGGCGGTCTCAGAAAATGGTAATTTAGGCTTGTAGAAGTTTATTCTGATTGGTGTGTTGACCTATCCTACTTGGGGACCAATCGAAATTGGGGATTCTGACACTTGCAACATTTGGGGGGTGGTACACTGACCCGAAAACAGTATAACTAGCCTAGGATTAGCTAGAGAATTTGTCCGACTTGTCTGAATAGCTGACCTGTCACTGACCCAACGCACTCAATAGGTGACTAAATACAGAGCGCTGCGGAGCACTCTGTCCGAATTTGACCATAGACTCAAAGGTTTTACTAAACCTTACGTGCTGGCGGAGCACTTTGCTGGGGAGTTCGCTAACCCAATCGGGGTTCTGACTGATAGCTGCAGAGAGGGTGGAGCGCAGGCGTTGCTTCCGAACTGCGGGTGCTGGTCGTGCCTTGGTGGTCCTGTCCTGATCCTAATCTGGTTTTCCTGTCCTGTCCTGGGGTGTCCAATCTGCACCTGCTGTCCCATAGATGACTGTCCTTCCTTGGGGTATTTCCTGTCCTTAACTGACCCGTGGCCAGGGTTGGTCTGCACACCTTTCTAGGTAAATATAGGGCGAAAACTCTATACTGCACTTTCTATTTTCTGTTTTTGCTTAAATAAAGACATTCCTTGCATACGTTAAAGTTTCCATGTTTTCCGCAACCTACTATAAAAGTCATACAGTATATTTTCCTTAGCATGTCCCTATGTTTCCCTACCTTTTAGAACACATTCTCTCCATCCTGTTTATGAATCATAAATGTGGTATATAATTTTCTCCTGCAATCTGATTTTGACGTAATGATGCTAGAACTATAGCGTGCTCCACTTTTTCCCCTTCCTATAGATGTATAGGATTTCCAAATCCTTTACCTTGAAGTATTTTCTAAACAGTAAGATTCTAGTTCGTGATCCATTTCCGAAATCTATTTAGCATATCGCTTTGGTATTACTTTCCTATAGACTCATAAATGGTTGCCTTAGTTTTCTTTTTATATGGTTATGTGCTCTTCATTATTCTGATTATAGATTGTCTTCTTGTTGTAAATTGCATACTCTCAGAATCTGATTTCTAAGATAAACTTTTAAAACTTCCCAGTAGTCTGTGGTTATTTGATGAATACAGAAGAAATAAAAGTCGGTATTGTATTTTGCCTGCCTTTCTTTTACAGCTAGCTCTCTGATCCGTTGTGGTCATAGGTACCCGTAACGGTGGATTGGTAAGTCGGGTACAATAGAAATAAATAGGAAGGAACCAGGGTTACTGGTAGTAGAGTTGTTAGGTCACCCGATTAATATATATATGAGAAATTGGAAAAATATGGGCCTGGTACGTGTATGGTGAAATTATTGGCCGGGTGACCTGCGATCTCTATCAGTAATTTTCTGGTAGCAGAGCTATGGTTAGGGACTAGTTAAAGTTAGGTAGGACTAGTTAAGCTAGATAGGGTGGATGCTGCTAATATTTTTGCTGCTATAAGGGTAAACAGTTTGTGTGACTTGATCAATCACGTGAAATGTTTGCTTTGAAAAATTATGAAATGTTTTAAATTGTTTTTCCTATTATTGTACTGATATATGTATTAACCCACTCATTAGTAAAGTGTTTATATGTTTGTTGGGAATCCCCGGGGAATTGAATAGCGAGTGGTGAAGAGAATCCACTTCGCTTTGAGGTCACTGGCCTAAGGAAAGTTGGTGCAGGTTAGGCAGAACTGGAAGCACTAACTAGGGTTTTTCTGAATGTATGTTTAAATAAATGATAGCAACGAGTTCGCTGGCAAAACTTCTATTGTGATATAACCTAGTAAGGGTCACACCGGAAGGAGTAGCAGGTTCGTCGGAGCTTGGGTGATAGCAAAGGGGTTCGCTAGTAAAACTTTAGGCTCTGTATATATCCCGAAAAGAAGTGGATGAGTCGAAGAAGTAGCAGGTTCCTAATGCTTGAGTTAAGGGTAGGCAGAAGA
The DNA here is from genome assembly GCF_964261635.1 of Lissotriton helveticus. Classification (NCBI taxonomy): domain Eukaryota; kingdom Metazoa; phylum Chordata; class Amphibia; order Caudata; family Salamandridae; genus Lissotriton; species Lissotriton helveticus. Next base: position 871,912,731 of record NC_136068.1, on the reverse strand, counting down.
GATCTATCCGTAGTGAGTGAAAAGTAAATGGAAGTAGTTTACTTGCAGTGAAACAAATCTTTGCTGTCTGGACACTTGGGTACAGTAGCGAATGTGTATTCGTTTGTAAAATAACAAAGCACTTGCACTTTTAGAGAGAAATTAAGTTTCCGTTACCTTGTGAGGGAGGGAGTCAGTTGCGGAGCTGCTCTGACGTCACTCTGTGCCGCGTTGGGATTGGTAGACGCAGCGGGTGTGTAGCGGAGCTGGAATTGTAAAGGAGGGGTGAGTGCCGAAGCGTGAGAACCTGTCTTGCGAAAGGCCGTGCACCCATTGGTCGAGATTATTTGAAACCGTGCACTTCATTGGTTGCACGAAAATAAAAAATGCACTTGGATTGGAGGTGATTTGTAAACAGAGTCCCTAGCAGAAAATCGTATGTGGCACTCGTATAGACCGCATACTAGACCTGATCCACGACATTTAGGGTTTGAGAACGATCAGTGGAAAGGGCATAAAACCGACATTATGTACGGAAATAAGAGAAAACTATCCCTTGTAAACAAAGTAAAGAATTATTTTAAAAAGGACAAGCCGATTAAAACCAGAGAAGGTGTTGTCATTCCGCCACCTAATACTCCACATCTTTCATGATGTTTGATAAAGGGTACCACTCGTGTGTATGGTTGGAAAACTGGGCGGAATACACCAAGGATGACGGAATTTTGGCTTTTCCCTTAGAAGGTACATTCAATGGCAGAATTCTATTTAATTTGAGAACCCGAATGAATGACTTACATCCCAGACCTAGATTAACGCAGTACGAAGCTTTAGAGGAATGGGAGATCGAAGCTTTTGAGAGAGATAAGCCCCGAATGGATAAAGGGTTAACAAAATGTTATCCAAAACTGAAACAAGAGACCAGAGACAAAAAGATGAAACAGTGGAGACAGAATATGATCGTAGAAGGGCTGTTTCCAATGATGTCAATGGGTGGTCCTCCTGCAGGAGAGAAGAGAACAGAAAAATGCAAACATTGGGTGCCCATTGGGGAGTCGAATGATGAATTATTAGATGACATGTTTATGAGAAGTCCGCCTCCTTATAATGAAGGACACAGACCCTCTAGTGAAGGGGATAATTCTCGGAGACCTCCTCCCCGGGAAGAGGCCAGATCAGTAAGTGTAGGAGAGGGTTGTCAAATACCTCTGTATAATGAGGGTTTGGGACCTCTAGGTGCTAGAGATATCTGTCAAAGAACACCATTTAGTGGGGAGTCAAGATATACGAGAGAAAGAGACTTCTGCTCTAGACCTCCCTACGAAAGTGAGGCAAGGCCTTCAACATCAGGAATTCCGTTCTCAAGACCCCTGTCTGAGGAGGAACCAAGATCCCGAGGCACAGGAAGTCTGTTCCCAAAACCTAATTACGGTGAAGGACCAAGTGAGACACATCCCACTGCCCCAAGTTATGCCCCAACTTTGACCCCGCAGGTATTACATGACAATTCTTTAGACAGGATACTGGAGGACAGGGAATGAGAGGCTCTAGCTAAGCAGAGAGCCAAGATAATTCAGAAAATCTCCCAGTTAAATACAAGTCCTGAAGCCTTGACAATCCCGGTAACTATTGGACCAGTGGTTCCGCTGTATGGGGATAGACAGGGAAGTCGGAAGACTCCAGTTATTACTCCAGTTGTAGCACAGCCAAGACCGGAGCCCTTAATTGTGGATGACCAGACCAGTGAATGTGAGTCCGAGGTCTCGCTAATGGATCTGCCCATTAGGGGTGCAGGAAAAAGGTTACAGAAAAGACATAATCCTTTCAACACGAGGGAGATTCAAATGGAGTCGACTTCGGGTACCAAAAGTGTCACATTGGTGACTCCTGAAGAGATTGAAAGATGGAGTCGAGAGTTAGAAAAACAAACTCCTCAGTCGAAACCTTTAGATATCTTCAAGCTGAGGATAGAAATGGAAGAGCTAATGGCAGGAAATGTAGGTTCAGACAGATTAAATACCTATTCTGAAGAAGAGTTGCTGTTTATAGGCAAGAGTGTTACCCGAAACACCAGAGTGCTCCATGAAAAATTAACAGACACTGCAGCTAGTATGGGAATCGATATTTCAAAATCAAAGCCACTGCAGAAACCCTATAGAGCTGATTTTTCAGACAAAGATCTGGAAAATATGAATGTGTCAGGGAAAAAGGCGCAGGTTAAGGAATTATTGACTGTGTTGCAAAAATGGGGAGACGTAGAAAAGTGGAAAGCCAGGTGGGCAAAGAAGAAAGATGAGGCCAGATCTAAACAGACGTCTTCTGAGTTCGTCCAAAAGGAAGCTGACAAACCTGAGCAGTTATACCCTATGCGTGAAGTGCCAGGTGGAAAATACGTGCACATTCCATGGTCCAGACAGGATATTGTGTCCTTTACCAATGACTTTCCAAAATTACGAGAAAAGCCTGTGGACTGGTACAGGCAGGTGGAAAGGTTTGTAAAGGTGCAAAGTGCTTGTGGAAAGACCTGGATGGGTTTTTCGACATTGTGGTTCCTGTGGATTTATGGACCGAATGCAAGGTTGCCATTGATTGGCCCAACAAAGAGTATGATAGGGACCCTGTAACAGGTGCTCCCTCTGATGAGGTGATGAGAAAATATGATCAGATCATGTTACATCTGAAAAAGAAGGTGCCTGCAAAGGAAACTGATTGGACCAAATAGATAGAACCACGCAGGAAAGGGATGAGTCTGTGCACTCCTTTTATGAAAGACTGTTACAGGTGTTCAAAACTTACAGTGGTATAGATAACATCGAGATGAAGGATATGACCCACTTCATTTACAGGTTTGTAAACGGTTTAAGACACGAAATTTGCCAGTGGATCAAAGACAATAAGATTTTTTGGCACAATCTAAGAAAATGGATGAGGTCTTACGGTACGCAAAGTACTGTGAGGACGAGATGGCAGATAAACGAAAGGCACTAAAAGAAAAGGTCATGTGGGCACAAGTGAAGCTAGCAGAACAACAGGAAAAGCAAATGAATAAAATGAATAAGAATACCCAAAAATCAAGGCTCTGGGGGTGGGGGGAAGCCCAAGGTAAAAATGAGCAGAGAGGAAGCTAAAAAGAAATTTCCCTGCCGCCAGTGCGGAGAAATCGGGTACTGGAGAGACGAGTGTCCATATTTACAGCATGAAAATACCCAAACCCCTGATTTAACTCCACAGACGCAGAATGAAAAACCAAGAAAGACTCAGCATCAGGTAAAGGCAAGTCAATTGCCCCGAGCGCCAAAACCAAATTATAAGGGAAAATCACCACAGGGTGATGACATAGAGATCTGGGGAGGCAATGAGAATAGAAATGCAGCAACTTCGCAGTTTTTGTTGAATGATACTTTTCTCTGTGACGACCAATACTTACGGGGCCTGAGAGGAGAGGACGAGGAGTGTGTTCTTGGCGCCTCCTTGCCGGTAGACCAGTCAGGGCCATACATTGAAGGAAAGGTTGATGGAAATGATGTCACCTTTCTATTGGACACTGGTGCTACCCGTTCTACTGTGAGAACAGCGGACGTTCCAAACCTACCCCTCTCGGGAGAAGCAATCCAAGTAGTGGGTGTGTCTAATCAATTGATTAGTAACCCAGTTACTGAGCCCATGGAGATCACAATAGGGAATTTCAAAGAAATGCATAGATTTGTAGTTTGTGATACCAGTCCAGTAAACTTACTGGGACGTGATTTTTTGTGCAAAATGAACTGCACCATCTTTTGCACACCAAAAGGCGTCGAAATTCAAACCCCAGACGAGGATGGCATATACAAATTAATGTTAATTAGACCAGACTCAGAAATTAAACAAATGACTATACAAGACTTACCTGAAGAACTCCGAAAGACAGTGAAACCAGGAGTATGGGACTTTACAGGAAAGGATGTAGGATTAATGGCAAATGTAGACCCAATACAAATAGCCATGAAAGAAAATGCAGTTTATCCCAATACCAAGCCATACAAAATGAGTGCAGAAGTGAGAGCAGGAGTTGCCATTGAAATAAAAAGACTGCTAGAAGCAAACATCATACAAGAAGTGATGAGTAGTCCGTGTAACTCACCCATAATTGGAATCAAGAAACCTAGTAGCAAGTACAGGGTAGTGCAGGACCTGAGAAAGGTAAACAAAATTGTAGTTCCCTGTTGTCCTATTGTTCCAAACCCAGCAGTGATCCTGTATCAGATTCCCTGGGATGCTGAGTGGTATACCGTAATAGAACTGTGTCACGCATTCTTTTCGATTCCATTACATCCAGATAGCAAATTTATTTTCTCATTTGCTTTCGACAGTCACGTGTTCATTTGGAATCGCGTCCCTCAAGGGTACTCTGAGAGTCCCTCAATCTTTAATCAGATTCTAAAAAAGTGCCTTGAATCTTTAGTGTTACCAGGAAAATCTGTTTTGGTGCAATATATAGACGACCTTTTGGTGGCGTCTAAAAGTCATAGAGATTGTGTGATTGACACCATTGCTTTACTGAATCACCTAGGTGAAAAAGGACATAAAGTGTCCCCTGACAAATTGCAGTTCTGTACAAAGTCAGTGAAATATCTGGGGCACCAGATAGAAAAAGGCATCAGAAAAGTTACCTCAGAGAGAGTCAAGATAATTCGAAACATGCAGTTACCCCGTACACAGAAAGAAGTCAGAATGTTCCTTGGGGTGGTAGGTTACTGCAGGCAATGGATTGTGGGATTTGCAGTCCTGGCAAAACCTTTGATAAAAATGACAAAGAAAGGAGCAAAAGACCCCGTGGAATGGGATGACGAAAGCTTAACCGCATTTACTAAATTACGAGAATGTCTGTGTACAGCCCCTGCTTTAGGGATGCCTGACTATTCCAAGGAATTTGCCCTATTCTGACACACGAGACAATTGTGCACTGTCAGTCTTAACTCAGGAGCATGGTCTGACTAGACGGCCAGTGGCATATTTTTCTGCCACTTTGTATCCAGTGGCTGCTGGATTACCTGGATGTCTGAAAGCAGTAGCTGCAACTTGCACGAGTTTAGAACAGAGTGAATCTATTGTCATGGGACATCCTGTAACTGTGTATGTTCCCCATGCAGTTGTAATTTTACTGACCCGAACTAAGACCCAGTATCTCACCCCTAGTCGGCTGACTAAATACGAGAGGATTCTCGTGGGTGCTGCGCATGTAGTCATGACTCGGTGTAATATCCTGAACCCAGCTACCCTGCTCCCTGAATCAATGATTACAGAAGCCAAGGGAGAGGACGAGCATGACTGCATAGACCTGACAGAATTCAGTACTAAACCCCGCCCAGACATTAAGGAAATGCCTTTGCCTGTGGAAGATGAGGATCTGTTCGTGGATGGCTCATGTTTGAGACACGAACTTGTAGGCCTAAGTGCTGCTTATGCTGTAGTCTCTGTAAACAAAATTAAAGAAGCTTCCTGTTTATTTGGAGTAAAGTCTGCACAAGTAGCCGAATTGATTGCATTGATAAGAGCCTGTAAAATTGGGAAAAACAAAAGAATAACAGTATATACTGTCAGTCAGTACTGTTATGGGGTTGTGCATGACTTCGGCCAATTGTGGCTACAGAGGGAGTTTCTGACTTCTTCAGGTACTCCCATCAGAAATGGAAAAGTTGTACAAGATTTACTGGAGGAAATCCAATTACCAAAAGAATTGGCAGTGGTCAAATGTGCTGCTCATAAATCTGGCCTTGACCCTATAACATTGGGAAACCGATTTGCTGATGAAGTGGCTCAACATTGTGCCAGAAATCGCATGTCTGTAAATGTTAAACTGGGGGGACCTGGAAACAGCTGCCAACTTATGGTGTTTGAAGAGGTGCCTACCTGAGAAGAGTTGAGAGATTGGCAGCATGCGGTGCCAGCAAAGGAGAAAGAAAAATGGAAGAAACTTGGTTGTCGACCGAGAAGTGAGGTTGGTGTCATTGTGGGCCCAAATGGTATGCCTGTGTTGCCTAGACATCTGCTTGCTTCTATGGCCAGACTGATACATGGAGATTCACACACTGGTAGGGATGCCATGGTTCTGGTTTTCCAACAAACATGGTACAATCCGAAGTTCAGGAAGGTAGCAGAGTCACTCTGCCAGAGGTGCTTAACATGTCAGCAGTTTAACGCTGGGAAAAGGACAGTAGTCGATTGGGAAAAATTGGAAAATCAGGAGGTCCCTTTGTAAGACTACAGATTGACTTTATCACACTGCCTCGCTGTGAGGGAATGAGATATGTCCTTGTCATTGTCTGTCTGTTCTCAAAGTGGGTGGAAGCCTACCCTGCTAGAAAGAATGACGCCATAACTGTAGCAAAATTGTTACTACGAGAATTAATACCTAGGTTTGGGGTTCCAGTCACTATTGAATCAGATAGAGGCGGACATTTTCAGAATGAGATAATTGAGCAACTCTGTAAAGCATTCAAGATCACACAGGTGCTGCACTGTGCATATCGTCCGGAGGCTTCTGGAGTGGTGGAGCAAATAAATGGCACTATAAAATCGAGACTAGGAAAGATGTGTGAATCTACAGGCATGAACTGGATAAATGCTTTGCCTCTTGTTCTGATGGGACTTAGAAGTATTCCAGATCGAAAAACAGGCCTGAGCCCTCATGAAATCCTGATGGGAAGAGTGATGAGACAAGCATGGGTACCAGGACATAAACTGATAAACATTTCTGATGATTTGGTACTTGAGTACTGCAAGCAACTGGGTGACCAAGTGCGTTCTATCTCTCGCCAGATTGGGGAAGACGCCGTCGCCAATCCAACAACTCCAGTCCACAAATTGGTTCCTGGCGACTGGGTTAGACTCAAGAAACATGCTCGTTCGAGTTGCCTGGCACCGAGGTGGGGAAAACAACGCCAAGTGATACTGGTGACCACGACAGCGGTGAAGTGTGCCGGCGTTCCAAAGTGGATCCATGCCAGCCATACAAAGAAGGTTATTCCAGACGAGAAAACTGACGCTGAAGGTTGTCCAGCTGAGGGGTCTGCAGAAGTTGGTCCTGAAGTAGCTGATGACGAACAACCGAGCACCAGTCAAGATGATTGGATACCCATAATCGACCTGACTAATGACCCGATCAGAACAAGAAGTCAAACCTATGCAGATAGAGAGTGGGATAGAGAGGAAGAGATAGGCACAGGCGAAGATCCTCAGATTATTGAGATACACGTCAAGTCTGAAGAGGAAGAAGGTCAGACAGGGACAGAGCAAGTGATCGACACACCTCCACAAACCCCTGAAATTGAAAAGGGACAGAGAAGAACTAGTGAAAAGGTTCAAGCAGAAGAAAATCAAGGGATCGAAGTGCTTGAACAGGATCAGATAGAACTAGAAGAACATGTTCAGGACACAGAAACAGAGACGCTCGAAAGTCAAAATCAGAATACACCTGAACAAGGCCAGCTTAGTAACCAGGCAGAAGAAATAGAAATAAGACCTGGAACTAGTCAGACAGGAGGGGAAGAAACAAAAGCAGAAGTGCCACAAACAAACGAAAATAAAAGAGCATTAGAAGAAAGCCAAATCACAGTGCCAACTAAAAGACTCAAGAAAAAGAAACATATTGAACCAAGATATATTAAGTGACTGAGACTGAGAGTAAAAACAGTAGAGGAGAAACTTGCAGAAAGAAGGAAAAGTCCTCGTATTGCAGAGCAAATTGGAGAAAGTTCACAAAGGAGGAGTGACCGAATAAAAAGACTGAACGAAAAATACCAAGATCCTGAATGGACATATTTAATTTTGGAGGAGTTTGAGGATCTTGATATAACTGACGAAAGTGACGAAGAACAGACAGCTGATTATTCTGCCGAAGAAGACGAACCAACCTGAAGTTGCACAGGGTAGGCTACCTGTGCAAAGTTACAAAGAGGGGTTGAGAAATCTTCTTCTGAACGAAGATGTCTGATTCAAATGTGAATGGAAGGCCTAGACGCAGTTGTTGTAAAACATGCTGCAGAGTATGTATATGTAGCAGAGCTATAGTGTTAATAATTTGGATAGGACTAACAGTTTTCATTCCTTATATGGTGAGCAAAAATACTAATATTGACCCTACTCAGACTGTGACTACTGACATTGAAGAACTGACAACACGAAGTGTAGAAAGACGTGAAAAAGCACTCAGACAAACAAAACGAGACTTAGAAGCATCAGATGAGGAAGGACTACACTATCATGGAGTTGAAAACCAGACACATTTAAATGTATTTGCTAACCTTATAGTGCACTATGTAGAAACTATGGAAATAGAAGACTGTTATGTCTGCATGAAGCTACCTACTTCTGTAGCTGAAGGCGTGACTTATCATCACCTACCTTTGACCTATGGAATTTCCAGTAGCATTCTAGCTAGTTTATTTTACAAAAGAGGACCGTTACAGTACTACTACTCTAACTCTGACGTGATATTTTCTGAGCTTCCAATACGTGGAAATCTGAATCCTGTACATACTAAAAGTGACGTTACACGTTATATGGGAGAATATTTTCTGACTATAGGTACCATAGACTTAAATGAAGCACACAGAGATAACTTGACCTGTTCATTACATGAACAAGAAAAAATGTTTCTAAACATGGCAGAGAAAAGAAGGGAGGGTTTCCAAAGAAAGGCAAATTATAAGAGACAGAAAACTCCTAAATGGGCTGATAACATGGAAAGCACCTCAAAGGGTGGGAGTGGTCTTGCTTTGTTGCTGGATTTTGAAAGAAAAGGGAAACTCTGTCTTCACCGCGAGAAGACTAGTTATTATAATAACATTTTCATTGGTTCCAGTCAATGTGAGCACAATTACAAGGTAATTGGAGGTTGGGGTTTCAAAAATGGGTCAGAACCTGTGTTTCCCGGAATTTATTATATATGTGGAAACAAGGCTTATTTCAAATTGCCGGATCACTGGTATGGAAGCTGCTACTTTGGCATTGTCTTCCCGAAAATATACCATGTGAAGGAAATTGCTGGAAGCAATGAAAACACTAATGGCTTAGTGCGTAGTAAAAGAGAAAGCGTAGGAGAAATAATGGGTAGTATTCTTAGTGCACTGATACCTGGAGTGGGAGTGGTTCTGAACACACACAGAATTTGCAAATTATCCACAATAATGGATGTGTTGTCTACTGACACAGCTCATGGATTCCTGCTGGTCAATACCGAAATGGTTGCGATCAGATCAATGGTTTTGCAGAACAGACTTGCGCTTGACACCTTATTAGCAAAAGAGGGCGGAGTCTGCCGGATGTTGAAAGCGCAACATTGTTGCACTTACATACCGGACAAAAGTGTACAAATCAAAAAGTACGTAAAGAACATTACTAATTTGGAAAAGGAACTCAAACCACTGGAGGTTGATAGTGCCTGGAAGAGACTTACTGATGGTCTCTCCACTGTAGGTCATTGGTTTGCTAATTTAGGTAAAGGTTTATTGTTTAAGGTACTGATGCCAATTGGAGTGATAGGTTTCATCATATTTCTCCTATTTGTCTGTTGCAAATGCCGCAAACACACAAAGAAATACGCTGTGAATAAAAGAGGTGTGAAACGGAGTGTGGATGAACTTGAATTGGAAGACTTGAATAATCAAATTTACAAAAGGGTGAAAAATTCTCACCCTAACAAAGATGTGAAAGAGAAATTGAATCGTCTGTTGGAAGAGATTGAGATGCATAAAGTGTGAGAGAAGTTGGCATCTGGTTCCATTAGTTTGTGATGATAGTAAATATCATTAAAGAGGGGATTGATGAAGCAAGATTTCGCATATTACGCGACTTGCTTAAATCAAGAACCTCGAATCACATTATAATCCTATAATTCAATCTGTACGTTTTACTAATTTCCTTTTATTTTTGGATATGCATGTATCTTAGTGATGCTTGCCTATGTGTTTACTAATACGAATAACTCGTGTCCCTAAAATGGCCGCCGCTTGATGGGTTTGCTTCTGCGCATGCGTTAGTCACACTCACGTGACGTGACGTAGTTGCAGTTCTGGTGGGAAAATGTGTGCATGCCTGCTTGCGTCTAAAATGGGTGTCGGTGTTCTAACGTGGTGAAGCTCGTGCAGATGCTCTCGTGTTATTGTCTGTTGCACTAATTATAATGCCATAGTCAATTTAAGGAGTATAAAGTAGTTACTCATAGTATGCAGTGAATTCATTTATTTCTATGTTTTAATTTGTTTTCGCTTACTTTTCATGTACCACGGTATTGAGGGTCTGATACAATGCTCAAAGACTCCATATTGATGTGATATCCTGCGCATGTCCATATTCTGCCGGTGGCATTGACCAAGTGCCAACTGAAGGTCCCTGCCAAGACGTGCCTGGGAAGATGCACCTTCACGCAGCCGGAGAAGCTAAAATATGTTACATTAGAAACAAATGTTATATTTTCTATTGTATTCTGTCATTTCTATCGTGAGAACCCCAAACCTGCTAGGCGGTCTCAGAAAATGGTAATTTAGGATTGTAGAAGTTTGTTCTGATTGGTGTGTTGACCTATCCTACTTGGGGACCAATCGAAATTGGGGATTCTGACACTTGCAACATTTGGGGGGTGGTACACTGACCCGAAAACAGTATAACTAGCCTAGGATTAGCTAGAGAATTTGTCCGACTTGTCTGAATAGCTGACCTGTCACGGACCCAACGCACTCAATAGGTGACTGAATCAAGAGCGCTGCGGAGCACTCTGTCCGAATTTGACCATAGACTCAAAAGGTTTTACTAAACCTTACGTGCTGGCGGAGCACTTTGCTGGGGAGTTCGCTAACCCAATCGGGGTTCTGACTGATAGCTGCAGAGAGGGTGGAGCGCAGGCGTTGCTTCCGAACTGCGGGTGCTGGTCGTTCCTTGGTGGTCCTGTCCTGATCCTAATCTGGTTTTCCTGTCCTGTCCTGGGGTGTCCAATCTGCACCTGCTGTCCCATAGATGACTATCCTTCCTTGGGGTATTTCCTGTCCTTAACTGACCCGTGGCCAGGGTTGGTCTGCACACCTTTCTAGGTAAATATAGGGCGAAAACTCTATACTGCACTTTCTATTTTCTGTCTTTGCTTAAATAAAGACATTCCTTGCATACGTTAAAGTTTCCATGTTTTCCGCAACCTACTATAAAAGTCATACAGTATATTTTCCTTAGCATGTCCCTATGTTTCCCTACCTTTTAGAACACATTCTCTCCATCCTGTTCATGAATCATAAATGTGGTATATAATTTTCTCCTGCAATCTGATTTTGACGTAATGATGCTAGAACTATAGCGTGTTCCACTTTTCCCCCTTCCTATAGATGTATAGGATTTCCAAATCCTTTACCTTTGAAGTATTTTCTAAACAGTAAGATTCTAGTTCGTGATCCATTTCCGAAATCTATTTAGCATATCGCTTTGTTATTACTTTCCTATAGACTCATAAATGGTTGCCTTAGTTTTCTTTTTATATGGTTATGTGCTCTTCATTATTCTGATTATAGATTGTCTTCTCGTTATAAATTGCATACTCTCAGAATCTGATTTCTAAGATAAACTTTTAAAACTTCCCAGTAGTCTGTGGTTATTTGATGAATACAGAAGAAATAAAAGTCGGTATTGTATTTTGCCTGCCTTTCTTTTACAGCTAGCTCTCTGATCCGTTGTGGTCATAGGTACCCGTAACGGTGGATTGGTAAGTCGGGTACAATAGAAATAAATAGGAAGGAACCAGGGTTACTGGTAGTAGAGTTGTTAGGTCACCCGATTAATATATATATATGATAAATTGGAAAAATATGGGCCTGGTACGTGTATGGTGAAATTATTGGCCGGGTGACCTGCGATCTCTATCAAAGTGAACAGAAGAATGATGGATTAACCCAAATCTTTTGGCTGTGGGTGAATGTTTGATTTGCTCTGCATTCCGTCCATCATCTATGTGTCTTTTGCTTTCTCGCCCCCAAGTGCACCAGGTATGCCCAAACGTGGGCCCGGGGCTCACTGGATTCAAGCTAGCCTGGCTGAGGGGTGATGCCCTGAAAGTGGTCCCAGAATGCTTGTTTTCGGTCCAGGGAGAACTTGGCTTGGCAGTTCGGGCTGGACATTTTCATGGGGCACAGGGTCAAGGCTGATTTGCGTATGTCTGGGTCTAAACTGGAGTGGCATAGTGAGCAAAAGAACAATGGATTTGACCCAGATCTCTGGACTGCGGGTGAATGTTTGATTTGCTCTACATTCCATCCATCATCTGTGTGTCTTTTGCTTTCTCACTCTAAAAGCACCAGGTATGCCCAGATGTCGATCCTGGCTCACTGTGCCCCTGGATTCAAGCTAGCCTGGCTGATGAGGGGTGATACCCCGAAACCAGTCCCAGGATGATTGTATTCAGTCCAGGGAGGACCTGGCTTGGCAGTTCGAGCGAGACTGTTCCTATGGGGCACAGTGTCAAGACTGATTTGCGTATGGCTGGTTCTAAACTGGGGTGGCATAGTGAGCAAAAGAACAATGGATTTAACCCAGATATCTTGACTGGGGGTGAATGTTTGATTTGCTCTTCATTCCGTCCATCTTCTGTTTGTCTTTTACTTTTAGAAAGTGGACATTTCTCTGAAATTACTGCTCTAAACACCTGATATGCTGTCTCCAATACATGTCTTGGGTGGGTGACATCTGCACTTTGTGCATTCCCTCTAGACAGCCACAAACCCAGGAAGGTGAGGCCATTTTCTGATGGGTCTTCCTGCGCAGGGAGGAATAGAAGGGGCTGACACACTTCAATAGTTAGTGTCCTGTCCACACACAAAGCACTGATTTACCCCCACATATACACTAGCAGACAGGACTTGATTGAAAGGGATTCTTGTGCACTTCAAGGAGCTGCGTTGAAGTTACCCACTACATCAAAGGCACTTTTGGGTATGAGCACTGGATCTCTGACACTCTAAAATCAGACAGTTCTGGAGCTTGAACTGAAGGACTGCTGGGCTGTTTAATGGACTCAACTTGACTGCTTTTCTGAAAGGACTGTTTTCCTGCTTGTTGCCTTGCTCTCTGCAGACCGAGAGCTGGACTCTGCCTTCCTTTCCAGTGATCTCCATGGCTTGATGGCTTGCCTGCTGCTTTCTTTAGTCTCAGGTACCCGAAAGACTTCTTAAAATTCTACTGGTGCTGCTGGACTCTGCCTTCTGTGAGTCCTGCACTTGACTGAGGTGCCCTCTCTGAGGTCTGGACCTCAGAAGTGGGTTCTGAAGCTATTTTGATACAAAACCAAGGTATCTTCACCATTGCGCTGATCAGAACCAGCGTATCGCCCTTTGACTCAGAAGCTGTTCGACAACAACGGTTCTTCAGCCTGCGCACCCCGACGAATCATTGCCTTCACCTCAGCAAAGCTCGATGATGAAGCAGGGACCCAACTGCGTGGAAAAGATCAATGCATTGTGATCTCAGCATCAATGCTTTGCTCCATCCAAGGTACTTTCTCAGCGGGCCCTGCGTATATCCTATAACTGGCCTGCCCTCCATCGCAGTTGGCATGAACATTGGATCTGCACCAGTCCTTCGCGACCACTAGTGAAAAATCATATCTCAAATTCTACCGATTGTAATTTTGTTGTTTTGGTCCCATTTTATTAGATACATATTCTCTATTTTTCATAATGTGTGGAGTTTTTTGTGGTGTATTCAATGTGTTACTGTCTGTGTGTGAGCTTTGCACAAATACTTTACAAATTGCCTCTTTAGCTAAAGCCTGACTGCTTTTTGCTAAGCTACCAGAGAGTGGCCATTGGTTATCCTTTAGTGTGAATCCATCTTACCCTGACTAGAGTGGTGGTTCCTGCCTAGCCTGGGTGAATACTTCAGCCAACTAGTAAACCTCTTTCTAACAATTGGTGCAGATAATGAATGCTAAATTACGTAAATCAGATCAAGATTGTGCGGTTTATCCACAGGTACCTTAGACTGCAAGTTCTTGGACTGTCATAAGGATGCTTCCATTTGGTCAGTTGTATTTAACAGACTGGATATAGTACATGAATGGCATTTAGAATGCTTCTCATTGCTCGCTTTGTAAAATGTAATTCTGTTTTTTTTAGTCATATTTTGAAAGCAAAGATGTAGCTTGTTAGAGCATTAGTAAGGGGCAATAACCCAAATTTGAGGAAATGGAAATACTCAATAGCATGTAGTATTGATAATTCATTTGTAAAAAAAAATTCCAAGTGATTTAGATTTCAAAACATTAGGTTTTCACATCTCTTGTGTTTTTAATTTAATTTGTGAAAGATGTATAAAAATATCAATGCTTTACAGTGAATAGAATGTTAGTTGGTTTGCGCACGTTTAAAAATAATATCTTAATAGACACCCAGAGCTAATAGCAAAATCTCCAATTGAGAAGAAGACAGGTTAAAAGTTACATCCCTGTGGCATAAGGAACGTAAATGTTATATTATGAATGTACATAAGACATTATAGAGTGCCAGATTGTTCTTAAATAAGACTGGTCATTGCTGTTTTTTATGACTACCATTTCTAGTCTGAATAAGTTTATACATTCATTCTAACTTGTTAGTAGATTTTGATCCAACCATAGCTAGGCAATCTTTAATCGAGCTAAAATAATTGCTACACATATATTTTCATTTATGTTTGTGGGACGTCTTTAGTTGGGCCTATAACTATCAGCTTTGATGAGGGGAAGATGCTAATGCCAAATGTTTAGCTAGGGCTACATGTACAAAAGCATTTTTGTGGTCGTAAATGGCATGATTCACAGAATTGGGCTGTTTTACACCACAAAAGGCTTTTTCATGTGTACAAAGCACAAATTGTGATTCGGTAGCACGTCCATGTTTGGCTGATCCTGATTTTTCTGGCTGTAGGACTCTGCACAAGTGCATGTGCTCCCTCCTTAAAGCTTGGAAACATTGGCCTATTCAGAATTGCCATATTTAATTTGCTTGTAAGTCCCTAGTAAAGTGGCACTACATGTGCCCTGTGCCTGTAAATTAAATGCTACTAGTGGGCCTGCAGCACGGATTGTGCCATGCATTTATGTAGCCCTTTAAACATATCTTAGGCCTGCCATTACAGTATGTGGGTAAAGTTTAAAACTGACATTTGGACCTGGAAAAAAAAATATTTCGCCAGGTCCAAATCCCCTTTTTAATACATATGAGTAACATCTATGGTAGACCGTGGACAGCCCAGAGTGGAGGGTGCAGTGTATTCTAAAAGTGGGATATGAACAGTGAAGTTTTACATGTCCTCGTAGTGGAAAACTCACACATTCATTTTTCACTACTGCAAGGCCAATCTTCTATAGGTTATTATTGGAGATACTTTATTGCACCAAATTGCCTGTAATTTCCAAATGGGTAAAGATAACCAATTGATGTTTGGTATTTGGAATTGTAATGAAAAATGCAATGCTGCCTCGCTGTGTTGACCTGCTGCCGTCTTGCCTGGAAGGACTGCACCTGCATCTCTTGAACCCAGAGTGATTCCAAGGGTTAGGTGGTTGGTCTGTGAAGTTGCAGGAACACAGCATGGTTCCAACAACCTTGCACCTGGACCCAGCCATCTGTCAATCTATCCTGCCAAGTGATGCCACTCCTGTCCTGGACCCTTAGAAGGGGGCTTAAGCTGCTCTGCCACCCTCTGTGGATATAGCAGAACCGACACATCCCCTCTTCTCTGCAACCCTGAGCAACCAATGCATTGATGCTGCGGCGCGGATCAGAACCATCGCAAAGACCTGCAAAGACATTGCAACCTGTTGTAGCATATCCTCCACTGTGCAACGCATCCTCAGCACAGGCCCTCGAATCCCTCCTTGATGGCAGCGCTAACAACAATGCCAGACTCTGTATCGCAGCTTTGCAGCTCCTAGGAACTGACGCATCGCCCCAACTGTGCAATGAATCTTTGATGTCAGATATCGCATTTCAAGGCCTTGTCAACTTGATTCTCAATGATGATGCAGGACCTCGTACCACAGCCTCGCTGCATCTCTGAACCAAATCATTGCTTCAGCTGCATGACACATCTTCCTGCCGATCCTTGCAATGCTCCGCAAACCAGGATTTAAGGTACTTTGTTGTGCCGGCCTAACTGGGTCCTTGTAGCTGGCAGGAGCTCCATCAATTGAACTTGTGACCAGCTATCCACAGTTCAGGCTTTATACCTTTTGGTGCTATTTTTACTGAAATCTTTAAATCTTACTATCTCTGGTTTTATTGATTATTCATTTAGCCACTCTATTTTTCTAAACCTGTTGTGGGATCCTTTTTTTGTGATATGTTTTCACTGTGTTGCTGTTTGAAATGTTACACAAATACTTTACACATTGCCTCCAAGTTAAGCCTGACTACTCTGGGCCATGATACTCGAGGATTGAGCACAGGGTAATTTAGGGTTTGCTTCTGACTCACCTTGAGAATAATTGTGGTGTCTGCTTGAGAAGGGTTTCACCCACCTCAACCAGTAACTCAGTTACTATTGACCCTGCCATCAGGTAGGTCGCCCCCCCAGCTGCCACACGGTCCCCCTTTGTCGCTGCCCCCGCTGTTAGCTGTCGCCTGCTCCTGCCAGCTGTAACATGAGCCCTTTGCCGTCCCCTTTCGCCTCCTCTGGTCTTTGTCCCCCGTTTCTCCTGTTGCCTTGTGCCTTTACATTTTGTTGCCTGTTGCCATCTGTTTTGTACCACCTTTCTTTCTACTGTAGTGCCCCTTGTGCCCCTTGTGTCCCCTTTACCCCGATTTGCCTTCTGTGCCTTTTTTCCCCGTTTTCCGTTCTTTACGTTTTCCGTTCTTGCTGCCTTGTTGCCTTTATTTTGTACCCCCTTCACCTGTTGTGACCTTTGTGCCCCCCTTTCACCCCGATTTACCTTCTGTATCCTCTTCCTCGTTTTCCGCTCTGTGCCACTTTTCCCGCCGCTGCGTCCCTGCGGCCCCGCCCCCCGCTGTTCCCATTCGCCGCCCCGCTCCCACCTCCCAGCTGCTCCTCCCTACCACAGCCCCTCATATGGAGGCTGTGCAGCAGCCGTGCAGCAGGTGCGCACAGCTGGCGTGCCAAAGGCGTGCCTAAGGCAAGCCCGTCTGCGCCCGTCCGCGCCTGGACCGCGCCCAGAGCCAGAACCCCTGGCCCCCACCGAAGCCAAGCTACCCGACGGAGATACGACTCCGCCACCCTCAACGCACTCGACACCGGACGACCACCTGCCTGCTACAGAGCCACCCTGAAGCGTACCCACGGACCCTTCACTTGTCAAGCCTGCAAATTCACCTGCCTCCGAACCTGCAGACCTCCCACCAGACCCAACATCGACAACAACCACCTCAAGTGCATCCTACTCAACACCCGCTCCGTCCACAAGCACGCCATCGAACTCTGGAACCTCCTCGACACAACAGCACCAGACGTGGCCTTCCTCACGGAAACCTGGATGAACGCCTCCTCGGCCCCCGACATCGCCATAGCCATCCCGGACAGCTACAAGATCACCCGGAAGGACCGCGTCAACCAAACCGGAGGAGGAATCACCATCATCTACAGGAACACCATCAACATCACGACCAACGACGAAGACACACTCTCCGCCGCAGAACACCTACACTTCCAGATTCACCCGACCCCAGGACCACCCTTAGTGGAGCGCTCATCTACAGACCCCCGGGCCCGCGCACACAATTCAGCGAAACCATTGCCTTACTTCATCAGCCCGCACGCCCTAGCCTCACCAGAATATATCCTCCTAGGGGACCTGAACTTCCACCTGGAGAAAAACAACGACAACAACACTACCACCCTGCTCGACAACCTCGACAAATTCGGACTCAAGCAACTGGTGAACACCCCCACCCACCTAGCTGGCCACACGCTCGACCCCATCTTCTCCGCCAGCAAGCACATCTCCTTCAGCCACTCCACCGGGCTACACTGGACCGACCACAGATGCATCCACTTCACCTTCAGAAAGACTACATCCCACCTCCGCACGCAACAAATCCCCCGCAGATGCTGGAGCAAAATCACCACAGACCAGCTCTTCTCATCACTGAGCCAGAAGCCCCCAGCCGACACCGCGGACACCAACAACACAGCCCACAACCTCGCACAGGGGATCACCAATTGCGCCGACGACCTCGCTCCACTGAAGAACCCCCCAGGTGAGTCCCGCCGAACCCTCGAAAAAACCTGACGCCACGATCAGACTACCGAAAACATGACTGTCCTCAAGAACGCCACTCGCCAACACCCCCAGCTGATCCGCACCACCAAAAGGGCATCGTTCAAAGAGCGGCTAGACAGCAACACCCACAACAGCAAGGAACTTTTCAGCATCGTCAAAGAGCTCTCCAACCCCAGCGTCAGCACCAACGACATCACACCATCACAAGACCTCTGCAACTCCCTCGTCACGTTCTTCCACCGCAAAATCACAGACATACGCGACAGTTTCGGACCCCAGACTCCGCCTCCAGTCACCGAACCACTGACCCCCACCACCATCCTCAGCACCTGGACCCTCATCAGCACTGAAGACACCACCCACGTCATGAACACCATCCACTCTGGCTCCCCCTCTGACACTTGCCCCCATCACATCTTCAACAAAGCCAACATCATCATCGCACCCCACCTCCGGAACATCATAAACAACTCCTTCACGTCAGCCACCTTCCCTGAGAGCTGGAAGCACGCAGAAATCAAAGCCCTTCTGAAGAAACCCAAAGCGGACCCCAAAGACCTCAAGAACTTCCCATCTCTCTTCTTCCCTTCCCGGCTAAAGTCATCGAGAAGACCATCAATAAACAGCTGACTGCTTTCCTCGAGGCAAACAACTCGCCCGACCCGTCACAGTCCGGATTTCGAGCTAACCACAGCACTGAGACCGCCCTCATCGCAGCCACCGACGACATCAGGACCCTGTTGGACAACGGAGAAACAACCGCTCTCATCCTCCTAGACCTCTCGGCTGCTTTCGACGCCGTATGCCACCGCACCCTGATAACCTGCATCTCCAACACAAGGATCCAAGGAAAGGCCCTGGACTGGATCACCTCGTACCTCTCCGACTGAACCCAGAGAGTCTGCCTACCTCCTTTCCGCTCAGCGGCCTCTGAGATCATCTGCGGCGTACCTCAAGGCTCCTCGCTAAGCACAACCCTCTTCAATACTACATGAGCCCCCTCGCCGCCATCGCACGCAAACACAACATCAACATCATCTCCAGCGCCGACGACACCCAACTGATACTCTCCCTCACCAAAGACCCAGCCACTGCCAAAACAAACCTCCAGGAAGGAATGAAAGACGTCACAGAATGGATAACACTCAGTCGCCTGAAGTTGAACTCAGACAAGACGGAGGTCCTCATCCTCGGACAATCCCCTTCCGCCTGGGATGACTCCTGGTGGCCCACAGCGCTGGGCTCCGCACCAAAATCCACGGACCACCCACGCAACCTGGGATTCATCCTGGACTCTTCCCTCACAATGACCAAGCAAGTCAACGCCGTCTCCTCATCTTGGATCAACACCCTGCGCATGCTCCGTAAGATCTTTTGGTGGATCCCCACCGAAACCAGAAAGACCGTCACCCAGGCCCTCGTCACCAGCCGACTGCACTACGGAAACGCCCTATACGCAGGAACGAACTCC
Organism: Lissotriton helveticus; assembly: GCF_964261635.1. Taxonomy (NCBI): domain Eukaryota; kingdom Metazoa; phylum Chordata; class Amphibia; order Caudata; family Salamandridae; genus Lissotriton; species Lissotriton helveticus. The sequence goes on along the minus strand of NC_136068.1, from coordinate 871,893,052 downwards.
AGCGCATTCAGAACGCCTCCGCACGACTCATCCTCAACATCCCCCGCCACTGCCACATATCCACCTACCTGAGAAACCTGCACTGGCTCCCCGTCAGCAAGAGGATCACAATCAGGCTCCTCACCCACGCACACAAAGCACTCCACAACAATGGCCCTGAATACCTCAACAACTGCCTCTCGTTCTACACCCCCACCCGCCAGCTACGCTCTGCCAGCTTCGCCCTCGCCACCGTCCCACGGATCCGCAGAACCACCACCGGAGGAAGATCGTTCTCCTACCTGGCAGCCAAAACATGGAACTCCCTCCACCGCACACCTACGACTGACCGAGGACCATCTCTCCTTCAGGAAACACCTCAAGACCTAGCTTTTCGAGCAGTAGCGACGCATCCCTCCCTCCAGCGCCTTGAGACCCTCACGGGTGAGTAGCACGCTCTATAAATGTACTGATTGATTGATTGACTTACAGCAGTGATATGCATGCATTTTTTGGACCACATTACAGTAAAAAAAATCATATGTTATCAAGAGCTAAAAGAAAGTGGTAACCATTCACAAATGGGAAGGAGTTCCTAAGGGGTCCACTCCCCTTTGTGAATGTTGAATCAAACATTATTAAGAGCAAGCAGTGGTTCCACATACCACTGCCTACTCTTAAAAAATGAAACTTAAACGTTTCATTGTATTTATTTTTTGTACGTATCAAGTTTTCCTTCAAGTAAAACGGATGCCTTTAAAATAAAAAGATTGTTTTTTATTAAAAAGCAATCACAGGCATGGTGGTCTACTGACCCTAGCAGGCCACCCACCCTGTGATGGCTGCAATTACTTATGGGTCTCAAACTGTGACCTAACTCATTAATATTCATGAGTTAGGCTGATTTGTGACCCGCTGGGTATTAATATGTCCGACGTATGTTTCGTACATATTGAATTGCGAATCTGTAAGAATCGCAATTTTTTAGTTTGAACATATGGCCATTATTTTTTTGACCTGCTGCCAATAAGTCTGTTACATAGCAAAGGAAAAATATATGTGTAGAATTTGCTGCGAAGACACTGGCAGGTTATTGGGTTGTTTCTTCAGCATTAACTGATAACCTTGACCTAATCTTCCATTACGTTTTGAGGAACCATGAATTCTAAATACTTTATTTTTTTAGTTCTAAATTAGTGGTTGGGGGTCTTCATTACAAAATCACAAAATTGCAACTACTTGAAGGACAGCAAACTGAAGCTGAACTCAGACAAGACGGAGGTCCTCATCCTCGGACCTGCCCCATCAGCTTGGGATGACTCCTGGTGGCCCACATCACTAGGCACAGCCCCAGAACCTACGGACCACGCACGCAACCTGGGGGTCATCCTCGACTCTACCCTCTCCATGACCAGGCAAGTCAACGCCGTCTCCACGTCCTGCTTCAACACCCTCCAAATGCTCCGCAGAATCTTCAAATGGATCCGTATCGACGCGAGAAAGACCGTCACCCAGACCCTCGTCACCAGCCTTACTCGACTACGGGAACGCCCTCTACTCAAGAACAACAAACAAGCTCCTGAGACGGCTAAAACGAGTCCAGAATGCCTCAGCTCGACTAATCCACGACGTTCCCCGCCGCAGCCACATCACACCCCACCTGAGAGGCCTGCACTGCCTCCCCGTCAACAACAGGATCACCTCCAAGCTCCTCATCCACGCACACAAAGCACTTCACAACACCGGACCTGCCTACCTCAACAACCGACTCAGCTTCCACACCCCCACCCGAAGCCTCCGCTCAGCCAACCTCGCCCTCGCCTCAGTCCCTGGTATCCGGAAAACCACAGCCGGCGGAAGATCCTTCTCTTACCTCGCCGCCAAGACCTGGAACGCTCTCCCAACCAACCTACGACAGACTCAGGACTTACTGGCCTTGAGAAGACTCCTCAAGACCTGGCTCTTCGATCAGTAGCAGCCCCCCCCAGCGCCTTGAGACCCTCACGGGTATGTAGCGTGCTTTAGAAATGTAATGATTGATTGATTGATTGAATAGGAGTTGTCTCCAGTGAAATATAATGCACTGAGAGAGGCCTTTCCCTAACACCAACAATTCAAAGAACCCCACCAAATATGGAATCAGGAGTACTCTACTCAGCCTAAACATTAGATCTCTCGACCACCCCAGATTCATTGTCTGTACAAGAAAATGTAACTCTCGAAAATTTGAGCAAAATTGACACGGGGGAGGGGCAAAAAGGAAAGGCATACATCGGAAACAAAAAGCTCACAAGGGAGGGAAACAAGTGAACCACATCCCCGTGGTGGTGTCAAATGAACTACCAGAGGGGCATGTAGCCAGTGAAAGTAGCACAGATCCAATGGACCCACCGATATGGGCATCATACCTGACTAATAAATACTGATTGAAAAATGTTTGCAAAAATGTTGGCGATACGCCTTGCACCCTTTATGCTACAACTCGCTTCTACCCAACAACACAGGTTTATACCCGGAAAAGATACAACGGCACATGTGAATACTGCTATTGTGGCCTTTGATGCAGCTTCTAAAATGAGCCTGGATATAGGAATAATCATGCTCGATGCCGAAAAGGCATTTGATTGTGTAACTTGGGACTACCTATGGGCTATATTAAAGGTCTACAATATTAAGGGTTGCTTTTATGATTGGGTCCCAGCTTTATATGGGTCGCCAAATGCCAAGTTAACTTATTTAACTTACCAGTCTACACCTTTCAAGGTTCTTAGGGGGACAAGATAGGGGTGTCCCCTATCACCCCTACTTTTTGCTTTATATATAGAGCCATATATTAAATCTTTGCTTTTTAATCCATCTATTCCACCTGTTGTGTTAGGGTCTGAAGAATTGAAAGTCACGGCCTATGCTGATGCCATTGCAGTATTTTCTACAGACCCAGCAAAAGCACTAGAAGCAATTCAAACTGAAGCAAGCTTATTTGGTTATTTCTCTGGATATAAAATTAATTTTAGTAAGACGCAGACTATTCTTAACTTTCAATCTAGGCTGTCTATAAATGGTTTCTGTGCGTCAGCTACTTATTTAGGTGTACAGATTACGTCAGATATTCGCCAGATTATAAAAATTATTAAAATCAACAATATCTAAAATGAAGAATTGGCATAAATTACCAATTAGTAATATAGGGCGATGAAATATTATAAAAATTATCGTATTACCTAAATTTATTTATTTATTTAGGGCAATACCGTTGAGAGTCCCAAATTATTTTTTTAGAAAACTTGAGAGTTCCATTAGCAGCTTTATTTGGAGTTACAAACAGCTGAGACGAGCTATGACATATTTAAAGCTTCCTTACTGTCAAGGCGGATTTAAGTTACCAGACTTTAAACTATATTTTTGGGCCTCCTTTATGGGACGTCTTCGTGATCTTCTAGATGATAGGAGTAAACAAAGCTGCTATATTCATGCCATCGGCAAAGAGTGTTTTATGTTTATATATAGAATGATTGATCCGAATTATTTTAAGAGAGTCAGATTGAAGACTCTTAAAGATATAGCCTACATATGGCGGGAAATCACAGCTAATCATTCTCTGCCTCTGATACATCTTAATACGTCATTATGGGGAATCCTTTATTTCCTGATGTTTTTCATGATGCGGTCGCTAAGTCCTGGGATAGATTTGGTATTAAACAGCTTACTCATTTGTATAACACTGCTGGGTTCCGCACGTTTTTAGATCTGCATACATCATTTGGTCTCCAGAAAAATATGTTCCATAAATATCTGAAGCTTAGGGATTACCTACTAGGATCTAAGGGGATAAAACAACCTACAGGCTTAGATTTATTGCAATATATGCATTCAGACTTAAAATTGACTATTAGTAAAGCATATCATATACTTTCCCAAACTTGGGAGGAGGATTACTCTAAGATAGCACTTAAATGGATTGGGATATTGGGCCAAGCTGTTAACTCGTCTGAGATAGAAGAATCAACGGAGAATTTGAGTAGCTCGGTTCACTCTATTAACCTTAAATTGCAACAGTTTAAAACAATGTTTATGCTTTACTATACACCGGAACGTATAGCTAAATGGATAGATCCTACCAATATAAATACAAATGATAAATGTAAATGTTCAGAATGGGATCAGCATGAAGCATGCAGACACGTGAGAGTCGACACTACGTTACAGGCACGTAAAAATGTTTGATTGTGACTGCCTTTCCTTCGTTCCTCCCACAGGCCTCTTTTTTCTCCTTGCCTATTTTAGGCTTGAGTGTTTGCCTATTGCCGACTTTTGCAATTTGGCGCAAGGAATCTAGGATTGGATGCACGTTAGTGTGTGTAGACCGTCCATTCTCCTTTTTTTGGTCCTGTTGAAAACATGGGATTTACCTCGTAAAGGTTGAAACATGTAGACCATTCACATAGATACTTACGGTCATAATCACCCACTGGTATCTTCACACTTTTTTAATATTGTCCAGTTGATTGTGAATAAATTTTTTTCCATCAAAGTTATACCAGGAACATTTTTTACATCACCTCCCCTTTTTTTTGCACTAATCACTCAAAAAACCCAGCTCCACTGCAGTTCAGGTGTCGCAGCACACCCTGGTGGCACTCGGTTATCAGAGTGGACCCCATTGATGAAGCATGTCACCAACCAGGTTGGTGAGGGAGGGTTTTTTATCAAAAGGTTAATACTCCTTTTGTTCTACAGTTATCCCATTCAGAATCTTTTTTAGATTCCTATGGTGATACTCCCTTCTTGTTACATTTATGCTTTAGTCCAGGGGACTAGGAGAATATTCTTTTCACGTATGTGAAAAAATACCTCACTCTCTCCCTTGTTTCTACAAATGTAAATGTGCCAAGTATGGAATGATAGCTGCAGATATTTTACATATGTTTGTTACTTGCCCAGATTTGGCCGCTTTCTTGAAGGAGATACGAGATGTTATAGCTGATCGTTTAAGCATCGATCTTTGCTTAGCAGAGAAAGAGATTATGCTTGGTTATAAGGCAGATATATCTCTTAGATTAAGATCTCTAATCTCAATTATGCTTGTAACTGCACGCCTTTGTGTTGCCCGTGCTTGGATATCTTAAACTCCTCCTAGAACTTTTGAATGGTGGCCAGCATTAAGGGATATCTTAGAAAAAGAAATGGCTATAGCTAAGGGCAGAGGCATACGGTCAATGAAGAAGTTCTATCGTAATTGGGGACCTTTGATAGATTAAGTTAGGATGATTATCCACTTTGTAATTTTTTATTTTTTACTCTATCTGCTTACTTATTGATTTAAATATAATCCAACCTCACAGGATGCAGAATTGATTTTAGTAACATCTGTAGATTTACCCATCTCCTCAATGGGAAGTGTGTATAAAAAGTAGGAAATGAGAGCCCGGACAAAACATCTGGGGATTTTCATTGTACCATACAGGGATGGGCGGGGATTTTGTACCAAGTATCACAACTGGAGGGAGGCCCCTTGCATACACAGACTACAACAGTAGAAGAACCACAGAATACTAAAATCTATCCTGTAACACAGCAGGTCTTCCCTCTAAAATGGATCTCCCTGATTGGGGAGATTATATAGACACACACAAGCTATGCATTTTCCAAGAAACATGGTCACCTTTAGGATTATATAGAGTAGGATATGTTGCATACTGTATTCCAGCTGTCCAGGGGCCTATGGAGAGACCCTCAGGGGGCCTTTGTATCTGGGTTGGTAAACACCTGGGTTGTACTATCAAGATGATAGGTGCCTTTTCACCAGATATTTTGTGTATTCTCCTCTCCTTTGACAATTCTCTAAAGATGGCTTCACCATGGGAGACTTGCCTATTTGTTGCTGCTGACTCGAGAATGGACTCCAGGTCCCAGGAGCCCCAAGCCCTCCGCACCTGAGGTGCATAAGCCCCTCCTGCTGCCACTGCATAACTCCTTGCAGCACCCGCTGCATGGGATGCACACGGGCGTGCGCCGTGCGAAGCCTAGGGCAAGGGTGGGCCAGTTTATGCCCGTTGGAGACTGGAGGAGGTCGGGCCGGGCCCCCCCTCTAACATCTGTTGCTTTAAAGGTTGGCTATTTTGTTTTTACGTATCCGCCAAGTGTTGTTATCCTGTGCCAATTAATAGTGTCCTATCCAGTCTGTCATGCCAGGACGTGAAGGGAAGGGGAGGAAAGCGGCAAAGGTTGGGTGCGTAGCCGGGACACTTGATCAGTTAATAAAAAGGGCTACGTCAGTGTTAGCGCATGACATAGCAATCACTGAGCACCGTGTTTCACAGGACCCGGTATTTGCTAAACACTCTTCATTGGGGGGTCTGATGAAGGTACGTACACCGGAGCAGCACATACATACAGATTTTGATCTTGGGACATCGAGACAGAGTAGCCGTCAAATGCTCCAGGAAATATGGAATACATCCTTGGCTAGAGAGTCTTGTAATTCGATACCATCTACACACAACTCCCCATTAAATCACTCGCACTGGGTCTGCTCCCAAAGTCCTGCCCCAACCATCAGAGCATACATTGGGAGCGGCCTTGCAGAGGGGAAAAACCCAAAGATGCCTAAATTGAACAAGACTGGTGATTTGGTGAACATAGCGTCCTTAAGTATCGAAGCACCCAGGTGATCACTCATGCATCAAATATCTTGTCCACGGTCCCCACTGAGGATTTATCGTCCCAGTTGGAACAGGGATTCTGGTTAAAAGTAGGAGGTCTTATTACATCCTCTATACAGCCCCTACTTGAAAGGTTATTGGCAATCAGGGACAGTCCGGCAAAATTTGAAAAGTTGACCACAGCCAATTTGGAATGTATCAAGAATAATCTCGTGAAGAGTGGCCAGGTCAATGAACCTATGAAGAATGGACCTCGGGCCCCCTCGTCACCAACCCTTTATTGTTCCATCCTCCTGTTCCTAATCCAATGGACACCACAGTGTGCAGGAATGATGTAGCTGGATCTACCATCAATGGCGGTGCAGAGGCACAGCGGAAAACGGACTGCTACCAGGGTAAAAGAGCAGTACAACAATTGTCGGGAGGGGGTCTGATGCAAAAATTAAATGGAGGCTCGAAGGGAAACTATAATGGCATTGATCCTAAGAACATTGTGCCACACTGATTTACCCCCTGACTCCTCACCTTATGTTGTTGTTTTGGCCGGGGTCCCTAAGCTAGAAACAGGTGAAGTTGAATCCTACATCGAATTAAAAATTTAAAACAATTCACTGGCTGAACAATAATATCCCCTTTCGCCAAATGTGCAAAGCCAAATTTTGTTTGCTCGCAGGGTAAGTTGGGTAGGACGTAGACCGAAAGATCTCGCGGGCGATTACATAGTTATCAATTTCAGAGATAGTCGGGTGGTCCAACATGTTTGTGAGGGGTTTTACAGAAATATGAGATCTAGCATCCAGACCTTTGATTTAAGTTACTTTTATTCTCCCCCAAATCACATGGTTAAATTTGGACATCAAGGAAAGAAGTGGGATAGGCGTGTCCTGCCTGGTATTGTTAGTAACAGAAAAGGGATGGATAGTATTTCTTTTGCACCTAGTGTCCCTCTCAGTAACAGATTCAGTGTGTTAGATTTGGTGGATTGACTGAGCCCAACTGACTCCTGCCCACCGTTATTGGCTAAACTGTTGTGCGATAGTACTTTGGGTTTGGGGGCTGGAGTAACAAACCAACAGCTTGTGCCAAGTGATGTGTCGGGGACCAATGAAATTTGTAAAGTTTCTATAGTTAGTGCTTGTGAGGAGATGGGTAAATCTACAGATGTTACTAAATTCAATTCTGCATCCTGTGAGGTTGGATTATATCCCCAAATATTAGCTACCCCGAACATTAATTATGAGACCCCTGAAGCCATAGACAGTCAAGAATTGGTGGTAACTGTAGAGAGTGGGCTGGAAGCGAAATTAAATGGCCCTAGGATTCTGTCATGGAATATTGCGGGCCTCATGGCTAAACTAGATTTGCCCGATTGGGGTGACATCATAGACTCTCGTGAGATCTGCTTATTTTAAGAAACCTGGGCACTAAGGGCTAGATGTAGGTAAATCTTTTTTACCGATTCTAAAATACCAAATTTTACCGATTCGGTATTTTAGAATCGGTAAATCAGATGTAGGTAATAATTCGGTATTTTTTACCGAATGGTAAGATTCGGTAATTACCGAATCGGTATTTACCTATTTGGTATTTGCCATTGATTCCTAAGGAGGCCCATAGGAATGAATGTCAATTACCGAATCGGTAATTACCGATTCGGTAAATACCGAATAATTCAAGGGTGGCAGGGTGTCACGGCCGAAAATCTGTATTTTTGGCCGTTATCGACCGGTATTTCGATACCTATATCTGGCACCAAGTTTACTATATAGAGTAGGCTTCGCGGTGTACTGTGAAGTAGTAGTGAAGGGCCCTAGGGGTAGACCTTCGGGGGGTCTATGTACATGGGTGGGAATTCATCTAGGATGCTAGGTGAAGAGAATAGAAACCCATTCACCGGATATTTTATGCATTCTTCTCACCCACAGAAATCTCCCAAATGTGGCCATTATCAATGTTTACTCTCGCCCAGTACAGTATGGGGGAACATCCTCGACGTTAGACTGTTTGGCTATTCTCCTCAATTCACTTTCGGGGAAAGCGTATTTTTTAATTGACTGGGGTTTTAACTGCCACTTTGAACACCTTTTTTTTTTTTTTTTAGGTTTAAGTCGTTTATTGCACATTTTGCAAGTAAATACACAAGGTCACGCCTACAGCCTCAACAGGCCGGCTGCTTACGTAGATAGCATGTTCTGGGTGCCGTTTGGTGTACACAGCCATTTAGCCGACATCCATAGGACCGGCGGCGTGGTAACAATCAACATGGACATGTTAATACAGTGCATCACATTCCACAGTGCATATTCTTTCACTTACATTTTACTTTTAACCCTTATCCGGAACTTTAAGAACAGAAAACAAAACAAGAAACCATTTTAACTACAATCACTGTGTCACAGCAGTCTCCCTCCTTAGTCTAATGATGTCAAAACTGCGCACCCCTGAGGCATTTAGATTACAAATAATTCTATTGGTATCATTCGGCACTGGCCATCGATTGCGCCTGCAGGTAATCCCTCAGATACGTCCAGTAGTCTTTGGGACGTGATCCAGCCGGCAAGTCCTCTTCATAAGTAGCTAGTGTATCCCGACAATATGTTAAGTCTTCCAGCCAGTCTTTCACCGTCGGTCCCATTTTCCCATTCCAATGCATTGCAACCCTTCTTTTAGCCATTAAAAGAGCTATCACACAAAACGTTCGCTTCTTCGCTCTGACCTGCGGGACCAGGCCTAATAAACAGATTAGGATTTCGCAATCAAGCGTCTCTCCAAGCATCTTACTTATCGCCTGCACCACCCCCACCCAGTACTCTGCCACCAAATGGCACTGCCAGGCTAGATGTATGAAGTCTGCGTGTTCTTGCCGGCATCTCACACATCTCGAATCTTCACGCAAACCATATCTATGGAGTCGCTCAGGCGTGTAGTACACCTGGTGTATGTATTTATAATGAATTATCCTAAGGTTTCCATTAGGTGTTAGCATACTGGTGAGTGAACATGTCGTCTCCCAGTCCTCCTCAGACAGCGTGTCATTCAATAGCGTGTTCCATTTACCCCTCATCTTTTCTGCGTTACCCCCTATGTCTCTCTGCAAGCTTATGTATAGTCTGGACACCAGGTGTGTGGCCGTAGGAGCCGCCAGGAGCAGCTGCAGCGTGTCCAGAGTTTTGGGCTCCTCCGGGAAAGTAGTAAAGTGGTCCTTCACTGCTCTCTGTAGTCTGTAATAGTTAAAGCTAAATAACAGTGTAAATGTCAAATGTAAATGTCGGAATTTGTAAAGCGCACAGCTACCTCCACCGGAGGTGTCCCGGCGCTGTCCGTATACCGCTTAGGAACCCTTCCTGGCTTTCCTGGGAAATGTCCACTCCTGGGCACCCCCCAGGTGCAGCCAGGCATCCCAGCGCTTTTGGGGCCGTTGTGGAGACTAAGCAAGATATTGCCCAGAGTTGCAGCGTGGGACCCATGATCAGAACAGGCACTGAGGCGAGAATATCCAGTCAGGGGAATTAATGAGCCAGAGACCTGCCGAGGCGGGAATCAAACCCTGGTCCCTGGCCAGAGCTCTGCATCAAGGTCTGCCTGCTCTAACCATTGAGCCATTGAGTGTTGGATGACTAATGCAGTGCAGCTTGTCCAGCATTTGAAAAACCCCGTCTTTGTACAAATCCCCCATTGTGTCAATGCCAGCATGTCGCAGCAAGTCCATCCCCACCGGTTCCTGTGTGACCGATAGAGCTGGGTGATTTGCCAGTGGTAGCTTTGGTGCATAAATCGGTAATTTGCCAGCTGCCTTACCCATCAGCCTCCAGGCCTCAATGGTGGTGTTCACTGGATTTATGTCTCGGTCATGAAATCTAGGTCGCTTATGTGGCAATATGTTGACTAGTGGGATTATCTCCTGACCTGCCCCTGCCAAAAAGTGTATGTAGGGATGACCAGTAGAAAAGTGCGGATAAGAATCACGGAACACCACAGCACCATAAGATGTGGTAAAACCAACACGAAACTGACGTCACACTTCGTTGAAAAAGGACATAGCATCGAAGACATCAGAAGGACTGTGATCGAGAAGATAAAACCCAGTAGACATCATCTGGAAGACCAAAGAGTGCTACTGCAATGGGAACAACGTTGGGTCTACCGCTTGAAAAGCCACAGAGTGGGTTTAAATGATGAGATCCCGTGGCAAACACTAGGGAGACAACTATGAAAATTATCGCCTCCAGATTGGCGTTACTATTCTCTCTGGTCTAAGACTTTTTTACGACTCTTGTATAGATTCCAGTGAATCATTTACAATTGGTTGGTACTGGATGATACAATATCACACCAGTTCTATAAAGACATCATCCTGTCGATGGCCAGGGTCCCTTGGTCCGTTTACCATGAAGGGGACAGGGAGGCATGCACTTGGGTACTCTGTCAGTCTCAATTCCCCGCTCGTTCGGGTTAGCCCCACTCTACTGCTTAAATGTATCAAGATGTATACACTACAAATTACATAACATCAACAATTTTGGGGGGGTTAGTGAGCGTTACACCACCTCTTACCATTGGGTCCCAGGTTACTGCCAGAGTCTTGTAGGATTGTGATGGGGGACATATGCTATTTTTCTTTTCTTCCCAAAGAACGACTGTTTCCTTAGTTCCTTACCTGAGGGTTCTAATTACGACAGAACATTCGCCAACGCAGGTACGTCTTCTGCTCCAAATCTGCTGACAGAACTCTGCACCCATTTGCATTGTGCACGAGAGCTTATCTATGGCCGCACCTACTCTCACGTCAGGTAAACCCATTCATTCTCCATGAGGGTCTACGAATGCCTGTGAGGTTACTCTTACAAATTTTCTGAGGGTTTTGCAACATCCTTTTGCTCGAGCTGACTCTACATCAGAAACGTTAACAGACCCCCCTCATGTTCTTTGGTAGAGCCAGTAAGAGATGCATACATGAATAAACACTTCCGTGAAAATACGACTGTTCCGCTTATAATGCGGACTTTATGCAGATGAGGTATATTTTCGGGACAGTAACGAGAAGGTACACAGCGGTAGTAAATACGGGCTACATGCAACTTCAACTCCCGAAGGCCTCCGCTGTCTATCACGTCGACGTCGCGACGTCGCCTTGGCGATGACGTCATCTCGCGGCGACGTTGCGCATTGGATAAACAGAGCTAGGAACACCGCATCTTCCTACTACGCGGTGGTTCTATGCCTGAGTATGTGTTTGCGGGTGCTGCCGGACTGAACGGTAAGATTACCGGACGAGATGTCGTCTGTCACGGCATCTTACTAAAACTTTTGAAATGCCGTTACATAAGAACAGACAATTATTGTGAGTCATCCGACTCTCGCTGTCTTTTCACACCATGCAGGTTGTGTTCATGGGCAGAACCTCCCGGGCGGCCATCAGTTCGAGTTTTAGAATTCTATAAACTCGGTGAGTTTACCTGAATAATCGGATTATCTCACATGGGAGTTTTAATCTTAAATTAGTTTCATGACCTGCTCTAATTATTGGGAGCTTTTGGATGGGTTGGTAGTGGATGCACGGAGTATCAGTGTTGGGATATGGTGGTGTGAATGTGTCACTAATTCTTGCGAAGTATTATACCTCGCAATTCAATATCGATGTATATGCTGTGAGGGGTTGAATATGACCACCTCATTTCTATGAATTTTCTAATCAGTATGTGAGGAACCCAGTTATAAATTCCAGTATTGTGGAGATTAAACTGAGCATATCACTAATGCTCAGGAAGAAAGAGAGATTTCCTTAGACTAAACCTTGTGTTGTGAGGGATGAGTTCTCACTCTCACCGATTTTCCTTTCTCTTTACTCCTTTCTAGTGAATGTTTTCCCATGATTTGTATGGGGACATTTCCTCCACTGATTTAGAGACACACCCAGGAGAGTACGGATCCCGGTGACCTACATCTAGCTGGGCTACCCAAGGATCTAATTAAGACACGGGTTACCGGTGGATTTGACTGCGACAGTCCTGAAGAAGACCAGGGTGACCTTTCGGGGCACAAATCAATGGTCGAAACATGTTGACTCGAGCAGTGGTAGGAGGGAAGTCTTGAGAAACCTCACTTTCTCAACAAGACATTTTCCCATCCTTTCTTTTCTTTTAATCCTGATAAGGGTACCATAATTGGTTCTAATAAAGCAATTCTTTCTTTTGGCACCCCTAATCAGTTTTAACACACGTCCTTACTGCACTTATTTGTGTCGCACATCTGATCCACGAGGTGTTCCTCTACACACGGTATCACTTATGTATGTTACTCGTTGTACGTATTTATGTATTATGTTGTACGTCTTGTAACGTGGAAATTTATTATTTTTTCCCCTTCCCTAATGCTCCGCCCTGGATGTGGCTACACCAGGGCGTTTGTAGCAGGCCCTATGATGAAGCATGTCACATACTTCGGTATGTGAGTGAGGGCAGTTTTCTCCAAATTGGGAATTTCCCTTTGTTTATGTTGATGAACTATACCCATTGCTTTTGTGATCATAGTCCTTTAGGGGGTCTGGGGTATTGGAGTATAAATAATTTGGCCCTCTCCTCTTGTATGTGTTTAATAATAGGGTCAGTATCACCTGTTTCCACCGCTACAAGTGTTAGAAAAGGTATCTCGTGAAACCAGTAATGCGCGAATTGCGCCTGAGCGCAGAGATAATATAGATACATGTCAGGGACCTTGAAACCTCCCCTCTCATACGGTAGTGTCATTGTTTGTAATTCTATTCTAGCGTGCCTACCCGCCCAGAGTAAACTCAGTACTACTTTGTTAATGTTGCGGAATACCTCTGTCGGGGGTCTAATGGGGATGTTGGCAAAGAGATATAGGAACTTGGGCAGTAGTACCATCTTCACAATCGCGGCTCTGTCCGCTAATGACAGTGGCAGTCTATTCCACCGTTTGATTTTATCTTCTAGCGACGATATCACTCTGCCGTAGTTAGTTCTTATTACTTGTTCTGGGTCCCTGTGAAACCACACTCCCAGGTATTTAGTAGGTTCTTCTTGCCACTCTAGTGGGTAATCCATTTTGAACGGGGCAGTGCTGTCAGTCAACACCAGGACGAGGGATTTCGACTAGTTTATCTGTAGGCCAGAGTGGTGGCCGTATTTTATGTATTCCCTTATTAAGGGGTTGAGGTGCTGTTCTGGGTGTTTGACATAAACTACCATGTCGTCCGCATACAATGATATGTGGATTGGGCGTGTCGGGAGTTGTATTGCCGAATAGTGGTGATGTTATCTAATTTTACAAGCCAGCGGCTCCAATACTAATGCAAAAAGCATCGGGGAGAGTGGGCTTCCCTGTCTCGTCCCGCGACATATTGCAATTGGTCCTGAAACATGCTTGTTAACCCAAATACAGGCTGATAAGTTTGTGTACAGCATGGAGATCCACTGTGTAAATATAGGAGGAAATCCCATCCGCACCATTACTGTGTGTAAAAATTTCCAGTCTATTGTGTCGAACGTTTTGGCAGCGTCTAATAGTACCGCTACCGCTTTGACCTCTGGCGCCAGATAGTGGGCTAGCGCAAAGAGTGTACGCGTGTTATGTGTGGTTGATCTGTCCGGTATGAAACCAGACTGGTCCGGTCTCACCAGTAATGGCATTAGTGGTTTAAGTCTCGCAGCCAGGAGGCTCGCTATTATTTTCGTGTCCACGTTTATGAGAGACAAGGGGCGGTAAGAGTCGCATTGCTCCCCATCCTTTCCTGGTTTTAGCAGGGCAATCAGCATGGCTTCCCTCATAGACGCCGGCAGAGTTTGCGCCTCGTGCGCTGCACCGTACAGCCGGACCAGATGTGGGGCTAATAGATCCGCCAAAGTCTTCTAAAATTCTGTCGTGAATCCGTCAGGCCCTGGTGCCTTGCCGTTTGGTAAATGTTTGATAGTGTCTACAACGTCTTCCGCTGTGACAGGGCAGGCTAAGTGGTTATCCGATAGCCACGCGATTTCTACGTCTTCCATGTATGTCAGCATGTCTTCCTGCGGCGGCGTGGGACGCGCTTCATACAGTTGACCATAGGAGGCCATGAATACATCCAGAATCGCTTTGATGTCCCGCGTGACTGCTCCCTCTCGTGTTTTGATCGCAGTGACATGTTGTTGCGTTCTACCCTTGCATATTTTCTCTGCTAGTGCCCTGCCCGGTCTACCTCCCTCTCCATACACTCTGGCCGTCTTGCGTTTGGTTATGTAATTGAATTCATCTATTGCAAATTGTTGATGTTCCTTCAGTAGCGTTTGAATATTCCCCAATAATGTGATGTCTCTCGTCTGGGCATATCGCTGTTCTAGTGCCTGTATAGCTGTTTCACGTATGGTCAATTGCTGTCGTATGTCTTTCAGAATGCCCGTGGTAGTACTAATGCATATTCCCCGTATTGTAGCTTTGAAAGCTTCCCATAGGAGGCATGGATCGTCCGTCGTGGGGTAATTTAGATCGAAGTAGTCCACTATTGTCTTGTGGATAGTGTCAGCGTATATTGGGTCTCGCAAAGCTCCAGCATTAAACCGCCATGTGAAGGGCGGAGGGTCATAGTGTGGTATTTGCAGCGCCAAGAGCACAGGACTGTGGTCCGATAGCGTTCTCGGCAAATGGCTGACAGAGACGGTCCATGCCACTACCTCACGCGTGCCCAACCAGTAATCCAGCCTAGACCAACTATTGTGCGCCGCAGTTATATGTGTCGCAGCTACCTCCCCTGGGCTCTGAACTCTCCATATGTCAGTCATCTGTAAGTCAGTGAGTGCATCTCGTAGAGTCATTCTCGCGCGCGTATGCGGTTCTAATGTGTTCTGTGATCTATCCAACCCATCTTGTAGTGCGATGTTAAAATCTCCACCCCATATTATGTGCTCGATCTGAAATTATGGCAAAACATAGCCGATCTGAAGATGGGCTATGTTTTGCCATAATTTTGCAAAGAACCCCGGGTCATCCGTGTTGAGGCCATACGTGTTCACCAATGCAAGTTGTCGATGTCTCACCGTGCCAGTGACAATAACGCTTCGCCCTTCGGCGTCCCTATGTACGGCCGAAATCTCAAAGTGTACCCCCTTCCGTATTAAAATGCTGACACCTCGAGAGTATGTGGAGTAGTGTGAGCTGGTAACAGATTCCGCCCATCTAGCTCCCAGGGTGGAGTCGGTGGTAGCAGCCAAGTGCGTCTCTTGAAGAAATGCAATGTCTACGTGTAATCTATCAAAGTAGGCGAAAATCTGACGTATCTTCTTTGGATTTCCCTGCCCCCGAACATTCCATGTGATGAATTTCAGTGCGGTGGAGTGTGTCATGTCAGAATGGTGGGAAGTTATCCTGGTGTTGTATGTTACAAAAAGCGGTGGGTGTAATGATTTGGTAACGCTCAAGTGTAGGTTGTAGAGCGCAGTGTTTTACAGTTTTCCTGGTAATGACGGAGGTGGCAATGCTTGTCAGACACAGTGACTTTGTACGAACATCCCTTAATCCCCCTCTCCTCCCCCCTCCCACTTTAGCACCCAAACTTTGCCAAAGCCATCCCCTGAAAAGAACAAAACAGTCAATAGAACTGTAATAGGGGCGCACCCGCTTGGGGGTGTCGCCAGGTACACACTTCTCCATCCACATAGTGGATGTGGACAGGTGCATATGCCGTTCTTAGATTTCGTGCATGACTAACCCGCACTTCCACCGCCACCCGCCCTTGGTAACCCCCGTTGTAACACAAAACATTTTGTCTTCGGGTTCAGTGCATTGACAGTATGTCTCAATGAACCTATCAGTGGAACGCACCCCGATCTCCATCACCCTTTGTCCTGTGTGGTCCATGAGGTTACTCACTGTTCAAGTCGCGTGGGTGGTGCTAGAGCTCAGTGTGGGTCCGCATAGTGGGCACCACTACACACAGTTTATGTAAGTCCAACACCTCACTTCGCTCGCTGTGTGCCACGTGTCTCAGTAGATTCAATTAGTCTTTGTCCACATCGATGCCCGGATGGTGTCAGGGCTAGCATGGTGTAGTCCTTCACATGGGCGTTACGTTGAGCCCTCTGCCAATTCAGTCGTTGTCACTTCCTTGGTCCTCACGGTCTTGTGTTTTTCGTCGTCGTCCCAGTTTTTTGACGTATTCATGCGCTGCTTGGACAGTGGGGAGGATTATGGGTTTACCTGCATTGGTGATCTTGAGTCTTGCTGGATATAGCATTGCGTATTCAACGCCTAGTTCTCGCAATTTCTTCTTTATCGGTGCAAATTCCTTCCGTGCCATATGTACAGCCATTGTGTGGTCAGGGTAAAATTGTAGGGTGTTTCCCTGATGTGTGATGACACCCATTTCCCTGGCCAGCCTAAGAACGGTGTCTCTGTCTCTGTAATTTAGCATGCGGGCGATTATCACACTTGGCTGTGCTCCTGGTTTTGGCGTGGGTGCCAAGGAGCAATGCGCTCGTTCCACAAGGAAGACTGATGATAATTGTTCCGCGCCGAACAATTCCTTTAGCAACTTCTCTACGTAATCTTCCATTTTGCCCGTGTTTGTGGACTCCGGCAGGCCCGCTATTCTGACGTTGTTGCGCCTGGACCTAGCTTCTTGATCCTCCACCTTGGCGCGCAGTAACTCCATAGTTTTTTCCATACCGCCACATACTTTTGTCGTGGTCGCAGACTCGTCTTCCACCCATGATATCCGTTGCTCCGCCTCCACCAGCCGCTCGCCATGTTTATCAAGTTTGGCGGCCATGTTGTCCACACGCAGTACCACATTATCCAATTTATTGTTCATTTCATGTAGGCTTTGTTGGATAGCTCGCAGGACCTTCTCCATACCTGTCCCATCGCATGCCTCACTGTCTCCCTCTGTGTCCGACGTCCTCGCGGCGCTTTGTGGTTGCTTTTTCGCCTCAAACTGCAGTTTAGTTTGTTGCTTTTCTGGCTTTCCCATTGTGCAGGAGCGTGATGGGGCGATTCGCTGTGCTTTTTCTGCAGTGACACTGTTCAAGTCTCGTGATGCATGTGATTGACGGTTCCTCGGCGTATTCGTCCGTTGAGGACCTGTGTTATTCATCAGCCTCTCAACGAGTGCTTTGGGGCAATGCGACGGTTTGGTAGTCGAATCTCGTGATATACCTTCGTGGAGTCGTGGCTCACTATTTGCCCTCCTTCTGTGGGTGGTATGCTGGGGTGGAATACTTCAACACTTGAGCACATGCATCACTATGCGTTTCAGCGCAGGGGCCAGAGTGTAAGCTCTCGCATGCATATTCCACAAATGGCGTCACCCATTCCTGTTGCGCTTCACTTGCATGCGTACGCTGTCTATTGTGGTGCACTCGCAGCAGGTCGTCATGCTTGACGATCAGTGCAGCCTCACCTGCCGCGTCCTTGCCCAGGAAAGGCCGCTCCACCCCCTCCGATAGTGTTACAGCAGCAGCGTGGTTCGCCTGGCGGATAGCAAAGTTCTTTAAGGGGCGCGTTGTGATGAGCAACGACCAGCATGCACGTTCTCACCCATCGGTAGTGGCCACATGTATCTGCTTGTGGGGTCCGCTACGTTGTGGAGACACGGGGAAGTCCCCATGTGCATTCCCGTATGCCCGTCAGGTCTTGCGTTCCACTGCAGCCGCCATCTTGTGGTTCCTGGAACGCAAACCGGTATTTCGTTTTTCCGATGTCCGTGGTTCCTCGTCGCAGCCGTGATAGGGCATAGGCTGGTCTCGTCACCTTGGGGCAGCTAGCGGTTCGGGTCCGTACCTTTGCCAGATCCTCCATCAACCACGGGAGTCAGTGGTTCGAAGCATCGGGATCCGCCATCTTGGCTCACATCGCTCTCCTGCGCGTTTTTTCGGGGATATTTTTGCCGCCTCTACCTTTTCTCCAGTTTTAGCCTCACCAGACGTTAGGTATCGCTTACCAATTTAACTTGACTACATTTTCGGAGTTCCGGTGGTAGTCTTCACGGGTGTAGGTCGCTTTTTCATGCACCCGTCCGGCGGAGCTGACTCACGAGTCAACCATCCCGTTGTGCGTCCTCTAGCGCCACCCCACTTTAAACACCTTAATGGTTTGACAACACCCATTACTAGTGATGAGGATTCAATATGGTCAATCCCTGTGTCTAACGCTTATCTGATTAGGGGGTGGACCCCACTTGTTCTGCAACTGACCTCTCTTACCCTCACTCATTCCTTGAGGGCCTGCAATGGTCGGTTCCCTGATGATAACCTTGGGTATTCCACCTTTGAGAGATTTGGCCAGGCATCAATAATCGGTTATATTTTATTAAGCGTTTAATTCTGGCACAATGTCGCGAAGTTTCGCGTTAATTTGCGTGAAGAAAGTGACCATAATCCTTTGGTCGTAATGCTAGATTTCCACTTAGCAGAAACAGAACAAGGTTTTGATAACTCCCTATTAGATAACTTAGTTGTGGCTGAAGGAGGGAGATGAATTCGTTGGGGCACAATAATCCAATCTCCAGAAACAATGTCAAACATGTACAACAGTATTATTCCTCTGTTAGAAAAGGTAAGCCTCGCCTCTGGAAATAGTGCTAATTTAGAACCTGTTAATGACCTAGGGAAAATCCACCAGGATATGGTTACAATCCTGGGGGATTTCTTTTACAGTAGAAAGCCTGTTAAGAGCAATCACCATAGTGATAATAACCCCTGGTACAATAGGACGTGCAGGGATGCTAATTCTTTATGGCTTGCCAGCCCCCCCACGTGGGCTGGCGCAGAGATTATCCCTATCTACAAAAAAGGATCCCCCATTGAACCCGCAAATTATAGGCCAATTAGGCTTATTGATGTAACACAAAAAAATCTTTGCTAGAGTGTTACTGGGAAGACTCCCGGAATGGATGGAAGACCTAAATTTTTTAACTCCCTTGCAAGCACGCTTCAGATGTAAAACATCTACCATAGATCAGCTATTTAGGCTACAACTGATCTATTGGAAGCATGTAGTTCTGGATGGTGGGAACCTGTACCTTACCTTCGTGGACCTTAAATCAGCATTCGATATGGTGGACCAGGACCACCTGTGGGGTATCATGCTGGACATGGGAGTTCCACCATATCTCTGTTACAAGTTTAAACGCCTCCATGAGGGAATATTTGCTAGAGTAAGGTTCGGCAAGAACGGGAAATTAACGTCTCCTTTCCCCATTGGAAAGGGGGTGAGGCAGGGTTGTGTTCTTGCGCCAACTCTCTTCTCCCTCTTTCTTAACGGGTTAATTGAAGATCTACTTGCCGTTAAGACTCTCCAAAACTAGCCCATCGCAAATGTCCTGCATTAATGTTTGCGGATGACACCCTGCTCCTCTCGAAATCACCAATGGGGATGCAGCAT
This sequence comes from Lissotriton helveticus, assembly GCF_964261635.1. NCBI lineage: Eukaryota > Metazoa > Chordata > Amphibia > Caudata > Salamandridae > Lissotriton > Lissotriton helveticus. The sequence continues at coordinate 871,873,040 of NC_136068.1, read as the reverse complement.
GTGTTAAAGGAATTTAGCCAGTTTTGTGAAAAGAGGAATTTTGTGATAAATATTAAGAAGACAAAATATATGGTCTTTAACGCTAATTCTATAAATTGCCTGCACCCAAGAATGGATGATAGACCATTGGAAAGGGTCCCTATCTTTGACTATTTAGGTCTTACTTTAAACAAAAAAATGGGTTGGGGACGCCAAATCAATAAAGCTAACCTAAAGTAAACTCAGGCTATTGGGGGGATTTTAAAAGTCCATAAGAGTTGTGCCTTACAGGTTATAAGCCCGCCGGTAGAAATCTATAAAGTCCAAGCTAGGGGAACAACCATATATGGGGCAGGACTGTAGGGACATAGCTTAGCTAATGCCCTTACTTTAACAGAAAACTATTTTATAAGAAAAATTCTGAGTCTGCCCAAAAATACACCCCTAGTACCACTAAGGATGGATCTGGATATCCTCCTATGGAAAGGTCGAGGTCCCTACCTTAGCGGGGAAGCATCCTCGCGCGGGCGACGACTTGTCTAACCTGGATTGCACCTTGTTTCCTTTCCCCAGGAGTTCTGCTCTCTCTCGTCCCCTGCAGGTACGCCAGGAACCGGCGTCGGAAGACGGGATGCCGGAAGCAGTTCCCCGTGACCCCGGAAGTCCCTCCCCCGGCTCCGACCCGGAAGATAGAAAAGCCGACGATCCACAAGGAAGGGGGTGCCAACCGTCGGACTCGTGGCAGGAGGCAGTAAGGAAGGAACCGGAGCTGAGAGCGAGAGGTGAAGAGGTGGAGAGTCGAGTCGAGACAGCAGAGGAGGACGCCGACGACGACGTGTGGTCTGAGGACTGGTGGAGTCCTCAGGAGGTGGCTGGAGAGCGGCCGCAACTCACCAGGGAGTTGCGGCGGGCCACGTGAGTAACCACTATCCTTCTCCGTGGGTCCCTTGTATAGTTTAGTGTACATATTGTAAAAATGCCACACAACCCCCTGAGCACTGTGACACTGTAAATAGACGTAGGACACTTCCAATCCCTTGAGCACACTGTTCACCTCTTCCCCCCCCCCCTTTGTGTCGTCGGTTGCTTCCACCTTCCCCCCGTCCACCCCTCCCTCACCTCGCCTTTTCCGTTCCCCCACAACCCGGTGTTGGTGCTGGTTACGTTAAGTCAGGAGAGCAGGAAACTAACGGCTCTCTTTTCCTCTCGTCCCAAACCTCCGAGGCCCACCGGTGTGTCATACAGGACCAGACGACCCCGCCGCGAGTGAGGAATCCCATCGCCCGGACAACGTCAGGAGAAAACCCCGTGTACAGACGACCTCAGCCCAGCAGTGGGGAAAGAAACCCCCTCCCCGGGACATCTCTTCTCACCCCGGATAACGTACCAGATACCTGTGCAACCCTCGCAGAGACTACCTCCCCCCCCCTGTACCTTGACCACAATAAAACAGGCTCATTATAGCGCATTACATCTGGCCTTCCCGCTTGTCATTCCGGCCCGCCGAAGCCCACAACCCACAGGTGGTGTCAGAAGTGGGATACCTCGGAGGCATGGAGGCCGCTGTCAGGAAACTGGCGGAAAGCCAGGAACAACTCGGTCAGTTGATGGAAAATTTCATGAAAACCGCGGAGGATGACCGCGGACAATTGCACGATGTCCTGAAAGGGCAAGGCTCGGCGCAAGACCAGGCGCTGGGGAAGCTCACGGAGGTGATGGGACAGCAGAGACCCGTGGCTCCCCTGCCCTCTGTGGTCCTACAGAAATACGTATCGGGAGAAGACCCCGACTTCTTTTTACAAACTTTGAACGGCTGGCACAGGCAGCGAATTGGCCTGTCGATCGCTGGGGACATTATTTGGGACCATTGTTGACCGGTGAATTACAGTCAGCCTACCAACAGGCCAACCTGCAGGGACAGACACCGTATGCTGACATCAAGGCTTGCATCCTAGAGCGCCTAGGGATAGATGAGGACTCCTATCGGATGCGCCTGAGACAGGTCCGAGAGGGACCACAAGAAACACCGCGGGCCCTGTCCTATCGTATACAGGACTTGACAACCCGGTGGTTGAAACCGGCCACATCCACCAAAGAAGAGATAGTGGCCAAGATCAATCTCGAGCAATTCCTCGCTTCCCTTCATCCGGGCACCCAAAAGTGGGTACGGCAACATGAGCACTTGACTCTGGCTAGGGCGGTCGAGATAGCCAGCGCTTACAGCAAAGCCCAAGAAGTGCAGAAAACCAAGGATGAGCATCTCTCACGGGGGCCCCACAGCAGCCACCTCCGCTCTCAGCGGCCCCCCCTTCCCAGGAGGCCGGACCCAGCTCCCTTTGTGCCCTATCAGGTGATTCCTAGACCAAACCCCCCCCCTCCCGGACCTCAATGCTATTACTGCGGAGGTTTTGGACATATCGCCCGTCACTGCCCCCAGAAGGAAGAACCCATGGAAGTGGGCGTTGCCCGGAACTTTGTATGCCTCATGTCAGAAACTTCACCCCCACCATTTAGATGCCCGGTGCAGATCAACAACCACCCCCTGATGGCACTGGCGGACACCGGATGCAGACATAGTGTGCTACGTCCTCAGGATATGCCGAATCCCGTAGGCCCGATCACGGGCTCTGTCGCCATCAAATGTGTACATGGAGACACCAAAAGCTACCCCACTGCACGAGTGACAGTAAACACTAAGTCCGACCATGGTAGCACACTGAATGTGGGACTAATCCCAAACTTACCGGAACCAGCTATACTGGGAAGTGATTACAGAGGACTTCCCCTTCTTCTACGGGACACCACGTGTTCCCTTGAAAGGTGGTGGAAGGAAGCCCCGTTTGCACAAAACCAAACCCCGAGTCATGCCTCGCTGAAACAGTGGAAAACCAAAACTCAAAAGAAAAAGGAAAGGAGAGGGTACGTGGGTGCATATCCAGTACAAGAAGCGTTGCATCCTTGGGACACAGACCGAGAATTACGAGCAGCTCAGCAGGAGGATCCGGTGTTGCAGGGAGCCTGGGGTCAGGCCAAAGACAACGAGGATCCGCAACATGTAGGTCCCTACTTTTTTCGTTCTAGGGGATTGTTATACCGGAAGGACGGACCTCAACAACCCCAACTGGTCGTCCCAGGTCCGTTCCGAGACAAGGTGTTGTTCTTGGCCCACAGCCATCTCTTGGGTGGCCACTTTGGCGAGGAAAAGACAGGACAGGCAATACTGGAGAAGTTTTACTGGCCCGGGGTGTTTAGTCAAGTGAAACGATACTGTAAAGAATGCTCCATCTGCCAAAAGACCAGCCGCTACCGACCCCCAAAGGCCCCCCTCCGTCCTCTCCCCCTCATAGACATCCCCTTCAGTCGGGTAGGGATGGACCTCATAGGCCCAATGCTGCCCTCCAGGAGCGGCTGTAGGTACGCTTTGGTATTGGTGGACTATGCTACGCGCTTCCCAGAGGCCGTCGCCCTCAAACAACCCACCTCCCAAAACATAGCAAAAGCATTAGTGTCTATCTTCACTCGGGTTGGCTTTCCCCGCGAGATCTTAACAGACCAGGGGACCCCTTTTGTGTCCGCCCTAATGCGCCAGGTATGCTCCCAGTTAGGCATCAAGCAAATAAGAACCTCAGCATACCACCCACAAACAGACGGTTTAGTGGAACGCTACAATGCCACTCTGAAAGCAACACTGAAAAAACTGTTATGTTTGGAAAGCAAGAGGTGGGAAGAGATGCTGCCTCTGGCTTTATTCGCCATCCGGTGTAAAACACAAAGCAGCACCGGCTACTCGCCCTTTGAACTGCTATACGGGAGGCCTCCCCGGACCTTGCTGGATATGGCTCGCGAAGCCTGGGAAGCCGAACCCTACCGTACCCGACCCTTGCCTGAGTATGTTGACAATTTGAAAACCCACCTAGCCCAAATCAGGGATATAGTGCGACTGAACCTGGAGAACGCCCAAACGACGCAAAAGCAACAGTATGACAAGGGAGCCAAGACAAGATCCTTTGCTATCGGTGATCTAGTGTTGTTGTTACTACCTTCCTCAGACCACAAACTCTTAGGACAGTGGCAGGGTCCGTTTACCGTCATTAGGCAGGTGACCCCCGTTACTTACGAGATCGAGACAGAACCAGCTCGAGGGGTCCGACAAATATACCACATCAATCTCTTGAAGAAATGGGAGGGTCCCCGTCCCGTTCTGTCCTGTGGCCATGGGAGTGTCGCTCTGCCCTTTGAGTCCTGCCTAGACCCGGACCTGCCTCTCACGTTGAAACAGGATCTGAGTGTTGTCCCCAGTAAGGAACGTCTTCTCTTCCCTCCCCGGACACACGAAAATAGTGGAACATGCCATTAAGACTGACCCCGGGGTTACAGTACGACAACGACCCTACCGTGTCCCGGAGGCCCGCCGAAAAATAATAAAACAAGAGACAGAGCAAATGCTACAGATGGGCATCATCGAGCCATCAGTCAGTAGTTGGAACTCGCCGATAGTCTTGGTCCCCAAACCAGACGGCTCGGTGCGGTTCTGTATTGACTTTCGCGAAGTTAACAAAGTCTCCAGTTTCGATGCCTATCCCCTCCCGCGGGTAGACGAGATGGTGGAACGGATAGGCGCAGCAAAATACATAAGCACGCTCGACTTATGCAAGGGATACTGGCAGATCCCCCTTAAAGAGGTCGACAAAAGAAAAACTGCTTTCTCTACCCCTGATGGTCTATTTCAATTTCGGGTGATGCCTTTTGGGCTTCACGGAGCCCCAGCGACTTTCCAGAGGGCCATGAATCAAGTACTGCACCCTCACTCTTCATATGCGGGGGCGTATCTGGACGATATAGTGATACATAGCGAAACCTGGGAGAAGCACAGGGAACATCTCCGGGCGGTGGTATCCTCTCTGGGGAATAGCGGCTTCACCATAAATCCTGCCAAAACAAAATTAGCCGCTCAAAGCGTCAAGTATCTGGGCTACCTATTGGGCGAAGGCCTGATCCGTCCACAAGACAACAAAATAGAGGCCATTCAGTCTATACCGTTCCCGAAGACCAAGAAAGAACTCAGGGCCTTCTTGGGGCTACTGGGCTACTACAGACGATTCATACCTAATTTTTTCACAAACAGCTGTCCCCCTAACCGATTTGTTAAAAAAGAGCACCAAAACAGAAGTGGAACTACGCCATCCCTCAGTTCCATTACTACGGGCTTTCGAACACCTAAAACAGGCCCTGGTATCAAGACCTGTCCTTGTCAGCCCCGACTATGGACAACCTTTCATCTTACAAACAGATGCTTCCGACCAAGGGTTGGGGGCCATCTTGTCTCAGAGAGATCCACAAGGGAACGAAAAACCCATATTGTATATAAGCAGGAAACTCTATCCCAGGGAAATGAACTACGCCTGTGTGGAGAAAGAGGCACTGGCAATAAAATGGGCCGTGGACAGTCTCCGCTATTACCTAGAGGGACGAGAATTCGTCCTCTATACGGACCATGCCCCCCTGGAATGGATGGCCCGGAATCGCGGCCACAATGATCGCGTCCTTAGATGGTTCCTCTCCCTGCAACCATATTGCTTCAAAACCGAACATCGGAAAGGGACGGAACAAGGAAACGCGGATTACCTCTCCCGGTTCCCTTGCTCTCCCATCCCTCCAAGAAAGACAGCTAGGGAAAGGGGATGTGGAAAGGTCGAGGTCCCTACCTTAGCGGGGAAGCATCCTAGCGCGGGGGGACGACTTGTCTAACCTGGATTGCACCTTGTTTCCTTTCCCCAGGAGTTCTGCTCTCTCTCGTCCCCTGCAGGTACGCCAGGAACCAGCGTCGGAAGACGGGATGCCGGAAGCAGTTCCCCGTGACCCCGGAAGTCCCTCCCCCTGCTCCGACCCGGAAGATAGAAAAGCCGACGATCCACAAGGAAGGGGGTTCCAACCGTCGGACTCGTGGCAGGAGGCAGTAAGGAAGGAACCGGAGCTGAGAGCGAGAGGTGAAGAGGTGGAGAGTCGAGTCGAGACAGCAGAGGAGGACGCCGACGACGACGTGTGGTCTGAGGACTGGTGGAGTCCTCAGGAGGTGGCTGGAGAGCGGCCGCAACTCTCCAGGGAGTTGCGGCGGGCCACGTGAGTTACCACTATCCTTCTCCGTGGGTCCCTTGTATAGTTTAGTGTACATATTGTAAAAATGCCACACAACCCCCTGAGCACTGTGACACTGTAAATAGACGTAGGACACTTCCAATCCCTTGAGCACACTGTTCACCTCTTTCCCCCCCCCCTTTGTGTCGACGGTTGCTTCCACCTTCCCCCCGTCCACCCCTCCCTCACCTCGCCTTTTCCGTTCCCCCACTACCCGGTGTTGGTGCTGGTTACGTTAAGTCAGGAGAGCAGGAAACTAACGGCTCTCTTTTCCTCTTGTCCTAAACCTCCGAGGCCCACCGGTGTGTCATACAGGACCAGACGACCCCGCCGCGAGTGAGGAGAAAACCCCGTGTACAGACGACCTCAGCCCAGCAGTGGGGAAAGAAACCCCCTCCCCGGGACATCTCTTCTCACCCCGGATAACGTACCAGATACCTGTGCAACCCTCGCAGAGACTACCTCCCCCCCCCTGTACCTTGACCACAATAAAACAGGCTCATTATAGCGCATTACATCTGGCCTCCCCGCTTGTCATTCCGGCCCGCCGAAGCCCACAACCCACACCTCCCAATTGCGGACCTCATTTCTTCACGCCCATTGCTGTACTGGTGACGGCTGTGGAGTACCCCAGAGCTAGGTTACTATAGGGAGGAATGAAAAGCGGTAATGTCAACCATGGGGGCTGGTAGTAACCAGTGGCTATCCTTTATTAGCGATTATTTTCGTGCAATAGGAAAGGAGGACCTATGGATCGTACCTGAGGAATCTTGCCTAGCGATTTCAAAAAAATCTTTAGCTAGTGCCTTGAAAGAGTACAAATTGACAAGTATTTTACAGACAGTTAACCCCTCTAGTCTAACCTATGGGTTTTTGGATATTAAGTCCCAATACAAATTGGAGCTCGTGTTGGATTCAATACAACCGCCATTAGCAAAGAAGTTGTTTTTGCAATTTAGATAGGGACGCTCCCGCTTCACGCTTCAACTAATGATGGGGCTGGCCTTACCCCTCGCCTTTGTCCTGGGTGCCTAGTGGAGGAAGAAACAGTAATTCATGTATTGTTCATCTGCTTGGCATATAAGCAGGCTAGGTCTAAGTGGGTTATTCAACTCTGCAGAAACCTGGGTATTAGAAATTACATAGAATTTTATAGGATCCTAAAATCCGATACTAACCCAGTTTATGTTATTGCAATTTCTAAATTTCTATTTGCTATGTGGTGTAAACGAAGGTATTTACTCAAAAATTGATATGACAATAAGTAATACCAGCTCCTACTTGTCATTTGTTGTGATTCTGGACTCTGTAAAAACTAAGCCTGTAAATGTAGGTATTTGATGATTAATTCATGCGAGAAATAGTAATATCTGCTACCTGGCTGCTATTTCGATCCTGGGCGCTATAAAAACATTGGACGTGAATCATCTTTTTTTTAAAATATTTTTAGTTTAAATTATATTTTTTAATGTATGTTTTAATAGATCAAATTTCCCATAATGATGATTTTCATATGTCTACTTCCCAATGGGTGATTTTATACTGATATGTATATTAACTAGTGTTCTTTATGATCTTGTACTTTTTTCTTGACTTGGATTTTAATATGTTGTAAATCTAAATGTGCTTTTATGGCTGTAATAGCTGAAATAAAGTTTCGAAGAAGATTAATATTTATTCTCGTCCAGTGAGGCAGGGGCAAACCTCAAAGACTTTAGACTGCTTGGCCTCTTTCCTCCCCACTCCACCTGAGTCTGCACATGTAATCATTGGAGGGGATTTTAATTGTCATTTCGAACCCCTCAATGGTATAACCACTACCATTATAAGTGAGGAAGACTCGGTATGGGAAATTCCAGAATGTAACATCTACCCAATAAGGGGGTGGACCCCCTCATTCTCTCTCTCACACTTAGCCATTCGCTTAGGGCCTGTAATGGCCGCTTCCCCTCTGACAGCCCAGGCAATTCTACTTTTAATAAATTGGAACAGCCATCACAAATTGATTATATCCTGGCAGACGTTGAGTTATGGCACAGAACTAGGGACTTTCTGGTCCAACCTCGATGTGCAAGTGACCATAACTCTTTGGTGCTAGATATAGTCTGATTTCAGCTCAAAGATGACTGGGGTACGTTAACACAATCTGTCACAAATTTAATTGCAACTGAAGGAGGTAAAAGAGTACAATGGGGAACAGTTGCAGAATCAACCCGTAAAAAGACCTCCCTGTATGAACAATGTATTCCCTTTTTAGAGACTGCATTTGCAGTTTCTGAAAACAGTCGAGGTTCTGAATCTTTGCTGGTGTTAGGTAAGAATCATCAGGATATGTTTTTAAATTTGGCTGAGTTTTTTTATAATGGCGAAAACAACAATAATCCTGACCCCAAACCTAAACATCACTGGTATAACAAAGTGTGTAGGGAAGCCAAAAGCTCTTTGCTACTCGGGATTAAGGATAAGGATAACCTATGTATGAAAGAAACCAGGGCAAATTACAAAAAAACACTAGCTGAAGCGAAAAAAGCGTGGGAGATTGAAAAATGGGAAGCGATTAAGAAAGCTTTAGACAATAAAGATATGAGAGGCTTTTGGAACCTAGTAAAAACTGGTAATTCCAAAGGCAACTCAGCAATCGTACCAAATGTGGGGGAAGAAGCTTGGAGAGCCCATAATAAAGTTTTATATTCAAGGCCTTTAGATGGAGATGTAGCTGATAGGGTACTAGTTATTGATCAAACCCCCCTAACCACTGGTCCACCACTATTTACATTGGCAGAGGTCTCTTTGGCGTTGGGTACATTTTTACCCAACAAGGCACCAGGGTTGGATAGAATCCCTGGTGACCTGTTTAGAAATGAACAAGTAGTATGGGCACCCTGCCTACGGACCTTATTTAACGCCATCCTTCAAGGTATGGTGCTTCCTCCGACCTGGGCTGGCGCAGAAATCATTCCTATTTATAAAAAAGGTTGCCCGCTCAATCCGGCAAAGTATCGGCCAATAAGCCTTATTGATGTTACTCAAAAGATATTTGCCCATGTTCTCCTGAGCCGATTGCAATCATGGATGGATGAGACGAACGTATTGTCTCCCCTACAAGCTGGATTTAGGTCTAAAACCTCGACCATAGACCAGAACTTTAGATTGCAATTGATCCATTGGAAAACTGTAATTTTGGAGGGTGGCAGTCTTTATCTAACCTTTGTGGATCTCAGATCTGCATTCAACATGGTGCAGCGCGATCAACTATTGGGCTTCCTTCATGATATGGAAGAGCCAGTATACCTTTGCCAGCAGCTGAAGCACCTACATGAAGGTACCTATGCGAGGATAAGATTTGGTAAGAAAGGGGAATCAACAGCTCCCTTTCCTGTAGAGAAAGGGGTGAGACAGGGATGCGTGTTAGCGTCAACTCTGTTCTCAAGAATTCATGCTGCCTAACCTCCAGGTGCCTGGATGCCAAACAGCAATACAAGTTGGAGTTGGCCCTGGACAGTATTCAACCATTCATGGCAACAAAATTGTTTTTACAATTTCGACATGGGACGCTCCCGCTCCATTCATTTACAAACAAATGGAAGGGAGCAACTAAACTAGATTGTCCTGGGTGTACCGTGACAAAAGAAACCGAACTTCATGTTATACTTTTCTGTCCTGCCTATAGAAGGTCTAGGTCCAAGTGGGTCCTTCAACTTTGTAGAAACTTGGGGATTTGAAATTACATTGAGGTTTTTAGGCTACTAAAATATGAGACACATCCATTATTTGTAGTTGCTTCCTCGAGATTCTTATTTGTGATGTGGTGTATACATAGAGGAATTATAAAGGGAAAAGAGCCGGGTAATAATCTAACTGTGATCTCTCATTAGATATTTTACTAATTTAAATCTTTACATATCTTCAACTAGGGAAATTGTTTTGAAATTTTTCTTTTTGTTAAGCAATTATAATGTTTTTCTTTTAAAATATTTTTTTAAATATTTATATTTTAATTGTTTAAAATGTCTTTTTAACTTCTTTTTTAAGACAACCTGGTTTCAGTTAATACATAAGGTTTTTAAAGATGGGGTGACGCGCAATAGCGGGGACATAAAACCATTGTATAAAATTCTAGCATATTATCCTTTATGATTCTAAATGGTTCTTTGTATTCTTTCAGTCCTCACTCACTGTGTATCATAATATTTTATAATTTATGCAATTTCATAATCATTTGTGCTTTTATGGCTGTACAGCCGAAATAAAGTTTTTTGCCTGACTGACTGACTGACATCCACTTGCCAGGCCCCCACCTTCCTTTTTCATACATGTAAGGCACCCCTCAGGTAGGCCCAAGGTAACCCCATCGGCAGGGTGCAGTGTATGTAAAAGGTAGGACATGTGCTGATGTGTTTTACATGTCCTGGTAGTGAAATACTAACAATTTTGTGTTCCACTATTTAAAGGCTATCTGTCCCTCAGGCTAACATGAGAGTATAACTTCCCATTGGAACTAAATAGAGAAATTGAGTTTAGGCTCTCTGAACTCAGAATGTAATAACACATAGTATTTGGGAGATGGTTTTTAAATTGTGTGTTTGAAAACTCCATTTTAGAAAGTAGGCATTTTCTTGTTTAACCATTCTATGTGCATATACTATTTTGTGTATGTTAATTTGAATGTTTTGTAAGGCGCTTGGTTACTCCCAAAGTCGTGTCTTTCGATTTTTCCGGAACCTTGTTTCAGATGCCTTCATTATGAGGTCCAGTGGCATGGAGTTCCAGAGTTTGGAAGCAAGGAAACTGAAGGTTACCCCCCCCCACCCCCAGTCAAGTGCATTCTGTTAATTCTAGGGATTGCAGTCAATGTGGCCACATAGGTGTCTAAGGTATCCAAGGTCCCCATAGGTGTCTAAGGTGTCTAAGATGTCTGTTTGTAATAGAAGCTTGAATCAGAGGGTGCAGATAATGTGGGCCTTTCTGGTTAAGTATCCTGTGTGCAAAACAGAGTGCTTTAAAAGAGACTCTGCGCTGATAGGGAGCCAGTCTAGTTGGGCAAGTCCTGGAGGACTGTTTTGGGATTCTTAGTAGCAGCCGGGACTGTGCATTCTGTATGCTTTCAAGCATCTCAAGTCTGCCCTTGGAGACCCCCAAGTAAAGTATGTTGCAGTAATCTAAGCAGTATACCAGCAGAGCCTGTATTACCATCTTTAGAACAGGGTCTGGGAGGAGCCCTAGAATCTTTTGTACCATCTTTAGCACTCCAAAACAGGTACCAACTGTAGCTGCAATCTGATTAGCAAAGGGCAGGGATGTGTCAAGATGACACCCACATTTTTTACTTTCAGTTTAGGGATTGGAGTGGGGGCCGGTTCACACAGCCACCAGGCAGAGGACATATTGAGGGCTGTTTCCTCAAGTTTGGCTTGCATTCAGTCTCAGGCAGCTGTAATCAATTCACACTGCAAGATCCACCAGACAGGACGTAAACTTTGCTGCTGCACTACGGTCATCTTGCGCCAGTGTAATGATCTACTGAGTTTCATCAGCATAGCATATGATCCTCACCCTATGGTGTTCAATCATGTCCGCCAAGGTTCGAAGGTACAGGTTAAACAGTGTAGGGCTTAAGGCCGACCCCTGTGGTACTCCCTGCTGCACGGGGATAATTTCTGAGGTGTGTGGCATCTGGATCACCTGAAAGGAATGATTGCGTAAAAAATTGGCAAAGCCTTCAAAGGCTCGGTCACATATACCCTGTTGCCACAGCCATTCTAAATGAAGGTCATGGGAAATGGTGTCAAGCGCCGCACTTAAGCCCAGCATGACTAGAGCAGCCATCTTACCTTCATCAACCCACATCTGCATAGCCTCGGAGGCCAGAAGGAGGGCGGATTCTGTACTGTATAGGGGCCTAAAACATGATTAAATCTCCCATGTTTTACCCCCAACGCAAAATTATGATTTAACTTAAAAAAATAAGAATTACTTACCTCTTAAAGGGCTATAGCTGCGGAAAAATCTTTCTAAGCCCGTCTGTGCCCGTCCGTGCCGGGACCGGGCCCAGGGCCAGAACCCCTGGCCACATTCCTCGACAGGGTTTATTAACTTACTCTAAAAATGCCTTGTTGGAACTGTGCACGACAGCCAACACCCAATGTGTTCAACATAACCCGTACAGAATCTTGGAATCCACAGAACTCACATGCTCCCATTGTAACATCAGGCTATACATAGCTAATGAAAAGGTTAAGGCAAACTCGATCACAGCTGCTAATACCATAGATTTTTCTGTAGCACTCATCAATGCACGCTCTTTGGTAAAGCACCGGCAGGAAGTATCCGACCTCATGTTGGACAACAACCTAGACTGTCTCTTCATAACAGAGACATGGACGGATGAAGCGTCCGATCCAGATATGGTAGTCGCGACCCCCCCAGCCTATAAAGCCTATCGTTTAGACAGAATGGTGAAGCGTGGAGGGGGGCTAGCCATCATAGCCCGCGACCATGTAACTGTGAGAATGTCTCATATCCCCTCCACCTCTTGTGAAGCCCTCAAATTTGACCTTAAGCTTACTCCGTTATCTCATTTCAAAGGAATCCTCTTATATCGACCCCCAGGCGCCCATACTGGCTTCCTCGCCAACCTAGGCTCGATACTCGAAGCAGTGGCGATGGAAGACTCATTCACAGTTATGGGTGATATGAATTTCCATCTGGAGAAGTCCTCTGATAACGACACCCGTACCCTGATATCAGACATGGATACCATGAGTCTTCGGCAACTGGTCACCACCCCCACCCACAAAGCCGGCCATACCCTGGATGGCATCTTTCCCAATATGGAAGGCCTAAAAATAACAGACACCTTGCCCATGCCTTGGACTGACCACTATGCCATCTTAATGAGAATATCAGTCAAGGCGAATAGGACTAGAAGAGAACCCGTATGGAGACCAGAAGCCTTTAAGGTCTGGAAAGATATCGATCAGACAGAGCTAACTGCTCTCCTGGATAGGACTCGGCCCTGTCTATCCACTGACCCCAACACTGCCACACGTCAATTTCAGGAGTGGCTGGTGCTCTGCTACAGACACCTTAGCCCTGATTAAACAGCCCTCGAGAAATAGAACAACGCCATCGGCCCCGTGGTTCACAGAGGAACTGCGCAAACAGAAACAACTCTGCAGAAATAGGGAAAGGCATTGGCGTAGATCCTATAGTTCAGAAAGTAAGGCTATCTACAAGGAAGCACTAGGGCAGTATAAATCCCTTATTGTCGAAACTAAGAAAAAGTTTTTTACAGAACAGATAGATAACGCCAAAAACTCCAGTAAAAAACTATATGAGATCACCAAGATCTTAGCGGGAAACATTCCGGACCTAGCTCCGCCACTCACCCAAGGTTTCTGTGATGCATTGGCCAACTTCTTTTTCATATATATCAAGCATTCTCCGTTAAAACGGTAACCCACTCACCCACGCCAGATAGCATGACTCAGGACACCGAACTGCTCCAGTTCACAGACCTCGCAGAAACACAAATTAAGGACCTCATTGCTACCATTAAATCCGGATCAGCATTAGATCCCTGTCCTCTCAAGGTCATTTGTCCAGTTATGGATTGTTTGGCTCCTGACATTGCCTCAATCTGTAATACAATGTTCAGAACTGGGATATACCCGGACTCACTGAAGAATACACTGGTTAAGCCTCTTCTGAAGAAAGCCAACCTGGACAAGGAGCAATTAAAAAACTACCGCCCCATAGTCAGACTACCTTTTTTAGCTAAGGTAGTTGAGAAAGCTATGAATACACAACTTTCAGAGTTCGTAGAGAAGCACCAACTATTGGACAACACCCAAATCGGCTTTCGCAAGTACCATGGCACCGAGACTGCCCTAATCAAAGCGACTGAGGATATACGAGTGATCCGGGACCAGGGAGGAACAGCGATACTGGTATTGCTCGATTTATCCGCAGCCTTCGATACGGTCGACCACAAGATTCTGGTGGACCGTGTCGGAAAGATGGGCATTCGCCACTTGGCTAAGAACCTGCTTTCTTCCTTTCTGCCTGGGAGAACGCAGGTGGTCACATTGGGGCATTTTCAATCAGACAAGCTGTCACTGCCGTGTGGTGTACCCCAAGGTTCATCCCTAAGTCCGACACTATTTAATATCTATGTGTCGGACCTGGCATCCGTCATCAAGGCCCATGGGATGAGCCTCACTTCCTACGCAGATGACACGCAGCTTGTGCTGGCCATCAATGGTGATGGAGAGAGGGTAGCAGAAAATTTTAAGGGTGCATGCAGGCGATTGGAGAGTCGATGGCCTCCAATTGCTTAAAACTAAACTCCGAAAAAACGGAGGTGGTCATTTTCAGACATCTCTCACCCAGTTGGTCTACTACTTGGTGGCCACCTACGTATGGGACCTACTGTCAGAAATCTCGGAGTGACTTTTGACGAGAATCTGAATTTCATGGCCCATTTCATTTCATTTTGGACATTTATAGAGCGCCTGGAAGTACGCCCACCGGCGTGTCCCCGCGCTGTGATAAGTGAGAACTGAAGATCCACCCACCCTCCCAACCGTCTACCTGCTAAACAAAAGGGTCTTGAGTCTTTTCCTAAAAATCAATTCCGATGGCTCCAAGCGCAGGCTTAAGGGTAAAGCATTCCAGTACTTGGCCGCCAGATGTCTAAAAGATCTACCCCCCATACGCGCTTTCCTTACTCTTGGTACCGTTAAGAGTCCTGTGCAGGAGGAGCGGAGGTTGCGTGTGGGCTCATACCCGGTCACCAGACTCCTGAGCAACGCAGGAGCCTTGCCATTCAAAATACGATGGCATGTGGAGAGAGATTTAAATTCCACCCGACTGGCAACTGGAAGCCAGTGAAGTGCGTGGAGCGCGGGTTTGGAGGGGGATCTCCTGGGGAGCCTCAGCACCAAACGGGCTGCCGCATTCTGCAACACCTGGAGGCGCCTGGTGACCTTACCAGGGGCACCCAGGTATAGCAGGTTGCCATAATCAAGACGGGATGTCACCAGGGCATGCACCAACGCTCTGCGGGCCGCAAGAGGAAGAAGATCTAACACCTTTTTTAAGGTCCTCAGAACGACGAAGCATACCCCAGCCACACGGCCCACATGTGTGTCAAAGGTCAGGCCAGTGTCCAGCCAGACCCCTAAATTCCTTGCCTCCCGGCAAGGAACTGGCGCCTCGCCCAAGCAAGAAGGCCACCATGCCGACGACCAAGCATCCGGAGTCCCACCCACAATCAGTACCTCGGTCTTGCTACCGTTTAGCTTTAAACAGTTGGCGGACATCCAGGCTGCTAGATCTTTCATGCAGTTCCTGAAATTGTCCGCCGCAAGATCCGGGGTACGTGAGAGGGAAATGGCCAGCTGCGTGTCGTCGGCATAGGACACAACACGTAGACCATATTTCTCCACTATTCCCGCCAAAGGGGCAACATAGAGATTAAACAAGGTGGGGCTCAGGGACGAGCCCTGAGGCACTCCCTGGCCCAACCCGATCTCTCTAGAATAACAATCGCCCAGATGGACCTGAAAGCGTCTGTCAGATAGAAAAGATCCTATCCACCCCAGCGCTGCACCTGAGATTCCACCTTCCTCCAGACACTGTAGCAGAATGGAGTGTGCTACAGTGTCAAATGCAGCGCTGAGGTCTAGCAGGATTAAAGCCATAGTTTGGCCTTCATCCGCACCCTGACGCAAGGCCTCCACCGCCATTAGAAGAGCTGATTCCGTCGAATGACGAGGGCGGAAACCAAACTGAGAGTCGTGGAGCAAACAGGCATCATCCACGTACTTCATCAGCTGGTGATTGGCAATCTTTTCCGCAACCTTTGACATGTAAGGCAGGAGAGAGATGGGACGTAGATTCTCAAATTTGTCAAAGCTGATATTGGCTTTTTTTTGCAGCGGGAGGACAATCGCTTGTTTCCATGCAGCAGGGACAGTCTGAGTCTCATAAGAGGTGTTAAGCAGATGGCGGATGTGTGGTTCGAGAACATCCAAACTTCCCATCAGCCGTCTGGGAGTAGTGGGGTCCCTAGGTGAGCCAGATCGTATCGATCCGCAAATGCGGATGAGCTCCTCAGTCGGGGGGGTAGTGAAACTGGACAGCCGTTGTTTTCCTAATCCCTTGGTAGTTACCCCAAGCCTGGGGATTTGATCAATCTGGTGTGGAAAGGAGGCGTAGATTGTTGCTACCTTGTTGGCAAAATATTCTGCTATTCGGTCGCAACCCTCCACTGTGCAAAGTTCTTCCGGCACTGCTACAGGTTTCCCTACCGATAACGTTTTGTAGATTAAGAACAGTTCTTTAGTGGAATTTTCAGCTTCCAAGATCCTGGTGCCAAAGTATGACGTCTTGGCTTTCCTAATCAGTCTGTGGTAGGTTCGCCGTATAACGTTATATTCTGTTTTAGCAAGCACCGTAAGGGTTTTTCTCCATTGTCGCTCTGCGCGTTTACACACCACTTTGGCTGCCCGTACCTCCTCATCATACCATGGTGCCGTACCCTGCAACCGACCACCCCCTCTTGATATGCCCAGTGGGGCCACCTGGTCCAAGGCTACCGTAATGAGCAGGTCCAAGTTGGTATTTAAAGCTTCCACTCCCACTCCCCCTAAATGACCTTTATCCCTCAGGGCCTAATTAAATTTAATTTGGGAGAAGTTCGACCAACGTTGACTATGGTGCCTAGAGGCCGATGGTATCACCGGCCGAGCTCCCTGATGCAAACAATACAGCAGCCACCGCCCACCATAAACTCAGGCTGATTAAGAAAATCTTACCGTTCTTGCCAGTTGTAGCAGGAAAGACACTGGTAAGCTCCCTGGTGCTGTCTTCCCTCGATTACTGCAATGGCTTATTTATCAATGCCCAGGCTAGAGTGACCAATAAACTGCAGACAATCCAGAATGCTGCAGCCCGTTTCCTGTCTGGAACCCCGAAGTTTATGCCAATTTCGGAGACCATAAAAAATCTTCATTGGCTAAAGATCCGGAACAGGATTAAGTTCAAAACATAGTATACAAAGCTCTGCATAATCATGGTCCGCATTTCCTGAAAGCCCATCTTAGGCTCCACTTATCCACAAGATCGATCAGATCTAACAACCTCAATCTTCTGCTGGTACCGCGAACCAAAACAGTCACTTGGGGCGATAGGCGTTTCTTGGTGGCTGCTCCCAGATTATGGAATTCACTGCCAGTAGCCATCAGAGAAAGCCCGTCCCTGATGCAATTTCGCAGAAAAATAAAGACCTGGCTGTTTGGTCAAGAATAGCTGCCGACTCAGCCTCGGTGGGAACTTTACGCACTGCTTCTAGCGCCGAGACGCCTACGGGCATTTGTTCGCGCTGTATAAATTGTATAAAAAAAAAAATAAAAAAAATAAGCCTGAGCCTCTGGTTCTCATGTGAGGGCATTTGGAAGTGAGTCAGCGACGCCATGAGAGCTGGGGAAGTTCGGAGGAGGGTGTGGTGCTCCCCCATGTCATCTGGACAGACATAGTGGAAGAGCTCCAGTAGAGTTGAAGGGCTACTCCTAGTATTGCTCACAGAGGACCCACAAGCGGGCGGGAGTACAATGCATCAGCCCCTGGAAACCACGGCAAAAAAGCAGTAGGGGGGAGGGGAAGGAGAGGTGATCTCGCCCCTAGGGCCCCCTTAGAACATTCACCTCAATCAACCCCCACTCCAGCTAAAGATACCTCTAAAGGTAGGAAAGGTCAGAACATTTCCGCCTTAGAAGAACTGAATTAAGGAGGAACACAAAATTAAAGTTACCCTCTCTGTGCTCTTTTTTTAAATTTCAATTTAAACAAGCCGTAAACAACACAATAACTAGTGGGTTAGAAGAGGGGTGTGAAAATAAGGCTCACATAGATACAACTATGCAAGGCGGTGCTCAAGGATCCAAAGGTGAAGGAATTACTACAAACAACAGATTTCAAGTACTATTCATGGAAGGAAAAGAGACAGAGGAAGAGGCAATAGGGTTATCTTCTCCAGTGTACTTAAAGAAAGAACCATGTAAAGGTCATGAAGGTCCTGAAACAACAAACACCAGAGATCAGAGCATCCCTGATAAAGAGAATACTGAGGATGAAGCTCCACTCCAGGAACATATGTTGAATCAAACCGTGCAACCAGCAATGGGGCAATTAATGGAAACCTTGATTGTAGAAATGAGGGCAAATTTTGCTAGATCAGAAAAAAAAATTGAAAAAATACAAGCAATGTGTGAATCTCTTGCATTAGAAGTTAACATACTAATGGATAGAGTTCTAGTGGTTGAAACAACGGTAGAGAAACTGGGGAACGAAATGAGTGATAACCAAGTAGAAATCTTGACCCTAAAAGCAAATGAGAAGGACTTAAGGGATAAGATTGAGACACAGGAGAACAATGCAAGGCGTAGTAACCTTAGATTCCTAAACATATCAGAGGGATGGAAGGTGAAAATATAAAGAGTTTTGTGGTAAAATTATTGAAAGAATTTTTCCCTGGGATAGATGAAAATCTACTACAGGAAGACATCCAAAGAGTTCACGGAGACCCCTTTAAGAAAGGTAAGCTAAAGAAAAATGCGCGGAGCATCCAAATTAATTTCAAAACCTATGCTATGAAAGAAAAAATTCTGAATGAAGCCCTGAAGGTGGATATTTTTACCAAAGGAGATTGTAATTTCTAAATTCGATCTGACATATCAAGAGCCACGCAGGACAGGCAGTGGGACATACATGCAGGAGCTTATTTCCTTAGGCGCGACGTTTCAGATGAGATTCCCAGTCTCCCTAAGAATAATGTGGAGAAATCAGATGCACAATACTAGAGAACCTAAAGAGGCAGCAAATCTTATAGAATTATTTAAGAGCCAAAAGAAGTAGTCAGGATATTTGGGGGAAAAAAGCACGACCAATCGATTGCCTAGAGAGGGCTGCCCTCGAATAGGGCAAACTAATGTATTTCTATGGAAACAGGGAGGGTTCTCCAAGGGAGGGCATGAGGGAAGGATTCACTAAAATGTAGTGTACTTTTTTCACAAGATGTGGGAGCATATGGGGAAATAAAAAATAAAAAAGTCTTCGTCTTTTGTGCAACAAACCAGGAAAGACAAGGCCCCGGTGTATATGACACTCCAGGTGTAAAAAAGTTCCATGATTAATAATACAATACATATCATGTCCAGGAACGTGAATGGCCTTAGAGTACAAAAAAAGGAGAAATAAAATATTATAGTACCTAAAATTAGTTAACAGTGAAGTTATAATTCTCCAAGAGACACACCTTTTCAAAGCAGAATGGGACAAGATTATGAAGCATCAAAAGTGGGTAGATAGCTTCGTCTGCACTGCCCAATCCTGTTGTATTAAAGGGGTGGTAATTCGATTTAAAAAAATCTGCTAAGGCAACAATCATCGAAGCTTCTGCAGATCCAAAGGGAAGATGGGCGATAGTCAAAGTAAAATTGGATGGGAAATTACATATTGTGACAGGATACTACAACCCAAATACAGACGATGCTGCTCCACTTCGGGCTTTATACTCTCAACTAGAAGTGTCAGCCCCAATAATTATGGGAGGAGATTTCAATCTATTATTATATCTTGAGACAGATCTCCCCAGGGTAAATGCTCTAATCCCTCAAAAATGAGGATGTGGCTGAAAATATATATAGAAGATTTGGGTTTGGTATATGTGTGGAAGAAGAAAGGAGACTTAAGAAACAGGTTCACTTACAAAAATAAAAGTTATGGCCAAGCATCCAGGATCGATTTTTTTCTAATAGATAAAAATGTTGACAAAGTCGAACATTTACCTGCCCACCTCTCTGATCACTATCCTGTGTCCATCATAGTAAAAATAGGGAGCTTCTAGGTAGTACCCAGATGAACCTTAGATCGCACACTCCTTCTATATCAACAGGTGATTGATAAACTAAAAGCAATAATGGAAGAATACTTTGAAAATAACATTAATAAAGACACCCCTACACAGATAGTTTGGGATGCATACAAAACTGTAATTAGGGGCACTCTCATCAGTCTAGCCTCGACTAGAAATAAGAACTATAGGCATAAAATCTACCAAATAAAAGCTGTCATTTTAGAGCAATACAGAAAATTGGAGGGTGCCGGGTCCACACAAGAACAAGGAATAATAGATGAAGAAATAACTGAAAAGAAAAATGAATTGATTAATATGCTAGATACCAGAATCAGGAAAAAATGGGAGGCCAGTGTGTTATCAAACTACAAATATAGGGAAGGTAGTGGGAAATTGCTTGCTTGGAAACTGAAAACTGAACAAAATAGAAACAAGATTGTAGCTATACAGAGAGACGAGCAAGATTGGCAGGAGGTGGAATATTTTGGAGATTGAGACAGCTTTTGTTAACTTTTTACAGTCCCTATATAGCGGAGACCTGGAAGCCTCAGAGGATCAAATAGTCTCATACTTTAAGCTATCTATCCCATTAACTCAGCGATAACACTAGAGGGGGTCATAGCTGCCTTAAAGAAACTAAAGAGAGGGAAGGCTGCTGGCCAGGATGCATTACCAAGTGAATTATACAAGGTCTTGAATGAGGTATTGGCCCCTACATTGGTGATTCTATTAAATGCAGTTTTTCTTGAAGGCCAAGCTTTACCAAAATCCTGGAGTGAAGCCACCATCTCCATAATCATGAAACCAGGAAAAAACCCTCTGAAATGTGGAACATATAGGCCTCTATGCCTTCTAAATAATGACTACAAAATCTACACGCAGATCCTAGCAACAAGACTGGGACAAACAACTAGTCACCTGGTCCATGGACATCAGAAAGGGTTTATCAAGGGACGGCAGCTACATAACCTAATGCATGAATTAATCAAGACCATAGATATAGCTACTCAAGAAAACATTTGACTCTCAATTTTTACTTTCGATGCCCTGAAGGCTTTCAACCAAGTAAATTGGTCTTTTTTGCACAAAGTAATAAATCTATATGGATTAGAAGAGATCTTCTTAAAAGCAGTAACAAATATATACGAATCTCCAATGGCAAAAATACTGGTAAATGGCAATTTAACAAAAGGTATAGAAATCAAAAGAGGTACTCATCAAGGATGCCCACTCTCGCCAATATTGTTTAATTTTTACATGGAGCCTTTAGCCAACTCATTAAGAATGCCACAGGGTTAAGGACATGAGAGATGGAGGGGAGGCCTATAGGCAAGATGGCGGCTGACTAGAGCGGCCGTTTCCCTCCTCTCTGACTGCTCTCTGACCGCTGTTCATATGGAGAATCGGCAGCGAGGAAGTTGAAGATCTATGCAGCGTTTGCAACCGGCGATGGCCCGAAAACTGAACTTTAACACCTCTGGGGAAAATCGAGCTGCGCCGATTGTGCTTACACAAAGGAACCTGGCCACAGGGGATGGATATCAGTGAGCCGGCGCTACTAACCTTAAAGACCTCCTCAAAGCCCGGACCCACCCTGCTGTTTTGCCGCGCTGAATTGGCAAGAACGCTCTGGGCTTACCTGCTGATCTCGGCGTCCCCCGGCGCGGGAAAGGATTATCGTCTTCGACGCTCACGTTTCTGTTTGGAGCACCTGGTGATTATGGCTCCAAAAATTCCCGTGGCTACGGGAGCGAAAAATAAGACGCGATGGGCTTGGGTGTTGGAACTTCTCCCAAAGTCAATACTACAGCAAACTTGACCGCCAATGTGCCTGCGGACCCTCTGAGTAAGCCAGGACCTAGGAAGCAGGCAGGAAATTTACAAACCAAACTGGAGGAAAGGAAACTCTGACATGGAATACCGCCAAGCACTGAACACACTGTTTTGGAGATGCTGTGAGCAACCCCGCAGCCTAAGACCCTGAATGCAGGTGCAGGTGCAGGTGCAGGTGTAGCAGAAGGTGAGCAGCTTCAGGGGGAGTATGGACAATGGAAAAGTTATTCCGGGAAAGTATGTATTGAATCTGCCAGCTGTAGATTTGACCCCAAACGATAGTACAGTTATTGACAATACATTGACTGTATCATCGCAGTCAATACAAAATATACAGGCTTTCGCCCAGGATGAAACCCCCCCCAGTTTGCAGCCAGAGATACAAGCCTGTAGCAATTTAGTGATTTAGGAATTTAGTGATGAGAGCTCGGGTTCAGGTGCCGGGAAAAAAGATATGACTGCTACAATTCATAAAACAACAAAACAAATTTCTCACCAAAGCCCACAGAAGAAAGACTTAAGGTGGGACTATCTGGGAGCTGGCTTACTCAGCACAAACAATATGAATATAAAGGTACATGCAGTAGTGGATCAATCCTCTGCTACCCCCCCAACCTTGGACACCGTTATCCAATGTATACTCTCTCAAGGAGAAGAGACACAGCAAGATAGCAAACGTGCGCAAACAACAATGCGTAAAATCCAAGGGGCAGTTAGAAAAGTCACTAAATCATGTGTGGTAATTAACGAGCGACTTACAGCCCTTGAGGCTCGGACCAAAACTCTGGAGACCGATGTTACTACCACACGAACAGCTACGGTAGCACATGAGGCGCAACTTGTCAATATACAATGGAAGATTGAGGACTTTGAAAATAGGTCACGCCGTAATAATTTGTGCATTTTAGGGGTCCCGGAGGGGAAAGAAGCAGAGGACACTCGGAGATACATAGTTGATGTGTTGTCTAAAGTATTCCCAGAGCTCGGAGAGTGGAATTGGGAACTGGAAATTCAAAGGGCGCATCGCGTCTCCTTTAACCTTAAGTCACCCCCGAAGCCCGATACCAAGCCCCGAGCGGTACTTGTATATTTTGGCAACTATCTACTTTGTCAGGCTGCATATGACAAGGCAAAACCCACGACAAAACGAAATGGTGGGGGTTATTCTTTTTTTGTGCAACCGGATTATTGCCATTATACTGTTGAAAGACGCTGGCGTCCCGACAAATGATCAAACCAGTGCAGGACCACGGGGGGCAGTCATTCCTTCTGCATCCCCCTCGGCTGAAAGTAATCAAGGGGGAGCATGTCCGCTTCTTTACTTCGGAAATCAAAGTACAGGAGTATTTGGAAAAATGGAGCTGAAATACCTGGACTGAGGTTATACTGTAGGTTATACTGTAGGATTAATATAGGGTTTATGCCCATATTTTTCTAATGTGCTTCTCTTTCATTCCTGATATATACAGTATCAGTTTCTTAACTCTATTTACTTACCTTTTCACCTCTTTGCTGTTCTTTAGTTTAATCTATCTTGGTCAGAGAGGAGTGACCATCGCAGTAGACTACCACTAGTCTCAATGCCTTTTTGTAAGGGAAGGGTGGGGGGGCTGGGGGGAGGGATTTCAGGGTGTTGTAAGGGGCAGGGAAGGGGCACTGGTGAAGGGTGGGGATGAGAAGTGAGGTGGGGTGGGGTGGGGGTTAGGAGAAAAAGAAAAAAGAAAGAAGAGGATGTTTGCATAAATGAATATAAAATAGTTTGTACTAGAAAACAGTGGCGATTAAAGCAGCGAAAATCCAATATATCAAATGGCTAAAATTATTATTTGTTCATTAAACGTAGGGTGTCTGAATGATAGACATGAACGCAGAAATGTTGCAGAGATGCTAAGAAATTTTAATCCTGATATTATATGCCAACAGGAAACACATATCCCATGGGGGAGCCGGGATACATTGGCTATAAGAGGCTATAATCTTGTGATATGCTCTACCCAGACCTCAACAATTAGAGGAAAAGCGTACCATATTAAAAATAGGCCTTGGGCACCCATACAGACACTGGGAGATAAATCAGGAAGGTGGGCAATGGCCCATCTCTCTATATGAATTACTATCTGCACCATATACGGGTCAAATGAGGATGATCCCCAGACTTTAAATAATCTAGAATTTGAGGCAGCATCATGGCCAGGCCCGTTTATATTCTGCGGGGATTTCAATATTCATTATGAGAAAAGGTTTGATAGCACCCAAAGATATCAAGGTAGAAAACCCTGAGTCCATTGTGCTCTCTCTGCTTTGCAAACCACCTATGATTTATATGATGTTTGGGGAGCTCAACATCCAACAGACCCTGGGTACACATATTATTCAAACCCCCATAAAAAAAAATATTAGACTTGATTATTTTTTTGTATCATGCCCTCTTATCTCATGTGTTGACATAAAAATACTTTCAGACCATAATCCCTTAATTTTGGGTTTAACACTTCCAAATCAACAATATCCGAATGTGAGATGGACATTTGATAGGTCACTATTGCATAATGAAAGGTATATAGAGAATATTAAAAAATGGACTATTAACTATTATGAAGATAATCAATATAGTTCTTCATGTAATATAGTCTGGGATAGCTTTAAAGCTGGGCTCCAGGGAGAGACAATTAGCTTTGTAGGGAAAACCAGGAAACAAGAAAAGCAGGAAATTAACACTTTGATGTCTAAATTGGCAGAACTAGAAAACAAATACACCGGGGTAGTTAGGCTTAAACAAGAGAATGCAATTCGTCATAATATCGCAATCACGAAAGCTGAAATTAAGAACTACTATATTAAGAAGGGAGCAGCTATGTATCAGGCATATAAATCAGAAGGATATGAGTATGGGGAATCTATTGGTAAAGTTTTGGCTCTACGGACAAAACAGAAAGCTGCTAAAAATAATATAACAGAAATTAAGAGCAGCGATGGGGCTTCTTACATAGTAAGTAAAGATATTATAAAAGTGTTTGATGAATTTTATCAAGATTTATATAAACAAGGGGATGCAGAGCCTATGTTAGATAGTGATACCGAGCATATCTTAGGTACCCACCGTAGACTTACCGCAGAAATGCGCAAAGAGTTAGATAAGGAAATAACCGAAACCGAGGTACTTGGTGCTTTGCAAGCACTGGCTATAGGGAAGGCGACAGGTCCAGATAGGATTCCCCTGGAGCTATATAAAGTGATTCAAAAGGAAATAACCCCTATACTATTAGATTTGTTCTTAGGGATACAATATAATGGGGTTCCCCCAGAGTCCTGAGAAAGGGCAGATATAGTTGTGTTTTTAAAGAAAGGAAAACCTGCAAATAATCCTGCCTCATATAGGCCTATATCTCTAATGAACACAGAAACGAACCTTTATTCAAAAATCTTAGCTATCCGCCTACGGAGGATCAAAGATCATCTTGTCTCTCCTTGGCAACACGGTTTTATACCGAAAAAAAGCACTACTGATCATATTAGAAGTGTGATAGCTTTGTTGGACATCACTGAAGCAGCTGGAGAGAAGATGAATATGATCCTCCTAGACGCGGTGAAAGCTTTCGGCCGTGTTGCATGGCAATATTTATGGACAATTATCAATAAGGACTAGCTAAAGGTATGGGACTCATTGTGTACGTTCACAAGTAAACCATTAGGTTTATTCATAAAGCCCTCACCCACCAACCTAGTTGGTGGCATGCTTCATCATCGGGCCCACCGCAGTGACACCTAGCGTGTCCCGGGTGTGCTTCAACGCCAGAATTACTGCGGAGCTGGTATGATTGCTGAGCGTGCAGTGTGGTGAGTGAGAAAGTGAAGGTTAAAAGCTATACAGTGGGTCCCAGTACCCGAGGGTTAGATAGATAAACTTTATTCACTGGGCCCCTGTTAGCAAAATAAAAAGGCAGTAGGACGTGTTGGAGAGTTTATGACCTCCTGCGTCCAGGGTGGTCTACATGTTTCAGCCAGGCCTTAAAAACTGGCTTTCCTTAGGACCAATGAGTATGTGAAAGGTGCAGTTAAATAATACTAAATTATAGTGTTTGTGTTGTTTAAAAATGTGTCGCACTCCCTAAAGTGCGTATAAGTGTTAGAGGGGGATTCCCTCTTGCTTTTGCTACATAAAACACATAAAACATGGACAGACGTACAAGATAGAGTCAAGTTAGCATGATATGCTGTTTGCACAACTTTTGCCGACTGGTAAGGTGTGTGCTCGCCTATATCGGACTAGAGTGTGGTCATGTTGAGAACATGACTGGGTGGTATTATCATGGAAACGATTTCAGTGGTGGTGGGCTAAACAGCGTAATTTTAGCATGGTGAGGTACAGGTAAGTAAAAGTACATTATCCTCACACAGGATAGTGTCTGTAAAAGCCTCCTTGGGTCACTTGGCAGAGAAAAAGACCCTGGAAGAAGTTTAGAAAAGCGCTTGGTTAACGACCAACCTGTAGGGAGAAAGATACAGTGGCTTACCCCAATCCTTGGAGATCGTTTTGTTACTCACGGAATTGCCGGTCTGGATCCTCCTTGGACCTGTCGTCCTTCTGCGGTGCCCGAGTGAAATGAATGGGTCGTCATTCAGGTTTAAGTAAACCGGGCGATTGCCTGCACCTGTGTAATGGTAAACATGGAGGAAGGTGCTACGCGCTGGATGCTTAGTCATCTACACACTGTGCGCATTTGCGCGGAAGCGGTGGCTTTAGCGCAAGCGTGTAGTGATTGGGGAGTGGTATGACCACCCGCAAAGTCAAAACTAGAATGACTGAACATAGGAGTACCATTAGGTGCGGCAAAAATATAAGCACATTGACAAACTTTTTTTTTACTCACAACTACACTCCAAACGACTTTACATGGACTGTCATTGAACAGTTTTAAACAAGGGAAACAAATGAAAAATTCCTCCTCATGAAGGAACAACGCTGGATATACCGGCTTTCTACTCATAAAGAGGGTCTGAATGATTCCATCCCTTGGAACTCATTGATCCCATGAGCAGCCTGGCATTTCAGACATTCCCACCGAACAGAAAATCGTAAAGCTGGCATACCATTAACAGCACTCCCACCATATGATATGGTCCTTCCAACCCCCTATTCTTCTCAGTACAATGTGTTCCCAGCATACCAGATAATTTAATGGCAAGCTCTATTTTTCAGCTGTGTTTAATACCAAGGCGCTCCAACAATCGAGATATATACTGGTATCTTCATTGTCCCACACCCTTACTCAGGAAATAGCTTCTTACTCAGAAAGCAGCAGCATACAACCGCGATGGTGCGCATGCGCCCTAAACTAGTGGACGCACATCACTCCCAGATCACTACACGCATGCGCTAGAGCCACCGCTTCCGCACACATGCGCACAGTGTGTAGATGACTAAGCATCCAGCGCGTAGCACCTTCCTCCATGTTTACCATTACACAGGTGCAGCAATCGCCCGGTTTACTTAAACCTGAATGACGGCCCATTCATTTCACTCGGGCACCGCAGAAGGACGACAGCTCCAAGGAGGATCCAGACCGGCAATTCCGTGAGTAACAAAACGATCTCCAAGGATTGGGGTAAGCCACTGTATCTTTCTCCCTACAGGTTGGTCGTTAACCAAGCGCTTTTCTAAACTTCTTCCAGGGTCTTTTTCTCTGCCAAGTGACCCAAGGAGGCTTTTACAGATACTAGCCTGGGTGAGGATAATGTACTTTTACTTACTTGTACCTCACCATGCTAACATTACGCTGTTTAGCCCACCACCACTGAAATCGTTTCCATGATAATACCACCCAGTCATGTTCTCAACATGACCACACTCTAGTCCGATATAGGTCGAGCACACACCTTGTCAGTCGGCAAAAGTTGTGCAAACAGCATATCATGCTAACTTGACTCTATCTTGTACGTCTGTCCATGTTTTATGTGTTTTATGTAGCAAAAGCAAGAGGGAATCCCCCTCTAACACTTATACGCACTTTAGGGAGTGCGACACATTTTTAAACAACACAAACACTATAATTTAGTATTATTTAACTGCACCTTTCACATACTCATTGGTCCTGAGGAAAGCCAGTTTTTAAGGCCTGGCTGAAACATGTAGACCACACTGGACGCAGGAGGTCATAAACTCTCCAACACGTCCTACTGCCTTTTTATTTTGCTAACAGGGGCCCAGTGAATAAAGTTTATCTATCTAACCCTCGGGTACTGGGACCCACTGTATAGCTTTTAACCTTCACTTTCTCACTCACCACACTGCACACTCAGCAATCATACCAGCTCCGCAGTAATTCTGGCATTGAAGCACACCCGGGACACGCTAGGTGTCACTGCGGTGGGCCCGATGATGAAGTATGCCACCAACTAGGTTGGTGGGTGAGGGCTTTATGAATAAACCTAATGGTTTACTTGTGAACGTACACAGCTGAGTCCCATACCTTTAGCTAGTCCTTATTCATAATTTACATATAAATCCGGGGATCTGGACTAGCTTACCTATTCCTCACTCTCTCCTTTGATTAAGCATATACTAGGCAGCGCACAGCTGCGAGATTCCAACTCACCTGCATCCAAGAGTGCAGAAAATCCCGGCCTCACATTTACTGAGGACGATGTCAGCGAAATCCTAGCTGACCCCACTCTCTTGGCAGATTTTAACATCTCGACAACTATAGCGCAAACCACAGACTTGGACACACTGACAGAGAAGAAACGGAATAGGATATGGACCATTCTACATGGTGTTATCTTAGCGCAGTACCTGCGTACAAACACAGCACCCAAGGGCCTCTTAGTCACCAATGCCCCACGGATATTCCTGGATGACGCCACCTTTAGAAAGGACTGGGCCCATGTCGCCTGGCACTGCACCAGGGACTGGCTGATTCTGATCATAAAAACTGCCAAACGTCTCTCGGATGCAATAATGATCGAAATCCAAGCGACTGAAGCTCACTTCAAAACCACAATTACAGGCATCAAGAAAAAACTAGACGACCAGAACCGAGAAATGGCCGAGTATAAAGAATATCTCACCCAAACCAAAGCTAAGAAGTTTGAGAAAGATCTGAAAAGATTCAGCTATTCTAAAACCTACCCCTATGCAGACGAGGACTACACAGCACCCAAAAGAGATTCTGACAACTCAGGCGACGACAGTTCCGCCTCAAGCAACTCCAGCACAGGGTCAAACAACCCAAGGGGTAGAGGACGCCGGGGCCAACACTGGCAACAACCTTGGCAGGGACCCCCACAGAACCACAATTTTGGGCCTCCACAATTCGGACCACTGCAACCACCATACTTTGGCTACCCACCGGTATATGCACCAGGGCACATGCCCTTCTACCCAGGCAACCAGAACCAGAGGTACCCTTTTTTTATCACAGGGCCGCAGAACACGCGGAAGGAGAAGGAACCCCACCCAGGTCCATTGGGCACCAGAGGAAGATCCCGTGAGCTCCAACACACGGAACAAATCCAAAGAACAGGCAGGACCGAGCAAATAACTGGCACTGGCACCACCAGTCCCCTAGTTTTCAACCTTTTGAGTACACAACTCACTGAAAAGGAAACTGAAGTCTTGAACAAAGGCCTTTCTTTCGTCCCGACCGCTAGACTTGACATCTTCAAGCTTCATGTAGAACTCGCAGAGTTTTTTAGGAAGCTTAAGCTCAAAGCTCTCTTTGAAAAACAAGACAAAACAGACATGAACAATGAAATTCCCAACAAAACCGGGCTAAAACTAAAGTCCAGTTTCATCCCACCCCCAACCAGCATACCAGTGGAGATAGCGGCCTTTGAACAGGCAGTATACTCAGATGTAGAACAAATACAATCCGAGAACACCTTCAAAAACCTCTCCAACCAGGACCGTGACATCATCAAACGATTACAGGATAACCCAACCCTGGTTATCAAGCCAGCGGACAAGGGAGGAGGTATCGTTCTGATGGATAGAACAGACTATGACCAAGAGTGTCGCAGACTCTTAAACGATAACAGGAATTACAAACGCCTCAGATCGGACCCTACAGAAGAGTTACGAAATACCATTAATCTTCTAGTAAAAAATGTCATTGATGCAGAGCAAATCTCGAAACAAGAGGCAGACTACCTACGCACAACAAATGCCAAAACCCCATACTTCTACACAGTGCTCAAAGTGCACAAAAGGGTCACGCCACCACCAGGTAGGCCCATCGTGTCAGGCGTCCAATCCCTACTGGAACCACTTTCACGTTTCTGTGATTTCTTTCTTAACCCTTTGGTCCAAAAGACACCATCTTACATTAAAGACACAAAACATCTTCTCAACATCATAAAGGACATCAGCTTTGATCCAACAACACAAATCCTGGTTGGACTAGACATTGAAAGTCTATACACTAGCCTACCACAAGACGCCACCCTGCAGGTCCTACACGATGTTTTGATGACAACCAACTGGGATTACCAAACCCCCAGAAGCTTCATCAGGGATTGCGCCACACTCGCGCTGAAAGAGAATTACTCCGAATATGAGGGCACATTCTACCTACAGATCAACGGAACTTCCATGGGGAGTGTCTTTGCCCCCAGCGTGGCTGGACTATATGTCCACCACTTCGAGCAGACCCATATCCAAGGACCCACCAACCCGCACCTGACCAACAAAAAAATATGGCGCCGCTATATATATGATATTTTCATCATCTGGGAAGGTGACCAAGAAACTTTTGACAACTTCCTCCTGTGGATTAACAACCGTGACGCCTATTTACGTTTCACGTGCTCCAGCAGCCAGACTGAACTGCCTTTCCTGGACCTCAACATCAAAGCAGAAGGGGGCGGCCTAACCACGACCACATTCTACAAACCTACAGCAAGGAATTCCCTCCTTAGGTTTGACAGCTTTCACCCTAGACCCTTGAGGGAAAACCTCCCCTACGGCCAGTTCTTACGCATCAGGCGCAACTGCAGCAACACCCAGGATCACAAACTTCAGTCCTCTGCCCTAGTCCACAAACTAGAGGACAGAGGGTACCCAACTAAAATCATCCAAAAACAATGTAAAAGGGCATGTAATCAAAATAGAGAAGCCCTACTGGATACCATCATAAAACCACCTGAGAAACCAGTACTCACATGTGTAACTATATACAACACTGTGTCAAACCAGGTGTCCAAAAATATACAGAAAAACTGGAAAATCATCAACTCAGGCACCAGGAACTGGGAAAAAACGCGCTTTGCCTACAAAAGGGCAAGGATCATTAAAGATCAACTGGTATCCACCAGGTCTAAGCAACACAACCACCCAACAAACAACACGATCCTCAACGCCTGGGGCCTCCCAAAACTGACAGGCCACCAACCATGCAACAACTGCAGCGTGTGCCACCTGACCTCCCCTTCGAAAAACCTTTCTTTGGAACCAGGCAGAACGTGGACAAAACGACAGTTTACCAATTGCAACTCCTCCAACCTGGTATACCTTATAACCTGCAGATGCGGCCTCAGATACATAGGTATGACCACCCACAAAGTCAAAACTAGAATGACTGAACATAGGAGTACCATTAGGTGCGGCAAAAATATAAGCAAATTGACAGACCATTTTTTGACTCACAACCACACTCCAAACGACTTTACATGGACTGTCATTGAACAGTTTGAAACAAGGGAAACAAATGAAAAATTCCTCCTCATGAAGGAACAACCCTGGATATACCGGCTTTCTACTCATAAAGAGGGTCTGAATGATTCCATCCCTTGGAACTTATTGACCCCATGAGCAGCCTGGCATTTCAGACATTCCCACCGAACAGAAAATCGTAAAGCTGGCATACCATCAACAGCACTCCCACCATATGATATGGTCCTTCCAACCCCCTATTCTTCTCAGTACAATGTGTTCCCAGCACACCCGATAATTTAATGACAAGCTCTATTTTTCAGCTGTGTTTAATACCAAGGCGCACCAACAATCGAGATATATACTGGTATCTTCATTGTCCCGCACCCTTACTCAGGAAATAGCACCTTACTCAGAAAGCGGCAGCATACAACCGCGATGGTGCGCATGCGCCCTAAACTAGTGGACGCACATCACTCCCCGATCACTACACGCATGCGCTAGAGCCACCGCTCCCGCACACATGCGCACAGTGCGTAGATGACTAAGCATCCAGCGCGTAGCACCTTCCTCCATGTTTAGCATTACACAGGTGCAGGCAATCGGCCGGTTTACTTAAACCTGAATGACGGCCCATTCATTTCACTCGGGCACCGCAGAAGGACGACAGGTCCAAGGAGGATCCAGACTGGCAATTCTGTGAGTAACAAAACAATCTCCAAGGATTGGGGTAAGCCACTGCATCTTTCTCCCTACAGGTTGTTCGTTAACCAAGCGCTTTTCTAAACTTCTTCCAGGGTCTTTTTCTCTGCCAAGTGACCCAAGGAGGCTTTTACAGATACTAGCCTGTGTGAGGATAATGTACTTTTACTTACCTGTACCTCACCATGCTAAAATTACGCTGTTTAGCCCACCACCACTGAAATCGTTTCCATGATAATACCACCCAGTCATGTTCTCAACATGACCACACTCTAGTCCGATATAGGTCGAGCACACACCTTACCAGTCGGCAAAAGTTGTGCAAACAACATATCATGCTAACTTGACTCTATCTTGTACGTCTGTCCATGTTTTATGTGTTTTATGTAGCAAAAGCAAGAGGGAATCCCCCTCTAACACTTATACGCACTTTAGGGAGTGCGACACATTTTTAAACAACACAAACACTATAATTTAGTATTATTTAACTGCACCTTTCACATACTCATTGGTCCTGAGGAAAGCCAGTTTTTAAGGCCTGGCTGAAACATGTAGACCACACTGGACGCAGGAGGTCATAAATTCTCCAACACGTCCTACTGCCTTTTTATTTTGTCAACAGGGGCCCAGTGAATAAAGTTTATCTATCTAACCCTCGGGTACTGGGACCCACTGTATAGCTTTTAACCTTCACTTTCTCACTCACCACACTGCACACTCAGCAATCATACCAGCTCCGCAGTAATTTTGGCGTTGAAGCACACCCAGCACACGCTAGGTGTCACTGCGGTGGGCCCGATGATGAAGCATGCCACCAACTAGGTTGGTGGGTGAGGGCTTTATGAATAAACCTAATGGTTTACTTGTGAATGTACACAACTGAGTCCCATACCTTTAGCTAGTCCTTATTGATAATTTACATATAAATCTGGGGATCCGGACTAGCTTACCTAGTCCTCACTCTCTCCTTTGATTAAGCAAATATTTATGGACAACCATGGCACAAAGGGGCTTTGGCCCTGGTATTGTAACAGCGATACAGGCCATGTATCATCGGCCATATGCCAAACTGAATATTATGGGGGAAGAGTCTGCTCCAATAACAATTGCGAGAGGGACGAGGCAGGGGTGTCCCTGCTCGCCAATACTCTTTGCTATTTATATCGATATCTCCATCAAGCAAATTCTTCAGGACCCAACTATTACCCCAGTCCAGCGTAATACCTGTGAGACAAAAATATTGGCATATGCCGATGACCTGGCTATAATAACAACAGAACCAGATAAGGCAATAATTTGAATCCAGGAATTAGCAGAGGAGTTATTTCTCTTGTTTTCTTTCCATTTTTTCTCTTCGCTTTTTCCATGCTGGTATCATATAACACTGCTTTTTGTGATTTAAGATGTATTATTACATATTTGCCTTAATCGCTACATATGCTAGATATCATAAGATTTACATGTATGGAATAATGATGAAATTGTGTTTGCAAATCTTCTTCAATAAAAAAAAATGGAAAAAAAAATGGCAAGGTTGGGGAAAAAAAGTGGCCTTAAAAGTGGATGACTTAATGGTGTTTACAAGCAATCCAAATGTGCCACTGGCTAACATTATTAAGCTACTAGATGATTTCGGTGTGGTTTTGGGGTACCAGACCATCAAAAAACTGAAATTATGGAATGGAACCCACAAACTCCCAACCCCTCAGCAAAGAGTAGGATAAAATACTTAGGAATAGAAATATTAAAAAACATGAAATAGCCCCAGCTAATTTTTATATGAGAGTGAAAGAGTAAAGGAAACTCTTTCAAGTTTGGAGCGGGTTACCATTGTCCTTTATGGGGAGATCAAATGCAATAAAGATGACTAATTTACCTAAATTAAAACTTCTATATGGAATGCTATCCCTCTTGATTTAAAAATACAATGGATTCAGAAGATACAAGGTGAATAAAACAGCTTTATCTGGCCCTCCAAGGGAGTAAGAATAGCATGGAGAAAGCTGCACAGAAAAAAAGAACAAGGTGTTGTTTCCAGTCCAGACTTCCTAATCTATTATAGAGGCTTTCACTTTAAGAATATAAGAATACTACTCAAAGGTTACCTTTTCTACCCTCCTTATTACAAAACAATACTAGAAGAGGGTTTCTCTCTGTATAAGTTTAGACATCCAAAATACTTAAAAAAAATTAGGTTGAAGGTTTTAAGCGACGCTTGTAAACAATGCTATTAGGTCAGAAAATTGCTAAAAATCACATATTACAGTTCCTATGCTCCAATCAGGGGATACCCAGGCTCCCCAGAATGCTTAAAAGGCAAACTGGCAATTCGTATAAGAGACACAGGCATACCGGAGTGGGGACAGCTGATAAAAGCAGGGCCTTTGCCAAGCTGGGATACCTTGCTATTAAGCACCAATGGAAATCTTTCCAGATTTAAAGTCTACCAATTGACCAGTTGGGTAAAAAGAGTAAGGAGAAAGACTATGCAGGAAAGAAGGATCTGGAGGATGAACTATGAGGAGACCCACCACGTAAGGAAGTGTCAATGTAGTACTGGTTAATGATTCAGGCTGGTGAAGAAAACTTAACGGTGCCAAAAGAATTTTGGGAGAGAGACCTGCCGACGTGGGATGTAAAATACTTATGGCAAGTATCTATGAGTACATTATGGTGCATAATAAAATCTGCACCTCTTAGGAAAAACCATCTCTTACGTTACACAGAGCATACTGGTCTCTGGAAAAGTTAACAAATATAAACAAACAAGTGGTGAAGAAATGTCCAAAATGCAGAGAGGAAAAAGTGAACGGCATTCACATGTTTCGCCAGTGTCCTCTGCTCCAACCTTTCTGGTCTGGCGTGAGTACGGTTATAAATGAAGTACTGAGACAAGATATAGAGGTAGGTATAGATGTAAGTATTTTTGGAGTTGTGTGTAAAGGTACGGTACGGTACGGGTCAAGTCACTTTAAATGATAAGCAAAAAGCCTACTATTTGTACTAATTCTACTCGCTAGATTGGAGATATGTCTAAAATGGATAATTATACACCCCTGAATAGTGGAAGAATGGTTGACATTTGTTCTTACATTTAAATAACTGGATCAAAGTAGAGAGAACATGAAACAGACATGTATTTTACTGTGTTGGAGACACAAGTAATTTTTCTAGTGGATTTGGAGATCATAAAACAGACCCTCATTCCAAGCAAGAATGCTTGCTGTTACACCTGATGAGGTGAGGTATTGCTGATAAAGTTTCGAAAAGAGGGATTTTGTCTTATCATATCTCTTTTAATGCGCAAGCTGAGGACAAAATAAAAGACAAAAAGAAAAGGTATGGGGGTAAATAGCATGGATACTCATCATCCACCAAACAGGTACAGTAGCTTCATAAAATGATAATGAGGATGAGATGGTATAGAATATTTAGTGGTGAGATTTGAGGAGGGGTAGCTATGTGGGAGAAGAGGCAGGGAGAGGGATATGAGCTAGGTTTTCCCCCAGGAGGTACCCATGGACAGTTATAGATAATTCTAATGGTCAAGGAGTCCGGGTAGCTGTCTGTGGGTGATGAGGTATCAGGTACCCACATCGCAGAAATAGGGCAGACTCCCTAAGGGGTGCTGTCTGTGGCACATGTGATATCACCTGTTTGTGAGTTGATGAGACAGGAGATAAGCATCCCGGAATCCCGGAGAAGAAAGAACGTGCATGTTCGGTAGCGACGGGGTTGATGCACCAGTGGTGGTAAGGGACAGTGCACCTCAGGGTACTTGTGGAGCGTGGGAACGGGGTGAGTGATAGAACACGCAGGAGGTAAGGAAAGGGGATTTATGAAGGTTGGGCGTGATTTTCCTTTGATACTGCTATCATTGATGTGGCCATAGGTCACTGCCATGATGGGTGCGAGATGTTGGGGGTCGGGGATCGGTGAGTCTAATTAGTCATAGCAGCTGTTCCATCCACTGCCATCAGAGTGGAAGGGAAGGGGTCCATATACTAAGGGTAAGCGTGTTTGCGTGTCGGGGGTGGGTGCAGGAGGGATTGTAGGGGGAGACCATCAGTAGGGTTATAGGAGGGATATGGAGAGGAGAGATTACAGGGATGAGCAGGGACAGAACAGCAGTGAGGGAGTGATGAGGGAGGTAGAAGATAGTTTTAGTTCAAGAGAGAGAGTGTGAAGGAAGGGGATGGAGCAGTAACAGATCAGACTATTCTTGTAAATTGTCATTTTGACGCACTTCTGTGAAGTGGTATGGATCTTGGACATAACCCAGGCCTCCTGCGACGGGGGTGTTGGGGACCTCCACTGTTGGAGCATGCAAATCTTGGCTGTGGTCAAGGCTGTGTGGAAGAGGCGGCGCTGTGGCCATGACAGCTCTGGTGAGCTCCATATATCATGGAGGAAAATAGCTGAGGGGTGTGAGCGGTAGGTGGAGAGTCATGGAGGTGCTCAGAGCCTGTCTGACATAGGGCCAGAAGGGTTGTATCGAAGGACATTCACTTTTGATATGGGTTGTATCACAGCGGGTAGTGGATGTGTGCACGAGGCAGGTGAGGTGGAATCATGATCAGTATCGGGAGCGATTCGAATTGGACTCTCTGTCATGTAGGGACTCTGGGGTGCCAGTGATTCATCTGCCGGTGCATGTTTCTGGGCGGGAGGACCATAGTTGGTGGCTCTAGGTAAGCAGTCAGAGGGGGTAAGGAGAAAGGCGAGGGATTCAGGGAGCATTTTGAAGGAGTCTGTAGCTCTAATTGGGGTGTCTTAGAGAAAGGCAGGGAAAAATCTAAATGGGCCAAGATTTGCGGGGGAGGGGGGCCATTTCTTATACGTGCCCTCAGTCTACTAGCTTTCACGGCTGGTAGGATGCAAAAGGGGGGATGGCGGCACCAGTACCTTCAGGGAGGGAAAGGTGGGTGGGGATGAGGGTGGATATTTGGGTCAAAAAGTTATTTCAATATGAACAACAGTAACTTGCAACACTATTGCCATCAGGCAGCATAGACAACGATACCAGCATCCAAAACAGTGAAGGTGATACTCAGATGTTTGTCCTCTGGCAGCCGTCATGTCCCTCAGTGTAGTGTTGGCATTGATAATTATCTCCAGTAAGGGGCCATAACATAAGTCCCTTCTCAATCAATCCACCTCAGCGGTGGGTTTTAAAGGGGAGTGAGATTTTTCTCTTTTCTGATCTTGAATAAAAGCAGCTTCCGATTGGAGAGCCAGCACCTTGTTTTCTTGGGTATGGACTGACCTCTCATGGTCTCGGTCTTTGTGCCGTGATCTGCTGGTGGTTTGTCACCTCCTGCCAGGAGCTGGGGGGATGGCTCATTGTTTTTGGCTGGTTCAGACTTGGTTCAAGAGATATCCAAGTCCCGTGGTCCTATATTATCCAGGAACAGGCGCAGATCCCCCCGGTCGTAGAAGTCTTTGGATATGCCATCTTTGGTAATTCAGAAGCGTGCAGGTTCGAAGAGGCCATACCTAATATCCAGTTGGTGTAGGGAGCGCCTAAAAGAGAGGAAGGACTTGGGCCGGTCGTTGGTCTCCCTAGAAAAGTCCACCACCACACAACTTTTGTGTCCTTCATTCGTGAATGGGCCTTGCGAGCATGCCACAAAGAGCAGTTGCCGTGCCTGTTTGTGATGCGGAAAATAAGCAATGAGTGATCCAGGGAAGGTTGCATGATCCCTGTGTGGAGGACAGATTCGGTGGGAGGATTGCATCTCTAGCGGGGGTTCAAAGGTGATGCCTGTAACTCTTGGAAGGGTGTCCCTGAGAAATGTTTTGGTTTTTGATCCTTCTACCAATTCAGGGAAGCCAAAAAAGCAAACATTGTCTCTCCCACTGCGATCTTCCAGGTCAATCAACTTGCTGCAAAGGAAGAGGAGCTCTTGTTCCCTTTCTTGCACCGCATCAAGTCGGCCCTCCACAACTGTCATCCTTTGGGCTAGTCCCTCCACTTGTGTGTGGAAACCTGCAATGTCCAATTGTATTGACTTTACTTCGTCTGTCAGTGTAGAGATGTTAGCATACATTCCTTCCAGTTCAGCAGCTTACTGCCAAGATTTCCTGCAGGATGCGGTCCATGGTTTTGCCCTTCGTGGCCATGGTGCATGGCTGCTTGAGCACGTCCATAAATAGGAATTGCTGTGAGGACTTGCTCGTGTGCTTACCAGCTGTCATTTGCCCTCGGATTGTAAAGTAGCGCTCTACTCCTCTCTGCTGTTGGACCGGTCTCCCACAGAGACAGACAAGGCAGTATCTAGTGGTCAGCTTTTCCGAGTCTAGGCCGTTTGTACAGATGCAGTCCCTAAGAGTCGAGGGCACATGTAAGCTATTGTGAGGTGCTCCATAGTGCTCTGTGAAGAAGGACCAACAAGGTTGCGTCAGGTCCCTGAATGCCTCCAGGGCTTGGGTTGCTAGAGAGAGGAAGGCAGTAGTTGCTTTGGGGCAACTGGGAGTCATGGAAGTAAGGTCCCCATGTCTGGCGTGCTTCTCCAGGTAGGCTGTCATGGTGGGCCCAGCCATCTATTGGAGCTGTAAAGTATGGATCATCGATACCGGGAGGGCAGGCATTCGGAGGATAGTCTGGTTAAGACTTGGACAACCTCGCCCCTCTCCAGGTCTGCCCGTGGGCAGGCCGTGATGTGGGGATTTGCAGATGGTGGATGTGCCATGAAATAGACAGTCGAACTGCGAGAGGCAGGTATGGAGGCAGGCGTATCAAATGATCAAAGGAAATGTCCACTTTAGTGGGGTCTCTCAGGCAATTCTGGGATGAATGTTGCAGGTGAGTCACCGCCCTCCCAAGCGTGTTGTGAAAGGACCTGTGGGATCGAGTGTCAGGCCCGGGGGCAGGCCTCGTCTTCTCTAGTGCGACCACTATGGCCCAGTTCCATGGTGCTGGAGGTGCAAAGCAGTACAGGTGGGGACTAGTAGCAAGCGGTGTGGGTGAGGAAAGAACCCCAAGCCCAGCATGCCCCACAAGTCCCGCTCCTCACCTCCGTCGATATGTAGAGGCTTAGGCTGGTCTAGGCCTCCAACGGGGGAGATGAGAAGTCCTCTCCAAGCTGTCTGAGGCTGTGTCGGCTGGTGGGTCTCCCTCCCGGTGTTTCTGGGTCCTTGCCCAACTTGCAGTGTGTTTTGGGGCCATGCGTGCTTTGAGAAGGTCACTGCCTCCATTTGGGCCTGTCTTGGAGCAGAGCTCTCAGCTTAGGCGCCCATCTTCACTTGTGGCCAGACCACGCCTCCTACTGAGATATTCTCAATGCTGTTGGAGATTAAATGAGCTTAAATCTTCAATAAGGCTTGTGGCTGTGTGACAGGTGTTGTCATCAAAGTGTAGATGAAGTTCACCTAGGTTTAGGAGAGGTTACAATACCGCAAACAATATGGGGGAATAATATCTAGTAAGGCCATTGTAAATCCAGAGGCAGGCCTAGGAGGGTGATAGATTAAGAGACTGCTGAGGGAGCAGCGACCTGTTAGAAATATAGAGAAAAAGCTGCATCAGATCCACTAATCTGGACTTCAGTGAGACTGTAGCACAGGTGTTGTTTGTAAACCACCACCAGTCCACGTCCCCTCCCATTTGGGTTGTCTACTCTTAGAATAACATAATCTGCAGGAATAGCCTCCAGTATATGAGGCGCTGACTGAACGCAGAACCATGTTTCCACAAGAAAGATTGCGGTAAGTAAGTCAGTAATTTCCAATTTGTGTTTGGGGAGTGACCAGCAGTTTAAAAGGAAGCATTGGGCTGTCTCCAGTCTGCTGTGCGCCCTCCTGCCCTCCTGCTTCACTTCGAAACCCATGGAGAGCAAGAAGGGGCCCTCACTTCAGGCAGCCTGGCCTGTGAGCAATTTTACAGAATGACGGCAGGCCACTCTAATCCCCATGTTAAGAGAGTATAGTTCCACCGCCGAATGCTGCAAGGTGTCTGAAATTGACATGCCAGCCTGCTTCTTTTGTAGTCTGAGAAGACTAGGACATAATGTGGCCAAAAAGATGGCAGACCCGCTCTAACTGATGGGACCCACCAAGGTTCAGGATTAATCTGCCAAAATCAAAAATTTAGCAGCAAATATACAAACAGTGTTTGCCCACAGGTAAAAAATATCTCAAGTTAAAATATTTCACGGTAAAAGCAAATTATTGTCATAAAATGCCCCCAAACTACCTTTATACAGGCCAGGCCAGTTAGTGCTGCAAGGTCTTGCCCGCCTGCTTCTTTTGTACAATAGGACTTAATGTGGCCAAAAAGATGGCAGACCAGCTCTAACTGACAGGAACTGTCAAGGTCCAGGATTAATCAGCGCAAATCAAAAATTATGCTGAGAATATACGAACAGTGTTTTCCCTCAGGTAAAAATATCTCAAGTTAGAAGCAAATTATTGTCATAAACCGACCTCCAAATTACCTTTATACTGAGCAGTTAGTGCATTGTTAGTTAGTGTATTAACTGTTTGGCTTTGGAGTGACAGGAGCTGGGGATGTGCATTCAATTTAGATAGCCAAAAAGGGGATTGAGGTGTGCCCTACCTTTCCTGGGTCACTCATAGCTGAGCTGAATAAACCTTGGCAGTATTTAGAGTGGTGGGAGGAATTTCATTTGCATCTGAATATGCAGTGTCTGTCCCTACCTCCTGTAGTGAAGTTAAGCCAGAGAGGGAAGAACTGGTTTAGTCTGGGCTCAGAGACCCTTGCCACAAAGAGAAAATGGGGTCCAGAGAATTAGACCACTTCTGGATTCAAGAGGAACCTCTCCCAGGGAGAAGAGCTTGAGATCTGTGTACTTCTCCTTTGCTGTGTGTGCTTTGCTCCATTGGTCCGCAGCTGCTGCTTCTGCCAAGGAGAGGACAAAGATTGGAACTTTGCTGTGAACCTGCTTGAAGAACAGTTGCCAAGGACTTGTGTGGGCTTGTCTCCTGTTCTGAAGTCTCAGGGCCACAAAGGCTTCACCTGCACCCACTGACCTGCACCTGGACTCCTGTGGGGACTCCTGCATTAATAAGAGCACCAATTCCAGTTCCTGGGCCCTGAGGATTGTGTGGTTGGTACTGTAAAGGAAGAAAAACAACTCTGATTCCAACAGCGACAACACAAGTGACACTGCGACCTGCACCACAAAGAGCAAGACGCACTACCCTGCCTGCATTGCAGCTCCGATGCCCTTTGATGCCTGCTGATACCAGCAGCTATCGCTATCCCCAACACCTGAACTTGCAACAAGCCTGCCACCGCCAGTGCCATCATTCTGTTATCGCGGAGACTGTAACTGACGAGGTTGACTCCACAAACTCTCCGACTTCGCATTGTCTCACCGGAACCCATGACTCTCCGCCCACGGTGCCTAACTTCCCCTGTCCTGGATTCGACACCTCGCCTCCATGCGGAATTGATGCCTCACCTTCACTGTGGCAACCAGGAAACCGGCCTCGTACCGACTCCTCACATTTACAACGCCGTGCATCATCCATAGACTTTGTTTTCCAAGGTGCTGTTGTTTGGGGGTCTGTGGGACTCCGTGCCAGATGCCGAGCACATCGCGGTCAGCGCCGTACTTTGGATTTATGCCTGTCACAACATCATAATAGCCCCAGCTGGAGCTATTTTGTTTCTACAAGTTCTTCTTTTTAAATATCTGTTCTAAAGTCAATATTTGATACTTGCATGTTGGATTTTGTGTGGTTTTGGTCTTGTTTTATTTACATAAAGATACTTTCTTTTTCTAAACTGATGTGCTGTCCATTTGTGGTGTTTTCACTATGTTACTGTCTGTTTTCAGTACAAATACTTTACACATTGCCTTTGGGATAAGCCTGTCTTCTTGTTCCTAGCTACCAAGGGGGTGAGCTTGGGTTATTTAAAGTGTGTAACTCCCCTACTATGACGAGAAGAAAAAGTCACTACTTGGACAAAGGTGCATACCTCTGACAATTAGAGACCCTGATTTCTGAAACTGCCCAGTGCAGCTGCAATGCTCTTCAGCTTCAATCTATCTTAACAAATTAGTGGCCATCTCTGAGCAATGGTGTTATATTTTATTATTCAAAATAAGGTCTCACCTTGTCATTCCTCACCTCCCCTCCTGTGCCTTCTGCGACTTGTTCTCTGTGCCTGTACTGTAGCATCCAGCAATGATGGGGTGCTTGAGGAGCTACGCTTGCCTCCTCCACCCACTCCGGAGTCAGGACTTTGAGTGGCCAGTATTAAAAGTAGGGCAGAACCAAAGGGGATGATGGACAGAGTGTTCAACATTGCAAGCACTCACCCCCAGTCAATTTATCTGGGTATAATTCATCATCATTCTTAAGCTCACTCCGCCACCCCAGTTCAGACATGGCCATATGCAATTCAGTATTAAAATTTAAAAGTAGGCACTGACTTTGTTTAGGGAAGGTGGCCACTTACACATAACATATACATGTTGGGCTACTTCAGCTCCTCCCTGTCAGACCATACAGGGTTAAATCAGTGAGGACCCTTGAATGCAGGACCGGCCATTGGGTGCCTGCCATGAGTCATCCAAACGTGCTTCTGTACTGTGCACGTGTTGGTAATGATCCAATGGACGATGGGCATATGTGAATCACGGTAGGAGTGCTGAATACACTAAGAGCGGAAGCCCGGCCCATAGTCGGAGGGCGACGACATAGGGAATGAGTAAGGTAGCGCTCTAGTTGTTTCTCTATATCTTGCTTAGTAAAGAGCACGCAAAGAAAACAACTACGCAGTGCTGTTTTAACAGCATAGTTTGTAATTCTAACTCAGCCGTGAACATTTGTTTACAGCTCAGGATAAATACGTAAATGTTTTGCAGATGAGGTGCACACCGATCGACAAGACAGAAATGTGACAAATTGCTTTGATTACCTTTTTTTGAGAAATAACGACTAGAGGTCTGCTTCAGCACTTCCGTCGAATTTGTGGCTCAGATACTATTTTTGCAGTGGCTAGAAGATTTTTAAATATGCTTAATGATGGGCATCAGCAGGAAACTCTGCTACGTAGTGGATGGGAGAGTTTTGATGAGCTCAAAATGGAAAGTGGAGTTGCAAAACTTCACAAATAACACCGGCAGAGCAGCGTTTGCTGCCCAGCCCTAGGCATAACCACATGCTGGGCAAGTAGCCAAGTCTAAATCAAGGGCCCAGGTGTTGAAGGACCTTAACCGTTTCATACATCCATCCATCTATCCCTCATCCATCCACCCTTTCATCTTTCCATCCATACATCCATCCTTCATCCATCCATCCTTTCATCCTTCCA
The DNA here is from genome assembly GCF_964261635.1 of Lissotriton helveticus. Lineage (NCBI taxonomy): Eukaryota > Metazoa > Chordata > Amphibia > Caudata > Salamandridae > Lissotriton > Lissotriton helveticus. The sequence continues at coordinate 871,829,537 of NC_136068.1, read as the reverse complement.
TCCATACATCCATCCTTCATCCATACATCCATCGTTCACCCATCCACCCTTACATCCATGCATCATTCATCCACTAACCTTTTCACACATCCATCCATCATTCATCCATGCAACCTTTTATCCAACCATACATCCATCCTTCATCCATCCACCCTTTCATCCTTCCATCCATACATCCATCCTTCATCCATTCACCCTTTCATCCATCCATCCATCATTCATCCACCCACCCTTCCACACATCCATCCATCCATCCTTCATCCATCCACCCTTTGATCCATCCATCCATCATTCATCCACCCACCCTTTCACACATCCATCCATCCATCCTTCATCCATCCACCCTTTCATCCTTCCCTCCATACATCCATCCTCCATCCATCCTTCATCCATCCACCCTTTCATCTTTCCATCCATACATCCATCCTTCATCCACCCACCCTTACATCCATCCATCCACCCATCATTCATCCACTCACCTTTTCACACATCCATCCATCATCATTCATCCATGCAACCTTTTATCCATCTATGCATCCATCCCTCATCTATCCACCCTTTCATCCTTCCATCCATACATCCATCCTTCATCCATCCATCCTTCATTGATCCACCGTTTCATCATTACATCCATCCTTCATCCATCCATCCACTATAGTGCCAGCCTTTGCCAATATGTTTAAAAACGTACCTCATTTCGCATCAAAATCCTCGACACATCATCTTGCATCTGTCATAATACATCATCTTGCATCATTGTCATTGCAAGCGATGCAAAGGTCAATGCGCAGACATCGCATGCGTTCTAAAAGCATGCCATGTAAAGCCTCCTGCGATGTTAAAGTCGCGTTGCGATGGCAGCGCGTGAAAAGACCGTTGTTGTAATGGGTGTTTCCCATATTGGGCCCATACTAGGGTCTCAGACTTGTACAGACCACCTGGTATCCAGTTGGGCCCAGGAGCCTTTGCTTTTTTTATCTGTTTATAGCCATGAGAGTATCATCCAAACTGAAAAATGGGTCAACATTATTGTCACTGGCGGCCATACCAATAGATGGATACTTGGATAGGTCCCTGGTATCATCCTCAGGAGGAATACCTTCTTCCTTGTCATAAAACGTGGTAAATGGTCAACTCATTTTCAGGCTGGATGTAATAAAAAGGAGTAATAACACCTTCCAGGCTCCCATGGGCTATAATGTGCCAGAATGAGCGATTATCAATACACCAGGCAATGGCCAACAAGTACTGCTAATTCTTATTGGCCCAGCCATGTTTAGCTCTAACCAGAGCAGGGGCAGATTTATATCTATTTTATGCAGATAACACATCTAGGTAATCACCTCTCAGATTGCCATCTTAAACTCATGCTTTGCCTGTTTGCACTCAAGGTTAATTCATGTATGTTTCCTTCCTTTGATGAGTATCTTCCCAGCTGGTTTTGCTAAACATAAAGCTTTCAACGCTTCAAAGAATTCTCCATGGGCTAGTAGAATTAGCTCCTGAATCTTAGGCCAAGATAGTCCTTTAAGATTGTTTTTTTAGTAGTGGTTCTTGTGCTGTTGATTGGTTTCCAGAGGGACCCCTTTTGAGAGGAGTACCTCCCATAGTTAAAATCACGTGGCTGTGGGCGCTATCAGGCCGAAAAGGAATTATCAGGTCACCCACCAATTGCCAGATTCTAGTGTTCACTAGGATTTAATGAATAACAACAAGACTAAAGCCTCTCTTGAAGGTAGTCTGCCTGTCGTGGTGTGATCAAGTCCTGCCATTGCAAGCCGTCAAGCTCCTCCCAACAACCAGTGAAGTGAGCTGGATGGCTGCATCAGTAGAATGATGGCAGTGTGCTTTATGTGTTAGGTTGGGTATTCCCCAGAACTCATCTTCATCCTCAATCAGAATACTGATTAAAGTAGATAGGTCAAAACTACCATTGAAAGCCCCTGATAGGGAATGTGATCCGGATCCCCATTAGAGCATATGATTTAATCAGTAACTGTTTAATCAGCAACAGAATTCTTTACAAAAATAGCTAGGGCCCTCCTGGCTTTTTCTGATTTCTTTGGAACTAATGCTTCAACACTATATGTGGTGTAGCCGTTAATAAATACCCTGTCAACAGCCTATGTTTCTTGGAAGATGCAGACATTATTTCCTCCAATAAAAGTAAACCACCATGAGTCAGAGAATTTTGAGTAAATCCCTGCCAAATTCCAGGAAATAATGGAGAAGCTATAATTAATTCAGGGTCTACTGCAACAGTACAAGAAGAGGCCCATTCTTCAAACATCTAATTAGAATCGCTGTTAAAACTAGCTTTGTTAGGCCCCCAATCACGATTATTTGTATTAGGAGAGGTGGTAGATGAGACATCATTGGGCATTTCATATGAAGAAAACAATGTAGATTGTTATGCATTATTTGAAGGTCGCCATGGGGGAAACAGATTGTCAGGAACAGGAGTAACCTCTTGGACAACAAAGATTCTCAACAAAGGGAACAATGTATACAGCCACTCTTAGAGCAGTAGAACTAGACATGTCAATAGAGTTACCTGATTTAGATTCGGCTTCAGAAGAGTTGGTGCAAGATTGCAGAGTTGAAACACAATCAAACTCAGTCCCAGTCTGTCTGTAAAAATCCTCCTGTATAGAACATATTAGTTGGGGTGCAGGATTAGTGAATGCCTCAGATCAATTTAAATCTGTTGGTGGTGTTAGCATACTTGCTCTATGATGGGCCCGAGAGAGCAAGTGAGTGCTGGGCGTACAATATTTAAACTGAATGCTAGAATTGTTGGGTGGGCTACACCTAACATCATGATTATCCCCTATCCTCCCATCTTTCAAGGTCAGCTCGATCACATTGTACAGTGGATTCAATGTTGGACTCCTCCGGGCCCTAAGAATATCTACGCAAATCACCAAAAGGCAACCCCTAACATGCCTAATCCAGTATATTACCTTGTTGATGAGAGAGTACTATGAAAAGGAGGTTTCAGTACCTTAATCATTGCAATTCTGTTCTTAAAAAAAATTGTGCCTCCATTCAGATAAACATCGGGCTTTCGTCTCCACCCCTCCTAACCCTATCACAGCTTGTATTTACATGCTCAAACAAACTCTTTGATTGTCAATCGAGATTACGTCTTTGCATTTAGTTTAGGTGAAGGACTGAGTCCAGGCAGAGAGCAAGTCACATTTACTGAGGCACTTTGGCCTGCACTCGTCATAGCATGTAAATGGGCAGTATTCGGTTTAGCTTGCTGAGCATTTGGCCTACTGGTCGATGGTTGAACATTGACCTGAGGGATAGGCGTATTTGTATCTTTAATCAACTGCAGGTGCATTATTGTAGCTGTCACCTGGCAATTATCAGTTTTTAGCTTTCCCATCTCAGCCTTCAGCTCCATGACCAAAGAGATACAATCAGCATTAGAAGGGATGGTAGGAACTACTGAAGCGGTGTACGAACAGGTAGAAGAGAGTAATGATTCATCAGATAACTCAAGCAATGGTAAACACCGATTACTGGAAGGGAGGAAGTCTCCAAGTGAGGACGTAGTTAATGAGGAAATAGTAGCTGGATTGGAAGATTCATTTAGAGCCCCGTTAGGCAGTACTATTGCAGTCTGATTTTTGGAATTCACAAACATGTTGGGAATTCGCAACCTTGGTGGGTTTGAAATGACCAACCTGGGGATCATGTAAAAGACAGGTCTCAACATCAAAGCTGAAAGTGATTAAGAAACTGCATATATCAATTAATCTCTAAGTTAAAAAATCTAAGCTTGTTTGACATTTTTCAATGACCCCAAATGAATTTACAAAACAATCGTAAAGACCAAAACACACACATCTTTTTTTTTACCGCAAATCAGTATTTTTCTCAAGTTTTACATATTTAATTGAATTTCCTTCAGCAAGTACTTACACATAAAAACATTAAAATGGCTTACAATTATTTTCAACTTTATATATATATATTTTTTTTTATTTTCAATTTTAGCGGAGGGTACATATAAAAAAAGAGAAGAAACAAACAAAACAGTCACAACATTAGTAATAATAAAAAGCACGGAACGTACGACACATGAGCAAGAAGCAAAACAAAACATTAGAAAGCAGTACAAAGAAATAAATCATGGTCAGCATGTGAGTAAACATTGTATATGTAAATATAGCTACATCCTGGGAACCAGGGTCGGACTGGCCGTAGCGGGCATCGGGCAATCCCCAGGTGCGTCGCACGGGTGGGGGGGCGGTTTGGGGCCCCTGGGTGCCGTTTTTGTTACAGGGCCGTTTTTGCAGCATAGCTGCAAAATCGACCCTGTAACAAAATCGGCCAAAAACCTGTCCCGGCAAAGAGCTCGGCGGCACCCACAACCCCCCGGTGGGGGTGGGGGGGGAGGGGGAGCCGGCCCAGCACTTTGCCAGGGCCGGTTTTGGTTCCCAGTGCTGGGAGCATCCACCGTCAGTCTGAAAGCATACCATACTAATGCTCAAAGTATTTCCAGATATGTCCAAAACTTAGCATTAAATGAGTAGATTGAGTTTTAGCCAATGCAGGTTCTCTTTCATAAGTATCCTTCATGAGGGCCAGCCAATCGAATAATGAGGGAGAGTTGGGAGTAATCCACTCTCTCGCAGTACAGAGGCGGGTAGTTACTAATAGAATGGACAAAAAGCAACCCATGGAAAGATCACACAGCTTAAACCTCAACATAATTTTTTTTACAGAAAAAATGTAATCACTGCCAAAGTGTTGGCCAACATACTGTGTGACACTTTTCCAGAAGTCCAATAGTATAGGACATGATTAAAACATATACATAATATCAGCAGCCCTTGGGCCACACTTAGGACAACATGTTCTATCCGTACCTCTACTGGCAGATACCTGTGATAACTGCTGACACTTAATTATTTTATTCGGATTATAATATAACATACAGATGTTGTAGCTTCAGATTAATAGAATGTACAAAGTTGTTTAAATTATCTAAAGCCAAGGTGATTTCAGATGCATCCGTTTCCATATTAAGTGTCCGACTCCACTTATTAGCTAAGATTAGCACTTCTGAAGCAGCATTGATGTGTATACATTGAACTAATTCTAGCTTTAAGAGCGAAATTTAGAAAACATGTAAGAACTACGTGAGAGTGCGGAGATTGCGTTGGTTGCCGTTTGAGAAAGTAATCTCTAAATTGCAGATATTTAAATAATGAATGGTATGGAAGATCAAAAGATTGTTGCAGCGATGTATAAGTAGAAATGCCAGGATGATCATACAGTTGTCCCAGTCTTTCAATTCTATATCTAGCCCAATTACAAGCAACTGAATCATGGAACGTGCTCAAGAGAGATGGATTATTCCATAATTTGAGATGCTCATGGCTAATAAGGTCCTCAAAAGTAAGTGAGAGATAGTCAAGAATTTAGTTCCATATATGAACGATATCTCTAATGGTCTTGAACCGGACTCTTTTATAATTGTTAGGATTGTTAACCTTATACAGGAACATGCGGCTATCTGTGCCTAACGCTAAGACAAGCCCATAGTATGGCTGTTCATCAGTTAATAAGCTTTGTATGTGCCCTGTAAATGCCGCCCAAAAATAAAGTTTAAAATCAGGAAGTTGCAAACCGCCAATCTTATATGGAAACTTAAGAAGTTTTATCGAGCGTCGGTCCTGCTTGTATCCCCAAATAAAGCTACTATTTGCCCCCTCTAATTTATGAAAAAAAGAATTACGTTTTGAAAAACTTTATAAAATTTCTATAGGTAAAGCATCATCCCCAGCAGCCTTACCTGATGACATCGCTGCTATAGCAGTTGTAATTTCCTCTTCCATTATATCCAACTGCAGATAATCCACTGCCACTGTATTAAGAACATGAGGATTCAATCATTGTAAATATTCTTCGGCCAACATTGCATTGGCATTGTCAGACAAAGCATACAGCTCGGAATAGAATTGATAAAAGTATTCAAAGATTAAATTAGTCAAGCTGTATGTCCGACCATCTCTCCCCTCAATTGAATCAATCCGGGTTTTAGCTTACTTGTCGACAACTTGGTAAGCCAGTAGCTGCCCTACCTGATCCCCGTATTCGTACTGATTCAGTCCATTTTTATTCCAGGCAGCTGCAGTCTTCTCTTTAAACTGCAGAGTCATTAGCGCCCTTGTACTTATTAGTGAAGAATATATAGCTTCAATATTTGACCCATTAGACATAATCTCCTCGGCATGTGCAACCTCTAACTTTGTTAGGGTATCACAGAGCTCATTCACCCACCTTTGATTTATCTTATTCGATTGATAGATGTATTGCTGAGTGGAGCCACGTATGAAAGCTTTCATCATATCCCATATAGTGAAAGGATGGGCAGTATCCATATTATGTTGTTAAAATTCAGTAAGAACCCCTTGAATATGTGTAATATATTGCGAGTCGGACAGCAAACACCTTGGAAATTAGAAAGGGTGCTTACTTTTCCCCCCAATTTAAAAGCTGAAAAAAGATCAAAAGTGGATTGTGGTCAAATGTTATCTGAGAGCAAACCTTTGTATGTGATATTTCTAAAAGGCAGCTACTCACAAATATTAAATCGATTCTGGAATAATGTTGCTGTAGCCCAGAATAGTACGTGAAACTGGGCAAAGTGGGATGTAGCCATTTCAAGAATCGCCTTTTGGACCCTACTTATTCTTGGAGAGGCATGTCGGTTTGTTGACTCAATAATGTAATTTGAGGTGCAATAAAAATCACCCAAAATAATAATTTCCCCCTGCCAGTCGAAAAGATCCAGCATTAATTTCTTGAAAAGAGTAGGATCATCCCGATTTGGCCCATACAATGCACACAAAACAAACTTTTTATTGTTAATTTCAAGCTGTAAGATGGCCCATCTGCCACCTGGGTTAGAAACTGTTTTGAGTTTTGCTTAAGGATTGCTACACCTCTGATTGCTGCACCCTGTGAAGTATATTCTAACATCTCTATAAAAAGATGTTTAAACAGGTCCCTTTCTTTACTAAAAGTACCAAATGCGGTCTATATATCTTGAGCTCTTCTCTGACCAACCAAACGCTGCTTGATAGATGAGTTTAACCCAGCAACATTCCAACTAATACATCTAATTGTACCCATTATTTAACCTAAAATAGTTTTGGCTTTACATTAATTCTTTCCTTAGAGAATTTCAAAGATAATATAAAAAACAACAAGCTTTTAGGTATCTGCAAAGAAACCATAAACAAATTATTCTTGCCCATGCAAATGTTGTACCTTATATCTCTCCTCAGTGCTAATTTGAGCTGTGCCCTCTGTTTTTTACACCCCATAACCAGTGCTTATCTGTACACCACCCCTCAGTCAGCTGACATCCCCCTCCACCTCCTCCACCCCCTAAACCTTGGCAGGTTACCCACCCCCACCCCATATCCTGGAAAGGAATCACCCCCACTAACCTGCTGTCGATCGATGACAGTATTAAGAAGCAGAACCCTCCGAGACCCTCCCGTGATCGGCTAATAATACAGCACTTGTACAGGGTAATAGAATGGAAAAAAGAGAAAAGAAAAACAAAGCGCTATAGAGAAGACGCTAAAAAAAAAGATAAGAAAAGACAAGACAACATGCAATTCCAGAGGGCTACTGTCTTCAAAGATTGGACAGATTAAAAGGGAGAGGGGGGGGCATAGCCATAGTCGCTAAACTGGATTACCAATGTCAGCTGGAACGTACTAACATTGAGGGTAGTGAAGCCGGTGCCTTCTCTATCTCGATAAATGGCAACCTTACTGTGAAAGGCCTTTTGATCTACCGCCCCCCGGGCCCCTCTTCAGCCTTTATTGATAAGTTAGTGGAGGACGTTACAGAAGCTGCACTTAGCACGGATAAATATCTAGTCCTGGGCGATCTAAATCTACACCTAGACACCCCCACAGACAAGGCAGCAAATGATCTCTGTCTGACTATGGCAAGTCTGCAGTTTGCACAGAAGGTACAACATCCTACCCACAAGATGGGCCACCTTCTTGATCCACTTTTTGCTAACTGGAACCAGGTGGACGCTCAGACTCCTATCCCTATCCCATGGTCTGACCACCATCTTATTCCTTTTACCATTGGGACTCAGGGACCTGGTCAGGCCGACCCTCCTGCTGACAAACACCCTAGGCGGAGATGGGCGGCGTTCTCCCAAGCTCTCTTTAACCAGGCGCTAATTGCTAAGGACCATCTCGGTGGTGTGGGGGTGGAAGAAATCAATTCCAGCCTAGATCAGCGCATCACGGAGGCCCTGGACCTGGTGGCTCCACTTGGTGCGGCCAAAATGGGGGGCAGAGTTATGAGATCAGCTCCCTGGTTCAATGAGGACATGCGGGTGGCCAAAGCAGCTTGCAAACGGGCAGAGAGGCAATGGAGGATTGCCTATTCAACTCCCGCCAAAGCAGAATACATAGATTGCAGGCGGAACTATCACAAGCTACTCAGAAAGGGCAAATCAATGTACTTCTGTAATAAGATCGCTGAAGCTGAACAGTCCACCAAGGAACTCTTCTCTATTTACAAATCCATTGCAATAGGGAAGCCCGCTGTGATTCCCACGAAACTCTGCACTACTGAGGGCTGCGACCGTATTGCAGATTTCTTTGCCAACAAAGTTATCAATATCTATAACTCCTTTCCTCAGCAGGCAAACACCAACAGCCGCCCACACTGGAAGGTTACCAAACCCATAGGAGAACGACAGCTTACCACCTTCGCCACTCCCACGACTGAAGAACTGATCCGCATTTGCGGGTCAATAAAATCAGGTTCCCCAAGAGACCCGACGACGCCTAGTCGACTCAGGGGTAGCCTGCAAATACTTGAACCCCATGTCCGCCTCTTACTTGACACCTCCTTTAAATCTCAGAGTGTCCCTAAAGCCTGGAAGCAAGCAATTGTTTTACCCCTACAGAAAAAAGCCAATGTTAATTTTGATAAACTGGATAACCTCCGCCCTATCTTCCTCCTGCCTTACATGGCTAAAGTGGCGGAAAAAATAGCCATTATCCAACTCATGCAGCACGTGGAGGAGGCGTCGCTGCTCCACGACTCGCAATTTGGCTTCCGCCCCCGTCATTCGACGGAATCGGCGCTTCTTGTGGCGGTTGAGGCACTGCGACAGGGTGTGGATGAGGGCCACACTATGGCTCTGATCCTGCTTGACTTAAGCGCAGCATTCGACACTGTAGCACATTCCACCTTGCTACAGTGTCTGAGTGGAGGAGGGGTTGCAGGCGCTGCGCTGGGCTGGATCAGGTCTTTCCTGTCTGACAGGTGTTTCCAGGTCAGGCTGGGCGAGTGCTATTCGAGGGAGATCAAGTGGGGCCAGGGCGTGCCTCAGGGTTCGTCCCTGAGCCCAACCTTATTTAATATCTATGTCTCCCCCCTAGCGGCCATCGTGGAGGGTCACGGCCTCCGCCTGGTGTCGTATGCCGACGACACGCAGCTGGTCGTCTCCCTATCGCGTGCACCCGGTCTTGCAGCGGACATCTTCAGGAACTGCATGCAAGATCTTGCAACGTGGATGTCCGCTAACTGTTTAAAACTGAACGGTAGCAAGACCGAGGTGCTCGTGGTGGGGGGGAGGGCCCTCTGCTTGGTCGTCGGCATGGTGGCCGCCCTGTCTGGGTGAGGTCCCTGCTCCTTGTCAGGAGGCCAAGAACCTCGGCGTGTGGCTGGACAGAGACCTGGCTTTTGGTCCCCATGTCAGCCGGGTGACGGGGATGTGCTTCGGGGTCCTAAGAGCTTTAAGGAAAGTCTTAGATCTGCTTCCCATTTCTGCTCGAAGGACGCTGGTGCACGCCCTGGTCACCTCGCGACTTGACTATGGGAATCTGCTCTACCTGGGGGCCACGAAAAAGGTTATGGGCCGCCTTCAAGTCCTCCAAAACGCCGCGGCACGGCTTGTACTCAGGCTCCCCAGGAGATCACCATCAATTCCTGCTCTTCAAACCCTCCACTGGCTTCCTATGGAGAAGAGGGTTGAGTTTAAAGCCCTCTCCACTTGTCATCGTATCTTGAGCGGTAAAGCCCCTGTACCGCTTCAGAATCTGGTGACCCATTACGAGCCTACCCGTAAGTTACGGTCTTCCCAGACCGGACTGTTGACGGTTCCCAGGGTAAGGAAGGCCCGTATGGGAGGGAGATCTTTTAGATTTCTCGCTCCCAGATGTTGGAATATCTTGCCTCCAGAACTACGTCTTGAACCATCTGAAACCCTGTTCAGGAAAAAGCTCAAAACTCACCTTTTCAGCAGGTAACTTTTAATGGGAGGTAGGGCGGTCACTTCTCACTTACTACAGCGCGGGGACACGCCAGTGGCGTCACCAGGCGCTTTACAAATGCCCAAATAAATAAATAAAAATATATTTTTAACGATTCAGGACAGCCTTGCTTAAATTATCCCAAGAACAGCAAATGTTTTCAGTTCGTATTCGTATTTAGAACTTTGTTGCAGTTTAGCTAGTGCCAATTTTGCCTCTTGGTCAGTATAGTAAATCTGTGAGCTGCCATTCTTGATGACCTTCTATCGGGCAGGTTCTTGAAGATAGACCAGTGCGCCAAGAGCCTTCCAAGAGTCGATAAGTTGCCTCATTCTTCACCTCTTATCCATCGTAATTTTGTATTGATCAGATCTTGCGATGATGGAAAACGCATCAATTAAGACTGGTTTAGTAGGTGGGCCTTTATTAGCGATAGCCTGGCGTAACAAGAAGTTGCTAATATAGATAAGTATTGGACGTGGTCAGCGCGAACCGATCTGATCTGCTGAGTTGAGGAAAATTGGTAACCTTTGAGCTCGTTGTATTTGGGAATCCCAGTCCCAGTCTGCTAAATAACATAACATGTGTATTTGTAAAGCGCAGATATCACCCAAGGGTCTCAAGGCGCTGAATAACAGATGTAAATTGTTACCCAACTCAATGGTTCTCATTTTATCGACCTTAGATGGATGAAAGGCTGAGTGGACCCGCCGGGATTAGAACCTGTGACCATGAGGTCGAACACTGGCCCCCACAGTGGATGCATTAGTCCACTGCGCTACCAGACCGGGCATCAGGAATCAGGAAAGGCCTTCTGAAATGTTTGTACAATAAATAGCCGTGGATCTGAGTTTTCTCTGCCTTCCGGGATCCCAAGTATTAGTAAATTATTCCGACGTTGACGGTTCTCTAGATCTTTAACTTTCCCCTGTAATACATTAAGTCGCATATCATGCACTTGTAGCAATTTAGTAGAATGTGTCACTGCATCTTCATTATGAGACAGCCTTTGCTGCAGAGTAGTCATTTCAGTTGCAAGTTCTGCCACATTACTTGATACTGCTGACAGTGCTTGCTGTATGGTAGCATTATACGCCATAAGTTGGGTATAATATTCCTGTGCCTCAGATCTTTGTGCTGATAGCGTCTGCACAATTGAAGCTAATGAAGGCTCTCGTGTAGCCGTTGGCTTTGATAAATCTCTATATGGGTTAGCAACAGGTGTAGCGCTGGATGATGCAGGAGATTGAACAATATGGCAGCCCCATGTCATGTTAGCACATTTTGGCAATTGATCAGTTGCACAATAACAGGGAGCAGGCTGACCACTAATAGTAGGCAGGTTTTGCACAGACCCAGATATTCACGAAACAATCGTCTTTACCTTCCCCTTAGAAGTAACCCACTTGCGTAAAGGGCTCCCTTGAGTATTTAATTTTACTTTTGAGGTAGTCATGATTTTGCCATGTTGTTGATAAGTAAGAGCATCATTATTAGGTAAATCCTCCTTGCAACCAGTCCTTACTGATTTACCAAACTTCAAATTACGCTTGTTCTTTTTTTACAGACTGAGATAGAGAATTTGTAATCGCTGCCATTGAGTGGCCAGATAAATTATCGACATTCATTGGTGATAGAGAAATCAATGATGTATTAAATGTATCAGCTGATGATTCCACACATTCGCTATTCTGTGAAGAATTTATCACGTTAGACAGGTCAACTGGCCCGTGCAATTGTGAAGAAACAAGTATATCTATATTCCCCTCTGCAGAAGTTACCAAGGCAGCTGAGAAAACTTTAGAAATCGCATTTGTGGATTGCAGATTTTCTTTGCCGGTTTCTGTTATTTCAATAGAGCAGTGCTCTGCCAGTGACGTATGCAACATAGACCTCCTAATGTTGAGTTTGAGGCTAGATTTCTCGCTATCAGTACGTGCCAAAGCAGAGCCGGTTATATCGCTGGCATTAGCCCCACTACCACCCCTCGCCTTAATAGCTGGCAGATGTATCCGACTGTTATCAGTTTCCTGCGAGTCAAGCAGCGATAAGCCTGTCGCAGGTCTGCTATCAAGTTGTGATTCAGGAACTGTTCCCAAGCCAGCCACATTTCCCCAAGGCATCCACTGACTCTATTCCCGGCTCCATGACACTTACAGCATTTGCCTCAGGCATAGCAATAGGTGACCCCGTCAGTGATCCTGTAAGCTTGTGTTGTACGGCCTCCATTACTATGTCTGCCATGGCAGTTTCAGAGGCAGCAGTGAGAAGATCTACAGCCTCTCCCGAGCAAAGTAGCAGCATCTCGGACTTGCTTACTCATAAAGCAGCCTTTTTTGGTACGCCGCTTATCAGTTTTGTAGCAGGATTAGCCGCACCAGTTGCGGCAGAATTTCGAGTTAGTCATCCAACCCGCTTCACATTCACCTTCGAAGGAGCCATTAGCTGTCAACCGAATCTAAGACAAGCCATTAGACCAAGTCAGTAGAATACTGAGTGCCGTTGCCCAAGCCAACAATGCCAGGAGCTCCAGGAGTCTCCAGAAAGAAGAAAGCACTGGGCATCCCGTCGGAGCATGAAAGCTTTTCCCGCCAGATAGATTAAAAAAACATCCAAGTTAAGGGTGTCAAATTTTATTTTTAGTAGTAGCTAGTAGTTATAAATCATAGTGAGAGTTGATCCGATTTCTGCATATAGCACAGCTTACGACATGCAACAATTCGTCGGAAATAGCCATCCGTCGGGAGCGCTCGTTGGACATTGCTTCTCGCAGCGTAGTCAATCCGCCATCTTCCTCCCCCTACTTTATATATACAATTCACCACAGTATATGCCACATAGGAGTGCTTTCTTCTCCTACTAGTTGAAAATTTGATGCACTACATATTCAACTATATTATAGAAAGAAACAGTACAGCTGCATGCGACATGTGCTTAGAATCACAAACCAAAATCTAAAAGCATATGAGATCATGTAAAAGAACAGTTTAAGAAACATATGCAGTTTTTTCCACCATTAACCTTAAATGATGGATGTAAAACCTCCCAGTTGTAACTCTAAATTAATGCTGAATCTCTACATAAATATTGTCTTTCTCAAAGTAGGGTTTGGAAATAAAATGAAAGACTTCATAGGGTTAGATAATCCCAAATAGACTCCTGTCAAGTCAATACAAGGATTTGCTGTCAAAGAATCTCAGTTCAAATTCAAGCTTCCAACAGGATAAATGTTATTTACCACATATTTAATGGAAGTTCTGTAGTCCCAATTGGCAAGACTAACCAATCATATAATGTGCATAGATTGTTATGCACAGTTTCATGATCCCTACAATATCCATCATGGATTACAAAGAGACCTATTTTTGATCATTTACTTTCAATAAATGATAGCAATGAAAATGTCCCCAACTCTAACCTGATGGCCTATTTTATTTTATTTATTTATTTTATTTAGAGAGTTTTGTATAGCGCGAACAAGACCCTTGGGTATCAGAGCGCTTTACATTGAATGAGGTAGATTAGATACAATCAAGCATATTTCAACAGATACAGTTTTCTACAATAGAACTATGCCTGGTTAAATAACGTCAAAAAGTACAAATCAGTAAACAGAATACACAGTTACCAATGTCTAACATGGAGCTTAAAAACAAATTGACTCGTTTATGAAAGGTATTGGCTCATTAGGAAAGTTTTTAATTCCCTCTTGAATGATTCTGTATGTGTTATTTTTCTAATGTTTGGTGGGAGAGAGTTCCAGATTCTGGGTGCTGCTCCTGAGAAAGCTCTATCATAGGTTTTCTTCTTCCGGAAGATGGGTGGTCTCAGTACTAACTCCTTGGCACTCCTCGCTGGTCTGATTCCTCCAGATAGTTACATTTTCTGGGCCAGGTATTTAGGTGTCCTGTAGTGAAGCGCTTTGTGAGTGATAAATGCCATTTTTAGTTGAATTCTGGCTTCGTACGGTAACCAATTTAATGCTTTCAAGTGTGGAGAGATATGGTCGAACTTTCTTGACCCGGTGATCATTCTTGCAGCTGCGTTGAGGCATGCTTTTAGTGGAGCTGTGGAGATTTTGGGTAGGCCTGCTAAAGTTGTGCAGCCATATTCAATCCTCGCGATTACCAAGGATTGGATTGCTAGTTTAAGATCCGCCTGAGAGATGTAAGGTTTCATTTTTCTAATGTATTTCAAATGAAAACGGGCACTTTTTGCCATTGCTTTGATGTGGGTTTTCATATCAAGGTTCTCATCGAGTGTGATTCCTAGCGATTTACTAGCGTAGGGGTGCAGTTAAGCGCCATGATCATTTTTGACCATTCCTTAGACTCTGAGCGGTTCTTAAGCGGTGAGATTAGTAGGAATTCTGTTTTCTGGGTGTTTAGCTACAGATGATTGCTTGTTAACCATTGTAATGTTGATTGTAGAGCCTCGTTCATTATCTTGATGACTTCCAGAGATGCCATTTTAATGTATAGTTGTGTGTCATCCGCGTACATATGAAAGGCTATTTTTGAATTTCGAAGAATTTCCGTAAGCGGTTCGACATACAGGTTAAACAATGAAGGAGATAATGTAGATCCTTGGGGGACTCCAATCGTGTTAGGACATGAAGGCGATAGTTTTTGTTTGATCAGGAATCTTTGCGTTCTATTTTTGAGGAAGGAATCAAACCAATTCAAGACATTGCCTGATATTTCCATCCTGTCCTGGATTCTGTTCAGCAATTTTTCATGATTTACTGTGTCAAATGCAGAGGACAGGTCTAGGAGGATGAGTACACATGATCTTTTGGGTCTAGGGCCTGTAGAGCATCATTGACTATATGTAGGATTGCTGTTTCCGTGCTGTGACCTGTTCTGAAACCCGATTGGCATTCATCCAATAGGGAGAAATTGTCTATGTGTTCGCTAAGTAGTTTTTGTACACATTTCTCTATTAGTTTGGCAAGAATAGGGATGTTGGTCACTGGGCGAAAGTTATTCGGATCAGCAGAGCCCGGAAGAGATAAGAGTTTATTTATTGCAACAAATTCCAATCAAAATACCCTCAGGCAGCCATTCAATACCAATATTTCACCAATATACAGAAGCACAGGTGGGGCTATTACCACATATGGTCTGAGGAGAGGACTTGCTGAAACCTGCTTTATAAGTGTTATCAAAATAAAAAAGGCAGTCTTAGAACTAGAGCCCTGGCCTTAATCTTCTTCTAATTATCATTCCAAGATAAACTGCTAGAAATAGTCATGCCCAAATATTCGTATTGCTTGGACACCTCTGATTTGAATCTTGTTAAAGACTATAATAGGTAAGTATCCATAGCAGATAATTTCTGTTAATCAGTATTCATTATCTCAGAGGCAGTGTGTGAAGCGTTTAAGACCACGTACAATAAGGCAGTAATGACACCACAAAAGGACACAACTCAGGTAGGTTTAGAAAAATATTATCTTTATCTAAGAGTGTTAGATCTGGGGGTCTCTAGTTGGCAATGGTATTCATCTTTGTCCAAATAGGGACCCTTACTTCTAAGTCAAGATAAGGGGATTACACTCCTTAATAACCTCTCTTCACCCACTTGGTAGCTTGGCACAATCAGACACGCTTATCTCAGAGGAAGTGTGTTAAGCATTTGTGAATATACACAGTAATACAGTGAAAACACTACAGATGGACACAACACAGGTTTTATAAAAATAAGTATTCTTTATATAGACTTAAACACAAGACCACAAACGACAAACATCCATAATACTACACTTAAGATTGCTTAAAAGATGATCAAAGTTACTTAGGTCAAGTTGATAATAAATGCGTCAAAGTTCTCAACAAAGTACCTGGATGTGTAACACAAAGTAAACAAAAGGCTCGCAAAATCGGAGATGCGGCGGTTCGGTGATCCGGGGGAGATGATGCGTCGTGCCTCAATGCTTACGCAGAGTAGGGGATGCGTCGTAATCCTTACCGGTGCGAAGGTGATGCGTAGATTCTCGGCATGCGGGCCCGTTGCAGTGCCCAAGTAGGCCCCTCGATGCGATGTGATGATCAGGTTGCGATGCGAGAAGATGGTGCCCTTTATGCGGCGATGCGTTGATGATGCGTAGATGCCCTGGCAGCCTTGCAACAATTCTGTACTTTGGAGCCACGAAAGGCCCTGCGACACGCTTCTCCGGTGATGTGACAGCAACTCTCTCGATGGCGTCACGCTTCTCCGGTGATGCGACAGCAGGCAGCTTCGATGAACACACGCTTCCAGGGAAATGCGGTGAAGGCTCACTTCTCCAGTGATGCGACGATTTCTGCTGCGGCGGCGACGTGCTACCTCTCGATGCATTGCGCTTCCAGCTCCGAGCAACACGCAAATGTCTAAAGTTGAGAATTCCCAGCAAGGAAATTCAGAGGGGAGCTGGAGATGATGTCTTTTGTCCCGTAGACTTCAGCAGGAGGCAAGCACAGTTCAAGCCCTTGGAGAATATTCCTTAAAAAGTTCCTTCTCCTTTCCTTGGCAATGAAGCAACCACTGCAGGTCAACCCAGCAAACAGCACACTGACAGAGGGGCAGTAAAACTCCTGCAGCTTCCTTGGTTCTCATCCTTGGCAAAAGGTTTCTTGTTCCAGAAGTGATCTAAAGTTCTTGGGACTGGGTCCCAATATTTATACCCCAAAATCATATGTACTCTGAAGGCAGTGAGGACTCTGCCTAGTCCAAACCAGTTTCTGAGCACTCTGTTTACATGACTCTCTTCTTCCTTTCACTGTGCAGAGCAGAGACATCAGCCGCCCCACAGGAGGTGGAGCCAGCACAAGGGAGGGAAGATACAGCTCTGGAGGACTTTGTTGACATGATTACTTCTCTCCTTTCACAGTGCAGGGCAGAGACATCAGACAAGCCATAGGATGTGGAGCCAGCATTGTAGAGGGAAGGCCCAGCCCTATTCAGGTCCCAGGTGCAACTCCTCCCTCCCATCTAGATGCAGATCTCTCTATTCACCACTGGGCTGCCCCAGCCTGTCTCCTGGAATGCCCCAGCCCTGTCACTCACAAATCCAGACAAGGAATACACAACCTAGCAGAGGCAGGCCTGGACAGTTAGGCAAGAAAATACCTACTTTCTAAAAGTGGTATTTTCAAACACAGAATATTAAAACCAACTTTACTAAATGATGTATTTTATTATTCTGAGTTCAGGCATACTAAATTCAAATTTCTACCATGTTCCCTGAGTCAGTAGGATTATAATAATGTAATAATCTAACTGCCCATTCTAGCCTGTGGAGAACAGGTAGCCTTCAATAGTGAAAAACGAAAATGGCTGTAATTCACTATTAGGACAGGCTACACACACCAGAACATGTCCTACCTTATTCTTACAATGCACCTTGCCCTTGGGCCTACCATAGGGGTGTCTAACATGAAGCAAAGGGGAGGTTTAAGGCCTGCCAAGTGGGTGCACTTGGCCAAGTCGACATGGCAGTGCGAGACTGCACACAGGCCTTGCAATGGCAGGCCTGAGACACACTTTACAAGCTGCTTCAGTGGGTGGCACAATCAGTGCTGCAAGCCCACCAGCAGCATTTGATTTCCAAGCCCTGGGCACACATGGTGCACTGTACTAGGGGCTGACAGGTAAATCAAATAACCCAATTATGGAATCACTAATTAGTACATCAATTTAACATAGGGAGCACTTGCACTGTGGCACTGAATAGCAGTGGCACAGTGCCCAACGCACATTACCAGCAAAACATATCAAAACAGAGGAGGCAATCCGTCAAAATGGAAGGGAGACTGTAGTAATCTACCTTCTATGTCTTCTATCTTGCATGCTCCCACTATGGCATTACCATTCCCATATTGATAGAATGTTTATGTTTCAATATTCACCTGCTCTTCTATGTTGGCAGTTTCCTGGGAGCTGCTGAGGCATTTTAGTGGAATGTATTAAAATGTACGTTGTCAGTTGATGCTAGTTTATATGGCTTGGGGGTATGATTTCTCAGTTTAAACAAGGAAAGGAATTTACTGTGGGATTTGCCTCACAGGCTTACGTCCAAGTGAGAAAAAGTACTCTGTAATAGAGTGTGAGTTACTTGCATGCTGCTGGGCCATTGAAAGGTTTAAATGTTTTTTGTGGGGGAGAAGTTTTTACCTACTCACAGATCATAAACCTTTGGTTCCTATTCTTCAAGGAAAAGTGGTGAAAGATCATACTCCACGGATTGCCAGGCTTAGCTCAAAGCTATTCCAATACAGTTTTATTGTTGCACATATATCAGGTGGTAAAAATACGCACGCTGATTTTTTTATCTAGCTTTCCAATTCCTCTTTCTGCTCATGATTTGAAAGAAAACATTGACGAAGATTGTCTGATTGCTGCTGTTGACGCTTGTTCACTGGGGTGTTTTACTGAACATGAATGGTTTTCAGCCTTGGATGCTGTTTCAAATCTCAGAGATTGCTGTAAAGCTAAGGTGCCCCCTGTAAACTTTAAGGCCCAAGAGGAGGGGGAAGGAAAGGAACCAGAGATAACAACCGCTTGACGGACCTGTATAATTCAAAATTTGGTTATAGCTCTATGTAGAATTTAAACATATACAGCACAGAAAACAAGAAAAGATAGGCCCAGGTATAGCTTTTGGGCTTTCTTTATTTATCAAAAGGACATGATTACTTTTGCTTTTTTAAATACATAGAAACGTGTTTAAATTCTACATAGAGCTATGACTCAATTCTCAAAGATGTCAAAAGTTATATTGTTTCAGGTTGGTTAAAGAGAAACACCTTGAAAATCATTTTCATCCTTTTGATAAAACAGCTTATGAACTCACTTTGGAGGAGGGTGGAATGATCATGAGAGGTGATAAGTTTGTCCCACCTGAATCATTGAGAAATCGTATTATTAATTTTGGACATGAGGGACATCTTGGACAAACTAATACCAAAAAGAGAATTCGCAATTTTTATTGGTGGCCTTCTATGGATCGTCAAATTAATTCTGTGGTTGAAGATTATTTGACTTGTAATACTAGTGATAATGTGGTAAAAATAGTTTCACCTCCCACCCAAGATGTCATGTTGCCTGATGGTCCCTGGTTAAAATTGGCAGTGGATTTTGTAGGACCTTTTAATATTTTGCCAAGCAAATATAAATTTGCCCTAGTTGTTGCTGATTATTTCAGTAAATGGTGGGAGGTTCATTTTATGCCTGATCCAAACTCTATCGAAGCTATTACATTTTTTCAAAGTTTATTTGCAAGAGAGGGATTTCCCAAAGAGATCGTTTCGGACAACAGAGTGCAATTTACTTCGAAAGAAATGTCAGATTTTTTGTCTCAATCAGGTATTATTCACAAGCGAGTGGCCTTATATCACCCACAGGCAAATGGTTTTATTGAGAGGACAAACCGCATTTTAGTGGAATGTATTCAGTGGGCGGTATCCTCAAAAATTGACATCAAGGAGGCAGTTCAAAGTATGTTGTGGGCTCATCCAACACCAAGTGTTATCACTGGCTCAAGTCCATTTAGGCTATTAAGAGGTAGAGAAGCTTCATTCCATTTGTGTCCTGCATGGATGAAAACATGGGGTTCTTTTATCCAGAAGAGGGGTGCACAGGAAGGTTGTAGTTCAACTAGTCAATCTGAGTTGGTTGTTAGGAAAGAAGGTTCATTCGGAAAAGATGACTCTGGTAATCAGCCAAAGTTGGATAGTCTCAAAGTATTCAACTCTAAAATCAGAATAGGTGATTGGGTCAAAATCAAATCACCTCACAATGTACCTAAAGGATTATCCAAGTTTTGTTCTCTGGTGAGAGTTGATGCTCTTGCTCGGTGTGCTGTAAGAGTCAATGGGAAAAACTGGTGGAACCTCTCACGAATATACAAACTCCCTGAGAAAGTTGTGTTTCAATTTGGTTTTAATCAATCTAATAATGAAATTGATATAACTAATTCTAAAGGAGGTTTGAACTCTGATCCAAAATTGAAATATGTTCCTCCTCGGAGGAGTAGTAGGATCCGTGTTATACCTAAACGTGTGGATCTTTGATCTATGATTTTTTTTTATTGGAATTATACTATGTAGGTTTATATGTTATTTTTTTGTGAAGTATTATTTCTACTGTTAATGCAATTTTTTTTCAATTGTTAATTTTTATCATTTTTGTTATTATGTATTCACACTTATTTTTAGATTTATTGTCATGATTATAATGTATTTGTCTGGATACTTATCTTATATTTTTATAATGTAAAAGTTTTAGAAAAGAAGGGAGATGTTGTAGTAATCTACCTTATATGTCTTCTATCTTGCATGCTCCCACTATGTCATTCCCATTCCCATAGTGATAGAATGTTCACGTTTGAATATTCACCTGCTCTTCTGTGTTGGCAGTTTCCTAGGAGCTGCTGAGATCAATGGTCATTAAAATACACTTGTCTTAACACAATTGTGTGTGTGGACATCACTTCAGAGACTCACGCCAATGATGCCAGGTCTAACAAAGAGTTTAATTCAACTCTTAAAGCGCTTCAACAATGACAATTCACATCAACCCGTAGGGACTCAAAGCGACAACATCATGTCCACCAAAGCGTAACACTGACTGAGTTCAGGGACGGGCACCAGGTACCTGTTGTTGAAAGGGGGGACAGCACGCAGCTTCTCAAAGAAGCGGAGACGGTGACAGGAGGACTCCCAGCGACCACAAAACAGGGCGGCAGAGGTCTGCAGCGTGCACCCACACTGACTCGGGCACTCGGGGACACGTCGTCTCTCAGCAGCAGCAGCACACGACTGCTGCAGCCTGGGTTGGGGGAGGCAAGGACTCATGTTGGGTCGCTCCATGCTGGGCGCACAGGACAATTCCAAAGGGGGATGCAAATTTGTCAAAGGTGTGGGCGCTCAGCGGCTACGGCTCTCTCTCAGCTGCGGCAGCCCACACAACAAAGCTCATTGATGCACAGTAACCAAGGGTGGTGGGCGCCCTGCGGCGGCCCAAGGGGCAGCTCACAGGGGTTGCACAGTAGTGAGGGGTGTGGGCACTCAGCCACTACAACCCTCCCTCAGCTGCGGCGGCCCAGGGGACAAATCACGATGGCGCACTGTAGTGAAGGGCGTGGGCACCCAGCGGCTACAGCTCTCTCTCAGCTGCGGCGGCCCACGGGACAATTCCAAAGGGGGATGCAAAGTTGTCAAGAATGTGGGCACGCAGCGGCTACAGCTCTCTCTCAGCTGTGGTGGCCCGCAGGACAATTCCAAAGGGGGGTGCAAAGTTGTCAAGGGTGCGGGCACTCAGTGGCTACAGCTCTCTCTCAGCTGTGGCGGTGGCCCCACCTGCAAGCAGAACTCCTAGCACAGGAATTCCAACAGGCAACTGGGTGAAGTCGAATGTCCCTGAGACTTCGGCAGGAGGCTCTCTCGATTTGGGCCCTCGGGTAGTTTCTTCGGCAAGATGGCTTAAAGTTGGAAAGTCGTTTTCTCTGTTCACTCTGACAGAGTCTAGTCTTGACATCTAGAAGGAACACACTTGGCCAGAGTTCCAGCACAGCATTTTATGCCTAAAAGTCTTTGTTCTTTAAGGTTGAAAATCATTGACTCCAGACAGAATCAGATCAGTGGGGTCGGGGAGCACTTGGTTTACGAGGCGACATCATGGCCTTTCAGAGTGAGGGGGTCTGCTATCAGACACCCAGTGGGATGTGGAGCCATCATTCACCTTGCCAGGCACGACCCTGCTTGGATCAAAGAGTCACCCCTCCCCACGCTTGGAATACCAATCCCTCTCTCCAGCCAGGTCTAACCCAGCTGGCCCTGCTGCTCCAAAACCAGACGGCCAATACACATACTCGCAACAGCCCACAGTAAAGCTTTAAACAAGAAGCTACCACATTTTCAGGAAAGGCATTTCACAACATATAATACCTAAACGGTCCTCACTAAAAGGTGGACCTCGCCGGCCTGATCATAAATATATCAACCTTGTAGTTCCTATTGGTTCATAGGCCCAGATAGGATGATAGAAAGTATTCCTTAACAAAACAGGCTATACTAATGTAAGTGTCAGAGTTATCCTAATTCACACAGTCATTTATATACATGGACCAATCGCGCTGTGGCACTGAGTAGCAGTGGCACGGCACGCAGAACATCTATATCCTGCCAACATACAAGACAGGTAGAGTCACAGGGGAAGAGAGACCTATGCCAATGATGCCAGGTCTAACAGTATGTATATGGTATTTCTATAGCACAACCTAGCCAAAAGGCAGCAGAGCACTGTACATGGTCAGAGGCAAGTCAATGAGCAATAGGAGAGGAAACTGTGTTAATGTATTGTGATGCAGTGTTCATCAATGAGATGAATCTTCAATTATTTCCTAAATTGAAGCAGTGTTGAGGCGTTCCTGATGGGTACAGGAATATTGTTCCAGGTACTGTGTGCATAGATATTTATTAGATTGACAATCTGTATTTAAGACATTGCTTCTCCTGGGCAAACCTATTTGTTCATTTGATCAATGGAGAAAGGAAGTGATTCAATATGGAGCACCCAACTTTGGGTGAACGGATGGTTAGCCAGAAGTATACAGAATAATATTAGGGCCAGGAAACAAACTTGCCCTAGTTATTTCTGGTAAGAAAATCATTGATAATTCTACCTGTTGGAAATGGCCCTTTTTGCAGGGCTATCCCCAGACTTTTTGCTTCTTCCTCCCTTATTTTTCTTGACCCGTGGGTGTTGGCAATAGGACTCTGGGCACTTTGCCACTGCTGATCAGTGCTAAAGTGCATATGCTCTCCGTATAAGTTGTTATTGTGATTGGTTATCCATGATTGGCATATTTGTATTACCAAGAAGTCCCTAGTAAAGTGCATTGAGTGTGCCAGGGCTGGTGATTCAAATGCTACTAGTGGGCCTGCAGCACTGATTGTGCCACCCACATGAGTAGCCCTAAAATGGTGTCTCAGGCCTGCCACCGCAGTGCCTGTGTGCAGTCTGTGAACTGCCATGTCCTCCTGGTCAGTGTCCCCACTGACCAGGCCTAACCCTTCCCTTTCTGTGCACATTGGTCACCCCTATGGAAGGCCCAAGGTACCCCCCTGGGCAGGGTTCAGTGTATGTGAAAGGTAGAGCATGTACTAGTGCAGTTACATGCTCTGGTAGTGAATTATAGCCATTTTCATGTTTCACTATTGTAAGGCTATCTTGCCCTTGGCTATCATGGAGAATGCTGGCTACAGTGGCTACCTGCATATCTTCACATAGGAGCAAGATAGAAACTACAAGTCTGGTATCCCTGAACTCAGAATTTAGGAAGGATGGTTTTTAAATTCTGTGCTTGAAAACAGCACTTTTAGAAAGTGGCTGCTTTCTAGTTGATCTTTCTGTGTGCCTTTGGCTGTTTGTGAATTGACTGTCTGGTTTGTGAGTGACAGGGCTGGGGGATTCCAGGGGACAGACTGAGTCCACCCAGTGGTTGGTGAATAGCGAGATATTCATCTAGATTGGAGGGAGGAGTTGCACCTGGGACCTGAATAGGACTGTGCCTGCCCCTCACAGTACTGCCTTCACCCCCTAGTAGTGTGTCTCATGTCTCTGCCCTGCACTGTGAAAGGAGAGAAGGAATCATGTCAACAAAGTGCTCCAGGGCTGTGCTTTCCCCCCCACAATTCTGGCTCCAGCTCCTACAGGGCGTCTGATGTTTCTGCTCTGCACTGTGAAAGGAAAGAAGGAGTCATGTAAACAGAGTGCTCCAGAACTGGTTTGGACCAGGCTCAGAGTCCTCCTACACAAAGGGAACAAAGACTTTTTGGGGTATAAGTAGAGGACCCCAGACCACTGAACTTTCAGATCATCCTGTCATCAAGAAGGAACCTCTTCCAAGGAGAAAGCTGGAAGACTGAAGAGGAAGGACTGTCCTGCTGTGTGTTTGTGGGCTGACCTGCAGTTGCTTTGCTGCCAAGGAGAAGGGAAGGACTTTGCTTTGTGCTGTGTCCCCTTACTTGAAGAGATCTCCCAGGCCTGAGTTGAGCTGGCTCCCTGTTAAGAAGTCCCTGGAACAAAAGTGTTAAATATTGGAGGGATTTGTTACCATGAGCTGAAAGCCATTTTGTATTTCTGGCAGCCATCTTGTTTGCCATGTGCTGCCACGTGCTCACCATGTGCTCTGTCCTCCCTCAGTGTTGACTGCTCTTGTAATCTGCCTAGAAACAAACTATATTTAGCATCTTCCACCTTAGCACATGCTCAGAAGAGCCTAGCTAGTAGAATGCACCTGCTCATCTTGTAGAACTGTCAGGCTAATTTTGCTGCTGTATGGATAAGTAACTCTCCTCCCACTTTGTTGAGCAAGCAGATCTTGCATGTCCATATTAGTCATTTTGCATGCTTACATGTGCCAGGACTGCCCCTTGGTCTTTTGCTGGCTATGTAACCCTAAGCATATATAAGGCCCCCGTTTTCCGTACTCCTCAGACTGCCTCATTCAGTTGCTAAGAGTTCTGTGTGATGTAGTCTCCATGATTTGAGGTTAATAAAGATGTTCTTTTTATATTTCAGCTTCTGTGCCAATTTCTTCATTATTGGTTTAAAAGGACCAAGTATCAGTGGGTCCCCTGAGAAAGTTTCTATTTTCAACAAAGGATTTCAACCCCCAGCTTCCCTGAACTCTACTGAAAGAGTTCTGTCCTTTCTAAAGTGCTTGCGCCAGTTGTGGTGCCTCTGGAAGTTGTACCTGTGTTTGGGAAGCTGAAAAGAAGATACTAAAGACTTTCTGCAAAGTTTCACGCATCGCTTGCTTGCGGAGCGTATCCCCATCAGTGCGAGGAAATTCCCGCCTCACCAAAGATCGAGTTCGTCGCAGCGCCTGTTGCCGCTGCAAGAACTGATGCATCCTTCACTTGCGGGACACATCGCTCCGGTGCAGGAAAAGTACCATCGGTGCTAATATCGTCGCACAGCCTGTCGTCACTGGGTGAGATCGTCGCACCGACTGCTTGCGGAACGCATCATGCCGCTGCGAGAGTCGTCACAGAACCATCGCATCGAGGGGCCACAAGAAGAGAAGATCAATACTGCGCCGCGCATCGCCGCCACACCTGAGATCGTCGCCGTCCAAAAGATCGTTGCATCGTACCTTTTGCGAGACACTTCCACCGAAACCTGTGCACCGGAATCCACGCAAGGTATTGCATCCCTCTCCGTACAGACCGGAGTCACCGCAACACGCCTGCTACGTCCAGCGGGGTTGTCGCATCGCCTCCCCAGGGTCTCAGGAGTGACGCATCGCTTGCTTTTCAATGCTACAGCTTTCACTGGGAACTTTTGTAGCTACTAATGGTACTGTTGGCTAAAACATGACGCAACTGTGGACAATTTTAACGCAACCTTAAGAACTCATTTGAAACCATATTCTTGAACTGTGTATGTTGGATTTTGTGTTGTTTTGGTCTTGTGTAGTTTAGATTAAGTACCTTTATTTTTCTAAACTGTAGTGGAGTCAGTTTGGGGGGTTTTCACTGTGTTACTGTGAGGGTTGGTAGAAATACTTTGCACATTGCCTTCGATAAGCCTTACTGCTCGTGCCAAGCTACCAAGGGGGTGAGCAGGGGTTATCTGAAGAGTGTTTCCTCCTTACCCTGACTAGAAGCAAGGGTCCCCATTTTGACAGTGGTACCTACCTTTGCCAACTAGAGACCCACTGTGGAGCAGATTGATCTATAACCTGCTGGTGCAGGGCACACCGCCTCGCCACAGGTCCGTTATCTAAATAAGGAGGATACAACACTGGAGCAAAATCAATACCATGGGTAGTTTATTCATTCATGAATGGGGCTCCATCCAACCTGTACCATCAAGATACCGAGGACAGAACACACTGAACTATGATTACATGGGTTTATATAGTGAAAACAACAGACAAGAAATGCCGAGAGGTAAATAAGACTGGGTAGAACACACAAATGAGACAATCGGTAAGAATCAACAACCTTGGTGCCTTGTGTAACTGTATTGAGGCTGCATAACAATATAGGCTTATCTGAACAAATTTTATCTAAGGCTTTAATATTGTTTGAAATACACACGAAACCCACAGTGCAGATATCAGATGTTCTTTTGTGCTAACTTTGCATGTTTACGCAGCCTACAATGTCTCAACATTAGCTTCGTGACCTAATGTTTATGCAGGTGGCGTCAGGGACAGAGTCAGGCTACAAACAGGTCAAAGGTGAGTATAGATGAAGCAGAGCTGAATCAGAAAACGAGAGATTCAGATTTTAAGGTTTCACAGTCCTTCCTTTTCAGCTGAATCTATTTAACGGGGTATATGTATTAATCGTATATTTGAATATTCTTAAGGTCATGGATTTCAGTGAGCATAATCATTTCTCTATTTAATTCAGGAACGTTGATTGGGGAAGGATTAATACTATTACAAATGGCTATACAGGCTGTACATATTGTGGGGGCACATTGAATGCAGCAACAACAAGTGAAGAAGAGGGCACCTATGATTGCTATCCCCATAAACAATTTTCAACCCCAAGTGGAGATAAGTCCCCATAACCAGTTAGACCAGGACCTTATTCCTTGGTGTGGATGTATTTCTGCAGCTATTTATGAAGCTTTGAAATAGCACTGTAGACAGAAGGGGCGTGGTCAGGTATGAACACACAGCAGCTACTACCAATAATCTGGCATGCTCCACCATGATCGGCGAGCACTACATCAAGCACCATTCTATTCGGAGGAGTTACAATCATTGTAATTTGGAGCTCTTCTGTAATATTTCCTAGAGCCATTGCTGTCTGATTAGTTATTTCTTCTACTACTCAAGTTAGGCATCTAATCTTTCTACTATTTAGCGCTGCACCAACAAGGAAAAAGAGTCCCAGATTAAAATCTACATATTGCTGCAAAGCTGTATCGGTCTGATCTACTTCACCACAATTTATGGTCTGTTTGAACCTATTTAAAGAGATGTCATTATATAATTTCTGGTCTTTGTGATAGGAGGCAGGTGCTAGGAACACAGGGGGAAGTAAGAAAGACACATAACAGATGCCAGACCAACCGACTGGTTGATGATAGTAACCCTTATTTCCGCAGACAAAGTATTGTGGAAAGACAGAAAAGTGCTGTTATTTGTCCCAGTAATATTTAAAACAGTGGTACAGTCACTTTTTCCTACAGGAATACTGCCAATACTGCTCACACAAAGTTCTGCTCGGGCTCTGGTTACAGCGATAACAGGAGGCCCATTACCCTTAGCTGTTCGGGTGTTGGGGAAGACGTAGCGGGTAGAGGAATTTCCTCTGCGATATTCCTCCATTTCCCATACAGTTCCTTTGGCTTGGGGATCTCCTTCTTCATCGGGGTAACACACCCTGTCGAGCTGTGCATTGAGTCTACCCACATCAGCAAAAACCTTGTTACGTATTTCAGTGGCCCATATTAATGCAAACCAGGCTGTACAGGAACCATTATGTGAGAATGGCAAGGGAATAAAAGACGTTCCTCCCTTCTTTTGATGAGCTGGCGTCATTCCACACACCCAGCAGGTGGTAGTGTTTGTAGCATTGTGGGTATGAGGTAGCATTTGTATAAGAGTGTTATTGAGGTAGGACATTCAGTGCTTTTTCTCATGGTAGGGTAGAGTGTAATAAAAGTGTTCTGTGGGCACAGGAATAGTAGCAGGCAATAAGGTTCCGTCCGGAATCACTTTCTCCATTGTCCAAAAAACTGCTGCCAAGATTATCAAGAGTATAATCAAAATAACCATACACAGAGGTTTGTCTTTGTTTTGCAACTGCAACTTGGATCCCAGTCTCTGCATGTCTCCTTCTCGGTATTGATACACCACTGGTTGGAGAGAGATCCAGGTAACACTGAACAAGCATCACAACCCCCTCTAAACCTAGTTCAGCCGATCCTGTGATCTCACCGTGTCACAGCCGAACCATTCCACTAACTGAAAAAGGCCCTCCGGTATCTCTATCTGCTTCTTTCCTTCCTTGGTCGTAGATTGTACCTTGATGCCGATGGCCCAGTTTGATCTGGGAACAGAGTGTCTTCGGTCAGAGGAGCAAGGCTTTTCTGAGTCTGTAAAGTGTCCTTTAGATCATTTCTGCCTTCCGACTGGAGAACAGTTGCTGGGATTCTTTTGCAGTGCCTCGTATGAATCCAGTGACGTCTGTTGGTGACACGGATAGCAATTCTGGTTGCCAGCAGTGCTTGCTCCACGTTCTTCCAACGAGGCTCTTGATTCTTAGAACGCTGGAAGTTCTTGAGGAGGACAAAGTCGCTGGGTTGGAGAGCATGAGCCAGACCCTCTGATTTGTCTGGAATAGCTTCACACACCTGCTGATGAATCTGAAATAGTTATTCAGTAAAGTTTCTAAGATAATCACTCAAAACAGGGTACTGTATTTCTTTAATCATATTTGATCTTGGGGGTCCCCATACATTCATAGGTCTACCAAAAATGATCTCATAGGGAGAAAGTCTAATCTTACTGTGAGGGATGGAACAAACAGAGAGCAAAGCAAGTGGCAAAGCATCTGGCCATTTAAGGTCCGTTGTTGCTTGAATTTTTGCCAACTTGGTTTTCAGGGTGGCACTACAACTTTCTACCAAACCCGCTGGATGGGGATAATTAGTAGCATGAAACTTCTGCATCACCCCTACACCCTTCATCAGGTATTCAATTATCTGGTCAGTGAAGTGGGGGGCCATTATCGCTCAACAGGACTCTACAAACCCCAAAACGGGGGAAAAACTATTTAAATAGAACTTTAGCTGTTGTCAAGGCTGTGTTATCTTTGGTGGGATAGGCTTCCACCCACTTACTGAAAGAACAAACCACAATTAGTACATATTTTAAATTGTTGCAGCGTTCTAATTGAATATAATCCATTTGGAGTGTTTCAAAGGGAACCTGAGGTGGAGAAAATCCACCAGTAAGGGTTGATACTCCCTTCCCAGGATTGTACTGTAAACAGATCATACAATTTTTAACCAGATGCTTAGCCATTTTTCAAATAAACGGGCTATCCCAGACTGGATCTAATTGGGGAATAATGTTGTTGGCACTAACGTGAGCAGGTCCATGAGCCATAGTTACAAAAGGCAATACATAAGAATAGGGCAATTTCCATTTGAACATGTCTTTTGATCTCCAACATCCTTCATCATCTAACTCTCCTTCCTTTTGCCATTCTGCCCTTTCTTGTTCAGTGGCTGACTGCTGTATGTCCTTAATCTCTGTATACATGTTTTTCCATCTTTCAGCTTGGGAGCGTAGTACATATATTATACTTGTGAGTGCACTTGCAGTTTCTCGTGCAACTTTGTCAGCAAAAGCATTTCCTTGTCCCACCCTGTCTGTAACTTTCTTGTGGGCACTACATTTGATAATGGCTACACTCTTTGGCAATGTCAAGGCGGTAAGAAGACTATTGACCAATTCACCATGTTGTATTTTAGAGCCATGGGAGGTTAGGAATCCCCATTCCTTCCATAGCTTGCCAAAATTGTGTGCCACACCAAATGCATACTGACTATCTGTATAAATATTCACTCTTAATCCTTCACTAAGTTCACAAGCCCTCAAAAGTGTGACAAGTTCAGCGGCTTGGGCAGTTTTTTGTGGGATACGGGCTGTTTTCACCACAGTCTGTAATGTAGTTATGGCACAGGATTCAGAGGTGGTGCCATCAGATAATCTTAAACAAGAGCCATATACCCATAGTTCTCCCTCAGGGTCTAACAAAGGTGTATCTTTTAGGTCTATTTTTCCCTTAGTCTGTTCTTCTGTTAGGAAAATACAGTCATGCAAATCATGCACCTGTTCTGCTGACAAAGGTAACAATGTAGCTGGGTTCAATGTTAAACATCTCTTGAGTGTTATGTGAGGTGCCAAAAGTGTAAGTTCATATCCTTTAAGTCTAGAGCCAGTTAAGTGCTGGGTTGTCGTCTGATTCAGGAGTGCATCTACTGAATGGGGTACCATAACCATTAGCTTGCTGCTCAACACTATCCCCTCAGATTGGAATATAGAAATCGCTGTGGCAGCAACGGCTCTGAGGCAACCTGGAAGTCCTCTGGCCACTGGGTCTAATACAGCTGAGAAATAAGCACAGGGACGATGTTTATTACCATTTGGCTGTGTCAAAACTGACAATGCACATCTTTCTCTCTCGTGTACATATGATATGAAAGGCTTTGCATAGTCTGAGGTGCCTAACACTGGAGCAGAACAAAGGGATGTGCGAAGCTGCTGATGTGCTTTCTGACATTCAGATGTCCATGGCAATGGAGAGGAGTGTCTGTGGTAACAAGGGACACAAGAGGTTTAATAATAAGGGAGAAGTTCGGAATCCACTGTCTACAGTAGGAAATAATACCAATAAGTGCCCTGACTTCTTTTAATGTACTTGGAATAGGAATTTTTAGGATAGTTTGAATCCTGTCCATAGTCAGAGTGCAACCTTCCTTAGACAAGAGGTGACCTAAGTATATGACCTCAGACTGGCAATATTGTAGCTTATTCTTAGAGACCTTATGTCCCTTGACAGCAAGGTGCTGTAAAAGAGAGAGAGTGGCCTCTTTACACTGATCAACTGTGTCTGCAGCTAGTAAAATGTCATTGACATATTGCACAAGTGTAACTCCTAGTGGAAAAAGAAGTTTATCCAACTGTCGTTTAAGTGCTTGACTGTAAATGCTAGGGCTTTCTGTATAGCCTTGTAGAGCCCTACAGAATCTAAATGAGCGTCCTCGAAATGAAAACCCAAAAAGATATTTACTGTCTTCATGTATAGGAATAGAGAAAAAGACGTTCTTGAGGTCAATAACTGAAAATACAGTTGCTGTAGGTGGAATTAATGTCAACAAAGTCGTAATATCTGAGACAACAGGATATTGAGGGATCACTATTTTATTGACCTCTCTCAAATCAATCATAAAATCTGTAACTCTTATCTCCTGTTCCATCACCCCGTTTTAGAATGAGAAGAATGGGGCTATTACATACATTGGAAGAAATTTCCTCAACAACTCCTGTACATATCATGTCATCAATGATAGACATCAATGCATCTTTACCTTCTTTTGATATTTTATATTGTGGGCCCCTTGGTAAGGAAGCATCCTCCTGAACTGTATATAAACTGGGGAGATATCCATTCTTCCCACATCTGTGTCAGTGGTAGCCCAAACACATGAAGGGACAGAATCAATGTCTGGACATAAAGAAAAATGATGTTGTTTAGGCAATGTCTTTTCCCCAAAAATGACACGTACTGCAGATGGGGAAGAATGTATTCAAAAGATCCAGTCCCATCAGATTATCTGGAGCATGTGGGGGAAGTAAAAAGGGGGCTGTAGTGATGAAATTCTCAACCTGCAAGGGTAGTTTTGGGGACACAAAGCTAGGAGTTAGGGTTCCATCAAACCCTATCAATGTGATCACTTGGTCAGACATGGGTGTCCCAGGGACAAGTTTCTGAGATATTGCACTACGTGTTGCCCCTGTATCCACTGAAAACTTCTGTTCCTGCCCAAGAATGGTTGGTGTTACGTAGGGCCCTGACTAATCTACATGTATCTCAACTGGTCCTCCTTGTCCTACGCTGTCCTAGGCAAAATGTATTCCCACAGTTTCCTCTGATTCCCAATCCTCCATGGAATATTGGTTATTTCTTTGATCAAAATAATTCCCTGACCTATTTCTCTCTGGAGCTTGAACCTGACATGACTCCTGAGGCGGAAGCCGGAAGAGATAGCTTGAATTTAAAAAAAAAAAAAAAATTGAATTGTATTCCTGTGTTCTTAATCCCACGCCCCACTTACCCTGAGCACTTATCCCTGGAAAACGGTAGCTATAAACCCTGACATAGCGGACTTGAGAACTGCTACAGGAAGGGATTTCCGCGCCGCCATCGCAGCTCGAACTCTGGGACACGCCCACTTTGAGGCCACGCCCACTCACCACCACCCCCTACAAAAGCGCTGATCTGCTAGCGCGCCAAACACAAAACTGACCGACTCCTGAGGTGGAAGCCGGGAGGGATAGCTCAAATTTTTTAAAATTTAATTGTATTCCTGTGTTCTTAATCCCACGCCCCACTTACCCTGAGCACTTATCCCTGGAAAACGGTAGCTATAGACCCTGACATAGCGGACTTGAGCGCTGCTACAGGGAGGGATTTCAGCGCCGCCATCGCGGCTCGAACTCTGGGACACGCCCACTTTGAGGCCACGCCCACTTACCACCACCCCCTACAAAAGCGCTGATCTGCTAGCGCGCCAAACACGAAACTGACCGACTCCTGAGGCGGAAGCCGGGAGAGATAGCTCGAATTTTTAAAAATTGAATGGTATTCCTGTGTTCTTAATCCCACGCCCCACTTACCCTGAGCACTTATCCCTGGAAAACGGTAGCTATAAACCCTGACATAGCGGACTTGAGCGCTGCTACAGGGAGGGATTTGAGTGCCGCCATCGTGGCTCGAACTCTGGGACACGCCCATTTTGAGGCCACGCCCACTCACCACCACCCCCTACAAAAGCGAGGATCTGCTAGCGCGCCAAACACGAAACTGACCGACTCCTGAGGCAGAAGCCGGGAGAGATAGCTCGAATAAAAAAAATAAAAAAAAATTGAATTGTATTCCTGTGTTCCTAATCCCACGCCCCACTTACCCTGAGCACTTATCCCTGGAAAACGGTAGCTATAAACTCTGACATAGCGGACTTGTACGCTGCTACAGGGAGGGATTTCAGCGCCGCCATCGCGGCTCGAACTCTGGGACACGCCCACTTTGAGGCCACGCCCACTCACCACCACCCCCTACAAAAGCGCTGATCTGCTAGCGCGCCAAACACGAAACTGACCGACTCCTGAGGCGGAAGCCGGGAGAGATAGCTCGAATTTTTTAAAATTGAATTGTATTCCTGTGTTCTTAATCCCACGCCCCACTTACCCTGAGCACTTATCCCTGGAAAACGGTAGCTATAAACCCTGACATAGCGGACTTGAGCGCAGCTACAGGGAGGGATTTCAGCGCCGCCATCGCGGCTCGAACTCTGGGACACGCCCACTTTGAGGCCACGCCCACTCACCACCACCCCCTACAAAAGCGCTAATCTGCTAGCACGCCAAACACGAAACTGACCGACTCCTGAGGCGGAAGCCGGGAGAGATAGCTCGAATTTTTAAAAATTGAATTATATTCCTGTGTTCTTAATCCCACGCCCCACTTACCCTGGGCACTTATCCCTGGAAAACGGTAGCAATAAACCCTGACATAGCGGACTTGAGCACTGCTACAGGGAGGGATTTCAGTGCCGCCATCGCGGCTCGAACTCTGGGACACGCCCACTTTGAGGCCACGCCCACTCACCACCACCCTCTACAAAAGTGCTGATCTGCTAGCGCGCCAAACACGAAACTGACCGACTCCTGAGGCGAAGCCGGGAGAGATAGCTCGAATTTTTAAAAATTGAATTGTATTCCTGTGTTCTTAATCCCACGCCCCACTTACCCTGAGCACTTATCCCTGGAAAACGGTAGCTATTAACCCTGACATAGCGGACTTAAGCGCTGCTACAGGGAGGGATTTCAGCGCCGCCATCGCGGCTCGAACTCTGGGACACGCCCACTTTGAGGCCACGCCCACTCACCACCACCCCCTACAAAAGCGCTGATCTGCTAGCGCGCCAAACACGAAACTGACCGACTCCTGAGGCGGAAGCCGGGAGAGATAGCTCGAATTTTTTAAAATGTAATTGTATTCCTGTGTTCTTAATCCCACGCCCCACTTACCCTGAGCACTTATCTCTGGAAAACGGTAGCTATAAACCCTGACATAGCGGACTTGAACGCTGCTACAGGGAGGGATTTCAGCGCCGCCATCGCGGCTCAAACTCTGGGACACGCCCACTTTGAGGCCACGCCCACTCACCTCCACATACAAATGTGCTTCTCATGGAAGCGCAGCGGACGAGCTCAGCGGGCGCGCTGTCAGCGCGCCGAAGGCGCGCCTAAGGCAAGCCCGTCTGCGCCTGTCCGCGATCGTACGCGGTTCAGGGCCATACCCTATGCCCCTCGGGAGGGCCACATACGGTGGAGTAGGCAGGAACTACTGACCTTCCGCAGCAACATTGCCGAGTCTTGTAAGCATAACCTGCGAGTGGAGGACAACATAGGCTGCGAATACTGTCACTTCTCCTATGATCCTAGCAGGAATATGGCCACTACGGACTATATCATGCACTGCGGCCTGCTTAATGTACGCTCGCTACGAAAACACAAGCTAGACTTATATGATTTACTCACTGAGAAACAGTGGGATCTTGTGTTTCTAACAGAGACATGGCTAGATGAAGGATCTACCCCTGATGCCCTAGAGGCACTTCCAGAGGGCTATATAATGCATAGACAGGATAGACCCACAGGCAGAGGAGGGGGTATTGCAATTGTAGTCCAGGAAAGTCTACGATGCCAAATAGACTATTCTCCCATCCTGGACAGTGAGGCAGGGAGTTTCACTATTAAAGTGAATAACGGCTGCACGCTGAAGGGCATGCTAATCTATAGACCCCCAGGCCCTATAGCCAGGTTTGAGGAGAGTTTGGTTGAGGGCATTATGGAGACTGCGCTGTGTAAAGACAAATTCCTGGTACTTGGAGATCTTAATTTACACCTGAACAACCCCTCAGACAACGTCAGCAAGAATTTCTGTCAGGCATTAGGAGCCCTCCAGTTGAATCAAATTGTAAATGGTCCCACTCATCAGTTAGGACACTTGCTCGATCCTATATTCGTTAATTGGGGGGAAGTAGAAGCCATGACCCCCATCCCTATCCCCTGGTCGGATCATCATCTAGTACCATTCTCTATACGAATTCCTGGGGCAAGATCTCCGCAGCCAGCAACATTGTACCACCTCAGGCGGAGATGGGCCACCTTTTCCCAGTCTAAATTCTGTGCGGCGCTGACTAAAGGGGAGAGTCCTGGGGGGGATGATGCAGACATGGCTAACACCAATCTATGTAAGCGCATCAACGAGGCGCTAGATTGCACAGCCCCACTTTCAAGAGCCAAATCGGGTGGCCGTATTAAAAAAACTGCCCCATGGTTCAGTAATGAACTACGAGCCATGAAAGCCGCACTGAAGCGAGTCGAAAGACAATGGCGTGGGGCTCTTTCCAAAGAAACTAGAGACGCCTATTTGATTGAGAGGCGAACTTATCATGGGCTAATTAGGAAGTCCAAAGCAGCATACTACACGACTAGAATTAGCGAAGCTGGTAACTCGATGAAGGAGCTTTTCTCGCTCTACAAAACTCTCTCTCGAGTGGAAAACCAGCCACTGCCCCAGCTGACTGCTCGGCCGAATCCTGTGATAGGATCGCAGATTTTTTTGCTGAAAAGATAGCCAAAATTTATTCGGCATTTCCGATTCAACCCATTAATGGGACAGAATTTGTAGAAAGCCCTAGGGAATGGGGGGATAGACACAGATTGACCAACTTTGTCACCCCGCCTCCAGAAGATCTCCTAAAAATGTGCAGATCTGTGAAGTCGGGATCTCCGCAGGACTCAATTATACCAAAACGTCTAGCGGATAGCCTAGTGGTACTGGAACCTTATATCAGACACCTACTAGACGTGTCTTTTAGCACTAACACCGTGCCCCTTAGGAAGAAACTTAATATCAGCTTTGATAAACTAGAGAACCTCCGGCCTATTTCCCTTCTGCCCTACCTGGCCAAAGTGGCTGAAAAAACAGTCAATCTGCAATTGATGGATTTCGTGGAAGAGGCTGCCTTACTACACGATACCCAGTTTGGCTTCTGTCCCCGCCACTCAACGGAATCTGCGCTCCTGATGGCGGTGGAGACCATACGCCAGGGGGTGGATGAGGGTCATACCAAGGCCCTCATCCTATTGGACCTGAGTGCAGCATTCGACACTGTAGCTCATACCACCTTGCTACAGTGTCTGAACAATGGAGGAATATCTGGAGCTGCACTCAAATGGATCCAATCCTTCCTGACTGGGAGAAGCTTCCAGGTCCGCCAGGGTGATTATTACTCCAGGGACATCGGATTGGGCCAGGGCGTTCCCCAGGGATCGTCCCTGAGCCCCACCCTATTTAATCTTTATGTCTCCCCAGTGGCTCCAATCGCTGTGGGCCATGGGCTGCAAATTGTGTCCTACGCCGATGACACGCAGTTGGTTATCTCCCTTTCGCGTGTGCCCGGCCTTGCTATGGACAGCTTCAGAGCTTGCATGCAAGACCTTGCAACCTGGATGTCCACTAACTGCCTCAAATTAAATGGCAGCAAGACCGAGGTGCTCGTGGTGGAGGGGAGCCCATCTGTTTGGTCATCGGCGTGGTGGCCCCCATGCTTAGGTGGGGTTCCAACACCTCGTCAGGAAGTCAGGAACCTTGGAGTCTGGCTTGATGCTGACTTGTCCTTTGGACCCCAGATAAACCGTGTGGCGGGTGTCTGTTTCAGCGTTCTAAAAAGTCTACGGAAGGTCCTAGATCTCCTTCCTACATCTGTCAGTAGAACGCTGGTGCATGCCCTCGTCACATCGCGCCTAGACTACGGCAATCTGTTGTATCTGGGAGCAACCTGTAAAGCCACAAACCGCCTTAAGGTGTTACAGAATGCGGCAGCCCGCCTCATTTTAAAATTTCCCAAAAGATCGGCCTCCAAAGCTGCCCTTCAGACCCTCCCCTGGTTGCCAGTAAGGAGCAGAGTTGAATTCAAAGCCCTCTGTACATGTCATCGTATCCTTGCTGGGAAGGCGCCAGGACCACTCCAGAACCTAGTCACCAGGTATGTACCAACACGCGCTCTGCGCTCCTCACATGAAGGCCTATTAAAGGTCATTGGGTAAGGAGGGCTCGCATGGGAGGAAGATCCTTTCGCTACCTGGTGGCGAAGAGCTGGAATGCCCTATCTCTTAACCTCCGCCTGGAGCCATCTGAACCGAGCTTCCGGAAAAAGCTAAAAACATACCTATTTTCACGATAACCGGGCCCACTCCACACTCCTGTTTTTCGGTTTCAGCGCGGGGACACGCCATCTGAGCGTAACCAGGCGCTCTATAAAACTCCCTTATTATTATTATTATTATGGCTCTTGTCGGGGAGCTGAAGTCCCTTGATTATTATTCACCTGTCCCCTTCCTCTTCCACCAGCAGCTAAAACAGGGAATTCAGAACGCCAATGTCCTTTCTCTTTGCAATAAGCACATTGATCTAGCCATAGGGGAGTTTGTCTACGTGGTGGCCCTACTGGAGGCATTTGTCTATAATTCTGACCATAATTTTGGCCTCGGCCTCGACCTTGAGGTCCATAGGCCTGAAACATCGTTACCTTAGTTTTCAGTTCTTTTAATTTACCTTCTTTTCATTCTTGCTCAATGGTAACCTGATTCTGGTAATACTGAGCCATATCTAATATAGCTTTTGGGGTCACTGAAGCCCATGTGCTTTCAGAGTTCTTTAAGCGAACTGATATCTCAGGAAGCAAATTTCCCACAAATCTGTCTACAAATAAATGTGTACTGTGGGTGTGGATGTATCTTGTCCACTAAAACCATGGAAAACTTCCTCAAAGCGAGTAAAGAAATCAGGGATCTCCCTGTTTTTGTTTACAAGAAGTAAGGAGTACCCAATCTATTTTCCTAGCTGGGACTATCGTTTTTATATAAGTAAGAATGTTACCAGGGAGATCCAGTATAAGCTGACTAGGTTTCTGACCAGGTTTCCTATCCCTATCAGCTGCTATAATGGCAGTCCAATCTCCTCCCAAATCAACAGCATGATCCTGTTTCCGAGTAAGTCGCCACATATCAGGTGGTAGGATCATACCAAAAAACATATCAATATCCGCTAAAGTCATAATTTAAGAATCAATAGCTGCCTGTACATCATCATAAAATCCTCTAGGATTTTTCCGTACGTCTGGTAAAGTGGCTTTTAAAGTGAGTACATCCTTCCTTTTCCAGGGCGTATATATCCAATTATACAAAAAATGGGCTTTAGCAACAGCACTGTTTGGGTCAGCATTGTCTGCATTCCCTCTTCCAGGGATAAACTGTGGCGCAGCTTCCCTCATTGGTCTTATTCAGGGAGAGGAAGAGAGCTCATTACGGTATCCAATTATCGTTGCTATAGCAGTATTAATGCTATCTACAAGGAAGGCCCCTTTCTGACACTGTCTATTAATTGCTCTAACATGATCCGGGCCATTTTGTCCTGTAGTGATCTCCCATTGAACCATAAGTTGATGAGAAAGCTTATTTAGAAGGCAAGGAAGCTTGCCTTCAGAAACATTCTGAATCTGGTTTATCATGTCTTCTACTTCCATTTCTAAATCACTTAACCAATTTCATACCATCAATCTTATAGCATCCTGATGAAACTGAGATACGGTAGAGCGGAGAACTTGAGGGGTTAGAACAGATACAGGAAGTACAGAATCATTAGACATTTCAAATGCAGTGGCCTGAGGTGGAGGTGCAGAGGCTAGAGATAGGGGTGCAGTAGCCTGGGTTGGAGGGGTTAAGATATGTACCGGTACTGGTTGGAAAATAGGGGGTTGAACAACCATAGGCAAAGGAGGTAGAACCGGGGGTACAAGGGGGCCGATATTTAGGGGTCCAGGGGGAAGAGGTGTTAAGGATGCATATGGGGGGCGTTCTATCAACAACCCATCAAGATCTGATTCCACATCTTCTTGGTGGACCTGAACTGCTACAGTTGGTCTAACTATATATTCCTTAGATATTAATAATTTATGCTCCCTATTTAAAAAAATGTTTTCTCCCGAACTTCCTTATCCTTCAATTCCTTATACTTCTGATACTCTGCTTTCCTTTCCTGTTTCCTTTGTACCTTCTCTGCCTTGAGCTGCCGCTCCCTTACTTCCTTCCTCCACATACGCAAACTGTCAAACATAGCCGGCCTAACGTTCCTCAAAAACAATTGATTCTCTAAATACTCGAGTTTGTGAGGGTCCATAGTTCCCTCTAATGGCCATCTCAGCTGAGGATCCCCTTTTGTGTATTTGTTCGTCAATGTATTATACATGATGGGACAAATACCATATTTGATGTACATCTCAAAATTTGCCGACCCTTCTGGTGGCGCAAGCTGACTTGCTTCCAAAATGCTCTGCTTATCGCAGCAGCAACAAAAAAATTTCCAAAGGGTGCTAAACACAGGCATGTTATATAAGAGAAAAAAAACTTATAAACAGAGAGAAATAAAAAAAATATTCTCACATTTACCTGTAAGAAAAAATGTTTTAGTCAAAACAAATAGCAATCGAAAATTCAAAACAGAGTCCGAACGGATTACCAAATTCCAAACAAATGACCAATCTAAACACCAAGTCAAGACAAATACCAAGTCAAGCAAAGATCAAACAGATCCAAACCAAATGAACAAATGAACCGGTTCAATACAGTTTTACCTCATGCGTAGTCTTTGCCTCCCACCTGTCCATCCTCCCTGATCCAAAAATGACCATCCGAAGGCCCCAGTAAAGGCTAGCATCCGCCAGGAAGATCACAGTTGGAGAGCTGCAAAATCACCTTGGACCATGAGCAACACTAATCTCATCAGGTGGTGCGCTCCTCAGCGAAGTTCGTCTTACCGACCTGATCTCCTCCCCCAGTCAGACTGCAAGCCTTTGATGGGTTCCCACGTTGGGTGCCAATTTGTGGAGCAGATTAATCTATAACCTGCAGGTGCAGGGCACACCGCTTCGCCACAGGTCCGTTATCTAAATATGGAGGATACGACACTGGAGCAAAATCAA
Organism: Lissotriton helveticus; assembly: GCF_964261635.1. NCBI lineage: Eukaryota > Metazoa > Chordata > Amphibia > Caudata > Salamandridae > Lissotriton > Lissotriton helveticus. The sequence continues at coordinate 871,789,359 of NC_136068.1, read as the reverse complement.
TACCATGGGTAGTATATTCATTCATGAATGGGGCTCTATCCAACCTGTACCATCAAGATACCGAGGACAGAACACACCGAACTATGATTACATGGGTTTATATAGGCTCTGGGAAGAACCCACAAATGAGGCAATCGGTAAGAAACAACAATCTTGGTGCCTTGTGTAACGGTCGCATCTTGAGGCTGCATAACAAGATAGGCTTATCTGAACAAACTTTATCTAAGGCTTTAATATTGTTTAAAATGCACACGAAACCCACATTGCAGACATCAGCTGTTCTTTTGTGCTGACTTAGCATGTTTATGCAGCCTACAATGTCTCAACTTTAGCTTAGTGACCTAATGTTTATGTAGGTGGCGTCAGGGACAGAGTCAGGCTGAAAAACAGGTCAAAGGTGAGTATAGATGAAGCAGAGCTGAATCAGAAAGCGAGAGATTCAGATGTTAAGGTTTCACAACACTACCATTGATTGATACCGCTACTATAGCTCAATTATCCTCCTGTATACCTCAGTTATCAGAATGCAGCAATTGCATGATAGACAAGAGCCCTGGAGGCAATTCACAGAGGTGTGCCTGTCAATTTTAATGATTTTTCGTTACATATGTAGAGTCTATTCATGTATTACTCTACTGCACTCACACAAGTTTAATGTATTTATTTATTTACTTATTTATTTATAGTATTTATAAAGCGCTCTGCAACCCTACGGGCATCCTGGCGCTGCGTGAAATATAGTTGGAACGCTGTGCATCCTGAGTAGATGGTGGTCCTTTATTTCTGGGCAGTTAAATTTTAGGAAAAAGCCATGTTTTTACTTTTTTCCTGAAGGCCATCAGTTCTTCTGTTTTCCTGATGGCAATAGGCAATCTGTTCCACAGACGGGCTGCCGCTATACTGAAGGCTCTGCCACCATAAGTGGCTCTCCTAATCCTGGATATGCTGATGAGATTAGTGGAAGAGGATCGAAGGGTCCGAGTGGGTTCATACCACTTGAATTTGTTTTGTAGTGGTAAGGGACCCATCCCATGCACTGCCTTGAAGACAGTGCATAGGGATTTGAAAAGGATTCTCTGGTGTATGGGCAGCCAGTGTAATTCCGCCAGTGCAAGAGTGGTAGAGGATCTTCGCTCTCGAGAAAGTGCCATTTTGGCTGCTGCCGCCTGGATGCTCTGAAGTCTTGAAATCAGGTAAGCAGGTGATTCCAGTAACAGGGCATTACAGTAGTCCAGGCGGCTAAGAATAGTGTTCCTCACTATGGTGGCCCTAACTTGTACTGGTAGAAGGGGGAGCAGCTTTCGAAGTCCTCGCATTAAGATGAAGCAGCTGCTCACCTGCTTATTGACATTGGTCTCTAAACTCAAATTTTCATTGAGGCTGACTCCTAGGTTCCTCACTGATTTAACTGGGGATAATGACTCCCCTGACTCCAGGGGCCAGAAATCAGCGGGCAGGCTTCTATTAATTCTACCTACTTTGCAATGCATTATTTCGTTTTTTTCACTATTGAACTGTAATGAGTTCTTATTTAGCCAGGAAGCCATTTCCATCATGCATGTGTGGAAGATCTCGAGTGAGTCTGCATGGGCACCGTCAAGGGAGATCATCAGCTGCGTGTCATCCGCATAGTTGATCACGCTAATGCCGTGAGCCTTGATGATGCCCATCAGGGTTTGCATGTACACATTGAAGAGTATCGGGCTGATTGCAGACCCCTGTGGGACCCCATGTGGAACTATAGCGAACTCCGACTGGTAGGGAGGTAATGCTACTGCCTGCCACCTGTCCGTCAAATAGGAGCGAAACCAGTCGAGTGCAGCTCCCCCTACTCCAATGCTCTTCAGCCTTGTCAGCAGAATATCATGGCTCACCGTATCGAATGCGGCGGACAGGTCCAGCAAAATTAAGATTGCTGATTCTCCCCTGTCCGCCCTCATTCGTAGGTCATCCAGAACCGTCAGTAAAGCTGACTCGGTTCCATGAGCTGGTCTGAAATCGAATTGCTCCTCTTGTTAATGTTAATATTTTTCTTTGTTTGGACACTGTTTTCTTTTTGGGACAAAATGACCGCCAATGATGAGAACAGTGGGTCAACCTGGTGAGTACGGATGTATGACGGTACGACGCGTACTTTGACAACGCGTACCGTTACAACGCTACATTTACAACGCAAGTCGTTACAACGACTTGCGTTGGGGGGCGCTGGATAGTAAATAGTTTTATTTACTATTCCAACTCCAGTCCCCGTGGACTCTAGGGAAGGAGTTGGATAGTAAATTAAACTATTTACTATCCTGGAGCGCCCCCCAGCGTAAGTCGTTGTAACAACTTGCGTTAAAGTCGTTGTAACGACTTGTGTTGTAAAAGTAGCGTGGTAACAGTACCGCGTTGTTAAAGTTTCGTCGTAAAGGATGTTCCCCGGTGAGTACCTACCAGTTACCCCGTTGGTGGTTCGCCCATGAGGGGTCATTTTGTCCCGCCGCACTTTTTTCACCAGTATTTGGTGGTTGTGGTTTAGTCAAAAGTTTTGCGGGTGCACTGAATATATTGAGAAATGTATCAATTATAATTCAGTCATCATTTGTCTTTTGGAGGACTTTCATTTGGAAGAAGGGCCTTTTTAATGATAGGCAAAAGAGTGTTGCAAATCACTGGATAACATACAAAAAAAGAATAGGGGTTTGCTGTAATTATAATTTCAAGCGATAATTACGCTACGCAGAGTAGAAAACCTAAGCGACTAACACACTCTATTCCAGTATACTTTGCCTTAGAGAACGGGTTTTTCCTGTGTTGATGATTTGTGAGTGGAGGGCAACCCTTGGTCTCTGTTCACCCTCTTAGCTCCTTTTTGAATAAATCTCTTCTACTGGAGACAGACCTGTTTCCTTGTCATCTTGGAACTAGTCACAGCCTCTCTGCTTACATATTCTGATAAATCATTTTACTATCACCCACAAGATAATGTATCTTATTGTATACGAGTATATTTAGATTAACTATGCATTATCCTATAGGATTACAGGGTTACCAGTCTTTTCAGACTGAGTGCCCATGCCACACATCTTCCACCTGTCTATGTTGACAGGTTTAGAGGACCAAGATGCTTATGGATTTTGTAACAAGGTTACCCACAAAAGCAAAAAAAAGCAAAAAGTTATAGAGTTAAGCCAGAGTTGTTTAATAGGAACACCTCAGCCATCAACATCCTTTGTAACTGAGGTTTTAGTTAACTAAATACATTCTATTTAAATCACTGTTTTTTAAAATGGTATAAATGAAGGGTTGACACTAGTAAAAGAGCAAGATGATATACTGCTCCCTTCTCTAACTGTGAAGCAAACACAATTAGCAAGATAGGACAATACACAATCATAATATGATCAAATTATGTAGATCTGAAAATGACTTACTGACAGTCAGTAAGATAACCTGGTGTGCTTGCACATCCTAAACCTCGTCCTGCCAACAACACCTCCACTTGCAACACTACCCATTCTTGCATCATGCACATTGTTGTCCACTCGCACACTTTTATCTGCCAAAATCTTTGAGATATTAGATCCTACAACAATACAACTCATGCTCCAGATGCTACCATCATCCGTTCTAATGGCATTTCTAAACATCTACTCCACGTTTATGACTCTTTTGAACATGGACCACTGCACACACCCTAAGGGTGCCTTTACTAAGACCAAATCTCCCTTTCGTTTTGTCCAAATATACCTTTCTTTTCAGCTGTTGTCCCAACTTTTTTTCTCTCTCTCAATTCACCCACCCATTGAAATTCAAACCTTCCCTCCCCCAAACCCCTCCGCCCCCGCCTATCCACCTTTTGACACAACATGGTACGGTCTTGCTTTGAAAAGTTCAAATGGTGTTCTCTCCATGGAGGAATGAGGAAACAAATAGTATACCATGGTTACTTCCTGTAGAACCCTCTTTTCTAACTAAATGATCTATTTCGAGGTTTTGTTCATTTTCTCTACAGATCCATTGGTTTCTGAATAATAAATTTATCTTTTCTTGTGTTGTATCCCACCCAATCTAAAATGCTCCTCTGTCTCATTGAAACCATGGACCATTGTCTGACAGAATGGATTTAGGAAAATGTTCTCTTTTGAAAATGTCTAAAACAACATAGTTACTCCATATAACAAATATCATGAATCCTAGCTACTTCAATCTACCATATAATAAAGCTCCAAAGACACAGATATGACACATAATGTTCTCCCTGCAAAGGTACAACTATATCTATTGTAACTTCACGGTGAGTGAAGCTTTCTTCTATCCTTCAACAGGGATGTTGTTTTTTTCCTTATTACTTCACTACTCCTTGTAGAGGCATTCCCAACGCTTCACTCATTTTCTGCTTGTTGCCAGTGTATTGAGGTAACCCACAAAAAACACAGGAATACATTGTAGTGTTAAAGAATAGTTGTTCAATTGAAACATTTCAGTCATCAACAATCTTTGCTACCTAAAGTTATGGTCAAATACAAACATTCCATGTGCATCACTGTCTTTTTCAATATACATGAAAGATTAACACCAATAAAGGGGAAAGATATCACAGAGTGCTTATTTTCTCTCTATTTCCCTGTCCCTCTTTTCTCCCTACACAGTCACTTCAGTTTCTGGGGTTTACTGTAGGTCTTCTTCAATGAAAGGGGGAAGGGTGGGGCTAGTAGCATCGGAATCCATGGTCCAGAACTATAACTTAGTACACTGTGAGTCAAGGAAGGGAAATGAAAGTTGAGATAATTTATTGGCCAGGTTGTAGTATCAAGCAAATCTTTCATGATAGTATGTGATAATTGTCAGCAGGCACAAAATGCCTCTTGCAGGACAGAGAGAGCCCATCTCTGCAGGATGTCAAAAGAATGAAAGGAAAGTAGCAATTCTAATGAACTGTGTATACCATAGGCCTATCATATTAGAGTGTGTTATGTAGGAACAAAGCTCTGGCAATGTAGGAAAGGAGGATGGACATGGGTGACATAGTGAGCATGGTATTAACACTTAAGTTCACTTGTGGAGTGAGGTGGTGCCCATGGTTTGACATCATTAGGAGTAATCCATTGAATAGAAGTACTAAAATGTGATATGTAGCTGTAGAACAAATATCAGGGGTGTTTACACCACATGCATGCTGATGTCTTATGTTTGATATGAAGTTCCATTACTTCTTCCATGGCTTCTTTTTCGCTAAGCACTTTCATAAGAGTGACAAATAAGCTTATTGAATACACAGTTAACTCAATTTCCAACTGGTAACAATCAATCAATCAATCAGAGTACTTGTAAAGCGCACTACTTACCCGTGAGGGTCTCAAGGCGCTGAGGAGAGGGGAGGGGTTGCCGCTACTGCTCGAAGAGCCAGGTCTTGAGGAGTCTTCTGAAGGCGAGTAGGTCTTGGGTCTGCCGTAGGTGGGTAGGGAGGGTGTTCCAGGTCTTGGAGGCGAGGTAGGAGAAGGATCTGCCGCCAGAGGTTGTTTGTTTGATGCGGGGGACATCGGCGAGGGCGTTGTTGAGTGCTTTGTGTGCGTGGGTGAGGAGCTTGAAGGTGATCCTCTTGTCGACGGGGAGCCAGTGTTGGTCTCTCAGGTGGGGGGTGATGTGGCTGTTGCGGGAGACGTTGAGGATCAGTCGGGCGGAGGTGTTTTGGATGCGTTGTAGTCGTAGTAGGTGTTTGGCTGGGATTCCTGCGTAGAGTGCGTTGCCATAGTACAGTCTGCTGCTGATGAGGGCCTGTGTCACCGTTCTTCTTGTTTCGGTCAGGATCCACTTGTAGATACTGTGGAGCATGCGGAGGGTGTTGTAGCAGGAGGCGTAGACGGCGTTGACCTATTTAGACATGGAGAGGGAGGAGTCGAGGATGAATCCTAGGTTGCGTGCATGGTCAGTGGGTGTAGGTGCTGTTCCCAGTGTGGTCGGACACCAGGAGTCATCCCAGGCTGAGGGGGTGGGTCCGAGGATGAGTACCTCCGTTTTGTCCGAGTTCAGCTTCAGACGGCTGTTCTGCATCCAGTCGGTGACAGCCTTCATTCCCTCGTGGAGGTTGGTTTTGGCGGTGTGTGGGTCCTTGGTGAGGGAGAGGATGAGCTGGGTGTCCTCAGCGTAGGAGATGATGTTGAGGTGTTGGCAGGCCACTTGTGCGAGGGGGGCCATGTAGATGTTGAACAGCATCGGGCTGAGGGATGAGCCCTGGGGGACGCCGCAGATGATGTCGGTGGCCTCGGATCGGAAGGGCGGGAGGCGGATGCTCTGGGTTCTGCCGGAGAGGAAGGACGTGGTCCAGTCAAGGGCCTTCTCTTGGATTCCGGCTTCTAGGAGGCGTGTCTTTAGAGTGCGATGGCAGACCGTGTTGAAGGCGGCTGACAGCTCCAGGAGGATGAGGGCTGATGTTTTGCCGTTGTCTAGTTGGCGCCTGATGTCGTCTGTGGCGGCAATGAGGGCTGTCTCGGTGCTGTGGTTTCGTCTAAACCCGGACTGGGACGGGTCCAAGAGGTTGTTGTCTTCCAAGTGGCAGGCCAGTTGCATGTTGACGATTTTCTCGATGACCTTCGCCCGGAACGGGAGCAGGGAGATGGGCCGGAAGTTGTTGAGGTCCTTGGGGTCCGTCTTGGGCTTCTTGAGGAGGGCGTTGATTTTGGCGTGTTTCCAGCTTTCCGGGAATGTTGCTGTTTCGAAGGAGATGTTGATGACCTTCAGTAGTTGGGGTGCGATGGCAGTGTCAGCTTTGTTGAATACGTGGTGTGGGCACAGGTCTGACGGAGATCCTGAGTGGATGGAGTTCATGACCTTGCGTGTCTCGTCGTCATTGACATTGGTCCAGGAGGTTGGCGCTGGTGGTGTTCACAGGGGGTGTGGGGTCTGGCGTAGTCAGGGCGGTCATGGTGTTGAAGCTGTCATGGATGTCAGCGATCTTGCGGTGGAAGAAGATGACTAGTGAGTTGCACAGTTCTTGTGAGGGCGGTATGTCGTTGGCATTGGCACTGGGGTTGGAGAGTTCCCAACACCGGCCTGCGGGGGTCGGTGTTGGACTGGTTCAAGTCGTTCCTATCGGACCGCCGGCAGGTGATCTGGGCTCCCCCGTTCTCCGCCGAAATGCAAGCGCTAGAGGTTGGGGTTCCTCAAGGGTCCATTCTGAGCCCCACCATATTTAATATCTATATGGCCCCTCTGGCGCTTGTAGCGGAGGCGTATGGGGCCCGGGTCATCTCATACGCTGATGACACCCAGCTTCTGTTCACCTGCAGCAAAGGTGAGGCTTTTGACGGCGACAGGATTAAGGGCTGTTTGAGCGCAGTATTTGCATGGTTTCTGAAACACAGCCTGAAGTGCAACTCAGATAAATCTGAGTTGCTTTTCTTCGGCTGTGCTCCTGATCCGGACTGGAAGTCCTGGTGGCCCCAGGACATGTTTCCCCCTGAGCAATCATCTTCCCAAGTAAAAAATCTGGGAATGATGTTTGATGATGCTCTTTCTTTCAGCCCCCATATCATGGGGGTATCCGGGAAATGTTTTGGCATCCTCAAGATGTTGAGGAAGTTTCTTCCTCTGCTTTCCCTACAATACCGGAAGACAGTAGTTCAGGCGTTGGTGGGATCTAGATTAGATTACGCCAATGCACTCTTTGCAGGTCTGCCCAAGTATCTTCTGGCCAGACTGCAAGTTGTTCAAAATTCGGCGGCCAGAGCTATCTTCGGTTTGCCAAGGAGAGCCAGCGCACAACTGCTTTTGAATAGGCTGCACTGGCTGCCTATCTCTAAGAGAATTAGATTTAAAATTCTTACGCTGGCCTTCAAAGCCCTTCACGCCATCGGTCCCAATTATATTAGGAAGCGGATTGCTTTCTATGTGCCACGGAGGGTGTTACGATCTGCCGATTTGGCTAAATTGGAGGTGCCCCCGGCTAGGCGTGTTCGGATGGGAGAACGAGCCTTTCAATTTGTGGCAGCCCGATGTTGGAATGAGCTCCCTCTCCCTCTACGCAAAGCTACGAATCTCCTGGCTTTCAGGAAAGAGTTGAAGACTCTCCTCTTTTCTGTGTAATTTTTTTGACAACAGTGCTGCTCTCTTATGTGTTTGTAGATCTTAGGCCTCTTTGCCAAAGCGCCGGGACGCCCCCTTGGGCAGCCGTGCGCTCTAAAAATATGGCCTTAACATAACATAACATAACATAACAGGATGCTGTAGAGCTCTTTGCTGTTGTGTGCGTTGTTATCTAGGCGGACATTGAAGGAGGATCTCTTGGCTATTCTGGTGAGGTGGTGATGTCTGCGAGTGGTGTCCTTGTGGGCTGCGTTGTTGTCCGGAGTGCGTTCGTGGAGCCATATCTTCTCCAGTTTCCGGCAGGCGCGTTTGGAGGTCTGCAGCTCGTCCGTGAACCAGGTGGCTCTCTGGCTGGCGTGGTTGTTGGAAGGATTCTTGAGTGGGGCGAGGTTGTTGGTGCAGTCGTCGATCCACTGGCTAAGTTTGCGGGCTGCGGCGTCTGGGTTGGTGGGGTCGGTGGGTGGGATCTGGGCGAGGGTGGTGATCAGCTGGTCTTCGGTGACTTTGCTCCAGCAGTGGCGATGCAGCTGTTGGGTGCAGTGGTGTGTGGTTGGTTTGTTGAACGTGAAATGGATGCAGCGGTGGTCGGTCCAGTGGAGTTCGGTGGTGTGGTCAAAGGCAACGTGGGTGCCTGTGGAGAAGATGGGGTCCAGTGTGTGGCCAGCGGCGTGGGTGGGTGCAGTGACGAGTTGTCTGAGGCCGAGGTTGGCAAGGTTGTCGATCAGGTTGGCGGAGTTGGCGTCGTTGTTGTTCTCGAGGTGGAAATTCAGGTCACCGATGAGGATGTAGTCCGTGGAGGCGAGTGCGTGGGTGCTGGCGAGGTCGGCTATGGAGTTGCTGAATTGTGCTTGGGTCCAGGTGGTCTGTAGATGAGTGTTCCTCTGAGGGTGGTGGTGGGGTCGTTGTGGATCCGGAGGTGCAGGTGTTCGGCGGTGTTGAGGGTGTCATCTGCATGGGTGGTGACCTTGAGGGTGGACTTGTGGACGATGGCTATTCCTCCTCCGATTCCATTGGCGCGATCCCTGCAGGTGATCTTGTAGCCGTCCGGGATGGGTATGGCGATGTCGGGTGCCAAGGAGTCGTTCCACCAGATCTCGGTCGGGAAGGCCACATCTGGGGCGGAGGTGTCGAACAGATCCCAGAGCACGACAGCATGTTTGCGTGCGGAGCGGGTATTGAGATATATGCAGCAGAGGTGGTTGGGTCTGGTCTTTGGAGGTTTGGTGGTTCTGTCGCAGGTGAAGCTGCAGGTGTGGCAGGTGAAAAGTCCGTGAGTCTGTTTCAGTGTGGCTTGGAAGCAGGTGTGGTTTTGGCCGGCGTTGAGTGCGTAGAGGGTGCTGGCGTCGTAGCAGAGTCTGGTGTTGTGGCGTTTGCGGGATCCAGGGGTTCTGGTGCTGGGCGCGGTCCAGGCGCGCACGGGCACAGGCGGGCTTGCCTTTGACGCGTCTTCGGCCCGCCAGCAGCGCGGCCTCCATAAGAGTGGGAGAGGGAGGGAGAAGCAGCTGGGAGGCGGGAGTGGGGTGTCCTATGGGTATCAGGGGGGTGGGGCCGCAGGGACGCAGCGGCGGGAACGAAGGAGCGAAAGACGGTGGCAGCAGCAGGGAGACGGCGGCAGCAGGAGCAACGAGGCAGCTGGCGGCTGTGTGGTGGCGTGGGGAGCGACCTGCCTGCGATCAGGGTCAAAGGTCGCTCCTATGCCACTGTGCAGCCCCTTAAGAGGTGAAAAGGGAGGGAGTAGCAGCTGGGAGGCAGGAGCGGGGTGGCCAATGGGTATCAGAGGGGCGGGGCTGCAGGGACGCAGCGGCGGGAACGAAGGAGCAAGAGACGGCGGCGGCTGCAGCAGGGAGAGGGCGGCAGCAGGAGCAACGAGGCAGCTGGCGGGTGTGTGGTGGCGTGGGGAGCGACCTGCCTCCGAGCAGGGTCAAAGGGGTCATACATTAAAGAAAGCGATTACCCTATTAATATAATAAACTTATTTTAACCACTGTACTAACCTATAGTTTGCAAATAGTGGATGCTAATTTTGCACAGACTACTTGCGAGATGTCTGTAATTTTGTGATGTCACCTACCTAAAATAGGTTGCACCACAAAATGTTCAGTTGCTGGGGGTCGCAGAATGACTTGCCTAATGAATAGAAATGAGGCAGCTCAATATTTGTGACCGCTTCTGATTAACTGCAAATATATAGATGATGGCCTGAAAGGAATTTAAGCAAAAAACAATGGTTCTATTGGGAATCGCAATTAAATTGAGAAAAGTATTGAATTCTTAAACACAACTATATCTCTTGAGGATATAGGAGAAACACACACTGACCACAAGAGTTATATAGGTAAATCTTTTGTATTAACCTTGTGATGAATTAATTCACGGTTTTATCAACCCTGTCCAAACAAAAAACATAACACATGAACTGAAAATACATAGGGTGACTGAGTGACTGGTGACAAAGTGCTGAACATCAATAAGTTATGGGCAAACAATGGTCATACAAAAAGAAGGAACATTACAGAACAGTGTGTCCACATTCAGATAAAATAGTCTCAACCAAGGTAGCTTATTTCTTTGTTTCGTTGGGACTCCGTGTGGACTGATACCAAAACAGAACGTCGACGTTTCGACCCTAGGTAAATGCACGTATTATGAGCATCAATTGCGGGTCTTCATCAGGACTGCAAGCGGGTAGGACAGCCTTCCTGTAGCTAGTGATTCCTTCTAACTGTTCTTGTTGGAGCCGGATGGAGAGTGTCATCCGACAAGCTCCCATTGCGCGATTCGCACGAGTATTTCTGTTGTTCTTAAGCGTAATCTTCAACACCAGCCGGTGTGAAGATCTTGAGTGGCAGTGCCACCTTCGTGATCACTCGCTACACTGTGCAGACTTCTTGATGCGTCTGCCCGTGTAGGTAACTGGCAGACCACCATCTATTATGTGTTTTATTCTTAAACAAGATTGTTTGTTTGTTTGTTGTAAGTAGCCCATGTTTCTTACAGGAAACGGTGCTTAATGGACACCAATTCACCTTTATGAATGAGTTGCCAACTCCTATGAGGGGTCTGTATATTTTCAATAGCTTGTATCCACAATTGTTATCACAAATCAATGACACATATTATTGTGAATCACAGTTACGAGTGGCACCTCTTACACGATCTCACCTAATTGCAATTTGAAATGAGTAGCAAAATCCATTTTGCAGTTGGAAAGCCTTTACTGACTCTCAAATGAGATTTAGTACATTTGAAAGTGACTTGGCAGAGTTCTGACAGCAAATTCTTTTGTACATCTGGCTCTACTTTTTTACAGAAATGGTGGCAGTGGAAGCTGTTTTTTAAGCTGGAGAAAGGGAGAAAAAAAATCAGTATACATGTATACGTTATGTAGGAGAAAGAAACCTGAGCTGTATAAACCAACAACCACAAAATAATTGTTTTGAAATTATATTTTAAACTAATGAGGTACACTGGTATTAATATTAAGTTAAGAATACAAAAGTGACAGTAAGTGCCCACAAGAGACAAAAGGGCAAAAAAGGCTTGCCAACCTTGGATTTTCTGCCAAAGTGGATTATACAGCCTGCAGCCGCAAACACAGATTATGTAAGAAGAAAAAGAAACACTTATACTTGCCATATGTTTGTGCCCAGTGCTTCTTAGAGAACGCAGGAAGCTTTTGCACGGACTGTTTAATAACCTGAGGGTGCGGACATGCAGAGGGGCTGTAATGGAGGCACTGAACCCGAAAACATAGTCCTTAACATTTGGCTGGTAAAAGCCTTCCCATACTCCAGGAAAAAATCCAACCTTAAAAAGAAAATTAATATGTACAGCATAAATGCACTTTATTTGGACAAAATGAACATTTGGCTGGGAAATCCCCGTCTATAACGCAGGAAAAATATCCGACACTAAACAAACGAATATGCACAGCACAAATACACTTTATCTGGACAAAATGGACAAATATTTTAAGTATTTTAAACCGTAATATTTATAATTAATCTTGGTTAAACCAAATTCTGTAGGTCCATAAATTTTTAGGAAACCGTAAAGAGGCTAAAAAGGTAATTAACATGCACAGCACAAATGCACTTTGTCTGGACAAAATGAATATTAGGCTGGTCTAGAACCTTTATCTGAAAAAATGTGTTTACCTACTTTAAAACCTTGATGGTTATTTTTAATCCTGATTCATTTTGATTCCATTTGTGCGTAAATTTCTAGGTAATTATGTTTTGTTGTACTCTCACGTTTTGTTTGAATAAATCTGTCTTTTTGCGAATGTTTTCTAAATAATCAAAGTAGGACAACTTAGAAGACAGTGAAGAAAACTAATTCGAGTCCATAGGAAAATGCAAGCTCACTTGCTGGAGGAGGGGTCTTGTACCTAAGATTTATAGTCAAAATAAGATAATTGGTGCTAAAGAAAAAAAGGCTTGAAAAGATCTGGGGTTATGAGTTCACAGCAAATTTTCGATGTGACTCGAGAACAGCCTTGGAGAATACATAAGCAACAGATATTTTTATTTTACTTTATTTATAAAGTTTTATATAGCGCGAAAGTGATCCCGAAGGATATCAGAGCGCTTTACAATTTGAGTGAGGGAGAGGAAGGTAATAGTTGCAGTACAATCATCAAAAGAAATACCAACCCAAAATAACCAAATATGCATATCAAACATGTACATAGCAGCTGATCTTTACAAAAAGTACTATATACCCTTCCAGTTTTTTTATATCCAAAATGCATTACTTCAGAGACAAGTGTAAAAATCTTCGCTATACTAGAGTTAAAGTGCGATTATATTTACAAAATAAAAAAAATCCTCTTCTGAATTCCCCCAGTTAAGGTTAGCTCCGCAAACAATAGCTCACACGCCTACCATAAAAACCACAATTCACACAAAAAATAAATAAAATAGGTAATAATAAAACATAAAGGAGTTTAAAATACTTTTTAACTGTAGCCTTAAAAACAGGTTCCCACATATAAGAGAAAACTTGACTCACAGAATCTATTCCAATGGAGAAATACAATTGGTAGGAGTGCCTGCCTGCTTGGTGGACTTTCCCACATGTTTGATCAGTATTGGGATCGATATAATAAGCCTGTTTTCAAGAAGGGAGTGCGATCATACAAAAATATGTGAGCACCCACAAAGGCAGAACCTTATCTGTACTTAAAACATTTTTGCATGGCATTTCCCTAACCGAAAACACTTGCAAAAATGTAGTGCCAGAAAATGGCGGAGTTAGTTTGCTTGGTAAACGTCATTTACAACGCGGTGTTCACAGCGCACGACCTTTACCACGCTGCCATTACAACGCAAGTCGTTACTACGACTTGCGCTGGATGGCGCTGTTGGTTAAGGAATATTGTAATTTTATATTCCAACACCTTCCCTAATGTTACGTGGGCTGGTGTTGGAATAGAAAATTATAACAATCCTCAATCCGAGCCCTCCAACGCAAGTCGTTGTAACGACTTGGGTTGTAAAATCCGTGATGTAAAGTACCGCGACTAAAATGATCGCGTTGTACTATTATACATCTGTTTGCTTCCAGGGTTCCGAAGGGGATGATGCTTCATGGGTTGTAGTCATGTGATTCTTCTTCACCGAAAGTGAGGTATTAAAGAACTTCATACGACAGCTTTCCTCCATACTGTAAATCAGTGAATCGGTGGCTGCATAAAGACCATCCAGTTTGCACAGGTGGATAAAATGAGGCGTGTGCCTGAAACCCAAACAAGTCATGGCTTTCCAAGCACCTTCCTTTGCAACTGTGTGCATCACAAAGAAAGAATAAATCTGGGTCCAATACAGACTTCTTTCTTTGCTACTTTTATTTTTGAGAATCGCCCAACATATATTTTTTTAATACATAGTCCCTGTGCGAGGTATATTGTCACTAGTCACTGACAGATAAGCAAATGTCAGAGGGAAAGTCATGCCAGATAACCCACTTCACTAAGGTGTCATACAGATGCTCTTTTTCAAAATGAAGTGCGTAATTGGCCTGATTTCAGTTCAGTAATTGTATTACGATAAACTAATATATTATACATTTTGCATCAAGTTGCTTGTTGTCAAATGCACCAATAAATAGCAATTGCATTGCAGCTGGTATGCTGACAGTAAGCTTATAATGCCTATTCCTCTTTTATGTGATTTCTTGATTCTTAAGGGAGATTTATAACATACCAAGTGCCTAATATCACGAGGAAACTGTTCGGGGGGGAGAAATGATTAGATATGAAAACCCTTTAATACCAGAAATTGTATTTAACAATTCAAAGTTGATTCATTTCAGTTCATTGAATTAGGAAACTTCCAGGACAACATATTATTAAAATATAGAAAAGCGTAACCGTTTTTTGTCTCATAGCTTATAATACACAGAAAATAGTTGTTGAAGAGGAGGTAACAAAAGTACCTATTCTTAAATATATAGGGCATTATATAAAATGAAAGGGAATAGAAAGTAAAAGGCGGGCCATAGTATTAATGCGGCCTGCTGCAAATGCAGATTGCCCTATGATCTACAACCATCAAAGCTGCACGAATCATCTAAAATCTGTATTGATCTGTAGGCGACTATATCTTACACTTGCAGATTTCCAGCTGTTGTATAATTCACTACACCATTTCAATATCTGAGGCCCCTGCTGAGAGTAGGAGGCAGTAAACCAGCTGGATTTTGAATCTCTGTGCGGAATATGTCTCATTGAAGCACCGGGGGACAGAGTCGTAGTTAGTTAGAACGTGATTTATAGCTGAGAGATAATTAAAAATCCTCTGCCAAGGTCATAATATGGCAAAGGTAATTTCACAGGCGGACTAGCCATTGAAGCTAAATTCTCCAACCAAAGATTAAGCACATCCGACATAAATATGAGGGTTTGTGTTACGTATAGCAAAGGAAAACAATCAACAACATATTCACTGCATATTTACATTGGAAACAATGCGCTAGAAAATGTTTAGAAAAATAAAGAACATCAGGTGGGTGTTTGGAAAAAAAAATCACGCACACATTCAAAATGGAACACTCAACCAGAAACACAATTACCTTCCTCACAATGTGCAAACCGAAATGCACAGAATAAATTAGACTGTAGAAGGCTTTTTTTCAGAGAGACATAGCGAGCGACATTGTGTGTTCTCAAGAATGAAGTGCTCGACTACCAACAAAATCATAAAAAACGATGAACCATGGATAAAGAGAGCAGTCTTCATCATACGATCTTTGGTGATCGAAAGAAGGGTTTGGACCAGGTGTACGTATTATTTTTGCGTTCGCAAAAAGTCTGATATTTTACCAATTGCACAAATGTAGTGGGAACCCATCCACACGCCTGGAAGGGGTTTCTAAGGGATCACTTCCCCTTTGTGAATGTTGACAAAAACATTTTTAAGAGTAGACAATGATCCCAATGACCATTGCCTACTCCTAAAAAAAATTTCAGGTCGTTGTCGTCAATGGGGAGCCTGCTGCTGTCAAACCCAATGAATATTTTTACCTTCAGACACCTTTTTGGAAGTCAAAAAACTCCAGAGGGATGATGTTGCAAATGGTAGCCAGAGAGGGTCCATGAGGCCAGATAATGTTGCTTAGAGGTCGCGGTGAACAGATAGTTGATGCTGTGGAGCAGAATGTGTTGAGAGCTACTGCATAGTTAGGCTGACCGGCAATGCACCTTGGGCAGATAGGCTGGCAGGTAGGTTTCAGTCTTCTGTCCATTCGTCTAACACTTTTTAGTGAAACTTTATTTAACTCATAACTTTTAGTGTTATGCAGTAGCAGCTCCTCAGAAACCATTGCCAGAGTCCAAAACTTGAGATCACCACTTGGGAGGTTAGGACTCACTCCAGCAGGGTTCAAGGTCTCTGGAGCTTGTTTCGGTACTGTAGCTCACACAGGATGCCAGTCATCTCCCAGATTCCTGGGTTCAACCAGCAACACAGGCCTCCTGCACCAGGCCAGTCCTCTGGGGGACAAGGGAAGCATCAAGCAACAGAGCAGTCCTCTGGTAGCAGCAACGCAGTCCTTTTAGGTACAGGGAAGTCCTAAAGCAGAATGGAAGTCCTTTGGAGGTTCAAGGTAGTCCTTCTGAAGTCTTCCACAGGTCCAGGAGTGCACCGAAGGGTTCCTCCGAGTGTCTAATATGTACACCTGGTGCTGATCTTTGATGTGGGGGAATCTTTTTTGCTACCCCCACATCTGGTTCTGGAACGTTTTCCCTTTTCCCTATCAATGCTCCAAGAAGACTAGGGTGACAAAAGACTAGTGCCAGGTAGTTTTGTGTGTGCTAGAGTCAGCCCTTTGAAATGTAAGTGGGGCAGGTAACAGATCTGCCCCGAGCACTCTCGGCAGATTGGCCAACACGTGGTCCTCTTTGCCTCACTGCCTGGGAGGTGTTCACAAAGTCCAACAACTAAGCTGTTAGCAGTCATGTAACCCAGGACACTAGTAGCAAGCACTGAATGTTTAGGGCAGGAAAATGCCAAATTTCTAAAAGTGGCATTTTCAGAATTATGACTTAAAATCTGACTTCATCATTAAAGAGGATTTTAACTTACAATCCATTTGAGTTCAAACGTGATATTTCTGCCTGTTTCCAGTCAAATGTTAACACTTATTAAATGTACTTAGGCACCCTCATTTTATCCTATGGGAGAGGTAGCCCTACAGCAGTGAGAACGAATTCAGGAGTTTTTCACTACCATGACATAAAACTTAAAAACATGCCCTACTTTTTAAATACAATGCCTCTGGACTCTTTGGGGCTTTACGAAGAGGTGACTTATATATACATAGTGAAAAGGAAAGTTTAGGTCTGGCAAAAGTTGAATGTTGCCAGGCTGAATTGGCAGGCATGCAGCATGTTTTAAAGTGCTACTTTAGTGGGTGGCACAATAAATGCTGCAGGCCCACTAGTAACATGTAATATACTGGCCCCGAGTACTACGTAGTACCATATAATAGGGGCCTACAAGTGAATTAAATGTTTCAACCAAACGTAGTCTGATTTTGCCATATTTTAAGGAGAGGGCAGAAACACTTTAACACCGGTGCAGAGTCCTATGTCAACAAATATGAGTTTCAGAAAATAGAAGGTGTAAGGCAAAAGGTTTGGAGTAGACCACACATTGAGAATGCCAAGTATAACACACCTGCAAATCAAATAGTTTTGCAGAGTAATCATTCAAGTCTTTGATTTATCCATTGCAGTTAGCCTGGGCTAGAGTGTGCCTCACGGTTGCAGTTAGTCAGACAGATACCTCAACTACACAAAATAAGTAAAATGAGACCAAAACAGATGCAAAGAGAAGCTAGACACCACGCAATAAAGTAGCCAAAAACAAACATCTCTAACCAGAATTATGGAAATGCCCTTTGTCTCTTTCATTGAAGGAAAAACAATGCAAGATATCACAGGAACCCCGAATTCTACAGTTTGGACTGCAAATTAGGTTATATACTGATATGCTGCCTAATGCGAGTAGTTAGTTGATGAGAAGTTGAAATGCACAATAGAGAATGAACACAGCATGAATAAGTAAGAAGGCAATTCACTCCACAACTGAGTATTGTGCCATCCTAAAAGCAATCCACCTCATACCGATTTTAGTGAGATGATCACTTTTGTGCAGACTCTGATTTGCACATTCTTATCAGGAAAATAAAAAAGCTCAATAGCAGCTTACAAGCTCTGGTGTGAGTTATGGAAAATATGACTTCATGTGTATTTTTTATTTATAAATAAAATGTTAAAACCCAATTAAATGTTTACTTGCTATAGAATAGTGAACTATTAGATACAGCCACAAAGTAAACCAAGCTTTATTGTATCTGATTTTAGGACTAACACTGTATCAGAAAGAATATTTAAATTGTTCACTTTGTTTTCGTGGCTGGTCACTGTGCTTCTTAAAGCAGGAAGGAACGCAAAATTAGTTGATTTTTCGCCGTTTGAACAAAGAAAATCCTGGTGAAGCAAACTCAGCCTTCTGTGTTCCCAAAGGTCAGTTAATTGAGGACTATAAATTGGATGGCAGTAATATCTGTTATTTCAGTGTTTAAAAACGTCAGAAGTGAAGTATTAAGTGCTGTATAAAAACAAGTTATTATTGGCTACCACCAATTAGGTTCTAATTTTGATTTTGGTAGAAGTTCTGTCCATCATATTATGATTGCATTGAAGTGAATGGCACTCTAAATATGGTGGATAGAACATCCACCACATTTTGGCAGCTGTTCTACTTGATCAAACTCTGTGTGACATGATGGCTAGAGCGGCTGAACTCGAAGCTGGGGAACTGTGTTCGAGTCTCGGCAGATACGCTCTCTATCCTGTGATTCTGGGCAATTCATTTAAACTCCCAGTGCCTAACAAAAATGAAGGTGTCCATCTGTAATGCAACTGGCGCTCATGTAAAACACTCTGATTCCTTTGAGTCGAGTTCACGCTATATAAAACTAAAAACAAAATCTAAAAATGTCTGACGAGTTGTCAATTAAGATTGAAAAAATAATAGGACAAATACTGCACACAAGTAAATAGGTTATATGAAATTAGATTTATTTTATCTATTGTAATGCTGCAAAACAAAAAAAGCTTGGACAGTCGTTTACCATCACATTGTAAAAACCTTCATTTATAATCTGTCCAAATATGTACCTGAATAGACAGATAGTAACACAAAGTCTATATTTAATTATTTCATTGCAAATGTTCAAATCTACAATAGAAGACATAATAAAGGTGTCTTTACAAGAGGGGGTGTGGCTTGAATGCCGTGGAGTAATGGTGGGTCCGATGTGAGCTCTGCCGCACCACGGGACTCTCAAAAACATTTCAAACCTCCTATGCTGTATTTGAAGGTGTGGAGTGTTCGTATTGTGTTCCGGATGATGCGGTGAGTTTGAGGATAGCAATTTGAAGGACTTCCAGCCCGTTTCAAACCTCTTTCTACCAGCTGTAAGTTTTTACTCTGTCATCAACGCGAGCGGCCGCCATCTTAGGTCGCTGCGCTCACGTCCGCCTTAAACTACGGGATTTTACCGCTGCAACTATTTGGCAATGATATTTTCTGATGAACACCGAGTGCTGCACTTTATTTTTTATATCAAGAGTCTCTATTTGTGAAAAGTGCTACACTTCGGTTTCTCTTTACATCTGCCATATGGAGGTGATTTTTCTTCTGCCTCAGACGCGAGCGGCCACCATTTCGGGCCGCTGAGCTTGCGTCTGTTCACTCGGTCATGCTTTACCACCTGTGATCTTTGTCTTGCCATGAATTTATTGATACAACATGCTGTTGCTTGTTTTATCTGCTACATTTTGTTATTGACGCTAGAAGAGTCTACAAATACATATTACACATCTCTTCAGTTTATCCTCTTCACTACTGGCTGCGAGGTCACTGTTTTATTTATTGTTCATATCATCTATATCCTACTGCTCAACCAACAGCATTAACTATCCTGGTGCCCTGGTTAAATAATAAGACACCTCTAATTTGAAAACAAGTGTGGGTACAAGCAACTGTGTTTAAATGTGAAGTTTTGCTATGGTCCTCTATTGACTCTGTTCTGTTCAGTTCATCTTATCCTTATACCAGCATATTGTGTTATTGGAGCAGCCTTCGTATTAAATAATATCAATATGTATTTCTTCGGAGGATCTTCAATTCTTTGGTTATTCTTACATTTTGGAGGATTTCTTCATCAAATTTTGATTATACTGACCTTCTATTTTACTGTTTGACATTTCCACAGCTATTGTTGCAACTTCCTTATTATTATATTATTATATGAAATTTATAGTGCGCTCAGTTACCCAGGGGCATCCCGGCGCGAAACAGGACACAGGAGAGGCTCAGATCAATCACTGCAGTGGAAACAAATGAGTCTTCAGAAGTTTCCTAAAGAGTAAGATCTTGGGCTCTGAACGGATCTTGAGGGGCAAGGAGTTCCATAAAGTCGCCACTTGCACTGAGAAGCGCCTGCCCCCCGAGCGAGCTCTCCTTACTCTAGCTGACTGCAGAAGATGTTTTTGTTCCGAGCGCAAAGAACGTTTGGGCTTATACGGGCGTGCTTCTCTGTACTTCATCCTTTTAGTACCTTTCTTTACGTACCACAAAGGCCAATGACCTTAATTCTGCTAGATCCTCTATATCTGGTACAACACCAAAAAGACATAAAAATGATCCGCCTTCTCCCATTCACTCATCTCAGAATCCTGTTTTGGACTCCATATTGGATGAAGTTCGTGGTCTTCAACCCTTTATGTCTGCTACCAACGAAAAATGAAAAAAGATCGAAGAGAGATGGATTATTATGGAAAGCAAGGTTTTGGAGTTGGAACAACGTGTCCGCGACTTACAGGGTGTCTCTATTAAGATCCCTTTACTAGAACAGGAAATTCACAAGCTAAAAATCCATACAGAGGACCTTGAAAATCGTAATCATAGAAATAATCTACGCCTTTATGGTTTGCCAGAAAATATTGAAGGTCCAGATATGGTGCCCTTTCTACAAAAATTCCTTCCAGAGCTTCTAGACCTTCAGCCTTCATCAAGTCTCCTTAACATACAGCGAGCACATCGTTTGGGACGTCTCAACCCTAACGCTTCTAAACCACATGGAATCATAATGCTCTTCCTTGAATTCACTGAGTTAATGCATGTTTTGAAGGCAGTTAGACTTAAACGTCGTCTTATATTGTCAGGCCATAATCTTTTCATTTCTCAGGATATCTCCAATGCAACAAATGCACGTCGCAAAGACTTTCTTGCCCTTCGTCCTCAAATGAGGCGTCTTAATATCCAATATGGAATCTCCATCCATGTCTCTGCAAGATAACTCATGATGGGCTGTCACGTTCTTTTGATGATCTGGAAAAGCTTAAACTGTACCTTCAAGGATTATCGTCGCCTGAAATGGATACTAATAATTGACTGTTCTTTTTTCTAGGGTTCTTGCTTTAAATTTGCATATCTGTTTATTCATTCATTTTACAGTTTGTGTTTTATCCATATAATTACAAGGTTTTTATGTTTTCTTTTCTTCTTTGTTTCTATTCAGAGATCCGCATCCACTGGCGTCTCTTCGTCCTCCCTTTTTTTTTTAGGTTATTCCTTGATCTGTCTTCTAATTCCTCTCTTCTATTTCTTCTCCTTCTTTCATTTTTACTTCTCTCATCCTGATTCACTTTCCATCTTATCTCTGAGACTGTATGGTAACTTTTTTCTTCTCTCCCATTGTTTGTCTTGTTTCTTGATAACTTGTTTTTTGACAATTGTGTTTTATATGCTGTTGGTTTTGTGGCATCACATATTCACCATTGTCTCTCCATTTTTTCTCTTTGTTGTTTATGCAATTTCGTGCTCCTGTTCCCTTATGTATTCCCTAATCTTTCCTCATGGTTAATGTGGTCTTGTGGAATGTTCGTGGTCTGGGACATCCTGTCAAGCGTCAAAAGGTATTGTCTCACTTAGCCAAACTTAACACCCAGGTTGATTTTTTACAGGAAATCCATTGGAATGATGTTGAATCTTTCAAACGCCAATGGGTCAATGAAATTGTTTTTTCTCCTGCTATTGATCGTCATGGTGGTGTTGCTATATTGTTTCACAAATCTATTAATGCACAAATTGTATCCTCAGACAGTGACCCTAAGGGTCGTTGGGTGTTAGCTGATGCTATCATTAACAAAAAACAGATTACTTTTTTCAACATTTATGGTCCTTTTAAACCTGATCCAGAATTCTGGCAAACCATACAATTGAAAATATTATCTTTGTCTAATGCTAACTTAGTGGTTGGTGGTGATTTTAATAATTGGCTTGATCCTTTTTCAGACAGGCAATCCAAATGTAAATTTAAACCAGACAAAACTCACAAATCTTTCCAATCTGCTCTCTCGTCTCGTCCCCTATTTGACACTTGGAAAACATGTAATCCTGATGATTTTAAATTTACTTTTTTCTCTCCTGTACACCATACTAGATCAAGTATTGACTATATCCTTATTTCCAAAGCATTACTACCTTTCCTCCACTCGTCAGAAATTGGTTCTCTATTTATCTCTGAACACGCACCTGTTTTCACTTCCATTGACCTAGCTATCACCTCCTATAAACAAGGACAATGACGTTTTAATAACAACCTTTTATCAGACCGTCCCTTTATTTCAGAAGCGACTACATTAATTAATGAATTTATTGTTACTATTGACTCTAGTGATTCCTCCTTACACAATAATTGGGATGCTTTTAAAGCTTGCTTTAGGGCAAAGGTCTCCAATGTGTGGGGCGCGACCCCCAGGGGGGCCCTGGACTCATGGAAAGGGAGTCGCACATTTCAAGGCCTCATATCTGCCTGGAATCCAAAATGTGCTTTATTCTGTTGGTAAAATGCTTCTGCTGAAGTTAGTTGCTGATGTTAATTGAGTCTCCTGTACTGTGAAAAAAGAGGCAATGCAGACAGGTAAAACAATCCTTCACACCATGTACCTGCTTGGCTGAATGAAATGCAAATGCAGCTATGAGTTAATCTGCAAATGTAAAGGGTGCTTGGGAGCGGTAATCACTCCAAGCATTGTGATTGCACAGATTTGTTTTTTTTCAGTGGTAGAAGGAAGAGTTAATACCTGAGCTGTGAAATGCGTGCTTTTAATTGTACCTGTATTTACAAAGCGCTTAGTGCCCTTGAGGCGGGTTGAAGGGCCAGTTCTGCAAAAATAATAATTGCATTACTCTTGTACTGGTGTTACCAAAATCTACCTTTTGAAAGCTCCATTTTATGCTAAAATATTATAAAATACTGACTCACGCATTCACAGTGCTTTTTGGCACAGGCTGTGACCTCGTAGCACAAAAAATTACATGTCACTATTCTCCACTGCACCAACCAAATTGAAATCTGTGGCTCTCGGGTTACAGACACAGACCTCTGCAGTGCATTAACTAATCGAGGTTTCATAATGTACTACAAACATCTTTTAAATTGTAATTTTTATTTAAGCTATCCGTTATTTTATATGTAGCTACCTAATTGTGAAATTTCTAAAAAACAAACAAAATATTTTGGGACTTATTTATTAGACGCTTTTGCTGCTGGAGTGTCACTTTTTTTTAAAGCTCTGTTAGTGCAAACGTTTCAATTATATCTAAGTGGCAACGCAAAGTCACCCAGCATGGCTTTGCATGGCCTTATAGATATGGAGTAAGTCAAAGCAGTGCAAGTCGCTGCGTTGCCTTACTCTGTGTCAAGTAGGCGTTCCATGGGCATTGCGGTGGGTGTTCCCACGCAACACCCATGGATTTTGACGCTGCCCCAGATTGACAAAACCATGTAAACCTGGGGCAGTGCCAAAACCGTATGCCTCCACACAGCTGACATAATGGGGAGAAATATTTTCATATCTCCATTATTTCCACTTTCCATGTGCACCACACATGGAAAGAAGAATACCCATATCTGGGTTGTTTTTGTGCAGCAAGGTGCCCCTTCCTGCACAAAAGCAATCCTGCCTACGTTGGTGCTAGGCAGCAATTTGTTGGCCAACACAGGGGGAAAGGACAGGAATGTACCATATTTCATAAATAAGGTGTATTCCTGCCTTTTCACATTGGCGTAGGGCAGCGCAGCAAGAAGGCTTGCAGCTCTGCCATACGCCAATTCCTCATAAATTAGGCCATTTGTTTTTAGCCACAACTTTGACCATGCCCCCTCAATCATTGACCTTTGCTTTGCTAAACACTGTTTAATATTTCCCCACTGTAAAAAGGATTTGTTGTGGGTGCGTTTATGGTTGTTGATAGTTCTCAATGATTGCTTATTCCTCTAAGAAGAAGAAACTAATGTATACAAAATATAAAGAAACGTTGTCACACTTAAAACATTAGAGCATACTTATTACACATCCAAAACATCTTCTTCCTTCCAAGAATTAATTAAAGTCAAATCCAACCTGAATAAATCAGCTACTGTAGATGCTTGTAATATCCTTCTTAAGGTTAAATCAAAATATCATGGTGGTCAAAACAAAGCAGGGAAGATGTTAGCAAATTATCTAAAAAGCAAATCAGAACGTAAAGTCATTGGCCCTATTCATGCAGAAACGAATATTACACTCCTTTCATCTGATTCGGATATTATTACCACTTTACAATCATATTATAACTTGTTATATACAGAAACCACTAAACCTATTGATGCGGATTTTACCTCCTTCTTTCGAGATAGCCCCAAACCTAAAGCTCTCCCTACTATTTTGCTCCACTTGAGGAGGATATCTCTTTACAAGAATTAACTGATGCGTTTAAATCCTTAAAAAAATTAAAGGCTCCTGGCCCTGATGGTTTCTCAACCGAGTTATTCTTAGCCTTCTCTTCAATTTTTGCACCTAAATTACTTGAATTGTTTAACTCCTTTATTTCTAACTCCAAGGCCTGTGGCTCTTTTCTAGAGGCTATGATTATTGCCATACCTAAGCCAGATAAAGATCCTTCCTATTGTAAACATTTTTGACCTATCTCATTAATTAATTATGACTGTAACATTTTTGCAAAGATTCTATCTTCTAGTCTCGAAAACGTTCTCTCTCTTTTGGTTAATCCAGACCAATCTGGTTTTGTTAAAGGACGTTTAGCCTCTGACAATGCCAGAATGTTCTCTAATATCATTTCTTTGAGTAAAAATATCCCTCTCCTTTAGCCGCATTATCTTTAGATGCAGAAAAAGCATTTGACCGTATTAGTTGGAATTTCATGATACACACTCTACAATGGTTTGGATTTGGTCCTAATTTTATTTCCTATGTTAAATTATTATACACAAAGCCATAAGCTTGTCTTTTTGTTAATGGTCTTTTTCCCCATACTTTTCTCTCCAAAGAGGCACTCGTCAGGGCTGCCCCCTTTCACCACTTCTTTTCCTACTTTGCCTAGAGCCCTTTCTTGAGCGTATCAGGTGTAACACTCTTATCACAGGCTTTACCATCAAATCTCACCACATAAAATTCTCTGCTTATGCAGATGACGTTCTTATCTGCATGTCCAATCCTACTTCCTCTCTACCCCCTTTTTTACATGAGATCTCCTTATTCTCTAATGTGTCAAGTTATAAATTAAATTTTTCCAAAACAGAGATTTTACCCTTAAACTCCTTATGTTATAAACACGTTTGATTCTACCAATTTCACATGGTGTCCTCAAAATATTAAATATCTTGGCACATGGTTTTTCTTTAATTTACGTGACACGCTATCTTATAACTTTACTGCTTTAAAACTTAATATTGCTAGTTTGTTGAATACTTGGTCCCCTCTATTCCTCTCATGGTGGGGTAGAGTTGATACAATAAAAATGATGATTGTACCCCTAATACTGTTCTTATAGTCAATGTTACCATTTAAAATTCCCAAATATTATTTTACTCAGGTAAATTCTTTATGTACAAAGTTTCTTTGGAACAATAAACATGCACGTATTGCTTTGTCCAGACTACTTTGCCCCAAGACTGAGGGAGATGTTAGATTCCCTGATTTTAAACTATACCAAGATGCTTCTTTAATTCGTCGATTTTTTTGCTTTATCTAAAGACTACCTAGATTTACCTAAACCCTCTTGGGTCACTCTTGAATGTTCTTTATTAAATGATTTCTCTATGAAGGATACTGTGTATATGAATAATTGTACATTTATCTCAAAATTCCCAATTTTGACATACTCCCATTTTCCATTGCACTCACTTTTCTTTAAGAATTTTGTATCGTTTTTTCCTTGCCTCCTCTATTTGGTATAACAAGCACATTATATTCTGTCAATAATCATTCTACTAAAAACACTGGAAAGAAAAGGGTATTTTTTATGTTTGCCAAATGATTGTTGATGAAGTGATTGTATAATTTCACCAATTGCAAGTGACATTTAATCTTCCTGATTCTTTCAATAAACAATATAACATTATAGCACCAATATTATTTACAGAGCGGTAGTTCTCCTTCGACTTCTACCTCCTTCATTCCTGACACTCCCTTAAACCAAATTTCATTTGACATTATTCCCAGTGCCTCCTTTGTGTATAAATTGTTATCTACACCCATTCATTTATGAGTTAAGTCTCACATTAAACTAGAATGGGAATAAGATCTTTCTCAAACACTTTCTGTATCTCAGTGGGACAAATTTTGTCAAAAACTCTTTAAAACATCCACAGCTGCAAATATTACCCAATCCTTATATTTTATGTATAATTGTGTTGTTATTACTCCTCTTCTCTTACATAAGTTTAATCAATAAGTCTCTTCATCATGTTGGTCATATCTTACTGCTGAAGGTTCTTTCAGGCATTTGGGGCTAGATGTAGGTAATTTAAATTTACCAATTTGAAAATACCGAATTTTACTGATTCGGTATTTTCGAATCGGTAAATGTTATGTAGATAAAAAAAATTGGTAAGAATTACAGAATCGTTAATCGGTAATTACCAATTCGGTAATTGCCATTCATTCCTATGGGCCTGGAGGCCCATAGGAATGAATGTCAAGTACCGAATCGGTAATTACCGATTCGGTAAAATAGGGAAAGAGTCAAGGGTGGCAGGGTGTCACTTTGACACCCTGTTGCACCACTGAATAGTGCTTGTGTGCACATGTGGCACACATACATGCCCTGAGGGCATGTATGTTTGTCACATGGCACAGGTGTAAATGCACAGATTTGCATTTACAGTGGTATTCGTTATTTACCACCAACTAATAGTTGTTGGTAAATAACGAATCCTGTAAGCACAGAAGCAATCTTCAAAGTGCTTCATACATTTCATTTACCGATTCGGTAAATACCGAATCAGTAAATGATGATTTGGTAAATACCGAATCGGTAAATACCGATTCGGTATTTACCGAATCAGTAAATTTGCCACCTACATAGGACAAGCCTATTACCGGTCGGTAATGGCCGAATTCGGTCGTTACCGACCGGTAATGGCATTCCTGCATCTGGCCCTTAGTGTTATATTGTCCTAACGTATATGATTTCTGGAAAGCTATTTGGTCAAAATTTATATTGATTTTTCTTACAATATTCCATTTGCCATTCACAATGTATTTTTAGGCACATTGTCCTCTGATTTAAATTTTATTTTCCCAAATCAATTTTATTTGACCTATTTATTGCTATAGCCTTTAAAGTTATTTTAACTTGCTGGATTAAGTTGTCTTTTTTACTTTGGTGGAATTTAATATGTGATGAACATAGAATCCCTATGGTGCCTCATGCTTCAGTTCAACTCCGTATTAAATCGGATTTTCTATGGTTACCATTCACTACCTTTCTATCTTCGGATTTTCCCTCTTCCTAATTTGTCCTTTTGTACTTTCTATCTCTTCTCTATCTTTTCTTCTCTCTTCTATCTGAATACGTTTATTATTTTCATATTACATATGGGTTCTTTATGCTTTAATGCAAATATTTTCCCTTACAGTTCTACTCTTTTTGTATAATTCTGTTTCATAGTAGTATACTTAGAATTTTAGCAGTTTTAAGGTTTATCTTGTTTGTTTCCTACCACCTAAATATGCTGTTATTCCTCCCTACATGAATGTATACTTTTTATTTGTATAAGGAACCAATTACTTGTCCCTTTTCTGTGTTCTTGTACTATTTCTCTGCAATAAAAAATATTTAACTTAAAGGTTCCTTTACAAAATTAATGAAGCTGTCTTGCAAAATCACATCATTACACTTCAGATAGAAATGCTATAAGAATAATACACTGCAACAACAATAAGTCAGCGGAGGGAATGCTTGAATTAATCTTAGCCACTGGTAATCGTTCGGCCACATTCCAGGCAATCATTTTACACCCACAGTGCACTCTGGACAAAGACCCACCCTATGCAAAACAGTACCGACCCAGTTTCTCAAGAGAAGTCCATTTTGAACTGCCAGACTAAGCCCCCTCCAGAAGGGAACCCAGACAATCCCAGATTGATTCTACCCTACTTGAGGCTAGTAAGTAGGGTGTAGCTTAAGTCCTATGGAACAGTCAGCATGGGACCCACATCTGGACATAACCATTGAAGTTAGGGTGTCAACTCCAACCAACAGCTTGATGGCTGGAAATACTTCAACTAATCTCAGCCACTGGCAATTGCTCAGGATACTATCCGGTTTGGGGTTACTTGTGTTCCAGTTCAGAGGACCTAACTCGTCAGTTCTGGCTGGACTTTGCCTATTGGAACAAGACCAAGACACATTTGCATATGTCTCAGTCTAATCTGAAGTGGCATGGTGGGCAAAACAAATGATGAACTGGGGTATGGCCTGAGGAATTAGCAGTGACTGAGATGAATTCAAGCATTCCAACCATAATTTATTTGTTTACTTCAGTGCTATGCTGTGAGCGCAACAGGCATGCACAGACATTGGTCCCGGGGTCACTATGCTACTTGAACCAAGCTGCACATGACAGAAGAGCTCCAACGAGGGTGTAAACCAATTTTGGGTTGATCTCATTCCAGATCCAAGAGAAACTGGCTTGGCCGTCCATGCAGTACTGTTCCTATTGGAGCAGGACCAAGACTGATTCCCATATGGCTGGGTCTATCTGGAGTGGCATGGTGGGTAAAAAAACAATGGACTGAGATGCAGCCCTGAGTAATTGCTAGTAGCGGAGATTTCATTCAGTCATTTCGCCATACGCCCTTTTGCTTCCTTATTAGGAAAATACAGACATTCAAGAACTTGGGTTTGTCCTGTAAGAGCAATGGGCAAAATAATGCTCTAGAAAAATATTTCGTTATACAGAAAAAGAAACAGCAAATCAACAAAATATGTTGCATTGTTTCAATTTCTCTTGTACCAAACTTACATACTCTTTTCTCTCTCCCGGGTTCTCTCAGGCACCATGATTGAACAGGCCTGTAACAGCAAAAAACAAAACAGTAAGGTATCTCTTGATTACCAATGTAAGAAGCGTGCTATAAATTAAAAAGGTTTTCCAGACTGAAGTTTATATGGAGGAAATAGTATATACACATGCAACTCTTTCAAAACAATATAGAACACAGTTTACAACGTGGCATGCAACTTTATTGTTCAGCGTGGTAGAAAGATTGAAAAATGTTTCTCTACATTAGTATCATGGTTCTCTATTAATAGAAAAGCAACACATTGCTGGCCCTCTGTGACTACATTTTTAGGTCCACATCATATTATTTGTTTAAAACTGTACAGCTATTCACCATTTTGTCATGGTTGTTCCACTTTTTACCTTTCATGGAAGTACTTATGCTGGTGTTATGATAGTTCATAGTGAAACTGCATCTCAATGCCATGCTGGGACTATTGTCACTCTAAACATGCACTGTAAAATTGGTCACACTCAATTCACTCAAATAATTCTCTAGTATGGCCATGGTAAACTGGTACAGGGTAATGGACTGATGGTGTGAAAGAGTGATGTCAGATATATGCGAGAACATTCTGCCCTGGTTAGGCTTTAGTTTTAAAACTATGCAGTGACACTTGAGAAAAGAAGAAGTGCTTTAGCAAGTCGAAAACCTACCTTTATACATTAGCTAAGTCAGCACTAAGTGTGCTTGTTGGAGCACAAGGTTGGCTGCTCAGAGTTTAAAAATTTGAAATTGTAAATAGTAAAGAAACATATGTATCCACAGTTTAACTATGCCATAGTATATTTGACACAGTTTAGGCTTACAAATTTCATGAGCAGGTCTAAAAGAGAGTAAAACATTATTTTCACAGCACATACTCAGAAAATAGCTTTAACGAGAATAGACATCGGAGGGCATGTATGTATGCTCCTGGAGCTCTGTTTAGCTACAACATTCAGCTTTGCTCCACATTAAGATTCTGAGAACTATGAAAGGTTAAATTTGTAAGTGGTGCTAGGTGAAAAATGTAGATG
Organism: Lissotriton helveticus; assembly: GCF_964261635.1. Lineage (NCBI taxonomy): Eukaryota > Metazoa > Chordata > Amphibia > Caudata > Salamandridae > Lissotriton > Lissotriton helveticus. Next base: position 871,759,341 of record NC_136068.1, on the reverse strand, counting down.
AGCCATAAAGCCTCTTCTACTTCTATAAAATGTAATTCTCCCCCCATGGAATTGTTGACACCCAGACTGAAGGCTTCAGCAGTAACTTGATCATGAGGTCTTCTACCTCAAGCGGCCCTCACCAGCTTCTGCATCCTGTCATTTTGCAAAGTTGTTGTGGGTATTTTATTGAGTTGTGTTCTTTACTTTAATGTTTTTTGGTACTGGTTGAGCTCAGCACACTTTGCTCTGGGGCATTGTCTGTTGAACCATAGCTGCCATGGACTTAGCAGAGGTTCACTTACAACTTGGTTTTGACCAGGTCAAATTCTGTTTATTTATTTGGTTGTGTACTACCTTCCCAAAATAATAGTCCAATGTATTACATATTTCAATATTATGAATTGGTACGTGTTAGAAATGGAGGTCTCTAGTTGGCAGAGGTATGCACTGTTGTCCAAATAGGGACCCTTGCTTCTAGTCAGGATAAGGGAAATATACGCTTCAGATAACCCCTGCTTTTAATCACCTTTGTAGCTTGATACGAGCAGACAGGCTTATCCCACAGGCAATGTGTAAAGTATTTGTACCCAAACACACATTAACATAGTGAAAACACCACATATGGACACCACACCAGTTTAGAAAAATAAAGTATCTTTATCTAAACCAAACAAGACTAAAACATCAAAAGTCCAATGTACATGTATTAAGATATCACTTTTAAAACACTTACTTAAAAAATAGCACTTGTAGACACAAATAGCTCCACCTGGGGCTATTAGGACATCGTGACAGGCATAAATCCAAAGTATGTGTTTAAATAACAAGGTAACCCAATTGTAATGGTCCGGGACCTTGGGTAGTAGTACGTTACAATTACAAAATAGTCCCTGACAGGGGAGATTCACACAGAAAACAATGAATATAGGCCTGAAATCAGTTCCACATTAAAGCTGTCCAGCTGGACAGAAAATGTAATAATGTATCAAATCACATAAAACACAAGAATAAAGTGGGACACAATCCTGCGTCCAACACAACATATATAACAAAGACACAAATTAACAGAAATTCAGAAATTCAGAAAAAGGCTCAAACAGGAAATAAAATGCTTGTAACTTGCATAAAGAAATGCAGCAAGCAAACAATATGTAGAGACACCGTTACACATCAATAATTAAATCAATTGTGTTTACAGTGCATATAAGGTCCACAAGGTTTCGATCCCGTAGAAACAATATTGGGATCATCATCAGAACGTAAAAATTACATGCCTGAGGGAATTTTAGCCTGACAGACAATAGTAAAAGGCACAGGGGATAAAAGAAAAATAAGTAGATCAAAAAGACTGTAGAAAAATTGGTCTGCAACATAGTGCTAGGGAGAGACAAAGGTGGTACAACTCTTCCATCCAGACATCGTGTACTATGTTTAGATACAATACACATGATGGGTGAAAATTGGTAAGAAACAACAATCTCAAGGTGCAGTAATGGATCAAGACCTTAAAGTGTTACGGTGTGGGTGCTATGGGTGAAATGGCAGCCTTGCATACAAGTGCTATAATGGCGTGAGTTGTGATGGGCTAAGTTGTTTCTAGCGTAGCCTACCAAGCGTAATAGCAGGGGGCAAGCAATTGCGATAATGCCAAAAAGGGATTACTGCGGTCGCACGGAGGTACGTTAGATCACTCAAGCATCTTGGCATACTTAGGGCACTTTACAAGGGGTTTGCCAGTAAATCAAATATGCCAAAAATGGATAACCAATCATAATCACAATTTTCCCAGGGAGCACTTGGACTTTGAAACTGATCAGTGGTGGCAAAGTGCCCAAAGCAACTAAGCCAGCAAAAACAAAATCAAGCGTGCCATTAAAGATGCAGGAGGTAGAGGAAAAAAGTCTGAAGAAACCACGCCAAGGATGCCATGTTTAACAGTAAGCATGATTAAGAATAATTATTTTGCCTTTCCACATATTTAAGGAAATTTAGCGCCAAGAATATATAATTTCACAAACCTGTTGCTTAAACTATTTTTTCCAGCGTCTTTCGTTTCAGAGTAGTTGCATTTTAAAGACTGACATTGAAAACTGCTCATGCATGCAGGAACATCCTTTTACAAATAGTATTAGACTGTTTTTTTCATGAAAACTACTTTGCAGCAGTAATAGGTTTACTATGAGCGGTATGTAAATTACTGTTTCGCGTTAATCATTTTTGATTGTGGATGTGCAGCAATGCGTTGCAGCATCTCAAAGGATGTCTATTTTCTTCCAATTAATGCATCCTTGACATATTGAGGCATCCAATTGTCCAATATTTTAAATGATCCTACTGAAAATAAAGCTCTGCTTTTATGGGCTGCATTAGATTACAACAAACACATTTTAGTGCTATAATTTTACTCAAAATCCAGAAAGGACATCACTGGCGTAAGGAGTTTCTACGACCCCACTAAAATATTATCAGGTAAATATTTAGCCTGTCCATGAAGGAGAGCAGTGTAAGCCAGCATCTCATGAACAAGCAGAGAAATCTTTTTAAATGAGGTTCAAAGTGTGTTCCAGTATTTCCCAGTTTAATGTTATCAATCTCACCGACCTCTGAATATTCAATGGTAATGTTCCTCAATGTTTATAAAGTGAGTTAGTTGAAATAAGGGGGGGTAATAGCTTTTGGTATGTGCACAGAAGGAATTTCATTGTGATATCTCAATGTAAAGATAGAAGAGAGACTATGGAAAAAGTCCTCCAGTCTATTGAAGTAGAAATAGGACTGAGTGCAAAATACTAATGGCCCTTACTGAAGAAGAGATAGAATATGTACTTCTCACTCAAATCCATGGCCTAATAATTACAGTATGAAGCCAGCTGAGAGGAAATACAGTTGGCCAGAGATGTGGTCATTGTATGCAATTCAAGTATTTTTGTTTATGTTCTTTATTTTTGCTTGCTTTGTGTTGACAGCATTTTGTTCAGTGCATGTAATGGTATGTTTTGAGCAGGTTGAAATATGTTCATTGCTATTGCGTTTTGTGGGTGTGCTACACTTATATTTTTCATTAAAGGAGTGTGCATGATCTATGTTGAATCTGTGAGTACTGTTACAGAGGGTGCATGTGCTTTTCAATGGGTAATGCCATATTGCTTAGATTGCAATTAAATATATATGTTCTTGTTTTTTTGCAGGTAACTGGAATGGTTTGTTATTTGGAGTTTGGCAATTGGTGTCATGCTTCTGCAGCATGTGCATGATCATGTTATAGTTTGTGTAGCTGGTATTTATGACATGCATGTTGGGGTAGTACATGGGCAAATTTTTGCTTGTGTGAGTCAAGGGCTGGCTCTTTAATTATAGTTGTACATCATATGTTCAGAATGAGTACACATATTTGAGTGATTTGCATGTTTGGTGTATATCAAATCAAATTATCGTTATTCAATTCAAATGGTGAATCATAAAAGTATACATAAAACATTAAAAATTGCAAAAGAGTTTAAGAATGGATACAGATAAAAACTGGTAGAAATTAGCAGACAGTGGTTAATGATTTCCTTCTTGAAATAACAGCCCTCAAGAATCTTGCTAATACCACGCATATATAAAAATTTGGAAGTAATTGTAGAAATTGATAAGCTGGTCCACATTGCCGAAAATGTAAGGATTTCAGTAGGGGCCTAATAAAAAGGGTCCTTAGATCTGTATAAAATTTGTGAAAAAACAGTACATGCATGGTTGATTGTTTAGACATCTTGTCGCAGGGACAGTACATTAATTGACGGGACCAATTATTAGTATTTTGGTAGCTCGTCAAACGGTGAAAGATGTCAAGCCTGAAACACGGCAAAACAAACCAAATGTTGGGTATTAATAATACAAATTAAGTATGGTTGCATAGAGCAACTGATCAAAACCATTTGATTATGCTGTACAGTTGGCTTGACCGGTTCCACCGATAATCTCACATCCTGCAAAAGGTTTAGACGTTCTATCTTTGGAGATTTGCTTGTAATGTACTTCAGGGTTTTGGGGTTATCATAATATTCGGGATGGCTAATATCAAACATAAATTTCTTGATACATTTTAGCCATGGGATTTTCAGGGCACACTCGGAACCACAACAGTACTGTACATTAGCATGATTAAAGTCTATATGATCCGAAGTCCAAATCTTGTGCCAGAGAAGAACTGGCTGCACCTTTATCAGAGCTGCTAAATAATTTGCTCCCAATTCTGAGTGGCATACAAAGTTAGAAAAGCTGGTTGGGAGCCCAAGGAGACTTTTAAAGAACCCACTTTCTAACAGCTGTAATGAATCCACATTTACATACACCCACAGGTCAGAACCATACATCGCAATTGATCGACATATAGCGTTGTAAATGGTTAACATTTCTTTAGGATGTTTGCAACCCAATTTCCTTGATAGATTGCACAGGCCTGTGATCGATCAAGGAAATTGCATCCATCTCGAGTTTACTGCACTTCTCCAATTCCCATCATCATCAAATAAAATTCCCAAATACAAAAAAGAGGATGTTTGTGGTAAAATCGCATTTCATATTAAAATATTACACCCATTAGATATTTTTCAGCCTGATTTCATGACATAGGTTTTATTTATATTGATTAATAAACCCAGATTCTTCATTTATTGTACAACTTTATCTAAAAGACACAGCAAAGCCAGCGGAGTGCGGGCCATAAGCACTGCATCGTCCGCAAATAGCAGAACCAGTATAGGCCGGTGTCCAATTTTAGGCAGATCGGTGCATGTGTTCGCAAGTGTGCTACCCAGACTGTTAATGTGTGAAGTAAATAAAAAAGGGGTGAGTACGCACCCTTGACGGACCCCTTTTTTATGTTAAAAGATTGAGAACACTCACCTCGCGTCCCAAAGCGGCCTTTGCAGAGCTAGTTGAGTACAGATATCTGAGGAAGTTGACAATAACGATGTCTATACCCATTGAAGTCATGACTGACCAAAGTTTGTTGTGAATGACACAATCAAATGTGGAGGACAAATCCACAAAAACTAAAAACAAATTACCACATTTTATTTTGTATATTTGCCCACCAGTAAATTCAGATTAAATTAATGGCCTGCTCAGTGGCCCTCATTCCCTGGCGAAAACCATATTGATAATCTTATTACAATCCGCCCACGCCTGTAATCTACATAAAAGTATACGACCCACCACCATCACTAGGGAAGCCAGCAAAGATATGGGTCTTTAGTGTGCAGGACAGTTATGATCGCCCTTCTTAAATATTGGCACAATATGAGATTCAGACCAGGAATTTGCTAATCTGACACTTTGGCAAGATTTAAAAACCAGAGTCAAAAGAAGGCCCCAGAGATCGGTATTGTTTTTAAAAATATCAATCGGGATCCCATCAGGCCTGGTGCTTTTCCTCCCTTACTTGATCCCAAGGCCCGATTCACCTCATCTAGTATAAAATCTAAATCAAAGTATTCCGACCAAAATGTGGACCTATAGGAATCGCCTGCTGACACAGACGGAGGACCTTTTCGACCATTTTTGGTTGGGCCCATGTATAATTCAGAAAAGTGAGCTACCCAGTCTTCTTCATTTATTGCAACCTCAATTTTGGGCTTATCATCATCACTGAAGAAAGGGGAGTTTATAACACGCACGAATGCCTTGGAGTCTTTTTTAAGGCTTGCCTCATGCAGATTTTCGCACGCATCCTCTTTAAAGCCTCTTTTACAATTTTTTAAAGGTAGCCTACAGGCCCGCCTACAATTCAGTACATCTGTGATATTCAAAAGGCGTCTCTTTTAGGGCTCATTCCAATTTTTTGTGGGCCTGGGTGCAGGCGTGATCAAATCAACCCTCAGTTTTTCTAGCACCTCTCTTCTGATTGGCGGTTAGCCCTGCCTTAATTCCCTTACTAATTTGGTTAAATGCCTCAATAACTATACTAGATTCTGCTGACTCATCCAGGCATACCTCATAGGGCCCTTCTCTGCTGGATGATTAGTTGTTTTAAAAAAATGGACGGGTCAACCATAGACCAGTACAGGGTGAAGCCATTCAAATGGGAGAGCTCTATGTTCTCCAAAACTAAGGTATAATGACAGGCCCCTTGCTTATTTAAAAAACTAGTATCCAGTTTTAGGCTCTGGGGGAAATTATCGTCCATTGAAAGGTCGTATAATAAAACATTTTTAACTAAGGCAGGGTAGCGCTTGGGGAAAAGCATAACATCAATAATGCTTTTTCCCATACTACCATCAAATGTGCAAGATAGTTCAACTGGGCTATCTCCAAATTCGTTGCTAAAACCTAAATTATATTTAAAAGGTAGCTCATTAAGTTTCTATCGATACCCTGAGTGAGAAAAATGAGTAACATTGTCTCCAGTAGGGGAGGTCATGCCACAGGCTTTATTAGCTAGCAGTTTGCAGAGTTGAATATTAAAGTCTCCCCCATATCAAACTTTTGTTGCATGTTCCCTTATCAATTATTAATTCCAGGTCAGCATCAAGTTGACTTAAGCTATCCATTATATCTAATTTGCATACAAAAATTAACTATTACCAGTGAAAAGGATGCTGAGAGGTCAACCTGGACAATTTGATAAAAAGGGTTAATAGGCTTTACAGTTACATTGGTGGAGATTAGTTTATTAAAAGCCTACATGCAGAGACCACTTAGGTCTACCATGTCTCGATGGAATGGCTGGAGAGTGAAACGTCTTAAAACCGTTTAAATAAAAGGGTTCAACAGCCCATGTTTCTTGCAAACACATAATATTAAAATATGTCGTAAAATCTAACCATTCTGGTATATTATACTTACTACAGAGCCCCGCTACATTCCAGCATAAAACAGTAATTTTGCTTACAGAAGTTATAATAGAATCCATACTAATCTCATTTCTTGAAAGAGTTTGTCCAACAGATTGTTGCAGGTTCGATAAACCCTTGTCTAACTGATGATGTCTACCATTTACAATTGGTGTAATAGCATCTATGTTTACCTTGCTTCCCGATTGCAAATGCTCCACCATTTGTTTGGTGTACATGCTTCAATCAATCAAGTGTCTTGTAAAGCGCAACTACTCACCCGTAAAGGTCTCATGGCACGGGGGCACTGCTGGTCCAAAAAAGGTGCTGTGGTTCAGTCGAAGAGCAGGTATTGAGGTTCTTCCTGAATTGAGGCAGTGATGGTGATTGCCTGAGGAACCATTCAAAGGTGTTGCAGACACCCAATAGGAGAGCACCTTTGCTTTGCAAGTTTAGGGCAACTGATTGTGATTCCATAACTACTAGACTCATAAGGATTTTAGGTTATCTCCTGATAGAGATCTTTACAGCAAACTGAACTTTGAAAGCTTCTTTGAACTCTATGCCCTCGAAAGTCCATATTTATTAAGGCAGTAATCAGACAGTCAACACCGAGTAGACTGAGATATAAAATTTCAGTCTTTCCCTGGGATATTACTATAGAGGTAGAACATTGCTATGATAAAAAATGTTTTTTAAAAACCCACATTATTATTTTAAAATGCTCATAATGTGTGCTGATCCTGCAGATGGGAGCGAGTGAATGGGAATGCTTGCTAATGTTTAATGAGGTATATATTTCTGCGCATGTGCCTGTTTCTGTGCACAGCTATAGTGGATGCAGGGTCTGATTGGTAAAGCGTGCACTCCGGCAATGCCCGAGGGGTCGGTGTCCAGTTCCAGCTGTGGGCTGCTGTTTTGAGCAGCCTGGGTGCCGATTTGGGTGGTGTCTGTGTTGTTCAGATACCCCCAGCAGCCCAGTGGGTGGCAGAGTGGCCTTTCTGAAGGTAGATGGGCATTTGTTAACCTCCCTTTTATCAACCAGCAGAGGTGTCACTCCCTTTCTCTCACCAGGCCGGCAAATTAATGTATGCTTATTGGCGGGGGGGGGGGCAGGGGGCCTGAGCAAAAGTGGCCTCGCTTGTTTTCAGGTGTGTTTCACCAGTGTAAACTAATCAATGCATTTTTTTTACCCCACCCCCCCCCCCCCCTTTTTTTATAACATTTCTCCGAACCAGTGTTTTGCGGAAAGGCAATATGCAAATGAGGGCCACTTTTTTAGTGTACCCGGGACGATTTTTAATCCCAATCCAACCCTGAGTGGATGCAAACCCTAGGACTGTGGCGCCTTGCCTCCTAGACTAGAGTATGCGTCAGAAATGCCCTTGGATATAGAGGGGCAGATTTATGTTGAGAATGCGCCACGTTTGCGTCACGCAACTGCGGCGTAAACGTGGCGCATCCCTACGACCCATTTACAACGTGACGCATCTAGGCAGATGCGTCACGTTGTAAAGCCCTGCGCCACTTGTGGGCGTTCTGGCGCAGGGTGGGCGTTCTGGAGCAGGTGCGCCTCGCAAAAGTGGCTGAGTGAAATCTATAAGATTTTACTCAGTCACTTTCAGGCCAATGCTGCGTCAAAACCCTGCGCCTGCTTGAAGCAGGCGTAGGTCTTGACACAGCATTTTAAAGATGGGGCACCCCCGAGCCTTGCTGGAGCTGCGTCGCGCTTGCGACGCAACTCCAGCAATGCGCCACCTTTACGCGTGACGCATCTGTGCCGTTTTTGCCCCATGGTGCGCCGCATTGTAAATGCGGCGCACCATGGGTGGCGGAGCAGCGGCGCAAAATAACTGGCGCATCCCTGGGGAGGCGCCAGTTATCATTAATCTGCCCCACTGTGCATAGTATAGCACGCAAAAAATAATTCAAGGCAATGACGTGCTCTTTTGTCAAACAGTTATGAAAGGAGCACATTTTTCAAAAGAGAACAAAAGAATTTCACAGAAAAAAAGGTCGTCCTATAGGTCACGGCTAATGAGATGCTGTAATATGATTATAACAACCTTCACTCTCTACAAGTTTTTGCATCCCAAATCTACCGACTACCACCATGGTGTCCCTTTGGGGTTATGTGCTGCTAAGGGATCTGCCGCTGTCCCCGACTGTTTTGCTTGTGTCGAACTCTCAGTACAAACGATGGTGCTTCTTTCTGAAGGCGTAGAAAAAAAAACGTCCTATCACACGCGATGCAAACTAAAACCAAGACGGTCCGTCTCCCTAGACCACGAGACATAATTCATAAGAGTATAATGGATCGCCAGAAAAGACACCGCACAAGGTCATTAAAAGATATAATACCCTTTGAGATCAATTAGAATTGTTTTGGGTATGGTTTATATTGCTTCAGCGAGGAGTGCTTTACAGGGAACATTTGCTTCGAACATGAACTTGTACAAATGTAGAACGTTGTGATGTGTCATCTGGCATAGACCAATTAACGGAAATCAGGCTGTGCTGAGGGCCCGTAATTGGGCCAGAACTAGAAAGCAGAGTGTATAGGTGGCGTTACGGCTAATTCATTATGGATACCGTGCAATTCAGTGCACAGTAAAAATGAAGTGATTTCTGCAGTCACGAGGTTGTTTTATTTAATGTTGAAGCTGCGATTACAATCCAGGTCTAGAAGTCATAAACTCGAAAACGCTCTTCATCGGTGGCTGAAAATGATTTTGTATGAAAAACGCCTAATGTGCCAAACGTGTTAGCGGCAAACAAGAATATTAGCCCTTCATAACTGACCATGTAAAAATGGAGCTAAGGTACTATTTTGATGAGAAGGGCTTTTGAAATATTACAAGTACACTAGTTTGCAGTAATAATTCTACATCACTTACACCAAAAAAGTTCTCTCTTGATTAATTGTTGTAATTAAATGACCCATTATATGAAAATATCCATTATCTTGATCACTTAAACTAGTATAAAATATTGACTAGGTCAGACAAGGGCACAATTTCGAAGTCATATTTCATTTACAGTTCATGTCTGGATTCACAAACAGTCAAGACAAAACGAACTTTAATCTTGCAGTTTTACTGAATCTTTTCAGAGTTTTAAAAAATATAGTTTACTTGAGCAGTACCGATTATTGTTACACATATTACAAGGGTATTCTTGAACCTCTCTTTAATATTACAACACGTATTTTGTTGAATGTTGATTACATGTAGAAATGGAGGAAAGCAGCATTAAAAGCAAATAAGATAATTTAATGAAACAGTACATTAATGGTGTTGGAAATGATCATCGTTTGTGTGGTATTTCCCCATATTCTTGCCTTGTGTTGAATTTTACCCCTACCAACCAGTGGAAAGCGGCTGTTGCTCTCCTCTTTAAGCATGTAAAATTGGCATACATCTAATTCGCACATTTAATTTACTAATAAGTCCCAGGTATACAGTACTACCAGAACCAGTAAATTAAATGTTAATAGTGAACTCCAGCACATATTTTGCCACATATTGCAGTTCCTTGTGAAGCAACTCTTCAGGCATACCACTGTAGCCTTGGTGTGCAGTTTTAAACTGCCATTTCGACCTGTCCCCCCTTTGACATGCCTAAACCTTCCTTTTTAATTTCTCTGTCACCACAAAAGTAGGCCTTATTGCCCAATTATAACAATTATGCACAGTGCATGATATATAAAAGTAGGATATGTAGAAATGCATGTTGTACCTTTTCTGCGCAGTACCCCACCACCCACTCCCTAGAGCAGGGGTCTTCAAATTGTGGGGTGCGACCCCCAGGGGGGCCGTGGAGCGATGAAAAGGAGGTCGCGCCTTACCAGTCACACTTCTGCCAAGGCCTAAGGGCTTCAGCCCCCCCTCTTGCCCCATCCTGTGTCTCAGCCCGGGCTGCTGAAGTGCAACTCGAGCTTCTGGGGGCTCAGCTGGGCAGTGTCTGGAGTTTTATCTCCAGCACGCCCAAGTTTTTCACCGGTCTTTAAAGACAATTTGCATATTTACATGCCTTTGTAAACTGGTTACCGAGGCTTCTTCCTGATTCCAGTACCCCATGGGTCCCCACTATGCCTATTCCTTACATTTGTATTTTACATTTACTGCTGTAGTGTGAAAATGCATTTGATGAAAAGGAATATAAAGTTGGGTTGCCAAAAGAAAAATGCCTGCCTTGTTTTGTTTAAAGAGCCTCCAAAGACCTTCTCTTGACACTAAATAGACTTATAAATAAAAAAGTATGTATGCATTTGTTATGTAGCTTTATCTGTCTTTGTTCTCTTTAATTATCAGTCATAGATCATTGAAGCAGCCCTAGAACACAATTAAAAGTGCTTTCTATTTATATTTGCTGTTCAAAATATGCACAGATAAGTGTTGAAAATATGGCTTTAGGTGACTGCTTATTTTTGGACCAACTGGGCCGTCAAAAGAATCTGCTGGCAACCCTAACCATAGGACTGTAAGTGTGTTGCAGGATCAGTGCATCATTTGTTTCCTACACCCTCGATCCCAGATTAATGCCATAATAGCAATAGTTTAACCTAGATCTTAAACCCTACTACGCCGTTAATAACATGCTGAGTTACTACAAGTGTTTCGGAATGCGCCCTGCATTCAGACAACATACTCCTTATTCTCGCCCTTCACTTTCACGCTCCCTCTGTATGCACAGCGATCACAATGCACTCACACTGATCACCATGCACTCACACCGATCACCCGCTCACCCTGCACTCACAGTGATCACTCTGCACTCACAATGCACTTGAGCTGTTCACCTTATACCTCACGCTGCAGTCACACGAGTACACTACTCATCCTGCACTCATGTGAAAGTTGACTCACCTGTCCCCCTCACTGCTCAATATGCAACTCACTCAAATAAGCCCATCAGTAATCATACATTATTTCGTCCCATTCTGAACTTACATCCACACCCAAATTCATACGCCCCTCGCTCACCCTGCAGTGACTCCTCTTACCCTACTCTCACACTGTTGCATCGCTGACCGTGCACCTACATAGGCACTCTTGTCAGCAACACAGTGCAGAGGGTTAATGTGCCTGTTACAAAGAATATGTACCATGCAGATCACAGAAATTAGGGTTTTAAGGGACCCTTGTTTCTCCCAGCCAGGGCCAGATGAGCTTCTAATATGGCAGCACGTATTCCTGCGGAGTGGAAGGCCCTTCACAAAGGTGAACTACAAATCTTTCTGATGTTAATTGCTGTATTTTGGTTATAAACTGGTACTGATGGGTGAAATCTTTCCTCAGTGTTACTCTGTGTAAAAATGTCCAAATAATTAAGCAATGCTATCCTAAAATAGGCGGCATCGCATAACATCATTTACATTTTCTTCCCACACAATTTTGTCAAGCCTGTCACGTAATTTGGTCCTCACCTGCCTCATAATTCCAGTAGCCCTGTCTACAGGTTTAGAAATTTGTCAGGAGGGGGTCCTTATGCCTCAAAATGTTGACAGGGGGGGTCTCGGCATCCAAAAGTTTGAAACCACTGCCCTAGAGTCATTTCTCACTGAGGCAATCCTGGCTCTCTCATATGAACACACTGGGTGATATTATAATAACATATAATGCATCAATTTGGTTCAGCTAAAAAAAACAAAGCAAGTACTAATTTTTTTGTGAAGTTTGGTCTGATCCCGGAGAAATACAGCTTATACATTAAGGATAGCCAAAATTTGTCTCAGCAGTCCTCGGTAGGTGGAGGATAGCAGAGTGAGTGATTCTGCTGGGGTATACAATTTAATTATGAGAGACCACATTTTCAGTAATTGCTTTGCAGAGTTGTGACGACACATGATTGACTCCAAGCTCACTCTGCCCAGAGAACTTGTGAAGGAGGCTGATCTCTAGATCAGTACCAGACTGCCAAAGAAGGTACCTGGGGAGAACCACCAAGAATAGTGCAAAGGGTCCCCACCCAAATAAGGACGGGAATACAAGGAAAACCAAAAGGATTTTTTCAGAAGAAGAAATTCCAATCTAATTTTCACCATAAGAAAGAAAAGAAAAGTTTAACAAGAAGAAACCTAGAGGCTTTTTCAATGCCAAGTACTATAAGTGTTATCATCTCGGACACTAAATGATGATGCCACCTGCCCCAGTGCAGGAAACAGCTCCTCAATTGTGGGCCTACTCCAGCAATCACCACAATATTGCTTGGATAAGAGGCTGCCCTAGTTAGTTTTGGGAGGAGGCCAACTTACCCTGGTGTCCCTGGTTGACAAGGATATGGTGCCAAAAGCTCACATGCCTAAGAACACTTAGGGCCTGATTAGTAGACTTGCAATCCATTAACTGCCAGACTCGTAGGTGCTCAGCGGTGGTAGTCTTCCGAGCGCCCTATCACAACTAGGGCAGTCAGACCACCGTTGCACTGCCTTCATTTTACTTAATTGCTTTTCCTGCTGCTCGGCTAACTTTACTGGTTACCACATCACCTTCTCATTTAAAGCCTTTCGTTTGTCTGCCATCTCGTCTTCGCAATACTTTACGTATCGCAAGACTTCATCTATTTTCTTCGACTGCCAACAGATTTTATTGTCTTTGATCCACTGACAAATTTCAGGTCTTAAACCGTTTACAAACCTGTAAATGAAGTGGGTCATGTCCTTCATCTCGATGTTATCTATACCACTGTACGTTTTAAACACCTGTAACAGTCTTTCATAAAAGGAGTGCACAGTCTCATCCCTTTCCTGTGTGGTTCTATCTATTTTTGTCCAATCAGTTTCCTTTGCAGGCACCTTTTGCTTTAGGTGTAGAATTACCTGATCATATTTTTTCATCACTTCATTAGAGGGTGCTCCTGTGTTAGGATCCCTCGGGTATTCCTCACTAGGCCAAGCTATGGCGATCTTACACTCGGTCCATAAGTCTACAGGAACCACTATATCAAAGAACCCATCCAAGTCTTTCCACAGGCATTTCTGTACTTTTACAAATCTTTCCACTTGCCTGTATCAGTCCACAGGTTTCTCTCGTAATTTTAGGAAATCATTTGTAAAGGACACAATATCCTGTCTGGACCATGGAACATGCACGTATTTTCCACCTGGCACTTCACGCATAGGACATAACTGCTCTGGTTTATCAGCTTCCTTTAGAACGAATTCAGGAGGCACTTGTTTGGATCTAGCCTCCTCTTTCTTTTTGGCCCACCTGGCTTTCCATCTGTCCACATCTCCCCATTTCTGTAATACTGTCAATAATTCTTTGACCTGTGCCTTCTTCCCTGACATGTTCAGGTTTTCCAGATCCCTGTCTGAGAAGTCTGCTCTGTACGGTTTTTGCAAAGGTTTTGATTTCGAGATATCTATTCCCATACTAGCTGCAGTGTCAGTTAGTTTTTCATGGAGTACTCTGGCATTTCGAGTAAGGCTCTTGCAGATAAACAACAGCTCTTCTTCTGAGTAGGTATTTAGTCTGTCTAATCCTACATTTCCTGCCATAAGTTCTTCTATTTCTACTCTCAGTTTGTATAGATCTAGAGGTTTCGACTGAAGAGTTTGTTTTTCAAATTCTCGACTCCATCCTTCAATTTCTTCGGGAGTTACTACCGTGACGCTCTTAGTACCCGAAGTTGATTCCATTTGAATCTCCCTCGTATTGAAAGGATTATGTCTTTTCTGCATCCTTTTTCCTGTTTCCCTAATGGGCAGATCCATTAGCAAAACTTCAGACTCACACTCACTTGTTAAGTCATCTACAATTAAGGGCTCTGATCTCGGTTGGGCTATAACTGAGGTAATAACTGGAGTTTTTGGACTTCCCTGTCGGTCCCCATACAATGGAACCACTGGTCCAATAGTTACCGGGATTGTCAAGGCTTCAGGACTTGTATTTAACTGGGAAATCTTCTGAATTATCTCGGCTCTCTGTTTAGCTAGGGCCTCTCGTTCTCTGTCCTCCAATATCCTTTCGACTGAATTGTCATGTAATACTTGTGGGGTTAAAGTTGGAGCACAACTCGGGGCAGTGGGATGTGTCTCTCTGAGTCCTTCACCATAATTAGGTCTTGGGTTTAAAGTTCCTGTGCCTAGGGATCTTGGTTCTTCCTCATATAGAGGGTTTAGGAACGGCATTCCTGAACTGGATGGTCTTGCCTCACCTACGTAGGGAGATCTAGGAAAAAAGTATCTTTCGCGTGTGTATCTCGCTTCTCCACTAGCGGGTATTCTAGGATAAATATCTCTTGCATCTATGGGTCCTAAACTTTCTGTATAGGGAGGTATTTGACAACTCCCTCCTACACTTGCGGATCTGGCCTCATCCTGGGGCGGAGGTCTTCGAGAATTATCCCCTTCACTAGAAGGTCGGTGTCCTTCATTATAAGGAGGAGGACTTCTCATAAACATGTCATCTAACAACTCATCATCCGACTCTCCAATGGGCACCCAGTGTTTGCATTTTTCTGTTCTCTTCTCTCCTGCAGGAGGACCACCCACTGGCATCATTGGAAACAGTCCTTCCGCAATCATATTCTGTCTCCACTGTTTCATCTTTTTGTCACGGGTCTCTTGTTTCAGTTTCGGATAAAATTTAGTTAACCCTTTATCCATCCGGGGCTTATCCCTTTCAAAAGCTTCGATTTCCCATTCTTCTAGTGCTTCATACTGCGTTAGTCTAGGTCTGGGATGTAAATCATTCATTCGGGTTCTCAAATTAAATAAAATTCTGCCATTGAATGTACCCTCTAACGGAAAAGCCAAAATTACGTCATCCTTGGTGTATTCCGCCCAATTTTCTAACCATACACACGAGTGGTACCCTTTATCAAACATCATGAAAGATGCGGGAGTATTAGGCGGCGGAATGACAACACCTTCTCTGGTTTTAATCGGTTTGTCCTTTTTGAAATAATTTTTCACCTTATTTACAAGGGATAATTTTCTCTTATTTCCGTACATAATGACGGTTTTATGCCCTTTCCACTGATCGTTCTCAAACCCTAAATATCGTGGATCAGGTCTAGTATGCGGTCTATACGAGTGCCACATACGATTTCTGCGAGCGACTTTGTTTACAAATCACTCCCAATCCAAGTACGTCTCTTATTTCCGTGCAACCAATAGAGTGCACGGATTCAAATAGTCTCGACCAATGGGTGCGCGGCCTTTTTCACGAGACAGGTTCTCACGCTTCGGCACTCACCCCTCCTTTACAATTCCAGCTCCGCTATACACCCGCTGCATCTACCAATCCCAGCGCGGCACGGAGTGACGTCAGAGCAGCTTCGCGACTGACTCCCTCCTTCACAAGGTAACGGAAACTTAATTTCTCTCTAAAGTGCTTGTGCTTGGTTATTTAACAACGAATACACATTCGCCACTGTACTCAAGTGTCTAGACAGAAAAGATTTATTTCACTGCAAGTAAACTCCTTCTGTCTACTTTTCACACGCTACTGATAGATCTCTTCTGCCTACCCTTCACTCAAGCATTAGGGAACCTGCTACTTCTTTGACTCATCCACTTCTTTTCGGGATATATTCTAAGCCCAAAGTTTCACCAGCGAACCCTTTTGCTATCACTCAAGCCCCGACAAACCTGCTACTCCTTCCACTGTGACCCCTACTAGGTTATATCATGATAGAAGTTTTGCCAGTGATCTCGTAGCTATCATTTATTCAAACACACATTCAAAAAAACCCTAGTTAGTGCTTCCAGTTCTGCCTAACCTGCACCAACTTTCCTGGAGTCAGTGACCTCAAAGCAAGTGGGTTCTCTTCACCACTCGCTATTCAATTCCCCGGGGATTCCCAACAAACATATAAACTTAACTCAACGAATGGATCAGTACATTTATCAATACACTAATAAGAAAAACAATTTAAAACATTTCATAATTTTTCAAAGCAAACATTTCACGTGAGTGATCAGGTCACATAAAATTTGTTTTGCCCCTATAGCAGCACTAAACTTTTCTTAGCAGCATCCAACTTATCTAGCTTAACTAATCCTACCTAACTTTAACTAGTCCCTAACCATCCTCTGCTACCAGAAAATTACTGATAGAGATCGCAGGTCACCCGGCCAATAAAATTTTCACCATACACGTACCAGGCCCATATTCTTCCAATTCATCAGCTACATAAATCGGGTGACCTACCGATTCTTCTACCAGCAACCCTGTTTCCTTCCTATTTATTTCTATTGTACCTGACTTACCAATCCACCGTTACAGGTACCTAAGATCCACAATGGATCAGGGAGCTAGCTGTAAAAGAAAGGCAGGCAAAATACAAAACCCAACTTATTTCTATTTCGCATTAAATGATCACAGACAACTGGGAAGTTTTAAAAGTTTATCTAGAAATCAGGTTCGGAAATTAGCAAGTTTACAGTTAGAAGGCAATCAATAATCAAGATAACGAAAAGAACATAGCCATAGAGGAACAGTGTCAGGGCAACCATTTATGAGTCTACAAGAAAATTATAACAATGTGGTCTACTAAATAGATTTAGAACTTGAATCACGAACTAGACTCTACAAGTTTTGGAAAATACTGCAAGGTAAGGATTGGAAATCCTATACATCTATAGGAGGGGGAAAAATTGGAACACGCTATAGTTCTAGTATCTTAACGCGAAATCAAATTTAGGAGAAATTGTATATACCACAGTTATGTTTCATAAACAGTATGGAGATAAAATGTGTTCTAAAGGTAGGGAAACATAGGAACATGCTAAGGAAAAAATATACTGTGTGACTTTATAGTAGGTTGCGGAAAGAATGGAAATTAACATATGCAAAGAAATGTCTTTATTTAAGCAAAGACAGGAAAATAGAAGGTGCAGTATAGAGTTTTTGCACTATATTTACCTAGAAAGGTGTGCAGACCAACTCTGGCTACGGATCAGTCAAGGGCAGGAAATACCCCAAGGAAGGACAGTCATCTATGGGACAGCAGGTGCAGATTAGACACCCCAGGACAGGACAGGAAAACCAGATTAGGATCAGGACAGGACCACCAGGACACGACCAGCACCCGCAGTTCGGAAGCAACGCCTGCGCTCCACCCTCTCTGCAGCTATCAGTCAGAACCCCGATTGGGTTAGCGAACTCCCCAGCAAAGTGCTCCGCCAGCACTTAAGGTTTAGTAAAACTTTAAAGTCTATGGTCAAATTCGGACAGAGTGCTCCGCAGCGCTCTGTATTCAGTCACCTATTGAGTGCGTTTGGTCAGTGACAGGTCAGCTATTCAGACAAGTCGGACAATTTCTCTAGCTGTACCTAGGCTAGATATACTGTTTTCGGGTCAGTGTACCACCCCCCAATGTTGCAAAGTGTCAGAATCCCCAATTTCGATTGGTCCCCAAGTAGGAAAGGTCAACACACCAATCAGAACAGACTTCTACAAGCTCGGTTTTGCATTTTAAGGATCCGCCTAGTGAATTTGGGGTTCCCATGAGAGAATACACAGAATACAATAGGAAAGATTTCATTGTAACAATTTCAGTACATTCAAATCCCTCTCGCTGGGTCAGAGGTGGCTTTCGCAGGCGCATCTTGACTTGTGGCTGCCAACTGGCTGGGTTCCACTTCTCAAGGCTACCTTCTCCCAGGCTGCGCGACATGCGCAGAAGGGACCTTCAAGATGGTTCTCATCTCATTCAGACCCCCCCCATATCGCGGTACATGAAAAGTAAGCGAAAACAAATTAAAACATGGAAATAAAATGAATGTACCATATACCATGAGTAGTTACTTTATTTTTCTTACTACCAAAAATATACTATGCCGTTATGAATTAGTGCAACAGACAATAACACGAGAGCATCTGCGCAAGCTTCACCATGTGAGTATTCAGACAGCCATATTAGAGGCAAATACGCATGCGCACATTTTCCCACCACAACTGCGACTACGTCACGTCACGTGAGTGTGACTAGTAAATTCCCAAGCGAAGGCCATTTTAAGACAAAGATTAATCGTATTAGTAAAACACATAGGCAAGCATCAGTAAGATACATGTATATCAAAAATAAAGGTAATTAGTAAGACATACAATTTGGATTACAGAGTTACAAATGAATCGAGGTTCTTGATTTCAGCAAGTCGCGTAATGTGCGAAATCTTGCTTCATCAGTGCCGCCAAGCATATTACAAGTTTCGTCTCTGCCACTGTTTTCATGACAGTTCCTACTCCATGAAAACCGTGGTGAATAGGGTGCGTGTTGCCTATGGGCCATGGGGTGCATGCAGGGGGCACATGTTGTGCCTCCTGACATGTGTGCACCCCAGTACCTGCACGGCATGAACTGCACCAGTCCATGCCATTCAGGTACTGCCTTTGACGTTGCCATTGCAGTGCATATTTCATACGCACCGCTGCGGGAATTCCTAAGAACAGCCACCAGGGACTGAAAAAGTCAATCTGACAGGCAGTGCGCACATGGGTTTGATGGTGCGGCAGCGGGGTGGTCCCACTCCTGCACCACCAAACTCGTAATTTGCCCCTAAGAAGTACAGACAGAGGCTCACCATCAATGGGTAGAGGGTGGAGGCACTGAGAGACACATGAGCCAGACTGACAACCGTGTAACAGCATCTGGTGTCCTAAGGGCAGGTGATTCCCAGTGTAGTCCACCAGGTTGTGACAACTGAAACCAGGTGAGTTACTAATCTGGTTCCCTTTGAGTAAGGGCAGGGTCTGAGATACCTCAAAGGTAATTGAGAGACCATCCATGCCTGTTGATTGTTGGTCAGGAAATGATCTATATAGCACAGCACCTAAAAAGAGGTGGAGCTGTGGTCCCACTTGGAGAAGTTGGGATTGCCTGAGTGTGCATGAATTACCACACGCTTATTATGCTGGGGGCATGGCACAAGCTACAGAAGGACTGTTATAGGCAGAGTTCTGAACGGTTTAAAAGGAGTGCCCGCCCCCCTTGAGGGTGGTTCACTGACAAAAAATCATCACTGGAAAAATCCCCCCACAGAAATATTGTCACAACAATATTTAATACAAAAATATTGTCATCTCATACTCATACTGGAAATGGCAAAAATACAGGAAAAAATATATCACTCTCAATATTCTCATAAATATAGTTTTTATAAATATATATTAGTCTTAATAGTAACCATAAAATTCAGCAAAAAATAATCATAATAATAATAATAATTAAATATATTTAATTTTTTAATAAATATACCAATTATACTTTTTTTTTTTTTTAACACACATATGTATGTTTATTTACATATATTTAATTTAAAATATTCTTAAATTAATATTTTTAATTTATATTGTAATTATTTTAATGGAATAATATAATTTAATATAACAGTAAGCAAAGTGTTGGACTCAGTATGGGTAATCTTTACTATTCCCACTCCAGTCATTGTAACAGCAGGGAAAGTGTTGGATTACAGAAGTGGTCAAATTTACTATTCCCACTCCAGTCAGTGCAACAGTAGAGAAAGTGTTGGACTCATGAGGGGTAAAATTCACTATTCCCACTCCAGTCATTGCAAGACTACAGAAAATGTTGGATAGCAAAGGGGTAACATTTACCACTCCCACTGCACCCTGTGAAAGATTAAAACAGGCTAATTAAGATCAAGCAATATAAAATATTTGCTAAACTATACTAAATTTAATAAAAATATATTTAAATATAAAAGGTGTATATATTTTTTAAATATGCAAATTGCATATTTATTACAATGTTTAATGTATATCATAAATTAAAACAAATATTAGAATTAAAACCCCAAACTATATTCTCAAAATAATAACAACCAAATATACAATGTTACTTACAAGCACAACAGAACTAACACATACAATAATAAATAACAATTTTAAAAATTGCTATTTTCAAAAGTGTTTTTACTTAAATAATTTTCGACCCCTTACCTCTACAAACTGCACAACACAAATCGTAAATGTATTTTTAAAATGATAGTATTTACACATTTTTCAAATTATCCATTAAAATATTAATAATTAATTTATATTAAAATAATTATATTTATTTACCTTCCCATCCTTTATCCATATAGAAACAACAATCAGCACCTAATATATCAATGTAAAAAACGTTAGTGACATAATTTACTTAATTGTCTATTAAACAATCAAAATATTTAGTTATCAACTAATTTCATTTATTTTCCCACACTTTACCCTACTAATGCAACAACTCACACCTAATATATAACAAAAAATCTTTATTGCACAATTTACATAATTTATCAAATGTTTATAAATTAACATTAATGATAAATGTGTATACTTCATTTCCTACACATCCTTTCCCATACAAAAACAAAACACAACAAAAATGTAATATATAACTCAATATATCAATTATATAATAAATTATTATAAATAATTAATTAAAATTAATTTTTCTTCCCATCCTATGCACATACAAAACCCACATCCCACACCTGAAACACACCTTAAAAAAGTATACAATTAATATACATAATTATCAATTAAATAATTATCAGTTAAATAATTATTAATTTTATGATTATTATTAATTAATTATAATTTACTAACCGCCCTATACCCTTACAAAATCTACAACACGCACTTGAAACCTAACTTTAAAAAAATCATATAATTAGCATAAATTAAATTATTAATTAAAATTAATAATCAGTCATTTACTTTTCACTCTATACTGCTACAAAACCCGCAACCCACACCTAAACCGAACTAAAAAAGAAAATTATACAATTTGCAAAAATGATTAACAATTCAATAATATGAATTAAAAATTAATTATTAATTATAAATAATTTAGTTCCCAACCTGTACCCCTACAAACCCCCAACCCGCTACAGTACTAAACATGATTTTAAACTATTACATTCAATTTAAAAACCACAAAAAATGTACAACCTAAATAAAACAACATTACCAATATTCATTCAACCAATATATAACATATACAATTAAAATATATAGCCAGATACACACAAATATTTAAGAATCGATATTATTAACAACAACATTTTTAACAACGATATTACTTACCTAAAAATTAATATTCTTGTCAATGATAGCCTTGCTGATGATATTTCTGTATGGCGATATTTCCAGTGCAATATTTCTGTAGGAGGATAATAACATTTCTATATTCTGTCTGAATACTATTGAGGGCCTATGGCGGCAGGCTGTGTCTCAGGCAGCTGGTGACACCTCTTGAGAACACATTTGTACCAATCAAATAGTTATAACAGAAAAGGCAACATAAAAATCTGTGACACGATCAGTCGTATCTGGTTATTTTATAGAGCAGTGGTGCAGGAATATGCAGACACTAACTTCAGCCCAAAAGCGCAAACATAGGCGCACATACACAAATCCATCCACAAGCACATACATTCCCCCATTTCTTCACAATAACACACACATCGGTTTGGAAGTAGATTTATCTCTAGTCTTTTTTTAAATGAATGAACAAACAATGGGAGCGTTTTCTCAATGTCAAAAAGCACTCAGGTTGTACTTAATAATTCTAGCCAGATGAGAGATATGTATTCTTTGGAAATCTCCTACTCCCCCCAATCAAGAAGTCTGGCTTAGAGCGGCAGTTAATATGTCAAGATTGGAACTAGACACCGGAAGTGATGACCTCCCTAACATCTGGCAGCACTTCACAAGATGTGCACGGCATAGATACCTGATTACTTAATCAAAGTCCCAATAGTTCCAACCAACCTCCAGGAGTTCTCTTTTTTTTTTTATTCTGGTCCAATGATTACACCAACCCTCAAATTCGTGAGGAAGGCCAATGGGGCCTAGATGGAAACAGTGAGCCAAGGGACCATTAGGAATAAAAGAGTGTAATTTGGCTTGTTAAATCTGTGAAAGTCTTGGTGAAGATAAGGACAACAAAAAAAACAATAACACACACATAATGTATACACATATGCAAACATTCAGTAAATCACTTACTGGGCTGAAGTGGTTGAAGGCAGGGCTAGCAGTAGGTAGGAGTGATAAGCACATTGGACCAAGAAGAAGATGGAGACTTTGAGAGGGAATGAGGAAACAGAAGATCCCATCACTTTAATTTGATAACTTTGTCATGGGTAAGCGAATGAGAGAAGGAGCTGCCTTAAACGGTCACACAGTGGGATGGAGTTAGTGACATTTCAACAAGGCCTCACTGATAGCCCCTGAGTTGCCCACGGCTGACTAGTGCCTATCAGTGAAGCTCCTCCACATTATAATGGGGAGGATCCTCACAGGGTTTTGTGAGGCTGATGTGTCACTATCCTGAGGGCTGTGAGATTTTCAGTCTGGCAAACCTAGGCTTAGGCTGCGAGACACCTGCAAATTAGCGAATGTAAACTGCTTGGCTGCTTGACACAGACATGAGTGTCTGTCAAGTTGACTTTTTCTCAACCTGACAGACTTTCCTCATGCTTTGGAAAGGGGGAGCCCTTATGTGCATAAACGTGGTTTACCGCTGGACCTGATCCAGAACATAGAGGTGCCCAGAAGTGAAATAAATGAGTGTGAACACCCTCTCTGATCCTGTTGTACTCAAGAACAACTGACAATCTAATTTGTAGTGTTTACAAGTTTTTTACTGTGGACATATCAAGGCATGCACATTCAGATTATGGTCTGTTACTATAAAATGAATCTGTCCTTCATCCATTACTGCATCTGATTAAAGAAAGACCCATGCCCCAATAACGCAGAGGCCATTTTAAGGGCAAACTCCCATTTGGGACCAAATCAGGATTGGAAGGTAGGTGCATAAGAAGGGTGTTTACTCCCACTATTTATCAGACGATATACCTGCTACCAGTAATATGAGCAAATACATTACATGAAATCTTAGAGAAGATGGTGCACAATTCAGATGGTATTCCCTGCTCGCAGTTGTCAGACTTGCAAAGAAATATCCACCCCACATCATTACATATTAGTGAGTGTAAAATTTGCACCCACATTTTGTTGCATTGGGGCCCTAAATTTGAAGGTTTGAAGAGATTTTCCATTCCCTTCCTATTAAAATGCAGGACTTTTGATTAAAGCAAACTGCTAAAACAACTTGAAAATATCTTGTGTTGCTTACACCATTCACCGGTACTTCTAAAGGGAAGGTTTGTATGAGATTATGTAAACAAGTAGTGCATTGTAATATGTGAAGAATACATCACTTCTGCTCTGTTGTCATTGCCAATCAAATAATCGTTTGAATTAGATATAAAATATTAAGAAATATGATACCCTGGTATTACATATGTTAGACCAGACATCCTTGGTGTGGTATTCCCTCAAAACGTTTTGCCTTCACCCCTCCTGTTTTGCTGAATTTGTTTTGTTGGCTATAGGGCTCTGTGTGCTTTACCGATATTAACCAGTACCCAAGTGCTTGAGCTCTCTCCCTAAAACTTGATGAAATTGGCAACACCTGATTGACACATTTAATTACCTTCTAAGTCCCTAGTGTATGGTACTACATATACCCATGGCCTGTAAATTAAATGCTAATAGTGGGACTGCAGCAATCATTGTGTCACCCATTAAAATAGCCTTTTAAACCCTGTTTCAGACCTGCAACTGCAATCTGCAGTGCCATGCAGCTTTAAACTGCCATTTTAATTAGCATAATAAGCCTTTTTCCAGACCTAATCCTTTTAATACTTGCAAGTCACCTCTAAAATGGCCTTAAAGGCTCATAAGCAACATGCATGATATTTTAAAAGTAGAACAAGCATATTTACAATTTGCATGTCTTGGTTGTGAAAAATCCATAACGTCGCTTTTCTTGGATGTAAGGCGTATCTTGACCATAGGCTAACACTGGATTACCTTATTTTAATTAATAAGTGCTAATTATGGATCTGAAGCAAGTAGACATATGATGTTCTCATTTAAATGAACGGTAATTTAAAATCCACTTAATTGGTAAAGTCAGATTTTAGATTACAATTTTGAAAATGTCACTTAAGAAAGTTGGTATTTTCCTGCCCACAACTTTTTGAGGCCTAGGAGTTTCCAGCTGCTTTGGTCTGTTAATGACTCCCTCATTAGCAATTCATATTGGCCCAGACAGTAAACAACTGGACCTGATCATAGCTGGGTGAGGCTCTTCCTACCAGGACAGCAAAATACACACGATGATGGACGGAATGTTGCACAATGGCAAAACATTCACCCCCAGTCACAGATCTGGGTTTAATCCATCGTTATTTTGCTCACCAAGCCACCCCAGTTCAGACTTGGCCATATGCAAATCAGACTTGACACTGTGCCTCATGGGAACAGTCCAGCCCGAACTGCCAAGCCATGTCTTTCCTGGACCGGAATCAAGCATCCTAGGGCTGGTTTCTGGCTATCAGCCGTCTTCAGCCAGGATAGCTTGACTCCAGTGGCTTAGTGAGCAAGGGACCTACGTCTGGGCATACCCTTCCCACATAGGGTGAACAGAAAAATACACACGATGATGGACGGAATGTTGCACAATGGCAAAACATTCACCCCCAGTCACAGATCTGGGTTTAATCCATTGTTATTTTGCTCACCAAGCCACCCCAGTTCAGACATGGCCATACGCAAATCAGACTTGACCCTGTGCCTCATGGGAACAGTCCAGCCCGAACTGCCAAGCCATGTCTTTCCTGGACCGGAATCAAGCATCCTAGGACCGGTTTCTGGCTATCAGCCGTCTTCAGCCAGGATAGCTTGACTCCAGTGGCATAGTGAGCAAGGGACCCACGTTTGGGCATACCCTTCCCACATAGAGTGAACAGCAAAATACACACGATGATGGACGGAATGTTGCACAATGGCAAAACATTCACCCCCAGTCACAGAACTGGGTTTAATCCATCGTTATTTTGCTCACCAAGCCACCCCAGTTCAGACATGGCCATATGCAAATCAGACTTGACCCTGTGCCTCATGGGAACAATCCAGCCCGAACTGCCAAGCCATGTCTTTCCTGGACCGGAATCAAGCATCCTAGGACCCGTTTCTGGCTATCAGCCGTCTTCAGTCAGGATAGCTTGACTCCAGTGGCTTAGTGAGCAAGGGACCCACTTCTGGGCATACCCTTCCCACATAGGTGAACAGCAAAATACACACGATGATGGACGGAATGTTTCACAATGGCAAAACATTCACCACCAGTCACAGATCTGGGTTTAATCCATCGTTATTTTGCTCATCAAGCCACCCCAGTTCAGACATGGCCATATGCAAATCAGACTTGACCCTGTGCCTCATGGGAACCGTCCAGCCCGAACTGCTAAGCCATGTCTTTC
The DNA here is from genome assembly GCF_964261635.1 of Lissotriton helveticus. Lineage (NCBI taxonomy): Eukaryota > Metazoa > Chordata > Amphibia > Caudata > Salamandridae > Lissotriton > Lissotriton helveticus. The sequence continues at coordinate 871,733,244 of NC_136068.1, read as the reverse complement.
CTGGACCGGAATCAAGCATCCTAGGACTGGTTTCTGGCTATCAGCCGTCTTCAGCCAGGATAGCTCGACTCCAGTGGCTTAGTGAGCAAGGAACCCACGTCTGGGCATAACCTTCCCACATAGGACCCCGGCGTAAGGGACTCACTTACCTACAATCCTATAGGGGTCGAAACGTGGACATTTGATATACTAGCCAGTTGCAACAACAGCGATGGATCACTGTGTTTCTTTATATTTGATCATGGCTATAAAAATAAGGAATTTTCGGAATAATTGGGCCTATTTATGAGCCACATTGTTGTGTAAATAATATATTGTATGAATCACCCTTCTGTATATTCACTCCCTCATCCTCACCCTAATCACAAAACGCCCACTCTCCCTCTCCCCTCCTGGGGCACTGTTTTTAACACAGTGTTAACAAATGTATGAATCACTAGGAGTCCAGTGTGATTAAATAACACTCTGCACTAAGTACAATACGTCTTTTTCATTCTTTTTTGATAAACATGACTTCTTTCTTATGTACATGAACTAACCACTGGGACCACTGTTCCTATGTACTGAGTTCTCCAGCACGGCAGCTTGTATGGTCTTGAGCAAATCAAAAACTTACCATGCCTCAGTTACTCCAGTGTCAAAATCAGAAGGGCTTACGGCCCGAAAACCTGTGCCCCAGATGGATTGTCGATATCTGTTGCACCGTATAAAATCTAAAATTCAGGGGTAAGTAATTTATTGGATTTGACAAATACTTATTGTGACTTTCTGGGGAATAAAACACAGAAGTTTGTGTTTATTGTTTCAAAAAATGCATTTCCAAATAATTACTGGGCATTTCCACCATAAAATTTCGGCAGGGTTGACCTGCTAAAACGTAAAAATAGTTTGCGAATTTTAAACATAAATTGCAAACTTTACTGTACCCATGAATTGCTTGCGAGTGCAATAATCCAAGGTTTGCACTGGGATGGGATATTTGAGACACTCATATTCTGGCCATAACAAACAGGTTGGCTGTGAGCTATATTTAAAAGGCTGACGGGGAAACTTTCAACGAATTTTCTCCTGATGGAAAGTCCCCAGCATCCCCAACTACCCCAAAGTAACAAATGTAAATGTCATTCACACACGAAATATTTGCAAATATTGCATTCCGTCTACCTTGCCGATCCCTCTAACCGGCTTTACAATTTGATATTCCGTCCAAGCCAAGGTAAGCAAAACTTTGTCTTTTCATGTCTCCTTGAAACGGCAAGATTGCTTACTTCCCACTGAATTGGCACCGTACCCCTATAATTTCCAGTGTGTGTATGCCGCAGCTCTCCGCATATGGTTTTTTCTTCTCTCAGTGGGCCATGTTCCGGATTAACCCCCCACCTGCTGTAAAAATACACTGAACTGAAATTCCACTCGCCTATACTTTTAATCTCCCTGTCTTCATATGAATGAATTGCCTAGGCATGGGAATTGTTGTTGTTGCAAAAGACAGGTATGTGTGCGTACCGCAATACCACACCTGCACCCAGCAGGCGCTAAGAACAAAACAGGGAAGCAGCTGCACCCCCTGCGCCCCTAAATCAGGACCCAAGCAGGCAGCACACGCGTGTGCCCCCTCCTGCATGCGTTTGCCCTTGACAGGGGGCGGAGGCGAGCAGGCAGTCCCAGCAGCAGGTCCTGCAGACAGTGCTGCAGCGGCAGGCTGGGGCTGGCATCGGCGCTGCGTGTGTGCGGGAGTAGTGTGGCTGCAGCCCGAGGATTGGGTCGCCGTGCCTGCGCTCCGAAGCTGTTGATGGCTGGATGCAGAGGCTGCAGGTCGGAGCACTGAGCTGCTGCTGCTGCTCCCAGAGCCTGCTGGGTGGCTCGACGGTCTGAGGAGAACTGGAGACGAGGGCGAGCGTGTGGAAGAGGCGGATTTCTGAGGAGGAGGAGGGAGGAAAAAAAAGAGCCCGTGCAGAATTTGGTTTCTGTTGGAGGTGTGCGCGAAGCCACCTCCTTAGCCTCCCAACCTTTTTTTGGAAGTAGTGGAATTTTGTCGCAAACAGAAAGATGAAAACACCCGAAGTTCTCAGGGAGAAAGTGGTGTAGTGAAGCTCCTCGGACGTGCTGGTAATGCTCTTTTCAGTACTTATCTGCGTTGTATTGGCTGTACTGATTTGACTTCGCCTAACGCCCGCACAAGAACAACTATATGTATCTTCGTCTTTTCTGTTATTTTTAAATCTGTGAATGTCATACCTGCAGTTAAGTCACTGGGCGTATTTGCCTCCCGTTTTTTTCATTAATTCAGTGTCTTGACGTTTTACATAAAGTAGCCGCGTGCTTCTTTTGAAAGGCGTCGCAGGTAGTACTTTGAGAGTGACGGGGTGGGAAGCGCAGGAGCAAAGTGCTTTGCTTTGTCTGTGTCGAATTGATGTCTAAGCGTCAATACAAAATTATAGTGACAATTGCGTGAAATCTGTACGTGGCCCCTCTGACCTGGTGGTCAGGTTTGTAAGGGGGGTGGGGGGTGCTAATTTACCCACAGTGTTTTGACAGCAGATGAGTGAATTGCCGGGTGTGCGTGGTGCTAGTGGCCAGGCAGAGGAGGGAGTAGTCATCTCCCAGGTGCTTTAGATGCAGAATTAATGGGCTGTGCTCAGCACCTGTGGGGGTTGGTCAGGGTCATGAAGGGGGAGGGAGTACACCGTCCCCGGGTCTTTTGATAGCTGATGATGACTGACGGAAGGGGCAGTGTTCGGCTCCGGTGGGAGCGGCTTCACCTCCCCAGAGACAGCGATAATGCCCAGCACTCTCTGGACAGATAATAAAGCCGCGAGTGCTCTAATGCCCCTCTCGCTGTCATGTCCGCGGTGATTGAGCTGTTGTTAAATTGCATGTTATAATACATTTTGGAGCAGCCCGAGATTGGTGGCTGGCATGGCATGTTCTCTAATTGCTAAGACAATGCACACACCATTGGCCCACCCCGTTCCCCGGGGGCCCGGCTCAGATTTTCGCGTGGGATTGGCAGGTTGATGGGGATGTTTTCCTTTTCTTCTATCTCTCAGCCTGCTCATGAAAGCTGGTCAGGGAAATCGCAGAACGCTGCGTGAATTGAAAGTGAGTGGCAGCTGATAAACCTTTGCAGCCAGCGCTCCAGTTTGTGGGCGCTGGTACCAGTGGATGTGCCTCCCCAAACACATGGCTGTCTTGCGGGTCCCATGGTATTCACGGCATCTTTAGCCAGGCACAGTTTTATAGACAACACGTTGCATTCTGGGACGTGTATTTTTGCATATGTGTGTGTGTGTGTGTGTATGTATGTATGTATATATATATATATATATATATATATATATATATATATATATATATATATATATATATATATATTGGGCTCAGAGTTGAAATTGAATCTTAAAATATGCTGACGGCTGACAATCTTAAGATGGTTACAAGTGATACAACTGCCTCTGGGCTATTTAGCAGTAGCATTAAAGTGACCCTCCGTAGCTGTTGGTCCTGATATACCATGGTTAAATATGAATAATATTTAGTAGTGTTATGCTATTCAGCACAAACTATTAACTTTTTTGCATTTAAGTGTCATATATATATTAGCTAGATGGAACTACATTTATCTAACTTAGAAAGATGAACGCCTCAGAACAAATGCCTTGCCATTTCGACTTTCATCTAGGCACTTTGCTCAATTTCTCCTTCGAATACCGTTTCTAAATTCGAGTGTTTTGTAAATTGGCAAAGGGTACTTTTTTGTGCGTAGCATCAGCAGAGGACACCAGATGTCTGATCCCAACACGTGCACACTGAAAAGGAATTGTCAAGGAGAATTGAAGTGAAAATGTTTTAAATGCTTCTTATTCAGACTATTATGCAAATAGTTTTTGTGACTCGGTTCTCTTCCAAATCTTTCTCCTTTATTACCACCTTACGCACAACAAACTGCACTAGGAATTTGGAAGGCAAGGCAGCCAAGGTAAATACGAAGGCAACATAACCCGGCGAATTGATCGAGAAACAGTCGGCATGGTGATAGTTTTTCAGTCTTCACCCCAATCAGTCATGTACAGGACTTAGTCTCTCGGATGTCTTTGAAACGCCACATCAGTGCTCCTGTTGCTTTAAGAGTGAAACACCATATAAGGTTAATACGATGACGAGGATGTCGGAATGACCCAGCGGTTTGCATGTTTGCCCTAATCATATTCTATATGCTACTCATGTAGTTTTACAATGCGAGAATGACCCACCCCCACCTTCTAGGAGTAACAGCATCACGTGCGCAGACTTAAACGATGCGCCAAGCCATCCTGGGTTTTGCTGCAGCGTGCCTTCCTCCCATGGCCGGTTTCTGGGTCAATACAAGTAGTGGAGGGTCAATAAGATGACAAATTGGTTGCTGAGAGCAAGTCAATTCGCTTTACGGGTTTGAAATGTCCGTTAAGGGAGCGAACATCGATTAAGGCAAAGACGTACAATGTTGCCCACCCGCGGCGATGGCAGACAGGGGCCCGGCGGCATGTCTTTAGGCTGCTCTTACCGGCTCTACTGAGTTGTATACGACATTAAAATAGTGATAGGGGAAGGTGGGCAGTAAAACTTCACACATGCCCAAAATTTCATCTTTTCAAGAGCCGACGAGGAAACCTTGCAATCATACGTCCACGGGGGAGGCGCGTGTGAATTGAAGGCCACAGGTTTGCACCCAGGCCGGCCCACTTATCTGTGGTAGGACATTCTATTGAGCACCGTGAGTTCGATTATAAAAGCACGTGTTATCCGTGCCAGCACATCGTTCACTGTCATGTGCCCTATAAGTGTACCAGGTATCATTACATTCTAGTGCCAGTGTTTTTTAATCGTGGATTTAGGCTACCCAAGCACTTTGCACTACTGTGTACATGCAGAGCCCCATAACTATTTATCAAACTGTATTAACGCGAGCCAGCATTTTCAAAACAAGTCTAATTAAAATGCTGTTCTGAATTGCACGTTAAGCGTGCCAGTGCTGTTGGCACTGATTCCTCATGCAGGATCATATGCCACATGCAATTTGTCTCGTGAGTGGATTCCAGATTCTTTCAAAAGGCAATTCACAGTTGAGTCAGGTAGGATGAGCCCTTCCTTAGTTGACTGCAGTTAATCAAATATTCATTCATACTTTCTGCATACTGACACCCGACTGTGGTTGCAGAGTCTGCCATGGCTGTCGAATGGCAGGGTTGTAGAGGTCATTTGTTCTATCACTAAGCAATGATATCATGTAGTGCCAAACCATACACTGGAATGCTTTGGCTGCCAGTATATCTATACATTTTTCTTTTTTTTTAATCTGTGAAAAATTAACACGAGCAGGTTGGTTGCAAGATTGATTTGAGCATGGCAAATGTTTGATATATAAGCATTAAAAAAATGCCAATCGATACCAGTGCCTACAACAGATTCATTTACAGTAGACCAGAGTTTAGATCAATGTATTTGTAATTTTCACCTACAATGAAATGTCTAGTAATCACACATGCTACACTTGTTAACGCTTCGGGCCTTATTCCAAATATTCTGCTATTGATGCAGAATAAAACATATCTGGGACGTGAGTTTCAATTCTGCTCTATTACTAACATGATTGTAAATTAATGTCAACCATGCCTGTAATGCCACATTAACTACATAGGTCAAGTAAAATTATGAGCAGAATTCTGGTGTCCCCAACATGTTTTTTCCTATGTGGGAATGTCTGCGGGAATGGAGGAGTAAACATTTTTCTCAGGAGGGTTCAGAAATGTTTAAATACGCTTCTATATATATTAGAAATAATTTTGAAAGATGCTTGGAAGAGCTGAGTTTTATTTATATTATACAAATATACTAAAGATATCAAAGTGGGTTCAATCGATCAATTAATCCGGATTTGTAAAGCAGGATTTATCACCCCGTGGGGTATCCAGGCGTTGAGGTTCAGGTTGGTTTCATTTATGCAATACAGGTTTTGCAGTCCATAACGAGTGTGTTTATGAAGTGTGTATTTCTTCAAAATCTAAGTGGTAATTACAACCTACATTTTCATGCAAGATATCCGTAAATGCTAAGTGTCATGTTTGTTGTTTATTTAGAGAGGAGAGTCAACGTTGCTTCTTAGTGTGGCTGTGGCAGTGGTCTTATACTTTTTCTGGCATTTTTTAAGTGGATCTCCTACTTATGTTATGCAGTGTTTTATTTGCAGTCTTAATTATGGAAGAGGATTAATGAAACCTAGAATCAAACTTTTGTTTTGCTGTTGTTATTCTACATTTTCTGTTTCTTGTCTGGGGGTAGGGAACACCACATCATCAAGTGGCATCCTATATGTGTATCTTACCAACCTGGACTATGAGCTGGCACGCGGAATGCAGAGAATATTCTTACGTCAGCATAGAAAGTCTAAGATGTCTTCTAGTGAGGGTGAGATGTCAGGGTGAGGGGAAGAGTTGAAGGTTGAAGAGGAAAGCTATTCTGCCACTGAACGGGTATTCGTTATGTAGGTGTGCTGTTTCCAACAAACCTTTGAGTTAACCTTGTTGCTTGAAGTATCTGCATGCTACTTGACTCCTGGATGGCCTCCATAGATGTTCACGCAGCACTGGGGTCTGATGCAAGGGCTCATTGTGAGAGTAAGGAACTGATGATAATAATGACCTACCTTTGTTTGAGAACGTATTTTGAATTTGAGAGAGCGAGAGAGGCCTCTCTACAATAAAGAAGAAGGAAGGAATAGGCTGTTTCTTCGTAGATGAGCTGTATTGAGAGTGAGTGGATAAGGAGACTGAATCAGAAATAGGATGTCCTGCAATATTATTATTATTATTGATGATACAGGCCAAAGATGACTCCGGAGGAAAACAAGTAACGCAATGCCTGATCGAACGACTGACTTTGAATGGACTCAGTGGCAAGGCACTGGACTGGATAAAGAGCTTTCTCTCCGACCGCACCCAATGTGTCACCATGGGTGACCTTAGGTCGGATGAGGTTAAGATCACCAAGGGGGTTCCACAGGGCTCGTGTCTGAGCCCAACCCTTTTTAACACCTATTTGGCCTCCTTGGCAGACATAACAAGAGCCTTTGGTTTCTGTCCAGTGTCCTATGCTGATGATACTCAGCTGCTTTTTCCCTTTAAATCACTAACGCCGGAGGTTATACAATCTTTCTCCGAGGGGATGAAAGCAGTATCCCAGTGGATGTCTTCCAACTTTCTTCAGTGTAATGTTGGTAAGACTGAGGTGATGCTTTTCGGTGAGGCTAAGATCCAATGGTCTCCTGACTGGTGGCCACTAGACTTAGGTCCAGTTCCCGAACCTAAACAAATAATCAAGAACCTGGGGTACGGTTGGAGCCGGAGTTGACTATGAAACATCATGGCAATACCACAGTGGGATCCTGCTTTCACATGATAGGTCTCCTCCGTAGGATATTTCCATTCCTCCCGGACTCCATCAGAAGAACCTTGGCTCAGGCTTTAGTGATCAGCCAACTTGATTATTGTAATGGTCTTCTGGCGGGTGCAAATGAAGAGGTGCTAGACCGACTGCAAGTGGTGCAGAACACAGCAGCCAGGCTAGTCCGCAATGCTCCCCCCAGATCTCCATCTAAACCACTGTTGGATAAACTGCACTGGTTGTCCATACGTCAAAAGGGTGAGGTTTAAGACCTGTTGTACTATACATAAAGGTTTACATGATTTAGGACCGGCCTATTTGGCTAATAAATTTGTACCATATGTCCCTACACGCACACTAAGGTCAAGTGAGCAGTTGCTGCTGAGGGTACCCAAGATCAGCAGGACTAGACTGGGTGGTAGGGCTCTGTCAGTGGTGGGTCCTATCTTGTGGAACGCTCTCCCACTCCTATTGAGACAATGCTCCGACCATCTCCTTTTCAGGAAACAACTGAAAACTTTTCTGTTTAAACAAAATTAGCTGTATCTTTGCTTTTAAAATTATGTAATTGATTCATTTGTTTTTTTGGAAACTCAGTAAGATGTTCGGATATTTGCTTCCTGCTGTCTTGAGCGCGGAGATACTCCTCTGGGAGTTTATTCCAAGCGCTATACAAACCCGCAAATAAATGCTTCTCCCTGCCAATATCCATCAGTCCTTTTACATGAAGGAAGTGGTCCACAGAATCCTCGTAGGATTTTATAATATTGACACATTACCTGGCCATAGTTCTCCTTAATTGGGAGACAGTAGCTGCTCCAAAATACCAATAGTGCATTTCATGCCATGTTTCGGGACCAACCGTGTAAAGGAGGTAGATGTCTAGGCATCTCCTATGGTTGTTAAGCAGCAGTTGAAGGACTGTTAGTGCGGGTCAGTAACTGACTGAGGTACAACATTGCAAGATGACAAAACCTCTAAGACAACAACACAATTTTAATTTTCAGACTAAAAGGGCTGCTACTCTATTGTAATAATGTATTTCCCATGGTCATCTTCCAGGTACATGCAGGTAACATAGTGTAGGAGCAGAAATATATTCCTGGTTCCTTAAATATGGCATTGTATCACCATTCTAAGATTCTCCCCGAAATAGTTTAAAACCTTTTCTCCCACTTAATATATGCATATCTGATGGGATGTCACTTAGGCATTTTCTGAAGAACCATCAATTGTGTAAACCAGGTATTATGAGCCCTAAGAATATTTCAACAGGAGTTCATATTGGGTTTTGCCCCCTCTCCCAGATTTTCTGGAGGAGATGGCCCTGTGAGTCTCAGTAAATTGAACCTGCTGGTTCAGGGGTTTCAGACACTGATTGTAAAGATGCAAATGCACCCATGCCAGTGGAATACCTTGGTGTGTGAGTTGTGCCACACTCATTTTATTTAACCAGTGTAAAGGGATTGCAGGATCGTGGCCTACTTTGGAATGTGAGTCATTTAATCAAGTCCTCCAGGATCTGGGGTATCCGAGACCCCGTCATGGTGACACTGGGCTAGGTGATAGCCTCTTCCCAGAGCACCAATCACAATTCAACATTAATCATGCCTGTGTTAGGGTTTAATCATTTGATCAAACTATAGCTCTGTCAGTTGGCCATTTGTTGATACCCAAAGAGCCCCAGACATGCTGGTCTTTATAGATGTTCTCCTCTTTGATTATCTCATTGTCTCCTCGAAAGTGTTGCCGGTGTAGGGTGGAGTATGTATGCCTGAGCACAGATCTCCAGGTTTGTTTTCGATACATTCTACGCCTACCTGAACCCTAACAGATATTGCTTCTGCAGTGTCTATCAGTTTGTAATAAATGACAGCTACCTATGGCTTAGTATGCATTCAACCAAGAAGCACATACCAACGACTGTTTCTTTTTGCTAAACACTGTATTAGTCCAAAATAAAAATAAAAACAGTGCATGGTTTAAAAAAGTTTCTTGGACTAACTCAAAATACCATACTAAAGTGATGCAGTGCGATTAGCATTCAAGGTTCCACAGAAATTACATTAAAATAATAGCACAAATGCATTCATAATCTGAAACAAAGAGGGTGTTCCGAACACAGAAGAAAACATTTTAGCGTAGAAAAGACTACAAGTAATTTAACAGAAGATCAATAGTGAACGTAGCAGTTCTAGATGTACATACCTCAAGGCAACCCATCTGACGCATAAACAATATGTTGTACATACTGAGAGTTAACTAATGTGAAATAGGTAGCTATGTGTTCAGAGGAAATTAAAACACTGCAAGAACCTTATATATTCTTTGAAAATTAGGCACACAGTTAAAGCCTTTACATAGTGAGGCAGAAATGTATGTATGTAAAAAATGTTTTTCTCATCAAAATGGAATTATTTACGTGTCTATGACAAGCCAGGGTCTATGAGTGTTGTACAAAGGCCCTCATACACTCTAACTCATGGGTAGCGGTATATCTTGGTTCTCTGCTAGAAGAAGTTAGGTGGTTGGTTTTATCATTGGGTCCTTTCCGCCTGAGTTTCCATTTCTCCAGGCAGTAAACTTTCCTCCACCTGGAGGGAGACCATCTGGTTCTGTGATGGTCGTGATTTGTTTGTTTTTGGCAAAAAAAGTGAAATATTAAAAATACATCCTTTCCTGTACACTTTGTTTAATTTGTCAGGAAGGGGTACGATTAAAAACAGTGTGTGGTTCTCTGGTGGATGTGCGAGTCGTTCACCACACCTAGATAGTTATTCTTCAATGGTCGACATGCTTCAGTCCATTGGTTTCTCTAAAGATTGGTGGACTTTCATCAGGACCACAGTCATTAGCGATCATAGGTGGAGCGCTCTAACAATTGGATACGTTAATGTCACTTACTCATCTTCGTCATTGTATCATTTAATAGACAAAATTATAGCTTATAGTTCTGCCTATAGATCATTTGGAGTTTTGCTAATGCTCCATCAGGTGCTACGGGAGCTCTCATTGGTGCCACTTGCACTTCCTTGCTGCTGCTGCTTAGCGTGACCAGGAAGCAGTCCAATACAAAAGTATTGCCAGGGCTTGGCGGTAGTTTGTGATGGCCTCAAAGTGAGTGGGGTGTTAGATGCTGCAATGAAATACATTTCTTAAGAGTAATATCAGGGGTAGGGGAGTAAAAGACTCAGATGTTTTAACAAAACAGAAACATGTATATGCCTGCACCATTATTCATCAGAGGTTTTGTTTCTGCTTCTGTGTGTGATTAAATAAAGAAGAGTGCAAAAGGCACTTAGCCATTTTTATGACACATAAAAATAAAATGTATGTAACTTGCCCCACTCCCATCTTTTGTCTTTTGTAGTACACTACAAATTCTGCAAACATAATTTCAAGAACACCCATCTAATTCATTGGATTATAGAACTCCCTGTCTTGCCAATGGGTTTAATCTAAGTGGCGCCTGGTGCCAACTGTTCTCAGGCAAAGCTAGCTTTTGATGCAGCTACCCCCGGCTGCTTTGGATGATTGGCTGGAGGGGATCCTTGGATTGCTTAATGGGTACCAATGCAGTTTTGTGTGCATGTATAAGGGGCATTAATCTAATCCGCTTCAAAGTACTTTCTCCCCATTGAAGTTGCATTGCAAAATCAGTTTCCTTGGCATTCCTCTACAAATACAGGTGATCCTAGTCGTGTTAGATTAATTCTTGGTGGGTCTTCCTCCCATGTCCCTTTTTTACTTTCAGCTAATTCCCATAACTCTCATAGTGTTGTTCTTGGAAAAATTAGACTTAGACGTATGCCTTTTATCTAACCCCGGGCGGAGACCTCTGCTCCGCCCGCGGAGTGTGCAGAGATTTGCTTCCTCCGCGTTCCGCAGAGAATGCAAATCTCCACACACTTCGCAGTGGAGCAGAGTTGGCCAGCCCCTGCCTCCACCCCCCTTATATTGACAAGTAAATCTACATTACTTGCTAGTAAATTAAAACCACTTACCTTGCATGCGGCGTCCCTGGGCTTCCCTCTTCCTCACTGTATCAGTAATCCTTGAGAAAACTGCACGCGCGCCTGCGCATTTCTCACCAAAAAAATGTGCATGTGTGGGTTCGCACCATGCACAGTTTTCTCAAGGATTACCCAGACGGCGAGGAAGAGGAGGAGGACAGCCCAGGGATGCCGCATGCCAGGTAAGTGGTTTTAATTTACGAGTAAGTAATTTAAATGTACTTGTTAATATAGGGGGGAGGCAGATGACGTTGCGGAGTTTGTTCACAACTCCATTGACCTCAGCATAGCCCCACTACGCCCAGGGTTACTTTCATATTGGCAAGCAGATATGTTCTTCGGTGTAGTGTCCTCCCCAGCCGAGTTTCCCGCTAATGACTATGCTTCATATAACACTTCTTTATTCTTCTGTGTGTAACTGCGAACTCAACATTCTAAATCTGCATTCACTTCACCACGCTCTAACACTCGTGTCACAGTTCTATGAAGTTCATCAGGAGCCAAATGGGTTTTGTCATTGATAATCAGCACGTCACTACATCGCCCCCCTCTGTTAAATAAAAAAGTAACATTTTTTTAGAAATAAGTACAATTATAAGTCTTTAATGAGTCTTTGTGGCGCTCTGATCACACATACCGACTATGTCTTCGGAAACTGGAGACAGGCAGTCAAAGTGTCAATGATCTGCATTGGAGATGTAGGAACAACAGCTATCAAGGGGTCTAAAATTGTCCTTTCAGACCTAATCTCTACATTGACATCAGTGCATGACAAGCCAGATGTCAGAAATGTGAGGAATCTCACATGATAGACTTTCAAGGACGTTGAACAGTCACCATGTTTCCTTTGCCGGTCACAACAGGAAATTGCTCAGCATAGACGCGAGCATCAGATTTCCATTTTCTAGGCTGAAAGACAAGCATTCTATCTCCTCTAATGATTGTAATGCCCTTGGTATGTCGGCGCTTATCTGCATAGGCTTTTATTTTTCTTTTACTTTCCCGATCTCTTAAACGGGTTTCTTCCTCATCACTTGATGTTTTGTGGTCCATTGAGGTAACTTGGCTGACATGACTCTCCCAAACATCAAGGTTACAGGGCTTTCACCTGCGTTCGAGTGCGAGATCGAACAGTAAACTCGAAGTTTAGGATTTAAGATAGTTTTATAGTTGAGCTTTTCCAATACAGCATGCTGAACAGCTTCCTTGAGAGGAGTCATGAAACGTTCGACAAGGCCATTTTCTTGTGGCTAAAGAGGTGTGCTCTTCTGATGCTTCACATTAGGATGACTGAGAAAGTCTCTGAATTGTCAACTGTTCAAAGGTGGGCTGTTGTCAGATTTTATAATCGCAGGAACACCCCATGTCGTGAAGATGCTGTCTAATCTCTCAATTACTCTTTCTTTAGTGGTGGATGAGTGATCGTCTGACAATGGAAAGCGGGAGAATTAATCAACTATCACCATCAGGTGATGTCCATTGTCAAGAGGACTGAAGAATTCAATGGCAGTTCTTTCCCATACATGCTTTGGGTTCTTTGGCATGTTTAAAGTGTGTTGAGTGGTTTTCAATGAAAGCAGTTGCATGGATGATAGACCTTCAATTCTCTTTCAATACTCTCTCTGAGGAGGGGAAATCAGACTCAGTCTCAGAGAGCTTGCTTTGTGGCAATGAGTAACAGTTCATCTTTAACATTTTTAAACTTCTGATATTCACTGGCATTTAAGTGTGCTGGTTTCAAGTCTGATGGGCAGTAATGTCTTTCAGTTTTAACATGTCACTATCTTGACTCGTGGCAGCGACAATTTTTTCCAAAGAAATGACAGCGGGTGTGCTTGATTTCACAATTAAATTTATGCAGGCTTCAACCGTCTTGAAGGGGACCCCATGGCACTGTAGTAGCACTCGTGAGAAGTCGCCAGCAGGGTTTTGAACCTTTCCTGGATGGTGCACAATTGTGCAGTTTTATTCTTGTAATCATAAACCCCAACGTTCAATGCAAGGAGGCATCTTAGCCTTTGCATTGCGAAAGATGGTCAGCAATGCTTGATGATCCGTCACAAGCGTGGAAGGCTTACCATACAGGAATACGTGGAAATGTTCAACAGCCCACACCGCTGCTAAACTTCCTTTCTCAGGTGGTGAATTAGCATGTACAGTTTGGGGCAAACTTCTGCCTGCGTAAGCCACAGCATTTGGGTGTCCACTGTGCAAGAATTGCGCTTAACCCGACTGGGCTAGCATCAACAAAAACCTCCTGTATGAAGCTCTGAATGAAAGCATGCCATTTCAGTAGTGTTCTCCATAGCTAATGGAAAGACGCTCGCATTTCATCACAACTATACCTTTTTATTTTTAAATATTTCCCATCTGAACAACCTTTTTAGAATCATGCAGAGAGTAACTGAGTTAAATGCACTGATATTTCTACAAAGAAAGTACAAGTGGATGCCTTTTGTCAGTTTTCGAAAGGACACAAAAAGATGAAAATTAAGTTAACACTTTACAATTATTATATGCTTTTTTCCCAAGAATCTTTGGGAACTAATGGCAATGTAATTCCGTACGTAATACTTTACTGCTTTTTAGTCACTGCATAAGTACTGCCTATAACAATTTGGAATTGTATTTGCATATTTACCTATTAAACACCGTTTATAAAAGAAAATATTAAATGGAAATTTGTGAATTAAACCCTAACTTAACCGAGTCCCACTAAATACTTGCTTTAATTGTTACTTCTGATGTCATAATTTCTGTTATATTTTCAGTGACATTGTAAAGTAATCTGCTTAGCCGCTCTGAGATGTATTTAGATATCAGCCCCCATGATTTATTGATTTAAAGGCTTTGTTGAAAAGGACACAAACAATTTATCTAAAGGTAGGTTTGTGAAAGCTTAATTTTGACTTAAGTAAAATATAATGCAGACACCACTGCATTTCCAATTGGATAATATACATGAAACATGTTTTACGTATAATACTTTATTTGTAGTCAAAACAGTGTTTCCTACAGACACAAAAGAGGGGATGGCAATGCAGGTATTTTCTGAACATCGGCCTTATTCTTCCTCTAATTGGGTCTCATTTGACCGTTAGGCTCAACATTTAGGAGTCGCCAGGGGTCGCAGCTGTGACCCCTAGCTTGCCCCTCGTGACCCCTAGCACTTCCTTTGTGACCCATGGTCTCATGGGAAAAGGTAGCACCAGGAATACAGTGACCACTTGTGCCAACAAACGTTGGTTAGTTGGGGCTCCACTCGCTTTGTTTTCAGTCATTATTTTATTACACTAATAATGAATAATATTACACTAGTCACTACTAGTGTAAAAACATGGAGTACAATTAGGTGGAAACCGACCTTAACTGGGAGCTGAGGTAAGTAACAAATTGTTTTTAAATGTCTATTGCATGTGTGCTCCTGGGTGAGAGTGTGGTTACACGAAGGAGAGTGTATGTAAGTGTGGGTGAAGGTCACATGACGTGTGATTTCTATTCCACTACCCCTGGTATTTTGGTGAATTGAGGTCCATGCTGTTCAGTTCACTTGTATTTCACTGAACAAAAATTTGAACTGTTTTTCTAAAAGATGACTTTGATTAATGGATCTCTTCCCCGTGGCGCCTTTTCAGTGGCAAATTTCCATATGCATGCAAGACATTCAAGTTTTCAAGGTCCATGGTCCTTGCATGAGTGGAAAACCCAAACATTTTCTTTAAACTCTGGTACCTGTAGTCCTGTTTATCAGTGGTAAAACAGGACTGCAAGTACTGAAATAAAAAGAAACAGAATCTTCTGGTTGTCCTATGGGAACATGACAAACCTCAGATCTCTGATGCATGATATTAAATGTGATGCCGACTTAAGAGGTCTGTGGTATTTGAATTTATTTCTTTAACAGGTGCTTATGGCATCCAGTAATGCCTTTTATCCAAAGGCAACACCAGACGTACAGAGTTTATGCCAAAAAAGAACAAAATGGAACAAATAAAAACAAACTAGAATCAAACATAGACACACAAGTGCTTTTTCAGCTCGTCTAAGTTATGCAACGTTGATATGGCTACCATTAAAATATTTTATTCTGGAGTATTGTTACTCTAGTGTTCCTCTCTCAGGTCCAAAGTTTTCACAAGAAATCTTCCTGTCCACTTGGTTATTTCTTCTGAGATATTGCTCAGTGGGAAGAAGATACGGTCATGTTCATCACTCTCCATTTGTTCCTTATTTAGTAGACGATAATAAGCTATAACCTCTAACCTTGGTGTAAAGAGGATATATTAGCAAGAAAGGGCTCATGTCTTCAATTTCCCTACAGTGGCAGACCACGAGATCATTTGCTTCCCTCTCTTTAAAGTCCTATTAAGTGGTAACATGTCACTTCTTGATAGCGCAAAGAGTCTCCTTTCTCTGTATTTTGTTATTTTGGCTAAATATGGCTGAACAGTCTCTAAGGAATCAAATAGGCCTACTTGGCCTAAAGACTGAAAGGTTTCTAGTGCTCTCATATTCTTTTCTATCTCTGATATGATAAGTTTTATGTTGATTGTCTTGCTCATCTGTCTTATTGGCATTATTTTTATGGTTGGTTTTGCTGATGATGTGACAAGTCCTACCCTCTTGGTTTCTTTGATCCAGCAAGTCATGAAGATTGATTTATCACTAACTTTAAAATGTTCACTCCATGCTTTATCAACGAATTGTTCTTCTGCCACTTTTAGTCTTTTCATGCCATATATTATTGGAGTGATTTCACATCTTCCCTGTATTGAGGAAAGCTGATATTTGTTTCCAGTTCCACAGCAAGGAAACCTCTTGGTAGCATTAAGAAAAGCTTCTAGAGCTTCCTTTTCTGTATCCCTATTTCTGATATTGAGTTAACATAATGTTGTGGTACATTCTTTACTTTTATATCTATACCAAAATCTTGTAAGCTGAGCTGAACATTTCAACCAACCCACCATTTAGCAAGCAAAACATCAGTCCATATAATAGCCATAGTTAGAGGTGCTGCATGGCAAATAATCATAGAAAGCAATACGAATTAAAAAATATAAAAAAAGAAATACTGATGAATTAACATTAGTGCATTTTCTATATGATATTGATACTGGTGACCTCTTTAATGAAGAATCTGTAGCCACCGTGATGGGGTGTTATGTGAGCTAGTCAGACTACTGGGAGTGAATGGTAATGGAGCATTTAATGCAGTGCTGTTGAAGATGTGTCTAACCAGGGCATCTTTTTTGCCTACCTGGTGAATACTATGATTTTCAGATTGGTTTCTTGGTTAAGACATATTACCAGCCCTCTCCATGATGATGGTTTAACCATAGAAAGGTAACAGGTCCAAATCCAAGATGAGACCGTTATTTCCTGTTATGTCAGTTTTTGTTAATATCACAAATAAATAAGCATTACCAAGTGTATTATTTGCCCCTTGCTACAATTTGAAACCTTGGGTTTTGCTTTTAGATTTCTTACAGTCTGAATTTCCACACATGGATTCCTCTCTGCTTTTTTCTCCTTCCTGATATCGGGATGCATTTGATGCCTTGCTGATTTCTCCAGTATTAACCTTGATCTTCAATCAAGAGTAACAAGAATGCCAAGGAGGTGTTCTCCCCTTTGTGGGTGTTTGCTCTTAACAGAGACAATCTTAAGGAGACACTTGACACCTTTCACTTATACTTTTCTGTGCCAGGTGACACAATGGCAAGCGAGAGGGGTGCCTTTCCCTCGGGCAGTGAAGAAGATGGCCTTAGTATCCAGTGCTCGACCTTTACATTTAAAGTTTGTAAATATATTTAATGAAAACCTTCAGTATTTGTGACCGAACATTACCAGACTGGCATACTCTTTGAATGACAATGCAGCAAATGCCAACTTTAAAAGTGGAGCGCTTGTCATAAAAATATTCAACACAAAAAACAGGAAATGTATGATGCTGCTGAACAACATCTAGATTTTACTGTAAGCCTCTTACGTCTAGGTAGATTAGAAGTATTCTAAATGAAACCTAATCTTGTCAGCAGTAGATGGAATGACGAAGGGTTTTTTATGTTACCTGCCCACCTTGTACTAAGGAAATCAACATCTATTTAGATGGAAGTTCTTAATCCATTTAGTTCTAGTGTTTCATTTAGAAACATAAAGTATTTCTTTTGATTGTCCTCATTTCATTAGTAACCATTGCAATGTTCTATCTGTGAATGTCAGGACTTACCAAAGGCGATGAAACAATAATGCTCTAGGTTCTTGTGCCCATTTGGCTTTCCACAATAAAAGCAAGACAACATGTTAATGGGAAAAGACGAAACAGCGTAAGCTATGCTGCATGCAAACTGGCACTATCACTTCCGTCAATGACCCGGAAGTGATGAGACACATCATCCAAGAGAGCCTCGCTATACTGGAGCAGATTTACACGGAAAGCAAGCACTGTTCAGTTAAGAGGCACGTTGGGAACCCTAGCAGAGCTGATCACTCTGTTTAATCCATACCATGAGAATTGAGGCATTAGATTCAACACTTTCAGCTCCAAACTATTTATTCAGTCAAAGATCTCTTAGTAAGTCGTTATTAGGGTAATTTAAAGTCATTTGTCTTTGTGGATCATTAGGGTGTTTGTTTTGCTGTCCTGATTTACAAAGACTTGGAAGCCAGCTTATTCTCATTGAGGTTAAATGAGACTTTGCAGACACATTATAAGACTACATTATTTTTGCTAAATTAGCTTTTTAACCTTGGGGAGAAAGCCATATCCTCAGGTGATGAGGCAATTCAAAGTTTTTTTTTTAAATTCAATTAACAATGATTTTGCCCCTGCATTAATATTTGTATAATTGGAGCTATTCGTGATTGTTTTCATCTCAACTCCTATTGACAGTACAAAAGAAGGCATAGCAATAAGGTTCTCGCACATAATAGGCACTGCTGTCAATGAGTTGAATAGCATAGACAGCAGAGCCTGTGGCGATCTTGAGCATATTTTTCTGTAGGCCAACATAGGGCACTAAGAGATTACATATCTGACAGAGAATAATAATGGCAACAGCTGGAATGATCTACACATAAAGCCCAAAATATCCAGAAAAAAGCAACAGTACGGATTATCACACATACAATTAACACATTAAAGGAAACTGTCACTCAGAGAGGCATGTGGAATTTAGGTAGGTGTTCTTTTTGAGCCATCAACGTTTTTCTCCTAATGAATAATAATTTGCAGTTTACACTACAATAATTTGCACCCCTTCATAATCATTTGAACCTTTTGTCTAATCAAGATGATGACACTATCACTTTACTTACCAGTTGGTGCACAGTTGTGCTCTGAAAAGACGACATCACCCGCTGATAGAAAGGAAAGATATATGAAGAGACACAAATGTAATACTGTGCTTATGTCTTAAAATGTGTATGTTTCACCCCTATTTTCAGACCTTACCCATGTTATGCTTCTGCTACGTTATTATGTATATTTTGGCACTTTATTCCAAGAATCTTAAAAAGAAAATTGACACAGCGCCGCATAATATTAAGCTTTGTCATATTTCTGTGTTTTGTGATCTGTGATTGGAGCAGCTTTCAGAGATACGGGTATTTATTGCACTTAGGTGATCATTTTATAAAGCCCTGCCTTTTTTGGTCCATGAGGTTATGTGCAGCTGTTTATACAGATGGCCCCGATTTTGCTTAGTTTTTTACTTGGTGGCTCAACAGTTCAGGACCACTTAATATTGCCATTTTGCTGAACTTTGTCAGGCCTTGCAGAGTCAGAAAATAGTGAAATCACATCCTTAAATATGAAATATGGGCAAATCTACAACCTGCAAGCATTCTTCTGTGTGTATGTTTTCTTTTCAATGAACCATTAGAATCCACTTTTTCCCAAACCTCCATCTTTGTGCATTTACTATATTTCATGAAAATAAATCTCCACATATGGAAAATACCAATACCCAAATAAACTAGGTATCTTAGGTAGAATAGATAGCCTTACTGTGACAATGTTCCTCCAGGACGCTATGCCCATCATAACCTATGCTAGTTGTGCTATTCTGCTTTAAAGATTGGACAAAACCGAATGAAAATCAGACAACTTCTTCGAGAGTGCTACGGAAAAAAATATTTTAAAATAAAAAAAATAGCTATTCTTAAATCTAAAAAACGATTCTGCACACCAATACGGTCTCCTTTAATAATTTACGTGCTTGAAATAGTATATTTTTTACTTTAATCCTCCCTTCGTTGGTCTCATTTCTATTTTTACTTTGTTTAATACATAGCTACAGTGTTGTTTAAAAATGCAGTAAAAATATAGAGCAGCTAGCTTTTCGTACTATTTTTCTGTGTCATTGTTCTGAATATCGGGGACTCTCTTGTAAACTAAAGTAACATTGTCAGGTATAGGTAGCTAGAGACCAGCTTAATAGGTGAATTTTAGGACCTGCAAAGAGAATAAAAAGTTGTGTTATTTTCGTGTTGCAATATCTGTCGACACATACCAAAAACAAAGAAACATTTTGTTTATCTATGTCATCCTATCAGTTTATCATAACTGCACTTCTCATGCATTGCTTGTGGGTAAGTGTGGGCGTTTTCGTGAATTAGGGGCTGCTGTAATGTTTTTGAGAAATGAACGGAGAAGAAAAAGACTTTAGAGATTAAATTGATCTTGCTCTAAATTAAGACAATGTAATTTCTTGTAAATCCTAACCAGAAAAAAAGGCGCTGCCAGAGACTAAATGTAGAACCTCACCATCAAGTCGGAAACATGTCAAAAAATGAGTGCATAGCTGAGACCTGGCCTTCTCTTACCTTCTAGACCCCTTCAAGACTCCCGAGAAAAAAAGCTTAATAGGTGCAGAACTCTGCAATGTCAGCTGATAGGTGTCAACTGCTATTTAACTGTAGATATTGGAAGAACGCATTGATTTTATTTTACAATTGGCTTTTTTTCTTTATTTCTTTTCATTTCTGGGTAAAGTTAAATATTCATAATTAACAAACGAAGAATCACATATGATACAAGGAAATAGCAACATTATGAAGCAGTAGTTAAAAAAAATTATGACTCTGCACATGCAGGATTTTCCCAATCAGGGAGCACAAACAAAGTCAGCCTTGAACCAACTCTCTCTCCTAAAGAAGGTCAAACCACCTTTTCCAGAAATTCATTTCAGAGTTGCTGTTCAAGCACCTGTACTCCTATACCTGGATGGTGGTAATCCCTTACTTCATGGCCTCCCAGACTCGGCACTGGCACACTTTAGGGAAATCCTACACAACACAGCAAGCCTCATCCAGGGTCAGAAGAAATATCATCACATTGCCCCCATTCTGAACAAACTCCATTGGCTACCATTGCCCACCCACACCATCCTCAAAACCAGCTGCATACATACCCCTAAAAACTTTCATTGATCGATGCCTATCCCCTATTCTTTTTTTTTTGGTTGGTTTTATCCAGCGCAAACTCGACCCAAAGGTATCAGAGCGCTTTACATGAGCACCAGGGGTGTATTATTGAAAGTGCCCCGGGGGCGCAATTGGCATTTGTACCCGCTTTGTGCGCCCCTGGGGCAAATTTGTATTACAGAAGGGGCTGCAGACACTTGCGCGGCCCCATCTTTAATACCAATAGCAGTGGTGCACTGCAGGGGGGAATCCCTCATTTGTATGGGGGCATGCCCAATGCAAATGAGGGAATCCCTTTGCTTCTGTGCCTGCGCCGTATTACAGATACAGGCCCAGGGGCAAAAAAGCCCTCAGGAAGTGCACTGCCAGTGCGCCCCCTGATGGCAGCACTCTGGTGAGGGAAATGGGGTCCCATGGACCCCCCATACTTCCCCTTGCAGGCAAATGCAGTAACACACTGCACCCACCTGTAAGGTGATCTCTAATCCCCTTCAAAAGTGCAGGTGGGTTGCCGCCTGCACTGTGAAAACACAGAGTGGCTGTAAAGCAGCCACTGTGTTTTGCGGCTGAATGCAATGACATTAGGGCATCGCGAGTTTGCGGCTGCCATGAGGGCAACACATTCATCGTAATACTGGTGCATTTTCATTGTTTATGCCGGGAGCATCTTTTTAAAGGTGTGCCCTGGTCAAACAATGAAAATGTGCTTATTGTGTAATGTGGTCCCAGTTGCATTACGGACGGGCACATTCATTTTGTTAGGCACATGCAGATTAAGTGATTTGCTCAGAATGACAGCATGTTTTCCTGCCAATTCTCGAACTAGGTCTCCAGCTTCATGGTCTAGTTTAAAAAAAAGGATTATACTAATTCACTGATGTTTACAAAGTTGATTACATTTTTTAAAAACTCACAGAGTAAGTGTAAATCAAGTTTGATACCTTTGCTCACGTGTACCTAAAACTGTGTAGTTCAGTAAGTACTTGCAAGCTGAATAAAGATGACATAACTTACATCCATTCACAAGCACTCATTTAGATGATCATAATTTGTTGTGTGCAATCAAGCTGCCATCCATTCCCAGGCTGTAATGCAGTTACTGATAAATACTGCTCCTGGAGACATACTGACTCATTTATTGAAGTTCTTTCGGCTCAAATGCCTTTTGCAGCAAGAATTAATCATACATACACATGTTCTTTCAATTTTAACATTTAAAATGTTAACATATAGATGCCTCTGTAGGCCAATACCTAACGAAATTTGTGGATATGACATACCAGTAAATCTAGGAGTGTTTTGTGGCTATTTCTTTACTCTTCAATTATATTTCCCCTATTCCCCGAGAATCTCCATTCTAGCAAGTGCTTTCTCTCTTTTGCCCAGCATATTGCCAGATACTGTCCCACTAGACTTGTAGGAGCATCGGACAAGTCACACAGAATGTAGAACACATTTTCATCCTGTGTTTCCCAGTGGTCATTTGCCTGTGATCGTCTTCCTGTGAGTTTCGTCGATGGGCAGTTAAAATGGGATCGGATCTGGTCTTTCTTTTCGTCACAGATGCAGATGTCTTTGGGAGCCATATTTATTTTACTCAGCGTTGTTCCAAGAAGGAGGCTCCACTACCTTTCAGGTAAACAGCCTTATTTCGCTAGGGCTTATCAGACTTGCCACATATGGTTGTATGCATAAAGGTGTGAAATAACCATATTAGGACTGATCCATAGAAGATGACACGGGCCTTCAGTTTTCTTTCTTGCTCCCGCACTATCATTTTTTTCTTAACTTAAGTAAATGCACTTTTCAACTTTATTGGTTTTAGGCTTAGCTCTGAGATGCCTGTGGCAAGGCCTAGAAGCGACACTTCAGTTTTTTTAGGCCAAAGTATATTTAGGAGCTTGGTTCATATTCGAGTGTTCTTTTCCAGGCTTTACCGAGACATTGGTCTTAGTTTGAGTTCCAGAGTTTCAGTGCATACTTTATAACTTTATAACTGACAGCGGCATCTGTATAGAATAGGGCTGTCGACGACGTCGGATTCCAAGGTGACGATACGAAAGCTGGCTGGGAGAAAGAGAATTGTTTTCCTCCTAGTGAAAAATACCTTATTGCAATTTCTAAGCTCTACACCATATTGCCAATGTTTTTCTTTGCCTTAACAGTAACACAATCCTCTGAGAAATTTGGTTGTTGGTTGAGGGATGAAACCCTAAACAAGCAACATACACAATCCATGTCCGGTTTAAACACAAAAAGACATTAAATTAACCTGTGTTTAACCCTTTGGTAGCTTGGCACAAACGCTGTCTGACTTTCCTAAGAGCCAATGTGTAAATTTTTTTTGCAGCACTTAAGCAGTTATAAAGTGAAAATACAACACAAGAAAAATCCCATACTAATTTAGAAAAATAGAGAACATTGTAATAAATAATTTGAACCAAAACAACAATAATCTAATGAATGGAACCAGAGTTCTGAATTTTTTAAGTTTTAAGTAAAAAACAGCGCCTAAAAGATCAAAGTGCTAACTGTGGACATCTAGTTGCGTGATCGAGGCAAAGTTAATCGCTATTGCGAACCGCAATATAGCGTGGTTCGGATACACATAGTGGATAGAGCCCTGTCTTGGCTTCCCTTTGGACTAAGAAAACGTTTGGAAGAAAAGTGTCTGAGAAAGTAAAGTTCAGCATTGTGATGCAGCCAGTGGTGTCTGAAGGCATGGCGTCATCATCTGCTGGATGAAATTGCTGTGTAGATTTCTACAATCGGGCGTAGTCTTTTTTTGGATGTCGAAAATCTATAGTGGGACGAAGTTGCTCGCTGTAGCCAACAAGGGCTCCACAAGGCAGGATAACCCTTCTATAAGGAGCTGCTTAACGGGATTTGCTGCTGTGGAGAACAACATAGCGGGAGCTGCCAGGAAGTCAGGTTGAAGGGGCTACACCTTGGGTGGACTGGTAACAGGTAGGTCCTGGTCTCCTCTCGGTTCACAGAGCACTTTTTGACAGAAAATGTTATAAGTCCAAAGATTTGGATTTGGGTAAACTGGGCAGCACGAGTTTCTAACAGCCTAATAAACTAAGTTGGTCTTTGTTATGGAAACCTGGGCCAATTAGCATTCTGGCCCAGAATTAATTGCAGCGATCCCCCAGGATATGATATCTTTTACCTGAATGGACCCAATAGAAGGGTTCGGGGGTTGGCAGTAGTCTAGCATGACTATTTTCCTGCAGTTTTTACTCCCATCTTCGGGGAGGGGCTTGAAGCTCTACTGTTCAATCTTGAACTTACTAAGACATGCCATTCAATGGAATGCTGATTTACCGCCCTCCAGGGCAAAGAGCCAGCTTTATGGATCAGATCAGTTCACTTCTTGAATCAACCATTTTAGGTTCAAATTTCACAATCGTCAGTGATTTTAATTTCCACCTGGAAAATCACACAGATTCCGGTTCCAGAGGACTAACAGATATTCTGGCTTGCTTTGTATTATCACTAGGAACCAGTGGTCCTACTCACTGTGTGGGACATATGCTTGATGGGATCTTTACTAACAATCCCAATGTCATCAATCTGACCTTCTTTCCTTTGACCTGGAGGGATCATTACACAGTGAATTGGCTAATATTGTCTCAGGAAAATCCATCTTAGGCACCCCAAATAAAAAGTTTTTACACAGAGCCTCACATAAAATTCAACCCACATAATATTACTCATTACTTATGTCCTCACTACCCAGATTAACAGACCGCGTTAACAAATGACTGAGGGCTATTCTAACTGGCTGAGCACTGTCCTTGATTCGATTGCCCCAACCAAATCTAGGACCACCAAGGTCCATAAGGTACCTCAACCATAATTTGGTGAGACACTTAAAGCCTCCAAACAAGTTTGTCACAGGTAGGAGTGCAAATGGCGCAAAACATAAGAAGTCTCAGAGAAAGTTAAAATAAACAAAATCTGCTGGAATACAAGAGTCTTGTTCTCACCACATAGTCAGCCTAGCAATCGCAACCTGCTCTGCAAGTGGAGAATTAGAAATGCAAAGGCAGGCGGTAGGGCCTTTTCTCATCTAGCCCCCAGCCTTTGGAACAGTCTCCCTGGGGAAATCCGGTCCTGCCAAAACTGCTTGAGACCTGGTTGTTTTAAGATTCTACGGCTCATTAGGTGACCGCTTCTCAGGTGCCAAGAGATCCCCCTGGGGATGATTCGTTGCACCCTACAAATGAGGATAATAATAATAATAATAATAAACCGGTCAGAGCAAATCAAAATAGCCAGGGTCTCTAACAAAACCCTTTTTCAAACCATAAAAGACTTACTATACCTACAGTGAGCAATTCTGCAGCCAATAAAAATAGCCAAACTGTTTGTAACTCTTTAGAGAGTTTTTTCAGGATAAGGTTACGACTATCTACAAAAAATTTCTGCCAACAATATGCCTACTCCTGATATCAGGCAGGCCTCAGAGTCATCCTGCACTGATGACACACAATTGTTGTGTCACTTTCAAAAGAAGAGACCAACTCTCGTGATACATTTAGAAACTGCATGAGTGATATAGGCAAATGTATTGCAATTGCTTGAAATTGAATTAATCCATCTATTAGGCATTAATCCATCTTTCTGGTCCCCAGCTTGGTGGCCACCCAAATTTGGATCACTCCCCTCTCCTGTACCAAAGGTAAAAAGCTCGTGGTGATGTAGGACAATGACCTGAATTATAAAGAACACGTTTATAAGGTCACCTAATCTTCCTTTTACACGCTCAGACTCATAAAAGAAATTGAGGAATATTTACCATTCTATCTCCTAAATATAGTAGTCATTTCTCTAGTTATGGTGAGGCTGGACTACTGCAATAGCCTGTGTGTTGTATCTGGTTTATGGTATAATGCATCTTTCCTGTTTCTCTGCCCTCGCTGCTCAGCCAGTGCGAATGTGCTGTGGAATGTTGGTGTGCATGGTGATTTAATGGAATGTGAGGATGCCTGTGATGTGGAGTGTCAGTTGGAGTATGGGCTGAGCAGCAGGGATGCTGCTCCTGTGAGGCTAGATAAAGATCTATCACACAACCATCTTAAGAACTAAGAACAATAAACCTTCATCCTTTATCGACACCTACTGAATATATAAATTATAACAATTTGATGATGATTTGGAGTATAATTTATAGAAACTACACGTGAGGATCATCTCTAAGTATTTATAAGGAAGCTTTACTGAAGAAACGTTCTGTGAATCAAGCCAAGAATCTGCACTCAGCCTCTTTACGCCCTGCAGCCCCACCAGTGTCCAGAGTCATCGGACAGCTCACAAGCTCACAACTAAGAACAATAAACTTTCATCCTTCATCTACACCTCTGTTACTGAATTTATTAATTATAACACTGTGCCTAAATCTTCCAATGGGTTCACTGAAAAGCTCCAAACTCTTCAAAAAGCTGCAGCACACTTTTTTCTATTGATTCCCAAATTTCATTCAGTAAAAGCGGCCTTCAGCAAACTCCACTGGCTGCCTGTTAGGCAGTGAATTGTTCTTAAAGCTCTGTGCATCCCCCGTAAGACCCTTCAGTGTTATCTTATTTCAAGAATAATCTAAGGTGGTATGCGCTTAGCAGGATGCTTCGGTCCAGCTCTGCTAAAAAGTTGGTGGTCCCAGCTTTTAGACAAACCTCCTGGGGTAGCAGCAGCATCTTCAGGTCCACTGCCCTACTCTGGAACAGCCTGCATTTTGAACTGAAAACAGCTGCTTCCCGCTCCATCGTTAGAAAGGTATTGAAAACATAGCTATTAACACAGGAACATATGATTAGTACTGACCCTCTTTTGTCTCGCTTAGCAATAAAATGCCTCCGGGCATTTGTTTGTGCTTTTAAAAGTCTCTTTATTCATTCGTTCACTTCCAAGAGTCTAGGGGCACCACTTAGAGGGCCAGGACTCACTCAGGCTCGGTCTAGGTGCAGGTTCAAGATGGTTGGAGCCTTTTCTGACCCTGAGGCTTAAAATTGGAATTTTCAGAATTGTGACTTAAAATCCGAGTTTACCATTAAAGATAACTTTAAGTTACTTTTTCTTAGACACCAAAGATCATAGTTCTACCTGCTCCAAAGTAAAAGCTATCAATTATTAAATGTAACAAGGTAACCCAATGTTATCCTATTTGAGAGGTAGGCTTCACAGTTGTGTAAAATATTTGAGTTTGTTCACTCTCAGGTCATGAAAATCTGAAAAGTAGTACCTACCTATACAGCTTTTACAAATGCACTCTGCCCTATGGACTGTTTAGGGCGTGCTTTAAGGGTGATATATATGTATTGAAAAGGGAGCTTTGGGCTTGGTGAAAGGTTCATTTTGCCAAGTTGAATTGGCAGTTTAAAACTGGCCACGGGCTGTAATGGCAGGCTGTAAAGGTGCTACTTAAGTGGGTAACACAATAAGTCCTGCAGGTCTACTTTTAAAAAAAACATTTTAAAATAATTTTATTTATGAATTTCATAGTATAACCATCATAAAAAACAAAGCATCATGTTCACATTTGTACTGAATACATAGCAGCAAGTTGACAGAGCATCATGTAGTTCCAGAATGATATTTGAACATAAAGCATACAAAATGTACATTATCTTCATAGAGAGAGTCATTAGTCAGTAGTTTTGGTTAACATATATGCAGTGAATGGGCCTCAATTGTCACCTGGTCTTGAAGCACTAGGCAGCTCTTCCGCATAGCAGGTAAGTTGATCACGACAGTAGGCTATATCTTGTACCAGTGTACTGGTTTGGGTGCCGGTCTACCACCCCGGTCGAGTGAGAACCGGTGTTTTGACAGGTGTAACGCTGTTGCCACCAACTTACGATTGGTATTCTTAAGATTAGGTACATTTCCCAACAAGCAAACTTTCATAGTACATTCAATTTTTTCACCAACTGTTTCTGTTAAGGCCACCGTGACTTTTCCCCAGAAATCAGCCACTTTTTGACAGCTCCATGCCAAATGTTGAAAATCTGCATTATCTGCACCACATCTCTTACAGCAGTGTGAGTCCCTCAAGCCGCACTTATAGAGTTGTTCTGGTGTGTAATACATTTGGTGGATATACTTATAATGTATAAGTCTAAGATTCCAGTTTGCTGCAAATTGGCCTGTTAATTTACAACATACTTCCCATTCCTCCTCTGTCAGCGTTTGGGACAGAATAGCATTCCATTTGCCCATGGGGCCCGCACCAATAGTCGCTTCATCTATCTGGAAGGCTGTATACAAGTGAGAAACTAATTTATTCCGAGTTTGTGTAGTATATATAAGTTGTAGAGCCCACAGAGCTTGCGGTTTGTCAGAAAAGCATGGGTATAGCGGCCGCACTGCAGCTCTCAGTCTACTATATATAAATGTTAACATGACAGATCCCTCCCTGTCCCAGACGAAGTCCTAGAGCTCAATAAACTTCCCATTGGGATAGATATCACCCATTGTATGTGCCCCTGCATTGTGCATAGCTTTTAGGGATCCCGTTTCACCTGTTACAGAGGTCGCCATATGATGAACCAGTGGCATTGCCGGTGCATACAGTGGGAGCCTCCGAGCACGCCTTCCCAGTTCATACCAGGCCCGAGACGTACATTGCACCGTGTCCACTTCATCCCTTTTGAAGACAGTAGTCTTGTTAACAATCATCGCTTTGAGTGAGATTGGATGTTCCGCCCCCGCTTCTACTGCAACATGTGTGAATGGTGGCATGTTTTGCCAATAAAAGGCATATTGTGCTTGTGCACACAAATAATATAATTGCATATTGGGCACTGTGAACCCACCTATCTCTTATGGAAGCGTCAGTGTCTCCCACTTTACCCTCGGTTTTTTGCCACCCCAGGCTAGCGTGCTCAGTAATGCTCGTAGTGTAATAAAAAAATGTTGCATCAACTGAATGTGAATGGTCACAAACAAGTATAAGAACTTCGGCAGGACGACCATTTTAATCAGGGCCACCCTATCTGCAAACGTTAGTGGTAAACAAATCCATCGGGATTCCTGCTCCTCAAGTCGGGATATTGCTGTGCCATAATTGGTGCGAATGATGACTTGTGCACACTCCATGTATCGTTACCTTAGATGCCTCCCACAATGTGCTCAGGCTTTACACAGACCCAACAATTTCAGTAAAATAATTTTCAATGGCTTCCCGCACCCCTTCTCTGAAAACCTGATCCTGCAACGCAGTATATTGCAATCTCCATTGAAATTGAGGTGGTGTGTACGTGGGTATGAGCATAGTGATTAACGTCGGGGAGTGACGGATAGCGTGCGAGGTAAGTGTGTAACCCTAGTGACCCATGCAATAACATCACTAGTAGTTAGCCAATAGTCAAGGCGCGACCATGATTGATGAGTATAGGAGTGACATGTGCCCTCTCGTACCTCCGGGTTTCTCAACCACCAAACATCTATGAGAAACAAATCCTGCATACCATTCCTGACGGCTTGTGCGGCTTTCTTTATTGTGGGTTCTGCATTAGTGTGACGATCCAGTGCAGGGTTCAATACAACATAAAAGTCACCCCCGCAAATAATTACAGCCAGTGGTAACCTATATATTTTATTCCACAGTGTCTCGTAGAAAACCGGGTTGTCTATATTTGGCCCACATATATTGATTATGGTCAACAGTATACCGCACAGCTTCCCCTGCACTATTATATAGCGGCCGTTATCATCAATTTCCTCATGTATACTTACAAACAGGAGATTTTTTTAAAATTTCCACTTGCATATGGGGAGTAGGAAGAGGCCAATTGAACTCCGGCCACTCTAGTGGCTTTCGCTGCTGCAGTATGCTTGGTAAGGTGGGTTTCCTGTAGCAACGCCACTTGGACATCGTGGCGATCAAGGTAGGCCAAAACCTGCCTAGTTTTTTTTGGGATTATTAAGACCTCTATCATTCCACGTTACCCAATTTAGTTTACCATCTTCAGTTGGTATCATACCTACATGACATCAGTGTATGCATTATTAACTATGTATCGTTTCATGCATATGTATATTATCCTCCATCCATGTATTCTGCATTTCACAATAATATATCTGAACAGTCCCATACCCAAACCCCCACCCTCCCAGCATCCCAATTATGCTGAGGAACCCCAAGGAACTTAACACAAAAACAAAGACAACCTCCCGTCCCGCTGTAAGCGGCAAGTCCGCTCACAGTATGTAGTCCCAATCAGTAACTGTGTGGGTTGTACTCTCATGGTGGACACCAGCTGCCCACCGACCCCCTTGATATAGTAAGGGGGGTCTGGGCAACCCCGAAGATCATCCCACAACTCATCCCATAACAATAGAAGTTTGAATGGTTTATCCAATAGGATCCCGTATACACATAATGTCAAAATTCTATGCAACCCCTGCAACAGAACAATCGTCTCTCTTAATATGAAATTCCGATATATGTCCCTCCCGCCTAACCTTAACACAAGTCATAAACAGTTGTTACGTCCAATTAGGTCGTCCGTTTTAAAACTACACTGAAAATCAGAAAGAAGTGGTCATATAAAAAGTCTGCTGTGCACAGTGTACCAACTAGTGTAACCTTCAAAAAAACAGATTCACCAGCAGTCATGCGCCCTTGTCTCTTGGTGTTGTCATCTCATATCTTTGCATATGGTTATTCATATATTGAAACTAAGGCAGCGTTTGCTTCATAACTTTCCCTCTGAAACATATTCCATATGCAGAATAGCACAGAACTCAACCCAGTGATAATACCTTACACATGAGTCCCTGTGACACAAAGCCATCGAAACAGAAAAGAAAAACACACGGCATCCCATAGAGAGAAAATTATTGAGAATAATACCAGTCTGGACAGGCCCACAGCCTGGTTCGTCAATCTTCATTGTCAGCTTCGTCCTCGGCGATTCTAGATGTTTCCAGTTGCTTTATAAACTGCATAGCGTCCTTTGGGGTTGTGAAGATCCTGTGTTTTCAGCCATGTTGGATTCTGAGTCGCGCCGGGTAAAACATGCCATTTTGTATTTTTTTTTAATTGCAGGTTCTTCTTTACTTGCTGAAATTCCCATCAGGTTTGTTGCACCGCTGTCGTAAAGTCCGGAAAATAGCACGACCTCCATTCCCTGGTACATTGCAGTGCCCATTTCTCTAGCAAGCCGGAGTGCCATGTCTCTAGCGCAATAATTGAGAAGTTTGGCAATTATCGAGCGCGGGGGTTCCCCCGAGACCGGGCGCGGTGCAAGGGAGTGATGTGCCCTCTCTACAACTAGCATGTTAGAAAAATTATCTGCACCCAACATCGTCTTAAGCGTTTCTTCAACGTAGAGTTCCATTTTCCCCCATAGACTCCCCGGTAATACGAAGATTATTACGCCGTGACCTGGCCTCCAAGTCCTTTGTTTTTCGCTTGTATAACCACTAGCAGCTTTTCCATCTGTGTACTGGACTCAGTAATGGACTTTACTTTGACCTCCGTATTGGATATTCGCTGTTCTGTCTCCGTTATGTGCACATTTTGCTTGTCCAGTTTTGCCTCCATAGGGTCCGTGCGGAGATTGAGATTATCAATTGTACTATCAATCTTGTGCAGACTTTGCTGCATGACCAGCATTATATCCTCTAATTTACTGTTACCACCAGCCTCCAGGTCCGTCTCAGGTACGATGCTGCCTGTCTATTCAATTTGTTTAGGGCATTTGGAGTTGAATGAAAGTTTGGACTGGAAGTGTTTGTCAGACTTGCCCATCTTTTCTATAGTCATGTGTCTCCAAGTGTTGTTGTTAGACCTGACACCTTTTGGCGTGGTTCTTCCCCCATCTTTTTGCCTCTGACTCATGTGTTTTGATGCTGTGCTGGATTTCGTTTTTGCTGATTTAGATGCTTTGGACACTCTGCCACTGCTGATCAGTGTCAGAGTGTAAGTGCTCCCTCTGTAAATTGTGATATTGATTGGCATATTTGTATCACCACGAAGTCCCTAGTAAAGTGCACTGTGTGTGCCAGGGCTGGTGATGACAAATGCTACTAGTGGGCCTGCAGCGCAGATTGCGCCACCCACATGAGTAGCTTTAAAATGGTGACTCAGGCCTGCCAGCGCAGAGCCTGTGTGCAGTCAGTGACTGCCATGTCAGCCTGGCCAGTGTCCCCACTGGCTAGGCCTAACCCTTCCCTGTCTGTGCACATCAGTCACCCCTATGGAAGGCTCTAGGTACCCCCCTGGGCAGGGTGCAGTGTATGGATAAGGTAGAGCATGTACTAGTGCAGGTCACATGCTCTGGTAGTGGGCTGCAGCCATTTTATGTGCTCACTGCTGTAAGGCTATCTGCTCCATAGAGTAACATGGAGGAGGCTGGGCCCATGTGATACCAGCCTATTGTCCCAAGGGAACAAGATGGGACATAAGTGAAAGATATCCCTGAACTCAGAATTTAATTACACATCTTTTAGTGAAGGGTGTTTTTAAATCCTGTGTTGGAGAATAGCACTTTTAGAAAGTGGCTGTTCTCTTGTCTAAACCTTTCTGTGTGCCTGGGTTTGTGGAATGCCTGCCTGGTCTGGATGTGACAGGGGGGGCTGCAGAGCCCCAGAGGAGAGGGTCGGAGCCAGCCCGGGGATGAAAGGGCACATCTGCCTGCCTGGGAGGTGGGAGGAAGGAACGCCTGATAAGTACTGGGCTGTGCCGGCCTACCTCCCCCATGCTAGCTCCCTCCTGATGGTCAACTGACACCTCTGGCCCTGAAGCTGACAGGGAGAAGAAAACCAGAGACACCTCAGTGCTCCGCAACCCCCAGAACTGGTTTAGACTGGACTCAGGGCTCCTTGCACAAAGACTTCAAAGGACTTCAAAGACATTGAGGGGTATAAGGAAAGGACCCCTGACCACAGAAGTTTAGATTCTGAAATTCTACAAGCAAGAAGGAACCTCGGCTGGAAGGAGGACGGCTAGAAAACCAAAGGAAGATTGCCTTGCTGTGTGCTCTAAGGGCTGACCTGGTCTGCTGTCTAACTGGAAGCTGAGGAGAGGAGAAAGGGGCTTTGCTGTGTGCTGTGACCCTGCCTGCTTGAAACTGCCAAGACTTTGCTGTGTGCTGTGTCTGCAACTGGAATCTCCAAGGGCCTGAGAAGAGCTGGCCTCCTGTTCCTGGAACCCAGGGTTAAAAGGTTCCTAAAGAAAGTCTTAGGCGCTGTGAGATTGTCTTCATTGCCAGCCTGCGCTCTGCAAATCACCCGCCAGCCGTGGAAGAGAATCGGTGTGTTTATCGACACACAACCGACGCTGGCCGTGGGACTGCTTGGCTTCCCCCGTGAGCTGCTGGGGGCGTAGCCTGACCACACTGAGGGCGGCCTCGAATTATCGTGTGCCTGTGGTGGGGGACTGCTGTTCCCCGATTTGCCAGATCCGTGCCTCCCCGCCGCGACCCGGGACCCAGAACCGCGAAAAAACACACCACCAGCGGCCCGGGACCCGTGAGCAGCCTCGGAGCGGCCGCGCTGTGAGTGGCTCGCTCAAGGAGGGCTCGGCCGAAAGGCCGCGACGGGATTGGAGGACCGGCAGGGCTTCCACGAAGGAGCCGCGTTCCGATTGGCTGAGGGCCGAAGAGGCGTGCGACGTCACTGAGGGCTCGGCCGAAAGGCCGCGACGGGATTGGCTGCCTGCGCCGAGGCGGCTGAGAGAGCCGGAGACTCACCGCGATCACCGCCGGGCCCGGGAAGAGGTGACCTGACCCCGCCGAGGGACTCGGAGGCGTCCCGCACCCCTGGCCAGCCGTCCCCCCCGCAAGGTGAGCCTCACCGCCTCCCCAGCCGCTCGTTGGATTGTCGAGAGCGGGCGGGAGAGGACAGGGGATCGGCCGGGGCGGGGACGCATGTGCTCTGCACAGCCTGGGGCGCCGGAGGCTCAGGAAGGAGCGAGGCGGCACCTGGGGGAGGGAGGAGTCCCCAAGCCTCGCAAATAGGCGCAGTGACAGCGCTTGTGGCCCCAAGGTAGAGTTACACGGGGGATTGTGTGTGTGGCTCATTTTTAGACCTACTACCAAAGACAGCAATAATACTCGCCTTTGATGGAGACTAGAGACTAGAGACTATCTTTTTTCTTTTATATACAGAAACTTCCTGATTAAATGCAACCATTAAGATTAAGCGCAACAGATTCTTAACAAAGTGATTATCGTGCAAATGCCTGATTTACTTGCTGAAACTAGATAAAGTTATATATTTTTATAAAAATACTTACCTGTGTGGTCTCAGTTTGTGGTGGATTGGGGATTATTGTTGTGTTAAGTGCAAATGTTATCCACATTGCCTCTGTTTAGCCTAGACTGCTCGCGCCATGCTACCTAGAGGGTGAGCAGGGGTTATCTCAGAGAGTCATTCCTTCACCCTGACTAGAAGCAAGGGTCCCTACTTGGTCTAAGGTACTTACCTCTGCCAACTAGAGACCGCCGGTTCTAACAGTTGTCTTTTACACTCGCTCCCAACCGCAAGGATGAAGAAGCCCAGTTGCCTGTGTTTAAGCAGGGGACATGTATCGCGATCTTCATGTGCCGTATTGAAAAATTTGAGCTACCTCGCCCAGCTGGGCTAGAAAGACACAACTTTATCAGAACCCCCTCAGTGCCTTTCATGTCGTGCCCCTGCATTGCACAGTCCAATCATACCTCACAGGCTTGTAGCATACTACTCCGCATTCACAGCGCCAGTATCCGCAGCCACGTTCCACTTCAGTCAAAATGGCCTGCAGGTCACTGCAATGTTGTGTGCCCCCCTCGTGTTTTGCACATCAAACTTGGACCGACTTCCAGTGTCCGAATCTGCACAACCGCAGTCACCTGATACAAGTTTTTTATCATAGCTCCAGTGCTTCTGAACAGTGCCCCCCTCTCGCCACTGCAAGGTTTTGACGGGCACACTTCTAGTGTCAGCGATCTCCCAGGTCCCCAAGATGGCGGACTTAAGCAGGTCAATGTGTCTCCAAGCCACAGCGTGTCCAGCAGATTCAAAGGAACACCACAGTACACATTTAAATGTATTTGCGCGGACTTCCTTGCAGCACCAGAACCCAAAGCCTCCGTATGAATGTCTTTATCAAATATTATGATGCCCTGTCTACACCTCCGCAGCGCGTTCCCCTCACAGGCAGCTGCCGCCGATGGCACGCAGAACCGGTACCTGAGCACTTTAATGGCGAAGGTGACCATACTCGCTGTGCCTTTGCACTGCTCATGGAAAATCTGAGCTGGGATGCCAACTATGGATGCCTCCGTGCCCAGTCCCCAAGCACACCACGCCACCAGGCTCATCGCAGTCGCCTCACCACCTCAATCACTGTGTACTACAGCCGATCCACTCCTCCGTCGCTGTCTGGAAAAAAATATCACACTGGTGTACTGCTATCGAAGGTCCTCTCCAAGGATCGCAGCAATCAGCAGTCCGCAGGCGCCGCCATTTTGTTGGCGGGAAACAATACTCAGAGTTTATGCCCTCAAACATGTACAGAGGCTGCTGCAGCTATATCACCATGATACGTGCAATCAGGGGGTCAGAATATGCCGTAACCGGTCACAGGATGGCTGGGAGAAACACAGGATATTGTTTGGATAATGGCCTGACCAGCAGACCTGCACTAACATGCCGCCATCTTGCTTCGGGCTCGCTAACGCCCCGCTGCAGGCCTACTTTCAGCATTTAATTGACCTGACCTGGTATCTGGTATACCACTTTACTAAGGACTTAGCCGTAAATTAAATGTGTTAATCAGATGTAAGCCAATTTTACCAGGTTTTAGGTATTGAGCACAAGTATTTTAGTACTGGTTAGCAATGGTAAAGTGCACAGCCCTACGACCAACAAAAACCAAATCAGCAAAACAGGAGGTGAGAAGCCAATGGACTTAGGGGCAGGCCACCCCAAGGCTGACAGGTCTATCTCATCTTAATCACTGCTCTGCTCATAAGGAATTTGTAATTCAACTCATTTTACACTCATGTTCTGTTATAGATCACTGCGATGTCCGTTCTGTAGTTTTCTGTACACACATCTCTGCTCACTGGAAATACCTGCAGAATCTCTATCACACAACACTATACAAATTCATGTAGTGCATTACATATTGGTTGCTGCTCTATGGTAATAATTGTGTTTTGTACAAAGTCCTCAAGTGTGTCTCTTTTTCATTTGACTCAAAAACACACCTTTTTCACACAAATTCCTTTTCAGGGGTATATTTCTTGCAAAAGGGTGCATAGGCCATCAACCTATTGATCACGAATGATTGTTTCTTGGGTGAACTTGGTGACATTTTCAGGTAGCTTTGCTCAATACTATTGGACAGAACTTTTGCCCTCTTCTTTTACAGGAGCCAAATCATATATCATTGTAGCCCTGTTTCATTTAAATGGGCACCGAGTGAGTAAACTTTGTCATTAGGTAATGTAAGATACAAGACCACAAATTATTGATCGCAAAGTGATGTGTCTCACAAAAGCATTCCAGTTTATGTTTTAGAATGGCAAATATTTAGATTTTTCAGACAAAATAAGTAGAATGGAATCTGAAAATGATCTGAGCTATCCACTTGAGTGTTAACCTAAACTCAGAGGCTGCCCTCTGAGGAAATAATAATATCGAAGGTGGGGCTCTCCTGATTAGTCACTTTGGTGCAATGTTGAACCGGATCAATATTTACTAATTATTCATGACTTTAAACCATAATCATTGTTCTTTTCCCTCTAGTATTAGTTAAAGTTAACTAATAAGGAAATGTTGGAGGTAAAACAAACTGGGCATTCATAGGTCAAATGTCTTGATTCATGATTCAGCTGCAGTTATAACCAAGTGAGAGTTAGATGACATTTAATCTAGTGGGGAAATTATTTACAGATTTAGGCTCCACCATTAGGGTCTGGAAAGTGGAATAGAACTCTTTCAGGATACTTTGACATTCAATGGAGTCTTCATAAAACACTTCAAAACCATCTCTAATATTTCCTTCCATGCCAAGACATTTGGTGGAGTAGTAAGGAGAAAAGATGTGGTCCAAGATGGAGAGTGCGGTTTCATGCAGCCAAATTTAAGATCAAAGTCCTGTATGCTACGTTTCTACTAACTTAAATAATTGACTTTCAGCAATGTAGCGTCATGCAAGAAGCATTGGAATGTGGTCTAGATGGACTTAAGTGAGACTTTTTTATAGTCGGTCTTTCTCACACATAGGGGCTCATTATGATGGCGGGCAGACTTTGTCCGCCCGCCACCCTAACGGAGAATGGGACCACCCGTCATAAGGGCGGGGGTCCCGTAGGGGGAATTAGGATGTGCCCGCCGCTGTGGTAGGCACGTCCTCCATGTTTTGCATTGTGGCGGGCGGTGCCCCTACAATGCACCCCTGTCCTCCCCCTACACCAGAATCACCTGGGGGCCCCACAGGGGGCCCCCGCAGCACACACCACCTGCCTTTCCGTGGCGGCATTGCCGCCGTGGAAAGGCACCTCTCAGTGGCCATTGTAATATGGCTGGCGGTGTCCATTGGACACCGCCACCATATTATTCCATTACCGCCGTGGGGAATCCGGGCATAGGTGTCGGACGGATTGCCTCCGCTAGGCCGGCGGTGGCTACCGCAAGCCTGGCGGAGGCAATCCGCCCGACATCATAATGGGCCCCATAGTGTTTATGTTAACAAATATTGTTGGAATATGTCTATTTGAAGGTTGTCCGGGGAAATATTCCAGCACTCAAAGAATCATGGCATACTATAGACCAAGGATGTCTACAGC
Organism: Lissotriton helveticus; assembly: GCF_964261635.1. NCBI lineage: Eukaryota > Metazoa > Chordata > Amphibia > Caudata > Salamandridae > Lissotriton > Lissotriton helveticus. The sequence goes on along the minus strand of NC_136068.1, from coordinate 871,695,599 downwards.
AGGGACATAAGAAGCTGGTCTATGATGTCATGAGTCATGATTTTGTCTTGACAGAATACATATGACCAAGGATGTGGCTCTGTTAAAAGAGAGGTCATTCACATGTTGTTGCATAGGTTTATTGAAGCTGTTCAGGGCTTTTCTGATGGAGATATTGTCTATAGACACTATTCAGTTCCTAAAGGAAGGTGTCTATTGGTTTCAATGGATATTGAGGATTTGAACATATCCTTTGATATGAAAAGTCATTCAAGTAGACATTTAGGCTGACATAGTGCAGAAGTGGCCTGGGAATTTAATTAATGGATGAGTCTTTAGTAGGTACAATGGAGAAGCCTTAGTCAGATTTTACAATGAAGAGGTGGATTGATTTGTGTTAGGTGTGTTAATGTGAGTGGGAAAATGGATGTTTGAAATGTCTCTGTATAACAAGGAAAGAGTTGGATGAGTGTGCAGTGCTTTCGACTGTAAATAAATTGTTAATGGAAATGTTAAAAGTGAGTTGGAGCACGAAATGAAGTGGAAGTGAGTAATGAGTGAGTGGTAAGAGATCAGGTAGATCATGAGGATGTTGCTGCTTCTGGTCAACGACTTATTTGAGGATAAAGTAACCCTTAGGTTTGAATGGTCTTCATGGTCAGACAGGCTATGTCGAGGGAGAAGACCAGCAATGTGGACAAAGAAGATTTGATTTTGATGATAGGGTTTGCAAGTAGATGCTGACACTTTTAAGATTTTTATCAAAGATTCAGGATTTTATTGTTAATGAATATCTGTATTAAAAGAGAGTGCAGGCAGAAATTATGAAATTATCCACAAAGGAATTAAAATTTGTAAAATAACAAAGATATATTATTAAAAACATGTGGGCAATCCACCTCTAGACCCTATTTTTGCTGGACTTAGAACTCTGTGATCTGATACCCCTGCTAAAGAGTTAAAATCATCAATCAATCAGGGGTTTGTATAGTGAGGCTCCTCACCTGTGATGGTCTCAAGACGCTGAGTGGGGCAGGAAGGGGCACTGCTGATCCGTCTGGGTGTGGGAGTTCAGTCGAAGAGCCAGGTCTTGAGATCCTACCTGAATTGGGTTAACGACAGGGGTTGCCTAAGGTGGTGAGGCAGGGTGTTCCAGGTTTTGGTGGCGAGGTAGGAGAAGGATCTTTCTCTGACTCTGAGACTGAGGCCCAATCTAGTTGGGTAGAGCAAAGGTGTCTGGCTGGTCCGTGGAATGGGAGCTGGTGGTGCATATCTGCTGGTTCTGCATTGTGGAAGGATTTGTAGGCATGTCTGAGAAGCTTGAAGGTGAGTCTTTTTTTGACTGGGATCCAGTGTAGTTCTTTAAGCTGTTCGGTGATGTGGCTGTGGTGGGGGAAGTTGAGGACCAGTTTGGGTGTGGCATTTTGAATGTTCTGTAGTTTCCTGAGGAGTTTCTGGGTGACACCGGCATAGAGTGTGTTGCCGTAGTCGAATCTGCTGGTGATGAGTGTGAGGGTGACTGTCTTTTTGGATTTGGTGGGATCCATCTGAATGTCTTTCGAAGCAGGCGGAGCATGTGGAAGTATGATGAGGATACAGCATTGATCTGGTGGCTAGATAAAGTAAACTGAAATTGAAATATGATGGATGTATACAAAGATTTTTTTAAAATGCTCTCTGTATGTAGTACAAATTGGAATAATCGTAAACAAATTTTCACTCTCTGGGATATAGCTAGTTAAGGTGACAACAAACCTTCCTTTATATGTCAGGAAAATCAATTTGAACAAAAAGATAGGATGCAAGAATAGGTCAAGTCCACCCTGGTAGTACCATCTTACCAGGGTGAGGCAAGGTGGCAAATGATGAATCATGTTACATTACGTGAGTGAGCCATCCTTGTCCAATTCTTGGATTTGCTTGGAGTTTAGATTAAGTACAGTTAGCAGCACACAGGGAATTTGCTGGGTCTCTGTTAATGACCTTCATATCAGCTGATTGAGCAGATAGCAGATGCCTGCGGCACCAGGCCAATTTTTGTGTGCATATAAGTTAAGGGCAGGCGTGAACCCTGTAATGCTCTAATTTTTCTCCTTTGTGTGATATTATAAGGAGTAGCTACGCCACTGATTTCACCTTGCCTTCCCTGTTACCAGTTCTATATTATATAAATGCATTGGCCCAAAGCCTTTCTTAGGAAACCCTTCTGGTGCTGTTGAATGCCAGGGTTGCTAAAACCCAAGGCTCCTTAGTCTTTCGCCTTGTGTCTCTTTCTTCTACCACTCTTCGCTTTGTTTTATTTCCTTCTTGCATCCCTGCTCTCTCCATATGCTACTGTCACTTTTTTACTGTATTTCTCTACCTCATTTTCTTTTCCTTTCCCTCTCTTGCCCAAGGTCAGAATCTTATGATGAAAAATAATTCCAGTTTTCCAGAAATATGTGCTGTTTCTCGCCACCGGCACCTACTAAGTACTGCCTGTCCCGTTATTTGATATTGAAGTCAACTACTGCTTCATGGCAGGCTTTTAATGTATTTACGCTGGTCAGCATTGCTACTCCCTTTACAGTTTTGAATAGCTGTTTAAAAGTGAATCTGCATTTTGGTGTCAATAGTTCCTTAGTATTTATTTGCAGGAATGTACCATCTACGTTTGCAGCATCTTTAAAGTGAGCGTCCGTTCATGCACGTCCTTCGCGTCTCATGTGGTGTGCCTCTTGTGCCAGCTCAACCTTGACTTGACACACACGTGGGCCGTGCTCGGTCTGTCCCCATAACCAGCTGTGTGTAATGCAGTGTGCCTTCTGGCCTCCGGCATCGGGCCGAGTTCTTGCTGACATGTGTATGTTTATGTTTAGGGAATTTATAAAGCGCATGGCTGCCCACCATGTGCTTAACACCTGCACCGTCTTTGGCACGTTATAAGCTTCTTCACGCATCGGCTCATCTGTGGTCTAGCATGCTGGCATGCCTTGTGCTCTTGAAGGTGGGTGCCATTTAACAACAACATATGCTTTTATTTGTTATGCTTAAACTTCATGCACTGCCACAATGAGAGCACCGCATTACCAATCAGGCGGATCTGTGCTGTCAATGTTGTAAATCCTGGATGTGGCTCAATGGTCCACTGAACAACCACTAGCCTTACTGCTCATTTGGGTTCATAGTTGGGGTTTCCTCACCTCTGGGACTTCCTCATGCCTGGCCAGATCATCATTAAAATTCTACTATTCAAGAATGCCTCGAACACTGCATACTCTGGAAGATAGTTTATTGAGCACACTTAAAACCCCACACCTCAGTCCTGCTAGGCACAGCTGGTCCGCCAACAGCCAGATCGCCCCTTAGAACAATCATATTTCAACATGGAATACATAGGTGTCATAATGAGCTGCAGCCGCTGCCTAACTGATGTTGTCGAAGCACATTACAACATTATTTAAAATATAGAAGTATTTAATAAAAAAGAGTATATTGTAGGGCGTCCGTATTAAACAATGTTGCTGAAATATATTGCTAGCTGAAGGGAAACTTAGTAGTTGCTACAGAGATGATCATGCTGATGCCCCTACCCGCCCCTAGAATAATATCATAGAAAATCTCACATAAATGCTTCAGATGTTGACCATTGATTTTCTGATATAAAGAAAGCACAAAGGTGGTCAGCGGGATAAGCATTTTAGCCGGTAAATAATTTTTGTTGCTCATGGGAAGCAAACAACTGAACATTGTTACATCCTGCTTTGCCCCCTCCCCCTCCAACCAGGTCAATTTAACAACCCCTACACTAAATGAATCCTTTGCATAACAAAACGTAATAGAATAACCTTTCTAGCTGTACAATTCAAGTAATATTTAATTTTCAATTGTTTTTACCACTTCCTTAGACCATTATTTATTAAAAAAAAATTATCTTTTGATTATATGCCAGGTTCTGTTTTATGTTAGCTGCAAGCCACAACTCTCCTTCCAGGAACTAACACATTTTACTTATGGGCATCAGTCCTCTAATGCATTTTGATTTAGCTACAGAATCAACTCCCCACTTAAAATTAAAGAGAAAATGCCCCTTAAAGTCATAATTCCACAGCACCTCCTGCAATTTAGGATATTTCCTACATCGATTTCCACTTAACTACTCAAGACTTCTCGATGTATAATGCATTATTTTTCTTTTAATCTATTTTTTCAATTAAAGTATGCTGTTAGGTAATATTTCTGGTAATGCAGATAAACTGTCCTTTTCTTCCTTCTTAACTTTTCTGCAGTTCTGAACTTAAGCTGGATTCCTCGTCTTTTCAATATTTCCATTTTTTTTAGATTAGACGTTTAATATAGTCATATCTCTGAGCTCATTTCTGAGGTACACAATGCCTTTCCATCTTTCAGTAGGAAAGGTGATGGCCTGCTATTGTCATGTGTTCCTATAATAACAGAGTTTTGGTTATTAGTTTTTGGGACGATTTCAAGTTATTCATCATATAAGAGTTGCAATTTCTATGAGACATTTCAGTTAATTCTGTAGTATAGTAGTGGGTTTATATGCTCTATTTAGATACATAGTTTGTCTGTACATGAAGCATTTAAAAGCATTAGTCCTTTAACGACACTATGACAACTCCAGGTTTATGAACAAACTGTTAATTAGAAGTTGTATCTAGGCCTGGGCGAAATTTCAATTACTCCGAAGTAGTACAGGGTTGCACTTTGGGGCAGTGGCAGCTGGTGACATTTGAAAGTAGTGGACGTAAATGTTGGGCATGACTTTTATATAGTGAGCGATGTGAACAAGTTCAATAGACAAACATGGGTCCAGGGTGAGTCCCTCTCCTGAAAAAGTAATGACAAAAAGATTGGCAAATAGTGCACTTTAAAGCACAGGAATGTAGTGATAAAGCAAGGTTATAAAGCAATGGGAACGTATAGTCTTGAAATATTAAACACATTAAAAACTGCCCCATATCTTCCTGCATTAATATGTTCAACAGTTACTGTAATGTGTAAATTGTACAGCATGACAACGTTAACCCGTAAAATGTATGCTTGCCCAGTTTCTTGCACTGCATGTAGCATTAACTTTGGAAACATATGCTCTAACCAGACTTCGATAAGCACCCACAGCTGCTGGCTGCAACCAGTCATATATAAATATGTGCAGACAGGTCTTTAAGTGGAATGAAAAAAGTGGGGGCTCTCTATAAAGGAACATGTCAAATAAGTATCTGTGATTGCCATAGAGTGCCCACTGACCAGTATTTCGTTTACTCTCTGAGATGTAATTGTATCCAGATAAATGGCACAACAACTGACATAAACCTGTAGCATGTCAGTATGATTGGCTTTGTCAAAGGGTGTCAGCTATTTAAGATAAATGAGTAACAACAATGATTTGTTATAATTAATTAACGTTGGATATGTTTCAAGTTTGAAACTGTGAGTCTGTAAATTAAATAGCATTGAGGTCTATTAAAGGAGTTTTGGCCTGCAGTTATGTGTACTTTATGTTAGATATGTGTCTTCTTTTTTCTTCATATGTTGTCCATCTGCACATCTTCAACCACCTCTCTTTCCTCTTCAGCATCCTCTTTTCACTCTTCCCCGAATGCACTTCCTCGCATTTCTGCCACTTCACCCCCAAAACGTGCACCGCACTCCCTCAAATGATAGCACATTAACTTACCTTACTTTTGCCTTGGAAATATTTTGACATCTGTGTACACCCTTCACACACACATATCCACAGCATTTCAGTTGCAAATGGAATACATAAATCTTGTTCTGTGTGCTCTGCAGAGAGGCCAACCCACTGACACTCACCCTGTTTGACTTCAGCCTTACAACTGAACGCTCAATCTAAGCCCCTCATTCACACCTGGCATGACTCAAGCCTCAAAGTATGCACAGAAAAAAATACAGTTAAACAACAAAATTATAAAATAGCTAACTCCTGGTGAATGCAAGATTAAGTAAAACATGTGAAATAAGAGAGGAAATAAATCGCTGAAATGCATTCCCTTAACGTTTTTAACATTAATTGTTTGCAAGTCAATCCATGTTTTTTGGCATCAGTGTTAACTTACAGGCACGAAGACACAGCCAGTTTAACTGTAATACATCACAGAACTGTCCACTGTAAGCACATATTTCTCGCCCTGCTTGACTCAGATATTTGGATCAACTTGACTTAAGCAGCCCGACTGAGAACACATTTAGGATGCATGGTCAATGTAACTAAGGATGTGGCCAAATGCATGTGGGCTAGAATCTGGGCTCACTGAGGAATCACTGTGGATATAAATCTGATTAATCTTTCTTCACAATTGTGGCAGAAGAAAAGTGAACCATCTTCTGACTACTGGGAGCACACAATGTTTTTCAAGTGCAGCACTGCCAATTTAGACATTTCTCAATGCCCCCAGGGAACGGAGGTCATGTGGTCAAATAATGCTATCCCTTCAAGAGAATTGTATGCCAAACATGTGTGCTAATTACCAAAGACAGTTGTGCACCGAAGGTGGTACCCAAACATCTTGATTTATGAGTGGAAAAATTGTGTATTTTATTCACAAAACGCAAATTTACATTAAGAAATGCTATTTTCTTACTTGCAAAATTGTACCCACATGAAAATCTACACTTAAGGCTGCAGAGTTGGTGTTCTGCTTGAGAATTGGACTCGGTCATACTCCCTGCAGTATGTATGAGCCAGAAATGACTATATCTCACCATTGAGTGAGGGTCATGTCTTTCCCACCAATTCTAGTGACTTGTCCAGACTCTCTGGTGCAGATTTGCTGGTTAGAGAGAAACCTATGTGCACGAATCTGACAAACACTAACCTGACCACCATGGCAGAGTCAAACCAGTTGTATAGGCTCCTTCAGGCAAGAGTGGAGTTGCATATTTAAGGGGAACAGCTGGTGATTGTTCTACCTCCAAATACTCCAAACATGTAGTCCAAACAAGCGATTAGGGGAGGGATTAGGAAGGTATAGAACAGTCCCAGTTATCAGCCTGAACCTGACTCCCTATCCAACCAAGGACCCTCCCTCTATAAAGGCAGGCTACTGAGCCCTTGTGGAGCACAGAACCTGACAAAATGCATCCTCACTAGCTATGCTGGATTCCCTCGCAAGAGCAGCTATCAATAAACTGTGATGAGTACAATGAAGTAATTGACTATTATATAAAAGAGACTTTGATGTGTTATGAGCAATGCCTGCTAAAGGACATATCAAGAGACTGTGATACTAAAGACTGAGAAAGTATCAAGAGATATAATCATATGTACATATTAAGCAAGACTTGCATAATAAAGGATTAGATATCACTACAGTGCGGGAACATAATTTATTGTTAAAGTAAGGCAGCCTCTTTCACATATTTTCTCTGTGGTGTTTCTTAAATGGATGCCTTATATATTTTTTTTACTTTAAAAGATATGCACATTTTATCATCAAGTTCCCATAGTCAAACATGTTTTATTTTGAATGTATTATCCCATAGCGTGTGCTAAAAAAATTCAGAATATATAGCAAGCCTGGAAAAAAACGTATTGGAGTAATGATCATGCTTCATCTAACTTCATCTGATCTGCAGGTTACACTTTCAGTTTTTGGCTGACTCAGTTTATCATCCCATTCAGGATCGTAATATTTGGATAATAATAACATCAATTATCAGGGCTTACAGACTTAATTGAATAATGAATACATTAAACGTCTTTTTCTGATGGAACTGAGATAAGTCCACTTTGCTAAGAAATGTTTATCATTATCACTGAGCAGCTGTGGGCCTTGTTTCACAAAACACCTAGAAACATCATCCGTTCTTAAATGAAATACATTGTTTGAAAATATAGGTCTATAGAATGTTACTTATTTTGTTAGTGGATGACATCTTGGTGGTTATGTGTGATTATGTGCATCCTAATTGAAAGTCATGTCCCCTAAATCCACTTGAAGTAGAACAGTATTTCAATTTGCTGTTCGTATACAATCTGCCATACATATGTAGTTTGGAAAATCAGTCCATGCTCTCTGCACTTTTTTTGACTTTATTATAGGCTATACATTTTACAAACGGGGTTATTCCGTATAGTGTTACATCGTGTTTTAAAAAATAGGTCAAATAGTATAGAAGGCCTAAAGTATTTGGGATTTTCAAATTTTTTTTGTACCGGCTTTTAAAACAAATACATTTTACTGTATATATTGAGGAGAAATCCCAACAAACGTTGATCACTCACTAGAAATATGTGAACATGGATACATCACTAAGTCCTCCTTTGTGTTTTGACAGTTTGGCAAACCTCTGACACCCTCCCCCCACACAAGGGCCCGAGTCCTAGTTATAGGCTAAATTGTGATCCCCGTGCAAACTCTATAGCATTTCCGATTTTTGTAATCACCACACCCTTACAATATTCCCTTGACACATTTTACAGGTCAAACTTGCTGATCTTTAATGGGGTTACTGGAAAAACTTGTCTTTATAGCGGGTCACCCCAAATTTGTTTTGCCTTTTCGCTGACTGTAGAACTCTGCACACATGAACCCTGCTGAGATAAAGTGCTTGTGTTTCTCCTTTCAACACGGTAAAATAGGCACTCTGACACACGCCAGGTCCAGTAATGAAAGTGTTTTATTTTTGCTTGTCAATTGGTGGAAAGATATATAATGATTTTCCTCATTGTTCCTATTGTATATCATTTCTTTTTTTGTGTTTCAGGATTACATTTTCACAATCAGCCTTTTTGATAGCCATTTTCTTTTTCGGATTTTATTTCTAATGCAGACTTGTTTTATAGTTCATGTACTATTACCGAACGCTTTTTTAAGTACCTGTAAACTATGGCAAGTGCCCAACTGTAGGCTCTAAGTTTATGCGCTAAAATTGTCAGTAGAAATACTAGTGGAAGATGGCACTGAAGGGCTTTCCACAATCTATACTGCAGGAACACATGCATTAATCTAGAGAAACGCGACAAAAGTCAAACAGTGGACACGTGCATTTGGAAGTGAACAGATGTCTATAGTTAATGCTGCTGCCCTAACTGAGCGATTAAGGGAATTAAACCTGGCCCATTCCATTAAACTGAGTAGCCCTACACCACTCTCGTCTACAGGCATCATTCTGCCATATGTGCTAAGCTCTTTATATAATAGCTGAAAGAGAGGCTTGGCGTAACTTGTTATGAAAATGTCGCTTACCCTGGTTTCGCAAACAAATTCATTTATGAATAAAATATTCCTCACCTGAAACTAAACACTCTGGAATAAAATGACGGCTTACCTCTGAATTCATTGTGAAGGCTTAGCATTTGTTAACTGTGCACATATTAGAAGCACAATCAGAATCATCGTATGATGCTGACCTTTTTGAAGTCTTGCTCCGTAATCTATTGTGAAAACCATGGGCATATCATCAAGGGCTTGCGATAGACTTATCGCCGCTTTTAGCGTCCGTTTTCAGGCGCATAGTGGCGATAATTCTACCGCACTATTATCAAGCAAGAGCTAAACTGCTTTAGCGCTTGCTTGATAATGTTAGTGACCGTTTTCAATTATGCCGTGCATGTCATCCCTAATGACATGCAAGGTAGGCGTCCCTGACTTAAAAGTCCATGAAAACGGTCGCTGACACACCATCGCCCTAATACCAATCCGGCCTGAATCCAGCAGCGTGATAAAAAAACATGCACTAAGTGCGTTTATCGCATTTCCCTAACGCCTAAATAAAACATGACTTAGCCATACATTGCCATGCATTACATGGGAGGTGGATAGTCAGGTTATGACCATGCTTGCCTATTAGCAAGCTTTTTTTTTATCGCACTGGGTTTATCGCAGGATTTCTCCCGCTAAAACCCGCTATCGCTGGCTTTCACATCGCATCTTAGCGGCGCCTTGATAATAGGCCGCTAATGATGCGGTGTGAACCAGCGATAGAGGGCGATAAAAAAAATGCGCTACACACGCTTTGAGATATGTATCGCGTTTTGTTGATAATATCCCCCCATGTTCGTCAATTCATCAAAATGTCTGGTGTGGCGGAGGTGACATCACACAAACGTTAACCTCAGTGTCATCAGAGGGTATTATGTCATATGGCTTTGACCCCATAAAAGGGCACAATTAAGTCAATAACATAGCAGTTACTAACACAAATAAATGTCTATTTTAGATACCTCCTGTTTTTTAATAAGAATTCTGACTTGATATGTCAAGTAAACATTATGATTCCCATAAGTCAAAAATTAAAAATGTATTGATCATTACAGGAAAACTCTTTAAAAAAATACAGTTGGCTGTAATGTCCACATCTACTGACATCTACTGACTTAAAGGGCCATATATTGAAACGGAACAATTAATTTGACTTACAGTATTCCTTATAATTTTTTTAACGTTTTGATTTATAATCACCTGAAAGGCACTGTCTCTGTTCCGAAGGTTTTGTAAAGATAATTTTTCATTTATTCACAATAATTAAAAAATGCTACTTTAACAATGTGCATTTTTAATTCGCTTTTTTTCTTTATTCAGAATTGTGTTCATTGTTCTCCTGGAATTATTTTATAAAAGCTGATCCTAGTCTGAGCAGCAGGAAATACGCAGGGCTCATCAAGAGACTGCTTACCAGCTGCTTTTGGCACCTCTGAGCCCTGGAGGCACAAAGACAGTGCCTGAGGTCGCAGATGACAAGCCAGGGTCGCAGCCACAACCTCTGGTGCCGCAACCTCTGGTTTTCTCTAAATCACATTAACTGGTAAAAGTTATGATCAAGTGTCATGTTCTCCTGTTTCATACACTAATGCAGTGTTAGGTACATGTATGGTGCAATATTAGTGTTTTTGCATCCCTCTCATGGCCCATTCCACCAACGTTTGTTTGTCATTGTCATCAGGAATTCCACAATTGGGTTAACGGTACAAGGAAACATTTTTATTATTAGTTACATTTATAAGGCGTGACAGCTATCCAAAAAGGGTTTCCCTGCACCACGGCAGACCAAGGAGTATATAACAGCGTAAATTACTGGGTAAAAAGCCAAGTTTTTAATGCTTAGCAAAATTAAACATAAACGGTCTACCACCTATTCGAGGTAATCTGACTCTGGGCACAGAGAATTTCCCCTGAGTAGATGAGTGAAGGTATCAAGGAGGCACATAGGGACAGACCAGAGACTGCAGATACTGAGGGGCTACACCTATTTTGATTTTGAACATGTGGCTCAGGGCTATGAACTTAATTAGGTTCTCAACCCTGAGCCAATGCAGGTCCCACAGGTGACTGAAGACAGCTGTGGAATGCTTAGTGGCAAAAGTGTATTTGCAATTGTGGAAAATCCTCATCGTCCATTATGTTCTATCTTTTGAGGTACTGACAGAAAAAGAAGCAGCAATTCGAAAATCTTTAAAATCAACAACATGTACACTTTTAGCTATTGAGTAATGACATTCTTCAAGACGTTTTCCACTCATGTATATCGTAAAGAGCCAGATTTAAGGTCTTTCCAGAGTTAGGAAAATGTTGGGCCACCAACAAAATTTCATGGGATATAGAGAGAGTTATTTTGACCCTGGGAAAATGTATTATTTAAAATAAATATGCACATAATATAAAGCATTAAATGTTTGATAAATTACACAAAGTACAACACCATTGCACACATGCTGCCTATTGCTGTTTAGTCATGACATGTTTCTATGTAACACCACAAAGATGATAGCAGATCTCATAACAGGACAGCCGCTGCCGGTAGTGGGAGTTCCGGCCGGGCTGTGACGTTGGGAGGGGGAGGGGCAGGGTGGGGGGGTAGTAATGTATGGATTATGGACTTTAAAAGGTAAGTAACCATACAAATAAATAAAACGAATTTCATTGCACACACTGCATCGCATTTGGTGATGCAGTGTGCCATAAGGAAATTAAAGCAAGGACAGAATCCCACCACCCAACGCCTAATAGATATCTTAGTGGCAGATGACTTAGCCAAAGCATCAGAGCCGGATACCCAAGGTAGTAGGGAGGGGGGCCATCCATCATCAGAAGAAGATCCTAGAGGGGTTCCCCACCAGGACTCTGAGGATGTTGAGGATGCAGACCAGGAAGTCGTTAATGAACCCAACCTGGCAGACACAGGGCTACCTGGAGATGGAGAGAGCCAGACAAGGCCTCCCTCTATACCCCCAGGTAGGCCTTCTGGTGGACCTAGAAGGGTAAGCTCACCTTCAGTGGAATCTAACCATTCTGGTTCATCAATAGGGTCCTCTGCCTCATCTCATAGGAGAAGAAGTTCTCCTGAGAGGAGGGAACATGAAGCTAGGATGAAGGAAGTCCAGCTTAGGATCAAGAGGCAAGAAATTGCCCTTGAGAAAGAGACCCTGGCTCTTGAAAGAGGGGACTAGTGTCCCCTGGTGGCAGCATAATACCTAGTGTTAGGGATAGGTCTTATGACCATAGAAACCTAAACAAGATTGTCCCTCCCTATCAGACTGGGGATGACATCCGCAAATGGATCACTGCTCTGGAAAGGGCCTGCAAAGTACAGAAGGTACCCGAGGAGCTGTGGGCAGCAATCTTGTGGCTCTCCTTTGCAGACAAAGGTAGAGATAAGCTTCTCACTGTAAGAGAAGAGGATGCTGATGATTACAAAGTCGTGAAGAGTGCTCTAATAGATGGGTTTGGCCTAACCACTGAACAGTATAGGTTGCAGTTCAGAGATACCCAGAAGGCACAGACTGAGGGCTGGACTGACTTTGTAGATTGTTCTACTAAGGTGCTGGAAGGCTGGTTACTGGGCTGTTAAGTGTGTGACTATACTGGATTGTATAATCTAATCATGAGAGAACAGATTCTTAATAATTGTCAGAACCAGTTATTGCATCAGCACTTGGTTGACTCTGATTTGACCTTTCCCCAAGAATTGGGTAAGAAGGCAGACAAATGGGTCAGAACCAGGGTGAAGCAGAAGGTACAGAACCAAGGTGGTGACTAGAAGAAGCAAGACCAAAAAGGTGGGGAGAAAGCTAAAGACCAGAAGTCTTCACAAGGTCCCCAAAAAGCCTCTAATGGTGGGGGTCCCCAACAATCCAAAAAGAAAGAAGGTCCAAAGAAACCCTGGTTCAAAGTTTGTAAAATTAATAGTCACTGGCTCCAGCCACCATTGCCCCTAAGGCAACTGTTCCCCATAGTTCAGCTCCAAGTGGTGGTTCTCAACAGAAGGGTGTAGTAGGGTTAACCCTGGGAACTGGGGTGGGTTCTGGCCTAGTCAGAACACCAATTCAAGCCATTTTGATCTGTGATGGAGGCATGGATATGTTCTCCTCTGTGAGTCCCAGTAATCTGGGCAAGTACAGACAAACTCTTTTAGTCAATGAGAAAAAGGCTCAGGCCTACAGGGACACAGGTTCCATTGTCACAATGGTTATACCTGACTTTGTGGACCCTGGACAGATCATACTTGGTGAAACCTACCAAGTGACCAATGCTAGCAATGTCACTACCACACATAGTATGGCAGTTGTTTCTACTGGGGAGGGGTAATTGGCCTTAAGAAGGTTGTTGTTAGTTCAGACCTCCCTGTAGAATGTTTGCTTGGCAATGACCTAGAAACGTTTGCCTGGTCTGAAGTGGAGTTTAGGACACATGCACATGTTCTTGCAGTGACTAGGTCAGAGGTCAAAAATGCAACATGAACAGGCACTGGATTCTGGAATAATGGACCAGCTGCCTACCAGGAGAAGTAGGGTTAAGGCTGTGCCTTCCCCCCTGCCTCAGAGTGAGGATCAGCCTTCTGAGGAAGCTGATTGTGAGCCTGAAGAAGGAACTGTCCTAGAAGAACTTAAACCTGATCAGGTTGAGTTTCTTGGGACAGGGGGACCTTCCAGGGCAGATCTTAGGCATGCGCAGTTGGACTGCTCTTCTCTTGAACGCCTCAGACAGCAAGCTGCTGCTGAGGCTGCGGGGAATGCTAGTGGAACCCATAAAGTTTACTGGGATGAAGGGCTCCTGTATTCAGAGGGTAGAGACCCCAAGCCTGGTGCTTCCAGGAGGTTGGTCATACCTTTGGCATTCAGGGGCTTCCTTTTGACACTAGCCCATGAGATTCCCCTTGCAGGACATCTTGGCCAGAACAAAACTTGGGACAGGCTGGTCCCTCATTTTCACTGGCCCCACATGTCAGATGACACCAAGGAGTTTTGTCGCTCCTGTGTAACCTGCCAAGCCAGTGGCAAAGCAGGTGGCACTACAAAGGCCCCCCTTATACCACTACCTGTGGTGAGGGTTCCCTTTGAAAGAGTAGGGAATGACATTGTTGGACCAATGGATCCCCAAGCAGCCTCTGGGCACAGGTCTATTATAGCGGTAGTGGATCATGCTACCAGATACCCAGAAGCTATACCGCTTAAGACCACTACAGCACCTGTTGTGGCAAGAGCCCTCTTGGGAGATTTCTCAAGAGTGGGTTTCCCTAAGGAGGTTGTATCAGACAGAGGTGCAAACGTTATGTCTAGTTACTTGACTTGGAAGGAGTGTGGAGTGAACTATAAGTTCACCACACCCTATCACCCACAGTGCAATGGTCTGGTTGAAAGATTTAATAAGACCTTAAAGGGTATGATTAAGGGTCTCCCAGAAAAGCTCAGGCGGAGATGGGATATCCTGCTACCCTGCCTTTTGTTTGCATACAGGGAGGTTCCTCAGAAGGGGGTTGGCTACAGCCCATTTGAACTTCTGTTTGGGCACCCTGTCAGAGGTCCATTGCGTCTACTGAAGAAGGGATGGGAGTTACCTCTCAAACCCCCTAAGCATGACATTGTGGCGAATGTACTTGGTCTCCGCTCCCGGATGGCTGAGTACATGAAAAAGGCAACCAAAAACCTGGAGGCCAGTCAGGAATTACAGAAAGCCTGGCATGACCAAAAGGCTGTGTTGACTGTTTACCAGTCAGGACAGAAAGTGTGGGTGTTGGAGCCTGTGGTCCCAGCAGCTTTCCAAGACAAGTGGAGTGGGTCCCACACTATTGTTGAAAAGAAGGGAGAGGTCACCTATTTGGTAGATCTTAAAACTCCCAGGAGCCCCCATAGGGTGCTTCATGTCAACAGACTGAAACCATATGTTGACAGGGCAGACATGGGCTTGCTCATGGCTACTGATAAAGGACAGGAGGAAGAGAGTGACCCTCTCCCAGACCTGCTCTCTCAGAACCCTGATGATGGGTCAGTTGATGGTGTAACCTTGGCAGGTAGCCTCACTGACGAGCAGCAAAGTGACTGCAGACAAGTTCTGCAGCAATTCAGACATATGTTTTCACTGACTCCAAGTCAGAATACCTGGTGCACTCATGAAGTGGACACTGGGGACAGTCTGCCTGTTAAAAATAAGATTTACAGGCTACCTGATCATGTCAGGGACTGTATCAGGACAGAAGTCCAAAACATGTTGGAATTGGGAGTGATTGAGCCATCAGAGAGCCCGTGTGCCAGTCCAGTAGTCCTTGTGCCACAACCTCTCACCCAGGGTGGTAAGAGAGAGATGAGGTTTTGTATAGACTGCAGAGGTCTCAATGCTGTCACTGCCATCCAATACCCAGAGCAGATGAGCTCATAGATAAATTGGCCTCTGCCAATTTTCTGAACACATTTGATCTGACAACTGGCTGCTGGCAAATCAGGTTAGCTGATGATGCCAAGCCAAAGACAGCATTTTCAACCCCTGGTGGGCATTATCAGTTTGTGGTGATGCCCTTTGGTCTGAAAAATGCACCTCCCACATTTCAAAGGTTGGTGAACAGAGTCCTCTTAGGCCTGGATGACTACTGTGCAGCTTATCTTGATGATATTGCTACCTTCCACCTGGGAATATCACCTGATCCACCTGAAAAATGTTTTGGAGGCCCTGCAAAAAGCAGGCCTTACTATCATACTAGGGCAGAGTCAGGTTGTATACCTGGGCCACTTTGTAGGTGGAGGCCAGGTTCAACCATTGCAGAGCAAAATCCAGACCATAATGGACTGGGTTGCTCCAACCACCCAGACTCAGGTCAGAGCTTTCTTCGGCCTGACTGGGTACTATAGGAGATTTGTCAAGGGGTATGGTTCCATTGTGACACTCCTGAATGACTTAACTTCTAAAAGAATGCCTAAAACTGTTGAGAGGACAGTCAGCTGTCAAAAGGCATTTGATGACCTGAAGCCGGTTATGTGCACTGCACCAATTCTGCAAAGTCTTAATTACTCCAAAGAATTCATTGTTCAAATAGATGCTTTTGAGTTGGCGGTAGGGGCTGTGCTATCACAATTGAATGGAGAAGGTCAGGATCAGCCAGTAGATTTTATTAGCAGACGGCTGACCACTAGAGAGAAACGTGGGTCAACTATTGAGAGGGAGGCCTTTGCTGTGGTTTGGGCCCTGAAGAAGCTGAGACCATACTTGTTCAGTACTCACTTCACAGTTCAGACAGACCATAAGCCCCTCTTGTGGCTTAAACAGATGAAGGGTGAAAATCCCAAACTGCTTATTTCCCTACAGGGGATGGACTATACAGTGGAACATAGACCTGGGAGTAACCATGCCAATGCAGATGGACTCTCCAGATATTTCCACTTAGAACATGAAGACTCAAATGGTCAAAGTTAGTTTAAAGCCCCTGCGTTAGGGGGGGGGGGGTTTGTGTAGGAGAGTAGGGTCTGCTTCCTATGGTTACCCCCACTTTTTGCTGTGTTTCACTGGTTTTTCCACTTTTTGTATGGCTGTGGTCCTGCTAATCAGGCCCACAGCTTAGCTGTACTCTCTCTAAATTGATACCATGTACTTTAGGTGCATACCAGATTGGTTACTGCCTGGGTCATCCTTGTGAGCCCCTGTATATGGTACCATAGGTACCCAGGGCATAGGTGCACCCTAGGCCTACCAGCTGCAGCATGCAATGTGCCACCCCTGGTTAGATTTCCAAACTGACACCACAGGTCTGTACTTACAGCCTGGGTAAGGTGGTGTAATCAGCCCTTACTTAGATATAGTATATCTATATCTTCCTTATATATATACATACATTGTAACCTATAAGTCACTCCTATGCCAGGTTACTGGGTCATCCTTGTGAGCCCCTGTATATGGTACCATAGGTACCCAGGTCATAGGTGCACCCTAGGCCTACCAGCTGCAGCATGCATTGTGCCACCCCTGGTTAGCTTTCCAAACTGACACCACAGGTCTGTACTTACTGCCTGGGTAAGGTGGTGTAATCACCCCTTACTTAGATACAGTATATCTATATCTTCCTATGTATAGACACATAGTAACCTACAGGTCAATCCTATGCCAGGCCTTGACAATCCTGGAGGCAGACTGCTTGGTTTTGTGTGAGAGGGTGCCTCAGCATGAGCCGAGCCCCTCTGAAGCTTTCAGAAGCATCTCCTTATAGCTGCTCTATGATATAGCCATACCATATACTCTTAAGTGCATTATAATCCTCGCGGTTAATGCTAACTTTGGTTTGGCTTCATCAAAACATGTCGTGTAAGGTGTCAAACACTTTGGAATACTACTCCCGCCAATTCTGGTGGCAGGGTAGCATTCCAACCTTCTAGAGGGAGAAGACATGTAATTACTGTTAAACCCGGTTAAAGGTAAACAGAGCCCCAGCATCACAAAATGGATGCTGCTGCCACAGACACGAGTTTGCCCTCCTGCTGCTGGACAAAACTCCAGCAGGGGAGGCCTGGACAATAGGTTTCCTGTCCAGGGAGGTGCTAGCACCTCCCCAGACAGGCTTTAGTGTATTGGGGCAGGGAGGGTTGCATTCAGTGAATGCTTTTCAGACACTGCCTGCGGCACACAAGGTGCTCCATGCATTTCCCAGTTGAAACCAGTTAGTGGGGCACTCATCCCCAGCTCTGGCGCAAAACTGGACAAAGGGGAAGGGGTGTAACCACCCGCTCCCCAGGTCCACCCATAGGAGGAGCCTTAGAGTTAGTCCAACCCCTAAACTTACTATAAGTATAGAACCCCAGTCCCTAGGACTTTAGATTACCCTGGACGAAACTCTGCAACATATATCTTGGACCTTCGACATTCCATATTGACTGGAAGATGGAAGAAACTCCCTTGTGGTCAAGAAATGACCACCCTGTTCAAACAGGCACCAACTGCATCTTTGCGGGTCAGCATTTTTGAGGCCCGGCCGGATCCTGAAGAAACGTTGACACAGGACATGGACTTCCAGACATCTATGATGCTGACCTGCACTCCCAGCAAAGCTGAGACCTGTAGCGGACACAAGAGACATGGGACTGGAACTCCTGGACATGCTGCATTTTGCAACCTGCACCTACTTCCTGAGGTATCCTGAAGTTGTGCATTGGGGTGTTTGAAGCCCATCACCGAGCAACTGTTGCACTGAAGCTCAGAGGCCCACACTCCATGAGTGTCCTGTGGGCCTGCTTTGTGCATTTCAGCTTGACGCGTCTTTGTGGTTCCTAGTCCGTTGGCTAGTGAGCCCCCAAGAAGAGCAATCCTTGATTTACTTTGCTTTCCTGAATGCTCCAGGCTTGCTCCAACTCTTCTCCAAAGGGGGAGTTCCACAGACCTTGCTGGTCTGCACCGAGTCCCATCTCAACATCCTGCGTGGATTGCGTTTGCCAAGGCTTGTTGGGTCCAATCTGGATACCGACACCACAGTCAACTAGATCCGTTATGGGACAGCTCGAATCCAGCTCCTGGTTGTCGTCGCCGCCACCCGGTCCTCGTGGCTGAAGAGACAAGCTTCACCTTCTCACCTGAAATCACTGGACATCGGCTGGCACCTTCCTATCGCCATCCTGGTCACTGGCTAGTGACCCAGACTCTGCCTCTTCTGCTTTCAGGTTCTTCATATCTCCGATTCACCCTTGGATCCACCCGGACACTTTCCTCTGGACATCTGCAGCACTTCTTCGCAGCTCTCCATAGGAATCGATGACGAAACCCGACACCAAAAGGCACCTATACACCCGGCTTCCCTGGGTGAGGTAACACGAGTACTTCGGTGCTCCAGAGGGTCTTGACTCTCGAAGTGTCCTACTCTAAAAGGGTTCCATCGTAGTTCACCTAGAAGTACCCTTAAACTGTAACTTAGGGCCAGATGTAGGAAGCTTATTACCGGTCGGTAATGGCAGAAATTAACGAATTTCGTCCGTTACCGACCGGTATTAGGCTTTTCTGATGTGGGGGCCTAAATTAAGGATTCGGTATTTTACCGAATCGGTAATTTAAGGAATGGGTAAATTACCAAATTCTTAAATACCGATTCGGTAAATTACCGAATTCCTAATGTGGGGAGCACTTAAATGAGTGCTTATCCCATGTTAGGATTCGGAATTTACCACCAACTACAAGTTGGTGGTAAATAACAAAAAAAAAAAAGCAGTTATATACAAATTACTTCAGTGCCATGTTGCAGACATACATGCCCTTAGGGCATGTATGTGTGCCACATGTGCACCCATACACAAATGAGGGGTGCAACAGGGTGTCAAAGTGACACCCTGCCACCCTTCAATGTTTTCCCCTTTTACCGAATCGGTATTTACCGATTCGGTAATTGACATTCATTCCTATGGGCCTACAGGCCCATAGGAATGAATGGAAATTACCGAATTATTTGCTACATAGCATTTACCGATTCGAAAATACCGAATCGGTAAAATTCGGTATTTTCGAATTGGTAAATGTCCCTCACCTACATCTGGCCCTTAGTAACTTGTTCGTTCTCCATAGAAAGTCAATGGTAACCTGCGGCTGTGTTTAGACACTGCACGCGTCTCCCGTGGGCCTCCTACATCCTAACCTTTGGTGGTTCTAGGCAGCCCCAGCGATTCCACAGGCCCTAGGCCTGCTTTCTAACTCTCACGTGGTTTTTATACCAGTATTTTAGTATATGGTTTGTGAGGCCCCTAGGGCATAACGTAGACTGTGCAACTTATCGTATCCTAATTAAGTTCCTTGTATTGTACTTTTACCTCTGACCTCATAAAGAGTGAAGAAGGGTTGTGTTTAGAATAAATACATATATACTTGATATATACCTTGTGTGGTGTGCTTCCATTTGATCATTCAAGAGATTATAACTGGTAGAACAACTTGCTTAACTCTTCTCCAAGTCTTAGCCTGAAGGCTGCTCTCCACAGCTACCACTAGGATAGCTTTCTATAAGGTTGACTATATAACCAACCATCAAGAAGGGTTGTTTGGACTGGTGCAAGGTGCCCACTAGAATAGTGGACATCATTTACCAGGTCAACTTCTCACAAAAACAACATTCTCTCTATGAGGACTCTGCCAGACATTTTCACTATCGAATCTATCAGGGATATTGGGCGGTAACAACGTGGGTCTCCTTGACATGAAACCCTTCTGATGAACTAGAAGAATTATTGAATTGGGCCATGATGTAGGCAGAATTGAGTTGCTAGCACATTCAAAATGTTAGGAACCACATGAGCTTATACATCTGTATTGGATCTGTATTGTCAGCCCAGTGCTTTTTTAACCCCTTCAGCGCTAATGACAAGGGTAACTCGTCATGGACTTTCCATTGATTTCAATGGAAAGTCAATGGAACCCCTCGCACACCCCTTAGCAGCCAAGTGGTTAAGGGTGTATAATGTATGGCTTCATCAGCCTCCTGAATACAATACGCTATTCTCTTCCCAGTTGTTATAATGAAAGACTCCTCTATGACTATATTAGAGCCATGAATGCCCCTAAAATAAGAGACACACTTGTCAGACGGGATAAGGGAGTGTAGCCTAATTACATTATCTGAATTGTGGTATGGTATGGTGATTTGTATAGTGCACTAATCACCAAGGACGGCATACAGGTGCTTGGGCAGGCATGTAAATGTATGGTCCCCACGGTCCTCATACAAAGAGCCAGGTTTTCAGCTTCTTGTGGAACTGAAGAAGCGAGGAGGAGGATCTGACGTGTTGAGGTAGGTCGTTACATGTGATGTAGGAGAATGTGCGGTCTCCAATTGTGCTTTTGCAGATGCAGGGAGTGTGTGCAAGTCAGAGTGAGGCAGAGCATAGGTGTCTGGTGGGTTGGTGAAAGTGTATGCGGCTGTTCAGTTATTCTGGTCCTGCGTTGTATGGTGTTTGTATGTGTGTGTAAGAAGTTTGAATTGGCTGCACTTGTGAATGGGGAGCTGGTGAAGCTTTCCGAGGTGCAGTGTGATGTGGGAGCTCATTTGAACCTTCTGGCAGGATTCTGGAGGGTCTGGGGTCTCCATAGAACGTGATTAGAGATTCCAGTATAGTCCAGTTGGCTATTGATGAGTGCTTGCATGATGGTCTGTCTGGTGTCTAAGGCAAACATTTGAAGATCTTTCGCAGCATGCATAGGATATGGAAGGAGGAGTTGCACACTGCATTGGCTCGAACCGTCTAGTAAAGTGTGAACAATTAAAGACTTTTCAAAGTGAGCATTGGTCTTTCATTGCCCTAACAATAAGAACATCTTCCCAGTCATTGTTTTGAATAGTAGTCTTCCTGCCACTAATTGTTTTGTAATAAAGACGTCTATACCAAGCAGCCTGGGGTAAGTGTTTAAGAGCAGAGTATAATTCAGCACAAGCTTTAGAACAAGCACAACTGAACCATTTATCCTTTTTTCCCTGACATAGTATATCTACTCTGGGCCCTCAACAGATAACTAACAATATTACATATCTCATAAAATGCTTCCAATGATCATCTTTAACTTCGAAGAGACACTGTGGTACATCATTATTTCTATTTATAAAGATATCAAAAAATAGATTATTGGGATTAATCAAGTCACAGTTTGTTTAATCTTCTTTCACTTTTTTGCAGTGCCCTTCAAAGGTGTAACATAATTCAAGTGAGTAATAATATTGAACCCATGTAATCTTAAAAATACAATATTATGATCATTAAATTGGTTAATCCATACAGAACAATGCATAATAGAACTACATCAGTTAGAAGAAAGAAAACTATAATTAATGAAACTCTGTTATCCGTTTGCATCATACGTTTGTGTTTTTCCCAGATCCAATTAAAATACTTCACTGGCACATACTAATTACAGCCAATGTTTTATGTAAAACATTCTCTTGTATGAGTGGTAATAAAGGATGTACTCTATACATGTGGTGCACCCTGCAATGATCAAAGGTAATGTTGACTGGGCCTATCTTGATAGTGAAATCCCCAGCCAAACTAGCAAAAACTCTTGATCAAACAGTGGAGCAGCTTGAGATATCATATTCGTAACAACACTAGAGAGTCTGGAAATAGTTGAACAATCTGAACAGTTGAAATTATCATTATAAAAGTTAAATTCAATTCAATAAAACTTTATTTCGGTTTAGTTTGCAAACCATAAAAGTACAAACACAGTAAAAAATTCATTGTTTCTATGAAAAGCAAACCATTTCAGGATACGGAAAACACAAAATATAGAATTAATATTACAGAAAAAGGAATACATGATATTACCTAAATATAGTACATACAGGCTCATAGAAAATTTCATTAGATAAAAACCATTACAGATCCAGGCATTTTCTGTACTTAACAGTTGATTTTAGGAATTCAAGTACATGAAGAATACTGTCACTGTGTAAGAGTTGTAAATACATCATAGCTGGTCTGATCTGACAAAAATTAAGTTTCCTAAAAGTGACACCAGATAGCGTTTGCGGGGGTATTCATAAAATCTACATAAAAACATAAAATGCAGCATATCCTGCGGAGACTTTCCGTCGCAGCAGCAGGGAGCTGCAACTTTACTAAGAATAACAGTTCTTGGCCTAGCAGACAAATGCCGAGCTGGCAGTGTCTTCCAAAGGGCAATCATACAGATGTTCAAAGTGGGCTTCCCAGTCCTCCTTGGGTATGTGGCATTCAGGACCATCTCCGGTCTCCTGAACAAGAAATAGCTTCTTCATTATGCCTCAGAACTTAGAGCTATTCTTAAGGGTTTTAGGGTCCAGTAGATCATTCCAAGCCTCAACCTTTAAGATCTCCTTGCGTTTGGCTAACACTGTCTTATAAACTTTCCGACACGTTTTAACGTTAGCCTGCGTTCTTGGTTTTGCTGCTAGAGCTACCCTTAGATTACTAGCTGCTTTTTAGCAGTCATGATCAAACCACTTAGGGCCCTCATTGGACTGTTTTTTAGCTGGAACAGACAATAGCTCCATAACCTTGTCCGAGATCGTCTGGAATGCCCTAAGCACCTTCGTGTGCTGGTGACCCCCTTGAGTACAGATAACAATTTTATCAGCACAAGACATTTTAATATCTTTATAAAATAAATCAGGGGTAACTTTATTCCATTTAAGTCTGCGCCTTCCATCAGTTGTACGTAATATACCATGTCTGGGATTTGATCCCACTTTTGCAGTCCATGGTCCTAACAAACACAAAGAGAGAGGATTGTGATCGCTAAATTCACTCTTCTCAATTAAAAAGGAATCTACGAATGTCTGCATAGAGGATTAAATCAACACATAATCAATAAATGTCCCAATCCCGTGGCCCTAAAATGTGGGTACCCCAAATCTGATAAAGGGGTCCATCAAGGCCATGGTGGGTGTCAAATCATAATCATTCAACATATCATTAAGAAGCTCCCCCTCAACCGAGTGCTCAAAGTGCAAACCATGGGTTTGTGAGCAATTTAATTCAGAAATACATTTAAATAGGGGGTCACCACAAGGATGTATATTAAAAACACCCATGAGCATAAGATTGTGCAAACTATGACTCATAGACATATTGATAAAAGCATTCAGAGCAAATATATGACTTTGATCCAAGCATGAAGTTACTGAATTATAAAAATTTACCAGGCCAGCTATACAGTTTTCTCCATTTAGAACTAAACCAAGGATGCCCGGGTTAGAAGATGAAACTATACGTACTTTACAGGACAGCTCCACAGAAATCTAAATAACCATCCCCCCTTTGGTCTTCCCCTAATGTGGGCAAGTGCTGGGACAAAGTATGCCTTATATCCTTCAAGGAGATGGTTACATTCAACTGACCATGTTTCTTGTAAACAGATTATCAGGTACTGCCTAATATAGGTGATCCAACTAGGATCGTCCATTTTAGCAGCTAATCCTGCAATATTCCAGGAGACAACATTATTAGAGCTCCTCCTGCGAGATCTAGCTTCCTTAACTCCCAGGTCATTCAGCCTTCCTCCTCCCTGATCATTCGGTGCCTTGAGTCAATCACAGGCTTCCAGGCCAGACAGAAGTTCAAATCTGTTTTGGACTGGAAATCCGTGCCTGTTCATACTTGGGTTGCTGAAATTATTCTGTTGTAGCCTGGGTAGAGGACAGCCAGTTTGGGATCGCACCCTCGACTGATCTCCATTCGCCAATTACCTCCCTGTTTAGATTGAATCAAGCCTCTCCCGCGTGAGGGCCTGTAAAAGAACCCAAGGGGCAATAGTTCAATCGCCGTACCAGTCATCTGGTGATGGCATTGACCATTTAATAATAGGCAACCTGTAATGGAAGAATTATCGAAATTAACAATGATACAGTCCCCACTACCTGTTTTGTTTGATCTGCCTATCCAGCTGACCCTGCGTACCATTATTATATTATCGGAAATTTTCATCCCACCTGAAGTGTTTTGATTAAGCCAAAATGTTGTTTTATTCCACAATTGCTCGTAGCTCTTGGTCTCTCCTGAAGGAAGAGCAGAAGCATGCCCCAATATGACCACATATGGGGTAGCTTCTGGAGGGAGATCACTAACTACGAGTCTTTGTGCCATACTAGGTCCCTCAGCAATTCTTGGCTGAGAGTCAGGTGTAGGCGTTTTACTCCTTATACTTGGTTGCTGTGGTGTGGGGGCGTTCCCTCTCATACTTCCACTAGTATTAGTGGCACCATCTATAGCTGGAGAGCTTAGGCTATTTGGTGCTGGGTCAGACATCTTGGTACTTTTACCGGCTATCCTATTCTCCCTGCTAGGGGGGGATGTATTTTCTGTATTTATATGTGCTGTTAGCTATTGTTTTCAGGCAATTCCCCATTGAAGACTCCAAAAGCAAGAGCTAGACTCTACCCCACTTAATTTCGACATAATGGGTTCTAGCAGCATTTGCAACATGCCTTCTAGTTTCCCCCAAAATTCTCCCCCACCGTGCTTACAGGTCGATATTCCTCCATTCTCCTGGGCATTGGTAGATGTACTACTCTCAACTTTTTCCCCAGTGTCATGTATTTCTGCCGTAGTCACTACCTTACAGCCAGTGGCTATGTGATTCTGTTTAGTTACCCTAGCTTTTTTTTTAAGTAATGGGTTTTTTCAGGCAATTAGAAACTGGCTTATGTTTCAATCCTCTAGCCCATAGTCAAGACTTTACCGGGCTAGCCAGCTCTGGTGACCCAGAAATCATACTATCGCTTAATGAGGAAATATCGCCCTCTATCTGGGCAGCCATTATTTGGCCTGGAGGGGGAGTGGTTTGCGTCATGTTAATCATTGGAGCTGGAGTAGCTGTTAGTCTACCAAATATGGGGTCCATAGAAAGCCTGCGTTCTGCCAAAATAATGTCCTTGTTGACGGCTGACTCAGCCCTGGTCAGATAAGCATCTAAGGTCCCGACCATCCCTATAGCACCCGTATCTTTCCGTGGTGCCATTACAAAATTTGAATTAGTTTAGGGAATCCTATTTAAAACAGAGATCTAGCCTAAGACAAGAAAGTAAACCCAAAAGATGATCTCAATATTGTTGGAACCAACTATTTAGCTCAACACAATTTCTACTTCACATATGTATCCTGAACACAATGAAATTATCACAAATAAAAGAAATAAAGTATTGTCTCTTTAAACGTTTAAGCAATATAAAACTATACACTCAATGCTGAATAACTGCAGTTTACCTTGTTCCAAAAAGTATCTTCGGATCAGTACCTCTACAAAAATGTAGCTTACACTGGGTACTATGCAGTTACTCACAAAGTTTATGACACGGTTTTAGGGGGGGGGGGGCCCAGCCCGGCCTCTTCTGGCCCCTGACGGCCACAGACAGGCCCGCCCTTGGCCCGGGCTTCGCCCGGCGCCTGCCCGCGCGCGTCCCGCGTCGCGTAAAACCTGGGCGTTAATATGGTGGAGAGGAGAGGAGTCTAACGAGCCTCTGGTGCTCCCTTCACAGTGGTGTTCCCAGGGGTGGATGGGACTCGTAGTCCTGCTGTCCCAATCTGATGTCAGGGAGAGCGCGGGATAAGGTGTCGTCCTCCTGCGCTTCAAACCCCCAGCAGTATTCTCCTCACAGTGTCAGCAGGGCGGCCCCCTCAGGTAAACACAGCAGCCGAGGTCAGCGCTTCAGCCCCCACAGCGCAGCGGCACCCGCGGCAGCGGGTGTGGCAAGGTATTTTAAGCGTGGAGGCTAACGAGCCTCAGGTGCTCCCTTCACAGCGGCGTTCCCAGGGGAGGATGGGACTCGTAGTCCTGCTGTCCCACTCTGATGTCGGGGAGAGCGTGGGATAAGGTGTCGTCCTCCTGCGCTTCAAACCCCCAGCATGATTCTCCTCACAGTGTCAGCAGGGCGGCCCCCTCGGGTAAACACAGCAGCCGAGGTCAGCGCTTCAGCCCCCACAGCGCAGCGGCACCCGCGGCAGCGGGTGCGGCAAGGTATTTTAAGCGTGGAGGCTAACAAGCCTCAGGTGCTCCCTTCACAGTGGCGTTCCCAGGGGCGGATGGGACTCGTAGTACTGCTGTCCCACTCTGATGTCAGGGAGAGCGCGGGATAAGGTGTCGTCCTCCTGCGCTTCAAACCCCCAGCAGTATTCTCCTCACAGTGTCAGCAGGGCAGCCCCCTCAGGTAAACACAGCAGCCGAGGTCAGCGCTTCAGCCCCCACAGCGCAGCATGCTGGAGCAACGCTTCAGGAAAACATAACAATACAACATAAATGTTAGACAGACCTTTAGAATACTACTTGACTCAAAATAACAATCCACAACCCACTTTCCTCTCCAATTAGGAATTGACTTTATGCTTGTCGTTGATTATGTACAGTTAATTTGGGCTATGCTTGTGCTATAAAAATACCATAGACATATATACACAAAAACATATTATATGATTAAAGGATGAGAAAACCCAAATGGAAAATCCACCTCTAACTCTACCTGAGACAAGAGGGTGAGGCTGGAATGGTATTTGTAGTATGGGCAATACTGGCCATAAGTAGGAGCTCTTGCCTAATGCAAATCAGCTACCGTTTGAATGACCTTGACCTAAGAAGTTTTAATCATTTGAGTCTGTTTTACTTGGATCAAAAGTACCTTCAGGTAAATGTTAGACATTAACATCCAAAGAGGCCAAAGGTGAAACTATGTTCAACATTAGAATTTACATTTTGTACGTCATTATTACATAGCATCTCTGTTACATATAGTTTGCAAAAATTGCAAAGGAAGAACGCAGATCCTAAATGAACAACCAGTGTGCATGGTAGAAAGTAAAATACCTCTGATTATAACATTACAATCATCTTTAGGAGATATGCCAAGCATGGAAACCCATATAACAATGATTAAATCATAAAACAAAGTATCCTTAAATCACAAGAGAGCCAGTGTACAGTATTGTTATAAGTTATGATAAGGCCTTTTTCTGAGCGTCAGTTAGGGGGCAGAAGGGACTTTAGGTGCTGCTTGCAGGGTAGAGGTATAACTGGTGCTCTAGTTTCACTCTATTAATGAGTTGATGCAAACCCATATTGTGAGCAGGATGATTGTGTGAGATATAAACCTTAATTGTAGCAGAGAGAGGGGGGTTTGCAGATTTTTTGACATTAGATTCTTGAGTCACTGACAATCTAATTTGCAGGTATCTCAAAAAGTCAGTCATTGTAGAAGCATCTCATGCAGTAACATATGTGATATTCAAATTGAAGCTAGATTGAATAATGACATATTTGTTTCTATTTGTTGTAAGGTGGCAGCCAACAGGTCATCTAGTAGGCTAAGTGATTTATTCACCAGAATGGGTTATCAAAGAGGCTGTTAACTACCTGTCCATTAAGTGCCCTTGGCAATTGTCCTTAATGTAGGAGGGAAGTTGGCACCAGGATCAAAATTACCTTCCGAATGTACCGCCCCTCTAATGCAAGAGCCTCCTTTGCTACATTGGGGTTATTACCAGGAGTGCAGATGCTTTGTTCCTTATTAGCTATTTTGTCGTTTAAACCCCAGCTGCTTTAGCCAGAAAATTGTTGAGCAAAGAAGAGTATTGTTGTTTGTTACCATAGCAAAACACATTTAGAGGGGGAAGTGACCTTCCTTTGTCCCATGGCTGCAGTGAAAAGAAATCAAGATGAACGAGAAGGCCATAGATGAGACTGACCAAGGCCTGGGCTGCCTGCACAGTGGGAGTTGGTGCTGTTTGTGGTGCTCATATATTGGAGTGATCTTCTGCCTCCTCTAGTCAATCAAAGCGACTCTGTTCACTGTTGTATCAGTCCCCCAAAAAACAGTCTTAGGGCAGATATCCCAAGCAATGGTAGGTACTTTGTGTAGTCTCATCACAGGGGAGTATTCTTCTTCCTCCAGCCTCTATGAGCGAATCTAGGAGACTCTGGTCCGCCCCCCAAAGCACAATATTTGTTGCATGTGTCCCTGTGACAAGACCTTAAAGAGTATTCTCTTGTAGAAATGGAGCAACACATTCTTGAATGGGAGGAAAAGGACAGCACCCATCTTGACCTTGTCGAGCAGAGGAGGAACAGTGTGAGCCACTCCTGCTGATGTTTACCACATACTGTAAACAATGAAAAATTCTGTGTTGAACTAAATCAATGAGTCCTATCTACGGCTATGAACAAGCAGTGGCCTTCCTTTTCCCCATGGCTGGAGTGAAAAGAAATCAAGATGAAAAAGAAGACCATAGATGAGACTGGCCATGTCCTGGGTTTCCTGCACAGTTGGATTTGGTGCTGTTTGTGGTGCTCATCATAGGGGAGTGATCTTTTGCCGCCTCCTCTAGTCAATCAAAGTGACTCTGATCACTGTTGTATCATTCCCCAACAAAACAGTCTTGGGGCAGATATCCCATGCAATGGAAGAAGTTGGTACTTTTTGTAGTCTCATCACAGTGGAGTACTCTTCTTCCTCCAGCCTCTATGAGCCAATTTAGGAGATTGGTTACTGGAATCCCGAGTCTTGGCCCCCCAAAGCACAGTATGTGTTGCATGTGTCCCTGTGACAAGACCTAAAAGAGTACTCTCTTATAGAAATGGAGCTACACATTCTTGAATGGGAGGAAACGGACAGCACTCCTCTGGATTTTGTTGAGCAGAAGAGGAACAGTGTGAGCCACTCCTACTGATATTTACCACATACTGTAAACAATGAACGTTTTTCCAGTGAACTAAATCAATGAGTCCTATCTACTGCAATGAACAAGCACTGAAAAAAATCACAAAGACACTTTAGCTCTATTAAAAAACAAAAATATGTTAAAAGTTGAAAACAAAAGTTTGGGAAAAAGAGAAAGCTTTTGATTCACAAAGCTGAGAGCTAGAAAAAATGGTTCCATGTGGGGAAAAAATAATTATATTAAAGAGTAGAAATAGAAAACCCATAAATTTCAGAATTGAGTGTGTGGATATAGACACATACATATATGGAGTCAGTTAAAACATACTATTTTAAACTAACAAAACTATTGAAATTCACCAGTTATAGTTATCTCGACTAACTAACTCATGCCCTAAAGTGCCTATAACAGGTGAATTGCAGTGGTTTTGTTCTTTTAAAAGGTATAGTAAAACTGAAATCTTTATTCAACTATAATGTCCCTTTCGTTTTTTTTTCCAGTAAAAGTATCCAAAAAAAAAAAAGTAAAGCAATGTTATTACAATTCCAGTGTGGTTGTGGTGGGAGCCGGCTCACTCACTTTGCTTCCGCCTGGGCGGAAGCAGCATTTCGTTACTGCTTCTTCATTTATGTTTTTGGCTCAGAGAGTGGGGGCAGGATATGCCTGCACTCTCCTGTACGCTCCTGAGCAGAAAACAGTGTCCCAGGAAATGGGGTTGTCTGGACACTGCTTTGATTGAGCCCTGGGGATGTGGACTCCTGGACCAATCTAGACTCGGGCAGGGAGCACTGACACACCTTCCCTTTTAAAAATAAAACACTTGCCCTGTGGAATTTGGTCCCTGGTGCCCTACTGTAGGTCAGGGAGGGGGATGCATAGCCCCATCCCTTCAAATTGAGAATGGGCTGAGGCCCACAGGGCCATTTGATTTTGCTAATTATAAATACTGGCTTGGGGGAAGGGTCCGTGGGGCCTGAAAGAGGTTACACCTCCTAGGAGCATCCTGGACGACCCCATCCTCTTCATTTATGAAAAACTATTGCATGGATGTACACCAAATCATAAAAAGCACACTTTCTGGATCAAGATCTATCTTTCTGGCAAATTGTGTGTAATTCCGTTCTGCAGTTTTTGCAGTATTGCTCAATTTTCCTATGGAAAAATGTATGTGGAAAACATGTGTTGCAACAACCCCCCCCCCCCCCCCACCCCCCACCCTTTTCAGCCTTCGCAGGACAGGAAAGTGGATACAACTTTTTGGGGAATGATTTGTGAAGATTTGTCAATCGGCGCCAAAGGTATTAGTAAATGTAACTTTTATTGCCTTCATTTATTTTTGCCCGCCAATGGATTTGATCAATTCTAGATATTATCAACAGATATTAAAATTTCAAAATTGATTAGCAAACACACACTTCATTCTCCCTTAAAATCTTCTTTTGCCCTTAAAGGGCCTTCATGAAATTAAGTAAACCAAAAGTAAGATTAAAATGTGAAGAATCTGACAAATATTGTGCTGATCTACCAAACAGTTATTAGTGAACCAAAAATGTTTCGGCCACCCCTTTTACTTGCCCAATTGGATCTTCACAAAACTTGATACACCTGCACTATGTGTAACCTGGTAGTTGCCTGCCACATGTGTTACAGATTCATCAAAAGGCACTAAATTGAGGAACAAATAAAAATGTTACTCTCCCTCACTTGAACTTTACCCCCCTCCTTGATGGACTGCCATGAAACTTGACATAACAATATAAAATCAATCCTTCTAAGCTTCTAAGCTTCTAAATGTTTTGCAGATTAGTCACACATTGCCAGTGTTGGAAATCCTTCTAAGTTTCTAAGGTTCTACAGTTTATGCAGATTAGTCACAGTAAGTGTCATTGGTATCAGTAAATACCTTTTTTAAATTGACCCCCTCTGATGAATTTGGACACCCTTTAAAATGTGTAGGGAAGAGTACATGGGCTAAACTGCTTCCTAATTCCATGCAGGTCCATCAAAAGGTGACAATGTTATCAATAAATCAAAAATATTTCTGACACCTCAGGCCTTTTTACTTTGCCTTACATTTTATTATTCCCTAAACCTGAAATATCTGCAGTGGATATCACTTGCTAACGGCCTGCCGTGCCTGAAATGAACATATCAAACGTGCCAAAGTTATAAGTAAATGAAAATTATATTTACATTAGCTCCTCTTCCTCCCCATTTATCTTAGTCCCCTCCCCAATGGATTGGCATAAACCAAGACATTCCAAAAGAAAACTAATTCTGTTAAGATTCCGTCAAACTGTGCAAATTCTTTTCACAGCGCCAGATTCATTAACAAAATGAGCACTTGTTTAAACCCAGCGCCATTTTTAACTGGGATCCCTTGATGGATATGCACAGATTTGAAAATATTACTGCATCTCAATATAATCTCTGCCAAATGTAATACTTATACTTCAAATCGTGCCAAAGTTCTAAGCAAATCAGAAAATGACATTTCCACTGACAAGATATATAAAAAGTTTAGTTCTCTCAACCCTCTCAATGAAACTGCTATACCTTTCTAACACCTTTTCAAATTATTAAGGTCTCAAACTTCTGAACCGATTTACACTAAATCAACAAACCACATGCTCTGTGCAAAGTTCTAATTTCATGCCAAGTGTGGTGTTAATCCATTCAGTTTCAGGTTCAAGCAAGGTTTTCTGTGGGAGTTAAAATCGGAAAACATATTTTTGACCCACTCTAAACAAAAGTAATGAGATTTGCATGCCAGTTCTTAGCAGACTACAGTGAGCGAGTACTACACGTGGTGCAGATCCACCGATGAGGGCGAATGTTAAAAGCACATCAAAAAATGTCCAACTAAATAAAGGCATGGTGACTTCCATTTTGTATTATACCGTGCTAACTTCCCATATATAAGATAGATAAGTGCCACATTAAGGTTGTTGCATAAATACCTGCAAGCATAATCTGCCTTTTTATACCTTTTGCACTTCTTGTACGGAACATTGTTCTACATAAACTCAATGTGTATTTCATACGAGCCCTTTGGAACATTACAATATAGTTTTAATGAGAATGTCTTTTCACAAGCACGCTGAGATGCATCACTAGTGTATTCTTGCATTAAACAAGAATGGCCTTTTCTAGAACTTAAGCTTTCATTTTTCTTCTAGGGATCATTAGTGCAGCGTGTTAATTATGTTAATCAACGCATTTCTGATGGCATCAGAGCTGATTTATCTCACAAAGTGTGGCTGAAATGATAATATAAAGACAGACTAAATGTAAGAGGTTATTAATATTAGAATGGAATGAAAAATGATAACGAGGATTGAACACTACATTAGCATGACGCATTTTTTCTTGTCTTGAATGGAAGATTGATGTCCCTGGGATAGTTCTCGTCTGATAAAACTAAACCTTGAAACCCGAGTGGATCTATCCATCTCTAGCAGGGGACCTTCTGCTGGTTATTGTTACTGCACTGGGAAAAGCAAAGGAAAAAAAAGAGCTCCATTCTCAGTACTGTCATCACTCAACCTAATGAGGACAAGAAAGGTTACCCCTACTAGGAGGATGAGGGCTGTATGTAGTCTAAAATCCACCTGCTCACATCTTAATGAGAATGTAAGGTTGGAATGGACTGCGAGGTGGTTAGAATATTTTTGAAATACTTTGATCCCAAAAATCTGGCATCTGCTCCTTCATAAATCGTGATGTCTGGATTCGACGCTGAAAATATTCTGAATGTTCTGAGACCATTTTCATGTTGTTATTTATAGGTCTCTGCATTTTTTCAGATCAGCTTCTAACAGCTTTTTTTGCACTTTTGACTACTTTCCGTGCTACCAGACCTTTAACATAGATATATATTGGAGCAATAATTTGTTTGTCGGTTATCATAGAAACATGACTTGGAGCATTTTTCTTTTTGGAACAAAAAATTTTGTTTAAACATTTTATGGTAAAAATACAGATGTTTATGCATATTTATTTTTTATCGTTTTTTCTGTTTAATGTTGCAACCATCATACAATGGTCACATTGAACGTCTCCAAAAAAAGCCGTATTTGTGAAAGACGTTATTATCTGTCTCCTGGCATCCACATGTAATGGCCACTACATACTCCAAAAGGAAGGATGTCGAGAGCCCCTATCCACCACTGCTCCAAAATGCAGATTTGTAGTGGAAAGCAGACCTCACTAATCCACCTCATTCACTGGATATACATGGATGAGCACACCGTCCTAACTCATTGGAGGTGATGGATGGGTACAGTAGGCGGGGTTGGGGGGCTGTGATCTAGCTACAATGCAATACAATAACCACAGTTGCAACACAGGCAAAATCCCGTAATATATCAAGTGTATAAACAGTTTAAACAACAATTGGAAAATCAAAAGGATAAAAAACACAATGCACAAATGTTGCACTATAATCACACAATCTTATACCATGAATGGTAATCTGCTGTTAAATCTGCATGTGATACAGTGGGGTTTTCTGTATGTCAATCTTTAGGTGTAATCCTTGAATAAATCCTGTCACTGGTCGTGTGGACCTTTGATGGTCGACGAAGAGAAATGAGGAGCAATCATCTACATAAACAATGCATCTTTAAAGTAAAGATTTTAAATTCAATCAATAATGAGAGTTAATGTGAGATAAAGGGTTTTGTTTTAAATCTTTTAAGTTTTCATCTATTTACTTATCAGCCATTAATATTTATAGTTCAGCTTTAAAAGTTAATATAATCCATCAATCGATATTCGATTATAAAATAGAACAAAAGATTCATCAAGATCATAGTCAAAATGGTAATAATACAACAAATGTGTTCCATAGGGAAACTCCCTGTTCTAATTAGAATTTTGGTTAAGGGAGGAGAGATGTCAGTTCAGAAACCCATAAAGAGTTCTGATGAGAGAAAGATCAATGCATAAACAATACGCCTTTGCATTACAAGCTGAAAAATAAGATCAGCTCAAAATAACAGCAAACAATTCAAGGACTAGTCTTAAGAAAGCAGCTTGACATCAAGAAAGGCATCAGAAGCTGGAAAAGGTGAGTTTCCGGTCAGATAGTTCGGGACAGAATCCACGCTACTCTAGGAACATGCCCAATTATAAACGTACCAATTGAATGATCCAGCGTTCTTTTCTTTTGTCTTCTCATCCACCAATAGATTATCAGCAGAATTCTGGGATCACGTTCACTCCCCATGCTCTCACCAGCGCATAATAGTCTTTCAGACATTATTTTTTTCTTGTGATCCAAAACTTCTTCCCATGAATCATTCTTCCTGTCATTTTCGTCTTCTCCCGATAAGAACCTCACTATCAATTGTACAATACAAAACAAGTGTCTATTCACTAGCTATCAGTAGGCTTCTGAAGTTACAACATCTGTAGCAAAAAGAAGAAACGCATCTTGCACAGACAGCTATTCAATATGAAAGCAGGCCCTTCTGTGTGAATGCATTATTTTCCAGTCGACAAGGCATCAGCAGTTAGGCTAACTTAGTTCGTCACTTTATTAATGTGTAGGCTAAAATACTTAAGTATGGTTACCTGCTACAAATCTTTCATTGTAGCATGTGTTAATTTAAACATAAACTTGTGCACAATAATACTATGTGTTTTCAGAAGCAGATACAATTTGCGGCAGCAGATGCAATGAAGGGGCAGGTCTCTCAGTAGGTCTGCCCTGCACAAAAATGCAAAGTGACATTGGCATGTTCTGAAGAAATAACAGGCTATGGCTGATCCACCCAAACAAATGCTCTAGCTATAGAACATCAACTACCTCATACGTTATCCGAGTACTCAAGGGAAGATAGGTAAATCTGGGATCAGCATGGCAGACCAAAGGATGGTATTCCTTTAGGGAGACCCAGATCCACAAACTACTGATCTATTTACTTCCTTCAACTATGAAATCAATAAAACAAAACCTAAGTGTGATTAAGCAACAGGGCTGATGATGGGAGAATTGTAAAAGTAGTAATTTCTAATGAAGACCAGGAGATGCAAGTAAAGAAAAAGCCAGCAGGAAGAATTATTGTCGTATTATACATACAAATATATTGCCATTGTGAAGTTAGCCCCTGGGAATCTTGCAAATTATAAGCCCCAGATAGATTGGGTCCACTTACACAATGATGACCTTACTTTGCTCATGATCTAGAAGAGACAATATTGTTTAGAGTGCATCCTGTACTTTGGGCCTTATTTAATGAGTTAAACTGACTGTTTTACTGAGAAGCAATACTCCTCCGCAGTGCCTTGCCAGCCTGAAATTTGTTCAACTCATCTTTACCTTTCTTTTTCTTACTAGACCACCATATCCAGGCTGTGAACAGATTGGCAATGCTCTGCTACAAATCCATTGACATAGCACTCGAGAGATATGGCCCCAATTTATGGAGCATCAGCTATCTGAAAAATCTCTCGACTAATTCTAAAAAGAATTTCAAACATAAAAAACTACTTAAACAACTTCCTGAAACACTAATAGCTGATGCCTACCAAAGCGTGAGCGGTGGGAACAAGAAGACTGACTTTGTCTTCTACTCTAAACCCCCCGCAAAGTGGAGAAACAACTTCCTTCTACTCCTACAAATTACTAATTCTATGAAATTCCCTTATGGAACTAAACTCACCACTTCCCCCTCACTAACCTTTCGATGAGAAATCTCAATTTCTATTTTCAGGACAAGGAACATATTTCTATAAGCTACAGACTGTCAATTCACCATCTTTGGTCGTCACTTTCCTTCACTTCTCGCTTCTTTAAGGAAACAAGGCTTGGTGCACCAAAGCCACCTCCCTTCTTTTTCCCCGACCAGCAACCCCAATCCTTCTCACCTCCTTGCCTCCGATGACCGCTGCGCCACCCTCTGACAAGGTGTGCAACCCAATAGCCCTATAGACTGTGCCAAGGTGAAGACTTAACTAAAATTACCTCAATCAAACCCACCTTTACCAACAAAAACACTGTAACTCAACTCGCTTACTCACACCTTTAGCCACATGGCGACAGCCCCAATTCAAGACCATCTACAACAGAGTCCCCCTTGGACTCAACCCTCGCTCCTGTCTGCCTTTTCAACCCAAATGATACTGGTCTCCCTTTTAACAAAGCTCACTCAACTTTTTTAACGCAAGACCCAACACTTATCCATCTACTCCCAGTACGGAAACCTTCACTGATACAATCACCCAGCTCCTGAAACGATTAGAACAAAAACTTGATCTCCTAGCCAAAGACATCTTGCATGTAAAGAATGACCTCGTGATCCAGGCTAAATATGCCCACTATCACACCCATGACAATGAGAAGATGTTTCCCCTTTCAGGGTCTCCAATTGTCAGCCAACATACATATTGGTCCTCCACTCCTCTAAGTCAATAGTCCCACAGACCCCACTGAGCCTTTAGCCCCATGTCAGCTCATGAAGCTGTGGAATTCTGCAAAACTTACATTACACTAAACCAAAAAATGATCTACAAACCTCCTTCCACAATTCCAGTTATCGTAGGTTCAAATAGAATCCCTTGAATTGTCACATCGCTTTGACCGCCTGCTCAATACACCACCATACAGACAACTGATACATCTAACAATAGACCCAGATCTCTATCATGCATGCTCCTTAACTGCAGATCAGCAGTGAAACATGCAACAGATATTGACAAATCTATTGTTGACAAAGAAATAGACCACCCATTCTTCACCGAGTCATGGCTTAACAAACACTCAACACCCATACTTGACACTCCATCATTAGACAGGACAGAAAAAAGTTGGCAGGGTATGCCCAGACGTGGGTCCCTTGCTCACTTTGCCACTTAATTCAAGCTAGCCTGGCTGATGACGGCTGATTAGCCAGAAACTGGTCCCAGGATGCTTGTTTCCGGTCCAGGTAAACATGGCTTGACAGTTCGGGCTGGACTGATCCCATGAGGTACAGGGTCAGACTGATTTGCATATGGCCATGTCTGAACTGGGGTGGCGGAGTGAGCTAAAGAATGATGATGGATTAAACCCAGATCAGTTGACTGGGGGTGAGTGCTTGCAATGTTCAACACTCCGTCCATAATCCCCTTTGGTTTTGCTTTCTATTTTAGTGTGTCACTCTAAGTGGGAGAGGTGTGCCCAGACATGGGTCCCGTGCACACTGTGACTGAAACCACGCTATACCTGGCAGATGCGCCCTAACTAGGGCTAAACGTGTCCTGGGTTGCTTGTGTTCTGGTTTAGGCAGCACCTGGGCTGGCAGTTTGGGCTAGATTGTTTCAGTTGGAGCAGGGTCAAGGTTCATTTGCATAGAGCTGTGTCGAAAGTGATGTGAAATGGTGTACAAAAGAACAATCAACTGTGAGGTGGCCCGAGTAGTTAACAGGGGCTGATATTAAATCAAGCATTCCATTCATCACTTTTATGCATACTTTAGTACTCTAAATAAGCCCAATTATTTTATGACAAGGACTTTTTAATTAAACAGCCTGTCAGTCACCTAATCATTGGTCCTACCAAAAGCTGCTATCTATCTTCATACTAGGGACACCACCATTTCATATTTTCCATTGCAACTTTTTTACGCGAGTCTGCACATTTCCAAGCTTGGCCTGCTACTCATGTTTATGTTGTCCAACACTGAACTACTCCTATTCGTGGTATCCTATTCGTGGTATCCTTTAAGTTGTGTTTCCAAATACTTTATTTGAAAATGTGTTTTCACATTTTATGGACTATAAATACATCATGGCACCCTTGGTCTGTTATGTCCTCATGATGTGCCCAATGTCCATTTATGGTTATGTGCAGGACAGCCTTGAGGAAGGACCCATTGCTTGATTGCATGATTGTAACGTGTATTGCCCTTTACACAGTAGGTGACCACATGTGCTCTGAAACCACCTGTCTGTTTTATTTGAGATGTGTGTCCCTTTATGGTGAGGTAGATTTGGTTCAGACACTCCCAACATTGTCAGTGGGATTCTTTGGATAGTATAGAACAATAATTTTCATAACATTTTCTAAATCTCTGGAATGTTTCTGAGATGTTTATTTGGACAACAGATTTGAACTATACACAACTATTCCACCTCTCTTTGCATCAATAGATATGACCAATAATGTGTACAAATGTTGACTTAGTGTCTGATTTAGATCTTGGCAGATGGATTATTCCATCACAATGGTGACGGATATCCTATCGTCTTAACTATAAATCCCATATGTTATCATGAGATTTATATTTCGGCACACGGGATTAGCCATGACCTGTGCGACGGAGTAATCTATCTGACAAAATCTAAATCAGGCCCTTAATCTTTTTGTACATTGATATGTGCCATTCTCAGAGCTTTCTCTACTTGGCATGACCTTGCTGGTATCACTGCCTTGATGATGGGACAAATTATTTGACAACTAGATTATCTCTTGAAAACCAGATGTCTAATAAGATTATTCAGCTAGAAACTCTGCTGCCTCCAATGTTCAACATACAACTTTGTCTCAAAAATGGTTTTATTTAAGGGTCAAATACATGTAGCACAATTAATTGCTGAGAATTAAATCAAAAGGGGAGTAAACGTGGGAGACATTCTTTTTGTAAAATAAATTGTATTTCAATGAATATATATGTTTGACATGTTAATCTTCATATGTACAAGCACAAGGAATGATAGCACTGCGTTACATTGAATGGCATGTAACCTATGAGATACTGTGCATAAGTGCTCGTGAAGGATTGTGACTGCGCAAGTGACCCATTAGGTAGAATGTACAGCAATAGTGCTGGGCGCAACATGAAACAAGTCAGCAATTAATTGTGCTATATGTATTTGACCTTTAAATAACAACACCCTTTTTGAGATATTGTTGTATGTTACATAATATTGCAATAGTCTCCTTGGGGTATATGGGCTACCACCTGTAGTCTGATACTGCCACCAATGTTCAGTCACAGAGGTGAGAGGTACACAGGCCTTAAGCAGAAAGGAATTTATCAACTCTACAGCTTTTATTCTCTTTACTGAGTTTACAACACAAGTTGTGATGACTTAGGCAGTAATTGTATTTTCAAAAACAGAATGCTTGCTTAGGCCATCAAGCTTTGCTTGTGCAACTTAGTGATTTGGACACCAAAATCACAATAGGTATCCGGGTGTGCATATGTAATATTAAATAAGTGGCTACAAAATTAGCCGGTATACGTATATGATCATGTTTCACAACAATATCGCATTGAGGTGACAGGCTTCAAACTGATGGGTCGAGTGTTTGAATTCTTATGTCACCTAATGTGGAAAAAATTAGCTCTTGCAGAAGAGTCAGTTGGACGTTCTTAATCTGGACCCAATGCTAGTCAAACTATTTTAAGAGCTCTCAAGATGGACGACTCGCAATTTTGAAATTAGTTGATTTCCAAAGCTATTTTAATTAATAATAATGGCATAATTCATGAGGAAATATATAAACAGTCTCTCTGGATGAAGGAAATCCATTATCCCTTTTCCCCTGCAGTTTGAGGTGGAGTTAGCCTCCTTGATATTATAAATTATCAAACCATTGCAAATCCTGAGAATTTGTGAATGTGTGGTAATGCTTTTGGTGCTATTGCCATCTACTTTGCCTTTGTGAGAAATGTTTGCATGTTCCCAGGATGTCTTTATCTTTGTCAACCTGCTTTCAAGTATTTTATTGCTATTGATTCCAGAGCTAATCTTGAATAATGATCACACGTGTACTTTAGGTACATTCATTATTCCAGTTTGGATCATGAAAGCACTGGGGTTGTATAGCAAATATCTTTGCAAAATTAAAAATGTGTGAATATTTTACAGATAGCGATATAGACTGAGGAGACAATTAGAGGCAATTCACAACTAGTTATTTTTGTTATAGGTTTGATTTAAAATGGCGAAGCTATCTTGCCAAATTTCGTTATTATTTTCCATTCTCATTTTATGTGTAATATAATTTGTGTATTTTGTCTGTATAACGTACTTAATATTTCTTTTTTAATTTTCTGTCGGGGTTCCTCTAAACCCATTATGTTTAACTTTGAACATTTTTAAAAACCATGTGTTTCTTTCTTTTTATTCAGTTGCTTTCAAAAAATGTTGCAGGATGTTTTTGTATTGGTATTTCAGGAATGTAGTCCTACACGAATAAATTATGGTGTTTGTGTATCTAGGTAAAACCTAGGTGCAGAAATCCTTTTGTGAATCTGGCCCTATGATAGAAGAGATCAGTCTTTCTGTATAGGGCTGCTGGGACATCTTTCTAATGGGATCTTGGAAACCGAACTGGTGTAACGTGCTTCATCGTAATCGCTACATTGATAATTTGGGTTTGTCTCGCTTTAGCTTATGGAAAGGGCCAGCCTATTAGGCACCCTTTTTATAAGTCTAGCTACAAATAGCTTTACTTAATTTTTATTTTATTTTTAAACAAAACTATTAGTTGTTAAAAAAATTACAAAGGGGAATGCACAGAGAGAATAGGCTTGGGGTCACCCCTCTCCTGTGTTTTTCAAATTTTTCAATTGCTTGGATGAACTGTGCAATAAGCTAATGGCATTTAGCTGATGGTTTAATGTCCTAGTTGTTTTCTCTTTTGCCATTACGTTTTGGTGCAGATGCAGAATCCAGAGCCAAAATGTATATTTTGATAGATTTACTTTTCTGACAGGAAGATATTTTAGTTGCTGATGTATAGAATTTTTGTTCAGGAAGCATGGGGATTCACTTGTACTCCTATGGACTGGTTTTGCGTGTAGGTGTCCTAGGAGTGAGTACCACAGGGGACAGCTGGGTACAAGTGTCAGAAGGCTTTAGATGCTTGAGAAGTACAAACAACTCTATGGGGACCATGGGCTACTGCTGCCAGAAAACACCAAGTTATAAAACTATGAAGGTTTGTACAATGGGCTGTTACAGGCTCAAAAAGCCTGCCGATGCTAATGAGGAGGAGCCATCAGTGCCAAGGAGTTGTAAAGATCCACCTAGAGCCAACCAAAAAGTAACAAAGTATATTTAGATGCCAGCACACGAGGCCCAACAAGGCCACTCTTAGTGGCTGAAGCTTGCCAATAGGAACAAAAACAAAATCCGTCCTATCAAACGTGGCCCAAAGGGGCTGGAAATATTACTAAAAATATCAGCTGCTTGTTGGAGGCCTTTTCTAGCACCGGATTGGGTGTCCTGTATCTGCAGGCAAGAGCCACAAGAGAGTCATCCCCAGAGTGCTCTATTATTACTTGTCGAGTCGCTCCCCAGCACAAGTAACCAGCAGTGCTTCCACATAAACAGTGTCTACTCCATGGAAACTCATGTTCTTGTAGGCCCCTGTGGTGACCAGAAGAGCTGGGAGTATATT
Organism: Lissotriton helveticus; assembly: GCF_964261635.1. Classification (NCBI taxonomy): domain Eukaryota; kingdom Metazoa; phylum Chordata; class Amphibia; order Caudata; family Salamandridae; genus Lissotriton; species Lissotriton helveticus. The sequence continues at coordinate 871,653,855 of NC_136068.1, read as the reverse complement.
TATTCACATGTTAGGGGTGGGGTACTTCCATCATCAGTTGGAGTGCTGCTGAGAGTTAGTTAGTTGCTCGGTGTGAAGGGAGGGATACACAGGCAAATGTAAATTCGGTACTTGTATAGAGCTCAAATCACCCCCAAAGGGGTATCTCGGCGCTGGGGGCCTTTGGGAAGATTAAGCAAGCTATTGCCCAGACTCGTATGGTGCTGGGAAGACACCTGCCGCCGGAGCCAGGGATTGAACCGTGATCCCCTGCGTCCAGCGTCAGTCGCCCTGTCTGCGGCACCACACTTCTTCCCTTGACTACCACATGCTTGCTCCTTATACTGAAGGAGAAGGGACAGTCCTTGTGGAAAAGGGTACCTGTGTAAAGCACATATTGGCATAGATATCCACTGCAAGAAAAAAAAAAATCAACATGCATGAGCGAGCATCAGAAAAAAGGGCAAAGTAAACGTTTACTGGCCAAGGTGGCTGTATAATTGGAATGTCTGACAAAATATCGAAATACAACATATCGAGGTCCAAAAATATAGGAGCATTAATATCGATGTCAACAATATCGACATTCTATCTACAACAAGATAAGTACAAAAATATCGAGAAAAAAAATATCAATGTCAAAAAGATCATTTTTTAAAAAATATTGTTTTTTTAAATAAAAAAATATGTAAAATAAATTAAATAATAATTAAACATTTAATAAATATAGTTATACATATTTTATAATATTTAAAATCAATAAGTAATATACATAATTTAATTAAAAAAAATATTAAACATATACATATTAAATATATAATATATATATACTTACTTAATAATCAGTTTTAATAATTATTTTAATAAGTTATACATAATTAAAAATATAAATTACAAATTCATCTATACACATAAAATATTAACATAAATACAAATTAAATAATTATGCAAAACTAATTAAACAAATGTAATTTACTTTTAATATTTTTTAAACTAATTATATTCTACATTAGCTAAAACTATACAAAATATATTAAATAACAGAGGGAATAAAATACTATTATAACTCCAAAAATAAAATGTTGGATAGCGTAGAGGGAAATATTACTATTCCCACTCCAAAGAGTGCAACAGTAGGGAAAGTGGTGGGTAGCATAGGGGTATAAATTACTATTCCCACTCCAGAGAGTGCAACAGTAGGGAAAGTGTTGGATAGCGTAGGGGTAAAAAGGATTATTCACACTCCAAAGAGTGCAACAGTAGGAAAAGTGTTGGATTGCGTAGGGGTAAAAATTACTATTTCAACTCCAGAGATTGCAACAGTAGGGAAAGTGTTGGATAGCGTAGGGGTAAAAATTACTATTCCCACTCCAGAGAGTGCAACAGTAGGGAAAGTGGTGGATAGCGTAGAAGTTAAAAATAACATATTTATAAATAAATTCATATTTAAAATATTAAAAAAATAATTACAATACGTAATTATTAAAAACACAATTACCAATGAATAATAAAGTAAAATAAATTAATAATAAATACCAATTAATAATAAATATTTACCAATGAATAATTAATAGCCAATAATATAATTAACAAAAACAATTAATTAATATAAATTATTACTTAATTACATTTAAATTACTTCCCACCCTACCCCCCTATGAACTCATAACCCGCTACAGAACATAATTATCAATTAATCAATTAATAAAAATTAATTACCAATTAATAATTAATTTACAATAATATAATTAACAAAAACAATTAATTTAAATAAATTATTACTTAATTACATTTAAAATACTTCCCACCCTATTCCCCTATAAACCCATACACCCTTACAGAACATAATTATCAATTAATCAATTTATTTAAATTAATTACCAATTCATAAAAATTAAATACCAATTAATTAAAATGTATTTATAATTCCTAAAAATCTATAATTAATATAGCATGATTAAATTACTACCCACCCTATTCCCCTATAAAACCCACAACCCGCTACGGTACTAAAATACAAAATTTACTTGAATTACCTTAAAAAATAAATTAAATACATATTAAATACATAATAGTATACATTAAATGTATATACAAATCAATATTAGTAACATCGATATTACTAACATCGATATTAGTAACATCGATATTAACAAAATCGATATTACTTACCTTCGAAATTCTGTCCCATCGATATTAAAAATATCGATATTACTTACCTTCTATATTCTGTCCCTTAGATATTTAAACATTGACATTATTGTATGTTGATATTTAAAAATCGATATTTTGTCTGCCTACCGTATAATAGGGCTTGCATGAGGCCTAAAGATCCACCCATAAGCTCTGGAGTGGGAATTAGAAAATTGCATATCGTGTTTTGTGCTGCTCAGAAGTGTAGATGCACATCCAAAAGTGTCTTGTGTTTTGTACCTTCCTAGAGTTGTGGCCTGATCTCCCCTAGCTCTTCTAGCAGAAATTACATCCTAGGCCTCTCAAGGTACTTTGTTAGTGACTCGGGGGAGGTTTAGCTTCATTTTTGGTGTGCCATGGGAGTGTGCTGTTCCATTCAGGCTCTAAGTCCTTAGTGCTTGCTTGACAAACTGGTTTAGTAGTAGAAATGTGATAATGTTTTCTGGTTTACACTTTTTGCTAATACAACTATGTTAAGATCCCAAGATATGGATTTGTAATAAAAAAAAGGTAAAATATGTGGGAACATTTCTTAATATCATTTAAATGCTACTATTGCATGCTGAATACTTTGTGACAAAGCCAGTATGCTTTGTGTTTTATAACTGTACTGCAAATGATTGCTTTAGGCATATATAATAGGGTATTGTGGTTTTATAGGCTGTGGTTTGCAGATGTGCAAATCTTTAAAGGCTCCTCAGGCCTATGGGTTCTTTCTACATTTAGAACTTCCCGGACCTGTATTGAGAGCTCACCTTGTGGTTTGGTTTGCAAGGCCATGTAAAGGGCATTTCTATGGATTTTTTCACCTGCTATTTTGTATATATTTGTAATTTTGCCCTTATGTTTTATGTGTCTAAATATGACTTCTTTTTAATGGAAAAGCCCTGACTGCACATTAACCTATTGTTTTTTAGGTCGAGATTTCGAGACCTATTGTATCTTCTTTTGGAGGTAAAATACACCCACTGATTCTCATTGGTTTGTTTCAGTGACCTTTATAAATCCTCAGTTGCTAGTGGTCAGTCATTCTCTTGTCCCTCCTTTTTGTCATTCGTTTCCTCTCACACAGCACAGCCTAACTACTGTATCTTTACCCCTTGCTGCTTACCAAGGAGTCGATTCTGATCCGGTAAAAAGCGCTCCGAATTGCCGTTCGGAGCGTTTTCTCTGTACGATTCATACCCTGCAACGTCCACCGTACGAACGACGAAGTACGATCCGTACCAGGAGCCGTACTCCGTACGAATCGTACAGGGACCGTACGAATGAAATCCCCGTACAACTGTCCCTCGGAACCCGCTGTACGCAACATCTGTACCGTTCGCGGCCGATTTTTCCGACCCGGCAAGTACGATTCGTGTTGGGTACGCACAGTACGACCCTTCTCCTACGGGAGCTGAAAACATCCGTAAAAGCGGAGTTCGCCCCAAAACAGGTACGGAACGCCCCCCCGGGTACGGCGCATACACCCCATGATCGCAGGGGTACGCGCCGTACCCCTGCGATCATGGGGTGTACGCGCCGTACGCCCAGCGTACATGGGGTATGCACCGTACCCCATGTACGCTGGGTGTACGGTGCATACCCCATGTTCGCTGGGTGTACGACACGTACCCCCCATGATCGCAGGGGTACGGCGCGTACCCCTGCGATCATGGGGTGTATGCGCCGTACGGTGTGGATGTGAATGTGCGCTTTTCCGTACGGATCGCCCTTACCTGACGTGGACCGTACGACTTGCATCCTGGTACACTGGTCGGAATCGTACTCGTCGGGTCGTACGGCGTCTGTTCGAGTCGTACCGAAACGGCTCCGGATGCGAGTCGTACGGCGGATTTTTTTACCGAATCGGGATCGACCCCTTAGTGTTTTGTGGGACTATTTTTATCTTCCTTTCCTGCCAGTTTTTTCTGTTGTCTGTTTTTTTGTCACTGTGTTTATTATTTTGTTGCAGTTGCTGATAATGGACAGACTGCCCCTTTAACAATCTGCATGCATTTGTCACACTCCTTTAATTTCCTTCGGCTGGAGAAGAAAAGACCATCTGTTGTGCTCCGATCGGAGCTGCAGCGAGGGTGGTGCTCTCACTCGCTCCCCTGGTAGATCTTCCCTCCTATTTACGTTCAATAGCTTTTTTACCCCTTACATAGCTTTGTTAACCTTGCCTAACTACTCATATCATCAAAGTGGAAGAAAACTATTTTATTCGTGGACCAACGCATTTTGTTTTGCAATTAAACGTATTTCAACATGGCTTTCTCATCGTCATCTGTTTTGTTAGACCACACCCAAGACTTGCTGTAGCGACAGCTTCGGGTGTCAAAACTTGCCTGCTCACTTTAGAATTGGCCCTCTGAAGGCTCAAGACAAACATGTAGACTCTCTCCTCAGTTATCGGGACACAGCCACTAAATTCAATAGAAAAGCAAGATTGTTGTTTAAATAGTACACATTTACCGCGTTTTGATAAATGTAGTATACATCCGTATTTGTAGCAATACCATTTGCACATAAAGGGCTAGACCGTAAAATGTAACATTTTAATTCTTAACATGTCTTAATTTTGGTCAGTGGATTCAATATATTTAAGCTATCTTCTTTTCTCTTTTGGACTTTCTGTGGTCCGATGCAATAATATTTCTGTTTGAAGAAGGCCGCCAGATAAGAGCTCCTCAGGGTTCGGAACGATCATAGTCCCCCTTTTATTTTGATGCCATCAGTGTCAGCCATACATCTGTGATCAAAAAACAGGTGACTGGAATAGTAGTCACACGTAATTTCATCTCTACTCTGTGCAGCACGTATGGCACAGGCTGAGGCTATAAATGGGGCATCGGTCGTCTTGATGTACAACTTAAACGAAGGGTGTTGCGGTCATGTTTACTGCGGCAGCAGAGAGCTTCCTCAGGCAAGCCAGGTAACAGCTCCCTATTTTTTCATCCTATCCATGTATTAATTGTTTTAGACTGGGTGGGGAAGGTCAACTGTAGAAATGGACGAGGCACTTTAACTAGTGACATAGCATTCTGTTTAACTCACTGAGTAAGCTTCATGGTGTGACAGCACCTCTCAGGAGTGATTACTATTCCCTGGGCTAGAAGAACTAAATCTGCTGTTAAATGACATCAATCAGATGTCACAGACCCGCTTTTTATATTACAACCTCTACACATGACGACAGAGTCTACATATGCATAATCTATTTTTTAGTATTTGCATTAGTTACCCGTATATTTTTATCACATTGGTAAGATCCCGAGTTTACTTTAGGAACACAGGAGTAAGATCTCCATATTTACCCCATATCTGCTTGAGCTCCTAAGACTAATACTAATAACATACAATAACAAACAAGCAACAACACTGTACAAACCACTAATATTAGGTTTTGGAGCAGCTTGCTTAAAACCATAAAGTACTGCAAAACCTTGTGAGTGGTAATAGGTGCTATACGAATAAAATGCAATACATAAGGTTTTGCATCGTACAAGCCCTTTTAATAGTTACAATCATCCTTCAGGTGAGGAATTTTGGATCTTCCCTCTAGGTTTGGTCAGAGACAAATTTCAAGTTGGAAGTGGTCTCCGCCAGTATCATTTGTGCCCCAAAGTACAGCACGTGAATCATTGAATGCACCGCGCTTGTAAGTTCAGTCAAAGCTCTAAAGGCCTTTTTTACCTGAAACCTCAAGTTATCCATATCCAAAGTGTCACTCACTCTATCTTCATTGTATAAAAGCTCCTAGCCATATAATGTAGTTTATTTTAACATAAAGTAGAAGTGATTGCCCCAATATGTGGCTGTTCTGTTAAGCCATTAACTCACTAACTACACATTATCCCGTGTTGACAGAGATAGCAATTTTTAATTTAATTATGTGATGTTTTATACAGTACTTCTCTTTGTGTTTAGTTCAGGGCGCTCTATTAAATTAGCAAAACAGTTGAGAGTGTGAATTAATTTGTGCAACGTCCAGTTATGTGTGAGTAGGATCCCTTATATACCATGCGTCACATGCTTTTTCTTGAGAGTCTCGTGGAAAAATGATCTTTTAAACAGTTTGGTTTTGAGAACTTTCTTCAACGTAAGCAGTTTAATTGATTCTGTCAAGAATGTCCCAGAATTCTGGTTCTTGCACTCTAATTGGCACTGTGCCATTTGAATGATTGTTGCTGGATCAGGTGAGCTGCATTTGGGTCGGGTATGCTGGGAGCTTTGTTATGGGATGTTATATTGTGAGTGCATCTGCATTTCCTATCCCAGTACTGCTTGGGAATAATGCATAGAGTTTTAAACCCAATTTCTGCCTGCACCTATATCCAGTGGAATTATTTCATGGTTAGTTTAATAAGATTCTGTTTTCCGGGGTCAGGGTACAACTGGGCAGACTGTTTCCTAAGTTTGTCTAAAACAAAGTGTAACATGTTGCCGTATGGGGTTATACCTTTGCAAAGGTTTACTGGTCATTTTCAGCTGATGATTGCTACATCGAGATGTCAAATTGATGCTAAAGAAGTGATTATTTGGCCTAGACAGTATTGATGTGTGTAAAATGAAAAGTGATTTACAGCCGCTTCTTTAAAATGCAGTCAGTCTCGCATTAACAAGAGTTTGAGCTATTGGCATTTAAAATGACAAAGCCTTTTATTTATGTTGTAATTTACAAAATGGATAAAAAAAGGCATTGTCATTTACAATGCAAATAGCTTAAACACTTAAAAATGCAAGACCTATTGCATTGCAAATGCTTGTTATTTGTTGTATTGCTGAGTTCTGGGTTTCCAGCCCACAGACTATACATTATAACAAGCAACTTTTCCAAGCCTAAATGTTCATTAAAATTATACAAGTAATACAAATATCATACATTGTTATTTTATTTCTTAACAAAAAATATTCAATCAATTTGAGAAAATAAATTCAGGTAAAACAAATCCTTGATTCGTAACAAACAATTATCACAATTGATTGAAGAGAAGCAAAATATAATTAATAATATAATTGCTATAAAAAAGCCCCTCCCCCAGCCCTACCTTGAAAATCAGAATACAGTTTAGTCCGTTCATTGCAAATTGGCCCCTGTTGTGAATCACAATCCCAAGGCTAACAAGATGTCTAATCTTTTCTCCTTAAATTGCCAACAATAGTAGGCAAATTAATTGTTAAGTTCCGTTTTGATGGACCTAACATGCTTCTTCTGCTACCTTCACCAGGACCAACCATGGCACAGTAGAAGTGTGACAGCCTTCAATCAGACAAACAAATAAATTGGGGTCTAATGAAAAAAAACTTTATGTATATAAACAAACATTGTAAAATACATTAAATCTGCTATTTGTATAATAATTTCCAATGAGATACAGTTACATCCATTTAGACCAATTAACTGAAAGCAATTATACACCCAAGATGATTTTTATTCATTCATGATTCAATTTCATAAACATAATTCAGACATTAATTATTGGTCTGCAATGTGGTCAGCTTACCATTCTAGTCCCAATATTCATTCTTGGATCTTACTAGAGTGCAATATCTTTTCCACAAAGAGAATATATTTACCACAGTGAAACGTTCCATACTCAATGGCCCTTTTGTAGTAAACTTGACAATCACTTAGTAATGCTTCTCAGTAGTTTGTATGACACAATATTTCCAGACAATAAACTAATCTATAACCATCCTGTTTTCAATAGGTTAATAACAAATGTTATATTTGATGACCGGAATCACAGGTTTTAATAAAAATAACCTATATCCTATACGTGTACTAATATTCAAAAACAATCAGTCTCATATGCAATAACACTCTTCCCAGAATGTCTCAATACTATATGTATTGCATTTGGCTTACCTAAGATTCAGAAGAAGACTTTTTTAAAACTTTTACTAAGGTCAATCAAATTCTCCTCCCTACACCAAATCCTGGGTGGTCCTAGGGATAGAGAGAAATCAAAGTAGGACAAACTTGGTTGCTTGATCTAAAAGTGCCCCCCTGAAAAAACATAGATGTAGGGGCAGAGCCTCGGCCTCGTGGTTTAACGATACTTTGAAAGACCTGAAATTAGCGTGCAAACAGGCTGAGAGGACATGGAGGCGAGGCTACAAGGAGATGGACAAGCTCCTGTGGAAACTTAAAATTGTGGGTTATAAGAAGGAGATTAGAAGGTCTAAGGCTGACTATTTCTCTTCCTTAATCTGCAATGCCTCTAACAGCTCTAAATACATTTTTAACATCCTGAACAGTCTTACTAGCCCTGACTGTTCTAAGAATGTGATACCCCCTCTCAAGAACTCTGTGAGAACCTGGCCAGGTTCTGACAGGAGAAAATCCAACTGATCATTGATGATCTGGAGGGTGGCCATCAGGCAGCAGGGAGTGTAGCCTCTGAGGTTACGAGCTTTGACGCTCCTATGGTGAGTGACTCTGAGGATGTGGATACTAGCTCCGCTTTTCAGGCCGCTGAATATCTATCTGAGTTTGTGCTTCTGGGGGCGGAGGATTTCAGTAGGGTGGCATGGGGTATTTCCTCCGGTTCTCCCCTGGATCGGGTACCTCACAAGATTTGAAAGGAGTTTGAGGAAGAGCTGTTTCCAACTCTCTGCTTGATTTTTAATCAGTCTTTAGCTAGTGGTGTAGTCCCTCCCCAATGGAAGCAAGCTCTGGTGACACCTCTGCTGAAGAAGTCTTCTCTTGATCCAGTGTTCTAAGAACTATAGGCCCATTTCCTTGTTGCCGTTCCCGACCAAGATTTTGGAACGTGTAGTTAGTAACACTCTTTCTAGGCACCTGGAGCAACATAATTTGCTGGAGGAGGTGCAGATTGGATTTCGGCCAGCCCACGGTACCGAGTCGGCCTTGGTGACTGTTATGGATGAACTTCAGAGGCGGGCAGACAGGGGTCAGGCAGCATTGCGATCCTGCTCGACCTCTCTGCCGCCTTTGATACGGTCAACCATGAGATCCTGCTAAGTAAATTAAGCGAGGCAGGGGTGAGGGGCTGTGCCTTACGATGGTTTCAGTCTTTTCTACAGGACAGACAGCAGGCGGTGTCCCTCCCTCCCTTACAATCTGCCTTCTCCAATGTGTCACATGGTGTGCCACAGGGCTCGGCAATTAGCTCTATTTTATTTAATATTTATTTGAAACCCCTGATTGCGGTCATCAAAGCATACAATATCGACATCGTAAACTATGCTGATGAAACGCAGCTGATTCTCTCCTTTGAGGGAGAGGACTCGACGTTAGTGAATGTGTTTCACAATTGTCTGCGGGATACAGCCCGTTGGCTAAAGGACAACTCATTACAATTTAATGCAGGGAAGACTGAGGTGATTTCCTGTCAGTGAGCAGGACTCCTCATGTCTTTCCTTGAAATGTTTGGCCCTCTGGTACTTCGACCGCAGTTTGACCTGTAAAAACGATCAGTAACCTGGGCATTATGTTTGACAACAAACTTACTATGGAAGCTCAGGTTACAAAAACGGCAGCTTGCTGTTTTGCGATCATTAGATCCCTGTGGAAAATCTTCCCTTTGCTACCTCCTCAGGCGCATGCGCTTGTGGCAAGGTGTACAATTCTCAGTAGGTTGGACTACTGTAATGCCCTTTTGCTTGACTCCCTGAAGTTCCTTTTGGACAGACTACAGAGGATCCAGTCAGCAGCAGCCAAGCTAGTCCTAGGGCTGTCTAGAAGGGCCTCTACATCTGCGGCCTTGGCAGAACTGCACTGGCTTCCTCTGAGACAGAAAGTTCAATTTAAATCTCTCTGCCTTGTTTTTAAAGCCCTTCATGGGATGGGTCTTGTGCTTATGCGGAAAAAATTTGATTGGTATATTCCTACAAGAAGGCTCCGCTCCTCATCAGCAAGACTGGTGGAGGTACCGAGGTTTAGTAAAGTCAGGTCAGGGGGTAGATCCTTTGGTGTGGAAGCGACCAAACTGTGGAACGAGCTCCCGTGGGTGATCAGACAAATTAGGGTGCTCCTCCCTTTTAGAAGAAGTTTGAAAACCTGGCTTTTCCCCAAGACTTAGTCGCATGGCCATGTATCCGACACACCTTCCCTGTACTCTGAGTTGCTTAGCGCCAGGATGCCTGTAAGGTGACAGTGCACTTTATAGGCGGAATAAATAAATAAATAAATAAATACATAAATAAATAAATAAAAAACCTGAATACTAGATGAAAAAAAAAATCCAGAAAGATTTAACAAATTAAGATTTTGAAAAAAGCACATGTATACTAACCTAGACTGAGTGGGTGTTTAATGGGAGGCAAGATACATCAGAGCCATGGGATTCTATCTCTTTCTTTGGGCAAAAGGCTCACAAAATCTCATGCTTAGGTGAGCCATCCCAAAATCCCTCATTCTAGATGTTTAAAAGCGCACAAGTGCCGAAAATGGGTTAACTGGCTATACATACTAAAAAATTAAAATAAAGAAATCCTGCGCTGGCTGGAAAATAATACTCACTTGGTTTGTAATTCGGATATGCAAGTCGGCAAAACAGTAATAAACACAAAGGGAGAAAATCTGTAGGCATTTAAGTAGACATCCGGATGTATTTGCGTAAGGGAGCTTGTGACGTCACCCTAGAGACCTGAATACTAGAATCCTGAGTGCAAACTATGTGGCAGAAAATAGGAGGCATGGAAATTGACCTTCCTGTCTCACTCGTGTTTATTTTTGAAAAACATAAGGATAAAAACCAACGTTAAAGAAAAACAGGAGTTTAGCATAATTCAGACTAAGGTCCTGATTTAGATCGTGGAGGCTGTAGCACCATATAGACGGTCCCTAATACTCCGCCGAGTCAACTGTCTTTCACCTGCCATATTTCGATGTATGCAGGCTGCCTCGCTGTCTGCAGTAACAGTGTGTTTCCTGCTGTGGTCGCTGCACAAGGTCATCAACTCGGAGGCCACCAATGTTGGTGAATATTACTCAGTCGGCATCAGAATGGCAGGTTCCCGCCAAGCAGATTTAGATTTCACAGTTGTGCTGGTGGTTGACTAGTAGCAGTTCCCAGACAGAGTAAGTCCATCACAGTACATGTTTAACAATGCACCGTGGCCATTCGATGGATCCTAGTAGAACACACCTGGTGCCCATTCGCCAAATGTAAACACCTGCATCCCACACAAAAAAATTTCACGTTTCAGACCATGATCCTTTGCCATTTCAGCTCCACCACAACTTTTGCTACTAGTGGCTTTGCCAGTCAGGTAAGGGTTTTTTGTTCATTCTCCCTGTCCCCTGTCCCTTTATCCCCTTTCATTTAGTACCTTGTGGTCAAATATTTAATTTAACCTTACAGTTGTCAGGCCCCAAAAATACACTTTTTATTGAGGGAGAATTGTCACTCATGGTGGATGAAATCCTGAGAGTAGAGCCACAATTCTTTGAAGCACAAGTCCAAAATACACCCCCATCCCATAAAAGGCAAATGTGGTCTAGAGTAGTCGATACAACGAATGCTGAAGCAAACAACCTGTGCACACAGGAGGAAATAATGAAGTGGTAGAATTACCTGCGGGGGAGGGTGCGTTCCCTGGCCTCCAAGCGTCACATGGGGGCCTGCAGGACTATTGGTCGTTCTCCTAGGCCCCAAATACCATTCATGCCCTGGTAGGAGGTCTTGCAGATCTTACATACTGAAGGCGTGACATGAATACCTGGTTGAGTATAGTCTGGTAAGTTACAATAACTCTCAAGCTCCCAACTCAGCTGTTACCAATGTGTTCTGCACACATTTTTCTTGCATAGAAACCTCAAACTATCAGTATCACATAATTTATATTTGTGTGAATGTATTGAGTTGCCTCAAAAATTTCAGATTACAAACCATATGGGTTTAAATATTTTAGGACATTTTACATCTATATGTACAGGGCTTTCCCACCACCATCTACCCCTTCCTGTGGTCCTACAACATCTGAGCCATCTATATCTACCAAAGCTACGGAAAAGGAGGCCCTGCCACCGGAAGAGCCACCTGCAGCCCCCAGTACCTGCAACTGTGGATCCCCCTACCTTCTGCAAAAGAGGGTGTCCATGTCTATTACCAGGAGGAGAGCATGGCATAACCACTGACACCACCAGCAAGGAAAGCCAAACCTAATTTCCTCCACTGTGTGCCTACCGTTAACTCAGATGGGGCTATTTCTGGACATATTTTCTTCTCTAATCCTACATGTATTTTGGACTTTAGATTTCAATTTTGGCTCTTCAACTATGGTTTCATCCATCATGACTAACTTCTACACTTTTTAGTTGATCTAATTTGTACCCAATTTGATTTTTAGCATTTCCTTCATTAAAATTACTAATCAAAAAACTCATAGACTATTGTGGAATATGTCAACTATATCAATGCAGTGATTTTATTCCATCATAACTTTGCGATACCAAAAATCAAAGAATTGTATAAACATAGATAATTTGCGAGTATGTAATGTATTTCTCAAGTTCCCAACCATGACTCCCAAAACATTATTAACATTACATCATCTACTACTTTGCTCATCCCATTTGATCAAGAATTGTCTGTCAATATTTCCACTTATATAACAATTCATACATGTCACTGATACTCAATGCCAGTTTTCACATTTCCAGTTCCAGACATTGCCAACATGGAAGAAGGGGTATATTGAGAACATACAGATTAAATAGGGAAATTATCATTCAGTCAAGTCTGCAGCTACAGCCGGAACTTCTACCTCACATAAGTAATCCCACATAAATTACACCAATAGACCAAAACATGGTAGTCCGACAGATTGTAGACACAGGATTATTCCATTCCACTGTTCCAGTATCTGATGAAATATTACAATCACGTTTCAGTGGTGTGCCACAAGACGAATGGCCTACAATGATAACACTAATCAACAGCTACATACACATTAAACACAATGAGAATTTTGCCAATGTGACGATGAAAGTAGCATGATTTTGCTCCACCGTAACATGTGGTTAGAGCCAATGATGGCAAACATATTGCTTTAGTGCCAACACACAACAGATTACCAGTTCAATGTAAACGTCAAATCATCCATTCAAGCACAGTTGAACTTGCCTACTTACAGGATTTGCACACCCACGTCTGTGTATGTCTTTCCCAAGAGCATCCCATGTTCCGTTTTGTACTTCAAAACAGCACCATATACCTGCAAATGTCACAATTCTGAAGTGTCCAAATAACGATGACATGGGGAAGGGGCTGACACAGATCAAAACAGAAAGATTACCCATCAAAAGTAACCTGATATGCACATTACAAAGTCTACTTTTGTAGGACTTACTTTCACAAACCAATCAGAGATAAACAATGAAACTGAACACAGTAGTCAATTTGTCCATCCAACAATATATCCCCACATCCATAGTTGGAGACAACATGTAAAGATATACTTACAGTCATGAGAAGAAGTCAATGGCATCTTGACGTAAGTCAACTTCTTCCTCTTCACCACTATCATCTTTATTTGGCATTTGAGGACTTTCCCCTGGTGGTTCTTCAAGGTCTCCATCTCCTGTGATGTAAGAGCGGTTCTGTCGCATGGCGATGTTTTGGAGCATGCAGCAGGCCACTGTGATTTGGTAAACCTTATCGAGTGATTAGAGGACGGCTCCACCAATTTTGTCTAGACAGCAAAATCTGGCCTTTAGGAGCCCAAAAGCCCACTTAACTTGGAGCTGAGTTCTTTCATGGCCTCATTGATGCAGACTTCCCCTGGCATGGTTGAATTGCTCACTGGTGCGAATAGCTATGGTACGTTGGGATAAGATGTGTCTCCTAGATGGAAACAAAAAAAAGGGCCAAAATATGTAAATCATGTTCAGATTATTACTCTAGGATTTACCCAAATAATAACATGACAGGTTGTACATACCAGCAAGACAGAGTCTCTCTCTTCCAAGTTGTGACATTTGCAGGGGCATGGGGCTGTTCCATAGTATAAAGTAATTCTAGGTAGAGCCAGGGAAATGGGCACAGATGCTTGTGATGGATAAATCCGGTAAGCAGACAACTTGCATGCTGATTGAATGAAAGTGTTTCCGATTCTGGTAGCCCTTTTCTCTGATATGCGGTAGCAATAAGTCAATATGTGTGCCATAAATTGCTCCAACCTCATGTAGTAGGTGACCCAAACAACCTTCACATTGGCAACATGTGTTTAGTAATATTACATTTTTTCCTCCATAAATACCGTCAACGTCAAAGTATTTAAAAAAAATAAGTGTCCATTGGAGTGTGATTATATGATCAAACTAGCTCCCATTTGAAGTGTTGGTGATGCACTTAACAGTCGCAGACACATTAGTTTGAACTCTTAAAATGGGGGATGTCTGATCTCGCCAATAGGACATTTGGAATCAGATGGCAGCGTCAGAATTTGACGGTGCAGTGGTTAGTAAACTCCATGACAGACACAGCTATAGGGTAACATTGATTAACTTAACTGTAGAAGGCCAATGGCTGTGTCTGTTACCACTTAATATCAAGTATGTCACATTCAAATATACCGCAGTAGGAAAAATAGCTCCCTTGCCTCCTAACACTCCTGTTATCATGACCTCCTAAACTTTTGCTGCTGTTTGTCACCTCTGGGACAACCATGCCAGGTCAAGCAGGTGGAAGGGCCAATGCTTTCAAGCCACAGGCACTGGAGTTACTGGCAAATGAGGTCCTTTCTCTGTATGCCAGCTCTACGGCTCACCAGAGGAACAGGTACATGTCTGGAATACATATGTGAATTTGTCTAAGCGGCTTCTTTCAATTTACACATGCTACAACGTCCCTTTGTGTTCCAGAGTAAAGTAGGTGTTACATAATGTGGTCCTTGCATAGGGCAGTGGTGGTAGGGATTTGTAAGAACTCTACAATGACATATAAACAACATCATCAATAGGTGTTATGTATTTAAAGCGCTGGATTCTATTTTGCATGCATGTACAGATCAATGCATGTATATGCTTGATGTACTTGTGATGAGTTGCGAAATAACATTATGCTAAATGGTGAATACATTATATACTCATTACACCTGGAGATATATGTGTACTGTTGAATATTATGTTAGCTATGTGTATAGTCCCGCACATCACTCAGCCTAGATCAGAGCTCTCCAAAATGTAGTTTGGGAGCTATCGGTAGCTTCTAACACCCTTCAGAGTAGCATACAGGTTTGAGTTCTCCTATTGGATGGGCACAAGCTGACCATTGTAATGTAAAATTTGATCACAGTAGAAGATTAATCTTCCAGAAGGGGTCTGTAGTCCAAGGTGAGCTTTGGGCTGTCAGCTGACCAGCAGAGATATTAACTTGCATCCCATTATATTTGGCTTACAATAATATGTCCTTTGTTAAAAGTAAATAACAGGTGTTTATAGAGAGCATCTACCACTGGACATGTGTTTGTGACTTATAGAAAAGATTATGTCAGTTGCCTTCCTCACACCAGTCAAAATTAATGGTTTAGGCATACTTTAACTAAAGTGTAAAAACAATTTAAACACTTCAGATTTTATGCTTTAGCCAAAAAGAAAGGGAATTTTTTGGGGAGCTCCCAACTGATTTACAATACCTTAGCAGTCAACCGCCAATTAGTCCTAGGTACCATCTACCACAGTGCTACCTGTGCGCAGATGCAAAGTTAGTTCAGATAACAGTCTTCCTTGCTCTGTATGTACTTGTGAGCGCACTGATAATGTGTACAGAGATTCTGGCCACAGCTGGGCAGCAGAAGACTTTGTTCTAAAAATGTAGGTAAAGAGTTTACAGCTGGAATCCATTTTTATTGGAAGCTTACAGCGAGTGAGATTCGATTTAGGGTACTCACAGTAGAGATTAAAAAGAAGAGTTCTAAAGGCACAAACATTGGTATCCTAATTGGTAAAGACTACTACCACAACATCTGTACACAATTATCTGTATGTGTGTTGGTCTATGAAAATGGGTGACTCTCTGATGCTGTGTACAAATTCTGCCTGTAGTCTGTAGGACATTTGGTCTTGGTGTGCATAAATGTTTGAGGAGTTGTTGATCTTTCTCTCTGTGCATGTGTGCCTATTCCCATTCATTCCTATGGACCTACCGGCAAGTAGGAATGAATGGAATTTATGAGTACCCAATAGGTACTCGCAAATTGCGCATACAATTTCAAGGGTGCAAGGGTGCCAAAAGGACACCCACATGGGCATGTGTGTGTGTAACCTGCAACTTTGAAAGATGCACTTTAGTAAAAAGTGCATTTTTCAAAGTTTTCGCTGTTTACCATCTGGTATAAATTTTCTGTAAATAGCGGACCCTAATAGCTAAATCGCTATTTTAAATGGCATCTTGCACTGTGTTCAAGGCATCGCAATTTGTGATTACTCAAATGTAATCGTAATTCGCGATTTTTGCATCTGGGATGATGCATCCCAAATGCAAAAATACCGGTCACAAATGGGCAAATTCTGAGAATCTGCCCGTTTGTGACCTGTTTTTTCCTGGTGCATTGCCCCTATGATCAGTGTAGATGATAATAGGACCACAAACTTCCATTATTTTACACACTATTCCATTACAGTGGGGAACATTAAATATGTATACTTTTAAATATCTCCACAGAATACTTTCAGAATTAGGCATTGACAGTCCCAAATTTGAGAGAAAGAGAATCCCAAAGTATGGGGCTTGTTCTGACACTGCTGAGCATGCAATGTGGTCCACATGACGCACGAAACTTCAAAATAAAATTGCCTGCGGTACTACCATAATGGTGGAATCACTTCTTAATATGGGAGCATCTCCACATGCCTAGCTATATTGCTTTGGATGTCCTGAAGCTGTGACAGAATACCATTAGTGAGTCCAAAGTATTGGGCATTCCAGTATACCAACATAAATATTACAAAAGCTGACAGTTCTTTAAGCTTCCCTTTGTCTCTTAAATAAGGGCGAATCATTCCAATTATTTTGACTTCGTATAGACATTTTGAAATAAAGGCAGACACTCTTTGATTGTACTGCAGCCCTTTGTCAATTTTCAACCCAAATTTCTACAGCATCTTCAATGGACCAGGACAAGGTCTCATCTTTGTGGTCCATTATGCACAACATGAGCGGTCTGCTCTGCTGCCCAGAAGCAGGATGTCTGTCTCTTCTTTTCTTAATTGAGAATGAAAGAGGAATTTCTTCTTACAGTAACCCTTCCTTGCCTTTTTAAGAAATGATCAGCACATGGTTTTCCTTTAGAAGAGATGGTGTGTCGTAGTGAAAAAAAGAATATCTATGATTTAAGAATTAAAAAGATTTATGTGTAATAAGTTATATTATTAACACAAATAGACCACTGGATGGAATCCAAATGGAGAATCATTAATAAGTTAGATGCAACTGACCAAGAAGGCAAAATGTTAAAAAACAAACTAATAATAAAGTAAAACTGACACACTTGCACATGGACCCTGATCAATATGATAGGTTAGATGGTTTGTTATAAGGTCCCACTTATACATTGATGTGAAAAAATTACAATGTTTGGAAGAGTGCATGTTCTTTGTTAAAGCTGTAACAAATTTTTATGCCGCATAGCCTTCAGTGTACAAAGTCGCAAAATACTTTGGCATAAACTTCTTGGATGAGAGTTTTGAGTAACACTTAATTAGTACTCCACTTTTGACCAATTTTTATTGAACCATACATTTCTTCCAGTTGGTTTGACAGATGTTCTCATACTCTGCCAGGTTTTCTGCTGGTTTTCACTTGAATGCTCATATGAATTTTGACTTCAATTTTAAAGTGGCCAATAGAGTAAGATAGCGAAGAAAATAACTGTCCCATTAGCACACAAATGCTTTAAGCAAGAAGGCGAGTCTTGGAAAATGGGTTACTGGTTGAGGAAGGTGAAACCCTACTTAAGCAGCAGCCACAATTTTCGTCAGGGTGAAATTATAAGCAAACCCAAAATTAACCTGTGGTCAACCCTCTGGTAGCTTGGCATAAGAGCAGCCAGTCTTAACTTGGAGGCTATGGGCAAAGTATTTATGCAGCATTTGAAACATTAATAAATGTAAAACTCAACACAAGAGGAATCCCACACTAATTTAGAAAAATAGAGTAAAATGTAATAAATCATTGGACACCAAAGCGACAAACATCTAATTAGGCCTGTGTGTAAATGTCACTCTGCTAGCAGAGTTTGCAGAGTTTTTCCCATTCCGCATAGAGCGCAAAATTCCCAAAAGCTCAGCAGAGCTTTTTCCTCACTTGTGCTTGCCAACGTTAAGTTAGCGAGCACGAGTGAAGAAAATCTTACTCCAGACCACGTCCTGGTGGGATTTCTCAGAGCGGATGGTCACTACCGCTCACGTTGAGAAACCTTCCTTTCATGTTGAGGAATCTGCCACTCGAGTAGAACATCTACTCTAGTGTCAGAAAGAAGCAGCGCCCTCTTGCGCTGAGCATGGTGCAGTTTATGTTGATTCTAAAGCACAGGACACCCAGTGCTAAAAATCCGTGCGAACAGCACGATGTAAAGAATTCAGCTGCTTGCAGAAGTCCTCTAAGCACACTCGAGTTTTTGGGTCTATGTGGAACTCCCCAAACTCCGCAGAGGCCTATATCCAATCATTAGAACTGGGGAAAAGCAGTTTTAAAAATGTATCCGAAAATAATGCCTAAAAGCAGAAAGTGACAACAGCTGTGATTATTTAGTCACGCCAGACTGGGACAAAGTCACAAATTCAGGTTGACCGTGATAGGGCAGGGGCTAGATACAGTGACCAAGTTAGGCTCGCTGATCTTTAAATCCTAGTTGTGAAGAATTGCAAGATTCCACGTCGCATGTGCTGTGTTCTGTGATGCGGAGTCCTACACATTGTCGAAGATGCTGTCGCTGAGGGGCTTGCACTGCAAAGGCCTGTGTGGAAGGTGCATTGCATAGTTGGGTGTTGAGGAAACTGCGGTCTGCGATGCAATGTCCTGTGTTGGAGTTGTATCGCATAGTGCTGCTCCAAAGTGACTTCGAGGAGATGTGTTACGCTGCATCAGTGCTACCTACAGGACCAGAGCTGTGCTGGCAGAACACATTGAGACCCTCATCCAAGGGTCCAGTACAGAGGTAGCACCACTTGGAGGACAAAACTCACAGCCAGTAGAGTCCAGGTGCTGGGTTGAAGACGCTTACAGCATTTTTTGGTCCCAGAGGTCCTGATCAGACAACTATCCCTTAGAGTCACTCTGACTTTCGTAGGTCAAGATGTCGGCCCAGTCCTTTCACTGAGGCAGCAGGGCAGCAATCCTTCTTGCAGAGTGGCACAGTAGTTCTTCTGAGTCCTCTACAGTTCTAAAAGTGTACTAAATAATTGGGCCTGAGGGCCCATTATTTATACCTGGTGCCCTAGTTTAAGTAGGAGAAGGTTCTTTAGGATTCCACCCTCTATAGAGCTGTGTGGATTTACCTGCCTCCCTGCCCTGACCCTGCAAAGACTCGTATCAAACTATTTGTGAGTGTGCTCAGGCAGATACTTTGTGATATGAAAGTGTGGTAGGCGACTGTTCCTCCCCCTCATCATGTCAGAGATGGTCCATCCTGCCAAAACCAATTTGCCCTTTGTCTCACTGTCTGGGAGGAATATACAAAGACCAACTGCACCTAGTCATGTGACCCAGGCAGTAGGCACCAAATGGTTGGAACAAGAAATGCGAGCTTTCTAAAAGTCGCATTTTCAGAATTGTGACTTAAAATCCAACTTTGCCATTAAAGAGGGCTTTAAATTACAATTCTTTAGACACCAAGCTGTACAATCATATCTGCTTGCAATTGAAATGTATCACTTATTAAATTTCATAAGTTAACTCAATGCTATCCTATGTGTTATAAATGGGGTCTCTAGTTGGCAGTGGTTAAAAGCCTAAATATTGCCCCTCACTCTAGTAAGGCTACAGGAGTCACACAGCTAAGATAACTCCTACTCACCCCCTTGGTATTTTGGCACGAGCAGTCTGGATTATCTCAGAGGCAATTTGTGAACCACTACCACACACACCACACACACACCACACATATCACACAAACAGAGTTCACTCCAGTTTGGAAACATAGCCAATATTTATCTGAAAAAATGAAGACCAAAATGATAAAAGTCCAACATACACAAGGTAGAATATCACTTTTAAAAGGTGAAGCAAGTTTAGGTCATAGTAATCAAATGATGCGTTCGTCATGTCACAAAGTGCCTTAGATACATACAAAATAAAACATGGTGCAAATCACAGGGGAGGTGAGTTGCCTGAAGAGCAAAGTGATGCATCAGTTCCTTACTATGCATTTGATGTGTTGCGTCAGTTTCTTGCTGGCATTGGAGGTGATGCGTCAGTTCCTTTCCGGCCAAAGGAGGTGATGCTTTAGTTTGCATACATATGACCTTGGTTCCTTACTGCGACGTGGTGTTGTTAAAGAATTGGCTCCCAGGGATGATGCTTCAAAAATCCAGATGCAAAGCAGGTGCTGCATAGATTCTACAGCCACATAGCTTACCCTGTGTTAATTCCACAGCCCTGAAGCAGGGCCTGCATCTGAGTCAGAGCAGGTGCCACGGGCATCAGTGACACAGGGCTCAAAACTCAAGCTGTGGCAGCTTTTCTGATGTACTGCAATGGCAAGCTGAGGCATGTGGTGAAAGCTGTGGTCAATGTTTCGAGCAGGGACGACGCTTCAGGGCAAGCAGCTGTGATGCATTGATCTTTTACAGCGGTCCATCCATAAAACAGGTGCTTAAAGTCAATGCATGGATTTTCTCCTATTGATCACCAGGTTACACTTCCAAGGGCCCAGGAATTGAATTTGTCACCACTTGGCAAGTCAGCACTCTCAGAAGAAGAGCCCAGGCATAGGCAGGCAAAGTCTTTGATGGCCCTGAGACTTCTTAACAAGAGGCAAGTTCAAGCCATTGGAGAACCTTGGAAGCAGGATTCAGAAAGCAAAGGCCAGTCCTTTCACTTCCAGGACAGCACCAGCAAAGCAGCAGGCTAACACACGCAAACAGCAAAGTGGCAGTCCCTCCTGACAGCTTCTCCAGCTGTTCTTCCCGGCATAAAGTTCTCAGTCCAGAAGTGTTCTGATTTTGGGGTGTCAGAGGTCCAAAACTTATATCCCTTTCTGCCTTTGAAGTAGGCAAACTTCAAAGGAAAGTTTTTGTAGTACTCAAGACTCTGCCTTTCCCTGACGTGGCTCCAGACACACTATAGAGGTGTGGAGATAGCTTTGTGTGGGGAATAGAACAGCCCTATTCAGGTGTCAGTGGCCACTCTTCCTCCACTCTAGCTCAGGAAGGTCCATTAGCCTGGTGATGGCCCATCATGATATGGTGGACACACCTCAGCTTCCTTTATGTGATTGTCTAGAGTGAATGCACAAGAGCCCATCTGTCAACCAACTCAGATGTGTATTCTAAAGACAGGCAGAGGCACAGAATTGTTAAGCAACAAAATGCCCACTTTCAGAAAATTGCATTTTCAAACACAACATTTAAAAAACGACTCCACCAAAAGATGTATTTTTAAATTGTGAGTTCAGAGACCCCAAACTTCACATCTCTATCTGCTCACAATGGGAAACTACACGTAAAAGATATTTCAATGCAATCCCCATGTTACCCTTAGGGAGAGATAGGCCTTGCAAAAATGAAAAACAAATTATAAGTATTTCAATATTTGGACATGTAAAACACACCAAAACATCTCCTCCCTTTTAAATACACTACACCCTGCCCATGGGGCTGCCTTGGGCCTACCTTGGGGGCGACTTACATGTAGTAAAAGGGACGGTTTGGGCATAGCAAGTGGGTGCACTTGCCAGGTCGTAATTTCAGTTTAAAACTGCACTCACAGACACTGCAGTGGCAAGTCTGAGACAAGGCTGCAGGGATACTCATGTTGGTGGCACAATCTGTGCTGCAGGCCGACTAACAGCATATGATTTACAGGCACTGGGTACACCTGGTGCACTTTACTAGGGACATATGAGTAAATCAAATATGCCAATTATGGATAAATCAATCCCCAATACCTTTTACACAGGGAACACTTGCACCTTAGCACTGGTCAGAAGTGGTAACGTGCTCAGAGTCCTAAAAACAGCAAAAACTAAATGCAGCACACAGTCAAAAATAGGAGGTCAGAAGGAAAAAGACAGGGAAATCACGCCAAAAAATGACAGGTCTAACACTATGGGAGAGGCAGGCCTTGCAGTACTGAAAAACACATTTATGAGTTTGTCATTACCAGGATATGTAAAACTTTAAAGTACATGTCCAACTTTAAAAATACACTGCACCCTGCCCTGTGGGCAAGTTAGGGCCTACCCTAGGGGGGAATTATGGCCTAGATGTAGGTAATTTCATTTTACCACTTCTTAAATACCGAATTTTACCGATTCGGTATTTAAGAAGTGGTAAAATAGAGGGGGGGGGTGTAGGTATTACAGAATCGGTAAATACCGAATCGTTAAGATTCGGTATTTACCGATTCTGTAAATTCCGATTCGGTAATGCCCATTGATTCCTATGGGCATTGAAGCCCATAGGAATCAATGGGCATTACCGAATCGGTATTTACCCATTCGGTAAATACCGATTCCAGCAAGGGGGCAGGGGGTGTCACTTTGACACCCTCTAGCACCCTAAATACAGGCATGTGTGCCATGTGGCACACAGACATGCCCTAAGGGCATGTCTGTCTGTCAAATGGCATAGGTGTGCATGCACACATGTGCATGCACACCTAGATTCGGTATTTTACCACCCAATTGGATTGGGTGGTAAAATACCGAATCTTAAAGGCCTTTGGGACTCAGAAGAGTCCCACCTACATCTAGAAGTTACTGAATCGGTAAAAATACCGATTCGGTATTTTACAGAATCGGTAAATTTACCGAATCGGTAAATTTACCGATTCTGTAAAATAAAGGCCCCTACATGCCAATTCCTAAATACCGGTCGGTAACGGCCAAAATCGGCCGTTACCGACCGGTATTTTGTCTCCTACATCTGGCCCTTAATGTTTTAAAAAGGAACTTTTGAGCTTTGCTTGGCAAAGACTTATTTTGCCAGGTCAAAATAGCAGTTTAAAACTGCACACACAGGCTGCAATGAAAGCCCTGAGACATGTTTAAAGGCTACTTAAGTAGGTGACACAATAAGTGCAGCAGGCCTACTAATAGCATTTCATTTATAGGGACTAAGGGTATATAATACACCTGTACTAGTGACTTACAAGTGAATTAATTGTGCCTAAGTGTAAGCCAATTTTGCCATGTTTAAAGGAGAGACCTCAAGCACTTTAATACTGGTTAGCAGCAGTAAAGTGTGCAGAGCCCTAAAAGCCAGCAAACATTGGTTCAGAAGACAGAAAAAATGTAGGGATGACCCTGCAGAAAGGGCCAAGTGAAACAGTGAGCCTTACCTCCATTTCAAAGAGGTGGCAGAGATCGCCCTGCAGGTGGGTACAGTGATTGTCTGCACCCACTTGCAGGGGAATGTCTGGGGGATGTCCGTGGGATCCCATTTTCCCCCTCAAGAGGGAGTGTGCACCACCCTTTTGTGGTACACAGTCATTGTACCTCCTGACAGCCGCTTTGCCTCTGTGCCTGTGGCCATATTACAGTCCAGGTGCAATTTTGTTCCATCATTTGCAAATGTGGCGGCAAAGTGCTTTTGCCGAGCGAATTTCACGCGCTGTCACTAGATAATTAATTTTAATATTTACACACAAAGTGCCAGTATGCAATAATTTGTGAAGCACACGACTATCTAAAACACAATAACAACGCGATAATTGCAGTGATCCTTTTTTCTCTAGGACCCCCAGAGTATTTAGTACCACCAGGGCACATTGTAGCCATGCATGGTTATTTTGTAGATAACCATCATGCATGCCCTCACTCAGTCACATGCATGATGCCTTCATCTATACATCAAGGAGCGCGCAGAAATTAAATGCATGCAAAACAAGTAAAGGCTATGTATCTGCCATGTTAAATCTTTTCTCCATACAGAGGATTTGTAAGTAAACAATCCACCACACTCACATCACACTTTAGGGCGTGTGCTGATATTATCACCACTGTGACCATTCAACCACCCTTTTTTGATCACACACTTTTTGATCCTGAAGAAAGCCTGATGAACCAACAGCAAGGCTGAAACTAGTAGACCTATATCTCTGCAGGGAGGCAGAGGTACATTAAAAAACCTCATGCAAATCCCGAGAATATTTTTATCCATGTCCTAGGGCCCTTTTATTAAAACTTTTACAAGGGTTATTCCTAGAGGCATTTTTAACTCATAACTGCACTTTCACATAGCACTTAACTTTCGTTAAGTCTGTGCAGACGAGCAGCCCTGTGGCAGAGGGCTCGCTCGTGCTGGGCGCTGTCACCTCGTTTTAAATACCTTCTCTTCTGCTGACTGAGAGCAGCTTCCTCGTCCCGCTGACTACAAGCGCTGGACGCTATTTACTCATTTTTAAACCTCTCCCACCCCGCCCTGCTGACTCCTCCCACCTCCCTCGTCACTCGCCTATTTAGGCTCCGCCCCTTTTCACTTCTGTGCAGACGAGCAGCCCTGTGGCAGAGGGCTCGCTCGTGCTGGGCGCTGTCACCTCGTTTTAAATACCTTCTCTTCTGCTGACTGAAAGCAGCTTCCTCGTCCCGCTGACTACAAGCGCTGGACGCTATTTACTCATTTTTTTACCTCTCCCACCCCGCCCTGCTGACTCCTCCCACCTCCCTCGTCACTCGCCTATTTAAACGTCCCTTATGCGTCAGCGCAGCGGATGAGCGCAGCGGGCGCGCCGTAGACGCGCCGGAGTTGCGCCAGAGTTAAGCCCGTCTGCGCCCGTCCGCGGCCGGACGGGCCCAGGGGCCAGGGACGCCGCCACTGCCATCTCTTATTCCCGCTCCACTCTAATGAGTCTACAAACCTTTGCTTGCCCCCTACCTTCTGAGACCTGGACCAGGATCTCCTTATTGGGGATCCCAGGTCATTTTTCCCCTCTTCTGGGACCGTCATCATCTTCCACCCTTCCTGTCCCTGCCGAGTCGCAGCTCCGGGTTTTATACCTCTATACTCGCTCCATGGTCAGGCATCAAGCCGATATTTTCCATCTTCTCATGACAGAGAGGCCAGACGTCCTCTTACTATCAGAGACCTGGCTCACTGACGACTCCCTCCCCGACATCCTCGCTGCACTACCTCGAGACTACTTTCTGTTGAACACCAACCGCCCTGGAGGCCGCTCCGGTGGAGGGGTGGCAGCGATAATACGGAAGAATCTTAAGATCATCGCCTCTGCCAATATGACCCTCCCCGATGTGGATAACATGGTCCTCCGTCTTGGGACCGAGGTAGGCGCAGTTACCCTTATGGTACTTTACCGTCCCCCACACCCCACGCCTTTCTTCCCCTCCTCCTTCACTGAACAGTTAACTAACCTTGCCACCTCTTCCCCCCGTACTATCATTGTTGGGGACTTCAATTACTGGTTTCAGCACGAGGATGCCGGCCCCCAAGCCACCGAACTGTTCGAGGCCCTCTCGAGCTTGGACTTTATACAACTAGTCAGGTCTGCCACCCATAGCGGCGGCCATATCCTTGACCACATCTGGGTTCACGGGGTCAAGTTCTCCTGCCCACTCATAACTCCATGTGTGTGGTCCGATCATTTCTTAATTGATACCACCTTTTCGGCCGCCGGCCAGATCAGGACCCCACTGCAGGAGGGCGGCACCGCACGCAAGTGGAGAGCCGCCGACTCCTCCAAACTTCTATCTCATCTTTCTCTCACCCATCCCTTATTCCCCATAGACTCAAGCACTGACGAGTTCCAGGGACAAGTTTCTGACTGGCTCACTATAGCCAGCGATACTTTCGCACCTTTAACTAAGTTTCCCCGATCCCGACACTGTCACTCCCATAAATGGTTTACCCCTCACCTTAAGACTCTGCAGTCAGAACTCCGCCGACTCGAGCGCAGGTGGAGGAGAGACTATTGCTCACCTAGCAGAAGCGCATATGTGGCCGCGCGGAACGGGTATAAAACAGCTATTTCCGCCGCCAAAAAAGCTTATGCCTCAGATAAAATTCTATCTGCCCCCTGCAAGCCTAAGGAGATTTTTAAAATCCTCAACGAATTTACTTCCGACTCCAGGACACTTCCAACCCAGGCCCCTACACAAGAATCATGCAATGCGCTGAGCACTTTCTTTGTTAAAAAAATTGCCCTGATCAAAGATACCATTCCGAATATCCCTCCTGGCGCTGGCTCCGCTTCTCCCCCTCATAATGCTCTTTCCTTTACACTTTTCCCTCCCTTAGACCCTACTGCTTTGGCCACACTGGCCACTCGCGTTAAATCTGGATCCCCAGATGATTGTTGCCTCCCCACCATATTACGAAATATCTGCCACTCTTTGCCCGACTGCATCCTTCCCCTGCTGAATTCTTCTCTGTCGTCCGGTGCGGTACCCCGCTCCTTCAAGGAGGCTGTGTTGGTGCCTCTACTGAAGAAGCCTGGGGCTGATCCCGCCGTCCCGGCGAATTACCGTCCCATTTCTCTCTTGCCATTTTTCTCCAAAATTTTGGAAGCCCATGTCACCACCTGCCTCTCACAGTTCATTGAGAACTCCAACTTTCTTGAGACCAACCAGGCCGGCTTCAGACCCGGCCACTCTACGGAGACCGTCATCTTGGCTGTGCTGGATGCCCTGAGAGACGGTGCTGACAAGGGTACCCCCCAGGCCCTGGTTTTATTAGATCTGTCGGCTGCTTTCGACACGGTGGACCACAACATCCTTCTCCACCGTGTCGAGCAAGCTGGCATCCAGGGCCTGGCGTTGGCATGGGTCAAATCCTTCCTGACCGGGAGGTCTCAGACCCTCAGCCTGGGCACTTTTAGAGCTCCTCGGGAGCACTTGCCCTGCGGGGTCACTCAGGGCTCCTATCTGTCCCCCCTTCTTTTCAATCTTTATCTTCGACCCCTTCTCTTTTCCTTGAGGCAGTGGGACGTCACCGTCTTCAATTACGCGGACGACCTGCAACTCATCTTTCCTCTTGATTCCCCCTCTGCTATTCCCAACTTTCAGGCAGTTATGTCCCACATCCCATTGTGGATGTGCCAAAACCAGCTTAAGTTGAATCCCGGAAAGACGGAGCTTCTCCTCCCTGGTAAGAGCTCTACCCACTGGGGTCCGCATTTTTGGCCGGCAGAACTTGGCCCCCCCCACCCCTGTGGCCTCGGTAAAAAGCCTAGGGGTCACTATTGACTCCGGTCTCTCCCTCGGGCCCCAGGTGGGGACAGTTGTCTCCTCCTGCATGTTCCAGCTGCGCAGGATCAGGAAGGTGGCTTATCTCCTCACTCCTGAAGCTCTCCTGCAAGTAATCATGGCCCTTGTCCTCTCCCGCTTAGATTTTTCGAATGCTATCTATCATGGTCTGCCCAAAACATCTCGCTGCAGACTCCAATTCGTTCAGAATCAAGCGGCGAGATTGGCCTTTGGGATTCCGAAATGGCAATCCGCCAAACCCCTCCTTCTAAAACTGCACTGGCTCCCCGTCATTTCGAGGGCAGCCTTTAAGATCGGCTGCCTTACCTTTAAATCTTTATCTGGTTCCTGTCCTGCCTTCTTGAAATCTCTCATCAGGACCTACAGCCCCTCACGGAACCTGAGATCCTCTCATCTGCACCTCTTACTTACTCCCCCTGTCAAACTCTGCTGATCCGGAGGCCGGAGATTTGCATTTCTGGCCCCCAAACTTTGGAATTCCTTCCCCCTCTCTCTCAAAACCTCCAATTCCCTCACCCTCTTCCGTAAATCCCTAAAAACTTGGCTCTTCCCTCAATCTGGCTAAACCCTTCCAGTCCCTCAGCAGTCTGCCAGCGCCAGGAAACCCATGGTGTCAGCGCGCTTTATAAATTCCCCTTACAATACACAAACAACCTGCTCCGCTGTAACTCAGGCGTTGAAGCACAGCTGGATTGCACTAGGTGATCCAGCTGGGCCCCGCTGATGAAGCATGCCACCTACTAGGTAGGTGGGTGAGGGGTTTCCTAAAACTATTTCCTGTTGTTTTTGCTCCTTCTGAAGGTTTTTGGTCAGGACCGTGGACCTGAAAAACCTCAAGAAAGACTTGTCCATTTTGTTTGTTCATATACTACTTAGGGAAGGGGACAAGGTAACTGTTTCCTTACTCTCTAGTTGTTTCAGTACACTTAGACACACATACAGACGAGGCTGGATAGACAACACCATTTCCTATATACATACTTTGTAAATAATCAGCATTGCCTGCTCAGGCTCTGTGAAGCGGCCCACTTAACGAGCGGCGGCTCGTGCAGCCGCTAAATGCTGTGGCTGGTGAGTCAATCTCTTACGCGCGTTCAGAGAAAACACAGGCAACGTACAAATTGCGAGCTTTGAGCATTGCAATCATGTACAGCAAACTCCACACACTGGTGGTAAAAGGTGTCCTTAAGGCCTTATTCAATTGAGGATGTGAACATTCACGTCCGGTGGACGTTCTGGACTGTGTAATGCATAAGTAATACAGCCACACTTCGAAACAACTGCAAGACTGAAGAAAGATGATAGTTGACACATCTATTGATATTTCTGTCCTACAGATTGGTTTGCACAAACAAATTTGGCGATTGCTTTCCCTCCTTTATGTTGTTATATATGTGTATTGCTATATTTTAACCTGTATGCACACTTCAGGTAAAGGACCCAAGAGTGTAGATTATTATGCTTGGTAGTAAGTAACAAGCTTTCAGATGCAATAGGTCTCGCATGTGTTAGAGTTATTGGCGTTATAAATGCCTATGTTTTGTACATAGCCATGTTGCAGCACCATATGTGGCCAAAAGAGGTCCCAAGTGACCTCTATTGGCTACTTATGGTACGGTACTGCAACATGACTAGGTAAACAAGCACTTGCAGTGCAATAGGTCTCGCATTTGCGAGAGTTTGATCTATTGGCATTGTAAATGATAATGCCTTTTATTTATGTTTACAAAACCTTCAAGCAGTACGTAAACGCCTCTTGCAGGTTTTATAAACACATACATAAAAGGCATTATCATTTACAATGCCAATAGCACAAAGTCTCACAAATGTGAGACCTATTGCACTTTAAGTGCTTGTTTTACAGAGGTTTGTCTCAGAGAGTGAAACGATATTTAGTTTTGTATTGCCATGGTGCATGTGGAATGTCCAGTAAATCAAGAAATGGCCACAGTCCAAGGTGCTAACGGTATTGAGGTGAACAAACATGCCTCTACCAGGTATAATTGTTTGAGCCTGATAAAAAATCTTTACCCTAGTGCAATTTTGGGGCTATATGTGATCGTGAACCACTTTTATGTCCCAGAGAGTTGTTTCAGTTCCTCACAGCAAACAACCGCTTGACGTTCTGATATACCTGCCTCTGTTTCATACTTTTTTTCTTTTTTTGCAGAGTTTTATATAGCGCGAACTAGACCCGAACCGAATCAGGTATCAGAGCGCTTTACATAGCACCAGTTACGTTACATGAGGACGGACACACATTCATTTTAGGCACGGGGAGATTAAGTGATTTGCCCAGAATCACAGGAGGTTTTGGCGTCGTTACCGAGACTCAACCCAGATCCCCAGGTCCGAGGTCGAGGGCCCTAGCCGTTAGGCCAATTTAACGCCAATTCTCTTATTTTGCCCTCTTTTTTACTCTCTTTATTGCAGCTGTTCTCCTCTGACAGGCCTCGTTGTATCCCCTAAGCATGCAACATGAGCCAATGTCTCCTGCTTATGCGCAAAGCTATGTAGGACTGTGGAATAGCTGTTGCACAACATGTCTGAATGCCTTTCCTTTTTTCACAGATGATGGTGAAGTCAACGCTGCTGCCTGTTAATTTCACACTAGCTCCGCTCTGACTTTAATCTGACAGGTGTGTTCTGCAACAGTAATTCAGCAGTAATCATCTTAATTATGCCACCAACCAACGTTTCTTCCCGGGACTTAATTTTCTTCAGTCTTTATGGACCAGCCATTACTGTGCCGCTCCATTCATGCGTGAAACATATTGTAAGTCGGAGAAATGGAATTGATGTGTTGTGCATGCCTTTCATGCAAATCATATCAGCAATCCAAAAAGAAAAGCAGGAAATACACTAACGTTGTAGATTCGATCTTGCGTGAATAATGTTTTGAATTTGATGTAGGTGCTTAGTTACGGGAGTTCCAACTCTTTCTTAAAATGCATATTACCTTATAGTGAAGTGTTTTATTCAGTTCTGGGTAGACTGAAATGTTTTATATACTCCCACTGCATTTACAAATACATTTCAACAGTGGGGATATTGATAATCACTTCACTGTGAGGAAAACGCCATTCAATTTTAACAGACACCTGAACTATGCCTAAAAACACCTCTTAATGTCAATTGGAGATGGCTGCAGTATTCGTGACCATTGTAGACCTGCGCCTGTAGAATCAGATCAACCGTAAGCTTTTCTGAAAGCTAGGGACGCAAGGGAATGCAGGGTGGCTTGCATGCATCCCAGTACATTTTCCTACCCAGAATCTCCTACAAATATCTTGATAATGCCTAATGTGAGACAGCTCGAATATTAAGCTGTGTTGCTCAGCACCCAGGAAAATCTACCAACCCCAGGCATTTCTGAAATTGGGTACGTCCAAAACGGTGTGGCTTACATTAATTTCACCGCATTTTCTTTCTACTATTACTGTATAAGTGTCAAGGTATGGGTAAACAAAGTTTCCTCATAATTGTAACAGAAAGCTCTGAAAATTTGGAGCCGACTTCAATTATTATATATTGCCAGACTGGAACTGGTCAAAACCTGGACTGTATGAAAGCAACCTAGTGCCAATGTAGTCTTCATATTGCCACAGTTTCGGTGCATTCCTAAGATCTGTGCATTAGACCTACACACTCATGTGGGTTACGATTTTTCTCAAGAGATGTGAGAATGCAGTATGGTAATAGTTTTGTAATTTACTAGAAAAGCCCATAGATTTTGCCACACAAAAATAGGGATACATTTGTTTTTGGCCCATGCTTTAATACTTGGGGACTCATTTATGAGGCTGTGCATCACTTTTACGACGCCGGTGGGTCACTTTTTGTGACGCACCAGTGGCGTAAAAAATGCGCCTTGTTGCGCCATATTTACAAAGTGACGCATCTAGGTAGATGCGTCATTTTGTAAACCCCTGCGCCACATTATACCTGCTCCAGGTATAATGTATGCAAGGGGGGTGTTTTGACGCAAGTCATGGAAGTGACGCAGTGAAATCTATCGGATTTCACTGCGCCATTTCTTGGCCGCTAATGCGTCAAAATCTTATGCCTGCTTCATGGCAGGCGTAAGACTGTCGCAGGCACCAACAACATGAGACTTGCCCACGTGAAAGTACACATTGTTGGAGTTGGGTCACTTTTGTGAGACACTCCAGCAATGCGTCACTTTTGCGCCTACAGATACGTCAGTAATACTGACTTATCTGTAACTCCTTGCGACATGATGCGTCATATTATAAATATGACACATCAATCATGACGCAAGGAGTGCGCACTGAGAAGTGACGCATTGCTGCTTTCATGCAGCGATGCATCATTTCTCATAAATGAGGCCCATGCAGTTTATCCGGAGTAAGAAAACCTGGAGGGATCCATGCAAGCTACACTAGCCTTGATTTCTCTGGCTTTCTAGTTTTCGTAAATGCTCTGGGCTGATAGAGTGACATTTGATACAGCTTGAATACTGCAGCCTCCCCAATGACATTTAAGAAGAAAGTAGGAATTCCCTAAACATGCTTTTGAAAGACATGGGTAATCCTTTCTCTATGATTTTCCCGGTGGTCTGATGGCCTTCCTACCCTCCTCCCCCCCTGCGTTTGTAGATCAGTGATACATGCACTAATCTGCTGCACAAAGTGGCAGAAAGTCTTTCTGAGGCCTGAAGATTTGGTGCTGCCACCCACTTTACAGACAAGCCAGCCTCTCCCACCCCACACTCTGCCTTTACGTTTTTTCCATCAGTAGTTGTGTTGGACCTCAACCCTGTGGGTTCGCAGTTTGGGATACTTACCCCCCTCCAATCTGCCTACCCAAGGGTCAATGGGATGCAGTTGTTCTGAGCCTTGGAGCAACTTTAGGTCAGCTTATGGGTGGTTCTTGTCACCTTGAGATTGTCTGTTTTCTTTGGTCAACATTTGGCCTTTCTTAAAAAGTATTTTAGGGCAAAATGATTTACAATAGGGCAAGCCTGAAGGCTTTGTTTAGTAAGGGCTTCAGCATAGGACGATGGAATGATCGGACATTAGCCTCAAACCGGATGACATTTTTTTTTCTATTTTCTCAGTATGCAGCAGTGCTGTGATTGTACAAGAAGAGTGATCCACTGCTGTTGGAAAACGGCTTAACATTTTAAGGTTGGTAGTGGATTTTTAAGAACTAGTGAAAGCATGCTGTTGATTGTAGTTAGATGAATCAATCATGATGGAAAGGTGATCAGTGATGATGAAACAAAAATATTTAAAGGTACCAGCATGTTAGTGAGTATGGAGAGAATAGGTATTGAAGAGTGAATAATACAATATAAGTTAGTTGAAAATAGTGTTCTAGGTGTTTCAGAACAATGTTAAATATGCTGAGGGGAAGGGTAGGAGTACTACCAGAATCAGGGAAAGACGTGTTATAAGAAGTGATCTGTAGTGCTGGTTAGGTTTTGCCTATGCAGCGCGTACATGCGCTGCATAGGAGACTTTTAGTGATCGATTCTTTTTTGGCCCCAAAAAAGTGCACGCGTTGCATTGGTTGCAATGGCAACGCATGCCTGTTTGGCGATTCCCTTATGTGAGCGAG
This sequence comes from Lissotriton helveticus, assembly GCF_964261635.1. Classification (NCBI taxonomy): domain Eukaryota; kingdom Metazoa; phylum Chordata; class Amphibia; order Caudata; family Salamandridae; genus Lissotriton; species Lissotriton helveticus. Next base: position 871,620,759 of record NC_136068.1, on the reverse strand, counting down.
CCTTGAAACCATATGGTTCCTGCTCACTCCCGCAAGGGAAACAGGCGCAGGCCCCCTCCTCTCTTCTCTCCCCCTTCTGCCAGCGCGAGGCGCGCGCACGCTTGTCGTTTTTCGATCCATTTTACAGGGAAGCAACTAAATGAAAGAAGGAAAGAGAGGTTGTGAACCGTTTCTTCAAGTGGCGGTTTTCAGTAAGTGAGGAGCAAGACAGAAAGAGAGGGAATGATAGCATGGGCATCCAAGGGGGGAGGCAAGGAGGGGCGCTTGTCCCCCCTGGATCGCCGGTCCGTCCGTTGTGAGGCGAACTGGGGGTGACGTGGAGATTGATTTTTTTAACAATGTGACTAAAGGTATTTGCTGCACCAGCCCATTTGAGCACAGTGACACTCGCAGTAAAAGGTAGTGGATTCTAAACGGGGCGCAGCTGACAGTATCCAAGCCTGCACCTCCTGAGACCCCTTTTTTGCCTCCTGCCCCTAATCTTTATACACAAGACCGTCAGGCATCTGACTTCCCTGAGGCTCTTTTCAACTCTGCCTTTTTACGTTTCCTGGGTCTTGCTCAGTTACCTCTTGTTAGAAATGGGATCTCTGGTTGGCTAAGGATTGCACCAAGGCCAGGCAGAGACCACCACTCTAGTCAGGGCAAGGGAGTTACACGCCAAGGTAACCCCTGCTCACTCCCTGGGTAGCTTGGCACGAGCAGTCAGGCTTATCCAGGAGGCAATGTGTAAAGCGTTTGCGCATCACACACACAGCAGCAACACACTAGGCACACCACAAAACGGAACTCCACACAAGGTTATATATACAAATAGCCTTTGTATTACCATAAACACATTAAATCATAATCACAGATATACACTGTGCCAACTGGCACTGGGCAGTATTTACAGGGGATTATTTACACATGACAGGACCACGTGGGCCACTGTCAGGATCAGCACTTACGAGAAATAGTAGATGTAGAACATAGAATACCTGTAACACAAAATACCATTGTAGAACACAACCAGTAACCACTGCTAAAAGGTAGGAACACACTACGCAATACTAATCACCTTAGGCATAGGTCACGCAGTGAAACAAACTTACTAGCATAAACTATGCTAGGCAAAACAACCTCCTAATCATAAAACACATTTAGAGGTCTAACACAGGGTGCATACATGCATTACGCCAAAGTCATAAAAAATATTAGACCTGAAACACAGGATGCAATCACTTTGCGATAGAATCACTTTAGGTACTGACCCCAGGCCAACTGGCCTGCCATGGGGCTCAAACGCCCTTTGTCCCAAAAGTCAGAGATGGCTGAGCACGCAGACAAAAGAAGAGTACGCAAGAGTTTGGGCCTAAACGTGGCAGATGCCCACATATTGCAGGGCAGTTGGGAAATGCAAAAATGTGGGAACGGGCACTCCCTTTGCCAACTGCCCTCCATAGGAAATGCCCCCAAGGTTGCAACTGCCTGCACTCTCGCAGGGCAGCTTCCTAATTGCACGATTATTGCCTGGCACTCCTGGTGGCTCTTGGGCCCCCACTGGGGCTTGAGAAGCAAAATGCCCGCCAAATAAATTAGCACAGGCACCACTGTGCCTATGGAACCTCCACTGGGGGTCCTAAAATGCCCAAGAGAAGTCAGTACAGTAGGAGGAGAGGGGGCGGGCACCGGCAATGTGTGCCCCGATGCCCCCACTACCAATGATGAACCCTGGAGCCCCACTCACCGGCTAGGCTGCAGGGGTTCTTCCTCTTGGCTCACTTCTCCTCTCACCGCGGTGAGGGCAGGCACAGGCATTGTACCTCGTGCCCCCTCCGCTTCCTCTGGGATGATGGTGCTTTTTCCTGTGGTGCCTCCGAGGCTCCAGGGACTTAGGCGGCATGCGGGTCTCTGCTCTGACACCTGAGCCCTGCCCACACCTCCAATCACTTTCCGCTCTTCTCTGGGCACCACGAGGCTCTCCATTGCTTTCGGAAGCCCCGGGTGCCGCCACCGCCTTTTTTCTCAGAGCCGGGCGAGCCTCCTTCAGTGTACAGGAGCGTGGGGTGGGCTCCCGTCCGCTTCCTGTTTCTCCCCTTTACTTTTGGGTTGCCGCGGGCAGAGCGGCGGCCCTCAGTGTTTCAATTCTGGGCGGCTGCAGGTGGCAATATGGGGTGGGCTGCTGTATCTCTATGCACCAGGTCCCTGGCGGGGTGGGCACCCGCTAGAGAGTTTAAAAGCTCGGCAAAGTCCCTGGTGGGGTGGGCACCCGCTAGGGGTATCCAAAGACGGCAGATCTGCAGGGTGGGCACCCGCGCCGCAAGTAAGCACAATTGCGGGGGAATCTCCATGCCGGGGATTCTCCCACCCAAAATGATTGCAGCCTTGTGCTGTTGTGACACCCAGAAGTGCTGCTTCTCTGGGGCAGCCCAACCACAGTGCTCCTCAAAATATTAAAGCGCTTCCTGAGGAATCAAATAATAAGGCGCTTCTCAGGCAATCCAGGTATAGCGCTTCCCAGGTGCTTAAATGCAGAGTCCAAAGAAAGTCTTTGTAGAATGAAGGGGGGCAAAGGCTGGGCCCAGGGGCCAGCTCACAGGGCCCTCCAGCAGGGAGGCAGTCCCCAGTGACGGTACCTCCTGGTGCCCAGCAGAAGCAGCAGGCCCCCCTCAAGTTAGGAGCAAGAGAGAACCTTTTCATGGGGTCACAGTCCCTTCTTATACACACATTTACTTTGTCACCTAGCACAGGGTTTAAGGAAAACCAGATGCAACTGGTTTGGGAGCACTTGAGTACTTTGTTTTGCTCAGCTCCTCTTCTTCTATTCACAGGATGGGCCAGGGACATCAGACACCCCAGAGGGGGCGGAGTCAGCATTGTGGAGGGAAGGCACAGCCCTATTCAGGTCCCAGGTGCAACTCCTCCCTGCCATCTACATGCAGATCTCCCTACTCACCACCGGGCAGATCCATCCTGGCTCCTGGAGCTAGGCACACCAGCCAGCCCCTGTCCCTCACAAGCCAGTCAGGCAATTCAAATTCACTGCACACAGAAATGCCAACTTCTAAAAGTGGCACTTCTCCACTAGTCACATTAAATCTGCGTACACCATTGCGCCACATTTATTCTCACGAGTTCGCATATACCAAACTCGCCCCTGGGCTCCTCTCACACCAGGAATTACCATGAACACATATATCCCTCATGCATTCCTATGGGAGGGCAGGCCAATCTCACCACACTCACTCAGATTGCGCACGCACTTTAAACTGGGACACAGTGTTAAAGTGCGCAGAAGCCAAAAACAACTAACATCAGGTCACATTTAAAAGCAAAAAGTTTAGTGTCAACCTGTCAAAAGGGCCAAGTCCAACACCACTCATCAGCCCATCATCACAGAGCAACTTGACCCTCCAAGCCAGCCCGTTCACTTCTCCCGTCCAGATCCCAGATCCCCAAGTTGAAGCTCCCGTAATGCTATACCCTAAAATGACAGAGCTGTACTGCACATGCGCTTTCTTAAATGGCCAGTGACGCGCAGGACATCGCTGGGAGTTTTCATTCTTCCGTACTAGCTGCCTCTGCCCACCCTGTTCTTTGACCCCAAAGTAGTTGTGATGCTGTTCAGTGACCGGGAGGAGTAAGGAGAAAAGTGCCATTCACAAACTCCAGCGCCCTACACAGCTCCAGTTGGTTCCCTCCCATCGCTTGTGTGGGGGGGTCAGGGGTGCTGAGACAGGAGCCCCATCTCCACTGTGACTCCGATCCTCTCACCCTGTAGGATAAGGTGTAACATGCGCTGAAGGCACAGCCCGGCCAGGCCACCGCTTCCTCCTAGCAGCACTTTCAGATGCACACTCCAACTTGTTTGCAAACCAAGAATATAGCTTAACAGCCCTGGCATGACTGCACAGAATATATGCCACGGGAAGAAAGAGGAACAGTGGTACAGGCACAGAGACAGAAGCACGCGCACTGCCACGTTAAGTGTTGTTTCCTAAGTGCCATGTCCACGATGATGTGTCTGTGTTCCTAAGTGTGTGGCGTGTGGGGCAGGGGTAATTAATTGTCGCTTGGGCTTCTGGCCATAACCCTTTCTTGACAGAAGATGCTGTAGCTTTAAAGGGCTCTGAGCATTGGTTCAAACACGGACAGCAGTAACCGAGGCAACAGATGCAAATTGTAAAACAAAGACAATAAGCCTCTGCTCTGCCTAACAGCGCCCACCCCAACCTCTACACCTAGATTTTGTAAAAGGGTGACCCACTCGAGCTTGAAAGCAGCTCTTTCGTTCTGTGGCTTGGAAGTGCTTCTACAACACACTGGACGCGTAAACCTTTCAGGGAGAGGTGCGTTAGAGTGGATGAACTTTACACACCGGTCCAACAGGAGATGAGGTTACACCACAGGGGAGCAGAATGTGGTAAGTCAGAGCGAACATATCCAAAGATCACACTCGCCAATGACATCCTTTCTAAGGCAGACGTGAGGGTCTGCGTGAGTGTGTTCTACTTGTGGAGAGGGAAGACAGTCCTCTTTACCTTCGGCACTTTTATTTATTTTAGTGTAGTGCTAGTAATCTCTGCATCACCTGGATCCAGAGAGAGCACGAGATAGGGAAGTGGGCAGATACACACAATCTCAAAAGCATGTCAACCACCCCTTTCTGGGCCGTTTCACGTCACTCTTTCACTGAACATGCCTAATTCAAACTGCCAATTCTGCAGAGCTCTGAAGCCTCGGATGCTACTTCCTGATGTTCAACAACACGTTAAGTCTGTTCTGTTAGTTTTAGCACAAATGTGATGATCCGGAAAGTGACTCTAAAACAATTTCACTTCTTTGTTTATCCTTAGGCTTTTAAGAACATGTTTTTTGATCTTGTGAATGTTGCCCACTTCACACAGCCGATCCTGTCTGTGCATGCTCCCTTTGTGTGCTCCCCGGCTGGGCTCTGTGCATGCTCTTCTCATTTGTTCACACTACCTCTGCCCCTGTGTACCACCCTCCTCCCCCTGTCCCATGGTGGTTCATTCTGGGAGTGCCCCGGGTCTTCTCGATGCTCTCACTGGCATTCAGCTCTTTCCCTGCAGTGTGTGTGCTGCCCTGACAAAGCTGTCAGCTGAGATCTCCTTAATATGAGCACCTGATAGATAGCGCCTAAAGGTTCAGCAGCCTTGCCCAGCAGTGCCATTAATACAGGAGTGGGACTGTAGAGACAGCCACCATGGCAACACACAATTTCTTCTGTGATAATACACAAAATTAACTGTAATTCGTAATACGGCGGAGGAAGTGTTGATGTTTTAAATCCAGCTGTAAAGTTACAGTGTGGTTTTTGGAATTTCGTAATTATTTGTATGTTTTAAAAAAACATCTTTAAGCTGTTAAAACTCGTAATGTCCTATCACAAGTATCACAGCCTTTGTAAGAAGAGCTTTAATGGTATTTTCACATAACATGTAAAGCGCTGTGATACCTTCGGGTCTAGCTAGCACTATATAATATATATATATATTATAAGTTTAAATTTATTTTTTACTGTGCACATGTGTTTAAAACAGTCCACGCGAGACTACAACCCGGTTCCCAGGGCTTAAGTCAGCAGCTTTGTTTGTTACACCCTCCCGCCACCCCACCAACCCTAACTCATTAATGGCTAGTGAGTTCGGGCTGGACTGTTCCCATGAGGCCCAGGGTCAGACTGATTTGCATATGGCCATGTCTGAACTGGGGTGGTGGAGTGAGCTAAAGAATGATGATGGATTAAACCCAGATCAGTTGACTGGGGGTGAGTGTTTGATTTGCTCAAACTTTCTCTCCATCATCCCCTTTGGTATCGCATTGTTCGCCCTAAGTTGGCAGGGTATGCGCAGACGTGGGACTCTTGCTCACTTTGCCACTTGATTATTGATAGCCTGGCTGATGAGGGTTATGAACCCGAAACCGGTTCCAGTATGCCTGTTTCCGGTCCTGGGAAGACATGGCTTGGCAGTTCGGGCTGGTCTGTTCCCATGAGGCACAGGGTCAGACTGATTTGCATATGGTTATGTCTGAACTGGGGTGGTGGAGTGAGCTAAAGAATGATGATGGATTAAACCCAGATCAGTTGACTGGGGGTGAGTGTTTGATTTGTTCAAATGCTCCATCCATCATCCCCTTTGGTATCGCTCAGAGGGCGCAAACAGCATTTGAATCTCATCAGTTGAGGGTGCGTGAACTTCTCCCTCCCGCTTCTTTAATATAGCTCTCATCATCTTATTTTGGCTTGAATCCACAGTTTGAGACTGCTGACGCTGCAGGGTTGCAACACATTTGTTAGAGGTGAGCAGTTCTGGGCTGGCGGTAAAGTGCATTTGGCTATAATTAACCAAAACCTTTAACCATGTTGTTCCAGGTTTTCCAGCGACCCAAAGTCATACAAATGGCAATAGGACTGTCCAAATATAATCACTCCACTGCAGATAGAAAGACAAAAGTAAAACAAGCATTGGTCTCGCCTTCGGGACCTTATAAATGTTTAGCTATGCAACAGTGGATGTTGTTGCACCAAGGATATTATGCTGGATAACTAAACACTTATAAGGTCCCAAAGGCGAGACCTATTGGCTATGCTAATGCTTGTTTTTTTTGTTAGGAGTTTTATATAGCGCAAACTCGACCCGAAGGTCTTAGAGTGCTTTACATAAGCACCAGTTGCGTTACAGACGGACGCATTCATTTTGTTAGGCGCGGGTAGATTAAGTGTTTTGTCCAGAATCATAGAATGTTGAGCATCCCTGCCAAGACAAGAACCCAGTTCCCCAGCTTCGAGGTCGACGCTCTAGCTTTTAGGCCACAACATATGTCATCATATAGTGTCACTTTTTGTCAACCTATGGGGCCTAAGTGCCATGCAAATGGGGGTGAAGGAGCATCAATCAATTGAAGAACACAATTTCAGGAGTGCAGGCTAATCCAAGCATTCAAAGGTCAAAACATGTCAAGAGTACAGGGTCTCAAACACATTCAGTGGCACAGTTAGCCATTTTACCGACTACTGGGAAAGTTCTTTCTAGTCAGTTCCGCGGCCCCATCACTAGTCAGGGGAGGCTCTTCGCCAGAAGGCCTCTCTACACCTGTTCTGCATCAGCATCCAGTTCTCAAAGGTCAGCTCAACTCTCTTGGGGTCAGGAGTCCTTGTGCTTTTTGGGTCCCTGGTGCAAACAAACAGGAAGCAGGAGCAGTTCCTCCGTGGGTGCTGGTATGATTCAAGAGTCCTTTTGTCATTTGGTGAGTCTTATTGAAGCAGGAGGCAGGAGTCAATGCGGCAAAATGATAGCATATTTGCTTGTTGCTAATAAGTCTTTTGATTACAGTGCCAAGACACCTGCGGGTATTTGTGCGCTTTACAAGTTGTTAAGAAAATAAAAAAATAAAAATTACATTAGGGAGCGTATATGAGAAATGCATTGATTAGTACCTTGTGGATACTTACCAAGATCCGGCAACGCCAAGATTTTTCATGCATAGTCTGTTGTTAAAGGTTGATGTTTATTTTTAAGGTTATGTTTTCTTTTGCTGCCTATATTTGAGTTTATGATGTGTCGCAATTAGTATGTCTTGACCCTTTATCGCTTGAAAATGACTGGAAAAACATTTTAGCTACTTTTTTGGATATCTGGCACTGTTTTATGAAAGGACAACTTTTCATAAACCAGATATTTTTCACTTTCATTTTCATACTACATTCTTGGTTGTTTCTATATGCTTATATCCCCCTATAAACATGCGTCATAGTCATTTTGGATATTACCACATTAAAATGTAAATTGTCTCCATCATGACCTCACCTTTTAGAAAGTATGGTTCTCATTTTTCCTTATGATGGTGAATTATATTTTAATGACTGCGTGGTTCATTGCTAGTAACGCACTGATTTTGCGTGGTTTTTAATGTAGTGATTTTAGTTAAAACTATTAAATACTTACTACCATTTGAAAAAGCATCAGCAATCCAAAATGCGATCTTCTTTCTGACTTTGCATTTCCAATGAAATGTATATACATGATTTTGCATAGTGTGGAACAAGCCTCATTAGTGTTGGAGCACTGTTAAGACCTTTGGCATTTAAAATGTAATTATCAGCACAGACATTTGTCTGGCTCACATAGCTATAGAACAGGAGCCCAGCGTCTCATACTATCTATATGCAGTGTGCAAAAACATGGTGATGTTTAAACATTTACAAAGCCTAAGAAAGCCATCATTAGCGAAGTCTCACATGATATTGCTTTAGTCAGATATATACTTTTGTAACATTGTTACATCATAGCTGACTGAATAAGTGAAGGTGTGTAGCATGTATGTCAGGTATAAGGTCTATGTGTTTTGCCTTCACATGACTAGTTCTCTTGGTTAAAAATCTTTGCATGAAGATTTGAAGATGTGAGCGAGAGCTCTCTAACGGTGAATAGTAAAGAGTTCCAGAGTTTGGGCCAGGTCCGGAGAAAGTATGATTGCAGAGTTAAATGTTTCATAACTCTAGGGAAAGCAATACTTCGTGTTTTTGCTTTTGGCAGAGAGGGCACATGCGGATACGTTCAACTTCTGTAAAAAGTATCGCTGAAAGCCTTGGATTCGAAATATGTGAGTTTGAAGCAGCATCTTGCTGCAAGATGGAGCAATCCTTAAACCGGTGCCCACAACTAGACGCTGAGCACCGTGAATGGTTACCCCTAGGATTGCTAACCTAAATTGCGGAGGTCATTTAAGGCAGCTCTGCCATCATCAGGTCTGTATAGCACTGAGGCTAGACTACTTAGTTTAAGCGTCTGTGGGAGTAAAGGGGTTCTCTTTTGGACAGCATCCTTGGTTGATGTTGTACACCTATGACAGTTTTTTATATGTTCAACTAGATGTGGTCCATTTTAGCATTATCCGTTTATTGTAGAAGTCAATGTCCTTTTTTTTAAGAGGTCAACAAAAGGCTTCCGTTTAAGATAAAAAGAAAGAGAAATGATCACATGATTATTATCCTACAATCACTTTGTTAACCCGAATGTTGTGAGTCAGCTAAAATGAGTGTTTGTGTGAGTGCTGCAAGAATCACTATGGCCATGAACTTAGATTTCTTTTAAAAGTCCACCCTGCAATCTTTAGCCTGTATATGATTTTCTTTGTCTGGTCCACAACTTTGAAGGGCATGCTCTGATGGGTTGATCACTTTGGTTCAGGATGACATACTTTGAATTCCATTCTATGCACATTGTCTGCTTATAAGATCATGCTGAAGTTAAAGATGTCCTAAAACATTTTCTGCTAATTTGTATATCCTTTCAAAACATTTACTCGTTGTCAGTCTGTTACCACCAAACCAATTACATTATCGGCTAGCATGACACCAAGATGGAAACCGAGCACTTGCAAGAACAAAATTAACACCAAATATTCCTAGCAGTTTACTATGTAGTGGATAAGTGCAGGCTGCATTTCACGTTCGTTTGTTTCCAGACATTATTGCCAACTGATCTTCTTTACTACTCATCTTTCTTTTCAATTCACTTGGTTAATTGGCATTAAAGAATCCGAATGTAAAATGAAAGCCTATTATTTTGGAGAGGGTTCTTGCTGTAAATAGTCGAAAATGTTGCTATATCTAGACATTCCATTCCTGAAATTTGACATTGTTTCCCACGGAGATTTATAAGAGCTTCACCCTAAAAATGCCCATAATCCATACAATTGCCATGATAGTCCTCTTTCTCTGCCCTGGGCCTAACCATAGGGGCTATACCATTATCCTTTCCCTCTGGCTTCCTCAATATTTCCTTGGATCGAGGTATCACAGTTCGCTATTTTACCTCCTTCGTTGCCCATCAGGGTGTTCTTCCACCAGTTTGTATGCCATGATCTCTATCAAAGTGCGGGGTCTTGGTGGGAAACATACGCTTCCTCCATGAATGGGATGAGGGAGCCTATTCCCAGCAGAAATTACATCTCAAAATAACTGGTCACTGATTTAGCTAGTTATGTCAGCAGTAATCCAGCTCATTAGATCAAGCAAGTTAAACTCTGCATTACTTGACTCTGTACCAAGGAGACGAAGGGGCAACTCTGCTTGTTACTGACTGACTGATTGTTTTCTCTACTCAGTTGGACAACTGAAGTAGTTTCAGTTATGCTCTAACCCACATTTAGCATTACCCGCTGTACAGCTAGATCAGGGATAACCAACCTTCTATTTCTTTTTGTTGCTGTTGTTGTTGTGAAAGACGCTCTTCACTTTCAAGTGAAAAGTTCACTTTATTAACCTGCATGTCACATGTCTCATATGTCACCCACTGTATGAAACTTTGGGAATTATCCACATACGTCATTAGTGTAAGGCCAAATTAAGGAATCGGTTGGGGGAAGTGGAGGGCCATAATCTTTGATCATGGTTGGGCTCATAGGAGAACCTGTTGTACACTGTATTACAGTGCTTTAAAAGTAGACAATGAAGATGCTGGTGCCCCGACTTGACTCGGTGCCTAAAAACAGATGATATTTGTGCCAGTGCTTTGTTTCTAGTCCCTAGGTGGAATAGGTGAAATTAAAGTATTATCTGGAACAGGTGCAATGTTTACAGAAAAATGTGGTTAGCATTTGTGATGCATAAAACTGCAAGCTTGACTCCATTCTCCTTTGTGTTGTATAGTGGCTTAAACTACACATTCTATGTATATTTTGATGGCCACCTACGTTTAGTTCATGACGTGACATTATATGAATTGACTTTTAACACACAAATCTACAAAGTAGTATAAAACTCCCTATTTCACAGAACATCGTGAGATATGAACACATCGTAGTTTCCTCTGAAATATGGGTATGCCCAAATTGACAGCAAAACCTCTCTCAAGAGCATTAAATTGTAAATTGCTACTGGGATTGTAGGGCATGGAAGACAAAATTAGGCAGCAACGTTATCTGAATTGTGTGGTCTTCACCATTGTTATTTGGTTTATCAAAAATTAATGAAAAGTTAAAAAGAAAATTTAAAAAATAATAATTTTCTATTTTCACTCAGTGTTCATTGATAGCTACACTTTGAAGAAAATAGCCTTTTGCTAACTGCGAAAAATGTCATAGAAACAAATCCAAAATTAGTAACTTGTCTAATCGATTCCTATATTCCCATCTTGGGGTTCTGGTGGTTTTCCTGAACCATTCAGCCTTCAGTCTCGTGGTTTATGATGTCACCAGTCCCCTTTGATGGCAATATAGGGCCCGATTGCATGTTTCTGACGGCAAACCACAGTATATTTACATAAATGAAAACAAAATACAAATGAAAAATGGACTAATCGGAAATACACAGTGCATTCTTAAGAAAGACATTATTCAAGGCTTATCAGAGAAAGTGGATTTAGTGTTTCATTAAATTACAATTTACATAGTTGGAGAATATCTGCAAATACCATTATTTATGTGCATTGTATTATGGTTATTTATTAATGGTATGCATTACTGCTTTGGTATTTGACATATAGAATACTGCGCGGTTACTTTAATGAAGTCCTGAGCCCTGTTTGCATTGTTAGTGATGTTGCATGCCTGATATATCTGCTGCCGAAGCTTTGACTGCCATGTAATATTCCTGTTCGGAGTCATGTTCTTTCATCGCCCTCAGACTAGTTTGTAAATTAATAAAATGTATGTACTGTGACGAAAGAAGGAGCCCATCAAACACTGTCTGGATCTTAATTTTGCAAGTTCAGTGTATTGAGGAATCTAATTGATTTCTGACAGTGATACCTGACATGGCATGTGACCATGCTAATACAATACTGACTAACAACTACATCGGCGAAAATTGATGCGCAAACAAGGTTGTATGATTAACTCAGGTGGAATGACTGCCTTCCAGGGGCCTCATTTATGAAAGCCTTGCGCCACCGGTGCGTCACTTTTTCCCATGTTAAAAGTGAAGCACCGGCGGCGCAAGACCTTCATAAATAAGGCCCCAGATGTTTAAAAGGCACTGGTCACATTCATGTCGGGAAGTTGTAACGATCAGCTGACTCCAAGTGTTGAATCCTTTAAATGCATTTACCTTTTAGCAGCACGTGTGCATTTAGGTTTCCTTCATGCTTCAGTGACAAAAAATCAATGAAACAGGTTAAGTAGGGTTACGGTGGTATATAGGGATTCCTTTTTTTTGTAATTGAAATTTGCTTCAATTAATTCACACTGACGAGGAAATGGTCCCACGTGGTATGTTGTAGCGTTATCAAGTTTTTCAGCTTCTGTTCCATATTGTTAAAGGTAAATTGACGCCCAGGGTTCTTAAAATAGGTTCTCTGTTGGAATACCTCTGTATCACCAATCACGACCTTTGGTGTCATAGGTAAAGTGCTATACATTTTTAAGTTTGCAATCAGATGTTGTAGAGAATGTTAGTCCCTCTAGGGAGAGTTTCATAGAAAATGTGGGCCTGTTGACTAAATGATTGATTCACTGATGAACTAGTACATTTTGATTGCATGGTTACCGAAGTTGTCCTGTTGCTAAATTGATGGTAGACAGAAGAGCAATAAGTTAAAGAGCATAGAGTTCGAACGTCAATGTTTTATGAAAAGTGGAGATGTCATTAACAGAAAGAAAAGAAAAAGAGTTCCGGGAGTCGCAGCCTTGTAAGAAAAAAAGCTCTCACCTGGTCTTTATTGAGCATGAGAAAGTATTTGGATAAATGGTAAATAGATGTTGTTGTCGTAGTTCAAGAGTGAAGTGATAGCATTTGAAACAATCAGACAGCAACCTTTTAGGTGAAGGTAGTGAAGTATTTTCCAAGGGATTGTCAAAACTAAAAAACGGATATGAGGCCATAGTGGGGTAAACATTACTGTGGCATCAGAAATGATGCCAATATTGTGCCTTGAGAAGCAGAAATTGTACGTGGACCAGCACAATGGACCACTTGGTAATGGTCCAACTCAAAGAAGTGCCACACAGAATATGGACCTTTTAGAGACCTAATCAGGGGCGGCTCCTCCACGCGGCTCCTCCACGTGGGCGGAGGAGTGTCACTCCACTGCTTTTGCGCAGTAAGAGAAGCAGAAACATAAAATTGTATTTTAAATACCATTTTATGTTTCTGCTTCTTGCACTGTGAAAAAGCAGAAGGATATGCCTGGTTGGGAGTAGGCGGGTGGGCGGTACTGCAGGAGTCCAGTGGAGGAGTGGCTTGCCCTCTCTGAGTGCGCTGACTGTTTGGTTGGCCCCAGGGCTGACCAAACCAGTCATACACACTCTACAAGTTCTCTATGTAGGCTGCTTGCAGCCTACATAGAGAAAATGGCCTCCCCATAGACGCTTGTGAAGTCGGCATCCTAGCCAATCCCAACGCTGCCATTGCAGCATTGTGATTGGCTTGGGGGAGGAGAGGGCGGCTGCCTGCTTCTGCCTTCTGTGAGCAGAGAGCGGAGACGCAACGTGGGACTGGAGGCGAAGGTACGTTTAAATGTTTTATTTTTTTTATTAAATTAACCCCCCTCCCGCGACCCACTCCCTGCGTGACCAATCCCCACCCGCGAGTCATGCCGGCCACAACTGCATAATGTGTTAGTCTAGAAAGCAACACAGGCATGTGTCCGAGCTGTTTTGTATACGGGTGAATAATGCAATTTATGAGTGAACACACAACCTCACTTGAGAATGAATTGGCCATTCCCATAATGACAGAGGCAAAATAACCTGAAAGGTGTAACCTACATAGGGTGAATCAGATATTTTTTGATCGTTTAGTATTGAATAACAGAATATAGTTTTTGATTCTGTTTTGAATGCCTGGGTATGAGTATTGTTATAGGTTGATGGCCCATGGGTTAATTCTGTTCTGCTTGTAGTTTGCAGGGGCCTGTGATGTGGAAGTTAAAGTTTTATGGGCTGAGTGGAATGGAACCGAAATCTGTGGATTTTTTAGGGTATGCAGTTCACTTTATAAAATGAGCCTAGTAATAAATCGGATCGAAACAATATTATAGAGCTTTTCCCTGTTCCTCCTCCTAGTAATATTAATACCCAATAACAAAAGACTGGTAGGCTCTGTATGCGGAAAAGACGCATATTCCTTCAGAAACTTGCTCTATCAAGTTCATCATGTATTTAAAATTGTCAGATTCAAAGCTATAATTTGCTGCCAGTTGAATCTGCATGCTGGTCTCGTCTGGGGCATAGTCAGTGTCTTCCTTGGATACGGTACTTTTGTGGTTAATCAGTCCCCTCCTTTCAAACAGCATCTTGGGGGTGATTGACTTGAAAGCACGGCGCATACAGTTACACAGTCCTGTAGTTTGTTGCAGGTGTGTTTGGTAGCCTCACAGGGGATGCATTTGTCTGTGACCCAATCTGATCACTTACACAGATGGGACACAGAGATGTCTGTCCGGTGACCCCAGTGACTCTAACATTCTGTGCAAATGTATAGAGTTGAGGCCAATATAGAATTATCTCACGCAACCAATTTGGAAGATTAACCTAACTGTACCCACCACTGGCAGATCTGTAGAAATGTAGTTAAAACGAATCTAACTGTTCCAGAGAAAACTTAAGCCCAATTGCGGGTATTTTTTAATATTCTTTTTTTTCACATAATGGCTCCTTACAAGGAAATTCTATCAACATATCAAAATAAAATCGGGTGCCCTTCAAAACTACTGTTAATAGACAAAGATATTGCAGCAGACTGCAACGACTATTTTGCATAAATAATTAATGATCATGACTTTTTGTATACCAGAGCCAAGTAGACTTTCCACCCCTGCAGTTTTATGAAACTAAATGGGGTCTGAGTATTATAACTCTATTAGCAAAGCCACGGTGTCCTGCTGTTGAAAACTGTGGCTAGAATATTTTAACAGTATGGAGGTCAGAGCATCAGTAACCCTCAGGTTATACAGCTACTAACAAGACACTATTAATTTCACATTGAACATGACAGACAATGAGCCATGCCTTCTCTGAATGACGGAGAATCTTTAAAACCGATTATGGCATCGTGTTCAAAGGCACCACACAGAATATTCACCAGGAAAGGGGAATATGGTCATAATTTAAATAATGGGTATTATGTTGTCGTGAAGGGCTAAAAACAAACGCGTTAACCTGAACTGTTTTGTATACTTTTGGATTTTGTTAATACTTTTTTTTTTAAATGTTAATGATGTCATAAAGTTTTACATGTCACATATGTTTAAATGTTTCCCGTGAAATTTGCACGTGTCAGATGAACACAAAAGAAATTCCCCTTTGCTCAAAGCATTTGTATTCTGCTAGGAAGATGCAGTGGTTACCAGACCAGCTCCCCACAGCATCTCCGAGGACAAGCTTAGTTGACAGTGCATTAGTGCTTAATCATGAGTGTTCACTCTGTGTTTTCCCTGGATTTAGCCCAGCATCTAGAAACCCTACCTTGAAAATTAAGTGAGACCTTGTCTGTCACTGGCTTGGAGGACAGTGGCGCCAGAGGAGGTCACTATTTAGAACAACAAAAATCTGATCAGTGTAGTGCTTGAATTACTCTCAGTCACTACTAATTACCCAGGGAGAAAAACGATGGAAGGGAATGCAGCCAGAGCGTTCAGCAGTGGCTGAGATTATTTTAATTATCAATTCAATCACTTTCTTCTTCGTTTCAGTGGTGATAGACAGAAATCTCCAAATGGCTAGCACAAATTACAACAGCAAAAACCTGAACATTTTACAGTTTGTGTTTATATCAGGCATGAGAAGCAATGAAGTCAAGGTGTTGAAACCTGACAAATGACAGATGGCACGACTCAAAACAAAGAGGTGCTTTGCAAAAACATACACAAAATCGTGCACCTTCAGCTGACTAGAAAGCTGCAGAGCACCCCCTTTAGGGATTTCTATGTCACATCTATAGAGTAAGCTAGACGGCCACACGGAGTTACGACTGTTAACCAGGCACAAACAAGAACTAACTGAAGACAAACATGTCCGGGACTGTTGTAATTCTCCCTCTGTCCCCATTCCACTCTTCCTTGCTCTGCTCCTGTTGTTTGCCAATACAGATTGAGACTCAGACACAGAACTGAAATGGAAGGAGTTGGGAGCTAAAATATAATAATAAAGGAAGACAAGCAAGGCACCCTAAACTGTAAATAAAAGTTTATTTTGATTTGTAACATTTTTGGGAATGTTCTTTGTGTTTTCCACGCACTATAAATGTTTTCTTATACAATCTCACTTGTAACATATGCCATCGAAAATATAATGAATACATGTCCTTTCATTTACAAGAAAGCAATATTTATGCCCAGTAAAATGTATTTACTTACATAATCAGGAAACCTCTTTAACTAATCTGTAATCACTGTGATCTACATGGGATTTCAAATGTACACCTCTAGCCTCCAATTCTAGAAGAGGCCACATGTATTGGTACAAGCTTTATAAAACGTTTTGGCTCCACGCCAAGAGTTTGAGATAATCTTAGGACGATGGTTATATTTTCACTTAATGATTTTGTGCTTAAACTTCAGAAAATGTTCAGTGCTCTCCGGCCCAGTCTGATTGAATGTATATCCAAACTGCACCATCAAATGTTTGCAAGATTGACATTCTCGTTCAGGGCCTCATCAGAAAGGCCAAGGGTTGATTATGCATGACTCCCAAATGAAAACCGCCTTGATCAGTTTGATATATAGTGTATGACGATGATACTAGAGGTTATTGTTATCTCAAATCTGCACCCTTTGCAAAGAATATGTGACATCATAAATCGGCACATGTAGGTATTTACACATACACTAAGGTATGCACTTCCAGTTGGAAATGGAGTCTTGCTTGCTTGTAACACCTTTTACATGCATCCCAAAAATTGATTATTTTTCTCTTCTGTGAAAGGTATGTAATTTATGTTGTATGCTGCACAACTTATTACACAGTTTCGGAAAATCCATCTGATTTTTCCTCCTGCAAGCTAGTTACTTATGAACTAGTTGATCGCAAGGTTTGGAAATCGGACCCTTCAAGCAGACTCACCACAAACAACCTGGGAATCAGCTCTATTTCTAATTTTGACATTACTTCTTCCATGAATTTTAAATGCCTTCGAGCTTCAAAGATCAGCACGTGGGGGGAAACACATCATTAATCCATTCGCTCATTCAACTATTTTGTATGAAATATGTGGAGGAATAATAATTCTTTGTGCTATTGCCATTATTGTTGGTGGTTGGTCTGGTGAATATTGCAAGCATAATTATGATAGAGTATGAGTATTGATAGAAACATAGAAACAGAAGAGAGAGAGAAGGAAACCCGTCCCTCTTCCCTGAACTAAATCAACAAAACACAAAAAAATAAACTTTCTACCTATCTAACCCAAACTATTTAGGTGTCTCTAACTCAAGACCAAGTGGAAAGGAGAACACTAGGGCTTTCTTTAAAGAATGCTCATTCACCAAAATTGTTGGTGACAAGCTTCATAATTGGGTTCCCGCCCTGGTTGCCAAATGCTTCCAGGGTGTGCTTCAATATCTGATTAAAGCGGAGCAGTTTTTTTAGTGTGTGCAGGGCAAGTGTAAGTGGTTTAAAATTGACTCAGGGTCTCCGCCCTCAAGAGGTGTTTTAATAGTGGAGGCCCTGGGCAAGTTACACATGTCAACATTTCTATTTTTTCCCAAGTAGTTTGCTAATCCATGTTGAAACATGCTGCCAATCTGATCATACTCTGTGTCCCACTGATATAACAGCTGCTGTTTCATAGATAAGCCCATTCGTCGACAAAACACAATTGCTATAAGCTTTCTTATCAGTTGTATGCATTTTTATAGAGCTCTCAAGTTACACTACTCAACGAAGTACAATGAGGTGAATGGTATTATTAGTTTCTCTGTGGTGAAGTGACATGGTATTGACTGGAAAAATACGAATGGAGATTATTGTTGCTTGAGACCTATCATGACATCGCTAAATAAAGGCTCATTGACGAAGAAAATATTCAAACGTCTTAACTCCACATTTGGGGATCAGACTATTGTGAAAACCATAATAAAAACCATAGTGAAGTCATGTGTGCTTTATATAATACAATTCATGGGCTACTTACATTCTTGAAGAATGTTTCTAATTTTCTGTGGGGGTATTAGCAGACTTACATAGTAAAAATGATACTAAATACTAAGATTTTGAAGTTTTGCCAACAAAACATCCCAAAGATGTATTTGTTCTGTTCGTAGACATATATCAATGTAATTGAGGGGCTCTAGGTGGCGTGCACGCAAGATGGCCGCACAAACGTGAGGTTCCTGCAGCCCGGTGATATTATCCTTGCATTTATCCTGCCAAATGGTATCATCAACGGTTTGTGACGCCACTCACTGCAAGACCTAGACTGCCTGTTTACTCGCTGCAAAAATTGGGAGATTTGGCCCGCATTTTCTCCTGTTCTGATGTTGCAGAGCTTTGCCCGGAGGAAGTGATGGAGCTGAGCGTTGGCCAGGTCCGGCCTCAGCCATTACTCGAGCCCGCGGCTGCACACAAGGTGCCTGGGCCGTGCGGCGCAGCGCGGACGGCAGCGGCGGAGGATCCACCCCGAGGCCCCATACAGAGGTCGCGACTTGCGCAGACTGGTGGCAGCAGCCTTTGTTCTCCGGCGGCCGGGGACGGGCAGTGTTTCCTTCGCTGCCGGAGGAGACGGAAGGTGAGCGGGGGGACGCTTTCCTGACGGTGGGCGGACTGGGCCTCACGGTGGCAGGGGGTGCGTTTCCGCCGCCAAGCTGGTGAAGGGCATGGACATTTGAGGGGCCCTAAGGAACATTTGTTGCCCCTGCTGCCTCCTGCGCTGAATGAGCGACATCGCAGCTCGCTCCCTCACCGGCCATATTTACTTGCTGAACCGGGAGCGCCAGGGACTCCCAGTGTTACTGAAGTTGGCCTCCGCTGCCCTTGATTCCTTGTCATCAGTGACTGGCCTGACTGTCGCCTGCGACCTAGTGCTGAGGTATATAGGGGGCTTATGTGATTCTGACGGCGTGACTCTGCCCCGCTGAATGACTGTACACTGCTGAGCTCATTAGTATTGACTCCAATCTGTGCTGGGGAACTGCTGCACGCCAAACTGCAGAGTGAGATGCTGGGGAGTTGAGTCAGCGACATTGTCATGCCTGCCTCTCCTGTGGTCAGGGGGTTCTGTGCCTAGATGTGGAAAAAGGGCTGAGAGGTGAGTCCCCTACAACAGCGTTTTCCTTCGGATAGCTTGATGTGTCCCCCTTCTGCAACAAACTGTGCGTCTGCTTGAGCTGGTTTTGTTTATGACTGCTGGTACACTGTTGACCTGAAGCACTGAACAGAGGCTGTGTTGGTTGCACATCAGTATGGCGGTCACACAAAGCACTTTTGGCTCGCTGCTTTGGTTGCGGCTTGTGCACTGGGGACGGCCTCTGGGCGCCGCTGTGCTGGGTAGTCTGGACTGTGATGGACAGATTGCAGTGACTGCGATCAACTGGCTGGGTGCTATTGTGCCCCTTTGCGCTGGACCGCTGTTGGCGGAGCATTGTTGATGGCGCAGTGGGGGCCACGCCACTGAAGGGCTACACCATTGTGACATCATGGGCAAGCCGGATACCAGACAGCCGAAGTTGAATTTTGAAGCTGCGAAGCGAGGTCCCCGTCCCCCGCCGGATGACCAGGACCTGAACGGGAGAAATGAGGCCCATGGGGGGCCGCTACACAATCTGTTTACTGTGCAGAGTATCCTACAGGAGGTCAGACAAGGATTTGCCACATTGTGGACAAGGTGGATAGAATGACATCACAGATGGACGCCATTGCACATAAGCTAGAAAGACATGAGGATCGACTAAAAGAAACACAAAGGCGCATCTCAGACTCAGAGGACACGACCTACAGGCATACAACGACTGCTTGCCTGGATGGATAACCTCCTGAAGATTATTGCTGCAAAGAACGAGAACTTAGAAGCGCGCAGTAGGCACAATAATATTCGCGTACTAGGAATACCTGAATCAATCAACACTGGAAGGATGGAAAAATATGTCGAGAAAATGTTGCTGACAACGATCGGAGCGGAGTCCTTAACCAGGCAATTCATTGTAGAGCGGGCCCACAGGTCCGTTGGGCTGCGCCCACCGCCCGGCAGCACTCCGTGTCCCATAATAGCGAGACTTTTGAATTATAGAGACCGTAATGTGGCCTTAAGTGCTGTAAACAGACCCTGTCGTATGACGGGAACACGGTCTCCATCTATCCAGATTTTACACCCATAGTCCAGGAAGAAAGGCGTAAGTTTATGGAAGTGAAAAATAAATTGAGGAAGGCACAAATTGACTATACGCTATTATATCCGGCATGCCTTAGGGTCACGCACCAGGGCAAGCAAAGGTTCTTCACCAAGCCGTAGCAGGTGGAGGAATTCCTCAAGCATGTAAGAAGAACGAATCACTCTGATGGTGGCACAGCAGTCTTTGTCAACAGGAGCAGAAGACGACTTGCAATGAGACAATCCTTGCTGCTTATTGTCACACTAATTGTGAATTGAGACATGATAGTCGTTTAATAGCAGATCCTACTAAAGGGGACACATCTATTGTTTGAATGATGATCCATTTTGAGCTATCTCTACTGCACACCGGACACCCTCGGCCCTCCAGTGCCCGGGTGTTTCATCTGCGGTGGGCTCTCTGGGCGAGAGGTATCTGTGTTGCTGCCTGGAGATGGCCCCCGAAGGGTATCCCCCCCGGGATTGTCCACAGCATACTGCTCGCAGGGACTGTAGTGTTGTTCTTGTTTGGGTGGGGGTGGGGCGGGTGGGTGTGCATTACTAACAAGTTGGGGCTGCTTTAGTGGATGGGGGTGGGAGAGCGAGGGACAAGTTTTGTTCTTTATATGCCAATCTCACATCAAGATGCCATCCTCTATGGTTCAGGGAGGATAACATGCTAGTTAGTACTTGCGTATCCCAAGCAAACTAAAGAATTACCCTGTAACAAGATACATGGATTGGACTGCATTTTTTGCATACCAGGCAAGTTGATGACAGACGTCCAGGAGTATGGTTGATTTGGATACTGAGGAATTGAATGTTATCACGTGGAATGTTAGGGGCCTGGGGGACGTGAGGAAGAAACAATATATTTTAGCATATTTGGACAGACATAGGGCACACATAGCTATGCTACAGGAAATGCATTCCACTCCCCAAAAACCTAGTAAATTTGCAAGCAAATGGGCGGAGCACAGAATCTTTTCCTCTTATTCCTCCTATGCGAGGGGAACAGCGATACTTATTAAGAAGCATGTGCCCTTCCAACTACCGAGGGCCTCATGGGACTCGCAGGGTCGTTACTGCCTGGCATGGGAGCGGCTGGGATCTATCTCTGTTACTCTGGCCTGTTGCTATGGGCCCAATGTAGAAGGCCCAAACTTTTGTGTGCCAAGATATTTGATGTAGACTCCAGTCATATTATCTGGGGTGGTGATTTCAATGTTACGTATAACCCAAGTTTGGATAGGTCACACCCTGCTCCTCATCACTACACCAAAGCGCGCACAATCCTCTGTGACACTATTACCGCCTATCAACTGATTCATGCTTGGAGGCACACCCACCCACATGCACAGGAAGGTACGCATTACATGGCACAAGCTGCTTCATGGGCGAGACTAGACTATTGGTTGTTGTCCCGCAGGTTGGGCCCTGCAATAGTCCGAGTGCAACACCTGGCCAGAATGTACTTGGACCATGCCCCGGTAAAGCTCACACTGTCCTGTTCAGACTTCGGCATGCCACGCAGCATCTGGCGACTTCATGCCCCTATTCTGCTAGACATGGTCTTTCAGGAAGAGCTGCGGGAGGAAGTATAGGATTTTTTCGTATGCAACAGAGGATTGGTGGACAGTGTAGAACTCATTTGGGAGGCATTCAATGTCACGCTTCGTGGGTTCTGCATATCAAAAGGGTCGGGGGTACTTAGAGATATAACCAACTCATTACGTAAACTGGAGGCAGAGCTTAAAGCACTGGAAGCGGAATTGGCCTCGATGCCGAACAGTTCTGCCCAAGTTAAGTTTAGGGAGACACTCACGGAGTACATGGACACAGCACAGAGGGAAACAAGGTTTCGGGGTAAACACTGGGTGGCTCAATGCTATGGAGAGAGGCCAGGTAAGGCGCTGGCACATATGGTTGGGAAACCTCGCTACACTAACTATGTATTGAAAATAGAGGACCTGGAGAGGGTGGTCTATCGGGACACAGCCAACATCCTCAATGCCTTTACACGCAATTACAAACACCTTTATGCAATGAATAGGAAGGATGATTTGGACCTTGAGGGTTACTTGGGAGATGTAGCGCTGGGTTGATGAAGCGATGTGCAACAAACATTCTTGTGTGCCCCATTTGAGCTAGATGATGTCAGGAATGCCATTATGAGCAAGCAACCAGGGAAGGCTATGGGAACGGACGGCATCCCTATAGAGTTTTAGAAAACGTATATTAATCTCATGGCCCCAATTTTACGTGAGGTGTATGAGGAATCGCTGGAGGTTGGCTGCCTCCCTGCATCCATGAGGGAGGCTCTTAAAATGTCACTATAGAAGCCAGGGAAGCTACCCCAGCAATGTGACTCCCATAGGCCGCTCTCCCTTCTTAACTGTGATGCCAAAATACTGGCCAAACTAGTTGCTACCCGCTTGAGCCTGTTGATGGAAAATCTGTTCCTTCCTGATCAGTCGGGTTTTGTGCCTGGGAGGGCCACCTCCCACAATTTGAGGACACTTTTTGCTGTTCTTAATAATGTCTCGCCTGACCTGCCTATGGCTGCTGTTTTTTTGGATGCCACTAAGGCTTTTGATTCTATCGAGTGGGACTATATCTTTGGGGTAATGCTGCGAATGTGATTCCACCCCTCTTTCTTTCATGGATTAGGATGTTATATCACCTGCCGGTGGCCAAGGTGCTTGTTAATGGTCACACATCCCAAACATTCTCAATTACTAGGGGTACTCAACAGGGTTGTCCTCTTTCACCTTTGCTTTTTGCTATTGCAGTGGAGCCCTTAGCAGCGAAACTACGGCAGCACCACAATGATAAGGCTTTGCGGTGTAATATGCGGCAAATACTCATATCCCTATACGCAGATGATATCACCCCATATATCTGTTAGAACTGGGGGTCTCTAGTTGCCAGAGGTAGGTACCACTGTCCAAATAGGGACCCTTGCTTCTAGTCAGGGTAAGGAGGATACACTCTTTAGATAACCCCTGCTCACCCCCTTGGTAGCTTGGCACGAGCAGTCAGGCTTATCAAAGGCAATGTGTAAAGTATTTGTACCAACACTCACAGTAACACAGTAAAACACCACAAACTGACTCCACAACAGTTTAGAAAAATATAGGGATTTAATCTAAACTACACAAGACCAAAACGACAAAAATCCAACATGCACAGTTCAAGAATATGGTTTCAAAATTGTTCTCAAGGTTGCGTTAAAATAATCCACAGTTGCGTCACGTTTTAGCCAACAGTACCTTTAAATGCGAAAAAATTTCCAAGTGAAAGCTGTAGCGGTGAAAAGCAAGTGATGCGTCACTCCTGGGACCCTGGGGAGCGGTGCGACAACCCCGCTGGACGTAGCGTGCGTGTTGCGATGACTCCGGTCTGTAGGGGGAGGGATGCGATACCGTGCGTGGATTCCGGTGCACAAGTTTTCATGGAAGCGGCTCGCAAAAGGGATGATGCGACGATCTTTGCGGCGGGACGATCTCCAGTGCGGCGACGATGCGGGACTCAGAGGCGATCTTCTACTATCGCGGCCCCTCGATGCGATGGCTCTGCGACGACTCTCGCAGCGAAGTGATGCGGTACGCAAGCAAGCGGTGCGATTATCTCACCCAGTGACGACAGGCTCTGCGACGATGGTAATCTTCCTGCACCAGTCTGGTGCATCCCGCAAATGAAGGATGCGACGGTTCTAGCAGCGGCAACAGGCGCTGCGACGATCTCGGCCTTCGTAGCGACGGAAATTTCCTCGCACTGACGGGGATGCGCGCTGCAAGCGAGCAAAGCGATAAACTTTGCAGAAAGTTCTTTAAATCTTGGTTTCCAGATTCCCAACACAGGTACAACTTCCAGAGGCACCACACATGGGCCAAGCACTCCAAGAAGGACAGAACTCTCTCAGCAGAGTTTAGGGAAGCTGAGGGGTGAAGTCCTTTTGTTCCTGGGACTTCTTAACAAGGAATCAGCTCTACTTCAGGCCCTTGGAGAGTCCTTCAAGCAAGGGGACACAGCACAAAGCAAAGCCCTTCCCCTCTCCTTGGCAGCAAAGCAACTGCAAGTCAGTCCAGCAAAGCAACAGCAGGACAGTCTTCCTTCTTCAGTCTTCCAGCTTTCTCCTTGGCAGAGGTTCCTTCTAGTTTCCAGGATGATCTAATTTTCTGTAGTCAGGGGTCCTGTACTTATACCCCTAAATGTCTTTGTTCCCTTTGTGCAGGAGGGCTGTGAGCCCAGTCCAAACCAGTTCTGGAGCACTCTGTTTACATGACTCCTTTCCTTTCACAGTGCAGAGCAGAAACATCAGACGAACCACAGGAGGTGGAGCCAGCATTGTGGAGGGAAAGCAGAGCCCTGAAGCACTTTGTTGACATGATTCCTTCTCTCCTTTCACAGTGCAGGGCAGAGATATCAGCCACACCACAGGGGGTGGAGCCAGCACTGTGGGGGGCAGGCACAGTCCTATTCAAGTCCCAGGTGCAACTCCTCCCTCCCATCTAGATGCAGATCTCTCTATTCACCCCTGGCGGACTCATTCTGTCTCCTGGAATCCCCCAGCCCTGTCACTCACAAACCAGACAGTCAATTAACAAACAGGCCAAGGCACACAGAAAGGTCAGACAAGAGAACAACCACTTTCTAAAAGTGCAGTTCTCAAACACAGGATTTAAAAAACACCTTTCTTGTAAGATGTGTTATTAAATTCTGAGTTCAGGGATACCAGACTTTTATTTCCTACCATGTTCCTATGGGAAGATATGCTGGTAGCCACTGTAGCCAGCATTCCCCATGATAGCCTATGGGCAAGGTAGCCTTACAAAAGCGAAAAACGAAAATGGCTGTCATTCACTACCAGAACATGTCACCTGCACTAGTATATGCTCTACCTTTCACATACACTCCACCCTGCCCAAGGGGCCTTCCATAGGGTTGACCAATGTGCACGGAAAGGGAAGGGTTAGGCCTGGTCAGTGGGGACACTGACCATGAGGACATGGCAGTTCACAGATTGCACACAGGCACTGCTGTGGCAGGCCTGAGACACCATTTTAGGGCTACTCATGTGGGTGGCACAATCAGCGCTGCAGGCCCACTAGTAGCATTTGTATCACCAGCCCTGGCACACTCAGTGCACTTTACTAGGGACTTCTTGGTGATACAAATATGCCAATCATGGATAACCAATTACAATAACAATTTACACAGGGAGTACTTGCACTTTGACACTGATCAGCAGTGGCAAAGTGCCCAACGCATCTATACCAGCAAAAACGAAATCCAGCACAGCATCAAAAATACGGGAAGTAGAGGAAAAAAGACATGGGAAACCATGCCAAAGATGCCAGGTCCAACAATATCCGAGACCCACAGGAAAATTTGAATCCGATTCTCTGGGAGTTTATAGTTTTTGGGAAACTATCGGGGATCCAAATCAATTAGGGAAAGTCTTGCATTTTCCTGTTGACGACATCAACAGTTCGCTTTCCGTTGGACTATCCCTTAGAGTGGTGTGAAGAGGAGCTGGGATATTTGGGCATACGTGTCACCAGGGACAGAGAAGAGCTCCTGCATTTAAATTATGGCAGTGCAATGACTCGAATAGCGGAATGTGTCACCTGCTGGATTGCCTTGATCAAAATGGTCGATATACCCAACAGAAGGTTCAGGTAGAGAAGTCACAGGAATTTTGCAACTTATTATATCAAATTAAAAAAGTGAAAAGAAAAAGAAAAGAAGAAAAGAAGAAAGAAGCCTATAGAATCATATATTCAAAATAAATGTATACAAATTTCAGAAAAACATTATAATTTATTACATATTAGGAAAAAATATATAAAAGAACAATTACGCTCAAGACAGAATGTTGGTATACAGAAAACAAACAGATCATGGACCAAACAAGTGGCTTAACAAAAAAACATTACATGTAAAAAGAAACAGCACAAACAGAAAATAGTGTGCCCTTCAAACAAATTATGGCCACAAAAAGGGTCGGCGGCGTTTCGACCGCTGTATTAATGTACGGTCATCATCAGGACTTGAATTTGCTTGAGCGTTACACAGCTGTACAAAAATGATAATAATTACATTAGTAATAGTAGGCTTCATCAAAGGAAAAGACTTTAGAACAGTGCAGAGGAAGAAACTTAGGGCAGTTACCCAGTGACAAAAAGACTGAAAAAATGAAGAAAAACTACCACTACACCAAAAGTGATATCCGCAACTATCAAGAAAAATATGTAAAAGATTTAGGATCACCTGTTGATTAAAATCAGAGGACCAACCAACAATGATGGATGGCTGTCAAGTCAATTCCAACTCTAAATGTAAAAATAAACCAGGAGGTTGAAATTAAAATTCTGCCTGAATATCAAACTTTATATTATGATCAGACTGGCAAATTCACTTACTAGAAACAAAATCCAAATTGGATACCACGCATCTCTGGGTTGTAGTCAAATCAGTAATGGATATTCAAAATCCACTCGGTTCTGCGCCCAAAAAATTGGCTAAAAACCAAAAGAAAGAAAAATACGCTTAATGGCTATAGCTTATTTAATGACAAACTAACTATCATCATAAAGACTCTTTTACAAGGAACAGTTGCTATATACAATTAAAAACAACTGCACTCGCGAAACCGAATCAAGAAAACTCATGTTACTCGTATTTTCAATTGCGGTAATATCAAGCTACGTCCACCCCGGGGCATGGACAGCCTCACAGTGCGATCAATCAACACATGGCCACCCATAGATCACAACTTCAATGGCAGGTATATTTATAAAATAAAATAAAATAGAATAAGAGGCTCAAGATGACTAGCAAATCTGGGCTCATAGTAACTTTAAAACAGCGCTCAGACCGCGTGTTCAGTAAGTGTTAACACGCATTATCATATTATGAAATGACCACCATAATTAGTACGAGAGAATCTTTATGAGGACGTGCATCATGGTTAAATAGCAAAGCTTACCGATATTGACGTCTTCAGCCGGACTGTATTACTCCTGTCCACGCCACGAGGATAAGTTAGGCGTGTGACACGTAGTGAATTCAAGAAATAGATGACGGTCCGGAAACGGAACCGAAAATTACCCATTACCTAAAGGGACGCATCTTAGGTCGGGATAGGTGTATAAAGTCATCAGTGGCCGCGCCACACTAAGGACTATATGAGAAGGAAATAGGTGTTAGGATCGCCGCATTAGAATGGGAAAAGCAGCCAATTACATAACCGTCTTAAAGATACACAGCGATCCGAAAACAAAACCATAAACCTCTAATGCAAGCGGAACCGCCATCTTGAATCAGGATAGGTGTATAATTTTAGCGATGGCCAACTCAAGTAAAAACTATGTGAATAAGCGCCATCTTGAGTTGGAGTAAGAGCGCAATTATCACGGTGGCCATATTGTAGTAGAAGGGACAGCCCCAGTATGCCATGCATATTCAAAATATACAAAACAGTGTGTATCATCCCGGCAAGATAGCAAAGGAAAAGTAGAATCCAAGGATTTGCATAAGACAAGCATTTTCCTTTGAGCAAGTCTAGTCACAGAGATTAATAACAGACATAAGCATTTCACAGTTAGATATTAAAATTGAGTAAGAACAATAGAATAGAGTGTGTTTAGTGCATGAAATGTCATAGGCACAGAAGTATATACAGAGTATAAAATACATATACAATCCACAGTACAGTATTGGCAAATTCAGACATGAAGACCATTTCTAGCAGTGCAATCTCAAGAGTTCAGATGTAAACAGCGGAAAGGGGCATGCTATTTGATCAAAATGGTGGTCCTTCCACAACTGCTTTATCTATTTTTAAATAATCCGTATAATCTTTAAGACACTCAGGTCAGAGTTGATATGCCTTGTGTGGGGGGGGGGGGTAAGCAGCCTAGATTGCAATGGAATATACTTATTAGACCATACTCACAGGGCGGGATTGGCATACCAAATTTCGAATTATACTACACTAGCACACAAGCCCATTATGCATGGTTCTGGGTGGAGCAGCCAAGGTATATGCCGCAGGTTGTGGCAGAACATTGGCTTGCGCACCCCATTCCAATAGACGGAGTAACTTATGACCCAGTTAACCCTAGAGACAAGATGCCTACCACCATTACATGCACGATAGCAGCATGGCAACACATAGGTCGTATATTAAATTCTCCCATGCTATATTCTCCATCCTTACCTTTCACATATCACCTGAGCATGCCTCTTCTCCAGGAAACACTATTCCACAACTTTAGGAAGCACACCCACATTCGCACATGGGGGGACTTATACCATAATGGGCAGTTCCGCACTGCTGAACATATATTACAGGGTCTGCAACAAACCCCACTTGATGTTTTTCTGTATATCCGGCTTAGGCAGGGGATCAGGTATCTCACCCCAAGTTTCCCAGAGGAACCACAGGAGTTAGCCCCATTACAACTGATGCTTAAGATTGCGACTGCTAAACGCCTTGTCTCCCTGATATATTGGACAGTGCACACGCAGGGGGCATTGCTGGCTGTACTATCCCGCACATGATGGGGTGAGGAGCTGGACTTCAACCTGACCGATGATCAATGGGAATATTGTTGCTTGCAAACTGAGAGGGTATCGGCCAGCTGCAGGCTTCGGATAATACATTATAAGTTCCTGCACAGACTATATTATACACCAGCTAAGATGCACAGGTACCATCTGAGAGACTCTGGCAGATGTGACTGATGTCAAGCACTTGGAGCAGATTTTCTCCATCTGGCTTGTGAGTGTCCGGGTGAGAACGACTATTGGACACAGGTCTTTGATGCTCTGACACTAATGACAAATACGCGCATAGAGCCCACACCATTGATGGCTTTGCTCAGCTATGTCAAATCATTGCGGGCAGTAAACCGCAAATATGTCGCCCTTGCTCTACTCATGGCTATGAGACGGATGGCCTGTCGATGGGGCAGAGGACGGGCACCTAAATTCAAGGTCTGGTTTGCCGACTTGGTGACATGCCGGGAACGTCTCACCTCATACGCCGAGCTGCTACCTTGTGCCTCTAGACCCAGCGATATCTGGGCCCTCTTAACATGCTACCTACTAGCACACCCACAGGAGACCTTAACGCCTGGCACAGAAATAGCCACACTCTAGCAGATTTGAAACACGCACTTCAGGTGTAGGGGTCTTTCATTATACACAATAAAGAAGCCAGGGGAGTTCCAAGTATTATACATCTCAGTATGGGCTGTTTTGCCGATTGTGTGAGCAATAGAGTTTATTGCAGTAATAGTAATGTGGTTGGTTTTATTATTGTTTTTTTTTTTAACTGATGCTTACTATACTAATGCACTCCCAACTGCCGCTTGCAATTCCACTGATAGAATGATATACCTGGATATGTTACATGATTAGGACTAATGCTATAAATGCCAGAGATGCAGACATGCCGATAATGCACTGAATATTGTTTGTAATGATGATGCGGATGTTCTTTGTTTGATCGAAAAACAATAAACAGAAATTTTAAAAATATATCTATGTAACTCCTGTTAACAATACGTTACATTTATACCAGAAAACACAATTAAATCCAAAATGTACTATTCTTGTCTAAATTCCAGTGGCAAATGGCATGTTCAATGCATCAATCTTAATTAAAATAAACATTACCCTTAGCATTGTGCAGAAGAAGGAGTTTAATCTCCCTTAAAGGGATCATAAGAGGACAACAAATAACAAAGTTGCAGCACTTAATCACGGAGGTACAGATTTGGCAGTAAACAAGGTTGAAGCAAATGGAACACTTACCAAGAGATTAGATGGAATTAAGTAAAACGGCTCAGTTGTTTGAAAGCAAACTCATGCAAGAAATATTGGAGTCCTAACCCCTGAAGAATGGATTGCATTTACTTTGACAGTGCCTCAGTCTTTTGGCATGTTCTGCTGTCTGAGCCCACTCTTTGCAGTAATCTGAAAGCGAGCTGCACTAAACTCAAAATATGCAACACAAAGCTCACCCCACGCAGCACAAACTCACATATACAAGCCAGTGAGGCCAGCCCCCCTGCCTCCCCCCTCCCCCCCTCCCAGCAACAGGGATTTTCTACATCAGAGGGTGCTTCTGTGAGCTGTTGAAACTGTATTTACTGGGGCCTGTGCACTTCGTTTTTTGGCCAGCAGGGGGAGTAAAGCTTTATTCAATCAGTATTGTTAGATTTCGAGGTAGTGAAGCCTTTACCTACTGAAGTCCAAATTTGTGGACTGAGCCTGTCTGTCTCCTAGGAGATTCTGAACAGGAGCAAGCAGCTCCCCAAACCCCGCCCCCAGGCCAGCAGACCATTGGCTATTCAGCTACCAGGCAAGTCTGAGCCCTCCCCTCACACCAGCCCAGGCCCCTAAGGCCTTGCTGGGTGCACCCCCAAATCATTCTCCTCCATCTTGTGAGTTGCAGCCTACATGTGGCCCAGATTGCAGTGAGCAGAGTCCAGGAAGTGGTAAGGAGACAGACTAGTGCTGTCTCTTCCCAAGACAAAAAGCTGTTTAAAAAACGATTTTCACTTTCTGTGCTTACTGTCTATGCCTGTGGTTGTTACAGTTTAAAATTTGTAGTTTTAGCCTGCCTGTAATTGCATATTTTATCACCTGTGTTGTGTTTTAAATGTGTGGTTTTCCCTGCCCATGATTGCCTTCATTTAGTGTGTTGAATTGTGGGATTTGCAGTCCAACCTCTGTAGTTTGCCCCTCTAATTCCTTGGTGACAAATCAGTTTTCCCTCCAAATTTCTCCTTTGCTCTGTGCTTAGGCATGTGTGCTCAAACAGTGCACCCTCAGCCTCCATTTTGTGTTCACAAGCCAGTGAGGCCAGCCCCCCTGCCTCCCCCCTGCCCCCTCCCAGCAACAGGGATTTTCTACATCAGAGGGTGCTTCTGTGAGCTGTTGAAACTGTATTTACTGGGGCCTGTGCACTTCGTTTTTTGGCCAGCAGGGGGAGTAAAGCTTTATTCAATCAGTATTGTTAGATTTCGAGTTAGTGAAGCCTTTACCTGCTGAAGTCCAAATTTGTGGATTGAGCCTGTCTGTCTCCTAGGAGATTCTGAACAGGAGCAAGCAGCTCCCCAAACCCCGCCCCCAGGCCAGCAGACCATTGGCTATTCAGCTACCAGGCAAGTCTGAGCCCTCCCCTCACACCAGCCCAGGCCCCTAAGGCCTTGCTGGGTGCACCCCCAAATCATTCTCCTCCATCTTGTGAGTTGCAGCCTACATGTGGCCCTGATTGCAGTGAGCAGAGTCCAGGAAGTGGTAAGGAGACAGACTAGTGCTGTCTCTTCCCAAGACAAAAAGCTGTTTAAAAAACGATTTTCACTTTCTGCGCTTACTGTCTATGCCTGTGGTTGTTACAGTTTAAAATTTGTAGTTTTAGCCTGCCTATAATTGCATATTTTATCACCTGTGTTGTGTTTTAAATGTGTGGTTTTCCCTGCCCATGATTGCCTTCATTTAATGAGTTGAATTGTGGGATTTGCAGTCCAACCTCTGTAGTTTGCCCCTCTAATTCCTTGGTGACAAATCAGTTTTCCCTCCAAATTTCTCCTTTGCTGTGTGCTTAGGCCTGTGTGCTCAAACAGTGCACCCCCAGCCTCCATTTTGTGTTCACAAGCCAGTGAGGCCAGCCCCCCTGCCTCCTCCCTCCCCCCCTCCCAGCAACAGGGATTTTCTACATCAGAGGGTGCTTCTGTGAGCTGTTGAAACTGTATTTACTGGGGCCTGTGCACTTCGTTTTTTGGCCAGCAGGGGGAGTAAAGCTTTATTCAATCAGTATTGTTAGATTTCGAGTTAGTGAAGCCTTTACCTGCTGAAGTCCAAATTTGTGGATTGAGCCTGTCTGTCTCCTAGGAGATTCTGAACAGGAGCAAGCAGCTCCCCAAACCCCGCCCCCAGGCCAGCAGACCATTGGCTATTCAGCTACCAGGCAAGTCTGAGCCCTCCCCTCACACCAGCCCAGGCCCCTAAGGCCTTGCTGGGTGCACCCCCAAATCATTCTCCTCCATCTTGTGAGTTGCAGCCTACATGTGGCTCAGATTGCAGTGAGCAGAGTCCAGGAAGTGGTAAGGAGACAGACTAGTGCTGTCTCTTCCCAAGACAAAAAGCTGTTTAAAAAACGATTTTCACTTTCTGTGCTTACTGTCTATGCCTGTGGTTGTTACAGTTTAAAATTTGTAGTTTTAGCCTGCCTGTAATTGCATATTTTATCACCTGTGTTGTGTTTTAAATGTGTGGTTTTCCCTGCCCATGATTGCCTTCATTTAGTGTGTTGAATTGTGGGATTTGCAGTCCAACCTCTGTAGTTTGCCCCTCTAATTCCTTGGTGACAAATCAGTTTTCCCTCCAAATTTCTCCTTTGCTCTGTGCTTAGGCCTGTGTGCTCAAACAGTGCACCCCCAGCCTCCATTTTGTGTTCACAAGCCAGTGAGGCCAGCCCCCCTGCCTCCCCCCTGACCCCTCCCAGCAACAGGGATTTTCTACATCAGAGGGTGCTTCTGTGAGCTGTTGAAACTGTATTTACTGGGGCCTGTGCACTTCGTTTTTTGGCCAGCAGGGGGAGTAAAGCTTTATTCAATCAGTATTGTTAGATTTCGAGTTAGTGAAGCCTTTACCTGCTGAAGTCCAAATTTGTGGATTGAGCCTGTCTGTCTCCTAGGAGATTCTGAACAGGAGCAAGCAGCTCCCCAAACCCCGCCCCCAGGCCAGCAGACCATTGGCTATTCAGCTACCAGGCAAGTCTGAGCCCTCCCCTCACACCAGCCCAGGCCCCTAAGGCCTTGCTGGGTACACCCCCAAATCATTCTCCTCCATCTTGTGAGTTGCAGCCTACATGTGGCCCAGATTGCAGTGAGCAGAGTCCAGGAAGTGGTAAGGAGACAGACTAGTGCTGTCTCTTCCCAAGACAAAAAGCTGTTTAAAAAACGATTTTCACTTTCTGTGCTTACTGTCTATGCCTGTGGTTGTTACAGTTTAAAATTTGTAGTTTTAGCCTGCCTGTAATTGCATATTTTATCACCTGTGTTGTGTTTTAAATGTGTGGTTTTCCCTGCCCATGATTGCCTTCATTTAGTGTGTTGAATTGTGGGATTTGCAGTCCAACCTCTGTAGTTTGCCCCTCTAATTCCTTGGTGACAAATCAGTTTTCCCTCCAAATTTCTCCTTTGCTCTGTGCTTAGGCCTGTGCGCTCAAACAGTGCACCCCCAGCCTCCATTTTGTGTTCACAAGCCAGTGAGGCCAGCCCCCCTGCCTCCCCCCTCCCAGCAACAGGGATTTTCTACATCAGAGGGTGCTTCTGTGAGCTGTTGAAACTGTATTTACTGGGGCCTGTGCACTTCGTTTTTTGGCCAGCAGGGGGAGTAAAGCTTTATTCAATCAGTATTGTTAGATTTCGAGTTAGTGAAGCCTTTACCTGCTGAAGTTCAAATTTGTGGATTGAGCCTGTCTGTCTCCTAGGAGATTCTGAACAGGAGCAAGCAGCTCCCCAAACCCCGCCCCCAGGCCAGCAGACCATTGGCTATTCAGCTACCAGGCAAGTCTGAGCCCTCCCCTCACACCAGCCCAGGCCCCTAAGGCCTTGCTGGGTGCACCCCCAAATCATTCTCCTCCATCTTGTGAGTTGCAGCCTACATGTGGCCCAGATTGCAGTGAGCAGAGTCCAGGAAGTGGTAAGGAGACAGACTAGTGCTGTCTCTTCCCAAGACAAAAAGCTGTTTAAAAAACGATTTTCACTTTCTGTGCTTACTGTCTATGCCTGTGGTTGTTACAGTTTAAAATTTGTAGTTTTAGCCTGCCTGTAATTGCATATTTTATCACCTGTGTTGTGTTTTAAATGTGTGGTTTTCCCTGCCCATGATTGCCTTCATTTAGTGTGTTGAACTGTGGGATTTGCAGTCCAACCTCTGTAGTTTGCCCCTCTCACGTATAATACGTAAATACTCACGTGTGGCGATTGGAAAAATTACAACCCGCTTGCCGCATGGCCTGATTAACTGGGATCACTGCCTAAAGTATCGAAGGAAGTAAGAAACCTCGGAATGACCATGGACTCCAAGCTGTCGATGAATGTCCAAGTAAATAAACTAGCAAGATCAAGCTTTGCTACTATAAAAACGCTGCGACGAATTTTCCCTCATTTGGGATTTCCACACAAGGTCCAAGCTACCATCTCCCTTGTTCTATCCAAACTCGATTACGCCAATAGCCTCTACCACGGATCACCTTTAACGACCATGAAAAGACTACAACGGATTCAGAACTCGGCTGCCAGACTACTCCTGCATATCAAACCACAAGACCACATCTCCCCTGCCTTGAAAGCCCTGCATTGGTTACCGGTTGCCAGAAGATCCACGTTCAAGCTGCTTTGTATTACCCACAAAGCAATACATGGAGTAGGACCACTCTTCATCAGGAATAAAATCACCAAACACATTCAACAAAGGAACCTACGCTCTAAAGGAGCATCTCGCCTCAAAATCCCACCATACAAGAAAAAAACAATGGGTGGCACATCCTTCTCTGTTCAAGCAGCCAAACTATGAAACTCTTTACCCCCCAACATAAGATCCACCGACAACCACCTTATCTTCAGAAAACTACTCAAGATCTGGCTCTTCCCCACATAGGTACCATACGGAAATAGAAATTTACAGCATATCCCTCTGTATATAAGCATTTGTTTTCACTATAGATATGTATCTATCTTTGTGTATTACTTTATAAAACATGTAAAACAATTATGTTGTTAAGAGAAGAAAAAAAATAATAATAATAATCATCAATAAATAAAAATCATTTTTGGTCTACATGTACATACTTCCATTGTACATCTATGTACCATCCATGTACTTGGATCTGTGTGTCTGTTACTTTTCTCCTGAAAAAAAGCATATCCAATGCACTACCCTATCTCTCATCCTGTGCCTCTATCAATATATTTAATCTAAATATACTTACTTTTTTATGTATCTATATATTTTTAATGTACTTATGGATCTATATACTTATCTCTTTCTTCTAATTTAGCATTTCCAATGCACTAGCCTATTTCTCAGCCTATACTTCACTCAATATATCTTCTAGCCCAACCTTCAGACTCCTCTCAAACTTCTTTCTACTACTCCTTCTAATGCACTACCCTATCTCGCATCCTATAGATCTATCAATATATCCTCTACATCCACTCTCTCATTTATCCCAAACCCCATACCACTACTATGATCGCCAAAATAACCTTTTCTAGACTCTCTCCTGCTCTACCCCTCCATGCATCATCTGACACCTTTTTACTACACCGATCCCCTAAAACAAACATTTCTAAACTCTCCCCTCTGACTCCTTCCCTCCAAAACTCCTTTTTACTCATCCAAAAGCCTCTTCCTACTACTAATATATATATATAAAAAAAATCTTTTACTCTTTTATCCCTCCACTATCCTTTTTTTCAATAAAAATTAACAGACTAACATGTTTCACTTCTCAAATTCCATATTCAACTATACTAATATACTGCCTAAATAACTGAATAACATATCTACTACTCAAATTACTTCATATTTATACTATACTAATTTTCAACACTAATCCTTTATGGGTTCCGGAGTGGCGTGCTACTCGCCAGAAAAGCGCTTCAACGCCCATCAGGGGTAACAAGTGCTATATGAATGCAAATCTTTCTTCCCCTTTTATCCATCCGCTATCCTTCTCACTCCAAGTAACAGACTAATATCCACCACTGAAATTACCTCATATTTCACCATATTAATTCACCACTAATCCTCTATAGGCTCCCTGAATAGCATGCGTCAACAAGCGAGCGATAGATAAATACGAACCTTTGTCCTACTCTATCCTTCTGCTATCATTCCAAATCCAAATAACTGATTAACTTATCCACCACTTAAAATGTACTTGCATGTTTCACTATACTAATTCAACACTAATCCTCTGTGGGTCCCGGAGTAGCGTGCTACCCGCCGAAAAAGCGCTTCGACGCCTCGTCAGGGGTAGTAAGCGCTATATAAATGCAATTACAATACAATACAATATACACATTTCCTAATGCATTTTGTTTGGACTAGTATTCCTTTAACATCTTCACTTTCTTCACTACTCCTTGGCTCTCTTTGTACCCTGTTTGTCCTTCTAGAGTCAGATTTAATTTGACCTTATATGTAAGAAATTACATTTTCAGAATCTTAATTGGCAAGAATTTGAATTACAAATAGAATTTTTCTCACGAAAAATAAAAAGTATGGCGGGGGTTTCTTTGTGAAAATGATCTGCACCTTGGAGCAGGTGTGTGGGCATTCCAGAGAACACCCACACTCTCAAAGGTTTGTGGCTATGCCCAGATTTTTCAGAAGCAGCTTCCCCCTTTTAAACCATTTGCAAGTGTACTACTTTTAAAGGGCAGGTGTTTGTGTGTTTTCATATCGAGAACAGGTAGGGTAAATTCACCCTGTATTCAAAGGTGTAGGAAATAAATCTCTACATTGGAGGAAAATCAAACTCTTTTGTACTACATTCCTGTATGTTAAAATAATACCTAAACATAGGTGTAAACCCATAGGACGACGCATAAAATCAGCACCTTTTGTCTTTAAAGTACTAGTTTCTCCCATTTGAGGAAGTGTACATATTTTTGTTTTAGGAATAGGAAACATTTAAAATAAATGTGATGTGCCCATGGCAGGATAAATAATGTTTTTTATGGGCTCCCATACTACCAGAATATTTAGTAGCACATGTAAGACCTATCTTTACCTGCTAGGCTAGGCCTGCTGACTAGCAAGATGAACAATGTTTCTTGTCTATGAACATGGCTGCCAGTATTGTCAGTTTTGAGGACAAATTTATCACTAGCATCCTTGAACAATATCATCTTTGGATATATGCGGTTATCCAAAGAATGTGAATTATTATGTGGTTTGTGCCTTCAATGAGGCTTCTCTCATGTTTTGGCTATAGTTCCTCCTGCTATGCACAAATCAGAATCGTGCATTATGGTATAGTACAGCTTTTTGATTTTCACTAAAGAGAAGACCATGTTGTCAAAGTAATTATTTGAGAGTCTGCATGATCAACATAATAACATATGTCATTCTATGGGTTCTCCTTTAGTTCACGTTCTTATTTTAGGAAGTAGAATTTTGCAATTCAGTTTGTTTTTAGTGTGAAAAATGTCCTTCCTCTGTGTTTTCTGGCAGTAAATTACACTCTCCCATTTCTTGGAGCCAGTATCTCCAAGACTATATATCTCTTTTCCATAATCGTGGTTCACAGTTTGCACATTTAAGAGTATGGCTCAATTATGATATCGGTGGGACAGCCACCGATAGACCCATGGTGGAGGTGTCACTGTCATCTAGCATAGTATTGAACTGCCGTATTACAATGCAGTCAGTTGGACAGCAGCAGGCAGAGAGACCAAGGAGCCAGTCAGAGTGTTGGACCAACCGTAATCCCTACAATAGGCGCGGTGCCTATGGAGGCACCGTTGCAGGGATTACAATGGCCCTTTCCAACTGTCTTTTCGTAGCAGTCCCACTGCCATGAAAAGGTACCCTGAATGAGACTTCGGGAGCCCCTAGCACAGCCCCTGTCCACATAGGGCTCTGCAATAGGGCCAAGGGGGCACCTGGTGCACCCCGAAACATCCTTGCACCGTGTGGCAGGCATCAAATGGTGCCTGGCACACAGTGCATGGATGTTTGTAAAGTACCTTTACTAGGGTCGCAGCACATGCCACAATGGTAAAAAGCATTTTTACGCCGGTTGCATCGGGCAGGTGAAACTATGGAGATATAGTTGGTCTAAAACCTGCCCAAAACTATGGAGGTTAGATGCTCCTCCGACCGCTATCATAATCAGGCCCCAAGTTACAGGTTCTTCACACATGATATCGTTTATGGCGTAATATTATTCAAATATTGCAAATTGTAACTTTGAATTTATATTACTGAACGCAAGAATGTCTGCTGCATAAAGTGGGCTACTTAATGCTCTTTCGGATACTTATGATAAGCACCATCACACTCTTTAGTCCAATTATTTGTATTTAGTCTCAATTCATTCTAAAGGAACATTACATGAACAGCATAGTTTTAACGCAATGCAGGAAAACCCCTGGGGCTCGTCCTCTATACATTATTTGAAAAAATATAAAATGTAGTATATACATGTAAATCTTGTATTCGGGTTTGTAAGCTGAATATTGACTAATTAGGGGTCTTAGCCTTAGTTTGGATTGTTCCCAGTTGTTACATATGGCAATATCTGGTTGCTGTAGTGCAGAGGTGTGTTGTAGGCATCCCTGGTTCTGATAAGTATGTTTGGCCTTTGGTGATGACTCTCGTGACCAGGATTGACTTTGTTTTTATTTGGGACGAGATTGTTAAAATGCAGTAGCTCAAATTGGCGGACATTGAGCAAATCACATATTTCTGATGCAGCAGGAGGTTAGAAAGGGAATTTTAGGAACAAATCTATATATCTCTCTTTTAAAGCCCTCATAGACCACAGCGGGTTGCCGTCTGATGCTAGGACTCTTTCTGGTTTGAAATATATTTTTTAAAGTGTGTCATCTTCTTATTCATGTAAGCCATGGATGTTTCACAGTGTTTGATGGATAGTGTGTCTGATAACAGTGACGTAGCAATCCAAATTCCAGTAATTTCTGAATTACAAAAAGGTGACGGTCTATAGCTGGTTCCAGGTGAAAAATCAATGATGCATAATGAATGCTACTCTAGTCATACAACTATACCTTCTTTGTCAAAACAAGCAACAACCTGCCGAGCTATCGCAGCATAGAAATATGTTGTGTTGTTCATTGTAAATCAGACAGTTGTACGCTACCAGGAGGCTGCATTCTGATTGGTTCCTTGTTGGTCAATATTTACCCGGAAGATTCAAAGCCAGAAATTTAGACAAAGGTCGCTGTAATCAAAACCCGTATATCGCTACAGCTCGTTGTCATAAAACCTACTTCTGAGGATGAGAGATATCCCAATTAGAACCTGAGAGCTATCCTTGTGTAGGATCCAGGGCCTGAACCTGGTTCCTTGGGTAACCTATTTCCAGGGTTTGGAGTGAAACATTTCACTGCCGCAGAAAGCAGCTATTCTGATGGTTTTGGTTCGCGTTTGACCTCAGAAGTATACGCTGCTCATGTAAGTTTGGTGTAAATGTAAAAAGCACCCCAAACTCTTATGTACATCTTGAGTAAATCAGTTTGCTGCACTCTTGTGGTCTTCTTTCTCTCAGACTGAAAGTATAAGTACAGCAAAGCAGCGTTATAACACCCTCCTTCTATTCTACTTGTTGGCGCATTATTCATAACACCCTACTGGGAAAGTCACTCGTGTCGTGCAAGGAATTGTAAAAGACTGCAGTACTTAGCAATTAGAATATCATTTTTAAATGTGACAAAGCAGGTCCCCATCCCAAAGCCTGCCAGGCTGAATCTACAGGCTTTGTTTAGGCCTGCAGCATGGCAACCATTGGCACAGGTCATGGTAATCTCCTTCATTCAGAATAGTGTCAAGAGTGATATATTCACCCTAGACCTGCTAGAAGAATGTTTTCCATTTCTTCCTTGAACTTCTCGCTGTGTCTGTGGGACAATCCTGAAGCAGGCGTGAGCTCTTTAAAACTAAGCACAGGCATAATAATGTCGAAGTCTGAAAGCAAATTGCACTTTTCATTTCAAGTCAAAAAAATACTGCAGCATTGCAATAGGATATTAACACAAATGCTTAATTAGTAACTCACCCTTCCGTCTATTCCATTAGTTGTTAATCTTTCTGCATGAAGGATGTCATACGTGTTTACATTCATTTATCACTATAAACAGATGGTAAATTTGTAAATCTCCAAATGGTGTGTGTCTTTTTCATATTCACAGCAGGCTTAATGACCTATGATCGCCACAGGGTTTCATCAAACTTCAGAATGCGAAGACTTGTTTTGGCGACGTAGGATAGGGCACACATATGCTTTCCACATCACACTAATGCATCAAAGGGGCCTTAGCTGAAAAATCATAGTTTGACACACTGTGTTTTCCCTGATGATCATCTGTGTTCTGCCAATGCTGCCTTAAATGATTCACTTTTGTGCTCTTGATGAATTGGGGAAAATTGGTGACAACCAAATTCAGCGAAACTTGTTTGGCTTGCTTGGTTCTGCTCTTTGCAGTAAAATATTAACTACGTGCATGTTCAGGAAATATTTCACCCTCGGTTTTATTTAGACAGTGTTCTTGAGAAACAGTTTTTGTCTGGTGCTGATGTAGGAGAGGTAAATGTAGCTGAGTGTAAAGTGCATGCCGGCCTTTGATACTATTTTTCCACCTTTTCTCCCTCCTTTCTTTTCCCTATAGACCAGCGATCCTTTTTTGGGGTGAAAGGGACTCCACCACAAAGAATAGGGCCACAAACCTGTTAAGCTAAAACATGGTTTTAATAATTAAAACCTGGGCTCAAATCCTGATAGCTAAGAAACAGAGCAGACACAAAGCAAGAAACATCCCACAACTCATTTTCAAAAACAGCAAAATGACACCAAAATGACAATAATTCAATAAGAGGAACAGAGATATGAACTCTGAAAGATTTAAAAACAAAGCACCAGGAAAATTGTAGAGCACTAATCAGTAGTCACTGTCTGCAGATGAGTTGGACATAGGTATGATTTCAGGCCAACCGGGGAGTAACGTGGTTGGATACACCAATAGGATTCATATTAGTCATATTAGATTTCATCTTCCGACTTATTTTCTGAAATGAATACCGAAATCCTCAAGCTGGGCAAGGCTGCAGGCTGTGACTGTTAAAGTCCTCTGGAAGCTGGTTAGCTCCTGTATGAGTTTCCGCTGAAGCTGTTGGTTTGGGCAGCAAAGGCTTTGAGCAGGAGAAATTAAGATTTCATGGCCAACAAAGGCCTCCTATTGGGTGGATACTTGTTCCTTCTTCACCTGGTCAAGATTTCTACCATTGGACCTAGTTTTTTTTTTTATGAAGCTCAAAAATCCTCCACCAGGGCAAACCTGAAGGTCTTTACTGAGAGGTCCCACTGATGCGTCAGAAGTCTTGGAAGCCCAAAAATGTTCTTGATCCCAACTTTTCAGACTTCTTGAACAGCCCCTCTTGGTAACCTCTGAGTCTCCCACAATGTCAGTGACCTCAGGAACATCACTTTTGGACCAGGACTCTAAGGCCGCCAGTAGATTCCAGTTCAGGTCCAGTTGGTCAGCTGGGCTCTTGCGGCTTCTTCTGTCCATGCTGCCACACAGGAGTTTATCCAACTGACCCTCGGGGCCTACTTCCTAGTCCTGCATGAACATGTGCAGTCTAATGCAACAAAAAAAACGTGTTCTAGACTACATTGAACTCCTGTGAAAATTAATAACATTAAATTGTTGAATATTGACAAATACTGTAAATGTTGCAAGGGAGTCGGCAAACCCCTTCACATTTTATCTAGGACTTCATTTATTTGAGACTAACTGGCTACGAATATTTAAAAGGATTTCAGAGAGATTGTTCAAAAAATGATGAAAATTTTATAATTTTAATGACACTTCCAAAATTCAAATTTGTAATCTCTCATAAAGCTTTGTTTTTGAAAGGCTCCTTGCTAGTGAAACATTAATAGTGTGGAATTGGATGGGTATCCAACTATGCAAAAATAGATGCCTCAAACAATGAATTATTTATTGCATTTAGCGTTGATGGAAGAGTGCATCTTGTAGTGGGAAACTCCTTTTTTTTTTTTTTTAAGATGTTTGGGGAATTTTTTTTTATTTCTTGGACTACAAAAATAATTATTATCTATTCTTTTCGGGAAACATAGAATTGTTTATTGTTTAAGTTAAATCCCTGATTTAAGTAAATTCCCTACAATGGATACTGTGATTAAAGCTATTCAACAATGATGAGATTGCTAATTCAAACTGAAAATATATGTTAAATCTAAAATTGAATGAGGGCTCAGCCAGCAAAGTAGTGAGACATGCTTTGTGAGCGCTCACTAACCACCAGCCCCTTTATACAAGATACCTG
Organism: Lissotriton helveticus; assembly: GCF_964261635.1. NCBI lineage: Eukaryota > Metazoa > Chordata > Amphibia > Caudata > Salamandridae > Lissotriton > Lissotriton helveticus. Next base: position 871,578,380 of record NC_136068.1, on the reverse strand, counting down.
CCGAATCAGAGGTCGTGCTTCCACAGGACTGATTGTGCTTGTGATTCCAACTCCTCTAAGCAATTCATGAATGTAAAAATGATGGGCTCACTGATGAATTAGAATCCTGATAGTGATTGTGATTCCAAATCCTCTGTAAGTATTTCATGAAGATACAAGTGGTGGGCCTCACTGATATGGTGCTAGATTGCTTACGGGATGAGGGAGCACCTAAGAAGATGGAGGTTGCCAGAAACCTGTGAATGTACACTGAAACAAAGTCTCCCTAGTCCTATGATAGAGGGGGTTAACAGGGCAGTAACGTCAAGCCTGGAGCAAGGTGAGACCATGGACAGTACTTTTGGGCCACTCTGGATTCAAACTGCAGCCTGCAACTGGTGCTTTAAGAGCAGTATGATTGTTGCATTCAGCAGTGGTCTGCTTTAGGACAGGCGGACAGTGGGGCTAGATGTGCATGGAAGATTGAATGGTACCAGCACTTGGAAAAGGCCTTGCTCCTTGATTGCAGTAAAGTGTCCCCTCAATTTGGCTCTGGGTGGAAGCAAGTATAAAGCAGTACTAATGTTTGTTACAAAAATCCGGCAGATCCACCACAATTGAAATTAAAGTGCCATTGTATGAATACTGACACCATAGTATTGCAGCTAGTAAGAAGACATTGCGAGGGGATTTGTAAAAGCTCCTGCTAATCAAAATGGTATTTGTAGTGGTATGGCATAGTGATTATGACCACGAAGAGCAAGCCTGCAGATTATCATTGGCTTCCAATTTGATGGATACAGTGCTTGTAAATGAACAATAAGATGGCAGTAGTGTGGTGCCGTTTAAATAAGAGATTTAATTCTTATCAATTGATTATTGGTCATTGGTCATTGGTGAGATGGTTAACCCCAAAATAATAAGAACATTGATGACAAATGGAATTGGCGCCTGTACGAGCAAGGCAAGCTGGAGCAGGAGCAAACCCCCTGAAACATGTTGAATCCATGATGGATGGGAGCACAAATTCATTTAATAACATTTTGCAAGCCATTCGTTGATACCAGAAGCGCTGTAGAAACAAAGATGGACTTTGTGACAATAGATATTGGCCTCTAGAGAGCAGACCATGGGAAAATAACTGAAAGGATTGCTGAAAATGAGTCAGTACCGGCAGGAATACAGGGCTCAGTGAAAGATCTACCTGTGCAATTTAAGAGTTTACAACACAATGTTAGACATATGGGTGACTGGTCAAAAGATGCAGAAGGGTGTTCATGATACAATAACATCCAAACATTTTGGCATTAGAGAAAAAAACACAAGGTCAAAATAATCACCGGTTTCTGGAGGATTAGGTAACAAATACATTTGTAAGGCAAGATCCTCAAAGTATTTTCCATTGAATGAGCGTACAGAGTGCCAGGAAGATTGTCTGCACCTGGTGCCCCACTGAGACCTGTGGATGACTCCTAAACTTGAGGGACAGAGATCATGTACTGCAAATTTCAAGATCAAAGGGTTCCTGTGTATTGGACGTGAATTAAATGTTTCTCTCTCCAGATTATACTCTATCTGTTAAGAGACAAAGATCCTCTTTCATGAGTGTGAAAAACACCCACGACAATTAGATTTGAAATATGCTAGGTTTATGCTGCCAGATAGAGGAGTGTGATCTCATTTTTTTAAACAAGTCTGATGAGGCTTGGGTATGACTTTAATCCATGAGGTTCCCTGACTCCAATGACCTGAACAATTTAGAAAAAGCATGGAGAATGAAACACACCAGGAACAGAAGGAAGGTCATGGGCAGACCAACAAAAAGTAGGCAGAGCAGGAAAGAGCACACATCATAGGGAAGTGACACAAAGGAGCAGTGATCAAGAAAGATCATCCATGTTGGAACAAACTGATGAAGGACAAGCATCATGACTGGAAACATAAACTCACACAAACATAACAATAGGATGGTTAAACCAATGACTTTGGGTAAGATCCTTTAAATCTGCGCAACCATAGAGCTGAAATGTTGATGTACATATGCAAGAATGGGAGTTGATGAACGGGTGGAAATATGATCCAGTAAATGGTATTGGGGCACTTATCATAACTGGGCTGGACAGGGATTGTTATTTGCAATACTGTCCACCCAACTGTTTTTTCTGTATTGGACTATATAGAGTTACCAGTTTGGGGTTTTTGAGTCTTGGTGGAAGATAGTAGAAGGAAACGTATAGGAATTCTCATCTCATTCATTATGATGCCAATAGCTATGTTACAATCTCCACCTTGTTACCGCTTTTCTGATCTCAGCTAGCAGTGCATGCGCTGTCTCAAAAGAGATATTTTGTGTTCTATCTGTGAGCTTACAGGCCGCCCATCTGCTTTGATTGTTAAACGACAGCGTCTTTCTCATTTTCTTTGATGCTATTCGTCATGGCATGTGAGCATCATGCCCTCTACTTGTGTTTGGCGCTCCCATAGCACATAGACCAAGCACATGTCTCTTTACACTGCTCCCAGTTTGCGCTTGTACATAAACAAATTAATTTTGTTAAAAGTTGTAACACGAACAATATTTGTTTACAATGTAATTGAAGTGCTTACTGTGTCATCCATCTTGACATAGCGAATAGTATTGGAGCGCTTTAAGTGCTCACTAGTTAAATTAAACAATGACATATAGATTTTTTCCCCGTTATTGCTTGCCCATCTCCCAATCCCCTCCTGCTACCCTGAATGACTTGTCCCTCTACTACCTCCCTCATCAATGCTTCATTTCATTTTTTTTTTTTGTTGCCTTATCCGCTGGTATTGGAGCAATTCTTCCGTCCTCCATCTCTTGCCATAGTGATAATACCAGCCAATGGTACTAGAACAATTTCAGTGCTCACCAGTTACTTTGCACAATGACACATTCATTATTGTAGGCAGGGGGAAGCATAAGTGATTTGCCCAGAATCACAAATTGTTCAGCCGACCCAGAGATTCGAACCTGGTTCCCCAGGTGAAGTTCCCCTGTCAGCAGCTCTGGCCATTATGCCATATCCTTGCTTCACGTGAAAGCTCCTCAACTGCTTCTCACTATCACTTCTGTATTTTTTCAGCAAGACCCCGTCAACAGCGAACAAGCATTGGCAAAGCTAATAGATCTTGGGCTGTCAGATTTTGTGGGCTTGTCAATCTGTCTGTCTTTTAGTCATGTTGTCTAGCAACACATCTGCTGCTCAGCATGGTTGAAAGTTACTAAAAGCCCAGATTCACAGGATGTTGAGCCGACTACACTACACCGACAGCTACAATTAGTGCATGGCTTTGGACAATAGTTTTTACTTGCTACATAACGTCAATGTAGCTTCTTTTGAGTCCCAGAGCCTCTATTACCCCTTTGTCCCTCTCACCATCAATCACAATTATTTTCAACAATAAAATTCCCACTCTTTTCCTGTTCCTTTTTGTGCTCCAAGATATGGGCGGGCACAGTGTGTGTCCTTCAGCATTTATGGCCGCTCCCTTCTCACCATGCAGTGCGGGCAGGTTTGGAGGCCATAGGGTCCTGTCTCGTGGCCAATGCATGTATGATGATTCATTCCTGGCTGTGGTGGAGAGTTGCCACATTTCGGGAAGCATGAGGCTTTGCAGTGGGAACCAGCATGAGTGGTAAGTTGGAGCTGGAAATGGGAATGGTGCTCGCCTGCCTGTTACGCAGGAGATGAGAGCATTCTTCTTCCTTTTCATGGCACCTGGCCGAAGGTCTGCTGTACTTTCCTCCGGACAGCTGGAGGGGGTGTCTTGGTTGCCGGGGAGACAAAGACTCCTCTGCAACGCGCTGTTTGGCTTTTCTGATCTAGAAAGGAAAGTTTTGACTGAAGTCTTAATGTTGTGCTGGTCTGTAAGAGGAGAATTTTATGGCAGCCTTTCTGGCATGGTTTCCTCTACTGAATAATGGTTTCCCTATTGGTTAATGTATTTGTAGGTGGTATTGGATTGGCTTGGCAAGTTGCTAAGTATTTTTTTAGGTGGAAAGTTTTGGAGGGAATTTTTATTCAATTGTGGCCTTTTAGTTGCTATTTATTTGAGGATGTTTTGGGCTGCAGATTACTGTATATGCATATATATATTTCTGTACTAAAATTTGTTATTCAGCACCAAGATACCCTTTTGGGTGAACATGCGCTTCACAAATACACATTTTTTTATGTTATAATATGTTATTAGTTGTGATAGAGAAGCGAACAGTGAAGAGGAGAAGGTCACAGTCCCCTGATTCTGAGGAGGGGAGTGATTATCAATAGGATGTGCATACAATGGGTTCTGTTGGTGCCTCGGCTGGGGCTTTGGTGTCCCTGTTAGCATTAGACGTATAGGCAATGATTGATGCTGCAGTTGTTAATGCCTTGTCTTCCAGATTTAAGGCTATGAGGACTACAGTCCTGCTGAACAATGATCTGGATTCTGACTCATCTGATGTCTCAGAGTCCGAGAGACATGTGGTGCCTGGTTAAAAGTTCGCTTCCAGGGATGAACTGACACACACTTTGTCCCGTATCAGAGACAATCTGGGCATGGTGCGGCCTCTGGTGGAGGGGGATGTTGAGGATCTGTTTCCACAGTTTGCTAAGCCTGCGGCGCTGGCCTTGCCATTGCATCCCAAGATTGAGGAGGCAAATTTCAGGTCCTGGGAAGAGCCTGAACAAAACCAGATTCCCTGCTCTGCCTTTAAGAATCTTCTGCCTTGGAAGACTTGGATAAGCTGTTGCCACACTCCATCAATGTTGATTCCATCATGGGCCCCCTCATTGGTCAATCCTCATTAAATCCAGATGACTATTTTTCCTTGGATCAAGTGGATCTCAAGGTGGATAGTGGACTTCAGAAGTATTTCACTGCCTCTAATATACTATGAGTGGCATTGTATGGTGCTTTCACTGCTCAATCCTTGTTGAAGGATTTTGAAGTTCTGGTGGAATCCATGCAGGAGGTTTCAAGTGTGACTGATGGCCTAATACATATGGAACAACAGGCAAAGTTGCTGGCTGATGTATCATCAGAGGTACTTAAGGCGGCTTCTGTGGCATCCTCTGCGACCATCATGGCTAGACAAAACCTCTGGTTGCTGGACTGGAAGGTGGATTTGGCTGAAGATCCTTCTTTTCTTACCATTTAAAGTTGGCAAGTTGTTTGGTCAACATTTGGATGGCCTGATCTGGAAGTCGTTTAAGAATAAGAAGCACACCTGGTACTACAGGTCCTCTTCCTACAAGTCATTGAAGAATTGGAATCACTCGGAGGCAGGTAGACCTGGGATTATTATCATAAGGACAACCACTCCTATTTATTCCATAGGAAGAGGTTTCAGCCTAGGTGAGGCAAGCAGCAGGATGTACCCTCCAAGGCGGGCCCTCAAATCAGCAGTCCTGAAATGGAAGTCCAGTGAAAAAAAGGCCTGTAGGTGGATGGATAGCATAATTTCTTCTGGAATTGGTGCTTTCCATCTAAGACAAGTGGGTGAGGAGCAATGGTCACAGTGGCTATCTTATTGACTTCGTCTGTCCTCCTCCAGTGCATCCCTACTCCCATTCCAAGGATTCCAAGGAGGAAGGAAGTTTGTTGGCTGGGATCAGAGCCTTATTGGAGAAAAGGGTGTTGATCCCCGGGCTGTTAGATCTGGTCAGCCAGAGGGTTTACTCTAGCCTCTTGGTAGGTATCAGGGGAGATTCAACCTGTTTTGAATCTGAAACACTTCAACATATGGATGGCATCCATGCCATTCAATATGTTATCCTTAGAGCAGCTCATTCCTCCTGTATCCCCAGGGGACTTCATGGCAAAAATCGTCAGATGCATACTTCCACATTCCTGTTCATCCAAGTCATCAGAGGTTAGGAAGGTTTGCTGTGGGGTCAGCGCAATTCCAATTCCAGATGCTGCAATTTGGACTGAAGCCCACTCCGCGACTTTTCAAAGTGTTAGCTCCCCTGATGGCTGTTCTTCACTTGCAGGGGATTTCCATCTTTCCTTATCTAGACGATTGTTTGGTCAAGAGTGTGTGTCTTCCCCTTACTTGTTTACATGTGCTGGCTCTTCTATCATCTCATGACTTCATAGTGAATGTGTAGGAGTCAAAGCTGGCTCTGAATCAGGATTGCATTTTCAATACGGCCCTATTCCGGATGGACCTGGCCATTGTGACATTGCCAGACTCAAGGTTGTTGAAGGTTCAGTCGCATCTGCACAATCTGTTGTCCGTGTCTGCTAAGGCAGGCTCACTCTGGATGAAGGTGCAAGGAGATCTGGCAGCCATAGTATTCCTGGTATCCTGGACCCAGTGGCACCTCAATATCCTCATGAGGTCTATTCTGAGGCAGCGACTTCCAAATGTACAGGATTTGTCTTGTCATCTTCCTGTGACAAAGGAGATCCGGAAGAAACTGGACAGGTGGCTTGTTCCATCAAACATCCTGATGGGGGTTTTCTTGTTCTCTCCAGCCTTGGTAATCATCAATATGTATGCCAGCAAAAGTGATTGGGGAGCTTTGTCAGCGGCTCTCGAGGTCTCAGGCCTGGGGAATTTCTGCCAAAAGTGCTCTATTTTCCAACTGGAGGAAACTGGAGGTGTTTCGTCTGGCCCTCATTCACTTTTTCTTTTGGTGGAAGGACACAGATGTCATCATTCAGATGGACAATACCACAGCCAAGTATTATGTCAATCAACAGGAGTGGGAGGAATGCTCTGTCAGTTCAGTTCAGTACTTTAATTCGGTCATAGATCATGAAATTAGCAGATCAATAATACAATACAAATACATCATATATTTACAGTAATAAAACAACTATTCATTAAAAACATAATTTAAAAGCTCAGTTGGTGATAGCACTAAGTTAATAAAATCAACAAAACCATACAGTACAATATTATAAATTAATATCTATATGAACAGAAGCCAAAGTGCTACCTAACAAGGGATCGACTAAAGTATTTGGAGTGGGGATATAGAGAATTTTATGCTGAATGGGCCAAAGACTCTCATATTACTTGTCTACAGAGAAGATTATAATCAGGGACGGGTCTACTCTACATATTATTGAGGCTACTCTATAGTGGTGGATACCTAAATTACGACATAGAGGAACAATCCAGCGCTTCCACTGTTTACTGATATTTGGGGGAAAAAACAAAAGATGGTCAGCAATTTTTTCACCCCAACCACATGCAGGACACAATTTACAGCCTCCTTGGCTTCCTTTCCTTTGGCTGTGAATGTAGCAACAGGAAGTGAACCTAACCTAAACCTTAGATAAAGTGCTTTTGTAAAATGAGGGTCTATCTCATCCATATAATTCTCAAAGAAAGTGGATTGGCTTTAACTCAAGGAAACATTCAGTCAAATGCCAAGGGCCTACCTGATTACACAATGTTGCCTCCTCAACCTCCCAATAGGCGAGGTTCAACATTTTTATAACATTTGAGGTAATAGTGTTTAGATCTAACCAGTGCTCTCGCAGGTCCCTAGAATAAAGAAACTGTCTTAAATACTCCAAGCACAAAACTTTTGCCCCACCTTGGAACCACTCTTTGTCTGATATGCAAAGAAAATGTTCCTGTGGGCTCAGGCAAATGTGGGTTTCTCTCAGGGCCATCTTTTTTTTCAGAGAGTTCTGAATTGTTAGGCCAATCACATGAGCAGGGAGATTCCATCCTCTCAGGAATTCTGTCTTTCTCCACAGGCATTTGCCAGGGTTGTGGGGTTACGCCCAGGTGCATCTGTTTGTGAACACTTTATGTGCCCTTCTTTCCCATTTTTTCCCAGGAGATGGGAGGAGTTGGTCTCGGAGGTGGATGCCCTGCTGTGCTTTTGGCCATGGAGTCTGATGTTTTCTTTCCCTTTGTTTCCTTTGATCCAGAGGTGTCTGTTTTGGGTGCGGAGGGAGAGAGCTCAAGTCATTCTGGTGGCTCCTGCATGGCCCCACTCTATCTGGTTTCCTCTACTGATGGAGATGAAGGTGGTTCCCTTTCCCCTGAAGTTCCAAAGTCTCCCGCTTCAGTCTTTGGTGAAACTCAAGCTGACAGCTTGGAGAATAAGCGGGGATTTGATTTTGCAGGGTCAGTGGCGTAACGAAACTTGAGGGGCCCCCCTGCAAAGTACATGGAGTGGGGCCCCCTATTCTCCAGACCCAGTCAGGAGCACTTTGGCTAGGGGCCCGTGCACAGTGCTGAAGCAGGGCTTCCACTCCACGGGGCCATTTGTACGCCACTAAGCCGTACCAGTATCTCATTTTCTACATAGGGACTCTAGTCAGCACTCTTTAATTATATTCACCATTCCTTTGCCTATTGAACTACAATTTTCTTCTCTAACACACTTCTGAATTCACTCTAATTTAGAAGAGATCATCCTCTTTAAATCTGTCTTCATTCTCAAAAATGCTTGACTATGACCACCCACCATGAAGTAATTCCCCATCCTCCATTTATTTCAACAGGATCAGCCTGCAGAACTTGCTATTGATGACTTATAAAGTTGTTGGGTTTATATAACAGGTAGTCTGTTTTCCTCTATCTGCATCTTCATCCGATGAGCACCCTCTTGTCCTCCAAAATCCTGGCATGTTTCCTGGAGATTCAGAAGAATGATTGCTTCTTCTTCTGCTGCAATAACCAATAATGACCACATTTGCCATAAAATGTTCCAAAGCCCCTCCACTTCGAATTCCTTTTAAAAAAGAATTCTAGCACTCAGTGCTAAGTAACTTCATGTGTGTTTACTGACCATCAAAGTCTCCCCTTTGCCTGTTTGCTCCTGAGGCAGCACTAAGTCATCACTGTCTTCTGACAGACAGCAGAAGCCACACATCAGGGGCAAGGCTGGTTTGTTAGCAGCAGGAAGGCGGGGTCATGTGGCATACTGTGCTCTTATAAATATGAGCATGCGCAATGCTGCACACTGATGTCTCTCAGCCACTCAGAGCATGCACAATGAGATGTGCTTCCAAGTTTCTTTCTTCAGTGTACCTGAAGGTGATCCAGTGGATGCTGGAGTAGCGTAGAGTGGAGTAGCATAGAGTGACATAGCGTGGAGTGGCATAGAGTGGAGTGGCATGGCATAGAGTGGAGTGGCGTAGAGTGCTGTAGAGTGGCATTGTGTGGAGTAGAGTAGAGTGGCATGGAGTAGCATAGAGTGGAATGGAGTGGCGTACAGTGGCGTAGAGTAGAGTGGCATAGCGGAGAGTGGCATAAGGTCTAGTGGCATAGTGTGGAGTGACAGAGTAGAGTGGCATAAAGTGTAGTGGTGTGTAGTGGAGTGGTGTAGAGTGGCATTGTGTGGAGTGAGAGGCATGGAGTGGGGTAAAGTGGCATAGACTGGGATGGAATAGATCAGCATATATTAGATTGGTATAGAGTGGAGTGGCATAGAGCAGTATAGCTTACTGTGGCATAGAGGAGAGGGCACAGAGTGTAGTAGAATGTTGTAGAGAAGAGTGGTGTAGAGTACAGTGGTGAGATGTAGAGTGGAGTGGTGTAGAGTGGTGTAGAGTAGAGTGGTGTACAGTAGAGTGGTGTGGTGTAGAGTTTAGTGGTGCAGAGTGAAGTGCCATAGAGTAGAGCGGCATTGAGTAGAGTGGACGGAATTGACGTAGAATAGAGTGGAGTAGAGTGGTGAAAAGTGGCATTGAGTGGAGTGGACCGGAAAGACCTAGGGTAGAGTAATGAAGAGTGGAGTGGAGTAGAGTAAGGTGGCATAGAGTAGAGCAGAGTGGCATAGTGTGTAGTAGCATGGAACAGAGTAGTGCAGAGTGGAGTGGCATAGAGTGAGGTGAAGTAGCATGGTATGGAGTGACGCAGAGATTAGAGTGGCGTAGAGTAGAGTGTCTTTATTTGGAGTGGTGTACAGTGGCATAGAGCGGCGTGGAGTAGAGTGGTGTAAAGTGGCGTCGAATAGAGAGGAGTGGTGTAGAGTAGAGTGCCGTAGAGTGGCATTGAGTGTAGTGGCATAACGTAGAGTGGAGCAGCAGTGGGATGGAGTAAAGTGTAGTGGCATAGAGTTGCTCAGAGTAGAGTGTCGCAGAGTGGCGTGGAGCAGAATGAATTGGCATAGAGTGCTGTGGATTGGCATTGTGTGTTGTGGCAAGGCATACAGTAGAGTGGCATAGAGTATAGTAAGATGGAGTAATGTAGAGTAGAGCATTATAGAGTAGAGGGGCATAGAGAGAGGGGTGGAGTGGAATAGAGTAGCGTTGAATAAAGTGGGGTTGAATAGAGTGGCATAGAGTGGAGTGGCATAGAGTAAAGTGGAGTGGTATAGAGTAGAGTGGCATAGAGGGGCATTGTGTGGAGAGGAGTGGTGCACAGTGTTGTCGAGTAGCATGGAGTGGCGTAGAGTGGAATGGCATAGAATAGAGTGGAGTTTCATACAGTGCCGCACAGTAGGGTGGAGTGGGATAGAGTAGAGTAGAGCTGAGTTGCCTAGAGTGTTGTAAAGTGGAATGACATACAATGGAGCAGAGAGGAGTGACGTAGAGTAGACCATAGTGGTATAGAGTAGAGTGGTGTAGAGTAAAGTGAAGTGGGGTAGAGTGGAGTGGCATAGAGTAGAATGGCTTAGAGTAGTACAGTTGTGTGTGTAAGTAACTAAAGCATCAATAGAGATGACAGATAGGGTGAAAGCAAAATAAATAAGAAGTCACACACCAGTGGTAAAGGTAGGAAAGCACATTGCATGTCCAGTAGTAATATTGAAACACTTATATATAAACAATAGTGTGTTGCAAAAAGACGATGAAGAACAAAGACAAGGAAGAACACGTGCTTGGTCCATGCTCCAGGAAGGAGCCAACACAAGAAAGGAAGAGATGCCTATGGGAGGTAAGTAATTGGTAGATTGCAAATAAGAGTGTAAACAAAAACAACTAGTGGTATGCTGTGGGCAGTCCGTAAGCCCACTGAATTGGAAACAATACATCTTGCAGTACACTGGTTGCACTGTGTCGGCGAGAACTAAAAAAGGACATGCATGCGCCTACAAAATGATGCTACAGGTTGTGTCATAGTATTTTTTCTAATTATATATTCCTGTTTATCTATGCTGCACAACATCGGGTCCTCTTTACCCATATTCCTGTTTATCTATGTTGCGCAGCATCGGGTCCTATTTAGCCATGCTGCACAGGATCAGGGTTTCTGTACAGCATCGATAAAAACCATTGGCAACTCCCAAAAGGCGAGACCTATTTGCTTTGTCAATGTTTGTTCCTTTCTTGCATTAGAGCCTCAGGCACCCAGGCTATGCCACTGATTTAGTTGTTATAAACATATATAAATATGGGGTGGCTGAAATTGGTTTCACAGTTTCAAAGAAACAGACTCTCGAAGAAGCAAATAAGCTGGACATGTCTGGGGTGACTGGTTCATCCAGTTATTTCTCTTTGTTTCAATATGATGAGTCTCAGTCCTCTATAAATATTCCCTTTGTGCAGGTAGCGCCTTTTTGTGAGAGATTTCAATATAATTACTAAAGATCATATTGGAACATGTAGGGCAGTGCTTGTACTGTATCCAGGCTTACAGGGCTTCAAGAGGTGAAGATACACATGGGAGAAGCGTCATGGCATTCAGAATATGGATGCCAGTGAGTGGTGACCAGGGATAGCTACCCCATGCTTGCCCTATTGTACCCTTTGCACTTCCCTTGTTACCTCTTGACTGTGGGTCATGAAGGTAACTGGAGGAAAAGAAAGTGAACTTTGCCCAGAGAACCCTGTTCACCGCCTGTAGTTTCCACTGCTTGCCATTTGCCTAATACATGTGCAGCAAATAAACTGGTGCGACAAGGTGACAACCTAGTGATGTCATTTCCGCTGCTCCTAGCATCCAATTCCCTTTAGGGTTGTTGCGCATGACAAGGACATCAGTAACATTTTCTAGAATTTCGAAAGAGCAATAAAAATGTATGTACAAAATACAAGAACAACAAAACAAATAAATGAGCACGCTTGTTTTCGATTCATTGGTGGTGAAGTTTACTAATCCAGCAGAATTGTATAGTTAATATCACATCTTGAGACCTTTATTAGCTATTTCATCCACAGGCGTAAGGAAAGTTGAAGGGCCCGCCACCCCCCCCCCCCTGCAAGGTACACAGAGGGGCCCCCTGCTCCAGCCTCCGGTTCTAATCCGGAACTCTCAGGCCTGAGACTGAGTACAGTGCTGTGGGGGCCCCTTGCAGCTCGGGCCCCCCGCACTGCGGGGACCTGCGTTACGCCCCTGGTGTACCCTTGTCCTGAGGAACCTGGAAGAAATTGACGGCTGAAACGCGCACGCGTCGACAGTTTGAGGAGTCCAATTAATTTGAACTTAGTTAAAGTGTATAGGCGCACAGTGGTAAATAAGAGAGAGGTTTGATACCTCTTGTGCAAAGGGGACTACCTCAGAGTGCATCACTCAGACTGAGGAGTGCACATGTAAATATGTAGTTGTTAGGGTTTGTAAATGTTGTATATATTGTGTATATGTACATTTGGATGTTAGTTTATGAAATCGATCAATGCGTGATTAAGGCAGTAAGAGATGTAGAAATAGAAAGAGGGTTTAAGAGACTTGGTTTAGATAGAAGAGGTGAGAGGCCGCATGTATGATGTAAAATTGCATGCGCAAACCGGTTTGCGACCTGTTTGCGCATGCAATTTCAGTCTGGGCCATGTACTTACACTATTTTGCGGTTCGCAAATAATTTGCGACTCGCAAAACAGTGTATTGTGACTCGCTATTAGAAAGAGGAGTCCCCTTCCTAATAGCAACCGCAGAGCAATGTATGAATGTTTTGCGACTGCAATTGCAGTTGAAAAACACTCGTAAATTACCGCCCTCTTCAAGAGGGTGGTAATGAAGTCGCAAAAGGGAAGGGGGACCCGTTCCCCTTTGTGACTGACTCCCAAAATATTTTTTAAGGGCAGACAGTGGTCCCAAAAACCTTTAAGGAAAGCAGACCACCATCCCTGGGAAGGCCTGTCATTCCCAATGGGCTCGCAAATTGCGAGAGGCTCATTAATATTTATGAGCCTTGCAATTTGCGACCCCATTGGGAATCGCAAACTGTTTTAAACACACTGTTGTACATGCAAAATAGTGCCTTGCAAATTGTGAGTCGCAAAAGACTCGCAATTTGCGAGGCGCTATTTTGCGCGTTGTACATCTGGCCCGAGGTGTATTAAGGAGAGTGCAATGACACAAAGGTGTTTTTCAGTTTAATTGCCACCACCTGCCTGGCTGTGCAACGGTTAAGGCTGGGAAATCCAGGCTTGCAGATCAAGAAGCAGATTCGATATTTTGTTTAGTGCAAGAAAACTGTGCACTCATTAATATTAAAAATGTCTGGTTGCTGCTCACTACCTCTGGGATGGTGCCTGGTGAAGAGGTGCAATGTGCTGGCTAGCAGAGGATTTGTACTGGACACATGCTCTTCCAGTACAAACAATTATTCCTACACAGTTTTTAAACATTCCACCTTTTGTATAGGTGCTGTAAAGTGCAGCACATATGCAATGTGTGAGATTTTGGGAGAAATTAAAACATTTCTCCATTTTTGTGCCTGCTTCAAGGAGGCGTAATTTCTTTTGACAGAAAATAAGGCTTTGTGTCAAAAACTATGTGTGCTTGCACTAATCCACTGAAATGACACCCATGTAATGCCCCTCGACACTAAGCAGCACACAGCAGCGAGGAAGGACACCTTTCAAGTGCAAAATACCTATTGCGCTGTAAACTAAATATCCTTCCAACAGTTTGCTCTGCTTTGAATCCCTTTGTGGGACTTTGCTCTGGTGCAAAACTCAAGTAAACTAGGCCCTAAGTTTTATGTTAATCATACGTGTCTGTCAAATAAAAACACAAAAGCATTTTTTTTTTTTAGCAACGTTATAATTATGGAAGGAATTTCGGCTGCCATAGGCACTTTGGTAGGGGGTCTCTTTGAAGATCGGTGCCCTGGACAATTGCCTGCTTAGGCCAGCCCTTAAAACGTCTCTGATTCAGAGGAAAATGTAGTTATAGACGCAATAACTTTGGAATTAACGTCCTTTTGTAAACCAGGCGCTAAACATCCATCGGTGGTTTAGCATTTCATCCTTCTGGTGTTCTAATTGTATTTACCAATAAAATGGGTAATTATAACAGAGGGTATATCGATGCTCTGTGACTTTAGTGATTCCCCACAAATTAAAGAGTCAGCTAATCAGCTAAGTTATTATGGAAGTCTGCAACCAGGAATGCAGTACTACAGTACCGCGTCCCGGGCCTTCCTCAATACTCCTTTCAACCATGGATGCCGTTTAGAGGTAGCCAGTGGCGCAGCTGTGCCCCTGACTGGCACCTCCTTACTCCTCATCACAGATACATGCTGGGTGCCTTTCCTTCCAGGCCTCTCTTCGCTGGCAAGAAACTAAAGCTATAAATTGCACTTTCTTTTTTCTTTGCGAGGTATTCAGAACACTGCTACCAGCTGGAAGAAAGGCTGGAGCTAAACAGGACTGCTGTACATTACTCAGGCCTGTGCTTGCTTCTCTTCAGCGTGGGGCAGAGGGGGCCCCTTCAAGTGTAGGGAAGCCTAGGGGCCCCCCCACACCGCAGGGGCTGCGGGGGCCTTTGTTACGCCCCTGTGCAGGGTCTCTTGGCTTCAGTCTCTTCCTCTGTGTAGGCTTCCAGAAGGTAGTCTACCAGGTTTTCTTAGGCACAGCATTGGACGACATTTCAGGCTTGCTGTGATCAAAAGCGTTTGGTTCTGCTTTTGGTTTCTCTTCCTCAGGTGCTTTATTTTCTCCAGGATGATTTTCAGTTCAGTCTTAGTCCTTCCACTCCTAAAGTCCAGTTAGTGGCAGTTAAGGATTTCTGGTCCCCTTGGGGTGGTATATTGGCAGATCAGGGTCTGGTCTCTGGGATCTTTTCTAATCTACATCTAGTTTTGCAGGTGGTGTGTCCTTCTTGGGATTTGCAGTTGGGGTTGCGGCCTCTCCAGTATTCCCCGCTTGAAGCCTTGTCTTCCGTGAGGTTATGTCTTCTGACACTGAAAGTGGGTTTTTTTGTAGCCGTGACCTCAGCTCACCGCCTTGGACAGCTTTGCTCGCTGTCTTGTCTGTCTCCTTTCTTTTGAGTGTTTGAAAACTGGGTGAAGGAGTTTCAGTGCTCCTCCACTTTGTTTTAGAATTTTGATCCTGCCCAAAAGGGGGTTGGGGGTCACACCATTGAGTCGGACCTTGAGTAGGTGGATCTGGGTTGTAATTCTGCATAAAAGCAGTTTGGTCTGTCAACTCCTCTTTGGATCCAACGGAAGTCTCCTAGGAGCATATCTGCTTCTGTTGCTGAGATACAGGGTGCTTTGTTGCAGGAGATATGTCAGGCTGCCACTTTGGCGGTTTCCTCTACATTTGTGACTCATTATCAGGTGTTCCAGGGTCTGGAGGTTCTGTATTTGTTGAGTTACAAAGTTCTGGCTTCTGTGTTGTAAACTGTTTTTTGCCTTTGGAATAAACTTCTGTTGACATATTCTGTGCAGTTATTCTGTTCCAATATTTGTCTTAGGTACATTTTACTATTTGATTTTTCACGACTAGAGGGACAAAGGGATAATGCTGCCTTTAGTTACCAGTAATAGCATGACTCTGGTTCCATCTCTCGCTGTGATGTATCAGGCCCTCCCTTCCTCCTGCCTTGTCTGCCAGCCCAACTGTGTGGTGTTTAGGGTTTGTACTGCACAGGAAGTAGCGGGAGAGAGGATTTTATACATTGCAAATAATCTTGATCGTTGGCACAGGGTCCTCACATTGTTCACCACGGTGAGAGAAGGACTCAGAGTAATGCTATTACTGGGAAGAAAAGGTAGCGTTTGTGATTGGAAAAGCCATTTAGTTTGGTTTCTGTTAGAGGGAACCCTTTAATACCGTTTAGTTTTGCCAATGCATGTTTAATGATGTTTTACTTTTAAATTACGTTATCAATGTCAAAACAGTTCAGATAGGTGGTCATTAAATCTGGAGTAAGCCGAATAAAGTGTAACAAATGTAAAGCTAAAGTAAATTAAATTAAATGTCTTAAAGGATATGTTTCCTCATTCCCAGCTCTTGGAACCATTTAATGCTCATGCCATTATTGTGTTTATTAATATCTTGATTTTAAACAATTGAGCTTGCTTCATGTGCAACTTGTTCTGATTCATTACATAGTTTAAATGACATGAACAATCAACTTATTTTGATTACATGGCTCTGTTTTCAAGGTTAATCTGTGTCGCTTATTGTAGTTCTGCTTCTTAAATTCATGGCAGCTTTCTCTCAGCAGCAGTATCATGTCATAGAAATGACATATCAGCATGTTTCTAGAATGAATTGACATTAGGGAGCTGTATGCCCTTTGGCAATTCAAATTCAAATATAGATTTGTTCAGTTGGAGGATCCCAACTCAAGCCTTCTCAAACAAAGAAGCCCTGTTTTATGGCAGTTTGTTGTAAAGTTTAAGGAAGTTGGAAAGCCAATTATTTTACTAACCAAAGTTGTGAAAGATGCATGCTTCGCTGAATAGAAGACGTGTGTCCAATTACAAATGTGCTTTGAAATATGATCCCTCTGTCACGCTAATGTCGGCCACTGGATGAATTTCTAAGCGTTCACTTAAAATATGAAATATAAAAATAAAATATGAAGGTCCAGTTTTCATCAGACAATGTGTTTTCACTGCATACAGAAAAATGGCTGATTCATATATTAACTTGAATTCCACCAATCGCATCAAATGGAATTTACTACATGTTTGGTATATTTATTTCCAGTTTTTTCGGAGCAATTTATTGCTCATGTGTTGATTGGGTATCTTTAACGTTTATGCATCTCAATAAAATAGAAGTTCATCTCCAAACTAAGAAGCTGCTGAGGACTATTAGGCAGAAATTATTTGCATGCAGTGCATGTGGACGCTGGCCAAACCAAAATGTAAAGCAATATCAAGTCATATTTCTAATTCTGTTTTAACATATTGATAAACATATTTGTGTTAAGAAGTCAAGGGAATACAAAGCAATGTTTTTTGTTTAGTATATGTTTGGAAAATGCATTGTAGAGTGCCACATACTTTAAGTATGTTTCCCTTTTTACAAAAGAAGTGTCGAAGTAGAAATATTAGATTGATGATTGTAAAATTAAAAATTGAATATTCTGGTCACCTGTCAAAGAATAGTCCTTTGGTTAATGGTAGGTAGATCTTGGATCAGATCTCTCTTTGAAATTTCTTGTTGGGCAACTTCAATCTGTGGACGAAAGTGACTTTTTCCAACAAGTCAGGATAAACTTGCTTTTTGCATCCATTCAATTAATTTTTAAAACAATGTTTAAATTGTAACATAGTGAAGTGATTTCAAAGTGCTAGCATTATTGGAAAAATGTTAGTACTAAAAAGTTGGATAAGTGATGTGCGGGTAGTAGTTTATTCACTGGTCTACCTCTTCACATTTAGAGTACACACCTTGTTAATGGAAATTCACCTATTCTACTACTGTTTAGGAGCTCATTGAGCAATCACCTAGTTTTGAGCAGCTGTTTCTGTTCATGTGCAACCTTTGAGGAGAAGCCCAAACGTTCTGATCATTCATAGACTTTTCCATAGACAACTTAATGCTTGAACTCACCTCTCACCCCATCAACTCTCTCTGGCACCAACACCATTTTAAATAAAGTAAAAAAACATTTTTAAAGCTACATGGAAATCCACTTCCCAATTACTAAATGCAATTTCAAACCAACGTTTTCAGCACCCTGGTATTATAAAAAACTTGCTGAAAATAAGCGATCAATTTGCAGATAGGAAAGAAAATGACAGAACTCCCATGGACCTCTTGATATTAAAGTCTCAGCACGCAGTCAGCCCTTACATCAGTCAAAGCAAAGCACTATACAATCACCATCAATGAAGCCTCCATCAGAAGCAGATGCTGTTCAAGACAATCAAGCACATCATCAACTCTGCCCTACCTACCCATTCCTTATTCCACAGAAAAGTGCAATGCCATCAACTACTCCTGAAGTGAAAAAAATGCAAAAGATCCAACAGCACACAATACTAAACCTTCTTCATCTCTTGCACCCACCCCATACCATACAATCCAGCAATGGCAAGTCATCAAAGGTCTAGCTCTCCCAGATCTGGCTGTCATACTCAGCTCTATCAAAGCCAATTCTTATGAATGCAATGTCTTACCATAGTCCTTCCTCAAAGCTCTGTCTGGGGATAATCTCTTACCCATACTTACTATTGTCAATTCCTCTCAATCAAAGAATCTTCCCAGAAGCTCTCAAAACTAGCCAGTTCCTATCACTCCTAAAGAATCCCACACTAGACCCATCCTGAGGCCCTCACCAGCTACTGGCCCATCAGTCATCTACCATACATAGTCAAGATCATTGATAGCAGTCTACGTTCAACTTCAATATCTCATAAATGCTAACTTCAGATCACAATGCAGCACAGAGAAATCCACCTTACACATCAGAGGCGATGCCCTCTTGACTAGAAATTATGATAATGATGATCCCTGCCTGTGTGAATCTCTCAGCTGCCTTCAGTACAGTCGATGACCCCCCCATACACACATTCAAGTCACAAATGGGATCCAAAGGCACTGGTTCTCTTCCTAACTTTCCAAACCAGAGTAGTATGTTCACATGGGATTCCCCGGGTCACAAAGGATCTCCATCGTATGTGGAGCCCCCCAGGCATCCATATTGTCTCCTGTGACCATCAACCTTTACATGGAGTGCTTGATGCTTTAATCACAGACACTCTTGTTTGAAGACATCAATTCAAACAAAAATTTGTTTGACTAAGTCGATAGAATAAAGCTTGAATTAAGAGTGTCAGAGTGAGATAGGTTACAAAAAAACTTCTAACCTGGTGATACTCTTCTACAGTTTGTTTTGATGATCTAGAAATAAGGAATGTTTTTGTTGAAAGTTTTTGTGATAAACATCCTTGGTTAAAAATAAATAGGGCAAAAGAACCTAAAAATAGGGTTCGAAATATCGTGTATGTGTATATATATGTAAATGTATTTGTATGTGTATATATGTATAACATGTGTATAGTAATGTGAAATATGAGATAACAGAAATTTAAGAAAAAATATGGTTTAATAAAAAGAAATACTTAAACCATATAGATTTAGATTGAATTTGTTGAAATGACGGATTGAAATTGGAGAGTCCCTTTACACATAGAGTTTTGGATTAAATCCGATGAAAAACCATTTTTCATGGAATGGATAATTTATGGTATCCATTCAGAGAAAATTAGATGGACAGATAATCATTCCGTAGGCCACATTCCTTTTTATATGTTAATCACAGATAACAGCATCAAGATTCACCAATATGTAGATGATACACAACTCTACTTGAAAGTCTCACTTGCTTTATACATCCAATGCCTTAAATACTTTTTGCACATCATCCAGACCTGGATGCCCATCACCTACCTGAAGCCTCAACTCAACCAAGACAGAACTTGCCAAGAACAACAAACAAAAGACAATACTGACCTGGCTCATTGACATGACGACTTTGTACCCCAAATCTCACTGAAATGCTAAATCCCTTCGATTCATCCTGTACATCATTCCCTCCCAATCTCAAAATAAGAGGTAGGCTGATACCAGCTCTCTCTTTCAAAGAAACTCCAACCATTTCTTCCAGAAACTGACTTCAGAACTGTTCTTCTACCCTTGTACTTTTACATCTGGATAGTAGTAATGCCCTAATCCTTGCCCACTTAGACTTCACCGTAGCATCCTGTAGGGGCATCCCAAATGACCTAGCATGTCTCTTCCAGGACCTGATAAACTATGGTCATGTCATCCTTATCCTGATGGAACTTCATTGACTCCTCTTTGTAGGAGAGTAGGGTCTGCTTCCTATGGTTACCCCCACTTTTTGCTGTGATTCTCTGGTTTTTTGACTCTAGTGTAGCTGTGGACCTGCTAATCAGCCCCCCAGCCCAGCTGTTCTCTCTCTAAATTGATACCATGTACTTTAGGTACATACCAGATTGGTTACTGGGTCGCCCTTGTGAGCTCCTGCAGTGTACCATAGGTACCCAGGGCATAGGTGCACCCTAGGCCTACCAGGGGCTGCAGCATGTATTGTGCCACCCATGGTTTGCCTTCCAAACTGACACCACAGGTCTGTTCATACAGCCTGGGTGAGGTGGTGTAATCACCCCTTACTTAGATATAGTATACCTATATCTATATACATATATAGACACATATACACCTATAAGCCACTCCTAAGGCAGACCTCGACAATCCTCGAGGTAGAGTGCTTGGTTTTATGTGAGGGGGTGCCCTAGCATGAGCTGAGCCCCTTTTCAGCTTACGGAACCATCTCCTTATAGCTGTTCTATGATATAGCCATACTATATACTCTTAAGTGCATTATAATCCTCGCGGTTAATGTTAACTTTGGTTTGGCTTTATCAAAACATGTCGTGTAAGGTGTCAAACACTTTGGAATACTACCCCACCCGCCAGTTCTGGTGGCGGGGGTAGCATTCCACCCTTCTAGAGGGAGAAAACATGTAGTTACTGGTTTACCCGGTTAAAGTTAAACAGAGCCTCATTCAGGACAAAAATTTGGGACAAAACATAAGTTTTACAGACATATCAGAGGAGGTGGCACAGTAATATGTAAGTAAATTGACAACCAAAATAAATACAAGTCAAAATAAGTTTATATAAGGTTGAGCCAATGGTGCACTTCACAGTTTTTCAGTATGCGCGCAGCTTTGCAAAGCGACATCGGGCACTTTCTGCAATCAAGATTTGTGCTAGTAACAATAAACATTAATAAATAGTATTTTTTTATTTGTAGGTTGAAAACTGTCTTTTAAATGTACAGTGAAAATGCTGTTAGTTTTATTTTCTCCAGCATGGCGCCAAGACAAAATCAGAATGCTTTGCACTAGTCCCATGCAGGAGAAGGCACATCACATGCTGTCACTACAATTGGGCCCATTGTCATTCTAAAAGTGCTAATCAGCTGCAGTCTCAGAATGACAATGGGCCAGTCCACAGTCTGCACAAGGTCCGGGAGGGGCGGCCGCAGGCAGCCTCTACAGATTAAAAGATAAGAGCGAGAGGCCCGAGTGAAATCTTTTATATTCACAGGGCCTCTCGCATGGGAAACAGCATTCCTTACTGAAATTTCCTATTTTGAGTTTAGTATAATGTCTGTAAGGCGTCCGTAATTTGAAATCCCCAAATTACGGACGCCTTACAGACATCGTACTAAAATGACGGATGGTCCGTGAAATTTACGGACGGTTGGGCACCCTATCATGGAGGCCTGCAGGGGACAGGAGACTCCCGTCTTAGCATTCGCTTTCAGTGTGACCACTCAAATGCCTAAAAAACAACATAAGGAGATCTTTAGATCTGATGTCTGCACCTCCCGATTCCAGCACCTTTCATACTCACAGTGGAAGCTGTCCACAAAGAACAGCGTCCATGCTGTGACTTTGTGCTTTGCAGCCACCATTTGAAGGGTCAAATGCACTGGGGCATTTCTTGTCAATTGCAACAGGGTCATACCCAGTTGAAGGCCCCTTTCATTAGGACTTATAAGGGTATATCATTTATGCAATCCAATTTGCTATATTTACTGGAAACATTATAGTTGCGAAGTGTGCAGTGCTGAATTTACGAATACATTGTGTTTCTGTAAAGTCTGTAGCACCATGGTCTGGCACTCAAGTTTGGAAGCTGGAACCCTAGGCCCATCGCGAGGGATCCTGTGAGTTTTAGACATCCTAAAAACTTGCTTCTGAAGAATCCTTTGTACGGATCGAATTTTGACTTTTATGAACCTTTTAAGTAGCAGGTCCTAAAGTCACCAATCTCAATAGCGCCTAATTAATTCACCACCGAAAGGTGGAGTGATGAGAGTGCCCTAGCGGGGATCGAACTTCTAATCAATATATCTGAGAGGGACAAGTTCATAACTCATGAGACAACTTACTTCAACGAGGAACCATTAAACTCGCTAGTTCTAACGCCTCTGATTTACAGCGCTTAGAAACGGCAGACGGATGTCCTGTGGCGCTACACCTACTGCTACTTGGGTGATTAACTAGAGCCCTCCCCTCTCCCTGTCATTTTCCGTGGGGCTTATACCATCCTAACAAGTGTAATTTACATAGCGCTTACACCCTTTCCATTTGTGTAATTAAAAAGTGCTAATAGCACTCAATGTGCCGGTGCTTAATTTTTCTGACCTCGGAAGGATTGATGCTCGAGACGGCTCAGCTTAGGCCAGGGCTTTAAGTGGAATGAAAAAACGGGGGTCTTTCAAAGGGGGTGGCCAATGAAATTAGGACGTGGCTTAAAAACACATACTCTAAAAAATCTATACTTAGCATAGTGTGCTGCCTGTCTGGTATTTTGATGTTTCTGTCTTTGCAAACAAGTAATATTATACCTCAAACAAGTCAGGTCAGGACAATGGTAAATGATAAATAAGCAGCAACTATGGCTTGTATATAATATTGAAAACGCTTCCACTTAAAGCCCTGGTGACACCAGGACAATGTTGCCGCTCCTGACTTTCAACAAGAGAAGGGAAATCCAGAGAGAAAATAACTCCCTGTAAACGATTTCCCTTCCCCTAAAACGCGCACCTGGCATGACATCATGCCATAACTGCTCCACTAGTGAGAAGTGAGCAGTGTGGGCTTGTACACATCCATGTGCCTGCTGTCACTGGAGTCCAGAAAAAAAGGGACTGCCTGTGCCAGGGAACAAAATAGAGCCCGATAGAGACCCGTTTCGAGGCCCCCTTTAAAAAACTGCTGGTGCTCAGACCCGGCCCACTTAAACCCGTGGCTTAGGCAGCTCTCTGTATCACATGGGTGAAAGTTTACATGATTCGCATTGTCAGCTGATGACCCAGAGCCCGCTCGCCCCTTACAGATGGTTTTTATAAAGGCCCAGATCCAGAACTCGTGGTTTAGTACCCAACACAATGAACATTTTAAAATCAAAATAAGTTCACCAAGCTCAACCTTTTAACCGTGGAGAACGTTCTCCACCAGGCAACTGTGCAATGAGGCGTCTGGGGTTTTAAGCCGTTAGCACAACCTTTAGGGCAGAACTGACAGGCTGTGCAGGAGTTAAACACTTCAAGCCTGTGGGGACTGTTCCCACCGCCCCCTCTCCTACCCCGAGGGCAACAGAGCACCGAGGCGTTGGGACACAAGCGTGCATGCAAGTAGCAGTGCACAGAGGAGCAGGAACACGACTGTCACCCCCCCACACACACACACACCATCTAGAGCAGAAATGCACAGAGGCCCAGGAACAAGACTAGGTATGCAAGGAGCTGTGCACGGAGGGGAAGGAACACAATGTCACCCATCCCACACACACAACCTAGGGCAGCAGTGCACAGAGGCCCAGGAACAAGACTATGCATGCAAGAAGCAGTGCACGGAGGACTGGGTTTCGACAGGCAGCTGAAACCGGAGCTCGGTGTCCACATGGGCGGTGGGGTGAGTGGTGCAGCAACCTGATACAGGGCCTTTTCTTCAGCACTCAACGGGTAAAAGCCAGCACAAGACTGCGGGCCCAAAGTGCGCGCGAGGCGGCGTGGATGGGGAGTGATGGGCGGGGCTGAGAAGTAAACAGGAAGCCACGCCAGGCTCTTTTACTTTCTGGGTCCCTTAAACCTATACGTGAGGAGGGGGTGTCAAATAACACTTCATGAAAGCACCTGAAACGATTAACTGAAATAAATGTCGCTAGATTTCAAAAGAAGATATTCCTTTAGAAATAGTTGATCAAATGTTAATAAAGAAGGCAGCAACCTTTACACCCCCCATCCCCACCCCCACCCCCCAGAACAATAACGCAGAGGCTGTTACACATTTCCATTGCTCTAAATACATTAATCCGGCACCTTCGGTGTACCATGAAGGCCAGTTTCATATTTTCACACTTATCTGACCTTATTCTCACCGAGGGTCATTTTCGTTAGCTCCATTAGTTCACCTAAGTTGCAGGGCTGGTGTGTGCAAGAATCCGAGAGGGCCTGCAAGCTGCCTTAGTAGAAGTTTCGAATCGCTGGGTTCGATACAGATGGCAGGCTGAGCGTGCTGCAGTGCTGAGCTGCTGACTTAGGAGCTAGAGAACGGGGTTCAAGCCCCGGTGTGGGCTGCATTATTTAATTTTTTTTTTTAAAACAGCGATCTTGGAGTGGGGGTGAGGGGAGACAAATTACGCTAAGGATGCGTTCTGGCTCCCACCTTATTTTCGCTTTTTGTTAATGACATCCCTGACTATTTGAACAGCTGTGCTAGCGATTCACCAAAACTTAATGGAGAGATGGTGCCTGCGCTACTTTTCGCGGACGATACCATCTTGATATCGCAAACTAAGAAGGGTCTCCAGGCCCTCCTGAACTCCTTTAGCACATACTGTATGAAGAAGGGCCTAGAGATAAATGTTAAGAAAACTAAATGTATGGCTCTAAATCCTCCCAAGCCTGATAGAGGGACCTTAAGTTTGGACGGCCAGGTCCTGGAAACAGTGGATAATTTTTCCTATCTGGGGGTAGTGTTAGACTCAAACCTAACCTGGAAAGATCAAATTGAGAAAAGTAAGATGTCCTACGCCCATAATGTTAGACCAATTATCAGTAAATTAAATACCTGCTCAAGTAAAAGCATTACACCTGCACTTGAGCTATTCAAATTCAAAACTCAGTCTGCTGCCCTTTATGGGGCTGAGATATGGGGGCCATGGTCTAAGGACAGCTTCTATGGACTGGATAATAGATTCATGAGATCTAACGTAAGGGTCCCCATAAGTACACCTTTGATACCACTCCAAATGGATCTGAATTTTAGAAGAACTGATAATTATACAATTTTAAGACCACTAATGTTTTGGGTAAGACTATGGTCTGTTCCCGAATTGATTGACTATAGGAAAGGACTCGAGGAGATATTGGGTCTTGACTCTATGCACTCCATTGTATGGCTCAAGCATATTAAAAAATGGTTCCTTATCTTGGGCTTACCACAGTTCTGGGAAAGCCCGGAAGGGTTACCGTCTAACGCAAAACCTATGTTGAAACAAGCATTTTGGTCCTTTATCTCCATTCGCCTAGCAAATGGTAATAGTATTGGTTCCCTTACCAAAAATTTTTTAAACTTCAAGGAAGAGACCCTTTTTGAGGCTTTTTTGGACGAGATTGAGCCCCCGCTCGCGAAGTCTCTATTCTTGAAGTTTAGGTATGGGAATCTTATGACAAGCTGTAATGTTGAACGCTGGTCTAAGAGAAATGGTGATGGTGTTGACCCTACACAGGGGAAGTGTGCAATGTGTTCAGGCTCTTATATGGAAGATGAGAGCCATATCCTTTTTTTCTGCCAAGCGTATGATAAAGCAAGAAAAAAGTGGATTAAACCCCTGTGTAATACCCTAGGAATAAGAACATGTTCCCAGGCCTATAGGATTGTAAAGACTAATACCCTACAAATTGTAGTGTTTAGTATTAGTAGATTTCTCCTCTCAGTGTATTTTGCTAGAAGGAAGGTTGGTCAACCATTATGAGAAGTTAAACCATGTACATACTTTGCCAACCAAATGATGTATGACTTCGTTCCTCGTTATCAAAATGTAAAATGGTGACAAAATGTATTCTCTTTGTATACATGTATATCTATTTTGTACTGAATATGGTTTTAGTATTCTTTTAAAAAATAAGGACATATTTTAAATTGTATATCGTAATGTGTTGTATGATATGCTGTATGTTTTACATGTATCTTTTATGGCTGAAACAGTCGAAATAAAGATCAAATTGAATTGAATTGAATTGAATTGAATTGAATTGAATTGAAAAAAAAATTACACATGGAGGGGGAGACACATAGTAAAAAAAAAACACGGTTGAGAAGGACAAATGTAACATCTAAAAGCAAGTACAACAAGCAGTGCATGGAGGTGCCTCAACTAATAACGCTGCTAACTTTGGAGCAGGAAAACAGGGATCAATCCTCGGCATGGGCTGTATCATTTAAGTGTGATTTAATTATGAATAAATTAAACATAAATAAACAGGGTCTGGTAAGTGTAGGAAACTGGCAGATGTGGAAATGCAAGCAGCAAAGAAAAAAAGTAGTCCCTAAATAAAAAGATAACAGCATAAGTTAACTGTACTTGCTCCATGCTGCTTCTTCCAGAAAGGGAAAAAAAGGAAGTGATGTATCGGGCAACAATGAGCAAGATAAGAACAGCAATGCCAGATTCCACCAATGGCAAACCACAAAACAAAGACAAATGCAATGGGTGGAGTTTCAGTAGTAATACTGATTACTTGATGCCTCATAGAGGCAGGGCAATGCGCTGCTCTATGCAAGACCTAATGAGGGCCCTGCTTTTATAATTCATGAATTAAATATATCTTTGCTGCTCACTGACTGCCCAGAAAATTATGGGTGTGGGCTCCTACTTGTCATGGCCATTGGCGTAGCAAGGGGGGCTGTCTGCGCTGGGCACATGAGTTTTGGGGGCGGTGATGTCCCCCAGCTCACTCCTGCGCGCTCGGGGCAGCAATCGCCCCCCACCCCCACTCTTCAGTTTGGCCGTTGCGAGATGTGGGACGGCAACAAGCTGAAGAATACGACAGCCCCCCTTTCCCCCCGCTCCTCAATGCGGCCACCATACGGCAGCAAACACAGGGACCGCCCCGGGCGGTCAAAGGTCTAGCTATGCCACTGGTCACGACGTAAAAATGAATCAACTACTCTGCATGTTAGAATGTTGGAGTGCTGTGTAAAAGAGATTAGTTCTACAAAACAAAAATGCCAGATTTTATAAATGGCTCAGTTTGAACAGTCCTATATAAGCCCTACACAAGCTTGGCCTGAACTTTGTGCAGCCTGCAGAAGTAGTAAAACAGAGCATTAGGGGACCCACTGCTGCTGGAATAAGTGCTCTCCATTAGAGCTTTGCTTTGCTTCACAGAGAGGAATTCTAATATCAGATACTGTTATTACGAACTCATGGACTGGTTCCTCCGATCATCTTTCTGGCGTCAGGAAGGGCATTTAGTGATAGCTCAAGGCATTTAGCTGAACACAGCCGGTTATTGTCTTCTTCCGTTGGATCAGCAGATAGAAAATTTACGGATTTAGATAAGTAAAAGAAGGTTGAACTCTGTGAACTTTAATAACGATATAACCAGAGAACATCCGAAATGCAAAACAAATCCTTGATAATCTAATGCCACTCGCGCCATTGCAGAAGCACTCAATCCTGACACACGTGGGAAGAAGAAAGCAGTTTTACACTGTAAACCTCTGAGCCTGAAAGTGACAGTGAATCTTGTGCTGGCCTGTCTGGGAATAGGGCAATGACAGAAGGGTTATCTCAAATAGCCATTGTGAGCTGCTGTGTTGTGACCAACGCGTGCTGGTTCCTTAATGTTAAGTGCATTAACTCACACACATGCTCTCTCTTGTTAGCTAGGTGAGTTTTTGACAGACTTTAAAATACACTATTTGCCACAAGTTAGCTCTTGGATATAATCATATTATGTACTATTAAGGTAGATTTGGAAGCCAAGCGTCCTGTACTTATGTAAACTCTGTTTCAGGGCTAGGGTATGTGTGCTGTAGATTTCCCGGGGTATTTTCAAGGAACAGAGATCCCTTACTTGTAGGATATCACACAAAATTGACACATTGAGATACGATGAAGTCTACGTTTGATGTCCAAATAGAAAAAAAGATATTTTTATTCAGTCATAAGATAATACCACATTAATCAAGTGGGGAAAAAACTGAAAGAAAAAGCAAAAGCCTTTAAACTCAGACATTACTCTGTGTGGCCACAATGAACAATGAAGTTATACCACATATGTTCACAGGTACCTATGCTCATATGAACAATTACATATTAACATTTCGAGTCATGGTACTCTTGTCAACCCGGAGGTTCCCTTAGGGTTAGTAGGTCTAACATTTGCTCCTCTCTCTATGCGCTGAAAGTCGGTAGAGTCCTGGAACCTATCTTCCCATGTTCTAAGCTGTGTGGTTTAAGATGGTCCTGATAAAAAAAGCATGCAAAGATTTTTTGACCAGGAAAAAGAAGTAGGTATTTTTTATTTTCTCTGACCCCCCAGTGCCTGGGATCATTCGTCTCCTACTGTGTTCATTGGGCTCTTCAGAACTGAAAGATAGTGTTGTCCCAATCAATCAGAAAACTCTGAGGCACTTGCTTAGAGAAGGGCCAGGAGGTGACATAATCATGATAAATGGGCAAAAACATGATGAATGGGCAAAAACGGTTTTCTAAGCATGTAACACAATTTTCATCTGTGGATATAAGTGATATTCTTACAACAAATAATACTGTGATTCCAGGGTTGGATAGCAACATTTAAAATTGGTGAAGTGCGGCACCCAAAAACTCACTGAGATGCTGCTGGCCAGTGTCTCTCCCGGATGACGAGCCGGAAAGGGAAAGAAGATGGTTAACTTCCTGCTCGAATCCAAGCAGCTCCAGGTGTGGCTGGAGCAGGTTAACCCAGTGCTCGTTTTGAGGATGGGTCCTGTGCCTGCAATCCATCATCTATTTTACCGTGCTGGGATTGTTGGCTCTGAATTGCGCATGTCTTATAGGTCAGTCAGGGCCGGACTTGGAACCAAAACCTACCCTGGCAAAGTGCTTGTTTGGCCCCCCTGGGGGTTGGGTGTGCGGCCGAGCTGTTTGCCAGGGACGGTTTCGGCCGATTTTGTTACAGGGGCGGAAATTTACAGCTATACTGCAAAAATGGCCCCTGTAACAAAAACAGCACTCCAGGGGCCCAAAACCCGCCCCCATCGGGGAAATGCTTGGTGCCCGCTACGGCCAGTCCATCCCTGATGTCAGCTGTAGACAGCGGACCAATCTGACGTGTTCCTGAGCACCTGCATCAGTCATCCTGCAATCTGCAGGAATCAGCCCTGCACCCCCATCACACTTTGTGCTACAATACGGGCCGGTGGCACACAGAATAATAAAATGGTAATCACCATTTTATTAATCTGTGTTTACCTGCTGTGCTTGCAGCAGGCAGGGAGACGCTCCTGCCCCCTTGAGGAGGAACTGCGTCTGAGTGTGACTGCTGCAGTCACATCTAGTGCTGAGCTCGAGGGTTAGGGTCGCTGTATTGAGAAATAACATTCAGGTTTAAAAATATCTGCTGCAGAGTTCTTTGTGTCTCCTGCAGTTCTCAGGCAACAATAAGAATGTCAAGATAGTGATTAATGTTCCTGCTAGAGAGAAATCCGAGTTTTGTCTAGTGGCAGTTTGGACTCTGCATAAAGTAACACAGAGGGTAAAAATGCTTCCTGTGAAGAACATGTCCCATGCAGATCACAGAATTGCATGTTATGTGGATAGTTCAGTGGGTTTCTGCCTTTGCCACAGATAGCTTTCTGTTACTTGAAGTTTGTAAATTACAATCGTAATATAGCACAGTGACCTATGAACTATCATTAAAGAGTTGCATGCACACTGCATAGTATAGGTTAATGTAATTTTTTTTTCACCAATCTTTCAATAATCTAATGTTGCTAAAATGGGTTTGTTTTCGTAGAAATGCATTCTTATTAGTAAAGCCAACCCCTAACACAATGGTGCGTTCTAAATCCTGAGTGTGTGCTTCTCTAGACCAAACACTCTTAAAATATACTGACTACTAGTGTGGATGACATGCAAATCCTACGCCTTGTAACCCTCATTATCATTTGTAATATTTTCTATAAACTGATTTACACACATATGATTCATTGTCTCTGTATAATGTGTGTGATGTAAAGTGATCTGACACCCTACACTTGTGTGAGTAGCGCTACAAACAAATGAAATGCATGTGATAGGGGCTATGGTAAGATTGGGGACATTGTTGGAAGGTAGTAGTGAGGGAATCCGTGGAGAAGGAGGTCATGCAGGGCCGGTGGCAAAAACGATTGTCCCACCGGGCGCCACCAGTGCTAAAGCCGGCCTTGTGCATGCAAGGCGTTTTTTGCGTTCAACAAAATAAAATGGTGGGACATGTTATTGATGAAAGAAATATTTTTATTAAAGAATTGGCAACATGTGAATTATAAGAAAATGTTCTATATAGAATCAGCCACAGGTTCTATTTAGGCAAATTAGTAGTTTATGCTTGTAGTAATGCATCGTTATCAAATAAAATTAACGTGCTAACTGGAAAGAGGCAGTAACAACGTCTGGTTTCTTTAAACAGCATTTTCTGCGATAATGAAAAAGTAATTGAGCGTTTATGAACTTACGCCCCTCTATTCCCCCTCAAAATCAGTAAAGTATAATAGATATAAAAAAAATGCATGTTTCCTTTTTAGAGCATAATGAATGAAGATCAAATATAAAAGCAACTAGTAGATAAAAAATAATTTTTGTTACTTTAGTATATATAATAGGTACAACAATGTACAGAGTCTTCCGTACATTCTTTTCTCAATAAAAAGTAGGCCAGTGACATCACATGATCTGAAAATTGTATATTGGCATGAGATGGTGTGCCCCAACCTAAATGCAGCCTTATCCCCATGTCTATCATTTCTATAGCTGAAACCTGGGGATTAGTATCTTGGGATGTCGGTGGCCGAGCGCTAGGCACAGCAGGCACTTTTCAAGTTGCACATATTTTTCAGAAGTGGAGCCTACTCAGCATGGAGAGCAGTGTTCGCAGTTCGCGTTATTACATTGATATTCTGTTCCTTTTCGAATGTATAGAGGAACGAGAAAAGGCCTGGCGGCTACAAGATTAGACGGAAGGGGACTAGTCAATAATCCTGCTTTGCAGGATTTGCGGTCACATGCTGCGTTGCAAGGAATTAAAGCGACCGGAAATACATGAAGCAAAAGTGAAGGTTACCGCCCGTAATTTGCAATTGTATCATTCACAGGGTAGGAAACCCGAGAAAGACGTCACGAATTGCGCTAAGAGGATCCGCGCGCTATGACTCATTGAGTACGGAGCGCGTGCCCAGCTCACAGCTGCCCCAGAATAGAGTCAGCGTGCACCGCCGCCATCAGTGAATTCGTGCAGGACGGTGGACATGTCGCAGGTCACAATGTACATTATTCTATGTTGTACTGAGAGGCGGCTTACATGGGCGATACTGGGCTCTCAGAATATGGATTTTACACATGAAGGCTCATCGGTGGATTAAATTACATGCCAGATGGAATCTTTGTAGCATAGGATTGAAGCACAGAAGCAATGCCATTCGCTGGTCGCTGTTTTTTTTTATTACATGTGCAAGAATGAATACATGCTAGCAGTGTCTGTGGTTGTTAGTGAACAACAAAGTGTAGATTATTCACCACTGGTTAAACGTATTTCGTAGAATAACTCTTTAGGTCAATGGAGCATGTTAATTTTACCAGTGGTAAGGGTGTAAATCAATATTTTATGACGCATTTAATGTACCTTCTAATTTGAGTGCCCACTGTGAGAATTTCCTCTTCATATTCTGGGTAGAAAAGAGGAATGGTGCGGAAACAAACGACATTTTATTTAATTTGCTTTGTAAATTACAATTTAAGTGAAAAGATATTGCTACCAGGTATTGTAGCCAGCGGGGATCTCGATTTTAATGAAGCAGTACACACAATTATTTGCTCATACTCATACATTAAAGATTTCCCAATATTTATTGCTGGATTCATAGTTTAAGATGTCTGCCTGATGCATGTGTCACTATTCGAAAACATTACATACACTCATAAGAGGAGTAAACCGCTTTAATCTCACGCTTTTGGCTGTTTAATCCTACTCCCAGAGAGCTTCTGTTTCAGTGCAAAAAATGTACGTTCCAAAACTGCAGTGGCTAACACACTCTTTGGGGCACATGCATCATTGGTTTTTGCATTCGCAAACGGTGCGAATCGCAAAATTCGGCCGTTTGCGAATGCAAATCCAATTTTTGAGATGCATCATTTTCTTTTTTTTCGCAATTTAAGAAATCGCAATTTTTTGCGATTTCTTAAATTGCGATTGCATTTATGCATCATCTAAAAAAATGTGAATTCGCACATTAGAAGTGTAAAATTAGCATGAAGTCAACCTTCATGGTAATTTTAGAAAAGTTTCAAAATGCACAAAAGTGCATTTTTGACACTTTCATTTTACACTCACACATGCCCTTGGGCATGTATGTGTGAAACATGGACTGTATGTTACATTTCAGGGGTGCAGGGGGGGTCCTTTGGACCCCCCTTGCACCCTAGAAATTGCATTCTCATTTTGCGATTCCTTAATTGCGAATCGCAAAATGAGAATGCCTTCCCATTGATTCCTATGGGCCTCTAGGCCCATAGGCATCAATGTAAAGGGATTCCTTATTTGCGATTCGCAAAATTGAGAATCGCAAATAAGGAAAAATAAGAAATCGCAAAAATATGTGCGAATTTTTAATGCATAGGTATTTGCGATTTCTAAATTGCGATTCCTTAATTTTCGCAATTTAGAAATCGCAAATACCAACAATGATGCATATGGGCCTTAGTAAATTCAACCCTTTGTCACGCATGAACTCTGAGCACAAGCAAGCTTTTTGTTTTAGCACTGCGACTTGCGAAACAACTTTATTTTTGAAAATATTTTCTCAGCACTCCAGTGCAACCTTCCCCTATCATAGCCACTTTTTTTGGCTTTTCTTGTTGTGTCTCAGGATGACCTGACCCTGAGATGGTCACCCAGATGTCTTGCAAGATCAATGACAAGAGATGCCTTCTCCCCAGACATTGGGATGGCCATACTGTTTTAAAGCCATTTCTACCTCAGATAGAGAACCACACAGGCTTTTGAGCTCTCACAACCCAGCCCACTGGTGTACACATATCGGGAAGCGTCTATCGCTGCTTTGGCGCATTTTTCTTGGCCACTACACCCACTTTAAGCCATATGCAAGCAAAGCAGCCGCCTTACAACGGAATTGTTTTCTATGGTCAGTTAAGAGTGTTCATACAAAAAGAAACTCTTAATTTAGTTGCTTGAGTCGGGAAATATTCTACCAAAGAGATACTTCTAAATGCTGAGAGTCTCAATACATCCTTGCTTTCCTTTAACATTGAATTACTACGATTGCATTTTCAACAAGAGAAGTTTTGAACAATTTAAATAAAAAATAAAATGGATGGGTCCCTTGCTTGTTGTTCGCAGATGCAGTTAATATTTTCATTTTTTTAAATGGCCTCTTGATCCCAGCTGCCTGTATTGTTGAAATGTTTAATCAGTAATTGCTTTTGGTAATGCAGGTGTAGAGTTATATATATTTCTTTATTCGGGTGCAATGCATCCATAAAGGATACAATCGAACATTCATACAAAAGAGAAAAAGATACATCGCATAAGAAGTAAAAAAAGCAGTTCAAGCAGCTAAAACATCATAAAAAAAGTAAAACAATACAGATCGATAAAAATCTAGTAGACATGAGTACACACACCCACATGCTAAACGGACCTAACCAGAGCAGGCCGCACAGGTTCAGTCAATTCTAAATAACCTGGATCTGTGGGCTGCCCGCAAAAAACTTATCACTGCGCAGAATGTGAAGGGGTTAGGTAACAACTGTAAGTGCCAAAGTTCCACTTTAGCTTGCCTAAATTTCAAACATTTTAACAATGGCCGGAGGAAGCGTTGTCTGCGCAAAGAGAAAAATGTGCACAACAATATAAAATTCAACATGTCCTGATGAGATCAAAGATCGCAGCCACAGGGACCACGTTGGTCTGGCAGGAGAAAAAAGACAGCCGGGGAAGCTAAAAAATGATGACGCTGATTGAATCTGAAGCGTGTGATTAAGAATCTATCATGAGCACTAGATAGGACTGAGAGTTATGGTTCAATGCCAGGTACCTATTTTAACATTGCATAGGCCCTTACTGAGAGTTTACTAAGCTCGATGTTTTCGCACTTTACAGTTGAAAATTTGTGATATAAATCTTTTGGAATGTTAACACCCCCCAAACTTAAAGTGTCATGTGTAAAGAAAATATCTGGCCTGCCTATGGCCTAGAAAGACTACTTTACGTATTGTATCCAAGGTATTTTGTTGCCATGTCCCAATGCCAGACAATCCCATACGATCATGCGGTTTAAAGTTTTATATTCAGAATAGCATTTCTTTATCCAGCACGCTAAAGGTTTGATTGCCACTTGTTCTGCCAGGTAACCTATCCCTAACTCTTCATGGACAGACCAGGCTGGCGTGCCTTGGGGGATTTGCAAGATCCAACGCAGGAATGTACTTTCGGCCACCTGTAACCTATGTGGGGGCACATACCCCCAGAATTTACTGCCATATAGAACTCTAGAAATACCTTTAGACTTCTACAGTTTTAAAATGACCTCCAGGGCCCATTAACCCAACCTACTTGCAAAACTAGTGATGGCTTCCAAGGATTTATTCAGCTCGCTCAGCTTCCCTTCTAAGAGGGCTTCTCTTTGACTTGGTCCTTTTTACGGGGTCATCCCTAAAGTCTTTGCTTTTCACCCAGCTTTTTTTTCTGACTTGGTGTTGGTGGTTTTAGGACTCTGGGCACTTTAGCACGGCTGTCAAGTGTAAAGTGCGTGTGCTCTCTGTGTAAATATGGTAAGATTGGTCTACACCTATTTGGCCTATTTAATGTACCAGTCAGTCCCTTGTAAAGTGGTATCTCATATACCCAGGGCTGATAGATTAAATGCTACTGGTGGGCTTGCAGCACTGATTGCGCCACCCACCAAACTAGCCTCTGCCATTGCAGGGCCTGTGCGCGCAGTGTCACTGCCGCTGTGACATGGCACCTAAAGTGTCTGCCATGTCTGCCCCCCATTAACTACATGTCAGTCACCCCTAAGGTAGGCCCTAGCTAGCCCCATGGGCCGGGTGTATTGTAGGTAAAAGTTAGGACATGTACTTTAAGTGTGTGACATGTCCTGGTAGTGACAAACAGCCATTTTGTGTTCTCGCTACTGTGGGGCTACCCTCCCATAGGAATGCATTGGGGATTCCCTGATAAGTGTTTCAGTGGTAATTTCTGATATGAGGGGAGCAGCGTGGTCAAGTTTAGTATATGTGGAATGGTAATAATAAATGCTGCGCAATGGTGTGCGCAGTTTTACTATAACTTTTAGAAATACCACTTTTAGAAGTTGGCATTTCTGTGTGCTATGTGTCTACCTTTCTGATGTGAATTGCATGTCTGGCTTTTGAGTGGCAGGGGCTGGGAGGTGTGTGTGGCACCAGGAGGGGCAGGGTGAGTCAGCACTAGGCTGAATGGGACATCTGCATATGGTGTGGTGGGAGGAGTAGTCCCTGGTCCCTGAATAGGCCTTTGCCTAGCCTGTACAATGCTGGCTCCGCCCCCCTGTGGTATGTCTGATGACGAGGCCCATCCTGACAAAGTGGAAGTGGAGCCTTGTAAACAAAGTGCTCCAATTCCCCCCTGAACCAGTTGCAGCTGGTTCCCCCAAGCCCTGTACTGCAGACAAAGAAATGTCTAGTATAAATATAGGGGCTAAGACCCCATAAGTTGATCTGTTCCTGTGCTTACTGGGGTTTGCTGCTGCTGGGGCCCAGGAGGAACAGCCATAAGGGCTTGCCTTCCTGCTGGAGGGCCCTGTGTGCTAGCCTCCCTGGGCCCAGCTGGGCCCCCTGACCTTGAAGGACTCACAGCACCTTGTGAGCGCTGCATCTCTCTTTATCTGGCACAAGAGGAGTGTTTTGGGCTTTAACTTGCAGCACTGGGATTCGTTACATTTGGGATGCAATCCTGATGTGGGGATTCCCCCACCGCACATTTATGATATTCCTGGTGGGACCCCCCCTTTATGCTTCTTTGGTGCCTGCTGATAAAGCGGGAGCGAACCATGCATTTATGATATTGCAGGTGGGATCCCACCCCACCTTTATGCTTCTTTGGTGGGTGCCCACCCCGCATTTATGCCTGCTGATAAAGCGGGTGCCCACCCCACATTGCACAGCTGGGAAATCGCCACCGAGATCGGAGGCGCGTCAGGAAAGGTGTCTGCCACAGCCAATGGCAGCGCGGCCGCAGGGGAAGTTAGGTGAGTGAAGCCTGATCCTGGGTGGGCTTCCCCCTCCTGGAAGAGGAAGCCGAGAGCCCTTTGAAGTGCCACCTGAGAGCGAAACCGGTGTCTTAGAGCAGGACGGTGTCTCGCGAGTTCTGCCAATGGCCCAGGAAGATAATGGAGCCTCGCAGGCTCCCTCTCGTCAGCGCACGCCTTCCCTGCAATAAACAACCCCCACGGAGGAGTCCACAAGGTGACGCATTCGTGAGCCGGGGTTCCGTGAGTAGAGGAGAGCCCCGCGTATTGCTAAATCGGCCAAAGTCCGGAGAGCCTGCCCAGAACAGCCCAATGAGTAGGTGACTGCAGAGGGCACACAGAGGAATCGCGTGAAGAACCCAGTGAGTGAGGGCTTCGCTCTGCATATTGTTGTTGCCAGTGTCTGTTCTTGTCACAGCTGCCCCACCTGACAGTAGACAGCTGCAACGCCTCAGGGCACATTGTTGGTGCTCATTCCTTTGGCCACATTTGTCTGGTAGGGCCCAGAGGGCCCAGAAGTGCCAGTGCCCCCTTTTGTTTTTCAGTTGCACCACCGTAGTGGGCAACTGCAACGTTGGGGCATGTGTTGCTTGAGAGAGTTCCTGTGAGGGCCTCAGAGAGGAGCCCCAGGGTGCCAGTGGCTACAGCTTTCTGCACAGCTGCACTACAATTAGCTGCAGCTGCCACATTTAGGCCTGCGCAATTGCGCACTTTTGAGAATCTGCTGCATTGGCAGTCAGCCCTGGCATTTCGGGACAGTGGGCATTTGAGCTACAGTGAAAGGCCAGTTGGCCAGGGGGTCAGTTCTATGTTGGTAGGACGCAAGGCCTAATGTGAATACATAATGTGATTTATGCTTGTGATGCCTATGACATAAAGAGTTTATGTTTAGGATGTTCTTGCATACTGCGATTATGCTGGTGAGGCCTAGTGCATAATGTGTTTATGCTAATGAGGTTTGAGGCCTAATGTGATTTATTGCCTGATGTCATGTTATGATATTTTAGGATGGTGTCTAATACTAATGTGATAATGCTTAGATCATTATGGAACCAGTAGTTACTGGTTGTGTTTCAGATTTACTTACCTGTTCTGATGGTTCTGACCATGGCCCGATTGGCCTGGTCCTGTATATAATCCCCTGTGAATATTGCCTAGTGCCAGTTGGCACAGTGTAAATGTGTGATTAAGTTTCGAAGGTGTTTATGATAATACAAAGGCATTTTTATATAACCTTGTGTGGAGTTCCTTTTTGTGGTGTGCCTAGTGTGTTGCTGCTGTGTGAGTGTGTTGCGCAAATGCTTTACACATTGCCTCTGAAATAAGCCTGACTGTTGGTGCCAAGCTACCAAGGGGGTGAGCAGGGTTTATATTCAGAGTGTAACTCCCTTGCCCTGACTAGAGTGGTGGTTTCTGCCTATCTTTGACGCAAGCCTTAGCCAACCAGAAATCTCATTTCTAACATCTTCCCACTGTAGTTTATCATCGAATAACACTCCTAAATAGGGAGAGGCCGGGACCTTACTAAGGGTATGGTTGCCAGCTTTAAAGCTTTTAGTACGGAGATCACGGAACTCACTACTAAGACATAGAACTTAGTATAATTCACAGACAGGTCCAGACTGTCCATAAATGCCACAAAACCATCTATTAAAACCTGCAGGCCCCACCCCATACGGGCCATGAGTACTGTATTATTGGCATGGAGTAGGCCTGGCAACGGTCTCCTGCCTACTCCAGGGGAGACTGATTGGAGGGCCAGGATGACAGCTCAAGGCCATTAATATAAACAGAGAATAAAAAAGCTCTAGGATACAGCTTTTTACCCACCCCCGTCTACAATTAAAATGATTGAAAAGATCTCCCTCATGGGAGAATCTCATAGCTGCTGTTGTGTGGGCATGGGGTGATGTCAGTAGATGGACAATGCAAGGATCCACTCCCAGAGAAGTTAATATGTCCCACAGCTTGGACCGATTTACCCATTCAAAAGCGAACGTGAGGTCCATGAAAGCTAAATACATAGCCCCAATTTGGGCCACTGTGTATTTAGATATCAGAAGGTGAAGACTAGGCATTGGTCCGTGGTTGACAAACCTTCCCACAAGCCATATTGTGCTTCCGATAAAATGTGGTTATCTGTAGCCCACAAAGAAAATCTTTTTAAGAGTACCGGACTCAGGACCTTGACTACGGCTCCAATGAGGGAGATTGGTCGATAAAATTGGGGATTATCCTTATCTCCTTTTTTAAAAATTGGGACTATGATGGTGGTGGACCAGGAGGGCAACGTCCCCTTCGAGGCCGCTGCATTTAGGACTTGTGTCAATAAGGGAGCCCAAATCTCAGTGTTATCGCGTAAAAGGTCCGGGGTATACCATCAGGGCCAGGGGCCTTATTGAACGCCAAGAACTCAATGCTTGAGGCTATCTCCTCCAAGGAAAAACTAATGGGTGATACCGCCACCCAGGAAGGTATGTCTACGCTGCTCTCGCTGTGACAGGCTACATTATAAACCTTTTCAAAAGGAGACACCCTCTGATCTTGTGCGATGTGGTGGCAAACTGTCGGATTGGCTGGTTCTACGAAGCAATGGCTATTGATGATTTTCCAGAATAAAGTTGAATCCCTCAGTTTGCCCGCTTTGGGTAAGCCCTCTTAGGCCTGCTTTTGGAGTTGGAGCCTGCGCTCTCTCGGCGACTCTTTATAAAGGCGTCTGCATGAGGGCACTCTATCTTTCTCCTGTGGTACCTGTTTCAAGGCTGCTTTTAGCCTCCTTAAGGCCTGCAAACACTTGTTGTCAAACCATGAGGGGGAAATCAGCGCCCGCCCCGTTGCCTGTGAAGTTAAAAGACCAGAATCTCTCTGAGTGATGGAGGAGAACAAGCTTAGAATTTCCTCACTCGGTGTGTTAAGACTCAGACATACGCCTATCTCTTTCTGGCATGAGGAGAAAATGCTATGATTAAAGGCCTTTACGTCTATACTCGCAAATCGAAGGAAGTGTGCCTGGCTCCTACTGGGACCTATGGTGGAGTGGCCCAGCCCTGTCACTACCAGTGTCAGTGGGTTAGGGTAGCTAAAAGGACTATACTCTACATAAAATGAGCCAGGGACCTCTCCCAATAGTGCTATCACGAATATAAAATCTAAAATCGTAGAACCTCACCCTTTATAGGTTGGTGGCAATTGAGAAATAGGCCCGGGTACCAAAGATCTAAGGTGTTTACCAGATTATGAGTGAGTAATAAGTTGTTTAATTGCTTCCTTCCCTTCCATTGTATGCTCCATGTGGAGGTCGTCTGAAAGCGAGCAGGGTTGGGCAGTCGACTGGTTCTTCACAAATGATGAACACAAATGACAGTTGAAATCACCCCTAGAATAAAATTCATGTGCCTCCTCCTTTATCCAGTCAAGGGCACAATTTAAGGCATTAAGATTAGGGGGCCCACCCTCTCCCCTCTTGGCATTGTAAACATTGATTATAACAAGAGTGGGTGCTCTCCACATATGAAAATCTATACCTTGGAGAGCCTGAAAATCCAGCTTTAAAATCTTTACGTCTTAACATAGGTCTGGGGCCTGATCCAGCGGGCTATAGAAAATATATCATAAACAACGCTACCCAACTTCATAACCTATAAACAGAATTCTATACTAAATATGGACCCATTTATAAACCTGATATATTTTGGGCCTACTGAATCAGG
This sequence comes from Lissotriton helveticus, assembly GCF_964261635.1. Classification (NCBI taxonomy): domain Eukaryota; kingdom Metazoa; phylum Chordata; class Amphibia; order Caudata; family Salamandridae; genus Lissotriton; species Lissotriton helveticus. Next base: position 871,538,530 of record NC_136068.1, on the reverse strand, counting down.
TGGTCAGAATAAATCTATATACACATTATCTACAAACTATATACATATTTATACATTTGCAGAAAGAATATTGTCATTAGAATAAAACCCAACCATTTAAACGACCACCATAGGCGACGTGATCTAGCTAATAGTAACCTACACTTCTGAATAACCAAGACCAGCTTGTTTGTCAAAAGTAAGATTTTAATTACTAAATTATGATATATAAGTTGAAAGTTTTATGAATGAAATTTATTAGCAATAATGCAAGCATGATTATAATGAAATAGGAGAAAATTATTATTTAAGCAATTGAAACAATTTTAAAGAAAATATATAAAGTTTAGCATTTTCTAAAACCTAATTCCCTAACTGAGCTAAATAGATAGAAATTAAAGTAAAGTTCTTTGAGGATTCTTACGTGCTCCACGCAAAGTCCAGCAGCACATCACCCTCATCGGAAAGTCAGAAAGCAGCAGCCAGCCCAACCCTAAGGGCATGACTTTTTATACCTTTCTACGCTAACTAAACTAGCAAAGGAAAGTTTTCAGAAATCCTCGACGTCCCATTGGCTGAGAGTGACAAGTGACATGTCACCCGTTTCTCAAAAAGTTCCATAAAATCATATTTCATAGAGACCATTGTTCCTTCCACGTGAAGCCAGAAGCTTCCTCATGTTGCAACAAATGTATTAAGTCATTCTCGCAGCGTTCATAGACTTTCAATACAACTTCCGCGGATGCCAAGTTAAGGACTGACAAAATGTTCACTTTCGACCTTGGCCATGTCCGACAGAATGATGTCAGCTCATCAGTTTTTGCTTTGTGAATGCAGCTTCAATAAACGCTTTAATTCAGAATGGGCGTCTCGTGACTTTCTGCAGAACTATATGTCAGCTCTTTTTCTGCGGTTCAAATGACTAGGCCCAAAAGCAGGCAACTTATGTTTTCTAGTATAAAACAAACACAAGAAAAGTATTAATGTAAGAAATAAAGTAGATTCTGTATCCACCCCATGGTTTACTAATTAATTAACCCACCCGATTAATCAAAATGTTACCTAGCCATTGCAAACAAATAAAGCAGCGTTTATATTTACCAGTCTCCGTTTTTCCATGAGACCCATATGCACCTAGAATAGTAGAAATGACATCACACAGACAAGGAAAAGCAAAACAAGCACATGCTTCTTTTAAGTTTGCAGCAATTAATAATGACAAAAACGAAAACAATAATTTATTTTATTATTTTGCACGAACAAAAAGATGCAACATTTATGCACGTTTATGAGCACACATGTTAGTCCCCCCACGTGTATAGTTTAATCTAAGTTGTATTAGCACGACATATCACAAATCATTAATATTATTATTCATGTTATGGAAATGTGACTTCGCGAGTTTAAACAAAATTTTGTTTTCTATCTCGCTCCATCAACTCCCTCATCTGGTGATTAACAAATCACCACACCAGCACTCAAAATTTTGGTAAATTAAATTTATAAGAAATCGATTCAAATTCATTTGTATCAGTAAACCTAAAAGTCTGTTTCTGCATAATCTTTGCAATTAACATGACGCTCTCTATGTAACTCCTGTAATTCGATCTCCCTTTCTTCTTCTTTTCTGAGTTTATAGATTCTTTTCTTTTCTTTCAATTGTTTCTTTCTTTTATGTAACAAACAACCTAATTTGGTCAAAATAAAAATGAATACTATTATAATCAAAGGTGCCAGAATCTTGCCAAGAATTGAACTTCCGATATTATGAAACCAGTTTTTAATTGCTTGAAACCTTTTTGAAAGTTTCCCTGTAAAATCTTCTTCTTCTAAAGGAATTATCTCTGAATGCATTTGAGTAATATTCTTAATATACATTTCAATATTCTTACTTTCATCAGGTATATATGTACAGCAATGTTGGACATGTAAAATGCCACAGACTCCTCCCTCTTTTGCTAGGAGTATGTCTAAAGCAAGTCGGTCTTGAATTACCATAGATCTAATTGCAATAACTTCAACATTCACTAATTGAAATCCATCAGCAGTGTCAGTTGATAATCTATCAACTATAGTGGACAATTTTCTAATTCTCCCTGCATTTAGGGTTATACCAACAAAAGGTATTACAGCTTGAAAAATATCTCCCAGAACTTCAGTAAAAGTTTCTCTTTTAGCTCTATTTACATAATTATGAATTTTAAACAATCCTTCTGAATCTCTGTCAACATGAAACACTTTAGGAAAAACAATTCCCACATAACAAGTTCCATACCAATGGTCTGGAAGGTTGTAGTAGGCTTTGTCACCACAAACAAAATAAATTCCAGGAAAGATAGGATCTTTCCCACCTTTAAATCCCCAACCTCCCATAATCTGATAAGTATCTTCACAGTTACTTGCACCTACAAAATAATTATCAAAAAGTGTATTATCTCTTCTAATGCAAAGTTTTCCACTAACAGGTTTGTCTATGTGAATTGCAATATCTTCAAGCATTTTACCATTTAACTTCTCATCCTCTTTTTGCCAGAAGGCTGACTTAGTCTGCTTGACTAATTCATTTCTCTTATAAATTGCTCTTTTCTCCTCAACCATATTCAAGAATTTCTTTCCTTCAGCACTTAATTTACATGTTAGATTATTCTTGTAAGCATACTCATATGTGAGTTCGTTAGTAACAAGGAAATATTCTCTCATTTGTTTTGCTTTCTTATGCTTATTTAAAGCATTATCAATCTTAACGTTAGCAAAAATTTCATCATAATTTGAATAGTAATATTCTAAACGTCCAGTTTGATAAAATAAACTAGTTAATACACTACATGTTACAGCATAAGTGAGAGGAAGCATATTATATGTTACTCCCTCAGAAACAGAAGCAGGTAACTTAACACAGACATAGCAGTCTTTTGCATCCATTACCTTAACATATTCACTCAAAAGCTTTGTGAATGTATTACTTGAAAAATCACCTATTGATTTATCTTGATGAATGTTAGGCTGATGATCAATAACTTTTGCAGATGCACTATGTTTAGTTTGGCTAACCAGAGCTTTGCTTGTTATGTTAACTTTGTGTAATTCTCTATTCATTTCTAAAGGGATAATCACAGCTAGTACCAACCAGAGCAGAACTAAAATGAGCAGACATACCAGAGTCATCTTACAGCATCTTTTAAAAACAGAACATCTTGAAGTGTTCTCCTTTACATAAGGCATTTTTAGGTTAGTTTTAGCCTCAAAAATAAAAATAAATTTTAAAATTTATATACACCCCCCTTTTAAAATATATTTTTCTTTTATAACCCTAAACAAGATTTCTTCGACTGTTGTTGTTGCTGTTGCTGTAACTGTCGTTGAATATTAAATTCGTTTAACCCCTGTTGCATCTGTAGCTGTCGCTGCAGGTCAACACCATTCTGCATCTGTGGATTCAATAAGGGATTCTTTAAGTTTTTAGGAGGATGAGGACACTCGTCCCTCCAATGTCCAATTTCGCCACAATTAAAACAAGGTAATCTTTGTTTCAGCTCTTCTATCTTTGGGCTAAATTTCTTTGGGAAATTATTACCTTTAAACTTTCCTTGTATCTGGTTTGTATTTCCAGTTTGAACAAAATTAGTGTTCTTATTTCCCATGCTGGCAATCTGTTGCTCAGCCACCTTTACCTGAGCCCACATGGCTTTCTCCTTCAGCTTCTTCTGTTTTACTTCTATTTCATCACTGCAATATTTTGCTTTTCTTAGAATATCATCTACAGATAGTGATTGCCATCCGACAATACTAGTTCTGATCATTTCTCCAATTTCAGGTTTTAGTCCATAAACAAATCTATAGACAAAATGACTCATGTCTTTTTCATCTAATTTTTCATAACCACTGTATTGTTTAAAGATTAACAATAGTCTTTCATAAAAAGAATGAACTGATTCTTTTGTTTCCTGCTCTGTTCTTTCTATTTTAACCCAATCAACTTCTTTGGGTGGAATTTTGTTTTTCATCCAAACAATTACTTTCTCATAAAAATCCATTACAAGTGGATTTGGGGCACCTGTTTCTTTGATTCGCTCAGGTTCTGCTTTTGGCCAACTAATAGATATTTTACATTCTGTCCAAAGATCAGATGGAACTACAATGTCAAAAAATCCATCTAAATCAATCCACAGAACTTTTGACACTTTGATAAATCTATCAACTTGCCTGTACCACTCGACTGGTTTTTCCCTCAATTTTGGAAAGTCATTTGTAAATAACAGAATGTCCTGTCTTGACCACGGGATATGAACATATCCTCCACCTGCAACTTCTCTCATTGGAAATTGTTTTGACAATTTATCCAATCTTTCATCTTCCTTCTTTTTCGTCCATTTTACTCTCCATTTATTCAGTTCTCCTAGCTTTTTGATATACACAATCAAATCTTTAATGTGAACTATTCTTCCCATTGAGTTCAAACTCTCAATGTCGCTTTCTGAAAAATCTAATCTGTAATGCTTTGCAAAATTCTTTTGTTTACTCACATCGATTTCAAGTTCTGCAGCTAGATCCTCTAATTGATCATATTTTATTTTCGTTTTCCACTGAATGCTTTTGCAAATGAACAGTAGTTCATCATCCCGATAGTAATTTAAACTATCTGGGCCAATTGTTCCAATTATTAATTCTTCGATATTCGCTTTTAATTTGGCCACATCAAGTTTTGGTGTGGTTACCCTGACTTCAGGACTCCCTATATCTGACATAGCACCCATTGGTGTTTTTGGAGATAAATCCTCATTAAAAGTTAAATCAGGCATTCTTGATTTAGAAGTGTTTAATTCCGTTAAATCTGAATAAAATTTTTCAGCAGCCTTTTGAATTTCTGTATTTAAAGGAATAGTTAATCCATTTTTGTTTGTATTCTTTTGATCAAATACGGGTTGAACAGGACCAATTGTTACTGGAACTGTGACAGCTTCCATGCCTTTTGTCATTCTTTTAATTAATTCTTCTTTAGATCTTAAATATTCATTATAATCAACATCCTCAACATTTCTTGCCTCTCTTGCATAATCTTTTGGAGGTTCCCTTGCTCTTGGAGTCATTGTAAAATGTCTACCTTCATTTCGAGCATTCTCGAATTCTGATCTTCTAGGAGTTTCAGTGATTTCACAATTATTTGGATAAAGTTTAGGAGCTTCACTAATAGGAGGTGCACTCGGTGAAGTTTCAGTAGAAACCACCGGAGTAGACCATGATCTAGGAGGTCTCAAAGGCTGATTAGGCTGATTCTTTCTAGTAGTTGTATATATTTCTTCCATAACTGCATCCTCAGATTCACTTTCCATAGATTTCCCTGTAGGAGAACCCATTACCATTTCATGAATTAAATACAATCCTTCACTCATATTTCCCTGTCTCCACATTCGCAATCTATCTTCATGAGTTTCTCTTTTCCAAGATGGATTTTTAGAAGGTCTTTTAATTCCACTAGCTTCTCTTTGTAACTGATACATCTCGTCTTCCCACTCAACTAAAGCTTCAAATTGAGTTGGTCTCGGTTTTGGAACAAGAGCATTCATTTTCTCTCGTAAGTTTCTTAAAACTCTTACATTAAATGAACCATCATCAGGCCAAGCTAAAACACCGTCGTTTTTAGTATAGCGTTTCCAACTGTCGAACCATAAGACAGTATGATATCCGTATTCACCTTCCATATACGCTGCAGGTGTTTTATACTTATGAAGTAGTTTACCACCTCGCGTTTCGATTTTCTTGTCAGGTGAAAATAAATTTTTGAATTTCTGAAATAATGTTGTCTTTTTCTCAACATGTTTAAAATGATAACTCATTTTTAAAAGTTAAATTTAATTCACAAAATCGTTCGTAAAATATTTCCGGGATGTTCCGCAAAACAACCAATCCGTGCGCGAAACACACCAACAAGCCAATGACAGTTGAGCTACGTCACTTTTCTGCTCAACCAATAAATTTAGAGTTTTTCTGAAGGACCAATCAGCTCACAGGCCGTCAGAGACTCAAGAGCCAATCAGAATACAGCTTGTGACGTAGGTCACCCAATCCCAGCGCGGCTCTGTGACGTACACAGCAGCTGCGGTTTCTCGCTTCTCACTCCTGGCGCTTACCCCTCCTTCACAAAATCTTTTCACAGCGCCATTTTAAGGGCACCTTTCAGTGTAAATTAATTTTTAACGATGACTACAAAGACAACATCTGTTCGTTTCACTATTTAGGATAGTTTACATACATTCAAGTATCCACACTTCGGAATAGACGGCGCTATTCACACTAAGGATAATATTCAATTGTCAGTAGAGTAACCTTACCCCACCCTTCTAACACGTATAATTATGAACTCGCTTTGCTCTGAACCCACCGCGAAGTGAAAGTTCTAAGAGTTCCACTTGAACATAATATACAATTCAAACTCGCACTTTTACACGGAAAATTCCCTAATTTCAAACACACATGAAATCCGTACAGGACTCTCACCTGTTTATAGAAATCATGCACCGTTAGCAAAATAACGACATTATCCGTACAGGGCTCTCACCTGTTTATAGATATGAAACATGTACCCGTACAGGACTCTAACCTGTTTATAGATAATCATGCACCGACGTTAATTTTACCCTTCACTCAAGCTCCGATATAACTAATACTCTCATCACAGTGAGTTTTATGGAAGGCGCTTTGTCCCTATTCTCATGCTGCTTTGATTTCTTAGGAAACCCTCACTATACAAGATTCAGACCTAGCCCTAAAACTGTGCTGTTCGGCGACAACACTATGGTACACGGCGATACCTCTTGTGATACTCGGCGATATCACTACAAACAGAACAGATGGCTTGCGTGACTAATTTCTCGCCACACAATCTATACCGGTATAGCTTACAGATAGGCACGAAAAACGAACTCAACAAGTGTTAAAACATCGATCCTATTTCCATACCATAACGCAACCCTTAGCAACCAACATGTTACCTTGGTTACCCCTTAGCAACCATCCTCTGCTACCAGAGAATTGATCCAGCGGGCTATAGAAAATATATCATAAACAACGCTACCCAACTTCATAACCTATAAACAGAATTCTATACTAAATATGGACCCATTTATAAACCTGATATATTTTGGGCCTACTGAATCAGGTGGTCAGAATAAATCTATATACACATTATCTACAAACTATATACATATTTATACATTTGCAGAAAGAATATTGTCATTAGAATAAAACCCAACCATTTAAACGACCACCATAGGCGACGTGATCTAGCTAATAGTAACCTACACTTCTGAATAACCAAGACCAGCTTGTTTGTCAAAAGTAAGATTTTAATTACTAAATTATGATATATAAGTTGAAAGTTTTATGAATGAAATTTATTAGCAATAATGCAAGCATGATTATAATGAAATAGGAGAAAATTATTATTTAAGCAATTGAAACAATTTTAAAGAAAATATATAAAGTTTAGCATTTTCTAAAACCTAATTCCCTAACTGAGCTAAATAGATAGAAATTAAAGTAAAGTTCTTTGAGGATTCTTACGTGCTCCACGCAAAGTCCAGCAGCACATCACCCTCATCGGAAAGTCAGAAAGCAGCAGCCAGCCCAACCCTAAGGGCATGACTTTTTATACCTTTCTACGCTAACTAAACTAGCAAAGGAAAGTTTTCAGAAATCCTCGACGTCCCATTGGCTGAGAGTGACAAGTGACATGTCACCCGTTTCTCAAAAAGTTCCATAAAATCATATTTCATAGAGACCATTGTTCCTTCCACGTGAAGCCAGAAGCTTCCTCATGTTGCAACAAATGTATTAAGTCATTCTCGCAGCGTTCATAGACTTTCAATACAACTTCCGCGGATGCCAAGTTAAGGACTGACAAAATGTTCACTTTCGACCTTGGCCATGTCCGACAGAATGATGTCAGCTCATCAGTTTTTGCTTTGTGAATGCAGCTTCAATAAACGCTTTAATTCAGAATGGGCGTCTCGTGACTTTCTGCAGAACTATATGTCAGCTCTATTTCTGCGGTTCAAATGACTAGGCCCAAAAGCAGGCAACTTATGTTTTCTAGTATAAAACAAACACAAGAAAAGTATTAATGTAAGAAATAAAGTAGATTCTGTATCCACCCCATGGTTTACTAATTAATTAACCCACCCGATTAATCAAAATGTTACCTAGCCATTGCAAACAAATAAAGCAGCGTTTATATTTACCAGTCTCCGTTTTTCCATGAGACCCATATGCACCTAGAATAGTAGAAATGACATCACACAGACAAGGAAAAGCAAAACAAGCACATGCTTCTTTTAAGTTTGCAGCAATTAATAATGACAAAAACGAAAACAATAATTTATTTTATTATTTTGCACGAACAAAAAGATGCAACATTTATGCACGTTTATGAGCACACATGTTAGTCCCCCCACGTGTATAGTTTAATCTAAGTTGTATTAGCACGACATATCACAAATCATTAATATTATTATTCATGTTATGGAAATGTGACTTCGCGAGTTTAAACAAAATTTTGTTTTCTATCTCGCTCCATCAGGCCACACATATGATAAGACCTCCACTAGCTCGTCCCATGATTTAGTTTGAGGCTGGGCAAAAAATGGTCTTATACCCATCAAAAACCAAAATGTTCTTGGTCTCCCAAGTTTCCTGTAAGCATATCATTTTATACAACCTGACAAACAATAGCTATCTATCATCAGTAAACTTGGAAGACAGACCTTCCAGGATATAAGACTAAAATCACTACCAGAAATGTGTTTGATATTGCCAGGGGAAGGAAATGGAGTGAGAGGCTCCTGAGGGATCTCCTGAGGAATTTGGTTAATTATGGGAAGCACAATAAGGGGTGAGGCTGATACAATCTCATTTGGGCATGATATTAATGGGGGGGGCAAACTTCCTCTACGCTCTGTCTTAGGGGATCAATTTGTTGGCTAGGAGAGATGTCTGACTCCTCCCCCTCCTGAAGTCAATCCAACTCATTCAAATCTGCAAGGGGACCATGAGAGTTTGAAAGTGGCCACAGCTGCCCAAAACCTCCTTCATTCAGCCTGTCCCTTATGGGCAGTGCTTCCCCTGGAATACATAGCGGGGGTCTGTGAAAAAACCCAGAGGGAGTAGTTTAATGCATGAGGTTGGGAAATGATTTAGACGCCCTAGAAAGAATTTTGAGTGCTAGCTCCGAGTAGCGTACTGAGTTAAGGATACAGTCTCCCTCAAAGGATTTCCTTGATGGGCCTATCCATGCCACCCTCCTTGCCATCAAGCTATCCTAATGGTCCCTAACAGAATACCCGGAGTGCAAGATCAACCAGTGGGAGACTTTATTAATAAGTTGGACCGTTGATTCCTCTTTATAAGCAGGTAGGCCAAACACGCCTGACAAAACCACAGAATAGGTAGCACATGCTGGGGGAAGGTCAATGTAAATAAATGTAAATGTATGTATACTTGTAAAGCGCACTATCACCTTTCAGGCATCCTGGCGCTGTATACCGCTGTGGAACGCTTCCTGGCTTTCCCTGTGAGATGCCCCCTACTGGGCGCCCCCAAGGTAAAGCCAGGCATCCTAGCGCTTTCGGGGCCGTTGTGGAGATTAAGCAAGCTAATGCCCAGAGTTGCAGAATGGGACACATGATTAGAGTGGGCACCGAGGCGAGAATTATGGAGTCCGTGGACATTGATCCCAAGATCCTGCCGCATCTGGAATTGAACCCTGGTCCCGGGCCAGACCTCTGCCTCAGGGTCTGCCGCTCTAATCGGTGAGCCACACTTCTCCACTCAATCACGGGGGCTGGTGAGCCTTAGATAATTGCACCCCTATGTAAGAGGCATCTTCGAGGCCTAGGGCCTGGTGGGCCCGCACGGTGCTAGGGGCACCGTCTCCCACTATGTCAGGACAACCAGACCCTGGCGCTGAATGTTGGGTCATAAATCCCTTGGACTTTGGGAGGGCATGATCATGCAGGGCGCCAATGCTACTCAAGGGAATAACAGAAAGGGTGGTATCGACTAATGGGGGGCACACTGGCAATTGAGAAGATGGATGTTTTTCCACTAAAGTCAAAAGAATATCCATCCTTAGTTGCTAGCATCCAGTTTAACCAGTCTATTCAGGAGCGGAGATAAAAGATCCGTAAGAGTCACCATGATGTTATGTAGAGCTGGCTAGGTGGATCAGCAATTCCTCTGCAAGCAGCCCATTTGCAGCATTTGCCTGTCCCTGATGTGTAATCACGGGGGCTTCCAAGGTCTTTTTTGCTTTCTGTTTCTGTTTAGGAATGGGGGAGCTCACCGGGTCTGGGGATTAATTAGACGGGGGAAGGGGAGGCACAGTCCTCGGGGCTAAGGGCTAGGATGGGGATGACTCAACGGGTACCAAGATTAAAGCAGGGGAAGGGACAGGCGGGACCTGGCCATGGGAGACATTGGGAAGGTGAATGCCAAACTTAGTCCTGGACACCCTACATCTAATGAGAGCTGCCTCTCTGCCCGAAGTATCTCCTTGTTGATAGCGCCCACTGCCTTTGCCAGAAATGTGTCAAAGGTACGGCACGGCTGACCCCTACAGATCGATATTTAAATCTTCCTTTTTCCCATTACACTGAATTAAACAGAGCCCGATGACAAAGAATCCAATAACCCAAAAAGACCTCAAGGAGGGCAGCAAAGTGGATAACAGTGGTTGTTCAAATTTGCCCACAGTCCACAGTAGATTCCACAAAATAACTAGCCAAGTAAATAAAGTACTCACAGATGTATCTGTGTCCTGTGGCCTGGATTCCTGTGTTGACCTCCAGTTGGCAGGTGGTGTTGGAGACGTCTGTGAAAGCTTTCATGAAAACCCAGCTTTAACCCGGGTTTTACGCCCAAGAGAGTAAGCCCAGTCCAGCCTCAACCGGCCGCGGACTGGCGCAGATGGGCCCGGCCTTTTCCTGGGCTTTGCCCATGCACAGCCCGGGCACACCCATGTGCTTCCCACACTGTGGGAAGCCCCGGCTGCTCTTATGCACCTCCGGGTGTGAAGAAACATTGTAGACGCCTCCTGGTGCTGAGGATCCTGGTGGTTGGCGTTTCCCCCCTCCCCACCAACGTGGCAGAGTTTGCTGCTAAAACTGCAGGCTACCACGCTGCGTGAAGCCCTGGCTGGACTTATGCGCCTCTGGCTGCAAAGAACCATCGTGGGCACCTTTTGGTGCTGAGGATCCTGAGGGTTGGAGTCAAACCCAACATGGCAGAGTTTGCGGCTAAGAGGGCATGCTTCTGTGCTGTGAGAAGCCCCGGCTGCACTTATGTGTCCCCGGGCGCAAAGAACCGTCATGGGCGCCTCCTGGCACTGAGGATCCAGGGATATGGAGTCCCCCCCCCCCCCGACGTGGCAGAGTTTGCTGCTAAGAGAGTGGGCTCCGGGCAGGTGCAGAGTTGATATTGTATAGTCAAGTCAAACCAATAATAAATGTATTTAATACATTAAAGACCACACAACAAGAATTAAATAATTAATAAGACCACATCAAGTTACCACTGGAAAAAAATGATGTTGCATGTTTTTTAAATAGGTAATTGGTTAACCTACGGGTAATCCAAGAGAAGCCAGCAATTATATGATCTAAAATTACTGGTTGCCTATTAGCCAGCAATAATCAGGAATCTACATAATCTGGTATTCAAAAAATGTGAGGTTAACCACAACTTCTAGACATCAGAGCCAGGGAACACTTAAGCTCCAGTACAGGGCAGATCAATGTCGAGTGACAGCCCCAGTTGTTCAGGCTTCCAAACGTCTATAAAGAAAATGGGGGGCTGCCGCTTTTATCCCATGACCCTGGTGTAAAAAGTCCCATGGTAACAGCTTGGAGCTTTCTTTAGGCTCGTTCTTACATTTGCTTTCTCTGCCAAAGTCTATCTTCCTGTGACTCCACCCGCATCAACACTCAGAAAATGATATAACACAGCAACACTGCAACTGTAATACATTTAAATTGCATTAGTTGCACAAACAGATTGATAACATAACCTTCACTATACGAACATACATGGTTTAGCTGTAGGGTGGGTTTTGCAGTTGATGCACAAAAGAGGAAAATTTTGCAGCCACTGAGTTTAAATCATCCTTCATTCCGATGTGGTAAGATTCATTATTTTGCAATCTCTTAGTCAGGACCACTGAAATTATGATGCAGAAGAGTACCAAATTATCCTGTAGGGTTTCCTAAATTATGTGGCATGAAAAGGCAAATTATGCAGCATAATGTGGTCAATACTGTGATAGTATTGCTTCATTATTTTGTCATTTTTGCACATGGTAAAAATATCTTGACAAAAATGTGACCTTAGCAGTACCAGTTTAAACACCCAAATACAGCAATAAGCAATTAAATGATGGCCAGTCAACCTTTACAAATTACGTTCCACTGCTCAGTGACACGTTGCCACATTTTTAGTAACTTTTGTTTTGTTTGAGCTTGAATTCTTTGTTGTTGTTGAAATCTGCAGATTGTGCACTAGATGATGGATTATGTGGCAAATCCAAAACTATACGGAAATCACCAGGGCTGCAGTGGCCCAGTCCTTAACCGAGGGAAACTGTTAATGCATACATTTAATAATCTACATACAATACAAAAAATGAATCAATAAATAAGACCACACCATGTTTTCGCTGCGAAACAGGTCGCAGGTTTATTAAACAAATTGATGTTGAATTCAGACATTCCAGGCATCACTTATTTACTTTCTTCAGTGCAATACCCCAAGTGCTACACGAATGCCTAGATGTGGATCACATGTTCACTGCCCCACAGACTCAAGCTATACTTCTCTGACAGGGCCCGACTAGTCCTAACAATTCTGGGGTTGTTTGTGCTCCCTTCAGAGGGCAGCTGGCCTGGCAGTTCTGGCTGGCCTATTCCTAGTGGAGCAGAACCAAAACTGATTTGCATATGGCTGATTCCTATTTGAGTTGTATGGTGGGTATAACAAATGATGAACTGGGAGGTGACTAGTGTAATTGCCAGTGGCTGTCATTAATTTAATATCTCCACCTGTAATTTTTTGTTTACCTCAGTTTATTAAACAAAGAATGGGTTAACTTAAGGGTCATTTAAAGGCTGCCAGCAAAGAGATGGGCAAAGCTGCCTGCCTGATAACCCAACGACCAAAAAGAATGCACATCCCCTTGCGCTGGTATGTTTAGAACTTTTCTCTAAAGTCTTACACCATAGCCAAAGAAATCTCCCCCACAGGGTCGAGGAATGACAGGTCATGTGACTCCTAAACTACTCCAAAACTTTCTCGCTGAACACCTGAGAATGCCTCTTCCCTATTGCTGTGCTTGTGCCCACCCATAGGCCAGTTTGGATGGTCGATCGCTAAGCACATAGGAGCACACAGGAGCAGCAGAAGGATGTGGAAAGGTTGCTGCTGTAGAAGGACACCTTTCTGCTATTCCGCCTTTGTTGTTGTTTGGTGAGTGTGTCTAACGCTGTATTGGATTTCCTTGTAAGAACTCCCACCCTGGCCATTCTTGCGTTGAAAACATTTGTAGCCCCCCACAGACCCTGCAGATCATCATCACCACTGTCTCCGACTCCCTTGTGAGAGCTGAGAGAGTCCAGGCACGCTGCAGAGTGGTTCTGTGTTCGCTTTATCTGCTAGACAACGGAATCCTGAGGCTCTCTGCCAACGAGGAAAACAGGGGAAAAAGTTTTCTTTGGGATCTTTTGGAATAGTGTTTCATTGCTTGTGGGTGGTGGTGGAGTCTGTTATCAAGAACAAGGGGAGGAGGCAAGTCGCTGATACTATCTAATGACGTATGATTATAACATTTCAGTGCACTATCAGCCATTAGTTTGTCTTATAGCATTTGATAATTTATTAACTCTTAATATTTAAACTGGTGACTGCACTGAGACTGTATTGAGAAAGTCTGTGTTATACTTAACAATGCAAGAGACTTCATAAAATACTTCATAAAGAACAAGAGGAAGATAAACCCATTGAAGGGGTCAAAAGGTTCAGACCCTTCAGTATCAATATCAAACACAAATTATTTGACCACAGTAATAGGGGCAATTACATTTCAGATCGGGCTCTTAGAAGAAAAAATAGATGCTGTTCAAGGGCTCTATTTAAGTCATCTGACCACTCCACATGAACAAACCCGGTCTCCGGTAATTATCCTGCCTGATTACCCAAGTACAGCATCGAGTGGTGTTCGGCAAATGGTCAACAGAGAATCTTGTGTGACAGGAACAGCATGTTCAAAAACATAATAAGTAGTCAAAATACAGCCCCACTAACTGACATCATTTTACCTTGCCCTTTGAGTAATCCTATCGGCAGCCGGCGCTCAGCAGCAAAAACGCCACCACCCACCACTTGAAAGAACAAGCATTTACAATGCAACGGTTTCGCCTTTGTAAAAGTCAGAGCTATTGGCATTGTAAATGACAATTTTTTTATTTATGTGTTGGTTTTGAAAACAGATAAATAAATGGTATTGCCATTTACAATGCCAATAGCGTAATCTCTCGCAAACAGTAAAAATGATTAATAATAACTAACCTCCTTCTTATCAAATGACCAAAAACCCTGCCTTAAGTTGCAGTCATTAAAGAGCTTGCTGACAATTAGGAGCTCCCTGAGTGATGGTGTGTGTTTTGTAGGTGTGTGTGTGTGTGTGTGCACGTGTGTATTGCTGACATGCAATGCTCACATTCAATTAGGAGCTCCCTGAGTGATGGTGTGTGTGTTTGTAGGTGTGTGTGGGCGTGTGCACGTGAGTATGCACATGTGCACGGGTGTGTGTGCATGATCATTGTGTGAATGAACGTTCACGAGTGTGTATGAATGTGCGCATGTGAGTGAGTGTGCATATGCATGGATCCACAAGGCATGAAAATGTATGTGCCACTCTAGTTCGTTGGTCTGCAAGGATTTTTTCATCATGCCCTCTGAGGCAATCATGGACCAGAAACAATGTTTACTGCATGTGTGAGTGAAAGCAAGTGAATGTCAGAATGCATATGTTTGTATCTGTGGCAATGTGTTGAAAGTGGTGCATGCATGTGTGAGGGTAAGTGTGTGAAAGAGAGAGATAGTGTGCAAAAGGCCTTGAAGGGCTAGTGTCAATATGCAACAAATGTCAGCAACTCATTCTCCTGCTCATCTATGCAATCATAAACCAAAATGTATGTGTGTCTTCGTGCATGTGCACTCGTTTAAGTGTGTGTCTGTGCGCATTTGTGGAAGAATGCACAAATGTATTAGAGATTGAATGTGTGAATAATGCGTACACCACTCTAGCTAGGTGGTCTGGCATATTCGGCCTCCCATTAACATACTCACTGAAGCAAACATAAACTAAACCAAATCTTGTGTGTGAGCTGTAGGGTCTGTTTCCCTTGCGACAATAAGGTGTGAAGCAAATTAACACATGGGAGTTAACCACGAGCTCCCAAAGTGTCATTGCCTGCAGGGGAATGAAATCAAATCGTGATGCCTATTACCCCTGTCACTAATCTTAAAGTTCCCAGGTCCACTCCATGAGCAATCCATTGTGTCCTTGTTATCACGTTTCCTTAAACCCATTGAGATGGACCGAGCAAACCCAATTACACGTATAATGCCTGCAATAATGTCAGCTCTGGGGTGGTGTCGAGGGGACTGCAGGGCCAGAAACAAGGCCAGCTCTGCTGCCCCTGGGCAGAGGCACACCTCATCCCTGCTCCCGCATCACTTTCTCTGCCACATACACACACACGCACACACAAACAGGGCCACAGAAGCAAGGCACTCAAACAGCACAACACCAGCATGAACACCCAATATTCACGTAAACACGCACACTCAAAGTACACACACTCAAAAGGACGTGTGAGCCCAAAACACAATTACAGGAATACTTCACCGAAGCACACACATACAGCAATCAAACCATGCACGCCTATAACAATACAAACTCCTGTGCATTCGGGGTAGGCACACAACCACAAAACACAAACAAAAACGTACAAACATATGTAACACAAATCACAGCGATAGAAGCAGAACCAATCACTCATACATAATGCATACATTCGACACACGGAACACTCATGTCACATAGACATGTACATATCAAAAAGACATGTGCACATACCCAAAACATACATTGAACACAATTATAAACTTTCAAAGGTGCACCAATGCAGTTTAGCATACAAGACACGTATGGCAAAACACCAAATACAAACTAAACACACGCACCAAACACACACACATCTACCAAAAGTAACGAAAACAGGTAACACAAAACCACTGGCCCAGAGCACACTGCGCCCCTCCAGCTCAAAGACAGCTTATGGCTTTGCAACGGACAGGAACGACTTCCGCAGGTACTAGGGGAGGGGCAGCAGGGTCAGAGATCCGAAAGGACCAGCACAGCAGTATTCATTTATTTAGGGCATTTTTATATAGCGCGGACATTACCCAAAGGAACATTAAACAAGCAGTTACTTAGGGACTCCACTGTGGTGGCACACACGCATTTTTTTTTCTTCCCAAAACTTTTCATTTGCAGAGGTTTCAGGTCGGGGGCGCCTGGCTGGACGTAAACAGCGCTTCGCCGCCCTCCATACTTCAAAACAGACACTTACCTCCTCGAAGCGCCGCTCCAACGAACCCAGAGAGCCCGGCATAATTCCAAAATGCAAATCCGGGTGTGTGAGCCTAGCGCCTCAGCTCGGAGTCCAGCAGCTTCCGTGTGTAAAGACAGCACACAATCCCGTCCGCAAGCCTGTCCCCTCCCCGGCCGTGCATGAAGTTCCTAACTCGGCCTGCTGGTGCCTCCGTGCTTTGCTGGGAGTGAGAGCTCGCGCACCCCAGGGACAGCCCGGTGCTGCTCTGCCCCTCCTCCCCAGACCTGTGTGCCGCACCTCGGAAGCCCCGTCGTCATTTGTACGCAGTGCGCGGACACCGCCGGGGGGCGGCGGACACTCGATACCGCGCCCCAGTCCCCACGGGACCTCCGATCTCCTAAAATATTCCGAGTGCCTCGGCCATGTCGACTCGGGAGGTCTGAAACACACCGCATCCCGAGCTTTGACGAACTAAGCCCGCTAGCGTGGAACATACTTTCACACAACAATACAGCGGCGGGAAGGAACACCGCCACGAGATGGCGCTCGTCACGCAGAACGGAGAGGCGGGTACCACAGAGTCCCCCTTGAAAGAGTCTGCTCACCTACTATGATCATCACGCGGAGAGCAGGTGGTGCCCCACTGACAGAAGGCGTGTGCGGGGACTTATAGTAGGAGTGTACCTCACCGCCAATGAACAGGCGACAAGAACTTCGGCAGCAAATCATAGGCCAGGCAAAACATGTTGAGCCCTGGAGCCAATGAGCAACTACCAATGCCAACTATAACCAATCGCGCTAAAGAATTCCTAAAACCAATCCAATTTGACAATGAGTCCTCATACTCAACAGAATATGTTTCTGCAAACTCCATTGGTTCAGAAGTGGTTATGTAAGGTCCGTTTGCAGTGTAATTGTGGGGGAAAAACGTGACCTTTATTTTCTTGACTGAAATGCTAAATTAAGCAATGGGGTAAACCAGCCATTAAATTAGACATTTCTCTAAACGTTAAACACAAAGACAAATTAATGAGAAGATAAATATATATGCCTACGTTTTTGTTTTCTCACAGTCAGTGGAAAGTCAGCCAGTCCCGGGCCGTCAGCCAATCACAGCGCGGCCCGGGGAATGACGTCACGGGGGTGTCCTGGGCCGGCAGTCAATCACAGCGCGGCCCAGGACAAAGGGGCGGGACTTAAGAAAAGCCCGAGAAACGCCCCCGAATCGCGTTTTCAGGGGAAAGCGTGATTGACAGCCTCTGTCTCCCAATGGCTAGCCTCCATTTATGGAGCTAGCCAATGGAAGACAGAGGCGGAACCAAAGCCCCATATGTAGGATCATAAGATTTCGCCCTGGGCGGAGCACCTGCTTCGCAGGTGCTACGGCCAGGTCGAAACCTAAAAAAGAAAAAGGGCTTCCCTTCAAACCATGTTTAAGTAATGCTCAGCAACTCTTCATTTATCTCTTTTTTAAGTTTAAGTTTATTAAAAGAAGAAGTGAATAAAAACATAACACAATTTCATATATGAAGAGATATAACATAATAAGCTTACAATCATCATCAATATCAATTTATAAAAAGGTAAAAAGGAGAGGTGAGGTGAACAAGGTGGGAAGGGAGTTGGGTGGGAAAGAAACAAGGGAAGTAAAGATGATAAAATAGCACATCATCAAAAATTTGAAATAACACCTGAATTTAAAACTTTATAGGCATAGAAAAATAGGTTTTAAACTGTTTAAATTAACTGTAACTGAAACCATACAACGAAAGGAGTAATCATGAGAGTAAATGAGAATGAAGTAAAAAGACAACAATTACATCAAGGAGGTTTCCGGACTTCATCGGAAGGGTTAACTGGTGTCATGTTTGTAGATGCAACGCATGTTAAAAAGGAGGATAGTGGGAGCCATTAAAGGTCTATTTTAATGGACAGAGATATGGGAGTAACATAATTAGTGTCTAGTCGATGATGAAAACGAACCACATTCCACCATGCTCTGAAAGTGACTTTGTCTGCTTGTTTCCAGTTGGATGTTATCAAATGGAAGGCTTTTGCTAATAATAAATCAACCAGTTTAGAGTTTTGAAATGGAGTAGGCCAGGAAAGTGATAAATAAACCTAAGAAAATGTTAGTATGTGAAAAAGGGATTTGCGTTTGAAAGATTTTGTTAATTTGATACAAGACCAAGTGCCAAAAGGAAAAGATGGGAGGGCACTCAAAAAGCATGTGCTTTAAGTCAGCAGCTACACAAGGACAAGGCCAGCAGGCGGGAGAGGAATCAGGAGAAATAGAAGCCAATTTGTAGGAGTGAATAAAATACGTTTGTAAACAAAATATAGGGTTTGTGAGGTGTTAGCCGCTCTGGATATCTTGTGAATCTTTAGCCATAACTGATCCCAAAGGGAAATTGGCCAACAGTCGGTTAAATCTTCTTCCCAAGCCAATTAAACTTTCCCCTTGTCCCTAATTGGAGAAAGAAAAAAACGCTTATATAAAGAAGAAGCTGAAGTGGAAGTTGATAACAAAGGAAACATATTGGAGCATTTGGATGAAGGAGCAGTAATAACCAGTAAAGAACAGAGATATTGGGGAAGAGAGGAGCAAAGTAAAATATATTTAGCCTTACAAGAGGATGGTATCGAGAATTTTGATTGTAACTCCAAAAAGGATATAGGGATGTAATTGATTAGTAATCAGGAGATCCAAAGTAACCCCTTGAGTGTCCATGTTTTCCAATAAATAGTGCGGTTCTTAATACGTAATGAATTATTATACCAGATGTGTTGCTGATCTAACGAAGAAGAGGAAGGATAAGAAGGAGTTATTATTAGTAAAGGCAAGTGATTCATTAAATTCAAAAGGGGATACAAAATATTTTCTATATTCAACCTGATAGGAGGATGAATATGTTGGCCTTCAGAGAGCCAGCGGGAAGATTGTTTTAGAGAAAAGGCATAATGATATGATTTAAAGTCAGGAAATTTAAGGCCTCCAGATGTTTTGTCTGCTTTTAGGGCTGATAAACAATTTGAGAAGGTTTATTTTTCCAAAGGAACTTGGTTAAAAGAGAGTCAATTTTCTTAAAATAAGAGGCAGGAATGTGAACAGGGATCATAGAGAGAAGATAAAGAATCAAAGGGGAAAGTATCATCTTGATGGAATCTAAAAGTCCCCACCATGAAAGAAAGAGTGGGTGCCAACGATCAATAGAATCTGATAAAGTCCTTATAGTACTGTCAAAATTTATCTCTAAAGTTTCTGGAATGTTGGAGGAAAACCATAAGCCCAAATACTTAATCTTAGAGGTTTGCCAGGAAAAACCTGTTTGTATGAAGTCATTTTTGAGACTGAGAACATTTAAAGGCAAGACCTCACCTTTATCCGAATTGAGACGATATCCAGATAATCAAGAGAAAATATCAACCTGAGATAAAAAGGAAGGGATGGAGGTAGTCGGGTTGGAGCAGTACAAAAGAATATCATCCGCATACACTGACATTTTGACATGAGAGGAATCGAGTTGGAAGCCAGTAATTTTTTCATCCCAACTAATCTTAGTTAGAAAGGTTTCTAAGGCTATTATAAACAAAAGAGGAGAACGGGGGCATCCTTGATGCACTCCCCTAGAAAGTGAAAAATTATCTGAGGTTTTGCCATTAACAAAAATCGAAGCTTTGTGACCAGAATAAAGTATTGAAATAAGAGATATCAGTTTAGGGGCAAATCCTATCCATTTTAATGCTTGAAACATAAAATCCCAACCAATTCTGTTGAACGCCTTCTCCGCATCTAATGCTATGGCAGCAATGGGGTAGTCAAGAGAAGACACTTTGCTAAGAATATTTTAAAAACTCTGGAATTGTCAGAAGATAGACAACCTTTTACAAAGCCAGATTGTTCAGGGCCAATAAGAGTAGGTAAAATACGGTCACTGCAAAGTGCTAGAATTTTAGCAAAAATCTTGTAATCTAAATTTACTAGA
Source organism: Lissotriton helveticus (assembly GCF_964261635.1). NCBI lineage: Eukaryota > Metazoa > Chordata > Amphibia > Caudata > Salamandridae > Lissotriton > Lissotriton helveticus. The sequence continues at coordinate 871,517,904 of NC_136068.1, read as the reverse complement.
GAAATTGGCCTATAGTTTTTAAATAGAGATGGATCTTTATTTTCTTTAGGTATTAAACAAATCATGGCGTCTTGAAAGGTCCCAGACGAAGAACCACTCGAGATAAAGGTATTGTAAAGTGATAAGCGATGAGGGATTAAAAGATTTGCAAAGTGATCATAACATTCAATGGTAAAACCATCTGGACCTGGGGCCTTCCCTCTTTTGAATAGTGAAATAGTGTGTGGAATTTCAGATGTACTGATATCTGTTTCTAAGGAAGGAAAGTCTGTGTCATACGGCAAAGGAGGTTCAATAGACTGAAAATAAGCAGAGGATCTGTCGTGTTTGGTTGTTGTTCAGGGGTATATAATTGTTTATAAAAAGAAACGAATGCATTTAATATATCATTATCTTTAAAGAAAGATAAACCATTGTCGGTTCATATAGATTCTATTTTGGTTTGTTCACCTCTGATTTTCAAGTAGTTCGCTAACAATTTTCCCATCTTATTTTGACCGCCATAATATCGAGCACTACCTTTTAAAAAAATAAGAGGAAGTGGCCTCAGTAGATACTTTGTTAAATGTGAGTTTTGCTTCAAGAAGATTCTTTAACATGGATTCAGAGTTCGAATGATAATATGTATATTCAAGGTGTTTGATTTTTGAAATAAATATATTGCAGAAATCCTCTGGCCGCCGCGTTAAACGAATCCCAAATCATTACAAGGGAAGAGTCCGGTGTAGTGTTAAAAGAAAAGAATTCAGAAGCAAAAGAGTTGAATTGGCTTGTCAAGTTTGAATCAGATAACAACACATTATAAAAATGCCATCTGCCTACATGGGGGGTAAATGGAGTAACTCAAACTCAACGAAAACTGGAGCGTGATCTGAAAATTAAAATAGAACCAATGGGAGACTTGTTGAGATAGGGGCTTACTGAAAAAAGAGATAATCTATATGGGATTGTGAATGATGAGGGGGAGAATAAAAACTGTATTCTCGAAGAGCAGGGTTGCAGAGCCTCCATATATCAACTAAAGACTTACGGCGTATGGAGTAAGTAAATTGTGAGTGCATCTTTGTATTAGAAAATTTAAATTTTCTATCTAGAATAGGGTCAAAAACCTAGTTGCAGTCCCCACTAAAAATAATATATTCATCATCGAACAAAAGAAGTTTATCTGATATCTGCGTCCAAAATGTATTGTCCACATTGACTGGTGCATATACATTAAAAAGAAGAAGGGGTATTTGATTTATAAGAATTTTAACAATAAACCAACAGCCCTACAAATCAGTTTCTTGGTAAGCTACTTGAACTTGGTATTTCTTATGACATAAGATAGAAACTCAATTTTTTTACCTAAAGCAGGGGAAGAAAAGACATTGCCCACCCAACTTCGTTTCAGTTTAGAAGCTTCATTGTCATATAAATGCATTTCTTGTATTAATGCAATATCTGTGTTTAGTTTAGCTAAATGTGATATTATCCGTTGTCTTTTAATGGGATTATTTACTCTTTAACATTCCAAGTTACAACTCTAAAAATAAACCATCAAATAGAACATTACCAGCTATTATGCATATAATATAAAGATTAAGAATCCTATTACATAAGGGAAAGAAATTAGGGAAGAAAAGAATATGAAAGAGACTCAGGGATGAGGAGAGGAAAGAGATAAGTATAAGAGGTGTATCGTGAAGTGTAGAGAAATAAATGAAGAAAAAGAAAAAGGGGAGAAACAAGGAGAGGAAACAGCTGAGAGAGAAGGAAACAGAGAGCAAGAATATAATACAAATCCAACAGTTAACAATAAAAAAAGATGTCAAAAAGACATACCACAAGAAAACAATGAAGGGGGTGGTGGAACCAGATGAGGAAGGCAGCACACCGGACTGAAGTCTCCATAAGAACGCGGAAAAGGGAGAATGACCTCCAGGTAAACATGAAGAACACATAAATCAAGGGATCACAAAACCGCGTTTAAAAGAATCCAAAAAGAGATAATATTAACAACAGAAATCACAACAGAACAAAATAAAATATAGAATACAGGATACAAAATACAGAATACAAAATACAGAATACAAAATACAAAATACAGAATACAAAATACAAAATACAGCGGGGAGGAGTAAATAAGAAACATCATGACGGAACATCATTCCAATATTCAGAATAATTATGCTTGATAATTATGCTCGAGGGATGTCCATCGATTAATTTCTGCAAGAGTCTAGAAATTGCTGAAGTGTCGCCAGGTCTTCATAATTCGTCGTCTTATTGTTATAAGTCACTTTAAAGAGGCATGGGTGGAATAGCCAAAGGTAGCATTGAAGGAACAAAGAGCAGGCCTCATCTCCAGAAACTTCTTCTGATGATCTGCTCTAATTTTGGCGTAATCTTGTGCAAAGAAAAGATTAGAACCATTACAAGTAATCTTCCCCTTCTGCTTGGCAGCCTGAAGAACTTTGAGTAGATCTGTATATTCCAAAAAGTACAAGATAACACCCCTAGGTTTTGCTGCAGAAGAAGAAGAAGGAGAGGAACGAGAAATTGAACCTAGACGGAATGTTTAAAGCTGGAGAATTTGGGAGACCAAGAAGCCTAGGCAAGAATGATTGAAAAAAGGATATGGAATTCGATCCTTCAAGGCCTTCCTCAAGCCCGTAAATGCTCAAGATGTTACTTCTATTTCGATTTTCTAAATTTTCAACTTGCTATTTAAGGTTTTGAATTTCTCTGTGTATACAGGGAACTTGGTCAATGACTTCTTGAATTGAAGTGACACTCCTCTCAAGATGCTCAACCTTTTGTTCAGTGTGTGACCAATTGTCTTCGAGATTTTGAAGACGGGAATTTGTTTCCGCCATGTAGGATTTGAGTGAACGAATTTCCTCTAGGAGAAGCTCCATAGAGATAGAAGAGGTTGTATTGGTAGGAGATGGAGGATTCATTTTTACTCTTTTCCCTGGTGTAGAAGCAGAAGAAGAGGATAATTTAGAAGAAGTTTTTGAGCTTGAACGAGAAGTATGAGGAGAGGAGCACTTTGTGGTAGGGGTGTCATTTGCGGCGTCCTCCATATTCTCTTGTAAAACACTGAATGGGTTAATATCCTCCAAAGACACGTTGGCTGCATTCATTTGCTGAGAAGAGTTTCGATTATAGCGTGGCATTGCCATTGAGAAAGTGAGAGGGTAAAAGAAAATGAAAGAAGTTCAAAAGCTAAGCTGATAGTTCTTAAAACTTGTATAGAAAATGCTGCATTAAAATTCTCATAAAACAACATTTACACTTAAAAGGAGTCCAATATTACAACTTGAAGAGAAAGATTTGATGAAACACTGACTTAAGCTGTAGTATGAAGCTTAAAATAAACTGTAGGTTTGAGGAGCCTTAGGAGAAACAAAATAAAGCAATGTAGAGCAAGAAGGTGGTCACTCCTTAGTTCTAGAAAAGTCCTATTCCTCAAATTATTTGCAGAATTTCACATTCCAAGAATTTGTTTTGTGAAGAAAATATGCTGTTTACATTGTAGCATGAGGTGAAAAATAGACTACGAACCAGTGGTGTAAAACCCACATCAAAATGGTGGTTGTTTTTCAACTACAGGCTGAGAAAAGCAAAAAAGTCTGTCAAGAGTGAACATTGTCTTACCCCGTTCGTTCGGGCAACATTCCAAGCCTGAAGTGTTTTTTACAGTAGAACACGCTATGTCATAAAGTAGTGTGAGGCAGAAGATGCGCAGCGATCACAGGGGATGACAGAGGCGTCTCAGGCGTGATCTGCTGATGTTGAGAAAGCAAAACAAAACATGTTACTCTCACCACGCACGGCTGTAAAACCGTCTGTAGAGGCAGCAGGTGCTCCACTGCTGAATGGTGTGGCTTGAGGATCGGGTAGCCGTTGAAAGCACCTGGAAGGCTCCCGTCTTGGCTACGCTCCGACAAAGCTCTCCTGAACTGCAGCCATTTCCTCTGGTGTCGTAGCCACTCCTCCTTCATTTATCTCTTACTATAAATATTGCTTGGTGATGACACAAACAGAGGGGGCTGACCTGCCTGCTAGAAATACCTGAGAACCGTCAGAGTACAGCAAAAGTCTTCTTACATTAGTTGACATAAAATGCCAAACATTTCATACATGTACTCCTTATGTCATAGCACTTCAATCAGTCCTCCGATTGGTCCCTATCCAGAAATAAAATGATCTGGACCACATCCACAAATGTGTTCATTATTAAGGAAAAATACGGGTTGGCACAGTGACCTAACCAAAAAAATGGTTTCTGTCAGACGGGTAGGCTGGTGGGTAAAGCGCCCAAACAATCTTCTGGAGGATTGTGTGGTCATCAATTTTAAGAGACAAACTTTGAACAATAAACTTTTACAACACTTAAACTTAGTAGCAGCCTGTGCAGGTAAGGCTGGTGGGCAGAATGGCGGGGGAGTGGACAGACAGCAAAGAGGTTAACTTAATAAACAAAGAAACACTTACCTTGTTCTCGCCACATCAGCGAGTGCAAGGTAAGTGTTTTTTGTTTTTTTCAAGTTAAATTTACCTCGTCGTTGCCTGTAGACTAAACGCCTCTGCTGCACTGCTCTTACCTGCACTTGCTGCACCTGCTTAAACTATCTGTCGATATCACTTGGAAGAATTCATAACCAGGTAGGAGGATATTTTTATAGGCCGCCACCCCATTTTCACAAGCCCTTGCGCCACCGTGCAAAACATTATCCAGGTGTACCTATTACCCCTCCAGGCTTTAATCTTGAGCTAGTGAAGATGTTGAATGACTACAAATGGAAAAGGTTTCTGTATCTCCAATATCCCTGCAGGTTGATACCCCAACTAGGTCACTAGCTGTTCCCTGAAAATGGCTAATTTTCCATCTTTACCACACAAATGTGTTGTACTACTCATTGTAAAGGTTTAACTTGCTTTCATGGAATTTGGCTGTTATTCGAACAAAAATATCAAGCCCATAATGACTGGATATTACTTTTAAAAAACTAGAATATCATTTATTGACAACAGTCATGGGTCACAGAGGAACTCGACATTGACGGTTATCATACTAAATGCAACCCTGCTACTTCATCAGGGGCAATGGGGGCCTGGTGATTATTTTCTCCACTAAAATTGCATGCTCTAGTGTTGTTACAGTGCATAGCTCTGCCTGGTGTCAAGTTTTGTATTTCTCATTCTCAAGAATATCTGATTTGTTGCTTATTAATTTCTACAATAATACTTTTGATAAGCTCTCTACAGAGGTAACAGATATGCTGGAAAACACTGACTAAGTTTGTCAACTAGTGTCAAAAGCTAATACCAATCATCTGGATAGGTGATTTTTACACTGTTATTTGTAAATTCAGTAAAACCGCAGTCGTCAGCTTCGCAGATGCATATGGATAGGATCTATTGCATTTCAAACATATCACATATAGGGAGACCTCTAATGGGCTAGTCGTATATTACAACTTTTTGTTAGGAAGTGACTTAGGCCCAAAAGATGTCATAAATATCCCAACCTTTACAAACTCCAGTAAGGGAGTAACATAGATTTTGCCTTGATTAGTTCAGATATTAGTACTTTATTCATAAACTTTAGGGTCATTGCAAACTGCATCAGTGACCATAACTCCTTACATTTTAAACTTGATTTACTATTAAGGCCAGTCCTTGAGTACGTGCAGAAAGTAGAGTTGGCCTACAACTAAAATAATGGTGTGAGAATCACATGAGATAACATTGATGCCTCCTAGTTTCTGAAATTTATTTTAACATGCAAATTTGACTCTATCATTAACTGCCTGACTTTGGGAGCCGGCCCTAACTCTATTGTAAATAGCAATTGTTAGAAATGGGTATATCTAGTTGGCAGAGGGAGGTAGCATTGTCCACATAGGGATCCTTGGTCCTAGTCAGAGTAAGGGGGATACACACTTTAGATAACCCCTGCTCACCCCCTTGATAGCTTGGCACGAGCAAACAGGCTTATCCCAAAGAATGTATTTGTACCAACACTCCTAGTAAGACAATGAAAAGACCACAAAAGGACACCACACCAGTTTAGAAAAATAAAATATCTTTATCTAAACTAAACAAGACCAAAACAACAAAAATTCAACTTACACAGTTAAAAAATATGACTTTCTAAAGGATTCAAGAACTTGTACCATAGAAAATTATGGATGCGTGATTTTTCTCCAAAGTACCTGTAGTTGTGCCAAAGTTCACCAAGCCAAACAGCCGCAGTGTCGAAAAACAAAAAGATGATACACTCCTGAGACCTGAGGAGGAGATGCGACAGTCCCGCTACACACAGAGGAAGGGTTGCATTGATTCCGGTCTGTATGGGGAGCGATGTGTTGATTCTTCATGCCGGTTCCGGCCCACAGGGGATGCGTCGGAAGAACTTGCCGCACAGGTACGATGGGTGGAAATCTGGGATGCGGCGGCAACTGATGTGGCAGCGTTGCGCGCCACTGCGTCGGTCTTCTGTAGCTGCGATCCCTCGATGCGTAGATTCTTGCAGCGACAATGGGGGCTACAACGGTTTTCACAGTGGCGCGACTATGCATGGAAATTCTTCTTGATCTGTGAAGATTAGTTGGAAAAACAGCTGCAAGAAGAGCGATGCGTCGGTTTCTGTAGTTCTTTGAGTTTCTTCTCTCTTCCAGCTCCCAAACAGCAGCACCACCCTCCAGAGGCCCTAAAACTGGCACTGCCACCTCAATGCAGGTTAGAAGTCACAACAGCAGAGTTCAGGAGAGCTGGGGGTGAAGTCTTTGTGTCCCTAAGATTTCTGAACAGGAGGCCAGCTCACTTCAGGACCTTGGAGAGCTACTTCAAGCAGGGGACACAGCACACAGCAAAGTCCTTCTCCTTTCCTTGGCAGAAACAGCAACCACATGCCAACCCCAGAGACACAGCAAGGGCAGTTACTTCTCCTCAGTCCCTCCAGGTCTTCTCCTTGGCAAAGGTTCCTCTTGAATTTCAAGCATGAGCTAAAGTTCAGGGGTTTTAGAACTGATACTTATATCCCAAAATGTATTTGTTCTATTTGTGCAAGGGGCTTTGAGCCCAGTTCAAACCAGTTCTGGTGGCACTCTGCCAGTGCACAACAACATCCTAGGTCAGTGTGGGCCTTGGTTACAGACACACCACAGGTGGCCGGAGCCAGCATTGTGGAAGACAGGCACAGCCCTATTCAGGTACAGGTGCTACTCCTCTCACCACTCCAAATACAGATCAGGCCTATTCAGCCTAGTGCTGACTCATCCAGACTCCTGGACTCCCCGTCACTCCAAATCCAGACAGGCAACCCACAAACAGGCAAATGCACACAGGATGGTTGAACAAGAAAATAGGCTCTTTATAAAAGCTGTATTTTTAAACGCACTATTTAAAAACCATCATTACCAAAATATCTGTTATCAAATCTGAGGTTAGGGATACAAAACTCAATTTTTCTATCTTATCCCTATGGAACGATATGCTTGTAAAATGTTACAAAGTATTCTCCATTCTGTCCAATGGGGCACAATAGCCTTTCGATAGAGAAAAACTAAATTGGCAGTATTTCACTATCAGGACATGTTACACACTACAGTACATGTCCTACCTTTCACATGCACAGCACCCTGCCCAGGGAGGTACCTTGGACAAGACCAGATCAGGGAAAAAATTAGAAGAAGAAGCAAAAAGGTTGGGGATAACCCTACAAAAAGAGCTATTTCCAACACAGAGGTAGGTACCTTTTCCAAGTAGGGACCCTTCTTCCTAGTCAGGGTAAGGGGGATACACCCTCTTGGTAGCTTGGCACAAGCAGACAGGCTTAGCCCAGAGGCAGTGTGTAAAGCATTTGTGAACACATACAGTAATATAGTGAAAACACTACAAAAGGACAGCACACCAGTTTAGAAAAATAAGTAATCTTTATCTAAACCAAACAAGACGAAACAACAAAAATCCACAATACAGTAATACAAATATGACTTTCAAACGGTAGAAATATTTCAAAGCCAATTGCAGATGCGACCCTTTCCACACAGAGTGCCTTGGATGTGTGACGCACGCAAACAAAAAGGCTGCAGGGAAAGTGATGCGTCCGTTCCTTACACTCTGGGAAGGTGATGCATCAGATCCTTTCTCTTGGGGAGGTGATTTGTCGGTTCCTTACTGCTGCATAGGGAAGGTGATGCATTGGTTTCTTACTATATGGGGAGGTGATGCATTAATTTCTTACTACGTCCCCTAACAATGTGACAGACCTGGTGCATCGATGCAATGATCTGGGATGAAGTCAGGGTCCCCATTGGACCCATGTCCGCCACGTATATTGCACATGATTCCACAAACGGTGGCAACTGTCCTGACCCCCTTGATAAATAACATTATCACGTCTGGTGACTTTCCCAGCAGCTGGAAAAAAGCCTGCATTCGACTGATCCTCAAGAAGGATTCGTTAGATCCTACGATACTCAAACACTACCGACCAATATCTTGCCTGCCCCTGCCAGCTAAGATTCTGGAAAAAGCCAATAAATCAAGAAATGATGCGGTATGTTGATCACAACAAGCTCCTGGACCCCTCTCAGCATGGCTTTCGCCCCTTCCACTCAACAGAGTCTGCCCTGATCATGGCAACTATTATTAACTAACTAGGACATTGTACCTCATTAGCTGTCGAAGATAAGTACAATATCCACATTTGTAAAGCGCACAATCACCCGTTAGGGTCTCTAGGCGCTGGGGGCCGTCGGGAAGATTAAGCAAGCCAGAGTCACATGGTGTTGGGCTAATCTGCCGCCGGATCCGGGGATCGAACCCTGATCCCCAGATTCCGGAGTCAGTCGCCCTGGCTGCGGCGCCACACCTCTTCCTGAAAACATTCGAAAGAAAATGGACGAGGGTGGTAGAACGGCCCTGATCTTACTAGATCTTACAGCGGCGTTCGACACCGTGAACCACTCGATTCTATTAAACAGACTAAAAACTCTAGGCTTTACTGGTACTGCTTTAACTTTGCTAACATCCTTTCTGGATTCTCGAATCCAACAAGTACACTGGGAAGGTTTTCAATCTGAGGAATTCTCCCTCCCAGGCGGGGTTCCTCAAGGCTCGGCGTTATCGCCCACCCTGTTTAACCTGTATGTTACCCCCTTAGCTGCCTTAATTCAATCTCATGGCCTGCAGTTAGTGTCTTACGCAGATGACACTCAAATCATAGTGTCAGTATCTCAGTCCATTGAAGCCACAGCAGAGTGTTTTAAGAACTGCCTTCTCGGTGTAAAAAACTGGATGAGCTGCAATTTCTTAAAATTAAATACGGACAAAAGCGAAATAATCGAATTCGGTCAGAAATTGTCCATCTGGAACGACCTCTGGTGGCCTCAGGAGGCAGGCGCTTGTCCTAGTCCTGCAGATAAGGTTAGAAACCTTGGCTTCTTGGTGGATAAAGATCTCTCCTGTAAAGCCCAGATTAACCAGGTTACTTCCACCTGTTTCTACACCATTAAGATTCTTAGGAAAGTTCTACCCTACATCCCTCCAACGCTAAAAAACCTGTAATGGGTGCACTGGTAATGTCCCGAGTGGACTATTGCAATTCACTCTATCTGGCACAGGAGAAAAACAATTGAATAAACTGCAGGCAATCCAAAATGCCGCAGCTAGGGTTCTGTTAAATCTACCCTACCGCCACCCTACGTCCAATGCCATCAAGGAACTCCACTGGCTCCCAGTCAGATCCAGAATACAGTTTAAGGCCCTCTGTCTGGTCCACAAATCCCTGTACGGCACGGGACCAGACGACTTGGCCAAACTCCTGCCTCGTTATGTGCCATCGCGTACGCTAAGGTCAGCCAGTCATTATCTGATATATCAGCTTAGAATAAGAAGAATGCGATGGGGCGACAGATCCTTTTCGTACCAAGCTTCCAGATTATGGAGCTCTTTGCTCCCTGCCCTGCGCTCACAAAAATCCAAACTATGTTTTAGAAAGGCACTGAAAACCTGGCTTTTTTCCTCACATTGAGATCTGCCCTCACCAGCTCTCCCGTCACTGCAGCGCCAAGATGCCTCGGCATTCGAGCACTTTATAAGTACTTCAGTCAGTCAGTCAGTCAGTCAGTCAGATGATGCATGAGTTCTTGCAGCTGCACAGCAGGGCTTGCATTGCTTTTCCAGCTCCCAACAGCCAGAACAACCTCGAGAGGCCCGGAACAGCTACAGGTACCTCTTGGCAGGTCAGAACTCCCAGCAAGGAAGTTCAGGGGAGCTGGGTTGAAGTCTTTGTGTCCTTCAGACTTCAGAACAGGAGTCAAACTCTTCTTCAAGTCCTTGGAGAACTTCCTCAAGCAGGGCACATAGCAAGCAGCAAAGTCCTTTTTCCCTTCCCTTGGCAGAGAGTAACCACTGAAGGCTAACCCCAGACAGAAAACAGCCCAGGTGAAGTATTCCTCCACAGTTTCCCCAGCTCTTCTCCATGGCAAAGGTTCCTCTTGATTTCCCAGAAGTGATCTCTGAAGTATTTTCTATCCCTGAGACTACCAACTGGAGGCAAGCTCTACTTAAAGCCCTTGTAGAAAACTCTAACAGCAGGGTGATGAAACCACAGTTGAGTCCTTTCCCGGCCCAAGACAGAAGCAACCACTACAGACCAACACCAACAGTGCACAGGACAGGGGCAGTACTTCTTCTCCAGCTTTTCCGGTTATTCTTCCTGGCAGGATCCTTAGTTCAGCAATGATCTAAAAGTCTGGGGTCTGGGCCCCTCTTTTTTATACAGTAAGTCCTTTTGTTCTCTCCTGGCTCCAGACTCTGAGCGCAATCCAAACCATTTCTTGGGGGTACTTTGCAAGTGCACAACAACCACCACTGACAGTGTGAGCCCTGGATCCAGACACACCCCAGAGGGGCGTAGCCATTACTGTGGAAGGCAAACACAGCCCTATTCAGGTGCAAGTGCTACTCCTCCCACCACTCCAAATGCAGATCAGGCCTGTTCAGCTTAGCGCTGAGCCATTCAGACTCTCTGGAGCCACTGCACATCCCCAGCCCCTGTCACTCCAAAGCCAGACAGTCAATACACATCATAGCAGAGGCACACTGGACTGGATGGCTAAGCAAGAAAATACCTACTTGCTAAAAGGGGTATTTTCAAACACAAAATGTAAAAATCACCTTCAATAAAAGATGCATTTTAACATTCTGAGTACCGGCATACTAAACGTTATTTTCCGATCTGGTTCACAGGGGCAGGTATGCTTATAAGATGTTAGGGCATGTCCTATCTTTCACATACACTGCACCCTGATCACAGGGGTACCTTGGGCCTAACTTAGGGGTGACTAACATGTAAGAAAAGGGAAGGTTAGGGCCTGGCAAGTGGGTGCACTTGCCAAGTCGACATGGCAGGCCTAGACTGCCCACAGGCTCCTCAATGGCAGGCCTGAGTTACATTTACAGGCTGCTTATGTGGGTGGCACAATCAGTGATGCAGGCCCACTAGCAGCATTTGATTTACAGGCCCTAGGCACACACATTGCACTGTACAAGGGACAGACTAGTCAAACAAATCAGGTAATTATGGAAACATCAATCCATAACAACAATTTACAAGGAGTGCATTTGCACTTTAGCACTGATCAGCAGTGGTAAAGTGCCTAGAGTCATATAACCTACAGAAACAGGTCAGAAACAGAAGGCCCCAAAGCAAAACAGTCTGGGGATAAACTCACTGTAAAAGCCAGGTCTAACTTCTATGAACTAATTAGTCAAGAGTATTCCCACATGCTTAGTATCAAGATCTGCAAGAGGGGTAAACCATTACAGAGATCATTTGACTCAGCATGTTCTGCAGCTCATAGACAGCTTCTAGAGGCACTTAAACAGATCCTATGTGACATCAGGGTCCGACAAGCATGTTTACTTTATAAAACAGCCTTAGAGATCCAGAAACACAAGATTAGAAAGTTGGCATGTTAGGATCTTAAAGCAGCATCATTAAATAGACATGCCAAGAGCTTCTGTGATAATATAAATCACCCCAACTTGTCTGATAACACCACCTTTAGAATTGAGAAAAACATCTCAGCTGAAAGATGGTTGACCCACTCTGCTGAGGTTTATAACTTGGGTAGTACTGAGGGTATTCTAGCTGCAAAGATTGAAATGCTGAATATTAAATTCTGTGGTGCTCCTTAATTTTAGAAGTTCAATTGAAGTTAATGAAGTAGCCCATACAATTAAGATATCTCATTCAGGGAAAGCGCCAGGCCCAGATGGTGTGCCAGTGGATATGTTTAAAACAAACATTACCCTTTGGGCTCCAATTACCACCAATGTTCTGCATGCAGTAATTCAAGGTATCTCAAAAGCATTATGGATAGACGTAGTCGTAGACCTCTCCCCTTTAATAAAAACGTGTATAGAAATAGGCCTAATTGTTTTTGACTGATCTCCCTTCATGCTCAAGCCTCTAAGATCTTGGGACAATTTCGACTTACAAGACTGAAGGATTGGGCCAACAGAAACTCTGTTCTATTATAGGTTCAATACCGCTTTCGGCAGGGTATTGGTACAGTCGAACAATCCCTTCATCTCTCTTTAATAATAGGAAACTATGTCAAGGTTCCCTATATATGACCTTTGTGAACCTCTCCTGTGCCTTTGACATTGTAAACCACTCTAAATTATGAACATGTTGAAAACATTGGGAGTGGAAGAGGCCCTCATTATACTATTGACGAAATTACACATGGATACTGTAGTCAGAGGTAGATACGGCACAAATGGAGAATGTACACCCCCACTAAGCCTCGAACATGGCTTACGCCAAGGCTGTATCCTAGCCCCATTTTTGGTTTTACTTTATATTAATGGTCTAGGAACCTTTCTTCTTCAACATGTTGCCGACATGACCCAGTTGGAAAATAGCTGATAGCAACTTTGCTATATGCTAACAAAGTGGTACTTTTAGCCAGAACTGCAAATGCCCTTCGGATTTTATTAGATGAATGTATTACTTTTATGAGCAGTCTTCATTTAAATGTACATTTTAGTAAATCTTTTATTACAAGTGGCCGCAGAAATTTTAAATCTTACTCACATTTGATTGGGGCGGAGTTTAGTAAGGTCACTACAATTAATTATTTGAGAATTATGTTTGATACTTCAATGCAGTGTGGGCATTTGATTACTTTCAGATTGTAACAATTTGCAAGGGTGACCAAGGTGATTTTTTTTTTGTTTTGCTATCAAGCTCTGCCACAGACCCCTGGAGGTGATGCTACAGTTTTATAGTAGTGAATGCATTCCAGTAGCTCTATATGGGGTGGGTATATGTGGTCACATTAACTTGGAAACTCTTCAAAGAGTGGAACATTTGTTTTTTTCATATAGACTTATTTCAGTACCCATGAGCACGACCACCAACATTTGTCACACTGAACTAGAGGTAAATTATACATCAAACACGGTACGATTAGCCCCTCTATCACTATGGATGAAAATCTCTCACCAGAGACGGCTTTTTCCAAGACTAATATTAAAAGACTAAATACAGCTGGGTATTTCACAAAAAAACCATGGCTCATGTATATTAAACAGTCAATGTTAGAGCGTGGTCTCCCAGAATATTTCTCTAATCCAGAGATGATTGAAAAAAATAGCAAATCAAGTCTTAAAAGCTTATTTTAAAGTGAGTGTAAAATGGAGAGAGCAGAACAATCCCAAAACATGCTGACTGTACTCACATATCGTCCCCTTATAGCTTCCCTTCGTATAAAACCCTACTTGGTTACCTCAAGTAATTTGCAATACACCTTTTATTTGACTCACGTTTGCCTTAGCACTTTCCACTTGTGGGTAGCCTCCCCTTATCAGGGAGGCTGGTTTGTAAGCCTGCCAAACTGACCCAGAAACAACCCGTCTTAGTAAAGCACTATTCATTTTACATTATTTTCCATTTTATAAAGCACTTTACGAAAACAATTCTAAGTGCCAATCGTGCGGGCATCTGCTATTGACTTGAGGGTCAAGAAATAAGATGCACAGTATTACATTTCATATGTACAGTTTTAGTAGTGGGGAAACGGTATTAATTAGGGCCATGACAAATATTTGCCTGACTTATTTATTTATTTGGAAATCACTGGACTTGGTATGTGGAATGAGCTGATTTTAAATATTTTGTCAGTGTCATTTGTATTGGATGAACTGTTTTGGGGTTTATAAGCGGATTGTGTTCCGATTTTGAAAGGTTATTCTTTTAATGTAACTTTAATGCTATTTTACTGAATACAGGAATAAAGTTGACTGACGTGTCAGTTCCAGTAGTTCAGGTTATCAGCTGCATAAATGAATAACAGTGAACCATCACTTTCATCCTAAGGTCATGCCGTGGGGACTCCCAGTATATAAGCTCAAAATAAATTCCTCTTGGCCCTTTCTTGAATTTGCTCTCTGCCCTGAAGTCCTTTGGGTCTGTCCCAAAGGGCCTCACCATTGATGGTGTTGATACATGGTCTGCATTTACTTAGAGTTTCTCTGTGCAGAGTGGCTTCATGACCGTCACTCCCTTAAATACAATATAACTTTCCCAGACATTGGGGCTAAATTAATGGTTCATCCATGCAGTATTAAAACGTGACAATTTTGAGATACTCTTTAACCTACAGCACAGGTTATCCCTTTACAATGCTGCTGATCTTTCCTCAAATTGATGCTTCTCGCCCTGTGTTTCCTGAGACCATATTTACCTTGGAGTTAGCTCACAGAAGGAGGCTGTTCTCAGGGTCTTCTCATGTTTCAAGATTTTCTTTTTGTATCTGTCACTATATGTACCTGTTCATGGTTGTCCTTCTTATCGTCAACTGGCAAATGTAGCAGCCCTGCCCTCCCGTAGTAAGTGCAATGCAATAATATATCCGCAGAGCAACTATCCATGTCATGTGGGTGCCTGAGCTACAAACTCACCCATGTTTCGCTGATAGACCATATGAGAGTGATGGATTTTTCAAAAATAGAGAGCTTCATGATTCGGAGTGTCCCCATTCTATGGAGCAACCAGGGGTCAGTTTGCTCCCTATTTTTGACAAATCCATCACTCTCATATGGTGCAGTGAAAATGTGTGCAATCCTACCAAGCCAATTGTGCCACATGGACACGCAATGGAATAGTCCCATTGGTGTCTTTTATTTTTTATTAATGATTTTGCTGGACACGTGTATGGTCCGAAAAACAAGTGTATTACAAACAGCTAGCCTGGAAAACACCCAACTTGCCTGGCTAAATATTTCTTCTAAGGGAGTGGCCATATGGAAGTTACTGAAATAAGTGGAACACTTGGGAAATTGTATTATGAAGTTGCTGAGGTCAGGAAAGATGTTACACAGTCATGCAGGACTACCACAGTGAAGGGCCCACTGTGAGACAGCTTTCTATGGCTGCCATAGGCAGTGATTGTTAATGGTCTTGTCTATCTGCTTCTGACACTCTGGAAGTATTGGGATCAGAGGGTTTGACAACCAAGTGTAGGGGAATCTGGGACCCCTGAGCACCTATAATAGTCATTTACTTTTAGTCATTTTGCAAAATAATATGGCATTAGCTTACTGTGAATTTTGATAATATGTTGGCGCATTTTAAAAATCTGCTACTTGATTAAGACTAAAATAAGGTAATAAGTCCCTCATTTTGCTACCCTGTTTGTCCTTTTGGATCTTCCTGCAGCCCTGCAGCATTTAATATACTTGACAGAATGCGAGTACTTGCCTGTTTCTGCATATTTCTTTCAGATAATGAGAATGGTATGCGTGAGAGAGGAAGAGATAGCAAGTGTAATGTGAAAAGATGCAGAAGGGAGGTATGGTAGAGTAGAGTGGATATGGAGAATGGATGAAGAGACAAAGGTGTGTGGGATCATGAGGTTGCAGAGTGTGACAAGTGGAAAGTGAGAGTAAATTGGGAGAAGAAGTTATTAGTGCAGTAAGTAATTGAGCAAGTATGGTGATACATCGAAGAACATGTCTTAAAAAGGGTGTTGTCCGAGCGACAGTGGACTGTAGTTGAAGGGAGAGTAAGGTGAGATAGAGAATATATCAAACTAAGAGATTTCTAGGGGTAACCATCACTAACTTTAAGTGAGCCTGTAACCTTAAGGACTGCATTGAAACCCCAGATATACATATAACCTAGCTGTATATTGCTAGAAACTGTGCATGTCTTTGGACTTTGTTAGAATAAGTTATCATCTGTTTTGTGTTTTCATATAAAGATGTCATAAATATGTGTTAATTAATGGTACTGTGGAGTCCTGTGATATTCCTTTTCATGAAAGCATCATGAAATAAAACATCACTTTTGGCAACCCTAATATTTTTATGGATGTTTTCCACTGGAAAAGGTGGAAGCATTGCTGCAGCACAGTGAAGGTGGAAAGCAGTGGAGGTGACTAAAGGAAGTTGAGAACACATAGGGTTGGAGCATAAATGGATTGGATGAGAGAAATTGGTATAGCTGTGTCAATTGGATGTTTAGAAATTTACCTGGACAGAAAAAGAGAGTAGGCAGAAAATAGTAGGACAAAGAGAGGGCAGGAGAGAGAAAGAGCAGGCTACATATTGAAAGGCTGTGGTTAAAGGCGTTTTCAACAGAGCTGCTACATGTGAGACGGCATAGACGGAGTACAAGTTACAGGGAATTAGGGAGAAATATTACACAGCTGTACATACAGTAAAAAATGTTTTACTCATAATCAAATGGACACACAGATGATCACCAAAATATTTAGACACACATTTGTGCATGAAAACTTAAACGTGATCTCTGACAATCCCTTGCAGGGTCACCTGATTTTCTTTTTGCTCAACCCTATCTGTGCTGGCTATTGAAATCAGTGCAATTTAAACTTGCTAACCAATGGTAAAGTGCTTGTACTCCTCCTTTCAACATGGTAAACTGGTATACTCCTGATTGGAATATTTAACCTACCTACCAGTACCTAATTAATGGTTCCAAAGTGTATCCAGGGATGGTAAGTGAAATGTCACCCATGGCAGAGGCGGCTCTAGGCTCATGGCGGCCCTGGGCAGGGAGCGTAGGTAGGGGGCCCCCGGAGGAATGCAGGCGCGGAGGCCAGTGAAGAGGGGGGGGGGGCTCAGGGTGTTTGGAAGTGGAACAGAGCTGGAGGCCGCCAAATCCCTGCCAGGTGCCACCACCCAAATATGTATCTATCCTCGGAGGATTATTATATTAAGTATATATATTGGCGTGGCGGCCCCTGGGGTTTGGCGGCCCTGTGCAGGTGCACAGCTTGCACATGCCTAAGGCTGCCCCTGCCTATGGGCTGCAATACTCATAGCGTCACCCACTGCTGGTGCTATACAAATATGACTACAGGCCTTCTACTAGCAGCCACGCTGTCCCGGTTTAAACTGCAAATTTGAAATGCCAAAACAACCCCTTTTGACAGGTCTAAACCTTCTTATATATATATAAGCCACCTTTTAGATAGACCTTATTGAAAATAGCATACGGTGCATGATATTTAAATGAAAGACATTTAGAAGTTACATTTTCTTTATACAAACTATAGAGCCCAACTCAATTGGATCAATCTAAAACCCTCCTGTCGACGTAAGAAGGAAAGACTCCTTTTGCTTTAAAGAACTCTCACCCACTAGGGGTACCCTCGGGGCCTGCTCATCATAGAGTTCCTTCCCATTGCAGAACGTGCATGCTGCATCCTGTGATATGAACAGGAGCACTCTGTTAGAAAAGGACTAGCGTAGCGAGTAGGGGTAGGGTTCTCTTTGAAGATACCTTGCTGGTAGTTCTAACGTTTTAATCTGGGCACCAGCTGCTATGATTAAGAATTGGAAAAGTTAGGAAGTTTCAGAGCTCTAGTTAGCCCTACTTCCTCTTAGGGTCAACATGTTTCTGCCACTAATGTCCCCAAATGGTCTTGTCTTACGCCAGGACTGATTATACTACAACAACCTACACCTATTCGATAATGCTGATGTAATCATCGGTAAATTTACCATGCAAACGTCAAGCACACCTACACCGCCTACTTGGTATCCGTAAATGGGTATCTGTAAAGAGGGGGAACAAACAGCATTGTTCAAGTATTATGCACAGATGTTTGTAGACCGTGCTCGCAACTCATTGTTCTTGCTGTTAGCAGTATCATGTAGCTGTATCATTACGTTTCTCATCTTAAACAATGAGGCTATCTGAAACAAAAATATAGGTTGGTCCCTGTGGTAATAAACAAACCCAAACTTGTCACATTCCGTACTCGCACAGGACAACACCAATGGTCATACACTCTGGACATCACATTCAACACGTAGTGGGTACATACAAATGAAGGAACTTAATAGTCCACTCTACATATAGGTGCACGGAAGAGAGGCATGCCTGTTGTCAAACACTGGATTGTGAATGAAAAAGAGAGGAAAGCATTAAGCATTAGGGTCCTCTCGTGAATTAAGGTTGCTACCTTACAAGTGGCTATGCCTTAATTATGACTCCAAGGTTCCCACCTGGCCTGCTCGCCTAAAATCCCTCCATTCGTGTCTGCATCTCGAGGCAACTGAGCAGCCAGAGTGGTTAAATGACGCCTCCTGTGCCTCAGGGTCTTGAGAGAGGAAGACTAGAGCATATCTGAAACAAAATGGCTACTGATATTGGCACTACTTCCTGATTCAAGTAACTTTTTAACTGTCACATTGAAACAAGTGCTTGGCGAAATTCCTATGCAGGATAATCGGTTCGAAATTCCTATGCAGGATAATCGGTTCAAAATGTATGTTTTAATATTTGTTTGTAGACTGAAACACCCACAGTTTCTGAATAGGGGAAAATTACCATATGTTACAAAATAAGTGATGAAATCAAATATTAAAAGCAGGTATTAAAAAATTGATCATGGATACTAGTACTAGAGAACGGCTGAAAGGATGCATTATCACTGAGTGTATTGTCATTCAGTCCTGATACATTTGTTGAAAGTCTGAGAACTGATCACTGTTCCTTCTCAAGCAGGGTTCTTTCACAGTTAACCAGGTTTGGTAGGTGTTCTAATACTCCCCATTTGGATTCAGCTGATTTGTGACACTTTTCAATGTAACAAG
This sequence comes from Lissotriton helveticus, assembly GCF_964261635.1. NCBI lineage: Eukaryota > Metazoa > Chordata > Amphibia > Caudata > Salamandridae > Lissotriton > Lissotriton helveticus. Next base: position 871,498,764 of record NC_136068.1, on the reverse strand, counting down.
TTGACATTTTGATTGTGTTGTGGCCACATCTTAAGTTACCTCTAAGTTCGCATATTCTGGTTTTGATTTTGCAACTTGTCATCGACATATATCTTAGTTTGCATGGACTGGTTATCGTGGAGACCATGTGACCCTACCCCCAATGACTATCCTCTCCTTTTTGCAACCGAATGCTCAGATGTATCTCACTGGTTGTAGCACACCAGTTCTGCAGTTTTATAGTTTGTGTAAAGTTATGTGTCAGAGGTGGGTTAGCCCATTCTCTACAGTACTTCTTTCCTCCTCTTAATTTGTTTCTGGAAGTTTAATATTCCACATGTCCTTAAAGTAAATAAGCATAAACCCTATTTCCACAGTAGCAAGGCTGGTTGTGTCCATAAGGAAACACTGAATTACATTATTGCATGTTACAATGCTAGTTTTGGATTCGGAACATCTAGAGAAATATTTCAATGACTCTTTTTAATAGGCAAAATTCAATGTAATAGTAAAGACACATTTTGTCTAACTATTACAGAAAAGATACTTTAGAAAAGTTACCTTTTGCATGCTTAAACCTCCGGAGGCCTTTCTCTAAGTGATATTGTGATATAACAGATTGATGACCCTCTTATGTTGAGGTGTGAGCTGCTCCCAGGACAGGGACAATGGGCCTTTGGGGAGGTGTTGTCCTCTCCTTGAGAAGATAGACTGTGGGCTGTGCCCAGACCATTGGTGCATTTCAAAGCTCCCCTGTCACAGACAGATGTAGCTTACAACTGGGCCTGCCTTCCCTCTTTTTCTTCTAGTCATCCAGTCACCAACCCCAGAGGGAGGGAGAGCTGTCCCAGAACGGGTTTAGTGTGACCACTAGGGTGACATCTTCTTTGACATTAGAGAGTCAAATCCTGCTTGAATGTCGCATCCTGCTGGATAGATCTGCTTGGGTTCAACGTATAACACTTGGAGAACACTGCAAAGGTGGGAAACGGAATGCCAAAACACATTGAATTTAGCTATTGTCTGGTTGAAAAAAGCTCAGCTATGATCTTATCAGACACCTGTCTCTAAGTTTGTTGGGGTGCAGGGACTGCCTAAAGCTGGATTTTAGTGTTAGATGTGGAAGGACACTAGGATTACCATAGTACACTCCCAACATACATGCCCAGCTCTCAGAGCCCAAGTTTAGTGTGGCCGAAGACTTCCACCATCTTAAAAATTCCCATAGTGTGTAAAGTTGGCACTGGGAACCTTTACCCCTTTGGTTAGTGCATTTCCAGGTATCATTCCATCCCACAAGCTTATGCTCCTTGGACATGAACCTTCTGTCTGAGCTCTGAGAAGAGACTAGAAGAACGGACCTGCTTTTGCCCTGTCACCCCAGGCAAAGTAGTGGACTTGAAAGGTCATAAACCAGACCTCGTTTAATAGCTAACAAACAAGCTCCAGAAGGCTATTTCATGCAACATGTAACCGATCAGTTGACCAGTAACAACTGGACAATGGACTGGGCCCTGCTGTGACCTCTGCATGAACAAAAACAATTCCCAACAGGTATCATTAAAGGGCAGTTTTAGCAATGTATGCAGTTCGCATTACATCAATAAGCAACAAGGAGTCTCCAAGAGTTTTGAAAGGGATATTATTCACCAATTAGAATAAAGGTTTTTTTTTTACATGGCAATACAGTTAAACAGCACTGTATAGAACAGATCATGTGACAACCTGAAGGCACTTGGTGAATAGTGATATATACAATTGGTGATGGTGAAAGTGCAAGTGCTAAGGTGAACAGCGTGATCGACGCATAGTGACAAAGTGTAATACAGTGATGGCTCCACAAGGTCAAGTTGTAGTCACTTAAAACATGCTTGAATAAATTTTACAGGAGCACAAAACGTAAAATGCGCCATATAATTATGCTGCGAAGTCGACGGCGTTTCGATCCCCGTGAGTCGGGATCGTCATCAGGACAGGGTTGTCGATGAGGACAGTGATAGTCACCCCAACAGAGACGCGTGGGTGGCCGAAGTCCGGGCAGTAGTTCAGGATTCGGTAGCTGATCGTGAGTGGCAAGGAATCCGATCAGCGAAGAGGTGCCTGAATGGAGCAGGGCACCGGAGGGCGATTAGGGCTCTCGGAATTGAAGAACTCGCAGTAAATGCAGGAGCTACGTGACCTCTGCATGACACAATGTGAGTCTCTAAGTGCCTTCCCTAAGGTCCCAGGGACTTTAAAAGTGTATTCCTGTAATGGATTGGGATTTAAATAACTACAATTAGAAGGGGAAATCTTTGACCAGGATGACCTGGTTAGTGTACCTATCCCATGCTCAATTGCAGTCAGAATCAAATTACGCCTATATCCTGTTCTGCTGCGACCTTGGACTATCATTGACACTTTGGACTCTTAGTGCTGTTTCCACTTAAAACTTTTAAAATTCATAACTATGGTTCTCCTAATTGAGTTTTTGTCATTTTCTTTGCTAAATTTTACTCTATTATTTTAATTCCCTTTGGGAATTGTATTATTTAGCATTTTGATTTTATTAATGTTTTAGTCCTGCATAAATACTTTACAAATTGCCTCTACGTTAAGCCCGTCTGCCATAGCTCTTAGGGTGTTGAGCTCAGATTATTTAGCAACTTTTAAGGCTCAATGTGACAAGGATTGTGATTATTACTTCAGGTGGCTTCTTAGCTTCCAAAACTAAAAGCCCAATTTCTTGTTCCTGGGAATAGTTTTAAAAGGGCCAAAATGAGCATGCTTAGTGACTGCATTTATTGATTAGGACAGGGCTCTAATGAAAAAAAAACTTAAGGTGGAGCATTCTCTACAGTAGCCTACAAGAAATAGAAGGTATCCAGTTGGTAGTTCTACCCAATGCAGATATGCTGAGAAATGTGAAGGTTGTGTATTATCTGTCACATCCAGCATTATCTGCCACTCAGCTCTACTCTAATGTTTTGCTCTACTTTTACCAAACTACTCTTGCTAAGCACTGTGCAGCAAAACTTGGGTTGCCTGTAGTAAGCTCCAGACGGAGCCATGCCACTAAGGGCCCGATGTACGTGTCTCATTACCGGTCGGTAAACCTGAAATTCGGTAAATTTCAGGCTTACCGACCGGTATTGAGCCATTTGCTATGTAGGTGATGATTTGGTGAATACCGAATCGGCATTTACCGATTCTGTATTTACCTGACATACTGAGTGCCCTGTATATTTAAGAGACACCCATAATAGGCTGTGAATTCCGTAGAAACCAGGACAATTCAAAAGCCACCCTGAAAAATATGAGCAGTAGGTGACAACCTTGTAAGTGTGTTACAATGACCATCTCCATAGCAGCATCCCAGAATTGTTGAGCAGCACCATGAGTGCATTGGTTTTAACCTGGATTATATAAAAAACATTCTGGCAAATTACATTTACATGGCACTTTAATTTATATCACATTGAAGTTGGTTGGATATTGACTGAGACATGATCAATGACGAATATTTTAACCTTTAGTTCCGTATTAAAAATTGGTGTTATTTTTTCAAACATAATTTACTTTGGAGACATTTCACACTGTGTTGGATAGGCACTATTTCTTATGTGGTACAAATATCGCGGCACCAATATTTTTCTTTATTGCACTCCAGCTTAAAAGAGGTCAATGGCTGGATGGGATCAAAATACATGCAAATGAATATTGACAAATCATAGTTTATCCTCTTTTATCACAAAACAAACCTCTTTGCTTGGAGTCCCAGCTACAGCTTCTTCATGCTATTCACTTACTGCCGACCAACAAAGGACACTCACTTCTTTTTAGATGCTACGCTGTCCTTTAAAGCCCATATTAGCACAAGTGTATGGATTTTTGTCTCATTATTATTTACCCTCAGGAATATTCTTCCCTACCTTATGTTCCATCACAGACCTTTAGTAGTCTGAGCAGCAGTGGCTTCTTGCATTAACTACTCTGTATGTTTTGTGTTGTGGCCATACTATTAGATTAGTGAACAAACTTCAGGTAGTTAAAACATCACTATCACATCAATTTTTGTTTTACAAAAAAAAACATTTCTGAGGCACATAAATTCTTGCATTGGATGCATGTCATAGCCAGAATTTCTTTCAGAATTGCTTATAAAAGGTTGAAATATTTTCAAAATGTATCATGCTTTCAGATGCCTTCTAGGACTTGCATGTCACTATCTATTATTGAAGATCATTCCTTCTACCCTAATAAGGGATTTACACCCAAAAAGAAATAATTCTTACTCCAAGCAATCCATATAAGGAATGAATATCCATGCTAACATTCAGTCCTGTGAAGAGTGTCCCACTATCAAATGTCTGCCCAAAGCAGACGCAAATGTGACCAAATCAAAGTCCCAATGCACACATACAAAGCACTACACAACTTGGCCCCACATACCTCAACAGCCGCATACATTTCCACCAACCCTTGAGACAAGAAGCTGAAGACCTGGCTTTTCGAATCATCTCGAGGGCGTCCTCGCCTCCCCTCCTGCTCAGCACCTGCATACCCTCACACACGATTAGTGCTCTATGCAAAATTGTACAATATATCAACATAATTAAGCACATGTCTTCAAAAGCAGCGTAGGTCACAGCACATAAAATAATAGAGGTGTTGTCAACGCTATAAAGACCAGGAGATTTGGAAAATTCAGACACTTACAAAAAAAATATCTGACGGCCGTAATAATTACTCATGGTATAACTGTGTTACAAATAACTTCACCAAACGTTCTTAAACAGTGTGGGTGTGTCTAGCAAAGTTGTTTTCGACTTGACATTCCAAATGAAAGAATTGAGATCATCTCATTTGTTTGTTTACATAATAACGTAATTTTGTGTTATTCTTCATTAGATGAATGAAAAGCGGTTTATTTTGGAGATAATTCGCATTGGTAAAGCACTTGTTTACTATAATATTCAATGTTGCCGATTATCTGGAAGGCTCATTAATTGACTTCCTTGGCTAAGCGACATAGAAACCTTTCAGACAGACGGCATTGCGAGCTATTTTAAATTGTGATATGAATTTTGTAGACTTTAGATTTGACACATAAAGAAATGTACTGTTTTCAAAATGTTTTCAGAAATGCGTAGGCGCTGGGTCTTTAATTAACAGAAGCCCTGCAGTAAAATCTCTGACATGCAGGTAGATTGAGCGTCATTTATTACCTTTTCATAGCAGTCAACCGGAAAATGAGCAGCTGAGGACTTTAGACAACAGAGGTGAAGAATGTCATGAAGCTGTCAGCTCAACAAGTTTCAGTAGTGCTCTGAAATTGCTAGTCTGTTGATCAAATCTAGAGAGATGGAAAAATAATATTTGTCAGAGTTTACCTACTGTAACAGTGGCAACATGAATTACCATGTAAATGCAGTGCCTGTCCTCATGATCGTTGACAAGTATCTTACAGCATGAATATAAATAACATTGTAAGGACACATTACTGAGAAATATTATCTATGGATCATTGAATACTGAGGTATAAGATTGCAGGCCTACTGACACATATATTTGGCTAGCATGTTTGTACATGCGGGCATATGCACTAGATATCAGGCTGAAAGCCCTAACATCGTTCAGCATTTCCATTGTATTTGCACCTAAGGAAATTCTTAACTGTATATCTCCAAATCACTATTGCCAGATATTTTGCTCAGTTCCTCAATATAGTCTACATGGTACACTCCACATTATTTTTAATCTAATAATATCACACACCCTCCTCCACCTTAAAAGATATTTCAAGGAACTTTGGTACAAATTTTAATACCTATGCATGAGGGAATCAAGGTGTTGGTCTTGTTACATTACTGCTACTTTTTGTCCATGTTTTCTGCATCATTTGGATGTTTTCCCGGCAGCGTTGGGTTACACAGACTAAATGGACAATCCCAGTTCTGGAAGGTCTTTGCTGAAGAAAGTTCTGAACCCTAGACATCTTCCCTAAGGACATGGAGCTGTAGGTGAAACCACAAGTGACTTTAAGGCATCAACAAAAAGTAGGACATTGTCACCTATCTGTCCTTTGCGGGACAAGAGAAAGGCAAAAAAGGCTTCCCAATAAAGGATTTTGCTTGCCGAGATAAGGATTGCCAGTTTTGATTGCTTGCAGGATTTTCCACTAGCATTTAAGACTACCATGGTAAGAGAAGTACCCGAACAGCTAAAACCCAAAGTTGCTAAACCTTCCTTCATTGACTTACTGGAGAAACCTGAAAATAAGCAAAAAGACTTGGCTTCTTATTATGAGTTTGGCATTCCTCCTGTCAGCCCGCAACCGTCGCACTCATAGGAGCAACGCCAAGCCTGTAGTGCACCCGACCCCATTGGACTACAAGTGTAATCCAAGGCTGGCGGACGGTGCTGAGGTGGTCTCACGTCAGTGGGCTGTGAGGCTGATAGGAGAGTCTAATATGCAGCCCGCCACCGTGCCAGTGCCTGCAGCACATTCCTGCATGGCATGGCATGCCATACCATGAAGGAATAGGGGTGCAATTACAGGGGGCACAACATGTGCCCCCCATGCATGCAACCCCAGGCTCGAATCCAGCAGGTGGCCCTGTTAGGGCCCATTTAACTGCCTCTCTGCAACCCTTTTCATGGCGGACTTACTGCCATTTAAAGGGCAATGAATAGGCAACTCTTAATATGCTCAGCGGTGCTGGCAGTGGCTCCACAAACATATACAGGCCAGTTAAAGGCCACTGGTCCAGCAGGATCCTTGATCCCAGTGAAGCTGGCGTTCCTGTAGTGCTCCGACCACCACATTCAGAATACTGCGGGCTTACCCGCATTGTGGCAGTGGTCCGATCACCACCAAGAATGCGCCAGTCCTAAGTACCACCATACTCGTAATAAATCCCTAAGTTTCTCATTAGGAGTGTCCCAGACCTGTACCTGGTAAATACATATCAGGTTTTCCATTAACTCTGGTGGCGCGGAGTTAGCGAATAGCCTGAGTGGAACCTTGAGGTTCCACTGAGACATGTTTTAAAAAGTTAAAAACTCTGAAGACTGAAGGTTGTAATGTTTGCTCAGAACTTATAGCTCTTATAGGCATAGTGACTTCAGTTATTTAACATTGGAATTAATGGACACTCGTAATGAAGTCAGAAGTGCAAATATAGTACTTGGGAGAATAGCAAGGTTTCAGATTCATCCCCAAAGTAAAATATCCTTATCAGCTATACAATCCAACTTTGTCCCAGTTAGAACTTTAGTTGAGAACACTTAAGGTTTCAACAGGCTCTTGACCACAGCATATCCAACTTAAAGTGACCCTCATAATACTCAGAACTGATGACACCCTCTCATTTGCATTCGGGCTGAATTTGCATCTATACCTCGAGCAAACATTAACTTTTAATGGCACGTTTCTACTACTATTTCGTATAATTATTTAAAAATCCATATTTCCATTTTCCTTAATCCCATTGTTGTCATTCTTTTCAACTTGTGACATTGCATGTATCTTTTTATTTTCGAAATTGGTTTGATCATTTTATTGCAACGTGACTGTTTTTAACTTTAAAGTTATTTTGTATTGTTTGCAGCTGTCACACATTTCTCTTAGGAAGAATCTGCACCTTGTGCCACTTCTGTTGGGATGAGCAGAGTATTTTCAATGAGATGTGTTGTCACCTAACACAATTATTCTTTATTGGTAGTATCACCCCGTTACAAATTATAGTGACACGCTTTCTCACCCAAAGGATCCGTCTTCTCTCTACTTTTGCCCAAAACGGTAATGTAACAGCCAAAATGACAGTCCTGCACAAAAAATGGTTCTGAGTGATGTAGAAGCAAAATAGGCTGAACATACCAGCTTCTGTCATGCCCTAACAAAAACTTTAGTGGCACAGAAATTATTTGAGCATTTCTCAAAGTTTGAGGTTTTTCTTACATGCCAAGTTAAAATTGTACATTAACAGAGTCCTCCTCCTATTGATCTTACTAAGAAGCTATATATAACATTGTAAAAGTCACTTGTTGGGTGAGGAAGGATCTTTAAAATATATATTCACGAAATAATAATAACTATTCAGTTTTTAACTTCTTATTATTTATAGCAAGATGTACTATGTTAACATCAAGTCTTTTTCCCTTCACAATATTTTCATTAAGGGAATGTTGAAAATATGACAATAGTATAATAATTATGGTACCATCTTTTCATTAAAATTCCTTTATTTATGAACAATAGAACACATTACAATAGTTAGTATTCAGTGCGATGACTAAACTGCAATTTTAATTTGGTTTTTACCAATGTGTTTAATTGAAATTCTTAAGCATATAATGTGGATATGTTCTTCTCTTGGTAATTGGATTTCCTATGCTTAACTGTTGGGAATTGTTTAAAACCCTTCAATAAAGGGTTTATAAGTGTGAAATAAATTCAATGGTTTCTAGGTATGTTACATAACAGTATTGTAAGAAATTGGGTTATTAGTTAAGGGGGTGACTACACAGTCCTTGTTAGGGTGAATATTTGCATTCATTAAACTAACTTGAAGCTCAACACCCCAGTAGCAATGGCACACAGCAGACAGGTTGAAGTTAGAGGCAATGAGTAAAGTATTTATGCAGAACCACAACAGCAACAAAGTTAAAACACAACAATTAAAAAATCGTTATAAATATAATGACATAAAAATGACCAAAATCCGATAAGGAGAACCAGAGTTATAGCTTTTAAAAGTTCAAATTAAAAATGTTGTCAAAAAGTGTGAGACTGTGGGTCCAAGTGGAGCGATTGATCCCTTGAGGACCGCGCACCGCCCGTACCCCGTCCTGGACCCATCCTACGAGCATTGGGACCATGGTGCACCTACCCATGGGTGGTGCAATGCATTATCTGCTGTTCTCGAGCTTGACACCCCGTGCCTGCTACTACCTAACGCTGGGTGAACTTTAAATCCTACAAGGATTCTTTACTAACCTTGAAACCCAACCCCTCCAACCCTCTCCCCCCTTGTTTCCTCACCCCATGTAGGACACACGTTGAGCATAGGTGTCCACTTGATGCCGCTACCCGATGGGGCCTGTTTTGAATAATTCATAGGTGAGTGGCGGCATCCAAATACCAACTATGAATAGCATTTACCTTACTTTGCTTGGTTGAACGGCTGCCTTTTATAATAATTTGTAATTAAATTGAGTGCACTACGCACGTTGCACACACTTTCTACCTTAGCACATGGAATGCCAGTAATGCAATTTGATGCTCGCAGTATACACAATGGTGTACATTATAGATGTGGCTGACTTGCTTTGGTTATGAGACAATCACCCGCAGGATGGATCATGTTGTAAGAGATTTTTATATTTATGTTTCTTTGTTTGAGATTGGCTACCACACCCACGGACTTCACACGCCACCGGTGCGATCCAACTAGTAATATCTACGTTACTAAACCCCATTATCAGTTGCTTAGTGTAGATTTGAACTTCCATATTAGGTCCTGAAGAATTGCCGCCTGATCCTTTCTGGGACAACTATGGCAAGAAACATGTTGATCGCATGACACAGAGCGCAACTTCCTATAGCATTAGTTTAGACAGTCGCCACTATATTTTTTAATCAGGGTGGGAGACAGTATTATTAAATTAGTTGCCCTGATCCTCCCTTGCCCTGTTTTAATTCACTTGGTCATTCTAGACACCACAACACTACACTTTACACTTTAGGGCCACTCACCATATGGCAAAGAATAAAAGATCTCCGCCAAAGAGCCCCCACTGAGGGTGCCCGTCTGGTATTGCAGTACCGACCCGACCAGGTGCATGCCCAATGTTGAAGCATGCCACCCAGCGGCCGGGTGTGTGAGGGCCCTAATTCCAAAAGGAAGGATTCCCAATCCTCCCTCTTGGTAGCTATTATCTTGCACTTACACCAGAGCCACCGTCAGCCTTCTTAGGAACTGCATACTCCTCTCTTTGTTACTAGTCAAAAAGAGTTGAACATTAAACGTGGTGAACTGGTTGCGGTAGACTCGGACTAGGGTGCGATTTGACGTTGACCACAATGGAACGCAGGTCGGATACAGCAACTAGGTTTGACCTGTGCAGAGGTTTTACCTTAAGACTCAGTCTCAAAAATGAAAGTCAAAAATCTTTAGCAGGGAAAGGCAACAGGCATGTAGCTGAAGAGGGCACGCGGAAGCCCGTGGATGAGGTTCTAGTCAAGCCATTGACTTTTGGCAGGAAATCTCCAAGCAGGAAGAATTTTAATTATGAGCCTAAGGAAGGTCTCTCTGGTTATCTATTATACTAGATTTTATAACCAGCACTATATACTATACTATGTAATATATATATATATATATATATATATATATATATATATATATGTATATATGTATATATATATATATATATATATTCACTGAAAAAACCATAGGTTTCACACCAGTTATCGTTAGCTGGAAATTTTACTCGCATAAAACCATTGAAATTCCCACGTTATAGTTAGTTGGACTCACTATAACTTGCACGTCTGCAATGCACTGCTGATGACGTCACATATTACATCTCATGACAGTGTTTTTTAAAAAAAATGGATTGGTTAACTGGCTTATTAAGTGTATCTTAGTGAATACATATATTAGCGAGTAATGTTTAAATATTTAAATATATGCATATGTGACGTCATCAGCAGTGCATTGCAGACGTGCAAGTTATAGTGAGTCCAACTAACTATAACGTGGGAATTTCAATGGTTTTATGCGAGTAAAATTTCCAGCTAACTATAACTGGTGTGAAACCTATGGTTTTTTCAGTGAATTTCAAAGGTTTTTTAAATGCTAATTCCTAACTATAACTGGTGTGTAACCTATGTTTTTTTTCAGTGAATATATATATATATATATATATATATATAAAATTGCTATGGCAAAATTAAACCCCTCTTTTTGTTCCTTTGCAAATTAAATGTTTTAAGTGTTAACACTTTATTCCAATCAAGATGACTTCAGGTGTGCCATACTTTTGTCATAAGTAAGACTGTTAGCGCTCTAGTTGTTCTTTAGAACACTCTGGGACATTGTGTCATTGGGCTATAGTTGGGCTACATCTGGCTGATATTTGGGCTACATTTGTTTTCTTTTGTCTCTGGTGGCCATCTTTGGGCTATATTGGGCTACATTGGGCTACATTGGGCTACATTTGGGCTCTAACATATATATAGCCCAATGTAGCCCAATATATATTTTTTCAAAGTTAATTTTCGTAAAAACCACTGGAGCATATATCGTGAGACATAGCAAAGGCACATCGGGGTACCAGTCCCTACAATTTTGCCAAGTTTGGTGGAAATCCATTCAGCCGTTCGGGCTAAAAGTGAGTCCAACCGCCCTATGGAAATTAACATGGGGAAAACACGTTTTGGGACCCCCCTTTTATCTCGGCCCCCGCTTGACGGATCCCCCCGAAACCTTCAGGGAAGGAGCGGAGCGCAGCGAGGCAAAGTTGAGGAAAATTACAGGCAGATCCCTCATTCGGCGCCAAAGTTATTCCCATTAGAATGTTGCGGATTTCCTATGGAAAACGATCCTAACTATAACTACCTACTGGCGACCGCCAGTAGGTAATATATATATATATATATATATATATATATATATATATATATATATATATATATATATATATATATATATATATATATACAGTTCAAACTCCTGCTACGCCTCCCTTCCGGAAATGTATTCCAACGAAGAAAAAACACAGGTACAGACCACTCCACAGCGCTGCGAGTAGAATTCACAGGTAGTTTATTCACCCCAAATCGCCAGCATGACGCGTTTCGGCTACGTCACAGTAGCCTTGATCACATGCCTAGCGGAACCAATACCAGTGTTTATATACTATGCACATTTAAAAAGGAAGGGGCGTACCACCTCTATAAACATAGAAAAAATACTTTTGTTACAAAATATCATTCTGATACTTAATCCGAGTGTTCTTTGTTGTATAAACAATTGTTTTTTCATTTTACCCTTTCTCAACAACATGGTGAATACAATTATAATCCCTATTTGTGGTGCGCCATGTATAGTGCAAATATGCAATAATCATTTCACAATTACACGTCAAAGATACAATCCGCACAAATCATACCAGAAAAAACATTTTCATTATAAGTATTGAAGGATGGAATTAATACTGGCATACAACCCCCAAGTTTTTATAAAAGTGCAAGTGCTAGAATTCATATAAGATAGTGCAAACAAACGTGCAAAGTGCAAAGTGCAATAACAGCCGTGACATCGAGGTAGATCCCTGCCCCATTTATATTAAAGAGGTCACTGGCTGAAAAATCATGTGGGAAGACAATATGGTTTTGCATGTTGAACCGATTATGAGGTTTACATGTAACAATACCTTTTTTAAAAAACAGTTATACTGTCAGCACAGAATAATATGGAATGATAATCTTGAAATAGAGACAGCTATTGATCAGAGAAGGAACTTACGGCATAGTGCCCATTTGATCCTATAATTCTATATCCGAAATGCTGTCAATCAAGACGTTATACTCAATAAATCAATAAATTTGTGGCAACAGTGTCAAATATTCTTAAAATCAAAGATGCCATACTATCATGTCACAATCAATCCTAAAAGATCTCCAAAGATGATTTTTAAAGATAAAATAGCTGATAACTCAAAAACTGATTGTGCATAGGGAACCGGCAACACTGGATTTCTACATGAATGAGGGGGTATAACTAATCAAAAAACCAGAAGACTGCCACTCTTCTGTTGAACAAAAATTACAAAAAACAGTGCAAGTCCTCCCCTGTATTCATTCCATTGGGAATCCTGGTATCTAAAAGCAGAATGTATTTGCTTTCCAGTTGTCTTAACAGTTTCTCTCTGTTGCCACCCCTGATGTTTTTAGGTACAGCATCAATAATGAAGTATTGCAGATCGTTCAAATTTTTCTTATGGGCGAAACCAAAATGGCGCGCAACAGGATAATTATCGTCAGAATTCACAATTGCCCTTAAATGCTGGAGGATACGATATAAAGCCTGTAGATTGGTGCTTCCAACGTACTTGAGACCACAAGTACACTGGAGCACATAGACCACAAAATCAGTGCGGCATGTAAAATGCCCCCTGATTTGGATGGGCACAGGATCAAATGCAGAGCAATATTCCTTCGTATTTATTCCAAACTTGCATGCTCTGCAGGAGATACATTTATAAAACCCAGATTTATCAGACAACCAATTTTTCTTTATGATGACCTCTGGACTGGCTCTCACCAGAGCATCCCTCATTGAGGGAGCTCTTCTGAAGACTATGGTCGGTTCATCTGATAATAATGGTGCTACACTGATATCAGTCTTTAACAAAGGCCAATGCTTTTTCAAAATCCCCCTCACCTTCCTTTCCTCACTGTTAAAGGTGGTGATTAAAACTACCTTGTCTGGGGCTTCTTTGGTCAAATCATACCCAATTTGTATCCTGTTGGCACTGGTGGTTGCGAGATATTCTTCCCGGTTCATACTATTAGCCCTATTCAAAGCTTCCTTTAATAAGGATGTCTGATAGCCTCTTGCACAAAATCGCACATATGCTTCATTCTGACATTTCTCCAGATCTACATTGCAACTGCAAATTCTACGTATGCGTAGAAATTCTCCATACGGAATACTTTTGACTAAATTACCTGGATGTGAGCTCTTGGCGTGCAAAATAGAATTGCCCGCCGTGGGCTTTCTGTGAAGTCTGGTATGTAATTTATCATCTAAAACATATAATTCAACATCTAAAAATTGAATCATGATAGTGCTTATTTGAGATGTAAATTTCAGATTTAATTGATTGTCATTGATTACTCTGACAAATTCAGCCGCTGATTCTACTGAACCTCTCCAGATCAAACAGATATCATCAATAAAACGCCAGAAATAAGCAATATTGTTGGGAAACAACCTAGCGAGTGAACCCATGAGGACATGCTCCTCCCACCACCCAACATGTAAGCATGCATAGGTGGGGGAGAAGCATGCCCCCATAGCCACTCCCCTTAACTGTTGGTAAATTTCCTTGTCGAATAAAAAATAATTGTTGTTGAGGCATATATCCAACATCCTTAATAGCATATTGCTATGTTGACTAAATGCAATATTCCTTTTCCCCAAATAAAATTTGATGGCATTTAATCCGTCCACATGGCCAATGCTTGTATAAAGAGAGTCTATATCTAAGGCTATCAATACAAACTCACTTTCCCACACAATATCATTGATATTATATATATATATATATATTACCTACTGGCGGTCGCCAGTAGGTATATATAGTTAGGATTTTTTCCCTATGGGATTTTTGAAAATTCTATGTCTAATAACTTTGGCGTTTGTAGACGGAATTGGCTGAAACTTTCAGGAAAATGGAACATTTTGTTTCTGAGCAGCCCCTGAAAATTTGGGGGGGTTTCGTCAAGGGGGGGCCGAGAAAAAAGGGGGGTCCCAAAACGTGTTTTTAACATTGAGTTTTCCATAGGGCGGTTGGCCTCACTTTTAGCCCGAACGGCTGAATGGATTTGCACGAAACTTGGCAAAATTGTAGGGACTGGTAGCCCGATGTGCCTTTTGTAGGTCTCAATATATGTGCTACAGTGGATTTTGAGAAATTAACGTTCAAAAAAAGATATATATCTAGAGCCGCGCCTGGAGCGCTCCTCGGTACGCGTACCGGGGAGCGCTCCAGGCGCGCAACGCGACTTGCGCACGGCAAGCTGATTGGTTCTCGGGTGTCTGTAAACATTCGAAACAGTCCGCAGCGGCCGCCATCTTGTGTCTCGGTAGGATTGAGACACAAGAGGTGGCAAAAATCAAAGGGGGAAATGAGCAAGAGGGGGCAGGGTACACACCCCCTGACCCCCTAGGTTTCATGTGGGGGCCATAAAAGGCTCCCGCGGGTGAAAAAAAAAATAAATAAAAAAATTGATTTTCGCGGGGGTGAGCGCCCGGTACGCGCACCGGGGAGCGTACGGGGGAGCGTACCATGGAGATTAAAAATGACAGACTTTTAAAAAAATAAAGCTTCTTTTTAAAAATTGGAGGTAGTTCTGAAAAGAACTTTTTTTTTGATTTTGTTGTTTTATATATTTTTGTTGTTTTTGTTGTTTTATATTTTTTTAGACTTTTTAAAACAATTTTATATATTTTTTGGATTTTTTTCAAGGGAAAAACAAAAACAAGGATTCCAAAACTGCTCAACAGGAGCAAAAAAATTTGAACATTTAGGGACTGGAAGAGCAGCGGTGTTGCTGTTTCTTTAGGGCAATCAGTTCAACACTCTGCTCCCCATAGCAGAGCAGTTCGTCACACTCTGTGCACGAAAATTTGATGCCCGCAAACACCGGCTGAATGTTAGGGACCATTCTTCCACGGGGTGGTCCCGAAGGTGTTGCTCCACCAGTGGAGGTGCTGCCGCCATCTGTGGGTACATTCCGTGCCAGCTCTCTGACATTCTCCCTGGCAAAGTTGTTAGGGTGTCTTCTTTTCACATGCCGGATCAAATTAGCATTCCCAAAACTATATTTTTTCAGAGGATTGCCTCTGGATAAACTACTCCCACATATTTTGCATGTTACTTTGGGAGCGTTGACTTTTTTCTGTCCTTCTGGGATTTCGTAAAATTTCCAGATGAAATGGGTTTTTTTCTTTTGCTGAGGAGGGTCCTCATCTAAAAATCCCTCTGAATCACTGCTGGATGACTCTCTTGCAGCCATTGCTGGAGATCAGAAAAGTAGGAGATAGAGTAGACACAACAGCTCTTGCTCTCTCCAAGTACAAAGCAATAGTGAGAGAAATGGGTGGGTTTCACACAATTTGGAAAAAAAAAGTTCTGAACCAATGAAAAGTGTTATTTTAAAGTCACATGGTTTGACGCGCTTACACTACGCGCCCCGGGGCGCGTCCCGGGCGTGTATCGTAAGCGCATCGGGGCGCTTACGTTGCGCGATCGTATGCGCTTCCGGGTGCGCTTACTCGGTGCGTCATAAGACGCATCTCGCGGCTACGCGATACGTGTCTTATGACGCAAGGCGTGGCGGCTACGCGATACGTCACAATGTTGTTTTCGTTCTCGGCAATAGCGCTTCCGGGACGCGCATTAGTACGCGCCCTGGGGCGCGCCGCAAGATTGCGCTTACCCGTGCGTTCACCTGTCCGCGCCCCGGGAGCGCACTAAAAATAATATTAAAAAAAAATAAAAAAATTATAAAATATAAAATTAGATTTAAAATGTATTATTTTTATAAAGATTTGCTATTAAAAAACCTATGAAATTCACTGAAAAAACCATAGGTTATAGACCATATATAGTTAGGAATTAGCATTTACAAAACCTTGAAAATTCACTGAAAAAACCATAGGTTATAGACCATATATAGTTAGGAATTAGCATTTAAAAAACCTTATTTTACTCACACAAAACCATTGAAATTCCATATATAGTTAGTTGTACTAACTATATATCGCGCACCCGCAATCCACTGCTGATGATGTCACATATTACATCATTCATGACATGGTCAGTGACATCACTGATGACATCACTGATGACATCTCAAATGACATCACTCATGACATCACTGATGACATCTCATTTGACATTACTCATGACATCATTCATGTGATGATACGATGAACCTCTTCAGACTCTAATATAACCGTAGATACACTCAGTGTAAACAGACACTCACAGACTGTCACTCATCCATGGAGTTACTCACACACCTAATCAGTCTTGCAAAGAAACAATCACACCTCCATTTGCTCAACTATATCGTTAAACACACCTTACTTATTGAAACATATAATATAATAATAACACATATTTACTCTGTTATACAATCCCTGATACAAGTTCACAATAATCCATACAGCCACTCACACATTCACTGGCTCTTATGCACAGTTATTTATATATGTCAACTACCACATGTACTGTGTTTTACATATGTACTTACTTTGACATGTAGCACTGAGATATCCATTCACTCACCAATACACTCATGCACACAGTAAACCGCCCATACAGCTGTTTCCACATGCACTTTTGAACCCATACATCTAGTGAATCAACTGCTCACACATCTATGCACAGAGTCATACACCTCCCAGCCACCCACACACACACTCAGTCTCCCATACAAATACTTGGCCAACTAATCAATAACCCATATAGTTAGTCATATAGCTAATGATCAACACATGCATCAGATTACAAAACAACAGACACAATGGTGCACAATTTAAAACAGTTTAGTCACTAACCCATGCACTCAGTGAGACACATTTAATCACTCACTTATACAGTCAGTCATGCACCTACTAAATACATCATCCAGACACTTATACATCCACTCATTCTTCAATATATAAGACATATTTTAACTTTACAGAAACATACAGTCACTGGATGTTGTCATCAGTGATGTCATCAGTGATGTCATTTGAGATGTCATCAGTGATGTCATCAGTGATGTCACTGACCATGTCATGAATGATGTAATATGTGACATCATCAGCAGTGGATTGCGGGTGCGCGATATATAGTTAGTACAACTAACTATATATGGAATTTCAATGGTTTTGTGTGAGTAAAATAAGGTTTTTTAAATGCTAATTCCTAACTATATATGGTCTATAACCTATGGTTTTTTCAGTGAATATATATATATATATATATATATATATATATATATATATATATATATATATATATATATATATATATACTATAACTGGCTAACTACCAGTCTAGCATAGTTGATCTTCAAAAGCATCCTCAGGGAGCCAAAACAATTTAGTAGATCAGTTTTGGATTGTATTTCAGAATCAAATCAATGAATCCTGATGTATGTCAATTACAGCTGTACCCTTTTTTGCAATTATACAATTTTCAAAACCCATTGAAATAAATAGCAAGTGAAATAGGTTCTAAAGATATGTTGACTCTTACATTTAGACCAAATTTGGTGGTGCATTGTTCAGCAATTTCTACACTGCTCAGTAGTTTTTGCACAGTTTTGTGACAAAAATAAAGGAAAAATGTGATATTAGAGTGAAACGTATCATATTGACTTGAGTAAGCCATATTGAGTGGGAGTGAGCTATGTTTTATGAAATCCACCCTTTCCTTTATCATTCCAGTGAAAGCTGTTTCTTTGGAGGTGTAAATTGCCTTATTTTTTTTTTTTTTTTTTAATTTATTTATCAGAAAACAGCACATTACAATGCATACAGAGCCGTTCACCTACATCCCATCACGGGCCGGCGATAGGCCCGACCATCATATCGATGAGGTAGGAGTATGTCAGGCGGAAACCACAAAAAATGAGTACCAACAGAGGAACAGTCCAGTGTACCAGCCAGTCGGCTGCGGCTCCAGAATGGTGACATCATCAACAATGTAACGTGCACTGTGCAAAGTTTAACATATCTATAGATTTTACTTTTTTCCCCCCAACTCGTCCCCCCAACCCCAACATCCAACCCCCTGCAACTGGTCCCTAGTCTGTGTGTTCCCAGAAAGTTACTCGTGGTCTAATGGAGCGACATGGCGTGTGGTGCTTAGCATGTCCTACCGAATGCGCGGGCGCTCGCGCGGGGGTGCTAGGCTGGGAGAGGTAGAAAGCCTACAGGGCTTGGTGACGCTGGCTATGGAAGGGTGCCGCCGCTGGAGTCAAGGCGGATCATAGGTCGCTGCGCCCCTCTGTCCCTCGCCCTCCCTCGATGCTGTGTCATCCCCGTCCACCCTGGAAGTAAGATAGGTCCGATAAAGTTCCCAGAAGTTCTTGGGGCGACTTCGGGGAGGGAGTAGTTCGCTATACACCTCCGCTTGCGTGTTACAGTACAGCATGTCGCTGGCCCAGCGCTTCAGAGTCGGGAGCGGGCCTCGCATCCAGCAAGATGCGACAACCCGTTTGGCTAGCAGCATGCCCATGCTGACCATTTTACGCACCGGCGCCGGGACATTCCTCGCATATCCCAGGAGGGCAAGAGCGGGTTCTATGTCCAGATCCAGGTCCACAATTCTGCTCAGTTCTGCAAATATTTCGGTCCAGAATCTCCGAACTCCCGGGCACAGCCAGGCAACGTGTATAAAGTCCGCCACCGGGGCTCGACACCTCTCGCAACGTGGCGAGTCGCGGAGGCGATATCGGTGCAGCCGTTCCGGCGTGTAGTACACCCGTTGTAGAAATTTAAAGTGGACCAGGCGGTGTCTCCCGTTCAGCGAAATTCGCCTGGAGGCCGCGCAGCAATACGTCCACATTCCGTCATCTATGTGTATATCTAAATCGGTCTGCCAGGCCAGTCGCGCCCTTGTGTACCGCTGTGCCGTGTGTGCATGTCCCATGCTATAGAGTTTAGAAATAAGCTTCCTCGGGGATTCAGCGTGTATTACGTATTCTAGTTCCGGGATTTCAGGGGGTTCCTCCAGGTCAGGGCCTAAGAGGTCCAGGAAAGCGCTGCGGACCCTGTGATATTGGAAGCGGTGTAGCATGGAGGGGGGATCGCGCCCCCGCGTAAGCTGTTCCCACGTCTTCACCGTACCATTGTCGAATAGGTCACCCAGCGTGCGTACACCCAGCTCACCGAGAGCTCTGTGTACACCCGGTTCCGTCAGTGTAGGAAGCCAAAGCGCCCAGTGTGACAGCATACTAGGGGCGTACAACAATACCTTATCTTGCCTCTGCACTATGGTATGCCAAGCGTGGTTAGTAGAGCGGATGGAGTCCAGTACTCCCACTCTACGGTCGCCAGGGCTGCAGATAGTCGCCGGCAGCGGAGTAGGTGCAGCGAATAGTCGTTCCAGGATAACATGCGGTATGTCCGGGTTGCCATGTATCCAGGTATGGAGATGGGAGGCTTGCGCGATTCTATAATAACGTTCAAAGTCCGGGGCTGCCAACCCCCCCTGCTCGTATGGGAGTTGAAGTACCGTCCAGCGGACTCTAGGCTGTTTTCCGGCCCAGGCAAGTCTGACCAGGAGTTTGTTTAAGGTTGTAAAGAAAGCTTTAGAGAGGACGATCGGGAGGTTATTAAAGAGGAACAAAAATCTCGGGAGGACTACCATTTTCATCAAGGCAATGCGGCCCATCAACGAAAGTGGGAGCTTGATCCAGAGTTCAACATCATCTGCTAGTTTGCTATAGGCAACCCCGTAGTTCTCCCTCAACACGACATCAGGGTCCGTGTGTATCCGTATGCCCAGATATCTGACCGGGTCTGCGGACCACTGTAGAGGATATTCCATCTCGAAGGGTTCAGTAACAGGGGTCAGGGGGAATGCCACTGACTTTGGCCAGTTGACTTTCAGCCCCGAGAGGGCCCCAAACCGTACCACCTCCCTCAAGACCGATGAGAGGTTGTTCACTGGATCTCTAATGTACAACAGCGTGTCGTCCGCGTATGTGGAAATGCCGATTTTGTAGGTTGGGTAGCTGATTGCCTCGTAGGAGTGGTATTCCCGCATCGCGCAGGCCAGCGGCTCTGCTACCAGTGCGTACAGCAGCGGCGAGAGGGGGCAGCCCTGTCTCGTGCCCCTACCTATAGTGAAGGCCTCAGAGACTACATCGCCCAGGCGAACTCTCGCGGTCGGCCGGTGATAGAGCGCGCCCAGCAGCTGGAGGAAAAGGTCTCCCAGCCCCAGCTTTCTGAGGACTTTACGCATAAAAGGCCATTCCACGGAGTCAAACGCCTTCTCCATATCCAAGAAGACTGCAATGGCCTTGGTGTCATGTTTGGTGTGTTGCAGGGCTCCCATAACCGTTCTATTGTACGTAAGGTTCCGGGCAGGGATAAAGCCTGCCTGCTCTGGGGCCACCAGTGCAGGGGCGACAAGCGCCAGTCTGGTGGCCAGAACCTTAGCGTAGATCTTCGCGTCTACGTTGATAAGAGACAAGGGGCGGTACGATCCCGGAAGATCGTGTGGCTTGCCTGGTTTTAAGATCGTCACAATTAGTGCTTCCCTCATAGACGGGGGCATGGCGCCATATTCGCAGATTTCGTCGAAGAGGGTGGAAAGATAGGGCAACAGTTTGTCTTTGTACGCCTTATAAAAGGTCACAGTTAGGCCGTCAATTCCAGGCGCGCTTTCCGACCTCATGCTGTCCAGGGCGTCCGCTATCTCCTCCCGAAGTATGGGAGTCGCCAGGAACTCCCTCTGCCAATTCTCTAAGAACGGCATTTTGATGTAATCTAGGTAATTGTCAATTTGCCCCTCTACTCCCGAGATTTTACTAGAGTACAGCTCCTGGTAGAATCCCTTGAATTCCGCCAGGATATCCTCCTCGGCCGTTAACGTCGCCCCGTCCGCTGACTGTAATTCCGAGATTGCCTGTCGCCGCCTGGCACCCTTCATAATTCTGGCTAGCAGTGCACCCGGCCGGTCTCCCTCACCGTACGTGCGGGCCGTCGCGTATTTTCCCAGATGCCTAACCTCCCTGTCTGCCTCCTCGTGGAACTCTGTCAGGAGCTCCCGCAGTATCTCATCTCCAGCCGGAGACGGGTCCGCCAGCTGTAGGCGCTCACATTCCGCAATCCGTCCCTCGAGATATGACAGTCTATTCCTGATGGCTTTTAGGACACTGGAGTGTTTGGCCATGACCACTCCTCTAACGTAGACCTTGAATGTTTCCCACACCGTCCCGAAGCTGTCCACTGTGCCTATATTATTAGAGAAAAACGTGTCAATGTCCTCCCCCAGTTCTGCGCGAAATGACTCATCCAGCAGGGAGTATGGCGGAAAGCGCCAGGTGAAGGGGGGTATTCTCGGTTGTGGAGTGTTCAGGACGAACAGTATGGGGGAGTGGTCAGATAGTGTTCGCGGGAGTACCCTACAGTCTCTCACCTTCTGCAGCAGGGGAAGTGCCGACAGCCAGTAGTCGATCCTGGTATGGATGTTGTGATACGCAGAGTAGTGTGTGAAACCCCCCCGCGCGCTGTGCCTCTCTCTCCAGACGTCTACCAGCCCCAGTCTCACCATTTCCGCCTGCATTCTCTGCGCAGCCGCTGCCGGGCGCCTGAGGGGTCCCCCCGACCTATCCAGTTCTGGGTTAAAAGTAAAGTTAAAATCCCCCCCCCAAATCATGCTATCTGTGGGCCAGTCGACACAGTGCCCCGTTACTGCTGTATAAAAGTCAGGGGTGTCGTAGTTCAGGCCATACACATTCATGACCAGGAGATTATGTCCCTTACCCGTGCATTTGCTCAGCACGAAACGACCCTCCGGGTCCGCTTTCAGCAGTGTGAGGGATAGCTTGGATTTAGGGTTTACCCACGTAAGGACACCCCTGGCGTGAGATGTGAAGCCAGCATATGTGGAGTGACCCTGGAGGCCTCTATGTGTGTGCATTCTACTAGCATTGGGTAGGTGTGTCTCCTGCAGCAAGGCCAGGTCAATGTGATGTCTTTGGAGATAGTGCAGCACCTTACGGAGTTTCCGGTAATCGTTCAACCCCCGAACGTTCCATGTCAGTGCTGTAAGGGTTTCAGTGTTATTCAGCGACCCGCCGGGTGGTGTGTCAGCCATAGGGAAGGTAGCAACATCTGATGATTACCAACAGTACCTGTCGCGCCCTCCGGCGCGTGCCACCACCACCAGTCCTCTCCAAAATACGTAACTGTGCGGAACACATTGTGGACCCCCCCCCAAACTCCCCTAAACTCAGAAAAAGATTCCCAACCCACCTCCCACAGCCCACCGACCCCAACCTGGTGCGACCGAGATCCCCACATCCCTCCCCCCCACCCTTCAGCAAACCCATTCAATAACACCCCAAACAAGCTCTGTCCGAGCCGTGACAGCTAGAAGCGCCAGGGCAGAGGTAGCCTACTCAATCCTCTCGTTGTGCACCGTCCCTTCCGGACCACCTCACTATGAATGTAAGCTGCTTCCGCGGCAGCGCCCTGTGGAAGTAGTCCAGCAAGAAAATATCAAACATTAGGGTCCGGCCCATTGCCCGGGCCCCCGCCCCCCGCCCTCCAAGCCACATCTGACCTGTCTCGTGTCCAGCCCCAGGGTGGGGGATCCCGCCCAGGGCAGCAACGTGTCGCAAAATTGAGGGCCCAGGGGCACCAGTCCAGAACATTCGGATCTCATCCACTCGACGACGTCCAGTAGATCAAACAGTCCCGCAATAAGGGCCAAGCGGGAGTCCGTCTCGTGTCCAGGCGGAGAGGCGCCCTGGGTGCCCCCATGGGAGCAGGTCGCCGTCGTGCCCCCGTGCATGCTCTCCTTCTCAGTCCTGTTCCTCCAGGTCCTCGGCGCCAGATTGGTCCGGTGCGCGCGTCTCCGAGTTTCCTCTGTTCTCCCTTATCCATACCTTCAAGGATTTTTGCAGTTCTTTGGGGTCCGTGAAAAAGTGCGAGTGGCCCTGTCTGTTAATGCGCAGCCGCGCCGGGTATAACATAGCGTAGTCCAATCCAAGGTCCCGCAACTGTTGTTTGTACGGGAGAAAGCGCCGTCGTTCCTCCTGCACTTTAGCGGTGAAATCAGGGTATAAGGATATGTTCATTCCCTCGTACTGGAGGGAGCCCTTCTCACGGGCCACTCGGAGCGCTGCGTCCCTGTCCCTGTAGTTCAACAATTTCGCTATCAGCGGCCTAGGGTTTGCACCCGGTGGAGGTCTTGGTCCGATGGTACGATGGGCGCGCTCCACAATGAACATCGGGGAAAATGTGTCGTCTCCCAAAAGCGACTTCAGCAGATTTTCAACAAAGAGCTCCATCTTACCCGTTGGGGTCGATTCGGCCACTCCCGTTATGCGTATGTTGGAGCGCCTGGAGCGCGCCTCCAAGTCCTCCGACTTGTCCTGGATCACCTGGAGCAGGCGGCCAAATTGCTTTCGGTCAGTGTCCCACTCCGTCTGCGCCTCTTCAGCCTCCGTCAATCTGCGCTCGGCCATATCAAGTCTCTCTGCGTGCTTATCCACTCTCTCCGTCATGCGGTCCATTCGATACGCCAGCGCGTCGATCTTGTTGCCTATGGCCGACATACCTTCCTGTAGGCCCTTCTCCATAGTCGTGAGCATTCCTTTTATTTCCGCGCAGAGTGAGGAGCCCGGGTCATTGGTAGCCCCTTTAGTCTGGGGGGACGGGGGGTCCGGTTCCTTCTGTCTGCGTTGGTCGAACGACAGTTTCGACTGGGTCCTGTCCCCCTTTCCCATCTTCGCTGCTCTCCGGCGATCTGGGGGCCTCGTGGCCTCGATGGGTGCCAGGCGCTAGCGGTCTGTGGCCCTCCCCCGCCGAGTGCCAGCCGCTAGAGTGGGTGCAAGGGTCTACTATAGTGACCAGTTGGACGAGCCAGGCTCCGCTCGAGGCGCCGGTAGGGTTAGTCTTCCGCCGGGCAACCGCTCCCTTGACTCAGCGGCACTGATCAAGTCCCCTGAAAAGTGCAGGTCATGCGTAGGGGGGGCTCTCGACTCGCTCCAAGTCGTTCTGCGGGCCCCAATGCTGAGGGGGCTCAATTGTTGAAGGGCCTTGGGTGTCCGAGTCTCACCTGGATTTGACTGTCGGAGTGAGAAGCGCCACCTCCCCCACCGCTGGGCCGATGTACCTCCGGTCTTCGTGTCTCCAGGAGCCCCCACCAGGTGTCCGTCTGGGCTCCCCCACGTGGCCGTGTGACGTTGGGGAATCAGTGGATCTGGCGTCGTTGGGACCCGGAAGGGGCCGGGTCGTCAGGTCCGAGTTGCCGCACGTCGGGTCACGCAGCCCGGTCTCGGTGCCCAGGGGAGGTCGGGGATCCAGGCCTGGTCCCGCGCCACCTCGTAAGCGAGGAAAAGTGGTGTTTCCAAGCGCGGTCCGCTCTCAAACTCCGGTCGGAGGCGCAGCAGGGGCTGGGTCGGCAATTTCTGCCGTTTTTTGGCTGGATTTCGTTGCCGGGTGAGGATAATTGCCGAATATTCAATGGCGCCGCCGCGGAGCTCTGCTCTTACGCGTCCACCATTGACGCCGGCTAGCTCCGCCCTGTAAATTGCCTTATTAATCAAAATATTATAGCTATCAACTTAAGAGCAAGATCATATCAATTTCACCAATGTGTTTGACTGGAAACCTGAAGGGCAAACATATTTTTATGAAATTAGGCAGAAGGTGTAGAGATTGACTATTCCTTTTGTAAAAACTGTGTGAACTCCAGAAATGGATTTGAAAAAATCCAGAGTAATACAACTCTTCATTTGTATACTTAAATGTGTTCCTTTAGCACCAGTTCTTTTGTATCTGAAAAAAAACAGTGTTATTGTTAGCATTAAAGGTAACACGTTCTCCATGTCCTCTAAAAATCCTCAGATGCATGTTTCAACCCTGCTAACTCTCATCTTTATTACTGTAAGACTGTTTTATTATCCAGTTCTGGGACACATTTTATTGCTAGGCATACATATGATTTCCCTCCTGGGTCCTCTGTTACAAAAATACATTTACTCTCAGATGTATTTTTACATTGTCATTACTAGACGGTATTCTAGGTAGGAAGGAAGAGATTGGTTGGATTTTTGAGAAGCCATTTGCAAATAGAAAATGTATATGCGAATCTGTTTTTTGTGGTGCATAAACTCATACTATGTCTAAGAACATTTAATTGGGTTGTTGATGATGGATTGAGTGAAAGGCAGTTTCTGAGAAATTATTGTGTGAAGGCATATATATCTATATTATAAGTATTATCAATACAGGATCTGGGATATGAATTTGTGGATATAATATGTTGTATTCAGAAAGGAATTACTGATAGTCTGACAGTTTGCCTGTGTATATTATTTGGAGGGTTTCAAAGTGGTCAATACAATGTAATGTATGGATTTCACTATGTGCATGTAAGATTAACATGGCGTTTCGAAGTTTCAGGAATAAAATGTGAACGTATTAGATTTGATATACTCTTCCTACAGAGATTATAAATCATAAAGTGTAAAGAGATAGAACTGAGTGAAGATTTCCCGAAGCAAATAGGCAGACACAATGTTACATTGTAAACAGCTAACACATCCGAAATAGATTTCAGAATTGTAAACTGAGAGATTCTGGTAAATACTTTTCTGCCCATGGTACTAAATGAATCACGTGTTTAAAGCTTATTAGGTACTTGTGATGAGAATATCACCATCTTACAACAGTGACAGTACTGTAGAAGGCTCCTCGTTATGTCAAAATATGCAGATTTGAAGAACACACTAGCACTCAGAAGGGTATCCTGGCACTGGCCAGGTGGGAGTCTAGCCAAACTAGATACCAGAGGGGCGACTAAAAAAAACAAGTCTTCAACTTCTTGCTGAATTCAAGAAGTGAAGAGGAGGCTCTTATTTGTAACGACAAGCCAAGCCATGTTTTAGAAGAGATATAGGAGGAGAGCAGCCACAGCCCGTGGAGGGAGTTGCGGTGTGGCAGAGAGGGGGGGGGATGGGGCATTGTGGGGGGTGCTAAAAACCGGCATATTGATAATTGGAGGTAAGTAAACAATTTAATGAATACAATTAATTTCGTAGTGCGCGGCATCGCATTTTGCTCTCCGTGGCTGGAGGAGAGTCGATACCAGATCTTCTTTTTCCGTATTCATTGGATTTATTCATGTAGGACACTGGATGAGCGGAGGTGTCTGGAAGGTTTGTGAAAGCAGATTTGATTGCTGAGGCATGCTGGACGAATGTTAGGTAGTGTCTTGAAGGTGTGGGTAAGGAGTTTGTATTGTGCTTACGTATGGGTAGCTATTGGAGCTTCTCCAGGTGTTTTGTGTTGTGATTGTGGCATGGGAGGTTGAGAGCATTTCTGGCACTGAGTTCTGAATAATCTGCAGCCATATTTACACTGTTCAAACATAACATTCCCTAATTTTTTCAATGTATTCCTTCAACAGATGTTTCCAGTCTGATGTGGCAGAATGACAGGTGGTTTCTCCAGTGACTACTTATCGTCCTAAATGCCACTGAATAGTTATTTGAAAAGGAAAGTTTTTGGTAAGTTGAATAGTATTCTAGAATAAAGATATCTTTGCTTCATATGACAAAGGTCTTGCATTTCACTTTTAATCAGCTCCTTGACCCCTCAAGAATCATTGTTTTTTTAAGTCGATGATGATTTTCAGTCTGTATTATGATATGAAAATGTGTTTCTTTTTTTGGCGTGATTTAAAAGAAAGAAAGCCCTATGTGAAGCAATAATGTTGATGAGGGTAAATTTGTCTTTGTTAAAACAAAAAAATTACAAAGACACTTGAGGAATGTAATCTTTTTTATGTACATAGTCATGCATGTCAGTCACCCTGCAGCCACATTAGACAATTTAAGGTACACATTGTGCAATACTGATAGGAGGTTAGCTATATTGTTTCCTGTGGGATGTGGCTCTGTTAGAGCATATGTTGTATCATAAAATCCACTTCCGGTTTAAGCTAGAACTGTGGTTGTGTTTTTTGTATAGGCTATAGTGGCTGTACACCCCCACTAGTTTGGAAATAAGACTTTTAGTTTTCCATGCTGTAAACTAATTAATTATCTTCTTATCGCTGCAGAGAACAGTTGCTTTTTGTGACAGGGTTGTATTGAGGTACAATCATATATATATATATGCAATGTAGTTTCTGAAGATATTGCAAATTGAATGTATCTAAAGATGTTAATGTGTAAGCATTTTAGGGAAGATTGACTATTTAAAAGTCTTTTCACTAAATGATATTTGACAGATTGAGTGAAATTGCAAAAAAACGTACGGAACAATTATCTCCAATAAAAAAGCATCCTCCACATAAGAAATCGATTACCGCCATGGCACGCTATTTATCGGAAAAGTAGTCAAAAGGAAGTGCAATGGCCTTTCATCTCCTGAAAAGTTGAATGTATGACGTAAGAAATTATTAGGTTGGTTTTGCCACCCAAATTTAAAGTGTCCTTTCTGGTAGTACATACTTTAAGGCCCCAATCCAGCACCTTATATCATATTAAACTCATTCATTAATTGGGTAGCTAATTCACTTGAAAGCACCTGTTTAAATACAGTGTTGTTCATTCCATATATTTTAAATCGTTTCCATGCATGAGAAAATGTAAAATGGTAAGATGGTCTAGTTACTCTAGATAGCAAAATGTAACTTATGTATTTGTGCACCACACGTGCTGATGGTTGCTGTTAGCCATAGAACTGGCATCATTTTAATCGACCTCGGGGGGGGGGGATGAAAGGCTTCCTACACTGAATGCACAGTCCAGTCAGCCAGCAGACCAGTGGTTATTTCTCAGCACCTCAATAACTGTTAAATATCACATCCTGGTGTTTTGACGTGAATCATTTCAGATTAATGCGCTTGAAAGAGAATACATCTGCAGGGATGTTAATGTCGTAACAAATACACTAAAACAGGTACGACTTTTTCTTCTAATTCATGAAAAAAGGTTTATGGGTTACCTCTGGGCTGCTGCAAAAAAAAATCACTTCCCAAGCCAGGATAGCTTTTTGCGCAGTCCTGCTGCTTCTGTGGAAAAGGCCACAAATGTATTTTAGTGCTAAATCAAGTCCACATAGTAGAAA
Organism: Lissotriton helveticus; assembly: GCF_964261635.1. Taxonomy (NCBI): domain Eukaryota; kingdom Metazoa; phylum Chordata; class Amphibia; order Caudata; family Salamandridae; genus Lissotriton; species Lissotriton helveticus. The sequence goes on along the minus strand of NC_136068.1, from coordinate 871,470,190 downwards.
CGACGTACGCTTTAAACCAATTAACCAGGAAGTAGTAAATTAATTATTACTTGCAGTTAACATAGTACACGAAAAAGGTTCCATTTTCAGGTGTTGCATTCATACTGTCTATTCACTGAGCGTGCTGCTGAGTGGCTGCTTGAAACGGGTGAAGCAGACACCGCTCAAACTGAAGCTGGCAGTACACAGCCAAAGCACTCGCGATAATTAACTCTTGCACCGCTAACATCAACTCACTTGAGATCCGACACGAGCTAATTTGACTCAATTGTGAGTTATACAGTGTTGATGGCCTTCTAGGAATTGCGCAGTGTAAATACCTGAAAATGTGCCAATGAGGATACACACGCGCCAAAACACATAATCAAGCCGCTTGAATATGTTGTTGGTTTGGAGACAGGATTTCATTCGTAGGTATAGATCCTATATGACAGCGTCAGACGTAAGCATGCCACTGATTACCGTATGAAGGTAATTGCACTCAATGTGTCCTATGAGGAATTACCTTGGCTTTCATGTGATAGTTGAAGTTTTGTAAATCACCATATTTCACACTTTTTCCAAGTGGCAGTGTTTTGAGACAGGTCGGCCATTTCCCTATGAAATGCCAAACTATATCATAGCAGGTTCATTTTATGGCACTGCATTTGGAGGTATTAAAATATTTATGTGTTGGGCGATGAAGGCAGCTGTAGTTAAAAGTTGTTGGCCAATGTATTAGATCACTTTATGACTACAAATATGCCGCTGAATCGCTGATCATTTCATATGTAGACACTGAACATGGAATCTTGATGCAACTATAAACAACTGACCTTGTGAGTGTGACTGCATTAAAATGCTTGGGAAATGTGCTGTTGTTTTCTTCTTTTACTCGAAGGTATAATTCTTTAAAAAACAAATGCCACAATTAATCGCTTGTCTCTGTTTTTAAGAGATGTTATGAAGTTGTTATACATGATTGGCGCATGCAGTCTCTGCTATCAGGTACCTTCAGTGCTTGCTCTCTTTGCCGAGATAGAGTTCCTTGAGTATTTTGCACACTAAACGCCCAGCTGAGACAAGATGGCCTAACAAGCATCCTTTCCGAACGAACCACAATTTAAGTTGCCCTTCTGAAGCAAAGTGGAAAGCAATATCATTTCTTGTATACATGTGAATGGGATACATTTTGTCCTTTGTAGTTTTCAGTTTGCGGCCATAGCCACTTTGAATGGAGTAAGAATAGTGTTACGCTTTGTTCAGTTCACATTCGGACTTTTCCTGCAATCGCAAATGTTTATAATATTCATATCTACAAATATGCTGCAGAACAGCACCACTCAACATTCCAACTATATTATTGTATGATTAGGATGGTGTTGATAACAGTGTCCCACTGTCCCTGGAAACTAGAACCATGCTGCATGAAATACATTAAGATTGGCTGTTTAATATTCTTTGACACTAGGTGTTCAGGTTCGGTTTAGTGGTTATGACCCCCACTCCAAGGCACTTTGGTTAGTTAACTATAATGTTTGTTCAGATGTGCTAGCCTTCACATAGTTTAAACGGGGCAAGCTGTACGTTTGAAGGTACCACATTTCCTTCATGTCATCTTGCACAGTTTGTGGTAAGCATTGCTGTGGTGAAGTATACTGTGATGTAATTAAATAATCGAATCAGATAAACTGAGAGTTTCTAACTAATAATGGATCATGTGGACTCTTTTCAAAACCAGAATGTCTTCTCTATTTCAGCTCGCCTGTACTTCGAAAGGAAGGGCCAGGTGTAATCACTACACTCCTTTTGTCTATTGAGAAATTACTGAATAATGGGACCTGACCCAAGAGCAAAATAGATTTAGCACACAAACGGTTGATGTAGAGTTTGGCAGTCAGGTCACTGCCTCACAAACTTTTTTATTTTATTTAATAAAACCTTTATTGTGTCAATGCGATCTCATACAGGCAGTACATCATATAGATAATCAATCAATTATTACATTTGTAACATAAAGCATAACAATCTGAGTACAGTGTACAGGTACAAGACGTGATTATTTAGTGGTCACTTCAATTATCCTTACATATCATATACATATCATTAACATCGTCATTTGTACATATGTATCATTGTCGTGCCCTGCCATTGTATGCCAAGCTCTGTCCTCTACTCGTGTAGTTAGGGACTAACCTCTGGGGAGGGGATCTGTAATGGAGGGTCACATATGTTTCCGTGGAATTCATTCCATTTACCCCATATTCTAGTCCATTTCTTGGGACTGCCTCACAAACTTGATGGATACATTGCTCATCCTTTTATACGCTGAAGATAACCCCTGCTCAGCCCCTTGGTAGCTTGGCACGAGCAGTCAGGCTTATCCCAGAGGCAATATGTAAAGCATTTGCACAACACACACAGACAGCAGAAACACACAGTGCTTAATTTGAGCCAGGGCTTTCCGGTGCTAAGCACCGGCACTTAATTGGATTACAGTGCTCGGCACCAGCACTTAATTTTCAACGTTTTCAAAAAAGAAGGGGGGAGGTAGAGGTACAGGCTAGGTCCACCCTCCAAACATGAGTAGACTTGAAACAACCCGAAGTCTCGGGTAAAAAGAACCTACCCAAGTTTCCAGAACTCAGTCTGAGTTTGGAAAATTCAGGAAAAAAGAATTTCCAGAATTTTTCAAACTCAGACTGAGTTCTGTAAACTTGGCTAGGTTCTTTTTACCCGACAATTCGGGTTGTTTCAGGTCTACTTAATTTTGAACACCATACCTAGAACACTCTACCACATGTGTGTGTGTGTGTGTGTGTTTCGATTTATATAGCGCACTAATCACCCAGGGGTCTCAAGGCGCTTGCTTAGGGAACCCGTCCTGGTATTCCCCTGTGAGATACCCTGGCAAGGTAATTCACAAGGTGAAAGCCAGGCATCCCACCGCGAGGGGCCGTAGTGGAGATTAAGCAAGCTATTGCCCAGAGTCGCAGAGTGTGACCCCGTGAGTCGAGTAGGCACCGGAGCGAGAATTGTCGAGTCCGTGGAATTTTTGTGCCCGAGACCCACCGAGGCTGGGAATCGAACCCTGGTCCACGGCTGATCTCAGCTTCCGGGTCTGCCGCCTCTAACCACTGAGCCACGCTTCTCCATGGTGGTGCTGCTCATCTAATTTAGAGATTAGCGGAACAACGGTTGTTTAGGAATACAATATACATTAAAATGGTGTTAATACCTGCCTCCCCAGCCATTATTTTTGCTTTGGGGACCTGGAATAATCTGAACTGTCGCATTTACATACGAGAGAGATGGTTAGTAGTTGTTTTGGCGGCAATGGGTGGTGCAAGCTGCAGTGGCCTTGCGGTCAGAGCCCAGGCACTTAATATTTTACAAATTAAACACTGCACTAGACACACTACAAAAGAAACTCTGTACAAGGGTATATCAAAGATAGACTTTGTATTATCCTAAACACATTAGAATCATAATCACACATATACACTGTGACAACTGGCACCAGGTAGTAATTTATAGAAGATTATATACATGACAGGGCCAATCGGGCCACTGTCAGAAACATCAGGAAGCACAAGTAATAAAACACAACCAGTAAATACTGGCCAAATACTGTACTCAGCATCAGCAACATAAACACATTATGTCTGCATCACATTAGGCATCATCCTAAGCATAAACATAATAGCATGACATTTGGCATGACCACATTATGCACTAGCATTAGGCATCACCTTAGGCATAAACATAGTATGCATCACTTTAGGGCCTTGCGCCCTACCAGTACATCAGGACGCAAAATGACCCACAGGCCAACTGGCCTTCCTCTGGGGCTCATCTGGGCTGTCCCCAAATGCCCCCTGTCCCAAAAGTCAGGGCTCTAAAGGAGGCTAGGGTGGATCTTACCCGTGCCCTGACTGGAGTGGTGGTTTCTGCCTGGTTTATGCCCTTGCCCTAGCCAACCAGAAATCCCATTTCTAACAGCAATCAAGAAAGAAAGAAAGAATGTTTAGGAGCAGTTTAGCCAGCTCAACAGAATTAGGTAAGTGGTTATACACCCAAATCGGAACTCCAGGCTACAATTCTAGCATGCAATAGCCTCTAATGTTTTTACATGTTTGTAAAAGAAAATAAGTTCAGTAAATTCATCATCTTTGACCAAGGTGTATTTTTTTCTTAAGAGAGATAGATTTCCTATACAAAAAGATTACACGGATTATGACTTCAACATATTTAGAGCAGTAAATAAGATCGAAGAGCAAAATGTTATTAAACAAGTCATTATTAAACCAATAAATGATAGTACATTCACTGTCATGTTTGTCAAAATGGTAAGGGGTTATGTTGCTGGGTGAAGAAAGGCATGAACAGGTAAAGTTGGATAACCAACTGAGTTTAACCGAAGACATTTATAGCAAATGTCATGTAAACATGAAACTGAGACTGTTGCACCTTTTTTTTGTTTTGCCACATACATTATCATCATTGAAAGAGATGGATCATTTAAATTTGTAGGCAGCTCGGAGTGACACAATCTAGAAGGGCCCTCATAATGTTAAGTACAGACACAGGAGGGCCAATTGTTATTAGTGTAGCTTCGTTCCTAACATCTGTTTGGCACTAGAGGTGGACATTTTGTACCAGTGATGGTTTTTAAGTTCCCGATGATATTTTAAGTTAATTGTTGATTGTATGCATTTCATATTGTTTTATTATATGTTATGAATTTTGTATTATGCTGATAAGAATACTGCAATCGTAAGAACGTTTTGCTTTGTAAATGAATTGCTTAATTGGGTTAATCTCTGAATGGACATATTTTGACTGACTGATGTAATCCAAGCACAAGAATAGCGCACAACATCTCTGTGTGCAGGTTACCAACTCTCAGCAGAAATTGAATAGAGTGTGTAATTCACATGTGAAGTCAACAAAGTTAAACATTCTCATGATTAAAGAAACAGGCAATAAAAGCGTTCAAGTCAAGTATGACAGAATGTAAAAGAATATAACACATCTCCCCTTTTACAATGTACACTCAAACAAAAGCAGAATTATCCCTTAACACGTCATGGTTTGCATTCATACTGACCAGACCCACGTTATCATTACCAGTCAATGATCTATCTACATCACCACCACTAGTTGATGTAGGCAGACGTGAACTGTTCACAATGTCAGATGACCTAAGCACCACCAATTGATGTAGATGGACATGACATCTACAAGATGTCAAATGACCCCACATCAAAATTGGACGCACTACCCCTTTTTTTCTCTAGAGATGCAAGTTGGAGAACATCTGACATATATCTTCAACACTCCCTCTTTGAAGTAAAGCCACTCTTCTCTTACTCCAACATTTACCATTCTCCACCAAAACAGCATGTTTCAACACTTGAATGAGTTTGATAGGAGAGTATTACTTTGAGGAATCCTTTTTTATCCATGTCTATTCTTTTTCTTTTGACCATATCCTCAAATTGAAGATCCAACTCCTTAACTCTCTTCAAACCAGGGTACCTTACTTTGCTTCTATCTGACCTTTACTCTTTCAGCAAATGCACACAGACATGGGCAAACCAAGATTGCACCAGCCTTCTGAACACCTATTTTGGCAAGAGACTTTTCACAGGAGTGCTTCCATGCAATAACATGAATAGTTGACTCCCCTGTAGATGAATTAGGAGTGTATTTTAGTTCCAAATTTTAACTACCAAATTCTATCAGGAATAGCCTCTTTCACATTCAACCCAGAGCTACATGCTAATTGAATTGTTTCCTTCAACATGCTATTCGCCTCCTCAGCCATTCTATTGCCATGGGGACTTTATATTGCAGTGAAAACATGTTGAATGTCCAAAGACTTGAACATTTTTATCAATTTGTTGTAGTTTAAATTGGACACTAATGTCAGTCATGAGTACTTTGGGAGCACCTACCTACCGAAAAATATGCTTAACGATTCAGTTTCATTTGCTGTGCTGGAAGCTTTCATAAACTCACAAAATACTTGGTAGACCAGTCATCCTTAGGGTGGTCTTCCCCCAACCCTTTTCCTGCTTACCTCCCCTTTTTACTGTATCATTTTGTTGGCCTTAGGACTCTGAGCACATTACCACTGCTGACCAGTGCTAAAGTGCATGTGCTTCTCCCCTAAAACCTGGGGACGTTGATATATACCTGATTGGCATATTTAGTTTATTTATAAGTCCCTTGTAAAGTGGTATACCATATACCTAGGGCCTGTAACCTAAATACTACTAATGGGCCTGCAGAACTGGTTGTGCCATCCACACAAGTATCCTTTAGGGCCTGTGTGTGCAGTTTACTGATTCTTCAACTTGGCAACACCCCAAAGAATTTGGGTTTGATAGGGGAAAAAAACTCATGTCTGCTGATATGCAGGTAAAGTGGAATGAATGTAGAGTAACTTACAAGTTCTCCACTCCTTATCATCCACAAACAAATTGACTTGTTGAGAGATTCAACAAGACCCTGAAAGGCAAGGTTAGAGGCCTGCCTGAGGCTCTGAGGTATAAGTGGGACCACTGTTATCAACACCATCCTCCTACCCCTCTTACCATGACTGCTGTTTGTCTATAGGGAGGTACCACAGAAGAGAGTGGGTGTCAACCTCTTTGAGCTTCTGTATGGGCACCCTGTCAGGGAACTTCTGAGTCTGGTGAAGAAAGGGTGGGAACAAGCTCCCAGGAAATATCCGCAGGGTGTAGTGAGCTACATGCAGACCTTAAGAAGTCACATGGCTAAGTTGTGGAAGCAAGCTTCAGACAACTTAGAAGCCAGTGAGGCTGTGATGAAAGAGAGGTATGACCAAAGTTTTACAACCGTGCAATAAAAGTGTGGGTTGTGGAACCCAGGCCCTATGGAGCCATTTGACTAGGGCCTATGAGATGATTGAAAACAATGGTAAGACTAACTACCTGGTGGAACTTAAGACCCCCAGGCAACACCACCGGGTGCTTCACATCAATCACCTCAAACCCCACTTTGAGAGGTCTGAGATCACCATTCTGCTGGTGACAAATGAAGAAGAAGAGGAGAGTGAACCTCTCCCTGATCTCTTGGACTCCAAGGAGAAGGATGGGTATGTGGAAGGAGTATTCCTTTCCCTCACTCCAACTCCTGAGCAGCATAGGAACTGTCACCAAGTGTTGTGACAGTACTCCTCTCTGTCCCCCCTTATCCCTTAGAATATCCAGCTGTGTACCCATGATGTGAGCACAGGGGACAACTTCCCTGTTAGGAATAATCTTCCAGGTTGTCAGATAAGAAGAGGGCCAGCATCAAGAGTTAGTTCTCTAAAATGTTGGAATTAGGGGTGATAGAACCCTCTAGGCCTGTGGTTCTGGTACCAAAAGCTGCCCTAGTGGGCACCATGCCCGAACAGAGGTTTTCTGTGGATTATAGAGGCTAAAGCCCAAGACAAAGTCTGATGCGCATCCCCAGGACAGATGAGCTGATTGAAAGGTTAAGGGCTGCCCAGTGTGTAACTACATTTGATATTTAATCAGGGTACTGGCAGATCAACCTCACAGAAAGTGTCATGGAGAGGTCAAACTTCTCAACTGCAGAGAGCCACTATCAGTTTAGAGTGATGTCCTTTGGACTCAAGAATGCCCATCCCACCTTCCATAAGTTGGTGAACCAGGCACTCGCAGGTATGAAGGTCTTCTCAGCTGCCTATATGGATAAAATAGCTGTCTTGAGCAACATTTGGAAGGACCATCTATTTAACCTTCAGGAAGGGCTTCAGGCATTGCAATAGGCAGGTCTGACTATCAAGTCTAGCAAGTGCCAGATAGGGCAGGTGTCAGTGGTGTATGAGGGAGACCAGGAGGGCAAGGTAAGGTGCAGCCCCTCCAGGCCAAGATAAAACCTATGATGCCTAGGAGGAACCCTAATCTCTGACGGAGGTTAGAGCATTTCTGGGCCTCACCGGGTACTACAGGAGGTTTGTAAATGAAAATGGCACCATTGTTGCCCTCTGGACAGCGCTGACTTCTAAAAAGCAGCCCAGAAATGTGATTTGGACGGAGGCATGCCAAACTGCATTTGACTCCCTGGAGCATGCCATGTGCACAGCCCCTGTGCTCAGGCCCTGTGACTTCTCCAAAACGTTTATCCTTCAAACAGATGCCTCAGAACATGGCATAGGGGCAGTGCTATCACAGCTAAGTGAAGAGAGCCTGGACCAACCTGGAGCATTAATTTCCAGGAGTTTACTCCCCGGGGAACAGAGGTGGAGTGCCCATTTGCTGTGGCCTGGGCACAGAAGAAGTTGAGGCCTGTTTGGTACTCACTTCTTGATTCAGAATGACCACAGGCCCCTCAGGTAGTGCATGCAACTGAGGGGTGAGAATCCAAAATTGTTGCGATGTTCTATTTCCCTACAGGATATGAACTTCAGGGTGGTAAACAGGCCAGGGGTAGACCACATCAGTTCTGACAGTCTATCCAGATTTTTCTGTCTTAGTGGTGAGAAATCCCTAGAGCTTGGATGGATCTCTCTACTTTCTCTTAGGGGGACACGTGTTAGACTTGACAGCCTTAGGGTGGCCTTCTCCCAACTTTTTGCCTACTTAACTTACTTACTGTTTGCTGCATCTTTTGTTGGCCTTAGGACTCTGAGTACTTTAGCACTGCTAACCAGGGCTAAAGTGCATTGGCTTCTCCCGGAAAACATAGTGACATAGGTATATGCCCAATTGTCATATTTAATTTACATATAGGTTCCTTGTAAAGTGGTATACCAAATACCCAGGGCCTATAACCTAAATGCATCTAGTGGACTTGCAGCACTGGTTGTGGCACCCACACAAGTAGCATTTCAAACCTGTCTTAGTCCTGCCATTGCAGTTTACTGCTACTTTTACCCAGCATTTATAACCACTTGCCAAGCCTTAAACTCCCCTTTTATTACACACAGGTCATCCTTAATGTAGGCCCTAGGCAGCCCTAAGGGCACCTTGCTGGGAACTAAAAGGTAGGACATTTACTTTTAAATTTTACATGTCCTGGTATTGACAACCCGATAAATTCATTTCTTTCTACTTTGAGGCCTACCCCTCTCATAGGCTAGCATTGGAAATTCCTTAAAACATGTTTAAGCTGTAATTCCTGATTAGAAAAGAGTAGCTTAATCATGTTTCATATCTTTAGAGTGGTAATGCTAAATCAAGTTTGCTCCGAACCAAACCAACACATTGCCCTTTGATGGCGATGCAGAGGATGTTCGATGACAGTGGTTCTACTGCCTGAGAGGCCCAATGATGACACTCTGAACAACTTGACAATGACACATTGCCTGCATCTCATGGTAGCTTTGCAACGCAGCAACTCGAATGTTTGAAAAAGATCAATGCATCATGCCCTCACTGTCGATGCTCTGCTCCATCCAAGGTACTTTTTCAGTGGGACATGTGTGAGTCTCGTAACCAGCCTGCCTACCATCAATCGCGATCAGCCTGAACTTTGGATTTACAGTAGTCCCTCACAACCTCAAGTACTACTGTTTTTCCATTTTTGTTCATTTAAAATTCACATATCGACTTCTTCTGATTGGGTTTTTGTCATTGTTTTAACTCATATAAATATTCTCTATTTTTCTAAACCTGTGTGGTATTTTTGTGGTGTTTTCATTGTGTTACTGTGTGTGTTGCACAATACTTTGCACATTGCCTCTTAAGTTAAACCGCCTGTGGTGTTTCAAGCTACCGGAGGGTGAGTATAGGTTAAGTTAAAGTGTGTAAAGTGTGTATCTAGCTTACCATGACTAGGATTGTGGTCTCTACTTGGACAGGGTGCAAACCTCTGCCAGCTACTTACCCAATTTCTAACAATACCCATTTCAACTGATAATCTGCCACCTCCAAAGCATATCCCCATGTTTTCACTCACTTGATACATTGGTCCAATAAAATCCATTCCTAATTTTGCCCAGGGGTGTTTGGAAAACTCCACTGAAAACAAAGGGGTCTTGTGGGTTTTATGCAATTTGTCAGCTTCCTTGCAAGGTGGACAACGACTAACATCTCAGTGTCCATGTTGGGCAACTAGTAATACAATCTTCTTTTAGTACCTGTGTGAGCTGCATGGCTTGATAAGCTAACACAATAAATTGGGTTCTTAGACCTGTAGGCGGAACTAACATGTTACATCTAAGAGACAAAACTAATTTTACTCTCAATTCAAATCTTATCTTGCAAAAAGACAGTAAATCTTCTGAAAACACATTCTCTCTAGTTAACCCTTGAAAAATAAATGATTTGACCATGACCAAACATGCATCCACGGCACTGCACTCCTTTCACTCCTTTAATCAAGTAGTCTAATTGCCAATTAAAACTCATTCTCCTCAATCTCTTTATCCATAATGGTAAAATGACTTTGCAAAAATATTTGCTCTGGTATTCTTCCTGACAGGAATGTACTTGACCTTAAACACTCACAAAACAGGTCAAGGTTAAAAAAGAAAGCACTTACTACCCCAATGATTGAACATTTCATTGAAAAGACACATGCTGAGAATGACTTTAAATGGACAGTTCTAGCCAGTAATAATGCAACTAAGCGCCCATTCGATATTGATAAAGCACTGTTGCAAAAGGAGGCATATTTAATTTTAAAATTGAACAGTGCTTTAACTGGATTGAACAATATGTCAGAGATTACAAGAATTTGAGGAAACTCTGAGATGCCTACTGACAGAAAAACCACTGGGGTTCTAACTAATATTATAGAACAGTAATAAGTGGATTTAGGTATAATTACATCAATGTACTTTGAACTATGGATAGAGTCAGATTTTTTTGCCATATTAATTGAACACAAGGTGAAAAATGGATTTAAAATATTCGGAGCAAAAAACTGGGTAAATGAGGAATTTTTAATAAATGCAGAGAAAGTGCTTACGATGTTATAAAACATTAAGCACATGTTTCACGACCATAGAAATAGATTTCTAACAAGTGTTAAGAAAGCACCAGTCAAGATGATGCTTCCCACGATATAACCTATTAACTACATGCCCCAGAATGCAGTATGAGCGTGTTACCAAGAGAGGGGCCATGTGATGTAACTTTAAAAACTAAGCACCTCCCTGTAAGATGTCTGCCTTGACATAGAGGCGAGCGAAAGGGAATTGGAACACTTTTGAGAGACAAGGTAATAAATACTAGAGTATAACCGCTATAGCTACAACTGTATGCGGTAAAAAGATTTGTGAGGCAGACCTAGTAACACCTGATCTGTGTTGTAGGATCTGTGATTCTAAAAACTGCTGAAATACACAGAAGTGAAGCAAGTCACACCCGCACAAACTGAGGTACGCGCTTTAATGTAACAAGCTGCAACTGTTTGAAACAAGGTAGCAAGGTGAAGGACTCTAACCACAAGCTTCCCATTAGTTACAGAAGGACGAATGCCGGCTGGTGGCGTCCGCAATGAGCAAAGTGCAACTTGTTCGCTTAAATTGAAGAAACAAAAAGGTACTATTCTGATTTATCTGTACCAAACCAAAATAAATACTGTCCACAAGTATAAATTGTAAATCAAACTTGTTTCTTATCATGAAAAGGGAGGTGCGGCTCGATAAAATCGAAGGATGGAAAGAGTGTAAATCGCACGTTAGCAGCCAGACCAAGGCAATAAGAAATACAATCACACCCTGAACACGAGACCCCAGCAGGTATGATTTAGAGGAAGATGGCATTTAGACAAAAACAAGCATCTTTTGTTAATATTACTGATATCGAACAACTGTGTCTTTTGACAGAGAACCCCCAATTGAAGGGTAATCCTCAATCCTCAACTAAAAGAGAATAGCAGAGAGAGACACAACAATCGTCCAAGGTATAAAAAGAGTGGAATGGAGGGAGAGTAGAAGCATTTAGAGAAGGATTACTTTACACTTTAAAATTTTTTCATTTTATTTCCATACATCTTATACAGAGAATCAGAGAGCCCTGATGAGAATCTAGATATTGACTACCTATGATTCGAAATGCGTCAGCAAAATAGCATAGAAGAATAAGGGATTTTTTTCCTATATTTATGAATTATATGTGAATGACTATATGGTCTTACAGTCAAATAGATATTTGTTTTAAAAATCTATGTTATTGATTGATTCATTGTACTTTAAATCACAATTGTGTTTTATGGTATTTGTATATAGCTGTAGGTACGGCAATGGAGTATGTATAATAGGTTGAATGTAAATGAATGTAAAATGTATTTGTAATATATGTAAATTATGCACTATTTTTTCCTTTTTACCTCCTAAAAAAACTTTATGAGAAAATAGAAATAAGTTTCAAGAAAAAAGGTATAAATTAAATACAGGTACAAACATAAAGAAATGTGTTTGGCTTAAGAGCAAAACGTGTACAAGCTCGAAAATAGTAGGGAGTCAGGCACATTTTGGTTTTTTTGCATTTACGTGGCCCTGCCTGTCTCTAGTTCCTTTGGGCCAAACTCCTTTTGTTATATAAATTGACCTCAAACTCAGACATTTTGGCCAACGTTCTGACCAATATTTGTCTTTTGTTGTCCAAACTAGTGGTGGGCGAAGAATTCCGCTCCGACGGCGAAGTTCGTAGAGTTTTGTCCATTCTGAGCTCCTTGCAGAGTTCCGGAAAACTCCAGTGACACGGAGCAAAGTTTTTTCTCTCACGCACCTCACTATCTTAAAAATGGCAAGCTATTACAGGAAATAAATCAGGCACAATACCTCCTCCTGGTGAGATTTTTCAATGGGGCGGTCGTGGCAGGTCGCAGCCACTCACATTGAGAGATCTGACGCTTGTGTTGAGGAAGCTGCCACTAGAGTAGAATGTCTACTCGAGCAGCAGAAAGCAGCAGCACCCTCTGGCACGACACTGAGTGCCATTTGGACTGATTTTACAGCTTGGGACAAACTCCCGGCATTTAAAATCAGTGCAAGCAGTGCAACTTAATGCACTGGCGGAACTTCACACGGAGCAGTCAGATTTGTTGTGGCATTTCGCAAAGCTCCGCAGAGTAAAACTCCATCTAGACCTAGTCCAAACCCCTATTGCTCAACAGATAGACCAGTGACTTATGACCGGTAACAATTATAAACTCTGTTCCCCCTAATTTTATAGCAAAAAGATTGACAGCTCACACAGAAGCCACAGCTTTCCAGTCCATGGTGCTGTAATTACTTTCAGCAACAGTAAGACACCTGATCGCAAATGCTACCGTGATCTCTTTACCATTATAATCTTGGCTCAAAACAGCACCCAAATGAGTACCAGTAGCCTCCACTGTAATAATCAAAAGAGCATCAACTCTGAAACCTTCTAAGGCCAGGCCTTGATTAATACTAGTTTTTATTTCTCCAATGTCTCTCTTTCTTAGGTTCCCCATAAAAAGTTGACACCACCGTTCTGCAACCTTCTCAGGGATCCTGCATGCAATACAAAATAGAAAACAAAGCATGAATAACATTCCCACAACCCCAAAAATGTCTGATCTGGTCTTTGTCTTTAGGAGCAGGTCCATACCTAGTGACTGTAATCAAGCCTTTCTTGTTTTTTTTGGGTCTGTTAGTTGGTTCCCCAAATAATGAACTTCTTGCAATAAACAGTTATATCTATCTCAATTCACGCTATCATGTATCCTCAAAATATGTAATACTCTAACAAGTACCTTTATGAAATTGAATATTTCATCCAAAAATGGAATGACTCAATTTTTATTTCCAAAAAACTGATACATACACCTTTGAAATACTGGTGCTGTGGAGGCGAGTCCAAACAGCATCTGTAATAATCTGAATGCCCCCAAAAAGGCATCTCTTAAACCCAGAGTAGAAAAGAGTTCTGGAGTCATAACATTAAACTACTCGTTGATCTCTTAAGTATTTATGAAGATTATCATCAAAGTCGCACAAAGATGCTTAGCTCCTCATCTCAATTAAGAAGGTGTCAATAAATAGGTTCATGTTGCATTTGCTTCCTGGTAAAAATAAATCTTTCAATCAATATGCCACGGCCATCTTTAAAATGATTCTCCAGTTTCTGTCAATGAATCCCCCATTTCAGGTAGGTAAGGATTCACCACAGGTTGATGATCAAAGATTCTTTGAGTTTCTGTTTCCAAACAGTTGATAACATGTATTTTTATCTAGCTCGGTCGTATTAGGTGCTAGCAATTGCAATGATATATATTTCCATTTTTTTTTACAACTGTCTCCATTTCATTCGTTGACAATCAGATTCTAGGAAACATTTAAATGGGTAAGTTTGCATTTTGGTAGATCAATGAATAATCGTACTCTAGATGTAAAATATTGAACAGAACAAACTTGGGACATCGTAAAGAATGAGAGACAAATCTGTGAAGGGTAGAAGAAATGAACACGAGAGTAGTTATTTTTCTTTTGGTCCATATGGAATGTGAACATGCAACGTGTTCTGCATCAAAGGTGGGAAATATGAGTGCAATCCAATCAATCAATCAATCAATCATGCCATTTGTATAGCGCACTACTCACCCGGGAGGGTCTCAAGGCGCTTGGGGGGAGGGGTATGCTACTGCTCGAACAGCCAGGTCTTGAGTTGATTCCTGAAGGCGAGATGGTCCTGGGTCAGCCGAAGGTGGATGGGGAGGGAGTTCCAAGTCTTGGCAGCCAGGTAAGAGAAGGATCTTCCTCCGGCGGTGGCTCTTCGGATGCGTGGTACGGCTGCGAGGGCGAGGCTGGTGGACCGTAGCTGGCGGGTGGGCGTTTAGAAGGTCAGGCGGTCGTTGAGGTACTTGGGGCCCAGGTCGTGGAGAGACTTGTGTGCGTGGGTGAGGAGCCGGAACGTGATCCTCTTGACGACGGGGAGCCAGTGCAGGTTCCTCAGGTGGCTGGAGATGTGGCTGCATCGGGGGACATCCAGGATGAGTCGGGCGGAGGCGTTCTGGATGCGTTGGAGTCTTTTCTGTAGCTTGGCTGTGGTTCCGGCGTAGAGGGCGTTTCCGTAGTCCAGTCGGCTGGTGACGAGTGCCTGGGTGACAGTCTTCCTGGTCTCGGTCGGGATCCAGCAGAAGATCTTGCGAAGCATACGCAGGGTGTTGAAGCACGATGAGGAGACGGCGTTGACTTGTCTGGTCATCGAGAGGGAGGGGTCCAGGATGTAGCCGAGGTTGCGTGCGTGGTCGGTTGGCTTGGGTGCGGTGCCCAGGGCTGGGGGCCAACAGGAGTCGTCCCAGGCGGAGGGCGAAGATCCCATGATGAGCGCTTCCGTCTTGTCCGAGTTCAGTTTCAGGCGGCTGTCCTTCATCCACTCGGCGACGTCTTTCATCCCTTCGTGTAGGCAGGTTCTGGCGGTGTCGGGGTCTCTGGTGAGGGAGAGGATCAGCTGGGTGTCGTCGGCGTAAGAGATGATGTTGAGGTTGTGCTGACATGCGATGGCTGCAAGAGGTTTCATGTAGATGTTGAAGAGGGTGGGGCTGAGTGAAGATCCTTGCGGGACGCCGCAGATGACTTCGGTGGCCTCGGAGCGAAACGGGGGGAGGCGGACTCTTTGTGTTCTTCCGGCGAGGAACGAGATGATCCACTCCAGTGCCTTCTCTTGGATACCGATGTTGCTGAGGCGCTGGACTAGGGTGCGGTGGCAGACCGTGTCGAACGCAGCGGAGAGGTCCAGGAGGATGAGGGCCACTGTTTCCCCCTTGTCGAGCAGGGTCCGGATGTCGTCGGTGGCTGCGATGAGGGCGGTCTCGGTGCTGTGGTTGGCTCTGAAGCCGGACTGCGAGGGGTCGAGGGATCTGTTCGTCTCGAGGAAGGCGGTCAGCTGTCTGTTGACGATCTTCTCGATGACTTTAGCAGGAAAAGGGAGGAGCGAGATGGGGCGGAAGTTTTTGAGATCGGTGGGGTCCGCTGTAGGTTTCTTCAGGAGGGCGCTGATCTCGGCGTGCTTCCAGCTCTCCGGGAAGGTGGCGGTGTTGAAGGAGGCGTTGATGATGTTCCGGAGTTGGGGTGCGATGGTGGAGTCGGCCTTGTTGAAGACGTGGTGTGGGCAGGGGTCGGTCGGTGATCCGGAGTGGATGGTGTTCATCGTGCGGGCTGTGTCTTCGGTGGTCACCGTGGTCCAGGTGCGAAGGGTGGCGGTGGGGGGCATTGGTTCGACGGTTGGGTGTGTGGGTGGGGCGCCGAAGCTGTTGTGGATGTCGGCGATCTTGCGGTGGAAGAACGAGGCGAGGGAGTCGCAGAGGTCTTGTGACGGAGTGATGTCGTTGGTGCCGGTGCTGGCGTTGGAGAACTCCTTGACGATAGTGAATAGCTCTTTGCTGTCGTGGGCGTTGTTGTCCAGTCGTTCCTTCAGGGATTTCTTCTTGGTGGTGCGGATGAGCTGGTGGTGCTTGCGGGTAGCGTGTTTGAGGGCGGTCATGTTGTCGGTGGTCCGGTCGAGGAGCCAGGCTTTCTCGAGGGTGCGGCAGGTCTTCTTGGAGTCCTTGAGGTCGTCGGTGAACCAGGATGCCTTCTTGCTTCTGGGTCTGCTGGGAGGGTTCTTTAGTGGCGCGAGGTCATCGGCGCAGGTGGTCAGCCACTGTGTGAAGTTGCGGGCTGCTTCGTTGGGGTCCGTTGTGTTGGCGGGTGGGCTCTGGCTGAGGGAGGTGGTGAGCTGGTCTGCGGTGATCTTGCTCCAATTTCTGTGAGGTACCAGTTGAGGGTGGTGGTGCGTCGTGGATCTTTTGAAGCTGAAGTGGACGCAGCTGTGGTCGGTCCAGTGGAGTCCGGTGGCGTGGCTGAAGGTGATGTACTTGCTGGAAGAGAAGACGGGATCAAGCGTGTGGCCGACGTAGTGGGTGGGGGTGTTGACCAGT
Organism: Lissotriton helveticus; assembly: GCF_964261635.1. Lineage (NCBI taxonomy): Eukaryota > Metazoa > Chordata > Amphibia > Caudata > Salamandridae > Lissotriton > Lissotriton helveticus. Next base: position 871,453,333 of record NC_136068.1, on the reverse strand, counting down.
TGCTTGAGTCCGAGGTTGGCGAGGTTTTCCAGCAGGGCGGGGGTGTTGCGATCCTTGTTGTTCTCCAGGTGGAAGTTGAGGTCCCCGAGGAGGATGTAGTCAGTGGAGGGGAGGGCGTGCGGGCTGATGAAGTCTGTGATGTCTTCGCTGAATTGTGTGCATGGTCCCGGGGGTCTGTAGACGAGGGTGCCTCTGAGGGTCGTCTTAGGGTCCGTGTGAATCTGGAAGTGGAGATGTTCGGCTGCGGCGAAGGAGTCGTTGGCGTCGGTCGTGATGCGGATGGTGTTCCTGTGGACGATGGCGATGCCACCTCCGGTCTGGTTGATGCGGTCCCTCCTGATGATCTTGTACCCGTCCCGGATGGCGATGGCGATGTCGGGTGCAGAGGAGGCGTTCATCCAGGTTTCCGTGAGGAAGGCGACGTCCGGTGATGTAGCGTCGAGGAGGTTCCAGAGTTCCACGGCGTGTCTGTGGACGGAGCGGGTGTTGATCAGGATGCACTTGAGGTGGTTGCTGCTGGTGTTTGTCTTGGCGGGTGCGGGGCAGGTTCGAAGGCAAGTGAACTTGCAGGTGCAGCAGGTGAAGGGTCCGTGGGTGCGTCTCGGGGTGGCTCTGCAGCAGGCGTGGGTCCGGCCGGCATTGAGTGCGTGGAGAGTGGCGGCGTCGTAGGTCAGTCGGGTCGTCTTGCCTCGGCGGGGAGGGCCAGGGGTCCTGGCGCTGGGCGCGGGCCAGGCGCAGACGGGCTTACCTTTGGCGCACCTTTGGCGCTCAATCGGCGCTCCCGCTGCGCACGTCCGCTGCGCGGTCGCTCTGGGGGCGTCATAAGTAAGGAGCCGGGAGGGAGGAGCAGCTGGGTGGCGGGAGCGGGGCGGCGAATGGAATCACAGGAGGGCGGGGCCGCAGGGAGGCAGCAGCGGGAAATTCCAAGAAGCAGCGGGCAGCGAGTGAAGGAATCTGCAGGCAGGAGGCGGCGCAGGCAGGAGCGGCAGCAGTGAGTGGGGCGACCAAGCCCTGTGGAGGGCTGAGCGGTCACCTCATCCAGTGATGAAAGAACTGCACCAATAAGAAAGCAGATATTATATTACAATGAGGCATTTAGCCATACATTGCATGTGAGCACGCTACGCATTCCTCTAATCCGGTGCAGTACAGAATAAAACAATTCGTCCAGTCCAATGATAGAATGACTGCCCCAATGAGGAGAATAGAAGAGCAGAGTTATACCAGAGAGGGAAAAAAATCAGCAAAGCGACACTGTAAACCAACCTACTTTTAATTCATTGGGCTAGGTTGTGACCACAGCATTGCCCTTGTTGAACTCAAACGCACTCATATAGAACCAGCCAAGCATCGAAAAATAATAGGAGACCAATTCTCCTGATGAAAAAATTCCCAGTCGAAGTCACAGTCTCGAGAGCCAGCTCATGCTAAAATGCTATGAAAGCGAGGACTCAAGACGGCACTGAAACTTGCAGGGAAGAGTTATGTTTGTTGCAGAAAATACTTGCGCTGGCAGATGGGCTCACAGTTTGAAAAGCCTTTCAACTGTGATAAGTTGCTTAACAAAAGCTAACTTGAGGGACAAAGAACATACTTCTAATTAAAACACTTACGGAGGAAACACAGTTCAAAACAGTCAAGTTGCAAGATCGGAGAGCAAAATGTAGAACAAAGAGTTGTGCAGCTCTTCTGGTACTAAGTCAAGCTTGTCGCCAAAATCATATTGTGTTGCTCGTTGAAGAAAGATGGTGACAGATAAGGTTGGATTCCAAATTAACAAGAACAGCACACTAAATTTACCAACTATCATTAGAAACTGATTCGAGTTTGGAACCTGCACATGAAGGAAACAAAGTCGAACATTCTCAAGATTAAAGGAACAGGCAATAAAAGCTGTAGAGTAATGTATGATTAAATGTAACAGAATATGACATAACAGTAATATAATATGTCATCTAATCTGTAAAATGATTTCAACATTCATTAAGGGTGAGGTCATCAGCATTGCATTTGGTGTGCAAGTTATGATTTGCATGGCTGTTAGTTGAGTTATGGATTGCAGTGGTCTTAACCATAACTTACACATTACAGTGGTTTTTACACTTAAACTATGCTTTGTAGATGAGTTTCTGTTTTCTTTTTGAATATAGGTTAAGGTTTTATAACATACCTGTTAGAAATGTGGTTTTTTTGGCTGGTGTATACAACTAAGCAAGGCAGAACCCACCACTTTAGTCAGGGTAAGGGAGTTACACACCCAAGATAACCCCTGTTCACCCCTTTGGTAGCTTGGCAGAGCAGTCAGGCTTATTTTAGAGGCAATGTGTAAAGCATTTGTGCACCACACTCACACAGCAGTGACACACTAGGCACACCATACTAGAGTCTCCAGACAAGGTTATATCGAAAATATCCTTTGTATTGTTTACACATGACACCCATTACACCAGGAATCACTGCATAACATGGAGAGCACATCTAGACCACATAACATAAATTACTGTGCCACCAGGCACTTGTCATAAAGGTGAAAGCACTTTTAGATCACATAACATACGTCACTGCACCACTAGGCACTTGTCATAAAGGAGGCATGTGAAAACACCTCAGACCACAATCCCATAAAACACTGTGCCATTAGGCACTGGTCATAAGAATGCATACGTTTTAAGCCATCATCACATTGCCATAAGACAGGTAGGGCATCTGGGTAAGACTAGTAAGGCTGCTCACATCCTGAAACATAGTCATAACACGTTACGCTATCACATACTACGCACATGTTGTACAGGTTGCATAGATCATGAATCTACTATCGTAAATTAGTTGGGTCACTGTCCTGCGCTTCACATCCCAGGCGGCTAATGAGGATAATGCTCCTGATCACTTATCACATAGCAGGTGCCCGCAAACACGCGCAGCAGCTGTTGATAGCCGGGATACTCAGAGCCCCAAAACATGGCCAGGAAATGGTGCAGGGATTAAAAGATCCTGCTGTAGTCCACTACCGGAGTGCCGGCCCGTGCTGTCATGAGACAAGTCCATCCGGCGGTCGCTCGTGTCTCCAGTGGCACTGCAAAGATTTGAGGAAGCCAGGAAACTTGTGGACTTGCCACCAAACCTGCCATTTCTCAACAGCCAGTGTAAAGCACCAGCGGGAGAGGAGTGAGGAGTAAGGACTCCATTTCCCAGACTCCCCGGCACCGCCTTCAATGCTGCTGCGTCCGGAGGTGCATAAATTACAGCTGCAGCTCCTGCGGTGCGGGATGTGCCCGGGCAAAGCCCGGGCCAAGGGCGTGTCCGTCCTGCACCCGTCAGCGTCAGGAGGAGGTGGGGTGGGGCCACATATGTGGTAGTCCTGACCAATGTCCCTTCCCTCCCCACTAACAGTAAGGAGAATTGGATTTCGCTGAGAAACAAGTCCTTAAATTTGATGGGTGTCAGAATGGGTTTTACTGACCACCTATTTAACAACTTTAAGATGGTAAGGAGAGTTAAGTGGGTAGGCAGAGGGCATAAAAACTAGAGTGGCGATTGTGTAGTATTTTGACTTTTAGATCTCCCCAGCTGGTGGACGCAGTCCTGAATTGGACTGGGACTTCCGGCATTTATGGAAATGGCATTTCCGTCCGCCCTCCAGGCTATTTCTATCACCCTCTATACCCAAGAATCAATTTGTGCCCACAGCCCAGGTTTGAACCGAGACCGAGGTTCCAAATTTTACAATTCCACCTCATAACCAGTTTCAATGTTTATCGTCTCTGGACAGCTCTGATTGACTCAAGGCGGGAGCACATCTACCTTGGGAAGAGAAGCCATTGAAACACTGAATGTCAAGTTGGCACTATCACCATTACTACCCCACTGACATTACATGACATGAAGACGCCTTACAGAGACAACAAATAGTCCCCCACTTAGACAATAGCAATGAGTGAGACCCCATGACAGATACTCATTTACAGAAATCAGTAATAATCGAGTAATAATCTACTCGAGCAGCAGAAAACTACAGCTCGCACTGTGCAAGATGCCGTTTTCAATGCTTGCACAGTGCCGGATGCTTGTCCGCACTGTGCAATCATTGAAAACGCATCTTGCACAGTGCGAACATGCTACTACTACGCAGTTCGCGTAGTGCTACGTGAAGTTCGCGTAGTGCGTAGTGCACTTCGCGTAGCTTCGAGTAGCGCTATTTCACGAACTACGCCCACCCTTAGCTATGACACACTTGGAAAATCTCAACTTGATAACCGAACTTCCAAAACCTACTGTTTTAAACAATCAACTGGTATTAACCACTTTTAATATGCAGCCTTACCTCATAAATGTGTTAAACTCATGGCATAGGTTCGTTCTTACATGTTTAAGACTGGACATATTTCATAGATTATGCAGTTTCCCTTCCATGAATGATTGGTCCACAACATTGATTAATTGTCTGTGTGATGACAGGATTCCCCAGAACACTATGCATGCAGTCCTCTTGTGTACATTGAATTCCCAATATAGGAAGCAGTATATTCTACCAATCATAAGACAGGTTTTACACAATGTCATCAGGCATATCTGTTTCTGCAATCATTGTTTTGCGAATATCATCTTTTTTATGGGCCATTTTTTATGGTAGAAAGAGTATGACATTTGTTACTACCTAGAACATGCCAATAAGATTATATATTTGAGGGGCATAGGCAGTAAGGACCACAGGAAGAAGCAAATCTGGAAGTTAATATGAAAGTGATCGCATTAATGTACTTTAATAACCTTAGGAATTTGTCTGTATAAACGTTTAACGGAGGTTTTGGCAGCAAGTTGTCTTTTAACAGTCTAATCTCATGTTCATATTGCTTTTTAACATACTTGACTGTATTTAATTAGATGATTTTTAACATTCTGGGCCTATGGTTATATTGCTTTTTAATGTATCTGACTGTATTTTATTAGATGAAATGAAATGAAATCGATGCATTTTTTTTTTCTTTTTATGCATGTAAACTCTTTTATGGATGTTTGTTAGGACTCCAAATAAAGCTATATATGATGATTCGGGGAGGAACTCCTGGCTGGAGCAGGAAACAGCCGGTGGCGCCCCGATCCCTGACCTGGACGTTCGTTCCAGTGACGCTGGCACAGTGAGGGAAAGCCAGACCGCTCCTACTGCTAGAGCACCTCCCTGCTATCCTACGGCTCCACATGACATCCTTCTGGGCGGGGCGGGGTCGGACACGGCTCCCTCACCGCTCCTTGGTTTGGTTGCTAGGTGACGCCTAGTATCCAGCTGGGCCCCTGGAGGAATTTAGCCCTGAACTCGGGCGTTTCTGCAGCAAGAGTAGTGCGAGCCGAAGTCTGGGCTCCAACTGCAGGATTCAAGAAGCTCACATGACTTACTGCACTCCACACATTTGAGGGCCACCAGCACAGCGCTTCCCACACACTCAAACTTGGATACTGCCAAGCTCTGCCTTGGCATCAGGAATCAGAGCGCTGTCCATGCGCTGGGCTGCTTGGCAAATCGCTCCTCATGCACTTTCTCTCATACCAGGGGAGAACCAGCGCTGGTTTGTATACCATACAGTCCTCTCGCTCGCTCATAAAAGTAAGTGATAGTGGAAGCACCAGGACTCTTGTAAAAGAGAGTGCATGCACCAGAACTTTCCCCAGAGCAAAGAGAAAGTATGCAGAAGGGAAGACGTTGATGTCCTGAGTCTTCCAAAAACATTAGGCCAGCACTCTCAAGCCCTTGGAGATTCTTCACAAGCAGGGTACCACAGCAGGGCAGAAAGAGGCAGTCATTTTCCTCCACCACAGACAGAAGCAGCAACTGCAGGCCAACCCCACACCGCACACAGCAAAGGGGAAGTACTCCTCCTTACAGTCCGTCCGCTCTTCTTATTGGCAGGGTTCTCTTGTTCCTTGAAGTAATCTGAAGTCCTGGGGTTTTAGGTGTAATACTTATACCCCAAAATGTCTTTGTCTCTTTGTGGCAAGGGTCTGTGAACCCAGTCCAAACCAGTTCTGCCCTCACTGATACAGCATGACCATAGGGGGCAGAGACAGCATTGTGCAAAATGAGGCAGCCTATTCAGGTGTAATCACAACTCCTCCCACTACTATAAATGCAGACCAGATCTATTCAGGCCTGCGATGAGTCACCCAGGCAAGGCAGGGCACACCTCACCCCCCCCCCCCAGTGACTGTCTAGAGTGAATGCACATCTCAACTCCTATCACTCACAGTTTAGACGCTGAATACACAAACAGCCATAGGCACACAGAATGGTGATGTAAGAACATGCCCACTTTCTAAAAGTGAATAAAAAAAGAGGAACCTAGCTCTGTTTGACGTTATGCTCTTATTATTTGTGAACAACAAACAGACCACTATCTTTTCTGTTTGAATGGAATTATTTTTAAACCATTCCTTTCTTTGTATTTTACCAAAAAGATTTTAGTTGCATGAGAAGTAAAGATACACACATTTTTCAAATTAACATACAAAACATGAAAAATACTTATGACTATTCACAATAGACAGTGCATGAAATACTTATATACAAACACATTTATATACAAGAACATTGGGCTTTTACATCATAACATCAGAAACTAGAATACTCTTATCGCTATCTTGTTTTGGAGGCCAAACATATGCCAAACATAGGAAAATGTTTAGTGTGCGTGCGTGGAGCATACGATTCAATGCAAATCCCGCACATCACAACAAGTTTACTCAAATTCCTCTGTGTTGAAAAAAGTGCCAACGCGTTTCAAGACCCAGCCCTCTGGTACCCGGACTCTCATTAGGGCTTCCTGTTAATGGTCAGCGATAACATCAATGAATGATGCAAACTCCGCATCAGTGAAAATGAAAACTAAACACTACTTTCCTTAAAAATGCTTAATTACATTTTCTGTACCTGATTAAAGGACAGAGCTGCTGCTCTGACTCCTATTTGCGTGGTAACCAAAATCCCTCAACAAAAATTACTGCAGTGCGCTTCATAGTTTATGCCGGGAGGAATTTCTACAAAACATTAAAATGATTGTGTCTATTTTAGTATACTTAAATACATGGACATTGGGCAACTCAACGGGACATGGTCAAAAAGTACCTTTCAAATGTTACCGGTTTGCCCAGAGGCAGGCATCTATTTCTGTAATCATTGCATCCCTACAAACGAATGGGGGACATATTACTGAATCCATAAACTTGTCAACGATATTATAAACTTGCTAGAGTATAGCATGGAGCACACTTACAGTTTTTAAGTCTGAGCACATCCATATTCTATATCCGATATCAACTTGTAACTTCACTGTCAGCTAGGCATTCCCGTGTGAACACTTCCTGTATTTTTACCCTATGAATCATGGGAAAATGTTTTGGACCAATCACATTGACGTTCAGGTCCCATTGTGACCCATGGCTCCTCTGGTTCTGGTGTGATAATTCTCGGCAGAGCCTTGCCGAATAAAAGTGCAAGCAACTTCCTCATAATGAGAAAAATGAAAAACGCAGGAGGTAACGTGTACCCAATTCTTTTTTATCTCATCCAGAAGGCACCTCCAGGTCACAAAAACCGACGCGTTTCGTTATCCCCTGATAACTTGCTCACAGTTATATTTATATATATATATAATATCCAATGGTGTAGTGAGCACGGGACCCATGTCTGAGCATACCCTTCCCACTTAGGCCGACAAAACCAAAAGGGACAAGTGATGGACGGAATGCTGAACAAAACAAACATTTACCCCAGTCACAAAGATCTGGGTTTAATCCATCATTCTTTTGCTCAGCTGGCAGTTCGGGCTCACTACACTCATGCTCACTACACCACTGGATTCAAGCTAGCCTGGCTGATGAAGGGTGATGCCCTGAAACCGGTCCCAGGGTGCTTGTTTCCGGTCCAAGGAGGACCTGATTTGGCAGTTCAGGCTGGACTGTTCCCATGAGGCATAGGGTTCCCGACAGATTTGCATATAGCTGGGTCCAAACTGGGGTGGCATGGTGAGCAAAAGAATGATTGACTAAACCCAGATCTTTGTGACTGGGAGTGAATGTTTGCATTGTACAGCATTCCGTCCATCACTTGTTCCTTTTGCGTTTGTCGCCCTAAATGGGAAGGGTATGTTAAAACATGGATCCCATGCCCATTGTGCCACGGCATTAAAGCTAGCCTGGCTTATGAAGGGTGATGCCCTGGAACTGGTCCCAGGATGCTTGTTTCTGGTTGAGAGAGAACTTGGCTTGGCAGTTCGGGCTGGACTGTTCCCATGAGGTGCAGGATCAAGAATGATTTGCATATAGCTGGGTCCAAAGAGGGGTGGCCTGGGGAGCAAAAGAACGACAGATTAAACCCAGATCTTTGTGACTGGGGGGTGAATGTTTGCATTGTTCAGCATTCCGTCCATCACTTGTTCCTTTTACTTTTAGAAAGATGGCATTTTTCTGCTATGATCCCTTTGTGCCTGCAGCCTCTCTCCAATACACGTCTAGGGTGGATGACAGCTGGACTTTGTGCATTCCCTCTAGACAGCCCCACAAAAAGGGATCTTAGGTATGACTGAGTGGCCATCCATATCTAGATGGGCCATCCCAGCCAGGATGGGAGGGAGGAGCTGACAAATTGGAATAGGTTGTGTTGTATCCCCTCACAAAGGGCTGCATACCCCTTTGGAGTAAATCTGGAGCCAGAGCTGGGAGAATGACCCTTTGTGTACTTCAAAGTCCCTCTTCGAAATCACCCCAATTTCAAAGGCACAACTGATTCGCTGACACCAGTAAATCAGACACTACTGGACCTGGGAAGAAACTCTGCTATGAGGAAGGACTGCTGTGCTGTTCCAAAGACCGACACTCTGCTGGACTGCTGCTCTGGAAGAACTGCTTTTCTGCTGTGTTGCCCTTCCGCCTGCTACTTTCTGTCCTGCTCAGGAAGTACTGGAACCACCTCACTTGAACCCAAAGTGACACCAAGGTGCTGGCTTGCCCACTGTTCTAAGTCTCAGGTACATCAAATACTTTTCACCGCCTGCCCTGCTAAGTGGCTCCACTCCATTCCAGGACCCGTGGCAGTAGTATAAAGTGCTGCTACTGTTAAACTACATGCATTATCAACAATAGAAGGTTCAAAGCTAGCGGGTCCTAGGGAGAGTTTAAAGACCACACAGGATTTATTCCCCAATCATAGAACTGATAACAACAAGAAATCCTGAGGTCTACAACATTATTTGAAGAGCGTGGAAAGACCATTACCAACTACTCCGTCCAGTAGACAAAGATAATAAGGTGAAACTGAACTCGTGACTACACCCAAAATACCTAATTTTTGGGCATTTCCCTTTTCAGGACGAAATCCCTCACTCACCTGAAGGTGATATGCTTCATCATTTGGGATTCTCCTCCCAGAGAAAAAACCTAGTTCCTCTGGGGGCTACAAACCCCTTTCTGAAAGGGAGGAGCTCAAGGATGTTTTATTGATGGAATAGGATATACTAAATCCACAAATGATGAGCTAGTAGTGTGATTGAGGGCGCAGTGCAACATAATGCAAAAGTGAGGAAGTGTGATTAAGACTCGCTCAAGAACATCCAAAAAAGACTTTATTGTGAGGTGTTCTTCGCCAGGATTAAAAAAGCAGTGCACCAGTGGTATAAATTACAAACCGCAATGGTGGACACTAATTGGTCAACATGTTTCAGCCATTATGCCTAAGAGGAAGCTAGGCTTTCTTCAAGACATGTGATGCTGCTGCAAATGAGAGTGAAAAAGTGCAAACAAGGAAGGATACAGGGACAAACAATTTTTGTCTTAGTGTGCCTGTTTCTTGGAGAAAATTACCTAAAAACAAACAAACAACATATGTTAATGACATGATCATGGGTATAATCAATATATAGTTCTGTGTCACACGTGAAATAAGAGAAAACCAGAAAAAGTAAAAAGTAATGACTCACCCGTAACTACTAGGTAAGTCACCTCACCTCTACCTGGCAACCGCTCTAAAGAGAAATGGTAGTAAACACATTGTAAGAATCATGTCTTTTAATCACAAAGGGATGTACCTAATTTAGCAATTACCCTAAAGCAGCAACTGTATCAAGAGCTAAGCTCCAAAGAGGGAGACTAACATAGTAAAAAGAAGAAAACAATCCTCTTTCGATTGTACATCCTTATTTCATGTCCCAAGATGGTAAGTCACATGACCTGCATCTCTCAATTTTGATCTTAACAATACTCCATATAGTCGGCGAAAAACATGAAAAAAATATATATCGAGCTTTGGCTATATTCTTTACAACATTTTTACAGAAAGGCCAGAGGAAAGCCCCGAGACTAATCTGGTCACCTGAGTATGCCGTATTTAAAGAGCCACACTCCATTTAGCAAAAGCACATTGGATTGACCAAATTACTTGTCATAAGTACGAACGCGACATGCAACCAGATAATAATCGGACCCCTTGAGTAAGCCGATCTTAAGACGCCACACTACATTAGTAAAATCACGTTGGAAAAACCATGTTAACTGGCACACAAAGGGCACGGCATGAGTAACAACCCGATGCGGATCGGGCCACCTAAATATGCCGAATTTGAAATGCCACATAACATTAGCATGAGCCCATTGGATATACTGAGCTTCCTGGCAAGAGTACGAGCGCGTAGGAGGGCTTACCTGTCCATCGGTATGCCCGCAGCTTGTTGAGCCTGAAGCCGGAGATACCGAGAAGTAAAAGCACACCTCATTTCAACTACGTCACTCCTCTTAGAACAACCAATCAGTGTATGGAAGTGGGGTCATGTGCGGCAACAGAAAGTTAACTAAATTGCGCACGCGCGCTGCACAGTTGCTATAATCTTTGATTTTGCACATGTCTTTAACGTTCAAAGAAGGATTCTTAATACATGCGCACAATGCATGCGTATGATGGCATTGAAATCCCTACGGGACATTAAACTGCATCACACCTCTCTGTGAAAACACCAATTGTGTGAAAAAAAGTATTATGTCAATGGCACATGCGCGCTAAGTCATCACTACGTTCTATAATTCAGCAGATATTTTGCTGCTCAGTGTAGAATAATATAAGCATGCGCATCGGCTAGATGAAGCACGCTTATGCTGGCATAGCAATCTCTGAAATGTATCACCAAGGGACCCACTATAAACAAAACCTTCCTCCTGTGCTAACCTCATGTACATATTTGTTGATAAAAGTTTGCACAGGGCATTAGAGGCTCTCAAGTTTTTATAGAACATCCCCTGTATTTCTACAAATGTTTATTCCTATGTATATGTCAGAGTACCAGAAAAAAGGGGTTTATCTGTTGGGTTGGTTGGCAAACCAATAAATCTTACCCTTGCATACCTTTATTCATTGTTGCATGGGTAATTGGTATTAGAATAAACCGTCATCCTAATCTGTAAGTATAACTACGTCTCAGTGAGATCATGTTGGTCTAAAAAATGAACAAGACAAAAAAGGGGCCAATGCCTACAATGACAACCAGGTTATATCGTCATTCAAACCTACAGTGTCCGTCTCCAGTTTATGTACCAACCACTGTTCTCATTTAAGCAAAAAAGTTGTGAAGTCAGTCATATGAGGCGGGATAAAGGGTTTTTCAAAAACTGTCCAAGTCAGGTCACTGGGACTGTGTTGTGCTGTAAGGAAGTGGTTTGTGAACTTGGTCATAGACTTCTTGCATCGAATACTACTCTTATGCTCAAGAATATGAGTCTTAATCCGCCGTGTGGTCATGCCCACATGCCGCAAAGTGTAATCAATAATTTACCTGGTATCCTTGTCATTTACACTTGTTTTACTTACAACAAACCACGCTATATTCCTTTCGTGATTGGGTTATTTAATCGCCCTAATGTTTCAAAATTTCATCATTTTTTTGGGAAGGAATCTGGCCTTCACACAGCTACACAACCAGTTTACCAACATGTACAACATACATGTATATATTACTCAATTTACATTTATACATACAAGAAAACAAATTATGACCAATGAATAAGACTTTTACAATACTTTTAACAAAACAACCACATAAAAACAAAACCAATGTGGAACAAAGATTAAACTCTTTTTGTTGCCCAAAAAATGAGGAAAAGTTCTTTTTTAGTTTAAACGCTGTTGTGTATTTATAAGGTATCAAATGTATTCCTTTATCTTGATCCTTTATTTGAACCAGCTAAGTTAATCGCTGAACCGACGCGTTTCAGGCCTCACTGTTGTCTCTGTGGGCTCTCATCAGGGCATCTTAATTTCCCACATTGGAATCATCTATAAACACAAAAATTGGAACACCTGTCACTGTTTTGCACTATTCTTTTCAGTCTTTGCTATTACCTTGTGGGAATTGGACACATACCTGCCAATGTGGTAAAGCTCTTTTCTCTGTATTTAAGCTCTTTCTTTATACTCTTGGGACGCAAGCACAAACTATTTTAGATGGACCTGTAATTGATAAAAAATGTTGTTTTATATATCTTACTGTCATGCCAATTAAACATACCTGCACTCTTGATTGTTCGATAGGATTTATAATTTTATATTTTTGAGTATTCTCTATAAGAGAAAAAGAAAGGGAGCACGCCTAATGAGTGTAAACTGTTCTTTGTATACCACGTTATTGTTAAGTATCAACGTATGTTGCACATACCTTTTGGCTTTTTTGATTGTTCTCCGTCTACTCTCTCAACAAGTCCGCTCTCATGGACAAACTCTCTTTTCTGAAATGGTAATGAATACCTTGTATCAAACATCCATATTCCGAAACCCTTTTCATATTTACTCTTTCTGGCGTGTGGAGCTACCCGCTTACCTATGTGTGGTTTCTTGGCTGCTCGTTGTTTTTTTCCAATACACTTCAGACTCATTTCCACAATCGCGCATGAGCTTGTGCATAAAGAAGGCGTCCGTGTACTGCTGGGAAATGTAGTTCTTTGTCCTACAGATCCGTGCTACGGAGGCTTTGTTGTTTCGATAGTGTGTATATTTTGGTTTTAAGCCTTCTTGCTCCCGGGCGTGTGTTCAAAAAGATGTACCGTGCCTTGTACTTAATTCAAATAGATGTAGCTTTATTGTTCCCAAGCTGGGAGTTGTAGTACCTTATCATACAGCCCCATGATCCGAAGGTTTCTCTTAATAAAGCAATTTTTAACAAAAGTAAATGATTTTCAATTTTGATAAATGTTGCACCCCAGCGGGGTGTGTGACAGATATTATCTCACTTCATTCCCGGCTCTTAACTATGTTATGACTGTGACCGAGCCATCCGCGATAATTGATATAAAAAATGGATTTTAATTATTCACCTATTATTTAATTAGTGAATATTTGGTTCTTCAGATGAATGTTACGAAAAAAGATGACCGCGTAGCCCAAGCTTTCTCATGTAACCTATCAGTGGGATGTGCGCTTATTATGGCGTTTAACAATTAGTAATGAGCAATATGACTCAAGTATTTTATGTGTATTGACGGGGGACAGTTTAAGCACAAGACACGTTATCAGAATTATTAGGGCCACATTTCAAATACTAGAGATTTCAGACATTTCATTCAACCCTGTCTGTATGCTGTTGAACTTCATAATCAAGTATGCTTCTTTTTTAAGTAAGAGAGACTCTACATTAGCCACCTTCTTCGACACATTTAATGCTACTAGCACCGTCCATTTCAAATCCCTCTCAGAATGGCCAGCATTCATATAATGCACCACCATAGGGGTGGTCAGCACCTTTTTTTTGATTCGGGACCTGTTTTGGGTAATCCTTTGATTAATCTGTTGGCAGGTCTTCCCAATGTATAATTTCCCACACGGACATACTGCAGCATAAACCACGTTCTTGGTTTTGCAATTACTGAACATAGTATGTTTCCACTTAACATCATTGTAGACAAACTCTGTACCTTCAATTGTGTATTCGCAAGCGACACAGTTCCCACATTTGTGGTGGCCTTCTACTGGTTTTAGACCCCACTGACTGCGTAGATCCATCCTGACATCTTTTGAAAAAATGTCTGATCTAATTATCTCTTGGCCAATACTTCTGTTTCTTTTCATAGCAAATAAAGGCCTGGGAAAACCGCATTCTAGATTTTCGAGTAAGTGCCAGTTTTTTAATACAATTTGTTTATACTTGTTAGTATCTGGTCCAAACGTTGAGACACAAACTAGTCTCTCTAACGGTGGTTTTATCTTTTTCTCAAGCAATGTTTCACGAGGTGTGAACCATGCCCGCTTTTTTGCATGCTTCAACATCTTTTTGGAATAGCCTCTTTCTGCCATCTGATCACAAAAGTTCTTTGCATGATGTTCAAAATCCTCTTTTACTGTACAATTTCTACGAATTCGTAGTAATTGGCCGCAAAAGATCAAACCACTGTTAGAGAGACTAGTTTGTGTCTCAACGTTTGGACCAGATACTAACAAGTATAAACAAATTGTATTAAAAAACTGGCACTTACTCGAAAATCTAGAATGCGGTTTTCCCAGGCCTTTATTTGCTATGAAAAGAAACAGAAGTATTGTCTATCAGACACCGCCAGCCATATTAGGATGGAGTAAAAGACATGCTTTTCCGTGGCAGCTTTTCCGCCGTGGAAAAGCATATGGACTTTCACTTCGGGGGCCCGTTGCGGGCCCCAGGGTGAAGGGGGGTGGGGGGTGCACATGGGGGGTACCTATGGTACTCCCTTGCATTTGCATGCACAAAGCAGCAGGCACTGTGCGGTGCCTGCCGCTTTGTGCATGCAAATGCGATGCATGCATTTTTAACCTTGCTGCGGGTGCAGCTTGAAGCTGCACCCGCCGCAATGTTAAAGATAGAGGATGTGACCGCCACCCTGGCGGTCACATCCTAATCTGCTCGGAAGGAACGCCGCAGCCCTTGCGGACGCACCCTCCTCCTCAGGGGTCGCGGACAGACTCAAGTCCGTCCGCGATCATAATCGGCCCCTAAGTTCAGTAATTGCACAACCAAGAATGTGGTTTATGCTGCAGTATGTCCGTGTGCGAAATTATACATTGAGAAGACTTGCCAACAGATTAATCAAAGGATAACCCAACACAGGCCCCGAATAAAAAAAAAGGTGCTAACCGCCCCTATGGTGGCCATTCTGAGAGGGATTTGAAATGGACGGTGCTAGTAGCATTAAATGTGTCGAAGAAGGTGGCTAATGTAGAGTCTCTCTTACTTACAAAAAAAAGCATGATTATGAAACTCAACAGCGTACAGACAGGGTTGAATGAAATGTCTGAAACCTCTAGGATTTGAAATGTGGCCCTAATAATTCTGATAAAATGTCTTGTGCTTAAACTGTCCCCCGTCAATACACATAAAATACTTGAGTCATATTGCTCATTACTAATTGTTAAACGCCATAATAAGCGCACATCCCACTGATAGGTTATATGAGAAAGCTTGGGCTACGCGGTCATCTTTTGTAACATTCATCTGAAGAACCAAATATTCACTAATTAAATAATAATTGAATAATTTAAATCCATTTTTTGTATCAAGTATAGTGGATGGCTCGGTCACCGTCATAACATAGTTAAGAGCCGGGAATTAAGTGAGATAATATCTGTCACACACCCGCTGTGTGGGAAAACAGCCAATCTTTAATGAATAATCAAGACTGTTTGGCGTAGGACGCCTTTAATCCCAATATCGATATTTACCAAATAAAGAGACAGGCGCTGAAAATCTGGAAAGCAAGAACAGGTTTATTGCTTCAGTAGAGAACACAACAGGCCTGACACAAGTCAATGTCTTCAGGAGGTGTTCTAACAACGTCTCCGCGGTCCCACATTATATACAGTTTACAGTAATTTATTGGTGGTCAAACATCCTTGGAATTCCTGCCCCCAGCAGGTTCTCACAGAGTCCCAACAGTTGATAGTCCCCCCACCCGGATCTTGATTAGTGATTGATATCACACAGCCGGACATTCCAATGGGACTGTAAATGCGTGGGATCGGTCAGATCTAAGAGTTATGTAGATGATAAGATCATGCATCTCTGTGTGTGCAACACGTCCTGCTGTGTGGGGGCAATAAAGTATGTCCGCAAGGCTTGGTTTACACCCTGGAACCGGATCGAGTGGCCAGGTGCGGTTGGGGGTTATCAAAAGGGCCTGCTCGAGCGGGGAGGATGAAAGGGCATGTGGGTTCGGCACGGGAAGTGGCTCCGAGGCAGGGTCACGCTGAGGATGCTTTATGACTCTAGCATGTGTGCTTGGGGGCTGCCAGCGTGCGGGGGATGATTGCGAAGTCAGAGAGACGTGTAGGTGACTCGCAAAGCGTGAGATGGCCGTGGAACCTAAAATGGATGCCGTTTACGTGCGGCCAATGGCTCTTGTTAGGCAAGATGGCGCCGGTGATGTTCACGTTTATCGATTCTATTTTCAACAGTCCTCCCTTTGAACATTCCCAAGACATCTTGCTAGTCTATTTCAATCCCCATAATGTCCTGTATCTCTGTATCATGTATTACATTTATCCGGGCTGTGTGTGAGTCTAGAGTTCTGGGACACAAGGAGTATGTACATAGAGAACACAGAGGAGGTATGCAGTATATCCCCATGCAGCACGCACATATTATAAATACTGGAATCAAGAGGATCATCAATACTTTCCATCCCCACTCTTTTAATATCCCCCAAGACCACCTTCCAAGTGTCCAAGTCTTTTGTTCTTGATGGATCTCTGATGTAAGTCTGTGCAAATGTTCAATTGCCTTATAAACGGAAGGTGAACTATCAGGAACGAAGGTGCAACAGCTGGCACCGATGATGCGACATGCTCCTCCGCGGTCTGCCAGTACTACATCTAATACAAGACGATTTTGCAAAGTCATGAGGCAGACCGCTTGTAGCTCGGCGGTGTTGTTGGTGAGGATGCGAGCTGTCACGTTCAAAGCTATCTCAACTGCCTGAGATAGATGTCGAATGGCCCGGCTGTTTGCCATCGGACCCCAAAATGGAAGAAGGCCTTTAACTGCATCCAGAAACTGGGATGCAGCCGAGTCTGCTTGGTCGAGGTCTCCGGACCGTTGTTCTCTGGGATGCCCAGCAGGGGCAGTGTAGGTCGGAGGCAGAACAAAGGCAATGTAGCAAGTGCCCCCCCAGCCTTTTGGGAGCCAGGTGTAGGCTTTAGTACCACAGATGAAGTACATGTTTGGTGATACAACAAATGAAGGGGGGTCGGTGGTATGTAGAGTCCTGGTGATGCGACAAGTACTGTGGCACACATTTTTTGTCCCATGGCCTTCAATGCAAACAAGACCTGAGACGTTCACCACAGATAGGGCCACAGTTGTGGTTGCAGCTGTTCTTTTCTTTAGCAAGGAGAAGGTGGGTCTGGCTAGATTATTAAACACTTGCATTTCCACTCGTTCTTTTGCAGGAATGTCCATTGGGAAGGTCGCATTTGAAGTGAGGGGACAAAAGGGAACAGCTGTTCTTCCAGTTTTGTTCAGCCAGAACTCGTTGTAGAATTGTTTTATTGTTCCATCAGATGTGGCATTGTCTCTGTAGCTTTCTTGTAGCAGCATTGGCAAGGCAGGACAGAACCCATGTACAGAGAAAGGTGAAGGAATGAAAGGAATGGAGTGTTCAGTGGCATGTGATAGCAGTCCACAGACCCAACAGTACGTAGCATTTGCAACAAGATTGTGCTGGTGCAGCAGTTGGACGAAAGTGTTATTCCAGAACTCTCTGCGTCGTTCTCGGAGGTGTGGTGATAGTGACACCAGATAGTATTCTTTTTCAGTGGTGGGTTGCACAGTGGGCATAAATGTTCGATGACCAGGAGCACTTTCTTCGATGATCCATACCGTTACCATTAGTAGGAGGCTTGTGAGTAATACTGCTATGAGTGCAATTGTCTTTATACTGTGAACCTTGGCAGCCTTGGCGTCGTCGCGGTGGTTCTTCGGTCGTCCGGGATCTTCCATCACCTTCAAGGGGCTCGATGACTCACAGGACCACATTCTTTGTCTATCGTATCTCCTGGTAGCCTTTGTAGTGTTGGCTACCGATCTGAGACTTTTGACTTAGTTAGTGGTCTGCGTGTCGAGAGGCCCTCCTCTTGTCGACCTCAGGTTGTACCCTTTCTTGGATGGTACAGTAGGGTCGGGATACTCTGCCAGTTCGAGTGTCTCTTTTTGTGGGTAACAGTTCAAGGCTGGTCGGTCTTTGATCAGGATCTCTTCTTGGACGTCCACTTCCTCGCTGGTTGTCAGGGTTGGTGAAATCCGTCGACAGTGGTGGGCATGCAGCCAGTTTTTCTTTCCTTCCACTCGAAGGTCAGTTCGGGTGGTGATGAGGACCTGCCAGGGGTCCGTCCACCTAGGTTGCTGACTCTCCGACCTCTGGAAATTCTTTATGAGGACGAAGTCGCCAGGTTTGATATCATGTCCAGGACGCCTGGACACGTCCGGAATGGCATGCAGCACCTGTTGGTGGATAAGTGTTAATTCGGTGGTAAGCTTATGCAGGTAATCAGACATTAGTATATCCGGGACATCATTAATGTTTGAGTGCTGCCCAAACATTCATTGGCCGGCCGAAAACCACTTCGTAGGGTGTCAATCTATGCTTCGTTGGGGTGGAGCGCATTGATAGCAATGCCAGTGGGAGTGCGTCAGGCCATTTCAACCCAGTGGTGGCAACTATTTTGGCAAGTTTCAGTTTTAACGTGGCATTGTGCCGCTCTACTAGGCCTGCTGATTGGGGGT
The DNA here is from genome assembly GCF_964261635.1 of Lissotriton helveticus. NCBI lineage: Eukaryota > Metazoa > Chordata > Amphibia > Caudata > Salamandridae > Lissotriton > Lissotriton helveticus. The sequence goes on along the minus strand of NC_136068.1, from coordinate 871,434,566 downwards.
GAAAGACAGCGTGGAATTTTTGTTTCACCCCTAAGCCCTTCAGGATGCCTTGGATTAATTCCGCTACAAAATGGGGGCCATTGTCGCTCCATAAAATTCGACAAAGGCCGTACCTAGGGAAGAATTCTTTCAACAACACCTTAGCTGTAGCCGTAGCGGTATTTTCTCGAGTGGGGTATGCTTCCACCCGTTTGCTAAATGCACACACAATGACTAGGATGTATTTGAGACCATGGCACCTTTCTAACTGTATGTCGTCCATTTGGAGGACTTCAAAGGGGTGATGGGGGACTCCAAACCCTCCCCGTGGTACCGCTGTCCCCTTCCCTGGGTTGTGATGTAGGCACATCATGCATTGTTGTATCAAACGTTTTGCCGAGTCAGCAATCTTGCTGTTGTGCCATACTCTTGTGATTAGCTCGATCATGGGGGCAGATCCTATGTGTGCGGGTAGGTGTGCCATGGTCAGTATGGGGATCAGATATGCGTTTGGTAACAACCATTTATCATCGTCTTTTGTTCTCCAGCAGCCTTCCTCATCTTTCAGTCCCACCCGTGCTAATTCTGTCAGTTCACTCTGTGTGCATGTCGTTTGTATGTCTATTATAGTCGTCCTAGTGTCAGTCCAGTGTTCTGCTTGTGACCTGGTCACATAAATGCGTGTCGTTGTTCTGTGGTTCGAGTTGTAATGTCTGCTAGAGCGTCTCCCTGTCCAATAAGGTCGTTCACCTTCTTATGAGCCTGGCACTTGATCACTGCTAGCTGCTTGGGGAGGAGTACTGCTTCTGTCAATGCAGAGACTAGATCTCCATCTAGGATGGGTGTGCCGTGTGATGTCAGGAACCCTCTTTCCCTCCAAAGGAGCCCGAAATAATGAACTACCCCAAAGGCATATTGGCTATCTGTGTATATGTTGACTGTCATGCCAGCTGCGAGGACGCATGCTCGAGTGAGAGCAATGAGCTCGGCTGCTTGGGCAGATCGCTGGGTGATGCGGGCAGTTTCTACAACAGTTTGGGCTGTGGTTATGGCGTATGCTGCTGAGGTAGTGCCGTCAAGGAGTTTGAGACATGAGCCGTCTAACCATAGTTCCCCGTCTGGTTCTGGAAAGGCAGTGTCTCGGAGGTCAACTCTACTCTTAGTCTGTTCATCAGTGAGCGTAATGCAGTCGTGCAGTGAAGTCATATTGGGGTCGCTTTCAGGAAGAGGCAGCAATGTGACCGGATTGAGGGTGGAACATCGTTTCAGCGTAATGTGTGGTGCTAACAGAGTCAGATCGTATCCAGTCAGTCGGGCACTCGTCAAATGTTGTGTCTTAGTCTGATTCAGCAATGTGTCAACTGCATGTGGTACTAGCACTGTGATGGGGTTGGAGAGCACTATTCCCTCGCTCTGTCGAATGAGAACTGCTGCAGCTGCTACACCGCGTAAGCATGCGGGCAGTGCTCTGGCTACCGGGTCAAGGGTGGCGGAGAAATACGCACAGGGGGCGCTGCTTGTGGCCAATTGCTTGTGTCAGAACAGATAATGTGCATCCCTCCTTTTCGTGCGTGTAGGGGGAAAATGGTTTGGAGTAGTCCGGTGTTCCTAGAACGGTTGCTGAGCAAAGGGCATCTCGTAATTCTTTGAACGCATACTGACATTCGGGTGTCCAAGGTAGTGGAAAGGGCGTGTCTTTGGCTAGGAGGGAGAGAAGGGGTTTGACAATGAGGCTAAAATTTGGTAACCATTGTCGGCAGAAAGAGGTGAGGCCAATCAGTGTGCGGACTTGTTTCTGGGTTTTGGGAACAGGAGTGCCGAGAATGGTCTGGATCCTGTCTGGTGTGAGCGTCCTTCCTTCCTTTGACAAGAGGTGTCCTAAATACGTCACTTGGGGTTGGCAGAATTGTAGTTTCTTGCGGGAGACCTTGGGACCGTTCTCAGCAAGAAAGTGCAGTAATTGAAGGGTGGCGGTAATTGCTATGGGAGTGGTGTCTGCTGCTAGCAAGATGTTGTCTACGTATTGTATCAGTGCTACCCCGTCTGGCAATTGTATGGCGTCCAGCTGTCGTTTTAGTGCGTGGGTATAGATGCTCAGAATTTCCGTGTACCCCTGCGGTGCTCTACAAAATCTGAATGAGCGGGATCTGAGTGTAAATCCAAAAAGGTAGCGGCTGTCCTCATGAATGGGTATGGAAAAGAATGCGTTCTTGAGGTCGATTACAGTAAAAACAGAGGCACTGGATGGGATAAGGGTCAAAATGGTAGTGATGTCAGACACGACTGGGTATTGGGGCACTACGATCTTGTTCACCTCCCTTAGATCAATGATAAAGCAGTAGGCTTTTCCATCTTCCTCTCCTTGCTTCTTTATGATCGGCAGAATAGGACTGTTACAAATGTTGCTCACCACCTCTTTCACCACCCCTGCCTCTACAAGTGAGTGAATGATATCTGTGAGTGCTCTCTCTCCCTCTGGCGATATTTTGTACTGCGGTATCTTTGGCAATATTGCGTCCTGTCGAATTGTCACATGTACTGGGTCAATCATCTTCTGTCCTACGTCCGAGTCAGCCCTAGCCCATAACAGTGAGGGTAGAGTGTCCAGTAGGGATGCGTCTGCTGTGGAAGTGGGATACATGTGTTGGGGTGGACTATCTCTCTGTTGTGGGTTATTGTCATATAAAATGACTCGCACTCCGTCCGGGGAACATCGGATAGTTGTACGGAAGAGCTTCAGCAAGTCGAGGCCCATAATAGCATCTGGGGTGTTGCAAGAGAGAAGGAATGTCATGTCAGTGATGTTGTTTTCTAGATTAAAAGGGATGGGTCTGGACAAAGGGTTAGTGGAGGGCGTACCATCAAATCCTATTGAGGTCACATGTGAGCCAGACAAGGGTGCCCTTGGAATAAGTCGTTTGGATAGTGCACTAAGTGTTGCTCCTGTGTCTACCAAAAATGGCGACTCTGTGCCCAGGACCTTTGCGGTCCAGGTATGTCCGAACAGATCTGAGTGGTCTACTTTTCTAATTTGTTTCCAAACATCGGCTGGCAGACATAGCCCAAAGAACAAGTCGATGTCGGCTAGCGTCATGATCATCGATCCTAGGGCTGTGCCTTACTCTGTGTAGAACGCAGTAGGGTTCTTTCATAAGTCTGGCAGGGATCTTCGAAATGTCAAAATGTCCTGTCTATCCCGGGGCTGATATACCCAATTATAGACCACCCTTCTTTTAGCGTCTTGGTGATTTATATCTTCATGCGTTTCTTGTCCTCTAGGGGGGACCCAATAGGGGGCGGCTCCCTTGATGGGCATCATGCTATCTACTCTGTCTATCGGGGGTTCTGTTATGGTTGATGCCGCTTCTTTGCCTGTCTGTCCTTGTTCCATAAGGTGGTCGAAATATTTCCAACGTTTGGGTGAATAGTTCAGCTATATCACATTCACTCTCGTCTCCTATGTCTACCTTTCTGTACAGAATTATGAGCCGGTCGGGCCCTTTGATGCTATATTTTTCTTCATACGCTGTGAGCATATGGTGGCAAAAGCGCACGACGAAGTGTTGTTTGCGATTGTCGGTGCACGAGTTACATGTCCCTTAAGTGTTCTTCAGTTTCTTTCCTGTCGATTAGAGTCTTAACTATTCTATCGATTCCTGCTCGCTCATCTTTACTGAGTCGCGAGATTGTCACCGACTCCTTTATTTCTGTTCTGTTTAGCGTGTTATCTGATAAGGTATTTGTCGCGAGAGGCTCGGTCGGCGCGGAGGCCGTGGGTACCGGGGCCCTGGCGTTACCTTCAGTGGTACTCGGAGGTTCTTGCAGTTGTACTAGGGGATGGGTAGGGGCATAAGGAGGGGAATATAGATAATCGGTGGACCTAGAAGTAGATCATCATCGATCCTTTGTTTTGATGGGAGCTCAGGGTAAAGGGTTGAGGGAGCTCTAACTGGGTACTGACCCGAGATCTCCGCCTCTCGTTCTTTCCTAACTTTTTCCCTTTCTAGAATTTCTTTTTCTAACTTTTTGCCAGCTAGGTGAGCTGATTTTCGTATTTCTTTTTCTACTCTTGCTTCCTCTCTTTTCTTTCATTGCGTAGTTTCTTTTCGCCATAAGCCGAAGCTGTCAAGCATAGTTGGCGTAGTTTTCTTTTCACGTAATGCTATCTCTAGCACATCTATTTTAGTAGGATCAAAAGATCCCGTCAGTGGCCACTGATTTTCCCTATCTTTCTTCGTATGTTCATGCCATAGCTTACTGTAAGCTACAGCGACTAGTCCATATTTTATAAACATGACCTTATTAGGGGTGCCTTCCAGTGGAGCCGGGTTAATCGACCTCTAATAAACGGTCCAGGTTGAACCAATTACCAATCAGTGGGGAGAAGATAGGCATGACGTATAATTGGACAAATGAAAATCTCAAACAATGGTGGACAAAGGTCCGCACTACCTATCCTTCACTGCCTGCAAAGAGAGAGAATATTCCTACTCTTCATTGTTTGCAAACATAGAATATCTCAAAGAGAACCAATATATCAATTAGCTAACGAGCTAAACAAACCAATAAAGCACAATACTAGTACTTCAATAACAAACAATCAATCATCCTACTACTAGTAGTTTTCACGACCTTACCGGGACTGTATGGAGAGTACTTCGTCTTCCACTTCCAGCGCCCGATCGTCCTCTTTTCTCCGTAATTAGCCGCGGCACTCCTGTGGGATCCCAGTCAGGACTGTAGGTCACTCGAGAGAGGTCCGTTTGGAACTGGTGAAGTTCGGATGATCGGCTGCCAGACGAGGGTCTCTTTCAGGCAGGAGCTCTTCCCGATCATTGCAGTAGTTCACTCCGTCGTTAGGACCTCTGTACTTGGACCCACGTGTCGCTGATGGGCCAGGCGTTGGGACGCCAAATTGTGGGAATACAGCCAATCTTTAACGAATAATTAAGACTGTTCAGCGTAGGACGCCTTTAATCCCAATATCGATATTTACCAAATAAAGAGACAGGAGCTGGAAATCTGGAAAGCAAGAACGGTTGTATTGCTTCAGTAGAGAACACAACAGGCCTGACACAAGTCAATGTCTTCTGGAGGTGTTCTAACAACGTCTCCGCGGTCCCACATTATATACAGTTTACAGTAAGTTTATTGGTGGTCAAACATCCTTGGAATACCCGCCCCCAGCAGGTTCTCACAGAGTCCCAACAGTTGATAGTCCCCCCACCCGGAACTTGATTGGTGATTGATATTACACAGCCGGACATTCCAATGGGACTGTAAATGCGTGGGATCGGTCAGATCTAAGAGTTTTGTAGATGATAAGATCATGCATCTCTGTGTGTGCAACACGTCCTGCAGTGTGGGGGCAATAAAGTATGTCCGCAAGGCTTGGTTTACAGCCTGGGACCGGATCGAGTGGCCAGGTGCAGTTGGGGGTTATCAAAAGGGCCTGCTCGAGCGGGGAGGATGAAAGGGCATGTGGGTTCGGCACGGGAAGTGGCTCCGGGGCAGGGTCGTGCTGAGGATGCTTTATGACTCTAGCATGTGTGCTTGGGGGTTGCCTGCACGCGGGGGAAGATTGCGAAGTCAGGGAGACGTGTAGGTGACTCGCAAAGCGTGAGATGGCCGTGGCACCTAAAATGGATGCCGTTTACGTGCGGCCGATGGCTCTTGTTAGGCAAGATGGCGCCGGTGATGTTCACGTTTGTCGATTCTATTTTCAACAGCTGGGGTGCAACATTTATCAAAATTGAAAATCATTAACTTTTGTTAAAAATTGCTTAATTAAGAGAAACCTTGGGATGGCGGGGCTGTATGATAAGGAACTACAACTCCTAGCTTGGGAACAATAAAGCTACATCTATTTGAATTAAGTACAAGGCATGGTCCATCTAGCGCTATTCAATAGCCGGTTTTCAAATGCACCCAAATGACATATAACTTTTTGAACACCCGCCCGGGAGCAAGATGGCTTAAAACCAAAATATTCACACTACCGAAACAACAAAGCCTCCGTAGCACGGATCTGTAGGACAAAGAATTACATTTCCCAGTAGTACACGGACTCCTTCTTTATGCGCAAGCTCATGCGCGACGTCCATTGCGGAAATGAGTCTGAAGTGTATTGGAAAAAAAAGCGAGCAGGCAAGAAACCAGACGTAGGTAAGCGGGTAGCTTCACACGCCAGAAAGCGTAAATATGAAAAGGGTTTCGGAATATGGATGTTTGATACACGGTATTCGTTACCATTTCAGGAAAGAGAGTTTGTCCATAAGAGCGGGCTTGTTGAGAGAGTAGGCGGAGAACAATCAAAAAAGCCAAAAGGTATGTGCAACATACGTTGATACTTAACAATAACGTGGTATACAAAGAACAGTTTACACTCATTAGGCGTGCTCCCTTTCTTTTTCTCTTATAGAGAATACTCCAAAATTTGAAATTATAAATCCTATCGAACAATCAAGAGTGCAGGTATGTTTAATTGGCATGACAGTAAGATATATAAAACAACATTTTTTATCAATTACAGGTCCATCTAAAATAGTTTGTGCTTGCGTCCCAAGAGTATAAAGAAAGAGCTTAAATACAGAGAAAAGAGCTTTACCACATTGGCAGGTATGTGTCTAATTCCCCAAAGGTAATAGCAAAGACTGAAAAGAATAGTGCAAAACAGTGACAGGTGTTCCAATTTTTGTGTTTATAGATGAGTCCAATGTGGGAAATTAACCCCTTCCATGCTGGGCCGATTCCGCTCCTGTGCTGAAGATTTCAGCGCGGGTACGGTCATGACAGCCCCCAGCCGTCATCAGCACACGAGCACTGTAGTACATGACGGCTGGGGGCCGTCATCAGCATGCAAGGGGTTAAGATGCCCTGATGAGAGCCCACAGAGACAACAGTGAGGCTTGAAACGCGTCGGTACAGCGATTAACTTAGCTGGTTCAAATAAAGGATCAAGATAAAGGAATAGAATTGATACCTCATAAATACACAACAGCGTTTAAACTTAAAAAGAACTTTTCCTCACTTTTTGTGCAACAAAAAGAGTTTAATCTTTGTTCCACATTGGTTTTGTTTGAATGTGATTGTATTGTAAAAAGTATTGTAAAAGTCTTATTCATTGGTCATAATTTGTTTTCTTGTATGTATAAATGTAAATTGTGTAATATATAAATGTATGTTGTACATGTTTTTAAACTGGTTGTGTAGCTGAGTGAAGGCCAGATTCCTTCCCAAAAAAATGATGAAATTTTCGAAAAAATAGGGTGATTAAATAACCCAATCACGAAAGGAATATAGCGTGGTTTGTTGTAAGTAAAACAAGTGTAAATGACAAGGATACCAGGTAAATTATTGTTTACACTATATACGAAGGCCCTACCTGGTTCCGGTCTGCGGGGCCTATCCCCCCCTTTTATAACCACATACTGCAAAGGGCAGCGGCATGTAATCATGTATGTGACAATTCAGGACCCATGGTCTTGGTGATCCTATGTCGATTTCTGTTGTTCTGGATGTATGCGCACAAGCCGCACATGAACCACATGGATAATGGCCTTTCACTGTGGGTAGTCCCCATAGGGTGTTCTGTGGCTCTTTGTCCAGATTGCGGGGGGCGTGTATGTACCAAGTGATCCTTTATGTTACTGCTGCGTTTGTAGGCAAACAGAGGTCTGGATAAAGTTTCACCACTTACATTTAGGATTTTCCAATTGGACAAAATACTTTTCTTGATTTTGTTCGAGAATTTGCAGAAAGTGTGGACACATGTCAGCGTTTTTTTTTTAGGAATACTGGGTTCCAATAAAGCTTCCCGATTGTTATTGAAGGCCCTTTTAGAGGACTTATTCACTAACTTTTTCGGATAGTGTCTCTCCTGCAGTTGTTCTGTCAGTTTGGAAGCATGTTCCTGATATTTTGCTGTGGATGAACAATTCCTTCTTAAACGCAAGAACTGTCCAAATGGCAGATTATCACGCAATGTTTGAGGATGAAAACTATCATACATCAAAAGGGAGTTTCTGGCCACAGGTTTTTTATATAGTTCATTTAGGGCCAGATGTAGGTAGCCCAATACCGGTCGGAAACGGCCCAAAATACCGATTTTCGGCCGTTTCCGACCGGTATTGTGCTTTTGGGATGTAGGGGACTGAAAATCGTCCAAATCAGTAAATTTACCGAATCGGTAAAGTTACCGAATCGGTAAACATTCCGAATCGGTAAATTTACCGAATCTGTAATTTTACCAAATCACAACAGTTTGCGATTCGGTAAATTTACCGAATCGGTAAATAGGAAGTGGTAAAATTGAATATTGAGATGTAGGTAAGCTCTTAAATACCAAATTTGGTTGAAATTCGGTATTTAAGAGTCTGTATTTACCATGGATTTAAATCAGGTGGTAACCAGGTGCAGCCTATAAAAAAGGACCCAAAATGCAATACTTTTTTCACAATGGCGGCATTCTATGTCATTGTGAGGCGGCTACGGCTAGAGGAGGAAGGGGAGAGGGAATGGCTGAGACAGGAGCAGGTCTACAGACAGAGGATCACCCTGTTCATGCTCACAGAGCCAGAGATTCTCCAGAGGTACAGGTTGGACTCAGACACAATCTTGGGCCTCATCAGGGACCTCCACCCACTGTTGGAGCACACTACCCCAAGGGCGCGCGCCATTCCACCCCACGTGCAGGTGCTGTGCAGCCTACACCTGCTTGCGTCTGGGAGTTACCAGAGTGTGGTTGCTGCGGTAAGTGGGGTGACCCAGAGCAGCCTGTCACGCTTTTTCAACAAATTCCTTGACGCCATGGTACAGAGGATGGACCAGTATATAACTTAGGGGACAGTGCATATGCCCTCCGCTCCTTCATCCTCAACCCCTACCTCAACCCCTCAACACCCAGCCAAAGGAGATGTAACAGGGCCCACAAGAGCACAAGAAATATTGTGGAGCGTACCTTTGGTATATAGAAGAGCAGGTTCAGGTGCCTGCATAAGAGTGGAGGTGCCCGGCAGTATACCCCCATCACCTGCTGTAAAATCATTGCTGCCTGTGCCATGTTGCACAACCTTGCCGTGAAGAAGGGCACAGAGGTGGAGTTGTCAGACTTTGAGGATCATGACGACAAGGTTGCTGTGCCTGAACCACAACCTGCTGGAGTGTCAACACCAAGCGATGGCAGATACAGACGTGAGGAGATTACACGCAACTATTTCTGAGTAAGTAATGAGACACAGACAGGTTGTGTATTGGACCAACGTATTTTAAGGGTGCCATAACGTTTAAGCACGTAAGTGCAACATAAAAAAATATACACATGGGGATGGTATGTCCTGGGTTACTTCACCCATGAACGGTAATGTCACTTGCGCCCGCGCTTCCCTGAGCCACTTGGATGTTGTTCGCTTTGTTCAGAGTGCCCTTCTGCCTCAGCTTGGCGCCTGGTACTCCTCTGTGTCTCCACATTAGAGCATGCTATGCTGCTCCGGCTACTTGTGTCTCCACCCTCTGCCACGACCAGGGCAGGATTCTGTGCTGTGTGGGATATCAACATTGCCTCTAGAGCACTGTCATTCTGGCCATTCCCCTTGGTGACCTCAGTTGTATTCTGCATCAATGCCTCCTGCATATTTATGCCTCTCCTGCATAGCAGGGATGTGGCAGTGGCCAAGCGATTGATGGCCGTATTCTGGGCACGGGCATCCCTGCGCCATGTGTGTGACACACTGTCAAGTTTAGAGCATAGCTGCGTTACTGATTGGCTCATCTGCTGCATCCCTGCTGCAATGTCCCTATTTGTTTGGGCTACTCCTCTATTCGACTCCACTATATCTCTCATGCCCTTCCCTATGTCTCCAATGTGCACATTCAGGGTTCTGAGTTGGCGTTGGCAGGCTTGGATTGATTTGCCCTGCATCCTTTGAATGCGCACCATGCTCCACTCCAGCCCACGGAACACAGTGCCCTCACCACGTCCACCTGCACTTCTGAGTCTGCGTTGTCTTCTGCGAGACGGGCCCATCTCATTTGTGGACTGCAGTGCTGCTGAACTCTCATCCACTGTGTCTTCAGCCTCCCCCTCACCCTCTGCTGTCTCCGTTGATGATAGTGGGGCCACGACACGCCTCCTGGCTGATGGGGTTACAGGAGTGGACTGGAGCAGAGATGGTGAAATTTCTGGTGAGAATTGCAAGTGAGGGGATTGGGAAAGCTTTGGGGAGCGCAGCAACTCTGAGGTCAGTACAGTGTCATCTTCCAGGGACATGCCAGTTGTGTCACCTTTGGCCTGCGAGGCTTGCACTCGGCTTGGACCTGCTTCCTCCCTCTCCTCCCTCTCTGGTGCAGTCCCTTCTGTGTCAGTGGGTCGACTGCGTGATTTGGCCCCTAGGTATAAATGAGCGTATATTAACTGAGTGCTACTGTGTCACGGTCACTACAATAAATGATTTACACATTTCACTTTCATTTATCTGCAATCATTTCACTAACTTGCTGATGTCTGTGCTGTTACACATGGTCTTACATTTGCTGACTACATTTCCCATAATGCATTGCTCCTGTATAGTGCTAGCAGTACTGGACTGTGGTTTGCTTGTCCACAAAGGGTAAAGGGAAGCAGGTTGGGATGGGGTGTCATGCTGCGCATGCGTCTTACCTTTTTTTGTTGCACCTCTGGCTGAGCTGTCCACATCTCCCAGTCTGCAGACGCTGTCTGCCTCAGTGGTTGAGGCCACCAACTCCTCCAGGTCAGTCAGGGGGGGGCTGTGTTCCTGCCTCCACCGGTTAGGCCTGCCTGTTTGTGGATTTCAGCCATTTTCCTCTTGGTGAGGCTCCTGAGGTCATAGAATCTTTTTTTAGGGTCCTCAGTGTTCCTAGTGGTGACTCCCACAGCATTCACTTTCTCAATAATTGCCAGCCAGATTTTTCTTTTGGCAGACTCGGCAACAGTGAGGGATTGCCTGCCAAAAAGTTGTTGTGCACCCTGACTACCTCCTCCACACGTACCTGCAGCTCCATGCTGCTGAACTTGATTTTCCTCTTCCTGTCTATCTTTTGGCTTTCACTGCTGCTTGCCATTTTTCAGTTTGTAAAGTTACAAAAAACTCACCCTGCTGCTCTGTGACTCTGCTCAGCTCTGACTGCCTCTCCAGAACCTTCTAATTAGTTGCAGCTGCCTGGGTAGCCACTTCCTGGTAGGAAGGGGGAGTGTGTTTGCACCTGATTGGCTGCCTTCATAGGTTTCACTTTTGTGGTTTTTTTCCCGATTCGGTATTCACCGAATCGGTATTTCCCATTCAATCCTATGGCCAAAAAGGCCCATAGGAATGAATGGGGTATACCGATTCGGTAAATACCGATTCGGAAAATACAGATTCGGTAAATACCGAGTCTCCGATACCGAATTTTACCGAATCGGTAAATATCACTGATTTTTTTTCCTACATTCCATTTACCGATTCTGAAATACCGATTCGGTAAAATTCGGTATTTTAGAATCGGTAAATGATATTTACCTACATCTGGCCCTTAGTTCAGTACTCAGACATTCAGATACTCATTGCAGTTGTTTAACCAAGTCTTGAACTCAATGAGACATGTGGAGGTACCGCGCCAGACTATAAAGACATCGTCAATATATCTTTTCCACACACGTATGTGGTCTCTATAAGGATTATTTATACTGAAGATGTGTTTCTGCTCAAATAGATGAACATACAGATTGGCCAGGCTTGGAGCAGAAATGCTCCCCATTGAAGTACCGAACATCTGGTGAAAGAGTTGTTCTTCAAATTGAAAGACATTTTCTTTCATAGCTAGTCTAGCACAGTTGATAATAAATGAGACCGGTGTTATTGAATTGGGAGGGTTCTCCAGCAGAAGGGTCTCAACAGCAGTTAGAGTTTCATCTCGCCGGATGCACATGTAGAGTGACTCTACATCGAAGGAGGCAAAGTAGTCCTCTTCGATATCGAAACTGAGGTCACTCACCAGGGCGAGGACATCTTTGGTATCTTTCAAATAGGTGGACTTCTTCTCCACAAAAAGTCATAGGAAAAAATCTGCAAATGATGATAAAGGTTCTAGCAGTGATCCTAGGCCAGATATAATGGGACGACCAGGAGGAGGTTGTTGACTGTTGTGTACTTTGGGTAGTATATAAAAGTACAGCACAATGGGGTACGCTTTAACTAGAAATGCGGCTTCATTGGAGGTGTTCCAGCTGTTAGCACAGGCTTCCTCCACAAGAATCTTAATCTCTTGTTGTAGCCTCCTCGTTGGATTTTCCTTAAGCAATTTGTAGAAACGGACGTCTTGAAGTTGCCTCAGGCATTCTGTTCGAGAAGCAGAGGTGTCCAATGAGACAATTGCTTCCCCTTATCTGCTGGTTTAATAGTCACAGTATCATCCTTCAGGAGTGATGTCAAAGCTTGTTGTTCCCTCTTATTCAGATTCTGATATTGTCTACTGCCGGCGGCACAGATGTTCATAACCTGAGAGCTAACAGCTTTCTCAAAGGTAACAACCTCGGGCGGTACTTGGCTAGTAAGAGGATTGAATGTGGATTTTTTATGCACGCCGGTGTTTTGGTCCTGGTCTTTCTCTAGATCAGTCGTGTCTTTCCGAAAGAAAAAAATTCAACCTGATTTTGCGGAAAAAGTGAGCCAATTCCTGTTTGATTTCAAAGGTATCATCACGATATGAAGGTACAAACCCTAGACCTTTGTTAAGGAGGGTCAATTCATCCGCAGTTAGGATTTTCTGACTGAGATTTATTGCTAGGTCGTGTCGGTGCTCTGTCCTGCCAGGTTCTCTGTCGCGTCCCTGAATGTATGTGAATGTATGTGTCTTGTAAAGCGCACTGCTGCCCTGAGGCGTCGTGGCGCTGTAAACCGCTGGGGAACCCGTCCTGGCTATCCCTGTGAGATGGTCCCTACTGGGTATCTCCAAGGTGAAACCAGGCATCCCCGGCGAATGTGGGGGGCCGTTGTAGAGATGAGGCAAGCTAATGCCCAGAGTTGCCAGTGTGATCCCTGGTTAGAGTAGGCACCGAGGCGAGAATTATCGAGTCCGCTGACCCTGGTCCACGACCCTGCCGCGTCAGGAATTGAACCCTGGTCCCGGGCCGTTCTCTGCTTCTGGGTCTGCCGCCTCTAACCAGTGAGCCACACCACTCCACCTGCTTGGACGGGCTGGCATGTTGTTTGTCCACCAAACCTGGGTTTGCTGTTGCCATCTCTTTCCCCTGGTCCTGCTGCGGCCAAACCCTAAAAAAGGCTGGTTGGGGTACATTTTGGGTTGGTACTGGTACGGACCGGGGGGTGGAAAAGGGACCTGGTGTCCACCATTGCGGAGGGGTAAATGTTGGGCACCGTTATATTGGGCTTGATTTGAATTTTCAGAGTCACTCGGCCAACCTATTGATCAAACTGTTCTACTTCAGGCAGTGAAGGTTGGTCAAGTCACTCTGAAAATTCAAATCAAGGAGAGTTCTCTTTTCCACCCCCCGGTCCGTACCAGTAACAACTGCAGGAGAGACACTATCCGAAAAAGTTAGTGAAGAAGTTCTTTAAAGGGGCCTTCAATAACAATCAGGAAGTTCTATTGGAACCCAGTATTCCTAAAGAAAAAACCGACAGGCTGACATGTGTCCACACTTTCTGCAAATTCTCGAACGAAATCAAGAAAAGTTTTTGTCCAATTGGAAAATCCTAAATGTAAGTGGTGAAACTTTACCCAGTCCTCTGTTTACCTACAAACGCAACATAAAGGACCACTTGGTACGTGCACGCCCCCGCACTCGAGACAAAGAGCCACAGAACACCCTGTGGGGACTTCCTACAGTGAAAGGCCATTATCCAGGTGGTTCATGTGCGGCTTGTGCGCATACATCTAGAACAACAGAAATCGACATAGGATCACCAAGACCATGGGTCCTGAATTGTCACACTAATTGTAACAGCGAGAAGTTGATATACATGATTACATGCCCCTGCCCTTTGCAGTATGTGGGCATGACCACACGGCGGGTTAAGACTCGTATTCTTGAGCATAAGGGTTCTATTCGATGCAAGAAGTCTATGACCAAGTTGACAAACCATTTCCTTACAGCAAAACACAGTCCCAGTGACCTGACTAGGACAGTTCTTGAAAAACCCTTTATCCCGCCTCATACAACTGACTTCACACCTTTTTTGTTTAACCGAAAACAGTGGTGGGTACATAAACTGCAGAGGGACTCTGTAGGTTTGAATGACAATATCCCCTGGTTGTCATTGTAGGCCTTGGCCCCTTTTTTGTCTTGTTCATTTTTTAGACCAACATGATCTCACTGAAACGTAGATATACTTACAGATTAGGATGACGTTTTATTCTATTACCAATTACCCATGCAATAATGAATAAAGGTATGCAAGGGTGAGATTAATTGGTTTGCCAACCAACCCAACAGATAAGACCCTTTTTTCTAGTACTCTGACATATAGACATAGGAATAAACATTTGTAGAAATACATGGGTTGTTCTATAAAAATTTGAGAGCCTCTAATGCCCTGTGCAAACTTTTATCAACAAATATGTACATGAGGTTATCACAGGAGGAAGGTTTTGTTTACAGTGGGTCACTTGGTGATACATCTCAGATATTGCTATGCCAGCATACACGTGCTTCAGCTAGCTGATGCTCACGCTTATGTGATTCTACACTGAGCAGCAATATATGTGCTGAATTATAGAGCGCAGTGATGACTTAGCGTGCATGTGCCATTAACATAATACTTTTGTTCACACAATTGGTGTTTTCAAAGAGAGGTGTGATGCAGTTTAATATCCCGTAGGGATTTCAATGGCATCATACGCATGCATTGTGTGCATGCATTAAGAATCCTTCTTTGAACGTTAAAGACATGCGTGAAATCAAAGAATATAGCGACTGTGCAGCACGCGTACGTAATTCAGTTAACTCTCTGTTGCCGCACATGACCCCACTTCCATACACTGATTGGTTGTTCTAAGAGGAGTGACGTAGTTGAAATGAGGCGTGCTTTTATGTCTCTGTACCTCCAGCTGCAGGCTCAACAAGCTGCCGGTGTACCGATGGACAGGTAAGCCCTTCTACCTGCTCGTACTCTTGCCAGGAAGCTCAGTATATCCAATGGGCTCTTGGTAATTGTAGGAAGGTAGATCCCTGACTATGGTTGCCCCCAACTTTTTGCCTGGTGTTTTGCTGGTTTTCTGACTTAGTTGACCTGGGGCCCTGCTATTCAGGACCCCAGGCCTACTGCTCTCTCTGTAAAATGGATTCCATGTACCCTAGGTACATATCTAATTGGATACTGAGTCACCTTATCAGTCCCTGTACAGTGTACCTTAGGTACCCAGGGCATAGGTGTAACCAGGGCCTACCAGGGGCTGCAGCATGTATTATGCCAGCCCTGGCTGGCCATCCAGATCTGACACAACTGGCTGCACGACAGCTGGGGCAAGGTGGTGTAATCACCCTTTGCTTTAGATATAGTATACCTATATCTAACCCTAAAATGGACACACAGATCTCCTATCAGTCACTCCTATGGCAGGCCTTAACAATCCTGAAGGCAGAGTGCTTCGAATCGTGTGAGATAGTGCTCTGGCATGAGCTGAGACTGTCTGCGGCTTTCGGGATCTATCCCTTAGCCGTTTCCATGATATCGCATGCCATATACTCTTAAGTGCATTATAATCCTCGCGGTTATGTGCCAACTCTGGTATCGCTTTATCAAAACATGTCGAGTAAGGTGTCATACGAATTGAAATACTAACCCCTCGCCAATTCTGGCGACGGGGTTAGCATTCCACCCTTCTAGAGGGACACGACATGTATGTAACCTGTAACCCCGGTTAAAGTTAGACAGAGCCTTAGCTCCACAAAATGGATGCTGCCACCGAGACACAAGTCTGCCCTCCTGCTGCTGGGAGTCCTCCCAGCCCAGGAGGCAAGGACAAAGGGTTTCCTGCCAGGGGCGGTGCCAGCACCGTCCCAGACAGGATTTTGTGTATCCTAGGTAGGCAGGGCTTTAGAGGAAGGTGACTGCAAGTGGCACCCCGGTGCTCACTGTGCATAGGCCGGCTGGAACCAGTTCCAGGGGCACTCCAGCCCCTGGCCTGGGGAAAGCCCGCCAAAGGAGAGGGGTGTAACCACCCCCCTCCTAGTCCCACCCATAGGGCAGGACTTAGTCGAGTGCCAGCCCCTTTTTGCAGGATAAAGGTAGGACCTGGCCCCCTTCCAAATCAGATCATCTTTGAATCCTGAAACTACTTTCCACGAAAGGAACTCAAGACTTCTTCCCAAGATTCTCCCTTGTGACTAAGGAGTAGTCACCCTGCAGCAGCAGGCACCAACCAAGTATCGCGGTTTGTTGCCAGTCTCTCCTTCGGATCAAGACTGCTCCAGCACGACGAGAACCGGCTTCCCTGGCACCTCTGACCTCAACCTACATCATCAGCCCAGCTGTGACCCGTGGGTGCGACGAGACCTCGAGGGACCGGCTATCTTCAGAACTGCACGACGCTTGTCCAGCACGACTCCCGAGTGACCCTCGACTGAGTGCTTTGGGGTAAGAGAAGCCCCGACCCTGAGCAGCTCCAGCACCGAAGTTCAGCCCCCCTGCATCCACGAGATCTGCGTGGGGCCCTTCTGCTCTTTGCTGCCCACCGCGTTGTCCAGGTCGCTTGCCCGTTAGCTAGTGGCCCCTTCACGACGCTCCACGACAACAACTACTGCTGGTCTGGTTGCTCCAGACTAGCCCTTGCTCCCCTCCAAAAGAGGAGCACCCTGGACCCTCCTGGTCCACTCAAGACGCCATTTTAGGTCCACCGCGTAGGCCTTGCATTTGCCAAGACTTGTTGCCCAATCCTGGGTCCAGCGACGTCGACAGCAAGAACCTTCGTGGGACAGCTCGCACCTCCATCCTGGTCGCCGACAACGCCTCCTGGTCCGAGAGACTGCAGAGCCCAGCAGCGCCCACTCACCTGGCTGAGGTGACTTCGTCCGGTGCCATCCTGGTGCCCACTCAAATCACTGGCTAGTGATTCAGAACTTGGTCCCCTCTGCTTACAGGTTTCTTCTTCCCTGATCCAGGCTTGGATCACTCCGAACTTTCTTCACTGGCCGCCTGCCAGCAACTCTTTCTTCAGGCTCCTGGATCTTCAACGAGGGTTTCCGACGCAACTTCAACCCTATGCAGCCGCAGCCCCTGGGCTAGGTAACCTGAGTACTCCGGTGCTCCAGCATAGTCCAACACCCTAAGTGTTCGGATCCACCCCCGTTTTCGACCCACCTAGTCGGGTTCGCCCGAGAACAGTAACTTTGCAACTGCTAGCCTCCATAGACTTTTTCCCGCCTTACGCGTGAGAGTTCCCACTCTGCACACGACGTCCACAGGCCTCCTGCATCTAATCCCAGTGTTTAGAATTGTAGGCCTAGCGATTCCTGAGTCTAGAAAAGTATTACTTACCTGCTAGCAAGTTCGCATTCCACTTACTGTGTATATGGTTTTTCGTGCCCCTCGGGCATTTGTGTAAATTGTGCGACTTAAAGTATTTTCGTAAGAGTTTTGTTATGTGCTTAGCTCCCTGACTCATAAAGAGTTCAGGGTAGTCTTGTTATAAATAAATATCTGTTTATTTTCATAACAACTTGTGTGGTGTCCTTTCACTTGGTGTTCAAGGGGTAATGTGATGGTAAAACAGCTGGCTTAACACGCCCTCTAGAGTCTTAGCCTTAGACTGCTCGTATCCATGCTACTAGGATAGCTGGTCTATAAGGTTGACTTACAACCAATCATCAATAAGGCTTGTTTGGACTGATACAAAGTGCTCACTAGAATAGTGAACATTATATATCAGGCCAACTTCTCACAGTAATGACATGTGGCATTTCAAATTCGGCATATTTAGGTGGCCCGATCCGCATCGGATCGTTACTCATGCCGTGCCCTTTGTGTGCCAGATAACTTGGTTTTTCCAACGTGATTTTACTAATGTAGTGTGGTGTCTTAAATTCGGCTTACTCAAGGGGTCCGATTATCATCTGGTTGTTCCCCATGTCGCGTTCGTACTTATGACAAGTAATTTGGTCAATCAGATGTGCTTTTGCTAAATGGAGTGTGGCTCTTTAAATACGGCATACTCGGGTGACCAGATTACTCTCGGGGCTTTCCTCTGGCCTTTCTGTAAAAAGGTTGTAAAGAATATAGCCATATATATTTTTTTCATGTTTGTCGACGACTATATGGAGTATTGTTAAGATCAAAATTGAGAGATGCAGGTCATGTGACTAAGCATCTTGGGACATGAAATAAGGATGTACAATCGAAACAGGATTGTTTTCTTCTTTTTACTATGTTAGTCTCCCTCTTTGGAGCTTAGCTCCTGATACATGTGCTGCTTTAGGGTATTTGCTATATTAGGTACATGCCTTTGTGATTAAAAGACATGATTCTCACAATGTGTTTACCACCATATCTCTTTAGAGCGGTGCCCCTTTCGTGAGCGGTTGCCAGGTAGAGGTGAGATGACTTACCTAATAGTTACGGGTGAGTCATTACTTTTTACTTTTCCTGGTTTTCTCTTATTTCACGTGTGACACAGAACTATATATTGATTATACCCATGATCATGACATTAACATATGTTGTTTGTTTATAGGTAATTTTCTCCAAGAAACAGGCTCACTAAGACAAAAATCGTTTGTCCCTGTATCCTTTTACTTTTGCACTTTTTCACTCTCATTTGCAGCAGCATCACAGGTCCTGAAGAAAGCCTAGCCTCCTCTTAGGCATATTGGCTGAAACTTGTTGACCAATTAGTTTCCACCATCGCGGTTTGTAATTTATACCGCTTGTGCACTGCTTTTTTAATCCTGGCGAAGAACACCTCCCAATAAAGTCTTTTTTGGATGTTCTTGAGCCAGTCTTAATCACACTTCCTCACTTTTGCATTGTTTTGTGCTGTGCCCTCAATTACACTACCAGCTCATCATTTGTGGATTTAGTATATCCTATTCCATCAATTAAACATCCCTGAGCTCCTCCCTTTCAAAAAGGGGGTTGTAGCCCCCAAAGGACCTAGTTTTTTTCTCTGTGAGGAGAATCCCAAATGATGAAGCATGTCACCTTCGTGTGAGTGAGGGATTTCATCCTGAAAAGGGAAATGCCCCAAAATTAGGTCTTTTGGGCGTAGTCACGAGTTCTGTTTCACCCTATTTTCTTTGTCTACTGGACGGAGTAGTTGGTAATGGTCTTTCCACACTCTTCAAATAATGTTGTAGACCTCAGGATTTCTTGTTGTTATTAAAACTACATGCATTAACAACATTGCACCATTTGGAACAGGCACATCTCTCTCAACATCGATCCATCACTGCTGCTGCATGGACCAAAGAACTTGCATCGCCGACTGCACGGAACATCGATTCCAGGTTGCAACACATCTCCAACTTTGCTTGGCTCGGTACTAATGCAACACTTCATACTGTTCGCAAAGCCTACAACACAGTGGTTTGACCACAGTGCATCTCTACAGTACTTCTTGCACCTTGACTCTCAACGCATCTCTGACAGTGTGTAGCTAGGAACTGAATCATCACCTTCATTGAAAGAATCAACGACGACACATCACCTCTCCTGTTCCTTGCTTCGTCTTCGACATCTACACAACCATGGTACTGTTTCTGGGCCAAGGCTGGTCTCTGTATCTGACCCGTGCTCCATCCCAGTCGATCTGAACATTTGGATATTTACCCTGATCTGGCAGGACCAGATATCCCTGGTTGGTGCTATAAGCCTTTATCCACTATGTGTTCAATTATTCTTTGCGAAAATTCATAACTCTAGTTATACTTATTTGATTTTTGTTGTTTTGGTCTTGTTTTTGTTCAATACATTAATATGTTTTCTTCTAACTAGGTGTGGTATATTTTTTTAGGTGTTTTCATCTTTTACTGTTTGAAGGGTTGCACAAATACTTTACAAATTGTCTCTTAAGTGAAGCCTGACTGCTAATGCCAAGCTACCACAGGGTGAGCACAGGTCAATTTAAGGTGTGTATCTGATGTACCCTGACTAGAATTGTGGTTTCTGCTTGGACAGGGTGCCTACCTCTGTAAACCAGAAACCCAATTTTTAGCAATGGCACAAGCATTGTTTGGGGTAAGAACTGGCAAAGGAAGTTTTTTGTATAAAACAGTGCTTCTTGGATGCCTCAATTAATTGGCTTATGTGAATCAAGGGCCAAATGTACGACCGTTTTTGCGGTCGCAAATGGGAAATCAGCCCGTTTGTGACCACAAAAAAGCTTGTTGGTTTGTACAAGCCTATTTTGCAAGTCCTTCACTCGCAAAATAGTGTTTGCGAGTTGTTATTAGGAAGGGCCATGCCAAGGGCGTCCCTTCCTAATTGCGAGTCAGAATGGTATGGAACATTGTTTTGTGACCACATTTGTGGTTGCAAAACGCTTGCAGTTTACCACCTACTTCGAGTAAGTGGTAAGCCACTCGCAAATTGTAAGGGTCCTCAGGGGACCACTTCTTCTTTGTAAATGGATGCAAAAATATTTTTTAAGATCAGGCAGTGGTCCCATGAACCACTGCCTACTATTAAAAAATAAAACAGAAACAATTCATTTTTCTTTTTTTTAATGCAGCCTTTTTTCCTTTAAGGAAAACGAGATGAATAAAAAAAAACCTGCTTTCTTGAAAAAGCAGTCACAGACATGGTGGTCTGCTGTCCCCAGCAGGTCACCATCCCTGCGAGTGCTGGCCATTCCCAATGGGTCACAAATTGTGACCTGCCTTATGAATATTGATGAGACATTAATAATCGCAAACAGTGCCAGAGATACTGTTGTACATTCCCTTTTGCAAGCCGCAAATTGCGAGTTGCAAAACATTGCAATTTGCAACTCAGAAAATGGAATGCTGGTACATCTGGCCCCCAAGTGTTTCAGCTGTACTAGCATGATTTGCTTATGTTAAGAAATAATGCTTGAGGGAAAGGTGGCAGTGCCTCAAGAATGGAATGTGCGATACATTTAATTTCAGAATGGTCTCTAATATCTATGGATTATTAGCTGATGTCTATAGAAAACTATGTTATAAAAATCACAGCTTGACTCCAATTTCTACAAGTTTCCCTCAAGCAGGATTTACCAAGCTTCTCAAGCTATTTGCAAAATTGTCAAGCTATTTATGCCATTAGTACATCATTTGTCCACTGAATCACCTCCAGACATTCCCAGTTTTGATGGTTAGGATACCAAGGTACAAGCAAGTGTAGTAACATTGCCAGTATCACACAATTTGATAATTTGGGTTGCTGGGATTTGAGCTCAGACCGCAGCTACTGGGATATGTCAGTCAGCATGTCTTTATATGTCTCTTGTCCGTAGCAAAACTAGATGGACTGTTCTATTAAATGTAAAATCTAGAGTTTAACTGAACATGTGAAGGAACAAAACACAGTTTGTTTATCAAGTGATGAAGGCAAAATATATCATTAATATTGCTATTTGTTTAAAGTATTTTTACATTTTCCAGAAAACCTATTGTAATCATTGTAATCAATTTTACAATAAAATACTTCATTTCATTTCAAGTGATGATAGTAACAACAGACCTTTACAGGGTGGGTGGCACTATATACATTCAGTAAACTTAATCTTTACTTTTTGTTGAATGGATTTAGTTTACAATACTGCATCCCTTGAAAAATACTTGCTAAATATTTTCTCCTAAAGAACTGTTTGGTTTAAGGTTCTTTGAGTCCAAGGACATAGGGTCAGCCGCATATCCCTAGTTTTGTGTATTAATATCCCACAATGCAAGTTTTGGTATGCTGTGCTGTAAATCTGCATCTTCATCACTTTAACATATATCACTGAAACTCCTGTTGATATGACAGGTGGTGGTTGCAGTGATTTAGTACTTGAACACAGGGGAGGGGATAGTGGGTGTCAGAATAAGGGCAAGGGGGCCCTCGGAATACTTTGTAGGTGGGCCCCTAAGGTTTTGTTTTCCACAGGTTTAGCAGTGCCTGACGTTTCTGAATTGCAAAATTTTAGTTGTTCATTAGAAATCTGCCGTGACACTACAGTTGATTACTACAGGGTTAACTGACAATAATGATGCTGATGTTGGAATTACATGTTTCAGTATGTATGTCAAAATGTTTTACTGGCATGGATGAGGAAGATGTTTGAGAACTCTTAGAAAATGTGTCTCTATTTTAGCCTTCTAGAGTACCAGCCATAATTTGTATGACAAAAAGAACAAAATCCCTTATTTTGTTCTTTTACTGAAGCGTCCTCTGTAGGAAATCAGTTTTACAACTTTGATTCCGCAGAGCTGACATTCAGGTGTACACATTTGTCATGCATACAGAATGTTAGCCCTCTAATTGTTCATTAGAACACTGCGGTGAAGCAGCAATAGAACGCTGGAGGATCAACTGAGAAGCTGCTGCTACTCTTGGAACTACATTTTTGACTCCGATTATAAGAGTTTGTTCTCACATGGCTGAGGAAGATAGTGTGAACTTATAGAAAATGTGTTATAAGTTTAGTTACTGTAGCATATTCCATTATCTCTATGAGAAAATCTTGAGAGACCACAGTTTGCTCTTGAACATGGTTCATCAAAAATTATCAGAAGATCAGCATTTCTCAAAGGGTAGAATCAACTTAAAGCACACCACAATTCATACAAAAGATATGGTACGACCTACAAATGATCAATATTAAATATTGTGAGAAAAACATGTTATTACTCTTGACATGTATTCGTTTTGTGATACTCAAACAGGCTTTTACTGCACTGCATTTCAGTGGGGACAGTGTCCTGAAGATCTGCAACAGCTGCCACAACATGCATTCCATATTGTGGCCTGCCAATCAAGAGGAGGGTGCCTTAAGGTATCAGGGTGTGCTTACCCTGCTCGCTTACATCTTATTAGATCATTTTCAGGATGCAGAGATCTTGTCCTTCAGTTCTGCAATGACATCAGTTTGAGTTGGATCCCTAAAATGAATACATATGTAAATAGCTACCCACTACAGACAATTAGGATACATCATGATTTTATGATGACTCAGGTCTTCCTATTAGTATATGTCTTGACAATCTCAAATAAACATTACACCAGTATCAGTAAATTTAAGAACAACACAGAGGATCTTACATATTCACATGAGACAAATGAGAAAAAATAGGATCAGAGGATAGTCACCTCATGGGAGCAACAGAAAATGGAAATCTGTCTGTGAATCTTTCAGACTACCTGTATTTATCATTGGTGTCTAGAACAAGACATATCAAAAGAGAACATATAGTATATAATTCTCACTAAACTATAGTGTTGGTGCACTTGCCCTGGATACTGACTCCATTACTTTACCTGCCTAGCCACTGCTGGTTGATTTTTTGCAGATGTGAGAGAATTGATAATACCAGAGTAATTGTGAGTACTCACCGAGTCTGCAGATCTTTTGTTTGTTCTGGTGAATCTAAGAATTATGTTTGGAAAAAACATGTCAGCATTTTTTAGAGAACCAGTAAAAAAATCCTCTTTAAAAATTAATTGTAGAACTGGCACTGTAATAAATAAGATTATAGATGGATATGTCTGTAATGATTTGCTTTAGCCAAATGTAGATCAATTTCTCAGTATATTGATACCTTTTTAGTTCTCCTGAAATACTTAAGGGATGAGCGCAATATTGGCCTCCTAATACAAAGAGGTAACATCACCTTGCACATGCTATGTAGTAAAAATGATAGGAGTTAGGACCCAGGGAAGATTAAATGGTAGCGATATACAAAAGTTTTACACTTTAAAGCACCCCCTGCAACATTTTGAAACATAAATATCAAAAACACTACAGATAGGGTTTACACAAAAAAGCGTATTTTCTCAGTGAAGTTATCTATCACTTGCCATGTGTAGTGTAAATCTGGTCTGCTGTTTGTGCTGTAGATGTGAGATTTGTTTGCATGGAAGCTAAAATTGGAAATCACCTGGTTTTTCACCCCACCCCCTTTCAAATTTTTCCTATGAACATAGCTTCACAAAACTTAACATGCCAGTTGTTACCTGAGTATGTAGATTATCGATGTGAGAAACTCCAGTGTTTGAACTCTGCATACTAGGACTCTGCTATGCAGTCCATACAGTGTGTACACTGACCAATAAATATGGCACAATTGACTAATCTCCATGAGGCATCCCCTTTCCCCTACGGTTATAGTATATGGTGAAGAAAAATATACCAATTTCATGGAAATTTAAATGTCACCTTGGACTACAACACATATTGTGCCATCCTCTAGACTGACGAGGAAAATCCTGGCTTGACACCTACACATGTATCCTAACTCCTACAGCGTTTAAACCTGCCGGTGACCCTGTCAAGATAGCCCTGTTTGCCAGGATGAAACCCTACTTTAAATATGAGAAAGTGACTCTTTTGCGTGGTCACGTCCATTTTTTGTGGATTGAAGCTGCTCTTACCCTTAAAACCTATTGAAATTTGCCAACTCTAGTTGGCTTATATAATGAAAACTGGCTCTGCACTAGAAGTGAACAGGTAATTCATCATGGACTATGAGAATGTGGGTCACTATGGGATTGCTTGCAGTCGGGAAATGGCCTGCTGCAAAAGTGAGTAGGGTCACCCCTAAGAACGTTTACCCCATTATTTAGGAAGGAGCCAGGAATCACCCCAACCACTAGCTAGTACCCTCCATAAATGTGCCCTCCCCAGGCAGCACAGCCAATTGAGAACTCTCCAGACTTGTAAGAGAACAGAAGAATGACTGCGCCTGCTCTTTGAGAACATTGGGGAGGCCTGAAGCGCTGGACCTCTTCCCCTTGTACCCAGAAAAGAAATGGACTCTAAGGGTCAGTTGGCTGACCTCTTGTAAAGCTACATTGCCACAACAAGTTGCAAGACCCCTTCTTCCTGAAGTGCCCAGCATACTAGTACCAACTGGACTTGACCCCTGCCATACTAGTGAACTCTGCTAGATTACTGTTGAACCCCAAGTGCTGTTAGTCAGGCCCTGAATCAGACGGTAAAGTCTTTGATTGGGATGACTTACTTTAGGTATCCAATCCATGTTTCATTGTGATCAACCTGAAATTATGTTTAATCCTGGTCAACCACAAGCAGTGACACTTGGTTGGCCCTTACTTTTTCTTTGCCCTTTTTGCCTTAAAAACTAAAACATAATTTCCCTTATTGGATTTGAACCTTTTTTTGTCACATTTTTCATCTTACAAATGTCCTCTAGTTTTATAGATTACAGGATTTGATTATATATATATGTATTCTCTGTGCCATAGCTCTATAGGTATGAATATTTAGGCCCAAGTGTATTTGTGAGAACTTGTGCTTGACTTGACAAGAACCAGAACTGAATACTTCGGAATGATTCACATCCTCCCCAAGTAATAGTCAATTTGCTTGCAGGCAAGTTTTGTGAAAATCCTTTAATGAGATGAAAATGTATGGGCAAAAAAAATAATGCATATTCAACAGAACCACTGTCTGAGCCATATATGTATATCCATAACACAAACTCCAAATTCATTAAGATAACACATACTCAAGAGTAAATAGTGAAAATAAGTGAAGGCAGGATGATTGTATTTTACTTGTCAGAACTAAAGCATATGCTATAGCATTTCATTATTTTGCTTTTTAAGATACAGCATCCATACAGCATCCACCGGATGGGATTGCATCCAACACTGTGATCTAGATTTGAATGAATGATGCAATTCACAGTTAATTTAAAAAAAATTTAGAAAGTCCACAAGATCACCCTTCTTCCAAAAAGAATGGACAGTTTTTTCATTCTGCACATACTGCAAAGCTTGCATGATTGTCAGAGAAACCAAGGAATTCTTTTTTTTAACACCACAAATATAAGGAACAGGAACAATGAATATTACTCTAAACAATGACTATGAAATCAGTGTATTGCTGTGCCAGTGTGGGAAAATGTATGGTCTTACTTCTTCCTACTCTTCTCACTTTTTCGTTATCTTCTTCTTTATCTTCTCTTTCTTTATCTTCCAATCTCTTATGAGCTAATTACATGAAGTTTGACTAACAGTACATTTCTGGTTGAATGTTCAAATTTGTAGATAAAAATTAACATTTTCTTATTGTGCAGACACCTGGCAATTCAGCCAACTAACACACAAAGGTATGGAAATCTAATAGCTCCCTCTTTTTCCTCATTAAAATGTGTGTAGTCATGAAAGTCATTATGATTCATTTGTCACTTTCTGATTTTTTTTATTAGGTATTAATCAAGGCCATCACACCCCCTTCCCTTGCCTGTTCAACATTGATATATGTTCTTTATTTGATTTCCTGGAATTGCTTAGTGTAAGTTGCTACTTCTTTAGAAATGATTGAAAAGAGTTGTTTAAAAATAACACATGAATACATAGGACCAATTCACAAAAGCTTTTCCGAGTTCAGGGCAATGCATAAGGTGTGTAAGTGTAAATAAACAAGTACTTCAGTACTACTTAATGTACTCCAGACTGCTTTTTTTAAATAGGCACCATAGAAAGTGATATAAACTGTAAACTATATTGAAGCCAAATCAGAATAATTGATGCAAGATGATTCGGCCTGAATGAATTAAAATGTGGATGTTTATGGTCAGATCATAACATGATATTTATTGACTGGGTTCTGTTATCCTTCTTAAATGCTTAGCATCCCTCTTGATTAGTAGGTTGGAAAACCATCCAAAGTTAGACCTGACAGTACATAGTTTTGTCACTCTAAAACATCTGAGATATTCTGGCAATATTTTAAGCTAAATATTTTTGAAAATTTACAAAAATATCTTTTAGGCTTATCTTGAAACTTGATTGGACGTTATCAAGTTTACGAGCATAATTATTCTCTTGGGTGCATATTGTACCCTCCCTGTCATTAGGCTTCACACTTCCTGTTGATATAATCTTACAATACATTGGACCCTGCAATCCCTTTAGAACAGCATATTTGTAATGTCTTTATTACAGGTGATGTCTCTAGTCTGTAATAAATTACTGTAATAGCTTATTATGGTTGATTTCTAACAGTATATATAATGCCTGCTGCCCATGCCTACAGCCAGGATGAAAGACAGGCCAAGGAGCATAATTGCAAGTTTAAACAAGAAAAACGGGAACAAGCTTTACCTTCTTCAAAGAAAACATTTTTAGCAGAAAGGAGATATTTTTGGCAACATGTTTTTTTTTCCACCCTAAAGGTCATAGCAGAAAAAATAGATTTTTCAACAAACTCTATGCTGCAGCATTTAACCTGACATTAAAATATTTCTAATAACGTTTTTGAAAAAAACACCAACCACATTTTTTGGTGTGTTTAAGATAACAGAACAGAATCTGCATTGCTTCTTTTTGTCCAGTGCTTAATTTGTGCCTGTGCTTTCCGGTGCTTAGCACTGGCACTTGGTTTTCAGGGCTGGGTCTACAGTCTGCACGTATCTGTGTGTCAATGACATGATGTTGTAATTGCCGGTACACTGCCAGTGCTGACTCAGTGACTCAGAGTCGGCGCTAAGTGTTGTTCTGGGTCTCCTGAGTGGGTCCCAGTGTGCTTCGGTTGAGTCGGTGTTGATATGAGCCGGTCCGGAGCAAAGCAGTTGAATTGCTTCATTCGCTGATCACAATGATGATGGTTGTCATGAAATGGCAGCGGGCGAGCGCGGCGTCGCGCGGGTGCGGCTTTTGGTTTGGTGGACTGCGACTGTTGTCGGTGGTGGGTGGGACTTTGGAGCGGTGCTGGGCGCAAGTGTCAGACATTGATTGGGTGTTTGGTTGAGAACACTGCGCGTAGATCTTTTTCCACTTGCCAGTGCCATGCCCGGCGCACGCACGAGTTGGAGCCAGCCAGTCCGACCATGTTGAGGGCGGGCACCGCCACCATGCGGCTCCCTGCCTGTTGATGAAGCGGTGCCCCGCGGCCCCGGCCGACCACGACAAGTGTGACCGTGGGTGCTGCTGAGTGGCGGTCGGACATCGTGCCATCATGCCACCTGCGACATGCCCAGTCGGTGAGTCGCTCGGTGGTGTGTGATGGTGTGTGGGGCCCGGGGTGGCTCCAGAGCATTTCAGTGGTGCCCTGGTCTGTTCCTGGCCCTGCCCCGGCCCACAGTCATTTTGATTCAATGTTAATCATTGTGTCACAGTGGGTTGAGACTGGTGACAGTTGTTGGGGAAGAGAGGCCTTGAAGTGTCATTTGTGGTGTATCGGTCCTCACGGGATTCGAGTTCCATTATGGCGATGCATGCTCCTGCTGCCCTGGGCTCAGCTGGTTTGTCATGGTGGCGGCCGCCAGCCGTGCGTATATACACATTGTGGGCCCGGCCGTCCATGGTACGCATTTATTTGGGTATATTATATATCACATTGGGGCCGCCGCTGGCCGGGGTTACGTTGTTGAAGGGGGCCCTGCCTGCCTCTTGAGGTGTCTTTAGTCACACTCACGGGCTTCCCCAGGTGGGCACTTAGAGTGCTATTGTTCCACACTCCTAGTGTAGCGCAGGGGGAGACACACCACTGCACAACTTATCATGTTGCTCATTCATTGCCACTAGGCAACTTGAGTTGACACTGTCGATCCATGCACCAGCGGTCTTGCATTGTGTTCCTGTTTATTGTTGGGTGTGCACGTTGGTCAGCGTTGCAATGATTTTTGACATGGGGGGCATCTGCCTTAGGGCCACCTTCCGGGGTCCCTTCTGGTGTACATTCATTGTTGTGTCAGGGGTGGCAGCTGTGATGTGAGGTGTATTTTTGAATGTGAGTGTCAGGTGCTGTGTGCCTATGTTTTCTTCTGAATTTGAGTTCCGGATGGAATGTTGCTTTTGCAGGACAAAGGGTATGGATTCTTGGCGGTTTCATCTATGCTTGCTCATGTTTGCTGCTTTGCTCTTCTTGGCACCAAGTGGAGAGGCAGAGCAGCTTGAGCTTTCTGTGGTTTTGTGACTCCCACTTCTAGAAGTTTAACTTGTGGTGTCATGTTGTTCGGAGATATAGTTTGGTATGGTTTGTCAATGAGGCATCTTGAATTGTCTGGAACACATAACGGGTTTGGGGTAGTTTCCAACAGTGCACCGGCGACGAAACGACTTGCTCCTCGCCCCAAGGCATCTTGGGAGGGCACTGACTTCGGTCTGGCATTCAGTGTCGTGGCAGGGGGTGGGGAGGTAGGAGGCACCACCGAAGGGTTGACGTTGGAGACGCACGGACGCCCACCTTCTCGGTCTCCTCCTTGGCCTGCAGCGTCCTTAAAGTGGGCAGTGCCTTACATGATTTGGCAGAGCAGGTGTTCATTTCCCGACGGCCTTGACGGGATGAAGATTCGCATTCGGTTGTTCATGCACTCTGACTGGGCTCAGGCTGGCTTGGCCTGGTGGCGGATGCGGACGCCGTGCACATTGTTTTCGGGATGGGGCCGCCGGCCTGTGTTAAAGTTGGCGGCTATCTGGGTCAGAGCCGGCGCAGAGTGTTTTTCTGGCCTGGGTGGGTCTCCTTCCCTCCAGAGTCCCTATGTGCTTTGGCATGGACCGCCCATCCACCTGGGTTGAGTTGTTGGAAGCCAGTATGCCGGATGGTGTATGGGCTGTGCAGCGGGCCGCGCGGTGCATGCAGATTTCTTTCCGATTGCCACCACTCCCGGCACTCCCGCACCCCATGGGCCATCGGCCTGACAATGTTGGGGCCGGGGTTGAGGGGCCCGGGCAGGGTGGCCTGGGCAGGCGGGCGGTGGTGGCACGCAGCACCAGGCAGAGTCTGTAGTCTATATACGGTGGTGAATGG
This sequence comes from Lissotriton helveticus, assembly GCF_964261635.1. Classification (NCBI taxonomy): domain Eukaryota; kingdom Metazoa; phylum Chordata; class Amphibia; order Caudata; family Salamandridae; genus Lissotriton; species Lissotriton helveticus. Next base: position 871,404,698 of record NC_136068.1, on the reverse strand, counting down.
AGGCGGTGTCCCATGGCCCCAGATGACTCGAGTATGATAGTTGTGGTAGTGGCCAACCGGGGCCGTGGCTGTCTGTGAGTGCCACTGGGCAGGGACTCGGGGTTGCCTTGGATGATTCTCTGGGGTCCTTTTGTGACTTCAACAAATTCAAGTGGGAGCAGAGCTGTTCGTGTTCGACCACGGACTCACTTAGGGCCACCATTGAGCAGCATGCATTGCAAGTTGTGGTTAATTGGGAAAACACGGGTTTTCCTACATGTGCAACGGGGTGAAATTGCTGTTTTGGGATATTGTGTTTTTAACTGATAGACTTTGTGGTGAGGTGGAGATGAAGCCAGACCCATGTTGTCTGGAGTTGTGGTCGAGGTTGTGAAGGAGTGTCAAAGGGTCAGTGGATTGAGGTTTGACGTCCTGTTGTTCTGGCAGTCCAGGTGTTCGGATGCTTGGATGGACCCCAACATGAGGGATGGCCCAGATTGAGAAACGGGTGGGGGTTGCAGTTTTCTACAACAATTTTGGTCTGTGTGTTTCTCTCTCTCTCTCTCTCTCTCTCTCTCTCTCTCTCTCTCTCTCTCTCTCTCTCTCTCTCTCTCTCTCTCTATCTCTCTCTCTCTCTATCTCTCTCTATCTCTCTCTCTCTCTCTCTCTCTCTCTCTCTCTCTCTCACCGCTTGTACTATATAAACCATGGAAATTGTGGGGTTTGTTTGCAGGTCCCTTGCGTCGCTGGTGTCGTTCAGGTGTGTTTCATGATTCTATTCGGATTTTCTGTTTTGGCTGGTGTTTTCACAGCACTTTGGTTTATTTTGTCACATGGGCTATGGCAAGGTTGTCTCTTTGATCTCCTGGATTGTTGGAAAGGGCATACCCTGCCCCAGTGTTGTCCTTTCCCCAGGTCAGCACATGGAGCACTGGAGTTGTCCCTTTTCAATGCATTGGTGATTTTGGCTGATTTATTCCAGGGTTGTGCTTTGGATGCACTTTTGATTGCATCTTTTTCAGAATTTTCGCAGGGCAGGGGAGCCTCCTGTCAAAACCTTGCTGTGGGGAGGGCTCCCTTGCTGGAGTTCATCTGACTTTTTGCAGTGCCGGTTGAGTATGTGGGTGGAGCTGGTGTAGGAGGTGGGTGAAGCCAGTGGATGAAGTGGGTGTAGCCAGGGGGAAGTAGGTGTGGCCTCCAACATGGAATTGAGCACCTGCACTTCATATTTTACAAATTAAGCACTGTTTTTGTCACGTCAATGAAGATGAAAAACCAAGACACCAAGGATTTATGCAGTTTGTGGGAAAGGTGATTGTGTCACAGTTTTATTATAAGGAACAAAGTACCCCCTTATGTGCACTCTAAGTATGTTGTAAGTCACCTTAGAGTTCCATGACCTTTTAAAGGATCTCTGCCCTGGTCTTCATACCTCTATATGGGCAGGTAACTCTTTGATGACTTGCAATATACTTACAATGAAAGGCATTTTGCACTCCATCCCATAAGTCATTCCCACACCCCAGATTCACTACTATCTGTTTCTGTATAGCACCATACATAGATGGAGAAACACACATTTTCTCACTCACAAAATCACTTACTATTATCTGTGAAGTTGAAACCTCAACAGAACCTGTTCTTCAACATTGTTTGACTAACTTCAGAGTGCAATTTGATTTACTCTTTTCCCAAAAAGAATATTTTGTGATAAGCATCCATTAGGATCTTTCTTACTGTTGTCTGCAAGGCCTCAAACATGTTTAGCTATAGAGGTAACACATAAATAAGTTGTTATGTTAGGCTTTCCATTATGGAAGTTTTATGGTAAACTTTAATCCCATGTTTATTAAGTAATATTAAAATAAAATATGATGTTTTCCACCTGAAATTCAATATGCAGATTTCCTTCACAATTCTGATAACGTATGCAATCAATTTACCCTGGAAAATGAGTAAACTTATTAGTACATGTACATCATATGTTTCCTTGGCAACTATGATATGTCTTTATTTGTTGATTGATCTCAAGGCAGCGACCCTTTGAAAAATGAAAGGAATACAAAATCATGCAGTTGTTGCTAAGGTACTGTATCTTACTTAGATAGTGTAGCATAAAGCATTTTGGTTACCTCATTTTATCTCATGCCACTTATATTCAAATCTAGTTTGGTAGTGTTACATTTCTCTTAAAAAATTGCTTTCATTATTTTTTTTCTCAACTGTATTTTATTCCTTCTAATTACTGTTGGTGTATTTCTCATTTTGTAAACTGTATGAAATATTTAATATGTTTAATAAAGGATAAAAAACGGTATGTAGCATGGCTGCTTTAACATTGCTGGCTGGGATCACTGCAGTAAAGACTAGATATCATGCATTTGTTAATGTTACTACAAAGTTAGTGCAAACATAGCTTCACAATAAGAGTGAATGCAAAAGTAACAGAAATCATCTCAAGTAAAATACACTTTTCAGAATTATGAAAAATGAGCAACTTGGTACTATGTGTGGCAGACTACTCCGTTCTGCCCGTTGAATTTGACGAATAATGGCCAATCCGCGTTACTCCTTAATGAAAGCCTCCGCGGGGCTTTCGTTAATTATTTGCGGGGAGCCTTGCAGGGGCCCCACAAGCCCCGGGGACCACCACCTCCCCGGGGCTGTTGAATTGATGGGCTGGGACCGCGTTGCCCCCCTCCTGGAGCCCTTGATGACCCTGGGGACAGCCACGCTCTGGGCCGGCTCCTGCAATGACCTGGGTGCCTACCCCGGGACGTTGCTGTTTGCCTTGGCAGGGCGGGAGTATTGCTCCCGCCCTGCCATAGCAAACACTGCTTTGCTGCATTGAAGCGAGAGCAGGAAACCTGCTCTCACTTCAACAAAGCAGAGCAGAATTGCTTTTAGGCAAGGGACGCTGCATATTAGCAGCTCCACTTGACCGTAAGCAATGCCTTCCCCACAGGAGGGGGAAGCTGGCTCAGACCATGGGGTCATTGGGCCTCGCTCCACAGTCCCCAATGCTGAGGGCCAGCCCAGGGGGATGGGATCCCCAGGGCCAGAAGTGGCCTGGAAGGGGAGGGCATGCAGCTTCCCTTTGCTATAAATATTTTTTTCAAAAAGAGGCCAAGCCTGGGGGATGGGGTCCCTGGGGCCAAAAGTGGTCCAAGGAAGAGGGGCCATGTGGGCCCCTTGCCTATAAATATATAAATAAAAAAAGGAGGCCATGCCCCGAAATCAGCCACATAGGGGAACTGTGTGGCCCCCTTCCCCTTAAATTTTTTTTTTTTTAAAGGTTCAGGCCTTGGGGGATGGGGTCCACAGGGCTCTCAAAATACTAAAGGAAGGGGACCCCACAGCCCCCGTCTAAAAATATATTTTTAAAAAGCCAGCTTCTCACCTGAGTCCCCACCTCCTACCTGCACCACTTTGCAAACGAACCACTTGGCACGTTCAAAGTTGGGGAATTCAGTCCCCTTGAATATTGCGGGTCCCTGGCGGTCAACTAGCCCACCAGGTACCTCCAGTAAGTGCCACACAGCTGGATTGCAGAGAGGTATTCCTAGGCCATGCCCCTTTTTACACCACTCTGCAAACACTCCTCTTGGTGCACTGCTGGTGTGGGGATGAAGTCCTCATGTGTCCTGAAGACTTCAGGACATAAGTGGACTTCATCCCCCAAGCAGCAATGCAGCAGGTGGCGGGTTTGCAGAGTGGTATAAAAAGGGGGCATGGCCTCGGACCACTCTCAGCAATCCAGCTGTGTGGGACTTACTGAAGGTACCTGGTGGGCGAGTTGGCCCCCAGGGACCTGCAGTATTCAAGGGGACTGCACCACGCCTATATCTTTCTGCACCCCTGTTCCTTCTTTCTGCACCTTTCCTGCCTGTTTCTGTACCTCTATTGTCTCTTTCTGTACCTCAGTTGCTTCTTTCTGCACTTCTCCTTCTCTTTCTCCACCCTTCGTGCCTCTTTCACCACCTCTGTTACTTTTTTCTGTACTTTGCTTCCTTCTTTCTGCATCCCTCCTACCTCTTTCTGTATTTGTCTTGCCTGTTTGTGCACCTCTCCTACTTTTTCTGCAGCCCTCTTGCTTCTTTTTGTACCTCTGTTGGTTCTTTCTGCAGTGCTCTTGCTTCTTTCTGCACCTTACTTGCCTCTTTCTCTACTTCTCTTGCTTCTTTCTATACCTCTGTTGCTTCTTTAGGCAATTCTCTTGCTTCTTTCAGTACATCACTTGCCTTTTTCTGTACTTCTCTTGCTTCTTTCTACAGGTCTGTTGCTTCTTTCAACAATTCTCTTGCCTCTTTCTGCACTTCACTTTCTGGTTTCTGTACCTCCCTTGAGTCTTTCTGTTCCTCTGTTGATTCTTTCTGCACCTCACTTGCTTCGTTCTGCACCCCTCTTGCCTCGTTTTATATCCCTTTTTCTCTTTCTGCACCTCTCTTGCATCTTTCTGCACCTATTTTCCCTCTTTCTGCACCTTTCCTACCTGTTTCTGCATCTCTCTTGCCTCTTTCTGTATCTGTGTTGGTTCTTTCAGCACTTCTCTTGTTATTTCTACACCCTTCATGCCTCTCTCAGCACCTCTATTGCTCTTTCTACACCCTTCATGCCTCTCTCAGCACCTCTGTTGCTTCTTTCTGCACTTCTCTTCCTTTCTTTCTGCACCCTTCCTGCCTCTTTCTGTACTTGTCTTACTTCTTTATGTACCTCTCCTACTTTTTTCTGCACCCTTCTTGCCTCTTTGTGTACATCTGTTGGTTCTTTCTGCACTGCTCTTACTTCTTTCTGCACCTTACTTGCCTCTGTCTATACTTTTCTTACTTCTTTCTATACCTCTGTTGCTTATTTCAGCAATTCTCTTGCCTCTTTCCATACTTCTCTTCTTCTTTATGTAACCCTCCTGCCTCTTTCTGTACCTTTCTTGCCAATTTGTGCATCTCTCCTACCTCTTTCTGCACCCCTCTTGCCATTTTCTGCACCTCTGTTAGTTCTTTCTGCACTGCTCTTGCTTCTTTCTCCATCTCTTTTGCAAATTTCTGCATCCCTCATGCCTCTTTCTGCACCCCTCTTCCCTATTTCTCCACCTCTCTTGCTTCTTTCTGCACTTCTCCTGCTTCTTTCTGCTCTGAGCATGCTTCTTTCTGCACCTCTCCTGCAAAGTTCTGTATCCCTCTTACCTCTTTCTGCACCCCTGTTCCCTCTTTCTGTAACTTTTTTGCTTGTTTCTGCACCTCTGTTGCTTATTGTTGTACTTCTCTTTCCTCTTTCTGCACGCCTCTTGCCTATTTAAGCACCTCTGTTGCTTCTTTCTGTACTTCTCTTGCTTCTTTCTGCACCCCTCTTGTCTCTTTTTCTACCCCGTTTTCCTCCTTGTGCACCTCTCCTGCCTCTTCCTGCACCTCTCTTACCATTTTCCGCACTGCTCTCGCTTTTTTCTGAACTTCTGACTCAAAGGTAGTTTTAATCCCCCTGACCTATTATGTACTAGGGCCTTACAGGAAACCTATGTTTTTTCAGTGAATTTCAAAGGTTTTTTAAATGCTAATTTCTAACTATAACGTCCCTGAAACCTATGTTTTTTTCAGTGTATATATATATATATATATATATATATATATATATATATATATATATATATATATATATATATATCCAACAAAGACCGGATCCCTTTAAGGTGAGGCCACACGAAGAGAAATTCAGCTCACGTTTATTTAACGAAGGTTTGCCAGCAAGCCCATTCTGAATGCACAAACATCCATAAAATCACTGCCAGACGCGTTTCAGGATCACCTTTCTTCAGTGGCATTAGTTCGTAACAGCGCTGCTGCTCATGCAATCTTCTTTTAATCACCTGCCTCAGTGGGTGTGGTTGCAAAGCCTCCTGGTAATTGTAATTTTCTGGTAGCTCTCCAATGGTAGCTAAATTATGTTAAATTATCACAGCTGTTGTGGAATGTTGCCAGGAATAGGCTATCTCATTACTGTGTGAGCCAGGGTCACTTGTTGTATGCAAGTATTGTTTCCTAAAACCAAGACAGACGGAGAGTCACCACTATGGCCTTCACAGAACATCTCTTCTATACGAATTGATACTTTAAACAGAATGAAAGCCATTCTTTTGCAAAAAACTGTGCCACTGACCTCGTCCAGAGAGACTTATGATCTGCAAGTTGCAAGGACTTCTGCCAGAGGTACATGCATTATTATCAGCAAACTGCCTAATACATTTTACAGAAATGTTAGGTCATATCTTTAACATGTCTGATACCAGCGGTATTGCACATGTATTTAAGATGATTTTTTCGGGACTGTTAGCACCATTTGAAGCAGTCCTGGGCATTTTCCCTAACTTCGTACACTCTGGGGTCGACTCCGATTCGGGAAAAAAACCATCTGTACGATTTGTATCCGGAGCCCTCTTCGTACGAATCGTACCTGTCCATCCGAGTCGCGTAGTACGATCCTTATTCCGTGAATCCGTCCGAATCGTCGCGATCCGTACATATTGCAAGGCTGAAACCGTGAACCGTACGACTCGAACACATGCCGTACGACTCGTACACATGCCGTACGAACTGACGAGTACGATCCGGTCTGGGGTATGAGGACATGATTCGTACAGTCCACGTCAGGTAAGGGCGAGTCGTACGGAAAAGCACACAAACACATACGGTCCGTACACCCTATGGTTGCAGGGGTACGCACCATACCCCTGCGATCATAGGGTGTATGCACCATACCCCATGTACGATGGGTGTACGCACCATACCCCATGTACTATGGGTGTACGCACCGTACCCCATGTACGATGGCTGTATGCACCGTACCCCATGTACGATGGGTGTACGCACCGTACCCCATGTATGATGGGTGTACGTACCATACCCCATGTACGATGGGTGTACGCACCGTACCCCATGTACGATGGGTGTACGCACCATACACCCATCGTACATGGGGTGTATGCACCGTACCCCATGTACGATGGGCATACGCACCGTACCCCATGATTGCAGGGTTACGCACCATACCCCTGCGATCATGGGGGGAACGCACCGTACCCGGGGGGGCGTTCCATACCTGTTTTGGCGTGAACTCTGCTCTTACGGCTGTTTTCAGCTCCCGTAGAAAATGGGTCATACGGCGTGTACCCGACACGTATCGTACTTGCTGGGTCGTAAAAACCAGCGGCGAACCGTACAGATGTCGCGTACAGCGGGTTCCGAGGGAGATTCAGAAGGGGATTTGATTCGTACCGTCTCTGTACGACTCGTACGGAGTACAGCTCCTGGTACGAATCGTACTTTGTCGTACGTACGGGGGACGTTGCAGGATACGATTCGTACGGGAAAAACACTCCGAACGGCTTTTCGGAGCCGTTTTTCCCGAATCGGAATCGGCCTCTCTGTGTTCGGCGGCCTGCCTCTCATTTTGGGACTCATGGCAGGGATACTATTTTTATTCCTCCTGCTCCTTTACGGCCAATCCGGCCACCAGCGATACCCAAGTCAGTATGGAGAATGCGCTCCAGGCCAAGAGGAATCGTGAACGCATAACACAGATCCTTGGCTTGGCTCGTTTGAGAGATCTGAATACCACATGGTTCCTATCATTCAGACCAATCTTACCTGTTCTACGATGCCTGCTTTGTGGAGAGGAATGCGTGTTGGATATCTGTCTAACACTACCATCGGTTATGCCAATGGATGCTGACGCATTACTGGGTCCGGTAACGGCTCATGTGTTGTGTTGCCCCCAACGGTTACCAATCCTGATGACGGGCATCAGGATTGTCACTACCTTGGGTGGTTCCTGGTGGGCCCAGCGATTTTACAGGCTCTAGGCCTTGTGTCTAGTCAAGTCGTGGTTCTTATACCACATTCCTAATATATGGTTTGGTACGCCCTTAGGGCTCAATGTATATTGTGCTAATTTACTGTGTACTATTAAGTGTAACTTATGTGCTTTGAACTCTAGCGGCTAGCCTCATAAAGAGACTAGTAGGGTGTGTTTGGAATAAATACATATATTTTATATATATATATACCTGGTGTGAGTCTCCTTTCATTTGATCATTCACAATATTATAGACTGGTAAACCAAGCTGCTTTACATTCCTTCAACACTTAGCCTGAATGCTGCTCTCCATAGCTACAACTAGGATTGCTTTCAAATAAGGTTGTCTTTAACCTATCACCTCTAAGGGGTTGTTTGGACTGGTGCAAGGTGCCCACTATAACTAGTGGACAGCATATGCCACGCCAACTTCTCACAGTCCTCATATGACGATGTCGGTTCAAAATTCATAAAAGCAGCCGAAAGCGATCCTTTACAATTTATTATAAGATCAGTCTCAACAATGCCCCAGTATACAGCTTTGAGGCTGAATTTGTTAATCTGGCTTAAGGTTTCTGGTTGATTCCAGTATAGATCTAAGCTTAGCCTCTGTAATATATTCTTAAGGGTATGCAACCACTGGATCTTGTCCACACATGTTGATGTCATTAATTCACAGAGTCCCACCATGTAGGATTTAAGTACTGCAGTAGACCAAAGCCGATGCCAGAACATAAGCATTCTAAGCTCAATTTTATGAGTAATTCTTTTCTGGCCTAGATCTAAGTAGGGGCAAATCAAAGGGGTGGACACCAGAAGGTTTGGCAGAGATCTAAAAAAAGTTTTATTCAATTACTGACAAGTGACTAGATTTTGAGCAGCCCCATAGCTCTGCACCATATAAAAACTGCACCTAGAGCTATGACGTTATATATCTCTAGCGCCGGTGCCACCCTTCTGGATATAGTTTTCCTATGGATTTTCGGAATATTCGCAGTTTGTTGAATCAGGGATAGCTGTGCCCTTTCCATTTGTGGGACCTAATTCAAATTCTGTGTAAGTTTAATGCCAAGGTAATCAAACTCAGTCACCAATTCTAAAGGGGTGCCAGCCACATACAACTGCTTTTTACTTTTAGTATTTAGTCTGGGGGGGAATCATGAATTTTATTTTGGAGCTATTTAGGTCCAGCCCGTTCCAGGCAAAATGCCTGAAAATCATGCAGCAACTGTTGGAGCCCCTGCAGCGACTTAGAAATTGCAAAAAACAACAAGTGATGGACTGAATGTGGATCAATGTCACACACTCCCCCAGTCAAAAGATCTGGGCCCAAATCCATCGTTTTTTTGCACTCCACACCACCCTGGGTCAGATAATGGCTTTATGCAAATCAGCTCTGACCCTGTTGCCCCATGGGAACAGTCCAGTCCGAACTACAACAGCCATATCTTTCCCAGACCGGAATCAAGCATCCGAGGACCGGACCGGTTTCGAGGTAACACCTCTCTTCAGCCCGGCTAGCTTGACTCCAAGTGGTGTGGAGTGCCTGGGACCCACGTCTGGACATCCCCAGCGCACTTAGGGCGGCAATTGCAAAAAACAACAAGTGATGGACTGAATGTGGATCAATGTCACACACTCCCCCAGTCAAAAGATCTGGGCCCAAATCCATCGTTTTTTTGCACTCCACACCACCCTGGGTCAGATAATGGCTTTATGCAAATCAGCTCTGACCCTGTTGCCCCATGGGAACAGTCCAGTCCGAACTACAACAGCCATATCTTTCCCAGACCGGAATCAAGCATCCGAGGACCGGACCGGTTTCGAGGTAACACCTCTCTTCAGCCCGGCTAGCTTGACTCCAAGTGGTGTGGAGTGCCTGGGACCCACGTCTGGGCATCCCCAGCGCACTTAGGGCGGCAATTGCAAAAAACAACAAGTGATGGACTGAATGTGGATCAATGTCACACACTCCCCCAGTCAAAAGATCTGGGCCCAAATCCATCGTTTTTTTGCACTCCACACCACCCTGGGTCAGATAATGGCTTTATGCAAATCAGCTCTGAAATTAGCAGTGTGTTGTCCACAAAGAGGAGTGCAGGGACCCTTTGTCCCCCTTTTTTTGATGTGTCACAACGATCCCTGCTCAAGAAATTTATGTCATCATTTATATACAGGGTAACCAAGGTGGGCGCTAATACACCCCCCTGTTTTACTCCTTTATCAATATGAATTGCTTCCATTAATGCCCCGTTTTCCCCCACCTCACTGTGCCTAGGTATTTGCATGTATCCTTATTAAAATATTCAGAAGGGGAGCCGGCATGCGCATACCTTCTAGAACTTCCCATAGCTTTTTTTCTGGGGACCATTTAGAAAGCGGCTCAAAAATCAGCAAAGGCAACATACAAGTTGCCTTTGTTGATAATCACTTCCCTCCAATAGATGCAAGTGAAATAGAAAATTAGATCTAAGGTGCTCACTTGTGCTCTAAAACCAGACTGCCACTTGAAATAATGTCCCCCCTCAAAAATCTAATCCTGGAGATGGGAAAGCACCTGTTTGCAGAAAATGTTCTGCAAAGAGTCCATGAGGCTGATATGCCTCTAGTACACTGGGAGTGCACGATCCCCCTTCTTAAAGATGGTGACTATTTCTCCCAACTTCCATTATTGGAGAATTTCCATGCCTGAGATGGTACTATTAGAGAGCAAATTAATATATGGACCCCAAATTTCTGGGTTTTCTCTATATAGATCGTTATGTATCCTTTTGGGTCCTGGAGTACATCCAGGAGCACATGATTTTAATGCCTTTTCAGTCTCATTAAGCGAGAATTTAAAGTTTTTGGGCTCAAATGGGATGCCACTAACATGTAAGATTCCACTATCTGTATGCAGTTGACTAATATGTGCTACCGACTCTTCTGGTAGAATACAAAAATCGAGCATTAGTTTGCTCCCACTTGAGAACACAGCTGCAGGTTTCCAAAATACTTTGGTGGTCTCATTAGTCAGGATATCATGCAGGTTCGACCATAGCAAATCTTCCCACTCCCTCTTTGCATTTGTAATCTCTTCCCTATGATGTGCTTTAGATTTAACACTCTCTGCTTGTGATCTAGTTTTGATGGCAGCAAGGAGCTCACCTTTAGCCACTCTAGAGGCATTGTTGTACCAAGACTCGGGTTTAGGACAAGGTTTCTCTTTTCTTCTTGCCTTACCGAAGACATCCCTTATTTTCCCCCTAACATATTATGCTGTTTTGCCATCATATCGACTCTACCATCAATTGGGAGTTTGGACAGATGTTCATAGTCAGCAATAACAATTTCCTTGATAGTATAGAGTGCTGCAGGGTTTTTAACTACCCACTCCCACCCGATAGATCTAAAGCTATTGGTGGGATGGAGTGCTCCAATGTCACAGTTACCCCTGCTCCCATTGTGTAAGGTTGTTTTAATACATAATGTCAAACTAAGGGTGTTCTGATCGTTATCTACTCGGTCACTTCCATGTATCTGATGGCAGGCCAAAGCTAACGAGTACCGAAAAGTACTCTGTTCTACTACAATGGTCCGGTCTATTAAAAGTGACTTTGCCCTGGTGATCCGAAAGACATCTGCCATTAGTGGCTCTAAGGTCATGATCAAGTGTTAATGCAAGCAGCTGGCCTGCTTTTGGAGACCATCTTACTTTAGGTCATTCTAAGTGGAGTATAGCCCATTGGTTATCCATCTCAGAAGTTAGGTCATGTGGAGCAGCAGCCATTGGTTCAAAAGTTGAGTTGATATCTCCTGCCAGCATGGTATGGTCTCTTGCCACATATTTCAGAAGCAGTTACTGAAGTTGGTAAATGGTGGAAGTTTCTTCATTTCTACCCTCTACTCTGTTGTTAACATTGAATATTTTAAAAGACAGGCCAGAGGGGAACAAAAGTCTGAGTGCTAAAAAGTCCTTGGAATCACAGGGCAGGATGCTAATATTACATAGATGCGTAGTTTTAATCCAAATGCCAAGTCCCCCTGAGAGCCTTCCCTTTGTAGTCTTAGTTGTTTCGGCACACAAGGATGTATACCTATTTCTATAAAATGGTCTAAGGCCCCAAGTTTCTTGAAATAGGCATATATCAAAGGAGTCAATAAATTTACCCCACTCAACGTCAGGCAGCAGAAGTTTGACTATTCCTGCTACATTCCACGAGGCAATCTTTACCAAGGATTCCGACGTTATTTCAGCATCCAATGATGTGCAGTTAACTTTTGAGTTACTATCAATAGGCATAGTATAGATTTTCTATAACTTCGGCACTTCCTGCCTATTCAAACGGTTGCTAGACTGCCCTGAATTAAGCTCTCTAGCCTTGGGAAATGCCTCTTCCTCCGGGAGGAGTGTCAACAAATTCTCAGCCCACACGTCTTCAGCTGCATACACAGTGCATGGGGTCATAGTCTCCAGTCACTGATAATTCCTACTAGCAGCACTAGTGTCTTAATCTGCCCCCCAGTCTGTCTTGACACACTGATTTCTCAAGAGATCTGTCTGGGCATAAAATTTAAGTTGGATGGTGGTATGTGCATTAGATATTTTGAGTGTTTCAATCACCATGAGTCCCTCCTCTAGGTCATAACTTACGAAAGAAACCCAAATCAGATCTTGCCTACCAGCTGAGGTTGGGAGCCTTTCTACATTCAGAATATCGCTCCTAATGATCGAGTAGCAATGTCTTGTATCACGGAACCAGTGAATAACTTTATTTGTCAGGGATTCCTTATCTTCCCATGACTCAATAGGCAATTTGGGAACATGAACAAGAGTTTAAGCTGTCCTGACACCACCCCCCCTCAGGTTTTTCGACCACCACGATCTAAAAGGGGTGGGGTAACACAGGACCCCTGCCCCCTCAACTGCTCCTCACTTACAGTCCCAGACTCTTCCAACCACCTCCCTCCACACAACCTCCTGGGTGGCATCCATTTCCCACTGTTTCTCAGATGGTTTCGCATCACTGGAAGGGCTGTGGGGGGCGGGACACCTGTGTTTGGGGGTAGGCAACACTGATCCGAAGGGCTTGATGAAAAATTAACTTTACCACAGCTCATCTCTGGTCTACCCTCACCCTCTCCCCCACCCCTACAACAACACATGGGTTTTAGTGTACCCCTCTTCAGAGTTTTCTACAGTAGCAAGGAGGAATTTAACCTGCTCTTCTAACTCTTTAATAACCTCCATCATGCTCCAAAGCATCATGACAGTCTGTTCATGCAATATCTCCCCATAGATGCGCATCTCTCTCTTTGAGTATCAGCAATGTCCAATACAGAATATCTATTACTGCAATCAAGTCTCATGGGTTACAGATAGACTTTCCTGTCAAGCAGGTTTTGACAAGCTCTCATTCTCCTAATGTCAGTGCACTCTGAAAAAAGCAAGTCAATTCTATCAATTACATCATGAGTGATGTAATGTGTGAGGTCATAAGCAGTGCTTGTGGGGGCGTGAGTTATAGTTAGCTCAGCTAACTATAGATGCTGAATTTAACTGGTTTTGTGCATATGAAATCTGATCCTAACTATAACGTTTCTGTAACCTTAGATTTTTTTCTGTGAAAAAAAAATACATATATACATGTTATGGAACATAATGTTAAAAACTGGCTCCGCTACATCGATGATTTGTTTCTAGTCTGGCATGGGACAAAAGGACAGGCATCACAATTTGTTGACCCGATCAATTGTAATTCCCTTAAACTTCACTTTACAGTCCCGATTAGTGAGACACTTGTCAACTTTTTAGACACGCAGGTTTTTGTGCAGAACAACAGGCACAAAACTCGCCTTTACCGGAAAGAAACGGCCGATAACTCAACCCTGCATGCAACAAGTTCTCATCCCCAACATTTAGTGAACAGAATCCCATATGGCGAGATGCTACAGTTGAAAAAGGTATGCAGTACTGAGGCCGATTTAAGAACAGCACAAGAACTCAGTAGGCACAGGTTTTTAGAAAGAGGATATTCACCTAAAATTCTCAATCAGGCAAAAGCCAAAACCAGGTTGCTTGACAGAGAGGATCTCCTTAGAGAGAAACAATCAGTAAATATCCCCAACACAGTAAGATCAGAAGAGAATTCCAAAGCCATTCACAAGTTCTGCCTTATTGTGGGTTACAGCAGACAGCATAGAGCGATACACAAGATTATACAATCGAGTTGGCCGGTAGTGCTGAATGACCCGATGGTATGACCTCTGCTACCGCAGGAAGTGTCCATCACCCACAGCAAAGCTCCATCCATGAGGGATTGTCTTGTCACCACCAACCCGGAGATTATTGAAAATACCTCCTGCTTGCAGACACAAAAGTTTCTTCCTCTGCAAAACATGCAAAGCTTGTATTCATGGTGTCAATACGGAAACTTACTCAACCCCTATCTGCCATAAAAAATCCAAGATTACGAAACTGTTAACTTGTAAAACTGAATACTCGGTTTATGTACTCATGTGCCCTTGTGGCTTAAAATATATTGGGAGTACAAAACTTCAAGTACACATGCGTATTCTTCAACACCTTCACGCCATCACACATCAGGATAATACATATCCAGTAGCTAGACATTTCAAAAATATCCATAATTCTAATAACAAAGATTTAAGCTACTTTGTGATAGATGCAATATCTCCGAGTAGAAGAGGTGAGGACAGAGATTACAAACTCAGGAAGCTCAAACCCGATACATCCTGCAGTTAGACACCAAACACCCTAATGGTCTTAATGTTACCGAATATCTATATACATGCTTATAATGTTGCAATATGATGTAGATAATGGGATATATATATATATTTATTTTCTCTTCTGGTCCGGTGTGATCTCCTGTATACTCGTCATATAAGGACTGAGGAGTAAGCTTATTTGAGTCATTTGTGTTGTTTGGATTGCAAATTGAACACTGTATTTGAACAGATAAATATTGCCTAATTCACACAAATTTTAGCCAGTTTGCATTTACATTTTAATGGGAAATAGAAAGAAAAAGAAACTTCACTCATTAATCTAAATATATTTATTGTAAAATGTGATCGCCAAACTCTTTACCAGTGCTTAAATAATGTATAAAGTCTTTTTACCATATTTATTACTGGTCAGATTACATACTACCACATGATTGGTCAATGGTGTTCTAAAACTTTGTTGGGCACATTACACTTTTGTCTGGTGATCAAGGCGACCGAGTTCGCCGAAACGCGTCGTTTTGTTTGCACATACATTTCACTTAAGAAAATTAAATAAAAAGAAACCTGCAACTGAAAAGCTGAGGAAAGTGTCAGTTTCTCCATTTTCGTGCTGGCAAGCCATGGGCTGCTGCCAGGTGCAGCTCGTTATTAACGAGGAGGCAAGTTCACTGCAACTATGACTCACGACCCGGCGGGCACATGTACAACGAGGCTGGAAAGTCGAAGGGGACTCGAGGAAGACGTATGACAGATCTCCAAACAAGGACTTTATATTCAGACAATCCGCACCTTTTGTTCAACAACTAATGCCCACAGGAGCTTACAACGATCAGGCTCTCCCCAGGCAACACTTACCCGATAACACTGTATTCTGGGAACTGTAGTTTTGTTGAAGGTACAGTGGAGTTGCGACCATGTGACCTAATATCAAGCGGACTACCGCCAATGGGAGTGAGCCGGGATATTTTAAAGGTGGGGGTGGAGCAGTACCTTGCAATCAGCGGCATCCGAAGAAGGCCGTAAGGCCGAAATGCATCATGCCCGGGCTGTCCTATTAAAGGTCTTCAAGTGTGTCCCCTGAGTGGCCTCTACTTCTTCTAAATGGAGTGGTGTGTTTTGGATATTTTTGCGCTAACCAGAGGCGCGTAAGAGGCCTCATTCTGTCAAGAGGCCAGACTGATGCTGGTACCTGCTGCTGCTGCAGCTTTTCTTCACGTCCAAGTTATTGGAAAAACTCCGGCCCGCCTTGAAGTGCTGGCCAAGCCATGGGCTGCAACCAGGTGCAGCTCGTTTTTAACGAGGAGGCAAGTTCACTGCAACTATGACTCACGGCCCGGCAGGCACATGTAAAACGAGGCTGGTACGTTAAAGGGGACTCGAGGAAGCCCCATGACAGATCTCCAAACAAGGACTTTATATTCGGACACTCCGCACCTTTTGTTCAACAACTAATGCCCACAGGAGCTTACAACGATCAGGCTCTCCCCAGGCAACACTTACCCGATAACACTGCATTCTGGGAGCTATAGTTTTGTTGAAGCTACAGTGATGTTGCGACCATGTGACCTGATATCAAGCGGACTACCGCCAATGGGAGTAAGCCTGGATATTTTAAAGGTGGGGGTGGAGCAGCACCTTGCAATCAGCAGCGTCCGAAGAAGGCCATAAGGCCGAAATGCATCATGCCCGAGCTGTCCTATTAAAGGTCTTTCAGCGTGTCCCCCGAGTGGCCTCTACTTCTTCTAAATGGAGTGGTGTGTTTTGGATATATATCTATATATATATATATATATAGATATATATATATATATATCTATATATATATATCTATATATATATATATAGAGAGAGAGAGATAGCGATATATATATATATACATATATATATATATATATATTGAGAGAGTTGAGAGATATAGATATATATATACAGAGATAGTAGGTCATGGTGAAAGCAATATGAAATGAGAATGTGACATTTCATTTATTGATGCATTTTTTATTGACGAATTACATTACCAGAAAGTTCTATTTATCATTGATGGTTTTAGAGAGTAACTTATATAGATATTTATACATGTACAGAAGTATTTATTTAGTTTTGTAATTCTATTTATATTTATAGTTATTTATATCATTGAGGGACCTTGAACTTTCGTTTCACCTTGTCCGTATCATGTAGATATCTGATACAGGCAGACTTTGCACATCGATTTGCACTATGCCCTTTTTTGCACATATTTAAACCCTCTCTTTGCACAGAAATATCTAACTTTGCACATTGCATAAGCACTTCATTGTGTTTACAAGCGAGACATAAGTACCCTGAGTCAAATGATTTAGGCTTGAGCTATGGAAATGCACTTTAGTTTGATCATTATTCAAGGATGGGTCTTCCCACATCCGTCACCAACTCAGGGGGTAAACAGTATTTTACTTTTATAACCTTTGATTCGGATGGGGCGCACTTGGTAAATACATCTTTTCCTACGCATCCAAACATACCGCAATTCAATTATGCTAATTTTGACTGTCTACAATTAGAACCTTACGATATATTTCTAAGTTAAGAACTTTTATACCCTGAGAGGTATCATTATGGTGAGGTTTTTAGTTACAGTGTAACAGCTACTATCTCTATTTATGAAATCAAGAATTTATTTTGTACTTTATCACTTATCCAGCACTTTTTTTTCACACAACAGACCACGTGTTCTTACAATACTATTTAATATAAGAATTATGTCCATGGCATCTGTTCCATTTCATATATTCAACGTAACACGCGACAGTATTTTATCATGATCCATTGACAGTGAGCCCCGGATGTATTGCAATGATGCATGCGGTAGTTTACAGTTATCCAGGTAAATGGAGGTACACATTGAGTACGAAACAAAATTATTATCTGGAGGCTTTACTTTACTACGCACATGTAACCAACTTGCAAGAAGGCATATGTAATGAATAGAATGGCACTTATCTTTAGTAGTAACTTGTCTATATTCATCACGTGGGTTTGATTTCCATTGCACTGTCACTTTAAAAACACTGAGAAAATGTAATCCCATGTTGAGTGAACAAGGTTCGCGAGAGCTGAAACGCGTATCAACATTGGAAGAATAAAGTAAGTTCAGCACAAGATTGGATCCGTGTCCGCAATTTTTGACTCCGCAATTTTTGACTCCTGTGATTTGGATTCATGTCGGAACTACGTTATATATACACACACACACACACACACACGCATATGTAAAATCTTTGAAGCATATGTATTGCTCAAAAATTATGTTTAGGTTTGTGGGAGCCTATCTTTCACTTGAAAAGGCATTTTTTGCATTGCTTTTAACTTTGCCACCTTTTGACAGCTATGCACTAAACTTTCAAATGAAATTACATTAGCAGCAACTTGTCTACTTTGGTTGAAACTGCACTTGAAAGTCTGCCTTTGCTTGATTTTTATAAATCTTTTCTTTGGGTCTGAGATGTGATAGATTATTGTACAGATGTCAGAACCATTAATTGGACGACCCTTTGAGGTTTCAGAGCCTCAAATTCTCCACAGATAATACATTTTAAAAGAAACATACCTCGCTGGAAGAGGGAGAATGTTTCCCCTTCACACAAAGCAAGTTTCACTGGTCCTTGGAGCATTGACGGATCAAAGCATCACGATAGGCTAAAAGCAACTGAAAAGTTTTATTGCAGGGATAGGTACCAAATCCTGTCCCCTGAAGATGAGTGACAGAGCATGTACAAGGGCGCTGGGTGAGGATCTCATTACCAAGTGAACATGTGGAGTGGCAGATACTGCCTCCAAAAGTAAGAGATGTGGGTTTCTCTTAGGATTTGTGGATCCAAATTTGGTCTGGAACCGCTCCGTCATGAGCACAGCTCAACCGCGGCTGGTGACGGAGCGGTTCCGTCACCAGCATGCGCCCGTCGCGCTGCCCCCCACCCCCTTAGCGCTGCGGCGGAATAGCCGCTGCAGCGATGTGGTTAATTTATCTATAAGGTAGTTCAGGTAGTTGCTGCAGACGTATGGGCAGATAAACTGTCGGTAGCAGGGGTTATTAGGGGCTATGAACAAATATACCAGAGTGCCCAGTCCTTAGGTGTACTCCATTTCCCCACAGGTGATGAAAAAGAACTTACAGGATACTTAAGGAAGTCTTAAAGTTTTTCCCAAATGTTCTATGTAAGTGTAACAATTAAAGGACGGATAGGACAAGTTCCTCGCTGGAATATTTACGTAACACTTAATTTTATTTTTTACTTGGAGTTGGGAACGGTAAAGTTAATAAAATAAAAACTAGAAAGGAAAATTAATGGACTGGAGACCTCAGGGAAAAACACACTCACCCACTACACTAAGGTTTTGCTCCGTGGTAGGCTCACATTTTATGAAATTGGGCTAATGCTAATGAGAACACAAAGGAAACACTCAACACAAAGATGATTTGTCTTTCTTCTTGTTTTGTATTGCTTTTTGCTTATGGATGCTAGGGCATACATCATCGATATGTAACTCCCAGCTACACAGCTCTTTCAATCACATGTTTAAGAGCACCATTTTCTGTGACGAGTGGTGGAAGGACTTGAGGGCAAACTTTTCACAGTCAGTCTGCAATGGCATAGTTTAATGTTCAGGAAAGTAAAAGGTGAAAGTAACCACGTTTTTGTTGTGCCTGATATCTGATACTAACTTGACTGAGTGTGCTGATACCCTGCTAGCCGGGCCCCAGCACCAGTACTCTTTCCCAACCCTGTACAATTGGCACACCTCTGGCCCACATACAAGTCCCTCGTAAAAGGTACCAGTGGTACCAAGGGCCTTGTACCAAAGAGGGTCTCTTAGGGCTGCTGCATATATTGTGCCACCCTAAAGGGCCCCACACCAAACACATATTTTACTATACTAATTCAACACTAATCCTTTAATGGGTTCCGGAGTAGCGTGCTACTCACCCCAAAAAACAAAAGAAGCGCTTCAACAATACATCAGGGGTAACAAGTGCTATATAAATGCAAACCTTTTCCCTCTTCTATCCCTCCGCTATCCTTTTCAATCCAAATAACTGACTAATATCCACCACTCAAATTACTTTCATATTTCCCTATACTAATTCACCACTAATCCTTATGTGTTCCAGAGTAGTGTGCTGCTCGCCGAGAAAGTGCTCCAACACATTATTAGTGGTAACAAGCTCTATATAAATGCGTACCTTTTTCCCTCTTCTATCCCTCCGCTATCCTTCTCAATCCAAATAACGGACGAATATCCACCATTCAAACTATTTTCATATTTCACTATACTAATTCACCACTAATCCTTTTTGGGTTCCGAAGTAGCGTGCTACTCGCCCAAAAAAGCGATTTAACACCCCATCAGGGGTAACAAGTGCTATATAAATGCAAACCTTTTCCATCTTCTATCCCTCCACTATGCTTCTGAATCCAAATAACTGACTAGCCTATCCACCGCTCAAATTACTTTCATATTTCACTGTACTAACTCGACACTAATCCTTTATAGGTTCCGGAGTAACGTGCTACTCGCAGAAAAAGCACTTTGACGCCTCGTCAGGGTATTAAGGGCTATATAAATGCAATTACAATACAATACAATATAATAACACATTTGGAACTCCTCTGTACTAGTGCGCAATAAAAAAAGAATACTAGCTCTCACAATTCAACATGCACTATGCATTAATTGAGGAACGGCTTTAAAACGCGCGCTGTATAGTTGAAGTGAAAAATAAAGTGAAACACTTATCTTTTGAAGGAAAGAACAAGAGATTAGATTGGCAGTACAAGAATAGAACACACACAATTCCCTGAATTACATATTTAATTACGTAACACCTATTTGCATAATATAAGTCTTGTATAACAATAGGAGTCTACAAAAGAACATTTAAAACACACATCTTACAAGTTCTAATGCGCTGGGTTACGTATTTCTTCTCAGCCTAAGAGCAAACGTCAAACATTTGACATTGAACATTACTCACTATAGCACTTGCCAAAGAACTCTGCTATCTTAAATAGTACATTATTATACATATGTATGCACGTATTTATTAGTCAGACTGCACTTGTGGCCTCGCCTTCAACTACATGCCGCCCCTCCCTCCGTCATGTCATGCTTTAAGGAGACAATTTTGGGGTAGAATTATGAAGGCTTGCGCCTCTTTGCGCCACAATTGCGTCACTTAATGTGACGCAACGGCGGTGAAAACAATGTGCCCTATTTACAATGTGACGCATCTAGGAGATGCGTCACGTTGGAAAGCCCGGCGCCATAAGGAGGCGTTCCTGCGCAGGGGGGGGCGTTCCTGCGCAGGAACGCCTCCTAAAAGTGGCTGAGTGAAATCTATGAGATTTCACTCAGTCACTTTCTACGTCAATTCCTTACGCCTGCTTGAAGCAGGCGTAAGGGTGACGCACCATGCATTGAAAAGGTGGCCCCTGTGCATTGCAGGAGTCATGTCGCACTTGCGACAGGACTCCTGCAATGCGCCGCCCGTACACCGAGAGATGCGTCACGCATCTTCACTGCCTTGCACCATGGTGCGCTGCATTGTAAATGCGGCGCACCATGGGTGGCGGAGCAGTGGCGCACTGTGGCGCACATTAACTGGCGCTTCCCTGGGGATGCGCCAGTTAACATAAATCTGCCCCGTAGTGTTTCGTGCAAGTAATATAAAGAAATGTTGCAGCTGCCTTTCCAAGGCACAGTTTATTAAATTAGTCCGTCTCTCCGTTAAGAGATACGGATTAAGTTGTTGAGAAGAAAGCTGTTATCCTGTGTCAGGCAAGGATTAACGGACTTCTGCCCAACCGAGTTCACTGTCATTCTCATGCCGCCACACAGCATGCGTTTCTAAAGTATGTTACATTGTCACAAGATGTCAGCTCAATAACACGTCACATGAAAGAAAGAAGCGAGAAAAATACCTTCGAAACTGACGTAAAATGATATGTTGCGACCCTAGCCATTTTTCTTATGTGTAACATCTAGATACGTTTTTAAGGCATAGCAAATTGGACAATTGTCCGGGGGCCCCACTTTCCAAGTGTCCCTTTGGAAAAATAAACTTTCTCTCTCTCTTGCTTGTTCGGTTTCTCACCTTCTCTCCTTCTGTATGCTTAACTCTACATCGTCTCTGTTAGACCAGTATAGTCGTAATGATATTTGGAACCTTTAGAAAGATATTTCAACTGTTTTTCTATGAACCCAGTTTCTGAACGTTTGGCATCATGTGGGCTTCAATTCGCAGAAAACGGACCATGCCACTGTGCGGTGAGAGGGTATGAGGAAATACTGGCTTGGTAGAGAGTCTATCTCCTCCCCTAGGTTGACATACTCATGCCCACCCACAGGCTAGGTCGACAAGCTGACCACTGATGCTAGTGCACAACACCATGTGGGAGTCCAGCCGGGAGCCAGAGAGAGCCATGGGTGGGGAGGGGGCCTGCCTCTGTGGTGACTTTCTTCTTTCTTTAAGCGGTGCATGCTTTTCAGCTTGATACCAAGTCATTATTTGGCCCCTTACCACCTGCCTCTTCTCATCACGCGGTCTTCCGCCACTGTGCTCACGCGGGTAGCAGAGCGAGTTAGAGGCGTGTGGCAGGGCAGTGGGTGCGCCTGTGCTGGTGAGCTGTGTTTTGCCAGGGGATTTGGGGCAGTTGAACTGGTTTGAACGAGACATTGTGAGAGTCTTTGTACAAGACACTGAGATATTGGCCCTTCCTCCTGCTCCTCTCTCTCTCTCTCTCTCTCTCTCTCTCTCACACACACACTCACTCACTCACTCACTCTCTCTCTCACTTTAAATTTTAGGAAAGTTTAAACATCTTGAGTTTCGAGTTTCCGTTTGTTCAAGGCCATCATTCCAAACGAAACATATTGTATATTTGCATTTGAGCATTTTAATTGACTATGTTTCAGTGGCAGGAATATCGGTATTGTGAACTATAAACATCCAACTATTAATGAATAGATGTTATGTCACACTGCTCGAGTTACACATGTTTTCATAACATTAATATTTCCTTTTAAAATGCCTGCATTTAGTTTTCACCAGTGAACTCTTGTCTTTGTTAAAACCCAGTGCGTTTTTTTTAAATTTCAATTTGATATAGTATTTCCTCTATGTTTATGCTGGTAGCAGACGCAATGTCACATGATACTATGGTTTCTAATTTAAACATTACTAACTTGCTACGGGCTCATGGGAATAAGGCCACTGCGTTGGCCAAAACGCGTTATGTCCGAGCGGCACTTTGAAATGAAATAATAAAAGCCATCACAGCAAGCAGAATCAGCATATTTAAGTTGTCTGTCTCTCTGATTGGTGCCTGGATGCGCCTTTGAGTGGTAACTGGATATATATATATATATATATGTCAGAGCAAAGTGCGCAAGCGCTTTGGCCAGGGCTCACCACGGACTCCAAGCCCTCCGGCTTCACTGTGGCCCCCAAAGCGATGTTTGTGGATGCCTTCTTGTTTCAAATGGAACGTCCGACGCGTTTCGGGGCCAAAACCCGCCCCTTATTCATGGACCAATGAAGGAAGACAACCAGACTTGGCTCACACTTCTCAAATACTTTATAATTTGGGAGGGGCATCGTCCGCCCTAAGTGGGTGGAGTTACGGTGCCGACTTGTGGTTCTTGTAGTTCTATGAGCCTGGTAGTTCATTAAACCCTTGAGTAGGGTGGTGCTTCCTTACAAGTGCAAAGTCATTTTATCCTTAAGTAGGAGGCGAAGGAAAACATCAACCATCGCTGAAAATATTGCTGGAACCAGTGCTGACAGGCGGTAACGGTGTGTGCCGTCTCAGTCCTCCGCTGCAAGGATATTCGTTCCGCAGCGGTGGCGGAGCTCCTAGCCGCGACCAAGGCAGGCCGCCAGGAAATGTCAGAGCAAAGTGCGCAAGCGCTTTGGCCAGGGCTCACCACGGACTCCAAGCCCTTACCGCCTGTCAGCACTGGTTCCAGCAATATTTTCAGCGATGGTTGATGTTTTCCTTCGCCTCCTACTTAAGGATAAAATGACTTTGCACTTGTAAGGAAGCACCACCCTACTCAAGGGTTTAATGAACTACCAGGCTCATAGAACTACAAGAACCACAAGTCGGCACCGTAACTCCACCCACTTAGGGCGGACGATGCCCCTCCCAAATTATAAAGTATTTGAGAAGTGTGAGCCAAGTCTGGTTGTCTTCCTTCATTGGTCCATGAATAAGGGGCGGGTTTTGGCCCCGAAACGCGTCGGACGTTCCATTTGAAACAAGAAGGCATCCACAAACATCGCTTTGGGGGCCACAGTGAAGCCGGAGGGCTTGGAGTCCGTGGTGAGCCCTGGCCAAAGCGCTTTGTGGTAAATAAATAAATAATACCTCTCTTTTTGACTAGACATATATCATAACAGATAGCTCAATAAATAAGAGTCAAGATTCGAGGTAGTAGGAGTTTTGCAGGTTTAATACAGCATAAGGACAGGAACAGGACAACCTGCATAGGAATAGGATGGCAGGGCCCAGCAGCTGCTGGGGCTGGGTCTGGGATGAGCGCGCTGACTTTTAATAACAATACATGAGCATATATACATAACGCAAACACATAGCATTACATTGCAGTAGGCGTAGCAGTGGGTGGAGCAGAAGGCGTGACGCGTAGCAGTCGCGAAAGATAAGGGTAAAAAGAGGTGTAACAGGGCGTATACATAGACATGTGATGCAAACGTAACAGAATATGTCATGAATGGGGCGGAAACCATGGAGGGGGCTACCTGAGGAGCCGGGACCTCTAACCTGATGGTGCGCGCAAACTAGCAATGACGTATCACTAGAAGAAGCTGGGGGCTATGAACTCTGTGCTAGGAGCAGAGACTGAAGTCTGGAGAGTCAGGGCGACATGTACCTAAACAGTATCTAGTATCTGATGTTTAGAGAACATGTTGATATAAACTAGAAGTCAGGAGGGGAAAGGCTAACTTGATTCTAAGACTGGACCATGCATTATTCTACATGTAGTGCGTGTTGAAGAATATTAAATGACCATTAAATGCAGTATTTCTCTAACGTGGAGACGTGAAGGCTAGACAATGACGGAAACTATTGATGCAGTTCAGTAGCTTAGGAATGCAGGGCTGAACTGATAACTGGACTCATAACATACTCTTGGCAGACTCAGAGGCAGAGCCAGGCTGCACCGGGCACTGCGAGGCAGGAAGTAAGTGAAGGGTCGAGGATACAGGTGGGGGCTGTATCGCTCCTCAGCGAGACTTCAGGAGACAGGAGCTGAATCTGGTGTCCAGGCCCTTTTGAGGCCTAGAAACGGGGACTTTATAATAGAATAACGTGCACACTGAGAAACGTGGCAACGTAGCTTTACATAGGCCTGATATTCGTAGTATTCACGAGGACTGGAAACTGACATACTAGAGGTGGACACAACTATAATTGCGTCATTAATCGGACATGGGGAATGCATATGCATATTTAATCATGCACACATAACATATGATGGATGACACGTAGGGACACAGAACATGGCAAAATTTACTTTTCCACATTCCCTCCTTGTCACTACGTTTCCATCAGGAAACATCAATTTTCATGATACCGTCTATCATTTCATACAGTATCATTTGCTCGTCTCGAATTATCCTGGAACGGGATTTAGAACGGGGCTTGGGACTAGGAATACAAGAGGTAGCACAAATGCCGCAAATCGCAGGGCCACATTGTATACAGAGGCAGCAGCTGAATATGATCGCTACTGCAATACCTAGGAAGGACAATATTTTCCATCCCCATGCGGAAATTATATTCATCAGCGGGTGCGCCTCTGCCTGGGTCTTGAGGAAAAATCAGTCGCGTTGGCCATCCCTGGACACCGGTGTTTCGAGGTTGTTGCCTCTCGTCAGCAGGGAGTAGGAAAGTGTGAAGGGGTGCTGCGTAGGCTGCCAAAAATATTTTCAGGTTTGGTACCTGCTGACTGCAAGGACCACAACGCATCGGGGCTACACGCTGGTAGGATAAGTAGTGAGCGACCCACTGGACTTACTTGTATATTCAGGCTCCCTTGAGCCGGTGGGGCTGACGAGCCCGGGTTGCGCTCCTACGTGCCACGAGCGGTACCAAACCTGAAAATATTTTTGGCAGCCTACGCAGCACCCCTTCACACTTTCCTACTCCCTGCTGACGAGAGGCAACAACCTCGAAACACCGGTGTCCAGGGATGGCCAACGCGACTGATTTTTCCTCAAGACCCAGGCAGAGGCGCACCCGCTGATGCTGACTGCAAGGACCACAACGCATCGGGGCTACACGCTGGTATGATAAGTAGTGAGCGACCCACTGGACTTACTTGTATATTCAGGCTCCCTTGAGCCGGTGGGGCTGACGAGCCCGGGTTGCGCTCCTACGTGCCACGAGCGGTACCAAACCTGAAAATATTTTTGGCAGCCTACGCAGCACCCCTTCACACTTTCCTACTCCCTGCTGACGAGAGGCAACAACCTCGAAACACCGGTGTCCAGGGATGGCCAACGCGACTGATTTTTCCTCAAGACCCAGGCAGAGGCGCACCCGCTGATGCTGACTGCAAGGACCACAACGCATCGGGGCTACACGCTGGTAGGATAAGTAGTGAGCGACCCACTGGACTTACTTGTATATTCAGGCTCCCTTGAGCCGGTGGGGCTGACGAGCCCGGGTTGCGCTCCTACGTGCCACGAGCGGTACCAAACCTGAAAATATTTTTGGCAGCCTACGCAGCACCCCTTCACACTTTCCTACTCCCTGCTGACGAGAGGCAACAACCTCGAAACACCGGTGTCCAGGGATGGCCAACGCGACTGATTTTTCCTCAAGACCCAGGCAGAGGCGCACCCGCTGATGCTGACTGCAAGGACCACAACGCATCGGGGCTACACGCTGGTAGGATAAGTAGTGAGCGACCCACTGGACTTACTTGTATATTCAGGCTCCCTTGAGCCGGTGGGGCTGACGAGCCCGGGTTGCGCTCCTACGTGCCACGAGCGGTACCAAACCTGAAAATATTTTTGGCAGCCTACGCAGCACCCCTTCACACTTTCCTACTCCCTGCTGACGAGAGGCAACAACCTCGAAACACCGGTGTCCAGGGATGGCCAACGCGACTGATTTTTCCTCAAGACCCAGGCAGAGGCGCACCCGCTGATGCTGACTGCAAGGACCACAACGCATCGGGGCTACACGCTGGTAGGATAAGTAGTGAGCGACCCACTGGACTTACTTGACTTATTTTACTAGACCGGAGTTTTAGCTTGTACTCCTGTTGTGGAGTTTTCTCTAACAGGGGAGGGGTTGTAGCAATGTCTTTGGCGGGACAGTCCTTGAGAACAATGCTTTGGCAATCCTTCAAATCCTGGGAAATGTTCTTTAAGACGGGTTTCAGTCCATTAAAAAGTTTAACATGAGAAAGGTGTACCCAGCCTTTGCGTCCTTCCAACTTCACGGCTGTACGGGTGGTGAGGAGGACCTGTCGGGGCTCTTTCCAACGAGGCTCCAGCGGACTTGATCTGTCAAAGTTGCGGACCATCACCATGGATCCTGGAACGATTTCGTGCGGTGCCACCTCGGTATTGTCTGGAAATGCGGCAGCAACCTGTGAACGACATGAGTTGAGGGCAGACATCAAGGAAGCTAGGTAATCTGTCAGCATATTACTTGAAACATCGGTAATACTTCGGGGTCTAGGAGTACCCCACATGTTAGGGGGGCGGCCGAATACGACCTCGTACGGGGACAGACCTGATCTGGAATGTGCGACCATGCGCATATAAAACAAAGCGACTGGCAGAGCTACTAGCCTAGTCCACACCTTTTTCTTTACACACTTTTGCAATACGGATTTTCAGGGTCTGGTTATGTCTTTCTACGAGACCGGCTGCTTCAGGATGGCGTACACAATGGAACTTCCACTGGTACCCTAACAACAGGGAAACGTGCTTCATGAGTTCAGATGAGAATGGCTGGCCGTTATCAGAATATACGACTCTAGGGAGTCCATAACGAGGGAAGAACTCACGAACCAGCTGCTTGGCAGTGGTCGCGGCTGTATAATCTGGGACTGGATATGCTTCTGTCCACCTGGACAAAGCGCATACAACTACGAGGACATACTTGAAACCTCGACATCGCTCCATCTGAATATAATCCATCTGGAGGACTTCAAAAGGGTGGTCAGGAGGCTGGAATCCACCTTGTTCCACCGGGACACTTTTACCTGGATTAAACTGACAACATATCATACAGGTACGGACTTTCTGCTTGGCTGCAGCTCGTAAATGCTTGTTGAACCAAATGTTCTGGATACTGTCTAACATAGCTTTTTCTCCTAAATGTGCTGGACTATGTGCGGTATTAATAATGACTTGAACCATAGAGTCGGGGAGAAACCATGTGGCTCTACCCTTCGTTAACCATCCTTGATCTGTCTGGACCCCTCCTTGTTCGGACCATTTCTTGATTTCTTCAGGAGTAGCATGTAACTGTATATCTATGACATCTTGTGTAGGGTCCTTAACTGTCATGCATGTAATCGGATCTGGAGGATGTGTCTGATTAACTTGAATGTCTGGAGTCTGTGCTGTAAGCTTGGCTGTGCGATCTGCTAGATCATTACCTTGGGAAATAGTGTCAGTAACTTTCGTATGTGCTTTGCACTTCATAATAGCGATAGATGTCGGTAAGTGTATGGCATCTAACAGAGCTTGAATAAGGAGACCATGCTGAATCTTGGTTCCATGAGAAGTCATGAAACCTCTCTCCTGCCAGAGCACTCCGAAGTCGTGTACAACTCCAAATGCGTAACGTGAATCTGTGTAAACATTAACTCTCTGGTTCTTGGCATGTATACAGGCTTGTGTCAGAGCAACTAGCTCTGCTGCTTGAGCGGACAGGGTATCAATACGGTGTGTTTCAATAACTTCAGTGTCAGTAGTCACTGCATACGCGGCTACTAGTTCTCCTGTACTTGTTCTCATACATGAACCATCCACATAAAGTGTCAGGTCGGGATCTGGTAATGGAATATCTGTCAGGTCTTGTCTTGGCTTTGTCGTAATGTTAACTACTTCCACGCAATCATGTGTGGCTGGATTTGAAGTAACTGATGGTAACAATGTAGCAGGATTTAAAATGTTGCAGCGTCTGATTTCTATGTGTGGCTGGAACAGTGTCAATTCATAACCTGTTAAACGTGCAATTGTCAAGTGCTGAGTTTGTGTTCGGTTTAAAAGAACTTCCACGGAATGTGGAACTTGTACTGTCAAGGTATGTCCTAAGACTATGGAATCACTTTGTCTGATAGCTAGTGCTGTGGCTGCAACTGACTTGAGGCACGCAGGCAGAGCCTGGGCTACAGGATCTAATGTGCTCGAAAAATAAGCACAGGGCTTGTATTGTCCTGCTTGATCTTGTGTGAGAACAGATAATGCTGTACCTTCACGTTCAGTAACGAAAAGTGTAAAAGGCTTACTGTAGTTCGGTGTTGCTAGAACTGGAGCTTGGCATAGGGCTTTCTTTAACTCATTGAAACTAAGTGTATGTTCAGATGTCCAAGGGAGGACAGTCGATACGGCTGCCTCCTGTGTCGTTAACTGTATCAGTGGTTTGGCTAGAAATGCATACTGAGGAATCCATTGTCTGCAGTAAGAAGTAAGGCCGATAAAAGCACGTACCTCCTTCTGGGTCTTGGGCTGAGGAAGACTCGCTATTAACTGGATACGGTCTGGTGTCAACTGCCTACCCCTCTTGGACAGCAAGTGTCCTAAGTAGACCACTTGCTGGACACAGAATTGAAGCTTAGAAGGGGACACCTTGTGCCCCATCTCGGCTAGGAAATACAAAACTGTAAGGGATGCTTGCTCGCAAGCACGTTCAGAACGGGCTGTGATCAGTAGATCATCGACATACTGGAGCAGGGCTGTGTCAGTTGGCATGTGAATGTTGTCTAGTTGTCTCTTAAGTGCTTGACTGTAAATACTAGGACTTTCTGTGAAACCTTGAGGAGCTCGTGTAAACATATAGCTCCTTCCATTTAAACAAAATCCGAAAAGAAACTGGCTGTCTGGATGAATAGGAACACTGAAAAATGCGTTCTTGAGGTCTATGACAGTGAAGAACGTGGCTTCGGAATCAATGGCCGTTAATAGGGAAGAGATGTCTGGGACAACTGGGTACTGAGGAATAATACATTTATTAAGCTCTCGTAGGTCAATCACTAATCGATATACTGGGGGTGCATTTGGATCAGTACGTTTCATGACTGGAATGATCGGAGAATTACATACATTGGAGTCAGTTTCTACAACCACTCCTTGAGCCATGAGCTCGTCAATAATTTTGGATAAGGCTGCTACAGCCTCAGGTGGCAATCTGTACTGTCTGATTCGTGGTAACACTACACCTGGCTTGAGAGTCACACGATAGGGTGTGATTTGTATATAACCTACATCAGTTGGACCTTGCGCCCATAAGTGCTGCGGAACATTAGACAGTCTTGAATCAAAATCTCGTAATACATAGTGACCCTTGAAGTCACGTAGGAACAATCGTATTCCCTCTGGGGAACAGCATATAACTGCACCTAACTCTTTCAGTGTTTTAATGCCTAATAGATTTTCTGGACATGACTTAGTAAGTAACAGATCAGTAGTACGGGACAATGGGCCTACTTCTAGAGTAACTGGCTTTGAAATCTCATTTACGATAGGTTTTCCTGAAAATCCAAGGGAAACATTTCTTGAGCCTGAGAGCGGAGCCCCTGGAACTTCGGCGTGACTAATTGTGGTCCTACTTGCCCCTGTATCAATCAAAAACTTTCTGTCTTTCCCTAATACTTGACTGTGAACATAGGGACCTTCTTGATCTACAGGTATCTCGATGAGAGGCAAGCCTACCTCCCTCTCTAGGCTGTTTCATGAATACTGCTGGTACTCTGGATACTCAGACTGTGCATACTGGTACATCTGCGATGTAACATGCTGTGTTGCAGCGATAGGCTGCGGTGCTGTAACTGTCTGTGGTGCATTCTGTGGCTGAGGAATCTGTGAAACTTGTTCTTGTCTAGGCGGACGTGGTCTTTCTTTAGTCTTACCAGTAGCTATGTTATGTTTCAGGACTGCACACTCATTTATGAAATGACCTGGCTGTTTACAATAATTGCAGTTCCCTTTAACGGGAGCTGCAGGATGACTGGCTTGATTTGGACCCCTCTTCTGACTGTCTTGAGGAACAGATTGTGCAACTAGTACTTTAATTTTCGTGTCTTTCATACGTTTTCTCTCGTGTTCTTGCTCTTCTCTGATTCTATTCTGATGGTATTGGAGCATTTGCAACATCTGGGACGGGGTATTAGCTTGCCAGGTACTTTCGACTTTCAGAACTCGATTTTTAATTTGTGGGCTTGAATTCTCGACTAATTTAGTAACAAAAAGGTGAGGGTATGACTCACTACTTGTCTTGAGGCCACTGTTGATACTGAAACATTTTTCAAATCTAGAATAAAAATCACTAATATCCTCATCTTGCTTTTGTTTACAGGCTGAGATTGCATCCCAGTCTTCTTTTCTCGTTGTCAATAATCTAGGTAAAACTTGTATTAATAATTCTGGTAATTCTTTACATTTATCTCCAAGACCGGTACCTGGTACTCGTGCCTTGTCTTCAGCTTCTAGAACTGCCCAATCGATCTTTTTCTCTCCCACCTCCCATTCTTTTTCCTTGAGCTTTTCATACACCCCTGCGGGCAGCAGAACCTTTAACATTTTAATTATATCTGGATATGTGTATTCTCCCATACGGAGCATGTCTTTTAATTCTCTATGGAACCCTGCTGGATCTTTGTCATGACAGGGAATTAATTTCTTCATCTCGAGGAGTTCCATCTTTGTTATTGGAGTGTATACAAACACTCGTTCTAGTTCGCCACCCGTTCCTTTAACTGGGTGGACTTCTCGTAACGGATTCTGTCTCTCCATGTAAAATGGTTTACTTTCTGGGGGTGAGACATGAACAAAATGCGGGTTCAGAAACGTTCTATATTTGTGACGCTGTTCTAGAATGACACTAATTAAATCGGTACCTAGACCTTTCCATCTATACTGGAGTAACTCGTTCAGGACATCATGTAACGGACCTGGATCAGAGTGTTGACCCTCATACAAAGTAATGAGGTACTGAATCATATACATACCCGCCAGTCGTTGTTCGGCTGGGGGCATTTTCAGAAACATTTGTGCCACTATTTCGTCTGGAAAAGTGGTAGAATCAGTAATCCATCGGACTGCTGATCGGGCTAGTTCTTGTTCATGCATGGCACTTAACTCACTGTAACCGATTCGTGATTTCAGAATGTGATCGGTAGCTTGAAACACTTGTTCTAGTGAACCTTGTTCTGGTGCTGGAGAATGAAAAATAGACTTGTGTTCTAGGCGTAAATGGCGATCTGGAAATCTAGATTTTCCTACATACGCTATTCTGGCGGGATTCTCGTCCTCTATCTCTTCAGTATCAGAGTTACTTTCTTTCTCGCTTACTTGTGCTGCTTTACGTTGTTCGTGTATCTTTATTATTTCTCTACGGATTTTCTTGTACATACTCTCCATAGCACCGACGGTCTTGTGCTTACCCTCGGCTATATTATCACTCCACCTTGTCAGGATTTTCATTTCGGCCGGATCTTTAGACGGGTAATCTTGTTCTCTTATTAGACAATTGATCAGAAACTTTAATATCATGAGCTGGATCTCGGCTTTCCTTTGAGACATGGCCTCGCTAATACTTTCTGGATCATCCCCTGTACGGATGAAACGATATATTCTGTCTAGATCTTCTTTCATATTCGGTAAGGTGACTAGATACTCGGCCACCTTTCTTACGCGAAATGAATATAAAACCATATTATCCTCGCCTGGGACTGGATCATAGCCGCATTCGGCAAGGGATTTTCTTATTTCTGCTACAGTCTGATGTCTGGGCGTACGCTGTGATGCTTGTGCATGTAATTCGGCTGTCGTTAAACGCTTGTGTGGCGGCGGGGTTTGAGGAGGACCTCCCCCTGCGGCCCCTAAACTGGAGTCGTCTACTGAGGCTCTTCGTCCTGGCAGAGTGGAAAATGGAAATGCAGGCTGGACTTGTATGGCGGGCTGGACCGGGGGTACCGTAACAGGTACTCCGGTGTCTGGAGGAGCGGGAAGTGCCTGATTTACAGGGACTGGCGGAGCGCGAACAGGATTTGCATATTCTGGGACTGTGTCGTCCAAATAGGACGAAATAAAAATATCAGCTGCGGTCTGTTTGTGACGTAGCTTGGTCGGAACTAATGGTGGCGGAAAATTACTGGATGCCTCTGGGGTCGCTTTTGGCAAGCCCTCGGCAAGGAGAGGATACATACCCCTAATAAGGGCATGCCTCTGTCTGTCTGACTGTTCAGCTTTGACTTGTTCACCTATCTCGATTAGTTCTTTTTCTTGTGCTCGTTCTAAGGATTCTCTACTTAATTCTGACTTTCTGATTTCCTTTTCAGTTCTTTTATGAGCTTCTTTGCGCCATAACTCGATGGCATCTTTCTGTGACTGTCTGGCTTTCTTTTTCCATAATGCTTC
Organism: Lissotriton helveticus; assembly: GCF_964261635.1. Lineage (NCBI taxonomy): Eukaryota > Metazoa > Chordata > Amphibia > Caudata > Salamandridae > Lissotriton > Lissotriton helveticus. The sequence continues at coordinate 871,371,472 of NC_136068.1, read as the reverse complement.
TTCTACTCGCATGATGCATTCGGCATCCCATGTACCCGATACGGGCCATCTATACTTTTCTTCTAACTGTTTGGTATACTCTACCCATAAATCTAGATACAATATGGCGCTTATGCCATGCTTCTGATACATAAAATGACCTGGACTGTCCCTCGGCGGAACAGGAACTGCTTCTTCTAACAAACCCTTTCTAGTTTTTAGCTGACGTAATCTCGAAAAGAGAGACATTGTAAACTTGAATCGGAACACAATACAATACACGAGAAACAATAACAATTTGGAGAACAATTCAGGCATACCACGACATTGGAAATACATTGAACAACATCATAACATAACAGTTCGGACAGAATATTACCTGGAATACTGAGAACAGAAACACAAGAATTTCTCGAGAACGGAACAGACTAGAGTTACTGGATGCACTGCTGAAACAGTACGGAACATACCGGTCCCATAAAGGGACGCATCAAGACCCGTATCCACCTAGGTGAACACTTCGTTTGTGAGTCTGTGTACCACCAACCCACGGACCAGAGTCAATTTAGATTGACCCTGTCTAGATACTACCCCAGTAATGGTACTCACCGGGCAGCAAGAACGGAAGGCCTCGGACTGGACTGGACTGCTACGACGACGGACGACGAACTTCGGACTTCAGTTACGGGTGGGCCTCCGAATACCTCGGACCTTGGACTCTTGGCTTGGGCTCTGGTCGGGACTCGCCGCGTTCCTCCACCGTCTCGTTTGGATGCTGGACCGCCTCCTCCGTCTCCTCCGTGGGCCTGAGGGATACTTGAAGCAGAAATATCTGCCGGTGCACAGAAGAGTTCCGTCACGACTGCAGAGGGTCAGGGGGTCGGCGTGGCTTCACCGACGCGTGGGGAAAGGGCAAGTCCCTATTCGGGCGCCATTATGTGGTAAATAAATAAATAATACCTCTCTTTTTGACTAGACATATATCATAACAGATAGCTCAATAAATAAGAGTCAAGATTCGAGGTAGTAGGAGTTTTGCAGGTTTAATACAGCATAAGGACAGGAACAGGACAACCTGCATAGGAATAGGATGGCAGGGCCCAGCAGCTGCTGGGGCTGGGTCTGGGATGAGCGCGCTGACTTTTAATAACAATACATGAGCATATATACATAACGCAAACACATAGCATTACATTGCAGTAGGCGTAGCAGTGGGTGGAGCAGAAGGCGTGACGCGTAGCAGTCGCGAAAGATAAGGGTAAAAAGAGGTGTAACAGGGCGTATACATAGACATGTGATGCAAACGTAACAGAATATGTCATGAATGGGGCGGAAACCATGGAGGGGGCTACCTGAGGAGCCGGGACCTCTAACCTGATGGTGCGCGCAAACTAGCAATGACGTATCACTAGAAGAAGCTGGGGGCTATGAACTCTGTGCTAGGAGCAGAGACTGAAGTCTGGAGAGTCAGGGCGACATGTACCTAAACAGTATCTAGTATCTGATGTTTAGAGAACATGTTGATATAAACTAGAAGTCAGGAGGGGAAAGGCTAACTTGATTCTAAGACTGGACCATGCATTATTCTACATGTAGTGCGTGTTGAAGAATATTAAATGACCATTAAATGCAGTATTTCTCTAACGTGGAGACGTGAAGGCTAGACAATGACGGAAACTATTGATGCAGTTCAGTAGCTTAGGAATGCAGAGATGGAGGGCTGAACTGATAACTGGACTCATAACATACTCTTGGCAGACTCAGAGGCAGAGCCAGGCTGCACCGGGCACTGCGAGGCAGGAAGTAAGTGAAGGGTCGAGGATACAGGTGGGGGCTGTATCGCTCCTCAGCGAGACTTCAGGAGACAGGAGCTGAATCTGGTGTCCAGGCCCTTTTGAGGCCTAGAAACGGGGACTTTATAATAGAATAACGTGCACACTGAGAAACGTGGCAACGTAGCTTTACATAGGCCTGATATTCGTAGTATTCACGAGGACTGGAAACTGACATACTAGAGGTGGACACAACTATAATTGCGTCATTAATCGGACATGGGGAATGCATATGCATATTTAATCATGCACACATAACATATGATGGATGACACGTAGGGACACAGAACATGGCAAAATTTACTTTTCCACAGCTTGCGCACTTTGCTCTGATATATATATATATATATACAATTTAACATTGCACATCCGTCATGGCCCCGCCCGCTCAATAGAACGCGCGCGCAGGCGCGAAATCAGCGCCGCGCAGGCGGAGCGGCCGGGCCATGACGGAACCGCTCCGTCATCAGCACAGCGCCACAGCGTCTGATGACGGAGCGGTTCCGTCATCAGCATTCCGTCATCAGCACGGAACCGGTTAAGACCTTTTGAAATTCCTCTGGAATAGGGTGACTTACACCACACAAGCTGTAGGTAATGGGACTATTGAATGCCTCTGCAGCTAAGATATACAAAAAATATGCCAACATGCATATTGGAGCCGAGGCAAGACTGCAACATTTGATTCTAAAGCTGTAAAGTTTACCTTCAAGTAGTGATATCCTCCGTGTAAATGTTGAAATATTCTATGAAGTGAATATGTACACAGATTGACTCCTCTTTTATTGGAAGGCTGCATGTCTGGGGGATAAATGTAGCCCATTATATATGCTCCTTCAAAATTATACACAAACAGCACTGTGACTGGATTAGTTCATTGTGCAAATCAAATGCAATTGGAGAGCAAAGATTACGAGGGCATAGGCATTATTTGTGAATTGGGTTCCCGGTTTTATGGTATTTTTTTTTAAACATTTCCATCTATATTTATCCATATTTCTTTTTTGCCGATTTTTAGTTGGATGTATCCGCATTTATTTTGTGCTTAGTCTAAAAAATGTGACTGTAATGCGAATATTTCCATATTTATTTAACTGACAAATATTTACTCAGGTTTTAAAGTCCGATAGACTTAGCAGTTTACTTTAACATACAGTCATTTGAAACTGTTTGTCTGGTAGAGTAGCTTAGACAGCTGCACTGCTGCAGTTATGTCAGCTTTGTTAGAAAATCTAACCTTTTTAGCTTCCCCGCATGCCAATCTGTACCACTATTGACCTAGGACTCATGCTTGACAGTAGTGAGTATTGTTCAAAAGTAGACCTATTTTCATTATTGATCTGTATTTAAAAATAAACACAGATCGGAAAATAGATGGTTTTCTGTCTGTATTTATCTGTAAAAATCAGTAAAAACAGAAAATTGGAAGCCTTATTTATGACTCACGAGGCACTGTAAGTGCAACCTCTATTGCCTCACATTTGAATGATATTCCTGTATTTATAAACATTGAGATACCTGGCTATAACAAGAGTTTTTCTTAAGTCTTAAGTTAATTGTAAATTAGAGATGAAGTGAGCTTTGGACCACCCCTTGAGCAGTGACCACAAATGATACAACAGACAAGCATTCAGTGGAAGGGGAACAACGGCTTGGATGATTTGGGAGTCATCGAATGGTGACAACTGCAAATGGTTTACTACCTCAGGTGACACTATACCTGCCTGGTAAGTGTTCTGCTTCAATGAAAAACTCAGGTTTATTCTCAGTCCTTCCTGATCAATGCAAACCTATCCTGATCCTTTTCTTACTTCTAACTTCTGGTGTAGCCTTTTTTGGCTATAATGGGTTTGGCTGACAGGGTGTGGAACTGATGCTCCTGCTGCTGCTGTGCAACAACAGGAGGAAGTGGGAGCAGTGAGAACACAGTGATAGTAGGCACTTCATTATGTTTTACTGTTCACCTATAATGGGTGACTCTAAGATGCTGAAGTGCACTATACTTTTCAAAGTAATGCATGTATTGGACCTGACCCTCTCTGCAGGTTCCCCACCAAACTTTTTTGCTTTTGCCCTCCTAATTTTTGCTGAATTTGTTTTGTTTGCCTTAAGACTCTGTGCACATTACCACTGCTAACCAGTGCTAAAGTGTGTGTGCTCTTTATCCTAAACATGGTTAAATTGCCTTATACCCAAATGACATATTTATTTTACTCGTAAGTCCCTTGTAGAGTACTCTACCATATACTCAGTGCCTGTAAATGAAATGGACTAATGGGCTTGCAGTACTTATTATCCCACCCACTTAAGTAGCACTTTAAAACATGCCCTGTGCCTGTGATTGCAACTTGAACACAATTTTAAACTGCCATTTCAACTTGGCACTTAAATCCCCTTGCCAACCCTCACATTCCCTTTTTATTACATATAGATCACCCTTAAAGTAGGCTCCAGGTAACCCATAGGACAGGGTGCTGTGTAATTAAATGTTTTACATGTCTTGGTAGTGAGATACTATGAAATTCATATTTCACTATTGTGAGGCCTACCTCTTTCATGGGATAGCATTGGGGATTCCTTATTATATTATATTTCATTAGCATTAATTTCCAATTGGCAGCTATGTCATGTTTGGTGTCTTTGAAGTTGTAATGATAACCCCTCTTTAGTGATAAAGTCAGATTTTTTCATTACAATTTTGAAAAAGCCACTTTTAGAAAGTTGGCATTTTCCTGGCCTTAGCACCTTTGTGCCTATAGCCTGTCTTGTGTCACATGACTGGGTGTAGCTGCTAGCTACACTTTGTGAATTCCTCCAAGACAGTGATATAATAGGGAGATTCGGTTGTGCCTGATTGGACTACCTGCTGGCAGGATGGGAAGGTGGGAACTGAGCACAGCACCACTTGCAATTGTATACTCTGTCAGGAAGAAGGACTTCTGGGCAGCTATAAGGACTGCTTCTCTGCTGGACTGCTGCTCTAACAGAACTGCTGCCCTGCTGTTCTGCCCTTCTGCCCTCTTGCCTATAGAAGAAGAACTGGACTTGCAACTTCATCTTGGACCCAAGACCCCAGAGTGACTCCAAGGGCTAGTCTGCAGGCCTCCTAATCTAAGCTTCAGGGACATAAGAGACTTACCAACCAACTCCTGGACCTAGCTGCAGTGAGTTCCTGACCCCCAAGTGGTGCCTTTTAGGTCATGGACCCTTGGTGTAGTTCATTGGTTCTTGAAGTCAAGCTTTTGGGCTCTTCATGACTGCAAACGGGAGAGTTTGCACCAGAACTTGAATCAATCGCCCATGGAGTACCGCCACCCCGAAGCTCCAGCTGTCCAGCTGTCCGTCCGCAACACCCAGCCTGCTCTACGCGCCACACTGACCATTGCCTGTGATGCTTTCCTTGCTCCCTGTGACCCTCTCCAATGTGAACAGGATTCTTGGCAAAAAACTTGAGAAGGTAACCCTTCAACTGGACTAATCTGGGACTGTAGCTGACCTGTGGTTCTTTGTGATCAATCAGAACTTTTGACTTTGACATGGTCCAGTGTGACTAGATATTCCTGGTAGGCATTTTATGCCTTTAGCAGATTTTTTCACTTTATACTATCAAAATTCATCACTCCAGTTCTACTGTTTGGGTTTTTGTCATTCTGGTCTTGTTTTATTTATTAAATTAGTTTATATTTGTCAAATTTAGTGTGGGATCTTATTGTGTAGTGTATTCACCGTTTTACACAAATATTTTACACATTGCCTCTAAATTAAACCTGACAGCTTTGTGCTAAGCTGCCAGGGGATGAGCATTGGTTAATTTGGGGTTCACTTGTGCTGTACCCTGACTATGATTGGGGTCGCTGTTTGACCGGTATTTACACTCCAGTCAAACAATATCCCAATTTTGAATAGCCCTCATCATGTGGCAGCAGAGGGTCATATTTTGCATCCCCTAAAGATAGTAGTGCTGGGGCCACAAGATCAGCTTAGTGGAATTTAGTGATTAATTCAGGCATTCACATGTCACTGGAGAAATGCTGTAATAATAAGCAGCTTAGAATGGTATGTTTAGCATAAATTTTACATACTAAGTAGAGAAGGACACTCTGCCAACACCATAGCATAGAGATCGGCAGCCTTCTGTCACTGGCGGCACAATTTCATCTATTAATGGCACTCCTATATTTCTATAATACCCTGTTCATACAGAATATCCTCGATTTCATTGCCGCAATATAAAGTACAAATTATACCTCTCCTGCAATGTGCAGCATCCTGGATCATTGACCAACTCTTTGGCATATTGATGAGCACACTTGTAATTATGAACACTTATAAGCAATATGTTTTCTTACTTTATATACAACTGTATAGAGGTTCCATGTACATCTCAAGTGAAGTCATGTTACAGGGGAATCCCCTTAAAATCCGGATAGTCCACTCAATATGAACACAGGCTTATTCAATTAAGTTTATATCAATTACATTATTACGTGTGAATCAATTTTGTTTTCTTGTTTGTATCAAAATTGTTTTTATTTATATGGAGATTATATTTGTATTCTGTTTTCTAAAACATTGGCTCAATTTATCTTGGGCTGATTTGTCTTCTTCAGGATCCCATTAAAAACTAATAATACAGAAAATACAAATGCTGGTTAAAGGTGGCTTTCATAAAAAAATGTTCAAAATGATGCTTCAAAAGCCACTATTTCCTTTGGAACACAAAACAGAAAGGTTGTTAAAATGAACTAAAACTGATGGACAATAGACTGAACTTCTTGGTGCAGTTATAATGAATTCTTTTACTCAAAGATTGTACTACAATTGCTTGTCATAGTGCACTACAAAAGTCATTGAAATACATGAAGACAATTACATGATGACTTATCAATCATTACTACAATAATGAGGAGAAACAAAGATGGAAACTGACATGGAAGAATTAAATTATAGAGATATCTGAATTGCTAATCAACAGAGTTTTGCAAATCTTCCACAGACCCAAAATTGAAAACATATTCAAACCTGATTGAACAAGGAAGCTTTTTCTCCTTTTGGCCATGTTACGTCCATGAGCCCAAAGTTGAGTTTACAGAACCAAAACTTTCTGCTAGTTGCAACTTGAGGAACAAAAACACAGCCTCCATTGAAGAATGTGGTATCTCAGCTCATGACCTGAAAAAAAATATGAAAGAGGCATAAGGGGCAAGTGGCATCCCCTGATTCAGACGAATGCAGCCACCACCTTAAATATGGCAACGCAGATACAGGAAATTGTTGGATGTGGTATATGTTTAAAAAAAAGTAAAAAAATCACAACACCTAAAGTGCAGCTATGATTAGAATTAAAGAAGAACAAACACGAAGATCTGTTAGGTATAGTTTGGCCAAAAATTCATAACTTGCACGATAGCCATGCATCTAAAACTCTAAAAAATGGAAGGTGATGACACTCAGGGTGATGGATGCAATTCCTTTATATATGAAATTGACACTGTTGGACTTGGCCCTTTTTGGCAGGTTCACTCCTGAACTTTTTGCCTATTCTGTAACCCGGTGTTGGTGATTTTAGGCCTCTGGGCACTTTATCACTGTTGTCCAGTGTAAAGTGTGTGCGCGCTCTATGTACTGGTGGTGAGCTTGGCCTGCCCTCCCATAGGAATGCATTGGGGATAAGTGTGTCCGTGGTAAGTCCTGGTTTGAGAGGAGTGCATGGTTGAGTTTAGTATGTATGAGCTTGTGAGAATAAATGCTGCGCAATGGTGTGTGCAGATTTATGGTGACTGGTGGAGAAATGCCACTTTTAATAGTTGGCATTTCTGTGTGCTATGTATCTGCCTGCCTGATGTGAATTGCATGTCTGACCTGTGAGTGACAGGGGCTGAGAGGTGTGGGTGGCTCCAGGAGGGGCAGGGTGAGTCATTGCTACGCTAAATGGGACACCTGGGCTAAGAGTATTGGGAGTGGTAATCCCCTGACTCTGAATAGGATGGTGTCTTCACTTGTGAATGCTGGCTCCGCCCCCCTGTGGTGTGTCTGATGACGAACCCCACCAGGTCCGCTTTTGGAGTAATGTCACAGCTGCCCGCCATAGCGGGCAGTTGCAGTATGGGCACATTGATTCGTAGGGCCCCCGTGAGGGGTCCAGAGGCTCAATGGTGCCAGTGATGTTCCCAGCTGCCCAGCAATTAGTGGGCTGCTGCTGCGTTTAGGCTAGGGCGCATGGAGGAGTCCCAGGAGGGGACCCAGGAGGCACATTGGTGCCCGTGCATTGCGCACTTTTTGCTGTAGCTGTGAGTGGCAGCCACCCTCACTTTTGGACAAAGGGCATTTGAGCCCCTTTGAGAAGGCCAGTTGGCCAGGGGGACTGATGGGTTTGTAGGGCGTCAGGCCCTAATGTGATTTATGTGGTGCTAGGAATTGTGATTCATGTAGTATAATTTACGCACCCTGTTTGATGCTTCTAACTGTGGTTTATGTATGAGGTGATTTGTATAATATGGTTTATGCTTGGGAGGTTATCCTCCACTGTGATTTATGCCCCTAATGTGAGTTATGCTTAGGAGGTTATTGTCTAATGGGTTTAGACTTAGGTAATGATTGCATAATGTGTTTATGCTGGTGAGGTTGGCACAGAATGGGATACTGTGCATAACGTGGATTATGTTACAGGAGGATGCTGAGTTTGCCAGTGATTACTGGTTGTTTCTACGTTTATGATATGTCCTACATTTACTAAGTTCACTCTGTGATGGTTCTGACAGTAGTCCAGTTGGCCCTGTCTGGTGTATATAATCCCTTGTAGATAATACCTAGTGCCAGAGGGCACAATGTATATTATATGATTACTATTCTAATGTGTTATGATAATACAAAGGCTATTTTTATATAGCCTTGTGTGGAGTTCCTTTTGTGGTGTGCCTAGTGTGTTGCTGCTGTGCGTGTGTGTTGCGCAGACGCTTTACACATTGCCTCTGAGATAAGCCTGACTGCTTGTGCCAAGCTACCAAGGGGGTGAGCAGGGGTTATCCGTAGCGTGTAACATACCTTGCCCTGACTAGAGTGGTGGTTTCTGCCTGGCTTTGGCGCAAGCCTAAACCAACCAGAAATCCCATTTCTAACAGACACTTTCCGATTTACTGACAAACTTTCACAGGACATCATAAGTACCACTGGAATTCATCAGCCGCTGAGCAGCATGGCAAGGAGGATCATCACTATCCATATGATGTGATGGAATGAAATAACTGGGTTTAGAAAGGGTTGCTTCCTTTGTAACCAGTTGATCCCAATTTGAAACCCTCCCTTCATTTCGCTCTACAAATGAATTGCTGTTGTGTAGTGTTCATCAAGGATCTCCACTGTCTACGGATAAAGCTCTCCCTTTATTTTGGCTTCCACACTCTTTTCAATGCAGAGAGTACACATCTCATTTTAAAATTTGACAATTTTCCTCTAAATTCATCATATGGCTCAAAGAGTGCTAGACAGGCATTCAGCAGTGGATGGCTCGAAAATAACAATGGAAGCAAGATCGAGTTTTTATTATAGGAAGAGTAACTGAGACATTTTACGCTCTTCATGTGCCATTAAAGTTCAGCTCACCCTGTCTTCCAGTGGCAATGGTGAGGATCCTGGGAGTTCTCTGTGATCAAGAGCAATCCTTTCTTCCCTAATTCATGAAAGTGACTTCTGCAGAATTTGCTCAGATATAGGCCAGGACCCTTCCTTCCTATCATATAGTTTGGGTAGGTGGCGGTTACCTGTGTTCTGGTCCACTTAGATTATTGCCACACCTTCCTTTTGGGCCAATGGGACTAATCAGTCTCTATACTTCAAATGCTTCAGAACATGGCTGTTAAGGTGTCGAGGATCTTAGAAAATTCAAACTCCTATTGCAGGGGAGACAGTGTTTGAAATGATTGTCCAGAAAACAAAATCCATCTTCAGCCATTCTGCCTTTCCCATATAGCCTCTGGTGTTTTTAGGTTGTTAGGTGTAGGAACACAAACTGTGATGATCTTCCTTTCAAACTTTGGAGTATTTCTGACTTTATAGCCTCCAAACACTGGTCAATTCTTACTTATTTGCGAAGTCACCTGAATGGGACTGAGCGTAGTTTGTGTTGTTTGTGTTTTGTGTGGGATTCTGTTTCTTTTTATTGCAGTTCTTATTTTGGATTATAAGCCACAGATGTCCCTTTGAACGTGCACTTAAGAAATAATAATCTGAATACGATGATGATGATGAGTATAGCCTGCAAAAATCAATTGAGTGAATTTGGCAGTTAAAATCGGGGATTGTACATTTCAAACAGACATCAAATGTAACAGAGAAAGTGCTGATGTCAGAGAAACATTGCCACATTTCCATGACAGTAAATAAATTGGGAGACCCAATAAACCCTTGGAGGCTTAGACAATACAATACAGGGTAAAAGCTGCCTACAAGGGAATTTGTTTACAATGAACTAATGTTACTTTAAGATTACTTAGAGGGTTAGTCCATCCGGAACAAACACCAAAGTGTCATTAGACAACAGCAATCAATGCCATTTGTATATACAAAGAACACGGGGAATCCTAATTGTTTGAAGATATACATTTTTTATATATATACACACAATTGAAAAGGAGTACAGACACTCAAGAATAAATCAGCAAAAGTCATGAAAAGAAATGAAGTTGAATTAGCCTAACAATTCATGACCAACATCTATTCCAACCAAATTAAAGGCAACAGCTCTCCTTCTGAGAATATATGTTGCTCGAGAATAATAACATTTCTCCGGAAGAGTGGGCGGAGTTGATGTTTCGGTCTTTGTGGCTTCAGTCCATCAGACCATCTTCAGGACAATGGTTTTTGCAAAAAAAGACTCCTATATAAACATAATACAATATGTTACAAGGCTTGCAAACATAATGTAATTTTAAAAGAAATACATTTAGAGAAATAGGAAACCCGTGTAGAAGAAAGAAAACCAAATTCAAACATGACTTTTTCATAATTATTATCACAGAGTGCAATAGTAAAGTTTGTGCACAACCCAGGTGAGAACATGATCAAATTGTGTCACCACCATCACCTCACTGAGTTATCCTAAAGGGATTGGGGCCTATTTCTATTGTTTTTGGAGAACAGCCTGGAACCATTAAATAAATTAATGGTCACAGCCGTGCCCTTCACACTGTCAAGGAGAGAGAGGCAAAATGAGCTTATGTGCACTGTTCGACAACTCTAATGCGCTAGGTGTCATTTTCTAGTTCTAGACGTGTGTAAGCAATACGTGTTATTCTGGGGGGGCCAGCAAAAACGTCTGTATCAGACAAGGAGAACAATCTTCTTAGCGTGATAATTCATACAAGAGCTGCAAAAACGGACATTATATATTTTACAACAGAGGTACAAAAAAACTGGTTTAATGGCACAGATGCACTTTATGAAGGGCAATCGTCATATTGTCAAACCAACCTGCAGCCCTATGTGTCTTAGTTATGACAGTAAGGTTGATTGCTGCAGTCACATAAATTAATTCTGCAGTCTAGTGCTAAAGTGATATCAATCAGAACACTCGTTCGTGTATCGGTGCAACTGGGTACCAGCAGAAAAGGTACACAGGAAGATTTATCATGTCTTAAAGGCAAAAATGGAAATGTGTTAAAAACAACATCAGACACTGTGATGTCTGACTGACACCAGCTGTAATTGGTGACATCCTGAAAAACGGAAATCATATAAATCTTGTCTGCGTTTTTTTTACAATATAAAGATTGCCCTTTATAAAGTGCATCTGCGCCTTTAACCCAGTTTTTTTGTACCTCTGTCTTTAAATATATGTCTTGTGTTTTCGCAGCTCTTGTATGATTTATTACGCTAAGAAGATTGTTTTCCTTGTCTGACACGGACGTTTTCGCTGGCCCCCTCGAATAACACGTATTGCTTACACACGTCAGGTCCGGTCTGCATCAACTTTCTAGAACTAAAGAATGGCACGTAGCGCATTAGAGTTGTCGAACAGCGCACGTATGCACATTTTGCCTCTCTCTCTACTTGACAGTGTGAAGGGCATGGCTATGACCATTAATTTATTTCATGGTTCCAGACTATTCTCCAAAAAACAATAGAAGTAAGCCCCAATCCCTTCAGGATAATGCAGTGAGGTGACGGTGGTGACCCAATCTGATCATGATCTTGTTGAAATAAGTGGGTGTAGACCTTTACTGTGCCTTGTAACAAATACAAAGACTTCTGAATAAACTTTGTATTTGAATGGGCGACCAGTGGAAAGAGAGCAAGGGATAAGAGATATGAGTTTGTCAATTTAATCACAAGATGAGATGAGCTGCAGAGGTCTGTATATACTGTAGGTAAGATTAATTGTGAGGCTGAAATAGAGGGAATTTCAATAGTCTAGTCTTGAGATAATATATGACTTGACCACTGTTTTAAAACAATTAGCAGGGAGTAAACAGATGTTGTTCCTAATGATGTGGAGAATGCAGAAGAAAGTTTCATAGAGCTATTTTATTTAATGGCATGAATGTGAGTGGTTTGTGAAAAATGACTCCCAAATTTTAAGCTGGAGGAGCATAATTCAAAGGCGGGCCAAGTTCAGCATTGCACCAGTTCTTTGACCATGTGGATTAGTTTAAATGTCTGCATCTTTACTGTTCTTAGTGTTAAGGTTTAACATGTTAAAGTTTATCAACCTAGCTACCGCACACAAATTGGATTGGTAAAAATTCTTATTTGGATCCAAACTGCAGTATGAATTGGGTATCATCTGCATAGACAATAGAAATTAATCTTAAAGGACCAAGTAATGGCGTTCAAAGGAGTGACGTAAATATTAAATAGTCTGAGTTGCAGCCCTGATGCATACCACAACAGGTGTATTTGAAGGTTGTGCAATTATGAGTTACACCAACTGCTGGTCCACTAGGAACGAGAGCCACTTGAGAATGGTGTCTTTTACTCAATGGAAGCAAGACAATCTAATAAAATCAAGTGAGAGAAAGTATCAAATGCCATAGAAAGTTCTAAAAGAATCAGTTTCCTTTGCTACCTTTATCTGAGATCATGCTAATATCATTAGTGGCTGAGACCAGAACTGTTTCAGTACTGAAATACTGGTGGAAACCATATTGATGGATTTCCAAGACGTTAGTGGATTCGATGTACAGAGAAAGTTGGGAACATAGTGTCAGGTTAGGTCTAGAGAGAAATACAGACATTTTACATATACACTGGTATATCCTAAGTTGCCTTCACTCCCACACAATGCTTTTTGTCATTCATTTGCGACAATGACAGTGCGGATTAGTTTCCATGAAACTATACTTGCTTACAAAATCAACTTCACAAAAACACAAGCATGATACCATGAACATCGCGTACAAGGTCTATACATACATTGTGAAAATGTGATTGATTGTTTTCATCCATGTGGCGATACAGCTATATAGTACATGAACAGTGGCACCCTGACTAGAATCTCGGCCCAATGCAAGGATGCTTTCTGTTGTAAATAAACAAGTATTTCCGAGTTTAGGTAGAGGAGCACTTGCTGTCATTTGTGAGGTTGCTGCATGCTGAAACTCCAGCCCAGATTTTGGCTGAGCCCACGGCGAGGAATGTTCAACTTGTGACCACGATGGGGACCTACATTCTTTACCTTCAGGTAATGGGGTAGGATCCTCCAATGGGGATTCCTGGCAGAACACAAACACACACCCTAGGCATCTAGGCTAGAGAAATGCATACTAGGAGCACGCTATTTATACAAACCTATATATTGTTTTATATACCTGCATATGCACATTGTTTTAGCAAAGATGGTGGAATTTTTAATTCTGTTCACCGTCCTTATATTGCTAATCACTTTCCTCTGCATCTATCTATTTATCATTGCAGCACCTACGTTTTATACCATAATCACGTTTCAATAAATATGGAAAATTCCCCACTGGGTATTCCTTGAATACTCCCTTGAGAGAAAGAGAGTACAAGTGACTGAGTGAAATGGTTCGAGATCTGTTACCACAATCACTGGGAGAGCTCAGAGGTGTAAAAACTATTTGCTCCTTGTCAAGGTTTAGGGGTGGCATGTGGTGGCACTGTGGGTTAGCTGATCTCTAGGACAACAAATCCTTTGAGGGTGCACAGGATCAGTCAGGTACCATCCCTACATTTATGTTGCCCAACAAACGTGCAGTTCCTACTGGGAAGTGGAAAACTACGCAACAATACAATACTTTCAATTACTTTTGTGGAGAATTTAAATAGATACACAGGTCTTTAGTAGGCCATGATGTCTGGGTCGACCATAGATTTTTCCAGGAGCAGTGTTATCAAGGTTTTCTTCCAGCTAGCAAAGATCATACTGAATTCATGGAGATATTACAAACCCTAGTTAGGAAAGGGACACTAGAAAGTTACAAGATTTGTATGCATTCCTGAGTATAGTATCCTGACTGTTTGATAAGTCAAGAAATATTAAGCTATCCTTTGATAATTGAATAAATATTACTTTCTTGGACATCCGTCATTAGAGACTGCAGTTTAATATTCCATCATGTTAACTACAGAATCTGTTGTATTGGCATCCATCTTGAGACAAGACAATATGGCTGTGCTTTTTCAAGGCTGTAAACCAATATACATAAGTATTCAATTTTCTCCTGGAATATGATATGTTTTAACTATGTACGTAGTGTCTGCACCAGCAATACAAACAAGTTTTCTTAGTGATCTTAAGAATTTACTTATATTTAAAGGATGAACCCAAGTGCAAATTTTAAATTGTAGATTGATAAACTATGCATCATACTGCCTGGGTGTATCACATGGTAGAATACATATAAAATAAAGATAATGATGGGATAGGATGTACTATATATGTCCTTGAGTAATCCTGTATCCAAACATATTACACACAAAGATGCTGAGATTCCTCTTTCTGTGACCCACCACAGGTCATGCTGTTGATTGTGTTACAAAAAATAGCATGGTGACTTTTCAAACATGTTCTTTTTTATTAGGAGTAGTTTGATTCTTCATTTAACTCTCAGTAGTTCAGTACATCAAAAGACTTCATTCATTTCAAAATGAAGCACATTTGATCTTACTAAGTCATGTATACAGCTTTCTATGTGTTTCCATCTACATAGTTAACATCCTTGTAAACTCCTTGTTTTCTAATTAAACACATAAGTTGGTCTGACTGTACTAAAGATCTTGCTATCATTGATGGTAAGGGCTGAATACAGTAACTCTATAAATGAACAATAGAAAGATTACAAAGGATCAATGATTAATTACTTCATAAGTAATAGCATTGTCATATCTGATATTGTTTGTACAGTTTCTGTGCAGTTCTTTTGTTTAAATGCAGACCAGAAACTACTTCTGCTGCAATATCACCTTAAGTGATCTCCACTAAGTTTACCTTTTCATTTCAAGTCCGCTAAAAAACGAAACTCATGCCATGCTTTTGACTAATTCCTACAGAGTAACAGTCAGTTCAGAGTGTCAGATGAGAAGGGTGGCTACTAGACTGCAGAGCTCTGGGGTAGGCGAAGGATCTCAATTTGGGCTTCTTTGTATGTTAAACAGGCTACCTGAGTTACAGGAATTGAGCGTAGACAACCCTTATGAAGTGCTCTTTTCAAGATGGTAGTCTGTTCAAGGCAGCCTGGCAGATGATCCTAACCTAAGATAAATTTAAATATTTTTCTGAATTCTCCCTTCCTGTTTGAAACACATATAATGAGACATTTACCATTAATATATCTATAACAACCCATTTGTTCCCTTGTTTTCATCAGACTCATTGCCCCACTGCTATAATCTTTGTCCCTGATTTTATGTAATCCTTTGGATCTCCTGCTGGATGTGTTCCCGGATGTCAGAGAGAGTTTGGTGCCTTGTTATTTATTTTTGGACTCTTCTCCAGTCTAGAAGTGCAAGCTTTTAAAGGATGTATTTTGTCTTTTGGGGGAGGTTTCCTAGTAACTGGACCCTCTTTTGGAGATCCTTGGTATCTGCCACATGAAATATTCTGTGCTGTGTGGCACATCAGAGGTCACCCTTTCCTTAGGTAATCAAGAAAGAAACTTACATCTCAGAGTCCAGGCATGATACTTAGACCAATGGGTTTGGCCAAGTCCTGTGAATTGATATGAGGATATTTTTAGGAAATATGTGGTCTGCACCTCTAAAAGCATGCCAAAAGTTGCAGTGGGAGTTATACTAAAGTATGTCTGAAAGTCGATAGACAGTCTTCCAAATTGTGCAGGTATCTTTTTACTTACTAAAATACATGTGATTATTTAATTTACCTTCGCTCAGAAGACTCTGTAGAAATGGTTATCTAGATACTTTGAGCCTAATTTATATGTTGGCTGATGGACTAGATCTCCTCCAGCGTGACAAATTAAATTACTCATCGTCCTATCAGAGATGCCACCCACCAAATCTAGAAATTACTGCAAAGCAGGCAGTGATTTCGAAAGCATTGGCAGGAACTACAATGTCATGTCTATACTTTTTGCAATTTGGTGCAGGACTCCGTCAACATGACAAAGCCTTTTACCAACCGTTTTTAATTTTTCTTTTTCCTGAAACATGATTTACTTTTTGAAAATAAACAAGATAGTGTCCCCCTCATCATGGGAGATGTCTCCAATGGCGAGGGGGCCATTTAGTGTTTTGTAGTGTTTTTTACTGTCCCATACTTCGAGAGTTTACCTGGTGGTGATGGACAGTAAAAAACAGCTACATTTTTGCCAATCCTAATTGGGTAGATGGACATGTAGCCAGCTCTCTGTAGGACCCTTACTCCATCAAGCCATCAGAGGAGTTTGCCCACAGGTGTGACGGAGTAGTCACCACCTTGGCCAACCTGTGGTTCACCCGCATTCAAAACAGGGGTTTGCCCACTATGTTGATGGGGAGGGAACATTGTCACCATTGCAAGGGAGTTTACAATTGGCCAACATATTAGTTAAGGCCTTTATCAAAAGTGCCACGTTAATTACTGAGGGAGTCAGAATGGACTTGATAGAGCGCTTACAGCACTCTAAATTTTATGGGTGCACTATACTCATGGTCTAAACGCACTCACATGTATTTAAGTCGTTTGCAGTGTTTCATGACTATTAAGATGCATTTATTCAAAAGTGTCTTAGCATTAAAATGTAGTGTACACATTTAAGTAGGACTTTGTATGTATTAAAAAGAAACCTATAATTCCTATACTTATAATGTTCAGGATGAAATTGTACTCATGCAATGTAATTTGTGTTTAGTTTAAGTTGCCTGCTATGTAGGCCCAAACTGCAAGTTGTTTTGAGTTTCATTTCTCCTTGGTTGCTCAAGAATTATAATTTGATTAATCCTTTTTGTGTTCAAAGACAGTGTATTCCCACCCTACTGCAGGAATTTAACCTCGTTATTCTTAGATTTAAGGAGATACCCGGAATGTCTTTGAAGAAAGCTGGAAGGCGAAAAAGGAGGACGCCTTTTGAGTCTGGCCTATCTGAAAACAAGCCCACTTGAAGCGGCACCAATTTAATTAAAGCTTCTGTGAAAACATACTGAAAATGTTTGCAAATAGAAATGATTACCTTGTGAAGTATTGTGGGTTGAACATTGCCTTTTTGTATGATGCCCAGGGATAGACTTCTGCTTATTTTCATAGGAGAAGGAGCATCTTAGAACGAGCTCCATAGCTTTAAGCTATCAGATCCATTTGACGTGAGTACTTCTTAGGAAGTCAACACATGCTGACACCTATGGGATAGGATATCGGGGAAATAGGTAGAATTTTCAGGTAGAGCAGAGTAGGGAAAGATACCTTTGTTTTCTTCTCTATTTAAAAGACAAAAGGACCCAGCTTCTATTCTTTGTTGCATATTGATTTTGGAATTCATCATATTATGCCTTTTGTGCCAAATGAATTATATTTGTAGACTCGACTCTGTATTGATTTTTATGTACCTATATACTCTGATATTGAGGTGTGATTCTATTCAATTATTTTTGGCCTTACAATAAATCCACAAAACTGAAATTCGGAGTCTGTGGTCCTTTAAAAGCATGACTACATTGAAAGTATAACTTTGAATTGTTTTATTCCCCTCAAACACTTTTAGCAGGCTATAAAAGACCATCTGATTTGAATGTAATAGGGAAGGCAAGGAGTAAAAATTAGCCGAATCAAATGGTAGCAGAGGATGCTTAGCCTCTTAAAGTGAGGGGAGAAAAGGGAAATTAGGAGAAGGATTGGAAAAATAATAAGGCTTTCGACACGAAGTAGACAACGGTGAAGACGGACAGAAATCAGCGGAAATTGATGGTGCGGCAGAGACAGTGGAAGCATGAGAATGAAACTGTGGTGTGTTAGATTGCGGTGATGAATTAATCGTGTGATGTCGTGCGAAGTTGGGATGTAAGTTGAGTGAGTGTGGGTTTATCTTTTTACTGGTCCAGACATGTGCGGATCAGGAAGTTTGGTGAGCGGACCCAAAAGAAGTCCAAGATTCCAGGATAGTTTTTTTTTTTATTGTCTGATCGATACTGTGGGTGTCGTGAAGCGATATCGACGATTCACTTGTAACAGGGAACTTTGTGTGAATGCAGGAGTATGTTACCGGTAGAAAGCCTCAGGTACCGGAGGTGGACTACAGAGATTGAGTGGCCAATGCAGTTCGGGGGTCACAGCGGATGAATGTTCTTGTAAGAGTGTTCTATCAATCTTTTAGCGGACAGACAATTACTTGTTTTATGTAACTGTAAGTTCTTGTGGCTGTGTTAGGAGCAGTTACTTGGTTTAATAGCTTCTTACAGTTACTTGTTAGTAAAAATGTGTGAGTTAGTGTTCGGGGTGAAATTGTAAAGGAGGGTGAGCTGCTGCAGCGAGGGAGAAGTGACGTCAGTGCACACCTCGCTGGAAATGTCGGTTGGTGTAACGCCACTCTGGGGTTGGTGGAAGTGTGTCCGAAGTTGAACAGTGAAACTTGGGTTGCAAATAATTGATTTTGACAATGAGATGATTTAAGGTGGTGTGAGATTCGTGAACAGGCGACACAGGGGTGGTGATTCGGGTAGGAGAAGAAGCTCCACCAGAGGATGCCCCGGCACATTATATGGCAACAAACGTAGGACTCCATACCATAGTGTGGCTTCAAAATTTGCATAAAATAACACAGAGAGAGGGAGAATTGGCTTTTCCTCGTTATATGTCATTTCATATGGAGGTGCTGTACCAGCTAAGAGGAGTGATGTCTTCTCTGAAACCTCCCCCCAGACCATCACAATTGAAGGCATTAGATGCATAAATGAGAGCAGCAATAGTGAAGAAAAGGGAAGCTATACAGGGAAGAATGAAGAAAGCAATGAAGGCATATCAGGATGCCAGGTGGGATGCACAGTTAAAGAGATGGAGATTAGACACTGTAGAGGGAGAACGATTGTATCCATTTCGGTTGCTGAAAGGAGGGTCTGGAGGAAAGAGTAAGACAGAAGTGGAAAGTGATATAGATGACAGTTTTCTTGAAAGACTGCTAGCAGAACGTCCTCCACCCTGTGACTCTAGGTTGGAGACTGAGAAGACGCAGCAAACAGAGAAAACTTTAGGAGTGGGACGAACAGGTTTAGAGGAGCAGACAACAGGAGTAAGAGGGAGAATGTCAGTGGGAATAATAATTCCAGGAGGATCTGGAGGGTTAGGGTACACAGATCCTGAGCCACGAGAAATTGCATGTACCATGCGGTTACCAGAATCTCTTACGGTACTAGTTACCATTGGACCAGTGGTTTCGATATACAACCCTAGGGAGAGAACAGGTGGAAATCAATAGGAAACAGGAGAAGGGGAAGAGACTATATCTGGAGGGAGTCTTACAGTAAATGGCACAGGTCTGGCTCAGACACCAGTGGAAGCTAGTATTCTGCTGCCAGCTACAGCTGATTCGTAGAGAATGGACAGTGGGTCGGAACCAAGATGAACAGGAACTTTAGCAAACTCTAGGTCAGACATCAGAATGTGGGTTCTACCGGTGAGGGAGTCAATGATACGGAGATATGAAATGGGGATGAGACGAGAAGCATCTAGGGTACTGTTTGAACCACAGAATTTGTGTGAGGGTAACCATTGGAGAAGTCGAAGTTGTGAGAGAGAAAGTCGCACCGTTTTAAGGATGGAGGAGAGTGGGGGTCCAAGGAAAACACAAAGTTGTGATACGGAGGAATCAGGAAATGAAAGGGGTCAGAGAATTTTACAAGTTGCAATGAATGCACCATTGTTGGATGTGGTGAGATTAAAAGCAGAAATGGAAGAGGTGATTGAAGGGAATTTGCCATTGGACAGAATTGAAACATATGACTCAAGCAAGCTGTTATTTGTAGCTAAGGATGTTACTAGAAAGGCAAAGCTAGCTCATGAAGCATTGATACCGTTGACACAAAGGTATGAGGTGGATTTGACAAAGGCAAAATTGATGCAGGGAAACTGCAGATTGAACTATACTGATAAAGACTTGGAAGAAAAGTGAATGACAGGTTTTAAAATGAATGCGTGTCCTCATGTAACGTAACTGGTGCTATGTAAAGCGCTCTGATACGTGATTCAGTTCGGGTTTAGTTCGCGCTATATAAAACTCAGCAAAAAAAAAAGGCACAAATTGGAGAATTGGTGATAGGGATGCGACCGTGGAGAGAATTGGACAAATAGGAAGACAGGTGGGCCAAAAAGAAAAGTGCCAAGAGAGTGATAGGAGATGCTCCGCCTCTGGGTGGAGGGATGGGACACGTAGGAAATTTCCCTCTGAGAGAAGTACAAAATGGGGGGTATATACTTGTGCCATGGAGCCGGGGTGATTTGGCAGCATTCACTAATGATTTTTCTCGGCTGAGGGAAAAACCTGCCGAGTGGTATAAACAAATGGACCGGTTTGTCAATTTTAAAGGTATAATGGATTGATTTGAATACCTTGTTTGATATAGTGGTCCTGGGTGATCTGTGGGCAGCATGTAAAGTTGCAATTGAATGGCCTGCTGCAGAATCAGCTAGAGATTCAGTGAATCATGGTCCTTCACCCGCGGTGGTGAAGAAATATGAGCAAGTGATTACATGGTTACAATCTAATGTAGCTCCTTAGACTGTTGATTAGCTTAAAATTGATCGTACTGCTTAAGATCCTAAGGAGTCGGTGCATGATTATTATGAGCGACTTTTAGTGGCTTTTAAACAGCATAGTAGATTGGACACTCTTGAACAATAAGATATGGGACAGTTTGTTTCGAAGTTTGTGCTGGGATTGAAATCTGATATCAGTTTGATGATACCGCATCACTTGATATGTTGGCAGAACAAGTCGGTGGACAAAATTCTGCGTCATGCAAAATACTGCATTTAGCAGGTGGAGGCGGCACAAAAGAAAGTGAAAGACAAGTTGATGTTGGTTCAGTTGAGGAATTCCGAAAGGCCTGATCTGATGCAAGGGGTTGGAGGAGCGAAGGGTCGAGAAAGATGAAGCGGCAAGGGAATGGGTCAACATATGGTAACCCAACCTGGACAGGGAAGAGGAAAGGGACTGGATGCAGGAACAGAAGGTGATTACTTGTCATTATTGTCACAAAGTCAGGCACTGGAAATGCGAGTGTTGGTTAAATCTGGCAAATCAAATGCAATATGAGGGAGATGGACAGTTGTTCAAGGGTTTGAACATCGTGACAAGGCCTAGGTCCATATATGGAGGAGGTTGTGAGTCACAAATGCAGATACCTCAGCCTCCGAGGATACCAATAAGTAATCGGGTGTATCATCAGATGCCCTATTTTGAAACACAAGACAGATTTGACCGAACTCAAGATCCACGTGAGTGTCAGAGGGGGTACAGGAGATATGCACTTTAGGTGCGGCCCTGGAAGTAGATCAGAGTGGACCGTTTGTAGATGCAGAGGTGAATGGACATCCTGTTACCTTTTTGTTAGATAGTGGAGCTGCGCGCTCCACCATATGGACAGAAGTGGTCCCGAATGTATCCCTTTCAGGACAATTGATTCAAGTGTTAGGAGTTACCAATCAAAAAATGACTAACCCATTAACTGACGAGTTACCAGTGAGAATAGGACTGTTGCAAGACAGACATCAATTTGTGGTGTGCGATTCAAGCCCGGTTTGTCTATTAGGATGAGACCTTTTGTGTAAGCTGAATTGTACTAAATCTTGCACTTCGAGGGGTGTGGAGTTGCAAACCTGTGATGCCGATGCCGATTTTAAAATGGCCAATATGAGCCTGTGCGCAGAAATGTTGTTCTCACGACAGAGAACTTACCTCATGATTTGAGGGACTCAGTGTCTCCGAAAGTGTGGGGTTTCACGGTTGAGGAGATAGGATTGATTCGAGGGGTTGAACCTGTTACGGTACAGGTCAAACCAAATGCTGCATTTCCACAAACTCCACTGTATAAATTGACTCCAGAAACTGTGGCTGGAATAAGACCTGTAATATAGTCTATGATTGCTCAAGGCATTCTGAGGGAGATAAGAGGAAGTCCCTGTAATTCACCTATTATGGGACTGCAAAAGCCTAGTGGCAAGTACAAAATAGTGCAGGATTTACACAGGGTTAATGAAATCGTGATTCCATGTTGTCCTGTGGTACCGAATCCAGCTGTTATATTATATCAGATACCATGTGAGGCAGAATGGTTTACAGTCATAGATTTATGTCAAGCATTTTTCTCTACACCACTCCACGAGGATAGACAATATTTATCTGCATTTAGGATGGAAGACCGTGTGTTAACATGGTGTCATATCCCTCAAGGGTCTACAGAAAGCCCCTGTATCTTTATTCAGAGTTTGAAAAAGATTCTTGACGGGCTGGTGATTATCCGGAGCTCAGTTCTGGTTCAGTATATTGACATCCTTTTGGTTGCTTCAGAGGCTGAGGATGCTTGCACGATTGACACTGTGGGTTTGCTGAATCATTTGGCAGAGAATGGACAGAAAGTGTCCCCAAACAAGCTTCCGTATTGTCAGACAGGAGTTCAGTATCTCGGTCACTGACTTGAGAAGGGAAAACGAAGAGTGTCACCAGATCGCATAGAGACGATTCTGCAAATGGAAACTCCGAAAATACAGAAAGAAGTCTGCATGTTTATGTGAATGGTCGGCAATTGTCGACAGTGGATCCCAAATTTTTCACTGCAAGCAATGCCGCTATTTCAGATGACTCAAAAGGACATCAGTGATCTGGTTCCATGGGATGACGAATGTTTGAGAGCCTTTCACGAGCTGAGAGAGAGAGCATGTCGTGCTCCAGCTCTGGGAATGCCAGATTACAACAAAGCGTTTTTGCTTTTCTGCTGTGAGAAGGAGGGATGTGCATTAGCGGTCATTGTAAAGACACATGAAGGTGCTCGTAGACCAGTGGTTTACTTTTCAGCTACATTAGATCCAGTAGCTTCTGCATTGCCCTGATGTCTCAAATCCATTGTTGCAACAGGTGTCAGCATTGAGAGATGTGAAAACATAGCGATGGCAATCAATGTCGTGCATGCACAGCTGTGTTTCTCTGAAGAGTTATAAAATTTGCTGTGCTTCCTGGGTATCACTCTCTGAACCAGAGTATATCAATAAACAAACTTAATTGCATCCCCATAATCATTGGGAATGTCCCACGGGCACTGGTCAAGTTCCCTTTTTCCGACAGATGAGTGGTTTCAAGAAGAAAGTTTTGGCGCTTCTTGAGGCTCTTACACCACAAGAAAGCTCCAGGTTTGCGCCAGGTACCTGGGAGTATTGAAGTGAAGGGCGTTGTGCGTCAGAACAACTATCTTTAACTGAATATGTGCTTCATAAGGCAACCATTTGAGAGATTTAAGAACTGGGGATATGTGCTGGTTTCGCTTAGTGCCTGTAACCAGTCTAGCTGCTGTGTTGAGTGATGCTCTTAGTGGAGCCAGGGAGTATTTGGGAAGGCCACAAAGGGTCGCGCTGCCGTAGTCTAGCCTAGGCAGGACAGGCTCTTGCACCACCTGCTTGAAATCTTTTTGTACAAGGAAAGGTTTGATATTTCTGAGTGTCCTCGTCAAGTGGTTTGCTCCCTTGCATACCTTACTGATGTGATTTTTCATATTCAGGTGCTTATTCAAGGTGACTCCGAGCGATATGGCTATGATGAGAGGAGTGCAGTTGAAGGCAGTGAGGTGATTCAACCAGAGGTCAAACTTGGGGGTGTGGTTCAGAGGGGAGATGATCAGGATTTCCGTTTTGGAGGTGTTGAGCAGAAGATTGTTCTCAGTTTTGAGTAGACGTCAGGGTCGAGTTGAGAGAGATGATGTGTTCGGGGGAAGAGATTTTCAAATAGAGTTGCATATCGTCCGCATACGTATGGAAAAGAGTGTTTGAGGAGTTTAAAGAGTTAACTAATGGTTCCAAGAACAGGTTGAAGAAGATCAGCGATAGGGCTGATCCTTGGGGAACCTCCATGAGAACTGGAGAGGGCTGAGAGAGACAGTGGTTTGCCTTGACCCTTTGAGATCTGTGGTGGAGGGAAGACGAGAACCATTGTAGCACCTGACCAGAAATCCCATCCTATTTCTTAAAGTGGCAAGGAGGGTGTCATGATTAACCGTGTTGAATGCAGAAGAAAGGTCAAGGAGGATCAGGAGGCAGGATTCGTTTTGGTAAAGCATTTTTAACAAGTCATCCTTGATGTGAGTCAGAGCTGACTCGGTGCTGTGCCCTTCCGAAAGCCTGATTGATGCTGGTCCAGGAGTTGGAAATTCTCTATATGCACACAGAGTTGGGATTGTACACATTTTTCTATGAGTTTCTCTAGGGTGGGTATGTTGGAGATGGGCTGGAACTTATTGAGATCCGCTTTGTCAGCGTTATTTTTTTTTAGTATAGGTAATACCTGAGCTGCTTGTAGGCTGTCGAGGATCATGCCTTGTGAAAGCGAGGCGTTTGCAATCCTTGTCCAGGTGGGGACAAGCACATTCTTGATATCTTTGAATATGGCCGGGGGTAACGAGTCACTGAAGTGGTTGGATGGGTTGATATTCAAAAGGATCTTGTAGATGTCTTTTTCACTAAGTGGAGTAAAGGTGCACCATGACGCATTATTCGTGGTGATCAGGCTGGTAGATCTGTGCTTTCCTGAGAGGTCATGGGATGGTATGTCCCTAGAGGAAGACAATAGAGTCTTCTTAGAGGCGAGGTCAATAAAGATGATTCTTGCTTTCTCCGTGAAGAAAGCAGCAAGTTTGTCGCAAGAGGGTGGGGTGCCACCAGGGTCAGAGTGGTTGGGACCTACTACTGATTGCTGTTTGGACAATTCGAAGAGTTTCTTGGGGCACTTTGCCACTTGGTCCAGTTGGTGTCTGAAGTAGTCAGACTTAGCACTCTTGATTTGTTTGTTGTAGAGGCTCCTAGCCTCTCTAAGGAGTTTTAGTGGTTCCGAAGAGGGATTGGATCACCAGGAATGTTCGAGTGCTCTAAGGTTGTGGCATTCCATGTTTAATTTGTCAATATACCAGGGTTTGGATATTTTTATTGAGGCATTTTTTTGTTGGATTGGAGCAAAGTCATCCATGATGTTGGAGATGGTCGACTTGTAGGAGTCGGTGAGTGACTGTATCTCAACCAGGTTGGCTAGGGAGGCCAGGGCCAAATTACAGTGGGCCGCTATTTCAAAAGGAGTCTATTGATCTGGGGTCCCTTTTCCATATCTTTAATTTTGCTGGTTGAGCCAACCTCATTGACATCTCCCTGTTAATATAAAAGAGGATGCAGTGGTGGTCGGGCCAGTCACACGGGGTAATGGAATCCACGGTGATGGTCTGCTCTTTGGAGATAATAAGGTCTAAAGTTTCTCCTTTAATATTAATTTAATTCAGTGGAGATGTTAATGACAAGAGCTAAGACACAGTATTTAACGAATAACAGATTTACAAAACTTGAGCAGGTTATATTGGCTTCTGAAAATGTCACCTTGACATGCTGTACCACCTGGAATCCCGCCACATTGTTGCCTCTTCCGCAAGAGGAAGGAGAGGATTGTGAAGAGCATGAATGCCTAGATGTTACTGAGCTATCTACCAAATCCAGACCTGACATTGTTGATGAACCTCTACTTGAATCTGATTTGGTCCTTTTTGTTGATGGTTCATGCTTAAGAGACAATGTAAGGTGTTTGAGAGCAGCGTTTGCTGTGTGCACCATCTTGGGGGTGGTGGAAGCTGCTTGTTTGAGAAGAGTATACTCTGCTCTGGTGCCCGAGATAATTGCTCTGATACGTGCCTGTATCATCGCGGATTGAGTCCAAGTGACTATCTATATGGACAGCTAATATGGGTTGGGAGTGGTTCATCATTTTGGGCAGTTATGGTCACAGAGGAGTTTTTTGACGTCCTCAGGATCCCCAAACGTAATGGAGAATATGTGCGCCAATTATTAGACTCATTGCAGAAACCTAAGGAGATTGCAGTAGTAAAATGTGCAGTCCATGAAAGAGGAGAGGACTTTGTAACAAAAGGAAATAACTATGCTGATGAAGTAGCTCGTTTTTGTGCTATACATTCTCATGTTTTCAATGGAGAATATATAGTAGAGAGCACAGAAAAGACCGAGCTCAGCATGATGATAGCTGTAGCCGATACTTGGGATGAGGTGAAGCGGCTGCAGGCTGAGGTCCCAGAGGAGGAAGCTGTATCATGGGTTAGAGCAGGCTGTAAAAAGAAAGAATATAGCATTTGGGTGTCGATAGATAATAGAGCAGTACGACCTAACTGTATTTTGAGCCCAATGGCAAGGCAGATTCATGGAGCAGTTCATCTTGGGAGAGATGCCACGATGCAGGTGTTTAGGCAAATATAGTTTAACCCACGTTTTCGTGTGTATGCCGAAGCAGTGTGTCACAGGTGTGTTACATGTCAACAAATGAGTGTTGGAAAGAGAACTGTGATTTCAATAAGTCACATTGGAAGACCAGGAGGTCCTTTTAATAGGATACAATTGGATTTTATCAAGATGCCCAGGTGCAATAGGCTGAGATATGTTTTGGTGGTGGTGTGTATCTTATTGTGTTGGCTTGAGGCATATCCAATTAGACGATGTGACAGTCTCACAGTGGCAAAACTGCTATTAAGGAAACTGATACCGCGTTTTGGATTTGCAACATCAGTGTATAAAGATAGAGGAACACACTTCCAAAGCGAAATCATGAAATTGTAGTGTGCAGCTTTGAACATTGATCAAAGATTGCACTTTAGCTACAGGCCTGAGGCATCTGGTATTGTGGAACAGATAAATGGCACAATCAAGATGAGAGTATCAAAGGTTTGTTCGTCAACTTTTTTAAATGGCCGGACGCTCTGCCATTGGTATTAATGACTCTGCTTAGCACTCCTGATAGAAGGACAGAACTTTCTCCTCATGAGATATTGATGGGAAGAGCTATGCATTTGCCTACGGTGCCAGCTACAGCATTGATAAAAATCACGGATGATTTGGTTTTTGATTATTGTAGGGGACTGGCAGATGTGGTTAATAATTTGTCCCACCAGGTCGAGACTGTGACTGCATCCACCTCGAGAGACCTGTTGCATGATCTTAACCCTGGTGACTGGGTGCTCGTCCGAAAGCATGTGAGGAAGAGCTGCCTCGATGCTCGTTGGCGAGGACCATACCAGGTGATTTTGGTCACAAGTACAACGGTGAAGTGTGGAGGATTGCCGAACTGGATCCACACTTCACATTCCCATAGATTTTCAGAACCTGTTGAAGAAATGACTCCCTGGGTTCTGAAAAGTGCCACTGAAAGTTCAACAGGAGAGGAAGGAAAAGGTCAAGTTGTAAGAACTCCTAGTGAGGCTGGACAATCAATTGAGCAAGGAACAAGAGATCAAGCTGCTCAAGAGTTAAGTTCAGATTCTGAAATAGATGAGATTGCAGAAGTGAACTTTGACCCAGACCAGAGCAAAGAGCCTATTGAAGAAGGATCAGATCGAGAGGAAGAAAGGAGAGCAGGTGCAGAAACAGTGATTTGACCTGCAAGAAAAGAGAGGCTAAATATAAGGCTTGCATCTGAGAAAAATCTTGCTCCGATTCCTGAAACATCTGAATCAGATCAAAGTGAAACCGAAGAGAGACCGGATGGTCTAAGACAATCCAGAAGAGAGAGGGTACCATCCCAAAAATACGCATCTCCTGAGTGGACGTACTTGGCTGCAGATGCAGGGACCGGAGAGATCCGGGGGGCTGGGGACCGGTACAGTGAGTCACGAAGAGAGCACTCTGACAATTGATATTCAGTTGCTGGTTCCTGGAGCTGATGCTTATGGAATTCTGACTCTAACTGTTCCCAATCCACCAAGGCTGAGTGGTTTGCGATTTCTGATCCTTAACCAGTGTGTTTTCCCTACCTTTGGTCGACAGCCCACCGCACAGGAAATGGGAGAAATTTGTGCAGAGATTCTGCAGCTTGTTCCTGCTATGCTTAAATCTAATATCATTAATGATGAAGCATGAACTGTGAAAGAAGCCTTTAGAAAGAAGATAACATAGGCCCAAGTGGAATAAGATGTAAATTAGGGACTTTCAATAAAAGAAGAATTGAGGGCTAGGGCTGACTACATCGCTTCAATAGGTTAATATTGTTGGACTGAAAATTGCAATAATCGAATGGAAAACAGAAAATAAAAATACATTGTAAATAGCAGGATAAGGCAAAGCAAAAAAAAAAGAGACTTTGTTGATTTCGTTTGCGCCTCAAGAAATCCAAACAGTGGTTCAAAATGGGGTCTGGAAATTCAGGACGCAGGCAGAAGTGCATAATTGGTACCCTTATTGTTGTGGTGCTTATTGTCATAACTGTGGTGATGTTACATCTTTGGTTGGGTCTCATAATGCTGAAAAGAATGGGAAACAGGCGACACTTACCCCACCTGTCTCAGATATAGAAGAGGGTGGATCTGCAAAAGATAAAGATGTGATCAGGGAAACTAGTGGGATATTACACACAGATTTGTCAAAAGGTGATTTCAAGTTGAATGCATATGCTCATTCGTTGAATGAGTATGTTGATACAATGGAAGCAAAAGACTGCTATGTGTGTATGCAACTGCCAGCATCAGTAGATGAAGGCATTCAATATCATCATTTACCTTTAACATATGGCATCCTATGTAGTATGTTGTTGAGCATGTTTTATAGTAAGGCACATTTTGAGTACTATTTCTCCAATTAAGATATAGTACTCTCAGAAGTTCCAGTTCTTAAGTACATGAATAAATATGATTACTATAAGGAGGTAGAGAGGATGTCTACGTATTTTGTGCCTACTATTACGTTAGATACATCTTATGCCCATAGACACAATCTGACCTGTATGTTATCTGACATCAAGAAGAAATTAGTAGATCAGATAGAAGATCAGCATAGGCAGACTTTATTTAGACCTGATCCGAAGCATAAAGTTATTCCATGGACCCAGGAAGAATTAGATCATAAGGCAAAGGGAAGTTCTGGTCCAATAGATTTAGATTCCCAGCAAAAAGGGTAACTGTGCCTTAGACACCATTTAAAATATTATGACAAGATATGTGTGGGTGAGAGTGATAGTGAATACATTTTCTTAATTGAGAAATAAATAAGGAAAGCGCTGTTGGATAAATTAACCATAGTACCAAATGTGTATTTTGTGTGTGGAAAAAGTGCTTATGTGAAATTGCCTAAGAATTGGAATGGTGCATGTTATTTGGCTGTGGATTTCCTAAAATCTTCCATGTGGATTATTTATGGCCTTTGGAAGGGACAGGATCTCACAGAGGAAAACATGGTGCAAGTGCAGGAGAAATTGTTGGAGAGATTTGGTGCCATGATACCTAGCTTTAGTGAATAAGCTCTCTGTGAATGCGGCCCAAATCAAGTTACATGTTGATAGAGAGATGGTTTCGATAAGGGCTATGGTTCTTCAAAATCTGCTTGCATTAGACGTGTTATTAGCAAAAGCCAGAGGAGTCTGTAAATTATTGAAAGTTCAACAGTGATGTACTTATATTCCTGACAATAGCCAGGATATAAGGAAGTACATTAGTAATATTTTTAGAGATACATCAAGATTTACGTGATATGGCTGCCGATGGATTTTGGGAACACATTGGTAAGGGATTTGGAAAGGTTGGAAGCTGGTTTGAAAGTCTGGGACAAGGAGTAATGGGATACATCTTGAAACCTATCCTAATAGATGTAATTTGTAAAATAGCACTATTGGGAGTCATCAAGGCTTACAAATAAATGGCAAAGGGCACAACATATGGAAAATTCATTGAAAAAGCGAGAGCAGCAGTTGGAACGGCTGCAGGACAGTCATTATCTGCACCTTAAAGGGTTAGAAAGATTTAGACAGGGATGGCAAGCTACAACGTCTGTTTAGATTGGTCTTTTCTACAAGGAGAAAACTGTGAGAGGATAGAATTTTGGTGTTATGGCACCAGTCATAAGAGGGGGGTACTGATAGAGCGCTTACAGCACTCTAGATTGTACGGGTGCACTATACTCATGGTCTAAACGCACTCACATGTATTTTTGTCGTTTGCAGTGTTTCATGATTATTAAGATGCATTTTTCAAAGGTATCTTAGCATTGAATTGTAGTATACACATTTAAGTAGGACTTTGTATGTATTAAAATAAACCTATAATTCCTATATGTATAATGTGCAGGATGAAATTATACTTGTGCAATGTAATTTGTGTTTAGTTCAAGTTGCCTGCATTGTAGGCCCAAACTGCACGTTGTTTTGAGTTTCATTTCTCCTTGGTGGCTCAAGAATTATAATTAAAAGAATCATTTTTGTGTTCCAAGACAGTGTGTTCTCACCTTACTGCAGGTGCAGGAATTCAACCTCATTAATCTTAGATTTAAGGAGATACCCGGAATGTCTTCGAAGAAACCTGGAAGGCGAAAAGGGAGGACTCCTTTCGTGTCTGGCCTATCTGAAAACCAAGGCCACTAGAAGCGGCACCAATTTAATTAAAGCTTCTGTGGGTGGAAACTGACAGAAAATATTGCAAATGGAAAAGTTACCTTGTGACGAATTGTGGGTTGAACACTGCCTTTTTGTATGATGCGCATGGATGGATTAGAGAGACCTGCTTGTTTTCGGAGGAGAAGGAGCATCTTAGAATGAGCTCCATAGCTTTAAGCTATTAGACCCATTTGATGTGAGTACTTCTTAGGAAGTCAACACGTGCTGACACCTTTGGGATAAGATATCGAGGAAATAGCAACGATTTACAGGTAGAGTAGAGTAGGGAAAGATACCTTTGTTGTTTTCTCTAATAAAAAGAGAATTGGACTCAGCTTCTATTCTTTGTTGCATATTAATCTTGGAGTTCATCATATTATGCCTTTTGTGTTGAATAAATTATATTCGTAGACTAGGCTTTGTATTGATTTCTATGTACCTATATACTCTGATATTGAGGTGTGTTTATATTCAGTTATTTTTGGCCTTATAATAAATCCACAAAACTGAAATTCGGAGTCTGTGGTCCTTTAAAAGCATTTCTACATTGAAAGTATAACCTTGAATTATTTTACTCCCCTCAAACACTTTTAGCAGGCTATAAAAGACCATCTGATTTGAATGTAGTAGGGAAGGCAAGGAGTAAAATTTAGCATAATCAGACTAAATATATTTTGTGATCTTTCATATGAAATTAATGCACTATCCATATGTAAGGCCCACTTGAGAAACCTTTTTCTTTCCTTTCTTTCGTAATTGTTGCTTACTCATAATTCCTGAGATCAGCACATCTAAGACAGCTTAAGTTGCATTTATTCACAAAACAAGTTTTTGAATTGTTCCAACTTTGATGGATTCTGTCCATCCTGTCAAGAGAAAGGAGTTCTTCCACCAAGCAATGGATTACTTCAGAATCAAAATGTATGCACTTTTCACAAGAAGATGTATTATTGTACTATTTCTGCATCATAAATGAATGCACCTCAAGTAGTTCCTGCTACGAATTATTGACATATCTATCTATCTATCTATCTATCTATCTATCTATCTATCTATCTATCTATCTATCTATCTATCTATCTATCTATCTATCTATCTATCTATATTTTGCTGGTGCTCGGACATTGCTCAAAAGCCTGCGGACAATGCAATTGAATTTTTACTGGCTGTCCAATAAATCTTGATACAGTCTTAAATCCACCTCGTGCCCCTTTAATCCATTATCAGACAATCCTTGCCTGTTTATCTCAGTTTTGCAGTTTCCTGCATTCTCCTGTTGTGATGTGTTTTGCATCTTTCTCTCCTCCTCCTTTCTGTTTTCTGTATTCCCTCTCATGCCGAAAAATTAGTGCCTGTCTCCAAAAATTAGTTCCATGTCCCCAACCGTATACATACTTATTTTAGGCTAGGAAACAATTGATTTGACTCCCATAAACAGAGGCTATTTACCTCTCTCGTTCACTTCCTATGTTTCGAGACCTTTGAGTAGCATACAGTGTGTGGTCTTAGTGAAACCATCTGCCACCTCGATGATTCAATAGGTGTAGTTCATTTGCTTTTGTTTTTCACCTGTGTGCGAAACCTTTAAATTAATTTTTTGTGCATTCGTACGGAGTCTTTTCTAGATCCTGTGATTTCTTTATCGTACGTAATGGCAGCTTTGTGGTCAGTGCGCGTTCGCATAACAGGATATTTAAACAAACAGCAAGATCTGGATGTGACAAGATTTCAAGTGCTAAATATAGTAAATTATGCGAAAACATGTGAACTGCTTCTCGGGAGCTTAACACTGTTGTAGTTATTGATCACAAACTGGATTGATTGATCGAGCTATAAACATTTACATGTTGCAACAGACAAAATGACAGCTAATGTGTATCAGCAGCAGCTAATGGGACTGCGCTAACTAACCTGTTCTGTGATTATTTAGAGTGACATATGAAATAGCGCAATTACATTTATATGATAATCATATATGTTCTGTTTGAAAGATTCAATTCTTAAAAGCTATAGGGTGCCTAAAATGTAGATAATCAGATTGAGTGTACTTAAACTACAGTCATATAGTAGGCTTCTTATCAATTTAATTTAATAATGTGCTTCGAACCGAAGGAGACAAAGAATGCAAATTAATCGTGTTTTCATTTTTTTATGGATATTGACAGCGAATAGAGATATCTAACTATTAAGTCTGTCTGTATTACCCTGAAAAAATCAATCAGAAAGGGATACGAGGGAAAGGAAGGCTATATAGGGCGGTCCCCCACTCAACAAATCTGAAACAAGAAGCCCTATTCAGCCTGCACGCTGTAAATCTAAGACTCCGTAACTCAAGGGGCCATGCCTCCTATTGGCTCACCAAGCGGCCAGATCAGGCCAGTACTGTGTTACAGGTCCGGACATGCCTTAAAACATACAAACAACACTGTGCACAAGGTACAACACATAAAGAAAATATGTGTGAGAGCAAAGAAAGTACCTCACGGACGTGACACCCGAGGGGGTTCCCGGTCTGTGAATGACCGGTCTACCCACTTCTCATCATCGGTTACTTTCCTTGCTAGGAGGATGAAAAAAAGTGCAGAAAGATGTGCACAAAACAGGATAAAGAGACAGAAAGGGAGTGTACAAATACACTACCTAGTAGGACAGAGAAAAGTGTTCAGGAAAATTTTTTGACAAGTACCTACACCCAACACCAACAGACATAAAATATAAAAAAGTGAGGTTTGGCTGGCTGAATCGATTTTATTCTGGTGCTGCCAAACTGCACTGTTTTTAAAATTGGGTTAAATTGATACCATTCGATGTTGTAACTGGACCAACATGTTTCATTGCCTTGTCATTGGCAATTTCATCAGGGCAAATGGTTGGGTCTCTTATTCTTAATCCTCCATTTGGAAACCTTGTGCTCGCAAATACTGGGTATACCGTCGAGCATTAAAAGGACGGCGTGTCAAACGATCACGGGTCCGTCTTGGAGACTCCTCAATGTGAGTCACCGCAGCCGAGTCCCTCCGGCGCTTCCGACGTCTCAAGCGCCGGAGGGACCCGGCTGCGGTGACTCACATTGAGGAGTCTCCAAGACGGACCCGTGATCGTTTGACACGCCGTCCTTTTAATGCTCGACGGTATACCCAGTATTTGCGAGCACAAGGTTTCCAAATGGAGGATTAAGAATAAGAGACCCAACCATTTGCCCTGATGAAATTGCCAATGACAAGGCAATGAAACATGTTGGTCCAGTTACAACATCGAATGGTATCAATTTAACCCAATTTTAAAAACAGTGCAGTTTGGCAGCACCAGAATAAAATCGATTCAGCCAGCCAAACCTCACTTTTTTATATTTTATGTCTGTTGGTGTTGGGTGTAGGTACTTGTCAAAATTTTTTCCTGAACACTTTTCTCTGTCCTACTAGGTAGTGTATTTGTACACTCCCTTTCTGTCTCTTTATCCTGTTTTGTGCACATCTTTCTGCACTTTTTTCATCCTCCTAGCAAGGAAAGTAACCGATGATGAGAAGTGGGTAGACCGGTCATTCACAGACCGGGAACCCCCTCGGGTGTCACGTCCGTGAGGTACTTTCTTTGCTCTCACACATATTTTCTTTATGTGTTGTACCTTGTGCACAGTGTTATTTGTATGTATTACCCTGAAACCAATGGAGATGTTAGACTTTTGAGTACTTTTGCATAACAGAGTCAGCAAACTAAATGATTCAAGTATACGGAATGGAATGTATTTCGTATTATATATTAGCATATTATATTAAGTGATTATTGCACACATTTTACAACTTGTACATTCGACCTTCCGACCATCATTCTTGTGATAGTGAAATGTTGGCGCTTTGTCTGCCTTGCGAATGAAAACACCCATGGCCCAACAATCTTCAGTTACAATTTCTATTTTATTTTTGTTATAACCAGGGAGTATACGTGTATGAATATTTTTTGTGGAATAAGAAAAAAATAATTTTCTAAAAAACAGTGTTGATGAGACGATCTTCCCCACCTTTTCTACTTCCAAACATTCTAGAACATTCATCTCCTGTGAACCCACTTCTCTCATGATGGTTACCATATCTTGTAAACTCCACCTTTTAGTACAGTGTTTCAATATGTTGCATCTATGTTTGATCTCTTTAACTCCCATGCATGCAGATGTACTCATAGACATATTTCCTGATGGCCTGCTAGATATGTATCAGCCCACCTCAAGTTTATATTCTCTTAGGTTGATAGCTGTAATTCTCTTGTTAAGGTTGAACACTTGTTCTCCTATCAATTAAAGTGCCTTACTAGGAGTTTAATATTCGTGCTCTCTTCCATGAAGGTTGGTATTTTTAGATGAAAAATGACTTCAATTGCCTGTTTCTATTTGTAGAAACCCTATAAGTGATTTAGTGCCTGGTTTTGAGCTTGTTGAATAGGGTGCTCTACCACAAATATGGCAGAATGATTTGCTCGCCAAAACCTTGGTCTTCCAAAGGCAGGAAGTGGAAAAGGGTCTACATTTCAGACGTATCACTCAAAGTCTGATGTGCATAAATAAAAGATGCTTAGTGTTTCAAGAACCTTTATCTGTGTGCATCTCATATAGTGCAGGGGAAATTAGTTACAGGGCCTTTGACTGATTCATCCAGCTTAGTTTAGTAAGATATTGATGCTACCTTAATACATATTGCACTTGTAACATGTATTTGAAGTATTCGAATGTCAAACAATACCCAGACAATATATTGGCCCTGATGAAGTGACCCTTATGTTGCGAAACACGTGTTGGCCTCTTTCTGTTTGTGACATAAATAAAATTGAGATAATTCAATCAATTAATATTCTTGTGCCTAGGACATCACTGGGTATCATTTTCCATAACCTACATAGAGTATTGATTTACTACCTCTTCTCAGATCTCAAACAAAGTAATGTTGTGCCCTTTAGTATTCAATTGACCCTTTACAGTCAGTCTATGGACTTCTTCCTCTGATGGGCCAATGAAGTAGTGACCATTGGAGGAAGAACATTATACCATTACAAAATATAAGAGCTTGTTTCACAAAGTATTGGGTAAGTTTGATCTACCTAAAACTTTGATGTGTTCTTGTACTGGAGTTCAGTGAGCAAAACTATTTTTATCTTCTATAAAGCCTATATTATGTCAAGATATTTGAGACAGAAAGTTATCTGCTAAACCTATTCTTAATGCATTTATGGACAGAGTGGCCATAACTAACACAAGTGAATAGATTTATCTAGCAGCTCTGAAATGCATGTAATGCATATGATGTCACCCAACTTGTGAAAAATAATCCTACGTGCAGGCATCAACCCAGCTAATTTAAAAGAGGACAAACTCCCCTTGTTAATATCTTAATCTCTAGAAAAACAAAGTGATTATCCATTTAGCAATTTTCAAAATGTATAAGTCTACATGTTTGATTGAATAACTGTTGTATATTCCTGAATTTGTTTTTATTATCTTACAACACTTCAAACAACAACATATGTCCTCAACATAGCTTCAGTAAATTGACATACATAACCGGTTAGTTAGCGCAGCTGGACTGTTCCCATGAGGCACAGGGTCAGACTGATTTGCATATGGCCATGTCTGAACTGGGGTGGCTGAGTGGGCTAAAGAATGGTGATGGATTAAACCCAGATCAGTTGACTGGGGGTGAGTGTTTAATTTGCTCAAACGCTCTGTCCATCATCCCCTTTTGTATCGCTTTGTTTGCCCTAAGTTGGCAGGGTATGCTCAGACGTGAGTCCCTTGCTCACTTGACCACTGGATTCAAGATAGCCTGGCTGATGAGGATTATGAATCCGAAACCGGTCCCAGGATGCTTGTTTCCGGTCCAGGGAAGACATGGCTTGGCAGTTCGGGCTGGACTGTTCCCATGAAGCACAGGGTCAGACTGATTTGCATATGGCCATGTCTGAACTGGGGTGGCTGAGTCGGCTAAAGAATGGTGATGGATTAAACCCAGATCAGTTGACTGGGGGTGAGTGTTTGATTTGCTCAAATGCTCCGTCCATCATCCCCTTTTGTATTGCTTTGTTTGCCCTAAGTTGGCAGGGTATGCTCAGACGTGAGCCCCTTGCTCACTTGGCCACGGCATTCAAGATAGCCTGGCTGATGAGGATTATGAATCCGAAACCGGTCCCAGGATGCTTGTTTCCGGTCCAGGGAAGACATGGCTTGGCAGTTCGGGCTGGACTGTTCCCATGAGGCACAGGGTCAGACTGATTTGCATATGGCCATGTCTGAACTGGGGTGGCTGAGTGGGCTAAAGAATGGTGATGGTTTAAACCCAGATCAGTTGACTGGGGGTGAGTGTTTGATTTGCTCAAACGCTCCGTCCATCATCCCCTTTTGTATCGCTTTGTTCGCCCTAAATTGGCAGGGTATGCTCAGACGTGAGTCCCTTGCTCCCTTGGCCACTGGATTCAAGATAGCCTGGCTGATGAGGATTATGAATCCGAAACTGGTCTCAGGGGGCTTGTTTCTGGTCCAGGGAAGACATGGCTCGGCAGATCGGGCTGGACTATTCCCATGAGGCACAGGGTGAGACTGATTTGCATATGGCCATGTCTGAACTGGGGTGGCTGAGTGGGCTAAAGAATGGTGATGGATTAAACCCAGATCAGTTGACTGGGGGTGAGTGTTTGATTTGCTCAAACGCTCCGTCCATCATCCCCTTTTGTATTGCTCTCTTAAATTAGTATCTGAGCTTCCATTCTTCACCACTAGAAAAATAAGGCTAACATTTCCGTATTAACAACATTTGGAGTGAAGTACCTTATATTGCCGCTTGAAACCCCATAGCGTATTCAGTGATATTTCTTTAATATCTGACAAAGTGCCAAACATGAACAAAAAGCAAATCAAAATTTTCCATCTCAGTCACCCATGCTGAGATACTTTGATCTAATTTTCAATCTCATTTCACCATTAACATCTCTTAAACAAGTGTTGGAAAACGAGATATAAGAATGTGATGAAAGAATTCAGCTAACTAGACTATCTTCAGTTGGACCTATGTGTTGAGAAGGATGGTTGACTAGTGTTAAGGGTTTGACCTTCAAATAAATTGTACAAAATGTAGAATAGTTATATTGTCTGGCTTTTTGTGAACCAAGTATGCCAAGTTTCTTAGAACTTGGAAAACTTGTAGTTGTGCTTATTTAGGACTGGATCTAACAACTCACAAAATGAGTATTCACCAGAGCCTGTGCATCAGACTCAGAAATAATTCTCAACCTCTAAAAAACTTTAGTTGTGCAGGGACTTTTCCTCTTTTCTTCAGACTTCTCTGTTTCATAAGATACATACTTGCTGGGCATGTAATTCCAGATTTCAGGTGTTGGACTTCAAACTTTAGGGAAGATGCATTGTAGAAGATCAAGGTCCCAACTAAGCCAAGGATCAAAGTGTGGGTCCCTACCTTGATATTTAGTTTAAATCAATCAAAGAGATGTGCATACTAGTGCAATCAATCAATCAATCAATCAAGCAATCATTTGTAAAGCGCACTACATACCCGCGAAGGTCTCAAGGCGCTAGGGGGGCTACTGATCGAACAGCCAAGTTTTGAGTATCCTCCTGAAGGTCAGCAGGTCTTGGGTCTGTTGTAGGCTCAGTGGGAGGGTGTTCCATGTCTTGACGGCGAGGTGGGAGGAGGATCTCCAAACAGTGGTTGTTCTTCGGATGCGCGGGACGGTGGCGAGTGAGAGATTGGCTGAGCATAGCTGGCGGTTGGGGATGTAGAAGCAGAGCCGTCTGTTGAGGTAGGCTGGGCCGGTCTTGTGGAGTGCCTTGTGTGCGAGGGTGAGGAGCTTGAAGGATATCCTCTTGTTGACGGGGAGCCAGTGCAGGTTTCTCAGGTGGGGGGTGATGTGGCCGTGGCATGGTACGTCAAAAGTAAGAGTACACTTGCTAGGTCTTTACCACCAGGGAGGAGAGTTATTTAGTTTTTTTGGTAAATTGACAAGTGGGACAGAACAACAAGATAAGGATCATTATATTCAAGCACATCCATAGACTAACCCCCACTGTTCCTAGGATGTTATTAGGCTGCACACACCACTTCTTAAAACACTCTGATGTAATGTAAAACCAGTGTAAGTTGGACTTCTAATCAGTATTCTTCAACTGGCTACCTCTTTACTCACAATAGGAGAGGTCTGTCCTTCCACATTTTAAGGGTAGTCTTCTTGCCACCTTGAAGACACTGGCAAGACATTTAAAGGCTTGCATGCCAGTGATTTATTAAAGTAAAGTCCTGATAACAAAGAGGAGGATTACAGGATAAGGAACATCAACTTATCATGTCCTTTCTGCTATGCAATGAGTAGGCCTTCTACCCATATTCACCCCTGTGTGTAAGAATGCTACTGAAAGAAGGACAGAAGGGTCTTCCATCTTCTTTTCATTCATTTATTTAATGCTGGATATGAGGTTGGCTTTTAGTGTATTCCAAGGTAGTGACTGAATGCAGTGTATAAAGTGCAGCCAGATAATACTGTCTTTCCAATTAATTAATTGCTTTCATATTTTGGTGTTTTTTCTCCGCAAATGTATATTTTTTCTTAATAAAAGCGTGTAGCTGTCTTTCAGTAGGTCCATTTTGAAGGTATATTGTTTCAATGCAGGTTTATATATGAGCCACTGAGACTGACATTTATGGTCAGCAAAATCACACTTAGACTGCATTAGGCTAAAGGGAAGATGCAGCACATTTTGCCCTAGCCCTATAAAACAGGTACACATATGAGCAGAGAACAGTCCTTTTCCAGTCTGTTGGTTATTGATGGTTTATGCATCATAGGTATAGCCTATGAAACACAGAGCCTCTCCTATTTCACAAAGGTTGTGGCAGAGGTGAAGGAGAAGCCATTTTAAAAATGAATATACTACACAACGGTTTCAGAAAAATTAATAATTTTGTAGGTACAGTGTGATATTAATTAGAGTGCTTTTGAAGCCACCACAAGAAATAAGACCACAAACTTGCCAGGGTAAAAAACTGTTTCAATAATTTAAACCTTGGCTCAAACCCCTAGTAGCTAAGGCACAGACCAGAAAACAAAGTGTGTAACATATTTAGCAGTAACAAACCAGTTTAAAAGTCATAGAAATACATATTAAAAACTTCACAACCAATTTCTCAAAAGAGGAAACATTTTAATTACCAAAGGGCCACCAAAACCACAAAACTACAATAAAAGGAATCTGAGTTATACATTTTCAAGATTCCTGTACAAAAAGCAAAAAAGTAAAGTGCCAATCAATAGTCACTGTTGAGGATTGACCTGGGCTCAATTTTATGCTGACTGTGGTAAAGCACTGGTTGGATACCCCAAATGGTCAAAGATATTACCTTCTGTTTTTTTCCTTGAAATGGTAGTCACCATCCTTCCAAAGTGGCAGTGGTATTGCTCTGGATGCTGGATCTCCATTGTAGGAGGTCCTGCTGAAGCCACTTGTTTTGCAGCAAAGAGCTCAGAGTGAGAGAAATTGAAATCTTACAGCTGCTGACGTCCTCTTTCTGGGCAGATACATTTCTGCCTTTGCCCACTCTAGATGTATACCTTTAGACTTAGTCTTTTTATAGAGCTCACAATATTCCATTGAGGCAGAATTGGAGGGGTATGTGATGAAGTCCTCTCGAAATCAGCCACTGTTGCAGCAAAGTCCAGCTGAAGATGCATCGTGATGAAAGTCTAAATATTTTCTCAGTCCCAACTTCTCAGAGTTTCTGGAACATTCCCTCTTGATCCCTTGTTACTTCTAAGGCTCCCAGGACCTCATTGAGAGCAACGGGAAAAAGAAGTCACTTCATAAGAGGCCACCATTAAGGTTGAGTCCTATTCCAGTTCCTAGTGGTCAGCTGGCCACTTCAGGAAAAATGCCTCATGAAGGTTGCTGGAGTTCACTTCTTAGTTCTGGGTATAAGTGGGAGGAGGTCCAGCCCTTAAGTTCTCCACATAGGTCTGACACTGCATGTTCAGTCCTCTTCTGTGCACCTGCAGGCCCAGAGAGTGTTCTGATAAGGGGTATGTGAGGAGACACTTTTGTAGCATTTGCTAGCCAGTGGGTGGGAGCAAATTCTAGATGCTCCATAACCAATAAAGAAAATGTTTGCAAAGGCAAACCCTCCAACTGTGTGCAACAACACCTGTTTTCCTTACTTTAAATTATCCTATAGTGCACTGTTCTAAGCAATATGAAAGATGGCATAGCCTCTCTGCCCTTGGAAGAGGTGTGTAGGCCAACCAGGGGTGTGCTTAGGTAAATGAGAAGTCCCCTCCTCTTCAGCAACACCAAAGTGGTTCTGGGTCAAGGTCCCCTATCCGAAAGTGCTGGTGCCAAATTGGCTACAGAGAGCCCAGGAAACAAAACCCTTTTCTTCCCAAGGTCTCCCTTTTCATGGAACTATAAATGGGCAGTTCTCACATGGGTCCCTTTTAAATTATTAAGGTTTCTGAACCCTCGCCAGAAGCCCTTTCTAAGCTGATGTGTTACATACCTTATACCCAGGTCTTCCTGCCACTAGGTCTAAGTCACTGGTGTTTGTTATGGGAGCAGTTATCACACCTAATTAAGGGGAAGCACTGACAGGTCCATTGTTGGCAGAATATTGCCAATTTGCCTACTGGATGTTCAGGCAGACAAATCTAACTTTTTATAATTCACATTTTCTAAATACTATTTAATAAACATAAAAAAGCGTACTATTTTATCCCAGTAGCCTGCCCCAAACCAAAAGTAGCAGAATTATGAAAACACATTTTGAGCCGATATTGCCAGTTGCAGACATCCTAAATTATTTCCCAGTTAAAAAAGTCTTTGAAGCAAAACTTATTTGTATTGCACTCGAACATTTCGGTACAACGTTGCCCTGATTTGGAAAAATATACTTGTGCGATACGTTGTATTAAAACCACTGTTGGTGTTTTTGTTGTTTTTACTCAGCAGAATGCTCCTGTAACCTTTTACAGAAATGAGCAGGAGGTACTGGTTCTTGAAGTTGGTCAGGACTATTATATACATTAGTGTACGCATTTCAGCCTGGAGAATATGATGTATAGACTGGCACTATGTTTGAAACAATAAAAGCCAACACCAGGGAGAGCATGTCCTACATAAAAGTTAATAATCATAATTTTTTCATAAAGAAACTGGTGCTTGTACACCTCTGTCAAGTAACATTAGTTCTCACAATATGTTATCTGTTGTCAGCTCAGACAGGTAATTAAATACTACACCATAACGGGAATGTACTTCCTCTATTACATTTGTTGCCAAATAAATAACATTCAGCACGTACATTGTTTTTCGTTTCTGTTTATATTGTAGACCGACAGAGCAGTACTTATTAAGAATAATTGATGTACAGACGTTTCTCTCTCAAATGATGTTGTTTAAGAGTCACCAGGCTTAAAGGATGCAAAATTATTAGATAATTAGTGGTATGCATGCAATACCTGATTCTACAAGATGATACCCCGTCATTTTAAATAGTATGATTGAAAAAAACTTTAGAGAAATTAATTCTGTCCTATTTTTGTTGATTGCTTGAAATGAAGGAGTCTGCATTAAACAATAACTCATACCCCAAAACTGACAAGAAATTAAAAGTGAGCTTGTCTACCACTATTGTAGATAGAAAAGCTATGAACGAAAAGTACAAATGAAATGATGCACCATCTTTTGATATGTTTGTTTTTGGCAAAAGACTAATTTACCTTTGAACAAGCAAACCGCTATGAGAAAAATATCAACCTTATGCAGGTCTTTATTCATGAGTGGGACCAGCAGTCATGAAATAGGAGCTAGTGAAAGCAGAGTGTGCTCTCATAACAGGCTTGAGCCTCGCTGAAAACCAAAGCCGCAAACATGCACCTGCTGCTCTGTTATTGTTGGTAAGATAACAAAAACAAGTAATGGGTGGAATACTTGTTTTAATCTCAGCCACTGACAGTTCTACTCTGTTGCCAACCATGCCAACTCATATAGGAACCAGCTATTTGAAAATTAGCCTTTGTCCTACTCCAGCAGGGAACGTATTACCCAAGGTGGATTAATTTGTTGTAGTAGACGGTATTGGCTGGTATGCTTAGATGGGGGTCCCATGCACACTGTGCCACAAGATTGTCATGAATCTCCCACTATTTCTTTTTTTGGTTTCATGGCTGTGAGAGTCGGAGCCTACACCACTAATAAACCATAGTGTAATACCTGTGCTTCCCCCCCTACTACTTGTATTGTGCATTGGATTTACCTAATTGGCTCTTTTAACTTTCCTGTGACGTCATGGACGATCTTGCATTAACTCTGTCAAAAGTCATAGGAGTAGTTGCATGTAGGGTACGAAATGTATTTACATCACCTACATATATGACAAAAATATATGGGTGGCAGGAGCAACATGGTGTTTTGGCTGGTCTGCATTTTAAAAGCATTACAATGATACATGGAAATGAAAAGAGCCTTTGCCATGTAGGAACACCTATTTTACATGATATTGATTCATGCCACAGATAGTAAACCTCACAAAAAGAGGACAGAGTACAGCTGTATGACAAAGACAGCTAAAGACGGGCTACTAACCAAATGAATACATACACTGGGTGTGGCTCATAGGGAGGTAACACAAAGGAGCAAGTACGTGAAAATACCTGAAACTTAAGAGGAAACCCTAAGGGTTTCTTAACACTACCCTTACCCACTATGTAGTGGCATGCTTCATCATAGGGCCGCAACCAACACCCTGGTGCAGACCAAACACACAGGGTGGAGCACTGTTTTTTGTAGAAAGAAGAGAAGAAAGAAGGGGTACATTCTCCAGAAGATAAACACTGTAAGCTTACAGGACTGTATGCCTATTATAAATAAAAAGTTTGCACACTGAAAATTGACCTCAAAGTGTCTAAATGATGGGGAACGGCAAAGGCATTGCAGAATAGACTCTTGACTGAAGAGCTCACACCTTCACCCAATTATACCTGGCAGAATCCTGATGAAGAAATACCCAAACAACAAGCTTAGGCATAGATGTATCAAGATTCCATTTTGCGAATCTTAAATAGCGATTTTTAGCGAATCGCTATTTAGAATTCGCAAAATGGAATGTATGTAAAAAATCGCTTTTATTTAGCGATTCCTTTTTATTCCTTATTTGCGAATTCGCATTTTACGAATTCGCAATTAAGGAATAATTTCCAATGCATTCCTATGGGCCAGGATAGGAATGATTGTGAAGGAATTCTCAAATTGCGAATTCGCAATTTGCTAATCGCAATTTGAGAATTATTTCAAGGGTGCAGGGGTGTCTCAAAGACACCCTGCTGCACCCCTGAAATGTACATGTGTGTGCATATGGCACACATACATGCCCTAAGGGCATGTGTGTGCGTCACATGCCACCCTAAAAAATGTCAATTTGTGCATTTTTAAATGAATTTGTAAATTAACATCAACTACAATTTGGTGTTAATTTGCGAATTCTTAAACATAATTCGCAATGTAAAAATGCTACATACATTGCATTTAAGGAATCGCAAAAATAGCGATTCCTTAAATGCTATAGCAAAATAAGGAATCTCAAATATTTGCGATTCCTTATTTTGCT
This sequence comes from Lissotriton helveticus, assembly GCF_964261635.1. Taxonomy (NCBI): domain Eukaryota; kingdom Metazoa; phylum Chordata; class Amphibia; order Caudata; family Salamandridae; genus Lissotriton; species Lissotriton helveticus. The sequence goes on along the minus strand of NC_136068.1, from coordinate 871,326,976 downwards.
AATTTCTCATACATCCCAAAAGATGCAAAATGTCCGTTTACGATTCGTAAAGGCCGAAATTCTGCGAATTTCGGCCTTAACGAATCGCAAAAGGCTTGATACATCCAGGCCTTAATTCCTCTGGGAATAATAAAGAATCCGTGGGAGGGCTACAGAACCGAATGAATCTAGCCTGCACATCATGTCTCTGCATGGTGTGTGGGCAGACACCAGGTGCGGCCTATGCAAGACCTCATTTGGGCTTGGCAGCGGGCCGGACACCTTGGATAATAGATGTGGTGGCAAATGCCAGGTGAAAGCGATTGCTGAAGTGCGAGTCACGATAACGAGATCAGGACGAGGGTGAAAGGAGAGCAGATCAGACTGCACAGCAAACAAGCGTTGGCAGCGGTCAAGGTCAGTGGGAGAGATTGGCTGCTGCACAAGCCCTGAAGGAGACGGACTGCTGCTGGGCACCCAACACAAAGATAGAGCCCAAATGCTCTAAAGCCATGAGCTGACGCAAGGATGAGCCGGCCTGTTTGGCACCAAGACTGGACTGCAGACGGGTACCCAGAGGGTGGTGCCACGTAGCTGTGATCACCCAAGCCACAGTGCCAGTGCATTGAATGTGACAGACAAAGGGCCATGAAGTACCGGATTACCTGGGGTGATTGCAGTAAAGAAGGGGGGACAGCATCAGTGATTCTGATGGCAGAAGGGAGGCGACTGACAGTGAACCACCCTGCTACCAGAAAGAAGTGAGTCCCAAGTGTTACAGACCTGCTGGGAGACCAGAGGCCAAGTGAGGCACAAGAATATTATGTCCGTGAATGTCAGACATGAAGTCGCTGGGCCCACCCTTGGGGGCAACAAGAGGATCCAGCCTGAAGTCTCAATCACACTTACAACCCTGGATAGGTGAGGGTCCCCAGCTCAGTGAGAAAGATGCTTTGGGGACATTGGCTTGCCTTCCTTGGTGGGAGATTTCGGGTGCCAAAGAGGACCTTGAGATAAGGTGCTAGGATGCTCCACAGTGAAAGTGTTTTGGATTTCCTCCTCAGTACCCCTCCCCGCTGCCTGACGGTCTGACTTTACACCAGACACCCCATCACACAGGAGCAGTGGAGGAGGGGATGCTGGCCCAAAATGATAGAGAGAAGAGGCTGAATCAGTGACCCGACCTACTGACTGGATCCTGAGAAGGGAGCTGCTTGCCTGTTGCATCGCCACCTGTGGTGTGCTTGATTCCCTCAGATAGGGACTGGGACTAGCCATCTATGTTACCTACCTGACTAGGGTCAGCTGGATGGTAGTGAGGGCCCAACCAGAAGGTCTCCCATGGAGATAGTTAAGATAGTCCATTGGCATTTCCTTCATCAAGGCAAATGATGAAGAATCGGGGGTGCACAGCAAAGGTAAGTAACTTTAGAGAACCAATTGTTCAGTTTAGGGTGCTCACGAAGGGTGGTGTTATCCGTCAAAACACCATCATATAATCCTCAAGTTGTGTATGCAGGAACTGCGAATACATCCCCTTCAGAATGGCACACCAAGAGTGATCACAGGAGTGATTCAATATTCAATTGTTTTTATTTTGTATATACTTGTTTTCAGTATTTGTAATGTTCTGGGCTGATATTAACAGCATATCAGAAGACAGCATGTGCCAGTACATTTTAAAGAACTCATTCCCCGTACATTTTAAAGAACTCATTCCCCAATGCATTTCGGGCGGTGAAGCCCTTGGTCACGGAGAGCTGTGGAGGAAGATGAACAGGGTAGGAATAAGTGAATGGTCGGAGAAAAAACTATGGGGAAAGTTACCAGTGCTAACGGTGTGGGGACTTGGGGGCGTTACTTAAAAAGTGCTCGAAACTAAAGTGAGGGTACAGGAAGTGTAACGGACCATTACCGCGGGTGTGCAAAAATTAATATATTAACAACAGACAACTCGATGAACGAGTAAATATGGTCTAGCAAACTTACTTCTAGGTAACGCGTAGCGCACAAAATGCGCTGTCGATCAGCTCGTGGGTCTGGTTTGTCATGCGCCGGTGTGCGAGGTTAGTAAATGAGCAGATAGGTAGAAAGCGGCGTAGGACTCATGCATTGAGAGCTCACAGTGAGACGTATATGTGGGGGCCATATTGGAATAGTAAAAGAGATTCATGGTGGTTAAAAAGAAATTCAGGGTGGTGAAAGGAAAGGTGAAAAGTAAAGAAACAAGGATTACGGCGAAACAGTTATGTACAGTCAATATATAGTAATTACAAATAACAGCTAAATTCAAAACGATCATTAAGCCCATTGGGCTTCTGAGTCTGTAATAAGTAAATCCATTCCAGTTCTCTTTTTAACAACAGTTTGTTGTTATCAGTTCCTTCACACTTGGGGATGACTTGTAAAACAATGAATTTCAATTGGGCGATGGTATGGCGTGCATCAGCGAAATGCATAGCTACATTGGATTTTTCCATTTTTAGCCGTATGTTGGACTTATGTTCATTGAGGCGAGTTTTTATTTTGCGCTCTGTTTTGCCAACGTATAGTTTGCCACACGGGCATTTCAAGGCGTAGATCACATTGGTGGTGTCGCAGGTGGCATCAACTGAAAGTTTGATGTTGTGTCCTTTCATAGGATGTTGTATGCTATTGCCTTTAATGACATTGTTGCAGTGATTGCAATTTAGACAGGGTTGGGTTCCACGATGATGTTTTAGGTGTTTCAGAAGGCCTTCCAAGTATTTCCTTAAAATTTCTGCTTCTGGTGTGTGCAAATATGGGTGGTTTTTCAAAAATGCCCTGAAAGTCAGGTTCATTCTGCAGTATGGGCCAATGTCGGCGTATGATCTTTTTATATGACGCGCTGGCTGTAGAGTACTTGGACACAAGTACCATACGTTGTTCGGTGGCTTTGTGAGTTTTTTTTAGGCTGTCTGATCTAGAAATGTTGGCAACACGTAGTTGTGCTTGGTGGAGTATGTTCTCAGGATACCCTCGGTCACGAAACCTGTCGTGCATTTCCTTAATACGAGTGTCAACAATAGCATCGTCCGATACTATGCGCTTGACGCGCAACATCTGAGAAAAAGGTAGATGCTCCTTCAAGGATCCTTGATGAAAGCTAGCAAAGTGGAGTGCGTTATTACGGTCTGTGCTCTTCCTATGTAAATCCGTGCTGAGACCTTCAGGAGTATTTTTTATAAGAACATCCAAGAAAACTATTTCCTCTTCACTGATTTGCCATGTGAGGTTGATGCGTGGGTCTTTGTTATTGACTTCAGTCAATAAGTTGTGAAGAGAATCTTTGGTGTCGGACCACAGGATAAATAGGTCATCTATGTACCGTACGTACATTATTGAATGGTTTTGAAAGCTTGAATTGGTGTACATGTAATGTCTTTCCCACTGTTCCATGTATGTATTCGCGTATGACGGGGCAGCGCAGTTTCCCATTGCCATTCCGGAGAGTTGCAAAAACCACTGGTTGTCGACTTTGAAGTAACTGTGGTACAGGATGAATATTAACAGTTCCATCAAGAACGTTTGTATGGATGGATCAATGTCACTGTTCAGTAAGGTGTGTTCAATGGCTTCAATTCCCCCTTGGTGGGGTATAGAAGTATATAGCGAGCTCACGTCAGCTGTACAAAGAATGAAAGATTCATTGTAAAGTGTTTGTATTCTGGATAACTTATTCAAAAAGTCAGTGGTGTCTTTGATGTAACTCTTAGCTTTAATAACCAGGGGTTGCAAGTACTTATCGATAAATTTACCTGTAGTTTCATGAATCGATCGCTTGGTGGATACTATTGGCCTGAAAGGTGGGTCTATAAGATTTTTATGAACCTTAGGGCATATGTACATGCTCGGACTTTTGGGATGGTCCAATAACAAATATTTTTTTGTACGTTCCTCAATGACACCATTCTGGTGTGCTTTATTGACGAGGTCTTTCAAAATGTTGTGATATTCATTAGTTGGATTGTAATCCAGAGCCATATAGGTTGTATTGTCTTGTGTATGTTCACTGAGTTTACGAGCATACATCTCAGCATCAAGGATGACTAAAGCACCGCCTTTGTCTGCTTTTGTAATTTTGATGCGTGGGTTATTGGCCAATGATTTGAGAGTATCGCGATCTTTATTCGTGAGGTTCTGAGATTTCCTGGGTATTTTAAAATTGATCTTCGATAAATCTTTACGAACCAGGGTCTCAAATAGGTCAATGCATTTGTGGCTGATTGGTGGTTGGTAAGTACTGGGGGGTCGAAGGCCTTTGAGTTGGTCATCTTTAATAATAGTGTCAGTGGGTAGTATGTTATCAAAAAAATGACGTAGTCGCAATTTTCTGGTAAACTTGAACGTGCTCACTTCAAGTTCTAGCAAGTTGGTGGGAGTTGTAGGAATGAATGAAGTGCCTTTTTGTAACAGATCCATTTGGTGATTTGATATGTCTTCCTTAGAGATGTTGATCACGAGACTGTTTTCTTCTTGGCTACCGTGCTCCTTGTGGCAGGTGGACTCTTTTCTTTTTCTTTTTCTTTTGGCCTTGCTCCTCCTGAGTCTTCGAGTTGGTCCGGGCTGACCTCTAAAAAATGACGACTGGATGTAGTTGATTCACTTTCCATGGTCGAAGTGCTGGCTTGTTCACGCTTAGGCGGTTGTCTAGAGGTTGGTGGCCGTCTAAACGTGCGATTGGTAGAATCTGTGTCGGATGATGAAGTGTCGGTGTTGGCGTTTGATGGTCTGTTGCGGCGTCTTTGAGCATAGACGTCGGCCCAGGAATAAACTTCGTCGAGTTTATAGTCCAGCGTGTCCCGACGGAACTTTCTAACTTTGCGATCACTGATCTCTTTCTGATATTTATCAAGCAAGATTTTGGTGTCATTTAGAGTATTAGTTAACTCCTCTGGTGTCAATAAGTTTCTCATCTCATCATCGACTTCTTTAATTTCCACTTCTAGATCTTTGAGTATGCTAGCCAATTCTTCTACGATCAGCAGTATTAAGTCAAGACTACATTTGTTCAAAATTCCATTCCATTTTTCTAAAAAAGTCTTGGAATTTTTGCAGAGAGACGGTTTTAATGCTATTCGTAGTCCGCGCGGGATTCTGAGTGCCCGGTGATACCGCAATAAGGTGCTCGCATGGAGCTTCTGATTGATGTGTCGCTTAGATAGGTAAATTAGCTGTTTCACACATTGTTCCTTGTTTCTAGATGTAGTGGAAGGGCTGATATCTTCCTCTATCAGCGCATAAATACGTTCTTTTTCTGAATCGTCAAAAGCTAACGTGTGGGCTCTGGCTTCCGTGCTTTTGCTTATTTCGTCAAATTGCATGGTTAAGGCGTGCTACCCGCCGTGGGCGGAAATCCAATTAAACAAATGATGAAGAATCGGGGGTGCACAGCAAAGGTAAGTAACTTTAGAGAACCAATTGTTCAGTTTAGGGTGCTCACGAAGGGTGGTGTTATCCGTCAAAACACCATCATATAATCCTCAAGTTGTGTATGCAGGAACTGCGAATACATCCCCTTCAGAATGGCACACCAAGAGTGATCACAGGAGTGATTCAATATTCAATTGTTTTTATTTTGTATATACTTGTTTTCAGTATTTGTAATGTTCTGGGCTGATATTAACAGCATATCAGAAGACAGCATGTGCCAGTACATTTTAAAGAACTCATTCCCCGTACATTTTAAAGAACTCATTCCCCAATGCATTTCGGGCGGTGAAGCCCTTGGTCACGGAGAGCTGTGGAGGAAGATGAACAGGGTAGGAATAAGTGAATGGTCGGAGAAAAAACTATGGGGAAAGTTACCAGTGCTAACGGTGTGGGGACTTGGGGGCGTTACTTAAAAAGTGCTCGAAACTAAAGTGAGGGTACAGGAAGTGTAACGGACCATTACCGCGGGTGTGCAAAAATTAATATATTAACAACAGACAACTCGATGAACGAGTAAATATGGTCTAGCAAACTTACTTCTAGGTAACGCGTAGCGCACAAAAAGCGCTGTCGATCAGCTCGTGGGTCTGGTTTGTCATGCGCCGGTGTGCGAGGTTAGTAAATGAGCAGATAGGTAGAAAGCGGCGTAGGACTCATGCATTGAGAGCTCACAGTGAGACGTATATGTGGGGGCCATATTGGAATAGTAAAAGAGATTCATGGTGGTTAAAAAGAAATTCAGGGTGGTGAAAGGAAAGGTGAAAAGTAAAGAAACAAGGATTATGGCGAAACAGTTATGTACAGTCAATATATAGTAATTACAAATAACAGCTAAATTCAAAACGATCATTAAGCCCATTGGGCTTCTGAGTCTGTAATAAGTAAATCCATTCCAGTTCTCTTTTTAACAACAGTTTGTTGTTATCAGTTCCTTCACACTTGGGGATGACTTGTAAAACAATGAATTTCAATTGGGCGATGGTATGGCGTGCATCAGCGAAATGCATAGCTACATTGGATTTTTCCATTTTTAGCCGTATGTTGGACTTATGTTCATTGAGGCGAGTTTTTATTTTGCGCTCTGTTTTGCCAACGTATAGTTTGCCACACGGGCATTTCAAGGCGTAGATCACATTGGTGGTGTCACAGGTGGCATCAACTGAAAGTTTGATGTTGTGTCCTTTCATAGGATGTTGTATGCTATTGCCTTTAATGACATTGTTGCAGTGATTGCAATTTAGACAGGGTTGGGTTCCACGATGATGTTTAGGTGTTTCAGAAGGCCTTCCAAGTATTTCCTTAAAATTTCTGCTTCTGGTGTGTGCAAATATGGGTGGTTTTTCAAAAATGCCCTGAAAGTCAGGTTCATTCTGCAGTATGGGCCAATGTCGGCGTATGATCTTTTTATATGACGCGCTGGCTGTAGAGTACTTGGACACAAGTACCATACGTTGTTCGGTGGCTTTGTGAGTTTTTTTTAGGCTGTCTGATCTAGAAATGTTGGCAACACGTAGTTGTGCTTGGTGGAGTATGTTCTCAGGATACCCTCGGTCACGAAACCTGTCGTGCATTTCCTTAATACGAGTGTCAACAATAGCATCGTCCGATACTATGCGCTTGACGCGCAACATCTGAGAAAAAGGTAGATGCTCCTTCAAGGATCCTTGATGAAAGCTAGCAAAGTGGAGTGCGTTATTACGGTCTGTGCTCTTCCTATGTAAATCCGTGCTGATAGAGGAAGATATCAGCCCTTCCACTACATCTAGAAACAAGGAACAATGTGTGAAACAGCTAATTTACCTATCTAAGCGACACATCAATCAGAAGCTCCATGCGAGCACCTTATTGCGGTATCACCGGGCACTCAGAATCCCGCGCGGACTACGAATAGCATTAAAACCGTCTCTCTGCAAAAATTCCAAGACTTTTTTAGAAAAATGGAATGGAATTTTGAACAAATGTAGTCTTGACTTAATACTGCTGATCGTAGAAGAATTGGCTAGCATACTCAAAGATCTAGAAGTGGAAATTAAAGAAGTCGATGATGAGATGAGAAACTTATTGACACCAGAGGAGTTAACTAATACTCTAAATGACACCAAAATCTTGCTTGATAAATATCAGAAAGAGATCAGTGATCGCAAAGTTAGAAAGTTCCGTCGGGACACGCTGGACTATAAACTCGACGAAGTTTATTCCTGGGCCGACGTCTATGCTCAAAGACGCCGCAACAGACCATCAAACGCCAACACCGACACTTCATCATCCGACACAGATTCTACCAATCGCACGTTTAGACGGCCACCAACCTCTAGACAACCGCCTAAGCGTGAACAAGCCAGCACTTCGACCATGGAAAGTGAATCAACTACATCCAGTCGTCATTTTTTAGAGGTCAGCCCGGACCAACTCGAAGACTCAGGAGGAGCAAGGCCAAAAGAAAAAGAAAAAGAAAAGAGTCCACCTGCCACAAGGAGCACGGTAGCCAAGAAGAAAACAGTCTCGTGATCAACATCTCTAAGGAAGACATATCAAATCACCAAATGGATCTGTTACAAAAAGGCACTTCATTCATTCCTACAACTCCCACCAACTTGCTAGAACTTGAAGTGAGCACGTTCAAGTTTACCAGAAAATTGCGACTACGTCATTTTTTTGATAACATACTACCCACTGACACTATTATTAAAGATGACCAACTCAAAGGCCTTCGACCCCCCAGTACTTACCAACCACCAATCAGCCACAAATGCATTGACCTATTTGAGACCCTGGTTCGTAAAGATTTATCGAAGATCAATTTTAAAATACCCAGGAAATCTCAGAACCTCACGAATAAAGATCGCGATACTCTCAAATCATTGGCCAATAACCCACGCATCAAAATTACAAAAGCAGACAAAGGCGGTGCTTTAGTCATCCTTGATGCTGAGATGTATGCTCGTAAACTCAGTGAACATACACAAGACAATACAACCTATATGGCTCTGGATTACAATCCAACTAATGAATATCACAACATTTTGAAAGACCTCGTCAATAAAGCACACCAGAATGGTGTCATTGAGGAACGTACAAAAAAATATTTGTTATTGGACCATCCCAAAAGTCCGAGCATGTACATATGCCCTAAGATTCATAAAAATCTTATAGACCCACCTTTCAGGCCAATAGTATCCACCAAGCGATCGATTCATGAAACTACAGGTAAATTTATCGATAAGTACTTGCAACCCCTGGTTATTAAAGCTAAGAGTTACATCAAAGACACCACTGACTTTTTGAATAAGTTATCCAGAATACAAACACTTTACAATGAATCTTTCATTCTTTGTACAGCTGACGTGAGCTCGCTATATACTTCTATACCCCACCAAGGGGGAATTGAAGCCATTGAACACACCTTACTGAACAGTGACATTGATCCATCCATACAAACGTTCTTGATGGAACTGTTAATATTCATCCTGTACCACAGTTACTTCAAAGTCGACAACCAGTGGTTTTTGCAACTCTCCGGAATGGCAATGGGAAACTGCGCTGCCCCGTCATACGCGAATACATACATGGAACAGTGGGAAAGACATTACATGTACACCAATTCAAGCTTTCAAAACCATTCAATAATGTACGTACGGTACATAGATGACCTATTTATCCTGTGGTCCGACACCAAAGATTCTCGTCACAACTTATTGACTGAAGTCAATAACAAAGACCCACGCATCAACCTCACATGGCAAATCAGTGAAGAGGAAATAGTTTTCTTGGATGTTCTTATAAAAAATACTCCTGAAGGTCTCAGCACGGATTTACATAGGAAGAGCACAGACCGTAATAACGCACTCCACTTTGCTAGCTTTCATCAAGGATCCTTGAAGGAGCATCTACCTTTTTCTCAGATGTTGCGCGTCAAGCGCATAGTATCGGACGATGCTATTGTTGACACTCGTATTAAGGAAATGCACGACAGGTTTCGTGACCGAGGGTATCCTGAGAACATACTCCACCAAGCACAACTACGTGTTGCCAACATTTCTAGATCAGACAGCCTAAAAAAAACTCACAAAGCCACCGAACAACGTATGGTACTTGTGTCCAAGTACTCTACAGCCAGCGCGTCATATAAAAAGATCATACGCCGAAATTGGCCCATACTGCAGAATGAACCTGACTTTCAGGGCATTTTTGAAAAACCACCCATATTTGCACACACCAGAAGCAGAAATTTTAAGGAAATACTTGGAAGGCCTTCTGAAACACCTAAACATCATCGTGGAACCCAACCCTGTCTAAATTGCAATCACTGCAACAATGTCATTAAAGGCAATAGCATACAACATCCTATGAAAGGACACAACATCAAACTTTCAGTTGATGCCACCTGCGACACCACCAATGTGATCTACGCCTTGAAATGCCCGTGTGGCAAACTATACGTTGGCAAAACAGAGCGCAAAATAAAAACTCGCCTCAATGAACATAAGTCCAACATACGGCTAAAAATGGAAAAATCCAATGTAGCTATGCATTTCGCTGATGCACGCCATACCATCGCCCAATTGAAATTCATTGTTTTACAAGTCATCCCCAAGTGTGAAGGAACTGATAACAACAAACTGTTGTTAAAAAGAGAACTGGAATGGATTTACTTATTACAGACTCAGAAGCCCAATGGGCTTAATGATCGTTTTGAATTTAGCTGTTATTTGTAATTACTATATATTGACTGTACATAACTGTTTCGCCGTAATCCTTGTTTCTTTACTTTTCACCTTTCCTTTCACCACCCTGAATTTCTTTTTAACCACCATGAATCTCTTTTACTATTCCAATATGGCCCCCACATATACGTCTCACTGTGAGCTCTCAATGCATGAGTCCTACGCCGCTTTCTACCTATCTGCTCATTTACTAACCTCGCACACCGGCGCATGACAAACCAGACCCACGAACTGATCGACAGCGCTTTTTGTGCGCTACGCGTTACCTAGAAGTAAGTTTGCTAGACCATATTTACTCGTTCATCGAGTTGTCTGTTGTTAATATATTAATTTTTGCACACCCGCGGTAATGGTCCGTTACACTTCCTGTACCCTCACTTTAGTTTCGAGCACTTTTTAAGTAACGCCCCCAAGTCCCCACACCGTTAGCACTGGTAACTTTCCCCATAGTTTTTTCTCCGACCATTCACTTATTCCTACCCTGTTCATCTTCCTCCACAGCTCTCCGTGACCAAGGGCTTCACCGCCCGAAATGCATTGGGGAATGAGTTCTTTAAAATGTACGGGGAATGAGTTCTTTAAAATGTACTGGCACATGCTGTCTTCTGATATGCTGTTAATATCAGCCCAGAACATTACAAATACTGAAAACAAGTATATACAAAATAAAAACAATTGAATATTGAATCACTCCTGTGATCACTCTTGGTGTGCCATTCTGAAGGGGATGTATTCGCAGTTCCTGCATACACAACTTGAGGCTTCATCAAGGCAAAGCACTCAAAGATGTCCCTCTAGACCACGGCAATGACGGAGCATTTCCATGTCAAAGGAGCAAAATCTGCTGCAGGCGCATGGCACTTGGGACAATTCGGTACTCTTGTAGGATCTATTTTAACTCACGTTAATGGAGTAATGTATGCACAGTGAATACATTTGAAGTGAGTGAGCTTGTGACGCTGGTTCATGGAATTCAGTCATTTTTGCACACAGTATGCCTTTCAGATTTTATCCAGAATGAGCACACCTTATTCAGTCTCCCATTTGGTGTGCAATATGGTGTTGTGGGGTGGCAAAAGGTCCAAACAGGCAAGATATAGGTTCCAGATCACCTTCCCACCCTCAGTGTCAGATATAAGGAGTGTGAGCAGTTGGAATTCTTCTGACTCCAGGGGGTAGTAGGGAAATAAGGCGTGCAGGGTGTTCTGAAGAAGCTGGAGCACAAAATGAGCCATGTATGTGGAGGAGGCATGTTGAACATCCCCATGTCCATCTGGGAACATGTCTACAAAAGCGTGCAGGGACATGTTATGCAGCATGCGTTGTACACATTTTTCTGTAGTGAGTGGAAGGGATGGGTGTTGGGCCAGTGGTAGGGAAGGAGAATATAATGTGACTCCAATGAGGAGCCGAACAAGCTTGCAAAAAGGCCCAGCATGTGGTGGCAGGAGAAAGAATGTCAGTGGGTCCAGGGAGGTGTCCCTTAAGTAGTGCATGTATCTGAGTGGGGATGGCAAGGTCTTTCTAATTTCTAATTTAAAACATTTATAAAGCGCAGCGTGCACCGTACGGTTTCTTGGCGCTAGTATGGGAGTCGGCAACAGAGGCAAAGTCAACCTGTCGAGAAAAAAAGGAAGATTACACGGGGAAGGCCTGTTTGAAAAGAAACGTTTTAAGATCTTTCCGAAAAGAGAGGTAGTGGGTGGCAAAGCGAAGGTGATCAGGAAGGGAGTTCCAAAATGTAGGGGCTAAGGTAGAAAAGTTGGTTCCGCCCCATTTTTTCCGTTTGAAACGTGGGATTTGGAGGAGAGATTTGGAGGAAGAGCGGAGCTCTCTGGTGGGAACATATTCTTTTATTAGCGAGGAAAGAAAGGCCGGGGCAGTGCCTTGGCGGGCCTGGAAGACCATGCAGCCGGTCTTGAAGAGGGAGCGTTCCTGGACGGGAAGCCAATGAAGCTCCCTAAGGAGCGGTGTAGAGTGATGATATCGCGGGAGACCAAAAACCAGCCGGGCCGCCTGGTTCTGGACCATCTGGAGCCTCCGCATGCTGTATGCCGGAATGCCGTTGTAAAGGGCATTGGCATAATCCAGCCGCGATATCACCAGTGCGGCCATGATCTGCTTGAGTGCCTGAGGGGAAAAAAAACGGGAGACAGTGCGGATGGTGCGGAGAGTGAGGAAGCAGGAGGAAACTACAGAACTGATTTGTGAATGAAGGGTGAGCTGGTTGTTCACTTTAACACCCAGTGTTTTGACCGAAGTTGAGGGGGTGGGGGGGACCAAGAATGGGGGGCCAAAAGAGAGAATTCCAGGGACTGGAAGAACCACCGGTGAGAACCAACTCGGTTTTATCCGGGTTCAATTTGAGATGGTTGTGGTTCATCCAATCCCTGATAAATGTCATAGAAGACTGAAAGTTAGAAACAGAGAAGGAAGAACCCTCAATTCCAGCCGCCTTGACACGGGACAATAGGATGGTGTGGTCAACCGTGTCAAAGGCGGCAGAGAGATCGAGGAGTACCAGCACCTGATGTTTGTTATTATCCATACCCTTCCTGAGGTTGTCCAGGACCGCAACCACAACTGATTCTGTCGAGTGCCTGGGGCAAAAGCCAGCCTGGCGGGGAGCCAATCCCCCATTAGCCTCTACGTGGGTGCTGAAAGCTGCGGTGACATGGCGTTCCAGCACCTTGCCCAAATAGGGCAGCAGGGAAATGGGGCGGTAATTGGCTGAGATGGACGGGTCGGCGCCAGGCTTTTTTAAGATGGGCACTATGGTGGCTGATTTGAGCACAGGGGTCACTACTCCCTGCGCAAGGGAGTGGTTGAGAAAAGTAATAGGGGGCTCAGGGCAAGAAAAATAAATTTGTTGCAGGATTCGTGCCGGACAGATGTCTGCGGGAGAGCCCGACTTTACTTTGGGGAGCATCTCCCGGAATCCTGCCTCAGTGAGGGGGGGAATAGAGGTGAGAAGACATTGGACAATAGGAGGGGAGGGATCCACAAATGCGGGCGAAGGAGGGGGGATGTTGGCTTTGATGGTATCGATCTTCTCTAAGAAGTAAGCATTGAGTTGATCACATAGTGACTGAGATGGAGGGTTCTGGGGTGAAGCTCTGTCAGAATAAGCCAGGTCATTGACTATGCCAAATATTTCCTTAGGTTTGTTCTCGGCTGACATTATGTTGGTGGAGAAGTAAGAAATTTTTGCGGAGAGAATTGCGGTTTTATATTCGGCCAGAGCAGTGAGGTAGGGAGCTTTTAATGAGGGGTGATAACTTCTTCTCCACTGCCTCTCTGCCTGTCGGGTGGCTAGTTTTAACTTTTTTAGGTGGTCGTTAAACCACCTGTTGGAATCCTTAGGTCGCCGGATGGAGATGCGACGCAGGGGAGCCACTGAGTCACAACCTCCAGTCAGCCAGGTATTAATGGCATTGGCTTGGGAGTCGGATGAGAGATCAGAGAGGATGGGAGTGGAGTTTCGAAGTAGAGAAAACAAAGAAGGGAGATCGACTCTGTTCCAATTCCGCGCCCAGGTATTTTTGGCGCGTGGGGCTTTGGATACAGGTTTGGACGAGATGGAAAAAGCAATAAGGGCATGGTCAGACCAGGGACAGGGAGATATTGTCACCGAGGAGACTGGAAGATTAAGGGACCAAACCTGGTCCAGTATGTGACCGTGCGAATGAGTGGGGATGGTAATGTGGGGGACCAAGTTCAGAGAAGAAAGAGATTCAGTGAACTGTTTCGGAGCAGTGCACTCCGAGGGATCCGAGGGCCAGTAATTAAAATCCCCTAGCACCAAAACTGAGGCGTAGTTGATCACCAAATTCGCCAGTAGGTCTTGAAGTGCCGGTAAGAACAGAGACGAAGACTGGGGTGGACGATACATTAGGAGTAAGGTGATAGGGGGAGAGAAGGAGAGGGAGCGGGCTACAAGAAATTCAGTAGGGGGGATAGGGGGAAAGGGAAGGGTTTGAAAATTCAATTCGGATCGGGCGATTAGTGCCACACCACCACCAACCCTGCCCGCCGAGCGATCTGCGCGCAAGGCGACGTAGGAAGGGGGGAGGGTAGCCAAGAGGACAGGGAGGGAAGAATCACAGTACCAGGTTTCGGTCAAGAGCAGTAAGTCAGGCTTCTTGGTGTCAAGCAAGACAGACAGCTCGTGATGGTGCTTGACCGCTGACCTGGTGTTGAGTAGGAAAACAGATAGCGACGGAGCCGGGGGAGGGGGGTCAGGTAGGGGAGAGGTCAACGGGGAGGGCATCAGTGTAGAGGTAGAAGAGGGGGCAAGCCCTAATGAGGCAATGCGCCTGCGAACGGTTTCTGAAAGAGGCCAGTGGCCTTGGAGGCTAGTAAGGTCCTCAAGGGAGTATGATGTAAATTTGGCATGAGGACGTGCCCCTAGCCCCGTCCGGCCGCGGACGGGCGCAGACGGGCTTGCCTTAGGCGCGCCTTTGGCGCGCAAACGGCGCGCCCGCTGCGCACGTCCGCTGCGCGTTCTGGGGTTGCACATTTTTGTAGGCGAACTTTAGGGCGGGAGGGGGGCGTGGCCTGAAGGTGGGCGTGGCCAGCCGTCGAGTGAACGCGAGAGAGGGGGTCACGTGAGCGTTCAATCCGCTACACGGCGCCCAGGGGATACAGATAGCAGCAGTAGTGAGGGTAAGTTTTAAAACACAAGTAAATAGTGACACAATCTTAAAAAACACACTCCCGGCTGTTTTGCCTCAGGAGACTCCAATTATCCGAGCGCTAGCACCTCAGCGCTTAAATAGGACGGGAGGGGGGCGTGGCCTGAAAGTGGGCGTGGCCAGCCGTCGAGTGAACGCGAGAGAGGGGGTCACGTGAGCGTTCAATCCGCTACACGGCGCCCAGGGGATACAGATAGCAGCAGTAGTGAGGTGAAGGTCTTTCTCAGGTACAGTGTAAGGCAGACGTGCGTCTGAGTGGACACAATTGTGTTCAAAGCGAGACTGAGGAGCCAAGTAATAAAGATGGAAATGAGGAACTCCAACCTCACCTCGCTCTTAAGAGAGTACCAGCATTGCCCGGCAAATGCAGGGTCTTTTGTCCACCCAAACGAGTCATATCAAAAGGCTCCTGGGAGAAGCAAAGAAGGAGTTGGTGAGTCTGATTGGGATGTTTACAAAGAGATAAAAAAAATCGCCGAGGACCACCATCTTAATGATGGTGAAGCGGACAGCCACCAATAGCAGAAGACAAATGCACTGTTTAATTTGTGTGGTTAGTTTATCGAGGGCAGGGCCGTAATTTAAACGCCTGAACTGTTCCCTTTCCCAGTGTATGAACACACCTATATATTTAACATAGCACACCACTTTAATGGGAATTCAGAGTGAAAAGGATTCCTAGGCTCCGTATGGGAGACAGCTCAGACTTAGCCCAGGTTATATGTAAATCTAAAACAAGGTGCCAAAACAGATGATTTTGCAGAGAATAGGGTCCAGATTGTCAACGGGGTGGCTTATGAATAACAAAGGGGCTGATTACGTGTGCAGTGATCTTCCGACTGCTGCAATTGTGGTTGAGCAGCTGTGGCAGTCCACTGTCCACTAGATTATGACTTTCAAAGTCGTACGAGCGGTGGATCACCAGCTGCGCCAGGGAAGTCATTCCCTGGCGGTGGAGGAGCTGCGCCACAATGTAAAATGCTCAACTGGACTGCACCCCCGCCATAGGGATACATTGAGGTATTCCCCCCTCCCAAAGTTCTTGCACGGCATGGACGTCACCCTCCATGCCATGCTGGAATTTTGTTTTCCGTTCCCATCATGGTGCCTATTTTCTAGGCGCTGCCATCAGAAAGGCAAAGGGCCACCCGCCTTACACGAGTTCAACTTGTAATAATGCGGGCGGTCCTTTCATGGTTTTGGAGGTCCTGTGTCGAGGGAGAGCCAGAACAGCACTGCCAAAGTCGTATTCCACCTCAAAATTTCTTCTTTGTATAGTGATGTTAGCAAGGGGCCTGGTTTACACTGTAGGCCTTTATGAATGCGTTTGTCATAAGGGTGTCCATAAATATGATAAAAAAGAAGGGGGGATAGGGGGCATACCTGCTGTGTACCTCTGATGACTGGAAAAGGAAGGGGAGAGTTTGCCATTAATCCAAATCCAGGCGCTTGGCTGCGAATACAGTAACATGAGATGAAGCCCTGAGGTATTCCCAGTTTGTGGAGGGTGGCCATTAGGAAAGGCCACTCCAGTGATTCAAATGCTTTCCCAGTGTCTAATAATGACACTGTGGTGGGGGTGGTAGTGGAAATCCTGTTCAGGACCACACAAATTGTGCAGCGATGAATCTGTGTGGATCGATGTAAAACAAAGCCTAATTGTGCTGGAGCTATAACCTGTTCCATCAACAAGGAGAGGCTAAAGGATGGTAACTTGGCCAGGATCTTGTTGTTTAAATGCAGCAGTGATAAAGGTCGATGTGATCTGCATAGTTGATGGTCTTTGTCTGGTTTAGTTAATAATGTGATCACAGCCTCACGCAATGTAGGAAGGAGCGCACCGGATTCAAGGGCTTAAGTGTATACTGTCAAAAGATGTGGTGCCAGAGTGTGCTTATATGTCTTTTATAATGACCCAGTGAATCCATATCACCCGGGAGCCTTGGATCCGCCCTTCACATCTATGGCTAGCATGGTCTCCTCGCAAGTAAATGGCTCATTTGTTAAACAGCAGTGACCCAGACGATGGCCACCTCGTCTAGGTAGTATTGTATTGCTAAGGTATCACTTCTATGTCAAGTGGTGTATGATTGTGTATAGTAGGAATGAAATTCTGCATGAATACTCTAAGTGTCTGTAAGGGATGTGCCATCTGCTATGTGTAGTTCAGTAATATAGGAAGCAGATCAGGATGGTCAGAGTAAGTGTGCCAGTGTGCACCCAGGACATTCCCCCTCTCCATAACGATGCGCTTTAGCATATTTTCCCAGATAGAATGTCTCACTGTCTGCTAGGTCCTGGAATTCATCCATTAAGGAGGTCGCTTTGCAAGATCGAAGTCTGTGCATTGGTGGGCTCCGGCCTGGTAAAGGTCAGACAGTTGCAAAAAGAACAATTGATGGACAGAATGCAGAACAATGTCATACATTCACCCCAGTAAAGAGATCTGGGCCTAAATCTATCTTTTATTTGCTCACCATGCCATTCCAGTTTGAACCCAGCCATATGCAAATCTGTTAACCCAGATCCCTGTGACTGGGGTTGAATGTTTGCATAGTCCAGCATTCCGTCCATTAATTGTTTCTTTTGCGAAGGTCAGACAGTGCCTTTTCCACTCTGGCTAAACTACTATGTGTGTCCTTCAAGATCCCTGGTTGTTTCACCATATAAACACCCCTGTCATATGCCTCCCAAAGGGTCGCTTGGGACGTGACAGATCCCTCATTAAGTTTAAAATATTTTGTGATCATGGCTTGAAGTTCTGTGCAATAAACATGTCACATAGTGCCATCATGGGAAACCACCAAAGGCATTCATGTTCGCATGAATAGGACATTTTACAGGACAATTTGACTGGGGAGTGGTCTGAGAGGGCATGCAGCAAATGTGTAATAGTGTTTAGCCATGAGGCAACAGTGGCCAACACCAACTAGTAATCAATTTGTGTCCACTTGTTGGGAGGGGCTGAATAAAATGTTTATGACAGAATAGTTGTGAAGCATACACGACAAGAGTCGCATAACGAATCAGTATCATGTATATCGCCTATGAATCACAAGGGGACGAGGTTTCCTGGCAGGGTTTGCGGCCATAGTGTCCACTGAGGGATCTAAAAGCATATTAAAGTCACCACCAAGAAATGTGCATGACATGGATCAAGGAGGCTCCACCAGACAGCAACTCCACCAGTAAATCTAGCTGGCTGCATGAAGCAGTTGATGGCCATCATGTTGTTCAACCTGTACATGGTTCTTCCCAGCCGCGGCCCGTGGAGGGAGTTTGGTGGGGCAGGGAGGCGGTGCGGGGGAGGGGCAGGGTGGACAGTGGTAAACAACGGAATATGGATAATTGCAGGTAAGTAAACAATGTAATAAATAAAACGAATTTCGTAGCGCACATGCATCGCAAAATACGATGCAGCGCGCGCTACGAAATTCTTTTTTTTTTTAATTGTTTAATTACCTGCAATTGTCCATATTCTGGTGTTTACCACTGTCCACCCTGCCCCTCCCCCGCAACACCTCCCTGCCCCACCGAACTCCCTCCACAGGCCGCGGCTGGTTCTTCCCAGTCTGCAATGAGCTGTCCGCCAACATTCCCCCGGCAACAGCGCTCACAGGGACTCCAGTTAGGTAGGGAAAGGTCTGGGGGCAATGGGGCCACATGTGTGGCCCAGCTGTGAAGCGCCTCAACCTCACCTGTGGCACCTATTGCTGCTGGGTCTAATAGGTGCAGGCCATTATGGGGCGCTCACCCCTTCAGTTTTTGTACCCCACAGCTCTCACCACCTGGTGACCCATCAGGACACATTCAGACATGGGAAGTTAATGAAAGGCTCATCTGGAGAGGAATCGCAGCTGGTCCGCCGGAGCTTCAATGATGTGCGGCCATACTGATTGACGGCGTGGCTCCACCCCTATCATCATCATAATATATTTTTAAACTTCGAGCTATACTGTGATGTATTCCTATAGGTTCTGAATCGATCCCCCTATTCCTGACCCTATTCTGGTTAAACAAACCAACAAGTTAACTAGCAGTCAGCCCATGAGGCAGAAAACCCCCATGATGCAGATACTGTTATCTGACGCAGTCACACTACGGCACAGGAACGTGTTATCTGATTAGGTCATAACGCTTGCGATCTAATTAGACAAGCGATATTCCTCCAGCCCCTGATAAGGCATACGGAGTTCTCATAACAAATCAAACCTATGACAACCTGGGAAAACCCTGCGGCCATTGTTTTGATTTCACCGAGAACTTCAGCAAAAGAATGTGCTAACGAGCAAGTCGTATGACATCCTTATTGACGTATCTATGTCCATCCTTACGTCAATCTCGGCACCTTAAAGGTATAAATATTACCGATATTGCCCTATGCAATCACACGCGGTGGTGACGAGACGGAGCAGCCATACTTGCCGAAGCCCAGAGCAGAGCAGACCCCGCTGGCACAGCCCCGCCTTCCTGACGCGCTGAGAACGAGACGCGCTGATTTCTCCTGCCGAGAGATCCAGCACCGGCGCTTCCGGGTAGCCCTCGCAGGCAGCCTGGAATATCGAGACCAGAGAGAGAGATACCATCCCTCATTCATCCTTAATTCCAGGTACAGAACTGAATAACCCCTCGCAGAGAATTCTTTAGTTATTCACTTGGCAAAAACAAACTTAACTTAAACTGTAACTTTCTATTCCCGCCCACGTATTAGACTTAGGTCAGGTACACGGGGTAGGCGTATTTAGAAACACCAGTTGAGTGCGTTTAGTCAAATGTATATGTGTATGTAATATATTTTATTCATTTTAAAACATCTTATGGCTTAGAAACCATATCAATGTTTTTACAGTATTATTTTATACTTCTGCTTTTAATGTATGCACTTTACTTAACTATAAGTATTGCAATAATATCGATCCATTTCTCTTGTATGAGAAAAGAGACTGATCAATAAATAACACCTTTTTATTGAACACGCCCGTCTCTTCCTTTTCTCTACATTCTGATGAGACTAAGAATGCACGTACTGACTGAGTAAAATAAATTGCCTTTTGTTCACACGACTCTCGAGATACACTCTTGATTAGGGGAGAGCAAAGTTGTCATGTTCTATGGTTGTCAGAAACTAAATCCCTTCTTGTCTAATCAGGGAAGTTAATTCCTACCTGAACATTCGAGAAAGTTTCCAGTGAACTCTGAGCTAGCTGGCAAACCCAAAACTTTAAGTCTAATATCGTCAGTAGTAGACCTAGTTAACGTCTGGTCTAGGCCTTTACTATTGAAGGTATTATTCCAATGCGCAGAGCCTATTGGGATAATAGGAACTACACTACAATACATTTCCAGAGTAATGTTCATATTTCCGTTACTACATTAACTCTACAACGGCAAGTGTTTAGCTTATATATCATCATATTTCTTTCATTCATTCTACTGGATGGAAATTGCATTTTGCCACACCTCATGTGCCTTTGGTGCATACTGAGACGCCATTTTCCAATTCCTAATGGCTCAAAATAGTGACTCTCACTGTTAAGAAATGCAAAATGTGTTTGTACACATGCACCAAAACTCTTTATGATTGGAAAAAGTGTATTTTCCTCACAATGTTATATTTGAAATAATTCACATTTACCCAATTTGCCAATTATGTTATCCAGTTGGTTAACTTTTCCTAGTTTACACACCTATAAAAAGGGAAATAGCAAAACATGTCCTATGTAAAACATAGTTGCACTTATCAACCAGTTCCAGCATTTCAAATAATGTGCAAGAAAGCACTTGTTTATAATATATTTAAACGTCGTTTTTTTAACGTTTGTAAGTTAAACAAGGTACTTCATAGTCATGTGAATATTTAGTAAAATTATATTAACTTTTTGTATTGTTATACAAAACTTGCTAATTTTATGAAACGTTGGAGCTTCGTGAGAACAGTGGGCGGCCTGCCCAGATAGTAGTAGATCACTTGCTGACCCTGCAGGAGTATTCTGCCACAAATTTAAATGTAATAGAGTCATGTTTCATAAAACCAAATACCCTTTGTTTCTATGAAATGGAAAAGAAATGTCCCTGATGTACATACAGTTCTTCCCTGTGGCTCATGGAAATTGTTTTCTTTTTCCTACATGGATCCACCATACTTTAAATTGGGGTCCCAGACACAAAATATGGAGGCCAACTCCTAATATTAAAAGCCTAGCGATGTTCATTTTCTTGCAGCTCTAGAAAGTATCAGTCAAAGGGTTCTGACGGTAGTTGCAGATAAGGCTACACAGTGGGAAACCTGTTTTTTAACACCTCTAAAAAAAGGCTGTGGAGCCATGAACTTGGTGGCTCAGGAGACCCTCTGATTTACGAAGAATGTCCCATGCTCTGAATCATACGTGCTCCCTGTTGTCTTCAACTGAAGGAATTTGCAAACGGCAGTTTTGTTTTTTGCCTTGAATATATGTTATGTAAGCCTGTTTTGGATATAGACAACATTTTTATATGTGTTCAGTACTCTTAGGAATACTGGGTACACACATTGACTGGCTTGTTGCAGGAAAGCCTCACATTTACATTAGGCAGCTATTTAAGCAGCCTTTTGTCACTTCCTGGATAAAATATCGAACTAATATTTAACTAGATTTTTGATGAATAGCATGAGATAAATAAGGCTAAAAATTAATATATTGGTGAATTATTTCATATATTTTCAAAGCTAAGTGTTGTTTTCTCTTATTGCTATAGATTTCAGTTTAGCAACTTTCAGAACAGTTCTGTTTACATCAAAATATAATGTACTAGTATTATTTAATATGTCACTTGAAACTGAATTTCTGAATAACTGTTAAGGCCTCATATGCCAATAATTCGTTTCTATGCACATTTGTAGAAGACTCCCTCTACTCAATTTTAAATTAATTTAAAATATCTTGAAAGAGTATTGCAGCTTTACCCTTTTAATGTATTATAGAGTGGGGTGATTTTGAAAATGAATTGCTTTTGTAAAGCTTGGATCTACTTAAGAAACAAAATGTATTGGAAGAGTTCATTTCCTTTTGGAGATTAAGTAATCCGAGCTCACTAAGTTACAATTATATGTATACATCATCCCTGTATTCATCTTCAATCACCAGAGAATGTTTCTTTAGTTTTCAATTAATTTTATCCACAGTAAACCACTATTTGCTGTTAGCAAAATGACAGATTACTTTAAATGATGAATTTCTGCATGTGCTTAGATGTGGGTGGTAGAAGAACTGTTATGTGACGAAAAATCATCTTGTTCTTTTCAGCTAATTATATTCAGCATTATTTGACAACAACAAATACAACTAAAAAAGCGTTATGGAATGTAATGCATTTCCAAGTATTTATAAACTCTTCATAGTAATTAAAATTATTTCAATATTATTGCAATTAATCAGCACTTGAAGATTAAGTGTATTTTTATGTTTAACAGCAATAGCTCTTTGAAAATTTAGCATTATACAAATAACAGATAGATTTAACCAATAGAAATCTGATATTGAATCGTGGATTACTTTACATTACTGTTACAATGATGAAAAAACATATTTTTTATTTCTGGTACAGCAGTCTCTATGTACAGGGCCTGGTTCATGTCCTAAATCTTGAGCCATAACAAACTTATAGAGTGTGATCAAAAAGTTTAATTTGTCAATAACTTTGGTACCATTTGGCTTATCTGCCCAAAATGTAGCAGCCACTTAGCACTTTATGCCCCAGGTTTGGCATCTCAAGTAGTTTGTTGATCCACCAAACATCCAAAATGTTACAAGCAAATTAAACCTTTTTTCCCCACTCCAGAGCTTTCACGAGCCTGCATGAAACCTAAAAAAGTGGAAACTGCCTGCCAAATTTCATGTTCATTAGTAAGTAAACACTCTTGTAATAAAAATCCTTTAACGTCCCCTCCCCTGCCAATCTGCAATGTTCTTCTTCCTGTGAGGAAGAGCTAGAACCTGTCCTCCAATAATAATCCGCCAGTCTGTCTTTTATCACTGTCCGAGTGAAGGATTTATAACCTAATCTCTGGATCAGCGGTTCACCAAACACCCCAGCGAAGCCATGACTTCACACCATCGCAGGACCTCTACAACAAGCTCAGCTCTTACTTCCACCAGAAAATCAAGGCCTTCTACGACAACTTCAACAAACACACTCCAGACACCACCCATCTCTCCACCACCGATAACCAGCCCACCATCACCAGCTAGAAACCAGCTACCACCGAAGACACGGCCACAACTATGAAGAACACCCACTCAGGAGCTCCCACGGACCCCTTCCCACTGCACATCTACCACAGACCCGCCGTCATAGCACCCGAGCTATGCCGGACCGTTAACACCTCCTTCCAATCTGGCATCTTCTCGATGACTGGAAGCAGGCAGAGGTCAAGCCGCTCCTCAAGAAACCCTCAGCTTACCCGATGGACCTGAAAAACTACAGCCCCATCTCTCTCCTTCCGTTTGCAGCCAAAGTAACAGAGAGATTCGCCAACGCCCAGCTGACCACCTTCATAGAAGAGAATGCCATACTCGACTCCTCCCAGTCTGGATTCCGCAGCAACCACTGCACCAAGACAGCCCTTCTTGCCGCCACCGATGACATCCTCATGCTAATCGACCAGGGCCTGTGGGGAAAGACAGTGGATAACCCCCAAAACCCCCCGATGTACCACATCTTCCTCTACCGTGGTCTCCCTATGTCATGGATGACGACAGTGACAATCCTGGGACGAAAACACTAACGAGAGACTATTCTTCTCCTCCACAGGGAGGGGAATCAGCAAACCAGATATCAGGCCCGCCCCTATGACAGTATGTGAGCCGATAAGACCAATCCCTAATCAGGAGAGGAGGAGAAAAGGGTACGGGAACAGCGAAGAAGGACATCTACCCGGAAGAGCAACCTTGAAGGGAGGCAGACGCGAGAGAGACTTCCGGAGAACTAGAGGAAAACCCCAAAAAGACGGAAACCTTCAACCCGGAGAAGGACGCTGAAGATGGAGCAGTGCCAGCCAGGACACAGCTGAGGTCGACGTCACCACCGCAGACGACCCTGACGTGAGCTGGAAAGAGTGGTGGTCCCCGGAGGAGCCACCCCAACTCCGGAGAGTTTCAGTTTAAGGTGGTAAGTGCTGCGGGCACAAAGGGTATGAATGGTTGGAGGGATAAGGTGGAAGGCTAAGGAAGCACAACCCCTGCCTTGACTTAAGGCACACCAAGTCCAGGTTGTTTTGCAAAGCATGCAACTGTTCTTTTTTTCTTCGCATAACCAGTCATTGCTTTGTTTTTATTGTTTCCTTTGGCACACCAAATGCACCATTTCCTTTTTCGAGCACGGCTTGACCAATGCCTGAAAAAGCTTGCTACAGGGAGGGTAACTGAAGTAAGCGTCCCGTAGGGGATCATGCTCAATGCATTGTCTTCTTTTGCTTCCCCTATCACCTCGGTTCAGCTTGCACTCACTCGGGTGTGGTGGAAGGATAGTGATACCAATACCATAATACTTACCACCTTTTTTTTTTTTTAATTTAAACTTTATTGTTTAGTTAATTAAAACCATAACAATTTGATGAATGTCACACAACAGATATAAAATGTATACATTTATCGCTAAAATGATTGATAAAAAGACTTAATGTTAAAAAATTCAAAGCATTAATTGTTCTTGTTGTTTTTATACGTTTCTCAAATGCCTGCAAGAACTTCACCAGCTTGCAGTGTATTCTTGAAGCGGTAGTGTCCAGGATTCCAATAATGGCTGATCTACATGTTCGTAGTTTCATGGACCAATAACTTTCCTTTAGGTGTGACCGTTCCTTGGATAGCATCTTAAAGTGGCAAATTATGTGTATTAGATCCTCTTTAGGGCTACCACACAGTCTACAAGAAACATCATCAAGCAGTTTCCAGGCAGGTTCATTGGCTCGTGTCGGAAAGTCGCCAAGTCTCAAAGCCATCAGCTTTTTCTTAATAAAAATAGAGTAAGTTGTTTCCAGGTATTGTGCAGCTGTCAATGTCTTATAGCCATCTATCACAGCCCATGAGTGCGAACGATGGGAGAAAATTTCTTTGTCTAAAATTAACGAGTGGAGTTTGGCCGCTTTATTTAGGGTCTGTTTTAGTACAACAAATGACAGATTATTATCCCATAAGGTTTTTGAACAGGTTGTCTCCAAAGCTAGCATGAGAAATTGATTTGCTTTGGATTTTGTGGGGGATTTAAACTCTTGCCATAGGTAGGTATTCAGATTGTTATTACTTGCTTTTTGCTTGATCTGATACCACACCTTAATATGAGAATATAGTCTCCCCGGTATTTAGTTTTTTAGTCCGAATTCAAGTCGCAATTGAGCTGGTTATGTCGTGCGTGGGAGTCGTAATACTTTTTTGTATATTTTAGCTGTCAAGGTGTTTAGTAGGTCGGCATCCTTTCCGTGCATTGCCACACTTGCATAGGTCAGGGTTGGGAGCATTTTATTTGCCATCACGGTTAGAAGGGGTTTGAGTGATGGCCCTTCCAATTTGTTTGCCAAGGTACTTAGTCCAAATATCAGAGCACCCGCTCTTTGGGTCAGATAATTCTTCTGTTCTTTTAGGTTAAGTTTGTCATCTATAAAAAAAAACAAATATTTATAAGCCGAGACTTTCTCTAATGGGTTTCCTTTTAACCATATATCATGATGCAATCCACGGCGGTTAGTAATCAACATGGTTTTAGTTTTTGAGACGTTTAATGCCAACTTGTTTGCCAACAAGAAATCCGACAGTTCCAATACCAATCTGGTTAGCCCCACCTTTGTTAGGCTCAAGAGGACAATGTTGTCTGCCTAGGCCAAATGAGTGAGCTGTAAATCACCAAGTTTTGGTGGGTGGGCATTGCAGTGGTTCAATTTCGCAGAGAGATCTGAGATGAAAAGGTTAAATAAGTGTGGCGCAAGAACACACCCCTGTTGGAGGCCGATCGTTGTGGGAACTTTTCTCGACAGTCGTGTTCCATCCCCAATTTTTACTTGTGACCAAGTATCAGAATAAAAAAGCAGCAAACCCCTTAGGATACACTCAGGAATTGCCCATGATCTCAATTTCGCCCACAGGAGATTACGATCCACACTGTCGAAGGCCGCCTGAAGATCAATAAAACACATTTTCAGATCCTGTTTTCTACTCATGCACTTCTCCGCGATCATAGTTATGGATAGGATATTTGCTGTCGTTCCGATCCCCTTGCCGAACCCCGTTTGATTTATGGGGATCAGTTCTTTCTCACTTGACCATGCGACCAAATCATCCAAGAGTAGAGAAGCAAAATATTTTGCCTCCATGTCCTGCAACGCTATCAAACGATAGTTGTTTGCTAAAGATCTTTACCCACCTTTGTAAATCGGCGTGAATATTGATCCTTTCCAGCTCTCTGGTACTTGGTTCATGTTTTGTACGTCTGAGAACAGTTCCGCCAGGCAAGGTCCCCAGAATTCCGGAGCATATTTGTACGCCGCTTGTGGGATGCTATTCGGGCCTGGCGCCCCGCTTGTTTTTCCTTTTTTGATTCTTTTAATTATTTCTTCCGCCGTGTATTGATTATTCTGAGGGTCCGAGCTTATTACATCACTATGGTCTCTGAACAACGATTTACCCCCTTTTTCTTCTACATGGCACAGTTTGTTTTGAATTTAAGTGCATGGGTCACTGCTTTGTGTTTTTACCAGAGTGTCCGAGAATTTAGATGCGAGAAATGCTGCCCACTCCGATTCCTGCACATTAGAACTCAGGACGTTACAAGGTCTCGTTAACTGGTTTATTGTTTGCCAGAATATGTTAGAATTCTGTAGTTTTGAGCTGTATATTAGTTTTAACCAAAAGCTGTCATTTGTTGACCTTTTATGTTCCCAGATCATGTTTTTATATTCTTTTCTTTGAGCCCTGAAACTGGCCCATTGGCTTGGAACATGATTTGCCGACTGTAGCTTCCTTTGGGTTTTTCTAAGATGTCTTCGCAGGTCTTGTAGCTCTTTCGGGTGTTTTTTCCTTGGTCCATCAGGGCCGGGTTTCATGACAGGCGGCTTCATCTTTGATTTTAATTTTGACAGAAAAAGAGACCATCCTTGATTAGCGTTCATTGAGGAACTCCTTATCTCAGTCAGTGTGTCCTTCATTGTAGAGAACCACTCATAATCATTTGTGTTGGACCAATTTATCCGTTTCAAATTGACAGTACTTAATTGGCCTTCTGGTAAGTGTGACGGTTGCAGTCTTTCCTTATTCAGGTTAAAAATGCTATGTTGCAATGCATGGTCACTCAACAGGGTAAACTCGATTTTAAAATTGATCACCAGGGGGATGAATGACAGACTAACCATTGTAAAGTCCAACGTGGTTTGAGAATGTAGACCATAGTATGTATTCCTGGGGGGTTGATCCTCGGAATATCTCCCGTTCAATACACGCAATCCCAGAAACTCCAATTCAGTTACTAATTGGATTGCTAGACTGTCTTTGCGTAGACCAGCACCTCCTTGCAACTGTTGGGGAACTCCCCAGTGGATGTTATCTGATAATAGTTTATCTTCATCTTCAGGTGTTAAAATCAAGTTGGAATTAAAGTCACCCGTTAGTATGAGGTTGGAGAGTGGATCAGTAGACCGTAGGTCCGTTATGACTTTGCACAACATCTCATTCTTTAGCTTTTCTGTCTTCATTTTTGGTTGCGTATAATAATTAACCAGGATTGTTGGTTTATTACAGTTATTACTTTGATCTGTTAGTTTGATTAGCTGAATACTGGGATCCGGTGATTGTAGTTGTACTGAATTAATTTTTAGAGATGAGGATACATATACAGAAAGGCCACTAATTGCACTGCCATAGATCTTACATTTTTCTGCTGCCACGCTATAATGAATAAACCCAGCAAGTGCCATATCTTCTTGGAGCCAGGTTTCCTGTAGCGCAATTATATCGCAACGTGCAATTCTTCCGGAGGAAGACCCCCTTCAAGGAGTCTCTTAGCACCTGCGATATTCCATGAAACTAGGTGAATGTCCTTGTTAATATCTTGTTTCTGTATAGTTTTGAACGGTCAGACCTGCCGTTTTGCATTTAGCGTACCAGGGAGCCATTTCCAATTATCTAGTGTACTATGTGATTCCTCATTTGCCCGTTTTGATTCTTCACGTATTGGTGGAGGTTCGCTTCTACCCTTTGCATTAAATAGGATGGAATAAGCTGGTTTCTTTTGATTTGCATGTACGTCGCCAATTTTCCTAGTGACTTGAACTCCGCACAACCTCTTAAATGGCGGCGGGTATCGTGGGGAAATCTGATAAGATATTTGAATACCCCACAATTGAAAGATATCCACTTTCCTCATGATTGATTCTGCTATTTCTGTTGATTTCCAGGTTGTCAGAGTATGTTCAGCTGATGTTTCATTAGGGCCTTTAAGAAATTGTACCAGCTCAAGATCTGCCGTGTTGATTTCCTTTAGGTCATCAAATTCTGTCAGTAGCTTCAGAATATTGCTCCTGTTTAGTATGTCATGTGTCCCCTGGGACTTATACTCTGGTGACCAAATTACTTTGTTCAGCTCAACACCGGCTTTATGATTGAGTGGCCGTGGCAGGATGACTGATTCCGTATTTGCCTGACCAACCTCTGGGTTCTTTACGCAGAGTTTTATTGGTCTCTGCGACGGGGAGATTGAGTCCACATTCAGTCCTTGGCGTTCGTAATGGGATGAGACCTCTCTGATTATGATTGCCCTGTCCGTTGTTGGTTGAGTCGAAGGAGCTGGAATTCCCTTTAGACCCTCATCACTATGAGTTAACATTTGTGGAAGGTTAGTTAAACATTCAGGGGCAGTATTTTTTTCTATTGGCTGATCATCCACCTGTGGTATTGTTGGTATTAATTCCACTATACTCCCACTAGGTTGTAAATGACCCCTCTTATCATCCTTATCCGAACCTGGGACCATGACTTCAGTACGGTTGATGTTGTAATTTGCTTCTTGCTGCATGGTCTGATTACCAGTATATTTGCAATCTCTTTCAGGTTTTAAAATAGGTGGATGATTTGTGCCAGCCATCTTGGTTTGCTGTATTTTTCCCACAGATATAGAATTGGTAAGTGTGTCGGATTTCTGGAGGTTTTTGACAGCATTTTTGGACACTGATTTTCCTCCTATAGCCGTTTCATTACTTGATATTGACTCTGTGTAGCTTTCGGATTTACCAGTTGTTTTTGGCAAACGTTG
Source organism: Lissotriton helveticus (assembly GCF_964261635.1). Taxonomy (NCBI): domain Eukaryota; kingdom Metazoa; phylum Chordata; class Amphibia; order Caudata; family Salamandridae; genus Lissotriton; species Lissotriton helveticus. The sequence goes on along the minus strand of NC_136068.1, from coordinate 871,297,851 downwards.
GTTCAAATTCAAAAAGATTGGATGTAATCCACTATCCTTGTTTGGAACGACCCCACTTTTCTTATTTCTGGCTTCCTCTCTTTTTTTCTTTGTCTCTTAGTTACCATTTGCTTTGTGGTATCATTATTTCCAGCGTCGTTCACAGCTATTATGTTGATGACATCACCTGTATTAATCTTAGCCAAGGCCATGTTAACCTCATTGGTACAGGACACTTTTGTAGTATTTTCATCGTCCTGTAAGTTTAGCTCAGGCTTGGCACTGGTCCTACCAACCTGCATCTCATCTGCGTTAATCAATCTTTGATTTAGGGTTAAAATCTGTTCTAGGATGACTGGGAGAGTGCGCAATTTATCCAAAACAGGGCCACAGGAACAGGAGGATTGTACCTGATACATATGTGCCTGTGCTCTTGATATTAGGCTATTTAAGTTATCCAGCTTTGTATTTATCCCAGCAATGTTGGTCGCATTAATGCTCATTAGGTCGATTTGGATGTCCAATTTATCTGATTGCATTGTCATAGTTGTTACAGACGTTTGCAAGACTTTTAGGAGAGGGGCAACCAAATTTACCAAGGCAATATCCATTTACGATTTAGTCATGGGTTCCTCCTTTGTTGGATCTTTGTGGTTTGTGTGATATGTATTAATTGTTGGTGATAAAGACATAGACACCCTGGGACCCATTGGTCTCTGTAGATGTTCCATGAGACCCTCATCTGCCAGGTAATTGACCTCCATGAAACTCTCGGTTGTTCCTACCCCCTCTGACTCCCCTTTACCTGGGAAGAACCCAACCGACACATCCTTCCAGTCACCCTTGTCTGACAATGAGCTTGTATTGTGACAGGCCACTTCCGTTGAACCCGAGCTGTAGACTTCCCCAAAAGCTGTAGGCTCTGCTAGAGCCGGAAAAGTTTGACTCAATCTTACAATTGTTGACAGATCTGGGGACTGCGGGTTTAAGGATGTCATTGGTTTGATCACCGGGGTATTGTGGACTAATGCTGCTGTTTTAACTTCATGATTTTTTCTCCACACTCCTGTTGATTTTTCCTTATTACATAAGCTCTCCATCTGATCAGTATGTTTACATATATCACTTGATTGATTACTATGAGTCACAAAAAAGCTTGAGGAGGCTTTGATTGCGGTGCCCACCCGATGTTCCCCGTGGTGGATCTCAGTTGTTGGCTCTATCGGTGTTGAAAGGCCCGGGACTCCTTCCCGTTGATGAAAACACTACATCCCCCGGGTCTTTCAAGTACTGGAATCGAGCGCATGACGAAATTTTGTTTTGGATTGATTTTTCAAACAGAGAGGCAATTGGTGAGATCAGTGGATTTTTTATAGAACTATTTGCTTTATTGGCATTCTGTTCTTCCAATCTTTTTTGTTTGAGGGCGCCTCGTGAGGCTGGAGTCTTGTCCCCTAGAGCCTTCCTCACTTTCCCAGACCTCATGATATAACCAGGAAAAATCTTTATATTGACTTATCTTTATCTTGATCTTTATCCTTGACTTTGTCTTGGTTGTTGGCTTTATTATGTCTTGGACCTTAGGTGTCGCCCTAGCCCAGGCTATACAAGTATTAAACAGACCCCTTACTGCAAGATGTTCACGAGATAACTCAAGCCAGGTGGTACAAGGCTGCGCAGTCCACCCCCAATCCACACGCCCTCCCAAGCTTGTCTGCGCCCTTCGTTCCCTACCGTGTAGCCACTTCGTACACCAGGCACAACACTAGGGGATCTGGTGCAGCTGCCGTCAGCGAGGCCACGTTACAGTGATTGCGGGATAGCCAGTTTCCAGTAGAAGGCAGAGCAATAGAGCGGTGGGGAAATCAAGCTTATCTCACGGAATTACTGCATTGACAATACACGATGATTCAGAATTATCAGTGCTACGCGCTTTTCAAGATTGCTCAGAGGACTCAGGCTTCGAAAGGATGTGACTTATATTTATAGTTATGTAGTGAATTTACAAGGAGTGTTTATAGTTTATAATAATGTAGTACGCTGGAGTAAATTTGTTTTTTCTTACCGGCCACTGCCAATGCCCGGTGATGATTATCCTCCGCCTACTTGTTTTGTGCAGTAGCCAGCTGTATCCGTTTCCTAGCTTGGCTTGGCTAGGCTTGGGTTGGCCTCACTTTGGGTTATCAATCCCACTGCTCCATGACTTTCAAGCTCGTACTATCCCCAGGAGCACCGGGCCCCGGGCCCCACGGCGCGACGAGATATCAGAATGTTGAAGGATCTCGTTGGTCGGCCTACAGGTCAGCGACCACAGCGCCGCAGCAGCAGCAGGCGCCCGGCTCCGGTTTGAACGGCTTGAATGGCGTTTTCGACAGCGTGTTTCCCACAACTCTCTAGCGCTCCAAGTGTTACACACCAGCCATGCAACTTTCCAGGAAATACCGTTAATCCACTTTATCCAACACTCATAAAGTTCATAGTTAGTCGTTTGAAATGGGAAATTGCTGGTGCTTTGTTAATGTTTTGGGAATGCTTTAAAATACATTGCGCCGATACTGTCAAAACACCAATGCTGCCCCTCTCACCAGTAGCACTGTATGCACTGTATGCTGAGATCCTGTTCCGCTTTGACCGTAGCCTGGCCCCCCTCAGGCACAACAGGGCTAAACAACCGAGAGGACACCTGGAGACTGGAATCAGGGAGTCAGGGAGACGCCGCAGTGTACACAGCCCAAGTGCGCCAGTTGTCAATTTCTCCGTCCTCCCCTGGACTGCCGAGGGCTCTGCTGAGATCTGCTGGGATTCCCTCCGGGTCATTCCCGCATTTACCGCGGCAGCCGCGAGAGAGACCAGACAGAGAGATATGGGAGCAGGAGCGGGAGCGGCTCAGAGCAGATTGAATTTCTCGAGCCCCCCTCCTGCCCCCTCTTGCCCTTTGCCTCCCGGCTCCACGGCACGGCACTAAGAAAGAAATCCACCGGGATCTGCTCCGGCGGGCTACAGGGAGCTCCCTCAACCAGCAGTTGCTCGGCGATTGCTCAGCTCAGCTTACGGCTCACTGCTGACCTCTGGCGACCAAAACTGCGAGATACCGACACAACTTACCACCTCTTTTTCTTCTTTTGTGTTGGTTTATCACTGAAAGCCTCCCAGGATCCCATATTCTGCAACAAAGCACATAGAAGAGACAGAGAAGAGGAAAAACATGAAGAAATGTCCTTTCTCATGTCTGAACACAGATAAACCACTTTGTATATACACTTTTGGATCACAACACCTTGTCTGCCGCACATGCCCTATTGTCCAATAAAACCTCCACTATCAACCCAATACGGCCTCCTCACTTCTGTTTCTGCCCATCCCTCCAACAAGGCCACACTGTGGCCCTCATCCTACTAGACCTCTTCACTGCCTTCGACATCGTCTCCCACTGCACTCTCGCAGCCAGACTCCACGACGCCGGCATACGAGGAACCGCCCTCGACTGGATCTACTCCTTTCTCACCGGCAGAACCCAACCCTAACGATCCTTGCTCAGCCCCACGCTCTTCAACATCTACATTGCCCCCTCGCCGCCATCGTCAGACAGCATGGGCTCTGCATAGTATCTTACGCAGCCGACACCCAGCTCATCCTCTCCCTCACAAAGAACCCCGAAGACACCAGACTCAGGAAGGAATGAGAGACGTCACAGCTTGGATTAGCAACAGCTGCCTAAAGCTCAACTCGGAGAAGACAGAGATCCTCGTCTTTGGACTCTTCCCACCGCTTGGGACAACACCTGATGGCCCCCACCCCTGGAATCCCACCCACTCCTACAGACCACACCCAGAACCTTGTCATTGTCATGGACTCCTCCCTCACCATGACTCGCCAGATCAACGCCGTCACCTCCATCTGCTTCAACTCCCTCTGCATCCCCCACAAGACCTTCAAGTTGATCCCACCCGAAGTCAGAAAAACCATCACCCACACACCCATAACCAGCAGATTGAACTACAGAAATGCTCTCTATGCTGGAATCAACAAATCCCTGCTACACAAACTCCAGACCATCCAGAACAGCGTGGCCAGAGTTGTCCTCGACACCCCAGGACATGAGCACATGGCCCAGCACCTACAAGACCTCCACTGGCTCTCCATCGAGAAGAGAGTAACCTTCAAGCTACTCACCCACCCCTACAAATCCCTCCACAACATCAGACCCAAATAACTCAACGAAAGAGTCTCCTTCCACGTACCCAAAAGGAACCTCTGCTCCGCCGACCTCGCCCTGGGAGAGACCCCACTCATCCTCAGAACCAGAGCAGGTGGAAGAGCCTTTTCTGGCGTCACAACCAAGACCTGGAATGAGCTCCCAGTCAACATCAGACGCTCCTCCACTGTGCGCTTTCAGGAAGCTGACGCGGAGCTGCACCCAACCCCCCCAGCGCCTTGAGACCCTAATGGGTGAGCAGTGTGCTTTATTAACACCTGATTGATTGATTGATTGATTGATTGGTCAATCCGGAACAGGAAAAGAGGGATATAGGGGTAACGGAAGGTACAAGAGAAACATATCACTCTAGTGAAAGGCCCTTCACAGAAGAGTCATTCTAAATGCCTTGAGTGGATGGGAATTCAGAGTTGAACATGAAGGACAAGAGCAAGTGGCACAATGACAATTAATCTGCATGTGAAATCACACATGAAAGGTTAAATGGGCAGGGAATACAATGGAACTCAACAGGTATGTCAGAGGTGATGGCAGTAATGAGCCCTGAAGAATGGAATGGAAATGGATTTGTTAAGCGCGGTTGCTGCCCACGGGCGTCCAAGCGCTGAGTAGAGCAGAGATGTGACGGAAGAGGGAGATTAGGACTAAAGGGGTTTGGCGAACAATAATGTTTTCAGCTTTTTCCGGAATGAGAGCAGGTCAGGGTTGGAGCGAAGAGAGAGGGGGAGAGCATTCCAGAGCTTGGCGGTGTTCAGCGAGAACAGCCTACCCCCGGTCCTGGCTCTTTTCACTCTAGGAACTACTGCAAGGAAAGCATCCGTAGATCGATGGTTCCTATTTGGGTGGTAGGGGATAACAAGGTTGTTATTTATTGTTGATCCCGTCTTCCAAAAGGCCCGGTGCGCAATACACAGCGCCTTGAATGTCACTCTTAGCCTTACTGGCAGCCAGTGCAGGCTTTTCAGTCCAGGTCTAGCTGACTGGGTTCGCGGAATCTGGAGTAAGGTTCGTGCGGCGCAGTTTTGTACCACTTGCAGCTTCCTAAGGGTCATCTCAGGGGCCCCAACGTATAAAGCATTGTTTGAGTCTAGGCGGGACTGGATGAGGCCTTGTACTGCCACCTTTTTGGCCTCCAGAGGCAGAAGTGGGAGGACCTTCCCCAGGACTCTGAGTAGGCCAAAACAGGTGGCGGATAACTTTGTGGCCTGGGTGGAGAAGGAGAGCTTTTTGTCCAACCATACTCCCAGGCTCTTGACACTTTCCTTGGGGGTGGGGGGAGTGCCCAGACCACAGGGCCACAAGGAGGTAAATGGTACTGGCGATGCTGGGCCTAGGAGCATAAGCTCTGTTTTTTCTCCGTTCAGCTTAAGGGAGGAGTTGGTCATCCACTCCTGCACGTCCTCTAAACATTTCAACAGACCTGCCGGGGATTGCCTGTTGCTCTCTTGCGCCAATGAAACCACTAGCTGAGTGTCGTCGGCGTACGACACGATTTTAATGCCGTACGGTTCGACTACCCCAGCCAGTGGTTTCATGTATACATTAAACAGCACAGGGCTCAGCGAAGAGCCCTGCGGTACTCCGCAGCTGAGAGGCTTACTGGGTGACATTGTATCGCCGTCGAAGATCTGAAAAGATCTGTCAGACAGGAAAGAGTCGAACCACCTTAGTGCATCACCCGAGACTCCGATGTTATAGAGACGGTTCAGCAAGATGGCATAGCTGACCGTATCGAAGGCGGCACTTAGATCGACACCATTAAACACCAAAAGGCCTGAAAGCACGCAGAGGAGAATCAAGCATGGCAGTGCCAGTGATTGGACACAAATGAGCAAGGCTGATGAAGCACAAGAGTCTAGCAGAAAAGGGAAACCTGAACTGAGGAGCCATACAACAAGGGGAACGTTGCCAGAAACCATCTTGCTAATTCAAACCCTTTTATAGTCCTAGAATATATTGTGCTTCCGCTTCTGCCACTGACCTGGATTTTTCTGTTGGTGTATGAGGCTGCCTCCAAGAGTTGGTTGTCCACAACCTCCAACCTTCTCCTCCTTTGTGACTCTTTTGGTACAAACAGACTTGGACTTATGTGTCTTACCATCCTGTTGTTAGAGAGTACCTCCCCCACTCAAGATTACTCTTTACTCCCGATCTTTGCTTGGCCCATTGGGTTATGAAAGGCATTAACCAGTCTGGGTACATATCCAAAAGCAGCTGGTTCCATGATCTCACCAAAGCATCATACCCCTTCCATGCTCCAATATACTAAAGGTTCTATTGATGTATTCTAGAGTCTTAGATTGCCTCAACCTCATAATCATATGACCCAGTGTGGTATCCTTGTTTGGATACCACGTGCCTTTCTTATTATCCTGTCTTTTTTCTCAGCCCTATCTGGGTGAATGGTAGAATGTTGAGTGTGTGAGGTAATATGGAATGTGTGGTGTGTGGATGGATGACAGTTGGAAGAGAGGGCTGAGTAGCAAGAGAGCTGCTCCTGGTGGGGCTTAGAAGAGACTTGAATATAAAGGTAATTTGCTATTTTATATATTCAAGTACTAGCCTGTGTTCCACTGTAGGTTATTTTTATGAGTTTAAAGAATAGCATACTAAAGTTAATTTGCTATTTTAGAAGGTTATTTACACTAGTTTTAAAAGTAGCATACTAAAGGTAATTTGCTATTTTAGTAGGTTGTCTACACGAGTTTTAAAAGTAGCATACTAAAGGTAATTTGCTATTCTAGAAGGTTATTACATGAGTTTTAAAAGTAGCATACTAAAGTTAATTTGCTATTTTGTATAGAAAGTTCAATGCTATACACATATGTTTTGTTTAAAGTTAAATGCTATACGTTAACATATGTGCTCATGACTGTCACAAATGTGTTCATACAAATATTATTTTTAATACTGTTCTATACACGTGACTGTCATCTATTTGTTTCATACAAATTATTATTTGTATTATGCACGTGATTTCCACCTTTTTCTTAAAATATTTTACCTGTGGATTCACCTCTTACATTTTTGCATTCCAGCATGTGACTTTCCTATTTTACTGAAATTTTCTGTCAAGGGTTTGTCACCTACACTTTTAGTGTGTTATGTTTTATCTTATATTAGTACATTGCATGTGACTCTGTAGTTTAGTCACCTACATATTCCTAATTAGTGTACGTTGTGCACACGGCACTTTATAGGAATTGTAATTTAATTCAGTACTTTTTGGTGATTTTCTTTTTCGCATATTTTAATTGTGACTTCTCCGTTTCTTTCACTTTGCTGGTCTGGCCAACTGGCATGTTGTGTGGGTGACGGTGAATTCTTTTCCTTACATCTTGTGAAATTCAATGCCAAAATATGTATTATCAATCTATTCCTGTTTTATGTGTAGAGGGGGAAGGGGTGGTCGTTATAGATACTTTTATGTATTTATTCATAATTTCTATTCTACAACGTAAGACCAATTTTAGAATGACCATTCTCATACTTTACACTATTCTTTTGTTTGTTCATTTGTAAGGGGGAAGGTGGTGTGGTATCCTGGTTTGGATACCACGTGCCTTTCTTATTATCCTGTCTTGCTGCTCAACCCTATCTGGGTGAATGGTAAAATGTTGAGTGTGTGAGGTAATATGGGGTGTGTGGATGGATGACAGTTGGTAGAGAGGGCTGAGTAGCAAGAGAGCTGCTCCTGGTGGGGCTTAGGAGAGACTTGAGTATACTTATATGATCCTTAGATGATATTTGAATAATTACATGATTTAACCTGAAATCCATCAATAAACCATCTTCAATCAATACTACTCGGCTACAGATCATCTTATTACACCCAGTGGCAGTGGGACTTATTCCTGACACAGCAGCCTTGACACAGCATACATGTAGTATAGGATGAATTTTCTATCTATTAGGTAAAGCCAGACTTAAGCACCTACCCACTGTTTTACATGAAATCAGGGTGAAATCTTCAGATGGGACGTGGAATGGAGAAGTGTTTATTAGAAAGCCATACTTTATGCACTATCTTGTAATGAGTAACAAGTATCTAATGGTAATCAAAATCTCATGTAATTTGCCTTTGACTTCACCAGATGGGCAATAGTTGATCTATGAGTCTGCTGGAACTGTCTAAGTAGTAATGTAACATAGGGTACCTTTATAACTGCTAATGAGAGTATGGTTATAATGCTGAATGGAACCCATTAATGCAAAAGAAGGGAGACTACCCAAAGGTGCTCTGAGAGTTACTATAGGTTAACACAGCCAATTAAACCTATAACGCCCATTCCTCTGGATGCCCCATGATAACAAAAGTTTAAGGACTGCTCCAAGGACTGGTTGAGGTTTTCTGTCTGGCCTTCGGTCTGATGGTGGTAATTGGAGAATTTTTAGTTCACAGTTCCCAATGATTATAGCAAGGTATTGTAAAATGTTTCTATCAACTGGGAATGTAATTATCTCCTTAGGAAATACATGTAATAACGCTATGTGAGCTATAAAAATCTGAGCCAGTTCTAGGAATGTTGGTAATTTAGTCATTCAGTAGTGTTTTAAAACCACACTCTAGCAAAGACACAATTGTGTTCTCTTGAGCCATGCACTTTAGTTTGGTTTAGATATATGCCAGAGCCTTCATTGGATAATTTATATCCAGGCCACTGGTGCGGTTCCTATGTCAGGCAATAATGTAAAGTCAAAGAAAAATAGGGGATAACAGTTTCATAGTATGTGGCTGTCTCATTGCAGAGAGTTTAATACCAACAAACACCGATAAATGATAACACACTTCAAGATGATATTATTTCTTACAAAGTACATGGGAATATCTAATGTAGCAGGTTTTTTAAATTGGAGATTTATGATGAGAGGTGTTAGAAACTGGGTTACGGGCTAACTGCGGTGTGAAACTTGGTCAAACAGCAACCACAGTCCTAGACAGGGCAAAGAACATGCAAACCCCAAATTAACCTGTGCTCACCCCTTGGTGGCTTGGCACAGAGCAGTCAGGCTTAACTTATAGGCAATGTGTAAAGTATTCATGCAACACTTTAAACAATAAACCAGTGAAAACACCACACAAAAAGTATCCCACACCAGGTTAGAAAAATAAAGCAGAATTTAATAAATATAATAAGGCCAAAACAGTAAAAATCCTATCAGTAGAACCTGAGCTATGAATGGTCATGCTGGATGGGGTCAAAGTCAAAGGTTCAGGTCAACCGCGATGGAGCGCAGGTCGGATACAGTTCCAGAAAGGTCCCGCTGAGTACTTACTTTCTCAAATTTTGTGTCAAGAGTCCCATTTGTGCTGGAGAGGGTCAGAAGGAGCATCAAGAGCAGTGGTTGGCCGGGCATCAGGGATGGCTCTGGGTTTCATGCTGGCGATCCCCAACCAGAGGCCAATTCTGCTGTGCGAAGTGATGCACTGGTGGCTGCATGTGCTGATTACCGTTGTGAAAGGCACAGTTCCAATGTGAATGGGCAAGTGCACAGTAACGAAGAGCCGAAAGGCTAGAATTTAAGCGCTCAAGGGCCACACCAAGGCTCAAGGCCCTGAGAAGCACCTCTTTGGATTCAGGAACTCACTGAAGGCGGGTCCAAGAGCTGTTTGGAGCCTGTTATGTCGTTGAGGCTCAGATCAGGAAGCCAGCAGACTAGCCCTTCAAGTCGCCCTGAGGTCCTTGGTTCAAAAAGAAGTTTCAGGTCCATTTCTTTTATCCAAGGCAAGAAGGCAGTAGGTCAGCACAGCAAGGCAGCAGCTCCTTCAGAGTAGCTGTCCAGCAGATTGGCAGTCCTTTCAGCAGCACAGCAGTCCTTCTTCCTTGCAGAATATCCACAGGTCGAGAAGTGTACTGAAATGGTGGCGTATGAGGTCCTCCTTTTATAAACTGGTGCCCTGTTTCTTAAAGATGGGAGAATCTTCTAGAGAGTGTCATCTAAGTGCATGTAATTCCCTGGCCCCCTGCCCTGGCTCCTAGCTGGCTGAAGTGACAATGCAGGGTTGTTAAACCTTTGTGTGGAGTCATGACATAACCTTTTCAGTTTAAGTGAGGCTGAGCCTAGCTCCTCACTCGCATCCTGCCAGCGATGGCCCATCCTGTCACTTCCAAGCTTTCATGGTTAGGGGCTGTCTAGGAGAAATACTAAAGCACAACTGCCAACTACACCCAGTCATGTGACCAGCGATATGTTGCAGGCACCCAAATGGCTGAGGTAAGGAAATGCAAACCTTCTAAAAGTGGCATTTTCAGACATGTAATTTAAAATCCAAATTCATCTTAAGGTAGCATTTTAAATTAGGATTCCGGAGACACCAAACAGGAACACGTTATCTCTACCTATGTGGAACTTACACTTATAAAATGTAATAAGGCAGACCAAACATTATCCTTTGGGAGAGATAGGCCTTGTAGTAGTGAAAAACGAATTTAAGAGTTGTTATCTACCATGACATATACATCTTAAAAGTACATGCCCAACTTTTTAAATACACTGCACACTGCCCTCTGGGCATGTTCAGGGCATACCCTAGTACTGACATATATGTATTAACTGCATCGATGCGGCGGCTTTTCCTGCTGTACGCGGCAATTTTAAAATTACCGCGTTACATGACGAGCTCAGCTCGTCATGAGCGCACGGCAGGTTACGCTCATGACGAGCTGAGCTCGTCATCAGCCTGGAAGGGGTTAAAAAGGAAAACTTGGGGCTAGCAAAAGGTGTATTTTGCCAGGTTGACATAGCATTTTGAAACTGCATGCACAATGGCAGACCTGAGCCATGTTTGAAGAGCTACTTAAGTGGGTGGCACAATCAGCGCTGCAGGCCCACTAGTAGCATTTCAGTTACAGGCACATGTAGTGCACGTTCCTAAGGATGTATAGGTCAATTAAATATGCCAATTGAGTATAAGCCAATGTTACCATGTTTTAAATATAGAACACAAACACTTTAGCACTGGTTAGCAGTGGCAAAGTGCACAGTAAAAAAGAAGTTAGTAAAAACAGGAGGTCTGAAGGCAAAAAGGTAGGGGGAGACCACGCCAAGGATGCCAGGTCTAACAGGAGGCCATGTTTGGTTTATTGATATTGATTTATATTTTCTGCTGATAACAAGAGTTAAATTAGTTTGAATTATTTCTCTGAATGTTTTTGGGTTCATTATATTCCAGGGCTGTCAGTATCCTCTTTACCTCTTGCTACCTGAATTCTGAAACAATTGCCATTTTTAGGAAGCACACTGTTTTGATCACATGGTTTTGTATGGATCTCCATCAGAGCTTGCTCTCTCCTGCAGAGCATCAAAATAGAGCATGCCCCAGCATCACTACCTACATCTATTTGAGAATTTGTAGTTAAAATGAGAAGATTTTACCTAAAAGGATGCAAGAACAGCCTAATTGGCAAGTGGGAATTCAGATTTTGTATTCATAAAATGTACGTTTTTACTCACAATCCGATTTATTAAAATTACACCGCTATGGGAATTGTCTACATTTCCACAGAGGTGAAGAGTAGGAATTCTATGTTTGAGATGCTTTTAAATGTAGATGAACAACCACAAATCTATAACCTTGCAGGTATTCATGAGCATATTGCCATCATGGATACACTAGTCCATTTAGCACTGTAATGTGCAGGAATACATTTGTATCCAAAGAGATACTGGGAACGGGGATGTTATTCCCCCTAGGGAAAATATTTTCCCCTGTGTGTATTGAAAAGAAAGTAGAATTATTCAGGTGATAATTCACTTTCATTAAGTATCCATGGATGTGAAAATGTATTTGCATGGGGAAGCTTAGATTTACTAAAGAAGTCCCGAATTACACCTGGGATCTAATATGAATTTGTCCCTATCTATAAAAAAGGGTGCAGGGAAACCCCGGGAAACTATCGCCCAATAAGTCTGATAGACTCCACCCAAAAGATAGCTGGCAAAGCTATCCTTGGTAGGATCCTCCATTGGGTGGAGGAGAATAAAATCCTATCAGACTTTCAGGCAGGTTTCCGGGCTGGTATGGGGACTATAGAGCAGGTGTTTAGGTTGTCCCTCTTGGGGTGGAAGGTGGTGGAACTAGGCAAGGGTAGTCTTTACTTAGCCTTTATAGACTTGAAGACTGCCTTTGATCTAGTTCCCCGGGAAGAGCTCTGGAGGGTCCTTTGTGAGTTGGGGCTACCACCTTACATCTTGTCCCTTCTTATAAGCCTTCATGCCCACACTTTTGCACAGGTCCGCTGGGGTAATAACGGAGAGCTTACGGAAAAAATACCAGTGTCTAGGGGCGTAAGACAGGGTTGCGTCCTGGCACCCACCCTATTCTCGTTATATCTGAATGGGGTGGTAAAACACCTTCAACAAGAACCAGCTGACGCCCCCTGTCTTGGAGGTGTCCGTATCCCAACCCTGCTTTTTGCGGACGACACGCTCCTGATTTCAAAGACCCCACAAGGTCTACAGAAACTTCTAACACGATTCCAGGAGTTCTGTGTTGCAAAAGGGCTAACAATAAATGTGGACAAAACAAAATACCTAGTTGTTAACCCACCTAAAAAATTGGGTCGCCTACCTACACTTAACTCTATTCCCCTGGAGAAAGTAGCCGAATTCGACTACCTTGGCATTCGGATTACGGAAAGGATGACTTGGGCAAACCACATTGAAAAAATGGTCCTTAACCACAGGAGAGTAGGAGGAGCTCTCATGAGGGAATACAGGGCCTCAACTAGGAGATCACTTACCCCAGTACTTGACATCTACAAGGCCAAAGTAGCGACATCAGCCTTGTATGGGGCAGAACTGTGGGGTCACTGCCGTCTGGATGCCCTAGTTACTGCTGAGAGCAAGCTATTAAAATCCCTCATCGCTGTTCCTCTGAGCACACCGTCAGTACCTGTGAGGATGGACACGGGATGTAAAAACATTAAAGATCAGGCCCAGCTTCGCCCGCTCCTGTTGTGGACACGGATCTGGAGGTGCGAAGAATTAAAATCCTATGCTGATGCCCTGAGAGACATAATGAGCCAGGGGGGTTGGGCCAAGATAAAATGGTTAAAGGACACCAAAAAGCTGTTGGAGAATATAGGACTAGGGGATTGTTGGTCATCCCGCTCAGCCCCTCCAAAAGAAGTTGTCAAGGCGCTTTTTTGGAAATGGACTGCTGAGCGTCTAATCTCTAGCCCAAATCACTGCAGGTCCACTGCCACCTTTTTACAAATTAAAGACATTGTGGCCATCGAACCTTACTTGGACTTGATCACTCTCCCCTTTGACCGTGCTCTTTATTTTAAATTTAGAGTTGGCTCCCTCCCGTTAGGTGCATTGGTATCGAAATGGTCATCTGCGGATCGCACCTCTCCCAACTGTGCATGTTGCCCGAGTAAGATTGAGTCTATTGCACACGTCTTATTTGAATGTCCGGATTATGCAAGGCCTAGGAGCTCTTGGCTGAAACCACTCTGCCGTAACATGGGCACACGTAGTCATTTAGTAGCCTTGCGTATTCTAAGCACGGACACTTCCCCCCCCATAGTCTGTGGAATAGCAACATTTTTAAAGCAGTTTTGGCATATTCGATGTAAGAGATTGTCAGTAGCTGTTTAATCCTTGTTTTAGCTAATTTATTAACGGACTTTATATCCTTTTATCACTTTTAATATTCCAATATTTCTTACTGACTTCTTATGGCATAAACTTTTTTGTATACTGTATTGATTGTATTATGTATGTGCTTATAAGATATCTCTGTGTATCGAATAAAAGCTTATGACTGACTAATATGAATTTCAAAAAAGTTAAACATCTAGTGCAAACATAGGCATATGTCTGAGGGAGTATATTTCTGATTTGTTGCATAAATGAGGCCCCATAATAGTGATCCTATCAACTAAAGGCAACAAGATATAGCATGATGCCTCATTATTTATGAATATTGTTATAACATTTCCTTATAATTTGTAAAATTTCAAACACATTATTTGACACATGTATACCTAAAGTAATATAAGATTGTAGAAATATTTCCTGTACCAGTTTTGAGAAAATGTCTTGAGTCTATTTCTTCAAAACAAACCTTGTAACCCGATGGAACCAATTGGCTAACCTGCTGAGCCTCTTATTCAATTTCATTTTTCCGCCATAACACTGTGCTCCACGTCAGATTAGTGGTGAAACTGTAAGAAGTCCGTAGTCCCGAACCAGGGCAGGAAAGATATCTTCAAGGTATAAGATGATGTGGTGCCTAATGAATGCCATGTTTAAGCCCTGTGCGTGCGTTTGCCCACAAAGCACAGATGCAGCCCCTTGACTAAAGCTTGCATACCAGACAGCGAGAATGGAGAGCCTGCGCAGAGGACGAGAGACTGTCGTAGAAAGAGCTGCAAGGAGGTCAGTGGAAGGGCACATATTGAGAAAGAAAAGAGAGTGCATAGAGATATTTATCCTGCAACGAGTGCAGGAGACGGTTCAACGAGACAGCTATGCTAATGGGCGGGTACTCACTGATTCATTGTGCCCGGGGGGCGCCGACTCTCTCTCTCTGGCAGCTGCATCAGTTCCATTCGCAAACAATTGATAGTTAAGGAGCTGCAGACGTACCCAGATGGGCAAGGTTGACCAGCATTCCACTGGCACCCACGACCCCGCGCATGGAGATTCCTGTTTTCGTAGATGGAGGAATAGAACTTCAAAATATGTTAGTTAGAGGGGTGTTAGGGTTTTTCAGTTCTCAATAAGAGGGCCACATTATGTCTGTCTGTTTCTTGTTAAGTTAATGATTTTTCAGTTAAATTGTTTTGTTGAGAGGGGATCAATTTTTATTGAATCAGACATTTCAGAATCTAATGGATTGTGAGGGCAACTGCTGCCACTAACAAGTTGGATTTTGGGTTATTTATGTATTTTAATTGTTTTAGAAACCTCTGTTTTTTGAAAATCAGTCAACTCATAGTGCTGAATAAAATTAAATGAGTTTATTTTATATCGTTTATTCTTTAAACGTGGAGATATGTTAGCGATCACAGTTGTTTTTGTGCTTGTGGGCTGTTCATTTTTCTAAATAAATTTTTGTACGTCAATCATATGTCAAAATAGTTGGTATGTTTCTTTGAGTTAACGAGCAATTGGGCACTTGCTGCATTGCATTTACTAGATATGCTAGCTTGTGATTTGCTTTCACATATGGACTTATTTGAGTTTCCCATTTATCTACTACTCTGCTTAGCTGGCTTCATCAATTCTATTGCCCTGGTTGTGTTGTATTGGTAGAGAGTGCAATAATGTGATAATCCATTAACCTGCATTTCAGGTTTTCAAGATATGGTTCGTTTGTTTCGGATGCCCATAATTGCCTCAGTTTCTGAAAAGTGCTTCATATTTATTTTTCAGGCATGTGGAAAAGGTGTTGATGAATGTTTAGGCATAGAGGTTTGCACTTGCTGTGGTTTCATTTATTTCCACACGGTCTGCTTCAACCATCAGAGCATGAGTGACACAGGCGTGTGCATTGCACAGGGAACATTTTCAATTGATTTTATATTTAAATTGATTGTTGTCAGAAGATGTACATTGAAGGTTAACCAGCCGACCTGAACCTGAGATGGGTAGGATGAATTGTAGGTCATGATACCTCTTTTTCACCCCTATTTCCTTCGTTGTCAAGGAGTTGGTTTGAAAAGGAGTGAGAATGGAACAAGCAAATGGGAAGTGGAAAGAGGTTTTTAATAAAGGTACGGTGTTTAAGGGAGAATTCTTGCTGTTACTGATTTGAATAACGTGATGAGGTATTTTCGATCAGCAATCATGCACGAGTTTTGGTTATCGATTCTGGCATATTAAGTGTGATGATTGGTGGGAGTTAGGCATTGATGATTACGATCGTCTCTACAACTTTACTAGTTAGGTGATGGCACAGGGGCCACATTTTCCTTTTGGATAGTTGGAACAGAGATCCAAAGGGTCGTTTCACTTGTTTCATTGGACTTTCAGAATTCTTCAGTGGTGGGTGCTATGTCAATTTAAACATGTAGATACATCAACAACATTGTTTGGACTGGGTTGGTGGTATTATACTAGGTTGTGGCGCCTCAAGGGAATGTACACCTATTTAATTTCTAGCTCGTTGTTAGTGACGGTGCTATAAGGAGAAGAGAACCACACATCCTCTTCTAAAATGGGCAAGAGCCACTAGATACTTGAAAGCTCCTTAGCACTCGTTTTTGTATCTTACTACAGGTTGTACATGAGTGTTTCCATCATACATTAGTCATGCAATCATTACAAATTAAGATCCTTGTTATTCAGGGTTGTTTGCAGGTGTTGTTTTATTTCAGAAGACGTCACAGCCAACACGTGTTTCGTCGGTAGGGATGTAACCCTCGACTTTTTCAAGGCTGTTGAGTGAAGAGAGTAACGTTTGTCACATTTAGAATGTGGTTTAGGCATGATGTTTCAATACATTATAATACATTGAGTGTGAAGGTGGTGGTTAAATTTAGCATATTGTGCATGCATACATTGGTTGCTGTTACATTAAAAGTGAGTTTAGATTGACTTTGACCTTCGCGTATACATATCTTACTTCCAAAATTTCAGAAGTTAAATGGACCCATTTAGAATTGGAGACACCAGTGGATCAATAAAAACCGTGCTGCTAGCTAGGTAGTATATGTGCATGGTGAGATTCTTAAGAGTAGGGTCTTGACTTAGTATTCTATTTCCCATAGTGGTATGCATAAGTATAAGTAATGCTCAGGGTACCTATATTCTGAAATCTTTTCTCTTTTTCTGTATAGGAAACAATAGAGAGAGGGTGTTTTATCATAGCCCTTTATGAATTTTTTTTTAGGCCTATTCACATTTTTACATCTTTTTACGTTGCAAGTTCATAATTGCTCACCTTCGTTGAGGTGATAATTCCAACCCTCAAGGGGTTCCGTTAGGGGACTTTTGTTCGTGACGATGTATTCCACAAATTGTAACCAGAGTATCGGTTATCTGTATGGCAGCTGTAAGTTAATGTGATGCTCGTTTTAGTTCAATGTTTTCACATTACATCCGTCATTGTATTACCGGCAAATCAGTTAAAGTGATTATCTATTCTTGTGGGCGAAAACCCATCTATTGACCTATGACATTATCTTTCTCCAGTATTCTTCCGTTAGGTTATACTTAATAGCATTAAACCGGAAATGAACAGGGTCATGTGACACGGAGCAATCCCTGTCTCAAATATATGGCGCCGAACCGGGGAAACCGGTACTGCATCACACAAACGGCAGCGGGGACCGAAAGAGAAGCACGAAAACTGCAGCAAGAGGTAAGAGGAGGAGAATAATATTAACATCGATAGCGTACACGAGGCACCAGTGGCTTAACCACGCCATCGCGCCTCTATGTTCACTTAGCAAAAAGACGCATGAACAACGGGTAACAATGGAACCCTAAATGCGCCTAGTGCAAAGTGGTAATACAAGGGGATCTTATAATTGTACCGGCAGTACTGAAATATGTTACTAACGAACATAAAAAAGAAAACGAATGGAACCCTAAATGCACTTAGTGCGAAGTATAAATACAAGGGGATCCTATAACTGTACCGGCAGTACTGAAATATGTTACTAACGAACGAAAAAGAAAACAAATGTTTCTTTTCAATGCTATTAAATATAACCTAACGGAAGAATACCGGAGAAAGATAATGTCATAGGTCAATAGATGGGTTTTCTCCCACAAGAATAGATAATCACTTTAACTGATTTGCCGGTAATACAATGACGGATGTAATGTGAAAACATTGAACTAAAACGAGCATCACATTAACTTACAGCTGCCATACAGATAACCGATACTCTGGTTACAATTTGTGGAATACATCGTCACGAACAAAAGTCCCCTAACGGAACCCCTTGAGGGTTGGAATTATCACCTCAACGAAGGTGAGCAATTATGAACTTGCAACGTAAAAAGATGTAAAAATGTGAATAGGCCTAAAAAATGTTCATAAAGGGCTATGATAAAACACCCTCTCTCTATTGTTTCCTATACAGAAAAAGAGAAAAGATTTCAGAATATAGGTACCCTGAGCATTACTTATACTTACGCATGCCACTATGGGAAATAGAATACTAAGTCAAGACCCTACTCTTAAGAATCTCACCATGCACATATACTACCTAGCTAGCAGCACGGTTTTTATTGATCCACTGGTGTCTCCAATTCTAAATGGGTCCATTTAACTTCTGAAATTTTGGAAGTAAGATATGTATACGCGAAGGTCAAAGTCAATCTAAACTCACTTTTAATGTAACAGCAACCAATGTATGCATGCACAATATGCTAAATTTAACCACCACCTTCACACTCAAGGTATTATAATGTATTGAAACATCATGCCTAAACCACATTCTAAATGTGACAAACGTTACTCTCTTCACTCAACAGCCTTGAAAAAGTCGAGGGTTACATCCCTACCGACGAAACACGTGTTGGCTGTGACGTCTTCTGAAATAAAACAACACCGGCAAACAACCCTGAATAACAAGGATCTTAATTTGTAATGATTGCATGACTAATGTATGATGGAAACACTCATGTGCAACCTGTAGTAAGATACAAAAACGAGTGCTAAGGAGCTTTCAAGTACATCAACAACATATTTACATTACCTCTTCCAGTTTTGTACTGCTGTAATTATTAGTTACTCAACGCTGTAGTAGTTTTTCTCACAATCTCCACTCCACCTAAAGTTCAGAACATTAACTCAAATTGTGATGTTCTCTTTGAACATTTTTCAGGTGAATATTTAAGTTTAACATAAATATTCAATTCCATTAGCTTTATTCAGTTTCTAAAACCATAAATACATTAAATACAATGAAAACAGTATAGTTCATATGAATAAAACATTGCAATTACATAAAAATTCATCCGAAAAATACAAAATACAAAGAATAAGATTAAGACTGCACATATTGTGCAAAGCCAACAATACCCTCATCAGTTAATAAAATTCATATGCATCCCAGAACACATTCTATGGTCACAAAGAAACAAAACGTACACTCAATTTAAAACAGTAAAGAACGAGGGGATGTGGTTATCAGCCGAAGGAAATGGTCGCTTGCTAAAGCGGCTTTGCAGCCCTCGTCAGTAAATCCGTTAATTTCTCTATTTATCCAAGTGGAAACTTCCCCAAAGCACAAGAGAACTCGCCCTAAGCCAATCCAACTCGGAGGCACTACTCAAAAAGAACAACTGCCTGAGTGTGAACCGGTGACAGAGTTGGATTCGGGGCTTTCTGGACAGCCCAAGATGGCGACCAGGGATTAGCAGAGAAGACGGCCCGATTGCGGTCCACTGAAGACGATAGCTTTGCCCTGGAGGGCGAAATAGGCACAGCAAGTACTCGTTACACCCCCTGAGGACCTCCACAACCCAGCGCTGGTGGAACTCTACCGGGGAGAGGAGATGAATAGCAGCGGGAAGGGGATGTGACTGGGGCCCAATGGACACAGCTTGCGTTTTGCGGTGCTGGCCTAATCAAGGGACACGGCTCTGGGGCCTTCCCGTGGGGCCTCCAAGACGCGCCGGACTACACTGCGTCCCCCAAAGACCCGAGGTGAGAAGGTGCTGGTTGGGTGTCGCGGTGGGAGGCAGAATATGTGACACTATCCCCAGTGCCTCAAGAGTGCGGAGAGCAAACGGGGTTGCCGATAACAACGCGAGGCCCCTGTCGTGCGGCCTACCCTTGAAGAGACTGCCGGGCAGCCGCACCCTTTGCATTAACCCCCGGGGGGATGTCAGAGCCACTGTCTCACATGCTGGCGTGACTGCCTCTGTATCTGCTTCCTCCTGGGCGTCCCGGATCACAATGTACGTAGCGCTGGGTCCGGGTGAAGTATAGGCGGCCCAGCAATCCACTCAGCTGCAGCGACTGTGAGAGGCACCGGACCCACGGACGAATCCAAGGGTGCATCTCGGTGGGCCAATCCCGGGTATCCTGTGAATCCTTTAGGAACCCCACGGTGGGCCACTACTCCACTCGTCATAACACAGGTCCGGGACACGGCTGACCCCCTGGGGTCCCTGGTACCGGCAAAGAAAGGTTTCCTACCTTGACCTGCTGCTGAAGGGGTACTAGACATTGGCGGTTCTGACCAGACAGACAGAGATCTCAATTTTCACCTGACCCAGGAGGGCCACCTGGAGCACCGACAGGCCGGCGAAGGCAGTCCTCTCCTCCGCGCAGGTGGCAGCAATAACTGGTGTGTTCTGCCAGGCGACTGCACCCCTTTGTCTCAGATACAATGCTCATGGCTAACAATAAAGGTCTTAAATCTCAAGCCCAAACACAACTGGTGAAGTTTGGACAAAACAAGTGGAGGACACCGAAAACCCTCACAACCTCACCCCCTGGCTAAAACTCTCACCCTGGAGGACGCTATAGTGGCCATAGCAGGGGTACGAACATCCTTGGAAACACGCATGGACTCTGTGAACATTGAAGTAACCCTTCTATGAGCAGATTTAAAGAAAATGGACTCTAGGGTCGAGATTACGACGGCGGCCCTCTTGTCCGACACCTCTACCCTTCAGGACCAAGTCACCCAACTGCAGAGCCATGAATGGAGGAGCTCCTAGACGATTATGAAGGGAGGGCAAGACGGAATAATAGCCGTATTCTTGGAGTGCCAGAACGAGTGGAGGGGCCAGCTGTGGACCTCTTTGAGGAGGGCCTAATCATCAACAAACTCCAACCTAAACGTCTCTCAAGTTATTTTTCCATCAAACGGACCCACAGGGTTCCTGGGGGGTCGCCCTAAACCTGGACCTTCTCCACGACCCATAATCGCGAGAGTTTTTAATTTTCGGGACAGAGATGTCATCTTACAGACCGCAAGGGCCTGACCTCCACTGAAAATTGACAACGCAAACATCACATTTTTCCCGGACTTCACTGTCAAAGTTCAAGCACAAAGACGCAGCTTCACAGCAGTTAAAAAAGCCCTAAGTGACAATAACATTAAATACTCCATGCTATTCCTTGCCAAACTGCGAGTGGAGTCTGAAGGCAAGTCTTGGTTTTTCTTATCCCCGGAGGAGGCCTGGGACTGGATGGAGGGGTGGCGCCCAGTAGGGAAACAGTCGGATGGACTAAACAATGGCGGCCCTAGTAACCGCCGGGGAGCCCCCTGGGTCAGGAGAGAGAAAGCCAGAAGAGGACTCAGATGGAACACACTGATTCGGGCTGTGGGACCCTACTACTTTATCCCATAGTTACTGATCAGGTCTACCATTACCCGGTCGATGACTTGCAAATTCAATGTAACGTCCCTCTGAGCAAGTGCAGAATTTATATTCAAGGTGGGACAGTCAAAACCGAGCATACGTCTCAAGGTCTATAAGCTATGATAACACAGGCAAGAGGATTGGATTGCACAGTATAACGGCTAAATAAACTATAACATGCTATGTTGAATGGCGAGGGATGGAGGTGGTTAGCCACCTCGCAAATGGGAGGGTGCGTGACAGGCACTCTGCCTTGTTGGGAAGTGGATAGGTTAGAGTCCACTGGCAGGGGGGCAGGGAGGGGGGCTCAGGAGGGGGTGGGAGGATAGTTTGGGATTTCAACTGTTATGGTTTCTTTGCACAGAGCTTACAAGTAATTTGGACATCATTAATCCACATGGCTATACAGCAGCTTTTCTTGACAGTCGGGGGGGATGAGACAGAGGTGCTCTCGCTAGCACCCTTGCCAAATACTACTTTTACATATTTAATTCACTATTAATGCCTCCATTACTGGTACAGTTCTTCACATCTACTTCCTCTAACTTCTAGACATGGCAGACTCTAAAGACATAAAACTGTCAATATTGACGTGGAATGTCAATGGACTAGGCAGCTAAATAAAGAGGGGGTAGTCCTGCAATACCTTAAACAACACTCTCCAGATTTTATATTATTGCAAGAAACTCACTTGGTAGGTAACAGTTGTAAGGCTCTCCACAGATGGGGATAGAGACTGGTGGCCCATGCTGGGTTTACAACTGGATCTAGAGGTACAGGTATCCTTATCCGCAAAAGTCTAGCCCTTACACCCACCTGTGTCTGGGCTGATCCCCAGGGAAGATTCGCTGATCTAGAGACGACATGGGAGGGCCAGCAAATGAATATAATCTTGTCCTATCTCCCACCAGCACTGGGAAAAATAGCACTACAAGATTTAGGCAAGATACTCATTGATCTCCCCCCCGGGCACTCTTATTTTAGGTAGAGACTTTAACATGGCTATGGACAATATGCTTGACAGACACCCTCAGAAATCATCTTCCCAAGGTAGCACCTCCATGGCGGACTTCACCCAAGCACTGGGACTCGCAGATATATGGCGGATGCTAAACCCCGCTGTGACTCATTTCACGCACTATTCCAATGCACATAACAGCATGTCCCTCATCGACTATTTCCTGACGTTCCTCTCGGACATGGGACATTTCCAACATCCCCAAGGGCTCCCAAGAGGCATCTCTGACCACTCTCCCCTCAGGGTTAAACTCACTTTTCACAGACACTCCGCCAGAGGCCCCATAATCATCAATCCTTGGCTCCCTACAATTCCAGATATCAAAGTAGACCTTGCTAAACACATAGATCATTACTTCACTGAAACCATTGGCTCCATAGACTCGGCAAACACCATATGGGAGGCCTATCAGGCAGCAATTAAGGGTAGTGCCTTAGCTTTAAAAATCGCATATCTCCAAAACCACAGTGAACAACTGACCCAGATGGAGAGTGACTTGCTCCTTCTTGAGACGGAACACAACGCCTCACCCAATGAAGCTACAGCCCACAAACTCTGAATTAAACAACTAAAATACAAAGTCCTTTCAAGAGAAAAAGCCCAAGCCAGATTAATTCAGACATGCCATAGAGTCTATGAACTTGGGGAACGGGCCGGCAAAATGTTGGCGTGGCTAGAAAGACACGATCACAAGGAGCAATGGGTTCCTGAAATCCTGTTGAAAGATGGGGGCGGTTAACTGACCCCCAGGAGGTAGCGGAGACATTCACAGATCACCTGGAGGCTGTATATACCTCTATGACCACATGCTCCTCTGAAGACTCTTGTCAGTTCATGAAGGAAATGACGCTACCTTCACTCTCAAACACTGACAGGGACACCCTAGATGCAGATATAACTGCAGACGAAATCTGCAAAGCTATTTTTGCTATTAACTCTGGGAAGACAATGGGGCTTAACGGAATCCCCATAGAATTCCTCAAAGGGATGGCCCTTAAAGTAGCTCCTCACCTAAAAAACATGTAAGAGGAAAGTCAGGAGAAGGGAACCCTTCCCTTAGACCAACAACTGGCCTCTATAGTCATAATTCGCAAGCCGGGTAAATCAGCAGTGAATTGTGGTTCTTATAGACCTATCTCTTTTATAAGTTCAGAAGCCAAGGTGTTGCCTAAACTTCTTGCTTCCCGGCTAATAGCGATACTCCCTTCCCTGGTCCACGAAGATCAATCAGGGTTAATACCTGGTCGGAATACCGCCCTCAATATTCGTTGAGTCCAAAATGTCCTTGGCAGACAGCCCTACCTGCTGGAAGACACCGTTATAATATCCGTGGAAGCCCTGTCTTTTCGAGGTTCTGGCCAGGTTTGGATTTGGCCCGCGATTCAGACAATGGGTGGCACTGCTATAGAAGGATTTGTTGGGTCAAATCAGGGTGAACACTCACACTTCTCGTACATTTGCTTTGCAGATAGGAACCAGGCAAGATTGTCCCCTGTCTCCCTTATTATTTGCGTTGTCACTGGAACCATTAGCCCAATGGATAAGGCGAGAAATTTCTATAAGGGGACTAAAGAGGAGCAGATGATATCCTCATATACCTGGCATCCCCCGGGTCTCCCTTTACAGCTTATTTAACGTTATTACTAATTTTGGCAAATACACGGGATACACTATTAAATTGGTCCAAATTGGTATTGTACGGCCCCCCGCCTCGTCTGCCTCGAGTATATACGATGGAATTAGCCACAGCAGGCTTTAAATATTTGGCCATTTTTATTGCACCCGGCCCCAAATTGTTATATGAACGCAAATTTCTGGGCCCCTTAAAGCGGCTAAAGGAGGAAATTAGGTATTGGAGGTTGTTGCCCCTATCCCTCCTGTGCGACCCTATTCAAAATGCTGGCACTTCCCTGATTTTTATATGTGCTTCAAAACTGCCCATTTGCCATAGTCGGCGATTATTGGACCACCATAGAAGGGTCACTCTGTGTCTTGTTGTGGGATGGGAAAGCACCGAGTATTGCCCTCCAGAAGCTCACCAAGGGATGGTATCACGGAGGGATTGCCCTTCCGGATCTACGCCTCTACTACCGGGCCTCACAACAAGTAGCCATCAACCACTGGATCCACCGATCCCCAACAAACCCGGCTTTCCACCTAGAACAATTCCAAGCAGGACGAGAGGGTTTACCAGGGGGTCCTTTACAGTAAAACTCAAAAAGGCCGATAACTAGGGCCTATGTCACAAACTGTGGCTATTTGGCATAAAGCCAACAAACGTCTGGGTTGGGCGGATACACTTATGAAAGCTACAACGTTGTGGTCATTGCAGAGACTGGGATCAGTTTGCTTCCACATGGGATTTGATAAGTTGGACACTATCGGACTCATTAATATAGAAGACTTGGTAGGCAAAGGAAAAATTCTCACCTTTAAAGAATTACAAACCAAACATGTTCTCGGATCTTCCTTCCTTACCAGAAGCTTCTCCCTTAGGGGACCGCTTGCTTACCGTAATACTCTTGTCCAAGGCCGTCTCCTGCACCTACCGTAAACTCTGCAATAACTTACCTGACTCCTTTCAAACTCTTCGAGACCGCTGGCAGGTAGACTTAGGCTTATTGGACGATGAGGATTGGCAGAGAGCACTAATGTCCCCGAATGAAACCGCTATAAACCACTGATTCCGCCTCATACAACTAAAGGTACTCCATTGGTCCTACCTTTCAGGCATACTCCCTGCCAAAATTGGTAGCCGTGGCGATGCATTGCGCCTTAGGGGATGCGGCCAAGACGGCACCTTTTATCATATTCTGTGGGACTGTCCCCATATATGCCCTTTTTGGGACCAAATAACCCAAAAAATGAAAGTTACATTGGGTAAGCACATTCAACTATCACCGCAAATGGGGATTTTAACCCCTTGGGTGCTGGGGGGAGGGGGGAGTGCGGCGCTGCCATGCTCATGACGGAACCAAGCCATCATGAGCCATGGGCGCGCTGTGCTCATGACGGCATGGTTCTGTCATGACTCTGCCCACTCACTAATTCGCCCGCACGGGCGGGGAATCAGTGCCGCGTGGGGGAGTGGCTGCAGCATGACGGAACCACGCCGTCATGAGCACACAGCGCCCGTGGCTCATGCTGGCGTGGTTCTGTATTCAGCCTGGAAGGGGTTAAATATATGGGAACCCACCGATTTGACAGAAGTGGAGCAGCAATGGGTGGCACTAGGCTACCTATTGGTGAATCGAGCCATAACAATGCTCTGGTGCTCCAACAGACGACCACTGACGATTGGGTGAGTGGCGGAGATGGACAGATGTATGATTACAGAGAAGAAGGTCTATGAACAAAGAGGCTGCCCTAAAAAGTGGGATAAAAAATGGGGAGGATGGAATGCCTTTAGGGGGGAAATTTGTACTTCTCCCACAGAAGATATGGCGATGAGAAGGACTGGACGTGATGACCCTTTAACTCCTTAATATTTATAGAAACAAATGTCGATATAATGTAATGTAAGAACTTTGGATAGTAATGTAATGATGTAAGGATAACTCTGTGCTTTATCTTTAATAAAAAGGTTTTATTTAAAAGAAAAAAAACAGTAAAGAACACCTGAGCCATAATGGGTGCTTAAAGAAAGTGACCACACCTGCAAACACCTTGGGTGTGGAAAGCGATTGTAAGTATAAAAGTGCAGGACTATGCCGAGAAAGAGGGGTGTCCCTTCAAAAGTCAACTTAAAAACTCCCTGGTATAATAACCATAAAACCAGCAAAAAACATAAATTGTGCTATAGTCTCCAATGAAAGGTCGTCACAGGGACACACCAAAATTCCTTTTGGAGCAAATTGACCCAGCAGAAAAGAAAGCTGACATCTTATCTGTCCCTGCCTAAATCTAGTTAGAATTACCCTGAGTCCAGGATCAGGGCCAGGTGGGGCTCCAACCCAAGTAATGTCTGTAACTGCAGATAATCTCGGACAGTGGGCTTCCTTAACTCAGACAATTCTCTTTCCCTACTCTTAACGTCATCAAATGCAAGTTTGAGGTGGCTCTTATCTTTTCAGTGATGCCATTTAAACAGCATTTGTAAAGTGCAACACTGTCACCCCTAGGATTATCTGGGTGCTGTGTGTCCGTCGAAGAGCCAGGCGTCTTGACTATCTTTCTGAAGTCTGCCAGCGAGGAGGCTGTATGCAGCTGGAGGGGAAGAACGTTTCACGTCTTGGCAGCGATGTAGGAGATGGAATGGCCACGGCTGCAACTGCGAAGAATGCAGAGTTGCTTGCAAGGATGAGTGAAAAGGAGGACAGTTGTCCGGAGGGTTGGTGAAATTTCAATATTGATGTAGATAAGTCCTAGGTTATGAAGGGCTTTGTAAGTGTGCATAGGGATCTTTAACTGCATATTTTCTTGATAGGGAGGCAGTGGAGGTCTTTCAGGTGGAGGTGATGTGGGTTCATTTGGGGAGGTCCGAGATGAGTCTGGCTGCAGTGTTTAGTATGGTCTGGAGTCTTCTGAGGAGCTGGGTTGGAGATGCCGGTGTAGAGGGCATTGCTGTAGTCAAGGCGGCTGGTAACAAGAGGCTTGAGTGCCCATTTTTCTGGTGTTGGTTGGGATCCAAGCAAAGTGTGTGGAAGCAGGAGGAGATGTCTGCATTGACTTGTGTTTTCATGATTAGTTGTCTGTAGAGGATGATGCCAAGTTGCATGCATGGTCCGTCAGTGTGGGTGTAGGTCTGAGTTCTGCCGGCCACCAGCTGTGGTCCAATACAGAGGTCTTCTTCCAGGTGATCAGTACTTCAATGTTGTCAGAGTTGAGTTGGAGTCAGTTGTCTCTCATCCATTTGGCTATGTTACTCAAGGTGTTGCAGAAGTTGGCTTTGGCGTTGAAGGGGTCCTTGGTGAGCAAGATGATTACTGGTCAGTAAATTCTCATATCGTCCCAAAGAGATGAATGTAACCTTAATGTACCTGAACCAGGGAATATAAAGGCCCCTGTCACAAGCAAGCCAGTCCTTTATTATATCCCTGTTCAGTAAAGACTCTGGGCTGCGTCAGATTGAACACAATAACAACAAGGGGGCCAAACTGATGGCATCAGCAACATATAGTAGACCAAATTTCACATGAACAGAATAAATAGGTAATCCTGGCGACACACCAAGAATAGATCTACACACTGTGTTCCTCATCCTGCAATTGCTTGACAACCTTGAACCCTCATAGGCCAGAGTCATGGGTGAGAACTGGTACACATTTCC
The DNA here is from genome assembly GCF_964261635.1 of Lissotriton helveticus. NCBI lineage: Eukaryota > Metazoa > Chordata > Amphibia > Caudata > Salamandridae > Lissotriton > Lissotriton helveticus. Next base: position 871,270,080 of record NC_136068.1, on the reverse strand, counting down.
TTTGATAAATCTAAACAAGAGCCACTACGGGCTTGGAGCCTATTTCTTTTAAGCCAGTCTAACCAAAAAAACAACCGAACTACAGAACTTAGAATATCTCTGCTGAAGACAGGGGCCCCAAATCCCTAGGAAATTAAACAAGACCCCTAGTAGGGACGCAATGGATTTGGTCAATGAGCAATATATATATATATATATATATATATATATATATATATATATATATATATATATATATATATATATATATATATATATATATATATATATATATATATATATATATATATATATATATATATATATATATATATATATATATATACATATATATATATATTCACTGAAAAAAACCATAGGTTTCACACCAGTTATAGTTAGCTGAACATTTTACTCAAACAAAACCATTGAAATTCCCACGTTATAGTTAGTTGGACTCACTACTATAACTCGCACGCCCGCAATCCACTGCTGATGATGTCACATATTACATCATTCATGACATGGTCAGTGACATCACTGATGACATCACTGATGACATCTCAAATGACATCACTGATGACATCACTGATGACATCTCAAATGACATCACTGATGACATCACTGAAGACATCTCAAATGACATCACAGATGACATGACTGATGACATCTCCATGTGATAATACGATGCACCTCCTCACACTCTAATCTAACCTTTGATACATCCAGTGTTAAATACAGACTACCATTCCAGAAACCATTGACACACCAATACCAGTTACTACATACGCACTCACTGATTCCTAAGTCTACACACACATCCACTCATTCACCCATACAATCACTCATACATACAGTCACTCATCAATACAACACTATCATATGCACTCATACACCTACACAGACACTCACACACTGCCTTTCATCCATGGAGTTACTCACACACCTAGTCAAACATGCAAAGAATCAATCACACTCCCATTTCTTCATCTATAAAGCTATACACACAAAACCTTACTTATTAAAACATATACTAACACATACTTACTCTCTTTTACAATCACTGATACAAGTACACATTGATCCACACAGCCACTCGCACAATCACTGGCTCTCATGTATAGTCATTTATAAATGCCAATTCTCACATGCACTGTGTTTTACATACGTACTTACTTGGACATGTAGCACTGAGATATCCATTCACACACCAACACACCAATGCAACAGTCAACCGCCCATACAGTTGTTTCCTCATGCACTCTTGAACCCATACTCAAAGTGAATCAACTGCTCACACATCTCTGCACAGAGTCACACAACTCCCAGCTACCAACACACACACTCAGCCTCATGTACAAATATTTGGGAACCAATCAATAACCCATATAGCCACTCATATAGCTACTGATCAACACATGCAACAGCTTACACAACAACAGACATAATGATGCACACATTCAGACAATTTACTCACTTACCCATGCATTCAGTAAGACACATTTAATCACTCACTTATACAGTCAGTCATGCACCTACTAAATCCTTCATGCAGACACTTATACATCCACTTATTCTTCAATATCTAAAACATATTTAAACTTTACAGAAACACACAGTCGGTGGATGATGTCATCAGTAATGTCATTTGAGATGTCATCAGTGATGTCATCAGTGATGTCACTGACCATGTCATGAATGATGTAATATGTGACATCATCAGCAGTGGATTGCGGGCGCGCGAGTTGTAGTGAGTTCAACTAACTATAACGTGGGAATTTCAATGGTTTTGTATGAGTAAAATGTTCAGCTAACTATAACTGGTGTGAAACCTATGGTTTTTTTATGTGAATTTCAAAGGTTTTTTAAATGCTAACTCCTAACTATAACAAATGTGAAACCTATGTTTTTTTCAGTGAATTTCAAAGGTTTTTTAAATGCTAATTCCTAATTATAACGATTGTGAAACATCTGTTTTTTTCAGTGAATTTCAAAGGTTTTTTAAAAGCTAATTCCTTTGTATATCGAGTTTTTAACCTACGATTTTTAGTGGGTTTTTTTATTAGCTGTTTTGTATAAGTATTAATTATTATTAATTTATTGTAAAAATATTTTTGTTATTTTTTATCATTTTTTCCTGGTGCGCTCAGGGTGCGCGCACCGGTAAGCTCACCCGTATCATTTTGACTTGGAGCGCTCAGGGTGCGCGCACCGGTAAGCTCTCCCGGGAGCGCAGCGAGAGCGCTATTTCTGCGTTTGTAAAAAAAAAATATGAATGAAAACTAAATAATAATGCAAGACATTCAGTACCATGCTTATAAAAGTAGTATTTTTGATTTTCCGAATGGAAATGATTTTGCATTTCCGTAAAGCTACCAAAACGTCACTCAGTGCGCTGCGTAAGCGCCCCCGGAAGCGCCTACGTTCGCGCCGCATAAGCGCCCCCGGAAGCACGCCGGTGCGCGCAGCGTAAGCGCATCAAGTCATCTGACCTTAAAATAACTCTTTTCATTGGTTGTTAACAGTTTTTTTTACAACTAATGAAAACCCCACCCTTTTCCTTCACTTCTTCTTTCACTTTGGTGAGAGCAAGACCTCTTTTTTTCTGTCTAAACAATTTGTGGAAAGAATGGCTGCCACAGAAAGAAGAAATTGACATGTTTTCGAAATTGCCATTATAAATGACTCATGGCGTATTACCGGACAACATAACAACACAGGCCCCATCATCGCAGAAATCGACTCACATTTTAATAATCTCCGTCTTGAAGATAAGCCTATTAGATTTTGAATGCGATCTCCTGATATTTAATTGAGGGTACGTTTGTACTTAATCGGACTGATATTTGAAACTAGGATTCCCTAGAACACATTCGATCTGGATATCCACACTGAATTCACGAGTTGATTGGAAAGAATTTCTGTTGTGCCAAAGGTCCTGAGGAAGGTGGTCTTATCCCACCGAAACGCGTCGACCTAGCGTAGAAGATCACACTACAAATCTGTGATCCCACAGACACAGAATAGTGGATGAATGTATTATGTATGAGAGTATTTGTATGAGAGATATGTGAGATTGGTTTTTTTTATAACTATTTTTCTTCTGTTGTGTGGGTTTATTTTATTCATTAATTCATGTGTTCTTTTTGATAAAATAATTGAAATGTAATTTGTATCACTGTGAAAAATAGAAATTTATTTTAAAAAAGAAACAAATATTTTTATATAATAAAAAAAGTTTTGAAAAAATATAGTGTTGTCACCTTGTGGTATAAACTTTGCTGAGAAAAATTAGAGTAATTGCCATAAAACTAAAGTATATAGGTCATAAGGGAATTTTCTCTCCTAAGAATGGCTGCCAGAGCATCCAGCAGCAGTGAGGAGTCAGATGGTTTCATTGATGAAGAGCCTCCTCAGCCGAACGTGAAAGAACATTTTATTTGGAAGTTCTTTGACATACCTGAAAGATTAAAAAAGGTGAATGCTCCCAAAGTTGAATGCAAAATCTGCCTTACTGTACTTTCCCGAGGAGACCCCAAAAGGAAGTACAGTTTTGGAAATTCAACTATGATTCGCCACGTTCAACGCAGGCACCCCCAGAACTATGCCCGGGAGAATGTCAGAGCTCTGGCACGAGATGCTCCAAGGGATGGTGCCTCTACTTCAACTGGAGGAGCAACTGTATCGGTGAGGGGGCGACCAGAACAGCTGATTCCAAATATTCAGCCTGTTTTTCATGGCATCACCAACAACTGTAAAGATTGTGGTGAACTACTTTGTTATGGTGAACAAATTATTATGAACATTGTCCGAACCAGAGAAAATCACCGCTGCCGTCCCCAGCCCTAATTTTGATTCTTTTTTTTTTGCTCCTGTTGAGCAGTTTGACATTCCCTGTTTTTGTTTTTGTTGAGAAAAAAACGAAAAAAGAAGAAAAAAAAAAAGTTATTTTTAGAACTACCTCCAATTCTCAAAAAAGAGCTGTATTCTTAAAAAAAAAAAAAGAGTAACTGAAGTGGAGTGCAGTGAGAGAGGAGAGGAAAATGAGTGAGAAAGCAAAAAAAGGGACGAGAGGGGAAGGGAAATGAAGTAGGGGGACTGAAAGAAGGTGAGTGTGGGTGGTGAGTGAGGAGAAGTAGAGTGAACATGGGGAATGAGGATAAGTGAAGGAAATGTAGTAAAGGAACGGGGGTGTGGAAGGGTAAGAAAAGAGCAGTGATGTTGAGGAAAGAGTGGAGATACAGACTGGATAAAGGCAAGGTGGGTAAGGGAGTGAGAGATAGAGAAAGTGAAAGAAAAGTGAGAGTAGAAGACTGAGTGAGGGAGGAAAGAAACATAAGTGAGGGAGTGTGGCTGTGTTATAGGGAGTGAGCGTGATAGAAGAGGAGTGACAGACTAAGGGGTCAGAGAGAATGAGGCTAACAGAGAGAAAATGAGGGAAGGGGAGTGTAGAAGTAAGAGGACAGAGGGAGTAAGAGAAGGAATTAGTGAAGTGTAGTAAGGAGAGTAAGGGAAGGGAAAACAGTGAAGGAGAAAGGAAGGGAAGTGAGAGGAAGGAAAGTAAAGGAGAAGGTCTGAAAGAAGGTGAGTGTGGGAGTATGTCTGAGTTATAGGAAGTGAGCATGACAGAAGAGGAGTGAGAGACTAAAGGGACGGAGAGAATGAAGCTAACAGAGAGAGAATGAGGGAAGGGGAGTGTAGAAGTAAGAGGACAGTGGGAGTAAGAGAAGGAATTAGTGAAGTGTAGTAAGGAGAGTAAGGGAAGGGAAAACAGTGAAGGAGAAAGGAAGGGAAGTGAGAGGAAGGAAAGTAAAGGAGAAGGTCTGAAAGAAGGTGAGTGTGGGAGTATGTCTGAGTTATAGGAAGTGAGCATGACAGAAGAGGAGTGAGAGACTAAAGGGACGGAGAGAATGAAGCTAACAGAGAGAGAATGAGGGAAGGGGAGTGTAGAAGTAAGAGGACAGAGGGAGTAAGAGAAGGAATTAGTGAAGTATAGTAAGGGGAGTAAGGGAAGGGAAAACAGTGAAGGAGTAAAGGAAGGGAAGTGAGAGGAAGGAAAGTAAAGGAGAAGGTCTAAAAGAAGGTGAGTGTGGGAGTATGGCTCAGTTATAGGGAGTGAGCATGATAGAAAAGGAGTGAGAGACTAAGAGGACGGAGAGAATGTGGGTAACAGAGAGAGAGTGAGAAAAGGGGAGTGAGTAAGTTAGAGGACAGAGGGATTGAGAGAAGGAGTTACTGAAGTGTAGTAAGGGGAGTAAGGGAAGGGAAAAGAGTGAAGGAGCAAAGGATGGGAAGAGAAAGGAAGGGAAGTAAAGGAGAAGGTTTCAAAGAAGGTGAGTGTGGGAGTATGGCTGAGTTATAGTGAGTGAGTGTGACAGAAGAGGAGTGAGAGACTAAAGGGATGGAGAGAATGAGGCTAACAGAGAGAGAATGAGGGAAGGGGAGTGTAGAACTAAGAGGACAGAGGGAGTAAGAGAAGCAGTTAGTAAAGTGGAATAAGAAAGTAAGGGAAGAGAAAAGAGTGAAGGAGCAAAGGAAGGAAAGAGAGAGAAAGGAAAGGAAAGGAGAAGGTCTGAAAGAAGGTGAGTGTGTGAGTATGGCTGAGTTATAGGCAGTGAGCGTGACAGAAGAGGAGTGAGAGACTAAGGGGACGGAGAGAATGAGGCTAACAGAGAGAGAATGAGGGAAGGGGAGTGTAGAAGTAAGAGGACAGAGGGAGTAAGAGAAGGAATTAGTGAAGTGGAGTAAGGAGAGTAAGGGAAGGGAAAACAGTGAAGGAGTAAAGGAAAGGAAGTGAGAGGAAGGAAAGTAGAGGAGAAGGACTGAAAGAAGGTGAGTGTGGGAGTATGGCTCAGTTATAGGGAGTGAGCATGATAGAAAAGGAGTGAGAGACTAAGAGGACAGAGAGAATGTGGGTAACAGAGAGAGAGTGAGAAAAGGGGAGTGAGTAAGTTAGAGGACAGAGGGATTGAGAGAAGGAGTTACTGAAGTGGAGTAAGGGGAGTAAGGGAAGGGAAAACAGTAAAGGAGCAAAGGATGGGAAGAGAAAGGAAGGGAAATAAAGGAGAAGGTTTCAAAGAAGGTGAGTGTGAGAGTATGGCTGAGTTATAGGCAGTGAGCGTGACAGAAGAGGAGTGAGAGACTATTTATTTATTTATGTAGTTTGTAGAGCGCACAGCTACCCCCAGAGGGGTGTCCCGGCGCTAGAACCTGAGCCTCAGAGGGAGAAGAGAGGGGAGGAAATCAGCAGTGTGAGGATCAAAGTCCGGAAAATAGCCAGGTTTTAAGTCTGGGACGGAGAGAATGAGGCTAACAGAGAGAGAATGAGGGAAGGGGAGTGTAGAAGTAAGAGGACAGAGGGAGTAAGAGAAGGAATTAGTGAAGTGGAGTAAGGAGAGTAAGGGAAGGGAAAACAGTGAAGGAGTAAAGGATGTGAAGAGAGAGGAAGGGAAGTAAAGGAGAAGGTTTCAAAGAAGGTGAGTGTGGGAGTATGGCTGAGTTATAGGGAGTGAGCGTGACAGAAGAGGAGTGAGAGACTAAAGGGACGGAGAGAATAAGGCTAACAGAGAGACAATAAGGGAAAGGGAGTGTAGAAGTAAGAGGACAGAGGGAGTAAGAGAAGGAATTATCCTGCCTCCTTTCTCTCACTATCTGTCTCTGATACACCCTATCGCCGCCATTTTGTGTAGTTTCAGAAAAGAGTGAAATGTAATACTTCAAAACTTGAAAAGAGAGCAGGGTAGAGTGCCCCTCACCCCAATTTTTAAAAAAAACTATTTTCTTTCACTGTTTTCCCCTTGGTGCGCTCAGGGTGTGCGTACCGGAGAGCGTACCTGGGAACGCACCCAGCGCTTACCCCGTGAAAATAAAAAATAAAAAAGGTTTTTTGCCCTTCAGGGTCCTTCTAGGCCCCCCTCAGAAAACCTAGGGGGTCAGGGGGTATCTACTCTGCCCCCTTTTAATTATTTCCCCCTTTCTTTTTCACCTCTTGTGTCTCGATTCTACCGAGACACAAGATGGCGGACTCTCCGGACTGTTTAGAATGTTGACAGACACCCGACAGCCAATCAGCTTTCCACTCGCGCACTCCCGTAGCGCGCCGGGTGCGCTCCCCGGTACGCGTACCGGTGAGCGCTCGGAGCGCGCCTATAGATATATATGTGTTTTTGAAGTTAATTTTCAAAAAAACACTGGAGCAATTTTCACCAAATATAGCAAAGGCACATCTGCGTACCAGTGCCTACAATTTTGCCAAGTTTGGCGTAATTCCATTCAGCGGTTCGGGCTGTAGACTTGTCAGACCGTCCTATGGAAATTAACATGGGGAAAACACATTTTGGGACCCCCTTTTTTCTCAGCCCCCACTTCATGAATCCCCCCGAAACTTCCAGGGAAGGAGCGCAGCAGAGTTGGCCAAAATTTTGGAAAATGACACACAAATTCCTCAACCGGCGCCAGAGTTATTACCAATAGAATGTTGCGGATTTCCTATGGAAGCTAGGTCCTAACTATAACTACCTACTGGCGACCGCCAGTAGGTAATATATATATATGTATAGCTTCACAAATGCCTATTTGTTGAATGAAAACAAGCTCCTGCACGCTCTGGTATACACTTTTTCAAAATGGTTTATTTGAACTCACACTGGTGACGCGTTTCAACCGCAGCTGTGGTTTTCCTCAAACCAAATGCTGTTGCCATTATCAAAAGCATTTATACATGTTCCCGGAAGTAACAACCCACTTAAAGTGACAGTGCAAAAATCCAAATTTAAAGTGACAAGTTCATATTTGTAAACCAGAACTCTATCCCAGCAATGTAAACAATGCAAAAACGTGTGAATAAAGTGACAAGTGCCTACCATTCATATCTCAAGAACCATATTTCGTCTAGCAAGTATGTTTGGCTTCCGCAATAATTAATAAAAATGTGATTCAACACAGTACAGTGCCATGCTGCCTGGGCTGCGAGAGCAGATGCTGAATAATGTTTATAAGCACAGATTATAGACTTTCTTTTTCACGCCAATTCCACTCATATAAGCTTCAGCCTGAGTTGATTCAAATGCACCCTCACTGCCCAATGGTAATAGGTACCTCTAAACCAAGGGCAAGTGCCCATATGACCTCAGCATGATTTCACATTTAAACTGAGTTCCCCCACACACTCAGTTTGCTGCTTATGCAAATTAAAAACTGTTCTAAGATAAAGTGCAACACCCCATAAAACTCCGGAAACAACATGGTTAAAAATGTACAGAACCAATGTGTAACAGAGGAACAGGAACTCTAAAGAACACATTCCTACAGATAAGGTGCTAGTTACAGGCACGTATTTTAAACTTTGCTGAAAATGCAATCACAAATTAAATGACCAATTAGTTACAAGAATTACAGATGGACATGTAAATGTTCCTCAATGTTCAGGCCATTAGGAATCTTTGAGTCAAAACGAAAAATATACCTTGCTTCCAACTGCCTTAAGTATCTTTCCCTGTCACCACCCCTCAATCTCTTTGTCACTTGATCCAGTACAAAAAACTCCAGACTGTTGATGTTACCATTATGGACCGGCTCAAAGTATCTTGCCACCGGGTATGATTGATCTTTATTCTTGATCACTCTGATGTGCTGTAGAATAAGCTGATAAGCCCATAATGTAGTGCTGCCTATAGAAATGTTACTACAACTACACCTGAGCACATAGATTCCAAATTCACTTTGACAGGTAAGTGGCTTCATAATCTGCCATTTTTGATCTGAAAACGGCAGCGGTCCCTCTGTTGTGTATGTACCATATTTGCAAGCCTTACAGGTCGAACAGCGTCTGAAGCCTTTGCTTCCACTGAGCCATGATTCTTGATGTACCACCCCCGGGCTATTGACCACCAAGTCCTACCTCATCGATTGAGCCCTACAAAAGGTCATTATGGTTTGTTGCGTATTTTAGGTCCTAATACCGGATCACTACATAATATGTGCCAGTGTTTTTGAAAGATGGTTCGAATTCTCTGATGTTGTACATTAAAATTCGTGATGAAGCGGAACATCTGCTCATTGGTATCTGAATGTTTAGGTCTATTGATATGTGTAAAAATGAGTTGCAACCTGGGTTTTAGATTTGCTTTTCCCTTTGAGTGATTGAGGATAGATCTGTAGTAACCTCTTGCTTCAAATCTCTCGGACAATTCCGATTGGGCAATTTGTAGCTGCTGAAGATTGCTACAGTTCTGGCTCATACAAATGTGTTCAGTGTATGGAATACACTTTTTAAGTTTAGTGTGGTGGAAATTCTGAGCATGCCGCCAGTGCTCTTTCTGTGTGTTTTGGTTTGTATTTTCCCATCCGCCACATAAACCATTAGATCTAAAAACTGAACTTCTATGTCACTGAGATGGGAGGTAAAATTTAAGTTTAGATCATTGAGTCTACTTAAAAAGTCTTCTGCAGGTTAGTTGCTGCGACACCATAAGACAAATAAATTATCAATATAGCTTGACCAGAGTCTCACATTGTCATTCATTTCTTTGCCATAATCGTTGGCCAGCAAGTTCAAGTTCAAGTTCCAAAATTTGTATGGCGCACTACTCACCCAGACGGTCTCAAGGCGCTTGATTGAGGGAGGTGCTTTACTTATCGAATATCCAGGTTTTTAGTTGTTTTCTGAAGGAGAGGTGGTTCTGTGTAAGGCGGAGGTGGGTGGGGAGGGAATTCCAGGTTTTGGCCGCTAAGTAGGAGAAGGATCTTCCCCCCATGGTGGATCTGTGGATGCGCGGAATTGCGGCGAGGGCTTGGTTGGACGATCGAAGTTGGTGGGAGGGGGTGTAGAAGGAAAGTCGCGTGTTGAGGCATTCGGGTCCTAGGTCATAGAGGGCTTTGTGTGCGTGAGTGAGGAGACGGAACATTATTCTCTTGTTGACAGGGAGCCAGTGGAGGTCTCTCAGGTGGCCGGAAATGTGAGCTTGCCGAGGGATGTCCAAAATGAGTCTAGCTGAGGCGTTTTGGATGCGTTGGAGTTTTTTCTGTAATTTGGTTGTGGTTCCGGCGTAAAGGGTGTTTCCGTAATCCAGTCGGCTTGTGACCAGTGCGTGGGTGACCGTCTTACTTGTTTCGGTGGGGATCCAACGGAAGATTTTTTTGAGCATGCGTAGGATGTTGAAGCATGATGATGAGACGGTGTTGACTTGTCTGGTCATCGAGAGGGAGGAGTCCAGGATGAAGCCCAGGTTACGTGCGTGGTCCGTAGGTATGGGTGCGGTTCCCAGGGCCGGTGGCCACCATGAGTCGTCCCAGGCAGAGGGGGATGACCCTAAGATGAGGACTTCCGTTTTGTCCGAGTTAAGTTTAAGATGGCTGTTCTTCATCCACTCGGCTACTTCTTTCATTCCTTCGTGTAATTTGGTCTTGGCGGTGTTTGGGTCTTTGGTGAGGGAGAGGATCAGCTGGGTGTCGTCTGCGTAAGAGATGATGTTGAGGTTGTGTTGGCGTGCGATGGATGCGAGGGGACTCATGTATACGTTGAAGAGGGTGGGACTGAGTGATGATCCTTGTGGTACGCCGCAAATGACTTCGGTGGCCTCTGATTTAAAAGGGGGGAGGCGGACTCTCTGGGTTCTTCCGGCGAGGAATCAGATGATCCAGTCCAATGCTTTTCCTTGTATTCCGACGTTGCTGAGGCGTTGTATGAGGGTGCTATGACAGACTGTGTCGAAGGCTGCGGATAGGTCAAGTAGGATGAGGGCAACTGTTTCTCCGTTGTCCAGTAGTGTTCGGATGTCGTCTGTTGCTGCGATGAGGGTGGTTTCAGTGCTGTGTTTGGCTCGGAAGCCGGACTGTGAAGGGTCGAGGGATTTGTTGGATTCGAGGAAGGCGGCGAGCTGACTATTGACGGCTTTCTCAATGACTTTGCCGGGGAATGGGAGGAGCGAGATGGGGCGGTAGTTCTTAAGTTCGGTGGGGTCTGCTTTAGGTTTCTTCAGAAGGGCACTGAGTTCGGCATGTTTCCAGTTTTCCGGGAAGGTAGAGGAGTTGAAGGAACAGTTGATGACATCGCGGAGGTGGGGTGCGATGATGGAGTCTGCTTTGTTGAAAATGTGGTGGGGACATGGGTCGGTTGGCGATCCTGAGTGGATGGAGTTCATCAGGCGGATGGTGTCTTCGGTGGTGATTGGGTTCCAGGCGCAGAGGTTGCTAGAGTGCGGTTTTGGTTCGGGGGTAGGTGGAGTGGACTGGTCTTTGGACTGGTTTTCAAAGCTGTTATGTATTTCGGCGATTTTGTTGTGGAAGAATGAGGATAAAGAGTTGCAGAGGTCTTGGGAGGGAGTGATGTCGTTGGTGCCGGCGGTGGGGTTAGTAAATTCTTTGACGATGTTGAATAGTTCCTTGATGTTTTGGGCATTGTTGTCTAGTCGATCCTTGAATGCTGATTTCTTGGTGGATCTGATTAGTTGGTGGTGTTTGCGGGTGGCGTTCTTGAAGGTGGCTAGGCTGTCAGTGGTTGGGTTTTTTCTCCAGGTTTTCTCGAGAGTACGACAGAGCTTCTTGGATTTCTTAAGGTCATCGTTGAACCAGGGGGCTTTTTTGCTACCTTGCTTGATTAGATGGTTTTTCAGGGGTGCTAGTTCGTCGGCGCTGTGGGTGATCCATTGTGTGAGGTTAGCACCTGCTCCTCCCACCAGCCCATATGCAAATTCGCATAGCTGGGGGCGAAGCAGGTGACCACGGCAGTACCTCTAATTTTCTGATGTAAATCTGATTTAAACAGAAATATATTGTTGTGTAGGCACCAGCCTATCATGTCTACCAACATTTCTGTGTGTTTAAGAACTGAAAGAGTTCGAGAACTTAAAAAACTGTTTAACTGCCCTGAAGCCATCGAATGTGAGATACTCGTATAAAGGGACGACACATCTAATGTGATCATAAGATAGTCTGATTCCCAGTCAACATCATACATTTTTCTAAGGAAATCTCTTGTGTCCTTAGTATAAGATCTCAGATTTTTCACCAGATCACGAAGAAAATAGTCCAGGTATTTGAAAGTGTGTTCAAATAGACTCTCCAAGGCCGATATAATGGGGTGGCCAGGTGACATATTGATGTTCTTATGTACCTTTGGAATAATATACAGGATGGGAGTGATAGGTGAACTCGCTTTGAGGAATTTAAATTCAGATTGGGTTAGGAGTCCTAAGGCTTTCCACTGTGATAACTCTTGATGGAACTTCATTGTCACCTCATCTAAGGTCCCTCTGTCGATTTTCTTGTAACACTGCTCATCACTCAACTGTCTCATTGCCTCATCTCAATACATGGTGAGTGGCAAAAGAACTATATTACCGCCTTTGTTGTTTTGCCTCACCAATATATTGTGACAGGAGCATCATTGTTACCAAACTTCTATACCCTATTGTGGACGAGTCTAGTGTAGATCCATACTTTAATATTGGTTTGGAGTTCTTTAATGTGATATATATATATATCACATTAAAGAATATATATGTGATATATGTATATATATATATATATATATATCACATTATATATATAAATATATCTATCACATATATCTTTTGTGACAGGGACATTCTATACAATATATAGTGAAATTGGATTTACATTTTGAGTTTCAGTCAGTTTTGTGTATGACGGTCTTTGGCTGCAGGAAACACCATAATCTAGTTTGTAATGGCTTGGTTTCCAGCCTTTCTGCTTCATGCATGGATGTATTAGTATTGATTCATTTCCTAGACATGATTTATGTTTGGACATATCAAAATGGCTTTTCACTAACATGACCCTCATGCTTTTGCTATTACAATATGTGACACTAGGGGCATTTCCTATGAGACTTGAAGCGGTGCTCTGATTTTTCAGCACTTCCTAATTTTTTGTTTGAATGTTTTTCACTTTGTAAACTTAGTTACAGAAGGTGCTTATGATCCTGGCCTTTTTCCTCTGTTTTGAAGTTCCTACTAAGGGCTCAATAAGTGACTTAGAGAGAAAATCCTCCTTTTTGACTGTCTTCATTTTTACTACTGCAGTTTGTAGAACTTTGGATGGGCAATCCCTAGCTATAAAGTCATTCATCATGTCTGAATGGGCTTGTATGCATTTCTCTTCCAGTATAAATATACAATTTCACCTTACTAATTCACCATATGGTATGAGCATTTTACTTGTTTAGAATGGCTGCTTATAACATGTAAAATTGATGCCCACCTTTGTGTCCTGAATAATGATGTTTCTAAACTATCCTCCATGCCCTTTATTTTCAGGTTTGGGACCTATATTGTAGTCTGGCATTTTGTCATGGTTAATGTCAAATTAAGGGTGTAATCATGTATCAATTTTAAGAATTCTGATAGCTGTTGTGACATTACACACCAAATAATGAAACAATGTCAATGTAACAAAGCCATAAAATACCATATTGCAACTGTTCCTCTATTCTAGGGTCCAAGGACACATGCCCTTACCACCAGCCTATCAAAAGAGGGGTGTAGCTGGGTAAAAAACTGGTCCCCTGGATGTGTTTCCCTTATCATTGGCCAAACTAAAAAGCATTCTCATCCAATGTAATCATACCTAAGAACAATGATATTATGTTCCTAAATACTTATTGGGCTAGCTCCTAGAAAGTGTTCACATGCAAGTAGTAGGACATGATGTCTGATCCTCCTATAAAGGGATTTGACATCCTTCACTACCAAAGTATATGTTTTGTTGCAGGCAGATATGTGGTTGAGTTTGTTTGCAAAATTGTGTGCTGTCTGATAGGTAGGTGGGTAAGGTTTCCAAGATTTGAAACTCAAAATCATGCATAAATTGAAGTTCTTTCAAGAAGGCAAAGTCTACAGGTCAGTCTGGTGGATTATTTATGTACTTATATACATTAGGCAGTATATAGAAAGCTGGAATTTAAGGTTGGTCAGTTATGAAGAACAGGAATTCATATTTTAATAGGCCCTCATCTCTCCAGATTATTAGTAGTTCATGATATCTTTGAATAAGAGTTTTATGGTAATTCATTTTAATTTTGTTTCAGTGTCATTGATTTATTTTTGGTTTGGTTCTCCATCCCCTTAGCAGTCAGTGTCACCGTAAGTTGTAAATAAAGGACTTTCTGCTGCAAGTCACTTTTTGTCTTTGTCCTCAGGAATCCCTTTCAATTAGTGTCAACACTTCACCAGACAACTGCAGGGCTATTTAGAACTTGGCATATATATTCCTTGCACATAGGAGTTTGATGTTGAACTTGACACAAGCAAATTATATACATGAAATGAGAATACGTCAACAACATAGTAATAACTTTTCTAATATAAAATACAGATCAAGGCACTTTTCTCTATAAGATAGTTGGAAGATCAAAATAATGCATTGACAAAAGTGGAGGCTGAGTGCACACCGAATGAGAGAGCTCAGTAAGTTATTAAGTGGCAGAAAACTCAACTGACTAGTTGGGCCTATAAACCTTTATCTATTTTCACATTTAAGATTGATATGTGCAGAAGACAATACAGCAATATATTGGAGAAGTAGGGGCTATGTTGATATTCTTCAAAATATTAGACAATAATATATGGGATAAAGACACCTTGCCATACATTATAAGGATATTGGAAGTCAATCAGGAGTCTCACATCTCCATATAACCATATAGAGGAATGAGGCCATAGGCCGGGTTCTTTTATAGGGTTATGAAACTCTACATACACCGGGAGTACTTTATCCCATATAATGCTTGGTCACACCACCACCTTTCCCACAAAACACTAAAAACCTTGGTGGGTAGATGTTTCATATAAAAGAGCAAGCATGTTCGCCAACATCGCGAATACAAATAAGACCTTGTCACGTGGCAGAGAAGTAGACCAGGAGAACTAGATTATGTTCTTCAGTAACTTTGGTTTTATTTACAAATGATTCCACACAGGGGGGGGGGGGGTTTAGAATTCGTTATTTGCAAACACAGGAGTATGGGAGCCTAATACTCTAGTCCAACAAGCCAAGGTTTTCTGGGAGTTGTAGTCCGGTTCCCTGTTTCTTCTCTGTCCGTGTGGTAAGGACGCTAATGGGCAGCTCTTGTGGTTGGTTACTCCCCGCATTTAGTGGATGGGACCATGGAAAAGAAAAGAAAAGAAGAAAGGTGGTAAGTAAGGGTTTCTCCTTCCTAACAGTATCGCGGGAGCAAGGGAAGTGCAAGGGGATATCACCGCTCCTTCACCAGTGTTTCGCAAGCGCTTTTATCAAGCGCGTAAGCTGGTTGGCTTCTTCAGCTATGAGCTCTCTCCCTTCGCACCCCGCCCTCAAGTCCGCTAAACCCAGGCCTCAGTATCTGCCCCAGGTGACCCCGTACCTTGTCCAGCCACGTCCCTCCTGGGCCGTGGCGGGAGGTTCCGCGTAGCCAGGTAGGGTCTGGCTGCCCGTCTGTTCCTCGTTCGGTGGTCTCGTCCTGGTCCTTCTCTTCGGCGGCAGTCCCTTTCTCTTCCTCGGCTCCGTCGAACACTCCGTCGCTCCACGGGCTCACTACAAAGGTCCTCACGAGCGTCTCTTCTTTCCTGGCTCCAGGAGGCGGTCCTAGTGAACGACTTCTTCCTCCGGCGTCTTCCGTCTTGTAGACCTGAGGGTCATGTGACGGAGTCACATGACCTGCCAGGTTGTAGGAATTCAAGAAACCGGCGTCTTCAGGTACGTGCTTGAAACATAGAAAGGAAGAGGGAGATTAATGAGGGAAATACTGGTCCGTTGGGTCTTCTAAGGACAGCGAGTCGTCACAGACCTCTAGTACAAAATTAAACACATCAAGAAACATGTTTGATATTTGTTGTAAACAGATATTAGAAACAGTTCAATACACGTCAGTTTAAAAAAAAAAAGTTGCTATAGCTCAGAATGTGTAGAAACATGCAGCCAGAGTCAAGCTTTTCTCTAACTACCTAAGGAGTGCCAAAAATAAAGATGCTCCCTCTGCTTGTCATTGTAAGCTCGAAAAATAGAGCAGAGGAGAAAAAAACTATTAAGTTTTCATTGCTAAACAGCTGCTTCAATTATGCTCCATGATCTGACCTGGATTTGACCTTGGCTGCTGGCAGCAGGCATTATTACATGAGAACTCAACTGTAATAACTTATATTAGTCCAGTAGTGACTTATTTTATTCATAATTGGTGACTGGGTGCATCACAAGTCGTTGATTATAAAAAAAAAAAATTGATACGGCGAATATACATGGATTACAGAATCCTATGTATTTTCCTGGAATAATATGCCTGCATCAATAGATTATTCAATATAACACACATTATTCTAATCCAGTATTTCCTCAGTTCAGTCTTTCCAGCCTCTGCCCAGTATTTAGATTTCTGCAGGGCAGGATTGGGGGAAAAAGCATCCCTGGTTAAAATGCTTAAATCAGCCCATCTACTCCTTCAATCCTTCTTCAACCATTCATCCATTCATCCATTCTCATTATCCCATTCTCTCCTCTACCTCTCTGGTTGCTTTCTCTCTACTTTTCCCCTCCCTGTCTTCTTCTCTTTCTTTCTCTCTTGAAACCTCCCAGTGCCTGCTGCAGAAAATCTTGTGGAGCTGGGGAAGGTGACAAAGGTGCCACGGGCACCCCCTGCTCTTTGAAGCTGCCTCCAGAGGCTCCATACCACCGGGAAAATGTCTATTCGAATAGAAGGCCTGTCTGGCCCTGGCATTATACAAGTTCCTCCCTTTTTTGGGAACTCCCCTTTCCAGTTTTTACTGTCATCTGCATTTTCGAAAAACAGCGTTTTGATAAAGGTAACTGTATCTCCTTCAGAATGTTTCCAGAAAGAGCATCCTATTGGAGTGATGAAATATCTTTTGATTGACAGGAAAGAGCAGATACAGTGCATTAAGGAATATTTGGATAAAAGAGTATTACTTAAACTATCAATTATTTAACTCTTTCTTTGTCAAAAAGACTTTCTGTACAATATTCTAAAGTTGGTAGTTGCACTGATAAGTAACATAACATTTGTTCCATGTGGAAGCCACCTTATGTCCCAAGAAGATCTTTAGAATGTTCTACAAGGAACAAAAGGGTGCTGGTGAGTTTCTCCTGCACTAGCACACTTAGTTATGCACTCTAATAGGCCCTTCCTCCTAGATGGCCACAATATGGCTACCATGTTCATTGAAAGCACAGGAGCCAACATTCACTAAATACCACTGACACTAATTCAACTTGACTTGAAGATATATGCATCGTCATCAGCATCATACACACTGAAGTCATCTCACGTTTTCTTATTATCACAGAGTTGGAGCTAACATTCGACTTCTTCAGAAACTAACTGGTGCTGCTTCCAGGATTGTAAATCTATTATCACCTAACCAATTACGTTTCAAATGATTTTACAATGTGTACCTCTAACTAGTGAGGAGTCCTAAAATAAATGATGTGGTTTGCAGTCATGGGTTCGCATCTGTTGTCAGCAGGTCACCTTTATAGTAAACCTTTCAGAGCCAGCTTGGGGCTGTTATTATCACCGCGATATAGCATTGTACACATAATGCAGTGCTGTGAAGCAACCAGAGAGAGCTAAATATAGCTTAATGGAAAGCACCGATAGAACTCGAGCTTCAAAACAAGATTTTCCAAACAAAAGAAAGCAACATGCGAAATGTCTGGCTGTTAAATCGACACATACTATCCTGCTTAGTCTTGTGTAATTAACAAGCTAATGATCAACCATGCGTTGGTGCTGGCATGACACTTTTATTGCCATTTTGTACACCACACTCTCTGGATGTGCGGTTACATTTGCCCGGAAACAGGTTTTTTTTTTTTCTAAAGGGAAGACTTGGGGTGTTGACGAATATTTTTCTGTCCCTTTTCCAAACTTAAATACCGTGTTTAAAAGAAAATCATGGGCCCTGGCAGCTATTTTATTGAACGGTTTATTGACTACTCTTGTTTTACAGACTTGTGAGTGTAAGAGGGCAGTTATTATATGTCTAACATTTTCAACAGATTGTTGTTGTTATGGATTAAAAACCTGAAGATTTCCCAAACGTATATCTTTCATAGCTGCTACTCTTTTTCATGCTTCTTAAGTAACAGGCTGCATGTTTCATTTGACACAAAATGACTCATCGAACGCATTTAACCCGGGGGAAAACAAAGTCACAAAGCACTTGCAAATGCGAAATATTTGCTATTACATAAACCGTGTGCAAGCAAATACAAATTCTCTCAGAAATTTAATAAGGTATGAAGCTCTTTTTATTTCCTTTATAAACCATTTTCTCTGACTGCAATTAGTAGTCGATTATTTACCTGTTTAAAATATGCGTGACCCTTGCAGCAACCGCAAAGATCAAACCCACACCAATTACAGACACACGGACAGCGAAAGGTGAAAATTCACTATAGGGTAAAGCTACTCTTTATTTCCAATTAATTTGAGCAATATCCATTCTTTTTATAGTCTTTTTACTGATACTAGATTTTAGACCAGTTGAAACATAGTTCTGGCTTTCAGACTTGAAACTGATGATGTCAAATAACTGGGCTAAAGCTTGAATTTTAGGCCCGCAGTTACTTCATGGAATGGAAAGGCAGGAACTTGGCAAAGAACAGTTGGCAAGCATATGATAAAGTAGAAAAAGCAAAGGCTAAGCCAGTAGGTCTGGTGCTGGCTTCCATCCTTTTGATAATTCTTCTTTTGTTCTGTCATGGTTTTTCCAAAACCGTATTGTTGTGGAAGCTGCTGGGCCATCATCAATCTAAACAAGCATTTGAAATGCAATAGGTCTCGCGTTCACCCGAGTTTGAGCTATTGGCAATGTAAATGACAATGACTTTTATTTATGTTTTGGGTTTTAAAACATAAATAAAAGGCATTGTCATTTACAATACTAATAGCTTGAACTCTCACAAAGGCGAGTCCTATTGCATTGCAATAACGGGACTTCTTGACCCCTTGGTAGATTGTAAATATCGGAGGAAGAGACCGGCCTGCGACGTCTTCTAAGTAGTGATAAATAGTGCAGTGAAGAAGATGTGTAAGTGTTGTAAATTACACAGACACAAAGTGTGAAGTGAGAGTTACAAATGATCTGAGCTATCAACACTAACAAAGCGCTCCACACTTTCGCTCTGTGATTACACTGTCACGGCTCAGGAGGAAGAGCGTGGGGGCTTTTTCCTGCCCTTTCCGTGATTTGAGTGTGGAGTGTTGCATTGAGTAATGTCATTGCTATCTTTGACCTAATAAAAACACTCCAGCTGTAGTAGGGCCCTGGCTTCTCCTTCTGGTGCAGGGTGGGCTGTGCTTTGGGGCAGGCATGGAGGGAGGGATGGTCTTGGCTGCAGCTCCGCCCTCGTACAGTGCCCCTGATATTACTAGTGAGTGAGAGTCACAGAGGTGGTGGTATTGGTGGTGGTGGTTGTATTGGTGGCGGTGGTGGTATTGGTATTGGTGGTGCTGGTCAATACCAGCAATACCGTGAATGCCACCAATACCACCAATGTGGTATTGGTGGTGATGATGGAATTGGTGGTATGGGTGCTGGTGGTATTGGTGGAGGTGGTTGTATTGGTGGTGACGATATTGGTATTGGTGGTCGTGGTATTGGTATTGGTGGTACTGGTATTGGTGGTTGACTGGTATTGGTGGTGGTGGTGGTATTGGTGGTGGTGGCATTAGTATTGGTGGTAGAATTGGTATTGGTGGTGGTGGTATTGTTATTGGTGGTATTGGTGGTATTGGTGGTGTTATTGGTGGTGGTATTGGTGATGGTGGTATTGCTGGTGGTATTGGTGGTGGTATTTGTGGTGATGGTATTGAAGGTGGTGGTATTAGTGGTGCTGGTGGTGTTGGTGGTGGTATTGGTGGTGGTGGTATTGGAGTAGTGGTGCTATTGGTGGTGGTGGTATTGGTGGTGGTGGTATTGGTGGAGGTGGTATTGTAGTGATGGTATTGGTTGTGGTGGTATTGGTATTGGTGGAGGTGGTATTGGTAGTGGTGGTGGTGGTGGTATTGGTGGTGGTGGTGGTGTTGATGGTGGTGGCTGTGGTGATATTGGTGGTGGTGTTATTGGTGGTGGGGTATTGGTGGTGGTGTTTTGCTGGTGGTATTGCTGGTGGTATTTATGGTGGTGGTGGTATTGGTGGTGGTGGTATTAGAGTGTTGGTGGTATTATGTTTATGTTTGTGTTTATGGGACTTGTAAAGCGCACGTATACCAACGGTGGTATTGATGGTGGTGGTGGTATTGGTGGTGGTGGTGGTGGTTGTATTAATGGTGGTTGTATTGGTGGTGGTGGTGTTGATGGTGTTGATGGTGTTGGAAGTGGTGTTATTGGTGGTGGTGGTATTGGTGGTGGATGTTAGGAATTAACATTGGCAAGTGTGCGTCATTCCGGTTTGTGCATTTGTATTTGACCCCTTAGCGCCTAAACCCGTACTTTCCTGACGCTCCCTAAGGGGGATAAGGAGGAGCTGGGCCCTCCCATCATTGCTTGGCTTACTTTCTGTGACCACGCCCCCTTCCCACTTCCTGGTTCCTGTTCGAGTTGTTGTGCTGCCGTCTAGAGCTCTGCTGGGCTCTGTCTTCTAGTCGCCTGATACCAGACTCTCCTGACCCTCTGCTACTCGCTTTTCTGCCCTGTGAGTGTGCGTGTGGTGTCTGGTTGTGAAAGCGGTATTCTTTTCCGCTTCGTTTTCAGTGAACGCGACGCCCTGCTATTCCTCACGCATTTTGCGGGCGTTATCGGTTCACTCTTTGCTATATACTGGTTTTGCTACCACTGTTACCTCTTTGGTTTGCTCCTTTACTTAAGTGGTTTTTTCCTCTTGAGAGTGAGCGCTCCGCCCTATCCTCCTAGGGGCCGGGTGTCTCACCTCCTGAGTGGGTGCTGCTCCGCTGTACTCGCCCCCTGTGCAGCCGGTTGGTGCCCCTCACTCCTTTTCTGTTTTGTGTTTGTTTTGTATGGTGTTTTGGTGTTACTGCTCCGCTGGCCTGATCCTCTTTAGTCAGCCGGCCAGTTCACCTCACCTGCCCTTCCCATTTACGTTGCGTCAGAGGTGGGTTGAGTCCCTCGTGAGTCCTGTTGGACCCCTTCCCTGATTGCCTGGACTCATCGTTGACGCTGGCCCGATCTACATTTGGGGTAAGAACCAAGAGTGATCACACTTGTCAATGTTTTAGGGTGTTTCATGTAAGCATAGGGATTGTGTTTATTCCTAACTTGATCTTTGTTTCCTAGCCTGGACCTCCCCTCCCGGAGACGCCTTATCTACTATTCTGTTACCCCACGTATGAGGAGAGTGGTGGACACTCCTTGGGTAAATTCCCTCATACTTTTAGGATACAGCAGATAGGAGTGTGGTCTACCTTGTTAGCGCATTCCTGCTGCTGTGTCTTGGAGGTGTGGGGATTTGTCTTCGCTCCCGTGGAAGTTGGCTCTTCCCTTAACAGAAAGCCAAGCCCACGAATTTTCCTTCCCCTGAGCGAGGATGAATTCCGACACATCTATGGAGGCGTCAGGCTCTGTCCCACAGAACCTTTCCATGGAAGACTTGATGGCAGCTTTTGTGGCCCTACAGACAGAAGTAGGAAGATTAGGTATAGAAAATCAGAGGCTAGTTACGGAAGTCCATCAATTGAGAACAGGCACCATCCCTAAAGTCCGCAAAAGTTATATCCAGCCTGCCAAATTTACACTTTCCCCAACAGAACAAGACCCACAAGCTAGCACTGATCCTCAGGCTTCCCCTGTGCAAGTCACGGTAAACACCCCTAACCCTGTGCCCCTAGCCATGCCCGAAAGGTTTACAGGGGATAGCTCTAAATACGAAGTTTTCATGAACCAGTGCCAACTCCAGTTCTTGTGCAAAGCCGCGTCCTTTCCGGACGATTCTGCCAAGGTAGCGTTTATCATATCCTATCTAGTCGGGAATGCGGCAGAATGGGCGGTGCCACTGGTACGGAACAACGATCCCCTGTTATATGACCTGAACCTATTCAAAGAAAAAATGAGAAGCCTTTTTGCTAAGCACGCCTACATGCAAGCCAGTGACACTGAGTTACTAAACCTTCGACAAGGGTCGAAGGATTTGCTCTCGTACATAACGCAGTTTAATCGCCTAGTAGCCGAAACCCACTGGCCTGAAGACAAGAGAACTTCCTTGTTTTACAGGGGGTTGGGTGAAGAACTTAAAGACCTACTCTCCCAGATAGTAGATCCACCAGAGGATTGTGCTTCCTTTATTGACCTGGTTGTTAAATTAGACCATAGATTGCATGAGCGAAAAGGAGAAAGGCCTCGCACTGTTGGGCCCAAAATGGTTTTCCACAGAACTGAGAAACCCATAACCAGAGACACCCCTGAGCCCATGCAAATAGGGGGAATACGCGGGCCTCTATCCTCGGAGGAAAAAGAGAAAAGAAGGAAGCTCAATCTGTGTCTATACTGTGGCAAGGGAGGGCACTTTGCTCGAGAATGTCCTGTGCGTCCAAAAAATCCAAGGCAATCAGTAAGCAGTCTTACTAGTTCGGAAAACTCGAAAGCTTGAGGAACAGAGAGATCGATTCCTTAAGCTCCAAACCTCCACAGATCTCCTCTAAACCCGTCCTAATGATTAAACATTTCATTGTACCTATTACTCTCACTTATTTAGAGAACAAACCATACACCATGTCAGTTCTCTTAGATTCCGGTGCTACCGGTAATTTTTTTGACATCCACCTAGCCAAACAATTGGGGCTTGCCTTTGTGGCTAAGCCTCAGCCTGAAGCCATCTGGGCCGTAGACGGTTCAGAATTATCCTCTGGAATGATTAGTTACCAAACATCTCCACTGACCATTGTGTTCAATAACGGACATTCTGAGTCCCTTGTATTTGACCTGATCGATGCTCCCAATTTTGGTGTTATCTTGGGTGTCCCTTGGTTGCAGATTCACAACCCTGCGATTGATTGGGAAAAACGAACGGTTACATTGGGTTCTTCTTTCTGTAGGAAACACTGCTACCAAGAAGCCCAGGAATCAGATTTGCCACTATGTTGTGCAGTACAAGCAGGGGTGGATGCATGCTTACCTGACCAGTATGCCGAATTCTCTAACGTATTCAGTGAGCAGGAAGCCACCAAATTACCTCCACACAGGAGTTATGATTGCAGGATTGACCTGATACCCGGTGCTGACTTACCCTGCAGTCGCATTTATGCCTTGACTCCCTCAGAAAACGACTATCTAAAAAATTATCTGGAGGAAATGCTTGCTAAAGGCTTCATCCGTCCTTCCTCGTCGCCTGTTTCTTCCCCTTTGTTTTTTATTGATAAGAAGGAAGGAGGGCTCAGGGCATGCCTGGATTATAGAGCCCTGAACAAAATCACCATAAAGAACAAGTATCCCCTTCCTCTTATACCTGTCCTTCTAGACCAGATAAAAGGGGCGAAAATATTCACTAAAATCGATCTCAGGGGTGCCTACCATTTGATCAGGATAAAACCGGGCGACGAGTGGAAAACTGCCTTTCGAACAAAATATGGTCTCTATGAATATTGTGTAATGCCGTTCGGGTTATGCAATGCCCCGGCGGCATTCCAATATTTTATTAACGACATTCTGAGGGAGTACATCGATGTTTTCGTTATAGTTTATATCGATGACATACTTATATTCTCTCACAACGAAGCAGAGCACATAGAGCATGTCCGGAAAATCTTACAGAAGTTGCAGGAGAACCAGTTATATGCCAAACTGGACAAGAGCACCTTTCATACCTCTGAAGTTGATTTCTTGGGTTTCACCATCAAACCTGGGGGCCTTCAGATGGACCCTAAAAAGGTAGAGGCATTGACACTGTGGAAAAGCCCCACTTCAGTTCGAGAAATACAATCCTTTCTAGGATTCACCAATTTTTATCGGCGCTTTATCGATCGGTTTTCTGACACAGTTTCCCCCATCACAAGACTGTTGAAAAAAGGTGTACCGTTTGTTTGGACATTGGAGGCAGAACAAGCATTTTGTGCCTTAAAAGAGAAGTTCACTTCTGCTCCTATTCTCCGTCACGCAGACAACTCTCAACCTTTTTATGTGGAGGCTGACGCATCACAATATGCTGTCGGAGGGATTCTATCCCAGCGAGACACAAATACAGGTCAAATGCACCCCATAGCTTATTTTTCCAAGACCTTGCTGCCTGCTGAAAGAAACTACACCATAGGGGAGCGTGAACTGTTGGCCATCAAATTGTCCTTCCAAGAATGGCGACATCATTTGTTAGGGTCTCCTCATGTGGTCACCATTTATTCGGATCATAAAAATCTGCAATTTTTCAAATCCGCCAGAGCACTCACGCCCAGACAAATGAGGTGGTTATTGTTTTTTAGTGAATATGATTTTGTGATCACTTACAGGCCCGGCACACAACAAGGGAAAGCAGATGCGTTATCCCGGCTAGGACTAGCTGACCAATCCAACAGAGAACAACCTCTTCCCATCATCCCAGAAAATAAGATACTTGGGGTGGGAGAGAAAGATCACACACTTCTAGAAGACCTCAAAAGCCTACTATCCACCATCCCATCGGATGAATGGTTACAAAATCCTCTTCACACCATCAAGGAAGGGATTTATTACCATGAGAACAAGATGTTTGTTCCTGCTTCACCTTTGAGACAAAAGATCATTGTATGGTGTCATAGTAGCCCTTTGGCCGGCCATACAGGTGGGCGGAAGACTCTTGAGTTATGTCGCCGATGGTTTTGGTGGGAGTCATTGTCTCAAGACGTCTGGGAATATGTACACGCTTGCGCCATATGCGCCCGCCAAAAGGCTTCACATTGTGCTCCTACAGGGCTGTTAAAGCATATAGCCATACCCCCAGCACCCTGGCATACTATCAGTATGGACTTTATGACTGATTTACCACCGTGTCAGGGCTATACCACCATTTACGTAGTCGTAGATCTCTTGTCTAAAATGAGTCATTTCATCCCTCTAAAGAAAGTGCCTTCCTCTAAAGAACTGGTGGCTGTTTTCTTGGACTCTGTGGTGAAACTACATGGGTTGCCCACAGTTATCATTTCCGACCGCGGTCCCCAATTTGTCTCTAAGTTCTGGAGAGGAATGTGTGAGGTGTTGGGAATTGATCACAGGCTTTCTACCGCATATCACCCTCAAACAGATGGGCAAACCGAAAGAACCAACCAAACTTTAGAACAGTTTCTGAGGTGTTTGTTAACTACTATTCCATCTACCTGGGTTCAAGCACTCCCTTTAGCTGAATTTGCTTATAATAATTCCAGTCATGCAGCCACCAAGGTCTCTCCCTTTTACTTTGTTCAAGCCCAACACCCTAGAATGCTCCCCATTGTGTTACCCCCTGATGACACAGTACCCGCTTTAGAGGAACAACATGCCCGCATACAGAGCACATGGGAAGCAGCCAAGACAGAGCTAGAAAAGGCTAAAGAAGCAATGAAGAGACAAGCAGATAAACATCGTAGAACGGAACCAGTACACGTGATAGGAGAGAAGGTGTGGCTGTCCACAAAAAACCTTAGAATGGAAGGGTCAAAAAAGTTCCAACCCCGCTTCATAGGACCCTACCCAATAGAGAAAATTCTCTCTCCTGTCACACTTAAACTCCAGCTCCCCCCATGTATGAAGATCCATCCTGTGTTCCACAGTTCCTTGATCAAAAAATACATACCTTCCCTTGTCCCTGAAATCCCTTCCCCTCCAGTACAGATAGACGGAGAAACAGAATATGAAGTCAGCAAAATATTGAACTCCAGACGAATCCGAGGCAAACTCCAGTACTTCATTGATTGGGTGGGATATCCCCCGGAAGAAAGGTCTTGGGAACCTGCTGAAAACATACATGCAGTGCGGTTGATCCGACAGTTCCACAGATTGCACCCCACAAAGCCAGGTCCTGTGAATAGATCTTTAAGGAGGGGTACTGTTAGGAATTAACATTGGCAAGTGTGCGTCATTCCGGTTTGTGCATTTGTATTTGACCCCTTAGCGCCTAAACCCGTACTTTCCTGACGCTCCCTAAGGGGGATAAGGAGGAGCTGGGCCCTCCCATCATTGCTTGGCTTACTTTCTGTGACCACGCCCCCTTCCCACTTCCTGGTTCCTGTTCGAGTTGTTGTGCTGCCGTCTAGAGCTCTGCTGGGCTCTGTCTTCTAGTCGCCTGATACCAGACTCTCCTGACCCTCTGCTACTCGCTTTTCTGCCCTGTGAGTGTGCGTGTGGTGTCTGGTTGTGAAAGCGGTATTCTTTTCCGCTTCGTTTTCAGTGAACGCGACGCCCTGCTATTCCTCACGCATTTTGCGGGCGTTATCGGTTCACTCTTTGCTATATACTGGTTTTGCTACCACTGTTACCTCTTTGGTTTGCTCCTTTACTTAAGTGGTTTTTTCCTCTTGAGAGTGAGCGCTCCGCCCTATCCTCCTAGGGGCCGGGTGTCTCACCTCCTGAGTGGGTGCTGCTCCGCTGTACTCGCCCCCTGTGCAGCCGGTTGGTGCCCCTCACTCCTTTTCTGTTTTGTGTTTGTTTTGTATGGTGTTTTGGTGTTACTGCTCCGCTGGCCTGATCCTCTTTAGTCAGCCGGCCAGTTCACCTCACCTGCCCTTCCCATTTACGTTGCGTCAGAGGTGGGTTGAGTCCCTCGTGAGTCCTGTTGGACCCCTTCCCTGATTGCCTGGACTCATCGTTGACGCTGGCCCGATCTACATTTGGGGTAAGAACCAAGAGTGATCACACTTGTCAATGTTTTAGGGTGTTTCATGTAAGCATAGGGATTGTGTTTATTCCTAACTTGATCTTTGTTTCCTAGCCTGGACCACCCCTCCCGGAGACGCCTTATCTACTATTCTGTTACCCCACGTATGAGGAGAGTGGTGGACACTCCTTGGGTAAATTCCCTCATACTTTTAGGATACAGCAGATAGGAGTGTGGTCTACCTTGTTAGCGCATTCCTGCTGCTGTGTCTTGGAGGTGTGGGGATTTGTCTTCGCTCCCGTGGAAGTTGGCTCTTCCCTTAACAGTGGAGGTGGTGGTGGCATATTGGTGGTGCTATTGTTGGTGGTGGTGGTATTGGTGGTGGTGGTAGTGGTATTGGTGGTGGTGATATTGGTGTTGGTATTAGTGGTGGTGGTATTAGTGGTGGTGGTATTGGTGCTATTCGTGGTGGTGGTATTGGTGGTGTTGGTATTGGTGGTGATGGTATTGGTGGTGGTATTGGTGGTGGTGGTGGTGGTATTGGTGATGGTACTGGTATTGGTGGTGGCTGTATTGGTTTTGGTGGTGGTGGTATTGGTGGTGGTTTTGGTGGTGGTGGTACTGGTATTAGTGGTGGCGGTATTGGTTATGATGGTGGTGATATTCATGGTAGTATTAGTGGTGGTATTGGCGGTGATGGTATTGGTATTAGTGGTATTGGGGGTGGTGGTATTTGTGGTGGTATTGGTGTTGGTGGTATTGGCGGTGGTTGTATTGGTGTTGGTATTGGTTGCATTGGTGGTGGTATTAGTGGTGGTGGTATTGGTGGTGGTATTGGTGATGGTATTGGTGATGGTGGTGGAATTTGGCATTGGCAGTGGTATTGGTGGTGGTGGTATTGGTGGTGGTGGTATTGGTGATGGTACTGGTATTGGTGGTGGTGGTATTGGTTTAGGTGGTGGTGGTATTGGTGGTGGTGGTACTGGTATTGGTGGTACTGGTATTGGTGGTGGTATTGGTATTGGTGGTGGTATTGGTATTGGTGGTGGTATTGTTGGTGATGGTATTGGTGGTGAGGTATTGGTGGTGGTATTGGTGGTGGTGGTATTAATGGTAGTGGTATTGGTGGTGGTATTGGTAGTATTGGTGGTGGTGGTATTGGTGGTTTTATTAATGGTGATATTGGTATTGGCAGTGGTAGTATTGGTGGTAATATTGGTATTGGCAGTGGTATTGATGATGGTGGTATTGGATTGGTGGTGATGGTTTTGATGGTGGTTGTATTGACCGTGGTGGTATTGGTGGTGGTAGTGGTATTGGTTGTGGTAGTGGTATTGGTGGTTGTGGTATTAGTGGTGGTGGTATTAGTGGTGGTGGTATTTGTGGTGGTATTGGTAGTGGTGGTATTGGTGGTGGTGGTAATATTGGTATTGGTGGTGGTGTTATGGGATTGGTGGTGGTGCTATTGGTGGTGGTATTGGTGGCTGTGGTTGTATTAGTGGTGGTATTGGTGGTGGTAGAGGTATTGATGGTGGTGGAGGTATTGATGGTGGTGGCAGTGGTATTGTGGTGGTGGTATTATTGGGTGATGGTGGTATTGCTGGTGGTGGTGGTAGTAGTGGTGGTGGTGGTAGTGGTATTGGTGGTGGTATTGGTGGTGGTGATATTGGTGGTGGTTGTATTGGCAGTGGTGGTATTAGTGCTATTGGGGCTGGTGGTGGTGATATTGGTGGTATAGTGTGGTGGTATTGGTGTTGGTGGTGGTATTGGTGGTGGTATTGGTGATATTGGTGGTGGTATTGGCAGTGGTATTGGTATTGGTGGTGTTGGTATGGATGGTGTTGGTAGTGTTATTGATAGTGGAGGTTGTATTGGTGGTGGTATTGGTATTGGTGGTGGTGGTGGTGGTGGAGGTGGTGGTGGTATTGTTGGTGGTGGTGGTATGGTGGTGGTAGTGGTATTGGTGGTGGTGTTGGTATTGGTTGTGGTGGTATTGGTGGTGGTATTGGTGGTGGTGGTACTGGTGGTGGTATTCATGGTGGTGGTATTCGTGGTGGTGGTGTTGTTAATAAAATAGGCTTTTGAAAACAACCCATCAGGTGGCTTTAGTACATATGACATGTAACACAGATGTGCTGTTGTCAGCTTCTGCCCATTAGCACAGGGATATGTGTTACCTGTTATTCACATGACTTAATAGGCAAATCATTTCTAAATCCATTTTACTTTTGGGGGGGTGGGGTGAAACAGACAAGAGATAATGCCGGGTTGAAGTGATTGAAAGCAGGCACCCGTGTTACTGGGGTGGCCATGCTGCGTAAAAAAACGCAAGCAGCTGAAGCAGCCCATGTCCAGCCTACAGTAAGAGAAACTCAATAAAGTAAATAGTGCTTACAGAATAAATAAAAAGTCCTGTGAAACAACCGAAGTAGAGGGGCCAGTCGACATGGGATGGTACAAATCAAGTCAAGGCCGTAGAAAGGGGGGGACTAACAAGCCTATTAACGAAGCCAAAGGCAGCATTTACAGAAGACAATGACACAAGCCAATGAAAAATATGGGAGGAGAGTGAGCAAGGCTTCTCTCCCATACTCAACTACAGCAGTCTCACAGAGCAAGCAGCACATGGGGCGGCCACTAGGCTCAACCTAAAACAAAAAATAAGCTGTTAGAAGGTGGGTATCTGGTTGACAGGGGCATGCATCCTGTCCAAGCAGGAATCACAATCCTAGTCAGGGTAAGTCACAACACACCCTAAAGTATCCTGTGCTCACCGTCTGGTACCTAGGTACAGAGCAGTCAGCCTTAGGAGACAATGAATAAAACATTTGTGAAACACTTCAAACAGTAGCACAGTGAAAACACAACAAAAAATCTCTACACCAGGTTAAGAAGAAAGAGCTTAACTTTATAAATAAAACAAGACCAAAATAACAAAAATCAAACAATTGGAAGATTAAATTTGAATTTTTAAAGAATAACTGTAAGATTGTGCTTAGAAGAATAAATGCTTTCATAGGTTATAAGGTTGCGCTGGAACGGGGCAGTGTCAAAAGTTCAGGACAAATTGATGGAGCATGGGATGGACACAGGGACCAGCTTGGGCCTGCTGAACCTAAGTACCTTGATCTGGGCTTGCATCAGCATCGAAGATGCGAGATGCACCTGAAGTAATGTAGCGGTGACAGGCCACACAGTGGGTGAGATCTGTTGAGATTCTCCACGCAATGGCAGGTATGGGTAATTCCAAGTGCAAGGCTCTGGTTCTGAAGCTGAAGGTGATGCATGGCTACTGCTCCCACAGAAGGTGAGGTTTCGATTCCAAAGGCGATGCACTGGTTACAAGCAGCTCAGTTCAATGCTTCAATAAGGATACATGGGTTCCAATCCACGCAAAGGCAAACATGCGCTGATTTTGACCCATGCTAAGGAGAACATGTGCCGGTTCCGATGAGGAAGCATGGGTTCCGGTTGTAGTAGCATGTTAGACCTCACCTCCAAGGGTCCAGAACTGGGGTGGCACCTCTTGGCAGGGCAGACTCACAACTCTTAGAGTCCAGTTGCAGATGCGGGTAGTTGAAGTCTTTGATATTTCTGAAACCAAGAACAGGAGGTAAACTAGCAAGCCTGTGTAGTCACTCGGTTAGAGTAAAGCAAGTCCAATCCTTCTCATCCAGGCAGCAGAACAGCCGGCAGCAGGGCACCTTAGCAAGGCAAGAGCACAGCAAGGCAGAAGTCATGCATAGCAGCAGTCCAGCAGAGCATAGTCCTTTCAGCAGTACAGCAGCTCTTCATCCTGGAAATGGTCATAGGTCCAGAAGTGTATTGAAGTCATGGTGTGAGAGGTCCAGCACTTTACCCAGTTTTGCCAAAGAAAGATCTGAAGTGCACAGAAGTCCTCCCTTCCTGCCCAGAATCACTGCAGGAGGTATGGAGCCCTTTGTGTGTGCACGGGGCACAGGCTGTTCAGGTGTAAGAGTGAGGCTGTGCCTAGCTCTTCGCTCCCATCTCCCAGGAAAGCCCATCAAGACACACTTCCTTTCCCTTTGTGTCTGGCTGTCTAGAGAGAATACACACAGCCCAGCTGCCACACAAATGGCTAAAGTAAATAATGGCAACTTCATTAAAAGTGTCATTTTCTAAATTGAAATTTGAAATCTAACTTCACCATAAGTTGTGATTTTAAATTGTGATTCCAGTGACACCAACCTAGAAAAGTCTATCTCTTCACAATTGGGAATTACACTTGGACGATGTAATAAGGTAAACCCAATGCTATCCTATGGGAGAGATGGGCCTTGTAGTACTGAAAATTTTAATTTGGCGATTTGTACTTCCAAGGCATGTAAAACCTAGGAGTACAAATCCTGCCTTTAGATACACTGCACCCTGCCCTGTAGGTCATACAGGGTCTACATTACGGTTGACCTACATGTATAAAAAGGGAAGGTTTAGGCCTGATAAGAGCTTTATCTTTGTCAGGTTGAAATGGCAGTGTAAACTGTGCATTCAGGTTCTGCAATTGCAGGCCTGAGCCATGGTTAGAGGGCTGCCAAAGTAGGTGGCACAATGTCTGCTGCATGCCCACTAGTAGCTTTTAATTTACAGGCCCCCACGGGCACATGTGGGTCACTTTACTAGAACCTTATAAGTAAATTAAATATGCCAATTGGAGTCAAGCCAATGTTACCATGTTTAGAGGAGAGAGCAGAAGAAATTTAACAGTGGTCAGCAGTGGAAAAGAGTGCATAGGGAGGCAGGCAAAATGTTGAGGGAAGATCACCCGAAGGCTGTCAGGTCTAATATAGGCTAAAGTCGAAAACATATTTTTTAGGTTTAAGAAAAGGCACACATTACCATAGTAGTATCTACCACTAAAGAGTACTACTTCGTATGTGCTAAAGTGGGCTGACCTTTTGCCTCATGATGCATGCTGGACAGAGTGGAAAAAAACTGTGACTACCACAACAACAGAATTACAGATAAAGTCTCGTTGAAACCCATGGATGTCATTCAGGGGTCAAGTTTAAGAAAAAAGAGGAATTCCCCTGCAAACTAACAAGGGAACAATGAAGTATTTTACAAAGCAAAACTGCCTATCCCATATTGATTTAAATGTAAGACAACAAATTAAATAGACAACACGGAACCCAAATAGAAAACTAAATTAAGAAGTTCAAATATGCCTAATTTGGCAAAGGTTGATTCAATTCCAAAACATACAAACAAAATGCAATACAAATTACATAGACATAGTTCTAGAATACAAATACTTACCATGAGATTAACGAAGAATGGTGGACGCACCCCTTATCCACACCAGCAGTGGACAATGAAAATTAAATCATTCATTCACTCTTATACGAACACACACACACCCATGTCAATAAAGTGGCTGAAAACCTTAAAGTATCACCATGGTTGAGCACAATTTGTGATAATGCCACCACCATCTGGGGTATCACAATCCCATTCGTTCATTATTTTCATTCACCTTTTATTATTATTTTCTATTAGTTTCATCTGTCAAACCTTGGCTTGCCCCTTGTGACCCCTGACAATTCCTTTGCAACCTCTGACCTTATAGTTTGCAAAAGAAGCAACAGTAATATTCTGTTTCTCTCTCTAAAGCAGCACCTCTTGTAGGCTGCTGGGCACAGGCCACAGCTGAAACCTTTAAGTATTTCAACTTGTCAGAGCAGCTAAGTAGTTGTCTAGAAACAAACATCAGGGTCCCAGTCTCCAGAGCCCTACACCTGCAGGCTCTGGACTTTGGTGTGTTTCTAGACTGGTTTGTCCTGCTCCCCAGTGTTGGTGGGCGCCATCTTTCTTGTATGATGTGACCTGCACTTTCCAGAATTACACATTTATGCAACCTGCCAGCCACCACAGCATTGCAGTCCCAGTAAGTGGTTTACTTTTACTTTTTGCATTTGAATCAATTTGTGCTTATGGTGCCCCTGCAGCATTACCTAACTGCCAAGTGTTTTTTTTACTTAATTGTGTAAATGTGTCACACTTCAATGCCATATTTATTACACTCTTTCCTCATTTCTGAGTTGCACAATACTGACAACATGCAAACTTTGCATCTGTCATTTGTGGTGCCCTGCGGTAATATCCCACAGGTACTGTGCAATTAAGGGTTGAACTCCTTGGAATGAGGACTAACTGTGTGTATCCTGAATTACCGTGCACATTTCTGCAGTCTTTTCTATTTAAAGGGGTAACATTGATATTTATTACCTGCTCTGAGCAGTTTATAAATATTTGCAGACTGCTTTAGTGTGGAGAGTTACGGTAGGAGGTTGTGGGCAGGGTTTAAAGAGAAAAGGATGAAGTTGGCAGACGGGGAGATCATTACATACTTTCTCCACAGTCATTCAATCCATCAATCAGTAATTTTTTAAAGCGCACTACATACCCACGAGGGTCTCAAGGCACTGGGGGGGGGGCGCTACTGATCGAACAGCCAGGTCTTGAGCATCCTCCTGAAGGTCAGCAGGTCTTGGGTCTGTCGTAGGCTCAGTGGGAGGGTGTTCCAAGTCTTGGCGGCGAGGTGGGAGAAGGATCTCCCGCCAGTGGTTGTTCTTCAGATGCGCGGGACGGTGGTGAGTGGGAGGTCGGCGGAGCGTAGCTGGCGGTTGGGGATGTAGAAGGAGAGCCATCTGTTGAGGTAGGCTGGGCCGGTCTTGTGCAGTGCCTTGTGTGCGTGGATGAGGAGCTTGAAGGATATCCTCTTGTTGACAGGGAGCCAGTGCAGGTTTATCAGGTGGGGGGTGATGTGGCCGTGGCATGGTACGTCGAGGATCAGTCGTGCCGAGGCGTTTTGGATGCATTGTAGTCATTTGATCAGCTTGGTCGGGGCTCCCGTGTAGAGGGCATTTCTGTAGTCGAGTCTGCTGCTGACGAGGGCCTGGGTAACTGTCTTTCTAGTATCTGTCGGGATCCATCTGTAGATCTTGCGGAGCATGCGGAGGGTGTTGAAGCAGGAAGAGGAGACAGCGTTGACTTGCTTGGTCATTGAGAGCGCTGAGTCGAGGATGATTCCCAGGTTGCATGCGTTGTCGGTGGGTGTTGGGGATGCTCCCACTGCGGTCGGCCACCAGGAGTCATCCCAGGCTGAGGGGTTGGAGCCGAAGATGAGGACCTCGTCTTGTCCGAGTTCATCTTCAGACGGCTGGTCTTCATCCATGTGGCGACGGCCTTTATTCCTTCGTGGAGGTTGGCTTTGGTGGTGATGGGGTCCTTGGTGAGGGAGAGGATCAGTTCAGTGGCGTCAGTGTAGGAGATTATGTTGTCGCGCGACATGTGCGAGCGGGGCAATTTAAATGTTGAACAGTGTCGGGCTAAGAGAGGATCCCTGGGGTACACCGCAAATTGTCTCGGAAGCTTTGGACCGGAATGGGGAGAGGCGGACGCTCTGGGTTCTGCTGGAGAGGAAGGAGGTGGTCCATTCCAGAGCCTTGTCTCGGATCCCTGCGGCATGGAGGCGTGCACGTAGTGAGTGGTGGCAGACGGTGTCAAAGGCGGCGGAGAGGTCTAGGAGGATGAGTGCTGCGGTCTCACCATTGTCCAGCAGGATCCTGATGTCGTCGGTGGTGGCGATGAGGGCAGTCTCGGTGCTGTGGTTGCTGCGGAACCCTGACTAGGAGGGATCCAGGATTCTGTTTTCTTCGAGGTATTGGGTTAGTTGTCTGTTGATGATTTTCTCTATGACCTTGGCCAGGAAGAGGAGCAGAGAGACGGGCCGGAATTTCTTACGGTCTCTTGGGTCTGCCTTAGGTTTTTTCAGTAGGGCGTTGAACTCGGAGTGTTTCCAGCTCTCTGGGAAGTTCGCGGTCTCGAGGGAGAGATTGATGACATTACACAGGTGGGTTGGGATGGAGCTGCTTGCTTTGTTGAAGACGTGGTGCGGGAATGGGTCTGATGGAGAGCCAGAGTGGATTGTGCTCATGGTCTTGATAGAGTCATCGACGGTCACGCTGGCCCAGGTCAGCATGAGCGTCGTGGTCGATGGTGTGTCGTGGTCGATGGTGTGCGGAGGGTCTGTTGTGTTGCTGACTGTTGGGGCTGTTTGGGTGTTGAAGCTGTCGTGGATGTCTGCTATCTTGCGGTGGAAGAAGGTGGCGAGGGAGTCGCACAGGGCTTGCGACGGCAGGACGTTGTTGGTGTTGGAGCTGGGGTTGGAGAGTTACTTCACGATGTTGAAGAGCTCCTTGCTATTGTGTGCGTTGTTGTCGAGGTTCTCTTGGCAGCCCTGATGAGCTGGTGGTGGTTGCGGATGGCGTCCTGGTGTGCTGCGCGGTTGTCTGGAGTTTGTTCTCTGTGCCATTTCTTCTCTAGTTTCCGACAATCTTGCTTGGAGGCTGGGAGTTCTGGGGTGAACCATTTGACCCTCTTGCTAGTGTCTCTGCGGGGGGTTTCTTCGGCGGAGCATGGGTATTGGCATAGTCCTCGATCCAGCATCTGAGGCTCTGGGCAGCGTTGTCGGTGTTGGAGGGTTCAGTAAATGGGCTGAGAGCAAGGTTTGCACGTAGTTGGTCTTCGGTGATTTTGTTCCAGAAGCATTGGGGGGTCTGTTGGGTGCGGTGGTGTGTGGTGGGTTTCTGGAAAGTGAAGTGGATGCAGCCGTGGTCGGTCCAGGGGTGTGGCTGATGGAGACATGCGGGCTTGAGGAGAAGACTGGGTTGAGCGTGTGGCCGGCAGAGTGGGTGGGCGTTGTGACGAGTTGCTTCAGTCCAAGGTTGGCGAGGTTATCGATTCGGGTTGTGAGTTGTTGTCATTGTTGTTCTCGGGTGAAAGTTTAAGTCTCCGAGGGGGATGTAGTCAGTGGAGGTCAGGGCGTGCGTGCTGATGAAGTCGGCGATGGAGTCAATGAACTGGGGGCGGGGTCCAGGGGGCCGGTAGATGAGGGTGCCTCTGAGGAAGGAGTTAGGGTCCATGTGGATCTGGAAGTGCATGTGTTCGGCAGTGCTGAGCACGTCATGGGTGCTTGTTGAGACCCTGATGCTGTTCTTGCGGACGATGGCGATTCCTCCTCCGACTCCATTGGTGCAGCCTCTGCGGGTGATCTTGTAGCCGTCTGGGATGGCTATGGCGATGTCGGGTGCAGAGGAGTCGTTCAACCAGGTCTCTGTCAGGAATGCGATGTCCGGCAGGGGAGGTGAGGGACGACTAAGGAAACAGAGGGCAAGGGCACAAATTCTAGGGCAGCGGGTGTCACAGAAGGCAAAAGGGCACAGAAATCGGGGGGAAACGGGTGTCACAGAAGGCAAAAGGGCACAGAATACAAGGGGAAAACGGGTGTCACAGAAGGCAAAAGGGCACTTAAATCGGGGGGAAAACGGGTGTCACAGAAGGCAAAAGGGCACAGAATACAGGGGCAGCTAAGAGACAGAAGGCAAAAATGGGCAGAGAGGCGCGGGGGCAGCGAGGTAAACGGAAGGAAAACTGGGCAGAGAGACACTGGGACAGCGAGGGGAACAGAGGGAGGAAATGGGCACAGACCATGTGTAGGCAGCGGGGGAAGACAGACAACAGCAGTCACAGACACAACAATGAAAAATACAGGTAATACAGTAAAAACAATAAAGCAGACGAAGAGCAGACCTACGGCCTACCACTGGCCACCAGGGATTAGGCGCAGGTGGTAGCCTACGGGTGGAGGAGGGCCTCGAACTTCCTCAGCACAGGCAGCTGAGGCAGGGGACACACAGGCGATGCTGTGTGGAGGGGGAGCGACCTGCCTAGTAGGGTCAAGGGTCGCTTGAGGGTGAAGATGGGGAGGGTAATGTTCCTAGGATGCAATGCAGTCCTTTCTGAATGTGATTTCACCAGATGGATTTCCCTTCTAGTAAAATACAGTCAGTTGCTCCAGCACATGGTAAATCCAGGTGCTAGACCTAGTGACTACTCATGATTGAGTGGAGCAAATTTCACACAGGAATCCTTCTTCACTCAACATCAGGCACTTTAAATGATTCTTTATCACACAGGTGTGAGAAATTTTGAGGATGCAGATCTATAAACCTCATGGAATTGTTTTAAAACTGTAGAAGCATTATGAATTGAAAAACTGTTTTGGGATTTCTTTTTTTTAATAGGAGGGGCAAGAAAAAGCGAACATCAGCAACAGCAGGGGACTTTCTTATGGTCTACATGGAAGTCAGTAGGCAACAACTTTCACACCCTCCTAAGTGAGTCAGTAAAATATTATATAACACAAAACATATGCCATAAGGCTTCATGGCATTAAAGAAATGCTCTTGTTTCACTGCAGCTGGAAATCCCACCCTAAGTTGCAGGACTTCTGATGTGCCAGAATACCCAGTGCGCTGCTTTTTAGAAGGATTTCTTTTATACTTGTAAGATTTGATGGAATTTAATACATTTATTTGAGTGTCTGATTCAGAGATGCCAAGATAATATATAAGGCTACTGTGGTGGATGCCATTAACCCCTTCGCTGTGGGGGTAATTCCCCTACGGTGCAGGGGGAGGGGCGGCGCCACGGTGCTCGTGACGAGCCCAGCTCGTCATGAGTCACAGTGGAGCTGTACTCATGACGAGCTGAGCTCGTCACGACTCCGGCCACTGATTAATTTGCCTGTACAGGCAGGGAATCAATTGTGCGTGGGCGGACCGCGGCAGTTATGATGAGCCCAGCTCGTCATGAGCACAGCTCCACTGTGACTCATGATGAGCTGGGCTCGTCATGAGCACAGAAGAGGTTAAAGGTCCCAGTGGTAGAAGTTTTTACCCCTGGCTTGACATTTGTGACTCCTGGCATTGCCCTTGCATCCCCCAAATGGGAAAAGCATTACCAATAACAAAAATAACTGGACTCTAATGAGCCCCGTTTACTTTCTGCTGCTCCATCTGGACCGAGAATTTAATTTATTAAACTGTTCAACACACTTTAAAAAAAAGTTATTTTGCAAAATAGACATTTGAAAGCTCAATGCGCAAATTAATGAATTAAAATGTTGCTATCATGCACAGGCTTATTAAAGAGCAGGTGTTACAAATATCTTTACAGCTGACCCAAAAGTGCTGGGATCTTCTGTTTATCAGTGCCGCCCTTATTGCTGCAGAAGCAAAGGACACTTTAAAACAAAGCAGGATGCAGTTAGCTTAGCTGAGCCTACTGAAGGAAGTAGGGAGTGCTGGATAGACCCTAATCATGTGTATGTCCTAAAATGGAAGGTATGGAGTTAGTCTGAGGTGACGCCAATGGTCAACCATGAACATTGCACTCCAGAAATGTAGGCCAGCATCATAGTCTGTTTCCCTTGCCCTGCTGTCTGAAGAAGAAAAGAAATTCCAGCAACACAGGTTGAGGGCCTCATTACAACTCCCATAGTAAACCTGATGAGGCCAGTAGCAGCAGTTATTGGCCTAATCGATATACAAGATCCATAATAACTACATAAAGCCAGTACATTTTACCCAGATATTGTCACCATAGATATTAGCTGAAATGACTGGGTGATCTTTTGTGGAGAAATTTGGAAATACCAGAAGAGTCAAGTTTCCCTCTCCTGATTTCCTGGGTAATTGCTCATTTCTGAGGGACTCTTCAATCATAAGTCCCAGTAAGTCCAACCTGGCTCCTATCCCCAC
Source organism: Lissotriton helveticus (assembly GCF_964261635.1). Taxonomy (NCBI): domain Eukaryota; kingdom Metazoa; phylum Chordata; class Amphibia; order Caudata; family Salamandridae; genus Lissotriton; species Lissotriton helveticus. The sequence goes on along the minus strand of NC_136068.1, from coordinate 871,231,753 downwards.
CTATGGAGTTAATCATGCCCCAGATATCAGTAATTCTGGTGTGTGGGAGCCATCATCATAATGATTGGGTTCTACGCTTGTCCCTGAAGGGTGTGGTTGTGCATGAAACCCAGATCCTGCAGCAGGGTATACCTGGGATGTTGAGATATTCTGTCTGGCTTCTTTCCGCAGACCGCAGTGTTTTTTGTGACCATCAACCTTTCAATTTCTTAGAGTTCAATAACCTGTCTGAGCATGCGCCAATTGAAAAGGTGTAAAAAGAGTAGCACAAAGAATTGGAGTAAAAAAGTAAAAGCAAGGTGGAAACCATGTGAGAAACAGCAAGATAGAAAGACTATGAATGTGAGGACAAGAAAGAGAATTCAGGATAGAGAAGGTAGTAGAATGAGCAGAAATGTACCTATCTAGTGCAACACGAAGTTGGAAGTTAGAATGTGAACCATGGTAATGACAGATGGAGTTGTAAACTGCGTGACTGGGTGATGCAAGGACAGGTGTGAAGCATCTAAATAAAAAGGGAGCCAGAGTCAACTGAGATGAAAGCAACAAAAGGTGAAGGTAACACTGAAGCAGCCTGACCAAGGAAGATGGAATCAGGAAGACTAATGTCACCAAATGCTTGAAGTAGATGTGAGGCATTTGGGATGATCGGGGAGATATAGAAATCAGAAGAACTGAGAGCAGGGTTTTAGACATGTTAGCCATAAGGTGGTCCTCCTCCAAACATTTTGCCTTCGCTCCTCCTGTTTTGGTGAATTTGTTTTTGTTGGACTTAGGACTCTGTGCATTTTAAAACCGCTAACCTGTGCTTGCCCTCTCTCCTTTAAACATATATACCCAAAGCCTTTAAATGTAATGATTCTATTTGCCTGCTGCACTGATTGTGCTACCCACTTAAGTAGCCATTTAAAACATGTCCTAGGTGTAAGAAATTGGGTTACTGGTTGACTGGGTTGTGAACCCTGATCAACCAGCAACCACAATCGTTGAAAGGGTAAGGCAGAAGCAAACCCCAAATCAATCTGTGCTCAACCCCATGGTTGCTTGGTGCAGAGCAGTCAGGCTTAACCTAGAGGCAATTTGTTTAAGTATTTGTGCAACACTTCAAACAGTAAAACAGTGCAAACACCACACAACTTAGATCCCATACCAGGTTAGTAAAATAGAGCCAAATGTAATAAATGAAACAAGACCAAAGCAAAATCAGTAGAACCATCTGGGGCCATTTGGTCGTGCTGGGCTGGGTAAAGTTCATTGGCATTCACAGGGGGAGGCAAGGGGGGTTCTTGCCTCCCTGGATCGCTGGTGCGGGCCCAGTCAGGGGCAGTGTGGGCAGCTGCCCAGGGCCCCGCGGCTGGCTAACTAGGATGGGCCCCCCATGAGTCAATCATGCTTTTGACATGGTGCCATTGTTCCAGGTGGCAGCCCCCTCCATTTGGGATTGCAGACTTGGTGAACTGTGAAAGACACAAGACGGGGGGGCCTCTCCCGGGCACGGCTGCCATGGGCTGAAACGGCAACATGTCACTGCATCCCTTTGAGGTGCTGCAGACTGGGCAGGGCAGGGTTTGTGGCCATGATTAGTTTTCCCTGCATCTCTTTCTCTTAGCTTAATCGCTGCATCTGCATGATACCAGCGTTAAGCAGACACTTGAACTGGTGTGAGGTGTGAAGTGAGCCCTGCCCCTGCATGAATGAAACGGAGAGCATCCTGCAGGGCTCACAACAACAAGTATTGAAAATGCAATAGGTCTCGCCTTTTATTAAGTTAAAGCCATTTGCTTTGCTGATGGTATTGTACAGCAAAGCAAATGGCTTTAACTTAATCAAAGGCGAGACCTATTACATTTTCAATGCTTTTTTAAAAGAAGCCCCTCTTTTAATGCTAGGAGACGGTACACTCTCTCTCCCGCTTCTGTTCGAGGATGCCGAGCTCCAAGTAGTTTGAAAGACAACTTCCAGCCCCTTGAAGAAGTGGGTCACTCTCACCACACTTGCACCCCTTTCCTCCCACCGGACACCCCCTGTACCCTCTTACTTTGGAGATCTGTTTCAGGCCATAAACAGCGTGTCAGTAGCCGGTTTTCCTCTTGCACATTGCATGTCGGCGCTACACAACACACCCGCACTCAGAACTGAGCAGCACTACACAGCCCGGCACCATCCCAGACGGCACACCACGGAAAACACTGCACAATCACCAGATGCACACGCACTACTCAGTCACACTACACAATCACCAGACGCAATTACCACACAGACAAACACACACATAGATATATATATATATATATATATATAATTAACTTGAACTAAGCTTAAATCAGTATTACACACATCATCACCAACACAGACCACCAGGGCTGCATAGACTTTTACAAACACAAAAGCCATGAGCCAAGCACCACATACAAGATCACCACTACACATTGCCAGTACTTGATAAACTGTCACACCCCCCACCTACAAGACAACACACATTATGAGCAGCATAACACATGCGCACACAGCACGACAAACTCACCAGCAGCAATTTATTAACTCACCCATCACCACACCTAAGTACGCAAACACACCTACTGGTTAACAGCACGGACTGACATTGAAAATCAGGAGTGGAGAGAAAAAAGGCTGCTCTGGGGGTCTCGGAGCTCCTCTTCACAGGCAGTCCCACCAACATTCGGTTAGAAGCTGCCTCCAAGCAGATCTTGAAAAGAAGGGAGAGGGGGAGGGAGATGGCCGGCTGGGTGGGTGGGAGGTTTGGGATGGAAAATGGCTCTGCCTCCCCCATTAGCTAAGGAAGAGGCAACTTAGGACTGCTTCCCAAAACACTGTGCTACCTACATGGCTTTAATCCAACTGTTTCCATCACTTCCTAATCACAAACACAATTATTGCTAAGTTTATAAGAAGAAAGTAAAGGATCCAACAGCATCCCAATAGGAATTGGCAGACAGAGACTGAAGATTCATTGGCACACGTGCTTTTCCAAATGTACCTTGTGGCGCTCAACTACAAACAGTAAACAAACAGTAAACAGACCAGATTGTGCTGCCACAGCCTCCATCACCTTGGCACCGTGTGGGCATCAGTTCCGCCTGGGACCCGCATTGTTCAAAGACATGAGCCAGGGGTCCAGATGCGCACAGCTGGACTGGAGGGCGCAACGATGAACCAGCAGGTCTCGGACATAATGCAGACTGGAGGTTAAAGAGCACTTACTGGAAATGGGCAGCCGAGATTTGGACTGGACAGTGCACTGACCTTGAGCATACGATGTACCTTGGATTGACATGCAGGCATATGAATACCTGTATGATGGCCACCGATTTGGCACAATCGTGGATTTCGTGGGCACACCTCTTGACCCGGGGAGGGGGTATTTACAGCAGTTAGAGGGACAGTCATTCACTTGTAGAGGCACCAACACTGGTACGAGGGATAGTGTAGTGATGCGCGTGACACTACAAGGATGTCACCCAGTAAGGGGGCACATGACGTTGGTCTCAGGAGCAGTGAGTACAGGACACTACAGGACCATCTGATCCTGGGGGCTGGGCAGACCTGAACACCAGGGGCACTGAGGTGGGTCTCAAGGGAGCTGTCAGGCCCCACAAAGACATCGTTAAGACAAGGCAGGGGCTCACCTGGATCTGCAGGGGCACAAGTCGCACTTTGCACCTCTCGTTTACCAGGAAGCGCTTTGGCAGGTCGATGTACTGGCCCCACTCGTCGGGCCGCACGTCGAAATTGCGATGTATGTCTATCTGGTCTCCATACAGGCTAAGGATCTGGTCTCCGTACAGGCTAAGGAACTTCTGGATCAGCACTTAATTACCGGAGCCGTGCGGCATGGCAGAGGGCCGGGCGAAGACAGACAAGCAGAAGAGCACGGGCATGCTACCGTTCACCTGAGCAGCCGCCGCAGGAAGCAGTTGCTCCGGCATGTTCACGCTCCAAGTCCTCGTTTTTATTTCACTCGCTAAGATAGGCCCTAAGCCCCAGCCCCTCGTGTGAGGGAGGGAGGGAGGGTGCCAATAGAGAAAGCGAGCAGACTGCCTGAGGGAGTGAGCAGCCAACAAGCCAAAGCACGTTGATAGCAGCAGCTGCTCCTGGCAGCATATCGGGCACTGCGACCTCAAACGCTACAAAAAAAAATAAGCGTGGTCCTGAAAGTGAAAGAGGACCGCGCTGCATGTACTTTTGGCTTTTCTGCCGTTCCACTTGGACGGGCTCACCTGCTTTCCGTTAGTCGCAAACGATTTCTTATCTTTATGGGGCCATGTGTTTGGCCCCATAAAGATAAGAAATCGTTTAGGAGGGCAGAAACATGTCTCTGGTCGGCAGCAGCCCTAGCTTGCTGTCCAGTTCTGGAAGACTGGTATCGGGAGAACTAAGGGCCTCCCGGAGGAGCTTTACAGTGCATGGAATCATACCTCCCACACCATTTATGGTATGGTATGATCCCAACATGTTTGATACCAAACATGACAAGGTTCGTTACAGCCAGTTTAGAGATGGTCATTGTGTAATGTCGCATGGCCAGTCAAAATGTCATAATGGCGGGTGCACTTACAACACGGGAGAATGAACTCCGAAGTTTGTACATGTGACCCACTAATGCCGGGCACGCTCACACTTAGGACCCAGCATCTTGACTTCAGGATTAAAAGGCCTGCCATAGGGATGATTTAAAGGTTTTAAGTGTAGTGACCTCAGATATAGGGAAACCTATATCTGCCTTAAGTGGTGCTAGCACCAGCTTACACAGGCTGCAATGGCAGGCCTGTAGTTTAGGCCTGGGTGGTAAATTCCGTTCCGCTCGCTGAATTTGCAGAATTTCGCGTTCCGCAGAGAACGCGAAATTGCCAAACATTCTGCATTCCATGACTTCGTGAAATGTTTTGCTTGTTCGCGTTCTCAAATGTGTGTTTGCGAGATATTTCCCCCCAAGAACGCAAACAGCGATTGCGAACAGTAAAAAAGCATCGCAAACAAGCAATTCCGCATGTTCGCTGAGATTGTTTACCGTTTTGCGGAGATTTGCGTAACGCGATAACGCGAATTCCGCCCACCCTACTGTAATCACAATTTGAGTGGAAGAAGGGGCAGTGTACAGACAAAGGTGACTGAAGAAAGGAGCTGACTGAGGAGTGAGTGCCTCATTCCATAAAGAACATTATCACACATAGAATGATTAGCCAGTCACTGAGCCTAGGTGAGTGGGTGGATAGTAGTTTTAGGAAGGCAAATCTTGTATTGATGATTGGAAGGACCAAAAGTGTTTGAGTAGGTAGTAATTTATGGATGATGGACATGGTCTTTCAAGGGTCTTGCATTCACTTATCTCTAACCAAGATCCAGTGGATTTACCTGATGGTAAGTGCAATTTGGTTGTTACTTCTTAGGCTAAATTTGAGTCAAGCGACATGTCTGGACCCTTCGCAATTCAGCAAGTTTCTTCTCAGCTTTTAAGGATATGTGACTTCAAATGTGACTTCAAATATTTAAAAATGCAAATCTAAGGGATACTCAGGGAGAATGGGAGATTTATTTTGAAAGTCAACACCACCTCCCCAACTTATTTCACATTGCTAGATTTAATTTCCTTGTAAGGGAAAACTGCACAGAGTCTGCTATAATAAATCCCCCTTGTTTTGTTCCTTTAATTTACTGTTTGTCTGTTGAGTGACTGGCTCCCATTGTAGCTTTTGACAGGTTTTTCCCATTTTTATAAATTCTTGTTTGTCCCTATTTAGCCATCTCCTCTTTATAATTTTAAGTTAGTTCAGCTCTTTTCATCTCTTAAAAATGAAGTTTGAGATTAGTTTCTTGGTTTAGGCATTCAGTTTGAGGAAATGGTCTAGCTTTTGGTGCTCCTGCCACCCATCTGTGTCATCTCAGCCTCTTCTTTGTGCTTTCTGTTATGTATTGGAGCATTTGCATGTCACTCACCCAAACCAGCATGGATCTCTTTGTGTTGAGGCCCATGCCTGCTAAAACCAAACGCCTTAACCGTGAACTTCACTGGTGCAACAGGAGTATCGGGAAATCACCTGAAGATCCACTGTATAGCTATGAGGCAGTCTGTCTTAGAATTGTAATCATGCACCTATCTGGAAACATTGGTTTTGGGGAGATTTGGGCCTAGCTTTTAAACCCAGTTTGAAATGTTGTATTTCCACATAATAGAACTTTAAAAAAGTTGCACTTATTTTATTAGGGCTATTATTTGTATTTGTAGCCATCTCAGTGATATCCACTTTAGAGAAGTAGCTTCTTGCAAAGCTACTCCAACAGCACCAGAAAATGTTTGGTCAATTGACACTTCCAATGATGTCACTTGCTGTGATTCTACATCTTATGCTAATTAGAGGGGCCTCACATGTTTCTATCCTGCCCGGGGCCACACAAATCCTTGGACCAGCCCTGGGCCCAGTGACAATGTGGAATTATCACTCAGGCAGCGCACGTTGCTATAGCGGACGCCCATGTGTTCTGAGCACGGAGGCAACCACCCACCTCCCTCCACCTGGGACGAACACCACCCCAAGCTCCATCACCCTCGTCTCCCAAGGGTCATCGTATCCTCTGAGTCACCAGTGCTCCACCTCACTTTCAATTAAACTTTAGCTTAATTTTAAATCAAAGACTTATTTTAGCCTACATAAAAACACTACTAAACATAACGTTAGTGAAACATTTATAATACACACACATAAAACATACAACATACAGAGTACCTACTATCAACGTCGAAAGCTCCCTGCTGTTAGAATACCAATATGAATTTTAATTTATCCTTTAGCAGCATTGATCCATGTACGTGGTCTGGTCTGGTGGCTCAATGGACTAATGCGTCCATTGCAGGGGCCTGTGTTCGATCTCATGGTCACAGGTTCAAATCCCGGCGGGTCCCCTCAACCTTTCATCCATCTGAGGTCGATAAAATGAGTACCATGGAGTTGGGTAACAATGAACATCTGTTATTCAGCGCCAAGAGACCTCTGGGTGAACGTGTGCTTTACAAATACACATGTTATGTTATGTTATTATGTACGTGTCACAACTTTATAGTAAGTAGACCGGGCCGCCAGTTTCTTGGCTTTTCCCTGCTTAGATTGTTAAGGGTGTGGGGCGAGTGCAAAGATTTGAAGGCAGGGAGTTAAACTATTTCCACAGTGCCTGAAAAACACGGATCATGCTTGCATGGTCCAAACATGGAAACTTCCAGAATCAGTTAGCAATGAGTGGCTTCGTTAACCCTTGGATGAGTGTGAGGCTGTGTGCTGAGCTTTGGAATTTAATTTAATTTAATTTTAATATTCGAATAGAATGAAATGAAAAGAATTTTTATTAAGCGCGGCTGCTGCCCTGAGGCGTCCAGGCGCTGAGGATTGGATTAGTGCCTCCCCAGGTAGTAACCTAGGGGCTAATCTGCAGTATTGAACAGAAAAGTTTTAAGCTGTTTGCGAAAAGTCGTCAAATTGGAATTAGATCTTAAATGAAGGGGAAGTGAATTCCACAACTTGGCAGCATTATAAGAAAAGGATCGACCACCAGCTCTAGATCTTTTATTACGGGGAACTGTTGCCAAAAAAGCATGGTCGGAACAAAGATGTTTGTTTGAACGATGGGGGGTGATCAGAGAATGGTTGATTTTAGGGCCAGTCTTCTAGTAAGCTTGATGGGAGATGCACATGGACTTAAATTTGACTCTCTCCCTAACAGGTAGCCAGTGCAGAGTTCTCAGTCCAGGCTCTGCCGAGGCTCTGCGTGGAAGACTAAGCACTGTTCGTGCTGCGCAATTCTGGATCCGCTGCTTTTTTTGCAAGCAGTATTCAGGCGCCCCTAAATACAAGGCGTTGCTAAAGTCAAGGCGAGATTGAACTAAACCCTGCATGACGACTTGCTTGGTTTCGAGGGGAAGGAATGGGAAGATCTTCTTCAGCATCCGGATAAGTCCGAAGCAGGTCGCTGACAGTTTAGTTGCCTGGATGTTAAAGGTCAGGGTTTTGTCCATCCACACCCCAAGACTTTTTATGTCGTCTCTGGGTGTGGGAGGCATGCCCATGCTAGTGGGCCATAGCAAATCTATGGTAGGCAGGGCTGGTGGGCCCAGGAGCAAAAGCTCGGTTTTATCACCGTTGAGCTTAAGGTTCGACAGGGTCATCCAGCTCTTAACCTGTTCCAGGCAGATTGTTAAGTCAGTCTGGGGATGCTGGCGGTTCCTCTGTGCAAGAGAGACCACTAGCTGAGTATCGTCCGCATATGTAATGATCTTAATGCCATGTGGACGGACGATCTCAGCCAGCGGTCTCATATACGCATTGAACAGCGCCGGGCTCAAAGATGAGCCCTGCGTTACCCCACAGCCCAAAGGCTTACTTAAGGAGACATGAGGTCCCTCAAAGACTTGAAAGGTCCTATCACTTAAGAAGGACCCGAGCCAGGCCAGAGCTTCTCCTGACACTCCCAAACTGTGAAGCCGGCGTAATAGAGTTTTATGATTCACCGTATCAAAAGCGGCGCTTAGATCAAGGAGGATCACTGCCACTGATCCACCCTGATCCAAGATCCGCCTAGCTTCCTCTGTGACCGCCAGCAGAGCCGTTTCCATCCCATGTTTTGGGCGGAAGCCCGTCTGGGTGACATCCAACAGATGGTTGCTCTCGAGAAACCTCGTGAGGCAGATGTTAATGTGCTTCTCGAGGATTTTGCTCACCCAGGGGAGCAGAGAAATTGGGCGGTAGTTGTTAAGGTTGCTGGGGTCGAGGGTAGGCTTCTTCAGGAGTGCTTGAACCATGGCCTGTTTCCAGGTGGAAGGTACAGTGCTCGTCACAATGGAGGAGTTCAGCAGTTCTATAATCGTAGGTAGAATAGTCTGACTAACTGAAGCCAGAATGCGAGATGGTGCCGGATCACGTGGGGAGTCTGACTTCACTTGGCATAACAGCGGTTCCAGTGTTTCCAAATCTAGCAAGGGGAAGTGATCTAGGATATTTTGACCGAGGTGATCAGCTTCTATAGGAAAATGTGGGCCCTGAGTGGTAGGGTCTGAGTCCAGGTCTGGAAAAGATAAGTAAATATTATTTATTTTTTGGTAGAAGAATTCCGCTAAGTCGTCTCTGAGCTCTTTCGAGTACCAGGGAGCAGTTTTCTGCTGTCTTTTAGGATTGATGTTGTGAAGGGGATTGTAGCGTCAAGTGAGTCCAAAATCCATTTGTCATACTCCTTGTTATTTAGGGAAGAGTCCCCAGTGAATGACGGTCTGGAGGAAGCAAGGGTATTGGTCCATTGGTTCAGAGAAAGTCTGGACCAGTTTCTCATTTTCCGCAGAGTGGGGAGGCAAGGTAGGGATTTGGGTAAGGTCAAGGTAAAAGCGATCAGGGAATGGTCAGTCCAAGGCAGACGATTAATGGAGCTCACTTTAAGATGCGACCAGTTGCTGAATACAGGGTCCAAAAGATGGCCTTTGATGTGAGTGGGGGATAAAACAAGTAGCTCCAACTGAACTGCGGCCAGGCTAGCCGTCTCTTCTGCAGCCACATTATCAGAAGGGTTGTCAAAATGTACGTTAAGGTCGCCCAGCAGCGTGAAATTGGAGGGGAACATAACCAAGTCTGCCGCGAGCGAGGGTAGGGCTGTATGGAACAGTTTGAGTGGTCCCGGAGGGCGGTAAATGAGAATGCCTGTGAAGCTATCATTAGGAGAAAATTCAATAGCAAAGGACATACACTCGCAGTCGGCAATGGTCTCAGGAAGACAGCGGCACATAAATTGGTCTTTAAAAATGATTAGAAGCCCACCACCTTTCCCATGAGTACGATCTTGACGAACGATCTGATAGCCTGGTGGAAGGGCTTGCACCACGTCGGGCTCAGAGTCTGTCGTTAGCCATGTTTCAGTCAAGAAGACTGCGTCTGGAGTATGTTCGTCTGGAGTATGGAGCCGGCTAAGATCAGTAAGGGCTGAGATATGGTGGTCAAACTTTCAGCTGCCTGTCAGAAGTTAAGAGTGCTTGAGCAGTACCACTCTTTTTTAACTAGTTTTGTTATCAAACACCATATCTCACATGCAGACAAATATAAAAGTTATTTTAAAAAAATCCCGTTTGTTCAAGTGGGGCCTGCTTCAGCTTTCATACTCTCCGTCTGATAGTTTCTGAACGGGCCCCATCGTTAGGTCCGGTTCTAATCTGTTGCAATATTGCATGTTTTGCTGCCATTTCACGGCAAGTTGTTGCATGTCTCAGCCCTTCTTGAACTTTTGAGGCAGAACCCTACATCTATATTTTTCCTGGCCTACACTTCACTCATAATATTAGCTGCACAGGAGATCCATCACATACTCTAACGGTTTGCTCTTTTCTGTGTGTGCTTTGGGGGTTAGTTCTGAGCAGCGCTTCTCCGGGGAGTTGCAGCTAAAGCCACTTGTGTTGGCTACATCTCTGGGAGTACTATGCTGGTATTAAGTACACCATTGTTATTTTACATTTTTGGCGGGAGTCGATATTAATGTTGTTTGGAAGAAATAAGTATTGGGGTGAGGCTCATCCTTTATGTGGGTCTTTGTTTTCGTGAACTGCCGAACTTTGGTGATGGTGTGGTGGTTGGGCACTGTCTTCAAATATACATTTTTCGGGGCAGTGTCAGTCATATGTATAGGGTCACCAGATGACTCTCATCAGGGCAGAATTTTTCAAATTTTGATTTGCCAGCTCCCAGTGCATTCTGGGAGCTGCAGTATAGGTGAATTTTAGTTCAACCAATTGGTTGAACACACTAGCTAACAATTTAAAAGCAAAGCCTAGGTCTGGAAAAGTCATTCTCCCGTAACTTGCAGGCATCTTGTCGCCTTACATATGGAGCACCAACGGGCAGTGTCTCAGAAAGGAAGAACTCTTCCCTTGGTGTATTTGAGAGATGCAGTTGTTTTGAAGAAGTGTCTGCAAAGCACTGTGCTTCTGTTGGGATCTGTGTGAGGTGTCACTATTTTGAACAAAATGTAATCTGCAGCTCCACAGGGGCATTGTCAGTGTGAAGTGCAGCTCTTTAGGCAGGAATGGGTGTGGAGACTACGTATGTGTGTGTATGCAATGGTGTCAACATGGGGTGTGCATATTTGAAGCCACTTCTCATGCGCTAGCACCTGGAGAAGTATCTCTTTGGGATCAAACTAATTGGCTTGTCATTGAAGGACAAAAAGGAGCAATGAAATCAGCACAGGCAAACTTTAAAGTTGAATAACATTTGTGTTATTATTGAGACAAGAAAAAACTAAAAATAATTCCCCACCCCTTTGGTTTTTAAATTAATAGAACGGGCAACGAAAAACTAATACATCATACCATTACCATCTACTATGCAATAGCCTAGCCTGTATGTGACTCTCAGCTATCTCTCTCACCACACCACTTTACTTAGTTCTTTGGGTTCTAGACCCTGTCCACTTTACATTGGCATATTGGTCTCTTCTTAAGCCTACCAGACACCTTCTTCACACTGATCTTTTAGTCCTTTCTCAAACTTACCGGTATCAGGCCAGCACTACCATATCCTAGTGATTACAGGTATTATGTCTGACCCGGACCCTCTATACAAATTAAGAGGTAGATTGTTCACTTGACTGGCTACCCCACCCCCTTTTTGTTAAAGCTAGAAGAAACTGTATTCGTTCATCTCCCCCTTTTTGTCATCCCGCATCAATCCTCAGCAAGTCTTCCCTTATATGATTTATTGCTTAAGACCCTGCCTCTTTAGCAGATTACTTTTCTCCTAAATGTATCTGTTAGCCTTTGGCATCTGTGTCCTAGCTTTAGCAACACCAGAAAAATCTGGGGCTACCTCATAACCACCCGCTCCATCTATAGTACTGTTTTACTATCCGCACATCATCTTTTTATTAAGTGACCTCAAAAAACTGTTTCTTCCCTAGAATGGGCAAGGCCCCTGAATAACGTAAAAATACAGCCTCAAGCTTGTCCTCCCTTTTCTTGCCCCCCTAGTGCTAGCGGAATGTAACAATCAAGTCTCTCAGAAATCCATCTCACTAAACCCATGAAGTCCATTCAGTCCATCCTTATTCTTTGCCTTTTGGTCTCTGCCTGTTCTAAAGTGGTGATTCAGAAAAGGGGGTGGTGATGAACAGAGTGCCTGAATTAAGCAGACCACTCTTACCCAGTCCAAAGATCAGGGCTTGATCCATCACCGTTTTTTAGCTCACTGCACCATCCCAGCTCAGAACTTGGCTATATGCAAATTAGTCTGTTCCCGTCCTAGTGCATGATGGGAACAGGGCAAACCAAACTACCAAGCCAATTCTTATACTGGGAAGGAAACAAGCTTCCGGGGATAGACTAATTTGCATATAGCCAGGTTCTGAGCTGGGATGGGGCAGTGAGCTAAATAATGGTGATGGATCAAGCCCTGATCTTTGGACTGGGTAAGAGTGGTCTGCTTAATTCAGACACTCTGTTCATCACCACCCCCTTTTCTGAATCATTTTGTCCACCATAAGCGTGGAAGGGTATACTCAGACATGAGTCCCTTGCTCACTGCTCCATCAGGATTCAAGCAAGCCGGGCCGACGAGGCTGAAATGCCAGAAACCGGTCCCCGGTAGCTTGTTTCCTTTCTGGTGAAGAATTGGCTTGGTAGTTTGGTCTGCCCTGTTCCCATGATGCACTGGGCCAGGGACAGACTAATTTGCATATAGCCAGGTTCTGAGCTGGGATGGGGCAGTGAGCTAAATAATGGATCAAGCCCTGATCTTTGGACTGGGTAAGAGTGGTCTGCTTAATTCAGACACTCTGTTCATCACCACCCCCTTTTCTGAATCATTTTGTCCACCATAAGCGTGGAAGGGTATACTCAGGCATGAGTCCCTTGCTCACTGCTCCATCAGGATTCAAGCAAGCCGGGCCGACGAGGCTGAAATGCCAGAAACCGGTCCCCGGTAGCTTGTCTCCTTTCTGGTGAAGAATTGGCTTGGTAGTTTGGTCTGCCCTGTTCCCATGATGCACTGGGCCAGGGACAGACTAATTTGCATATAGCCAGGTTCTGAGCTGGGATGGGGCAGTGAGCTAAATAATGGTGATGGATCAAGCCCTGATCTTTGGACTGGGTAAGAGTGGTCTGCTTAATTCAGACACTCTGTTTATCACCACCCCCTTTTCTGAATCATTTTGTCTACCATAAGCGTGGAAGGGTATACTCAGACATGAGTCCCTTGCTCACTGCTCCATCAGGATTCAAGCAAGCCGGGCCGACGAGGCTGAAATGCCAGAAACCGGTCCCCGGTAGCTTGTCTCCTTTCTGGTGAAGAATTGGCTTGGTAGTTTGGTCTGCCCTGTTCCCATGATGCACTGGGCCAGGGACAGACTAATTTGCATATAGCCAGGTTCTGCGCTGGGATGGGGCAGTGAGCTAAATAATGGTGATGGATCAAGCCCTGATCTTTGGACTGGGTAAGAGTGGTCTGCTTAATTCAGACACTCTGTTCATCACCACCCCCTTTTCTGAATCATTTTGTCCACCATAAGCGTGGAAGGGTATACTCAGACATGAGTCCCTTGCTCACTGCTCCATCAGGATTCAAGCAAGCCGGGCCGACGAGGCTGAAATGCCAGAAACCGGTCCCCGGTAGCTTGTCTCCTTTCTGGTGAAGAATTGGCTTGGTAGTTTGGTCTGCCCTGTTCCCATGATGCACTGGGCCAGGGACAGACTAATTTGCATATAGCCAGGTTCTGAGCTGGGATGGGGCAGTGAGCTAAATAATGGTGATGGATCAAGCCCTGATCTTTGGACTGGGTAAGAGTGGTCTGCTTAATTCAGACACTCTGTTCATCACCACCCCTTTTCTAAAGTGGTGTGCATTGGAGGACATGTAGCCCTGCCACTTCCATGTTCAATACCTTGCAGAGTACACCTAAAACCTACCCATTTATCAGTCCCCTGCTTTCCTTGTTTCAGTTTTCCTGCACCTGCCCTTTACTTCTGCACTGAGATTTCCCTCTCTAACTTTTCCACTGACTCTAAAGAGGAGGTAGGCATTCTTGTGTCCATGTTGAAAACTGGCTTTCCCAGTGACTTGTGTTGTGTGACAATATTACAAAGAACATCTACTGCCAGTATCTAGGAAATTGTCAATATTATCAATGCATTGTTCACAGCTGGACTTGTCCCCAAAGGTTGGAAATCCAGTGTTGTTAGCCCTCTGCCTTCAAAAGATGGTTTGGATGTTCCAAATGTTTATAACTCTGAACCCATCGTTCTGGTACCCACTTTGGAAAAAAAGACAAAGCAAATAATGTCTGAGCAACTTACCGACCATCTTGAAGAATTCAATGCTCTGTACACTCCTCTGTGAGTTTCTGTCCAAGTAGATAGATGGAATCAGTCATGTCTTTGTTACTTAATGAGGTGCTTCATTAATATTGTTTGATAGGATGTGGCTTAGCGTGGCTGATCCTACTAGCTCTTGAATTTGACACAGTTGTCCACTGTTCCATCATTGAAAGGTTTGCTGATGTGGATCTCTCTAGAACCACATCAACCTGATTTAGAATGTTTTGTTTTTTTCCGGCCATTTTTTGTTTTTCCCTCTGTTTCATTGTAGTTGCCAGGTCGTCTGCTGTGGTCCTCACACGATTTTTCTCTTCCCCCCTATGGGTTTCTTTGTTTATTTAAGCTCTTTGTCTTATTAGATTTTTTAATGATGTACTTAATACTTGTGCTCAATCATGTCGGAGGATGGTGATGAAGTTAAAAATGTGCCCCCCCCCCCCGGAAACATTTTTGCAGACACCCATGGTCAAAGTCAAAAGTTCAGGCCGACCATGAAGTAGCTTGGAACAGATACAATTCCAGATGACTCATGCTGAAGATTTACCTCCTCAAGTTTTGTGCCAAGATTCCCATTTGCATTGGGGAAGGCAGTGAGGAGCAAGGAGAGTGCACAGGTTGTCGGCCTGGCGCGAAAAGCAGGACAGATGTCACGGACGGGAGGTCTGGAGTTCCACGTTGCTGATACCCTGTGGGCTGTTGCTGCTCTTGTGCAAGAGATGGACTGGCAACAGCTCACACTGATTCTCGGTGTGAGCGGTGCAGTCTTAGGATGAATGGGCCCATTCGTACTCATTGAGCCCAAAAGGTTGATTTAAGTTTGCTGAACCACACCAAAGGTCTAGGACCTGGGGGGCACCACTTGGGTGTTGGAAACTTGCTCCAACTAAGCCTAGGATCTGGTTGGGGAGCCGCAAATGCTCTGATCTGGAGGCCAGCATACCAGCCCTTGGAGTCACTCTGGGATCCTGGGTTCAAGATGAAGTTGCAGGTCGAGTTCTTCCCCAGGCAAGAGGGTAGCAGGCAGCAAGTCAGCACACCAGGGCAGCAGTTCCTTTAGAGCAGCAGTCCAGCAGAGTCACATTCCATGTAGCAGCACAAAAGCCCTCCTTCCTGGGAAAGTATCCACAGGTCCAGAGGTGCACTGAAGAGTTGGTGAATGAGGTACAGTATTTATTCACAGTTGTGCCTTTGGAGTGGGGGGGTTTGAAGATTTCCCTTTGAAGTCCCCAGGCAGCCTGACTTCCCTGTTCTGGCCTGGCTCCAACCTACCTACACAGGGTATACAGCTCTTTGTGCAATTGCAATTGGGGTTGGCTCCAGCTCTCCCCTCCCATCCTGCCAGTAATGACCCATTCATGCACAACTATGCTCCCTATTGTATGTGGCTGTCTTGGACGAATACACAAAGGTCAACTGTCAGCTACACCCAGTCATGGGAACAGAGACAGGCTACAGGCACTAAGGAGTATATGTATGACATAAGTGGCACAGGACATTGCAGCAAGTCACCTTTCTGTGCAGCCCTGTGTCACAGGGAAAGAGTAGGAATGCACAATATTTATCCAATATGTCCTTTCCCCTTGTGCTGGTGCCGATTTGGCAGCCTAGTGCCAATGCCATGGTGCAAGGGTGCCTGTGTTGCAGGCAGGATTGTTTTTGCGCAGGAAAGGGCACTTTCCTGCACAAAAACAATCAATCCTGAGAGGCTTTTTCCTCTTTTTATATGTGCTGCAGAATGCAACACACGTAGAAAGAGGACAAAATGGGGAAAAATTGACATATTTCTCTTAGTTGCGCCTCTCCTGGTGAATGGTATCTTTTTGGTGCATTCCCAGATTTACCAGGAACACCCACCACAATGCGTATTGAATGCCACCATTCTGCAGAGTAATGCAGCACAGCGATTTGCACTGCGTTGCATTACTCTATATTTTTGAAACCATTCAAAGCCATGTTAAGTGACTTTGTATTGCTTCAAAAATATAACTTAGAAGGTTGTGTTGCATATGCCCAAAGTTGCCAGGTGCAAACATTATGCAAACCTCTCATACATGTGCCCCTAAATGGGTAATGCAAACAAATGATAGTGGAGAAGCGTGGCTCAATGGTTAGAGCGGCAGACCCTGATGCAGAGGTCTGGCCCGGGACCAGTTTTCAATTCCCGCCTCGGTGGCTCTTGGACACAATTTCCCCAGACCTGATAATTCTCGCCTCGGTGCCTAGTTTAATCATGGGTCCCACTCTGTGACTCTGGGCAATAGCTTGCTTAATCTCCACAACGGCCCCAGCAGCGCTTGGATGCCTGGCTTCACCTTGGGGGTGCCCTGGAATGGACATTTCACAGGAAAAGCCAGGAAGGGTTCCACAGCGGTATGAATACAGTGCTACGAGACCTCAGGGTAGAAGGCGCTATATAAATACAAACACATTTACATTTACATTCACGATAGCTTGGCTGAAGAAGAGTTAAGCCCTGAAACCGGTCCCAGGATGCTTGTTTCTTGTCCAGGTAGGACCTGGCTTGGCAGTTTGGGCTGGACTGTTCCAATAAGGAACAGTATCAAGACTGATTTGCATATTGCCTGTTGCAAACTAGGGTGGTGTGGTGAGCGAAAAAAAGAATGATGGATTAAACCCAGATGCTTGTGACTGGGGGTGCACGTTTGCATTGTCCAGCATTCCGTCCATCAATTGTTTCTTTTGCCTAAATGGGTAAAGCAGGAGAATGGCAACTTTCTAGAATCTGTATTTTTAAAATTGTAACTTAAAATCCAACTTTACCATATGTTACGATTTGAAATTCCAGAGACACCAATCATGACTGGTTACTTATTCTCATTTGGAAATTACACTTATAAAATGTAATAAGATAATTCAAATTTTGACCTATTAGAGAGGTAGGCCTTGCAGTAGTGAAAAATGAATTTAAGAGCATGTAAGAACATGTAAGACTTAAAAGTACATGTCCTGCTTTTTAAATACATCTCACCCTGGCCTCTGAGCTGTTCAGGGCCTACCTATGGGTGAGATATATGTATTGAAAAGGAATGTTTGGGCCTGGCAAAATGTTTACTTTGCTGGGTCAAAAGGACAGTTTAAAACTGCACACAGGCTGCAGTGGCAGGTTTGAGATGTTTAACGTGCTATTTGAGTAGGTGGCACAATCAGTGCTGCAGGCCAACTAGTAGCATTTAATGTACAGCCCCTGGACGCATGTTGTGCATGTTACTTGGAATGTATAGTTAAATTAAACATGACAATTGGATATAAGCAAATGTTAGCCTGTTTTAAAAGGAAAGCACAAGCACTTTAGCAATGGTTAGCCGGGGTAAAGTTTGGAGAGTTCTAAGGTCAACAAAACAAATTCAGCAAAAAATAGGAAGAATGAAGGCGTAGAGTTTGGGGATGGTGCTGCAGAATGGATAAAGTCCAACATAAGTCCTACCATTGCAGCCTGTGTGTGTTGTTTTGACTGCCATTTCTACCTTGCAAAATATAGATAAAGCATTTGACAGACCTAAACCTCCCTTTTTAACAAATATAATTCACCCCTAGGATAGACCCTAAACAGCCCATAGGTCAGGAGACAGATTTACCCCCTCAACTCGTAACCCAATTCCCTATATTGGTGGCAGAGGAAGGATTTGGACTTGTGTTTGTGCAGTGTCATGCAGTGATTTTGTGTTACAATAAAAATACCAGATAAATAATTTGATGCTGATTCAAGTTTTCGTTTTGTAAAGTTCTCCTTGATTGTCTCTTTTTGCTTTTTCATAAGTCCACTCTAATCTCTCCCTACCTGTCTGTGCCTGTAACTACACCTGCAGGTATAGAATTTGAGGTTGCCAACCTGGATAACTATACTAACTTTAAGCTCAAGCAGTTCTGTAAAGTAAGGGGACTACCAACCAGGAAAGGCACCAAGATGTTGGCGCTTCAAAAAGCTCTGAGGGCCTGGGCAGAGGTTCACTAGCTACCGATGGCAAGGACACGAAGGATGATATTGTAGAACAGGACCTGCATATGAGTTGTGAGATGCAACATTCAGGGGAAGGGGGATGCCTTGACCCATTAATTGGAACTCCTTGCCAGAGCGGAGAGCAGCGTATCTAAACAAGGCACCTCTCCAGATGAGCTGGTGGACTGGAATGATGAAAGGGAGTTTAGGCTGCAGATGGCAAAATTCAAGATGGAAGAGGCAACAGCCTAGAGAGCTATGAGGGAAAAGAAACTGGTCATGGATGAAAGGAGAATGGCCCATGACCTCAGTCTCAGAGGGCTGGAAATTGAGCAAACAGGTGGAGTCCATCAGCATTGGTGGCAACATACCTGATGTGCCCTCTGAAGGCAAGAGGGTCCACATCCCAAAGGATCTGGTGCCTAACTTTACCGCGGAAGATGACATTGACAAGTGGTTTGGAGTTCTCCCATTAAACAGTGTGTTGTATAAAATAGGGTGTACAATATTGTAACTCAAGCAAGCCCTCTTCTTGTAACTCAGCTGAGGAAACTTCACACCATTTTGCCTTTTTCTGTCCTGCCAGGTTGTAAGCTCTTAGGTTCTCTTCATTATGCACATGCACTATTCACTTTACATTCAGATACAAGAGAGGTAATCGTTGTTGGGATGACCATATTTTTGTATGGGCTTGGTTCATTCGTATGCGCAAAGTCAAATCATTGAAGTAATGATGTTTTAAAAGCATATTTTCCTTTCGGTATCTGCTTTGAATGCTGCTATAATCTTGTTGGAGTTTCATTTTCTCCACAATGTATGCATTTTATTGACTGTGGTTTTGTTGCTCGTATGTGATTGTGGCTATTTATTGTTTTTCATTATTTTGGTTTCATCCTTCTAATTGCTGTACTTTGTTTTATGGATTTTTGTGTCCGAAATACACATTTTGATTGATTGACAAGTGGTTTGAAGCATGTAAGGTTGCTCTGGAGATAAATACATTCCCTGAGGAGGAATTGGGGACCAGTCACTAGAGGCATATAGCTAAAGAAGAGAATTTTGACCTGCTGGCCTTAAAAAAGGGGGACAGAATAAAGTATTCCCCCATGAAGGACACCCTTGTGAGGAAATATGGCCTCATCCAAGGAAAGTTTAGGCAGGAGTTTAGTGTCAGCCAAAAGGTGCCCCATCTGTCTTGGGTGGATTGTGTGGATTCCTTTTGCAAAGAATTGGATAGTTGGGTGAAAGGCAGTGAAGTAAAATATTACCATGGCATGTACAATTTGATGGCAAGAGAGCATATGTTCAGTTTTTGTTTTGCAAAGGTGTGCCAACAGTGAGTAAGCTCACTTACCCCCGAGAGCTTGCCAAGGAGGTGAACTTCTGGCTCAGAACCTGAGTCCACTAGAAGGTATCTGGAGGGGGATCACTACAAGGGTGGGCAGGAAGGAGGGGGGAGATAAAAAATAAACACAATACATTCTGTAAATGTCCCCAAAATAGTTACAGATTGTAGAATTCCCAGTCCCCAAGACCAAGTTCCATGACCATAAGTCATCAGTGAAGTTCACCTCTAAGTGCCATAAGTGGCATCAGGGTGGGCATTTGAAGGGTGATGCCTAGTGTCCCAAGTGGCCATAGTTCCCCACTGGTGGACAGACATTGGGGCTGGCAGTGTAGTGCTTGTGGAGAATCGGCCCCATTTAGTATAGGGGATAGTGCATGGGTTACTCGAGTGTCCCTGGGTGACGTAGATATGTTGCTCAGTGCCTATATGCTTAGCAATACCAAGAAGTAGCAGCAGTGGGTCACCATCAATTGGCAGAGTGTGGAGGTTCTGCATAACAAATAAGCCAGCATGATAACATTTAGGTGTCGTCTTGTGTCCTCAGAGCAGGCAGTCCCTAATCTGGTCCACCAGGTTGTAGTAGCTGATAACTATAGAAGTCAATATTCACTGGTTCTTGTTCCCTTTGAATGGTGGGGGCCTCAGGTTCCTTAAGGGTAGCTGTGAGTCCATCCATGTCTGTGGATTGTCTGCTTGGTAATCACCTGAAGCACACAGTCTGGAAAGAGGTGGAGATACAACTGTAGAGGTTGGGTTTGACTGAGTATCTATGTCTGACTGCATGGTGCATATCTACCCTATAAACTGGTCAGAAGGACCTGGAGCGACAAGAGTTGCCAAGGTACCTGCCCGCTAAAAGAGGAAGGCCAAGAGGCACAAGAAATCTGCTCCTGGAACTCCCATGGTCTGGGAGGAGGGTGAGCCTGAGGGCAATGCTCCAGAACCTACAGGGAGGACATTGCTATTCAGGGAAACCTATCGGAAATTGCGGTAGGAGGACCAACCAGGAAAGAGTTCTGCAGAGTGCAGATGTAGTGCCCTACTCTGGAGGGCCTAAGGCTGTAGGCTGAGGTCCAGGTAGCTGGTGACACCTCTAGTGATCTCCTAATTTACTGGTTGAATGGGCTCCTCCAATCCAGTGAGCTTAAGGTTTCTGAGACTGGTGCAACCCATGTGTAGTTAGCCCATCAGTGCTACATGGCTTGCCTTGTGGAGCCGGCCCACGATTTCCGACTGGTATGTCATCGATAGAAGTACAAGATCTTTTGCAGGCATGTCACCCACTTATATTGGTCTCAGATGAAGTGAGCCTCAGATGTGTTCTGCAGGTCATATTCATGCTGCAAGGCCAGTGAGAAATCAGGTGGGAAGCACAAGGATCCCCATGTTCCATTTTCTGTCACTGGCATCTCCCTCGAAAGGGTGGACATTTACATTGTTGAGCCTCTGGACCCCAAGATATCCTGGCCTTGGAGGGCCCAGAGGCTATACCTCAGAGGGCAGTGACTGCACCCACAGTGGCCAGGGTACTAATGAGGATCTTTACCCATGTGGGACAAGTGTGGAGTAACATACAAGTTCTTCACACCCTACCATTCCCAATGACTTGTAGAGAGATTTAACAAGACCCTTAAAGGCATGATCATTGACCTAGCAGAACCCTTGAGTCAGAAGTGGGACATCTTCTTGCCATGCCTTTTGTTTGCATACAAGGAGGTACCGCAGAAGGGTGTTGGATTAAGTCAGTTTTAACTTCTGTATGGACATGCTATCAGAGGCCCTCTCATCCTAGTGAAAGAGGGATGGGGCAAGCTCCCAAGAAAGCCACTCAGGATACTGGCCCTCTGCACCCAGATTAAGTGCTTCCGGAAGAAGGCTAAGGAGAATATGGAAGCCAGCCAGGAGGTTAAGAAAGAATGGTATGACCAGAAGGCCACTCTGGTCGGCTGTTAGTCTGGCCAGAAATTGTGGGTGATAGAGCATGCTGTGGTCAGGACCCTAAAAGACCAATGGTCTGGGTCCTATGAGCTGAAGGAGAGGAAGGGAATATCATCTACCTTGTGGACCTCAAACCCCCCAGGTTACCCTTTGAGAGGTCTGAGGTTAACACACTCTTGGTCATGAATGACGAAGTGGAGGAGGAGAGTGAACCTCTCCCCGACCTCCTATCTTCCAAGGAGCAGGAGGGTGTCAAATGCTCCCCTACCCTGACCCAAGAGTACCAGATGGCCTTTCACCAATTGTTGGGGCATAGCATTAGTACCCTAGCACTTGGTGGATGTGAGGAGAGAGAACATCCTACAATACTATGCACACAAATCATTAGATGACGCTGACTACTCTTTGTGGATGAAATTGTGTTGCACGTTTATTGATTACATAAATTGTGTTAGCTTACGGGTGATCCAGATTTCATTGGTGAGTTCACCGAAAGCTGGAACCCATACTGAGAAAGAAGGAGCTGTTTTGCTGGAGGTATCAGCACTAATGTTTTTAAATTATTCACAGCTCATTTACTTCACATGGGTTTTCACTCCATTCTTTCCTTTTTTGTGTCATGCTCCTGACAAGTCAGATGGAGACCAAGGCTAGTCTTCACAATTGGTCAGGATTCCAACTGTCCCTTAAGGAGCAAAGGAGGGCCATCACATCATCCCAGGTCCTGCTATAATGACACCCAGTGACCTGAGAAATTAAGTTTTGGCTCCTAGATCCCTTTTCTGGAGGCCATTGTAGTTGTATAAAGATTTAGGATTGCCCTGTAACCCTACCTTACAACGCAGAAAGAAAACAATGACAGCAAAATTTTTGTTTTTTCTATTTCTGTTAAAACTTTATTTATTCATTCATTTTATAAAATACGTAAGCCTTTAATTTATGTTTTATTTCCGTACTTTTTAGGGTGAGTGGGTTTGGAACATCGACCACCAAAAAGGCTCTTCCCCGACCTGCTGATCCCTTCTAAGACCTTGTGGTCTCACCTCACCTACTCATGACGTTTTGAGGCAATAAATAGGGGGGGGGCACTATTCCTATGATGAACGTCTTAGGACACATTTTCCCATCGAAGCTCATGAAGGAGTACACTAAGATGCTGTTTCCTCTAAGTCACCCTGCAGGTGACATCGCCAGCTGCATGTCATATCACCATGTGTTGGGGCAGTTTGCCTCTCTCTTCTCCCATGCCCCATGGGTCTCTACATGGTATTCACATGATATTGACACAGGGGACAGTATGCCTGTGAAAAATAGGATCTCCAGGTTGTCTGTAGCATAAAGAATGAAGTCTCCAAAATCCTGGAGCTAAGGTTAATTGAGCCCTCCAGCAGCCCTTGATTCAGCCCAATGTTACATGTCCCCAAGGCTGCCTTTCCAAGTACCATCCCCACACTCTGGTTTAATTCTGTATGTATGACATTACAATGCATTCTTTTACATTACATGCCAAAACATTGCATTTTTAGAAACTACCTTTACAACGCATTGCATTACATCGCATCATATCATTACAACACATACTATTAAAACACACACCATTACATTGCATTTAAGGTAAGTTTTGGATAGCGTTGGGGGTAATAATTACTATTATAACTCCAGTGAGTGCAACAGTAGGGTAAGTGTTGGATAGTGTAGGGGTAAAAATTTCTATTTTAACTCCAGTGAGTGCAACAGTGGGGTAAGTGGATAGTGTAAGGGTAAAAATTACTATTCTAACTCCAGTGAGTGCAACAGTAGGGTAAGTGTCGGATAGTGTAACAGCACTATGCGTTGTAATGGTATGCGTTGTAACGACTTGCGATGTAATGACTGCATTGTAGTGACGTGTTGTAATGACATGCATTGTAGTGACATGCAATGTAATGGCTGTGTTGTAATGACTGCATTGTAAAGGTAGTGCAATGTAATGACTGCGTTTTAAAAGTTGTTTCCCTTCAATTCTGAGTACTCGCAGATTGCCGTAACTAACAGTGCCAAAGAAAGGTCTATGCTCTCTACCCCAGAAGGCCACTTTCAGTATCACGTGATGCCCTTTGGTTGAAGAATGCTCTGTCACCTTCAAGAGGTTGATCAATAAGGGCCAAGCTGGATTTGAGAACTTCAGTGCTGCCTGCCTAATTGACATTGCAGTCTTCAGTTATAGCTGGGAGGGCGGAGTTCCGTGGTCTACTTGGTTCACCACGTTGGAAGAGACAAGTTACAGCACTTCCAGGCCAAAATAAAGACCATTCCGGCTAGGGAACACCCCCAAGAGCCAGACAGAGATGAGGCCTTCCCGGGCCTCACCAAATATTACAGGAGATTTGTAAAGAGGTATGGCTCCATTGTTGCTTCCTTGACAAATCAGACTTTGAAGAAACAGCCCAGATGGGTGATGTGGAACATAGAGGGATTCCTAGTGGAATGTATCTGTAAAAAGGTCATGTAGGAGGAGCAAAGAATCAAGAGAAACTAGGCTCTCAAAACACATAGATGTGGATCACAAATAGTATGTGGGAGTAATGCGTGCAGTGCAATAGTGTGGTAGTGAAATTTCAAAAAGGATTTACAAGAGAGAAAAACTTTTATCGGGATATCTATTGTAATCCTTAAGAAAAGCAGTGCAAAGCAGTTTTCAAACATAACTGCTTAAGGGTAAGGTTGACATGTTTCAGCCTACTGGACCCGTTGTCCACGGCTCTCTTCAGGACCTATCTATGAATGCTTTTGCTACTGCATTAAAATTACAGTGTCTAGAAAGTGAAAACACAAATGAGACAAAAAATGTATTTGAAAATAAGGGTTGGAATTAATACAACCACGTGTGCAATTACGAATCCTCTGTGTAGCCGGAATGCAAAAGGCACCTGAAAAAAGACATATGTAAAAAAACATATATTACGGTACTCTGAGTGAACAGAACAGACAGAGTTTCCAGATAAGTGGAAAATGCTAAGGGGCACCGACTGTCAACCCCAAACAACTCAGTACCTATGGTACAACCTAAACAATTAAGAAAGATTTTTGCTCACCTGTCTTACACAAGGACTAGACCTCACCTCGCCTGGTAACAACTTAGGTCAGAAGGCCCGCTCTGGCAAAAACAAGGGAAGGATGAAAAGGTAAGTATACCGACAGCCTATGTCAGCCTTTCTGCCCCATTCACACACTAATACAACCCTTCGTATGCCAAACAAATCACTCAACACCTTACAGTGCGATGACTTCTCCACACACAGTGCCCGGGGCAGTATTGCAAACTATATAACAATAAAAGATGGCATGAAATCTATCCATTAGCGATTCACAACTCAAATCCCATCTCTATTGCTTGTGTAGATGAGAGAACAGCATAAGCACTAGTGTGGAGCTGTCATTCCTTCACCTTCATAGTGTGGACTATTGTCTTTCCACTGATGGTGTCAAAGAAAATGTTTCACTAGACCTCGGGATAAGAGCATATTCGTCAAAATACTAAGCTGCAATATATTCAATTGCCCAGGAATATGAGTATCTTCACTCGAAGCAATGTGAAAACAAAAATGCTGCACCAAAGGTTCGCTGGCTTCACTTAGAGTGCTGATCCCTTTACCTCAAATGTGGATTCAAAGATCTCATAAAATAATGGGCTAATTTACCAACCTTGTAAAGCATTACATCGTGCTGGCAAGTAAAGCAGAACACCTAACAATGGATGTGCATAAATAGACAGTGAGACAAAGAGGAAATAGGTGTTGGCAGGATGGGCCCTTTCTAAGTTGATGGGGGGAGAAACTGTCACCTACCACACTTGTACATTACAAAGCCTCTGCCTGAACACACTCACAAAGGGTTTGACACTAGTCTTTTGCTATTCCAGACAAGGTGGAGCCAGGGCAGGGAGAAAGGAAATTTCAAGCACCTCTGGGTGTGGATGCCTCTAGAAACGTCTCCTACTTCAAAGTAGGTACCAGGTATAAATGTTGGACCCTCAGGCCCAACGCTTCAGTATACGCTTGACCTGCAGAAGACTCAGAATGAATGCTGTGCTTCTTTGCAAGAAGGACTGTTACTCTGTTGCACTACTGGCTGAATGAAAAAGACTGGCTCTGCATCTTGAACTCTTGACCACCACAGTGCCTCCAAGGACTAGTTGGTTGTTGTTCTAATCAGTTCCTTAGCGAAAGAAAATGCTCCAAACACCTTAGACCCAGCATCTGTATTCATTCTGGTGTGAGTCCTACTCCCCAAGTGGTGCCATCCCTATCCTGGACCCTTGCAAGTGGGCCTGAAGGTGCTCTGTTAGCCCAGCTGCGGTCCTGTGAGCAGAACTTACACAGCACAACGTAAATAGTTGCTGCGCAAACCACCTATGCAGGCCTTCACATAGCAGCCCATCATCGACTGCATCCTCGACAGCCACAAAGGAATTCACATTGCACCCCTGCAGCTCCTCTGTACTGTCACTGCCTGACACATCCTCATTGCAGGACTCTGCAACACAAGCCCCTTGGCGATGCCATCTTCAATGACAATGCAGGACTCTGCATTACTGAACCACAGCTTTCTTGGAACTGCTGGTGAGTGACATATCCTCGACACAGAATCTCGCAATGCTTCCGTAAACCGAACTTAAGGTCCTTTGTTCAGCGGTCCTAACTTGGTCCCTGTAACTGTCCCTCGCTCCATTGCGGTCGGCCTTATCTTGTGACTTTGATCCGGTCCGGCATGATGAGTGCTTTGTGCTGCTAGACATTTTTTCTTTTAAATATTTAAAATTGGATATCTCTGGTTCTACTGATTGTATTCTTGTCATTTTGGCTTCAAATAATGTATTACATGTTACACTATGTTTCCATATTGGTGTGATTGATTTTTATTATGCTGTGTTTTCACTTTATTACTGTTTGAAGTGCTGCATAAAAAACCATTGCCTCTAAATTAAGCCTGACTGCTTTGTACCAAGTTACCAGAGGGTTAACCACTGGTTAATTTGTGGTTTGCTTATGTTTCACCCTGACAGAAATTGTGGTTTTACCTTGATAAGGGTTTCACCCATCTCAAGCAGTCACCTAATTTCTTATAAATTCCTTTAATAGAAGCAATACAAATCTTCCATTTATGCTGATCTGTCATCTTCCTTCCTTTTTTTCTGGTGTCATCTACATCAGCACCAAAACACCCTTCTGGGGGACATTTGCAATGTTCCTATTTCTCAATATTTGTACACTGCATATTTTTAACACAGCTGCACATTTCCTCTCAAAACATGTAGACAAGAAAAGTTCAGCCTCCTCTTCAGTGGCTACTCAAGCCAAATTTGTGACGTTAATAGCTCTTTGTAAAGTCCATTAAATATTCCACAACTCCTATCCACAGTTCATGACTTTTCGTTTTTTAGATGTTACTCAAGCCAAAGAGGTCCTGTTTCAAGCCAAAGAGGTCCTGTTAAATCCCCCCTTTTTTACCTCTCTCTTTTTTACTTAATACACCCTGTGACACATCCCAAATTTCTAGGGAGGATGAAATGAAAAGAATATGAGAAGTACCTCTAGGAAAATTGGGTTGTCTTTCAGATGTATGATATTTAAGCCAGTGAGAGTAAAGAAAAAGGGGTAAAGTCCTCTGTATATTAGGTTTTAAACTTTTGTACTACTTTTTCTTTGGTTTTTATCTTCCTTTTAAAAATTCTACGGACCCAGGATGGTGAGGATGCGGAAGACTTTTATTTTTATTATGGCTGGTTACTGACCGTTTTGTTGGTTTTACTTTTAACAGTCGTATATAATGTGAATTATGTAATCTTCTTTTAAAGATATCTGTGTAATATCTAAATAAAGAAATTTACTACTACTACTACTAAAAGATGTCACACAGGCAACATAGATGCTAACAAATCCGATCTCACTACCCTTTTTATCCATGTCCCAATAAGATATCAGGACAGTAATATGGGAAAAAAAGAAATAAGACAAAAAATAAGCTAAAATTAAAAAGGAAATTCAGGTTCGTCATTATCTGAAGTGCAAATGAAGCTCTATTTTTCTGTGTCGCTTTAATTTATATGATTACACAGCCAAAACATAAAACCATATCAGCGATTAAAAGGTTCACTACAAAATCCGGAATCTGCAAAAAACAAAACCTCCATCATCAGGAAGGTCATTTCAAATATTTGCTAAGGTAATTCTTTCTGAGACTTACAAAAAAGAACTCCCAATTGCCTAACTAAACAAATGTTTCTGAATGTAATTGAAAATCAATCTTGGCTTCAAGCGAGCTGCAAACTCAGCATGTGACATCATCACGATATGACATGGATGCTGAAAATGACATCACTGCACTTTCTCTCTCACCGTAAAGCATGACTAGGGCTGAGACAG
Source organism: Lissotriton helveticus (assembly GCF_964261635.1). NCBI lineage: Eukaryota > Metazoa > Chordata > Amphibia > Caudata > Salamandridae > Lissotriton > Lissotriton helveticus. The sequence continues at coordinate 871,203,758 of NC_136068.1, read as the reverse complement.
ACCCCTTAGCCTTCTGCAGAAAGAATAAAGAAGCATGCTAAAAACAAAGGGTGCTTTTCAGAGAATCATATGTTTGTTGAGCAGGAAGTAGCAGCACCAACAATGTATGTACTACACAGCAGCTGTTCCTCCATGGGAGCGTCCGAGACACCCCCCCCCCCCAAACACTGCTGCGCAGAAAGCTGGAACAATCAAATGGTAATAAAAGTATTTTATTACCATTTTATTTTTTCGGCTTAATGCCGAATGGATAGGGCACGGTGGGGCCATTGCATCATCGCTACTGATTGGCAGCAATGACCAGTGGCCCCTTCAGTATGAATTGCATATGTCGGTTTGGCTTCTACATTATTAGGGCCAATTGTACTTCTCCAACCCAGCTGTCATAGACACCCATTTTGGAGAGCAGGCACAGGCCTTCATTGCTCTTTGGAGTGCTGAAGCAGCCTGCTCCAGCCAATCCAGACACTTTTTCATGCAGCATGAGTGCAGGGTCTGGATTGGATAATGACCCATAGGACAGCGCGCTTCAAGGAGTCTATAACCGGGTCCAGAGAACACCAAGGACGTGCTGCAGGGTAAGGTTAGTTTTTTTTTATTTTTAAAATGTTTATTTGCATGTTTTTGTTTAATTGTATTTATGTGTTCATTTTAGTTGTATTGATGTCAACTCACCATCTTTGTGGGTCACAACCGCCACTGGTACTACGTCCCGTGTTCATAAATGCAATTCTATTAGGTACCAATATAAAATCAACCAAGTTAGATGCAATTTGCTTTGGTTACACCCACATCTGGTCAAATAGAACTAAAGCTCAAACATGCAGAAGACTGCATATGACTACTTAGAGGCACTGCAAGGGAATCACACAGTATTTAACGGAGCTGGAAATATTTTTATCTGTGCAAAGTTCTACAAAATAAAAATTCATCGAAGTGAGAGAGGTCATATAACATTTTAGATACCCACACAATTCACATGCTAGACGCAATAAAAACAACCAAAAAATAGCATCCAGCTAGACAAATCCCATATTGGAATCAAGCCAGCCCTTAATGAATCTTAAAGTGCCTGTCTTTGACTGTCTGAGACAATTAGCTCCTATAACATCCCTGTACATGCAGCTAAAGACAGGCTTTGAGGGGTTGCCTGTCAACACTGTCTTCAGCTCCATTAAAAACAGGTGTATACTGACTCTTCACAGACACACAGATTGTTAACTGGACTTGCAAAGCTGCTGTTGTATTTGGTCACCTTCCAGACATTAACACCAACCACTAGTTACCAAAGCCGAAAACAGGCAGTGAGGTGACAATATTGTGCTCTTACAGCTCCTATTCTTGGTTATTAGCTCCTAGCACACCTTTCTGCCCCCTCTCCTACTTGACCCACAGGCTTTTCTCAAATCTGTGCTGACCTCTCCCCGTCAACGTTTGATATCATTCTCCCTTTCTAGTATGCAGTTTTCCTTGTCCTTTTCCCAGTGCCACTGTTCCCTCCATCTGTTCACTCCCTGCCTTCTTCCTTTCTTGCCAATTCCCCAGTATGGTCATAGCAGACCAAAACATGGCCACCTTCTATTTAGTGTTCACCTATGACAGCTGCTCTCCCACCTTACTGCTAATCGCAAGATCAGCAACAGGCACTGACAATGAAACTGATAATTCAAATACCTGCATCATAATGCCAGAAACCAGTATCAAACGTGTTTAAATGGATATTTTTCTCAAAGAAATGCGGTTCTCTGCTTTGTATTGCCTCCAAGTTCTGAAACTGCAGACGAAAATACAAAATCACATGGAAGAAGACACTCACCAGTGCAATATGTAGTTAAGTTAATTTTCATTAGCTTCCGATGGTTCTGCATATGTCTCCTTTCTTAAATCTGGCCAGTCACATATCTTTTTCCCCAGCAGAGAGTACAGTGATCTGCCACAACTAAATCACTACATTAGCTCCTGCTTGACTCTCTGGGAGTTTGGCACAAAAGCAGTCAGGCCTAATTCACTTAGAGGCAATTTGTAACGTATTTATGCAGCAGACTAACAGCATTAAAGTGAAAACACAGTACAAGAAAGATCCCGCACAAATTTAGGGAAATATGGTTGTGGGAGAGCGGGTGAAAGTCACAAGTTCTGGCTGACGGTGATGGAGCATGGGCCAGATACAGGGACCAGTTTGGGCCCTCTGAAAGAGTTATCTTCTAAAGTCTAGTGCGAAGAATTTATATTCGCAGTTGCGGAAGCCATTAGGAGCAGGGAAAGCGTTATCGATGTTCATCGCTGCAGCTTGAAGAGCAGGCCAGGCATTGTGGACAGTATAGCGCAAAGATCCTGTTGGGCATTGCAAAATGTCGTAGCTGAAGATTCGCATTGACAGTCACTGCAGGCTGTTGCTGCTGTTGTGTGAAGTGCAGATCTCACATTTCCGGTGGTCCCTGGTGTTCGCTGTCACTAGAGCTTCACAATGGCAGTCAGCGCAGGCATTAAGATATTAGTGTGAATAAGCCCAAGTCGAAAACTTCACGATTTCTTCTTTTGTGTTAGGAGGAGCTAAACTGATGCCACACCAAGGGTCGAGGACTGGAGAGACACCTCTTTGGAATCAGGAACTCTATCAAGTAGAGTCTTGGAGTCACTTTAGCCTGGGATGAAGGGTGCAAGTCAAGTCTTCTTTTTCAGTAAGCAGGGCAAGCAACAGGGTAGTATTCACAGGTCCAGGAGTGTACTGATGATCTGGATCTGAGGGTCCAATATTTATACCTTGTGCGTACTTTGAAGTGGGAGAAGCTTCAGGAGTTTTCCCCTACCGAAATGTCTAGAATTTCGTGCCTCCCTACCCTGGTCACTGTATGTCCGAGGGCACAATAGGGTAGCACAAAGTCCTCTGTGTGTGATCTGAGCCAGTGCCTTTGAATTGCAAGAGAGGTAGATGACAGCTCTGCCCCCTATCAAGCCAGTGACGGCCCATCCTGCCAAAACCCACAACCTACTTTGTGATACTGTCTAGGAGGAATACACAAGGGCCATCTATACTTAGTCATATGACACCGGAACCAAATGGGTACAACAAGAAAATGCCAAAAAGTGTGATTTTCAGCATTGTGACTTGAAATCCAACTTGACCATTAAAGAAAGTTTGAAATTATAATTTCCCACACACCAAACTTGACTTTCCAATCTTCTCACAATCAAATGTTTTCACTTATTAAATTAAATGTAATAAGGAAACCGCATGTCATCCTATAGGAGAGGCAGGCCTCCCACCAGTGAAAAACAAATTTAGGAGGTATTCACTACCACAAAATGTAAAACTTAAAAGTGCATGTCCAACTATTTAAACACACTGCACCCAACAGTCCAATAAAGGCTGCTTAGGGCCTACCCTAGGGGTGACTTATATGTATTAAAAAGGAAGTTTTAGGCCTGGCAAAAGGTTTATTTTGCCAGGTTGAAATGGCATGTTAAAGCAGCGCACACAGGCACTCCTGAGATATGTATAAAAGGCTACTTAAGTGTGTGGCACAATAACTGCTGAATACCCACTAGTAGCATTTATTTTACAGGCCCTGGGAAAATGTAGTACCACTTTACTAGGGCCTTATATGTAAATAAAGTTGCCTATTGGGTGTAAGCCACTGTTGCCCATTTAAAGGAAAGTATCCACACACTTTAGCACAGGTTATCAGTGGTAAAGTGCACAGATTCCTAAAGCCAGCAAAAATAAAGTCAGCAAAAACAGGAGAATGGAAGGCAAACGTTTGGAATGAAAACAACACCAAGGATGTCAGGTCCAGCAGAAATCTTTGGGGATGACCCGCAAGTACAGTGTCCGGTCATTCCAGGCTTTGAGGTGCAGTAGGTACAAGTCTTGACCCCCCCAAACCAGGTATATCAATTACAAGGAATCTGAAAAAGCATGTGTGAGTTAGATCATAGGGCTCAAGACACCCTTTAGTCTGAGACACAATGACCAAGACAAGAAGCTCTGTCTCATTGGGATCTTAGAAAAGTATGTACATTGTACTAAGAGTTTTAAACATATTCCTATCAATCAATCAACCTATTTGTAGAGCGCGCTATTTACCCGTGAGGGTCTCAAGGCGCAGGGGGGGGAGGGAAGCTTCGCTACTGTTTGAAGAGCCAGGTCATGAGGAGTCTTCTGAAGGCGAGTAGGTCTTCGGTCTGCCGTAGGTGGGTAGGAAGGGTGTTCCAGGCCTTGGCGGAGAGGTAGGAGAAGGATCTGCCGCCTGAGGTTGTTCGTTGGATGCGGGGGACGGCAGCGATGGTGAGGCTGGCGGAGCAGGGCTGGTGGGTCGGGGTGTGGAAGCTGAGTCTGCTGTTCAGGTAGGCTGGTCCGGCGTTGTGGAGTGCTTTGTGTGCGTGGGTGAGGAGTTTTAAGGTGATCCTCTTGTCGACCGGGAGCCAATGTAGGTTTCTCAGGTGGGGTGATGTGGTTGCGGCGGGGGACGTTAATGATCAGTCGGGCGGATGCATTTTGGATGCGCTGTAGTCGTCGTAGGTGTTTGGCTGGGATTCCGGCATAGAGTGTGTTGCCGTAGTCCAGCCTGCTGCTGACGAGGGCCTGTGTCACCGTCCTTCTTGTTTCGGTCGGGATCTACTTGTAGACCCTGCGGAGCATGCAGAGGGTGTATTAGCAGGAGGAGGAGATGGCGTTGACCTGTTTGGACATGGAGAGGTAGGAGTCGAGGATGAATCCAAGATTGCGTGTGTGGTCGGTGGGTGTCGGTGCTGTCCCCAGAGTGGTTTGCCAGCAGGAGTCGTCCCAGGCTGAGGGGTTGGGTCCGAGGATGAGGACCTCCGTCTTGTCCGAGTTCAGTTTCAGACGGCTGCTCCTCATCCAGTCCGCGATGGCCTTCATTCTGTCGTGGATGTTGGTTTCGGCGGTGCGTGGGTCCTTGGTGAGGGAGAGCATGAGCTGAGTGTCGTCGGCTTAGGAGATGATGTTGAGGTTGTAGTGGCAGGCCACTTGTGCGAGGGGGGCCATGTAGATGTTTAACAGCATCGGGCTGAGGGAGGAGCCCTGGGAGACGCCGCAGATGATGCTGGTGGCTTCGGATCGGAAAGGTGGGAGGCGGACGCTCTGGGATCTGTCGGAGAGGAAGGATGTGGTCCAGTCGAGGGCCTTCTCTTGGATACCGGCTTCTTGGAGGTGTGTTTTTAGAGTGCGATGGCAAACCGTGTCAAAGGCGGCCGAGAGGTCCAGGAGGATGAGGGCAGATGTTTCGCCGTTGTCTAATTGGCGCCTAATGTCGTCTGTGGCGGCGATGAGGGCTGTCTCGGTGCTGTGGTTTCGTCTGAAACCGGATTGGGACGGGTCCAGGATGTTGTTGTCTTCGAGGTGGCGGGTCAGTTGCATGTTGACGATTTTCTCGATGACCTTCACCGAGAACGGGAGCAGGAAGATGGGCCTGAAGTTCTTGAGGTCTTTGGGGTCTGCCTTGGGCTTTTTGAGGCGTGCTTCTAGCTTTCTGGTAATGTCGCTGTTTCGAAGGAGATGTTGATGATCTTCCGTAGTTGGGGTGCAATGGCTGCGTCTGCCTTGTTGAATATGTGGTGTGGGCACGGGTCTGTCGGTCATCCTGAGTTGATGGAGTTCATGACCTTGCGTGTCTCGACGTCATTGGACCAGGTAGTCAGGCGGTTGGCGCTGTTGGTGTTCGGGAGAGGGGTGGAGTCTGGCGTGGTCGGGTCAGTCGTGGTGTTGAAGCTTTCGTGGATGTCAGCGATCTTGCAGTGGAAGAAGATGGCCAGTGAGTCACACAGTTTCCTTTGAGGGCGGGATGTCATTGGTGTTGGCGCTGGGGTTAGAGAGTCCTTTTACAATGCTGTCATGTGCGTTGTTATCCAGGCGGTCTTTGAAGGAGGATCTCTTGGCTGATCTGATGAGGTGGTGGTGTCTGCGGGTGGCGTCCATGAGGGCTGCGTGGTTGTCCGGTGTGCGTTCGTGGAGCCATTTCTTCTCCAGTTTCCGGCGTGCGCGCTTGGTGGCCAGGAGCTTGTCGGTGAACCAGGTGGCTCTCTTGCTGGCGTGGTTGTTGAAGGGTTTCTTCAGTGGGGCGAGGGTGTTGGCACAGTCATTGATCCACTGTCTGAGGTTGCGGGCTGCGGCATCTGGGTTGGTGGGGTCGGTGGGTGGGTTCTGGGAGAGGGTGTTGATCAGCTGATCTTCGGTGACTTTACTCCAGCAGCGGCGAGACAGCTGTTGGGTGCGATGGTGCGTTGTTGGTTTTTTGAAGGTTAAGTGAATGCAGGGGTGGTCGGTCCAGTGGGGTTCGGTGGTGTGATTGAAGGTGACGTGGGTGCTTGTGGAGAAGACGGCATCCAGCATGTGGCCGGCGGTGTGAGTGGGCGCGGTGACGAGTTGTCTGAGGCCCAGGTTGGCGAGGTTGTCGATCAACGTGGAGGAGTTGGCATCATTGTTGTTCTCGAGGTGGAAGTTCAGGTCCCAGAGGAGGGTGTAGTCCGTGGAGGTAAGTGCGTGGGTGCTGGCGAGGTCGGCGATGGAGTCGCTGAAGCGGGCCCGGGGGTCTGTAAATGAGAGTTCTTCTAAGGGTGGTGTTGGGGTCGGTGTGGATCCGGAAGTGCAGGTGTTCGGCGGTGTTGAGGGTGTCATCTGCGTGGGTGGTGACCTTGAGGGTGGACTTGTGGACGATGGCTATTCCTCCTCCGATCCTGTTGGTGTGGTCCCTGTGGGTGATCTTGTATTCGTCTGGGATGGGCACGGTGATGTCTGGTGCAGAGGAGTCGTTCCACCACGTCTCGGTCGGGAAGGCTACGTCCGGGCCTGTGGTGTCGAGCAGGTCCCAGAGCTCGATGGCGTGTTTGCGTGCCGAGCGGGTTTTGAGGAGTATGCAGCGGAGGTGGTTGGGTGTGGTTCTTGGTGGTTTGATGGTTCTGTCACAGGTAAATCTGCAGCTGCATCAGGAGAAGGGTCCGTGGGTGTGTTTCGGGGCGGCCTGGTTGCAGCGTTGGTCTCGGCCGGTGTTGAGAGCGTGGAGGGAGTCGGCGTCATAACTGAGTCTGGGTCTGTGCGGTGGGGGACGCAGGGGCCAGGGGTTCTGGCACTGGGTGCGGTCCAGGCACGGGCGAGCGCAGACGGGCTTGCCTCTGATGCGCCAGCGGCACGTCTGCTGCGCGGCCGCGCAGCTGCTTGCATTAAGAAGGGGTGGAGGGAGGGAGGAGCAGCTGGGAGGCGGGTGGCGGGAAGCGAATGGGAGGAGAGGGTGGGGGGGGCGGGGCTGCCGGGGAGCAGTGGCAGGAAAGGAATGCGGGGAGTGCGGGGAGCGGGGACCTATAAGATACTGGCAATCCATGAAGCTATCTACTGGAGTTGGACACATTTTCCAATTATGTCAACTCAAAAGGTTTGTATTGTGTACGGTTTACAATATTCTGTAGTTCCTTCAGGGCATAATCCAGCAAACTAAGGTATAATAGTTTACAAACAAATCCAAGTCTAGTAGCATGTAAGCAATTACCAGATGAGAAATAATGGGGAGGACTCTCCCAATGGTTTTCAGTGCTCAGAAACAGGAGCTGGTAGTTTAATCTGTACCTTAAAGGAGAGATCTACATCCACATATACACAAAGGAATTTAACAGGAGGATACATTAGTAAGAGATTCCCATCTCATATGGCCAGAGTGCTTAGTCACCTCTGAGTTTGTGATTGATACGCTGAAGATGGAAAAGAGGGAGGTTAATAACTGCAAGGATACATTGAGAAGTGCACAAAGTGACTTTTAGATTCTAGAAGATTATCTATACAGGCTTTGATACTTGTCCAGGTCCTGATACTAGTTTTCATCCATCAGCAAACCTAGTAAGTTTGAAAGGGGCAGGGTTATTTTCATTGCCAGAAATAACAGAGAGGGCCCCCCTTTCCAAAGGGACAGTTCACCAAAAGCGACTATCTAGTCAAAAAGTAATTTCCCCTTTGGGTTTATTGGTCAATCAGCCACCAATTTCATACTCCTATCACAAATCCATAATTCATTAAAATGCACCCCCAATATCACTAAAATAGTACCTCAGAACCATATGTATAAAAAACGATTGTACTTTATTCACAAAAACCTATCATCTATTATACAAATCAATCAATATGTGCAAATATTTGTGTGGTCCAACTGCCCTCCTTCAAGAGCAGGGGATTATTTTAATCAACACAATAACCATAAAACCTCGTTCTTATGCACTGATGGGATGATCACATTTGCCTTAGTTTCTTTTTTTCTCACAATTAGAGACAGCAGTTCAAACAGCAGTGCACGGACATTTCATTGATCAAATACATAAAAACAGACACATGAATAAAAACATAAACAGAGAGCATGCATTACACAATCATATTTGTCTTTTAAAGTCACTAATCGATTATGGTCATTGGTCAAGGTGCGAAACATCATCAAATCATTAATATCTACAATGTCGCTCACTGCCTGATCGATTTAGTACTTAAGAATTTTGCATGTATGCATTTCGGTGGATGCCTATTATTCACGACTGCCTTCTTCAGGTTAAATAGATGTCTCCCACCATTACAAAGTTTATTTGTTATCCACTATAGCTGGGGCTCAAGCTTTTCTTATTCCTTAAAGTTCCCTTTTGATTCCATATTACTGTGGACCAATGTTGTTTCTTTTATAATTTCATCCTTTTATCAATTAATTTATTCATAGGTGTGCGGGGTTCAAACAGTATCCGCTTTTCTTCCTGATCCAGTTTTCTATCACTCAGTCCCCGAGTAATCAACACGGGAACGCAAGGAGGAATATTCACGGGTCTCGATACTTGTCAGGTACCACTCTGTTGTTTAAAAGAAAGGAGACCTATCATACCAGCAAAGAGTCATGATAAAGAGTAGAAACTCGGGACTGGGTGATAGAATACTTGGTCAGGAAGAAAAGTGAATGCTTCTTGAACCTGACAGATAGAAAATTGCCCTACACTTTAACTGAAAGACAAATTATGCCAGAATAATTGGAAGATATAGTTTTCTATATTCTGTCATCTTGTAACGCTCTTACCCACAGTCTTAATTTTAAGCAGTATTTCAGTTAATATGTACACTGAAATTAAAGGAAAGATAATAGAAGGGTAGGGACTTGAGCAGCAGTAGTGTTGAATGTCGGACGGGATGTTTGGGTTTTGAGACAAGTTTGTTTTTTCAATTTGTGTTAGTTGATTAACAGGATATAATTGGGAGTTTCCATTGCTTCAGTCTGTAATGCACAATATCCCTGTAGAACGTTTGCTTTGTTTTATGGTGTTTCCTGTGTTTTTAGACTAAGAATAACTAGATTCTGACTCACAGAGGGATTTTTTCCATACCAGTCTTTCTGTTTCAGATACATAATTCTATAATCAGAACTCTCATAGGATTGCTAACCACGACCCTATCACAGTTGGGCAAATGGAAACTATTTTTCCTCAGAAAACTAACATTATCCTATTTCAGATGATTTATAGTTTACATTTCAGAAGTACAGCAGTTCTATTTCTATACAAGTATTCACTCGCTCAAGATGGACCTTAAAGTACACAAATAGATACATATCCAATATCTTCTTTTAGTTGAGAACTATAACTTGGTAATTTATTTTTGTAAGACCTGTCGACAACATCTGCATTATTGAGTAGGTACACGTAGAAATCCTTTCAAAAATACGTTTTCAACTATCAGGTATAGCCAGCATTAAGTGCTAAATACTTAATACTCACTAAAGAGATGCTTTGTTAGGTAGGCTGCATAAACTGTGTTCTTCTGAATGGATAACATTTTGGAAAGGCAATCGCAATCAGGTACCATATTCCGTTTCCGATCTTTTCAACTTTACTTTTTCATTCCCAGGTTCTCTGTGGGCATGTCATTTAAAACATTATTTTCAGTTAAACATATAGGAGCATTCTTTTATGCCAGAAAACGTTCCTATTTAATGGTGCATGTTCACCTGCAGGAATGCTACAGTGCTAATGAATTTCATTTCTTATAACCTAATCATTTGAAACCAAAATACTTCACTATAGGAAAGAGACAACAATCAAAAAAGAAACTTGAATACGATTTATTTACCTTTGTAGAAATACCCCTGATGAAGGCTAATTTAGCTGGAATGCATTGGGATTGAAAGAACTGAATATACATTTCATTTATGAGGACAAATGTATTATGGGATATGGAGTTTCGATTGTTGAAAAAGGAATATGCAATCGCTTGGTGTGAATCCAACACACAGACATGAATAAATGAAAAGATAAAACCAAGCTACAAAAAGCGTGACGATCATTTATTGAATTTTGGCTGGAGTTCCAGCACCCATCAAACCAGTGCCCAGGGAGACAGACCAGGGATTCTGCAACTTAAACATTGGACATTGTCACACTCCTGAGTGGGGAGTGATACCCGTGAGCACGGCATACTATTTAAGACTTGATATAAACATCACAGCAGTGCACGACATAACTTATAATGGAGACCACAAGTTGACACTTGTTAGATGGCACCCAACAATGACATTTTAAAAAATCCACTGGAAAATATAAGATAGTATAAAAAGAGAGAATATTACTATCACTAAAAAAGCATCAAAGGATTGAAAAGAGTCTCAACTTAAATTTGGAGTAGCACAGAGAATGAAGGGGATGACTTTCTCAGTAAGGGAGCAATCATCAGAGCAAGTGATATATGAGATGCAAAGACACTCCATATGTTTGACATTTGGATGTTTTGGAACACTGACAGATAACCATGGACAAGTACGCCATGCTAAAGACCATAAAAAAGGAGAAAGAATATGAAATGTATAAGGTCGTATAATTAGGATTCTTATTTTTATTTGCAGATGATTATACTTTGTGAAATAAGTATGCAAATTGCAATGAGGTATATATTCCATACTTTGGAAAAGCCATTACAGTACGCCAATTGAAGTAGTATCATCATTTACAATAGTATCTGTTTTTGTTTATTTTCAGAAATTATTTTCTATGAGGAGAGCTATGTTTACATGTATTACTCTATTATTATTCTCTCTTCACTTTCAAACGTCTTCTTTTATACCCTTTTTTCCTAACTATCTATCTAAAATTTGAAACTATTAGGGTCCTCGCTCAATTTTATTGGTCCATTTAAGAGGTGGATGAGCATCACCTCATCTCCTCATTGTCCATATTTGCGTCAAGTCATCGATATAATCAAAAATAAGGTCGCGATTGTTCTTCAATGCATTTTTTTCACTTGTGTCCTTTAACTTGTCACTTGGAGCTATATTCTCAGGCTCACGACACAGTCATACAAATCTTGGCACCCTTTTGCACTCCAGGCCACGCTGACCTTGCCCAACGCTGCACAGGCACATCTCTCGAGCATTAAGTCATCAATGGAGCGCACACCGCTAGCCCCTCCTCCGGATCGCCCCTCGGGACTCTGGTACTTGTAGTTCTTTAGTGGATCACCCAGGTGGGTGCAAGTCGGTACTTGTTGGACTGATGAATCTCTAGACCCGATACATGTCCCGGGTTTTAGGATATCGCCAGAGACATGTCTCGGGTTTCGGTGTAACTTCCCTCATCAGTAGAGAAAGATCGTTAGGGTTGGAAGAGAAGGCCGCCACACAACAGTCAAAGGCCTCGATGCCAGAACCGGCACGCAGGTGCGTCGTCCAAGAGCCCGTCGGCCCAAAGCTCAAGGGAGCCATATTGTGTTTAGTCATCAATGGAGCGCACACCGCTAGCCCCTCCTCCGGATCGCCCCTCGGGACTCTGGTACTTGTAGTTCTTTAGTGGATCACCCAGGTGGGTGCAAGTCGGTACTTGTTGGACTGATGAATCTCTAGACCCGATACATGTCCCGGGTTTTAGGATATCGCCCGAGACATGTCTCGGGTTTCGGGATAACTTCCCTCATCAGTAGAGAAAGATCGTTAGGGGTGGAAGAGAAGGCCGCCACACAACAGTCAAAGGCCTCGATGCCAGAACCGGCACGCAGGTGCGTCGTCCAAGAGCCCGTCGGCCCAAAGCTCAAGGGAGCCATATTGTGTTTAGTCATCAATGGAGCGCACACCGCTAGCCCCTCCTCCGGATCGCCCCTCGAGACTCTGGTACTTGTAGTTCTTTAGTTCCTTAGTGGATCACTTAAGTGGGTGCAAGTCGGTACTTGTTGGACTGATGAATCTCTAGACCAGATACATGTCCCGGGTTTTAGGATATCGCCCGAGACATGTCTCGGGTTTCGGGATAACTTCCCTCATCAGTAGAGAAAGATCGTTAGGGGTGGAAGAGAAGGCTGCCACACAACAGTCAAAGGCCTCGATGCCAGAACCGGCACACAGGTGCGTCGTCCAAGAGCCCGTCGGCCCAAAGCTCAAAGGAGCCATATTGTGTTTAGTCATCAATGGAGCGCACACCGCTAGCCCCTCCTCCGGATCGCCCCTCGGGACTCTGGTACTTGTAGTTCTTTAGTGGATCACCCAGGTGGGTGCAAGTCGGTACTTGTTGGACTGATGAATCTCTAGACCCGATACATGTCCCGGGTTTTAGGATATCGCCCGAGACATGTCTCGGGTTTCGGGATAACTTCCCTCATCAGTAGAGAAAGATCGTTAGGGGTGGAAGAGAAGGCCGCCACACAACAGTCAAAGGCCTCGATGCCAGAACCGGCACGCAGGTGCGTCGTCCAAGAGCCCGTCGGCCCAAAGCTCAAGGGAGCCATATTGTGTTTAGTCATCAATGGAGCGCACACCGCTAGCCCCTCCTCCGGATCGCCCCTCGGGACTCTGGTACTTGTAGTTCTCTTGTGGATCACCCAGGTGGGTGCAAGTCGGTACTTGTTGGACGGATGAATCTCTAGACCCGATACATATCCCGGGTTTTAGGATATCGCCAAGACATGTCTCGGGTTTCGGGATAACTGCCCTCATCAGTAAGGAAAGATCGTAAGGGGTGGAAGAGAAGGCCACCACACAACAGTCAAAGGCCTCGATGCCAGAACCGGCACGCAGGTGCGTCGTCCAAGAGCCCGTCGGCCCAAAGCTCAAGGGAGCCATATTGTGTTTAGTCATCAATGGAGCGCACACCGCTAGCCCCTCCTCCGGATCGCCCCTCGGGACTCTGGTACTTGTAGTTCTTTAGTGGATCACCCAGGTGGGTGCAAGTCGGTACTTGTTGGACTGATGAATCTCTAGACCCGATACATGTCCCGGGTTTTAGGATATCGCCCGAGACATGTCTCGGGTTTCGGAGTAACTTCCCTCATCAGTAGAGAAAGATTGTTAGGGGTGGAAGAGAAGGCCGCCACACAACAGTCAAAGGCCTCGATGCCAGAACCGGCACGCAGGTGCGTCGTCCAAGAGCCCGTCGGCCCAAAGCTCAAGGGAGCCATATTGTGTTTAGTCATCAATGGAGCGCACACCGCTAGCCCCTCCTCCGGATCGCCCCTCGGGACTCTGGTACTTGTAGTTCTTTAGTGGATCACCCAGGTGGGTGCAAGTCGGTACTTGTTGGACTGATGAATCTCTAGACCCGATACATGCCCTAGGTTTTAGGATATCGCCCGAGACATGTCTCGGGTTTCGGGATAACTTCCCTCATCAGTAGAGAAAGATTGTTAGGGGTGGAAGAGAAGGCCGCCACACAACAGTCAAAGGCCTTGATGCCAGAACCGGCACGCAGGTGCGTCGTCCAAGAGCCCGTCGGCCCAAAGCTCAAGGGAGCCATATTGTGTTTAGTCATCAATGGAGCGCACACCGCTAGCCCCTCCTCCGGATCGCCCCTCGGGACTCTGGTACTTGTAGTTCTTTAGTGGATCACCCAGGTGGGTGCAAGTCGGTACTTGTTGGACTGATGAATCTCTAGACCCGATACATGTCATCAGTGAGATCATCAGTTTTACAAGTACCTACTTGCACCCACATGGGTGAACCACTCAAGAACTCCATGTACCAGATTCCCGAGGGGCGATCCGGAGGAGGGGCTAGCGGTGTGCGCTCCATTGCGATTGCTTATACATCTCTCGAGCATAGTCGCGCATGAGTAGATCACCACAGTTTCGGATTCTCGCAAACCTTCCATTTTGGGTTAGGTCGCATGGGCCCTAAAGGGAACTATTACAGAAACAAACACAATTAATCGTTAGATTTCTAAGTATAGCCCTTCTGTTTACCTCCCCCATTCTAAAGTACCCTGTTAGTTATTACCTAGTGTTTAAGCAACAATTAAGCATTGTTTTCTTACCATTCTCCATAATTTCTGCCACAATAATACATATAGGAAGCTTGCATTCACGGGTTTTTGTTGGATTATGACATTTGCGTACTTTAACAATACTGATCCAGCACACAAAGCGAGTGTTATAAAAGTCTAAACAATAATATACACATTTCAGTTACAATACAATGATATTCAGTAGCAGAGTCGTTGGATGTTTTTTGGATGTTCAATCTTTATTGAATTCTTCAAAAAATGTAGCCAACGCGTTTCGTCCTCCACGGACTTCTTCAGGGCAATGATAATGAGCTTGTCATCAATGTGCAGATATTCTTTATTTTCGATTAGATGGTAATTTTTTAAAGTAGCAATTCTTTTCTTAGTATGTTTCGTGCACATTGGTCTCACAAGTTCGAGTCTCTCAAGGTAAGTTAGCCAATATGATAATGGTTTAAAGCATGGTGCAAGCCGGCTCCATCGCGTGGCGTCCTTTGTAGAGGCGCCTCTGCTACTGAATATCATTGTATTGTAACTGAAATGTGTATATTATTGTTTAGACTTTTATAACACTCGCTTTGTGTGCTGGATCAGTATTGTTAAGTTGCAAATTAGAACATAAAAAGTTCCCTTTTTTTGTTCAAGGAGATTTAGGGGTAAAAGAATCTCCGATCCGTGTCACCATAAAAATTGACTAAGGCGATATAAAAGATAGGTGCAATCGTGCATATAACCCCTTTCCCCTTTCTATTGCTTAAAAACATTTGCGTACTTTGTTAGTATGACGATTTCACTTAATTTGTATATTATGATTCGCAACACAAGCAAATTAGTATCCCACGTGTATTTGTGTATGCGCTTTCTATTCTATGTTGGTTCATTTCAAAACCACACGATTAATACACATTTCAGTTATGGGAAAGAGATTTTACGAGGGGTGTACAAAAATGTTTTTATTCACCCTCGCTCCATCAATAGCTTATACATTGCAAACCCTACACACTGTAACAGTGGGTCCTGTCATTTAACTCTAGTTATCAACTTCAACACCTTCCAGGGCAAGGTGCAGCAGTATTCAATGTCATGGTAGACCCTCTTGGAGCAAAGCTAAATTTTTAACTTGCATTGGAAGTTCAAGTAATTCTTAGGGTTCTTTGAACTTTGAGTAAATTGCTTTTACATAATTACACAAAATTCAGCAAAATTATACAAAATACAAATCCATCATTTTGTGCTAAATTGTAGTTTGAAATGTGCCCTTGCACCAATTTTTGGTGTAAGGAACTCTTTTAACAAAACCACAGCGAACAACAGCTGTTCGCATTTTGTGGTACCAGTGCATTTGTGGTACATTTTCACCACTAATTATATGTTTAATGTCAATCGCACGTAATTACACAAACCTGCATATTGATGTCATTTTGGGAATTTCACATAACAAGCATAAGTGAAATTACACAATTATACCTGCGCAATTTAAATTTTACCCAGACCTAGTAATTCTCCATTGAAGTTAGAAGAGAAAAAGCACAACCACTTGCCCTGGCTAACGGTTGTGAGGGGTGGAATAAACTAACATTATCAAATGAGCTAATGGCTCTCAGTGTGTATGCCTTTAGTAAATGAATGCAGGATTTTATCTATAAATGAGCCAGGGACATCTGGGAAAGTTGTGGGACGCTCTCCCAGTACTAAATGGTACGACAAAGCATGTCGTCAGGCCCATAGCTCCTTGATCAATGCTATTAAATCCAGGGTTACATTAGATATTAAGATGGCATGGTTGAATTATAAGAAGGTCCAAAGGGAGGCAAAGAAAACGTGGGACGATCGCCGTTGGCAGGACCTGTATGAAGCCTGCTTGTCTTCAAACCAGATTAAATTCTGGCAGGTTGTGAAATGGGGAGGGACTCAGGACTCGCAAACACCAGTCAATTATGTTCCTGCCGAGGATTGGGTGGTGCACTACTCAACCCAGTTTAGTGGTTTGTAGGTGGTTCCACCGAAAGCCCCCGTATATCTGATGGTCTCGCCTTTAATACCTCGCTCACCCTTAGTGTTTGAAAATAAAGAGGCAGAGAAGGGGTTAGGATCGGTCCAAGCGGGCAAAGCTCCCGGTATGGACTGTATCCCGGCTGACCTTTTTAAGTATGATCAGCATAATTGGGTGCCATATATTACGATACTAGCTAATGCCATTGCTAACGGGGCTAGGATTCCAGGTTCATGTAGAGGGGCGGAAATTCTACCTATTTACAAAAAAGGAGACCGATCATCTCCAGGGAATTACCGCCCAATAAGTCTTATAGATGCCCTGCAGAAAGTTATAGCAAAAATGGTCTTGGCAAAAAATTCAGGCATGGATGTGTAAGGAAAACATTCTATCCCCGATGCAAGCAGGCTTCAGGTCATGCACTAGCACAATCGAACAAGTGTTCAGATTTATTCTGATATACTGGAAGGTTGTGTTTTTAGGTGGAGGTTCTATATATGCAGCGCTTGTGGACCTTAAATCTGCATTTGATCTCGTCCCGCGGGACAAGTTGTGGGTAGCCTTGGGTAAAATGGGAATGCCACCAGAACTCTTGGACTTAACTGCAAGATTGCATGAGGATCATTTTGCTAGAGTTAGATGGGATAGGCAGGTGACTGAGCCCTTTCCTGTTACTCGTGGCGTAAGACAGGGGTGCGTTCACGCACCAACCCTGTTTTTATTATTCATTAATCAAGTAGTGCAGTTCCTAGCAGACACGCCTACTGACGCGCCTGTTTTGGGCGGCACCAAGTTTCCTCTCCTCATCTTTGCAGATGACACGTTAATTCTGGCAAAAACCCAAAAGGGTCTACAGACCGGGATAAATAAGTTTGTGGACTTTTGTAAAAATAATGATCTAGAGATCAATGTGTCCAAAACTAAATTCATGGTCTTAACCAAAAACAGACCACAATGGAGCCATGTTAGTATGAACGGTATCGACTTAGAACAGGTGGATGTCATGACCTATTTGGGGGTGGTTTTAGATTAGAGGCTGCGATGGAAATCACAGATCGATGCCCTCTGTTTAAAATTTGCTCGTTTAACTGGGTGTCTACTAAAGGAACAACGATGTTCACAAACTAAAAGGATATTGCCAGCATTAAAAATCTATAATGCAAAGATAAGTTCTGCAATCCTTTATGGTGCGGACTTATGGGCTTTGTGGATCTTGCTCCTTTGTCCAAAATCCAAAATAAGTTTCTGCGTAGCCTGGCAACTCTCCCACAATAAACCCCGATCCAACCTTTGTTATTAGACATGGGCTGTCATTCTATTAAAGGCTTATCACGATACAGGATGGTAGCTCTGTGGAGACGTATATGGTCTACACCGGAACTGGCTTTATATGCTAAAGAAATGTTAGATTTAAGATCAATCATAGGGTCGGGAAACCTCCCGTGGTTTCGCGATGTAAAGTCTAAATTGCGAAACATAGGTCTAAGTCTACAGTGGTCAGATCCGGGAAACAATGCTTTTCCGTCCAAAAAAGAATTTAAATTATTATACTGGGTGACTGTAAAAGAAGAATCTGTCACGTTATCACAGTCTGCAAATTTGACAGGTTTGTTTTTGAGTCATAAGGTAGACACTCGATTAGAGTCTTACTGGGACATTATCATCAGAAGTTTGGACAGAAAACTCTACCACCAGTTTAGAGTTGGTTCGCTACCTGTAAGGATGTTTACACACAAATGGCATGGCCAGCAAACAGAGTTCTGTCCTTGGTGTAGTGGCTACGGGGAATCTATCGGTCACATCTTCTTTGCCTGCCCTGCGTATTCCGCCCCCCGGTGCAAATGGCTAAAAGCCATTTGTAGGAGGATTAAGACACGAATGTGTATGGAAGCTCTCTGGGTTCTAAGAACAAACACCTCAGAGTGTGTGACTATAGGTGTGGCAACATTTTTAGGGTGGGCATGGATTATCAGAGCTAGGTTCCCATCTGTCATTTGATTATGTGATTTTTTTTTTGTTATGAATGAATTTCTGTACGTCTTTTGAGTCAATTTTATTAAGTTTTAACGGTTTAATGATGTATAGAGGATAATGTGAATATATATTTATAATTGATAAATTGATTATGTACTGAGTTTTATGAATCATGTATGTGTTTTTATATGATGTCTTTTATGGGGTAAAAATCGAAATAAAGACGTATGAAACTGAAACTATAAATGAGACAATCGGCCATGCAAATTACGTTACCAGGTGATCTTTTTGTCATGTAGCGACTAGACAAGGCAAGGCAAGATGGGAGTCCTCCTGTTTAACCTCATGGCAGCTTGCGACAAAATATTTTTTGCTTACTGTTTGTGTAAAATGGAGCCTAGAAACAAGTAATTACTGCACTCAAGCAGGAATATGATATACGTGTGAATCAGTGTTTTATGAAAGAAGAAGAGGAAGTAAATAAACTAGGTAGAATCATACTAAGATTTTCAGTAAGTAAAACTTGTAGATGAGCTTGTTCATGTGATCATTAAAACAGAGATAAGTGTTGAAGATTTGTTCTCTTTTGAAAGGAGGTGGCAGCAAGCCTAACTCCAATGGTCACCACTGATTTGACCAAATGAATGAGCTTTATCCAGCAATAACATTGTTGTTCTATCCACATATGGCAGTTCATTCAAGCCACAGTTGCACGCAAAGAACCTATGAAACCAACTTGATTGTCTTTATATTTCCTTATCAGATAAATCAACAACTGAGAATCCTCAGTGTAAGAATAAAGTGTAGTGCCAAAAGTTCAAATAAGGCAGAGTAGATGACCTAACTGCAGAATAAACAGTGTGGGGCTGAGAATGAGTTCACATGAACCCCGTAGATCATACTTTTTCATTTGAAAATGAGATAGAGAACCCATCTGTGACCAATGTCTCATGCAGGCCTTGACTTGTCCCCATCTAAAGTATATTCTCATACCTCAGACTGTTAAAGACAATTAACGAGATTAGTGTCAGTGATCATATCAAAGGTAATAGAGAGCTCCAAGAGTACCAATGATCTATGTCCCTAAAACAACTGATGACTACCGACTCCATTTCAGCAATTTAAAAAGAGGTTTAAACCCTCTTGGACAGAAGTCAGATGTACATATTTTCTATGAAATTAGAAAGACGATTATTTTTTGTTTACAAATAGAAGCAGAGAGATGGGTCTAAAATTAGTCATCCCCAGAATCAGCTTCACACTTTTCAGTAAAACAAAATAAGTACCACTTTTTCCAGGAAAGTAGATCTCTACTTGAAGAAGTTAAAAGATAAAAAAATGACTAAACTGGAGAGCAATACTCTGGTGTAGGTGTTTGAACAACTATGCATGGTTCAATGTCAGTCGAGATCTGAAGGTACAGATTTTAGTAAGATTGTTTCTTCAGTGGTGGGCTATCAAATGTTTATTCAAAGCTGTACAAGGAGCAGCTTCAGTGATCCCAAAAATGGGAAATGAAATGTCAAAGGATAGGAATAATAAGGAGAAATCAAAGAGTGGGCAGGAATATATTTAGAGGAATATAGCAGTTTGTTAACTGTAAAGAAGGGAGGTGAAAAGAAAGGCATTTAGGGGAGGACAGGAAAGGGTGTTCTTATTTAAAAGAGTATATAAATGTCACAAATCCCTTTACTGAGATGGTCATTGTACATGATTATGTGCTGGGGATGGAATAGGAAGTTGTACTATGGGACAGAAGATGGTGTGGGCAAGGTTTCAATATGGATTGTGCTAGGAATAAGATATTGAGCTCAAGGTAGATAATTGCAACATTAACTGAGATGGAGTTTAGAAAGAAAGAGTGACAGTAGTGAAGCATAGGACTGAGAATGGAAGGAGATGAATATATGGAAAAAAGGGGATAGGGCTGAGGTTTGTAGAGCCTGCAGCAAGTAGAAATTATTATCAGTAGAGACATAAATGGATGTGAAGAGACAATCAGTCAATGCAAACTGCTTCCAAATAGTAGACATAGAGTTATTTTAGTTTCACTTCTAATGTGACTAAATCTCAGAAAACATGAGTACCCCCAGTTCTGACAAGCCTTTTGTATGTACTTTATGCAGGGTCTTTGGGTTAGGGAGTAGATGTACCTCATTTAAAAGTCACCAAATTATTTAACATATGTCAAGGTACATAAAAGTGAAAATGTGTGACTGGATAGATATGTTGACTAGTTGTTCTGCATACAATAAGATATGGAAACTGGTGTGATATTACCCAAACATCTGGCAATTTACCAAGCCTCTGCCTACATCAACATTCTGTCAATATTAGATGATCTTAATCTGAAGAGTGTCAAAACTGAGAAACATGGAGAAAATCTATGGTAGTGTAATCTGAGACAGCAGGCACCACATGGACTACTTTAGGGAGCTAATATGTCCCATCCATAACTGGCACACCGAGCATGCTGAGGCTAAAATTGGGATGCTTGTGTTCCAGTTCAGAGAGGACCTGGCTGGGCAGTTCAGGCTGGACTGTTCTTATCTGAGAAGAACCAAAGCTAATTTGCATATGGCTATATCAAGTCTGAGCCTGAGGTGATGTGGCAGGCAAAACGAGGGGCTGGAAAACTAAATCAAGCCATTGCCAGTGGCTAAAGTATTTGCAAGCGTTCTTACCATTATCATTTGTGTGTTTGATGTAACGACTGTAGCGGTTCATGGTACTTGCTTACTGTGCTCCTGAAGCCAACATACACCTGACTGAAGGGCCCCAACTAGTCCAAAACCGCTCTACAGTTGCTTGTCTTCTTCGTCAGAGAGGACCTCGTTTGGCAGTTTGAATTGTTCCTATTAAAGCAGTAACAGGGCTGATTTGCATTTCGCTGGGTCTAATCTGAGGTGGTATGCTGAGTAAACATCGATGGGCTGGAATGCCACTCCAAATTGGTTAGACTATTTGTGAGCATTCCTTCCATCACTTTTTGTGTGTTTACTGTGACTAGAATGATGCCACATGCATGCTACTCAAACCCTGATAATAATAAACACACCAGAAATTAAACAATAAAGTGGGCGCTAGTTTTGTGTTCTTGGGTCTGGTAATGACTCCCACAATCACCAGTCCAGGTTTTAAGACTCTCCCTTCTAAGCATCATTTTTACCGTTCCCAAAATAGTGCTGACCTTTGACCTCCTATTTGTTTAATCATTGGTCCGCTTTTCACTTTAAATTCTATGCATTCTTCCAGTCTGCGAGGTTAAGATTTCTAATACTGCATGTTTGGTTCTGAAATGCTAATCAATGCAAAGTAATATTTGTCAATAATGTCTTTACCGGGGACACAGAATGAGTTGAACTGCACTTTCACTGTGCTTTAATAAAGGCTACAGTGCAGCTAGTATATCAAATACGATGAAACATTATCACATCTTACATAATATGTCCTTCTGAATTCCAGGTAATAGTACTGAATTGACTCAGAAAGCTTGTGGTCTTGGCTACCCCATTGATCATATGCCACTGGTCTTTGTAGCACGCGAACAGTTGAATTGCTTTTCCCTGAGGAGAATCAATGTCTCCAGATGTGCTAATAATAAAATTAATAGCTTGGAGAAATTGCTAGCAGCAGCAACTGATGGTGTAGAATCAATTCTTGTGTTTAACTGTCCTAATTCCATAGCGTATATGCTACTCAGCCTCCACTGAGCAACATTCAGGATCACAGGTAATCAATACGCCCACAATTTAAAACAAAGAGCATGTTTTTGGATTAGAGGCCTTTATAATACAAGACAAACAGGAGGTAAAACTGTCAGAGCGCTTTTAGAAGTTGCTTTCCTAAGTGTTTGAAAGTTGCCATTATGATCAAACTAGTATCTTTGCGAATCTAGCGTTTGTGTTTTAGTGTTAGAATTTGTTTACCTATAGACCATAATTCTTGCGGTTTAAAAATAACTTTCGGATTTAACCACAAATGATAGGTATAATACTTCTGCTGCCCAAAAGCAACTATTTGCATCTTTTCTGAAGCTTACAAAGAAATATAACAGACAACCCCATTTGTAGAAACGCATTCTAAGGTGAAAAGGGTATTTCGACGTTATTGACTATACACAAATGATTACTGTTACCTAACTGAAAAGATCGACTAAGAAAGGATGAAAGGCTGCGAAGGCACACCAAGAATGAAAGCTGTAACCATATGGTCAAATACATAGCCCTGGGTGCATTAGAATGAGTCTTCAGACTTGCCCGGAGACATATGAAACAAAGCCGGATAAGCAAAGATCTACCCAAGTGTACTGCAGCGCATAGAAGCTGCTCGTATCTCTGAGCTGCTTACTGAATTTGAAGTGAGGAAGGACTTTTCTTTCCCCAACTCCCTAGAGCACAAAATGTACATTGCCCTGGTGACTGACAGTGTGACAGAGGAGCACTTAACATGTATATATTTGTGTTGCAGATGTAGTATGTCTTCGTTTCTACCAAAAATACGAAGTCCACTGAAGTGTCCTTCCACTGAAGTATTACTGCTACCATTATAAAGTAATCAGAGTTTGATTTGAACTTCCCACATTACATGAAGACACATTGATGCAGCAAGAGATGGATTGTACTTAATCTGCAAAGTGTTTGCAGTGATAAGAGTGGCATGGTTTATGGCGTGCCTTGCTGAAGCACTGATTTGATCATACCCAGAACAGAGGGAGGCGCTCCCACCAAGGATCGTCATTGAAATGGAGCTGTCTCTCACTGTCTGTTTTCTGATGATGAGGTTCTTTCATCTTTTATTTTTAGCCTTTGAATAATTTCCTTTCATTTGAAGATATATGATGCTATTTCATACAAACAAAGCTAGCCTAATACAGACAATCATTTTTCTTTGCTTAATTATTTACCATGGCTTAGTTCACTAAATGTTTTTGGCTTAAGACAGTGGGGTAACGGAATTTGAGGGGGCCCCCTGCAAAGTACCTGGGTACTGTACTGAGGGTCCCCCTGGAAATCGGGCCCCTCACCCTGCTGGGCTGCGGGGGCCTTTGTTACAGCACTGGCTTAAGAAGCATGGCTGTTGAAAGTCAGCAGGCAATTTATCAGGACAATCAAGAACGACCTTCATGTGTTTTAAAATAATGCGATATGCTCAGTCACCAAATGCAAAAACCTGTGAAAAAAATGCTGTTTCTTCTACTTTTCACCCGTTGAACACATATGAACCCGTTTACGGTGGGCGCGATTTTGTGGCAGTGCAGAACTTCCGCAAAACGGGCGGGGCTGCGTCGGCCATTGGCCGACGGCAGCAAGGAAGGGGTTGAAAAATAAAACTCTACCTCAAAGTGAATGTCACAACATTCTTGTACTACCAGATTTTGTTGGGTAGAACATGACATTTGGGCTTGCTTTGAGAAGCTTAGACTGTATGAACTGAGTTGTGCTCAGAGAGTTGTGCTCTGAGAAGGCTATGCAATTAAGAAACATAAGGATATTCTTCAAAATAACAACAGATTGCTTCTTGGTGATCCACAATTCAAAAGCTTTGGCTGTGCCTTCAGATTCTTGATCTACTGAACTAATAGCACAACTTTACAACCTAAAATTCCAGTCATTACCAAGAGAATTGATGGATATACTACCAACACCATCACTTTGAACCCACACTCCCGGATCACCCCCACAAGTCGACAATGTGACCAAGAAGACATTATTCTAACTCAGTCAGTTCCCTGGCATCATGCTGGTATGTCTGCCTTTTCTGCATATCCCTCTTGTCCTTATTCTTATCTCTTTTTGGATCTGTTATTGAAACAGAAATTATGGCCGTCGTCCAACTAAATCACCAGTCAAACGCCAATGATCACAAAAGAGTTTAACCCACCTCATGCTGCTGAGTGCTAGAACCACTTTGTAAATGTATTGACTTTTTTATCAAACCACCAGAGTTGAAAACCGACATCAAGGGCAGCATGGATTTAATCAATCACATTGAGGGCACCCTCTTTGATGAATTTGGGACATTTTGCTCACCATGGACATCCAAGCATTATATATTAATATTCCAAAACAAGAAGCTCTTAAAGTGTTTAGAGAAACAATGGACCATAGAATACAACCGTCAATGGTCCCTACCAGAGTCATATTCTCATTCACAGAAATAGCTCTTAAGAAAAACTATTTCTTCTTTTATAACAGCTTTTACTAACTAGGGAAAGGTGTTGCCATGGGTGCAGGGTTCACGCCGGATTTAAGCAATTTTTTTATAGAATATTACAAATAACAACACATATTTGCCCACGACCTGTTTCACGACAACATCTTGAAATGGCACCTTCCTACGTTGGAAGGATCCTCTCTCTTTAACATACTTAATTCTATAATTGGGTCATTACCAGATCGAATGACATACAATTCACCGTGACAAATGACACACATGAGAATTCCTTCCTAGACCTGAAGGTCCTATTGGACAACAACAAACTGTATACTTCTCTGTTTAGGAAACCCACTGAGAGACACTCTGTTACAATATGGAAGCCACCATCCACATAAGCTTTCCGGAAGGATAATTATTTCAGGAAGTCAGATACACTTATAGCTAGACTCATTGATAATGGCTACCCTAAAAGATTGGTCAAACAGACCAGGAAGATCGCTCGGTACTACCACAAGGGAGGAATAGAACAAACTGACCAGTTCTTCTGTGTAAATACATTTAGCATGGCAAGCAGTGCTGTCGAAAGCCATTGTCAAAAAACATTGGTACTTGATTAAAACCACCATACAGGAACTGTAGAAACCGATGTTTGTATTTAAGAGGGGATCTAACATCAAAGATCTGAGAGTCAGAGCAGCACTCCCTAAGCCCCCCACACCCTCCCTGAAATCACAATAGGGTCTAGCTCCTGTAAAATGCTCTTACAAATGCAGGTATTGTACTGCTTTCAAATATTGTAAAGAACCAAAGGATTTTTTACTCAATGACACAGTTTGCCTCGGAGTCACTAACAAAATGTAACTCTAAAAATGTGGTGTATGCTATCTAGTGTCCTAGCAATAAGATCTACATTGGACATACTACAGAAAGGGTTAAAATCGGGTCTTGCAACCAAGAAACCATATCTAATGAAATGCGATAAGGTCCCCCATGGTGGAACATTTCCAGGAATGACAGCACACTACAGAGGAGATCTTATCGGAAGTGACTTAGCAGCTAACACCTATCCAAGAGCTGGCAACACAACACATTGACTGATTACCAGTGAACTGAGATGGATGAACTGTGAGGCCTCAATCACACATGAACTCAACAGCCTTGAGGATTGGCATAGAGCAACCACCCTTTGACCCCAGCATCTCTTTCTATACAATATATAGAACTTCTACATTGAAACTATTCCCTTGGTCTTATTATCTGCCCCCATACTAATGTAACTTGTAGATGTACCACTACAATTGTTTGATTATCACTGTAATACTGTTGTAATGACTCCTTGATTCATACTGATATGACAATACCGTACTCCCTAATTTAACAAATCATAGGGTCTTTGGGAGTCTTTTCTCCCGAATCTTTTCTTTCATCCTATTTTTTATTTAATTGAATTTTTCCTTATTGTATCTTTTGTCATCCCCAGCACCTAATAATCTTGTCCACACTTGTGCATTGTATTATTCTGCTAAGCATGCATATATATATATATATGTTTAGACATGCACTGTAACATCACTCCAGTGCGCGGACCTTGCAAAGGTTTACTAATTTCCCCAAGAACTTATGTTTCTTTTGTCAACCCCACTGATATCTATTTCTTTTAAATGCTCAATATATGGGTTAGATTTTTCCCTCAATGATAGCCTTGTACATTTCAGATTTGTGCATATACTTTGTTTGATTCAGAACAACAATATATTTTATATTTCTCTAAAGAAGATGTGTATTTTTCTGCCCTGATGAAGACTCCATTCCAAAATTGAAATATTAGGGGTTGAAACGTCGATGAGTTGTTTGTTGACTTTAATAAGAAATTGCCATAGGTGGATCCCTGAACAGAGGGCTTTGCAGACCACTAATTCGTGCAATTTTAACTCAACAATTGTTTTTCTGATATAAGTTTTACTGCGCACTTCTAGTTCACTAAATATCACACCATCCACTTATACTGCACCATTCGCAATGAGCACTTACATTTTGTTGTTTGTTATTCATGTAGATATTTGTATCATATGCAAATGTGTACACCCTATGTCTGTACAAGCGTGTGCACACAAGATTGTGTGGGCATCCATAAAACAGTTGGTCCATTTCCATCATTTTGTGACCATACAGATTTCTTCAGCCTAGGAAGCTACCGCAGAGCTTTCCTAGAGGGACCCTGTTCAATTGTTAATCCATATCTACCCAGGTTCCTAAGGATACTAGGTCACCCCGTATTTTGGTTTCCAGATTCCTCCTAACAATGATGGCAAAACACTGATCTTGGAAAAAAACAGAAGTTGGGTTTAAAACATTGTATCATACATAGAATCCTCTGCACAGCTCTGCATCAGACAATATTGGGAGTCGGGCATTTCTATTTCAAATGAGTGCCCAACCATAGGCCTAATGTGAGCCTCCCAGTACAACTTATCACTCCGAATGGAGCACTATAAACTTGCCAAAGAAATGTAGTAGTTTTCTCTTGGCTGTGGAGACAAGAATTGAAAAAGCATATTTTCTGCCAAGAGTTCATTTTGTCTGTTATGAGCTATCCAGTCTTATCAGCGATACTATGCTGTGTTATGGCTGGTTGTTACTTGTCAGCCATTGTTAGCTTCCTCTTTTACCTTGACAGTTTTTTTGTGAGCACACTGATATCATCATGAGGAAACCAAAACATCGAAATACAAATATAAGAAACCAGGTGATGATGGTTAATTAATTAGTGCCTATAATTGTTTGCTCTGTGTGTGTATATTCAAATACTCATACTTACTAGGAACACTACTAAACCTATCACTAATATGTTAGACAGACCCACATGAACTCTTCTTAAATGGATCCCAATAAAAAATATTAAAATGTTAACTAAAATGTTAAATCAGTTAAACGTGTATCACCTCCTTTGTAATGAAGGGGTCTGTGGTCCGATGTTGAGAATTGCATGTTGTAAATTTCTATGTTTATCACCTACTTAATCTACATTGCTACTGAATATACATTGTATTATGATGCTCCTACAAATGCAAGTTAATTTTATGGTATAAAGCAGGAATATCGACGGGATAATATCGACTAGCATAAATATCGAGGTAAGAATATCGACTGTAAAAAATATCGTTGTAGTAAATATCGTTGTTGTAAATATCGTTTTTGTAGAATGACAAAAATATCGTCAAAATAAAATATCGTTGAATAGAATATCGTTTAGAGAAATATCGTTGAATATAATATCGACAAAATAATTGAATGTGTAATATAAGTGTAGAAAAATTTGTTTTATGTTTAAATATTATTAATTAAATGTTTATTTTTATTATTATAGGGATAAAAATGTAATTTTTTTTTAATATTAGTAAATATTTTAGGAGCGGGTTATTGGTATTATAGGGGATAAGGGTGGGTAGTAATTTAAAAAAGTAGTGTAAATAATATGTATATAATGGTAAAAAATTAGAAAAATTGAAATAAATTTTTTTTTCAATGGCGAAATTTTAAATTTAATTTAAATTACTGAATTATTGATTGAATTGTTTTTTTTAAAGATTTAGTAGCGGGTTGTTGGTGATATAGGGGATAAGGGTGGGTAGTATATTAAAATATGTTTAATAAAATTTAAATTAAATTAAAATAAATTATAAATTGAAATACGAAAATTTATTTAATTTATTTGAAATTGAATGTATTATATAATAATTTGGTAATTAAGTGTTATATTTTTTATATAGTGTTTAATAAAAAAAAATCTATAAATAATACGAAATTAGAAATTTCAATATTTAATTTTCTAAATTGAAATTTGAAATTTTTAATTTTTTATTTTAAATTTAAAATTTGAAATTTTACATTTATTTTTTAAATTATATTATTATAAGTCAAGTGTGTAATATTTTATGTTTGTGTATTTGTTATAATATATGCTAAGAATGAGTCAAAATACAAATATACAAAGTTTGGGTTACTTTTTGAAAAATTTTAAAACTTTTTTAAAATTGTTAAAAAATTTAGATTTTTGAAATTTTAAATTTTGGTTAAAAAATTTGGTATTGTTATGTTCAAAATAAAATATTGTGTGATTGTAATTTAATAGTCTATTTTGTAGTATAATAGATAAGAGTGGTTATTAATATATATAGTGATGTTTATGTGTTATAATATCACAAATATTATTGTTTCCTGTATAGCACTTTACCTGACTTATGTAGGATTGGAGTTAGAATAATTCTTTATTATGGTTTCTTGTCCAGCACTTTACCTGACTTATGTAGGATTGGAGTTAAAATTGTGATTTATTTTTGCTTACTGTTAAGTATTTTCTATGTGTTATGTTTTATATTTTATATTTTATAAAAACAGATATATATATATTTTTTTTATATTTTACAATTATTATGATATATAATTTTGCTATATTCTTTTAATAATAAACAAATATGATTATTTTGTACATTTTTACATATATATCACAAGTGTCAACATTTATTAAGTACAATGGTAATATAGTTTTGGACACTTTTTTTATTCATACTTTTCAGTTGTTGATGCAAACATTTTCATATTTTTTAATACACTTTTTTCAAATATTTGTGTACATTCTACATTGCAATTTTTATCATATATACATTGTTATATTACATTAATTACTATATTAAATTTTAAATTTTTAAATTAGAATTTAATATGTTAATTAATTTACATGTAATTGTATTTTTCTACAGTATGTACATAAAATTGTGTTCAGTGTTATACATATAAAAAAAATTAACAATCAAAAACATATTTTTAATATACTATAATTATTTAATATATAATTATATTAAAAATATTATTGTATATTTTACATTAATCAAAAGGTTCTTTACAAACAATAATACATTTATTACAATACATGGAAAAAATAATGCTATTCATCTCTATTTTTGTTTAAATTATGGGGATTTAGTCCTATTTTAGTTTTTATTGTGCAGCCATTTTAATTTTTGAACTTCACTTTTTTGTCTATCTACATCGTTGTTTGGGTCGATTCAGAAAACGGAACCTCGCGGTTGGGAGCTGCTTCGTGTTGGTGAATGTAAGTTTATTTTACATTATTTTTAACTACATTTTAAGACATTATAGAGCTAGTTGTATTGTGTAAGTGTTGGTATGTGTTGTACTTTACAGTTTATGTGAAAAATACGTGTTATTTAAGGTCTTTATTGATAACGTACTTTGTAAGATATTTATTATGAAATTAAGGTTTATGTATTGTGTAAATGAATTAATTTAGGTGTTTTCCTATGTTTTATATGTTATGTTTAGGCTTAGTGGCTTTCGTATTTATTGTGGGTGAGTTTTGTTTGTATTTATTTACAGGTGTTCGTTTTGGTGAGCTGAGGGATTTTATCGCGTAATTTTGGTTAAATACAGCTAAATGTTTAACTACATTTCTTGATTTTTCGGGGTTTTGGAGCGTTTTTATCGTCATTATTTTTCTAGTTTTTTATGGTTCTGTTCTCGAGAGGATTGCTACGTGGGACCCTTATAAAACAGTTGTTTTTTTCCATTTTGTGGGGATTTTTTTAAACCATGTGGATTTATTTATGTTCTATTCGTCTTGAAACCATCTTTTTGGAACACATTCTACAGCTGCACAACACTTAAGTTATTATTATATTTTAGATTGGGGTGGATTGAGCTATATTGTGCAATTTTGTTTAATGTCGTTTTATTATGTCTTGTAATAATAGATTACATTTATTTTTACATGACATAATGTAACTACATTAAATAAAAAGGTTTGTTTTATTTATTGTTTGAAATGTTTTTATGTGTTGCTTGTTAAAGGATAGATTTTGCTATTAGTTCTAAGTATTCAATACCTTCAATACTTGGGTACATTCTGACTTTTTGCTGTAGGTATTCGTACATATATAATGTTTGTTTACTTAGTTTAGGGCCGATTTTAGATAGAGATTGCTCTATTCTTAGTTCTTGGTAGCTTTGCTCTTTTTTGATGCTTTGGATTAGTTTATGAAGTGTGGGTTGTGTTCTTCCTATTGTGGCTTGGAAGGCATTATGCCATCCTTCGACCGCGTTGTTGGTTTTGGCTTTCTGTGCCATAGTACTAGCATACACATTCCACCATGGAATTTGGAATTTAGGTTGTCTGCGGTGGCCCGAACGATGTAATCTTCCCACCCAGGTATCTTCAAAATAGTCTAAGAAGGGAGTTAATTTTGTCTCATTGGTGCGGTAGAAAGGGCTGTCAAGTAGTAAATTGTAATAGTTAGCAACTTCTGTTGTTGGTACAAATGCCAATGCTATTAACTTTTTAATCTGATAAGCAAAGTTACTGTTTGTTGAATATTCAATGCTTAAAGTAGATTTTTGTAAGTGCCTCCATATACTTTGGTTGTAGTGATAATAACACCCTTGTATTGATGTGTGAGGATATATTTTAAGTATAGCTTGAATCATGGCTATTTCAAAGTCTATTATTATTCTTTGTGGATAGTAATTATCAGTAAATTCTTTGATAGTTGTTAAAATTTCTACGTAGGTAGCATTTGTTTTATTTGGCAGCAGTGTATAAATTAAAGGGATATTTGTTTCTTGGTACTCACCATGGATGGTGTAAAGTTGATAGAAAGGTTTGGGACATACTTTAAAAGTTCCGTCCATCATCCAGGTTTCACACGATTTTAGTTTTTGCAAATTGCTATTTGTTGCAAAAAGTAAAATTCTTTTATCATGACTGTGGTTATCATACATTAAGAATTTATCTTCATTGTGTGTAATAGTATATTCAGGATAAATTATAATGTCTTGAAAAGTTTTAGGTGCTGGTGGAGTTGGATCAGAAGCTCGTTTTGTTTTTGCAATTAATCTTTTCAAGTTGGGTATTGAAGGTAACTGTCCTGTGACATGTTCTGGCACCTTGCTTAAAACATTTTTCAAAATAGTGGTGCTTGTTTCTTGTGAGCCTGTACTAGCTTCTCTCAATGTCTCTAGTGCTTCTCTTACTTCGACTTCTGTTACATTGGGTGGGTGGTTATGCTCATGTACATTTACAACATTGTTATCAACAGTCTTTGCTCTACCATAGCATGCAGTTGAGTAATATTTACTACATTTCCAATAAGTTTTATTCCCTTTGATTCTTTCTTGGGTGTAGGTGTAACCCATGTAGCTCAGCATAATTTTCCCTTTTTGAGAAGTAATAAAAGTAGCTCCTGTTGCCATGTCTAAGGTAGATCTGTGAAGACATATATATTTTTTTTAGTAAAAGTGATAAACATTTCTTGACATGTGTACGTTAAAAGGAAAAACTGCAAAAACTTACTTCCAATGTTGTTTTCCTGCTAATTATATGTTTTCTGTTCTTATATGTAGATTTTCACTCTTTAATGTTCTGTAGTTGTGGTAAAGAATAATACAAAAAAATGATTTAGTTTTATAGTTGTTTGTTTTTACTTTCTGATTATTAATAGGCACAGTGGGTATACTTACTTAATGTAGTAGAAGATGTTGTTAGTTTAGTTGTAGATTGGTAGATGAATTTTCTATAATCTGTAAAAGAAAGTTAAATTGTGTTATTTATTGTATTAGGATCTATTAGTAGGTAATAACATATCAAGTCTTTAGCAAGTTTACTTTGTGACTTTTTACATTTATTTTAAAGCTTTCTAAGTACACATGGATAAGGCAGTTCATAATTTCATTTAATTATTATCTTGTGGTAGTTGTTGATAGGATGTTGTAGTTATATTTAAACAAATAAAAAGACCATCTTTTTAGTTTAGGGAGTTTAGCTAGTTATCGACAGGTTTGTATGATAAATGAAATGGGACTTCACTTACTTGATTTTTAGTATGCTGTGTTGTAGTCGTTGTAGTAGGTGTGTATTCTCTTGTTTTCAGCAAAGTAACCGTTTTCATCCAAGTTTGGCCAAAAAATGGTAAATTACGTTAAGTCTGTAATTGTCTTTATAGTAGTGAGTTAATTAATTGTTATATTTGATTGGTTCAATTACATATATTTTAAATTCATTGGCTGAGAACATTAGTTTGAATTTGAAAGCCGTTAATTTGTAAAGAGTTTGTAGCATCAATAATTGTTTTCGATTTTAATTACAAAATGTATTATATGTGTTTTATTTTAAATGTAAATATTTATTACAATGTTAAAATTTGTGAAATGTTATTTAAAGTAATCCGATAAGAGTGTATGATAGTGTTTGGTAATGTTTATATTGGTTTACCACCTTTACAACTTAACTTTTACAACGCTAAAACCATTACAACGTATGTATTTACAACGCATGTTTTTACAACGTAGGTACCTTTACAACGCATACCATTACAACGTAAGTATTTGTAAGTATATAATTATATTTAAAATGTAAAATGTTTGGGTTTTTTTAAGGGGTATATTTAGGGTTCAGGGTCAGTTTAGCGTTTTTGGGTGAAGGTTTTTTTTTAGGGTTCAGGGTTAGTTTTTATTTTTTGGGTAAAGGGGTATTTTTGGTGTTCAGGGTCAGTTTTTAGTTTTTGGGTAAAGGGGTATTTTTAGTGTTCAGGGTCAGTTTTCAGTTTTTGGGTAAAGGGGTATTTTTAGGGTTCAGGGTCAGTTTTCAGTTTTTGGGTAAAGGGGTATTTTTAGGGTTCAGGGTCAGTTTTCAGTTTTTGGGTAAAGGGGTATTTTTAGGCTTCAGGGTCAGTTTTTAGTTTTTGGGTAAAGGGGTATTTTTAGGGTTCAGGGTCAGTTGTCAGTTTTTGGGGAAAGGGCTATTTTTAGGCTTCAGGGTCAGTTTTATGTTTTTGGGTAAAGGGGTATTTTTGGTGTTCAGGGTCAGTTTTTAGTTTTTGGGTAAAGGGGTATTTTTAGTGTTCAGGGTCAGTTTTCAGTTTTTGGGTAAAGGGGTATTTTTAGGGTTCAGGGTCAGTTTTCAGTTTTTGGGTAAAGGGGTATTTTTAGGGTTCAGGGTCAGTTTTCAGTTTTTGGGTAAAGGGCTATTTTTAGGCTTCAGGGTCAGTTTTCTGTTTTTGGGTAAAGGGGTATTTTTAGGGTTCAGGGTCAGTTGTCAGTTTTTGGGTAAAGGGCTATTTTTAGGCTTCAGGGTCAGTTTTATGTTTTTGGGTAAAGGGGTATTTTTAGTGTTCAGGGTCAGTTTTCAGTTTTTGGGTAAAGGGGTATTTTTAGGCTTCAGGGTCAGTTTTCAGTTTTTGGGTAAAGGGGTATTTTTAGGGTTCAGGGTCAGTTTTCAGTTTTTGGGTAAAGGGGTATTTTTAGGGTTCAGGGTCAGTTTTCAGTTTTTGGGTAAAGGGGTATTTTTAGGCTTCAGGGTCAGTTTTCAGTTTTTGGGTAAAGGGGTATTTTTAGGGTTCAGGGTCAGTTGTCAGTTTTTGGGGAAAGGGCTATTTTTAGGCTTCAGGGTCAGTTTTATGTTTTTGGGTAAAGGGGTATTTTTGGTGTTCAGGGTCAGTTTTTAGTTTTTGGGTAAAGGGGTATTTTTAGGGTTCAGGGTCAGTTTTTAGTTTTTGGGTAAAGGGGTATTTTTAGTGTTCAGGGTCAGTTTTCAGTTTTTGGGTAAAGGGGTATTTTTAGGGTTCAGGGTCAGTTGTCAGTTTTTGGGTAAAGGGCTATTTTTAGGGTTCAGGGTCAGTTTTATGTTTTTGGGTAAAGGGGTATTTTTAGTGTTCAGGGTCAGTTTTCAGTTTTTGGGTAAAGGGGTATTTTTAGGCTTCAGGGTCAGTTTTCAGTTTTTGGGTAAAGGGGTATTTTTAGGGTTCAGGGTCAGTTTTCAGTTTTTGGGTAAAGGGGTATTTTTAGGGTTCAGGGTCAGTTTTTAGTTTTTGGGTAAAGGGGTATTTTTAGGGTTCAGGGTCAGTTTTCAGTTTTTGGGTAAAGGGGTATTTTTAGGGTTCAGGGTCAGTTTTCAGTTTTTGGGTAAAGGGGTATTTTTAGGGTTCAGGGTCAGTTTTCAGTTTTTGGGTAAAGGGGTATTTTTAGGGTTCAGGGTCAGTTTTCAGTTTTTGGGTAAAGGGGTATTTTTAGGGTTCAGGGTCAGTTTTCAGTTTTTGGGTAAAGGGGTATTTTTAGGGTTCAGGGTCAGTTTTCAGTTTTTGGGTAAAGGGGTATTTTTAGGGTTCAGGGTCAGTTTTGAGTTTTTGGGGTACAGGATAGAAAAAAATAAAATTATATATAAATTTAAAAAAAAATTAAATGAAATGATTTTATATTAAATTAATTTACAATTTATTTTTTTCAATTAATTTATATTAACAAAATTAATATATACTTACCAATACTTACGTTGTAATGGTATGCGATGTAAAGGTACCTGCGTTGTAAAAACATGCGTTGTAAATTCATGCGTTGTATTAGTATTTGTGTTGTAAAAATTTCGTTGCAAAGGTATGCGTTGTAAAAGTATGCGTTGTAACGTCATACATCCTTTATATTACTAATGTATCTTTTTATTATTATATATAAATAAAACATACATAGTGTATATACATATATGTTAGAAAAGCTTATTTTGATTTTTAATTATTATGAAAAAGTGAATAATAGAAAGGTAATGTGTATATAAGGTTATAAAGAAAATGACAATATTTTTTGTATATTAATATAAGTAGAAAGGTAGTCGATATTTGTGTAGTCGATATTAGTGTAGAAGGTAATGTTATTTTAAAGATAGTCGATAATGTAGTAGTCGATATTTATGTAGTCGATATAATTGTTAACGATATTAGAGTAGTCGATAAAAAAATCTCGATATTTGTGTAATTTCTTGTTTAAGTATATGGTGACGATATTTTTGTAGACGATGTATTTGTGGCGATATTTTTGTAGGTCGATGTTTTAGTAATCGATATTTCATCATGGAACCAATTTTATTGCATTTTAAAAATTATTATTGAATTTATAAATGTGTGTTACATGTTAGCTAAGTATAATTAACTTTTATTTGTCATAAGCAAGTGTATAGGCAACTCCCCATGAATTTACCTGAAACCAGTCCTCCGACCAGTCAAGGCCCTTGTGGACTAAGCTGCAGCCCCTCGATGCACTTGCCTCACATCTCTCCCTACACTCTCTCTTACCTCGTTTTCCCTCTCTGCCTTGAACCCTAGCCATCACGAATTTGCGGATTCACGGATCGTGGATCCGCAAAATCCGCGGATTATGCGGATCGGCGGATTTGGGGGCGGGGCTTCCTCGAGTGTGTGGGCGGGGCCAAACGGACTGGGCTTCCATGCGAGCGCACATGCCGCTTGTGTGTATAAAAGGTCAGAGACCGATCAGAGCAGCAGATTAAGAGACAGAAGCCCCTGGTATATTTGGGAAGAAGGCACATCTGCCCAGCCTCCCAACGCTCACGATTTTTTTTAGGGCTGATGAATGAGTCACTGCATTTGCGCTTCAACTAGTCCCAGCGACCAATTGTGTGTTACTATGCAATCGCGCCGAAGTGCGCAGGGGTCCCTTGAGTGAAATGTACATCATAGTGGGTAAATGGCGGGAAGACGGTGCATGCCGCTTGTGTGTATAAAAGGTCAGAGACCGATCAGAGCAGCAGATTAAGAGACAGAAGCCCCTGGTATATTTGGGAAGAAGGCACATCTTCCCAGCCTCCCAACGCTCACGATTTTTTTTAGGGCTGATGAATGAGTCACTGCATTTGCGCTTCAACTAGTCCCAGCGACCAAGTGTGTGTTACTATGCAATCGCACCGAAGTGCGCAGGGGTCCCTTGAGTGAAATGTACATCATAGTGGGTAAATGGCGGGAAGACGGTGCATGCCGCTTGTGTGTATAAAAGGTCAGAGACCGATCAGAGCAGCAGATTAAGAGACAGAAGCCCCTGGTCACAGGAACAGCACGGGGATTCCGCTCGTCAAAGTCAAAGATGCAAACGCCTCTGGCGAGCATCACAGCGGATTTTCGATGGTATATTTGGGAAGAAAGCACACCTGCCCAGCCCCCACAACGCTCACGATTGAAGTGTTTCCTGCTGAGGTTTATTTTTTGTGCCAGGACCGTCGTGCCCGAATGAACCCTGCCCTTCATATTTATTCAAGAAGACACCACCGTTTGAATAATTTACGATGGCGCCGGCAAGCTGCCAGCGCCATCCTGCAAAAGTTACTTAATTAGCTTCAACAGGAAGCTCCAACTGATAAAATAAAGCAGGCGCTCGAGCCCCTGCTTTATCTTATCTGTTAGAGCTTCCTGTCGAAGCTAATTAAGTAACCATTTGAGGATGGCGCTGGCAGCTTGCCGGCGCCATCGTAAATGATGTAGGCTTGAACTTTTGACCGCAAAATCCGCTCCGACCGCGGATTGCGGATTCTCGGTAAATTCGCGAGAGTTCGCGGATCGCGGATTTACCGAAAATCCGCAAAATCCGCGATCGGAGCGGATTTTGCGCTCATGCTTAGCCATCACACCACCCTCTGCTAGCATGCCACAGCACACAACACTGCCCCATCTGCTGCTTCATCTGCACCACCACTCATGCAACTCCAAACATGAATATGCCCACAACACACAATCTCATACACACTCAAACACCTACCAACAAACACACTTGCATTCCTCACACACCAATATTATGCATTCTTCTTAACATCTGCTCACTCCACAGACACCCCACGGAGATCAGAGACTTACCTGATGACAACGCCTGCCCTCCTCTTGCTCTTGGAAACATAGCTGACCACAGTTTCAATGCTGGCTATTGCTGGATACAATATCACCAGGGAAGATCTCCTAAACAGCCCCAGAGGAGGCATCACCATTGTCTATAAAGACATCTTCAACCTCACCTCTGGAGCTGGAATAAAGTTCATGGAACACCTCAACTTAAAATTACAAATCACAAAATCACAAAAAACTTCTCCCTGGGTGGAACCCTAGTCTACCGTCCCTCCATCCCCCCGATCCAACTTTAATAGAAACATTTCAGATTGCCCCCCACCCGAGTCCTTGACTCCAGTTCATTCATCCTCCTAGGAGATCTAAATTTCTATGTAAGACAGGACCAACCCCAACTCATACTCCCTTATTTATAGCCTCGGAAATCAGGGACTAATTCAGTGTGCCATAAAGTCTACCCAAGCTGCCAGGGACATCCTGGATCCCGTCTTCAAATCTTTGAAGAACATCACAATCAACACACCAAGACCATTAACCTAGGCAGACCATACCAAAGTCAGTTTCAAATTTAATACTTGTCAACACAGAAGAACCCCACAGAAGAACCGCATGCCGATACTTCAACAACCTACCAGAGGCAAGTTGGGCCAGATACACCAACTCCCTGGTCCCCAAGAAACGAAGCCACACAGTAAAAACTAGACTAGAAGCCAGCTGGTATGTGGAAGACCTCAGAATGACCAAGCAAAACTGAAACCAACTGGAACAGAAATGGAGAACCAGTAAGGGGAAAGTGTAAAAAAGACAGAAGGGAAAGGTGTATAAAAGACACTTTCAAAGCCACTCAGAGATGGCACCACCAGCTAATAGGACCCAAGAGGCAGGTCTCAATCAAACAAATAAATGCCAGCTCTAAAGGCAGGAAAGACATCTTCTCAATTGTCAAGGGGTCTACCAGATCCAGAGCTGCAATTGGCAACATCAGTCCATCACACGATTTGTGTAATTACCTCTCAAACCTTTTTTGCAGCAAGGTCAGAACCATATTCACCAACTTCTACCCACAACCGGACACCCTGACCCTCTACATAAGTCTCCCAGTTATAAACAAACAACTCAATCACCAAATCAGACAGCATTAGGATGGAGGAAACCACAACAATCATAAAGACCCCCACTCCAATCACGCCTTTGACAATGGAGAGATCCCCATTCTCAAAAGCTAAATCAGTACATCTACCTTGCCAGAATCATGGAAACACACAACCATCAATGATCTCCTAAACAGCAGGACTTCAGATGACTATGGAGTGGACTGCAAGGGAGGATCAGGCTCTTCAGGAAATGAGGATCAACAGGGAATTCAGGAAACAGGAAATGAACTAGAAAGGGACTTTAGCCAAATGAAGTCAGGAATGATGCACACCACAACAGGATAGGAGGAAGTGTTGCGATGCAATGAGTGAAGAAAAATATCCTCCTTTTATACCTTAGCACACAGGATATACTAGAGTTGCGAGCTAGGATTCGAAATGCTTCATAGGATTTAACTGGATGGTGGCTTTCTTCAAATAGGTGGAATATCTAACCCACCATTGTTTACCCGGGCAAGCTAGGACAAAAAAGACACACCACTATTGAAGTGCTGAGAGCACTTTCCAACAAACACTCACTAAGGAGAAGGCTAGCAAGGAGATGACGCACCAGAGGGCTGATCGCCGTAATTTAGGTGTATGAATGCAGCATGGTGGCCCACTGGCATCTCCTTCATTGCCCCTGCAGAGAGCTGCCTGCACATCCACCCACCGGAGATGAACTCAGTCTCTGGAAATGAGTGGGGTGCTGGTGGTGGAGCCACATCCTCTTCTGACCAACCAAACTCACAAACTACCAACAAATATTTGTCCTTCTCTACCCAACCTAGGCCTTGGAAAAAGCCATCAACAAGTACCTCAATGATCACAACACCCCAACCAAACACCAGATTCTTCACTCCACACAATCAGGATTTAAACCCAGCCACAGCATGGTAACTACCCTCATAACAGCAATGGAGGACATCTGGATGATCCTCAACAGGTGAGAAACTGCAGCCCTCATCCTTCTAGTCCTGTCAGCAGCCTTCGACACCATATACCATCTCATTCTAATCCGTTGACTCCAGGAAGTAGGCATCCACAGACCCGCCCTTGAATAGATCTGCTCCTTTTTCATTGACCTCCTGTTAGACCTGGCTTAACCAGTGGGTTTATCCCCAGACTTTTTGCTTTGTGGCCTCCAGTTTCTGAACCTGTTTTTGTTGGTTTGAGGACTCTGGCCACTTTACCACCACTGATCAGTGCTAAAGTGCATATGCTCTGCCTGTAAATTGTGTTTATGGATTGTTGATTCCATGATTGGTATATTTGATTTACTGGTAAATCCCTAAGACAGTGCACTGTGTGTGCCCAGTGCCTGTAAATCAAATGCTGCTAGTGGGCCTGCAGAACTGATTATGCCACCCACATGAGCTGCCTGTGAATTTAACTCAGACCTGCCACTGCAGTGTCTGTGCGCAGTTTGGTACTGCCATGTCGACCTGGCAAAAGCACCAGGTCCTAACCTTCCCTTTTCTTACAAGTAAGACACCCCTAAGGCAGGCCCAAGTTATGCCCCATGGGCAGGGTGAAGTGTAGGTGAAAGGTGGGACATATACGGAGGTGTGTAATATGTTCTGTTTTTGAAATACAGAATATTTTGTTTTACACTATTGAAATGCCATCTGTCCCATAGGATAGAATGGGAGTTTATTTGAAACATCTTATAAATATAAATTCACATTGGGACAAGATCGAAAGATTGAGTTTAGTATGCCTGAACTCAGAATATAAAAATGCATCTTTCAGTAAAGATTACTTTTAGATTGTGTGATTGAATATACCACCTTTAGAAAGTGGGTATTTTCCTGCTTAGCCATCCTCTGTGTCTCTACTGGTCTGTATATTGACTGTCTGGTTTTGGAGTGACAGGGGCTGGGGAGGAGTATTCTCTTATACATCCACTGCGGGTGGGATGTGTGTCCTGCCTTTCCTGAATGAGTCAGGGCTGAGGGTGTCGCAACTTACCGTGCTGAGAACTGGGGACTTCAATCCCCAGCAAGCCCTGTTCCCTGCGCCAGGAGGCGCCGACGCTGGTCTGTGCCCCCGGAGGTGTACAAATTGAAAGCGCGATAGCCGCATTACGGGACGCGCTGGGCTGAGTCACCCCTCTTTGGACCTAGGAACTGCAAACCATCGGTAAGGAGCCAGTTACATTATACTAGCACTTCTGCAGTCTTAACGTCCCCACTAACAATGTGCCTATTACTAACTTTTTGACAAATGCTGTGGGGATTATTAATAATGAGATGTCCCAAGTCGAGGAAGAACTTGCTGCCACAAAAGATGCCCTAGATGCCGTAATAAAAAAGTCGCTACCTGAGGGTGGGATTGATCCATCTGCCTCAATTAACAATGGGAAAGATAAGGTTGTTGTGGTAGAGACTATTAGCTCCAGTGAAAGCAATGCAATTAATGTTCAGAGCATTGTTAATCCCTGTGTTTTAACATCCTCTTTAGAACTTTTGGTGCTATCAAATTCTATGGACTTGGTTTCTCCCCCGGCCAAAAAATGTAAACAACTCCCCACACCTAAAAACACACCCACAGTAAGCCAGAAAACAAAAGCAAAACCTAAGTCAAAGCCAAAATAAGGAGGGAAAAATGTAGGAGTGTTAAGTGCAAAAAACACAAAATTTGGCAACTCTTTTTAAAAAATTGCATGGCAAAATGAATAACATCGAACGTCGACTGATGTCAGAAATCAAACTAGTCCAAAAGGATGTTACTTATTTAAAAAAACTGGTTTCTGAATTATTGCCATCAAACACTTTCAATAAAGCACCCAGTGTAAATTCATAAGCTGAGATACAGAAAGAAGGCCCAGGGATCTCTATCATAGTTGACAAAGTTCATTTAAGATCAATGCCCCCTGCCCCCTGTACCACCTCTACGGAATTGCCCAAATCCGCTACCTGGCCAAACAAAATGGGAGTACAAAGATGGTAATACTAATTTCTCTACTATAAGTAAATAAGACAAATAAGATATTTGGAATTCAACAACCAATTAATACTTCTGTGAACTTTGTGCATTTACCTCCATACCTCCACAGGTGACTCCTTATGTAATTATCTTGAAAAAATGTTCTGAAAGCAACAGAAAAAACAAGGGAAACATATGAGTCATTAAAGAATCAAATTGTTCACTGGATCTCTGTAAAGTCTAATCTTAATGTTAATCTATTACAACAAAATATCATAATGCTGAGAAGAGTGAATTGGGTGGAGAGTTACCAGAACCTTTGCACTCCTGAGGCGGAAAGCCGGGAGCGACATAACATTACAACTTTTGATTTTAAAAACTGTTTGTACTATTCTGTGTATAGCTTGCTGATTTTAAAAGCACTACTCACATTGTTATTTGCACAGGACCCGGTCCAAAACCCTTAGCACAGCCGCCCTCGTGCTATCAGTCAACGCCCAGAAACCACAGCGCCATTGCCGGCGTGCCAATAGGCCACGCCCCCTCGGAGGCCACGCCCCCCTCAGAACAGGTATTTAACCACTGCTCTGAAGCGCCGCCTACCAGAACCTTTGCACTCCTGAGGCGGAAAGCCGGGAGCGAGATAACATTACAACTTTTGATTTTAAAAACTGTTTGTACTATTCTGTGTATAGCTTGCTGATTTTAAAAGCACTACTCACATTGTTATTTGCACAGGACCCGGTCCAAAACCCTTAGCACAGCCGCCCTCGCGCTGTCAGTCAACGCCCAGAAACCACAGCGCCATTGCCGGCGTGCCGATAGGCCACGCCCCCTCGGAGGCCACGCCCCCCCCCTCAGAACAGGTATTTAACCACTGCTCTGAAGCGCCGCCTACCAGAACCTTTGCACTCCTGAGGCGGAAAGCCGGGAGCGAGATAACATTACAACTTTTGATTTTAAAAACTGTTTGTACTATTCTGTGTATAGCTTGCTGATTTTAAAAGCACTACTCACATTGTTATTTGCACAGGACCCGGTCCAAAACCCTTAGCACAGCCGCCCTCGCGCTATCAGTTAACGCCCAGAAACCACAGCGCCATTGCCGGCGTGCCGATAGGCCACGCCCCCTCGGAGGCCACGCCCCCCCTCAGAACAGGTATTTAACCACTGCTCTGAAGCGCCGCCTACCAGAACCTTTGCACTCCTGAGGCGGAAAGCCGGGAGCGAGATAACATTACAACTTTTGATTTTAAAAACTGTTTGTACTATTCTGTGTATAGCTTGCTGATTTTAAAAGCACTACTCACATTGTTATTTGCACAGGACCCGGTCCAAAACCCTTAGCACAGCCGCCCTCGCGCTATCAGTCAACGCCCAGAAACCACAGCGCCATTGCCGGCGTGCCGATAGGCCACGCCCCCTCGGAGGCCACGCCCCCCTCAGAACAGGTATTTAACCACTGCTCTGAAGCGCCGCCTACCAGAACCTTTGCACTCCTGAGGCGGAAAGCCGGGAGCGAGATAACATTACAACTTTTGATTTTAAAAACTGTTTGTACTATTCTGTGTATAGCTTGCTGATTTTAAAAGCACTACTCACATTGTTATTTGCACAGGACCCGGTCCAAAACCCTTAGCACAGCCGCCCTCGTGCTATCAGTTAACGCCCAGAAACCACAGCGCCATTGCCGGCGTGCCGATAGGCCACGCCCCCTCGGAGGCCACGCCCCCCCCTCAGAACAGATATTTAACCACTGCTCTGAAGCGCCGCCTACCAGAACCTTTGCACTCCTGAGGCGGAAAGCCGGTGCAACATAACATTACAACTTTTGATTTTAAAAACTGTTTGTACTATTCTGTGTATAGCTTGCTGATTTTAAAAGCACTACTCACATTGTTATTTGCACAGGACCCGGTCCAAAACCCTTAGCACAGCCGCCCTCGCGCTATCAGTCAACGCCCAGAAACCACAGCGCCATTGCCGGCGTGCCGATAGGCCACGCCCCCTCGGAGGCCACGCCCCCCCCCTCAGAACAGGTATTTAACCACTGCTCTGAAGCGCCGCCTACCAGAACCTTTGCACTCCTGAGGCTGAAAGCCGGGAGCGAGATAACATTACAACTTTTGATTTTAAAAACTGTTTGTACTATTCTGTGTATAGCTTGCTGATTTTAAAAGCACTACTCACATTGTTATTTGCACAGGACCCGGTCCAAAACCCTTAGCACAGCCGCCCTCGCGCTATCAGTCAACGCCCAGAAACCACAGCGCCATTGCCGGCGTGCCGATAGGCCACGCCCCCTCGGAGGCCACGCCCCCCCCTCAGAACAGGTATTTAACCACTGCTCTGAAGCGCCGCCTACCAGAACCTTTGCACTCCTGAGGCGGAAAGCCGGGAGCGAGATAACATTACAACTTTTGATTTTAAAAACTGTTTGTACTATTCTGTGTATAGCTTGCTGATTTTAAAAGCACTACTCACATTGTTATTTGCACAGGACCCGGTCCAAAACCCTTAGCACAGCCGCCCTCGCGCTATCAGTTAACGCCCAGAAACCACAGCGCCATTGCCGGCGTGCCGATAGGCCACGCCCCCTCAGAGGCCACGACCCCCCTTCCTTCTCCTTCATAAAAATATGTGCCTACACCGTACACGCAGCGGGCGCGCCGTCAGCGCGCCGAAAGCGCGCCTAAGGCAAGCCCGTCTGGGCCCGTCCGGGCCCAGCCGGACCCAGGCCCAGGGACGCTGCCGGTTTCACATCATAACCGTTTGGTGTACACGAGGGACATGCTTCAGGTTCTTCACCCGGAAAAAAATCCGGAATGCCGCTACATCCACGGTGAAGGTAAACCCTTTCTCAACTGTACACGCTGCAACCCAGTCAGTCAGCCCCAGGGCAAGCCTGGACTTCAGATAGGCCTTCTTAACTGCCGGTCCCTCCCTAGGCACGCGCATGAAATCAACCTGCTGATACAGGATCAGGGT
This sequence comes from Lissotriton helveticus, assembly GCF_964261635.1. NCBI lineage: Eukaryota > Metazoa > Chordata > Amphibia > Caudata > Salamandridae > Lissotriton > Lissotriton helveticus. The sequence continues at coordinate 871,159,671 of NC_136068.1, read as the reverse complement.
CTGGACGTTCTATTCCTCTCAGAAACCTGGCTCTCGGCGAGCTCAGATCCTGACATTGTCACCGCTCTCCCCCCAGGCTATCTTATTCAAACACTACATAGACCGAGAGGGAGAGGAGGGGGTTTGGCAATAATCTACAAAGAACACCTCGTCTGTAGAATTAGCAATGCCAACATTGTAGACTGCGAAAGCTGTCATTTTGCCATTCAAACCTCCCCGGTACATTCCCTTTCGGGATTGCTGATCTACCGCCCTCCTGGCACACCAGGGAGATTCCTTAATGCTTTCACTGACATGGTGTCACAATTAGCCTCCTCCGCCCCTAATTTTCTCATCGTGGGCGATCTTAATCTGCACTTGACAGACCCCACAGACATGACAGTATCCGACCTCCTCCTGGACCTTAGGTCATTTAACATCCGGCTGGTCAACAAGGAACCCACCCACGATAAGGGACACCTATTGGACCCCGTCCTTACTAACATCGCGGGTATCACCACCTGTCCCCCCCCTTCACCTTCCATGGACAGATCACTTTTTAATCCCTATCTCCTGGGATGTACCCACAGCACCCCCTCAAACCGCCAAAATTAAGGTCACTGACAGGCGCTGGCACAAGCTTGCACCAGATGAATGGGCCACCACTCTTTCAGACTCTATCCCTGTCCTCTCCACCTATCCTATCACTGCCGATGAACAGTTCAACTCCTGGGTAACATCGTCCCTAAACAAACTCCTCCCTAAAACCACCACTCTCAGACATACCAAAAGAGTGACCCCCGCTCCTTGGTATACCCCAGAGTTGAAGTCTCTGCGACAAGACTGCAAGAGAACAGAACGCTCATGGAGGAGGGATACGACTAAGTCTAAGGTAAAGAAGGACGTCTACCTCACCTCTTTACAAACTTATAAGACTGCCCTACGCAAGACAAAAAGTTCTTTCTTTCAAGAAAGAATAGAAAATTCTGCTTGCTCCAGCAAAGAATCATATGTTATCTTAAAGGAACTCCTTAAGGTACCAGACCCTGGACCAAGAAATCCACCAGACCCCAAAGCAGATGAGAAAAAATGCCATCAGCTAGCTAGCTTTTTCAAAGAGAAGATCCAGAAAATCCTCGACTCAATTCCAACTACAAATTCGAGTGAGGATAAAGAGATCCTCAACATTCCCACCTCCCCCTGTTTATCCTCCTGGGGGCAAGTGACCATTGAAGAAGTCGAAAGCACGCTAAATACCATCAAAAGCGGATCGCCCAGGGACCCTGCCCCGCTACATATCCTCAAGAAAGTAGCACCAATTATCGTTCCCCCCCTTACCCATCTCACCAATGCCTCATTGCAGCAGGGGGTCGTTCCATCCAGTTGGAAGGCGGCAGTCGTCAAGGCCCTATTGAAGAAACCATCTTTGGATCCTGTGGATTTAGCCAACTACAGGCCAATCTCTCTCCTCCCTGGGACTAGCAAGATCGCCGAAAAACTTGTGAATAGGAAACTATCACAATTTCTGGAAACCAATGATCGACTAAAAAGCTCACAGACAGGTTTCCGCCCAGGGCAGGGCACGGACATCGCCCTCCTTGCGGCGGTGGAGGAGGCCAGAGCACTTTTGGACGCAGGGGGATCAGTGGCAGTGATCCTCCTCGACCTAAGTGCGGCCTTCGACACCGTCAACCACCAGATCCTTATCCATCGGCTTAGGAGGGTCGGTGTGGAAGGTACCGCACTGTCTTGGCTTTCGTCTTTCCTGGGCCAACGCTCCTTCCAGATCTGGGAGAATAATGCCTGCTCCTCCGAAACACCCCTCCAATGTGGCGTACCTCAGGGCTCCTCTCTGAGCCCTACATTATTCAATATCTATATGTCCCCATTGGAGGAGGTCGTCAACCCTTTCGGAGTGAGTATCGTCAGCTATGCTGATGACACCTAATTAGTGGTGGCCTTATCTCACCCAAGCCAACAACCTGCTGACTTATACAACTGTCTGACGCAGATACAAGGTTGGATGAATAGCTCAGCTTTAAAACTAAACGGCTCAAAAACTGACATTCTCCTCCCTGGTCAGAGAGGGCTCTCCCTCCCACAGAACATCTGGCCAACCTGCCTGGGCCCCCCCCCAGACCCGAAACCCGAGGTAAAAAGCTTGGGTGTATGGCTCGAAACCGATTTAACTTTTATCACACAAGCAAAAAAAGTAGCCGGGATTTGCTTTGGCCTTCTCAAATCAATGAGAAAGATTCTGCCCCTACTTCCTACCACCTCTCAAAAACTGTTAATCCAAGGCCTAATACTATCTAGGCTAGACTACAGCAACTCCATCTACCTAGGCGCCCCTGAAGCAACTTTGAACAAGCTACAAAGAATCCAAAACTCAGCTGCCCGAATCCTCACTAATACTCCGGCCAGAACTTCGGCCAAACCAGCCCTGAAGCTTCTCCATTGGCTCCCTGTGAGAGAGCGAGTGAAGTTCAAAGCCCTCTGTCTGGCCCATAGACTACTTCAAAACAAAGGCCCCCCTATTTTAAGAAAATTTATCAGACCATACAAGGCCCCAAGATCCCTCCGATCTGATCATGAGTGCCTCATTATCATTCCCAGAGTCAAGAAGGCACGTTCGGGCGGAAGGCGCTTCTCGGTTCACACCGCACGCCTCTGGAACGCTCTTCCCCGCAACCTGAGAACAGAATCAAACTACTTACGTTTCAGGAAGCGTCTAAAAACCCATCTTTTCCCCTAAACTCTGACTCCCCCATTTTGCCCCCCCCTCCCCTCTCGCTGCCCCCTCTGACTCACAGGTGCTTGGATCTTAGCGCTGGGATACCCTTGGGTGACTACGCGCTCTATAAAAAATTTTAATAATAAGAGTTCTAGGAAAACATGCCAGGGAGACTGTGTGGGTGTTAATTTCGTAGTAGGGAATTGGTGGGGAATTTGATCGATACTTTATGTAATTCTCAAGCTGAGCCCACTTCACATCACGATGATTATGTTAGCCGCCGTCCCACTTGAATATTTCTATAGGCTAAGAAATGAGCATTACCATGCAAAACGAACACCATGGGAAGGTATGATTTAAAGGGGATTACCACTATGTATAATAGACACGCCCCTCCTAAGAAGCAGCAGCGATAATGATTGCCAGAAGATGGACATTATCGGGCCATCTGCAAGTAATAAGGAAATCCCTTTTAATTGCAATAGAATAGTGTTTGATGGGCCCTCAGACTATGATAAGGATAACAGGAGTATTGTACAAGAGGCTGGTGCTAGCTAACAACCCCATGAAAGCTTATGTATCATGTCATGTCTTGGAACGTGGCAGGGGTAAAAAATAAATTAAATGATGAGGAATGGTTGAAAATGCTTGAGAACTGCGCTTTAATTTTGTTTCAAGAAACTTGGCACACTGAACCGTTTTTTATGAATGGCTTCCAAACAATATGTACCCAGGCTATTACCTCTAGAATGGGGCATGCATAAGGTGGCTTAGCCACTGCAATTTCAGTATCTTCACCCCTAACTTTAAGAAAAGTATATACCACATCACAATTCTATCAGTTTCTTTACCTTAAAATTGAGGGGAAACAGTCCATTGTTGTAAATAACTTTTATAACAATATTTTTGATAATACAAGATCCAAGGTGATCAACTCTCTAGTAGAAGATCTGGATCGTTTTTTTAAAGGAATGGGGAGATTATATGCTCATCTATGCAGGTGATTTTAATATTGAAAGATGTGAAATGGCAGTAGGAGAACAATGTGGTTACCTTGATTATTATGGTGACCGAATTTCTCATTCCCCGCATGATATTTCTGGTGAAGCAAAAAACTCTGCTATCCATAAATATCATTTAGTAATCATGGAATTAGATGCTATCAATGGACAGTTACCTATTCAGACATTTGTAGGCGCTAGATCTTTCTCAACTATTGATCATTTCATTGTCTCAGAACAATGTAGGGACCTAGTGGAACATTTTACAGTTTGCACAAGTCTGTTTAGTGATAATCAACCCCTAATTATGACCCTGAAGTTTATTAAGACATGGCTAAATAGGGGGAAGGCAGCTGATATAAATATCGAGACACAAGGTAATAACGGAGTCTCAATAAAATGGTCAGGCGTTAACCTAACCACTTTTATGGGTAATCTTATAGGGAAAAAACAGCATGACCGATATCTGTCTAGACAGCTTTTCCACCAACCCAGATATTATCAGTGCTTTTTATAATATTACTACTGAAATAGCAGATGATTTAAAATTTAAACAAAAGAAAATAATGAGTAACCAAGGCCCCAGATGATTTAATAGGGAGTGTTCAAGGGTAAATAAAGAATAAAAAATCGCCTTAAAAACGAGACCTAGGAATAATGTTAATATAGGTAATTTAAGGAAAAAATATAAAATTGCCTTGAATCTAAGGAAAACAGAGATTCGAGAGGAGGCCTGGGAAAAATGAATACAAGCTACAGTAGCACGTGATACAACTTTATTTTGGAAAACCATTGATCACCCTTTTCTCAGAGATATCCCAGCGGTAAAGGTAGAGTGGATAATGCACTTTGGAAGTATTTTTAACACAGAAGCTGCTATAGTCCAGCAAAAGAAAAAGAGCAACTTTATTATAGTTGAGCCCGTTAGGTTACCCCGGCTAACTTTGGGAAGAGATTAAAGGAGCCTTAAATAATAGTGCTAACGGTAAAGCCGCTGGAGCAGATGGGGTTCCAATTGATGTTTTTAAACATGATATTGAGTTTTGGTCACCTATCATACTGAATTTTTTTGATGCAACCTTGGGTGGAATGCGACCTTCATCCTGGGTAGAAAGCATAATAGTACTCATTTTTAAAAAAGGAAATAGAGGGAAGGCCACCTGCTACCGTCCCATATCCCTTCTTGACTCTACCGCCAAATTGATGGGGAGAGTCTTTTTAGGAAGATTAGAAAACTGGGCCTCTGAGAATAATATACTAACCGAGGCCCAGTATCATTTTAGAAGAGGTATTGGGACAGGAGAACAATGCGTAAATTTGGATTTATTGGTGGGGAATCACACTTTAGCCAAGGGAGGGACCCTACATATTTGTTTTGTTGATCTCACCAGTTCTTTTGACTTGGTTAACCATGTTAAATTAATGCAAACACTGGCTGACTTAGGTGCCCCAAAAGACATCGTTATATATCTGTCTCGGATTTATACCTTTTTACTATCTAGAGTTTGGTTTTGCTTAAAGGGCGAATATACCTCAGATATCAGGGTAACACTGGGATAAGATAGGGGTGTGTTTTAGCTCCTCTTTTATTTTCACTATATATAAATAAATGTTGACCCCTTTTTGCAAAATTTAAAAGTAGCTGCCCCAAGAGTAGGTGCTCGCCCAACTCCAGTGCTCCTCTACGCAGATGTTGCTGACCTGATTTCAAGGACAGCAAATGCCTACAATGTCTGTTAGAGAAATTTACTCACTTCATGACTGAAAATGATTTACAGTTGAACTTAACCAAAACCTTTGTCATGACATGTGGTGAGAATAGTGTAAGGAATAGAGAGAATTATGTGGGCGGCACCATAATTAATATAGTTTTAAGCTTTACATATTTAGGCTTACTGTTTAATAAGAATGGTACAATGGGCACGCATATTAATTTATCTAACCTAAAATTTTTGCGAACAATTGATGGCATTTTTAGATTTTCTACAAAAATCGGAAATAAACCCATAAGGGAAATGCTTACCTTATATAGAAGCAAATCCATTACAACTGCATGTTATGGGGCAAGCTTATGGGGAAGGGCTAACAATAACACCCTCTAAACTCAGGAGAACAAGTTTTTAAAACGTTTGTTAGCAGTCCCAAGTTCTACATCCAATTGAATAGTTCATAAAGAATTGTATGTGCCTTATATTAGTGATCTCATAGGAATAGCAGGTCTTATCTTATGGCATGTGATATGGATGAAAGAAGAAACAAAGTTTACCAAGGATATAATACTGGATTGTCTGGCTCTTGACAACTGTAGGAAAATACCTTGGCTTGAACATATCCATACCCTTTTAAAAAGCTGCAAGCTAACTCCAAATCGAAAAGAGCCTATGTTTATACAGGGGTATAGTAAAAAAGAGTTGAAATCAAGGTTTATTGCCTCTATGAATATGGTAAGACAGGGCGAAGCAAGTTTGAAACAAATTGTTACCTCTTATTGCGAGCATCCTCTCTTTATGGGCATGCAACCTTATCTTACTATAGTAAGAAATACCTAGCAAATGTTCTTCCAAATAAGGCTTAGGCTTGGTATATTAAACTATTTAATTGCATTCCCCAAGTCAAGAAAGTGGTATCACATACTCCCGAAATGCCCATGCGATAGAAAATCATCCCAATTTACATTGCATTTTTTACTATTCTGTAACTTATATAGGGACATTCGTAAACTTGTTATCAAACCACTTTTTACAGCCAATAAATGTTATCATTATAAGCAAACTTTTAATTTTATTTGCAGCCTGGAGAACGATAAAATTATGAATGCAGTTAGTAATTGTATACAAATGTCTATTAGGAGAAGAAAGGATTATTCCTATTTAGAGGTATTAGTTTATGAACATTTCGATGACTGAACCAGGAGTTGTAATGCCCCCTGATTTTAAATGTATGTGGACACTTTGTATTATATGCATTTTATGAAGAGCCTATATGCACTTTAAGAAAAGCCCTTGATGATGACATTTGGTAGTTTGACCTTCTTTGTGTTGCTATTAGGTACTATTTTGGTGATCTATGTATTTAATGGAATAACTTTTATCTAAATATTTATGAAACGTTGTTTAAAATGTATGATTTTAAATGGTTTTAAATGTGTAATGTTTTGTTCTACTTTTTGGATTGACTAATCACCTTGGACTATTAAGTGGAAAAATGGATTGTACTCATGTATGTAAACCATTTTGGAGTCGGTACTAGTATCAACAGTTTTTAGTAATATAAATTGTTTTAATTGTCATTAGAATGCTTTTATGGTCATATATAATGTACAGAATAAAGCTTTTTGACTTGACTTGAGTTAGGGCTGGGCTGAATAGATCTGGGCTGCATTCAGAGTAGGGGTAGGAGTTCTCACTAACACTTGAATATACCTGGTTTGCAGGTAGAGTGGTGGGAACAGATTTCCCTTCCACCTGAATAGTCCCTGTCTGCCTTACACAATGCTGTGTCCACCTCCTGGCAGGCAGCTGCACCAGAAAGGATATAACTGGTTTTGGTCTGGCGAAGAGCTTCTCTTCCACCAGAGAACAAAGGAATTTGTGCTATAAAAAGTGGTGCCCAGAACCCCGAATTTTAAATTACTGCTGAATTATGGAACCTATCAGGAAGAAGAACTGGGAAAGCTGGAGGAGTGGTACTGCCCTGTGCTGCGTGCTGTTGGGGTTGGCCTGCAGTGGTTACTTCTGTCTTGGGCAGGGAAATGACTTGACTGTGCTTTCATTATCCTGCTGTTAGAGTTTTCACCAAGGGCTTGAAGTACAGCTTGCCTCCTGTTGGAAGTCTCAGGGATAGAAAAGACTTCAAAGATCACTTCTGGGAAATCAAGAGGAACCTTTGTCAAGGAGAAGAGCTGGAGAAACTGAGGAGGAATACTGCCCCTGTGCTGTTTGCTGTCTAGAGTTGGCCTGCAGTGGCTACTTTCTGCCAAGGACAGGGGAAATGACTATGCTGTCTGTTGTGCCCCTGCTGGAGTAAAGTCTCCAAGGGCTTGAAACTGAGCTTGCCTCCTGTTCTGATGTCTCAGGGACACAAAGACTTCACCACCAAGAAACCGTTTAATCACCTGCTGCTGCTCTATAAAATGCTGCAGTCTGCATTGAATGCACCGACCTCCGAAGTCCGAGATCACTGCAATGATTCCGATGCTAGTCCTGCTGTGCGGCTGCAAGAACCCATGCATCGCCCCACATCGAGGTGTCAAGTCTATTGAATTGTTGGGGGACGCAGAAAGAATCCAATGCATCACCTCCCCACGCAGTAAGGAAACAACGCATCACCTCATCCATTAAGGAACCGACTTGTCACCTCCCCTGGGCAGCAGTAAGGAACCGAAGACCACCTCCCCCGGAACAAGGAACCAATGCATCACCTTCCCCGAGTGTCAGGAACCAATGCATCACCTTCCCTGGGTCCCTTTTTGTTTACATGTGCAACGCATGCAAGGCACTTTGCGTGAAAAGTGTCACATCTTCAATTTGCTTTGAACTGAACTATTTCTACCATTTGATATCATACTTTTATTACTGTATTATGGATACAAATCTGTGGAGTCCCACAGGGCTTCTGGCTTAGACTGACATATTTCAACAACTACATGACTCAACTTGCCAATATCATTTGGGCTCACAACATAGACAACTTCACATACGCAGATTATACGCAACTGATACTGTCCCTCGCCAACAAAATACCTACCATCAGGAACAAGTTCACCTCATGCATGATCGAAGTGGTGACAAACATGAAATCCAACTGCCTCAAACTGAACTCAGACTCTTCCTGGTGTCCCAGAGACCTCAGACCCACCCCCACCCCCATGCCTTGCTCACAAGCAAGAAACCTCTCAATCGACATAGAAAACAAACTGGACATGACCGGCCATGTCAACGCAGTGGTCTTGTCCTGCTTCAGAATCCTAAGGATGCTGAAGGAAATTTTCAATTGGGTATCGGACAACACCAGGTAAATGATTACCCACACTCTCACCACCATCAGACTAGACTATGGGAGCCCCATATATACAGAGATAACAAACCGCCTCACAATAAGACTGCTGACCATTCAAAACACAGCTGCCAAACTAGCCTTCAAGCTCCCATGCTGAGCCCACATCTTAGGGAACTCCACTGGTTCCCAATTGACAAGCATGCTCACTTCAAACTCCTTACCCACACATACAAAGCATTCCAACAAAGGCCCTGCTTACCTGAATAGCAGCATTCATTTCCATTAATTCCTCATTAATAATTAAGCTCTACCAGTCCCTCACTGGCACACACCCCATTCATATACAAATGTAGAACAGGCGGCTGCCCCACCACATACCTGACTCCTAAGAAATGGGATAAGGAGAAGACATGAAAATAAATGTATATGGAGTAAAATGAATGGATGTATTGAAGTATAGCTACAAACAAGGGTAGCAAGTGAACTTGAGGGATGAAACTATAATGCAGACCGGGTTATTGCTAAGGTGTCTGCCACACGGGGAGCTCACTTTGCACCAAGATCAGAAGTAACCTCAGGGTCTGTTCCTTAACCACCTGTTCTTTGAGCTCCTAGTTAGTTTCCAACTAGACAGTCAAGAGATGTATCTAACACTTGTGCAGCATGTGCAGTTTCACCCTGGTCCAAGGCTGTTTATGACTGCCTTTTAGTGCCCATTTGAGGGTATGTGGCCCATTTTGCTTGCTTGCATTAGGACCCATGGCGTTCTTTTTTTTACAGAGTTTTATATAGCGCAAATTTGACCCGAATCGGGTATCAGAGTGCTTTACATAGCACCAGTTGCATTACATGAGCACACATTCATTTTTGTTAGGCATGGGGAGATTAAGTGAATTGCCCAGAATCACAGGATGTTCAGCGTCATTGCCGAGACTCGAACCCAGTTTCCTGGATTCGAGGTTGACCGCCCTAGCCATTAGGTAAGGTATACCATTGGTCTTGCGGATACATAAAAGTAGGCTAAATACTTTAAAGGCATAGCTCTAATTAGCTAAGGACCTAGTTTGTGTGTCTATATATGGTTTCTCATTAGACCCTATAAAAATAGCAATTCTATAGTTGTGGCAATTTAACTGCTAGACAATGCAATCAGTTTTACATTGATAAGCACAATGTTTTACAACTATAGCTTGAGGAGGTTTAGTGATGTAATTTGCAACACATCTGCTTAGAGTGTAACAATCACAGTGTGTATTGCAGGAATGTTATGCACTTATTCCATCACTACATCTGTTGCTATTCTACTGCAACTCATTAGTTGTAAAAGGATATTTACTTTTACATTTTTTTATTTTAATTGCTTACAATACATTTAGGCAAAAAGAACTAACATTTACACAATTCATCACAATAAATAGATATGAGTATGGAGACAACATGAATAGGAATGACAATTAATTGAATGCAAAATTGTGCATTTGAATATAACTCAAGACAGGTAAATAATTAAGAATAATTACAAAGTTTTTATTGTCAGAAAACGAGGACAGTGCTCTCAAAAAGAATGCCAATTATGCATTGCTAATTAAAAGACACAATCCTTATAATTATAACATGCTGGTCATGCTGTTACTATGAAATGGTTGGAAATGGCAAAATTGGTTAACTTTCTTTTATATATGTCCATGATATTCAGCATTTTGCTAAATGCCTTTCTCTAGTTTCATGTTTAGGAGCAGACTATAAAGGTTGCAGAAATCTCAACTACAGTGTAGGATTGAAAAAAGCCCTTTTTCTCGCCTCTCACTCCTGCGGCCCGTCCCCCTGCTGATTCCTGACTCCCAGCTGCACTTCCCTCCCCCTTTCCTATTTAATGGCGGCCGCTGTGGGGACGACTGAACAGGACAAGTTCTTCGCCTGCCGCTGCCCCAATACGCCTCCTGGTAGGTGTTTGAGGCCCTCCTACTGTCTGCCTGCATGTTCTTCCCTGCTCTTCTCTTGCATTATTTGTGCATGTAATTGTGTGTTTTGACGCCTGACTTGTGCCCTTTGTCATTTTTTCATTTGTCTTTTTTGGGTGCCTGTTGACTTGTATTTTGGTTTTCAGAGTATGATTTCTGCCACTCGTTTTCCCCCAGTTGACCCCCGCAGCCTCTCTCCCTGCCAATTCCTGCTCCTGCCTCCCAGCTGTACTTCCCTCCCCCTAGTCTATTTAATGATGGCCGATGCGCTGCCGCGCAGTGTATGCGTGCAGCAGGTGCACCACTGGCACACGTACTGGCATACCAAAGGCAAGCCCATCTGCGCCCATCCATGACCTGACGCTGACCTGTGCCTGGGACTCTGGATCTCCTACCTCCCACCGCTATGACTTCACTGCCCTCCTCACACCCAACCCCGGAAGGGACAAAAACTGCCAGCTGTTTACACTGAACACCACCTATGACCAGTTCTCCTGCCAACACTGCCTACAATCCTTCACCATCCACAGCACCCCCACATACATGGCACCCATGCCAGATGTCTTGACCACCGAAGCCATGAAGTGCATCCTCCTCAACGTGCACTCCCTGCACCGACATGCCATAGAGATCTGGGACCTCCTTGACACCCTCTCACCAGACGTCACCTTCTTCTTGGAAACCTGGACCAATGCCTCCTCCACCCCTTCACCACCGTCATTCCCGACGGATACAAGATCCAGAGGAAGGCCGCCCCCACTGCCCAGGAGGAGGACTCACCATCACACACAAGAGGTCCCTCCGACTCTCCACCTCCAGTATGAGTGACTCTCTCTGTAACTCCGAACACCTCCATTTCCAGATCCAGACAAGCCCCAGAATCACGCTTTGCGCCACCCTCACCTACACGACCCCCCTGGGCCTTGCGCTTCTTTCTTCACTACCATTGTTGACCTCATCGCACCCTACACCATCGTGTCCATGGACTAGATACTCATCGGTGACCTGAACTTCCGCCTCGACAACGACAGCGACCAAACTCCACCGCCTTCCTAGACAACCTTGCCAAACTCGACTGAAGCAGCTCATCACCACACCCACTCACAAGGCAGGACACACCCTCAACCCCATCTTCGCAAGAAGGGAAGAACATCCACATCAGCCACACCTAGCAGCCCCTCTGGACAGACTACCACTGCGTACACTTCAATATCAATATCATCACTGCTCATAAGCCCACGCTGCACCTACCACTAAGGAATTGGAGCAAGGTCACAGAGGAGCACCTCAACTCCACCCTTATCCATGCCCCCCATCTGCCACGACAGACGCCACAGGTTCACCGCTGGATCACCAGCTGCACAGACAAGCTCGCACCCCTACGCAACCCTGACAGACAGCCCCTCTGAAGGCCACCTGGTTCACCACAGACCTCCAAGAAGCCAGACGCTCCTGCAGAGATGTCAAAAAATGATGGAGAAACAGCAAAACCACTGATACCCAGACATCCTACAAGAGCGCCATGACAGAATACCACCAACTCATAAGGTCCACAAAGAGGACCTTCATTTGTAGGCTGTTTATACCAATAATAACTGATTAAACCCCACTGAAAGGAAAATAGTGATCACCGGTGTAACACATAAACACTGAAAAAACACCTTCACAACCACAAATTAAGTGCCATTCAAAGAAAGGAAAAGATGAGTGAAAGAATAATTTTTATTTCTTCCTGAAGGGGCCAATACAATGTTACTTTGTTTTACAAGGCAGCAGCGAGAAAGACTGGGCTAACATTATTCTGCTTGAGTTTTGTTGTTTAGAATGTCACTAAAATATTGTTTCTTCTTCTATCTGTTTTTTTTCAGTTTTGTGGTCTTTTGTCTAAAGATGCACTGTTTAGAAGCATGTTTAGGTCTTATTTAGGTATTTTATAAACTGTAGAGAATCAGGAAATATCAAAATCATATTTAATATGTTGGCTACATTTGATTTCACTGATAGCTAAAATGGCTGGTTTCATAAGAATAGTTCCCAATATATATCATCACATTTACCCACAGACAGAGAATGGGTAAAATCCTTTGAAACCTCAGCCCCCTTTTCTAGCGAGTCATTATAGATTGTAGATGAATGGCCAAACAGTCCAGGTAAAAGAGTTTTGAAAAAAACTTTTTTTTATTTTTTTTTTAAAAAGCAAGGAGTATTGACGGGCATATGTGAAAAGAGTGTTACCAAGCATCTGAGATAGTGGTAAAAAAATGACACCAGACATTTGGTAAACATGGAACGCAGTGTCACTTGGAATGCTGCTGCCAAAAAGTTCCTACCAAGTTCATAAAGATTGGAGTGATATTGTTTGTATTTGCAGTAATTCAGCTACACATATGAAAATGTTGTATGGTGACCTGTCAAAATCGATACCTGATCGGAAGTGCTTCCCTGTAGGAGATCCTTGTCACTTTCTAGATAGTATGCTGAAGGAATCTTTACAATCTTCAGAGTTAATGAATAATGCCATTGACTTTGTAGTCCAATCTGGAGCACTGTTTCGGTATGCCCAGGAACTAAAATGCAAATATTTCTAATTTTGTGCTTTGTGTGGCATCAAAGGAAGAGTCATCCTAACTGTCACATAGCTGGTGATTTTCAGTCCTAGAGGCTGTGAAGGCTATATTATCCATGTGGTGCTAGTTTCAGAATTTTTATTTAGTAATGATGCCAAAGGCAAGAAATGTGATGATCTTTGGTCACATTTTGAGAGTAATGTGAAAGAAGTACAGTCTACTGCATGCTTAGGTTTTTACAGGAATACATCAATGATGTAGTGGATCTAATCAAAATACTAGAGCCTGAAAACACCCTTATCTACCAAGTGTTCAGCGTAAACGGTGTAGATCTGAAACATCTCCTTGAGAGTAGGCTGGGCAACACTTTTAGTGACTTTGGCACTGCAACATGTTACATGTTCGAATTCTTGCCACTTGGTAAGCAAAGAAATGTGTTGTAGCAAGTCAGGAAATGTTATTTTATAGTCTATGGGAAATGGCTTGCAATGATGCATAGAAATGTCCCTTCCCCAACCATGGCATTTGAAGGTAATGAAGTCTCACTGAGGTACATGACCACAGACTCACTAAAGAAGTATTGTATGGTGTACTACAATAACTTTGATTTGTAAAAATTTATTTGGATCTCACATACCCTGTACACAAGCTGTCTATACACATACACTATCAGCATCGAAAGCAAGAAATAATTAAAAGCAAAAGATTGCATAAACACCGGAAAAACACTGTTTCTATTATTTTTAATGGTGCAAAAATGTGTAACCGCTGATAAGAACTGTTTTTTTAAGGTATTGAAAACACTGAAAAAAACCCACCAGAATTCACCAAAAATAGAATCTGAAAACAGGAATTCAGTACAAAACTCTCACCAACTCCGGCAATTTGAAGGAATTTTTGAACATCATTCAGCAATTCACCAAACCCCCCCACCCCAGCGAAGCCACGGACATCACACCCTCCCAGTACCTCTGCAGCAAGCGCAGCTCCTACTTCCACCTAAAAATCAAGACCCTCTAAGACAACTTAAGCGAACTGATTCCAGAATCCTCCCTCCCTTCCAGTGATGACGGCCAACCCACCATCACCACCTGTACCAGGTAACCACTGAATATACTACCATGACCATGAAGAGCACCCACTCAGGAGACCCCATGGACCCCTGCCCTCAACACATCTTCCACAGAGCCACCAACGCCATAGCGCCCGAGCTACGCCGGACCATCAATGCCACCTTCGAATCCGGCATTTTCCCCGATGACTGAAAGCAGGCAAAGGTCAAGCCCTTCCTCGAAAAGCCCTCTGCTGACCCTACAGACCTGAATAACTACCGTCCCATCTCTCTCCTTCCCTTTACAGACAAGGTCAGAGAGAAAATCTTCAACGCCCAGCTAACCACCTTCATCGAAGAGAACGCCATCCTCGACTCTTCCCAGTCCGGATTCCGCAACAACCACAGCACCAAGACCACCACTGACATCTGCATGCTCCTCAACCTGAGCCACGCCACTGCCCTCATCCTGCCAGACCTCTTCGCAGCTTTCAACACTGTCACCCAGCACACTCTCACAGCCAGACTCCTTGATGCTAGCATGCGGGGAACCGCCCTCAACTGGATCTGCTTCTTTCTCACCGGCAGAACTCAAAGGATCAGACTTCGACCCTTCCTCTCCGAACCCAAAGAGATCAACTGCAGAGTTCCCCAAGGATCATCGCTCAGCCCTATGCTTTTCTACACCTACATTGCCCACCTTGCCGCCATCGTCAGACAGCATGGACTCGGCATAGTATCCTAGGCTGAGGACACCCAGCTCATCCTCTCCGTCACGAAGAGCCCCGTGGACACCAGACTCAGCTTCCAGGAAGGAATGAGAGATGTCACAGCCTGGATGAGCAACAGCTGCCTAAAGCTCAACTCGGAGAAGACATAGGTCTTCATCCTTGGACCCTCCCCACTGCTTGGGACAACACCTGGTGGCCCCCGCCCCAAGAATCCCATCCACTCCTACTGACCACACCTAGAACATCAGCATTATCCTCGACTCCTCCCTCACCATATCAATTGCGCCGCCTCCACCTGCTTCAAATTCCTGTGCATCCTCCGCAAGACCTTCAAGTTGATCCCACCGAAGCCAGAAAGACCATCACCCACTCACTCATAACCAGCAGACTGCAGTATGGAAACGCCCTCTACGCTGGAATCAACAAATCCCTGCCACACAAACTCCAGACCATCCTGTACAACAAGACCAGGCTCATCCTCGGCACCCCAAGTGAACACATGACCAAACACCTGCAAGACTTCCACTGGCTCCCCGTTGAGAAGAGATTAACTTTCAGGCGACTCACCCACACCTACAAATCCCTCCACAACATCGTACACAAATACCTTTAGCGGAAGTGTCTTTTTTCCATGTACCCAAAAGAAACTTCCACTCAGCAAACCTCACCCTAGCAGAAAACCCACCCATCCGCAGAACTGCAGAATCAAGCCTTCTCCTCCATCGCTGCCAAGGCCTGGAACGAGCTCCCAGTCAACATCAGATGCTCTCCTACTCTGCACACCTTCAAGAAGAGCCTCAAGACCTGGCTTTTTGGCTAACACAGAGCAGCATCCCCCCCACCAGCACCTTAAGACCCTCATGGGTGAATAGCGCACTTAAAATTCCCTGATTGATTGATTGAAAAAGCGGGGTAGCTGATCGATTTTGGTTTCTACGTCATGAATAAATTAATGAAAGAATTCTTTTTTTCATAATTACTTAAAATGTTTGCAAAATTGCAGTACATTATCCAGAATTATAGTATAATACGTATTTCACAACATTGTAAAACATTTATCTAAACGTGTATACAATTTTAGGACTGGCATTTGGTCAGTAATACCAGACTGTATCTAAAATGTGACCTTGTTCTTAAATTCATTGTTTTTAAAATTAAATATTAGCAAAGGTCTGTATTCCCTTGGTTTTAATGGGAAGATAATTCTTATTTCATTGTGAGGCTTATAGGTGCTGTACAATTTTTTCCTGGGAGGGGCTATTTGCCATACTGCTCCTTTTGTTACTTCCGGGGGCTCAAAAGTTGCGACCCCATGTTTTTCCTCTGTGTTGTTTTCAATTAGGGCCCTTCATGTCATGTTCATATATTTGCCAAATTTGGCCAAGTCTGAAGACGCTATACTTGACTGAAGCTGTGCCACTGCATCAGCGCATCTTCTGTTCCCATGTCTCAGGAACATTGGTTTTACCAGAATACGTCAATGCTGTAGTAATTCAGGGCAGCAGCATAGTAGATGTACCAATGATTCAACCCTATAAATAAATGTCCTGCAACTGACTATATTGTTCAGTGATTTCCAAGCCAGGTTCAGTTCTTTTATTGGTAGGGGACTAGGCGCACCCATAAGATTTCCTTCAAACACTTCCTTCCTAGAGGACTGTCTATGTATGGCTGGATTTCTTGCAACTCGTATGATTTAGTTAGGCTGGCCAGACCTCTGTTAACCTTCAGTATTGCTATATGTTCGTTCCTTGATATCTGGTCAGTGTGCTTTTTTAGCACCCTACTTAATGCTAGGTAGTTTAGTTCTTCTTGTGACCAGGATGCTGTAGATAAGTCCAACTCTGGCACTGTCTCCGGGCAGTATTTTTGCCAGGAGTTTGACAATCCCTCAAATATTGTTCTCAGTGCCTCCTTAAGGGATCCTTTGTGAGCTTTTGTCGTCTTGAACCAGAATTTAACCAGGGTGCTCCTGCATTCGTATTTTTGTTGTACACGGCCAAGCTCAAGTTTCTTGTGTACTTGTGGAGCCTAAAAAGCCTTTTATAACACTGGCACTGGGCTTTTTCCATCATCTTTTCCATCTTACCTGGGAATGCCTGTGATGCATACTGATCCAGCGCTCTCACCAAAATATTGCACAAATGACACTATTTACTACCACAAAACTTACACTACAACACTAGGCCCATATCAACAATAGAGCGCTTGAATCATGAGGCGATAAGATCTAAATATAGTTGTTTAAACCATCTGCAATAATCAAGACCAGCTTGTCATTTTAGAAAGTTTATTTTAACACATCTATAAAAACTTAGGTTTTGGTATTTTATTAAACAAGCATTAGAAAATATCATAAAGAAAGATTTATTCAGTATTAATAAAAAGAGCATAAATCAAGAATTATTATTCATTAGCAGGAATAAGTAAAATTAAGCATTTCCAAAATCCTAACTATATCTCTGTCTCTACCCTCATCACCTAGTAATAAAGTAATTAATAAAAACTCCTGTCCTCACGTGTAAAGTCCATCAGCATAACATCGTCCTCCAGAATTCTCGAGCGTAAGCCAACTATGTGTTTTCTGAACCTATTCTTATACCCTAAATTGAGCTGAGCTAACTATTTTTCACATTCCAGCAAACGAATTCTAGTTCTCCATTGGCTGAGCCACCTCGTACCACAGTAAACTGTGACACCTCCTTCTTACATGCCCGGGCAAATTCACTAGTTCATTGTTCATTTAGAAGTCTTGGCAGTTCTTCCTTAGGCTGCTACATTTTGTAGCGACAGCTTCCTTTTAACCTTGAGCTAGTCAGCTCTGAACTCCCGTGGCACGTTAGCAAACGTTAGCAAATTTCTCCAAAAAGTCATCTTTTTAGCAGTTCAATTCAAAACCTTTCAAAATAAAAGCTCAGAGGCCTTTTCCATTCTTCTCAGAATTATTTTCACTTGAGCCATTTTCATCATTAGGCCTCTTTCAGAAAGCGTCAATTTTCTGCGCCACTGTCCCTGCGCCACTTTTAAAAGGGTACTATTTTCCTGCAGCCATCTCTAAGCTTCATTTGTAAAACTATTATATAAACAAACACAAAGAATAATTAATGAAAGAAATACAGTTTGTTCTGTTGCCTCCCATCATTGCTAATAATTAACCCATTAGTCTAAATTACCTAGCAGTAAAGCACAAATAAAGCAGCATTTTATATCTACCAGTCTTCATAAATCCATAAAACCTTATGTGCACCTAGAATAGTAGAAATGACATTACATAGACAAGGGAAGCAAAATAAGCACATGCCTTTATTTTAAAAACAGCTGCTATTAGTTATGACATGACAATAGACAAGATTAATTTATTATTTTCTACATACATAAGAATGCAACATAATGCACATTTATGAGCACACATGTTAATTTCCCACGTGTTCTGTAATGTAATGTAACTTTAAACTAGGTTGAATTAGCATACACATAGCACAAATTGTTAGCATTATTAATTTATTTATGGAAGTGTGACTTCACGGGTTTAAACAAATTTCTGTTTTCTATCCCGCTCCATCAACTCCCTCATCTGGTGATTAACAAATCACCACACCACCACCCAATATTTTAGCAAAGATTTTATCTAAGATGAACATGATTCAATTTCACCTGTTTTAGTATTTCTAAAGACTTATCTCATCAGTTTATCTACAATTCTCATATTGAGTTTTAAGAAACCCCTCTAGTTCTATTTCTTTCTCTTGTGTAACATACAACTAAGCTTCAATAAATGTGTTGCAAAAACTATAACTAATAAAATGTCTGTATCTTGCTTGTCATATTAACTTTAAACTTCTCCTTGTTAATTTCTAAAAGAACAATAACCTAAATTAACCAAAGCAGAATTATATTTTCATTAAGCTTGCAAAGAAAAATAAAACAAAAATTTTAAAAATTTTACCTAAATTTTCTAAAAATTTCTAACCATTTCTAACACCCCCCTTTTTCAAAATTTTTTTTTTTTTTTTTTTTTATATACTCCTTAAACCTTCTAACAGTTTTTCTTCGACCTAATGTCACAAATTAATTTTTCAGCTAACAGTATTTCTTCGACCTTGTGTCATCTAACAAGATTTCTTCAGCCTTATGCCAAAAACAGAAACCTAAAATTTAACAGGTATGTACTTCAATCATTGTCACTTTTGTTTTCAATCTCTTTTTGACTGTGACTATTTACCTCCATTACAGGTATCACTTCTATTTTCTTTCCTGCCTCACTTTTCTTTTCAGAATCCTTTTGACTTGATATCTCATCAATCTGTTTCTTTGATCTGTATTTCAATTTGAATTTTAGGCCTTCAATTTCTCCTGGCCATTCATCACATTTTCTTGGTAATTTCTTCTTTTGCTTGGTCACATTACATTCTGTTCTCCAAGCTCCTTTTCTGAATTTTCTTATTTGAGAATCTTCATCATTCTCATCAGTTTCAGTGTCAGAAATTTTCATTCTGGACTCAGGTACTTCTTTACTCAGCAGCTTCACTCCGTTAGGAACGTCATCTTTGTAGCTGGTACTTGGCAATTCATTTTCTTCTTCTTCAATTACCTTCAACTTCCCAGTTTCAGAATTCCTGTTCCTGCATTCAGAGCTACTTTTCTGCTTTTCAATACTCTCCTGGTCTTGAATCACAATCTGATCACATTCTTCTTCTGCTTCTTTTTCTGGCAGATTTCCATCATTTTCTGAGTCTTCAGTCACAACTTTCAAGTCTTCTTCAATCAAGGCTTGTTTTCTCTTCATGTTCTCCAGATGTCGACCAACTTGTCGATCTTCAAGATCTGGATTCTCTTCAGGCTCTTCTTCAGAATCTGAATCTTCAATTGTGACACTATCCTCATCAGGATTTTCAGGTGTAGATACACGAAAAGTATGGCCAGTGTCAATCCACCTCTTCAGTCTTTTGCACTTCACTGTATTTGTTGTGACAAGACTGATTGGCCTCCTTTTCTGCCACCTTGGCACTAGAGAATTCCCTTTTAGACGAACCTTTTTCCTGATTCTTTTTCCTGGTAACAATTCAAGTACTTGCTCTTTTTCTCTTGTTTGCACTTCAGTTTCATCTTCATCAAACACAGAAATCATTTCATCTGATAAATTTCTGCAGTTCTCCAAATTGATGCTATCATTGATAGTCATCATTCTTTTCTCTGGTATAAATGTTTGTCTCATGACCTTGTCCATCATTATCTCACGTGGACTTAAATCTGTCTTTTTATCAGTAGTGTTTCTCAAAAACATCAAAACAAGTGGAAGGACATCTGTCCACTTTGTACCTGCAGCTAGGCACATTTCTGCATCTCTGACTTTTATAGTAACATTTTCATGTTCCTCAACATCTATTCTATCTGTACAATGGAACAGTCTGTTTTCAATATGTCTTTTGCCTTCTGATAACTTTGCAACAGTAATTTCATTATGTCGCATCTGAAATGTTTCAAACCATTTTGTAATCAAACAGAAAATCACAAAAATGTAGCACAGTTTGTCATGTAGTGACATCTCACAGAAATCCATTTGTAATCTGGTCAATGAACCACTCTCCTGTAATTCCGTTCCCAATCTCACAATTGTTCTCTTAATTGTGTTCACTTGCTGATATGTCAGACACCTCTGGTAAAGAAATTCTGCAATTTTATGGTACATTCTGCCCATGTCAGTAATCATGCTATTTGATAAAACTACTCTACCATCTTTGTGTGACAAAATCTCATCCTCATCTCGCTGTCTGAAATCTGTACTCAACCATGTGTTTCTCAACCATGTGTTTTTCTCCTCATGAGTTGCTTCATCTTGTAAGTCTTTGACTCCCTGCCATGTTTCAACTACAGATGTTAGTATTAGTGAACTCAAAGCATGTTCATCATTCATTTTGTATGCTGTACATATCACAACAGCAAACCTTTCTGTCAATTGAATATCATCAATCAATCTTTTAATTAAATTTGCATTTCTGAAAAGTGAACCTGCAGAAGTCAATGTTTCAATCTGTTGATCAATTGTATCCTTTATTTTAATGTCTTCACTCAAAAGAACATTATTTTCATTCCAACATTCTGGAAGTGCATTTAATCTTTTTGGACTATTTTCTTGTTCTTTAATTAATCCTGTATCTGCATTGTCCATCTGTTCATTAACAAAAATTTGTAATGGCAATGAAGCCATCTCAATCTGTTGAGTCATTACCTGTCGCTGTATTTGTAACTGTTCATTCAGCTCATTTATCTCAATCTCCTTTTCATTTGACCATAATTTTGACTCATCAGTCTGTGTCAATTTAATTAAGTCAATGTCAGACTTCTCACTTACCAGAACTGAAGTCATTTCTGTTTCTTGCTCGGTTGTAGTCCCTACTAATTCAATCTCAAGTACAATAGAATAAACTTTTTCAGTTAATGGGACCTTTAAATTTGCGGAACTAATTTCATCCTTTCCCAGCACAGGGACTATCTCTGTTTCCATAATTTTCATGGACTCCTTTAAATCATTTGATGAATTTACATAATCAGGAATATTAATTCCAGATGTACCAGACATTTCATCATGATTTTCTATCGCATCAATTTTAATAAAATTCTGAACTGGCACTTTATCAGTTTGATCTGACACTTTTGGCGTTGTATTAACCTGTTCTGGGGGTCTTCTTGAATTTCTGTTCTGATCCATATTCACAATATCAATTTTACATTGATCTATATTTTCTACTCTGACACTTTTATTATTTATTTTCGCTAATTTGGGAATCTTTAATTTGCTCTCGCATTTGGCAACAACCTTTTTCATTTTCTTGTACAAGGAAGACATTTTATTTCTTTTTATATAATTCGGTAAATTTACTCTTTAAATTTTGCCTTGCAGCGTTTGCTGATCAATTAATTAATTAAATACTATCAGGTATAGAAAACCTTATAATTTGGTCGATCTAATATATCTCCTAATTTACCTGTATCACTAAATTTAATTAACCTGTAAAGAAAAATATCAATTTGGAAAAACAATAGCAACTCAAAATATTTATTTATAATAATAATATAATCACATGTGTTTTAATTGTACTTAATTTTTCACTTACACACCTTCTGCAACATATACCTGTAAAAAAAGAAAACCTAATCTGTTTTGCCTTAATTTACATATAATTTCTTGCTGCTACCTTGAACACAGCGCAAACCTCCTAATTACACCAGTAATTACAGTAACTAACAAAATTAATTTAATTACTACTACTTAATATTGCATTAATTAATAATTAATATCCTCACTTTAATCACCTTTGATGCTATTATCCTAATATATCTACTATTTTTATTCACTAATTAACAAAATGTGTTGTTTTAAATTTAAAAAAAAACAATTAATAAAATGAAGCTTAAAATGAAGCTTTAGGCATTTATATTGTGGAAAAACTAAATCTCCAGCAAAAAGTAAACAATGTGCATTTAGCACAAGTGTTTCAGCTAATCAATGTGTTGCTACCCAATGCTCTACTAATCCTAGTGCCTGCCAGAGTTTTAACCAATCCAGTCGCAGCTTTTGTATAATACTACAGTGTTCCTAGCTAATCAAGACACATCAAGCTTGTTCTTAATGAATTTTAGACAAATTAATTTTTTAACCAAGCCAGCAACTCTTAGTCAGACATTAGAAACCCTCAGAGTGTAGCACGATTTGTTTATTATCTCAGATTCAGCACTTGGCAGCAAGTCATTAATGCACGAAGCTCTGACCAATCAGGTCGTAATTCGTAATAGGACACGTCACAGCCAGCTCCAGCGCTGTTGACAAATTACACACAACATAACAGCTCTGCCAATGTGTATGTTGCTGCTACTGCAGTCTCTCTCCCCTCGCGCTTCGCTTTGGGAAGTATTTTTAAATAGCAAGCAATCTCTGGGCATGTAATACGTAAGCCATAGCTTATTTAACAAATAGTAGAGCCTCGCCCAATCAGAACGGGGCTCACGGAGCCTCACTCTATCAGAGCGCGGCTCTGCCAATGACGCGACGGCCTCTGGACCAAAGGGAGCGCGGCTTTGGCTATGACGCGACGGGACTTCATCCAATGGGAGCGCGGCGGCTGACACAAGCAGCCGCTGCAGATGGCAGCTCTCCCCTTCGCTCTTTCTCTCGGCAAACAGCCCCTCCCTCACTAAATTTGATTTTTAACAGCGCGCTACACTAAAACGGGGTCTTTTAATCTAAAGACGCTTGTTATGACCAAAATTCTCGTTAAAAGACACTCCAGTCACTTCAATTAATCGGAGTGATATTTCATTGTGACACTTTGGGTGCTAGACAGCTGTTTTTATTCTTAGTACAGCGCGCTTATCACACGCATCAGTTTTTAATTTAGCAGCATTATTAAAACGAAGGGAACAACAGTGGAGGCTTAGCTAGTTATTCCATAACAACGCCTCAACCAATCAGGGGGCAGCTTTTCATTATCAATGCTGACGCTCTAGCCAATCCGAGCGCGGCAATTCTGACGTAAGCAGCTGCTGCAGCTGCAGGCTC
The DNA here is from genome assembly GCF_964261635.1 of Lissotriton helveticus. Classification (NCBI taxonomy): domain Eukaryota; kingdom Metazoa; phylum Chordata; class Amphibia; order Caudata; family Salamandridae; genus Lissotriton; species Lissotriton helveticus. The sequence continues at coordinate 871,136,092 of NC_136068.1, read as the reverse complement.
TCTCCCCACACGTTCTCACTCCTAAAACAGCCCCTCCCTTACAATTTTCGATCGGGGCACTTTTAAAAGGATTTAAATAGCGCGCAATGCTTTTTAGTGTATTTAAACACTGCACAATACTTTATAAAGTCTTAGAATGGTACAGACTTTACCTAGAACATTCCTAAGTACCTTAGAATTACTTTTGGTACATTTTAGTGAATATATAAAACGAAACACATCTGTCTGCTTCTCTAATTAGGATAGTTTACATACATTCAAGTATCCACACTTCGGAATAGTCGGCGCTATTCACACTAAGGATAATTTCCATTTGCCAGTAGAGCAACTCTTACCCTACCCTTCTAACACGTAAGAATATGAACTCATTTTCCTCTGAACGCACCGCGAAGTGACAGTATCTAAGAGTTCCACTTGACCATACCTTACAAAACAATCTCACACTTTCACACTGAAAAATCCCTAACTTGAGTCACACATGAAATCCGTACAGGACTCTCACCTGTTTATAGAAATCATGCACCGTTAGCAAAATAACACCGTTATCCGTACAGGGCTCTCACCTGTTTATAGATATAAAACATGTACCCGTACAGGACTCTAACCTGTTTATAGATAATCATGCACCGACATTACCCTGCCCTTCACTCAAGCTCGAATATAACTAATACTCTTATCACAGTGAGTTTTATGGAAGGCGCTTTGTCCCTATTCTCATGCTGCTCTAATTTCTTAGAAAACCCTCACTTTTACAAGATTCACACCTAGCCCTAAAACTGTGTTGCACGGCGACAACACTGTATTGCACGGCGACAATACTTCTGGTACACGGCGATACCAACAGTGATACTCGGCGATATCACAGAAACAGATCAGATATTCTGCATGACTACCTTCTCATCACACAGTTTTTGTACCGGTACACACATAGCACAAAATAAACAAACTCAACATGTGTTAAAACTTAATCCTATGAATTTACCAACATATATGTATCATGCATGTAACATGTATGTCAAAAACAACATATATAAACCGTCCGATGGCTACCAGAAATTGATCCAGCGCTCTCACCAAAATATTGCACAAATGACACTATTTACTACCACAAAACTTACACTACAACACTAGGCCCATATCAACAATAGAGCGCTTGAATCATGAGGCGATAAGATCTAAATATAGTTGTTTAAACCATCTGCAATAATCAAGACCAGCTTGTCATTTTAGAAAGTTTATTTTAACACATCTATAAAAACTTAGGTTTTGGTATTTTATTAAACAAGCATTAGAAAATATCATAAAGAAAGATTTATTCAGTATTAATAAAAAGAGCATAAATCAAGAATTATTATTCATTAGCAGGAATAAGTAAAATTAAGCATTTCCAAAATCCTAACTATATCTCTGTCTCTACCCTCATCACCTAGTAATAAAGAAATTAATAAAAACTCCTGTCCTCACGTGTAAAGTCCATCAGCATAACATCGTCCTCCAGAATTCTCGAGCGTAAGCCAACTATGTGTTTTCTGAACCTATTCTTATACCCTAAATTGAGCTGAGCTAACTATTTTTCACATTCCAGCAAACGAATTCTAGTTCTCCATTGGCTGAGCCACCTCGTACCACAGTAAACTGTGACACCTCCTTCTTACATGCCCGGGCAAATTCACTAGTTCATTGTTCATTTAGAAGTCTTGGCAGTTCTTCCTTAGGCTGCTACATTTTGTAGCGACAGCTTCCTTTTAACCTTGAGCTAGTCAGCTCTGAACTCCCGTGGCACGTTAGCAAACGTTAGCAAATTTCTCCAAAAAGTCATCTTTTTAGCAGTTCAATTCAAAACCTTTCAAAATAAAAGCTCAGAGGCCTTTTCCATTCTTCTCAGAATTATTTTCACTTGAGCCCTTTTCATCATTAGGCCTCTTTCAGAAAGCGTCAATTTTCTGCGCCACTGTCCCTGCGCCACTTTTAAAAGGGTACTATTTTCCTGCAGCCATCTCTAAGCTTCATTTGTAAAACTATTATATAAACAAACACAAAGAATAATTAATGAAAGAAATACAGTTTGTTCTGTTGCCTCCCATCATTGCTAATAATTAACCCATTAGTCTAAATTACCTAGCAGTAAAGCACAAATAAAGCAGCATTTTATATCTACCAGTCTTCATAAATCCATAAAACCTTATGTGCACCTAGAATAGTAGAAATGACATTACATAGACAAGGGAAGCAAAATAAGCACATGCCTTTATTTTAAAAACAGCTGCTATTAGTTATGACATGACAATAGACAAGATTAATTTATTATTTTCTACATACATAAGAATGCAACATAATGCACATTTATGAGCACACATGTTAATTTCCCACGTGTTCTGTAATGTAATGTAACTTTAAACTAGGTTGAATTAGCATACACATAGCACAAATTGTTAGCATTATTAATTTATTTATGGAAGTGTGACTTCACGGGTTTAAAGCAAATTTCTCCAAAAAGTCATCTTTTTAGCAGTTCAATTCAAAACCTTTCAAAATAAAAGCTCAGAGGCCTTTTCCATTCTTCTCAGAATTATTTTCACTTGAGCCATTTTCATCATTAGGCCTCTTTCAGAAAGCGTCAATTTTCTGCGCCACTGTCCCTGGGCCACTTTTAAAAGGGTACTATTTTCCTGCAGCCATCTCTAAGCTTCATTTGTAAAACTATTATATAAACAAACACAAAGAATAATTAATGAAAGAAATACAGTTTGTTCTGTTGCCTCCCATCATTGCTAATAATTAACCCATTAGTCTAAATTACCTAGCAGTAAAGCACAAATAAAGCAGCATTTTATATCTACCAGTCTTCATAAATCCATAAAACCTTATGTGCACCTAGAATAGTAGAAATGACATTACATAGACAAGGGAAGCAAAATAAGCACATGCCTTTATTTTAAAAACAGCTGCTATTAGTTATGACATGACAATAGACAAGATTAATTTATTATTTTCTACATACATAAGAATGCAACATAATGCACATTTATGAGCACACATGTTAATTTCCCACGTGTTCTGTAATGTAATGTAACTTTAAACTAGGTTGAATTAGCATACACATAGCACAAATTGTTAGCATTATTAATTTATTTATGGAAGTGTGACTTCACGGGTTTAAACAAATTTCTGTTTTCTATCCCGCTCCATCAATACCCAGCAACCGCAAGGAGTTTAGATTTTGTGACTCTCATGATGGGTTTTGTGGTAGGGCTATATAGTTTGCCTTGAAGTTTGCAGAGGGCGTAAATGGGGGCTTGTATTTTGGCTTGAGTCTTGGCCTGGCGCAAGGTTGCCTTGCCTTTGTCGTTCAGCCATGCGCCTAAATATTGATATGCTCTTTCTGTGGCTATGCTGTTGTTACCCAGTCTCCACTTTAAACCTACATTCTTCAGGTGTTTACCAAACACCACAGCTTTTGTTTTACTGAGGTTGGCCACAAGTTCATTGTCCAGGTTGTAGTTGTTTAGTGCATTCAACCCTCTTTGTAAACCTACTCTGGTGTGATCACCAGATCATCAGCATACTGAAGTATATTTAGTCGTTTCTGTCCGATTTTTGGGATTACCAAACTTGCTCCTTGTATAGCTTTCCCCAGGTCTGCCATGTAAAGATTAAAGAGTGTGGGTGCTAAAACGTAGCCCTGCTTTAGGCCGCGCTAAGTTGACATCTTGTGTGTGACTGTATCCCCCACGAGTTTGATCCTCACCACATGTTGGTATACAATGACATCAATGCCTTCAATAGTTTTACGGGGATCTTCCAGCGTGACAATTTGTGCCACAGCTTACTTCGATTAACCCCAAAGAAGGCGGCCGAGTAATCTATGAAACATGCAAATACTGGCAGGTTTTTACCGGAGTTTGCCTGATATGCCAGGAACAAAAGTGCCATAATGTTATCTATATTGGAGCAGCCTTTTTGGAATCCGGTCTGGTAAAAAGGTAGTATTTCATTATCCTCTATCCAGGCTGTTGCTTTACCTTCGATATCTAGCAAGGCAATGAGTCTATAATTTTTAGGGTCGGTTTTTGCTCCCTTCTTATAAATTGCTTGCAATAGAGGGCATCGGTTTTAGGTCACAGAATGATAATACTTGACCTTGTAAGTGTTTTAGCACTTTTGAAATTTAGCTGGGGCAAAACACTGAGCTTCCTTGTTTGAGGTGAATGCTAAGCTATTCTTGTTGAGTCCTCCTTCAATCACCAGCCATCTTTGCCTTGCACCAGCTGCACTGATATTTAAAAGTTATTCAGTGCACACTTCTATGTTGTAAGAAGGTCTATCTGGTTGTCGAGGGGCATGTTTGTAATTTTTGGAAGGAGGAACTCAGATTCATTACATCCTTGGCTGAAATAAAAATCATAAAATATCAAATGCCACTGAAAGAGCATAAAATAAATGATCTCTACATTTAAATAAATGATCACTACATTTAAATAAATTATCACTATATTTACCTTAGAGGCCAAAAAATACGTAAATTATTTTGCATACCAATACAGTAGTTTCATGCAAATAATGCCAGATACAATATTTTGTTAGTTACGTTTCATTAAGTTTTATTGCACGTCTTCAATGGGAAACTACAAAAGGTAACTAACTTGGTCCACTTCCACCCTGCCCCCAGGCCTCCTCCCTGCAATGATGTGGTTCCTTCCAGAACACGTCACTATTTAACGTATTTTGAGTCTGTGCTCTCCCAAGCTATCAGTTACTTCTGAAGTTTGCTACTTGCATTGGTTGCATAAATTTCAGTTTGGTTTCCATCTAGATGTATAGGCAGGCTGGTGTTAAGGTATCGCCTAGCCCTTACTGCCCCTCTTACCATCTCCCTGATCCCACACATACTGAGTGTTTGTATGAGAGCCCACCACACAGGCCCTCAACATCTCCCCTGATTATTACAAGCATTCTTTGCTTATCAATTCTTTAGAATAAATATTGCATCAGAAAGTCTTTAGATCTATGGCAAACATAGTCCTTGTTTGGTAGGTCACTTGAATGAGCTAGAGCTTTAATTCATGTAGAATGCTGTTATGATTTGTGGAGTCATTCAGCCCCCTAACCATGTAGGTTGTGATGGTTAGAACAGGCATTTTTGTGGCTGTGACCCCATGCTACATCATCACCTTGGGGACTGTCTCCAGGGCTCCTAGTACTTCCCGGGTTTTAAAGCATGGGCTTAGCTTCTCTCCTCTACCCTTCTCCACATCCCCAACAACAAGTACCCCCAATCTTTAACAGCGTCATGTCATGTTGGCAGACTGAGGTCTGCTTCAGCGTGTTGAATAAAGGGTATGTAGTCTGCTTTACAACGGTGTTCATTTGCAACCTGCTCCCCTACGGATCACTTTCAATGTAAAATGTTTGTCTAGCGATGGATCCTTGCTACCAGCAAATGTTAGATTTCTTATCACTTATCTTGCTCTATCATCTAGTTATAGCTCCCTATGCTCTGTTTCTCTTGACTTTTGGGCGGTATTTTGGTAATTAGTATAGTATATTTAAACCAAAGTTTTGGAGCATGAGTGCACCATATAGCTAAATTAAGAAAGCAAGTTTAGATGAGGACCATGGTTAGCATTTGGCAACACTGTATGCTGAAGGGGCAAAGTGATAATACCTGCAGAATAGCTAAAGTGATGTATAATGATATAATGACACAGGAGAAAAGGACACAACTCAAATCTGAATCACAGAAGCTAGCTGAGGCGCATCAAAAGCTGCTATCCCATGTAATTGTCAAATCAATGCATGATTGAAAAGTATATGAGGACTGGTGATGGAAAAATGCTAGCAGAGAAAGCAGACATTTAATAAAATTGTAACAGAGAGCCCTATAACCGAGGTTTTCACAACTATATGGTGGCCCAAAAGAACACATTTTAAAAACTGAGGAGAAAAAGCTTTAAAAAAAAAGACAATTTAAATGGGTGGTTCCTAGAGATTCACACATTGTCATCATAACTTCCATGTGTAAAGTGAATTTGATGATTGGAGGCTACCTTTGATGTAAATTGAGGGTTGAAAGTTCAAAGAGAGTACATTTCATGGATTCTGTCTCGATAGTAGGTGTGGTGCACGGTGAATACATCCCAATTCCAAGTGAGGGTATACATGATTGAACCCAGTGATTTCCATCCAGTACTTGCAGATGACGGTCAGAATCTATTGTTGGCCATGTTCTCGAGTAGCAAGCTCAGAATAGGGTATTGTTATGTACTGTTTTACCAGTGCTTCACCATTTTAATAGAGGGATTGGGAGAACAAGTTAAACATGACTCAAACTTTCAAGTATTGGATTATCCCATTTTGGTTGGAAAATAAAGTAGATAGAATAGGGAAAGGTTATGATCAGCGCACCTTACATTAAAAGGGTACTTTTCCTTTTATTGCGAAGACAAGTTGTTCCTGAACTAATCACTATTTAACACAGGTGGGAACCACGTTACCTATAGACCTCATCCAACCTTACACTTACTGGTATGTTTCTGTACCCTGAATAATGTTTGCAATAGTATCAGAACACAAGAGTGAACCATATTCTCACTACGGACTTGGGGTAATTTGAATTAACCCTTAATAAAAGATGCACAATAATCAATGCAACCCAAAGGTAGTTTTACTAGGGACATAAAAAACAACAAAGTGAGTGCCAGTGGGAAAAACGTGCCTGATACTCTTGTTAGTATTGATACACACATGTGAAGAAAGTGATCATTGTGAATATCATGTAGTCAGAACAAACATGTTCTACTCTACATAGGCATGATTCGGAATATTTTTGGGTCCATGGTGTAAGTCAATGATGCTTTGATCCTGTGTAGAATAGAGGGGTCATCTGTGGCTGCTGCTGGTAAGAGCAGTGGGGCCAGGTGCAGGGGATTTTGAGAGACGACCATGAAGGAAAATGAAATAAAGAATAAATTTTCCCTCGTGGTCGTCTCTCGGAATCCCCCTCACCTGGCACCACCGCCCCACTGCTCTTACATGCAGCGGCATCGGCTGAGAAAGGTCATCAACAGGACTCTTAAGTATGGGGAGCCAGAGAGAGAATTTAATTCAATATCATAGGCACTAGCAATGCGAGGAAGGCATGGCCATCTGTTTAGGAGGAGGGCCACTGAGGCCTGGGGCCGAAAAGGATGGGTGGCAGGAGGGATTGTCTGGCAAATTTTCTCCAATGGGAACACAATTTGGGCAGCCATCTGGCAAGGAATACGGGATGAAGAGTTGTTCAGAAGTTTAATCACATCAATCCGAATCCAGCAGTCGGTCGCAGCATGGATTGATATGTGGTGTTAGTGTCGTGGGGTCAAAGATGAGATTTTATCTAACTGAGGCAATAGTCTGGAGTTCTATGATCAACAGTAGCCAAGGTGAAGCAAGAGAAAAATAAGGAGGGTGCTTACAAGAGCCCCTGCAGCAAGGATTGAGTTGTTCAATTGACCTATTTTGGAACAGTTCTGGACCTGCTCCCATAAGCCCCTCGGTGCTGAATTTACCTTTCCCTTTGGCTCATTCAGCTTGTCTAGTATGAGAATCAGAAAGTACGGGTCCTTATTGAGTAAAAAGAGACAGCATGTACCATGTATCGTACATCCAACAGCACATCTTGGATTGCCAAGAACACGCTAGAACTCCTTTGCAATCTCGCACTAGGACCTTAATCAGGGCACAAGTCCTAAAAACGTAAGTGAGGAAAATAATCTAATTAGGCAGTATGCAAGTGTCATCACGGCGTGCGAAAACATGGGGCGTGACATCACGCCGCACGACATCACTGCGTGTGACATCATGGTGCACAACATCATGGTGCATGACACCACACATGGCATAACAGTAATTGACATCATAGAAAGTGGTATCACAAGCCACAAATTTACAGGAAGTGGCATCACAAGAAGTGACATCAGATCTAAAGTCCTCACATATATGTTTAGCAGGTCTATCATATGTACGTTTGAGCGCATTGTGAGGATAATAGCACAGTGAACTATGGAAGATGATATGTGACTTCTACACCTTGCAATCCCCCAGTTGTATGTAACACATCCTATACATTCATTGACAAACATAATGTATTGTACATGTAATATGCACGTGTTGATGTAAAGCACCCCGACACCCTGCATTGGGATGAGTAGGGTTCTACAAGAAGAAATTGTGGTATTTAAATTATTTCAAGGCTTCCTCAGGGAAAGTAAGCTCTATATAAATGCAATTTGCTTCCTGTTAATACTGGGAAAGACCAACACATCTGACATTCTTACAGTGCATATCTCCTAAACAGGTACTGAACAAAGTGAAAAGCTGCCTCTCTTAAGTATGTGTGAAGTGCTAACAAGGTGTGAGCCTTTGTTTCCCCTCTGCTTCATTTGCATCAGGTGTGAGGCTCCTGACTGCTCCCAGCCAAGAGACTGCGATTAAAAGGAGGCCTGATGACCCCTCAAATTTGGTCTTTGTTATGAGACCAGCAGGAGTCTTAAATAAGAAAGCCCCGTCCCCGCCTGCACGTTGTTGCAGATGGAAAGCAGACAACGTGCAGGCGCCGCTGAAAGTGTCCCTGTGTTTGAAATTGACACTGGAACGAGTTCATCACATTATTCAATGGGCACCACATTCTTGGCAGTGGACGGCATTAACTCTGTGAAAATAGTGGGTGGACGCCATGCCATGACCTAGATCTAGAGCAGAACAAGTGGCATGCTCTCACAGTTGTTTTAGGTTTAAGCAGATTTCATCCATTTAGAGTTCTCATTTAACCCAGCTCATTACAATATGCATGTGTTTGGGAGATTGAAAATGTGGTAAGTAATGTTTCCCCATCTCTAACCACAGATCTAACCATACTTCCATTGACTAACAAACATGGGAGGCCGTGAACAAAGAGAAGTTATTTACTTTCTACTTAGGGCAGTCATAGCATTATTCCATTATAGTGTGCAAGCGCGATAAATAGAATATATACAAATATATCACAGAATTAACAGGCTAGTAAAATCGCTGTGTCACCAGCATAGATTAATGATGATGCCTGAGCCCTGTGCCAAAGGGCCACGTGCTCTTGCGGAAGATACGCATGGGTGCAGGAAATAAATGCAAAGATTATAGATATATATAAGAGTTAATGTCCTTGTAGGGCTATATTTCCTATTTAGCTGTTGCTTCTGCATGCTGTTACTGCAATTCCACTTACTTCACGATGTTTTGGTATTTTAAATAAGATGCTTCTTGGTGATTTAAACAAATGATAAATGCAACTTGTACTCACTGTCCTTCTGTGTTTTCTGTTCCAGATGGATATTGAATTCTCCAGAGAATTTTAAGGCACGTCCCTGGATTTAAATCTCCTGAATTACTTCAAGTGGGTTTTACTTCACTAGTTTACTTTTCCTTCTTAAGACATTTTAATTTGCCAGTGGTGTGCACAGTTTCAAATCTACAGATGGCTAATCTGCTTCTTAAAGTAGCCAAGTTTTGTGTGCATGCATATGTCCTTAAACGTGCCAAACTGACTTAGCAGTAGTAGCTGCATGTTTGTGATCTATAAATTAAATGCTGTGAAATAATTCTTTCTTCATTACCTTCCTTTATTTTTTTTTTAAAGCATTGTGTATTTTTCAAAACGGATGTATAATACAATGTATAGGAAACGTGATGTATAGTTTGCCTGTTTTCATATGCAACAGGTTACCATAAACATTTTCTGCAGTGGTATGTTATGTTAATTTCATGTATTATGTACACGATCATCGAAGACTTCATGGCGCTGGAGAACATAGGGTATACTCACAAAAATACATACATACGTTTTCTTACGTTAATGATTGAAAATGTAGTGCCCTTAGTATTCAACCTCTCATTCTTTTACTCATAAGGAGAAATTCTAAGAATTACTGTTTTACATATTCGCTACATTTTCTGCGAGGTCATATATATGCCTGAAAATGAGAGGATAACATTTGACCACGTTTAGAAAGGAGACTTAAAGGATGTGCCTTAACTTCCGAAAAGAATGACGTGCTTCAATTCTGCGACTCTGACAATCGATGTATCAAAACAATGCAGCTCTTACTCTTTGTGGATCATATGATATGCCAGGGCATATATATATAATAGTGTTTATTCAACAACCTAGGAAAGCAAAAATGTGGACCTTTTTAAAATCTGCTAATGATAGACTCAATGGTTATGTGCAGTGGCAAGGGAGGTTTCTATAATCATTATTCAAAATCTAGGTATATGCTACATTGTTTTATAGTTCTGATAAAATGCATAATATTTTCTGATCTGGCAATTGGCATCTGATTTTAATTGTTATTGATGTGTAAAAATGTATGTCTTGTTTGTGGTTATCTGTAATCGAGTAAGCAGTTTATGACTGTCTGACACAATACTTAGAAGGGCACATACATCAAGGAAAGTTCAACACACTCTCTTTCCTAAGGAGTTGAATGGCTTATAGCTCACAAAAGTAATCTGCAGTATGTCGGATGCTAAACTCGGTCCCCTTCTCAGGTTAGCATGATTAGTGAAGGGTCCCCTCTCTGCCTCATTTATTCTGCTTACAAACTTTGTCATGTGACCATATGCAGGGTTTTCCTACATTTTTTGTTGTGAGTGATGGATGACACCAATGATTTTTGCATCTCAAGTCTTACTGGTGTTACTCCAGGTTTCTGGGCTGTTCGGGGGAATTCAAACAATGTGCTTCTTTATTCTTTATGGACAAAATATTTGGAGAGGTACATTGTTACTGCAAAACTAACCTCTGCATCTATCGTGTCCGTTTTTACAGCTCTTCTGCATTGGTGTCAACAGTGGTGTAACTGATCAGAACATATCTGAACTAGGATGCCCTCGGAGTTATACATTACAAAAGATATATGGACCTCTCTCCCATACAGTTGAAGAGTTGAATTTTCAATTACCTGTAGTAGACACTCACTGACTGTAGGTAACTTCCTTGAACATCACACGTTAAAGTAGTCTTTTTATGAGTGCAAGGCATCACTTGAAACTCAAAAAACACAGTTTAAACTGACAAAAATAGACTTGATGTCTACGAGAAGTGGAACTTTAGCCTTCGATGTTGGTAATGTCTTAAAAGTTTGTGTACACCTGCAAGCATACTTCTTTGATGGTGATCGCTCAATTTCTAGAATGACAAAGGGAGAGAACGCCCCCAAAAAGGTATGGATGACTTGAGGAGTGGATTTTGCCTTGGGAAAATACTTTCACTTTGAACAGTACATGTTATTAAGTAAAACTGTATACATACCAGGACTTTTAATATGTGGATTTGTACACTATCTCAAGTAAACATGGAAGTGAAATTACTTCACTTTGATTTAAATGAGACTTAGTAAGTACTCATGGTACACTTTGACTGTCAAAGCATTTTAATAGCAGTAATAGAATCATTTGTGAATTCTAAAAGTATCACTGTGCTCCTAAACGTGAGAGGGAAGCAATGGGTGATCTAAGTACTTAGATCCACTGTGTCTTTGTCTCAGCGTTCCTCTGTTTTATAAGTATTTTTTTTTAAATCAATGATATTTTGGATGATTAGGGCATTTTCTATTTATTTTGAAATTCACTTGGTGTTTGTGTGAAACATGTTACTGACACACAGTATACATGCATCAATCATGCAATACGTTTTACAGTTATTAAAAAGTTTCTTGGTGGTGGCAGACGCCAGATAGGTCATTTTTTTCTTCCTTCTAGGGGGGTCAGCCTGGTTTTATAATCTGCGTGTGACATCTTTAGTATATGTTCTCTGTGTAGTGATTCTTCTGGTGATGTAATACCATTCTTCTGAAAAGGGTGTCAGTGTTCTTTTACAGTCTGCCAAGTGCATTCTGCTCTTGTGCGACCCACAATGTACGTTTAGTTGATTGCATTGTTTTACTATTATGGATGTTATGTGATTTCTTCAGAGGATGGTAACTGATACCAAAACTTAAGAATCTTCTACTTTGACTTTCACTCTAAATATTTAATTCTCTGCCAACATCTTTAAATGTTTCTTTTGGGATTCTATGCTGTTTTTAGCTCTTCATTTGCCCTAGGCTTACAAATTGTTCTTCCGTTACTTCTGGAAAAATGTGAATGAACCATTCTCTACTCCACACAATTTAACTTCAGTATTTTTATAGTGAGAACCTAGTCACAAAGGAAGTAGAGTGATACACATATAACATAAAAATTGTAGAATGGGAAGATAGCAATGTAAAATAAATTAAGGAGATGAGCTCTGAAACAGGACATCTTCATTTTTTTCGGAATAAAAGAAGATCCAATTTTGGTCTGATGTAATGTGGTAAAGACTATCACACTCTGGGAGCTGGGCATGGAAAGCATTTTTCAGGGCTTCATTTCTTCTAGAGTTAAGGATTCCAAATGAAAAAGATCTAGGATATCAGACTCAGCTTTTTTAGTCTGGATTAACAATTCTGTGCATGCACGTAAAAATATTGATTGAAACATTCGCTCATAAAGCACTGGTACTCATTTTTAGCCCCCCAATATTGTGGACTTTTGCGGAATGTGCATTGCAGCACTGTATGGGGCTTCCCCTCTTTGCTACCTTTGTATCCTTGATGCATCACTATGTCTGTGTGGGCACTTCTGAACATTTTGAATGGTGGCCAATAGCATAGGCAAGAGCTGCTCTTTGTGAAGATAAAAAAAACATGCAACAACCTGCAGCATCTGAAGTGGTGCACAATCTTCAATTTCAGTAAAATACACAGATACACTTTCACAAAGAATTGGAAACTACAGGAGGAAGCTGCTGAACTGTATATGGTGATACCTGAGCTTGCACATTGTGCTTTTGATTGACTGTTCCGTGAATTGCGTTTACAACTGTGGATCCAGTATTCATGAGATTAGCCATACATTGCCAGAGTCCTGTCTTTCTGGAGAAAAAAAACCTTGCTGTCTAAAATATAAAATAATATTTAGACTCAAACATCTAGTTAGGAAGACATAAAAAATTTCAAAAAGGGGGTGGTGATGGACAGAGTATCTGAGTTAATCAGAACACTCCTACCCAGTCAACAGATCAGGGCTTGATCCATCACCGTTTTTTAGCTCACTGCACCATCCCAGTTCAGAACCTGGCTATATGCAAATTAGTCTGTCCCTGGCCCAGTGCATCATGGGAACAGGGCAGACCAAACTACCAAGCCAATTCTTCACTGGAAAGGAAACAAGCTTCCGGGGACCGGTTTCTGGCATTACAGCTGTCTTCGGAAGACATAAAGGTAGTTAATTTTTTGGTGCAGGGATCTGATTTTCTCTTTACAAAGCTAAGCAGTGAATGCAAATTCAGTTTTTGAATGATATTATTTGTGTTGTAGTAAATCCACGTTTTCTCCTTCTTCTGGCCCATTTTGTTGCTGGCATTATGACGGTGAGAATTGTAACACTGCTATTTAGTACCGAAGATTGTCTTGGTAAAATGGGTTTAACCCATTTGGTCTATGTAATTGTAATGTATGTAACATTAGTTCTAGCACAGAAAATGTACCTATGATGTGGAAGTTAAATGTCATATGTAGGCAGCAGAGATTTTTTTTTACACTGCACATATACAACACAAATATGTGGTAGCCAGCAGGAGCACTCCTGTGCCTTTGCTGGGCTGCAGCTCAAAGCACTACGGTGGCACATGGAAGGGAAAAGCACCTTTATCATGCATGAAAAGCTTATTCTGAATTATTCATGTCACTCCTAACATGTACCTTGCAAACCTACAGGATAGGATGCTAATATATAAAAATAGGGCATAGTACATTTTGGGGTCACTGCACCTTCACATTGAAATAAAGCCCAAAAGAAATTTCAATGTGTCAGCTTTGATAGACTTTTCCTTGAACAGACTAAATTGTTTATATCACCATTTCTTATCTCCACCTGCTAAAATGCTAGAAAAATACTTCAAAGGTGTTTCTTAGGTTATTTTCCGAATCTAATTTACTGGTAAAATATGATTTTTGATAACTTAAGTGTGAAAATGAGTTTATAAAAATATAGTTTGTGCTGCTTTTGCCACTCAGCCGTTCCAAAGCTGGAATACACATCTCTTACTGGGAGAGATTATGACTCTGGCTCAGAGGAAAGCAGCTTGCTTATGATCCCAGGAAGAGAAGACAGGGCTGAATAGCTTACCAGCTATCAGGCATTAGTAACAGTCTGTAGAGAAAAGAAAGGCCATAGCACTAGCTCTTTTGACTTTGAGATGCCAGGTAGGGCTTTTCATATTCATTCTTAAGCCCTTTTGGACAGCCAGGGTCCAATCACCATGCGGGAGAGAACCTGCCAACCGAGAGAAGAGCTCATCTTACCAAGGGTATGGCTAAGGAGCTGATGACAGGCCTGTCTGGTGGCAGAAGAGTTGTGTTATTTAGAAACTGGTGACCTTGCTTATTTTATAGTTATGCAAAGATGAAGTGCTGCAAAGGAGCCAGCCAAAGATTATGAGAAAATAGACAGGATTCAGTGGCAGAATTTTACAAATCATTGAACAGGATAAATCTAGCACTTCAACCACCACCTTCTCAGAACATGCCCAGAAATGTGAAGGCTCCAACTGAACATGATGGTCTGGCTGAAAGAAGAATCATGCTGGAAGAAGAGGACTTACTCAACAACCCAGGAAGGTCTCAATCAAGGTGATCAAAACACCAGGTTCATCCACTTCAACGCTTTCAGTTCAGCAGGACCTCTCAGCATATGTATCAGACGTTGTTAAGCCCTGTCTGGCTACAACTTCCAAAAAGTGACTAAGTACTAAGTTAGAACATTGGACAGGGGCAAGGTGACAAATCTATCTTACTCACAAATTTCATGATCTTGATATCCTTTGACTCACTATTTTTTCACTTTGTCTAAATTGGTTTGGGAATTTTATTGTGTTGTTGTTTATCTTTTGATATTATTGGTACTGCTTGAACTTGACTTTATAGTCCTTAGAAAATGGTTGTGCCTTGTGCCACAGCTACTGAGGATTCAGAAGAGTGTGTCTATTAACTCCAGTGTGAACCACAGAGGATTATTAAACTGGTAGTGGCTCTACCTCTCCCACATCAATAACTCAATTCCAGACAATTGTCTTTTAATATGCACATGCATCCTACACCATCTATCTGAGGAAGATTTTGCCTACTCTCCCTCAGTATTCTAAGAATCAAATACTAATATGGACTACTTGGTTTGGTATGCAAAACTATAATGAGCCCAAGGCACCAGTTGTGAATCCAGCTGTCATAACTGGAACTTGGAATTCTCCTATTGCCCTTGTGTCAACCAAATCTGGTTGCAAATGGGTCAATCCCTCTGTGTCCTTAATAAAGTGGTATAGCTGCTCAGAAAAATTTACATAAAGCGTGTGGACTCCCTTGAGTTGTAGTGTAATGATGAAAATAATAATATGATTATTTTTTGCATCACTGTATGTGAACCGTAAACTCTCTATGACTACTTTCTTTAACCTTTTTAGTGCTTGTTTATACTTGCTACAATATGCTGCATTGTTATGAATGGTTAGGATTGTGATTTGTTTGCTTGCAGTGCTGCATGTAGCCATGTATTTGCATCAGAAACTGCCTCTTCATTAAGATCTTACTTAGGTTCATTTTTAGATGTATTTAGAGAAGAGGGAATATAAAACTTCCCTTTTTGCTAGTCAGTAGACACCCCAGAAGATGTTGTGGGTGTGGCCTTTAGTCTTTTGGTTTGTAACCAGATACCCTTCCTTGATAGCACTGTAGGCCCATATTGCACAGTTAATGTACTCACTATCTAGTACACAGTGCTTATCCCCGCTGTGTAGTTATGGTTCAGCGGCACCTTCTACTATTCATTTTTTGATTTGCTTATAACTTTTTACCCTATATACAGACCTGCATGCAAAATGGCATTCTATCAACTGAGTAAGCTAGGTTTTGGCATGACAAGTTTTGTGAAGACGAGCTCTCAGGGAAAATAATGATGAAGGGATATGATTAAAGGTATCATTTACCATTTAGACTTCCCTAGAAAATGTTGCCAAAACATTAAACGAAAATCCCTTATCACATTTACATGAAATTTGGCATGAATAGAGAACTTTACACAGGGAGCTTGTTGCTTTTTTAAATTTGTGTGGAACTTTACTCTGAAAGCTTGCATTTTTATTTGGTGTAAAACCGTCTAGCACTTGAGGTATCTGTGTTTTAAAAATGTGCTGGTGGTATTGAAAAGGTTCGCACTTTTGTAAAGGTTTGTTGAAACCTGAGTCAGTCATGCCAATCAAATTTTAAAACAAAATGTAGTAAATGTCATTGGCTGGATTAGGACTAACGTTTTTGGCCATCGTGAAACTCCTAAATCAGAACTAATTCTGGAATTTTGAGCTGGGAAAAATATTTCCACACCCTTAGGTGAGCCAATCTCTAAGGTGACTGACTCCAGGGCAGTGGAGAGGGGAATGTAGATGTGTGGAAACTATGAGGCACTCCAGAAACATTTCTAAAATGTTGGCACGTGATTAAAGAGTTTTAACCATCTCATAAGCTTACCAAGTGCCATTTTGAGTCCTTTATTAGACCATCATTTTGTCCCTTACTGCCAAGTTGAGATGATTTATGAGTTTATGGGACTGCAAGAAAAGAAATGCACAAGGAAATCCAAACACTAAAATGAGTGCCTGTCTTTCCTTGGAAGGCAGGAATACTGCATAGGGACAGACCCCAGTTCAGGCCTGTTGTGCAATCTCCTGCTCACAGCTGAAGGTCGTGCTCAGCCCGAGATGGCTAGCTATGGTTGGCTGGGGAGAAGGACCAGCAACATGTCAGGCCCTGCACTAAACCCCAACAAAGCAGGATTAATATAAAGTACATCATAATAAAATCAATGAGATTCACCAACACTACTGTTAAAACTGAATTATGGATCTGCCTAATTTCAAATCACTTTATTTCCACCATCAGGGACATAAAAGTACAGACAATAAAAAGAGAATGAAGTGGAATAAAACATGCATAAATCCGTAAAACCACTGAAATTCAACAGTTATAGTTATGAACGTACACAACACACAGTATAGCCTACAGCGTCCGCCATGCACTAAACACCTATATGCAAATGGCACGCTCACACATAAAAAGAGACAACGGGAGAAAATCATGGCATATTAGATGCTTTGCGTTGTCATGTGTATTGATAATTCATAAACATAACTGGTGAATATCAGTGGTTTTACACATTTAAGTGAGAACCATAAATCTGTTTTTAAAAGTGGCAGACATACATCATTTTTGCTTTGGCACTAAAAATAAACACAGTACAAAACACGTTCTTTAGAGCAACTGTACTAATGCATATACACTCACATTGAGAAAAAAACTGTATCTTGCCTCACAGATTGCATGTAACAATTACTTTACAGTGGTAGACCATTCTTGCAATACTCACAAGTTCGCTTCCCTGTGATTTTACCATTCATCAAATGTAACTCCTTGCATTATGGTTTCAGTTTAATACATTTTGTTGAAACAAGTACATATTAAAAATCCCATGACATAAATCATATATGTGGATCTGCACGGTATTATAATCCATTTCTTAGCATTGTTGAGAGTGAAAGGACATCGTGACTCACTGGAATAATATGTTATTTATAACACGTTGAGGGAGAGAAGGGAAATCATGACGAACTTGCACTGACTTTCTGTTGTCACCCAACTTAGCAATGACTAGTATATTACACTCTGCATTATTGCATGTATATTATATAATATGCTAATGAGCCCACACACTGATTGTCACATAAGTGATAGCAAATTAATTTTTAACAGCTGTTTAATTGGAGAAAATTCAAATTTTGTAAATTCCTGTGCCTCTTACACAATGACAGATGCAACCATTTCTACTACTTACGCACATTAAGACAGTCGATGGTAAAAGCTGAATGCAGTCAAGTGTAAGCAAAGCATTTGAATGTGCTCGACCTGCTGCATTCCAATTTGTTCATACGAACCTCGCAAGCGTTTTGTCACGGCTTCTTATTGAGCAAGGCATTAGGAAAATTTAAGGGAAAGACTAAGGAACAATCTGCTTGTTTTCTAAACCGCATGTGGCAATCCAGACCTGGCGCAGCGGAGAGGGTTTGAGATTCCGCTGCACAGTACTGCCATCTAGCAGCAACGAGACGTCAGTGCATTTACAAAATCTGCAAAGAAAAATCACGGATATTTCGGCTGCCTGGTTTGCATGCAGCAGACTAGGGAACATTGTGCCGTCGGGCACGGTTGTCTATTTCTTTGTGATGTCTGAGGAAATTTTAAAAAAATGTAAACGATCTTAACACATGCTCATATGATGAAAGTTATTATTTCAGCTCTGTAAGTGCTGCAATGGTGAGTTCCCCAACTGCACCTCAAGACGATCCTACTTCCTAGCCTAAACAGTCAGCAATGCGCGATTCTCCCCGAACCCCTTGAGTGTATGCTGTCTTGTTTAATCATTTATCAGCCACTGTCCTTAAACGATCTTGATTCCAGATTTGTACTAATATTCTGCAGATGAATGGTGTTTCTTAAAAGAGCGTTGAGTAGTACATCAGTAGTTTATTTGGCATTCCTTTAAACCTTTCCCAAAACATCCAAGGCTCACTTCAGATTATATCAGTAGTCTGAGCATCCTGGCTATATTATACGTGTTTAAATTAAGTAAGTGTATGCATTAGGGGAGTGCGTGGTCGCAATGATTTTTTCTAGTGCCTTTTCTCAAATCTCTTTTAAAAAGAACGAAAGATACACAAAAGAGGCAATCTTTATTTGCTGCGTTTTGCCCTGAAAAAAGCTACGCGAGGCTGTTAATGTCAGCACAAAAATACCAATCCTCACTCAGGTGTGTATAAATACTTGCATTTTACAGTTCAAAAACTGAGAAATAGAACCAGTTTTTGCTCTAACACAATTTGTGAATACTATTCTATTACTGAATCTAAATCTAATTTTCAAAACCTAATGAAAATTGTCATTCCACACAGGTCCCCCACAAAATATCTTACCAGCCAAGGTGACAAAAACCTTGTATTCCTTTTAATTATGCATCCAATGGCAATCAGAAAAAAAACTTTCTGCATCAAGGTCCAGGTCCAGTTTCCTTAAAGTGAATGTAACTCATTTAAAAAAGTGTATAACTCTAGTTGGATCACCCGATTCCAAGAAAATATTTTTGTTCTCCCATTTATTGTGTCATTCTACTCTGTCTGTGTGAGTTATCAATCACTTAAAATGGGTACAGAGTCAGTGATGGTGTTTTCTCTTGACAACCTGGAATTCCAGGTTAATTGTTGTGTTTTCACTGCAGTGATGATGTTTGATCTACGGACAGTTTAATAGCTTTGTCAACCAGCTGCAGCTGGAATGTTTTCTTAGGACATAACCTTGGCTCCACCTCTTTCTATACTGATATGGATGACTTAATGGGGGGAATTGTAACCATAAGAGCTTACCTGCAAAGCCCCTAGTGGCTAGGTCTTCCCCCATTATTTGCTAATGTTTGTATATATTTATTGCCAAATCTGACTCAGTTTTGTGGCTCAACATTTCATATGTATGTGTGGTGGAAATCAGGACCTGCTTGCAGTGCCCCCTCCATATTTTGTATACCACTATTTTTACTACTAGATGCTGATTTTCTGACTCTAATTGTCCCCAGGTTCTGCTTCAAACCCCAAGGCCTCAGCTCTGATTTAAAGTACATGGATATTGGGTATAATTACAATTGACAAAGACAACCTACCTGTAACTTCCTAGAATATGATAGGGCATGTAGGTCTAGAGGTTTAGTAGATTTAATATGCTAAAGTGTGCATTACTATGGTGCCTGCTGTCATTTTAAAAAAGCCAGCTAGCTCTGTCTTGGAGGCTGCTTTTAAACTTAAAGTATATGCAAATTCTACTTTGGAATTAAAGGTACTTCCAAAGTCTCAAACCACCTTATTCTTACATACAAATCACCTCTAAGGTCTCCCCTATGTGCCCCAGGGGTAGGGTGCCTTGTTATAAACAGGAATATTTTAAAACATGTTTTATATGCCCTGGTAAGGGAAAAGACTGCCAATTTTGTTTTTTCCAATTGTAGCTCAATAGCTCTATAGTCTAACATGGGAATACGTTCTTAAACTATAACTATAGAAAGAAAGGAGCTAAAAATATACTTCAACGTATCAAAATGATAGATTAAATCCAATAACTTGTCACTGTTAGATTCATTATACCTATCGCAGAAAATATGTTATATAATTTTCTTTTTTGTAAGCCAAAATCCAGCCTTCCTGCAGCCCTGCTCTGATTGGTCAGCCTCTGCCAGGCTGAGCCAACCTGCCTTAATTATGTGTTAAATGGCCTTACTAGAGAGAAAGGATTTCCTGTGGGAGGAGAACTGCAAGCTGCAGAGCAGATGGCTGAATGGGGTGAACTAGCCAAACTGGTCTTTAAACAGGGAATGACAGTATAGGGGAGCACAGGCTCACCCACAATGTCAGCCCGATAGGAGCTCCTGAAATTTGATTAGCAAAGGAGCTGGAAGGGCATTGTTAGGGAAACTTAGCATACCCGTGGAATGGCTTAGCCAGATCTTAACCTCCAGTAGAAAGTTTCTCCATTTGGGGTTTTTGAAGAATGGTGCTTTCTGATTCAAGATTGTGTCACACTTTGGAGGAAGTGGTCATATCTGAGGGTGGCACCCTGCACCCTATTGGTCAGGTGTGCCTTCCAGCTTGTCACCAAGGAACACTTGAGAAAAATAGAAGAGCTCCTTAGCAACTCAGTTCCCTGCCTGAACAACAAGCAAAGAAGGACTACTCTGCCCTGGAACTCTGATCTACACCCAAAGGATTGCACTCTAAAGCCATAAGTACTTTTCCTGACTTCACAGGGATTAAGGAGTGGATTCCCTGAAAGCAATATGCTAACAGAACTCCACCTGCATCATCTCCACTAAGAACAACTCATCTAGAGTGCGTCCAGTGAACTTGTAAGGATTTTGCCAGGATCATTGTAGGAAACGTAGTCCCACCGTCACAGGGACCATCTCAGTGCTTCTAGAACCTTGGATTGGTGTTTGGACACTTTGAAACCACAAGCGGAACTTCTGCAAGAAGATCCACAAGTTTGGAGAATTTTTGGAGAAAAAGCTCCATAAGGTGACCTACCCATCGATGAGAGTCAAGCCTCTGTTCTCGATCCATGACCTGGCCTGAATTTCAGGTTCGTCCCACTGTAAGCTCCAGACCTCAAAATTTCAAGGATTGTACAGAGGCCTTGCGCTGAACCAAGCTGCTGTCTTTGGCTCGAAACCCAGCCTGACAAGGAGCCTCGCTCAACATCGAGAGAAAAAGCTCCAGAACATAATCTAAGTGCAAAGGAAATTATTTTGACAAAGGACTCCCGCCTAGTGTATCCAATCAGGGCCCCATCACGATCGGTCTCAAACTTTGACTTTGCCGTTGTCAAGCGCGACCAGATGTCCCAAAGTGACTCTTTGGACTTTTAAGCACTAGAAAGTGTTTATTATTTAAAAATTCACATCTCCAGTTCCCTACATTGGAGATTTCTTTTCTATTGGTGTCCATTTGTTCATAAAATTATAACCAATTTTTTATGAATTGGTGTCGGAATGTGTTACTTATTTAATATACGGGTATTTTTAAATGCTTTACACACATGTCTCCTATGTTAAGGCTGCATGCTCGTTGCCAGCTACCAAGGGTTGAGAAAGAGAATAATTTATTGACACTTTGACTGAACCCTTTATTGTGTTTATGGTCTTATTACTAGCGGTTGGTTCCTATTTATCGCTACTAAAAGCACTTTCCCACAGTAGTGATAATACCTATCTCCATAATCATTCTGAGATCCACAGGTGGTCATTTCCTCTTTTGATACACAGGCGAGTAACAATCACTTAAAGCTGAATACGCACCAGATGCAGGTATTGATCCCATATAATGATTCCTAACTATGGTGTAATAATACCTGTACCGTTTATTATGGGAGTTATCCTAGCTCTTTGCCAGTGACAAAAAAGCCTGGGTTATACATGAGTGAGAGTTATTGAGAGCTCAGCAGCTACCCACAAGGGTTGTCCAGGTACTGGTAGCAGGCGTCATCTGAAAAAGAAGTAAGAGCAAAAAGTTAAAGAACTAGGGGAGCTTAAAGAGCCATGTTTTGTTATTCTTTCTGAATACATCTTCAAATCTGATGTGATGAAGTTTAATTAGAAGAGAGTTCCAGTGGGATGTAGACTGGAAAGAGAAGGATCCCCTGCCAATTCTAGCAGTTGGGAACTGTGGAATGCATACCATATTGGAACTGGAGGAATGTAAAGTGTGCAAAGGGACTTAAGACTGAAAGGGAGATTGAATATGGGATGGATATTAGTTCGACATTGCCTTGAAAACAAAACAAAGTGATTTGAAGATGACATGTTTCTGAATCTGTATATAATGTATAGCTTTTAGATGGTGCGGTACTGAGTTTCTGTACTTGCTGCCTCTGCATCTGATAGGCTGGTAGACTCAGACATAGGGATTTACTATTGTTTATTCTTACTGTGATTATGGTTTGGATAAGTCTTACTGGACCAGATAGGTAAGAAGGGGAGAATTTCCCACAGAGGCCTCAGCAATGCAAAGCTAGTGACTGAGGAAACCTGAGCAGGAAAATACATACTGTGAGAAAACAAATGGCAGTGTTTCTTGCTCTAGAAGAAAGAATGGGTATTGCCCCAGGTCAGAAGGCCGTCACTGGTGGGGCCAGATTTAGTTTTTGCTTCCAAATGGTACTACTTACATTTTTTCACCATTTAGTTTAAGGCAGTTGTCATTCATTCACTTTGCTAAAGCTGTCATACAAGACCTGAATGTCTCCTGAGTGCCAGTAATAGAATCTGTTATGATAGTAACACTGCAGTATTATCTGACGAAGATAAGATGCTGAAGCCAACAGAGTGGTTAGCTCTGGAAGAAATCACATGGATACATTAAAGAAAGTGAGGCTGAAGGAGGATGCTTGCAGAGCCTCATGGAAATAAGTGAACGGAAAGAGTTGAAAGGTACCAGAAGGTTTGATTGAGTGAGTGTATCTGCTAAATAGAAGTGCAAATATTTAAAAGTTTTTTGACAAACTCCGATATTGAAAAGGCGTTCCAATACAATGGTGTGTGAAAGCATTGAATAGGTGTTTTAATATGATGGTGTGTATATGCATGTTTCAGTGCTGTGTTATCGTCTGAAGCCAATTAGGGTACCATTTAGAAATCCATTTAAATTAAGTAACTGGACATTTTTCCAAGATTTTAGATGATAAAGCCTGGAATGAGATTGAGATATAGGCCAGTAGTTGCTTAGGAATGTAGGGCATGAGGCAGCGAACCATGGAGCGGAAAGTATTTTGCAATAGAAGCAGACATTTTGAAGCAGAGTGATTGATTCAAGTGCTAAAACAATCCAATTGTTGAAAATTGTCAGATATCTCAAAAGTGTGAATGCAAGATGTTTCAGCTAGACCTTTTGAAACGTTTTCAACCTTGGACTAAACCCAGGAGGATTTGGGCTTAGAGGTTTTCTTTGAATCTGTTTGAATAGACACAATCAAGAAACGGACTGCTTAGTGGAAATTTCAGGCTAGAGATATCAGTGTGGTTACAGATAGGGTCTACAAGATCAAGAAGATCAAGCAGCATTCCTATGGGACAGGATGCACTGGTAGATACTGAGCACAGCGAGACCCTTTAGAACCTTGACAGAGTGATAGTGATGGGGACTGTCAAGGTGAAAGTTTTAATCACTTATGAGAGAGAAGTTGATCAATTCTAAACCAGTTGATCTAAACAAAATTTGATGACCCAAATTCAAATAGCCCTTAAAAGATGTTTTTATTTGCTGCAGTTGGAAAGGCTCCATACAAGTTTCTTTCCCACGTGCCATGGTAAGAATTCTTACATATTGTCTTAACTGGAATACGGGAATTCAGTACATCTAAATCATGCCAAATCTTTAAAAAATTGTTGATAGTTGTTTCAAAGAGTAGCTACATGTTTTATATCAATTATGTGGTGCAGAGATCAGCTCTGGCCAGCTATTGCCTCCATGGCTGTCTTGTCAGAAACTGATTATTGCACTTTGATTAACCCTTGATACGCTTTACTAAACAATTGTTTACATTGAAACAAATCAACTTAATTCGTTGTGAACCAAGTAGTAAATATCATTCTCCGATTCGATGTGTCTGATTATATTGAGTTTTTAACAACGCTGCTTGGTAGGGGGTTGCCTTTCTATCTCCCTCTGGAATGCTTAATATGAGCAGCTAATGAGGCATGCACTTTTACAGAATTGCTGCAGAGCAGTCAAAATCTGACTTAACTCTATTAATCAGCATTTATCAGCCTAGTACAGCGTCAATATATGACCATATATTGCTTTATAACACTCCGGAAATATACATAGGAATAACAGTAATTCAATTTCTTCTTTGAAACTTATTAAGGATTTGTAATGCAGTTTCACAGATGGCGAGGGCCTTTCTCATAGACCAGAAGTGAAATGCAAATGCTATACCTGTACGCCAGAGCATTACTCATTTTCTTTGATGTAATTGACAAATGCTGTAGGTGACTGTACTGTAAAGGAATGTTAAATGTGCAAAGCAGGTGCTCGCATGTTTGTGAAATGTTAATCACTCACATTTTTTCCCAACTGTTTTATGATTCAATAACATTTAAAGAATGAAGAAACATTGCTAATAAATTGAGGTTTTGCCTAATGAGCCCTTTATGGGATGTAAGCAAATGTTAATCGATACACATGCCAGAGAAGAAGCCAATACAACCTTGAGTTTTTTAAATTAATCCTTATTAAAAATATTGATTTGTTGTGAATGACTAGGCCCGCAACTAGCACTCTTTTTCATTCTAATTAGGCGCTTTGGTTTCACTCCTTAGGCACAAATTACAATGTAATGATTGTTGTTGAAATACAAATCCATTGCTGTTCCTCCAAAATTCTAAACATTTTAGCAATTTGTGAAAATTACTAACAGACATGTAAAACATATTCACAGTGAATACAACCTTTTTAGAGTAGTCTTAAAACTACTACATTGGAAAAGAATGGAAAGTCAGATGCATATCCGATCCAAGGCCGCAATGATATCCAAGATATTTGATTATCTTTTATTAACACTCTTGTTTCAGACTTACTTCCTGATTATAAGTTTTGGCGGTCTGTGGACCGTCAAACTCACAGTGGTGCAGCGGTGGCAGTGTTGCTATCACCACACCAGTGGTCAGACCACTGTATTACAAATTTGGCAGTCGGACTGCCAGGGAACCATCGCAACTGCCAGGGATTCGCAATCCCTAGGCAGTTTCATTGCTGCCTGGGGGAGTAATATCCTGGCAGTGCTCCTCTGAGAACGCCAAGCATATTACGACTTTCCAGACCTCCTCACTTTTCATGGCTGTGAGCCCACCATGAAAAGTGTGGTGGTCATGATTGTATAGGGGCCCTACAGGGCCCCCTAATGCCCCTGTGCATGGGGTGCACCCCTGTTCCTGCACAGCATAGACTGCAATGGTTACCTATGACACAAGCCTTCCAATATCAAATGAAATAAATAAATTGATTTATTAGCGTAGTGAAACAACAATATTATTGTCTCAATCAATAACATAAAGTGACACAAAATAAGTTGATCATACCAAATATGCCAAGAGGATAAGTCCCAATTTCTGAAGGAAGACTAGCTTTTAGGCCTAGAACTGGACAGATTGCAGATCAAATTCTCATTTCCTTCAGCCAAGTGACCAACAAGACAAATTTCCCCAAAGTAACTGATAGGGAATAAAGTACAAGAAAAATAGAAACAGCCCACCTCCAAACCAATGCTCTATGAAGAGAGTCAAATTCAAGAATAATACAAAAAAAGGCTTTTTTATGTAGACCAAATCATATACTTTTTTTCATTTTTGAATTCATTATCCCATTCAATATTTTGAAACATGATAATCAGAACAGGATCGTTTAACAAATAGGAACCATCTCACCCTCTTAAACTTAAACTCCTCACACTGACCAACATACATACCATTCATACCTAACACATTATCCAACAGTTTATTAAAACTACATTGTATAGTGCCTTTTTGCAATAAATCATAAAACAGGCATTGGCTTCGCCAGCATGCTAGGAGCAAGGAATACATGTTTTGATTGAGCAGACGTTACATGCTTCCACAAAAAAGTGCTTTCCCGCCAAACAGCTGGGATCATTTTCTTTATTTATCCAGTTGCCTGAGGTTGAACTTTCAGGATACACATATGACATTGTAATGCTAATAAACTGTCTTAGATAACCAGATATTTTATGATGGTTTTCTCTGGCATCAACACACATGGGTAGGTGGCAGTAATTATTCTACATGGATTTTCAGGTCTTTGCTTGACAATGCAACAGTCACCTGATGTTTTAACCACACAAATATTATTCTACATTTTTTGCTTCCACACAAATGCATATCCGTTCCCATGCTGTCTACTTGTACAGCTTCAAGTTAAAATGCACATTCTTTTCTAGCCAGACATATTGGCATTACCAATGCTTGTTTCAGGTGGGTATGAGATATAACATGCTTTGATCTGCTCTACAGTACTTAAGTTATGCACATTTTCACACCATCTGACCTATTTTCCCTGTCCAAAATTCTAAAGAAATTTTTTGAAGGAATTGGTGTTTGGGGGAAAAAGTTTTATTAATTATAAGGAATAGGGCAGAAACACTTCCACGTTCTGAATGATGGTCTTGGTGTTCGATGTGGTGGTAGGTGGGGAACCTTGGAAATGTTGGGATTCCTTATCCGAAATTACAGTATGCAAACAATTATAAGCAACTAGCAAATCCCTGTGCTTGGATATCTTGGTTCAATTTCCATCACAACTCTTCTATGAAACAGACTAGTAAAAGCCATAAATTCAGCAAGTATTTATGAAGGGATACATTGGAAATGCTTCAAGGCTTTCATTATTATGTCTAGGTGTTGGGACAGCACTGAGGGATCAAATGGTATTAATAGGATCATATATTTGAGTCGAGTCACTACATCAAATCAATGTAGTTAAAAAACTATATGCACCAAGAGCTCAAATACAGATAAATAAGAGGGAGAATGGGGGGGGCATATGATTATAATGCTGAGATCAGCAACATAGACCTACCCTTTGCAATAGTACCTTGATTCCACAGACCAACATGGATGATGTCAATGACCTCACAGATTTCTACAATACTTCCATATTAGAAATCATGGACTCCGTCACACCCATTCAACAAAAAAATATATCCAATATAAAACTCAAAGTCCTGGTTCAAAGACAATTTACACACCGAAAGACACAATCAAAGAATAGCAGAAAGAGCATGGAGATCTTCCACATCCTTGGAACTGCTAAAACGCTTAAGAACAACGATGAACACATACAGCAGAAGAATAAGACAAGTGAAAGGTAACTTTTTTAGCGCACAGCTTGGCCAAGCTAGAAATAAGGTCCACAAAAATTTGAAATAGTCAAGCAGCAATCACGCAACACATCAAACCTGTTAGACTCTGGGTCCAGCACCCTTCCAAATTGTGAAGAACTGGCTGCCGCCTTCAAGGACAAAACCACAAAGATAGAGACGAACTACAAATAGCAAAGGATCTACTATGGACTACCCCATTCAGTCTCTCATACACCTCCCAGTATATGGAAGGGAAGGAATCATTTTGGCACTCCTCCAAAAAGAATGCCTCTTGGAACACCTTCTTCCAAATCAGCGAACATACATTTGCAACATTCTTTTTTCCTTAAATCCATCTAACCTCTTCACTGACCATCTACCACCGCTCATTTTCAAAGACCAAAACCTATATTCTCCCCCATTGATTGTAAATGCCTCATTACATCAAGGCACTATCCCTGATTGATTAAAAGTAGGACAAGTAACCCCCACATAAAAAAAACATGGCAGACTGCTCTGAACTGCCGACCCATCTCCAACATCCCTACTCTGGCAAAGCTCTTAGAAAAATGTGTCCAGATCCAACTCTGCAATCAGATAAACAACTATCAACTCCTTTGTTAGAACCAATCAGGTTTCCGTCAAGATGACAGAACTGAATCTGCACTTTTACCGTGGATGACATGCTAAAAAGGCTGGATCGATATGAATCATGACTTCTGATACTGCTTGATTTATCAGCTGCCTTTGACACCGTCAAACATGATAATCTACAGAACTTACTATAACAAAGGATGGGCATATCAGGTGTCATTCTTCCAAAACAGATCCCTAAGAGTAAAAATAAATCAATCAATCTCTGTTTATGCCCCACTTGATCACAGATCCCTAAGACTAAAAATAAATCAATCTCTGTTTAAGCTCCACGTGATCACTCTTGGCGTTCCTCAAGGATCTGCTCTATCACCCATTCTCTTCAATTTATTCCTTGAACTACTGGAAAACCTCCTAAAATCTACAAACATCCATTACAATATCACAAAATCGCCTCCTAGAAGGACATTATATCCCTCAATTGCATTTTACAAAACACACACCTCTGGCTCATGGATAATGATCTCAAACTCAATGCTGCTAAAATCGAATGTTCACCTCACATCATAGACTCTGCTAGATCCTTGGGTATTATATTAGACTAACACCTGAATATGCAGGATCACATTAGCGCAGCCACCAAAGGAGCAAATTACCAACTGAATATTCTGCGGAAACTTAAACCCTACCTTCCACACGAATACCTAAAGCAAGCAGTTCAAGCTATTGTTTTGCCCAGACTGGATTATGGGTAGTGCCACACAATGTGGTTTACCTCAATACAAACTGGCCCCTTTAAGTGCCTCCCTCAACGTGGCAGCAGAACTAAATGAAACACACACATATCACCAGCTCTTAAATCTTTAAACGGGCTACCGTATGAAGTAAGAATACAACTGAAAACTGCTGGCATGATGCATAAAGCGCTACACTTTAATACCCCCAGTTACTTGGCTCAAAAGCTAGAAAAATCAGGTGGCAGCAGATACTCGCGAAGTGCGCACACCTTGCTTCTGAAACCCCAACAAACCCACAAAAAGAAAACGGGTGCCAGAGCATTCTTGGTTATTGCACGTAAGATATGGAACTCTCTACCGCCGCCTTCTCTCCTGTACTGCCTCCTTCGAAAAGAGGCAAAATCTTTTCTGCTAAGTGAGGGGCTCTTTATGATGGCAGAAGGCCCGACAGCCGGTCGGTAGCGGGCCTTCTGCCATTGTACTGCTGTCTTCCCCCTGCCATATTATGATGGTGGGGCAATCGTTTGGGTAGGCGTGTCAGTCGTAAAGACCGACCACCAGGGTTCTGACAGGTGGTCCTTTTCTGACTGCCTATCGGGACAGAAACATAGACCGACATTGCGGCATTGCCTTGAAGGCACCACCAGGGAGATTATGATATTCCTTTCCTCCATTCGTTATGTGGCAGACAAACTGCAGCAAAGCAAAAGGCGGAAATGGATTTAGGGGCCCATAGTGGGCCCCCCTTAATCCCTGGCACTGGGTCAAGGGCACAGGGGGCACCTGTGGTGCCTCCCTTCATACTTGCACCATGTGGCAGGAACCGCATGGTGCCTGCCACATAGGTCAGGGATATGCAAGTGCCTTTATTTTTGTATTGCGGCGGGGCCTGCTGAACGCATCCCTGCAACAATGCAAAATGAAGGTGATGCGACCCCCGTGGTGGCTGTCACATCATAATTCGGATTGTATTGTATTGTATTGTGGTATACTTCTATAGCGCAAACCTGTCACCTCCAAGGGCATCCTGGCGCTTTGACCCCTAATCCAGCAGATTCAGCAGCCTAGCCTGTTCCAGGGAAGAGGTGAGTTTTCAGCGCCTTTCTAAAGGCTAAAAGATCCTCAAGGCTTCTCAGGGATAGAGGCAGGGAGTTTCCAGAGTTTGGCCGCCGCTACTCTAAACGATTGTGGGGAGGCCACCTCATGGGCAGCCGGTACCAAGTCCGAAACGATGGTTGACGTACTGAAGTCCGTCCGCCATCATAGTGAGCCCCTACATTTTTACCCTAAAACAATATATCTGCACAATGAACATGTATACTTATCAACCTCTTTTGATGATCGACCACCCTATTGCTGACCTTATCCTAGACCAAGCCTTTTTTATCATATTTACTTTCTTATATGTTTGGCTCTCGTGAAGGGTTTTTTGCTTACCAGTTAAATTGTTTTCTCTACTTCTTGTCATTTAAACCACTCTGATACCCACTAGGGTCATGTTTGCGCTGTATAAAACTTTATAAATATACAAAATAAAAATATACAAATATAGACCTCACTCAGATGTGTCACAGACCTGAACCCTGGCTGCTTAGACCCCGCACATTATTAGATAATGTTTGCATGACAGAGTATTCTACAGATGCTTAATCAATTAATGTGACATTTTTCCTTGGTGTGTCTTTTGTACTGTGGTTGCATTAGCCTGTATCCATCTTCATAGCTGCTAGCCTCTATAATACAACGAGGTACAGGAGCTTTTGACATTGAAAGGGTATATCAAGATTTCAGGGTGCTTTTTAACACAGTTTCTACCCTGGAAGCATCCACTTTAATAATGAAAGTAGCCCTAAAGGACCTGCATGCCATACAGAGGCAAGGATGTGTGACATGTATAAACTTATATTACAACTCTTTTATACCCTTCCCTATGTGTTTTGATAGTGCTTAGTTGGTTAATTGATTTAGAGTCATTGTGTCTTATAGATGTTCTTTGTTTGATAGCACTTAGTTGGTTAATTGATTTGGAGTCATTGTGTGTTATAGATGTTCTTGGAGACAATCTCACATGTTTTCAAGATGTGCTGTCCAATTGAGTCCAAATTGAAAACCACCATGACCACAGCTTAAAACGAACAGACATGCTGACAGTGAAGGAGTTAGATGGAACACTAGTTTATGCCACACATCACTGGGGAACACACATAAATAGGATGTGGATTGGTGACAGTCCCCTCAAATCCAATCTCTAGTCATGAACGGAGAAAATGAAATCACTGGTACAGATACAAGGTATTTTTTTAAGAGCAAGAAAGTAAGAAATTTCTAACCAGTGTCACACAATGAGCTTCCTTTTTTTTAAAGCACCTTTCAGTCTCTCCATCAAGATATATTGTTAAGGCTGTGGCGCTATCCCTCCAACCTAGTCATTTCTAAACCCCACCAGCGGTCACTCTGCATGACATGTGCAAATGTGCATCACCACCCTCTTTTCCTGGGTGTTGAAAAATGTGACCTATGTGCCATATTTGCCTTGTGTTGTGTGCAGAGTAGTTGTGTGCAGTAGTTGGATCCAGAAAGCGCAGAAGGACCTGTGCGATTATTTGTGTGTCTCCTTGCCAAACAGTGCCCACATCTGCAAGATTGGATTCTTTTCAAAGTTTAACTGTTGATCTAGCGTTAGCATTTTTGATCCCAGTGGATAAATTATTTCGAAACCCTAGCCTTAAACTGTGGGAGAAAGAGTAAGTCTTACTGATCGACTCTTAGCTCATTTAGTATTGATAGTTTTTGAATGGTGGAGTATTTTTTAGATCAGTCAATTAATTAATGTGACATTATCTCCTATAAAGCATTGTGGTTACATTGGCCTGCATCCACAATCAGAAGTGGCAGTATCTGTGATCACAGTATGCTCTGGTTACATATACAAAACTAAATACAGTTGCAAGAACGTAAACACGAACACTTAGAACTATTATGCATACATTTTAAAAAACAAAATATGCTGTTTCCTATTACATTATTCAAATTGATAATTAACCTATGAATGTAGAATGTGATCATTCAGTGATTGGAACAGCACAGGAGCAGACATCTGTTCTGGTGAGGCAGATTCGTTCTCAGATCCCTTCCTTCAAAATATCAGTAATTGTTTTCCTACAAGAGAGGTTTGGAATCCTTACCCTTGGTGACAGTGGTAGATGATCAACATAGTGGTCCTGCACAGTGCAGTAGGATACACTGGCTTTGGCATATGGATCTGTACTTAGATCCACCCCGGTTAGGATAAAATTCAACTATTGATTTCTATAGGAGTAGATTGTGATGGTATTTTCTTTGTGATAATCTATTTAGTGTTAAGAGTTGATGAATTGAGTTTGATCTCATTACCAAATGCATTGTGTTTCCTTTACTTTTCAATGAAAACAAAATAGAATTGCTATCACAGATATATTCTTTCTTCCAAGTAAAATCCTTTTTGAATATTTCGTCTATAGTGTGTTGTCTCTATAATACTGTATCCTGCCTTAACTATCCCAACACCTCGCTGGAGCCGTCAATGCTGTACCTACTAATATGAGCCAGTCTTCATCTGAGCATAGTTTGCCTCTTTCAGTTTGTTGCATACTTTATTGAGGCAGTGGTTGATTTTCTGTAGATCCATGTTAATATATGTTGCTTTATTATTAAGTTGGAATTCAGGTTTGGTAAATGAAAATGTTATTCTAAATGCAACTTGGCTAAAGGCACAGAAGTCTGAAATCAGTTTGAGCAATTACTTTTTTTGTAAATCTTGAAACCAGGAATACTGGATGTTTAATTCAACTACCATACTCTAATGAGACGAGACCAGGAATAAACATGTATTTATCCTCCATGACATGATGAGATGACTGCATTAAATAACACCATTTTACGTGTTATTCTCACAATACCAGCTTTATTTCAAACTTCCTGCATATCTTCCAGGCACCTTTGTAACATGCTTTTAAGATAAACTATAGAGTAATTAAGACCAAGGATACTATTATGTAGCTTAGGGGTACGATTTTAACATTTGAGGACAGATCGTGGGTTAGAGCTGGTTTATTTCAAAATTTGTGCCTTTTTAGATCCAGCATCTCTTTTGTTCAGCGAGCCTTCCTGAGAAGGTGTTGCTTTATGACAATGGAATCTATTTGAAGTCTATTGGACTAAATTCAGGTGAGTTGGAATTACGAGAAGCACAACAGCTGATTAGCAGTAGGGTTCCATGCTATCTTGGATTTTGGAACTTAAAGATCACTAGGAGAATGCTGCTTCCCCTGGGCACACTTAGGGTACCACTGAACTAAAGGTACATGTGGGTTATCTTGGAATGTTTTCTAGATTGGTGTCCTTTAATATAACGATGATATTCTTATTCTACTTTTAAAAACATCTTGATTGGCAAAGTAGTACTCCGGAACGTGATTGGATGATGGCAAAAGAGTATACACCCTATCCGGTGGCTAAAAGAAGACCTATTAAAGCCTGTCACGAGACAATGGCGGGTTGTGCTCCTACCTCTCAGACTTATTTACAAATACATTTAAAAATCGTACACAAGCTCGGGTTCAGATTTTGATATTTTTAATTCTCCAAGACGTTTATTAGTACTCACATATGCTAACAGTTATTCATAATTGTCTGATTTTTAAAATGCTTGACCAAGTTACATTTCCCCCTGCAAAATATTTTATGCTCTCCAGAAGTAATACTTTACTCTACACCTCCACAGTTTATTTTTGTTATGAGGGTTTCTGTTCTCTCATTTTGTTCTGCCCTTGGCAAGAATTGCTATGCAAAATCTTGTAAGGTACGAATAGTCCAACAAAGTTCTTATGAAAAAAACACCAACTCTCATATATGTAGAAGTACATATTAGCTCTATAAACTTACTCACACATGCGAGTTTACCATACTATGCTGATACTACTTTTGAGTAAACATATTTTTAGACACAATGCTTATTTTGTGATCAGAAAACATGATTTGCACTTATAAATATAGCTGTTTGCATATGTAAATTGACCTTGCAAGTAGACATGGTTGTGAAAGTCAGACTCTGAGCGAGACCTGCTCCTATTTCTTCTGGGAAGATTGCTGCCTGATGAAGACCGCATCAAGAAGCTTTGTGATGAGCACCTGCACTTAGAGAAATGCTGACTATAACAAACCTATGAAAATGCTTTGTGAACCAGTTTTGAGGTACTACGAAGATCTAATAAAACTGCCTTTATCTTTTTCCTGGTGTATAGCAGCTATAGTGTTTACTCTTGGCGAGGAGCGGATGTAAAAAAAAAAATCTTGTTGCAAGCTTTCAGGTATTGGCTGCGGAATGTGCCATTAGATATTCAGATGTATTGAAACAAAGTCATCCTCTGTTTTTTGGCCAGCTTTTAAACGTAGATGTAACCTCTTTCTGCAGCAGGTGCAGCCCAAGAGGTAGCTCAATACATCATAGAATGTAGGCTGCCTTTAGCCCCTTAAACTCCTTCCGTAACTTCAATGAAAAGACAAATTTGCATTCATTGAGCCACTTTACCCCATAGACTACCACCAATGGAGACTGCTGTTCCCTGCATTTTCTCACCTGCTCAATATGTTAATCTATACTCAATTTACCCCTATTATTGGGAGTTTTTTTTTATCTTTTGCCTTGCCACTTTTGAACTAATTAGAGACATTCTTGTATCTTTTTTTTTAACTATGCTGCATTCACAAATAAAAACACAAGTGTTTTCTAAAAGCAGTGCCTCAGCAGGAGAGCAAATTAATACTTAAGTGAAGCTTTTATCTCTGCATACACCAACAGAATAACTTCTAAAAGTTGCATTGAAAAGTAGTTTTTCTATATGAAAATAAAAAAAAGCAGTGCTCCCCTCAGCGTGAGATTTTCTTCCAAAGGTAAAGAAATCATTGAGCCCTTTTTAGTGCCCCTTACCACCAGGTTTTATGTGGCGGTAGCAGGCAGTGAATATCAGCTGTGTCCGCTCATCCAAATTAGGTGGGTTGACATAGAGCCACGCTCCAACGGCCCTTACTCCATCGGGCTGTCAGAGGAGGGTGACCGTGTTGCAGATGGAGTGATGTTTGACCTCATCAAACCTATGATCTGCCCAATTCTGAATTGTCATTCATTGCCACAGAGTTCCCTCTCTGCCAAACTTGAAATTAGACCCTTAAAGCTGCAGTCTGGCATCTTGCTATTGTCCAGGATGCTGTTTAGGGGTTGGGATTAGGTGGCAGTTTGCTCCCAGAAAGTGTCTGCCATGGGTGGCTGGGTGAAGTGGCATCTCTGGATTGGATAGTCATACACTTTTCAAAAAGTACACACCTCCTCTTTTTATCCCCACACAAGGGTAGAGATTCGGAGAGAATGGGGAACTACATAAGAAGGATGTACCTCCAGTGATTGAATAACTGACAGGATTGGACTCCAGGCTTGTAATTTCTGGGGATCTGGCCTCCCCAGTAAAGGACGGAATTACACCCTGGATCTTCCGTAGACAAGTTCGCAATAGAGGTTTACCCAAAGGGGATAGCCATGACCCATAAGTGCCCGGCAAGTTGACAAACGGTCATTTGACCAGAAAAGTGCAGGCAAGTGCTGTAGTCTGCATTAAGGGCTTTGGAGTGTTCCTGTGGAGACTGCAGGATATTAGGAGCTGAAGAGCAGGAGGGCAGGCCCCTGAGCTCTTCTTTATCTGAAGAGCAATCTAGAGATAGATGCGCTAGGGAGCCATTAAGGAGAAATTCCCTACAATTATTAAGAGGTTAAGAGGCCCTGAAAAGATACTCTGGAGCCTAGTGTAATATATGGCAGGATTTTCAATTTCATTCCTGCTGCTCAGGTGCAGCATTTTTGAGGGTGTCTGGGCTGAGAAATTCTAAATTGAGGCCCACTGGTTACCTCAATATTTTAACACAGCTGTGTGCTCTTCGGAGGGCTTTCTGGGCTTTCGGGGCAGTTACACTCACTTCCGGGCAGTGACAGGTCGGCGCTCTAGCTACTCTGCGCTTCGACCTATTTAATCTGGGGCTCATGCGCACGCGCTGTGGACGCGCGCAGTGGGTGCGCCAGCGGCACGTCAAAGGCGCTACCAAAGGCAAGCCCGTCTGCGCCCATCCGTGGCCGGGCGGGCCAGGGGCCATACACTATGCCCCTTTCCTGACCTATACCTTTAAGG
The DNA here is from genome assembly GCF_964261635.1 of Lissotriton helveticus. Classification (NCBI taxonomy): domain Eukaryota; kingdom Metazoa; phylum Chordata; class Amphibia; order Caudata; family Salamandridae; genus Lissotriton; species Lissotriton helveticus. The sequence continues at coordinate 871,099,939 of NC_136068.1, read as the reverse complement.
ACCTTATTGCTCTTTGGGGCAATTGGCCCCTCTCCGACCCTGCTCTCTCACAAATCAAGAGCCTCAGCATTGCTGACCGCAGCCCTGCGACTCCCCCTTCATCTTTCCTGGGCCTGCTGAACCATTCCCTCCCATCGGTAGACGCACTCTCTCAGCCTCACCCTGTACAGTCCACCCCCCCGAGCATTTCCGCCTACCTTCTTAACACTCGATCGGCGGTAAAACCTCAGGTTGAGCTTTTCTCTTTTTTAGGCTCTGTCAAGCCGGATATATTGCTCATCACTGAAACCTGGTATTCCTCTGACTCTATGCCAGACATACTAGCAGCAATTCCAGACCCTTACTACATACTGCGCTCCAATCGCCCGGAGGGGAAGGTCGGCGGTGGTGTGGCTACTATTATACATTCTAATTTTCAGTTCCAGACCTTGTCTTTTTCCACCATTCCAGCTGTTGACTACCTAGTCATCCGCTCCACCTCTACCACTGTCCCCCTAACATGTGCCCTTTTCTACCGTCCCCCACAGTCCATGCCCTTTTTCTGTCAGGCAGTCCAAGATCTATTGGCCACACTGGTGATCAACAATTCTTGTGTCCTGGTACTGGGTGATTTCAACTTCTGGCCCTCTGACCCCCGTGAAGATCCTCTCTCGAAAGAATTCACAGACCTGCTCGGCAACCTAAACTTCTCCCAGCATGTAGATCTTCCGACACACATCCGTGGACACACCCTGGACTAGGTTTGGTCTACTAACCTACACATTCCTACCCTAGTCATTAGCCCATCTCCCCGGTCGGACCATTTCTTTATTTCATTCTTTCTTGACCTAGGACTGATTAGCAAACCGTTGCTTCCCTCTAACACATGGGCCCGTAGTTGGGGACGAGTGGACATTTCCTCGCTTTGCACTTCCCTCTCGGCCTCCCCCCGGACCTGACTAATCGGTCCCCCAACTCTCAAGTCGTAGCAATCAATAACTGGCTGTCTTCAGCTTGCGACCAGTTGGCACCCCTCAAACGTCTTCGGACGCTCCGCCTTCATGATTCTAATAGATGGTTCACCACCGACCTCAAAACTAAAAAACTTGCTCTCAGACAGGCTGAGTGACGGTGGAGGCTGAATTATTTTCCAATCCTAAAACTATCTTACCTTTCCCTGTTGCATGACTATAAAAAAGCTATCCTGCAAGCCAAATCGGACTATTTCACCACCAAGGTCCTCCTCGCCGCCAACAAACCTAAGGACATCTTTTCCATTGTCCACGACCTGTCTACCTCTGATAGAATCACCCTCAAACCGGCTCCCTCGCAATTCCTCTGTGACTCCCTAAATGATTACTTTATTGATAAAATTGTGGCAATTAAATCTAATATTCCTCCCTCCCCTCCCAGCTTCTCACACCCAGAGCCCCCGTCGAACCTTCATTCTTTGGAGCAACACCCCCTGATTGCTCGTGAAACTTTCTCCTCCCTACTTACCAAGGTCATAACTGGGTCTCCTTCTGACAGTTTCCCTGCTCCCATACTCAGAGAGATCTTCTCAGCTTGCCCTGAACCCTCGTTAACCCTTCTCAACGACTCTCTCACACAGGGGACGGTCCCTAACTTCTTCAAGTCGGCAAAAATTATTCCCATCCTGAAGAAGGTTGGAGCAGACCCCTCTTCTCTTTCTAACTTCCGCCCCATCTCTCTGCTCCCTTTTTTGGGAAAGATCTTGGAGAGCCACGTCACCACCTGTCTTAGTTCCTTTATTGAGGAAACCCATTTCTTAGATCCTCACCAGGCGGGCTTTCGTCCAGCTCATTCTACAGAGTCTGTTTTTCTCTCTGTACTGGATGAACTTAGAGGTGGTGCCGACATCAATTCCCCTCAGGCCCTGGTTCTCCTGGATTTGTCCACTGCCTTTGACACGGTTGACCATACCATCTTGCTCGATCGTGTCAGGGGCGCGGGCATTCGGGCAACCGCCTTGGCATGGGTCACCTCATTCCTAGAAAACCGCCACCAGGTGGTCCAATTGGCTGGTTTCTCTGCCCCCCTCGTCCGGTCCCCTGTGGTGTTCCCCAGGGATCGTCTCTTTCTCCTTTACTCTTTAATCTCTACATCTTTCCTCTCATCTCTGCTCTTCAGACACTGGAAGTCACGGTGTTCAATTACGCCGATGACCTCCAACTCATCTTTAATCTTTCCTCCTCCTCTGCTTCTGCTCTTAACGTTCAATCCACAATGCTCTTTTATCAGGGACTGGATGAATTTTAATCATCTTAAACTGAACCCCGATAAGACCGAGCTAGTACTCTCGGGTGGCATCTCCAGCCCCTGGTCCTCTGCACTCTGGCCCCCTTCCTTGGGCCCCTCTCCTCCTCCCTCTACCTCGGTTAAAACTCTTGGGATAAGAGTCAGCTCTGATCTCTCTATGCACTCTCAAATTAGCGCTGTGGTATCATCTTGTTTCCTCAAGCTCCGTGTCATACGCAAGATCTCTCACTTCTTCTCCACTGATGCTCTGAAAATCATCCTACTAGCTATGATTGTATCGCGCCTGGACTACGGCAATGCGCTAAATGCTGGGGCTACCGCATACGAGCTGCGCCGTCTCCAACTGATCCAGAATCAAGCTGCTCATCTAATCTTTAAACTGCCCAAGCATCATCACGCCACTCCATTGCTAAAATCCCTACAATGGCTCCCTCTTTCTGAACGCTCTTTGTTCAAAATGGGATGCTTGATCTTTCAGGTCTTAGCAGGCACTGGGCCAGCATTTCTAGCTTCAAAAATCACAGCTTATGTTCCTAACCGGGATCTGCGGTCCTCCTCCAAGCTTCTCTTGTGCGTCCCCCGATTTAGGAGAAAAAAACATGGTGGCATGAGGTTCTCCACCATGGCCCATGCCTTTTGAAATGCTCTTCCCTTCAGTATTAGGACAGCTGCTTCCTACTCGATCTTTCGCAGGGCTCTCCAGACTCAGCTTTTTTCACGCGCTTTCTCACAATAGGCGGCCTCCCTTTCTGCCTTTTCCGGTATGTCCGTCCTCAGCGCCAAGAAACCATTCGGTATTCGAGCGCTACATAAATGTTTTATCTTCAACTTCAACAGGGTGGGCCAGAACCCCAGGGTAAACCAGTTTGAGATGAAGGTGCCCGGCTACAACTTCCCAAGTGCCCACTGGGATTCCTAAGGAGCTACTCATTACATAGGGTCTGTGAGTGTGAAGAGAGGTGCTGCAGCGAGATATGCCTACCAAAAGGACACTGTCACATACTATTTAAGACACTCTACCCCATCTCTCTAGCCCAGTGTCTCCATCCTTTGGTGCTACTGTAAGCAAACCACACATCGATGAAAGGGGGAGCTGGAGGTCACTGTCGTCGACCCTGATTGATTTATGATTCAGAGAAGAAAGGTCTGGGCCAGAGGAATTAAAGATCACATTTAGTTGTCCACAAAGAACATTCTTCTGCAATATGTCTTCTATAAAATGGCATATTGATATTGAAATAATAATTTTCTTGTAGCAAATGAGTACCTTTGCATTCCCAGAATAGATGCGTGTTAATTGCAACGTGATTGGCGTGTCTGTTACAGAAGTCAGCGGAACGAACTGTCTTTAAGTGACACCCAACAAGAAGAAAGCATTTCTGTTAAATATCATCAATTCATTACGTGACTTTTGACCTCAATCATCATTAAAGTATTATCAACCGATTACTTTACAAATTAAATAATTGAAGATGAGTCTCTAAAAGAAAAAAAAGCACGTTTGCTGTTATTCAGCACAATTTTATAGTTGAATGTTTACAGCTGGAATGGATAGTTAGTTCTTACTTTGCCTTTATGTAGAATGAATTCTGAGACACGCCATTCACTGTTTGAAATACATTCCACATCTTAAATAAATAGTTTTTACTGTCTATATCCTCCACTAGTAAGATAAAGTATACGCATTGTTGCCCAAGTACCGAAAAATAAAATAATTTCGAATTTAGCATAGACATAGATTGTGGAAGAATACGTTACACAGTCTACGGCTAAGATCATTCAAAATCAAAAACAGCAATGTAGAATTGCAGCCCCCGAAAGGCAGGCTCTCTGAAAAATAATTGGTGCAGCAAGTCCAGAGCGAAGAAGCCAGGTGACCTTCTGTGAGAGGTACTTCAAGAAATTGGCTTTGCTGCATTGGAACATTCTTCCATTCAATGGAAGCACTACATGCATGCATTCTGATATTGTTTTCTGTGAAGTAACGTTGCCGCTGACCTTGGTCAAAGTACATGATCAATCCGAAATGCTTCATTAATTGAGATACCTACTATAGCACTCATGTATAGAGAGTTCTGAGAAGGGAAATGCCGACTACGTTTTATAAAAAGCTGTATATTATACATTTTTTTATCATTGATGATAAAGTCAAACAAATTTTACAAAGAATCTTCTTCAGTTCTTACAGTGTAAAGGAGGTTTCCTGAAAATGAACAGAGGCCCCCTGTGTACCCTAAACGTGATGCTATGCATATTAGAATCAGAGAGAGTCAGAGTAAGCTTTTTGGTTCTTCTAGTATGAATAACTACTTGAGATGAGTCCTAAAATTTGAATTAAATTATTAATCATTACACAAACAGTAACCATATATTGAATCGATTGCATCTCGTTCCTCCAGGATGCTCTTCTGGCTACTAAAGACAGAGTACTGGAGAACTTAAATGGACCCTTTTCTCCTTTGCATAGAGAAACACTTTTCAGGAAAACATGGGTTGCTGTTGTCTTATTTAAATCTTATAAAAATATGCTGTCATCTATTGTTCACGTGAGCGCAAACTCCCCAGATAACTTTATTTTACAAATACAGTGAACACCCTCAAAAGGGGACCTTACACTTGGCACGGTAAAAATATGCTTAGGATTAAATGATGCATAGATATTTATTTTGCTTTGAGTAGTATATTGCTTCATGAGCTGCGCTGATCTTGTATGGGACCAGAAGGCTAGATGTACAACACGCAAAATAGCGCCTCGCAAATTGCGAGTCTTTTGCGACTCGCAATTTGCAAGGTGCTATTTTGCATGTACAACACTGGTTTTGACCACTGTTTGTGATTCCCAATGGGGTCGCAATTTGCGAGCACATTGGGCTCAGCAGATCACCATGTCTGGGACTTCTTTTAAATAAAGCAGTTAAATAAAAATGCAGCCCGTTTTCCTTAAAGGAAAACGGAATGCATTAAAAAAAAATTGAAGCGTTTTTGTTTACTTTTTTAAGGGCAGGTAGTGGTCCCTGAGACCACTGCCTGCCCTCGAAAAATATTTTTAGAGACAGTCACAAAGTGGAAAGGGTCCCCTGGGGACCCCTTTCAAATTGCGACTGCATTACAACCCTCTTGAAGAGGGTGCTAATTTGAGAGTGTTTTTCGACCGCTTGCGGTCACAAAACATTTGTACATTGATTTACGGACGCAATTAGAAAGGGAACACCCTTTCCTAATTACGACTCGCAATTACTAAATGGCTATTTAGAAATTGTACATGGCCCTGTAGGTTTTTGCATGCGCAAACTGGTCGCAAATGCATTTGCGCATGCAAAAACGGGTCATACATCTGGTCCAGAATGCTTAAGAGAACATCTCTGCAAGGAGGTGCACTGTGTGTGCCAGTCTTTCTTTCTGTTTCTGTCTGCTATCTGTTTTTGCGTGTCATACAGTTTTCTGTGGGTGTTGCGTGTGTATCTGTGTACGGGTCCAGTCCTTACATCATTATGATGCTGCTACTTGAAACACACTGTCTTTGAGAGGACTTGGTGCATTTAGGACACTGGTCCTGGTCAGAGGCATAACACAAAATGACTGGGCCCCATTGCAGGGTGTCATGATGGTCTCCTGAGTCTCCTATAACTAAGAAATATTCATTGGCCTTCGGGTGGTGTTATAATCTCAGACCTCAGTTGTATTTCCCCATTACTATTCTGTTCATGCCCAATGGTATGCCCCATCCTCCGCGTGTTCTTGGAACGTTGGTTCCTCTTTAGAACTCCAGGGAGTGCACTGTAAAATGGTGAGAGATTTTTGCCTGAGTGAGTTGGACACAGCGGTTGGGAATCCATGGTACAGAATAAACTCACGATGAACCTTTCTGCATGTCCGGTATTCTTTACTTCAATTGGTGACGAGGATGGGATTGCTGCCTCCTGCACAGCAGTCCTCATGCCCGGGGCCTCTGTTATGCCCATGGTCCTCCTATTGATTTCTAAATGTTTTTATCTAGAAATATTAAGTTGATACTCTGTATTGGGACTACTCTGTCCAAAAGCATGAGAGGTTACACTGGTGACTTCATGTTTTGTGTGCACACGGGCTATGGCCTACACCTGTGTGTTAAAATCACACAGATGGTGTGTATGAACACATTCTGGAATCAACTGATTGAAGCAGATGGTGTGCATGAACACATTCTGGAATCATCTGATTGAAGCACATAAACCGCATTAGATTAACAGGTTGGTAACAAAGTAACGCTGAAATTACTAAGGAAACAATCATTTATTTTGCTGGAAAGCTGTGTGTTTAGGATTGTGGTGTCCTAGATTGTGACTATGTCGTGAATACGGGTTAGCATTTGCATATCCATCCTCGTTGGCTAAGCACTCTGATAGAAATATGCATAGCTAAGGTGTAGTGTGTGACTTTTCACAATTAATGTTTTATTTTTAGGAGGATGTTGATTATAATTAAGTGTCGTAAGTATAACGTGCGATATCCTTGGTAAATAATCTGCCGTAAATACACCAAGCTACATTGCAAGAATAGGGATTAAACAAGGCTTTTTTATTTAACACCTTATCGAGGGGGTCTGCCTCAAGAAGTGTGGAATCTTGCAGGATCGTTGCGGCAGCTGAGCAGCAGAACTTGTTTGTTAATTTAACAGCGCACACGTTTAACCTAAAGGTGTTCATTGCTTACTGGTTGTGCCAAAGTCTTCATTATGTGTGAATAATTTGATTATAGTCCTTCTTATGCAATATATGGCTGCATTTGACATGACGTTTCGTAACATATTGTAAAGATGCCAAAAGGTTTGTAAAAATGAAAAAAACGTTGATGTTAGTGATAGTTGCCTAAAACAATATGCCAATGAGTCCAGTCGCGGCTGGCATTGCTCGTGGGTGGAGGGGCGGATGCTAGGGGTCGTGTGTGGCGGAAGTTCACGGGGGTGTCGGGGGGGGGGGGGGGGGTCGCAGATACATTTAAGAAAAAATTAAATGTACCTTTGTTTCTGCGGAGTCCCGCGTCTTCCCAGCTCCTGCTGTCCTGACTCCAACAGGAATAGGAAGCAGGCATTTTGCTCAGATGGTATTGAAGTCTCACGACTCTCAGCCTCATAGCATTTTCTCTCGTTATTCTACTTTGTGTGTATTTCTTCTTTTGTTTGAATCCTTGTAGGTGGTTGTGTATTCTTATTTTCATTCAGCATTGCTACCTTGTCTGGCAAGCTGGTTTTTAATTGCACAGTTCTCCATCATAGGGCTGGTCATTCTGGCAACCTGTGTAAGAAGGGGAAGATGTGAATGGTGTTTGTACCACTGACTTTGTTTTAGTGACTTGGAGCCAGATGTATCAATATTAGGAATAGCGATTTACTAATTGCAATTTTCTGTGAATTGCAATTAGGTAAATGCTATTCACACTCAGTTTCATTTAGCGATTCCTAGTGGGTCCCAAACCAATCTACCTCATAAATATGGCTGAGGTAGGTCGCAATTTGCGACCCATTATAAATTGCTAAAATCACAGGGATGGTTCCTGCTGGAGTCAGTGGGCCACCATGTCTGTGATTACTTTTAAATAAAGAAATACATTTTTTTAAATGCAGCACGTTTTCCTTAAACGAAAATTAGTTATGTTTAAAAAAGTAGAAGGAAACATTTTTTAAGAGCAGGCAGTAGTCCCAAGGACCACTGCCTACTCATAAAACAATTTTACAAACATTCACAAAAGAAAAAGGGGTTGCTTGAGGACCCTTTCCCGTTTGCGAAGTCTTACTACCTACTGAGGTAGGTGGTAAAATGCGAATGTTTAGAGACCGCATTTTGGTCGCTAACCATTTTTTCATATGAATGCTATTCGGTACTATACGCCCTAAACACGCACCTTCCCTACACCGAATCAATATGTATTCAAAGTTCCAAAGTGTGATTCAGTAACATGTTACTGAATTGCAATTTGGGAATAATGCATTTTCTTTAGTCGCAAACAGCACAGTTCTGTGAATTGGAATGTTTCCAGAAAAATGCTTAATACTTCTGCCTCTTGGTTTGTGAATCAACATACTTGAACCCTCATGTACTAATTGTTTTAGCATTCACAATCCTTCTGGTTCTGTAAATCAGAGGGTTTGTCAATGCTAAAAACCCTTTTAAAATGTCCAAGCCCATTATAATGATTTGAAAAATGTTTTCCGAATCATTACATGGATTTAGGAAACCATACCGAATTGTTATTTGGAAAACGGGTTAAGGACATCTCTTCCAAATACTAATTCCTTATGGGAGGCATTAATGTTTTGAAACCGAAATCCGGTAGTCAAACATTAATCTTTTAGAAGCTTCTCAAATGAGGCTGTAACCCATTTGCAAATGGGAAGGGGTGCCCAAAGGCCATTAGAAACTTTAATGAAGTCCTGAGTCTTGAAAGTCTGTACCTGAGCATAGTAATACATGTATTATTTTTGAACTCTCCATTGGGAGTGGTAGAAAATTAAATGTGGTTTGAGGTTGGAGACTTTAGGCCCACTCACTGAGAGCACTACCTCAACCATGTGGATGAAGGACAATCAATCTTGTAACATCAGCATGCCATAGGGTTTTCACCCATGTGAATGATGAAGTCAATGATTACCTATGTTGATGGTGTATGCCGGATGCACACTTCTTCACAGAGGACTGGAGGGCAGGGGTAGCAGACCTCCTAATCCTCCCACCAGATCCAAATTTCCTTGTGAATCAAGGTGTTGGTTGTGCTGCCCCTATTACAAAGCTGACCCACACTCTGTACACATCTCAGGCTTGTAACAGGATCTTTGTGAATCCTAAGTATTTTTGGGGAAAATATGATTCATGTAATCCTTAGCTGCATGCTTAAAATACAGAGATAAGTTCCTGGTGTTGTATGTATATACTTTATCAAAGAATTTAAATATTCAGGTGTGGCATCCACAAAACACTTTGACAAATGTTATGCTCATACTAAAGTCTTGCGCTGGAGTGGCCAAGCACTAACAGTAACTGGTGCTAATAAAATGCTCCTGTCTGATTTTGGTTCAGTGTCTACAGCCTTGCACTTTGGTCTGACCAGATTCTTGACCATTTTTTGTTCTATAGTCAGTACTGTCTCCGCAAGTCATATGTGCTTCAATGCAGGTACAGGGCTTCCACAGAGAGACTTTCGAAGCACCGTGCTTACATAACATCTGTTGTCAATTAGACTGTTCATCTTGACATATCAACAAAATCCTATTATGTCCTTTGAAACTTCTCAGCCTTCCCACAATTAATGACATAGATGGTACTTGTATGCAAGAGGGTTCCCAGGCACCAAGATAATTCCAAAGTTGTTTCTCACACATTGCACGTGACAATCACTATAGAGGCGGTTAAGAGGGTTATATCCTCTTGTTCCTTTCTGGGTACATATTAAGACATCATTTTAGGTGGCCCATGATGGTGCCTATCAATATTATACTCAGTATTGTGTTCCTCACAGAAATGTGGGGGCTAATGTTTCACCTGTTTTTATAGGCAGCATACTGCCATCAGTGTTGTCTATTTTATAATGTAATACTACATGCAGTGTATGTTAGCCTCATTGAATTTTTGCCTCATTGGTTCTTTGAAATACTTTCTCCCTGATGATAATGCTGTCTTCTATTTCAGAATATCATTTCTCTTGTGTTGTTGTGACTATTTGTTGTCATAAGATTTAAACAGTGTTTTATTAACTAATGTATATTGTGTTGTAAATCAAACATGATTTCTCTATAAATCAACTTCTAGAAATAGCGGGAATACTAGTAGGGGGTATATGATTAGGCTTCCAAAGATTTATAAGACATACAGATTTGTTAACTAGAGCCCCTTTCTATTGATGGTAGTGCCAATTACATTAGATAAAGGGATAAGTTATAGTGTTGTGCAATATTTCTTGAAAGAGCAAGATATATATGTCAAACTGTTTCACTGAGAATGGATTGACACTAAACTCAGCCCACTATGCCACTTGATTTCGTTATGCATCGTGCTCTTAGTGCCTTCATCGATTTAGGATATGAATTTTTAAAACCATAAAAAACACTGGATATGTTGATCTGTTGTAAATATATTTTTCTGGAGTATATCCATGTATGAACAGAACTGTAAAGAATTCTAAATTGTTGTGGCTAGATCACGCAAGGGTACAATCAACCACAATTCTAGATAAGTCTGTGTCCCAATGACATACATAGAAATTAGCTTTCAACCACAAAATACACAACTCATAAGTAATTCAAAATTGAATTTGGAAAGACAGGGAATGAATTTTTGTGGCTATAAAATTATGATGTTTAATAAAGAGAAGTCAACACCTGAGTAGTTTTGCTAGAGATCTCTGGAGATTTGAAATTACTGTGAACGGGGCTCCTGCACCTACAGCCGATCACAGCAAAAGGCAGCATGTAGAAGCAGAGCTAAAGAGGTGTTAATTTTGATGATGTTCCAACTTTTTTCCTTCTCTCTCAATCATTCTTTGCATAGCATGTGCACTATTCTTCTACGGGTTACAGGTCTTCCTTTTCAGTCACTTGCAGATCTACCACTGTTATTGTTCCCCTTCCTTCAAGGATATCTGCTTCCCAGCTTGTGCTCCTCTTTACCAGTGATACATTAGGTTTTCACTGTCTTCTGCCATGCATGCAATAGGAGATTTGGAGGGCTGTTTTTATAACTTGTTTTGATAACTGGTGTTGTGGGATAGAGGACCCTTAGTGTGCAGAAGAAACATTCCTTTTGGGAGGTTACATTTACTTGGTTAGGAACTGAATAACTTTCCATTGCTCTTTTATGCTTTTTGGAGCAATGTTTGCAGAGGTCTTGGAGTTTTGTGGACTTATTGTAAGAGAGAATACAAGAGGATACTTTTAAGGAGAATTTTGTTTAGATTAACAGTCTAGGATTTTGGCACTGACTTTGGGTGGTCAGGGAATGATGCATATTATTATATGGTCTGGTATGAATGGTGTTCCTTTATATTGGGGATTGATTGGCAAAGATATTTCTTATTATTCTGACAACAACCGGCGTGCTAAATTCTGGAATTAAATGTTGTCTGGTTTAGTCTTTTAATCATTTTGAATTATTCTTCAACACATTCCATGACAGGAGCTGTAGCATAACATAGCTTAGTTGGCCTTTCTTTTTGTCCTGAAGAATGCTCCATTGTGGGCTCATATTGAAATGGATATATGTTCTTATGATATATGTGTTCTTCAGTCTTGTGAGTCATAATCTTTGGTGCTCAATTGGATTGCATTAGAATACTCTTTAATCTGGATGTGTCTGTGATGAGTGGCATTTCATTGAATGGAACCTCATACCTAGACACTTGGGGCTAACGCTGTAGGGTACTCATTGCAAAATCTGTCTGCCTTTGCATACCAGATGGCCCTTCCAATTGTAGGGTTTGAGACAACGTCTACATTGTCATAGGCACATGGCTGACCAGGAGACCACGATTATGTTTGTTAAATAGCATCTTGCTCTTAACTGAAATGCACCTGTAAAAATAATACAGAACCTGCATTGATTTGAGCACATACTCATAGTTGCTAAGGTTTAATGTTTCATGATTGTTATAAATTCATTTGTTTAATAATTTTCAATATGTATATCATGGAGACTTCACTGAACATGAAACACATAATTCACAAATCAACTGCTGCTAGGTGTATCAGCACAAATAAGAATATTGACACCAGATCAATTATCTTAGCTAGCAATTGAACAGGTTGACTATACTAGCAACATCACATGGTAAACCTTTTATTTAAATATTATTTATGAGACTCAGTATAAAACCATACCACACTTTTTATGTTCTATTTCAAATACAGCATACTTTAAAATCTTTTTGAATGTATGAATCCTACTAATACTGTCTCACTGACAAATACATTAAATATTAAGCTATCAAAATAACCAAATATTTACCAAGCAGTAACAATAAGATTATATATATATATAGCTCTATATGTAAAATTCTCACATGGAAAACTGCAGAACAGAAGCTATAACAAGTGATTTATTGTGAAATAGACTATTTCAAGTGTATACAATTAAAATAATGACATTCTTGTTACTTTTGTAGCTTTCATTTCAAACTATTTACAACATGACGTGAAAATCTGTAAACAAAAAAATAGCTTGCTCATTTCAATCTATACATTTATTTTAACCATCCCAGTTTACTAGTATTGGAAAGATGGAACACAATTTCTCCTGTTATTCTTCAAACATTACAGCCATTGCTATCCATTAAAACATGTTTACATGATCATTTGGGTGTTCAAACTTCATCTAATGGGTGCATCAAAGTGCTCTACATGTATGGGTTCCTCTATTTTCTTAAGTGTTGAAGATGAGAATCTGCACAATATGTTTATTTGTGAAGTTTCATTTCTAAGAAATGTTGTTGTTTTGCAAAACAGCCCTGCAAATCCTCTCCTGGGGCATGTCCCTTAAGGAGCTATGTTTAATTGTGTATAATATAGTCCAGCTCTCAAAACTTGTGGGCCATAGGATTTTGTAAAAAATGATGTAGTCTCTCTTTCCCTTTTATTGGTAAGTGCTATGGGAATGGGGTTGTTAACCAAATTAGATTTTAGAAAATAAAAGGATAATAATACATTATATTCTAATAGTATTATTGAATGTACTTGTCGAGTATCGGTCACGGGAAGAACTTCCTTCATTTTCAAAAAAGGCATTGTAAATTAACACATGGATCTATTTTAATTAAGTTTTGCACTCCCTGCATATTGTCTATTTTGCAAATTCAGTTTAGTGGTAACTTTTATTATAAGGCATATTAACTACTAATCAAATTGATATTATTTATTCCTCACCCTAAATCTTGAATATGTAGCCAGGGAGGCTGAAATCTGTATTTAGGAAAACTTACAACAATTGGGGGAAGTTCAAGTAAAAGAAATTATAGTTCAATATAGAAAATGTATGCCATAAGACAAAGAGAATTTGACTCAGCATACAATTTAGACACAAACAAACATACACTTTGTTCTACATCAAGCATAACATCTTGAAAGAGATTGTTATATATCTAAAAGACAAGCATCCTGAATGCCTATTTAAGCTTGGGAATTATGGTTGTTTTAAATATCTGTACCACCCAATGATAGCTATAATCTAGCCCACATGGACACATTATGAGCTTTTTCATTCCACAGTGGCAAATATTATGTGATTTGATATACAAGAGTCCTCTACTAAATGTATTCCCTAAACGTTTGAGCCTTTTATGGATCATCATAACCTGGTGATCCTTATATTTGATCATGAGAAAGGTTTGAACAATGTATATGTGTAAACAAAAACAACGAATCATCATCATTCAACAGTAAATTGGGATTCATTTATAATAAGTAAAATGCCATCTGAATGGACCATTATGATGTCTCACTCTACCTTCGACGTTATTGCCCTGTGCTTGTAAAGATGGTTCTTGACTCAAGAGAAATGTATTTTAAAAAGGACTTTTTTCAATGAATTAGGCAGTTTAAATTTACAAGATGTATCTTTGTCTTAGGCAGGAACAAATGTAATCAGTCTGGAATATTAAACTCTCTATTTACTTAGTAGGAATCAGTCCCCTCAGGCAGGTTTTATTATATACTTTCTTATATTGGTAGGAATAAATCCTAGCAGTCAGCTATACATTACAACCTATCTTGCATTGTAGGAGTTAATCCCCCCTGCCAGGATTACTATTAAAGTTTATTTTTCATTGTTAGAATAAATGCCAGCAGTCCTGATGGTTGAGCATTATTATTGCATTTTAATATTTCTCAGGGTACAGTATACTCTGCATACATTTATCCATTCAGAAGAGACGTAGCTCTGGTTGGGATGCTCTCTGTTAGTTCTGCATGTCCTCTATTGTCCAATTCCTTCTCCACCCATACTATTTATTCCTTACTATGACCCCATTTGCCTGCAAAAGAGAGAAGGAGCTTTGACCAGGACACTTCCATCCATTCTACATTGCCTAGCAGACTGACAAAGCTTTGCTCATCGTCTACACTTTTTGGACAAGACAGTGCTGACATTTTCCAAATAGGAGAGTTCTAGGTAAGACTCCTGCTTTGTCTCTACCTCTCTCTTGTAACTGAGCCTTTCCATGGGGACTTGGCCCCTTTATAGGTAAAGCTTGCCCTCTATCTACAGGGAGATCTATATTTATAAAAATGGCAGCTTCAACACTTGGAATGCATGTTTATGGTCAGGCACAATTTCCCCAACATATAAGGCTGACTCCTTCACTGACAGAATAACCAAACCATCCAAAAATATGCATCAATTCCCTTGTGGCAGTTTGAATCTTGAAAGGCATACAACAAGGTTTGGATATACCATACCCTCTTGCAATGCAAAGTCGTGGCCCGCTGTTCAGACATCACTGGTTTTATAAACTCCACCAGCTTTAAGATGCCACTCTTTAAAGTCCTTAACATCTCCACCTCACATCTACAATCTTAAACTTAACTCTACTAGAAATAGCAGGGGTGACAAATAACATCTCTGTCTTGTTCCTCATTTTATATAAAATGTGTAAAATTTGAGTTAAAACTCTGAATAAATAATTCCAATTTATATATAATATAAAAGGTTTTATCTGCATCCAAGGACAAGTCTACTGACCGGTCCAGAGAGTCTTCTGCCTGTCACAACAAATTCAATTAAGTTTTGATTTTTTCAGAAAACATAACTTGCAAATCATGTATTAGTTAGGGAGTAGATGCTAGACGTTCTGCTAATAATTTGGTACCTAATAGAACAGATCTTCATCAGCCATGAGGTTTAAAGAAAAGAGAGGCAAACCAACCTCTCCAAGAACATTCCCTATTGACATATCTTCAAGTACCAAAACAGTTCACTTTAATCAGCTTGTGACTGATTAAAGTGAACTAGATGAGGTAACCTTATAAACTTTTGGTAGAGTTTTCAAAGTGGTAAACTCCAGCTCCCTCTGGAATGTTCAATGCAGTGTAGAAATCTGTGTTCTGATATAGGACCATAAAACATAAATTGCTAATTAAATATACAAATTCCTATAATGAAAAGTCTTGAGAATCAATGGTAAATCAATGATAGCTAAGAGACCCCAAATAGTGGTAAGTGATTGCTTATAAGTATGCTGCTCATGTTCACAAACCATGAATTCATACATCATTATGCAATAAAGACATCAGTTGCACTCCATGTGTGCGTGCACTTGGCACAGAAATATGTAGAGAGAAATGCTCATGAGCGGATATCAAAGCACTGCATGAACAGCTCCAACCAAAAGCACAATCATCTTCCACCTGACAAAGGAAAAAAAAATGTAGGTAAAGGAAACATGGAAATAATTGTTCTATAGATTATGTCAGGAGACTATTCATTAGCCATAGTGAATGAAAAGGAGTCAGATAAAACATAGGTTGTCCATTCAAGTTCTGCTATGTTCTGGGTGCCTTTTAACTTCAATGCCAATGGGAGTACCTATATCCACATCAGGACCAGTGAGCAGATTAATCCTTCCAGCATGGCAAACATCCAAGAGGGATCCAAATGTTTGTAGTAAAAAAACAAACAAACACTAGATCATTACTGTATGTGGAAGCTCCCAGCAATAGCTTCAAAGTACTCCTACCTTGGAAATCAGCGAGCAATAAAGCCTACTTTGCATTTGAAAAGTTACTAGGGTGACTCTTAACAGGAATAGCAGAGCTGCAAGTAAAGACCTGACCATACTTGGTTTAGGAGATGAAAACCAAGCCAGATATAAAAAATAACGAGAGTCAATCAACAGCTTCAACTGACCATCATGGAATAACTGGAGGTTCAGAAATGCTCCAGCAACAGCTAATTGTGCAGCAATTCAAAATATACCAAATCAGTCATTGTGAGTCACATATAAGCAAGGACAAAATACCTTTGTGCC
This sequence comes from Lissotriton helveticus, assembly GCF_964261635.1. Lineage (NCBI taxonomy): Eukaryota > Metazoa > Chordata > Amphibia > Caudata > Salamandridae > Lissotriton > Lissotriton helveticus. Next base: position 871,083,697 of record NC_136068.1, on the reverse strand, counting down.
TAAAAAGAGGTGGAAGAACCAGTTCTAATCACCAATCCCTCCCAGTCAACATGTATAGAGAAGAAACCAGAAGACACAGTTGCTGATTATAGTTATTCTGAAACCAAAAATTCAGAAAAGTTGAGAAAAAAGTTATCATTCACAGTTTAAAGAAAAAAAGGATTGGCATTCTCAACCTAGAACTCTGGCCCCAGAATTTGTGAAGACTTCACCTCATCTATAGTTTGGATCACTTTTGGGGATTTTCAATATACTTCTGATGCAAACATGAATGAACAGCAAAATTCTGAGGGGATGAAGCTCAGAGATGAAAGTGGAATAAAATAGTCTCTGCACGTCATCATAAAGTGGAAGAATACCAGAATATCATGTTCACTACCAAAGTAATCACTCTATACAAAACAACTCTAAATTTCTTTCAGGCAAATATTAACAGAGCTCTAGAGTAACGTTAATTCATGCCCCCATACCATGCACATTGTTGTCATCAATGATGTCAATTCACACGTTGCAGTGAGCTTATCAATGATATGACAGAACATGTAATGAGTGGTGTAATATGGGAAGTTATTAGCAGTGCATGGTGAGGGAGTGAGTTATAGTGACTTAAGGGCACAAGTTATAGCTACTTGAGTTAACTATAATTGGGGAATTTCATTAGTTTTGTTAATTTAAAATGGTATATTTAATTGATATTTTTACCTAACTATTGTATCCCTTTTTTCGGTAAATTTCTAGGTTTGTTATCCACATCGATGCTCGATGAGTTCCAGCCCTGTGCTGGAATATGCAAAAACCCATTATTCATGACGAGCTGGGCTCGTCATGAGCGTGCTGGGAGGCTACTGCATGACGAGCCCAGCTCGTCATGAGTGTGGAAGGGGTTAAATGTAAAATAAGATATAATTGCAGTTCCTAACTATAAAGTTACTTTAACATTTGCTTTTTTCAGTGAGTTTATATCTTTATTTAACACTAGCAGCCCGTCCCGATGTTGTCCGGGTATGAATTGCTGCCGGCCAGTAGTATATTGTTTTGTAGGATTTCGTTTTGATAGCATTTCTTATCTGTGACAGGCCTGTGAAACGCTCCGATTCACAGTGCACTGCTGATGCACTTAAGAGTGCGAGTTCAGTAGTGTGTGAACTCGAGTTTCCCTACTTTATTTTTTCTTGCAATATTATATAGCGCAAACTCGACAGCATGGCATGAGCACAATTTACATTAAAGAAGAACACATTCATTTGTGGTAGGCACGGGGAAACAAAGCAATTTGCCTCGAATCACAGGATGTTGAGCTGATGCGAAGATTCGAACTTAGCTCCCCAGCTCTAAAGTTCGCAAATCTAGAACTGGTGGCGGGAGGTGTGTCTAAAAGTGTATGTCGGTGCTGGCCATCAATGAGAGAGACCTGTGCATTTTTCAAATCGGTGGTGAAAAAATATGAGTATGTTGCTGGAGATGTGGGCCGCCGTGCCACCAATGTACTTACCGGGGGAGGGTAAACACCCATTATTCCGCAACTTTCTTTCCGCATACCATCACTCTGCATACTTTCATTACGAAAGTACCATGACTCCGCAATGCCATTATAACGCATGGCATTACATTTTATATGCTTTTACCACGCATACATTTACAACGAGATTCGTTGTAAATTCATGAATGGTAAAAGCATGTTTTTTTTAATGTTTGGATAAGGTAAGTATGGGTATAGGGCTATATGTTTTGGGGTACTGAGGTATATGTTTTGGGGTGTTTGGGTATTTTAAGGGTTCAGATATAGTTTTGGGTTATGGGGTACAGGGCTAGTTTTAGGGTTTAGGGATAGGTAGGGGTTTTGGGGTACAGGGGTATTTTTAGGGTTCAGGGCTAGGTTTGGGTTTTGGGGTATAGGGGTATTTTTAGGGTTCAGGGATATGTTTGGGTTTTGGGGTACAGGGGTATTTTAAGGGTTCAGGGCTAGGTTTGGGTTTTGGGTTACAGGGGTATTTTTAGGGTTCAGGGCTAGGTTTGAGTTTTGGGGTACAGGGGTATTTTAGGGTTCAGGGGTAGGTTTGGGTTTTGGGGTACAGGGTTATTTTTATGGTTCAGGGCTAGGTTTGGGTTTTGGGGTACAGGGTATTTTTAGGGTTCAGGGGTAGGTTTGGGTTTTGGGGTGCAGGGGTATTTTAAGGGTTCAGGGCTAGTTTTGGGGTACAGGGGTATTTTAGGGTTCAGGAGTAGGTTTTGGTTTTGGGGTACAGGGGTATTTTTCGGGTTCAGGGCTAGGTTTGGGTTTTGGGGTACAGGGGTATTTTAGGGTTCAGGGGTAGGTTTGGGTTTTGAGGTACAGGGGTATTTATAGGGTTCAGGGCTAGGTTTGGGTTTTGGGGTACAGGGGTATTTTTAGGGTTTAGGGATAGGTTTGGGTTTTGGGGTACAGGGTATATTTATAGGGTTAAGATGAGTTAGTGTTTAAGGGTGTTGAGGTATTTTAAGGAGTAGGGTGGGTTATGTTTATGGGGTACAGGGGTATTTAACCGCATCAACGCGGTGCAGATTTCCGCGGTGCGCTGAAGATTTCAAAAACCCGCGGTTCATGAGCGTACGAGAGGTGTACCTCATGACGAGCTGAGCTCGTCATGAGCGTAGAAGGGGTTAAAGGGAGCAGGGTGGACACCCAGGGCTGGAATGTACAGAACCTGGGAAGAAAAAACAATGAAATATTGGGCACAACGCTCGCTTTCCGTAATCCCGCGCCCCGCACACGCCCACGCCCCCAGCACACGCCCACAGCACAGGATATGAGACATGGCAAGAAGGGCGGAACGTACCACACGCCCCCAACGTTTGTCACACCGCCAGCATACGCCCACAGCACAACGCAGACACGCCCACAAGGGACTACTTTGCTGGCACGGTTCTTTTACCTTTTAAATGTATATGGTGGGCGTCTGCATAGCCTATGTCCTTCTGCTGCAACTGCCCTTTCCAACGCTGTATTGGGTGTTGTGATTGGTGCTGTGGTTCCTGAGATTACCCGCCTCAAAGGTTTGGGCTCTCTCTTTAATATACTAGTATAGATAAAATAAGATCCCCATTACTATGCGTGATTTGGGATTGGGTGTGGGGAACCTCTCCACTGGTGCTCAACAGCCTGTTGCACATAGCCTTTGGCCAGACACGGCCTGGGCTTGAGGGTTAGGGCCTTGCTTGTGGCCAGGCTCAACACCTAAATCTTCACGGGTGTGCACGTCTGACTATCTGATTTTACAGTATAAAGGGTGAAATTTTAAGTAAGGCAGACCTAATAACTTTGTCAAAGGGTCAGAACTCCAACATACAGAAGTAGGCGTATTGACTTTGTGAAGAAGTCAGTACATTAACATATATAAAGCAGACCTTTTAGCTGTGTCACAAAGTCACCAATAATTTAAATCAAATGTACATTATATCAATTCACACATTGCCATGTTTAATAAAAGTGATTGGCATAAGGTTTTTAATAAACACTTTAAAAAAACTTTCACGTGTCTTTGAGTCTTTCGTTGATCACATTTCAGTCAAAAACTGTGCAGCCATATAGCCCACCACGAGGGAGCCTTGCACTCCAGCTAAAGAGCATACAACTCAAGCTCAGAGTGTATTACAAAACTATTGTATCTCTCCTGGGGCCATGGATTTAATGAGGCAGGAGACGTACTGTGTTTTTTCAAATGTTTTTATGTATGCAGACTGCACACCTCACTGTAGCCCGGCCCATAACATTACAAAAATGCTTGATGGTGCCCCGGCCTCTTCTTGGGGCACCACAAGGATCCAAAAATTATATAATTAAAAGTCCAATGTGGGGCAACATGGGACTGTCTTCTCCAGAGCAGTAAATAATAAATGAGCCTATTTTTTAAATGTTTTTAGGGTGCTCTGGTGCCAACTTGGTGTACCCATGTGTAGCTAATTGTTGGGGGTCGAAAAAGGAACCCCAATGCCCTATGGCCCCTGCTGACTTCCCAACCAGCACACATAGTGGTACTCGCAGGAGCCGGTCCATTATGCATTCTCTTTTGCTCCCACCCGAAAGGGAGCAGCTGTTTTCTGCACTCCTGCCCAGAGCAGTTGTGTCTCTGCCCAGGAGAGTGCGGCCAAGGCATGTCTGCACTCTCCAGGGCAGTAAACAGCACATTCCCTGGGGATGGGGTCCCCGGGACTCTGGTTGGTTCAGGGCCCTAGGGATAGGATGACCTGGGCCGATTTGAAACTTTGGGAGGGGGGCTGCACGCCTCCTTTAATAATTTTATTTAAAAAAAACTCATAGAGGCCTGGGGAGGAGGAGGCACACACCCACCCTACCTATAAAAGTATGGCCCTGGGTGATGGAGTCCTCAGGGCCTCATAGTGGGCCCAGACACACCCCGTGTTACATTTTTTTTCAATACTTTTTTACCCCAGAAAAAAAGAAGGACAGAATTAAGGAAAGAGAAGTAAAGGTAGAAGAAAAAAGAGAGATCAATTGTAAGGAAGGAAGAAAGAAAGAAAACAAGAAGGAAACAGCGAAGGCAAGAAGAAATGAAATTATGCAAGAATGAAAGACATAAAGTAAAAAAGAAGGAAAGAGACTGAAATAAATGAAAGAGAATGAGAAGGCGATGGAGAAGGAAAGAAAATTAAAGAGAGATGGGAAGACAGAATGAAAGAAGGAAAGAAAAAAGGCTAGAAAAAGAAATCAATAAGGCAAGAATGAAAGACAAGAAAGAAAGAGAGAAGGAAAGGGAGAAAGAAAGAAGGAACAAATGCAGGAAACAGAGAAGGAAAGAGAAAGAAAAAAGATGAAGAAAGGCAAGAATGAAAGAAGGAAAGAAGAAAAAAGAAGAGAGCGGAAAAAAGTAAAAATAGTATAACTTAATAACGAACAGTTTATATGGTCACAATCTAGTATGTTTTGAAACAGTAACAGTCAGAAAAAAGGCACTCCGAAGCAAAACACTAGCTCTGAAAGGAACTGGCTTGCGTGTTTGTGTGATCTTTATGAGAGGGCAAAGTGCAGTCACTCAAAGTGAAGTTAACCATTGGCTTAATTAGGCTGACCCACTGGCCCATCCTGTATTCTGTAGTGGGAAGAAGCAAACTGTAAATGACACAACAGACCAATGAATATGGAGAGGTGGCTGAAACCCTACGTGTAAGTATATTATGAGTATTTTAGTAAAACAATTATTCTTGTCTAGCTGCAGACCAAATAATGGTTTTCATATGAAAACATCTAAAGAATGACAGGTCCTCTAGTGAACATTTTTACTAGTCAAAGCATCAGATAATCACAAGACACGTTTTGGCAGTAAACTGCCTTTGTTACTGTGTGTGGTGCCATTTTGCAACAACGTAAATAATCATATAGTAAAACCTCATAATCCAAATGAACAAAAGCTGCCCGTGTGCACCAGGCAAAACAACAATAGTAATACATTCTCATAAAGAAAGTGCAAAAGTTTAAACTTGTATATACTCCATACCAGCAGTTGACATATTAATAAAATCACTTAATATGAGTAGCAAGTAGTTACTTAAATATAAGCTGTCATATGTTTCAAAACATAATGATGTGAACAGTTAACACAATATCATGTTTGCATGAGATGTCTAGTGGCAGAAAAATGCTGCAGAGAATATAGACACAGTTATAGTTAAAAGGAAGTAAAACAGCTATACCCTAGCTGATTGGAACACTAAACAGACTCGTTAATCTAAAATGAAAAGATTTAAAATGTGCCCCCCCCCCCCATATACTGAAAGGCACAGCATACTACAAATAAACATATAACTCATTACAACTTAGAAGCTTGGGTTCTTTATCCAAGGCAAGTATGTATTTCGACCCCCCCAGCCCCCAGTACCCATTATTTTTCATATCTATTGCCTTTCTTCACATCCTTTGGACTACCATCAATGACTGTATTTTAGTTCATTCTCATCACCTGTATGCATGTGATGAAAGTGCCTCACCAGCAGGTATGCGGTGTCAAGATGATTGATAGCTCTCAAACACTGCATAATCCTCTTATGCACCTGTAGGATAGTGCCACCAACTTAGTTTTTAAGGCAAGTGCATTTGAGGACATATAAAACATGGTCACTCTTGCATATTTAGTGCCCTTTTGGTTGTCTGGACACCCCTACCAAACATGTCAATTTCACTTAGATTTTCTCTATTTTTGCATGCTTTGAATTGTGTGCACTTCATTAAACCATCTTTAGGTTTTAGCCATGTTGGCCTCTCTATTCTTGCATCACTCCTCTCTAAGGTGTCTCACTTTTATTTTGGCTCTTCTAGAGGTAACAAGAGTTTTTTAGAGAGATCATCACCTCTCACAGGATCACTTGTGAGTAGGTGTCAGGGTTTGCCTAAGGTTGCTATCACTACTAGATGTGAGACGTAATATGTAGTGATGAATCTGAATATATTCACTTCAAAAACGCCAGTTAAAATGCTAATGTAGTTAAGTGAAAATTTCACTGCCAACACAATGTTAAAAAAAACCACTAAAATATGTACCCTAATGTAACTTTAACTCGTGCGCTTGCCACGTTGCAGTGATGTAATCAATGATGTCATAGAACATGTCATGGGTGATGTAATATGTGGGGAAATTAGCAGTCATGGTGCAATTTATAGTTTCCTTAGGGCACCAGTTATAGTAACTAGAAAGAACCATAACTGGTGAATATCAATCTTTTTTAATTTAAAACATTATGTTGATACTGACATTTTCAACTAATTTTAACGTTTCTGTTTCTGTTTTTAAACAAATAATTTAGAGTAATATTTTATCATCATATGTAAAGCTAACCCCCCACCATGTATGCCCCCGTGGCCGACCATTGTGGGGGAGCTGGCCGGATTACTGGCTTGTGGGCAGGCCCTTCTGTGCAAAGCAACCCCCACTCACACACAGCCTTTGGATATGCGCGGTGTGGGGCCTTGCCTGCAGGGCCTGACCTGTATCCAAGCCCTGCCCCCAAGCCCCAGGAGGCAGCAAACTCCATTCTGTAGCCCCCTGCCAGTTCAGGGGGTTCCTCGGTCCCCATCTCTGGGAGCATTTTGTTTTTGAAAAAGGAAGTGTTTGTGAGTGGCCCCGGGGAGCCCTAGTCCTTGGGGGCCTTCTGTTTTTTCATAAAGGAGAGGTGGCACGTGGATCCCCTCCTCAAACCATTATTGGTCATACGGACCTCTTCCTCTAGGGCCAATTATTTTTAAAAAGGGGAGGGGGCACATGTCCCCCTTCCCCAAGACCCTATTGTCCATGGGGACCACACTCCTAGGGCCCAAAAATATATTATTAGGGGAGCATGGGACCCCCTTCATGGGTCCAAATGAGCCCCAGGGACTCGATCCCGTGGGGCCATACTTTGATTATAGTAGAGGGGGCGAGCTGATCCACTCCCCAAGCTTTAAGAGCCCCTGGATTCCCCATTCCCTGGGGCCAAATACATTAATATTAAGGGTTGGGAAGCATTGGCTCCTTCCCTGAGCCCAAATAGACTCTAGGGACCGCATTTCCTAGGGCCAAACATTGGGCCTTATTTATGAAGGCCTTGCGCCGCCGGTGCGTCACTTTTAAAATGGGAAAAAGTGACGCACCGGCGGCGCAAGGCCTTCATAAATAAGGCCCCTTATTTATAGAGGGGGGAGGTGCATGGCCCTTCTCCCCAAGCTTTAAGAGGCCCACAGGGATCCCATCGCCCGGGGCCAAAAACATAAATTCTAGGGGAGGGGTGCGTGGCCTCCCTCATCAAACACAAAACGGCCCCAGGTTTCTCATCCTTGGAGATCTCCGGGGAATCCTCAGAGCCCCATGTGGCTATGGCTGGCTCCTGCGCTCCACTGAAGCAGATGCTTGTGCTTTGCTTGCGTCATCCAGACAGGAGCAATCACAGTTTCCCTTACTTGAAGGACGGGAAAACAAAGTGGACTCCCAACTGGTGGGAGCATTTTCAAAGGCCCCAACAGGTGAGAGTGCAGATATTTCCCTATCCACAATCCCGCTGACAGGGAAAAGTACTATTTCCTGGGGGTGGGCTCCCCGGAAACAGGTCAAGAGCCAGTCCTGGGGGATGGGGTCTCCGGAACTTGTAAGGCTTAGAGCGGGGCTGTGCTTCCTGATCTCTTCTACATGGTCTTTGGCCCTGTGGGAAGGGGTCCCTGGCGTCCATTTGGGCTCAAAGACGGGGGCCACATTCCCCCCCTAAAGGTGAAGTGTTGGGCCCCAGGGGATGGGGCTACAGTCTGAGGGAGGAGAGACATGTGGCCCTCCTCTATTAATATCTTTTTAGCCATGGGGGATGCTGTCCCAAAGGCTTCTTAGGCCTTTGGAGGGGGGCCTCACACCCCTCCTCTTTTTGATTAATTTGATCCCAGGGGATTGGTTCCCTGATGCCCATCTCTGGTTCAGGGAAGGAGCTGTGTGCGCACTCTCCTAAATAATATAAAATATTTAAGAATGATGGGCGTTCATATTTTTTTTAATGACTTGTGATCCTGCAGGAGTCTTACAAGCTGTTTGCTGTAGGGGGTCCGCATACACGTGCCCCTCCTCTCTTTAGGCATGCAGGGCCTCTGTTGGAGTGTGCTTTAGCACATCAAAATAAAGACTTCCTGAGTTTTTTAAATCATTAGTTCTAAAGGAAGCTTTCCCTTGATGTGTGCTGCTATAGGAGCAGTGCACCTGCTATTCCATAACTGTTCTGATGAGAGCCTTTGGAAGGGGAAAGTATGACTTCATGGGCAGGTGACTGTTTCTAATGCCGTCTGCTAAACTGCTAGTGTGAAGTGCATTCTCATGTAGATTCGCTTAAGACCTTTACAAGCACTTTCAAATCCTGATTCCATGTCAGCGATGTTTCATCTGGCTTCCGCATGGACTGTCTTTGGAACTGTGGAACCAAGTTGAGTCTCTCATTTGTCCAGAATTCCAGGATGTTGAGTCAATCACTTAATCTCCCAGTTCGTAAAAAAACTAAAACTAAGAGAATGTGACTTCATGTAATGTAAATGGTGCTCATGTGTAGTGTAAACCTTGCACTAAATAAAAACAGCACAAAAATGCACATAAGCTCAAAACAAAGCATTAGCATATAAAAGTAAAGGCAAATAGGTACACGTTCAGTGACTGATTTGTACAAAGTGAAACCATAAAACCTGGAAAAATTGCAGTTTCCCTGCTTAAACTGTGCTATCTTAGGCAAATATTTGATGTTATCAAAACTTATTTTTCTTCATTATTGCACATGAAAGCACTTTCAAATATGTGAGCTCAGAATACCAGTTATACATAACCTATTGTGTTTGATTTAATAGAGTATACTTTTGCTCAATAATAATCTGTACCACCTGCAGGGTTTACATGACCATTGTCGTGCCTCCTACTTCACTAGGCGTTCATGGTCAAAAACTATCAAGTACGTTTCAGTGCATTGTGATAATGTAACCTATTGATGTCAAATGTAATGTAATGTGTATACTTGTAAAGCGCACTGTTGCCAGCCGGCGTCCTGGCCCTGTATACCGCTGGGGAACCCGTCCTGGCTTTCCCTGTGGGATGGTCCCTGCTGGGAATCCCCAAGGTGGAGCCAGGCATCCCCGGCGTTGAGGGGGCCGTTGTGGAGATTAGGCAAGGTAATGCCCAGAGTTGCCGAGTGGGACCCCTGGTTAGAGTGGGCACCGAGGTGAGAATTATCGAGTCCGCTGACCCTGGTCCACGACCCTGCCGCGTCGGGAATCGAACCCTGGTCCCGGGCCGACTTCTGCTTCCGGGTCTGCCGCCTCTAACCAGTGAGCCACACCAATCCACAAAGCTTCCACAAGTTAAAGATGTTTCTTTTGTGATTTACATTCCAAACAATTTCAGGGCATGGCCAAGGCATCTCTACACAGATGTCTGTGGTGAAAAACGATTTATCCTCCTCAGCTTAATCGGAAGCACCTACTTATGTCTGTAGGTTGTGCAAGCTTGAACTTTTAAAAAGAGTCATCACACTGACAGGCAGTAACTACATGCTTAACTGCATATAAGCTTGTCAATAGTGGGGGAGATGTCACCTTCGTGAGTGAGGCACACAAAGCTTATAAATGTGAAGTTTAGAATTCCTAAGTTAACCTTCCAGCAGTTGATGCTAACACACAAACATTTCACACATATACCGGAGCAGCAGTTCCATCTGCATATAGACTTTATGAATACTTAGAAATACCATTAACATATCAGGAGCATCAAAATTGGTTCCAAGGTGCCTTCCCACATATATTTCAACATGTAGGACTGGGTCGCCTCAGTGATAACGGGGCAACGTGGCCAGTTTTAGCTGGCTACACACCATTCCCAAATGCAGGTACACAAAATGATCACGAGGTGCTTGCTCATTATAATCATTTAGATAGATTGCATCCATCTCTAGATCAGTTTGTTATGCATACAATGACAATTGCCCCAGCAAAGGCTGTACAAGATGGGCAGACACAGTTAACTATACCTGCCATTAGTTCATTTACAATCAATGCAATTATGGGTACTCACAAATTGGGAGGAAATTCAGTTTTGGAAATCCCAAAAAAATCCCCTTTTTCCCCATACGGGACCCCAAGATAAATTTCGAATTCTCACTATGCGTCTTCCACTTGGCATAGTTACACCAATTGAAGATTGTGTGACATGTGGTACCTTCTTGCTTCCATCAATACCATAACACATGGCTTCACAAATAGTGTCCACTGAAAAACGCTATAACTTATGTAACCATGATTCAATTAGACAGTTGATAATTATCACTATTTGGATACTAGTCCTTCTCATTCCTTTCAGGACTCTTCTGACAGAAAGTCAGAGAGAGGGGGGTGTGGGTTCCACAGACAGATAGAGAATGTGTGAACAATAAAGTGCTCACAACCCTCTTCTGATCTCATCATAAAAAAGGAAGAGACACTTCAACAACAATAACACACATTAAAAAGAACAAAGTGGCAGGAACGTCTGCTAAATATGCCACAAATACTCAGGGCATTTCTTTTGAACAAGACATGGGTGAAAACACTGCTCAACAGCACATCAGTGGTCTTGATAGTTTGCCAGACTCTTCAAGAGTTTTTGGTGGCGAAACTGACTAATGACAAGTTGAAAATCCAGATCAGCTTGTGAGCCATCCTGATAGGCTTTATGATTTGGACATCTCAATCAAGGGTGATATATTGTGTACTATTAAAGTAATACTCTGAAAGAATGACAGAACTTGTCTGATGATTATGATTATGACATTCTCTTGGCTGAGGTATTTTTGCCACCAGCGTTTGTTAGAAAAGTCCCACAGGGGGAGGAGGTGAAAGGACATCCTTTTAAATTCTTGTTCCTGAGGAGGTTACAGACGTTTGTGCCACAGAATGGGCTATTGCACGAGCCCCTGCTTTATATCTAAATCTAGATGGTTGGAATAAGGGCTTGCCTTATCACATTATACCCATAACGTCCAGCCCACAAGTGCAACCATAGTTTCCTAATAAACATGAAGCTAAGCACCCTGTTAGGTAAATTCTGTCACAATTAGAATATCAAGGCAGGATTGAGATTTATATCCCTCCAATGAATAATCCATTACTTCCTGTTGCTACATTGGATCAATCCTATCATATAGTTTTAGACTATAGCTAATTAAATAGTCATACACAAACGTTTGCTAAACTAAATTTCCACAGCACAGCTTGAATGAACAAGATTGTTCAGAAAAAATATAACACTTCTTTGGACATTTTTCTGTCAAAATATGGCACCTGAAAGAAAAGATTTGATGGTGTTTACCACTTTTGGAACACAGAGAAGATTTTGTAGACCCCCCCCCCCCCAAATGGTGTAAGAACAGTTCCAGGTCTGTTTGCTGCCCAAGTCACATCACTTTTACAAGAAATTGACTCAGAAGGGTGGTCTTACATTGATGACATTTATCTCCCGGATTATGATTTAAATATACACTTGACCAGAGTGGATTGCATAATTTTGTGATCTGCTGAAAATGTCTTTAGATTAAATAAAAAAAAATCTAAAATTCTGCTTCTTAGTGATTTTTTCTTAGGATATGAATTATCAAATGAAGGTAGAAGCCCCACACTTCTTGGAGAAGTATGCTCTTCTCTAACTACCAAATACTCTAAAGAAGCTACAATCCCTTTTAAGTTTTTAAAACTTTGGTAGAACATTCATACCAAAATATGCGCAATGGGTTAAACCGTTATACAAATTAGTCCACGCTAATTTTTCAGACAAACATTGGACTGCAGAACATACTAATGTTCTCAGAACATTGTAACAGACATGCTTGCATCCAAACACTTGCACATTTGTGTGAACAAAACAAATGTAGTTATTTGCATCATTGCTGGCTAGTCATATGTACATTTAATGAAGGTGAATCAGTGCTGATTGCATATAAATCACATTTATATTGTAATGCAGAAATGCATTTTGTATTGATAGAAAAAATAGTGACTGCAGTTCAAACAACTGTTCTAAAGGAACATCTGTTATGTCAGGGGAAAAACATAATTGTGGTTTCTAAGAATACCCAGTGTCAAATTAAAATGTTCCTCTAGAACAGTATGATTTCATAATATGTACTGATGATTCAGTCCAAGCCATGGTTGGTGCTAAGCATAAATACTCGGCAGCATGTGCTGCAGTGAAGGGTGTCATGAAAAATGGTGACTTTCAGGCACAAAAAACATATAGAGAAACTTTAGGTGACTGTACTGCTCAGCTGGCTGAAATGAAAACATTGGTTCTGGCACAGCAGAATATGGATCCAGAATTCCCAGCACTTATTGTGTGTGATTCTTTTTACTGCATCCAGTCCTATAATGACTTGTAATATTGGCACTTGAATGGATCCAAAGTCTCTAAAAGAAATGCTATCAAGCCTAATTTGCATTGGGGATATGGGGCAGCTCTTAAATATGCTCTGACTCAGGCTCATGCCATTCACTCATTGGGCCATCAACGTGTTGAAATACACATTAAAAGGAATTGATTGGTTGATGAAAATACCACAGCAGCATTTCAGACAGTTGTTGTAGCTGTGATTACTCATTCTCATATGAGAATAGATTTCACATATGCAACATTATGGCTGCTGTTACTGTCTCAGCTAGTGGCACACCCCTACCTAAAAGCTATCCAGCAAAATACTCCTATCTGTTGAGTGCCCAAAACATTGCTTTTGTCTGGAATCCCTGGGTGGGTAATCGAGTGATACCCAACCAGCACCTCAGGTTAGAGCTAATTATTGCTGCACATGAAGGATTAGAATTGCACCATGCTGGTGTGTTGGCTACTGTTTCGTTATTACAGATATGCTACTGGTGGCAGGGTCTTTATAAACAGACTAAACACTATGGGGCCCATTATGATGTCGGGCGGATTGCCTCCGCCAGGCTGGCGGTGGCAATCCGCCCAACACCAATGCCTGGATCCTCCCCGCCATATTAGTATGGCGGGGGGGACAGCGGCGGACGGAAAGACCGTGATGGAATAATATGGTGGCGGTGTCCAATGGACACCGCCAGCCATATTACGATGGCTTAAATTAGGGGCCTTTCCGCGGCGGCAATGCAGCCATGGAAAGGCAGGCGGTGATTGCTGCGGGGGCCCCCTGTGGGCCCCCAGAGTGACGGCCAAAGGGGGGTGGCACACGGGGGGGTACCTGTGGTACCCCCCTGCATTTGCATAATCGCAGAGGCAGGCACCGCGCGGTGCCTGCCGCTTCGATTATGTAAATGCGTGCATTTGTTTTTAACATTGTGGCGGGCGGTGCAGTGAGCACCGCCCACCACAATGTTAACTTGAGGAATGTGCCCGCCGCTGTGGCGGGCGCATCCTAATGCCACTGTCGGAACCCCTGCCCTTCAGGCGGGCGGTCCCGATCTCCGTTAGGGTGGCCCCCTATGTTCTTTGCAGAGACATTTGTCAACAAATTACGGGCTCCACTGATTCTCGCCCACCTTAGACAACCCTTCTAGTTTCTAATAACCACTACAATGTGCCTAATTGGATCATTGCAGACCCCGCCATTAAGATGGTGCTTTTAAATATATTTTAATGGCTGTTGATTCATGTTCTCAAGTGTTAGGGGTTTAACCACAGCGATTGACTGACTCTTGAACTGTTATTAAAGATTTATATGTCTTTATCGGAACATATGCAGTAGTAGTATTCTACTCGAACCAGGCACCAGCTACACCTCTAAGTCTTACTGGGATACCATATGAACCCTGGGTAATGCTGTGCGTTATTCCTCTCTTTATTATCCTGAGAGAAATTTGATAGTGGAGTGGAAAAACTGTGACAATTAGGTTCAGGTTTTACTTGGACCCACCACCTGTATGGAGTTCAGAGAACTTTACAGGACAAGTGCTCAAATGTGAAATCTTAACATTCTGCCAAAAACGAAGTGAAGTAGCAACCAGCAACTTTTGGCTGGATTCCTGAATTAGGGAATCTAGTGCAGAGGAAGACAACAGATAGAGGGAATTTGGTCTATCCTTCCATGCCCTGGTGCCTGTACTTGCTGTTCAAGATACTCGAGCTGTGATTTTGCTGGTCATCAACAAAAATGACAAGTTTCCATTGATTTATTCAAGCTCCATCATGTGGCTAGTAGGCCACAAGTATATTAGGTAGTTCCTTATCTCCTCTTCCTACCCTGCAAGAGATTCCTCTACATGCACTAATTAGTCCTAACTAAACTACTCCATGGCTCAGGATTTCTGATGCTGAACTTGTACTCATGCCTGTTTCTACTTCCACAACCCAGAATGAAACTGTATATTATCAACCGTATTTGGAGATACCAACGTGCCTAGTGAGGTTTCTGTTTTTCTTCAGACTACCTCCAGTTGTTTTGCTAACATTGAAAATCTTTATTAAGTTTCCTCACATACTTGCACTGTTCTCTTGGTTTAAACAGACTTATCTGATTTCTTCATGATACTACATTTGGATTTTCCTTTCCTTGGTTTTTCACTTCCACTGGATTAGACTTGTTAAAGTACTTTTTTTGCTTTTAAATGTGCACTATCTCCCAGAACGTTCTTCTCCAGAACTGGTAGCTCAAAAACCTATGCCCCATACTTACTCACATAATGTCCGAAGCGCCAAGATACAAATTGCTGGGGCCAGATTAATTGGGAAGGTCCCGTACCGTCATCACATCTCCCCGCACTTCCGGATCCTCCATTGGCTACCAGTCAATAGGAGGATAGAGTTTAAGGCACTCACTCTGGTAATCGGGGCCCGGGCTATCTGAGACATAGATTGCAGAACTACCAACAGATCAAATCACCTGAAACTGCTCAGAGCTCCTCGCTTCCTTAAGGCTAGGAGGGAGAGCATTTTCTGCATCACTCTTGAATGACATGCCTCTCCACCTTCGCATGGTTGAGTCAGAACTGGCCTTCAGAAGAGCACTGAAAACCTGGCTTTTTAAACTTACTTGACTCCCCCTTTAACTTTTCTCACTGTGAGTCTGCAACCCAGTGCCGCCGCCAGGAGACCTCCATTGGAGGTAGCTGTGCTCTCTATAAATTTCATAATAATAATAAGAGATTTTTCTTTTGTGAACATTACTGCATTTTCCATCCATGGTGGCATTGTTTGGGATGAAATCCAATATGACATTTCTGCTTTCATATACCCACCTCTACTAATGATCATGCCTAACTGATACGACATGGAAACATGGAATCGTTTCATTTTAACCACGTATCCTGGTTCCCTAGCAAAGTGCTGCTTGGCATAAAGCACTCAAACACCCTGATAGGGCTAGTAAAAGCTAGATAAATGTAATTGCTATACAATATCACTAAATTATGTGTTAACTTTCAGTAATGTTCACCCTTGGTCCTTCCATCCTCTATCATCTATTTGCTGAAGGTCTACGGGGCAAGGAAGGGGTCAGCCCTGACGTGTCTTCTTGGTTCATGGATGAGTTATTTCGTGGCAAATACCACTGATTCCGGTAGCACACTTGCTTGCTTAGTGAGTTTTCACGTCTTTGGAGCACATGGCCTTGACTTCAGTGTACAGAAACCATTCACAGAAGCACACAGGGAAAACACATTAGTGGGAACATTGCTTGCGAGTCTCACAGGATCGTGACTTTTTTTTAAACAAGGTTTTTAATTTTGGCCAACAGGGCCTCTACCCTGCCCCTTTTATTATTTTTTCTACTTAACCTCAGGACAAAAGTCCATGGGCATTTGTATGAAATTCAGCTTTTGCGTTTCCTAAATAGTGAATCCAAATGAAATTTCAATTTGGGAAATGCAAAATGGAATGTACAGAAACAGAGATTTCCTAATAGCGATTCCAAATGTAATTGGAAATTGCTATTGAGGAAATTCTAAACCACTAGTTCCTCATAGGTACGAATGGTTTGCATTTCCAGATTTGCAATTTTACTGTAGGAAATCACACATTTGGAAACGTAAAACCAAGGATGCCTATGGTCCTAAGTCCCAGTTTGATGCACCCCAAAAAAGGTGGTTCACATGTAAAGTGCCCAAATCCCCTAGGGGTAAGTGTGCGCTTTATGGAACTTAAAAGAAAACATTGTACCTATGGTAACCATCGACTTGTAGTCTACGGTAATAGCATTTAATAAATGCCCATTTCATATTTATGAAATACTTTGGACATGTGCTTAGGAAATCAACAATTAGAAAATCCCTATGTGCAATTTCCTATTTAGGGAATCACAAAATGCATTTTGTACTGTGAAATTGCATTTTGTGAGTCCCTAACTACCTTTTTACATACCGAAAGACAATCTAGCATTTCTTACAGATCAAAATTGTGAATTTGTCCATTAAGAAATGCTTTTAATACACCTGGCCCTAAGTCTCCGATTCCTGTAATGGCTTCCTGAAACATTTTCCTTCATGTTGTAGGCAGCTAATCAGAGCCTTGCTGCTGCAGGAGCTTTCTTCCGCAGGAACAGGTAGGTCCAAGGGTAAAAAGCCCATCAAGCGGACCAATCAGATGGCTCTATTTTAAAAAATTGGTTAGAGGCACTCCTGTTTAATATCTCCAAAATGCATGCCTTCTGAACTAAGTTCTAGTTTCCTGACAAATATGGTTTAGTTCCATTCTGCATTTTTTGTAGCAGTGCTTCTTAAACAAAGTCTATGGAAAATGAATGGAGATTGTGCATTTTGGGACATCACCTTTTTCTCGATCCCTTTTGACAGATTATCCAAAATGTTCCATGAGAAAACTCGTCAATAAAGAGAATCTTTTTGGAAGGTTTTGTGAAGGTTCCTCAATCAGCTTTATTAGGAAACCACAAAAACTATTTCCCATGGAAATGCTGACCTAACTATAACTGAAGTGAAAGATGAAAATTGTGTTTTTAAGGGTTCCCCTAACTCAAATTTCGATTTTAGAGCTCTGAAACAGCTGTGCACTGCTTATGAACTTTCATATGAGTTTGATGTGCCTTAAAACAGAAATCTGGTTCATGTTTATGTTGGCATATTTGTTTTTATGTCAAGCTTCTCAAATCTTCAAAACAATTTGAAGGAGATGGTTCCCTCAGTATGTCTAAAAAGTTAACAAGTGCTTGCATCCCATGCTTGTAGAAAGGCTGCAGAAGATTGTTTTTTAAATTGTGGCATTTTGATCCCCAATTGCATATTGCAAACTTTGCTTATGGATATGCTACAATCTTCAAATGCAAAGCTTATTGTATATGAGTAAAACAACATTACTTGAAACCGTAGATTTTTATTTATCAAAACTCCTTTCATGGGTTTTCTTATTTATTAAATTGCTTGCCTGACCTTTACCAATAGTGTTAGGGAAGGTCTAATATATTTTCCTTGGCAGAAATCCCAGTGGCTAACATATAGTTATAACACACTTTATACAAAAAGAACACCTGAGGTAACACCTGGGAAAAACTCATGTCCACTGTAATACTGGTAAATATATATGTAAATAAGCATTAGTATTTAAGAACGTTCTTTTGTGTATAATGCTCCTTTATCTTATGTTAATTTCATGTAATGATTACATGGTACCAAGAAGAACGGATTCCAGTCCTGAAATTCATTAGGCTGAACTAACTGTAACTTTTTAAATGACAGAACTATAATATCAAGGAGAATTGAAACATATGCTTGATGAATATTAAATAAAGGAACATTTCATAAGAGAGTTTTGAAATATTGATTGATATGTATACGCATTTACTAGTAATATTACAGACCCAAGTTATGCCTGGACATTACCAGATGTGTTTTTAAGGTATTCAATGTGTAGCATTGGAAGACGTACTCCTGAAGCTGACATAAAAGTTCATGCAAAATATCCTTCATGAGAATCATAGTGAGGGCACAAAGTATAGGACATCTATAAGTAAATATCACAACTACTTGGCTCAATTCACTTTACTCATGCCTCATCTCTTTGGGGGCTACAGTGTCTAACTGAGTGCTTTAGATTAACCTTCAGTTAGGCCTTCTCCATATCTAAGCCATTTTTCTCAGTCAAAAGTGTTGATAAAATGTGGTTTCTATGTGCAGAAGGGAAACATTGGAGCCCTGCACAGCCTAGGTCGGTGACAAATTAGACACAGATAGTTTGTGGTTTTCTTTCAAATTTTGAATGTAGGATGGCGGTAGTGGGCCATTCTTTGGCAAAGCTTGGCGAGAAAATGATAGGTATTGTGAGCAGCAATGTGCTGGGAATTTAGTTTTTAGATGCCTTTCTGAATCAATAATCATTTCTAAATATAAGTGAGAAATACCTTGAGTGATAGAAGAGCAGAACATTGTTGTGCTAGCGTGTGGAAGAATTCTCATTTACCAAGAGGTAAGTTTGACTCTGCCTTTATCTTCTATCTATGGAATTGTCTAGATTCTAAGGAAGAAAGCCTCTTGCTGCCCCAAAATTATAAAGGCTCACAGGTCCTCTCAAATGAAGCATATATTCCTGTTAGATTTTCCTTCATGAAGCTGGTTCTGACAGAAGGTTCCTGAGATCATGTAGACCAGTGATAAATGGACATTTCATCAACCAGCCCATTAGTATCTTTTCCTGTGGTTGCAGAGTGAAGATGGCCTTCTGTACTGAATACGATTCAAGCTGCTGCCAGAAACATAAATAACAGGGCTTCTTTCTGTTGACCAGAATAGGAGTTGTATGTCGGTATTCCAATGTTTGAAAATGTGCCATGATGTCCACGGGTAAATTACAAACGGTTTGAAGACCAGAAAATAAGTTTAAAATGTTTTTCCTGAAAGGTGGGACATAGAATGTTGGTCTCTGTATGGCAAAGAACAAGTGCCAAGGATGGTTGAAACAAAGTGAACTTGTCAGCTATATTTTTAAGATTGATATTTCTTGTGGCTTAATAATGGAAGGTTTGAGGCTACTGTGGTTCCCTTATAAAGAAATATACTCCCTTTAGAAGTTATATTTATCTACAGCTTCCATGCTTGCTCGCTAAAAAGTTTCTACCTCTTAACATAATGTACAAAATTAAGCTATTAGTCCCGGACTAGGAATTGCCTCTTTTTCACCCTGGCTCCATTTCATTCAGCTGCAAAATAGGGCAACCAATACCTTGTATTTGACTGCACTCATCACCAGTCAAACACTGAGAGTGCCTACCCTGTATTTAGTTTTCTCCATGACCCCTTATTTCCTCTTTTTAAAAGAACATTATCACATAGGTAGAGTAACCCTACACTATGGGGCCGATTCCGATCCAGTAAAATCACCGTCTGTACGACTTGCATCCGGAGCCGTTTCTGTACGACTCGTACAGACGCCGTACGACCCAACGAGTACGATCCCGACCGGGGTACCAGGACGCGAGTCGTACGGTCCACATCAGGTAAGGGCGATTCGTACGGAAAAGCGCACAATCACATACACACCGTACGGCATGTACCCCCCATGATCGCAGGGGTACGCGCCGTACCCCTGCGATCATGGGGGGTACGTGCCGTACACCCAGCGTACATGGGGTACGCACCGTACACCCAGCGTACATGGGGTACGGTGCGTAGCCCATGTACGCTGGGTGTACGGCACGTACCCCCCATGATCGCATGGGTACGATGCATACCCCTGCGATCATGGGGGGTACGTGCCATACCCGGGGGGGGGGGGGGCGTTCCGTACCTGTTTCGGGGCGAACTCTGCTTTTACGGCTGTTTTCAACTCCCGTAGGGAAAGGGTCGTACGGTTTGTACCCAACACGAATCGTACTTGCCGGTTCGGAAAAATCGGCCGCGAACCGTACAGATGTCGCGTACAGCGGGTTCCGAGGGAGAGTCGTACGGGGATTTCATTCGTACGGTCCCTGTACGATTTGTATGGAGTACGGCTCCAGGTACGGATCATACTTCGTCGTTCGTACGGGGACGCTTACGGGTACGACTCGTAGGGGGAAAAACGCTCCGAACGGCAATTCGGAGCGCTTTTTACCGGATCGGAATCGACCCCTATATCTGCCACTCTACATGGCACAGAAACCCGGGTAACCTCACCCACGCTTCTAACATTGCTCTTGTTCTTTTTAAATGTAAGCCTACTGGAAATAAAGATTTTGTTGTAGCTATTCCACAAACATCTTGAGTAGTCGTGTTCCTGAAATCCACTTTAGGCATATATATACAAAAATAAAAATGCACATGCATTGTAATACTCAGAGATTCAGTTGTTAATCATAGTAATTACAGAGGTTGTTATTGATCACAGTTATCTAAATCTAGCCTTAGAGTGCTCTAAATGTACAAGATGTTTCAGATGTATTGTATGTTATGTATCTTTTGTGAATACCCTAAAATCTGGCATGGCTCTGGGATATTAAGGACCGATATTTGATAATTGTATAATGTACAATGGAATAAGTAAAGCAACCATTCAATTATCATTTGCTTGCCTCAGCACTAGCAATAAGTTTGAATTTAGCCAGCTTTACTCAGTAGGGGTTGAATTGGAGCCATTCAGATAGCATATGGTTATAATCACACAAACACATCCGACTTTAATGCTAACATGTCTTACTCGATGTAGAAACCATTTGGTAGATTAAAAGGTCCTACAAAATAAGAGAGCGTGTTTGCTTTGTAGATAAATTTTGAGGTGAGAAAGTTGATGTGATTTGTTTTGGATATTTCTGATTGAGCTTGACAATTTTATATGGGTCTTCATGAGTGGACATGCATCACAATACTTGTGGTGTGAAGGTGTGATAAGGTTAATGATTATATCATTGTGCTTGGTTATAAGATATTACGACTACTCTATGATGGTTGCATGCTAGTGAGAAGGGTTACTGGTGGAGTTATAAGGTGACGAAGCAGGGATTATTCTGAGAAGATACATTGATTCGTGATTGCTTGGTAGAGAGAGAAGTTCTTGGAGTAGTTGTTGGGTGAAGAAGCCGAGATAATGCTGACAAGCTCCATTATTGGCTGTTGAAGGAGCTCTGGTTCAGTAACTCACTGATTACTGCTTCCTTCTAAAAATTCTGTTCCAATTTAGCACGGTACCGCAATAGTTTTGATAATGGTGAGATGTATGTTGTCTTGTTGGTTTCTATGTAGACTACTCGAGGCACGGTAAGAGTTAATATATTTTAGGCTCTGGGAAAAGATTTGATAAAAAGTGGAGTGCTTCCAGTGATGTGGACCATATGCTGTACACGTGTCGACTAAGTGTTACAAAGTTTATCTACGTTGTTTGTGGCTAGTACTGCTCTACATAGGATTGCACTTTTAGCTGTCATTTGCATGTTTCAAAATGTATTTTCAGCCCTCAGCAATATGCCCTTGAAGCAGAAACTTTCATTTAATACTGTTCTTCTTTTCAATCTTTTATAAAAATGACTAATCCCATTCTGGAAGGTGTGTTTGTAACTTGAAGAAATAAGACGAATAAACAAGCTATTCAAAGCGTACATTAAATCTGCTTCTCAACCACTTACATTTTGATTTTTGCTCTTTCAAAACGTGTTTATGAAGCTCACCTTGAACCTTCTGCAGAAAAGTTCTCAGCGGGAAGGTGTGTTACTTCTGATGAATTTAGTGCTCAAAAAGCGCACAGAGCTGTAAATAATGAGGTTAATGCCTTTCAATATCTGAAGCTTGGTACTCTGAAGAAAATTGCTACACTGCATCTCCCATGCTGTTCTCAAAGCTAATCTGAACAGACCATATTTCTTTGGCAAAATAAGTTATTTTAGGCATTTTCCCTGTCAATCGTAAAATGATTTTGACAGATACATATGCAGTGTATGTCGAGTCACTGCGTTAATTCAATCATTTGCTAATTAAGGTAATATTTATCATATTCTCATCTGCATGATTTCATTGATGTCAGAGAGGTTGCGTCCAAACCCTGAATTTTTGATGATGAAAGCGCAGCATAGAAGACCGCCACAGAGTAGGAAATGGGAATGAGATTCTGACACATTTGGATAAATCGGACGAGGGGACGCATTAGAACGCCTTGCTGTTGTGACAACATTGCTAGACTGTCAAATTTTAGGTAAGTACCTATCTTATACCCGGAGAAATGAAAACAATTTAAAATATTGTCCAAAAATAAATTGACATAAATCATGTGCCACAAATATATATGGGTGTCATTTAAGAGTGAACTGTCAACAATATTAGGATGCTTTTAATATACTACTGTGTGGGCAAGTACAGTGAGAGATGCTCTGTATGCTAGCAAATAAAAGTTCTAACGTATCACACTTGTGAGTATGGCTACATTATATTCTTGCCATTAGTTGACTTTTCTTGAACTACGTTAAAAAAAATTCAGTATTTGCCCAGAGATTTGATCCAGTGCATTATTAGCATAAGGACTTCCATTTATTACATTTGACAGGCGACTGAATAACCGCAATTAGGAAATTTACTTGACACAGTTAAATCATATTTTGCCTTAAACGAAATTAGGGGCGGGTGAGGAACTCCACAGAATTAAATGAGAACTCCATGAGATACCACAGAGTTCTGCGAATGGGCGGAATTGGCACGTCGGACTGCCAGAGGGTGCAGCTTCTTTGCTGACACTCATGTATATTTTTCAACTTCAGCAGTAGGTTTCTCACTGTGAACAGTCATGACTGCCCATGACCACCCACGCTGAGGAAATCTTGCCTGGTGCTCTCCTAGCACCCAATAAGCTCACTGGAGGATGCCAATTCTCACTCGCATGCGACAACTTACCATTGGCGAACCACGCACAAGAAAAAACTTAGCCATGTGGCAGTTGGTGGAGTTTAGCTGGAATTCCGTGTTACAAGTGGAATGTGGAGTGTCTAAAACATTGCAAACCCCAACGACTGGGCAGAATTTATCTCCCACTCCTAGTCCTCATCCGCATCTCTGCCTGGGAAGGTGATTCAATTCACTATTTGAGATCATAATCCCTAATATATTACATGTTTTAGTACCTCTCTTGCAACTTTTTAAACATTTTCTCTGGGGGAGAAGCCCTCTCAACCATCCCCTTATTTAAAGTAGGCTTACTCGCTTTGCTCACTCACTTGCTCTAACTCACCTCCAAGTAGTTAGCCTCACCACTTTGAAAAGTCACCAGCCACCACTGACAATATTATTCATGAAACCGTCAATGGGTGTCGATGGTATCATTACATTTTAATATAGGCAATTATTTAAAAAAAAGACGTTTTTAGGCCAATCAGGTCAGGTGCACGATTACCTTCATAGGAGATACACACTGACTCTGAATTCTGTTTCTTGATGGTGTCCGAATTGATGCAGATGTTGAAAATTATATGTCTGTCAACTGTCATTTTTGTGATTTATCTCAGATCTTGAAGCTCTCAGATATAAGTCAGAAAGTGGCATGGCGCTCTTTTTTGTTGAGCTGTGAGCCGCTGCGCAAGCATTTATCTCAATCTTGCTGGGTCTACAGGAGAGGATGGAACTAGCCAGTTCATTGTACTCAGGAAACATTCGTAGTTCACAAAAAACTAAAATGAAAAAAGTTGTTGTTAAGAACGTTATAATTAGTCTTGAGGAAGTCAGGAACGAATGGGTGATTTACTGTAACATTTGACCAGAAACTAAATTATATCCAATTGATTTATATATACTGAGTTTGGTATTTATCATGAATGCTATATGTTAAGTTTAGCGGTTGAGTATTCTCTCTCTGTCTCTCTCTGTCACTCTCTCCCTCTCTCTTTCGCTCGCTGCAGAAGACGCAGATTATGAGGCCTACTCATGGGAAGAATGTGTGATCCTATTCCCACTGTGCAGAGTTATCCATGGTCAAGAAGTCCACACAGGGTGGCAAGAATCGTCTGTGCAAATGCACTACTGTCTCTACTGGGAACCTATTTTTCCTTTTGGAGAAAGCCCTTCCACTACACCCCCAACAAATCTGGGTGCTATAGATTCTCTTTCCAACCCTGAAGAGGGATTCACTTTATCCCAAAAAATGCAAAGGGGTGGCTTGGAGTTTGGGAATGTCCACAAATATGCAGGTTTGTGGACATTCCTAAACGTCAGAGGCAAGCCTTGTCTTGGAACACCCACTTTCTCCCTGGGTGTCTCTGAACTTGTGTCTTAGATCTCTGTACTTATGTTTATAGCTGCCAGAAATCCTTTTGTGAAATCCTGGAAAATCTATCAATCTATCAATCTATTTATCTATTTATCTATCTATCTATCTATCTATCTATCTATCTATCTATCTATCTATCTATCTATCTATCTATCTATCTGTGTAGGTTCCATTATATGGCCCACTGTAATTATTGTCATTTCAGTTTGAAAAATGCCGTTTTACAGCCGGGTAATTTTTTAAAGGAAATCTGTCCAGAATAAATTATTAATTGTCAAAACATTTCCTCTGTTAAATTTCGATAGTGTAGCTTTTACTTAACCCCTTCGACGCTCATGATGAGCCCAGCTCGTTATGGAGTTTCCATTGGTTTCAATGGAAATTACATGGCAGAACATCAGGTACCCTTAGCATCCAAGTGGTTAAAGACAAAATGTTTTAACATGCCGGTGTATATTATACTACATCCAGCAGTAGAAAATCTAAAACACATTTTAAAGTAGCATTAGAATCAAAACTATGTTTAAAGCATGATACTTTTGCAGGAAGGAACAGAAACCTGACATACATTGCAGTTTTAGTGTAATGAAATATTTACGTTTGGGATTGCACATTCGTGTTAACAGAACCCACAATCACAGAATAAAATATTGTATAGTTTTTATCCTTCAGGCAAAGCTTTGCCATTCTGAAATGGAGAGTATTACAGAACCATACTGTCCCAAAACAAATCTAATAAGAGAAAAGAGTTAGACAAGGGTGGTCAACTTCTATTGCCTAAAACACACAAACATAGGTAAAATATGCATTATTAAAAACTTATAATGAACCTTGAATTATTAGATTAAGGCTTGAAGCAAACATCTTAATTGTTGGCATCTAGAGTATAATTTTGCTATTTTTCTCCATGTACTGTGCCACCTAGATTACTCACTTCTTCCACCTTTAGCGGCTAAATATGCCATCAAATCAGCTGTACAACTACATCACATTTTTCCCTTGAAATGTTCTCTTGCAAAAACTAAGAATTACTGCACCTACATTCCCCGCCGCAGTAAAAACTCCTCTAGCTGTGTATAATGGATAACCACGATTGCGTAGCCATGGCATTCAGTGTGTCACATAGGCTAATTGACTTAAATGTGATGAAAGTAATACCTTGTGACACTTGATATAAAGTCAAGGTATGTCTAAAGCCAAATCTTGTACAAAAGGTTGCACAGATCTTACTTGCTAGTCAAAGCCTTTTATTACCATCAACTGCTGCTAATATTCTGTAGCCAGTGTAATCACAGTGGAGTCCAGCAACCTTCACATGTACAATGGGAGAGGTGTGACTAACCTTTCCGCACCTCTCTCTAGCGCCTTAGTATAGCCCATATTTGCATTTGTCGTAATATAATGGTTCCTAACAAATCTCATTGGCATTCAGTTATTTGTGCACCATAAAATATTCACCGACTGGTGAAACGTTAAAACTGAGCCCTCCCATTACTCTTGTTCTAACTCAGTTTACAAATTCTGTTTTGGTATTGAAATGTGTCAATGTACGTGGTATTACTATAGCGATACCCAAACCAAAGGTGATCTTAGACCCTAATCTATAAACCCTTAAAAATGATATTAACTGCTGACACCAGTCAGAAGATCATTACAGTTATAAAACTGTAATTAAGGAACTTTATATCCGCTTAACACATGTGAACAACTGAATAATTAGGAAGAGATTATCATGGTTGAAAAAACACCATCAGACCATGGAACAAAAGTCACTTAATGCCCAACCTGACAGAATATTTGACCACTCAGGGGTGTGCCTGACAGTGTACTCATCATTTACAGGGAACTAAAGCAGCCATAAAGTGACATGCAACAACAAAAAGATGATGGATGGAGTGCTTTAAGTGATCTCAACCACTGGCATTCGCTGAGGCTGCATTCCAGTTGAATATTGTCCTCTATGCCACTTTAGACAACAGCCCACCTTATGCAAATCAGTACCGCTCTGTTCCTATGGGAGAGGTCTGTCCCAAAATGCCAAGCAAGGTCACTCTAAGTGACAAGGGTATGCTCAGACATATGTCCCATGGTCACTGTGCAGAGAAACCAAGCTACACATGACTGATGCCCCAATCTTGGGTTGCTTGTGTTCTGGTTCCAAGAGGACATGGCTTGGACTGTTCCTACTGGAGCAGAGTCCTGGCTGATTTCCATATGGCTGAGTCCGAACTGAAGTGACCTGGTTATCAAAAGAACGATGGGTTGAATTATATCTATCCTGAGAAATTGCTGGTGGTTGGATGTATTGTAAGAATTCCTCTCATCACCTTTTGTGTGTTTGTTTAGGTGATATGTAGCACAACACAAAACATATAATTCACATCTACCTGTGACAGTTTTTTGGCCTGGCAACTTGTTAACTAATGTTCGTGACAGCAAGGGGTGCTCTGGATGGGAAATAATGGCAACAGCACAAGTGTTCATAAGGAAAACGTTTGGTGACTCACCATGGACAGATTAAACGTCTTTCGATTTCAACTTCACTGTACAAAGCTAGTTCTCCAACTAGTTCTCCACCTAATCCAGAGGGCAGTTGGGGCACTTCCAACATTACCACAAAATTCGATCTTTCCAGACTTTCTGCCTATCTAACTTTGGGACTGAATGGGTCACAGAATGCTTTCTATTAGTTAATAGGATGTCTGAATAAATTGAAACGCATTTTCAGCACATGAAGAGATCTTGACTGCTCCATTAGTAATATAATTAAAGATTTGTTTCTTAAAACACACATCTGTACATGGCCAATGTAGTAGATATGACTTTGTGTGAGCTGTTACTTATCCCTGCCCTGCCTTGACCAGCAAGGAAATGACCAGTGAATTGTTCATGATTGTTTTGTGTGTGGGAATAAAAACCAATACAAAAATGACTAGGTAAATCGTTCAAAAACTGGAGAAACTAGATAAGGGATTCAAATGTTAATAAAGGAATTCTGGATATTCCATATAAAATGATAGGTTTGGAGCCCTTTAGTGCAGAGATCAGTACTGCTGCAGAGCTGTGAAGTGACATGCCCAACTTTGTGAAATTCTCTTCAGTTCCAGTATCTAGCCTTTTTCTTATGAATGACTGTGATCTCAAAAAATGGTTTCATGTCAGTAGGTGAAACTGTTGACAAGGACAGTCCTTCTCGCTCCATTGCTAGTTAGTTACAAAGAGTAGATAGCTCTAAACCATCATAATTTGTCATCAACCTCAACAGATTTACCTTACTATTTAGACAGCCGTTGACTTTTGGAGGGCCAAGACAAGAGTATAGCTCATCCAAAAATGATGTAACATTGGTGGCGCTTTTATTCAGGTTTCTCCTACTTCCAGCCTTTGTGCAATATGTTTGCAACTACTGGGGTACCATAAAAAATTGTTCCCATCATTGAGCCCTCTTCAATTTCAGCACTCAAATTTGCCCCAGTGAACAATTTTCACACCAAAAAAGATTTAATTTCCAAAGGTAAATTTGTTGACAGGGACTAGCTGCTTACAAACATCAAGCGATGACTTCATTGCCTGTTAGTGTTAATGGGTGCCTAATTGTCGGCCTTCCGTACGGTTTTCCTGAGACAAACATGCATGCTGTACTTGGCAATGCTCCTTCACTGGTTTCCCACATAGGAGGCCGAGATACAGGTTTAATTAATTCCGTTGAGTCAAATTGGATATTTGGCCCATTTGTTTTATATGGGTGTTTTCTCTCAATTTTCATGAGAACATCACAACCCCTCCTCCCTGATATTTGTGGTTAAAAGGTTGCTTAGTTCAACATTTTTGTGAATTCTTGCAGTTGTAAATACTAATGTAGTGTTGTTTTATTATTGCTATAATATTTTTCTTACATTAACTTTGACGGAATCCTGTTATTTGAGGCACACCCACCAAGGTTAAGCATAGAATGCCTCAAAGAAGCCTGCTTGTACTTTGTAGCCACTAAATAGCCTAACATAGTGGAGGTCTTCCACTGTTTTCCACCCCAGTTATAATTACATGTTCTACATACAACATAATTCTCTTTTTTTTTTTTTTTTTTTTTAAATGTTTTTATTGTTTGCAGGCGTACAAGGAATAAGTAAATTAAGGCATAAGTGATTAATTTTGACATACATAAATTATTTCCATATAAAGCATAAACAAATACAGCTAAGTCATGAAATGTTATTTTGGGAATAGATGAACAAAAAGATAATATCAGTTTCTTTTCAACGCTGATGCGAATAGTATAGTTCGAACTATTTTCTACACCCCTCCCCTGTATCACAAGAAAAGACAAAAAAAAAGTAAACAAAATGAAGCATCATCAATCTATAAAAGTACCCCAAATTTTTTCATGCTTTTTTAATGACTGTAAGCCCCTGATCTTAGCTAGAGCTAGTTCCATTGAGTATATCTCGATTACCAGGGCCCACCAATCCCAGACCTTAGGTATTTCTGGACTAATCCAAGCTCTGGCCAAAGTTAGCTTAGCACAGGACATTAATATCGTGGCCAAAGCGGCTTGTGGAAAAGATACCGAGTAAGTGTCTAACAAAACAGAAGTGGCCGTAAATGTAGGCAGCTGAATATGTTTCAGTTTAGGAACTTTTTCTACATCATGCCAGAAAGTTTTAAGATTCGGGCACGAGAATAAAATATGTGCTAAATCAGCTGCTTCGGCAGAGCATTTAGGGCATTTTGTACGATCACTATGAATGTTATTAGATGGCCATTTTGAGATTCTTTCCGGGGTGTAGTACAGCATACAGGTTGTTCTAAATTGTTGTAATCTGAGGTTTGATGATCGCACTCGTTTATTGATATTTATTAAAGAACTCTCAATCTTTTTCGGTGTTATATTTGACCCCAACATTCTGCTCCATTTGTCAGCCAGTTTAATACAATCATTTGATTTAAATCCAGCAAAAAGCTTGTATGCTTCGCTTATTGTGGATTTATTTTTGGATGAGTATAGACATGTCCAGATATCACTTTCAGTGACCTCCAATATTTGTTTTTTATTAATCAGGTAGTTGTGTATCTGTAAGTGTTTATATCTCATATTTTCAGATAGATTATATAATAATTTGAGAGTATTGAAATCTAAAAAACCTTGTGTTCCATAAAAATCCCCTAGAACCGTGATACCCGATCTTAGCTAGCAGCGAGTATTAATGTCAGAAAAAATGTTTGGTAGGCCCGGATTGCCCCAAAGCGGAAGCTTGGGGTGAAAAAAGCTGGTATTGCAAAAAGAAAGTATGTTACCCCAGATCTTTATTAAGTCTCTTATAGTCTTAAATCTAACCCTTTTGTAATAATTGGGGTCGTTAATTCGGAACAGAAACATGTTCGAGTCGGATTTTAGTGTAAAAAAATGAAAAAATAAAGTCCTTCTTTCATTTAATATGGAGCGAAGACGAATTACAAAAGCAGACCAAAAATATAGTTTGAAATCAGGAAAATTGAGTCCGCCATAGTTCGTATTATTTTTCATAAGGGCCAGTGATCTTCTTGCTTTTTTATACCCCCAAATAAAATTGCTAAGTATTCCGTCAAGTTTTTTAAAAAATTGATTATTTAATGCTAATGGTATAGACCGAAATAAGTATACAAATTTGGGCAAAACTTTCATCTTGATTAAGTTAATTCTGCCAGTTAGGTTCAAAGGTAATCTGTGCCATTTTTTTAGCAATAGGCTGGTTGATTTAATTAGTTCGTTATAGTTTAAATTATTGATTTCTAGTAATTTAGCCGTGATTTTAACCCCGAGATATGTGGCGGAGTAGCAGATCTCAGGCACAGCCACTGCAGGTGTGTAATTAGCTATTACTTGCGTTTTTAGTAGATTTAATTTATAACCCGCCACCTTACCATATTTTTCAGCTTCTAATGCTATTCCCTTTAATGCTTCTGCGACATCTTCAGTGTAGATCGCGATGTCATCTGCGTATGCAGTTATTTTTAGTTCTTGTGTTCCTGATCTAAAGGGTACGATCTGATTTTGAAGTTGAAGTGCGGACAAAAAAGGCTCCAATGAGAGGGCGAATAGAAGAGGGAATAGGGGGCATCCCTGACGGGTACCTCGTAAGATAGAAAAGTCTGAAGATCTCAGTCCCCCATAGCTGGTATATGCTGAAGGTTTATCGTACAGTGCTTGAATGCTCCGCAGAAATTGTCCTTTAAACCCTGTCCTAAGCAGTATGTACCAGAGAAAGTCCCACCCCACTCGGTCAAAAGCTTTTTCAGCATCTAATAGAATTATACCAAGTGGGGTGGATTCTGTCTCTGCTACATCTAATGCGGTTATTGCCATATTAGTATGTATAGTAGTGTCCCTACCAGTTATGAAACCATGCTGTTGTGGGTTAATGATTTGAGGCATAATAGGAGCTAATCGTAAAGCTAAAATTTTAGCAAAAATTTTTGCGTCTGTGTTTATTAAGGAGATGGGGCGATATGACCCTCTCTCTTCCTTCGGTTTACCTTTTTTCAAAAAAAATATTATTTTTGCCCTGTTCCATGACCTAGGTGTCTTTCCTTCTAGGCCTACAAATTGCATGACTTTCAGCAATAGTTGTTCAAGCTCTTCTAAGCAGAATTTATATATTTCTAGGGGTATGGTGTCCTCGCCCGCCGCTTTTCCTACGGGTAATAAAGCTATCGCTAGATGCAATTCAGCCATTGTTATGTCCTCAGACAGTGAGTCTATCTCTAAGCAATTCTGCATGTCCCCAGTGTGCTCCTCCACATATTTATATATGTCGTCTAGGTTATAATCCACTTCTGGGGTATATAAATTTCTATAGAAATCGGCGAATTGTTCTAAAATATCTTGAGGTTGAGTATAAATTTTATTGCCAGCCCCCCGTATGCTTGTAATAGTAGAGTTAGCTCTATCCTCAGCAACTTTGTAGGCCAAGATTTTCCCGATTTTGTCACCCCCCTCATATTGTGTTATTTTAAATTTATGCAAACTATTTGTGCTTTTCTGGATAAATTTTGACTTCATTTTATTTTTGATTGAGCAGAGTTCAAGGCCGATTTCTATGCTTTTTGCTACATTATACCGAAGTGCTAATGATAGTTGTTCTTCTAAAGCTATTATTTTAATCAATAGTTGGTCGTTATTTTTTTTGTTTTCAAAATTTTGTCTAATTATATAAGCCTGAGTGAAACCCCTAATACTTGCCTTACAAGCATCCCAAACCATATCAGGTGAGGTTGAGTTGATATTTATGCCTATAAATTTAGTAAGGTGTGATTTTAATTGCGTCATAAAGGATGTATCTGAAATCAAATGTCTCGGGAAGGAGAATGGTCTGGGGGTAGTTCTAGTATTTATTGTTTTGATTGTCAATAATATTGCATTATGGTCCGATGATATTCGAGGGCATAAAACCATAGAACTATTCACCAATAAATTTTCGCTTGCTAATGCCATGTCGAGCCTAGAGCATGTTTTATGAGGGGCAGAATAATATGTATATCCAGGATTGTTAGCGTTTAAGTGTCGCCAAGCGTCTTTGATGTTATGTACGCGGCATAAATCCAAGATAGCTGATCTAGTTTTATGCATCCTTTGATATCGCCCAGAGCTAGTTGTATCAATTCTGTAATCCATGACGCAATTAAAATCCCCCATAATGATAAGTTCTCCCTCCAAGCCCAAAAGTTTAACATTCAGATGGTCAAAAAAGCTAGGCTCATCTATATTGCAGCCATAGACCACACATAAAACATATTTAATATTTTCGTAGCTTATCTGCGCTATTGCCCATCTGCCATCTTTACCCCAAAAAGTCTGTATTGTCTCAGCCCGAAATCGCGTATCTTTGAGTATGGCAACCCCTCTTGTAGATTGTCCAAAAGCAGAACAAACTATGATGTCGTATCCCAGATGTTTAAGGAGTTTTTTATCCTTACCCGCAATGTGTGTTTCAGATAATAAAATGATATGGGGGTTATGCATTTTCAATTCCTCTTTAACCAAGCACCTTTTGTTCTTGCTATTGAGCCCGGCTACGTTTCAAGCTAAGTATTTTATTTCATACATCTAGAAAATACAGAAGATTAATCCCTTAAATTTTAAGCATGTCTTAAATTTTCCAAAGTAGATTTCATGACATCCGCATAGCCTCATATATCGCATATTTTTTGTATTATAGGCGCACAAAAAAATTCTGGCTTCATGGTATGCGACCAACCCCTCATTCCTCTCAGCCTGCAGACAAATTTTCATAGTTTTTCCCCTCCCACCCTCAACCCCCCATATTACGGAGACTCCCACCCTCCAACCCCCCACCTGCCTAGTTCTTACCCCGGCCGGGGAAGAACCATCCCTCTGCATCTGCTGCCGCTGAAGGGGCAGCTTTTGTGGCAAGTCGCCCAGAGAAGTCTCTCCCATCCCCCACTTGCGCTGTTAAGAGTTTGTCAGCGAGTATATATAGAAAATAACCTGGGCATTTGATATATAACTGCTTGAAAGTTACAAAAGTTGCAATAAAGGAAGAAATATTAAACAAGATTAGCTGATTTGAGCAAATGTATCATCCCCCCTGCAGCCCAAGTATTAAATATTGGCAATTTCTAATACTTGTTAGGTCACAAAAAAGAGAAAGTAAATGAAATAAGTAAATGGACTAGACTAATTCTTAGTCTTATTCTTATTCTTGCCCGTATCGATGTCGGCTAAATAAGCCTCTGCTTCTTTGACTTCAAGAAAAAAGTGTGTGTGGCCATCTTTGATAACTTTGAGCCTTGCTGGTTCTTGGAGAAATGCCTGGCCTCCGCTTGATTTTATAGGATCTATTACCTTTCGAAGCATCCATCGTCTGTCCATAGTTTCTTTGCTGAGGTCGGAACGGGCGAAGATTGAGAATTCACCAATAGCTACCGGAGTGTTAGGGCGGGCCCTCTGCCATATGGCCTGGCGTAATAGAAAATTTCCAAAGAAAATTAGAAAAGGACGTGGGAATCGACTCTCCCTATTTCTCTGTATCAGAGGGAGGCGATGGGCTCGTTGGATTTGTGAATCCCAGTCCCAATCTGCTAAATCAGGGAAGGTTTTCTGGAATAAGCCTACTAAGTACGCCCTCGGGTCAGAGCCTTCTGCGCCCTCCGGCACGCCAAAAATTTTAAGATTAGAGCGTCTCTGACGATTCTCCAAGTCTTCAACTTTTTGTTGAAGTGTAGCAAGTTGAGTTTCATGTTGATCTGTTGCAGATGTAGTCTCTAAGTTGTTCTCTTCTAGCGAAACCACCCGTTGTTGTAGCTCCTCAATATCTTGCGAGAATCCCCTGAACTTAGTGGTGAGTTCTTGTAGAGTAGATTGAACTTTGCTATTGTCCTCCCTCAATTGTAAATAGTATTCCTGTGCTTCTGCCCGTTGGTTGCTCAATAGTTGCAGTATCATATCTAAAGAAGTGGGATCGGCTGATTCTTGGCTTGAGCTTTGTTTAGAGATACTTATATGTTCATTTATCTCCACATTAGTATAGGAAGAAAAAGGTTCTGAAGAAGAGAAGATGTTCGGGGCTGCTATTGCTGCAGAGATTGCAGTATGTTGTACCATATCAGCCTCTTCTGTAGAAGATTCCGTAGTAGGCTCGGGTTCAGACACCATCAAAAGTATAGAGGCGGACGGTGGTATGTAAGGTGTGTTGGGTATATTAGATGGTAAGTTTAGTGTAGTATCTAAGGGGCAGGAGTCTAAATTAGAAGAACTGGCGGTATCAGGTAAAGTCTCTTTATTGGATATAGGTTCTGTAGGGCTCCCCCCTGAGAGTCTCTGAGTCCTATTTTTGACTAGCCCCTTTGCTTCAATCCATCTTCTTAATGGGCTTTGGTTCTGTAAAGCTTTAATTGAGGTCTGACAGTTATTTATCATATGTTTGTTTAGTATGCCACCACTTTTGCCGCATTTCTTTGCCTTCGGTTTTGTTTTCTGTTTTCGCCCTTTTTTAGTGCGTGCTTTTGTTGCGTTACTCAGATAGACCCCCTTGTCACCCTTC
The DNA here is from genome assembly GCF_964261635.1 of Lissotriton helveticus. Taxonomy (NCBI): domain Eukaryota; kingdom Metazoa; phylum Chordata; class Amphibia; order Caudata; family Salamandridae; genus Lissotriton; species Lissotriton helveticus. Next base: position 871,049,025 of record NC_136068.1, on the reverse strand, counting down.
TCCCTCAATTCATCTTCGATTTCTACGTCTGTGTCTTCAATGTCTTCAATATCTTCGAATGAGCCTTGCTCTATCTGATCCGTAGCCACCTCCGCCTCTGCTAGCCCATCAGCTTGCCCACCAGGTTCCACCCTTGCTTCTGCTTCTGCTTCTATATTATCCATCGAGACAGCAGTGTCACCAGAAACTATCCGGCCCTCTATGTGCTGATTAAACTGAGGCCCATCTGCATCTGCCCTGTCTTTCTTTGTAGAGACAGATAAATTATTATTCGCTGGAGGTGCAGATTTTTTAGACATAGATATACTGCCACTCTGCCCCTCTGTGTTCTCAGTCTCTGGGACCAGTTTTGCGCTTGCACTTATAGGGCCCCCCCCCCACATCTCCCCCTCCTGTTTTTGTCAGTGGCTTGGTTTTAGCCAGCAGCCTTGCAGCACTCTGGTTTGCCTTTTTTAAGAGCACATCAGGGGGTAGATTAGGGAAGTTCTGTACCTGGTTCTCTGGGTCAGAGTCCATGCTGTTCTGTTGCTGATCATCTGGCAGCTCAGGAGCGGCTGTGGACGCTTCAGCGATAGCAAGTTGCCGATTTGCGTTTTTCCCCGCACCTACTGCTTGCGCCGTGCCACCTTTAGCCTTCTCCACAAAAACAGTTCCTGGAGCGTCTGAGTTCGCATCTGAGGTCGTTTGGGTATTAATTTTTAATGTTTGTATGACCTGAGGGAGAGCTGCAGCCACGGCCGGCAAGAGAGGTAAAGCACCCGTAACACCCGCGTCCCCAGCTGGGTGTTTTCGTGTAGTCCGCGGGAACCTCTTCGTAGACATCCCCTTCCTCCGCCAGGTGTTTGCAATGCGAGAGTAAAGCCCCGACCAGCCGAGCCCGGATCCCCTAAACAGACCGCCAATCGTCCGTCGGAGAAGCTCAGCAGTGGCAGTGGCGGTAGGCATTAGCAGCGCGTATTGTAGTGAGCCTCGTGGGTTGCGCTGAAAGTATTTTTCCGCACAAAGCGTCTCGCTTCCCACCTCCGCACTTTCTTCTGAAATTCGCTATCTGTCTGTTTTTTTTCCCTTTGGAAGGAAAAGTGTATCGCCTGCAATCCCTGCAGTCCCTGCAGCGCTACTGCCCAGTCATGAGCGCCGTGTCGCCATTTCGAATCACTCGGTAGGGATAGTTAGAGGAACCCCCGGGCGAGCTTGCTCACAGCAGATCCTCACTCCGCCATCTTGGATCCGCCCTCTCCTCTCGCAACTGTTACAACATAATTCTCTAATGAATCCACAACTTCCTAACTATCCTCCAAGGTGAAAAAAGACTCCTGTATCAATTATTATATAAAAGGATGTATTGAGTCCTCTGCTTCTTCTCCAATTTGTATGAGACCGCGTTCATCTAGATGTTACACCAAGTTTGAGTGTTTAGCAGAATTGCACACATTTGCTCTGGTAAATTGAACTCTAGAACCTCATGCCTAAACTCATCTGTTTGTAGGATCTTGATTTCTTGAATGACAGTGATCATGGAATAAGAATTAGTCTTTGCAGCAAAGGTGGGTCTGTATCAGCATCTTTTGTTATGGGTAGTCAAGGAGGAGATCTCCTTATACCCTAATGGTGGCGATCTCTGTATGGTAAAATATAGGGCAACTCTAAAAAGTGTATTAAACTTGGAAAAAAGTTAGAATAAATATATATATGTGAAATTCTATTGTAAATTTTTTAATGTATTAATTTCAAATGTAAATCAAAAGAAAAAAAGACAGGATTATTAACCTATTTTTAAAGTTAATCGTTAATTAAAATGAATATAAGACATTACAAATGGTATTGTTGATGTTTACATTTAATAAATAACTTCCACAAATCGATAATAACATTATGTATTCAGTTAATTAAAAGTAATTATATTTTAATAAAATCCAAATCCAACAAAGATTCTTAAAATTAGAACGTACTATTTTTATATCTTTTTTAACACCAGCGTGTAATAATTTATATGTTAACTATTTTGAATCATTTAATTCAACTTAACGTTTATATCCTGTAGGGTTTAAATTTAAGACTTCATTATTTTCTTTAGGAGGGTAATGCAGTATCAGTGGTTGGTCTTGTGTTGCTGGACTCGCTACTGTTTTTTTCTGTACTAACTTACACTCATACGTTTTACTCAATTCCCCTTTTCGTGGGGGTGGAGATGTGTAAGTCTACACTTTTGAATAACTTCGCACTTTGTGAATAGCCAAAACTGGCAAAGTTATTAAAAAGTGTGGGAGTAAATTACATGTGTATATAAGCCAATCGTGTAATTTACCTTTATTAATAACCCCATTTATTTCCAACATCCTCAAAATATTTTAAACTAATTTTTCTAGTTTATATCGTTATATTAGACCGAGACACACTGTACAATTAAAGACCTGTAGGGCTTCTCTGGGTCTGAAATTGACCTGATTTACTAATCAAGTACTTCATGAGGATCTTTAAAATTTGGATATGAGAGATGCTAGTCTATTGTTCTTTCTTGACATCTCCACGGTACTGGATTCTGTGGACTCTTTCGTGTCCATACAAATGGTTTGAGCAAAGTGGGGATTGAATTAATTCATTCCGTTTTCACAGAATTATCAGTACATTTTATGTAGCGCTTCATAATTCACTTATTTTGTTTTGAAGTTCTTTAAAAAATAAGTCCTGTTATCCCTCTATTTAATGGCACACTGTTAATAAATTTTGAAAAGGATAGAAGACTGAGTCAGCCATGCCTACATTTGAATTTATGACCTGCAGATTACCATGTAACTTACTGGAGATCATCTAACTTAGTGAGCCACCCTACGGATATCACAATATTTAAAACTTGAGGTAACATGATGTGCCATGTCCTGATTAGCTAAGTGTTCCTAACTTCATGTGGCATCAGAATTTATGGTGTTTTGGGAACGCCTGTACCCCTCCGGCCGTGTGTTCTTTTATGAGGTGATTCTCCCTGGACCATGTGGTGTCGCTGTGCCTATGTGTGGGATCCATCTAAGATTTCCTGGTTGTGAGTTTGTCTGCTGGCTACATGCCACCCTACCTGTGATCTGTCAATCAGTGTCCTTTGGCTTGAGTCTCTGGGCCTACCTAACTCCAGATTTCTGAGTTGGGGTGACGTGGAGTTCACAACATGCAAATTCATCAAAAAAGATGCAATTTCTTTCCTTACATGAATGTATCATTATTCATATTGACATTGACATATTTCAATATTAACATGTACCTAAATATTAAAAAATTTGCATATATAAATAATGCTTCCTATGCGTGATTCTGCTGCCGTCCTATAGGTCTATTGAAACCCGTTTTAAATATACAGGTGTTACCTTCAAGCATACTGCTATTTATGCTTCAAAAACAGAATTTCAGAGATTCAGAGTTTCAGATCAGAATTGCTGTGCTACTGGACCCAAGTGTAATGAAGTATGGGAAAAATATAAGAAATTGGTAGCAAAGTACTGGTAGTGAGTGATGATACAAAAGCATGTGCACACTGGCATATTTATGCTATGTAGGTTTTCACATAGTGTTGCCGGTAGTAGTATACAAAGAATACACACAGACTTGTAAGACCCAAACAATGAGCCTAAAATAATGTTTTTTGAGATTGCGTAGGAGGTTGTTCTTCCTTACATTATCCCCCCTAGACTTTTTGATTATAAACCACCTGGATTTTAAATTTCTGCTGTGAATGATTCTTACTAACTGAGTCTTACTCATGTTAGGCTTTGGTAAAATGATTTTTAGTACTATTACCAGTTTGTACCTTTTAAAATAAGGCCCAGTGGTGAACACCGGGGGTAACCGACATTACATTGGGTACACATTGCCATGTGTGCACCTCTGTGTGTGGGCTAAGCGAGTGGGACAACTGTCTGCTCATAGATAGACTGTTAAAGATAGGACATTTATTAAATTCTTTATGGTCTGTGCAGGCCATATTATTTAATTGTCCATCAAAAAATAAATATCCTAATTTCTTTTTTACTCTTATGCGAATCTCTAGTGCTTTACTGTATTCACACTGTATGTGAGATCTGCACTACATTACCAACTTCACATTGGCTCAACTTGGAGAAAACTTATTGTCCTTTTTGTAGGTTAAAAAGGGTCCAAAACTACATAGACAATATATTTGGCCATATTAGCATTCTTTCATGTACTTTGGGTGTTGTAGTCCCTTAGTGAAAGTTTGGCTTTGAATTACATAGGATGGCCATGTTAATTAGTCTGTTGGCAAGCAGGTGGATCACAGCCTCACCCACAAAACATGCCCAGTTGGAATGGATTAAGCCTGCCTCTTGAAGAGGAAGTTTAAGGGGGAAAATCTGCATTGGTCAATTAATCCATACTTGGAAAAAGACTTGGGTGTGCCTTCCCCATAGAACAAATGGAGGAAGCCAGACTTCTGGCACTTCTCATAGACATAGCTCTCTTTCAAACTTTTGGAGGTATTTTTGGATGGGGCAGGGAAGCCTGCTTTCTTGAACTCTCCACCTCTACTTGTAAATACCTGCACAAGGGAAGAAATTAGAGATGCATGGAGTAAGAAATTGAGGTATATGGAGAGAGTTGGCCCATCGTAAGCAATAACCACAATATTTGTCATGGTAAGCCCCTAAAATCACTATATCATCCTGAGTACATCCCCCTGGTAGCTATGGAACAGAGCAGACAGGCTTAACTTAGAGTCAATGTGTAAAATAATTACCCAGTATTAAAATAGTAATAAAGTCAAAACAGAACAAAAGAAAAATCCCAAACCAATTTAGAAAAATAGGGTAACTTTCAACACATAAAATGCCACTAAAACATGATAATTTTATAAGGGAAACTAGAAAAACTATCTTTTAAATATTTTAAGTAAAAATAGCGGTAAAAAGCACTATTTGCCAAATGTGGTCAACTGGTTGCGGTATACCAGTACTTAGGCCGACTGAAATGGAAGAAGTCAGGTTCTACCTAGTCAGAGTATTTAGCTCAAAATTTAAGTCCAAAGTTTTCGGCAAGACTGCAGACAGTAGCTGAACAGGGGTCCATGAGCCCAGATAACCATTGGGCAAGGTCCCAGTGAAAGCTCTGAGTGGGAGAAATTCTAATATCGCACCCAGCGAAAGTTTCTTACCTGCCAGATTCTATTGGTGCCTAATCAAGTTATCTTTCGTTCACACACGACTGCAGGCTATACTCAAATAGGGCTCCATGAGGTAGGATCGCTTCTCACTGAAGTCCTACTGAATTAGAGTTGGTGCTGCAAAAAATCTCAAAGATGGGGAAACTATAGCTGTAACAGGAGGTCAGCCTTATGACCCTTGGAGTCCACTTCATTTTCTTGGATCCAAAGAGGAGAGAAGTCTTGCAAAGTCCAAGACAGCATGCTCAGTCCACTTCTGACATGTCCTAAGGTCAGTTTTCGCACCTCAGGGTTGGCACTCAGAGGGCATCATCTGAAGCCTAACTCAAATTAGTCTCCATAGGCTAATGGTAGGGAAAATGTACCTTTCTAAAAGTATATTTTCCTTAATATTTATGACAAATCCCGCATCACCAGTGAATTGGGCTTTTAATATTAAAGAGAGTCTATGAATGAAATTTCTATGTGTTTCCTAGCAGACGATATCATTATTAAATATAATATTGCACCCCACTATTTCTCTAAGGAGCAGCCAGCCTTGGTACAGTGAAAATACCTTTTAGATGGTAGTCAATGAAAAGACATGTTTAACATTAACTTTCTACATGTCCTACTTTTTACCATGCAACCTGTTTTATGGGCTCTAAGTCCTACTTAGGGTTGATTTAAAATTTTTAAACAATAAAAGGAAGGTTTAGACTATTTAAAAGGAGATTATTGTGACATGTTGAATTATCGTTTAAATCCTTTTTAGTCAGGCTACAATAGTAGGACTGAAGTCAGGTTTTACACTGTCAAACTAGTGGAAAGCACAATGGGTGCATCAGTCGAGTAATGCCATTTAGCTTACATGCCCTTGGTAGTATTTGAACTATATACTAGGGACTTGAACTTGCATGTAGGAACTTGTTCTTAGAGTGATGCAAATTCAGGATTTTTACTGATTTAAACTCTTTTGGACCAGTGTCTCCAAGACCAATTATTACTGTGCTCCACACTCCCTCTTAGGGTGTTCCTGCTGGGTACCCTGGAGGAAATGGCTTTTCCGACGCATCTGTGGACTAGTTCTGTGCAGATACCCATGGAAGAAGTCCTGCAACTGACACATGGGTACCCTGCAAATTGCCAGGTAGCAATGGAGCAGCTGGAAGTAGGCTGCTCTGAGCTGGAACCACCACAAAACCTTAAGATGAGGCTGCAGAGCTAAAGGGGCAGAACGGTAGGCCTTAAGCACTCCCTTGTTGGAGGAAGAGCAGTTGAAAACCACCTCCTGCAAGTACCAAACAATTTATAGGCATAGAGGCCTGACACTAACACTCCAGGTGGTTTGCACACTACACCAAGAGCACAATAGCCCAACCCAATCTTTCTTCCCCTCAATGGGAAGGTGCCCCGGTTGGACCCCAAGGCCACTGGGCCAGAAAAAAACAACTATATCAGTTTCTAAAAAGTACCCCTGGGGATGTTGTGGTCATATGGATCACCCCTGGGAATCGTCTGTAGTGGCAGTGAATAGTAAGTAAGTAAGTAAACTGAATTTCTAAAGCGCCTGGTTACACTAACAGTGTGTCCCCGCGCTACAGGTTGCATGGTAAAAAGTAGGACATGTAATGGCACCTTCAGTCCACATTTTTAATATCTTTTGGGTCATTGTCCCAGAAGAAAATTACATATGGAATCCCACTCTCCTTCCTGATATTTTTAGTATCTCCCTGTATTCCCAAAGACTGGAGATATTGTATTGAAAACAGGAATGATGGGTTGAATAATAATAAAATATAATTGCATTTTATGTACGCCACAACCCAAAAATCCAATTGTGAGATATGTATATTGCTAATGTAAATTAGCTGATAATTTCAAGACTGAAAAGATGTAATTTACACTAAAAAATACCTATATGTATGATATTTTGAAACAGTATAGGAAAATACCAATAAAAACATTTAAAAAAATAGTATCTCCCTGGAAGGGCCCTCACTCTTGAGGTATTGGATATTACTGAATACCTCCTCACTCCACACAGAACAGCTGCCTGGGAGGGCCACAGCTCTGGGGAGCATCACAATGTGCTTTGCCCATTCCCTGTGTCCATGTCTTGGGGAGTTCATAACACACTGCCACCCATTACTCCTGCCCACACTGAGAAAAGGTGAGCAGGAGAAGGGAAAATCTATTGGTTCTTCTGCTGGCAGTAGACCATTGTACCAGGTGGAGTGGAACTTGGGCTTCCTCACAGCCTTTCAGTAACAATAAGCCACCCATACTTTGGAAAAGAGTTTGTGCACACCAACATACACTTCATAAAAATGAGTAAGAAAGAAAGGGAAAGGTTGTGTAGCTATTACCGCTTCAAAGGGATGGTGCAGCTTGCTGGGCTTTGTGAATCTCGCCCCATTTGAATGTTTGGCAAACAGTGTCCCAGATGAGCGGTGGCACCCTTGAAAATGTGTTGTTGGGCTGAGGTCACCCAGGAGCAGAGGTAGACCCCGACACCACACCATGAGCACCATGAGCCCTACGGATCTTTTCGAGGTGGCACCCTCAGTTTCCCAGTTGAAGGAAAGAGTGACCGTGAGAGGCATTTCTTTTTTTTTTAGGTGCATGGAGTTTTGTTATGAAGTCTTATGTTTTTTTGTAACCAAGGTAAAGGTAGAAGAAAGACTAATATGCTACGTTTTACTGAACACTGAAAACTATTGGTATGTACATTGTTGACAGTAAAAATGCCTATATATATTGCAGACTGACATTACAAAATTGTACTATCATGAAGTGTCTCAATACTCAAGCTTTAAGCATAGAATTTTGTCTTTAATCATTGTGGTGGCACCTTGACAAAACTAGTAGGCCTGCCAGTTATTAAATGAACCCAACATGCTGCATTACGCTGCGGGGGGTTGGGAATTGTGCTTTTAAGATATAGGGGTTGCTAGAGTACAGACAGCAAGAGTTGCCTCCGGTAAAGGGCATTCAGGGTGCATTTAGAAGACTACTTTGCCTCCTGTTATTTGTGAGGCCCTTTAGGCAATGTACCATTGGTATTTCCAGCTGCAATTTTTGTGTATATTTGTTAAATTGTGTGAGGTATTTAGTGATTTGTATAGAAAAAAGATTTGTTTTTCTTTTTATAAGAATAGGCATTGGCTAGTCAGGAAATTATGAATCAAATTCTGTTGTGCTGGTGAATTCTTAGTCTCTAATCCACAGTACCTCGCTTGAGTAATTTTTAGACTGCTCTGCTTAAAACACTGAGAGTAAAGTTGTAGTGGTCTCCCTCACTGTGCTTCTCTCTGTTGTGAATGCTCGCCCCTTGTGTGTTCTGGTGCACGTGCATTCCACAACAGAACCCAGAACTCTAGGTTTTGAATATGTGAAGCAGTTGTTTTCACTTGCCTCCCTGTTGGCTGCTGCGCAGTCCCTATCGTCAACTCACCTGCATTTCCTACCATTTGTGTGGCGACGATCGACAGTGGACTGCAGGATCCACGTAAACCTTCCAGATTGGCTCCCCACATTTCGGCCATCATCTCTCCGGACTTTCCCAGGCATTCTGTACCCCCTGTGGTAACAGTGACATCCGGCCTGACATCCACTGTGAATTGGTCCCTTCTCAGGGGCAAGCATAGTAAGGTACTGTTTTTTGAGCTCCAAGCTTGCCCCCGCAGCAGGTCACTGAAGCCGCCATTTCATGGTCAGGCGCGCTTTCAGTCATGTCCAGGCTAAGCATGTGTTAACGCTGTGAGATCATCATGCACGTCACGCAGAGTCGTGGCCATTTTGATTGGGCTGCCCTCTTAAGTGCTTGTCTTTGCGTTCCTGCTTCAATGTTACGCAGCATCGTGGCCATTTTGGTTTGCCCATTTTCGTCAGTTCTTCACTCTGTGTTTCAATTACCAGGCTGAACTAGACACACGCTGGCTACACGCACACCTTGTGTGTCAATGTGCGTTTCACCCTTTCTACAGTTGGCAAACCTGTCTTCTGCAAGTTTCAGTGGCACGCGCACCTTGTGTGTCAACTTGCGTTCCAGCGGATCTCCACGCTTGCCACTGAAGCAGTCTGCTGCAAGTGTCGGTGTCACCCACACCTTGCATTTCATTTGCTGTTTATGCACAGTTCAGCTCCATGAAGTCACTCATTTGCCACTGATGCAGTCTGAAGTAAGTGTTGGTGACACCCACACCTTGTGTGTCACTTGCTGCTTGTCGACAGTCCAGCTGCTTGAGTTCACCCATACACATCTATGGTAACACACACACCGTCCACTTTTCAAGGCATCTTTTTTCGTTCCAACAATGATGACACGCATACCCAGTGTATCACTCATTGCTTCCTACTCCAAGCCAGTCACACTCATCTACAGTGACACTCACTTCTGGCGTGTCATCCTGTTACGTGTCCACTTTGGCTTTAACGGACTGTTATTGCCCTGCACATCTCTATGACATGCACACCTAATGCAGTCTTTGTTGCTTTCCTGGTTTGTTTTGCTTATGGTTTTTTTTAGAGTTCTTCACAGTGCAATCTCCTTTCTGGTGGTAGTTTTATTTTTTTAAATCTTTATTACCTTTTTTAGTGTTGCTTCATCTAAGGCATATCTTCCTCTTTCTACAATGTAGTCTGTTTCTCCTCCACCTCCCTTTATGGAGGTGCCTGGGAACCTACCAATAACTTGGAGAAATTGGTATGACGCATTTGTAATTTACTTGGGTGCTATTGGACCATCTTATTATATGGCAGAAAGGAAAAAGTGTCTCCTGCCTCATTCCCTAAGGTTCGAAGGTAGATCAGTGTTCAAACACTTGCCACCTTTGGTACGAGCCCAAGATGAGGAGGACATTGATAAAACGTTGAGGCAGTACAGAAGTGGGAGTTGTGTTTTGATTTATAGCCCAGTCTTGTCGTCATTCAACACAACTTCTTGAAATGGGAGCAGAGATCTGGAGAAGATGTTGATGCTTTTGTCTCTGCTCATCGCAAGTTGAGTGCTGATTGTCAGTTTGAGGCGTTCACAGAGAAATTGGTCAGGGACCAGTATATTTGTAAGTGTTCCGACAAGACTATCCAGCAGAAACTGTTATCCAAGGTTAATCCCTCCCTTGAGGAGACTATTCACACTGCGAAGAGCATTGAGCTCTCCAAAGCTTCAGTCAAAGTGTTAGAGGACAAATCTAATGGACTGGTTGGGGCGGTTACACCCAAGAATGTTAAAAGCAATGCTGCCCCACATTCTGAAAATTCGTTTTTCAAACAAACCAACTTGTGTTTCCATTGTGAAAATCCCTCACATATCAAAGGGATTAGGGGATGTCGAGCCAAACATTTTACTTGCAGGTCTTGTGGAAAGCTTGGGCAGTTTGTCAAAGTGGTAAACATAGTGGGTTGTCTCCTCAGGTTGGCAAACAGGTCAACACACCTTCTGTTGTGAATGTGTCGGATGTGGAGCATGTTGATCATGACAATTACTGCGTTATCCAGAGTGAGCTGAGAGACATGGTTATGGAGGTTGGTGAGAAGACTGTTGCCGTCAGTGGCACTTCTTAATGTGTTGACCCTTATGTGGAAATTGGCATTGGAGATCAAACAGTGTGTCTGCTGGTGGATTCAGGTGCAACAATAACCATGATTACCAAGGAAATGTTTCACGAGTTGTGGGGTTCTCGCCCTTTGGAACCTCCTAACAGGGCTCCTGAGTCTTATGAGGGATGGAGGATAGAGCTGGCAGGTTATTTTGAGGACATTCTTGAATTTAAAGGTATAAATATCCTTGGTAAGGTGTATGTGGCCATCAAGGGATTGGCCATTCTTGGATGATCCTATCAAGGTCTCTTACAGATGGCTCTTAGGCCTGGCACAAAGGCTTTTGTCTGGAATGATCTCTGTCAGGAAGTTTTTGAATGGATCAAGACCCAGTTAGTTGGCTCCAATATTCTCAAACCTTTTGATCCCAATGTCATGTGCACCATCATCTTTGATGCCAGCAGTGTTGGGCGCTATTCTCACTCAGACCAAAGACCGTACAGGGATTACTTTGGGCTATGCATCTAGAGTATTGCAGGGTCCAGAGTTGAATTTCTCTGTCATCGAAAGAGAGCTCTTGGCCTGTTGTGGAATGCTCACCCCTCGTGGGTTCTGGCTCAAGTGCATTCCACAACAGAACCTAGGACTCTAGGTTTTAATATGTGAAGCAGTTGTTTTTACTTGCCTCCCTGTTGGCTGCTGCGTAGTCTGTGTCATCGATAAAGCTTTCCTGCTCGTACTCACCAGCATTTCCTGCGTCTTACTTACTACAACAGTGCTAAAAAGAAGCATTTGAGCCATGTGAGGATAACGCAGTGCTGGAGTCTCAGGACATTACTGATGAAAGACCCCATTCATTTCAATTGGGGCCCAATGCCCCATGCCTGCCCTGGGATCCTCCCACCATATTACTTAACGAGATTCAGTCACATCAGATGTTATGGTGCTGTAAAAGAAGTCATTTCACATTAGGGATTTTTTTCACACAGAAAAAAAACACTGTTAAAACTAGCTATTTCTGGTAGGCTAAGGCTGACGCCAAAGCCAGGCAGAAACCACCATTCTAGTCAGGGCAAGGAAGTCACATGCCAAGATAACCCCTGCTCACCCCCTTGGTAGCTTATCACAAGCAGTAAGGCTAAACTCGGAGGCAATGTGTAAAGCATTTGCGCCAGCACACAACAGCAACAACATCCTAGGCACACCACAAAAGGGACTCCACACAAGGTTATATTAAAATAACTTTTGTATTGTAAAACCACATCAGATAAAAATCACACATATACATGGTGCCAACTGGCACGGGCAATATTCACATGGGATTATTTACACAGGACAGGGCCACATGGCCGCCTGTCAGAATCAGCACTTTGTAGATATAGAAATAGCACTTATAGAACTTAGAATAAGTATAGCAAAAAGAATAACAGTTGTAACTCACATCCAGTAACTACTGGGGACAGGTAAGTACCACCTACGCAACCCTAAACACCTTAGGAGAATGTCACGCAGGGGACCAGGACCTCACTAGGACTACCTGTACTAAAAAGAACAACCACCTAAGTATCACACAGCATTTAGGGGTCTAAGAAAGAACACATTACCCATGATGCATAAAACACATTCAGAGGAGTAGTAAAGGAAAACCACCTAAGTGTCACACAGCGTTTAGGGGTCTAGGAAAGAACACATTACCCATGATGCATAAATATACATTCAGAGGAGTAGTAAAGGGAAACACATGATGCATAAACCTACACATTCAGCGGTGTTAAGAACAAAGCACATGATGCAATAAAAATACATTCGGAGGTACCATAACAATACAATAGCGCAAAAATAGCGCATGATGTCTAAAAACATTCAGAGGTGCAGGAATAAAAACCCTACAATTGCGCAAGACCTTACATAAGCCACCACCTGTGGCAGTCCCTAGGCCAACTGGCCTTGTTGGGGCTAGGACGCCCTGTGTCTCAATGTCAGGGGCCTAAACGTGGCAGGTGCCCACTACTTGCTGGGCACCTGGGAACATCACAAGACCTAAATGGTGCAGCTGCCCACTAATTGCTGGGCAGCTGTAAGTCCAAACTGCGACAGGGTCCTCACTGACCCTTGGGCGCAACCTGCACCCACGCTGGAGCCACACAGGCTCTGAAAACACTCTACACACGTTGGAGCCACACAGGCTCTGGCATAACACGTGCCCTCAGGGAGCCTCTCGGGGCTCTGGACTGCGTTGGGGCGACCCGCTGCCAACTGGGGCCGCCCTAATTGCACCACACCATAGGATGCTCCTCCGTTGAAGTCCCCCTCTCTGGGGACTCGAAACTATAATGGTGCCACGAGCCTCTCAGGCTCTTAAAACAGATATGGCCCCATACGTTGGAGTCCCTCTTGGACTCTTGAACACAGAAATGCCCCCGGAGCCCTCTCAGGACTCGTGTACAAGGATGCGGGCATTGGAGCCTCAGGCTCCGCTGAAACGTTGGGGCGGCCCACTGCCAGCTGGGGCCGCCCTACCTCTGCTCTCGCCCCATGTGCCACTCTCCGGCACCAACAGCAGCCGCACCGAGCCCCCCCCCCAGCCCTTCTGACTCACCGGGCTGTCTCCTGGGCGGGGCTCCTCCGGGCGGCGGCCTCTCTGCTGGGCGGCGACTCTCCTTCGTTCTCGGGGCTCTGTCTACCCGGTCCCCCATCTCGGGACCGGGACTTAGTGCGGAACCAGCAGGGCTCCCGGCGGCAGTCTCCTCACTTCTTCTTCCGACTCGGTAGGGGCCAGGCACCGGCAATGTGCCTCGCGTCCCCTCCGCAAGACGAGAGGCCGCGTCGGGACCCGGGATTCGGGACTCTATCACCCTGCTCCGGGAGGCGGGGTGGGCTCCCGACCTCCCGCGTTGTCCATCTCGGGGCTCCCTCTAGCTCACGGGAGCTCCGCACCGACTGCACGCCATCTCCTTCTCTTTCCCCGGACTGTGGGGGCGGGACTTCCGGCCGGGCCGCGCCGCAATTGGCCGGCCGGCCAACCACTTCCGGGTCGTCGCGGGCAGCGCGGCGGCCCGTTTCAGGCACTTGCAGGCTGGGACTAAATTAACCGAGGAGTGGGCTCCCTCGAGTAAAAATATAAAAATAGCAAATAAGCGAGGTGGGCACTCGCTAGCATGAATGAAGCTCCAAAAGGCAGATGAAGCGCTCCCATAAAGCAAAAAGCGCTCCCAAGCGCTAATAAAGACAAATGAAGCGCTCCCAAGCGCTATAGCAAAGAAAAAGCACTTCCAGGTGCTTAGGGGAGCAGAAAGTCCAGCAAAGTCCTTCAGGAGTCCAGGGGCTGGGCAGGGCAAAGCAAAGTCCCCCTATCAGCCCAGGCAAGGCAGAGGGGTCCCCCAGAAGTCCTCCAGGCACCCAGGGGCTGGGCAGCGCCCGCCCCTAGTAGATTCAAGTCAGAAACAAGAACATTTTGGAAGGGGACACAGCCCCTTCTTATACAGTGAAAAGTCTTTGAAGTCTTTGTGTAGGCAGTGTGAGAACCAGCTAGGACTGGTTATAGGGAAGTCCCTTCAGTATCAGGGACAGAGGTGACAGTCGCCCAGCAGGGGGGTGGAGCCAGCATTGTGGCAGGCAGGCACAGCCCTTCACTATCAGGTGCCATCTCCTCCCACTTCCCTGGCAGCAGATGCTGCCTTTCATCCACGGGCTGACTCAGACAACCTCCTGGGGGCTCTGCAGCCCCTGTCACACTCAAACCAGACAGTCAATCCACAAGCAGGCCCAGGCACTCCTGGGTCAGGCTCACCAGCCAATCACGTGCCAGCAGACTCACTACACAAATATGCCAACTTCTAAAAGTGGCATTTCTAGACTAGACACAACCATGCCGCATACACCATTACGCAGCATTCAATCTCACGAGTTCGCACATATCAAACTCGACCCTGCACTCCCCACACATCAGAAACTACCATGGGCATACATATTCCCCATTCATTCCTATGGGAGGGCAGGTCACTCACCACACATACACAGAGAGCACACGCACTTTACACTGTACCACAGTGACAAAGTGCGCATAGGCCTAAAATCACCCACCCAGGTTCCAGAAACAGGCTAGGAAAAAGCAAAAAGTCTCGGGGTGAACCTGCCAAAAGGGCCAGGGCCAACACAACCCCCTTCCAGCCAAAACGCAGGGTAGACCAATCACTCCACTGATGGGCTTCACTGCTTTGGGCGACAAAACACGGACACGGGCCCGCACGGCAGGGACACCTTCCAGTTTTTCGCCACTCTGAACCCACATAGATTTCTCTCAACAAAAGCTCTCTGGCACAACTAGGGTACCCCACTGGTACACACTAGTCATCCACAGCCAGGACCAGGCCCTAGGCCATCCAAATATCACAGGTCCTAACCAATCCACATTGTGGGGGGCAGTAACCCCTGGCACACAATAGCCAATCTCCACTCTCTCTCTCAGGGTAGCTACAACTACCACTGATCCAACAACCTAGGGTCCACACCCCCAGGCTGACCAGAGGTCACGGGCAGCACGCCCCACCCTAACTCTACTTCTGGGTTTCCGCACCCTCACAGGGAAGCACTCACCAGAACAAATTCTCCTACCAGATCAGGACCTCACCCCATCACTGGTCTACCACCTGGAAACTATTTCACTCCTGAGGTACAAAGCACACAGCACAGTCCCTCTTCAAGCAGGTGGGGGGACACAGCACACAGCAAAATCCCCTTTCCTCTACCTTAGTGGAAACAACAAACCGCAGGTGGGCCCCAGATCACACAGCAAGGGCAGCCCCCTCAGTCTCTTCAGCTGATCCACTTTGGTAGAGATTCCTCTTGACCTTGAGCTTCCTAATCTCCCAACCTAGGATCTAAACCCTCAGGTTGCACCGGGGTCAGAAGTAAGGACACCGTCCCTCTGCACCCCATTCCAGAGTTCTGCACCCTCCCACCTTGGAGCGGTACCCCTGGAATCCAAAACCAGTCAGGACACTGATTACAGATGCCCTTCCCTCCAGGTCAGGCTGAACCTGAACCTGGCCTCCCCCCTCCTCGGGGAACAACCTCCAGAGGCCCCACAAATGGTCAAGCACTCTAGACGGTCAAATGCCCAGCGAACCAGGACTTCTGCACCCTCCACTTAGGACCGGTACAGCCCAACACCAGGACCGCCGGAGTTCTGATTACAGAAACTCCCCGTCCTCTAGACACAGGAAGATCCTCCTCAAATGACTTGTAATACAGCCTAGGCCCCTGACCTGGCGCTCCCTAGGGAACCCTCCAGGCCCTGAGATAGGGTTTCGGGCCAACGTGGGACACACCGTCCCACACTCACTCCACCTCCACTGAGACAGGACGCGAGCCCCTACACCCCTACCATCCTAATGGGACCTAGCTGGGCTACACATGAACCTCTTCACCTACACAGGATCATCAGATACACAAGCCACTACTTTTAGAATCACTCCCTAATGCCTCTGCAAGACATCTAGCACACTGCCAGACATCCACCTTCTTGTCCAGTGCCTCTGCAGGACCTCCTGCACACCACCAGAGGTACACCTCACGTGCAAGCTCCTTAAAAAAAAAACTCACACCAACTCCTCCAGTTCAAGACACCACTCATCCACACACTCCCCCTCCAGACTGGTGAGACAGTTCCTCACCACCCCTGACTCTCAACCTGTACCCCTCTTACTGAGCACCAGGCACCATACTCTGGGAACTGGGAATGGGACTTCACGCACTGGACACATTTAAGCTGCCACCACTGGATCCTACCATACTGGGGAATCCAGACACACACACTACACTCAGGGGATAACCACCCTCCCAAGCAAGCCATTTCTCCTCCACACTCCCTCTCTTCCATCTACCCACACAGGGACAGGAACAGGGATTGGACACTGGACCCAGCAAGGGATTCCTAATCTATGGGAACCTCCCCCTCTACTGGCGTGCCGCCCTGTCATTTTCTCTCATCTGCCACTAAACATAAAGCGTAGGAACACCATCTGAAAATGACACTCTTGAGGAAAAACAAAACCATAAACAATAATCCCAAACATGTGACTATCTGAAAAATGCAGAGTTTTGTAATGTAGCCAGTTGTCGCTGTGGCACTGCGCAAACACAAGTCCAAATCCGCACCGCTGACCAACAATGTTAGAACTGGCTATTTCTGGTAGGCTAAGGCTGACGCCAAAGCCAGGCAGAAACCACCATTCTAGTCAGGGCAAGGAAGTCACATGCCAAGATAACCCCTGCTCACCCCCTTGGTAGCTTGGCACAAGCAGTAAGGCTAAACTCGGAGGCAATGTGTAAAGCATTTGCGCCAGCACACAACAGCAACAACATCCTAGGCTAACCACAAAAGGGACTCCACACAAGGTTATATTAAAATAACTTTTGTATTGTAAAACCACATCAGATAAAAATCACACATATACATGGTGCCAACTGGCACGGGCAATATTCACATGGGATTATTTACACAGGACAGGGCCACATGGGCGCCTGTCAGAATCAGCACTTTGTAGATATAGAAATAGCACTTATAGAACTTAGAATAAGTATAGCAAAAAGAATAACAGTTGTAACTCACATCCAGTAACTACTGGGGACAGGTAAGTACCACCTACGCAACCCTAAACACCTTAGGAGAATGTCACGCAGGGGACCAGGACCTCACTAGGACCACCTGTACTAAAAAGAACAACCACCTAAGTATCACACAGCATTTAGGGGTCTAAGAAAGAACACATTACCCATGATGCATAAAACACATTCAGAGGAGTAGTAAAGGAAAACCACCTAAGTGTCACACAGCGTTTAGGGGTCTAGGAAAGAACACATTACCCATGATGCATAAATATACATTCAGAGGAGTAGTAAAGGGAAACACATGATGCATAAACCTACACATTCAGCGGTGTTAAGAACAAAGCACATGATGCAATAAAAATACATTCGGAGGTACCATAACAATACAATAGCGCAAAAATCACATGATGTCTAAAAACATTCAGAGGTGCAGGAATAAAAACTATACAATTGCGCAAAACCTTACATAAGCCACCACCTGTGGCCTTGTTGGGGCTAGGACGCCCTGTGTCTCAATGTCAGGGGCCTAAACGTGGCAGGTGCCCACTACTTGCTGGGCACCTGGGAACATCACAAGACCTAAACGGTGCAGCTGCCCACTAATTGCTGGGCAGCTGTAAGTCCAAACTGCGACAGGGTCCTCACTGACCCTTGGGCGCAACCTGCGCCCAGGCTGGAGCCACACAGGCTCTGAAAACACTCTACACACGTTGGAGCCACACAGGCTCTGGCATAACACGTGCCCTCAGGGAGCCTCTCGGGGCTCTGGACTGTGTTGGGGCGACCCGCTGCCAACTGGGGCTGCCCTAATTGCACCACACCATAGGATGCTCCTCCGTTGGAGTCCCCCTCTCTGGAGACTCGAAACTATAATGGTGCCACGAGCCTCTCAGGCTCTTAAAACAGATATTGCCCCCTACGTTGGAGTCCCTCTTGGACTCATGAAAACAGAAATGCCCCCGGAGCCCTCTCAGGACTCGTGTACACAGATGCGGGCATTGGAGCCTCAGGCTCCGCTGAAACGTTGGGGCGGCCCACTGCCAGCTGGGGCCGCCCTACCTCTGCTCTCGCCCCATGTGCCACTCTCCGGCACCAACAGCAGCCGCACCGAGCCCCCCCCAGCCCTTCTGACTCACCGGGCTGTCTCCTGGGCGGGGCTCCTCCGGGCAGCGGCCTCTCTGCTGGGCGGCGACTCTCCTTCGTTCTCGGGGCTCTGTCTACCCGGTCCCCCATCTTGGGACCGGGACTCAGTGCGGAACCAGCAGGGCTCCCGGCGGCAGTCTCCTCACTTCTTCTTCCGATGCGGTGGGGGCCAGGCACCGGCAATGTGCCTCGCGTCCCCTCCGCAAGACAAGAGGCCGCGTCGGGACCCGGGACTCGGGACTCTATCACCCTGCTCCGGGAGGCGGGGTGGGCTCCCGACCTCCCGCGTTGTCCATCTCGGGGCTCCCTCTAGCTCACGGGAGCCCCGCACCGACTGCACGCCATCTCCTTCTCTTTCCCCGGACTGTGGGGGCGGGACTTCCGGCCGGGCCGGGCCGCGCCACAATTGGCCGGCCGGCCAACCACTTCCGGGTCGTCGCGGGCAGCGCGGCGGCCCATTTCAGGCACTTGCAGGCTGGGACTAAATTAACCGAGGAGTGGGCTTCCTCGAGTAAAAATATAAAAATAGCAAATAGGCGAGGTGGGCACTCGCTAGCATGAATGAAGCGCTCCTAAGCGCCAAAAGGCAGATGAAGCGCTCCCATAAAGCAAAAAGCGCTCCCAAGCGCTAATAAAGACAAATCAAGCGCTCCCAAGCGCCGCTATAGCAAAGAAAAAGCACTTCCAGGTGCTTAGGGCAGCAGAAAGTCCAGCAAAGTCCTTCAGGAGTCCAGGGGCTGGGCAGGGCAAAGCAAAGTCCCCCTATCAGCCCAGGCAAGGCAGAGGGGTCCCCCAGTAGTCCTCCAGGCACCCAGGGGCTGGGCAGCGCCCGCCCCTGGTAGATTCAAGTCAGAAACAAGAACATTTTGGAAGGGGACACAGCCCCTTCTTATACAGTGAAAAGTCTTTGAAGTCTTTGTGTAGGCAGTGTGAGAACCAGCTAGGACTGGTTATAGGGAAGTCCCTTCAGTATCAGGGACAGAGGTGACAGTCGCCCAGCGGGGGGGTGGAGCCAGCATTGTGGCAGGCAGGCACAGCCATTCACTATCAGGTGCCATCTCCTCCCACTTCCCTGGCAGCAGATGCTGCCTTTCATCCACGGGCTGACTCAGACAACCTCCTGGGGGCTCTGCAGCCCCTGTCACACTCAAACCAGACAGTGAATCCACAAGCAGGCCCAGGCACTCCTGGGTCAGGCTCACCAGCCAATCACGTGCCAGCAGACTCACTACACAAATATGCCAACTTCTAAAAGTGGCATTTCTAGACTAGACACAACCATGCCGCATACACCATTACGCAGCATTCAATCTCACGAGTTCGCACATATCAAACTCGACCCTGCACTCCCCACACATCAGGAACTACCATGGGCATACATATTCCCCATTCATTCCTATGGGAGGGCAGGTCACTCACCACACATACACAGAGAGCACACGCACTTTACACTGTACCACAGTGAAAAAGTGCGCAGAGGCCTAAAATCACCAACCCAGGTTCCAGAAACAGGCTAGGAAAAAGCAAAAAGTCTCGGGGTGAACCTGCCAAAAGGGCCAGGTCCAACAACCACAAACACTATTGTGCAATTCACAAGTTTGTACAGCCCTATTGTTTCAGGGTGAGCAGACATTTGCATGAAAATCTAGAGACCAGCTCTGGGGAAAATAAAGTTTGTGAATATCAAAAGAAAGTCAGAAATGTATGACTGGATTAGACATAATTTTATTATTTTTCTTCCTATATGCTAGATGTGATTTCAGACTGTAAAAGTTAACATATCTGTTGTTATCAGTAAAAGATGAAGAAATTATGTAGGGATAGAAGAAGGTAAGTGTTTGTACCTTCACATGGATTGGTAAAACAACATAATGGAGTAGAACAGAAAAGTAGATTAATTGCTAAAGTCGATTCTAAAAAAATTTGACTTTTGTTATTTTTTTAGTAAATAAAGGAAGTTACGATTGAGTTTTACGATCTCTGGGAAACAGTTCCGATATCTTAATACTTGACAAAAAAACTGCCTCAGTGAGAGATTTTTTTGGATTTCTGTTATAGTTAATCGTTTCTCTTCATGTAGGATTGTGAAGCGATTCATGTGTGTTGATTTCTATTCAATGCAAACCATTTTAAAAGTAATTTGTGCTGCAAATGAGAACCAGTGAAGTTATTTTAGAATGATGTTGATATAGTCTGACTTCTTTGTTCACATGATGGGGTGAGGTCCAGGATTTGGCATGCTTTCACTGGAGCTGGCGTGGTTCTGGGGAGGACATAAGCATTGCATTGCTGCTGTGAAAACTGAAAAAACACTATTTCCACACGTTATCCTGCATTACAGTGCTAACCTATATAAGATTTCTTCTAATGTTGTTGTCATGCACATCTCATGGAGGCCGCTTTTGAAAAGTAGTGGTAGGGCGGGGGCTCCTCCGTCTGACGCAGGAAACAGGGAGCACACCGGCTCCCAGACTCCCTAAGGCAATCACAAAGCTGCTGTCACCAGTATGATAGCAGCGTTGTGATTGATCAGGGAATGGGAACCGGTGCACTTTCTCCACCGAACTGTGCAATACAGCCGTGTGGAGAAAATGCTAAGGGTGCATGATGGTTTGGCCCGCCCAAGACGGCCGGCCAAACCGTCATGCTCACTTAAGTGCACATTTTACCCCTCCTCCTCCCTCTCCCTGTAACAAAGCCCCGCTCTGCCCTAACCTGGCTCAGGTTCCAAATAGAAAAATAAAATGATAATAACATAACATTATTAATGCTGCATTATTATAATTTTATTTTTATTTTTAGTGGGGTGACGCTCCTCCGCCTTGACGGAAGAGCCGCCTCGGCTAATATTAGCAGTGTTGCTAATGTTAAGTATAGTATTACCACATCACATTTACTATGGTGATTAGAGTGGGAACCGTTTTGTTGGCGTTCTAACAGTGTGAAGAATGAAATATTTTTTGGCATTTTCACAATGTGTTCAATTCCTTAAATTTTGCGGTGGCCATCGTTATTTTCTTGTTGTTAATAAAAAAAGTACCTACAAGTTTGGTAACTCCTTAGAAAACAGCTAAACGTGTTCTGATAGGCTCTGTACAAAAATAGTTATTATTTTGACATCTTCAAACCGGCCACACTGGGGGCCTTTGTTTGTTTTGTGTGACTCAAACCAGTGAATAATGAAACCGTTAATTTTTGCCATAAGCGTTTTCAGTTTTTCAGAGTCAATCTGATTTTCCTAGAAATTGGGGGCCTTATTTATGAAGGCATTGCGCCGCCGATGCGCCACTTTTTCCCATTTTAAAAGTGGCGCATCGGCGGCGCTGGGCCTTCATAAATAAGGCCCTGGGTTTTTTGCCTTATTCAGATTTGTTTTTGTCATGAGTACATTTTTAATATAATGTACCAGAAACTGTTTTGAGAAGTGTTGGCTGTTTTGCAAATTATGCTGAAATAAAAATGTATCCATTGTGTGCCGGTTTTTCTCTATTTACTGCTGAATATCAGTGAAAGCCCTTAGGATGATGTCGCTGAAACATAGGATCTACCAAGTTTAAACAATTATCATACCAGAACTTCTCTCTTTTCGCAGATGAATAGAATTCTCTAAACATTCTGTAATCTGCACATATGCTGAATTGTCAGAGATGAAGATAGAATACTTAGTGTATTCTTCCTGCATATGAACAGTTTGAATGGTTGATTTTTAAGAGTGCAATACCACTTATGTTGAAATAATTACAGACAAACCTGATTTTTTTGTGGAAACCTACATTGCCTCTGACTTCCTTTATGTGCAGCACATGCTTACACAAGTGACTAAAATGTGTCTGTGAACGATTCATAAAACTACAAAGAGGTTTTATTCTATAACCTTTGGTAAAACAGCTGAACAAAAGATCACCTTTCAATTAGATGAGGTGCAAATATGGTTGTTCTCAGTGAAAATTATTAAAATAAGAATGTTAGCATTTCAAGCTGTACAGGCCTATTGTATTCATCATTTAATGATTGGAAATACATTAAGGTCACTTCTGGAAGGGGCACTATTCAGTGAGAAAATAACAAAGCACTGAAGGACCAGCGAAGAATAAGCCATTCTTAGAGCATTCCTTTAGTTCTCACTGGGTATCAGGAGCACTTCTTTGGTCACCACATCAGACGCCGACCATTGTACTGACGTGGCAGCAAAGAACTTGCCAGCTCCAAGTCTACTGCACATCCTTAATTGCATTCTGGGACTTTTGATGGGCTGCAACTGATCTATCGCTATAGGGGAATTGCATTTTAATGTTTGCCTTTTCCTTCACTGTGCATTGCCCTTGGCAGGAGGAAGGATGTCGAGAGTATGTGCTTCATTATGGAGCATGTCTTACATGTTAACTTGCAAGTTGTATTCATTTTTTTTTTAAATCCACAGTATCAACATACATAAAGACATACATCTGCAATAAGGACACAATAGAATTTCAATACATTCCCTTGTGGAAACAAAAAAGAAAAAAAAGATATAAATCCAGCACAAAAAACAACATCTTATATCAAGAGACAATAATATTTCAGGTCTATTCCCTTAATTAAATATAAGAGTCATCCCTTCATAAAATCAATCATAGCCCTCCACATATAAAGGCCTTTTCGCTTTCTAGGCCCTTTGACAGAATACAAACTAAACACCAAATTAAGTGTTACAAAACTTAGCACGCCATATCTCGAAAGGTGGTGCCTCCGCTTGCAGCCAAGAGGATGCTGTGCATAAATGCGCTACTGCCATGGTAATATATTTTAGATAACGAAATTCATACATTGGCGTTCCTTGACATAAATCCTCCCCAATCCCTAGCAAAATCATGGAAACCAATATTTTTATTGAGACTCCAGTGACTTCTGACGAAAACCTTTCTATATACCCTTACAAAGAAGTCAGATTAGGACACAAATAAAATATATGGAGGATATCAGGGTTATCACCACCACACTGAAAACATTTCCCATCATTTTCACCTCCCCTTTCACCATCTTGGCAGGGTGTGGTACAGATTAAATAACTTTTTATAGTGTTGAGTTTTCATATTGCATGCCAGGAGAATTTTGCTTGCCATATCAACCGACTTCCCCTAGAGAGAACAAATGGTCTCCAAGCCAGTTACTAGATTTAGAATTATACTTTTCTAGGGCATCCGTCCTTGCTGCTAACAGTATTTTGTAAAGAGACCCATTTTTTTCCTGACGCTGAATAGCTTCTACTATGTTGTATGGTGTCATGGTAGTAGTGAGTTTACCTAAGAAATTCTGTATTTGCAGGAACTCAAAAAATTGAGTTTTGGGTAAGTGATATTTATCTGCCAAGTATGAAAAAGAAGAACATATGCCCCCTGCCTGATAAAAGTCGCCGATTTGAGTAATACCTTTCGATCTCCAATTAGCTGCAACATAATCCCAGAAAATCGATGGAAGTAACCGTGCTGCGGCAGTAGGTGTATAGTATGACAACCCTGGTATCTGCAGATTTTTTCAAACTGTATTCCAAACTTTACAACAGATCCCAGGACTTTAAAGCGAGTTCTTTAATAGTAACTGCCATCAATCCTTGTAAACAGGCATTTGTTGACCTCAGGTCCCAAAACCATCTGGTATATTGAGGGGGCCTCGGCTTAAATAATCACTTCCTCTACAGTCAGTAAAATACATATGTTGGCCAGAATACACACATGATAATACAGAGCGAAATTTGGAACCGACCACCCACCTCTGTTCCGAGGAAGAGTCATGAAGTGGGCAGCCCTGTGTGGTTTTCCTGGGGCCCAAAGATATCTGGCACACACAGATTGCAAATATTGTAGTTGTCCACAAGGTATTTCCAAGGGGAAGGCTCTTTAAAAGAACATAACCCTAGGCAATATATTCATTTTGAGAAGGTTAGATCTACCAACCAAGGAAAGATGTAGGCTCTCCCATTTCTCTAATAAAAATGTCACCTTACCGATAATATCCCCCCAATTAACTTCAACGTACTCTTTTTAATTAGCTCGAATCTTAATACCCAAATATGTAACTTCCTTAACTATTCTAGGATTGTTAACTAAGATTTGGCTCGTTCAGAAAATTTGTGTTTTTGAAGTGTTAAGCTTGTAGCCTGAAACAGACCCGAACTCCTGTGCCAAATGTTCGATTTCAGCTAGTGCCACAACAGGATTAGCTGTTAGGATCGCAATGTCGTCGGAGTAAGCCAAGACACGGAAAAAGTCTTGCTGGACAATAAACGGCACAATCGGATTACTCTGCTCTAGCATGATCATAAAAGGATTAATATAAAGCTCAAAAAGGAGCGGGGAATAGGGACATTCACTGCCGTGTACCTCTGGAGATCTTAATTACCCCAGAGGTACGGCCCATTGAACATATCTTGGCAGTGGGAGATTGATATAAAGCCAGAAGAGCCTGAATATAGCCCTGGCTGAATCCCATATGCTGTAGGACCCCCAAAGGAAGCCCTGCACAACGCGATCGAACGCCTTTTCAGCGTCGAGCAAGATCAATCCTAGATCCCTGGACTCAACATGGGCAATGTCACATAAGGTCACTACTCTATGATGTGATTCACTGTCCCCCTTCCGGGTATAAAACCGTGTTGCCTTAAAGAAACCAAGGGGAGATAACCTTCGCGAGCCGATTCGCAGGGATCTTGGCGTAAAATTTACCGTCACAGTTGAATAAAGAGATTGAAGGATAAGATGCTGGTAGTTAAGATGGTTTGTCTTTCTTTTTAAATATAATAATATTGGCCTCATCCCAAGATCATGGGGCATCCCCAAATCGTGCTGCTTGGAAAACTGCAAGCATATCAGTTTTAAGGTCTTGAAAAAAAGTTGTGTAAACTTCTAAAGGGAACTTATCAGGGCCTGCAGCTTTACCAATCGCCAAACTATTAATAGCCTGTTCTAGTTTGTCAATAGTAATGGGGCTATCCAACATCTCGGCTTCCTCCTAATCCACCCATTCCCGTAGTGAACAAGGGTGCCCTAGATCTATAGGCAGATGCCCCGTATCTTGTTCTTTGTAAAGATCTGTGTAAAAATCATTAACGACCTTAAGGATCTCATGAGAGTCGTATACAATATTACCCAACGTGTTCTTCATTCCATTAATTCTCTGCATAGCCTCCTTTGTGCTTAACTTCTGAGCTAGGCAGCGCCCTGTAGCCTCCCCATATTCATAGCAATCTATTTTATAGGTTGGATATTTTAGCGCAATTTCTTTGCTTCAGATTGATGTTAGCTTTACATCGAGCCAAGTTAGTTTGAAGAATCGATATATTATACCCAGCTGCTATACCACCTGCCAGATTCTCTTCAGCTGGTGTAATTTTAATACATAGCTCCTGAATTGCCAATTTAGCATGCTTTTGTTTGTGTAGTCCATAGCTCAGTACTTCGTCTCTAAAATAGGCTTTTAATGCATCCCAGAGAACCCCGTATGAAGTGGAGTGCCGATTAATTTGGAGGAAGTTCTTTATCCAGCCCTTCATATGGTCAACAAAAACATTGTCAAGAAGATGTTTCCTGTCAAAAGTGAAGCCCCTTGGAGCTTTAGATGTCCCCAGAGTGGGGATAACCAATACTACTGGTGCATGGTCAGAAGTGATTCTTCGGTAGACTTGTATCTTGATTCCCACGAACAATGCAGTGGATACAAAAAAAATCAAGCTGTACCAGCTTGCTATGTGGATGTGAATAAAACGTATACCCCAGGTTTTGCGTATGGACACTATCCCTGACATCCATCAGGCCATGATCGGCCAACAGATGATATAAGGCCTTGAAGACCCTAGGCTTCCTAACTTCATAATTCTGAACACGAGAATGAAAGTCCATCCCATTCAGATTAATATTAAAGTCACCACACAACAGCAATGGGGCAGGCCATAATGCAAGTTCCCCATTTAAGAATTCAAGAATTAGGGACTTGTCAAGGTGCGAGCCGTATACTGTACAAAGAGTGAACTTTACTCCCCCCAAGATACATACCTGGATAGCCCAATGTCCCTGATTATCGGCTAACACACATCCAGTTATTTGTAGCGCTGATCTAGCTAAAACTGCTACACCCCTAGTCATGGTTGATTATTTTGAGGCTGCGAAGACTACATAGCCCAGTTCTGACAGGATCTTCCGCTTCCCCCAAGGTATATGTGTTTCCTGCAAACACACTAAGTTGGGCTGTATCACGCGGAGCTCTGCAGCCACTCTTTGTCTCTTATCGTAGTTATTGAGCCCACAAACATTTAAAGTACAAATTCGAAGACCTAACTTAACCATGGATTGAATATAGGTACCAACATTTGATACATTCTAGAAGAACATACCCCTAAAGCTCTAGATATTTCAATGACACTGTGGATTATTTTTCTTTTTTTTTAACCTGCCCGACCTCTCTAACCTTCCAACCCTCTGACCTCTCCTCCTCCCACCCTCCAAAACTTACCCCACCCCTTCAATTAGATTTTAGGACTCATGATCCTAGTGAGGATGAGCTCCCGCCACCTGGATACCCCCCAAACCTATACACCACCCTATGTGCAAAAAATACAACAACTGCAACTAAATGAAAAATAGCCATACAACCCCATTAAGCATACCAACAAATAAGGTACAGTAATATACTTTTATATACATGACAAAGAAGAAAAAGATCGCTCATAGGGTGCCATAGAGCACAGAAAAAAAGAAAAAAGAAAAGAGAAGGAGATGTGCAAACCAGAGTCCACCAACCAGTACTCTTACTAAGAAAGGAGGGATCTAACAACATAGAAGCTTGCACAAATTAAAAGGGGTAATACCGATTAAATCATGCTAAGCATGACCCAGATATCAGTAGCCCAAAAAAAACCATCGACTTGATTTCACAAAGTTTGTAAAAATTCTTTATCTTGCACCTTGGAGGTAAAAAATCGAGTGTGCTCTTTATGAAGGACTTTTAGCTTAGCCGGATTTAATAAAAACGCTTGAGCCCCTTTGGCCTGAAATGGTGCAATTAGCTGACCTAACTGCCAGCACTTTTCAACCGTTTGATGACAATAATCTGGTCAAACAAAAAACTCAGCACATTTCCCAGCTCATGTACAGCTTCTCGGGCAAGAGAATTATTAAGAGAAATCAAAATAGCTCTAGGCCTAGTTGTTGTTTGACCAGGTCGAGAACGAAGAGAGAATGAGAAACGGTGCGCCCTCTGTATCTCTCACTGCCAGTCCCACTGTGTTAGTTTGGGGAAGGCCTCCGTAAATAGTTCAATAATAAACTTGCTCGGGTCCTGTCCTTCCATGCACTCTGGAATTTGGAGAACTCTCAGGTTATTTCGACGGGACCGATTTTCTAGGTCGCCCAACTTCCATTGAGTGTCCTCATTCATGGATCGAAAGGTCTCGGTCAAGATCTTCTGTGCTGCCAGTTCGTCCTCTAAGCATGAAATGTGAGCTTCTGCCTCATTAAACCTCATAGTAGACTCCGTACAGGTTTTGGCTATACGTCGCACTGAGTTCTGTAGTTTGTGGCAGCAGCTTTGAGCCCTCTGGCTCTCTGCACGTGTTTCCTCCCTAAGCGTCATGATGGATTTATAGATCAGAGCCAATGAGACCTCTTCTGACGATGATTCTGCTGTTTTTACTTTGAGGCTCTCCGTATTATCGCCATGACTAGTGCCAATAGCTATTTCAGTTGAAAAGGAGTAATCCCATTGTAGAGCACTGCAGGCATTACTGCCATCTGTCTGATTAGCTCCTTCCCTAATTTCAGGTTTCTTGCCAGCTGTCCGGGGACTATCATCCTACGTGTCCCCTCCCGTATCCTCCTGCATCTTCACACTGTAATCCAAGTCGTCACTGGAGGAATCTGAATGATTCAAGAGTGAAAAGAAATAATCCCCAGAATCTATCTGCTTCGTGAGAGATTTGATATTTTGGTACACCGTCTCCTTGCCAGAGTTTTGAGTGATTTCAGCATTAGAGGTATGACGTGTCTCTGAGCCACTTTTATTCATTACAGTTCCAGGATTAGGTGCATTACCTGAAGAGATCTGTAGAGCCCATACATGAGGCTTCTCCAATTGTTTGAATATCGCTCAGAACCGATACTGAGCCAGAAGCAGGATCACCCATATCAGTTTGGGGACTAGCATTCCCTTTCTCCCCAGCATCCAGCTCCCCGGAGAGATCTGAAACCTTTCTACCTCCTGTGACTGGCGGGGAAGAGTCCACCTGTGGGGGCTGCAGAGTTTCTTTTTTAATCCTTTCCAGTAGAAAACAACAGGGGGCTGGTGCGCTTACCAGAGCTGTCCTTCGTAGGGTTGTCGCGTGTTACTGCAGCAGGGATTGCGGCTGCGGAAGAATCCTTTCTCACAGCCTTTCCATTAGTGCTTGCAACATTCTTGATACCTGTAGCAGCAGTTCCTGTTCCAGCGGCATCACCAAGAGGGCGCCGCCTTCCTCTCCCACCCTTGAGAGGCATTGTCTGTCGAGCAAAACCTTCCCCTCTAGGGCTTCCGTCAGACGCGTCTTCCACAAGATAGCCACCAGCACCACCCCCTCGCAACACGAACATGCCAATAGACGCCGCGGAGCCACCACACTTTTATTGCTAGAGCAGCAGCAAAACAGCCCAGCATGTTAGCATGTCAAATAGCGCTGCTCGGAGAAACCAGCTCAACTCAGTAAGCACATTCTCCTTTCCTCAACCCGTTAGGTCTCCATGTGGGTGCAGGGGGTCCGGGAGCAGCCAGCTCAAACGTCCATGCTTACGGACGCCATCTTGCCTACCAGTGCATGTTGTATTCATAAGCAGTGCGAGGTGGTTTAACTATGGGATGATTTATAAGTCCATAGCCGAAAACGTGTTCTTGCTTTGTAAGATAAATGTGTTTTATGATTGTAAGTGTATGCATCGGAGGAAACTTAAGACCTGGTTCTTCTCCATGATCTAGCTCTCATCGAATCCCTCTGGTTGCTGTTCCTCTGCAGAGCCGGGACACCCCAGTCGGGGGTAGCCGCGCGCTTTACAAGCTTCTAAAATAAATAAATAAATAAACATCTGTGAAATACATTTATGACGTACGCGGGCTCTTTGTTGGCAAGTCTCTTCTTTCTTTAACAAACATTATATTTCACTGCATTTGTTTTACTTTTATACACCACTAATGAATTATTCTTTGGGTCCACCAGTTTTCATCCTCGCCATCATCCATCAAGGCCTTTCCACCGCTCTCATGTTCTATACTTCCTTTTCTGATCCCCATTGCTGCTTTGAATGAATCAAAGGGGAATGTGTGTGCTATATGAACAAAAATGACCTTGCATTGTCATTAAAACACTGACTGTGACACCAATCACATACTATTTGCAAGCATTGCAGAAACTAAAAAAAACTTTTTTCATCATGTCAGCTAAAATTTCAAGCACATATTCTAATAATTTTAAGAATCATACATGGCAATGTGATCATATCAGGAATTTTAGCCAGCCAACTCACTCCAATCAATAATGCAACAAAAAAATCACAGAAAAAATAATCTGACCTGATTATACCAACTCTAAGTAGCATCAATTAGCTCCCAAGGGAGCCCAGAGAGACATCATTCAAAATCCTCTGTATAACTCAGGAATCCATCACAAAGAGAAGACCTAAAACCTCACCATGCCTTTGACAATCTTCAGTGTGTCTGGCGAATCCAGAAGCCAAATGACACTACTACTAATGCTACCCAAGTTGAAAACAAACACAGAACCGATCCATCACCAGATCAGCAACACATCTGTGGAACTCTCCAACATCATACCTGAGACATCAACTGGTCTCACATTCCTTCAGAATACGCTTTAACATTTTTCTGTGTTACATCTGTCAGTCCTAGGTTTGTCTTCCCCCAAACCTTTTGTCTCACTCCTCCCTTTTTACTGATCTCATTTTGTTGGCCTAAGGGCTCTGTGCACTTTACCACTGCTAAACAGCTACTTGAGTGGGCCACCCACTCAAGTAGCTCTTTAAACAGGTCTTTGGCCTGCCATTGTTGCCTGTGTATGTAGTTTTAAAGTACAGATGTGATCTTGCAAATTTCACCTTTTGTCAAGCCTAAACCTTCCTTTTTAATGCATAGTTGGAGGCCCTGGTTTGGTCTATTTTGGCAATGGTGCTAGGGTTTATATAGACCCTATGTAGGGATTTAAGTTGGAATAGCTTGTGTTGAAGGTTAGGGGAAAGCAGCTCAATCTGTGCACAGCAATAATACAACTCTTTTTCAGCCGGAACCCGTCCAAGGTCCTTCCCCCCATTCTCCCCTGGTTTTCTCATCATGGACAGGATAAAGTTCCATACAGTCCTTATAAAGTTTGGAGATCCGTCTCCATCCCTCTGAGGTTCATATTAATAAAGTCAAGGGGGGAAATCGTCAGGAGCAATGGGATATGATGGGATACAGTCACGAAGAGCAGCATGGAGGCAAAGCATGATGAAGAGATCCATCTGTGAAGCCTGGGAAAATCTTACGTCGTCAGTATGTGAAATGGCATGACCAGTAGAGAAGACATCTCCCATCATGTGTAATTCAAATTTACTCTGCATGCGTTGCACCACATATTCAAGGGTAGGTGGGATGCATGGGTTGTTAGCAAATGGAAGTAGTGGAGAGTAGAGGGGGCATGTTCCAAGTAAGTGGTTAAGATTCTTACATGCCCAACTTGTATTGGACAATGTCTGGATATCCTGGGGAGAAAGCCTGATTCTGCTTGGTAAAATGGCTGTCAGGGAGATATCATTTGCTTCATCTTTCTCAAGTATGGAGTAGGGGAGTCTGGGTGAAACCAATATGAAATGAACTGCCCCTGCCCTGCTAGATAATACAGTTGAAAATTGGGAACACCAAAACCACTGATGTCATAAGGATGCACATGAGTGTACCATCGAATTTGTTGCCGCTGGTCTGCCCAAATGATTCATAGCAGAATACCCTGAAGTGTAAGAAAAAATGACTTTGGTAAGGGAATTGGAATAGTAAATAAAAAGATACAGAAAACAGGGAAGTACTACTATTTTAATTATGACTATCCGTCCCGCCATGAAGAGCAGGAGCCGGACCCACCTTTCGACCTGTACTGCAAGTTTCTTGATGGCAGGCCTGTAACTCAAATGGATTACCCGTTCCTTATCCCTGTGAAGCTTTATACCAAGAAATTTAGTAGTCTTGTTACACCATTGTAGCGGATATTCATATGGTACCGACAAGGTAGTGTCAGTAAGTAGGAACAGTTCTGACTTGACCCACTTGATATGGAGGCCAGAGAATTCCCCAAATCGTATTATTTCCTGAATAACAGGAGCAAGGTTGAGCGTGGTTCAATGGAGGAATAACAAGATATCATCTACATACATGGAGATGAGGAGAGGGCCCAGTTTAAAATGGAAGCCACAGTGCAGATGATTAGCCTACAAATGACGCACTAGCGGATTATGGCAATAATAAAAAGTGTTGGTGACAAAGGGCACCCTTTTCCTCTACCCTTGGCAATTGTGAATTGATGAGGGATTGATCCGTTCACTTAGAGTTGTGCCATTGGTTGGGAGTATAGGAGTTTAATCAATGCTATGAAGCCCATTGAGAGCCCAAGCTTCTGCAGTGACACCGAAAGGAAAGGCCACTCCAAGGAGTCAAATGCCTTTTCAGCATCATACGTCGACAGCTGAAGGGGCCTCTAGTGAGACCATGCTAAGTACCACAAACACTGTGCAGAGGTTGTGGGAGTTGGGTCTGAGAGGGATGAACCCTGATTGGACTGGGGAAATTGTCTGGTCCTCAATTGTGTCAACCTTGTGGATATCATTTTAGCCAGAATTTTGTTGTCAAAATGTAATAAAGAAAGGGGTCTATATGAGGCACAAAGGTTGAGGTCTTTGCTGGGCTTTAATAAGAGTGTGATCACTGTGTCACGTAATGTGGATGGTAGTTTTCCATCTTCAAGGGCTTCAGCAAACATATCCAGAAGATGAAAAATGAGAATATATTTATATGTTTTATAAATACCCGTAAGACCATCAAGGCCAGAGGCCTTAGTGCAGTCCAATGTTCCTCAGCAGAAAAGGTTTCACTTAAAAATGTAAACTGCACATCTGTGATACACACCTTTGCAACCTCATTCAGATATTCTACTCTGGCCTCATCATCCAATGCAAGTTTAGTGGAGTACAACCATTCGTAATAGTGAAGTTGGGTATCAGTGATTGCAACATTGTTAGGGACCCGGCAACCGTCATCCTATATTAATTCCGGTATGTAGTCAGTAATGTGGTGACGATCGAGGAGTAGTGCCAAAGTACATCCTGGATGTTCCCCCTCTCCATATTGGTGAGCTTGTGCACATTTGCCCAAGTAAATCACTTCCTTCTCTTCCAGGGAACAAAACTTGACTATCAGCACTGAATGACAGTGCAAACTGGTACCCCAGGTTGCCGCATGCTAGATCCATTTATGTCTTTCTGTTCATTCTCCAGATGTGTAATGCAATTGTGGATGTCGCTTAGGACCCCATCATGTTTTGAGATACATTTACCCTGGATCTATACTTTAACAGCATCTAGTAGAATGGCCTGGTGGGACACGGAACTGTTGTTTATTCAAAACACTCCAATATGAAGTCCCGGGAAAGCACCATCTTCTCTCAAGTCATCCGCCAAATGGAATATGAAAAGTTAGCAATATAGGGGAGTGGTCTGAGAGTGTATGCAGTAGGTGTCGTATGTTCCCCAACCAGGGGAGGGCGTTGACTGGTAAGAGCCAATAATCGATACATGTCCATACACCATGTGGTGTGGGGTAAAATGTATATGCTGATGTGCTGGGATGTGCATGTCCCCATGTATCTCTCAAAAGTATATGGGTCCATAATGTTTCGGAGCATCTGGGAGGCTCGTGGTTTGCTGGCATTGTGGGCTCCTATGGAATCAAGCAGTAGGTTTAGCACTACATACAGCCCACCCCGCCCCCATCGATATGGTACTGGTGTTGAATCTGCACATGACTGAAGATAGATCATGAAAGAAGGTAGGGTTGTCAATGTTAGGGGCATAAACATTCACAAGGAGTATGTCGTGGTTATCTAAATGGCTGGCCAGCACCACATATCAACCTTGCTTATCCGCATAGCGAACCTTAAGACTGAAGGGGACACGTCTATGGATAAGTGTGCATTCTCCCCTTGAGTAGGTAGAGAAAGGCACTCTTTGCTCCATGTCTATTAAGGTATGCCAGCACTTGTTTACCTATGTGGGGGGTATTTAGGCCCCAAACATTCAATATCACACATTCCATGTCAAACAGGTGATTTCAGCTAGTGTGGCCCACCCTGTCAATGCAACAGCCATGCTAAAAAGTGTAAAGTCAGCATGGTAGGAACAATCCCCAATAGAAACAATTTCCTCCTCACACCACCCTCAAATGCCTTCTCCTAACGTTTTTTCCACATCCAGACTGTTGACAAAAGCTAGTTGTGTGAAAATGTCAATCAAGAGAATTGACTTTTGAATGGGGTCATTGTCCCTGTTGCAACATAAGGTAGTTTTCTCATGCTTGATGCCCAGCTCATTTAGGAATGCCTTCATTTCAATAGAAGAAAATTTGACACCATTGTTAGTGACTATGGAAACTGGTATACCTTCACATGCGAATGAGTCTCTTAAGGAGTCGACGAGAGTTCTTGTCGAGATGTATGACACAAACTTGTATTTGATCCAATGGGAAGTATAGTCCATAAGTACAATAAAAAATCTCTTCTGGACTCCCTATTGGACCGTGGGACTGATTATTTCCAATGCCAGCTTAGTTCATGGTATTTTAGGAACTGGTGTAGGATTTTCGGACATGAAACACATTTTCTCTATAGGCAAACTTTTAACACATTCAGTTTCTGTTAAAGTATGACACATTCCTGGTATCCCCCCTTCTACAGGAGCTTAAGAAAATTGGTTTGTAATGATGTTCAGCCCAAAGGGTGGTACACTGCAGCCAGTACTATTTACATTGTGGCCTTTTCCAGAGGACAATTCAGGATATATATTAAAATTTCTGCTGGTTCCCTCCTCCCACTCAGCTGGGAGGACTTGATCTTTATTATTTGGATGGAGCATGGTCGCCAACTCTCTTTGATGATACCAACCCAACAGATTGGAACCTTTGCTTACCATGTACACTTTGACACATGTAGTTCTCTCTTTGAATTTAATACACATCGTCATCATCCCCACTAATGGAATGTTTTCTTCAGCATATCCTACTGCTGAAATGTCAGGTTCCAGCATGTTGAGACTAGAGGTATAAAACAGATCATCTATGACATCTATATTAAATAAGGTAACCGGGGCACACGAATCAGCAAATACATCTATGGGCTATGTACCAACGGGGGAAAGGGAAGGAGAGGAAGATTACAACAGAAAGATCCATGTTTTGTGAGTCCTGTATGACATCCGATATACGGTCCGGGGTGGACTGTGGTGACGGGGCACTACCGAGGTTTAGTGTCTTTCCAAAAGATCACGCTTTAGCCGGGGAGTCAAAAAATCATGATTATCTGTCAACATCCACATGGAGCCTAGCAGGATAGACCATTCCATGTTGAAGATCTATTTTTGAGGAGCAGTGTTTTATCATCTTGAAATGTACAACGTGCCTCCTGCACCATCAGCGTAAAGTCATGGCACAGAGATATGGCAGAGCCCTGAAGTTCAATAAACGTGCAATTATGGGATGAGGAAGTGCAGCGGGTGGTGGCCTAGGCCCCAACGATTGGTGCGCTCTTTTCATCACCAAGGTCTCCGTAAAGATTTACATTCGAATAGTTCAATGAGGAGAAAGAAAATTGGTCTGGCAGTCCCATATTTGTAGATTCGGCAATGACTTTAAAGCTTCTTTATTCTTGATAGCAAAAGTCTTAAGGATCTGTTCCATTTCGTCCAGGTGCTTTGAAAGAGATGAAGTACCGTCTTCTAGGCCCTATATACGTTCCTATGCTCCGTCTGGATGAGTCCTGCATCATTTAAGTCCTTCCCCTAGCCGGTCTAGACAGGATGTCAAGGTTTTGAACTGGGGATACGTGGAGCGGAACCCGGCACACAGCTCCGACATGATGGCACTGACTACAGATTAATGTTTCTCAGTGTTACCATCAGACCCCTCTCCTCTGTGTCAGATGTGGATTTGGGCCTACCAGATTGCCTGACCTTTTCAAATGGGAGCTTTCATTGTTCAGGATTTCCCCTACCGATAGCAGCGATCTGGTGTGAGTCCGCAATGAGTGTGTGAATTGGCAACGAGGAATACCCGCTGAGGTAGCTGAGGGAAGCCCCCACAAAATGGAACAGTTTAATAGAGGCAATTTTTATCCGTAGATTATGCAAAGAAGGGCTGAATATTACAAACAAGGTCAGCAGGTTTAAAAAATTCAAAAGAATGAGGCTGGGGAGGGACACATCCC
This sequence comes from Lissotriton helveticus, assembly GCF_964261635.1. NCBI lineage: Eukaryota > Metazoa > Chordata > Amphibia > Caudata > Salamandridae > Lissotriton > Lissotriton helveticus. The sequence continues at coordinate 871,013,074 of NC_136068.1, read as the reverse complement.
AGAATATGGCGCCAATTTAGGATGCATGTTGAAGGGTGTGTGATCGCAGTGTCCCCGCCACAGCATTCCAGATCGTGATGAGCAGTATGCTCGGGAGCCTGCCAGGAGGGTCCAAATGCAAGCGCTGTGGGACGGGGATGATCACAGTGGTAGCTTAGCCGTTGGCCAGTCCGAGTGATCCCTGGGGCATCAGGCGTGCATCCAGAGGCCACTAAGCAGGGATATTGTGGTCTGGCAGCAACCACGCCACTACCTGATATGGCCTCTGAAGCATATATAGGTAAGGCCCGCGTCAGCCCAAGCCATTCTCCGGAGTCAGGTCAGTAGTGAGCAGTGGGGTACTGCAATACACAGAACAGCTTATGGGCATCTCAGGACTGTCATCGAGGCCCAGCCTCCTCCACCGCCAGGCTACAACGGACTGCCCTGCCGGTGCTATCACCACATCTAGCCACAGGTGTGAGAGGGCGATGGATGTTCGCTTCAGCCAGTGGGCAGTCCAGTTGTTGATGTGGGGTCATGGTCGGCCGAGCGGGGCTCAATAACCCAACCTCAGACTCACCCACAGCCCCTGTCGCTGTGGGGCCTCCAAGCAGGTCTAGGCTTATCCACACCCCTGTGAGTCTGTTGTCTATGCGTCTCACATCTCAGCACAAAATACAGTTTTGCCACAGTATGAAACAGTTTCGCCACAGTATGAAACTACCTGAAGATGTAGAGCAAAGAAAGATGTGGAGGGATGAGATTTGGGCCTGTAAACCACAAATATTGGGCTATCTTGGCTGCAGCCTCAGCACTGCATGGCCATCTTCAATACCAGCATGGCCACGACATGTAAGCTGGACATTATTTTAAACCCACACAGCAAAGAGCCTATTTTAGTAGTCAATGATTCTAAGGATTTCACCTGTATTGTTTCTCAGTTTTCAGATGTGTTCACAGGGAGGTTGAGCAAATTGAGGGGAACTCTCACCGTATCAAACTCAAGGGTGGAGCGATATCAGTGAAACAGAAAGTGAGAGGGGTACCCATTAATGTGATAGATGAACTCAAGCATATTCTGGAAGACATGTTGAGTGAAGGGATCATTGAGGAGGTGGAATACTCCAAACAGGTGTTCCCCCATAGTTCGTTTTGGCACATAAGGCTGAATAAATGTTGAGACTGTGTGTTGCCCATAGATTGATCAACCCTACCATAATGGAGGACTGTCATCCACTACCAAACATTTTTGGGGTGGTGTGTATGTTGGAGGATGCTGTTTGCCTTTTTGTCTGCAGCATCTGTGTTCCAACAGGTGATGTTCCACATATTCGGAGGTATGGAAGCCTATGTTAAGTGCTTCCAAGATGGCAATTTGATCTTGTCAAAAAACAAACAAGCACACTTTGAGCACTTGAAAGAGGTATGTGAGACTTTTCGACTAAAATGGAACTGTTGGGGGAGCTTACCAGGAGGAATGTGGCGTTCATATGGTCGGATAGACAACAGCAGACCTTTGAATTTGTCAAATCTGAGATTGTGGGAGCACCTACTCTCAAACCCTTTTGTGTGAACAGTGAGTGTCGATGCCTGTATGCGGTGGGAAGCATATTCTCACAAAGATATGGTAGTGAAGAATGGAACTGGCATTTGCATCTTGCACCCTGAATGACACAGAAAGAAGGTATGCTGTGACTGAGAAGGAGTTGCTGGCATGTATGTGGGTGGTGGAGCGTTTCCAAAATTACATGTGGGGCTATTGTTTCACCCTTAAAACTGATCATAAGCCTCTGGTTGGTGTTTTGTCTCCTGTTGGTGTCTTGTTGGGGGTTGCAATGCCACTACACGTATTGCGAGGTTGATGTTCCAGGCTCTAGGAATACAATTTCATGGGAAGAGTAATGTCACTGCTGATTGTTTGTCAAGGCTTCTATGTGAATATAAAAAGGAGTTGATGGTCCCGGGTAGTCAGAGGTTATAGACAACATAACAGATGTGATGTACAAAGAGTTTCAAGGTGCTGATGGAGAGAAATGGAGAAGGGCTAAGGAGGATGATGTTTTGTTAATGAATGTTTTGGAATGCTTGAGAGAATGGTGGTCAAGGAGGAAGGAGATTTCAGCTGAGATATTTCTGTATTGGAAGGTTTCTAGTGAAATGGAAATAGAAGGTGGAATGTTGTGTAAGGAAGGGAAGTGCATACCACTAGTGGGCTTGTGTGATCTCATTTTGTCTTTAGCCCAGGAGGGATGTCTAGGAATGCCGTACATGAAGAGGTTGGTGGGAACTACGATGTAAATGTAAATGTAAATGTAAATGTACAGGAATTTATATAGCGCAAATCACCGAGCGGTTTCTAAGCGCTTGCTTAGGGAACCCGTCCTGGTATTCCCCTGTGAGATAACCCCGGCAGGGTATTCGCAAGGTGAAAGCCAGACATCCCGCCGCGAGGGGCCGTTGTGGAGATTAAGCAAGCTATTGCCCAGAGTCGCAGAGTGTGAACCCGTGAATCGAGTAGGCACCGGAGCAAGAATTGTCGAGTCCATGGACATTTTTGGACTCATGACCCCGCCGAGCCGGGAATTGAACCCTGGTCCCGGGCTGACCTCTGCTTCCAGGTCTGCCTTCTCTAACCAGTGAGCCACACTTCTCCACGATGTGGTGGCCCCGTCTTGATAGACTAGTTGATAGTGTTGTGCGAGAAAGCGAGGTGTGTGTGAACAGTGAGAAGATGCTTAGATTGGTTCTGATGCCTTTGTGTCCTGTTGAATGCCTGGAATTTCCATGACAGAAAGTAGGTTTTGATATTTCTGGTCTTTTTAATTTCTTGCCCCATGAATGTAGGTTTGCCATGGTTCTGGTAGACTCCCACTCTAAGTGGTCAAAAGTTACGCTTGTCTCCCTAGTTTCCATGGTGGAGGTTATTTTTTCAAGGAAGAGTTTGCTGGGAAAGGCTGCCCAGAGTCCTTGGATGCTTGATTCCGGTCTGGGAAAGACATGGCTTGGTAGTTCAGACTGGACTGTTCCCATGAGGCACAGGGTCAGAGCTGATTTGCATATAGCCAGTGTCTAACCCAGGGTGGTGTGGAGTGCAAAAAAACGATGGATTTAAGCCCAGATCCTTGTACTGGGGTGAATGTATGACATTGTTCTACATTCTGTCCATCAACTGTGTTTTTTGCAATTTTCACCCCGAGTGGGCTGGGTATGCTCAGACGTGAGTCCCAGGCTCTCCACACCACTGGAGTCAAGCTATCCAGGCTGAATGAAGGCTAATAGCCAGTAACCGGTCCTTGGATGCTTGATTCCGGTCTGGGAAAGACATGGCTTGGTAGTTCGGACTGGACTGTTCCCATGAGGCACAGGGTCAGAGCTGATTTGCATATAGCCAGTGTCTAACCCAGGGTGGTGTGGAGTGCAAAAAAACGATGGATTTAGGCCCAGATCCTTGTACTGGGGTGAATGTATGACATTGTTCTACATTCTGTCCATCAACTGTGTTTTTTGCAATTGTCACCCTGAATGGGCTGGGTATGCTCAGACGTGAGTCCCAGGCTCTCCACACCACTGGAGTCAAGCTATCCAGGCTGAATGAAGGCTGATAGCCAGAAACCGGTCCTTGGATGCTTGATTCCGGTCTGGGAAAGACATGGCTTGGTAGTTCGGACTGGACTGTTCCCACGAGGCACAGGGTCAGAGCTGATTTGCATATAGCCAGTGTCTAACCCAGGGTGGTGTGGAGTGCAAAGAAACGATGGATTTAGGCCCAGATCCTGGTACTTAGGTGAATGTAAGACATTGTTCTACATTCTGTCCATCAACTGTGTTTTTTGAAATTTCCGCCCAGAGTTTCTCATCACAGATAATGGGGTGCAGCTGAGGTTGCATGAAATGGAGAGTTTCCTCAGGTATTGCAACATTCACTACGTAACCACGGCATTGAATGGACAGTGGCAAAATGGACAGGTGGAGGGGTTCAACTGTGTGTTGAAGGAGAGCTTTTTGTGGGCAGGTTGTTTTGGGGGAAATGGAAGGACAAACTACAGGAGAAGTTTTGGATCACACCTCATACTACCACAGAGGTTAATCCATTTAGCATGATCAAGGGTAGGGATCCTGTTTCAAAATTACTTCCCTGGAGGTTCAAGAGAAAGCAGCTGGAAAAGAGTGTAGATAAGGTGAAGGAAGAAATGGCCACCAGAGTGGAAGATTCGCAAGCCAAGGGTTTTGTCCAAAAGTGAGTTCAGATATGGTTAGGCTATGAGTGTTGTTAAAGTCAATTGGAATAGTGTGGTCACTCAAATCGGAAAGGTCTGGAATGTGAAAAGGGTGGTCAGGTGCGAAAATGGTGAGAAGGGTGCTCTGTTTGATGTTCCAGGTGTAAGGGACCTGTTGGAAAGTGTGACTTCAAGGACTAAGTATAGTGAACATGACCCGAAGCCGCCATGCAGGTTTGTAGATTATGTGTAGATTATGGATTTTTGTGTCTCTCTGGTTTTGTATCTCTGGTTGCGTGTGGTTGTTTTGTGTCTCTTTTGTGTGGTCCTATTGTTTGAGTGTTCTGTTCCTCTCATTGTAGTCCTGGGGTGTATGTGTGTTTGTTTCTAAGGGGATGGGAGTGTTGCATAATTACATTTGTATTTATACCTTTTCTCTATATTATGGGATATTGCTTTAAGGCACCCTCTTTGTATCTGTGTGTGGTGCTTTAAGAGTATTGTTATCTTTCCATTGTACTTTGACTAACAGTTGCCCTGTTGGTTCTGACTATAGAATGATAAGCAGAGTTGGGAGTTGTCTGCCGGGTTGTGTGACAGGTACTTTGCTGTTCTCCTAATAAACCTTCAACAACTTTTACTTGGATGGATTTTTTCATTTTGCAATACCTCTCCATGTCCTGGGCCTCAGAAGTGGGTTTTGCATCTGTTTTGCTACAAAACCGATGCATCGTCCCCACTGCGCTGATCGAACCGATGGAATGTCCTTCAATCCTGATGCAGAGGCTGTTCGGTGACAGTCGTTCTACAGCCTGCACAGCCCAACCACAATGCTCTGTGTGGTTCGACAAAGACACATTGCCTTTACATCGGCAAAGCCCCATGACAACGCAGCAACCCAGCTGTGTGTAAAAGATCAACACATTGTGCCCTCATCATTGACACTTTGCTCCATTAAAGGTACTTTCCTTTCATGCCCTGTGTGGGTCCTGTAGCCAGTCTGCTCTCCATTACTGTTGGCCTGAACTTTGGGGTTGTACTGGTCCCTCGCGGGTCAAGTAACCTTTGAACCATTAGTGACTTGTAAGCACTATTTTTGCATTTATTCCTTAGAAATTCATATCTCGACTTCTACTGATTGTATTTTTGTCATTTTGGTCTCAGTACTCTGATAACTATTCACTCACTTTCTAAACCTGTGTGGAGCCTTTTTGTAGTGTCTTCATTGTGTTACTGTGTGTGTGTATGTTGCACAAATACTTTACACATTGCCTCTTTGTATAAGCCTTACTGCTCTCTGCCAAGCTACCAGAGGGTGCGCACAGGTTATCTTTTAGTGTATATGTAACTTACCCTCACTAGAGTGGTGGTTCCTGCCTAGCCTGGGTGAATACCTCACCCAACCATGAATCCCATTTCTAACAATCTTGATATTATTACATATATCCCAAATGTATGATTATCTAAGGACGTTCTTTCTGCTTGTGCCAAGGTGCTGTTAGTGAGCCAGTAATTCCATACAGGAACAGAATTGCCTTATAGGAATTGAATTGGTTTTGCTTTTTGTGACCTCTGTCACAACTCACATGAAACCTGGAGTCTCTTTTTTTCTCTGCCGACTATATTAAATATGGAGACTCTTCCCCCTATTGATTAGCATTTCTCTTTTTGACAGTGGATCTCTGCTGAGAGAGACCGATCAGTGGCACAAAGTCTGAACCCAACCTGTTGCTCCACAAGTTGCTGGCAGTTCACCTCTCCTCTCTGCATTAGCCAGGGGCAGCCCTTACAGGAGGCAAGTTCTTATTTCTGTTCCTGGTTGCTTGTCTCTGAGCATCCTGTGTGACTGTCTCTAAATCTCATTGACCGTCATCAATCTTTTTGGTAAAATATTTTTAGAAATGCAGCTTTTCTCAAAGGATCGCAGGTGAAGGACCTACAAACATTTTAAGAAGAATAATGCCCAAAAAGATATATCCATAAAATTATGAAGGCAGAACCGCCATGCCATCTGCAAAATAGCATTTATATTCTATCTTGTTTTGACAGTCGGTTACTGCCCCATAAAGCTTATAAACACATCATAACAGGAACACTATGGCGGCAAACTCCCAAATCCCCTCTGAACCTATAGACGTTATTGGCCAATATACCTTACCCATAGTACTTTAAAATGTGTCATTTAACCAATGTTTCCAAAAATTCAATGAGTTAACATATTACTAATACCTACATATTAGCAGATACCCTTGTAATATTGCTTAAATCATATTGTTATAATTGTCTCTCTTCTTGTGAGAGGGGCAGAGTGTTGACGCATTGCAACAAAGGCTTTTAGCCTGGGAGCAGGTGGGGAGATCGAGAATACTACTTTCTTGGGTAAAAAAGTATCAAGTGCCTTGTCTATATATATATGGAATAGTTGTTTGTCGCTCCAGAGTTAAGGGCCATTGAAGCTGGCCTTTTTTTTTTTAAATCTTTGCAGGCTTCACACTTCTCAAATCTAGCAGTTCAAAAAGTTGTTGCAAACGTGAGGTGTCATATTTCACAACTTCTCATACCCCTAGAGTGTACTCGTTAATAAGATCAAAGTACTCCAAAACAGATAAATCGCATTTGCCATTAGATGCATTATTGAAAGTGCAGATCATGTAACTTTTGCTATTTTAATTAGGAACAATGTCTTTGAAGACAATTTGAATATCCTTGTCCCATTACGAAAATATCTCCTTTTTATTGACACTGCCACTTCCTCTTTCATTCATGTTGCTGTTCATTTATTTTTCATCATCCTTGTACCTGTGCATGCTAAATCTTAACCTTAGTGTCTATTATTGCATGGGCTTTTCCTAAATCAGAAATTCCTATTATCTACATACATCACTTCTTTACTGATACATGGTCCACTATACCAATGTTGCTTCTTGCAACCATATTCTGAAATGTAGTCTCACAGTACTTAGTCAAAGCCTATGCACTCTCGCCCATTCAGCTTTATCTAATGCTTGTTGTTCTCCAGAATATTTTGTTCTACATGCCCTTTTCATTGGCTGAAAATGGATCCTTTTCTCAGGGCGCTTTACTTGGTATAAAACATTTTGTTCTACCTTTGCAATTGGCAAGACTCGCTGTTTATTCAATGTTTAAAGACTTTGCCAGAACATAGACCTCGAGCGAGTGTTCAGTGTTGTGGCTAGACTGGCTAGATAACTCAGTGAGATGTATGCTCATGGCTGAAATATCCAGTTTGTCAGGTCAGAAGCTCAAATCCTGACATGGCCATCTCAGTCTTCCCTCTCACAGATGTTGGTAATTTGAATTTCTTTAAATCTGGAGGGAGAACACATTAGAAATGACACCAAGCACTGTATTAAAGCAAAATATAATTGTGTTGTAATTAATATTATCTATTTTTTGTTAATTCATCATGTTTAAAAAATATTTCCCCAGTACTTTCATAGTTTTGATTTTTCTTCACATTCTTTGACAAACTCTACAAAGTGGTTTTTCAGATTTTCTAATTTTGAACTGGTTTTTTTTTAACATAACCTGGCTTTGCATTGTCTTTTAAATGAAGTGCACCTATGCCATGTTCACTTCTGAGATACGATATGCAAAACCTAATTTGTCATACTTGTTCAAGAAAGAATTCCAACGCAATGCTTCTATAGCCTCAGATATGATGAGCATAACTTATAACGAACAAACATAATCAGTTCCGCTCAATACTGACTGAACAGGTATGCTTCCAAAGATTTCAGCCTTAATAAGTACATTGCCTATGCCACATCTACTGACATAACTTCCTGTACACCACAACACAACTTTTGTCATGTGAAAAATGTCCATCATTGGATAAAGATCATCAAATTCTACTGGATTGCTCATTAAAATGTCAGCTACAATATTGAAAACACCTATATCACAGAAAATTGGCAGGATAGCGTGGTCTTCAAGCTGGCACATTTTGGATTTTTTTTTTAGAGCTGTGCATACTGTTGTGTAGTTTGTGACTGGAAATAGTATGCAAATAGTAAAAACCCAACCTTCTTCAGTGGGACGGGAGATCAGAGCATGAATTCCAGCCCATGGAGGAGCTGTTTTTTCTTCATCCTTCAGTCTGCACTGGTTAAGTAATATGATAAATTCAGTTAAATAAGATTTGCAGACTGCAGCATCAGTTAAACAAAGGTCATCAGCCACTTTGAAACTTTCTGGTAGGCTGCCACATGTTGATGGCTTGTAGTGATTTTGCACATGTTGGCAGGGCTGTTGGGTTATACCTTTGCAGCTTCATTTGTTTAGTTCCCTCATTGATACCGTCTTGAAGAAGCACCATGGCAGTATTATGTGCTTTGGGTGTTCAAGACAAAGAAGAGTTGTCTTTAAAATTAAAATGATCAAGAGAAGCAATTGTAAATCCTTTCCTAGTAAAGTGACTTGGAAGTGGTGTGCTGCTGGATTTGCAAGATTTTACAACAGGAACTGCTAACAACTTCCTGCTCCGTACAGTGTCATTATACCTTGTTGATATACCAATCTTTTTTATTTAAGTGATTAGCTCACTACTTTTGCACAGTGGAGAATTTTTTTGCCCTATTGTAATTCATAAAACATCTTAAAAACAGATACATCGTGGAAAATTGTTTTTAGTCTTAGTAGATATTTATTTGCCGTAGGAGAAACAGACTGAAATTTTAAATCACAAACAACTATTTGTAATCATTGATTTTAGAACCGCATACTGATGTAAAATCCATTGTTTACATTAATGTACATTTTGTGCTTGATATTGACAGTGTGTCAGATGCACTAGCACTTTACTAAACATATGATTGACTATGCACCTTATTGCCTTCAACTAGATTAGGTACATGGCTGATGGCAGATGCTCTAGCACTTTACTAAACTTATGATTCATTGTGCACCTTATAGTTTTTAACTAGACCAGGTCACTTATCACTGCTTATCACTGTATTATTTATGTTATCTATATGACTGCTCATGCACCTTATTAGCCTAAATGGAAGAGGCGTATGGCCATTTGTACCGAGAAGAAGTAACTAACTGAAAAAGGAGGACATGACCAAAGCCTTTGCACTTCATGAATTTCATGCTGCTGTTTCCTTCTTTTTTCTTTTTTTAACCTAATTTGCACTGTTGTATATATTAATTGTATTTTATTGTTATTCTTGATATTTTTTTACAGACAGATGTCAACAAAATCTGATTCAGATGCTAGATAAAAATTTTGGTACACCAGGAGCGGGCCTTGGCCATTTTTAACGTACCATACACATGTCATACCTTTGCCTGACGTGCAAAATATTGGAATCTGTATCTATTATGATTTTTTTTTAATTGAATAAAGATTGAATGCTGATACTATACTGAATTTGTAAAACATGATTTGGAAAATACAGTGCATTTGCACAGCATAAGCCTGTTGGTTCATGGGATTATCTTCCACTTCTTCTTCAATGTTGTCAGCTTCTGATCTGAACTAAAGAACTTTAGTTTGTAACAGTTTTTCATTGCTGATAATAAACAATAAAAAATTAAGACAACAAGAGACATTCTTGTTGAGTCCCACGATATGCAGAGCACTGGAGCATCATTGAATTTTTCTTTAAGTCCAAAATTTAAATCTTTCAGGACGTTTCCTAAAATGATTCCGGCTGCTTTTACTGCAGAAAGTAACAGCTGCGGCCCGTGGAGTGATTTCCGTGGGGCAGAGAGGCGGGGCGGGGGAGGGGATTTATTAAATTGTTTACTTCCTCCAATTATCCATATTCCGGTTTTTAGCAACCCCCACCCTGCCCCTCCCCCGCCTCACCTCTCTGCCCCACGGAATTCCCGCAACAGGCCGCGGCTGGAAAGAACTACAGGAGTCAAATCAGCTGAGAACACCATAAGTGGCTTATTCTTTTTGTTAGACTGACAAAAACAAATTCTGTCATTGTACATTCTCAACAGAAAAATCCTCATTTCATTATCATGATTCAAAACAGTTTCAGCAATGTTGACCATTATATCGCTGATCTCGCTGAGTGTGAACCCATAGCCAGCACTCAAGATTGGCTTTAAAATTTGCTTTTTCAAAGAGTGCAATCTTAACTGAAGGCTGGAAGTTACATTGCTCCTGGGAGCTCATTGTGCAAATCATATTTTTGAATATATGCATGCATGCATGTAGTTCAGGTGGGCATACAAATTTGCTGAAAATACACTCACCTCACTGTTAAGATCAGCTAATCAGCCTAAAACATCGTCTTGGAAGAAGCTAGCTGCAGATAAAAAGACGTTTGCCATTTGAAACTCATTTACTCTGTACTTTCCTCATTCCTCAATCCCTTTGACCCTTGTTTTATACCACAAATAATACAGTGAAGATCCTCTGCTTTCTGATCAGTTTTTGAAGGGTAGCCATCGATCTTCAAAGTGAATGGGCATTGGGTTTGGATGTTGTCGCTTTCTCTGAAAACTCAGATTCTTGTTGTGATTTACTGGTTTCTGCTATTTTTGAATGATTTTTTTCCTGCCTTTTTTCTGTTGTATAAAATAAAATATTTGATCCTCTTCAGCCATTGGTTGCAATCATTTATGAACTTTGCCTTGCCGTATTGCTATAGTATCTCAAACTCTCCTCTGTCTATCTGCATTTGATGTAGCGTTTCTTTTGGATTCGTTTGGCATATGGCACATTTTTCTTTGTTAAAGAGTTCCTTAGATTTTGTAGATATCAACAGTCTGTCAGGAGGTAAAGATCCTCTGCTACCACCTGCTTCACTCATGTTTATGAATTTGATGCACAAGAAGGTGTCTAAGTGGTCTATGGATCTCTAACGACTAGTGGAAAGTCGTTAGAGATCCATAGACCACTCGGACACCTTTTTGTGCAGAAAATGAAGAGATTTAATGGCAAAAACAACGCGTTTCAGCACTTAAGCCTTTAATGGTTAAAATATTTTTGTATACCAAATATAGATTATCTGATCTAATAACGATGAGTGTTTTGCTCTACCCATAGTCATATAGCATTTCATTTAAACACTGATAACGGTGCCATGCCACCCTTTTCTACTTCAGTAATGCCAGGTTATTGCAGACGTAACTACCAGAGACATAAAGGTGGTATTTGAAACAGGACTGCACATTTATTTATGTGCACAGTTTTAAGTATAGATCAATGGTGTTTTAAACAATGTACATTTAGGATGTGCACCGGAAAACTACCATTAAATGTTCCTGATTGAAATTTTAGAAAACTTAGATTGTAAATACTAACAGTCACAGTTTTGTGAAACACTGAAACTCTGACCATATTATCCATATATATATATTTTTTTTATTATTCATTTTAGGCCACAGAAGAAAAACAACCACAAAAAGAATACTTCTGATAAGAGGCCAAGAAAATGGATATAAAAGACCGCAGACATCGTTCTTTAACAAGAGGCCGATGTGGAAAGGAATGCCGTTATACTAGCTCATCGCTGGACAGTGAAGACTGCCGGGTGCCCACTCAGAAATCCTATAGCTCAAGCGAAACACTGAAGGCGTATGACCATGACAACAGAATGCATTATGGCAATCGCGTTTCTGATTTAGTTCACAGGGAGTCTGATGAATTTCCAAGACCAGGTATGTTTGAACCTTGTGCTTAGATTTGTAGGCCCTTACTAATACCAAACAAAATAATAAATATTGCAATCGATGAAATACCTGCTGTGATAGTATTGGACAATTCCTTCAAGAAGCATCAGTTATATAAGAATTAACAGCTAAGATAAAATAGTGTTGCAACTTTATATATGCCATGGCAGTGAAAGTTAATTTGCAAAATGTAATTTAGAGCAACTGTACTAATAACACAAATACTCACATTTGTAATTACAGTGCAAAGATCAAATTTGAGTTTGCTACCACAACAGAGCTAAATTGACAGGAAAAAAACGTTTTACTTCTTCATAAACTGCATGTGACAATTACCTTACACAGGGAAATAACTCTTCTTATAGTCAGGAGGACGCCTAAATGTGATCTTACCTACTGCACAAATTGTGCACCCAGCACTATGGTTTCCCTTAAATTTCTTATGTTAAAAAAGTTCACACAATAAACATGGCATGGTATAAATGCTGCATGCAGATGCACATAGTATAATTTATTCATTACCATTGTGTGTGTGTGTATGTATATATATATTCACTGAAAAAACCATAGGTTTGACACCAGTTATAGTTAGCTGGAAATTTTACTCGCATAAAAACAATGAAATTCCCACGTTATAGTTAGTTGGACCCACTATAACTTGCGCGTGCAATGCACTGCTGATGACGTCACATATTTATTTTTAAAAAAGACACACATTCACTGGATGGTGTCATCAGTGATGTTATGAGTGATGTCACTGACCATGTCATGAGTGATGTAATATGTGACGTCATCCGCAGTGCATTGCACGCGCAAGTTATAGTGAGTCCAACTAACTATAACGTGGGAATTTCATTGGTTTTATGCGAGTAAAATTTCCAGCTAACTATAACTGGTGTGAAACCTATGATTTTTCTGTGAATTTTATAGGTTTTTTAAATGCTAATTCCTAACTATAACTCATGTGAAACCTATGGTTTTTTCAGTGAATTTCATAGTTTTTTTAAATGCTAATTCCTAACTATAACTGGTGTGAAACCTATGGTTTTTTCAGTGAATTTCTTAGGTTTTTTAATAGCAAATCTCTATAGGTATGAAATGTAATATTTTTTATAATGAATTTTATATTTTATAATTATGTAATACTATTTTTTTTATGTTTTTTTTTTTTGCCCCGGAGCGCTCTCGGGGCGCGTACCGATGCGCTCACCGGTAAGCGCAGTGTTACGGCACGCCCCAGGGCGCGTACCGGTGAGCGTCCTGTTAGCGCTATTGCCGCGAACGAAAACAACATCGTGACGTATCGCGTAGCCGCGTGATGCGTCATATGACGCACTGCGTAAGCGCACCCGGAAGCACCCGAGCGCATACGATCGCGCAACGTAAGCGCCGCCGGGCGCGCCCCGGGGCGCGTAGCGTAAGCGCGTCGGGTCATGTGACCTGAAAATAACATTTTTCATTGGTGCAGAACAGTTTTGGTTTCCAAATGATGAAAGTCCGGGTCATGTGACCTGAAAATAACACTTTTCATTGGTCCAGGACAGTTTTTTTTCCAAATGATGAAAGCCCCCACCTTTTTTCCTTATTCTGACTTTGTCCTTTGACTGAGGAAGACCTGTTTGGAGATCTGTGACTAATCTTTTGTACTTTAAAATGGCTACAGTAGCAGCAGCAGCTGGAGCATCTGCACCACCACCACCACCATCACCACCAAGAGGACCACCACAACATCACATTGGTGGTCAAGAAGAAGAAGAGGAGGAGGAGGGGAGAAGGACATTCCTGCCAGAAGAAAATACCCCATATAGGCCAAAGGAGCACATTGTATGGGAGTTTTTTCCATCCCAGAGGGCAAGAAGAAAGTGAATGCGCCAAAGGTGACTTGCCGAATCTGTGGCATTGAACTTTCAAGGGGGAACCCTAATAAGAAATATTCATTTGGCAATTACACCATGATTCGGCATATGCAGCGCAGGCATCCCAACAACTATGCTGCTGCAGAGGTGAGTGAACTGGCCAGTAACCCTCCCCAATCTTCACCCAGCACCTCCAAAAGAAAGCAACCCACTCCATCGGGACCAGAGACAAGGGAGATGATCCCAAGCATACAACCACGGTTTGGTGAATTCAGGATCACATGTATTTTTTGTGGTAAGACCATCACCTATGGTGAGCAGAGCATAAAGCTCATCATCCTTGCTGGTGACAACCACAATTGCCCCAAAAAACCATACCTTTTTCCTGATTTTTTTTTTGCTCCAGTTGAGCCGTTTACAATTCCCTGTTTTTTGTTTCTCCCCATAAAAATATCAAAAAAATATAAAATAGTTCATAAGCCAAAAAAAGTACAAAATGTTCAATAAAACATTAAAAAAATATAAAACAACAAAAAGAAGAAAAAAAACAGTTCTTTTTAGAACTACCTCCAATTTATAAAAAATGGCTTAATTTTTTAAAAATCTGTCATTCTTTTTTCCCCAAGGTACGCTCCCCGGTACGCTCCCCGTTGCGCGTACCGGGTGCGCCCCCCCCCGCGCAAATCGCGCGGGGGGGGTGTTTTTATAGCCCCCACATCAAACCTAGGGGGTCAGGGGGGGTCTACTCTGCCCCCTTTGTTTTTGCCACCTCTTGTGTCTCGATCCTACCGAGACACAAGACGGCGGCCGCTCTGGACTGTTTGGAATGTTGACAGACACCCGAGAGCAATCAGCTTTCCGCTCGCGAACTCGCGTAGCGCTGGTACGCGCCCCGGGGCGCGTACCGGGGCGCGCCTATAGATATATATATTTTTTTGAACCTAAATTACTCAAAATCCACTAGAGCACATATCTTGAGACATAGCAAAGGCACATCGGGCTACCAGTCCCTACAATTTTGCCAAGTTTGGTAGAAATCCATTCAGCCGTTCGGGCTAAAAGAGAGTCCAACCGCCCTATGGAAATTAACATGGGGAAAACACGTTTTGGGACCCCCCTTTTATCTCTGCCCCCGCTTGTTGAATCCCCCCCAATCTTTCAGGAAAGGAGCGGAGCGCAGCGAGGCAAATTTAAGGAAAATTACAGGCAGATCCCTCAATCTGTGCCAAAGTTATTCCCAATAGAATGTTGCGGATTTCCTATGGAAAACAATCCTAACTATAACTACCTACTGGCGACCGCCAGTAGGTAATATATATATATATATATGAAAAGCAATCTCCTCCCAAAGTTGAAAGAAGCAGAAGCCACATGGGGGAATGACAGCGACACCTTTATTTCTTCAATTGTGGCGTATGCATTTCGGCCTCATCTGGCCTCGTCAGCGCCATGGTGTGTTGAAAGGGATTTCAGGCGCTCTGCATATGAGTGTATTTAACTGCAAACCGGTTGGTGCAGTGCTTGCTCCGCCCCTCCACAGGTGAAATCACTCGATTGTGTAGGTCCTAGCAGAATCCAGGACTCAAACACCCAGGATGCACCATTGGAGTCCAGGTAAGTGCTGCAGAGGGTCATACTCGGAATTGTCCAAAATGAATGCGGGTAGTTCAAAATTGCGCACAGCGTTGTAGAAATCCCAGTAAAAAATGTAGAAAAAATGTCAATCAAGTCCCCTAATCCTTCGACCTACAGCACGAGTATACATAAAACGGGGGCAGGAAGGAATGCAACCTGACCAGGCTGAGGTTAATAACCTCGTTGCACCGCTGCAGTTTAATTCGCGCTCGTAGGTGAGCCTGGCGTTTCAATTGCTTGAAGGAAACAGAATACTTCTAGACGAAGCAGGAACCAGAACCTCCAGGCCAGCTTGTGAAGGATGGGCAACTGAACGCGCCTCTGGAAAAGCGCGTGAATCGAATGAAAAGCAATCTCCTCCCAAAGTTGAAAGAAGCAGAAGCCACATGGGGGAATGACAGCGACACCTTTATTTCTTCAATTGTGGCGTATGCATTTCGGCCTCATCTGGCCTCGTCAGCGCCATGGTGTGTTGAAAGGGATTTCAGGCGCTCTGCATATGAGTGTATTTAACTGCAAACCGGTTGGTGCAGTGCTTGCTCCGCCCCTCCACAGGTGAAATCACTCGATTGTGTAGGTCCTAGCAGAATCCAGGACTCAAACACCCAGGATGCACCATTGGAGTCCAGGTAAGTGCTGCAGAGGGTCATACTCGGAATTGTCCAAAATGAATGCGGGTAGTTCAAAATTGCGCACAGCGTTGTAGAAATCCCAGTAAAAAATGTAGAAAAAATGTCAATCAAGTCCCCTAATCCTTCGACCTACAGCACGAGTATACATAAAACGGGGGCAGGAAGGAATGCAACCTGACCAGGCTGAGGTTAATAACCTCGTTGCACCGCTGCAGTTTAACTCGCGCTCGTAGGTGAGCCTGGCGTTTCAATTGCTTGAAGGAAACAGAATACTTCTAGACGAAGCAGGAACCAGAACCTCCAGGCCAGCTTGTGAAGGATGGGCAACTGAACGTGCCTCTGGAAAAGCGCGTGAATCGAATGAAAAGCAATCTCCTCCCAAAGTTTAAAGAAGCAGAAGCCACATGGGGGAATGACAGCGACACCTTTATTTCTTCAATTGTGGCGTATGCATTTCGGCCTCATCTGGCCTCGTCAGCGCCATGGTGTGTTGAAAGGGATTTCAGGCGCTCTGCATATGAGTGTATTTAACTGCGAACCGGTTGGTGCAGTGCTTGCTCCGCCCCTCCACAGGTGAAATCACTTGATTGTGTAGGTCCTAGCAGAATCCAGGACTCAAACACCCAGGATGCACCATTGGAGTCCAGGTAAGTGCTGCAGAGGGTCATACTCGGAATTGTCCAAAATGAATGTGGGTAGTTCAAAATTGCGCACAGCGTTGTAGAAATCCCAGTAAAAAATGTAGAAAAAATGTCAATCAAGTCCCCTAATCCTTCGACCTACAGCACGAGTATATATAAAACGGGGGCAGGAAGGAATGCAACCTGACCAGGCTGAGGTTAATAACCTCGTTGCACTGCTGCAGTTTAACTCGCGCTCGTAGGTGAGCCTGGCGTTTCAATTGCTTGAAGGAAACAGAATACTTCTAGACGAAGCAGGAACCAGAACCTCCAGGCCAGCTTGTGAAGGATGGGCAACTGAACGCGCCTCTGGAAAAGCGCGTGAATCGAATGAAAAGCAATCTCCTCCCAAAGTTGAAAGAAGCAGAAGCCACATGGGGGAATGACAGCGACACCTTTATTTCTTCAATTGTGGCGTATGCATTTCGGCCTCATCTGGCCTCGTCAGCGCCATGGTGTGTTGTCACACAAAAAAACAGAGGTTCCTGGAACATTATAATTAAGCTTGAGATGTCATCAGTGATGTCACTGACCATGTCATGATTGATGTAATATGTGAGGCCATAAGCAGTGCATTATGGGGGCATACGTTATAGTTAGTTCAGGTAACTATGACTTCTGAATTTCAATGGTTTTGTACAAGTGAAATATGAGTCTAATTCTAATGTCCCTAACACTTTGTTTTGATTGTGTGACTAACTTTTTTCTTATTCTATTTCCTAACTATAACATCCCTGTTACCTTTTTTTTTGTGAATTTCTACAATTTTGTAAGTTATTTCCTAACTGTAACAGCCCTGTAGCCTTTGCTTTTTAAAGTGTATTTCTGAGTTTGGAAAATTTTATTTTCTAACTGTAACCTGTAACCTTTGAGAAATGGCAAATATACAGGAGACAGCAATCTATTACAAGTCTGCTCTGTTATTCTTAATTTCAATGGACTTGCCGCCGCCCCAGCATTCCCACCTCCCACACATTCTCATATGTGTCATCGCCACTCTGATCAAACAAAGGATATTTGGATGCAATGCATGTGACTAAGATTCCATGAAAGCGAAACAAAAGGGGGTGATGGACGGAGCGTTTGAGCAAATCAAACACTCACCCCCAGTCCACTGATCTGGGTTTAATCCATCACCATTCTTTAGCTCACTCGGCCACCCCAGTTCACACATGGCCATATGCAAATCAGTCTGACCCTGTGCCTCATGGGAACAGTCCAGCCCGAACTGCCAAGCCATGTCTTCCCTGGACCGGAAACAAGCATCCTGGTACTGGTTTCGGATTCATAATCCTCATCAGCCAGGCTATCTTGAATCCAGTGGCCAAGTGAGCAAGGGACTCACGTCTGAGCATACCCTGCCAACTTAGGGCGAACAAAGCGAAACAAAAGGGGATGATGGACGGAGCGTTTGAGCAAATCAAATACTCACCCCCAGTCAACTGATCTGGGTTTAATCCATCACCATTCTTTAGCTCACTCGGCCACCCCAGTTCAGACATGGCCATATGCAAATCAGTCTGATCCTGTGCCTCATGGGAACAGTCCAGCCCGAACTGCCAAGCCATGTCTTCCCTGGACCGGAAACAAGCATCCTGGGACCGGTTTCGGATTCATAATCCTCATCAGCCAGGCTATCTTGAATCCAGTGGCCAAGTGAGCAAGGGACTCACGTCTGAGCATACCCTGCCAACTTAGGGCGAACAAAGCGAAACAAAAGGGGATGATGGACGGGGCGTTTGAGCAAATCAAACACTCACCCCCAGTCAACTGATCTGGGTTTAATCCATCACCATTCTTTAGCTCACTCGGCCGCCTCAGTTCAGACATGGCCATATGCAAATCAGTCTGACCCTGTGCCTCATGGGAACAGTCCAGCCCGAACTGCCAAGCCATGTCTTCCCTGGACCGGAAACAAGCATCCTGGGACCGGTTCCGGATTCATAATCCTCATCAGCCAGGCTATCTTGAAGCCGGTGGCCAAGTGAGCAAGGGACTCACGTCTGAGCATACCCTGCCAACTTAGGGAGAACAAAGCGAAACAAAAGGGGATGATGAACAGAGCGTTTGAGCAAATCAAACACTCACCCCAGTCAACTGATCTGGGTTTAATCCATCACCATTCTTTAGCTCACTCGGCCACCCCAGTTCAGACATGGCCATATGCAAATCAGTCTGACCCTGTGCCTCATGGGAACAGTCCAGCCCGAACTGCCAAGCCATGTCTTCCCTGGACCGGAAACAAGCATCCTGGGACCGGTTTCGGATTCATAATCCTCATCAGCCAGGCTATCTTGAATCCAGTGGCCAAGTGAGCAAGGGACTCACGTCCGAGTATACCCTGCCAACTTAGGGCGAACAAAGCGAAACGAAAGGGGATGATGGACAGAGCGTTTGAGCAAATCAAACACTCATCCCCAGTCAACTGATCTGGGTTTAATCCATCACCATTCTTTAGCTCACTCGGCCACCCCAGTTCAGACATGGCCTTATGCAAATCAGTCTGACCCTGTGCCTCATGGGAACAGTCCAGCCCGAACTGCCAAGCCATGTCTTCCCAGTACCGGAAACAAGCATCCTGGGACCAGTTTCGGATTCATAATCCTCATCAGCCAGGCTATCTTGAATCCAGTGGCCAAGTGAGCAAGGGACTCACGTCTGAGCATACCCTGCCAACTTAGGGCGAACAAAGCAAAACAAAAGGACCTGGCTTGGCAGTTCGGGCTGGACTGTTCCCATGGGACACAGGGTCAAGACTGATTTGCATATGGCTGGGTTCAAACTGGAATGGCATGGTGAGCAAAAAAACGATGGATTTAAGCCCAGATCTCTGTACTGGGGTGAATGTATGACATTGTTCTGCATTCTGTCCATCACCTGTTGTTTTTGCATTTGTCACCCCGAGTGGGACGGGTATGCTCAGACGTGAGTCCCGTGCTCTCCATGCCACTGGAATCAAGCTATCCAGGCTGATGAGGGCTGAAAGCCCGAAACCGGTCCTTGGATGCTTGTTTCCAGTCCAGGGAGGACCTGGCTTGGCAGTTCGGGCTGGACTGTTCCCATGGGGCACAGGGTCAAGACTGATTTGCATATGGCTGGGTTCAACCTGGAATGGCATGGTGAGCAAAAAAACGATGGATTTAGGCCCAGATCTCTGTACTGGGGTGAATGTATGACATTGTTCTGCAATCTGTCCATCACCTGTTGTTTTTGCATTTGGCACCCCGAGTGGGACGGGTATGCTCAGGCGTGAGTCCCGTGCTCTCCATGCCACTGGAATCAAGCTATCCAGGCTGATGAGGGCTGAAAGCCCGAAACCGGTCCTTGGATGCTTGTTTCCAGTCCAGAGAGGACCTGGCTTGGCAGTTCGGGCTGGACTGTTCCCATGGGGCACAGGGTCAAGACTTATTTGCATATGGCTGGGTTCAAACTGGAATGGCATGGTGATCAAAAAAACGATGTATTTAGGCCCAGATCTCTGTACTGGGGTGAATGTATGACATTGTTCTGCATTCTGTCCATCACCTGTTGTTTTTGCATTTGTCACCCTGAGTGGGACGGGTATGCTCAGACGTGAGTCCCGTGCTCTCCATGCCACTGGAATCAAGCTATCCATGCTGATGAGGGCTGAAAGCCCGAAACTGGTCCTTGGATGCTTGTTTCCAGTCCAGGGAGGACCTAGCTTGGCAGTTCGGGTTGGACTGTTCCCATGGGGCACAGGGTCAAGACTGATTTGCATATGGCTGGGTTCAAACTGGAATGGCATGGTGAGCACAAAAACGATGGATTTAGGCCCAGATCTCTGTACTGGGGTGAATGTATGACATTGTTCTGCATTCTGTCCATCACCTGTTGTTTTTGCATTTGTCACCCCGAGTGGGACGGGTATGCTCAGACGTGAGTCCCGTGCTCTCCATGCCACTGGAATCAAGCTATCCAGGCTGATGAGGGCTGAAAGCCCGAAACCGGTCCTTGGATGCTTGTTTCCAGTCCAGGGAGGACCTGGCTTGGCAGTTCGGGTTGGACTGTTCCCATGGGGCACAGGGTCAAGACTGATTTGCATATGGCTGGGTTCAAACTGGAATGGCATGGTGAGCACAAAAACAATGGATTTAGGCCCAGATCTCTGTACTAGGGTGAATGTATGACATTGTTCTGCATTCTGTCCATCACCTGTTGTTTTTGCATTTGTCACCCCGAGTGGGACGGGTATGCTCAGACGTGAGTCCGTGCTCTCCATGCCACTGGAATCAAGCTATACAGGCTGATGAGGGCAGAAAGCCCGAAACCGGTCCTTGGATGCTTGTTTCCAGTCCAGGGAGGACCTGGCTTGGCAGTTCGGGCTGGACTGTTCCCATGGGGCACAGGGTCAAGACTGATTTGCATATGGCTGGGTTCAAACTGGAATGGCATGGTGAGCAAAACAACAATGGATTTAGGCCCAGATCTCTGTACTGGGGTGAATGTATGACATTGTTCTGCATTCTGTCCATCACCTGTTGTTTTTGCATTTGTCACCCCGAGTGGTACGGGTATGCTCAGACGTGAGTCCCGTGCTCTCCATGCCACTGGAATCAAGCTATCCTGGCTGATGAGGGCTGAAAACCCTAGACCGGTCCTTGGATGCTTGTTTCCAATCCAGGGAGGACCTGGCTTGGCAGTTCGGGCTGGACTGTTCCCATGGGGCACAGGGTCAAGACTGATTTGCATATGGCTGGGTTCAAACTGGAATGGCATGGTGAGCAAAAAAAAGATGAATTTAGGACCAGATCTCTATACTGGGGTGAATGTATGACATTGTTCTGCATTCTGTCCATCACCTGTTGTTTTTGCATAAGCTTCCATGAAAGCCAAGCCCACTAACCATGTTTAGTATATGCGCCCTAAGAAGCCCCCATCTTTCAAATGGTTTATATATTCTGTAACAATAAGAGCAATTAAAAATGCTTCGATGGCCAAGAAGACATTTTTGCATGACGCTGCCTGTGAGGCTTCAACATTACAAAATGTGGCGCGTACGTTCCTGCATACCTTTCAGAAAACTTCAACTTTGGAAAAAGCTGAAGAATAGATATAATATTCATTCTCGACTCAAGCTATACATCAAATTACCTTAGCCAGTATCTGTGATAGTTTGGGATACGGGCCACTCTTCTTTACCAAAAGCCTACATTTTTTTCACCTTATATTATTACAGATCTCAATTCTTGTGCTGTGCCCAGTTGTTGGACTTCGGCACAGCTCTGGGGGAAGCCAACAAATGCCATAAAGGAAGGCCTGTTTGATGAAACCTATTACAACACGTGGTGTAGACTGAAAAGACATCCAATTTCCCACCTTTCTATGGTAGTGTGCTACATGTACATTGAAACCATTTAATAATCACACTCAAAAACAGAAATCGTTGCTAATAAAGAAAGTCCGATCATATTACTATGTAGTGAAGGTATAGAAGATTGTGTGATCATAGCTATGGCCAACAGAGCTACTAACGTACACCGCAGGACAAAGACTGGAAAGTTAACAACTCAGTTATCACAGGCAGAAAAGTACACACTGTTTTATGTCTGTTTCAGTTATTTGCCCAGCAGAGGCCAATTTGTAGCAGAGGTGTGTGCCGGAATCACCTTCACAAAGCGAGATCAACATCCCACTTTGAAAGCACCTTTTGCCTGAATCATCAAGCATGCTTTCATGTCTCCTCACTTTTGAGGCACTGCCTGCTTAGAATTCAAATCCCTACACTTGCTGCAGATTTTGTGCCACTGAATACACGATTCATGAGATACCCCAAAAAGGTCTTAATGGTCAAAGGGAATGTTATCAGATGAAGAACAGCCTCTTTAGCATTGGCTATCAGGTAGCTGCAATTATGTCTTGTGGCAAACAAAATATTGGCAATAAAACATTAAACATAACAAACGTTATTCCTTTGCTTGCCAAGAAAATACAAGCAAAACAATTAGTTTGTAAGAAGGAGCTTTTATGGTAAGATTATGACAAACAGCTAAAAGACCTTTCTGCTTTTTGCAATGAATATACCACCAATGTTATGTGCATCAAGAAAATGGTACTGCAGAGGACTGATAACTGTAATCAGCTAGTGCCGTGGAAAGATTCTCAGTTAGTCGTACTGTAGCCCCACCTGCTGCTCGGGCTAAACAACTGCCATTAAATGGTAATTTTCCCAAACAGCCATAAGCTTAAACAAAGCGTCAAACAAACAAGAACACCGTGCTGCCTTTGTCAAAGCTGCCAGTCCCCTGTCCCGTCCTCTTCCTCAGGTAACACAGCAGAGCTGCGCGCTTACCCAGTGGACCTATCCCACCTCCTCTCACCTCACCTCTCTTCCCTCCTCAACCACACCTGTATGAGGTCCCTGACTGTGGCAACCATTGTAAATGTTAGGGACCGCAAGGGGATTAGGCCTCAAGGCCCCCATGGTTCCAGCCACCTCCCCACTACCTGCAGGAACCAGCATTGTTACCACATGCAGGCAGCTGCTGGAAAAGCAGTTCCCTGCGTGCGGTAGCAATACTTTTTTTTCTTTTGCTTCCTGCATGTCTGTGGGCTAGAAAAGAGATTAAAACTCTGCTTCCAGCGAGTGGGAGCATTTTGATAGCTCCCACTTGCTGGAAGGTGATTGTTTGCTTTTGCTTGGTGGGAGCGGTCACAGCTCGCACCAAGCCAAAGTAAGCAGCTGCCTCTTGATGGTGGGAACCTTTGGGAGATAGCGGGAGCTGGCCCTGGTGATGCATGCAAGTTATAGATAAGACTCAAAAAGTTATGAACTGTGTTATAGAGATATTAAGGGAGGTGTACATGCTATTATACAGTCATTTAGATAGTAATGTGTTTATTCTGTTGGTTATAATCAATTTTGCGGTTATAACTTTTGAATGTGGTGGTGGCTATTGAATGTCTCCATTTGTTTGGTCATTTCGCAACACATTTGCAGCGATTAGGGCTACCAATATCATCAATATGTCCGGCATCACTGTAAAATGAAAAACCCATTTAAATGGTTGTTTTTATACAAACTCCCTACAAAAATATGACTTTAAACAGTCCAGTAATAAAGCCCTAGTGTCTAAAATACTGTAAAATGTGTGCATATATGTATTTTACACCTCTTAAAAAAAGTGCGATCGTCGCGGATACCAAAGTCATCTCGACTTTCGGCGTCATCGCAAAAACAGGAAGTCGGGTTTAAACACAGTTTTAAAAAAAGGTATTACAGAGATATGTGTACAAACATTCTTTTAGTTAGTAATGTGTGTATTGTAATAGAATTATTTTTTTAATTATAATTTTTTTATGTGGTGGTGGTCGTTGAATGTTTGCATTTGTTTTGCAATTTCGCTACATGATTGCGATCATTGTGACATCACCGCAAAGTTAAAAAATTCCCCCAAAAGGTCAGTTAACAACAAAAATAACAACATTTTTGGCTCTTGGGTGGCTCTGACAAGAACCTTTGTGTTGAGAGTGCGTATAAGACAGCTAAATATAAGACTGTATGCAAAGTTTCTGGTTGCCTAGAAACACCCCGTTCCCTTCGTCTGTAAAGTGAACTCCATCACCTCTATATATTCCATGCATGTCAAAACGCAGATTGTTGTCGAAGATACAGCCCATGTTATGGTCTCTGAGGAAAGCAGAAACTGTTTTATATATAGGTTTCCTGGTTTTGTCAATCTGTGGGTAGAATTGATTTGACCACTTCCATTTCTGTCTTTGGCATATATTAGAGTACACCAAGATAGTGTGAGGGAAATATCACATCAGTTCTGCAAAGGTATCCTTCCTTAGGATTTCCAGCCCTACCCCAGTCAATGTGCCTAGGCAATTGCCATCACAGCGCACAGTCATAAGGTGAGGAGTTTGGAAATCCACAATGGTTTTAACCAAAGCCAGCACCTGATTGAACTTTAACCCTCTCTGGCCAAACCAACTAATCTCCACATTTGGCAAACCCAAGTCTCAAGTTAATACCTTTGTTTTTTTGGAGCCTCTTTAGCTCAATAGACATAGCTGTGGCCACAATCTACACTGTAAGAATTTTGTAGGCAGGAGGAGTAGAATACAGGACAGATCTGCATCAAAATATTACAATTGATACTAGGAAAGGCAGTGAAAATGCACGTGTGCTTGTGGTTTGAAAACAACTTGAAATTTGATTGGAAGAAGGGAATATGCAGGTGAATAATAGGAGGTTACATTTGGAAAAGATTAGTAAAAAGATATTTCATTGGCTCTGGTAAACAGAAAAAATGTAATAGAGAGTAGGATAGGCTTTACAGTATGTGCAGTAACCACACATGTTGTAGTTCATTTTGTAACTAGTATGGTCCTTTGGAATGTGTTGTAAACTTGTGACACACTGGTTTAAGTGTGTTTCTATGGAGAACCTACAGAGGGTGTATTGGGGAAGGGTGTTAAAGAAACAGGAATTAATTTTTATAAATTGGAGAGGGTTAGGTTAATTGATGTATAAGTTAGGTAAGATTGCCTAGTGAGAATGGTCCAAGAAAGTGTATTATGGTGTAGGCAATATAAAAAGATTAAGGGAAGTTTGATTTCTGAAGCTTGTTTTTTCCGCAAATTCATTGTTTGTGATTATCGTGATATTGCTAGGATTATTGTCACAAAGGCATCCATTTTGTGCTACCTCCAAACAGGAGTGAAAGGGTTAATAGACAGTAACCATTCAGAAATGCAGTTACAAGACTGAAATATGAAAGCAATGTTTTTATTTTCAGTATGAAGGAATCCAACGTTCAGAACGTTGCCATTTCTGGTTGCTCTCTAAGTGAGTTGTCTGCCATTCTTATGTAGTTTTTACATCTACCCAATAATAGAAAAAAAGCCATGTTACCACTTATTCAATCTTCTGGTACGTTAATTAAAAAAAATTGAAAGTCCAAAAAATGATTGTTAAGGTATATAATTAAGTCCTATTGTAATAAACGAATTTAAGTCCTCTGTGCAGTGCCGACCAAACGGCACAGTGCCCAGCAGGCAACCTTTAGTGAAGGAGATGACCACATACCTACGGGACACCACTGACTTTCTTAATAAGCTTGATCAAACCACTCTAGATCCTGACGCCAACATTACCCTATGCACCATTGACATGTGTGCTT
The DNA here is from genome assembly GCF_964261635.1 of Lissotriton helveticus. Lineage (NCBI taxonomy): Eukaryota > Metazoa > Chordata > Amphibia > Caudata > Salamandridae > Lissotriton > Lissotriton helveticus. The sequence continues at coordinate 870,987,270 of NC_136068.1, read as the reverse complement.
TATACACGTCCATCCCTCACAACAGGGGTTTGGAAGCCATTGAATCATTCTTAATGTCGCATCCTATCAAACAAGAATTAAAAATTCTACTCTTGGGACTGATACAATACACATTGTATCATAGCTACTTTACCTGGAACGGAGAATTCTACCTGCAACTAGTGGGGACCTCAAGGGGTAATTGTGCAGCCCCCAGGTATGCTAATTTGTTTATGCACAGACTGGAAATAGACCATATCCTAACCAACCCCAGATGGAATGAGAAAATCTTAAAATTTTGGAGGTATATAGATGATATTTTCCTGATTTGGAATGGAATACCTAAAGAGATCACTGAGTTCATCTCATATATCAATAACATAGATGATCACATTAAATTTACACACTCTGTGAGTACCCACAGTTTACCCTTTTTGGACGTACTGGTTAAGTGTCACAACAACAAAATAGAGACCGATCTACACATCAAATCCACTGACAGAAACAATTCATTGCATTACAACAGTTGCCAGTGCCACCCTCTTCCCATGAAGAAACACTTACCCTACTCACAATTACTGAGGATTAAACGCATCTGTTCACAACCACATACATTTCTAACTAACGAGCAAAATCTGATCGCCAAGTTTAAAGACAGAAATTACCCCACTCAAGTCTTAAGCTCCGCTAGTGAACGGTCTGACAGTATCAATCGCCAAACTTTGTTGTCCACCCACAACAGGCAACAGTCCACCGACAGACCCGTCTTTGTCTCTAAATTTTCATCTAAAAGTTCACAGATCAAGAAAATAATCTTAAAGAATTGGCAAATGATTCAATGCGAACCAGATTTTAATGGGATTTTTAACCAGATGCCACTTTTTGCTTATCAGAGATCCAAAAATCTTAATGATCTGTTGGAAACGACACCCAGAGCAACCAGTGCAAGATACACAGGAACCAAACCATGCTTTAACTGCAGTCATTGCCACAATGTAATTCAAGGCAATTCATTGAACCATCCCGCATCAGGAATGACCATCAAATTATTTACCAATGCCACATGTGATTCTAAAAATTTGGTTTACCTATTGAAATGTCCGTGCGGTTTTCCGTACGTAGGGAAAACAGAGAGAAAAATAAAGACTCGACTTACAGAACATAAAAGTACCATCAGAAATAAAATCATGAAATCACCACTTGCTGCACATTTCATCACCAACAATCATAACATCAGCCAGATCAGATTTCTTGTCTTGGAGGTAGTCCCGCTCAGACAGGGCATTGACAACAGGAAGAAACAACTGCAACGCGAAATCGTTTGAATAAAAAAGTTGGACGCTTGTCAGCCAAAAGGCTTAAATGACAGGATGGAATACAGTTGTTTTTTATAATCATGTAATTTTCCACCATTATGTATTATGTTTTTTTGTTCATGATACCCTTGATCATATATATTCTTGTATCAGTTTTTCAGAAACTTGCTACTAACTCAATGCTATGTGCAATGATTGTTCATGAACCCATCTTATGTACTGTTTTAAACTTGAGTTAATTGTTGATCTGCTGTAACCACAGTAGATTTAGACACTGACCGGTAATGACACCCATCACTACCCTTTTTTTTCATTTAATGACCCGTAATTGATTTTTTTATTTAATGACCCATAATTGATTCTTTACCATTGTAGTGGTATTACACTTAGAATACCCAGAACGCTCATTTTCGTCCATACATCAACAACACTTTTTATCTTTATTCTCACACAACCTTCTGCCTTACACATTAGATATCTTTGCACAATACCAGCCGAAATAACACACCGCACCATTACAAGATGGCCACCATACCCACCAGTCTGTTTTTGCGGTCTATGAACTTTGTAAACACCCCAGAGCCAGGTGCTTAGGTTCCACACACCAACCTGATTGTTCCGCGAGGACTAAGGTTTACCGGAGGCTCAACTACATTATCAACTGCCATGCGGTAAGACTCCTTGTCGATTTGACACACTTATTTTTGGCTAAACTATGCGTACGTAGATTATAGACGCGCTTGGCCTCATGCGCAGAGTGGGTTTAAGACTTTAAACACATGAATTTCACCTTTTCACCATTTGTTTATGGGAACCACACATCGTCGAACACCGTCATTAACCATTCTGAGCCAGCGACACATGCGTGGGTTCAATGCAGTTTTAGCTTGTGCACCCCGTTTTTAACTTCATTACAATCGGTTTCTTTTTAGTTTCATTGCTTGGACACACTCTATCTTGTTTTAACCAGCACATTTCACCGCTTTTTGACTCACAATATCAGTTCATGTTTCCACGTTGCTAGTAGCGCCATTCACCACGTGTAATTGTTAACAGTGGAAGACATACCACCCCTGAACCGGCACATTACAATAGATTTCCTTTCACTTACAGATTGCACGATTATCTCCTGTTGAAGGGCATGAGTCCCGAAATGCATAGGGATACAGACATCGCAATTTGAGGTTGCATGAGTCCCGAAATGCATAGGGATACAGACATCGCAATTTGAGGTTGCATCAAATGAGGAAGCGATATTTATGTTTACCCATCAATTGATTATTTGAAGTGCATTTCTGAATTAAGAAAACGGAGATATTGAAATGAACATTTGAAAAATAAAAATACTACTTTTTGGAGTACTAACTAATGGATTTTGAGTACTGTATTTGATTTACATTGAACTACAATTTGATTATATTCAGAGACAGTGTCTCATTAGGAGTGCCTGTTGGGCACAGTGCCTTTTGGTCGGCACTGCACCGAGGACTTTTTCACTATTCAATCCCTGAGGGTCAGAGGGGATCAGAACCCAAAGGCACCCAGAACAGTTACCCATTGAATACATTGATAACCGGTTGACTGTGTATAAAGAGGAGTGCCGCACACCACTTATTATTTTCTATAAACAAATTTAAAACATATTTAATTATTTAAAAGATGAAAGAATGATATAATATAAAATGTTAGTGTTTTTGTATATCTATTAATAGGTAACTAAGACATCGTTTGTCTCGGGTGCATATCAGGTGTCTGTCAAATTAGTTTGGAATGTGTTTCCATGTAGGTCAATATTGCACTTGTATTGCTTTACTGCATTCTGGAAGTGGTAGGAGAAATAACTGCACACTCATTGGTAAACCTATATGTAGTCTTGTAGCATATCAGGTCGAAGTTTTATATGAGTATACATAATCTGCTGCTTATAACTAATGTTTTATTTGAATTCTGGGAGTGGTAGTCCTATTTGTTCCATTCCAAACGATGAATACAACACTCAGTTGTGAAAGTGGAAATAATGCACTATAGCTGTAAATGAATATTACATCTGAACTGATCTGTGCATGGAGGTTTATTGGTAGGGTGGTCGTATCACTTAAAATTGCTACACAAGGTATGCATTTTGCTTTAAACTTATATCACTGAACAGGGATTTAGGCTGTAGCTAGGCCTTAGCGCCTGGAGCTATTCGCTTAAAAAGTCAAAGAAGCAATTTGAAATTTAAGTGAGCTATATGCACTCATAGAAACCTATGTGCCCAATTATGCGTTCAGCGTACACCCTGAAATCTGAGAGAAGTAGAAAAGCTGACATGCACTGAAACACCTAGTGAGATACCGAAGCATTGAAAGATTCAGTCACACAGACTGTTATGTATCTTCTGGTAATAAAGGCAGTTACTCACAAACTTAAATAACCCAATATTCACTAGTATACACAGGAGACAATGTATGCAGGTGGTTACAGACACATTTATAGAACTATATGTCACCTAAAGAGAGGCAGAGATTTAGTAATACATTTACATACATATGAAATTACTGTCCCAGATAGGAACTGAAACAGTCATTCACATGTCTGCTAAACAAGTGAGACTTTCAAGTTAATCATGCAGACAAAGAGTGCTTGCATTATGTCTCAGGCCTGGTATACTTGGGCTTTGGCATGTAGTTTTACTGGTAGAGCTGTCTTATCACTTAAAGGTACTACACAACGTGGAGACCTTTCTTGTACCACATTAAAGTGAACACTGAGGTAGGCTGAAGCTATGCCATAGTGATGGGAGCCAGTCGCTTACAAAGTAAAAGATGCACTTTGAGGTTGCAGTGAGCTATATGCAGAAAACAATCCCCTCAGATGGTTGATGCAAATGAGGGGTGAGAACACAAAACTGTTGAGGTGGCCCATCTCCCCACAGGGAATGGACTTTATGGTGGAACACCGCCCTGGTACAGAACATGCCAGTGCTGAAGTTCTGGCCAGATTCTTCTGTCTTAGTGATGAGAACTCCCAAGAGGGTGGGTAGTTTCCCCACCTTTCAGCTGGAGGGGACATGTGTAAGACTCAGCATCTTTGGCATAGTTTCACCTGATTTTATGCCTCTACCATCTGTATTTCTGATGCTGTGCTGAATTTCGTTTTTGCTGGCTTTGATGCTGTAGGCACTTTGCCACTGCTGATCAGTGTCAAAGTGCAAGTGCTCCCTGTGTAAATTGTTATTACAATTGATTCACAGTGATTGGCATAATTGATTTACTGGTACGTCCCTAGTAAAGTGCACTGAGAGTACCCGGACCTGTGAATCAAATGCTACTAGTGGGCCTGCAGCACTAATTGTGCCACTCACATGAGTATCCCCCAAAAAATATCTCAGACCTGCCACTGCAGTGTCTGTGCACAGTTTTAAACTGCCATGTTGACCTGGCAAGTGCACCCATTTGCCAGGCCCTAACTTTTCTTACATGTAAGGCACCCCTATGGTAGGCGCAAAGTACCCCTATGGTCAGGGTGTAGTGTATGCGAAAGGCAAGACATATACTGTTGTGTGTGACATATCCTGAAATACTGCCACTTTCATTTTTCACTATTGAAAGGCTATCTGTCACATAGGATAGAATGGGAAATACTTTGTAACATCTTACAAATATAACTTCCCATTGGGACAAGATGGAGAAATAAAGTTTAGGTTCTCGGAACTCAGAATTTAATAACACATATTTTAGTAAAGATGTTTTTAAATTGTGTCTTTGAAAATGTCAGGAGGTGACTATTCCAGGTCTGGGCCTCTGGAGGTTTTTCATGCTGTTGGGAGCTGGAAGAAACCTGAAGAACTAAGAAATTCAATGCATCACTTGCTAACTATAACTCGTGCCCCCATAGTGCACTGCTTATGAGCTCATATGACTTGGTTGGTGATCTCACTGATGACATCACTGATGACATCTCAAATGACATCACTGTTGACAGCATCCACAGAATCTCTGGCGCACCCACTCATATCCCAATGTAACCTTTCATACACCCACCCCAACTTCCACACTTCCATTCTCAAAACCATTGACACACCCATACAAGTACTTACAACCCCCCTTAATCAATCATAGGTCACAGTCACCCATACAGCCACTCATTCATTCATTCATTAATATTTATTTGGTTAAAAAACCATAAAAGATACATGTTAAAACAATTCATACATATAAGGTAAACACAGTTAAAGGTATTTATTCCCTAGTTCTCTCGGTAGCTGTCACAATGAATAAAATGTTGCCTTTGTAATTTATAATTTGTTTCTCAATTTGCTAGATGGAATACATAGTTCTAATGCTAAGCTTACTATTCAATAAACTATAACTATTATTAATTTGCTATCGTAAAAGGAGATATGGGTTCAAGGCAGAAATTATTAAAGTGTAGGTGCAAGAAAGTGCATATAAAAGCTGAAGCAGCACATAAAATGTAAAACATGTAGATTAAAAATCTTGACCTATAAAAATGAAAATGTCATGCCTTTTTCCTTTTGCATTAAATCGACAGCAAATAAATATCTGCTAACACTAAAAACAATTTTCTGCGATGTATCTGTTTTTAGAATTCTAGTCGCTCCTAAGTGTGACCTGATTCCCAAGATCTGGCAAATAGGTTTGTTCCATTTTTCCCTTGGAATGGTGTATGCTGGACAAAAAAAAAGTAAATGGGAATCATTTTCTACTGCATTCAATAGGTATGAAGGGCAGTAGACCTTGGTATCATCGTCATTTTTGTGTGCCCATTTTTCTGTATTAAGATTAACTTGCAAAACTTCATATACATTAATTTTGCCAATTACGATTGGACTTCGTCCAGATATTGCTCAAAAAAGGGAAATGGTTTTATTAACAGGAACTGTGATGTCAACCTACCAAGATTGGGACTGTGGGAGATACCATTTGCATAAATGCCCAAAATGCACCTTTTTTGAGGACGGTGTTAATACGTTAGGTACTTCCCAATAATGATTTAACCCTAGTTTGCAGAACCATAGGCGCACATGCCTAAGACTCTGAAGGGTAACGTGCTGATCGAGTCTTAAGCTCTCAATTAACCCCTCTTTGTAATTTGAGAGTTCTTCTGTGGTCCACAAATGGACCCAGAATAGCAATGGTCTTAATATGGCCTGATGGTCTATGCGCTTTATATTCAGATCTAGGGTAATAGGGATAATGGGTGTACGTACAGAAAGATATAATACATCCTGAAGAACTTATTTCCATCCCCCATGAATGTATTTCTACTAGTAACTCCCCAAAGTTCTGCACCGTAAAGGGTTGCAGATTGTGCCTTATATTTCTAAAATTCAAGTGCTGGCGACACAGCCTTGTATACACTGTTCTGATGTTTTTTCAGTATTGGCAAGGTGTTTTGAAGCAAAATAGCCTTACTTTTTTGCAGGTGCGAATACCAGGTTAGTTTAGTATCTATTGTAATACCTAGCTAGTTAAAATTGAGAACATATTCTAGCTTCTGTTTTTGTAGTGTAATGTTGTTCTTAAAGGATTTATGGAGTTTGATGGCCATATACTTTGTTTTGCTAGAGTTTATTTCCAGACCCTTTAAATCGCAATATTCGCAAAAGGAATCTAATAGGTTCTGAAGACCTTTCGGGGTTTGTGATAATAAAATAGTATCATCAGCAAATAAAAGAGCCAATACTGGCACCCCTTCTAACTTTGGAGAATCGTTTTGCACCCTAGAAGATGATTTGCAGCATCATTTACATATAATGAGAAGAGGGTGGGTTACTCCTCTCCTTGAAGGGAGTGCCTCTGTAAGTTCATGCCTGGTTCCCCATCTGATTTTAGCATAGTTGTCTTCATGCAATCTGACTATCTTCATGGGAAGATCTTCGGGCACACCTTAATTTTTAAGGGTACTCCAATGTGAATCTTTGTGAATAAGCTCAAAGGCAGCCTAAAAGTCTATAAAAGCTATATACAGGTGTCCTTTCATTAAAGGACTGTATTTCCTTCCTATACAGAGAAGTCTGAAGAGCTGGTCAATTGTACTGGCTCTTGCTCTAAACTCACTTGATACTGCGATAGAATGTTATTTCCCTCTATCCAGACTGAAGTTTTTATAAAATCTGCTTAGCATAGATCTTTTGTAAAGTGTTGATTAGGCTTATAGGCCTATAGTTGGCAGAATCTGTTGGTTCCCTTTTGTAACATTTCTGCCCCTTTCCTGCCGCCCATTGCATTACAGAGAAGGTTTACATAAGGCCCGCATACTGCTTTGTTGTGTCCCAGAGGTCGCCAGGTATCAGGGGCTTTCCCTGGCTTAATTGATTTAATGGCTGCCAAGGTTTCTTCTATACTTAAATAAGGGGCAGGAATGTGTATGCTTTGAGTGGTTGCTAGGGGGATAATTGTGTCTCTTAAATGATTACTTGTATGTTTAGTAGGAGCCTCTGAGTATAGTTTTGAAAAATGGCTATACCATGTACCTGAATCCAAAAAGAGATCCATGCTGGCTCTGCCTGTTTTGTTGCCGTTGGCTAATAATCTCCAGAAGTCTGCATGGTCTATAGTCTTGGCTGCAATGATCAAGGTGTACCAGACATGACCATCCTAATCTGTATTAGTAATCTTTTATACTTCGCCCTTTTATCCCTTAATGCCTCAATATCATTAGATTTCACAGCCACTAGTAACTCACTCTTTGCTTTGCGGCATTCACCATTGTACCAGTGGTTTGCTGAGGGGTATATGGCTGCACCGGCCACCTCATTTTTTCTGGGGAGTTTACTCAGGATCAGTTTCAGTTTATCTATCATAGTGTAATGTATCTGCACTATAGGGCTCTCTGGAATCGGTAATTTTATATAAGGGGCTATGACATCTGAAAAAGTATTATAAATCCTTGTCATAGCTTTTATGCTACCTATGATTGATGGCCATTTCAGGGTTCTACGGTTATTACTAACTATCATTTGAATTGGGTTTATAGTACTATCATTATTTCTCAGGTTCCTAGTTTCAAAGAGGGATCCCGCTATTGTTAGACACAGTGGATAGTGATCACTATCATCTCTGGTATCAGCTATCAGATCGGATATAGTAGACCATGAATAAACAGTGGCCATTATATAGTCGATTCTGCTCTTAGATGGCCCTCTATTAAATGTATGAGCACTTGGTCTATCTGAGGGCAGCCTGCCATTGCAGGCACTGCGTCCCTGCCCTGAAACTAATCGGATCAGTTGTGCTACTGTAATTGAGCAGAGCAAAACCGAAGGGCATGTTGGACAGAGTGTTGAACAATGCAAGCACTCACCCCCAGTTAACTGATCTGGGTTTAATCCATCATCATTCTATAGCTCACTCCGCCACCCCAGTTCAGACATGGCCATATGCAAATCAGTCTGACCCTGTACCCCATGGGAACAGTCCATCTCGAATTGCCAAGCCATGTCTTCCCTGGGCTGGAAACAAGCATCCTGGGACCGGTTTCTGGCTAATCAGCCGTCATCAGCCAAGCTAGCTTGAATCCAGTGGCAAAGTGAGCAAGGGACCCACGTCTGGGCATACCCTGCCAACTTAGGGCGAACAAAGCAAAACCAAAGGGCATGATGGACGGACTGTTGAACAATGCAAACACTCACCCCCAGTCAACTGATCTGGGTTTAATCCATCATCATTCTTTAGCTCACTCCGCCACCCCAGTTCAAACATGGCCATATGCAAATCAGTCTGACCCTGTGCCACATGGGAACAGTCTAGACCGAACTGCCAAGCCAAGTCTTCCCTGGACCGGAAACAAGCATCCTGGGACCGGTTTCTGGCTAATTAGCCGTCATCAGCCAGGCATCCATCATCATTCTTTAGCTCACTCCGCCACCCCAGTTCAGACATGACCATATGCAAATCAGTCTGTAATTGAGCAAGGCACAGTGGGACAAGCCTCCAAAGACGGGACACCATTTGCCATATCTTCCTCCTCAAATATAGTTTCCAACCTCACAACCGGTTCAAATTTACAGTTGAAATCTCCCCTTACGATTACTATTGCCCTGGAATCAATGGTAATTAAAAATGTATCAAGTAACTCTATCTCTAGAGATTCCTTACTTGCATTTCCTGGTCTATTATGAGTATTTAGTAGGTAGATTTCAGATTTATTGTATGTTTGACCTTTATCCCCAAAATATACTGTGATTGAAATTCCAGCTGGGATGTTTCAACATTTAGAGTGATTTTTACCCATAATAACAGACCACCTCATGGTCTGCCTCTCAATGATTGGACAGCACTGACACTGAATGTTTTATAGACACGCTTATACGGGGCTTCCAAAGCCCAGGTTTCTTGTAACAGGCAGAAGACACTTTGGTTTATATACTTCTGCAATTCATGATCTATTAATTTATGTTTCAGCCCAACTATGTTCCATGATATTAGGTGCTTTTCTGATAACTGTGTTTCGTTGCTCCAGTGTTGGGGACTGGCTGAGACAGAATCTACCCCTGTATCTTCTCTACCTACAAGACTAACATGTTGCTTGATAGCAGAGTCAATTAGAATAGGGTTTTCTATAAGCGGGCTTAAGAGCCCAGCATTTTCATCAAGTGTAGGGATCAGCATTGGCTGTCAATTTACTGCCTCACTAATACAGCCACTGGTATATCCACTCATACCCCAATTCAGTCACTCACAAACTGTCGGTCACTCATAGAGATACTCACACACCTACTCACTCACCTAGAAAGTCAATAACATAGCCATTTATTCACCTATAGAGTTATACACACACCCAATCACTTATGCATACAGATACTAACACATACTCACTCACTATGCAGTCACTCACACAAGCACACACTCCCCCATATAGCCACTATCACAATCCCTCACTCAAACATGCAGTCACTCATATACTCCAACAATCACTTATAGTGCCTTTCACATATCCATTTATTCACCCATATACCATTGACACATCCATTCACTCACAGACACAGCCACACACACTGAGTCACCTATACAGTCCCTCACTTATTGACTCACTAACACATATCACCTACTCACTCATCCATGCAGGCAATCACACATCCTCTCATACAGACACTCATATACTAACACAGGTACTCAGACACCCAATCAATCACCCATACAGCCACTCACATGCACTCTCACCAACCCATACAGCCACTTAAACACCATCTGACAGATTGTGTTTAAATAATTTAAAATAGGCAGATTGTTGATGGCCCATGCCTTTCATGTGTTGTTATTGTTCTATTCTAGAACCTTTTAATATTGTGATATAAGCGATGACTGGACTGCATTAAAGGAATAATGCATAATGTCAGCCTCCGTGTCTCCAATGAAATCCAGATTCTCCAGTCATGTTAATATGAGAATCACAATTTCATTACAAGAACGGAGGCTACATTATGCATGTTGGTAGCTTTGTACAACAACATCAGATATATGTTCAGTAGGCTTGCAATAATGACGTGCAAAGGTGCTAGCATTTGACCAGTCAGCAGCTTTGAGAATGTCGTCCAACTTACCTCCAGACCAGAGAGATTTACTGGCCATAGCACCCCTCTAAGGGGGTGAGCTTAAAATTTCTTTTAGTTAATACCTGCTAAACTCATAACAGTCTTAACCCATCTAGCAATTGAGGTCGAGGTTATGCCTTTGTGGGGTTTAACGAAGGATATCAGTAATTGGTTAACATCCTGAGGGCGAAGAGCAAACATTCTGCAATCATACTCTCTCATGCAGTCCACAACGCAAAGTTTTGAACATAAATCAAAACGTTGGTAAGAGATTGAATCAGACATAGTCTTTGTTCTTCTATAAATCTCAAATTTGACTCCGAACATGTTACAAGATCTATACGTAATCTCCAGGGCTTTGATATCAGAGATCCTTCTGCATTAGATTAGGCATAGTAGAGTAGCCAGCCTAATGGAAAGGTTTATGTTTTATTTTTTATTTTTATTGAAGAGAGTATTAACAGGCCAGTTATTGAAAAGATCAAGGATTAGTTTGGCATCCCAAATACTTTCATATTTAGGTTTAGGAGGTCTTCTTAAGTGAATGCTTTTCATCACTCTAAAAACAATGACATTTAGATTGTAGTAAGGCATTGACTGCTTGAGCACCCGGGTCGGGCATCCAGCTGAAGTTATTCCCCAGTTGAAAGATTAGACTGCTTGCAAATAAGTCTATCTCTAGAGGGCCCCAGATCTTGTTTAGGGTACTGAACACGGAAACATTCCGTTTCCAATTGCTGTGATCTAACAGGAATCTTGAGTTCCAGTCTGCAGAGATGTTCGATTTCCCCGGAAGGTATTCTGCTTTGAGAGCAATCTTATGTTCCAGACAGAACATCCAGAGTTTCTTTGCTAGATTTGAGAGGTCTGCAGATTTGGTGCACTCATGAGGGCGTAAAGACCAGCTGTTAGTTCTAAATAATTTATGTGGTGAGATGATTCCTCTTGTGACCAGATATCACCAATGTTCTGATTGAGAAGGCAAGCTCCTCAGCCATGAAGGCTCGCATCTGTTTCTAAAACAAACTCTGGTTTTGAACCAAAGATTGGTTTTCCGTTCCAAGCGTCTAGGTTCTCGAGCCACCAGGCTAGTTCAGATTTGGCTTCTTGATGCAGACAGAGTCGATCACCGTAACGGCCAGGGGCATAGGAGGGTTCAAAGGGGAGAGCCTGAAATTTGTAAAGGTGATTTTTCCAGACAAATTGAAGAAATGGTTGGTGGGATTCGGCCATAGGAATGGTGAAGTAAGCATCCTTTAGGTCTAGTTTGACTAGCCAGTCTCCTTCTAGAGGAAAATCCCTAAAGAGATGGATGCTCTCCTTCTTGAAGTGTCTGTAAACCAAATATTTGTTTAGTTTTCTTAAGTTTATGACAGGTCTCCAACCTTTGTCTTTATTTTCTTTCAAGAAAGAGTGTGCTTATAAATCTTAAAGTTTCTAATGGAACGTCTATTATGTCTCCTTTCCGAAGCATAGAGGAGATCTCCTCCTCTATTATTTTGTTTTGCTCTGGAGAGAGAGGCATTTATCTTGGGAAAGAAGTTTATAAAGGTATGTGAGTAAATCTATTATAAACCCAGTATTTAAGAACCAAGGATCTTGAGTGATCAATCTCCAATTGTGAAGGAAGTATATGAGTCTGCCACCCACTTGTTGGGGGAAAGGAGTAGAAGGGAGAGGGGAGAGAGTTCTCACTTGCAGGGTTGTTTGAGATGAAGGTTCCACAGGATCTAAATCCTCTGATAGTTGGCCTCTAATTCTCCTGGCTTAGAATTGAGGCATGTTGTACTGCTGATGCCCCCGTCCGAAACCACAGGATCTTGGAAATGGCCTTTGATTGAAGCGGCTCAAAGAGAAGACCCGTCTTCTGGGCCGTCATAAAATGTTAGGTTTGAAAACTCTGCGCATATTTTGCTGTGCCTGGTCCAGGGCGGTAAAAGTGGAGACGTATTTCCCCAAGGATTTAATGAGGTCTTCTACAAAGAGTATACCTTTTGGGTTTTGCGTGGGTTCTTTATCCCCCATGTCAGTTAGTTTTTGATTTATTTGAGTCAAAATGACTCTTTGTCTTTCTGCATTAATGCTAGCGTTGGCATTACCCAGCAGAATGAATGCTCCCTGGCTTCATCCCTTGATGAGATTGGTGCTGAGATGGGTGCCATTGATGTGGCTGTCTTCTGCGGAATCTAGGATTCTGGCTAATGGTCCAAGTACGTCGAGAAGACGGTCGTGGCACCCTTTCAGGGATTTTTCCATCCCTTTTCCTGGATCACGTCCAAGTTTGAATAGGAATTTATCAAGTTCAGGGTCCAAATTGGGGGTATAGTAGCTTTTATCCTCAGTAGAAGTTCTAGAGCATTCAGCTCTAAGGATGTTACGAGTGGCCCTTTCTAAGAGGTTTCTTATCCATTTTTTAATGAATTTTGCGACGTGGACCTGAGGGAACCACTCAGAACTTCTTCGGTGTTTCAGATTTAATGGGGAGAATATTTCTTCCCCTAAGGGGTCAAGGATAATGTCCTTAGAGGATGATGGGAGTTCCTCTTATGGATTGTAAAATTCTTGATCATCTTCATCAAGATCTAGGACATACTCATCAGGTGTGTCTGAGGATTCTATATCATTAGATTCTTTATCTCTCATATTGTAAAGAGAATTATGATATTTTGTGCTGCTAAGGACACCCAGATATTCTGTGCAGCTAGGGACACCAAAATGTTTTGTGCCGCTAGGGACACCCAGATGTTTTGTGCTGTTAGGGACACCCAGATGTTTTGTGCTGCTAGGTATACCCAGATGTTTTGTGCTGCTAGGTACACCCAGATGTTTTGTGCCACTACGGACACCCAGATGTTTTGTGCCGCTACGGACACCCAGATGTTTTGTGCCGCTACGGACACCCAGATAAGTTGTGCCGCTAAGGACACCCAGATAAGTTGTGCCCTAAGGACACCCTGATAAGTTGTGCCGCTAAGGACACCCAGATAAGTTGTGCCGCCAGGGACACTTTGGGAGTTTGAGGTGCGACGACTTCCATTAGAAGTTGAGGTACTTAGACCTCCCTGAATTGATGAGGTGCTTGGACCTCCTATATGGCTCTTATCAATGTTTTCACTTTTTTAAAGTCTTTTACTCCTTAATTCAGTGATCTTGTCAGAGTAGAGGTTTGGAATTTCTGAGATTTCGTCCTTATCAGGGAGTGACCTTTTAGAGGACATGATCTGACTTAAGGTCTCAAACATGCAGGACCTTAATTCCTGATGGATATTTTGCAGGGCTTCATAGTCTATGTTAGGAGTAGGGGCAGAAGCCTTGTCTGAGTTAGAGTCAGACATGGTATGTAGGAAATGGTACCTTGTAAAAAGTGGTAAAGACCTTTAATGAAAGATAATTAGGGAGGATTTCCCTTAATAATAGTGACAGGGTTTATAGATGAAGGAATGTCAAGAGAATAATTCCTCTCTTATTATAATTAATTTTGTTATAGAATGTTGAAAAGGCTAGTTAAATGAGGATTTCATGCTAAAACCCCTTTTTTTATGTATAAGTTGTAAAACAATAACAACTTGCGGATGAAATGCGAAATAATAAAAGGTAGCGATGAAGAGCCGCGTTGGAGTGCGCAGCTTGCATCGATGGAAAGAGGTGTAAAACAGGAGTTAAACAAAGACATTAGGTAAGCTCATTATGGCATGAGGAAGTAGAACAAGGATGAAACTGAAGAATACTCGTTTACACAAAAAAACTAAATATTAAGGTTTGATGAAACATCTAAAAATCTTGAAATATATTCAAACATTAGAAATAGGTATAATCTGAAAGAAAAGGCAGGTTGATCTGGTCAGTCATGCAAGGATGGGACTAGGGAAGGGGGTGTAGGGAGATCTCTGTAAATTGTAGATCTGTATAAAGGCAGTAGGAAGGGGGGAGTGGGGTTAAGCGACACTCAAGCCAACATCAAAATAGAGATAAAAATGAATAATGGAAATTAAGGAAAATGAACTTATCTGCTTGGATTCGCATTTAAAATAGGCAGATTTTTGATGGCCCATGCTTTTCATGTGTTGCTATTGTTCTATTCTGGAACCTTTTAATATTGTGATGTAAGCGGCTGCTTGGACTGCATTAATGGAATAATGCATAATGTCAGCCTCCGTTCTTGTAATGAAATCCAGCCTAATGGTCAAGTCGTATTTTAAATTACTATTTTATAGATGCCATTTTTAGAAAGTTTACCATTTTTATATAAGCCAAAGGTGCCTTTCTACAAGTGTTTTTATGGTCACCTGACTGTTCATGCCTCTCCTGTGGTGTAATTTATAAAGCTCCCAGAATAAAGACAAAGTTCTTTGGTGTGTGTATATTGGTGGGGTGATTCTTACTGACAGGATGACTGGGGAGGAGCTGTGCTCCTAACCTGATTATGCTTCAAATGGGCCTGCCCAGGCCTACACAGAAGAACCTGACTCCAGGTCTGCCACTGCCTTTCTTTCACTGGCCATTTGGAAGCCAATCCCGGAGGAAACAGACTTTTTAATTTTGAAATTATCAGAATCTCAAACATCAAAATTTGATAGCCCCAAATCTAACTAGGGGGCCGATTAGGATCGCGGTTTTCCCGCATCCTCCGGGCCGGCGGAAGCCACCGCCGGCCCGGAGGATGCGGGTAAACCGCTGGGGAGGCACAAAAGAACCACCGCCAAATTAGGATGGCGGTGGGTCTCAAAATCGGTCCGCAGCTTTTCTGCCACGGTCGCCTTCCGACCGCGGCGGAAAAACTCTAACATGGCTGGCGGTGTCTATCAGACACCGCCAGCCATATTAGGATGGGGGTCAACAGATGCCTTTCCGCGGCGGATTCTCCGCCGTGGAAAGGCATACGGTGATTTCTTTGGGGGCCCGTTGCGTGGGGGTGGTGGGTGTACATGGGTGGTCCCCCTGCATTTGCGTGCACGAAGCGGCAGGCACCGCGCGGTGCCTGCCGCTTTGTGCATGCAAATGCACTGTTGTCATTTTTTACATTGCGGCGGGTGCTGCTTCAAGCAGCACCCGCCGCA
Organism: Lissotriton helveticus; assembly: GCF_964261635.1. Classification (NCBI taxonomy): domain Eukaryota; kingdom Metazoa; phylum Chordata; class Amphibia; order Caudata; family Salamandridae; genus Lissotriton; species Lissotriton helveticus. Next base: position 870,971,377 of record NC_136068.1, on the reverse strand, counting down.
ATGTAAAAAATACAGGATGTGACCGCCAGGGTGGCGGTCACATCCTAATTGCCATGGAGGGACCGCCGCTGCCCATGTGGACGGTCCCTCATACTCTGTGGTGGAGGGTTGAGCCCAGAAGTGAGAATGGAGGGTGTTAAGAAACATAGCACGGTCTACCAATAGTTACTTCATTAACAAAACAATCAGACGTCCATAGTATTAATTCAATGGAATCCTTCTCAACACTAAATTCCAGCAACTGGGAGAATCTCAGCCATGCGCCAAAACTGAGAACCAACAGGGCAAACAGGACCAAACAGATGGTCTTGGGACACAGGACCAACCACTAATCGAACAGTCAGAAATGGTCTACTTTTCGCATGAAGAAAGCCTATTAAAGTCCAATCACCCTATGGAGCCACTTCCGACCTTCTTGCAAGGAGAAGGGAGGCAGGTTAATGACACAACAGTGACTCAAACCCGTTCTTGGTTTGAAATAGCAGTTCAGTGATGCAGACTGAATTTACCTTTGGGAGTAACAACCCTAAATACATGGGCCCTGAAGTTCCAGGTCAAATATCTAGCTGTGTCCCACCGGACACGCGCGGTGCCCTTCTGTCAAACATGGACCATGTCAACGGCAATCCGCTATCAAGCAGATAAACAGGAACTTTAGGTGGGCCTTCTGACGGGGGAAAATATACAGTTTCAAGCCAATTGCAAGCCTACTCATGGTATTCAAGAATGTCTACAGAGAGTCTACAGCGCAACACAAGGAAGGATAAAACCAGCCTATTGGGAGATGTGGAACAAGTCAGGGGGATTTTAAAAAGATTTAAATCAGAGGGGGCAGCAGACCAAATAGATGTAGTCTATTGGGCACACTATTTAACCCTAATGTTTAATGATCTTTATCGCTCAAATTGGCTACCAGATTCTTGGGAAGGCAATATCTTCCATTCTATTTTTTTAAATGCAATTCTTGCATCACCTCTTAATTATAAGATCATAGCACTAATCGATGTTGAGGCGAAACTCTACACATCCTGTCTACTTCATAATTTAAAATCATGGGTAGAAGAAATACAAATAATACCACAATTTTAGACAGGATTTAGGGCAGGTAAGGGGACATTCACAAATCTAACAGCTTTAACCCTCCTAGCAGAGACGCCCAAACTTTAAAAACAAGGCTATTCACGTGCTTCATAGACCTAAAGTCTGCTTTTGATCGAGTACCCAGAGGTTGACTATGGAGAAAACTTGAATTTTGCAGTCTGCCGAAAGATCTTTTAAGGGCGATCATTGAACCATAGGAACTTGAGCGCAAGTCACGATAGGAGATTGCAGTAAAGTAACAAGCTAAATTGCCACAAAGAATGGCCTTAAACAAGGATGCGATTTGGCTCCAAGCCTATTTAATTTATATCTCGCAGACTTTGTTGAAGCTCTGGATTTGGACAACAGCCATTCCCCAATCCTTACTTCAGAGAAGTTGGGCTGTCTCCAGTATGCAGACAATATAGTTTTATTAAGCACAAAACCAAGGGGCTTGCAACGGAGCATGGACGCAATAAAAAAAGATATGGTCAAGCAAGGGCTGGAATTAAATCTGAGCAAAACAAAAGTGATTCGGCTGGTTCATTTTACATTTAAGTCTCACTCCTGCTTTTTAGAGTGAAAAAATCTGGAAGAAGTTTGCTCATATAAATATCTGGGATTTATTGTGGACCAGCAAATGACTTGCAAACCCACTTAGCAGCCATCCAGGGCAAAGCAGAGTCGCAAATCTATGGGTTCAAAATATTAAAACAGAACCTGAGTTGCCAGTCATTATCCCATCTGCTCAAGGTGATATCAGCTCTGTTACTCCCAACATTGTCTTATGGCACAGAAATTATGTGGGGCGAGAAATAGCCATGCTTACCATGACACAAACGAAAGTCTACAGACCGGATTTTAATATCCCAAAGTCAACTTCACCAGCCCAACTTCATGTAGGGTTTGACCTAAAAAATCTAGCATGCCAGTGTAAAATAGCATTTATATAACTATGCCGAAGATTGCGAGCTTCCGAAAAGGGATCCATTAATAATCTATGCTTGCTGAAAATTGAGGAACAGTAAACCTGCAATTTAAAAGGCTCTTGAGGAAGTCACCTAAACTAGGCAACTAAGGAGTTAGGCATTCAAGAAGCATGGGCAGCAAATATGGGAAAAGCACCATTTAATCAAGTACTAAATGAATAAACTTGAATTTCATCTATTATAATAGATAAGAATGCACTAGCGCAAAGGAGACATGGCTGGACTGTGATAAATTCTTACTTCAAATTACACCTCAGGGTTATTTGGCAGAGCATTTATCAATAGCCATAGAGTACAACTTCATGTTATTTTTTTTTGGTAACATGGAGTCAAAGGACTTCATTCCCTCCTGGAAAAGACAGGCGCAATATTTAACCTGAAGACTTTGTGGATTCGGACAAGAGCCATTATCCTACATCTTTTGCATATATCCAGTACTCCTGCCACAAAGGAAAAGCCTTTTGAAAGCAATATTCATAAACCTGGGAATACGCTTATGTAGGCAAGCTGTAATCACCTGGCTAAGTGGAACGTCAGTGCCCCAAGTAGGGGGGCAAAATGTTTAATGCCACTATTTAAAGAAATGTACAAAAAGAAGGAGTAAGGACGGACTCAGAACTGTCCTTCTCAGTTGCACAAGGCACCTGCACTATGAGTGGTGACACAATGATGGCCAATGAATTCTTGGCCTGTGCAGCAAATTGTTTATGTAGCATGTCCAGAGGTGGCTTTAATGGCACTAATAGTGTTGAGAACTCGTTCTAAATAATGTGTTACTCATTTTGAAGGTGTATGACCGAGTTCAACATTTTGCAATGGTTAAATTAGCTAGCCCAATATCTTTGAATCATGTTGATGGGTGACAACACCTAGAATACATTGCCCTAACCCTTGGTTTTGAGAATTTGTACCCATCTTGTTAACAAAGGTTTAATTTGTTGTGTGACCTCTAGAAAAGCACAAGGATAACAAATAATTACTACTATACCCACAATTACGCCCCCTTTTAGAATCATGAGATGTAAACATATTGTTGGAAGTCTCTGAAGGCAATTTATACTGATTGGTACTTTCGTAGTTTAGCGTGCTTTTATATTATTTTTGGTATTTTTTAACATAAAGTGATGCCTTGTAGAAAATTCAAATAGCCATTATATTTATGGTTCTGCCCTCCTCTTGAACTCAGTTAAATGCCTTTATAATTGCTGCTGGTACCTGGAGGCATATGATGGAATTATGGTATTTTATGTATTATGCACAAGTGTTTTATATTATTGAGACCTGCTTCTGGCCTCTGAAGGCCCTTTAAATTGATTTGGTAACTTTGTAGTTTTTATAGCGTGCTTTTATATTATTGTTGGTCTATTTTAACATGAAGGGTTGCCTTGTCAAAAATTAAATAGCCGCTATATTCACGGTTTTGCCCTCCTTTTAAACCCAGTAAAATGCAATTATAATTGCTGCTAGTACCTGGAGATATGCAATGAAATGATGGTATTTTATGTATCTATTAACAATTGGTTTGATGTTACTGAGGCCTCTTTAATAGACCTGTTCAATATAATTATGATTGTTACATCCGTTACTTTTGCCTTTTGTAAAGGATTTAAATAACCATATACAATAAATATTATCAGACATACCCAAGAGCACTGTGAACAGCATTTATAAAGTGACCTTAATATTTTACTATCAGATATTTCTTTCCTAAACATCTACTGTGAGTCATTTTCAAACCACAGAAAATGACACAGGTTTATATTACTTAAAAGGGGTTTCATTTATTTATTACTCTAGGCAAGTTTAACAAAGGTTGTTTTTTTCACTCTATTAAATGCTTTATTTGAGATTACATTATTTTCTATAGGAGTGAGCGGAATTCGCAGAATTTGAATCGGTGGAATTCCGCAAAGTTACCTAAAAACTAAGCTAGATTAGGCCAAGCTCTTGCAAACAGCAGCTATAGGAACATTGTGCTGCTCGCACTTTGATTTAGTGCAGGGACCATGCCCCAAGCCAGAGGGGGCAGGTACTCGAGTTGATTTCCCAAGTAAAGTGTTATATCACATAAACCGGGCCTGTAAATTAAATGCTACTAGTAAGACTGAGTAAACAAGCAAGGCTTGAGCCCTAAACCACCTGGACTGGACCACTGTACTATTGTAAACAAACAAAATGTCCAGGAAGACTATTCCACTCGCATTCAAAAGGGGACCCTAGACCAAAAATTCTAAGGTTCCAAGCTTTATTCAGCTTAATTTGGATTATTTTCATACATAAGACAGTTACATTTATTTATACATGTCTTGAAATGGAACACACATATTTAGAGAACACAGTATAACACAAAACTCATTTGGTGCAGTGTCAAACAAAACTCATCATGACATACAGCACAACATATTTGTGAAAAAACTAAAGAAAAGACATTTGTGTTGAAAAGTACATATGCAAATATGAAACCGCTCAACCAGTCCTTGATTTCAAAGAAAACACTCGGCGTACACTATCTCATAACCAGGCTGCTGCCTGCTGTCTTGCCTTTGATTTGAGCATAGGAGGTTACACAATATCAAGGTGTTGCCTAGATGGGGAACCACAATTTGGCTCATTCCTCATAGCACACACCCCATTAGAAATGCCAGTGCTCAAAGGTCAATACATTTCAAATCCCTAGTCATTTTGGATTCTCCTCAGGACTCCGACATGGTCACAAACACTACAAAAAAACAAATAAAAATAATGTAATATAATGACTGATCCAACCTTGTTTTAGACAACATCATGTAAAGGCCAATAAATATATCTTGAAAACAGTGTAGAATGAATGGTTGTGAATAATATTAATTCTCAATCGTCTGAGTGTGAAGGGCTACAAAAAGTAAGAAACAATAAAGACACCTTGTCAGACTCTAACTTGTGTCTCCGCCACTAAATTCTGCTGACTTCCTAAACAGAAAGTATTTTCCTACCTTCCAAGCTAGAGCAAGCGGGATATATTTCACATGGCAAGATATGAGATTCCAAGTGTCTAAACTACTCATTACCTTGAAGCTGTTTGGAAGCCACTAATTTCCATTTGTATGGCTTCGCCAACCTCAATGGAATGGAGTAATCAATCTCCCTGCGAACAGTGAAAAAACCTGCTATAATGACAATTGTATCACCCAGCCTTAGAGTGAAATTGGCGGGGATTACAAACACAATGTGGCAAGATGTAAAATCACAAAGTGCAGCCCACTCATTACCTTAAAGTTGTTTGAGAGTCACTGGATTTCATTGGTACGGCTTTGCCGACCTCACTGGCACAGATTAATTAATCCTCCCTGCAAACAATAAACAGAATGCTGTTACATCAATTGTGTCACCCGATCTCAAAGATAAGATGGCGGGAAGCACGGGCGCAAAGTCACTTGCCTAGATTTTAATCGCTCGAGAGAAGGAACACATATGAATCCATCACGCTAGGAATCTTTGCAATAGCCAGCGAGGGGCAGTTCTTTAAAACAGCTGACCACCTCGCCCGGCAGAGAAACACTGGAGACATCAATCCCAATGCATTATGGACCACATAGTTACAACAGCTGGAAGTGGGTTTTTTTCCCCTACAGTTTTGCTCTCTCCGAAAGCTCATTAAGGGCCAGATGTAGGTAATCCCATTTTACCGTCTCTAAAATACCGAATTTTACCGATTCGGTATTTTAGAATTGGTAAATGGGATGTAGGTAAAAATTCGGTATTAGCCTTTCAGAATTTACCGATTCGGTATTTACCGAATGGGTATTTACCGAATCGGTAATTCCCATTCAATCCTATGGGCCTCTTGGCCCATAGGAATGAATGGAAAATATCAATTTGGTAAATTCCGAATCGGTAAATTCCAATTCCGGAATTTCCGATTCGGTAAATTACAGACTCGTAGTTACCGAATCGGTCTTTTTTGGGCTCCTACATCACAAAAGCCCAATACTGGTCGGTAACGGCCGAAATTCGGTATTTTCGGCCGTTACCAACCGATATTTGCCTACCTACATCTGGCCCTAAGTCCTTTCAAGGCTGTATCAAATTTTATAATAAGAAAAACCTCTCTCTGGGCCAACAGAACTTCAGTGTGACCTCCTCTTTGGTTGTTCTTCTTTATGAGGGACAGACCCGTCCAAGTGAAATCATTGTGTGTAGGTTTCAGAGACACAAAGTGTTCCACCATAGCAGTCAGAATCTTATTTTTGAGGCAAGAGCGATGTTGCACTGTATGCTGGCGTACTTCTTGGCTGCTTTTACCAATGTAGGTCTTTCTACACGAACATGTGATGGCATACACCACGTTCTTAGATTTACAATTTGTAAACTCATTATAGCACCAATGTCTCTGTCCGTCAGTGAACAATGTCCCTACTTCAGTGGAGTTGCAGACTGAACACATTCCACACTTATGATGGCCTTATACGGGCTGAAGATTTAGCATTGTATATAAGGTAACTGGTTTCTTGGGAAATCCCGCTGAGTTAGTCACTTGTTGCCCAATATTCAGATTCTTTTTTAAGGCAAACAGTGGAAGCCCTGTGTCTGGTATAGTATTTTCAATTAAATGGCAATTACTGTGTATGATCTTTTTCACAGGGTGTGTGTGGGGTCCAAACGTGAACACGCACACAATGCGATCAGTTGGCCTCTTGGTTTTCTTCGTCAACAGATGTTCCCGAGGCAGATGTTCCCGAGGGGTGAACTATGCTCTTTTCGAAGAGTGTTTTAGCAGTTTTTTGGGGTATCCTCCTCTGTCCCTGAGTTTGTTAACCAGTACCTCAGCATGTTACTCAAAGTCCTCTCGTCTGGAACAATTACGCCTGATGCGTAAAATCTGCCCATAAGGCAAATTGTTCTTGAGATTCAAAGGATGGTAACTTTGGTAATGGAAGGCATTGTTTTTATCTGTAGATTTGGAATGTAGTGTGGTAATCAGCCCGCTTGGAGATGTTTTCACATTTACATCCAAAAATGAAAGACACCTGTTGCTGTGCGCCAGAACAAATTTTATATCCGGGCTATGGTTGTTGAGCCATGCGTGAAATTCTTTTTAGGGTTGCTTCAGGCCCCTCCCAGAGGCACCACATGTCATCAATATACCTATACCATTGTTTGATATAGGTAATGTAAGGGTTATTCTGGTATACACAAATGTCTTCATATTTAAACATATACAGCACAGCTATTTCCGGCGCAAAGGCACCACCCTTTTATTTGAACAAAAAAAAGTCAGCAAATTTTAGAAAATTGCGCTGTAAGGATTTTGCTGCCAATCTCAAGATAAAATCTGTGGGCACCTGGTGTGGTCTAGGTCTGGATTCCAGGAATGCCTCCATGGCATCAAGTCCGTCCTACTGAGGGATCTGAGTATATAAGGATGATACATCCTTTGTGACAAATATATATACTTGTGGATCAAAAGGGAACCCTTCAGTTTTGTTTATAAAATCCATGGTGTCACACAGATATGATGAAACCTCATGAAGAAATGGCTTTAAAAACACATCCACGTGTTTGGACACAGGTTCGAAGATGGAATCACACCCGGACACGAGCGGATTAGTTGCATCCATGTGCACCTTAGGAAGAAAATATAACACTGGAGTCCTTGGGTGCTTCTTTATTACGTACTTTGCTTCTCTGGGTCCTAAAATACCCTGGTCAGTGCTATCCGTGACTGAATTCAAAATCTCATGGGCAATCTCATTGGTGGGGTCCTGTGGAATACATTGATATCATACTGCATTCTCAACATGGCTTCTTCCCTCAATTAAATAAGCCTGCTGGGACCAGACGACCACTGCTCTGCCCATGTCGGCTGGTTAATGACTGCTGCTTGTTGATCCTTCAGTGACATGATGGCTTTTCTGTGGTCCTGTAAAAAATTTCTCTTGATATACACCTGCTTTCTTTCAAGTACATTAAGCGAGGACAACACAGCATGTTCAAGTGCTATGATATTTTTTGGTAAGCTGTGTGTCGGGGGAAAAGGTGGATTTATTACGTAGTCCACAACCTTCAGATGTCATTGTATCTTTCTTGTCCATAAAGAATGCTCTCAGGCGTATCTTTCGGAACAGTTCCAAGATTTCCATCTTAACCTTTGTGAAGTCCATGGGCACCTCAGGCACAAAGGTGAGCCACTTCACACTCAGACATTTGAGAATTATTATCCTTCATAACCAATTGATTCATTCTACACTGTTTTCAAGGTATATTTATTGGCCTTTACATGACATTGGCTCAAACAGTGTTGGGTCAGTCATTAGATTACCTTAATTTTATTTGTTTCTTGTAGTGTTTGCGACCATGTCCGAGTCCTGAGGAGAATCCCAAAACATTCGAAACGTGTTGACCTTTGAGCATGGGGCATTTCTAATGGGGTGTGCTATGAGGAATGAGCCAATTTATGTTTCCCCCGTCTAGGCAACATCTTGCTATTGTGTAACCCCCTAGACTCAAATCACAGGCAGAACAACAGGCAGCAGCCTAGTTACGAGATAGTGTCCGCCGAGTGTTCACTTTGAAATCTAGGACTGGTTGAGCTGTTTCCTGCTTCCATATGTACTTTTCAACGCAAATGTCTTTTGTAATGTTTTTTCACAAATATGTTGTGCTCTATGTCAAGATGAATTTTGTTTGACACTGCACTAAATGAGTTTTGTATTATATTGTGTTCTCTAAATACGGTTCCATTTCAAGACATGTATAAATAAATGTAACTGTCTATGTATCAAAATAATCCAAATTAAGCTGAATAAGGCTTGAGATCTTAGACTTTTTGGTTTAGGGTCCCCTTTTGAATGTGAGTGGAATAGTCTTTCTGGACATTTTGTTTGTTTCCACTAGTGGGACTGCAGCTCTTATTGTGCCACCCACTTAAGTAGCACCTTAAAACAAGCCACAGGTCTGCCATTGCAGCCTGAATGCAGTTTTAAACTCCCAATTTAACTTGGCAAAGTAATTTCCTTGCCAAGTCCTAAGCTCCTCTTTGATTATTTGTATATAAGGTAAAACCTGGGTAAGCCATAGGGCAGGGTGTTTTGTAATGAAATGGCTGGACATGTACTTTTAAGTTTTGTGTATTCTGGGTGTAAAAAAGCCCTACATTCTTTTTTCACCAATGCAAGGCCTACCTATCCCATAGGATAACATTGGGTTGCCTTATTTCATGTAATAAGTTCTAACATTTGAATGGAAAGAGGAAACATTTCATGTTTGAGAAATTGTATTTTAAAACGTGCTTGGTCAAGTCGCATACAATTATTAAAAAGTTACAATTTTGGAAATGCGACTTTTGCAAAGTTGTCATTTTCCTGCCCTCACCTTTTTGTGCCTCCAGCCTGTTCCTGGGTCACTCAGTTTATTTGTCATTTGGACTTAGTTTATTCCTCCCAGACTGCCACACAATAGAGGGATTAGGTGTGCCTGGTTGGGCCATCGCTGCATGATGGGGGTGGATCTGGGCACCGACCCACTTACAAGTGAATAGCCTGTTACCTGTCTTCACACGGGCAGACGCACGCTGTAGCGAGAACAGCTACCCTGCTCCTGATTGTATCCTTTATTTTTTACCACACTTGCGACGCTTGACTTTTAAATTGTGTGTTTTTTAAAAATCACAAAAAGTGAATCTACAATGCACTAACATGCTCTCCTGCATACCTTTGACACCCGGTTTTCCGCATTCTCCCCAGGCCACCACGGGAACTTTCCCGATTGTTGTGGAGGGAGGCGCAGCAGATTCCATCACTTCAGGGCTAGAGGTGAGGGGGCGAAGTGTCATTGGCTATTGGTAACCTCACCAGTAGCATAAATTCAGTTGCTACATGCTTTGCGCAGCGGGCATACCCGTGGCGCGCCGGCGGTGTGCCAAAGGCAAGCCCGTCTGCACCCGTCCGTGGCCGGTCGGGCCAGAGGCCACAACCCCCTGCCCATTTTTCCCTGTAACCTAGGAGCTATAGCCCCAACTCCCTCCTCAAACTGAGAGGAGCAACCCTCGCTATTTGCCAACATTCTTGGAACGTGGCAGATAAACACACCACCTGCACACACTGTGGATTCCATTTCCAACCTGCCTTAACTACCCAAAAAACCTAGCGAAGTTTGTACCTCCTAAATTGTAGTTCACTCCCCAAGCACACCACTGAAATTGCCATGCTCTTGGAAGAACTCAAACTGGATTCTCTATTCCTGACAGAGACCTGGCTCAATGCAGAGTCAGAACTGGATCTCATCTAGTTCCTCCCTCAGGGATATTATATACAACGAGAAGACCGTAAAGAGGGTAGAGGAGGAGGCCTAGCGGTAATCTATGAAGACTGTTATAGGTGCCGCACCTCCTCCAACCTGATACCAGGCTGTGAAAGTCTCACCTTTGCTATTGATTTTTCCCCCACACGTACCTTCTCTGGGTTACTCAGATATCGTCCATCCGGGGCCCTGGGACAAATTCTTAACACCCTCCCCCCTATCATAGCTGACATGGCATGTAGGCCATCTAATTTCACACTATTAGGGGATCTTAACATCAACTTCGATGATGTCTCGGATCACATCGCCATAGAAATTACCATGAGCCCCTCCGCATTACAACTTAAACAACTAGTGTCCAATCCCACCCACACCAAAGGTCACTTACTCAATCCTGTTTTTAGTAACTGTGCAGATCTTACAGTGGGAACCCCCTCCCCTCTCTTGTGGTCGGACCACTTCCTGATCCCTCTTTCCTGGAACACTTCTGACCCCCACTCCACCATCAACACAACCATTCGTAGGGAAGGGAACTGGTCTAAACTTCCCCTGGATTGCTGGTTGACGGCCCTTGAAGCCTCAAGACCACCCAACAACCCTAATCCCACTCTAGCAAACGAGGACTACAATAGCTGGATTTACAACTCCCTAGACTCCGTGCTCTCCATTAAATGCTCCGCAACAAAGCGCAGTGCAGCTACTGCACCCTGGTATTACTCCAGATTACGGGAAAGGAAACAATATTGTAAAAAATGAGTGCAGAAATGGCGACTGTATTATTACCCTTCCAGCAAAATTGCATACAGGGAGGCAATACAAACGTATAAAATTGAAATCAAAGCCTCACAATAGACTTTTTTTTAAGAAAAAATTAAAGCAGCTGCCTTCATGCCTAAAGAAATCTATTGAATCGCTAAAACCCTCCTTAAACCCCCTGAGAAGCCCCCGGGCCCCATTGACGCACAAACCCGCTGCAACAACCTTGCAGAGTACTTCTTCCAAAAAATACAAAATATTTACACCTCCTTTTCAACCATTCAGTTCGACACAACCTCCGCCAACTTCTCAAATGCAGCACCCCAACCTTCAGCCACCCTGGAATCCCTCCCCCCTCTTAATCCTTCATATTAGAATCCATTTCGCACCAGGTGAAATCTGGCTCCCCCCACGACCCGGCACCCCCACGCACCTTGCTGCCAGCTATTGGCAACATTCTTCCCACCATACGTGATGCCTCCATATCCTCCGGCATTGTCCCTCCCCCCTGGAAACGCACCATGGTTGAGGCCGTCTTGAAAAAACCTAACCTAGACCAAGATAACCCCAGTAATTATCGGCCAATCTCCCTGTTACCTTGGCTGAAATCTTGGAAACACATGTCAACACAGTACTGGTAGAGTTCCTGGAGAACAACCATTTGCTCGATATCTCCCAGACAGGATTCCGTCCCATGCATGGGACCGAAACCGCCCTTCTCCCGGTAACTGAAGAGGCCAGGAAGTTCCTAGATCAAGGAGGATCTGCAGCAATTATGCTCCTTGACTTAAGTGCCGCATTCGACACTGTAAACCAAAACATACTAACATACCAACTTACTTAGGAGTTTCAGTAAATGCCATCACCTGGTTTAAATCCTTCCTGGCAGAACACTCTTTCCAGGTTTTTGAGAGCAATATCACCTCCCCCAGCAAGCCATTGGGTTGCGGTGTACCTCAGGGCTCTTCCCTGAGCCCTATGCTATTTAACATATATATGAGCCCCCTAGCTGAGATTGTCCGTCCTTTCGGCATAAGAAACATCACTTATGCCGACGACACTCAGCTAGTGGTGGCCATTAACCAGCCAAACACCGCCCATATCAACCTGAGTGGATGCTTGGAGGAGGTGGCCAAATCGATGACACTCTCCTGTCTAAAGTTGAACGGAGACAAAACTGAGCTTATGCTCTTAGGTAACATCCCCAAGCTCACTATTACCTCACTGTGGCCCATCTGCCTCGGCCCGGCCCCAGCACCAAAGGACACAATCAAAAGCTTGGCATCTGGCTGGATAACTCCCTTAACTTTAACAATCAAGCAGCTGAACTTGCAGCCACCTGCTACGGTCTACTCGGGCTACTCCGAAAAGTTCTTTGCCTACTTCCATTCCAGGCAAAACAGATTATGGTCCAGGGTCTCATCTTATCACATCTGGACTTTGGAAATGCCCTCTATTTAAGAGCCGCTCAGTCCACCTTGCGCAAGCTCCAGGTCATCCAAAATTGCGCAGCCCGAACACTCCTTCAGATCCCCTGTCCACACCCAATCAAACCTGGATTAAAGAATCTCCATTGGCTCCGAGTTAGGGAAAAAATTCAATTCAAGGCCATGTGCATTGCCCACAGGGCCTTTAGAAAGACGGGCCCTGCCATTAATCAATCATTGATTATCCCCCACCCCGAATAGACAGCTTAGATCAGCATCTTCCTTCCTCGCCATAGTACCCAGGATAAAAAGAGCCAGATGTGGAGGCCGTTCCTTTTCTTATAACCTGGCCAAACTCTGGAACTCTCTCCTCCTCCATCTGTGGACAGAGCCCAATTTGCTCCCATTCTTTTAAAAACTCTGCTCGTCAATAAATCTGAATAGTCTGTAACTGTCCACCTGCACGCATTGTCTCTAGTGCTAGGACGCCTTAGGGTAGCTACCACGCTTAATAAATGGTCTTTTCATTTCATTTCATTTCACACAAAGGACTTGTCACCACTGCATTGTTCATGCAGCCAGCTTAGAGCCAGGGCTGAGAGGCAGGAAACATCAAGCACTTCAAAGGGAAATCTCTAGCATATTATCCTACTTCAAAGATTGCACCAGGTATAAAAATGAGCCCTCAGACCTACTCTTCAGTTCACTTTCTTGACCTGTGTAAGAACTCTCAGAGAGTAGCCTGCTGCTGTAGCTTGCTGTGCACTTCAGAAGAATTCTTAGCTGCACCTGGAATGGCCTGCCTTGAACCTTCAGAGGCCTGCCCTTCTGTTTGAGTCCTGTTGCACGTCTTGATCCAAAGACTAGTGTCTCCAAGGATAGTTGTCTGGCATCTTGATTAGAGTCTTGGGACAGAAAAGGCTCCAACCATCTTCAACCAACACCTGGACCCAGCCTGGGTGAGTCCTAACCCCCCAATTCGTGCCCCTCCATTCCTGGGCCATCGTGGTGGGATTAAAGGTGCCCAGCTTTCCAAAATCTAAAACTTGAGACTTAAAATATTTTTGGCTATAAACTGCTCTGAGAACTGAGAGGAGAGCAGGACCAAGCTGCTTGTCTATCTACCAGTGGTGGCTGGTCGGCTTGATTTTTATGGCAGATGCCACTATGTTCCATTTTGCAGAAGCAAATCCTGTTCAGCGGTCCTTAACCAAATGGCTATCCGTCTTCATGAAACTATCTTTGGCTGCAGCCTCATCCCGATGGACATTTAAAATCCCATAAAAGAGACTAAGTCCAAACATAAAAATCTTCACAGTAACTTCGCCCAGCAGATCCCCGAAGATAACACCTCTTCTTCGGTCTCCGCCTGCAGCCTTGCCAATCTGAAGTATACCTTCTTAGACAACTTTTTGTTCAAATTTCTTTTAAGTCCGAAGGTAAGCACTGACCAGGTCCATTCCTCCTCTTGGATCCGGCTCAAGATCCATTGCGTTTGGCCATATTTTTCATCTTTGTCCCAGTCTCGAACAACAATGTGCCTGTGGCTGGCACCTTAATACATTCAGCACTAGTTTTTACCTTAAAACTAACCAAAAATCTTTAACTCCGATTCTATTGATTGGATTTTTGTTGTTTTTGTGTCAAATAATTTAATAAAACGTACTCTATTTGTCTAAATTGGTGTTATATTTTTCTTGTGTTCCGTTTTCACTATATTGCTGTTTGTGTGTTGCATAAATATTCTGCAGATTTCCTCTAAGTTAAGCCTGACTGCTTTTGTGCCAGGCTACAAGACAGTTAGGGACAGGATAATTTAGGGAGTTTTGTAGTTCATTCTGATGGGGATTGTGGCTGTTGCTTGAGCAGGGTTGATACCCCACACAACCAGCAACCCCATTTCTCCCAAGAATTTATTGAATTCCATAAGATTTTCATCTGATGCACTTTACAATGCGTGGTTGATATGTTATTTCCAAAAATCAGGGTGGGGAGAAAGAAGCAGTGATTCATTCAGCTGCCATGCATAATAGTAATAAATCATGGGGGGAATGAACCACGTGTCATAAAATGCCAGGGTCTATGAGTGTTGTACAAAGGTCCTCATACACTCTAGCTAGGTGGTAGCGGTATATCTTAATTCTCCGCTTGAGGAAGTTAGGTGAGTGGTTTTATCACTGGGTCCTTTTCTGCTTGAATTTGCCGTTCTCCTTGCAACTTTCCTCCTCCTAGAGAGAGAGACTATCTGGTTCTGTGACCGTTGTGAATATTAGGTGAACATTCGCAGAAAAAAGTGTGAAGTTAAAAATACCTCCTTTTCTGTAAAAAGTATTTTATTGATCAGGGAGGGGTAATATTAAAACCAGTGACAGGTGCTGTAGTGGATGTGTAAGTGGTCCACTGCACCTATATAGTATTGATATCAGTGGCAAATTAGAGGGTTTTTATAGGCAATTTCCCCATAGCAGAGTATAGGACCTGAAAAGTCAATGTGGTGTAAGCAAAGAAATACATTTCCAACAAATCGGTATACATACTTTAAAAATCATCCTACAGCTCTACCGCTTAAGCACTAACCCACAACATTAATATTGATTAAGCCCAGTGAACAATTGTGAATGAATGTAACACTGTGTCCATGTTATAGATCGTCAATTTCTTTTTACAATAGTAAGCTCATGCTACAGGACCTCTAGAACACTGTCATTCAGGCATCAACAAATCCACATCTTGTTTGACTACATAGAGCAAAATTGTAAACAAGTCATGAACATGATGTAGCATCCATTTTAATCAATATTGTGTCAATGGCTAGATGATGTCTAGTTAGCATACGCTAAGAAAAACACACTTTAACATGTAGGTCATAACAATTGTTTCAATGACAATAGTTCCGTATTAACAGACACATTTGAAATAGAGTCTAAAATAATGTTAAAACACTCATTCTTTATTAATGCACAAAAGCTGCCTCATTTCTATGCATACATTGCTGTCTTTGAGTGGCAGAGGGTACATGACATTTTTTTAAATCTTATTAACTGCAAGGATGTTGCTTATCATGATATATGTTGCACAGGGTACTTCATGTGCACATTCCAGTGCTAAATGTGCGCCAGTGTTTGGCGATGCTAAACACCAGCACTTATTTATGACAGTTTAGTATATGGCTCATACACATATACTTAAACATAATAAAAGCAACAGGCCCAGCCCATATTTACACTATTAGGTCACTGTAATAATCAAACATTCACATTTGCAGTGTGTCTGATAGTATTTGGCAGTGATGGCAGGTACAATAAGACTAATGCCAACCATGGTGACCTTGTGAGCAGTGTTTCATTTGATCTGGTGGTTTCCGGTGCTCTACACTCAATTGTCAACACCAGTGCTTGTGATCATCTACCACAAGTTGGTAATGTCTGGCTTATTTAGAAATCAACCACAGCAACAGTTAATTATTAATTCAATATACATTGCAAATGACTATGGACTCCAACCCAAGCCATTCTTATAACTTTGGGAGCCTAAAATGTGTCCGAATTGTCACACCTGTAGGAGTGTGATGGTGAGTAGTTGTGTTGTTACTACCATTGGTCGCATAGCAGGGGCAATGTGTGGTGCAAGCTGCAATGGCCTCCTAAGGAGAGCCCTGGCACTTATTTTACAAACTAAGCACTTCTCCTGAGAAATACCTCAGACCCTGACATTTACATTGTTTTCAAATTACCTAGTGATAGATAGGTTTACCAGACTCTCACAAACGGCTTTATCAGCTAGAAGGTCAGAAATTCTGCACATTTGAAAAGATGACTAGAACCCAACCTCCCAAAGATGGGCTTATCAATAAGATTTTTGCATAGTACAATATTCTTCAGATCCAGTTTATATAGTACCAATACTTTATTGTTTGCCTAAAAGCAGTCTACTCACAATATATCCCTCTTTTTCTCTGACACCTACACCCAATATTCTATTTTGTTTTGCCTGGAAAGACCAGGTACATTCTAATTAAGGCTCCCTGTTTTCCATTTTTACTGCTTTTTACAGATAAATACAGACAGAAAACCATTTATTTCCTGAGCCTAATTTATTTTTAAATGTGGATAAAAACAGAAATTGGGTGCTTTTTGATTGATTCTAAATACACTTTGCCATGAATGCCAGGCCAATAGCTGTGTGGATTGATAGGTAAGGGGGTTAAACAAAAGGAATTTTAGTAAAGTGGCTTACACAGCAGTGTATAGGCACAAGGCTGATACAGAAATGTGCATACTTTCATATAAGTGCATTGATTTATCTTCTGCAGGTGTTCATATCCCCGACACCTGGAAGGCGTTCAAGCGTGACTGCATATTTATTGGTTAAATAAATGTAGAAATATACCAGTTTCAGCTTTATTTTTTTCACAATACCCATAATAAATATGGATAAATACAGATAAAGATGATAACAAAATAAATATGGATAAATACAGATGAAAATGCCCCAAAAATAAATACCATAAAACTGGAAGCCTTCATTCTAATACAGATGACCATATTGGATATTATACTATTAGCAAAACCATTACCCAACAATAAGCTCCCTGGCTTAGTTCTGTGCGAGTGCACCGTATAATGTGTGTTCGTACAGCAGGACAGTTATCATGATTTGCATCCTGCTCAGCTGGGTTGTCTCTGTTGTTCCCTACAAAACATATAAGGGATAAAGTATCCCCTGTCGTATATTATAAGGATATCGCAAGTCACTGAGGAGTTCCATCACCATACAGAGGAGCAAGACTTTCACCTCTGTTGTTGGGTCTGGCAGCAGCAGGCCCGGACTGGCCGTTGCGGGCACCGGGCAATCCCCCGGTCGGCCGCAAGGGTGGGGGCCGGTTTTGGCCCCTGGGGGCCGTTTTTGTTACAGAGCCGTTTTTGCAGCATAGCTGCAAAATCGGCCGTGTAACAAAATCGGCCGAAAAGCAGCCCTGGCAAAGCGCTCGGCCCCCCGAGGGGGGTCCGGCCGAGCACTTTGCCAGGGCCGGTTTTGGTTCCCAGTCCGGCCCTGGGCAGCAGGCATTGTGACATCAGAACTCGACTTATTTTCTTCTGGGTGCGGCACAAGTTGCTGATTATAAAGAAATTAGACACTGCCATTTATGCACACATTGCACAATTCCATATATTATAAAGAAATGAGAGGCTGCCATTTATACAGGAATCACAGAATCCCATCTATTATCTCCACTACTATGAAGAGGTTCTCTTTCCTAATCAAGAATGAACTGAGTTTGATAGAATTTGTCGATTATCAATCACTTGCTGTTAAGGGTGCGAGAGGTCAACACAAGATTAACATTCTGTCTACATTTTATTAAAAAGCAAGTATGTCTGTGAGTGCCATGCGTTGCCAAAGTAAACCGTGAAAATGTCATGTAAATATTGAAACATTCTGTCGGCCGTCTTTACAAGCACGTATCTGGAAGTGTTGCAGATTGATGTATGCAGCAGATAGCTGCGAATCCCAACCATATTGGAGGCAGAGATTAACTGCTGTAAAGTGTACTGCTTATTCAGCCATCTGATGAAATTTGATCACTAAACACTTTAAGAGGAATACATAAAACTGTTTTATGACAAGATGCTGTTATGAATTATTTTAGCTTTCCGTATGGTACTTTTGCTGACGCAGATAAAGAAGTCACATGGACAGGAGCGATTCAGAGGGAACATCAATTTGCTATTTTTCGTTCACGTTTTCTCATTGTTTTTTTCCTTTCATCTAAGAACAGTTCAAATGCAGTTTGCAGCTGTTGCGGTATACATTATTGAAGTGATTGGTGGAAATTAAATATTGTTTGTACGGGTTAGTAGCTTGAGTCTTTAAAAAACCCTCTCCACATTTCGCTAGGGGACGCTTCTTTGTCCGCATTAGGGCTTTAAAAACGCACCTGTTCTGCTGGGCCTTCGGAAACCAGAAATGTCTCCTAGATTCAGTCATTCGCTTTTACCGTCTCCTCTCCCTTCGAGCCCTCCGTCTCTGCCTAACAAAGATGTCCGCACTTCAACAGGCCCCACAAAGTGCGCACTTAGGCTCCGAAAGATGGCTTTGTTTCCTAAAGGGGGGATTATCCAGCTTTTTACTGCTCAGACAAGCCTTCATGAAGAGTCGTATGCAACTTGCTGCATCACTTTTACTTTGACTTTTTGGATAATTGATGCTGAAGTACACTTGTTTTTCGACCAGTTCTGAAATATGCATAGGCATAACGCGCTTACAACCTGCAAGGCGCTGCCTTCCCTGTAGCGGCTCCAAAAGAGAGAGACAACAGCGATTACCGTGGTTCAACCAAGGTGTAGCCATTTATTCACATAGACACAGTATCAGTGAGAAATTATATCCATAGTTAGGCGGATATTATTGTTAAGAGAATAGAGGACTACAGATCAGAAAACAGCTCAATTCCTGTACAAGCAACTCAACGATTGTCTCAGCTTCCCATTATAGTGCAACACTCAGGATGCAAAATAGACCCCTTTCCATTAACTATCAACCATGTCCTCAACGAAGGGCATCCAGCCCCCATCACACAGAGAGATGGACAATACCCACAATTCTGTAACAACACATACATCGGGGCACCTCCTCACACTCCGTCCCGGCACATGTCCCCAGGCAAATCCTCTCAGAATGTTCCAATCCAGGCATCCTGGGGTAGGACAGAAAGGTCCGTGATCACCAGCAGGTCAGTCCCCCCTTCCTGCCTGCCAGTGCCCACACAAATCAACACCCCTCCAAGTGGTCAGTTCAGTAAATCAGTTCAAACTTTTGGGTAGCCCCTTTTTCTGCTGCTGGAAATTTCGCTTCAAAACGATTCAAAATTTCGCAACAGGGCGATGAGGTCACTGGTGAGCTCGCCCGCCCCACCCGCTCTGAAATGCTCCTGTACTGGTCTCTAAGTCAATGCAATGCGACTGCTCAATGAAGAGCTTGCGCCCTGATGACAAAGCACTCTATCCCCCAAAATCCCACTCCTTGAGTGCTTCAACATATACTTCTTCCCCAATTCCCCACTGAGTACAACAGCAGGCGGACCACAGCAGCACCATACAACTGTTTGCCATGCCAGCACCTTAATTTGTACTAGCCGGCCATGCTAGCTGCATGGATGGATTCAATCTGTCCCTGTCAGTTGTCTAGCAAATCTCAGCTTCCTCCTCACAAACTAATTAATGCACCCCCACTCAACCGACTTTGTTTCAGTATAAATGTTCTCTTCTGTGCCCCTTTTGTGCCTTCATAGAGTACCTGGGGTTCCATATCCAACAGATAACCCCAGCACTGGCAGATTGCTCTGCCTCCATGAACCTGGCAACCATTCTTTAATTGCTGGTAAGAAACAGCCACTTCCTATCTAACTAAATGTATCCTGCAACTCGTGGCATGGACTCTTTGGCCAAGCTTACAGTAGGTAAACTCCCACTGATCGATGTTTCTAGGTGTTAGCTTACCACTCTTGGTAGAGACTTGGACAGACCCTGGTCACCACCTTATGTAATACCAATGGCAATAAACGTTTCAGGCCAGTCTGCCACAGACTCAGTACTAACACGATTGCTCCCCATACTAGATAACAGACAGCAAGATTGGTACATCCCTGGACGGACTTCTATACACCATGGCCCTTACCAGTTCCAAGCAAGGACACTCAATTAACCTTTGTAGCATGAAGCAAGGCCAATGATCATAGAAGGACAATTTGAGTCTACCCATTATCTCAGCAAGACTGTTGGGCATCATCTACCTGCCAACTACTGCTGCCAACGTACTCCCTTCCCCTTATCCAAGCCCACCTCCATCTAAGGACAATAGTGTGCTAGCATAAATCCCCCTTTTGAGAACCTAACTCGACCAGCTATCTAAAACTGAGAGGCCTGCCCTGATAGAGTCAATTAAAAAAACAGCTATTCTTTTAGCAGACATCCTTAAGCAGGTACCATAAATTCAAGGAGGTAGGATGGTACACTAGACAAATAACAGATTTCGCCTTGCAAGAAGTGACAAGAACACCTTGACATGTGACCCGATGTGCACGTGTGCCAGAAAGCTGCAACTTGTAACACCCCACGGTATGATTCCACCCTTCTGAAGTGAGCTTTGTGGGTCCCTGGTCTTCCCGGTACCAGCCTTCTCGACCCGGGCAGCACAAAATGGTTGCTGCTAACCAGAGACACATTTCTGCCCTCCTGCTGCTGAGCCAAGCTTGAGCAGGGAAAAGCCGAACAATATGCATCCTGTCACAGGGAGGTGTGACCACCTCCCAGACAGGATTTAGTGTATTGGGGCTCAGTGGGTGCACTTCCCAAGTGCATGAAAGTCTGAAACGAGGAGGCATTTGGTGTCCCTGTGCATAGTTCAGTTCAAACCAGTCCTGGGAGCCGTTGGCTCCTGCTCTGGTACGAAACAAGCAAAATGACAGGGCAGTATCCTCCCCACTGTTCTGATCCTCCCCTGGGAGGGTCCCCTGAATCTGTCCAACCCTCTCTAATGGGTACAAAAGGGCTTACCTGGCTGTAGGACCCTAGATTTGATGTGGAAAAGATTCTGAAAAAGAAACCACTGACCTTCGACCATCTGGACACTCTGGGCTTCGCTGGACTTTGACTGGGACTGACTACGTCTCACTCTCCATCCAAAGCATCATCTGTGCCCATGCACCATACAGGCTCCGTGTAGGACCTGTGGCACATGAAGGACAACTGAAGTTTTCTCCCTTGGGGTGAATGAGTCATTTGCAGGCATCATAATGCAACTGACCGGTGTGCTGATCTTGAGCTCCTGCGGGCTCTGAAGGCTCCAGTAATACAGGTGGTGGGTTCCTATGTTCCTTGAGATTGATGTGCCCACTCACCATGTCTGAGGCCAGTATACCTTGTGGGAATTGCATAACTTGAACTCCTGTGCATCGTGTACTTTTGCAAGTGCATATGCTTGTTGGCATTCCCCAACTAACTGCATTGGGCTATCTATAGCCCACACCTCTGTGCACATGTTGTACAAATTACTTTGGCCTCCTCGCACTCTGTGTCCTGCAAGCTGTTACTTTGTGAAAGTGCTAGAGGTCCCCTCACGACTCCTGCGCCTCCAGTCTGTGGGTTCATTTGAGGGACAACACTGCTTTTCTTGGGCTCCCCTGATTTCTCTATGCCTGACCTGACTCCTCTTGCAGTGGTGAGTCTCCTGGTCCTTGTTGGGCCAGACGTTAACCTTACTCGACCTTCTCCATGGGTTGCCGCTGTCAAGGCTTGTTGGTGCTCCTGGCAGACACCGACCCCTCATCACTCGACATCCTTTGTGGGACAGATCGTATCTAGCTCCTGGTCATCCTCAACATCTCCTGGTCACCGTGGCTGCAGAGTCAAAGTCTCCCTCTTCACACCTGAAGCACCAGACATCAGTGGACATTCGTCTACCGAGCACCTTATCACTCCCGAGTGAGTCAGACTCTGTCCCCTCTGCTTTAAGGTTCCTTCAATCAAGAATCCACCTGTGGGCTCCACCGGACACTTTTCTGCTTTCCAGCAATGGCATTTCTTTGAAGACTCCCACTGAGATCGATGACGGTTTCTGATGCCACTTCAGCCCTGTGCACCCAGCTTCCCTGGGATAGGTAACTCTGGTACTTCAGTATCCACGGGTGGGGTGGCTCTCCAACCTTCTATGTTCTAAAGGGTTTTTCATAATCCACTGGGAAGGGTCCTTAAACTTTAAAACTGCAACTGCCACTCTCCCATTGAATTGTACATAGCCCGCGGACTTGTTCTCACACTGCACCCGTCCTCAGCGCAGTCCCTCTTCACTCACCTTGGGTGGTTCCTTGAAGTCCCAACAATTCTACAACCTCTAGTCACTGTGTTGACTTGAGTCATGGTTCTTATACCATATTTTAGTATATGGTTTGGTCTCCCCCAGGAGCCCACTGTGTATTAATGCTACTTACAATTGTTTCTCTGCTACAGTATTGTGTGCTTTACATTTATCTGCATGTAGCAGATACTGTGATGTATTTAAAGTGTGTTATAATAAAAAAAGACATATTTTTATAACTACTGTGTGGTTCTCCTTTCATTTTACCAATACAATAAAGTTGCATTCTGGTAAAACAAGCTGCTTATCATTTCTTCAAGACTAAGACTGAAGGCTGCACTCCACAGCTACAACTTGGATAGCTTTTTAAGGTTATCTTTGACCTCTTAAATCAACATAAGGGCTATTTGGACTGGTGCAAGGTGCCTACTTTAATTAGTGGACATCATATACCAGACCAACTTCTCACATAACCAAAAACACCTCAGGTCCTCTCCATTGCAGAGTCATAGACCACACCATGCAGTGCAGGTGTGAGGAGGTAAATCAATGATGAAGCATGTCACCTTCGGGTGAATGAGGGTTCTTGTCCTATAAAAAGCATTCTCTAATGGACAACTATCACTTCCGCTTTTCCATTTATCTACCAGGCATACTTTGAATGTACTTTTGTTTGGCTCTAAGGAATGCCATTATGTTATATCAAGCTGGTGTATTGTCTACCCAGTGACAACCATCTCTAAGCCACTTTACATTGTGCTAATATTTAGCATGTCCAGTTTTATGATTTAAGCCTCCAGTCATGTGGTCTTACAAGGTACCGACCTATCCAATGTATACAAATATTTTTTTAACATGGCAATGCACTGTCATTGCCATGTGTTACTGTAGGGATTTTAAAACTGCACCGTAGCCAGTATTTAATAGTGTGCTCAGAAGCCATATATTTAGTCATTTGTGTGGGAGGTGTAAATAGACACTGAGTCACACACATGACATTTAACTTTGACTGTTCGTGCATTTCCTTAGTAGAATTACCATGGCCTTAGGCGAAACTTAAATAAGCCAGTTGTTTGTAATTCATTTTAAAGCAAAAGTTTATGGAAAAAACACGCATGCTACAACACTGATTGACAGTGATAATAACACAGTCCTAATACCAGCAAAAAATATGTCCAGAGTAAAACGATCACACAGAAAACTGCAGTGTAATATATATAGGTGATCAAGGGCTCTTGAAGCCCGAAATGCGTCTTGCTGGCTGTGAAGGAACAAAAATAAAACTTTACCTTGCCTGAATATGCTGTGGTCGGTCTGAGTTCCTGCTTCGCCGTACAAACGGAAGTGGTTGGAATTGCTGGTGCATATATATATATATATATATATATATATGTATATATATATATATATATATATATATATATATATATATATATATATATATATATATATATATATATATATATATCTATATATATATATATATATATATATATATATATATATCCTACTGGCGGTCGCCAGTAGGTACATAGTTAGGACCTATTATGCATTGGAAATCTGCAACATTCTATTTGAAATAACTTTGGCGCCGTTTGACGAATCTGCGGGTAATTTTCAAACGTTTTGGCCAGCTCCGGTCCGCTCCTATCCTGAAAGTTTCATGGTGATTTGTCAAGTTGGGGCTGAGAAAAAAGGGGGGTCCCAAAACACGTTTTCCCCATGCAATTTCCCATTGGATCTTTAGCCGCAACTACAGCCCGAACTGCTGAACAAATTACACCAAATTTGGCAAAGAGGTAGTCCTTAGTTCAGACTTGTGCCTTTTGCTTAAATGGTGTAAATCTGTTCAGTAGTTCCTGGGGCAGATAGAAACACCCTGACCCCCTAGGCCTGCTCAGGGGCTCCCACAAGGACCTCCAAGGCCCCCCCCATTTTTTTTTTTTAAATAACCGGGAGGATGCACGCAGGATCCGCGCATTCTGCCGATAAAAAAAAGAAAAGAAACGCGGTCTCCTGCACTAAATATGGTAATTTGCCCCCGGGGGGGCAAATCCCTAGGGCATTATCAAAAAAATTGTGTGGGGGGTCCCAATCCCCCCACACTGCCCCGGTGACCGTCACCCCAGGGCTGTAATTTAATATATGCGGGGGGATCATGCCCCCCCCACAGCCCCGGGGACCACCACCCCCCCGGGCTTGTTTAAAATGGGTGGGGGGCTCTCAGGCCCCCCAGCCCCGGGGACTGCCACCTCCCTGGGCTTTAAAACATTAACTGGGGGCTCTGAGCCCCCCCCCAGCCCCGGGGACCACCACCCCCCCGGGGGCTCTAAGATGATGCGGGGGCTCATGAGGCCCCCGCAGCCCCGGGGATTGCCACCCCTAGGGCTTGTTTAAAATGGGTGGGGGGGCTCTCAGCCCCCCCAGCCCTGGGGACCACCACCCCCGGGGCTTCTTCATAATGTGGGAGGGGGCCATGCGTCCCCCATCCTGGAGCCTTGTCTACGCCCTGGGGACCGCCACCCCCCAGGGCCGGCTTCTGCAGTGTCCCGGGGTGCCCACCCCCGGGACACTGTTGTTTGCAATGACAGAGCGGGAGCATCGCGGCTCTCACCCTGTCATTGCAAACTGCTTTCCTATTTGGAAGCGAGAGCAGGAAACCTGCTTTCTCTTCCAAATAGGAAAGCAGATTGCTTTTCCACAGGGGGAGCAGCATGTTAGATGGTCCCCATGTGGAAAAGCAGGATGCGGGGAGCCGTCTGGGACCTTGAGGACCCCCCACGGCTCAAACGAAGAGGGCCGGCCCCCGGGGAAGGGGGCCCTGGGGCTAGGAGTGGCCGGGAGGGGGACCACGTGGCCCCCCTCCCAAAAAGAAAAGGCCCTGGGGTATGGGGTCCCCAGGGCCAGAACTGACGACAGGAGGGGGCAAGGCAGCCCCCCTCCAAAATAATAATTTTTTAAAAAAGGGCCATGCCCCAGGGGATGGGGTCCCTGGGGCAAATTATGGCCTTGGGAGGGGGGCCACGTGGCCCCCTTCCGGATTTTTTTTTTAATTAAAAATTGGGGCAGGCCCTCGAGGGTGGGGTCCCCAGAGCCAATAAATTAGAGAAAGAAGGGGGGCTACACAGCCACCCTTCTTAAAAATAAAAACGGGATCGGGCGGAGACCATGCCCCCTCCTTGCACCACTCTGCAAACGCGGCCTCTGGCGCATTTGCAGAGGGGGAACAAATTCCCCTTGAATACTGGGAGTCCCTGGGGGCCAACTAGCCCACCAGGAACCTCCAGTATGCGCTAGGGGGATGCGTTGCCGAGAAGTGTTCTGAGGCCACGCCCCTTTTTACACCTCTCTGCAATGCAGCTCTGCGGCGCTTACTTACGGTACCAGGTGGGCTAGTTGGCCACCGGTTGACTTAATCCCCCCACTTAAGATGTGCCACAGGGCACGTTTGCACAGTGGTGAAGGTAGGGGGCGGGGCCTGAGGTGATATGTGTGCAAACACGCCCTGTGGCACGTTTTAAGTTGGGGAATTAATTCCTCTTCAATCCAGAGGTCCCCAGGGGGCCAGCTAGCCCATCAGGTCCCTCCACTAAGTGCCACGGAGCTGCGTTACAGAGTGTTATAAAAAGGGGCTTGGCCTCTGAACACCTCTCTGCAGCGC
The DNA here is from genome assembly GCF_964261635.1 of Lissotriton helveticus. Taxonomy (NCBI): domain Eukaryota; kingdom Metazoa; phylum Chordata; class Amphibia; order Caudata; family Salamandridae; genus Lissotriton; species Lissotriton helveticus. The sequence goes on along the minus strand of NC_136068.1, from coordinate 870,945,332 downwards.
AGGTCCCTGATGCATACTGGAGGTACCTGGTGGGCTAGTTGGCCACCAGGGGACCTTAGGATTCAAGGGGACTTAATCCTGCAACTTAAAACACGCCACGGGGCGCGTTTGCACAGTGGTGAAGGTAGGGGGCGGGGCCTGAGGTGATATGTGTGCAAACACACCCTGTGGCGCGTTTTAATTTGGGGAATTTATTCTACTTCAATCCAGAGGTCCCCTAGGGGCCAACTTGCCCACCAGATACCTCCAGTAAGTGCCACAGAGCTGTGTTGCAGAGTGTTGAAAAAAGGGGCCTGGCCTCTGAACACCTCTCTGCAACGCAGATCCCTGGCGCATACTGGAGGTACCTGGTGGGCTAGTTGGCCCCAAGGGGACTGCAGGATTGAAGAGGAATAAATTCCCCAACTTAAAACGTGCCACAGGGCGTGTTTGCACACATATCACCTCAGGCCCCACCCCCTATCTGACAATCTATGGATTGGAGCTACATACAGTCACACTTTAGGGTAACAAAGAGACCTTTAGTTTCAAAGAGTTAAGACTGGCTCACCTTATGTTGTTCATATAGGAAGCCTAATGTAAATATGTATAGTTCCTTGGGTTCCACATGTACACCATTAGAACTGACTCCCCTAGTTGTAAATTAAGTCCAAAACTTCAGGCTGATGGGAGGCCTCTTAATTTTTTATAAAATGTAGTGCTTGTATAAAATGTACAGTCATCACAAACCTAGCCCCTTTTGGACATTTGGATTAATTACTCCCAATTAAAGGGTTTGCGACCATTACTGGTGCATCTGCTGTTAGTCCTAAGAATACAATGTATGTTAACATTTACTTTAAAGCTTGAATACAAGAAGCAAGATGGAGATGGGTGCTGCTAACGGAAGATACTCCAATCTACCATTACTTAAAGGCCTCTTTTAGAAGGCACATTATTCCACTGCCTGATTGAATGATAGCCTGAATAATTTTTGTATTGGGCACTTTTGAGCAATTTGCATCTGCAGGAGAGAGTACTAGACTTTTAGATCCCTTTCACCGGAGCTTTAGCTAACACAAAATTCACGTTCATTATATATTAAAATGAGATGTTGTCACACGTTTTGAAACTGAAAACAGATGTCTGTCTACAATACCGTTTTGATGTGTGTTATATATACATTCATCTGGATGTTCTCTACCATTCAAGGGAGTAAAAAGACTAAGGGGGTTATTATAAGTCCGGTGGTCCATCGGACTGCTGAAGCCATGGTGGTGGTCCCTGGAGCAACAGACTGGCAGTCCACCCACTGTATTATGCTTATAGCAGTGGGACCACCAGAAGCGGTAAGAGGCCCTAAGATGCTGGCAGTGCCACTGCAGCAGCACCAAGCGTATTAGGAGTTTCCTCACTACCACAGTTTTCATGGCGGTGAATCCACCATGAAATCTGGGGCAGTGAAGTGATGAAACAAAGGGGGCCCTACAAGGCCCCCTGTTTCCTCAGGACCATTGGGTGCCTGCAGGGGGGGGCACAATTTATTCCCCCGTGGATGTATTCAAAATCTTTCCTTCATAGCATGAACTGCACAATCCATACCATGCAGGAACAGCCTTTGGTGCTCCTGTTGCGGTGCCATTTTAATGAGCACTGCTGATGGACTGCAAAAGCACTTCCCACCAGGCATGAGGAATCTTGTAATCTGGTGGACAGAGTCAGTACGGCTTTGGCAGTGTGGGAGTTTGGCACTGGCGTGGAGGTCCGCTCCCACACCGCCAAAGTCGTAATCAGGCCCTTAATTTTTTATATATGGTGGCTGATGTTTCAATCATAAAGTTTAAGAAATCAAATACTTCGCTCTGTAAATAAAACAAACATTGCAGGTCTTCTCAGAGTTCAGTGACTGACATTATAGTTAGATAGGGTAATAAGACCTTAACTTGTGTTAAAAAAAACCTCTAGAAAGTCACTGAAAAAAAACTGAGTTTAGAATGATGTTATAGTTAGGTAAAAGGGAAGCAAGCTTCCCTGTCTTGGATTTTGAGAATAAGGTGCACTTTGGGATTGTTTTCAGTAGGGCAAACAGGAAACGCTGCAAAAGTAGGTAGTGTTGAGCCTGAGAACATTTACCTCCTTGGTTAGGGAAGAGCCAGCAGCCACCACTGCTCACTAGCTGGTGTCAGTAATTAATGTTGGAACGTGGACTTCATTAATCCGTTAGCTCCCCTTCTGTGTGGCAACAGGGCCACAACAAGCTCCACAATTCAGTTTTTCTGAAGTGCCTAGCTGACCAGTGGCAACTGTCCTGGAATGGACCCTGCTGTTTGCCTCTGCCTGACACCCAGAGTGTTTCTGAATTCCTCCCCTTAGGTTGTGCTGTCCTTAGAAGTGTGGTCCTGTGATTGTTTGGATACTTTTACAAACATTTCCTCTAGAGCTTCATTGGGACCCGCCTGAAAAGTATTCAACCAGCATTTCCACAGCATTAGAATAAATGTAATGATGTTCTCTTTTGGAGCTTAAAGATTTTTCAGTGAGAAATCTCCAAGAGCTCCATGGAGCCAGTGGGACTAACCTGCTTCAGGTATCTGGCATTGTTTCCACGACGGTGGCTACAGTTTCAGTAGTGACCTATGCAATGATTTTTATTTTCAAAATCCCAATTCTTCATTGGAATATAAAAGAAATGTCAACGCCTTTCTTCAAAAAGGAATGCAGTCCCTTTCTGAAGTAGGACATTAGCAACTTTTTCAAACTCTTTGACTTGCAGACTTTCACTGGGACCAATCCACTTGGCAATTCACACCCAGGCTGTATTGTGATTGGCCAGAAATTGGTCCTGGTGAGCAGCTTCCATAGATGATCATTGATTTTTAGTACTTTTTGGTGCTAATTGTCCCTCAAATCCGTGAGCAATCATATCTCTGGTTCCTCCTATTGGATTTTTGTTTTGGTGTCATGTTGCTTATTATTTTTCACCATTTGCATAAATAGGAGTGGGATTTGAATTATATTATGTTTTCATTTTTTTGCCAATTACAAATGCTTTAAAACATTTCTTTCAGTTATTCCTGTCTGCTCTGCGCCATAGGTAACCCGGGTAGAGCTCAGGCCTAAATTACTGAAGACTTTGACTGCACCTAGTAGTTTAGTGACTTTACGACTTGTTGTGGACAAACATCCCCAAGTAATAATTCACTTTCATACACTGCAGTAAAAAGCAAACTTCTTTTAGGAAGCTAGTACTGTCCTGCAATACCATGGGGGTGACACTTAAGAGGAGACTCCCTCATGAGTACCAAATTTTAGCCGCTGATGTGTTCCTCTGCTCCACCCACAAGTTCCTGGGGATCAGGGTGTCCCTGTCCTACTTCCTCATATCCAATTTTGAAATAAAATATCAGGACTTGGAGACTGAGTCCCTACTTCCTGTAATGGTTTCTGCAACGTTTTCTTCTTGGTTGCAACAAGCCAACCAGATTGCATGGTAGTGTGGGTCCGACATGGTTGACAGGAAAAAAGAAAGCTCCCTCAGCCACTTAAAGGGCCCTATTTTTTCATTTCTGGTACCGTCAGACTGCCACTGGTCCACCATTCAGAAATACCTAATTTATGAATCCCTTCAAATACCTTCTGAGCATCTCTTCAAACATCAATTTCTCAAAAAACGCTGAACTGATATAATTCAATTCACAAGAAGTTCTACGTTTTTACCAAATTTGGTGTAATTCCGTTCAGCCATTTTTTTATTTTGTATCAGTGAGCAAAGTTGAAACATTTCAGAAGAAAAATAAATATGTCCAACTGACTGAATCAAAGACGCAGTCAATGTCAGCCAAAAGTAGAGCCACAGGGTGACCAAGACTGTCCACGGTGGCTATCGCGTTATGAACCCAACAAATGTTAAGGTGTGTAGCGAGCCGGGGCATAAATCCAGCCTGATCTAGGTAGACCAGGTCGGGGAGATGTGCCAGCAGTCTGGTGGTGAGCACTTTGACCAAGAGATTTGCTTCTATATTTAATAGAGAGATTGGTCGATAGGAAGAATGGCTATCCGGCGAACTACCCGGTTTTTGGAACACGACAATTTCCGCATGTCTTCAGTCAGGAGGCATGAGTGCGGTTTGGGTGGCTTTGTGTATAGCTGCAAGGCAATGTGGGCCCAGCAGGGCCATGTAGACGTTTATAAATTTCACAGGGGAAGCTGTTGGGGCCTGGTGCTTCTCCAGAATGTAAATCCGTAGTGGCCTTGGTCAGTTCCTCTAGGGTTAGAGGGGCTTCAAGTGAGTTCTGAGCCTCCTCTGAGAGGGCACGCAGAGGGAGATCTATAAAGAGATGCTCAATCTCGGAGGAATCAAGAACGCCGCAGGCCTTGTATAAAGACTGATAGTAGTTTGCAAAGCTATAAGCGAGCAACGCTGGGTCCGCTCCAAGCACATCTACAGAATCTCAGAGTCCCGCAAGTGGGATATGTTTATTTTATTTATTTATTTAATTAAAGAGTTTTATATAGCGCTGGCTAGACCCGAAGGTATCAGAGCGCTTTACATGAGAATCAACAATGTAAGAGAAAAATATCAACCATTACACAATACATCAAAAAAATAGGCAATACAATTAGGAGAGGTGGGAAAGGAGAGATAAAAGTGGTGGAGGGGGCAGGGAAGGTGAGAAAGGTAGTGTAAAGGAAGAGACAACAAGGAAAGACAAAAGGAAGTCTGTCTAAAGACTGACTGGGTAGGTGACGACCAAAGGAGGGAATCCATGGCCCATCTCCCCTATAGCTAAACCAGGTAGCTCCATTGGGCACCAGACAAAATAATTCAATCTCAATACATTGAGTGAGGAGAGAAGGAGAGAAATAAATAGAGGGAGGAAGTGGGAGGAGACGACAAGAGAGATGAAAGGAGGTCTGTCTAAAGACCGACTGGGTAGGTGACATCCAAGGATGGAATACCCGGCCTGTCTCCCCTATAGCTAAACCAGGTAGCTCCATCGGGCGTCAGACAAAATAGCTAGATCTCAAATGACGAGGGAAAAATTCACAGATAAAAAGGGTGAGGACTAAAGGGCCAGGGCAGGTGAGGGCAAAGATTAGAAGCAGGAAAGTGGAGAAGAGTAGAATGAGGAGGGGAAGGGGGTAGAGGGAGATAAGGTCAGAAGAGACGCAGGAGGGTTTGTTGCGGCCGTCATTTTAGGCAGGTACAAACAGTATTTACATGTGGATCAGAGTTACAGGATTACAAGTTACATTTGTTCCAAGAGCGAAATAAACATAGGAATTTGGAGTGTGACAGGGGGGGAGGGAAAGGATGGGGGAGAGACAAAGGAAGACTGCCCAAAGACCGAATGGGTGGGTGACGTCCGAGGAGGGGGTCCCAAGCCCATTACCCCTATAGCTAAACAAAGTAGCTCCATCGGTCATCAGTAAAATAGCTACGTCTCAGCTGATCTGCCTGCGCTTGTTGACTAGTCTAAACAGGTTTCCAGATTTGTTGCCCCACTGGTATATTCTACTTTGCGTAGTGAGCCACGCATCCAGCCCCTCATCCATCACGACGATTTGATACTATTGTTGAAAAAGGCGCAGCTGTCGGTGCGCCACAGTCCCATCTTCACCACAGGCCCGTCGTTCCATGGCCATGATTTGTGCTTCTAATTGGATTAGCGACTGTCTTCACTGTCTTTGCTCAGCGGTGCAAAAACTAATGGTAAGCCCTTGCAGGGTAGGCTTCATGACCTCCCAAAAAGTGCATGCCGAAGACACCAACCCTTTATTATGAGATATGTAATCTGAGATCGCACCATAAACTTGAGTACGGTATGTTGGGTTCTGCAAATTCCAAGTTGAAAGCCGCCACCGGAAAGTGGGCCAGCATGGGCGATCAAAAGATGGATGGCCCCAGGAGAATGATCCAACAAAACCCTAGGTAGAATCATAGCAGCTGGCACTCTATGAACAAATGTGCCTGGAACAAATATGTAGTCTATCCTAGAGTATGAAGTGTGGAAGAAGCATGTGTAGCTGTCATTCGTGGACGATTTCTATTTTAACATCATAAAAACATTTAAATCAATTTTAAAACCGATTTGTAATAAATGTGTTAAATATATAATAACATTGCTCCAACGGTCATACTATTATATGGACTTTTCACACAGATTTGACAAAGATAGGTGTAGAAATAAAGAAGTCCAGTAGACAGTTCTTGTAGTTGTAATATATTCCTTAAGTTACAGCTTATTAAGTTCCAATGTAAGTCTTAATATAAGCTCCTAATATAAGCCCCACCAGGAGAGGCCTCCTGGCTGCTCAGCCCATCTTCTCTAACAGCTCTCTCTTCAAGTACAAACATCCATAACATTCCAAATGACATCATATAGCTAGAGCTTCAGGCAGCGAACAAGGGCCAGGGAGATGCATTACATGAGAAGCAGATTATTACACAAGGTTTGCCAGGTGAATATACTTTGGAAAATTACCCATGCTTTATAGGTGCACTCAATGGAGCTCTAAAAAATCCTCGTAGTGACTTGTGATGCTGTTACTCACATAGACCAATCTTGCGCCTTTGTAATAAAATAATACTGGAAAAAACTAATACTAAGTATTATATCACTGAATACCTGTCACATGGTTTATATTATCACTTGAGGACACTCATTGAATGACGTATTATTTGGTTTTCATCATGAATCAAGAATGTGTTTTTGCCTGGCTTATGAGTATACCTTTATTCTAGTCTGTCTGAAAATAATTCCAATCAACACAGCGAGAATAAATTATCACTGCAATCTGCTTGTAAGCACTGAATTAATAAATACGTCTCTCAATAAAACGGGGGTGGCATCACGAATCCCTTGGTGTATCACCCATACTAATGAAGATTTCTAATTTGCCTATTGATGAATCAGAATGTTGTTAGTGTATCTTGCACTATGTGATTGCGTTGGTAGTTTGCATTACAAAATGGTGCAAGAAAGAACAGGAAATAACAATAGGCAGTTTCTAAACTCATAGAACACAGAGTTATCACTTACCTAAGGTATTGAATTCTATATTATGGGAATCTGAACAGCACTTTCTTTATCCCTGTGAGCCTAAAGCACTTAAAGTAATCGTGTTTGACTCTTTTGATATGTCATAAGTGTATGCACTTAGACTAAGAATAAATTCAAGTATGTGCAGAAAGAATTGCATTTGTTTTTATTCTAGTGAATGTGAAATTGAAAGGAAGCTAGTTCTACTTTCTGAGCAAATTCAGAGGACAAACGTAAAACAGGATATATTTACAATGTATAGGGGACTATTTAGGATTTGTAATTTGAATTAAAGATCTACATGGAAAAATAAAGAAAAATGGAATCCAAGTTTAAATTGAAAAATGGAATACTCATACGAACATGTGCGTAGAAGTCATGCCAATTCAAATGGCAAATACACAGCTTGCTTAAAATAATTTAGAACTGGATTAAAATATATTTCACAAAATAGCAAAAAAAACATTTTAACAGTGTGGCAAAAGGGCAATTTTTCCGATTAAATTTCATGAAATTCCGTAAAAATTTGCAAAATTGCGAAAAGTCGGTTCAGGTATGTTGCATGACTTTTTTTTATGTGTGTACATCTCTCCTAAAAAAACGCACTGCTATCCAGTCATGGGTTCTCACAGAAGATGTCTCTCTGAGAGACATTTCCTTTGAGAAACGGCCTACTGGTATTGACTTCTTTCTGCAAATTTTCAAGGAATTTCTAGAAATGTACATAATTTTATGAATTTTCAGGTGTAATCAAAATTTCACTGAGGGCTGATTCAAGTGCAATTTCTTCCAAAATGGAACCAGCTCACAGCACAAGCATGATATAAATGCAAATATTATGATTAAGAATTGTCTTATTCTATACAGATAAAGGGTATATATTCATAAGCCAGAACTGAAATCTCAAGGAGTATGCACCAGAAAGTGGCCCAAGTCTTGTACCTCAATGTCTGTGCACCCAATTCCCAATAATGGCTTGTGTCACTTTGAAGGATGCCCTAGTGCTTGCAGTCAGCTGGAGCATGGTTAACCTCCCATGCTTCCAACCTCTTATGTGCCTACAATACCTAACATCCAACCATCATGATGGAGGACCTTTGACCTTAACCATCTGGTGTTAGCCACTGGACAATTACTTCTGCCTGGCCCTGTGTCAAAACTCCAATGTACCCATTTCCCAATACACAGTCTTCAGCCATGTAGAGTAGTTGACCAAAGGGCCTGCGCGTAACCTGCCATGTATCCAATTCCACAGTTCACAGGCTTCAGCATGCGAAGAATCCTTTGACACGGTCCTGTGTCTAATCTGCCATTTAACCAACCTCTTCTGCCTTCACCTGTGCATAGTAGGCCAATGTGCCACTGTAACACACTTCAGGTGCAATGACTGCATCAACCTCTACAAAACTAAAGCAGATGTACACGGCCTTTGATTGTTTGCAGTGGGCATCTGCAGCTCGACTAGACCTGCCCCCAGGCACTGTGCTGCCCCTGTGCCACAGAGCCACATGCATACGCCCTTTGGCCAGCAACTGCTGCCTGTGATCCGTACATCAGTCCAGTGCTCACTCTAAATTAACTTTGCCAAACACAGTTGCTCTGTGATTATTTTTTATTATAAATCTGTTTTCAGGATTTGTCAAAAAAGTGTTTTGCTGAATCCTTTGGCCCATATCACTCTCGTTTCTGGATGCATTTTTGCACCGGCATTGTATTTGCTCTGGCTCTTTTACTTTATCAGAATGCAGACTTTGGTGCTTGGCTTCCTGTAATGTCCATTGTAACAAAGGTTTTCATTTGCTACTGCCAGTCCATGCCTAAATGCTGCACCTTTATGAGGCTCCATGGTTTCCATATTGGAATATTATCTGCATAAAAGGAATACTATTGCATCTCTTTTGAAAGGCATAAGTGCCTTTTTCTTGTTAGGTTAAACTTCATCCAGGTATTAATAAGAACAAACAAAACTAAAATTGAGGTTCATTACCCATATGCGAATTATGTGTTTTTCTATTAAATATTTTGAAAAAACAGATAAAACAAACTACGAAACAGATTGGCTGACTTGCCCCAATAATTTCAAACAGTGACATTTAGTAAACAATCTGAAGAAAGGTGCAAAGGAATGATTCCTAGAAACGATGACAAGTACCTCATTTTGTGAATGAAACATATGTTTGAGAGCGTTTAGGATTAATTTATTGTCATCCACCACAGTGTATCAGAGCTATGCATGCCCTTCACTGCCATTGAATGGATGTAATATGTAATCATGTAACCATTTATGTAGTCTCATTGGTTTTCACAAGCCTTTGTAATGGCCCTATGGTAATAAATGTTGCAAAACGTTATGATTCGAACTAAATGGTGGCATTACAATGATTGCGAACACACCAGAGACAATATAAAATTGTGGGCCTGTGCCCATGATGTCACTGGGGTGCAAAGGACACATAGTATAAGCAGGACTCCTGTGGCATACTGTGCTCAGAAGGCTGGTTAAGTGCTGCAAAGGTTTGCAAAACCCAGTGCGGAACTACAAAAGGCACTGCATGGGGGATCCGTGTGCTCTGGGACTGAGTGCAACCACAATCAAAGAGCAACCTCTTCATGGTACCGCTCACGTGCTGAGTAAAGGGTGGCTTGTGACAGAGGACCTCTGTAGGCCGCGTTTTCTGGTTCTTCGACAATGTGTGCAGGTGGAATTGCAAGCACTTGGTAACTCTTGTGGGAAGTGACTAAAAATGGGCTCACACAGTGCGGTCCCACAGTCTTGGCTATGTTCTGACAGTCAGGTGGACACACTAATAGGGCATTCACCCGGCATGGAGGGGTGTGTGAAGTTGTAACACTGTTTTACCCATCCATGAAAAGTTGTATATAAATCACACTTATTTCAAAGTTTTTTTTTAATGTGCCACTTCTGTGTGAATATCCTGACGTACAGCAATCTAGCGTGAACCATATCCATGGTTCACGCTAAGAAAATGTCTCTCCGTAGGAAATACGTTACATGAAACAGTAAGAGATATTGCCCAGCTTAATGTAATTGGGGATAGAAAACATTTGCATAAAGTAAACTTTCAGAAGATTAGCCTGCATACACTTTTCGGCTTGGCTCAATTTGATTGTATTAAAAGCGATCGTGCTATAATTGGAATATTTTCACAAAACGGAAAAACTATGCAATTATGATGTAGGAAACTTTGCTGTCTCCGAAAAGGCCAAAATTCGGATCCGTGCAAAACATTGCATAGGAAATATTATTTAGGTCCCCTTACCAGTCTTTGGACTATGAGGGTGGAGAAAGTTACGAAAGGGAGCCTGCAGTAAAAACCCTCATGTCAAGGCCAAAGATTTACCCCTGAATGTTTGTTCAGGGGCTGGCGGTGAATTGTTCTGCAGAAAGTGTTACTCTTGGTATTAAGCGTTGATCAGATAGTCAAGTCTATGGATTAACCGAAGGAGGATATTAACTAAGTTTTGACTCTTTAACTTAGCAAAAAGAAAATGTTTTTATTTCTCAATTTTAATTCTGACATGAGCCAGGCCCTTTCATTTTTCACACAAAAAAATCTTTAAAAAGTGCATTCTTCTATCTATACCTACATAAAGCAGCTTTTAGTCAATCCTTTACTTACATTGGCTGTTTTAGTGTCATTTGATTTTTGCTTTTGCCCACCATAGCAATTAGACTGCTCCCTTCATTCATATGCTACCTCCAATGTCAGTGATAGCTTCTGCCTGTGCCTATTTATACATAATTCACTTTTGTTGCAAGGATGGTGGGTCACTGTTTCTGTTAATTAGTTTTGCTTCATGCCACATCCTTTATTTTTTTTATTTAGTTTAGTGAGGGCCCAGCAACGCCCCAAGCATGAGTGTGCATACAAACACACCTGTGACATTGTTGCAAATGCTTCATATGACAAAAATGCATAAAAAGGTAGCCGACCATTTGTGAACATACATTTTTTGTCTTTGCCAGTGATTGTTTAGCTGCGGTATATTCTACTGGGGAGAAACTATTTTCTCACATATATTTATACCTTGAGTTGTCTCCTTCTTAGTAAGTTTACCATAGTGTAAAGAGGACCCAAATGCACAATGATTTCACAAATGTTCGAGGAAACTGTCAGGTACTCAGAACGTGTGTTATGTGTGAGAATAGCCCACACGGCTGAAATCCATGCCAAAGTTTGCAAATTGCACTAAAACGTTGGCATAAGCATTTTTCAAAATGTAGATTTTTTTAAACATTATTGTCCCTATTCAAATGCTCAAAACATTCACTAAGAAAACTATCAGAGCAATGAGACCTCCCTGCCATGAAATCGCAAAATAACTAACTTTCCCGAGTCCCATTGAATTCAAGCCAGCCTGGCTGATGAGGGGTGATACCAAGAAACCGGTCCCAGGATGCTTATTTCTGGTCCAAGGAGGACCTGGCTTGGCAGTTTAGGCTAGACTGTTTCCATGAGGGACAGGGTCAAGACTGATTTGCATCTGGCTGGGCCCAAACTGTGGAGGCGTGGTGAGCAAAAGAACCATGGATTAAACCCAAATCCTTGTGACTGGGGTGAATACTTGCATTGTTCAGCATTCCATCCATCATTCGTTCCTTTTACTGGTTCCAAGCAGGGCACCCACAACACTATCATCAGGGGTTTACAATTAGCCCTGACAGGCCATGATTGCTCTCCACTTGTCCCGCTTTTCTCTGATTTCAGGCTCTTCATTTTCCTGCCCACACAGACCTTCTGGGGTCTTGCTAATGATACATGTCTCACAAGCCTTAACAATGAAGCATATGAACAGTAGTTGAAAAGTGGGACAACTAAGGCCCGGCTGGGCCAGGTTGCTTGGGGGTTTCTGCATTGTGCTCCTGGGTTCATGGACATTTTATCAAGCCCACACCACAGTTAGACTTTCTGAAGGATAGTCACATCCTGTGGTGGAGCAGTGGAAAACAAGAAAATAACTTTAGCCGGATCTGGTGTCAGACCGTTTTTCAGTAAAAATATGTCAAAAGAATTGGAGTTTATTTTGTTTAAACTCACACTTTTGTACATTCAAAGTGAGACCGGCATCAGCCAGCAAGTGGCATAATTGAGTAAGGACTTTGTCATGTTGTCTTTGAGTGGCTCTAAATACGAGCATCTCATTACTAAAGTTAAACGCATGTTTGACAGGCTGTACTATGCAGCAAATGACATCCTGAAAAGTTCTGCCCCTGACAACACACCAAAACTTAGGGCCTTATTTAGACCTGAGTGTACGGATAACTCTGTCACAAATATGATAACTATCCTGTCCGCCGAAATTTAAATCCCATAGGATATATAGTCTTTTGTATTTGAAAAAGCCAGTAAGGAAGTAATGTACCTGCAGTTTTCCTCTAGTACAAGTAGATGATGCGCCTTGTTCAGAATGAGATGAGAAAAGATTTGGCACCCTTCAGCTGGGTGATTATATCTGCAATGTGCAGACCATTATGTCGTTCTCTCTCAATTGCCTCGCTAGCTTGGGGTGTGTCAATGCAAATGCGCATGACACCTCCACTGTCTTTTTTGGGCACTACCATAATGCGTGAAACCCATGATGTTGGACCAGTAAAGTGTTTAATGATATTATGTTTTAACAGCTTTTCCAGCTCTTTCTCAACAGCTTCCTGTAAGAGAAAAACAATTTTACAATGTTGTTTAGCAACAGGACGAAGTGAAGTTGCACTTTCATGATCTTAAGCTATCCTAGTCTGTGAAACAATTATGGGAACTCATTTACTATGTCATTTATGTTACATTTAATGGAAATCAGACCCATGTCTGTCGAAGTACAGAAAGTATGTAAACATGCACTTGGCGAAGTACCTTTAAAAATATGAATCAGTCCTTGTACCTTCATCTTGTTTTGTCCTGTGATTGCTACAAATGATCCTTGACTTTTCAATGGTGTGGAGGCAGCCCACATGTATTCCTTTGTCTTTAAAGGTATGACACAAAGCACCGTTGACAGTTCATTGGCCTTCTCAGTTGCCATGATGTTTATTGATGAACGTCTATTGATTATAAAAGGTGTGGAAGAACTATTCACCTTTAATGGGTTGTATGACAGATGCAACCATGGCTAAACCACACGTGCCTCTACCACGCATCCTAAACCAAAAATGTATCTTAACCATGCTTTCCTTTACCAAGCATGCCTTTACCATGACATTGTTTTGTAAAGGCATCAGTGATAAGGGTGTATGTGTGGTTAAGATAACCACTACCCTGACCCCCATCTCTGCCATAAGCCCTAAAATGATATCCCCTACCTTGCTCCCCCACCCTGACACCTAAAACCTGCCCTGCCCTGCCCTTAAAACTAACCATTCCCCTTCCCCCTTCCCTGAGCCCTAAAACCCTGCTGATACCATAAATGACCCTGATCCCAGCCCTCTCGCTCTGAGCCCTAAAACCTTCCTCTGCACTGTCCATCAAACTACCCCAACCTCTTCCACTACATTAAGGCCAAAAACCCTTTCCCCAATTAAACAAAACAACCCCTACCCCCAACCCTGAACCCTAAAAACGCCCCACTCCCAAAAGCTTTCCCCCATAAAATCTCCCCCCAAACCCAGCCCCATCCCTTAAAACTACCCTGACCCCCGATCCCCACCCTGGGCCCTAAAACCCTGCCCCGTCCTAAAAGTACCCTGACCTTCTTACCCTGAGCCCTAAAAGCAGTCTCCATCCCTAACAACTACCCCCAAACCTGTTCCCAGCCCCACTTACTTGTCCACATCCGTCGAGTCCCGTTCTGACGCCTCCTTGCCCATCCTGAACACTAGAGTGCTATCTACCTCAACCATGCATATGCGTGGCTTAGGCAGATGAGTTGTTCCGGCAAGTGTGGTGGTGCTTGTGTTGTTCCGGCATGAGTGGCTCTGCCCACAATGTTCAGGATATTCCCCATTTAATGTGGTCTTGGGTCAATGTCCAAATAAACGTGGTTGTTTCACATGGCGATCTCACTAGGACTTTTCTCTGCATGAAGCCAAACCCATGTGCTTATATCATTCACCAGTCGACACCATCATCGCACACCCATCTACTTCACTGTCTGCTTCACACAAATGTTGAAGAAGCTTTGGAAGATGAATTGGAAGATGATTGGCTTCATTTAGTTTCCCCTTGCCTAAATTGGTGTTACCAGTTGGTCTTGTGGGTGTGGCTAGAGGATTTCTGGAACTTTCAGGCATCCATTTTTTCTTTTCTTCGTACCCCAGTCATTTTCTCTTTCGCTCTGCAAACTGTTACAACATGATTTTCTTTCCCACAATCTTTGCATGTTTGTCCAATTGTAAGAAATGTACCTTCATACAGAAAGGAGAATCTGCAAAGGAAACACAATTTCTTTTTCCTCAGAGATATCTCTTTGTGGCCTTCAGCATTGTGCCGCTGCTTACTGTTCATGTTCAATGCTGATTCACTATGGGCTACTTCAGCTTCCATATCAGCAGCGTGTCGCTCTGCACGTTCTTCGCTCTCTCCAGACTGAGCATCTGTGTAGCATACATTGTCTAAATGAGACTGAAAGGCCACCATTGATGACTCTGAGTCAGATGGCTTCGTCATCACTGAATTCATTGTACATGCAGTATTTGATGAGGGCCTGAAGTCTTTCAGCAAACTCATCCATCATTTCTGCTGCTTGCAGTCTGGCTTGGCTGAAAATATATCTTATAGTTTACATTTGCCATTTGATTGAACTTGATTCCTAATACGGACTTAATCTGATGGTTAGATATTTCATCAGTTTGGGGTATTTCTTTTATTGCTTCTTTCACACTATCACCTGGAAGGTTATTCAAGTATTTAAGATCTTTTTGTTATTCTGTACTAATATTCACTCTTTTGGAAGTATTGAATGGAAGCAGCAGTTTTAAAAACATTGCACCATCATAACCACCTATTGGACCTCCTGCAGCTGAGAGCAAGGCTTGCTCTGGCACCATCAGCTGCCCGTTCAGACTTGTTCCATTCATAAAAATCTCTAAGCCCCAGCCAGGGACTTGCATCAGTGTTGTCGCGACTACCATGATGTTGTATGGCATATTTTTCATCTTTGTCGGTGAGCTGCAGTTTTGTTTCTTGCATTGGCTCACTTCCATCTGAACCTTCTACATTGTCCCTGGTTGTCACTCCCTTTAGTGTTTCATGGCATATGGATGATACTGCTTTTGGCTCACTTTCTGCACCCGGCTATCATGGCCTTCTGTGTGTCTCTTTACCTGGTTGGTGCTGCCTTTAGTGCTGATGTACTGTGTCTATGCTGGCTCTGTGTTATGTTGCGGCGTAGTACCTCTTCTTTAGGTACCAGCAGGTTCCAGTCTGACTGGGACTGAACTCCCCTTAGGGCTTTCACCTTCTTCAACAGCTTTGCACTGGCTGAAGTGGCGCTGTGACTCTACATGCACAAACTGTTGACTGCTTCACATGGACTGAGGTATGCGAGGCATGCATGAGCAGTTTGCTTTACCTCAGCAAACTCTCAGGGAAAGCACTCTCATTACTTCGGGTTGCAGATCCCCTAATGTGTTGCCTGTCGTAGCATCCTCACCAGCCCGGTAGCATCCAAATGACCACGCCACACACGAAGGTGGAGAAGTGTGGCTCACTGGTTAGAGGAGGCAGACCCGGACGCTGAGATCAGACCCTGGACCAGGGTTTAATTCCCGACGCGGCAGGGTCTTGAGCCCAAAATGTCCACGGACTCGGTAATTCTCGCTTCGGTGCCTACTCGAATCACAGGTTCACACTCTGCAACTCTGGGCAATAGCTTGCTTAATCTCCACTACGGCCCCCCGCGGCGGGATGCCTGGCTTTCACCTTGGGGATACCCAGTAGGGGCTATCTCACAGGGAAAAACCAGGACGGGTTCCCAATGCAAAGCGCTTTGAGACCTGGCGGTGATATTGCGCTATATAAAAACCCATCCATCCATCCATCCAAGCTATGTAGTGCCCATCTTTATTCTTCAGAGGGCAGCCGTTAATTAACTGTACGCATTGCATCATGAACTTTATTAACCACACCCAAATTACTGTCATTATTCTACAGAGTCCATCAGGGACCATGTTAGTGCCACTAGACTTTTTTATAAAACACTGCACTGGAGTACTATTTTTATACCAGCAGTCCGGAGTTTTTGTCTCCTTCTGTTCACCGGCAGTAAGGAGTCCATGAGTCCTGCTCTTCAGCAGGAGGCAGGAGCATTCTTTTTCTAAAAGGGTCTTCTTCTTCATGTGTAATCTTCCTAAATCCTGGAATGTTCTCAGGTGGGCTTCCAAAGGCACCACATTTTCACTACACACCTATCCATCCCCTTTCAAAGCATTTTAGAATTGTTCAAAATGGTGAATTTAAACCTTGGTCAGCCGCAGCTCCCAACAGAGCCTTTAGTTGCATCCTGAATAGACACAGCAAGCTCATCACTTTCTTCAAAAATTTCAGAATGGAGTCCCTCCTAAGTGTAATGTGAGAGATCTGGTTGACACCCTTTATTTCTCTGACAAAAGCATGTTCAGGCTTATCAGCAAGTGTGACTTAATTAATGTTAGAAATGTGATCCCTGGTTGACTAGGTGTGAACACTGGTCAAATAGTAAATGCAATCCTTATTAGGGTAAGCAACAAGCAAACCCCAAATTTACCAGTAGTCAACTTCCTGGTTGCTTGGCAGAGAGTAGTCCGGCTTAACTTAGAAGCAATATGTAAAGTATTTTTGCAACACTTCAAACAGTAAAACATTGAAAACACCACACAAAAAGGACCCACACCATGTTAGAAAGCTGGAGCTTTATTTAAATAACAAAACAAGACCAAAATGATGAAAGTCCAATCAGTAGAACTGGAGTTATTACATTTTATAGAAAAAACTTAAACTGCAATATAGCACTTAAAAGAATAAAGCACCATACTCGGCTACGTGGTTGCACTGGGCCAGGTCAAAGAAAAAATTTTAAGCTGACCATGATGGAGCATGGGTCGGATACAGTCCCAGATTAGGCCCACCAAAGGTTCAACTTCTCAAGTTTGGTGCCACATTGGAGAGGGTCACAAAGAGCAGGGAGAGCATAGCTGTTCGGCATGGTGCAATAAGCAGGCCATGTGTCGTGGACAGGCAGACTGGCAGTTCTTGTTGGTGGTCCACAGCAGTAAACGATGCTTGCTAGGTGAGGACATGGGCTGGTGGTGGCTCGTGCTGAATATCTGGATGAGCGGCACGGTTCTGCTGTGAACAGGCCTTTATGCAGTCCTGAAGAGCTCAGAAGCTTGATTTAAGAGCCCGCTGAGCCATACCAAGGGTCCAGTATCTGAGGGACAGCACTTGTTGGTTAGGAAATCGCTGATTCAGGTGCCGTTGGAGTGCCTGCTATGTTGCTGAGACTCAGATCAGGAGGCTAGCAGACACTCTGGGGTGCTGGGTTCAAGATGGGTTCAAGTCCTGTTCCTCTTCCCCAGGCAAGAGGGCAGCTGACAGCAGCCCAGCATAGCAGGGCAGGAGTTCCTTCAGAGCAGCAGGCCAGCAGAGTGTCAGTCCTTGAAGTAGCACAGCAGTCCTTCTTCCTAGCAAAGTATCCACAGGGCCAGAAGTGGACTGAAGTAGTGGGGTTCAATGTCATTCTTCTGTATACAGTTGTGTCTTTAAAGAAGGGAGAAGCTTCTAGAGGCATGCCTTTGAATTGACCTGATGCCTTGCTTTCCTGGCTGATGCTTAAAATTAACTTCTGGGGGCATGCAATCCTTTAAGTGGAGAGAGGACACAGTCTAATCAGGTGTAAGTGAGTATGAGCCCAGCTCCTCCCTCCCATCCTGCTAGTGATGGCCCATTCAGTCACACCTAAGCTCCCCTTGCGTGTTGCTGTGTAGGGACAAAAATGCCAACTACACACAGTCATGTGACTAGAGAAAGGTTGCTGGCACCAAATGGCTAAGGCAAGAAAATACCAACTTTCTAAAATATGCCTTCACCATATGTTAGGGTTTTAAATTAGGATTCCCGAGACACCAACAGGAACTAGTCATCTCTTCCCATTTGGAAATTACACCTATAATATGTAATAAGGCTGTTCCAAGTTGCTGGGGTCAATCACCTTTCTTACCTGGCCATCGACGGAGTCCTGGGCTTGTTTGACTCCCTCCCGCCGCCGCTACACCCTCTAAGCGGCCGCCGTGTGGAGGACAGAACTACCCGCCCCAGACTCCCTAGCGGCAGCAGCCGCCACCGCGAATCTCGCGCACGGAGGCGCTTCAAATTCCTGCACAGCCCCGGTGGAGCGGGGGCTGTTCCAAGTTGCTGGGGTCAATCACCTTTCTTACCTGGCCATCGACGGAGTCCTGGGCTTGTTTGACTCCCTCCCGCCGCCGCTACACCCTCTAAGCGGCCGCCGTGTGGAGGACAGAACTACCCGCCCCAGACTCCCTAGCGGCAGCAGCCGCCACCGCGAATCTCGCGCACGGAGGCGCTTCAAATTCCTGCACAGCCCCGGTGGAGCGGGGGCTGTTCCAAGTTGCTGGGGTCAATCACCTTTCTTACCTGGCCATCGACGGAGTCCTGGGCTTGTTTGACTCCCTCCCGCCGCCGCTACACCCTCTAAGCGGCCGCCGTGTGGAGGACAGAACTACCCGCCCCAGACTCCCTAGCGGCAGCAGCCGCCACCGCGAATCTCGCGCACGGAGGCGCTTCAAATTCCTGCACAGCCCCCGCGTCGCGGGACGCGCGCGGGCGTCGCCGGGAGAAGCCCGGGACAAGGGCGGGCCCTCTGTGGCCCTCAGAGGCACAAAGAGGACGGGACGGGCCACCACTCTTGGTTCCATCATAGCATAAGGTACAGTCAGGTTCTATCCTTTGAACCTCTATTGCTTTGAACAATTTACTGTTGTCGTCCGGATCCAGACCATAAACTATAATGTCCACCTGGGAAGAACTGAACGACCTCTGTGGTACAAATTATATCCCAGATATTATAACACCCACCAGAGCGGCTAGAGATACTGATTTAGTATATTTCTCTCCCCAGGCATCTCCCGTTATAACCCTCTCTCCATCTAATAAATGCAGCTCCTCTCTACTCGCTCCCAATCCAGTCTCATTTACGTTGGATAAAGCAGAGACTCGACCAAATGATTCCGCATCCCCCCTTCAAGTGACCCTCCTGGCCCAAATAGAGCGACTGCTCATCACTGCTCTATCTCCATTGGTAGCAAAAATAAATGACTTGGGAGACAGGTTGGCCAGAATTGAAAAAACTGTAACTGGGTCATACCCATCAACTGGTAATATTGTTACCCCCTCTAATATTCACCATAACACCCGTGAAAGGTCTAACAATGCTCCCAGGATAATTGAAACTTGCAACTCCCCTCTGATACCACCCACTCATACTGGAAAAAAAGCGACTTGTAATTCTGAACATGCCCCACATAGAGCTCATATGATCCCCCTAGAGAGAAGCCGTCGCATTGATCTACCCCCCGAAGCTGCCCCATACGTCACTGTTCTCTCTGGGGTCCCCCCTCTCAGACCGGGCAAACGCGAGCTACACCAGGACCTACTGAACAAAGCCATTTATTGGCTCAAAAACAATAGATCATTACCATCTACATTAGACGGCGGGATAATGAGCGTCAGAAGAGTGGGGTGGCTTGGTCATCTACCCAAAAATGTTTCGGGGGACCTGATCTTAATTAAATTTAAATATAGGAACATTGCCCCCTACTTGAGATCTACCAAACCCAAACCTGGAGATGGTTCCATCTGTATATGGGACCTGCACGATTTCTATCCTGGTCCCCGAGCACCGAATCACCATAACATCGGGTGAAACAGGGGGGATTCTGCGTATTTTGAGTTTTTTCTTTGAATAGTAGTTTTTGTTAATTTATTTTAGTTGGGTTCAAATCAATTCATATTTTAACTATGAAATGTATTGTTGAGATATTTTTGTATGAAATGCATTTCATTTTGTTGCTTTTATGGTTTTTAAACTAAAAAGCCGAATAAAGCTTATTTTGATCCTTGATCCTATGTAATAAGGCAGCTCCAATGTTATCTTATGGGAGAGATATTCATTGCAGTAGTGAAAAATAAATGTAAGAGCCTTCACTAAGAGGACATGTAAAACTTAAAAGTACCTATCCAGCTTTTTAAATAAATAGGTTGCACTCTGCACTCAGGTCTGTCCACGGCCTACCCTAGGGGTGATTTATATGTATTAGAAAGAAAGGTTAGGGCCTGGCAAAAAGATTATTTTCGTAGGTTTAAATGGCGGGTTAAACGTGCACACACAGGCTCTGCAATGGCAGGCGTGAGACATATTTACAGGGCTACTTAAGTGGGTGACACAATCAATGCTGCAGACCACAAGTAGCATTTAATTTGCAGGCCCTGGAATCAGTTAGTTCACTTTACTAGGAACCTATCAGTAAACTAAATATGCTATTTCGGGATACGCCAAGGTTACTATGTTTTAAGCAGAGAGCAAAAGCACTTTATAACTGGTTGGCAGTGGTAACATGTAAAGAGTCCTAATGCCAACAAAAAGACATTCAGCAACAAAATGGGAGGAGGAAGGCAAAAAGTTTGGGGATGACCCTGCAGAAAGGACCAGGTTCAACAATTGGCCCATGCCGATTTCTCCCCTTTCTCTCTTCCCCTCTCAAAAACAGGCTAGTATTTTTCCAAATGTAAGGCTTCAATTTACTAGCTGGTTTGTAGAGTGATTAACATGGCCCAGCAGGGTAGTTTAAAACTTGAATCTCTGTGGGGGCTAATTCAGAAAAATATTGCAGCTTCCAAAGTACATGAAGAAATGCAAAGATCTTCAAATTGATATTATTTTTGCAGTTGTAAATTTTTTAACCTAAAATGATGGTAATCTTTACTCGAGGTTGAGCAAAGAGAAAGTTGATATTTGATGCAGCTTTCACCTAACATGCAAAAGCAGTCTAGTACATCAAATATACAGTGGACACTCCTTATAGTTAAAATTGAGATATGTATTTCCTGTTTAATTATTAATTCACAGGCCATAATCAATTTGTACCATATGCAATAGGCTACTTATGTGCTGATATGGTGTTGAGTTGACCAATAGTCTAATTTGTTCAGCACGAACACGGGCGTTTACACTAGCGCTCTGGTGATCATCTAATCAGTGTAGTGCCTTTTACCTCAGCTGAAAAGCAGCATACCTTATTTTAAAAGTTGGTCACTGGTGATTAGCACTGAAAGCCATTTTATATGGGTTTAAAGTGAGTGAGGCTGAATTAGAGAAAATCTAGTGAAGTTAAGCAGGTCAAAATCCACTGCATGTTAGTTAATTGTTTGTCATGTTTTTCCAGTGTAGTGCAGTTTTGGCATACCTGCCTGATGTTGAATGGTAAATCACTGAAATCTTATAACACTGGTGCCAAGGCTGTATCATTAGGTGATGGTTAGTGGGCTACTTCCTCTTCCTGATGTTTCACAACCGTGTGTTTCAGTCCAGTTCTCTACACTCCCTCCATTGATGACAGTACGTTTCTTCTCCATAAGCCTCCCCAAACAAATGTGTTCATTTTTAGTATCAAGTCAAGTCAAATAAAAATGTATTCGGCCAAAGGCCATAAAAGCATAGCATAAGAATAAAAACATAAAATCCATTTCCTTTTACGTGTTAAAAAGAAAACATGAAAAGAAAGAGCCGAACTCAAGGAACAGTACATTACGTGGCATATCTATTCCAAATATAAAAAGCAGTTTTAATAAATTTAATACAGCAAAGCACAAATCTCAGGTTTCATTTATAGAGAAGGGGTCCCAAAAAGAAGTGTCTCGGCTCCATGTATAGTATGCAAAATAGGATAAAGGGACCAGTGCTTTGTGCTGGAAAGACATCGCACCCATAAGGTGGGAGGTCCAACTCCAACCTCTGGTATGGGGAAAGCAGATTTTAAATGAAATGTTTCTGGCATGAGTATTGTTAACCAATGCCGGTGGGTTGAATTCTCTATCCAGCCTAGGTATGAGTCCTTACTATATGTTGTAGATATCAAGAAATATCTAACAATGGAGGTTTTGGCCTCGGCGGATTCTAGACGTAAATGTGTACAATCATCCAAATAGCACGGTTTAACACGCTTTAGGACCGCACCTAATCATAAAAGAGGCCTAATGAATGAAAGGTATATTTTATGAAGGATAACTATGGAATCCAATGTGTCTTGTCTAAAGAGAGGCAGTCAGCAATGCAGGTTCTAGCTATAGCAGTCACAGGTCAGGTGTGCCCCCAATATTTACCTAAAGCAATAGCGGGGCCAAAACAACCAAATCTTCCAGCCCCAATTTCTAGTGGCTGCTTGCATTCCTACTGAATATGGGGTGTGCAGCATGCAAGGGGTGTTTGAAATTCAGGTAATTATGCAAAGTTTCATGTAAATTAAGCAACAGTACATGTAATTATGTGAAATGCATATCTGCCATTTTACACTATGTTTCATCATTTAAAATTACACAAGGACACATTTAGCCACTCATTTTATGTTTTTACCTTGCACATAATAGCACGAAGTGGCATAATTTCCAGAATTGTGCGTAACAAGCATAGTTCAAAATTCCCAAAATTACGTTGAATATTCTGGCATAACTTCGCCCATTCACAATTTTTGGAACAGTGTGTTGCTGAGCACATCAAACCCTCTCTTACTACTGCGCAGGTAGTTTTTCTTTTCCTGTTTTATTTAGTGCAAACTCTCTTGACTAAATCACTTGTAAAAACGGAACTTGCTCCAAAGCAAGTCGATGGGCAACTACAATTCACCCTCTTTATTGTTAATTATCTCTCTGGTTATTGTTCTCATGTGTTGATCTAGCATAGGTATTTCACAATTATGTGAAATGGAGAGATGGCACAATAATGCAATATTCTTCACATTAAAAGGAATGTATCTATGTTGCTGTCCAAACTGAGACACCTTACTTGTAATATATCTCAATGTAAATGCATGTATAAGAGTATTTATATCAAAACCACATCCCCAATCAAACATGCTGGGGGTGTTATCTGTGATTACAATGCAGTTAATGTTTTAGGAACTACATAGAACTTTATTTATAGAATAATGCATACATAAATACATATTTATTTATGTGTATAATATGAAGTAACAACTGAATAAATATGCTGCTCCTGCAATAAACTCACATTTATTAATGCACACATTACTTAAGGTTCTCTGTGCTAAGATTTTTAAATTGCTATACGGGATCACATATGAAGTCAAAATCAAATATGTTTTGTTTACTAAGTGAGGTGATATGATGTGTAAGATTTCTTTAAAACATATATTTTTATTTGATTTTTGAGAGAACACCACAGATTGGCACAAACATGTACCCATGTTAACCAATAAACATTACAGGTGACTACTGTCTGGGCAGCAATCATTACATTCTCCAGCAATGATATACTGAGAGCAGGTGAATAATCAACAAACGATAGGCCATTGCAATCAATATGGGTAAACATATCCTCAGGCTTAAGTACGTAGAGTCCCAAATTCCATATCTGACACATCAAAATTGTGATAGTCAATCCACCCACCCCAGACTTTACAGAACGTACGTGGGCACTCTCGAGTGCTGTATGCGACCTTCTCACCAGTCATATACAGGTCTATCCCCTTCCTGCATTCGGACATAGATGGTGGTTCAGGGGCCCCTTAGTGTTTTGCCACATCCCTCTTTGCTACAACTAGAACTAAGTTAAGAACAGCAGCTTGGCTCCTGGGATATCAACAACAAAAGGATGTATTTGTGTTCAGCAGGGAGTGCTGCGCCCACCACCTTACCTAGTTTGCGTATTACTTTCTCCCAGTATGTACATATTTTTAAGGCAAGCCCACAGGGTATGTAGGAAAACTCATCATCGGGCTTCAACACCTCAGACACTCTGGGTACATCGTCTTCCCAAATTTATGCAAGCGTGCGCAATAAAAATAAAGCTTGTCAAAAACTTTAAACTGTATGAGTTTCAATCTGGTTTGATTGCCACTTCTTTCGGGTGGATTAAGGATGCCTCCCAATCGAGAGCAGTCATTTCCCTTAACTATGATTCTAAGTTGGCCATCAGAGTCTTCAGGTTGTCTGGTACATTATTATTGATCGTTTTATAAACTGCGGAAACAGATTTTTCCATCAGCTCCACCATTAAAAGCCTGTCCTCTAGGGGGCACATATTCAGGTAGGTCCAGTGCTTTATTGTACGCCCTCCATACATGCCTGAGCTGTAAGCATCTGAAATGTTGCGAGTCATGTAGCTGGTATTTCCATTGGAGGGGTTTACGGATGATAAAGTCTCCCTTTTACAGAAGGTCCCCCACTATGGAGATTCCGATAAGATCCCAGGTGAAAGCCCTGGAGTTTCTCCACCTCTCAAAGATATGCCCCCATATATAACGGGGTATTCCGAGTGACCCCCACAAACCCACCCTATGAGTATTTTCATTGAAACCCAAGATTCAAACATTACCTGAGTTTCAGGAAAGAAGGAACTTGACCCTTCCACTAGAAAAGTAATGTATATAAGTAGGGTGGTCGCCTAGGGCACGGCTCCAATTATTGATAGTAATGAGGTGAGATGCTCAGTAGTAGTCTCAGACGTCAAGGAGGGCAATACTCCCTTTGTATTGGTTCTGCTGCACCGTCCTTGGGGTCACCATAGGGCATCCCACAGCAACCTCCTAAGTTCTTAATCAATCGTGGTTAAGATCGCCTCAGCAGTAGGTGTTCTGAAGTACTTACAGGTATTTCAGCGGGGTGACCATCTTAATCATGGCTGCCTTCTCCAATATAGTGAGGGGCAGCTTCCTCCAGCATTCCGTGTCAGCCCGGTATGCAGTATGAATTTTGAGAAGAATACACTCCAGTCTCCTCTCCGAGACTGAGGCACATGATAAAACCCCAGATACTGAAATCCCTCCTGGTCAATGTGCGGCATCCCAGGAAGGACCGATGAGCGCAAGCAGCCAACAGCAGGGAAAAACAGACTTGTCCCTATTTATGGTGTTTCTTGAGTGGACACCGTACATGTCAAACACTCAGTATGTCTCTTGAATTGACTCTTCTGGGAGAGTGAGATATAGAAGGATATATTGTCTGCATATAACAAGATCTTTTCCCCATCTATTAGGGACCCAGTGGCATGAAAACCTAGAATGGAAATGCTTGGGTGTGCTTGGGCTAGACATGCCAGTGGTTCCAACACCAGATTAAGCAGTATGGGGGACAGGGGTCAACCCTGATGGATTCCCCTCCATATGGAGAAGTCTGCAGAAAGAACTCCATTCAATCGCAAAGTGGCCATATGGGCATGGTGTAGTACCACTACCCACTTCAGAAAATGGGGTCCAAAGCTAAAGGTCTGTAGAGACTGCAATATAAAGGCTAATAGACAACATAAAAAACATTCCACATCTAATGAGATAAAACCATGAGAGTCAGTTTGGGTTTGGACCTCAGCCAACCAATTATGGAGTCTGCGAAGATTCTACCTAGACAAGTGCTCAGGCATGAAGCCGGATTTGTCTCTGTGTAGGATAGGGGATAAAATGCCTGCTAGTCTTGTGGCTAGTACCTTAGCGAGTATCTTAGTCTCTATATTAGGTAATGAGATATGGCGATATGACCCGCACCTAGAGGGTGGCTTTCCTACTTTAGGTAACGCCACTATTGTGGCCTTATGCAAATTGAGTGGAAGTACTCTGTCTTCCCGGGTCCTCAGATACATATTGAGAAGGTGAGGAGTGAGTGCCAATGCATTACTCCTACAAATTCTGCTGGGATACCATTGGGCCCTGATGTTTTATCATGATTTAGTTCAGCTATGGATGCATGTATTTCTACAGGAGAAATTGCCTTCCCAAGGGCATTGCAGATTTCTTCTACAACGGTTGGTATTGACACTTCATGCATATATCTAACATTTCATACTGTGTTGCCTGTGTGTGCACCTTATATAGAGTCTTGTAAAAGGTGGCAAATGTTGTGTGCTCCTTCTATGCAGTGTACTCATCTAGCCTGTATCTTCCAGAGGCTAGCCATGCTAGCAATTTCCCCGCCGTGTCCCCGGTTTCATAGAGGAGGTGTTAGGTGGGCAGTATCTGGTTACGTGCCTCATTTTGTATCAATCCTTTATATTCTTAAGGCATGGCCTCTACTTTTCACAGATAGAGGGCGCTAAATTAATCAGCTTCTCCTGCTTCAGCATGAATTCTAATGGCTCCACCTCCCTCAACGTCTTCTTTTTCTTAAAGGCAATGATACTCTCTACTCTATCTCACTGTTTTATATGCCTCCCATAAGATTAACATGGAGTCCACTGAGTCTTTATTTTTGGAGAAGCAGAGTTCAGTTTCCGTGCAGAGTGCACATGCACGTGCTATAGTCTCATCCTGCAACTCACATGCATTCAGTTTCCATCCCCCCCCAGTGCCCCATGATTTCTGTCCCAAGGTAACCCAGAGGCAGGCATGTTCAGATAGCTCTCTAGCTAGGTATTCAGCACATTGAATTGCCCCTCCCTCTGTGGCCAGTGTGAAGACATAGGCTAATCTGTAAACACTTTATGCATACCCCAATGGTAGGTGTAGTCCCTGATTGTTGGGTGGTGATGGCGCCTTAGGTCAGTGAGTCCCCGGGTCGTGGCAATGTGGGCCAGGGATGTTTCCCTAGTGGTAAGCAAGGGAGTTTCAGACCTATTCATTTCAATAGACATGAGATTATTAAAGTCTCCCCCAACAATAGGGTGCGACAAGGCGGTTTCCAATAATTTTCCCATCACCTTATTGAGAGAGGGTTGCTGGAGTTGGCAGGGTGCATAGATACTTAGAAGTGTAACATATAGTCTACCCCACGGGCCCTGCATTGTAACTTATGTCCCATTAGGGTTCACCTATGCTTTCTGGACACAGAAGGAGGATGAATTCAAATCTGAATTGCCACTCACAGGAACCACAAGTCAATTCTGCATGGGCTCGAGTGGTAAAAGGCCCCCTGGGTTAGGAAATGACATTGAGTCTCCCTCAGGTTGGTCTCTTGCAGGAGTACTTTGTCTGGTTTGTGTCGCATGATGTATGATTTGACAATGCCTCATTAGATCTTATTGCCTAAAGCATTAATGTTCCATGTGGGCACAGAACGACCCAGCAGGCCTGGCTCGAGGGTGTGTGTCATGGCTGCTCAATGAGATAAAAGCATCTCTTGAAGTCCATTGTAATAGAGATTGCCTCAAGTGTGTGGTCTCACCCATGGCTTGCATAGAACATAAACCTAACAACAGCAACTCAAAAAAAAACATTCTCATCCCCTCTCCCTACCTCCTGCCCCCAGTACACATACATGTACTCATCAGGTAAGAGCAAATGAATCACAGTACCGCACCCAAGAGGTCTGTAACCCACACATCCCTTAACCCACTAATAGAAATCTCAAAAAGCTATGGTAAACTTTAATACCATTCTCACACACACTAACCACTCAGGCCATGGGAACAAAATCAGGAGACAGGTGGGGTCTCCCATTTAATCCACCACTTCACTCGCTATCTACTCTCAGCACTTGGTCACCACACTCACACAAAATGCAGAGGGCAAATAGATTATAAGGAAGTGGAAGGGGAAATTGGAAGAAGGCATCTCCAGTGGACCTCTAACATATATCATGACCATGCCAGCACCCTGCCAACTAGTGGGCCTTCGTAGCTCTCCCTGATGATGAGGCAGCATCATAATCCCATCTGGCCCTTCTCAAGATCATCGTGTTGTGATTGCCCGTTTTCCAGTCTCATTACTGCACCGTTCAAATTAGAATAGTGCTCACCAGGTAGGTCTCTTCTGTCGAGTCTCCCTCTTGATCTGGTCCTGTCTCACCTTGATCTATTTCAGCTCTTACGTTTTGAAGATCAGAGTTTGGGTTTAGTCTCCATGTCTGCTCCCCCTGATGGCCCCTCCTGATGACCACCTCGTCACCCCTTTCCAGTCCTCTTCTGAGGTTTCAAATAAGTGTGCTTTGTCAAGGTAAATCACTTTGCATTTGGAAGGAAAGAGCGCATATATTGGAGGCGCATAGATCGAAGCTTGACCTGGACCGCATCAAAGAAACGTCTGTTTTTGCACTTCTCTAGAATAATCAGGGAACACCATAATGGTGGAGAAATCATATTTGAGCATCCCAAGCTGTCATGCTTCTCTTAATATCATGTCCTGATCATGGAAATTCAGAAAGCTTGCAATTAGTGCCCACGGAGGGGCACCTGGTATCAGTTTTGCTACCAGTGTTCTGTGGGCACTCTCTATGACAAAGCAGGTAGGGAAATTGCTAAGGGTGAAGATGTCACAGAGCCATTGTTCCTGCAAACTGGGCATGGTAGAGCCATCCCTTTCTTCTGGGAAACCCACAAATCTAAGTTTGTTGCTATGTGCGTGGTTTTCGGCATTGTCAACCCTTCATTAGCAGATCTTTGGTAATTGCTTTCACCATCACCAGGTCTTTCTCATTGCTATGTGTTGCAT
Source organism: Lissotriton helveticus (assembly GCF_964261635.1). Classification (NCBI taxonomy): domain Eukaryota; kingdom Metazoa; phylum Chordata; class Amphibia; order Caudata; family Salamandridae; genus Lissotriton; species Lissotriton helveticus. The sequence goes on along the minus strand of NC_136068.1, from coordinate 870,916,714 downwards.
CTTCTAGCTCCAATATCCATTCCTTCAGTGCCCTGACTCTATCTACCACTTTTCAGAGATCCTGTCTTAAAATGGAAACATCCATGCCCACCTCTATGATTTTAGTGTGAAGCATTGACCTGGACTTCTGAATTGCTGCCAGGAGCGCTGCATTGTCCGGGAGTGTGTCCTCCACACCTCCTTGAGGGAGCTTCACCTGCTTTGTATATTGATCTATCTTTCCCTGACGGGTCTATTTTGAGTCTTTGCATTTTGACCTTTCACAGAGGAGTGAAAGCTGCAGGTAAGCACCCTTCCTTAGCTCAAGGGCTGATGTGGATCACATAACCACCAGTCGCCATCCAATAGTATGTACATCACCAGTGCGTTGTATCAGTCCCCCCAATCCGAGCCCTGAGGGCAATAGGGTTTATGAGTCACTATTAGTGTAATGGACGCCCCTTTCTAATAGAATCGCACTGGTTCGTGTGAATGCTTTGCAGCCAGGAATGCAGTTGCAAAACAATTGCAGATTACCAGCCATTCCAAATTATTGGTAAGCCATTTGCAATCAAGAAGGGGTCCCCAAAGGACCCCTTCATCTTTGTGAATGGGGCACCAACATTTTGTCATGGCAGGCAGTGCTCCCAGGGACTACTGCCCACTCTAAAAAAATTGGAGAAAAAACTAATTTTCATTTCTGAAGTGCATCCTGTTTTCCTTTACAGAAAAATAGTCTGCATTTTAAAAAAACAGCTTTATTTAAAAAGCAGTCCAAGATGTGGTGATTGACCCCAGCAAGCCACCATCCCTGTAAGTGCTAGCCATTTCAAATGGGTCACAAATTGCGACCTGCCTCATGAGTGTTAATGCAGCAGGTCCCTTACCACCCATTTGGGAATGGCAAACAGTGTCTGAGACACTGTTGTACATCAAGTTTTGCAACTCATAACTTGTAAGTCGCTAAAAATCACAATTTGCAAGCCCTGACGGTTGTATATGTGGCCCCAAGTCTTATATATATTAATTCTCTACATCGGTTTACTCAAGGAGTAATCCCAAAACAACCAGAAAGAGGAAATATGTGCCAATATGTTTTTTTTCTTTTTTTTTAGATAAGGCCCTACAAGAGGATCCTAAAATACATACATTATCACAGGAGCAACCAGGAGCAAGGTCAAAGGTTAAAATCAAACAATACATAGAATTATATTTTCAAAGTCAATTCTTTATTCAAAAGTAGACATTATAAATATCAGATCATTTCATGTTTCTTTTACTTAAAAACAAAAAAATATATATATATCTCATAAACTCAGGTCCCACGCATACAATTCATGCCCACCAATCAGACCATCACACATTCCACAATGAAACACCATTCAAACTTCAAACGCACAAATAGACTTAATAGTACATAGGCGCCACAAGATGATAAGATGACAGGATGAAAATATGAGTTTGTCTACTTTGCCTACATTGCACTTAATTCCAGTTGTTTCTGTGGTACTTTGAGTATCAATGGTTAAGTGAGAGAACATTATAAATACTTCCTAGAGTTTGCTTGGCCCATAACGTTCTTTCTGGTGACCATAACTGGTGACATCAGGCACCTGCACAAGATTGGCATCCAAAGACCCATTCTCCGCTGGATCTGCTCTTTCTTAACAATACCCAACAAACAACATTGTTTACTTAATCAAATATAAAGCACTTTGGGGATCCTTCAAAGGTTTAGTAACGCATTAACAAACACTATACTTCACTGCATTATGTACTGTAAAATATCAATAATAATGAAGCATTTACAAAAATTGGAAAGAGATAGAATGCTCCTTTGCGTGGGAACTGCAACTTCTCCTCACTATGTAATAACTGGGTGCCATGCCCCTAAAAAACTTTATGGCTATGGCCCCTAGTGAGGTCTCCTTTTGATAAATTCAAATAAGCAAATAGGGTGTGCCCAGATTCATACTATTGCATCCCATTAAAAAAGAAGAAAACACTGAGGGAACTAACGAGCTGAATACGTGTGAGGGTGGTTGCTCCTTAAATCACAAAAATAACCTATGTAACAGGCTAACTGAAGAAGGGAAGTCTGTTTTTTGCAATCTTCTGACTTCATCTACAATTTCTCGTATTTGTTGTGTACACTTTCCATCAAATCTCAATTATACTAATGGGAGTGACTTATGTTACCAATAAAAAGGAGAAGAGGGGCATCTCCTGTTTTCGAGCAGTGATGGAGTCTGTGTGAGGAGGAGCCGCGATCCAGCCACCTCGCCACTGTTGCATGCTGGGCGAATCCTGATGCTCGGCGCTCGGACAGCCTGACAGCCTGACAGCCATCAGACAGCTGAAGCAGGAGTCAGCGGACAAGAAAACCACCCTAATCTCATGTCCACAAGTAAAGCACGGAGGCTTTACCCCTCGCGCAGACGATTAGGGCTATATGCGGAGATCTACCTGATCGTTCGGCTGTTGCTCAGCAAACGGGCTTTGTTCACAGCCGTGGTGTCAGCAGCTTTCGGCATAAACTCAGGAACTCCAGGGATCGTAAATTGTCAAACAGCGCGGACTAACGAGAGTCTGCATCCAGCAGCGAGGATGAGGATGAGAGGCCGGAAAACAAAACCGAAGCCGGCCATGATGCAGATGGAAGGTGAAAAGGAAGGAGAGAAGCCAGACCTGCTTGCGAAAGGTAAGAGGGACTTGGGGGCCACTAAAAAGACTTTTAAATTGAACCTTACGAAGGAGACTGCCTCGACCAATACCGGCAGCTCCCTTTCAATCAGCAAGCATTTCCCTGTACTGAGACCTGTTATACCAACAGGCAATGGGGACAGCGCGGTCAGTAAAAATGGCTCCAACAGTAGCCCCCAAGTCTCCTCTACAGGGATGGAGCCACAAATACCGCTAATATCACAGGAGGCAAACTTAGAGACCAGGCCAAACAATATGGAAGGAAGTGATGAGCCTCTGCTAACTCCCTCGAGTGCAGTCTTGGTAGGAGCAGATGAGCAGGAAAAGATCTTGACTGCTGTAAGTAATTCCGAGGGCCCACAGCCTCAGACTCCAGACAGATCCTAGTGCTGAATACTTCTATTCCGTGTCGGATGGATCATTATCAGACACAGGCACAGGCAACGAAGGCTCCTCTTCAGCAGAAGACTCACTGTCAGAAGAGAACGATAGCGAGGAGGAGATAGCTCTAAGCAAAACGGCCAGTACTGTCATGAGGAAGAGACAGACTAGACGGAAGCGGAATCAACTAAAGTGGGATTACACTGACTTCCCTAGCCTACTCTCACTTGGGAATACCTCCAGCATACCACAATTCGTGAATGCCGCTTCTGCCCCCAATAGGAGTAGGGATGAAGGGGATGCGCCCTCTCTAACAGCAATCCTAAACTCCATTAAGGAATTCCAAGAGGAGGTACGCTCAGATAACCTCTATGCCAAAGCCGCCTCCAAGAAACTACAAAGTGGGATGAGGAAGCTTAATAAAGCATGTACAGACATCGGAGACTGGGTTGCAATGGTGGAGGCCAGGACTGAGATACTTGAAGTTGAGGCCGCAAAGGCTGAAGAACAGGGGAACTCGCATGAGGCATGCTTAGTTGACTTAATGACCAAACTAGAGGACCAGGAAAACAGACAACGCCGAAATAACCTGCGACTACTGGGTATTCCGGAAGGAGCGGAGGGAGAAGACCCCAGAGGGTTCATAGTCAAACTTTGGTGAGCCGCATTCCCCACAGAGACTAATTGGAATTGGGACTTGGAAGTGCAATGGGCCCATAGATTCCCCTTTAATGTCAAAACTAGGTGGGGCGAGAGCAACACCAATGATAAACCCAGGGTCTTCCTAGTCTTCTTTGGAAATTTTCTTCTGAGGCAGATGATTTATGATAAGGCAAGACCAAATTCTTAGAAAGAGGCGAATGGGGTAAAGTTTTTTTGCAAAACCAGACTTTTGCAATGCAACCGTAGAACGAAGATGGAGGCTGGGCCAGCTGATCTCCCCATTCCAACAGCAAGGAGCACAAGTCTTCCTAATGAATCTGGCCAGAATGAAGGTCCTGCACGAAGGAAAAACAAGAGTTTTTCTCTCAGAAATAAAAGCTGGAGAGTTCTTAAAGGAAATCACGGAACGGAAGCGGAGGAACTGACTTATATTCTAGATTATGTTTTACACTAAAGTTTTAGGCATTAGGATCCCCAGGCCTCTAGTGATACTCTTTTTTTTTTGTGGTTGGGTGGCTGGAACTCATACTTGACATCCATCATGCAAGGTCATCTTGACTGCTCAATAAGGGCGGGGGGCGGGGGGGGGGGGGCACCAAAAAGACATAGACTGAAGGGCACACAGGGCACAAAGGGCCAGTTGGAAATAGATCACAGATCACTAGTTACTCCACTAAAAAAGTCGAGAAAAAAAAGGAAATAGGCAGGAATGCAGGAGAGTTAAGAGAATCATTAACCTAAAATGAATGATATAAATAAAATTAAAATAATATCTGTCAATATTTGTGGTCTTAATGATTTGGCAAAAAGGCAGAAAGTAGCACAAGGGCTGCGGGCATTGGGACCGGACTTGATTTGTATTCAGGAGACACATATCGAGGGAGCCCAGAAGCATCTTTTTAACTCACTAGGGTACAAAGTCATTGGGACTACAACTCAAGGTGCTAGAGTGAAGGGTGAAGGGGTGCTAGCAAATCACAGGCTTGATTTACAAATAGATAGGGTAAAGGCAGATAATCTTGGGAGATGGGTTATCGTGAGCTACTGTGTAGCTTCAAATTGCACTTTTACACTGTGCTCTATTTATGGGAGCAACCTAGACGATCCGGGGGTAATTAACTGGGTGACAGGGGAGCTAGCACACTGGCCGACTCCCATCATACTATGTGGGGATTTGAATTTAAACCTACCTACCTGCTGGCAATCAGAAAAGAACTGGAGATACACTGGGAGAAAACCAAGGGTGTTTCAAGCCATGCTAAACCTGATTGAGACACATGGTCTAGTTGATGTCTGGGCAGAATTGAGACCCAACCAGGAGGGATCTACTTTTTTTTCTGCTCCTCACGTGTCACTCACAAGAATAGATTATTTTCTCATTTCTTCATCCCTGATCAGTTCCTCTCAGATTGAGATCTTACCCAGATTTATGTCAGACCACAACCCACTAATGTTAACCCTGGATGGTCTAAAGCCCGAAAGCAAGAATATAACCTGGACCTTTCAAAAAGCGCTTTTGTATGATGTCAAATACAAAGCACATATGCAGAAGTGGATTCAGGAGTTCTTTGCGGCAAATTTAGGCTCAGCCCCTCTTATAATAGTATGGAACGCATTCTAGGCCAGGGTCAGGGGTGAGACCAATAAAGAGAAATAAAACTGAAAAAGAACAGGTGCAGACACTCCAGGATAAACTGACAGCAGAAGAAACTAATCTAGCTCAGGCAATAAAAACAGGAGGGGGAGTAGAGGCAATTCAACATGTGGTAGGGCAGTTAAGGCAGACATAGGCTCAGTCTTCTCAGAAAGAACGGCCGCAAAGTGGGCTGCGACTAGGGGGAAAAACTACAAATGTGGGGAACAAATAGGGCACCAGTTAGCGCTAGCAATAAGGCAGCAGACAACAATGAATACAATTACTGAAATTAATACCAACACGGAGGGGGCTACAAAAGACCCGGGGAAAATACATAAGGCCTTTGAAGGGTTCTACAGTGATCTCTACACCGAGGAAGATATTAGAACCATTGGAAAACAGGAGTACAGACATTGCGGAATATTTAGGTCTTATGCCCATGGCTAAACTCAACCCACAGGCACAGGAACAGATGGAGTACCCTCCCCTGTGAGAAGAGATACTAAGCGCGATTAGGAGCTTGCCGGATGGCAAGGCAACTGGTTTAGACTGCATTCCCGCAGAATTCTACAAAGTCTTTGAGCCACAGATTAAAAAAGCTTTTACACTAGTGGTTAGCTCAATCTTTGGTGGCGCTCTACCTCCTCCGTCATGGTCTCTTACAAAAATCGTAATTTTTGCACAGAAAGACAAATCTCCACTTGAAATGGCATCTTATAGGCCAATCACTTTAATAAATACAGACTCTAAGATATTTTCCAAAATATTGGCTAGTAGAGTCTCTCGAAACAATACAGAGTTTAGTCTCCGATTGGCAGCATGGGGTTTTACCCAAAAAAGGAACAACAGAACATGTACGAAGAACAATGATGCTGTTTGATGCAGAAAAGGTAGCAGGAGTCCCGATCGCGTTAATACTGTTAGATGGCGAAAAGGCTTTAGACCGGGTCTCCTGACTTTTTCTATGGGAGGTCTTAAAACGAGCAGGTATGGGCCCCAATATGCTGCAGGCTATTCAGGCACTATATAAGACCCCTAAAGGCAAAATTATGGTTAATGGAAAGCTGACAGAACCCATAGAATTTCACGTGGGACGAGACAGGGATGCCCCTGCTCCTGTCACATTCAGAGTATGGTTGACTAACCTTGAAAAGCCGGGTACAGCAGAAGTGATAATGAAGCTAGTTCACCCCTTCCCGATTAGCGGCACTACCCGTGAGTTGTAATTGCACACTCCACAGATATTACTTCAAAAGGGGAAGGGGAAAACTGGAGAAATAAAATATAACACTGTGGCAGCCAGAAACCATCTACAGTAGGGGTTGATATGATGTAGACCACACTCTTATGTCTGCTTCCTGCTCCCTTTGTCAGCTGCCACAAGCCTCCTGAGAATAAAGGGACAAAAAGGTAAAAATAAAGTAAAGAAAAGAAAAAGAGTCTGGTTTTGATAGCTCAGAATATCTTTGCCTTAGTCAGATAACTAATGCCAATGTATAAAAGTACATGTAGATATCTACTTATATGTAGGCGTCTTCCTGAATCGTTCTGTATGGAGAGCTCTCAAAACGCCAAGAAACTCGGAGCCACAGAGTTAATCCTCAACACTCTGTAGCCAAAGAGTACTTGCGTGTGGAATCCGAGCCTCTCAACGGCTCTGTGATGAAAACATATGGATCTTGCTTCTTTCTTAATTTCCTCAGAAATGGCAACCGAAAACAAAATGAGAACTATCCCCTAAATACACTAGTACATTACTAGCGCATAGCGGAGGGTCTGAGCGAGAGCCCGAAGGTAAGAAAACCCTTTAAAAAGCAAAGAGTCAGAGACCCGAAATAGTAACAGCTCACCGCTTTCCAGCGCGACTCGAGCCGCGCCTCCACGATGCCGCTAGAAGGGTCAGAGTTCCCTGATGCGCTCCAGCGCGATCGTGAACAGGAGCAATAAAGTTAGTTCAAATACCCCCGGCACCATCAATATGCCGGTGGGCGAATTCAAGCAGTACTCAAAACCCCCGTGGGCGGAATGAGAAGCCGCTTGTAATCTTCTCCTTCAACTCGATCAGCCGTAACAAACACAGGTGACAAGCACCAAACTCACTGAGAAGAGGAGCATATATAGGAAGTGGAGGAATGGAAAGTAGAGGAGAGAAACAGAAGACAGACCACTGTCCAGGTATTCTGGGACATGTAGTCAAAAAGGCAGAATCTCACATTCATTCCTTTCTACCTGGCTGAGATCATGACAGCTCCCCACTGTTGTTTGCCTTATATATCAATCCACTCATCACTAAAATAGAAGCAAACCCAGAAATACCAGCAGATATTAGACACAGCATATGTACCAAAATTATGGCATATGCTGACGACCTGTCAATTATCACACCAGATCCTAAAAGTGCCATTAAGGCCCCGGAGAGAGAAGCACAGGAATTTGGGAAAATATCGGGGTATGCTCTAAATAAAACAAAGACACAGATAATTCTGAACGAAAACATAACCTCGTCTGATAGACTAGTTGTCTCCAAAGCAAAGTATTTGGGTGTGAATATTACGGCCAATATAGACTCAATAGTTGAAGAAAATCTGACCCCATTATCTTTAGACTCGAAAAAAGCACTCAGGAAAATTGATAACTTATATTTAACTCTAATTGGCCGGTGCAGTGTAGTAAAAATGACCTACTTTCCGAAGTAATTATATTTTTTCAGAACAATTCCCCTAGAATTCAACAATGCAACCCTCCAGCTATTTGAGCAAATATTCTGTCTATTCATATGGTCTTATTCCAACACAAGGAGATCATACAAACTACTGTCCCTACCTAAGGAGAGCGGAGGCTGGGCACTGCCAAATCTTAAGCTATATTGTTGGGCGACTGTGCACCAGTATAGTCCTTTTTTACTACACTACATCATTGGGCAGACACACTCTGGGCTACCCTCCCCATACATGGCTCTACTTGGGGAAAACAGCAACGGATACCTATGGAGACAGCTCGAGTTTGAGTACTTTAAAAGTGTTCAGTTCAAGTCTTTAAAAAGCGCATACCGGGTCTTTTCTAATTTCTGGAAACTTTTTGTCCTCGGTAGACTGAACTATTACACCCCTACTAAAAATAACCCAACGCTTCCTTTAATCTTTGATGATTCATACCTACAGAAATGGTATAATGCAGGCGTAACTAAACTGGGGGACGGGACCTGATCACCCGGACTGAGACCCGGTCCTTTTTAGAACTCAAGACGCAGTTTTTGATGGAAGAAAATCAGATCTTTCACTACTACGCTGTTAAGAACATTTTAGCTCACAAGACTGGTGGACTAGCTGGCTTTGATAAAATAGAAATTATTGACAGAATACAGGAAAATAACCCACTTCAGATCGGAGCAATTTACTCTAGCCTGAATGAGAAAATGCCAGACGATATGGGGAAAATTGACGCAAAGTGGCAAACAAAGGTGATCATTAACCAGAACGTCTTTTGCACTGCACTGAACCTAGCTCACAAATACTTACTATCCACTAAGTTGCAGGCACAGTTTTATAAAACAGGGTTCTTTCTTTATATTACACCTAGCAAAATTGCAAAGTGGGGAACTGGAAGAGGAACACTATGCCCCAGATGCCTAGAATACTCAGCGGATCCGGTACATATGTTCGCTACTTGTCCAAACCTGAAACCACTCTTAAAATAAATACAACATTTTATGGGGGTGGTGCTGGGACAACGTATACAATTAACTCCGTCTGTTTTTGTACTAGGATTGGATGATTGTACTCGGGTCGGGGGCCCTTTAATTTTTGTAGCAATGACCATTTATAGGATCTGTATTGCGGCCCACTGGAAAGACCCAAATCCCCCATCATTTGCACAGTGGCAGGCAAGACTACTAGCGACATGTAAACTAGAGAAGGCTATTTACGCCAAAAAAAGCAAACGAGCTAGAAAAAATGGAATGGCGGTATGGGAACAGCTAGGAAACTGGATAGATGGAGTGCAAAACTAGATACCTACATGGGGTGCAAAACTAGATACCTACATGTTCAAGCAGTTCATTTTTTTTTCTTTTCTTTTTCTCTTTTTCTTCTCTGCCAGCAAACTAACGGCCTCACTTTTGCAGAATTCTACTTACTTTTTTATGCCTCTCCTATGCTGTCTAATTAATTATTGTGTATTGTATAGCTAATGTTTTCTTTTTTTTTTCTTTCCATTTTGTTGTCCTGACTTGAATTGGGAGGAAGGGACAGAATGGTGTCAGGGCGGGGGAGGGGGGGTCTTGGAAAAAGAAATGTGATGGAAACACTGTAATTTGATCTTCTTTGTGACGAAAAAATAACAAAAAACAATAAATAAAAAAAACTTTCAAGCTAAAGAAAATGTTGTAACCTAATTCCAATCCAGAATTATAAATAAAAACAATTTAAATACAAAAAAAAGCGAGAAGAAGAGATTAGCAATAAAACAATGGATTAAAAAACGTATGACTGACAGCAAGGATAAGCAAATACAGATGCTATAGCTCAAATTCCAAAATAACTGTGCATAACAAACAAAAACGATCATACCTTTGGTGTCGTGTCTCTAACAGACATTAAGAAGTGACATGATAATGCATCTTGTGGGGCTAAGAAGAAAATGGGAGGAGGATTTGGCACATCATATACCAGAGCTGGAATGGGCTAACTCTGCAACTGTGTCTAGAAATATGAGATTTTAAATTGATTCACATTTTTTTATTTACATGGGGCATATCTAACTTCAGGGAAAATAGCTTGGATATATCAGACAGTTGTGGCATGCCCTGGGTGTGGAAATCAAGGGGGAAGTTGCATTTGGTGTGGTCATGTTTATTATTTGAGGAATACTGGAAGAAGGTAGTATCCTTCATAAGTAATGCAGGGATCTACTGAATATGCCCCTATAGTCTATCAGCTATGGGGATTTCCAAGACCTGCTAAGCATAAAAGCACAACAGGGTTCCTTTGACTTGGCCCTGGTACTTGACAGATTGGAGGTAACTATGAACTGGAAGACACCCAGGCCTCCCAGGATAGCAAAATGGAAAGAGAAGCTGATTCGATGGACGGGTTATAAAAGCCCAGTATTATATAGTGAAGAAAGTAAGGGTAGAGGATCAATTAAAAGGGTACGAGCCTGGGATCATTTATTAGATTCCTTGAAAAATGTTGATATGGGTGATAAGTCTGGGGAAGAAAACGAGTAGTTAAGTACTTCACAATGGAAAAGAAAGTGAATATTAATGCAAAATAAGAAGTGTCTATTGGAAACATATGTGGGTTCATTAATTAGAGTCCTTTAAATGTTTGGAATTAAGTAGAAATGTACTTCACAAATTAGTATATGTAAAACAGAAGTGTGCTTTGAGAATTAAGATGTGTCTGTATATGCTGTAAAGATGACTGAACTAGAGGGAGGGAGAAGTTGGAGTAAGCAGTAACAGTAATTCTCTTGTTGTGTATGTTTTATTAAATTGGCAATAAAATTATGTTTTTTAAATAAGAAAAACATCATACCTTCACAGAGTCACTGTACTAATGGCTACCCCATGTTCATGGCAATTGGTGAATAAACAATGCCTTATTCCAACCTTCTAGATTCCCACCTAGCACTGCATTTTTACCCAGAGGTTTAGAGATAAAGAGAAGAAGCCCATGAGATGTCAATATAGAGAGCTCATAATAAGTCCAGTCGAAAGCTGTGGCAAATCTGACAATATTCGATCTGTGGCGTATGATACCACTGAACAGAAGAATGGATTAAGATACAGAGTGCTTTGGTGCTTGCAGCGTAAAAGTGCTCTCCTAGTGTGATTACAGGTGCTATGTTTTCAAGAAGACTATGAGCACTTACTGATGCATCTTGATAATTGGCTATTGAGTCTATTATAATTCACCTTAAGGAATACAGTTAGGCTTAGGCAAACCTTTTCTTACCACAGGCAAATCCTGAGTAATTCTAGTTTATATGTAAAAAAAATGTTTCACTCTCTTGCTTACACTTTTTCTTCTAATGTTCGCTTGCAGGGGACTGGCTCAGACAGAATTATTTTTGGTGAGTGGTGTAAAACTGATGTGAGGCCTTTTCTTCTCAAGTCAGTCTACCACTTGTATCTTGAATTACTTTTTTATGTGAATTATGGCCTCAATACAATTTTCACACCAACTGTCCAATGTACTTTGCAAAATAGGTATAGTTTTTTTTAAAACTGTACATTATGCAAATAAAATATGTTGCTATATGACCCTCCCTCATCCCCCATCACCCAAAAAATATTGCTGAGTGCAATAAGGGCACTGCCCCATTTGGAGCTGAGTGTCAATGAAAAACAGTCCATCAGATAATTTATCAACGCAGGCAAAGAAATGTTTACCCTTGACTGACCTATCAGTAAACTACTCATCCACCACATTTAATGCTGATGGACGTGCTAGCTTGTGCAGTACATTGTCCCAGAGATGTTTGGGTTGATTGACATTTGTGTGATTTGTTAATGCATTCTGTGTGTCATGGGTCGGTTTTGCTCCCATTGACATAATGTGGCTAACACTTCTAAAATCAATACTTTGTAGATGAAAAATTTAGGACCGGAAGCAGTGTCATAATGACCTAGAGTCAGGTGGGCACATTATCTTAGGCCCAGTAACTCATGAGATGAATACAATGTTGCTCCTAAATTAAAATATAAAAGGATTTAAGAACAAGCTGGTGACAAACTAGGGCATGTTCCTAATAGTTGTCTAGCTAAGTCTAAGTAAGATATACATTATGGCAGTCAACCAAATTGGCGCTCTGTAATCTATGCACAAATTGGCCGAATCGACAAACCATGTGTCACGAATACAGGAATACAGGGTGCAGAGGGGCGGTTGGGGAAACTTCATCTGTACCTCATCCTCTGCATGTCAATTAGATGTTGTACCAGATATGGCTTAAGAAACAATTAATAAAAATGGGGGCTGCTTAATGGGAGAAGATGAGTTGGAGCAGTGCTAGACTCGAACTTGATACTTTGTGCCATGGAGTTGGGCTTGGGGTTGGTCTGGAAAGAATACACGGTTGGCTAGATATAAATTGGATTAGAACACTTCACGTCTGCTACCCAAGATGCCGACTAACAAATTAAAACGTGTGATATATCAGAGCCATACATGCATTTCTACTGCCAACATGTATTTCCTGGCCATATTAAGTCTGCAATACATACATTTCTTATGCCTGGGAAAATGTATACATCCAAACGTATTCTAATATCAGCAGGGTGGAAAGATTCATTAACTGCTTTCTAATTTGGAAATCTTGAAAACATAAATTGCCATTTACCTCACCAAATATAAAGTGTTCCAGTGCCTAATTTTCAAAACATTAGCCAAACATGCCACACCAACTCATATATAATCAGTCTGCTCATAGTATTAAGCTCTTAGAGGACGCAGTTTTCTTATCTAGCAGATGATTCATGTCAATTTAGCATCCACATTTGGGAAATAAAGCAAAATGAAAAGTGTCATTCCTTCCCCCACGTCATAAAGAAATCTAGATACAAATGGTACATTGTGCACCACACAAAGATAAACTGCATCATCAAGAAATGTTACCAATTGCTTGTCTGCCTAAATATATTTAAAATCACAATCTCTAAACACAGTTTATGCATATTGTTTGGTACATGCTAATTCTCTAACTTCAGAATCCTAATAGTTTTGACTGTGCACTGCCCAAATATCAATTTCTCTAAAGCTTAAACAGATTGCTTAGAATATGATAGTTTAGTCAAATTCGTTGTTTTTCCCAATTGTTTGGCAGGATTGTGTTAGCTCTTCAAGTACAGAACAGTTGCCAATTTAACTGTTGCCATGTTGCTAATTTCTACAACTGTCAGCACGCATAAAAACGTGTGATCGTTTACAGAATAAAGAGATTTACAGCAGCGAGATGTCAAACAATAGGAACACATTTCTAAGAAAAGAATCCCAATATATTTATCTAAGCTTGAGCATAACGTCTTGGCTCCTATCCCACCGCATTTTAACTACCCATCATGTGCATTGTGTACTTCTTTTTCACATCAGATTGCTTTTTCTGTCACCTCCGCATTTCTTCTCTAACCTCTTTTACGCTTTTGTCGCATTTTCATCAGTTCTATTGATTGTCTTTTTAGGCAGATCAATGTTATATTTTGTATAATGGTATACGTCTGTGGAAATGTTTCTCAGGTTTGTTTTTGTGCACTAATAATGATGTATAATATGCAATTTTACACATGATCCTACTTATATAGACTGAATAAATATAACTGAATGTGAAATACATTTCATATGATGGATAATGTGTTTGATTAGGCCACATGTCTGCATCAATCTCCATTTTGAACACAATGGATGATACCCTTTTCACTCACTCCTGCTTCCTCCCCTGCGAACTTCCTCTCACTGTTAAACTGATGACTTAATGATGTGTATCATTCTTGCATTCTGATTTGCTAAAGAACCAATACTTTTGCTTGCACCACAATTTATAATGCAAGAATTACGTATATGGACGCCTTGATTGTGGGGGTGACACATGTTGTTAATTTTGTGGTTGTTCCTCTTTAACCCTTTGTTTCATGATGAAGTTGAGACTATGCACACAAAGAGCAGTGCATTCAGGAAAATACCTAAAAACAGAAAAGGGGTGGCTCTAATCAGTATGGCTGAGCCGGTATCTAAGAAAACAAAATATAGGTGCCAGTACTGATACAGAAATTGTTTAACAATTAAACACAACACCCGAAAAAGGAATTCAAAGCTGGATGCTGATTAGTAGCTTTTATTATTTAGTTCCAAAGAACAACTATATTTTAGAAAAACATATTCCAAAAAATAAGCAATATTACATGCTAAATAGAAAAATTAGGGGTAAGGGGAGCTTTCATCATATCAAGCATGTCACAAGCATACAACATTCAACCATTCAGGAACAACAAATTTTTTTTAAACAAGTGCAATATATTACAGTGGTTAATATGTTTGTGATAGACAAACAAACACAGCAAGGCTGGAGACGGCCACGGTCTGCAAAATATTTTTTAAAGAATATTACTAGAGAAATATATACAGAAGTACATTCATCACACCAATTGTGGTATTCTTAGTTTTTTTTGTAGTTTTAAAGAAAAAAGTTAACAGAGTAATGTACAACACTGGTGAAAAGCAACAGAGCGGTTCAAACGAGCTTATCACCCATGCAGACTCAAAGGTGGCTAGGGCCTACGCGTTTCGAATCCTGCAGATGTAGGAGGATTCTCATCAGGGCCTTTAATTATATCTATAACAAGAGAAAAAGAAAAGTTTTTTGAAAAAAGAGTTGATATATACAAACAGTGGATCAACCTCAGATTCCCCACTCAGGTCACCACCCCTCATCCGCCGCTTCCCAAAGTGTTAGGAATACTAAGTCGGAGCGAATGCATAATAATGGAAGCAGGCTCATGGTACGGGGCCTAATCAAAGTGGCTGAGGTTTAAGGACATTTTAAGATCTTACCTGCCTTGGGAGTAGGCGGAAATGCTATGTGGGAGGCTGCGTCGCTTAGAAGAATAGAACTGGTACCTATAAATAGATGGACACACATTTAATCAAGGCATGCATTTTAGTGAAGCAGGGCTGCAAGTTCTAAGGACCACTGTCTTTACCTATTCTTAAAGTGCCTTTAATTTCGGGTGCGACGTCCATCGAAAAGGGAATACAAGGAGCACGAAGTCTGTAAACATAACGGAACATAAGCCTTGGTTTAAAAGAATTACCTTGAAGCGCTAACTAGTAGAGGAGTAAACGTTGTCATTTCTTACCAAGAAGAATGGGCATTCAAAGGTGAAATTGCTGTACTCGACACCTTATCTGAGTTGTTTTCGGAGACCGTGACTGGTTACGGGGGGCGTGGTCCACCGAACGCGGTTTGTTAATTGCACACGGATCAGAAGCCCTGCAACGAGCAACACAGTGAATGAAAATGGACCATTTACACGAGTCTGACTTAGTTTGAAAAAATGGTCGGTATATTACCATAAACGCGGCGTGACCCGCTGGTATCATTTTAAAAGAAGGGTTGCTGTAGAAAAAACAACAAAGACCAAGTCAGTTACGGAGCCGAGTGGTGTAACCGGCTCACACTACGAGGCAATACTTATGCTGCTACTTACAAATAAATCACTCGATCGACGGCGTGGGAGAAAGTGAGCACTCTGGCGCGGGCGTCTTAGCTAGCAGAGCAGCTGTGCAACCGCCCATATATGCAGGTCGTTAATTGGTAGACGCCTACTTAGTTTCCAGTGTTCAATATGGAAACAGAAAACCCGGGACGGATTTGGGCTCTTCAGTGGTTCATCAGAAAAGAAGAATTTTGCATGCATAGGGGAAATAAAAATATTCACAGCTTGAATATTTCACTCAGTTCGTTCAGCCCAGACACCGAGGTGTCAAATTTGACTATTAAAAAAGCTTCCCGTTTTGACAAAGCGAGATTATGATCGCCACCACGAGGGTTTTTTTCCACTTTAGAAATTACAGTCCATTTAAGGTCACTCACAGTGTGTTGCATCCGCGTCCAGTGGAGCACCAGTGGGGCATTTTCGACCTTGTTTTTAATTCTCGATTTGTGCTGCGAGATCCGGTGACGGATCTCTTGATTGGTTTTACCTATATACAGCAGGTGGCAGGGGCATGTAATGCCATACACGACAAACTTACTCTTACAGTTACTAAAGGATTCGTGTTTCCAGAAAGTACCGTTGTGCTGGAACAATGAACCCTCGATAGAAGATTCACAGCAAAGGCAAGTTCCGCATTTGTGGTGGCCAAGGATGGGAGGCATCCCCATCATTTGGCGCAATGTCGCCGGTTTGGGTGCTGGCATCGCAGCACGAACAATGTGATTCGCAATGTTATTTTCCTTTTTAAAGGCAAAGAGGGGCATGTCTACAAGGCTTTCATCCAAGTCTTTTACTAGATGCCAGTTCTGCCTTATGACTTTTTTCAGGTGATTGGCATTTGGACAATACGTCGTGACACACACCTGTCGGTTCAGTTTGGGTTTAATTTTTCGTTCTAAAGTGATTTCCCGTGGTGTCCATTGTGCTCTCTTCATACAGCTCTTCACAAGTTTCTTTGGATAACCCCTCTCGCACAATTTAGATGTTAATTTGGCTGAATGATGTTGGAAGTCTTCTTTAAATGTGCAGTTCCTGCGAACTCGAAGGAACTGCCCATAGGGGAGATTTTCTCTGAGGTTCCTGGGGTGGTTACTTGAAAACATCAGAGACTTGTTTCTGTCAGTTGGCTTGCTGTATAGAGTTGTGGCTAGTTTCCCTTCAAAAGGGAAAACCTCCACGTCTAGGAAGGCGATCCTCCTAGTAGAACTGGAAATGCTGAATTTTATATCAGCTGTTCTGTTATTTAACCATTGATGGAATTGGTCAAGAGTGTCACTATCACCTGTCCAAGTCATAAAAACATCATCAATAAACCGGAGCCACGCTCCGATGTATTGAATGAAAGGATTGTTCTGGTAGATATACGCCTCTTCATACATTGCCATAAACAAAACTGCCAATTCTGGCGCAAAGGGACACCCCATAGCCACTCCTTTGACTTGGTAGTAATATTCACCATTGAAACAGAAGTAATTCTTCTTTAAGGCGAAAGCTGCCAGGTCCACAATGAATTTAGTGGGCACCTGCATCGGTCTAGGTCTGGAATCAAGATAATGTGTAAGTACTGCTATCGCCTCATCTTGAGGGATCTGAGTATAGAGAGCAGTTACGTCTAAAGTAACTAGTCTGTCTCTGTTTTCACAGAACTCGATTCTTTCTAGTTGGTTGATAAAATCGGTTGTATCCTGAAGATAGGATTTTACACTGGTCATGAATTCTTTTAAAAAACAGTCTACATATTTAGCTGCTGGTTCTAGCACAGATCCGCACCCAGCAACGATGGGTCTGCCAGGGGGATGGTCAGGATCTTTATGTATCTTAGGCAATACATAGAACATAGGCACTTTCGGATGTAGAATTTTGAGATATTCAAGCTCTTTTGGTCCAACAAAACCTGAGTCGAATCCTTCTTGTATGATAACAAAAAGTTCATTCTGGAGGTCAGTAGTAGGGTCTTTATTTATTTTGCGATAGCAGCTACTATCTGCCAGCTGTCTCATGACTTCGGTGGTATAATCATTGATATCCCACACTACGATCGCTCCACCTTTGTCGGCCTGTTTTATTATGACCGTACTGTCAGTTTTGAGGTTGTTAAGAGCTGTCATCTGCGCCTTGGTGGTATTATATTTTACATATTTCTTCTCTTTTTCCATCGCCGATATGGCCGACAGAACACTTTTTTCGAAGGTCAATAGGTTTTTTGGAACTTTACTTGCTGGGGGGCAGAAGGTGGATTTGTTCTTGAGGCCCGTAAACTCCATAGGCTGGTTACAAGGGGCTTCCCTAAAGAACAGGGTTAATCTTAGTTTCCTACAGAATTCAATGAATTCTGACTTCATTTTGACGAAGTCTGTTCTTTTGGACGGGACAAATGACAGTCCTTTGGCCAACATACTTTCCTCGTCAGATGTTAGAACTTTTTTTGATAGATTGAAAATGGGCGACGCATCTAATTTTTGTAATGCTGTCGTCTGGTTTTCATCTCCCACGGGGTGTTGGTTCTCACTCGTCCCCTGGGTAATGTTTGGCCTCTCCCTAAAAAATGGGGGTTTGACGGTTGATTTTGTTGTTGTTGGTTAACGTTCCACTTCCGGTTCCTATTTGGACGGTTATAGTTACTGGTAGATTCACTGTCAGTTCCTGATGACGATGTATCACTGAAGGAGATGAACTGCTTTCTTGATCTTCCCTGATTACCTGGAAGGAAGCGTCTCGACTCAGCTTTAGAATAAAAGTCGGCCTGCAATTTAACTGTTGCCATGTTGCTAATTTCTACAACTGTCAGCACGCATAAAAACGTGTGATCGTTTACAGAATAAAGAGATTTACAGCAGCGAGATGTCAAACAATAGGAACACATTTCTAAGAAAAGAATCCCAATATATTTATCTAAGCTTGAGCATAACGTCTTGGCTCCTATCCCACCGCATTTTAACTACCCATCATGTGCATTGTGTACTTCTTTTTCACATCAGATTGCTTTTTCTGTCACCTCCGCATTTCTTCTCTAACCTCTTTTACGCTTTTGTCGCATTTTCATCAGTTCTATTGATTGTCTTTTTAGGCAGATCAATGTTATATTTTGTATAATGGTATACGTCTGTGGAAATGTTTCTCAGGTTTGTTTTTGTGCACTAATAATGATGTATAATATGCAATTTTACACATGATCCTACTTATATAGACTGAATAAATATAACTGAATGTGAAATACATTTCATATGATGGATAATGTGTTTGATTAGGCCACATGTCTGCATCAATCTCCATTTTGAACACAATGGATGATACCCTTTTCACTCACTCCTGCTTCCTCCCCTGCGAACTTCCTCTCAAATTTTGCAGAGCACTGTTAAACTGATGACTTAATGATGTGTATCATTCTTGTATTCTGATTTGCTAAAGAACCAATACTTTTGCTTGCACCACAATTTATAATGCAAGAATTACGTATATGGACGCCTTGATTGTGGGGGTGACACATGTTGTTAATTTTGTGGTTGTTCCTCTTTAACCCTTTGTTTCATGATGAAGTTGAGACTATGCACACAAAGAGCAGTGCATTCAGGAAAATACCTGGCATACAGGTCCCAAATAAAATATTAGAATTTTTGTTTCATGGCTACTGGAATAGACCGACTGTATCTAAATACCCGTTTGAATTTCTACTCGTAAATTTGCTCACATATATAGTGATCGACACCTTAGATTTTCCTCATTCTGATGCCAATTATATGGTTTTCATATAACTGTCTAAGAGTTAACAGCTAGTTTGTGGAGCACACGAAAAAAGCAAATTATGAAGAAGCATAGGCTACACTTGTTTTCATCACTGTTAGTTTAAACTGTTCAAAGCATCACTAATTGAGAACTTCTGCTGGTGGATACATTACGGGAATGCTTTCCCTATGTCCTAAGATGACCTCTGAGATAAAATAATGTTGCACACTTAAGCCATCCTCTTCAATCACAGCAGTAGTCAAATCCAAAATGCTCACCGAGCGAGGTCACTTCCTGGCTCAATGTAATGGAGGAAACGGAAAGAACAGCTGACGGGTGTTGAGAAGCATTGTGAGGTACTCCTTCCAGGAATAGCCGCAGGCACGTAGTAGAAGCAGCGAGCAGCAATACATGTGCAGAAACACCTCACTGCAAGAATGGTAGATGCCGTATAGCAGATGCCTGCTGCTGAGGGCGTTGGAAAGGCCTGATATGAAAAACACAGTACTAAGCACATCAGTACACCGCAAAGACTCCCGCAGTAAACAAACACTCCAACTTGCTGCAATAACTCTGGCAGAAAAAAATTTAATTCCTGCAACACTTCATCCTGCCTAAATAAACAGTAGGTGAAGAAATGCAGCCTGAAAATTATATGATAAGCCCATCAAAGTACAGTCCAATGTAGGTTTGTTTAGCTCCTCAACCCTCTTCGTCAGTGTTGCATTCATAAACACTCACACAATGGTATGTAGTGAATCCAGTTTAGTCGTTGCTGGAAAGTCCAGGTGAACACGTCTTTCCTTCCTTGTGTCCACCACCCCATACATTCCCTCATAATTGAATATAAGCATTTCATGTGTCACACCACTAGAGCGGTGTTCCACATCACTAAGCAACATACCAGGGAGTTTGATATTTTCTTCTGTCGCTACTTTGCTATCTCAAGGACATATGAGGATATCCAAGAAAGGAAGTTCTTGCTACTGCATTGACTCGTGGTTTTGAATTTTTCAGCTAAGCCATGAAGGTGGGTATAGTGTCTTCATTGTCCTCCCATATAATCAAGTAATTGTCAATGTAATACGTCTGTAGCTTCCTCTGTGCATGAAATTGATTAGATGATGAAAAATTAGTTTATTTCAAAGTCATGCATATATAAATGAGCCTGAGTTGGGCAAAAGTCCTGCCCATGGATATATCTTTCATCTGGTGATATAGTTGATCTTCAAAGTTGATCTTCAAAGCAAAAGAGGTTTCTGCAAGATCCAAAGTTGCATGTTGCATGATGAAGTTGATAGGGGTCACGTATCATATGGTGACAAATGTAGGAGTTGGTCTATTGTCTGTAGAGCAACCTCCTTTTCTATATTCATATGAATAAAGACTCAGCATGAAAGTCCAATTAACATATGTGTGTAGGGGTCAAACTCCAGGGTGTCAAGAAGAAATCTTATATCATGTATTAGCAGATTGACCACCTAGGGTCAGAGAAAATAGTTTGTGAACTATGACAAAGTTGCAAAAACAGATCCTATCCCGGAGACTATGGATCTACCAGGTAGAAGTATTTTGTTTTGTGGAATTTTGGGAAGATATAACAGTAACATTTCCTCAGATTTTCAGTATTTACAAATTCAGATCCATGATTGTCCCAAAGCGTAATTTGTAGTTTTGTTGATGGTATCCTGTAGTCTCTTAGTGGGGTCTTTTTGGATCGGGCTATACTGTGTTGTATTTTTCAGTTGTCTTAGGCATTATTGTCTGTAGTCTTCTGTTTGAGAACATTGGCACTGCTTTTATTCATTGGTTTGGTGGAGTCATTGCGTAGGGCATGAATTAAATGTAGATCTTCTTTTGAAATTGAAATAGGGTTGTCAGTGGCTCTTAAATTCAGTTCCTAGACCATAGGTCTTCAATCTGTGGGGCGTGACCCCCAGGGGGACTGTGGATTTTAATTTAAAAGGTTTGCTTTTGATTTGAAAAAAGACAGCTGTCCTGGGACAGCTAATTTAGATCGTTATCAACTCAAGTTTTATCAATTCAGTCTCTAGTGCTGTGAAAAGCTTTAGTGCTTGCGTGCCTGCTTGCATGAATGAAATGCAAATGTGCCTATCAGTTAATCTGCAAGTGTAAAGGATGCTTGGGAGCTGGTACTGACTTTAACTCATCAAATCACTCCAAGGTTTGTGATGACAAAGATTAGTTTTTTGAGTGGTAGTGCAAAGAGTTAACAACTGGACTTGAAGTGCTTACTTCTAATTTGAGATGCATCTACACAGCCCTTAGTACCCCTAAAGAGGTGTTGAAGGGACAGTTATGTAAAAAAATAATTGCATTACACACTCTCTGGTATTACTAAATTATTTGCGTGTTGTGTAGCACGCTATCTTACACTGTGTGTAATGCAAGTATAAAATAATTACTTGTAGATTCACAGTGCTTTCTGTCATAGGTTGTGACCTCGTAGCACTAAAAATACACGTCACTATTCTCCACTGTGCCAAACAAGATTTAATGATATGGCTGTCTGGTTATACATAGACCTCTGCAGTGCATTAACTAATACAATTTTCATAATGTACTACAGTGCATTTCTCACATTCATTGCAACCGTACCTACGAGACGTTACAAAGTTAATATTATTTTCCGACCATAAAAATTATTTGCTATGGGAATTAGGGGCATTTTTGGTTGTCAATAGTTTTTAATGATGAGGGGTACCAGGTTCTAGATCTTTTAATCGGAAGGGGGTCCTTACGCCTAAAAAAGTTTGACAACGGGGTCTTGGCATCAAAAACTTTGAAGACCTCTGTCCTAGACCTTTTATAGTGATGTGTTGAAGGGTAAGTAGTTGGGAGGAATATAGTGAGGTGGTGGAATAAATCTTGATTTTTTTTCTTTATTCATGTGTTCTATTAATTGAGAGTAGTCCTGCCAATACAAACGAAGAAGCACTTGAGTCGTATTTTCCTCAAGAAAATGGCTAGTTCTGATCTGAACCATAGTCCAGTCTCATCCCATTAGTTTCAGAGACTTCTAATAAAGGAGACTCTGTGGAATGCTTAGATCTTAAGCCTGATTGGCAAATATGTAGTGCATTGGATCTTTGAAGATAGGAAGTCAGTTGGCCAATCACAATTTTAGAGGGGTTTCATATGTGGTTGCTTACTGGATTCCTCATTACAATGACCTTACTTCTAATGGCCGGTGGGCAGGTTCTCGGGGAGAGCCAGACTTACATGAAAGAGTGGCTTGACGTGATTGTGATAAAGTTCCTGAAAAGTGGCTAATGTGGGCCTCTCTATATAACTGGCTGTGTTCAAGGAAGGGGGCTGTGAAACCAATTTGTAGTATTAATATATTTTCTTAAAAGAATGTGAAGATCTTACCACAAAGGGCGTGTGAGGGGGAATGTCCCTTCACAAGGCATTAGGCTGCAAAAAAGGTTTGGAGATATGAAAGATCCTTTTTCGAGAGGAATATCTGTGGGTGTGTGCGTGTCTGAGTGGGTCTCAGAATGGGTGCATGAGTCTCTGAGTGGGTCTGTGAGTTGGTGAGTGCATGTCTGAGTGGGTCTGTGGGTGGGTGCCTGATGCTCTGAGTGGGGTTGTGAGTGGGTTTATGAGTATCTCAATGGGGCTGTGAGGAGGTGGGCGAGTCTCTGAGCTACACCTCCTCCTCCCCTGGCCAATTTCATCCCTAGGGCCCTATCAACTGTGGCCCAGCTATGTTTCTCTATATGCACTGGAGCCTACCCAGGCCACCCAGTGTGCTATGGAACCACGGGGGAACCCGAAGGCCCTTGTGGTCCCAGCTTTCTCCTTGTCTCCTGGAGGGGCCAGCATTGCTATTGCACGCAGGGAGCTGCTGGAAATACATCTCCCTGTGTGCAAGTGCAACAGTTTCACCTCTTTCCCTGCCCGTGTTTCTTTGTGCGGGTAAAGGGATGAAACCTCCACTTCAAGCAGGCAGGAGCACTTTGACAGCTCCCACCTACTGGAGCTGGAGTTTTGGTTATGCTTGGCAGGAACTGTCAGTTCCGGCCAAGAAAAATCAAACAGCTATGCCTTCGGGGTGGACACCCCAGGACATAGCAGGAGCTGGCCCTGGGGGTGGCATTTCCCAGGGCCTTTAATAGCTCCTGGACTGGAGCCACACAGCTCCCCTCCTTCTCTGTGAAAGGGCGGGCCAGGGAAGGTTGTGGTCACTCGGGCTGTATATGGTCCAGGATGGGGGTCGTTCTGCCCCCCTCTTTAATGTTAATTTTAGCCCTGGGGAGGTGGTGGTCCCAAAGGCCTGGGGGGTCAACACACCGCCCCATCTCATTTTACTATGTAGCCCCAGGGAGCTGGGCATCCCTTGGGCATAGGGGGTTCGCGTGACCCCCAATATAATTTTTAATTTCTAGCCCTGGGGAGGTGGTGGTCCCCATAGCACGGGTGTCCATGCAGCCCCCTACCTATTATTAAAATTAACAATGGGGAGGTGATAGGAAATGGGGTGTTTTTAAGCTCTTGGAGGGGGGCCATGTGTGCCCCCCTCCATTTTTTATGGCCCTCCTGGGGCTAAAATTAGAACACGTGCGGGAGACTGCACTTGTTTTTTGTTTTTTTTTAGTTCACAGCAATTTGCATGAATATTTCACAAAAATCACAGTGAATTTAAAAAATATGCTTTTTTGCCCTGCTGGGACCTTCTGGTATCACAAAAGCAAGGCATTGGGGTCAGGGTATACCTACTCTGTTCCCTTATCTTTTTTGCCTATTTTGAGGGGACTAGACTGAAGCCAAGTCCCAAGATGTCTTCCAACACTACCTGGTTGAAACGTTGGAAGCCAATCAGAGCTCTGCAGATATCTGCACAAGCTTGTTATTATTCGTGAATGTTTCACGATTGTAGATATACATATTTGGATTTCCTTTAATTTTTTCATCAGCTTTTGAACAAATTAAAACCAAATAACTGAAAGCATGATCTGCGTAACCAAATCTACCTTTCTGCTAGATTCAGTGTAAGCCCGATCTGGGCTCTATTCTTGGTCAAAGCTCCTAAGGGATTTAACATGGGAAACACACTTTTATTTACCCTCCTCTATTTATCAGCCCCCACTTGATAAATCATCCCAAAACATTCCATTCCTGACTAGAATCACCGACACACATCTTTTGGAAAATGTTGTGAAGATTTGTCAAATGGCGCCAAAGATACAGACAAGTGATAAAACTCTATCCTATGGAAACATGGTTCTAACTAGTACTACCTACTGGTGACCGCCAGTAGGTTTATATATATATATATTCACTGAAAAAACCATAGGTTATAGACCATATATAGTTAGGAATTAGCATTTAAAAAACCTTATTTTACTCACACAAAACCATTGAAATTCCATATATAGTTAGTTGCACTAACTATATATCGCGCACCCGCAATCCACTGCTGATCATGTCACATATTACATCATTCATGACATGGTCAGTGACATCACTGATGACATCACTGATGACATCTCAAATGACATCACTGATGACATCACTGATGACAACATCCAGTGACTGTATGTTTCTGTAAAGTTAAAATATGTCTTACATATTGAAGAATGAGTGGATGTATAAGTGTCTGGATGAAGGATTTAGTAGGTGCGTGACTGACTGTATGAGTGAGTGATTAAATGTGTCTCACTGAATGCATGGCTTAGTGACTAAACTGTCTTAATTTGTGCATCATTATGTCTGTTGTTCTGTAAACTGCTGCATGTGTTGATCATTAGCTATACGAGAGGCTATATGTGTTATTAATTGGTTGCCCAAGTATTTCTATGGGAGATTGAGTTTGTGTGGGGGTGGCTGGAAGGTGTGTGACTCTATGCATAGATGTGTGAGCAGTTTATTCACTAGGTGTATGAGTTCAAGAGTGCATGTGGAAACAGCTACATGGGCAGTTGACTGTGTGCATGAGTGTATTGATGAGTGAATGGATATCTCAATGCTACATGTCATAGTAAGTACATATGTAAAACACAGTACATGTGAGAGTTGGCATATATAAATAACTGTGCATGAGAGCCACTGAATGAGTGAGTGGTTGTATCGATCATTGTGAACTTGTATCAGGGATTGTATAAGAGAGTAAATATGTGTTAGTATATGTTTCAATAAGTAAGGTGTGTTTAACTGTATAGTTGAAGAAATGGAGGTGAGATTGTTTCTTTGCATGACTGACTGGGTGTGTGAGTAACTCCATGGATGAGTGGCAGTGTGTGAGTGTCTGTATACACTGAGTGTATCTAAGGTTATATTAGAGTCTGAAGAGGTTTATCGTATTAGCACAAGAATGATGTCAAATGAGATGTCATCAGTGATGTCATCAGTGATGTCATTTGAGATGTCATCAGTGATGTCATCAGTGATGTCACTGACCATGTCATGAATGATGTAATATGTGACATGATCAGCAGTGGATTGCGGGTGCGCGATATATAGTTAGTGCAACTAACTATATATGGAATTTCAATGGTTTTGTGTGAGTAAAATAAGGTTTTTTAAATGCTAATTCCTAACTATATATGGTCTATAACCTATGGTTTTTTCAGTGAATTTTCAAGGTTTTGTAAATGCTAATTCCTAACTATATATGGTCTATAACCTATGGTTTTTTCAGTGAATTTCAATGGTTTTTTAATAGCAAATATCATAAGCTGTCGAATGTCAAGTACGTGGTAAGTGAAAACATTTTCGTGTTTATGCACACTGATCTGCTTTGAATGGTGCCCCCCCCCCTCATTTCTATTAGGAGTACTCTCTCTTTGCAGATAGTGAAAGGTAGTTAACGCAGGCGTTTGCCCCCGTTGTAATCCGTCGTGCCTGCTTCTCTCTCCATTTGATTGATTGTTATCCAAGTATTTACTGTTTTAGAATTAGTTCTCTTTGGTTCATTCTCTATTTACAAACAAACACAGAGTCGCAATACTCTGTTTAGTCTTTGCAGATAACGAAAAATCGTGTAAAAAAAAAGAAAAGGAATCGAGCAAAATCAGTAGGCCACTAATGGGATCTCTTTTTGACCTCGCTAAAATAGAAACATTAGGAACAACCCCTCATGACAAATACAAAACTAGTGAGATGAACTGAACTCCACACAATGATGGCTGCAAAACAGCTCGGCTCCGCCACCCACCCCGCCCAAAATAACGATAAAGAACGGCTGCCATGATTGGTTGCGGAATGACCACGACGGAGCTACAAAATGGTGCTGCTCTCATGCTAACCCCAGCTTCAGTCTGAAACATCCAGAAACACTGTAGACTACCAATTCGATCAGTTCCGGTAGCGCCCCAATGTAACCCGGTAGAGAAGAACTAGCCCTCCCCTCTTTGACTGATGGTTCTTGTTGCCTGTCCCTTCTGTTGCCATTTAACAGAACTATTTAGCCTGCTGAAAGGGGTTGTGTTCCGACCGCTGGTTGGTGGAGACATTTTGACTATATTCTGTACCTGCGTTGTCGCGTAATGCGTCATATGACGCGCCGCGTTAGCGCATCCGGAAGTCATCCGGGGCGCGCAGCGCGTAACGTAAGCATAACAAGTCATGTGACTTGTTAATAAAACTTTTCATTGGTTCATTTTACTTTTCTTATTGTAATGATGAAAGGCTTGGTCATATGACCTAAAAATTACGCTTTTCATTACTTCCGAACATTATTTTTTCTTAAATATATGTTATAATGTTCCAGGCTAATGTACTTTCCCGGAAATTTTACAACTGTCCTGCAAGTAAAATATATTCTTTTTTCGAGAAAAAGAGCGTTTCTTCGTCCCATGACGGAGCCGTTGAGCAAAAGAGGGTCGACCTGCTGTCTTAGTCGCCGATACGCCTGAATATGAGATTCTTATCGATCACTTTATGTTGCAGGAATAGAAAACACAACAGCCCTTGACCATTTATCTTTACTGCGTTCCTTCGTATTATACCTTTTACCCTTCATGTAATTGGTCTGCTTTATTTCACTTGCCTTTTAATGATTCTAAAACAGTCACTATTAATAAAAACTTTACCAATGTATATACTACTACCATGTTTTCTTTTAAAAACCTTTATTGTGAAAATGTCATTATACAAATACGAGCCTATAACCACGTGGGCCTGCCACAGAGCAAACTGTAATCGTATATGATGAATAGACATTTACACTGTAGAGGAACGTAACGGGCGGGCCATTAGGTTGCAAGAACTAAGGTGTCTAACAGTTACGGAATCGGTGGACGTACATTTTATAATTAAAATACGACAGGGCCAGTTACAATAAAATTATCTAGATATACATTTGCGGGCAAGTACCATGGGTGACGTTAATTCGAACTTTCAACAGTACAGTAATCAATAACACATCAGAACTTAATATCAATAGGGATGTCGAAATAGTCAATCAATTCTCGTCCCCGCCCGCCATGTGCTTCAAAACTGCATACGTATCTCGTGATTTCAAGGTTCTGCAACCAGTACACAACAAGGAGTTACGAGTCCCATTTATTCCGGCGCCATTTTGGGCGAGGACGGGCAGGTCCAGGATGTAGTCAAAATGTCTCTACCAACCATCGACTATGATGATGTTCATATGCTGTATTTATTAGAGTAACACTCATCTGTCCACATGAAATTAATTTGCCACAATCTAAACATGTCATTTTAATCTTTCCAAAGTTCTTCTAAATATTTGGGACCGTTTCCCTTGCCTCTGAAGCTCTCAGTGCCACTTCTTTGATGAATGTACTAGCAGGTCAGGGGTTCTCCTCCAAATCTCTCTTTTATGCAGCACTATAATTAATTGGTGCCACCTCTCCATATGACGATGCATGGTATAGTTACCACAACTATATTTTTTTTCGGTTCCTCTGGAGAGTTCATTGTGGCAGATGAAGCGTGTAACGTACCGGGCATTTACCTTTTTTTGCATGTACAGGAAAGGAAAAAAAAATCGAGCGTCCGAGTTCTAAGGTGTCCCAGGGCCATTTTAGTGGACCAGGCCCAAATCCAAAGAACAGGCCGCCATTTTGAGAGTCCTCTTGCAGCCGCCTGTCGCTGTAGCATCAAGAGCAGCCGAAACTCAGCTGAATGGCAACTGAAACGGTAAAGGGGCGCCCCACTACAGCAGACGAGCCTCCACCTAGGAAGGCCCATTCACGCCGGCTCCCCCCCCCTTCGGGCACCCCACGCCGTTATTCGGAGCAGTATTGTAGGATGGCCACACCAGTGCGGCAACTTGCTAGACATCACCTCGGTGGTAACCGAATCTCAACGCCTTGTGGTGTCTTCTATTCAAAAAACATTGTTATGCTGCCTTCGACCTATTCGCCGCAAGTGCGCACACAACTCAACTGCATATCTTGCTAGACACCACCTCGGTGCCATCCGGATCTTGGAATGTCAGCACCTTTTGGTGTCTTCTCTTCAGAAAATATTGTTGCGCTGCCTTTGGCCCCATTCGCACATCAGTCCGCTACTGACGCCATCTCACAGGCTAATGGGGCGCCCCACGCCGACTTTCAGCATTGTAGAATGACCACACCAGTACAGCAACTTGCTAGACATCACCTCGGTGCCATCCGGATCTCGGCGCCCCACTGCAGATGAAGTGCCTCTCAACTATGAAACCACCACGGTGACATCCGGATCTTGGCGCGTTGTGCTGCCTTCGGCCTATTCGCACATCGGTCCGCTACTGACGCCATCTCACAGGCTAATGGGGCGACCCACGCCGAGTTTCAGCATTGTAGGATGACCACACCAGTACAGCAACTTGCTAGACATCACCTCGGTGCCATCCGAATCTTGGCATCTCAACGCCTAGTGGTATCTTCCATACAAAAAATATTGTTACGCTGCCTTTGGCCCCATTCGCACATCAGTCCGCAACTTAGACATCACCTCGGTGCCATCCGGATCTTGGCATCTCAGCGCCTTGTGGTGTCAGTCAGAAAATATTGTTGCGCTGCCTTTGGCCCCATTCGCACATCGGTCCGCTACTGACGCCATCTCACAGGCCAACGGGGCGCCCCACGCCGACTTTCAACATTGTAGGATGGCCACAGAAGTGCGACAACTTACTAGACACCACCTCGGTGCCATCCGGATCTTGGCGCGTTGTGCTGCCTTCGGCCTATTCGCACATCGGTCCGCTACTGACGCCATCTCACAGGCCAACGGGGCACCCCACGCCGACTTTCAGCATTGTTGGATGGCCACACCAGTGCGGCAACTTACTAGACAGCACCTCGGTGCCATCCGGATCTTGGCGCGTTGTGCTGCCTTCGGCCTATTCGCACATCGGTCCGCTACTGACGCAAACTCACAGGCCAACGGGGCGCCCCACGCCGACTTTCAGCATTGTAGGATGGCCACACCAGTGCTGCAACTTGCTGGACACCACCTCGGTGCCATCCGGATCTTGGCGCGTTGTATTGCCTTCGGCCTATTCGCACATCGGTCCGCTACTGACGCCGCCTCACGTGCCAACGTATTTTCTACGCATTTTATACCCTATGCCGCATAACAGGTCATGTGACTTGTTTATAAAACTTTTCATTGGTTCATTTTACTTTTGGTTTCCTAATGATGGAAGGCTTGATCATATGACCTAAAAACAACACTTTTCATTGGATGAAAACTTTTTTTTTTTCCCAAACGATGAAAGCCCCACCTTGTTTCTGGATGTTTCAGACTAAACTGGCGTCAGCATGAGAGCACCACCATCTCGTAGCTCCGTCGTGGTCATTCCGCGAGCAATCATGGCAGCCGCTCCCCACCAGAAGCCTGCAGGAGTCGGGGCCCCCAAAACTTTTGATGAATTCTCAAGGCGGAGGGGACGCTTTCGAGAATGGGGTCCAAGACCTAGCAGACAAGCGTCCGATTTCCAAGGTGTCCCAGGGCCATTTCAGTGGACCAGGCCCAAAAAGGAAAGAGCCTGCCGCCATTTTGAGAGTCCTGTGACAGCCGCCTATCGCTGCACCGCAAGAGTGGGCGCAACTCAGCTGAATTGCGGCTTTTGACACAGTGGACCAAAAACGGACGGAATGGCAACTGAAACGGTAAAGGGGCGCCCCACTACAACAGATGACACTCCACCTGGAGAGGCCCGTTCACGCCGCCTCCCCCGGGGCGCCCCACGCCGTTATTCGGAGCAGCATTGTAGGATACCAAAACCAGTGCGGCAACTTACTGGACATCACCTTGGTGCCATCGTTCTGCTGCCTTGGAACTATTCGCACAACAGTTTGCTACTGATGACCCACCCCCGCGACGCCCCACGCCGTTATTTGCTGGGTGGCAACTTACTAGACATCACTTTCGTGTCATCTAGATTTCGGCGCGTTCTGCTGCCTTGGAACTATTCGCACAACAGTTTGCTACTGATGACCCACCCCCCGCGACGCCCCACGCCGGAAATCTGGACGTTGTGCTGCGTTGGGACTATTCGCACAGCCGACCGCTACTTCGTTGTTTTTCCCTAAAAATGTTTATATGTTATTACTATTTTTGTTTTCTTGTATATATTTATAAATTATTAAAGTTTTATAATCTTACTACTTTGTCGGAGTGCTATATATTTTTAATGTGACACATAATTGTAAAAACTTTCATGTACAAAGAGTCATCCCTGGAATCTTCCGCTTCACGCTCGGTCCCCTCCCCAATCACAATACAGGATGGTTTTCAGATAATAGCAACGCTTCTGCTGTGACGGATCTCATCGAGTGTGGGCCTTGATCTACTATAACTCCTTTGAAGAGGGGTGATTCTTTACAGCTGTGGCCATAAACTACATCTGCAGGGCTAGCTGATAGCCTAGGACCGGCCTGGACAATCGCACACAGAGGAAAAGAAGTGTCAGAGGGTGCGGTAGTGAATAGGGCGAAAGGGAGGTGTCGGGCGGGCACAGGGTGTGATTCTCAGGGAAGAGCAGCGCAGATGGGGGGAGGTTTATTACCCATGCATAAGACAGAGAGCGGGGGTGACCACTGCCTGGGTGAGATGCTTGCGAGGGTGGGGAGCCATGCTAAGGATCGACAGCGTGCACAGAGTGGGTCTGGTCAAGGCATCTAAAATGGCTGCCGTGCACGACAAAAGTGTGGCATTTGAAAAAAGACAAGATGGCGCAGACAATGTTTTTCAACACTTCCTGATTTCCTTCGAATCGAACGTTAACAATCGTTGGGGCATATTACCAAAGTTAAGCGATATTTATCCCTAACGATGCATTGCAAAGATTTTTTTACCGTCAGAAATTATCGCAGATAAACCTTGCTATTATCAAGGTTTATCGCAAATACGATAAAAAACGACCGCAATGCATTAATATCGCTGAAAACTCAGCGATATTCATGCATTACCGAGCTAATGCTCTTAGCCATGTTATCCACCTCCCATTGGATAACATGGCTAAGAACTGCTCAGGGCAGCTGTTACTTTTTGGAGATATTCGCGCTTATCTCGAATATTTCCAAAAGTTGATAATAGGAGATAGCGATGTTAGCGACTGTTTCCAGTCGCTAACATCTTGGCATGCCCACTTTGCATGTCATTAGTGATAAATATCACTCACATGCAAAGTGGGGCCCAAGATGGTCGCTATCTCCTACTAGCCGTCGCTAACTGGTGTTAGCAACAGCTAGGTAATACAGATATAATTTTATCTCCGCGAAGCGGAGCGCTGTTACAGATATATATCTTGTTTTTGAACGTTAATTTCTCAAAATGCACTGAAGCACATATATTGAGACCTAGCAAAGGCACATCGGGCTACCAGTCCCTAATATTTTACCAAGTTTCGTGCAAATCCATTCAGCCGTTCGATTATTATTATTATTTTATTTTTTTTGCCCCGCGGGGCCCTTTTAAAACCTCCACATCAAACCTAGGGGGTCAGCGAGGATCTACTATGCCCCCTTATGGTCATTTGCCCCTTCGCTTTGGCCTCCTCTTGTCTCTCGATCCTACCGAGAGACAAGATGGCGGCCGCTACGTACTGTTTGGAATGTTTACAGACACCGGAGAGCCAATCAGCTTCGCTTCGCAAAGCTCCGTAACGCGAAAAGTACGCGAAGCGGTGCGCTGTTACAGATATATATCTTTTTTTGAACGTTAATTTCTCAAAATCCACTGAAGCACATATATTGAGACCTAGCAAAGGCACATCGGGCTACCAGTCCCTACAATTTTGCCAAGTTTCGTGCAAATCCATTCAGCCGTTCGATTATTATTATTATTTTTTTTTTTTGCCCCGCGGGGCCCTTTTAAAACCTCCACATCAAACCTAGGGGGTCAGCGAGGATCTACTATTCCCCCTTATGGTCATTTGCCCCTTCGCTTTGGCCTCCTCTTGTCTCTCGATCCTACCGAGAGACAAGATGGCGGCCGCTACGGACTGTTTGGAATGTTGACAGACGCCGGAGAACCAATCAGCTTCGCTTCACAAAGCTCCGTTGCGCGAAAAGTACGCGTCCTGGAGCGCTGCCCGGTCCGCTGTTACAGATATATATCTTTTTTTAAACGTTAATTTCTCAAAATCCACTGTAGCACATATATTGAGACCTACAAAAGGCACATCGGGCTACCAGTCCCTACAATTTTGCCAAGTTTCGTGCAAATCCATTCAGCCGTTCGGGCTAAAAGTGAGGCCAACCGCCCTATGGAAAACTCAATGTTAAAAACACGTTTTGGGACCCCCCTTTTTTCTCGACCCCCCCTGGACGACCCCCCCCCCCAATTTTCAGGGGCTGCTCAGAAACAAAATGTGCCATTTTCCTGAAAATTTCAGCCAATTCCGTCCACAAACGCCAAAGTTATTAGACATAGAATTTTCAAAAAACCCATAGAGAAAAAATCCTAACTATATATACCTACTGGCGACCGCCAGTAGGTAATATGTATTATAAAGGCTTTACACTTATCTGTGAAATCCTTATATTTTCGTTGTAAGGCATGCATGGTAAAGGCCTATGCGTAGTTAACGATGAGTGGTAATGGTATTGCTTGGTGTGAACTCGGTGTGATATCTTCTTCACCCTAAAAAAATCACATTGCACATTAGACAGCAGAGCACAATAGATAGCAACCGGGTCCCATGTTACATTTAAGAAGCAAGTAGGACACACCGAGCCTTCCATCTTGCTTCTCAGAATTGTGCTCTAAGCAAATACACAGGAGAACTGTATCCAAACAAATGTTTTATCGGAGTGACTGTCAATTCAGGTTTGAGATTAAAGAAACATATCCTGTACACAGAGCACATAGTCAGCAGGCTGCCATGGCTGCTGAGGTTGGTGTTCCTGAAGCCAAGACTAAAAAGTCAAGCAAACATTGTAAAAAGAGGACTTTCCTTACAATTGTCATCTACCGTCTTGCGAGGCAGAAACAAATACAGAATACCACAGAGAGATTCATATTCAGTTTTCAAGTCAGAGAGTATTCTCAGAAAAACTTAAGAAGCTGTACGAAATGATAATACCTAAACACATTTAATACAAAATGTTATGTATGACACAACAAATGGATAGAAGGCAGTGTCCAGTCTAAATCCAAGACACATTATCAAAGCAGCAGTTAGTGCTCTGCCAGTGCTTACCACTCGCTGGCTCCCAGATTCAAGAAAGTCTGGGCTGGTGATTAATCTCTGGATGTGCAAGATAAACTCTTCAACCCCTTGCATGTTTCCAGGGGTAGGGTTGAAGGCCCGGTCAAATTCTGAAGGGTGCTCCAAGCACAACTGTTTCTAAGAGCTTGAAGCTGTCAGGCTTTAAGGCACTCATCCCCAGTGGCGTAGCCAGGGTGTCTTGGGCCACAGTGCAAGGAAGGAAAAGTGCAGGATGCAAAAGGGTCCCCTACCTTATGTCTAAATTGTAAAATACATCCATTAGTCAGGGTTGGATGAGCTTGTCAGGCCTCTATGCCCCTCTGCCCCTGAGTGTGTTGCCCCAATCAAAGTTACGTCCGATCCATTCATAGGCTTGTGCTCTGACGTGTGCAACAGGATGCCAGGTGTGTGCTTAAAGGAAAGCATACCTAATGATATGTTCCGTGGCATTAGTATGATACTTAGTTGCATATGGCTTACAAAGCAACCATTTCACAATCGGACGTGGAAGTCTTCAGACTTCAGGACTTGGTGCTTCTAAGTGTATTTTGTTTAATATGAAAACGAATTAAATGGGAAAGTATATTATGTAAAAGCCAGAATGTTGTAGTTGACTTTGCTTGTACACTGCTTTGACATAAACACACGGATGTCAACATAGTTTTTCGTCTGGACCTATCTGCATTTACTGTAGAGTTGTAAAACTATTAATTGCGCCGACAGGTCCCAAGTATTGCAGGGGCTTATCATTCTGCAATGCTCATACACTACAGAACACATATGCAATTTGTGGTACCAGACGTGTCTATGCACTTGTCATTGCAGCACAACGCTGCTTGCCTTTCGCCATGGCTAAGCCTTAACACTGCTAAAATAAGTACCACAATGGGACAGTGGGCAGAGGGAGCGAACTTATCTTTGCCAAAGTTCAGGACTGAAAGCTCTAAAGTCTCCAAGTCTCCTGGGGGAGGTGAGGATTCCGCAGTGTCTCCCTGGACGGGATCGATGACTCATTATGTCAATCAAGCCCCACTTCAGACGGAAATAAAGAGATTTGTATCTCAAAGCTGTGCATAAGGACTCTCATCTTTTCA
This sequence comes from Lissotriton helveticus, assembly GCF_964261635.1. Taxonomy (NCBI): domain Eukaryota; kingdom Metazoa; phylum Chordata; class Amphibia; order Caudata; family Salamandridae; genus Lissotriton; species Lissotriton helveticus. The sequence continues at coordinate 870,881,690 of NC_136068.1, read as the reverse complement.
TTTCATATTTATGAGCGGTTTACTTTGAAGTGTTTATCAGGCAATACACAGAAACATGAGAGAGCATAGCCTGGAACCATGTTCAAGTGTCTAATCTGGTAAGTGCTTACTGAGCAAGCCAGGGCATCAGAGGAAGCAAATCAAAGGCGAGAACAATAACAAATCATGCTTTCTTGAGCTTTTATTGGATAATTTTACAGTCCAGCAAATGATCAACATATTACCTATAATATTTTGTAATAATTGTCGCATGCAGTCTGGAAAAGCCAGCCATCGCATGACACCAGCATAGAAGTCAAGATTCCGAGTAGAAAGTAAAAGCTGCTTTGCAATATATACTAAAATGGATGCCAGTCGTTTCTTGATACCAGACTGCACAGGGATCAGAGGTGTTGGCATATTTAACGTGAGCTTGTGGATATCAGAGAGAGTGCTGGTGCTGGCACACGTCGTTTTCTGTCTCTCTGGGGCTTTTGTGTGCAAGGTCCTTGCCCTGCTTTGCAAGAAGTAAAAATATCATTTAAATACACCAATGATTGTTTAGAGACTAATGAATGTTGACAATCTAAGGCACAGAAAGGGAGACTGCAGATTACGTCCTGCGGGTCCTGCATGGTGGTGATTTTTGATTGACAGCTCCTACACAGTGTACATTTGAGGTATGTAGCTATCTATGCAGACCCGAGCTTGCAGCCCAAAGCAATCGCAGCTCATGTTTATTTATTTATTCAGTTTGTATATAGCGCAAAGATGACCCCGTAGGGCATGTCAGAGCAATGAAAGTAAAGTAAGAGCTAGAACACATTTAGATGAAATTGAATGAAGAAAAACATATATTAACACTGTTTAAGAATCATGGAGAATTATTGGGAGAAAATAAAAACATCCTTTAGACCAGTGCATTCCAAACTTTTTAGAATCACAATCCACTTTTTAGTATGAAAGACTTTCAAGACCAACCTACCTTTAATGAACACGAGGCGGGTGATTTGTTAATGTAACTAAAGTACGGAGTGGTGGTGCATTGTCATTTGCAGGCAGCACATTTCTCATTGAAATGGTCACTAAATGGGCACAGATATACAGTTTTACTGATCAAAATATATTGCACACAATTAATAATGTGTGGAAATCAGGTTTCAGTGAATAAATATTATTTGTCTATCACCAAGTAAAGTGTCTTGAATTGTTCTGATCCTATTAAAATCTTAGTTTCTGTTAGAGTTTCAAAAAATGTGCTTCATTTTTGCTTTCCTAACTATTGAATGTGTACAGTGAACTTACAGCTCACTTACATTTTGTTGTGTCAAGAAAAAACGGTATCATACAGTCTTTCCTTTCACACATCATGTACCACAGATTGTGACATCATTCACTTTCTTTTCTTTCTCTGACTGCAAAGTGAGTGGAATGTGTAAACACCAGTCTTCATGTAAAAAAAACCAGCAAAAGACATAGCTTGACATTTGACCTCATCTTTGAAGTGCAGCAAATATGACAGGATAAATACTGAATTTAAGGCATCTTAATTTATTGGTTTGACTTTTCTTGACCCAGCAACCCAGTTTGGTAAACACTGATTTAGACAACATTACCTAGCATAACAAAAGTCTAAAATATATTTACAAATTGAAATAAAGAAAAAAGTTCAAGAAACAAGATTCAAGATAACTATGCATGCTTGTTTAACAATTCTTAAAAAATGTTCTAAGACAAGAGTTTTGTTGTTCACTTGACTAATGGCTTAGCTAATGATTGTATAACTAATACATATTTTCTAGATCTGTAAAATGTGTTTATGTGTTCAATTCATTTATAATATTTTCTGTTTTAGTTGTTTGTTTTCAAATCCGCAGTAATGTATTTGCATAAATATAATCAATTATATGAAAATTATGTCAGTGGCATGGCAAATAAATAAAAAGCTTGGCTTGCCAGGAAATCAGCATTTGAACTGACTGAAAAATAAAAACATAAAAAGTCCCGCCATCGATTTTAGATGACATATATTCTGTAGGGCAATTCACAATAAAAAAAAACTTACATTATTTATTCAAATGTAAGTATTACTTTGCAATGAAATCAGTGCCAGTATGGATGAAATTATAAGTGTGGGGCTAGGCTCAACGAGTAAAATATTTTCCGAAGACAAATGTTTGATCAGCAGGTGATAAGTTAGAATCCCAGAAACACCAACTCGGCTTTCGAGCCTTAAGTAAATTGAGAGCCATGAAACTGAGTAATACTAACAAATGTGTTTTTTTTAGCGCTTAGAAGTTTCAGTACTGAGATATGAAGGACCAATTAAAAAAACGCTGTTATTATAATTATTTGTATTTAGTAGTGGCAGTAGTAGACTTATTTTATGCTCTTAACATCACTTATACAAGTTTGTACTTTTACTTTTGACATCATGTACAAACAGCCTCTTCCGTGTTGCAGAGTAATATAGAGTGCATAACATTCCTGGCGCTGCTGCCATTTAAACAAATTATCAGGTCGGTTTTTGCACACTTGCTATTCATTTTGCAGCCTATTATGATAAAAACATGTTTTGCTTCTTATCTTTAACTTCAACGGTATGTACCCCAAGTACGGCTGGCATATGGTCTCATTCACGACTTTGTCAAGGACAATTTGAACATGCAAAAAATCGGAAATGAGAGGTTTACACTCATCTCATAAAGATTTCAAAGTGAAAAAGCAGCCACAAAAGAAAAAACATTTGCACCAAATATTTCTCTAGGCTCCTAATTTGGAGCTCGGCAGTCAGAGTATGCATATCATTCCTTCAAGGGTGTAAGGCCATTCTTAATAAACCCTGTGTATCTTTGCTGTAGATGTTATTTAACAATTTTGGACTCTAGAAGATCAAGTTGATAGCTCAGTGAAGCAGGCTGCAATCAAAATATCACATTGCACTTTGATGTCACATGCTGTGCCTCTGAATGTTCGCTTACTGGCAGAACATATACTCCAGTGATTAAATCTGGCAAGTCAGATCAAATCATGTTCCACAAACAAGCCTGCAGGCTGGTTAGAAAGATCGCTGCCTAACAGCACAGTGAATTTAAATAAAGCTTCATAAAGTTGTGTCACACTCCACTAGCTCATTTCGCTCATATGACTTAGGGGCTTACCTAGAGTTTGGCTACGAGATATTATGTCAAAACATGACGGTCATCCAGTCCTATGTATTACTAGTGCCATAGGCTGTAACTTGTACTTTTAATATGGTCGACGGGACATCCACTAGGTTTGTGATTGAGTATTCCATCCACCAAACTCTAAATATGGACTTTTTATTTATTTTTTTCTTTTGGTGCACTTAAACCTTGCTCTTCATGTGGAAGATAACATTTAATTTTTAGCATGACCACAATCCATTAGAGTAGAGCACAACTTAAATCTAAGATCTATATTAAATTAGATCTCAATTTGTTATCTTTTTACTGTCCCCCTAGGAACTAACTTCACCCTGGCAGAATTAGGCATCTGTGAGCCATCCCCCCATCGAAGTGGCTACTGTTCGGATATAGGAATACTTCATCCTGGCTACTCCCTGAGCACGGGGTCTGATGCCGACTCAGATACAGAGGGAGGAATGTCTCCAGATCACGCTATAAGATTGTGGGGGCGAGGGATAAAATCCAGGCGAAGCTCCGGTCTGTCCAGCCGTGAAAACTCCGCCCTTACCCTCACTGACTCTGACAATGACAATAAGTCTGACGATGAAAATGGTAGGACTATTTCTTATCTGCATGTCATACTGTGAAAGGTACGACTGTCATGTAAAGTACTTGTTGCCCAAGTCTTTTGTCTTAACTACATGAACAAACTATGAAACCAAAGAGTGTATGTTTTTAATATAATGATGTTCTTGTTGCAGCAAACAGTGTTTTTTAGAGAAATCAAATCGCTGAGGAATATGTATGAATGTCTGAATCATTCAGCTCTATAATTTTCAGCATGGGCTCTTATTTTTCAAATTTTGGTTCCATGCCATATGGCTCTTCTCATTGTCCATACACCAAGGACTCTATTCACCAAAGTATGCATGACTATGAATCAGACTAGTTTATGTGATTTTATTTGATATGTATTTTGCGTGTGTTTGAATTGAAATGTGTTCAAGTATGTGTGTCGCCAAGGGTTCTCTTTGTTCACCGTGCATATTTTATTGAACTATCCATATAGCACACAATGCATTAAAGCACATGTTTGTCATGGAAGACTTTTGTTTTGAAGTAGAATTATTACCTCCACATCCCTCATCCTCATCCCAGTTATCCTCATGAGGTAAATTCCATCACCCTGAGACAGGAAACGCCTGGAATAATGCTGAAATGAAGCCACTCCCACCAAGTATGGTGCCTTAAAAAGCTATCATTCCCTGTCTTTCTCCTGTTTTTGCCTGACTCGAACTGAGACGAGGAATTCGGGGTTCAATATCCATGCTGGGCTTGGACTTCCATTTGTTTTTCCAGTGCTATTTCACCGCTGTGCTTGAGAATAGAGGGGTTCTTTATTTAATTATAGTTCTGGGAATGTTATTTGGGTATTCCCTGAATTTTTTATGTTTTACAATATGTGGCTAGAGGTTTCAAGTCTTACTACTAATGTGTTAAGAAGACATTCTTCTTTCTCTGGTGGCAGTAGAGGAAATGATTTAGGAGCAGTGCAGCTTGCCCTTCACATATTCACAAACAAGCAGGACCTCACCGCACCTGCACAAACATTAGTTTTGGGACCGATGCAAGGTGGCTAGGAGATGCCAACCTTTATTTAGGGAGGCAAACCGGCAAGAACAGCATTCTGTTGTGATTTATAATGGAGCACGATTCAAACCTTCCAGCCACATTTCTATGCAGTTGCTTCACTAAGGGGGAAACATAGGATGAAAAGGCACAATATATCAGCTTCTTCTCCTTGGAGACTGTCCGAGTCACCATCTTCTCATAGAAAGAAAATTAGATCAACCTTGTTTGAGCCAGAGAAAGAAATACATCTATTGGGATCTCTGAAAATAGGGTCAGTGAAAAGGATTCTGGGGAAATGAAATGCAATGAAAATGTCTGTAACGGTAATCATTCAGATATAGAGAGTGGTGACATGCAGTTAAGCCCTGATGATCAAAATGGCAAGTACATAGGGGAGGATAGTTTACCTTTTGGAATCATGTGAGAGACAAAATGGATTTTTCAGTTACAGGAGAACATCATAGATCTTCGGAGATTGTGCTTGTCACTTTTGCAGTGCTCTCTGCAAATGGGGTTGCGTATTCACTATCATGTTTTGGATGTGGTCCTTAGAGAATGTAGGTGTCTAGATAAAGTTGTTCTTACCGGGTTTATTCAACATCTTTATTTGTTTGTGAATTTGGACTTTAAAGTACCTGATCCAGTCCCAGTTGAAACGTTGGTGGGCAGTATGGTAGGGAGATCGTTGTGGCAAGTAAGGTAATCATGAAGGACTCCTCAGACCAAAAGACTGATTCAGCTATTAACGAGACATATCCTGCATCACATTAAGCTCTGAGGCTCGATTCTATGCATTCTCTAATATTTGATTTTATAAAAAAACTCGTCAAGGCAGTTGAATATAGGTCTGGATGGTAGACATTGTTTGAAGCATCTGGAAGACAAATGTAGTACCTTACAAACATTTCCTTCGATGTGGTAAAGGCCTACGGTCTGTTGGAAGAACATCTGGGGCAGCAAGATGTAATTATTGGAAAGTGAATTTTGCGTAATTAGATTTTGCATAATTATGCAAAATGTCATCAAGACTGCGTGGAAATACAGATAATTATTCAAAATGCGAATCCATCATTTTGCAATATACTTTAGCACAAGATGTGTGTGTGTGTCAACTTTTGGTGCGAGAACACATTTAAACGAATACACCACAAACAGCCACTCGTCTTCTATTGCTTCAATTTGTTACTACGAATTGGGTGGGTATTTGCGGAAGATTTTGACCACAAATGGTGTGTTATTCCAGTGGTAACTCCTCCGCTATGTCGGAGGAGCTTTGCCCCACTGGTGAAAGGCCAGCACACAGAGAAACATAAAATGACAATAAAACTAATTTACTGTCATTTTATTTTTCACTTTTAGACTGCGAGTCTGTGGTACGTGGGGCCATATCTCTGCGTCAAGCATGGGGGTGTGGTAGTAGGCACTGAAAGTCTGCATGGCCGGCCAAACTGACATATGCACTTTGATATCTCCAGACTGTTCCTGGTTAATATCATCAGTGCTCAGGCACAGGCTCCCAGTGGCCACGGAGCGTTAAACCGGCCCGCTCCAACCAATCCCCCCGCTTCTTTCATGCTGGGAATAAGTGCATGCGAGAAGTTATGGGATTGCTTAGGGAGCCTGGGATCCTGTGTTCCTGGGGTTTGTAGTGCCAGGAGCAGTGAGGCCTGGCACAACAAGGGAGTAGATGAGCGTGGCCGAGAGAGAGAGTTGAGGAATGCGGCAGGCAGCAAAGTTAAGTGTTTAAACTTTTTTAAATATTATTTTTCCCCAGCTGACGCCCAAGCCGATTGGTAGCAGCTGCTGCTAATAAAATGATGTAATGGTGGATTTCAGGAATTTCATGTAACAAGCATACCAAGAAATTCCCAAAATTGAGCAAATTACACTAACGTATTTTACATTTATCCCAGGTCTAAAACTAATCTTTTTTTAAAAGGCTGGGATATAGAGCCTTCACAAAAAGATACTGCATTGCATATGCCTTTTGTAGGGACTCATTTGTTTGGTAGGGAGTGAGAGGGAAATATGCACAAACCCTGTAAAGAAAATAAACATTTGTTATCTTTAAGGACACCACAAAAAGGATGTGCTTTGTGACACTAGCAAGCCTCAATTTGGCCTCTAACTATGTATTTTCAAGTAAATACTCTCAGAAGCAAAAATTATGTTCTTTTGAGAATCAGCAAAAGCCCTTTGTTAGTAATGGAAACTACTTAAAGTCCCTTTTATTGTACGTGGAATACGATCATGTAGGCAAGCCCTGAAATGTTGTCTTCAATCAAATGATATAGCCATGAATGCTACCTTTGCAAAATTTTTATTAATGGTAAAAACAAAATTAGTAGACTAAGTCCTAAATGAAGTATACTAAGGATATATTTTAATGAATTTTATGATGAAAGTTTTATTGGTTTTATACTAAAAGTATTTTTGTAACTGTATATTGTAAGATTTTAAATAATCAAACAATAAAATAATTATTATTATTATTAGTAATGGAAATTGAAATACAGATGTTAAGGATACATGGGAGACATCCACTGTTAACTCATTGGTATCCTCATTATCATATAGGGTTAACAAATGTAATTTGCTTCCTTCCCCCATAGACTCGAGAGGCAGGTAACACCTTAGCTCTGAAGTCCAGGAAAGAGAAAATCCTTTTCTTATGCAATTCAATATTTGACATTGAAGAATGCGCCAAGAAACCAATCCGGTGAACGTTGCGCTATATGAGCACTTTTAACATTTAACATAACAATGTGATGGTTCTTTTTCCTCAGGGGAGATAAGCATAGTAGCAGACTCAATAATTTTTCTAGGGCCTAAGTTATCAGGGGCTGCAGGATAGTGATCGAGTGAAGGATGTTGATCACTGAGTGAAACGAGTGCACGTCAACATGGAAACTCCTTCCTTTATTTCCAGCAGGGCTTTTCATGATGACCATAGACTTGATACATGCATACTTTCACATCCCAATACAGTCAGGTTCAACAGCACTATATGAGATTCTGTGTTGGAGGTTTGCATTTTCAGTTCCAAGTACTACCATTTGGTCTCAGACCCCCTCCCATAGTGTTCACAAAGATGGTGGCTCAACTTCAGTTAAAAGGATGATCTGTTTTTTGCTTATTTGGGAGACTATTCGTTTCATGTCCTTGTAAGAAAGAAAGCCTTAAATGGACTTGAGGCAATCTAACATGGTCTAAAGGATCACATCTTCCTCCTCAATCCTCTAAATGCAAGGAATTTTCTTTGTAAGATCTGATGTTCATTGGAACATTTCTCAAACCAAACTTGGACACAGTATTCCTACCAGAATCAAGAACAGTAGAGATCAACTCTTGACATTTCTGTTGTCCTTTCCTCAGGAGGGGATGAGGATTCTAATCTCAATTTTTAAAGAATTTCTTGAAATATAGTGCTTATAAGCATAACACGCCTACATGGGCTATCTGGCCACTCTTGACTGGGGCAAATCCCAAATTTCAGACCGACTGCGATGAAGCACGGGTTGGATACAGGCACCAACCTTGTCTCTAGTTTGCAAAGTAAAATGTTACACCATCAACAAAAGGCGATGCATGGAGCAGAGGAGGCATTGCGTCATCATCAATCCAGTCAGAGGTAGGCGATGTGTTAGTTCTGGGGAGGTGACGTCGCTGAACACTTCAGATGTAGGTGATGCATCATCGTCAAGCCCTGCACATGGCAATGCTACGCCCACGAAGCAGCCCTGCATTGGCATCGAAGGAGATGCACCTGTTCTGAGCCACGCAACAATGAGTGTATTTTTACAATTGCATCACTTTAAATCATCTTCTACAGGCCCAGGACTGAACTGGCACCACTTGGCAGGGCAAAGGCTCTCAGAAACAGCGACCAGGTGCTGTTGGGAGGTTGATTGGAATATTTGATGTCCCTAAGACTTTAGAACAGGAGGCAATCCAGCAAGCCCTTTGAGTCACTTTGGTTCTGGGGCGTAGAGATGCAGGTCCAGTCCTTCTCTCTCCCAGGCAAGGAGGCCAGCAGGCTGTCGGGCGGGCACAGCAAAACAGAAGTCCAGCAGAGTGACAGCAGCACAACAGTCCTTCTTCCTGGCAGAGTATCCACAGGTCAAGAAGTGCACTTAGTTGCTGGTGTAAGGTTCCAGTACTTATACCCAGTTGTGCCTTTGAAGTCAGCAGACTTGAAAGAGAGGCCTTTGAAGTGCACAGAGTCCCTGCCCTCCTGCCATGACTCCAGACTCCCTACAGGGGGGCATGCAGCCTTTTGTGTGGGGACAGGCACAGCCTAATTAGGTGTAAGAGTTAGCTCCTTCCTCCATTCTGACGAGGATGACCCATCAGGATGTAGATGGCCCATCAGTCACACCTAAGCTGCCTTTGTGTGTGGCTTTCTGGAGGCAATGCACATAACCGAGCTGTCATCCACCCCAGACGTGTAATCAGGGACCGGCAGAAGGCACAGAATGGTTAAAGTAAGAAAATGCCAACTTTCGAAAGTGGTGTTTTAATACTTGCAACTTAAAATCCAATTTTACGATAAGTTGTGATTTTAAGTTGTGAGTCCAGAGACACCAAACTCAGTTGAAAATTACACTTGTGTAAAAGGTAACCTATGGGAGAGATAGGCCTTGCAGTAGTGAAAAAAGAGTTTTTCCCTACCAAGACATGTACAAATTAAAAATACATGTCCAACTTTTAAAATACACTGCACCCTGCCTTTGGGACTCTCTAGGACCTACCTTAGGTGGACCTATATATTTTAAAATTGAAGATTTGGGCCTGGTAAGAGTGTTGCCTTGCCAGGTCGACATGTCAGTTTAAAACTGCACCCACAGGCTCTGCAATGGCAGAGTCTAAGACATGTTGAAAGGGCTACTGAAGTGTGTGGCACTATCAGTACTGCAGACCCTCTAGTAGCTTTTAATGTGCAGGCCATGGGCACAGGTAATGCATTTCACTAGGAACCTATAAGTAAATCAAATCTGCCAATTGTTTATAAGCCACTGTTTCCCAAGTAACGAGCCCATGCACTTTAGCTCTATTTAGTGCCTAGAATCTTAAAGCCAGCAAAAATGAAGTGAGCAAAACAGGGGTCTGAAGGCAAAAAGTAAGGGGAAACCACACCAAAGATGCCAGGTCTAACATCTTCTCTTGAAGAAAAGAATCTGCACTGTCTAGATATCTCTTAAGTTAGTGGGAATAACATGTCTTTGTGAACTTTGTCTCTACCGGATGCAACAATAAGTTGTTGAATTAGGTCCCCAGTCACCTTATTGTATTCTTTGGTAAGGTTACAAGTTCCAGAGGGTATTCAAGATAGATCTACCAAAATGTAAGCAACATCTTAGAGAAAAGTGATAGGATTTCTTGCTCAGAGATTGGTAGAGCAACAACAATGGCTGATCCTCACACCTTTATGCAACACTGTAGACGTCTGGGTTTACAAAGTGATGTAATACATTTTTGAACTGGTATTCTAAGTTCTGTTATGACTTGAATGACTTAATGGCTTGTGTTTCCGATTAATTTATGATGTTAAGAGACAAATATTGCAGACGAAATATGCATGGCTTTGGTATTCCGTATGAGTAAAGACTGGGACAAGGAGGAGAGACATGGAGGTAATTGCTGAATTAGCTACTGGAAGATGTGATTACACTTGGTCCTGCTTGTACTTGTCCCAGTTATGATTACCATCCCTCTTTCCCCTCACTGAACTGCATTTATCTACGTTTAGTAGGTCTGATGGAATTCTGGGAACTATAGCATTTTAAGGCACTCACGTGTGTGGGAGTCACTTCATTTCAACATTGTTCCTGGGTTTTTCTGTGTCTTGGACTTGGGATATACCTCATGAGTAATGACAGGGACCTATACAAGTAAGACTAGAATTAATGAAGATTATGGTACATAAAGAAGCCATTCTTTAATAGCCAAATCAAGTACTGGTGTACATTCCTGAAGGGCACGTACTCAAATATTTTACAGGATTAAGTCTACTTGTGTTTGTAGGTGTTTGCCACATTTTGCTTGACTAGCCTATTAAAATGCTCATTGTCTGACCTTTATGCCTACAATTACATATGCAAACAATATGTTTTAGTTGTGAATTCCATATATTCACGAGTATGATCTACAAGTAGGATTGGGTGAATTTCCCACATGGACATGGGTCTGCTCTGCTGCTCTTTGGGCAGGACAAATTCAGTTGCTATTGTTCCTTGCATTTCTCAATGCCTGTAAAAAGGAAGCCCTGCAATTTTCTATGTTGTCAATCTGCGGCAGGTGGATGCGAAACCAGCAAAATTGCATAGTGTCAAATCCGTTTACAGCAATAGAAGCAAGCATTGGCGAAGCCAAAAGGTCTCCGCAATTTGAGAGCTATTGGCGTTGTCAAGGTTATGGAATGGCATAACCGATTGGCTTTGCTTGCAAAGATGGGTATAAAAAGGTTAGCAAGAATGTCTAAAGCAGGCAGCTTGCAAGATGAGAGGGGGGTCAGACAGACTCTAAACACATTTCAAATGTGCTTCTAGCAGCCCAGATAGAGCTGGCAGCTTCAAAAGATGTTAGATTCGGGCGGTGCTTTCTTACAGAGCCTTTGGCAGCTTCTGGATGCAGAAGATGGCTTAATCCGTGAATGAGTCAAACTTCAGTCTGGTGGGTATAGGAGGTACTTGTGCTAAGAAGCCCATTAGTGCATCAGTCTTCTGCAGTTGGGATAATATACGATTGGAGGAGGGGAGAAGAAGTATACAGTGTACTAGTCAGTTGTTGTTCTGAACACAAGGAGGGAGGGAGATGTAAGAGAATGGGATAAAGGAAGGATAGAAAGTTGAACTAAATAGGGACAAAGCAAGAAAAGGACAGAGGATGAGAACAGTTCTAAAAAAATGGAATGAGCCAGTCGTGGCAGGAAAATGGAAAGAAGATTAAAAGAGTTTAAGAGGAAAAATAAAAAAGGGAGACAGAATATAAGAGAAAGGGCTCTATGATAAAGACAAAGAAGTATGGTTAAGATAAAAGGAAACAGTGACTGCAGATCAAAGGGAACACAAAGAAACAGAGCAGAAACAATGGAGTGCAAGGAAAAGAATTAGAAGGTAGGATCAACAAAACAGGAGCGAAAAATAACAATGTAAGTGTACTATCTGCAAATGAGGCATCACATGGGATGAGTAACATAATAACACATGTAGCCTCTGGTCACTGTCCCTAATCCTAGTCACACAACTGGGTGGTGACACACCACGATATTCAGTTTAAGATTTCACAAGCACGATGAGATAAAATGCCGTGGTTTATGTTCTAAGATTAGGTTTCCATGCACTATTCAGGAATCTGTGATTTCAAACTCTTTCTAGTGTAAACTAAAATGGATGAAAAAAACAAGGTTTGAGCTCTCCATCTTCTGCGACGGATTGTATGTACGTAAGCCAATCTGCTGAGAGCAAAGCAGGAGCCTGCATTCCGCACTCTGACGAGAAGTACATGGAAAGATCCCAGCGTGACTCAAGCAAAGACCAATCACGGGCTCAGCTTCTAGGTCTTAAAATCACAAGCTTAGATGCTGTTCACTTTGCAGAGGAGGAACAAGCACTTCACTTTCAAAAACGTCACCTGCAACTACAAATGTGGGCGAATCATGAGGCAAACAGCTCACGACAAGCAGCAACTGTGAGCCCGCCTGTTCTTACATGCATAAACACTGAGCCACAATCATTCACACACCAAGCCCACACATAACTTTCAGCAGCTGCTGAGGAGTCATGCACATGGCAAAGGTGAAAGGTGGCATCCTGCTAAAAATGCTCAAGTAGGCTGCTAATGGTCTCATTGTGTTCCAAACGTCATGGCTGCTTACAACCAACCACACAGAGCTGACTAAAACTTCAAAAGTATCTGAAAAAAAACAGTTCCTATGTGTAGTTGCTTGTCAGCAGTGCTACTTTTTTAAAATTTGTGCACAAGGGGAGTGTCACCATAGACTAGAGCAAAGGCTAATACCTCACAGAGAACCCAGTTGGTCCATCTTCCAGGAGCCTATCTATTAGTAGCAGGAAGGTTGTGCTTCACACAGTGATGATGTTTGTTCCCCCAGTAGCAGTGATGGGCAAGCAACACTGTTTCCTTGACAAAACAAGCACTGAAGTGGAAAGGAGTTGGGGCACAGAAGAGGTGCCCTCTGTAAACAGTGTCTGACATTTGATTGTGATCTTTGAATTCTCAGCAAATGTGACAAGATAAGAACAAGATTTACAAGGGCATCAGAGCTCAGACAGACTGAAAACAGGAACTCTCGTGTTAAGTGCTCAAAGCAAACCAAAGTGAGTTCCTAAAACACAATCTAACAAGCATTTACAATGCAATGGTTTCGCCTTTGGAAAAGTTAGAGCTATTGGCATTGTAAATGACAAAGTTTGTATTTATGTGTTGGTTTTGAAAACAGATAAATAAATGGCATTGTCATTTACATTGCCATTAGCTTAATCTCTCGCAAATGTGAGACCGATTGTACCCTACGGACGAGCTCAGCAGACAGCAATTACTACCACACACACACCCAAGCCACACACACACACACCTTGTAAATGAAAAAGTTTGATATTATGTCACTCCAATTTTTGGTATATTGTTGTAATCACGAAAATGAATATGATCAGTGCAGTTAAGCGTCATCACTAACAGTATTCCTGTCTATATGTTTATTAATAATCTGTACCTACATTGCTGTGCATGGATCTCTGTGCATGACAAGCAGAAGACTAATCAATGAGAACATAGTGCTGGGTGCTTACAGAAAGCATCTTGGCGGAGTTCAGGGATAGTGTTTGGGAGGCACATGGTGAAGAAAACCTGACACTTAAGTTTATAAGGCACTCTTGATGCAGCAATACTTTACCTGAAAATTCCGAAAGCATGGAGTATTATAAGTCCCGGGTATGCTGTTGCCCTTATATTCGGAAACTGCCCCTGAGGAATGTAGAGCTATTGCTGAAATTGTCATTTTCACATTTCTGCATTTAATTTCGACACTCTGGGCTATATACATGGACATTTTTTTGCCAGATTTTACCTGGTGAAATGTGTCCTTGAGTATCTTGGGGGTCTGGTGCTACGGAGCTCCTTAGAATCAAGATTCAGGTAGACACTGCAATTTCTATCCAAATGTAATTATACAGGAGGCTGACTTTTCATTAATTGCCCTGGCAGCTCGTATGATGCCACATAACCTGACACAGAATACAGTAGAGAGGCATTAGGTCAGTGATCCTAATACAGGCGATTTGTTTATAGACATTGTCACAGTTGTCCACACAAGTCAAACCTTGTTTTGTCTGTTTTAAAAATAGGTTAATAGAGGTCATAGGACGTTCTGAGAATGTGAGGTTTGCTGAAACCGAGGAATGAGCTTCTTGCGTCTGTTCCAGGTTCTCAACCTTATCTGGTTCGGCCGCATCTGGCGCTTTGTGGTCACGCAGAATGCCAACAAACAAAGGCCTCTTATGTTATGTTATGTTATGTTATACTGAACTTTTTAAGCGCACGGGCACCCAGGGGTTTCATGGCGCTGGCAGTGAGGAAAGATGGAAAGCAGTTAACCTATCTGGAAGCTTGCTTGAATAGCCAGGTCTTCAAGGCTCCCCGAAACTCCATGAGATTAGTACATTTCCTGAGCGATAGGGGGAAAGAGTTCCACACCTTTGGGGCAAGAAAAGCAAATCGACACCCGCCTTGACGCTTCCGTTTGAAGGAGGGCACGGTAAGAAGGGACAGATGGGCAGAACGAAGATTGCGGGTAGGCTCATGCTTGACGATTAGGTTATTGATGAAAATGGGACTTTTCCCGTGAAGAGCCTTAAAGGCCAGACATCCTACTTTAAATATTACCCGTTGGGCTATGAGTAGCCAGTGGAGAGTGGCCAGCAATGGTTTCGCGGAGCTCCCACCGCGGTTCTTGAAGATCAATCTGGCCGCTTGGTTTTGCACTATTTGCAAGCGTTTAGACAAGAACAGGGGGAGGCCTAAGTAAATAGAATTAGAAAAGTCTAATCGAGACAGGACCAGGGTGAGTACCACTTGAATGAGCACTGAGTGAGTAAGTAGATGGGCAATTTTTCGGATTTTGCGCAATTGATGGAAGCTGGAAGATATCACAGCTCCCACCTGGCCTTTCAAAGAGAGATCAGAGTTAATGGTGAACCCGATGCTTTTCACCGAGAGAGAGGGGGAGGGAGGAGATCCCATTGTTGACGGACAGTGGCTGCTGAGTGGCGAGTATAGGGTGTCGGTGCTGCGAGGGCACAGGACACAGGCTGTTGAAGTAAAAGTGCGGGGCGGAGATGGGGGAGCGCAGGGGAGCATGAACGACAGGGAACCGGGTAAGGAGCGTGTTATTGCTGCAGACAGTCTCCGCATCCTGGCCGGTTGACAATGTAAACCTAGACACAAGGGTTGTTTGAGGGGAGCCTGCCAGATTGACAATGTAAATGTGTAACACGCACACAGCCCGAGAGAGCGGGCGGTCGGCGGGTGGGAGAGCGCTGGCTCGGGGTCGGTCGCACGGAGATTGAGTTTCGTCTGAATTAGATCAGAGCTGTGGGAAACGGCACCTCCCAAACACACACTCGCTCACACACGCACACGCACGGGGGGGCGCAGGTGGGCAGCTGTGCTCCACTATTAAGGGCATCTCGCAGGAGCAAACTGCAAACTTAATTACTGTCTAACTCACCACAAGATGTGTGCCAGCATCAACCGTCTGCAGCGCCTGCGATTAAAAGGCTCCACCGGCCATAAACTATTTTAGGAGAGGGAGTTAGAGCCCAAGGAAATCACCAAGTTCCTATTCCTTTCCGTTTAAAGTGAGCCAAAGACTTTGAAGAGGTACAGAAAAGGGAGCTTGGTTTTTCGGAAGCACTTAAAGTGGCACTGGGGGGCTTGGTGGCGCTATGTAAACTAGCTAATGAAACCTCGCTTTTGACTCTACGCTGCTATCAGCAAAAAACAAGATTGCGGTACAGTTAGAGCATATATATACATATAATGGATTAAACAGCTGAGTGCAGTAGATTTGCTTTTCAGCTTCGACCACTTCTATGGAGATCGACCCGCCTGCCCCAGCTCCACGAAAAAATGGCGGCCACATTGCCGAAAAAAAAAAAAAAAGTCCACCGCCGCATGACGTTTTAAAAAGGGGCGGAGAGGGAAAAAATCGCCGGAACGCCCACGAATCGCCTCGCACAATGACGGACGCCTCTCTCTTCCATTGGCTAGCTCCATAAATGGCGGAACAAAGCCACATACTATTCTCAAAAGATTTCGCCTGCACGGATCGCCAGGAGAAACCTAAAAAGGGAGCACTGGATGGATTGTAGATTGGTTCATTCTGACTGGGAGGAGGCATGATGCATGCATGCCATGGACAATTGGAAGGAAAGTATATGAGAGTGACTATGGAGTCAGCAAATAGGAAGCTTATGGCGGGTCGAAACCCACGAAGTATATACATGTCTCTTTGAGAATGTGCATGCGCTGTCTAGAGCCAAGACCTAAAAAGGGAATTTAGCCCAGGTCTATCTGCAAAAGAACATGTCCACAGAAAACTATTCTGTAGGTAGGTATTTTTCAACATGCAGATTCATTTTCCCATGAGTAAGTTCCACTTGCGTGCACAAAAAGTTTTCCAAATCAGGCCACACATCTTTCTCACTATTTCGTTGTTCCAACTTTTACTGCCTGCGGCAGAGCATCCTGCACTAAGCTAAATGCAACACAACTTCACTTATCTAAGAAAAACCTGTCTTTTCACTATGTTTTTCAATTTGTTTTCTAAGACTTGTACATTGGAAATCATAAATGCACTATAACATTGAACTAGACACACAATTTGATATATACCTTTTAAGGCAAATTCTGCATATTTAAAACAAACTATGCAGTTGCATTTTGAAACTGAAGATACCTTAAGACAACTCGGACACTGTCCAGGTTTATGTTTACCGTAAACAATGCATGCATTTGGTTTTGTCGGTCAATATGTGCTGTTCTAAAATGCTTGTGTTTTCCATTGTTTGTTTTTATAAAATAACCATGTTGTTTCCTTACAAATAGCTTTTGAATGTTTGGTGCAAATGGTGCAATTTGATTTTAAATTAATTATACTACAAGTTGTAGTATTATTTTAAGGATACAGATTGTCTCATTGACCTATATTAACAACAATGGTGAAATCAGCAGGGTTCGCCCTTGGAAACTTCGGTACCTCTTGGTTTTTACCATTGTCTTTTGGCAACGCTGTATGGCGTCGGATAAAAAGGAAAATGCCTTATCCCAATGCTGTGAATTATTAGCAAAAAAAGAAAATAGCATGAGGAACTAACCACTGCAGGCGGTTGAGTCATTCCACTGGTGCATGCATATGTGATGATGGTAACATTTGCATGTTTCACAACATATGCACCAGAGGAATGATTCAGAGCCAATTGCTTGTTTTATTTTTATTTACTGATCTAGGATTGTGGATGCCAATTGGATTACTAAATAAAAGACATTTTATCAGGACAATCCACACTATAAAAAATGGGCTTCTGCTCGAGGGGCAGTGGAGTAGCAGGTGGGGAGAAGAAGAGCATTGCACAAGGGAGAAAGATGAGACATGGGAGAAGCACTCAATGGAGAGAAAAACGCAGAGGCAGAGGGAGAATCACAAGCAAGAGTGAGTGAGAACAACACAGGGCAAGGGAGAAACAAATGACACTGAAAGCATTGCAGGGTGAAGCACATCACACGAGGGAGACGGCATCACAGAGTGCAGGGTGTGCTTTGGAGCATGTACACAAGGGAGAGAGTTGGAAAACACATGCACTCTTGTTGAGATTTGTTCCAAAAAGAAGAAAATGTTTCCTAGCAGTGAGAGGAAACAAGTTCACGAATCACAGAGATGGTAAATATGTTATGCTCAAAGGGAAGGTCAAACCCAAGCTGAACAAGCTGGGACAAAAAAAGTCAAGATGTAAGCAAATGAGAGTGATAATAAAGCCAATAAAGGTAACCAATCATAAGGAATGTGCATGATGTAGGCATCTGTAAGTTCTTGGTAAGAGCTCAATAGGGCTACAAGAAAGCTGTACATAAGACCCTAATGGCGATTGTGTCTACTTTCCTGGGAATTGGAGGCAGAGATGTTCATAGCTGGCACCTATTAGTACAGTCATAAAATTAATCAAAACTCTAAAAAAAATAGGGGATTTTAATTGAGAAGTGATGGCCCTTTCTAGGGTGTTCTTCCTTGACTTTTTGCTTTTATCCATCACAGTTTTCCACTGATCTAGGTGCTGGCCTTAGGACTTTGAGCACATTTGACACTGCCATTCAGTACCAAAGCACTGTGCTTGTCATATACCTACTGGCTATTGGTGTATACATGATTGGATGATTCGAGCTAGCTGTAAGTCCTTTGTGTAGGGGTAAGACATTTACCCAGGGCAAGTACCTCAAATGTTCCTCTGTGGACCTGCAGCACTGGTTGTGCCATCCAGTGAGGTACCTCATCGATTACGCCACAGGTTTGCCTTGGTGTCGCCTGCGTGTGCAGGTTACTGTAACTCAGCTTGGCATTTAAAAATCAATTTGCCAAAGTCCTGCATGGCTCATGCTATATCGGAGTTCTCCCTGGGGACGGGGTGTGGTGTTGGGAAGAGGTAGGTCGTGTACCCATGTGCACTGCACAAAAGGGTCATGAACGGCACCGGAGGATGTGTTAGGGATGTTAGGGCCTGCTTCTCACATTGGTTTAGCATGGGGGAATGTTCGTAATGGCTCAACCTCTCCGGTACTGTGAGTGGATCTGACATTAAGAAGGTGGAAATGTCACTTTGGGAAAGAGGGCATTTCGATGCTTGTGGCATTGGATTTGGAACCTTACTACGCTAGTTCGACAGTGGGACATTGACAAGAGGAATCATTAGGGCAGAAGGGACTACAACTGGATTATCCCCAGACCTTTGGTGCCATTGTGCTTCTTGGGCTTCAGGAAGGGGACTATCACTTGGTGGGTTTTGCCTGGATGTTGCTGACCTGCAACTAAGGGCCAGCTGTCACGGCCTGTGCCCCAAAGTACTCTCCAAGGGCCGGTTGGCTAGACTCCTGTCCATGAGATCCCAGGGGTAAAAAGGATTGCCCTATTTCCTCGAGACACCGCAGAGTGAGTGGAAACGCGTAGAAGAAATCGTCGGTTGGGACAAGTACTGTCATGACATACATCGTCATTAAACTGTGCAGAGGAGTTTGCTCATAAAAGATCAGCGCAAAAACAACAGTTGATGGACATAATGCAGAACAATGTCCTACATTCACCCCAGTACAGAGATCTGGGCCTAAATCCATCGTTTGTTTGCCCACCATGACATTCCAGTTTGAACCCAGCCATATGCAAATCAGTCTTGACCCTGTGCCCCATGGGAACAGTCCAGCCCGAACTTCCAAGCCAGGTCCTCCCTGGACTGGAAACAAGCATCCTAGGACGGGTTTCGGAATATCAGCCCTCATCAGCCAGGGTAGCTTGATTCCAGTGGCATGGAGAGCACAGGACTCACGTCTGAGCATACCCGTCCCACTCAGGGTGACAAATGCAAAAACAACAGTTGATGGACAGAATGCAGAACAATACATACAACCCAGTACAGAGCAAAATAACGATGGATTAAACCCAGATCTGTGACTGGGGGTGAATGTTTTGTCATTGTGCAACATTCCATCCATCACCTTGTGTGTTTTGCTGTTCGCCCTGTGTGGGAAGGGTATGCCCATACGTGGGTCACGTGCTCACTACACCACAGGAGTCAAGCTATCCTGGCTGATGACGGCTGATAGCCAGAAACTGGTCCTGGGTTGATTGATTCCGGTCCAGCAAAGACATGGCTTGACAGTTCGGGCTGGACTGTTCCCATGAGACACAGGGTCAAGACTGATTTGCATATGGCCATATCTGAACTGGGGTGGCGTGGTGAGCATAAAAACAATGTATTAAACCCAGATTTGTGACTGGGGGTGAATGGTTTGCCATTGTTCAACATTCCATCCATCACCTTGTGTGCTTTGCATAAAAGATCAGCAGCCCACCTGAGATGCTGGGATGTGAGGAGTTTGAGGAGTGCTGGGGAGGCTTGCAGAGTCCAAGAGACCCATGCTTGCAACCAGGAGACATGTGCTAACTTGCACTCTGGAGTGTGTGGTGTTCGTGGGGTGTGGGGGGACCTGAGCTGGAAGCTGAGACTGTCCTTGACCTCCAGATCCATAGCACAACAGTGCTTGACATCGCAGCCTCCATCCGAGGTCACTGGCTTCTTTTCCGTGGACCTGCACCACAAGGTACTTTGTTGTGGAGAACATTGTGACAGGGCTCAGGAGGTTTCATTGTGCTTTGTGGGCACCTACAGCTGGCTGTCGGGAGCTACAGCAGCTCACACCTCTGCTTGAGAGGAAACATTTCTCCAGAATTGGTAGTACATCAGCCTCATGGGTCATAACCTTTTGTCTACGGGGGTAGTAATCCCAGAATCATGCAGGTGCTGCTAGGTGGCTGGAGGTCTAATCCTGATGGACAAAACTATGTAATTGTTTCTTTCTGTTTTAGGTGGTTCTGACATTCTAAACAATGTGGCACTAGCAGGGGCAATGTGTATATTTGGCTGGTGTAGTTGAGTGATGGAGGGTCTGGGTCGCAAGACGTTTTCAAAGACCTGTGATTGCTTGACCATTGCAACTCTTTAGGGTATGCAATTTGGGGAATGTAGCGTTGGATAAATACCACTGATTAGGGCATATATGTTCATGCTGTTCAGCTGCTACTGGGAAAGTTTGACAATTGCATATAACTGTAAAGTGTATATACAATGTGTATCTTGTTCTGTTTTCAATGTGTGTGTAACACAAAGACCAATATTTTACAAATGCGGTGTGGAGTCTTTTTTGTGACATACGCAGTGTGTTGGGAGGGTGGTGTTGTGGCAATCCCTAACACTTGGAGCATGAGAATAAGCCTGACTGCTCGGTGCCAAGCTACCCAAGGGTGAGCACAGGTTATCATACATGTGCAGTGTACTCATTCTATATAGGACCGTGGATTCTGGCTGATGCGTCCCAGCCAGCCACAAACCTTTTGTCTAACAAGGAAGATGTGAGTCTTTCAGAAGTAGTAAGTCCACAAGTTTCCCTTTACTGAGAACCCAGTGACACATTGCAGCATGTGACTTTCTCAGGTTAGTACAGCAGAGCAGACCAAGACTTACTCAGGGGTGGTGGCACTTTGTTCCTACTATGTTTCTGTGAGTTTGGCCTGTCCCAGCCCACATGCAGTGTGAACACTTAATTAGAAGATGCAGATTTCCCCCCTTCCTTTCTCAGGAATTGGGTCAAGCACTGTTGATTGCTCTACTGTATGGGGAGGCCTTTGATGCTGTTGCTGGCCTTCAGAGTAATTAACTTGGCCTAGCGGGAGTGAAAAAGTTCTGGAATCTGAGCTAAGCCAGGGAAATATGAAAATTCACTGAGCCCCATAAGGAGTACAAATATGACAAAACTGACTGTTGATCTACACTTGAGATGCATGTTTACTGTAATATTAATACCTCTCAGGACCCTTTAGGCCTAAGTAGGGAGTGCAGATTTCACCCACAATATGTAAATTAGTTTAGCAGCATGGACTTGCAGTAAGAACTACATAGCCACTCCATGAATTGATGCTCACATCATAAGGCCTATCTCTGGTCAGTACCAATCCATGAAGGGTCCCTTCTGTGACATGCTACCTGTGCACAGATACCAAACAGCAAATGACAGTATTCTCACAAGTGCAGTCTGCACACGTGGGCACACGTGTATACATGTGTTCATGTTTAACTGGGCCAGAGCCTCATACTCCAGCTGTGCAGCAGCAGCCTTTTCTTAAATGGCGGACACTGGCAGTTAGTGCTCTCCATTTTCACAGAATTTACAGTGAATGACGCTCAGCCAGTGAGACCCACTCACAGTAAAATTCCAGAAACCGGGTAGTCAACATGGAGAATTGTGATTGGTTAGAGTCGGTGACCTTGCCTGGTGTTGTTTTACAAAACTCAAACTTCATTTAAGGTTTGGGACATGTAGAGGAAGCAGGCGGGGACTATTTGTTTGTCTGTCTGTAGGTGGTAAAATTGAAGAGGTGGCATGTGCTAATGGCCTTAATGCCTACAAGCTGTCTTACATCAACACGTGTTAACTTTTTCTCCGTTTGCTTTGTACTTTTGCCTTGAGATCAGACTCGTACTAGGAATGTGGATTATAAAGAGCATTTAACGCCCAGGGCAAAGAGCATAGTAGTTGTAAAACCAGCCAATAGACCCAATAACACTTAAATATGCCAATTATCTATGCAAAGGAACGAGCTCCAACACAATGAAGAAAATAATGCGTGCCTCAACTTACACTTCATACAGTGCCCCTATAAATATGATTAATCACACCCACTGGCATCCAGCATTTCCTCTCCAGTTTACAGAACTGTTTTGACTTTATTTATACTGATGATGCAAAGTTACAATATTGTTGAATCCCCAGGAAACCTAATATTTTTTATTTTTTTCATATTGCATACAGCTCATTTAATTTCTAATTAGTTAATGAAACACAAATATTTAAAAGCCTATTAAAATGTTTAAACACCATCGTGAATGTGGCAATACAAATGTGTACAGCAGTCGTCAATATGCAAGATTAACGAGACACCATATAAATTCAAGGGAATGCCATTTTGGGGGCTATATGAACTCAACACTGAAAATTATAGTATTTTGAGAACCCCGGTGAATGCACATGAATAATTAATGCATGCAGCATATTCAATAGAAAACGAATTTGAGTTCATGCCCTGCCCTACTTTTTTATTACGTTATGTGAGAATAAGTAAAACAGTGCTTAAATTGAGCTGGTTGAAGGAGGTGGGGGCCCCCAGCACTCTTTTATGGGGACCGGCACTTATTTTCCATATTAGAGTTTGGCTCAGAGCATTTGACTGAAAGCACAACTGAGGGGTAGAAGGAAGAGGAGAAATGTAGAAAAATGGTGACAATGAAAGAAAGCAGAAATAAAATTTACCTGAAAGAGAGGGATAAAGAGGCAGGGAGTGTCTTGTGTTGTATGAAGTGGAATCAAGAATACACTGCCTTGGTGCTCTGCACTTCCACATTCAAAAGCACAGGCCATGGCTTCTGAGCAAAGCTATGGGCACAGGCACTTATTCCGTAGCAGATTAAGCACTAGCTGCAACTACATCCGGACTATAATGTTATATGCAAGTATTCTCAAATTAGCTCTTCAGCATTGTTTACAAAGTGTTGGGAAAATATATAGCGTGCTCAGACATACGTACAGCTATGCATATTATATGTGACATTAGCTCCGATTTGTGATTTATTGTTAAAGGGGCAATGTTGTAACAGATGGTTCATGCTAAATGTAATATTGTAACCCATGGACGTATATTAGGGATGGCCATGGTTCTCAGCTGTGACTTTGACTTGTCTCTTGCGACTGCTGGCCTCATAGGTATAAGGGGAGTGTCAGAAACAGAACATTCTGTGCCTCTTGACTACATCGTGTGAATGAGGTTGTGAAGTGAGTAAGAAATAAGAGCTACAGCTGAGCAGGAGGAAGAGAGAGAGCGTAAAGGGAAAGACTATTAGGGGAAGTAATGGTAAAATAATGAAAGGAAGAGTATGAAGAGAAGAGAACACTGCAGATTGACAGGTGAGAGGCTGAAAGACAGTCATCGGTGCGAGAGAGGTAGGAGTGGGATTAAACAGGAAGAGGTGACAGATGTGAGAGTAATTTAGACCGGTGTGAAAGAGTGATACAGATAAGAGTCATAGGTGATAGACACATAGGTGAAAAAGAAAGTGCCAAGTATCAGAGAGAGGGGAAGACCACCGATGGGATGAGGAAGAGATGTGATATAGATAGAGACAGATGAGAGGGTGATGACAAAGAACAGGGGAAAGAGAGGAAAAGACAGGTGTGAGAGAGGACCGCTGAAAGAGGTAGGGAGCTGTATATATGAGAAAGGTACAACTGAAACAAGATAATTGAGAGAATATTGATAAAGTGAGAGAACTGAATGGGAGACAGAGAGCTTATATGGTTCAGAAAAAGTCATGACAGATACAGGTTAAAAAAAACAATTGCGCAAGAGGCAGGGAGGAGAAAATGTGAGACATATGGAAGTGGTGTTGAGACAAACATGTTTGATACAGACAGACAATCGATAATAAGAGAGGTGGGAGAGAAAGAAAAGTGAACAAGAGACAGCGCAAGTGAGAATTTTAGTATGCATGGGGAGCAACAACAAAATAAAATAAAACGGGACACAATCCTGCATCTGATCTGGGAGAAAGAGAAAACACACATAAAACATAAAACTGAAAGGGTGTTCAGGCAACAATAGAGCTATGGTAACTTGAAATAATCATAGAGTCAAGCAAACTAACTAACACAGTAACCACATTTTTTTCATACAAATCGCAAAACAGTGGTACTGAATCATTTGTCGACGACGTTTCGATCATAAGCTCTTAGGATACAGGGATCATCATCGGGACTATGGAAATAAAGTGCCTGGTAAATAAATAGAATTTCGTTGCGTACACTGCATCGTATTTGGTGATGTGGGGTGCGCAACTCAATTAGTTTTATTTATTTATATGTTTACTTACCTGTAATCTTCCGTAATCCATAGATTACTACCCCCCACCCTGCCCCTCCCCCTCCCCACGTCACCGCCTGGCAGCTACTCCCACCACCGACCGCTACTGCGGTAATCTCTCTCTAAGGATGCACGCTGATTCCCATATTGTAGAGTGCCACCACCAAAGGGGTCAGGATATTTAAGCACACCGAGTGGCATGAATAAACCTGATATGACAAGAGACAAAAATGAAGGTGACAGCCACTGGTAGAAAAACTGAGGAGGATTTGGTCTCTCACAAACATGTTGTGGAAGTGCACATCTTCAAGATTCGAGTGGCATTCATAAATTCTCCCAAATTACTGAGGAGTATTTTTTTCTGATGAGCTTCCCACTTTGTAAGCAATAGAGTATTAGATGAAGGGGGTGAGACCCCACTATAAATAATATTCAATTGTCAGGGTGAATCACTGATGGGGCTAAATAAGCCAGTGTTTGACCTTCTGAAGGCTTGACACAAACCAGTCAGGCTTCCCTTAAAGGCAATGTGTAAATTATTTATATAGATCTCAAACAGTAATTAAGTAAGAAGAGAATACCAGAAAAATCCCAAACTAAGTTAGAACAAGCATTTGCAATGCAATTGGTCTTGCATTTCGAGTGTTTAGCTATTGGCATTGTAAATGACAATACCTTTTATTTATCTATTTTGATAATTAACACATAAAGAAAAGGCATGGTCATTTACAATGCCAAAACCTCAAACTCTTGTAAATGTAAGACCTATTTCATTTCAAATAGGCAGCCGCCATTGTCCCAGGCTGCTTGGAAAGTGAAAGCATGCATGGCGCGCTGAATGTTGCAGGAACGCATATCGTGCCTGCAGTAGGAGAAACTAATTAAAGAAAAAAGTGCTTACAGACAAAATAAAACATACTGTGTAACAACAAATGTAAAAGGTCAAGTGCTCATGGGAGGTTACATATGAAGACAAGGCAGTACTAAGGAGGGACTAACAAACCTATTAATGAATCAGAAGCCAGCATTTACGAAGGACATTGACACAAGCCAATGACAAATATGGGCAGACAGTGAGTGGGCTTTCAAGTCTATACTCGAATAGAGCATGCTTTGCAGAGCAGCGCATGCGCTGCCCAGGCTTGATCTAAAAATAGAGATTATTTTAAGTAATAAAACGCCACCAAAAAAACAAAATCCAATAAGAGGAATCAGAGATATGAATTAAAAATAGTGCCAAAAAGCACAAAAGGCCAACCATGGGTATCTGGTCATGCCAGACTGGGGCAAAGTCAGTAGTTAAGGCTGACTGTGATGGATCACCAGTTGGATACAGCGATCAGGTTCATCCCGGTGGAAAGTTTAACTTCTTACTTAGAATCCTTTGTGGAGAAAAAGTGCTTGTTTGCAGGCTGTTGGCTGGGCAAGCTGGACCCAAAGAGAGTCTTGATGATGGCAAGCTGCTGAATAGCAGGGTCCATTTTTCCCAATGGAGGAAAACTCCAAAAGGGTGAAGTCTGTGCCCAGGAAGTCCTCAACATCAATCATATTTGAAGCTCAGGGAAAGGGTGGTCAAACCCTCCAGGCCATCCTGTCAAGGGAGGAGATCAACTCTCCACAACCAAAGGCCTTTGTCCACGGTTTAGGAGTGATACACATCTCCCCACAGGGGAGCCCTCAGAGGTCAAGGGACAGGTGGACACTGGTAGGAATACCTGTTGGTTTTAGGCAGGCAAATTGTATCTTTCTAAAGTGTCATTTCCAATAGTACTATAACTTCTGACTTGTCCATTAAGTTGGATTTTAAATTACTATTAAAATGAGTGTTTCAAATATTTTTTCTAGATATTCCCAAACCGAGTTTAGCAATTTGTAAATCAAATAGTGTAAACCAGTATGAGCCTATAGGAGGGCCATCCTTGCCACACTGAAAATCGTCTTTGGAGATTTATTTACTGCCAAGACATGTAAAACATTAAGCATGCATGTCCTGCTTTTAAATATCATGCACCATGCTTTATTGGTTTTTAAGACCTATCTTAGGGGTGACGTAAGAGTATTAAAAAGAAAGATTTATTTTGTCATGTCAAAATGCCACTTTAAAATAGCATACCCAGGCTACAGAGGCCAGTCTGGAAACATGTTTTGCAGTGCTACTTTAGTGGGTGTCAAAATAATGCAGCTGTGCACTAGTGACATTTAATTTGCATGTCTTGGGTACAGCTGATCCTTATACTAGGGAGTTACAAGCAAAGTAAATGTGCCAAAATGGAGGGCACAAGCACTTTACCCTGGGTTGGCAGTGGTAAAGTACACAGAGTCCTGTGACCAATAAGAAACGAGAACAACAACAAAAGATAAAAATCTGGCAGAATAACACGTAAAAGATGAGCCCTCTTCTTGAAAAAGGATTAACTATGTAGGGCAGTGTAAATAGACCTCATAAATAACCAACTAGGGACATAATAATAGACAGGAGTCAAGGTCAATTATATTAGGGCTATAGTGCCACCTTTGCTAATAGACAAGAAAAATCATCCATGCAGGTCAGAAGACTGGGAATGGAGATCTATTTATTTATGTACTTGACAGCAGCACCATCTCGATGAGATCCTTACCAGAGGTCTGTACTGAAATGTACCAAGTCCAGGGGTCTAATGCACTTCTGAGACCCAGGTCTACAGTTTCACCATACTTTGACAACATGCAGGGCATATCCTTAATTTATTAACTTGGGCATGTTTTGAGGCCACATCCACCTGACAGTGTAACAATGCATCCAAGGCGCACTTCAAGGCAAATATTGTCATAACAAATGTTAGTTAAACTTCTGAAGAAAACAAAATCGAAACAGTAAATGATGCCCTGTTATAGCTATTAGAAACCATGTGGTCTTCCAGTCTGCTCTTCTGGTAACACATCCTGGGGATGACAGCACTCACGCACTTAAGGGAACAGCCACATTATTGACCATGGCACTCAGTTTCCCATTCCAAGTAGCCCATAATTCCTGATGCAGCTGGCAACAAGAGCTACTAACTGAATTATGAATTATTAGTACAACAGAAAATCCATGAATGCTGATACCCCCACAGACCTCGTAACTCCCTCTGGAAATTTCAAGTGCTAAAAGCAGGCAAAGAGTGGTGACATTGCCCAGTATTGAGAAAAAGCAGCAGGAAATCAGTGTGGAGGAGCACTAAATGTAGCTGTTCCATATTTATCCAGGAAGGTATTGGAAAGGATTGTAATCCATGCTGCCAGAATTCTGGAAGAACTGTTCCCTGTGTGTTGGTTTCTCTGTGCATTGTTGGAACATCCCATGAGAGAATACCAAAGCAGAAGCCCTTCGATGTTGGTCACTGCCTCATTTATCTCATTGAAATGACCACAGTATGTGAATGCTTATCTGTCTGCTCACAAACCACGTGGTGACATTTAATTGTTTTTCTTTGTTGTATGCAGTGAGGATTAATCCTTGTGGTGTTGAGACCAAAGACCATTTACAGGGAATTTAGTAAGCAAATATCCCCAAAATGAGTTCTACATTGATATTCAATATAATGCTGACATAACGTGCAATTGTGGATGGTGTGTACTGTGTGTCACACTCACAGTTATCCTTACACCAACTGAAGCCAAAAGGCTAGGGCGGTCGACCTCAAAGCTGGGTAACCGGGCTCGAATCTCGCTCAACATCCTGTGATTCTGGTCCTGAGCAAATCCCTTAATCTCCCTGTGCCTAACAAAATGAATGTTATTGTTGTTATTGTTATTTTTAATTTATACCGCGCTCAATCACCTACAGGCCTCTAAGCGCATGGGACTAGATGGTAAACAACAACTTAGACAGTACAGAAGTCTCCACTTAACCTGAAGTGGCTCAGAGGGCTCTCCTGAATAGTAACGTTTTCAACCCCTTTCTGAAGCGTAGGAGGTTTCCTTCCTTACGTAATAGCTCAGGTAGTGTGTTCCATAAATGAGGAACCAGCACCGAGAACGCTCTTCCTCCCTTGGTGGTAAGTTTGTAACGGGGACACACCAGTAGCTGAGAATTTGAGGATCTGAGAGCTCTCTTTGGGCTGTATACTGCTAGACGATCTTTAATGTATGCTGGCGCCATGCCATAGATGGCTTTATGGGCAATGCACATATTTTTAAATTCCACTCGCTCCTTAATAGGGAGCCAGTGGAGACTCTGCAGCAGGGGGGATGCTCTAGTACGTCTTGGCAGCCTAAAAATGAGACGAGCAGCATCGTTCATCACCACCTGTAGCCTGTTTATCAGGGTTTGTG
Organism: Lissotriton helveticus; assembly: GCF_964261635.1. Lineage (NCBI taxonomy): Eukaryota > Metazoa > Chordata > Amphibia > Caudata > Salamandridae > Lissotriton > Lissotriton helveticus. Next base: position 870,852,884 of record NC_136068.1, on the reverse strand, counting down.
GTAGGCCAAGATAGAGGGCATTTCCATAATCTATGCGTGAGATTACAGTAGCTGTGACGATGGAACGTAGCATAGATTGGGAAATGATAGGCACTAGTTTCCGCAGCTGTCGCATAATATTTGTGCAACTACCCACTACAGCAGAGATTTGGTTGACCATAGTGAGGTCACAGTCCAGTTTGATTCCCAAACTCTTCACAACCAGGCTGGGTTTTGGAGCTGGACCCAGCTCTGCGGGCCAGTAGAGGTCACCCCATGGTGAGGTGGTAGATGAAATCACCAGGACCTCAGTCTTGTCTGGGTTGATTTTTAAGAGGTTTCCTGTCATCCACTGGACCGTGTGTCTCAAAACGTTCTGAGTGTGGAGTTGGGCGGTGTTTGTATTATCAACACTCAGCAGCAACTGCGTGTCGTCTGCGTAATTATATACTGTGCAGCCCATACTCGCCAAGGAGGCAATCAGCGGCTGCAAATATAAATTAAACAGCAGTGGAGATAAGGCCGAACCCTGGGGCACCCCACATTCTAACTCTCCCACTACGGAGAGTTGTTCTCTCAGTTGTATTCTTTGTGTCCTTCCTGACAAAAAGGACTGCAACCAACTAAAAACCAGGCCCTTGATACCAAAGTCACCCAGCCTTTCCAATAGTAGCGCATGGCTGACGGTATCGAACGCCGCTGAAAGGTCTAATAAAATCAGGGCGCTCGGTTTCTTTCCGTCAGCCAGGCCTCTCAGTTCATCCAGCACCGAGAGCATCACCAACTCGGTGCTGTGATGTGCTCGGAACCCTGCTTGTCGTTCATGAAGCAGGGAGTTGGACATGTTGGACACAAGGGGAGCTGCTAAAATGCAGCTCCCCTTGTGGAAAAGCAATCTGGTTGGTATTTTGGAAGCGAGAGCAGGAAACCTGCTCTTGTTTCCAAAATCCAAACCAGTGTTTGTCATGCTGCTCCTGCCCTCCCGTAGCAAACAGCAGTTTCCCAGGGGTGGGCACTCCGGGACACTGCAGGAGCTGGCACTGTGGGGTGGAGGTCCCCAGGGCCACCGAGGGCTCCAGCTGGGAGTCGGGTGGCCCCCTCCCAACGTGTTTGAAGCCCGAGGGAATTGTTGGTCCCCGGGGCATGTGAGGGAGGCTTGTGCCCTTCCCACACACTTTTTAATTTTTTTTTATTCTGAGCCCCGGGGAGGTGGCGGTCCCTGGGGCCGCGTGCCCCCACGTTAAATTTGAAAAGCCCCAGGGAGGTGGTGGTCCCTGGGGCGTGTGGAGGTTCGAGCCCCCCCCAATCTTAATTAAATTAAGAGACCTGGGGAGGTGGTGGTCCCCGGGGCTGCAGGGGGGGCTGTGTGCCCCGCCGCAACTCATAAATGAAGCCCTGGGGAGATGGTGGTCACCCCCACGCATTTTTTCCAGTGCCCCCGGGACCTGGCCCACCTGGGTGCTTAAATACAATGAACCACGGGAGCCCGCGCTTTTTTTTAAAAAAAAATTCTCAGCCGGATTCGTGACTCCGAGCGTGAATTCGGACATTTCTTTTTCTTTTTTAATGCTTTTTTTGGCCCTTTGGGTCATTGTGGGACCCCTTGAGCAGGCCTAGGGGGTCAGGGTGTTACTACCCTGGCCCTTTTTCTTGTTTTTCACTGTGTTTCACTGTTTTCTTGTGACACAGTTCTACCGAGTCACAAGATGGCTGCCAACACTTCCTGGTTTGGAGTGTTGGCAGCAAATCACAGTGAAGCTCGTGCCCGGGAGGGTTCGGGAACCCACCGTGGCCATAGATATCGAAACTTTTTCTTTTTCTAATTTCTCAGGAACTACTGAACGGATTTACACCATTTAAAAAAAGGTAGCTTTCTGAAGCAAGACCTAACTTTTAGCACAAATTTGGTGTAATTCCGTTCAGCAGTTCTGCCTGTTGCTTTGTCTAAACAATCCTATGGAAAAGAACATAGGGAAGACACCTTTTTTTCTCACCCCCGCTTGACGAATCATCCCAAAACTTTCAAGACAGGAGCTGACCGGAGCGGGTCACAAGTTTTGAAAATTTTACGAAGAATGGTCAACATGCGCCAAAGTTATTGGGAAAAGAAATAACGCTTTTCCTATGGAAACTAGGTCCTAACTATTACTACCTACTGGCGACCACAAAAGCTTTCTAATTTAATAAGTTGGGCTGCATACAGGTGACCTATGCAGAGGTAGCCAGAGAGCTACAGTAGCTCATGAGCTACTGGTTGGAGACCCCTGAGCTAGACATTAGAAGGTGTGAAGTGGCTTTCTTTTCTCTCACTCTCTCCAGCCACTTCACCTTATCTGGAACTTTGATTTACCGCCCTACTGGCCTGGCATCCAACTCTATGGCATCCTTAATGAACACACAACCATTTCATGCTATGCTTTTTTTACTATTATCGGAGACCTTAACCCCTTCCATGCTGATGACGGCCCCCGTCCATCATGCAACACGGTGGGCGTGAGCTGATGACTGCTGGGGGCGGTCATGAACCCGCCCACTCTTCAGAAGTACCGCACAGGCGCAGAATCACGGCCGCGCCCAAGGGTTTAATCCCCACTTTGACGATGCTGCATGCTCCGCAGCAGCTGCGCTGTTTGCTGACCTGGAAGTTCTACATCTTTCTCAATTGGTCTATACCATACACATAGGTTAGGTTATACTCTAGACCCCATTTTATCAAACTTGGCAAGTTTGGTGGTGGATTTCCCTCTTCCACTCCTGTGGTCTGATCATTTCACTATACCCTTTCAGGTTCCTCTTACGAAACCTGTACCTATATATGTCCCTGGTCAGCTGGTAAGGACATGGAAATGGGCATGGGTGACCTCTGCCAATTTGAGCTGTTCCCTGGATTCAACTTGCCCTATGTTAGATAGCAGTGTAGACACAGCCAACTCTCAAATGGAAGACTGGATAATGGGTGCACATGACCAGATTGCACTTTCAGAAGATCACATTATTAGAAGAACTAAACCCTCTGGGGAATGATTCAGTATTGAACTACTTGCCCTGAAAAAGAACTGCAGATTCCTGGAGCATGTTTAGTGCAGAAATGTTAATCTCACCGACAATGCCAACTATCGGTCAGCCCTGAAGGCTTATCATAGATATATCAGGCCTACCAGGCATGAGTTTTAGACTGGTAAGAGTGAGGCGGTTCAGAATTCCGCTTGGGAATGTTGACCATTGTGAAATCCTTATCCTCTCTGGATCAGGTTTCAGTGTCCACTCTTCCTTCTGAGGAATGCAGTACACCCTAGTTCAATATTTATACGATGAAATCACTTCAATCTACGCCACTTTTCCTGAGATGTCTAGGGAGGCCCCATGTCTCAAATTGTGGATTGAACCTTCTGCTGAGTTCAGTGCTATCATTTTTTAAACCTATTGAATCTGAGAAATTGTCCTTTCTGCCTCTGATCCTGCATCTCCTGCAATTTTGGAGTGAGGCAAGACAGCTATACTACTGGTGCTCTGTGATAAATTAAATAGATCTTTTAAGGTGGCCAGGTTCCCGCAGTGGTGCAAACAGGTCACTGTGGTCCAACTTCTTAATACACCTCTGTTAGATCCTACTAAGCCTGACAATTTTATGCCTATTTCACTGCTTCCCTTTTTTGCTAAAGTTGCAGAGAAATACATAAATCAACAGCACTCTGATTTTATTGAGGTAAAAGGGCTTCTTCGGGTTTCCGTCCTCTTCATTCCACAGAGTCTGCTCTGTTTCTTGCCTCCGAGTCCATCTACCAGTTGGTTGATGGGAGGGCATGGCAGTGTTGCTGATACTGGACCTCAGTGCGGCAGTTGTCATATCCCACAACCTTTTAATTAAACTGTTGTGGAGCTGCTGTGTCTGTTATAAGGACTTGCATTTGTTAACTTCTTCTTTACTGGATTGCATCTTGCAGGTGTCATTAGAGCATTTTCAATCTAAGGTTTTCCCGCTGCAACAAGGGGTACCTAAAGGCTCTTCCTTCAGCCCTACTTTGTTGAATCTGTACATTTACCCCCTGAGTGACATCATTGAGTGTTACGGGTTCAATATTATATTGTACGCTGAAGATACACAGCTAATTATCACCCTTACACCAAAGCATGCCAACACGGTGGGTCTGCTTAGGATCTGTCTGTCGGAGGTGGCCCAGTGAATGGACCTCATTTGTCCCAAATTGAAGGCCAGTAAAACTGAGGTCCTCATCATGGGTAAGCGGCCTTCAATGTGGTCCTCTGCCTGGTTGCCTGAATGGCTGGGACCTCAACTTCCCCCTAAACTGAAAATGAAGAACCTTGGCATCTGGTTTAATGCTAAGCTTTCATTTGACAGTCAGATCACGGTTTAGCAGGAAAGTGTTTTAGGATTTTAAAAACTCTTTAAAAAATCCTTGGACTTCTTCCAGAAACTGCCAGGAAGACTACGGTCCAGGCCTTGGTTATAACTAGGTTGGACTACTGTAATGTTCTGTATTTGGGTGTCTCAGAGTTATGGCTAATGAGACTTCAGTTAGTGAAAAAGGAGGCAGGTTTTCTGCTGCTGAATATTCCTACTGTACAAAATAGAGTGGTCCCAGTATGTAATAATTCAACAGCACACAGAGAAAATATACATGAATAGGAAAACAAATTGAAAATGACCACTTTGTGAGAATGATATGACAGTGTTATTTAATCACACTCTACAAACACTATTATTGTAGATTAATGATATCGTAGAATACTGTAAAAAACAGCAAGTGCCCATAAGAAAGGGGAAAAAGGTTCTGGGGAAGGTTTGGTAATTTGATTGAGGATGAAAGGGTACAAAAGGGAGAGAGTATTGTGCAAATCATATTTGTCATCCTCATTGCAGATGGTGATGTCCAGGAAATCTATCCTGCTGGAATTCGACTGCATTGTGCACTGGATGACCTGGTTCCTCTGGTTAAGCCAGCCATGGAAACAGCCTAGGTCTATAGTGTTTCCAATCCAGATCATGAGTATATCGTTGATATACCTTCTCCACATCATCACCTGGTTGCTGTATGGGTTGTTGTTGTGGAAGATACGATTTCTCAAAATGATCCATAAAGATAATGGCCAAGTCAGGGCCGAAGACTGCCCCCATTGGCACACCCTTGGTCTGTAAGTAATAGCTGCCTTGGAAAAAGAAAAAATTCTTCATCACAGGTGTGGGTAAGCTCCGGTTCCCTCCTCGTAGATTGAAGCATCCCCACATGTAGCGGTAAGTTGTGCGAATGTACGCTCTCTGTATTTGCCCCCTTGGGAACAGGTACACTTATCTAGTCCAGAACCCCACTTTTTTTGAGGACCTCCTGAATCGCTGTTCTTTCTCTTCTTTGAATTTCAGACTCTGCACCGCTGACACACCTGATTTCTTCACAGTTTATACAAACCTCCTGTGAGTGTTATGAGCCAAACTACCTATCGATAGCAAGTGCTCAAATACGCTGTAGGGCGGTTTACATAATCACCTTTTCCCTTTTTCCCTATATCTCTAGACTATCCCCCAGATTCATCAAAGTCCCGTTTTGCGAGTCTGTAATAGCGATTATTAAGGAATCGCTATTACAGACTCGCAAAACGGGAATCATGTACAAATCGCAATTTATTTTGCGATTCCTACAGCTTCCTTATTTGCGATTAGCTAATTGCTAATCGCAAATAAGGAATAACTCCCCATTCATTCCTATGGGCCTAAATGCCCATAGGAATGAATGGGAAGACATATCAATGTGCGAATCGCTATTAGCGATTCGCATTTTGAGTTTGCGATTTCAAGGGTGCAGGGGTGTCCAATTGTTGCACCCCTGAAATGATATTGGACGCTGGTGTTACGCACACACATGTCCCAAGGACATGTGTGTGAGTAACATACAACTTAGAAAAATGCACTTAAGTGCATTTTTCTAAGTTTCCGCTATTTACCACGAGGTTTGACTTCACGGTAAATAGCGGCCCAAAATTGCGAATTCGCAATTTTTAAATGTTTCATGAATTGCATTTAAGGAATCTCAAATAGAGATTCCTTAAATGCAATTCCTCGCAAAATTGTGATTTCTATAATAGCGATTTTTGCATTTGGGATGATGAATCCCAAATGCTAAAATTGCGCTTGCAAAGGGCCAGATTCTCAGAATCTGGCCCTTTGCAAGCCGGTTTTTCAATGATGAATCTAGCTGTAAGTGCCCTTTGGGCTCATCTGCAATCGGAGGCATAAGCAGGTAATTCTGTTATGCCTCAGTTGGTGGTGGTGGTGCAGAAACTTTGTGCGCAATCCGAGGTCCGTTACGGCAATGGTTCTTTGACGATCCATTTTAAGTAAGTGGCAACATTCCTCTGCATCCCTTAGTTGACTTAACCTTCCCGTCCCCCTAAGATCATGGGGTAGTTTTAATAAACTACACCTTACTCTTGCAGGTGCAGTCATCCCACTCTCGTTCGTTTGGAGCCTACGCACCCAAAGTTTTCACAAAACCGGCCTTCCCTGTAGGGCTGCACATGGCAATTCATGGGACCAGTGGCCCCTCCTTTTGTTCTGCTTACAATTTTAACTGTCCTTTCCCCTTGAGAATATAGTTAATTTCTACACTTACTCCCCAGGTGCCCTCTCCCCTCTTATCACAGTCCTGAGGAAGACCCCATTGAAGGGTTTTAAAGAGCCAACATCAACTTGGGGTCGAAACGTCGACACTCTTCCCTTTGCCAGCATAATCAACCGTGATTGGTCTACTGTGTTATTCTTCGTGACCATGGCTACACAATAACCTAAGCAGATTGTTAGAAACTATTGGCTAAATGATGAGCCACTGCTGGATGTAAACATGAATATGTGATTTGCACAATACTCTCTCCCTTTTGTACGATTTCATCCTCACTCAAATCACCGAACTTTCCCCAGAACGCTTTTCCCCTTTCTTCTGGGCACTTGCTGTTGTTTTAAGTATTCTATGGCATCGTTAATCTACAATAATAGTGTTTGTACGGTGTTGTTTGTACGGTGTGATTAAATAACACTGTCATATCATTCACACAACCTGGTCATTCTCAATTTGTTTTCCTATTCATTTACATTCTCTCTGTGTGTTGTTGAATTATTGAATATTGGGACCACTCTATCTTGTACTGTCCAATACCCAGGTCCTAGTGCCTTTTCGGGTTTACCCTTATATGTAACGTTGAATCTTCGGAGACAGGCCTCAATGGGCTCTGCACTCTCACAACTGCATTGGCTATCTCTGAAAAAAAAGGCTGTTCTTCAAAGCCTTGTGCTTCTGCTATCAGGTCCTTAAAGATAAAGACCTTTGTTACTTGCACCAGTTTTTAAAGCCCTACTCTCCTGCTAGGAACTTAGAATCTGCTGGAGCCTCATTTGCAATCATGCCCACTTCATCATTATTATTATTATTATTATTATTATTATTGTTAGTAGTAGCAGTAGTAGTATGTACGAAGAAAAGTCAAGAACAGGTGGTGAAATGGTGCAGGGTGTCCATCCTTATTAACTCCTTCGCTGCGGTGTTAATTTTGCCGCGGTGCGGGCAGGGCTAGGGATGGGTGTGGCGCTGCTCATGACGGCAGGCATGTGCTCATGATGGCCAGGAGCCATCAGAACTCCGCCCACTGATTAATTCACCCCCACAGGCAGGGAATTATTCGCATCTGGGCGGAGCTGCAACGTTCTGACGGCTCCCAGCCGTCATGAGCACATGCCTACTGTGACTCATGACGGCCGAGAGCTGTCATGAGCACCGAAGGTGTTAAAATACATCTATTTCCTTTCAGAAAAAACAGCCCAGGACAACTGGGAGGGTGCGCACAGCCCCCCTTTATTTGTTTGTTTTTTACCCCAGGGAGGTAGTGGTCCCTGGAGCTTCTAACAGCCCCAGGAGGGGACTTTGAGTGTCGCCCTCCATTTAATATATAAAGCCCTGGAGACCAGGATGGTCCCCGGGGCTCAAGGAGCCTAATGGAAGGGGGTCTGCATGGTACCCCTCCAGTATTTAAATGAAGACCTGCTGAGGTGGTGGTCCCTGGGGCTCAAAGGAGCTGCAGGATGGGGCTGCAGGCACCACCCTCCTTTTCATCTTAATGCCCCCAAGACCTGGCTCACCAGGGGTCTATACAGTATACATCCCTGGGGACTGCAACCTTTCTGGGGACCTTATCAAAACATATATGCGTGCAGGCCCAATAGGCCTGCCGGTGCCGGAGACCGCCATTCCAACTCAAATTATCTTAATGCGGAGGGGTCTGCGAGACCACCACTTCCCCAGGGCGGAAATAAATTAATGTATGGGTCTGTCATTGACCCTTGGCCCTGGGCACCGCCTCCTCCCTGGGCAAAGGTTGTACAATCAAAGGGGGATGCAGAACCTCCCTCATGGAGCCATATATGGCCTTTGGTATTGCCACCCCCCAGGGCTGGTTCCCGCTATGTCCGGGAGTGCCTACCCCCAGGACATAGCTATTTGCTGTGGCTTGGCAGGAGCTTTACCCGTTCCTGCCAAGCCACAGCAAACATTATGCTTGCAGCAGGTGAGAGCAGTGAAAATCCTCTTGCTTGCTGGAAGTGGAGCATTGGTCTGTTTCCCTGCCTGCTGTCAAGCGAGCAGGGAAACAAACAAATTGTTTCAGACATATGTAGCTGTGTGTTTAGCAGCTACCTGTGTCTGAAAGCAATGCTGGCTTTTGCAGGAGGTGGGGAGCCGGCAGGGGACGCGGGGACCTCAGTCTCGCCCGCAGTCCTAATGCAGGCTGAGGGACCTGGGGGCACCTGGGGCAAATGGCCAGGCCCTTGGGGATGCGGTCCCAGCAGTATATTCTACACAGCGGAATCACTGGGAACTGTTTAGAGGCCTGTCCCCTTTCTTCACCACTCTGCAAACGTTAAAGTTAAAGTAAAAAAAAACATAGAAATTCACTTAAAAACAAAAGGTTACAGGGACATAATAGTTAGAAAATAGAATTAAAAAAGCCATAGAAATTCACAGGACAAAATAAAGGTTACAGGGACATTATAGGTAGGCTCAGATTTCACTCGTCCAAAACCACTGAAATATATAAATTACCTACTTTCAGTCGCCAGTTGGTAGTTGTATTTAGGACCTAGTTTCCATAGAAAAAGCCTTTAGTGACTTGGTGTTGTGGGGGTGATCGGTGCAGTGGGAACTGAGAAATAGGGGCATGAAAAAGGGTGGGTTTGTAATGTTAATTCCCATAGAAACGCTTTGTCAAACCTACAGCCCAACCACTGGACAGAATTACACCAAATTTGACAGAAAGGTAGATAATGTTACACAGATTGTGCTTTTTGTTTTTTGGTGTAAATCTGTTCAGTAGTTTTTCTGAAACATAAGAAGAAAAAGATGGATATATATTTGGTTGCCAACACTTCAGCAAGGAAGTGCTGGCAGCTATCTTTGGACTTCCCAGGGTCCCCCCCCAAAAAAATGAAAATAAAGAAAAGGGGGCAGGGAAGGAATACCCTGACCCCCAAACATAGTGCTGGTGTCCCCCGGGACCCTGCCACAGCATACTTGTGGCAAACATGTTTTTTTTTTAAAGCAAGCACGGGTTTCCACCAAAAGAAAAAGGGTCAGGCCCCGAAGGATGAGGTCCCCTGGACACAAAAATGGTCCAGGAAAGGGGTGCCATGCAGCGCCTCTTTCTGAAGAAGACAAAAAATAAGCAAAAGCCGGCAGTTCGCCAGAGGCCTTGTCCCTTTCTCAACTACTCTACAAACATGCCTCCTTGAACATTCCTGGTTGAAGGATGAAGTCCCCTTGGCTGCTGAGTGGCCTTAGAGGCCAACAATACCTCCCGTTACCTCCAGTATAGCCCACACAGCTGAATTACTGAGAGCTGGTTAGAAGCCCCTTTCTCCACCACTCTGCAAATTTGCCTCTCGGCACACTGCTGGTGAGGGATGACATCACATTGCCTACTGAGGGCCTCAGGACTAAAGTTGATTTCTTGTTGATATTTCCATGTGAGCTAACAGGGATTACCAGAATGGGAAAACCTGCTAGCCTCAGATTCATTGGGTTCTTTACTGCAGGTTTTTCCTGAATGTGGCGACATTAATGGAGATGCTTATTAACTGCCCAAAAATGTCTTTCTACCATATTACAGTTTAGCCTTTGAGCAGTGAGTGTACGAAAATTTTTGTTTATATAATTGCATCACTTTGATACTTGAATTTTCACCATTCCAAATAACTGTGCCATATATGAGACCAAATGAAATGTTTTACAATATACCTAATGGTAACCCTGATATAAACTTTGTGGAGAGGAAACAAATTCCTCTCTTTTACCGCAGAACTCCCAAAAGTAGAAGGTAAGGACTGTGTCGGAATTGGGTGCTACAAATTGGTGACTGATTTACAGTTAGCGGCTATAGAATTAGAGTGGTATCGGGGTGTCATTGAATGTCACAAGATCAGGATATCCCATGATACCATCTCTGGACCATAGAGAATCACCAGATTTTTTCTCTTTGGACTTGGTGTACATGTGTGGAATGTCACAGAGGTAACTCACACAGAACCATACTGATCCCTGTATGTGTAAATGAGATCCCTAAGAGCCCATTCTCCCAGAAATATTCGTAATTCCTATGATTAACATTCTGCACGTGTCTACCCCTAAGAATGACAGAACTCCAAGAAATCCAATGGGCTTTCTGCACACACACGTTCATCTTAAACACACTTGTCAAAAGCACAGATTGAGGAATATGCACATACAGTGAATGGTAGCTAAGGGGATTACTAATGCCTGAAGAGCTCAGAGATTGTTCCCTGCACTCATTCTCTTGTGGAGCAGCATGGGAGGGATGTTCAAACTTGGGAGTGCTTCACTCATAGCTTTATGCTGCTAGCACAGATTTGACACAAATGACCTTTGCAGGGCCTCAGGAGGAATAGCTACTCAGCTTAGAAGAATGACTACACCACACCCCTACTCAGGCATCTCCTTTTTTCTGAGAAAGTCCCACCAACTGTAGCAGATCGTTAGTGATAGCCCAGGCATGAAAAGCGGCTGGAAGAAATTGGGTTACTGCTTGAGGGCAGGGAAACTCTATTCAAGCACCAACCACAATTCTTGTCAGCATGAAATCATAAACAAACCCTAAATTAGCCTGTGATCAACCCTCGGGTAGCTTGGGACAGAGCAGTCAGGCTTACCTCAGAGGCAATTAGCAAAGTATTTGTGCAACACTTTAAACAGTAACAAAGTGAAAACACACCACAAAAAGGATCTCACACCATATTACTGAAAATAGTGTCAAAAAGCACAAAGAGCCAATGGTGGCTATCTGGACATGATGATGTGTGGGCCGGCAACAGGGTTCCAGTTAGGTCAGCTGAAAAAGAGTACCTTAAATCCTGATTGTGGAGCGTTGGAAGGTTTTGAGTCAAGGATGCGTCTCGCAGCTGAGGTTATGCATCGAATCTGAGGAGCTGAGAGGCTGTGATGCAAGGTCCTGCATCATCATCGAGGTTCCTGTCAACTAGGACTTGCGATGTGAAGTCCAGTATCGAGGATACGTTGTGCAGCGGAGGCGATGCGTCATTTACGAGGAGCTGCGTGGCTGCTATGCAAGGTTGTTGTTGAGGATCCTGTCGATGAGGGCATGCGATACGATGTCCGATGTCAAGGATGCATTGTGCAGCCGAGGCTGCGGTGCAAGGTCCTGCGTCATCTTTGAGAAACCTGTTGACGAGTACTTACAATTCGCTATGCACAAGAGGCAATACGCTTGTCCTGCTCTGGGTTGTACCACGCACCAGAGGAGAAGCGTTGGGTATGCTGGATCCACAGATGTCTGGCAAAGCACCTTCAAGCCCACAGCCAAGGGTCCAGGACTGGGGTGGCACCACTTTGAAGTCAAGACTCACAGTTGCAGTATCCATGTGCTGGTTACAAAAGACTAGCCCTTGGATTCACTCTGGTGGTCCTGGGTACAGACTGCAGCTCCAGTTATTCTCACACAGGCAAGAGGGCAGCAGGCAGCAGTCCTTCAGGGCAGCAGTCCAGCAGAGTGGCAGTTCTTTCAGCAGCACAGCAGCCCTTCTTTTCAGAGTCTTCCACAGGTCCAGAAGTAGTAGTGAAAAACTAATTTAAGATGTTTTCACTACCAGGACATGTAAAACACACATGAAAATGCCCTGCTTTTTAAATGCACTGCACCCTGCTCTTTAGGCTGTTCAGGGCCTACCCTAAGGGTGACATATGTATTAAAACGGAAGGTTTAGGCCTGACAAAAGGTTATGCCAGGTGGAAAGGCAGTTTGAGACGGCATAAACAGACTGTAATGACAGGCCATAGACATGTTTTAAGGGCTACTAAAATGGGTGGCAGAATCAATGCTGCAGACCCGCTAGTAACATCTAATATACAGGCCCTAGACACATGAAGTACCACTTTACTGGGGACTTACATGTAAACGTAATATGCCAATTGGGTGTCAGACAATTCTACCATGTTTAGAGGAGAGAACTCAAGCACCTTAGCACTGGTTAGCTGTGTAAAGTGCACAGAGTCCTAAAGACCAACTAGACCAGGTTCAGGAAACTGGAGGGTGAAGGCAAAACATTTAGGGATGACTCTCCAGAAAGAGCCAAGCCTACCAGTGGCTGTGCCACCACTAAGATCTAAGTCCAAACATTTCTTTGGATTTCAGAAAGAATAAAGAGCTTATTTTCTTATTGAGAACCTGCAATGACAAAATTCCATCTGCCTGAGACACATCCAATGATTAGTGTGCGTTAAAACAAGCATTGGAAATGCAATCAGTCTCACATTTTTTTGTGTTGAACCTATTGGCATTGTAAATGGCAATGTATTTTACTGATGTGTTATTGAGTGTATGTATGTGGTGTCTAATGGAACTAAGTGGGTTGAGTTGGATTCGTTTGTTGTGTAATTGTGTGGAGTGTAGATGTGTGGTGTGGAGTGGATTTTTGTAGTGGCATTATTTGGCATGGTGTGCTGTGGAAATATATGGTTAGCAATTTTGTGGCATTCAGTGGAGTGGTCTTATGTGTAGTGGCATTGTGTGGAAGGTTAACTTGTGCAGTTTAATTATGTGGTGTGCAGGTGAAGTTTGCGGCACAATGTAAAATTGTGTTGTGGATGGATGTATGTGGGTTGTGTCATTGTGTTGGTGAGTTGTATTATGTTGGTTTTATGTTAAATTATGTTAAATTATGTTGTGTGAGTTGGAAATGTGTGGAGCTGAATTGTATGGCATGGAACTATGTGTATCGCAGTGCGTTTGTGGTGACAATAGAGATCAAATAGGTAGGAGCTAAGCATCAGATCTATGAGTTTTTAAAAAAAGGAAAGAGTTGGGGCTATTAGCATTGTAAATCTCTCTTACCTATGTGTTATAGGTTGGAGTGGATGTATGTGGTGTGTATCAATTATGTGGGTTGGATTGGAAATGTTAGTTGTTGATTTGTGTGGTGTAAAACTGATTGGTGTGGATTTGTGTAGTGGAATTATGTGGTATTGTATGCAGTTGTATTATGTGGATTGTAATTATGTATTTTTGAGTGTATTGGAATTATGTGGTGTGAAACTGTGTGTAATGGAGTGTACGTATGTGGAATTGTATTTTGTGTCATGGAGCGTTATGTAGAGCAGTTTGAAGACAACATTGTGTACAATTGAATGACTCTTTTAAAAAAAGAATTATCAAAATTGTCTTCTATTTTTTTTTGTCCTTGCAATGCTGGCAACCTCCTCTGGCCTGTTGTAATGCTTGTTTGTTATAGCTTTTTGTGTTATGCAGGGACATAAACAATAGGAGGGTGGAGATTGAGATATGGCACCTGAATTACATAACAAGCAGCAGATGGTGCTGAGTAATGCTGAGGTGGTGGTATGCTGGTACAGATGTGATGCTCAGGTGATGCTGAATGAAACTCAAGTAGTGCTAAGTGATGATGAGTCAGTTGTGTGCTGGTGTGGAGGTGATACTGAATGTTACTGAGGTGGTGCTATGTGATGCTGTGGCTCTAAGTCATGCTTAGGTGGTGGTGCAGCACTGGTGCTGAGGTGGTGCTGTGTTGAGGTGATGCTCTGCTGATGCTAAAGTGGTGCCGGATTGGTGCTCAGTTGCTGCTGAGGTTGTGGTGGAGCACTGATGTCGGAAGGATGCTGTGCTTTTTATGTTGTGCTGTGCTGGTGCTGAGGTGGTGCTGAGGTGGTGCTGAGTTGGTGGTGAACTGATGAGGAGGTGATGCTGAGGTGGTGCTGAATGATGCTGAGGTTGTGCTGCGTAGGGCTGAGGTTGTGCTGAGTGAGGCTGAGGGGTCGGTGCTCAGCTGGTTTTCTTCCTTTCTAGCTGGCCGCCGGCAAACGGTCTGGGCCTCTCCAGACACCGCCGTGATGCCGCCTCTGGGTGTTGGGGTCCCTCAGGGCTCTATATTGAGCCCGACCCTCTTTAACATCTTCATGACCCCTCTGGCGGCGTTGGCGGAGTCGTTTGGGGCCCGGATCGTATCTTATGCCGACGACACCCAGCTCCTTTTCTCCTGCAAGAGAGGTGGAGACTTTGATGGGGGGAGTATCCGGGATTGCCTTGGGGCTGTTTTTCAATGGTTCCAACTGAACAGCCTCAAGTGCAATTCCGATAAGTCCGAGGTACTCTTCTTTGGGTGTGATACGTAGCCAATCTGGCAGGCCTGGTGGCCCATCGATATGTTTCCCCCGTCCTGTTCCTCCCCAATGGCTAAGAACTTGGGGGTTAAGATGGACAAGGGGCTAACGATGAAGGCCCAGATCTTCGGGGTGACCGGCACCTGTTTTGGCCTATTAAAGATGCTGCGGAGGTTTTTACCTCTGCTGTCTGAGGAACACAGGAAGCTGACCGTGCAGGCTCTGATCGGCTCTAGGTTAGATTATTCTAACGTTCTTTACCTGGGCCTACCAGAGTACTTGCTGCAGCGGCTTCAAGTCGCGCAGAATGCGGCAGCCAGGGCCATCTTTGGTCTAAATAGACGAGCCAGCGCTTCGGGTCTACTGTTGACGTTGCACTGGCTACCCATCCGCAAACGGATTGCCTTTAAGGCAATGACTTTGGCCTATAAGGCTCTCCATGCGGTGGGAGCCAAGTACCTCCAAAAGAGACTTGCCTTTTACCATCCGGCTCGCTCGTTGAGGTCAGAATCTTTATTCCTGGCGGCTGTTCCGCGAGTGAAGAAAGCGCGTCTGGGTGGCCGCTCCTTCGGTTTGCTGGCACCACAGATGTGGAATTCGCTTCCGCTCTCACTTCGGGGAGCCACTAGTCTTCTTGCTTTTAGGAGAGGTCTTAAAACTTGGCTGTTCACCCAGTAGGCCTCTCAGTCCCCCTTTTTACTGTGTTTGTTATTGTTTTCTTATTTTACTGTGTTATGTTATGGTGATGTAGTTCTCCTTACCTAAAGCGCCGGGACACTCTTTTTGAGTAACCGTTGCGCTATACAAAAGAATAAATAACACAACATAACATAACATAACAGGTGGTGCTGAGCTGCTTCTCAGGTGGTGCTGGGTGATGAGTTGGTGCTGTGCTGAGGTAATGCTGCACTGATGTTGAAGTGGTGCTGCAATGGCACTGAGTTGCTGCTAAGGTGGGGCTGCTTTGGTGCTGAATTGGTGGCGATGCACTGATGCGGAGATAGTGCTGTGCTAATGCTGAGGTGGTGCTGCTACACTGGTACCCAGGTGGTGCTGAGCTGGTGATCAGTCGGTTCTAAGTGATGCTGATGTGGTGTTGTGCTGAAGTGGTGGTGCACTGAGGTCATTTTTTGCTTGTTCTGGGTCCTCAAAGTCATGTTCGCGACCGCGAGCAAGCAAAATGACATCCCGGCGAGACTCTCAATGCGGGAAGGTCAGGTTTCTCATTGCGAGTGGTCGTGCATGCTCGCGACCGCTCGCGATGAGAAACTACCAGTTCGCGTTGAGAAAGCTGCCGCTCGAGTAAAAATCTACTCGAGCGGCAGAAAACTACAGCTCGCACTGTGCAAGATGCCGTTTTCAATGATTGCACAGTGCCGGATGCTTGTTCACACTGTGCAATCATTGAAAATGCACCTTGCACAGTGCGAACATGCTACTACGCAGATCGCGTAGTGCTACGTGAAGTTCGCGTAGTGCGAAGTGCACTTCGCGTAGCTTCGCGTAGCGCTACTTCCCGAACTACGCCCAGGGTTAGTCAAGGCGGGACAGGATAAGAGCCTGCACCATTATCCTACAGGCCTGAAAAGGGAGAAGCGGCAGAATTTTCCTCATCAGGCCGAAGCAGGTGGCAGAAAGCTTGGTAGCTTGATGATTGAAGCAGAGGGTGCTGTCCAGCCATACTCCGAGACTTTTGATCTGATCTTTATGTTCCGGTAGAGTGCCCATACATGTCGGCCAGTCTATGGCTGCTCTGGGTGATGGGGACTTACCTAGCAACATCAGTTCTGTCTTGTCCCCGTTTAACTTTAGATGGGAGAGTGCCATCCAGTCGGATACTGCTTCAAGGCAGCTACCCAGGGTGCTAGATGATCCCTCAGGGTGGTTGAAAGCAACCACCAGTTGGGTGTCATCTGCATAGGTGACAATTTCAATGCCGAAGGGACGCACTATCCCTGCCAAAGGCTCCATATAAATGTTAAAAAGGGTAGGACTCAGGGAAGAACCCTGAGGGACCCCACAGCTAAGGGGCCATAGTTTGGATTAAGTAGCACCCTCCGAAACATGAAACACCCGGTCTTCAAGAAAAGATTGCAGGCAGGTGAGAGCCAGCCCTCTCACTCCGAGATGTTTTAGACGGGAGAGAAAGATGTTGTGATCCACCGTGTCAAAGGCGGCACTAAGGTGCAGCAAAATGATTGCTGCTGTGCTTCCTTGGTCCAGATACCTCCGAGCGCACTCTGTCACTGCCAAGAGGGCTGCTTCCGTCCCGAGCTTGGGGCGGAAGCCTGCTTGAGAGTCATGGAGTAGATTGTTAGACTCCAGGTGGTGGACCAAGATGGAGTTGATATGCTTCTCAAGCAGCTTGCTCAGCCATGGCAGGAGGGATATCGGACGAAAATTGGCCATGATGGAAAGATCGAGACTGGGTTTTTTCAGTAGAGCTCTGACTTGGGTGCATTTCCACGCCTGCGGCACCTTTCCTGCGGTGATAGAGGCATTTAAAACGTTCCGTATCACTGGTCTGATTATATCAGTGACTAGCATCAGATGGCGTTGCGGGGCTAAGTCGGTCGGAGAATCCGATGATACTCTTAACATTAGAGTGTACAGTGAGTCCTCGTCAAGCAGGGGGAACTCCATTAAAGGGCAATGCGTAGTTGAAGGGCTACTCTCGGCACCCGTGGAAATAGTTTACTGTGGGAAGAGATAAAAGAGAGAGAAATAAGCTGAATTTTATGATAGAAATATTCAGCCTGCTTATCGCATCGACTTTGGGCCTCTCTAGGGTCTAGGGGTTTTTGTGGGATGTTTGTGAGCGATTTGGCAATCTGGAAGATTTCCCTCAGGGAGTTGGCTGCCGTGCTTATCTTGCACTCATAGAATGTAGATTGCGCCGTTTTTATTTCTGCCTTATACTTTCTAATCGCTTCTCTGTGCGCGATTCTGCTTTCAGCCTCTGACGCCTGCCTCCAGCTCCTCTCTAATTTCCTACACCTTTGTTTCAGTTCCCTTAGTTTGGAAGAAAACCATGGTGCCTCTTTTGATTTAGTTTTTTTGTGTAGGATTTTTAAAGGGATTACAGAATCTAGCGAGGTCTGTATCCAGGCATCAAAGTTACTACTAGCCTTGCCCGGGTCCAGGCCAGACAGAGGAGGAATGGCGGTCAGTAAGATCGACCACTGGCTAGCAGAGAGATTCGACCAGTTCCTCCCCAACAGTGGGGCTGGGATCTGAGCTACGGGGGGAGTTGAAATTTCCCAATTCAGTGGTACAAGTAGGTGATCAGTCCAAGGGAGGGAGATCGGGAGGCCCACATGGAGCTTATGATTATTGCTGAGCACAGCATCTAGAAGATGGCCCTTAATATGTGTAGGTGCGGAACCCTTCTGCACAATTTGAAGAGCTGCTAAGCTATACAGAAGATCCCTAGCATGGTGATCAGAGGGATCATCTAGATGTATGTTTAGATCTCAGAGAACTGACGTTTGCTGGGGATAGTGCTAACTCCACCACGGAGGATGGAAGGCTTTCGAGAAACTGGCCCATCGGTCCTGGAGGCTGATAAAGTAGCAGTCCAGAAAAAGTCACCGTACGTGAGAATTCAAGAGCGAAGCTCTTGCTTTCACAGTCAGGTACTTCCGCAGTAGATGAGTGACAGCGGAAACAATCCATGAAGATTATCCCCAGTCCCCCACCTCTACCAGTTTTCCGGTCAATTCTGTGTAATAAGTATCCTAACAGTAGGGTCTGTGTGATGGCTGGATCAACCTCGTCTTCCAGCCATGTTTCAGATAGGAAGAGAGCGTCAGGATTCAGAGTTTCCAAAACGAGTGACAGTTCTACAGAATGCTTTATGAGGGAACTGCAGTTTAGAAGAAACATTTTTATTGGTGGCCTGGGTTCATGGCATGTTTTAGAGTACGGTTTGAGTTCAAAATCACAGTGGGAGCAGTTTGAGACATTATCAACCGGGCACATAGCATGAAGACACATATCCGTAATGTGTGTGAGTCGTATCTTTAGCGGATGGTCTTAATTTTATTAAAATGACCAGGGGGAAGGGAGGAGCTACGCTAGCAACCAAGATGGCCGCATAGGCTCCCGGCTCCACCGACCTCCGACTCCTGCAAGAAGATCCTGTCATCTATCCTGTTTTTGCGCCCTGCTTCCGTGTGTATGAACCGGACTAGAGATTAATGGTGCGATCCCGAGATTTCTACCTGATTTGGTAGACAAAGATACGTCGTGTGGCAGTTTGCGGCCTAGACCAGCTTGAAAGCCGGGGTCTTGAGTACTGGCCCAGCCGGGTTTCAGTTGAACAACATCGGCTGTAGATGTGTGGCAGGGTCCGGTCTACCGGAGTGGAGGATTTTTTGGATCGACGTTGACGACGATTGGCTGACTTGCTGCATATCGAAGGAGGGGTGACGAAGCACAATTAAAGCGGTGGGCGGAGGTCTCCGGCCCGGTGACCCGGTCCCGACCCCCCCGGCGTTCGCTGGGTTGGTATCTCCGCCCACGGTGGCGGAGTCCGGATCATAATTGTGACCAACGATAAGTCCTCCTCTGTAGTCGTCAGTTCCACATTCACCTGTTTCCCCCGGAGGGACCGGCTCTCTGGGGACGTGAATATGACTGAAACCGAGCGAAGACTGGAGGAACGGACCGAGAGTGTCCCGTCGATACGAACTGTACTGACAGCTATAGGGTCACTTCATGTTTGCGTTGAAGGCCACATTCATAAAATGATAGCGCGTTTGTCTGCAATTGGGCGGATTGGACCGGACCCTGCTCCACTACAAGAAACGAAACGACTCGAGATACCCAAGATGGCCACTTCGATGGAGGAAGCAGACCCCGTACTATGGAAGGTGTCGGAGTCTCCGACCAGTGCTTTGTGTGATGTGAGCGAGCACGATGCCGCGAATGGATTGTCAGGCCTATGATCGTTGCCGATTATGGAAAGACTATTTGATGTACCCCTTCCGGAGACTATTGATAGAAACTGTTATTGGTTTGAAACTGCGTCACTCCCCTCTATATCTGCACCGCTAAGATGGCGGACGAAACAACGTTGGGAGTTCATAACGGTGAGGGTAGTTTCTGGACCTGCCGGAGTTCTCAGCACTTTCATCTCTCTGCTACGTCGTGGTTTGAACTTTGCTACAGCTTCTTTGTGCTTGAACTATCCTTTGGAAGTGACGGTTCGTCCGGGAGGGGCCCATACCTCTGATCGGAAGGGTCAAGGATGAGACTGAGTGACTGGGTTTGACATCGGGTCTTGCTGGACATGGGATTTGCTAACATGATTCTTTCGGGAGGCCGGGCGGTGTTTCAAGTTTCCTTTGTTTGTGATACGTATTTGCAGCTTAATAGACATCCTGAATCTGATCGTATTCTAATATCTGGTGCTCATGCTTCCTTTTATTATCCTGATTTGTAAGTGGGCAGGCTCTGAGGGCTTGCGCTTAATGCGGATCGTATATTGTACTGTTGCATATCCTGCTTCTCGAACATTAGCGTAGGCATCTCAACCATTTTTTGTTGCTTAGAAACTATCCTGTTTCTACGCCTGTTCACCTTATTATTATGTCTGAATGTATGGCACCTGATATGTCTATTTCTTATTTTGTTCTAAAAATAATAAAAAGATTTATAAAAAAAATAAAATGACCAGGGGTCCTGGCCCCTGGTCCCGGCCGGGCGCGGCCGGGCTCAGACGGGCACAGACGGGCACAGACGGGCACAGACGGGCTTGCCTTTGGCGCGCCCGCTGCGCACGTCCGCTGTGCGTGCGCGTGAGGTGGTGTTTAAGTAGTGAAGAGTGCCCCTACCGGAAGTATCAATCTTCTCCCGAAGGCCCTCCGCACAAACCGCAATAGCCGCGACAAACTGGGGCCTGGGAGAGTAGGAGAATGAGCAGGTCAGAATAAGCACAAGTGATTTTAAAAATATAGCGATTAAAAGACCAAAACAGTTGCCGTAATACCAATGGCAGATTCAGCATTCACGCCGCACACACAACTGGCAGTGTCTCTCAGCCAAGGATCACCGCGTCCGCTGTGCGTGTGTGTGAGGTGGTGTTTAAGTAGTGAACAGTGCTCCAGAGCTAGAGCGCTGCCCCTATCGGAAGTATGTATCTTCTCCTGGAGGCCCTCCGCACAAAGGGCAATAGCTGCGACGGACCGGGGCCTGGGAGAGTAGGAGAGTGAGCAGGTAAGAATACTGACATTTTCTTCCCAATCAACCTAACCAACATGCACACACTTTTCTGAAGTAAGCATCGACATGGCATAATATTATTCATCACTTTCACTTGATAGTAATAGAGAATAATTGTTTGATTATGATCAACTTGTGGGTCGAACATTGCTTTAGATTTAGACTTGTTAGGTGCACAAATCATGCTTGAGGGGACCCTATTGGCGGTGGAACGTTCTGGAACTTTCTAGAGGCCATTCTGTTTATGGGCTGTGATGCACTTACTTTTACCTTTTTTTGCAAACCATCACAACATGGTCCTCCTTCCTATAGCTTTTACAAATCTGTCTCAGATCTGGATATTTACCTTCATGTGAAAATGAGAATCCACATCAAAAAGCACAACTTCTTTTTACTTGGAAACATCACTATGTGTCCTTCAGTCTTTTGTTTTGGCTTACTTTTCACAGTCATAACAAATTTGTTCTGGGAACCTCCATGTCAGCAGCTTGTCAATTTGCATGCTCTTCAGCTCTGCAGACATTAACACTCACTCCAGACTAAGAGTTTCTCTCAGCATGCATCTTCTGAATAAATCTGACAAGCATCCATCAATATCTCTCAGACGCATAGTGTTAGAAATGGGGGTCTCTAGGTGGCAGAGGTAGGTACCTTTGACCAAATAGGGACCCTTGCTTCTAGTCAGGGTAAGGGGTAAACACACTCTAGATAACCCCTGCTCACCCCCTTGGCACGAGCAGACATGCTTTTCCTCAAGGAAATGTGTAAAGTATATGTACCAACGCACACAGTAACACATTGATAACACCACAAATGGACACCACACAGGTTTAGAAAGGCCTGTGTGGTGAGCAGACTAGAGCACATTTACCATGTAGCCAATTGATGTAGGTTAGGTCTAAACAGGCGTTTCCATATCTCTTCTCATTTCATGTGCTACATTGGGCGACTGTGCAATCTGGGTCTTTTTAAGGCTCTTTGTTTATGCCACAGAGCAATGCAAGCATCTACCCCAGGTACTTGCAGATACTTTTTTTTAACTACAAGACTGGTAGGACTGTGTTCTCCAATAATGCCAGCCTTCCAGTAGGACCCACATCTTGTCACATAAGGGCTGGTGGCAGTGTTTTCTTACTGGTCACTACCAAAGACTGGAACTCCTTACTGCACTGTTTAAAGAGACATCCTGCTTTCTGCAAACTACTCCAAACATATATTTTCTTCACGGCTTAGGATTTTTTGCAACTGCTCCTTTTCTGGCTTTAAATGCCAGGATACTGTATCCCTAAGTATGTTTGTGGTTTGGCAAATGAACTAATTACATACTTTTATTCATTTATTTTATGAACTGTTTAATGGCTATATCTCATCTGTAACTCAAAATTATTGTCACAAATTAAAGTGGCACTCTGATTAATATAATGCTGAAGCACAATGGTACCCTGCAGATAAGCCAACAGACATTTGTTTTTAATGTAGGTGCTGGGAGGAGTCTGTTAACATGAAACAATATTGGGCATCACTGAAAAAGTGTGGTACTCCAGTATTCTTCCCGTATCCTGAGCAACAAAACTGCTCCTAGAAAGAAACAATTGATGCTGACACCAGGACAGGCACATCTAGTCCCTAGCAGACCACATTGACTGAGAAAGACATCTTTAACCTCTGCCAGTATCTAGTAACTCACCTACCCAGTATGTTATTTCTCAGGATAGAGTAAGCAATAATAGTGATGACAGTGCCTCAGAAATCCGCATTTGCCACTTATTTGATCTCTTGTATCCCACCCTCAGGGCAAATTAAACCAAAGAAAAATAATCCGCTAATGCAAGCAGGTTAGAGAAGTGGTTAGATGGTTTATCATGACTATTATACTGAGAATCCGTAAGCAATCAACCAATCTCACAGGTTTATTTGAATGATGACCTTAGTCTACCTTTCTTAAAGAATGGATACCATAACAGCTGTGAGTTGTTATAGTTCTCATTCTGTAGTCGAACAAAGAATTGCAAAGCGGGTGAACACCAAGAGATGGGATAAAATCGCCCCAAAAAGTGTCCTTCAGATCAGTGGTTAGTGGATTCTTCTGCAAAGAGGTTGAGGAGGGTCAAAGCCGCTTTTTTCCCTGGTCAAGGAGAGTTCTGATATCATCGGTGGTAGTGATCAGGGCGGTCTCAGACTGTAGTTGACCTCGAAGCTGAATTGGGAGGTGCCCAGCAGGCTGTTTCTCTCTAGGTTCACGGTTCATTGAAGGGTGATAGCCTTCTCAAGCACTTTCGCTGCAAAGGGGAGCAGAGAGATGGGGCGGTAGTCTTTTTAGCTCGGTGGGGTCAGCTGAGGGTTTCTTGAGGAGGGCTCTGACCTCTGTGTGTTTCCATCTGTCGTGGAAGGATGACCTGGTGACGCTTGCTTTAAGGATGGTGGTGCGTTCGCAGCTGATTTCCCTGCTCCAGACGTTGAAGAAGTGGTGGGGAAAGAGTTCCATGGGGACTCCAGAGTAGATAGAATTCATGGTGGCTCTGGTGTCCTGGGTGGTGAGCTGCTCCCATGTGGCGTGTGGATGGTTTTCGGTGCCAGTCGTTAGTGTGAAGAGGTTGTAGAGGTCTGTGGATTTGGGACCGAAGTTTCTGTAGATGTTGGATATCTGGTTGTGGAAGTGGTCTGCCAGGGAGTTGCACAGTTCCCATAAAGGTGAGATTGTGTCTTCGGTGGCTGCCAGCCATGCAAACTCTCTGATGATGCTGAAGAGTTCCTGCTGTAGTTGGAGCTTGATTTCATGTGGTTTGCCAGGGTGCAGCGTTTCATGTTTTTAAGATCTGGTGTTATACGCTGAGGGCTGATTTGAAGGTGGCTCGATCTGTGGGATCTCTGCTGGTGCACAAAGAGTGGTTGAGTGCACTCAGCAGATATATAGTTTGTTTTAATGTTCAACATGCTCAATGGCATTAAAGGTGTGCTATCTCGGTTCGTGCTCCATCCGTGCATGCAAAAATTGTGATTTTGCCAAAAGGAACCACGTCATGTCCCTAAGCAAGATGCTCAGCCAGTAGTATGTACAAACCTTCAACCATTTTATTACATATGTACTCCAATAGCAATCCATGTATAATCCAATGATTTTTCTTCATTTCTACATCTTTCCTTTAATATTCCTATTTTTTCATCAATGTTTTCCCAGTGCCTCATGGGGCTTTCTCAGTGCAGCACGAGAGGGTTCTATATTCCTCATGACACTTCCTCTTTACGTAATACCCAATGCATTTCGGGATTATTCCCTTCCTCAGGGGTAACTATAATGTAAAATAGTTAAAAAAGCACCTATCAGTGCTATTTAATGACCATAATAATCTGCTTAAAGCATTCATACTTCGTGCCTACTTCCTGCGTAATACGTGATCAATATAGTGTCTCAAAAAACTAAAAACTACATGTCCCAGAATTCCACATTCATTACCACCCACCAGTGTCCTGTTTAATCATAAACATCAAAAGTGTGCATATTATCACTCTTGTAGCCTCATACTACAGAAGTTGACCTGATAAGGGAAACGCCTAATCTGTGAACTTATAATGTACAAGATTACTGCATGCAACCCATGTTAACTAAAAAGTTAAAACAACCCTGCGTGTTGACAGAACAGCAAATAAAGTTGAAACTATATTCTGTGCATCTTGCTTAGGGACCTGACATAGTTCCTTTTGGCGAAATCTCTGCTGGTGCACAATCTTCTTTCTAGCCTTTTGCAGTTGTGCTTCATTGCCCTGGGTTCTGATGTATACCAACTGGCTTGTTTGGTGGATCTGCTGGTCCTAGCTGGCTTCATGGGGGTGACTCTGTCGGTGCAGTTGGTGATCCAGGTGTAGAAATTTTGGACGTCTTGCTCTAGGTTGGTTGAGGAGTCGGGCTGGGTGGTGTTGTGCATGTTTATTCACTGGATCTCTGTTACTTTGTTCCATTTGCAGTGGGAGGAGCTGAGGGGGTCTATGGGGGTCCTGCTAGGGTGGAGTGGACAATGGTGTGGTCGGTCCAGAAACTGTTCAATGAATGACATGAATGTTTATGACTCTGTTGTGGGCTGTGAAGATCAGGCCGAGCCATTGTCCTGCGCTGTGTGTGGGGTCACTGAGTAGTTGGATGAGACAGATGTTGCCCATGTTTTCGAGGAGGTTTGTAGAGTTTGCATATTTGTGGTCATTGAGGTGGAAGTTGAGGTCACGGAGGAATATGTAGCGCTTGACGTCAATGGCAAGTCGGGGTTTGAATTTGCGGATGGCGTTGCGGAAACTGGGGCATGGTCCTGGGGGCCTGTGGGGGAGGGTGCCTCTGATGCTGGTTTTGCCATTTGTATGGAGTTGGAAATCGAGGTACTCCATTATTGATGTGGAATTGTCTTTGGTGGTGGTTTCTTTGTGAACGATGTCGATGACTCCTCCTTTTTGGGGCAGTCCTGGAGTATCATCTTGTAGCCATTGGGTGTTGCTGTTGCGATGTTGGGGTGGAGGAGGGGTTGAGTGAGGTCTTTGTGCTGAAGATAGCCTCAAGGCCGATGGTAGTGATGGAGTCCTAGATTTGAGTGGCATGTTTGCAGAGCAATGGGGCATTCAGCAGAAGGCAGTGGAGTAGTTCGGGGGTGGTCAGTGCCGTGGGTGTGGCAAAGGGTTTCCAGGAGGTCCTGAGTTGCAGGAGAAATGGCATCTGTCACAGGAAAAAGATCCTATTGTTGATGGAGAGGTCTAGGGCTTGGAGCTCTGCGGAAGTAGTTACCAGGGTTACTGTCACTGGGCGCAGTCCATGGGCAGTTGGGCTTGCCTTTGGTGCACTGTAGTGCAGTTGTGCTGCGGCCTCCATTAAGTAGGTCCTGGGAGGGTCACTGTGAGGCAGTGGGTGTGGCTGGTGGGGGAGAGAAAGAGCTTTGTGAAGTGAGCAGGTGGCAAGGGGCACAAGAGCAAAAAATACAAATACAATGAATATAATACGGAAGAAGAAAAACAACAGCAACCAAGTAACAGCAAATGCAAAAGAGTACCGAAGAATCAGGCTCAGGAACATACTAAACAACAGCAAAATGCATAAGTGCAAGGGAATAGGGTGGATGGCAGAGGGAACAAAACAGCAAAACAAAGGATCAGGCACTAGTGTGAGGGGACAAAACTGGCAGCAACAGAGGCAGCAAGAGGGAGCAGTCACAAGGGTCTGTGATATGAGGTACTCAAATGAATAGAGACATTGAAGTGTTAATCCTTAGTGAAATGGGAATCTGGTGTAGAAAGAACTGAAGGTTAAAGTGCACTGATTTCTAAGGAGTTGAGACATAATTAAAATGTTACTGATAAGGCACTGAGATGATAACAACAAATTTTAGTGACGTTATTTAAGGATCTGTGTTTTGAGTTTAACTGGGAGAGGAGGGGAAGGATATACTGTATGTGCCCATGTTCAAGATAGGAAATCAAAACTCATTCTCGTTACAACGGGAAATACGAGGACTTAAACATATTATACATCCATACAAAAGACAAATGAGGGAATATAACCCTTTGTAAATGTGCTGTTGAATCATACCAGTAGTCTTAAAGGTATAGATATGTAGAAGTGATAACTTGTGATTCTGTTCGGTTTTATTCGTTCCTAATGTGGTTATTTTACGTGAAAGATAGATTGTTTATACCCCTAATAAAGAAATGTTAAAACAGAGCAATAAGGGCAAAGTTTATTGGCAAATAAATGTTTGTGATCATGAACATTTTGCAATAAGCAAAGACTATTTTCCTGCCATTGAGAAATCTTATTTTGCTTTCCATGAAACACACAGAAAAGCACAACTTTAACAAAAGGTAGATTTTTGCATATTTTGTTTACTGGAAATGTGACTGCCATTCTAAGTAAGTACTCTTAAAATGGCAGTCATATTTTGTATACGGCAGTTATTCTATGGATAAACATGCCACAGTTAAACCTTTTGGGCTTTTTGCTCAACCTCAGAAGTTGCCCAGGTATGGCGTAGAGGTTTGATAATTCCAAAAAAGGGTAAATGATGTTAATTATACGGTCCTAATTGTATGAACCTTTCAACAAAGACAATGCTAGAGCTTTATATGGCTTTCAAAGATATGTGTTGGCTAAATTTCTGTCCACATAATATATACTTTGGAAACATGTTTGTGGTCATTAATAGTTACTTGCAGTAAAACACGGAAAAACACATGTGCCATTCCTAGCAAAATCTGGTCGTCAAACTTCTCCCAATGATAATAAATGATGCCACTGTACAGCGTCGAATGACCATCGTGAAATATTATTTCTTTCTTTAATCACTTATGCATATCACTTAAATGCCTAATTTGTTAAGGATGTGAGTGTATGGTTCGAACTATACAAATGTCATATTTTATATATGCACGTTAGAGTTGTTTTTTTACATGCACTGTTCATTAGGATCCAATGTATGCCGCAGGACAAACGCACATTGTATTATGCAGTTTCAACTGCATTTTTAAAAAAACATCTGTTATAATTATTGCATATTTCCTAGACAATACTCGAGCAGGTGCATTGCATGATTTCTGAATAGGAGATAAAGTTTATTTAGAGAAACAATTAGACACTCAGTTAAATAGTCACCCGTCTGATATTAAATATGTTTGACTTGGTGTATGTTATGATTTCTTTTTTTTACTGTGCTGAACAGCACTTTCAGTACTTTTATGTCAGATGCAAATAAATGAAAGAAATGAACAAATTGAAAACAACAGCTGTGAGATTTTAAGATAAACAATAGACTGTTCCACGATGCTCTGCTTTTATAATTGCACACGGAGTGATTAGCCAATATGAGTAACATAGTTATATTTGTTGAGTAGGAGCATTGAACAGATGAAAAGAAATAGCCAGTCCAAAAATGTGGGTTGAGACTTCATTAAGTATAAATTGTTCTGTTGCCTTTCTTCGCTGGCAAGCTGATCCATTGGCAGCATCTCTGCGTAGTCTTATTCCTGACAATCACACAATGTTTATTAGACTAGCCTTTGAAATGGTCTCTAATAGGCTGTATTCAAACGTTATGCTGCATTTTAGTCATAAAGTTTAAAAATGGAGCCTGATTGAGAACTTTGAAAATGACAATTTGTTCTTGGCAATCGTGATGGTCAGAAAAGTGAATGGCCACCCAATACCTCAAACCAGTCCAACTCTCTACAAATAATAACATGTGTTCAACATAATAGTGCAGATTTGACGTCCGTTTGGCATCACAACCCTTTTGTTCTCTACCACAGACGTGCGTGTTGTATATTTTCTTTGGCAACAATCGGAAGAGTGTCGTTGTCAAGCCAATGCAATGTGTCATTTCTTGGCCATATAATGATCTTGTGGTGCCAGAGGCATCAACTGTGTCTCTTTGTTACCAAAGTTAGTCACCAAAAACATTCACCTGCTGGACGTTGGGACCCTTGCAATGCAGGTTTTCTCTCAGTTTGACTCCTTTACAACCTTTTGTTTTGAATGGTCGATTCTTTCCATGCTATGGTGAGCAAGTAATCGTGCTAAAAGACACTCCTATTGTTTAGTTATTTATATTAAAGTACAAGTACAAACCTATGATTTACCGCACATAGGGGCAGATTTATGAAGGCCTTGCGCCGCCGGTGCGTCATTTTTAACATGGGAAAAAGTGACGCACCAGCGGCGCAAGGCCTTCATAAATCTGCCCCATAAAGTGTAGAGAGTAGCGCAAGGACATACAGATGGAGATAAATACACCAATGCATTCCAAAATGCCTACAATGGAGTAGATAGTATATTTCACGGCGGAGTTAGCAGCTATATGCAAGTACTCACGTATTGCCTTTTCACCACAAGGCGATAGATGTCATAGGAAAAAAATGCATTGAGAGCTAGGTATAGAACAAGAAGCAGCGAGATGTAGGAGAGATAGTGTGAGTCTAGTATGTCGAGCAATGTGGTTGGGCAAGTGTATGAAATGAAATTAAATTAAATGACTACTGAGAAGAGTACTATTCAGACTTTGGGCCTGATTACGAGTATGGCGGTCTTGGTCCAATCCAGCGCCCCGCTCCAAGACCACCAAATCTGTAGTCTGTCTACCTGCCGGTTTTCGATTGTAATACAGGTCATGTGGCCCTGCGGTGGTGGTCCCACAGTAGGGCCTTTCAAAGGCTCATATCTGAGCATTAGAAATCCATCACAATGGGTGCTCCACACCACATTCCTGCATGGCATGCACAGTTAAGTGAATGCCATGCAGGAACTTGGGGTGCATGGATACAGAGGGGCACATCACGTGCCCCCCTGCATGCATCCACTGGCTCTGAGACAACAGGGGGCCCTACCGTTTTTCTTCACTGCCACACTTTTCATGGCAGGTACACTGCCATGAAAGCTGTGGTGGTGAGGAAACTTGTAATAAGCTCGGTGGTGCTGCAGCAGCGCTACCAGCATATTGTTGGCCTCAGACTGCTGCAAGACTGCCAGGGATCATGATACCTGATGGTAGCAGCTGTTTTATGGCAGTTTGACCACCCAACTCGTAATACGACGGTCGGACAGCTGGTGCGGCGGTGCACTGCCACTGTGGGTTTGGTTGTGACAGCCATTCGTAATTGAATTTCGTTGAGCGCGCTGCATTGCATTTGGCAATGCAGCGCGCGCAGTGAAATTTGTTTTATTTATTTATTTGTTTACTTACCTCTATTCGGCTGTAAGGCGTGGTTTACTACCCCCCACCTTGCTCCTCCCCCGCCCCACCCTACCGCCCGCAGCACTCCCTCCACGAGCCGCTACTGTGCACATTTGACTATGTGTTCATTGTAAGCCATAAATTATAGGGTGCCTAATTTATGTAACAATGCGCAAAATGCTCTATGGAATTTTAAGCATCAAATACATATATGTTTCAAGTTTAAATAATAAACAAGCAGCACAAACTGTCTCAATAAATAAATAAATACAATATTTAAAAATACATTTAGTAAACCTCTTATTATCAGGACTTTTTAATGATGCCAAAAAGATACTTAATTT
Source organism: Lissotriton helveticus (assembly GCF_964261635.1). Classification (NCBI taxonomy): domain Eukaryota; kingdom Metazoa; phylum Chordata; class Amphibia; order Caudata; family Salamandridae; genus Lissotriton; species Lissotriton helveticus. The sequence continues at coordinate 870,822,938 of NC_136068.1, read as the reverse complement.
ATGATAAATTATCACATTTCAACATAACCAAAAATGATTAATTTACATGTTTTATCTGCAAACCTCTGAATACTGGCCAACTCAGTTCTCTACGAGCATCTACTAAGTAGGGACAGAATAAAATTAAGTGCACCGGTGATAAGTTGGCAAAATATCAAAATAGACACTTCAAATCGTAATTATGGCTGTTATTGTCTTTTTTTGCTTTTCCACCTAATGTGCTTCGAAAATTGCACTAGTCCTATTTTTAACATCCATTTCATTACTTCTCCCAGCTGAATGGTTTGTGGTGTCCGTTCTGCGTTATGTTGGTTATGTAGTCAAATCTATGGAGTTAGGAACAGATTTGACGGTCCTGTTTTTCCGACACATTTTGAATCCGTCCTTTTATACATTTCTACCAGCCTGCAGGAATTTATAAGCCCACACTGCCATCACTAAGGTGTATTTCCATAAGAATATTGTCGAAGTTAATATACCACTCACGGTTACCAGATTTAACAATATATTCTTTGATCAAGAAACACATTAAAACCTAGTTTGCCCAAAAATATGTACCGGAAATGTCGGGTTTGTGATAACCCTGGGCTTAAAACTATGCTACGCTAATGGAGCCTACAAAGTTTGCACTTTGCACGTAATACAGTACTAAAACTGTGACCACGTACTTTGCACGTAGTACAATGCTAAAACTGTGATCACATAGCGTAGCATTTAAATCAACAATATTCTCAGATGCTTTGAAAAAGCAATTATACATGTTTAACAGCATATAACTAGTTCACAATAATGAACTTTTGCAATGAAAACATTAGGTAATGAGAGAGCTGATGAATTTGGGGTACCACTAACCTAGGGGGAGCACCAAACAGATGCCTTGAACACAAAGAGCATAAACAAAAAGCACATTTTGTTGAACTTCAGTAGTGATCCCATCATTTTAGGACCACCCCAAGCACAGTTATTGGCAAAAAAACAATCCCAACCAAAGGCCCTGCAAAGCATTATGGGACGAGATAAGCAGTGGGCAGTGAATATTATAGTATCCAATATAAAAATAATTCTACAAAGAGCTGCAGTTCACCTAGTTGTTACTAGATGTCCCTCACGAGTCAAATGCAAAGCATTGAAATTATTCTTACATCAAGCTGCAGTTCCACTGATCGTCCCTAGATGTCCCTCAGGAGTCAAATGCAAAGCATTGAAATTATTCTTACATCAAGCTGCAGTTCCACTGGTCGTCCCTAGATGTCCCTCACGAGTCAAATGCAAAACCATTGAAACCCTTTCATCAAGCATTTGCATTTGCCTCGTTAGGGACATCTAGTAACCACCAGTTGAACTGCAGCTCTTTGTAGAATTATTTTGATATTGTATACTATGGGCCTTATTTATGAAGGCCTTGCGCCACCGGTGCGTCACTTTTAACATAGGAAAAAGTGATGCATCAGTGGCGCAAGGCCTTCATAAATAAGGCCCCATATATTATTCACTGCCCACTGCTAATCTCATCCCATAATGCTTTGCAGGGCCTTTGGTTGGGAATGTTTTTTTTCCAATAACTGTGTTTGGGTTTTTCCTAAGAGGATGGGACCACAACTAAATCATTCAATAAGATGTGCTTTTTTGTTTTCAAGGCATCTGTTTTGTACTCTCCCTAGTTTAGGGAGGATCCCAAAATCATCAAATCTCCCACTGCTTACTTATTTTTCTGTTTCACCATTGTGAAAGTACTACATGCACTTTAGCATATAAAGATAGAAATACTTATTTTATCATATCTGGTCATGTACAGGAAGCTTTTTGCAATTTTGCAAGTTTAGCACAGTACAGACAAGTACACAGTGTCATCAGCTACGCTACGTGTACTATATGAAGCTAGTGTAGTGCTGCTATGTAAACTACGCCCAGGCTTAGTTCGTGATTCCAGTCCAGTGTTTATAGATAGCCATTTTAGTAAATTTGTTTCTTTGTAGGTACCTTTTTAACGAAATCTCTCATTCATAAAACAAGTCTTACTATTTTAAACTGTATTTCTCTGACAGTACTTCAATTGATCTGTTTCCATGTTGTTGATCTAGTCTTCCTAGACTGGCAGCCACGGCCTTCGAACAACCAATTAGTGGCTCAATATAATGTTAGAAACTTAACTGTCTATTAGAAGTCACTCACAAATAAGTACAGTTGCAGACTATTTCCAATTTAGGAGAGCTGACTTTCCACAGTATGTGAGTAAATCAACAACCATTCGCTGTGCATGTCAGCGCACCCTCATCTGATTCATTCCTCCTCAAGAAACTTTTCAAAGTCTAGCACTTTGTTCAGAGACAGCCACTTATTTTAATATTGTTTCAAAACAGTTGCTCATTGTGTTCTAGAAAGGAAGTGCCTTTAAACTGAGCAAATAGTCGGTCACCTGAATTCAACAGATCCCCTTGAAGCTGATGTTGTGCAAACCGGTGCCATCTCTTCCATTTGAAGTGGCAATTCATCTCTTTAATTGCTTTTAAAATGCATTTACAATGGCACTATGCCACCAATGATCTCAGACTCTTTTTGACACCTCAAGCATGTCTAGGCTGAATGCTATTGTTACATGAACACTATGGAAAATGTGTGCTATAATCAGACAAGAGGCGTCACCTGGCATTATCTTCCTTGTTGGAAGACTCATTAAGTTTTGTGTGGTTAGCAGGGATCTGTAGCTATGCTGCATAATAATAAGGAGGCCACCATTTGGTATGGCATCTCTGGGTTTTGGTTGAATCCTATGCTGCACGAGGAGTATATTCACTAAAGCAGATTTGATAACTTTTGATCCCTATATTAAGCTGCCTCCCCAAAAACACACGCTGTCAGGGAAAAGAAACTGTATGCAGCCTATAAACTGTTATCAAACGTGTAAGATGGTGGGATTTAGATAAAATATCTTTTTTGAAAAAGTCACACTTATGTAACCAGAGGCTGTACATTTGGTGACATATTTCATAGGTCTTGCCTGAAGACATGTTTAGCTGTCTGTTGTGGAAGACCTATTGTGGGAAATTCCAACACTTGGGGGCCAATTACAATGGCGGGAAACCTGCCACTGCTGGGCCGGCGGTGAGGACCGCCGGCCAGGCGGTGGCGGATTTCCCGCCATCACCCTGAATATTCCCATCGCCAAATTAGGATGGCGGTGGGAATGGCAAAGGTACCGTGGTGGACGGAAAGACCGTCCGCCATGGTCCCGCAAGGCGGGCCTTTTCCGCCCGCTTTGCGGGACAAGGTACAATGGGAATATAGCTGCAGTGCCGTGCAGGCACCGCCATGGGCATTAGGATGCCTGGGCCTTTTTTATGAAGGCCTTGCGCCGCCCGTGCGTCACTTTTAACATGGGAAAAAGTGACGCACCGGCGGCGCAAGGCCTTCATAAATAAGGCCCCCTGTCTTTTTGGCGGCGATGCTGCCGCAAAAGACAGGCGGAGAATGCCTTTGGGGGCCTGTTGCGGGTTCCCGGGGGGTGGGGGGAGTAGGTGCTGCATGTGGGGGGGTACCTATGTATTTGCAAGTACAAGGTGGCAGACACTGCACGGTGCCTGTAATGTTGTACATACAAAAGCAGAACATGTATTTTAACATTGTGGCCGGTGCTGCCACCCACTGCATTGTTAAAATGCAGGATGAGCCGCCAGTGTGGCGGAAACATCCTAATTGGTATGCACCTGTGGCGGGCGGTCCCTTTTGCAGCTGCGATGGCGGACGGACTTTGTCCACCCGCCATCGTAATCAGCCCCTTAGAGTGGACTTCGGCTCATTCCATTGCTTAACATTGGTTGGCTGTTTGTCTTTCTCATTTGCCTGTTTCTAATTGAATGGCTTTCCTTCTTGTGTTTGTTCCTCCCATCAAACATAGTTTATTACATTCTTTTAGTTGGATGACTTCTATTCTTCCGCTGCTCATAGTTGGCCGGCTACGTTTTATGTCTGGCAGGACAGGGCAGTTGTTCCCAGATCTAATGCCATCAACAGAAAAAGAGCTTTAAGAAGCACTTCGACAGAGGGTGTTTGGCTCCGCCTACATTTTGTAAACCTTGTGTACCCGTTTTGATTGGGCTAAAGTTGTATGATTCCACAGAAAAAGAGTGCTTTTATTGCACTTTTTACCTTGTGGGAAATACAGACAACACAGCAAGTGTCCGTTGGCTATAGTAACATGCCATTGATGAAGACTGTAGGTCTGATCTATTTATTATGAACAGCTACAACAAAGGCAGTAGGCCTGATTTATTTATAGCTAGTGAACAACATATGTGAGAGACAATAGGCCTTTAGTGGCTATTGTTATTACAATACAATAATGATTGTAGACAGATATTTTATTAGAGGGAATCTCACATAATACCACTGTAGGAAATAGTTTTGGTGTTGGTTACCTCCTGTTACAAACTCTGATATTTATAAATGTATTATTACTGAGAAAGGGTCTCTTGTCCTCTCAAATGTTGACTCTTGAATACAGATTCTGATTGGGCAGAAATTGTGTTCTTCTGCTGAAAAAGAGCTTTGTTATTGTCCTTTTTGCGTTGTGGGAAAGCACATGCACAATATAACAGAACTAAGTTGGCTATGTTGACAAGCCATTGAACAAGGCCGTTGACCTGATTTTTTTTTTTTAAGTTATCACAAAAGCAGTACACCTGATTTATTTATCGAGTAAAGCAACTCCAAAACCAATAGGCATTTAAGGGTATTATATGCAATATTACCGATTACCATTGTTGGCAAGGGGTTTGGTGTGGATTACCCTCTCAGAAGGGTTGTTCATTGTTTTGCAAACAGTAATTTGTGTATTGTTATAATTTTATGATCGTTATGAATAACAGGGTACCCCAATAAGTCAACCGGACATGGGTGCGATACGGGAATATATGAATGGTCGGTGACCAATTCTTCAAACAATATATTAATTTGCAATAACCAGTCTGTATTGTGTCAATCTACTACAATACTGATAATCAATATCCATTACCAAAACATATGCACTCGACACCTGTTTCAAGAGTGCACATATTTCTCTGTGACCAAAAAAGTATATGCGCCAAATGGATTTCAAAACAAGCTCCAAGGTGCTCCGTCAACAGTGCTCACTGTTGACGGAGCATCTTGGAGCCATGAGATTCTCAGTAGTCCGGCCTATTTATTTTTAAAATACTGTTGCTTTTATAGCCCTTTACAGATGGATTGCTTTTGCAGAGCACTGATACCTTGTGGAGCGGAAGCGGCACCTACCTCGGCGCAACAAAGTCCGAGCGCGGGGGTCCCGTCTCCCGCGCCCGGTCACTTAACGTCCCGGACACCCAGGACACCTTCTCTTTTTCGTCCCCTGCAGGTACCGACACTGGAGCACGAAGGACCGGAAACCCTCGCCAGGAACACCGGAAGTGACGGTGGGTCGACCCCTAGCGACCCGGAAGCGATCGACCTCGACCCCGGAAGTGGACGGCCAGACCAGAACCCGGAAGGTAGAAAAAGCCCCGAGGACGAAGGAGAGGTGTTCGGAGCAACCGACTCGTGGCAGGAGGCAGCGGACAGCGACGGACCCCAGAGAGAGAGAGGAGCAACACTGCGAGACCGAAGCGAGGACGAGGAAGAGGACGTCTGGACGGAGGACTGGTGGCGTCCTCAGGAGGAAGCTGGAGAGCGGCCGCAACTCGGACGAGAGTTGCGGCGGGGCACGTGAGTACCCGTTACCCTTTCTCCGTGTCCCCTCCTGTATATAGTAATAACTGTAAATACCCTTGTAGATATTCCGTAGACTGCACGAGCACAGGGATATTTAGGGATTTCTCACGCGCACTGTACAAAGACCGAGCACTGTCCTGCACCATCCCGCCTTCATCCCTCCCGCCTCTTTCTTGCCTGTTCCATTTCCCCCCCCCTACCGTCCCCTCCTCACTGGCCTTTCTCAGTACCTTTTCACTCCCCGGTGTAGGTGGTGGGGTGTACTGCTGAGAGTACTCAGATTAAAGCCCTACGCTTCTCTCCTTTCTTTCAAGCCTCCAAGGAGCCCCAGTACCGCACCGAGGAGACTACTGGCGGAACAAGGAGAAGCAGATCCTGATCCCCAACATCCTCGCCGAGCCTGGTCCACCGCCGTTTCTATCAGCCCACCACCCCTTGGATTCAACACTGCATCCCTCCCTCATTGTGACTTTGTCCTTCTGCTGCAATAAAACACTTGTCATAGCTCACTTTATCCGGCCTCCCCGCCTGTTATTCCGGTCCGCCCGCCACCCAGCCCCACATACCTGTAGACCACAATTTGTTGCATGGAACAAAGATTTTCATCTTGATTGTTTCCATTGTCAAACCTTGTAGGCAAATTTGCACTGCAACAATCCTTGATAGTTTCTTGTCATAGAGTCAGCCTTCATCTATATGTTTTAGTGTCACACACATCCTGCTTCTCCCCGTGATGCAAGTAATACTGCATTTTGCAATGGGCTAGCCCATTCCTGCTATTAGCTCTATGCCCACCTCAAAATGAATGTGATTTAGTGCCTGGCGGCCAGTCCTTTACATATCCATGTTTCCTTTTATGACACTTGTTTCATTTCATTCCTTCTTTTCTTCTTTTTGAGAGCATCCTGCAGCTCCACAGACAGTCCTCTCACAACACACAATTGCTGCTCATTTCAAATGTAGTGTGCTGTATGTTCAGCAGCCGCTATTCCTATTTTGGGAGAGTATCTTGGATGGCATTATCCATAGTGTGTCCAAGATGCATCAGTATTTTACTGTGACAAGCTGGCACTATATTTAGAAGTTTTAAGTTCACCACCTTGAAGAAGTACTACAGTAATACAGTTTAGCATTTGATTTGAAGATGTTTACTGGGTGCCCATGTTAAAATGATATTGTGCATAGTCTATCCTGAATGTTACTTCTCCTTTGCAGCTCCAACACGTCTCCTCATCACAATCTATATTTTACATTGTTTTGGGGATGGTATCTTCTTTTATGGAATGGCGAATACAAAACATGGTGGCTGCATCATGCCATATTCACATGAATGTATGTTGACTCATGCAAATTTATACATCATCGTGCTGGGCCGCCATATTGTTGTGATGTGTACATGCACATGCCTGGTGACCATGCACACAGTGCACATCATTTCACTTTTTCTTCTTCACACACAACAAGGTCGAAGCTTGTTGGCATTGCTAGTGCTTGTTGATTTTGTTATCACATATGCATATACCTTTTAAATGTTATCATTTTCTTAGAAGAAAAGTAAACTGTTTAGCAGCTTCCATAGCAACTCCATTTTCTTTGAAAAATGGACCAGTGAATATTAATTTCATCCATATGTTTTACTTCTGTTTTACTCCAGTAATATAAGTTAATATCCGCCTTCTTGTATGTATTCTTGCTATCCAGGCTAAATGTATACTGAACATTAATAAATGCATTAATCTTAAATTTAATAGTATGATGTATACAATTTAATAATTTATTTCGTCCTTATTCTTTCAATATACCGCAATAAGGATAATTCAGATTTTCCTCTGCAAACCAGCTCTGTAAATATGGAATAACTGCAGAAAATAGTAAACATGATTCAAGATTTGAAACAAATGTACTACCTTGGAAGAAAGCATCTTATACATTAGTGTTAACAAAGTAACATGGCTTTCAATGTAAGGTGTAGGTAAAAGTCCACATACATAAGGGTATTTGTATTGTCCTGAGTACACTACCTTTTTTGGTGAACATTGGTCAAGAGTTTCTCCTTTAGGATCATGGCTAGAAAATAAAGTGATCACATTCCCCAGGAACAGTACTCCGACATTTCCAGTTGCGAAGAAAATACACTGTTCAGGTTGAAGGAATACAAATAAACAATAAGATAATTCCAAGAGACTCTGGGGCTAATTACAATGTCGGGCAGACTTAAGTCCGCCAAACACCATCTCGGTCCTGGGACCGACCAACCAATGGTCAACGGTCTCATACGCCTAATTAGAATGCGACTGGAAACGTCGCATTTCTACATTTCCCTATGGGAGCATGCATTACGGCCGTAAACCGGCCATCATACATGCTCCCAAAGGGAAATGGGAGGTGCTGTTCATCCCTGCACCCCGTGCCATGCACCTTGAGGTGCTTGCCATGGGGTGCAGGGATCAACAGAAGCACCATAGGTGCTCCCTAGGCCCCCAAAGTGAGGCTGCTTACCCAAAGGGGCCATGCTGGTTGTCCCCAAACACACTTTCCGATATGCTTTACATGGCGGACAGGCCGGCATGGAAACCATGCTGAAAACCATGCATGGCAATCCCAAGGGCGGAAAGGCTGCCCTTTGGGATTACGAGCCGTTACAACTATCCTACTGGCTCCTTTGCCCATCAGCTGCCAGCCGGAATGACCGGCTGGCAGCATTGTAATGCAGCTGTCGGAAAGTAAACAGGGGGGCAGATTTTTCGGCCAATATCCTTGCTCCCCTTTTTGGGCAAACTCATGGAGGCCCATGTCTCCAGTTGCCTTGGTTCCTTTGTAGAAAGCTCCCAGATTTTAGATCAACATCAGGCTGGTTTTAGACCTCAGCATTCTACAGAATCCGTGATGGTGGCAGTTCATGACAAACTTTGAAAAGGGGCTGATCAAAATATCTCCCAGGCCTTGGTGCTCCTTGATTTGTCTGCTGCGTTCGACACCGTTGACCATTCCATCCTTCTTCTTTGGGTCGAGAACGCCGGCATCAGGGGCACCCCGCTTAGGTGGCTCTCCTCCTTTTTACGAGATCGTAAGCAAGCTGTTCGCCTTGGCCCCTTCATGTCGGAAGCTAAAAGCCTTACTTGTGGGGTCCCTCAGGGTTCTTCCCTATCCCCGTTATTATTTAACCTCTATATTTCTCCCCTCATTTCTAGGCTGCGTGAGAGACCAGGGGTCATCCTTAATTATGCGGATGACCTCCAGCTAATTTTTAACATCGATTCTTCCCCTGCCTCCATTGAGAACTTCCAGTCAACCATGTCATACATGAGCATTTGGATGAATGCGAACCAACTCAAGCTAAATCCAGGAAAGACCGAGCTTGTGCTCACTGGACCTCCGGGCAACCCCTGGAACTCCAGCTTCTGGCCACACTCGCTGGGAAGTGCCCCCTGCCCGGTGAGTTCGGTCAAGAGTCTTGGAGTTACCATCAGTGAGGATCTGACCATGAAACCTCAAATTAAATCGGTGATGTCGGCGTGCTTCTTTCATCTCCGCCGCATCAGAAAGATCAGCAGATTCCTCACTCATGAGGCCCTAGTCCAAGTTACGCTGGGTTTGGTTATCTCCCGTATCGACTATGTGAACTCATTGTATGTTGGTATTCCCCTCTACCAGTCTCATCAACTTCAGCTTATCCAAAATCAAGCGGCCAGACTGGTCTTTCGGCAGCCTAGGACCAGCTCTGCCAAGCCTCTCCTGAGGAGCCTGCACTGGCTCCCGGTGATCCAGCGCAGCCTTTTCAAGGTGGGCTGTCTGACCTACCAGGCCCTTATCCACCATGGCCGGGCCTTCATTTCCTTCCGCCTTCAACGATATACGCCTTCTCGAGTTCTCCGTTCTTCTAGCTCCAATTTACTGTTCGTGTGCCCCTTCAAGCGGAAAAGGCTTGGGGGACTAAGATTTGCCTCGCAAGCTCCCCTTTTCTGGAACTCCTTGCCCTCTGACCTTCGTCTTATCTGCTCTTAGCATTCATTTAGGAAGGCTTTGAAGACTTGGTTTTTCTCCCAAGCATTTGATTGATTATTGACTGATTAATGTTTCTATCCTGCAGTTTTTCCTTTTGCCTATCCAATAGCGCCAAGAAACCGTTGGTGAGTGTGCGCTGAATAAATTATTTTATCATATCATATCATATCATATCAGATTACGATGTGGCCTGGACCTTTGGTCGGCGCCTTTATGAGCTGCACCATAATCAGCCCCCCATTGTTCCAAAAATTGGATTAAAATGCTTATTTGGTCTGTAAACAGATGTAAAAAAGACCATTAACCAAATCAATATTTATTTTTAAGCTGACTTTGTACTGAATATCACAGTGCAAATATGTGATTATGGTGTATTTTGTCAAGAATGAATAACAGAAATGCATCACTATAAGAATCTGAGGTTATCATCAAATAGATATAGTTTGTTTCCTTTTCCTTTCCTGACAAAACCAAAATCACTTTTAAAACGCTTCTAGCCTTCTCATTTCAAACTTCTATGAAGCTTGCAATTTGATGTAGCTGAATTATTCAATAACATGAAGTAGAGGTACTCACAACAGACCACTTAGACCAGGGTTTCTAAAATAGGTGATTGACTCTGTACTTTCCAAGCATTACCCAACAGGGGGGGGAACAATGCTCAAGAACGTTTACTCCATATCAGGTTGACCTTCACAATGAGGGGTGTTAATTCAGATCCAGGTGGCTCTTTTCTTCAGAGACAGGCAGTTTATATTGTCCAGCTTTAGTAAATGCTGTTGATATAATTTCAATGTTGTATCCGAATGCATAAAAAATGTAAATGAGGGCTAGAAACCTATTCGTAAAATAATTTAAAGAAATATTCTCAGCTTTGTCAAGATGTAAGTATTTTGTTAAATAGTATTAAAATGAATTATTTAGTTTCTTTCTTTCTTTAACAAATCTGTATATTTAAATACTGAGGAATTACTTTTAATAGAAGTGGGTTATGGTATCAATCTAAAATTCAATCAGGCTCTCGATCATAGATCAAGGGAGAGTATTTTTTACCCACATGTGACACATTAGCGTGAAAATTATGACTGTAAGACTTGAAATCATCGAGGTCTACCTACATCCATGATTACAACTGAAATTAGTGAAACAACAAGCAGCACATGCTTTCCAATAAAACAAAATGCATTGTTTAAACTAAGAGTGGAATGGATGGTTACTCTGCAAAGAAGGTTGTATTGATTCAATATTTTAATCTTGGAATTTGTTTAGACAACCAAATGAATGAAATACATCTGCCACAGCTACCCAACATATTCAAACCTCAATAAAATATTTGGATTGTTGCATGAGCTATCCTATAAAATTGTAGCAGATGGAAGGAGGATGAAGTGTGTTAGGCATTTGACATTAGTCTTGAAAATGTTTTTTAAGGTAAAATCCTAAAACATATTAGTGACATTCGAATGTGCCTTTCTTGAGCTATGATTGAGGTGCAATTGTATTTGTCAAGCTAAACAATGTGAACTATAATGTTCTTCTGTGCATATTAATCTTGAAAGCCGTAATACAATTCACATTCGACATACACTTCTTCTTTGGGACCCGACAGGTGTTCACATGTTTGTATGTTTTAGAGAATTGCTTGCTGTATGTATCATACGGAAAGTGTACATCTAAAAACTCGGATATACCTAAATTGGGTCATGACATTAAGTCACTAAATCCAGAGATGAAGACTCCTTCAGTAGTCAATAAGGTGTTAGAGACCTCGGTCATAATTCTTCCCATAAACAGGACATAACCATTAAGCAGGGAACAGCATCTCTGATATCTATTCCTTCAGATGTGGGCAAGGCAGCAGAGTAATGATTTTTATCTAGCCAAAGTAGCAAAGATTATTGCCAGATTTTCACTGTAACGCACTATTTTTCAAGGTCCTAATCAGAAGTGACTTCAAAAGTATGTTGTTGGGAGAGCGGCCACAGTCTTGATGTGACCTCAAAGCTAAAACCATTTGAGTCTTTTGAGGGAACGCCTTCCTCACTCCTGCTTGTAGGGTCGAGAAGCAAGGTTTTCCATGGAGAAATGAATGTGGTATATAAAAAGGAAATATTTAGGAAATCAAATAGGTAATATCCACAAACTGAGATCATTTAAAAGAGAACATGTAATAAAAACTATGAGCACAAACATAATGAAAGACAGATGTAGGGATCAGGAGTCACTGCAAAAACAAACAAAAATCATAAGACCGATGGGGAAAGTCAAGCTTAATACTTTTGAATGGAGCATAATAGACTATGACCTCAGCAACCTTCACAGGTGACACTTGATTGTTCATGGTTGGGTAAAATGTGTTGGTTTATCTGAGCTAAAATGTTTACCTTTGCACTTAAAAAAATATACTTGTTATTTGTTTTCATGTTGGACGCATTTATGCTTCATGTGCAGAAATAGCACCATACATTTGCATTAAGCAAAAGGCTTGAAGGTCTATGTCTACAGTGTGTTAGAGCCATGGCCTGAGCGAGGATCATGGATGAGGCCAAAGAAAGCAAAAAACCTCCTACGCTTATGGCGCCCTCATATTAAAAACAGAGTGGCGACTAGAGCTGTCATATAAAGGTAAGTAGTCTCTGACTAGAGAAAACTGTAAATATGCCATTGCAAGTTCAATCCTACAAATAAAATCTCTTCACATTCAGAAAAGATGGAAGCAGAAGGACAATTCCAAGAAAAGCACCATATCAGAACAGCATAATAGATAGACCAAAATGTGAAACGTAAAGCTAAACAGTTATAACATGGTTCTGTTAAATGAAACTAATATATAGCATTTCATTAGATTCCAGACTCGTATGAAAGCGCATTTCTGCATTATTTCTGTGATCTGCGAGCTGTTATTTTATGCTTATCAACTCTAGCAATGTATTCTGCCATGACGAGAAGTTAACTGGTCACTGTTAGTACTGCCACACATGCATGGCTTTATATTCTTTGGTGCCTGATTAATTTCCTCACATCAATCCTGAATAGAAAATAATGTAACTCTTCTCTGCATGCCATCTTATTTTAAAATTCTCATGCATCATCTATGAAAGTAAACCACTTAATGTATGTCTAATGGATTCAGAGAATAGAATAATGACTGAGCCCCTGTTAGACGTTGGCTGATATTTGTTTATGTGCTTGAGTTGTGGAAATGAATGTATACATTGATTTTTCCTCTTCAACCTTATTTTACTGTCTAGTGCATTTTGTTTCTACACGCATTTATGCAGACCATTCATTTATGAAGACCAGCAACAGTGAATCTGACTTTGTTATAAATAACGATTGAATTAAAACCCGTTATGCAGATTCTAAACAATTTTTAACGCTACTTTGAAATGAATTCAGCATTTTCAAATGAAATCGCCAATAACAAATAGTGAAAAAAAAGTATAACAGGCTCTTAAAATGCGATTTGTGGGGTCATGTTTTAGTGCACTAAATAACTTTAAAGGTATTTCGTTCTTCGGCTGGGCATTCTCAGACAGCCTAGCCGGGATTTGGAAAGGTGAATGATTTAGTCTCTCCTGGTGCAATAGAGTGACATCACCACACTGCTGTGGGAATTCTACCACAGATGCGAAGGATTTGTTTGCAACAAGGCAATGATAATTTGGATCACATCAGAGGAGAGAAGATAGGGAGAGGGAAATCAATGTAAAAGCGATATGTTGTATTGACGTGCAGTCCGTACAGCTGCTGCATATAAGGAAATCCGTATTTCGTTGAAAACAAAGTCTTGCAATTATCGGATTTTCTGTTGCATCGTTTATTTTCAAAGTATATTTTGCTACTGTGTTATTACTGTTTGACAAAATATTAACTCAAAAAACTCAAAATATGAGTGGGCAGCACTTGTAATTGTACAAAATTAGCGTTCATACAATTGTATACAATTCTCTATTAATATATTTTTTACTGAAGTAATAAACTCTGTTGAAGGCTGTAACTTTTCGTAATACTTTTTTACACGTGATTATATTAGAGCATCTACCATAGGCGTACGAGGAACATTGAAAGAAATCATTGTCAAAACTCTACCTATCACGAACAAAATATGTGCACAGAACTCCCACCAATGATGTGAACTAGAGAATAATATTTTATAAAGTAAGCTCACCAGTACAGTTCCTGGCTGGTCGACAGTTAGATACCCAGTAGCAAAATAGTTTACATTACCTATTCCAATGACACGTTCCTTGTACTTTGGGGTGGTAGAACTTGAAGAACACAAAAAGGCACATAAGGGAATAAAGTTCCTGGCTACACCTCCTTGCCCAGGTTCCCCAACAGGAATCAGCAAGCACAGTGGGGCCAAATCACAAAGGTAAACATACATGTGTATATTTAGTTAGGTGTAGGTTGTCTCTAGCATCCAAGTGTAATGCTTCACTTTTTTGCCGGCCATCCTTTCTGAGAGGAGATGTGCACCTAGGTGTAGACTTACATAGATGGTTGGACACTCATACAAAAGAAATTACAAGTGTAAAATTACAACTAGTAAATCTCCACCTGTTGGTGGAGATCTCCCTGTGGAAAAGTATATGGAAATTCAATAATGTGTATCCTTTACTTTTAAGAAATATATGAATATTGAAATGTTTACTAGAAATGTAAAATAATTTCAAATATGTTTTAAGAACCTGAAAGCAATACCATAATGTTTTTTTTAATTATAGTCCTATAAAGTGCCCTTTTTGGATGGTTATTGAGAACAATAAATACAGTAGCAATGTACACCATGAGGGATGCACACATAGCAGCAGCAGACCAATAAATGCAATATCTATGTATGCTATAATCAAGACACGCACAGTGATGTCAATACCAGTAAATGTAAATCAGATGTGTGCTGTAACCTATGCATGCAGAGTGATGTCGATACCAGTAAATGCAATGTCGATGTACACCATAATTTATCCACCCATACTGATGTCAATATCCATGAATACGATGTTGATGTACTATGTAACAACTTTACATATCATAATGAGAATATTGTTAAACCTGGTATAATGTATTTGTATTTGTATTTATTACTTATAAAGCGCTAACAATCATCCAAGTAGGATATCACGGCGCTGTAGCGGCTATGATGCGTGGTGGGTTAACATAGGTAGTGCTAGTTTAGTCTGGTTTAGGGAAAAGGAACACAATGTTACATGTACACACACTCACAAACTGAGATGACCGCTTCATCAACCCCAAGTCAGAGATATATGGTAAGGCAGGCCCTGTGACCCATACTCAATCCTGCTGATTGTCAGGTCACAGGTGGGTGTACCCTTAGTACAAAAACAAACGTGCACCCAGGGAAAACCCTGATCAATCCCACAGATAGGTAGTCACACCACAAAAAAGACTGAGGAGATTGGCCCCAATAAAACACATTTGGCCAAAGGTGTGCGTTTCCAAATTACCCCAAAGTTAAATGCCACATGTAGTTAGGAACACTCAGCTAATCAGGACACGACATGTATACCGCACGGGGTGGTCACGTGCTCATCACACAGGACATCTGGACATGCACACACTGGCGCAAAATGGCTCTTCTGAGGTCGGGAGCCATCTGTGTCCTCCTTGACAGATGTTTTTTCTTGTTATTTAAGACTATGATGCTTGACTATGAGTCTATTATTGTTCCAACAAAATGTATATATATGCGGCCGAATCTTCTGTACTCCGAGACAATCTTCAGATGCACTTCTGTCGACACTCTCCCAACCAGTGTATTTAATTAACCTTATTTGTTCCTGTTTTGCCAAACGTCGCTTGTCTTTTAATTTATTTAGCGTGAATTCATATTCGAGCAACAATGTCATCCCCTCACATTTTGCTGTGAGATGCTGTGGTATTTGATCAGAAAGTGTACTGGGTCCTGCTAAACAGGCCCAGCACCAGTGCTCTTTCCCTCAAACTGTAAATCTGAATTGGTACACCCAATTTGCAAGTAGTTTTACACTCCTTTAAATCCCACCCAGATGGTACCAAAAGTACCCAGTATAGGGATGTAAAAGGGATACCAGGGCTCCAGTACGCATTGTGCCACACTGATGTAACCCAAATAAAATCGAAGTCTGCAGGTCTGCCATGTCAGCCCTGCATGAGCAGCTTGCCTACTCGAGTTTGACCCTGCACACACCATGGGCCCTATTACGATGCAGTCAGAAACGGCTCCAAAATTCGGTCGGACCTTTTCGACTGCTTCATAATATGCCGGTCAGATTCCTTTCCGATTGCCTCATTATCATGAAGGCGGTCAGAAAGGAATCCGAACGGTCCTTCCGACTGGCCTCTGATGGGCCTGTCTGCCAGTCCAAATGTGGCCAGTAATTCGAAGGGCGGCTCTTACCCCCAGTGGGATTATGATGTTGGGTTTCAACAGCCTTTTCATGCTGACCTTTTTGAAACAGAAAGGCTGTTAGAAATCAAATTTGGGGGTCCCCAGGAGGGCCCCCTGTGGTGCATGGCCTTGGAGGCCAAGTGTGTCCCTGGTGAACCCAGCACCCCATGGCAGGCACCTTGAGGTGCCAGCCACGGGTGCAGGGGTGAATTGCATCTGCTATTTTACAATGGGAGCATGCATTCAGGCTGAAATACATGCTCCCATTGTAAAGTATACGCATGAACTGAACAGTTTTCGGTTGCAACCTAATTAGTCAGTCGAAACCGCCGAACGGGTGTCGATTGGTCACTTGACCAAAATGATGTCGGCTGGAGGAAACTCCGCCCGACATATTAATAGGGCCCCATGTGTGACAGGGTCACCTCACTGCAGTTACTATGTGTCAGTCACCCTTGAGGTAGGCCTCCTACAGCCCAGGAAGCAGGGTGCGTTACATTATCTGTGTGGAAGTATATGTGCAAGGATATACCACCCTGTGGTAGAATTTGAAATGTAATTCTACTACAAGTGATTAGCAGTAAATAAGATACCATGGACTGGCATTAGGACATTACCTATATCTCCAGCTCCCTGACGGCCCAGCCGATTTCTTTCCTGTTTGGTGTCATACACTATGCTTTTTAACAACCGACACACTCGTGGTGTTGAGGTTTTTCAAGCAAGTACCGAGGTGGCACGTTAGATAGAGCCCACACACTTTAACCTGTATTACTATGCCTTGGCTGGATATTTCGAAGCTTTGACGGCAAGACAGGAGTCTAATCTCATGCTAGGGAGTGTGAGCCGCTTACAGAGGTCAGAGACAAAGCACATGTGTGAGCATGAGGTGATGCCTCCGCCCACACAGGATGGCTAGTGTTTTCCACCGGTGTGGCAGTGAGCTTCAAAGGCTTCACTGACTCCACTGGACAAAGGAACTGTTCCCCACTCAAGGACAAAGCTTCCCCTTGCAACAGGCATTGTTTTTCATGGGCAGGAGGGAAATTAGCTACAGAGGAAGGCCTCCACCTCCCCAAGGCTAACCTCTTGGGGCTTGCAGCTGAGGTGCACAGTGGAAGATGGTTTTGGCCAAATAGAATTTAGGTTAAACAACAGGTTCTGACTAGTGTTGGTGACATACACCCACAGGATGTTGTCATTACTGGGGCGGATTAGTTGCATGACTAGATGCCCATTGGCTAATGGCTCACACCCACTAACATGCCCTAAATATTGGATTTAAGGGGCACTCCAGACGTCAGAACCTTCGATTTGACATATCAAGTATGAGACCCGTCTCCACCACAAGGCAGACCTCCATGAAGATAGGTGCTAAGCTCTGCACCTGTAACAGCCCCCTGCACCCGCTGGATTGGGACTTGACAAGGCAAGAGAATGGTTCCACAAGGAAGGCAAAGCCCTCTGCAATCTCAAGACTTCATAGGAACCCCCTTGGGCTACAAGAATTAGTCCTCTGCAGTCGGCAGGCACAAACTGCAAGGTCCAAGACCGTGAAGCCTTACTCCCAAGCTGTGGTGTGTCCTTGTGCAGGTAGCTTCTGATAATTGTAGTCCCGACCCTCAGCGAGGCTCATCTTTCTACAATCCTCGGTATAAAGATTTCCTCAACCAGAGTGCTTGCAGGTACCAAGGATTGTTGGTGGTCAATCTGACTACTACCTGATTTACTTGATGCTTCAAGAGAAGAGATTCCTCTGCTTGAATGACTAATCACGCCTGTGGCTCCATCATAAAGATTTCTAGTTTTTGCCCTCTCTTGGCACACCAGCAGCTCCTCTGGCTGTGGATCTGGTTCAGCTTTAGGGATAGCCACAAGCACCTCTGCACACCAAGCCCCCGTGCCTGGTAGATCGGATCTGTCTGGAGACTACCGGTCCAGGGCCAGCTCCTTGCATTGTGCCCAAAGGGTTTTGCTCAACTCGCCCTGCAAATATCTTTTTGCTAAGGTAACCATTTCAACACTACAAGTCTGATTGATAGGTCTGTTTTAGAGCTAAAAGTGCACCTCTGCAACCCCCCTCCCCTGAGCCAGGTAAAATCATGCTAGCTGTTGTGAACTGGTCTACGAACTTCCGTGACCTTAACTCTGAGTGCATTCCGTTGGATTCACCCTCTAAAGTATAGCTTGCTTATATGTGTATTTCCCATTTACCGCAACGTTAATGTTTTTCACATTGCAAAGCACGGATTTATTTATTGCTTCAAAATTGATAACTCCACTTATACTGTATGTATTGATTTATTTTTGTTATCTATAAATATATAAAAATCAGAGCAACTTTTATTAATTCCTTTCGGATTTCGTCATGTCAATTACTTATCGTCCATGTTGGTGATGTGAAATGCTTAACACAAGTTCCTCTAAGTAGCTGTCTGCCCTTTACTACTCTACCAGGACTGAGAGAAGGTATACTGAGAGATTACCCAGGGTTCATCTTTGTGTATTGGGTTACTTTTACATGGTAAAGCACCCCTGCCATACCACATAATACCTCAACCTTGAAACATATGGTTATTTTAAAAATTAAAAGCAAACAAAAAATCAATATGCATCCAGACTTTTTCTATCAATACCTATCCATATCTATAACTCTCTCTCTCTCTCTCTCTCTCTCTTTGGTCACCACTGGGTAGTTATAGTTAGAATCATGTTTCCAAAGTTAATGCCTTTTTTGTCTTGCTAATATTTTGAAGCCGTTTGATAAATCTCCATGAATTTTTCAAAAAAAGTGCTACATTTTAACCAGTTTGCACATGAAAAGTTTCTGGGTAATCCATCTAGTGGGAGCCGAGAAAAAAGGGGAACCTCAAACATGTTTTCCCCATTCTTTCTTTCATAGGAATTTTAGACACAGCTACAGCCTAAACCGCCTAACATATTTACACCAAATTTGTCAGAAAGTTAGAGCTTGGACCAGAATTAGTGCTTTTTTAGATTTAATCTAAATCTATTCAGTAGCTTTTCAGCAGATGATAAAAAACGTTGTATATTCCATGCCACAGAGGTTCCATGGACCTGAGAGGACTGCTTGCTGACTGATTGCCACCACATCATCCAGGAAGTGGTGGAAGTCATGCAAGGATTCAGGACTCAGTCCTGAGTCCTAAATAAATGCAAAAACACAGAGGGCAGGTTAGAGCTAAACCTGACCCCCTAGGCCTGGTGGTAGGGTCCCACTTGGGATTAAAACTTGTATTTTTAATTTTGCCACAAATATGCAGAGGATCTGCAAATCCAGCCGCGGACGGTAGTGGGAGTACCTGCAGGGCGGTGACGTGGGGAGGGGGAGGGGCAGGGTGGGGGGTAGTAATGTATGGATTACGGACCTTAACAGGTAAGTAAACATATAAATAAATAAAACAAATGTTGTTGCGCGCACTGCATCGCATTTGGTGATGCAGTGCACCCAACGAAATTTGTTTGATTTATTTATATGTTTACTTACCTATTACGCGACTGTGCAAATCTGTGGTCAAATTGGGGCAAAAATCCCCCTTTATAATGACATGCAGCCCAAGGGATGTGACATGTCCCTGGAGCCTAAAAAGGCTTGCGGTGCACGCTGCGCCCTCGCCATTTTAATGCCATGTGACCCCAGGAGTGGTGTCACCGGGGCCAGTTTGGACTCGGGGAGGTTGGCTGCCAGTGGGGGTGGTTGCCCACAGGGGTTAACCACAGGGACTGGCCACATCCTCTGCTTTGCACAGCCAAACGACGTGTGCATGGAGTTGACTGCTTGCAAAGGGGTGAACAGAGGGACAACTCTTTACTGCGCACGGACAAAGTCTGTGCACAGCATGTGGTTGGCTGACTGCGGGCATTGAATATTTTCAATGAAATTATTGTTGAGAAAATTGTGCATAGTGGAGGCGCGAGTTATAGTTACTCTAAGGCACGAGTATAGTATACATATATTTTTATACAATATATATATAATATTTGTGAAAAAGGCATAATGAGGCTGGGAAAAGGAAATCATGGACACTTTAAGGGGACACCAGGGGGACCCACCCCCTACACTCATCAGGGAAAATATATATTTTTTTAAAAGTGGTACCCGCCACACAAGTTTCCACTTGGTCCTACAGTGAGTACAGGTTTGTTCGAAAATAAATAAATACCTAATTGAATTTTTCTCATTCCCTTAGAAATTTTGTAACAAATACAGAAAAAATCTAAGCCTTGTTAATGGCTGCATGAATGAATGTGTTTTGAAATGATTGACCGAATGGTTCTACAAATGGAAATAGTGCAAAGTAATAATATAAGTGCACAAAATACAAGGGTAGTAAGGGGAAAGAAACCACATCAAATATAATCTAACAGCATGCATACTAAATATATCAAGGTCAGGTCTTTTTATATGTCTCAAACTTGCTTCCAAAGTAGATGTTTTTCCATTTTAAAAAGCTTGACTATGTCTAAAAGTCAGTCTGCAAAAGAATCATTCCTAGAATTCAAATACACTTGAAATTAGAATTCTCCTTAAAATAATTCAAGAAATATGTAGACACTGAGAACCCATTACATTTCTGTCCCTGAATTAGTTGATTTAGCACATGGTTTCAAAGCAACAGCACTTTCTCTCAGCTCTACAAGTGTACCAGGTACTAATTTACAATTTATGTTATATTTATTTATAGCGCGCATGGCTTCTCAACAGAGTGTCCCGGCGCATGCATTGGAAAAGGAAGCAAAGCCTAGCAGTGACTAAAAGAGAAGGGTTTCTGCACCAATAGCTGAAAGGAAGAACGCATCTGTCTCCCTGGTTTATAAAAAGCAAATCTCTTCTGTAGGTATGGGACAAGACCATAAAGGGCCTAATGAGCAATGGTTAGCATTTTGAATTTTATCCAAGACTCCACTAGGAGCCAATGCAGGGTGTGCAGATGTGCGCGCACACTACACCTATTTGACAAACCCAGAAGGAGTCTGGCTGCCGAGTTTTGGACTACTTGGAGTTTCCTTATAAGGTAGCCAGGGATACCCACAAAGAGTGTGTTAGTATAGTCCAAACGGGACAAAATCAACGCATGGACCACCGTATCTTTGGCAGATCTAGGGAGAAGAGGAAAACAGGTCCCCGCCAATTTCTTAACTTGTGTTGAGAAGTTCAAATTTTCATTGAACCAGACGCCCAGATTTTTTCGGCTTTTCTCTCTGCACTAGGCATGGGGAAGCCAGAGGGCCACAGTCTCTCTCTAAAATTGAGCGGAAACAAACCGTATAAAAGTACCTCAGACATCTCCTCATTGCACTTCAGCTGCGCATGAGCGAGCCAATGAAACACGGAGGATAGGCAATGCTGTGCCGCAAGGACTGAGTCATTGTCCTTGCCCCAGGTGAACAAAAGCTGAGTGTCATCAGCGTAGGCCATGACCTTAGCCCCTAATGATTCAACTAGATAAACTAGGGGAGTGACATAGATGTTGAAAAGAAGGGGACTAAGGGACAACCCCTTAGGGACACCAGTGTCCACCTGCTAAAACCCCGAGGTGAACGGAGGAAGCCAGACCTGCTGAGACCGGCCCTCCAAGAAGGATCTGATCCAGCAAAGCACCGTCCCAGAAACCCCGATCTCCGAGAGGCGGTCAAGAGTAAGAAGTGGGGCACCGTGTCGAACGCCGCAGAGTGGTCTAGCATAACAAGAGCTGTTCTCCCACCGGCGTCCAGACACTCCCGGATCACCACCGACACCTCCAGCAAAGCCGACTCTGTACTGTACAAAGGCCGGAAACCAGATGGTGCCGGGTGCAGCAGACCCGATGCCTCCACATAGTTGGTAAGTTAATTCAGAACCACCTTTTTGCAGACCTTTGCCAAGCTAGGCAGGAGTGAAATAGGATGATAGTTACCGGGAGGAAGCGGGTCAAGAGAAGGCTTATTGAGAAGAGGAAGAATTAGTGCCTGCTTCCACGACGACGGAACCACAGCCTCCCGTAGAGACATGTTAACCATTACATTGACTTCGGGATTACTAACATCCGCAGCAGCAGCCAAGAGTCTAGCCGAGCATAGGTCATTTGGTGAGCCTGACTTTAAGCCCTTTAGAATTTTAAGTGAACAGGCAAGATAAACTGGCATAAAAGTGGAAAACCGCTTTACCGGGTCAGCCGCCAATGGCACCAGTGCGGCAACTGTGGACCCCCTAGAAGGGGCCACAAGAGTAACTTGAATACAGAGTATTTTATCCAGGAAAAACTTAGAAAGAGTATTACACCAGGCCTCCGAAGCTGGCGTAGAAAGAGCCTGGGCAGTGGGGAACATGAAACTTTGCACAATCGCAAATATTTCTTGTGAGTTATTATTGGCCAAGGCGATACGTGCCGTATAGTATCTGCCTTTAGCGACCACAATGGCAGCATAATAACTTTTTTGTTTAGGTCTAAGAGCAATTCTAGCTTTAGAGCAATAACCACTGGAGCGCCGCACCCTCTCTAATACTTTGCAGTCATGTTTCAAAGCTTTGAGCTCGGGGGAGAACCAGAGTTTGGAAGGTGAGTCTTTTGTCAGTTTAGGCAGACGCGATGCGGATAGGGCAGATACTGAGTCAGCAATCCAGTCAGAAAACCTGGACACATTGCCCTCGAGATTTTTTTGAAGAGAGGACCGGGAAGCAGCCAAGGAGCTAATGAACTGAAGAGGATCATTTCTACTATAAGTCGGCCAGCGCAAGCTGCCTGCCGGTCGTGCAGGCCGCGTGATTTCCAAAGAGAAAAATATAGGAAAGTGGTCCGACCAAGAGACGGGCAAGGGGTTTACAACCATGATAGGGAAGTTCGAACAGATAGGGTCTAAGGTGTGGCCCCCTTGGTGGGTGGGGTGACTAAACCTTTGCGAAAGCTGGGCCATGTGAAGCGAGTCGAGGAAAACAGCGGAATCACACACCTCGGGTTGGTCCAGGTGAAGGTTTACATCACCTAGGACCAGATAGTGAGAGAACCGCAATGCCCACTTGGACACCGCATCCCCCCAAGATTTGAGAAAGGCACCAGCCGGGCCCGGCGGGGCGATATATAAGGGAGCCACCTAGGTTGAAATGGGCCAAGAGCTGCATACTAAAGTCCAAGGCCTCACAGCCACCCAAAGACTCAATGTTTTTCAATGAAGAACTCATGTATCCCTAAACAGGATGGCGAGTCACCCTCCCCTACCAGCAGGGCAGTCTACTCGAAGACATTTATAGCCGGCGGGCATGGCCAGGGCAGCAATGGGATTAGTGGAAGTATCCAGCCAGGTCTCTGTGACAAACAAGAGATCTAGCAAATTGTCAGATACCAGGTCGGCAATGTCCATATAATGCTTCTTCAAAGAACTAGCATTGATAAGTGCAGCTCTGATGCACAGAGGCATAGATGATTTCATAAGCATGTTGTCTAGGGAGGGTTCAAGTGTAAGGATAAAGCCACAGTCGGGACAGACAAAATCCGAAACAAAGGGCTGAGAATGGACACTATGTGAAGGGCATACTGGGTCTCTGAGGGATTTTAAATATTTGCTCGCTAACTTTGAGTTGTTGATGGTGGAAGACTCAAAATGGGCAGCATTCCTGGCCCTGTGCGCTAACTTAGCACTGACGGGCGCAAACGGGCTTGCCTTAGGCGTGCCTTTGATGCGTCCGCTGCGCATTAGAGTAAAGGTCATTAAATAGTGTTAGAGTTGTGACGGTGTGCGGCGTGTGGCCTGCGGCGTGCGGCGTGCAGCGTGCAGCAACTAGAGCGCTGACCGCGATTAGCGCAAGGCAGGTCAAAATGGACAAAGGACAGAACTGGCCTCGGCAAAAGTGCAAAAGGCAAATGAGGGAGTCTAACACACTCCTAGCGGTAATTTAAAAAATGAATTCAGCAGTGACATAAAAACAAAGTGTTCATACAATGAATATAAAATTCCTCCCAATTCCCAAGTCACATTTTAAGTAAAGTAAAATAAACAGGAGAGTAAGCATGCCTTTTCCAATGCGATGCATGCCCGAACTGAACCCAATTAAGCAGGGTTAGAGTTGTGTTGGCATGCAGCGTCTAGAGCGCTGACCGCGATTAGCTTGAGGCAGGTCAAAATGGGCGAAGGACGGAACTGGCCTTGGCAAGCGTGCAAAAGGCAAGTGAGGGAGTCTAACACACTCGTAGCGGTAATTTAAAAACGAATTCAGCAGGGATATAAAAAGTGTTCACACAATGAATATATAAATCCCCCCAATTCCCAAGTCACATTTTAAGTAAAGTAAAATAAACAGGAGAGTAAGCAAGCCTTTTCCAAAGAGCTGCATGCTACAACTGAACCCAATTAAGTAGGGTTAGAGTTGTGACAGCGTGCAGCGTGCACCCACTAGAGCGTTGACCGCGATTAGCGCAAGGCAGGACAAAATGGGCGAACAACGGAACTGGCCTCGGCAAGAATGCAAAAGGCAAGTGAGGGAGTCTAACACACTCCTAGCGGCAATTTAAAAAACAAATTCAGCAGTGTCATAAAACCAAAGTGTTCACACGTTGAATATAAAATTCCCCCCAATTCCCAAGTCACATTTTAAGTAAAGTAAAATAAACAGGAGAGTAAGCAAGTCTTTTCCAAATCCATCATAGTTTAAAATTGCTCTTTGTTATGGAAGCCTGTTTAAATGTCATTCTTGAATAAATAAAAGACGATCCACTGTTGGGTGAATATTACATTCAGGTCCCATTTTGTTGTAAAGTATGCAGTACATATCTCACACTACTATTTAGACTGAAGACATACTTCGATATTATGAATTCATTTAAATCTGAATCTATTAATTTCTCCTCAATTATTGTACTTTGCAACATTTTGTAAAAAAACATATGCAGACTATTAGAAATGGGGTCTCTAGTTGGCAGTGGTTTTTACTCGGTTCAAGAAGGGACCCTAGCTCTTTTCAAGGCAAAGGGAATACACAGCTAGGATAATCCCTGCTCACCACCTTGGTAGCTTGGCACAAGCAGTCAGGCTTATCTCAGAGGCAATGTGTAAAGTATTAATCCATACTCACGGTAACACAGTGAAAAATACTCACTATCTATCTGAATGGAACAAAACAACAAAAATCCAACATACACAAGTAAATATATCACTTTTCAAATGTTAAATCAGTACAGTCCATAGAAATCTATGGATGCATAACTTTTAGCACAAAGTACGTTGGATGGGTCAAAATCAAAAGATAGTGCCTAGCACAAGCAAGGTGAGGCACCGGAAAAGCAAAGCAATGAGTTGGTTCCTTACTCCCAGGAGAGGTGATGCATTGGGTCCTTACTGCAAGGAGAGGTGATGCGTTGCTCTCCAGACACTCAGCCTCGGTTTGTTACTGTTCGCCAACCTCGATGAAGAAGTCGGTACACAAGGACGAAGTGTCAAAAATTCAGCTGAACTGCGTCAATTCCACAGCGATGAACCAGGGGCTGTGTTGGAGTTGGAGCCATATGTCACAGACTTCAGTGCTGTGATGCTTGGAACTCATGCTGCAGCAGTTCTTCGGACACACTGCGATGAAAAGCTGGGGACTGTGGTGAAAGCTGTGGTTGATGCGCCGATCGGGTACCACGCTCCAGTGCTGGCAGTGGCGATTCTTGGAAGTTTGCAGCAATGCATCGATAAAAACAGACACTGGTAGTGCATGCATGGATTTTCTCCTTTAGTTCACCAAATTCTACTTCCAAGGGCCCAGGGCCTGGATTTCGCTTTACTTAGCAAGCAAGGACCCAAAGCAGAAGAGCCCAGGCACTGGTAGGTGAAGTCTTTGATGGCCCTGAAAATTCTTAAAAGGAGGCAAGCACATACAAGTCCTTAGAGAATCTTAGAAGCAGGATACAGAAAGCAAAGTCCAGTCCTTTCACTCTACGGACCGAAGCAGTAAGCTGCAGGCCAGCACAACAAAGCCTGAGGTAGAGTGGCAGTCCCTCCTGCAGCCTCCAGCTCTTCTTCCTGGCAGAATGTCCTCAGTCCAGAAGTGTTCTAATGTAAGAGTGTCAAAGGTCCAATACTTGCACACCTGTCTGCCTTTGAAGTAGGCAAACTTCAAGGGAAAGTCTTTGTAGTGCACAAGGGCCTACTTTAGGGGTGACTTACATGTAGTTAAAGGGAAGGTTTGGGCCTGGTAAGTGGGGGCACTTACCAGGTCAAAATGGCAGTTTAAAACTGCACACACAAACACTACCATGGCAGGTCTGAGACATGTTTGCAGGGCTTCTCGTGTGGGTGGCACAATCAGCTCTGCAGGCCCACTAGTGTTGCAGCAACAAATGATGGACATAATGCTGAATAAATCAAACATTCACATTCATTCCATCCATCATATGTTGGCACAACATTTTTTCCCTAATTGAGTAGGCTATGCACATAGGTGGGCCTCTTGTTCGCTGTACCACTGGAGTCAGTCTAGCCTGGCTGATATGGGGTGATGCCATGACACCGGTCTCCGGATGCTTGTTTCCTGTTCAGGAAGGACCTGGCCTGGCAGTTCGGGCTGGCCTTTTCCAATGGGGAGCAGGGTCAAGACTGATTTGCTTATGGCTAGGAACAAACTGGAATGGCACGGTGAGCAAAATAACTAATGGATTTAGGTCCAGATCTCTGTACTGGCAGTAAATGTTTGACATTGTTCAGCGTTCCATCCCTCAATCATTCTTTTTGCATTTGTCACCCCGAGTGGGATGAATATACCCAGACATGGGTCCCATGCTCTGCATAATATTGGAGTCAGGTTGGCCTGGCTGATGGAGGGTGATACCCTGAAACCGGTCTCAGGATGCTTGTTTCTGGTCCAAGAAGTAACTAGCCTGGCAGGTCGGGCAGGACTGGCCCCATGGAAAGGAGGGTAAAGACGGATTTGCATATAGCAGGGAACAAACTGGAATGGCATGGTGGGCAATAAAACCTTTGGATTTAGGCACAGATATCTTTACTGGGAGGTAAATGTTTGACATTGTTCAGCATTCCGTCCATCAATTGAACTTCTTGCACAGGTCCACTGGTAGCATTTGATTTACAGGCCCTCGGCACACCTGATTCACTTTACTAGGGACTTACTAGTAAATCAAATATGCCAATCATGGATGAACCAATAGCCAATACAATTTAAACAGACAGCATATGCACTTTAGCACTGGTTAGCAATGGTAAAGTGCCCAGAGTCTTAAAACCAACAACAGCAGGTTTGATCATTATGTAGTTTATACTTAAACTAAAGAAATCCTAAGAGCACCCTCTGTCATTTCCATAAACTTGTCAAACTTTAAAAATTCTGCCATCCAGGATATCCATTCCAGCACTTTATTTCTTATTTTATTGTAGATCTTAGCTCGAATAATTAATTACTGTGAAGCAGATAATTAGATACTTTATTAACCATAAAATCTTTATATTTTCTTAATAAATACAACATAGTAGTAGGTCTTACTCCAATGTTACACCATCTCATATAAACTTATAAAGAGCCCAAATAAATTTGATCAACTTAATTGTTTTCAAGTCTGAACCGCCTAGATGGAACTATTGTGTTTAATTTAACCAGTAAGGTGACATTTCCAATATGAATGTTTCACGGTATCTTAGGACAATCTTCAATATTCGTTTGTTTTTTCATTTATTTGTGCAAGATGATAAGAGTTTCCATGTCTTTGTTGAGGTAATTCTTAGTAGAAAATGTCACTGTTATGTGAATACCCAGAATACTCCAGAACGTTGCACTGACATCATATGTACCTGTTGAGTGTGGGTGTCACACATGTAGCATTCAGACTCTTTGTATGCATCTGGGAACTGAACCCAGTGGGATCCATTTTGTAAATTCCTGGTTTTGGATTGCACAAGATGGAGGATTATTCTATTGCTTGAATTCCCATGGCTGGAGTTTGAGGATCAAGACACTAAAGCTAGGATGTTGGCTAAAGGGCTTTTTTTTACAAATTCCACTGAAACATTGTTAGAAAGGGAATGTTTATTAGTTCTTCTTCAGCATTGCCATTTGGTGGATGTCAGAGGTAAAGCACGGAGCAGCACTTTCTATTCAAGGTGAGGAAGTTTCTTTGTAAAGCCTTTCTTTTTGTCATTGTCTTATTACAGCTACATAGAGGCTGAAAATAGCCATGAGTGGAAACCCTACCCTTAATTGTGCCCATTTTGTGGTTGCTTCAATTGGAGACAGCTACAGTGCTGCCTGCTCTGGGAAGCATTGCTTTGCATAAAGACTGTGT
This sequence comes from Lissotriton helveticus, assembly GCF_964261635.1. NCBI lineage: Eukaryota > Metazoa > Chordata > Amphibia > Caudata > Salamandridae > Lissotriton > Lissotriton helveticus. The sequence continues at coordinate 870,794,546 of NC_136068.1, read as the reverse complement.
CTGAGAATGTCACTTGAAAGAGAACCACCCCAAACCAGTTCTGAAGTTTCACAAAGTGGATTCAAAGTCAAGAAACTAAGCATAAATGTGTGAGCCAAACCAGCCCTCTAGGTTCCAGTTCAAAGCTCTTCATGACCAAGGAAGGGAGCGCTCCCTAGAGAACATGAAAGACTGCTCCTTGACCAGGGCTCATGTCTGTCTATCAGCCACTTTCCCAGTAGTGAGAGGACAATAACTACAGTCTGCATTTTCTGCTGGAAGAGCTCCGGGTCTGCCTGATGCCTACAAGGCACCCTGCCCGTTGAGAGAGGGATGAGGAGACAGTCCAGGAAAGGTATCCCAGATTATTCCTGATTAGAGGAACACCAAGAGAAAGTTGATTGCCTGAGAGCAAATCTAACCGTAGCCCGTGCTTCAAATTGTTTACCAGTTTCTCCTCAGCTCCCAGTGAGAACTGCGAAAAGTCTAAATTTTTCTGCACATTATCTCAGTAAGAGTTGCAACTGCTCTGCTGTTCGCATCATCCCAGTAGAAGCTGCATGTCTTTTTGTCCCTATTGGCCAAGTCAAGACTGCATCTACTGTGATGTTTGCATTGCCCGTGACTGAGATGCAACTTCCATAGCGCTTGCATCAGCTTCTACAGGGCTCCATCTGCCTTACTTATATTATCAGCCAGGACAGGGCCACAGCTGCTGAAATAGCTCCTGTATGGTGATGACAAGACCGTTGTTTAAGATGGGAGTAAGCTGGATAGTTGCATACAATAAATTCCTGGCATGTCCAGCATCTTTGATGGCCTCACAATAATTTCCCTTGATCCCTGTGGGCCTCCAGCTTTGGTAGGATCAAGCAGCCAAGTATTCACTAGTCAAGCACCATGGAGAGATTGATTTGCTACCTGTTGGACCAAAAGAATTAAGACATTAAGAAAACGAATGAAATTATAGCATATTTCACTTGAGGGGCACTAACCTTTTCACCTGGGCCTTATTCATGCCTGTGAAAGATTGTACCTTTCAGTGTGGTTAGCCACATATATTGCTACATTTTATTATTATTTTTTAGACAATCTGGAGCACAGCTGTCCAGGGCCCAGTGAATGTGTTCTGACTTTTAAAATACATAGAAATTGGCTAACCCTTGTGTCCCAGGGGCTCTGATGTACTAGGAGGGTCGACCACCGGAGTGGGGGCCGCTGGCTCAAATAGAAACACGGGGGCTTTCAGTAAAGGTTTCAAGGAAGGTTTAATCGCAATATATGTTTTCTTCATGAACACAGAAATCAGTCTCTAGTCATGGGATAGCGGGTACTGCCGTGGTGCCTTCTGGTCGTGGAGGTCCTCTGCCTGATCCGTCTCAGTTCGAGTCCCCCGAGGTACCACAAAAAGAAGGAAAAGAGAAGGCGAATTACTGCCTGTACTCGGGCATTACCATCAAGGACCGGGAGTGAGGGACATGCACCCTTGTGAAGTGCTCAACTTTACAAACGGGCGTGCAGGGGGTGCTGGTGCTCAGGACGGGGTGCCTTTGCGGGGGAGGTTTACGCCGGGGGCTGTCTCCGCCTCCCAACCCAACCCGCGACCCGGCCCCGTACCTCTCTTAGCCACGCTCCTCCCGTGGGCGCGTGGCAGGGCGAAGCGTCCGACCGTTGGCCTCCCGGCTTGACGTTCACGTCTGCTTCTCGTCCTTGTTCTCGCTCCGTACTGCTCTCCGCCTCGATGTCCTCAGCCAGGGAAACGCCGTCCGTCCTCGATCCTGAGCTTCCGGCTTTTGACGTCATCGGGGGCGAGGCTCCACTGTCATCACCATCGGCCTTAAAGGAGCCGTACACGTTTACCCCAGTGGGCCACTCGGTCTCGGTGTTTTCGTCGTCCTCGGGCCAGGTAGCAGGCTGTTGCTGTGGAGACAAGGCGCAGGGTGAAAGTGGGGTGGCGCACCACCAGTCAGTAGAGGTAAGGGTCTCAGGCGAGTCAGACCCGTGACACACCTCCCCCCTGGCTTCTCCCGATCGGGGAGAGGGAACACTCTGGACAGAAAGTCTGCGTTCGCATTGTCCTTTCCTTTCCGATGGATGACCGTGAAGGAATAGGTTTGCAAGGACAGAAACCATCGTAGCACCCTGGGGTTATGACTGCTATTCTGGTGTATCCACTTCAGGGGAGCATGATCTGTGTGGAGAAGGAAGGGTTTGCCCTCGAGGTAGTATCTTAACTTTTCGACAGCCCATTTTATGGCCAAGGCCTCCTTTTCGATGGTAGAGTATCGGCACTCCCTGGGGAACAATTTCCTACTGACGTATAGGATCGGATGTTCTACGCCGTCTTTGCTCTGTGATAACACAGCTCCTATCCCCAAGTTGGAAGCGTCCGTGGACAACAGGAAGGGTTTGGTATGGTCTGGAGGAATCAAGACCTGAGCCGTTGTCATTGTGGTTTTCAGTAGGCGGAATGCATGTAAGGCCTCTGTGGTAGGGTTGCTAAAGTCCTTAGCTTTGGCGTCTTTGCGGAGCAAGTCGGTTAAGGGAGCTGCCAGCTCAGCAAAACCTGGAATGAAGCGCCTATAATAACCCACCAGGCCAAGGAAGGCTCTAAGCTCTCTTTTGGTACTGAGGAACGGCACTGCGGCTATCGCTCTTACTTTCTCGCTCTGTGGAGCTATGGTTCCCTCGCCCAACACATACCCTAGGTATTTCACGCTTTGAAAAGCCGCCCGGGATTTTCTCGCGTTGATGTGTAATCCGGCTGCTCTAAGGGCTGACAGTATGGTTTGTAAGTGCCGCAGATGATCCTCCCAAGTCTGACTGTATATTACTATGTCATCCAGGTAGGCTGAACAGAAGTGTGTAAACGGATGCAAGATCTTGTTCATCAGGCGTTGAAAGGTAGCCGGAGCGCCATGTAAGCCGAAGGGCAGGACTGTGAACTCAAAGGCTCCTTCGTCTGTTACGAAAGCCGTTTTCTTTCTATCTTCCTCACGAAGGGGAACCTGCCAATACCCCTTTGTGAGGTCTATGGTGGTTATGTACTTGGCGTCTCCGATCCTTTCGATCAGATCATCGACCCTAGGGATTGGGTAAGTGTCAAATTGAGAAACTGCATTCAAGGCCCTAAAGTCCATGCAAAACCTTTTGGTACCGTCTGGTTTTGGTATTAGGACAATCGGGGATGACCAATTACTCTGGGAAGGGCGTATGACGCCCAATTCGAGAATGTCCTGTACTTCTTTTCGGACGGTTTCTTTCCGGGCTGCCGGAATGCGATATGGTCGTTGCTTTACCACTTCTCCAGGAAGGGTTTCGATGCAGTGTTCCGCTAATTCTGTTCTCCCAGGCAAGTCAGAAAACACATCCGTGTACGGGGTTAGGGTTTTGGTCAACTCATGTCTTTCCTTTGGGGACAGCTCTGGGTTCACGACCAGCTGTTCCAGCGTGGAGGTATGTCGGGCGTCCATCTGCCCTACCAGACGTCCCGTCCGGGGTATGGGCCCCAACCACTCCTTCAAGAGGTTGATGTGGTAGATTTGGGTTCTGGTAGAGGATAACCGGAGTCTGTAGGTGGTGTTTCCAATCTTTTCCGTAACCCGATATGGGCCTTGCCACTCGTTCTTGTTTTTGTGGGTGATGGATGGCAATAGAACGAGCGCCTATTTTCCCACCTCCAGTGTTCTTAGTCTCTTGCCCTTGTCATATGCTTTCTTGTACCTCTCCTGTTGGTGCTCCATGGAGGTGTTGGCTAGTTCTCTTAGCTTTCCTAGTCTGGCTCGGAGCTGAGTGGTGTACTCCAACATGGATATCTGCTCTTGGGACGTCTCTTGTTCCCACATTTCCTTCGTGATGTCCAGGAGGCTCCGGGGCAGCCTACCGTATAGAAGCTCGAACGATGAGCACCCTAGGCTGCTTTGTTTCTGTGCTCTTATCACATAAAGGGCAATAGGGAGGAGTCGATCCCAGGTGGGTCCTTCTGCCGTCAGCATCTTCTTTAGGGTTTGCTTCAGTGTCTGGTTATACCTCTCCACCAATCCATCGGTTTGTGGATGATATACTGAGGTCTTCAAATGTTTTATATCCAGGGAGGCGCACACTTCCTTCATTAATTTCGAGGTGAAAGGGGTGCCCTGATCTGTCAACACTTCTTTAGGGAAGCCCACCCTTGTAAATAGTTCCACGAATTTTTCCGCTATGGAGGCTGTGGTAGTCGTCTTCAGTGGAAAGGCTTCGACGAACCTGGTAGCGTAATCTACGATTACCAGCGCATACAGAAATCCTCGCCCCGTCTTCGGTAGGGGCCCTATTAGGTCCATGCCCACTCGCTCGAAGGGGACCCCGATTATGGGCATCCTTTGCAGGGGAGCAGCTGGAGGACGCTGGGTGTTTCTGCGTTGGCACACCTCGCAGCTGGCACAGAAGTTTTGAACGTCCTTGTAGATCCCCGGCCAATAGAAGTTTCTTAGGATGCAGTCGGTGGTTTTTTCCTTGCCGGCATGTCCGGCCATCAGATGGGCATGTGCAAAGAACAACACTTGATCTCTAAACGACTGGGGTACCAACAGTTGCAACTCGGCTTCCGTATTGGATTGTCTATACAGCAACTCGTTCTTGATCAAGAACCTAGGGAATCTTTGTGACGTCAGTTCGTCTGAAGAATGGGCGGATTCCCAGGCATTGCAAAGGGTTCTATCTTCAGCCTGTGCGAATCTAAAGCTACGATCTATAACCCAGGGTTCTTGGGAGAGGTAGGAAGGAACAGACGCCCCAGGCTTTGGCTTGGCCAGGTGTTCCCTAAAGAGGGACAGGAACTCAGGATTATCAGTCCCCAGGATCATGTCTTCCGGCAGAGAATCAACCACCCCCACGATAACCTTACAGGGACCTCTATCTTGCGGGGTAATGGTGATCGAGGCCACGGGGTAGGGCTTCACGTCCCCATGGACACATCGTATGTACACTGGACTATTATGCTTCGTCTGGACAGGAGTAACGAACCTGGACTGTACAACGGACTGTCTGCACCCTGAATCCAACAATGCTTTTAGCTGATACCCATTCATCCTTATACTCACGTAAAACGTGCTGCCCATTTCAGCGGAATACATCACAGTCCGGGGCAGATACCCGACTTCCATGGGTTCCTCATGGCTTCTTCTTTTGGGACACATCCGGGCGATGTGGCCCCACTCGCCACAATCGAAGCACTGGGGTCCTTTTGTCAACGGAGGCAGTATTCCGGCCGGTTTGAACGGCCGGGGGACCTCGGGTACTGGTTTCGGCCTCTTGTCCGTTTTGGTGATAGGACCACCTTTGGATGTCTTTTCAGGCTCCCACGGAATGGCTTTTGGCTGGGCCCTGGCATACTGGGACGCCATTTCTATGGCTTGGTCGACTGTCAGACCCACGTGCTGTTTCAGCCAGCGTTGGGTCGCATATGGTAGCGCCTCCATGAACTGTTCTACGTAGATTTTGTTCAGTATTTCTTCCTTTGTACAGACATCTGGGCGTAGCCATTTATCAGCCGCCATTTTCAGTCGAAAGAACAGAGTTTTTGGGTTTTCCCCCGTAACCCCTTTCTCTTTTCTGAAGCGGACTCTATATGCTTCCTGGTCCAGACCAAGGTGATCCAGTATAACCATCTTAATAGTTGCATATGGGGTAGTCCCCAATGGATTCGCTGCTTGGTAGGCTGACTGTGCCTCGGCAGTTCGAAGAGGCGCAAGAAAGAACGGCCATTTCTCTTCTGGCCAGCTCATGGCCTGAGCTGCCCTCTCAAAATTCACTAGGAAGGCGCCAGGATCCTCGCCGGGTACATATTTCTGTAGGGCCATCCCAGAAGGGTGGGGAGTGTGTATCCGTCCCTCTCCCGTGGCAGCTTGTTGGACGGGGGTCAGGGGTATCGACTTAAGGCCCTCCACGTGTGCTGTCATGGTTTTAGTGAACATGTCTCTATCGGCCTGGGCGATGGACAGCTGATTTTCCACAGCCCACTCTAGCTTTTCTTGTCCTTTGATGAGGTGGTCGATCAGGGTCTCCATCTTGTGCTCGCAGATGGTTGGTGGAGGAGATCCCACTTCTGACACCACTTGTCCCAGGGGCTCTGATGTACTAGGAGGGTCGACCACCGGTGTGGGGGCCGCTGGCTCAAATAGAAACACGGGGGCGTTCAGTAAAGGTTTCAAGGAAGGTTTAATCGCAATATATGTTTTCTTCATGAACACAGAAAACAGTCTCTAGTCATGGGATAGCGGGTACTGCCGTGGTGCCTTCTGGTCGTGGAGGTCCTCTGCCTGATCCGTCTCAGTTCGAGTCCCCCGAGGTACCACAAAAAGAAGGAAAAGAGAAGGCGAATTACTGCCTGTACTCGGGCATTACCATCAAGGACCGGGAGTGAGGGACATGCACCCTTGTGAAGTGCTCAACTTTACAAACGGGCGTGCAGGGGGTGCTGGTGCTCAGGACGGGGTGCCTTTGCGGGGGAGGTTTACGCCGGGGGCTGTCTCCGCCTCCCAACCCAACCCGCGACCCGGCCCCGTACCTCTCTTAGCCACGCTCCTCCCGTGGGCGCGTGGCAGGGCGAAGCGTCCGACTGTTGGCCTCCCGGCTTGACGTTCACGTCTGCTTCTCGTCCTTGTTCTCGCTCCGTACTGCTCTCCGCCTCGATGTACTCAGCAAGGGAAACACCGTCCGTCCTCGATCCTGAGCTTCCGGCTTTTGACGTCATCGGGGGCGAGGCTCCACTGTCATCACCATCGGCCTTAAAGGAGCCGTACACGTTTACCCCAGTGGGCCACTCGGTCTCGGTGTTTTCGTCGTCCTCGGGCCAGGTAGCAGGCTGTTGCTGTGGAGACAAGGCGCAGGGTGAAAGTGGGGTGGCGCACCACCAGTCAGTAGAGGTAAGGGTCTCAGGCGAGTCAGACCCGTGACACCTTGATTTTGTTATTTAACTCTCCAATAAGGCTTTAGCATATGGTGCAGAATCTGCACCCATGGAATGGAAAGGTAAATGTCACATGTAGACTGCAGCACTTATTGTGCCATCCGCTAGTGTGACAGAGAAAACATGGCTCCAGGTCTACCAGTGTAGCCTGACTGCTGCAGTTTAAACCTGCTCTGAGGTCTGTTAAAATATCCCTTTTAGGCAGGTAAAAAACACCCTTTAGAATAGTAGTAAGTCACACTTATGTAACCCTCAAGGTAGGGTGTATGGGGTGTAAACATGGGGTATGTAGAAAATGAATGATATCTTGTCCATACTGTTCATAAATGTGAAGGAAATGTAACTTCTAGAAATATTCGCTGCCGTGAGTCTGCAGGCTAATTTGCATTAACTCTCCAGCTTCTTCCAGCCTGTGTTCCACCCAGGAAGACATGTGAATGCTCTCCCATACTGATATGAATGGACAAAGATGACTCCTCTAAGCTAAATAGAATATGCAGGGTGTGAGCTGTGGGTATTCTATTGGTATCAAAGTGTCAAATCTTGCATAACAGGTCTGTCTGAAGCACATTTAAAGGTTTTTCATCCTTCAAATGGAGCAAACAGGCTGGTGAGTCCTTTGCAGCTGGACCATTACCTATCCTTTCCTAGAACACTGTTGGACTTGCAAAATGATAACAGGTGGACTTAATCTGCAACAAGTGTCTTTTGTGACCTGTAAAAGGGACCTGAGGAGGTAGGATACCCTTCGACTTGAAATCCAAGGACCGAATGATCTTTAACCACTTGGCTGCTAAGGGGTTTTCCCCTCCTGCGCTACAGATTTATGTTCCCCATTATACATGACGAGTTGACCTTGTCATGAGCACAGATTCATTGTGCCTCATGACGAGTTCACCTTGTCATTAGCATGCAAGTGGTTAAGGATCATACGGCTGATTCTCTGAGTGGTTCCTGGTACATAAAAAAGCTGAATATAAATTAACTGTGAAGTATCCCAGTTGATCAATGGTAATTAGACCTGGACTAGATTTTGCTGTTGCCCACTCCCTGATATTCTGAGAGGATCTAAGGCTCCTTTCGAGGTCCAGGCGTTTTGGAACTGATTGTTTGGGCATAAAAGTTAGTTTGGGATCCATTGGCAGCTGGTGAAATTTGAAAGTTGTGGGGTGTAAGAGCAAGGAATTAATTGTTTTGAGGCGAGCAAACCAGACATTTATGATGAGGCTTGGGGGGTCCCCCCCAAGAAAGTTTTGAAATATTAGTGTAATTTTCAGCACTATTTCTGGGATAAATGGACCAAAATCACAGTTCTTATAGGCCTTTATAAAGGACAACTCTTAAAATATTTTATAGAATTTCTGGATTTGTCAAACAAGTCTGACCTACATAGGGGGCTTGAGTACCAGGAAAGAATGCTTGAGCTCCACCCTTAGCAATATAAATCACATAACATAGGATCACAAACATCCACAAAGAGAGCAGAAGCATTTGTGTGAGTTCATGCTTTAACCCGTTAACCGCGGCCGTTTTTTCACAGCAGTGCGGCCGTTTTAAAGAACGGGCGGGGCTGCGTCGGACGTTGAACGTGCGCAGCACCAGCCAGGTACTGCTCCGAACGTTCAACGGCCGACGGCAGCACTTAACGGGTTAAACAGTAAATGAGTTGTCTCTAACTACACATTCAGCTGTCTGCTGATGTTAGAAATGGAGTGTGTTGACTGGCCTTGGAGAACCATCTCCTTGAAGGAGCACTACTGATTTTGAAGGCATGGCACTGCAATGTTGGGCATTGATAGTGTCCTTTATTGCCTTGCTTGGTAAGAACATCACCTCTCTCACACAAACAGATTCCTTCATAGTGATAGATGCACACTGTGAGGCATTTATCATTTAAATACATAAAGAAGAGAACAAACAGAGAGGATACGTTTTTTACTACTAGCACTGCAGGGCACATATTTATTTTGTTCATATATATGAACAGTGGAAATGGCATCCTTACAAATACCAGCAGGTGAGATAGGAAGGAGAGAATGATTTTAACAGCAACTAATTAACATCAATTTGTATTTCTATATATCTGTAGTGGAATGTTAAAAAATATGACTTGATGCTGAAAAAGAGATTTAAGCACTAAATGTTGTGCAACCGGGGCTTAGGCACTCATGAATTAGTGTGTGTTTGTGAAACACCAAACAGGTGTAAATAGTTATGTGTATGAGAGCAAACGAGTAACTGCGTCTCCATTTAATCATGAGGATGTATGCTATTTTGTGCTGAGGTGCATTTTTGTGCAAACAAGTGCATGCACACATATAAACATGTGTCTATGTAAACAAATGTGTATTTGTGTGTATTTCTGAGTATGTATGGCTGCAGTGAGTGTGTGTTCAAGTCTTTGCAAAAAACAATTGTATGTTTATGTATATGTATATTGACTTTGGGAAAACATCTATGTGCAAAAGTATGTGCACATATGTGTTTGTCTGCGTATATATGAGCTGGTGAATAGGTGTAGATGGCATTGTTTTCACATCATGGGTGCACACATTTAAGGGCCTGTGACTGTGTATGTGCATCTATGAAAGTGTACATTTCAGCAAGTGAGACGCAACAAGTGTTTATGCAAGAGTGTGTTTTCTTGAAAGTGTGTGTGTGTGTTAACATTCGTGAATATGTGCATCATTTAGTGCCATTTAATATTTTAAGATGTCCACAAATTTTCTAGTAATCTTATAGCGATAGTGTTTAAATATGAACTTAGAAACATTCTGCTGCTGCCCCCACCCTGGCGACAGTGTCATTAGTGCACCTGGAGGAAAGACAATTATCATGTGAACTATTTATGAGGCTCAGATAGGCTATAGCTAGAGCAATAATATGCTCTATTACACACTAGGTTTATGTACGGCTGGAATCCTAATGGTATTTGAATGTGCCTGTGTTAAGTATGAGATAGTGAAGAAAAATGTGAAATATGTTTGTCTAAGAAAAAAAAAATCGGTTATGTGGGAAAGTCACGATTAATCTATATTTTTCTGGCTTTACTTTGCACAAATCAGCCACTAAATAGGTACCTGTGTCTCCTAGTTACCCGAATAGTTAACACTTCGTTTTCACTTCTGTGCATGGTGAGGGTACAGGGACAAAGGGAGGCAGAAGAAGCTATGTGAAAGCTCTGCTCTTTATTTAAGGGCTTTAAGGTGGCCAGGCCTCAGAGGAGAGAAGGACTTTCAGAGAGGCTGAGATATAATGCAACTTGAGATAGAGGGAAGGGTATGAAGTCCGTGTGCTGAAGGTAAAGAAAGAAATAGCACTGTGTTTTATACCTACCGAATGAAAGGAGTGAAATCTGCATAAACTGAGTGCATTTCCCCGCACCTCATCTCAAAACGCAGTATTGTTGCTGTTTTTTCACCCTCGGTTACCGCCGCTAAGCTTACTTGACAATCTAAAACCTACCCGGCACGAAGTTTGAGGCCCTGTCCCAGCTAGTCCTGTGGGTAGGAGAAGTGATGTGAGGCCTGGGCTTGTCAGTGGATTGTCGCTGTGGCTGAAGAAGGTGCAAGTCCGATTCCCAATCACAATTCGTAGAGCTGAATGTGAAACTCTTCTCTACCACCCCGGCTGAAATGCTTTAACCAGATACACTGAGCAGAAGAAGCATGAGCAGTGACTCAGGTTACAGCATGGGCGTCATGGCCACAGAGGCTAGTGTATACACATTTTTATTTTTAAATACAGCACGACTACTGTAATCTCTTGCAACAAAAGGATACCTCTCTGACCGTGGATCCATAATTATTTCATCAATGGAGTACTACAAAAGTTGTCTCCACATATGAACACTTAATGAACTGTAGTTATTTGTAGTCTTAAAGAAATGATTAGCGTTTTCCCTTTCTTGCATTAATGTATCAAATTCATAAAATCATTTACTCCAAACAACAGATGAGTTGCCTGTATCGTTCATTTATTGATAAATGAATGATACGGGCAACTCATCTGCTGTTTTGAGTAAATGATATGTGGAGACAACTTTTGTAGTACTCAATTGATGAAATAATTATTGATCCATGGTCAGAGAGGTATCCTTTTGTTGCAATTTATTTATCATTCTAACCTCTCGAGTCCTAAACTGAATCGCTACCCTATAAGAGACTACTACTGTAATCTCAGCACAATACACTGTGCTGTTATTATTGTAGTAATAAAGATGGTTAGGCTGTTAAAAAACAAATCCCAACTCCTCTCAGGGTTGGGTGGGGTCAGGTATGCTTGATGACCCCATTAAGTGACGACTAGGGTAAGGGCTGGGACTTTGCCACACCTTAAATGACAGTAAGAAGCAAGCAGCCTCTGGAAGTACAAGACTGATCATGTATCCGCCCAGGTCTCCCTGAAAAGATGACCCTTCCTTGCGACATTAGTGGGTGGTCTAGAGGACCCCAAACATTGTATAACAGGGCTGGCTCCATGTCGGCCTGTTCTTACAATCACCTCTATGTCAGCAGCAAAAGTATTCTATGTGACACATGCACATTAGCGCAAGTGTCACAGGAACCCCGCCTGACTGTCCGATGCCCGAATCTGTGCGTCATTCATCAGGAAGGCAGCAGTCTGATTCCAAGCTGGATGTACTGGCTGGTGCAAAGCATCCATATCTCTTTTAGAATGCTAAGTAATGTCACTGGTTTTACTTAGCATTCTAAAAGAAATATGCATGCCGTAATTGCTGTTTGCAATCACCATCCATGCACATGTAAAGAGGGTGGGCGGAGCCCCCACGCCCTAGACAAGAAGCTGCTGCTGTTGGGATGCCTTTCAAAAATTCTTGCTCCAGGTTTTTCAAGAAACCAACCATGAAAAGTATCCAACCAGCAGTTCCACTGCATCAGATTGAATTTAGAGTTTGTTCTGCATGGAGAACAGTTTTTCCTTTGAAAATAGGAAGAGTTCCTTTTCAGATTGGGACTTGGAAACTGTTTCAAATTGCTCTACATCTAAGCCATAGCTGGGGCAATCTACATGTTGTATACTACCTGTGCTACATTGTGGTCAGCTTCAAATGACTCCTGGGTCCTGGTATACCACAACCATTTACTACCATTGGTGCTTTGGTGGAGAAGCGTGGCTCAGTGGTTAGAGGCGGCAGACCCGGAAGCTGAGATTGGCCGTGGACCAGGGTTCGATTCCCCACCTCGGCGGGTCTCGGGCTCAAAAAATTCCACGGACTCGACAATTCTCGCTCCTGTGCAATTCTCGCTCCGGTTCCTACTCGACTCACAGGGTCACACTCTGCGACTCTGGGCAATAGCTTGCTTAATCTCCACTACGGCCCCTCGCGGCGGGATGCCTGGCTTTCACCTTGTGGATACCCTGCCGGGGTATCTCACAGGGGAATACCAGGACGGGTTCCTTAAGCAAGCGCTTAGATACCGGGTTGTTGATTTGCGCTATATAAATACATGTACATTTACATTTACATTTTGCCACAATTTTCACTTGAACCTTCATAAATTATCTCTGGTTCTCTGTATTAGATCTTTGTTGTTTTGCTTTAATTTTGCTTATTGCATTTTTCTCTAGTTTTATTAATTGGAGTAGATTTTTTCATTTGCTGTTTTTTTTACTTTATCTATTTTGGTACTTCAAATGCTTTACATATTTTTGTTAATTTAAGCTTGTCTGCTCTGTGCCATAGCGATCAGGACTTGAGCTCAGTTTGAAAGTATTGACTCTTTCAGTGGTCTTAACAAGATAGTGACTTTATTTCTTATGCTGATCACAATCAACAGAATGTCCAGAGAATACCCACCAAAAACAGAAGAATAACAGCACAATCACTGCCATATCTGCAAAGGCATTCTGAGGGAACTTAAACATCCCAAAGCATTGACGTGCTCAAAGCCCAAGGAGAAACACTCCTGTACTTCCTGTACTTCAGTCATTTACTTCAGACTCTCAAAAATAGCCCCAAGTTGAACTACAAACCAAAATTCACCCTAGAAATAACTGCACTGAATCCCCTGACATATACATGAATAACTGAATGTCGAAATATTTAATATCATATACATTTCACAGGTGCAGGAAGGAAGCTCCAGATTTACCATGAATATCACACTATGGGAGTGTCACACCACACTTGTTTGTAAATATGCTGAAGCCCAGGACCCGGTGGTTTGGAGGATGCTGCCTACAATTGCCAATATGACATTTTTCCTTTTCACTGAATTAGTTCATCCCTAAGGACACTGTATCAAGTAAGTTTATCCCTGCTGAAGTAATGACGTGCAGGCCCGTCCTCAGGCTGGCTAAGCTTGTTTTTGTGAGGACTGGATCACTAATATTATTCTAGGATTGGTGCAGCAGGCTCTGCGCAGCGGAAACGTCGATTCTCTACCTCCTCCTTCTCATCTGTTCCTAGGGAGACTAAATGGAGCAGGTACAAGACCACAATAATTAAGCGCCCTTGTTTCTGTCATTGGTCACATCACAGTTTTGAGTAATTACTTCTTTTGACTGAATGAGGATTACTTGGTTGATGTATGGTGCATTCACAATGTCTGCTTTCACAGGGACATGTTTTGGGAAGCTTCACTCAATTCAAGGCATGGTTTTACAGAGGAAAAAATGTATCTTGTTTTTAGAATTCGTCATCCTGTCCACAAGGTGTTACTAAGGGTAATGTCCTAGAAGATGTGAGGGTTTGATGAGTCAGCAGCGCCACACAAATTTGACTAGTTACACAGCAGTTCTTAGACAATTCATGGAAACACTGAGCATTTTATCAGGTCTGTCGTGTAAATTAATTTTTATAATTGGCATGCATACATTTTTTCCTCCTAAATATATTTATGTAATGCAACAGTCTTGGGGTTTGGCTTGAGCAGAATTTGAACTTCAAGGAGCAAGCACGAAAGGTGGCAGGTACCTCCTCCCCCTGCTCCCCTTCAATGCTAGGAGATTTCTGGTTCAAGCGCTGATTCTCTCGCGACTTGATTATGCCAATGTTTCCTCCCTTGGTGCCCCGCACTCAACAATGAAAAAATTGCAGACGGTACAAAACTGTGCAGCACGCCTCCTCATGCAGGCCCCCAATCGGGAATCTGCAAGACGGTTAATTGTCACCCTCCACTGGCTTCCGGTCGCGGTAAGATTCCAGTTTAAAGCATTGTGTATCGTCCATAAGATCCTTGCACTCTGGAAATAAGCACCTGGCAGTTGTGCCCAGGATGAAAAGGTCCCGGACTGGGGGACGCTTGTTTTCCTACAATGCAGCAAAATTGTGGAACCAGTTACCTAATCACATCTGTCTTGAGACACTACTTGTCCTTTCAAAAGCTTCTTAAAACCTTCCTGTTTCCCTGAAGACCACTCGCTGTTCTTTGGATGACTCTGCTGCAAGAGCTGGGAGGCCTTCTGGTAGCCATGCGCTATATAAATTCATATTCATTCATTAATTCTTGTTTATGTAAAGGTTGGTCTGCCACCAGGTATATCCAGGATTCTAACTTTTACTTTCTATGTATAGGTTTTAGGATTGAAGAGGAAAGTGTCATTATCATCCTAACTGTGCTGTACATATTTGCTGCTGTGGTAGGTGTGTTTTAGATAAAAATACATCATGAGATCGGGAACTGGAACGAGATATGAAAAGTTCTTAGATCTGATTGGTAGTTAATCAATCTGGTGGACATCACCACTTCTCCATCTTTCCTCATGTTAGTTGAATATTTTGAAGAACAATTGGAGTATATATTTGTGTATAATGAATAAAATGATGACAGGTCATTTGTGTTTAGACGCTGATTGAGTATTTGCAAGGCCACTGAAATTATATCATTCCGCAGCTGAGGCATTTTCCGCATAATTGTAGATTAGTGAGATTTGCAACATAAGCCATCATCTATTGCTTGATCTGCAAATATTTACAATAAAAATCTGTATGGCTCAAATGGATCAAAAGTAACTAACAATGCAGTGATAGGTGTTGTTGCGCCATGGAAAGTCCTCTGCTTTTTGATGTGTGTGGGTGTAAAACTGGTACTATTGGTGTGACATCTTTGCCCATACAGTGTTAGTATGAGTAAGAATAATAAAATAATGAAGTAATACTATCATACAATATGCTGTATTATGCAGAATGATATTCCTTTTGTATACATATAAAATTGCCAACCTTGCTGCATAGTTTGTTCCTCCCATGCTGCTAATTCCAGTGGCCCTGAGTAAGGGCCAGATCAACTTTTCTAAATAATGTAGAATCAGTTAGTGGTGTGTTTCATTTGCATATGCTTACATCCTATTTCTTCTGTAGTGGTTAGAAACAGTTTCTTTGTCATCAGGACTTAAATGGTTTGTCTATTTTCCTTCGGGTGGCATCCACTAGTGTTGGTATCAACGTTTTGAGGTTTCAGACACAGACTCGTTGGAGGAGTGTAAGCACCACTAGGTATGCATTGGCCATCATTATGAGTGGTCTGGTAAATGAGCTGGGGTTTCTCTATCCCGGGAGTTACCGATACCAGGGGTACGGGTAACTGTGTAGGTGGGGAAAATATGATGCATTACAATTTGGTAATCCTGAAGGTCCACTAACAAATGAAGAATTACCTGACAAAAAAGTAATCCTGGGTCGAATTCCCCTGGATATTTTCACTTTGGGCAGGACCTTCACCCAAAGATTCCAACTACTTTTAGCTGCCGAAATCTCAGTGTGAAAGTTAAGAGATCTGTGGTGTTGCCGCCGAACCATAATTCTGATGGGGCCAGTAACTGATGCTACTGACCCCATTGAAGTTTAGAAACTTATCGTAATGGAGGCCTTTGTGTAATGAACAGCTTGAACGTGTGTGTGCTCTAACCTGAGTAAGCAGGTCTACCGGTTTTTATTCAATAAATCAAAAAAACTGCAGAATTGATGTGCATGCTTCCTACATGAACCTACCCAAAAAACATATGCATTCTATCAATCATATTAAGTTACTAATTGAGTGATATATATATATATATATATATTTTTTTTTTTCGCTCCACAGTCAAAATTAATTGACAAAATATATATTATATTTAATTCCCATAGCGTTTACCGAACATTCTTTATGCATGGCTTCATAAACGTTAAACCACTTTGCTTTCTAATTCCGTCTGCTTTTGAACACATCTCGCCTCTTTATTCTGCTCTTGTGCCGCACTGTCTGTTTCATCCCTTCACCTTCCGTCTATCTTGCTCTCTGATGTGAATGACGAATAATTTACTGTTTATGGAAACAAAATAGTTTATGGCAGACAAGTACTATTGTTGTTATTTCTCTAGCTTTGTGCCAGAAACGCTTGCCTTGGGCTCAAAAAGTGCTTTTCGAAATTAAACATTCTTTAAAATAATACAATAGTGCATTTCCTGCTATGTGAAACACGAACAGTACCCCTGTTTCATCTCTAGCATTGCGTGCATTTGTAATAATTTTTCACTTTCCCTAGATGAAAGAATTGTTTCTTGGCAAACAAAACAACTTTTTTAACACTTTTACAGCGCCATTTGAAGTTCAAATGTCTTGTTGCACTCCTCTGTTCAAGTCTCGAGGGGGAAAAGAAAGCTGCGTGGTAACTCCTTCAGAAATATCTTCTCCAAAGAGCATACTAAAGATGAAATCTTAAGAATTTGCAGATCAAAAGGATAATGATTTTTTAAAATCTTTACTATGTGATAAATTATTCTGAAGGTATTATAAAGATGTACAAAATTTCACCGGGGAATAGGAAAGAAAGCTGTAAGTGACTTTGAAATTAGTACAGCAGTGAAGGCAAGGAAATAGTTGTTAGCACATCAACAAGCATTTTCAAATCCTTCATCCTTCTTTTCCCAAAGACTCACAAATGTGTTATAATGGCTATTTTATTTCTCACATTCTTATTTAGTACATGGCAATAGTTTGGGAAAATCATTCAGCCTTCTGTGACATCCGCCTTCCAGGGTGAGAGGTGGCCTGTTACATATAATGATTTACTAAGCTCTGCAGGGACTTTTGTCTCAATGTTTGCAAAGGGGATTGATTCGCAAGAGGGTTGACAAGCGCTGCCAGATATCTTTGCTTCTCTCTTATCTCATCAGAGTGCACATTCCACTTTGAGAAGTGTTGCATTCGCAGATATGAGCGCTAAACAAGCACATGCAATATCCTATACACAGGTCTCTAATGAGTATAGAATTCTACATCTTTTGACAGAAGAGTACGTTGCTTACTGGTTTTTTTTCTTACACGTCTGTTTCACTGCTTCTTTTTGTGTGTTAAATTTTAGTTCTTATCTGTATCGGTGTGAAGATTGCACTGCTTTATGTGATCAGATTTGATTAAATGTAGTGGTATAACGTAAATTCCCAGTTTGTGAAATTGATTGTGAGGTGTATGGTGCTTAAGAGGACTCTGGGGTATTTTATTTAATGCTGGTCAGTAAAGCTAAAAACATCCTGTTTCAAGGCTTTTGCCACTGTAACGTCAAAGGGAGCACTGGCTGACCTTGAAGGCTGGGGGTCCTGTCTAACATCCCAACGTTCCCTTTCTAAGGAAAGCACTAGGGAGAGTGGCCTACGTTTAGCTACAAGTGAAAGATATTGATGGTAGCTCAGAGCACGAATGCATCTAGTGTAAAGGTCTGTTTGAAGTGAAAATCAAAGGTTCAAATCTTAGTGAAGTCGCTAAGATTCTCTTCTTCACAGGTCAAAAAATAGGTAACAAACTGTTGAAAAAAAACGTGTGAAATTGATATTGAAACAGAAATCATTTTGGTTCCTCTCACGTATGTTGACATCTATAAAACATAGGCCCGCAACGGAAGTAGTCCCCATTAGTTTCACAACTTTTGAATTGCCATTTCCAGCAGTCCTGGTAAGTCCAGGGGAGGGAAAGTAACTAAGATCGCACGTTTTTGAGAAATATCATGCTGGAACCAGTGTTTCCACATGTTTTCCCTGGTGTCTCACACAGAGATTTTGGCTCCTATCATACCGCATACAAAGGAAGCTGCTCCTACCAGGTCCACCGCAAACAAGCCACTCCGAATGAGGGCCTGAAAATTTCATTGACTTTGACTGTAAATGCCAATTCCTAAGGACCCTGTATTTAATTTCATCATTCATACTTTAAACAGGTGAACTGTGACTTCAGAGCAGTAAAAATGGGCATTGTCTATGGTGACCTCGGGAACGCTTGAGCATTGTCAGAACTGGGGTTATCTAGTTGGCAGAGGTAGGTACCACTGTCCAAATAGGGACCCTTGCTTCTAGTCAGGGTAAGAAGGATACACTCTTTAGATAACCCCTGCTCACCCCCTTGGTAGCTTGGCACGAGTAGGCAGGCTTATCAAAGGCAATGTGCTAAGTATTTGTACCAACACTCACAGTAACACAGTGAAAACACCACAACTGACTCCACAACAGATTAGAAAAATAAAGGTATTTTAATCTAAACTACACAAGACCAAAATGACAAAAATCCAACATACACAGTTCAAGAATATGGTTTCAAATGAGTTCTTAAGGTTGCGTTAAAATAATCCACAGTTGCGTCACGTTTTAGCCTCTAGTACCTTTAGATGCGACGCAAGTTCCAAGTGAAAGCTGCAGCGTTGAAAAGCAAGCGATGCGTCACTCCTGAGACCCTGGGGAGGCGATGCGAGAACCCCATTGGACGCAGCGTGCATGTTGCAGTGACTCCGGTCTGTATGGGGAGGGATATGATACCTTGCGTGGATTCCGGTGCACAGGTTTCCGTGGAAGCGGCTCGCAAAAGGTACGATGCGATGATCTTCGGGGCGGCGACGATCTCTGGTGCGACGACGATGCGCGGCTCAGCGGCGATCTTCTCCTCTCGCGGCCCTCAATGCGATGGCTCTGCGACAACTCTCGCAGCGACGTGATGCGGTCCGCAAGCAAGCAGTGCGATGATCTCACCCAGTGATGACAGGCTCTGCGGCATTACTCCCAGCGATGGTAATCTTCCCGCACCGGACTGGTGAGTCCCGCAAGCAAAGGATGCGATGACTCTGGCAGCGGCAACAGGCGTTGCGATGATCTCTGCCTTCGCGGCGGCGGGAGTTTTCTCGCACTGACGGGGATGCGCTCCACAAGCAAGCGGTGCGTGAAAACTTGCAGAAAGTCTTTAAAATCTTGGTTTCCAGCTTCTCAACACAAGAACAACTTCCACAAGCACCACAACTGGCCCAAGCACTCTAGGAAGGACAAAACTCTCTCAGTAGAGTTCAGGGAAGCTGGGGGTGAAGTCCTTTTGTTCCTGGGACTTCTAAACAGGGAGCCAGCTCTTCTCAGGCCCTTGGAGATTCCTTCAGGCAAGGGGACACAGCACAAAGCAAAGTCCTTCCCCTCTCCTTGGCAGCAAAGCAACAGCAGGTCAGTCCAGCAGAGCAACAGCAAGACAGCCTCCCATCTTCAGTTTCAGCTTTCTCCTTGGCAGAGGTTCCTTCTTGATTCCAGGATGATCTAAAGTTCAGTGGTCTGGGGTCCTGTACTTATACCCCAAAAAGTATTTGTTCCCTTTGTGCAGGAGGGCTCTGAGCCCGGTCAAACCAGTTCTGGAGCACTTTGTTTACATGACTCCTTCTTTCCTTTCACAGTGCAGAGCAGAAACATCAGACGCCCCACAGGAGGTGGAGCCAGCATTATGGAGGGAAAGCACAGCCCTGGAGCAGTTTGTTGACATGATTTCTTCTCTCCTTTCACACTGCAGTGCAGAGACATCAGACGCCCCACAGGGGGTGGAGCCACAACTGTGGGGGGCGGGCACAGTCCTATTCAGGTCCCAGGTGCAACTCCTCCCTCCCATCTAGAAGCAGATCTCCCTATTCACCACTCGGCGGACTCATTCTGACTCCTGGAATCACCCAGCCATGTCACTCACAAACCAGACAGTCAATTCACAAACAGGCCAAGGCACACAGAAAGGTCAGACAAGAGAACAGCCACTTTCTAAAAGTGCTGTTCTCAAACACAGGATTTAAAAAACACCTTTCCTAAAAGATGTGTTATTAAATTCTGAGTTCAGGGATACCAGACTTTTATGTCCTACCTTGCTCCTATGGGAAGGTATGCTGGTAGCCACTGTAGCCAGCATTCCCTTATCATAGCCTATTGGCAAGATAGCCTTACAATAGTGAAAAACTAAAATGGCTGTAATTCACTACCAGAGCATGTCACCTGCACTAGGGCATGCTCTACCCTTCACATACACTGCACCCTGCCCAGGGGGTACCTTTGGCCTTCCATAGGGGTGTCCAGTGTGTACAGAAGGGGAAGGTCAGTGGGGACACTGACCAGGAGGACATGGCAGTTCACAGACTGCACACAGGCACTGCAATGGCAGGCCTGAGACACCATTTTAGGGCTACTCATGTGGGTGGCACAATCAGTGCTGCAGGCCCACTAGTAACATTTGTATCACCAGCCCTGGCACACTCAGTGCACTTTACTAGGGACTTCAGGGTGATACAAATATACCAATCATGGATAACCAATTGCAATAACAATTTACACAGAGAGCATATGAACTTTAGCACTGATCAGCAGTGGTAAAGTGCCTAGAGTCCTATTGCCAACAACCACAGGTCAGGGAATATAAGGGAGGAAGAAGCAAAAAGTTTGGAGATAACTCTGCAAAAAGGGCCATTTCCAACAAGCGTCATTTGTTATCTGAGAGCAATTTTGCCACAAATTCAATGGCAATCTTACTGGCCCTCCCCTGAACACCACTGGTTAAAGCTTTCCTTGTCGATTTTTTTTAATTTTTCAAAGCACCTACCTCTTCTGCTGTCTCTCCTCCGTTCTCTCTCTCCGGAAGCAGGAAGCACCCAGGCTCCCCTAAGCCAATCACGATGCTGCTGTCACCATGAGGATTCAAAAAGGGGGTGGTGATGGACAGAGTATCTGAATTAAGCAGAACACTCCTACCCAGTCAAAAGATCAGGGCTTGATCCATCACCGTTTTTAGCTCACTGCACCATCCCAGTTCAGAACCTGGCTACATGCAAATTAGTCTGACCCTGGCCCAGTGCATCATGGGAACAGGGCAGACCAAACTACCAAGCCAATTCTTTACTGGAAAGGAAACAAGCTTCCGGGGACCGGTTTCTGGCATTACAGCCGTCTTCGGCCCGGCTTGCTTGAATCCTGATGGTGCAGTGAGCAAGGGACTCACATCTGAGCATACCCTTCCACACTTGTGGTGGCCAAAACGATTCAAAAAGGGGGTGGTGATGGACAGAGTATCTGAATTAAGCAGAACACTACTACCCAGTCAAAAGATCAGGGCTTGATCCATCACCATTTTTTAGCTCACTGCACCATCCCAGTTCAGAACCTGGCTACATGCAAATTAGTCTGACCCTGGCCCAGTGCATCATGGGAACAGGGCAGACCAAACTACCAAGCCAATTCTTTACTGGAAAGGAAACAAGCTTCCAGGGACCGGTTTCTGGTATTACAGCCATCTTCGGCCCGGCTTGCTTGAATCCTGATGGTGCAGTGAGCAAGGGACTCACATCTGAGCATACCCTTCCACACTTATGGTGGCCAAAACGATTCAAAAAGGGGGTGGTGATGGACAGAGTATCTGAATTAAGCAGAACACTCCTACCCAGTCAAAAGATCAGGGCTTGATCCATCACCGTTTTTTAGCTCACTGCACCATCCCAGTTCAGAACCTGGCTACATGCAAATTAGTCTGACCCTGGCCCAGTGCATCATGGGAACAGGGCAGACCAAACTACCAAGCCAATTCTTTACTGGAAAGGAAACAAGCTTCCGGGGACCGGTTTCTGGCATTACAGCCGTCTTCGGCCCGGCTTGCTTGAATCCTGATGGTGCAGTGAGCAAGGGACTCACATCTGAGCATACCCTTCCACACGTGTGGTGGCCAAAACGATTCAAAAAGGGGGTGGTGATGGACAGAGTATCTGAATTAAGCAGAACACTCCTACCCAGTCAAAAGATCAGGGCTTGATCCATCACTGTTTTTTAGCTCACTGCACCATCCCAGTTCAGAACCTGGCTACATGCAAATTAGTCTGACGCTGGCCCAGTGCATCATGGGAACAGGGCAGACCAAACTACCAAGCCAATTCTTTACTGGAAAGGAAACGAGCTTCCGGGGACCGGTTTCTGGCATTACAGCCGTCTTCGGCCCGGCTTGCTTGAATCCTGATGGTGCAGTGAGGAAGGGACTCACATCTGAGCATACCCTTCCACACTTGTGGTGGCCAAAACGATTCAAAAAGGGGGTGGTGATGGACAGAGTATCTGAATTAAGCAGAACACTCCTACCCAGTCAAAAGATTAGGGCTTGATCCATCACCGTTTTTTTAGCTCACTGCACCATCCCAGTTCAGAACCTGGCTACATGCAAATTAGTCTGACCCTGGCCCAGTGCATCATGGGAACAGGGCAGACCAAACTACCAAGCCAATTCTTTACTGGAAAGGAAACAAGCTTCCGGGGACCGGTTTCTGGCATTACAGCCGTCTTCGGCCCGGCTTGCTTGAATCCTGATGGTGCAGTGAGCAAGGGACTCACATCTGAGCATACCCTTCCACACTTGTGGTGGCCAAAACGATTCAAAAAGGGGGTGGTGATGGACAGAGTATCTGAATTAAGCAGAACACTCCTACCCAGTCAAAAGATCAGGGCTTGATCCATCACCGTTTTTTAGCTCACTGCACCATCCCAGTTCAGAACCTGGCTACATGCAAATTAGTCTGACCCTGGCCCAGTGCATCATGGGAACAGGGCAGACCAAACTACCAAGCCAATTCTTTACTGGAAAGGAAACAAGCTTCCGGGGACCGGTTTCTGGCATTACAGCCGTCTTCGGCCCGGCTTGCTTGAATCCTGATGGTGCAGTGAGCAAGGGACTCACATCTGAGCATACCCTTCCACACTTGTGGTGGCCAAAACGATTCAAAAAGGGGGTGGTGACGGACAGAGTATCTGAATTAAGCAGAACACTCCTACCCAGTCAAAAGATCAGGGCTTGATCCATCACTGTTTTTTAGCTCACTGCACCATCCCAGTTCAGAACCTGGCTACATGCAAATTAGTCTGACCCTGGCCCAGTGCATCATGGGAACAGGGCAGACCAAACTACCAAGCCAATTCTTTACTGGAAAGGAAACGAGCTTCCGGGGACCGGTTTCTGGCATTACAGCCGTCTTCGGCCCGGCTTGCTTAAATCCTGATGGTGCAGTGAGCAAGGGACTCACATCTGAGCATACCCTTCCACACTTGTGGTGGCCAAAACGATTCAAAAAGGGGGTGGTGATGGACAGAGTATCTGAATTAAGCAGAACACTCCTACCCAGTCAAAAGATTAGGGCTTGATCCATCACCGTTTTTTTAGCTCACTGCACCATCCCAGTTCAGAACCTGGCTACATGCAAATTAGTCTGACCCTGGCCCAGTGCATCATGGGAACAGGGCAGACCAAACTACCAAGCCAATTCTTTACTGGAAAGGAAACAAGCTTCCGGGGACCGGTTTCTGGCATTACAGCCGTCTTCGGCCCGGCTTGCTTGAATCCTGATGGTGCAGTGAGCAAGGGACTCACATCTGAGCATACCCTTCCACACTTGTGGTGGCCAAAACGATTCAAAAAGGGGGTGGTGATGGACAGAGTATCTGAATTAAGCAGAACACTTCTACCCAGTCAAAAGATCAGGGCTTGATCCATCACCGTTTTTTAGCTCACTGCACCATCCCAGTTCAGAACCTGGCTACATGCAAATTAATCTGACCCTGGCCCAGTGCATCATGGGAACAGGGCCGACCAAACTACCAAGCCAATTCTTTACTGGAAAGGAAACAAGCTTCCGGGGACCGGTTTCTGGCATTACAGCCGTCTTCGGCCCGGCTTGCTTGAATCCTGATGGTGCAGTGAGCAAGGGACTCACATCTGAGCATACCCTTCCACACTTGTGGTGGCCAAAACGATTCAAAAAGGGGGTGGTGATGGACAGAGTATCTGAATTAAGCAGAACACTCCTACCCAGTCAAAAGATCAGGGCTTGATCCATCACCGTTTTTTAGCTCACTGCACCATCCCAGTTCAGAACCTGGCTACATGCAAATTAGTCTGACCCTGGCCCAGTGCATCATGGGAACAGGGCAGACCAAACTACCAAGCCAATTCTTTACTGGAAAGGAAACAAGCTTCCGGGGACCGGTTTCTGGCATTACAGCCGTCTTTGGCCCGGCTTGCTTGAATCCTGATGGTGCAGTGAGCAAGGGACTTACATCTGAGCATACCATTCCTCACTTGTGGTGGCCAAAACGATTCAAAAAGGGGGTGGTGATGGACAGAGTATCTGAATTAAGCAGAACACTCCTACCCAGTCAAAAGATCAGGGCTTGATCCATCACCTTTTTTTAGCTCACTGCACCATCCCAGTTCAGAACCTGGCTACATGCAAATTAGTCTGACCCTGGCCCAGTGCATCATGGGAACAGGGCAGACCAAACTACCAAGCCAATTCTTTACTGGAAAGGAAACAAGCTTCCGGGGACCGGTTTCTGGCATTACAGCCGTCTTCGGCCCGGCTTGCTTGAATCCTGATGGTGCAGTGAGCAAGGGACTCACATCTGAGCATACCCTTCCACACTTGTGGTGGCCAAAACGATTCAAAAAGGGGGTGGTGATGGACAGAGTATCTGAATTAAGCAGAACACTCCTAACCAGTCAAAAGATCAGGGCTTGACCCATCACCGTTTTTTAGCTCACTGCACCATCCCAGTTCAGAACCTGGCTACATGCAAATTAGTCTGACCCTGGCCCAGTGCATCATGGGAACAGGGCAGACCAAACTACCAAGCCAATTCTTTACTGGAAAGGAAACAAGCTTCCGGGGACCGGTTTCTGGCATTACAGCCGTCTTCGGCCCGGCTTGCTTGAATCCTGATGGTGCAGTGAGCAAGGGACTCACATCTGAGCATACCCTTCCACACTTGTGGTGGCCAAAACGATTCAAAAAGGGGGTGGTGATGGACAGAGTATCTGAATTAAGCAGAACACTCCTACCCAGTCAAAAGATCAGGGCTTGATCCATCACCGTTTTTTAGCTCACTGCACCATCCCAGTTCAGAACCTGGCTACATGCAAATTAGTCTGACCCTGGCCCAGTGCATCATGGGAACAGGGCAGACCAAACTACCAAGCCAATTCTTTACTGGAAAGGAAACAAGCTTCCGGGGACCGGTTTCTGGCATTACAGCCGTCTTCGGCCCGGCTTGCTTGAATCCTGATGGTGCAGTGAGCAAGGGACTCACATCTGAGCATACCCTTCCACACTTGTGGTGGCCAAAACGATTCAAAAAGGGGGTGGTGATGGACAGAGTATCTGAATTAAGCAGAACACTCCTACCCAGTCAAAAGATCAGGGCTTGATCCATCACCGTTTTTTAGCTCACTGCACCATCCCAGTTCAGAACCTGGCTACATGCAAATTAGTCTGACCCTGGCCCAGTGCATCATGGGAACAGGGCAGACCAAACTACCAAGCCAATTCTTTACTGGAAAGGAAACAAGCTTCCGGGGACTGGTTTCTGGCATTACAGCCGTCTTCGGCCCGGCTTGCTTGAATCCTGATGGTGCAGTGAGCAAGGGACTCACATCTGAGCATACCCTTCCACACTTGTGGTGGCCAAAACGATTCAAAAAGGGGGTGGTGATGGACAGAGTATCTGAATTAAGCAGAACACTCCTACCCAGTCAAAAGATCAGGGCTTGATCCATCACCGTTTTTTTAGCTCACTGCACCATCCCAGTTCAGTACCTGGCTACATGCAAATTAGTCTGACCCTGGCCCAGTGCATCATGGGAACAGGGCAGACCAAACTACCAAGTCAATTCTTTACTGGAAAGGAAACAAGCTTCTGGGGACCGGTTTCTGGCATTACAGCCGTCTTCGGCCCGGCTTGCTTGAATCCTGATGGTGCAGTGAGCAAGGGACTCACATCTGAGCATACCCTTCCACACTTGTGGTGGCCAAAACGATTCAAAAAGGGGGTGGTGATGGACAGAGTATCTGAATTAAGCAGAACACTCCTACCCAGTCAAAAGATCAGGGCTTGATCCATCACCGTTTTTTAGCTCACTGCACCATCCCAGTTCAGAACCTGGCTACATGCAAATTAGTCTGACCCTGGCCCAGTGCATCATGGGAACAGGGCAGACCAAACTACCAAGCCAATTCTTTACTGGAAAGGAAACAAGCTTCCGGGGACCGGTTTCTGGCATTACAGCCGTCTTCGGCCCGGCTTGCTTGAATCCTGATGGTGCAGTGAGCAAGGGACTCACATCTGAGCATACCCTTCCACACTTGTGGTGGCCAAAACGATTCAAAAAGGGGGTGGTGATGGACAGAGTATCTGAATTAAGCAGAACACTCCTACCCAGTCAAAAGATCAGGGCTTGATCCATCACCGTTTTTTAGCTCACTGCACCATCCCAGTTCAGAACCTGGCTACATGCAAATTAGTCTGACCCTGGCCCAGTGCATCATGGGAACAGGGCAGACCAAACTACCAAGCCAATTCTTTACTGGAAAGGAAACAAGCTTCCGGGGACCGGTTTCTGGCATTACAGCCGTCTTCGGCCCGGCTTGCTTGAATCCTGATGGTGCAGTGAGCAAGGGACTCACATCTGAGCATACCCTTCCACACTTGTGGTGGCCAAAACGATTCAAAAAGGGGGTGGTGATGGACAGAGTATCTGAATTAAGCAGAACACTCCTACCCAGTCAAAAGATCAGGGCTTGATCCATCACCGTTTTTTTAGCTCACTGCACCATCCCAGTTCAGTACCTGGCTACATGCAAATTAGTCTGACCCTGGCCCAGTGCATCATGGGAACAGGGCAGACCAAACTACCAAGCCAATTCTTTACTGGAAAGGAAACAAGCTTCTGGGGACCAGTTTCTGGCATTACAGCCGTCTTCGGCCCGGCTTGCTTGAATCCTGATGGTGCAGTGAGCAAGGGACTCACATCTGAGCATACCCTTCCACACTTGTGGTGGCCAAAACGATTCAAAAAGGGGGTGGTGATGGACAGAGTATCTGAATTAAGCAGAACACTCCTACCCAGTCAAAAGATCAGGGCTTGATCCATCACCGTTTTTTAGCTCACTGCACCATCCCAGTTCAGAACCTGGCTACATGCAAATTAGTCTGACCCTGGCCCAGTGCATCATGGGAACAGGGCAGACCAAACTACCAAGCCAATTCTTTACTGGAAAGTAAACAAGCTTCCGGGGACCGGTTTCTGGCATTACAGCCGTCTTCGGCCCGGCTTGCTTGAATCCTGATGGTGCAGTGAGCAAGGGACTCACATCTGAGCATACCCTACCACACTTGTGGTGGCCAAAACGATTCAAAAAGGGGGTGGTGATGGACAGAGTATCTGAATTAAGCAGAACACTCCTACCCAGTCAAAAGATCAGGGCTTGATCCATCACCGTTTTTTAGCTCACTGCACCATCCCAGTTCAGAACCTGGCTACATGCAAATTAGTCTGACCCTGGCCCAGTGCATCATGGGAACAGGGCAGACCAAACTACCAAGCCAATTCTTTACTGGAAAGGAAACAAGCTTCCGGGGACCGGTTTCTGGCATTACAGCCGTCTTCGGCCCGGCTTGCTTGAATCCTGATGGTGCAGTGAGCAAGGGACTCACATCTGAGCATACCCTTCCACACTTGTGGTGGCCAAAACGATTCAAAAAAGGGGGTGGTGATGGACAGAGTATCTGAATTAAGCTGAACACTCCTACCCAGTCAAAAGATCAGGGCTTGATCCATCACCGTTTTTTAGCGCACTGCACCATCCCAGTTCAGAACCTGGCTACATGCAAATTAGTCTGACCCTGGCCCAGTGCATCATGGGAACAGGGCAGACCAAACTACCAAGCCAATTCTTTACTGGAAAGGAAACAAGCTTCCGGGGACCGGTTTCTGGCATTACAGCCGTCTTCGGCCCGGCTTGCTTGAATCCTGTTGGTGCAGTGAGCAAGGGACTCACATCTGAGCATACCCTTCAACACTTGTGGTGGCCAAAACGATTCAAAAAGGGGGTGGTGATGGACAGAGTATCTGAATTAAGCAGAACACTCCTACCCAGTCAAAAGATCAGGGCTTGATCCATCACCGTTTTTTAGCTCACTGCACCATCCCAGTTCCGAACCTGGCCACATGCAAATTAGTCTGACCCTGGCCCAGTGCATCATGGGAACAGGGCAGACCAAACTACCAAGCCAATTCTTTACTGGAAAGGAAACAAGCTTCCGGTGACCGGTTTCTGGCATTACAGCCGTCTTCGGCCCGGCTTGCTTGAATCCTGATGGTGCAGTGAGCAAGGGACTCACATCTGAGCATACCCTTCCACACTTGTGGTGGCCAAAACGATTCAAAAAGGGGGTGGTGATGGACAGAGTATCTGAATTAAGCAGAACACTCCTATCCAGTCAAAAGATCAGGGCTTGATCCATCACCGTTTTTTAGCTCACTGCACCATCCCAGGTCAGAACCTGGCTACATGCAAATTAGTCTGACCCTGGCCCAGTGCATCATGGGAACAGGGCAGACCAAACTACCAATCCAATTCTTTACTGGAAAGGAAACAAGCTTCCGGGGACCGGTTTCTGGCATTACAGCCGTCTTCGGCCCGGCTTGCCACCCCCTTTTCTGAATCGTTTTTGGCCACTATAGGTGTGGCAGGGATACTCAGACATGAGTCCCTTGCTCACTGCTCCATCAGGATTCAAGCTAGCCGGGCCGACGAGGCTGAAATGCCAGAAACCGGTCCCCGGTAGCTTGTATCCTTTCTGGTGAAGAATTGGCTTGGTAGTTTGGTCTGCCCTGTTCCCAGGATGCACTGGGCCAGGGACAGACTAATTTGCATATAGCCAGGTTCTGAGCTGGGATGGGGCAGTGAGCTAAATAACGGTGATGGATCAAGCCCTGATCTTTGGACTGGGTAAGAGTGGTCTGCTTAATTCAGACACTCTGTTCATCACCACCCCCTTTTCTGAATCGTTTTTGGCCACTATAGGTGTGGCAGGGTATACTCAGACATGAGTCCCTTGCTCACTGCTCCATCGGGATTCAAGCAAGCCGGGCCGACGAGGCTGAAATGCCAGAAACCGGTCCCCGGTAGCTTGTATCCTTTCTGGTGAAGAATTGGCTTGGTAGTTTGGTCTGCCCTGTTCCCATGATGCACTGGGCCAGGGACAGACTAATTTGCATATAGCCAGGTTCTGAGCTGGGATGGGGCAGTGAGCTAAATAACGGTGATGGATCAAGCCCTGATCTTTGGACTGGGTAAGAGTGGTCTGCTTAATTCAGACACTCTGTTCATCACCACCCCCTTTTCTGAATCGTTTTTGGCCACTATAGGTGTTGCAGGGTATACTCAGACATGAGTCCCTTGCTCACTGCTCCATCAGGATTCAAGCAAGCCGGGCCGGCGAGGCTGAAATGCCAGAAACCGGCCCCCGGTAGCTTGTATCCTTTCTGGTGAAGAATTGGCTTGGTAGTTTGGTCTGCCCTGTTCCCATGATGCACTGGGTCAGGGACAGACTAATTTGCATATAGCCAGGTTCTGAGCTGGGATGGGGCAGTGAGCTAAATAACGGTGATGGATCAAGCCCTGATATTTGGACTGGGTAAGAGTGGTCTGCTTAATTCAGACACTCTGTTCATCACCACCACCTTTTCTGAATCGTTTTTGGCCACTATAGGTGTGGCAGGGTATACTCAGACATGAGTCCCTTGCTCACTGCTCCATCAGGATTCAAGCAAGCCGGGCAGACGAGGCTGAAATGCCTGAAACCGGTCCCCGGTAGCTTGTATCCTTTCTGGTGAAGAATTGGCTTGGTAGTTTGGTCTGCCCTGTTCCCATGATGCACTGGGCCAGGGACAGACTAATTTGCATATAGCCAGGTTCTGAGCTGGGATGGGGCAGTGAGCTAAATAACAGTGATGGATCAAGCCCTGATCTTTGGACTGGGTAAGAGTGGTCTGCTTAATTCAGACACTCTGTTCATCACCACCCCCTTTTCTGAATCGTTTTTGGCCACTATAGGTGTGGCAGGGTATACTCAGACATGAGTCCCTTGCTCACTGCTCCATCAGGATTCAAGCAAGCCGGGCCGACGAGGCTGAAATGCCAGAAACCGGTCCCCGGTAGCTTGTATCCTTTCTGGTGAAGAATTGGCTTGGTAGTTTGGTCTGCCCTGTTCCCATGATGCACTGGGCCAGGGACAGACTAATTTGCATATAGCCAGGTTCTGAGCTGGGATGGGGCAGTGAGCTAAATAACGGTGATGGATCAAGCCCTGATCTTTGGACTGGGTAAGAGTGGTCTGCTTAATTCAGACACTCTGTTCATCACCACCCCCTTTTCTGAATCGTTTTTGGCCACTATAGGTGTGGCAGGGTATACTCAGACATGAGTCCCTTGCTCACTGCTCCATCAGGATTCAAGCAAGCCGGGCCGACGAGGCTGAAATGCCAGAAACCGGTCCCCGGTAGCTTGTATCCTTTCTGGTGAAGAATTGGCTTGGTAGTTTGGTCTGCCCTGTTCCCATGATGCACTGGGCCAGGGACAGACTAATTTGCATATAGCCAGGTTCTGAGCTGGGATGGGGCAGTGAGCTAAATAACGGTGATGGATCAAGCCCTGATCTTTGGACTGGGTAAGAGTGGTCTGCTTAATTCAGACACTCTGTTCATCACCACCCCCTTTTCTGAATCGTTTTTGGCCACTATAGGTGTGGCAGGGTATACTCAGACATGAGTCCCTTGCTCACTGCTCCATCAGGATTCAAGCAAGCCGGGCCGACGAGGCTGAAATGCCAGAAACCGGTCCCCGGTAGCTTGTATCCTTTCTGGTGAAGAATTGGCTTGGTAGTTTGGTCTGCCCTGTTCCCATGATGCACTGGGCCAGGGACAGACTAATTTGCATATAGCCAGGTTCTGAGCTGGGATGGGGCAGTGAGCTAAATAACGGTGATGGATCAAGCCCTGATCTTTGGACTGGGTAAGAGTGGTCTGCTTAATTCAGACACTCTGTTCATCACCACCCCCTTTTCTGAATCGTTTTTGGCCACTATAGGTGTGGCAGGGTATACTCAGACATGAGTCCCTTGCTCACTGCTCCATCAGGATTCAAGCAAGCCGGGCCGACGAGGCTGAAATGCCAGAAACCGGTCCCTGGTAGCTTGTATCCTTTCTAGTGAAGAATTGGCTTGGTAGTTTGGTCTGCCCTGTTCCCATGATGCACTGGGCCAGGGACAGACTAATTTGCATATAGCCAGGTTCTGAGCTGGGATGGGGCAGTGAGCTAAATAACGGTGATGGATCAAGCCCTGATCTTTGGACTGGGTAAGAGTGGTCTGCTTAATTCAGACATTCTGTTCATCACCACCCCCTTTTCTGAATCGTTTTTGGCCACTATAGGTGTGGCAGGGTATACTCAGACATGAGTCCCTTGCTCACTGCTCCATCAGGATTCAAGCAAGCCGGGCCGACGAGGCTGAAATGCCAGAAACCGGTCCCCGGTAGCTTGTATCCTTTCTGGTGAAGAATTGGCTTGGTAGTTTGGTCTGCCCTGTTCCCATGATGCACTGGGCCAGGGACAGACTAATTTGCATATAGCCAGGTTCTGAGCTGGGATGGGGCAGTGAGCTAAATAACGGTGATGGATCAAGCCCTGATCTTTGGACTGGGTAAGAGTGGTCTGCTTAATTCAGACACTCTGTTCATCACCACCCCCTTTTCTGAATCGTTTTTGGCCACTATAGGTGTGGCAGGGTATACTCAGACATGAGTCCCTTGCTCACTGCTCCATCAGGATTCAAGCAAGCCGGGCCGACGAGGCTGAAATGCCAGAAACCGGTCCCCGGTAGCTTGTCTCCTTTCTGGTGAAGAATTGGCTTGGTAGTTTGGTCTGCCCTGTTCCCATGATGCACTGGGGCAGGGACAGACTAATTTGCATATAGCCAGGTTCTGAGCTGGGATGGGGCAGTGAGCTAAATAACGGTGATGGATCAAGCCCTGATCTTTGGACTGGGTAAGAGTGGTCTGCTTAATTCAGACACTCTGTTCATCACCACCCCCTTTTCTGAATCGCTGTCACCATGAGAGCAGCGTTGTGATTGCCCTGAGCACAGTGGGGCGGCACTCAGACAGGGAGTGGGAGCCTATGCATGTTCTCCATCCAGGCTGTGTAATACAGCCTTTGTAGATCACGCAAAGCGGCGCATGACTGTTTGGCCCGCCCAAGACGGCCCGCTAAACTGTAAAAGTGCACTTATAGTGCACAGACCACGCCTCCTTCCTATGATACCAGCCCAGCCCCACCCTAACCTAGCCCTGTAGCTACGAAAAATAAAATGATAATAACATTGTTATTATTATTATTGTATTTTTCCTTTTTCCACTACTCTGAGAGCAGAGGGGCGACGCCTTAGCGGAGGAGCTATCCCTGCAGTTCGTAAATAGTAATGTATGAATATGCGATGTATCACGTGACAGATTTGATCAGGAATCATATTGAATGAAATCTTTCACCCATTGAATAGCCCAGATTACAATAGAAACTCCTTTTAGCACTGGTATGACAGAGGAGGAGGATCTCAAAACACAGTTAGTAACACTTAACCCTTTGGCTTTGTCTTCTCTTCGAAGCAAATAAGTCAATGCTTATAATTTCCCCCTGAATACCAGTTTTATTCTCATAGTAGATAGGGGGGGTGATTTGTGATGTTGAAATACTTCATCATGTGTCAGTTCCCATTATAGTGTAAACGTTGCTTAATTAATTGATATTACCATAGCACTGGTTTAAATGAATACTTTATTATTATTGCTCTCACCTCTTCAAGGAATAATGGACTGTTATTTGTTCCTAAAAAAGAAGGACTCCAAATGCAATTGACATTGAAAAAAGATTTTTGTGGGACTTGAGAGACAGAATATTCTACTGGTA
Organism: Lissotriton helveticus; assembly: GCF_964261635.1. NCBI lineage: Eukaryota > Metazoa > Chordata > Amphibia > Caudata > Salamandridae > Lissotriton > Lissotriton helveticus. The sequence continues at coordinate 870,761,569 of NC_136068.1, read as the reverse complement.
GAGTAGGCTGGTTCTCAGCTTGTTTCACTTTCTAAGCATACAGGGCATATGGCATATCCAGTATATGTTTATAAGATGTGTAAATATTATATGGGTATGTAGTAAACTGAAAATGCCAATAAAATGCAAAGAAATCAAAGGAAATATATTTAAACAGACTCACTGTGACTCTGAGTGAGCAAAGGGACACCTTTAGTTATGACCCCCCCCCTTTAACCCATAGAATGTCATGCATATAGGCAAATGCAGAACAGGTATTTGAAGCCTAAAGGAACAATTAGCCTCGAAAGATCTACAAAAAAACACTTATTGTTGTTATTGAAGAGGCAGAGGAAATAATTCTCCTGCACATAGGCGTTTAACAGTAAACACAACACCATACAATTGTGGATAATACATCTAGTGCTGAGAAAAAGAAGGGCATCCAGTCGAGAACTGTTCGTATTTTCACCTCCACGGTAAATTTTAAGATTATTAATGGAAATTTGAGTAATAGTTCACCCAGCATTGCTAATCAAATTTACTAAAGTACAGACGCAACCGCTCTTTTCCTACCCACGCTTCATGATCACGTCAACTCAATTAACATTAAATAGAGGAACATTTTTGGAACTTTGTACTCAAATCACCATTGCTAAGAAAATCAGATAGATACCAATGGAGTAGTGAGCTTTAATAGAAGTGAAGATGGCTATGAAACTCACACATTGGTTATTATTGTGTTAATTTGGACCTTTTAAAAGGAAAAGAGATTTGTTAACGCTTAGAGTAGTGTTCTTTTCATGAATAATATAAGCTTAACCGAAACAAACACTAACTGGTCTGCCGAATTCACTAGAATTGTTTTCCTAAGGTCAAATTTAAAATGGTTCAGAGGAATGCAACAGAAAACCAAGAGATTCAGATAAATTATTTGCCATAGCAATCCTGTTAAAAAAAGTACTTTCTACAGTAAACTGTATTGATTTTTGCAAACAACAATCAAAGAAGAACTTGCGCACTGCCATATTAGCCTTTTCTAGCATAAGTACAAAACTTTTAAAATCCTTATGCTATGTTCTCGCTCCTGCTTAGGGCTAAGAGCATACTGCCTCCTTTTGGTAGCCATGCACTGTGCACTCCGCGCCTACAGGATGTCTCACAATATGGAACTTCTGGCAAGTGGGGAATGCTTGACTAAGCAGTAATGACTATAACAGTATGTTACCTGCTATTACTGTTAGCTTTCATTAGTAAGCTGCGTGTATTGCTGCCACCCCGTCTCTAGTAGTCCTGCCCATCTTGGGAGTCACATCTGTCTAAGGGATTCAGTTGGATCAAGATAAGCCTTGCAGTGTCTGAAGATATAACGTTTTGCTCACATTTTTACAGTGAAAAGATTCTCAACTTCGCATAACTTTGTGAGAAAATGTTAAACTCATGTCACCTTCTTATATAGCAACTGGTTGAATATCATTGTGATTAAAAGCACAGAAACATGTGAAGATAAAAGTGGGATCAAGTTGCAATCTATTTTAGAATATCTAAAGTAACAGAATGTATTAAAAAATGGTTGGTTTGTAGACTTTCATTTAAAAGTAGAGAACTTGATAAACATATTGAAGGTTTTTCTTATAAGCTTATCTCTAGGGGATTAAGGAAGGGAAGCAAACAAGATACATTTTTTGCTGATATTACAAATATTCCTGTTGAATTGCAACGGTGTCTGTGTATGCAGAATTTCAGGATAACCAGTAAGACTAATACATAATTCAATGTATGAGGCTATCCATGAATTCTTGCATTGTCAGGCCATTCTTGGTCTAAGATGAACACGTTTGTGTTTAGTGAAATCTCTACTTATACAATTCTCTTAACTTTGGATAATGCAATATTTTAATGACTGAGGATGAAAGTCTAGCATAATATAGTTTCTCTGTTAGAATGTGATCTATTTTGTTTTTAATAAACAAGTTACACAAATCTCCTTACTAAATTTACATTTTGTTTTATAACCTATATGTGTTTACTGTTCATAACGTATTTGTATGGTAAAAGACTCAACCATGAAATAAACATGAATTGAAGAAATCAACATAACTTATTTATTATTAGTTAAACACATTTTGAAAATTAAAATCATGCATAGATGTGTTGTAAATACTAGGCCTTGATATTGTGCTTTATTATAAATGCATGCCATGAAAATAGAAGTATTAAGGAGCTCTAGAAAAACCCCAGCTCAAATATTTTACAAACAATACTTTAATGAAGTGAATCAAATTAGTAATGCCAATTCTTACAGAATATCACCCCTGGCTACAGCAAGAAGGATTCATTGATTAATATTTTAGGAATGTATATAGTAAAAATATGCACTTTAAGACATGTACCATGACCCATACCAGTGACACTCAAAGGTACAGTTTATGCTTTTCACCACCCTTAGAAATTACATTTTCTGCCCCCTTCCTGCAAATGGATTCACATTTGGTCAGTGACAGGCCGTCAATATGGGTGGTGGGGCTCTGCTCCCCTCCATCATTTTCCAAAGCAGGAGGAATATCTGTCAGGCTAAGCAAAGGTCAGCCTGACAGACATCCACTATGTCAGGGACAAGCAGCCAGAAACTTTACATGTGCTGAAGCTCAGGTGCCTGGCAGCCTGAGCCAAAGTTCGCCAGGCTGAAGTTTTCACAGCCCTGAGGTCAGTGACCTCATCAGACTGGCAAAGCCAAATGACATCCTATCCCTCGTGACAAGAGGGAGCACCAGCAATAGACTCAGCCCTGGCCACTTCAGGTATTGGCCGTCTATCAATGATGCCTCATCACAGAGTGAGGTGGGGTCTGTAAGTCCGACTCACCTCATCCAAATCTGTGAAGAGTTAGGGCAGGACCTCCTCTCACTGGCTGCCCAATGAAAAGGTTAGCCAATCAGAGGAGGCAGTGGCATCTTATGTTTTCTCTTCTTTGCCTGAAGCCTTCAGGTCCGTTCTCCCACCACCATCACCCTGATGTCATCTGTGTCTTCCTAACTGCGTTATTATGTTTGGGGGTGAGGAGGTGTGTGTGTGTGTGTGTGTGTGTGTGAATGTATATGTATTTGCGCACATGTGTATGGGTGTATGCATATATGCTTGTGAATGGTGGTTGTGAGAAAGTGAGCATGATTGTGTATAAATGGGTGTGAGTGTGCGTGAGGATAGCTGGGTGTGAGTATGTGTTTGCAATTGACAGTGGATGGGTGGAAGTGACCGTAAGCATGTATTCCTGTCCATGCCTGTCCCATTATTCCTACAAGTTATGAACCACCACTGCGTTTGATGCTTCTAAGAGCTATATGGAGCTGTTTAAAGTTGATCCATCAAACTGTCTTACCATAGCACCAACTCTATCTCACAAAGAGAAGAGGTTAGGAGAAACACTGAGGCAAAAGAACAATTCCATCTTGTGAATCTATTTTTACATAATAGAATAATTGCAATTGGAAGGAATCGGGTCATTAATTGAGAGAGTTGTGTCAGGGAGAACCACTACAGTCACTACATTAACCTATGAGTAACTCTCTAGCAGCTTGCACACAGCAGTCAGGCTTATCTTGGAGGGAATATGTAAGCATTTATCCAGTACACAAACCGTTGTAAAGTGAAAACACAAGAACAAATCCAAACCAGTTTAAAAATATAGTATGATCTTTAATAAATAAATTGAGACTAAAATAGTCCAAATCCAATCAGTAACATATGAAGTTCTGAGTTTTTAAAGATATAGACAAAAAAATAGCACCAAGAGGAGCAAAGCACCAACTGTGAATAGCTGGTCACGTTGAACCAGGACAAAGTCACAAGTTCAGCCAAACCACGACAGAGTGCAGGCTGGGTGCAGGACTGTGTTAGCCCCCTCCAAAATGTAATGTCTATTTTATGCAAGGTGTGTGTGGCATGGCATGGCATGGCCTGGCGAAGATGTGCTTCACTTGGCACCGGATCTGATGTAGCATTCAATCTCACGGCAAGGCTTTACAGAATTTTGTGTAACTCAACGTCGGATTCAGTTAAGCTTTCAGCTACATGGCGAGGCTTTGTGGGGCTTTTTTATCACTCAGCATTGGATCCGATGAAGCCTTAAGGTAGAATCTGTGTGGCTCTGCGGGGCTCAGTGTTGCTCTGCATTGGAACCACTGCAACTCTCAGACGTAAACGGTGTGGCATGGCTCCATGAGGATTTGCGTCTATTGGCAAGGGATCTGCTGGACCTTCATTTCAGAGATGCGTGGCTCAGTGATGCCCAGCATCGCTTTACTTCTGAATTGTTATTCAGGAAGGAGTAACCTTTTATGGCTGCCAATGGTCCAGGACCCGGTTTACCTCTTGGAGAACATGACTCACTCCAGTAAAGACCAGCAGCATGGATGAGGCTGGTCATGATAGGTCCAGTTGGTGTTGGTCAACTGGGCAGTGAAGGGCAGGCCACTAGAAGCTTGTTGTTTCCCTGTCGCTCAAACAGGAGGCCCACCAACTGACACTTTGGGTCACCTGTGAGAAGCCTGTGTTCAAGGCAAGCAGGACCAGTTTTCCTTCTTCAGACAACAGGGTAGACATTTTTCCGAATCTTCCACTGGTCCAGAAGTGTTTTGATGAGAGGTTCGACAAGTCCCAATTGTGTACCTGGTGCCAGCCTTTGTGTGGCATGATTCCCTGGCCTATTCCCAAAACTGCTATTTGTCAGTTTCTCCTCTCTCCATGCTCCTGGGTCCAATCTGTCTAGAGGGGCAAAGACAAGGGCAGGCCTGTTGTCAGGTTCCTTTGTGTGTGCTGCAGGCTGGGCCCTTTGAAGTGTAATCAGGGCAGTGGGCAGCACAATGAGTGCTGCATCCCACTAAGTAGCAGTTAATCTACGGGCCCAGAGTGCATTTAGTACCATTTGCTAGGGACGTGCACGTCAATTAAATGCACCAATCAGGTGCAGGCCAATTTTTCCATGCTTAAGGGAGAGAGCACAACAACTTTACCACTGGTTAGCAGGGAAAAAAAGCTAACCAAAACACGTTCGGAAAAGGAAGACTAATATCTTGGGTGACATTACAGAACAGGGCTAGGCCCAACAACAATGAATCATGAATTATAACCAGAAGTACAATTCACTAAGCATCTCCCCATAACTATGTTGATGAATTTACCGAAACATATTTTGGGAAATAAATATCAAGAACAAAATGAGGGCTACCTGCCTTGGGATTGTGTTTTTGTAGACTTGTATACCTAGAAAAAAGATGCATGCAATTTATAATTATATTTTAAGAATTAAAATCTAACATTTGACAAACACTAAGAATGTGTTATCTTCAAGGAGTGGAATATATTCACTATGTTCTTGAGTGATTAGCTTGTAGGGAGGTTAGTGGTGTTGTTAGTCCATATTGAATATATAGACAATGATTCTGTATTCCAAACCACTCAGCATTCTATGGTGTCAGGTTTTTGGAGTTTTTTAAAGATGTGATAGGTTCATTTAGAGTTTCATTTAGAGTTTCATATCATTTGGGGTATTTCCAAAACCCTGAGTCCTTTTGCTGCTCATGAACTGTCCTGTTTTGTTGTAAGTTGAGTTTCATTGGCAAACAGTCTGTATTTTTGGCAGATCGAAGATTTCTCACTGTGATGCATTGTGGAGTTAACGTATGCATGCATGGTGGCATGTCTGCATGTCTGCCAAAGCATCTAACTCATGGTGCACAGAATTCTAATTTAGATTTCAATGTGTTTTAAATATGTCCCATTGCTTCCAGCTGTTATGTACATGTGGTGTCTCTGCTTTACATAGCATAGGAACTTGAAGCCTAAACAATTGTTAAAATAAAAGCTCATCAATTTGTACTGAAAGCCATATGCTACATGCATGTGAATCTTTCATAGAATTCAAACACTTTCAGTCTGATATCGCTGCACAACACCTTCCGGACAAAGGCCCTTGTATTGAAAATCTCTTGTTAACGGCAGGCCCGAAGACGATGCATGTTCTTGCATCGCATCCTCGCAGCTCTTCAGAACCGACACATTGCCTTGGCTGTATGACGTATCATCAATACCGAACTTCACATGCCACACACCCACAGGATCCTCGATGATGACACATGACCTTGCCTCGCAGGTTCGCAGCTCCTCTGTATCAAAGCATCACCTCAGCTACGCAATTCATCCTCAACGTGCTCACTCGGTCCCTATAGTCAGCCGACACTCCACTGGGGTCAGCCTGAACTTGTGATTTTGTCCCTGTCCAGCGCAACCAGATATCGACAGTTGGCGCTTTCTGTTTTTTGCTGTAATTTTCACTTAAATCTTTATAACTGCTTATTTCCGGGTTTCCTTATTGAATGTTTTGGTCTTTACTACAATTTACCCTATGTTTCTTACTTGGTGTGGGATTTTTCTTGTGTTGTGTTTCTACTGTATTACTGTTTGACGTGCTGCATAAATACTTTACACATTGCCACTAAGTTAAGATTGATTTCTCTGTGCCAAGCTACCAGTGGACTGAGCACAGGTTAAGTTGGGATTGCGTGTGACTCACCATGACGTGGATTCAGTAATCCAATTCGCTGCACTGGGCACTGCCCAAAAGGCCATCCTGTCAAGGGAAGGTCAAACTCTCCCCCATTTTCCCAACTCTGAGAGTCGATTCGCAGCGGATTAAGGAGCCCATCTACTCCTTAGTGACAGTTGGAAGCTCAGGCAAGAAGGCCTTTAGAGGATTTAAGTAGACAAGAGATGAATTTTTAAAAAAACATTTTGTAAAATATTTGTCACAAATCCGACTTTACCGTAGAATTTAAAAAGGTTAAAGAAGTAACTTTCTGTCTGGTTTCTTGGTGAACATAGTCTAATTAGATGTATTACATTATTCCAATGATTTCCTATGGAACATCTAACCCTGATACAGTGAAAATTGCTTTGCAGGCTTTTTCACTGTTAAGGCATGTTTTACTTTACACTTTCACATGACCTAATTTTAACTATCATGCATCATGTCTTATGGGTATTTAAGTCCAATTTAAGGGTAACGATGGGCATAACTGGCATAATTCTCTCTAGCACAATAACACCTAATTACCACAAAATTACTTGTAATTATATGTAATTTGGTGAGAAGTGTAATCCAGCATTTAGGACTATTGTCTTAGTGTAAAATGCACATTTGTTTCCAAAATGGGTCAGAGGATGGATTTTGCGCTAAGAAATATTAACTAAGTTCTATAGGACATAAACAAAAGTGGCCAGCAACCACCCACTCTCTCTTAGTTCATTGTTCCTGTGCTCCTACGGTAGGATTTTCACGTCAAAATACTCTTAATTACTCAAGATGGAGTAACTGCATAATTTAATATGTGAAAAAACAAGGACCCCCTGATTTGGATAGAGTTCCTGGGTCAGGGCAAACAGTGTATGTAAAGTAACGTACACAGGCAAGCAATATAAAGACTGGCACAATTCAATTAGCAAACAGGACAAGATTAATGATGAAACACTAATTTAGCATGATAAGTACATTTTAATACATTTCATAAAAAGTGTCATGGATTAAGTCATTGACATATTGATAAAACATGATGAAAACAGTTCCATTAATAGATATACATTGTTTATACAGTAAGGTGGTATAATGGGGAGATGGTTTCCTGTCTACGCGTTTTGACACGTTGAAGGTGTCTTCCTCAGGACACTACCATCGTGATACTGAAAGTAAATAAACAATGTTTAAAAATCCGTCTTGATGCTAAACAGTTAACAGTGATAAATACAATTTGCTTGAATATCTGTGCTTATCATGCTAAAAAAAAAAGACAGGAAACCATCTCCCCATTATACCACCTTACTGTATAAACAATGTATATCTATTAATGGAACTGTTTTTATCATGTTTTATCAATATGTCAATGACTTAATCCATGACACTTTTTATGAAATTTATAGAAAATGTACTTATCATGCTAAATTAGTGTTTCATCCTTAATCTTGTCCTGCTTGCTAATTGAATTGTGCCAGTCTTTATATTGCTTGCCTGGGTACGTAACTGCATAATTTCACATCACAGGAGTAATGAGTAATTATTGGAATTACTCTAATTTCTCCAGTGTGAATAAAATTATGCTCAGGCCTACTTAAGAGTGCTTATTAATATTTAAAAGGAAGGTTTAAGACAATCAAAAGGGGTTATTTTGATTGAGATTAGTTGTCAAACTTGTGATGGTCCTCTGAAGCTTTCTTTTGTGCTATTTTTCTTTTATTCAGCATAGAATCATGACATCACATATCACCACTTAAAGCATGCTGAAGCTGAAACAACAGAAAATAGCATGAAGGTCAATGTTATGTACAGTGCCCCAGGATGCAATGGGCATGTGTGCCCATTCTTTTGTGGCCCCACGGCATTGTAGTATTACCGCAGGGGTTTCCTATACTTGTGTGGCCTATTCTGCAACATAAATTCTGCCGGGGCACATACAGCGCCTGCAATATCTTAACTGGCTGTTCCTCAGAAGTAAATTGCGCCTGCACCCGCACCATAGTAAAGACAGATGGGCAGAGAAGATAGCCTTCACAAGGCACAATTACTGCCGCAAAAAGACGGCTCACAGTCAGTGCACCCCCAGAGGGCAGCTCTAAGGAGAGGGGAAATGGGATCCCATGGACTGCCAGACACCCTGCTGCAGAAGGGTGCTTTCACTAACAGCGCCCACCTGCAGGTCTGTCTCTGTCACCTGCCTTTGAAGTGTAGGTGGTGCAAACTGCAGAGTGAAAGAGCAATTGCTTGAAGCATCAGCTCCGTCTTTTGCTAATGCACTGGCCTCAGGGCACTCGTGAGTTTGCGCCATACCTTGGGTCATTACATTACCTGTAATGGGATGCACCATCCCGTTTAGAGCCCTGCGCAACAATTTGTATTATGATTGCAGATAGATTAGGAAGAGTCCAGTCCTTAAATTATGCTTAAACTAAAGTGATTGTTACAACCAGTCTTTTATATTTTTGCACAAACCAATCCGGGTACTTCTGGTACCTTTGCTTAAACCACGCCTATTTGAAACTCGAGACTGTGCGTCTCAAGCACCAGGAATTCAGGAGTGATTGGTTAACACTTTGTCAACCATGTGTGAGGTCAAGGAGAACGCTTTGCCCATATGCCCAGTCTCTGCACAATTGCGAACTCATTTTCAGCGTGCAAATGCTGTGTTTGTTTTCAAACCTTCTAATGCCGAATTAATTAACTAAAATCTCTCCTGAGATTATATGGAGACCAAAGAGACTCCCACAGCCAACCTAATAAGACCAAATGCACTTCTAAGCTATGCCCAGAGCCCCAACACGTCCTAGCTAGTCACTAGGGAGCCTGCTCATAGCCATCCTAGTCATCAGGACAGACACCCTTGTGCTGCAGGATGTACTCTATGGATCTTCCCTTAAACTTACTTATGCATTTAGCATCTTGTTGGTGCATTTGGTTTTAGAACGCCAGCATCAAATAATGGTGAAGTGTAAGTGTTTGCAGTTTTTTTCTTGATGTTTAGTTCTGTCAGGTATACGATTGGATTGAATATAACACCTGGTAGTAGTTTGTGTTGATGTCTGGTTTAATACATCAAGCAGCAAGTAAAATATGAATTAATTCCATAAAATTGAGATCGGAATCAAATTAATTCGAATCCTAAATAGTAGAAGATTCAGATATGCACAATTTGTGAATTTCTGAACTAAGGGGCTTTACTTCAAAGGTCAGCTCCTTTTGTTAATAGCGTTACTGTGCAGTCATTCACGATTCAACCTATTATTTATCTTAGTGTAATTAAATATGCTATTAAATTATTGTTTTTAATGAAGCAATTCTAGATCTATGTAGATCGCTTTTGCCTCGGCACAATTAATCACATGCATCTGTGTGTTGAATTAGATTTTCGTGGAACAGGCACTAAAATGCCATCTATCCTTGCTGTACGTGTGAGTATGTTTGAACCTTCATTCGATTAAATGCGTCGCATGCCACTTTCAGAAATAGAGATCTAAAAGCCACTCCCTTTTCGGTCATGAGCGAATAAAAGCGATTAGCATGGCATATTGTTAAATATTTTCCCTCATCGAAGCCACATGGCTGGGCAGGCACACATGTGCATGCACGAGTCTCTACAAACGAAATTGAAGTATTTCGTATATCATATATCATCATTAGGCCACACATATTTGTTTTCTCACCAATCATCATAAAGCAGCAATCTGCTTCCTAATAGTTCGCAAACAAATGTTCCAATGCACAATTTCTGAAGTGTGCATTTGTTATTGGCATGCCTGTGGTATTTCTTTAAATATTGCAGGTGCTCTTCCATGATACTTGCAACCACCCACAGTCTTTTGCAAACAGGGCAATAAAAATAAAGTCGAAGCCAATATGTTATGTATGCAACAACTCAAATGATTTACAGTCTAACCAAGTACAAAATCATAAAACTTTCACTATGTGCTTAATATAAAACCATCAACCTAACAGAGTGCAAGTCTAAATTTATGAGCCTGAACTAACCACTGAATATCAAATAGGAATCACATTGATCTCTGTAGTAGATGTTTCAAAAACACATTAGGTGGCATATCTTCAAGAGCGTAAATTGATTTAAGCATAAAATGCAAAACATTCAATACTTTACCACCAAGCGTTTCTCAAGAATTAACATGGTGATGGTATATTGATGAGTGGAACATCATCTGTTTGATTGCGCGTCGTCTAAATATATTTTTAATTAAAATTAGTAAGGATTTTATTTGCACTGCAGTATGTATAGATGGTAGCATGCCCCTGAAAGACATTCCAGCACTTTAAGATGTATGCAAAAAAACATTGTTGGTTTAAGAAGTTATTGGAATAGGCAGTTCTTCAAAGTATGGTGAAACCTGAGTGATGATTGAAGTTCTAAATACTGAGGGACAAGCTATTCTGATTGGCAGCCTGATATACAAAAGATCTTCAAGATCGAAGGATCTCAGCAGCAAGTTAGCCGATCTCAGCGCCAGGATCAGTGTATGTTTAGCTAACCTTTAACCGGTGTTTGCACATCCTAATAAAGCCTCATGAACCAGGCACAGGTCCTCTGCTACAAAAAAATAGCAGAGGTATATGATCTCACTCCAGCAGCAGCAAGAATGGTAATCCACTATTTTGTACTCTCAGCAGGCAGTTACTTTTTAATTTGAGAAGTCCCAAATAACTGCTGTTACTGTACCCTTACTGTGCAGAGAGAAAAGCTTTAATTGCTACCTCATAACTTTTGTTAAGGCCATGTTATTCTTTCAGTGTTTTAGAGTGTGTTAAACAGCTGTGAGCGTCTCCCGGCACTCTGTAGGATGTGTGTGAGGCCAGCCCTGGGGTTAACTGGAAATGCCAAGTCTTCAGCTGTTTGTAAAAGTCAAAAAAAGAGGAGGAAGTTCTGATGTACTGTTGGAGGTTGTTCCAGGCTTTATGGGCCAGGTACGAAAGGGCGCGGCCCCCTGCTCTGCTTTTGTGTAAGCGTGGGGTGTGAGTGAGAGACCAGCAAAGTAGAGGTGTCTGGAGGTTGGTCGTAGTGAATGCAGCTGTTCAGTTAGGCAAGGCTAGTGATGAGGAGAACTTTGTAGGTGTGGGTGAGGATTTTAAAGTGTACACCCTTATGTAGCAGGTTCCACTGGAGTTCTCTAAGGTCTTGTGTAATATGGGCTCTGCATGGGAGGTTGAGGAATCATCTGCCGGCTGCATTTTGGATGGTCTGCAGTCTTACTATGAGCTGATTGGAAATCTTTGCGTATAGGATGTGTCCATATTCTAGTCTGCTCAAGATGAAGACTTGGGTGGTTGTCTTCCAGGTGATGTCTGGTAGCCACCCACGTTTGGAAATACATCAGCTGAACTAATCAACCTAGAGAGACCATGAATACTTAACTTTCAATCAGCAATAACACTTATGTTACAAAAGTGATTTATTTGTTTTGGAAAGGGGATCATAGAGACTCAAGCTGAACAAGACACTACTGATTATCCAACAAAATTTCCATTTTGAATGGATAGTACTCTTCAATCAAAATCTCCTGCATATATTGCTTGAACATGATGAGATTCAGGACCTTCTTTGTATGAATGACAACTTGAGAATCCTCGGTATAGAAGTAAAAGGCAAAAAAACATTGCATTCTAAATATGTCAAAGTTTTCATATCAGTAATAAAAAACAAAATCACAATGTGCAACCCTTTATAACACAGACATTTAATAGTAGTGAAGTTATTTATGATAATGTGTTCATTATCTGTAAGAGTGACGTCAGTATATTATCATTGCTAACGTTAGGCTCATCTGATACTGTATGTATGGCTGTCCAAAAAGCGTTTGACCTCAAAACAGAACATCTTTGGATATTTCTATTAAACACCTAGTTAACATGAGGGGCAGTATGCCCGGTCAGAAAGAGGTGGTGGTTATGATGTTACACAAGAAACCCATCCCGGCTGTCAACCTTTTAATTGAAATACTGGCCTATAGCCCTGTTACCAGCTGTTTCCAAAATTAGAGGAACATTTCTCTCGCAATGTCTGTCTCATCATCTAAAGGCTTGTTACCTTCTTGATCCCTTCCAGAAGGGCTGTCATCTTGGGACGTGGATGGAAGCTGGCTTGGTCTACATGCTAAATTATCTTAGGATGGGTTTAATTGAGGGCACCAATGTTGTGCTATGCTATGAATATTTGTGTAGCATACATCCCACCCAAGGGGGTATCCAAGTGCTAGAAAGAAGGGGCTGTGCTGCCTCTGATAGGGACATAACGGAAACTCCAGGCTTTCAGTTTCTTGTGTAATTTGAGGACTGAACTGGTGGTTCTGGTATTCAGGGGAAAGTCATTGCAGGTATAAGAAATCAGATGTATTAGTACTGGCTCTTTGTGTAGAGGGGATGTGGCCGAGCAGGCAGAAAGCGGAGCAGATGTGTCTGTTCATGGAGTGGAAACTGAGGTGGCTGTTAAGATATAAGGGTCCTAGATGGTGTTGGGCTTTGTACGTGTGTGAGGAGGTGGAAGAGTGGGCATGTGTGGATGGTAAGCCAGTTGAGTTACTTGAGATATGTGTGGAGATGTGGGAGCTTGAATGTGAGCATGGTTGCTGCATTTTGGATGACTTGGATTCTCTTGGTGAGTTAAACATTGAAGCATGCTGACATACAGTGCATTGCCATAATCCAATTTGCTGAGTTTCTTTTCTATGGATAATTGAGCAGCAGCAATTTGAAGATTTTTTCTGTGGATCCTGCGTGGGTAGAATCAGGAGGAGGTGACCATGTTGGTTTGGTTGTTCATTGAGAGTTGGTTGTCCACCACTCTCCTTAGCTTGATTGGTCAGAATGGGTACTAGTGTGAGTTTGGCAGGCTACCAGACAGGGATCCACAGTGATGTGTGTTTTCTGAAGAGTGCCACCTATGTCTTGTCTGAATTAAGCTTCAGACCATTGGCCTTCATCCAGTTGGAAATGTTGGACATGCAAGTGGTAAACTGAGACCAGGTGGCGTCAGAGAAGAAGAGGATGAACTGGGTGTCATTGGCGCACAAGATGATGCTGATTCTGTGGCTTCAGACGATGTTGGCGAGCAGCACCATGCAGGCATTAAACAGCATGGGACAGAGTGAGGATCCTTGGGGGACTCCATAGATAAGAGTGTATCTGGTGAGAAAGGAGCTGATCCATTGGACAGCAAGTCAGGGAATACTGAGAGGTTGAGCAGAATGAGAGCTGTGATCTCTCTCTTGTCCATTACCAGGTAGATGTCATCAGTAGATGTGATGAGGGCAGTCTCACTGTTTGGGTAGGCCAGAAACTAGTTCAAGAGAGGCCAAGGAGGTGGTTGTTGTTGAGGTGGTCATCCAGTCATTTGTTGACAAGTTTTTCAAGGTCTTTAGCTGAATTGGGGAGGAAGGAGATTGATTGGTAGTCTTCCAGTCTTTAGGCAAGCTGTGGGTTTCTTCAGAAGGAGTAGAATTGTGGCATGTATCCGGGGGCCTGGGAAGGTGACTATGGTGAGGAAGCCATTGGGTACCTATTCTTTAGATTAGATCTACAGTTGAGGGCCCTGGTTTGCTTAGATTGATTTTCAATTAGGAAATACATCTGCTCACTCTTGGATATTTTTTAGGTCTGGCAGTTTTAGAACTTGTGTTTCTGGCTGGCAGCGGTATTTAACCTGTCAAAGCAGGAACCCGTCCTAGATAGGGTAAGCCAGAAATGCACCATAAATTAACCTGCGCTCATACTCTGGTAGCTTCAGAAAAGGGGGTGGTGATGAACAGAGTGTCTGAATTAAGCAGACCACTCTTACCCAGTCCAAAGATCAGGGCTTGATCCATCACCGTTATTTAGCTCACTGCCCCATCCCAGCTCAGAACCTGGCTATATGCAAATAAGTCTGTCCCTGGCCCAGTGCATCATGGGAACAGGGCAGACCAAACTACCAAGCCAATTCTTCACCAGAAAGGAGACAAGCTACCGGGGACCGGTTTCTGGCATTTCAGCCTCGTCGGCCCGGCTTGCTTGAATCCTGATGGAGCAGTGAGCAAGGGACTCATGTCTGAGTATACCCTGCCACACCTATAGTGGCCAAAAACGATTCAGAAAAGGGGGTGGTGATGAACAGAGTGTCTGAATTAAGCAGACCACTCTTACCCAGTCCAAAGATCAGGGCTTGATCCATCACCGTTATTTAGCTCACTGCCCCATCCCAGCTCAGAACCTGGCTATATGCAAATAAGTCTGTCCCTGGCCCAATGCATCATGGGAACAGGGCAGACCAAACTACCAAGCCAATTCTTCACCAGAAAGGAGACAAGCTACCGGGGACCGGTTTCTGGCATTTCAGCCTCGTCGGCCCGGCTTGCTTGAATCCTGATGGAGCAGTGAGCAAGGGACTCATGTCTGAGTATACCCTGCCACACCTATAGTGGCCAAAAACGATTCAGAAAAGGGGGTGGTGATGAACAGAGTGTCTGAATTAAGCAGACCACTCTTACCCAGTCCAAAGATCAGGGCTTGATCCATCACCGTTATTTAGCTCACTGCCCCATCCCAGCTCAGAACCTGGCTATATGCAAATAAGTCTGTCCCTGGCCCAGTGCATCATGGGAACAGGGCAGACCAAACTACCAAGCCAATTCTTCACCAGAAAGGAGACAAGCTACCGGGGACCGGTTTCTGGCATTTCAGCCTCGTCGGCCCGGCTTGCTTGAATCCTGATGGAGCAGTGAGCAAGGGACTCATGTCTGAGTATACCCTGCCACACCTATAGTGGCCAAAAACGATTCAGAAAAGGGGGTGGTGATTGGACTGGGTAATAGTGGTCTGCTTAATTCAGGCACTCTGTTCATCACCACCCCCTTTTCTGAATTATTTTGTCCACCATAAGCGTGGAAGGGTATACTCAGATGTGAGTCCCTTGCTCATTGCACCATCAGGATTCAAGTAAGCCGGGCCGACGACGCCTGAAATGGCAGAAACCGGTCCCCGGAAGCTTGTTTCCTTCCCAGTACAAGAATTGGCTTGGTAGTTTGGTTTGCCCCGTTCCCATCATGCACTGGGACAGGAACAGACTAATTTGCATATAGCCAAGTTCTGAGCTGGGATGGTGCAGTGAGCTAAAAAACGGTGATGGATCAAGCCCTGATCTTTGGACTGGGTAAGAGTGGTCTGCTTAATTCAGGCACTCTGTTCATCACCACCCCCTTTTCTGAATCATTTTGTCCACCATAAGCGTGGAAGGGTATACTCAGATGTGAGTCCCTTGCTCATTGCACCATCAGGATTCAAGCAAGCCGGGCCGACGACGCCTGAAATGGCAGAAACCGGTCCCCGGAAGCTTGTTTCCTTCCCAGTACAAGAATTGGCTTGGTAGTTTGGTTTGCCCCGTTCCCATCATGCACTGGGACAGGAACAGACTAATTTGCATATAGCCAAGTTCTGAGCTGGGATGGTGCAGTGAGCTAAAAAACGGTGATGGATCAAGCCCTGATCTTTGGACTGGGTAAGAGTGGTCTGCTTAATTCAGGCACTCTGTTCATCACCACCCCCTTTTCTGAATCATTTTGTCCACCATAAGCGTGGAAGGGTATACTCAGATGTGAGTCCCTTGCTCATTGCACCATCAGGATTCAAGCAAGCCGGGCCGACGACGCCTGAAATGGCGGAAACCGGTCCCCGGAAGCTTGTTTCCTTCCCAGTACAAGAATTGGATTGGTAGTTTGGTTTGCCCCGTTCCCATCATGCACTGGGACAGGAACAGACTAATTTGCATATAGCCAAGTTCTGAGCTGGGATGGTGCAGTGAGCTAAAAAACGGTGATGGATCAAGCCCTGATCTTTGGACTGGGTAAGAGTGGTCTGCTTAATTCAGGCACTCTGTTCATCACCACCCCCTTTTCTGAATCATTTTGTCCACCATAAGCGTGGAAGGGTATACTCAGATGTGAGTCCCTTGCTCATTGCACCATCAGGATTCAAGCAAGCCGGGCCGACGACGCCTGAAATGGCAGAAACCGGTCCCCGGAAGCTTGTTTCCTTCCCAGTACAAGAATTGGCTTGGTAGTTTGGTTTGCCCCGTTCCCATCATGCACTGGGACAGGAACAGACTAATTTGCATATAGCCAAGTTCTGAGCTGGGATGGTGCAGTGAGCTAAAAAACGGTGATGGATCAAGCCCTGATCTTTGGACTGGGTAAGAGTGGTCTGCTTAATTCAGGCACTCTGTTCATCATCACCCCCTTTTCTGATTCATTTTGTCCACCATAAGCGTGGAAGGGTATACTCAGATGTGAGTCCCTTGCTCATTGCACCATCAGGATTCAAGCAAGCCGGGCCGACGACGCCTGAAATGGCAGAAACCGGTCCCCGGAAGCTTGTTTCCTTCCCAGTACAAGAATTGGCTTGGTAGTTTGGTTTGCCCCGTTCCCATCATGCACTGGGACAGGAACAGACTAATTTGCATATAGCCAAGTTCTGAGCTGGGATGGTGCAGTGAGCTAAAAAACGGTGATGGATCAAGCCCTGATCTTTGGACTTGGTAAGAGTGGTCTGCTTAATTCAGGCACTCTGTTCATCACCACCCCCTTTTCTGAATCATTTTGTCCACCATAAGCGTGGAAGGGTATACTCAGATGTGAGTCCCTTGCTCATTGCACCATCATGATTCAAGCAAGCCGGGCCGACGACGCCTGAAATGGCAGAAACCGGTCCCCGGAAGCTTGTTTCCTTCCCAGTACAAGAATTGGCTTGGTAGTTTGGTTTGCCCCGTTCCCATCATGCACTGGGACAGGAACAGACTAATTTGCATATAGCCAAGTTCTGAGCTGGGATGGTGCAGTGAGCTAAAAAACGGTGATGGATCAAGCCCTGATCTTTGGACTGGGTAAGAGTGGTCTGCTTAATTCAGGCACTCTGTTCATCACCACCCCCTTTTCTGAATCATTTTGTCCACCATAAGCGTGGAAGGGTATACTCAGATGTGAGTCCCTTGCTCATTGCACCATCAGGATTCAAGCAAGCCGGGCCGACGACGCCTGAAATGGCAGAAACCGGTCCCCGGAAGCTTGTTTCCTTCCCAGTACAAGAATTGGCTTGGTAGTTTGGTTTGCCCCGTTCCCATCATGCACTGGGACAGGAACTGACTAATTTGCATATAGCCAAGTTCTGAGCTGGGATGGTGCAGTGAGCTAAAAAACGGTGATGGATCAAGCCCTGATCTTTGGACTGGGTAAGAGTGGTCTGCTTAATTCAGGCACTCTGTTCATCACCACCCCCTTTTCTGAATCATTTTGTCCACCATAAGCGTGGAAGGGTATACTCAGATGTGAGTCCCTTGCTCATTGCACCATCAGGATTCAAGCAAGCCGGGCCGACGACGCCTGAAATGGCAGAAACCGGTCCCCGGAAGCTTGTTTCCTTCCCAGTACAAGAATTGGCTTGGTAGTTTGGTTTGCCCCGTTCCCATCATGCACTGGGACAGGAACAGACTAATTTGCATATAGCCAAGTTCTGAGCTGGGATGGTGCAGTGAGCTAAAAAACGGTGATGGATCAAGCCCTGATCTTTGGACTGGGTAAGAGTGGTCTGCTTAATTCAGGCACTCTGTTCATCACCACCCCCTTTTCTGAATCATACTCTGGTAGCTTGGCACAGAGCAGGCATTCCAAACTTAAGAGGCAGCGTGTAAAGTGTTTGTGCGACACTTCAAACTGTAACACAGAGAAAACACCACAAAAAGACTTCACACCAGTTTAGAAAAATAGAATTCGATTTTTATAAATAAAACAAGACCAGACTGACAAAAATCAAATAAGTAGAAGTTGGGATATGATAGCACTTTGAAGCAGTAAATTCCTCCAGGGTTAATTGGTTACGCTGGACCGAGACAAAATCAAGAGTTCAAGCTGCCTGCGATGGAGTGAAGGCCAGATACAGGACCCACGCAGGGTACTTTGAGCAAAAGTACCTTAATCCTGGTTGCAAAAGCGAGATGCGGGTTGTGGCTAAGAGATACATCAGTGTCAACAATGGCACTGCACTGGTTCCAAAGAGAAAGATCAGTTCTGAGATGCATTGTTCCAAGGCCGATGCACCAGTTTTCTCCACGCAGTTCAGGTGATGTGTCGATTGTCTCTCTGCAGGGATGGTCATGAGGCAGTTCCGATTTGATGATTCCAATGGCGAGGTACTGGTTTCAAGTGTGATGCATCAGTTCTGTTACCGCAACAGCGTTGATGCGTCGATTCTGCTCATGCAGTATAGCATGCGTTGGTTCCTCTGGAACAAGCATCTGGGTCCACATCCAATGGACCGAGCAGATGAGCAGGGTGAAAGACTTTGATGTCCTTGAGTCTTTGAAGACCAGGAGGCTAATTAACTAGCCCTTGGAATCACTCTGGGTCAAGTGATGAGGCTCACTCAGAGAGAGCATAAGGCAGCAGGGCAGCACAGCACAGCAGCACCTTCCAGAGCAGCAGTCCAGGAGAGTGGCAGTCCTTAAGCACAGCAGTCTTCTTCTTGGTAGATGGTTTCAAGCCCAAACTTGTACTTTCTTGGTAGGGTCAGAGGTCCAGTACTTAAATCCAGTTGTTCCTTTGAAGTAGGGGAGACACAGAGTTACATAGAGGTCCATTCTCCCTGCTGTGAATGCCGACTCACTACAGCAGGGCATGCAGCTCTTTGTGTGGGGACAGGGCACAGCCTATTTAATTGTAAATATGGGGCTGTGCCCAGCTCCTCCCTCCCTTCCTCCCAGGAAGATGCATTAAGTCACACTCAGCCTTCCTTTGTGTGGAACTGTCTAGAGGCAATACACAAAGTGACTATCATTCAACCCAGCTAGTGAATAGAGACAGACAGAAGACACCAAATGGCTATGAACAGTAAAGGTTTGCTAAAAGTGGCATTTTCAAAATAGTAACTACAAATCTAACCTTGACATTAAAAAGGCTTTGTCATTACCATTCCAGATGTACTAAACATGACAACTCCACCTTCTTTCAATTAGGAATTACAGCCTATTAAGTGTAATAAGGAACCCCCAATGTTCACCAATGAGAGGTGTTGGCCTCTCAGTAGAGAAACACGAATTGTGAAGTGGTTCACTTCCAGGACATGCAAACCCTAAAAGTGCCTGTCCTTCCTTTTAGTTACATAGCAACCTGCTCAATTGGCTACCTAGGGCCTACCATAGGGGTGACTTATATGTAATAAAAGGACAGTTTGAGGCTTGGTAAGAGGTTTAAATATGAAGCCAATGTGGCAGTGTAAACTGCACACACAGGCTTTGCAGTGGCACTCCTGAGAAATGTTAAAGGCTACTAGTGGTGTTTAATTTACAGACGCTGGTTTGTACTAGGGACTGACAGGTAAATTAAATTTGCCAATTGTGGACAAATCATGTTTTAGGAGAGAAGCACATGCACATGCACTTTAGCACTGGATGGCAGTGGTAAAGTGCTCAGAGTCCCAAGGCCAAAATGAAATCAGCAAAAATATGAGGCAAGCAGGCAAAATGTTTGGAGGAAGACCACAGGTTTTGATCTTAATCTCCGTCAGCCATTGGTTGTTATGTCCTTCATCGCATTCATTCATCTGTCATCACAAACTGTCAACCTTAACATATAGTGCTGTGTTATTGCACCAATGCATACAGTCATTTTAATTGGTGTAGCAAGTATGACTCAATAGAGAAAGTGCATGTTCTTTCTTTTAATTCTTTGCGTTATAAGCACACTCATCATTACACTGATCATTGTTCACTAAGCAGCCAATTTCAGTGTAAAGTTTAGTAACTGCACTCAAACTTTTGGAAATGCTGTTCTACTGAGCACTAGTAAAGGTTGTGTGGGGCTATGTTTATCTGGCAGACTGTTAAAGGGTGCCCCATTTCACATGCATTTTAAAGGCATTGTTTAATTAATACATTTAGACATTGTTGGCAGTGATGGGTGGAAGCTCTCGTAATTGATGTATATTCCATTTGGCAAAAATGCCACATCTATTAAGTGTGTAGACCAAAGAGACTCATAATGAGAGAACTAGGATCCACAGGTATGATATTCAAGTTATCTCACAATATATGTTTTTTCAAACACTATATATTATTCAATAAAAATGTGGTGTTCTAACTTTAGTTCCACAACAAGTAGTTTGGAATAAGAACGTTTTTCTTTACAGTGTTTGCTTTTACTTTCAGCCCTTGTTGTCGCTGAATTGTGGCTTTCTAGTACTGTACATAGCAGGTGGTAGAAATATACAACTTATTGTGCATCAATTTTTGTTGCTGTGATTGAAACCTATGAAGTGGATATCACATAGAGTTTTAGAAACATATACATTAACCCCTTGAGTTATCTTAACAAAGTAAATATGGTGCATTACCAAAGCACTTCTTAAAAGTCAATATTATTACCTATTTCGAGCAGCGTGTAATTTATAGTTCTTATTTATCCTTTTCAATTTGTAGAGAGGTCAGATTATGAGGTCTGCCTAGATTGTTCAACCTATTTTTTTCTTCCCTTCAAGTTAACCCATGTTTTCTGTGAGAGCATGTGAACCTTCAGAGTAAGCACCTTATGTGCCCGGGCCTTATATTTCTCCTTATATTTGTAAAATTGGAATTTGTGCTTATTTATGTATGTTCCCTAAAAGTGGCTACAGTGTTGTCAATCAGTGATTGCCCTGTTGTAAAATCAGCCCTGTTGGTTTTGTCTAGTTATTTTTGCTTTTGTCTGGATGTTCAGACATAAGCACACCACTAGCTTCTCTCTTATTCCTTTGGCCCTACCCTTGCAACATCTTCTCTCAGATGTAATAAAGGAAACAGCAAACCTGAGAAGCATTGTCCAAGCCGACAAGTCTCACTGGTCAATGATGTTCCCCAACTTCCGACTTTGCCAGTGTTTTTTGCCAATGCTGTTATGCGTTGGTAAAAAGAAAGACAACGATTGTGAAGCGAACAGAAAAAAGCCATTACAATGTAATGATGTACATGTGTTTTTAAGTCACCACCCAAGTGTGTATTAGCACACTTTTCTGTCATGTTTATGCCATGATGCAATTGGCTGGAGTGGTTGTGAGACCTCACCAAGCAATAATGTAACCTGTATCAGGTCCAGTTACGTTTTTTTAAATCAAACCTTAACTCAGTCCTGGGTAGATGTGGCACAAATCAGTCCGACTTCATTCAAAGGAAAACGTGAAGGGAACAGAAGCTATGCAACGTTTTCATAAATCGCTTCTTTTCACTTCAAAATTTGGGAAAAGTTTCAAAAAGTTTGTAAATCATTACTTGTCACTCTTAACAGTAGTCTATGAAACTCTAACTTGAGGGGCAAACTTAAGGTTTTGGCCTGACTGCCACTGAAGTCAAAGTGAGATGTTGGTTCCAGATTTTGCCTTCGCACTTTTTCAAGACCACCATGGGGCGGGTCCTTTGCAGCTTGAGGCCAGCCTTAAATTAATCGTCGATGCAAAGTCCAGGGGTCCAGTGAAAGCCTCAGGGTCTGATTTAGATGTTGGCTGGATTACAACGTAGTGGACTTTTTGGCCGTCTTCCTGCCTTCCTACCTGGTATTAAGCCTGCCTGATTTAGATGCTGCATTGAAATGGGCGAGAGGACTGCCAAAGTCCCACCAAATTTGTCATGACTTTGCTCCCAGCCCCTTCAGCAGTATGGGCTGTAGGAGGCTGCGGTGGGGCTTCACAGGTCCTGCTTTTTAAATACACTGCACCCTACCCTCTGGGTATGTATGTATTAAAAAGGAAGGTTTGTGCCTGCCAAACAGTTATTTTGCCAGGGTTAAAATGGCAGTTGGGGTACATCTAGTGCCGACTACTAGCAATTTATAGGTCAAATTTATATGCCTATTGGGTATGAGCCAATAGCACCATGTTTAGAGGAGAGAGCATGTGCACTGGTTAGCAGTGGTATTGTACTCAGAGTCCTTAGGCTAGCAAACCAAGGTGAGAAAAAATGGAGGAGGGAGGCAAAAGATGGGGGAATACCACCCTACGGCTGACAGGTCTAATACTACACATATCTTTTAGTCACTTCATCAAAGTCAATGTTTACTCCATCAACCTCTGTCTTATTTTAAGGTCACTGTAAGAATTTGGGTTTTTAGTTGTGTGGGAACTGAAATGGGCGCAAGTAATATGTCAACATGATTTCATTGCTGGGAACCAAGGACCCTACTGTAACACTTGACTCTCTCAGGGTGGTGAAGCAGAGCAGTCCAAGGACTACTCAGTGGAGGGGTTGTGGGCTAGTAATCACAAATTGCCAACACAATAATAACATTCAATAACTAATTGTCTAGTCAGTGCTTTTTCTTGGAAAAATGAAAAGTACATTTATTACACACACATTACTAAATACTATGAATTAGCTTGCAAATATATACACAAAGCAGCTGAATTATCTTTGATGACATTCTGAAATCCAATTTGACCCCTACTGGGTCATGACCCCCAAAATCACAGTAAGGCTCAACCTATACCAGGAAGAATATAGAGCTTGCCATTTAAAATAAATCAGGCATATTGATTTTGTCAGAGCATGACCACATAAGTATATAAGTCAAGCCTATTGGCTGTGCCAAGGGACACCCCATTATAATATGAGGCAAGCCTATTGGTTTTGTCAAGGTGTCACCACATTAAAAGACTACTGACAACTTCTTGAAATTCATCATTAAAAATCGTCAATAACCATGTTTGAATGCAATCATGACTGTCGCTAAAGCATTGCAATGTTTAAGAAAAATCACTGTCAGCAACATATTTTCAATAAAGCACTGACAGCCAACATAATGTACCTGAGTATTTCTTTTACAATTTGAGACCACATCAAATGCAGCTATAGGACCAACTTCTAGAGGTCCCTGTGCTCCCAGGCTGTAAAAAAAAAGTTGCAGCTTAGAAATGCTTTGAAGAGTAAAGTAAAGTCTACCTGGGTTATGTTTACTGTGATCTGGAACACGTAGGTTTACATTTTAAAAGTTGGTCAAGGTGGCTGCTGTGCTCCTACAACCCCAAAACACTACTTTGTGAATGCTGGCAGTGTTCCTACCCTCCTGAGGCTGCCAGAAATAGCAGGATAATGTGCGAATACACCCCACATGGGGCATTATGATGCTCTCCTTCTCTGAGCAGTGAATACAAAATTAGCTGGTCTCCTGTTGTAATGTGTGGTGATTGCAGCGAGCCCAGAGAAATCATGTGAGCCACATGTTTCTTTTCTCTTTTTTAATTTGTTTTAGTGTTGTGGTGCCTAGAACTACTTGGGATACATTTTGTTGGGGCAGTGCAGGGAGCCTACTTCAGAACTGCCCAGCTGCAACCTGTGATTTCCATGCCTGCACTGTAGAATCCCCAAACAGGATTGTTAGAAATTGGGTATCTAATGGGCAGAGGTATGCATCCTGTAAAAGTAGGAACCACAATCCTATTCAGGGTAAGTTAGACACACAACCTAAACTAACCTGTGCTCACCCTCTGGTAGCTCGGCACAGAGCAATCAGGCTTAACTCAAGAGGCAATGTGTAAAATATTTTTGCACACTTTAGTTACAGTAACACAGTGAAAACACCATAAAAAGACACCACACCAGTTTAGAAAAATAGAGAATATTTATCTGAGTAAAACAAGTCTGAAGCGACAAAAATTCCAAACAGTAGTACTCAAGATATCAATTTTTAAAGATTAAACTATAATATAGTGCTTTAAAGTTAAGAGTGCAAAATAATACTTGACGTTATGCTAGACCTGGGAAAATCCAACGTTCAGGTCAACCATGATGGAGGGCAGGCCAGCTACTGGACCCACACAAGGCCTGCTGAAAAAGTTCCTTGGGTGGAGTAAGCATTGACGTTTAAGACTTGATGAGTTGGTTCTGATTCGTGCAGTTAGGTCGATGCATCAAAGTCGAGTCTCACAGCTGGGTTCCGTGTTGTTGTCTAACCCCTTATGCGTCCTCACTGAGCCTTAGAGGCAGGACCTCTGATTGATGTCAAATCATCTTTGAACCTCGCATTCCGGCCCAGTGTCATTGTTGAGCCA
Source organism: Lissotriton helveticus (assembly GCF_964261635.1). Lineage (NCBI taxonomy): Eukaryota > Metazoa > Chordata > Amphibia > Caudata > Salamandridae > Lissotriton > Lissotriton helveticus. The sequence goes on along the minus strand of NC_136068.1, from coordinate 870,736,956 downwards.
CACAGGGATGTCATCGGATCGAATTGGCGTCGAAGGGTACTGCATCAGTTCCAATCAGTGCAGAGTTATCAATGTGTTGATGTGGAAGCAAAACAGCTACAGAACCCACGTCTGAGGTCCAGGACTGTAGGGACACTTCAGGCATGGAAGGGCTCACAGATAGCATAGTCCAGCAGCTGAAACTGTGTTGAAGGAAGTCTTTGATGGTGCTGAGATTTAAAGAACAGGGGCAAACCAATAACCCCTTGGAAAACCTTGGGTTCAAGGATGTAGAGAGCAGATCCAGTCCTTCTCACTCCCAGGCAAGAGGCAGCAGACCAACACAGCAAAGCAGATAGCAAAGTGGCAGTTCCTCCTACAGAAAATCAGTTCTTCTTCCAGGCAGAATGTCCTTAGTTCCAGCAAAGTTCTGATCTGGTGGTGTCAGGGGTCTAGTACTTATACCCATTTGTGCCTTTGAAGTGAGAGAGACTTCAAAGCTGCCTTTGAAGATCAACAGGTCCCTGATCCAGACATACTACAGGTGGGGTATGCAGCTCTTTCTGCTGAGACAGTCACAGCCCTATTCAGGTGCAAGTATCAGCCCCTCCCTCACACTCAGGATGGCCCATCAGACCGGTGATGGGCCATCAGGATATTAATGCCACACCCTATCTCCCTTTGTGTGAATGTCTAGAGGGAATGCACAAAGAACAGCTGTCACCCAACCCAGACATGTATTCAGAGGCACAGAGTGGTTAACCTAATGCCAACTTTCTAAAAGTAGCATTTTCAGACTTTCAATTTAAAATACAACTTCACCATGAATTGGGATTTTAAAGTATGAGTCCATGGACACCAAACTCCAAATCTCAATCTTTTCCCAATTGGAAATCACACTTAAAATAGGTTTCAAGGCCATCCCAATATTAACCGATAGGAGAGACAGGCCTAGCAGTAGTGAAAAACGAATTTAGCAGTTTTTCACTACTAAGACATGTAAAGGTCTAAAGTACATGTCCTACCTTTTAAATACACTCCCCCTGTCCATAGGGCTGCCTAGAGCCTACCTTAGGGGTGAGTTATATGTAATAAAAGGGAATGTTTGGCCTGGCAAGTAGTTTAACTTGCCAGGTCGAAATGGCAGTTTAAACTGCATACAAAGGCTCTGCAGTGGCAGGCCTCAACCATGTTCAAGTGGCTACTGAAGTGGGCGGCACAATCAGTGCTGCCGGCCCAAATTAAATACCATTTAATTTACAGGCCCTGGGCTCATATAGTGCACTTTACTAAGGACTTCTAAGTAAATTAAATATGCCAATTGTGGATAAGCAATGTTACCATGTTTTGAGTACAGACCATATGAACTTTCACACTGGTTAGCAGTGGTAAAGGGTCCAGAATCCTACAGCCAGCAATAAATAAATTAAGCAAAACAATATTTCAGAAAGCAAAAAGTGAGGGATATCAGGTCTAAAGACGGGCATAGGGAGTGGGGGCGCCAAAAGACGGAGCCAAGCTGTCCATGGTATTGCTGCTGTGACATATTGCTGCTGTCACAGGCCAAGTACAGGGTCTTGCTCTCTTTCATGTTCTGGGGATATCATTTTTATGCCCAGTGCAGCCTGTGGGTGGCGACACCCCTTTTTCCTTCTTCCATAGGTTTGGCGGCAGCCTGGCTAGTGACACAAATGGCTTGAGTCAGGTCTCTTTGTGTGTGCTGGGGAAAGTCCTTTTGAAGTGCAATCAAGGCATGACACGACTCCCCAGTTATTGTGTCAGGAGGACCCCACTCCCCTCTACAACCAGGCCCCTCTTGTTACTGTCTGACTTAAATACACATTTCCCACTGGGAAAGTCATTACCAGCCCAAACCACAGGAAACTCACAGAAAGGCCCAGACATTTTAGGTCCATACAAATGTATTTCTAAAATAATAATTTAAATCAGACCTTACCATTACATAGGACTTCAAATTACAAATAAAATTAGCGGAATAACTATTTCTTTAGCTGCTACAAATCTAAGTTTTGCATTTAATAAATGTAAAAATATAGCCCAATGATTCCCTATAGCAGCACCCAGCTTTCCTTCAGTAAAAAATTTTTTGAGGAATTTTCACTGTAAAGACATGTTCAACCTTGTTTTCTACATATCCGATTTTTGAATATCTGCACCCTGCCTTTATGTGCAATAAACCTATATAAGAGTTGTTAGATCTGGGGGTCTCTAGTTGGCAGTGGTATTCACCTTTGTCCAAATAGGGACCCTTACTTCTAAGTCAGGTAAGGGGATTACACTCCTAAATAACCCCTGCTCACCCCCTTGGTAGCTTGGCACGAGCAGACAGGCTTATCTCAGAGGCAGTGTGTTAAGCATCTGTGAATATACCCAGTAATACAGTGAAAACACTAGAGATGGACACAACTCAGGTTTTATAAAAAATAAGTATTCTTTATATAGACTTAACACAAGACCACAAACAACAAAAATCCACAATACTACACTTAAAGATTACTTAAAGATGATAAAAGTTGCTTAGTTCAAGTTGATGATAAATGCGACAAAGTTCTCAACAAAGTACCTGGATGCGTAACGCAAAGTAAACAAAAGGCTCGCAAAAGGGGAGATGCGTCAGTTCAGTGATCCGGGGGAGATGATGCATCGTGCCTCAATGCTAGCGCAGAGTAGTGGATGAGTCGTGATCCTTACCGGTGCGGAGGTGATGTGTAAATTCTCGCCTACGGGCCTCTTGTGGTGCGCAAGATGGTGCCTTCATGTGATGATCCGGTTACAATGCGAGAAGATGGCACCCTTGATGCGGTGATGCGATGATGATGCGTAGATGCCCTACCAGCCTTGCGACGACTCTGTATTTTGGAGCCATGACAGGCCCTGCGACATGCTTCTCCGGTGATGTGATGGCGACTCTCTCGATGGCGTCATACTTCTCCGGTGATGCAAAAGCAGGCAGCTTCGATGAACACACGCTTCCAGGGAGATGTGGCGAAGACTCGCTTCTCCGGTGATGCGACGATTTCTGCTGTGGCAGTGACACGCTTCTCGATGCGTCGCGCTTCCAGCTCCCAGCGACACGCAAATGTCTGAAGTTGAGAATTCCCCGCAAGGAAATTCAGAGGGGAGCTGGAGGTGAAGTCTTTTGTCCCTGAGACTTCAGCAGGAGGCAAGCACAGTTCAAGCCCTTGGAGAATATTCTGTAGATGAAAGTCCTTAAAAAGTTCCTTCTCCTTTCCAAAGCAATGACGCAACCACTGCAGGCCAACCGTGCAAACAGCACTTAGGCAGGGGGGCAGTAAAACTCCTGCAGCTTCCTTGGTTCTTCTCCTTGGCAAAAGGTTTCTTGTTCCAGAAGTGATCTAATTTCTTGGGATCAGGGTCCCAACATTTATACCCCAAAATCGTTTGTTTTCTGAAGGCAGAGAGGCCTCTGCCTAGTCCAAACCAGTTCCCGCGCACTTTCTTTACATGACTCTCTTCTTCCTTTCACTGTGCAGGGCAGAGACATCAGCCGCCCACAGGAGATGGAGCCAGCACAGGGGAGGGAAGGTACAGCTCTGGAGCACTTTGTTGACAAGATTCCTTCTCTCCTTTCACAGTGCAGGACAGAGACATCAGACAAGCCACAGGGGTGGAGCCAGCATTGTAGAGGGAAGGCCAGCCCTATTCAGGTCCCAGGTGCAACTCCTCCCTCCCATCTAGATGCAGATCTCTCTATTCACCACTGGGCTACCCCAGCCTGTCTCCTGGAATCTCCCAGCCCTGTCACTCACAAACCCAGACAAGGAATACACAACGTAGCAGAGGCAGGCCTGGACAGTTAGGCAAGAAAATACCTACTTTCTAAAAGTGGTATTTTCAAGCACAGAATATTAAAACCGACTTTACTAAAATATGCATTTTGTTATTCTGAGCTCAGGAATACTAAATTTGAATTTCTACCATGTTCCCTGAGTCAGTTAGGATTATAAGAATGTAATAATCTACCTGCCCATTCTAGCCTACGGAGAACAGGTTGCCTTCAATAGTGAAACATTAAAATGGCTGTAATTCCCTATTAGGACATGTTACACACATCAGAGCATGTCCTACATTATACTTACAATGCACCCTGCCCTTGGGCCTACCATAGGGGTGACTGATATGAAGCAAAGGGAAAGTTTAGGGACTGGCAAGTGGATGCACTTGGCCAAGTCGACATGGTAGTGCTAGACTGCACATAGGCATTGCAATGGCAGGCCTGAGACACACTTTACAAGCTGCTTCTGAGGATGGCTAACCAGTGCTGCAAGCCCAACAGCAGGATTTGATTTACAAGCCCTGGGCACACATAGTGCACTGTACTAGGGGCTGACAGGTAAGTCAAATAACCCAATCATGGAATCACCAATGAGTACATCAATTTAACATAGGGAGCACTTGCACTGTGGCACTGAATAGCAGTGGCACAGTGCCCAAAGCATATAACCAGCAAAAACATATAAAAACATAGGAGGCAATCCGTCAAAATGTAAAGGGAGACTCACGCCAATGATGCCAGGTCTAACAAGAGTGACCTATTAATATTTAAAAGGAAGATTTATGCCTGTCAAAGGGGGTATTTTAAAATGTTTAATTTTTAGTTTAAAACTGCTACAGGCATGTTACTGGTGTGCAGCTAACATGTTGCACACCACTGTAGTCTCTCATGTTGCAGCCTATGCCGTTACACACATGCATGTGCACCAGTGTTCATGTGTAACCAGTCAATAACCCTAAAAATAGCTGCACCTCAGTGGCCTTATCTTAAAAGATGGAAACAGGCGGTAAACACGCTCAGTCTACTTTACCATGAAATTACTAGTAGTGATACTCAGGTAGGGAGTCTCATTCACAATAAAGGTCCAAAAAACCTAGATAATCCAAAGCAAAACACCCTGATGTACTAAATGAGCAGAACCCATTTACAATAGTAACACAATTGCATTTTGTGCGAAATTTGCAACAATTTATTTTCTCTCTGCAATGAAAATTGCAGAGTCTATTCTTTTGAAACCATTCAGTAGCATACATTTAAAACCAAGAAAGGAAAAGTGCTTTCTGTATATATAAGGAAACACAATTGTGATGATTCCATCTCTGCACATTACTTACAGCATACAATTATTTGAACGATTTGATTAGGATGTATGATGTTATTTAAAACTGTGTGTTTAGTTAGATGCTTTTGCTGCTATACTGTCATGATTTTAAAAATGTTGGGAGCGTACATGTATTCTCAAGTCGAGAATGTGTGTCTCTCTCTGTGCTGTGCATCCCTAGTAATATAATTTGATGTGCTGGGGCCTCTTGCATCCATTTCAGAATCTATTATTAGTTGATTGAATTAGCCTCCTGGATCAGTACAGTGAGAAGAGACACAGTAATGATATTATAGAATTAGTATGCTATGATGAATTGTCAAGAAAAGTAACTGTGACAGCCCTGTGGCCATGTGCACTTAGCTATGCAATTTATAGTCATTTGGAAAGCCAAGGACTTTTCAGTTTTGGTTAGGAAATTGGTTCTTGCTTTTTGACAGAAGTTGAGGGATGTGTGTGTGTGCCAAGCAAGATAGGGTCTGCACTGCCAACGTGAAAAGAAATCAAAAATGTCTTTTTTCCTTGTATCCCATGGCATCTGGGTGATTTGCGGCATCCATGCAAAGAAGAGGAGACGCTTTCCCTGTAGCTGTGCCAGTTCCTTTAAATAGATTAATACAAGATGCTGAATCCCCTTTTTTGGCCTTAGAAGATACTCCTTCGGGTGAGATGAAAGTAAATGGAATCGCCGCAGTTTTCTAGTTTGTGGAAATTTATACTTTTTGAAATTTTGAGTAAAAGGCAGCTTCATTTTCAACATAAGTATGCTATCTAAGAAATGCAGTCAATGAGCAAACATACCATTACTAATAGAAAATAAGCTGCTAACCAGGCGAATGCATTTGTTATCACTTGGCTGAAGAGTTTAGTAAAATGTAAAACAGCCAGAAAATGTAAAAATAATGTAAGGTGCTCCTGGGAAATTGTACGTACTGGAGAAAATAAATAGTGCAATGTAAACAGTTGGAGCCATATGTAGGTAGCTTAATACCGGTCGGTAATGGCCAACAATCGGTACATTTGCCGTTACCTACCTGTATTTAGCTTTTTCCAATGTAGCTGGTTGGATTTAAGGATTTTGAAATTTACTGATTCGGTAATTTAAGGAATCGGCAAATTACCGAATCCCTAAAATACCGAATCGGTAAATTACCGAATCCTTAAATCCTACGTAGGGAGCACTCAAGTGAGTGCATTTTTGATTTAAGGATTCGTTATTTTCCACCAACTACAAGTTGGTGGTAAATATCGAAAACCTTTAAAAAAGCAATTTTGGGCTTTTTTAAAAGTGCCATGTGGCAGACATACATGCCCTTAGGGCATGTATGTCTGCCACATGTGCATAAATGCACGATTCAGGGATGCAACAGGGTGTCAATGTGACACCCTGCCACCCTTGAATATGTTCCCCCTATTATCAATTCGGTATTTACCGATTCGGTAATAGTGAATGGCTTCCAATTCATTCCTATGGGCCTCCAGACCCGTAGGAATGAAGATAGGAATGAATGGGAATTACTGAATTGGTAAATACCGAATCGGTAATACCGAATATTACCGATTCGGTAACATTTACAGAATTTTTACCTACATACTATTTACCGATTCTTAAATACCAAATCGGTAAAATTCGGTATTTAAGAATCAGTAAATAGAGATTACCTACATATGGCCCTTGGAATTTGTGGCATGCATCACAGGGCCATTTAAAACAGTCAGATACTGCACCAAAAAATAACGTTCGAGGTATGCAATCATCTGAATTTTATTGAAATGCTTTTAATATAGTTTGCTACTGAAGTGATGCCCATTTAATACTGAGTATATCTGGCCTTAGAATAATGCAAAAAGAACAAATGATGGACAGAATGCTGAACAATGTCAAACATTCACCCCAGTACAGATATCTTGGCCTAACTCCAGGATGCTTGTTTCTGGGCCAGGGAGGACCTGGCTTGGCAGTTCACGCTGCACTTTTCCCATGAGAATCAGGGTCAAGACTGATTTGCATATGGCTGGGTCTAAAGTGGGGTGGCGTGGTGTGCAAAAGAATAATGGATTTAACCCAGAACTCTTGACTGGGGGTGAATGTTTGATTTGTTCTGCATTCCCTCCATCATTTGTGTGTCTTTGTCCCTGGAATAATGCATCATTGTATAAGATTGCTATCCCTGCCAGCAGTTTCATGGTGTGAGAACCTACATGACTGCTGGCGGTCCGGAAAGTTGTAATACACTTGGCGGTATCACAATGCTCCACCAAGCATATTGCAGCCCTTAAACTACCACACCACCTCCAGGGATCTTTGATCCCTGGCGTTTGTGGCAGCACCATGGTAGTCCGACTGACCAAGATGTAATCCGACAGTCAAACCGCGGGTGCAGCTGTGTCCGGACCTCCAGAGTTGCACCACTGTGAGTTTAGCAGTCCTCAGACTGCTAAACTCATAATTAGACCCTAAGTAGGGGAGCCCTGTGATTCAAAGACAGAGGTCAAATGTCAGGCTGCTTTACTCTTTTGACATAGAGATTGGTGTTTACTTTTCTTTCTCTGACTGCAAACTGAGAAGAGTTTGTAAAGTGGATTATGTGACAAAGTAGGAAGGTGTTTCTTCAATATAAAACAAAATGTTAATACTTGTGCATGATTTGTATACATCAAGCAGTTTGGAGATCAAAAATGAATCACTTTTGTTTGTAATTCTGAAATATGCTGGAAACAGATATTTTAATAGGATGATAACAAATAAAGACACTAGATGATGCACAAATGATAAATATTCAGAGAAAGCCAATTCCCACACATTATCATGTGTGTGCTATATCGTTTTAGCAGTAAAAGTGTATGTCTGTTTAAATGTACTGGTCATTTCAAAGTAAAATGTGCTCCCTGTAAATGACAATGGGCTCCCACATGATGCTTGAGTTACATTCAAAAATCACCCAGCCTCATGTCCATTAAAGAAGGGTAGGTTGTGAAAATGTGTTGTTCTAAAACATGGGTTGTGCTTCTAAAAAATGTGGGAACCAGTGGCATACAGTAAATGTGGACAATTGTTTTACACACTTATATGCAAGACATGAACTTATTTGTGCATTTACACTGTGAATTAGGCTTCCAAATACACAGAATCAGGAATAGTGGAATAGAGTTCTATGAATGTAAATTGCACTTAAGAGTTTCAAAATATTGCTAAACTAGTGTTAGCCGATGAATCAAGAAAGGATTGTGACCAGGAAAATGTTTCAGCAACATTTATCATTTTCAAAATTGGCAGATTCACAAAACATTTTGAGGTGCTTTACTGTTTTGCATAACATTTTAATATATCTACAAAGTTATAAACAAGGGTCTCATTACAACTGAGCCACACATCTTTATTCGGTTGAAGCTCAGATTTTTGTGTCTGAACAAGGATTATAACTGTTAGGCAAACTGTGCACTCCTCACATGTTTGTCTGCATGATGTTGTGTAAAGTCAGGTGAACACACCCAAACCAAGTTGGGATTTAGGTAAATGCTTACTATAGTGAGAATGAACATTTTATCTAAGTTGAAAAATGGCTTAAACAGAACTCTGAAATAACTTGAAACTTGGCAGAATTTCACTTTAAATTGCCATATCTTAATTTTTTTTACAATAAAACCTTTTCATTATATTTGTCATCTAACTCGTGATCGTAACTCCTCAGTTAATGCCTATGCCCAGTAGACTCTGCTGACCCATTAGCCAATGCTGTATACCTGATCATTCAATGTTCTAAAATTTGCGTATCACAATTGGGCCACAAAATGCAAATCCAAATTGTGCACCTGTTGGACTTGGCCCTTTTTGGCTAAAGTTCCATAAACGTGTTGCTTTCCCCCTAGACCTTTTTTATGAAATGGTGTTCCCAACTTAGATGCTTTGGGTACTTTGCCACAGCTGATCAGTGTCAAAGTGCAAGTGCTCTCTTTGTAAAGTGTAATGGTAATTGGTTGTCCATAATTGGTATGTTTGCCTTACAAGTGAAGTCCCTAGTAAAGTGCACTATGGGTGCCATGGCTGGTAATTAAAATGCTACTAGTGGGACTGCAGCACTAATTGGGCCACCCACACAAGTAGCCTTAAAGAGAGAACTCAGCCCCTCCACTGCAGTGCCTGCGCACAGTTTGTTAAACTGCCATGTTGTCCTAACAAGTGCACCCACTTGCCAGGCCTTACCCTTCGCTTTCTATGCATATCAGACACCCCTATGTTAGGTCCAAGGTACCCCCTGGGCAGGGTGCAGTGTATGTGAAAGATAACAATCAATCAATGGGGAGGGACTAGGGATTTGAAGGTCTGTTTCATTCCCCAGGGTAAGTACGAGGTTTATCAAAGAGGAAACAGACACTTGTAACACTAGGCCATTGGTCATATAAATTTAGAGTAACCTCAAAAACCCTATGCAAATGTGGTTATTGCGGTATATATGGTTCGTCCGCCCCGCATATGGGTTGTTGGCCGTTATCATTGGTTACTCCAAGTTAGTGATGTTGCCAGCCTCAACCGGAGGCACCTCTGGCTTATAGTGCAGTGTCCAGAGAAGAAGAAAAAGTGGTGTGTCAAAATAGAATTTCGAAAAAAGGAAAAAAGGTTTAAAAACTGAAAAATCACCCTGAATAGTTTTATTTAATGGTGTGATTTCCAGGTTATTAAAAAGATCTGTTACTACTAGGTTCTACCCTTTGCACTAGCCTTAATTAGGATGTTTTGCAATCAGTGTGTCTCTCTCGATGTTTCTCTCCCTATTTCTTTTCAGAAACCGGAGGAGTCAATACCCTGCAAAGTATACAGGTTATTAACGTAACACAACACAAAAGGTGTGAGTAATCCGAACATTGTTTGTCTGTTTAACTGTGAGTCCTGACGAATGCTCTATAGACCCCTGTGGGCCGACAGAGCAGAAACATGTCGACGTTTGTGCAATAAGTGTTTTTCAACTACTATGATCTAGTTACTCGATCAACCTAGTAGTAACAGATCTTTTTAATAACCTGGAAATCACACCATTAAATAAAACTATTCAGGGTGATTTTTCAGTTTTTAAACCTTTTTTCCTTTTTTCGAAATTCTATTTTGACACACCACTTTTTCTTCTTCTCTGGACACTGCACTATAAGCCAGAGGTGCCTCCGGTTGAGGCTGGCAACATCACTAACTTGGAGTAACCAATGATAACGGCCAACAACCCATATGCGGGGCGGACGAACCATATATACCGCAATAACCACATTTGCATAGGGTTTTTGAGGTTACTCTAAATTTATATGACCAATGGCCTAGTGTTACAAGTGTCTGTTTCCTCTATGTGAAAGATAAGACATGTACTGAGGTATATACCATGTCCTGACAGTGATATACTCTCCATTTCATTTTTTACTGTTGAAAGGCCATCTTGCCCATAGGACAGAATGGGGTGGCTGTGTAATATGTTTTCCAGCCTATCTTCCCAAAGGCTTAGGATGAAGAGGTGAAGTTTAGTGTGCCTGAACTCACACTTCAATAACACAACTTTTGGTGAAGGTGGTTTTTGCATTGTGTGTTTAGAAACCACTCTTTTAGAAGTGGCTGGGTTTGTGTGCTCTAACATTTCTGTCTGTCTCTGCCTGGTTGTGGATTGACTGTCTGGAACTGTAAGTGAAAGAATCTGGGGAATGTCTTGACCCAGTGTAGGAGGTGATAGAGCAACAGGTTGACCTGCATCTGGAGTGTAAGGGGGAGGTGTAGCCTCTGGAGGTGAAGAGGCCTGGGTTGCTGCCATAAAACAAAGGTTCCATCTCCTGATGAGTGTTTAAGGATCCAGACCCCCACTATCAAAGGAAGAAGGTGTCATTGGCAGGGAGACACCCATAACTGGTTTGGACAGGGGTCAGTGCCCCTCTGAAGACAAAGACTTGTGTTTCTGGGTTTCCACAACAGGGAGCCAGCTCTCCTCGGTCCCTTGGGGACAAGTTACTTCAGGACACAGCACACAGCAAAGTCCTTTCAAGCAGGGGGAGACAGCACTCAGCAAAGTCCCTTAGCCTCTCCTTGGTTAAATCAGCAAACTGCAGGCCAGCCCCAGAACACACAACAAGGGTTATTCCTTTCCTTCAGTCTCTTCAGCTGTTTACACCATACCCATGTTGGGGGCATCTGTTGGCAGAAGCTGACCACAAGTCAGTACTAGTGGCTGAGAGACCGTCTAAAGGACTGTGATCGGTGCTGGAGTGTATTACACATTGCATTATTTTTGCATTACGAACTACATGATTGTTGCATCAGGCATTGCATTAGTTCTGCATTATGAACTACCTGATTGTTTCAATGCGCATTGCATTAGTTCTGCATTACGATCTACCTGATTGTTGCATTGCGCATTGCATTATTTCTGCAATACGAACTGCCTGATTGTTGCATTACGCATTGCACTATTTTTCCATAACGAACTATCTGATTGTTGCATTACGCATTTCATTAGTTTGCATAAAGAACTGCCTGATTGTTACATTACGCATTGCATTATTTTGGCATTACAAACTGCTTGATTGTGGCATAACGAACTACATTATTTTTACATTGAGAAGTGCCTTATTCTTGCATTACGAACTGCATAGCATTGCATTAGGACGGCAGTGGATCATCTAGAATTGCTCATTATTATCGCCAGAAGCTACAAGGGCTGGCTGGCCTAATAACCGGCCAGGAGGAATATTACAAATACTCATTTGTTGGATTTATATTGTGTGTTCTCATCATATATCTTTTTTATATAAATATATACTTGTTTTTATTAAACGTGTGTGGAGTCCGTTTGTGGTGCCATCATTGGGTTACTGAGAGTGGGGCTGCAAATACTTTGCAAACTTGCCTTGAAGATAAGCCTGGCTGCTAGGTGCCAAGCTACCGAGGGGGTGAGCAGGAGCTATCTGAGAAGGTGTCCTTCCTTTCCCTGACGTGGAAGCAAGGGTCCCTAATAGGTCTAAGGTACCTACCTCAACCAACTAGCGACCCCCAGTTCTAACAGCCCCCTTTAACTTGCATTAATGCAGAGCATGCACATTAATGGCTGCCCTAGTTTCACACCTTGGAATAAGGAATATTAAGACAATTTCTAAAAGTATTCCCCATTCCATGGTAAACATAGTGTTCATCTGTGCTGTAATCATCATGATTTGTCGTGGAGTTAGCTTGCCACAAATCTTAGGAGCAAACACCCATGATTCATGCTTACATAGGAATCCCGTTTTGAGCAAAACTCTTTATTCCCCATTGGGATAGTGGCTAAAGTATTGAAATATGTTGGTGGATTGTATGTAATTCAAGATACTGCCTTATGTAGTACATTTTAAAATGTGCTGATGATCATTATTTCCTAGGTGCTCAAACAATACTCCACTCCTATCTCTGCATGCTCTTAATACTGAGGAAAATAAAAAAAATGATAGCTGGATTGATTGAATTAATCACAGAAAGTGTTAACTACTCAGGGCTGCAATCCAGTTGATCATGTTGTTCCCACCATGCCACCTCCAATAGTAACTGCCAGGAGCCAACGTTCCTTCAGAACTATCTGATTCATCACTGGGTGATTGTAGTATTGTTGTGTACGTACCTCTCTTTTCCAGATATGCCCCTTCTTCCCTATCTAATAGTTCAACAATGTCCACTTTAGTCACATGCTCACTACTAATTCATCTTCGGTCTCCAATCCTGCTTTCTGACCAGCTCAGGCAGGCATTTTATTCCAAAGAACATTTCCTGGTGGGCTGTATGTAGCCTTGGAGGCTGGTTTTGAAAACCCCAGGGCTTCTCCTGATGCCTCTGACACTTTCCCATGATCCCCTGAGGTTACTTTCAGCAGTCACAGGGAGGCCTCAAAAGAGACATAAAGAGAGGGATGGGGGAGGTGGAAGGTATAGCGAATGCGATCATAGAGTGGGAAGAAAGAGAGGGAGGAGAGAGAGAATATATGGATGTAAAGAGAAAGATTGTGCAAGGGGAGAAAAAGAGCGGGCTGGTTTGAATATGTTTCCCAGGACTGAATTTAGTTCCCCCGTCTACCCCTAGAATGGACACATGGGGCTAATAGTGATATGATATGGCATACCTGATGTTCTCTGGCATTGTAGAATTATCATTCTTTTGGGGGGAATTACATTGTGTTTTCTCCATACATATTCTTGGCATTATAACACCTTGCATGGATGGTGCCTTTTTACTACGTTATCATTTAGGAGAGAGGTCTACATACAGCAGGTATGGCCCGTGCAGGTAAGAGCGGTGGGGTGGTGGTGGTGGGGGAGGCGACCGATGATGACGGTTGCAAATTTAAAAAATGAATAAGCCACTTACCTTGTGCTCACTGCATCGCTAACCTTGCAATGAGGGCGAGTGCAAGGTAAGTGGATTTAGTTTTTTTGTATTTAAGTGTCCCTCATTGTCATCTGTCAACTCCCCCCACCCCCACCCCCACCACCACCACCCCTCCTCACCACTCTTAACTGACGGGACACGCCTGGTCTACAGTTAGTGTTACTTATTGTTTAATTACAATTAGAAAAAATGCTTTAAGGTGAAAACTAATTAGCTGCTGTTTCCAAACCTCATTCAAAGGAATGTCAATTTAGTATCAATAATACTGAAGAAAAGGACACTGACTTCTATAGTGGCTTCAGATCTCCAGCTATGCATCTGTTGTGCTCAACTAAAACACAGTTGCTTACTGATAACAACTTAAATCAAGGTTAAAAAAAATAAAACTTGCGTCTTCAGAGGTCGACAAACTGTCATGCTTAGGTGCTCCTGTGCCACATATGCATGTCTGTGCGTGAGTAAGGAAATATCAAGCTTGTTCAAATACTGCACAGAGAAATTAGGTAACAAGTGACTTGTTTCAGTCATCTTCCAAACATGCCTATTGCCCTTTCAGTGGTTTGTAGTGCAGCGCTCTTCTGAAGTAACTCCGTTGTCCAATTCCTTGCAGTGTCCTTATCTGCTCCACTAATCTCCGACTCACTGACCAAGGGATGTACGACTTTTACAGCCCGCAGTGGCCCGGCTGACTATACTTACACAAGAGTTAAAGGTGATATTTTCAGTTGCTAGTTACAAAGCCGTGCAGGCACAGAAGATAAGACGGTCGTCGCCCTGTGGGGATTATAAGTAAAATGCTCGAATAATTACTTTATCGAGCTGGGGCTTTTCTCTTCTGTAGCTCGTTATTGAATCCTCTGTTTGCTGCGTTACTGTACTCCACTGTTTATGAAGGGATAACCTTTCGCACGCGGAGCCGTGTGCCTGTGAAAACTTATTCCAGCAAGCATTCTCGTCTGCGGTGTCTACTCCGTTATTTTGAGCTGCGGGTGCAAGAAAATGTTCCCAATGAAGACGGGAAAATATGAGCTTGTCCCATTGCGCAAGAAACGTGTAAAAGAAAGCACCTGTGGCCTCATTTAGAGAAGTGACGCATCGCTGCATGAAAGCAGCGATGCGTCACTTCTCAGTGCGCCCTCCTTGCGACATGATTGGTGCGTCATATTTACTGTATGACGCATCATGTCGCAAGGAGTTATTTCTGACGTATCTGTATGGCGCAAAAGTGACGCATTGCTGGAGTGGGTCACAAAAGTGAATCAACTCCAGCAATGTGTCCTTTCACATGGGGCAAGCCCCATGTGAAAAGGCCTGTGTGAGTCTTATGCCTGCTGTGAGGCAGGCGTAAGATATTGACACATTTGTATCTAGAAGTGGCGCAGTGAAATCTTATAGATTTCACTGTGTCACTTCTACGACCCTTTCTTGCGCCGGAACGCCCCTCTGCCTACATTATACCTGGCGCAGGTATAATGTAGTGCAGGGGTTTACAAAGTGACGTATCTACCTAGATGTGTCACTTTGCAAATATGGTGCAACGAGGCACATTTTTTATGCTGCAAGTGCGTCACAAAAAGTGACGCACCGGCGGCGTAAAAGTGACGCACGGCCTCATAAATGAGGCCCCATATTTTCAGTTCAAAGCACTTTACTGATCACCTGGCTCTACTTTGAAGAACATTTAACATTAATACAGTAAAACTTTATTGCCTTATAACACAAGTTTAGTTATTCAAGCCTTCCCGCGTGTTGCATGTGCTGCGAGATGAGGGTCTAACGGATGATGGCCATCTATCTCCTTACGAAACGGATAAAGATGGCCTGGCAACTTGCACAAAACGCTTGTAATCTTACGTGCAGGCATTTTTGTCTCACGTTCTGAAGCATTACTTGTTTGTGTCATGGTTATATAGCGTGGTGCTAGGCCCAACAAGCAGCGAAGGGCTTTTCAGAAGACATTCTTAGTATGGAGCATCAGCCCATCCACGAGACACAGTTCTCGGAAAAGTATGGCGAGTCGGCTCGGACAAAAGAAAAAATATATAATGGGAGATTCGGTGGGATGGACATGACACGTAGTAAGGACGGTGTTATATGCCGAAGTGTTAAGCATTATTATACGAGGTAGGGGAGATAATGTGCTATTTATTTCCATACTCGCAGAATTGTCCCCACACCCATTCCGAACATTGTGGAAATTCTACGAAGTTCGAGGAAAAAAAGTCCATTAACTGGTTTATCTGAAATAATGATTTCTGTGCGCTATTAGAAAAGTGTTTTTTTTTTTGTAATAAGAAGAGAATCAACGGCACCGGTTCTGCTACTGTTCAGATATGTCAAAAATGCCAGCGAAAGGTTTCGTAATTACGAGCCTAACCTCTATATGCTGCAGAAAGTGCTGCTGGTAATCCCATTACCAGCTCAGCCATTGTTGATTCATTGACTGACTAAAATCGTACTTGGAATCTAATTTGTTCACGTTCCAAAGCCTGGATTAAATCCTAGGTCTCCAGGTTCCAATTTAGCTAATAGACTACATCGGCTCCATTAACACACGTGCACTGCCAACTTGGAATATGTTAAATCAAACATTTAACTGCTTGCATATATATGCTAAATTGTTTTCCATTTTCATTCCAATGTTAATGTTCGCGATAAAGAATCGAAGAAAGCTTACAGAATGAATAGGTAGCAGAATACAATAGTTCATGCCAAGGTCACGTGCTGCAGATAATGCCCAGGTCCTGCTCCCTCAGTCTTGAATGTTCAGCTGTACCAGCTCTTTTTCATTATAAGACCATAAGTGAATCTTGTTTTTCTGTCAGTAAATGAGTTCTAATGATTTCTCTTTTGAGACCAATTATCTATGTGCTAGATGATATGCATTAGTTAATGATTAATCTTTTGGTTATTATTGCGTTATTTAAAGTGTGTTTTTCTTATGGACTTATTTATGAGAACAAGTGTTGAAATACGCTGACATTTAAATCAAGGTATTATTATGATTTCTAAAAGCTTTGAATTATAACCAATAAGGGAATGGCTCTTGTAACCATGGCATCACGAGAACAAAGAGATCTAATGGTGATGTACAGCTCCCATTCGGTGTCCAAAGAACAAAGGCAATCCAGATGCAAGACTCAGCAAGGCAGGCCACGACCTTCATCAGAATGGTGACCTTGATTCAGATGATCCACTAGTCACGACTTTCTGTACCAGTGACTGGAGAAAATGACTTCATAATCGTTAATAAATAAAAAAAAACATGGCTCACTACACATTGTGAAAAGATTTCAAACTCCTACAGGTCACAAGAGAAAGCATGATTTTCAGCAGATGTGCAGGTTACGGAATGATTGATGGATGTGTTTGCTTAATGCAAACGTCCATTGAATTGTTGCTGCTCCTGGTGGCCTCTTTGAATCCTTACCGATACCTCTGACAGTGGTCCTGAACTCAGCAGCAAAACTCTCTGTAAAGTGCGGATCGGAATGATGAAAGAGACGTTTCAGGTAAATTAGAGTACGCTTTGATCCTAGTTGTCAGCATAACCACGGTTATCAGGGAAGCACAACTGTTGAATGAGCAATTCAACAGTTGGAGCTTCAAAGAGTGGCAAAGAACTTTAACGATACAACTTTGAAAGATAACATGTACAAAGCTGTGCATGCTGAAGTATGACATACAATGCAGAACACAATAAAGAGAAGTAGATATGGAAGACAGAAATAAGCAAATCAACATTAGGTAATGAGAATATTTATTTGTATTTATTCATTTATTGTTTTAAAGAGCGCGAACCAGACCTGTGAAGGTATCAGAGCGCTTTACAGTAGTATCAGGTGGGATACATAACAAAGGGGGGAGGAGAGTCCAGGGATAAGGGAACAAATAGCAACAGTATATTGTAAACACAACAATCATAATATTCGACTACTATAAGGGATAGGAGCAAAAGCTAGGAAATAAACTAGAAAAGCAGTCTCATCACCCAGAAGGATTCTTCAAAGTGCAGGGTGGGTAACATAGGGGAAGGCAGCCAAGGAATAGTGCAATGATGATAGGTAAAGTCAGGTTGAGGGGGTGATTGTAGTGTGAGCTTTAGGAGAGGAATTTCCCCATTAGGAAAGATTTGGTCTCCTTTTTGAAGTGGGCTAGAGACGGTATCCTTCTAACGGCGGGTGGGAGTGAGTTCCATATTCTTGGGGCGGCCCCATAGAAAGCCCGATTGTATGTTCTTTTTTTCTTGAAGCGTGCGGGTTGGAGCAAAAGGGCTCTGGCGGACCGGGAGTTTCTGATTCCTCCGTATAATAGAAGTTTCTGTGCGAGAAAAGCAGGGGACTTGGAATAGAGAGACTTGTGGGTGATGCAAGCCAGTTTGAATTGGATTCTGGCCTCAAGAGGAAGCCAGTTCAGAGCTTTAAGGTGGGGCGAGATGTGGTCAAACTTCTTAGAGCCAGTTAGAATCTGGTGGCGGCGTTGAGGCAAGCTTTCAAGGGTGCCAGAGAGATCTTGGGTAGGCCTGCGAGAGGGGAGCAACCATATTCTAGTCGAGAGATGACAAAGGCCTGGATAGCAGATTTTAGATCAGGAGGGTCGAGGAAAGGTTTCAGGTTACCTATGTAGTTCAGGTAGAATCTGGGGGTTTTGGCCATCACGTTGATATGGCCCCGCATGTTCAGGTTGCCGTCTAAGGTGATTCCCAGGGATTTAGCAGAGTTCACATTGGTAGGTGAGCAGTTTAGCGCTGTGGTAGCCTTGGTCCAAACTTGAATGCCACAATAAACCATTCTTAAAAAGCTCCATTAGCTGCCACAAAATGCATGAATCAAGTTCTTGCTAGGATGTCTTCATTAAGAAGCACTTCATTTAGTCAAGCCAGAATGGGCCCTAAACTGCTGCTGATTTTGGGAGACTTTAATGATCTCAGAAGCAGTAGATTGCCGCTCAAGGCAGGTGCCAACAGAGAAATCAACTGAGGACTTTAAACTGAACTGAATTTTCACTATAACTGTGCCAGCATTCTGGATCTCTCTATCTCCTCAATTATTCAAACAATCATTCTTGATATCAGCCTGCAGCAACTTAAAACATTTCTTATTCCGCTGCTTCTAGAAATATTAATTGAACAGTTGTATTCAAAATAGGTTCCCTACTGCCTTTACTAGTGCTGTCTTATCCCAGCCTCAATGTCGTTACATTTTTAATTGCCTTTGATCTTCTAACTTGCTCATAATATAGGGTACCTGAAAGATAGAGCATTAAACTGTGTGTTTGCTCATCATCATACCTTTTCCTTTTTGTGTGACATTACAAATCCTTTGCTGAGATTTAGAGGTCTTGATCACGAGCAGAGAAACCATTTACTGAACTTTACTGTAGCCAGTCTAGATTTTCACCCACCTGTGTGGAATTATATTTTTTGAATTTCTGTTAGAGGAGATTAACAAGTAGTCTTGTGGTCCAGTTCACCTCAGGCTTCCAGAATCTCACTTTAGTAACTGTTAATAAGACAAGAAAATGAACTGCTTAGGAACAGCACATCACCTAGCCACTCACATTCACCAGCTTACAATCGCCCATTCTACATTCACCCAAGCCTTACTACCTATATTCACCCATCCAAACGCCTACATTATCCAACCATCCATATACTCAAATGTACCCAGCATTTCAGTCATTGACAGTTCACAATTAGCCCACTCACACTCATTCAATCCACTCACTTCCTGTTCATTACTTTTTTTCTTAAGAGGTTTTCAAAGCATCGTAATTGTAAATCAAGTAGCTTGAGAATGCCTTACTAAATGTTCCTATCCATTAGAACTATCCCATATTCAAACACCCATCCCCTACATCATCCACCATATACTTACATTCACGCGCATGTCTACATTCAAACACCATTAAGCAACCACTCCAATTCAACATTCATCCATATACTGTCCCACATTCACCCACTGATGTACGCATTTCCTTCAAGTCTAGTTAACCCAATCACTTACATTCACCCACCTAATCACCTACATTCACCCACTGTAAGAAATTGTGTTTTTAGTTGAGGGTGGTGGCAACCCACCTTAAGTAATGAAAACAATCCTTGTCTGTGTGACTGACTGGAGTAACTGAATAAACCTGAGCTCAACCCCTTGTTAGTAAAAGGCACAGAGCAGATAACTTACCTCAGAGTCAATGCATGAGGCATTCATGCAATGCAAAAGCAGTAATAACGTTTATTTGCAACACAATAAAGATCCTAAACAAATATAGAACAATAGAGTAAAGTTTAATTAATAAAATGACACTAACATGACAAAACTCCAACAAGGGGAATAAAAAATCGTGAATGTTAAATGAAAATAGAGCCAAAAAGCTTTAAATGGCACCCACGATCAACTGGTTATGGTAGAATGGGATATAGGCTTGATTTGACACCGTCGGCAATGATGAGCAGCTCAGATTGATAAATCGGAGGTTTTGCCTTGGAACTGACTCTTAGAAATAGAATTTAGAAATCCTCAGTGGGGCAATCCAGCAGGCTGCAGCAGAAGAGGGCTCCATGAGGCTGGATAGATGCTTTTGGACAAGGTCTCAGAGAAGACTGTGTTAGACCTGGCATTCTTGGAGTGGGGTTATTTATTTCATTTCATTACATTATTTTATTTAGGGTCTCCCCCTAGCCTTTTGCCTCAGACCTCCTGATTTTGCTGGCTGTGGGATTCTGTGCATTTTACCACTGCTGACCAATGATAAAGTGCTTGGCTCTCTCCTTAAATCATATTAGATTGGCTTATACCCAATTGACATATTTAATTTACTTGTATGTCCCTAGTAAAGTGCACTACCTGTGCCCAAGGCTTGTAAATTAAATGCTACTAGTAGGCCTGCAGCACTATTGTGCCACACACTTCAGTAGCCCTTTAAACATGTCTCAGGCCTGCCCTTGCAGCCAGACCCAAACTTTCCTTTTCAGGTTTTGCCTACACTGCTTGTGAAATCTATTGTATTTAATATAATGGTAATGGTAGTATGTTTTAATGGTATCAGTGTGTCAACAGTAGCAGGAAGAACTCATAGACACTAAATAATACTTTAAAAACATGATACAGAAGGCATTTATTGCTGAGAAATAACAGACACCCGGCATTGCCACCAACTGTGTTTAAAAAACATGATAGAAGGCATCTATTACTGAAAAAACAGACTCCTTGCACTACCAACACCTGCAGTTGAAAGATCTGAGAGGAGACTCATACGCCCTACACTGCATTTGGCGTTCAGGGAATGCATAATGCTTCCTGCATTGACTTGATCAAAACAATTTCAGAAAAAAAAACACATGGTCCTGAAGAATTCTGTCACAGGACAGCAATAAACATTATTTTTCTACAGTTCTGAGTCCTGAAGAGAACCTCTAATCAATACTGGGTTCGAAACCCGTCAGCGGCTTGATACCTAGAGTGTGCCTATGTAAAAGAGAAATACAGGCTCACAGAGAACGAATGGCATGAAATATATTCAATGGTCAGATCCCTGTTTAAGGCCTTAAACTAGACAAAAGGTTTAGTTGACACCCCTGGGTTGTAAGCCAATAATGCAGGGGCTGAGTAATGTAATTTCACATGGTACCCCTTTGGTTGCTTTTAAATCATGAACTGACATATTGAATGTTATATGTTTTTGTTATTTTTTTTGTACTGTAAATTAACTCACAATAGTTTCAATGCATTGATGTTTATTTGATGTGGGATATTTAATGTATGAATTAGTATTCTGTTACATGAAGATGTCTCCCCTCTGTCATTGACAGTTGTCAGTGGAATGGATAATTATTTATGTACAATGTGAAAATTAAAGGGTGAGCACAATAATTAAGTTGTGTGATCACACAATGAAATCATGATGTTGTTACAATGGAGTCAGCACTGGTATTTGTTTGTTCTTTGGACTTTAAGAAACTTGGCATTTTTCTGCCCAGGCATTTGGTGCCTGCAGCCTGCATCTGTGTCACATGAGTGGGTGTATCTGACAGTTAAGGTTTGTGTTTTTCTCTTAGACAGCCATACATAATCAGGAGCTTAGGTATGACTGGGTGGCCCATGACTGACAGGATGAGATGTTGGAGTTGGGCCTCGCCCCACTTACACTTGAATACGCTGTGCGCTGTCTTCTCACACAGGACTGCATCCCCCCTGTAGTTAGTCCAGAGCCAGGGCAAGGAAGGCATGCCTCTAGAAGTTTTTCCCTGCTTCAAAGGCACAACTGTGTATACATACTGGTACACTTCTAGACATGTGGATATTCTGCAGCAAAAAGACTGCTGTGCTACTGAAAGGGCTGCCACTCATCAGACTGCGGACCTGAAACAAACTTGCTGCTCTTCAGTGCTGACCTGCTGTCCTCCATCCTGGGTGACAAGGACTGGCCCTGCATCTCTTGAACACAGAACCCAGAGTTACTCCAAGGGCCAGTTGGTTGGACTCCTGATCTGAGGCCTCAGGAAGACAACACGCTTCCAACAACCTTGCACATGATCTTGGACTCTTCAATTTGTGAGTCTACCCTGCCAAGTGGTTTCACCCTAGTCCTGGACCCTTGGAATCAGACTTAAGGTGCTCTGCCAGCCTCTGTTGATCTAGCAGAAAAGATGCATCACTTCTGCTACACACTGCAAACTGAAGCAGAACTGACACATCGCTGCTGCTGCATGGAGTGGACCCATCACAAAGACGTGCTCCCCCTATGCAGCCCCATTAGAGCCACTGCTACGCAATGCATCCTCAGTGCAGGCTCTCGCATCCCTCGTCAACAATAGCCTCAGCGCTGCCAGACTCCGCTTTGCAGCCTCGCTGCTCCTTGGAAGCGTGAAAGGAAATGGGTAACCCAATATACCCTTGTAGGCTTGGGCAGTGAGCAATTGAGGTAAAGGGTGGCTACAAGGGATTTAGTTTGTCTATTGACTTGTGATCAATTTGTGAGTTAGTTAGCAGAAATCTAACTCTAATGTATCCATAGGATAACAACAAAGCTATTCTTTGATGAAAACAATCAGTGATAAGTGAGAAATAAGGGAAAAGGCATACGGAAAAGTAATTTTATCTGGAAAATATTGTAATGAATCAATCAACACATAAATATATATGCGGGGATATAATGAACAAATCAAGGAAAAGCAAAAAGTGTTATGGACAGAAGTATGCACAAATCAACAAGTCAGTTCATAACAATTCATCAACTCCTGTAAATTATAGGCAATAACCAAGTCAAACACTATACGATGATGAAGAGGTCGACGTTTCGGTCTTGGTTGCAGATGTCTAAAAGACCATCATCAGGACAGAAATGTTTTTGCAATGAGTGCCCCTCTGTGATATGGCTGACCGATGTTATCGAGCTCTTACACGGAACACGCCTCGTACAAGCGCTTGCCGAATCATAGATCGCGCCTTCCGCTGACCTGACAATTTTGCCGGTCACAGATTCCAACATTGCATCTGGGCAACTGTATGCCACAGGCCAGAGCGTTATTGCTATCCATCCTTAGTGACTCATCCATTCGAGTATCTTTCGCCATATCACAGAGGGGCCCTCCTTGCAAAAACATTTCTGTCCTGATGATTGTCTTTCAGACATCTGCAACCAAGACCGAAACGTCGACCTTTTCATCACCTCCATAAGCAATTTATCTGCACCAAGAATTAACCATCGTACAGTGTTTTACTTGGTTATTGCCTATAATTTACAGGAGTTGATGAATTGTTATGAACTGACTTGTTGATTTGTGCATACTTCTGTCCATAAAACTTTTTGCTTTTACTTGATTTGTTCATTATATCTCCACATATATATTTATTTGTTGATTGATTCAATACAATATTTTCCAGATAACATTACTTTTCCGTGTGCTTTTTTCCTTATTCCTCACTTATCATTGATTGTTTTCATCAAAGAAAAGCTTTGTTGTTATCCTATGGATACATTAGAGTTAGATTTCTGCTAACTAACTCACAAATCGATCACAAGTAAATAGACAAACTAAATCCCTTGTAGCCACCCTTTACCTCAATTGCTCTTTGGAAGCAACACATTGCTCCTACAGCACGCCGCATTCTCGACACTGAACTGCACAGTACAAACCCTGTTGATGGTATCCTTCAAGACGGTGCAGGCCCATGCATCGTAGCTTTGCCGCAGCTCAAAATCAATGCATCGCTTTGGCTATGCTGCGCATCTTCAACATGAATCCTCGCAACATTCCGCAAACCATGATGTAAGGTACTGAGTTGAGCAAGCATAACTGGGCCCCTGCAGACGGCCATGCTACATTATGGTCAGCCTAAACATGTGACTTTGTCCCATCCTGGTGCGACCAGATATTCACAGTTGGTGCTTTGTGCTTTTTGGTACCATTTCCACTAAAATATTTAAAATTGCATATCTCCAGTTCTACTGAGTGGATTTTTGTCATTTTGGTCTTGTGTTATTCAAGGTTCTATTGTTCTATCTTAGTGTGAGATCATTTTTGTGTGACGTTTTCACTTTATTACTGTTTGAAATGTTACACAAATACTTTACACATTGCCTGTAAGTTAAGCCCGACTGCTCTGTGCCAAGCTACCGGAGGGATAAGCACAGGTTAAATTAGGGTTGGCTTATCCCTTACCCTGACAAGGATTGTGACTGCTGCTTGACCAGTGCGTATATCACCAGTCAACCACCAACCCAATTTTGATACACACTGGATTATGGTGGAAATTCTCCAAGGGGGAGAAATTCCAAATGTTGTGCCTAGGAAAGGATCCATTGCCTAGCAAATGCTCTTTGCACCTTCACCCACTCAAGAGTTGTCATATTTAACCTCAGTCACATTTTTTAAGCTCCAACTCCTCTTGTGGGGTAAGCCTGCAGGCTGTAGCCAAAGGGGTCCAACAAGAGCAGATAATGTCTCATGTGAAGTCCCACTGATAAGGATTTGCTGCCACAAGAAAACTCTGAGCGTGAGAAACCTGAATGTGCAGCCCAGCAGAAACACGCCTTGGTTGATTGTCTAGTCAGGTTTGTCCCAGTCTTCTGGAAGTCTTTGGAGCCAAAATGTTTATAAGTACCAGGTTCCCAAGCATGGTAGGAGAACTCCAGCCAGACACAGCCAAGGTTTCCAGGACTTTAGGAACAGAACTTGAGAGTCAGGGCTTGCCCCAGCAGGGGCTAACAGTAGGGTCTAGGTCACGTCCAGGTGGAAATGGTGAGTTGCGGTAAAAGGTCCCTTGTACCTTGTTGAATCCCTGTAGTGTAAACAGGAGGTCAGTTGTGTGACCCTTGAAGACTACTTCTTTGTCCTGGGTACAAAAGAGAGCAGGTTCAATCCTCCAAGGCTCTTCTTAGGGTCACATACAGCAGGCTCAGTCCTCTTCTGATCTTTCTGAAGTTCAATAGTGTTCTAGGGGTTACTGGGGATGCAATTTATGCCTGGCACCTGCTTGTGGGTGGGGGTGTGTCCTGGCTACTCCCTAACTAATGGGGTAAATGTTCACAGGGATACCCGACCCACTTTACATCCTTTTCTGTGTATTACTGCAAACAATCCCACAGTGCCCCCCTCTTCCTAATCCAAGATAGTGAAACCCTTTTCCCCTTGTGCAGAGCCTGTGTGCTCAATACAGAGCAGTATCCAGGAAAATGAGCAGTGCCTCCACTGTGGTCACTTTAAACTACTTGTGGGTCCAGCTCCCCTGAAACTGGGGTTGGTGCCTGCTTAACTGGTGTAACAAAAGATGAGACCTGCCAAGGTGTCATCTAAAATCTGACAGTGACAGAGGTCCGGGTTCCTTCAAAGTAAATTAAGTTAATGGGCACTGCCCAAATGGTCATCCTGCCAGAGGGACAAACACCTCACCACAACTAGACATTTGTCTCTGCTCTGGGAGCAGTTTTTGCACCCAATTCAGGGCCTGAACACACAGAGGGCTGCAGATAGAGGCTAATGCAAATTAACGTACAGAGGCTTTCTGCAGAGAAAAGGTGACATCCTAAACATATTGTTTCCTTAATATTTATTAAAAATCTGAATTCATCTTTGAATTGGACTTTCAATAAATAATACAAAGAGCCATGGAGAATAGTGTCATGGTAGTTCCCTCACACAGTTAGCATTATTACATTTAGTAGTACTTCCCAGTGTTTCTATACTGAACAAGCAGCCTCATATTGGGAATAACGTTTAGGTGCTAGTCAGTGTAAGGACATATTTTACATTTCTTACTGGTATTTTTCATACAGGTACCCTGATATAGGCTCAGATAGTAATCAGACCTTTCACCTACATATCCCCTGCCATTACACTACATACTGGTTTTGGTACTGACCTTTTACCTAGTTACGGTACTGCTTCTATGACGGTGTTTCTCCGAAAACTAACTTCATTCACTATGCATAAGGATTATTGGAATTTTGGCAGGTCTATCATCTTCTGCATAAAAACTATGTATGATGGTCATTCCTTCCACCATCCTCGTCTGACATGACGCAGCAAGGTGAATCCCCTGAGAGTACCACTTTGGGTATATAAACACCATATCTTTGCTGAGGCAGGGAGAGCAGAAAAAGGACTTCCTTGCTGACACACTGATGCAAGACTCGAAGGTTCCTGCAGGCAGACACTCCAGCTTGCAGTGGTCTGACATCCCTCACAGGGTGTCTACCTCGAGACCAAGATGGGGTCTTACAGTCTCTCACTTCAGGTAATGGGGTTAACTTTATCTTAGAGAGAATATGGCTCTACACCTACATACATACTAGGTACACTTAGGTATCTAGTTAGGGTCGCATCATAGGAGTACGCATTATTACAGTCATGATTTTTATATATCTGTCTGTATTCATTGTTTTAACTCTATGGTAGGAATCTATCATCCTTTTACATTGTTGGTGCTTATAATTATGTATATATGTTTCTGTCTTATGGTTGTTTCAGCACACCTATTTTACACTAGAATGACACTGGTTCAATAAATGCTTATTGAAAACGTCCCCACTGTTTATTCTGTGTATCTCTCTGAGACAAAGTGAGCATGAGTGACTGATCGAAAAAGTACTGCACTGTTTCCACGATCCCTGATGGGACAGAGTTGACATGTTTGTTAGTTGCCAATAACTATTCTCTCCTTGGAAAGAGGGGCTTTTAGTGGCACTGTGAGCTATCTGGTATACGAGCAAACATCCCCGGTGGATGTCTGGAATCATTCTGGTCACCAATCCCACAGTCTATGTTTGTTTAAATGCACAGACCCTATATAGGGTAATAGGAGCTACACAACATTACTTCTAAATACCATGCTCCTTGGCTTAAGGGATGTGAGGCCAACAGAGGGATGACTTATTAGTATTTAAAAGGAAGGTTTTGATCTGCCAAAATAGTTTATTTTTACACTGTAAATTGAAGTTTTTCACTGCTACAGTCAGGCTACAATGGTAAGCCTGAAGCCATGTTTACACTGCCACTCTAGTGGATGGAACATGAGTTGCTGCAGTTCACTAGTGGCAGTTAACTTACAAGTTCTGGATACACCTTTCACCATATTAGAGAATTATACATACATTAAATATGCCAATTAGGAGTATACATATTCAATCATCTTAGAAGGGTGTGTACAGGTACTTTACCAATGATAGGGAGATGTAAAGTGCGCTGATTTCTATCACCAGCAAAAACGTGTTGGGCAGAAATGTGGGGGTGCACCACACAAAAGATGGTCATTTCCTACACCCACCCACTCACACTAATTCATCTAACCAGATTTTCCATAGCTGCTCACCTGTACCCACTTTCTCACTCACTCCTTGCATTCACTGACTTACCAAGCCTGACAAGTACACACAAACATGCCCAATTAACACTCACTTTCACTACTAATAAGCAAGAACTCTTGGCCTTACTGGTGCTTAGTACTTCTTCACTTCTATTTCAAATCTAGTAGAGTCTGAGGTTCTTGTAATCCACTTTAGACCACACACCAATAATTTGTGAATCTTTAAAGGAATACAAATAAATTAGAATGTCTCTTGGTGTTTTAAGTATTTTTTATACACCTTAAAGGGTTATGTATTTGTGAATGACAACACCTTTGAACATATCACCAGAGCTATTCAAATACATATCATTAGTAACTGCCGTAAAGTTTGCCAAATGCATAGAATTAATTGTATGCAGAATAAACATTATCATATGCTATATTTTGATATATATTTGTTCAAGCCCCTCTTTTCAATTTGAAAATTGCTTGTTACCATCAATATTTTATTGGGAGCAAAAAACATGCACTTTCCTGTCCTTACATTTGAATTCTCACTGCACAGCCCAGAAAGGTATGGTTATACCTAAGTACAAGTTATGTGTGAAAATAGACGGATTCTACTTTGTGATTAACAAAACGTGAATTTGCACTTATAGATAGAGTTACTCGCACTTAGGATTACATTAATGTTTAATTCGAAGTGTGAGAATATCTCCTCACACGGACTAGTTGTAGGAATTTCAAGGCATCTGACAATTCTATTCAACACACACAAGCTTTCAGGAATGCGAATATTCATAAACATTTTGCATGTAGTTTCCTGTCTTAAAAATGGCTGTGGATTTATTCCTCTACATGGCAGAAAAATAGGTGTTTAAAGGTCAATGAACCGGAAGGAATCAGAATTAGTGGGAAGATGTTTTTTCCATGTCAAAATTTACCCCTTACATAAAAAGCCCCAAACATCCACAAATTCACTGGTTTATTACAGTTACGCATTAGAAAATAAACATTTCTTACTTTTCTGGTATATAAATCGTTGTCTATGTGAATATTCCTAGGAAGCTACAGCAGCTGTAGCTTCTTAAACCCGAAAATAGGAATTATTAGAAATTATAACATGTTTTTAAGTTCAGGAGTAACCACTGCAGAAAACTGATGCAATCTGAAATGCTACCAAAGTGTTCTCCTCGGTATTCCAATTGTAGCCTACAACTGCCATGATTGTATACAAATGTTTCTCAAATGCTAAACCTGTAGCAAATAAACATCTCCCATTGGTTCCATATTCTAGATAAAGTTTCCCAAAAACAGGCGCATGTTTGGATCTAGCTCATACTTAGAAAACGTGTAAGGATAAATAAGCTTTGAGCGTAAAGATAAATATATGCCTATCTAATGGGAAACTCTGTTTTTCATATGTACCCTCGGTGGGTTACTAGTGCTATGAATTTTCATTAATAGTAGTGGCCTCGCTCATCTAGGGGCTTTTCCATCAATAGGGTAGCAGTGGCACCTGGGCCCAGAAGTGTCAGAGTGAACTGCACCCTAGTTATGCTTTTTACTACCTGACCACGGTGCGTTATCGCTAATGGCACCCTGGTTGCGCCATTGGTTTCTGCACGTGGATCAGAGAAGCAGACTTTGCTGCCATTCTTCCTGCAATCCACTTCCCATTCGATGATTTAACAATGGAACTGCAAGGGGGAAATCAACTAAACGACAGGTGTCCAATGGCTGATTTCTGTTAAAGTTTCTCAACTACTATTGATTGGATAAGATGTTCCTTGTAACACCACCATCTCGCAGCAGCACATGCAGTGATTAAATATGTAATTGAGGGAGTTCCATGCCAATGCGTAGAGCAGAATCCAAGGGCAAGTTAGCATAGCTTTATGTCATAAAGTATTGCACCCCTTGGGCAAGTTCATTGTAAAGATGTCCATATTTAGCACATCGGTAGCTGTTGTACTTGGAAGCAAATGCAGTTAAAATAGTCATCTTTAATCAGTCACGGCTGCTGCAAATAGAAAAAGGTGGGCGGGATTAATAAGAAATAAAAAAAAAGACTTACCTGATGCTGCCAGCCGCCACACACCTTGGTGCTTGTCTGCTCTCCTGCTGCTTTCACTAGTCCCTGGGACACCATCACAGACTTCCCATTCAATCCAGACAATGCTCTTATGTCATGAGAGCAGTGCCGGGATTTGCCTGAGGAGGCTGGTTTGGTACTCACTCACACAGAGAGCCTGTGCCATTTCTCCACCCGGTTGTGGAACACAATTGGTTCGGGGAAACCTAAGACCGCATGTCTGTTTGGCTGTCATAAGTAACCCTGGGCAAAGCACTACGCTACGCTCGGGTAGCTTGCGAAGTTTGCACTACTTCGCACTACGCAAACTGCACGTAGCACAGCGCAAACACACGTAGCGGTAATTTTTTGCTTGCTCGCGGTCCTCAACGTCAAGTTGGCGACTGCGAGCAAGCAAAATGACATCCCGGCAAGACTTTTTCCTCGTTTGCGATCAGCAACATCAAGTTGCCGATCGCGAGCGTCGAAAATAAACCTCCCGGTGAGTACTTCCAAATGAGGTCGCACACTGCTCGTCCCATCAGCGTGTGACCCCGGAGCATGATGGTCGATGTAGTAGGTATCAGCGGGTGCGCTTCTACCTGAGTCTTGAATCTTGAGGGTGTTCACTGATGTGCTTGCCATCCCTGGACACGTGTTTCGCGTTCATTAACGCTCGTCAGCAGGGATTAGGCGTGTGCACGGGGTTGCTGCGTGGGCTGCCGAAAATATTCGTAGGTCCAGATACCTCTTATGGCGCGCAGGTGCGGAATCTCGAGGTCGTCACCTCTACCGGCTCAAGGGAGCCTGTATAAATAGTACTTCCAAATGAGGTCGCACACTGCTCGTCCCATCAGCGTGTGACCCCGGAGCATGATGGTCGATGTAGTAGGTATCAGCGGGTTCGCTTCTACCCGAGTCTTGAATCTTGAGGGTGTTCACTGATGTGCTTGCCATCCCTGGACACGTGTTTCGCGTTCATTAACGCTTGTCAGCAGGGATTAGGCGTGTGCACGGGGTTGCTGCGTGGGCTGCCGAAAATATTCGTAGGTCCAGATACCTCTTATGGCGCGCAGGTGCGGAATCTCGAGGTCGTCAACTCTACCGGCTCAAGGGAGCCTGTATAAATAGTACTTCTAATTGAGGTCGCACACTGCTCGTCCCATCAGCGTGTGGCCCCGGAGCATGAGGGTCGATGTAGTAGGTATCAGCGGGTGCGCTTCTACCCGAGTCTTGAATCTTGAGGGTGTTCACTGATGTGCTTGCCATCCCTGGACACGTGTTTCGTGTTCATTAACGCTCATCAGCAGGGATTAGGCGTGTGCACGGGGGCGTGGGCTGCCGAAAATATTCATAGGTCCAGATACCTCTTATGGCGCGCAGGTGCGGAATCTCGAGGTCGTCACCTCTACCGGCTCAAGGGAGCCTGTATAAATAGTACTTCCAAATGAGGTGAGATTCTCAACGCGGGGAGGTCAGGTTTCTCATTGCGAGTGGTCACGTATGCTCGCGACCGCTCGCGATGAAAAACTACCAGTCCACGTTGAGAAAGATGCCGCTCGAGTAAAAATCTACTCGAGCGGCAGAAAACTACAGCTCACACTGTGCAAGATGCCATTTTCAATGACTGCACAGAGCTGGATGCTTGTCCGCAATCATTGAAAACGGCATCTTGCACAGTGCGAGCAGGGTACTACGCAGTTCGCGTAGTGCTACGTGTAGCTAGCGTAGTGCGAAGTGCACTTTGTTTAGCTTTGAGTAGCTTTGCGTAGCGCTACTTCGCAAACTACACCCAGCCCTAGTCATAAGACAGCCGGCCAAACTCACATGTGCACATACAATGCCCACAACTCCTCCATGCCATGTCCCTGCCCTGCCCCTCCCTACACATGCATGTCTCAACCAGTCACTTTAAAAATAAAATTATAGTAAAGCTGTTTTATTAGCATTTTATTTTTCAACAGCTGGCTTTGAGCAGAGGGGTAAAGCTCTCAGCCATTACGGAGGAGTCTTCACTGTCTTTCATTCTTTTTATATTGAACAGATATTTATGGGCTGTTAAAGGGAATTAGATCACTGAATGTAAATGAAAGCTACCAAAAGTCATTCTATTTTATTGTTACACATTTTTCTACACTGTCTATCCGACCCCTCTTCACTTTTTTGGATTTTAAAATTAAATTGAATTCTTTCATTAAAGAGTTATGATTGACTCCATAAGACAACAGTGAGGCTCCTAAATTGCATAATTTTCTTTACATGAACAAATTGATGAGGGGAACCTGGGGCGGCCTGTTCATGCTCCAGATCTATGGATATTCAAGCCTTTGATGTCTGTCACTGTAGTAAGCAATTCCGTACTGTAATGCGTTGCACCACGGAACTATCTGAAAGCGCCCATGTGCATCATTATGCTCCTGCTGGAAGATTCTCACTGTCGGCAGAGGAAACCAAATGCCTTTTGACTTTAAAGTTTAAATGCTCTGCACAGTGGGGAGTCCACAGAGATTTGTTCAAGTTAAATAAGCTTATAAAAAGGCTTTCATCCATAGATAAGTAAAGACCGAAAACAGTATATATGCTCTCCTAAACCAGGAAACCTAAATAGGTTTCTGTGTGTGCTGTATGGCATTTCCTAATTTGCTGTCCGACAAACTAAATGATACTCATTTCACAGCATTGCTCACTTTAAAGTGAATTGTAGACCAATATATTTAAGAAAAATGAGAAACAAGAGATATCGTTGACTTTCATTCAGAATGAGATACTACTCTTAAGGTTGGCATGGATCAAGAAGCACATCTTTAACTATCCTGGATGTACTTGCTTGTCTTCTAAGCTAGTTTATCATCATCTTCTAGAGATCATTTTGCCCTATAGCTTTCCTAATGCACATGTAGAGTGCAAGGACAACTGTTTTGTCCAGGTTTGCCACTGGTTACTGTCACTTTGAGACAGACATATTTCATACTCTACTGCCTCAAACATATTCTGAAATAATTTGTCACACTGATTGGCTTTCAATATCTCTTTTAAGGCACATTCACTCATTTGAAATAAAATAGTTAATAAAGGATAGGCTATTGATCACAGTCTGGAGGCTAGTGCTTATTGATGAACTACTTCCTTGAGATTTGTGCTTGGGACATCCATTTTAGTGCTTGCAGTCTGGGTAAGAAGGTTTTCCCACTGTTGCAAATAAATGGCCTGATCCCTGCATGATTACATATGATAGATTAATATGTCAACAATCTATGGGGGTCTGAGGACTATTATTGATGATCAGTGATGAAGGTAAACGTTTATTGGAAAGAAATCAAGCAACATAGTTAGATACTGTCGGACCTGTCCCTTTTTGCAGGGTTGTTCCCAAATGTTTTGACTTACTCTTGTATTTTTTTTACCTATTTTTGTTAGTGTTAGGACTAAGGGGCCTTTACCACTGCTGATCAGTGCTAAAGTGCATGTACTCCTCCCTGTAAACTTGGTAAGATTGTACTCCTCCGGTTTGGCATATTTAATTTACCTGTAAGTCCATTGTACCGTAGTATCATATATATCCTGGGAATGTAAATTAAGTGCTACTAGTGGGCCTGCAGCTCTGCTTGCACCATCCACAGAAATAGCCTGTCAAACCTGTCTAAGGCCTCTGCCCCAGCAGGGTCTGCATGCACAGTTTACTCCCACAGTGACTTGGTATTTACAGTGCTTGCCAAGTTTGAAACTCCCCTTTTACTACATGTAGGTCACCCCTAAGGTAGGCCCTATGGGCTGGGTGCTGTGTAGGTAAAAGGTAGGACATGTGCCTTTGTTTTGTGGCATATTCTGGTAGTGACAAACAGCCCATTTGGTTTCTCACTGCTGTGAGGCTGCTCCTCTCATAGGTTTCCATTGGGATTCAGTGGTCATTTCTAATCTGGAATGAGTAGCGTTGCCATGTTTGGTATGTTTGGAACAGTGTTGATAAATCCTGATTATTGGTGAAAGCAGATTTTTTTATTACTGACCATGTCATGAGTGATGTAATATGTGACATCATCAGCAATGCATTGCGGGGGCACGAGTTATAGTTACCTCAACTAACTATAACAGCTGAATTTCTTTGGTTTTGTACGAGTGAAATGTCCAACTAACTATAACGTCCCTGAAACCTGTGTTTTTTTCAGTGAATTTCTAAAGTTTTTTAAATGCTAATTTCCAACTATAACATCCCTGAAACCTATGTTTTTTTCCAGTGAATTTCAAAGGTTTTTTAAATGCTAATTTCTAACTATAACGTCCCCGAAACCAATGTGTTTTTCAGTGAATTTCTAAGGTTTTTTAAATGTTCATTTCTAATTATGCCTACATAGGTACGGCATGTATAGAAAGAGGAAGAAAGGCACAGAAAGAAATAAGAGAAATGCAGAAAGAGGCAACAGAAATCCAGAAAGAGGAAGAAAGGTGCAGAAAGAAGCAAGAGATGTACAGAAAGAACCAACAGAGGTGCAGAAAGAGGCCTTGTTGCAAAGTCATCCTGTGCCCTGGGCACCCCCCAACGTTTTGCTGACCGGTACTGGTGGTAATTGACTCTGACTGACCTTGGGCTCTACAATTAGTATACAGTAAAAACACCTACATACACTAGTGTAAACTATGGGTTGGGATACCCCTGTGATTGGCATGACCTCTTCTGTAAGGCTCTAGTACATAATAGGACAGGGGCATTAAAACTACCTCTAAGTCCCTAGCAAATACTAGTGCATGGCAGTTTAGAGGCCTGCAGCCCTTTTCGCACTTGCATGTGTACACTGCTGATCCTGAAGTCAGTTTAAAAGTAGCCCTGTGTGCGCAGAAAGAGACAAGAGAGGCGCAGAAAGAAGCCAGAGAGGTGTAGAAAGAAACAAGAGAAGTGCAGAAAGAACCAACAGAGGTATAGAAAGAAGCAAGAGGGGTGCAGAAATAGGCAAGAGCAGTGCAGAAAGAACCAAGAGATGTGCAGAAAAAGGGAAGAAGGGTGCAGAAAGAAGCAAGAGATGTGCAGAAAAAGGGGAAAAGGGTGCAGAAAGAAAAAAGAGAAGTGCAGAAAGAGGGAAGAAGGGTACAGCAAGAGGCAAGAGGGATGCAGAAATTTGCAACAGAGACATAGAAAGAAGCAGGGGTACAGGGGTGCATAAAAAGGTAAAAGGATACAGAACTTTGCAAGAGAGGTGCAGAAAGAAGCAAGAGAAGTACAGAAAGAAGCAAGAGAGGTGCACAAATAGGGAAGAGGAGTACAGAAAGAAGGATGCGGAAATTTGCAACAGAGGTGCAGAAAGAAGCAAGAGCAGTGCAGAAAAAACCAACAGAGGTGCAAAAAGAGACAAGAGGGTGCAGAAAGAGGTAGGAGAGGTACACAAAGAGGCATGAGGGATACAGAAAGAGGCAGGAGGGGTACAAAAAGAAGCAACAGTGGTGCTGAAAGAGGCGCAGAAAGAGGCAAGAGAAGTGCAGAAAGAACCAACAGAGGTACAGAAAGAAGCAAGAGGGGTGCAGAAAGAGGCAAGAGCAGTGCAGAAAGAACCAAGAGACGTGCAGAAAAAGGGACGAAGGATGCAGAAAGAAGCAAGAGATGTGCAGAAAAAGGGGAAAAGGGTGCAGAAAGAAAAAAGAGAAGTGCAAAAAGAGGCAAGTGAGGTGCAGAAGGAGGCAAGAGAACTGCAGCAAGAGGTGAGGGAACAGATGTACAGACACAGGCAAGAGGGGTGCAGAAAGAGGGAATAAGGGTACAGAAAGAGGCAAGAGGGATGCAGAAATGTGCAATAGAGACATAGAAAGAAGCAAGAGCAGTGCAGAAAGAATCAACAGAGGTGCGGGAACAGGGGTAGAGAAAAAGGCTAGAAACGTGCAGAAGCAAAAGAGGTGCAGAAAGGGACAAGAGAATTGCAGAAAGAGGCAAAAGTGGTACAAAAAAGAGCCAAATGGGAGGCAGAAAGAAGCAAGAGAAGTGCAGAAAGAAGCAACAGAGGTACCAAAAAAGGCAAGAGAGGTGCAGAAACAGGCAAGGAAGGTGCAGACAGAGGGATCAGGGGTGCAGAAAGAGGTAAAAGGGATACAAAACTTTGCAAGAGAGGTGCAGAAAGAAGCAAGAGAAGTGCAGAAAGAAGCAAGAGAGGTGCACAAATAGGGAAGAGGGATACAGAAAGAGGGATGCAGAAATTTGCAACGGAGGTGCAGAAGAAGCAAGAGCAGTGCAGAAAGAACCAACAGAGGTGCAAAAAGAGACAAGAGGGTGCAGAAAGAGGTACACAAAGAGGCAAGAGGGATACAGAAAGAGGCAGGAGGGGTGCAGAAAGAATCAACAGTGGTGCTGAAAGAGGCGCAGAAAGAGGCAAGAGAAGTGCAGAAAGAAGCAACACAGGTACAGAAAGATGCAAGAGCAGTACAAAAACAGGCAGGAAAGGTACAGAAAGAGGAAACAGAACTGCAGCAAGAGGCAGGAGAGGTGTAGAAAAAGGGAAGAGGGGTGCCGAAAGAGGCAAGAGGGGTGCAGAAAGAAGCAAGTGAGGTGCAGAAAGAGGCAACAGAGGTGCAGAAAGATGTAAAAGAGGTGCAGAAACAAGCAAGAGAAGTTCAAAAAGAGGCAAGTGAGGTACAGAAAGAGGTAAGAGAGGTGCAGAAAATGTAAATAGAACTGCAGAAAGAGGCAAGATGAATGCAAACAAGTGGAGAAAGGTACAGAACGAAGCAAGAGAGGTGCAGAAAGAAGTTAGGGAAGTGCAGAAAGAGGCAAAAGAAGTGCAACAGAGGTGAAGAAGAAGTCAAGAGAACTGCAGAAAGAGGCAGGAAAGTTTGCAGAAACAGGCAAAAGAGGTACAGAAAGAGAGGACAGGGGTGCAGAGAAAGGCAAGCGAGGTACAGAAAGTGGGAAGAGGGGTGCAGAAAGAGGCAAGGGAGGTGCAGAAACATGCGAGGTAGGTGCAGGACGAAGCAATTGCAGTGTAAAAGAACCAACAGAAGCACATAAAGAGGCAAGAGGGGTGCAGAAAGAGGGAAGAGAAGTACAGAAAGAACGAACAGAGGTACGCACAGAGGCAAGAGGGTACAGAAAGAGGGAAGAGAGGTATAGAAAGAGGCAAGTGAGTTGCTCAAAAAGGGAAGAAGGGTGCAGAAAGAAGCAAGAGGGGCAGACAGAAGCAACAGAAGTGGAGAAAAAAGCAAGTGAAGTGCATTAAGAAGCAACAGAGGGGCAGAAAGATGCAAGAGGGGTGCAGAAAGAGGCAACAGAAGTGCAGAACGAAGCAACCGAGGTGCAGCAAGAGGCAAGAGGGGTGCAGAAAGAGGCAAGAGAGGTGCAGAAATGGGCTGGAGAGTTGCATAAAGAAGGAACAGGTGTATAGAAAGAGGCAAAAGAGGTGTAGAAAGAGGGAAGAAGGCTGCAGAAAGAAACATTAGGGGTACAGAAAGAAGAAAGTGATTTGCAGAAAGAGGTAACAAAGGTACAGAGAGGCAAGAGAGTTACAGAAAGTGGAATAGATGAGCAGAACAAAGCAAAAGAAGTGTAGAAAAAGAAAGAAAGGTGTAGAAAGAAGCAACAGAAATGCACAAAGAGGCAAGAGAGACGCAGAAAGAAGCAAGAGTGGTTTGCACACAATTAGTACCAATTTAAAAACCCACATTTAGCAGTAAGTAACAGGTGACCATTCTAGGTTTGCAAAGGGCCTTTCACCATGCTGTAACAGTTGTTGCTCCATTTTTGGTAACGTTTGCACCGTTTGAGCTAGAAACAAGTTTTTTTTGTTCAAATCTACATATTATGCAGCAGATGATACATTATGTGGCAAATGTGGAAAATTTATAATTGTGCAAAAGTCAGTGAAGCCAAACAATCACATAATTCCAGTGGCCCAGCTCATACCCCTGACTAGGTCCAGAAGTGTTCCTCAATGGTTCCTTCTTGTTTTTGTATCATTGACTCTATAGTTTAGCTTCTATGGTAATGAGGAAGACTCAACCTGAGGTTACAACTCCACAACACAGACTACCATACCATGTAATTACTCTCCATAATACATAATCTCACTCTACATAATTCCTGTACACTAAATACCACATACTTTCTATGCACATCAAAGTCAAAGTCTATCCACATAATTTCACTGCACATCATACCATATAATTCCATTACACACAACCTACATCCACTCCATTCCACTACAAGAAACATTAGTAAAACACTTTTACATTTACAACGACTATAGCTCTACCTCTCGCAAATGTGAAACCTATTACATTGCAAACACTTCTTTAACTAGTAGTCGCGTTTGCATAGAGGTTTAGAAAGGGGGCTGGGCCTCCGACCAGTGCTCAGGAATTCCACTGCATAGGACTTACAGGAGGTACCGGGCAGGCTTCTTGGCCTCCAAAGTCCCTTAGTAGAAAAGTGGACTTCATCCCCCAACCTGTAGTGTGCCAGGAGGTGCGTTTGCAGAGCAATGGAGAAAAGGGGGCGTGGCCCCTTAAGATGTTTTACCAATACCACTGTCTCAGACTTACTTGAAGTAACAGGAGAGGTAGTTGCCCCCCAGGACAAGCTTGGGGCCAAACTAACACTCCTATTACCTCCAGTAAGTCTCACACAACAGCATTGCTAAGTTGTCATTGCAGGCCATGCCCCCTTTTCTCACCACTCTGCAAATGCGTTCCCTGGCACGCTCTTGCATGGGGATTAAAGTCCCTAATGCTGCTTTCCTCCTCCAGTAATACCCACTTTAGGTATGGACTAGGCATCGTTTGGGGGATTTGGCTCCCTTGTTGACATGTTTCACTTTGCAGCCTGTGCAATAAGATTGCAAGCAATCTTTACAGGTACAGACCGATTGTGTTTGTAGCACAGGTGCCTTCCTTCTTTCTGACTTTGTCCTCCAGTCCTGGTATCTTTTTCTCATGAAGTGGTTTTGTTTTTGTTAGTGGCTGTAAATGCCAAATTATTGGTTCTAATTGCTAACCCCTCTATGGAGGTTTTCTACGTTAGCAAAGGCCAGAAGCCACCATTGTTCAATGCTAAGAGACGCACCCCAAATATTGTCTACTCTGGCTCAGCGGCACCCCAAATATATTCTACTTTGGCACACCTGGCCTCTGTACAAATTCAATCAACCCTTCTAGCACATTGGCGAGGCTGGACATGGATGAACATCTGCCCATAATTTGTCACTTATATACAAGCTAAACTGCCCGGCGAGGGACTAACCAGAAACTGCTTTGTGTGTGGTTCCCTTCTTAGAGACCCCCAACCTCCCTGTCCCGTTTTTTAATTTTCTGGCAAAAGTTCTTGTCAGCCTTATTTTGTAGTTACGTTTGTGGTCATTTTTAAATTCGGAAATGAGTTGCCTTCTAGTGGTAAACTTGCCTTCTAATAGAAGAGGTCCAAAGTTGGGCGAGGTTGATCAAAGCATTTGCATAGTTTTGGTATCTGTGCATGCTCCAGATAAACATGCTATACTCCAGATAAGAAATATTTGCTCTAAAGTACACAGAATTTGCCCATATAGCTATAATCATGCATTACCACGTTATGAATCTTCCTTTACATCTGTAATCTTGAGTTGTAGTAATAAACACTTGGTCATCCTGGTGAGTGGGCTTAGTACCTATATTGAAATCCTCGTGTCTTCAGGTCTTCCTTGTTAGGTCGAGCTCGGGCAGCGTATGCCTGCTCTGCAAGGCATACTGTATTCGAGTATGGCCATGAAGCTTCGCCCGCCTCTCTGCTCATATTTTTCATTGGCTTGTGTCATTGTCCTTTGTAAATGCTGGCTTCTGATTAGTTAATAGGCTAGTTACTCCCTCCTTAGTAGCGCCTTGTCTATATTTATAACCTCCCATGAGGACTGGCTCTTTTACTTCTGTTGTTATATGGGATGTCGTATTTAGTCTGTAAGCACTATTTTATTTAATTAGTTTCTCCTACCAGGGCCGGTTCTAGGGCGGTGCCATCAGTGCCACCACACTGGGCGCTGACTTGGGATGGTTGCAAGCATATTTTCGTGTTAAAAGCACCTGCTGCCGTGTTCCCTGCTTCCAGCAAATTTCAGCCATCAATAAAAATGTCAAGATCACTCCAGTGATTAATGTTACTGCTGAAGAGAGACGGTAAGTTTTTCTAGTGGAAGTTTTAACTCTTGGTAAGGTAGTGCAGTGGGTTAATGTGCCTATTGCAAAGAATGTGTACATGCAGATCACAAAGTACATATAATGTAAATAGGTCAGTGGGTTGCTGCTTGGGTTCCAGGGATACTTTGTTACTTTTGTTACAGTTAGAAGTTAAAATCCTAATATAGCATAGTGAGCTATTTGAGCTGCATGCAAACTACAAGATATGTATTAGCGCTATATGTCTTTTTGCCCTTTCTTTCATCATCCTAAACTGGTGATGGTTCCTAATCACTGTGAGAGGTGGAGCAACGAGCCGTGAGACGAGGAAGGCGCAAAGGAGGACGCCGACCGAAGCGCCCGGTCCGAGACGCGGAGGCAATCCCCCCGAGGCAACCCCCCTGCCGGAAAATATCGCGGGCACGGTGGGAGTCTGTGCCGTGTTCCGGGCGCGGCTCAAATGCGCTAACAGCCGCGAGGGGTGCTCGGGCCACGGCCGGAGCCGCGAGCGTCCGGTAGCGGTAGTAGCCGCGAGTGGCGTTTTGGGTGCGGCCGGAGCCGCGAATTGGACGCGGCAGGAGCCGCGAGTTGCGCATTGGGCGCGGCCAGAGCCATGAGCCCCTGCAGGACGCGAGTGGAGCTTTGGGAGAGCCCTTGCAGGACGCGGCAGCAGCTGCGAGTGGTGCTCTGGCAGCAAGCATAGCGCCTACAGCAACAAGCAACCAGCAGCAAGAGGCAGCCTAAGCCCGGATTGCCAGGGCGGGGTGCTAACAGTGCCTTGCATCGTGAGCCACGCTCACCCTCACCACCCTCAAGTTGATCTGCCATCCAACTGACCCAGGTGAGAGCGACGCTAAATGCGATAACAGCCACGAGGGGCGCATAGGCTGCAACCTTGGTGAGAGCGACGGACAGGGAAAATTGATAGGCCCCTCTTCCGCCACAAAGCAAGAGGGGAGAGAGTGGACAGGGACAGAGCGGGGAGCTCAACAACAAAGTAACAGCCTACGGAGGACAGCAGAGGCTGGGTTCCTTGACTCAGTGCTGCTGCCAGCCAGAGGGAAGAGAAACCCCCGAAGGTCCTCGGCCACATGGGCCTCAAAAATAAGGGGCGATCACTTATGACCCCGGAAAAAAGCCCCAAGATGCAACCGCCGACCAACCCGTCACTAACCAGAGTCACGAGGAGCAAATCACTCACCGACAGCCTAAACGAAAAACCGCAAGAGGTAGACCAAAGGGGTTCGATCAGAAAATTCCTCAAGAAAATAGATCCCTTAAGCAGCAACCAAAATCCTAACCAGGGCGCTTCCCCTGATGTTCCACGCCCAGCCCGAGAAAACAGCACTAACCACCACAGTAGACTTTCGTCTCTCTCTTCCAGTAAATCTAAGGATCAGACTGTCACAGGTGAAATACATAGGACTAACCAGGAAATGGCCAGCGAAGTCCAAGAACAGCCCTACCCAATGCAATCTATAAATCAACCCAGGGGTGGAACTCTATCTCCGCCCAAAGAGAACGGGCCGGACATTACAAACTGCAAAACCATCGAAACAGCAATACCCACAGGAGGCCACACAGTAAGGACAACAGCTCAAATCCACCAGACTAATGACTTCGGCCCTCACCTTCAGCCCTCGGGGAAAAGCGACCCGCTAGATGAACCTAATCATCCTAAATCAACGGCCCCCCAGCCTGACGGCTCGGCCGCAGCGGCAGGCAATCCTACAATTTCACTTCTCCATAGTCTGGAACAAAAGATCGAACAAACCCTCGACCTAACCCCAAACTTGTCATGGCCTTTGACGTCCCAATGGGCCCCTAACACAAAATCGCTCTATCTCGCCTGTAATAGCAGTGCGGAATTGAGACTAATAGTGCCACCAATAAAGCTCTTCTATGGCAATCAACGAAGATGGAAGTGCAAATAGATCTCCTACAAGCTATTGCAGGCCGCGTAGCAGACATAAGCTTTAAGGTGGAGGCCCTTGACGACAGGATCTCCGAACTTGCGTCATTCCACCGGAGCGATTGCTCCTGTCGCTTCTCTACGCTCATCGAGAAATGGGCCTGCCTTCCCGAGGTTCTAGCAGATATAGTGAAACTAGCGAAAGGGGGCAAGGCGGTTCCAACACATAACAAGCAAGAAGAACGGGAGAAGCACAACAGTTCCATCCCCAGGGAAACACAGCACCCTGTGGTCCCACTCGGACAGCAGAACACCGCCAACAATGGCAAAAGCGAAGAGCTTACAAATAACATACTAGAAAGTAGCCTAAAAGCGTCTAAAAACTTACAAAGCCCAAATCTCGGGGACGGTGATGTTTCCGGAACAGTCCAGCAGGAGCACAGCTCACGTGCAACAGATACGCAAGAAATATCATTATCAAGGAGAGCAAAAAAGAAGCTAAAGAAACAGCAGAAAAAAACAAAGCTAAAAGCGAGACAAACCCAGCTATTGAAAATCAATCAACCGCCCCCCAAACCGGGCACAAAAGCAACCCAGCTGTATCCAATATTTACAGAAAAAAACTGGGGTAATAGGGCCTACCCAGCCGCCTCGATAACGGAAGCCCAACTCAAATTAACAACCCCCTTAAGGAGCTCCAAAGCAAATGGTCAAAAGTCACCAGAGAGGCAAAACCATCTCACCGATATCCACTCAACGGGCGGAAAACAACCGCTTACTATAGAATCGCCATCCCAGATAATCTTGGCAACAAAGAAGCAGCAAGGGATCACCTTAAACCAATTAATTCCAAACATGCAGATCCAGCTTGCTACCTGGATGAACAGCGGCCAAAACGTAAGGCCTCAAGGAAGCTCCCCCTCAAGCCATCAAGGAAGTGTAAACGAAGAGCCAACTTCAGCAGCGCCTGCTATAGAAAAGGAAGAAAGAGCACAAACGCCGGCTCCATTAGAAGTTGTCTATGAGGTGGTTTTCACACCTAGATTCCCGAGCATGGGAAACCACGACATTCTGAACCGGAGTAACATCTTACGCCTGTTTAAACATCTGGACACCCTAGACAAGATAGGCACTGGCGACATAGAATGGGTGAAATTCGAGAGCATGAAGGGGGACATTCATGGTGACTCCTCAGTGGTGGCCCTGAAGAACAAAGCAATACAACAAGCTGTAGTGAACAACACCACCCGATTTGCGGAATGGGGCATTGAAGTTCGGATCTTGCCGAATCCAAAATATCCACACGTACTGGCCCCCGAAAGAGGTAGAAAGGCCACTTGGTCGGTACTGCATGGGATAAACAGTCCGGGCCCTAAAGACAGAAACCAGACGGATAAAAGGGATCAATTGGGCATTAGA
The DNA here is from genome assembly GCF_964261635.1 of Lissotriton helveticus. Lineage (NCBI taxonomy): Eukaryota > Metazoa > Chordata > Amphibia > Caudata > Salamandridae > Lissotriton > Lissotriton helveticus. The sequence goes on along the minus strand of NC_136068.1, from coordinate 870,694,154 downwards.
ATTTCCTGCCAAAAAAACCAACGGGTCATCTGCACCATATCCCCCCCTGACCAAATCGGACACGCAAGAAGGAGTACACAGCATTCCTAACCTGGACAAAAGCCAGCCTGCCAGAGGAGACGCCGAGCCCAGACCAACGTTAAAGCCGAATTTAACTATAACATCCTGGAACATAGCAGGGATCAGCAAAATCGGTAAAAACTAAAACCTGAAACAGTTTCTGGAAAGCGGAGACATAATCTGTTTCCAAGAAACGTGGGCCTTGTCCACCACTCCTCTGGAAGGGTACTACGAACATCAAATACCAGCCGTAAAAATGAATATCTTCGGTCGCCCAGCCGGCGGTCTATCCGTCTTTACAAAACATGAGTGTGCACTCACAGTCACCTCTATCAACTTGAACTTCCCCGGTTTGCAAGCTGTGCAGATAAGAGGCTTGAGTCTCAATAAACAGCCAATGAGCCTACTGGTAATAAACTGCTACATCAACCCTGCACAGACCTTAATGAAAGGCAAACTGGAGGCTCTGGCACAGAAACTTGAAGATCTGCTAAACAAGCACAAAACTTCCCAGGTCATCCTCGCTGGGGACTTCAACTTGAAAAATCTGGACAAAACCGAAACATCTCCTGGGGGCTCGGGCAGGGCAGCCTCCCTGTACGATTTTCTAAACAATCACAAGCTGATATCCACCAACGAACTGATGAGAGCCCGCTCGACCGGATGGCAGCCCAAGCCCGCATTCCGGGACGTTTCAAGAATAGACTACATCATGATCAGCAAAGAGCTGGTGGCCAGAATGGATGAATTCGAAGTTGAAGACAGGAAGGAAAGCGACCACAGGCCACTAAGAGCAGCATTCCAGCTGGATGTACCGCCCGCCATCGTCTACCAATCCATCGGGAACTCAAGTGGGGAGGAGAAACACACTGTCCTGCGGAGGATTAAGTGGTCAGAAAAGATTAACAGTACACTTCAAATTTGGCTGGACCAGGCTCTGGAAGGCAGCTTACTGAGAGAGCCCTCACTCATAAAAGGATGGGAAAATATAATAGAGGATCTACAATCCAAGCTTGGGAACACCAAACCCCAAAACCCTAGAATAGACCGGCCACATAGACCAGGAAGTACCCTCCCACAGGACATATGTGACCATAAAAGACAGTTGCGCAAAGCACTTGCAGACAAGAAAAGAGGTCGCCCCCAAACCGAGGGTGTATCGATTGCCTCACTGAGGGCTTCACTCAGGAAGAAGGTTTGGGAACACAAAAAAGCTGACACGGAAAGCAAGTGGCTCAAGGTCTTCTCCTTGCTTAAACAAAAGAACTCAGCACAACTCTGGAGATATATAAATCAGCTGAGCAACCGAGGCCCATCACGAGAAAATGGGATTGCAGAAAGGGTCTGGATACAACATGTGAAGCAGCTATATGTGACGGCCTCCCCACCAAGGGATAAAGCGGAGTCTGCAGAGCCGGTGCAACTGAGCGGCACAAAACCAGGAGCTCCAATTCCATGCCCAGACAAGGCCCCGAAGGGAAATAGATCCCCGGACATCGTAGATGATATTCTACCAACTTGGGTAAACACCCAACAGGTCATCAAAACCATCAAGAGCATGAGGAACGACGGGGCCCCGGGGCCTAACGGGATTCCAGCTCCGGTCTTCAAACAGGCACCGGAATTCTGGGCCAAACTCCTGACTCCGCTCATCAATTACTCCTTTTCGACAGCAACAATCCCTGAGTCCTGGAGGGGCTCCATACTCGTCCCAATCTTCAAAAAAGGAGATCGCCTAAAGCCGACAAACTACAGGCTCATCGCCCTGTTAGATCTGGAAGCTAAGGCTTACGCTCGCCTACTATTGAACGATCTAGAAAAATGGGTAGAAGAGAGAAACATAATACCCATGCACCAGACAGGCTTTAGGCCCCAGGCATCAACAATGGACAATGTCATGGCGCTCGCACACATTTCAGCCCAGGCAACATTGAAGAACCACCTCCCACTCTTTTGCTGCTTCGTGGACTACAGCACCGCCTTCGACAAAGTAGTCAGAAAACGATTATGGTGGAAACTAGAAAAGTGGGGCATCCCTCCAAATCTTTTGAAGGCAATAATGTCATTACATGAGGACACCTGGGTGAGGGTAAAAACAAGTGCCCGCACAGTCTCCCCCAAAATAAGCATAGAGAACGGGCTGAAGCAAGGGTGCGTGCTGGCCCCCACCCTCTTTAACTTATATACGGCAGACCTGGGAGAGGCACTAAAAGGCGCCAGCCTAATAGCCCCAAGATTAGGAACCGTGAGGCTTCCTGTTCTCCAGTACGCCGATGATACAGTCATACTGGACCATACGAAAGTGGGACTACAAAGAGCATTAAACGCTCTAAACAGCTTCAACATAGCAAACAACTTGACAGTTAACCAAGGGAAAACCAAGGTCATTATCTTTGGGCCCAACCAACGGAAAAAGAAAGCACAGTGGCAAATGGGGAACGATCTAATTAGTTTGGTGGCCTCATATAACTACTTAGGGGTCTGGCTCACGGAACGGGCCAAGGCGAACATTCATATAAACCAGCAGAGCTCGAAAGCCAATAAGGTCATCCACGCATTAAGACAACTCAGCCAGAACCTGTCTAGCCCTTCCGCCAACCCTATTCTGATAGCCCTTAGAGCAAAACTTCTTGCAGCAATCAGCTATGGCCACCTAGCCTTCCCCGGGAAACTGGATACTCTTCTCAATCTTGCTCAGGCCAAGGCATATAAATCGGTGCTACAAATTCCAAAGCTGGCAAGAAAAACCAGGCTAAGACTGGAGCTCGGCCTTGCAAGACCAGACATGATATGTCAAGGTGAGACTATAAAGCAATATTTACGAATATTAAGGGCCCCGGCCAACTCTTTAAAATATCATCTGAGATCTATCTTCGAGCAGCCAGGTTCGGAATGGCACACAAGGCTGGGAAAGGCAATACGAGTCTTGAAGATCGAGGAAGAAAGCATGCCGAGGCAGGACATCCCCCTGAGCGCATGGAAGAAAGCCATTAATAGACAAGTGCGCGAAACTTCCTTCGACCTTGACCACAAATCACTTTGCCGAAGCCCGCATTTGGCCCCACTAAATGACTCATATAGGGCAGGAACAGCTCAACCCTACCTAAGTGAGACTCTCACAATTCAGACCAGAAGCAAAATTCTATACATGAGGCTGACCATGCTGGGGATAGCTGATTTCAATCCCGTTTGGGCCCGAAACGGGGAATCCATAACGTGCAGATTGTGTACCTATAAGAAGGAATCCTGGCTGCACCTTCTCTGTTGCTGCCCAAACCTCAACAACGACCGCCGGCGATTGCTGCGCCCAATTTGCCTCAGCACGAATATTAAGTCTTGTAGCGAAGCATCAGCACTTGTTTGTCTAATACCAGCACAATGATCCTGGCAAGACTGGCGAAATTCATCCACCAAATCAGGCTGGCCTTAAAAGCTGTGGGCCACAGCGGACGGGATCCATTCACGCAGCTCCAATGTCAGCGTCCCATTTGCACGTCCCCTTCCAAGAAAACAACGCAACTAGTAAGAAACTCAATGCACCATCAATAGTAGCTTATACGCTCACCTGCAACAGACTAACTCCGAGGCACATAAGTTGGGGAACGGACAATCATGTGGGTCTTAGTCACTCGAATAAAATACTTAATTGCTAGTAAAGGATGGAACTAATCACAGTTCTGATTTTAGCACTAGCTTTTAAACTCAGTTTTTTTTAAGTATCTATTTTTTATATATACAGAAATTGTTTCATTGTTGATTTTACTGTAACGATTTTAATTAATTATACAGTCAATAAAAATTGTCAATTGTATCATCCTAAACTTGCAAAAAGGGTTCATTTGGGTAGAATAAATCAATTTTTATTATTAAAGAGAACCCCTAACAATGATGTTATGTTTACATTTTTGAATTTGTGCTTTTCCAGACCAAGGACTCTTAAACTATACTTCCTACTATTACAGATGGTGTGTTACTCCTACACCGTGTAGTCTTCTCTCTTATGTAACATTTCCTACACACTGACTTACACATGTATGATTGTCTCGGTGCCAATGTGTGGTGATTTAAAGGGCTCTGACACCCTACACTGGTATGAGTGGTGCTATACAACTAAATCAGTCTTAGCAAGAGTGGTTATAGAGACTTGAGGAGCACTGTTAAATGATGGTAGAGAGGGAATCCGTGGTAGATGTGGTCATTGGGGGCGCCAACAAACATTGTCGCACAGGGCACCACCATTGCTAAAGCCTGCCTTGTCTCCTACTGCAGGCACGACATGCTTTCCTGCAACATTCAGCGCGCCATGTGCACTTTTATTTTCCAAGCAGCCCGGGACAATTGTGGCCGCTTCTCTGAAATTAAATAGGTCTCGCATTTACAAGAGTTTGAGCTATTGGCATTGTAAGTGACAAGGCCTTTTATTTATGTGTTAATTAACAAAACACAAATAAGGCATTATCATTTACAATGCCAATAGCTTAAAACCTTGCAAATAAAAGACCTATTGCATTGCAAATGCTTGTTATGGGTTGGTGCAACTGTTCATCAGTTTCGGAGTTAATAAAGAAAAAATATTTATGTATGTCTAGAGACATGGATGATCCACTGCAGATCAATGCACCATCAGCAATTCCGTGATTGGGTGGCTGCAACCTGCAACCTGATAGAATGGTTTTGGCAGCCATTTTGTGAATCAGGACACGGTTTCCAGGGGTGGGAATAAAGTACAAATAAGATCAAAAGGGTCAGGATAGAGGTAGCCTGACCTCTTGGGACTGATGAAGGGGTCAGCGTGGCCCTCCCGTGGGAATTAATGGATTCAAATCCCAATTAAAAAAACATGTACACCCACTCACAGTCCAGTCCCACTCATACTCTCACACCCCCACGCCCCCACACAACCACTAACACACCCAATCACACATCCCTTCAGCCACTCACATACCCATACCGTCACCATCCCCCTTAAAAAATGCACCACGACCGAAAGGATGGGTCTCTAAGATCAAGATCAACAGCAGCCTGGGTAGCGGGTCCCCGGGTAGGCTGCCTTTGGGGTGGTTGGCCACAGGACAGCAACACAGGCCAGGCCTTGTGGACAACCCCCAGAGTCAAAGGTCATGCGCAGCATGAGGTTGGCTGCATGTGGGGGTTTGTCCACAGGTCAAGCACTGCACTGTGGCCAAACCCCCCTCGGCGCATGGCCTTTGGCAGTGGGGGGTTGTCTGCAAGGCCTGGCCTGTGGTGAGGCGGTGGTTCAATTAACATATGGTAAATAAACCCCAGGAATTCAATGGAAAAAAACAAAGGTGACATGGACGTTATAGTTAGGAAATAGAATAAAAAAAGTCAATATTCTCTGAATAAAACTAAGATTACAGGAACATTATAGTTAGGAAATAAAACTTTAAAAAACTTAAAAATTCACAAAAAAATCACAGGTTACAGGGACGTTAAATTTAGGTTCTGATTTTACACACATAAAACCATAGAAATTCATCAGTTATAGTCATGTATAACTTGCGCCCTCACCATGCACTGCTAATTACCTCCCATATTACATCAGTCATGACATCTTCTATGACATCATTGATAATATCACTACCACATTTACAATAAAGTTATTGATGAGAAAACTGTGCATGGCGGGGGCTTGAGTTATAGTTACCTTAGGGCATGAATAATAGTTCCTTGGCATAACTATAACTGGTGAAATTATATGGTTTTACGTGTGTAAAATCTGAACCTAACTATAATGTTCCCGTAACCTTTGTTTTTTTAGTGAATTGCTAAGGGTTTTGCAAATCTATCCTCAATCCGCTCCCCTTTCGCTGCCTCAGTAGGTCTCACTGACTCTGCCTGTTGGTTAATTGTATTTTGCTCTGTATTTTGTCTTCTTCTCTGCTTGTGTTCTTGTCTTGCTGCCTGTATTTTAGTTTGGTGTGCTACCTTTATTCTATTTCACTGCTGTTGCCTGTGAGTTTTAATTAGCCTTATTGTAATTTGTTTACCCACTGTTGTTTTTCCGCACTTGTATCGTGCTGCTTTTTCACTGGAGCTGGCTTGCCTCCCTGTGTGCAACTTTTACCGCCGCTTCTGCTTCGTGCCACCCAGGGCCCTGCCCCCAACCCACCTAGGACCTACGTAATAGAGGCCACGGCACTGTTGCATGGCGGGCGCGTGCAGCGGCTGTGCCACTGGTTCACCAAATGCAAGCCCATCTGTGCCAATCCGTGCCGGGACCACACCCAGGACCAGGAACCCTGGCCCTCCTGCCCCTCACAGATACTCTGCTTCAGAACTCTGAGCCATGCATCCCAGATGCCGAAACAACTTCTGCATCGCATCTTCTTGATCAACTGTAGGCCCATTTACCTACCAGTGCAACCTCTTCACCTTTAACTCAGGACCACCTTACCTCACAGAAACCCTCACCACACCCACCTTGCCAACCACGATAAGCCCAGAACAACTCCACTGCATCCTGCTGAACACCCGATCACTCTGCAAACATGTCACTGAAAGTTGGCACACCATCACCACTCTCACCCCAACATTATCTTCATCACAGAGATCTGGCACAATCCCTCCTCCACCCCCCTCACCACTGCAATGCCCAAAGGCTATAACATAATACACCAGTACTGCACCAACAAACACGGAGGTAGCATTGCCCTCATCCACAAAGAAGCAATCCATTCCACCTCCAATTAGCAATACAATACTCCAATCATGGAACACCTCGACTTTCAACTCCAAAGCAATGATGGAGCTACCATTAGAGGTATCCTTACCCACAGACCCTCAGGACACCGCCTCATCTTCTGCAACACCATCCTCAATTTAATTGCCTCACTCGCAAAGCTCTACATCTTCCTCAGTGACCTCAACTTCCACCTTGATGACCCCAAAGACACAAACACCACCAACCTCTTAGAAAGAATGAGCAACAACGGCTTCACCCATCTGGTCCCCAACCCCACACATAGTGCAGGACCTAATCATCACTGCCAGCAACAGAGTCAAGTAAAGGCATGTCACATAGACCGACCATGCCATTGTCCACTTTACCTTCGCAGTATTCTCATGTAGCCCCACCAAGCCTCCCTGCTCCTCCCAACACAGCTCGAACAAAGTGATAGATGGGCACCCTCAACACCACCTAGCTTGAAACCGCAACCAACCTTAAACAGACCATCAAAACTTTCTCCACCTGGATCACCAATTGCACTCACAGAGTCAGCCCTGTCAAGCTCAGCAGGTCCCTCAGATGCACCAAACAAGCCAGTTGGTACACACCCGAGCCCAGAACAATGAAACACAACTACAAATGGATAGAAAGAAGATGAAGCATCAGCAAAGATCCCACAGACCAAGCCACCTTCAAGTTAACCCTGATCAAATAACACCAAAGCCCAACAGACACTTAGGGCCAGATGTAGGAACCCTAATACCGGTCGGTAACGGCCGAAATTACCGAATTTCGTCCGTTACCGACTGGTATTAGGCATTTGGGATGTAGGTGGCTACATTTCAGATTCGGTAATTTACAGAATTGGTATTTAAGAATTCGGTAATTTACCGAATTCTTAAATACCGATTCGGTAAATTACCAAATCTGAAATGTAGGAAGCACTCAAGTGAGTGCTTTTCACCTGTAAGGATTCGTTATTTACCACCAACTACAAGTTGGTGGTAGATAACGAAAACCGTTAAAAAAGCAATTTTGTGCTTTTTTAACAGTGCCATGTGGCAGACATATATGCCCTTAGGGCATGTATGTGTGCCACATGTGCACCCATGCACTATTCAGTGGTGCAACAGGGTGTCAATGTGACACCCTGGCACCCTTGTAGGTCTTCCCCCTTACCGATTCGGTATTTACCGGATCGGTATTGCACATTCATTCCTATGGGCCTGGAGACCCATAGGAATGAATGGGGTAAACAGATTCGGTAAATACCAAATCGGTATTTACTGAATTTTACAGATTCTGTAAAAATTACCAAATTAATACCTACATACCATTTACCCATTCTAAAATACCGAATCGGTAAAATTCTGTATTTTAGAATCGGTAAATGGTATTTAACTACATCTGGCCCTTAAAGAGGCACCCTGGCAGACTGCATCAAAGAGAGCTCCATCCACAGCAAGGAAGTCTTCAATATCGCCAGAGAATTCTTCTGCCCGTCAGCCACCGAGAACACAATTTTCCCTTCCCAGGAAATTTGCAACACCCTGGCAGATTATTTCCACCTCACAAAAAGAGGAGCACAATTGGGATAGTGAAAAAGGATTGCCTCCTCTCAAAAATCTAAAAAAAACAAAGACCTGGTTACATACTGCACATATAAGTCCAACTTTTAAGGGAGCATCACACCATTTTTTTCTCCGTGGAACAGGGTTTACTATCTAGTCATACCCACCCATATGTGTCATTAAATCAATAAAATCAAACAAAACAAATCAAAACAGCCCAGGCGCTCACAACACTTTAATAACTATCTGAGTCTAAAAATGTGTGAGGTGAGTCAGGAAGTGCCTCATGTAAGCAACACCAATGGAGCTACTGGTAGCTGCTCACCATTCAGCTCAATTTGTCATTATTGGCACTTCCCTGACATAAAGGAACGTGACCAAGCTCCCAATTATGTGTAGAGTGTGAGGATGTGTATCGAAATAAAGTGATATCAATCTTAAAATCTGCAAACTCCAGAGCCCCGTCATACAAAGGAGGTTAAATATACTCTCCACAGAGGTTAAAATTGAGTTACAGAAAGATATTACGCCTTTCTTTAAATTTTATTGTGTCCATACTCAGTTATGTTATGTTATGTTAACGTTTATTTATAGAGCGCGCAGCTACTCCCAGGAGTGTCCCGGCGCTGATAACAACAATGTCATGTTTAGACTATCTTAACCCGAATGGGCGACATGTTTCATTGTCGATTGGTTTGTGGCAATTTCATCAGGGCATGGAGACTCAAATTCACCTCAAGGATGGACTGGACCAGGAAATGGACAGGTGGACTCTTAACAGCAAGCCAATGGAAAGAAGTCATTGAGGTTCACAACCCCGCACAAAAAGGAGGAGTGCCACTGGGCCAGCCACTTATATTTACTCTATCCGGTGGCTTGCTGGCTCAGCAGAGTTTGATACTGTATCTGATACTGTATCCCACCATACTGTCATCAAGAGACTCCACCACATTGGAATCCATCAAGATGCCCTCATATGTATCATCTTTCCTCACAGGACTAACCCAGAAAATCTGTCTACCAGCTCTACTTACCCGTGAGGGTCTTAAGGCGCTGGGGGGTGGGGGGTGGGGAATGCTGATACTGCTCAAAAAGCCAGGTCTTAAGGAGTCTTCTGAAGGTCAGCAGGGCTTGGGCCTTTCTTAGATGAATGGGGAGGGTGTTCCAGGTCTTGGCGGTGAGGTGGGAGAATGATCTGCCACCGGAGGTCGCTCTTCGGATGTGGGGGACTGTAGCGAGGGTGAGGTCGGCGGAGCAGAGCTGGCTGGTGGGGGTGTAGAAGCAGAGTCGGCTGTTGAGGTAGGCTGGTGTTGTGGTGTGTCTTGTGTGCGTGGGTGAGGAGCTTAAAGGTTATCCTCTTGTTGACGGGGAGCCAGTGCAGGTCTCTCAGGTGGGATAAGATGTGGCTGCAGTGAGGGATGTGGAGGATCAGGCATGCAGAGGCGTCTGGATGCGTTGAAGCCATTTAAGGAGTTTGGCCAAGGCTCCTACATAGAGGGCGTTTCCGTAGTCCAACCTGCTGCTGACGAGGGCCTGGGTGACCGTTCTTCTTGTTTCAGTGGGGATCCACTTGTAGATCTTGCGGAGCATGCAGAGGGTGTTGAAGCAGGAGGAAGAGATGGCGTTGACCTGCTTAGTCATGGAGAGGGTGGAGTCGAGGATGACCCCTAGGTTGCGTGCGTGGTCGGTGGGTGTTGGAGCTGTTCCCAGTGCGGTCACCCACCAGGAGTCGTTTCAGGCCGAAGGGGTGGATCTAAGGATGAGGACCTCCGTCTTGTCCGAGTTCAGCTTTAGTCAGCTGTTCCTCATCCATTCGGTGACGGACTTCATTCCTTTGTGTAGGTTGGTTTCGGCGGTGTGGGGGTCCTTGGTGAGGGAGAGGATCAGCTGGGTGTCATCGACGTAGAAGATGATGTTGAGGTCGTGCAGTCGGGTGACATGGGCAAGCGGTGCCATGTAGATGTTGAACAGTGTTAGGCTGAGGGAGGAGCCCTGGGGTATGCCGCAGATGATCTTGGTGGCTTTGGAGCGGAAGGGGGAGGTGGGCGCTCTGTGTTCTGCCGGAGAGGAAGGAGGTGGTCCAGTCCAGGGCCTTCTCTTGGATCCCAGCATCATGGAGGCGTGTTCGTAGTGTGCGGTGGCAGACCGTGTCGTAGGTGGCTGACAGGTCCAGGAGGATGAGGGCCGCGGTTTCTCCGTTGTCTAGCAGGGCCCTGATGTCATCAGTGGTGGCGATGAGGGCAGTTTTGGTGCTGTGGTTGCTGCGGAACCTGTACTGGGACGGGTCCAGGATGCTGTTCTCCTCGAGGTAGGGGGTCAGTTGTTTGTTGACGGTCTTCTCGATTACCTTTGCCGGGAACGGGAGCAGGGAGATGGGCCGGAGGTTCTTGAGGTCCTTGGGGTCCGCCTTGGGTTTCTTGAGTAAAGCGTTGATCTCGGCATGCTTCCAGCTCTCCGGGAAGGTTGCTGTCTTGAAGGAGATGTTGATGGCTTTCCGGAGATGGGGTGCGATGGCGGTGCTGGCTTTGTTGAAGATGTGGTGTGGGCAAGGGTCTGACGGAGATCCGGAGTGGATGGTGTTCATGATCTTGATGATATTCTTGTCATTAATGTTGGTCCAGGAGTGCAGGAGGTTGATGCGGATGGTGGTCGTGGGGGCGGAGGTCACAGTGGTTGTGTAGTGTAGTTCCTATATTCCCAATAGGCTCTAGGCATTGGAATAACATAAACAATAGTTTAGACGTAGGACTTAGGTCGACTAGGTCTCTATTGAATATGTTAGACTTAATTATGAATGCCAGCTAGCTCAGAGGTCACTAGAAACGTTCTCGAATTCACAAGAAGGGATTAGTTTCTGACAACCGCATAAACATGACAACTTTGCTCCCCTAGAACAAGGAGTATATCTCCAGAGTCGCGGAAACAATAGATAGCTATTTTACTCAGTCAATCGTGCATGCTTAGTTTCACCAGAAGTGCAGAGAAACAGAGAGACGGGCGTTTTCAATAAAAGAGGTTATTTATTGAACAGTCTTCTTTCTCATGCAAGAGAAGTGAATTGCTACAATAGCAATACTTGTCATAAAATAAAGTGCGTACAGTAAAAGGCGTATTATAAAATAATACTGTAAAAGCATAGTATGGTTTCTAAGCCATACAGTGTTTAAAATGGATAAAATACATACAATGATAAAATAATGACTAAACGTACTCAACTGGTGCTTCTAAGATACGCCTACCCCGGTGTACCTAACCTAAGCCTAGTACAGGGAAGGAGTAAGTGAGATGTAGTTTGAGTTAAGATAGTTTCTGCCAAGAATCTAAATCAAGAATTCTCTAAGGGTCTAATCAGCTCCGTACCTTGGTTATAGAATGAAGGAGGTCTTGTATCTCTCTCTCTCAGGACTCGATATCCCAGCAACCGGCAATGGTGACAGGGAAACACTGGAGCTGGATTTCTCGGCAGGAGAAAAGACAGCGTCTCTCACAGTGCGTCAGCGGGAGGGTCGGCTTCCTTCGGCACTTGCTACAGCAGGGCGTCGCGCAAGTATATAGTCGATCTTCTCCAAACCACCGTGTGTTTTGCTAGGGCAGATGCTGGTGTATTTATACCTGGAAGGTGCCGAGTTTGACGTAAGGTTGGACATAAGACGTCACTAAGAACTCGCAGTTCTTTCAGGACTCCGGGAGTTCTACGACAAATCAATACAGAAGCAGGGGGAATTCCCGGCCTGCTGGAGGATTGGTTTGTTTAAGAACACGTTGTGCTTTCTAGGAGTCTATGGGAGTAGCCTTGCCGTATTTGGACTGCATTGGCTATGTCTTAATATGGGTATGATTCTTATGTCTATATAAGGATATGATTTGATATAACCACATGAGGGCACAAATCGGGAATATTTAACTAGAGTCCTAGATTCGTCTACAACACCCACTCCACGTATAATGTCCATCATTACTAAATTCTAGGCAATTTTAAACATATCTATGCATGTGTTTTCCATCCCACCCCAAAATACATAAAATGCATTTGAAATGGTATATACACAAAAAATTAGTATTATACTGTACGTTTTCAAGCAGTGGTATCATTCAGATAATGCATATATTGTACATTGAAATGATGACTGAATGAATCACGAAATTTACATTTATGAAATGGCTCTTAATACAGAAGAGAGGGTCGAGACCATTTCATCACATATTTATACAAGACTGTACATGTGCTAGAGGCTAAGTCAAAATATTGTCTCTAGAGTTTTCAAAAATAGAAATCTTGTTCTCTAAGAATAGTTCTACTTTAAGCAGAGTATCATGTGCCAAAAAATTTAAATATTTTGGGAACGGGGAAAAAATAATTTCGCTTTCAGTGAAAAAATAGTTCCAATAGTTTTTCAGGAGTTCTGTTTATCAAAACTGAAGGCCGAATTCAGAGTTCAGGGAACGCTGTGTGCTCGTGTTTTCAAAAGTTATTCTCATTGTTAGGAGAGAACATTAACTCAGATAGGCTGTCAAAGAATTCGTCTACAACAGTAGGTGAAAGTTGGACCATGTCCGAAAAAGTAGAAATAGTGCATATGTGAGATGCATTGCCGTCATTGGTGTCTAGATCAGCAATGGTCACAGAAGGTTGTACCTGTGTGCCGCTTTCATCTCGCACCTCACCGCCACCTAATCCTAATGGTGAGGTCTCAACGAATGCCGTCATCAGAATAGGTAGCCGCTGGGGACAACACGTTGCATGAGCCGTTACCGAACCAAGCAAAGTATCGATATCCATAGTTACTGCTGATGGGAGTGTGAGACAGACGTCTAACACGCATTCTTCTCCACAGAGCAGGCATCGTAGAACAGGTAGGATGCAATCTTGCCAGATTGGTCTGAATGAAAGAAACCAGGTAGTATTTAGATCTCTTAGCCGAGCCAAGCCGAGGACTTTAGTAATCCGATCTGGGTATCGCATTGCTAGGAGCGTTTCTTCCATTGTAGCCTGAGTTTTGTCTGTGACTGGACCTGCCATATCGGAGCAGAAGGAACAAAAATAAGATTCCTGCTACGAGTCTCAAGATGAGAGGCAGGCCGCCGAACACAGAGTGCACAAAATTCGGGAAGATGCTCAGGACTTCCCGAGCATCTTCAAAGGGTGCTAACAGTCCTGAAATAATTGTCTTAAACACATGTGCGATGCCACTGGTATTAGACATGTTTAAGATTTGACTTAACATTTCTACGAAATGCACGGGGCAATTTGTTGATAATAATGCATGTATCTCTGCCTATGTCCTTGTGACTTGCAGATCATACGTTTCTTTAGACGAGGTTAAAGGCACAGTTGTTTGTAAAAGAATGGACTTCATTCTGCTTAAAGTATCAATTCGAATAGAAGAGATATTCACAGAAGGCCATATCGTTGCCTCCTTGTCTGGTTTGCTGTTTGGATACAATACTTGCATACAGCAAGTGACCCTGGATGTAACACTGACGAGATAGGCCGTTCCTGGCACCATGCCACAACAGCTACAGTCACTTAAGATAACGTAACTGCCGTTGGAAAGTTGTCTGAAAAAAGGCTCTATTTGTGTAGCAGGGGTGCTGTGCAGGTGGCATGAAAGGTTATTTGATGAACCTTCGCAGGCTCCATGCAAGTTAATTCCTTGACACAGAAGTGTACCGCTCAGTGAATTTTTACAGTTGTTACCACTAAGAAATACCTCTTTTTTCCCCCCACTCCAACATCTATGTGTGTAAGGTAAATTCCAGGTTGACTTGATGTACCCTTTACCCAACCTTTCATACAGGCCCGCTGGTATGTGCTTTTGGCAATATTGAAACTGAAAAGTCATCATCGGAATTGTAATGTGCCATGTATTATCCATTCAATGACCGGTCTTTCGGAGATTGTCAATGGTAATCTTTCTAGTTTTTCAATGCTCAGCACCGTATAGTCTGCTCCTCTTTGTCCCAAAGAGATTTGTTTATCTGTAAGGTTAAAGACAGAAAACAATGACGTTGTGTTGACTAGACGCCATGGCACGTAGCCTGAACGGAGATTGTGTAACGTCCAGCCTAACTGTACAATAGAACGTAATTGGGACTGGCCATGTTGTAACATTAGCATATCCTGTTCTATTATATCAATAGCAGATGATACAATGCTCTCCAGTGAATAAATTCTGGAGGACAGAGTCATTAACCCATTGTCCACTACAGACAGTGTTTTTTCTAAATTAATACGATCAATTTCTCGTATTTTTTCAGCAGTTTCAATTTGCGTTACTTTCGTTACTTTCCAAGCTTCGTTGTAAGCAGCATATATACCGGCGTATATGAAACGTTTTTGACACTGTTTGCGAGGTCCCATTAAGAAATCTCGCAAGTCAGCACCTTCTTTAAGTAAAGTCAAGTGTTGCTTAATTTCAGGTAGTGCGGATTTCTGTAGCCATTCGAGGCATAGTTTTCCTACACTGTATGTTGTTATTATCCCTGGATGTTGTCTCTGGGAATATCTTGGGTCTGCCTGTTCTGTTTGAACCCCTGTTTGTTTTTCAGGAATCTATCTTGACAGTTATTAGTGTCTGTGGGCCAGATCAACCATTTTCTCCAATCAGGATTAGTTCTAATTTGGTGTAAAATATGGGATACGTCTATCTCCACATCTGTAGTGCTATTACTATCAGGTATGGGCTTTGGTATAGACGGTTTGTTTAAGTCCTTTATCTTGGCTTTGCCAAGACAGGTTGTTTGTTGAATGGTGTCATTCAGGAACATTATCTGTTCTGGGATCATGCAGGCTCTGAATAATGATTCTAAACATTGTACCTGCCAGTCTTTTGTACCCAAGATAGTTTTTGTCTCAATGTTGTTTTTCCAAAATTCAAAACCAAATGTAGACAATTTTTCATAAAAATGTTTCAGAATAAATCAGTTTAGTATTTGTCAACATGTTTTTCATTCCTGTCTTATTCATAATTTTAAAATAAAACGTTTCTGGATCAGTGATATTAAACCCTGAGAAGTATGGGAATTTCTCATAAAATGTTTTCGAGCTGCCTTTTGGCGGTGTTGGACAATGTTCCCATTGATTATAAGTAAAAACATTTCTAGGATTAGCAGATTTATGCAAATAGTGGTGACCATAATGATTAAAGCAATACATTTCTTCATAATCTGATGAACCTTCTAAATAATCATGTTCTGTAAATTTTGCTGACATTTCTAAATCTGACATCATATTATTAATTTTTTCAAAGTCCCAATCATCAGAGAAAGTGCTAGGTGATACATAGTCACTTAAAGAAACCTTGAACTGATGTGGATATTTCAAGAGTTCAACCGGGCCATAGATGGCGTAGTCAGTAGCGTCCCATGCTACACCACCAGGTAGAGGAATGGCTCTGATGTTTACTGATGATAGTTCTCTTTTTTCAATGTGAGAAGATCTGTGAGGCTTTAGAACCAAGTTGATTTTCTGACTTGCTGTGTCCATTGTACTGTATTTTCCATCAATCATTCTTCCCAAGCTTAAAACCAAAATGAGCCAGAGTAGAAGGAAAAGTACACCTAACACAATCCACAATTCAATCCATGGTGAAATCAGATATGTTTCTCCAAGTTGAGAAAGAGTTCAGTTATTTTGTCTTTGAAAGTTTTATTTGCTGGCTTTTCTTCATGTTCACTTGGATCTTCAGAAAAGTCGTCGAAATTGATGAAGTAGCCAGATGCCGTTCTGTCAATTGTTGTAATTGCTTCAGGATTTTTATTAATCTTTGTAGTTTCTTCTTCTTTTGTTAATTAGTATAGTCGGAGGCTACATCATTGTAGACAGGTGTTTCATGATGAACTGTTGCAATTTGGGTTTCAAGAGGCACAAGTTCCATGGCTTTGTTGCATAGTGAATCTTTATTCACTGCAGGTTTATCAAATGTGATTAGTCTGTCAGTTTGAACCTCTTGAATTGTAGCAAGGTTTGGTCTTCTGCTATTTCTTGGGAGTCCACTGGGCCTACTACTTATTATTGGCCGCATGATTGTGGTTTTTAAGCATGGGCGAATTTTGCGAATTCACGATTCGCGAATTTGCGGATTTGCGAATTCGCGATCCGCAAAAATTCATGGATTTTTATATTTTTGCGTGTTCGCGGGGTGCTTTGCGTGTTCGCGGGGCGTTTTGGCATGTTTGCGGGGCGCTTTGCGTGTTCGCAAGTTTTTTTTGGGGGCGAGACCGTGATGCGCCCTCTGGTTCATCACTGCCACCCTCTCATTTTTGATGCCCTTCTGCCCTCTGTACCACTCGTTTTTGTGCCTTTCTGCCCTCTGCCCCACTCGTGTTTGTGCCCTTTTGCCCTCTGCCCCACTCGTTTTTGTGGTCTTCTGCCCTCTGCCCAACTCGTTTTTGTGGTCTTCTGCCCTCTGCCCCACTTGTTTCTGCCCTCTGCCCAACTCATTTTTGTGGTCTTCTGCCCTCTGCCCCACTCGGGGGGGGGGGTCTTCTGTGCGAGTTTAAGTGCCTCTTGTGTGTATAAATGGTCAGAGACCGATCAGAGCAGCAGATGAAGAGAAAGAAGCTCCTGGTCACCGGAACAGCACGAGGATTGCGCTCGTGAAAGTCAAGGATGTAAAGGCCTCTATCCAGCATCACAGCTGATTTTCGACGGTAGATTTGGGAAGAAGGCACACTTGCCCAGCCTAGACGATGCTCACGATTGTTTTTGGGCTGATGAATGAGTCACTGAATTTGAGCTTCAACTAGTTCCAGCGACCATGTGTGTGTTACTATGCAATCGCACCGATGTGCGCAGGGGTCCCTTGAGTGAGCTGTCAGCACGAGGATTGCGCTCGTAAAAGTCAAGGATACAAAGGCCTCTATCCAGCATCACAGCTGATTTTCGACGGTAGATTTGGGAAGAAGGCACACCTGCCCAGCCTCGACGACGCTCACGATTGTTTTTGGGCTGATAAATGAGTCACTGAATTTGAGCTTCAACTAGTTCCAGCGACCATGTGTGTGTTTCTATGCAATCGCACCGATGTGCGCAGGGGTCCCTTGAGTGAGCTGTCCATCATCCTGTAACTATTTTAGGATGGCGCCGTCAAGCTGCCAGCGCCATCCTAAAATAGTTACTAAATTAGCTTCATCAGGAAGCACTAACAGATAAAATAAAGCAGGTGCTTGAGCACCTGCTTTATTTTATCTATTAGTGCTTCCTGTTGAAGCTAACTTAGTAACTATTTTAGGATGGCGCTGGCAGCTTGCCGGCGCCATCCTAAAATAGTTACAACAACTTCAAGCTTGAACTTTTGCCCCCCGGATCCGCCGCTCGCGGATTTGCGGATTTTCGGTAAATTCGCGGGAGTTCGCAGATTGCGAATTTACCGAAAATCCGCAAAATCCGCGAGCGGAACGGATTTTGTGGTCATGCTTAGTGGTTTTACCAGGTCGATTGATACAACTCTGTTCTCCTTTTTACTAGCAAGGGGCGGTAGTACTACTGATCTTGTTCCGCTGATTGCTAAGACAGGTACTGCTTTTCTGTAAGAAGGCCCAAATTCCTTCTTCACCGCATTCTTTTCTCTGACCAGATCCCCAATCTTTGGAATTCAGACAGGTCTTGCTGGGACAGGTGGTTTTTCTTCAGTGGCCGTTGTCTTTAGCTTTGTGTTACTTAGATTTTTTCTTGTCTCATTTAAGTCCTGTAAAACAGCCAAAGGATCTTTGATATCAAAGGTTTTTTCTTCCACCACTGAAGTCTGACTATCGAGGTCTTCGATTATCATTCTTGTACCAAACAAAAGTTCATACGGAGTGATTCCACCCAGAGAATGTCTTGGCAGATTATTAAGACTACGTTGGACACTTATTAGATGTTTGACCCACCCATCACCCGAACCTAATACCCTCGCTGTTATAGATTGCTTTATGTCACGGTTTTTTATCTCCACTACCGCATTTCCCTCAGGATGGAATGGACTAGAGTACCGCAATGCAATGCCCAAGCTGGCCATGGCCTCCTTGTAATCTTGAGAGCTAAACTCAGGACCCTGGTCAGAATGTAGCATGCCAAATGTGTATGTGCCGATAAAGACTCGCAAATCTTTTATAACAGTTCTGGCGTCAGCCGCGCGCTGGGGCCACATCCAAATGAATCTCGTGCAGGAATCCACTGCGGCCATGATATATTTATAGTTGCCATCCCTTTGTAAGGGACCACAGTGGTCCAGGTAAACACCTGCTAATGGTTTATCTGAGATTAGAAGGGGCGTCTGTGCAGGTCGTTTCACTGTTGATACCTTCATTTTTTGGCATATTTCACATTCTAAAAATTAGTTTCTAGTCTGTTTTCTCATGCGTGGCCACCAATATCTCTGTTTTAATAACAATACTGTGGCGGAAACACCAGCATGTGCAGAAGCGAGCCCTTCATGTGCTGCTAAGATTAGTCCTAACCTATGTTCCATGTTTGGAATTGCCCTATCCCCCACTCCAGGGATTACAGCAAAAGGAACATTATTAGCATCAGTTGTGTATGAGTACTTTACTGGAAAGCCTTTCGGGAGTGTCTTACCACTGTTTTTTACTGAAGCACCGACAGCTTGCATTATCTCGCTGTCTATTTTTGGTTTTGACCGGGTAATGGCAGCTACGGAAGCCGTTTGCACAGCTGCCTTCACAGCCTCATCAGCCAATGAATTCCCTGCAACGTGAACGTCAACACGTTGATGACTCAGTGTATGAATCACGTGAGTCTTTTGTAGTTCTTTCAGTAAAAGAACTACTTGTTCCCAAAGCATTTTATGCTTGATTGTGCCACCTTTTGCATCTTTGAAACCGTTTTGAACCCAGTTCTGCAAGTATTCATTGTAAGACTGGACGCAATAATACGAATTGCACACTATTAGTGCGGGGAATTAGCGATCGGTATTTTCAAGCGCCATCTAAAAAGCCTGTAGTTCAGCTTGCTGAGCTGTACAGTATCTGAGTGATTGAGTTTTAGTGACCATCGGTCTAAATTTTCCTTCGTGCCAACGACCTTTAACAATCGTGCAAGCAGCACTATATGCTTGTTTATCCCCAACTGCGGGTTGTGCTGAACCGTCTGTATATATTATACAGCCGTAATGTTCCAGAGGTATGATCTCAGTCGGCAGAGGACATTAATGTTCATATTGGAGAAACTCTTGCGTTTTTAAGTTAGGATCAAACGTCTGATGCAGCAAGAGAATTAACCCATTGTATCCATCTCGGATGTAAAGCTTTACCATTCGGAATGCTGGCTCTTGTTACTGCCTCTAGGGCAGGTACCGGTGTAACGATTATTATACGTTTGCCTTGTGCGAGGGCTCTTTCTTTTGCGACAGCAGTTTGGACCGAAGTCAGAATTTTTTCAGTAGAACTGAATTTCATTTTAGCTTGTGTGTACAAGTGTGATTTATAAGCTATTGGTACCGTTTCTCCCTCATTAGAGGTCAGGTACGTAAATCCGCATCTTCCTGGGATGACTCGGGTTACAAGGTTGCGTTCGTTTGCGCGTGTTTGTAGTTTTGTTTTAGTTAACATGTCTGTTTGTATTGATCGTAACATTTTTGTGTGTTTCTGTGTCCAATTAATTGGCTTGAAATCAGGTTTTATTAATTTGTAATAGTTTAGAATGTAAATTCTTCCGAAATTCAGGAAACCTAGAATTGATTGTAAGTTTTTCAGCGTTTTTGGAGCTTGGAGTACTGCACACTTCTCTAAGAAGTTGACTGCTAGGCTTTTGCCTTCACTTGATAACTCATATCCTAAAAATAGCACAGTGAGGAGGGCAATTCGTGATTTTTTAAAGTTGAATTTGTACCCTTCAGATGCGAACCCAAGTATAATGGTGTTCACTCTTTTCAAGTGTGTCTCCAGGTCATAGTCAGTAAGATAAATGTCATCGACATAAGATAATGCCTCATCATCATACATTTGTAGTAATTCAGTTACTCTGGCTGAAAATAATCCTGGGCTGTTCTTGAATCCCTGGGGGAGACGACAAAATTACCACTGAGCCCCCACACTGGAGAAGGCGGTCAAATACCTGCTTTCTGGTGCAATGTTTTGACAGAAGAAACCATTTGAAACATCTAATGTCGTTTTATATTTTTTGCCCCCTATGTTATTCAGTAGTGCTGCACCTTGTGAGTTTTGTCCTGCAAATGTTTTGCAACAAGAGTTTGGGTGTTTGTAGTCCAAAACTAGACGATATGAATCGTCTGGTTTAGAGACAGGAAACAAAGGGTTGTTCATTTGTGAGGTGCATGTTTCAATCAACCCCTGGTATTCAAGTTGATCTAAGGTCTCCCTGACTTGTTTTTTAGCTTCTTGCTTAACAGGATACTGCCTCTGTGCAGTAGGTTGACTTTTTTAACTGAAATTTATGGTGAGGCGAATCCTCATCCCATCCTACATGATTTTTATATAATGCAGGGGCTTGGGCCACTGCCCATTTTCTAGCATATGTGTATTTTTATGAATTGGAATGTGTTTTGAGAAGGTAGGCATAATAATTTCTTCGCCATGTGGGCATTCCCTGACAAACTCTGGTGGCCAGTCTTTCTCTGCTAGAAGGATATCATAGCCTTTAGATAGATTCTCCCAAAAGAGACCTCTTATTTTCCTTGTTTTGTCCCCTTCTATACGTAATGTTATTTCATATAATTTATGGGGTACACTAACTCTGGTGTCTGCAGTTTCCACCTAAATGTATTCTTTCGTGTCCACTGTCTCCAGAAGATTCATCAGGATCTTGCGAGCTATGGTCACTTCTGCTGCGCTGTCTAGCGTTGTCTGGGCCCATTCTCCATTCTTGAGTTGTGTCCTCAGAATCCTCGGCATGTTTTATTTTAATACTAGCTGCCTTCTTTTTGGGAAATTGTAATTTTTTACTTTGATGAGCAGGTTCCTTGTCGTTGGACTTGACGAGCTCTTCTTTATGTTCTGACCGTCCTCTTCTTTCCGATTTCTGTGAGGAAGTCTGAAAAGATCGAGAGGGATGTGTATCATTATCTTGATATCTGTCAGGTTTTCTTAAATTGTCCCTATTTCTAAGGTTGTATCTTTTTTCAGAGGGCTCCCATTGTGGAGACCTGTCCCCTCGTCCTGGAGATCTATTTCTCCATTGCGGAGACCTTCCTCTGGACTTAAACTGTTTTTCTCTGGGAGTAGTTTGTTTATTACCCTCCCACTTCTTTTTTGGAGTAAAGAGATTATTCTTAATAAAGGTTTTTTTCAGGATTTTCAGTTAGTTGTGGTTTTAGTGGTTTCCCACCCAAACTATCGCTACCTAATTCTTCATAGCAGTTTTCAATTATTCTGGCAAGTTCAAAAGGTTGGTCTGTTATTTCTGTTTCTTTTCATTTTTGGCGGATCGCCACAGATGCTGCTTCTCCTTTTATGTTGGCTAGTAGTATAGCCGAGACTTGCTTAAAGTCTTTCAGTAATTTCATACCTAGATTTAAAGCAGGCTCTGGACCGTATTCATTGTGAATCTGTCTTCGTACGTCTGGTATAACCGCCATAGACGGAACACCATGTGTTTTTGTGTATATTGAAGCAAAGACTGTTCCCCAAGTGTCACAGTCCTCCACATGTGGTGCGATCCCCATTGGTAGACAGATTGTCAGAATTCTGTTTTTCATGAGGTGTAGTATCAGGAAATACTGCCTCTATTTGAGTAATTTTTTGAGCTAACCAGACGGAATTTGTTCCCGTTTTGCGGGTAATTTGCCAATGACTGATTGTCTAGTTTGTGGTGTAATTTTATGTGTGTTCCCCTGGTGAGGAGTGTGCTGTGGAATTTTTATTGCTGGTTGGACTGTTAAAGTCCGCAAGACATATTGGACCAATTGTCTATGTATTTTAATTAATTGTTTTAGCTGAGCTAAAAGTTCTCTGTCTGACATTCCTACAATGTCAGGATGTGGTGTAAAGCTGGCTAGAACCGGCCATGTGGCGCCTGGTCTACCTAGTGGACCGAGCCTGGTAATGTGATTTTGATGTTTTAGGGCGCCATTAAACCAGAGCTGATGCTCTTGGTAAGTTAGTGGAATTTCAACGTCCTCAAAAAGGAACGTATTCCGCTGTAGGTTCCTCTGCTTTGTAGTAGTGGAATTTGTGTGTCACAGCATTTGCTGCTGGAAAAGTTATCCATGAATAGAATACCTCTGTCTGCCGATCTTCAAGTGCCTCTACCACAAATATGACTGTACCACCTCTTGATGATACTCCATTGTTTATAAGCTTGTAAGTTACACTCTTTCTTACATTTACCAAGATGATTATTGCATCCGGGTCATTTTGTTGAAGAGCTGTGTCGTTTAACAACAGTTGAGCTGCCGAGGCTGCTCTCTCCCTTTTGTCGTCACTTTCCGTCATTTTTGCTGACAGAAAGTTTGCAGAGCAAGTTTCAAGGAAACAAAGATTAGGTGCACAATATTTTGGAACACTGTATCCTTCAACGTTGACTAAACCAAAAACTAATTCATAGGATTTTCCTCCTACTACATTTTGGTGGATATTAACCTTTTACCCACTCCAGACGTCTATTGGAGTTTTTACGGGAAAAAGGGGTCTGTGTGAAAAGCACGACTGAGTTACTCTAGTATCTAGCGTTAAATTATCGCCTTACCAAACGTTGGGCGCCATGTAGTGTAGTTCCTATATTCCCAATAGGCTCTGCGCATTGGGAATAACATAAACGATAGTTTAGACGTAGGACTTAGGTCGACTAGGTCTCTATTGAATATGTTAGACTTAATTATGAATGCCAGCTAGTTCAGAGGTCACTAGAAACTTTCTCGAATTCACAAGAAGGGATTCGTTTCTGACAACCGCATAAACATGACAACTTTGCTCCCCTAGAACAAGGAGTATATCTCCAGAGTCACGGAAACAATAGATAGCTATTTTACTCAGTCAATCGTGCATGCTTAGTTTCACCAGTAGTGCAGAGAAACAGAGAGACGGGAGTTTTCAATAAAAGAGGTTATATATTGAACAGTCTTCTTTCTCATGCAAGAGAAGTGAATTGCTACAATCGCAATACTTGTCATAAAATAAAGTGCGTACAGTAAAAGGAGTATTATAAAATAATACTGTAAAAGCATAGTATGGTTTCTAAGACATACGGTGTTTAAAATGGATAAAATACATTCAATGATAAAATAATGACTAAATGTACTCAACTGGTGCTTCTAAGATACGCCTACCCCGGTGTACCTAGCCTAAGCCTAAGCCTAGTACAGGGAAGGAGTAAGTGAGATGTAGTTTGAGTTAAGATAGTTTCTGCCAAGACTCTAAATCAAGAATTCTCTAAGGGTCTAATCAGCTCCGTGCCTTGGTTATAGAATGAAGGAGGTCTTGTATCTCTCTCTCAGGACTCGATCTCCCAGCAACCGGCAAGGGTGACAGGGAAACACTGGAGCTGGATTTCTCGGCAGGAGAAAAGACAGCGTCTCTCTCAGTGCATCAGCGGGAGGGTCGGCTTCCTTCGGCACTTGCTACAGCAGGGCGTCGGGCAAGTAGATAGTCGATCTGCTCCAAACCACCGTGTGTTTTGCTAGGGCAGATGCTGGTGTATTCATACCTGGAAGGTGCCGAGTTTGACGTAAGGTTGGACATAAGACGTCACTAAGAACTCGCAGTTCTTTCAGGACTCCGGGAGTTCTAGGACAAATCAATACAGAAGCAGGGGGAATTCCCGGGCTGCTGGAAGCTTGGTTTGTTTAACACCTTCAATGCTAGAGGTATTTTCACAAGGTGCTGGAGTCTCCTAAATCCCATTGTTCATGACGAGCTCAGCTCGTCATGAGCACACGAGCAGTGTACTGCATGACGAGCTGAGCTCGTCATGAGCATGGAAGGGGTTAAGAACACGTTGTGCTTTCTAGGAGTCTATGGGAGTAGCCTTGCCATATTTGATTCTTATGCCTATATAAGGATATGATTTGATATAACCACATAAGGGCATACATCGGGAATATTTAACTAGAGTCCTAAATTCGTCTACAACAGTTGTCGGGGCAATTGTGGCGTTGAAGCTGTCATGGATGTCTACGATCTTGCGATGGACTTTCAAGCCTAGGAGCATAATCTGATGTGTCCCTCAAGGTTCATCCCTCAGCCCCACTCTGTTCAACACCAGGAAAACCGATACTTAAACGCTAGTCACCAGATGGCGACAATGGCATTGCGCTCTATGTCTTAATCACCACCCAACTCCTAAAGGGAGTGGAGATGATGCAGAACTTGTGTGCCAGACTCATCCTCAACCTCACCAAATGGCCCACATCAACTGCCACCTCAGGATCCTCCACTGGCTCCTCATTCCGAAAATATGCCAATTCAAGATGCTGGTACACGCCTACAAAGCCCTCCATGACCATGGACCAGCTTACATCAACCACCGCCTGAACTTCCACAAACCCACCAGACACCTGCACTCTGCCTCCCTCACCCTTGCCCATACTACCCACATATGCCAAAGCTACAGTGGAGGATGCTACTTCTCCCACCTCACCGCCAATTCCTGGAACAACCATAGCCTTCTCCTCTGAACATTATCCTGTCTCTCTGAATTCAGAAAGAGTGAATATGTATATATAGAGAGAGATGTTATAGTTACTTATAAAATACGCATACTAACTATAATGGTTAAAAAACATAGAAATTCACTTAAAAAACAAAGGTTACCTAAGTGTCTGCCCTCAAAAAGTGTGGGGGTGGTCAAAACAAACCCTCAGGACTCCCAAGAGGCCTGGAAAATGAATTACAAAAAACAAAAATGTGGGGTGGGTGTCAGTGGGAGTTGTGAATTGTAATCAGATGTTACTTTAAGTTAAAAACTCCTAGAAACCCACTAAAAAAAAAACAAAGGTTAAAGTGTTATTATACTACGTTATGGTAATACTATCTTACTTTACATTTTTTTTAAACTCAGACATTCACTTAGAAAAAAACAAAGGTTAAAGTAAAGTTATAGTTCGATGAAAATGTCAATTAAAACATAAGATTTTAAACTAAAAAGTCTGAAATTCAACAATTATAGTTTATTGAGATAACTAGACATTGTGCCTCCACAGAACGAGAATCTACGAGAATTTGAATCCCTCCAGATGTATTTCCATACAAGGCAGATGCAATCTGTATCATTTGGAATCATTACAGTGGTTGTTCTGATAATATGGGATTAACTTTATTGACCAGTATTAGACGTCTCTGATTTAAAGTGTTATCTTCCTGATCCTCAATGCACAAGTAGGGGTCATCCTTCCCCATATAACATCACTTTATGTTTATTTCTCCCAGAAGGTTATTGTGCAAAGACAGTCCAAGATTTAACTTTGAGCAGGGTAAAGCAAATACAAAATGAAAATTCGATCCGCTAAACTATTCTATTCTATTAGTTTCCTAATTTCAGTAGTCTTTTATTATGCTTATTTTTTTGTAAGCAAGAGACTGGGCTGTGTGCCAGGTATTCTTTAGTTTCTTATTTGAGAAATTAGATTCTCCCAATGATTCATATTTTGGACAGCAATAAATCTTTATTTCTCAAGTTTCAAATAACAGTAGGAAATTCATATATTTCACCACAAGCTAATTTTCAGATTTTACTGAGCAATGATTGGTGCTGCTTTTCATAAGTGAAAAGCATTTTTCACTTTGTGATTCAGTTAACTATTAAATGCAGTTTTCCAATGTTTTACCAAATCTAATAAGAAAATGTTGACTGCAAGACACATCTGCAAAAACAATGTAATGAAACTACTAGTGTTGTCTACCTTTGCTGAAGATTCAATTATGCCATTTGCTATTACTTGTAAAACAAGGTATTCCATCTTGTCAGAAAACTGATATTATTTCGGGAGATTACCTATACAGCCCTAGTTTGACTGTTTTCACAGTTTCCATGGATCTGTGCATTTGCGGTTTCGCACACTATTTTCTAAAACAATCTGTAAAATGTCAAATAAATCATTGACCATTGAATTCAATGTCAAAATATTACTTACATTACAACATTCAGGAATGTTATTTCATGTATACTTTCTTAAGCTTGTAAAAAAGAAACAATAAAGAGGCTTGGCTATGACATTTGCATTCTTTAATTGTATGTTTACGATATATTAAAAACATATACAAATTATTGAACATTATTTACATTTCTGTTCTATGACAGCTTAAGATAGGAGATACATGTGATTTGTTGCAAATAACTTCACAGTGCAATATACATGAGCACTTTGTTACCCTGGACGGTTATATGCATGTTTTTACTGTAGAGGAACTTAATACTTCTTTTTAACCCTAGATGAAATTTACAACGTTTTTGAGTTAGCACATAGATGATATAACACCAAAAGGCGTTACTATTATATTATGTATTACAGAGACACTCTATGCCATATGTAGCACATGGACACTGGCCAACTAGGTTTTCCAGGCAAAGAATATTAAGGTGACTAAAAATAACCTAATAAAATTCTGGTTGGGTGTGCATTGCTCTTAATATTGCAAACATGAACATGCACTGCTTGTGTTGCACTCAATATCCTAAACATGACACTTTTACATTTTAGAGTGTCACTTTCTGTTTTTATGCTATACATCTTTTTATTTCTGAACTTTTAATTACTTACTCTCAAAAGGCATAGCTAGGGTGCCACAGGCTCTAATGGAAAGAAGGATAAATGGGTCTCATCCTTTGTTGGGTAAATAATATAAAGGAAATCAAATATAGTTGCAGTTTTCCGCTACACCACCAGTCCTTATTGCCATTTCACCTCCTGAACTGACATTTTGCCCTTGCTTTCTTCTTCTCAAATGTCTTTCATTCTAACACCAGTCAATTGTCAAATGACTTACCCCTTCCTTTCCTACCATTTCCATGTATATCACTTGGTTATTATATTAGCTGAGATGCAAGTGGTGCTTCAGGTTTTGGTGTTCAGTATGCTTGTCTTTGCTTTTGTAACAGATGTGAGATAATGTGCTCCTGAACTGGTTATTCTCAATCTAGAGCAAGTGCTTTGGAAGGGTGAAGAAATCACCAGTGAGCTTTACTTCTTCATGCTATGTGTTTACTGACATTGCAATTTCTCAGTCAAGAATCACATTACATCCAAGACATCTGTGAATAACATTTGGGTATACAAATAAGTTGAGAGAAAGGAAATTGGAGTTTGCTTGCAAAAACTGGCAAACTATGTTTGATGTGATAGGCACAAATAACATCAGGAAAGTTTGGCAGCTGGTGTATGATGTAAATGTGCAAGGGAACATTAGATGTTTAATAGGGTAAGACGATTGGATTAACCACCTAAGTACACTATGACAGATGAGAATCTGAAGAGTATTGTTAAGTTTGATGCAGATCTTAAGTCTCACTTCTCCTTTCAAAAGATAAAAGAAACAATACAGTCCCTCAAATTAACCAAAGCAGCGGACCAGGATAACCTACCAGCAGTTATAATAATGTGGACAGGTGGGTAAGACTTTTTTATATCACCTTCCACAAGGTCTTGGATTCTGGGTGCTATTCAGAGAGTTGGAAGTTGGCAATAGATAGGCCAATACATAAGAAGGATGACGCCACACAAACAAAAAACTATTACCCAATTACCTTGCTGGATGTGGAGGAGAAAGTATTTTCTAATATATTATTGGTCTAAATGATGTCTTGGGTAGAGCAAAACAACTTAATCTTGATGGAGCAAGGAGGCTTCAAGAAAGGCCACTGAACTATAGACTACTGCTCTAGTCTAGCGGCAATGGAAAGGAGGCAGTTGAATTACGAGGCAGATTATTTTGCTGCTTTGTTGATTTCTGGGCTGGACTGCAATTCTGAAGAGGGCAAATGTATGAAACGACTTCTTGTTCCCCCACCGTCAACCATGATACAGGCCATTAGGGTAAAATGCCAACTTACAGCCTGGAGCTACCAGGGGATGCAAACTATGCTAAACTGTTGGGAGAAATTGAATAGGGAAGATATTCCTAAAATATCAAACCTTGGTTAAAAAAGAGAAAAGTGAACTGAACTGGGCCTTTCAAGTTAAATCTATACTAGGAAATCTCTGCACTAAATTGTCATAGGTGCCAGATTGGTGGAAGGAAGGGCAATCAATCCCCAAGCAGGATCTATGCACCATTATAAGGAATAGCACGAGAGAGGAGGACCTGCTTTAGTTGGGGGGGAATCATCTACCCAGTTTTTGGTTAAGGGCTGGAGTAATGATTATGTGTTCCCCTATGTTGAGGACCTGCCAAGTCCCAAGCTAAGTAATGCCATGTTAAGATTGAGAGTTGGGCTAAATCTGTGTTATGTAGATATGAAGACAAAGCTGTAATTAGAGATGAGCACAGCTTGTGCACATGTGGGCTGAAAGTAAAATGTAGCAGGCTACATCTTTTAAAAGACTGTGGTTTTAGATGAATGGAAAGAGTTTTTGAAGCCAGTGTTTAGCAGCAGTAGAATTGCTAATCGGGATCAAGCCATCAGTCTACCGATAAACATGATTTGCTTAAATGTGATGTGTGCAATAGGAAGATTTTTAATCACAATAGGAGGCATGAGTATTTTTATCAATTGATCTGTTGTAAATTTTATGTACATTGAAGCAGTGTTTTTAACTATTTTTATAGGTGAATGTTTTGGGATGTAGTTATGTATGTAACAAATGTTGACTGTTTATAGACCATGGTCTAAATAAAACAACTTTTAAATCTGAAGAATTATATCTGTCAGTATGATAATCTGATGGGTTTTGCTTTAGGCTCTGGGCTTTGATTTCTAATGTGGCTGAGGCCTGCTGACCAAGTGTCGGGCCCCTGTACTATGATCAATTGCAATTTTATTTCCATGCCTTTGCTGCCACTCAAAGATTAAGAAAGAATATGTTGAGATCATGTCACGTCCTCGTGCTAACACTAATTGGTTCAAGCAGTAGTTTGTGAAATATTATATGTTCATGGTAGGCTTCTAGACTAGCCACCTCAGACTGTAGCTGTGCACTGGGATAGATTTGTGCCACATTTCAAATTATCTCAAATTGCTCGGAACACAAAAAGCCATGCAGCCCCTCAGCTGTCACGTGAGAGTGTAATCTAACCAAAACTACCATGTGTGATCTGATGAAGCTATATAAATGAAAAACATTGTATAGTTTTATTAGGGAAGATCAAATCCCAAACAGAATTAAGTTTTGAGAGCTTAAACATGTGATGGCTTTTAGGGTCATTGTGAATGAATAAAAGATGCACACTTTCTGAACTGGAGATAAATTCAGTTAAAATGAGAAAATGGCTCTGCCCAACTTTTCACTGCTGCTCAGGCTTCAAAGGAGTGATATTTAACAGCAATGGGAGGTGTTAGTGTTGACATTTCTGCCCTGCCATCTGAAAATGAATAGGTCTGTTATCATGTGGGCCACTTGCGTGTACATCCGAGGCTCTTTTAGCCCCATGATATTGGATGTTATATTTGGGATTATAGGAATTGTCCATCTTTTATGTGGTGTAGTCCCAGATTTTTACCTTGACTGTGGCTGTCGAACTCTGTACACTTTATCCCTGCCTCAAATTGGCATACCACAAATTGCCATATTTAGCTTAGAAGTCCCTAACATATGGTACAAAGAATACCCAGGACCTGTAAGTAAAATATAAACAGTAGATAGCTGCACCAATCTTGCCCTCCACAGCAATAGTGCACCTATGACTACAGGCCTAGCTGTTTAAGTTATACATTGTAAGTTTAAAATGCCAAAATAACCCTTTTTGACAGGTCCAACCTTCCTTTTAGACATTTAAAAGTCACCCCTAAGTAGGCCATTTGCCTCCAAGGTATATTGCATGGTATTCAAAGGTAGAGCATGACAATATTTAATGTTAAACATGTCCTTTCAGTAAAAAATGTTTCAAAAGCTATTTTGACTGTAGCAAGGTTGCCTTTTCTGTAGGACAGCACTGGGTCGTAACATCACATTTAATAATCCGTATTTCGGTTAGGAAACATGATTTGAAGACTAGTTTTAATAGTTATTCATAATCTGATTTAAGAGTTACATTGAATTTGTCATAACTATTAGGGAAAAGGTTATTTTAGGAAGTTACTTTTTACCTGCCTAAAACTCTGGAGGCCCATTCGCATGAGGTCCAAATATCACCTGGCAGCAGAATAGCCCCCTTGAGGAAGTATGAAACCTGCTCTCAAAGCAGGACAAAGGCTTTAGGCATGGGGATGTGTTATTGTTGCCTTGACAGGATGGCCAGTTTACTATGCCCAGGAACTTGATTAACTTCAAAGAGGCCTATACATTCCCAGATAAATACTAGCTGACATGTGACACCTGAATAGGCCCGCTCTACGTTCCCCCAGACAGGCAGGCTCCAATCCCATAGGAGCTGCCTAAAGAATTAGTTTAGATTGACCACAGAGGAGGGGTTGCTCATTCCATGAGCATACCTCTGGGTTTTTGCTCTAGCTCTGCACAGGGGAAGTCTAGTTCTGCTATCTTGGTTTTAGGTAGAGAGGGGTACTGTTGATGGTGTGCAGTGTGGTACCAGGAAATACTACAAATGTGTGTAGGTAACCCCTGGGAACATTTAGGTTTAGTTAGGAAGGGGGCAGGAGTCACCCCCACCCACAAGCAAATGTAATACATAAATGTGACACCTACTGTACCCTCCTTAGAACATTACTGCTCCTGAGGAAGATCAGAAGAGGATTTAGTCTGCTGCCTGAGACCTGAGAATAACCTTAAAGGACTGGACCTACTCTCTCTCTCTAGTAGCCAGGACAAACAAGTGGACTCCAGGGTCAGTAGGCTGACCTCCTTTTCAAGCTACAGGGGCACAACAAGCTCCAAGAGGCATTCCCTACAAATGTCCAATTGGCCAGTTTCACTGGACTTGTCCTGCACCCGACTGCTGTCTTCAGCTGTAGTGAATCTTGACAACCCCCAGTGCTGCTTAGAGGTTTTGAGACCCTTAGGTGTATCAATATGTGCTCCCTCAAACTTTTCCTGAAACCTGGACTTGAAACTCTTTAGCCCCAGGGGACCGGGTGTGACCTACCATGCTGATCTGACAAATTGCTAAAGATTCAGGTTGTTCCAGAGCAACAAATCCGGTTCAGTGGGACCTCGTGAAGAAGGTATCTGAACTGTGCAACCCTTTTCTGATACAGCCTACAGGCTTGCCCTGCTAGAAGAATTTGAGCTCTAACTAGGTGACTATGTCTGAACATAGAAATCTTTACTGCAATAAGGCGCTAAAACTATCTGGCGAATGAGGTACCTTGTCTAGGTGCAAAATTCAAATTTCTCTTGCTCATTTCTTTTGCTGGAAGAATCTGAGCTCCAAAAAAGTGACTGTGTCCCAACGTAGAAATCTACACTATGCGAAGGCAGCAAAAGTATCTGGCAGATGATGAAGCTTATCTAGGTGCAAAATTAAAATTTCTCCTGCTGGGAATTTTCTCAACAAAAGTTAACTGCTTCATTGGGACCTCGTCCAATCTCTATCCAACATCATGGATCCCTCCTCAGCCACAACTGCTATTTTGAACCACTGAGGATTTTTTACTCCCATTTCAGGTACTAAATCCAATGATAAAACTTCAGACTGGGTCAAACATGGTTTCTGTAGCTGACCCACACTCCATCGCGGTCGGCCTCAAATCGCATCTAGGACCCCTTCTAAAGTGACCGGTTTAAACAATTGGTTCTTACACTTTTTGGTGCTATATTTGACATTAAACTTTAAATACCAGATTTCCAGTTCCCGTTAATGGAGTTTTGTCACATTAATGTCATTTTATTTATTAAAATAATCTCTATTTTTCGAAAATTGGTTTGGGATTTTTCTTGTGTTTTTACTTCATTACCGTTTTGGTACTGCATGACTTTACACATAGCCTCTAATTTGAGCTGTCTACGATTTGCTATAACTCCAAAGAGATGACATCGGGTTATTTAATGACTCTCGTTGTTCACCATGACAAGGACTGTGATTATTACTTGAAGAGGGTGCTTACCCTCCTCGACTAATACTCCAATTTCTTACTAAGGAAATACCTGTAGATATTCAAGTTAATTTCTAGTTGAAAAGTGTAGGTTTGGATTTCACCTATTACAGACTTTGGAATATGTTTACTTCCCATAGTCAGTCGCACAGAGAGGGAGTAGGTTATGTGCACGGTTTATGGCTGGTTTGGGGCAACAACCAATACATGGTATATTTATACTTCCATAAACTACACTCCAGACACTGAAACATCAGAAAAAGAGTTAAATTAAGAAAAAAGACTTCTCTACCTTCTGTTTTTGATCAAAATCACTGCTGCATATCTGAGAAAATTAAAAGAGCTGTTCTGGTTTCACACTTTAGCTCCCAGAACTAGCTTTAAGGGCCAAGGAGAAAAGGTTACTGATTGAAACAGAGGGATAGAGAGCTTTGATTCCTGCTTGCTTGCAGAGGAATTGCATTTTGAAGCTAACATACTGGGAAGTAGAGGTTTAGGAACCATAATCAGCTAACGATTTGGAAAAAACTGCTCCAGGTATACAGGCTTTGTATGAATCTTTACTAAAAGATTGCATTTTGGTAAGACTTATTTTGCCTCATTGGATTACTGTACTAATAATATCAATAGTGCCGAACCAGGGAAAGTAATTGAAAGTATTATTTAACAAAATTAGAGCTATGACCATAAGGGGCACCTTTGGCCACTCTTACCAAATAGCTTCAACCTTGCCTTTTACACATTAAATCTGGCATACTCAAGTTCAATGCCAACTCAACTGACACAGAATTAGGTTTTGGCTGGCTGAAATAACAGAACCTCGGGAACCTTTGAGCCACAATTACAGACAAAGAAGAGGCTCCTCTAACAATCAAGAACCTCTTTTAAAATACAACTATAGGCAGAGAGTCACATTCTATCAGTAAGACCTTCAACCTGTCTTAGCATCTGGTTCTCCAAAGCGTTAAAACTCAACATCTGGTTTTAGCATCAGCTCAGTAGGTTGTTTAGGGGGCTGTAACATTAAAGATAAAATGTTATCTTTAACGTTACACCCGCCTAAACAACCTTCTTCGTAAGAGCTCCCTGAAATATGGTGAGCCCACCCTAACTGTTAGAAGTTAGGGTGAACCCGATGATAAATCATGCCACTACTAGAGTGGGTGAGGGTTGCATAAAGAAAAGAGTTTTCCCCTTTGCCACTCTAATAAGAGTGGTGTATAGATGTGGTACATCACACATCCCGCACATTCCTTTATGGATGTGTTGTTGCTCCAAAATGGGGTACTCATAGGTTAGCAGTATTTGAAAGAGAGGGTGTATCCCCATATTCTCACACAAGAGGACCTCTCTACCTTCTAATGGCCAATAGGTTTTCTGACCTTAGAAACCCCTTTGTTTTTTCTAATGTTTTATTAATCACTTGTAATTAACAATAAGCTCTTTATTTCTTTAACTGAACTTTTTGTGGGTTGTCTGTTCAATATAATAACTTGCACATGAATGCTGACAGGGCTGACTGTTGCCCAGACCATGCTATCAGGGGCTACAGGTTCAACCCTGTCTTTGTGGGTGCGTCTCTTTGGGTACTATAACAGTTCACTTCTTACCTCTCCCCATACTTAACAATAATGTTCTTTATTTTCTATGATTTATTAATTTACATATGCGCGCACAATACAGCAGGTCATTTGGCTAAACAATTCTTGTCTGATTCTTTGATTTTCTGATATCAACATTTCTATAATCATCTACCTCAAATATATATGGGCATTTTTACTGTGCAAATTCTGTAGCCATCTGAATCAAAGCACACCAAGATCAGAAAAACATTAAAGAAACACATTACAACATTCTGTCTATTGCTTTAAAGGAAGAAATTTAACAATTATTTTTTCAAGCCTTAGGTAGCAAAGTATTCAGGATAATGTAGCCAAACTATAAGGTGGCTAGCAATTTGCTCCAGAGCAGAAGTCTCCTACGTTTTTAGTAATAAAACCAACCTGGTTCCTATCTGAGCAAAGGGGACACTGTATCAGTTTTTTGCAGTAAGCAGCTGTAGAACCCACTTCTAAGGCCTAGGACTGGAGGGTGCACCTCAGGCAGTTGTAGGACTTATAGATGGCAGAGTCCAGCAGCAGCAGCAGCAGCACCAGCAGACTTCCAAGAAGTATTTTGTGAACCTGAGACTTCAGAGAACAGGAGGCAAGCCAATAGGCCCTGGGAGAAATGTGGGTTAAAGTATTTAGAGAACAGTTCAAGTCCTTATCACTCCCAGGCAAGAAGCAGCAGGCCAACACAGCAGGGCAGGTAGCAAAGCGGCAGTCAGCAATCAGCAGGCAGCAGGGCAACACAGCAATGCAGGTAGCAAAATGACAGTCTGTCCTACAGCACACCAGCTCTTCTTCCAGGCAGAATGTCCTTGGTTCCAACCAGTGCTTAATTTGAGCTGGGGGTTCTGGTGCTCGGCACCAGCACTTATTTGTCAACACCAGCACCTTTGACAGCTACAACAAAGGGGCACTGTTTGTGTAATTTAGAGATGAACAGAACAAAAGTTGTTTATTAATTCAATATTTGATTCAGTAATCTGTATTTCGATTTAGAAAAACCATAAAAGATGTGTAATAAAATTGATACATTTTCTATAATAAAACACAATTAAAAATGGGCATTACATTGGTACCTAATTGACTGGGGCAATTGCTTGTTGTAAACTTTAGTTCAGGGGAAAGACCTTAAAGATATATATGCAATACAATAAATAACATCTAATAATAAAAAGGTTAAAAAATTATTAGAAAAGAGGCCGCCCAGTACCAGACGATTATGTGGGGCATTGTCCTGTTTGACATTGATATTCAAGACTACAATCTAATTGGTCATTACTGCACACATTTTATATAAAAAAACAATTATGTATCTTCTCACAACATGTATCAGGTGGTTAGTAAGTAATACAATCAGTAACTGTCTGAGGAGAGAGGAGGAAATCAGTTTTTAAGTTTTCATCACCATTTTTTAAAAGAATCCAGTGCCTACGGCGCATTGAGCTTAGGAATCGAGAGGATCCAAATACAATGGGCATGGATGTATTAGATTTTAACACTCTGTATGCCTCCTGACAATATTCAATATACATTAAAACCAACTAGCTCCTGTGGCTTAAGCCATTGTTATTGCTTTTGGGGCCTCAAACAATCTGAATTGTCACACTTGTAGTAGTGTGATCGTTAAAAGTTGTGCAGGCACTGTCATTGGCAGCGCTGGCACAGCCAGTGGGTAGTGCAAGCTACAGTGGCTTTCCAAAGAGGGCCCTGGAACTTATGTTTTCTTTTTCAAATTAAGCACCGGTTCCCGCAAAATTCTGATTTGGTGGTGTCAGGGGTCTAGTACCCAAATGTGCCTTTGAAGTGGGGGAGACTTCAAAGTGGCCTTAGAAGATCACAAGATCCCGCCCTTTCCTGGCTCCAGATTCACTGCAGGGGTGTATGCAGCTCTTTGTGTGGGGTCAGGCCCAGCCTTATTCAGATGCAAGTGTCAGCTCTTCCCTTCCAATCTACCTACGGAAAGCTCATCAGCCTGGTGATGGGCCATCAGGAGGCAAATGCCACACACCCCTTCTCCCTGTGTGAATGTCTAAAGATAATGCACTAGCTGTCTCACAACACAGATATTTATTTAGAGACAGACAGAAGAACAGAATTGTTAAAGTAAGAAATATCAACTTTCTAGAAGTGCAATTTTCAGACTTATATTTAAACTCCGACTTTCCCAAAAGTTGTGATCTTAAATTGTGAGTCAAGGAGACACCAAAACTTGTAATCTTTTCCCAATTGAAAATTCCACTTAAATGATGGTTTAAGGCAATCCCAGTGTTAACCTATGGGAGAGATAGGCCTTGCAGTAGTGAAAAACAAAGTCAACATTATTTCTCTACCAGCACATGTAAACTCAAAAGTACATGTCCTACCTTTTAAATACACTGCTCCTTGTCCAAAGAGCTGGTGAGGGCCTACCTTAAGGGCGATTTATATGTAATAAAAGGGAAGGTTTGGACCTGGCAAATTGCCAGGTTGACATGGCAGTTTAAAACTGCACACACGGCTCATCAGTGGCAGGCCTGAGCCATGCTTCAAGGACTACAGAAGTGGGTTGCACAATCAGTGCTGTAGCCCCACTGGCATATTTTAATGCAAGGCTCTGAGCACATACAATATGGCAATGGTAGATAAGGCAATGCCACCATGTTTTACGTTCAGAGCATATAACCTTTAACACTGGTTAGCAGAGGCAAAATACCTCCAAAACAGGAGGTCAGAAGGCAAATAGTCAGCAGAAACCACACCCAGGATGCCAGGTCTAACACCCACCAATCAAAAGCCTCTAATTGGGTAGGCTGGACTGCACACAGGGGAACTACTTACAGGTAATAGGAATGCTACCACTTACTTATAACCTACTCATTGTAGACGCCTGCCTGGTGGGAACATAAAGTTTGTGTAGGCAAATGAAGCATATAGGACAAACTTGTTGCCATATTTTAGTCTTTTACAGACTATATGTCAGTGAAATGCTCTCATGTCTAGTTAATATTTCAGTATAAGAGGTCCTTGGTATATCAGATCAATGTTTGTTTTTATGGACATTCAGGGATGCAAATTAAGGTTGTGGTTACATCTTCTTTGGTAGGAGACCAAGAAAACAAGAGTAACCAATTTGTACTAGGGGCTTTAATCTTCCGAGAGCTATTGAGGCTGGTGCTTGAAACGAGAGGAGCGGACGTATCTAGATAAGCAGCTGTCTTTTGGAGAAGTTGAATTCTTTTTCAGGGCTTATAAATAAGTAAGGCAGGAGCCTAGTAAGGAGGATGTTCCGTCATCCTACTTTATTAACAAGTGACGATTTGATCTGGGTTTTATCAGAGTGAATGTATTTTTGAATGCCTACTAGAAGGTTGGTGGTAGTGGTTGACATGTGAGATATAGATTAAGTGTTTATAAATGTTAGTGAGAACTATGCAGATTTTGCAGGGAACGTAATATTGGAGATAGTATGCTACTTGTATCTCTGGATGAAGAACAGGCATAATGTGTTTCAGTTTCAGACAGTGCAAAATTTGTGTGAGGTAGTTAGCCACTTGCTGTTGGAGATTTATGTATAGGTAGAGAAAAAATAAAATCATCTGTATGTCATATGCAAAAATAATGTTGCTGAGGGTGAAAAAAAAAATAGAGTGAGAACATCATTCATGATTATAAAGCAGGAATTGAAATACAATATTGAACAGTATAAGGGTGAATGTTGTAGGGAGTAGACCATAACCAAATACCAAAATAACAGCCAAGCTTTGCGGTGATTCAGGCGACTTTCCTAACGTGGCATTAAAACACGATGTCTTTTATGCCCAAAAAATCAGCAAATCATTTTTTTAACGATGTTTTTAGAATCAATCGTGTTTATTATGTGGGATTCAGGAGATAAGTACACAGCATTACTGCCTACATCTGTAAGCCAGCAGAGCGCGGATGAGACAGGCATACACAGCGTAAAGTGTGACTATAAAGAACAGGATTTTAGATGTGAGGGAAATTCTGGGATTTTGGATTTTGTTTCTATACACAGCGTAAAGGTCTACACCCCAGAGGTCGACCCGCGATATAAGTCAGGTAAACATGGTGTATAGTCTCCACCGCTATTGTCGACTACAATTTTGGTGAATAAACAAACAAGGAACATAAAGAAACCCAGACTCCCCCCCCACCCTACCCATCCACCCTCTGCATCAGTTCTAGCACCATCACTATGGCCACAACTCAGCTCCCCACCTGGAACAGGCAGCCGTTCAATCTTCCGGCCGACTGATGGATCCGGGAGGTTCCAATGGGAGCAGTTTGAAGATCTGCAAGTACTTGGGGCAAGTCACTTCTCTCATATCTTTGGTGAGAATTTGTATGAAAGGGTCCCACAATGTTGCAAATTCCTGGCCCTTCCATTTCAACGCTGAGTGAAAGGCGCTCCATGGCTAGGAGTTGCCAAAGACGGTGTATCCAATCAATTGTCTCAGGCACTGACGGCGATCCCCATTTTGCCAGGATAACCTGTTGCGCCGTTAACAGAGCCATTGCAATCTGTCTACCTCTCAAAGATTTCAGAGGGAACTCTTAAAGATGGGGGAGGCCCAACAGCATATGTTCTGGGAAGCCTGGCAATGTAACCTGAAATGCAGCATCAATGTCATCAATGACCGCAGACCAGTAACGTACTAATTTCGGGCAGTGCCAGAGCAAATGCAGAAGAGTACCCGTTGAGCCGCATCCCCGCCAGCACAGGTCAGTCTTAGTCGTATCCCAGCAATGTATACATGCCGGCGTGAAGTACCAGTATGTAACCACTTTAAAGGCGGATTCTGCCCCCGCTGTATTGTGTGCTGTGTGTTGTGTTCTATAGAGCACATGCTCTCACTCCCAGTTCAATCTCCCACAGTGCCTGGGCCTTCGTACAGGGACCAGAAGGGCGTGCAATAATCATAGCATACAACTCAGAGATTAGCCGGCGGTCATCCTTCTTACACACCAACCATTTTTCAAACTTTGTAAGGGGCCGAGACATTTAGGCGAAGTTAGCGGCTTGCGTGACCCAGTGAGCGACTTGTGAGTAAGGGAAGGCATCTGTGGGGAGTAGGTCATAGTCCTTGCGCAGTTGGGGGAAGGGGATTAGACCCTTTTTATCAAAAAGGGAGCCAACCCTCTTGCATCCCTTCTACCTCCAACGGTGAAACACTGGAGATGCTTAACCCGGGGGGAAGTCAGGATTATCCACTATTGGGGTCATGGGGGAGGGGATTGAGGTCCAACCCTTCATTACTGCTAGGCGATCCCAGACCTTGAGCGTAGGGGAGGTGACGGGTGATGAGTATAGCCCCATGCCCTATGTTTACGAGGCAGCCATAGTTCCCGCCAGATATTGACACCGGCTACTGATTAGCCCATTAAATTCCAGTGCTTGATGGACAGGGGTCTATTCCACTCTACCAGGTATCGAAGACATGCAGCCTGATAGTAAGCACCCACAAGCGGAAGTCCCAGCCCCCCCTGCGCCTTCGAGGATGCTATGAGTGTTAGGGAAAGACGAGGCTTTCTACCCTCCCACACAAATCTATTGTAAGGTATTGCAGTTTCTTGAGAGCACCCGGCTGCGGAGCGAGTGGCAGCAACTGGAAGATATATAAGATGGGAGTCAGTATCGTCTTCTTCACCGCGGCTATTCTCTCGAACCACACCAGCCTGAGACGCGACTAGGCGTCCAGCGCCTTAGTCGTATGCTCAATCAATAAGGTGTAAATGAGGGAGACTGTCTTGGCAAGGGACGGGGTCAGCTTAAGACCAAGGTAGGTAATGTCCGCCTGGGTCCATTGGAATTCGAAATCTTGCTGCAGGTCCAACATCTCATCCTCTGGGACGAAATGTTGAGGATCTGCGACTTCACGAGTTTGACTTTATATCCAGACACTTTCCCGAAGGCCACTGGTTACCCAATCAGGGACCGCAAGGTTAACCGGGGCTGTGTGAGCGACAGGATCACATCATCGGCAATTCATCAATATAGAGGGAAGAGGAATTCTGGTCCGTTCAGTTCCCCTGGGTCAGTACTATGGCAATCAAAGGGGAAAGGACACTGGTATCTACTATAACCATTGGTTATTATTGACAACCCTCATAAACGCTCAGAATGTAACGTTGCAGTGTATCTTTTTATCCGCCCCTTTCTCTCGCGTTATGGCATAGTCATCGGGTTGTCAAAAAAGACATGCTGTATGCCTGCCTCGCCCAAGGCAACCTCCGGTAGGAGTAGAAGTGTCCAGGGATTTTAGGACAACAGCTGAACAATGTAGCTGGAGCAGTTACGAGGGATGTTAAAAGTCAGTGTCACACCAAACAAATTTTTTTTTATTATAAAGAGGTGGGCACTGATAGTTTAAAAATACTGGGTATATTGTATAATCGAGTTACTAGATTATAATATCTTTTTCAAAAGTAGTCGACATGTTTCAGCTCACCTGGGCCCAGCCGAGTCTATAGAGCTTTCGTCAGAACAA
This sequence comes from Lissotriton helveticus, assembly GCF_964261635.1. Taxonomy (NCBI): domain Eukaryota; kingdom Metazoa; phylum Chordata; class Amphibia; order Caudata; family Salamandridae; genus Lissotriton; species Lissotriton helveticus. Next base: position 870,653,691 of record NC_136068.1, on the reverse strand, counting down.
ACAAGGGGTTGGGGCAGAGTCAGCACACGGAGCCAGAGACTTCTACACGTGGACAAAACCACGACCTATATGCGACTCTTAGCACCCTGATGTGGAGAAATTCACCCGATACGAAGGAATTTCAATATGAGAGTTCCATTCACTGCCTGAATACTACACAAGTTGTGTGAGTATTACACTCCCCCTTGTTCAGCTGTTGTCCTAAAATCCCTGGACACTTCTACTCCTACCGGAGTTTGCCTCGGGCGAGGCAGGCATACAGCACGTCTTTTTTGACAACCCGATCACATCATCGGCATACATGCTAATTTTATGCATATCTGCACCAAATTTAAGGCCTGCAATGTCAGGGTTTGACCAACTTCTCTGGGGAAACGGCTCTATGTAAAGAGCAAATAAAAGAGGGGAGAGCAGATAGCCCTGTCGCGTTCCTCGGGCGATAGAGAAGGGGGTTGACCTGCAACCATTAACACGCACAACTGCCTTGGGGACGGCATACAGACACGGTATCCAACTAATGAAGCGGTCGCCAAAGCCATAACCCCGCAGCACCTCGAACAAGTATTTCCAATCGACGCGATCGAAGGCCTTCTCCGCGTAAATGGAGAGCAGGAAGTCCTGTTGCTGTGATCAGTGTACTAGATCAATGAGATGCAGCAGCTTTTTAGAATTGTCGCCCCCTTGTCTAGTGGGTGAAACCCGATTGATCCGGGTCTACAATATCAGCCATGAGGGGGTTAAGGCGGGCGGCCAAAATACCAGCGAGCAGCTTCGCGTCAATATTAAGGAGCGAGATGGGTCTATAGGACCCACAGTTACTGGGGTCCTTCCCCGGTTTCAGTGTGACCGAGATCCCCGCTTCTGACATCGAGGGTGTCACTGCCCCCGTATCAAGAAAGGAGTTAAACAAGCGGGTTAAAAATGGAGCCAGCTCCACACAAAATGTTTTATAAAAAGCGGCCGGGAAACCATCTGGCCCTGGGGACTTTGCTATTTTCAGCCTGGCGATGGCTGACATCACCTCTTCCATGCAGATGGCCGAGTCCAGATTTTCAGCCGTGTGTCGGGAGATGGAGGAAATATCACACGTACTCAAATACATATTAGGATCATGCAAAGGAGAGGCTTGGTCCGCATAAAGAAGCTGGTAAAAACTACGGAAGGCCTCGACTATTCGCTCATCGGCGAACTGCTCCTCCCCCAACTGGTCCGGTACTGACTGAATCCAGGACATTTGTGCTTTCGCTCGTAACCTGTGTGCGAGCATTTTCCCAAACTTATCGCTACTGAGGTAAAATTTGTGTCTCAGTCGGAGAAGCGCATGTTCCTGTCCAAATCCAAGTGCTTCAGCATACGGCGTCGATTTTCTAGTTCCCGCCAGACTCTCTGCGCACCAGTACGCTTATGCACCGCTTCTATTTCCCCCACATCCTTTTCCAACTCCGCGCTCTTCTCTTTTCGCATGGCTGAATATGACGCTGCGAACGCTATGAATTCACCTCTCGTCACCAATTTCAGAGCCTCCCACACTGACGCGAGCGGAGTAGATCTCACATTGTTGTCTTGGAGGTAGTGTATTATAGTTTCCCGGATCCGCCCCACCACCTCGTCTGAGTGTAGGAGACTTTCTCGTAACCGCCAACCCGGGGGGGCCGGGCGCATACACTGTGCTGGAATGAGCACGGAGATGAGGGCATTATCAGAAAGAGACCGGGGAGTAATGACCGAAGAGTGTAAGCTAGGCAGGAGGGAGGTAGAAGCTATGAAGTGGTCAAGACGCGCATACGCTTCGTGGGCTGCAGAGTAATATGTATAGTCACGCTCGTTTGGGTGTTGGGTACGCCATACATCGTGTAGACTTCAGTCCTCTAGCCAAGCACCTGGTGAGAGCGCCCTGGTTTGGTCTGACCTTCTCTCCGATCTATCCAGCTCAGGGTTCATCACCAAATTCAAGTCACTCCCAACCAAGATCGCCACATTGTGGGCAGCAAGCACCTTGGACAGAGCCAAGCGTAGAAAGGGTTTTTGCCTGTCGCTAGGGCCATATAGTGATCCCAATGTGATGTGTGAGCCTCTCCATTGCATTCTAATAGCCAACAACCGGCCCTTTACTTCTGCCACTGTCGAAATAACCTTGCATGGGCAGCGCGCGCTGAGCAGGACAGCTACCCAATTTGTTTTGGACGGGCCAGAGGAGCACAATTGCTGCAGAAAACGCCTATCATGCATGTGGTTGATATCTTTAGCTAGGAGGTGGGTCTCTTGGAGTAAGCAAATATCGCTGTTGGAATTTTCCAGAAGGGAGAGTACCGCGGCATGTTTCACCGGGTTGTTTAACCCCCGCACATTCAAACAAATTACTTTCAAATCCCTACCCATGGGGCCTGTGCAAGCTTGAAAAGTAAGGAACAAGCTAGTGAGTGCATCAATATGGAGATTTTGCAGCGCCCTGCCGCCTGCCAACCCCTCCTAAGAACTGATGCGGAGCCCCTAAAAAAAATCAAACAATCCCCAACCCAAACAAATGCCAAAAAAAAGATATTAAAAAGAAAAAGTCAGGACTAGCACACATGACAAAAGTTTGTCTCGGTGGTAAAAGTCTAGAGGGTCATGGCAAGAAAATAGTCAAATCAATAGAGAAGTCTCTCTTACCACTCTGGTACCAGGGTAGGGGGCAACCGTCCATGTCTTACTGACCTCCCTGCCCCTCGGCGCCTTCAGGATAACACATCTGGGAGCCGAAGATGGAAGGCTCAAGGAGCGACCTGACTCTCAGTAACTTGTGCAAGCGACGAGATAACCACCTATCTTTCTTGTTTGCATGTGGCTAGATCAGGCTTTGGGCGGAAGGAGGACTTCCTAATTTGCTGCCATTCGGAGGCTCGACAGTGTCTTCTAGGCTTCGGACGGTCCTCTCCCTCTACTGTCAGAGCCTTGTCTAGACCCAGAGTCTCCAGCGCTTCTTACAATGACCTGATCTGATGGAGCTTTCCTTGATACTTAAAGATTAGACGGAAGAGGTGGCCCGATGAGTAAGGGATATTTTGCTTTCGGAGATGCGTGGTTACAGGTTTAAACACCCTACGTTTAACGAGCGTGGATGCAGCCAGGTCCTGATAAAGAGCCGGGTGATGCCTACGGAATTGCACAGGATGTTGCTTACGAGCCTTTCGGAGGATACGCTCCTTTAACTGAAAGTCATGCACATAAACAAGGATGTCTGCCGGGGGGGCCTTAGCACCATGGGGTAGGCCCACCCGGTGGACCCGGTCCATTCGGATGTCTGGACACTCTTCCTCCTCGAGGATCTGACGGAACAATGCACTGACGTAGGCCCGAAGGTCATCCTCCTCTTCTTTCAACGGGACAGCCTTGATTCTTACATTATTCCAACGTGAGCAGTTTTTCATGTCCTCCTCATGGGCCTGGAGATCAATATTCTGCTCTTGGAGACGAATCATATCCTGCTGCAGTTGGTGGAGGTCATTTTCCCTGGAAACATCATGCTCCTCTACGGTCGCCACCCTCTCGCCTATGTCATCGACATCATGTCGTACTTTTTTTAGGTCGGCCGCTAGCTGAGAGCGGAGTTCCTGAATGTCGTCCTTGAAAGACGTGAAGAGGTCGACAATGAAAGCTTTGGTCGCTGGGGAGTCATCACCTTCTAACTGAATTGGATCGCTTTGAGGGTTTGCTTGACTAGCCTGCTTCAAGAGGAGCTCCTGAAGCGACTTCTCCTTCCGGGCCTGTGCCGTCGCCATGTTGGGACCCTTGTACTGCGGAACCATCTGTGCCGGCCCGTAATGTTAACACAAACCTCTCAGGCCACGAATCCGACCTCTGCCCTGGCTGCCAGAGACATGACCCTGTCACTGCTCCTCTGATCCACTGCGACACTCCAGGTATGCGGGCAAGGCCACTGCACAAACCTCCCAGGGGGGAAAATGGGCCACCTTCCGCCTTGCCTTTCACGGTTAAGCGCAGACTGATCTGGGCTGTCACTGGCCCCGCCTCACACCGCCGAGGTCACTTCGCCACCACTCTTCGACCAACGCCTGCACAGGGTAACTTCGTCTCTGGCCAAAAGTCTGTGATAGACCGTGATACCTCCTGAGGCTGGGCCCCAGCTCATCAATCCTCTGCCGCCAGAGGCACGTCACCCGTAATCAGGGGGGTACCAGCACCACAAAGATCTGTGTCCCTGTGAAGCACCCCGCAAGTCCGCTCACTCACCAAGCGCTTCCAGCTCCTCCAGCCCTCAAGCACTCTTCAGGTGGAAGGGTGTCTCAATCGCCACTACCAAAACCATGTAACAACGCTGTTGGGAACTTCACACTTAAAGCAGTAGACGTCACGCCAAATGAGCCAAAAACCAGAAGGCCACCGCACCACAGTCCGGACTACCCCTCTCTACTATACAGTCCCCACGAACAGGGTAAGGCACACGCCGACAGCACAGGAGAAGAGACATCACTCTCCGTGGCCCTCAGACACAGCAGCGACCTACCAGTGCCCTCCTCACCGTCTGCCGACCAGCGGACCGAGTCTAATGATGAAAGGCCGCACCTCACGTCCCGGCCCACCGCTCCTCACCTTTATGCCGCCAGGGGGAAGTGCCGCCCCCGCCCGTGTAGCTGACCGGGCCTCTTCGCAGCTCCGGGGCACTCTGGAGCAGCTGAGACCCAGCGCAGTGAGGCCAAGTATGGGCAGCCCTCCGGGACCTCCATGTCCCTCTGCTTCTGGTTGCTGTTGATTTCAGGCCAAGCTCAGGCCAAGCTCAGGGCGCCCCCCACTGCACTCCGCTTCCCGCTGTGTGACGTAAGTCACTCCAAGGTCCGTCTACAGCTGTGGGACCTCCGCTGACTGCTTGCCTCCAGTGTCTTGTCTCCCAAGGCCCGGGGCCTCCACACGCGGCCAAACATCTGCGGCAACCCTCCCGGGCAAGCGCTGGCCTCAGCGCCGCCCGCTGTCCCCCGCCTCAGCTCACTCCCCTCGCCGATCTGCGAGCCGGGAACATACAGCACCGCATTCACAAGGGCTGTGGAGCCCTGTCCGTAGGGGGAGGCCGCCTCCAGGACTCAGCAAGAGCGGGCCGCAATCTCGCTCATGGGCAGCTCAGCCCTCTCGACCCAACATGTGACAGACCCCAGCAGGTCCCATCTCCGCAGGCACGCTACACTCGGGACACCGTTTCTCCCTGCCAGCAACGGGGAGTGGGAGGAAGCTCCGCCCTCCAACGGGTACTCCAACCATTCAGCTGCTTCACAGTAGCTACCACTGCTAGCACCCCAGAGCAGCGTGTCCCGGTAATCTCGGCCTGCCACTCACAGCAAGTGTCCGCACAGACCTCCAGTAGAAGTGCGGCCCACCTCGGCCCTCCAGGCCGCGGCCGCGCCGGGACAGAGAAGTGCAGAGAAAACTGTGATCAGCCAAGAAAGGGGCTCACCACCAGCAGCAGGCAACGCAGGCAAGTCACCCCCCTCGTGGAGGACCTTAGATGGGCTCCAATTAGGGCAATAACACAAGGCTAAAGCGTGGTGGCACCGGAGGGACAGAAACCCACGTCCTATCTCACCACCATCTTAGCCACGCCCCTTAACGATGTTTTTGAATTTAACAGTAATCAGTCATGAGATGTATACATTATATGGAAAATTTATTAAATTGTATTTACATTTTCAACTCTGCTCTGAATAAGATCCACAATATGACGTCAGGTCATAATGGTAATTTTGGGGATCCACAGTATTTTATCATACAAAGGAAATGATGGGTTCTGAGAGACGCAAGCCTGTCTGGCATGGAAGTTTGTTGTTTTCATGGCACTCTTTCTATTATGTGTTAAGTGATATGAAGGACAATATATGTGTTGTACATATTCACTAAACCTTATGTTTTAGCCACCTCTTTCACCAGGCGGGAAAATATGAAGTAAATTGTACGGAAAGTGGAAAGAAAAAAACATCCTTGGACCGTCGGTTCTTCCACATGATATATTGCACTTTTCGTTACCTGGGAAAGAGAAAAAATGCATCACTGTATCATTTGGCAGTGCCAAAACATCTCCTTCCACTTAGGTAATGTCTAGAGCACAAATCTGTATTGAGTTAAAAAAAAAATAAGTATATGAGAAAGATGGAAAAGTTTGAGGGAATGCAATGAGTAAAAGTGTGTCTCAAGATTCTTGTCCTCTTTCACTTTTGCAGTGTTTAATGCCTACCTTAAACATGCAATAAATTGACATCATTACAAAATGTAATGCGCAAATCAATTATTTGTAGTTCATTGCCTTATTATGAGTCTGACGGTTTAACGACCGCCAGATTCATGGTGGCGATCACCCGACCACCATATTATGACAAGGGTGGTTGGGCTACCCTGGGACCACCACAATTGTCAGGGAACCGCTATTTCCTGGTGGTTTCGCGGCAGGCCTGAGGCCGCAATATGCTTGGCAGGGCCGCTGTTGCGCCCCCAAGCATTTTACGAGTTTCTTCACCGTCACACTTTTCATGGTGGTTGTTACACCTGGCACCGTTGGCGTGGGTCTCCCTTCCATTCTTTGCTGTTGCCTCATATGTTTTTCTGGTTATAGATGATTTGGGCACTGTGCCACTGCTAATCACTGCCACAGTGCAAGTACTCCCTATGGGAAATTGATGTTTGGATTAGTGACTCCATGATTGGCTGGTTTTGTTTACTTGTCAGACCCTAGTACACTCCACTGCATGTGCCCAGGGCTTGTAAATCAAAGGCTGCTGTTGGGCTTGCAGCACTGGTTGTGCCACCCACAGAAGCAGCCTGTAAGGTGTGCCTCAGGTCTGCCATTGCAGAGCCTGTGTGCTGTCTGGTACTGCCATGTTGACTGGGCAAGTGCACTCACTTGCCAGTCCCTAAACCTTCTGCATATTAGTCATGTCCTGATAGTGAATTACAGCCATTTTCGTTTTTCTGGAGGTCCAGTGAGTTTTTGAGAAGGGTCACTTGAAAGAACACATTTATGGCTTGCACTAGCCAGTGGGTGGCAGTGAATCCTTGGGCCTCCCTAACCAATGGGGTAAAGTTTTCCTGGGGAAACCCAACAGACTTCTTCATCTTAAGCAGTTTCTGTTTTCCCTGCCACAAAAAATACTCCTAAAATCCAAAATGGGAGAACACTTCCTCCCTTATGCAGAACGCTTGTGTCCTCCAGAGGTGTGGGCAGGTAAATGATCAGTCATCTCCTCTGTGTCCATTCCAAATGGGTTTTGGAGATAGCTTCGCTCCCACTGGGTTCAGAACACACCTGGCTAGTGTCGGCCTGGAGTCGAAGGCTTTCTTCCTCCCAGGCCTCTCTTTAAACTAACCTATGAACATGCAGGCTTCTCCTCTTTCCCTTTCAAGTTAAAAAAAGGTTCTTGTAACCTTCACAGCTACCCTTTTTGAGGGCTAACTTTTGTATCATTCCAAAACCTAACTTTAACTTCTCCTTAGGAACTGTAAGCCCTTGTGTAGATGCATATGCAATAGGGAGTTGGCTAGAAGACCTGGTCTCTGACCAGATGTTCTGCCCAACTCTGTGAAAAAATACAATCTGACCCATACAAGCAGAGAAAATTAATACAAGCAGAGGAAATTAAATGCTAACTTTTAACTCCGGATAATTCTCCTTTTTTCCATGTTTTTACACACTTTTCGTTTTTTTTTTTATTGTACTTTTACAGTTTTGAACTTTCATTTTTTAGCTTGGTATTTTCTCACTTTTACATGTTTTTTAAACATATTTATTGTTTCTTTCATTGTTTGCACAGGTCTTTGGTTCTCTGTTAAATTATGTTCCAAAACCTTGGAAAATGTTATTTTTATAGTTTCTCCAGAGGCTATAATATGTAGCGAGAAAATGCATCTTTTTGTCATCTTCTCGCAATTGATATAGCACTGCCTCTGGCACAGTCTGTTGTCCTTCTGCTGCTTGAATCAGTTTGCCAAACATTTGCCACAAATGCAGAAAGTTAGTTCTCTCCGTGGTCATTAGAACTCTAGTGACCCTGCAATTGATCACTAGGCAGTTAATAGACAGGTAACTGCTGGTGTTGAAACTAAGTTTCAGTCTGCATGTCAGAATGTTTTACTGAAATGGATGTAGGAGACATTTTGAGAACTCATAAAATATATGTCCTTGTTGTAGCCTTTTTAGAGCACTAGTAATAATTTCTGAAACAAAATAACCCACTCAGTTTGTTCCTTTTCTGAAGTCTATTCATTATGAAATCCTTTCAGTTTTAAAGCTTTGATAGGTGTTCAGATGTGACACATGTCACAAATATAGAATGTGGGCCGTGGCCACGGGCTCAATGGAGTGAGGTGTGAGCCGCTTCTCCGAGGCGCTCCATCTCCCTGGGGCTCACTATTCTGTTTTACAGCCCTCTTGAGGCAGTGGACAAGGAGGCTTGTCCTGGTCTTCAGAGTGGGATGGCATTTGCCTGCTGATGTCTTGTGCCCCAGACGGCTGTATTTTACCAGAGCGGAGGGTGAAGTGTGCTCCGGAAGGAGGAAATGACTGGCTACGTCCATTTTGTGGATTTCTGCTGCGCTCTGTGAGCAGGATTCACCGGTGACTGAAGGGACCCAGCTGCATCAGGGGTGTTCGGACCCCCCACATGGCACCTTGGCTTGCGGAGTGTGGCGGGGTTTATCTCGCAGCACCCTCCCTGCTGCTTTCTTCGAGGACTGCGCTGGTGGCCTGTAGGGAGCAGCGACCCCGGCGCTCTGCTCCGACGGAGGTGTGCATCGGATGAGCAGGTGGACACCACTGGTGCCCTGACAGCCTCCTGAGACTGCATTGCTACCGGAGCGTAGGGGTCCCACCGGAGGCCTGAACTTTGCTTCATCCCATGCTGGGCTCACCTCATCGGTGCCCTGCCCCTGCGGGCCCGCTGTTGGGAAGCGGAGCTGAGTCTTGTGAGTGATGCTGGCAGGCAGATGGCGAATCCTGGCTGCATAGGAGCCCCTGGACCTCTCCTGTGCCATTTCAATTGTAGCTACCGCCATTACGAGGATTGCGCCAGAGGCCTGTGAGAAGCTGAGGCCTCAGCACTCAATCCAGGCTGCAGTGTGCAGTGACTAAACAGGTGAGCCTGTCGACACGGGCCCTTTGTGGTCCTCCTGTGCTCACTTCTGACCCCCCCAGGGGCTGGCTTACATTGCTCCTGGGGTAGAGGGGTGCCCCTGGACTCTGCTGCTTCCTGGCAAGCTCCCGTGCTGAACTCGCCCTATGGTCACCCTTGCTCAGAACGCTGTGTGGGGTAAAACAGACCCCTCTTGCAGGACTGCCCTTCTGGGGTGCTGGTGCTCTCCCTTGGCATATTGGACACCCGCCTCTTCCTGCCAGCATTGAATTAGCGGTGGACACTGCACGGGGTTGAGGCCTGAGGTGAGCTCCCCTCCCCCAGAGACTCTAGGCAGCAGGTCAGCACCCGTTCTACCCACTGCGCTGTCCCTTGCCCCCACCTGGGCATCAGCTCATGCATGCGGCCGGACCTCCTGCTATAACGCCTGGCACTTGTACTGTGAAGCCTAGTGGCGGACGCTCTTGTTGAGATATCTGCGGTGACCTGATCTCCCTGTCCCCAAGCTACGATCAGTGCCCCTGCTGGAAGTGCGGACAAAGGGGGCAATAGACGCTAGTGGAGGTACACCCTCTGCCTGTGGAGCTGGACGAGGGGTGAGTATATGGGCCTGATTAGTATTGCTTCCTCAATTGATCTGCGTGCGCTGCCTGCGACAAGGACTCTGAGTGCTACCCTCCCCCACGGAGTAGCGGCGTGCTAGCTGGTTCGTCATTGCCCGGGGAGCGGTATCGGAGCTCTCAGACGGGGGTGTGCTGACCCTCTCCCTCATGTGCAACGCACTACATCCAAGCGGCGCCCCCCTGAATGAGCCTGAGTGGCTTCTCACCCCTGGGCCTCAGCTATGCCATGCTCCCAGACCAGCAAGGAGGTCCCAGTGATGACCCTGTGGAGCAAGATCGCTCAGCCCGACGCAGCGATGCAGTCTGCAGCCCCGCCGCTGGCTCAGGTGGATGGAGGGGCCTCAGCCCCTGTCACGCAAGGCTGTATGCACTGCCTCTTACAGGAGATACGCACTGATTTCTCGTACCTCAAAGAGGAATTCATGTCCAGCCTCTGCGCTGTCCACAAAGAAGTGACGGAGGTTGGCGATCGAGTCAACGATCTGGAGCAGATGGTAGATGCTCGATCTGAGGACGATGAGATGCTGATGCGGCGCGTTAGTGCCCTGGAAGACCAGCATTTAGAACTTCATTCTAAGCAGTAGGACCTCGAAAACTGGAGTCTCAAAAACAGGAACAACATCCGCATATGGGGGTGCCGACTGGTGCTGAAGGTGCAGACATCATGGCATTCACGGCAGAGCTCCTGAAGGCGGTGCGCGGAGATGACGATGCTTCTCCACCTGCTTTGGACCAGGCTGACAAGGTACACAGGGGCACGCCCCGCAGGGATGGCGGCCCGGACATCCTTACCAGGGTGCACTTCTACACTGAGAAGGAGGCGATCATGCAGGGAGCACGCAACAAGACGGAGATCAAATTCCAGGGCACGTGATTCAGCTGTATCAGGATCTCTCCACTGTTACACTCCAAAAGCGGCATGATTTTAAGCCTCTCATGGACAAACTCCGCCAGTAGGGCGTCCGCTACCAGTTGGGCCACTCCTTTGTCCTTGTGTTCCAGTGGGAGGGCCGGCGTCAAATGCTGCACTCTCACTCGGAGGCCAAGGCCCTGTTGAATATACCAAATGTGCCACAGGTGACTGACGGACCCTCACCTGTGAACCATGATCTTAAGCCCCGGTGGACCACGCTTCCACTGTGATGCTCCAACAAACCACGGAATGGCCTCTTATCCCAGGAGGCAAGAAAAGATGTCATAGAACACCTGCGAGGTCTTAGTGGGAGCCACTTCCCAACATGCTTCACTGCTGCCTTTCTAACGCTGTGCCACTACAGACTACTGTGATATTCTGAAGCGTTTCCCTGCTATCCAAGCTGTCCGCCAGCAGCCCCCTCCCACAATCTTGTTGTTTCTCATACCCTTCACTGGACTTTGGGAGTGGTGAGAATTTATGATCCTCCCACCTGCCCCTGCCCGATGGCTTTCTGGTGGGCTCCGGGGAACTGCGGATCCTGCCCTGATGGTGTCACGCTCCTCTACCTGCGCTCTGGATGGTCACCTGCTCCTACGGAGGGTGACTCTTCTAGCGGGACCCGAGCACGTCGGTGTCGGTCTATGCCCCTGGACTGGGACTTGTTGGGCTCTGTTAGCCCGTTATTGATTGTTCTATTTTTTTTACTATGTATACAGGTCATCTGGGGCACTTCTTCTATTTCTGCTTCTGAGGCACCTGCGGGTGTGTCTGGGAGGGGTATTTTTTAGCGACGCTAGCCCTCTTTCTCCTGTGGGAGGGTGGCACCTCTTGGGGACAGTATTGTGGGAGAGAACACGCCTAACCACAGAGAGAGGAGGGGGCAGGGCGCCTGGGGAGGATATGTGGTCTGTTGCTTTCCTGGGAACACCTGATGCTGTAGCACCATATTTCCTTTCATGACTGATGGGGTTGCCTCCCAGGATTTCCCCCCCTTGGGGGTTGCACCACATTGCTCTCACTGAATGTACGTAGCTTGAACTTCCCCAACAAGTGTAGGCAAATCTGGCGATACATTCTACATCACGACCCACTTGATGATGTCAGATGTACATAGCATGGCACACCTGAAATACTCCCTGTGATATTGGGCATATACAGACTCTAAGACTTTGGGGGTGGGGATTCTTTGCAAGGCTGGATATTGCACATCTATCTCAAATGTCACCCGGGATGGGGAGGGCCGATACTTGCAACTATAGCTTGCGCTGCTGCTGGGCCAACTGCGCACTCATCGCGTGGGAAAGACAGAGCGAGCTCTACTGTCCCTGCAGTAAAGTTATTATGATGGGGTGACAAGGTGGGCCGACTCCTTGATGGTAAATTGTGGCAATCCCAGACAAAAACCCACATTGCCAAGATAAAGACGGGTGCTTCCACATGGGCAACAGCGGAAAACGATAAAGCTGGAGGCATATCGGGCCTACTACCAGCAAATATATTCTCGGAAAGATCCTTCCCTCACGTGCTTACACTCCTACTTAGGTGCTTGTAACTGGGATCCATTGCCCAAGCCTCAAGCAACCCTCCTTGACAGTCCCATCACCCTGAAAGAACTAGACACAGCTCTTAAGCGTCTCCCCTTGGCAATGCCCCTGGGCCGGACGGGCTGCCTGTGCACTTCTACCGTATCTTCCTCCCACAGCTCCAGGACCACCTCCTGAATGTCTTTAATTCCTGCACAGATAACACGGGTCTCACCCCCATCATGGCTAGATCTCCCTTATTCCCAAAGTGGGTAAAGACCCGGCACTGTGTTCCTCTTACCGCCCCATAGCTTTGCTCAATACAGATGCCAAGATTTTCACCAAGATATTGGCATCACGTCTTGAACCTCATCTGCCGGGCCTCATTGAACCGGATTAGGTGGGATTAATGTGCCATCAGCATGGTGCGGATAACGTGCATCGTGTGGCACAACTCATTGAAAAAGTTCAGCGCCTGAACATTCCTACGTGCATTCTCTCTCTTGACGTGGAGAAGGCGTACGGCCGCATCGAGTGGTCCTATCTTCGCGCCATGTTGTGCAAAATTGGCCTGGGACAGGAGTTCATATCGAAGATCATGGCATTGAATGTGGCCCCTGTGGGTTGCATTTGGCTTGATGGACGGGCCACAAGACCAATTTCGGTACACCGAGGCACAAGGCAGGGGTGTCCACTTTCGCCCCTCCTCTTTGCATTGGTGGTAGCGCCCCTGGCTATACAGGTGAGGGAGCTGGAGGGCATTAAGGGAGTGACTCTGGGAGGCCAAGTCCATAAGATTAACCTCTTCGCTGATGACCTTTTACTCACATTGACTGAACCCCAAATATCACTTCCATGCATGGTGGACACCCTGCAGTCGTTTGAAGCTGTCTCTGGCTTTAAACTCAACCTCTCCAAGTCATTCGCCCTTAATATTAATTTCCCAGCCCCAACAGCTAGCATACTGATACTGAAGGGGTTGATTCCCTTTCAGTGGATGGAGACCTCCATTACATACCTGGGGCTCCAGCTTACTCCCACACTCCCTACTTGGTCACGAGTCAACTGGGCGTACTTGCGCTGCTCCATACTGGCTGACCTACAGAGATGGAAGCCCCTTTATATTTCATGGTTAGGGCGTATCAGTGTCCTCAAGATGAATATCTTGCTGCTGGTTCTCTATCTATTCCAGATGCTCTCCACCCCGATCCCACAAGTGGACATTCAGCGCTTACAGGCTGACCAGCGTTTCTTCGTGTGGAATGGAAGGCGTCCGCAGGTGGCATATTCCCTTTTAATGCATCCGCCTGATCGGGGAGGTCTGGCTTGCCCAAACCTTCAGGACTATTATTGGGCAGTGCATTTGAGGTTCATCTCCGTGGGGGTTGCACAGGAGAGTGAGAAGCATTGGTTTCACATGGACCGGGCGGTGGCATGCCGGCCATTGTGGGACCTCGCTTGGTTGCCTAAGCGCGCTCGCCCCCAGAGTGCATATGTCGCGCCGACGGCCAAGACAGTCCTTGATATATGGGACAAAATAGCAGCCAAAATGGGTCTGACCACGTTCCCGGCCCCACACACTCCTATTACACGCAATCCTGAGTTTCGCCAGGGCTGGCAAAGTAGGTGCTCCGCGCTTGGACTGAAGGGGAGTGTCAGACTATTTGCACCATGTTCACGGGAGGCGTCCACAGGCCTTTAACGAATGCAGATCTGACTTTGCTCTTTCTCGTGCGGCCCACTATCAGTATATGCAATGGTGCCATCGGCTTCCCGCCCCCGAGATGCAGGCCGCGGCGACATGTCCCTTCACCCCGTTTGAGAAACTGGCAAGAGCACTCGAGGACTCCAAAGGCCTTATCTCCAAGATGTGATGAGTGTTACAACATTCGAACCCACTGCACCTGCATTGCTATCAGACCTCATGGCAAGCTGCTGTCCCGGGAGGGCTCACTCCCAAACAGTGGGAGGAACTATGACACAATATCCCTATGAACCACCGTAGCCTTACCTCAAGTGAAACTGCCTACAAGCTGATGCTCCAATGGTACTACACGCCCTTCCGGCTTGCCACCATGTATCGCTCTGTCTCCAACCTATGCTGGAGATGTGGGCCGGGCGGAAGGCACTCTCTATCACATCTGGTGGTCCTGTCAAGTGATCGCTACTTTCTGGAAGGAAGTTCCTGGGCCACATCAAAGGGGTGTTGGGCTACTCGTTCATGCCACTGCAACATGTGGTGATCCTGGGCATCTGTCCCCCTAATCTAGCGGCAATGACTGGGGCGGATTGGACTCTCATAAGCCATCTCCTCTTGGGAGTGCGACAACTCATAGCATGCGCATGGAAACAGACCTCAGCCCCATCCATAGCTCAGTGGTTCATTTGGGGTGGTATGCACTGGCTATAGAGAGGCTTTCACACAACATAGCTAATACTGAAAAGAAATTCCAGCGCGTTTGGCAGCCTCTGCTCTCTTATCTCATGCGCATTGAATTCATGTGGTTTAGACCCCGAAGCTCAGAGCCTTGCAACACTTCCAAAGCGACTGACAGCTGCATGAACCCTAACTTGATGGTAGTTTGGCCGTTTTTGGATTGCTAGCTAATTTCCTCACTGGCGTAGACCCCCTTCCCTCCCCCACACCTGCGCACTCAGCGATGCTCCAACATCACACGTTTCACCACAACCTGTACAGTTATTGTTACATTCTTATTACTGTTCACTGCTTTCTACTACAGATACCTTGGCAGTGGCCTTTCCGGCACACATACATGCTTAGCCTACTGAACACAAAAGGGATTCGGAGACTTTATGGGTTGCATGGTGTCCACTAGCCCTGAGGGGCATTGTCCCTGCCCCCTGGTCCTACATGCTGGTTGTCTCCGTCTGGGGCCTTAAACTCTTGACTTCATGGGCACATGTTGACACTTGATGTTTTTTAAGTCCCCTATGGTTCTTGTGCTTTTTCGCACCTTACTCAACCCTTGGTGCAATGTTATAGTTGATGCGGCTGGCTCAAAGTGGTTGTAGGCGACTTCCTGTGCACTTTCTTATTGCTATGTGTAATAAAGAAGGTCCACACGAGGTGATGATTCAGATAGGAGGTATTTATTACAACCTCATCCAACAGCCAGCAAGGGCCAACTGACACTTTCAGAACACTTACTCAACAGAACCTTAGACAGACCTGGTTCCATGTTAGAACATTGGGCATGGAACCAAGTCACATCATCACACTCCTTCCCCTTTACATTTTAAAAGATACATCTGAAAATTGTGTTACAGAAAAGAGAAACAACTTAAAAGTTAACTATTACTTCACAAAATCATGCAAGTAATTAGGAAGTTTGCGAACTCTCACACTCTTGCGAGAAGACCCAGGTTTCAAGCAAACATCAGAAGAAAATCGACTAGAAGCAACATTATCCAGGTCACACATATCTCCCCCACCAAAATGTACAACACGACTATGGTTCCAAATGCGACCATCATCTGTTTTTACAGTATTTAAAAAAAGTTTAATAACAGTTCTGGGTGATGTAAATTTTGACTAGCTTTGACTTTTTCCCCAATCTTGAAGTAAGAGACTTTACCAGATCTCCGAGCTACCACATACATTTTTATTTTCATCTGAAGAGACAATTCTTTGTCTCTCCACACGCCAATGGCATTGTTCTTCAACCCCTTATCTATAACCATCCACCCAGGGCACAAACTAGTATTAGCAGACATTCCCCTGAAAAGTTCAAAAGGAGATTTACCCGTTGAGGAATGGGGAGTGAACCTGTAAGCCGTAATGTGATTCTGCAACTCTTTTCTCCAATCAAAACAGTTAGCTTTTGCCAATTGAATACTCTCCTTCAAAGTCCTGTTGCGATCTTTCCAAAGCACCATTTGCTTCTGGATGATACAATGAAATCTTTTTATGTATCACACCACACTTTAGTAAATAGTTCTCCATCACACCTGAACAGAATTGGGGACCATTGTCCGAAAGAATAGAATTTGGGAAACTCTCACGTTTAAATACAGAATCCAAAAATTTGATCACTGATTGAGTTGTGATCTCCCTAACTGAACTTACTTCAACCCAACGTGAATACAAATCTAACAACACAATTAAATAAGGAGTCTGTTGTTCTCCATGCAAGGGTCCCACTATGTCGATGGCTACCTCATCCCAGGGACACTTTGGTAAATTTCTACAAACCATGGGTGGACATCTTGGTTTTAGTACCTTATCACTTACTTGACAAGGTACACACTCCCGAACAGCACGTTCCACCATTAAATCTAACCCTGGCCACCAAAAATCTTGTCGGATGCGCTCTTTTGTCTTGGAAATACCCATATGGCCTTCATGTGCCATGTTAACAATAGTATTCCTTAAATTCAAAGGTGGAATCATTCTTGTGCCTCTCACGAGAACCCCATCAACAATGGCTAACTCATGTGCAATTAAGGGCCATGGTTTACTAAGACATTGGGTTTTATTTTGAGTTAATAAACTCATAACAGTTAACAGCTCATCATCTTTTTTTAATTCATCCCTCCATTCATCTTCCTTCACAGCTCCAAAAGTTACATCACAAACTCTTATCTCATACTCTTCATCAAATTGAGCATCTTCTCCGAGGCAGTTTTCTTTTCCTACTACCACAACTAACCATGACAAACAGTCTGCTGACACATTCATACTTACGGGAATGTACTCAAACCTAAAATTGAACTCCTGTAAGGAGATCACCCATCTTCCTATTCTAGAAGAAATGGAATCTAGTCCTTTTTTCTCAAATACCTCCTTAAGAGGCTTATGATAAGACCTGACAACAAAAGAGGAACCCCACTAAATATTTTTACATTTGTTAGGAGCCCAGAATATCGCTAAAGCTTCTTTTTCGATAACCGAATAATTTGTTTCTGCGCCTCTTCAGCATCTTGAAGCACAGGCAATTAATTCCTCTTGGCCATTATGAACTTGGAAAAGAGCTCCAAGTCCCTTCATACTTGCATCCGTGACTATAAAAAGTAGGATTTCCAGGTATAAAAGCTTGTAGGTTCGGTGCATTCTTAAGATCTTTCTTAATTTGTTTGAACTCCGCACTGCATTCATCAGACCAAACAAACTCAGTATTTTTACACATTAACCTCCTGAGATGAACAGTTTTGTCAGCAAAACTTTTCACATACTCATTATAAAATTCAGCCATGCCCAAAAATGAAGAAACTTCTTCTTTTGAACAAGGTTCCTTCAACATCTCAATAGTATCAATTAACTCTTTGTTAGGTCTAACCCCTTGCCGAGAAATATGGTGACTCAAATAATCAATTTCAGTAATGCCAAACTTGCATTTATCACGCCATAAAGATAACCCAGCCTCAAGCGTTCTGTTCAGGACCGAATTTACTCTTTCATCATGTTCTTTCACATCCTTCCCACAGATCAACACATCATCCTGATAACATCTAACTCCTGGTATACCCTTAAAAAGATCATTCATTATTCTCTGGAACACAGAGGCTGCGGAAACCAGCCCAAAAGGCATCCTTAAAAACTTGAATGCACCCATAGGCGTTATAAAAGCCGTCAACTCCTGGCACTATTTACTAAGAGTAATTTGGTGGTAGGCCGATGCCATGTCCAAGGCGGGGAAATAACAAGCACCATCCAACGTTGACACCATTACCTCGATATTGGGGAGAGGGAATTTGTCAACCACCACTTCTTTATTTAACGCCCGAAGGTCCACACACAAACGAATCTCATTATTAGGCTTGCGCGCTACAACAATGGGGGCTAATCATTCCGTAGCTTCAACAGGCTGAATGACCCCAGTGGACAACAACCTATCAATCTCTTTTTGTACCGCCTCTTGAACACAAACAGGAATGCGTCTGACCTTAGCCGCAACTGGTTTAGCACCAAGCTTCAATTTTATGTGGTGATTGTAACCTTTTAAACACCCCAAAGTGTCGCAAAACAACCCTTCAAATTCCTTCACAAATGTATTCTCTACACCACCAACAGACTGTACTTAAACAGAAGGCTGTGCTTTAGGGTTAAGAATGATGCCTAAACGAGCTTGGTGAGTCCAGCTCAGTAAATTATCACCCCTTTTGGCTACATACATTTTTGCATCCGTGAATCTTCCATTGTACTCTATGCAATCAACAAAATAACCTAACAACTTAATGGGTAACCCACCATAACCCATTGGTCGAATATCAGGTTTCATCAATTTCGTCTTGTCCTGAAATTCATTTTTGAAAAGATCCTTAGAAACAAAGGTGATGTGAGAACACAAATCAAATTTCATCTTGACCCTGACATCACCCACAATGACCCAGTCAGAGGGATGTTCCACCTCACCTTCACTTACTTGGAAACTAACTTCTTTTATTTCAGTCCTTGAGTCCCTTCTATTACGCAAACGACAATTTTTCCCATAATGTCCTTTCTTACCGCATACACTACAATTGACTCTGAGAGCTGTACAGTCTTTCGCATTTGCCATATGCCCAAACCTGCCACATCTGTAACAATTTCTTTGAAAAGACATCGCACTTCTCCTCCCTAGCTGTGAATTCACTGTTCTACCATCATCCACAGTACCTTTCTCTCGGATATTCTCATCACTTTTCTTTTTACTTTCATCTTTCTGTACTACTTGACACTCAACTTCCTCCACTTTACTACTGGCAGTATCTTCTTTACTCACCTTGCTTAACTCTCCCAAACACTTTAACATATGCTCTACCCGTTTGGCAATAATCATAACTTCGTCCAACGGCAGCTCATCTTTCAACCACAACTCTTCTCTAATTTTGTCGCTAGAACATCTCAACACAAACTGATCCCTAATCCTTTCCCCCACCAATTCACCAAATTTACAACTTGAACCCAATTTTCGCAAAGAGGTAATAAATTCCTCAACACTCTCATCCTTTCCTTGTTCCCGCAGTCCAAAATAATACCTCTCCATAATGGTACTAACTTTAGGTAAGTAGTGTAAATCTAGCTGTTTTACACAAATCTCATATTCATTTGATCCCCTTTGAACTGCTTGCGCAAGTTGTGGCAAATTTTCTAAAACTTTCTGACCTTCACCCCCTAGGCAGTGTAGCAAAAGTGATTGTTTCCTCTCTGCACTCAAATTTGTGCCACAGACCCTTGCATAATTTTCCAAAATCTTTTTCCATTTTTTCCATTTTACTGCTGGCTCCCCTGGATCTGACAAAAAAAACGGTGGAGCTGTCACATTTTGCATTTTCCCTCTTTCCCTTTACTACGCTAAAAAAGTACAATATAAGAAACCCCTTCCAATTTCTTTTTACCCAAATATAAAGAAAGATAAACAAAAAGCAAATGTTTACTTATGTACTTCTAATAGGTGTGCCTGTTACCGTGAGTCCAAGCACAATAATCAAATATTGCAAGAAAGAGAAGGAAAAAAACGAAACAGTTACCAAAAGATGTTATTTTCTTCTTGCCCAAAGTATGTGTGAAGGTAATTCCCATCACCGACAGCTACTAATACTTGCAAACCTACAGCTGTCAACACGAAGCAAAAGTATTTCCTACCACCGACAGCTGCTTGTATCCGTAATCCCCACAGCTGCCACTTCAAAGCAACCACGTCAAAGATGAGCGTGTCACGGCAACGACAAGTCCAAACAGTTTTTTTTTAAAAACTGCTTCTTCCGGTGTGCTTGTAACTGTGATAACAAGCTCAAAATACTCCACGTGTTGATCCAGCTCCTTCTTCCAGGTGTGCTTGTCAACGTGACGACAAGCTCAAAATGCCTTTTACACCGATACCGCTTGCCGTATGTCTTCACCCCTAAGATGGCCGCCAGGTTGCATCATGAAACAAACGGTGCTATTTCCCTGGGCGATTGGACTTGCTCTAAACATCCAGGACTTTCTCCAAAGCCAATCAAGCTTGCTCAACCACACGCCAGACAACAGCTTCTGGGCTTATTTCTTGTGGAGCATCGCGCTTGCTTTCTGCCTCTCACCGCAGTGGAACGCAAGCAGAGCGTCGCGCTTGCTTTAGGCTTCTCGTCGCAGTGGAACGCATGCAGGCCTGTGCGTGTCACCTAGATCCACCGCTCCAGAAACACCACGCTACTTGCACATCTCTGCCACACCTCCCGATTCCTCCTCACGGAAACTGCGTTGGAATCGACACCTCTCCACAGACCACTCCGCCTCGCATAATATATGACAAAGTGCCCAAAACTGCATTCCCCCCCAAAAAATTGACGTTACTTCTTGTTGTTGTTGAGGGTGTAAATCTTAGCGAGCCCGCTTCTCCATCCAAGTGTCGCCAGTGTAATAAAGAAGGTCAACACGAGGTGATGATTCAGATAGGAGGTATTTATTACAACCTCATCCAACAGCCAGCAAGGGCCAACTGACACTTTCAGAACACTTACTCAACAGAACCTTAGACAGACCTGGTTCCATGTTAGAACAATGGGCATGGTCATCACACTATGCTTGCTATTTCACTACGCTGCTGACCCACACAGGGTTGTAGGCGCTATGCCGTGTTTAACAGTATCTACCTGCAATAAAGCTTTTGGAAATTAAAAAAATAAATAATAAAAAATATATAGAATGTTAGTGCTCTAGTTGTTTACTAAAGCTCTGGGTGAAGCTGCAGTAGAACACTGAGAAAGCAACTGAAATGCTGCGCCTGTTGTTGTAAGTACATTGTACATGAATATAGAAAATGTCCTCTTCTTTTAGCTTGTGGAGCACCTTCCATAACCTCTATGAGAAAATCACAAGAGAAAAGTGTTTTCTCTCAAACATGGTTCTTCAAATCCCAACTGAGGGTGAGCATTTTTCACAGGGTCAAATCACCTGCAAACTTACCAGGTTTCCTAAAATAAGTTAAACACCACCACTAAATAGGATATATCTTGACTAGAATCTATTATCAGCATTTGGTGATGCAGTGCACGCAACGAAATTAGTTTGATTTATTTTTATGTTTACTTACCTGTTAAACTCCGTAATCCATACATTACTACCCCCCACCCTTCCGCTCCCCCTCCCCACGTCACTGCCCTGCCAGTACACCCACTACCGGCCGCGGCTGGGACCAAGAACCCTAGTCTTTTAATGGTGCCACAACGTATTGTTCATGTTTTGGCCAGCAAATCAGGGGGGAACTCCCCCTACATGCCCCTGGGTCAGTGCATGATCACCCTATATTTTTCATTCATTTTCTGGACACAGGAGTCATATCCCAAAGTCCTGTAATGGCGGCCACAACCCATTGTTCATGTTGTGGGCAGCCAATCATGATTGAATAGCCCTTTAAATTGTCCAGAGCATTACAGGAACTAACAGTCCAGATATAACTGCTGTTTAACCCCTTCATTACTGACTAAGCAACTCTACAAATGCAAATTTCTTTAGAATGGCTGAATAAAATTACACATAATCATAAAAAGAATACTTTCTGAGTGAAGTTCTAAATTTTCATCAAAGGTGGCAGAATTCTGTTTAGCTGTTTTTTTCTGTAGTTGTGACAGAAACTTCCTCTGGGAAATACATGGGTAATCAATGTTTTGGGATACCCCTTTCACTTGGCGCCCGCTTGAGGGATTGGCACAAAACTTTCCAAGAAGAAGCAGAGATGACCAAACTATTTTTTTTAATTCTTTGTAAAGAAACAGCACCATACTTTATTAGCAAAACAAAAATACTCTTCCTACAGAAATGTTGACTTAACTATATCTGCAGAGTGGTTATTGATATACTGTACACTCTCAGAAGGAATTCAAATGATGCAAAACTTTATTTGGAAAGCAAACCCGATGCGTTTTGGCCAGCAAGCGAGTTAGTGGTGGAAGGCTATTATTTTTACTCCATTATACTTCAGTGGGGTAACCGAGTACATTTTAGGATGTTGGTGGTGTTTGGTACAAAAGACATATGGTCCTGTTGGATCAAAACAATTTACGTAAACAATAACAATTCTCTTGAACCTGAAAATTGTTTAAAGGAGGACAACATCCGAAATATATGAACTGTATTCAAGAAACACACAACCAGAGGTTGAATTATAGTACTTGCATGTATTTAGGCAATTGCACATTTGGAAAATATATCTACAATCACATGTAGGTTACTCCATTGTAGCAAAAGTGAAAAAGTGCTCATGCAACATGATAATTAAAAACGTTAGGAGTGAGAACATCGGAAACAAGATAAAAATGCAGTGAAAGAGTTGCCCGCTCAATGCCTGTCTGGAATATTATAATTGTATAATCATACGTATCGAGGGCAACATGTGACTCACAAATATATACATATCATGCAAACTCATTTGCGAGGTTAATATGTTTTCATGGTAGGCCCACAAATATAGTGTGATGGGAATATTGGACCAGTATATTACCTTATTAACTTAATGTTAATAAAAACTAAAAAAATCCCGCATTTTAAGGCTGATTCTTTGACAATGAAGAAATTCTGGATTTGCAGAGTCTGTAAATGTGTGCCACGTGACACCTGATCGAGGTGTAATATATTAAACTGTTATACATAAACTCCTACCAGAAAGGAAAAAAGATCATAATGGAAGCTTCTGCAAAATGATTTAAAGCAAAATAGGTTAAATAGCATACAAATCTGAAAGAGTAATGACAGCATTGTTTAATTTCTAAAAACTAAATTGAATTTTCTTAATATGATACACTAAATGAATTCGGAGTACTAGTCCGACATCACTACTGTAAAACGAAAATCCATTAACAGCAGGTAACTCGTATAATTTGTCATCAGAATGAATTTATGAGGTATTGATCGTGTACCAAGTCCATTTTAATACAGATTGAATATTATGGCTCCATTCCAAACAACCTGCCAACTGTTCCTTTCATGCAGAAATTTTACTAATTGGCTCAATTTATTTCAAAACTTCTTTGCATCTACAATTAATGTAGTTGTAGGAGCTTAGTTTATTATAAGTTTTATTCTCAATTTCTCTCGGTGATTGTTGTGAGAGTTAATGCAAATATATCATACATGTACTCTTCACAGCTGTTGATTGTCAAATTCACTTGAAGTGTAGCTTTATTAGGCAGTGTTTAAACTTATTTCGTTTTAATAGTTTGTAATTTCAAAATACTATAATTGGTACATACTAGACGCAAAATGGCTATCCACAGATATCTTCTCTAATGAAGCGCTTGCCCCCTAGGTCTGTATTCCCACATTTTGTGACTATGATCTGCATTTCTTTTTTTGGATTTTATGATAGTTATTTTAATTTAAATAATATTATGTAGTTTATTTAAGATGCCTACCAAACGTGTTATTATTTTCAATAAACACCACTGCTGGCTATTTGTTGCGGTATTGGCTATGCTATACAGCATCATTTGGTGATGAGACATAGCTTATCACTGACCGTTCCTTCAGTAGCACCACCAGGCTGTAGTCATGCACTTGTGAACATCATGATAACCACTCTAGACACCACTGCTCCTCCCAACAGAAGTCTAAGTAATTACAGCAAATTATGTCTTGTTGCCACATGGTAATATGGACAATAAATAGTATTGGAGTGGGAGGAACGCCGTATGCACATTCTTTTTAGGTTGTGGAACACAGATATAACCACGTCCTACTGTGAAAAAACACTACAATTAGCGTTATTTCGAAAGTATAATTAAGAGTTTAATTAAAGAGCCGTCCCACTGTCTTTTACCTTTATGGGTGGTGGGGGGTGAAGCTGCAGGTAATACAGCATTTTTCTAAATGGGGAAAGAAGACAGAAGCAGAGACTAAAATAGGTTCTCCTGAGAGAGGAAGTAGAGACATCTATCATCTATCATTCTCCTCTGTTCGCAATACCAGACCAGTGACTATCACAGAAGAAAGATGACCAATGGAACCTGATAGAGTACGAGCAGTGACGCATCCAGTATAAAACAGGATATTTCAATTGTGAACCCCTGGAATGAAGAATCAAGGGAACATTTTAGTAACTTGCTGTGATGGAACTGTCTTAGATGAATTCCAGGAAGCTTTAATGAAGGCAGTCACGAGGAAACCTTTAAAATATTCAGTTATCGTCGCTTTCTTAATGTAACTAATTTTATATTGGCCTTTAGTGCATTCCACATTTTGGCTGTTAGACCACTCAGTTTCTATTATGAATACTGTTTAGAGCTTCTTTTATTTCCTCATGTGCAAACTAATTAGAAACACAGTTCATCTTCAATTTATAAATCTTTAAATCATATTGCATAAAGCCTTTCAATAAAGGAAGCAACGGCTACTCAGTTCCTTCCAGTGATGTCACATTCTCATCCTCCTACCTCATCTTTCAATACTTTTTCATTTTGTTTTTTTCTCTGTATGCCATGTTAGTAGTTTGCAGCTCTGCACCTATTGTTTTCCACGATGAGCAGCAGTTTTCCTGATGTAATCTTTTATTCCCATTGATTGTATGTTTTCCGAACTTCTTTTTAAAATATTTTTGAAGGTAGTCTTTGTAAAGATTCATCCGTTGTTCCTTGATTTTCGTTCTACAGACACTGTACCTCAGCTGCCTTGCTCTTTCAGTCTTTATCAGGCGTCTCTTCTGATTTACCTAGTTATAACCCTATAGAAAAGCTTTCCTTGCATCCTACATGATAAAAATGTGGGCAGACTTAGCATTTTTATTAAGAAACAACCTTGTCTCTTTTTGGATATGCACCAATAAATCTAAATTTAACAATAACAGGCGTTATTATTTCACTTTTGTTTCTTATTTAACTGTTCTGCAAAAATAACCTAAACGTAGAATGAGCAGATATGTGCATTGTTATCTTGCCCAATTCATGTTGTGGGTTTTTTTGAGACATCAATAGAATTTAAAGAGCCTGAATATGATATTGTTGGTTTTGCAGGGGGCCGCAACACCAGTGCCCTGCCGTTAGACTGTCAAAGCCCTCCACTGCCCTCCCGCCATGCATCTCTGGCCCTCATGTAACACGGGGCCCTGTGGGGCCCTCTTTGTTTCCTCACTCTCACACTTTTCATCATGGGCTACCTGCCATGAAAACTGTGGCAGTGTGGAAACTTGAAATATGCTTGGAAATGCCACAGGAGTACCGCCAATCATATTGTGGGCCTCAGATTGCTGTGCCACCTCCGGTATCTGAGATCTCCGGGGGTTGTCTCGGACCTTTGGCAGTCCGACCACCAAACTCTTAATAGGGCGGTCGGACCAGTAGTGCCTGTATCACCACACAGCTACGTGGATCCATAGGCATCGCAATTATGATCTATAGCATAATATATACAGAGAAAAATGGGACTTGTCTTCTTGAATGACTACAACAGAGCAATCTATTCATGAAATTTGATTGTAGTCATCCTGAACAAGTGATAGCCTACAATCACTACATCGTTACAGAATGTCAAAAAAAATGTTGGCTCAAAATGGGATATATTGTTTCTTAATGTCTTTTCCAAGTCCACAGGTTTATTTAAGGGTGTTGTCCTATGCATTGTTTTGAAGGAAAATGCTGTTCTCATATCTTAAAAAATAAAGAATGTTTCACTGTCAGTGAGAAAAGTATAAAAATAGAGTTGAAGATTCGGGTGCAAGAGATAATGGTCAAAGAAATAGAATCCTCTGAGTGGATCCCACTAGTTGTGGTGGCACAATAAACAAATGACCAAATTAGACTTTGTGTGTATAATGAGACTTAAGCATCTGATTACGCAAATAGACATTGTTTGCCCAGATTTAGTGAGATGCTGTGGAAACTGAAATGGGCAACAGTTTTTAATACATTGTATTTTTCATTGGCATATTACCAGATTGATCTACATGAGGATTGCAAACATTTAATATTGATTATTACCCTGGAATGTGCCTACAGGTTTAGAAGGATGCCATTGGGATTAGTATCTGCATCAGCAAGTCTTCCTGCATGCCTTGTATCATTTGCTCAAAGATATTTCAAGCATTTAATATTCTCAAGAGAACATTCGTATAAATCAGTTGAACATGTTCTTACAATTGCAGCTGAAAAGTGTACATTTGCACCTGACAGTGTTGATTAAATGTTAAATTGAATGTTAAATGTCGTATACTTGTAAAGCGCACAGCTGCCCCAGCAAAGGGGCGTCCCGGCGCTGTATACCGCTGGGGAACCCATCCTAGCTTTCCCTGTGGGATGGTCCCTACTGGGAATCCGCAAGGTGGAGTCAGGCATCCCCGGCGTTGATGGGGCCGTTGTGAAGATTAGGCAAGCTAATGCCCAGAGTTGCCGAGTGGGACCCCAGGTTAGAGTAGGCACCGAGGCGAGAATTGTCGAGTCCGCTGACCCTGGTCCAGGACCCTGCCGCGTCGGGAATTGAACCGTGGTCCCGGGACGACTTCTGCTCCCGGGTCTGCCTCCTCTAACCAGTGAGCCACACCACTCCACTACATTACTTAGGACATCACATCAATCATGAAGAAATGATGCCACAACAAAATATACTGAATACTATTGTTAATGCTCCCAGTCCTCAAAATCAGGATCAGTTAATATCTTTTCTAGGACTGACTAAGTATTATTGAAAGTTTATTCCAAAAACTGCAGATAGGACTACGAAAATGAGACATTTGATCACAAAAACTGCTTATTACAATTGGGATGAAAATTGTGAATTTGAATTTGCGGAGTTGAAAGATGAGATAGCCCAAGCACCGTTTGATACCGCATGCAAAACTGTCTTTTTTACTGATGCCTGTAAAGTGGCCGTTAAACCAGTATTAATGCGAGAGCAAAATGGTAAATTGGACCTGTAAGAGGAGAAGAACCTAAATATTCTTCAATTGAGAAGGAAGCATGAGTATTTTAGTGGGGAGTGCATTTTTTCAGAAGTTTTGTGCAAGGTGTTCTGTATTTGGTTTGCACAGATCATCGACAGGTGATAGATTTGTTCACTACTAAAGGTGGATCCGAGGCAATTCCATATGGCTTAGGGCTAGACACTTACCTGTAATCCAGATCCAGGTCTTCTGCTATCTGAGGTAAGTGTACCTGTTTCCAGAAGCCACAATGTCACCACACACTGAAATATGTGGTTGGCAAGTGCTGTTGAGAAGGGTATACAGTCAAAATATCGAGTAAAAAATATATAATTACATTAATATCGAGTTAAAAACATAGAATGGACAGAATATCGAATGGACAGAATATAGACAACAAAAATATCGAATGTAATGGACAAAATATCGAATGGACAGAATATAGACACCAAAAATATCGAATTTGAGGTAAGTTAATATCGATTTACATAAATATAGAAAGTCAAAATATCGAAGTATTTAATATATATGTAAAATATATCGATTTTTTTAATAATATCGATTTTTTTAAAGTGTTTTTTATGTTAGTATATGTGTGAAAAGTGTATATTTATTTTATAATTTATTATAAGTAATGAATTTTATGGTATTTAATTTGTGCGTAATTTAATTCTCTAGCGGGTTGTGTGTTTATAGGGGAATAGGGTGGGAAGTAATTTAATTATAATTGAATAAATGTTTTAATTTATTTATTGGTATTTATCTTGAATTAATTGTTAATTACTTTTTAATCGGTAATTAATTTTTATGAATTGATTAATTGATAATTATGTTAATTTTATTAATTTATTTTCTGTAGCAGGTTGTGGGTTTATAGGAGAATAGGGTGGGAAGTAATTTAATTATAATTGATCAAATGTTTTAATTTATTTATTGGTATTTATCTTGAATTAATTGTTAATTAATTTGTAATTGGTAATTAATTAAATTATAATTGGTAATTCATTTTTATGAATTGATTAATTGATAATTATGTTAATTTTATTAATTTATTTTCTGTAGCGGGTTCTGGGTTTATAGGGGAATAGGGTGGGAAGTAATTTAATTGTTATTAATTATATTTTTTAATGTATTTATGTGTATTTATTTTTAATTAATTGTTAATTATTTTTCATTTGCTAATTAATTAATTGTAAATTGGTAATTAATTTGTATTAATAGGTAATGATTATTAATAAATAATTTTTATTTGTATTTTTATTTGATTATTTTATATTAAATTTGTAAATATTTTTAATACATTTTTAATTGGTATTAATATATTTTTTTAATTAATATATGAAGTATTTACTTTCCCTACTGTTGCACTCACTGGAGTGGGAATAGTAATTTTTACCCCTACGCTATCCAACGCTTTCCCTACTGTTGCACTCACTGGAGTGGGAATAATAACTTTTTACCCTCCCGCTATCCAACGCTTTCCCTACTGTTGCACTCTCTGGCGTGGGAATAGTAATGTTTACCCCTACGCTATCCAACGCTTTCCCTACTGTTGCACTCTTTGGAGTGGGAATAGTAATTTTTACCCTCCCGCTATCCAACGCATTCCCTACTGTTGCACTCTGTGGGGTGGGAATAGTAATTTTGACCCCTATGCTATCCAACGCTTTCCCTACTGTTGCCCTTTCTGGAATGGGAATAGTAATTTTTACCCCTACGCTATCCAACGCTTTCTCTACTGTTGCACTCACTGGAGTGGTAATAGTACATTTTACTCTTTCCGCTATCCTACGGTAAAAATATTTTATATTTTTTATTAATATCACCTTCATATATATATATATATATATATATATGTATGTATTCATAAATCAATTTGTATGTTTTTTTTACTTACACAATTGTTTTTTTTTTTAAAGACGTTTATTAATTTTCCACAATGCAGTACATATAGCTTAGCCAACAACCCTTAGGGCCGGCAGCAACTTGAGGATGCATGTATAATACAAAGAAGCACAAGTAACATGTATGCAGTCGCGTACCGGCTACCAAACTGTGCTTGTCATGAACAATAACCTTCACATTATAGGTACCTCTGCGTACAATATATGTATAATGGACGTCTTATTATATTAAGTATGAGTAAACATTTCAATTCTGTAAACTGGACATTTCTCATCGGTGTGTCCCATTTTGTCGGTTGTATCATCAGAGAACATTTCAGCAACCCTGTTTCCCGAGCCCAGGAAGATTGCTTGCAGACCTCAGCTGCGTGTCAATAATGCAGATGCAAATGAGATATATGTGCGGCCTACCTCCGCTTCGAATCGCCTCACCCACCGAGGGATAGCCGAACCTTACGTCTCTACTCAGCATTGTGTAGCGATTCGCGCGGGTGGCTCTGTAGTCCTTCATGCAGCTGTAGAGAGAGACGTGGCCTGCGCCAGTCCCCTCGTCTAAGTCGGTGGTCGTGTGTGCTTCCTGGTTGACAAACTACGTGTGGGAGGTAAGAGTCCAGAACATAGTAAACGGGGGTGGTTGTATGGGAGGGGGGGGGGGGTTGCAGGGGAGGGAGAGTGCATCAAAGGGAGTGACGCCGCGAGGGGCGGTCAATAAGACACTGCGATCGGTCTGTACGGCTATGTGCCTGCAGGTGAATGTCTACCCGATCCATTGGTTAGTGTACCAGACATGTGGTGCGTACAAGTGTCAGCTTCCCGAACAACTGGGAGGGCTGCAGTCCCCACTGATCTAGAAACGCCACACGACCAGCGCCTTCAGTGTGTGTATGTCGCTAGGGGGGGGGGGGAGAAAACACCATTCATTCACCGAGCGTACCTTTATCTATTCCGTCCGTGTCATCTCGCTCATTGCGGACCCTGTATGAGTCCCCTGGTCGCACCTTCTTGCTGGAGGGATCTCACAAAACCGTCCCAAATCTGCGCAATGGGGAACTGCCTCAAGCCCGCAACCTCCTCTCGATGTAAAGCCACGCTTTCCGCCCTAGCCCAGTTAGTGAAGGAAGCGTACCGATACTTAGGGATCGGCGGCTCCCTCTTTTTCCAATGTTTAGTGATCAACCGCTTGGCTGTAATGAGGCCTAGATCCCAGAACCTGGCATGTGTCTTGTTTAGTTTATGTCTGCCATATAGACCCAGTATGCATGCCTCCCAAGTGTGTGGTAGCCCAGGGCCAGCGCTGCGCGTTAGGAGAGTCGTTACCTCCCCCCAGTATGTGGCTAGGGTGGGGCAATTCCAGAGCATGTGCAAAATGTCCGCGCCTATCAGGTCGCATCTGGGACAGGCAGCGGTGTTGATCATGAAGTATTTGTTGATCCTATCTGGTGACAAGTATGCTGATGTATTATGTAAAATTGGATGGTTCGGAAGCGGGCGTTGCGCGGGATGTTCATAGGGCAGGCTAGGATCATGGACCATTCCTTATCCGTCCATTCCCTTCGTCGGTGAGCCGCCCACTTGTCCCGCGCCGGCTGTGTGGACCGCTGTGAGTGCAGGAGGAGAGCCTGTGCCAGCCAATGGATGATGTGAGTACCGTTGCCCATTACATGTAGGTACTGCATTACATGATGCATCTGCGGCTCCTCCCCAACATCCCCCCAAGAGTCCGTGTATGCCCTTAGGATAGACGCATGGGTCAGGAACTGCCCTGCCTGCAGACCCGTGCCCTCCGCCAGCTCCTCAAATAGAAGCATAGCTCCGTCCGCATAAAGGTCGCCCATTGTCTCCACTCCAACCGCCGACCAACACTGTAGAATGCGTGCCGTCACTGTTCCGCCTCTCCTGGGTGTGCCCAACAGAGGAATCGCAGGGGCATATGGCTTGACTTCCCGGGTCAGTTTTAAACTGCGGAGGAAACACTTGCGGGCCACAGCCACATGTAGGGGCAGCGGGTGCGGTCCTTTAGTCAAGGGATGGAACAGTGTGCATATCTGTGTATGTGTCCATATATATGTAGAGGTGGCCGTGTCATCCAAGTGCGTGCCACTCAGCCAGTGTGTCACCCATTGCAGCTGCGCAGCCAGATAATACAGTTCCATATTAGGAACTGCCAGTCCACCTTCTGTTGCTGGGGAGTATAATTTCGTCAGGGCCACACGGGGGCGCCCTCCATTCCAAATCAGGCTGCGGACCATTGATTCTAGGTCCCGGAAGAATTTAGCGGGGACGTAGGACGGTATGTTGGCAAAGTGATAGAGCAGTCTGGGCAAAGCTATCATTTTGGTTAGAGCAATCCTGCTCGGTACATTTAGGGGCAGTGTCTTCCAGAAAGCCATCTGTGCTCGTAAAGAGGACATGACACGTCCCAGGTTACCCTCCAATATGGTCTCCAAGTCTCTATATATGTGCATTCCAAGATACTTAAAGGAGGTGGGATACCAGGTCAGTCTGACACCTCCAAGGGTCACGTCACACTCCTGCGTTTCATGGCTGAAGGAGTACACTCCGGACTTTGCCCAGTTGACCCTGAGTCCCGATACTGTTTCGAATGTCTGGAAAATATCCGACAATTCATCTGGCACTGCTGTGAGGTCTCGTACGTACAGAAGTAAATCGTCCGCGTACAGCAAAACTATATGTGTACCATCAGTCAGCGGGATTCCCCATCCTGCCCCCGCGATCGTAGTAGCGCTGCCAGGGGTTCAATTGCCAGAGAAAAGAGTAGGGGAGACAGTGGGCAACCTTGTCGGGTGCCTCTGCGAACCCGTACCGCCTCAGAGAGTAGCCTGCCCGTTCGCACCCTGACACTCGGCCGCTGGTAGATGAGATCTACCATTTCCTCAAACGCGCCTCCTAGGTCAAATCTGTCCAGCACTGCCCCCAAGTAAGGCCACTCCACCGAGTCGAAGGCCTTCTCGAGGTCCAGGACCAGACAACCCGATCTCGGCCAGTGAGACACTGCTGTTTCCTGTACACGGAAGAGACGGCGGATATTGCGCGAGGTGCTTCTCGCTGGCACAAAACCATTTTGGTCAGTATGAACCAAGGCAGGGACCTCTGTAGCCAGGCGACGTGCCAGCAAAGAGGTGAAGATCTTATAGTCGGTGTTCAACAGGGAAGCACCCCTTACATCGGATACATCGCATCGCGCTGACATTGCAATGCGGCAATTACATCGTGCCCGTCATTACCTCGCATGTCATTAGGACGCATGCAAGTGCATCGCATTACCTAATACATCGTTAGCGATGACATCGAATTGACTGGGAAGCGAGCGAATAACATGACAGTGTTTACATGTAAAGAATACTGACGGGGTTAATTTAAGAATGTTTATTTAAGCACAAGCTTAAGCTGCGTAAAAACGGTGCATATTTGGAAAACTGACGGAGGGAATTAAGCAGCGTAAAAACGGTGCATATTTGGAAATATGATCACAAAACTATGTTTATTTAAGCATCATTAGAAGAATGTTTATTTCTGACGGGGGTAATTAAGCAGCGTAAAAACGGTGCATATTTGGAAATATGATTACAAAACAATGTTTATTTAAGCATCATTATAAGAATTCAATAGACATTAAAAACGGCGAGCATTAACAGAAACAAGCAAAGCGGTGCATATTTGGAAATATGGTTATTTAAAAACGATGTTTATTTCTTTATTTAAGCATCATTGACATCGAATTCATATTTAAGCATCATTGTAAAGAACACTGACGGAGGTAATTTTCAACAACAATTTAAGCATCATTAGAAGAATGTTTATTTAAGCAATATGCGCACAAGCAATATGCGCACAATCACATAAACTTACTTACAAAAAAAGCGTAATGCGAGCACATTAAAAACGGGAAGCAGCGAGCACATTAAAAACGGGAAGCATAAACAGAAACAAGCAAAGCGGTGCATATTTGGAAATATGTTTATTTCAATAAGCAAAACATCAACGTCAGTCACTGCAACAACATGTGGTCTAACGGAAACATAGACTGACTTTGGTGCTGACAGACACGGTTCGCGCCTGCAATCCTCCAATCATACCAAGATTATATACTTATTTTTTTTTCATATACTTATTTTTTACAACAAAATTTGATGGGAAGTTTATTTATCACGCACATCCCCTCATATCAATATATCTGGTGGGTGCATGGGTGGCATGGGTGGATGGATGGGTGGGTGGGTGGATGGATGGATGGGTGGGTGGGTGGTCGGATGGATGGGTGGGTGGGGTGGATGGATGGATGGATGCGTGGGTGGGTGGGTGGATGGATGGATGGATGCATGGGTTGGTGGTGACATGGGTGGGTGGATGGATGGGTGGGTGGGTGGATGGATGGATGCATGGGTTGGTGGTGACATGGGGGGGTGGATGGATGGGTGGGTGGGTGGGATGGGTGGATGGATGGTGGTGGATTGGATGGATGGGTCGGTGGATGGATGGATGGGTGGGTGGATGGATGGATGGGTGGATGGTTGGGTGGGATGGGTGGATGGATGGGTGGGTGGGTGGATGGGTGGATGGATGGTTGGGTGGGTGGGTGGGTGGGTGGGTGGGTGGGTGGGATGGGTGGATGGATGGGTGGGTGGGTGGGTGGATGGCTGGATGGGTAGGTGGATGGGTGGGTGGGATGGGTGGATGGATGGATGGTGGTGGATTGGGTGGATGGATGGGTGGGTGGGTGGATGGATGGATGGATGGATGGATGGGTCGGTGGATGGGTGGGTGGATGGGTGGATGGATGGATGGGTGGATGGATGGATGGGTGGGTGGGATGGGTGGATGGATGGATGGGTGGGTGCCTGGATGGATGGATGGATGGATGGATGGATGGATGGGTCGGTGGATGGGTGGGTGGATGGGTGGATGGATGGGTGGATGGATGGGTGGATGGATGGATGGGTGGGTGGGATGGGTGGATGGATGGATGGGTGGGTGCCTGGATGGATGGATGGATGGATGGGTGGGTGGGATGGGTGGATGGCAGCGGACACCAAAAACGAGGGGAACAGACAGCAGAAGGACACGAAAAACACGGGGGGCAGAGGGCACGAGAACCAAGAGAAAGGCACAAAAAAAGGGGGGGAACGATTTAAACAGAGGGCATAAGACCACCCAAAACGAGGGAAACAGAGAGTGCAACGATTGAAACTGAGGGCAAAAGGCCACAAAAAACGAGGCAGACAGGACACCAAAAACGAGGGGAACAGACAGCAGAAGGACACGAAAAACACGGGGGGCAGAGGGCACGAGAACCAAGGGAAAGGCACAAAAAAAGGGGGGGAACAATTTAAACAGAGGGCATAAGACCACCCAAAACGAGGGAAACAGAGGGTGCAACGATTGAAACTGAGGGCAAAAGGCCACAAAAAACGAGGCAAACAGGACACCAAAAACGAGGGGAACAGACAGCAGAAGGACACGAAAAACACGGGGGGCAGAGGGCACGAGAACCAAGGGAAAGGCACAAAAAATAAGGGGGGAACAATTTAATTACAGCTGCAGAACCTTTCATGTTTGAAGAGCTGCATGCTCAAGACACAAGCACAAAATGCATTATTTCTTCATAACACGCAACAACAGTAAAACTGGATGCACTCGGAGGCAGGGTAATCTATCAGTTCGTCCTAACAGTCAATACTGGGTTGAAATGTGGTATAGTTCTTCACACAGTACCCTGTCTCTCTAATGCTGCATTCCTTCCTGCCCCATAAATGTTTTTTTCTACCATTTGTTCGTTGGTGTGGCACAGTTTCTCACATGGTAACCTGTCTCTCCCACAAGCCTGCTTTCTTTGTCCGATAAGTGGGTTTGTGTAACCATCAGTTGTGTTGCGTCCTGCAGACCTCCCAGCCTCCAGTCGGCACAACTTTGTTGCGAAGGAAATCTGGAGCCACAATAATGTAGCAAGGATATTTATCCAAAAACATAGCCCAATAGTGGTACCCCACAGGCCGGCCAGCTTACTGAACGATGCCTCAGAACTCCCCGAAGGAAAATACTCATAGCAAGCGGAACCTCGCAAAGTTCCTTCTTTCCTTAAAGATTGAACACAGATGCATTATTTATTTAATGTAATTGTGTTTAACTTGATCTTGCACACAATTACTTCTTTTAAGATACAAGACTTGAGGTTGGCTAACATACCGACATGCTGTTCGCTGGGGGTATTCAGCTCGACTTTTTTACTGGCATCTACCAAAACGAGCGAAACACATGGCAGAAGGGCACTCAAAACGAGGGTAACATAGGGCAGGAGGGCACACAAAACGATGCAAACAGAGGGCAGAAGGGCACTCAAAAACGAGGGAAACATAGGGCAGGAGGGCACACAAAACGAGGCAAACAGAGGGCAGAAGGGCACTCAAAAACGAGGGAAACATAGGGCAAAGGGGCACGAAAAACAAGGGAAACACAGGGCATTAGGGCACGCATAAAAGAGGGAAACATAGGGCAGGAGGGCACACAACAACGAGGAAAACATTGTGCAGAGGCAAGAAAAAACGGCGGCAAATAGTGCACACATCCCACGCTATCCATTATGTAAAGTGGTTGCACACTAATTTGCTTCAATGGCCGACACTAACCGTTGGGAGGTCTGAAAACTCAAATTTTGTGACTGGAGGGTAATGTATTTCAATGAGAAGTTCAGGGAGAGGCAAATGCCTGACTGGTGAAAATGCGCGTTTATTCCTCGACCGATTTTAGTTAGATTAGCATTTACGTGGATAAAGACAAGCTTTGCATGTTTTCCGAAACGGCTAACAAGGTGAGCAGTGTGCGCTACACTAAAATTAAGAGTTACATTAAAGGCAATTATTTTGCGGCTTTACGGGAACATGAAAGGTGCCAGATATAGCCGTAGATCTTAATGCCAAGGTGCCAAGTAGCAAGACAAACCATGCATCGAACACTTTTTTTTTTATAAGGCTCAAACACATCAAATTACAGCGTATTTCTCTAAAGGAAGAGCTAGGAGATACTGACTAAGTAAATCATTGCAACGCATCGCGTTTCCCCCATTCCTGCCAAGAGTTAATATTCTGCACCAGCTGCACGTGCCAGGAACTTTAGTTTTTAAGATAGGGCCGAATGCAGGCACAGAGAATGAGGGGAACACTTACCGATTACAGGAGGCAGTCCACACGGTACCGGCACAGGGACAAATAGATTAACACACTGTGTGCAACACAATATATACCCCCCCACCCCCCCACCAACCCATTGGCGATGTAAAACATTGCGTTGTTAAGTCACGCGATGTCATGTCGCCGATAGAACAGGCTATCCAAGGCTGTGCCCGCAGTTGCGTCGTAACGACGCGCGATCAAAAAATGGCCGCTGTGATGTCTTCTGCGATGTTTTTCCCGCGATGCAAACGCCCGCGATGAGATTGCTTGCGATGGATAGTCATACAACCGTTCAACATAGCCAGGGGTCTGTAGGAGCCCATGTTGGTTCCGTCTCTACCTGGCTTCAGAAGAGAAACCAGGGTGGCTTCATTTAGCGTAGCAGGAAGCGCCGAGTCCTCTATCGCAGCATTATACATTTTGAGTAGTTCCGGGATCAGTGTATCCGAGCAGGTTTTAAAGAATTCGGCAGGCAGGCCGTCTGTTTTTTTTTACTT
This sequence comes from Lissotriton helveticus, assembly GCF_964261635.1. Lineage (NCBI taxonomy): Eukaryota > Metazoa > Chordata > Amphibia > Caudata > Salamandridae > Lissotriton > Lissotriton helveticus. The sequence continues at coordinate 870,617,109 of NC_136068.1, read as the reverse complement.
ACACTAATTATTGATTAATTTTAAGGTTATTTAAGTATTTTAAGTATGTTTAAGTTAGTTATATTTATTATTTCATTAATTTCTTATTACTTTAAAGCATTAAAAAAAATTCTATATTTTGACTATATTTTTTACAACAATATTTTTGATTCGATATTTTTGTACTTACCTGTTTGGAGATAGGAAGTCGATATTTTTGTATTCTATATTTTTTACTCGATATTTAGGTAGTTCTATATATGTGTCATCGATATTGTTTCAGTCATCCGTTGAGAAGCTACCTTCTTATTAGGAGAAGTCTTTACAGGGTTGGAGAAAACCAGAAGTCAGTAATCTATGTGTAGAAGTTCTAAGGCTGAAGACTCAGGATCAGCAAGTGGCAGAGCAAGGAGGCAAGAGAAGGAACACAGCTTTCTTGTGACACACGCTTCAAAGAAAATGAAGAATTTAAATAGTAAATGTAAAGGAAATGACACCAAACACCACATGACAGGAAACATAATGGATTAGGAAAGTAAGGAGCAACCCAACAGAGGAATATCCATGTTGGAAAGGAAAAAGTGAAGAGAATGTAAATATTAAGTGGACTAGCTGTTCTGTTGCCTTGAAAGGCAGCTCCAAACCCTCAGGCAAGTGATTGCCATTTTGGAGTTGAAGAGAGAAGGAGCAGCAGTCAGGAGCATGGGAAGAGAAAGGCCCAGATGAGAGACTCTCCTAGCCCATATATGGAGTCTTCTAAGCCCTGGCAACAGTGTGAACCTGGAACCTGGTGTTCAGCTAAGTGAAAAGCCATGGACACAACACACGTATTGCCAAATGGCAATATTGGTTGTTGGAGTATGTTGATGTTATGGTTCTACATGTTTCTGGGGCATCTAACATGTTGGAGTATTGTTTATGGAAATTACCTGTGTCTGATGAAAGCTAGTAGTGGCTGTGAGTAAACTAAGTACAGAAGTTATAACGGTGTCTGAGGTCACCACTTGGGGTATAAGGAGAAAGGAATGGCATGATTCAATTGCTAAAGATGATGCTTTGGCCAAAGTTGAAGAATATGTGACAAATGATTGGCCAGATAGAAAAAAGATGTAAGGACAGGTTTTACAATGCCATGGGTTAAGAGATCAATTGGTTTTAGTGGGTAGTATCATGGTTAGTTGTTTTTTGTTCCTTGGATAATATCCGAGAAAGTGTTATCCCTTGCACATGAAGGGCATCCAGGTATGAGTGACACTAAAACAATTTTGTATGGACTTTTGGTATTCAGGAATTGACAGAAATGTTGAGCAGAGGGTAGGCTCTTGCTATCCATGTGCCTGGAGCAAGAAATCGAAAAGAAACCAAAAACAGTCAAAAATCCTTTTAACTCCTTGAGTGCTCATGACATCTCCCAGCCGTCATGAGTCACAGTAGGCATGTGCTCATGACAGCCAGGAGCCGTCCGAACGTTGCCGCTCCGCCCACGCGGTATTAATTCCCCGCCTCTGCAAGAGAATTAATCATTGGGCAGTGTTCGGATGGCCCCCGGCCGTCATGAGTTCATGCCCACCGTGATTTATGATGACTGGGAGCCGTCATGAGCATAGCAGCGCCACGCCCAGCCCTGCCCCTCCTCGCACCGTAGCAGAATTTGCCCCGCAGCCAAAGGGTTAAATGAGTACAACTACTATGTAAGCCTTTTGTAAAAGTTTCCCTTGACATTTCTGGCACATATGATGTTTTTGGTGAATGACCTGTGAATTTCTTTGTTTTACTAGACCAATTTTCCCAGTGGCCTGAACATAAGTTTGTTTTGCAGGTCAGTACAAAAGAAATAATCATGTTATTGGGAGAAGTGATCAAGAGAGAAGGGGATAGCTGTTCAAATGTTGATATATAATGGAGGGCAATTTGTCTTATAGTAAAGGGGTAATTCCGTAGACACTCTGGGATTAAAATCTATTTACTGCCCACATGGAAAGGGGGTGCTAGAAAGAAGGAACTGTGTACTGAAGGAAAGTTTACTTGCATTTCTAGAGGGTAGAGATTGGAAAGAGTGTGTTGGCAAATTATCCGGGACTACCATTATACTCCGTGTAGTCTGGGTGAAGACACCATTTGGAAAAATGTATGGAAAAGTTTGTTTTGGATGAAGGAGCGGAATGTAATTGTGGATGCATACATGTCCACCCATGTGGCTGAGTGACTATATTTAAGTAGTAAAATATGCCTTGTAGTTTCATAGCTGTATTAATTATATTGTAGACATTATATCATATGATTTGTCCACTTTTGGTTCATTATTGTACTGTATTATACATATTGTTTATGTTTGTGTATTACGAAGGAGGGTGTTCAGTGTCCTGGAACCTTCTTAAGATATGGTTCTAAGTAAAAGTATACCACATTACATATTAACCCCTTAACCCCACCACCAGTGCTGAGCACTTTTTGGGCTTTTTGGGGTAGGCCGCGCTTAGGGCTCCATAACTTATTTCCACATATGGTTTCCACGAAAGCTTGTGTACTGTTTCCCAACATTCAGGAGATTCTAAAGGAACCCAAGGTTTTTGGATAGGAAAAGAGTGCTCCAGATAAGTATCTTCACATGGCATTGAGGAACGGGTTGCAATTGTTAAAGTCACCATCTTTTCGGTTTCTGGAAAATGCGCAGCTGAATAAAAAAACTATATTTTTTTATACCACAGTTATACAATTTTTCATAGAGGTAGCCCATTTTTTGATTTTTTGTGCCCTTAACCTATTTCCAGTTTGCGGTGGAGACTATTAAGAGACCCATGGGTGATCCAGGGAAGGTATAGATTTCGGGGAAGTAGACAAAAGTCCAAATCCAGTGAGGGTTCATATGTCTAGTTTATCCATGATTTTTCAAAATAAACTAACTGTTGAAATAAAGAAATGTTAAAAAAAGGGAAAACCTGCCTTTGTACAATGTTTTCATCTGTAATGTTCTGTTATGATAGCCTATTTACAAAAGCAATATACCAATATGTCTGCTATACCCTTCTGGTTTCTGGGATATATAGGGTTTTCTAGGAACTCTAGGTACCCAGAACCAACAACTAAGATGCACCGTACAATGTTTTTTCATTGAGTACTGAGTATAGACCAATTCATGTGGTGAAATATGTAGACTGAAAATGGGTATCAAGGAAACCTATGTATTTCTGAAATGGGCACAAGATATCGAGTTTAGGAGTGGTGGTTCTTTGTACATCTATGAATTTGTGGGTATCCATACTAGCATATGATTTAGATGGTATTTTTAAAAATGTCCTCTTTCAAAAACACTGGCTTACATATGAAAGGCACAAATACAGAAAAATCCAATAACATATGTTCTACTCCCCTATACTTTTACATGTCTTCTGATGAAAATGTTACCTCACTGTTGTGAGTTGGCCTAGTGCCCACGACAGGAAATAGGCCAAAATACAACATGGAAGCATCACATGTTTCCACTGAAACTGCCCCTTACGTCCCAATATGGGTAGCTGTGAATTTGGGACTCTAGCTCAGCCCATGGAAAGCTGGCAAAGCTGTAAATTTTTTTAAACTATAGACCTGGGATAATCAAGGGTGGGGTGACTTGCATGGCTCTCACCAGGTTTCTATTACCCAGAATCCCTTGCAAACCTCAAACTCTGACAAAATAAAATGTTCCTAATATTTCTGTGATGGAAAATGTTGGAATCTGCAGGGTGCACAAGCTCCCTTCCACCCAGTATACCTCCAAGTCTCTTGATAAAAATAGCACTTCACTTTTGTGGGTAGGCCCAGTGACTGTGACACAGGTGGCAAAAACCAACATGGATACATCACATTTTCCTACTCAAAACTGACCCTTTTTTTTGTTGCGAAGTGGTTAGCTGTGGATTTTGGACCTTACCTCAGCCATTACCCAAGGAAACCTAGCAAACGTTCAAATTTATTAAAACTAGACTACTGGGGGGAATACGGGAAGGCTGGTTTGAATGGCTTTTACCAGGTATTTTTACCCAAAAATCCCTTGCAGACCTTAAACTTTGACTGAAAAAAAAATCCTTACATTTCTGTGATGTAAAGTTCTGGCATTTGCAGAGAGTTGAAAACCTCCTTACACCCAGCATTCTTCCAAGTCTACCAATAAAAATAGTACCTCACTTTTGTGATTAGGCCTAGTATCTGTGTCACAAAATAGACCAAAATGCAACATAGATACATAACCTTTTCCCACCCAAAACCGACCATTTTTTGGCAAAGTGGGTAGCTGGCGATTTTGGGTCCTAGATCATCCAGCAGCTAGGGAATCCTAGCAAACGTGCACACTTTTTAAACTAAAGACATGGGGTAACTTTAGTGTGGTTTGACTTGTGTGGCTCTCAACAGGTTTCTTTTACCCAGAATTCCTAGCATACCTCAAACTTTGACAAAAAATACGAATCCTCATATTCCTTTGATGGAAAGTTCTGGAATCTTCAAGGAGTCTCAAATGTCCTTCTACCCAGCATTCCTACATAAGTCCTGATAAAAATGGTACTTCACTTGTGTGGATAGGCCTAGAGACCCCGACATGAAATGGCCCACAACACAGCATGGATACATCACATTTTCATAATCAAAACAAACCCTTTTTTTGCAAAGTGGGTAGCTGTGCTCGCACAATCAGCACCTTGGAAAACTTAGCAAACCTGCACATTTTTTAAACCTAGACACCTGGCGTAATCCAGGGTGGAGAGACTAGCTTGGCTCTCACCAAGTTGTTTTACCCAGAATCTTGTGTAAACCTCAAACTTTGACACAAAAAAATAAATTCCTCACTGTTCTAGCTTATAAAGTTCAGGAATCCTCGAGGAGCCGTTAACTGCCTTCTACCAAGCAGTCCTCCCTGTCTCCTGATACAAATGGTACCTCACTTATGTGGGTAGGCCTAAGGCCCCTGAAATGAAATGGCCCAAAATACAACAAGGATATATCACATTTTCCCTCTCAAAGCTGCCCCTTTTTTTGCAATTAGGTGTCTGTGGACTTTGGGCTATGGCCCCATGAGTCCATGGGTGCATGACTTGTGTGGCTTTTACTAGGTAATTTTACCCAGAAGGCTTTGCAAGCCTCACAATTCTACTAAAAACACACATTTTCCACACATTTCTTCGGGAATCTTTGTGTAGTCACAAATTGACTCCCATTCTGAGTTCCCATACATGCCCTGAAAAGAATGGAGCTGTGTGGGTGAGCCAAGGGACCACAGTGCAAAAATCCCTAAAAGTCCATATTGGGAGATAAACAATAGGGCTACCTGCTATATTTGGGACCCTGTTATGGCGCCACCATGCAAACCTACAAACCGCTGAATTTTTTTTAAACTAGACAACCAGAGGAGTCCAGGGTGGTGTGCCATGCATGGAACCTACCAGGTTTCCTTTCCCACAATGCCTTTGCAAATCTCAAACTGCCTGAAATCACACATTTTCTTTACATATCTGTGATAGAAACTTACCAAATCTGCATGGGTGGCACCGCATCACGGCCCCAAATGCAGCAGCTACCCCAATTGCTTATCTCTCAATATAGCGTAGCGCTTTAGAACTTTTTGTGTCATGGTCTCCTGGCCTACCTATACAAGTGGAGTATTTTCATCACAGGAAACTGAACAGAATCCATGCATGCTACACCACCTTGGACACCTTGCATGTTTAAAATGCAAAATGAAAATGAGGAGTTCTTAGTAAGGGCCAGATTTATATTTTGGCTGACAGAAACGCATTGGTCGCCATAGCATAAAGCTTAACGCCTGCCATGTTGAGACGACTCTTTCTACCAAATTTATGAATGGCCTCCAAACTAGCGTTCAATTCAAAAACATTGGCAGGAGCCACCATCACAGTGGTTCCTGTAAATCCCTTGGAATGTTTGACTCATTGCTCCATCAACATAGTGGAGCCATCCTTCAATTCCTTTTTAAATATTCAACAACAAACTCCTGAAGCCAGATTTTCTTCTTGAAAAACAATAAAACCCTTGTGACCATGGCAGTGATCTCCCATGGAAAAAGGGACATTAGACTGTTTTTTACTGCCCCTTACCACCATGGTTTTCCAGTTGGTGCTGGGCAGGCAAAACTTACCTGCATGTCTACACGTCTAAATTAGGTGGGCAGACCTAGAGGTCAGGCGAAGATGGCCCTTACTCTGTCGGAACATGGTAGGGTTGTAGGCATGCCATAGATGGAGTACTTATCCTCCTAGTTACACCAATGGTCTGTCTGCATATATATTGTCTGGCTAGACCATTATTTTCATTGTAACCAATAAGTTGAAGAATACTTCAAGAACGAATTTGCAATGCATTTCGGGCCTCTCGCTCAGTTGGACAGTCTGGGTGGGATAAGCAAATTATTCAGGAGAATTACACCCTTGTATTGTGTGGTGTCACACCTACACATAAACGCAGTATACGTCGACAAAGCCAATAATGCATAACAGGCCACTCCATTCTTTACATGGTCCTGTAGAGGTAAATGGATTATGCAGGAAAAGCACACCTTTGCATTGTGTCATTCCACCGTTTGCATTGTTGGCTTTGTCTCAGAATACTCCTATATGTGTAGGTGTGACCAGATTCTCTAGTCAGTACAAAGGTATACTTCTACCAAATAATTAGTTTACTCTACCGGAACTGTCCGTCTAACCAAGCATCTCGCTATACATTGTAGACCCTGTCTCGAAGTATTTTTGTATGTATAGCTTACAGGATGCCTTATTGAAGGTCCCAAGATCCCACTTTTTCTTGGGAACTTCATTCAGATGACTTTTGTCCTAATGAAACTCGAAGACCAACTACAGGATGAAATGTTGACATCCCCTCCCTAAATTGCTTTCAAAATATGTTACAATTCACCAAAGATACCATATATGAACAACCAGGATCTCTACTTACATTTGTTTGATATTAGATCATATAAAACCTTGGAATCTGTTCACTGTCTTGTTATATGTTGTTATATAAGTAGTAGATCACTGTCTGAGCAGTGCGTCATCTGCACTAATCCGGTGCTAGCATCTGAGGATCCTGTGTAGGCCTCCCCAGTGCCGGCGAATAGCGACGCGCCACACTGGGGAGAGAATGCGGTCATTGGCAGCTGCAAAAGGGTTAAACACAGTTACAAGTTAAGCAATATGACTGTATTCATAATAATCAAAAAAGCATGTATCTAATATTACAGGACAACCATTAATTGTACAGTTTAATGAAAATAAAGACATAATTTGTACAAGACTAATCAAGGTCTGACATTTTTTATAAAACCTAAAACAATGTTAGTCAACCAGTACCCAGTTCACTTTGTAATTCATATTTTTTAATTATTTGTGAATTCTAATCTAAGAGTTACATTGGCAGTTACGTTTTTAGAGCAGTTAGGACAGGAAGCAAACCAACCAAATAAATATTGGATTTGCCCTTGCAGGGATCCATGTTTTAATGACCTAGGTGAAGTCGAGTGATGGGTGGGCAACTTCATGGAAAAGAAAGAGCCAAGACACTGTTCCTTTTAAAGTAAAAAAAAACCTTGATGGCAGAGCCAGTACTGTGCATATAGTATTCGTGCTGAGTACCATAATTATTGTCCGATTAAGTACATAGCTTCTCAGCAGATAATTGCTGAAGGTTTCTCCTTTTCAACACTTATGTGCATCCTCCAAATTGAAAAGGTAAAGAGGGCACATAGGAACTCTTGTATATCAATATTGCTCTCTAAATTGAGGCTAGGGACTACCAGTGCGTCACAGACACAATCTTACAGACCCTATGCTTTCTGCGCCCTTTTTGCTAGATACACACAAGGCCTCACTGCTAACCACACGAACTATAGATTTCATTAGTTGTGGTTTTATATTTGGTATTGAGCTGTCGAGCAGAAATCTGACATTGATCACATATTTGTTCATATGTTGCTTAATAGACGGGACTAAACGTTTAACTCTTCGCAGAAAGCCTGGTGCATGTTACCAAAAAATACTAGAAGAACCCCGCCTTTCTTCTGTTCTGGTGTTTTGAGTGCTCTTATCGCTCTTGATGAAGAGGTAATGTTATCCTGCCTTGTGGTGAGATAGTTATTGAGGGTTTGCATTATATTTTTGCATGGTATGCTTGAATTAAATCGTAGCATGGAGTGTTTGATTTCAAATCGAATTGTTAATGTACAAAATTAAAGAATAATAACTTGCTGTTAAAATGTGTAGATTGTAATTTAAAAGAACACACAGATTTCAAATTATATTTATATCCATTATTTGTTTATTAGTTTAACAGTTAAATGGGTGAGTTATCAAACAAACTCATCGCACCCAGAGCAATTGTAAGGAACAATGCAAAAAGACCTTGGACTAAGCAAATTAAAATTGGTTGAGAAATCAATTTGTAGAATTGAATTCGCTCATACACTTTATTGTTGGATGCTCCTTCGGGGATTCTAGCATCCCTCCACTGGGATTCTATGTATATCAATGCCTCTTGACATGAAGGATTTTATGGATTCCACTAGAAAACTGGAGCTCTGCATCAGGAGGCAGTTTGGGCAGCATCAGCAAGGAGCCCGCAGTGCCCACTCGGGTTACACTTACAGCTTTGTACGACTAGACATCACGGTGCCAGAATTACTTCAGTAATTCTCAAGGTTTTTCCACGTTCTAGGGCTGGCTACCAGAGCCCTTGATTTCTGTATCTTTGTTAATATTTGTTTTATCTGCTTACATTCTCATCATTGTAATCAAGCACTTTAATATCACAGCACAGAAACGAGGCTATAATCGAGCAATGAAGAATATCCCGGATAGCCATTTGGTTGTTATGTTAATACTACACTAAAATGACATGTTTTACGTTTGTCTACATGAAGCTGTGGTGCATCTTGAAAGGTATCTGGCTCATTCCTTTGAAAACAAATGACAATTTCAAGGAGACAAAACGGTGGCTGAATCCTCTGAAAAACTAATATGACATTGTAGCTAAAGAGCAATATATATCTCTGGATATACATTGCTAAATATGTTCATCTGCATGCCTTGGAAGCTCCTACAAACTCTAGAATACGTGATGAATGGCAACATTTAAATTTTAGATGATTTTTGTAGCATGTGTGTTCATAATTGCATTCAGATACACGGGCCACATAACATGTTTTTATTTGTGCAGTTAATTGTGTAGTTTATCCTCCATTTAGGATGTGTCATTTGTTATTAAAAAACACGTACACTTCATTACACTAGTATAAAAATGACTAGAAGCAAACGATGATAATTAACATCTGGGGCCTTATTACAGAATTTTGAAGTGCTTTCCGCACCTTTCAAAAGGTGTGCCCTGCGCAAACAGGAAGAGTGCGCTGTCCTATATTTAACGTGCTGCGCCCAGGGCAGCTGCAAAGTCGGTCTGTCCTGGGGGCAGTGCATTCAAGTGAAATAAGGAGCAGCTTTGAAACAGCCACTCTGTGTTCCACTGTGCAGGCAGCAACCCACCTACACTTATGAGGGGGATTAGAGATCTTATTGCAAGGGAATGTCTAAGGGGTCCATATGATACCTTTACCTGACTCTAGAGGGCTGCTATCCGTCATTGCACCTCCTGACAGCTTCTTTGCCTCTGCAACCACATCTATAAAATGGCACTGGTGCAGAAGCAAATAGATTTCCTCATTTTCATGGGGGTATGGCTCCATATCAATGATGTGGTGATAGCGCTGGCACTATATGTGCCCCAGCGCTATCTGTATTACAGAAAGGGCCGCACAAGTGTCTGTGGCCCCTTCTTTAATACCAATGAGCCCCCTGGGGCACCCAAAGTGACACTTTCCATAAGTGTGACCCATATGTCTTTATTTAGGTGCTTTAAATTATCATTCATTCAAATATAGAAGAAAAATATCATATCTTATCTAGGTGTTTATAGTAGGCACCATATGCAAGATTAGAAGCAATGATCACCTAATTTAATCATGCATGGTTGCCAGCAGTAATGCAATCAAGTATTGGCAAAGCCAATAGGTCTTGCCTTTACAAGGCAAGTGTTGAACTGTTAACCTTGCCGATATTTGTCCATAAAATACTGTTTACAAAAAGTAAAAGAAACAATTGCAAAATGCTGTAGGAAAAGCAAGAATATGTTATGATATCACCAAACTACATTGAATTGAAAAAATGCACACTGAATTCAATCAGAGCTAATGTCATAGGGAATTTACAAGTGTAAGTTTCCTTTTGTAATTTTGAGTAACTTTACTACTTTTGACTACTTACCATTTATAAGTGGGAGTTACTCAAAATGTGTACACTTACATGTTTTCATCCCCTGCAACAGGGGGAGGGGCCCAATTTACTAGTGCAAGTTACAGCCAAAAAAGGAGCAGTAGTAAGTCCAGCACCACACATGCCCAAGCACTAATTCCACAACATCCTCCCATATGAAATAACAGAGGCAGGAACGTACAATAGGACTCCATAGGAAATACTTAATTAAAATAGAATTGTTTTTCAAATATCCATATCAATTAAATTGACTGCTATGTTAAATATATATTATAAAAATAAAAAGTATTTCATAATAACAATTTTAATAAACATTTTAAAATGTAACAATAAATGTCATTTTATTTTCATTACATTATTTTCAAATAATTCTGCACATACATATTTGTCATTTTTAGTACATAATAAGCAAATGCAAACATTTTACTTTAAGTGAGATTTTTATAATCTCTAAAATGCATTCTTGTTTAATTTATTTTAGTTACATTAATGTAACAAAAATATTTAAAAAAGAAATTAAAATGTAAAGTTACTACTAGTAACTTTTCACATGTAGGAGCTCATCTCTGCTATCGCAAGAGATATCTCCAGATGGTAAAGAATTGGTAAACATATGGAAGTTTCTTAAACATTAAAAAATAGAAAAAATACTTTAAAGTAAATATTAATAATTAGTAATTGTATATATTTATTTTAAATGTAAAATAATATTGAAACTGATACATCATTACAATTCAATTTAAATTTAAAATGTGATTATTTAAATATATGAAATTCGATTAAAATTATTTTTCAGAATTTTAGGTTATCAACAAAAATTACAAACTAAAGTATAGCACGTATAGCATTTATTCAAAGTAGTTTAATTATATTTAATAAAGAATTATTTTAATATAAAACAATTTATATTAAAAAATAATTATTAAGATATGTTAAATACATAGGGTAGAGGAGTCGGCCTAACGGCTAGGGCTGTCGACCTTGAATCTGGGGAACTGGGTTTGAGTCGCGGCAATGACGCTGAACATCCTGTGATTCCAGGCAAATCACTTAATCTCCACTGTGCCCCCCCCCCCAAAAAAAAATAAGCAATGAATGTGTCCTCATGCAATGCAATTGGTACTATGTAAAGCGCTCTGATACTTGATTTGGGTCAACTTCGCACTATATAAAACTCTATAAAAAAATATAAAAACAGACATGTTTTATTTTTTGATATTTTTTAACACTAAATTCAATTTAAATATGATTTCACTACTGTAAATAATTTAATTCAATGTAACATCATGCCCAATGGAGTTGTATTACTTTCCATGAGAGGATGTTGCAGTACTAGTTGGTGACAAAATGTGGTGCTAGACTCTGAGCTGGAGCACAATTAATACTGTTTTTGGTTCCTTTTTGGCTGTAGTAACCTTAGAAGTGTAGTGTGTATATAGCAATGGGTTTTCTCTTTTAGAGGTGGGTGCATGCTCTTCCCTTAACCGCTCCCTAAAACTATGTTTATTCCCAGCTTAACCTCTCCAATTTAATAACAAGTATTCCCTGTTATTTACCTTCTTCCATATTTCTCTCCCACATTTACTACTGAAATGTGTGCTTACATGTTGGATACGCCACACTGCGGTCATAGATCTCTGCACAGAAAAAGATAGGAGAGGCAGATGCACAGACTCCTGAAATAGTTTTGTACCTTGGTAGTAGTATTATGGTAGTATTGTAGTGCTTCTAATAAATGTACCACAATATCCTGTTTGTGCATAGGCCCTCATGTGTTTGATATTTATAAATGGAGTGAATTTGTTGTCAAATATTTTTCACTCTGGTAACTCTGAATAGAATATAAAAAGAATAAAGAAAAGGGATACTTGCCAAGACATAAGTTGATTTCTGCAAATAAAATCATTTGGTAGTTTGTAGTAGTCTAGGAAGCAGGTTTATGAGCCTCGAGGAGATGTGTAATGCTACGTTTACATTCTACTTTAGATACCAGTTGAGAGAGTGCAGTACAAGTCCCTTCCACCAGAGACATAAATGTCTTTATGTATTAAAGATTGTCATTTCATTCAATACATGGAATGTAGGAGATAAAACAAAACAACCCTTAAAGCCAGTGCTTCAGTTGCACCTGAGAATTTGTTTTCTTTTTTCTATACGTCCAAAGAAAAGCTGATAGGGACTGAGTGCAACACAGCCCAGGTGGTAGGAGATGAATGTTTGAGGGTGAAGCAGCACACAAGGGAGAGAGCAAGAAAACCAATCCATTCTTGCGGACCAATGAATGAACAATAAAAAAGTAGCTCCTTAAATGTAAGCATTGGAAGAGTCAGCTAATCAAGAGGATCAAAGAGATTCTATGCTCTAGGTGAGAGACAAACACAGGAAGAGGAAAGCAAGTCATTTAATAAGTAGCAAGCAAATTAGAGTGACAATAAAGCCAACTGATGGTGAGCAATAAACAGGCAGTAACCATACTGTAGGTTCACAATAAGTCTTTAACACCCAAACAGCTTGCAGCATTTGGCAGGCAAGATGCAAAAAGGCTTTGTGAAGTCCTTCTGAATGGGTATAGCAAATCTGGACCCTATTTTTTCTGGTGCTTGACAAATCAGTCAAAATAACCCTGTTCGACAGTTGAAAACTCGTTTTTTAAATATTAATCGTCAAGCCTAAGTGCACATTGTCGCACAAAAGTTAAGTTGGTTAATATTTATAAGTAAAACATGTGCGAAATTAAATGTGCATTTATCTCTAGTGGCTTGTCCCCAAAAGCAATTTTAACTGGCCATGTTTTTGCAGACTCTTAGGAAATGTGAAACTGCAGATGATGAATTGAAATTTTTACCAAACATATAAGAAAAATACCTTATAGAGAGTCACCTTTTCCCTGCCTGAAGCTCCTTGTGGTTAATTTGCATGAGCTCTCCAGCAGCATCCCAGCCAGGGCTAGGCCTTAATGAGATGTGAAAACAGGTCGCAGAGCCGGAATAAAGCCATGGGTGTGGGGAGGTGTTTTACTTTCCCTTGCAGAAAAAACAGTATTGTGGACCCAAGGAAATCATTAACTTGAACATAATAGAATTGAGGCCTGCCCATTTATAGTTTAGTGTAAGAAGAGACCAGAAGAGTTGAAAGCCTTTGTCTTCAAGGCCCACACTAGCCATGCTGACTCTGATCCCATTGTAAGGGAAGTTAATTCCAGAACTGGAGTAGACAGAGGAGAATACTAATTTATCTGGCCACACCTCTGGACAGACATATGAGATCTGTAGAGAAAGGATTTTCCCATCTTGGATTATAGGAATGAAGGTCACTTTGGGATTGTTTAAAACAGGGCAAACCAGAAATACTGAAAAAGTGGGTAGGAATCTCCTTAGAAACGTTTACCCCATTGGCTAAAAAGGACGTATTCACCCCACCACTAGCTTGTGCCACCCATAAATTTGGTCCCCCACGGAACCCCCCTCAGAACACTTTCTGGACCTGGAGAAGATTAGAAGAGAACTGGAACTGCTGTCTGTGACATAAAAGGACTGCACTAACTCCTTCTTACGCGCCGGACAAAGTAGTGGACTCCAGGGGTCAGTTATTTTACCTTCTATGTGGCTGGATGGACACAAGAAATTAGAAAATGCCTTTTTCCTGAAGTGACTAGACTCACTTTCAGCTGAACCTAGACTGGACATTGATGTTGGCATCCGCTGAAGTGAGTCCTGGCCTCTAAGCATTATCCATGAGTAACTGGGAGGTTTAGGTGTGACCCAGAGGAGCTGTTTCAGAAACCCTGAAAAGTTGGGACTTAGAAATGGTTTATTTAGACTTCTGAAGCTGCCAGTGGTACCTTGTGGCAAAGGTATCTGATTTTGATGTACTTTCCTCTGATACAACTTCAGGCTTGCCCCAATGGAGGATTTTGAGCTGCATAAAAGAGACTGAGGGCCTGCTTATGAATTTTGGTAGAGTGGGAGGCATGCCACTGCCATGCTCCAGCACCAGCAAGACTAGCCACTGCACGTCCACCAGATTGCAAGTATTTTTGTGACCTGGTGGGTGGGCAATGTGGCGGGCTCGCAGTGGTGTTGTGTAAAGGCTCATTTTGAGCCTTAAACGGCACCACCGTGGACCACCAGTGCATGTGTCTGCATGGGGGGAAGGCATTATGTCATGCATCCCTTCCTGTGCAGGAAGTCCATCATGGTCAGTCAGAATTCACACCTAGGTTCTGGTCTATCACTGCCATATACTATCATTGACTATTAGTACTTTTTGGCATTATGTTTACTTAACATTTTACGAATTTAAATGTCTGGTTTCCTTATTGGGTTTTTGTTACTTTGATATTTTATTTATAAAATTATATTCTATTTTCTAAATTGCATTGGGATTTTAATAGTTTGGCATTTTGATTGTATTACTAATTTGGTAATGCATAACAATTTTACAGTTTGCCCTGAGTTAGGCTACCAGAGGAATGAACTCTGGTTCATTTAGTGACTTTGGAGTTCCCCCTGACAAGTTTGTGTCATTAATCTTTGAGGTGGAGGACTGCTCACCCCAAATAATAGTTCACTTTCTTACAGAGTGTGATACACAGCAGCCGTAGCAGCAATGCCCTTAAGACCGAAGTAATAATATTTGTAATAAGTCTCCCCAATTCCACATGATTTTTCAATCATATATCTGCTTTATATATATTGGGGTAAAGTTGGTATACGTATATTATTTCAGCCGAGCAAAAACAAACATCCAATTTAGTATATTGGGCTGCACACTGGAGAACGTCTTATAGGTACTAGTAGATCACAGGCTACTTTCTGGAGAAGACTGCACCATATATTGGCAGGTTTGCACCATTTCAAAGCTGCATAACAATTGGACTTAAAGTTAAACTTGCTGAATGATAGAATTGATCACATTTGCTCAAGTGGACTGTGAGGTCATTGTCACATGTCAGTGTGATCAAGCATCAAAACATTGTCAAGATAATAAATCACTTTATTGCACTCCACCTAAAAGAGTGGGATTTGTGTTGCCTGTTAACATGGAGGTTTTGTGTTTACTTAAAATGCGTTAAAGAGTTAATAAGTCAATACACTCCCCTCGTGTTCCTGATTGACAATTAATTTAAATACATTTTGTGAAGTTGTTATGATGTTCAGAATTGCCCATGGATCTTTACATTATTGGGATATAAGATAAACAAGATTCATATGTGAATCCATCCTTAGATTCATGCACACCAAAAGTGAACTATTGACACAACCGTTAACTTTTATTAGGTCATTGGATGGGGAAGTATATTTGGTGCACAAACCCTGATGTCCATGAGTGTCATGTTCATTGAATTATGTCAAACAGACTAGTCCTTGTGGAAGCTCATTTGAGTAGTAGGATGATGCCATCGTCCTCCCAGTCCATAATATCTGATAATACTATTTTTGTGAATAATTTTACTCCTAGTCATTTAGGAGTTGATAATTATTAGTGTAAGTAATATTACTTTTATGTCTGGCTACTGCTGTTTGCTAGAATTACATATTCATTAAAAAAGAGTTTAAATCCTTTTAGTGTGGAGAGCATGATCTGCACATTCTCAGAATTGCCTTTATAATGTGCATGTGTAGAGATCAAATCCTCATGCTCAGAGGATGAAATCCTTCAGTTACTAGCATTAAAGGGTTTCTCCTTCCAGGTCCTCACTTCATGCTGCAAGGCAAAAGCATCCCCTCCAGACTGAAATTTCTGTTTTAATTATCATAATCTGTCTGCCATAGGCCTTGATATTCACTGGAGGTGGAAACTCCGTCACATTTTAGTTGATTGCTGCTCAGGACACAGCACAGCACCCAAGCACCATTGGAAAGGAATCATTCGACCCTTTCCAGTGATACATGTTTTTATTGGATTCCTGCTGAAGGGTTACCTCGGGTGATCCTTAAGAAGCAGTCCTCATCACTGGATCACCAGGGATTTCATCTGAATAGAATGGCCAACCAGCATAAGTTATGTCCTTTCCCACCAGCCAGGAACCCCACCGTCTTACAGCTCCATTGAGTGGTTTACCCGAATCTGCTCACCCGAGGGCAGAAAGCCAAGGATTATGTATATACAAATGAATGGAAAAGTGGCTTGCCCTTTCTGGCATCCGACCACACAGCTCCATCCCCTAGCCAACAAAGACCTTCTCCCACCCTTTGTACAAAATTTGGGTTTACCTCAATCTGTGCCCCAGGGATGGAAAGTTCACTCAACACCAGTGTTTTTTTATATAAACCCTTATAGAGTATGATGCCAGCCCATTCAGACATCAAGCCTCACCTCCTATTACTTTTGGGAGCTTTGGAAAATGAATGCCTCAATCTGCCCATCCCGGGGTGGTAGAAAGCCCATTAAACATTGGGTAAAACATTTACACAAAGGAATGAAGTGAGGTATGACCTGTCCAAGCATTAAGCCACCCACTTACCCTGAGCAAACATAATCTTTCTGTCCCAATTTGGGGGTAGAATGCTTTACCCAATCTGCACACAGAGGAGACCTGGTGGGTGTTAGCTCGTCCTAGCATAGTATAAGCCCTAAATCCCTGATCCCGAGAAAGCTTTCTGTCCACGTACGGGGGCATATTGGGGAGTTAACTCCAATCTGCCCACTGGGGGACCCAGAAAGACCACCCGACCACCAGGGAGATAACAGTGTATAAAAGGAATGGAATACGGACTAACGTTTCCTTGCAATGGATTGTCCCCAATTTCCCTGGTTCACAGAGTCTTCCTGCTACCCAACATATTTCGGGGATGGGGCTTACCACTCATATGCCTTACCCAGGAGAGTGGGACTATGTAGATCACTATACACTAGGGAAAAAGAAATGGATGGTGGGCTGAACTATCTTTGC
The DNA here is from genome assembly GCF_964261635.1 of Lissotriton helveticus. Taxonomy (NCBI): domain Eukaryota; kingdom Metazoa; phylum Chordata; class Amphibia; order Caudata; family Salamandridae; genus Lissotriton; species Lissotriton helveticus. Next base: position 870,599,931 of record NC_136068.1, on the reverse strand, counting down.
TTTGGACAGCTCCAAAATCCCCTGGTGCTGGATAGAATATCTACCTCTCACCAAAGGGGGTGTGCCACCAATATGTCTACCTGTAGTGGGGGCAGAAAGCTCACTTGACCTCTTGGGAAATAGCAAAAAAGGACAAAAGGTATGGGAGGTGAGCACCCTTAATTCTCCCAATCCCAGGCAATTACTCCTGGGAGAGCAGACTGGGGGGTTTACTGCCTCTGGAGGCAGAAAGTCAAGTAGACAACATAATTTGGACCATCAGGATTGATCCTATAATCTCACCCCCCTGACATCCCCAGATCCTAGATTGTTGTTTGCATCTCATTTGAAGCATACTAAAGTGGTTAACCTCAATCTTCCCAAGCAAGGCAGCAGAAAACACACAAGACTATCAATGAAAAGTGTCCAAAAAGGTATGGAAAGGGACCCATTCAGTTTGGCCCAAGGGGTGTCTAGCTGATGTCGGCATGCCCAAGGTGACAGAAAGTTCACTAGAAACCAGCTCTCTTTTTAAAATAGGATTCAAATGTAGGGCTGCTATATCTGACATGTGATGCCACAACCCCTTTGCACAGCAATGTTTGCCACCCTTCTGACCCGCATTAGGGCAGAATGTGCTTAAACCCAATCTGCCTGACCAGGGGGAAACATTACAAAATGAAGGCGGTGGGGCTTGCCCATCCAGAGCGATACGCCTCACCCCCAGTCTTCCCAAAGCTGTTCTGTCCCTGCAGGTGGCAGATTTGGTCATTTGGTCCTAATCTTTTTGTTGCAGTGGGGCATAAATCTTACTATACACCAGGGATTAGTATAAAAAATAGTAGGGTGGCGACCATCTTGTTATCAACATACAGACCCTTCAAATCCTGGGTTCTGGACAGACTTTCTGCCTTCTGGGGTATGTATTGGGAGCTAGGCAACTATGGACCTTGTGTGCAAAGAAGCTTTTGGTAAAAGTGGTCAAAATTTGTGCACCAACCTTTACCGAATGCATTGGACTGGTAAGTTATGAGCCAACCTGTATACTAATAGGTCTGTCCAAAAACTACTGAACAATAGTGGGTCACAGTTTGACCTACCTCATAAATATTATTGAGGCAGGTTGCAAATTATAACCCACGATTATTAGCTGCCATCAGAGAGATATTTGTCAGCAGGGGTCAGCATATTACCATGTCTGTGAATTTTTAAACATGATGTCAATTTTTTTATAGCAACTCAATTTTCTTAAAAGAAAAAATGATACGTTTAATGAAGAAAAATTAAAAGTTTCACAAACTATTTTTAGGATTATGTTTTGGCCTTATGGACCACTGCCTACTCCTAAAAAATGCTTTGTCGTTATTCAGAAAATGGGAGTGCGTAATTTGAGCCTGTGGTTGCTGGTGGGGACAACCAGCACTTTTGGCGCCAGCAGTTATTTTTCCACATCTGACATTTCTGAATCTCAAGCGAGGGAAAACCACAGATATTGGAAAAGTAGAAGAAGAGAAAGATGGAAAACCCGTCACAGGGGGAGAAAGTAGGAACCTGTAAGAGTGAGATGAAGGGGAAGGGAGTATCTGGTAATTGATTAAAGAGTGATTATGTGGATATAAGACTACTAACCTTTGTATTCGGCATGCCAATGTTTAGTTGCACTGCTCGCAGACTTCTGAGCAGAGCTTCAGGCAGTGGCCTCTTTTAAAAATTAAGCAGTACAAAGAGGACAGGCTCCATTAGGGACCCCTTCTTAATTTTCAGATGTCCAGAAACTATAAAGGGTTTTGACCATTTGTCACCTTTTAACACACCCGTTCCAATTTGCGATTTGGCATGTACCCTGAAACCTACTTGGTGATTTGGTAACTTGTTACTGAATTGTAATTAGGATTCTGTACAAACTGCGTACACTTCACCGTACACAAACCCAAGACACCCAAACCAGCCCCATGCCCACCACGAAGGAACTGGAGAAGGTAACGGGTAATCAACTTAACTCCACCCTCACCCGAATCAACCACACACGGGGCATCAGATGCAAATCTCTCAGCCAGAGGACTCCACACCTGGATCCCCAACTGGGCAGACGGACTAGCCCTGCTACTCAACCCCGACAAACAACGCCCCAGAAAAGACGCCTGGTTCACCACCGACCTACAAGAAGCCAGACGCACCTGCAGATGCCTGGAGAAGAGCTTGAGAAATACCAAGACAACCAAAAACAACTCCACCTACAAGAACGCCATGGCGGACTACCACATCAAAATCAGAATGACCAAGAGGTTGTTCATCCACAACAAAATCCTCGCCAACTTCACCAACTCCACAGAACTCTTCAGTGTTATTCAGGAATTCACCAACCCATGCAGCGAATACACAGACATTCCCTGTCTCAGGACCTCTGCGACAAGCTCGGAACATGCGTCCACCTCAAGATCAAAAACCTCTATGACACCTTCATTGACCACTCACCAAACGCCACAACGGCCCCGCCCTCCAGAGACACAAGCCAGCCCACCATCGCCAACTGGGCACCGATCACGACTGAAGACACCACCTCGACCATGAAAGGCATCCACTCAGGAGCCCACACCGATCTCCGCCCTCCTCTCATCTACCACAGGGCCGCAGCCTTCATCGCACCCAAACTACAACGCACCATCAACACCACCTTCAAAACAGGCCCCTTCCCAGATGTCTGGAAGCAAGAAGAAGTCATACCCCTGCTCAAGAAGCCCACAGCTGACCCCACCGACCTCTAGAACTACCGCCCATCTCGCTCATCCCCTTCGCAGCCAATATTGCAGTGAAAACAGTCAACATGGAACTGTCTCGATTAATTAAAATTAACACCATCCTCGATCTGTCCCAATCTGGCTTCCTGTGGAAAATGACTAAAATTAGGTATCTATAAGCGGCGTTCATTTATGTTCACCACAGCCACTGTTGAAAGTAAAGTGAAAATCGTGAAACAGTGGCCACGCCATCTTGTCCCTTTTAGGCCCCATCATGCACGTAAGTGGCAGCCATTATTTGTGTCGTGTCCTCTCTGCCCACTGCCAATAGCCTGCGCGTCTCTCCCCCTCACTCCCTGGCCTCGCAAGCATTCCCCCGCGCCCGACAGCCCCCGGTCTCTCCTGCTTGGGCTATAAACGCACCTCTTACACGACCCTGTCTCCGAGCCACATCCCGTGCTGAACCCCCTCGCTCTTTCATCTCGTTCAAAGAACAGGCCCTTTTGATAACCTCTTCCTCCCTGCCCGATTGTCCGGCCTGATCCCAGGCCATCACCTAGCCCAACAGATGCAGTTTATTGCCCCCTACAGTAGGACCTCGCCTCACATCAAAGGAGCGGGGATTAATCAATGCTTTCGCACCCCGAAGATCCGACTGATCACACACATCCCCGTTCCCAGCGGAATGTCCAGCTGCGCGATAACCACCACATGCTGAGATCGGGGTGGGAACTCTACCATAGATGTGTGTGGGAACGGGCCTGGACCGGGGATTCCGAGGATGTCTTTTCTGTCCTTCAAAGAAACATTACGGATGCAGTGTATGTAATAAAGCCATAAACCTGTGTATAAGAGGCCAGGCCTCAGAGATGTGGTTAGAGCACCTCGAGAAGATACCCTGTTGTCTGATTTGACGTGTTCTGCTCCGTTGGAATAAACCCCTGTTTCCTGCCTACTGTCTCCAGCGCCTGCCTCTTTGTTTGGTAATCTCGAATGGTATGAGAGGCGGCTAACGCCGGGCAAACACTGAAGGGTTCTTGGTCAAATTCGGCCCTACCTTTTCACAATTGGCGTCCCAAAGGTGGGGCCCATCAGCGACACGTGGATCCAGTGGGAGAGGTCCCAACGACAGAGTGAACGACTGCAACGATCGGGAAGTGCACCTGCCCGATAGACCCTCGTCTGGCAGCCGATCATCCGAACTTCACTGGTTCCGAGCAGACCTCTCTCTCGAGTGATCTACGGTCCTGACTGGGAACCATCAGGAGTGCCACAGCAATTACGGAGAATAGAGGACGATCAGGTGCTGGAAGCGGAAGACGAGAAACTGTCCATGCGGTCCGGGTAAGGTCGTGTAACACGACAAATTGCGAATTGATTGTTTGATTGTTTGAAAATACTAGTATTACTCATTTGATTGTTTCTGAGAGATTCTCTATTTGCAAACAAGCACAGAGTCGCAATACTCTGTTTAGTCTTTGCAGATAGTGAAGGGTAGGTAACGCAGGCCTTTGCCCCCTTTGTAATCCGTCGTGCCTGCTTCCCTCTCCATTTGATTGATTGTTATCCAAGCATTTACTGTTTTGGAATTGGTTCTCTTTGGATCATTCTCTATTTGCAAACAAGCACAGAGTCGCAATACTCTGTTTAGTCTTTGCAGATAGTGAAGGATAGGTAACGCAGGCTTTTGCCCCCGTTGTAATCCGTCGTGCCTATTTTTATCCCTCATTTGATTGATTGTTTATCCGAACATTGATTGTTCGGAATTGGTTCTCTTTGGGTTATTCTCTATTCACAAATAAGCACAGAGTCGCCATACTCTGTTTAGTCTTTGCGGATAGTGAAGGATAGGTAGTGCAGACTTTTGTCCCCTTTGTAACCCGTCATGCCTATCTTCGCCCCGTTTGTTGGTAGTTGGTTTAGCCCGGACCGCTTATTAGAGGTAGATCATCCGGCTCCACCGGAGGACACCCCTAATAAAAAGGACATATATATATAAAAATACGGATTAGCCGCTGTAACGTGCTAGCAAACTATAACATAAAAATCGTTAGGGAAAACAAAAGGAATCGAGCAAAATCAGTGGGCCACTAATGGGATCTTCTCGACCCCGCTAAAATAGAAACATTAGGAACAACCCCTCATGAGAAATATGAAACTAGTGAGAAGAGCCGAGCTCGATGCCATGATGGCCGCAAGACAGTTCGGCTCCGCCGCCCACCCCGCCCAAATAACGACAAACCCTATGCAAATATTATAAATATATACAACACTCCAGCAAAGTAACATATTAAAACGTTTTATTATACAACTATTTACATGGCAACCGGCTGCAACATCAACCCCAATGCATTCGCCGTCTGCTTGACGCTGTAGCAATGTTGGGCTACTTTGGGCTACTTTTTAGTTGGCTTTGGGCTATAGATAGTCTACAAAAGCCATCAGCCAGCGAGGTAGCGTCGGTGGCGGCCTGGGGTGAAGGGCGGTTGTGCGAATAGGCCGGAGGCAACCCAATGCGCCGAGGCCCGTCCCCGGATCGTCCAGAGGTGATGTCCAGCAAGTTGTGTGCGGGGGATGCCTTGCTGACGGCTCCCCCCTTTGTTGCCTGGTCCAGCCATTTTTTTTACCTGCGCCAGGAGATGGCGTGGGGCGCCCTCAGATGGCGTGGGGCACCCGCGGAGAGGCGGCACGGACAGCCCCCTCCACCTCCAGATGGAGGTTCCTCTACTGCACCAAGACTGCCATTCGCGTTCCACTCGTGGACCCCCCCCCACGGCTGGCTGACCAGGAGGGGCCGCTCCGGTGGCCATGGTGAAGGGCAGCTGCTGGGGGGCTCTCAAGATGGCGGCCGGCTCCCCGGATTTGGGCCTGGTCCACTAGGATGGCTCTGGGCTACCATGGAACTCGGATGCTTGCCTGCTCGGGCATGAGCCCCACTCTTGAAGACGTCCTCTCAGTTTTAAAGATTCTACGAGAGTCGTCGGCCCTCGACTCCCGCGGGCTTCCGGTGGGGGCAACCGCCACTGTTGCTCGACTATCCCCCATGGATATGCCGCTGCCCCGGGTGACCGCCGCCTTATCCACATCTGGTGCCGTAGGAAAGACTGATTCAACGCATCTGTGGAGGGATACGCCTGCTGTCCCACTCTCCGGAGTGGCCACAACGTTGTCACAAGATGGTGGTGCTCTCATGCTGACACCAGCTTTTGTCCGAATTACTAAGAGACACTGTAGACTGCCAACTCGATCAGCTCCGGTGGGACCTCAACGTGACCCGGTAGGTAAGATTTTGCCTTCCTCGCCTTTAAGTCGCGGTTCATGCCGCCTGTCCCTTCTGCTGGCGTTAATGGAATTTTTTTGAACTGCCGAAAGGGATTCTGGTCCGGCCGCTAGTTATTGGAGGCATTTGAACTATACTCTGGACCCGCCTAGCCTCGACCAAAATGGCGCCAGTATGGGCGGGACTTGCAACTCCTTATGACGATTCTAGTTACTTAGCCTTGATGTTATGGGGGATGTATGCGGTCTTTGTGCACATGGCGGGCGGGGAAGAGTAGTGGCTGGGCATGCGGACAACCCTATTGATGTCGGGTTTTTTACTATTGATTATTGTATTATTAAAGCTCCGAAGTAATGTTACTCACGATACTCGCCCATGGTGTGCGTATGGACGATTTTATTGTAACTGATCCTGTTATACTTTCAATTATAAAATCAACCTTCACTGATCCTGCAACCGTTTGTCACGTTTAGTTTTTTCAATTAAATGGCTCGCTCGTTACGTACTCCTATACTACAGTGTAATCTCTCCTTACCTCATGCGTTTCCCGTCTGCCCCGTGGCCGGCCTGTATGGTTGGAGGCCTGTATTTGAATGCTGACATTTTTACAATTAAGGTTTTAAAAGAAAAATATATATATGGAACTAGCATCATAACAGTCATTTAGATTGATAGGGTTGTTTTTTTTTTTTTAAATACCATGCTCTGCGAACAGGAACGACCCTATACCACCGTAAACCATTTCTTTTCCTCGAATGAAAACATGAATCCGTCACCCCCCCACCTTATATTGAATACCCCTGACCTTTGACCCTCTCCCACACGCGGTCTGTAATACCGCCCTCGGGCGACCTATGTAATGAACAGACTACCACTGGTTATCTTTGCCGCACTACCAGACCCTCTGGGCTTCGATGCCGAGACATGAGGGACTGCATCCCAGAGAGATAAGTCAAGTACGTGGTAGGTAATAACATTTTCGTGTTTATGCGCGCTGATGTGCTTTGAACACTGCCCCCCCCCTCTTTTCCCTTTTTGCAGGTTACATCGGAATTTCAGCTGAAGTATGGAGAAGACCTAAAACCACACCGCGTTCCACGCGAGGAAAATAGGCTAGCTCTGTGAGACGGTACATTATATGTAGGAGCTATCTCTGGGAGCGTGAAAAATTGTATGGTATGAATGTGCGCATGGGCCCTGATTTGTACGGTATGAATGCGTATGTGTGGCGCACGTCTGGGTCAATAAAAGAATGCTTTTTGTATGATTGAGGCGTTGATCGAACGGTTAATGGGATAGGAAAATTAAGCCCGAACATGGTACCTACATATGAAAGACGAATAAAAATATAGCACTTTCCTTACTTAGGAACGACTCTCTCTGGAGCTAGCGAATGGGAGAGTGGCCTACACCAGAAACTTGAAGGCTTATTTCAGTACGATGAACCCAACCCCAACCGATATCCCAAATGTACACCCAAAATAATGCGCACCAGTGAGTCAATTTATGTGCTGACTAAATAAGAAAAGTTAAGAGTACCCCGGGTTGGGGTTCATCCAGTATCCCCCTCAGCCCAGATATTAGGGATATTGGTATTTTTTTTTTTTTTAGATTTACCCCTTCTTCTTCCACCCTCATAGAAAAGTCAGAATTGTACCATCGCACGTCCGACTGACACCCCTCCTTTACCTCAGCTTGGATCATCATTTGCTAGATGTTGGAAGACCCCACCGTGAGTATAAGCGCGACTGGACTAGTGTCCGACCAATTAAACAGGAGTAAGTATTTTTTTGAAGCGAGGTTACCAACAAAAATTGTCTACTATTAGGAAGGAAGGAGAACAAAGAGCTCAACCCCCAAAATGAATTAAAGGGAATACTGAGAATACGCAACATGCATGACAAAGTCCTTTTGCCCAAAATAGCTCTGTGTTCTGTCTTAGGTTTCCGTACTTGATGTATGTACTGTCGCACCCTATCTGGTATTTGTGTGTACGTAAACTATGAATTTATGTTTTCCCTCGGCTTGTGTTTTATACGTGCAACCGACCCGTACTGTTCTATATGTGTGTGCACTGAATAACCTATTATTATACACGTTTCTCTCTCTCTCTCTCTTTATGTTGTACGTGTACTAATAGCCTATTTGGTGCACACGGCGCTCTCTCCCTCTGAGGGCTCCCTTGCTCCCTTTTGAATAAATGACGACACTGTACCTCGCCGGCACAGGTATAATTGTCTTTAGACACGACAGTGTTTGAACAAATTGACAGAAACAAAACGATCGTATTTCGCCATATTACTACCTCTCCTTTCTGTAAAATGATGGAACTTAATTGGCTGAGAAAGAAAGGACAGGTAAGACGACTAATGTCCCCTAATCTGACCCTTAAAAAGGGAACTATATGTCAGTGGCTTTTGTTTTAGTGCTTTAGTAACACCACCCTCATCATTTGGATTACCACCGCCCATTGCACAAAAGTAGAATGTCCGAAACATCCCCGTTTTTCCAGAATGGTCCCAGTTCTGTAAACCAGCCGTCCCAGAAAATCTTAAAGGCTGTAGCTGATGACCTTGTTTTTAAAGATAAATCATCCAAAAACTGATAAAAGTTAGCCGTTGCTGTCAGAAAAGAAAAAAAAGAATGCTTAAGGTATGTCCTTCCCTGGAAAAAGTAGCTGTAAGCCCATGATAATAAGCACTTCACACTTTTTATGAATTAGCAGACCTTGAAGAAAAATATAGCTCAACAGGATTTGTTTTAGAAAAACACGAGTCTCTACTGGAGGAGCCGGTTTGAATTCGATGAACCATGTAATTGTTGGATATCAGACTTCTTGCCACGCTCGCGAATATAACAGGAATAAACACCAGACAGACATGATGTTTGAAAATAGAAAGATACTTGCAGACCTACACCACAGCCATGATGCATGAGTTAACAGCATACACCGATGTAAGGGTTACTAAGCATCCACCCTATCGTGACCAATAAACGTTTCCCCAACTACTTGGGGTTGGGAGAGAAATTAAAGTGTGTAAACATCTTCCCCTGTCAGTTCTTTAAGACTTGTTTTTTTGTACTCATTTAAAGATAACGTGCGGTCGTCGGAGGAGAGGGGCCGGACGTGACGCACAGCCTGGCTGCAGATCGGGGAATATCTATGACCTCGACCAAGGTGGAGCCACAGAGCAAAGAGTTGCGGGACAAGGCACCATTCTCAACGTGGAAAGTGAATGAAAGAAGGGCTGTCCAGAAGCCCCTGCATGTTGATAAGCTTGTGCCGAAAGTCCCAGCCCATTGTGCCCGATTGATGGGCCCACTTGCTTGAAATTTCTGCCCTCCTTGGTCCATTTCAGACCTGATCCCACTCCACCTTTTTTTCCCTCGGCCTCCCAAAGCACGCCCCCATCACCCCCTTTTTTTATATGGAGGTTTTTTTTAAAGAAGAAACACAGCACAAAAGATAGAATAGGGTTTGTCCCGAAAGAAGAACGGAATACGGGTACCCCGACTAAAGTACCTATGGTAGATTAGTTAGGTAACAGGACAAACAGGACTGTGGTCCGAGAGCAAAGAGTGGCCGCACCCTGCAACGCGAAATCTGAATCCGAGCTGGACGCATAGCTCCACCACCGGTGCTCAACAGTGCCAACGAAAGAAGAAAAACAATGAGAGCCTACCAGTGATGGCTCGCTGTAATAAGACACTGGAAAGACTACCCTTTTTTTGAACATTGCCACCCCTTGACTGTCCCTTGTATTAAGTTGAATTCCTCTCCCAACCGCTTTGTATTGATTATCACCCAATTGAGCTTTCGAAACCTTACATCGGTCACTTTCAACTGTACATGGATAACTAAGAAGGCGTTAACTCTGTATCTTGATGATTGTTGAACACCAGTTATGCACATGAACATGCTGTCTAGTTTTGACCCCCATGGAGTCCAGACCTCAAGTGATAATAGCCCTTATCCTGCCAGAACATTTTTTGTATGACATCATGTTTGTATTCGAACGAATCTCCTACATCATCTAAAGTAATGTCCCCGCCTCCAAGGTCTAACGTATGATGCAGCTAATGTAATTTTGTATGCACTGTCTCCCCGCCCATCACATTGACCACATAGGGTTATGTACGATTCTGTCTGCAGTGATAGCAGAATTATTTCCATCTGCCTTTAATGCATATGGGCTACCAAAACGAATTGTATAACTAATGTCAGCTTGTACATCCTCCCCTGTGACATGAACAGGAATGAACTAACTTATGATAAAAACTGGGGACTGTGGAAAATGACTAAAATTAGGTATCTATAAGCGGCGTTCATTTATGTTCACCACAGCCACTGTTGAAAGTAAAGTGAAAATCGTGAAACAGTGGCCACGCCATCTTGTCCCTTTTAGGCCCCATCATGCACGTAAGTGGCAGCCATTTTTTGTGTCGTGGCCTCTCTGCCCACTGCCAATAGCCTGCGCGTCTCTCCCCCTCACTCCCCGGCCTTGCAAGCATTCCCCCGCGCCCGACAGCCCCCGGTCTCTACTGCTTGGGCCATAAACGCACCTCTAACGCGACCCTGTCTCCGAGCCACATCCCGTGCTGAACCCCCTCGCTCTTTCATCTCATTCAATGAACAGGCCCTTTTGATAACCTCTTCCTCCCTGCCCGATTGTCCGGACTGATCCCAAGCCATCACCTAGCCCAACAGATGCAGTTTATTGCCCCCTACAGTAGGACCTCGCCTCACATCAAAGGAGCGGGGATTAATCAATGCTTTCGCACCCCGAAGATCCGACTGATCACACACATCCCCGTTCCCAGCAGAATGTCCAGCTGCGTGATAACCACCACATGCTGAGATCGGGGTGGGAACTCTACTATAGATGTGTGTGGGAACGGGCCTGGACCGGGGATTCCGAGGATGTCTTTTCTGTCCTTCAAAGAAACATTACGGATGCAGTGTATGTAATAAAGCCATAAACCTGTGTATAAGAGACCAGGCCTCAGAGATGCGGTTAGAGCACCTCGAGAAGATACCCTGTTGTCTGATTTGACGTGTTCTGCTCCGTCGGAATAAACCCCTGTTTCCTGCCTTCTGTCTCCAGCGCCTGCCTCTTTGTTTGGTAATCTCGAATGGTGTGAGAGGCGGCTAACGCCGGGCAAACACTGAAGGGTTCTTGGTTGAATTCGGCCCTACCTTTTCACATTCCGAGGCAACCACAGCAGCGAGAACGCCCTACTCACCGCCACAGATGACATCTGCACCCTCCTGGATCAAGGCTACTCCATAGCCCTCATCCTACTTGACCTATCAGCGGCCTTCAACACCACCACCCAACGCACACTAGTCACCAGACTACAAGACGCTGGCATACAAGGAACAGCCCAGGATTGGATCCGATCTTTCCTCACCGGAAGAAGCCAGAGGATCAGACTATCACCCTTCCTCCCCGACCCCGCGGAAATCACCTGTGGAGTCCCACAGGGATCATCACTGAGCCTGACCGTCTTCAACATCAACATGGCCCCCCTCACAGCCATCGTCCGACAACATGGCCTCAACATCATACCCTACACCGACGACACTGAGCTCATCCTCTACCTCATCAAAGACCCCACCGCTGCCAAACTCAGCTTCCAGAAAGGAATGCAAGACATCGCAATCTGGATGACCAACAGATATCTGCAGCTCAATGCCAAAAAGACGGAGGTCCTTGCCCTTGGAACCACCCCTTCAGCATGGGACAGCACCTGTTGGCCGACCATCCTCGGAAGCCCACCTACCTCCTCAGGACATACCAAAAACCTCAGAATCATACTCAACTCGTCACTCGTCACTCACCATGAACCGACAGGTCAACGCCGTCACCTTCAGCTGCTTCAACACCCTCCGTATCCTCCGCAAGACCTTCAAATGGATCCCCCCGAGTCAAGGAAGACAGTCACACACACACTCATCACCAGCAGACTGGTCTATGGAAATGCAGTCTACTACGGCATCAACAAGTCCTTACTCCGCAAACTCCAGGCGCCTCTCTCCACGAACACATCAGCTGACATCTACATAGTCTCCACTGGCTCCCTGTAGAGAAAAGAGTCACCTTCAAATTCCTCACTCACGCCTACAAATGCCTTCACAACATCGGACCCAAATACCTCAAAGAGAGAATCAACTTCCACTTACTCGAAAGAAACCTCCGATCTTCCAACCGCTCACTGGCCGAAACCCCGTCCATCCACAGAGCCAGAGCAGGCGGAAGATCCTTCTGCCTCATTGCAGCCAAGACTTGGAACAAGCTACTGGCAGACATCTGATGCGCCACCTCCCTGAACACCTTTAGGAAGGCCCTCAAGACCTGGCTTTTCGGCTAAACAGATCTGCGGACCCCCCTCAGCGTCTTGAGGCCCTCACAGGTGAGTAGCATGCTTAAAATACCCTGATTGATACCAAGTCTGACAAATATAATCCCAGATCATTCGAAAGCAGTGGATTCCAGCACATTTTCATACCCAGAATATGATATGAATGAAAAAAATATACCTGATAGCACCTAAATTATCAATTTCTAGGTGGTATTGCTTCAGTAGTGAGGACCCGGTAAGCCTTCACCTAGGAAGGCATTGCTGAAACTTATGACCCTGGAAATCTGAGGTGGCATGGCTAGCATATACCCACATTTATTCTAAGAAGGAGGGAGTGAGAAGTGATACAGGGTTTGCACATCTTCCCAAACATCTAACCACTCAAAAGCAGCAGGAGTGAACTTCTACCATGCTGAATCTATCTCTCTGTAGCTGCCCAAAGGGATCAACCTATGTTTTTAGAAGGACACACCATACGGTGATCCCCTTGAGTAAGTACAGAGAGATATGCTGAGCATGGTAGGGGTTCCCACCTGTTGTTTTTGAATAGCATATATTGCAGCACGTTTTTTTGCAGAGAACAAACTGAAAATGTCAAAATATGGCTACAATATGCAATCTCCTCTTACTTATGTGACAGAAATCTTCTAGATGGTGGCAAAAGTTTTACCATCCTGTGTTCCAACATTTCTCCCTAGACAATCTGTATCCCACTGCTGTAGAAAGGCCCAATGAGCACTGCATAACAAGAATGGACTAAAACTATAGTGATGTTATGATGACATGAAACTTGATGTCAAATATATTAATTTTGAGTACTAACTTGTGAGTTGTACCCATCTTGAGAGAGGGATAAAGATCTAACACACTGCACTTTCCATCTGCTCACTCTGATCTGTCCAACCTCCACAGAAAATATACAGAGAAGCTCTTCATACACCCAAGGGCAGAGGAGGGCTGGAATAGAAAGAGTAAAATGAAAAACACTACTCACCGGAGCTTCCTTATGAACACGTGGTCATCTCAACTTCATTCAACTTCTCTTACAATTACTAGGAAGCTCTAGATGGACAAGCACCACAGAATATTAGTTTGGCAAACTCACCTTTCCTGAGTGATACTGAATTTTAGGATGATGTTTTTAAGCACGGGCTTCACTGGGCTTCCAAGAAGAGTCAGTGTGCAGTGTGCAATGTTCCTCATCTAAAGAACTAAGAGAACTCTGCAACAATTCCTTTCTCTATTAAATCCCCTTAAATAGGGTATGACTTACAGTTTTTGGCAATCTGACTCAGTAAAAGAAAGAAACTGTAATGTGAAAAATATGGATTTTCTTCTGCATGATTCCTGTTTTTTCCCAAACCAATGAGTAACTGTTGAGTGGTTGTCTTCCAAACGTTTTACCTACACCCCTCTTTTTTGCTGAACTTGTTTTTGTTGACTTTAGAATTCTGTGCACCTTACCAATGCTAACAAATGCTAAAGTGCTTGTGCTTTCTTTTTTAAACATGGTAAAACTGGCTTACACCCAATTGGCACATTTAATTTACTTATAAATCCCTAGTAAACTGGCCTGTAAATTAAATGCCACTAGTGGACCTGCAGCCCTTATTGTTACACCTAGCACCTTATTGTAAAACATGTCTAATTGCATACCTTTGAAGCCAGTGTGTGTTCAGTTTTAAACTGCCATTTCGACCTGGCAAGATTAACAATTTACCAGACTGAAACCACTCTTTTTAATATATATAAGTCAACCTTAGGGGTAGGCCCTAAACATCTCATAGTACAGGGTGCGGTTTATTTAAAAAGGTGGACATGTTCTTTAAGTTTTTTATGTGAAAAACTCCTACATTAATTTTTCACTACTGTTAGGCAACAATGGAGGAGCCGCCCCTACCACATACAGACTTAGACCAGGCCAGGAAGGCCACAAATTCCAGACACTTGTATAATTGAAACACTCTAGAAGCTTCTCCCACATCAAAGTGAGCATCAGGTATAAGAATAGGGGCTTCAGACCCACTCTTCAGTCCACTCCTGAACCTCGGGATACCTGTGGATACCGCAGAAGATGGACTGCCCTGCTGCAGAGGACTGCCCTGCTACCTAAGATCTACACTGCTATCTGAGAAGGAAAACTCAACCTGCGCTCTTTATCACAGGCTGAAGTGACTCCAAAGGTCAGCTTACTGACAACACACTCCAGATATCTCTCTGCAATTGTCTAGCTGACCTGCTGCACTGTACCTGCCTGGACCTGACTGTGCCCTACTGGCCTCTGCTGGAGTGAGTTCCTCATCCCCAAGATGTCTCTCCTAGGTCTTGGACCTTTGGTGTGGCATCAATTGAACTCCTCCAAAAAGAAAAGGAGAAATCTTGAAGTTTTGGGTTCTTGGCAACTGTGATCTGAACCCCATGTTCAACAGTGACTGCTAGTTATCACTTGAAACACGAGATCCACACTTCACGCTACAGCATTGGCAGCCTGCTGAGATGCCAATGTGAAGTTCTAGCAATGACCGTCCGCAACGGCTGATAGGATATTCGCACTACAACGTATGTTGTGTGACTGCTTTTGTGCCAAGCTACCAGAGGGTTAAGCAAAGGTTAATTTAGTGACATTTGTGGTTGATCCTTAATGTTTTTCGTTTATTTTCCCTGATATGACATAAATGGACTTCACACAGGGAAAGTTTGGAAATGTTCTAGTCTGGTATGATAGGATTCAATTCAATATTTGTTTGCACCCATTAAGCAAAGTCAAAAACATATTAAGTTCATTTGTTGCACATTAAGACACCCTTCACATATAAACTTAAATCGCGATGTCATTCAGATTTCACATATAATTTATTCTTGTTTTTCCAAATTATACTTAAGTTATGTTCATTCAAAAATTTTCATTGCCAGTAGATGTATTTTAACTCCATCGGGACTTCCTCGAGGCTGTAAATGAAAGAAAAATACACCAAAATACCGAAATGATTTTTAAAAACACAATTTCTTCAAAAGCATTTTTCAAACAAATAAGTCAATTGTACCTAACATTACACACAGCAAGAATGTGAATTCACTTTGTAATCCAGCAGTACCAATATTTAAACCACTTATCATTAATGCATCTTGCTCAAAATTATATATAATGATTCTCTTTAAATCAACAATACAATACAATAATTTATCCTTATTGTATACTGTTTTCCCAAGATATTTAAATTCACAAATTTTTTTTTTCTAAAATTGTTACTTTATTTGAGTAAAAGTGAGATACCTTCTTTTTATCCATAAATGATAACCCTGTAGTCTATATGTAAATTGCTATTTAAAAATGGATTATATAAATATCACTCCCCAGGCTTATACCACTATTTACAATTGCTTATCCTTTGTATTGGTAATATCACATTTGTTTTTACATAATTGTAATGCACCATGAATTCACATACCCAAATGTTATCCAACTGTATCTGTGTTGATTCACATGTACAATGCTTGTTGCCTATTTAAAAATAAACTTAGATCCTACTAGATAATTCCAGGGTTATCATATTTTTCTAATTATTTTATTTCTCTGAAACTTCTTTCATACACATCTCTATTCCTAATAATGATATTATTGTAAGCAAGTAATTTCCAGATGTCCCAAACCCAACTGTTCTTCCTTATACTATCATTATTGATACGACCATAGGTGCTGTGTTATATGCACCAAGCCTGTTGGTCAACTTCAGATCACATATATTCTCTTAGTGGCAAAGGTACCCGTCATTGGCATCCCTTTAGCCTCAATTTGTACTTCAAGAGACTTCAAATCATGCAAAAGTGACCATCATCTTAAAATCTTGTGGTGAATAGACTACACAGCATTGTTCCAATCTTTCACCTTTCCGAAAATTGATTTATCTATTTTTCATACTTTTCCCATCTTTGTAACTGACACTCATGTAAATTGCTGCATCTATGCATTAATTGCTGTCATCTTTAAAAGCCCTTCAGCCTGAATTCATACATCGAAGCTTGAAACACTAAAGACATTTTAAATTTAATGTATAATTTTAGCGATAATATCCACAATCTTTAAACACCCTTTAAAATACAGGGAACAGACCATGCTATTAATTTTTTAATTTTTTTATTATTTAAACAGCCGTCAGCAAGATACAAGTGACTCTCTCAGCCAGTACAAAAAAATACAATGTCAACATGAGCAATGAAGGAATCGTGATCATCAATGAAGGGCTTTGTCGTTCAAAAAGCAGAAATATAAAAAGGCAACAGATTACAGTACAATCAATTGACAGTATTATGATTAACAAAGGCATAGCATACTATACATTTCGGCACAAGCAGCAAGACAGAGGCGATTGTAACACCACTGGTTACTCAACAGCGGACCATACATAGCAAGTGTGTGGGCTTATGAGTCCGTATTGGCAGGATGTTCCAACAGGTATGTCTGCAGTGGCCCCCATATGTCTAGGGGTTGTGAGGAGCGGGGGAGCAATTCAGCATATGTACAAATTTGTTCTTGCCAAAGGATTATATCACCTAGCCACTCCTTAAATTTAGGTGCACGGCCGCGGCCCCATTTGCAGGCTACACGTCGCTTAGCCAAAACCAAGCAGAAGGACACACATTTTCTGTACGTGACAGGGATATGGGCAGTGTAACCTAGAAGCGCAGTAAGAGGGGATCTGGAAATAGATGTCGAAGTCATGGAGTCCAGGGCATCAAGAACTTGTTGCCAGTAATCAAACACCCCAGGGCATGCAAGATGTAAGAAATCTGCCTGACCCGTCCGACATCTAGAGCAGCTATCGGCCCCCCGCAGCGGGATGCCTGGTCTTCACCTTGGGGATGCCCAGTAGGGGTAATCTCGCAGGGAAAGCCAGGACGGATTCCCAAAGCAAGCGCTAAGAGACCTGTCGGTGATTTGGCGCTATATAAATCGAAATTAACATAACATAACACGTAGGCCATACTAATGTAGCCGCACTGGGGTATAATAGCAACGTTGGAAAAATCTATAATGGATAATGCGCAGCCTGCTATTCGAGGAGACCCTTTCGGTCTGTTGGCAACAATAGGTCCATTGGTCGTTTGTCAACTCCTGGCCCAGGTCCGCCCCCCACTTAGCCCGGGAAGTGCAAGGCGGGTAGTCGTGATCCACATATAATGAGTGATAAAGTATAGACACTAAGGGCCAGATGTAGGTGGCCAATTACCGGTCGGTAACGGCCGAATTCGGCCGTTACCGACCGGTAATTGGATTTTGAGATGTAGGTCACTCAATTTTACAGAATCGTAAAATGTACCGATCTGTAAATTTACCGATTCTGTAAAATACCGAGTCGGTATTTTTACCAAATCGGTAAAATTGAGATGTAGGTGGGACTCTTCTGAGTCCCACAAGCCTTACAGAATCGGTATTTTACCATCAAATCCTATTTGATGGTAAAATACCGATTCCGGTGTGCATGCACATGTGTGCATGCACACCTGTGCCATATGACAGGCAGACCTACCCTTAGGGCAGGTATGCCTGCCACATGGCACCCGAACCTGTTTTGGGGGTGCTAGAGGGTGTCAAAGTGACACCCCCTGCACCCTTGTGAAAATCGGTAATTACCGATTCGGTAATTACCGAATCGGTAATGCCCATTCATTCCTATGGGCTTCAAAGCCCATAGGAATGAATGGGCATTACCGGTCGGTTTTTACCGAATCGGTAAATACCGAATATTTCCGATTCGGTAAATGCACATCTGGATTTACCTACATCTCCCTGCTTCTATTTTACCACTTCTTAAATACCGAATCGGTATGATTCGGTATTTAAGAGGTGGTAAAATAAAATTACCTACATCTGGCCCCTAGTGACAAGCGGAATCCGCATGAAGTACACGATGAAGAGGTGTCAAAGTGGCTGGCTCAGAGGGGAATGTAGAGTGGCACGCCCGTGCCCCGTGTCCTAGGCGAGCGTATAGGAATGTGTCCATGGTAGAAGGTGGGGGGTCATGACACAGCTGCTGGAGAGTACGAAATTTACCCTTGTCGAAGAGATCTCCCCAAGTATAAATATTCCGCGTGCGCGCCATGTTTTTAAAGATACCTTTTTTGCAGCAATTCCACCTCAGGTTGATAAGTCAGTGGGAGAAGAGGGGAATAAACACTGGGTGCTGCTGTGTACACCAGGATGCGAGCCCAAGCACTGTTTGTGCAGTCTATGGAAGTAGGATCTCTACTTCGGGGTTCTACTATGGAAAGTATGGCGCCATCCAATGGGATCGGGTCCGCTAACCAATGTTCAGTGGTGACGTGAGGGGTATATCGGGGGGGTGGAACCAGTAGTAAGCAAAGTGCACCAGTGCGCTCATGTAATATAACTCAAAAGTTTGGAATGTCCAGACCTCCCTGCTCATATGGTCGTGTCAGCGTGTCCCATTGGATACGAGGTTGTTTATCACCCCATACTAATCTTATCAATTTGGACCGGAGAGTACCAAAGAAATGCCGTCTGGGATCACAAGGGACATTAAGGAATAAATAAAGAAATGTTGGCAATATAACCATTTTGATAAGAGATATACGTCCCGCCATGATCAGAGGTAACGCTATACAGCGGGTGATACAACCGGCGATATGTTCCTTGGCGCATCCATAGTGGATACGCATAAGTTCTTTACGATCTGCCGTGATCTTGATCCCCAGATATTTGACCTCATCCTCACACCATACAATAGGGTAATCCATTTCAAAAGGGATGGCGGCACTAGTCAGAGGGAATATTTGTGTTTTAGACCAATTTATATTAATCCCAGAATAACCACCAAATTTGACAAATTCTCACATGAGCGGGTTTAGATTATGACGGGGTCTTTTAAATAAAGGGTAACATCGTCCGCGTAGAGGGATATGAGGACAGGGCGTAGCAGGCAATGGAGCCTCACATGGCTGTAATGTTGTCTAATCCTTGCTGTCAATGGTTCCATTACCAGGGCAAAGGGGGCGTGCCAAGGGACAGGGAAAAGGAAGGTGAGGTATGGCCATTAATCAATACTCTCGCTGTGGGGGATGCGTAGAGCAGTCAGATCCAGGAAAATAGGGTACTGAGGTTGTGGGATGTCGCTCTGCCTGTAATAAAACCGGCCTGATAAGGAAGAACTAATTTGTCTAGCAGAAGACATAGAAGATTAGCCAACAATTTAGCAAGAATCTTGGTATCTGTGTTCAGTAGGGACAAAGGTCTATAGGATTCGCAACAAACGGCGGGTTTACCTGGTTTTAGCAGTGACATGATGAGAGCTTCCCTCATCGAGGGTGGCAGGATTTGCGACTCGTGGGCCTCAAGAAAGACTTCTTTTAATATGGGGAGTTATTGGTCAATGTATGATTTGTAGAAATCTTCGGGTAGGCCGTCGGAGCCCGGGGCTTTGCCTGACCTCATCTGCATAATAGCCTCCCGTACTTCATCATACTCGAATGGTGCAGCCAGGAATTTGTGTTGCGTGTCCCCCAGGCACCCATGGGTAAATTCGCCGAAAAAGGAGTGAAATCTGGGGGAGAAGTGCGTTGCGTTGTGTACAGATTTTTGTAAAAAGTGGTAAATGTGTGTAGTATGTCACGGCTATCCCTGTATCTTGTGCCTTCTTCGTCAACTACCTCAAGCACATAATTAGGAAAACGGGGCTGTTTAATGTCATTGGCTGAAGCCCTCCCATTAGCGGCGTGCAGTGAAATATTTACCTCAGAATTTTACTTCCCGCTCCGCAGTGGTCACCTAGTCCGTCAGCTTCTCTCGAAGCAATGCTGTTTGTGTACCAGACCTATCTCTCCACATGTCAGCCTCTAGATGCCGTAGTTGAACCTCCAGTCGCTGTAGATTCCGCCGAATTTCACAGAGGACCCCAGAACTCTTGGATATGTCTATACCTTGGACAGTGACCTTGAAGGCCTGCCAAAGGGTGGCCATCAACGGAACCTTTGATTTCCTCCCCGAGTTCAGCATGGAATACCGTATCGAGAAGGGTCTCTGGCAAGAGCCGCCAACAACGAGGGGTTGCCACGGCATTGGGGGGGACAACCTCAAGGCACACGGGGGGCATGGTCTGTATACGTGCGGCATAGTGAGTTGCAGCCTGAATCCAGGTGTTGTGCCCCATGAACAGAGCCAGAAGTCAATGCAAGACCATGTGGTGTGTCCCGATGGGTAATATGTACCCTCTTTCCCAGCTGGGTGTGTGTACCACCAGGCATCTACAAGCCCGTGTTCCTCCGATATCCCCAAGAGTGCTTTGCGTGCGTTAGTGTAGTGGTGAGGCAGGGGATTGGAGCGGTCCATCGCTGGGTGCAAGGCTGTGTTGAAGTTCTCCCCCATAGCACATGAGAGAACCCTATGCCCAATATGCATCCCCAAAGAGTAGTAAAATAATTTGGGTCATCAGCATTAGGGACATAGCTGCACGCCAAGGTGACCGACTGCGTACCCAGGGTACCCCACATGATACAACTACGCCCCAAGTTATCACTGTAGGTGCCACCCAATATAAATGGTATATTCTTTTTTAGCAGAATAAGTGTACCCCGGGAGTAAGTGGAGTAAGAGGAGAACACGCGGGCAAGGGCCATCTGGTGCCATAGCTTTGAGGCGTGCCGGGATCCATATGTGTCTCCTGGAGCAGTGCGATTTTCACCTGTTTGCGATCTAAGTAGGCCGAGACCTGTCTCCGCTTTCGAGGGTCACGCAATCCCCTGACATTCCATGTAAGCATTTTTACACTAAGGGGCTTAGGTGGTGTCGTCATGAAGAGCGGGGGACAAAGTAAATGTCATGAGTATGCTTGTACAGGAGTGCTGTGAGTACGTGTGCGACAATCAGCATGAGAGATTTGTACATCAAGCATGACGGAACAATAAAAACAACAAGTAACACTCCATAACCCCCTCCCCTCCCGCCCACTAGATATCCTAGTAAAGATGATGTCCAGATAAGCAACAGCAAGTAGCCATCCCCCACCCACAACGGCACCCCAATCGTGCCGGTAATCAACCACCCGCCCAAAAGATTCAGTAAGTTAATTAATGTCCGCTGACCCTGCGAGGCTGGGATAGGACCATGTATTGCAAATAACCCCAAACCCAACAAACAAACACCAGATGGAGCTCATATAAGGGGGGACCAGGTGGGCACGAAACCTCTCCCATGACCCACCGTCGCTGTGCTGCAATCCCGTAGGGAAAGCATAGGAGAAACGAGGACCCTCAAGGGGGGGTAGCCAGCAACGTGGGGGGGAGGGTATTGGGGGAAGTATCTAAATCATCTACCAATTATGCAAGTAATACATAGCCAAAGACAAAGCAATGAATGACAAGTCCAATAAACCCACAGGGCACTTATCTGACCTAGTCCAGGCGATAGACACAGTGGGTATATAAACAGTGCGAATTGCACCAGAGTCCAGCAGGAGGTCTTCATGTGCGTGTGCCACAGCACAGTCTCTATAGAATGCAATGCGCCATTGTTTGTTACTGATCAGCTGCCAGAGGGACAGGATGATCTGGAGTTAAGGTCCCGCCCGGCGAGTTTCTCGCTACCTTCTTCAGGAAATCATCCACCTGCTGCACATTTGTACAGATGGTCTGCTTGTCTCCATGAAAAATCTGGAGTTTGGCGGGGTACAAGAGGGCATACTCTATGTTGGCCTTGCATATATTTTGCTTTGCAGGAAGAAATTTACGACGTGCCTCTTGAACTGCGAGGGTGAAATCAGGATAGACAGAGAAGGAGACGCCTTTGAATTGCAGAGGTTTGGTCTCACGAGCTCTTTGCAATGCCGTATCCCAGTCTCTGAAGTTAAGAAGTCTGGCAACGATGGGTCTCGGGGAGCACCGGGTGGTGGACGAGGCCCCAGGGATCGGTGGGCATGTTTCACTACAAGATGGGGTGAGAAGGATTCTGCTCCAAACACGGTTTTCAGGAGAAGCTCCATGTAGTCCTCCATCATACCTGTGTTGGTGGTCTCCGGGATGCCTACCAAGCAGATGTTGTTACAGCAGCTGCAAGCTTCAATGTCCTCATTTTTGGCAGAGAAGACTTTCAGAAGCTTATCCATATTCGTGACTTGTTCCTGTAATTGAGATGTGGTATCCTCAGTTTCAGAGATACAACGCTCAGCCTCCTTAATCTGACCATCATGCTTGTCAACTTTATGAACCAGGAAGTCAAGACGATTGTTCATGGTGTCCATTTTCCCAGACAAATCTGTCAAGCTGTGCTGGACGGCCAAAAGTAATGACTTGACGTCATCACCAGGCGTCTGTGAGGATGACTGGCTAGGATCCATGTCTGGCGATTCAGAATCTACTGAGGTGGAACGCGGTGCGGCCTTCTTGGTCTCAAATGTCAACTTCGGTTGACGGGCATCAGATCTCCCCATAGCGCTTCGACACCCAGCAGTGTTCAGTGCCATGAGTGCCGCAGCCCAAGATCCTCAGATGTTCCCTCCTCCACCCGTGTGAGGACACGCCATATTGGCACTGTCACAGAAAGGGACCCAAAAGAAAAAAAAGCCGGTAGATGGAGGACCAACAGCAGTGTGGCAGAGATTGGGGTCAAAGTGGCTGGAGGTGGTCGGAGTCCGTAGAGATAGTGTGGAGGAGAGGCAGGAAGTTCAGGTGTTGCAAAAGGGATGTCGTGTGCGGCAGCGTGTGAAAAGAGACTGCATCTGTAGCCCCAGAGAAAACACATAGTAAAAGTATGTCCTCGAGGTCAGAGCCTCAAATCCCCAGGGTGTGACCATGTATAATTGATGCTGGTACGCGACACACTCTCTCTCCTTCTTTTCCACCTTTCCTTTTTCTTCTCTTCTCTCCTCCTCTACCCTTGAATGAATGTGCCCTGATGCCAGCGTTGACCAAGTTGGCACTAGATGATATTGAAGGACTCAGTGCTGTCCTAGCTATGTGCTGAGTGCAGCGTTATTTAACAGCCTACAACTCCCAGGTGTAATATCAAGTAGGCAACCATTCCATGCATGCCATACAGTACAAAAAAAGCGGGAGGGAAGGGGGAAGCCCCTCAGCGTGTACCTACAGGCAGCAATCAGTCTAATTATGACCCGCTATGAGCGAACGGGGCACCCCGCAGCCAGTATGGAGATGTACCTGCATGTTGTGCCTCGATGGGCTCCGACTGGAGATCACCCGGAATAATGACCCACCGCCTTGTTGAGCGGGCCGAAGGGCAGTGAATGCAGTCCGCCCCGCCATGGGCAGTGGTGAATGCAGTCCGCCCCCGCCGCGCGCAGACAGTAATGGCGATGTGCTGAGGATTCCGGACATGTGGGGTAGGACCTCAGAGCGGCCGCACATAACCCCGGCTGGCAGCAGGGAAACCAGAGCCGTCAATGTCCCGCAGCTCGCACTTCAATCGGACAGCAGCCGGGTGCCAAGTGTGAATTTTCATTGGAATACAGGAGTAGAAAATGCGGTTCAGGAGCAGCCCCGGCCTCTGACCACGTGGGGAGCCGGGTTGCTCACAAAGAATCAGCCGCGCAGCGGGATTCCAGCAAGAAGGCTCACTTTCATAGCGATAGGCAGCACTGGGGCTCAGAGAAACACCTGGAGCTCCGGTTTTCCGTCCAGAGCCGCAGCTAGGCTTCAGCAACAGGCAGGTGGCATTAGCGTTGGACAAAAATAGGTAGATTAAAGGATAAATGTCGGATGTTTTCATCAGGTCTCCGGAGCCTCACAGGTGTGCGGCCATACTGGATGTGCGCCAACTAGCGCCCCCTCTGACCAAGCTATTCATATTTAAGAAAGACTAGATTATTCCTTCAGAAAGTTAATAACATCCAGTTACATTTTTCTCATCTGTTATTAAATGCCATAGTTCACCTATTCTGTAAAACACGTGCTAGTTTTAAGAAATCTATAGGTTTTTTTTTTAAAACATATTTTATTAAGATTTTATCAGCATACAGTCCAAAACATGAATCACAATGCTTGTATCCATTAAATATGTCTCCATGTTTACTCCCAACTAATCCCTAAGTCCCCCCCCCTCCCGTTTCAATTGGTGTGGGCACATTTCAAAAATATACATAGCACAGCATAGTTCAAGCTATAAGGACATTATTCACAACGTAATTCACATACCAATAATCACATGTACGACCCTTATACATTAATCCTCATTTCCCCTTTGTAAGTCCAGCAGAGCCTGTACCAGTGTTTCCCAGGCTCTCGCCAACTCCAGAGCCTTTTCATTTGCAGTTCGTCTAGCCTGTTGAAATCTAATGGTGCTCTCGCTGCTAGCCCATTTATATAGTTCTGTCCTCCATCTCTTACTCGATGGCCCTTCTTTTGATTTCCAGTGCCAGGTTATTTCCCGTTTTGCTAGTAATAACCCCAATTCAATGAATTTGCTAGTTAATTTGGTTTTAGCTGTGTATGGAAACCAATGCAACAAGCATACAGCCATATCGTAGACTAAATGTCTATCCTTTATGCCATTCAGGAGTTCCCCTATCTCCACCCAGTACTGCCCCAAGACCGGACAATTCCAGAGAATATGCTCCAGTTCCACGCCCTGCTCCGAAAACCTAGGGCACGCTGCATCATGCACCTGGAAATACTTCTGGATCTTCCCTGGGGTCAGATAGGCTTGGTGCAATATGAAAAATTACACCTGCTGGAATCGTGCATTCCCGTTCCCCTTGCATGCCCTCCTAAGGAAGTGGCCCCATGCTGCGTCTGGTATTTGCCAGCCTATGTTCGTCTCCCATTTTAATTTCAGGTCATCTAGTGGCCGCAACCCCTCATGTAGCATCCGAGATTGGAGACATGTGACTGCTTTAAAAGTTCCCACGGCCATTACCACATATTGGCAAGCCATTGCAGTCATTGGCTCTGCTTGCCCTTCTTCCCAATGCCTCTGAATTGCCGCTAGTACCGCTGCATGTAGCAGGAAGCTACCTTCTGGGATGCCATACCTCTCCTGTAGCACCTGGAAGGGCATCAGCTCCCCCCCATCGTACAGATCCCCCACCATCTGGAGTCCCAGCTGTTCCCATTCCATGAGGGGGGTCCAATCCCCACCGTGCGGTAGCGCTGTTAGCATTCGCAATGAGATTTCCGGTGCATAGGGATGCGCCACCCCGGCCCTACGCTGACTCCTGTTCCAGCACAACCTTAGGGTTCTTTCTTCTATTGTTAAGTCCCGCATGTTAAGTTTTTGTTGTAAGACTATATACGATAGAACATGTCTTTGTATCCCCTTCCTCGCAAATTTTCAGGACCCCGAAATTCCGCTGCCACGCCCTGTGTACGAACCTGCAGCTGAGCTGCTAGATAATAAAGCTCAAAGTCGGGCACTGCCATCCCGCCCTCCAGTTTCGGTCTCATCAGTTTGGTCAGTGCTACTCACCGCCGTCCATTCCTCCATAGAAACTCAATAGTCAGCGTCCTTAGTTCTTTAAACATGTGTGGAGGGATCCAAACTGGCAGGGTTCGGAAATAATAGAGCAGCCTAGGTAAAGCTACCATTTTGAGTAGAGCCACTCTCCCTACTACTGAAAGAGGGAGAGTCGCCCAGAATGCCATGCTCCCCTTCAAGGCACTTATACAGCGCCCCACATTCCCTTCTAGCATGTCCGTTGCTTCATGGTAAATTCGAACCCCCAGGTAAGTGAGACACGTCGGCTCCCATTTTATCTCCTTAGGCAGCATCTGCGGACGCGCGCATGGCCGTATCAGGAAGAGGCATGTCTTACGCCAGTTTACCCTGAGGCCCGAGAGCTCTCCAAATCGTGATAGCAGAGATACTGCTCCCTGTAGTGCGTCCTCTATGTTTTCCAAAAACAGGAGCAAGTCGTCTGCTTATGGCGATATGTACTGTGGTATGCCATTCAACCATAGTCCCTCAAAGATTTGCCCTTACCTTGTTCTCACTGCGAGGGGTTCGATCGCTAGAGCGAACAGCAGTGGAGATAATGAACACCCCTGCCTCGTCCCCCTCATGACAGGATACTGGGTAGATATCACCGCCCCCAATCTCACTCTGGCCCTCGCTGATGAATACAATACCCTTGTCCAAGTCCCAAATTGCTCTCCCAAGCCGAAGCGCTCCAGCACCCTGTGGAGGAATGCCCACTCCAGACTGTCAAAAGCCTTTTCTATATCCACTGAGAGGACCGCCGGCAACTGCAGACCATAATGGTCGCCTCCCATAACCCGGACCAGCCTCCGTATATTCGAAGACGTGTTCCTAGTCGGAATGAACCCCGCCTGGTCCGCATGTACCAGCGTAGTCATGTGCGGCAATAAGCGGGTCGCCAGTATCCGGCTCAAAATTTTGTAGTCCGTTGTCAGCATAGACAGCGGTCTGTAAGAGGTCACATCTGTGTCCGTTCGTCCCGGCTTTAGGAGGGAAATAATCAGCGCTTCTCGCATTGACGTGGGCAACTGGCCTAACTCCCTGGCTTCTGTAAATACCTCCAACAATAGGGGTGCCAAAATGTCCACAAATTGTGCGTAAAATTCTATGGGTAGGCCATCTACTCCCGGTATTTTTTCCGGGCCATGTGTTTAATTGCCCTCAGGATCTCAGTCAGTGTGATAGCCTGCCCTAACATCTCTGCCTGTTCCTCGTCTAGGCGCAGCAGCGGGATCCCTGCTAAATACTCATCTATTTCTGTTTCCTCTACTTCCAAGTTACATTTATACAGGGATTCATAGTAGGTCAGGAATCGTGACAGCACCTCGTTTTGCGAGTAAACCATGTCCCATGCAGCTGTCTCTATCGTCATAATTGGGCCTCCTCTCGGAACTGAGTTCGCCAACCTTGCCAGCAACGTTCCTACCTTATCCCCTTCTGAGTGAACCTTTATCGTGTAGTTCTTGTAATCAAAACTGCGCAAGCGCTCTATTTCAGTCGATGCAGCTCCCTTTGCTTCAATTAGTTTCGCCTGCAGTATTGGTTGTTCCTGTCTTTGTTTCTCTATCTCCCTCAGATTTCCCTCCGCCTTCGCTACGTTATCGAGTATCGTCTTCCTTACTCCTGAGTATTTACTAATACAGAGCCCTCGCATCAACACTTTAAATGCATCCCACTCTACCGCCCTAGTAGATGCTGTTCCTTGATTCTCCTCAAAATAACGTTCAATGCCCTCTTTTACCTCTCCCCGGAAAACCTGGTCTTCTAGTGTTTCCGGGCGGAGCCGCCAGGTGGGTATAGAGGATCTCGCCCGTAGCCAATTAATAGACAGTAACTGTGGATTCTGGTTAGATATGTCCTGGCTAAATACTCATAGTATACCGCCATATGGGCTACTGATTTAGAGCATAAAATTGTATCTATTCTAACATGGAGCTCATGTAACGCAGAGAAAAAGGAATAGTCCCTGTCTTGCGGGTGATGTTTGCACCACATATCGACCAACCCCCATCTGTCTTGCCAGTACGATCTGCTTTTGGCTAATCGACGAACGGGAGAGTTAACTAGTGGTGGATGTGACCTATCAAGAGCTACATCCATTATTGAATTAAAGTCGCCGCCCACAATTGCTGGGCCGGCCAGATAATACGTTAGTGCCCCGGATAATCGATCCAGGAAGCGTGCTTGATCAACATTTGGTGGATATATACTGCATAGTGCAACATCCCTTCCATATAGCTTCCCTTCTACTGCCACATATCTGCCTTCTGGGTCTAAGATATGGTTCGTAGCCTGGAAAGGGACACCTGCTCTCACCCAGATCAGCGCTCCTCTGGCAAAAGCCGAGTAAGACGTGCTGAAGACCTGACCCCTCCATCTGCGTTGTAGTGCTTGCCCCTCCGCTCTGGTGAGATGGGTTTCTTGAAGCAGGGCTATTTGGATTCCCCTTTTCACTAGATATGCATGAACCTTGTGGCGCCTCGTCATTGTATTCAGACCTCGTACGTTCCATGTGAAACATCGCAATTCAGGTAATGTTCCCATTGTAATTATCCCATAGCATCCTACTTCTCATTGTATGCTTGCCCACACCAAAATCACCCCCCCCAGTTCCCAACACCCCACGCAACCCTCCCTCGCCACCCCCCCAGAACAGGACCTAATAACAATCTATCAGTCCCCATCTAAACCATACAACAACACACACCACTATATCCAGTAGTAGTCACCCACCGCTCTGCGATCCCATATAGACTTGCAATACCTGTTCCCTCCCACTGCGCTCCCAGGTGCATTTTTATGACCAAACCTCCCATGGAAACGTATTAACTGCCAGTGTTCTCCCAGGAAAGTTATTCATCCAGCATGCCTTCTGCAGTTCCAGGCGTGACATCCGGACACTTATTGCTATCGGTTTCCGACACTTCAGCGTCTGACCGTGTCTTGTCCTCTTCTGAATCAGTCCCTACTGTCGATTCATTCCTCTGCGAGCCCGGTGATCTCTCACGTCATTTCCAATGCCCCTTGTCTGTCTGCTGCTGCTTGAGACATCCGTTCTTTCCGCAGGCTCTTGTTTCTCTTCCTTATTCTTTGAGATTTACGCATCTGTGGTGGCTGTGTCGGTACAGACTGTCGGTGCCCTTTGTGATCTGTGCCCGCTCTATAAGTTTCCAGCCATGCCCACTCTTCAGATGTAAGAAAAAACTGTGTTGTGTCATCCACAATAACCCTCAGCTTTGCAGGGAAAATCAATGAGTATTGGAGCCCTTCCTCCCGAAGCTCCTTTTTAATTGTCAGAAACGAAGCGCGGCGTCTCTGAATCTGCGGCTTATAATCCGGGAATATTGTCACCTTACTGTTTCCTACTGTGAAGGGGCCAGCCGTACGCGCTCTTTGGATCAACAGATCCCTGTCTTTGTAATAGAGTAATCTGGCTACCACTGGCCTAGGAGGACGGCCCTGCAACGGTGGCCTCGCAGGGACCCTATGTGTCCTCTCAAGTGTGAAGAAGAAGGACAACCCCTCTGGTGCAACCACCTTCTGAAGCCAATTCTCTAAGTAGCCAATCATGTCGATCCCCTCTGTTTTCTCCGGAAGACCTACTACGCGTATGTTTTTGCGTCTATTTCTACTTTCGGAGTCTTCCGCTTTCTTCTCCAGCGCTACTATGCGGTCCAGGGAATTCGCCATTTTGACCTCCAGGGCAGCGTAGGCTGGCGTCAAGTCCTGGAGAACATTCTCCGTTGTTTTCACTCTGTCGAATAATTTCGAGTGGTCAGCACGCAGAAGCCCTAGCCCAATCGCCACCTGCGCAATGTCCTGTTAGAGGGCTTCTTTTGATGCAGCTATTGCATCTAAAATCCTGTCGAATTGTTGCTGCAATCCCGGGTCTGGCATTGTTTCCGCTGTTCCCTGGTCCGCTCTATTAGCATCATCCGTCTCCGCAGTTCCGTCTTTCCTTCCTTTAGGCTTCATCACCACCAAATACGACCCCACTGCTCAGCTCAGTGCTTATGTTTCTCTCAGGGTCCTGTCAGTTCATGCCCTCCACTAATGCTCCAGCAGTTAGGCAGCCCGCAGAGCCTGTGCACAGCGACCCTCAAGGCTCCTGCTGGGTGCCTAAAACAACATCCGACCCCTTCTGGTGTATTCACTGAGTCTTTTGCCACGCTAAAGTTTTTGTTTCTGCTGCCTATTCCAACTGAGAACCATATTGTGCATGCCCTCCTTAATCTAGCACTGTTAGTATGCTCAGGTCCCAGCTCCCTGTATATATACACCAATGTCTGCTCAATTTCACACTCAATGTCACTGTGTCTGAATCAGCTGGTCCCCAGTTGCTCACGTGGGCCTAGGGATGTCGCTCTGTAGCACCCTGCCACGGTTCAAGCAACTCACATGACGTCTCAATGCTCTGTCTTCCAGCGCGCTATCTGCCGAGGCACTGCAGGATATTTCCTGTGTGGTACACGCCGCGACTATGGTGCGCTCATTCCTCCCTTCTGACGTATGGCATGTAGGGGATGCGTCTCGTGTCGCTGTTGCCCCTCAACTCCATGGAGCCAGAACCTCTCCTGGAGTCTGCCGCACTCAGTCTCGTGTTCTCGCCCTAGTGCATGTAGCGCCGCGTGCCCGACGCCTGCCCCCACCTCCGCAGTACAGGGTTCATGCGCACCGCACCACACTCACCCGGGGCTTGCTGTCGGACTCCTCGGCATCCGCTCCACCTCGTATACGCTGTTTTCTCTGCACCACACCGCGCTGCTGCGCCACACAGGGTCCCCAGGGTTCCGCTTCTGTCTGCAGCCAGGTTATTGATTCCCGTGTGGAAAGCACCAGCCCCCGGTAGCCTCACTGTAACATGGCACCCCAGATCCCGGCTTGCCGCCGCAGGGACAAGCTCGCCGTTGCTTTTTCCTGGCAGTGTCTCTGAGCCTTGGTTTCCGTAACTTGCCTCACAGTAATCAGCGCTCTACAGTCAGATCAGGCGCATAGTCGCCATCTTAGACTATTCAGTTCCGATTTATTGTCCACCCGGGACCACGAAATTCTGGCATCACCGTTCCTCGTTCTCAAACCGCATCTCTGTTGAAGCAGTTCCCCAGTTCACTCGCGCTCTCGCACCTTTTGCGCGATCATTCAGCAGGATGCTCCGTACAGCTAGGGTCTTCAATCGCCGAGCTCCGCCGCCATTTTGCCAGTGCTTTCCCTTCAGCTCCGCTGCACTAATCTGCTTCCGTAACCTTCCAATTGTCCCGCAATCGCATACCGGCACTTCTCCAGCCTTTCATACACCGGGAGCGCTGGTTCACGTTATCGGGGGAACAGGATATTCAGGATATTTCCAGGGATCGGGCGCGGAGCCCCGAGCTCACGCCACCTCTCCCATCGGCGCTCAAGCCACGCCCCTTAAGAAATATATGGACTAGGTAGATTTCCATGGATGTCAGATGACCAGGGGTTGATACTGCAGTCATCTTGATGGAAATGTGCTGCAAATTGTGCTTTTATAGGTATAGGAAAAAAAGTTTGCAGGACTTTCTTGGCATGAAATATACTGGGATCCATGCAAGTCAAACCCCATGGATTTTTCTGCATCTGTAATCTTTAGAAATGTCTAGGTCTAGTAGATTTCCCAGTGTGCAGGTGCACCCAGCTCTCATACACTGCGGCTACTTACATCCCAAAAATCAAGATAAGTTTTAAGCAAAATTCTTTACATTGCTATGGTTCACTTTGGGCATTTCATGCTCCTCATGATAAACCCACCCACACAACCTGGCCACTGCGTTTATCAAGTAAAGTGTAGGCATGTTCATTGGTAGGACTTTTGTTGTTTTCCACAGATTGTGGAACATCCCGTCGCCGACATGATGACATGCTTTGATTTTTCCCAATGTTTTATAATTGCACAGCTTTCTGAGTAGAAAAATAGTGGTGGGAGCCATGCAAGCCACACTGTTTAAGACTCGATTAAATGTTTTCTTTTCAGAAATGGCTGAGGTTATAAGGTTAATTTGAGTGTAGCACGGTCCTGGGTGCAAATACAGAAGGCAAACACCACGAAAAGTATTTGCAACTGGAACCATTTGATTAAGTTAGGTCACATTATCCTTTCGATCGGCCTCAAGTGTAAAACTTTACAATTGACAATGTTGTCACTTATTTGTACTCCCTTTCATTTTTTCCATGTTTAGTTTTTCGGGAAAACCATGTGCGACACCAATAGATTACACACCTCTTTCTCCCTCTAAATAGTTATGACCTGTGAAAATTGAGAGTATTGATCAAAACCTCAAAAGCTTTGGGGGGAAAATGCTTCTGAAAGATTGAAGGAGCACCATCATAACACAGCAAACATTTTGTTGATGTCGTTTTCAGAAAAACACACACTGTCTTGTACAGCAACATATCCCATTTTTTGTAAAAAAAAAAAAAAAAAAATATATATATATATATATATATATATATGTATGTATATATATATATATATATATATATATATATATATATATATATATATATATATATATATATATATATATATATATATATCCAGAGATATCCAGGCTGAAAGTGTGAAAATTTTTCCTACGTTTTGTACATTGTAAAGGTTTCCAGAGTTGGTGATTTAGCGTTAAGGGGGATTAAGAAAAGCCTAAATTAGCAAACGCAATTTTCATACATACATACATATATATATATATATATATATATATATATATATATATATATATATATAATTGCGTTTGCTAATTTAGGCTTTTCTTAATCCCCCTTAACGCTAAATCACCAACTCTGGAAACCTTTACAATGTACAAAACGTAGGAAAAATTTTCACACTTTCAGCCTGGATATCTCTTGTATAAAAAAACGTTATGATGGCTCAAAGATGAACTACCACAAATATTTAAAAGTGATATATGTTTGGGGAGGAGGGGTTGGGGGAGGCTGAGCACCTAATGGGTTATTAGGGTATGTATTTTTGTTACGTTCCATACTCCATATTTTATGAACTTGGAATAATATAGATCATTATTTTGACAGGCCCTACTTTATTGTCCTTTTTCAACATATTTTAATAATTAGCATTACTATGGAAACAAAATCCTTTTGCGATGCATTAGCTGTGAAGCTGTGATTGCAAACAGAAACATCAAGCTGCTTCCTCCCGAGAAAGATTTTCGTTTGATGGTTTTTCATACGTCTTACTGCCAGTATTCCACTTTTTTTATTCATCAGTACACAGTTTGCACTTTGTACCCACTGTCCAAGAAAAATCCACGTCAATGAAAGGGCCTGGAGAAAAGGTTTTCTTTAAGCACATCAAAACTCCGCTTTGATCACAACAACTCTTCAGAAAGCTTTTGTTACAACATGGTCTTAAATGGTTATTACAGTGCTACTAAATGCCAGTGCTTTCTGTAATACGGTGGATTGACCAACTGCCCTCAGTTGCTATAAGGTGCCTGCTGGGATTTGGCATTCACATAAAGATAACAGTGAATCCTGCGCTTACAACTTAGCAGGGTTGAATGTTATCATTTTGTGTGGTTCAGAGGAAAAAATGTGTATTCTTGATGCTTGTTTTGTTGGTGGGTAATTTTTTTGATTGCTGCCATTCTGTTAGTTCGCGTATTCAATTCCACATGTGTTTTTATCTTGTGTATGGATACACATGCTGTCTTGAATTTACTGTAAGATACACAATATTGAAATAAACAGTTTAAAATCAATTGATATCTTAGAGATCGTGGTGCAGAGCCCATCAATACAGGAACAAAAGACAATAGTCACATCTCCACGAGTGGGCACCTCTGTGTCAACATATGCAATGTTAATGCTCTATGAGAGATTTGTTTGTATAAGTATATCTATAGGTAGCAGTATTGAAATACACAGAATTCTTCAAGGTGGCACCCATCTGCAACCTCCATACACACATTTAGTAGCAGCACAGACATGGATTAGAACAGAACAAAGGATTTCTCAGCAAGCCAGTGGAGTTGGATCAAAGCTGGAGAAATATAATCTTTTAGCATAAGTTAGAATTTCAGTAATTGAGATAGGTTTCGATGAAGCTATTGAAAATCAATGCCATAAATAAAATAGATTTAACATGTGTTACAAAGCCCTTTGCTACAAATAGCAGGACTTTACCACCGAATCGGCCTGGCCTACCAGTGAAAAAGAAGTATCAATGTTGACCCCAAAGTACACAGGTAGAAAGAGAGTGTCCTGGACTGAGATATGTTATTGGACTAAGAATCTCATCTTTGGCACCACTCAACTTGAGATGGAATACTCAACATCCAAAGCTGTACTTGGCCAGGAATTTGGGAAAACCATTTCAGTACTTCCCAGCATCAGCAGAATTTGTGAATAGTCTGTGTAAGGAAACAGGTAAAAATCATTGATTTGGATCAGTTCAGCATAAGGAACATGTACAAATTAATTAAACATTAAGACAAGTTGGAACTTTCATTCTAGTGTTCTAATAGGGGATCGAGAAGGAGCAACCAAGAGCTGAAAGGATCTATCAAACTCAGCAGAATCATGAAAGTTACATTCTACAGTTCCTCAGCTCCAACAGCATCTTCAGAAAAATGTGATAACTCACTTTATCAAAGCCTGTTAAGCAGCCTTCATAATGTACGTATCTGCCCTTGTCATTGGCAAGCTTTGGCCCTTGTGGTAATGTTGCCAAGAGTGGTTTCTCAAGGCAGACAATAAGAACAGATGGTTTCCAATACAAGCGTACCAAGCTCCTTACGTTTGGGCAGTTCCTCTTGGTGGCAAAGTGAGACAAGATAAAGCCTCTTAGTTAGTTTCTAGTTTTGACATTGATGTGGGTTTGGCTCAATTCATAATTTGTTTCATTAAGCATATATGGGCATATTTTTCTCTTTCAAACTTTACAAAGCAGGTAATTTTTATTAGCTGTATTAGTTCCTCTCTCTGCCTCTGGACACTTGATGTTTCAACATCTGGAATCCTAACTCTTCTACCATAGTGTTCATCGGAAACCTTGAACACAAGGCAGTTTTTCCACAATATATCCCTTCTTCTACCTAGCATAATGTCAGGGAGTGAAGGAATGGCAGAAATGTTTTCTAAAGTGGCTGATGATCCACGCTAGTGCCATCTTCATGATCCTTCATCAAGTCAAGGTGCCAATATACAAGATTGAAGCACATTAATTTCTTTCTAAAGTGATCCGTTCTTGGGTGGTCATCCCCATGTTTTCACTTGATTTGTGAATCACCTGCTGGTAATTTTTAACTCTTTACATGGGGACACTGCTATCCAGTGCCCAGTGCAAATACAACATTTGATTACAACACAATGTTTACAATCTATACTATTTGTATATGGTATAAAAGCTACAACTATGGCATGTACAATTAAATGTCACATGGGGACAGAAGCTCTATATTGTGCAATCCACTTTGTGACCCTGAAAACATGAACATAGTACTTCACTGAGACCTGGACCTCTGCAGCCTGCAAACTCTCATGTTTACAGACAGACCTATAAAAAGAAACTGTTAAACAAGCCTAAAAACCCACTTCTACGTGCTAAATGAATCACTCATAAAATGACCTTATTGTTCATAAGGTAAAGTGCATTATACCTAGAAGTGGTATGTCCACACAATAATGTTAGCAAGCACCTACAGTGAATAAATGATCCAAAGCTATTTTCATTGTATTGGGTTTAGCTGTTAGCAGGTAAAGCAGATTAAATCATTTTTTTCCTTATACAGAAGGAAACAGCTACAAAAAAGTTCAAGAATTTTTCTCAACTGATTTTATTATCCAATTAATTGGTAACGTTGGTCTTTTTCTAGGTAGTTTGGAAAAATATCTTTCAGAAGTAATATTTTCTCACCTGAGCCACTAAATGCTAATTTGACTTGATCTTCAGCTGCTGTCCTGCCTGTAATGAGGTTCCAGGAGCCACATGATGGACCAGTCTGATTGACAGGGTGACCTGAATGGTCAGGTAGACACACCTGAGCTCATCAGAATATTCAGGTTTGGGGGCTGAACCCCCTTCTGTTGGCACAGAAGTGTCAAAACCCATGTGACATGCTTGTCCGAAGCACATGTGAAATGTAGGCACTTGAAAGGGACAGAAAAGACCCAGATACCAAGTCTCATGTCATCCCTGTCTGGTTACTGAAGGACACTGCTTTGTTTTAATAGGCCCACAACTCATTTTATGTCATGGACTCAGAGCCTGCTTCAAACCATACTTTACTGTTAGAAGTAGAAGGACACTAGTAATTTCCATAACGCACTCCCCAAAGTCTCAGATCTCAAGATTAGTGTGGCTAAATACTTTGCCAGCTTGTACTTGCCCTGACATGTTAGGCCTGTTTACAGTAAGGCAAACAAGACTCACAGCCTGGTGAACCGTACGAAGCTGTATCCTCACCCAGCTGTCCTCAGAACACAGCTAAACTTGTGAAAGAATACCAGGTAGAATGATCTGGTTGCACTTGGCACCTGTGAGAAGAACTTGAAATCCATGGACAGAAATATCTCCAAAGATCATATGGCTGTACCCCTGGACATAAAAATGCTTAAGAGGATATTCCTGTGAAGAATCCCAGTAACTGGACCGGGACTGGAATTTGCTGTTGACCTCTGCCTGATCTCCTGAGACTTTCTACGTTTTTTCCGTGTAGGTCCTTGGAGGCTTTCAAGTGACTCTGGGTATCTTTGGACACCAAAAGAAAGTTTTGAACCAAATGCAATTTTTTCCCCCAAAGATCCAAATTTCAGCGTGACCAACTGGAAAAATATCCGACTTCACCTTAAACCCAAATAGAGATCTCCTCACCACCAAAAACACACAAAGTCTCATTCCGAATTGCAATGTAGAAAATATTCAGTGAAAAATCTTAAAAGCGCCATTGCTTCAGGGGCACCAACCTTCTTCTGGTATCCATCCTTAAGTTCCACAGCTGTGGGAACATTCAGTGGTGTCCTGTGCAGAGAGGGTATTCCTTCTCAAAATGTTTCATTCAGTGTTGGGCCCAAGAGGACATTTCAATATTGTTTTGCCAAGACTATGGCAAAACCCTGTTTCTGAAGCGGGACTTAGAAAACATTTCAAACAGTGTAACTTCTCGACTTTCACAGGGACCGATCCGCCTGGTACATTCAATCTATAGTCTATCTCTGTCAACCTGAAATTACACCTTGGTCCTAGTTTAAGGCAACATTGACTTATATTTTGCACTATATTTTCTTTCCCCTTTTTTCACTTATAATTCTTAAAACATTAATTCCACTGGTTCCCCTCATTGGATTTTCTATAATTTTTTTCTTATTTTACTTGTAGAGTTTGTCACTTTATTTTAATTTTGGTTGCGGAATTTTATCTGTTACGTTTGAGTGATAATATGCTTTTTTCACGTTGCCTTGGATTTAAGCTTGACTGTTTTGCAGCACGTTGCCAGGGATTGACCACATTTTTTATTTTACCTAATTTGTGTGATATCTAGAAGTTGGTCTTATTCTTTGAGTTAGAAATGTGTCCACCCGAAATAATAGACCAATTTCCTAAACCTCTCAATAAGTAAAATCACTGAATGACTCATGTATTCAGCTTAGTCTCATGAGTCCTGTTCATTTCTTTCTAGCCCTTGCAAGGCTATTGAACAGCTGTTGTTGGCACCATAACACTGATTTTAAGAGCAGCAATGTGTCATTTCTACCAAAGTAACATTCAAAATTGGTGGAAGGTTCAGTCCTGTATGGGAGATAAGAAACTTTAAAAAAGTTGAACGATGTGCTGAGGAAGAATTTTAAAAAACCTACCTGCTATACTTAATGGCCCTTCTCCCTTTTTAAATTACATCATCCACTGCCTGGGTGACATGTAAAATTACAACTGTAAGATTCATGAAACTTCTTGTTACCTAAAATTCACAAAATGTGATGAAAATCTCTAGCAAATGTTGTATAATTGTTGCCTATGTGACAGTGGTTTGCGCAGAAAAAGTCTTGCAGAGAGACTTCTTCTGCTTGATCCAGCCTTCTGGTGGTATAGCCCATTAATTGTATACCACAGAGGTACCCTCACATGAAAAAGACATACTGCAAACCACAATCCACTCTAAACGCATCATTTTGCATAATAATGACATTTCACAAAAACTATTTGCACTCCTGCACACACCTTTATCCCTAGTCTTCCACCGGATCAGGGAGTACTCAATTACTAAAAACATATAGCTTACCACATTATGTAGATGTAATATTCCCTACAGTTTTCTCTTTAGACTTCTTTAGGTTTTTAAGTACTGGGAACTTTGTCATCAGGTACTGTTTCTTCAATTATCATCTCCTACTAATGTGTTTCTTCAATTAGCATCTCCTACTAATGTCAGAATTATTCAAATTACTCATTCTGCAATATTGATGTTAGTATGAACCTCCTATAGGATTTGCCCTTTTATGTATTAGTTGGAGGATTGATACAAATTTCAGAGGTGTGTATTAAAATGTATTAGGTACCCGCTAACATACAGATTTCTATTTGATCAGAGCCCAGTTTGATGGCAGCAATGTCCTCACAAAATTGAGTAAAAGTCAATTATGTGATGTTATTCTTATTATGTGTTGTCATTATTCTCATTGCTCCCTTGATTATGCATTTTTTTTTACAATGTACATTTTTAAACTATTCATTATTTAACTATTCAAATGCTAGGTTGCTGAAAATTACCTCCTTGACCATAGAAGAATGGTGGTATGCCTGATTGTGTGAGTTGTATCTTTTATCCCCATGTATTTTACATTCATACCTTGTGAGAGAGGGGCCCAACTCACAGAGGGAATCATGAATCTACACATGTAAAATACTTTTGATTTACAATTTTTAGATTTGTCATACATTTTAAAAAATGTATTGTATATTTTAATGCAGTTATGAAAAACATTGAATGCTTGCATGTAAAAAACAACTGATGACCAACTTTGAACATAGCATAAAAAAACCTTGGTAATTATTCGAATTTTGAATAGCTCATACGTGTATTAGTCACAGTAGACAAGAAACACCACCTAGGTAGTCAGCTGTGCCCACAGATGCTGGTGATCAAACAGGAACACGCAAAGGCGGTAACAGGTACAACTAAACACAAGCACAATAGACAAGGAGGAGCGCTTAAGAGGAAAGAAGGGAAACAAGGACACACTAGTCAGAGAGCAAGTAACAAACAGACAAGGAAACTAGAAGCAAGACAGTAGAACAGGAAGACAACAACTAAGGACTGAAATAGAGGTAATGGGAAGAAATGCAGGAACTGGGACAAAGGAAATACAGGAGATTGGATGCAATGGTGCATTAAATAGTACTGGTTCAGGAATCAAAGAAAAAAGGACTAGCTAAGGTTCAGGAGTCAATGTAGCACTGAAGACACTGCTAATTCAGAAACAATGATAGCTACAGCTCGGGGAACAGGAATCAAAGAATCACTGAAGGCAGTGCTAAGTTCAGGAACAAGGATAGCTATGGCTTAGGAATCAAAAGAGCACTGTAAGCAGTACTAATCAGGACAAGGAAAAACAAGTGCTCAGGAACCAAGAGAGCACTGCAAGCAGTGCTAATCAGGATCAATGAATAGCTAGAGCTCAGGGATCAAGAGAGCACTGCAAGCAGTGATAATCAGTAATAATCAGTAACAAGGACTAGCTGCAACTCAGGAATCAAGAGAGCACTGCATGCTGTGTTAAATGGGAACAAGTAATAGCTGCAACTCAAGAACAGGGACAATGATTAACAAACCACACAAATCAAGGAATATCAAAAGCTCAGGAAACAAGGATATCAAAAGCTCAAGAAACAAGAATCGGTCTTACCAAAACACAGCTACAATAACCAACCCTGGACTAAAGGGAGCTGGGGCTTAAAAGAGCTCACTGTACTCACATACATGCATCAAGGGTGAGCAGGCTAGCAGCAGCCAGCAAAAGGTGAGCTGAAATCCTCTACCCATCCTTGGATGCAGGGGTGGAGATGTAGCAGTGAACAGGGAGTTCTAGGTAATGGAGTTTCAGGCATGAGCAGACGGGCTTCCACAAAACCCGCCATAGATTTGGAATGGATACCAATTTCCAAGTGGCGTCCAAATAGTTGAAAGTCAGTATACACATGAAGGGGAGGTTACAGATCCTTTTCATGACATTGGAAAGTTCCACAATTCGGCTATCTGGTGGTGGACATGAGAGCACAGGATGCGAATCATGACACGTGGGAGCACTTTGTCAGTACGCTCTTATTATCAATAAATGAAAGCCGCCACATTCGAAGGTGGAAAAAGGGACTGGCATTCCCCAAAGTACCATGAGATGCAAGGTTGTGATCACCTGGTTGAGGTATGCCCTGGTAGGGGATGATAGAACTTGGTTTGCAATTTCCAACCGTTGAAGGTGGTTTAATGAGTCAGGCTTGGAGGTACAAAGTTTGTAGAAGATCTTTACGTTTGATCCCTGGCGTGATATATTTTGTCTGGTGAGCTAAAATTGCAGTATTATTTGGTCTAGAGAGGCATTGTGCAGGAGTCTGAAGACCTTCCTTTGTTTACTGGAGATCAGCCTGTCAAGGAGGAGTGAGTCTCTACCTCACCTGGCCTCCGATCCATAAGAGATGGTCGCTGTTAATGTTGCCTTTATTACTTCCAGGATTGTGTCAGAGAGAGCCCAGATAATTGGGTAGCCAATTTTCCAAATACATAACGAAGGGCTTATGGCCTATTTTAAATGTATTGTTTGTGGGGGTGGAAGGTGCCACGGCTGCCAATCAGAACATCCAGGTACTTGTATTGATTGTCTTTTGAGGTTTCATTTCCTTTTAGGAACCATTCGCCCTGCTGAGATTTGATTCCCCATGATCATTATTTTAGTGTTTTGTAGGGTGTTAGGTGAATGTTGAAGATGTATTCTTGTCTGACTTAGTAAAAGGGCATCATCTGCACAGAGCAGGCTCCCAGATGTTCTCCACCAATTTCTGGGGGGTGGGCCAAAATGTAATTTAGGGTCTCTACGAGGCCTGCCAGGAAGAAGTTGAAAATGACCTGGGTCAGCACACACCCCTGCTTGAAGCCAGGGTTGCGGTCAGTGGCATCTGGGAAGTAACAAAGGTGGCAGGCTGGGGCTATGGTGAATATATATTTTTTAAAACATACCTTTAAAACGGCCACCGTCTTAATGCTTATTTCCTAGGCGACGCCCAAACCAGGAAGCAGCCAGGCTTGCTATAGCCAATCAGCAACGCTGCAATGCAGTGTTATGATTGGTCTGAGCGCCGTGGCTCAGCGCTCAGATGGGGAATGGAGTCCTTTGCACGTTCTTTACCAGGCTGTGCATTACAGCCTTACGGAGAGTATGCAATGTGCGCATGACTGTTTGTCCAGCGCAGGACGGCCGGTCAAACAATTATGCGCACTTGGAATGTGCAAACCACTCCTCCCCCTGTGATCCCAACCCTGCCTCACCCCAATCAAGCCCCGTTGCAAAGAAAAATAAAATCAGAATAACAAAGTCATTATCCTTTTTTTTTTTTTTTCCTGCTCTGCGAGCAGTGAGGCAACGCTCCTCTGCCTTAGCGGAGGAATCGCCCCTGGTTGCTGTAGATTTTTCAGGAAACTGTGCTCCCATCCCCCACCTTTATAGACCCACGTGTTTTGGGTGCAGCTCAATAATAGCTCACATGTCATAAAGTTCTTCAGTAGGAAGCCACGAGAGCTGCCCCATATGAAGCTTTCCAGAAGTACTACTAAGTGAGTCACATGATTTTTTGGGGGGGAAACTGCAATTTGGCCATTGTTTAACTGTACAAATCCTCGCTGTTTAACAGGTAGCCACATATGCAAGTGCCCATATCTGCCCGAGGAGGAAAAAGGTCAAATCGGAGTAGTGAATGATTGTAAACTCACAAGTTGGTGGCTGATCACAAACTGACAAGATAAACTACCTTGTGTTTCTTTCCCTCCCCGCTCCTTGCGTGAGGTATACCACTGCATAAGTCTAATAATATTTATTGTATTATTAGTATTATTTGAATTTATGCATTGTGTTCCCATTTTTTACTTGTATAAGTTTAAGCTGTTTTGTAAGATTTTAATTAATCAAACAAATAAAAACAAATTGAAATACTAAGTCTGTGCATTGCTTTGAGAATTCCACAATAGTAAAACAATTCATGTATGACTGCTAGGTTTACAGCCGCAAATGGCTTTAGGAATTCGGCCCGGAGTATTTGGTTTACTACCCCTACATTCCATTCCGAAGTTATCTTCACTTTGGATGTTTGTTTCACCACGAGGTGTTTTAAGTGGTAGTTTTT
This sequence comes from Lissotriton helveticus, assembly GCF_964261635.1. Classification (NCBI taxonomy): domain Eukaryota; kingdom Metazoa; phylum Chordata; class Amphibia; order Caudata; family Salamandridae; genus Lissotriton; species Lissotriton helveticus. The sequence goes on along the minus strand of NC_136068.1, from coordinate 870,557,770 downwards.
TTAGATCGTGTGGCGTGGCACGGTCCCCGGGGATGTAAGGTAACAATGCCTCCCTCTTTTATCCATGTTGACAGTCCCTACATATTTTTCAAAGTTGAAGAGCAGTGTGTCTTCTGTGAGGCTCGTGTTCCTCCTCTGTGACTCCAACCATATTTCATCATAAAGCACCGGCTGGTTCCGATATCACGCGTATTGATTGGTTTGAGAGTCTCCTAAAACATTCCTGCCCCGTATTTCCTTCTGTATGGCTTTTTTGAAGTATTAACTGTTTCAACGCGACTGCATTTGTCGTATATCATGTTTGGCGCTGCACGCAGCAGCTGCTCTCCAATGTCACCGATCTTAAAGTTTAAAGCCATTTGCATCGCAAGGTTCATCGAGGACGAGCAGGAAAGGAAAAAAGCTGTAAATCGCTCGCCTCAGCTAAAGAGACCACAGCATTTACAAAGCTATTTAAAGAGATTGGAAAATCATATGCTTTTAAGCCTTTGCATATCGGAAGTGATTAACTTACATGTTCACTTAGCAAGTGAACTTTAGAAGCAGTATCCACTATAGGCGTGCCTTTTCAGTGTTCAGAGAGAGGCCTTCTGTCGGTGTGGACAGCACCTTAATGATGCGCTTCGAGCTAGTTTGATTGCTTCCTGTGAAGCTTCTTTTGGGGAATATTTATGCCTGACGCTTTGATAAATATTTGATAGCTTGTTAACAACGTTGTCGGTCTAATAAATCACAAAAGGGCTCATGGTAGTTCATTTTCTGACATGACTACATCAGGGCCGCTAGCTGGTGAATACCAAGAAGCCCCCTCCTCTGGGCCCTTGTGCTTGGTGCTCACACAAAAATGTGCTTAGCTACAGTCTTTCCTCTAAGAAATCACGGATGGGTCAGAGGTATGAACCTACCTGCCCTGTTTACAACCAATAAATGTTTGCGGCATGTGAATGTTGTGCATCAGCAAGTGTGCAGTGGCCTGCACCGCAGATTTTTCTCTGCCAGGATGTCGGAAGCAGAGACTGCACCCACACATGCCTTGGTAAGAGGCTGGTATTCTTTGTGAGGGAGTACAATGCCATATTGTTTTCCGGAGTGAGAGCAGAGTACATGGTACATTTTTAGTTTCTCTGCATTGTTATCAAGTGCACGCATGTGGTATGATGCACGAGAGAGGAATCATGCCAGAACACGTGTTTGCCTTTCTATACCTGGATATTGCACTAAGCAGCTATTCTGGACCAGTGTCTTTCCCTGGATCTTGCTTGGTACAAATGGCATCCTTGGATACACTGTAAATAAGAAGACCCACAATCCCTCTCGGGATGCAGAGAAACATGTTTTATTTGGTACATTCATATGTTCCACTGCATTACATTTACATGTTTTGAATCCATGAGTTATCAGATTAACAGATACATCAAATATGCTCCAAACATAGGTTTTGAAATAAGTCAAACAGGTTAGCAGCACATATTTGTAAATTTTTTCATGGCGTGTGTTTGTCCCACATTTCGCTGCATAAGGCTGGAATGCCTTAAAGAAGGTGTACATTTTTTTCTTTCATGACATAGGGCCAGATTTAGAGTTTGGTGACGGCTATCCCATCTGCCATATAACAAGTGCTATTTATCGAGGTGTGGGTAAAATGTAAATGATAGCTGCATACTTTCAGAAATTTTGCTGTATGCTTCTTGTGCGAAATTTCCCAAATTACGCCATTGGCAGTAAAAATGTACTGCGCACGTTCCATTTGGGTGAAATGTAAATGATAGCTGCATACTTTCAGATATTTTGCTTTATGCTTCTTGTGCGAAAGTTCCCAAATTACGCCATTTGCAGTAAAAATTTACTGCGCACGTTCCATTCGCGCAACAAGAACAACCCCTACCCTGAAAGTTTTCTTAGCATAAAAGGTCACTTTATTTAAGGGTAAACAGTATAGCCATGCAACATTGTACATTAAAACATTCTTTTATGTAAAACCTTTAAATAGCAAACATTTAAAACTTCCCCACAAACCTTGCATCAGCAATTTCCCCAATGAACAGAACAATGCCCTATTTTATTTCCACCTTCCAATTTTCTCGTTTCCCCCCCCCACCCATAGGGAAGGATGAGCCCGCTCCTGACCATCCCATCCCCCAAAAAAGCACCACCCAGGAAAACCAACGAGTTTTCCTGGTCCCCAACATCCCCCTCCCCGGAACATAGCAGAAAGAACATTAGAATTACATCTCATGTTTAGCAGAGCACCAAAGATTGTCACCCCAGAAAGCAGACAAAAACTCCCTCACCTCCAACAAGTAATAGGCTTGACCCAAGTCAGAAAGATGAACCCCATCCTGACAAAAAAGATCCATATCCTTACCTGTGATGTTTGCATGGCACAAAACCTTGATACCCATGTTATTGCAGTAGCACTTCATCGCCCTGTTTAGTTTTCTACGAGACTTTTCTAGTGCAGCCTGATTTCGTGCTCCCACCCAATGGTGCTGATAAACCAACTCTGTCCACACCACCGTTAGTGCCTGCCCAATTTTCTGTGATAACAGCTAAATCAAGTTGCATTTGTTTCAAGATGGATAAACCAGAGAGTTGTACCAGGTCATTTTCACCTAAATGAATAATAAGGAGATTTGGAATGCCTCTGACTGAAGATAACTTGGATAACAAAGGAAACAAATGGGACCATTTCATCCCACCTTGTCCATTCCATACAAGTTCATGCCTTTTGCTAGGAAGACCGAGCTCTCTGCCATAGATCTGCTTTTCAGCAAAAAACGCTGCCCATTTGATAAAAGAATGTCCCACCAGCCACGTGGTGTTTTTTCCCCTGGACAAGGAATGGTAAACACGACCTAAACAGAAAAAGGAATGTTAGAAAAGGCACTTAAAACAGCATATAAACTTACAACCGAACATAACGAGCACAGCACCCCGATTTCCACCTACCAATCCTCTGAATACCTTCCCAACCGAAACCCAAGTTGTAAGCCTCGGTCGCTGCCCCAATGCGAAAAGAATGCGTCCCAAAAAGTAAGGGGTCCTTGCCAGCTAATGACAATGTTTTTCGCAACACCGACAAAAAGTGGAAACTGGTAATGTTATCACCCGCCCGGTGAATAAAAATAGGCCCATCCTGAAAATCAGGCGAGCGAAGCAAAGAGACCCACTCCGCAATTGGACAACACCCTTCCAAACCACTGGCGTGCAAAGAAATCCAAGTCCCTTTACCCATTTGATCGTCTTGGAACGACATAACCATATTTGTAAAACACCCTCCCGAATCTGAATGGCACCAGAATGTATCCCCAATTGCCCTTTGACCCCAACAACTCCGAAACCCTAAAAGCACCAAAAAACAACCAAATATTGCAAAGTCGAAAACGAGAAACTTCCCAAGAATCATAACAACAAACGGACAAATGCCCCAATAACACACATAACAGGTCAAAAGTAATTGGTTCCCGCACACGCGCCGGGTGAAAACGCTTCTTCTTAAAACCTTGTAACATTCGCCTCAAGAGAACATCAGAAACCAAATCCTGCCCCAAAAACAACTGACCATAAAAGGAAACCCCAGCCAACTTCCCTGCAATAGTAGTATGGGACAGACCTTTATTAATCAAATGTAAGACAAACTGCAAAATAAAAGATCTGCTCCCTGGAACCAGCCCCGAACTTCTATGAGATTCAGCAAAAGATAAATATTCAAACCAGGCTTGACGATAACTGCGTCTGGTGGAAGGCGCAATAGAGTTCTCAACCAGGTCGGTTATTCGGAGTGCCCCAGGACCCAGATGTCTTGCGGAATGGCAGTCTTGCATAGATCCGCTCCTGGCGCCAACTCCCGGAATTTCTGCCAATTAAAATGAGACAAAGCATCCTCTATTGAGTTATTGATCCCTGGGATGTGCCGGGCCCTGAAAACAATATTGTACTTCAAACTCTGGAGCATAAAATGCCGTAACAGCTGAAGCACCCGCAGGTCTTTTGCCCCTTGATTATTTATAAGGTGAACCACAGCCAGATTGTCTATGTGAAGCTACACACATCTGTCACGCATTTCCTTCCCCCAAACCCACAAAGCCACCACCAAAGGAAACAGTTCCAAAAAAGCAATACTGCGACCTTGCTTGTTGGCCAAGGCTCCGCACACCAACGTCCTTCCCAAAAAATGCCAAAACCATTCTCACCAGAAGCATCCGAAAAAATCTGTATCTGCCAAATCGTGTCGTCTTCCAGAAAAAAGATTGAAACTCCATTAAAATCCTCCAAAAATCTCAACCACACCTGAAGATCTTCTTTGACAGCTTTAGAAAGCCGAACGCGATGATGCGGAAGGGTAGCCCCAGACATTGCCATGCCAAGCCTCCGACAGAAAGTCCTCCCTGCACGCACCACACGACAAGCAAAATTGAGATAGCCCAGCAGACGCTGAATTTGCCGGAGCTCAATCTTTGTCTTATCCAGAATTTCCAGCAAAAAAGAACGGATCTCAAAAAGCTTGTCACGCGGCAAGCGGGCCATCATGGCAGTGGTATCAATCTCAATCCCCAAAAATGTGAGGTGAGTGCAAGGCCCTTCCGTTTTGTCAGGAGCCAGCGGTACACCAAAAACCTCTGCCAAACCTTGAAAAGACTGCGTTGCCTTGCCACACTGACCTGACTGTGCCTCGCCAATGAAGAAAAAATCATCCAAATAGTGACAAACTGACTGATGACCACTAATTTGCACAAAACACCATTGCAAAAAAGTACTGAATATCTCAAACAGGGCACAAGAAATCGAGCAACCCATGGGAAGTACCCTATCAACATAGAAGGCGCCATCAAAATACATTCCCAAAAGCTCAAAATCTGTGGGGTGTATCGGGATCAAACGGAAAGCGGACTGCACATCGCACTTAGCCAATTCAGTCCCAACTCCAGCCACTCTCACCATACGGAGTGCATCATCAACAGACGCATACGAAACATTGGAATTAGAAGAAGAAATATAGTCATTGACAGATTGACCCTCGGGCCATGATAAATGATGGATTAATCTGTACTCACCAGCCGATTTTTTGGGCACCACCCCCAAAGGCGACACGATCAAATTGGCCAAGGGACAATGTGTAAACGGTCCTGCTATCCTACCAGCTTGTAACTCACTCAACAGCTTCTTCCGAACAATATGAGGGAGCTCCTTGGCAGATTTCAGATTGTCCGACCATCGCAAAGAGCGCGGCCCTTGGTAACCAATTCTGAAACCCTCCAAAAAAAAACAAATTAGTTTTGATGCTGCCTCATAATCCGGGTAAAGCTCCAACCATGGCAACAAAGCCTGCAACCTAATGGGTGTAGGAGCCCTTTGGCATAATTGCTGGAAAAGCACCCCCTCACCCTCTTTGGAAATTCCCTGTTCCTCCATAAGGTCGTTGGGCAAAACATTGAGTAACAGCGTGTTTTCCACCACATTGGGAGCACTCATGTTTAAACCTACAGAACTGTCTAAGGCAAGATCCTCTGTTAAAGTTCCAGCAGGCACCCAAGGGAGGCAGTTGTCCCCTACCAACCAAACCCGCTCCTGCGTGGGCGGGACGCTGTAGAAAGGGCCGATAAGTAATAGGCAAACCACTTGCAGTGTGACGGGTAGCATTAGGCTGTGAAGCCGGCATAGACCGGAGCCAAAGTTCCTGATCCACCTCCCCCCATGGCTTATCGTGAAACAAACCCACCCGTGCCCGAAACTCCTCATCGTAATTCAGCCACGCATATCCTCCAAACTGCAAATAAGCTTTGCGTATGGTATCCATATATTTAAATAAGGACACCGCCCTGTCTTGATATTTTTCACAGTACACACTAGCATAAATTAAAAATGCAGCAGTCCAGTTCTCTATAGAACGAGGAACCCGTGGCCTACGAGCAATCTCCCACTCCTCCTCCTTGGAACCTTCTTTAGCTTGAATGTCCCTATGCAAAAGTTTAAAAACATCCACAAATTCACGTCACCAAATACGCTGTCTAGTCATGTCGGAAAGGTGTATACCAAGTGGCATGGCCAAACCCATATAAGGCAACTTCTTCTGTCCAGCACTAGAGACAGACACATTAGATGAGACAACTGTGCCGCTCCGAGAAGGCGGTATGCTGGAATCACTCCCACCCGAAATTGCACGTGGAAAATCCAAAACAGACTCCCTTCTGGCATTTCCTAACTTGTCACTACCCCCCCAACTCCTTCCCCCCCCCACCTGAGGACCCACCGCTGGCTCAGACCAAGCTGCCCACCAACGAGGCTCACCTGAAGTTAATTGGGCCGCCCGCTTGGAGAAATCTGGAAGGTCATCCCGGCGCTGAAAACTCTGATTCCGCTCAAGAACCGCAGAGGAGTCCGTTCTTGACTCCTGCAACAAACTAGAACAATTATTGGAAACCCCGTCCTTTGCTGGGCGTCCCCAAACCTGCAACAAAGAAACATCATCACCTTCCAAGACATTTCCCACCACCAGATCGTCAGCAGCATAGTCTAAAGCATCGTCTTGGTAATCCTTTGCCACATTCAACTGCAAAATGTCTTTGCTGGTACCCGGTCTCACTCCATCCCCAACTCCCCCATCATATGTCTCCCAATTGGACACAGGTAACAGTTCAGTCAACCTGGCCGTTGCGCCAAAATCCGCACCTGATTCGCCTGGACAAGATAGCTCTGCAGGAGCAAGCACCTGTACTGACCGCAAGCCTCGCGAGGTGCCAGGTGTCGCCGTGGCTCGCGAACGCTGAGTCAACCTCCGTCCGCTCGTGACAGAAGCCTTGGACTTACCAGAAGAAGCAGCCGGAACTTGCCCACGAATACTCGCCCCAGGCTGCATAGGGGCAGAGTGCTCCACCCATACCCACTGACCTCTCTGCGGCCCCAAAGGCAATTCAAATGAGACCTGTGGATGAGAAAAAGATGTGCAAGACATAGGAACTACAGGCGCTACATCTGCTGACCCATGCAACTGTTCCTCAGAATCCGGTACCATGGCAACCCCAGAAACATTCCCTGAAGGCTGGGGCCTGGGCGAAAACTGGACCTTGTCAGAGTCAAGTAAGTCACACAAAACATATTGCCGCATCTGCGTGCGCCTTGCCAGTCTGCCAGCTCTCTGAGTACCTCTCTGAGGGCAAGAAACCGCTGTAGGAAACTCCAAAACCTGGCCATCCTCGCATTCCTCCTCATAAAAGTCCCCAAGCGTGGACTGATTACTGCATGCAAAGTCTACCAACTCCAACTCATCCTTCTCATCGCTATCAACAGCATAATCCACAAGGGGGGGCAGACAAAACTGCTGCAGGAACCGGAGGGGCCAAATCCACAGGGGGCCGAACACCCTTTGGCAAGGCTTGCGGCCGCAAGGCACCAGCGCCCAACCACGGCTGACTTTGTAGACTGGGCACACCAACCATGTGAGGTGCAAAAGAGATGCCAGGCGCCCCCCCACTAAGCAGTTTATCAGGGGCCCCCACAATGTCCCGTGCAGCCCCCTTTCCCTTTGACTGCCTCAAAGGCCTGCTCACTTGTGAAACTGGTGCCCCCCCAGTCGCCTCCTAGCAGCTGCAGGTAAAGCTGGACAACTCCTGGACACCAGCCTACTAGCTGGGCTTCTCCTTGCTGCCCCTCCCCCTGCGCCCACTGGACTTGCCTGTATGGGGTGGGACCGAGTAGCTGGCCTGACGTCCCCTGAATGTTCTGCATGCTGCCACCGCATCCAGGACACCGTCTGACGCCATCCTGCTCGGCCTCTGCCCACCTTTCAGAACTGTAACAGGCACATCAGGCCCTTGTAAATTCCTCCGGTCCTCTGCCTGCACAATCTCCGCCGTCATCTCGCCGAAAACGGCAAATTCACAGCTGGTATGTAGCGAAAAATACACCTACTGCTCCACAAAGCCCACAGAAGTCGTGAAAACACACGAAAAACAAGCTACGCACAAGCCCTCGCAGTGCCGCTCTCCTCAGGCTGACGCGCGCCTCGCTGATTGCCCCGCCCGCGAGCCCAGCCTGTCCCACAATCCCTTGCGCGTGGATTGTTCCAATCGCGCGAACAATCCCAGGGGGACACCGGTTGACACCGGAATCCCCCTGGGCCCCATTGTGGTAAAAATTCACCTTCAAAATGCAGAAACAACACAACGCAGACTACTGCTGTTGGCTGTAACTTTGTGTAAATACGTCCTTGCACCAACAATTGATGCATTTCTCACTAAATGACAGATTTACATTTCATGTAATGATGCATAATTTGATTTTGCTGAAATTTTGAGCAATTACGCAAAAATTTGGCTCTCATCTCATTATATCCTAATACACTCCTAATAATGTAGATGGGTATTTGCCATATTAGTGGCGGAGTACCCACCCATCAAACACTAAATCATGACCATAATACAGAAAGCTCTACTCTGATGGGAAAGCAAATTGTTTTCCGAGTTAAATGTCTCCCTGCACATGCACCTAGTTGCCAAGTTCTTGGATGAGGGAGGTTGAAAACACCTTAACTAACAGGTGCCAAGAATGCCTTTGTTCTTAGAGCAGAATGAACAAACAGTGGCACAGCATTTTGCCAATAGCATTTCCTGCCAATGTAATTGGACCATCCTCAAGGTGAATATCAAGGAAGGAATGCAACACTTGGTAATATTTGTCTCATGTTTCTCTATTAAGAAAAAGTGAGAGTGGACATCTTTAAGGTTATTCTCATTGATTATTTTAAGTGCTAGAAATATTAGTTGGATTTGATGGTTTCTCTTTATAACCCCAAAGTTTGGACTCCTTCACTGTACAATTCTTCCTGTCTAGTCGCTTTATTTTTTATTTGATTTAATTTGCTTTGATATATTTTGATTTAATTCATGTTGAGCACATTGTTTCTCAAGTGTTTTCCTGCCTGTGAAGAAACAACATTAACATGAGTAGTGAAAGGTCAACAGGACAAGTATGCTTGGGTGTTTTCCCATAAAGGGGGTTCACATTTTGTTTGAGGTTTATCAGAAGTTGGTTCCAAAGTTTTTCTCTGAAGAATCTGAATGATTAGCATCCTGGTCTCTTCCTTTTTACACCAGTGGTTTGCAAAACAAAGTTGACTTCTCAGCTTAATGTGCCGTTTAGTGTGTATTTGCCTCCATAAAGATTAGAAGGCCTTTCTTATAGAAAGGTTTGTGAATTGAATTCCAGAAACTATCCATATTATCACAGCAATATTTCTGTCTCTTAAGCCTTTTCAGTCAAGTTACAGTTATTTGAAATATAGCAGAAAATGCGTGTTTATATGCGTACATGAAATACAAATATAGAACCGGAAAATATTTACACCCAGGGTAAAGGAAGCAGAAATACCTACCTGCCGAGCCTGCCTAAAGGAAGTCCATTGCCTGGTAGTGTTGGGACTTCTAACAGAGCATACCAAAACTTTTACCTTCCCTGAACTCAGTTATATTTGGACAGTGAATATTTTAATGATTTGTGGGTACCCAGACAACACCTATTTTGGTGCCTGTAAGCAACTGAGCTGTTGGTTGACTGAACCGTGAGCCCCGGTCAAGCAGCAACCAAGAACCTTGTCACTATAATGGATGAGCTAACCGTAAATTAACCTGTGCTCAACCCCCTGGTAGTTTGGCACAGAAGGGTCAGGCTTAACTGAGAGGCAATGTGTAAAGTATTTGTGCAATACTTCAAACAGTACTAAAGGGAAAACACTACACAAAAAGGATCCTACAACAAGTTACAAAACTAGAACTTTCTTTAATAAATAAAGGAAGACCAAAACAACAAACACCTCTTCAGTAGAACTGGAGATATGCAGTTTTAAAGATTTTAGTAATAATAGCACCAAAAAGCGCAGTTGGCAATCTAGTTGCATCAGACATGGACGAACTCAAACGTTCAGGCCGACTGCAATGGAGTGCGGGCTAGCTATATGGACCCAGTTAACCCATGTAGGCAAAGTACCTTAAATCCTGATCCTGGTTGGGGAGCGCTGTGAGGATCCGCATCAAAGATGCAGTGTGCAGCTCAAGCGATGCGCTGGTCCCAAAATGTGGCGAGGCTACGATGCAAGGTCCTGCTATTTAAGTGGCTGGCACAACCATTGCTAGAGGCCCACTAGGGAACAGGTAGTACAATACTAGGGACTTACAAGTACATTAAGTATGCTAATTGGGTATAAGCCAATCTGATTTAAGGAGAGAGCACATGCACTTTAACACTGGATAGCAATAGTAAAGTGTGCAGAGTCCTAAGGCCTAAAAAAACGAATTCAGCAAAAACAGGCTTCCAACAACCTTGCATCTGCACCTGGAGTTGCATCTGTGAGTCTACCCTGCAAAGTGGTGCCCTCCCCCCAGCCCTGGATTCTTGGAAGTGAGCTTAAGGTGCCCTGCCAGTCTCTGTGGTTGTAGTGCAACCAACGCATCTTCACTGCTTCATGAATTTGGAACCATCGCAAAGACATACATTGCTGCCATAGTCCATCAGAACCGCCACTGCATGATGCATACTTGGCACAGACCCTTCCATCCCTTGCCATCAGCAGCTTTGATGACACCTCCAGACTCTGCGTACCAGCCTTGAAGTTCTCCGTAACCGATGCATTGCCCTGACTGCATGCTGCATCCTAGATGACGGACTTCGCAGCACAAGGCCCATTGAAGGGATCTTCAACAACCATGTGGGCCCTTGCATCAAAGCCTCAACCATATCTTGGAATCGACATATCACTTCGGCTGTGCACCGCAACTTCAGTGCAGAATCTCACAATTATCAGCAAACCAGGCTTTATAGTACTTTGTTCAGCGATCCTAGCTGGGCATGCGCACCATCTCGGTCGGCCTGAACTTTTGACTTTGTCTGGGTCCGGATATCAACAGTTGGCGCTTTGTGCTTTTCAGAGCTATCTTCACTAACTTCTTTCAGTTAGAATATCTCCGGTTCTACAAATTGGATTTTTGTTGTTTAGGTCTTTTTTTATTTATTAAAATAGCTTCTATTAAAGTTGGCCTTCTGCACATTTGTTTTACAGTAATGCCTTGCCAATCCAAAATGTCAACATATGCCAGATTCCAAGTCTCCAAAAATCAAAACATATGATATTCAGCAGAACAATTTGGGCCTTCAGCACTTTACACAAAACTAATCCAGTCCATGCAATTAGTTCTATTGTGTGCTTATATTTACTGGTTTCCATTTCGAAATAAATTTAGCGTCTATTAGTTTACAAAACTCAACTGACCCAGAAGGATATAGGATGGCATACACAGTTGTAAATGAATATAATGAAAGGATATTTTGTTGAAAACTTAGCCTTTCGACGACAAAAAACGGGTAAAATATCCACCTATGGAAACTGAAATGCACTTCTTTTAAGGGAATCTACTATTTACCATTCTGTTTTAAAATTCCTCGACACCCAATCACATTTAATAGCACATATAACATTTTGGCAATCACTGTAGGATTCTAAAACATCATCCCCAGAAAAGCTCAGCACTACTAGATATAAAATGAAATTTCACTTCCTCTCCTACTGAAACCCCAACGACTCAAAAACGTCAGACAAGTTCAAACAATGAAATGCACCTAGCTGCTCTAATATAACAAAACCTTCAGCTGCTAACTAACTGTTGAAGAAATGAGTGACCATAATGAAAAGTATTAACCATATCAGAATTCATATAATACTAATTCATCATTCCCAAAAGCAACAGAACGACATTGACTTGAATTCCACTACTGAAATATATTATTACTTTGAACTATTCAAAACCTCATCAACAACAGCCTATATGAAACCCGCATATTATTACTCTCAACATTTCTGTGAGAGAATTCTCAAGTACATTTTTAAGCAAAATCACACCCCATTTGTCAACCAAAATGGAAAGTCCCCACCAAACATAGCATGAAATATACTCAGGCAAGAAGTACATATGTCTGGAAGTTAAAATGATAAGTAATTGTCTTGCCATAGATGCCACTCTTGCAACTGTCTTTGTGTAAGGCTTTTCAATTATTCAATCTTTCATGCAACTCTTCTTGATCAGCCGCTCAATATTCTTGAATGTGGCATTGTCCTAAACCTTCTTTTTGACTTAGTGTACAATATCGGTACCGTATCGTAGGGTACAGATAAGAGTGGCATTATGGATCTGCTATAAATCTTCCTCTTAAATGGGGATTGTTTTATTCCTATATTTGGAGGACCAGAGTTCCTCTGTTAATGAACCTTTTTCCATGTTACCTTTGTACATTGGGTGATCACATTGCTTCTTGCCGGCCAATAGCTCACCGTGGATTCATCTACTGCTAGCAAAGCTAATATTCGGGATGCAATTGTGATCAAAAGTAAATTATTAATTTGGGAGGGGGATTCCAATTCATACGTAAAAAATCACCATGATTTGGTCAAAATACAATTGTAAAAGAAAGTGCTGAACCGCTGCCAAAGGTAGAATAAGCAGCAGGCAATTTCCAAGAAAACGTATGTTAAGCTGAAGCAGTATCAGAAATGTTAAGTTACAAGTTTATTTTATTTGATTCATACAAATAAGAAAATTAAGAGCAAAAAAAACTTTTTTATTAAAACAATATTAGACATTCATCCTCATACAAATTTATAAAAGTTTTAAAAAATGTAAACAGATTGTAACACACAAATTCATTGGGAGGTGACTTAAGAAGAGAGATCAGACTCTGTACAGTTATATTGTTACACTTTATTTAAATTGGTTTTATAAACTACTTTCTGGCGTTAACCACTGTCAAGTTAGGGCAAACTAACAAAACGTGGTTCAAGTCTAGCACACCACCTTTACAAAGGTCACATAAGCTACTGGCATTTTCATTACAAGTCCATTTACAGGTAAAAGATTTAAAAGGAAGGATCCCAAGCCGAAGTAATATCATACATTGCCGGGCTCCATGCCTTAAGATGAAACGAGTACATTGTTGCATTTGTTTGAATTCTATTGACTCCGCGTATAATTTTTAATGTTGCAATTTAATACACTGCTGGATTTCGAGTTCAAAACTTATCCTTGGGGTTAGATGGTTTAAAAAGAACTTCAAGTGCGCTGGAGTCCAAGATTTCAACAATTCGACTGTACAATTCGATATCTTGAGTGCAATGATTACATTTTGAGTAAAAACATGTTTCGGTAATCTGTGATCGGAGGTTTTCGATTTTAGTAAAGCTCTTAAGGTACCTTGTTCCGCAAGTAAAATATTGTAGGCCCATCTTATAATTCTGGTACTTCCTCTTGCGTGTGTACTAACTAAAGAAAGCTCAAGGCGCAAGGTTTGTGCAGGGCCGGCTTAGTGCACTTTAGTTAGTTTCCGAAGAATTTGGCCTTCTTTAAGTTGTATTAGTTGCCATTGTCTTATTGGGATATATTCAAGAGCATATGATAGAACTGGTGGGACCTTGGAGCTAAAAACCTGTAAAAGAGACGAAAAATGCCTGTGCCCGGTGGAGGAGTATAATTATTGGAGTGCTCCCAACATGTATGTCTGCTTTGCGAACCAGATGCTGTAGATGAAGGAGATCTTGTAAAGTTTGTGAGAAAATTCGCCCTAGATAAGTGTATTCCTTCACTACTTCCAACGATTTTCCTCCTAAAGTCCAGTTGTAATTTGTGTATCTTTATCTTCCTCGAAACTGAACTATTTTTGTTTTTGTTATATTTGACACTAAAAAGTTTTCTTCTGTATATTTAGTAAGTACGTGTAATTTCCTTTGGAGGCCAAATGGGGAAAGGTCTAAAATAATCACATCATCGGCGTACATCATGGTGTACATTTTGTGTAATGATATTTTGGGGGGAAAAATGATTACCTGCATAAAAAATTGAGATAGAGGGAAAACAGAAGAGGAGCTAAAAGGCAACCTTGCATTAGGCCATTTGCTGAATTAATTGGTCTTGTGAGACCCTTCTCTTTCCCCAATTGTACTTGACACCAAGTTTCAGAGTGAAGTGACATAATGATGTGGAGCAAGTTGTCCGGAATCCCCATTTGTTTTAGCTTACGCCAAAGTATGGGTCTGTCTACCCTGTCAAATGGTGTTGAAAAATTAACAAAGACAGAGTAGACTAATTGTGATTTTGAGACCACATATTTATCGATTATTGTTTGTAACATCGCTATATTGTCAGTTACAGAGTGTTTTTGACGAAACCCATCTTGATTTAGTGGGATCGATCCAGTTGAATAAGCTCACTCTTTGAGATTGTCCAGGACACTAGTCGCAAAGATCTTCCCTGTTGCATCCAACAGGGAATTCTGTCGGGAATTACCGGGAGACAACCGAGAGCCCTTCTTATGTATTGGGATGACGATGCTCCCCTCCCAAGATTTTTTAATTTCGCCAGTGGCGAAGCAGTGGGAAAAGATGGGTGCTAAAAACGAGCTCCATTCTTTTGGGTTAGTTTGGAGTACCTTTATTGGGATCTGATCCGGGCCCATTGCGGCGAACGATCTTGCATTTCTTATATGGTATTCAATTTGTAGAGGTGAGGGAGCGGCGTTATCTAGGATATTGTCCCCTATCGTGCTTAGTGTTGGACCTGGCCCTTTTGGCAGGTTCACCCCGAAACTTTTTTTGTGCTTTTTCCTAGCCTGTTTCTGGAACCTGGTGTTGGTGATTTTAGGCCTTGGCGCACTTTTTCACTGTGGTACAGTGTAAAGTGCGTGAGCTCTCTGTGTATGTATGGTGAGTGACCTGCCCTCCCATAGGAATGAATGGGGCATATGTATGCCCATGGCAGTTCCTGATGTGTGGGGAGTGCAGGGTCGAGTTTGATATGTGTGAACTCGTGATATTGAATGCTGCGTAATGGTGTATGCAGCATGGTTGTGTCTAGTCTAGAAGTGCCACTTTTAAAAGTTGGCATATTTGTGTAGTCTGTGGCTGGCGTGTGATTGGCTGGTGAGCCTGGCCCAGGAGTGCCTGGGCCTGCTTGTGGATTGACTGTCTGGTTTGAGTGTGACAGGGGCTGCAGAGCCCCAGGAGGTTGTCTGAGTCAGCCCGTGGATGAAAGGCAGCATCTGCTGCCAGGGAAGTGGGTGGAGATCGCACCAGATAGTGAGTGAGGCTGTGCCTGCCTGCCACAATGCTGGCTCCACCCCCCGCTGGGCGACTGTCACCTCTGTCCCTGATACTGACAGGACTTCCCTATAACCAGTTCTAGCTGGTTCTCACACTGCCTACACAAAGACTTCAAAGACTTTTCTGTGTATAGGAAGGGGCTGTGTCCCCTTCCAAAATGTTCTTGTTTCTGACTTGAATCTGCCAGGGGCGTGCTGCTGCTTGGGCTCAGGGGAAGGCTTGCCTCCCTGAGCCCTGCCCAGCCCCTAGACTCCTGATGGACTTTCCCTGCTGGGAGCTGTGTTACTCCATCTTTATTCTGCCAGGACTGCTAAGGACTTTGCTGGACTTGTTCCTGTAGCGCTGAGAGAGCGCTTTATTGTCCTTCTAGCGCTAGGAGCGCTGTATTTTGCCGTTGTAGCGCTTGGAAGCGCTTGATCTGTTATTTTTAGCGCATGGAGCGCTTTCAATTTCCTTTAGCGCTTGGGGGGCGCTTTATTTGTTGAAGCCGGTGCCCACCCGGCATTTGCCCCGCGGCCATGCCGCTAATCTCAACTTTTTAATTCACCTCGAGGGAGCCCACCCCTCGGTGAAGTGATCCTCCGCCTGCCTGCCTAAGCGGGGCCGCTGCGCTGCCCGCAGCGACCCGGAAGTGGTTGGCCGGCCGGCCAATCCTGGCGCGACCGGCCGGAAGTCCCGCCCCTCAGCCTAAGGGAGAGAAGAAGGCGCTCGAGAGATGGCGGCTGGTGCCGCCGGTGCGGGGCTCCCATTGCTGAGGGAGAGCCCCGCAGGCACCAGCCAGCAGTAAGGAGAGGGCGGAGGGGGCACGGGGCACATTGCCGGTGCCCGCCCCCGCCACCAGTGAAGCTGCCCGAAAAGAAGAGAGGAGGGACCCCTGCAGCGTGAGAAGATGCCGCCGACTGGGGGAAGCTCCCGCGTGCCTCCGCGAGGAGAGAAGGAGAAGTGCGGCAGAGTTGGCGCGGGGCTCCCGTGAGGCTGGGAGAGCCCCGCACCTAGAGAAGAGGCTGACTGCGTCACGAGGAAGGAAGGCTGGTGGCGCTTGTGGGGCTCTCGTGTGCTGAGGGAGCCCCGAGAACAAAGGAGAGTCGCCGCCCAGCAGAGAGGCCGCCGCC
Organism: Lissotriton helveticus; assembly: GCF_964261635.1. NCBI lineage: Eukaryota > Metazoa > Chordata > Amphibia > Caudata > Salamandridae > Lissotriton > Lissotriton helveticus. Next base: position 870,541,525 of record NC_136068.1, on the reverse strand, counting down.
CGGAGGAGCCCCGCCCAGGAGACAGCCCGGTTAGTCGGAAGGGCTGGGGGGGGGCTCGGTGCGGCTGCTGTTGGTGCCGGAGAGTGGCACATGGGGCGAGAGCAGAGGTAGGGCGGCCCCAGCTGGCAGTGGGCCGCCCCAACGTTTCAGCGGAGCCTGAGGCTCCAATGCCCACATCTGTGTACACGAGTCCTGAGAGGGCTCCGGGGGCATTTCTGTGTTCATGAGTCCAAGAGGGACTCCAACGTATGGGGCCATATCTGTTTTAAGAGCCTGAGAGGCTCGTGGCCCAATATAGTTTCGAGTCCCCAGAGAGGGGGACTCCAACGGAGGAGCATCCTATAGTGTGGTGCAATTAGGGCGGCCCCAGTTGGCAGCAGGTCGCCCCAACGCAGTCCAGAGCCCCGAGAGGCTCCCTGAGGGCACGTGTTATGCCAGAGCCTGTGTGGCTCCAACGTGTGTAGAGTGAGTTCAGAGCCTGTGTGGCTCCAACAGTTGGCGCAGTTTGCGCCTAAGGGTCAGTGAAGACCCTGTCGCAGTTTGGACTCCCAGCTGCCCAGCAATTAGTGGGCAGCTGCACCGTTTAGGCGCTTGGGATTGCTCACAGGTGCCCAGCAAGTAGTGGGCACCTGCACCGTTTAGGCCCCTGACATTGAGACACAGGGCGTCCTAGCCCCAACAAGGCCAGTTGGCCTAGGGACTGCCACAGGTGGTGGCTTATGTAGGTTTTGCGCAATTGTGTGATTATTCCTGCACCCTCTGAATGTTTTTAGGCATCATGTGATTTTTGCGCTATTGTATTGTTCTGGCACCTCTGAATGTTTTTAGGCATCATGTGTCTTCCTTTTCCCTGCGCTGCACCTCTGAATGTTTTAGGCGCAAATGCTTTACACATCGCCTCCGAGTTTAGCCTTACTGCTCGTGCCAAGCTACCAAGGGGTGAGCAGGGGTTATCTTGGCGTGTGACTTTCTTGCCCTGACTAGAATGGTGTTTTCTGCCTGGCTTTGGCGTCAGCCTTAGCCTACCAGAAATAGCCAGTTCTAACACTTAGCACTTGCGTTGTGTTTTCCTTCCTCAATTTTGATTTATACTAGTTTTTTAAGTATAATTCCCATTCCCTTGGGGGGACTGGTGAGGCTTGCAAATGTTTTTTGTGCCTGTTTCTTTTGCAATTAGAAACCCTTGGACCCTTGCAATTAGGGTCCAATATACACGTTTCTTTTTTTGTTTGGCCGCAATCTGGATGTCCGCCCATTTTAGGTCCTGTTGAGATTTTCAATATTTTTTCGTTCTCCCTCCGACGACGGTTTTTTAAAGTTGTAAGCATTTTACCTTTGGAGCAAGGGCAACACTGCAAGCTGTAGCAAGGCACGGCTATACAAGGTCAGATACTTATGCTGTGCCATTCTGATGAATTCATTTTCAGATGCAAAAAGAACAGTTGATGGACAGAATGCAGAATAATGTCATATAATCACTCCAGTACAGAGATCTGGGCCCAAATCCATCATTTTGTTGCTCACCATGCCACTCCAGTTTGGACCCAGCCATATGCAAATCAGTCTTGACCCTGCGCCCAATGGGAACATTCCAGCCCGAACTGCCAGGTCCTCCCTGGACTGAAAACAAGCATCCTAAGACCTGTTTTGGGCTTTCAGCCCTCATCAGCCAGGATAGTTTGACTCCAGTGGCATGGAGAGCATGGATCCCACGTCTGAGCATGCCCGTCCCACTCGGGGTGACAAATGCAAAAAGAACAATTGATGGACAGAATGCAGAACAATATCATACATTCACCCCAGTACAGAGATCTGGGCCTAAATTCATTGTTTTTTTGCTCACCATGCCATTCCAGTTTGGACCCAGCCATATGGAAATAAGCCTTGACCCTGCACCCAATGGGAATAGTCCAACCCGAACTGCCAGACCAGGTCCTACCTGGACAGGAAACAAGCATCCTAGGTCCAGTTTCGGGAGTTGTGCCCTCATCAGCCAAGATAGCTTGACTCCAGTGGCATGGAGATTACGGGACCCAAGTCTGAGCATGCCCTGCCCACTCGTGGTGACAACAGCAAAAAGAACAATTGATGGACAGAATGCAGAACAATGTCATACATTTAACCGAGTACAGAGATCTGGGCCTAAATCAATAGTTTTTTTGCTCACCATGCCATTCCAGTTTGGACCCGCCCATAAACAAATCAGTCTTGACCCTACACCCAATGGGAATAGTCCAGCCCGAACTGCCAGGCCAGGTTCTCCCTGGACTGGAAACAAGCATCGTAGGACCGGTTTCAGGCTTTTAGTCCTCATCACCCAGGATAGCTTGACTCCAGTGGCATGGAGAGCATGGACCCACGTCTGAATATGCCTGTCCCACTTGGGGTGACAAACGCAAAAAGAACAATTGATGGACAGAATGTTGAACAATGTCATACATTTACCCCAGTAGAGGGATCTGGGCCTAAATCCATTGTTTTTTTGCTCACCATGCCATTCCGGTTTGGACACAGCCATATGCAAATCAGTCTTGACTCTGTGCCCAATGGGAACAGTCCAGCCCGAACTGCCAGGCCAGATCCTCCCTGGTCTGGAAACAAGCATCCTAGGACCGGTTTCGGGCTTTCAGGCCTCATCACCTAGGATAGCTTGACTCCAGTGGCATGGAGAGCACGGACCCATGTCTGAACATGCCTGTCCCACTTGGGGTGACAAATGCAAAAAGAACAATTGATGGACAGAATGCTGAACAATGTCATACATTTACCCCAGTAGAGGGATCTGGGCCTAAATTCATCGTTTATTTGCTCACCAAGCCATTCCAGTTTGGACCCAGCCATATGGAAAGCAGTCTTGACCCTGCGCCCAATGGGAACAGTCCAGCCCGAACTGCCAGGCCAGGTCCTACCTGGACAGGAAACAAGCATCCTAGGTCCAGTTTCGGGAGTTGTGCCCTCATCAGCCAGGATACCTTGACTCCATTGGCATGGAGAGCATGGGACCTACGTCTGAGCATGCCCCCCCACTCAGGGAGACAAATGCAAAAAGAACAATTGATGGACAGAATGTTGAACAATGTCATACATTTACCCCAGTAGAGGGATCTGGGCCTAAATCCATTGTTTTTTTGCTCACCATGCCATTCCGGTTTGGACCCAGCCATATGCAAATCAGTCTTGACCCTGCGCCGAATGGGAACAGTCCAGCCCGAACTGCCAGGCCAGATCCTCCCTGGACTGGAAACAAGCATCCTAGGACCGTATTGGGCTTTCAGTCCTCATCACCCAGGATAGCTTGACTCCAGTGGCATGGAGAGTACGGACCCACGTCTGAACATGCCTGTCCTACTTGGGGTGACGAATGCAAAAAGAACAATTGATGGACTGAATGCTGAACAATGTCATACATCTACCCCAGTACAGTGATCTGGGCCTAAATCCATTGTTTTTGTGCTCACCATGCCATTCCGGTTTGGACCCAGCCATATGCAAATCTGTCTTGACCCTGCGCCCAATGGGAACAGTCCAGCCCGAACTGCCAGGCCAGGTCCTCCCTGGACTGGAAACAAGCATCCTAGGACCAGTTTTGGGCTTTGAGCCCTTATCAGCCAGGATAGCTTGACTCCATTGGCATGGAGAGCACGGACCCACGTCTGAACATGCCTGTCCCACTTGGGGTGACAAATGCAAAAAGAACAACTGATGGACAGAATGCAGAACAATGTCATACATTCTCCCCAGTACAGAGATCTGGGCCTAAATTCATCGTTTTTTTGCTCACCAAGCCATTCCAGTTTGGACCCAGCCATATGGAAATCAGTCTTGACCCTGCACCCAATGGGAATAGTCCAGCCCGAACTGCCAGGCCAGGTTCTCCCTGGACTGGAAACAAGCATCCTAGGACCGTTTTCGGGCTTTCAGTCCTCATCACCCAGGATAGCTTGACTCCAGTGGCATGGAGAGTACGGACCCACGTCTGAACATGCCTGTCCCACTTGGGGTGACGAATGCAAAAAGAACAATTGATGGACAGAATGCTGAACAATGTCATACATCTACCCCAGTACAGTGATCTGGGCCTAAATCCATTGTTTTTGTGCTCACCATGCCATTCCGGTTTGGACCCAGCCATATGCAAATCAGTCTTGACCCTGCGCCCAATGGGAACAGTCCCGCCCGAACTGCCAGGCCAGGTCCTCCCTGGACTGGAAACAAGCATCCTAGGACCAGTTTTGGGCTTTGAGCCCTTATCAGCCAGGATAGCTTGACTCCAGTGGCATGGAGAGCATGGGACCTACGTCTGAGCATGCCCCTCCCACTAAGGGAGACAAATGCAAAAGGAACAATTGATGGACAGAATGCAGAACAATGTCATACATTCACCCCAGTACAGAGATCTGGGCCTAAATCCATAGTTTTTGTGCTCACCATGCCATTCCAGTTTGGACCCAGCCATTTGAAAATCAGTCTTGACCCTACGCCCAATGGGAACAGTCCAGCCCGAACTGCCAGGCCAGGTCCTCCCTGGACTAGAAACAAGAATCCTAGCACTGGTTTCGGGCTTTTAGCCTTCATCAGCCAGGATAGCTTGACTCCAGTGGCATGAGGAGCACGGGGCCCACATATTTGCTTCCTCACTCTGGTCCAAGCATTTTCCCTTTGGAGCAAGGGCAAATCTGGAAGCTGTAGCAAGGCACAGCTGTTCAAGGTCAGATACTTCTGCTGTGCCATCCTGCTGAATTAACTGCAGAGCAGCAAAAAGTCACAAGTTGAATACACGTATTATTCTTGTGATTCGGAAGTGTACCATTCACTGGGAAGCTTCAGTTTGATACCCTGGTCCTCTAGAGGTCTCAGGCCCAAAGGGCTGGCTTTTAAGCCACAGCTCCTGCAGAACTACTCATCAGTAATCAGCTGAACCTTCTTCTGGTCAGGTATCCCTCTACATTAACAGGAGGCCAACTATATGAACTTTAGAAAGCAGTTCTTTTCCCTAGGTGCGAGCAGAAGTCAGGAGTCCTTGGGTCTTCTTCCTGAAGTTAAGTAGAGTCTTTGTTTTCAAGTGGATTTTTTACCAATTCCAGGAAAGGTGGTGATGAGGTGCCAGCGTTATGCTATATACTACCTAGTGATTGGGGGATTCCTTACACCCAACCCTGGCCACGATCTCACAGAATTTTACCTCCTATTTCAGCACTTTCATTTTCAGCCTAATATAAATCTTCCCAGAGTCCCTCATCTAAATTAACCAGAATCTTGATCTAAATACAGGAGCTCTAGAACTCCCTCTAGCCACTACTCTGTGGAGAGAAGTTGTACTCCCCTCTGTCAGTGTTAAAACAAATTATAGGGTAGATCTGCCAATTTCCAAGGAAAAGCTGTCCTTTGTTCTGCCAGCTGCCCATCTCTTGATAGCTAATCCTTGTTAAGTGATTGACACAACCCCTGCTTACATGCTTTGAGAGTCCAAGAAATGGTCTTCTAGGAGTAGGGTTGTTAACAATTCAGTATTCAGTCTATGCAGTAGCAATGAGAGGCCAACCAGTTCCAGATTTGATTTTGCCATACTTAGATATGAAAAACTCCTCTATTCAAAACTTATCCTGTTCATGGAAAATCCAGCTTTACCTGCATAGTGAAAACAACTTTTTGTTATTATTCACTGAGAGGTCTTACTTTTCTCAATATCTTTTATACTTATCTGCATACTTAAATGGCACTCTTTAGAGGTTTAGCTAATATATAAAAATAGGTTTTTATGAATGACAAAGGTGTTTTTGCTTTCCATGTGACATTACATTGCCTTTAAAAGCTGCCAAGCCAGAGCACAATGGTTCTATTTAGAGACGTATGTTTTTGTCATATATGTGGATGATGTCAATATGCACTGTAAACTACTTATGACATTTAACTTCCATGCCATGCTAAACACCTTTAACAATGTGGCAGAGCCATGCATGCCGTTTCCCTGCAAATTCAACCATGCATACCTTAACTGCGCATATGCCTTAACCACACATATGCATGGTTAAGACAGTGCGCAGTCTAGATATTGGGATGGGCGGGCCCAGGAGCAGAAAGGATCAGAGAGAACACAGTGAGGTAAATAGATCTGCAGTCAGGTTTGGGAGTATGTTTTTAGGGCTGGGTGGTAGGGTTTTGTTTTGGACTCTGGGGGTATCGGGGTATTGTTTAGGACTTGGAAGGTGGGGTAATGTTTAGGGCTCAGGGGGTCAGAGTAGTATTTAGGGCTAAGGGGCTGGGTCAGGGTAATGTTTAGAGCTCAGGGTAGGAGAGGATAGTGTTTAGGGCTCAGGGGGGAGTGGGTAGTGTTTGGGGCTGGGGGATCATTTTCGTGTTTAGGGCTCAGGGGTTATCAGGTAGTGTTTAGGGCTCAGGGGGGTCGGGTAGTGTGTAGGGCTCAGGGGAGGTCGGTGTAGTGTTTAGGACTCAGGTGGGGTGGATAGTATTTAGGGCCTAGAGGGGGTTGGGGTAGTGGTTAGGGCTCTGGGTGGGGTCAGGGTAGTGTTTAGGACTCATAGCCGGGTGGTTGGGGTGGGATATTTACCCCACATCCCTTTATCAGTCATTTATTTATTATTCATTTATTTTTGCCATTTATTGAGCGCGAACGAATACCCGCAGGCGTCTCGGCGCTAGATTATTCACATAATTTTCCCCAAGATGATACAGGCTCCAAATAGTTGATGGTCGGTGTTACTGATTAAAAAGCCAAGTCTTCAATTTCTTTCGAAACTGCAAGAGTGAGGGGCTCGTCCTAATGTGTTGCGGCAAAATATTCCATAATTTGGGTGCCGCGACTAAAAAGCGGCGGTCACCCCATGAAACCGTTTTAGACAGTGGGACCACTAGTTGCTTAAGAGTAGCGGATCGGAGCTGTCTGGCAGGTTTATAGGATATCATGACTTTGCCACGAAAATGCGTGGTAAATGCATGCGTGGTAAAGGCATGCGTGGTAAAGGAATGCGCTGTTTAAATGCATTCATTGTTTGGGCACGCTTGGTTTCCATGCATGCGTCTGTCATACAACCCCTTGCCCCTGATGCATTTCTTGCATTTTCCATCATGGCCTAATTGGAAATTTATATTAGCTAATTGTAGGAGTGGCATACCACATACAATCCTATACCCCAAAAACCCCAAAGATAAAATGGGGGGACCACTTTCTTACAAATGGGTATAGAAGATTTAGGCATTATGGTGAGAAATTGGCCTCAATTGCAAGGGATTACCAAGGTTATCTCATTGGTGTTCCTGTACCCAGAAGTAATACCGCATGTAACAGTACTTACAGGGTGTACAAATATAGCCCCTGAGGAATGGGGAATAAGATGGAGGAATCAGCATTTCTGCACCATAAATTGCATTTTATTCTTCATATGCAGACTACATTTACTCCTGCACGTATCTTCTGGTTAGACCATGCAAAATGTAGGTGATTAACTCGAGACATTCAGTGCAAATTATTGGGTGGAACAAAGGAAAATCCTAGATTTCCTTCTAATAAATCTACACAAGAACATTTCTACATACTATTATGAAGAAAAACTGCCCTAAACCAAAAATATATATTTTAAAAAAACACACACACAAGGTCTCTTATAAAGTTACATTAGTGTAAGAAATTGGATTATTAGTTGTGTAATGGATGTCCTTCACAAGAGATAGTAAACAGCCCTCACAACAAATCCGTCACCCCACATGCAGTTACAACACAGTTGTTACAATGACCGCATTGTGACAACGCATACCCGCAAGTCGTAACAATGAATTGCGGAGGAGGGAGATGGTGTCGGATTTAAAATCCAACACCATCTCTACTGTCCACACAGACTGGAGTTGGAATAGTAAATTATACTATTCCAATATGCAGCATCTACCTCCACAAGTCGTTGTTATGACTTGCGGGGTAATGGTATGCGTTGTAATGACCGTGTTGTAATTGCATGCTCGGTGACGGCATATGTGAAAAGGAGGCATATCCAGAAGAGATAGGTCCACATTTGTACCTTAACTGGAAACAAGGTACCCCAATATAGTACTTGCCTCTCTCAGGGTAGCAAAGCAGAGCAGTCCAAGGCCTACTCAGGGGAAGTATTTAGGCTAGTAATCATCATCCACCGGAATGAGATTGACCTGGCAGTCTTGGCATGGTTTCCCCTGTCTTTTTGCCTCTATCCCTAGTATTTTTTACTGTATTCTAGACTTCATTTTGTCTGGTTTTTTAACTCTGGACACTTTACCACTGCAAGTGTTCCCTGTGTACATTTTTTAACATGTTAGCTCATCTATGATTGTCAGAAGTTATTTACTGGTATGTTACTAGTAAAGCGCAGTTTGTGCCCAGGGCCTGTAAATGAAATGCTACTAGCGGGCCTTCAGCACTGATTGTTTCACCCATATGAGTAGCCCTGCAAACATGTCTGAGGCCTACCAATGCAGTGTTTGCACATGTCCAAACTTCACTTTTATTACAAATGATGCCTCCCTAAGGTAGGTCTAAGGTAGCCCCTTGAGCAAGGTTCAGTTTATGTGAAAAGTATGAGATACTGGTGTGTTTTACATGTTCTTATATAGAAAAACTGCTAAATTAGTTTTTCACTGTTGTGACTATCTCTCCCATTGGTTATCATTGGAGTTGCCTTGTAACATCTTACAAGTTTAACTTTCCATTGGGAAGAGATAGAGAATTGGAGTTTGGGTTCCCTGAACTCAGAATTTAAAAACACATCTTTCTGTGAAGGTGGTTTTTGAATTGTGTGTTTGAAAATGCCACTTTTAGAAAGTGAGAAAACCAAACATTTTTGCCGATATGCACTGATATAGTCAGATTCATTTTGAGTAGGAGCCTGGATACATATCAAAACTCATTGAATACTGATGCAAACCATTGCCTGTATGGAAGGCTGTTGTTTTCAACATTCCTGAAATGGATCCAAAGATTTTGTTAGGGGGTTTTTGGTTTTCATGTGAATGATGCAGTCCAAAGAATGGTCTTGGGTATGAAAGCATGTAGAGCCTGAAACATCCACGCATTTCCCACTTTTCTAGTTGATAACATTCAATAGAATGGGCTTGTAACTCTCATCAAACATACATCCTCTAGAGGTATAGAGAAAGTGAGCATCCAGTACATCGGCGTCATTTAAAGAACATTAATCCAACTCATGAAACAGACTTCACATCATTGGTGTATTTGAAACAATTTTGTGGACAACCCCTAGAGATGACCTTGTTGCATGTTATGTTGTATGCTTTTTTGATCTTTGATGTTAAATACAACATTTCCATGGATACAACTGTGCCAATTATTTTGTCTTTTTGATTTTTAATGTCATGTTCATTGCATTGATATTGAATTAGATTGGAATGCAATTGTGAAGCATCACTAAATGTGACTGAATTGCTTCCTAAAATAATATCCCTTGTTGGTATCTTTACCTGTTTTGATATAAGTACCTTAGACTATAAGGGTATACTGGATTGCCCTTTTTTGTAATTACTTTTAGATAGTGGGCATTTTCTTGCTTTACTATCCTGTGCCTCTGCCTGCCTGTGGAATTCACATCTGGCATAGACTGACCGTTGTGCTGTTTGTGCATTCACCCTAGACAGTCACACAAAGGGAGCTGAGGTGTGCCCTGCATATCCTGATTACCCACCAACAGGCTGACGGGCCTTCCTGAGCTAGAGTGGTGGGAGGGGCTGTCACTGGCACCTGAATAGAGCTGTGCCTGTCTTCTCACAATGCTGTCTCAACCCCCTGTTGTGTGTCTGGAGCCAGGACAGGCAAGAGAGGATCTGTGTGCTACAGAGACTATCCTTTGAAGTATGCCTACCTCAAGGCGAAATGGGGTATAAGTATTGGTCCTGTAACCTCACATTTGTTAAACACTTCTGGACTGAGGACTCTGCCAAGAAGAAGAGCTGAAGTGCTGTCAGTAGCAGTACTGCCACTTTGCTGTGCTGCTTTGCTGCGTTGGCCTGCAGTTGCTGCTTCTGTCTGTAATCAGTGAAAGAACTGTACTTTGCTTTCTTGAATCTTACTTTCTAAGGTCCTGTTGGAAGTCTCAGGGCCATTGAAGACTTCATCTGCAGCTTCCCTTAACTCCTCTGCTGGAACTTCTGACCTGCCAAGTGGTGTCAACTCCAGTTCTGCGCCCATGGATGTGGTGTTGCTGCTTCAAGAGCTGAAAATCCACACATCGCCCTTCAGCTGCCTGGTTTAAAAAAAAAAACACATTGCCATGGTATGGCTGAAAGATCAATGCAGCACCTGTTTGCAGCTGGAAAAACCTCCACAGGCCGAGTCTAGAGCACCGTGTCTCTGAAGTTTGTGACCCTGCTCCGTCTCCAACGCAGGCCCTACTGTGTGGCTGAAGTAATCTACGCATCACCTGCTTGCAGCTGGAAGAATCAACACAGCACTTGTTTCACTGCTGCTGCATCGACTCCTGTGCACCAATTTTCCAGCGCATCACCCCAAAGGAAGGTGCCACTTTTGGAATTCGGTGCATCTCTTCTCAGTAAGGAATTAATATAACACTTCTCCTGTATGCAGCAGAACTGACGCCTCCATTTCCCTGGAACTCAGGAATTGGCACATTGCTTGTGCTTTCTGACACTTCCCTTCTTTCTCTGCTATTTCTCGTCTTGGATTTTGCTGCTTCAGAGGTTAAAATTAACGTATCCATAAAGTTGTAGGGACTGAATTCCTTTAGACCTTTAAAAAGTGATATCTTTGCTTATGTATATTTGATTTTTGTTGTTTTGGTCTTATTTTGTTTAGACCAAGATTGGTTATTTTTCTAAACTGGTGTGGTGTTCATTTGCAGTGTTGTCAAGGTTTTTCTGTGTGTTTTATGTACACATTGCTTCTGAGATAGGCCTGACTGTTCTTGCCAAGCTTATAAGGAGGCAAGCAGGGGTTATCTTGGGTGTGTAACTCCCTTACCCTGACTAGAAGGAAAGGTCCCTACTTCGACAGGATGAATACCACTGCCAACCAGAGATCCCCATGTATAATATACACAACACTCAGTAAATCATTGTCTAGTCAGTGCTTTTTCTTTGAAAAAGGAAAAGCACTTGTATCATGCACACACCACTACATACTACACATTAATTTACATATGTACTTGGAAGGTAGATCGAAAGACCTTTGGTGACATTCTTAAATCACATTTGACCCCTGGTTGTTCATGACCACCATAATCATAACACCCTCCTCACCTGCAACAACACAATATAAGGGGATGTCGTGAATAAAGCCTGCCTATTTACTTTGTCAAGTGGTCACCACATTAAATTATTTGGCAAGCTTATTGACTTTGTCAGGAAGTCACCTTGTTAATAAGAACAATATTTAAATATTGGAAATCACCATTATACCAATGGACTCAATAACTATATTCATATGTAATCAACATTGTTATTTCAAGGTTTCTGAACAATCACTTTAAATAAAGCACCTTTAGGTAAAGCATTGCATTCAAAGAAACTCTAAACATGTGTCAGAGTCTTTCATTATCCACATCAAGCTGCTGCTTGATACAGCAATAGGACCAATCACTATGGGCCCCTGCTCTCCTGAGCTGAAGAGCACCAAGCCCAACCTCTGGGAATGCCTAAATATAGATAAACATTATCCCCATATCCCCATGTCATTCATCCTATGACTTCTGAGATATAGGGTTCTTTTTTAAAGGATCCTTGGGGGCTGATTTACCTCCTGCAATACCACAATACATTGCAGTAACATTGGTGGTGCCCCTGCTCATTTTAGGGCATCACAAAGTCCAAATAATGTGCAAATGATAGCCCCTATCGGGGCATTATGTAGCGTTTGCACCAGACCAGTGAATAATTAGCAGGTTTGCCATCTGGGCTTCTTTCATTTTTTTAATGCCTTGCTATGTGCAGAGAGCACTCACCCACCCTGCCCTGGCTTCTCCCCATCTGGCTGACAGAATCAGTGGCTGCACAATCCCTTTTCCACCAGCATCATCATGGGTGCACTGCTTTGCATGTGTGTCATGCCTTCCCACTCCCCTCAGTCACCGGCTCCGGGAGTGGGAGGAAGCACACTTACATGAGGCAATGTCCCACTCCCTGCCTCCTGAATCCTCCTTTCTTTTGCATTCCATGGGGCCCCAGGGCCTACCAGCTAGTAGTTAGCCCAGGAGGTCTTCTTCCTGACACTCAGAAGAGGCGGCCCCACACATGCCTCAAGCTAAAAAAAGGGGAAATATTGGCTATATTTGGCTCATTGTGCTCTTGGTGGCCAATTCTATTTACCTAGTTTTTTTCAGCAGGCCACCCAGACTCCAAAAGGGCCCACTCTGTGGGAAGCTATTTTTAATGGTCCCTCATGCCATCTTCCTCCTCTGCTTGCCTCCCCATGCTTCACGGCTTCCTGGCCATCTTGCAGTGCACACAGGGTTGCAGTAGACTCCAGGTCATCAGTCAACGGGTGCCCTGGAGGTAAAAGGGGGCCAGCTCCTTTGGCAATGGAGAGACTGTCTGGTCCTGGGGTCAGCTGCAGGCAAAGTCCCTTGTCTATCTTTGTGGGGCATCAGGGGGCTTCTCCTTCCATCCGTCCATGATTCTGCTGTTGTCTTCCATGGCAAGGCTTTTGCTTACTGTCTCTCTCTTATGGAAGAATTTCTATGTGAAGGTTGAAAGTTCTAGATGCCAGGCACCGCAGGCTTTTCTAGGATACCACATCCTCTCTCCTACTTTGCCCCAAACATCCTACACATCATTTTGGGACAATATATTTATGCAGATCCCTTCTTCCCCTGTTCAGAGCACCCTTCATCCACCCAGATGTGTTGCTATTTATAGATGAGCGCTCGGCATTGACTCCAGCGGCTTTGATAGGAACACGCTGTAAGCAGAATAAGTATGGGCGAAATTTGCGAATTCGTGCGAACTTGCGAATTATTTTATTTTGGCGTGTTCGCAGGTTTTTTTTTTCAGCGCGGCTACCGCGAACGTACCTATGCAGTCGTTTTTTTGGACGTGACCATCTTGTTCGCGGGAGGAAAACAACTCGGGAAACTCTGAATCAAGGTAAGTCAACCCAGCGCGCGCGAGATTGTATTTTTGAAGCGTGAACAAGCAAAAAAAAATTACGAACTTGCGAATTGCGGATTGTTTGGCAATTTCACGTGATTCGCGGAACACGAAATTGCCAAAAATCTGCACATTTCGCGAGCGGAACTAATTTTCAGCCCATGCCTAAAGCAGAATCTTGATTTCCTCAAATGATTCACTGTTTAGCTCACTTTGGATTTAAAATCCACCTGACATGAGCCGGCTCGCCATCAGGACACTTGGCTCTCATTTCAACCTGAGCTACATAGTGATTGATTCACCCTTGAGGTCATACCCATTGATTTACTGACCTTCCTACTATAACAGACCACGGATGGGACTCTTTTGCACCTTTTTCACCTCTGTCAAAGGAGCCTATTGGTCCACATTCCCTCTGTGATTCCATCGTTAATTTCCTTTGGATAAAATTGCCTCCCCTGTCCTGAAGAAGACCCCGATTTAAGAACCCAACGCACCTTACTATTTGATGGGGTCGAAACGTCGACTGTATTTTACTACCTGTACTGATTTTGTCATACAACTGGGATAGCAGTAATTGTGTTACTGTATCTGACAAACTTGATTGTATTTATAGATACGTTGTGGCCTCATTGCCTATCAGACAGGTCTCCTTTTATAAGACACGGTGAATACTGTATATACAGTCCCCTCTTTCACGATTCTGAAACATTGACAAGCACTTCCTTTGAGTACTTCCCTAACTGGAGCACCTTTGCACATGTTTTTTCTAGATGCATGATTTATTAATGCAATGATAAATAGTGAAGTGAACTTTTGAAATTGTCTTTCTATTCTTAAAATTAATGACATGGGCGATGTGACAATTGTTAATTAGGCTCTCCACTGCGACCCCCTGTTTTTCTGTAATGCTATTGTAATGGGCAACCCCTCCCTTGCAATCACTCCAAACCAGTTGTGGGATAGCTCTTTCTTTCACTGATTTTGGAGCCAAGTTCAATTTTTCAATTTATAATCTTTATTCGGTTCTTAAAAAGACACCATAAAAGCACATGCACAAAATACACAGTAAAAAATGTTTTAACGAAGTAATTTTCCATATATATATATATATATATATTTTTTAAAAAAGATTATAAAAAAGATAAGATTGTCTGTCATCCTTATTCTTAAAAGAAGGGGAACAAGAGTTAATTGTTCAAGTGGGCAGATAATATTAGGGTCCAGATTCTCTGGTATTCCTCAACCGTATTGCCATCCGGATAAAATTTATGGTACAAAAAAGAGTGTAAGCATCCTCGGCTTCCTGTAAGAACTTCAAGGCCAATTTTGCGTGTTTGAATTTTAGGTCTTTCAGAATCCCCACCAAGAACTTGCGTCTTGGGACAGTGTAGAATGGGCACAATAAAACAAAGTGAAGGGTGTCCTGCGGAGACCTATGGTCGCAGCCGCAGGGACCCTTCTCTGCCACTGTACGGGTGAACCCGACTGGAACCGCGAAGATGTGGTGAAGCATGTTGAGTCTGAAGCGGGTCATCATGTACCGATCTTGGGCGTTATACATGACCCTCAAGTAAAGTTCCATTCCTTGCTTTGTTATAAGCTCATTGTAACATGCACTAGTGGGTTTCTGGCTTTCTTTCTCTGACCTTAAAGCTTGAAGCCGAGCCGGGAAAAGTTTTTTCACCAGAGATTTACTCTCGTTTGTTAGACGGTCTGGGGCTGTGAAGAAGTTTGTGCAGTCAATCTCAGCTAGTGATTTTTCCACGTACTTCAGCCAGGGAATGACTAGGCCTTTATCTCGTGTGAGGCAGTCCAGTATGATTTGTCTTGTTAGGGCCGCCTCAGGATTAGTCCATATTTTGACCCATGCCAAGAGAGGTTTAATTTTAATCTTGTCTTCTAAGAAGGGTTCTCCCAGTTCCTCATGAATGATGTGAGCCGATACGCTCTGGGGCACTTTCAGGATTCTTCGTAGGAATTTATTTTCTTCTGTCTGGATTTGCTGTACTTTATTATCCAGGAAACCCCACACTTCTGCCCCGTAGGATGCCTTCGTGCAGCAGATTGACCTATACAGATTCAATATTTGTTCTGGAGACCATCTTCCTAGTCTTTGGCCATACCCCATGATGGCTCCTACTGATGCTGCCAGTTTTATTGAGTGTTTTTCTACCAGGGGTTTGAAGTTAAGATGATCATCGAACAATACCCCCAAGTATTGGAGCCAAGTTGACTAGCGAGACAAAGGAAGGGGGTTAAGCTGGTGTCACATTTTTGTGCATGTGACAGGGCAAGCCACTTTGAAGTGGCACAGCCTCCAGGCCATCCTGTCAAGGGAAGGCCAGCTCCTACACACACCTAAGACCTTTGTCCTCTGTCTGAAAGCAGTCCACATTGAAGCACAGGGGAGTCATCCAGCTGCTAGGTGACAGTTGAATGCTTTCAAACGTTAGGAAGGAAAATGGTAACTTTATAAAGGTGCCTTTTTCTCAATAGGTAGACTATATTTGATGTCACCATTAAATTAGACTTTGAACAGCTTTGAATATGAGTCCTTGAATCTGTTCTTTAGCTGCTACCGCTCTGAATTCAGCATGTATTAAATGTAACCATGCAGTCCAGTGTTTCTCTATTGTACCAGCTAGCCTTGTATAGTGAAAATATCTTTTGGTACTATTTCACTTTAAGGACATGTTCAGTATTACCTTTTACATGTCCTACGAGTAAATACAATGCACTCTGCCTTTATGGAAAATAAAGCAGACTTATATTAAAATCCAGAGACTTGTAAGCATACTCAGTCCACTTACCTTGACATTACTGAGAGTAAGACATGGGTAGTGAGACTTACTCACAGTTATGGTCCAAATATAATGTAATAGTGTATTAAATGGTCTAAAACCTAGATGCATATGGTAATATCTAAACAAAATCACAATGTATCTCCATCTCAATACATTTTCTTTTTGTCTGTGAAAGGATAGTATTTAGAACTTTATTATACATTGTTTTCATACTTACATTAACACTTTCATAGTTTCTAAATTGGAGGGATATGCTGTCTACAGACGACAACCGCCACATTTTGTTCCTCTGCTGTTTGTTTCCTTTCTAGTCTTGAGGTAATACAGAAGGCAACCCTGCATATGTAAACACAGGCAGGTGTATCTGGTCATCTGAATGTAGTTTGTGGCAACTGCAATGCATTACATTGAGAAGACAACTGCCTCATAACACAACTGGCTAAACTTTTTGAACCTGCAGGATGCTGGTGGGCAGTGAATCATTAACCAAATGTTTGAGTCTGACCATACCAAGTTGTTGAATACCATTTGGGCCTTGACTAGCATTAGCCCCATTGCTACTTGTGCCTCCAAAGTTGAAACTGTTGCTGACTGTTTCCTCTTGGCTAGAATAAGATCAGAAGGCCTCTGAGAAGCTCTGCTTGCATTCCTTGCTGCTGTTTACCTTGCTTGCACAGAAGTCCCTAGTCAGCCCAGTGAGTACAGAAACAAAGACATATCATCAAAACAGAGACAATGGATCCGTTCATTCATACCACTCACCAAAGGAAGACCCCACCCAAGACATCTACGTATATGACATGTACAGTCTCCAATTGCCCTGCTATTGTCATTATTGGACTGTCTACTGATTCAATGTCATTAATGTATAAAACATAGCTCCTGCAGTCTATATCAGACTTTGGCTTCAAAATATTTTAATGTATGGCCATGTCTTGGATAGTCAAGCTGATGGTAATTCCATGTATGATAACATTGTACTATTTAGATTCTCATTAAGTATTGGTGATGGGGTTTTAGGTAGCCATTTTTGTATTTCAAATCCAGGTTGTGTGACAGTTTGTCTTCATTAATACTTTTTCTTGCATTTGTGTTTACGTAGTGCATGATCTTTGGTGGCTTTAGCCTGTCTAAAGACACAGTGCTGCTCACTTGTTTTACTTTGATGTCATGATAACATTTCTGATTTGTGACATTTTGTGTATACCTCTTAAGTTCAGCACTTACAAACCAAATGTTATATTCTGCCCCCTTATCATACCACTCTTCTTTGAGATTCCAGAGTTTTCTGTTGTGCATTGAGCCCTACGTTCAACCCTACTTTCAGCTTCTATATTGTTGTAGACCAAGATGTTGACTGCTTATGAAATTTTGTTTACAGGACAGCTGGGGCCATGCACACAAAGACATCCAACTATTAGCCTTCATAAAAAGTAAAATCCTTGTTTTCAATATTTTGACTGTGTATTTGTTGCCATGGTCCTACACCTGGTGGAGTTGCCATTTAGCCTGGTTGAAAGGGACCAGAAGTGGGCCAATGAGAACCTCTTTGTACCTCCAGGCCTAATACAATTATGTGAGCCAGCCACATCTTTATTGTATTTGATTCCCCGTGAGTGTGAAGCCTCTTGCCTTAAAACTCTAAGGCCTCCATTTTTTGTGATAGCCTTATTTAGGGTATCCTGCATCACTAAGCATAAACTAATGAGGCAGGGTTGTTTCCCTTTGTTCAGTAAATGCTCTTTTCTGACTCTGAAACATTGTCATTTTATTCTTTTAGGCCACCAGGCACACTGGTTTGCATATGCCATTTTGATTGGTTTGTTTCTTAATTTCTCTGCTTTATTTGTTTTATTGTGTTTCTAGTTATTCACTTGAATTAGGGATGTAAACAGTAAACATTTCTGGCTCATAAAACTTGATTTCATTCTGGCCACCTAATTGTGGCCAGAATTCTACTTTTGGGTTGGAAACATTAATGGTAAGAATTGGCAGGTATACATCCCATAAGTATGTGTGCAGATTTTTGGTTCCAGAATGTTGTATAATTGCATATACAATTACTCAGTTACACTTTTAATGTGAAATGGGATTTGGCATTATCTCGCGTGACATTTCTCATGAGAGAGTAAACTAAAACCTGTCGAACAATACCAGTATGTTTGAGTAACAAATGTCTCTTGATGAGATTTTGTCTACACAAATGAGTCTCTCACATGTAAACATAAGGTGGAATTGTGTAATGCACAATTTCCAGTGATTTCAGGAGTTGTGGTTAATGCAAAATTTGTGAATTATAAAATGTCCCCATAATGATAAACATTTCTCAGAGGCCCACCTTTAGGGCCCATAACTGCCAATGCTGATCCAAAGTGTGCACTGGATTTGTAAGGAGTGTGCTGACAATAGCAGACAATGAGCGCCATCATCTGGTTCACTGCATCAGAGAGCATGATCCAGGCATGCAGAGGTAGTCAAGAAATGAGCAAAGATTATCTTCTTGTTGCCCTGCCCCTCAACTAGCCGCAGGTTCAGATTGCTAATCTGGGTCTGTGAAACAGCATTTGTGGTTATAAAAAGAGCAATTGGACATTTTTAAAGGCATTGCAAACGTGTGGTCTAGTGTCTGCAAAATTAGCCTATTATTTGCAAGAATAAGTTTTAACCAGCATTTAAACAGCATGTAATTCCGGTGCTTTCAAGTTTATTGAACTTGGTAGGTATTTGTTCAGTGGAAAGTTTCAATTAATTGTAAAATAATCCAAAGGTGTTCCTTCTTGTTATCATCTGTACCTAAACACATTAAGTTTCACCTTACAACTATTATTATTTGAAGATGATGCACTAATAGTTTGAAACATAGGTAAGGTTTTTCAAGTTTTGTAAATGAATTTGAAATGTTTGTCCACAGAAAAAATCTGAATATTAACATCATAAACATTGTTGTAAAGTAAATGAGTGCTGCGCAAAATATAAAAAACTATTTTTCCTGAGCTGTGAAAATAAAGAAATAGTCAATTTCGGTAACTATCTTTGACTAAGATCTGCAGTACAACATCTTGGAGGAACAACTTTAGTGTTTAGTTGGAAAGGAACTCTCCAGTGGAAGATGAACCTAAGGCCAACAACACAAAAATCAACTGCCCAGGCACCTTATTGGTAGGATCTTTGTAAGGGGCATAATCTGTCAAATACTCCCTGTCAAATGTTCTTTTTTAAAAAAAAAAAAAATGACAACCTGTAAGCAATTTTGTTTAATTTGTATTGGGCTAGAATTTCCTGAGTTATGTTAGTATAGCTGAAAAATGTTTTACAGTGGGTGGAAATTCGGGCAAAACAGGCACCAAATGTGATATTTTGATAATGGTATGATGCACACTATTGCAATACTTCTTCGCTTAAATCCAATAAATTGTTTAGAGGAGCTTGACATCTTTCTCTCTAAGCGCACGAAATACAAAAACAAACCTGTTAAGTTCTATACAGAAGGTTAACAGGATCACTTGACAAGCCAAAGGCTTGTTGATTAGGCCATATATCTGGGATTGCTTACATCCACATCAGTAGGAGACCTGAACTGGCAATTTGAGCTCTTAATTTCCTAGAGGAACAGGACCAATTTTGATTTTCATATTGTTGGTCTCTGTGTAAAGTGAGCAAGTGGGTGAAGAACAGTGGCCTGAAATGCAACATAAGTGGTCCTTCAATAATTCTCCATGTTTTTTTTTAAAGTAGAGAATCTAAGTGTGATGGATATTCACAGACAGTGATCCCAGTTTGCAGTAGTATTCAAGCTGCAGCTAATTCACGAGGCCTAAGTATGCAACAACTGGCTACAATTGCCTATTTTCCCAGCTGGCAGGGACTTGGACCAGGCGTTCAGGAACCAAGGCATTGAATGCAGCCCAACAAATTGCCAAGTGGCTAGCATTCATTAGAACATGCCTTTTATCCCTTTGTTTTTCATTGCTGTAGGCTCCCCTGATGTGACCCACATGCCCAGACATGGGTGCTCACTGCACCTTAGCACTCAAGCGTTAACTCACCGATGAGGCACAAGCAGGCTAGAATTGGTCAGATTTGCTTATTTTCTTGTCAATAGGAGACCTGAAATGGTAGTTTAGACTGCATGTAGGACCTGGCCCTTTTTACAAGGTATCTTTCAAATTCTTGCCTTCTGTTGTTAAACCTGTTTTTCCTGGCATTAGGACTCTGCAAACGTTTTTCCAGGTAACAGTGGTAAAGTGTCTGTGAGCTCTCCCTAAAACATGGTAGAATTCAGGGACAGTTTCTTCATTAATGCTCTGGGCTGCACTCCTCTGAAATTCCTACAGTTTACCTACAAATTGATTTATTTATTTGAGATTCAATTGCATCTCTAAACAAATCAATGTATTTAAGTCTGGGCTGTGTGTCCCAGGCTGCCTGCCCCGCCTTCCTCTGATGCAGAAGAGGGAAGCCAGGCAGTAAACAAATGCATGACGTATTGCCATTGTAGTCTATAGTGGTATCCAGCGCAAACCAGTGACGTTGCAGGTTTCAGGCATTGAAGTCTGCATCCTTGAGTAAGACCAGACTGCTCTCATTCACAGGCACAGATCCTACTCTTTCCCATTCATCACACAGTAGAATTGAATGCAAGTATGTGTGATTTGACTCCGATGTCTAGCAAAAGTAGCTCCTTGTCCTCGGTTAAGGGTAGGTGGTATAATGCTAATCTCATGTTATGTGTATTGTATTGAGACCCCTAGTCACGCTGACCTTCCCATTGTGACACCTCATGCCCTGGCTGCAGGATGCTGGCCCATTTAGAAGTGGAGCTGCTGTATTTGTTCCCCTATAAAAATGTATCCAAAAGACAATAAGCTACTTTGTTCCCTTGCAAAGGTAATTCAAATATCAGAGTCAAGCATAAAGGGAGAAATATGTGCATATAGTAAAGATAGTTAAAATCTGTATGGCATTAGAACTGGCCCTATCTTCATGTCCTTTATATTAATGCCAAAAACATGGATTAATTGAATTATGAAAAATGAATGTTAAAATCATGAATATAATGCATGTAAGTGATTTGGTTCCTCTTTTATTTCACATGTTTTGCTTAACGCCTTCCGTGCTCCCATCGGCCAACGGACGTCACGAGCACTACCTGGCTAGTGTTGCGCACGTCCGTTGACTGACGCGGCCCGCCTACTCTTTCAAACTGCCGCACCACGGCGGAATTCGCGCAGCGGTTACGCGGTTAATCTTGCAATCCCTAAGAATGTTAGCTATTTCGTGTTGTGTTTTAGATTTTTGTGTGCACCTTATTGCTCTTGTATAGTGCATACCTTGAGTTGTGCCTGGTATTTATGAGAGCTATGTTTGCTGAACCTAAAGGCAAAGCAGGGTGCCTGTCAGTCGGTTGGCCTCTCTACATAGCACACAGAACAATGGTCATGTATTCCAGTTGCGATTGAAATTCTGTGGAAATGTGTGTGAAGGGGGTGCACAGCTGTCAAAATATTGACAAGGCAAAAGTAAAAGAAAATTAAGTGTTTAAATGTGAGTGAGGGCAATGTCTGTTCGGGAGTGGTGAAGTGAGGGAAATGCAAGGAAATGCATTCGGGAGAGAGTGAAAGGAGACTGCCAAAGAGGAAAGAGATGAAGTGGACCACATGTGCAGAGAAAAAAAGCATACATATCTAACATAAAGAACACATAACTGAAGGCCAATACTACTCCTACAGGCATCGATAACATTTACTTCACAGTCTCACAATTTCGAAATAGAAATATTTCCAATGTTAATTATTTATAACAAATTCTTGTTACTCATTTTTCTAAAACAGCTAACAAACGCTGACAAAGCTGATAGTATTAGCAGGTTTTAGGTGTGTGTCAGTTGGTGTGTTATACATCTGGATGCATTAAAATTTCATAGAGAAACCAAAATGCCAGTCGGGTGGCACACTATGGGAATCATAGAAATTTATTTTACATGTTTCCTTTTAAAGAACTCCCACTTTTTTGTATCCTATTTAAAAACCTGTCTGTACATATTTATAAATGAGAGATTGCAGCCAGGACCTATGGGTGGTACCAGAAGCCTAGTTAGAGCATTTTCTTCCAAAGTGAATGCTGCATGTAGGGCAAGACACTGGACAAGCTCCCACTTTAAAGGGACAGAAGTTGTTGCACTGTACATTTTGCATATTACAGTAAATGTTGAACACATTAATGCAGTAGTATATGGGGTAGTTTTTAATGTGATTAATATTTCAAGACTATACGTTACCACTGTTTTAGACATCGTGCTTTCTCACTAAATTAATTTGCTTTAAGATGCATCATTTTCCAATCTTTAAAAATATATTCTCATGAGGGGCACCCCCTTGGGTTCCGGATTTTTTCCATTAAGCTTGCTTGCTCCGCTTCCGACATAAAAGACATACCCAACTTTTACGCCCCACCCCTTTCAAATGTCACCAGCCACAACTGGTAGAATTGGTCTTTACCTGATTGGTAAATTTAATTTAGTTATAAGTTCCTAGGCAATGGTACTACATGTACACAGGTCCTGTAAATTAAATGTTACTAGTGAGCAGCAGCACTCATGCCACCCTCTAAAGTGGCCTTTTAAAATAGGTTTTAGGCCTGCCACCTTAGCCTTTAGTGCAGTTTTAAGGGTTCATAGTATAGGTTGCATTATATTTAAAAAGTATGACATGTATTTTAACGTTTTACATGTCCCAACAGTAAAAAACTCCCAAAGACTTTTTCCACTGCAGTAAAGCCTGTCTTTCCCATTGACTAACAATTGGTTATCTTATTACAAATAATAAATGTTAGCTTTGGATTGGGAGAAGAGATAGATATGATGTTCACACTCAAGTTTTAATTTGAAGTTCTCTTCAGTGGTAAAATCCGACTTTAGCTCACAATTCTGAAAATGCCTTTTTTAGGAAACATTTTTGTTGCAAGCATTTGTGCTTCCTGCCAGTGTCCTGTCACGTGACTGGAAATGGCTATGCTGTTAAGCTTTGCGTTTTGATTCCAGGCAATAACACAAAGGGTACACAGGTGTGGAAAGGATTGGGCATCATGACAGGATGACTGGGGGAGCTGTACCCAGCCCCGCTAACACTTCAAATGGCTTTGCCTCCTGCGTTCACAAAGGAACCTGACACTGTGCCTGGCTTTTGTCATCCCAGACAGTTTGGAGCCTTGGAAAAGGAGAAGAACTTTCCAGAACCAGATGTGGGTTTTAGGACGGGGAATACCCCCCACACAGAGGCTCGCACCGGGCATAAGTGTTGTACCCCCCCCCCCAAGCCACCCTCATAATACTCCTGGACCTATGGAATTTACAGGAGGACTTCCCTGCTTTCAGAACACTGCCATACTGCTTGCGAGACTGCCTTGTTGTCTGTGAAGGAAGACTTGACCTGCTTGACTTCGTCCTAAGCTAACTAGACATAGTCCAAGTGTCAGTTGGCTGACATCCTGTGTGAGTTACAGGACACAGCAAGCTTCAGAGGCCTCCCTGCAACTGCCTAGCTGACCTATTGCAACTGGACCTGCCTGGTCCCTGCTGGCCTCTGCTGGAGTGAGTACCTGAACCCTAAAATGTCCTCAGGTCCGGGACACTAGGTTAGCTTCAAGTGAATTCCTTCTAAAGTATAGGCTCCTCATGCTCAGGATTGGGCCAGTTCGTGCCAATACTGTGCTGCCCATGATGATTGCCAACACAAAGCTCTAGTGACGCCTGCTCATCACGTCACAGTGACCACAATTGATGACTGGCAATGCTTGACCTATACTTTGTGCTACAGCAAAGATGTCACACAACGACCCTAAGCAGGGCAGTATACCATTTCACTCGCTTTTAGCAAACTTAAAAGTGTAAGACTTTTGGTAGTCTCAGAATTTGAATGTAATTCTATTTGAAAACTTTGAGACAAGCAGTCTAGCAAGTATTTATCAACTTATATGAAAAATAATTCGTATTGGAATATACGTATGTATTATAACTATAACTTTGTAAATATTTTTACGGCTTTTAATAGGCAAAAAAAGAAAAGACCACATTCTATGTCATAAAACAGTCATTATTTTTTTGCAGACTGGTTTGTGAGTTGGGCTTCAATTTGTGATGTAACTGATGTATTAATTAGTTGCATCACAACATTCTCATTTGCATAAGGTAAAGTATGTGGGAGGAAAGAGGCGTTTTGAGACCGTCTGTATATGCCTAAGCCGCAAGGATGCAGGCCAGCAGACTGTCATCCATGAGTCCATATTTCTTGCATGCAAACATTGTTGCTTATTTTAATCAGACCATGTACTTTAAAGGCTCAGGGCTTGTATTTTTAAATAAAAATCTTTATATGCAGGGAATGACATGGCATGGCATGTAGTGCTTCTCTGGACTATGCATTGTGAGCAAAGATGTCTGCCATCATCCACAAAGTGGAAGCTGTCCCAGCGATCAGCTTCCATTTTCCAAATCAGATAGTGCCACAAGTTGGGTGCTAGTAACTTTCAATAGTTTATGACCACAATTGCATTTTCAAAACATTGATACATGGCATTCTGAAGTGAGAGAGGAGGGTAGTACCCCGTTACGGACCCCTCCTCTTTGTGATTCGTAATGGGTCATAAAAGTATTTCCTGGCTTATTCGAATTAGAAGTGTGTTTAAAAAGAAAAAAAAAAGGGTATGATAACTGCATACAAGATAAAAGAAGTGAATCACAATAGGCATGAACTACCAGGTAAGTCTGAAATAATGCATACCTTATACTATTCGTATCAATGATACTGACAAAAGTACTGTCAGGATGACAAAGATGCAAACCTGAACATGTGGTAAGTAAGTCAGCAACAGTGCTTAAATTGAGCCGGTGGGTTCCGGTGCTCGGCACCAGCACTTAATTGTTAACACCGGCATGTGTGACAGTCTGCCACAAGGTGGCATTGTGTAGCTAATTTAGAGATGAGCACAGCAACAGCTAATTATTAATTCAATCTACATTAGAAATTACTTTTTCCTGCTGCCCAAGACAATCATATAGCTTTGAGGGTCTGAACTATTCTGAATTACCAAGCTTTTAGGGGTGTGATGCTTAAGTTATGTTGTTACTATCATTGGCAGCATGCCAGGTGCAATGTGTGGTGCAAGCTGCAGTGGCCTCCTGACGTGAGCCCTGGCACTTTTTTTTTTTTTTTTTACAAATTAAGCACTGGCGTAGCAACATTTGGTTAAAAAGGTATCAACAATATGGACAACAGGCAAAGATAACAGCAAATAAATCTTGGGAGGAAAAGGTACACAAGAGAGGAAAAAATTAATAAGGGGGGAAGGAAAACAACAAGAAACCAAAAAAACCATAGCAATCGGTCACTTGGTGGTCACTACATCTAAGCAGGAAATATTGAGACAGTGTACTCGGGCCAGGGGACATATTTATCCACTAGAGCCCATTCAATAACATCCACATCTCGCAAGAGCACCAACTCGGTCCCATTAAACCGCATCTCACCCCCAGTGAGAATACTAGATCCTTTTCATGTTTTGCTGTATCTTCATTTATTGGAAACATTTGGGGCACTGTTAACTGGGTTTGATAAACTAAATATTATTTAGCTTTCATTTTTATAAATTACACTTTATTTTATTATGATACTAGTATATGCTATATTTGCTGATTATATCATAATATAGTGTATAATTGTTGAATAGATTGTTTATTTGAAATGCTAATATGTTAATTTCTTTAACACCAAGGGTTGATTTGATTTTGGTATCAATACTTCACATGTTCTGTTAATTATCGTAAGGATACGTTTTCAATCCTCAAATTTGAAATGAGGTGCTGGCTGAGTTTACTGATACATTGTGGGAATTAATGCAATATTCAGTGCGTGCTCACCCTCGTACCTTTAACAACCTTGAGTAAAATGTAAAACTAGAATGGCCTATTTTTTGCATTTCAAAATAAGTAAATGCAGACCTTGTTTCGGTTCCTTTGATAGTACCCTACCTTATTATCTAGTCATTGTTTTTAATTCAGTGGACCTCTGCCTTTCAACTTCCATTTGTCACTCACTATTGAAAACATGTGTTCATGTGTTCAGAAATCAATAATTAACAATGATGTTTAAAACAAGTCTTTGGTGTTATTAAAGTATTTGCTATTTACTACGCCATTTTAAACCCAAATTTTCTTTCTTCTTTATCTCTGGAAGTTTTCACTGGCAGACTGGGAAAGTGTGAAGAAAGTAGGTACCTTTTTATGTAACTTTATAAATACCCTTGTTGTGATATTCAAGCCTGTGATATTCCTTGAATTGCTCACAATAATGATTCAAACAGCTATTTATCCAGAAAAAATGCAGACAATTGTACACTACAGCAAATCACAACATAGAATTTCACAAGAGCCTATTTCAATTAGAATGTAGTAAGGATATTTTATGTTTACATTAGGTGAGCAGCATTAGCAATGTACACTAAATTAATATATGCTGTGCAAGAACATATTAAACTATGATTATTAATGTTAATGTAACACCAAGTGTCTAATTTAGACTGAGTGGCAATTGGAAATACTATGATTTCATGAGAAAATGCTACATCCATCTGAGAATCCACTAGCAGGATTTCTTTTACCATAGAGCTAGTATGTATGAAGACATTCCTCTAGAACAGTGGTTCTTAACCTGTGTTTCGAGAACCCCTGAAGGGCGGGGGGGAGGGTAATTAAACCTAACAAATTAAAATTACTACAGTGTATCAAAATAAAGAATAAAAACAGAAAACTTGAAACCTTTTTCTACATTTGATAGCAAATTAAAAAGAAATATTTCAATATTTGAGCATTTGTTTGGTGTATACTTATTTTTGCATGTGTTTAGTTTTGAGGGTCAAATCATAGATAGTACTTAGGACGGAGGTCCCCAGCATCCAATAATTACTCACTGGCGGTCCCCAGATTCCAGTAATGATTCAGTGGGGGCCCACAGAAGTCGAAAAGGTTAACAACCGCTGACCTAGAAGATTCCCCTACAGATTTACTACTTGGGCTAGAAATTTAAGTATTTCCCTTACCTTTCAATTCTAAACTAGGCTCTAGGTGCATGGTACATAAATAGAAAATCAAAGTTCAATTGCCATTTTGCAGTAGATTCAACAGTAAACATCCTTAGGTATTATTACAGTACCCCCTGCTTTTGTGTACTGAGCAAAAACATAAGACATATATCTCTCCTAGTTGTACTATTAAAATAGAGAGCATGCACAGTGTACACATTATGCTGACATTGGACAAGAATATATAACAAGTTTTGCTAACCGAGTGTTGATGAATCGTATATTAAAAAAATTACAAAAGCCTAGTTTTATATAATATGTAATGTTGAAAACCAGAATAGGATAAATGCAACATTGGTTAAAGCTCAATTACCGTATGGCATAGCGTTTTTAAGTCCAAGGGTACACATTGTGTTGAAGTTTAGGTTGATTGTCTGAACCCGACACTTTCATTTAAGAGTAATGTCTTCTTTTATAATAAGTGATTGCTCCTACTAGCCCCATTCAATCGTAATCTTATTTAACAGTTTGTTTGTGAAAGATTTATGTGAACCTGTCTCATTTCTTTTGTGAGGGGGGCTTTGCTACACACTATTTCCTTCTTAGCAATGCATGTTAACATGACAATATTTAAATTCCACCCCAGCATTAAGGGTCTGAAGCCAAAGGCGAGGGGCTTTAACAAGGGAGCTGGACTTTAATGCCGGTAAAGCCCAGCTACGGAGGGATATGCGGCTGTTATAACAATCTAAAAACTAGAGGACAGAATGCTCAAACAAAACAAAGGCCTCAAGAAGGAGCCAGAGGGGTTTAAAATCCCTTTGGGCTCCTTGAGGCCTTTGTTCACAGCAACAGCTGTGAAAGACAACATTGGAATGCTTGAGCTCCAGCCTTCTACCACCCATTAGAAGCCCGGAGCACGCCATTGTTTTTAATTGAGCTCCCAAAATTCCACTGTTCTAATATTGCCTGACAGCCCTCTGTAGTGTGCTCTACTAGCCATCAAAGGCCTTCCCCAGCATTAAAGGCCTGAGTCGAAGTGAGCGGGCCTTTAATGGCCAGTAGATACCTCTATGGAGGGTTCTTCTGGCTATTAGAACATGCTGCCCCTAGTGAGCAGAATGGTCTAATCGGTAAAACAAATGCCTCACAGAGGTCGAGGGGGTTGAAATACCCTCAGGCTCCATGAGGCCATGGTTGACAGCAACAGCAATCATGTGTAAACGCAAAACATGTTTGCTGTTACGTACGGACCTCCTGCGCAGGCGCGACACGGAACTTGCGGAGTTTCACAGCGGTGGCAACTGCGGGGGGGGGAACGCCACCCGAATTACCGAGGCGGGCGGAGGACATGCGGAGGACACGGAACTCAGGAAGTTGAGAAGAGGGGAAGAAGAAAAGCTGGAATTAGTAGGTAAAAAGAGGGGAAAAACGCAGACTAAAAGAGAACAAGGTAACGTCAATGAGGGTTCAGGAAGAACATTGGAAAAGTTTAGAAAGATTAAAGATTAATAAAAGTGTACGGGTACCTACAATAAGGGAGATGGAGGGTAAAGAGGGGAAAAGTTCAAAAAGGGGAACAACGAGACAAGTAAGCTCAGGAGACGTAGGAATGCCTAGGTGCAGCAAGGCCC
The DNA here is from genome assembly GCF_964261635.1 of Lissotriton helveticus. NCBI lineage: Eukaryota > Metazoa > Chordata > Amphibia > Caudata > Salamandridae > Lissotriton > Lissotriton helveticus. The sequence continues at coordinate 870,512,913 of NC_136068.1, read as the reverse complement.
CGGTTGAAAAGGTGAAGGGAGATCATTTGTTAATGAGACGGGAAACCAACTTAATGGGGGATACCTATAATTCAAGGCAAGCAGGTACTCAAGATTTATGGGTTTTCCTAAAACTTGATAATGATGGTAAAGGTGGGAAAAAATTGAAAAAACTCAACCCATTAAATCGATCTCAACTCGTATTCACTATGGCAAAATGTCCAAGTTTAAGGAGCATTGGCACAAAGGGCCTTAAAGAAGTAGGGTTTGTAACAAGCAGTACAGGGGGGGAAGTGACTAAGGTCCTCTTTTATTCTGCCTGGGTGAAAGATGCGGTGGAAAAAGCTAAAAATGAGCTACAAAAGGAGGGAATTAGATTGGTAAGAAAAGAGGAAATACAGGGACAGTACTTCCTGACTAACCATGCTGGTCTAGGGTTACGACAGATAAAACTAATCAACTCGAATTTGAATAACAAGGAGGATATAGCAATTACTGTAACTGACTGTGAATTTGCAGTGTATGAGGAAGATGTATTAGCCAGAAATAGGTATAAAACCCTAGCATCCCCAGACTTTAGGGAGTATGATGAAGAGGGATTTCTGAGCGAAATCGACTAGGATCGTGGGTCGTCACACAGTATATCAATCCTATCATGGAATATAAATTGTTACAAGAACATTTCGGCACAGATCGAATTCGATAAAACTATAAAGAGTAACGATATCCTGTGCCTACAGGAGATATGGCTGTGTGACGATACCCTTGAATCCTTAGTTACAGAAGGATTCGCCCAACACTCCAAAGCAGCAAAGAAAAATAACCTGAGGAGGCCATCAGGGGATCAACTTACGGTGGTCTCCTCACAGATGGCTAAGAAAATTGAAAGATTAAACTTACTTTGTGAGTGGGCGTTGGGCTGTAGAATCCTACCGCAGTAGGTAGACCCCCGTTATGAGGGCATTTGCATCATAAATGTGTATATACAGAAGGGAAAGGATCATGTATATAAGGGGAACCCGTGAAATTTAAAAGAACACCTAGAGTCCATTATCGTTAAGCATGAGAAGGACTTACTACTGGTGGTAGGTGATTTTACCATAGACTAGACCCCCGAAGGGTGGATAGTTGGTATAAAGAATTCTTAGAATCCCATAATATAGAAGTAGCAATCTTCCCTAGGGGGGAGATCTCACAGCACTCAGCTAATGGGGTCTCTGGGCATGGTATGTGCAAATGGGAGACTTAATCCAGATCGGCCAGTGGGACGGACCTTTGTGAGAGGCCAGCAACTTTGTCCAATAGACTACGTGTTTTGCCAGGCTTGGTGTTTCGATTTAATTAAAAATCTTGAGGTGATGAAAACGACAGGCAGTGACCATTTCCCCTTGAGAGTAGAATTACACATACTGAAAAGTTCAAATAGAGAGAGGGTTCTACAGGCCCATGTGGATTATCCAAAACGGCTAACAATCTGTATATCGGCAGAACATATAGAAAAGCTAAAGTCAATTCAGCAGTTGATTCCAACTGAAGAAATTCAACCTAAAGTAGGAATTCCTTGGTTCGAATTAACCATAGGCAAGCTGGCGGACTCCCTAAAGAAGGTATTCAAGACAAAAAAGTCAAGATTGGGTAGCCATACTGTTAACAAAAACAGGAAGCCCTGGTTTGACGAAGAGTGCAGGGTAGTCAAGGCACTGATAAGACAGAAGGAGAGAAGACTAAGGGCCCTGTTTAAGGTGGACTTACATCAGGCACTTCAGCAACTAAGGTTAAAATATAAAACATTAACTCGGAACAAAAACAGGATGTATAAAGATAAGTGTTGGGCAGATATGCTGGAGGTAATTGAAACCAAAGATACAAGAGGGTTCTAGAAACTAGTCCAAGAAAGTGTGGGCAGGAAAACCGGACCCTTGGTTTGTATGGTCCCCGAAGATGACTGGGTAGCCTACTTGGGAGAAATTTACGGAAAATGGAAAACACAAGAACAGCCAAGAACCCGAGATTGGCCACAAGTAAGGGATGAGATAAAGGAATTTTTCACCCCAACATATATAATTGATACTACAGCAAGTCTGAAGCTTACCCGTGCTGCAGGCCCAGATAATCTACCGGCAGTGATAATTAAAACGAGACCAGAAAGGTGGGCGGAGCTCTTTGCTAAGATGTTCCTAGTAATCCTGGAAACAGGAATCGTACCAGATAGCTGGAAGGGCGCAATTATAAGGCCAATTCATAAAAAGGGTGATCAAAAACTTCCCAAAAAAGTATAGGTTGATAAACCTCTTAGATATAGGGGAAAACGTCTTTGCAAAAATCATATTGAATGTCTTAAAAGACTGGGCAGAAGAAAACCAGATTATCCCCCCGGAACAGGGAGGGTTTAAAGCTGGTCGCTCCACAATTGATCATTGCTTTGCCCTATGGGCCATAGCACGGAAGTCGATGGAAACGCGGGGAAGCTTATTTTGTTGTTTTGTAGACTTCCATGGAGCTTTTGATCTGGTGGATAGAGAGCTACTGTGGGAGGCCTTAATTAGTTACAGAATTAAAAATGATCTACTACAGCTGATACAAATGCTCCACACTAAAAACTGGGCCCAGACAATCTTAGACATAGATGGTAGTTTATCAGGGAAAATAGAAATTGGAAATGGGCTACAGCAGGGATGTGTATTGCCCCCCTGCTGTTTTCCTTGTTCCTAGCAGATCTGCCATCGATCTTGGGTAATGCCATTGGGGCAAGCCCGAAATTAAATGGCAAGCAGATTGCATGCTTACTCTATGCCAATGACTTGGTGATCATGGACCAGACTGAGGTAGGCCAGCTAAGGAAATTGAATTTATTTAATGACTATTGTTACAGGAAAAAACTTGTGATACACATGGATAAGACCGAAACCCTGAGCTTTGGCCGTAAGAAAACTGGGTTCTCTTGGAGGATAGGGTTAGAGAAAGTGGAATCGGTTACTGAGTATAGATACTTGGGGCTATGGTTCAACAAAAGTTTGAAATGGAATACCCACCTCGAGGCGTCAAAAGTAAGAACCTCTGCTTCGATCAGCGGCCTGAAACTGTTTAATAAGGCCTATGGTGCAATGACTGACAGACCAGTGCTAAAGGCATATGCGGCTATTGTACCCCCGCAATTTTTGTATGGCGCTGAACTGTTATTTTTAAGTCGCAAGGAAAACTGGGATGTCGAGGAGGGCAAAAATTTTAAAAAGTTATTTACTCTACCCTTTTCAGCAATGGTTCAGGCCGTAAGACTGGAACTCGGTTTGACTTCATGGGGTATCCAAGTCGGTATGGCCTTATTACGCTTCTGGCAACACCTAGAAGTAGGCGTAAGCACCAAAATATCTCAATGGTGCAAAAATGAAATACAGAATAGCAAACTAAAATGGGCAAGGGAGATTAGGGGGATTATAACAAAGCTATGTAATAAGATGGGAGTTAATATACGCCCCACCGCCCAGGTGGTTAATATCGATAAGAAGACACTCAGGTTGATGGGAAAGGAAATATCCAATGTACAAGATCAAAACTACCTTGCAAGTAAAATCTCGACTGGTTTTATGGCTGCTGCCTGGAAAAATTATCAATGCTTCTCTTATATTGATAAGTTACCGGATAGTCAATTACGAAAAGAAGTGTTAAGGGTAAGAATTGGGGTAAAGCCTTGTTACATGAACAATCTGGTAAAGCGTGCAATGATAAATATTAAGGGAGGCTGCACCTGCTCCTTGGGTACCCAATGTGATCTGCCGCATATTTTGTTTGATTGCCTGAAGTTCCTGAGAGTATGAGATTAAAACAAGGACCCAGGCTGTGACACTGATGACCGAAATGGCCTATATAGGTATTGCCGTGGCCATTGGGAAATTTATGCAAAACGTGAAGGCAGTTTTATATCTTTTTAATACATTTTAGCTAGTTTTACCGCAATTTAGGTTATAGTGTTTTTTTGTTTTTAGATTGTACTTATTTTTAGGATCTATTTATGCGTGTCAATGAAATGTTCTTTGAGATGAAAATTTTATTAATGATTTCTATTGTTTGTGGCCCAATGGTCCGAATAAACGTGAAATAAACTTGAACTACCGCATGTTTGCTGTTAGTCGAGCGATTTTATTGTATGTTGGTACTTGTATTTGAACATTTCTATCTAATATTTTTGATGCCCATGTAGAATATATTTTTCATATTCACCTAAAGATCCAGTCACTACCACCTATGGGTCAATCGAATCAGATTTTATTTTGGTCATGGAAGTGCTTTTAGGTAGGGAGCCACTGCTTTCATGCAGACTCTAATAAGCATTGGGGCTGGAAAAGCCTTCTCTGCTCATTGCACCATTAATTGCAGGCTCTCCCTTGAGAAGTATATGTCTGGAGCTATCCCCATCAACTTGCCCAAAATCAAAACAAAAATGAATGTGTAGTTCTCCTAGCTGTATATATGTTTGTAACACACAGATTGAGGAAAGTTATTAAAAATCTTGTGCAATGTTCATTTTATGATGCTATGCTATTTGACTACTGAAATGATAAATGTGTAGGTCTGATATGGCCATAAAGTGTTGTGAGGTAGCCACTCTAAAGAGCAATGGGGGGAGCAAGACTTTTACAGTTAGGAGCTGCATAAGGGACCTTTTTGTTGGGGGTATGCATAAATGGCCTATTTCACTGAAGGTCTTTTCTCCTATTCCGTAAGTGGAAACCACCTACACTCACCTCAGCATTCCTCATTGTGTGTTTGAGTATTCCCATGATAACTTCAGATCCACTGGGAACCTGACTGGTTTCCTTAACTCGGATTTATGCTGCAAGCAATGTCCGAAGAGTTGTCCTTAACCGTCACGATTCATTGCGCAAGACACTGGGACCATTTGAATAGACGCACAACCTTAGTGGACATCGCAAGTAAAAGAACCCCTTGTGCGTTGGAAGTATCACCACAATTTAAAGAAACATAAGCAGGGATCATAGCCTTGGTAAAGACGTGGGACGATTTACCTTGTAAAGCGATGAAACACGTGTTGGCTGTTTTGACGGGCTGTTTGGAAGACTCAAGGATTAAAAAGAAAATGAACAAGAACTTAGTTTACATGTTGTAATTTGTGCTCACGTTCTGCACTACTTAGATAATTTTTGTGACAATAATTTGTGTGCTGGGGTGTTTTCATAGCTCAGGCTACCGGTTTTGGGGAGCTTGGTGGTTCTCCTCTCCTTGCAGCACCAAAGATAAGATATATTTTCTCATACGAATATTTGTGTCACTCTCTTTTGTAGTGCCATTTTCCTAACACAACACCACTGTCCAGTAGTGTCTGGATGTTGAAGTTAATCCAGTACTCGTGAAAAACAAGACTAAAGGGTGGATGTTGAGCATAGCCCTCTCTTCAATGTCAACCCCATAGCTTTTTGCCTTCCCCCTCCTGTTTGGCTAAATTAGATTTTGTTGGACTTAAGACTCCTGCAGTTCACCACTTCTAATCAGAGCTCAAATAAGTGTGCTCACTCCCTAAAACATGGTAACATTTTCTTACACCTAATTGACACATTAGATTTACTTCAGTTTCGAGCAAAGTGGTAGTACATGAACCCAGGGTCTAAATCTTAAATGTCACTTATTGGCCTGCTACACTTACTGGGCCACCCACTTATGTAGCCCCTTTGGGGGAACTGAGCTTTTGTTGCAGGCCCCCGCCCCCACTTGTTGCCTAGTTTTAGAAGCAACTTTGACTGAGGTGTACTGGGTCCCTACTAACCAGGTTCCCAGTACCAGTGTTCTTTCCCTAAGTGTTTCCGACAATTGACACAACTTCAGCCCCATGTAAGTCCCAAGATAATGGTAACCCTGGTACCTAGGGCATTGGAAAAGAAGAGGGTCCACTAGGGCTGCAGCAAGCATTGTGCCACCCTAGGGAACCCTCTCCAAGATCATGCACATAACCAGTGCAGGTTGCATGTCTTGGTGCAGAGGAAACTGAAGAGTAGACATGGCACACATCCCTGTGTGCCATGCCCACAGTCACTGATTGGTACATAGGTATGCCACCCCTACAGCAGGTCTTACAACCCTAAGGAAGGCTGCATTGTATCTAGCTGCCGCCTCTCTGCACTGTTCCCCAGCTGTGTTATATTTCTTTTTCTGTTATCTCTGCATTATGTACTTGTTTTTGTGAATAACTGTTGTGCTTTTAGGTGATTGTTGTGTCTGCCCCACTCTCCGTTTTCTGCCGTTGTCCTCGTGGCCACGCCCCTTTTTCGTGTCCTCCCCGCTCCCGCCTCCCAGCTGCTCCTCCCTCCCACTTGTCCATAAATGGAGACCGCGCGGCGCAGGTGAGTGTGACCTGTTCTCAGGACACCCCCGTGTTGCACGGCCCCCAGCTGTGTGTGCCCCCTCGTATGCCCTAGCTGCTGCTCGCAGCCTCGTTTCGCCCTCAGCCTGCCTCCCTAGCTGCCGCCTCTCTGCACTGTCCCCCAGCTGTGTTATATTTCTTTTTCTGTTATCTCTGCATTTTGTACTTGTTTTTGTGAATAACTGTTGTGCTTTTAGGTGATTGTTGTGTCTGCCCCGCTCTCCGTTTTCCGGCGTCGTCCTCGCGGCCACGCCCCTTTTTTGTGTCCTCCCCGCTCCCGCCTCCCAGCTGCTCCTCCCTCCCACTTGTCCATAAATGGAGACCGCGCGGCGCAGGTGAGTGTGACCTGTTCTCAGGACACCCCCGCACCGCACGGCCCCCAGCTGTGTGTGCCCCCTCGTATGCCCTAGCTGCTGCTCGCAGCCTCGTTTCACCCTCAGCCTGCCTCCCTAGCTGCCGCCTCTCTGCACTGTCCCCCTGCTGTGTTATATTTCTTTTTCTGTTATCTCTGCATTTTGTACTTGTTTTTGTGAATAACTGTTGTGCTTTTAGGTGATTGTTGTGTCTGCCCCGCTCTCCGTTTTCCACCGTCGTCCTCGTGGCCACGCCCCTTTTTCGTGTCCTCCCCACTCCCGCCTCCCAGCTGCTCCTCCCTCCCACTTAGCCATAAATGGAGACCGCACAGACACGCAGCGGGCACGCCGTTTGTGCGCCGAAGGCGCGCCAAAGGCAAGCCCGTCTGCGCCCGTCTGCGCCTGTCCGCGCCTGGACCGCGCCCAGTGCCGGAACCCCTGGCCCCCGCCGTGGCAAGACTACCCGACAGACCTACGACGCCGCCACTCTCTACGCACTCAATGCCGGCCAGAACCCTGCCTGCTACCGAGCCACCCCGAGACGTACCCACGGACCCTTCACCTGCCAAGCCTGCCGATTCACCTGCTACCGGACCAGCACCGCCAAGTCAAACACCAGCAGCAACCACCTGAAGTGCATCCTGCTCAACACCCGCTCTGTCCACAGGCACGCCGTGGAACTCTGGGACCTGCTCGACGCGACAGCACCTGACGTCGCCTTCCTCACCGAAACCTGGATGAACGCCTCCTCAGCACCCGACATCGCCATAGCCATCCCGGACTGATACAAGATCACCCGGAAGGACCGCATCAACCAGACGGGAGGAGGCATCGCCATCGTACACAATAACACCATCCGCATCTCAACTTCAAAACCTTCACCGCCGCCGAACACCTGCACTTCCAGATACACACTGACCCCAAGACCACCCTCCGAGGCACCCTCATCTACAGACCCCCGGGACCACGCACACAATTCAGCGAAGACATCGCAGACTTCATCAGCCCGTACACCCTCCCCTCCGCTGACTACATCCTCCTAGGGGACCTCAACTTCCACCTGGAGAACAACAACGACAGAAACACCACCGCCCTGCTGGACAACCTCGCCAATCTCGGACTCAAGGAACTGGTGAACACCCCCACCCACTACGCCGGCCACACGCTTGACCCCGTCTTCTCATCCAGCAAGCACATCTCCTTCAGCCACGCCACCGGACTCCACTGGACCGACCACAGCTGCGTCCACTTCAGCTTCAGAAGAACTACGACCCACCACCACCTGCGACAGGTCCCCCGCCGGAGCTGGAGCAAGATCACCGCCGAGCAGCTCACCGCCTCCCTCAGCCAGAACACCCCCACCAGCACAACGGACCCCAACGAAGCAGCCAGCAACCTCACCAAGTGGCTGACCGCCTATGCCGATGACCTCGCACCACTAAAGAACCCTCCCATTAGACCCGGCAGCAAAAAAAAACCCTGGTTCACCGACGAACTCAAGGAATCCAAGAAAAACTGCCGCACCCTCGAGAAAGTCTGGCGGCATGACCAGACCACAGACAACAGGACCGCCCTCAAGCACGCCACCCGAAAACACCATCAGCTGATCCGTGCTACCAAGAAGTCGGCACTCAAAGAACGACTAGACAACAACGCCCACGACAGCAAGGAACTCTTCAGCATCGTCAAAGAGTTCTCCAACCCCAGTGCCGGATACAACGACATCACTCCCTCGCAACACCTCTGCAACTCACTCGCCTTGTTCTTCCACCGCAAGATCGCCGACATACACAACAGCTTCGACGCACAGACAACGCACCCTACCACCGAACTAACGCCTGCCACCACCACCCTCTGCAACTGGACCCCGATCAGCACCGAAGACGCCACCTGCATGATGAACTCCATCCACTCCGGATCTCCAACCGACCCCTGCCCACACCACGTCTTCAACAAAACCGACGCCATCATCGCACCCCAACTCCGGGACATCATCAACTCCTCCTTCCACACCGCCACCTTCCCGGAGAGCTGGAAGCACGCCGAGCTGACCGCCATCCTGAAGAAACCAATGGCGGACCCCACCGACCTCAAGAACTACCATCCCATCTCGCTCCTTCCTTTTCCGGCCAAAGTCATCGAGAAGACCGTCAACAGACAGCTCGCCGCCTTCCTCGAGACAACGGTTCCCTCGACCCCTCGCAGTCCGGGTTTTGGGCCAACCACAGCACCGAGACCGCCCTAATCGCAGCCACCGACGACATCAGAACCCTGACCGACAACGGGGAAACAGCGGCCCTCATCCTCCTGGACCTCTCTGCAGCGTTTGACACTGTCTGCCACCGCACCCTAGTGAAGCGCCTCAGCAACATCGGAATCCAAGAGAAAGCACTGGAGTGGATCATCTCGTTCCTCGCCGGAAGAACCCAGAGAGTCCGCCTCCCCCCTTCAGACCTGAGGCCACCGAAGTCAGCTGCAGCGTACCACAAGGATCCTCACTCAGTCCAACCCTCTTCAACGTCTACATGAGCCCCCTCGCAGCCATCGCACGCCAACACAACCTCAACATCATCTCCTATGCCAACGACACCCAGCCGATCCTCTCCCTCACCAACGACCCCGCCACCGCCAGAGCCAAGCTACACGAAGGGATGAAAGACGTCGCCGACTGGATGAAGAACAGCCGCCTCAAACTGAACTCAGACAAGACGGAAGTCCTCATCTTGGGATCATCACCCTCCGCCTGGGACGACTCCTGGTGGCCCCCGGCCCTGGGCACCGCTCCCAAACCAACGGATCATGCACGCAACCTGGGCTTCATCCTGGACTCCTCCCTGTCGATGACCAGCCAAGTCAACGCCGTCACACCTTCATGCTTCAACACCCTGCGCATGCTCCGCAAGATCTTCAGATGGATCCCCACCGAAACCAGGAAGACCGTCACCCAAGCACTCGTCACCAGCCGACTGGACTACGGGAACACCCTCTACACCGGAACCACAGCCAAACTTCAGAAAAGACTCCAACGCATCCAGAACGCATCCGCACGTCTCATCCTGGACATCCCCCGACACAGCCACATCACCGGCCACCTGAAAGACCTGCACTGGCTCCCCGTCAGCAAGAGAATCACGTTCAGACTCCTCACCCACGCACACAAGGCCCTCCACGACCTGGGCCCCAAGTACCTCAACGACCGCATGACCTTCTACACGCCCACCCGCCAGCTACGATCGACCAGCCACGCCCTCGCCACCGTACCACGCATCCGCAGAGCCACCGCCGGAGGAAGATCATTCTCCTACCTGGCAGCCAAGACTTGGAACTCCCTCCCCACCCACCTTTGGCGAACCCAAGACCATCTCTCCTTCAGGAAGCAGCTCAAGACCTGGCTGTTCGAGCAGTAACTTCTCCCTTTCCCCCAGCGCCTTGAGACCCACCCGGGTGAGTAGCGCGCTTTACAAATGCCGTGATTGATTGATTGATAGGCTATCCTATTTTATGTTTAAACCTATAATAACGGATGAAACTCCACTAAAATAAAAATATCACTCCCCAGTGTAAACACATAAACACTGAAAAAACACCTACACAACCACAAACCAAATGTCATTCAAAAAAAGAAAAAGGAGAGTGAAAGGGTCATTCTTATATATTCCTGACAGGGCCAATAAAATATAACTTTGTTATGCAAGGTAGCAGCAAGAAAGACTGGGCTGACATTATTCTCCTTGATGTTTGTTTTTTAGGGATGTCAATAAAATATTGTTTCTTCATCCTTTTGTTTTTTTCAGGTTTGCGGTCTTTGATCTAAAGATGTAGGGTTTAGAAGCAGGTTTTAAATCTTGTTCAATTATTTTATAAACTGTAGAGAATCAGGAAATATCAAAATCATATTTGATTTTTTGGCTAGGTTTAATTCTTTAACTGATAGTTAAAATGGCTGGTTTCATAAGAATCTTTCCCAATATGGACCATCATATTTACTCACAGCGAATGGGTAAAATCCCTTGATACATCAGCCCCCCTTTTATCGCGAGTCGGTATTGATAGTAGGTAAGTTGCCAAACACCCCAGAGTTTGAACATTCAGTGCAAGGTGTTTTGACAGGTATATGTGAAAAGAGTGCTGTCCTCAAGCATCTGGGATAGTGGTGAAAACATGACACCAGACTTTTGGAAAGCATGGAACACAGTGTCACTTGGAATGCTTCTGCAAAAAGTTACTACCAAGCTCAACAAAGATCGGAGTGGTGTTGTTTGTATTTGCAGTGATTCAGCTATGATATGAAAAAGGTGTGATGACCTGTCAAAATCGATACCTTCCCTTTAAGAGATCCTTATCACTTGCTATATGTTATGCTGAAAGCATCTTTACAATCTTCAGAGTTAATGAAGAATGCTATAAACGTTTTAATCCATTCTGGTGCACTGTTATGCTATGCGCTGGAACTAAAATGCGAAAATTTCTCAATTTGTGCTTTTTGTGGCATCAAAGAAAGAGTCATCCCAACTGTGTCATTTAAATGGTGGTTCTGAATCCTAGAGGCTCTTGAGTGCTAAATTATCCATGTGGTAACCGTTTACAGACGTTTTGCTGAGTGATGATGCCAAAGGCAAGAAACGTGACTATCTTAGGTTGCATATTGTAAACTCTACTGAATTCTTAGATTTTTACAGGAAAATATGACTGATATAGTGGGCATAATAAAAAAACTAGAGTCTGAAAGCACTCTTCTCTACCAACTGTTCTGCATAATTGGTGTAGCTGTGAAACATCTCCTTGAGAGTAGGCTGTGCGAAATATTTTGTGACTGTAGCACTGCAACATGTTCCACGGTTGAGTGCTCGCCACTTGGTAAGCAAAGAAATGTTGAGGAGCAATTCAGGAAATGAGTTAGCAAATTGTATACTGGCTGTTATGTCATTGCCCAATGTTGAGAGGACCTTTTCACAGATAACATGTTACATGGGATGGAAAGAGTACGGCCAAAGACCTACTGAAGAAGTATTGTATGGTGTGCTATAATAAGTTTGATTTGCAAAACTGTATTTGGATCTCTTATAGACTGTACGTTATGTTATGTTAATTGGTTTTTGTATAGAGCTAATCTCCGGCAGGTCTCTAAGCTCTTTAGAGAGAAATGCCAGATGTCACAGACTGGTGCATGGCAGCGCAGTGAGGTAGGTCTAAACAGTGTTGAGGGCCTCCCTGAACAGGAACTTTTTGAGCTGTTTCCCGAAGGGGAGGAGTGCTGGTACCTTACACAGGTAGCCAGAGGATAGGCACATTGTCTATATACCATGCACTATTGCAGAAAGCAAGCAATAATAAAAGTGAAAGTTCCATAAACACCAGAAAAACACTGTTGATTCAATGGCACAAAAATGTGTAACCACTGACAAGCATTCTTTTTTAAGGTTTTGATCTCACTTAAAAACATTGGGGGAAACAACACCAGAATTTACCAAAAATTGAAACTGAAAATGGGAAAGCTTAACTATATCCCATTGTAGACATGTATGCCTTAGTGAATAGGTCTTCACAATCTCCCAGTCCATTCTTGGAATTGTAAGTGCATAGGGAAGCCAAAAAGAGACCATAGGCTGGATACTTGTGAGTACGACTTCACCAGCTTCATGATGGCTTCACTGTACCCAGAGATGTTTGGTACCAAGTATCTTGTCTTAATAAATCCTCACTGATGCCAGTTTTGGACTCATTAATAAATATGCACAGGGGACAACTTATAGGGTCCCCTGAAAACCAATCTGCTACTAGTGTAGATTCTGACTGGCTCCGCAAGCCTGTCACCACTAGATATGTTTCTTACCTCAGGGGGTGAAAGCCTATGCACTCAAGGAATAGAAACAATGCCTGCTCTCGGCAGAGGTGCTTCACACATTCTCCAGGAAAGGATTGCATTCTAGGACGGGAATCTTCAAAGGCGATTCTGCCTTTATAATGCAATCCGTGCTCCTCAAGGTAGTGGAGGATGCCAGCCCCTCTCTAGCCCCACTTTGGGTGGGAAAATTAGTTAGATTTGGAGGTGGCTTCACATTCAGCTAGCACCACCCCTAAGGTGGGACAAGCAATATGGACCCCTCTTTTCCAATTCCTCCATCTTGTGTTGGAAGGAATTAGCCAATTAGGATCAGGGTTGTGTCCACTCCCCAACGGAAGTGGTCAAATAGAGGGTGTAGACACCCTAAAGGTAGGTAGCCCATTGGCTACTACCTGTCACTCCCTGTAATGTCCCTAAATTTAGTAATTATGTGGCACCCCTTGACCCTTAACTTCAGATTCTTTGGACCTAAAGAAGACATGGACAAAGAAGCTGCTGACCCAAGAACGGAGCTCCTGCTGCAGAATTTTGGCGCAAAACCCTGCCTGTTGCCGCAAGGAGTTGACCATTGTGGTGTGCTGTCTCATCCTACTGATGTGAGGCCTACAGATCCCTAAAGCACTTCCAACCCTTCGACAATCACCACAGAACTCCCTAAGAGTAGAGGAACCACTCCCCTGCAGTCCGCAGGCACCAATCTCGCAGAGTCCAACTTACTGACCTGCCGTCCCTGTGATGCTGATGCAGCAACCAAACAAGAAGTGGTACACCAGCTCCAGAGGGTCAGACTTGTCTCCCCACCAAGTGAAAGGACACCAGGACGTACTGGATCCATGGCGTATAATACCCAGGGTACCAGACCAACAAGAACTGACCTGAAGACAAAGAGTCAAATCCAGACCCAAGTGTCCCGCGAACAAACACTTATTAACGGACATTGAGACCTCTGAGACCTACTCTGTGAGCAGCCCAGCTGTCCAGGAATCGTCCCTGCAACCTGCCTGCTTCCTAATCGTGAAGACCAACTTGATGGACAGAGTCTGGCTGACCTATGTGCTCTGCACCTAGCCCACCTGACCTGGATACCAGTGAACCAGCTGTACTCCCATGGTCCTGAGATCCTTGTGACCCTATCCCTCATTTGTGGTCCCCCAGACGTATGTGTAAGTACCCTTGTGCAGCTTGTTTTGAGGTGACCCCCTTCTCCGTAGCGTGCCTGTTACCAATGACTTTGAATTAAGTCATTAGTTGTAACATTTATTTTAAAAATCTGTGCTATTTTTACAAATTGCTCTTGAGTTTATTCTTGAGTGTGTATCTCATTCATTGCCTCTACAACATATACTTAGCACTACCCTCTGATAAGCCTAACTGCTCGTCTGCACTACCACAAATAGAGTGTATGTATTATCTTTTTTTGCCTCTGTCTACCAATCCGGGACCCATTGGACTCTCTGCACAGTGCACTTCATTTTATTACTCTATATAGACAGCCAGCTTCCTACACCCCTTAAAACATGTCTCAGACTGACCATTGCAGCATGTGTGAATTTTTCAAAGGCCAATTTGACATAGCAGAATAAACCACTTGCCAGGCCTAAGACTCCCTTTTTAGTACATATGGATCACCTTTAAAGTAGGTCCTAAACATCCCATAGGGCAATGTATTTTAAAAGTGGGACATGTACTTTTAAATTGTACATGTCCCGATAGTGAAAACCTCACAAATTTGTTTTATATTACTGGAATGCCTACCTCTCACATATGATAACATTGGGTTACCTTGTTACATTTAATAAGTGATAACTTGTATGTGGGAGCCAGTTGAAATGTCACTTTGGTGTCTAAGGAATTGTAATTTAAAATCCTTTTTAATGGCAAAGTTAGATGTAAAGTCACAATTCTGAAAATGCCACTTTTAGAACGCTGTCATTTTATTTTCCTAACCACTTGGTGCTTGCAGACTGTATCCTGAGTCACATAATTGGCTATAGTTGACTTTTTTATATTCCTACCATACAGCCACACTATAGGGGGTCTGGGTGTTGGCAGAATGAAGGGCAGGGGTGTACATAGCCCCACTCGTACTTCAAAGAGACTGTGCAAGCTCAGACCAAATAAAACTTCACACAGACCGATTGCGACTCCACACATACTTAGACCAGAGAAGGTAGGCAGAAAATTCCAGACATGTCTGTGTGGGGGGGGGGGACTCCAGATGTTTCTTCCATTTCAAAGCTGGCACTATAAATAAAACTAGAACTCTCAAACCCACTCTTCAGTTCCCTACTGGACTTGTGGAAGGACTCTCAGTGGACTGCCATGCTGCCCGTAGCTTTCTTTTTTGCTTCACCACAGGGCTAGAAGACTAACTGCAAGGGCTAGCTGGCTGGCTACTTGATCAGAGCCTCAAGAACAGAAAAGACTCCAACCATATTGTACCCACACACGGACCCAGCCTTAGTGAGTCCAGCCCTCCAAATGGTGTCTATCCAGGAATGGACCCTTGGAAGTCATTCTAAAGCTGACCAGATAGCCCTAATCCAAAACTTGTGCACTGGAAAATTTCCAACCAAAAAGTGTTCTTAGAACCGAGAGGAGACTGGGACCTACCTGCACACCGACCTGATAAAATGTGCCTAACCGATCAACCTGACTTTGTGTTAGATCCTGTACGTTGTTCTCCCCAGAAGCATATCCTTTTAAGTAACTCCTTACAGAAGGGGTATCCGACCTCATGAAGCCCCCTAGCTACAGTCTGCAGGTTCATACCACTGGAGATTTTCGACTTCCAAAAAAGACCTAAAAGTCTTCACCACAACTTTGGCCAGTGGCTTCCCAATGATGATGTCTCATCCTTGGACACTGTTCTACTTAACTTTACCTTCTCAGACATTTTTCTTCAAACTTTCTTCTAAGTCCGAGGATAAGCGGAGACCGGACCCAATCCACTTTGTGTATCGAACCAATCTCCATCGAGGTCAGCCATGACTTTCGTCTTTGCCCTGGTCCTACATGACTAGATGTCTGCACTTGATGCTTTGATCTCTTAGGCGCTATTTTTCACTTTGAACTTTAAAAATTCTTAACTCTGGTTCGACTGATTGACTTTTTGTCATTTTGGTGTGAGCTAATTTATTAGAATTTACTCTATTTTTCTAAATTGCTGTGGGACTTTTCTTTTGGTATGTTTCCATTTTAGTACTGTTTAAAAGCTGCATACATATTTTCACATTGCCTTCAAGCTAAACCTGACTGCTTTCGTACCATTCTACCAGAGGGTTACGCACAGGCTAATTTAGTGACTTTTGCTGTTTACCCTGACAAAGATTTTATAGTCCCCCCCCCCGAACAATTTCCCAATTTGTTACAGTGGATATGCATTTTTCTGTCCAAATATTAGCTTAATGGTGTTCCCTTGCTTGGGAATTCCAGAGGTGGATGTGGAACTACCACATACTTGGTTTAATATTGGATAAGTCTTTCCCGTACTATATGGGTTTGGTGGACATCTAGGGTTATACAGAACTTGTATTGCCATGTGAAAATACAACGTACTGTCTTTGACATCACAGCAGTGTTGCACTCTTTGACAAAGTCTGTAAAGTTCAAAGTCATTTAACTTCAGTTTATAGTTTACATTTATAACATAACTCTTAAACAAATATCCGTATGATCTTCATGCTCATAAACCTAGCTGAAGTCAAACCTGGGTACAGAAATATAAACAATGCTAGGGGGTCAGCAGTTGAATCTCTGTTGCTAGCATTTTAAATAACATGTGGCGGCTGTGTGGACTAGCATCTGCCGCTGGGAAATCCTCATTTTCCCAAAGCAACATATATGTGTACTACCTTGGCAAAACTGTTCCTCCTGACACAGAATACACTTTGAATTAAAGTTATAGCCCCAAATAACCAACAGACATTGAGGCGAGGCTGATGAATACCACTCCACGCTTATATTAACATTTTATTTTAAAAGACGTTACAGCACATTTATCTGTAGATACCTGACAAACGCTGTGTTACAATAAAATGAACATAGGAAGAGACACAACTTTTGTTCTATGAGTATTGTCTGCCATTTTATTTACCCTTTAGAGTCATATCCTTTAATCACTACAAAATTAAGTATGAAAGTGGGTATGAGCGATCTTTAACTTATAAAGGTTTGGTTTATTACTGAATCGTAGTACTGTTTACAAATGGTTAACTTAAATTCAGTCATTCAACTGCACCCATAGTACAAAATGTTTTCTGTGATGGACCAAAAATGAGCTATAATTATGCTGAGGAACCTGTCCTAGCTCTATCACATTAAGTACAAGTATTAGGATACATATTTCAGTTGAGAGCAAAGTAGACTCCTTGCTCAAAAGCAGTAGGTTGTGGACTCTGCTTATTTGGTTTTCTATTTGACTTTTACTTTGAAATGAGAGGAAAGTGAAGCTAATCAGAAAAGAGATTTTCTGTTAGAGAACTAAAATATGTGCCAACTTGGATTTGAGAGGTTCATATCGTATGAATTGAGCAGCACCAAATCGGATTACTAAGTATACGGTGATGTACAAAGGGGTATAGGTTCTATTAAGAAAGAATTATGATTGGTGCTTTTATGGCTTTCATTTCAGGCAATACAACAAGGGTTTTTCTTAAGATTTCAAGGTTAACCTAATGCTGTTGTATTTTTTATTAAAACAAAACATAATTCTGGGGAAGTTCAGAGACCAGAACAGAGACAGTAGCAAGTAAACACAGAGGTATTGCAAATTCCGCAGGCTGGGCCTGCCCGAGATGGGATGAAAAGCTTCGGTGTGAACTGAACTTCAAGCGGGAACCCTGGCAACTTAGTACATTGTATGGGTTGCCACTAAACATAAATTTACAGCTTGCCTTTTCATTTCACCATTATGCACATCCTGAGCTTAGCAATAAGTAGTCTGACGTAAACCAATTAGTCCGCACTCTAAACGTTATTGTGCCTTGAGTCTCTGGAGATTCCTGTATCCAGTCTGCTACAGCTTACATCCTGTTGTCAGAGGATGAGGGATAATGGGTCCAGAACCTTAGCAATCCTGTATTAATAGAGCAAATATGATGTGGTTCTCTTGTTCTCGGCAATGGGAGACCCTTTCCCCATTATTGTTACAGAGAATCAGAACAAGTCAAAATCGTCACTCATTTTATGGAAAATTCCATTTTATTGCTTTCATCAGATTGCTTTATGGTGCGTGACTCTTTTAAAGATTCCGAGTCATGTATCGTAATGATGGATCATAGATCCCCGAAACAAAAAGAAACATGTCACAGCCAACACGTGTTTCGCTCCCTCACATTGGCCTTCTGGCCTGGGGCTTCCTCAGGGCTGTACATTAGCGAAAAGCCAACATAATGATACGATAAACAGTATTATGTACATATTTACAGGGACGCAATAGAGCAGGTGTATAAAGTGAATACAGTGTAATAGAATCAAAAAGAGAGGGAAAGGAGGATATAAATTAAGGTGAAGAAATGAAAAGTACAGGAAAGAGCGGGACATAGAGGACCGTGATAGTCACAGAGACAAGTTGAGGAAAGAAATGGGAGAGAGACGTGTGGAAAAAGAAAATGGGGGGAGGAAAAAACGCAAAGAAATTTAGAGAAAATTGATAGTAAGGGAGAGATTATATCCAAGACAAAAGACAGCAGGGAAGAGCACAAAGGAAAAGGTGAAGAGTTGAATAGGACGATAGTCAGAGGGAAGGAAGAGATGGGATTAAGTGGGGCACCGAGCCGGAGTATGTGCAATGTGAGGTGGTAACATGAAGTTGTGAAAAGATAGGGGAAAGAGGGTCAATTGATTCAAATAATATCAGAGTATGCCAAATTTAAAAATTCAGTTGTATAGGGCATAGCAGCTATCATAATAAATGTTAGGATAAATCATGGAGATACATGCAAAGTTGTGGTTTCCAGGTCACATTGTCATGTTCCAAATAGGGATAAAAACCAAATATACAACAACGCAAACATGTTAGTGTTCCTTCGTGGTATGCAAGGTAGTGTGCTGTTTTTGGCAGACCAACCTCTAGTTTGTACATGTATAAATCCCATATTGGTTGGTCTGGTGGACTAGGGAAGCATAGAGCTTCCGTGGTGGTAAATCTAAATGGCCTGTGTGAATAGTTCATTATTATTGTGGTCAAGGCCATTAGTTGGATGTAATCAGGTATGGTGATCCTTAGTATCGTGAGGGGACATGTGGAAAAAGTCTAGTCAATAGTCTGTGTTCCTGGTAGCAGGAAAGTGTGCATCTAAGTCCTCGCGGACCAATCCGGACCGCGAGGACTTAGGTTTAGGCTAATATCAGGGTAATGGGGGTAAATCCTTCCCTGGCGCTGCGTAAATAAGATCTCCTAATATAAAGCGACAGAAAATAAAAGCACATGTTTGAATTATATTCTATTCAAGGCTGGCCACTCGAAGGTCCGGGGGATCAGCCACGGGACAAACGGCTAAATCTAACCCGGCCGCACTATGTCCGGCGTATCGTTTCTGTAACTGCCACTTACTATAGAAAGGAACATCTGTCTGCTTGCACGATATCTTGATCAGTAGGCATGAGCAAGGACCCCATGTTGCGGGAACCTTTTGAACAATGTAGACCAGCAGACCTTCCGGATCCGGGTCACGGGTTCACCACTCAACACTAAGCACCATCTTGGAGTGGTCGGACCGACTATGAAAATAACAGACGCTAACTTGGAACTTGGCTTGGAAAAATAAACAAAATATACTGTCTAATTTGTGCATTAGAAATGTCTTAGTTGTGTAGTATAGCACGACATAGGGCATAATGTGATTAACCAATTATAAATTCAATATATTCAGGAAGACCGGACCAACTATGAATAGGTCTGCGCTATATAGGAGCAGTGGGGGGAGATTATCATATAGGCAGATATCATGTTTGTATGCAAGTGTATGGAGGTATGGCCCATGATTCGGCAGCCATCTTGGAGTGTAGTGAAGGGAGGGAGGTCGTGGACCACTTCCCTGTAAGTTAGTGCCATAAATGTGTGTGATGTATGCTGTTAAGAATAGCATAGTCATGGGATGGACGTCAGAAGTTGGGTGTAGGGTAGCGGTATATTACACTCAGGAAATCTAAGTCTAGGCAGTGGTCTACGATATATAATATACATCTATACTAAGGTAATAGCACTTATCATTTACTACTTAGGGTAATCATGGCTAGTAAGAGTTACATAATGGGTTCAGTAGTCACAGAATATTCATGGTCGAGTGGTGAAGCTGGTGATTCCTCCCCCTGAACTGGCCTATAACCTGCCGCGGAGGGAGCCTTCAGGAGCTTGTATCTAAGGCCATGGGAATGGTGCAGATGTAAGGGTTTCTCATAACCACTTATTTCTCATCCAACCAAACATGCATTTCTGCGTCCTTATTAAGTCCATGTTTGACTGTGTTGAATTGTACAATCAGTTCACTCTCTTTTGTGCAGTCTGAGTTCCCAGTTTCCTCCTCGCTTTAATGGATGTATCACCTCAATTCCAAAGAAGGTGAAACTTTTCTTGTGTGGATGTGTGTTATGGAAGTGGTTTGTTAGAGGATGGCTTGTATTGTATTTGTTGATGTTTCTGTAGTGATCCTGAATTCGTATGCGTAAGGGTCGAATTGTACTCCCTATGTAAGGTCAGTTGCATGGGCAAAAAGTCACGAAGGTGGTAAACTTGCTATTGCAGTCAATCCATTCTTTGATTCTTATTTGTTTGCCCTGTGGCAGTGGTACACATTGGGTTTTGTTGATACCTAGTTTGCAGATGTTGCAGTTATGGCACCTATGAAAACCTGCTGGTCTGTTTAGGAATGTCGTTGTCTTTTTTCTTTTGTCCACAAACTCAGATCTGCCTAGCGTTCTTTTCACATTTGATGCCCTTCTGAAGCTCATTTCTGGGTAATTACGGAGATGATCTTTGAGCTCTGGAGTATATTGTAGCAAGTGCCAGTGGTGTTTAAGAATTTGTCTGATATTGTGATGCCCATTGTGATAGTCTGTGATGAATCGAATCCTGGTGTCTTCTCCACGTTTTGTTTGAGGTTTGAGGCCTAAGGTACTGGCTCACTCAATCCTTGAGATGCATATAGGTAGATGTGTTATGTATTATTAATTTATTTGTTTTGAATCAATACTCAGTGTACTCTATGTATATATATTCAGTGTTGTTTAATGTTCCGTTTAGGAATCTCTGTGGCTCTTCCTGAAGAAGGCGCTCAGCACGCTGAAACGCACGTAGAGAGAAAAGTAACTGTACCACCTAGCCACTATGACACAATTCGTGTAATTGTCTATATGTGTTTGATTGTACAATTCTGTTAAAAAAAGTCAGTTTTTGTACATATATATGTTGTTGTTGTTTGTAAAGTATGCTAAATTACTGTTTTAGTAATTTTTATGTTTGATATAAGCATGTTTTAAAAATGCTATCGCAATTAATAAAATGAAGTTTTTAATATGAATTTGTAGTATACTGAGTATATGTTAGCATTAATATGTTCTGAATAGGTCGTCATCCTCTAGATGACCCAGCATTGCCTTGGGTTGTTATTTTTCAGATTAGTTCTAAATTCTAGCTATCAAAGCTGCATATAGCATTTGGAGTTTGAAAATACGCCAACTAGCAGACACGTGTTAAACAAATCCAAGCAACTCTGATCAGACACATTAATTTTTCAGTGTATTTTGTCTGAAAATTAAAGAATATCATGGTTACAATGAAAGATAAAGTAATACCCTATTTCTGGTAACATGGTGAATGTTTTTACATTGGTGAAATATTTGGTTATTAAAGGGGATATGTTCTGCCACATGATTGGATGGAGCAACCCTGACAAAGAGAGTTGGCCTGTCTTTTTATTGATGCATTCCTTCTGATTGTGTTTGACACATTTGGGTACTGTGTTTCTTGGGACTAGTGCCTTCCCGTGTGCAAAGCGTTAAAGAAGCCTTCTGCATAGATGATCTAGGCTACATTTTTGGGCTTTATGATGATATTGTATCCCTTCTTTGTTGAGTGCCCGGTCTCATTTGAGAAGGCCCTTTAGAATTCGAACCCATCACCATTTACACTCCCAGTTTCTCTGGCACTTTTCTATTTTAAAACTGTAAGCACTTAATGGAGAGCAATTTGTCATGTGTGGTAGGTTGTGTTGCTGAGTTCTGAGCTTCTACCCAGAGCCCTGTGGATCACTTTGCATCACGACTCTGACAGTCAAGTGCTAGAATGTATATTTGATTTCCAGTTAGTGGGCCTGCAGTATGGAGACCCATTACACCACAAGTGTAATACTCTAGTTGTTACAGTTGGTAACTACAATCTTCTGACTGCTCTGGCCTCTGGACCTGATTTCTTACAATCGCCCTTCTTCTGCATCTTTCAAAATCTTTTCAATGGGAGTGATATATAATGCTGTTTATATTGGCTGTCCAAGTAGCTTTTTGTTTGGGTTCATCTTTGTGGACAGTCACTGATTTTTCCTGCTTGTTTCTGTTCTTACTAATCTGGGTGCAGACACAAGGGAAGAAAATAGGCACTCATCGGTCCCTCATCAATTGCTCCTGCTTCTTCATTCTGCCAAGGGATACTGATAATTGCATACATTGGATTCCCTATATCGCCTCACTCCCTTTTTCGCGATTGGCTTTGGGGTTTTCCTGACCTATGATAATCTTCCTGACTAGGAATTAAGTTGTAACTTTCTGAGGCCCTATTGGGCTAGCTTCCTTAATTAGGAGGTACCACCCTTCTTTCTTCACTTCTGTTTCTCTTGCTACCATGCCAAATGCCCGTATTAAATTTGGGAACATTACTTTAACTTGTTACACCAATAAAATTGATTCCTATTTCAACTTCACAGAAAAAAGAATTTAATTGAAAGCCATACTAACCTAGATGGTGCTGATTCACAAATCTATTTGGCTCTTAAGTGCAGAAATAGCCTAATTTACAAATGCCTTCTTGAGATTACAACTCACAAAAGGTGCATGATTAAATGGATTTACTTTAACATAAATTGCACCACTGTTTAAATGTGTTTTGCAAATGGACTCTAAAATATTTAGCATAGGTGAGTGAGTACTCTAAAAAACTCTAAAATGTGTTGATATTGACAAACCTTTGCAAGAAGTATCCGACTTAGTCAAAGACAGTAGTAATTATACACTGTATCTTAAGCAATGTGATGAGTCCAAGGTTCACATGGAGAAATATTTCCCCAAAGAGGAAAAATGCAGTACATTCAAATACAGAGACATGTTACTTGTATATATTGGGATATGTGTGCTACAATTATATAAATATATATTACACCTGTCAGCCTTAAGATGATCGTCCCCCAAACTTTTTGCCTTCGTCCTCCATTTTTTCTGATCTTGTTTTTGCTAACCAGTGAGAAAGTCCATGTGCTCACTCCTTAAAATATGGTAACATTGGCCTATCCCAATTGACATATTTAATTTACTTATAAGTCCCTAGTAAAATGGTAGTACATGTATCCAGGACCTATACATGAAATTCTATCCATGGATTAGCAGGACTTATTGTGCCACCCACTTATGTAGCCCTTTAAACATGTCACAGGCCTGCTATTGCAACCTGTTGGCGCAGTTGTCAAACTGACATTTCGACCTGGAAAAATAAACCTTCTGGTTCAAAGTATTTTTAGGTTTACATGTTCTGGGTGGGAAAAACTCTGAGATTTGTTTTTCACTACCACAAGGCTTAACTCTCCAATGGGATAACCTTAGAGTTACCTTATTACATTTAATCAGATGTAATTTCCAAATTGGAGCAGGTGACCAGTACATATTTGGTGTCTTTTGAATTGTTATGAAAAATGTTCCTCTCGTAAAGTCGGATTTTAAACTCCAATTTTCAAAATACCAGTTTTAGAAAGTTGTCATTTTCCTGCCTTAGCCATTTAGTGCCTGTGGCTTGTCCCTGGATCACATTACTGGGTGTAGCCAACAGTTGGACTTTGTGTATTCCCTTAGAAAATCACACACAATAGAGAGCTAAGGTGGGCCTGGATGGGCCGTCACCGGCAGGGTGGGATGGCGGAGCTGAGCACAGCTGTATTTACACTTGAATAGCCTGTGTCCTGCCTACACAAAAAGGGTTGCATACCACCCGGTAATTAGTCTGCACTGTTACCCCATCACCACTGTTACTGTTAGACGGTGGTAACAGTGGTGAAGGGGTAGTAGTTCCCCTAATCCCCACATTTCAAATTTTAATACCAAATAATATGTTGGACAAATAAATGTTATTTGGGGTATTCCATTGGTTTTTAATTCACTACTCACATGGGCCGACCCTAAAAAATTAGAAATGCCTCCCTGTCCTCAGGTGTGTGGCCACTCTCTATCAAACTGGGTTTTAAAAGAATATCCTATGATGAAGCATGACACCTGGTGGTGTGTGAGGACAGACCTTTACATTTTTTGATATGCTCAGCAGTCCTGTCAAGTAGTGCTACTAGGGACACGGTTACGTAGCGTAATTGACTACAGTTCTCGGGTGGCTAAAATTGTGTGTATAAAGTAGATTTGGAGGACAGCTCACCTTAGAGACCGCATAGCCTCTAGTTCCCTCCTCTTGATATTTCTGGAGGTTATGTGTTGACGTTGCTAAAGGGACTAACACTCTTCCGGACTGCTGCTCTTCTGGACTGCTGCCTTGGTGTGCTGACCTGCAGCCTGTTGCCCTCTTGCCTGGGTGAAAAGAGTTGAACCTACATCTGTTGAACCCAGGACTCCCAGAGTGCCTCCAAGGATTAGTCTGCTGCTCCCCCGTTATGAGCCACAGGGACATAACAGGCTTCTAAACATCTTAACCAGCGCCCAGATGCAGCTGGAGCAATCCCCTAACCCCAACTGGTACTCTCATGTCCTGGACCCTTGGTGTAGCCTCAGAGAGGCTGAATTGAAGTTTTTGGTCTCCTTGCTACCGAAACGGAGCTGTTGGTGCTGAATCCTTGTGTCCTTACACAGATCATCAATGCAAAGCTCTGTCAGCTCGACCCTTCTCACTACATCATCGATCGCTCGCAGGGAGTGTCACCGCAAAGTTACGGCCTGACTGCTCATGATGACAAGAGGATCTTAACGACTACAGCAAAGCCCATCTGCAATGCCCATCCTGCACTTTGCGGGAAAGGGAGGACCATCTGCAATGCTTCCCTGCTCCTCACAGCCCCCCTCTACCTCGAACTGTACTCTTCGCACTGGACTAAGAACGGCACTTCTCAGCATGACTAACCTGGTCCCTTTATCTGACACGCGCTCCATCACAGTCGCCCTGAACCTGCAAGTTCTCCTGGTCTCGCAGGACCATATAGCCGTAGTTGACACCTTGTGCTTCTTCGAGCAATTTTACCCTTTAAACTTTAAAAATTCATGACTCTGGTTCTACTGATTAGATATTTGTTCTTGTTTTATTTATTAAAACTACTCTATTTTTCAAAACATTTGCGCAATCCTTCTGTGGTGTGTTTTTACTGTGATACTATTTGATGTGTTGTACAAATACTTTACACATTGACTCTGAGTTTAGCCAGACTGCTCTGTGCCAAGCTACCCAAGGGTCAAGTACAGGTTAATTTGCGGTTATTGTGGCTTCATCCTGAGCAGAATTGTGGTTGCTGCTTGAAAAGTGTTTCACACTCCTTAACCCGTAACCCAATATTTATGCTGTCTTGTAACACTATAACATGTTTGAAATATCAGCCTGCAAAAATACTACATACTCTTTATAATCCACCACCATATCTGCAAGTGTAGTTAATAACAGCCTACCAGTACTTGAATCTATATACTTACCTTGATAAAATAATATCAATAGATATAGTGTATACCTCAACAAGAGAGCATCCTTCCACGTACCCAAGAGGAACCTCTGCTCCGCAGAACTTGCCCTGGCAGAGGTCCCACGCATCCGCAGAACCAGAACTGGGGGAAGAGCCTTCTACTACATCGTGGCCAAGACCTGGAACGATCTTCCTGTGAACATCAGATGAGCCCCGACCCTGCACACATTCAGGAAGGACCTCAATAACTGGCTCTTCAACTGATCTGGAGCTGCTCCCCCCCCCCCAGCACCTTGAGACCCTCACGGTGAGTAGCGCGCTTTACAAACCCCTGATTGATTGTTTGAGTGTTTCAACATTATTATTGGTCAATATTTTGACCACGATGAAGTGGCATACAAATATTGTTTTAATCAAAGGAAGTTGGACGTTTGCAACATGCTTATGGGTAATCCTGCAGCAGCAAGTTTCTGATTCTCTTTGTGAATCAGGTCTTGTAAATCCATGAATAGCAAAGATTGTTTCGAATGTTCAGGCTATTAATGGCAGTGGACCTGGTCAATGAGGCACTTGGCATTTTTAATACAGCATAATCTTTGTCTTTTTTTATGGTCCTAGTAAGCAATACAAGAATACCCATTATCTCACAATTTACTGTAGCCATGAGCCTAGGAAACAGTAGTCTTTTTTCCTTTTGAAACCATAAGTACCAGCAAAGTAAGACTAGGACAGAAAATAGGCCTGGCCACCAAATCTAAAAGAAAGGCCACTTGTTTTGAAATTGGCCTAGTTGTGAGACTGTAAATATCTGCTGTATTAGTGTTTTGAAGGGTATTAGGCTTTCTTGCTGCAGGCAAGGTTAGTGTTATAATATCAGGGGAATTAACAGTAAACACTAGCTCAGCAGACCATAAAACTGACCAACAAACAACAAAAAAGATATCCGCACATTGACCTATGCGACCAGTCTTTCGGGCACGGCCTGATTGCTGTATGACCCAGTCCAACCCTGAGCATCACACACATGGAATATGCTAAAATAATTAGTTTTTTATTGGTAGCTCACTCCCGAGACTTGGATTAAATATCAATTTAATAGAGCAAATTTTTTAGATCTCTATTTCTGTCTTTGCATTGGTAAATAATTAAATATGTGCTTCTGTTCCTTTATCATTAGCCATGTGTCATTGTAAAATGTTCCTTCTTACCGGATGGCAATTAAAATATAATTGTTTAATTATTGTTATTAATTGTAGTACTTGATGTAATTTTAAAAATAGCATTGTGGTCTTGCTATGCATCTTTCAGATGTACCAGCTTGCAACACGTTATGTAGACAAATATAGCACTTTGAAAGCATGCTTACTGTCAAAACTGTCTCTGTTTATTGTCAAAGGTCTAAAGCTATTTCACACATGACAGTTTTCAGAGGCCAGGGACAAGGTACATGTTCTCTTTTGTCTTACTGTCACAGTGGAATGTAATAAAGAATAGATATTTTGATTTCATCAAAATAATTCTGAACGAAGTGTGCGGTTCTGAGTTATTTGAGCTACTGTATACCACCAGATCATGCCTTAGTTAACCCTCCCCTTCCTGTGCTTGCACTCTGAAGCAGCCACACTAAAGTACTAGTCTCTAAATTAAATATGATCTCATCACTGCAGTTTTAAAAAGACAAGCATTTGCAAAGCCAATAGGTCTGGCTTTAAAGGAATGTTGTAAGGTAATGTGAATCATTACAAGTGTATAGCATGGGAGTGGATAGGTAAATTTGTGGAAGCAAAGAACTGTAGAATAATATTGATGTAGGTAAAAAGGCCAGGTAGCAGTTGCACGGTCAAGTAAGTCCTAAAAATCCATGCCCTGGTGCCAGAGAAAAGCAACATCAATTATCTACTCATCTAAGATATTTTAATAGCATTCCAATGTCATGTGTGTGCCCATGAAAGTTCAAGCTAAGGCAGCTAAATGAATAAACAAAACAATCCCAGCTACGTGGAAAGCAATCACTTTTATATTGAAGCACACAAAGCCTGCCCACTGAGAACATGTACTGCTTGCTCCCAACATGTGTGGAAACCAAAATCTCTATCTAGTAATTCTCACATAATTGTCTTGTGAAAGCTGCGCTGTCAAGCCAGACTATAAGAAGACCCTTGTTTTTGATGGAAAATAAAGCCCTTATGCACTAAAGTGTTTTTGTCTACCAATTCTTTTGTGAGTTCATCCAACTTCTACTTTGTGAACGAAATACCAACCCATGTCGAGATTTAGTATTGATTCTTTGTTCAGGATTACTGCCCCTTGGTTTTGCCACTGTTGTCTCTGAGTGCGGAGATACTCCTTCGGGAGTTTATTCAAGCGCGTTACAAACCCGCAAATAAATAAATAAATAAATAAAATAAATTCATTCATTCATTCTTAACTTTATTTCGGTTTGTTAATGAACCATAAAAGTACATTGAAAATACAAAAAACATTGTCAGTTCAACTAATGCACAGTTACATCTCAATTTGGGTATTTGCAATAAATCTGTTGTCGTGCGCTTTATAATATGACGATAAAAGCACTAAAACAATAAAATCCATAAGATAACAAGGTTTAAAACACGTTAAAAAAACTAATTGTTGCTGAGACAGAGCAGTCTACTTACAATAGTAGAATACTACAAACGAATCAGTCTTCGTCTAATTAGCCACATCGAAAACAAAAATTTGGAAATAGCAGTAACTATCAGTGCATTGGTATCAGTTTTTAAAATTCTAAAATAATCTATATAATTCCTGACTCCTAGGTTCACACATAGCTGTATGATCCATTTTTTTCTGATAACAGAATAAGCAGGACAAAACAACATTACATGCATTAATGATTCATTTGGATCATTGCAACCTGGGCAAGGACGAGCTAAACCCAATTTCCATTTGTCAGTATAAGAATGGAGGGGTAATGTACCATATCTAAACTGTAAAAACAGTTTTTTTGCTAAGACAGGTTCTATAATGTCTAATTCTTTCTCAAAACTATAGACATTCTTAAAATCCAAAAAGCTGTTAGTGAGACTAGAAGGTCTGGCTGTTCGAACGACCTCTTCTAAATTAAAATATTTTATGGTCTCAGCCAGGGTTCTCTTTGAGATGGATTTACATGTGTCCTCTGGGTTAGACCAGAGATTCTCCATGCCGATCCTAGACGCCTGCCCCCTTATAAAAGATAGACAATTTATCCTCCCTACACCCGGGCGTGCCATCACGATCTTTAATTCTTCTCTATAGCACTCAAGCTCCGGGACACTCCACAATCTACGCCAGTAGAGAAGCGGACGTGAGGCAATTACTTCTGCAATAGGCCTCAAGTTTGTATCCAACCTCAGTGGAACTAGGGGAGTATTGGTTGGTAAGGAGAGCAGCTGTCTAATAAATTTGTTCTCGGTTTTACTAATCTCGTTCGCTGGACAGTGACCCCATAGTTCCGCCCCGTAAAGGGTGGATGATCTGGTTTGAACCTTATATATTTCTAGGGGTACACTGACAAGCTTGTGGACGCAGGATTTCTGGACTTTAAGAATACCCCCCATAGACTGGGAAAGGGTTAAGTTAGCCTTGGTCATTTGGGTTTCCCAACTCATTTTATCATTTAAGGTCAGGCCTAGAGAGGTAAAGTTATTTACCCTTTCCAGGGCTCGTCCGTCCATGGTCGGGCGAGGGCAATTAGTTGCAGTGCCGTTAAACACCATGTACTTTGTTTTGTCTATGTTAATTACCAAATTCCTTTCCCTACAGAACTTGGTAAACTGATCTAACACCCGCTGCATCCCCATAGGTGTTTTTGAGAGCAGCAGGGTGTCATCTGCAAACATGAGTGCAGGAAATTTACCACCCGCTAAATTAGGGGCGTCACTGTTTGGTACGCCAGTTAGGTCATCAACGAGGCCGTTGAGAAAAAGGGAAAATAGCGTAGGGGCCAGTACGCATCCCTGCCTAACTCCCTTCTCAATAGGAAAATCTCTGGTTAGCTGGCCATTTTTGCCATAACGAACCTTTGCATAGGTTCCTTCGTGGAGTCTTTTAAATTGGAGACATAGGTAGGGTGGAATCCCCATTGATGTTAATATGCTCCAAAGTTGGTTTCTATCCACCATGTCAAATGCGGATTTGAGGTCCACAAATGTCAGGTAAAGAGTCCCCCCTTCCATCACCACATGCTTCCAGTAAAGGACCTGGAGCCGTAGTAATTGATCGATGGTCGATGTTTTAGCACGGAACCCTGCTTGCAGGTGGGAGAGGATGTTATTCTCGCTAATCCAATCTTGCAAGCGTTGCAAAAGCAGTTTGGCATAGATCTTTTGAGTAACGTCAATAAGACTGATTGGTCTATAATTTGACGGGGCCAACGGAGATCCCTTTTTATAAATCGGAATAATTTCGGCCCCCAGCCAAGTACTTGGGAGCTCTTGGCCGTCAAGAATAGCGTTAAATATGACGGTCAAGTAGGGGACCCAAATCTTTGGCTCATCTCTGAAAAGATTCCCAGGAATCTTATCCAGCCCAGGGGCCTTATTACATTTTAACCCTTGGACTGCGAGTGTAACTTCCGAGATAGTAAAGGGGGAGGGCGAGCATTCTAGGCCCGATCTCAAAGGCTTTATCGATGGTACATTATTGGAGGGAATAGTGCTGGAGTAGAGATCACCAAAGTAAGCACACCATGCTTCCACAGCAATGTTAGGATCGATCTTTACCTTCCCTTCTGGCTTCCCAGTATGCACCAAATTCCAAAAAGTTCGGGCATCTTTCGCTAATAATGCCTTTTTGATGGCCTTCCATTTCTCTGTTTCCCATTCTGATTTTGCGTGAGAAAGGAGATTCTTGTAAACGTTCCTTGCAGCCGTGATGGTTGCTCTATGGCCTAATTTGATGGCGGAAATAAGAATGGTCTTCGCCTTCCTACAAGACTGATTGTACCAGGGATTTGTACCAGAAACTTGTTGGTTAGTCTGTTTTGCCGGTTTGGAAAAACTAGCCGCTAGGGTCAACATTAGTTCCTTATGTAAAATTAAAAATTTAACATCTTTATCAGGGATGTAAACATCTTCATACAGTATATTGAGGCGCTCTAGTTGGGGAATAACACTTTTATACAATAATGCCAGGTTATCTGGCGATGACTTGATAGTAGACCATCGAATTTTTTTACCACCCTGGGTAATCCTAATGGCATTAGAGACCACATCAACTCCTTGGTGCTCTCCATCATGGTTGGGCACATCTAATTCTGCTACCAAGGGGTTGTGATCGCTTTCCACACGATCGAATATGTGGAAGGATCGAATCAAGTGCCATAAGGACATACTAACCAGAAGATAATCTATAGTTGTCGAATGGCCCATCCCATTATAAGTACTCCTTCCTGGGCTGTCCCCTGGGAAGCGGCCATTGCAAGCTCTGAGAGAGAATGTATATGTCAATGAAGTGAGCTGCATGGCCGTGGGGGTCCAGTTCTTAACTTGATAGACGTTTGGGGGCGGAATCTGACAGGCATCATCCTCATCTGTTGTTAGGTGAGAAACTCCCCCAAGTGGTTCGTAGTGGCAATTAAAGTCCCCCCCCCATTATGACCTTGGTATCAGATGAGAGACTATTTAATAGTACAGTCAAGGACTCTAAAGTGTGAGAAACCGTACTCCCCAGAACTGGACGTAGATAGATGTTAATAATCGCTATTTTGGGTGTGTTTCTGCGGGTTAGGAGAATGCAAGAAATATCACAAGAATTGGTGTTGATTCTTTTAACCGAAAACCCAAGATGGACACCAACCCATATGGTCAGTCCGCCGGATGGTCTGCCTCTAAGGTCTTTGATAGCAGGCTCGGCATAAGTTGCAAAACCCACTCTATGGTGGGTTGTCCTAGCCCAAGTCTCTTGAAATATACAGATACCATGATTGTCCACATAGTCACCCCACTCCATGTTATCTAGCTTTGCAACCAGACCCGCCACATTCCATGATAACAACATTAGATTTTTATTATTGGAACATTGTTTTTCAACTGGGTGGTTTGGGAGTGTAACATTTTCCACAATAAAATCACCCACTTCGGGACAAGACTGTTCCTTAGAGATCTCATAGTTATTTATAGTACAGTTAACATCATCTATACTAGAGGGACAGCTAACACATTGGGGGAGTGTAATTAAATACCTTATCCCACTCTGAATGTCATCCTCTACTAGTCCCCCACCACCAACACTAGAATCCTTAGCAAGGGGGGCAGCCATAGCCTGAAGTCAGTCACAGCCATCAAGGCCGGAAATGGCTCCATATCTATTAGAGGTTTCCAGTGGAGTAAAAGGGATCAAATGATCCATGTTTCTATTCCCCTGGAAAAACTCTGGCCCCACAGGGGGCTGGCTGCGGCCACTAGCAGGGACTATATTCCACACTGGATTATTCCTAGGAGGGGGAGGCCTTTGAAAGTGACACATATAGGTATTGGTTGGAGGCAGATGAGTATTCCTAGAATCAATGTGATCTAGTCCACCCCCAGAGAAGAGGGCTGGAGTCACATACGACCTTGGGTAAAAATAAGTTAGGTCGTGTGGGACTATAACAGTGTTCAAGTTCCTAGGGGGCCCTGTTAGAATAGCCCTAACAGCCTCTGGATTCCTAAAATTAATAACAACTATGTCACCCTCAATATTTTTTTCCCTAGTACCCAGCCAGGGCAGACGTCTAACATGGACTATCTCCCCGTCAATGTAATACGGGAGTGGTCTGTTTTGACCTAACCAGTGTAGAATTTTGTTCTTGAGTTGAGGATGACCCTCTTTTCTACCTACTTCTAATGGGGGGACACCAGTGAGTGCAACTACAAACGGTAGCGACTCTGGAGGTAATTCTACATTGGGAATACCATTAGTGGGCCTAACAGACCTCCCCCTACTCGAATACTTAGTCCTACTACTAGAATTAGCGTCGCCCGTCTGGGCTTCTCTTGGAGCCTGAGCCGTGGTTTTTGTTGTTATTTGGGCGAGAGCCTGAGCCGTATGTGGGACCAAGTTTTTCTGCTGATTGTTATTAGAAGACTTACTATTTACAATAGTTGTCTTAGCAGTAATCCTTGGAGGGTCTACAGTGCCCTGTCTATTACTCACAGGGGGTTTAGCAGCTCTATTATTACCACTATTAGGATCATTTAGGGCCAGCGTGATAGCAGCAGGAGCTATTGTAGTCTGTGGTGAGGTAGTCAACACAGGAACAGGCATTTGGGGGGTCATAGAGGCACTTAATTTACCATTATACAAGGCCTCCAAGTTGCCTAGTCGGTGCTCCACCCTTTTTAGGATATCCAATATCGGGAGCATAAAAGACTTGAGCAACTGCTCAAGTGTGTTCCTCTCGATGTCAGTAGGGGGAATGGTCACTACACTTGGGGAGGAAACTACCTCATCTTGCCTCCTTCTTGTATTACCAGGTTGTGTGTTGTTATGGACTAGGGTTGGTACCACTGTAGGCACTGGATTAGTCGGTACCGATGTTTTGGGTGCAGTTACCCCTTGGATCTTCAATTTGGATGTCTTGCCAAACTCAGTATGGCTGAGCTTGCCTCTTTGCGGAGCTCCTAACCCCCTCCTCTTTTTAGTGGGCGGTGGGCCAAGGGTTTTAGGAGTAATAGATGGTCTACCTGGCCTTTTCGATTGCTCCTTTGGTACAGAGCAGGTTATATTCACCACAATAGGTGGGGGACTAGGAACACATGGAAGCAATACATTAGGTGAAGGTACAATTAACAAAGAGCCCGTAGGCGGTGAGGTACATCTAAGGAGTAATGGGAAATCATCCAGTGACAGTGGATCCTCAAGGGGTGTATCAATAATAGTGTCCGAAATAATGGGCGAGGATGCCAAGTCAATTAATGGTCTATTTTTCATGGACTCGATAGAGCGTCGTCGTTCAATCCTGCGATCTAATAATGAATCGTCCTTATCTGGATCCACAGCAGCTTTAATAAAATAGTTGTCCAATGTCCTTTTAGTGGAACCCACTATGCTAGAATTCTCAGAACTAGCCGCCATATTTGAAAGCCTACCTTACAGTCCAAGATCAAAGATGTTGGTGGGGTAGCCCGTCCCGTCCTCGGACGTCCCCGGACGGCCACAGACGGTCCCGCCCTTGTCCCGGGCTTCTCCCGCGCGCTCTCCCGCGCTGCGGGAGTACTAATAACTGTTATAGGACCTGCACACAAGAGGTGGAAGGGGTGGGAGGGGTCGGGGAGAGCGGCCCAGGTGTTGCTCCTCCGGGCTGGCGGGCGCTCCTG
Organism: Lissotriton helveticus; assembly: GCF_964261635.1. Classification (NCBI taxonomy): domain Eukaryota; kingdom Metazoa; phylum Chordata; class Amphibia; order Caudata; family Salamandridae; genus Lissotriton; species Lissotriton helveticus. The sequence continues at coordinate 870,479,173 of NC_136068.1, read as the reverse complement.
GGAATTGGAGTCCCTCCGTGAGCGCACGCACTCGCTCGCAGCCACGGTCAAAGGCTTCCCTCCGCTGACCCTCCAAACCTTAAAAGCGGCTGCAGATGACACAAACGCGATGCGGGACCCGCGGAGCGGGTTCCGCGAGCAGTAGGCGGCAGGTCAGGTCGGTCCCAAACAAAATTGCTTTCCAATCAGCAGAGCGTCCCACTCTCTAAACCAGGAAGTTCTGTTTTAAAATGATCGGTGGAAGGGTGGGAGGAGTCGGGGAGAGCGGCCCAGGTGTTGCTCCTCCGGGCTGGCGGGCGCTCCTGGGAATTGGAGTCCCTCCGTGAGCGCACGCACTCGCTCGCAGCCCCGGTCAAAGGCTTCCCTCCGCTGACCCTCCAAACCTTAAAAGCGGCTGCAGATGACACAAACGCGATGTGGGACCCGCGGAGCGGGTTCCGCGAGCAGTAGGCGGCAGGTCAGGTCGGTCCCAAACAAAAGTGCTTTCCAATCAGCAGAGCGTCCCACTCTCTAAACCAGGGAGTGCTGTTTTAAAATGATCGGTGGAAGGGTGGGAGGAGTCGGGGAGAGCGGCCCAGGTGTTGCTCCTCCGGGCTGGCGGGCGCTCCTGGGAATTGGAGTCCCTCCGTGAGCGCACGCACTCGCTCGCAGCCCCGGTCAAAGGCTTCCCTCCGCTGACCCTCCAAACCTTAAAAGCGGCTGCAGATGACACAAACGCGATGTGGGACCCGCGGAGCGGGTTCCGCGAGCAGTAGGCGGCAGGTCAGGTCGGTCCCAAACAAAAGTGCTTTCCAATCAGCAGAGCGTCCCACTCTCTAAACCAGGGAGTGCTGTTTTAAAATGATCGGTGGAAGGGTGGGAGGGGTCGGGGAGAGCGGCCCAGGTGTTGCTCCTCCGGGCTGGCGGGCGCTCCTGGGAATTGGAGTCCCTCCGTGAGCGCACGCACTCGCTCGCAGCCCCGGTCAAAGGCTTCCCTCCGCTGATCCTCCAAACCTTAAAAGCGGCTGCAGATGACACAAACGCGATGCGGGACCCGCGGAGCGGGTTCCGCGAGCAGTAGGCGGCAGGTCAGGTCGGTCCCAAACAAAATTGCTTTCCAATCAGCAGAGCGTCCCACTCTCTAAACCAGGAAGTGCTGTTTTAAAATGATCGGTGGAAGGGTGGGAGGGGTCGGGGAGAGCGGCCCAGGTGTTGCTCCTCCGGGCTGGCGGGCGCTCCTGGGAATTGGAGTCCCTCCATGAGCGCACGCACTCGCTCGCAGCCCCGGTCAAAGGCTTCCCTCCGCTGACCCTCCAAATCTTAAAAGCGGCTGCAGATGACACAAACGCGATGCGGGACCCGCGGAGCGGGTTCCGCGAGCAGTAGGCGGCAGGTCAGGTCGGTCCCAAACAAAATTGCTTTCCAATCAGCAGAGCGTTCAATGCTTTTTAACTGCAATTAAAGGGGCAAAACACTGAAACATCTCCTTTATGAGTTGCAATTAGGGCATATATACTCCTTTCATATCCCCCTCTTTGCGATTCACAAAGGGACACAAAATTAATCAGAGTTTACTATGTGTATATTGCAGTTTGGAAATTTTTCCATAAGTCGCATTTTTGCAATTGCAAAGTTTGTGATTTTGTGAATCAGGGGCTTAGTAACTGCAAACGAGTTTAGTGCATCATGCCTCAGATTACTGTCCTTTATCAATCCCTTCTTGGTGTTAATCTAGACACCTGTTGAATTCAGTGCTCCCCTTTATAGCTAATTTCTGTGTTTTAGATCTCCTAAATCTCATACACTGTCTGCACGTTTTCCCTAATTGAAGGTGAAGTGGGCATACTACAATAAAAACAAGCACTAACTTCGGTTCAATTTAAGCTATTCAGGCATTTCTCCTTTCATGTAACCTCTGCCTAAAGAGATTTTTCCTCTATTCAGTTCAACATTCTTTAGTGAAATGCAAATACAACTTTATGGCCCCTGAACCACAAAAATATGGAGGACTTGACGTTCACATTCTCCCTATTACCTTAACAATATGGAGGATATGAACAATTTGTCTTCCACACAATAGTGGAAAATTCATCAGGTGCATTTTTTGAAAATGATATGAGGGGGGAGCTTCTCTCTCTCCGTTATATTTTTGCACACTGTGATAATCAGAGGGCCCAGACGTTTGATGCTACTGTTGCCAATTGGCTAAAATAAACTTCACTTGACCCACTCTGGGCAGGAGAAGTACCTATAGAAACAGGATCCCAAGTGGATCCCGGCTTGGGGTTTCCACCTGCCAATCTAAAAAAGGGAGACATCCACTGGCCACAAGAGATGGTGTTTGGAGGAAGAGTCCCTCTGAGCACTAGAAAAGATATATATTTAAAAAAATGAACAATACACAAACCGCCCTGTCGCAGAAGGAGCAACTTTAAAGTTGGTGCTGGAGTCGGGACCAGGAGCGGGGTCCCGGTTAGTATTTCCACTCGAAAAAAGATATACTCCAAATCTCCGCTTGTTAGAGTAAATGATGTTTATTTAGCACTGTAAAGCCTACGCGTTTCGAACCAGAATGGTTCCTTGTCACGGCAGTTTGTCACAGTTGTCCTACTTTACTTTCCATTATTTATAGTATGCACTCATTCTTAATGCATTGTGGGATATGTGGTTTCGTACAAATTAAAGTAATATCTTTAACGCGCATATTTGTAATTTCATTTAATAAATGCAGCATTACAAAAGGACATTTCCATTTTCTCATATCTGCATTACTTAGCCAATATTCTTTACGTTAAAAGTGGTAGCTGAGTGCCAGTTAAACTTACATCTAAATCCCTGTATGCAGTGGCACCAAAGCAGTGTTATTATTGCAGCACGTCAAAACAAAACTTTTTTGTAATTTACTTGTTGGGCTATTCTGTAAAGCACTCAATCCAGTTGTGCTCGCAATCATACATAACTCGGGCTGAGTGCCCTTGCCACTGCTTTACTAATGGTCGCCACAACCTTCATATCAACATAGCACACTTGTATGAACATTAACAATACATATTGAGTCCATAGTCAATTTATATCTATCAGTGAAGTTCATCTCCGTATTTGTTACTATTTGTGTAATCATCATCCAAATGTTAATTTTTAAGTGTTTTTTTTATGCTAATGGTTTACAGGTGGAAATAAAGTTCTTCATCCCCGTTCAGGCCTGTAGGAATTTTTGTTTTAAATCGCATAATTAATTTGGACTCTAGTCTTCGTAGTTTCAATTTTCTGTTACCGCCCCTTTCATGTTGCTGGATCATTGCCAGACCAAAGAATTGGATGTCCTGCCATGTTTTGTTTGTATGGTTCGTGAGGTGTTTTGCCAAGGCATAATTGAAGTCTCCATTTTGTATTGCACGTATGTGCTCCAAAATTCTTTTCTTTAAGGGGCATGTGGTGCTTCCAATGTACCTCTTACCACAGTAACATTGAAGCATATACACTACAAAGCTAGTTTCACAGGTTATGTGTTCTCTCACTGTAAATATTTTGCCTCCAGGTTCTTTTACAGTCTTGGTATTTTTACCTATCTTACAAGCCTTCCAAGTATGGCATTTCACAAAGCCCTTTTTTGTTCCGTTAGCCAATTATTCGTATTCTTGTTTACAAAGTGGCTGTGTATTAACTGATCGGAGAGGTTTGGTGCTCTCCTATATGTTATTAGGGGTCGTTTTCCCACGTCTTTTCCTATGTCCGGATCTTTCTGGATCAGATGCCAGTACTTACTTAGTATTTTTTTAATTTTGTAACTCTCTTTACTGTATGTCATGATCATCCTAGGTGGTTCAGTTTTGTTTTTTGTCTCATTTTCATTTGGTTTATCGGATTTGGGTAGTAAAATTTCAGCTCTAGTTTTGTTTCTGGCTTTTGCTTCTCCTGTTTGTATGTCTTGGTATTTGTATCCACGTTGAATAAATCTTAGTTTGGTTTCATCAAAATTCTTTTCCATTTCTGTATCTTCCGAACAGTTTCTCCTCATTCTTAGGAGTTCTCCACACGGAATGCTTTTTTTCAGTTTTTCCGGATGAAAGCTGCGGCCATGCAGTATACTGTTTGTGGCTGTTTTCTTTCGATGTATTATTGTCTGTATTTGATTATTACTGACATACACTTTGGTGTCCAGGAATTCCACCTCTTTATTACTGATTGTGTAAGTGAATTTTAGACCCACTGTATTGGAGTTCAGCTCATCAAAAAAAGTTTAAAAATCAGATCTTGGTCCTCTCCATAATAAAAAAAGATCATCAATGAAGCGCAGCCATAATGCTACATTGGCCATATGGTGGTCGTTTTCCTTTCTCCAAGCTATACTCCTCTCCCACCACCCCATCATGAGGTTGGCATAGCTTGGAGAGAAGGAAACTCCCATGGCAGTTCCGCACTTCTGCATGTATACCTTTTTATCAAAAAGGAATACATTATTGTAGAGACATAGTTTGATCATTTCAATCAGCATCTTAGAGTGTTCACGTTCTTTGATAGGTCGTTGATGCAAGAAATATTGTATCGCTCTTAAACCTGTCACATGCTCTATTGAGGTGTATAAAGAGATGACATCTATTGTCACCAATAGATATGTTGGTTGCCATTCAGTATTCATCAAAATGCGCAAAAAATCCCCAGTGTCTTTGATGTATGACGTCAATGTTGGCACTAACGGGGATAAAAAATGGTCAACATACACAGAGATATTTTCATAGAGGCTGCCACAACTCGAGATAATGGGTCTACCGGGAGGTTTGTTGAGTGTCTTATGTACCTTTGGAAGGAAGTATATTGTAGGCGTGATTGGATGTTCTACCATGAGGAACTTCCTTTCCTCCTCTGTGATTAGTCCTGCATTTTTCCATTCATACAGTTTCGTTCCAAGTTCTGCTTTAAAAAAATGAATGGGTTGGGTTGACTACTGTGTCATGGCCATTCCATTCCCATAAAGGCTCACCTTTCCGCTCTGCTAGCGGGAAGAATTAGGGGTATTCTTCTAATTTGCCCTTCTCAGGGGCCCCCAGACACCAAGGAAAACCCAAAAAAGGGAAGAGATGGAGGTACTGGTTAGGTTCCCCCTCCAATGTATGACAGCATATTTCAACGACATGAAACACACTCCAAACGACATGCGTTGGGCAGTGTTAGAGCACATAAAACACTGAGATAACCTAGAACAGAGGTTATTAGAAAAGGAGCAAATATGTGCCATTTTTTCCAACATCATGGGGATTCCAAAGGTACTCAGAGTTTGGTTGCTTTCCTGGAGGGGACTGAGAAAACAGCCAAAATATACTTACATTTCGTGTTTTGGGGGAAAACTGCTCCACAAGAATATTTCAGTTTATTTAAAAATCAACTCCAGTTTGGAGCTAAATAGGGTGTGTAAATTCTCCCAACGCCTGAAGTACCAATGCCAACAACTGAGCTCCACCTTGCAATGGTTTTTAATTGTGCACTGAATGTAGAGCAATTGATGTGATAAAATGTATGGAGTGCAAAATGGGTATGAAGAAAACTATGTATTTATCAAATGCACACCAGATGCTGAGTTTTGGGGCAGTGGTTAATTTACTTTTTCTGAATTTATGGGTACCCATACTAACGTGATTCAGAAGGCATTTTGCACAATGTCCTGTTTATTTCTCATTAGCTTACATTTCGAAGGAAAAATGCAGAGAAATACAATAACAGTAATGGTACATCATGTATGTGTGTGTCCCTATAACAAATGATATACTATTCTGTATTGCCAAATGTCTCACAATAAACTTGGCACTACACTTGTGTGGCTAGGCCTATTGCCACAAAACGCATTCTGAGGATGTCATCTGTGACCCAACAGAATCTATGCTTTTTTCTGATGTGGGTATCTGTGGGTTTGGGGCCCTTGCCTAGCTGAGAACCAGAAAAAAACTACCAAACCTGCACATTTCTGAAAACTAGATATCCAAGAAATCCAGGGTGGTGTGCCTTGCATTGATCCCATGAGGTTTTCTAGACCATAGTAGCCTGCAAACCACAAACTTTGCCTCAAAAAAATATTTTCCTCACAGTTCCGTGAGGGAAAGTTCAGGAACCTATGGGGAGCCACACATTTCCTGCCACCCATCGCTACCCTATTTGTCCCAATTCAAATGCTGACCCGCTGGCCAGACCTAAGGCCTGCAACAGAACATATCAAAAGTCAATGGGAGTTCCTTTGAAAGTTGAGGTGTGTCCAAGAATGCTGCATGATTTGACGGAACATATTTACCTTTGAAACTAAGATAAACATGCTGGGGATGAAAGTCCTGGAAGAAAACTTCGAAAAAGTGCTAAAGGCATTAGGTTTTGCCACACCGGGTACTCCCTGAAATACATGGCCTACACCCTGAACATCCACCTTTATGTGCAGTGCGGTGTTTGCAATGCACTTGTCATAAAATATCTGCTATTGTGCTTCCAAAGTTGGCTTGGGGTCGCCGGGAATGGTAGATGAGAATGTTGCTCAGTGTGAAATTAGCAGTGATAAGGAACTTGAAAAACAAGTGCTCCATGTTGCAGTTTGGGTCCACTGCTATTTTGTTGCATTGGATATGCTTCTTGAAGATGATGGTGATTCAACCTCCTGGTCTGATGATCCTGTACTGCTTATGATCTAGTATCAGAGGGGGTCACTGTGGCAATATTGGGTATGACACTGGAGTCAACCAGGTTTCCATCAGGAAAATAAGGTATTGCTTGTGGTCATGAAACAGGTCTCAGATGTTGGTGGTGTGTCTGAGGACTGCGTGGGTTTTTAGCATGATGCAGGATAAGAAGGGGTGAGGTTGGAGAAGGTTGAGTGTGGGCTATGTGTGGTTGGGTCTGTGGAGTCTGCTGTGCGTGTGGTGTGTGTTACATAGATAGTGGTCTAGGAGGATGCAAGAGAATATGCAAGATGCGCAGGAGAAGGCCTCTTCCGAGCTGGTGATAGAAAGAGTTACTGGGATTGAAGGCATGGAGGAATAGTGGCAGTGGGTGGAGTGAGGATCAGTGGTCCTGGCTTTGGGCATGGGCAAGGCACAGGTGGGGCCAGACAAGCTTGTTTTTGGCTTGCTCGCTGAACATATGTGCTGCAGCCACCATTACGTAGGGAAGATGGGGGAGGAGATTCAGGGATGGTGGGTGAGGCTTACTGGTTAATGGTAGAAGGGATAGGAGTGCAGTGTGGGAGAGAAGATGGAAAAGGGCACCACAGGAGAAAAAAGGGTGCAAAAGGGAAGGAAGCAGCAAAAGCAGGAGGTGAAAGGACAAAGAAAGGGTGAAGGCACAAAAAATGCAACTTTACCTGCACAGTGACAAACCGCTTTTATTACCTGTCCTCTCTGGAAAATATTTGTCTTGAATATTTAGCGTATTCACTTCTATGCATCAATCTTTTAAGCCTATGGACTGATAGGGGTGCGCTAAGTTGTCACTTAGATAATTTATAAAGTAAAACCCAATCCAAACCTTGCTACTTAATTGAAGAAGTGTGTCAAATTCTCTCCGATTTTCACCCTTTTATTCGTTTTGGTTATCATGAACATCTTTAGGTGCAGGTTAATAATGACATAAAGAATTTCACTAAAGTCTTTAGAATGAAAAAAGAGCACTTATCTGAAATTAAAAAAATTGTCAATAAAAGGCTTTTCTGCTGTTGTCGCCAGCCCCCAATTGTGTAAGGTCTTCTGCCATACTGATGCAGATTGGCAGGTCAGATAGCAGTAGAGGTTTGGCTTATGTAGCATTCAACCCAGCACTGGAGCTAGCAAATGACTATGCCACACATGGATCACTCCCCTGGCTTATGCACATTAGTCTAATCATACTCCTGCAATCTCAACCCCCCTACCTCTCGATAAGAAAGGGCATCTTGGCTTTCAGATTTACAAAAATGGTGGGCGATGCCTGGTTGTTAGTGAAAATGGTTAAAGGCTTTCTGCACAGAAACACATGAACATGTTTACAATCCCTCCCATTAGCTACACTATTTTGTTCTGGCTGAGAATAAGCATGTTCAATCTGAGATGCACTTCTGCTAGTATAGACCAAAATGTATCTCTGAGCACTTGGACATCCATTGTGTTGATCAAGGAAAGCGCCCAAGCCCATCGGGCGTCCATCGATAGCATTAGAAGGAAACATTCTTCTATATCAACTCTCTTAATGGGAAACTCACTGTGAATCATGAATGTATCTGGAGCAATGATCACAGCATGGGTACATCTTGCGGGGTACAGGTGGATGACAATGCTTGTATTTTCAGGGTCAGGATTCAGTCCCCCTTCAGAGAAAATACGTCCAGAGAATTTGAGTTTGGTTTTGTGAAACTCACACTATTTTGCATTTAGTGGGAGACCTGGATCAGCGAGCAAATGGCATACTTGTGTAAGAGCTTTTGTCATGTTCCTTTCGTGTGGACCCAAACACTGTTATATCATTACTGTAGTTAAAAGCATGTGTGACAGGTTGAATTACTCAGTGAATGACATCCTGAAAGATTTCTGCAGCTGACGACACGCCACAACTGTATCTGAACAAACCAACATGAGTTGAAAAATTAGTAATGAACCTACAATTCTCTTCCAGCTCAAGTTAATAGTATCCTTTGTTCACATCAAAATGGGAGAAGACTTTGGCACCAACCAGCTGTGTATTCATGTCCGCTATGTGTGGATCTGGGTGTCCTTCTCTCTCAATTGCTTTTTTAACCTGGTGAATGGGTACTCACAAACTTTCTCTCGGGGGCCAAATTTACAGTGTGGTTTGTGTCCGAGGGCCGCACCCGTGGAGCGGGGTCAGTGGGGAAGGGGGCAGGGCTAGAGCAACAAAAAAAACTGTGACCATGAGGTTGATCACAGGTCCCTGCAGCGGACGCCTTCGTCCACTGAGCCACCAGATCCGGCATTACACATCTCTCTCTCTCTCTCTCTCTCTCTCTCCCTCCCTCTCTTTCCCCCTCTCCCTCCCTCTCTCTCCCACTCTCTCTATCCCTCTCCCTCCCTCTGTCTCTCTGTCTCACTCACTCTGACTCCTTTGTCTCCCTCCCTATGTCTGGCTCCCTTTCCCTCCCTCCCTCTCCCTCCCTTTCCGAACCCTCGCTCTCCCTACCTCTCTCGCTCTCCCTCCCTTTCCCTCCCTCTGTCTCCCTCCCTCTCTCTCCCTCTTCCTCTGTCTCCCTCCCTTTCCCTCCCTCATTCTCCCAACCTCTGTATCCCTCTCCCTCCCTCTGTCTCCCTCCCTTTCCCTCCCTTCCTCACTCTCCCTCCCTCACCCTTCCTTTCCCTCCCTCCCTCGCTGTCCCTTCTTTTCCCCCACTTTTCCCTCCCTCCCTCCTTCCCTCCCCCTCTCTCCTGCCCTCCCCCTCACTCTGAGGTCTCCCTCTCTCTCCTTCCCTCTCCCTCACTCTGAGGTCTTCCTCACTCTGTCTGCCTCTCTCTGTCTCTCTCTCTCTCCCTGCCTCTCTCTCCCTCCCTTTACATCCCACTACCTCCCTCCCTCTGTCTCCCTCTCCCTCCCTCTCCCCCTCCCTCTCCCCTCTTTCCCTCCCTCGGTCTCCATCCCTTTCCCTCCCACCCTTGCTCTCCCTCCCTCTCCCTGCCTTTCCCTCCCTCCTTCTCTTTCTCCCTCCCTCTGCCTTTCTCTCTCTCCCTTTCCCTCCCTCCCTCGCTTTCCCTCCCTCCCTTTCCCTCCCTCCCTCGCTTTCCCTCCCTCCCTTGCTCTTCCTCCCTCCCTCTCCCTCCCATTCCCTTCCTCCCTCGCTCTCCCTTTGTCTCCCTCCCTTTCCATCCCTCCTTCTCCCTCTCCCTCCCTTTCCCTTCCTTTGTCTCCCTCCCTATGTCTGGCTCCCTTTCCCTCCCTCCCTCCCTCTCCCTCCCTTTCCAAACCCTCGCTCTCCCTACCTCTCTCGCTCTCCCTCCCTTTCCCTCCCTCTGTCTCCCTCCCTCTCTCTCCCTCTTCCTCTGTCTCCCTCCCTTTCCCTCCCTCATTCTCCCAACCTCTGTATCCCTCTCCCTCCCTCTGTGTCCCTCCCTCTGTCTGCCTCCCTTTCCCTCCCTCTCTCACTCTCCCTCCCTCACCCTTCCTTTCTCTCCCTCCCTCGCTGTCCCTTCTTTTTCCCCACTTTTCCCTCCCTCCCTCCCTCTCCCTCCCTGTCACTCTCCCTCCTTCTGTCTCCCTCTCCCTCCCCTTCCCTCCCTCTGTCTCCCTCCCTCTCTCTGCCTCTCTTACCCTCCCTCCCTCTCCCTCCCTTTCCCACACTCCTCGCTTTCCCTCCCTCCCTCGCTCTCCCTCCCTTTCCCTCCCTCCCTCGCTCTCTCCCTCCCTCTCCCTCCCTCTCCCTCCCTTTCCCTCCCTCTGACTACCTTCCCTCTGTCGGCCTCCCTTTCCCTCCCTCCCTCCTTTTCCCTCCCTCTCCCTACCTCTTGCTCTCCCTCCCTCTGTCTCCCTCTCTGTCCCTTTCCCTCCCTCTGTCTCCCTCCCTTTCCCTCCCTCCCTTTCCCTCCCTCCCTCGCTCTCCCTCCCTCTCCCTCCCTCCCTCGCTCTTTCCATCCCTCCTTCTCCCTCTCCCTCCCTTTCCCTTCCTTTGTCTCCCTCCCTATGTCTGGCTCCCTTTCCCTCCCTCCCTCTCCCTCCCTTTCCGAACCCTCGCTCTCCCTACCTCCCTCGCTCTCCCTCCCTTTCCCTCCCTCTGTCTCCCTCCCTCTCTCTCCCTCTTCCTCTGTCTCCCTCCCTTTCCCTCCCTCGTTCTCCCACCCTCTGTCTCCATCTCCCTCCCTCTGTCTCCCTCCCTCTGTCTGCCTCCCTTTCCCTCCCTCCCTCACTCTCCCTCCCTCTCCCTCCCTTTCCCTCCCTCTGTCTCCCTCCCTCTGTCTGCCTCCCCTTCCCTCCCTCCCTCTCCCTCCCTCGCTTTCCCTCCCTCCCTCACTCTCCCTCCCTTTCCCTCCCTTCCTCTGTCTCCCTCCCTCCCTCACTCCCTCTCCCTCTGTCACCTCACCCTGCATGTGTGGTCCCGGGCTGTGACAGCTTCCATGCGCACACACACAGCCTCACCCGAGCACTTCACAGGTCTTTAAAAGACCATTGGCATGTTAATGAGGCTTTGTTCACCTCTCAACGCCGCTGCAGCCCCACTCTGACTATGGGGGGAATCACCCGGCCCCCACGGAGAAGCAGAGTCTCTGAGTCACGCTCTGGTTGCAGACACTCTTTAAAAAAAAAATAGAACTCAGGTACGATGTCTCCAGGTCCGCGGGCAGCCAGGGAAGGCTTGCCGGGCCGCCAGCGGCCCGCGGGCCGTACTATGAGTACCCCTGGCCTGGTGCATATGAACACTAATGCACACCATGCCTCCACTGTCTTTTTTTGGCAACACTACTGTGGGTAAAACCCATTGCCTCAGAAGGGTAGACCACTCGATTATGTCAAGCTTTAATAATGTTTCATGTTTTTTCTCAACTGCCTCCAGTAAATAAAAATCAATCCAACAGTGTCACTGAGCCAAAGAACGAATGTCCTCATTAATGTGAAGTTGCACCTTAATTGTCTTAAATTTCCTTATTCCATGGAATAATGGCGGGAATTGATTACCTATTTCAGATGTTCATTGAGGTAGTAGTTGGTGGATATCAGTCCCATGTCAGTAGCAGTGCTGAAACTGAATAGACATGCACTCACCAAGGTACCTTGAAGAACATGAATTAGTGCTTGTACTGTCACCTTCTTGTGCCTCATGTTCGCTACAAATGAACCTTGAATTTGCAATGGCGTTGAAGCAGCCCATGTGTACACCTTTACTTTCAATGGAATTAGACATGTTACCAGAGACAGTTCTGCCAACATGATATTGATCAATGCACCACTGTCTATTATGAAAGGTGTAGGGCAGCCATTTACCTTTAGAGTGATCATAGGGAATCATCCAAATGAGTTTGGTTGCTTCATGTGGCATTCTTTCTTTGGCTTGTGTTCTTCTTTGCAAGCAGCCAATCCCACATGTGCATGTCATTCTGTGGTCAAAAATCACTATTGCCCATTGACCTTCTTCACTGTCACTTGATGACCACACTTAAGAACTTTTGGAAGATGAATTTGATGGCAATTAACCTAATTTAGTCTCTACTTGCTTCAATTGATCTTGCTGTGTGACCTTGTGAGCATTGCTGGAATACTTCTGGAACTTTCTGTTGCCGATTTTATTTTCTTGTTGTGATGTACTTAGCTTCACTTTCACTTTGCAGTCTGTTATGAAATGGTTTTCTCTGCCACAGCCTTTGCTAAAGTGTCCAATGATGTGATAATTTCCTTCATGCGGAAAGAAGAATCCACATTAGAAATGCCATTTCTTTTTCCTCGGAGACACTGTCTTCTGGGCCACCATTTTGCATTTTGCTTACTTTTCATGATCAACACTGATTGCTTCTGGGTTGTTACAGCTTCCTTACCAGCAGTCTCTCGATCTACATATTCCTCAGCTCTTGCAGCCATTTTCTAGACTAAGCGTATCTCTCTGCATGTGTCATCTGAACAAATCGTAGAGGCAATCACCGATGACTTTGAGATGCATGGCTTCTTCGTCATTGAATTCACTGAACTTGTAGTGCTTGATGAGGTTATCACATATGTCAACAAACTCATCCATCATTTTACCAGCTTGCTGTCTTGTCCGGGTGAAAATGTACCTTTTGTATTTGACATTCTGCATTCGATTGAACTTAGCTTCCAATGTTTCCTTGATTTGACACTTCATCAGCTTGTGATATATTTTTTTCACTATTTCACTCCTTCACCTGCAAGATTCCTTAAAGTATTTGATTATCTTTTTTTCATCTAGTTCTTCTAGAACATCTATGATTTCCTCAAACGTTTAGATTCATACAGTTCATGTGGCACCATTATATTCTGATTTTTGGAGGTGTCGAATGGCGGGGGTGGTTTCAGGGATAAAGCAGCGTCATAACTTGTGTTGGAACTTACTTATGTTGAGAGTATATGCTGTCCTGATGACAGGTACTGCTTATTAGGACTAGCACATTCTGTAAGCATCAGCCGTATGTGTACATCTGGATCATTGCATCCAGGCTGATGTCATACTGCACCATCTTCTTTCTTGACTATGGTTTTGACTCTTGCCCATGTTCATCACTGCTCTCAATTTTGTGCATTTTTCCTGGTTGTCGTTGCCTTTAGCGTTTCTTTGAACTTGGTTGTCTCTCCTTTCTTGCACCTGGCTGTTGCCGCCTTATTTTTGCTTTATACAGACGATGGCTCCGTGTTACAATATGTCTCAGTATTTCTTTTTTCGGCCTTACCAGCAGGCTTCCGGTGGGCTTCCTAAGATTAGATTCAGAAGCGCTCACTCTAACGGGGGCATGGTTATACACTTCACCATTAGTAAACACTTAGATACGAGTCGGCTTCAGAAGGGCAGTATCATTCCCGAATTGCAGCCACGCTACTATGGGTAGGAGTCTGTTTTCTATGTTAAGCGGCTGCATCAGCGTGAGACTCACGCTTTGCGGAATGATTAAAATAACGTCTTCGCGGTAGACCTGACAGCTGCCAGCTTCTCGGGTGGACCGCGCACGCCGGATATTTGTTTGTACAGGTAAGGGAATACAGGATCGCTCTGTTGCCTTGATCCCCCCCCCTCCTGAATCCTCCAATATACCAGACCTTACTCTTAAACTTGGGTTTAATTTAATTACAGCTCCAGCAATGATTGCCATGGAACCAATAGCCAGTACTTTACCCTTCACTCATGGGTAAGTTCAGCATGGTTATATTCGTGTCTGGTTGGATTTTCAGTCATGCGCACCAATAAGCTCTTCCATTAGCCCCCTTTTTAATTACAGACAAGGACGCACTTTGCGCCTAAACAAACAGGAGGATTCCCCTACCCAGAAAGGATTAGCGGGTAAACCAAAGTTGTGAATGGCAAAACTATGAGATAACCAAGTCCTTTTTGTGCGCAACCCTGACCCTGATCCTTTCCCTTTACCCAGCAGGTGTGACTAAGACACTACACCTACACTCAGGTTGCCCCCCACCGTCCTGAGGAAGACCCGCAGGCCGAGGCCCCCAGTCACCTCTTGAGCCTCAATACGAGTCAAAACATCAACGCCCATATACATCTAACCTGGACCATGAGTCCCTGACTATAACGTGCCACACAAGAATTGTATTGTGTACTTCAAAATCGAATGAAAATTAGTTTGAAATGTTAAAATGTGGCCAGGTAGAACAAAGACTGTGAATTACTCATCAGTCTAATGAATGAACTATTTTAACCAATTCTTTCACCATAATATCTGAATTCTATTCACCATTTGCACAGGTAGAGCACTTTTCATTCTGCACATTCCCCTGGGGCAACCTCTCCCCTCTCTCTATCTGTCCAAAACTGTCACGTACAGTAAAGAATATACTGTTGTATTAGATATGATGGAATAAAACCTTTGTAGAGAAAAAAGTTTAGTGGTTGTTGCTTTTTGAAGAAACTGTCTGTATTTAATTACTGTGAGCCAAATAGGATACGGGCTCAGTAAATAAGTTGCCACATCATTATTCTAGGTTCTGATTTAATTTCTCTTTTATATTAGGTCTAGGACCTTTGTTTTTTTACCTCATGCAGAGTTAAGCACATTTTCTCCTATTGTGCTGGTACTGTTGATGTTTTTATACTGATCTGATTGCACTTATTCCCAGCAGATTGTTTAGTGTTCTTTTTTTTGTGATGTGGCGTCCTTAGTTTTTAATTTATTTAAAAATGGTATCATTGTGTTTGGTTTAAATCTGGTTTAAGCGGTTTGACTTGAACTGGTGCCAGCTAAGAAGTCCCTCTACCCTTGTCCTGTCAAAAGATATACAGTTTCACATAAAGGAACAATATGAAACTTGGAGGTGTTAAGGTGCTAGGATGAACAGATGTCGAAAAGCATCCATCAGTGTTGTAAATTTTGTGATACAGTTCCTTTGAAAACTCACAAATTCATAATTTTGAAATTCTGGTCAAATGCTTGCTGTCTGGCAAATAGGTGTTAGTTATAGTTATTCAAGCATTGTGGCATGCACTGTTTATAGTTTATACTAACGCCTGTTATGGTAGTTATTTCAAAGAGTATGTTGTTATTCCAAAGAAACACATATTCCACATAATGTGAAGTACAGTGATCTATAATGAATGCTCCTGAGCAATTGAAAAATGTTGTTGTCTTGTCTAATTTTGGGAGGGGTTTATATGGCTATTGTAAAATGGTCTATTTGTAGGACGTTTGCATGCTAGCTGTAAGGTATCCCATTTTAATGAATCGCCGTTTACTGCTTACCAATTTATCTCATCGTCCAATTGACTGAGAATACAAACTAGTTCTTATGCTGCCAGTATGTGACGCACGCAGTTTCTTAGTCAGTGACCTCTTAGATTACAAAAATAGAAATAGGGGTGAAATTTGGTGTACAGAATGTCTTTAAGTAATTTTCATTCATTCTAAAAAAGGCAAACTTTATTTATGAACTAATCAGGAGGTGGACAAGAATTCTAGTCACATACAGTGTGACTTGGCTAGACAATGTTTTTTGCTACAAACAGACTTCATTCGTCAATCAGTGAAACCTCATACGCTGAACATTAGAAGGTGGAAGATGAAGGAAACACACAGTTAGCTAAAGTGAGAGGCTCTACATTGTGTCTTCCCATAAGCCTGATACAAAGCCCCATTACCAGGGCTATTCCACTCAAACTGCTGCTCCAGCAAGACACAAGCTTTTCACCTGGGGCAGGTTCAAGAAACTTGTGGCTAATCTTATGAACACCAAAAGGAACAGAAAAATTCTTCCAGACTCTGTTAGCCAGATTCTTAGAAACAAATTGTATATCTGTACTTGGAATTCCACTTCCATGGTTGCTGAAGCTATACACATTCTTTCAATTCACAAAGGTTTCCAGGAGTGCTTCTGGAAAGCTATAGTTCTAGAAAACCTCATATCATGCTCATGACACATCCTTTCTACAAGCATAATTTTGCATATTGTGCAATTTCTCATTAAGAAATACGTTTGTGTTACTGCAATAGTGCTTTTTATCATTTTCAATGGGGGAAACCACTTTTCCTGCAGCCAGCTCCACCAAGTTTAGGAGTAATCACTTCACATTCAAACTCTCAAAAAGAAAATTAATGTTCTCAGCAGGAGTAAGTCTAAGACCTTTTTCAGTATGGTAGTGGTTGAGAAAATAATGTGAATAACAACAATCAAGAAAATGTGTCAGTGGTCCACAACTTTCCTGAGGTATCTGCCACTTTCTGCTACACCTCAACTTTTTTTCTCGGCAGTGTCTCTTGATTCTATATGCTCAGCAAAAATACATTTTCTTTTTCAATGTTGAATCCTTGTGAAGAGTAAAGTGTAATGAAATCATTCTAATTAGAAGTTACATTTCCTCCTGTATACCTGTTAAACAAATCAACACCTTTACTTGTAGTATAACCTTCGTGGAACATATATATACTTTTTGAGATTTTCAATCTATTCTTTTCCACCAATATGTAAATTTAATCATTTCACATCCATATCTTAAATCATTCTATTTGTATTCCTATCAGTTGTCATAAACTGCTGAATGTGTTTCACTATGCTGCACACAGTGCATCACACACACATTTTAATGTAACTGAATAGATTACTCCAACTGCCTTTAATACCTTGAGTGCATCAAAGTGAAATTCTTTTTTGTGATGTTTGTATGGCTTTCAAAAGAAATGCAAAATTCCTTTCAATGTTAAGTTGGTCACAATACACAGCTGACACACTCTGTAATCCCTTACTTTAAACTTTGGCTGAATGGTAATCCCCTTCCCATGTCAAATGTTCCTTATCCTTCTCCCATGGTAATTATTTTAAATTCAAATTTCTTTCACTGTCGCCACATTTTAATATGATAATGATCATTGTATTTACATTACAATGCATAATCTGCCTGCAACACACAGCCGCTGACTGAATCCTGGAGCTGTAATTCAATTTTGAGGTACGACTGCCACTCATTAATTGCTAAAGCTATGCTATCCTGGTTTGTAATGTTAGCTGAATCCCTCAACTGAGTTACTGCCGTGTATTTAATTAGGCATCATTAATTAACACACATTCTAATATTGGAAAGAAACCAAAGCTTCTGATGCCACCTCAACCACATCTCTAAATTAAAAAACAATTTAGTTTGATTTCCTTTACAAAACGAAAGAGGCATACTAATGTTAAGAGTGTTTATCATCTAGTTCTGCTATAAATCACACCTAGAAAAAGGTAAATAATATTCAGAACTCAACAGTGATAGAAAATATGTGAAGCTGTGATTTGTCTTTTGATTGTTTCTTAGGTATACTTGGAATGTTCCATATAACAAGTTGCTAATTGTGAAGCAACAACACCGAGGACCACATTGAAGAATAAAGCAATAATAATCATATTTCAGAACTTTGAAGGCTGAACAGTGACTACACAAAATATCATTTTTATTACTGTTAGAAATGTGGTTTCTAGTTGGCAGAGGTATATACCATGATCAAGCAGAAACCACAATCCAAGTCACGGTTAGTGGGATACACATCATAAATTAATCTGTGCTCACCCTCTGGGAGCCTGGCACAGAGCAGGCATGCTTAACTTAAGGTGCAATGTATAAAGTATTTGTGAAAAACATTAAATAGTAGCACAGTGAAAAGACCACAAAAGATTCCACCACAGCTTAGAAAAATAGTTTAAATGTGTGTGAACAACACAAGACCAAAATGACAAAACTCCAATCATTATAACTGGATTTTTTAAAGAATAAAAGAAAATGTAGTGATGTCTGGTTGCACTCGAGTGTGGTGAGTCCAAAGGTTCGGTGCCGTCACGATGGAGCATCGGTCGGATACAAGGACCAGCGCAAAGTACCTTAGATGCCTCATTAGCAGAGTCGAGATGCGAAAAGCAACAAAGTGATGTTTTGTCGCCAAACCTCTGGAGTTAAGCCAATGCATTTGTGCAGAACCACACAAAGTCGTAGAGGCATAAAACACTGAAGCTGGTGCGCTGTGCAGTTGGTTATGCAATGTCCATGGTCTGTGCTGCTGCAGCAATGCATTGGAATTGAGGGAGATGCACCGTTTCAGATTACCACAATGTCGTTGATGTGTGGATTCTGGCAGTTGCAGCACTTTTTGCCCACTTCCCAGGGCTGAATTGGCACCACTTGGAACTGCACGACTTGCGGCAAACAAAGTCTAGATGCTTTTGCAGGTTGTTGAGAAGTCTTTGATGTCCCTGAAACTCAGAACGAGGGGCAAGCCAACATGCCTTTGGATTCACTCTGGGTTTTAGGGAGATGGGTCCAGCCCTTCCTCAGCAGGGCGGTACAAAAGGGGGTGGTGATGGACAGAGCATCAGAACCAATCAAACACTCACACCCAGTCGAAAGATCTGGGTTTGATCCATCACCGTTCTGTAGCCCACTCTGCCACCCCAGTTCAGACATGGCTATATGCAAATCAGTCTGACCCTGTGCCTTATGGGAACAGTCCAGCCCGAACTGCCAAGCCATGCCTTCCCTGGACCGGAAACAAGCTTCCGAGGACCGGTTTCTGGCATTCCAGCCGTCTTCAGCCCGGCTTGCTTGAATCCAGTGGCAAAGTGAGCAAAGGACTCACGTCTGAGCATACCCTGCCACACTTATGGTGGCCAAAAGCAGTACAAAAGGGGGTGGTGATGGACGGAGCATCAGAACCAATCAAACACTCACACCCAGTCAAAAGATCTGGGTTTGATCCATCACCATTCTTTAGCCCACTCTGCCACCCCAGTTCAGACATGGCTATATGCAAATCAGTCTGACCCTGTGCCTCATGGGAACAGTCCAGCCCAAACTGCCAAGCCAGGCCTTCCCTAGACCGGAAACAAGCTTCTGAGGACCGGTTTCTGGCATTCCAGCCGTCTTCAGCCCGGCTTGCTTGAATCCAGTGGCAAAGTGAGCAAGGGACTCACGTCTGAGCATACCCTGCCACACTTAGGGCAAACAAAGCAAAACCAAAGTTCGAAGCGCCGAACAGGCGGGAACCGCAGTGGTTAAGCGGATTCCCCCGGAAGCGCATCAGGAGAGGAGGCGGTCCCTCTGGAGAGACTAGACCGCATCCCGACTTCCGGGAAGTGAGGATGCGGTGTTCTGTACGTGTGCAGAGGAAAGCGCTGTGACGGCTAATACCGCAACCATGACAATTCTTTGCTAAACATACCTGCTTTCATTTTCACTCCCATCAGTAGTGCTTTGAGACGTCCAAGGTAGCCCCTGGTTGAGTAGTCTTATAGAAATGCTGATTATATGGCGATACCACCATTCTTACAAGGATTATTATTCTTATTATAACCAATACTAACATTTCTCAGCAGGACTGCCAAATGTCTAATTACGTTGCCACTATATTAATATTTGCAGTAGGACTCTTCACTAACAGTTTTCAGCAGGCTGCCATACCCTTGGTTTTGCTTTGTTTGCCCTAAGTTGGCAGGGTATGCCCAGACGTGAGTTCCTTGCTCACTTTGCCACTGGATTCAAGGTAGCCTGGCTGATGACGGCTGATTAGCCAGAAACAAGTCCCAGGATGCTTGTTTCTGGTCTAGGGAAGACATGGCTTGGCTGTTCGGGCTCGACTGTTCCCATGAGGCCCATGGTCAGACTGATTTGCATATGGCCATGTCTGAACTGGGGTGGCAGAGTGGGCTAAAAAACGGTGATGGATTAAACCCAGATCTTTTGACTGGGTGTGAGTGTTTGATTGGTTCAGATGCTCCGTCCATCACCACCCCTTTTTGTACCGCTTTGGCCGCCATAAGTGTGGCAGGGTATGCTCAGACGCGAGTCCCTTGCTCACTTTGCCACTGGATTCAAGCAAGCCGGGCTGAATACGGCTGTAATGCCAGAAACCTGTCCTCGGAAGCTTGTTTCCGGTCCAGGGAAGGCATGGCTCGGCAGTTTAGGGCTGGACTGTTCCCATGAGGCACAGGGTCAGACTGATTTGCATATGGCCATGTCTGAACTGGGGTGGCAGAGTGGGCTAAAGAACGGTGATGGATTAAACCCAGATCTTTTGACTGGGTGTGAGTGTTTGATTGGTTCAGATGCTCCGTCCATCACCACCCCCTTTTGTACCGCTTTGGCCACCATAAGTGTGGCAGGGTATGCTCAGTCGTGAGTCCCTTGCTCACTTTGCCACTGGATTCAAGCAAGCCGGGCTGAAGACGGCTGTAATGCCAGAAACCGGTCCTCGGAAGCTTGTTTTCGGTCCAGGGAAGGCATGGCTTGGCAGTTCGGGCTGGACTGTTCCCATGAGGCACAGGGTCAGACTGATTTGCATATGGCCATGTCTGAACTGGGGTGGCAGAGTGGGCTAAAGGACGGTGATGGATTAAACCCAGATCTTTTGACTGGGTGTGAGTGTTTGATTGGTTCAGATGCTCCGTCCATTACCACCCCCTTTTGTACTGCTTCCTCAGCAGGGCAGCAAGTAGCAGGTAGCAGGTGGCAGGGCAACACAGCAGTCCAGCAGAGTGGCAGTCCTTGTAGCAGCACAGCAGTACTTCCTCCTGGCAGGATTTTCACAGGTCCAGTAGTGAACTGATTTGGTGGCGGTAGAGTCCCAGTACATATACCCAGTTGTGCATTTGAAGTGGGCGTGACTTCAACGAGGAGCTTTGAAGTACACAGAGGTAATCTTTCCCAGCTCTGGCTCCAGTTGCACTCCAGGGGTGTATGCAGACCTTCGTGTGTGGGCAGGGGGCAGCCTATTGAGGTGTAAGTGTCAGTTCCTCCCTCCCATCCTGCCCAGGATGATCCATCAGGCTGTGGATGGCCACTGAGTCACACCTAAGGTGCCTTTGTGTGTGACTAGATGGAATGCACATAGTCCAGCTGTCTCCCACCCCAGACATGTATTGGAAACAAGCTACAGGGCTAAGAGCACTGAAATGGGATCTTTCTGATATCTACATTTTTATAAGGGTAATGATGAATTCAACTGAACAAGTAAAGAGGATTTATCATCACCATCCCAGTGGTATAAAACATGAGAGAATTTGTGTGCCTTTCACTACCAGAAGATGCAAAACTTAAAAGTACATGTCCCACCCTTTGATTACACAGCACCCTGAACTGTGGGCTATCTAGGGCCTACCTTAGGAGTGACATACATGTATTGGTAATAAAAAGAGAGTTTAAAACTTAGCATGGTGTTTAACTGCCAAGTCAACATGGCTGTTAAAACTACACACACAGGCTCTGCAGTGGTAGGCCTGAGACATATTTAAAGTGCTACTTGTGTGGGTGACACAATCAGTGCTGCAGGCACACTAGCAGAATTAAATGTAAAGTCCCTGGGCACATGTTGTAAAATCTACTAGGGACTTCTAAATAAATATGCCAATTATGGATAAGCCATGTTCTAGGGCAGAAGCACATTCATAAAGTGCTCAGAGTCCTAAGGCCAACACAAATTCAGCAAAATTGGAGGTAAGCAGGCAAAAGGTTTGGGGGGAGACCCTCCTAAGGCTAACAGTTCTTACAATTGCATACTGAAATTCCTGTCAATGGAGATTGCAATTTATTGATTTTGTAATCAGTCAGTCAAAAAAGTACTTAATTCAGTTAATTAAAACCATAAAAGCATTCTATACAAATAATATTAGATTAATGTAACATTTGTTAGCGGCAATGGTATTGCACTGGTGATAAACACAGAAAAAGCAGAAACATACAATTTAAAATACGACTTTTAAAACCATGATTTGTTAAAAGGTAATTCATGTAAATTAGGTCATACAAATCTCTCTCACTTTTTTCTCCTTATTCTAATTGCTGCAGTAAGGAAATTTGCTATACTAAAAATCTCCCAGACATTGGACAGCATCTGTAACTATATAAGTGCTGGTTTTGTTTGTAAAAATCCTTTGTCCTTTAAAATTGGGAGGATAAAATGATTCAGACTGTGCAAAAAATGTTTGCAAAATAGAACAAAGTGCAATGTGTCCCGGGTGGAGAAATTTTCACATGAACATACTCCCAGGTCCTCCACCCTTCTCCATCCCGGAGGATCGGCAAGGAATGTAACTGGTTCAGCCTAAATCTAAGCAGGAGAAAGCAGTGGTTGGAATTGGGTACCACGTTCAAATAAGGTTCGATTGCACAAGGCGTTTTTAGCAATTGATGGGCATGTATCGTTAAATGGGTTAAATCCATCATTCATTTGCTTGCCACACCACCCCAGTTTGGACCCAGCCATATGCAAATCAATCTTGACCCTGTTCCTTGTGGGAGCAGTCCAGCCCGAACTGCCAAGCCAGGTCCTCCCTGAACTGGAAACAAGCATCCTGGGACCAGATTCAGGGCATCACCCTTCATCAGCCAGGCTAGCTTGAATCCAATGGTGTAGTGAATACAGGGCCCACGTCTGGGCACACCCTTCCCACTTAGGGCGACATAGGCAAAAGAAACATTTGATGGACAGAATGCTGGACAATGCAAGCATTCACCAGCTGTCAAAAGGATCTGGGTTAAATCCATAATTCTTTTGCTCACCACCCCACCCCAGTTTGGACCCAGCCGTATAAAAATCAGTCTTGACCCTGTTCCTTGTGGGAACAGTACAGCCCAAACTGCCAAGCCAGGTCCTCCCTGGACCAGAAACAAGCTACCTGGGACCGATTTCAGGGCATCACACTTCATCACGCAGGCTAGCTTGAATCCAGTGGTGTAGTGAGCACAGGACCCACGTCTGGGCATATCCTTCCCACTTAGGGTGACATATGCAAAAGAAACAATTGATGGGCGGAATGCTGGACAATGCAAGCATTCACCCCCAGTAACAAGGATCTGGGTTAAATCCATCATTCTTTTGCTCATCACACTACCCCAGTTTGGACCCAGCCATATGCAAATCAGTCTTGACCCTGTTCAGATGGATTTAACCCAGATCTTTTGACTGGGGGAGAATGTTTGCATTGTCTGCATTTTGTCCATCATTTGTTTGCTGTAACTCCTTTCTGAAATTAGGCATGCCCATTAAAAAGTGGTCTTAATCCTCAGGACATACGACCAGAGGGACAAATGAGTAAGGAAAAAAACATAGAGTCTGTGAGGTTTTACACAGATAGTGGAATATTGCTCTCAGACTATCATATTTAATGCAAGCTGATATTCTGTGTTGATGCTCGGATAACATTTGGATGTTTTTTTAAAGGTTTCTGTAATGTAAGCTATTTTATGTCAGGGTAAAGGAGACAACTAGTCAGTACTAATGAAGATTTCACACCATAAAGGACAAAGCCACAAAATGCAGTCATTGCTAATCAAATCAGTATGCAGGGAAAGGAAAAAAGGAAAACACAAACAATTTTACATGTGGCTCACATGAAATCCTGTGGCAACAGAGAAAGGAGAACAAGTGAGGCAAATGTAAGTTGATTCCCTTTTCCACTCTATGAAAGGAACATATATCACTCAAGGAATTAGTTTTGCAACTGGTGCCTAGAAGTTGGACTAAAATAAGAGACAACATCTAGAGCAAAACAAAAATGGAGGATTGCAAGTAAGAGTGGTACCTGGCTACAGAATGATGAGGTTTTACTTGTAAAGCAATATTAAAAGGCAAAAAAGATGATCAGTTGATAGAATAACAGTCCAATGACGCAATGAAAAACAGAAAAGTATTGTAAATTAAGACTGTAGGTAATGAGTGCATGGGAAAAGCTGAACCCTAGGGATCAGTGAAACCTCCACACTGGCAGAATAATGATTAGTTTGACTTCTTTATTTCTTGAAATTATAAGTAATTTAAATCTTACATGAGGCGAAGAGTCAACAGTAGAGTTGAAACAAACTCGGATGTGTTGAAAACGTAAGTATTTTTTTTTAATTCTTCCCATCCATCAAAAGCACACCCACATTGACCTATTGGTCTGAATAAATCTTTATGGTGTGTGTTTGTGAGTGCAATACATGCAGCACTGTGGTGCCCCTTATCCAATGTCAATTTTCAAATGCAGGTAATTTTGTTTCTGCTAATTGTTCCAACTGCCATTCATTTGTAAAAGGCAATCATCTCCATTAGTTCCCTGAAGGACTGCTTTTCTAACAACAGTAAAGTGCAAATTGTAAGGGAAATGTGCACACCCCCAGAACTTCTTACATATTAACACACTCAATCAATCAACCAGTGGTTTACAGAGTGCGCTACTCACCCGTGAGGGTCTCAAGGCGCTGGGGGTTGGGGAGCTCAGGATCAGTCGAAAAGCCAGGTCTTGAAGTCCTTCCTGAACGTATGTAGGGTCGGGGAGTGTCTGATATTCACGGGGAGCTCGATCCAGGTCTTGGCTGCGATGTTGGAGAAAGCTCTCTTGCCTGTTCTGTTTCTCCGGATGCAAGGGACCTCGGCCAGGGCAAGGTCGGCGGAACAGAGGTTCCTCTTGGGTATGTGGAAGGATACTCCTCATTGAGGTATTTGGGTCCGATGTTGTTGTAGGCTAGGGTGAGGAGTTTGAAGGTGACCCTCTTCTCAACGGGGAGCCAGTGGAGGTCTCAAAGGGGTTGGGTCATGTGTTTGTGGCGTGGTATCTCGAGGAAGAGTCTGGCAGTGGCGTTCTGGATGGTTTGGAGTCTGTGTAGTAGAGTTCTGTTGATACTGGCGTATAGGGCGTTGCCGTAGTCCAGTCTGCTGGATATGAGCATGGGAGTGACAGTCTTTCTGCAGTTGGGGGGATCCATTTAAAGGTCTTGTTGACTATGCACAGGCAGTTGAAGGTGGTGGAGGCGACAGCGTTGATCTGGCAGTTCATTGAGAGGGAGGAGTCAAGGATGATGTCGTGGTGACGTGCGTTGTCTGTAAGGGTGGGTGGCTTTCTGAAGGTGGAGGGCCACCAGGTGTCATCCCAATCAGAGGGTGAGGACCTCGGTCTTCTCAAAGTTGAGCTGCAAGCAGCTGTCCTTCATCCAGGCAACCACATTCTTCATTACTTCCTGGAAGCAGAGTCTGGTGTCTTTGGGATTTTTCTTGAGTGAGAGGATAGGCTGGGTGTCATCAGCTTAGGATACAATGCTGAGTCCCTGCTGTCTAATGATGGTGGTGAAGGGGGCCATGTAGATGTTAAAGAGTGTGGGACTGAGTGATGTTCCTTGGGGAACTCTGCAGTTGATGTCTGCGTGTTCGGAGAGGAAGGGAGGGAGTCTGATGGGCGTTTTCAGGTCAGTAGGGTCGGCCGTGGGCTTCTTGAGGAGGGGTTTTAACCTACGCCCACTTCCAGTCATCTGGGAAGATGCCAGACATGAAGGAGGCATTGATGTTCAGTACTAGTTCGGGTGCGATGGTGGCAGCGGACCCGTGGAATAAGTGAGGTGAGCCTGGGTCTGTAGGGGCTCCTGAGTGGGTTTTCTTCATGGTGGCGGTGATGTGTTCAACTGTGGCGTGCTCCCAGGTCGTGATGGTTTGCAGCGTTGGGGGGGGGGGTGTTGTTCGTAGTTGGTCGTAGACGACCTTGATTTTTAGATTGAAGTAGGCGCTGAGCTTGTTGAAAAGTTCCTGGGACGGTGTGATGTATGTGGCTTCACTGGGGGGCTTTGTGAACTGTTGTATGAAGTTGAACAACTCCTTGGCTTTGGTTGCGTTGGTCTGGACGTTGTCTCTTATGAAGGTTCGTTTGGTGTCTCTTATGCACTGGTGGTATTCTTTCAGGGCGCTCCTGTAGTTGTACAGAGCTTCCGTGGTTTTCTGGTTGTGCCAGGTTTTCTCAAGGCATCTGCAGGAGCATCTGGCTGCTTGTAGTTCAGTGGTGAACCAGCCAGCCTTCAAGGGGCGTTGCATGGCGGGGTGGCGGAGGGGCCCGTGCTTGTCAGCGCAGTGGGTGATCCAGCAATGGAATCCTGTGGCTGCGTAATTGGTGTTGGTCATGATGAGATAACATTTCCAATACAAATCAGCAAAGGATATAAGCATTGTAATCTGGCAGAGAATCCTCCTACACCTCTATGTGGCAGAATTATTTAATGCATATACAGAATAGAGGTTGGGGAGTTGCACATTGTAGCTCTTCCTCCTTGGACTCTAGGAACGTCCTCCTCCAAATGAGGGAACATATACAGTACTTCCGGTTGTGCTGTTCGGTGCATCCTGTCGGTGCTTTAAGTATTTGAGGATGGCAATTCTAAAAAATCAATACCCAAAGGCACATACAAACATTGGACACATTAATGCATAGGTCCATAAAATGATACCAATTCCATAAGTGGCTCTATCAAATGCAATTCCCTTTTTCTTTTGTTGAGCTTATAACATCCTTTCCTCTGATCATTCAGGAAAACAGCTTCCTCTAATGAAATCTGTAATACTAAAACAGTCAACAAAGGCCTCACTGCACTACCGTCATGATGTAAAACTATCACCAAAGCCCCCTTTCTAATAGTGTGGTGTGGTATGCTGGAGTACTTAGCATGGAATTGTAATGTGCTGACCACTCCAGGAATAGAATGTGTTTATTCAAAAGAACTGGAGTTGGAGCTGAGACACTGGAGGGGTAATAGCTCTGATAGATGGGGTCTCCAGATTGGAGCTTCTCATCTCACTTCATTTTTACAAGCAGCTACTCAAACGTTAAAATATTCCATAATAACTCCTCAATTCCTCATTTCAAAATACAGGTGCTAACCAGATGGTTTCTTCTAACTACTGACTCATATCAGTCTAGCCTTTATAGATTAAGCTAGAGAGATTAATTTTACACACACCTTATTAAATGATTTCCAGTCTGACTTTCATTCACACCTAGTTGCTGAAACCACACTCTTTAACAACAGAGAGGAACTCCTCATTACCAGAGACAAAGGTTATGCTTACACACTAATAGTGTTTGACTTGTCTACAGCATTTGATGCTTGTGATATTTAAGTGCTTCATAAACAATGAATTGCCTGCAATGGAAAAATTGGAAAACCCTCTCCTGGTTTAGATCCTTCCGTGATAACAAAAAAACGCCATGCTAACATATTCTTCTCTGATACCACCTACATTTCTAGTCGAGTTCTTCAAGGATCCTTACTCACATACCAAAACTCTTCAAAGTCTACATGGTGCTCCTTTTCCATATATTTGATGATCATAATGTTGGAGAGTCATCAACACCCGTCTCAACTCAATGGGGGCCCCTAGATCTTCTGCTACCCAGGTCAGCAATCTTGGATTCTGATCAACACAGACCTCCCCCTCTCCCACCAAGTGAGTACTATAAACAAAAAGCCAATACAAAATGAAAACATATCTACATACATTTCAACCACTCCCCAGAAGATAGAAATACATTTCTCTAGTCCCACTCTTCCCAACAAGCTTGTTTGCACCTCGGAAAATTTGAGTTTCAATGAGTTTTGGGATTTCGTCACTGCAAATGTTTGAGTAACAATACTTTTCACAAGCTGACTTGTATTGAATTTGCCTGTCAAGCTATGAGAGAGTGTAAGAGGTCATGATCTCGATATGAGCTCTGTCAGGACTCCCACTGTCTCGAGACTGGAGGATCACGAGAGGTAATGTAGGATTCAATGACTGTAATCTTTCTTTATTAATAAATATCGTTATTTTGTTTTTTTAGTTTCCATATAGCAAACAACATTAGGGCCCAATGACATATCCTAAACAAATATGGAATAAAGGATGAAACAAATGCACACAGGCAGTCCCTCACATAAGGCCAGTTTATGATAGCCACAGTATATTGCATTAGGATAAAAGGCAATCCATGTAAATGGACAACACATGCACAAGAGGTTTAGGAAGAGGCATCTGTCCCACTGGCAGGGAATAACATAACATTTTAACCACTTCCCCCAAACCTTGAAAAATATGTGGGGCATCCTTTATTCCTATAAGTGACTTTTTCTGCCCCCATATAGAGGTCCATTCCTGACCTCAATTGTCCCACAGTCAGAGCTGCAGGTGCATCCCAAGGTCACGTTACATCGCGTTTAGCTACTACAGACACCAAGTTACAGAAGATGAGCTTTACTCTAGAGATATCTACATCTCCCTGGAGCTGTAACAGGACATGCTTGGGCTCTAGAGGGATTTTTTCACCTAATACCTTGATGAGCTCTCCCACCACTCATGACCAAAAGTCCTGCATGACTGAGCAGCTATATATCGTATGGACAAATGTCCTCTGAGTCACCCCACAGCACAAGCAGTACAGGGATGTTGCCTTCGCCATACTGTGTAGGCAGCTCCTGTCATAGTAAACTGGATGTAATAAGATAACTTGTATCAAGCGCAGTCGGGACTTTATGGTAACTTCCTTCGAATCAATCAGGGCTGCTTCCCAATTCACATTTTTGAGCTCCTCCCCTAAATCTTCCTCCAACCTGGCCTTTAGCTTAACCAGGGTGTACTGCAACTTTTCTACAAGAGGGTCATACTCGGGTATGTCCAACTCCCTCAGACCTTCCGATTGCCAAGCAAGGCACGATCTTAGGTATTTCAGATATTGGTTGAAGCTAATGTGATACTCCCTCTGAAGGAATGAGAAGGGCATTATTGTCTTCCAGGAGATCTCCCATCCATGTGATACCCAGCAGATCCCAAGACTCAAACCTTTTCAGATTTGTCATTTTGCACATCCATTCCTTTCTCAAAGTGGATTCTCATGCCTTATTTTCCCTGCTCATCTCATAGTTTGAGTGGCTTTCCTCCAGGATTCCAGTGCCACCAGCGACAGTGGGAGCAGCTTCAGAATACCCCTGCTGTCATACAAGTAGTGGAAGTAGGACCCGAATGCAAATTGTGCACACTCCAGCCTGTAGGTAGGGTGGTCCTGTGACACAAAGGACCAGCCATTAATAGTCACCATATTGGATGCCCATTGTAATCTTGATCGTCATTGGCACCTTGCTGGATCTTCAAGGCAAACCATAAAGAAATGTGTGACCCTTTTTGTTTAACCAACAAAAAAGAAGGTATTTTTCTAAAATTAACAACTTAAGTATTGGCATTAAGTTTAAGTGAAAACGAAAATAAAGTAATGTGAAAAATATAAGTATCTGTCCAATTTTATCTATGCAGTGTTTTTGTTTTCCAAAGATGTCTCTGTAATAAGGCAACAGACCCTTTAAATGCAATTCCTTATTTGGCGACCAGCATCTCTTTTGCAGTGGAGCATACTAAAATGTATTACCAGGAAGGGGGGACTTCTCCTTTATGGAAGAATCACCTCCTTACAATTACCTTTCTGTTTTTGATGGCAACAAGACAGGGCCACAGATCTGACCACTGATCACTCAGACCTAACTAAGTGCATTCACTCGAAATGTGAAATGTAATTTCACAAAAACGGAGGTATTAACTTTTGCATTGGCCTCTAAACAAGAATAACTGTTAAAAATGAACAGAGACACTTTTAGCTACAGAGAAGCCCTGTTGGGCATTTTCACGTCACTGTGTTTCCCATTACATTATTTATTAGATTTGCAAAGATGCATGTCTTAGAGAATATCACTTATTCATAAATCCTGCTTTGTCATCTTCTGGGCAGACTCTGTACGCGTGGGAAATGTCATTTGTGCTGCTGGAATGGGGATCTGCAAAACAATTCATGTATTTATGAGGTTTTTATTGAGGTTACGCTTTATTAGATTTTGCTAATATCACTGCCTGCTGGCAAGGATTTTTTACAAATGGGATGATCCCTGTAATTAGTGTACAACTTTATTTAATAAGTTTTGGCATTCATTTTCGTTTTTTCCCTTTCTGAGTGTTAATAGAGATGTCCTTTCATCATTTGAGAATAATTATTTTCTATTTCAAGAATGTGCATGCTATGTAGATGCAATTATATACAGTGGTATTTTTCATTCGAAACATTTCTATTTCGAAGGAAAGGTGCTTTAGATATGAAATTGTAATGACATTTGAATGTGCATCTCCAAAGTATGCTAACTTTTCAAGCAAAAGAAAGAATAGCAATTTCTTGCAGGTAATTAATTAGCTATTCTGCAGTATACATGTAAAGTGCAATTATCCTAAAAGCACACAAAGACTAAATCAAAACCTTGGGGGGAAATTATTAGCTGCTATCAACCTTCCAGACTACAAAACAAATCGTGTGTGTTTCGGATCATATGATTTTTCATTTTATTTAGGGTAGATTTTAAAGCAAGATTATGTTGTATTACATAAAATTGTACATTTTGAACTTAAAGTATATTTGCTCACTATTCCAAATTCTTTTATTGTGTGCCGAAATTTTAGCGATTCTGATCAACAAATGAAAATGTTTGGCAGTATCACCTGGATCTTTGCTGAAAGTGATATGTGAATGCATGTGAAAAAAATATTTACTATTTAGTTCATTTATTGGACTTAGTAAAAATAATATGGCATGATGAAAATATATAGCTATCGCACAAAGTCCTGGCCAGGAGGCATAAACACAAACAACATATAGGATAAATATGTTCTTTCCATGGAATGTTCTAGAAACAATACACACATATACACATTTATGAAGTGATTCATGTGTACCAATTCACTCATGAGTACACACATACACAACAAATTGATGCACTTATAGTGATGCCAGTTATTCCAGAATAATAAATCAATGACGAGTAGAGTGTACTGCTGATGTACAACATGGAATTAAAAAACACATTGTTGTATGTCCACTGGGTGGCAAGAAAATGAAATGAACATTTTCCCAGGGGCCACAAAGTATGGTCTGTGGTGTGACCTGAGAGCTGCAACCAGCAGGTTGGCAGGCAACCGATATGGGGTTGTTAAGGTGGGTGTAGGGGAAGCGAAGCATGTACATGATAGTGAGGCGACTCTTGAGGCGGAAGCCGGGAGTCAGGGAATGCATTTCCTGTAAATATTTGTGTTATTTTATTCTTACTTGCACCAGTTCGTAGATCGTAAATCTATTCGTGTGACAATTTAAATACTCGTTTCACTTCATTTATTTGCACCGTATAGTTGATCATAAACCTAATCTGTGTGGCATTTTAAATAAT
This sequence comes from Lissotriton helveticus, assembly GCF_964261635.1. NCBI lineage: Eukaryota > Metazoa > Chordata > Amphibia > Caudata > Salamandridae > Lissotriton > Lissotriton helveticus. Next base: position 870,448,095 of record NC_136068.1, on the reverse strand, counting down.
CATTGAACGCTGTGTTGCTGCGTTTGGATTTTAAATAGTGCTCTGCCCCTACCTCCTCCTTTGCTCGTCCAGAGAGTCCACGCTGTTCACAGTGGGCCTTTGGAACGCGGGACTAGGCACGACCAATTTCCCTTCAGGCGTCATATTGGGCGTACCGCAGGTTCAGCGGGCTAGTGTTCAGGGCGATTAGGCCCAGCACTACAAAATGCCCCTCCCACCTTGGCCGCGCAGCAGACGAGCGCAGCGGGCGCGCGGATGGCGCGCCGGAGGTGCGCCAGAGGTAAGCCCGTCTGCGCTCGTCCGCGCCAGGCAGAGCTCAGAGCTCGGCACTACGGTAGGGCATCATCAGGTCCCACTCGTATATTCTAGAGATGCTCTGTTGCACATGAGTTATTCTCTCGCGAGACTACGCCACGATTGAGACCGTTTCGAAGAATCACAATTTAGAACAAATACGCTGTGGAGACGCAAATTCAAAAGGCTCGTCCCATCATCTTTTTCTTGCCTAAATTTTTACAAGATAAGGACTCTTGGAAATCGGAAAATCTTAGATATCACAAACGCTGACTCCATCATCTTTTCTTGCTCGTATGCTAACTAAGCAAAGGGGGTCTCTACTCTCTAAAGATTGAATTGTCCTGAGGATGGCCTTAAGGATGTAACAACTATAAGGCCGAAACGTCGACTTTTTTTGTCCACATCATTTAAGTTGAAATAATTTAGACAATGAATCATTGTTTTAGGTTATGCAAGATTCATTGTTATCTAATCATTAAGAGTGGACTACAGCGCAAGTGGATCCCACAAATAATTCATTTATTTCTAATCCATTTGTTTTTGATGAATCTTCTTATTGTAACAGTACCCTTTTAATACAAATTTTTATAAAGAAGATATTGTTTAACAAACATAATACCCGTGTAGCTTTTCTTCTTCTTGAGTATTTTGATTACTCTGTCCAAAGTAATGAGACAAAATATTATAACAGCAGGCATTAATTAAATTTAGTTGATCAGAAATACATATAGTTTGTGCGATCAACTACCTGTGATTCAATTTTGAACAAATTCCCTTGTAGGCATCTTTATTGTATTGAATTATAGCCCAAGCTCGCAAGGGTTTATTGGGTCACCCTCCCCTCCTAAACTAACTGTTGCACATGCAATCCCCTGCGTACACTCTATGTCAGGGGATAGTTCTTCCAACCAGTGCCTCTACTGCCCCTACAAGCTAGAGTTGAATGAGCCTTGTCAAGCTATTTCCATCTTAGTACGTATGGCCCTAGTTAATTGTAGATCGCTACCAAAACATGCTGTAGAAATCTACAGAATCTTAGAAGACCTCCAGCTGGAAATCCTCTTCCTGACAGAAACATGGTTAGGACCTGACTCAGACCCAGACATTATTAAGTCCCTTCCACCGGGCTATCTTATCCAGCATGTAGACCGATCAAAAGGGAAGGGATGGGGAATCGCCATAATCTATAGGGACCATCTTTCCTGCCGTCTACAAGGCAGCCCCCTCTCTGATTGTGAAAATTTTCTATTTATGATTCAAGTCTCCTCATGTAAATCTCTCTCGGGACTTCTTATCTATCGCCCGCCGGGCCCAACAGGACAATTCTGTAGCTCACTTCTGGAACACTCAGGCATACTGGCTGCCACCCATTCTAACTTTATGATCTTAGGAGATCTTAATATCCACTTCGATAAGGGCGAAGACAAACTAGCCTCTGATCTACTATTAGATCTTGAAACCCACCAGCTTAGGCTGGAAAGTCGGTATCCCACCCACATGCTGGGTCACCTCTTGGACCCTATTTTTTCCAACATCCCTGATCTTACAATCCCAGGTCCCACCCCGATACCGTGGTCAGACCACTTCCTAGTATTGTTGAACTGGCGGCTCTCCACCATCTCTCGCCCCAGACCTCTACTTAGCAGACCTACACGCCCCTGGGCCAAATTGGACCCGAAAAAATGGAAGTACAACTTGGAGCTCTCCCCTCCACTATTAGACTCAGATCCCGCAATAGCTGATTCTGAGTTCTCAAAGTGGATTGGAGAGACACTGGATAGAACTCTGCCGAAAAAATCTACCTGCAAACCTCGAGGCAAAATCACCTCTCCCTGGTTCACCAAGGAAGTACGCCTTCTACAAAAGCTCTGTAAACAAACTGAAAGCTAGACTACAAACATATGATCCTTAAATATAAAAAGGCCCTTAAAGTTGCACAGTCCACTTTTTTTGAAGAAAAAATTAGGCTATCTGCCAATTCATCGAGGGAGACTTTTCAAATTGCAAAAAAACTCTTAAAAACCCCTGATCCTCCCTCCCCTGTGGAACCTTCGGTCAGCCGGTGTAACAAATTAGCTGAATTTTTTGACTCCAAAATTAAAAAGATTCTCAACTCCCTCCCCTCGTATACACCCAACAAATCTATCCCTCATAACTCGCCCGGATTGGTATCCCAGGCCCCGGAGCCCCAGCTGACTCGGTTTGCTCCCACGACAGTAGATACATTATCCCCAGTACTACAATCAATCAAAAGTGGATCTCCACTGGACCCTGCACCTTTTAACATTCTAAAATCAGTTTTCCCAACCATCCTGCCCCACATGGCGAATCTGATTAATACCTTGCTCTCTCATGGTATCGTTCCGCCGAGCTGGAAAAAGGCAATCATCAAAGCCCTGATTAAGAAACCATACTTGGATCCCCTGGAGCTAAATAATTTTCGGCCGATCTCCCTACTGCCAGGCATCAGAAGGTCGCGGAAAGATATGTCAATCGGCAACTTTCCGACTACCTCGAAGTCAATGGCCTTCTTAAACCCTCACAGACGGGCTATAGGCCAGGCCAGAGCACGGAGACCGCGATGTTGGCGGTGGTCGAAGAGGCAAGAAAGATCATTAACTCAGGAGGATCAGTGGCAGTGATCCTCCTTGACCTTAGTGTGGCCTTCGACACCGTCAACCACTCCATACTGGCCCACAGGCTTAAAGATCTGGGCATCTCAGGGTCTGCTCTGTCCTGGCTGGAATCCTTTCTGAGCGACCGTTCCTTCCAGGTGGCGGACGGTAATTTCACCTCCAATTAACACCTATACACTGTGGGGTTCCTCAGGGCTCATCCTTGAGCCCGACCCTTTTTAATGTGTACATGTCCCCCCTTGAGAAGATCGTCACTCCATTTGGGATCAAGCTATTAACCTATGCGGATGACACCCAGCTGGTGGTATCCCTTAGTCAGCATGACCACCCCTCCACCAATCTCTATACCTGTCTTGGAGAAATAACCAAATGATGGACAGGTCCCACCTTAAGCTCAACAGCGAAAAGACGGAGATCATGGTCCTGGGCAACCAGTCACACTTCCGCCCCGAGTCCCTGTGGCCTCCCTGTATGGGTACTCCCCCAATCCCTAAATGTGAAATTAAGAGCTTGGGGATTTGGTTGGATGATGGTCTTAACTTCTCCACCCAAGCCAGGAAAATGGCCGGAACCTGCTTAGGCCTCCTACGGACTTCCAGAAAAATCCTCCCTTTACTCCCTGTACAATCTCAAAAATTACTGATTCAAGGCCTTGTGATGTCCCGTTTAGACTATGGCAATGCCTTGTATCTAGGGGCCCCCAACAAGGTGCTGGCAAAACTCCAGGTTGTGCAAAACACTGCCGCCCGTCTTCTCACGGGGACACACAGCCGTTGCTCAGCCAAGCCAGCCCTTAAGTCACTACATTGGCTGCCTATCCAAGCAAGGGTGCATTTTAAAGCTCTCTGCACCACCCATAAAATCTTGCACAGAAAGGCCCTATCCATCCTAAAGGACCTCATCGTCCCCAACAAAACTAACAGAACTCTCCGCTCTTCACACTTACACTTGGCGTCAATACCCAGGATTAGGAAGGCCCGCTCTGGAGGCCGACTATTTTCATACAATGCCTCCAAGCGATGGAACACACTGCCCCCAGACATCCGGGCTCAGCCCAACCTCCTTCCATTTCGCAAATTACTTAAAACCTGGTTGTTTCCCTAATTCACTCCTCCCTCATTCTCTTCTGATCTATCACTAGCGCTGGGACGCTCACGGGCAGCCATGCGCTTTACAAATCTGTAAAAAAATAAAAAAATAAAATAATGTACACGTATTGGCTGAATTATGCAATGCAAAACCAGGAAACATGGGATCATTCCCAGATTCCCCTCTTGACCAAATTGTGTGATCCTAGGCAATTGGAATTTTTGCATTTTGCCTCCTTTTCCTCCTCTTGAGTTTGATTTAATAAACTATTATGTTGTCAATATATAATAGCAACCTAGTCCACAAAGAGGGTGCATTTGACCACTGACCTGATCTTAGCTCACTGTTTGCATGGTTGTCAGGGTCAGTGGAATCATGAATGTTTTGAAATTCATGTTTAAAATCATAAAAAAGCCTCTCTATGCATTAATATCATTAGATGGACTAAGGTGAGAAGGTTCTTCATGTTAATGAAATACACGTTATTGAATTTTGAAGGGTCTTTTTGGTATCTTTCATGTTTGTTTTAAAATGTCTTTAAAAAATGAAGGTGTTTGTAAAGTTAAGTGGTGCAGGATATCTAAGCTACTTCCATTCTGAGTCTTAGTGCTGAGTCAAGTAAACAGCACACCAGTGCTGCTGTTCACCAAGGGGCCACATGGAAAGGTTTAGGAGAGAGGCAAGGGGCCCCCAGACTTTACTTTGAGTATCATTGACTTATAGGGTAATGGCTGAGGACAGTGCAGCTGTGGGTTAGTGGTTTAATCTGTGGATTTTTTCATAAGGCATTACCTAATTTGATTACGTTCTTGCACATTACTGGTACCATGCCCAAAGATGTTCTTACTGTGTACCACTCTCAGCTTTGATGAAGAAGGATTATTATGCAGCTGCACTTCAAATCAAGAAGTCTCAGTCTGGCAAAGAGAAATAGATTTATTGGTTGAGGGGGTATGAAGCCCCACTCATGCAACAACCACAACCGTTGTCATGGTGAAACACAAAAGTCAATCAATTAACCTTTGTTTAAAACTTTTAACTTGTCAGCAAAGTGTAAAGTATTTTTGCATCATTAATACATGTTAATAAATTGAAAACACAACACAAGAAAAATATAGAGCTATGGGCAAGCCCAAAAAAAATCTCACCATCTAAGCATATGCAAAGTGGACATATAAGTTAAAAAACACATTGACAAACACTTCCCAAGATATACCTATAACTTCTTTCTAATTGATATACAGGCAGACAACATTTTCTCATCTTTTATTTATCACTAGACTATTCCTGTTTAATATTGTTACTAAAAGTACTACAACTCCCAGAATGCAAATGACAGATGTATTCTGCACATGATGTTTAGACATTTAAAACATTCTCAGTTCCTCATTGCAGCTTTCCATAAAGCTATACTATTATTGTTCAATATAATACACAAAGTAATAAACAGACACTAATTCATTTACTTCCCAAAACATTCACCACTAGCCTCTTAAATACATACCCTCTAATAGGCACAGTTCATCTCATTTATTTGTTCTCTTCACTGTGATACTCCTTATAATCAAACGCCCATACACATCTTCATTTCTAATGTACATTTTTAAATTAATTACAAAGTTATATATATACGGCTGCATTCAGTTTGAGATTATATTTTTATTTTTGCTTTATGCATAGTTTTGACACTGTTAAGATTTGTAAAAACTAAGCACAAGAATGGTACAGCACTCCCATACAAAGCAAGTCTAAAATGGCAACCTTTTCAACTTCCCACTCTATCATCATGAGAAAGGCAGCACATGAAATTATTATTTTTGTTTTAGTCTACTTCATCTCCACTAATGAATGGTTAGCATCTGTTAACCCTTTCCCTGTCTTTCGAAATGAGGTTCCTTTCACCATGTTTTTGCAATATTTTCGCAATGATCATGGAGAAACCGTGGAAAAATTGGGAGCTCAAACTGATATATAGCTTCATTTTTCTGAAATTTAAATACTACACAACAGTTTATTACATAGTCCTCAGTTGGAAATTAAAACTTGCAATTGCTTACTTTGTGTCATCACTCCTCAACTTTTCAAAAAAAATTATCTGTCTCTTTAAGCCCCTCCCTCTCAATACAGTCTTGGCTTAGTGTTGCTGGCAACCCAGTTGAACCAGTAGGTAAAAGATTCACAGCACATTCTAGAAAGAACATGCTGCTTTCAAATAAGATTCTACAATTGTGGGTTATTTACTCCACAGATTCAAAAGCATTTCTATGTCTGTATTATATTTCTTTTTTTAAATAACAGCCAATAATAAGATTTCTTTGTGAGCCATCCAACACACTACCTAATTTTATTCAATTTCATGCTGACAGCATCCAATGAAATATATATATTTCTTGTAAAAAAAAAACACCTAATTTGTAATTGCTTTTCCTTTGGAAAACTACCTCATTCAGCTCCAGCCTTCTCCTGACTATGATTGCTCCTTCACTTCAAAATGATTACAGTATGGATTGTGGGCCACAGCTACATCTTTTGGGCTAAAGAGGTTGCACAAATGAGAGGTATTGACAGGGACTTAGGTCTGCCAGATGTGCAGATTACGTGGTTTGGCCTGAGAGGGTTAAAGTTTCATCATTTGCTAGATTTGGTTCAATCCATTGTGAATTCCCAACCTCCTCACCTCATTATTGTGCACTGTGGTGGCAATGACCTAGGCGCTTTGACTGGGGTAGGGCTGGAAATCCTGATGTAAGAAACTTTTGCAAAGCTGATGTCACTTTTCCCTCAAGCTGTCTTGGAGTACTCTAACATGTGCCAAAGACTGAAGTTAAACTAATCATATCAATTCTGTCCACAGATTGACAAACCCAGGAAGCATGTTGATAACATAGTTTCTGTATTCCTCAGAGACCATTGCATGGGTATCTATAACAACAATCTGCATTTTGACATGATGGAATTTATAGAAATTATGGATTTTGCAGATGAAGGCAACAGGGTGTTTCTAAGTAACCTTAAACTCTGCATCCAGTCTTATGTGTAGCAGCCATATACACACAACCAACACAATGGTTCTTGTCAGAGCCACCCTACTACCCAAAATATTATGAAGTTTTTTTCTAAAGGTTTTTTTGTTTCATTTTTCGGGATCTTCGTGATGACGTTGTGATCCCCACGGACATGTTGCGAAAACGAAAAATAAAAGCAGAAATTCAATGGCCCCCAGCACATCCAAAAATAATATGTAAATGAATTTATTCTGAACATTGCCCGACGCACATTACTATATACATACTTCTTTCAAAGCATGTGTAAACTCATATTTTTGTACTAAGTTTCTTTAAAAACTATCTTTGAGATCAGTTTTATGTTTTAACGGTTATTCGAGACGTTGCGATGATGGGTTAACCGCGACAATCACACCTTTTCCATAAAGTCTACAACACATATATGCAAACACATTCCAGTTTTCTACAAACTAGAGGTTTATTACTGTACAATTAAACTCCTATTTTCCGAGTGTATTTCTAGAGCAACCATCTCTAAAATCTATTTTATATTTTCACGGTGACTACGGTTATTGGGATTACATCAGTAATCACGATCCCAACTGATATGTTGCCTTTTCTTTTTTTTTCTTTTTTTTTTAAACATATATATATCCCCCCTCCCCCCCCCCCCCGGACAGGTAAACATTCTACACATTAACATCATTGTGGAAGAGGTGTGGCTCCGCGGCCAGGGCGACTGACGCTGGAATCTGGGGATCACGGTTCGATCCCCGGCTCCGGCGGCAGGTTAGCCCAGCACCATGTGACTCTGGGCAATAGCTTGCTTAATCTTCCCGAAGGCCCCCAGCGCCTAGAGACCCTTACGGGTGATTGTGCGCTTTACAAATGTGGATATACTTTACATTATTCTTATCATGCATACATAGCCATTATAAACAATTTTCAAAATATATTCCCAGTATCCCGGAAAACAACAAAGTTATAACAATTAATAATGATGATTAGTTTTGTTTTGTACGTCTCGTCTCGTGACTGTAGGGGAGGAATCTAGGTTATTCGTACCCTATTGCATCCCTAACTGCCTTGCAACTTATATATATCTATCTATCTTGGTATTATACGTAACAGCATTCGAAATAATACTAATGGTTAATTTTGTACATCTCGCCATTGCGTCAGAAGGCTCCAGATTTGCTTACCCCTTGTACGTCGCACTCTTCCTTTCCGCTTATATATAGCTATCTCGATGTTATGTACAGCTAGAAGTCTAGTTAGCCACTGTTGAAAGGAGGGTGGTAGCGGGTCAAGCCAAGCCGAGGCTAGGCATAGCCGCAAGACTGCCATAGCTACAAATATGAGATCATGGCCGCTCTCGAGGTTATCTGGGTCTTCCACCCCAAGTACCATTACTTTATGTGACAAAGTGACATTTCTTCGAAGAACTGAGGTTAAAAACCTCTCTATATCTTGTGTCAAAGGTATTAGCACTGGGCAAGAAGCAAAGATATGAACGGAATCTGCTTTAGATAGATTACATCTCGGGCAGCAAGTCCCCTTGCCGGTTCCCCATTTTGCAATCCTATCAGGTGTATAATAGAGAAAAAAACAGGTTTTGTAAAATTGTGCCTGTAATTTGGTGGAGATTAGTATGGTTTGGGCTAACTGATAGGAATATAGAAAACCTTCCTTTGAGATTTCGAGTTTACTTTGCCACTTTATTGCTGTTTTATCTAAATCGTCCGGAGACAAGTTCAATAATGAACCATAAACTCCACCTATTGAATGTTTGTTAGAGTGTATTATTGTCTCTACTATCGTGTGTTCTTCCCCAAGTATCGTTGCCCCAAGTTCATGTGTTAAGAAGTCCCTTATTTGGAGGTACTTAAAGAAGTCCCGCCAATCTAAGTCAAATTCTTCTTTCAGAGCGTTAAAAGATTTAATCCCCTGCGTGGTATAAAAATCCCCTAATTGTGTTATTCCTAAATTATTCCATTTATTTATGCAGTTATCTTTAAATATTATTTGAGGGAGATTCGGGTTATTCAATACCGGAGTATAGAATGACATTGGTCCAATGCCTAATGTTTTCTTGACAGCCTTCCATACCTTAAAACAACTATATAGAGTCTCAAATTTGACCTTTTTGTGATAGCTATCGTGTGTATGGCTCCAAAAAATAGCCATAGCTAGAGTTCCCCACTAATAGCTGAAAGATTGAAACGGTCTGTTCCTCAGTATTTTCCCCTCCTTGCAGTAGTTCCTTGCTGTATAGTAATACACATGACCAATAGTATCTCCTTAAGTTGGGTAGAGCTAGCCCACCTCTATTCTTGGGAAGGGTAAGGTATTTATATGCCCGGCGAGGTTGTGCATATGACCATATAAATCTGGAAAATATACGTTCTATTGATGTGAACCACTGGCTCGAAAATTCTAAACAGATTGCCCTAAATAGGTATAGTATTTTGGGAAAGTACACCATTTTAATAGCATTTGCCCTCCCAATGATGGATAAATGGAGATTATCTAAGCGTCGTAGATCCCTTTGTATTATATTCAACATTGGCTTGAGATTTATATCCACAACTTCCTCCAGCTTTGAGGAAATTGTGACACCCAAGTATGTCGCTTCCTCCACTACCCTTGGATCATCCATCACAATTTTTGGTTTCAGGATGATTTGAGTTTTCCCTTGATTTAACGTGTAGCCCGAGACCCGCCCAAATTTCCTGGCCTCTACCTCGACGGTCAGCATTGCAGCTATGGGGTCTGCAGTGACAATGCAATATCGTCAGCATATGCTAATGTTTTGGTAGCGAATCCCTGTGATGTAATAGGTGTTATGTTAGTGTTTTTGTCCAAATAGCGAACAAAGGAGTCTATATATGTTGCGAAGAGCAATGGCGAACATGGACATCCCTGGCGAGTTTCCCTGGAAATGGTAATTTCCTTAGTTAGACTACCATTCACAGATACGACAGCACTAGGATTGATATACATTTTTTGTATTGCATGAATAAACTTGATACTAGATCCCATTATCACCATTACTTTCCAGAGAAACTGCCAGGAGACCCTATCAAAGGCGTTCTCTGCGTCCAACAGAATTAAGGCCATGGGGTCTCCTGTAGTTTCTGTTCCGTCAAATAGTGTGATCACCCTCTGTATATGATTAATGTTGGACCTTCCGGGAACGAAACCGTGCTGTCTTTTGGTAAATACCTTGTGTATTATAGGTGCAATTCGGTTTGCCAATACTTTAGAATATATTTTGGAATCGGCGTTTATAAGGGTTATGGGGCGATTTTAGCAAAAATTACAATTTTAGCCTTGGACTAGGAGCTGGGTGGTTCCCCTCCAAAAAAAATATGAGTTATTAAATCTTTTAAGATATAATTTCGTCTATGAATGTAGCATAGAACTCAGAGGGGATGCTATCCACACCTGTTGCCTTTCCTTTAGGAAGGCTCTTCACTGTGGTCAACACCTCCTCCATGTTAGGAGCTTCCTCTAGCATCTGCTGTGTATTTACCTCAAGGCTTATACCTTCACAATTCTCTAGATATCTTTAAATTTCAATCATATCTCCTTCGCCATTCTCCGTGTACAGTTCTTTATAAAACCTCAAAAATGCTTGCCGGATCAGTTCTGGGTCTTTTAATTGCCCTGCCACTGGATCTATAATCTCCCTGATCAAGTTTGCATTAGCCTGTTGTCGTAGACGTACTGCCAGTTGGTGGCCTACTTGTTCATTAACTTCATTGATTAATACTTTTCGTGCCGTGGCTTTCCGAATTGCCTTATCTGTAAATAAATTAGTGATGCGGCCTTGGCAATTGCTACTTTAGCTAAGGTAGTAGAGATATCCCCGGTAGTGTCCCTATTGCTGGTGACATTTACAAGTCCTACTTCTGCTAACATTAGCACATCCTGTAATCTCTGTATCTCCTCTTTCTCCAGTCTATTTGACCTAAGTGAATATGATATCGTCTCGCCCCGAATCCCAGCTTTCAGAGTATCCCAAACAATCTCTATAGACGTCCTACCAATGTTTTCAGCTACTGATATGTTGCCAAAGCGGAAAACAAAAGCAGGATTTCAATAGCCACACCACATAAAAACTCATATAAAAACAATATAATTATTTCAAACCATCACAGTAGATAACTCACTATAGAAATAACTCTATAAAAACAATTAGCAGAATCTCAATATCACTATAACAATACATATTATGCAGTCACTGATATATATATTTTTTTATATTTACATCAATATTCATGACGACATCATTAGTTGAAATGTCCCCACGATGATACCCGGTGGGGTAGCGCTTGCGGTTGTGGCGTCTTCGCGAATATCGGACACGATTAAAAAAAAATACATTACGGACACATAACTTGTGTCACTAACACCCCCATTTCTTAACCATGGGGTCGGAGTATCTCCACCCTGACCCCTTAGATGGGCTTTCACACAGATTTTCAGCCCAGGGAACCATTCCCAATAGATAAAATGGCAGCTGCAACTTTCTATTCAGGTTGAATCCAGCCAATTGGAGCATTCCTGTTGGCGCTTGCATTCGTGATTCAGCGTGAAACCTTTGTGAAATCTCCATAGGTACCAATATTATTTTAAACCTTACAACCTTACGAACTGCTGAATGGATTACACCAAATAAGCAAAAGGCACTTCCTTGAACTGACATCTACCTCCCTGCCAAATTTGGTGTAAGTTCGTTCAGCGACTCGGGCTGTAGAGGCGGCTAAAGGATCCTATAGGAATTAACATTACAAACACAACTTTATTTCACACCCCAAATTGTCGGTCCCCACTGCACAGATCACCCCTACACATTATCGATCAATAGTAGCCATCATGACACCTTTTTGTCAAAATTTCATGCAGTTTGGTCAAACAATGCTAAAATTATACCCAAGTAAAAAAATGGAATCTAGGACCTAAATATAACCACCTACTGGTGACCGCCAGCAAGCTTTCCCAGCTTTCCCAGCACGTTTGTTAGTATTGTAATAGCATACGTTTTATAGCATTTGTGTGTGTTTTTACAATTAAGTCATAATTATAAGTCATAAAGAGAGTAATATTTTTTGAATATTCTATAGTATTAAGTTTCATTATATAAATCTATTTTTTGAACGTGTGATTACTCAGTAGAGTTCTATATTTGTTTTAATCTACTGTTTAGAGTTCTTTCTCATATGTTCAGTTATTTATTTAATGTTAATCTTTAAGAAGAGCTTCATTAAAATATGGTGGTATTATTTGTTTTCTTTTTAAAAAGGTGGTGAGTCTCGCCAGAGTTAAACACAGAGTCCATTGTGTGGACTCCGGGGGGAGAGGGGATGTGCGTACGGGTCTGCTTTTGTGACCCTCTTGCAAGATCATATATTTCAGATTATGTTAAGAAGAGTGTGTTTTCCTGCAATCCTGAAGAAAGTACCACATTACAAAAGTTGATTATATTAGTAAAATTGATTATGGTTAGTTACATTGAATATATAAAGCAATAATATTTATATGATCTAGGAAGGCGCTCATGGGAGTCTAACACACAGTCACCTGCACGGACTGACTGGGCTGTACTTCCTGTTGAGCATTAACAATCCACCCGTGAGATCATGCATTTTGAATTAATATTGTACCAGTGTTTTATTTGTAATTCTGAACAAATTGAGACATTAGAGATGTTGATTAGTTCGGAAAAATTGATTATGAATTGTTCCATGAAATATATAAAGCAGTAATATGGTTACGAGCTCGCAAGGTCAGGGAGAGTTACCACACCTTAAGGAAGGATTGTGATTGGTTGATATAAATGTCTATTCAGATGAAGAAGATGACACCCTTTTTTTATTGTGTCTTTATCAGAGTATGATGAGCAGCCAGGGGCAGCTGTACCAGCTCAGCCATCTCAGCTTCCTAAGGAATCCTTGGTGTGGCAATTTTTTGAGGCCAGTTAGCAGCAAGGTCCTGCAAAGTATGTTATTTGTAAAATTTGCAAGAAGGAAGTCAGCCAGGAAAGCAGAAATAAACAATATAGCATGAGTACCACAGTAATGTGATGACACCTCAGCTCCATGAACCCACAAAGGCTTGCACGGGCAGAGTTGGCTCGTGCTGCAGAGCTAGACAACTTTACAAAGGCTTTCACATCATTTGCTCTGGAAGATACTGTGCCTGTGCAGGTTCTTAGTGCACAAGCAGACAATAACACTCCTTTATTTAATAAAGTGGTATTTTGCTGCTTGAGTAAGGAGATCTTTTTTTCATCTGCCCAGGACAAATTTGTCGAAGATCGCAAGTGCCCTCCAGGCAGTAGTTTTATTTATAAACCAGTTTTTTCCAAATGTTTTACTTTTTTATTTTTAAGGAGATGTTGTTGGTGTTTGATTAACACCTCAAGTTGTATGTGTTTGTCCTACCCTACTAAAAAAATGTATATAAAAAGTTTTGAAAACGTAAAATATATTTTATAGTTGTTGAAAACTGTTAACAAAAATTGCTTTTTTTGGAGTTTCCCTTACTGTCATGATCTATATTGTCTGTACTATGTTTCTCTTTTTTTCACTTTTAAAAATCTCTCATGAGTATTTGCGAGAGCCAGGTAGGCAATCCTTCACTTGCAGTCTGAGTAGGCAGTGCTTCCTGGTTTGCTCTTGCGAACCTCTTGAGAGATCATACTTTTTATAATAGACTTTATATTTACACTAAGTCTATCCTGATATAGTACGTATAATTTATATACGCCAGACTGAATAGTAACAGTGTACTTTTTTAATGAATTGCATTACATTATATAATGTTGGGGGGAAATAAATCACTTAGATTTATTTAAAAAAACACATGATTTATGTGCATTCAACCAACACTGGTACATTCCACACACTCATATTTATTCACTGCAAGTCCATTTAATATTATTAGAAAAAGTTAAATCACTACTTTCTGTGTGATCACGCGAGAGTTTCACGAGATTGTAAAATTTTATTTAGAGTAAGAATTCACGCTTTCCTATAATACAGTATTTATGCCTTTTTGGGCCATATGTATCATGCCCAAATGCGTTTGCAAATGCTGAAATTCGCAGAATTTCGGCGTTTGCAAACGCATTTTCGCAAAATGGTATGTATCACACAAATCTGCATGCACAATAAGGAATCGCAAAATTTGTGATTCCTTATTTTACGATTGCATTTAAGGAATCGCAAATTTTGCGATTCCTTAAATGCAATGTAAGATGCCAAAAACATTTGCTAAATGGCCTTAAGCAATTGCAAATTACCACCACTTCTGGTGGTAAGTTGCGAATTTCTTGAAAAATGCAAATTTTTGCCTTTTTCAAAGTGCCATGTGACGCACATACATGTATGTGCACCACATGTGCACCTATGTTTATTTCAGGGGTGCAACAGGGTGTCCTTTGGATGTCTCAGGGTGTCTGTTGGCCAACTCCTCTCTGTGGAGAGGAGTTGGTCTAACGGCTAAGGCGCTCGACCTCGGGCCTGGGGATCTGGGTTCGAGTCTCGGTAACGACGCCAAAACCTCCTGTGATTCTGGGCAAATCACTTAATCTCCCAGTGCCTAAAAAAAAACATGAAAGTGTGTGTCCTCATGTAAAAAAGTAACTTGTGCAATGTAAAGCGCTCTGATAACTGATTCGGTTCGGTTCTAGTTCGCGCTATATAAAACTCAACCAAAAAAAAAAAAAAAAAACCATTCTCAATTTGTGATTAGCAAATTGCGAATCGCAAATTGAGAAAAAAATCCCATACGTTCGTATGGGCCTCTTAGCCAATAGAAATGAATGGGAGAGTATTCCTTAATTGCGAATTCGCAATTTGCGAATTTTGCAAATATGGAATATCAAAAAATCGGCCAAATATATAGGCCATTGCCTGTATATTCAAACCTTTCCCCAGGCTTAGTAGTATGCATAGTAGGGTGGGGAAGGTATTCATCTCACCTATAAGTCCTCACGCTTTTATAGAAGTATAACAAGTACTAGCCTGTCAACTGAGACTTCTCCCCAGTTCAAAAACATATATATTAGGGTGTGGGAATGGATTTGACTGTCTGTTCACAGTTCTTCCCAGCATGACAGACAGGTACATTAGTGTGCAGGGAAACATTGTCTCCCCCACTTACACCTATCTCCAGGACAACATGGATGTGCAGTACTTGTTGGCAAGCAATGGCCTCTGTACTTACACCTCTTGCTATTGCAACAGCGATATGCAGTGCTGTCTGGTACCGGAGAGAACTGTCCACTAACCCATCTTACCAGGGAGATGTGTCTGTAGTAGAGTTTGAGAAAAATGTGTCACAGCTCTTCAAATGCTAACAGGTATGCATAGCAGAGTATGGTGAGGAAGTGACCTGTTTGCTGACACATCTCTCTTGCATGATAAGTCTTCATTTACAGTGTACAGTGTAGGCAGTGACTGGCCCTCCTACTTTGAACTGTGTCTTGCTTTACGGGTGTGCCCTTCTCAGCTGAGCCATCTCAGTGGTGTGGCTCACTGGTTAGAGGCGGCAGACCCGTAAGCAGAGGACGGCCCGGGACCAGGGTTCGATTCCCGACGCGGCAGGGTCGTGGACCAGGGTCAGCGGGCTCGATAATTCATGCCTCGGTGCCTACTCTAGTCAGGGACCACACTCGGCAACTCTGGGCATTAGCTTACCTCATCTTCACAACGGCCCCCCAGACTGCCGGGGATGCTTGGTCGCACCTTAGAGATACCCATTAGGGACCATCTCTCAGGGTGAGCCAGGACGGGTTCCCCAGCGGTCGAAGCGCAGAGATACTCCTCCGGGAGTTGATTCTAGCGCTATATAAACCCACAATTAATTAATTAATTAATATATGTGCAAAGTAGGATGTGGGTCATAGGGTACAGAAATGGAGTATCCTCTGAGCTGAGAACTGTTTCTTGGTGGATTGGTGCATTTATTTGACTACTGAAACTTCACACCAGGGTCACAAGCATATATTTTAAACTGAGCAAAACAGCCATCTACACTATCACATATCCACCAGCTGATAGCAGTGTGTTGTAGAATATGAGGATCCCTCAAGTGCCTGCTGCCGATTCTGACTGCCCAGTATTTCTCAGGAGCTCCACAGTCCAAGGGGACTGCAACGTACGTACCTGTTTTACGCCAAGCTCCCGCCATGCTCCCGGCAGTTGCGGTCCACACGGGGGGAAAGAACTACAATCCCCAGCATCCTCCTCTGCGACGTCAGACATCGCATCACAGAGGATGCCCCAGGAGGCACTTAAAGTCGCGCGCAGGCCAAGGGCGGGCCCTTCCGTGCCCGTCATAGCCTGACAGAGACTGGACTGGGCCACCCCACTGATATTTGGACACTGGTAGCCCTGTAGCTGTAGTGTGGTAAGCTTGAACTATTATAGTGGTTGAACTTTCTGTACTCTAAAGTGCTCTGTTTATTCTTTGTTCATTTTCTGCTCACAAAGGGAAATACCATGAGCAAACGCAAGTTTCCTGCCGCTACCCTAGATGCTTTCACCATCAGGGCAGAGTCTCTATTAAATCATGAGACCCAAATAGCCGAAAGGTGATTATCATTTGAACCAATACGCACACAACTGTGTTCACCTAGGCTCTCAGGCACTCCGCATCTATCCCCACTGATATCCATAGAAACAGGCAAAGAGGATGGATTGGCAACTAATTGCTCTATTATCTCTGCCTCTGCAGGGATAAATAATGCAATTAGTTCACCAAGTTCGACAGTGGGAACTAGACTAAGAAAGCAAAACCCGAGATTGGGGAAAAAAGGAGATGAGAAGTGTGCAAAAAAGAAAACTATTCCAGTAGTAAGGAAATCTAGGGCCAGGGCTGCAGGGGGGCCAGCACAAGGAGGGAAAATGAAATCCAGCTTCGATCCATCTAGGGTATCTGTGAAAAGTGTATGTACCCAGACAGAGACAAATGATGACCGAAATTACCCCGACTTAGCTAATAACTATGGGGATCTTGAGAGCACTGTAAAGAGATCTCTTGAGTCTGCTAAGGAAGTTATGCTATCTGATTTAGTAGGTCATATCAGTGTGGCTTTGAAGCCCATCGAAGAGAAGCTGGGCCAATTGCAAAAATCCATACGACTATTGATCAAAGGTAGCTAACCCCCTAGTGACTGTGCCCAAAAGAGAGGGATGCTAAATAAACATGGAGATTCGCCTACATTAACTGCACAGGGTGCCAATAGGCCAATACCGTTTGAACCAGATATTAGTATATGGCGTGGGGCAGCCAGGAATAGTCTTAGTTCACACAATAAGTCCATGGGAGACGATAGGGTGGTAACAACAGAGGCTGAGACACGAGCTAGCACAGATCCACAACGCAATCCAAGAGGTCTCTCATATTGTGATACAGCTTGCGATAGACCAGGAACTCATATTGATAAACCAGTACTATATAGCCCGAAAGGCACAGATTTAACTCCTAATAATGATGTCTTAAATTTACCACCTCCCTCATGCCCGTATGTGTTAGTTCTAGCAGGGGTACTAGCTCTCAGGAGGGCCCAGAATGAGAATTGGATGAATCTAAAAAACAAGATGATAGATTGGCTAGTAAAATTTAAGCAATTCAATTCAACGACAGCGGCTGATATTCTAATGGTGCGCAGGGTAGGCTGGGTGGGTGGATCCAGGAAGAATATCAGGGGTGATTGTGTGGTGGTAAATTTTAGACAGCCACAGATGCCCCGGGCCATTTTAGCCACCAAAGAGATAACTGCCCTGGGGAACACCAGCATCAGTGTGTTACCGTTGGGATACTTTTATAAACCGATGGAGAGAGGAAATGCAAATGGTGCTGTTCCCATGGTCCCACTGAATAATTGTTTTGAGGCACTGTCATCCCTCGAGGTTCTGGACTGATATCTAAAGTTTCCATATTGTAGATTGGAATCACCAAAAGTGTCTCGGAAAGACGAATCACTGGACAGGGGTCTTGCCCCAGAGTCACTGATTGCGGAGGTCCCCCAGCCTTATTCACCAAGGGATCCAATGAACTAAGTAATTATCCCAGAGATAGCAGAGGGTACTTGGGCACAGCAGGTGGCAGACGTAGAGGTGTACTCAAGCAACACGATAGGCAGTAATAATTTATCTATAACAACTAGGACTATTGGAGATGACTTAACGCGGGTCAGTGTTTCGAGCGATAACTCGAATTTATGTGTTATATCGTGGAATTTTGCAGGTTTAAGGAGGAATATAGTCGACCCATCTTGGAACGAATATATAGAGGATAGTGACATCATACTCTTACAGGAGACTTGGCTCCTAGAAATACCTCACAGAGTTGGTTTTAAAACATTCAGTGTGGGGCTTAGTCCCTTGGTGAAAGGAAGGCCTTCCTGAGGCTTGGTAATCTGGATTCGGGTTTCTCTGGAGATTAACATCGTTCGACTAAATGTACCGTCCCGAGATATATTGGGCCTAAAACTAGTTGCAAAAAATGGCAGGGTCCTATTTTTATTTAATATCTATAATAGACCTGGCCCCACACATCGTGAGTCAGCAGTAATAAACTAGTTGGACCTCCTTTTTGATACATTAGGATACAGACCAAACATTATAGTTCGAGGCGACTTCAACTGTAATTTTGAACCTGTATCGGGATTTGGTAACCTGCTAGAGGCTGAAAACCTCGCGTACAATATTCCAGAGATAGAAAGTAACAAAGAGGCGAAGTGTACAGTAGCTGCGACCCAACTATTAAGGCTTTCAATGGGCCATAGTCTGAGAGCTTGTAATGGACGCCTCCCCTCTGACAGACCAAATGCCCACACTTTTAGCAGAGGTAAATCGCAAACTAATATAGATTACATTCTAGTGACACTAGGATTCTGGAGCCACCTGTTTGATTTTAAAATTGATCCCAGATCAGAGAGTGACCATCGACCCTTGAGTTTGATGGTACTATCGGAATTTTTTCACCCGATTCAAACTGGTTCCAACGAGACTGGCATCAAGGATAATGAATTTATACTAAGGAAAAACAATCGAGCTGTAAAGTGGCCATACATCCTAGGGAACACCAAAGCAATGGCTAGTATTTATTCTACCTTTGCCGATACCATTGCACCTTTCATAGAACAACCCATAGGCCAAATTAAGATGACAGACCTGCATGGTACGCTGGTCAATGCCCTAGGACCAGTGCTAAGCAAAATACCCAAAGAAGGGAATGCAGGAGCAACACATAAGAATGCCTAGTATAATGGGAACTGCCGAGCGGCCAAGACAGAGCTAATTCAGGCCATTGGTAGCAAAAACATATATAGAATACGGGCAAAAAGGCATAACTATAAACAGACCCTAAGAGATGCAAAGAGGTCATGGGATGAGGCGATCTGGTCTGACCTAATCTGTGCGGCTAAAGCCAAGGATCAGGCTGGATACTGGAATAAGATAGCCAAAGGGAACAGGTCGGGAAGAATGCAGAGACATATTCCTTGACGAAAATACATGGGTGGAACACTTTTCTGGTCTTTACTCTGAGAGCAATGTCAATGCCTTTGTGGTAACAAAAGATATGGAGAGCAATGCAAAGGCAGCTAAATTGTACTATACTCTTAATGAAACTCTACTAGTACTGGAGTCTGTTAAATCAGGTAAAGCACCAGGACCCGACAAAATCCCGGGTGATCTTTTAAAACATGATATGAGTATTTGGGGACCCTATATAAACCATCTTTGTAATGTGATTGCTGATTTTGAACCAATACCTAGCACATAGAAGGGGGCAGAAATAGTCACAATTTTTAAAAGGGAAATCAACATGATCCGGCAAATTATCTCCCCATTAGTTTGATTGATATCCCACAGAAATTATTTGCCAGGCACATTTTACATAGGTTAACTGCATGGATTGAAGAGGTCGATTTACTTTCAAATTATCAAGCTGGGTTCAGGAAGAAGACTAGCACTATTGATCAAGTCTTCAGATTCATGTGTCTCTGCTGGAAATATATAAACTTAAGGAAAGGTAGTTTATATATTGCCTTTGTAGACTTGAAGGCTGCGTTCGACTTGGTACTCAGGAACTGGCTATGGGGTTGCTTGAAAGATCTGGGGGTGCCAATCGAACTGCTTGTCCAGATAATTAGGCTCCATGAGGGAAATTACGCTAAAGTGAGATGGGGGCCGAGGGGTGAACTTACTAAGGAAACACCTGTGAGACGGGGAGTACGTCAAGGTTGTGTATTGGCGCCCACCCTGTTTAGCCTGTATGTAAATGACATCCCTTGCTATCTGGAAGGCTGTAAAAATGACTCCCCTAAGCTGGGAGGCGAAGTAATTCCAGCATTACTTTTTGCAGATGATACCATCTTAATCTCGCAAACTCCCAGCGGTCTCCAAAATGTGTTGCATTCCTTCCAGTCGTACTGCACCAACAAGGGACTTGAAATAAATACCAGCAAGACCAAATACATGTCTATTAATTCCCACAAATCCTTTAAAAAGAATTTAGAGCTAAACTGTCAAAGGCTAGAATACGTACACAGTTTTAACTATCTAGGCAACTCATTAGATACAAAGTTGACCTGGAAGCCACAGCTGGAAAAAAACTGAATAATCTTGCTCCAAAATTGTACTCCCATTATAACGAAGCATGGGGGAAGTACCTCTAAGGCTATATCTCCTGCCAGTGACGTTTTTAAATTCAAGGCTCAGTCAGCTGCCTTGTATGGAGCAGAAATATGGGGGCCCTATTGCAAAAGTAATTTTGAAATTGGAGAACACAACTTTTTCCGTAAATTTTTGCCTCTACCTAAGAGGACCCTGTTGATTCCAGTATTATTGGACTTGAATTTGAAACTTACTGACTATCATGCTATATTACGCCCTCTTTTATTTTGGGTAAGAATATGGTCAACAATGGAGCTTGTACATTACAAAAAGGTTTACAGGAGAAAATGAGTATTGGTCTTTTCAAGACTATACCGTGGTTTCAACACGTGTCAACCTGGTTAGACAAAATAGGATTATTACACTATTGGGAGGAGCCTCTAGAACTGACCATGGCATTTAGCAAGGTAGTGAAGCCATCTTTTTGGACCTATATCAATAGTAAATTGCTACATGACTCCAGTCTAGGCCCTCTGACAACATAATTTCTCCTGTTCAAAAATATAGCTCAGTTCCAACCGTTTCTAGATGAGGTGCGTCCGCAAACTGCAAAATCTTTGTACCTGAAATTTAGATACGGGGTTCTACAAACAAATAATAACAAATCCAAATGGGGCAGTAACCGCGATGATAAGGATTATGACAAGTGTTCGTTTTGCAAATATTTGGCTGAGGTCAAGGTAGATGATGCACATATATTATTTTTCTGTCCCTTAGATAACACTCCAAGAAAAAAATGGATTAAACCCCTCTGCAACAACTTAAATATTAGGCATTGTAGAGAGGCTGAGCGTCTATTAAGGACGGATACCACACAATTGGTGTTTTTTTGTGTATCGAGATTCCTGTATAATGTGATGTTTATTAGAGCCAAAATTGGTTTGAAATTGTAATCCTGTAACATGTAATTCTAGCAAATATTTGACATATTTCGCACTTGCACTTTAAATTTGTAAAGAAACCAGTGATTCATTTTTCTTCAACCTCGCAAAAATGGTGGTGTTCCAGATATCGTGTATTTTGTTAATTGTAACTATGAGGAGTGCGATCGAAGGATTTTAACAGGTTTTAACGTGCCTATTTTTATTGTTTCAAAATATTTTTCTCATATTTATTGTATTTATTTGAATAATTGTTTTTAATTGTATATCAAGGACGGATCATGATTATTGTGCTTTCTAATACCCAATCAATGTGCCAAAATCAACTGTCAATTAAGTGCATGATGGACATGTTTATCTTCTTCTTTATGTGCTTTTATGGTTTAAGTAACGAAAATAAAGTTACATTGAATTGAATTGAATATGAGGATACACTGGCCTCTGTGCCAACATCTCTCTCTTGAATGAGAGGTCTGTATTCTACAGTGAACACAAGCACTGATCTCTTTAGTGAACATCACTGTTGCATGAGAAGTCACCATCATTAGATTTTCAAATAAATGGCTTCTCCATTAACAATTCACTCTAGCATAAAGATGTGCATAGTACCGTATTGATATCTATACATGCAGGAGCACTTCTTCACTCCCTGAAGATGGAACTGCAAGTTCTAGTCAACAATACAATACTGTAATAATATATTTTCCTTACTTGTAGATTATATTCGAAGGGTGGATACAAGACCCATATGTGAGTATAGGGTTATTCCTTGACCCTCTTATGTAGACCCTATTGCTCTACCTCATGCGCTGGTTTATGCATGGGATGTGTTTAGCAGCCCAAAGTTGGAGCATGCTACGTTTGTGTGGGTGATGGCAGTTTTTCAAACATGTTGACTTTGCCATATATAACTCTTTAAGCGATCTTTTGTACTCCTACTTCTTTTTGTGTGATGAGTTAATTATAGAGGAGGTCAAAGTAGGAGTTTCCCTCCTCCCCCTCTTGAGTGTGTGGAACCACCGATTGGGGATCTGGAGTTTTGAACAGAAGCACTAAAAAGTAATTCTAAGGGCAGACCCAAAGTCTCTCTAGCAAGCTATATTTCTTCTGATTTAGAGGTCAAACTAGAAGATATTGCCATAAAAGAATCTTGGATTATGGCCGTGTTATTAGCAAAATGGGTGTGCAATCTCAAAGTCCTGTTCGTAGTAATGAACATATACATTTATCTAAGTCACCACATACAAAGTAAGATCATTCCAAAATTGGAAATAATAATAACAGATCCATGTCAAAAGTATGTTGGGGCAGATTTGATCTTAACAGGCAAGTTCAATTCCAATCTTTTCTCCAACAGATTGGCAGATGAGCAGGTGTTAATGCATGATGAACTCTGGAATATACCTCCTCGGTTGAATCCCCTGGCAGAAATGTGCAACTAATCGGAGAGCAGATAATGGGCCTATGTACGTTTGCCCAACTTAGACTTGTGAAAGGAAAAGAAAGAGAGGATCAGCCTTTGGCTTCTACTTACATCTCTGAAATCTCACTCCTCTCTAGGTTATACCTTTATGAGTTTTCCTGTTTAGATGGTTGGATACATTTAAGGTTGAAGTTCGTTTAGAAAGGGCATAATCTACAGTTTTTGCAGTTAAACAATAAAAGCCCGCTATTGGGGAAATCCATGACACCGTACAGGTACTACCATAGCCCAGCCTAAAGAGATTAAACTGGAAAGGAGTAATTGGGAAGGCCTTAGAAGAGCATTGTCACTTGATAAAGGATTCTCTAGCCAAAAATTAACTGGGTCCAGCAAAGTCACAGGAGGAATTTTTTTGAGGAGTGTGCTTGGAACTGCCAAAGCGCTCATGCCTTGATGCAACAAA
This sequence comes from Lissotriton helveticus, assembly GCF_964261635.1. NCBI lineage: Eukaryota > Metazoa > Chordata > Amphibia > Caudata > Salamandridae > Lissotriton > Lissotriton helveticus. Next base: position 870,424,604 of record NC_136068.1, on the reverse strand, counting down.
TAAGTTTAAGTTGCAGGCCCCCCCACTAATAAGGTGCATCGAAAAGGAGCTCTTCAAGAAACTCCACATTCTCAGACATAATCAGTTTGAGGCTGGTTCAAGGCAAAAGATTTTCGGCCTGCAGAAGGCCTACTAAAATGAATTATGGGCGTTTAGACTGAACAAATATATTATAACTTCTTGGTGATCCTTCTTCATGACAGCAAGGCAAAAAAAAAAAACAAGTTTGGGAGAATGTAAATAAAAATGTCTAGGGAATAGAGATACCGGTGTTGAAAACAGATGGGTTTATGGGGATTCCACAAGTGGAGCGAATCAAGGGCAGGTCATCTCTCATGAGGCCAAGCTCCACCTCCCAAGGATTGGCTTGTTATGCCAATTTAACAGAATCTCATGAATTGAATTAATATATAATATAGGTTGATGGCTTGTTCCACTTTCCAGACATTCTTATGATGATTTCTAATCACAATTCACACAAATATATATATATATATATATATATATATATATATATATATATATATATATATATATATCAGTTTGATATTGTAACAAAACAGATCAGGCACTAGTTTCTTTTTTTTAAAACACGGTGAAAACCCCTTTCATACAGCACCCTCTTTAAAAGTATACATCAGCATTCCACAACAGTTGTCATCTAGGTCGATTTTCATGACTCTTCATTTTAAACATCCACGAAGAAAGACATTGCCTCTTCAGGATGAGAAAGAGTATATGGTTGTACCCTGTATATCACCTCTTCATGATCACATTAAGGAAAAACAAAATTCTCCTGTCATTGCTCTTTCTTTTACCTGGTTTTAAAAATTATTCTATTTAACACTTTCGTCCTCAATACTATATTTCTTGGTTCTGAAGGCACTGTTCCTCCTCCCTTGTGAATTTGCACACAACCTTGACTACAAACCTAAAATTCTCAGGTTATCTCTGTAACATCTTATAACACCTCCATCAAAAGCACATTCTTGAGCAGGGTATCAGCAACACCATTCAGGTCAGCACCTCCAGGGGCGGCTCCTCTGCTATGGCTGAGGAGCGTTGCCCCACTGCTGAATAGCAGCAGGCAGAAGAAAAATAAAATGACAATAAAACTATTTTATTGTCATTTGATTTTTTACTTCTAATCCGCGAGTCTAGGGTAGGGCGGGGCCACATTGTGTCAGCCGCAGAAGGGGAGTAATGGTTTGCACTGAAAGTGCATGTGTCGGTTTGGCTGTCCAAACCCACATGCGCACTTGGATATCTCCAGGCTGTTCCTTTGGATATATCCCTAGTGCTAAGGGCACAGGAACTCACTCGCTGCTGGAGCGTGAGACTGTCCCACTCCAGCCAATCTCAGCGCTGCTGTCACCATGGAAGTATTAGCATGAGAGCAGCATTGTGATTGCATGGCGAGTCTGGGAGCCTGTGCTCCTGGGTATTAGAGGCCCAGGAGCAGTGAGGTGCAGAAGCAGAAAACCCCGGCAGCGGGCTGAGACAGGGAACTGTATATTTTTTTCAAGTATTATTTTATTCTCCGCTTTTCCCCCGCAGGTTGCATTGGCAGCAGCAACCGCTGGTCACTTCCAATTTCTATCGGCTTCCCAATTGCCCTCTCACGGACTGACAAATTGGATTCTGTAAAAAGTAGTTGGAATAAAAGGGTCAGAATGTTGTAGATCTGTTAATATGTTGTCTATTTCACAATCTCCCCACAGCATCTATCTCCCCCATCTGGTGGATGTGAGAAATAAAAGTGAAAATAAATAAATAAAAATAATGTAATTTTTTTAGAGATCATAAGTGATGGTGAGTATGATGTATATTGATAAAATGAGCTTGTGATTTGTATCTTTTCTCATTACTGCACCGTTACCACATTCAACCGAAATATGAATATAATCTGACATTTTATTACCCCAAAGAATTGGTGCACATAAATTTCTGTCTACATGCTACGATACACCATGTTTGCTTGTTGGTGATCACACAGTTTCAGGACAACTGTCTCAATGAGAGAACTTGAACTTAGTAAAGACATTTTGAAAATTTACCAGGGACATGACTGTCAAATTGAGTTAAGTGGACATATAAATAAATACCAATATTGGAATCCTCCTGGATAACTTGTACAAGGTCATGATTTCAGTCTCACAAAAATAATTTGAATTCAATTTTTTCATAGTCTTCACAAATGTCTACTTCAAGCAAGCCCTCAAAAATGTGTTTAAGTCAACTATAGTCTTCTCTTCAAATTATCCTTGTTACAAAAATGTATCACTTTTTCATGGGTTTGACTTTCTGGTATAGTTATTCAACCCAAATACCATGTGTTGATATATAAGTGTAGATGGAAATGGGCTCCTAATCAGCATACTGCTTAGTTCATACATCTCAATTTGTGGCAACATATTAAGCATAGCAATTTTTTGCTATGTTAAAATGATTGCCATTTCTGTTGCATAGTGAGGAGACTCATGGGCAAGTTGTCGATTTTCACACAGGAAATAATAGGTGAGGATGTCTTGTCTTTTGTTCTTGAGGTCAGCATGTGTGATTAGGGCTTTTTGCAGGAGACAATGTTTTGAATGGATGAGCTTGTGATAGGGAACATGTAGTTTGTTTTACTAAGTTTACAACATTTCCTAGGGTATTTAGCCATTGTTCTGTTTTGCATGGCACGGGTAGAGCTTTCTGCAACCTTATCATGTCTCAAAGTGCTGCTGGCTTCAAGAGAGGTAAGAAAGGTGATTGACAGTAGAGAAGTGGGGTCAGAAAGGAGAAGTGTGTGCTATATCCCTGCTCCTCTATCTGCAAGACCTAGATATGCTCAGGGTCTTTCTACCTGCAAAAATTAAGAATAGAAACAACTCGGGGTGCTAGAGGGTGCACAAACAGAATGGCCGCCTTGTGGTGAGGCTCCTGTTCCCTGGATCAATTATCCTGTAAATATCCTTAAAAACTGGATCGGAATCGGGCCGGAATGACACTGTCTTGAAGATAAAGTATATCCCCAGACTCGGTCCGATTTTGGTGGCGATTCGACAATCTGTGACTGTCTGAGAGAGTGGAGAACTTCCCCTGAAGCCAGCGCTGGAACTGAGGGAGCTGGGGTGAGCGGCGTCTGGCGCCGGGAAAGTCCGGGGATCGCCACGAGGGAGGTAGGCCCCGACCGCTGACCGCGACAGTTGGCAGAGTTGTGCCTGATACCTCTGGCCCAGTGTGAGAGCCTGCCCCCCTCAATAAGACCTCGGACAACGATACCTCGGGCAGGGACGGTGCAACGAGATCAGGGATAGGCGGAAAGAACCTGTGGACCGCTCCCACATATCTGACCCGCAGCTATGCTGCAACGGCCCGGACTGGAGCACAGAGACTGTATTTCAGCAGAACACGGGGTCGGGCATACTCCTATATGTAGCGCAGGTACTAGCGCACTGAAGGCGATTGAGGTGGCGCTAAGGTGCTCCTAACGGCCCTGAACTGCTCTGCGGGCGAGGAAGTGGTGCCGGGCAGCGCAAGCTGCGGCTGTAAGACCCGGAATGTGCTGGGCCCAAGACATATTCTAGAACCTGCTGCTGAGAGAAGTTGCACCCCCCTGCAATACCGAATTAAACATCACAGAGGTATGGTGCAGTGCGATGCGAGATTTGGTACTGGCCAGTGGAAATTCGAACCGTGATCGGCCCCTTCACTACGCCCCACGTCTGCACTGCTTTCTGGCTGCGGAGCTGGACTGAGCAATTTGCTTATATAGACTTCTGCATGGCACTGCATCTAGTGCTGCATGCCGTGCTAGTAGACTTCGCTGCATAGAGGTCGATCACTGTAACGCGGCGCAAAGGGAAGATCGAGATCCTAGACCCTCCCTACGGTGGTGAGCAGCAGCAGAATAAGATGGTGCGAACGGGCTCCTGCTTGCCCTGTGGCAGTGGACGGTGGCGAGGTAGAGGCGCAGGTACCCTTGAACACAGCGGCGCATCTACCACCCAGCTAACTCTGAATGATACCCTATTTGTGGACAGACGCGACGGGCGCACGAGGAAGCCAGCGAGTGGATCTGCAGACCAACTAGAGTACTGTTGGGCACTGGTGGGCTGGTGGAGAGCAGCGCGGGGCATGGATACTGCCCTAAACCAGGCCTCTTTGCATAGCCAGCCCCACGGGGAAGCCAGGAGGCGTTTCTGTGCACCCACGTAAATAGGCGCTGGCTGCTGGATCGCGGAATTGAAAGTGCCACAACACAACAGCCGGTCTACCGGCAAGCAGACACTGGAAGATAAATAACGTGTCGGATTAGGGAGATCCGCACTGCCCACTGGACGTTGACGCAATGGTGAAACCAGATAATCGCCAGCCGAAACTTACCTTTGACGCTGCTAAGAAAGGCCCGAAACCAAACTCGCAGGAACCTAACGTGAAGGGGGCAGATGCAGCGGGAAGAATCTCGCCGCCCACGGACTTAGATATGCATCAAATACCACAGGAAATGAGACAGGGGTTTGCCACAGTAGTGGATAAAGTCGACCGAATGTCCTCCAGAATGGATGCGGTGGTACACAAAATGGACCAACATGAGGAGTGGATTACAGAAGCCGAACGGCGCACATCAGAGAATGATGATACTACCGCCAGCCACACAACTCAGCTGGCCCGGATGGATAACTTGCTGCGGGTAATGGATGCGAAGAATGAGGATTTGGAGGCCCGTAGTGGGTGCAATAACATCGGCGTTACGGGCATTCCGGAGTCCACTGACAAAGGGCGAATGGAGGTCTACATAGAGAAGCTACTCCTGACATCCATTGGAATTGAGGCCTTTTCTGCGCATCTCATCGTTGAACGTGCACATCGTTCGCTGGGCCCCGTGGCAAAACCTGGGACTCCGCCACGGCCCATTATTGCGCGTTTATTGAACTATCACGACCGGGATGTGGCCCTGAGAACAGCCCGCACCAAACAAAATCTGACGTATAATAGGATATCTTTCTCCATCTTCCCAGACTTCACTCCGCTTGTACAAGAGGAAAGGCACAAGTTCTTAGAGGTCAAGAAGAAACTGCGAGCCGCCCAAATTGATTACCCACTACTGTACCCTGCAAGACTCCGTGTAACGCATCAAGGAAAACAACGGTTCTTTACCAACCCGCAACAAGTGGAGGACTATCTAAAATCCGTACAAAAGGCACAGAGAGGAGGAAATGGTCGGGAAGCCACGCACCGGAGAAATGCGCAAGAAGCAGAAGATGAATCGTGAGATGTGCAAACACTGTATGGATTGTTCGCCTGATGCGGCTGCAAACTCGATGGACTCAGGTGGACTATAGAGACTGGGGACATTGTGTGCTCGCTTTGCCGAGATGCCCACACCCATTCCAGTGGTAATGTATTGCAGGGACCACTGCCCCTCCTCGGCCGACTCCAATGGTGGCACGGGTCCTACGGTTTGAGGAGGGAACAGTGGCTGTGTGCTCTCTATGTGATTCCGCCTACGGGTATACCCCAATGCTGCAATATGTTCTTTGGGGGCGGTCGGGTATCTTTGATTTGAATTGTGTTTATTGTGACGGGACTAAGTTTATGATGGGGAGGGATAGAGGGTGGGTAGATTGGTCTGGCAAGTTGGGGTTGCTTCAGTGGGTGAAGGGTGGGATTGGGGTTGGATGTGGGGTGGAGGGGTGGAGGGGGGACAAGTTGGTTTAGTTCATGACAGCATAGTTGCACGTGCAGACATTGTACATGACTCTGATAGATGGGCGGAGGATGATGTTCTGCAGTCTGGATGGTATTATTAGCTTATAGTGGTACATCTTTGGCACTGGCGATCCGCCTGACAAATCTCTAGTGGTCTTGTCCTGGAATGTCAGGGGTCTTAATGACGCTCGTAAATGTAGGCAAGTATTGTCATATTTGGATCGGCATAGGGCACAGGTGGTGTTACTGCAAGAAACACAAATTTCTCAGCAGACAAGTCCCTCCTTTGCTGGCAGATGGGCTGGTAATAGATTTTTTTCATCCTACTCCTCCTGCGCCAGGGGTGTTGCACTATTGATCAAAAAAGCTGTTCCATTCACATCCCTTGGTCACCTGGCCGATGCAGCCGGACGTTATGTGATTGTGTGGGGGAGGCTGGGTGATGGTACGGTTACCATTGTAAATTCCTATGCTCCCAACACTGACACCCCAGACTTTTTCCCGCTGCTATGGGGTAAAATCCTTGACATTGGCTCCACACATGTAATTTGGGAGGGGACTTCAATGTGGCGTTAACACCTACACTGGACAGGGTGGACGGGCTGGCACAATATCACCCAAAAGCTAGGGAAGCCCTACAGGGTATAATAGAGGAAGGCTCCTTGGTGGATAGCTGGAGGCATAAACATCCGACACAGCTGAAGGGCACACACTTTTCATCGTACACAGGTACATGGGCACGTCGGGATTATTGCCTCTTGACGAGGAGGTTAGCGGCCGGGGTGACTACTGTGAAACACCTTGCTCGCACTTACTCTGATCACTGTCCTGTGTCGGTCACATTGACGGTGCCTGGATTTGACTGCCCTAGGCCACCCTGGCGGCTGCAGCCTACTGCGCTGCTTGATACAGCATTCATAGAAGAGCTGCATACGAACATACAGGATTTCTTCCCACGCAACAAAGATACCGTTGATAGCATTCAGGTAGTTTGGGAGTCCTTTAAGGTCACGGTGCGTGGATGGTGCATAGCGAAGGGGTTCGGTGTGCTGCGTGATAATAACACACTCTTAAAAGGTTGGAGATAGACCTAAAAGACCTAGAGAAGAGGCTACAGAGAGGGGAGGGGGCTGAGGTGCAAGCTGAGTTCCGGACCTAGCTGGCGGAATATGAGGAGGAAGCACACCGGGAATCGAACTTCCGGAGTAAATATTGGGTTGCTCGTAAATATGGGGAGGGTGATCGACCGGGAAAGGCTTTATCTGGCATCATAAGGAATACACAGGGCACCAACACAATACTTGAACTTTCTGATACTGCTGGGGAAACCTGTGGGGACAATGCACGTATCATGGAAATAGTAATTGAGCACTATAAGAGCTTGTACGCTACACAAGGAACTGGTAGTATGGATTTCGATGGCTTTCTAGGTGACGTGGCCTTGTGCTGGTTAAGCGACGTACACAGGCACTTTCTGAGTGTAGACGAGATTAGGGAAGCGATTATGTCCTTGAGCAATGGGAAGGCACCGGGGCTAGACGGCCTACCGGCTAAATTCTACAAATGTTACATAGACATTATGGCTCCGGTGTTGCGCGAAGTTTTTGAAGATTCCTTGGAAGTGGGCATTTTACCACATTCCATGCGGGAAGTGGTGATCCCTTCTCTTCTAAAACCAGGTAAAGATCCCAGGGAATGTGATTCCTACCGCCCCCTGTCTCTAGTAAATTGTGATGCTAAGATCCTGGCCAAAGTATTGGCTACAAGGCTGTCGTTGTTGATGACTCAAATAGTGTTACCGGATCAGTCGGGGTTTGTCTCATCCAGAGCAACTAGTCATAACCTCCGCACCCTATTGTCTCTTACACAGACTGTATCACCAGAATTCCCACTATCTGCTGTCTTTCTGGACGCCTCTAAGGCATTTGATTCTGCGGAGTGGCGTTACCTCTTTACTGTGTTGTACAAAATGGGCTTCCCGCCAGTATTTATTGCATGGGTCCAACTATTATATAATAAACCCACTGCGAAAATCCTTGTAAATGGCGGGCTCTCAACTGCTGTATCTATAACCAGAGGCACATGTCAGGGGTCCCCACTCTCCCCCCTTCTCTTTGCCATTGCGATAGAACCTCTGGCTTGCAGGATACGGCAATTACATAGTGACAGTGCATTCCGATGCCTTCAAAGACAGATATCGATCTCGCTTTACCCGGGCGACATGACGCTGTATGTCACTGATCCGCAGAACAGATTAAACGCTCTTTTGAGGGAATTTTTAGTTTTTGGCGGATTGTCGGGCATCACAGTGAACTGGCGCAAGTCGCAGATTTTCCCACTTACACCGACAGTGTCTGAGTTTCCATTAGATTACCCTATTGAATGGTGCCACTCCGATCTAAAATACCTGGGGATTCGGGTATCGAGAGACAAGGATGAGATATTACGGAATAACTATGGCACGGCTGTGATGAAACTAACAGACACCGTTACCCAATGGCTTGCACTGCCACTTTCTATGGCAGGTAGGGCCTCGCTAATCAAAATGGTTGTGCTGCCTAGGTTCTTATATCTCTTCCTTAATATACCGTATTATCCCGGAGCTTTCTTTTTCAAAACAATAAAATAGGAACTGAACAGACTAGTCTGGGGTGGGAAGCAACCGAGGCTGCGGTGGGCTGTTATGGCACAACCGAATAGCAAAGGGGGCTTCGATATCCCTGAATTCGAAGCATATTATCTGAATGTCCAGGCACACTATCTCTATCAAGTTATATGCCACAAATTGAAGTTGAGGATTGGATTGTGCAGCCTCTACCCCTCAGCGGGATTGTTCATGGACCTGCTACGGATCTGGAGACACCGCCTACCACGGTATCATGCACCATTGATGCCTGGCAGCGGATATTGCACAAATTGCAGCTCCCCATATTGTATGCGCCTCTGCTGCCCTTGACGTACCACCCCACGGTGTCCGTGATACAGGAAACTGCCTTTCAGAAACTATGCAGTGGACTCCGTCTGGCAACGTGGGGAGACTTGTTTATCAATGGAGAATTTCGTACACAGGAACAATTTTTGGAGATGCTGCGCAGAGTCCCTTAGACCTGTTTTATTATATACGACTACGGGAAGGCATGAAGGCTTTTATATCTGAATATCCCCGGGAGCCCGAAGCTATACCACCGCTGAAAGTTCTACTAGGTAGCACTGACGGCAAACATCTGGTGTCGGGAATGTATAACAGCTTCCGTAATCATGCCCCAGTCGTACTGAGCTCGGCCGGACAACACTGGAATGAGGACTTAGGACAGGAAATAACGGATGACCAATGGGAGTATTGCTGTGAGATAACGGGACGCATTACATCCAGCTGTAGATTTAAGATTATACATTATAAATTTCTACATAGAACTTATTACACACCTGTCAGGAAATTTAGATTTAAGCTCTCTGACACAGATCGCTGTGAACGTTGCAAATGCCTGGGTGCCGGATTCTATCATCTGGCTTGGGATTGTCCATAGATAGAGCAATACTGGGAACAGGTGCATGCCGCTTTGGAGAATATGTTGGGTACGAGATTTGAGAGAAGCCCACTCACTATGCTTCTAGGTTACACAGCACATATACCTAAGGGTACCAGGAAATTCATTGATACTGCGTTATTGTTGGCTAAATGAAAAATTGGATGCAGATGGGGGGGGAGGGCTCCTAAATTCAAGGAATGGTTAAGTGATATGACGTACTGTCAGGAACAGGTTGGCATATACGCTGAAACACAACCAATGGCCTCTAGGCCCAAAGACATATGGGGACCCCTACAGACATATCTACTTCAACAGGAGCCCACTGATACAGAGGCTAAGGGTGGGGAGGGAGGGGGTGGGACTGTTCATGATTTACACTGAGATGTGCACGGTTAGCGCTCCCTGCATTTCAAACTGTTGACAGTTGCATGGCTGTAACTCGTGAGGCTCTGCTGCTGGAGTGGGATGGTGTGGACTGGGGGTGGGTGCGGACCGGAATAACAGGCGTGGAGGCCGTATATACTTGGCTATGGTAGCTGTTTTTATTGAGTGCAAACAAAGATGGGATGCTGAAGAGGATATGTGACTGCAATCCGTAGGGTCTCTCCACAGGACAATGGGGTCTTCGGGCGTCTTCTGGTCTTCAGGGAGGGGTCCGGTGTAGCCTCGGAGGGAAAACAGAGAGACAGGGCGGTTAGTCCTTTTTGGCTAGGACCGTCGGAGTACTCTCACCAACACCCGGGTCGTGAGGGGCCATAGACGACTGTGAGGATTTGGGCGTAAAAAGGTAGACTCAGAAGAGATGGGGAAGAGAAGGGAACGGTGAGAGCGTGTCAAAGTGAGGGAATAAGGGGGGGGGCTATGGTACACGGTATGGGTGGAGTGTCACAACTAAATATATATCTACAGTGAAAGGGTGAATTCTCTGTGCTCAAGAGTTCTATACAGATATTTACAGTTAACTACAGAGGGGCACGGAGAAAGGTGACTGTGTACTCATGTGCCCCGCCGCAACTCTCCAGCGAGTCGCGGCTGCTCTCCAGCCACCTCCTGAGGACTCCACCACTCCTCGGTCCAGACGTCCTCCGCTTCCTCGTCATCGCTCCTCACACTCCTTCCGCTCTCCGCCTCTGGTCCACTACACGCTGTCTCCTGCCACGAGTCTGCTACCTGGGACGCTCTCCTCTCTTCGTCGCCGGCTTTTCTGCTCCTCGAGCCGATGACGGGGGCGGGACTTCCGGGTTCACAGGAGGTCACTTCCAGGGCGGGACTTCCGGGGTCTCTGGGGTCACGGGAAGCCGCATCCGGGTTCGTGTGCTGTCCTGCCGGTCTGTCGGGTACCTGCAGGGAGAAAAAGAAAGGAGGAGTCCTGGTCGTCAGGGACGCAGGAGGGTTAGCGTTCATGGGTTCCCTACTCGGGTGCCGCCCGGTCAAGGTGAGTGGCGCTCCCCTTCCACAGATGGACAAATCACCTATATAATCTGTACCACTGAATGTATTATGTCTGACTCCAGGACTCTGCCCAGACTGCTACTGATATTGATAGGCTATTATAATGTTTACGGGATCACACCACTGCTCATATGATGAGAATTTGACAGATGCTGTAATGAGATGTCTACGTGCTGTTTGTGCTGTCCTTTTATACTGTAATTGATTAAAAACTGAAAAATAAAGATTTAAAAAAATCAAATAAAATAAAAAAAGAATAGAAACAATTCCTGTTTTCTTCTACCTTATTCTTCAACCTGAGGTCAGACTTCAGCATAATATTTATCACATGCAGTGCCATATACATATACAATATGAGGAGGCACAAAATGCCATTTAATTTGTCACACTCAGAGTGGATATTTTGGAAAATCAAACACTAATAAACAGAGAAACTACAAATAAGATGGCCTCACATCTCATTACAATGTAAATTGAACAGGGAAATGAACAGATGCCAGTCAATGACTATAAAGAAACACAACATATCAAATAAAAGTGTCTCCCTTCTCCATTACATCTGAAGTGAAATCACTAACCTCAAAGACACACTATAAATAAAATCCCACTAAATGCATTTGCTTTGTAAACCATTTTTCAAATAAAATAACTTTCAAAAACACATCTTAATCCACATGGCCAAGCTTTCAATTCCAATTTATAGTTATCAAAACATTTCAATAGCTCACTGACTTTTAACATTTCTATTTGATTTAGAAAATAGCTTTCCATTTTTATGCTGGGGTGAATATTAGATTCAAAAGTTATAATTCTATCCTTAATCACGCGTGTCCAGATACAGTGATATAGGGACAACTCCAGATCATGTGTTCCATGTGTCTTCTAACAAGTCATAACAAGTTCAACAATGCTTTGGTTTAGAAAAAATAGATATTAATTTTGAATGATATTGTAATTTCTATAATATTGAATTCTTCAGTCTGAATGCCAATTCTTTAGTCTGAATTCCAATGCTAACCATTTCCTAACAATTCTTTGATATATCCTGATTAACCACTGACATTCTTTTAGCAAAAACAATGCTTAAACTGTAGATTGAGTCTGAAATAACTAGGGCACCATAATGAAGGACAAGACAATGATTTCTTCAGGCTGTATACCTAAATTGTTTCTATAAATCTGTCATTGATGTAAGACTAATATTGAGGCAAAATATATTGTCCACCACTCAGCAAAGCACTGATGTGACAAAATATTTAATTGCGGACCATTCTTAAGTCGCAGGATTCGCAAATCAGTTTAGGATGCTCAAATTCTGCAAACAACATTCTTAAAAGAGAGTTTGGTGGACTACAGCTGCGCTTGGACAACCACCGTTGCACATGGCCTTTGACTATATTCAACAGGAGTCACTGGGATACTCTGTGAGTGATTAGCCACGCTTTACAAATCACACTTGATTGACTGACATCCTGCGGTGAGTTGGCCAGACCCTTAGCCCAAACCCTGCTGTGAATAGCCAAGGACTGGTCACAAGTTATGTTGAGGTTCACAATCCATAACTTGCACAGCAGCTAGCATATCATAAATCGCCAACTATATGCAATGCCAATGACCACACAATAGTTATGCCAAACAAGATATGAAACACAATGTAACTATATATGATATATATTCAAAACCAATATATAATAGTACATTCATAGCTGTCTCTTTCCTAGTAGTAATGGGCCTAGGACATTATGATATACAATCTCATCGGTAAGATTATTTTCGACATCTATAACTGCATTCATCACATCAAGAGTGAGGTTATGAGCACTGCATTTGGTGTGTAAGTTGCGGTTTGAATGGCTATTGTACAAGCAATGAATTGTGGTCCTAACTGTAACTTGCAAATGTCACTGTTTTTAATATTTAGTTCATTGATTTAATTGGGTTAAAACTGTGATTTTAAAGTAAGTTTCTCTGTTTTTTTAAACATATTCTGAGGTGTTATATGTATTTTTACTGAAATAAATCGAAGGGGTAAGTGAAATTATAGTTTGGTCTTTAAATGAGATAAAATCTCATGTTTAAAAACAAAAACATTGCAAAAAACACAGTTGATGGACAGAATGTAGAACAATGTCATACATTCACCCCAGTACAAGGATCTGGGCCTAAATCCATCGTTTTTTTGGCACTCCACACCACCCTGGGTTAGACACTGGCTATATGCAAATCAGCTCTGACCCTGTGCCTCATGGGAACAGTCCAGTCCGAACTACCAAGCCATGTCTTTCCCAGACCGGAATCAAGCATCCAAGGACCGGTTTCTGGCTATCAGCCTTCATCAGCCTGGATAGCTTGACTCCAGTGGTGTGGAGAGCCTGGGACTCACGTCTGAGCATACCCAGCCCACTCGGGGTGAAAATTGCAAAAAACACAGTTGATGGACAGAATGTAGAACAATGTCATACATTCACCCCAGTACAAGGATCTGGGCCTAAATCCATCGTTTTTTTTGCACTCCACACCACCCTGGGTTAGACACTGGCTATATGCAAATCAGCTCTGACCCTGTGCCTCATGGGAACAGTCCAGTCCGAACTACCAAGCCATGTCTTTCCCAGACCGGAATCAAGCATCCAAGGACCAGTTTCTGGCTATCAGCCTTCATCAGCCTGGATAGCTTGACTCCAGTGGTGTGGAGAGCCTGGGACTCACGTCTAAACATACCCAGCCCACGCGGGGTGAAAATTGCAAAAAACACAGTTGATGGACAGAATGTAGAACAATGTCATACATTCACCCCAGTACAAGGATCTGGGCCTAAATCCATTGTTTTTTTGCACTCCACACCACCCTGGGTTAGACACTGGCTATATGCAAATCAGCTCTGACCCTGTGCCTCATGGGAACAGTCCAGTCCGAACTACCAAGCCATGTCTTTCCCAGACCGGAATCAAGCATCCAAGGACCGGTTTCTGGCTATCAGCCTTCATCAGCCTGGATAGCTTGACTCCAGTGGTGTGGAGAGCCTGGGACTCACGTCTGAGCATACCCAGCCCACTCGGGGTGAAAATTGCAAAAAACACAGTTGATGGACAGAATGTAGAACAATGTCATACATTCACCCCAGTACAAGGATCTGGGCCTAAATCCATCATTTTTTTACACTCCACACCACCCTGGGTTAGACACTGGAAATATGCAAATCAGCTCTGACCCTGTGCCTCATGGGAACAGTCCAGTCCGAACTACCAAGCCAGGGGTGAATGTATGACATTCTTCTACATTCTGTCCATCAACTGTGTTTTTTTGCTAAAAACAAAAACAAACACTGAAATTACCCATATATAGTTCACTCCGCTAACTATAACTTGCGTTCTCACCATCCACGGTTTATTACTTCACTCATGACTTATTAAATGGAATCATTGATGACTTCTCACATAACAGTAATTATTTTTAGTGTATAAACATTGTTTTTTATCTAATTTCAGGTCCTAGCTATAACAGCACTATAATGGGTTTTTTCAGTTGATCTCTTTTTTTATGTAATTCCATAATCTTATTACCACACCTAAGTATATTGTCACTTAAACCTTTAACCTTAGGCAACAAGTGGTGAATGCCTCCAATGCACATGACCTTCAGCCTTGCACAGTGGGGCTAGGGTACAGGGCCTTTGCCCAAACCCCTCACTGCCACAGTCTTTGACTGTGCACAATGGTGATCAGATTGTCCTGTACTGAACCCACCTGCGCCTAACCCACTCACAGCCCCCCACGTCCTTGCTACGCACAGCCTCTTGCTAGACCCAGTGACTAACCCCTCACCCTTAGTCCCCTAAGGATAGGCAAAATTCAAGTTTGGTCTAATTCTGTTCAGACATTATTCTGTGGAATAAAATATGACATAGGAGTTATAATGGGAACTGTCACTTTTGAGATACCCTTTTATTTAGCCTCCGGTTTATGGACCTGCTTGAAACAAACATGAAAAACCCAAAGCAGATGAACAATCCTATTGGACCCTTTTGTGCATATTCATTAAATGGCGTCAAAGTCTTTACTAAAACAAAAATACTTTTTCAATGACCTAACAAAAGGTATACAGATGCTATCACTGCATACATACGTGTGTGAGTGTGTTTGTGTGTATGTGTGTGTCCTTTTGACACCTTTTCACTAACTATACTCAGGAATGTTCTCACTAGAATTGACTACAATTGACCTCTCCTTCATTGAAGAGAGTCCAAAAGTGTAGACCCTGAGAAAATGGACAAGTATGCCTGAAAATACAGGTGTACAATAACAGTATTACTTATGCATAGCCTAGTCACACGCTCCTCTACCCGCTGGACCATTACCACCTCCATTTGTTTTGGCCCTTCCCAATGCCTGCCCAAGGTTATACCGTGCCCCTATTCAGCATATCCGTGCCGTGGTTCTTTTCATGGTTAGTTTACCTTTGCAATAAATAAACAAAATGGAATCCACTTGGGGGGTGGTGGTGGTCCCTACTGTGGTGGGGAGCACACCGTGTTGTTTAAATACCCCTCACACACCAACAGGCTCCTTGGTGTCATGCTTCATCATTGGGGTCTTCGCACCCCTCTACGGGATGCGGCGTGCTATGACCGACGACTACGTGGGAGCACTTCCTGTGGACTATGTGTGGATGTGTGTGGGGTTCTAAATGTGAGTGGTGAAAGTGATATCTTAAAAAATACCTGGCTCATGGGGAAAAAAAGACTTTAATTAAGCCCCGGGCTGGTATTGTTAAAAACAGGGGTGCAGTGAGAGGTAATGTAATGTACATTAACCTCTTTTTAGTGCATCGACTTGAACATGTTTCGGAGTGCGAAACTCCTTCTTCAGGACGGGAAATGCACAAAATTCCCCACCTTACTCACATGAATGTATATATAAAAGTGTATTATACAAAAATAGTGAACTATAGGTGTTTATGTACCTAAATTGTAGTTCAACACGTAGTCTCTGCGACCAGTTGGCGTTTTTATCACGACCTGGAGGGCGAGAAGTACATAATCAATACCTTTCTCATTATGCATTCGTAAATGTGATGTAGGTTTCAGTGACCTTAAGGACAAAGAACATGCATATATATAGGGTTGTAGATTTCCTCCAAAGATCATACACCCTGTGAATAAAAGTGACAAAAAGGACATGGACACACATGTAAACACAGACATAACACACATGTTTGGATTGCTGTTGGTTCCAAAAATTACTTCAAGTATGGGGATAAAAACGTATTATGGCAGTAATTGTCTAACTTAGTGTTTTTGGTTACAATGCCTCATGAGCCTTTAGGGCATTTTTGGGGGTTCCATCATGCTTGGTTCAGCGATCTGTAGGCATTAGAAAACCTGATTTAGGATCCATTACTTACATCCACTGGTAAACCTGCTTTCTGGCATGTTTGTAACTCACGGTTTTACAGGAGACGATCTGCCCTCTTCCCCTCAGCGCTGCTCCGACGATAATGCCGGTGTGGGGAAGGCTTGTACTATTTATACCTTGGTATCCAGAGTTAATTGCCAATTTGCCGGCTAATTAAAGTCGGATGTAGGCCCAAACATGAGTTGATTTTACCGTTTCCCTTCTGTTTCCCGGTTCCGCGCTAGTGAGCAGTGTTGTTGCCTTCGCGCATGCTCCGATTCGGGTGATGTTAGTGCACATGCACCGTAGTCGGAGACTAGGTGCGTGCACATGCGCGGATCATGTGGGCTGGCTGCTTGATTATACCGATGTCAGTGCAGCTGCTTGATTATACCGATATCGGTGCAGAGAGGCCTTTAAGAAAGGCGTCTATGGGGCAAAATGAAATATACTGGCAGTATGGTCTATCGGTAACTTCGATATCGGTGCCTAAAGTCTAAAACGGCTCCTTTTAGCAATAAAGATGTTGTGGGGCAAAATGAGTTTTTTCTTGGCAGCACCAATGTTATGAAAACTTACATGTCTCAAGAAATGTTATTGAGCAATTGGCTGCTCAGAAACAGTAGATGCCAAGGTTCCGTATGAAATCGGACCTGGGCCAAATGCCGGTGTTCATGGTATAAGGGAGGAACACAGGTTGATCGGGTACCAGATAGAGTAGTTTGCCACATAAGAGGTAATGTTTCAACATAGTTGGCCCCAGGGTATGGCTTCTGTGTTGGTGCCCAAACGGAACACCCATCTTTGTTCCTTTTCAAAAAATAGTTTACCTTTGCAGCCATTTACCAATTCTTGAATTCTGCAATCTCCAGTGGTGGTCATATCATCCCCTTACTATTTTTGCACTCCCAACTTGCATGCTTGCGCTGTCAGCACTTTTGAGCATTCTCCCCCTATGCCCTTATTTAGTCACTCAGGCCATATTTCAAAGATGGTTTCTAAACTCTGAGTTACACGCATGGTTGGACCTAGACATGTAACACACTTACTCCTTGTTTGAATGAATGGTCGTATCCTTTGTGCTTCAATGTTGTGGCAACTAATTTCAATTATCTATCTTCTTTTTTCACCTCCTGTCTTCTTGCTTTCCCTCCAAGCTGGCATCGGGTTGCGCATGCAATATTCTTACTATTGTCTGGGGAATAACTTTTCATTTCCTGATGATGAACTCAACATTTTTCTAGAAATTAAAACGTCATCGACAATGGTAGAGTGACTCAATTGCGAAAACGGTTTGTCATTATGTGTGAGCATTGGTACTCGCAGTTTGTGACTTAACCAATGTGTTTAAATTTTTTGTCACATTGAAATGCCTCACCTTGGAAGCTATATGTGGCCTTTCTTGTGTTCGTCCTCCTGCTGCAATGTTTTTATTCTGCTTTAGTAAATATTTATGATTCCTCTATTTGGATATCAGACATAGACCTCATTGAATCTCTATGTATATTTGAGCTTCCACAGTCTTCTTATAAGGGACCCTTGTTCCTTCAAAATTATTAATAACACAGGTCCCTTATTAGCCATGGGGTTCCGTTGTCCTATATAAATATCCAGTTAATACATGTGCATGAAACAAAACATGAAGAGTGCAAAGCAGATGAATTTTCCTATTGGACAGTTTTGTGCACATCTGGATGTGCTCCTCGACCTCTCGGAGGTAGTGGGTTCAAAAGAATTCAGTCCTTACAAATCGTCATGTATTGATGCCAAAGTCCATCAGTGCTTGCTTCCCATATCTCCTTAAATACTGTATTCTCGAGTGTCTCTCACCAACTCGCAGTGAAAATACTTTTGAACCCACTACCCCCCTGGAGGCTGGCAAGCACATCTAGAGGGGTACAGTGCTAAAGTTTAAAAAGCTGGTTGATTGTTGATCTTTGAATAAGAACTCCCTCCAGGCTTGGAGGAGTTAATAGATTTAATCTTGTGAATTCGCAACCACCAACGGCTGTCACACTTCCTACTTTTGTCCTGAAGAAGAGCCTACTTGATGTATCTACAAACACATATATATATATATATATATACAGGGTTGAAACGTTGACGTACAACCATCTCATGTCCTGCCTCACTATAGCAATTATTTAAAAAAATAAGACTAGCAAAAGTGAAATACCTGACAAGGACGTAGAATTTATGTTATTGCCTTGTTTATTGTTTGAATTTGAAAGGTCACCCATTTGCACTATACATCACCACAGTCACCCATTGAATCATCTGTGTAATTGTTATTGTGTTTTCTTTGTCAGACAGCCTCCATTGGCATTATCTTTTTGTATAAAATTGTTTACACAATTGGCAAGAAAAATAGAGAAACAAAACAAATAATTAAATAAATGTATATATTTTTGAAAAAACTTACTGAGGTTTGGTAAATTTATAAAAGTCTAGTACAAAATCACTATTGATGGTGAAATAAATAATCAGGTTCTGAACTATTTTCCTGTGGTACGTACCCAACAGAACCAGTTGAAGTCTTTAGCAAAGCAAAAACATTTTTTTTAATTGCCTAAAAGTAAGTATACAGGTGCTATCACTGTATTTGTATGTGTGTGCATGTGTTTGTGTGTGTTCATCCTTTGTGATCCCTTTTTCTTTTTCTATACCCATGAAAAGGTTCTCACTACAATTATCACCTCCTTCCATTGAAGGGAAGCCACAAGTGTAAACTCAGTTAAAATGGTCAAGCATCACTGAAAACACAGGAGTACAATAAAACTACTATTTATGTAGAGCCAGAATTTGTGGCGTCAGAGAACTCAGCACCTCTATCCTGGAGTATGTTGTGTCTGATGTGAGTTTTGGTTGATTCCACTCTTTTGTGGCACTGCCTCCTTGTGAACGTGTAGTTCTTCAATAACCCATTTCCTGGGTAGTGGTGTCAGTCTCCTCTGGATTGGCTTTAGACTCCTCCTCTGACTCTTGTCTCTCATCCCTTTTTTCTCCTCTGTCTCTCTACCTGTTATTACTTATCTGTGTCTCCTTCCAGCTCTGCCTCTCTGGTGCACTCCACCATACCCTGTGTTCCAGTCTTGTCCCCTCTGACCCATGTGGTTAGCCTCCTGTGCCATTTTCTCTTCTGAAGAACATTAGTGTCTACTTGAATACATTTGTGACCATTGTACCATAACTACAGGTTCAATACTTCCAGAAGTAGCTTTCCCATATTCCTCTCAGGCATTTCTGTCAGAAAGCATCTCAAAACTAGGGCCTCAAGAACTCCTCTTATCTCACACTTGAGGGATCGTGGCAGCAGTTACCTTTAAATCACCTTCCAATGACAACATAGCTGTGTACATCTAAGGTCTAGCTGGCTACACAGTAGTATTTTTTGGCCTGGATTAGCATGGCGCTTATCAAACTAGATATGTGTTACACAGGTGCTGTCTTCAAGGCTGGAGGCCATCCCAAATTGGACAACATTTCATCTAGGAAAATATGTTATAACATGTTCTCTCATCATTCCAATAAGGCTATCAAGGATAGGGAATACAGAGTGACTTCCTCTTCTGTATCACTGGAGGTTGAGCCATTATAAGTAGCTAATATGTACATTTCGTCATTGCCTTGAAAAGGGTATGTTCATTGGTTTGACTCACTTGATGTTTAGCATTCGTTTGGCATTTAGTCAAGGTGCCTTCATATCTTTTGATGATTTGCTGATATTCTGTCTCATAGAGATTCCTTTCCACTTAGTGGATCCAGACAGCTCTTGATCTGCATTAATAATACCAATTTCTTCCTGGGTTTTGTTATCCGGTTTCCCAGGGATTTGTCATTGGGCATTGCCTTTCATACCCAGTGGCAAGTGCAAGGAGGATTGGGAGATTGTATTTTGCAGTGTTTCATTGCCAAACTTCATCTCCATGAAGGCTGTCCATTTCTTTGGAATACTGTTTGTTTCTCCTTAGATTGGTCCCATGCAATGTGAGTACATTGTTAATGGCATCTCCCTGTCAGAGTAAGGTCATTAAAATGTGTTTTAATGGGTACTAATAAGCAATTATTATTAAGGGTCACATGTTACTGAATAGACCACCATCACTTTGACATACCAGGTATGTGTAATAATATTTTTGCCCTTACATTGTCTACAACTACACCATTCTTTTATTGTATTGCTAAGAGTATATCTCCTTTTAAAAATATGTATTCTTTAACAGTTTTAGTTTTAATGGTAATGGTATGCGTGCCAATTTGCCCTGCAATATAAAAATAGCTGTTATTAGCTCCAAGAGTAAGTGTCATTTTTAGTTACCAGCTTAAATTATGGTTGTGTTTTGAAAGTAAAAGAGACAACAGTAGAAGACCCAGCAGTCCTTAGAAATCACACTGCAAGGAAAACACAATGTCAGGCAAACACAGAACAGGCTACCACCCCAGTGCCATTGCTCAAAAAGATACCTAATTCAGGGTTTAGGGAAGAGTCAAAGCATTCGATCCAGAAAAAAAACTTGTCACATGTGAGACAGTTAGATCACGGTGCAAGTTGCAATAGTCCAGTGCAGTGACCATGAGAAATGGATCCCGACTGCTATCCCACAATTCCTCCAGAAAAATTGGGGAGATTCATAACTTAGTTCATGTATACATCCACATTGATTCTGTAGCTTTAATGTGCATTCTACTGGTATTTGTAATCATCATGCAACTACAAATTATTGAACACTGAAAAATTGGGTTGTGGGTTGAGTGGGGTATTAACGCTGCTGAAGCCGCAGGACAATCCCTGTCAGGATGAACCACAAAAGTCATTAATTAACTTGTGCTTAACCCTCTGGTTGCTTGGCACAAAAGCAGTCAAGCCTACTTTAGAGGCAATGTGTAAAGTAGTTATGTAGCACACAAGCAGTAATAAAATGAAAACACAGCACAAGAAAAATACCACATCAATTTAGAAAAATAGAGAAACTTTTAATAAATTATTTGACATCAAAATGCCAAAATCCAGTTAGTAGAACCAGAATTATACATTTAAAAATGTAAGGCAATAACAGCCGCTAAAAGATCAAAGCACCAACCATGAACACCTAATTCCGCAAGACTGGGTCAAAGTTGAAAAATATGGCAGACCGTGATGGAGCGCAGGTCAGCTACAAGAAGAAGATTGGCCTGGTTGGTGCTTAACTTCGGACATAGAAGAAAGTTCAACAAAAAGTATCTGAGTAGGTAAATGTTCAGCAGGACAAGGCTTCACGCAATGTCTAAGGAGGAGGCGTTGTCGTCAGGGAGCTGCTGGACAAATTTGCAATGAAGATTTCCAAGTTCTGACTTAGTCTCCTTTTTTGAAGTCAAAATTTTCCAGCAGGAATAGGCTGAAGGCTGTAGTCGATTAGGGCTTCACCAGGCCGGATACCCATGCTGCAATAGACCACGGCACAGGGCTTGCTACTGTGGAGAAGAAAGTAGTGGGAGCTACCGTGAAGTCACGGTGACCATCGATGCACCTTGGGTGGATAGATGAGCAGGTTGGTCCTGTTCTCCTCTCAGTTCTCAGAGCGGTTTATAGCCACAAAGTTCCACGTTTGGGGTTTTGACTATCTGGGCACCTTTAGCAACACTTCCAAAGGTCCAAGACTGAGAAGGCACCGCTGGGAGGGTTGGGACTCACTCAAGATGTGTCAGGTGCGGGTTGAAAAAAGGTTGGAGCATTTTCTGTCCCTGAGGTTCTGATCAGTAGGTGAGGCCAACTAGCTCTTAGAGTCACTCTGATATTCCTCGGTTCAAGCAATGGAACAAGGCTAAAGCCACAGGGCAGGCCTCTGAGGATTCCTGCCAGGCTTCAGGCAACAGAGCAATCTTTCCAGGTGCAGCAAAGCAGTCTTCTAAAGTACAGAGTAGGCACGCCTCTGAGAGTCCTTCCTCGTGTCCAGAAACTGACCTGAAAATGGTTATGAAGGGCCTATTTTCATACCTGGTGCTATCTTTGAAAAGGCAGAAGTTTCTTAGTATTCCCTTTGAAATGCGCAGTGTTTCCTGCCTCCCCAGTGCTGGCTCCAGCCTGACTGGCTGAGTAATGAAGTAGTGTCAAGTCTTTTGTGAGAAGGCAGAACACAACCTATTGATTTTCAATTGGGGCTGTGGTCACCTCTGGCCCCCCATCCTGCCAATGATGGTCCATCCAGGGTGGATGTGAATTTTACAGCATAACGTCTTTTCCAGGCATCCATTACCATGCCATACTTTTTACCACACATTGCCTTTACAGTGCATGCCTTTACCCTGAATATTCCTTTACATTGCAAGATAAGTATATTTAAGGTAAATGTGTGTGTGTGTGTGTGTGTGTGCGTGTGTGCGTGTGTGTGTGTGTGTGTGTGTGTGTGTTTATATGTAGTCATTAATACTTCAAAGGTTACATGGACGTTATAATTTGGTTCGGATTTTGCACACACAAAACCATAGAAATTCAGCAGTAATACTTATCTCAAGAAACTGTAACTCATGCTCTAAGGTAACTATGACTCGCACCCTTCAACATGCACAGTTGTCCCATCAATAGATTTACTGCATATGTTGCAGTGATATTATCAATGATGTCAAGATGTCATTACTGAAAAAATACATGGGGTAATTAGCAGTGTATGGTGAGGGCACGAGTTATAGTTACTTTAGTGCATGAGTTATTGTTTCTTAAGATATGTTCAACTATAACTGCAGAATTTCTGTGGTTTTGTGTGTGTAAAACCTAAACCTAAGTATAACATCCTTGTCATCTCTGGGGTTTGTTTGTGAATTTCTATGTTTTTTTAAATTCTATTTCCTAACTTTAATGTCCCTGCAACCTTCCACCTTTAAGTGAAGCTGTATTGCATTTTCCGTGGCCATTCTATTTAAAGGCTGTGTCACGTAACACAGGTGGTAGTGGGTCATTATAATGTCAAGAAGCTCAATAAACAGAGTTTATGAAAATGTTGTTTCAGTACGTGCAATACAAACAGTAAAACATAAATATGTTCTCTGGAAAACAGCATTGCAACACATCTCCCTCAAAACATTTATAGTGACGGTCAATATATCAGTGTGGGCTTCATTTACTTTAAGCATCGGACACATTGTAGAACTCTGTCATCCACCTGGGGGTCTAGATAGTGGCAATACACCTACTAAGAGCTCTCATGTTATGAGTGACTTATAGTTTACTATAAATCATGTTCACACACAGATAGTGTTGTTGAGTAATCCTGCCAGAAATGCTGAAAGGATTAACAGATGACATGTAATCACTTCCCAGTCATGTTTACAAAAAGAATCTCACCACTATCTACTTCAATGCAGCTCATTTTCTATGACGTGTTTCATTTACAATTTACACAAATGCAGGTCAGTGTACTACATCACCAGTGCCCTTCCTGGCAGTTTCCTATAATGCTTTACGGACGTTGTAATTTATTGTATAAAAATCACATAAGAATATCAACTTATTAAAAATTACACTAAGCCAAGTTATCAAAGCAAAGTTTACAAAATATGTGGTTCATTGGATCTGTTTGTTTCTTCATATCATGTTTGAATGAACATCCTAACTCCACCTAGCTAACTTGCTGCTAACTGAAAATGGTGTTTAGTCTGCTGGTGCTACCTTCGCAGAGAAAGCCAAGGTTTACTCAGGGTTTCCCTGACATCACTCTCATGCATTTAGTGATGGTGTCATTAGCTGGTAGACTGCAGCCGCTGAGTTTTTTTTTAACAAAGCATTAACTGAGTACATGCATCTGGCAGGGCAGTGAGAGTATATAAAGTCCCTACAGCAGCAGCTGGGGAATTAAAAACAACAACTCAGTACAAACATGACCGACACTCTAAGAAAGGAGAAATACATCCTGGAGGCTAGGGCACACTTTGGGATAAAATAGGTCTGCAGGGACTTGTATCTATAAAAGGTTGGTAATAAACATATCGATTAACGTCATTATTCCTTAAGTGTGTTACTTTGCTAAAGATTTAAGACAGCTCAGGATGTACAGTGTAATTTAACCTGATGGGGCAAACTACCCCTTTTTTAACTGGCCGGACCCAAGGTGATTGGTCCCCAGGGGTTAAATTAGCCTTTGGAGGGGGACCACACACCCCTCCCCAAAACTATATTTTGCTACCCTGGGCCCTGACCCACCTGGAGGGCTTTCCAATAAACAAGCTCGGGAGACTGCATTTCTTTTTTTTCTTTTTATTTTGCAGTGGCTTTGTGAATTTACAGTGAAATATATTTTTAATAGTTTTGGGCCCCAGATGAGATCCCTTTGGGACCCCACCACCAGGCTTAAGGGGCAAGGCTATTCCTACACTTCCTCCTTGTGTTTTTGTTTTACTTTTTTCTTAGGACTAGGGAGAGTCCTGAGCCCTGAGATGGCTGCTACCTCTTCCTGTTTGAAGTATTGGCAGCATCAGATCTGCAGACCCTCCGTGTCCCTAGATATACATATATCTTTTTTTAATAACTCAAATACTATTGTGTGGATTTACACCAGTTTACAAAAAGAGATCTTTCTGGGTTGTCCACTCTCATAAATACATAATCTGCTTGTGAAAGCAGCCCTAGTCCCCACCACCGAGCTAGATCTTTCAAGAATTTCTGCTTCACTTCCACTAGGTTACTTTGCGGTACTTTAAAATTACAGTTGTGGTCCCTTAGCTGCAATTTGACCTCTGCATTTTAGGACTGAAGTGGCCAGAGTACCACATTGTCACCTTTATTCGACTGTTGGACCACAATATCTTTTCTGTTTTTTATTTTTGTTACCACAGCATAGTACTCTTTTTCCAATTGGTTGCCATCTTTCAAAAATGTCTTACTGGAGACCAGTGATAGCTCTTTCAGACCCTTAATTACCAGATCTGAAAATATATCTATGGCATCTTTTGGGGTGTTAGGTGTTAAGATTGATTTAGGTTTGAATGGGGGTTGCAGTACTATCATAAACATCCAAACATAATGAATCAACTGTTTGACTCATAGACTCCAATGCTGGTAACCCCTCACCCTAACGTTCAAGCTGTTGTAAATCAAGAAGTACCTCCAGAGCTCCAACCTCCAAATTCCCTACTTCTTCTCTCTCAAGTGAATTTCTCTCAAAGTTGACGCTTCTATTGCTGAAAAATTTCTCGAGCTTTAGTTTTCTTAAACATTTAAAAAAAATCAATTTGGGTCTGCATGTAATTAAAGTTTGTTTGAGTACAAAATGATAGTCACAATCCTAGTATCCTTGTTTCCTCATTCGTCAGCATCAAATCAGTCAGGTTAATTACGGTTGTGGCGTCTCCAATCCTCTGCATTGATATGAGTACTTTTTCTTCGTCCCTGATCCTAGTTCCATGCCTGTTCCGTCAGTTTTTGCGCTTCCTTGGTGCTCTTTTCTTTTTTCCTGCGGATTCGGCCTTGTGCTCTGAGCCCGGTCTATGTATGAAAAACACAACTGATGGGGGATCGCATTGCTGGAGATTGCGACTTCTTCTTCTGATCCGCTCTCTGTGTCCAAGCTCACCAAGGTCCCAGATCAGTTGACTGGGGGTTTGATTTGCTCAAACGCTCCGTCCATCAACCCCTTTGGTATTGTTTTTTTCACCCTAAGTTGTCAGGGTATGACCAGACGTGGGTCCCTTGCTCACTCTGCCACTGGATTCAAGATAGCCTGGCTGATGAGGGTTATGAACCAGAAACCGGTCCCAGGATGCTTGTTTCCGGTCCAGGGAAGACATGGCTTGGCAGTTCGGGCTGGACTGTTCCCATGAGGCACAGGGTCAGACTGATTTGCATATGGCCATGTCTGAACTGGGGTGGTGGAGTGGGCTAAACAATGATGATGGATTAAATCCAGATCAGTTGACTGGTGGTGAGTGTTTGATTTGCTCAAACGCTCCATCCATCATCCCCTTTTGTATCATTTTGTTTGCCCTAAGTTGACAGGGTATGCCCAGACGTGGATCCCTTGCTCACTCTGCCACTTGATTCAAGGTAGCCTGGCTGATGAGGGTTATGAACCAGAAACCGGTCCCAGGATGCTTGTTTCTGGTCCAGGGAAGACATGGCTTGGCAGTTCGGGCTCGACTGTTCCCATGAAGCACAGGGTCAGACTGATTTGCATAAGGCTATGTCAGAACTGGGGTGGTGGAGTGAGATGAAAAATGATGCTGGATTAAACCCAGATCAGTTGACTGGGGGTGAATGTTTGATTTGCTCAAACGTTCCGTCTATCATCCCCTTTGGTATCATTTTGTTCACCAAGGAACTTTCTTCGGAGCTCAAACCACCACAGCTCTGCTGCTCATCTTCTTTCTTTCTACCAGTTTTAGCGCCTGTAGATTTAGATAACCTTTGCCTCCTAATGTTGTCAAAGCGACAGTGAAAAGTATATATTTGCCCTCGCTGATAGTCCAGCCTGTCTCTTTAAAATTTCGTCACTTCGCGCTCTCTTATTACCTGCTTGTGTTTCTTTAGGCGGGTACACAAATCCATCGTAAATTTCCTCATTGCTTCTTCGCTTACCACTTTTTTAAGTTCATTTTCTATTTCTTTGATTTTGTCACTGATTTTATCCTAATCTTTGCTTGCTTATTTAATTGAGATCCTGATCATATTTTGCGATGACAGTGCATTGTTGGCGCCCCTCTCCTGGGGCATTTCCGGGTTCTCATAGGTAGGGGTTGTGAGTACTCTTAGACCACGAGGTATTCTTCCCACATCCAGGTATCTACATAATGACTTTACCTCCCACCATTTATATATATATATATATATATATATATATATATATATATACAGGAAACATAGTCACCCCGCCGCTTAATCACGTCCCGGGTGCTCAAACTCCTGCGGTGGTGAGCCGTTAAATATGTAACCACGAGGCTAATCCTCACAACGGAGAGCACACATGGAAGTTCAGTTCAAACATAGTGCTTTATTGTGCAGACCCCCATCAAATTGTCAGTGCAGGAGGGTTTCTATTAATTAGAAATTTCAAACTATTTGTTCGTAAAGTTAATGTGAACATACAAGTTGAACAAATATATTTTCATCTGACAATATTGGGTAAGCCCACTTGGGCAGGACTGGTTCTGTTTAATTTCGTTTTTGGTGTTCTTTGGCTTTTAAAGATTTTTATAATAATTTGTAAAAATGTCAATATTTATTCGCTCAACAGTGGCGTAGTTTTAAATGTATTAGCAACTTGAATATCCAGGTGACAATTCAACCGGTACGCTAAAAATGAGTTAGCTCACTGGGGCAGGACTCCACTTCCAAGTCTGTGTATTGGTCTTTGTTTATTTAACTCAACTATACATTTGTAACTATTTGGGTTCGAGATGGTATTTGTGACAATATAAAATTAACACATTTTTATCTTCATTGCCTAAAAAACATTATTAACATGATTACCCATCAATTATTGCCTTTTTCTGTAAACATATTAATTGATATATTTACGTACTAATGAGAAAACTACAAGTCTGTCTTCACGTTCGTTTATATTGTAGTTCAAATGTGTCATGATTGCATTCACAGTTAAAAATGGTGGAAAAACTTTATTGAATTGTTTGTGAGCAAGCCCGCTGGGCAGGCGAAATGCGTCTAACATTAACAGCTGACATTAAAGAACTTTTTCGTAAAGACACAGCGCTGTCTCTCCTGTTTGTAAGTGTGGTGGATATATATATATATATATATATATATATATATATATATATATATATATATATATATATATATATATATATATATATATATATATATATATATATATATATATATATATATATATATATATATATATATATATATATACTTATTATTTTTTAGGGCCTCATTTACAAGACCGAGCTGCAGCGCTGCACCGCAAGCCCTTTGGTTGCACCATGCTGCCACACATTCAAAGCACAGTGATGCCACATATTTACAATATGTCGCATCCCTGTGCTTTCCCCTGCGCTGGCACACAATTGGATGCTTTGGGCCATGCAGACACCCTTTTAGCATTGTGTAAGGATGCCTGCGTCATGGGGTTGATTGTTTTTGTGCAAGAAGATGTTTCTTCCTGCACATAAACAATCTGAAATGGTGTTTCTCAGCTTCTATCTGTGCTGCAATAGCACACATAGAAGTTACAAAACGTCATTTTTTAACCGCTACCGCGTTTTCCCGCTGTGCGCTGGAATTTGAAAAATGCGCGATTTGTGACAAAGCCAGCTCGTCATCCGCGTAGCTCAGGTAATGCCCATGACGAGCTGGCTTTGTCATCCGCATCGAAGGGGTTAAATGGTTGTTCATGTGCAGGAAGGGACACCTTCCTGCACATAAAAAATCATAAGAGGTGAATTCCTCATTCGAGGTGTGCTGCAGAATGCAGCGTGCATAGACAGAGGAAGAAAAATGAGGAGAAATTAATATATTTCTCCTCATTGCGCCTCCCTATGCCTCACCTCGTGAGTCGCAGCATTCAAACCCATTTCCAGATTTACAATTTCTCGTAAATCTGGAAATGTGTCAGGTTCAATGGGTGTTGCGTGGGAACACCTGCAGCAACATCCATGGAAGGCCCCTTATACTCAAAGTGCTGCGTGTAAAGAGGCCGTATTTACAAGGACAGGAGAAGACATGGTGGGTGACTTTTCCTGTCCTTGTAAATATGGGGCACAAAAATGTGCTGCAGGTGTGTGAGGCACCAGTGGCACAAGGGGCTTGTAAATAAGCCCCTAGTGGTTAAGGGATGGGTAGGGCGATTGGGTGGTAGGGGTGTTTTTAGTGTTTAGGGGTGGGTGAGGTTATTTTTAGGGTTTAGGAGTAGGTAAGGGTACTGAGTCATAAGGGTGTGTTTAGGGTTTAGGGGTGAGTAAGGGTGTTTTTAGGGTTATGGGGTGGGTGAGTGCTTTGGGTGATAAGAATGCTGGTAGGGGTATTTGGTGGTAAGGGGATTTTAGGATTTAGGGATGATAAGGGTATTGGGTGGTAAAGCTTTTTTAGGGTTTATGGGTGGGTAAGGGCCTTGTGTAGTAAAGGTGTTTTAGGGTTTAGGGTTGGGTGAGGGTATTGGGTGGTAATGGTGTTTTTTGGATTCAGTCGATAGGTCGAAATATAGGGTGGTAAGGGGGGTTTAGAGTTTCGGGGTGAGCAAGGGTATTGCATGGAAATGGTGTTATAGGGTTTAGGGGTAGGTATAGGTATAGGATTGTATAAGTCTTTTTAGGGGTGGGTAAGGGTTTAGTGTATTAAAAGTGTTTTGGGGGTTATGGGTGGGTAGAAGTATGGGATGGCAAAGGTAATTAAAACAATTGTGGTGTTTGGGTGTTTCCCCTATGGAAAAATATATCTATCTATATGTACATACACACACACATATTTATAGATAAGTGTGTGTGTGTACATACACACTTATAGGGATTTCACTTACCCTATATATATTTACAACCCTATACCCCTACCCACCCTGAAAACACCTTTACCACCCTGTACCCTTGCCCCAAACTTAAAAACACCCTAACCACCCAATACCCTAACTTTTATTTGTAAAGTGCCCGTTCACACATATGGGTATCTTGGCACTGAATAACAGATGTTTGTTACCTAGATCAATGGTACTCTGAAGGATGGAAGGCTGAGTGAACCCACCGGGATTTGAACCTGTGACCATGAGGTTGAACACAAGCTCCTACAGTGAATGCTTTAGTCCACTGAGCCACCAGACCTGGCTGTACCCACCTCATCATGCATAACTTCAATGTCTTGTAGGATGAGTGAAACGTGTGTCATAGAATGAGAGAATTGTGTGTCAAACGATGAGAGAAACTTATGTCTCATACGTCTTATGATAGAAAAGAGAATATCAAATATAAAAAGAGAATATATAAATTGCTTAAACTACTTAGAAAATTCAGTAATATGCACTAAAAAAGACACCACCTCATGCACAAATTAATAAAGGAAGGTTCAAAGAAAGACTGTCACTTTCATTTTCCTACAGCATACATAACTCCCTGCTGATCTGTTCAGTGTTTTAGGGTTACATTATTTCCATTTTAAATGAATTTCGTTTGTCCAAAGAATGCCATTTAATGCTCAAGTCCTGGAGCCAGCAGTATAGTTGTCTCAAAAGCACATGGATCTCAGAAGTAAGAGAAGCGGTGGGTGCAGTACTGGGAAGGAGTGGGTAGGGCAGAGTCAACTGCTGCTGCAGCCTGATGAGTCGGGAAACCCTGAAGATCTACAGATGAGTGGCAGATTGTAATTTAACACCCTAAACGTGGCCTTTGATATACACAGGCATGGGTCATGTGCTCACTGTGCCACTGGAACTAAGCAGTACCCCACTGAAGAGACCCAAAAAGGTCACGTGTTCCGGTTCAGAGATGACCTGGCTGGGAAGTTTGGTTAATTTTTAATAGAAATCTGTTTTTTACTTCGTAATATTTTCCAAGCCAAACGTACATTGTTTTAAAAAAATAGCACATTTATCTTTCAGAAACATTTATTTAAATTCACTGGACTTGATAGAAATCACACCCAAAAACATGCAACAATAATATACAATGTGATTTATTTCAATAATGTCCCTCACTATTTATATTTCATTCTTGTACAGGTAAAATGCATGACTCTGAAATAATGCCGATTGCCTATTACATTGCTATTGAAAATCGCACAAGGCATTTTAAAATATCTAAGTGACCCTATCCACCTGACAATCAGACTAAATGAATAGATTCGGAATAATGACAGGTAGAAGTAGGAGATAATTAGACATGTTCGGGAGAAAGAACAGGAATGCATTAGAGAGAAGTGACCCCAATAATCTAAAGTAAAAAGTAAGTGGTACCTAGATTAGCAAGGATAAAAGGTCAATAGAGTGCCAATTTTGATCAGCAGCTAGGAATGAAACTAAACCAGTTTGCTTAGTCACCAAATGTCACAAAGTCATAAAAATTCATACTTATGCATTCTTTTTAATCTCGCTACGCTTTTAGATAAAAATGTCTCACATGAAGTGTTTTTAAGGCTTTACTAATACAGTCATACTGACTATAGCAGGAAACTGTAATGGAATTAAAACAAAAAGATTGGAGCCCCAATATCAATCTGCCGGTACCCGGAAAATGTTAGTTCCTCTTCTTATCTAAAGATGCACAACAGAAACACATAAACATTTTGTGTAGTTTAATTTCCAATAGTTCTTAGCTCTCAAATGTAGGTTCTTGATTTTCCCACTTGCTGTAGCTGTTAGTCACTTATGTGAATGCTAAAACAATATAAAATTGGTATTTCGGTATACCGTCTTTAACCCCTTCACTGCTAGGCCTACCCCCATTGCTAAGCCTTTTTTGGCTATTTGGAATAGTTTGTGCTTCGGCCTCTATAATGGTTTGTCCACATAAACTATTCACGCCACATTTGCATCTTTTTTTCTTCAACATCAAGGGGATTATAAAGGTACTCAGCGTTTGTGGATTACTGTGGAGGGGACTGAGAAAATTGCCAAAATAGAGTTAAGTATTGAGTTTTGGGGGAAAAATAGGAAAAAGTTCTTTATATAAAAGTGTCTGTTTTTTTCCATAGAAGGGGCATCAACAAACGGTTTGTGGAGCAAAAGTCAACATCTTCCCAGCTTTCAGAAGCATGCAGATCTGAATCAAAATACCAAATTCTTTACCACGGTTTCAGACTTTTCAAAGAGGCAGTCCATTTTTCCTATTTTTGTGCTTTCATCCTATCTACAGATTGTGGTGCAAACCAATGTGAAACCCTTGGTTGATCCAGAAGGCTGAAAAGTAGACAAAATTCCAAATTCAGTAAATGGTCATATGTATAGATCCCTCAAGATTTTCCTAATGAGACTAACTGTTGATATAAAGAAATATTGAAAACGAGTAGGAAAAAACAGACCTTTGTGACAATGTTTTCATCTGTAACTTTTAGTTACAATGGCTGATTTACAAAAGCAATGCACCATTACTTTTGCTAGATCCCTAAGTTGTGGGGATATATAGGGTTTGTAGGTTCTCCAAGAACACTAGGCACCCAAAGCCAGCAACTGAGCTGCAACTTATAATGATTTTTCATTGCGTAGGGAGTATAGACTGATTCATTTGGTGAAATATGTAGAGTAAAAAATAGCTATCAAGGTAACCAATGTATTTCTGAAATGGGCACAAGATATGGACTTTACGAGTGTGTGTTATTTGTACATCTCTGAATTTGTGGGTTCCCTTACAAGCATATGATTTAGAGGGCATTTTCAAATTGTCTTCTGTCTTATTCACTGTCTTACATTTAGAACACACAAATGCAGCAAAGTCGAATTGGTAATCATAAATATCCTACTATTCTGTGTTCCACATGTCTTCTGATAAAAATGGCACATCAGTTGTGTGGTTAGGCCTAGTTTCCACATAAGGAAACACAAAATTGGCACATAACATTTTTCCACTCAAAACTGTCTCATTTTTTGCAAAGTAGATAACTCTGGATTTTGGGCCCTAGGTCAGCCAGCACATAGGGAGCCCTAGTAAACCTGTATATTTTTTTTTAAAACAGACACCTAGGGAGATCCGGGATGGAGTGGCTTGTATGGCTCTGACCAGGTTGTTTTACACAGATTCTCTAACTTTTACAAAAAACATCTGTTTCTCACATTTCTGTGATGGAAAGTTCTGGAATCTGCAGGAAGCCACAAACTGTGTCCCACCCAGCATTGCCTTAAGTCATTTGATAAAAATGATGCCTCACTTGTGTGGGTAGGCCTAGTACCCACAACAGGTAAAGGCTCCAAAATACAATGTGGAGACATCAACATTTCCTGTCACCAAAAAAATCTGATTTGGAAAGCGAGTAGTGGCTTTTCTTTGGCCAAGGATCTATGGCCTCGCAGGGAAACCAACCAAACCCAGACATTTCTGAAAACTAGACAACCAGGGGAGTCCAGAGTGGTTGTCTTTCTCACAATGCCCAGAAAACCTCAAACTTTGTGTACAATTGCACATTTACCTTGCAGTTCTGTGATGTAAACCTCCAGAATCAGCAGGAATTAGCAATGTTCCTATCACTTGGCATTCTTCCACTTGTACCTGAAATAATGCTACCTCACTTGTGTAGCTGGGTCTAGTGCAAGCAACTGATAAGCATCAAACCAAGGTCAATGGCAGTCTCACGGACCAACTCTCATTGAATTTGGTTTGATTTCTGTCTGTCTTTTTCAACAAGTCAGTTATTATAGAAAGCTAATGTTTAACAGTAAAGTACAGTATGTATATTGTATTTATTATTTTGTTTACAAACGTAATGCTCTTCCAAAACAATTGCAGGAGCTGAATAAAGAATCCCCTGCGTACACCATGAGGGGGCTGTACTTCCTGTTTGGCTTTTGTGATCTTCTCACGAGATCATACATTTGAAATTAAGTTCATAACAGTGTATTTTGGGAATTTTGAAGAAAGTCATGAGAACTGCTGTTGAAAGTACAAATACAGTTGACGTACTGTTGCAGTTGAGATATTAAGAAAGTAATCTGTATTTTACAATCTTGTGGACCTCCCACGAGAGACCAGCATAACGCCCGGAAGAGGATTCCTTCCTTGTTGCATCATTTGCCTGTTGGGTTTTTCTATGATTACACCTTTTTGGCTCCCTCTCTGACTTTGCTCATTTTCTGGGATCTCAATGTCATCATCTGATTCAGATGAGAATCCTACTTCTGTTCCTGCAAGTCAGCCACCTCATCCACCCAGAAAGTCATTATTCTGGCAATTGTTTCAGATGTGGCCTGGTGGGAAGAAAGTGCCTTGCAAGTATGTAATTTGTAAAATATGCAAAAAAAGATTTCAGCAGGGACAGCCGGCACAAGCAATATTCCATGAGTACCACTGGTATGCGGCAACATTTGAGAGCTTTGCACCCCGCTAAGTTAGCCCAGAGCTTGAATGTTTCTCAGAGACATTCACATCATTCCAACCTTGTGACAGTGTGCCTGCCCAGGTACTCACCAAGAAAGCAGACGACAAACCAGTATATCTGAACAAAGTCCTTTTATGCTGTTTAGCAAGAAGATTATTTTGTCCTCTGAGACAAGCAGGGGTGTATTGGACAGGCTTGTCCAGGATCATAAATGCCCACCTATGCAGTAGTGTATTTTAACATTTCCTCTTCTACATTTTTATCCGCTTTGTTTTGATAGAGATGTTCTCTTTTTTACAACCAGTTTCTTGCTTTATCCCTTTAAAAATATATATAAAAAAGTTACAAATGTTAAAGGAACACACAAAAATACAGTTGTTGAAAATATTACTTGAAAAACTCTTTTCAAAGCCACCCTATACTTTCATTATTTTTTTTCTTCTGGACTCTCACAAGAAACTCACAAGAGCAATGATACTCTCATACATAGCATTGTTGACTTTCATGGGATGCTCATGAGAACCAAGGACCAAGTGCTCCGCCTCCACTCAGATGTGGCAGTGTTTGCTGCTTTACGCTCACACGCCTCTCATGAGAGCGTTCTTTCATTATTTAATTTGCATTTTCACTGAACATTTCCTGTTGTTAGAGGTATAATTTCTATACACCAGATTTTCGCTACCCCTTTTCTTTATATGATCCTGCAAGCGTATCGCACGATAGTATCTTGTTTGGGAAAATAGGAATTAGCCACCCACTCATCACAGTACTTATCTCTCACACACTTCCTCTTAAAACTAATCACCACAGTATGCTTTCCTATTAATGGAGTGTTCTAAGAACTCATCTACCCCTTTCTACTATTCATGATCTTGCAATAGTCCTATGAGATCAAACAAATTAGTAAAAACAATATATATATATATTTTCTTCACAGTGGTCATCACTTAGACACAGCCTTTTTAAACTTAAGGGGACAGCATGCCTTTCTGCTGACCCCTTATATAGCTTTTTTTCATTTCAACAACAATTTGAATTTCATTTATAGCATTCCAACAGCCAACCAATCAGAGTGCCCTTGGCTCCCACAAGAGCTGCAGGCTCTCTGAAACAATAGGCCTCTTGACCAATCACATGCCTCCTTTTTTAAAATTGCACTCCCATGGGAGGCCCACGAAAGTCTTGTGAGTCCCACGATGCAAATATACAATTATTTTTCACCCTACTTTTCTCAAGAATTACTGAACATATTTACATCAAATTACAAATAGCACAAACTGCAGACAAATATCTAGCTTCCTGCCAAATTTGGGGTAGTTGCATTCAGCAGTTTTTGCTGTCGCCCTTCTTAAAGAGGTCTATGGAAAATGCATGGGGATTTACAGGAAGGAGCTAAGGTGGATGACACATTTGATAAAAATTCACAAAAGTTTCAAAAAAGTTCATCCGCCTCAGTTCCGTCCTGGACAATTTCTGTGAGGTCTGTCAAGTGGGGACCAAGAGAAAGGGAGGCCCAAAACCAAATATCCCCTTGCATTTTCTACAGACATTTTTAGGCAGTGCTACAACAAAAACTGCAGAACATAATTGCTCCATATTTGGCAGAAAGCTAGATCTTGGTCCAAAAAGCCTGTTTTTTGTGATTTGGTGTAAATCCATTGTTTTACAACTTAAGGAGTAAATATATTTGTATATCTAGACGTTTGAGTTTGAGGGACTCTCATAAGAGGATACCCGTTAAAAAAATACCAAATGTCCAAGGGGATGGGGTCCCCAGAGACCAAGGTGGCTTCCCCTTAATTTAAAAAAATGGCCCCAGAGAATGGGGTCCCTGCACCACTATAGGTGCAGGGAGAGGGTCACTGTCCCCTCCCCTTTATAAAAATAAAAGAAGGCCCTAGGGCCATAGTGGCTCAGGGAAGAGGGCCACATTCACTCATCCCTTTGAAAAAAAACAAAGGCTCAGTGGGTGAGGTCCCCTGAACCAAAGTTACTTATGGAGGGGCTGCATCAATGGGTTGGATGCAAGATCTGCTGAAGGTCATGCCCATGCGGGGGCTGGCTTTAAGTATGGTAATCAAATATTACTTTACGTTAAAAAAAAGACCTAGAAATTCACAGAGGAAAACAAAGGTTAAAGTGACATGATAGTGGGGGGAAATTTAATTGACAATGTAACATTTTAAGAAGAAAACAAATGAAATTCACCAGTTATAGTTACATCTAGTAACTATAACATGCGCCCTCACCATACACGGCTTATTACCCCTTGTATGACATCACTCATGGCATATTCTATAACATCATTCAAAACATAATCCAAAACATCACTACAACATTGATGAGAAAGTTGTGGCTGGCGGGGGCCTGAGTTATAGTTACCATATGGCACGAATTATACTTAGTACAGGTAACTAGAACTGGTAAAAATAGGTGTTTTGTTGTGTTTATAATGGTATGTTTTAACTGAGGTTTTCAGTGTAAAGAAAGAGATTATTACAATGCCTAACTATACGTGACATAAACCTTTGTTTTTCCTGATTTTGTTTATATTTTTATCTAATGTAAGATGTTGAACCCTCCATGACCACCCACGGCCTGCAGCACATGACCTGCTGACAGGTCCTGCCCCCAACACTCACAGGTGCCAAACGTCTCGCTGCACACAGCCTTCAGCCGTGCATATTCATGGGGTTGGGGGCAGAGCTTGGCTGTGCCCAAGCCCCATAAGTGCCTTACCCATCACAGTACAGCGCAGGGTTGGGCTCAGGATCTGGCCAATCCCCCACAAGTTTACTATGTGATGTTACAATATAAAGGGTGTTATTTTATGTAAAGAAGACTTACTTACTTTTTCAAGGGGTAGAATACCAAAATAAGAAAAGTGTTATTTTGGCTTTAACAGGAGGCCAGCATATCAACAGGTATAAGGCAGACCGATTGCCTGTGTCAAAAATTCTCTGATAATTAAAATCATACTGAAATGCCTGTTAGGGGTGATTGTCATAAACTATTATTAATAAAGGCTTATTAAAAAACATGTTTGAGTCTTTCTAGGAACATTTTCCAGGCCAGAAAACAGAGCCATAAAAACAACCACAAGTAGGCCCCCTGTCCAGCTGGAGAGCATAGATCGCCAGCTAGGAGTGTTTTAAGAAATATGGTAAGCTCTCCTAAGGTCATGGATTTAATGAACCAGGAGACTTACTGTTTTTAAGTACTCCCTGCAGCCCCCTTCAACATTAAAAAATGATTGGTGGAGCCCCTGCCCTTTCTTGAGGGGGACCACCAGCTCCCAATAAATCTAAATAACAAGCCTGCATGCGATGTTATGGGGTGCTCATTGCAAGAGTAGTGAATAATAAATGAACGCCTCCTGCCAATGGTTCATTATTTTGTGTTCCTTTTTTTATTTTTTAGGTGCCTCTCTGCCCACCAAGTACACCCACATCTGGTATTTTTGTTGAGGCTATGAGGGGGAGCTTCAGGGCCTGCACTGCTCCACTAGCTAACTCCAAGTGGGCTCATGGGGCATGCAGGGGCACCTGACACAGTTTATAAAAAAAAACATCACTTGGGGGTGCCACTTGTCCACTCTACAGCATTTTTTATGTTGGATGCTCTAAGGGGGAAGGGGAAACCATGGCCCCTGCAACCACATTGGCCCCATTACCAGTCCCCATCTTGGGTGCCGCAGGAGATGGCATTACACCCACCTGGTGGGAGCAGCTATTTTTTTCAGCTGCTGCTGGGCAGGAGCATTTCTGTGTTTGCTTGCCCACGACAGTGCGAGCAGAGAGAAACTTTTGAGCTCAAAGGCTCCCATGATAGCACAGGAGAATTTCTTTGGCTGTGCTCCCTGTGCTTCACACTCACTCTCACTGATTTTTCATTTGACTATTTATACTTACTCCAATTCACTACCATCAAATCTCCCTCTCTCATTCCCATTCTCACTCACTTATTCTCACACACTGACTCATAATTTCTCACTCACGTATGCACTCACTGTTACTCTCATCTATTCTCACTCACTTTCACCTGTTCTCACTCACTCTCATTAACACATTATCCACTATTAGTGTAATAAAAATAAGCAGAGAACAAGGAGGCTTAAGCTCCAATGTCCATAAGGACAAGCTGTCCCTGTGTTCTTGCGACCTTTAGGCCAAGGGTCATGAAGGCAGAGGTCACAAGACGCAAGCAAGTGGTCATTGCTGCTGCCCATAAAGGCGGCCCCTCTAAATAGCGATCAATGGCTCTATGTGACCATGAAACATAAGACCTCTGGAATCCTTATTCCGATATGAACAGTTTTCACCAAGGTATGTTCAACATTTTTTAAACTCTATTTGTTAGAAAAAAAGATTGAGAAAATCATTTTCTTCAGAACTGTTTTTTTTAAAGTTTGTTTTTTTCTTCATAACCACAAGCAAACGAATTTAATGTGCCATTATAAAAACGTTTTCGACCAACACCTGCATATTTGTACTATCTAAATGTATCTGCTTAGCACAACACAAGACAAATGTATTTCAAAATGGTCGCACTTTTGAAATTGAATGTTTTTAACAGTGCGTTAAGTGCAGCTAACAAATGTGTACGAGAGAGTGACATGGGGATCGAAAAACAGCAGCGCGTTTAATATTGACCAGACATCTTTAGCAAACTCATTTTCTCATGTACGATTTCTTCTTGTTCTTTTCTAATTTTAATTGAGGGGAGTTGTGCCTCCTTTCAGAACCAAGAAAACACCCACATGGATCTTTCGTTGCCCTCCTGGGCCTAAACACAGCAGTTCAAAGGCAAAAATACTGTCGCTTTTTATTTGATCATTGGGACCGAGCTGCAAGCATTGGCTGAGGGCACCACTCTAATGAGAATAACACGATTAGAGAAGTAATCATGAAACAACAGAATCTTAGAAAAAGCGCTGGCTTGAAGCGCAAGTGTTCTGAGAGCGGAACCATCAAAAGGTAGGAAGGTAAGGAGGCAGCGGCAGGCAGCAAACTTTGAAAACAAAACAGACTGGTAAATAACATCTGAAACAGGAATACTTACGCCACATTTGCAGCCTTTCTTCACACATTAATAAGCAAGACACCGATAGAGTGCAAGGGTAGTTCTCCGACTGATAGCATTTGCTGGCCTAACTCACAGGCTAAAACGTATCATTAACTAATACCGCAGATGAATATAAAAAATGAATAATTTTCGAGCACTCTCTGCTCGTATTGCCAATTATCAATAAAATTCAATTACTTCATCACCACTTTTAAGATACTGATCTCATAACTCAGCATCCCTGAAGAATCTACTACTTTGATTAGATGTTAATAATATTAATAATAATAATATTAGTTGTTATTAATATTACTATAATTTGTTGGCTCATAAAATATGTCTCATTCACCAGTATTTACTGGTAGTATTGCAAGTTTTTTTTGGGAGGGGGGGTGTGACTTAACTTTTTTACCGCCACCTTAACATACTAATCCCATTCCTAAAAGAATACAAATTTTACTAAATGATGATGATTATTATTATTAGGAATATAATTATTGTTATGACTAATATTATTGATCTTTTTGTTATTGTTGTTCTTTTTGTTGTTACTATTATTTATCAAAATACATTAATAATAGAATGAATATCTTTGGTAATTATTATTCATTTTACTAGTAGCAGTAGTTTTGGTGGAGCTATTGTCTCTGCAATTTTATGACATGTTGTACGTCTAATTAACCAAGTCGTTGCACACTACTTGTCATTCAACTGACCGTCACTGCAAACTTGTAGGCGCTCACAGTGTTACCCTACAGATGGATGTGATTGGAACCTTTAAACTACATATTACATGCAGTTATCTGTACCCGGTCCATTCCTCTCATGAACAATTGTACGAACGTATTTATTTTGAAAATATAGATAAATAATATTCTCTCAATAAACAGGTGCCTAAATGTGGTATTTTTTACTCGGGCGTGATGAGAATCCTACAGACCTGTCTCTGTAGCCCTTAATGTGTCTCCCGTTCTAAACCCGAAAGCCCTTGAAAAATAGATATGTTTTCACAACTGTTTGACTGGCCTTCGAGACAGGCCACCAGAGCACACGCAAGGAAGTGAAGAGGCTGTATTATGATAAGGGCTGCCGGTTTTATGGTATTATTTTTTTTTGCCATTTCCGTCTGTATTTGACCATATTTATTTTTGGGGCATTTTATCTGTATTTATCCACATTTATTTTTGCAGCAATCAAAAGGCAGCGCTGCAGCTAGTATTTTTCCACATTCGAATGGACAATGTACACCGTTTCCCTTTCATTTCTCTTCAATATGGGTGATGTGTGAAAAGCTACAGACATTTCTTTTAGATTTTAAACAGACCTCACCTATGAAAGATGGGCAGGTGTCACAGTGATTATTTGCAGTAAAATAAAGAAGCTGCTGCTGTTGTGCACTGAGGTGGATTGTTCTTGCAGCCACATGTTGTTGCAGATTTAAATAGCACAAAGTCGGCACGGTGGTATTTGAGCACTTTACCTTTCCGCACACATTTCATATTAGGGCACATTCATTTTTGCCAGTCACAGGGAGATTATGTGACAGTACACAGTACACCGCACTGCAAGAGCAACCCGGCCACAAACACCAAGATTCCAGCCCCAACCACGATTGGTTCAGGGGCACGGCAGCAGGTCAAAAAATACTCTTATTAGAAGGAATCTCCAGCAAATCACAAGCCCTGCAGCCAGCGGCGCAACTAGAGCCAAATTTAGTGGAGGGTGGGAGGGTGGGGAGAGGGGTTGGGAAAACATTTCGGGGGGGGGGGGAGCTGACTCTCCCAGCAATAGTCAGATTGGAGATACAGAGGCTCTAGAAGTGGTGACAAAACAACAAAGCCTCGTTAACAAGTTAGAGGTCTTTTAAAGACCTGTGAAGTACTCGGGTGTGGCTGTGCCCGGAAAGCTGACTCAGCTCAGGCAACCACACATGAGGGGGGGCCTGTCTGCAGCTGAGGGACGTGGCAAGTCACCTAGGCTGGAGCACGGCAGCACGCACAATTTACTAGTATTTAACCGCATCTACATATAAATACAGACAAAGGAAAAATAGTTTTCCGTCTGTATTTATGTGTAAATATCCGTTTAAACGGAAAACCGGAAGCCCTAATTATGATACACCGAACAGATCACACATCCTAAAATACCCGCCTTCATCATACTTCCCTCTTCTATCCCTCCGATATACTTCTGAATCCAAATAATTGACTAACCTATCCACCACTTAAATTACTTTCATATTTCACTATACTAATTCAACACTAATCCTTTATGGGTTTCGGAGTAGCGTGCTACTTGCCAAAAAAGCACTCCAACGCCTTGTCAGGGATAGTAGGCGCTATATAAATGCAATTACAATACAATACAATACAAAGAGCTGTCACTCACTCCCTGGCTGCACTCCCAAGACCTTGAACAAACACTAGACCAGTTATTGCAGGCTGTCTTTCCTTTCCTTTTAAAAGAATGAACAATTTCTTTTCAGCAAGCAGCATTTCCTCAAGAAACTATAAATCTGCCTGACCAATATCCCTCCATTACCATTTCTGGCAATTTGATGGTATCAAACTTTATCGTAAAACTGAGTATATATTTACAAATTAATACCTTGCTGATTTCCTGTAACTTCTAGTTGCTTTACTCTATTTAATATAGTATAAAAGAGTAAATCAGTGCTCTTCAATGTGATGCAGTGTTCACATACTTATCTTGTAATTGGTTCATGCTTCATGAAACTGCCAATAAATACCTAAAATAAATAAATGCTATTCAGATAGGTGGCACTCATCATCACATACTCTCTATGGTACTCCTGCATATAGACATCTAAATTTGACCGAGAGCGAAACTGTGCTTTTCCTCACAGAGTTTCCAGCATCCTTAGTTCCTGGCCCTAGACTGCCCAGAGCGCAGCCAGTCCCCTAGTGGTTTCTTGACCAATGGCTGTCGATCCATTTGACTGTCCAGACACAACTCAACAATTCTTGGTTCAGAGGGATACCTTGCCCCTGTTTCCTTCAGGTACTTTCTATTTCTCAAGTCCTCTGCTATCTTCTGCTGTCATGAGGTACAGAACTCTCCTGCAATTTTATGTAATAAGGATACCTGCATTATGTAGTCTTTGTAAACATTTATTTCAGCCAGTATGACCATCAAAACATTTAAACAGGCTCTAACATTTCATTTATATTAAACAAAATATACAGACATCCTATGGCATTGTGCACTAAGTACATAATGTGGCCTGCGGAAATCTATATTATAATCAATCCTGAATTAACGATCTGTAAATAATTGCCTATGCAGTACATTAGTTCAGTATACATCATCAAGCTATTTTCCCGCTCTTACTCTATCTCTCAGATTGACTATTCAAACAATAGTATGTGTGTGTGTGTGTGTGTGTGTGTATAAAGTGCTTGTATCAGGCAATAAGGGGATTATTAGCATCATAGCTGGTTACATTAAAGTGCAATATATAATAAGACATTTCCTATGCCTTATTTATTTGGAGAATAGTTAATATATTAACAATTTACTTCAATCAAAAAAAGCAAAAAAAAACTTTGTTGTGAACCCTTGGACATCAATTCCACTTCCTAATGGGCCTGCTCACCGAAGTAATACACACCATGATTAAAATACATTATTAAAATGATGGTAAAATACACATCCAATTTGTATAAAATTCCTTCAGTTAAAAAAGGATGTGCACAGATTTAATCACCATCTTTGGGGGACATTTTTAGGAAAACTCTACGGGTACACCATATGGAAAATAAAAAGCCTGCTACTGAGAAAGCTATGGGGAGACTAGCGTAATATTTGAGTGGCCTAAAACCCTCTGAACATTGCCTAGTTCCCAAATTTCTGCATTTCTGGACCAGCCATTGTTTTTTGCTTTCTTATAGCCAGTACAGAAAAAGAACACGTGATATTCGGATTCTTCTTCACTATTGCAGGCTGGGCAACCCAATGTTTATAGGCCCGACCATTTATTTGTGAAAGCACGCAGTGGTAATACCCCATGCCTAAATTGTAGATAGAGCTTTCTTTCGGTAGCCGACTTGATGTCATTAAGTGCTGGCTCTAGTATGTACTGCGCTTTAATTTCCATAAAGGCCACAGTAAGTTTTCCCACTGAGTGGTTCCCCTGTAGCTGGACCAGTGTATACTCCTAGTAGCTAACCTAAAACTCTTTCATTGGGACTGTGGGACATGTGCTTTCTGGATTATCCCACAGATTACCCAAACCTGTAAGTGTGAGGGTGTTCCTGACATAGGTGAGCCCCAGTAGTCTCCTCGCCCCAGGTAAACTCATCACCTCTCTTACTTCTTCTCTGTACTCAAGCAATTCTGGAATAATCCACAAATGTCTCCAGAATAAAAGAGGTCTCAGAGAAACTTCTTCCACAATTGACCTTACCCCCATATGTTTTCGGAATTTATCGAGTCCGGATGGTGTGGAGCAGGAGGTCGTGTTGCTAAGGAATGGATTGGTTCAGAACGGATTAATAGGATCATTGGAGAATAGATGTTATTTGTTTCTTGGGCTACATTGTATTGGATTATGGTATGAATACCATTTTGCTGACTAGTTTTTAAAGGACTCTCGATTAAAGGAATAAAGGATTAATCGATTTGAGAAATACAGTGATTTAGGGCTTTCCAGTTTATGATAATTTCCGGTACTGTGATGAAGGATCTGACCTCTTGTAGCACAATTGCCTAGTTTGAAAGTCTAAATCGTAATATCAGAGGAACCACAAGATAAGAGTACGAGCCCTGATGACGTCCTGCCTCTAGGACGAAACGCGTCGGCTGTTGAACATCAAGAATAAAACTGTATTTTTGAACTGAACATCAAGAAGAATACTATATTTTTTGAATTGTAAATTGATGTA
Source organism: Lissotriton helveticus (assembly GCF_964261635.1). Taxonomy (NCBI): domain Eukaryota; kingdom Metazoa; phylum Chordata; class Amphibia; order Caudata; family Salamandridae; genus Lissotriton; species Lissotriton helveticus. The sequence goes on along the minus strand of NC_136068.1, from coordinate 870,380,629 downwards.
TGTTTCTTTTGAAGATTAAAATTTCTGATTGAGTCTGAGATAAAACAAGCACTCCCAGCTCATTTTTGCATTTACCCCCATATCTAATCGTAGTGGTATGAGTGGGGTACTACGGGGGAGACAAACAATTGTCTAACAAAGGAATTTTCTGTTTGTGTTAGACTATCGATGCAACTGTGGCTCCTTATCTCAGCTCCATATCGGGCAGCACTTTCCAGCTTGTACCTTATATATTTCTACTACTGGGCCCGCAGGTTTTGTAACACCTTGAACAAACCCCCTGTTGTGTGCACTAACTTCAGGCTGTTTTTTTTATTTGTGCCCCAGTCCATTTTTTCAGTTACTGTAATGCCAAGATAATCAAAGACAGATACCCTCTCTAGGGGTCTACCGTCAAAACGTGGGTTCGATTGGGTACTTTTGGCTGAGTTAAATTCCATGAATTTTGTTTTTTGCAGATTAACATCAATTCCCCTTTCCTTGTAGAAGGTGTCAAATCTTTTTAGGACCCCTTGTATACCCATTGGTGATTTTGATAATAACAAAGTATCATTGGCAAACATCATGGCCGGGATGCTACGTGCTGCCCGCTTGGGTGCATCGAAATCCTTTTCGGTGTTTAAAAAATCAAGTAATCCATTTATAAAAAGACTAAAAAGGGTCGGGGCATGAACGCAACCCTGGCGTACTCCTCTATCTACAGGGATGGGTGTGGTGAGTACCCAGTGCTTGCCAAATCTTATTTGCGCGTAATTTCCTTTGTATAACCGCTTTATGATTTGACACAAAGATAACGGAACCCCCTTCTCTCGCAGGACTGACCACAGCTTATCTCTAGGGACAAGATCCAATGCAAATTTCAGGTCTACAAAAATTAGATAGAGGCTGCCACCCTCTATACACAGGGTCTTCCAGTGTAATAGTTGTAGTCTGAAGATCTGGTCCAATGTGGACATTTTGTCTCTAAACCCTGCTTGTAACAGACTAAGAACTTTGTGCTCCACCATCCAGCTCTGCAGACTGTGTAACAACACATGTGCAAAAACGTTTTGGCTAATGTCGATAAGGCTTATAGGCCTATAATTTGTAGGTGACATCCGGGATCCCTTTTTGTAAACTGGTATTATTTCAGCCCCAGCCCAGTTAGTAGGGATTGCATTATTTAGTGAACTTGATCTTTGAGCAATCAGCACCACCTCGGGAGTGGGACATGCACATAAGGTTTTGCACATAAGGTTTTGCCATACAAATTATTGGCTCTTCATCCTCTACATAGATAGCAGTATATGACTGTGACCATGCAATTCCTTTATAAAAAAGTACATGATGGGACCCTGCAGTTCCTCTGTCTTTTAAGACTACTGAATGCACCAGCTCTTGAATACCCTTCCCCAATCTGACACACCACTCGGAAAAAAATGTAATCACTGTCATCTCGAGCACCTCAGGATCTGATTGTTTTCTTCTCTAACACCTTTTGGCACTATTCTCTTATCACATATTCAATATGGTAAGCATAAGTTCAAAATGAAAACAGTGTTTGTTGCTTCCAAGACTTTTCTCTACCAGTAGCTGCCTGGGGGAGGTGGGGCAAAATAAGCTTGACTGTGAAAACATCTGATCATTGGCTCCATTGTTATTCTGTATGCCACAGACTTCCATATCTTCTCATGCTTACTCATCTAGCAAATTTGGCATTTCTACTTGTTTGATGTCTCAAGTATTACAAAGAGTCCAGTGGTTATTACAGCAGGAATCGGACACCATCCCGTTAGGAATCAGACCCCACCCCATTTGGGTGGGTTAGACAACACCCCAACTTATTTCTCATAAGTTAATATAATGTTGAGTAAAGAATATGTGTTCAATCCGCTGATACCATTTGCCTTAGGACTGGGGGCAGAGGTGGTTTCATTTTCCATAGTGTTATTTTAAACAGTTTTAGGCTAGTTTGAAATCAAGCATGCTATTGCTGTTTAAAATGTCTCAATGTTGAAAGTAATGCATGATGGACTGAGCTGGATGTATAACTTAGGGTAGGAGAACTCAGCCTTGATCTGGGCTATGGCTGAACTGCTACATAGTTAAACAATCTAGTCTCTAAAAAGTAAAAACATTTGTCTGTGATATATCGTGGGCTCACCATTTGTACCTCTACCATGTAGATCAGTTTCTCTCAAACAATACATTATGGGCGGGTGTCAGAGAGCTGGTGAAGAAGATGGCTGACTAATTGGTGAGCTTCACTGGGCTCTGGTGTAAAAGGCTGAGGATCTACTGACACAGACCTACAAAATGTTCTCTCCAACAGGGGCACCCTGTGGAGGTTCTTGTGGTGCAGCCTCAACCCAGTTTGTGAGTCCATGGGGCATGGATGCTATGGATTTTCGGCAGACTTACGGGGCTGCTTTCCCTGTTGCCTTGTTGCAGCTGAGGCCTGGTTCCTCACCAATTTTGGCCCTGGGGCATGTCGGGACCTGTCAGGATCATTGTCCACAATCTTTGCAAAATCTTCTAGGGTGTGTTAGTGCAGGCGAACAAGTAGTTGCTGAGGTTTCTGGGGTCTTTTGGCAAGCCCAGCCTGTGGATTCCTTCATTTCATGACCTGGACAGTGAGTTGCTGTGTGGAGGTCTGGGTCAGGATTAGTGACCGCCGCATGTGGGATTCTCTCAGGTGGCTGGAGGGAGGAGATCAGCTGTGGGACACATCTTGGCCAGGCTTGGTGAAGGCCTTCCTTCACCATCAGCCAATGACTGGATGCATCCGGGGCTCTGGCAGTTGCATCCTGGCCTACCTATGGATTCAGCTGGGAGCATAGAACAAATCTTTGTGATATGAATAGCCTCTGTGCTGCCCCAAAATAACAAATGTCACTTTCATTTGCTAAGTAACTGCCCACCTCAAATATTCATGCAAACTACTGAATGATTCCCACATAAGATCTCTGATGGGCCTTGAGTGAATATATGGCACAGTTGGGGATGCCTCCCATTTCTTATCACAACCACTTTAGAATCTATGGACCCATGTTACCTCGGCAGATATACCTAGAAGTGGCGATCCCCTGCTGCACTTTGGATCCAGTGGCCAACTTGGTTTTGGGGGTATATCCCACCAGCCTGTCAGGCCACCTTCAGCTCCATGAGCAAGTCAGTCTATGTCTTATTATCTGTGATAAATTTAATAGCTGGCTTGCAATTGTTTGGTCAATGATTGAGTCTGATTAGCACTTAGTGGTACCACACCCTCAGTGGATGGCATATGGAAAGCAGAGCAAAAACAGACAAAATACCCTTAAATAGTAAACAGGTAGCAATGCGGGCAGAAGGCCAGCAGCCTGTGCTTCCTGAACCCCATTTACTGGACATTGCCGCCCTTTTCGAGCTATGAAGGAGAGCCTGAAGTCTATACTTGGCAAAATGGCACTTTAAATGCTAGGATAGGCTGCTTTCAAGAGCGTACCGGCTGGCATGACACTAGGATTACACAAACAGAGGTGAGAATGTCTCAGGTGGAAGACACACTACAACAGTCTGGGGCAACTGTGTCTCAACTCACTTGGGAGCAAAGGGTGATAAAAGCTGAAAACAAGGACTTGGAAGGGTCCTTGCACTGCAATAATATTTGCATAATGGGGATCCCTTATACCTCCAATATTCCTGACATGGAGTTGTTCATTTAGGGTTTGCTGGAATCTATATGCCGATGCCACTATCTCTTTCTATCAACATTTCCCCCATTCATGCAAGTGGCTTGGAAATCATTCCTGGAAGTCGAGAAAATATTGAGAGCCAAAGGTGTCAAATACTCAATGCTTTTTCCAGCCAAACTCTGACTGTTATGTAAGGGGATTAGAATTTCTTTACCCAGCTGGATGTCGCAATGGAATTCATAGAACTCCACATGCAGTGCCAGAGGAAACCATGGTCAGTCCCTGCTAGCCCTGCCTTCTCCAGAAGCAGCCATATGTTACGAGCCACAACTCTCAGAGACAATGACTAACTTGCTTGTTTTATTTTGTTATAATTCTGTGCCATGCAAGGGCCACAGGCTATTTGTTTATACATGTGCTCTCTGACAAACTATGACCTGTTGCGGAAATGCCTTGCTGGAGAACAAATATTTCTTTACAACTGTGGTGAGCATCGTCCTCATGGTACCGGTGACTGCTATTATAACATTATGTCAGATTTCAGAAAACTCACTGGCCCATTCTGGCTTGATAACTTTTGGAATCACTACCACTATCTGATTGTTGGTGGAATGTAGAATAGTTCTCTCACACAGTTCAGGGTCATCATGCCCTGGGCCGAGCTATGCTCCCTGGAACACCCAAGCGTGGAGCGTACTCACCATGTGTATGCCTGTTGCTATTAACGGTTCAATGGTATTGTTTGAAGTGAATGGAATACTCACTAAGGATTGGGGTTGTTGTGGATGGGAGAAGGAGGATGGCATGCTTATGCAATTAGTAATTTTTTGTTGATTCACAGAATTGTCATCAGGAATCAATGCACAATTGATGATGATCTATGAGAGCCATTGGATTGATGCATTGCCCAGATGTAACATACAGATTCATTTACCTATCACATGGTGAAAATACTTAGCTCGAATGTATGTGGTATCAAATACCCCTGTAAGGTTAGACAAGTGCTAATGTCTTTGGACAGGCATAAAGTTGACATCGCCATATTGTTAGAGGCACACCTCTAAGTTACTCATCATTTGCATCTACTTGTGGTCCACGCTGATATTTGTCTTTTTAGTCACTCTAATAAGGAAAACACTGCATTTTAAAATAGTAGAACATATTTCAGATGGTGCTGCAAGGAATGACATAGTAACAGGGATATTTGATTCATACCAATTATTATTGATCCGTATATATGGCCCAAATTCCTATGACCCACAATTCTTTGAAAAAGTGTTTCTCAAATGTACTAAATATAGTGGCTGGCCCATTCTACAGAGGATGATGTCAACAATAGCAGTATCTGTACAAATGTGCAGTATACATACACAGCCACTGATGCAAGTCTGGTACTCACACAAATAATGCAGCTCTATGAGTTAATAAATGCCTGGAGAGCCTTACACCCAGAAGCTTCAAAATCTACATTTTATTCCCCAAGAATATGTGCTATTGCATAGTTTCTGGATTGTCTTGCAGACTTTGATGCCTAGAGTGTGTGATGGTAATATTCACCTCAGAACTTTATCCTACCACTCCCATGTCATACTAGTTTTAGAAAGCACTACCCTGCCCTCACATTTATCAACTGGCCCCTACAGGGGACAGAATTTCGGGATGCAGTGTTCCATACAGATGTCTGAAACGCAATTATGGAATACCACAAACTGAATGAAACACTATGGGAGGCATTCAAAGCATATATCAGTGGTGTTTGTGTATCGAAAAGTTTGAGTTTGAGTTTATTTGGAGGTGCCTTTCGCAAAAGATATAATACACATCAGTAAGTACATTTTACAAAAGAAAACATTTGTAAAAGGCAATTCGTGGGCAACAAGCACGTAAAAACATGTAAAGAGGATAGAGTTTATTGTGTTGGATTCTGTCTTTTGGCATCCAGGCTATTTTGCTCCTCTCAAGTTCCACAGAGTCTACTGGGTGATATATCAGTTGTGGTCTCAAAAGTACACATCATTACAGTTGGCAAGAATGACAGAAATTCGTTTCAGATTTTCATCGGCACCTCGATGCAGCAAGTCTATTAAGGCATAATTGTATCTTCTTGATTTTTTCTATGGTTTGTCTCCCTTAAGTTACAGCCTTTAACCAAATGTCAGCTCAAGCAATTAGTCAGTGGCTCTGATATGAAACTGAGCAGGAAACCTGCACTCTAGCAAACTATTTGTGTTTGATCTTGTTTATGCCATTTGTGATCATGAGTTTTGGGACGATATTTACTTTGGGGTTGTCAAACATTGGGATTAGACCAAGGCATTCTATTTCTTTTTCCAGGCTGAAAACACAATTTTAATTGTGGTGCATGATTTGCTTCTTCAGTAGAAGCTTCTGGTGGTGTGACCAGATTTTCATCAGAAACACCTTCAAGACCTAGTGTAATTGCAGACAATTTTTAAGCAAGGAAGAAAAATATTATTCACTGAAAAGTCTTCAGTGAACTGTGAATTTGGAGTTACTAGGACCCCCAGATCATGGCATATTTACTTTTCAAGAGACTGGCAAGCCCTATCACTAAGCCTGGACCTAAGTGCATATTCCTTTTTCCTTAACTGCTTATTAGATTTGTGTGTTGTTTGGGTGGTCGCAGGAACTTGTGGAGTTCCACAGAGTTATATAAAAACTCCACAAGAGTATGTGAAGTTTTGCAAGTGGCGGAATTCAGCACGCTGTGCTGCTCACATTCATTTTTACTTCCGGTAGCTTGTCTCGCACTGTAAAATCAGCATAAATAGCACCACATGGCGTCCCAGAGGGTGTTGCGTCTTTTCTGCCACACAAGTGGATTTTCTACTCAAGTGGCAGCTTTATCAATGCAAACAATAGTGCCCAGAGGTGACTCTCACATTGAGAACTCTCGCCTGAAAGCATTTTAACACTCAGTTTTGTTGGTCGCACTGGACAACTTAATGTTGGTGAGCTGTGCACGAGAAAAAACTCCTCCACATAGTGGTTGATGGAGTTTTTCCTAAACTGCGCACTCCAAGAATGGTGCAGAGTGGGCAAAAGTCTGCGAACTCCGTCAGAAGAGCGGAGTTTATCGCCCAACCCTATTGTTGTTCAGTGATTTACAAGACTTCAGTGCCTAACCTATTTTAAAAGTGGCAAACATTAAATTGACCGAGTGATGTCCACTCTGCTGGGGGTCACAGTACTGGCCCCAACTCCTGCACCTACCTTACAACCCTGGTGGGACTTGCAGTCCCAGGGTGCATCAGCCTGAACCACAGTTGCTGTTGAGGTGCTGATGTCATGCATAAAAGCACTGCCTTTCCTCCACAGTGCAGGACACGTTCTTTGCTTGGGTCAAAGTACCAGCCCCAATATACCCTAAACACCCTTGTGGTACTTGCGGGCCCAGGGAGTATCAACCTGAACCACACCTGCTGTTGAGGGAGAGGCACTGATATCATGCATAGAAGCGCTGCCTTCTCTACATGGCACAGGACATGCTCTTTGCTTAGTGTCACAGTACTGGCCCCAACATCCTGTACCTACCTTAACACCCTAGTGGGACTTGCGGTCCCAGCGTGCATCAGCCTGAATTACATCTGCTGTCATGGGGGAGGTGCTGATATCACTCCTAAAAGAGCGGCCTTCCCTCCGTGGCATGGGACACGTGTGGGCAGTCCCCAGGCAAAGCCCCAGCTAAGAGCAGGCCCGTCCTGTGCCCGTCATCATCGGGAAGAGGCTGGGCTGGACAACACCCCTTGGGTCTTCCAATGGGCAAAGATGAGGACATAGCCAGATTCCTATAAGCTGTTTGCCTGTCTCCCTGTGGCTGCTGAACAAGGGCAACTTTGTGTAATCATACACGCAATTGTATAATGGAGGATTTGTTGTCTGCTTTCTCTTTTCTTTTGGTCGTGGGTATAAAAGGCATCTAGGAAGTTAGATCTGTAAATAGCTGGTTTCTGATGTATGGATCAAAGTTCATTATATCAAATGGGCTAGAGAAAACATAAGCACCTGATAAGGGGGGCCGCACCCGTGGAAAAATATCTAAATGGAGCAATGTTGACACTTAATAAAGAGATTATTAGCACAGAGGCAAAACCAGAGGCCACGAGGAAAGTTGTCACCTCATTAATTGAACATCATCCTGAAGCCCCTGTTACATCACCAATGAGGGAAATGGCCAAGACTTTGTTGCTACTGCGTAGCACTTGCTTGGGGAATTTGTCCTCAGATGGTGCTCAGGTGTCAGTTGTTTCAATCCTGTCTACACATGATATGGCACCCCCGCCCCCCCCCAAAAAAAAAAGACCAAGTGGAAGGGTACTCGAGCTACTCCAACCAAAGAAGCGCTTTTGTTAAAGGATCTTGACAATACCAGAGGTTTGTGTTCTAATACAGTGGGTCATCTACCAGGTATAGAAGATAGGCTTTTCCATCATTGTGAAGATCTATTTGTTGCAACAGAGCATCGTCCTTTGTCTATGTTAAATTCAATAAATTATAGATTCACTGCTGTTTAACTTCTGATGAAGTCCAGTGTAAACCTCTTGGGTCACATTATTAACACTGAGACTGTCTCAGTTTTTTACCAGTCTGATAATATGGAGGCACCTGCTCTTGTGAGGGGAACATCCCCGGGACTGAAACCCTCATTATCTGCCCCTGTTGGGCAAAAAGAACTGGAACAAGGAAACAATGACAGTTCGATTGAACTACATGTATAATGTAGTAGTCAACCTCTTAAGTCAGATACTCCAAAGTTCCCCATTGTGTTTGCCCTTAACCTTCCCCCAGAATCTGCTTCCTGCATGGTGGTCCTGGCAGGGGTTCCCTCTTTTCCTGATAATAAAAGTGAAACATGGTGGGAACTTAAAACCAAATGCGTCCAATGACTAGGTTCTAGGGTATGTTTAACAGATATCAATACCTTGTATCGGAATGTCTTCATGATAAGGTAGGTAGAATGGGTGGGGAAAGCCAGTAAGACAATTGAGGGGAATTGTGTGGTTTTGAATTTTCAGGTTCCTGCTCTTATAGAAAAGATATTGCATGTGTGTCGGAGCATGGAACTCTCACATCATGTTATTCATGTGTTACCCCTAGGATCTTTTTCTAGGCCTCCATTTGACATCTTTTCGTTGAACAAAAGGCCTACCTTGCATAGGATGGGAAGTCATGGTATTGACACAATTGTTACTAGCAGGAGGACTGAAGTTCTACAGACAAATCTTATGTTCTGTTGGAGAAAGTGGAACGGTTTTTGCTGTCTTAGTGACCTTAATGCGTTAGATTGACTGGCACATTGCAGAAATATGTGTGATGACAATTTAATACAGTCTTCCCTCATCATTAGTAACACCACTTCCCATGTGGAGAATGGAAATTCATTAAGCGAGGCATTGATAGTCCCTTTACATCAGACCACGAAAGGAAAACACCTTTTCATTACAGGGATTAATTATGAAATAAAGATTATCTCATGGAATATTGCAGGATTACGCAAATAATTGGTGCTTCCAGATTGATGGGATTTGCTAACTCTGTACAATATCATCTGTCTTCAGGAAACATAGTAAGTGCAGGAAAACGTAATTGAAAATGTTTTCGACAAGCCGTTCCCCTCGACCTCGGGTCTAGCTAAGGGAGGCTCGGCCATCTATATTGTTAACACTTTTCCTGGGAAGGTGATTAAGTTTGTTAACAACTCTCTGTTCTTCCAACTACTTCTGTGAATTATCTGTGAAGATCGGGATTTCTTAATCATTCATTTTTCAAATATTTGTTTCAATATGAAGAGATCACATGTGGTTGTTGATCTGGATATGGCTATTCTTCTAATATTTAGGGATCACCCCTATTCAATTCGTCTTTTTTGGGAAGAAGATTTTAATGCCCCTTATTGTCCCATCTCCACTAAAGCAGTAAGTGGGTTAAGGAATTGCCAGGATGAACCATTAACTCATTTTAGACATGATGATAATAGTGCTGCTTTAAATAACTGGTTGGTAAAGTTAGATCTCAGGATTGTCGATGATTTCAGGTTTACGGGGGAGTTAGCACCACCTTTTTGAGGAATGCAGGTACCTCTACAATTGACTATATTTTAATTACTTAGGACCTAACTAATCGGGTGGTGGAATTTGACTGCAAATTCACTGCACTGGGTATAGTGATCATGCGGCCCTGATATGCAGTATGGGTTTAACAGGTTCAGTTAAGGTCTCTCCATCTCTGAGATATTTGCCACTGTTGACAAATAAGAATGGGTACACCAATAAATGGGGGAAGATTCATCATAATAAGTTTCTTGCTTCTGCTTTGACGCACACAAACAATAAGGTGGTCATCTGCCTGGACTCACAGGCTGATCCAGTTGTGATTAAAAGTGATATTCTGGACATTTTGGCATACATAATGCCATTATTGATGTGAGATAGCCGTCCTTCTAAGTCTGACACCAGGAGTCGGTTTGATGCGAGCTGTACTAGAGCCTTACGTACCAAACCCAAAATAACTGAACATTTCAAGTCAGCACAAGTGCTTCATATAGAGGCTTTGGAGACCAGGAAGTCCCGAATAAAGGAAGATGCATGGGAGCCGCTCCAAAAGGCGAGCAAATTAAAAGATAGTGTATCCTTTTTGGAAAGTAATAAATGTGCCTTACTTTAGAGAATCCTTTTACCCCATATTGAAGTCCACATGCACGAAGAAAAGTGGATGGATTATTTTGCTAGTTTATTTGACATGCAGAATAGGGAGCAGGCCCTACCTGATGATGTCCAGAGATCTGCCATGGGGACATTTGATTTTCCAATTAGGGGAAGTACAGAAGGCCCTTAAAGAAAGTAGTAGCGGGAAAGCCCGGGGCCCAAATGGGGTCCCACTTGATATATTTGGTGAATCCCCTAGATCTTTGGGACCTTTGATTGTGAATGTTTTTAATGCTATTGCCAAAGTTGGCCCACCCTCTAATTGAAGCTCTTCAATTATAATCCCTATCTTTAAAAACGGTTATAAATGCCTTCGAAAAACCTTTAGGCACATATCCCTCCTGGCTTCAACCATGAAGCCATGGGGCATACCTAATTGGATAGACTGGAGGATTGGGCCATGGAAAATAACATTTTAACAGACTAGTACAGTTTAAAAAAAAGGATTGGGCATGGATGAGCAAGAATTGAATCTGTCTTTACTTATAGGCTAACTCACTGAAGCAAAAAAGAGCAAAATTTTTCTTTCAATTATGGATTTGTCTGCAGCCTTTGACCGTGTGTCACACACTAAACTCTGGGTCATCATGGCAGAGTTAGGAGTGGAGGAGACAATTACCACTTTCATAAGTCAAATGTATAGAGGTGCAAATGCATATGTGTGCTATGGGCAAAATAAAGAATGCATTGGATTAGGAGAGGAGTAAGACAAGGGTGCTCACTCGCCCCTTTTCTGTTTTCCCTGCTAACGAATAGGGTTGAAAATTCAGTGAGTTCAAGGTCGTGGGATACCCCTAACATTGGCTCTCACCCTCTTCCGATTCTCTCTTATGCTGATGATGCGGTGGTAGAGGACTATAATGGTTGACAGATGTTACCCCTCACTTTTATGTATGACTTTGATCGAGAAGGTAATGCTTCTGAAACCTTTACAATGATATGTGGGGCAAGGCCAAGGAGAAGACAATTCAATTACAAATATGTCTGGAAACACATGATTACAAATAGGGGGGGCCTTGTTTGGACAGGCTATACACGGTGTACATAGATTTTTGAAAAAGCTGGGTTCTAAACAAGTTAAGGAAATTTAAAAAAAGCTCTGCATGTAAATATGTGACAATCTCCAGATATGGGGCTGGAATGTGGGTTATCCAGAAAGTAAAAGGCATTCAGTCTGTCGAAAATGCGTTTCTGAAAAATGTATTGGCTGTCCCGCTAAGCTGTTTGAATGCTATTATTCATGATGAACTTCAAGCTCCATGTATTATGGCTAAAATTAATATGGCACCTTTGTTACTCTGGCACTCCTTTCGGAGAAGGGTGGAAACAGTTTTAACTAAACTGATTGCATATAAATTCATGCGGCCCAGGACATTCCATTGCTTGCTTTATGTAAAATCAGCACGTGCGGAACTTGGGTGCCCCGACGTGTACGGCAAGCCTGACATTTTGTCTCTGACATTTTGTCTTAAACTTACTAAGTTAATATTGAAGTTTATGTTTCTGAATAAGGCACAGTCAAAAAAGTTTGAGGTGGAAAAATTGAAATCCTCAGTAGTTGCTTATAATTTACTATCCACTCCAGAGGGACTCCTGACATACCCATTTTAAACACAGAACGTACAACATCATTACGTGCTGACAAAATTCATATTTTTTGTTTTACCTTTTCATGATTGGTTGCCCAGCTAACTGTTTTTGTTTCGCAGATTTGAATATGTGCCCTTGCAATGGGGCTTCTGTTCAATCCACTTTGCACGGTATGTTTTTCTGTACATTTTATAATATCCCAAGGAAACAATTTTAATCCCCATTTTGAGAAAAAATAATTTTAGACAGTGTAGACCGGCGCTGTTGTTTTTACAAAATGTACATAGCCACTGGGTATGTTATGCAGTGGCCTCGTTTATTTGGCAGGTATCTAAATTACGTAAATGTGCAATTCCTTGAAATGATGCTTTTTATGCACTATAGAATCTATTGTTGCTAGTCCATTTGAGCACTGTGTTTGTTATTTTATGACTTCCTTTTAGTCTTGTTCAACCAGGATGCAGTATGATATATTTTTATGTTTTTGAGTGTGTAATTCTTCGAAATGCTGCTTTTTAATGCACTCCATAATCTAGTGCTGCTAGTCAATTGAGTACTACGTTTATCATTTTATGATGCTCATTTTAATTCTATGCCTACGCAGGATGTAATATGCTATGTTTTTACTTTTGCTTGTATTATTTTTTGTGATGTAATTCTTTTATTTTCTGTGCTAGTATGCTACAGAAATGTATTGAAATATAGCGCTTTTTGTCTTGACTTGACCTAGTCAATTTACGGTATTTTTATTTGTCAACCAACAAAGGTTAACATTAAATCAATAATGAGAAAAATATTGAGCTTAGAGATGATTTCTTAAAAATTGACAGCAACGCATTCAATACTCAAATGTTAATTACAAGACAATAATCAAGGGAATACCTTCTTTGTAAATCCTTTCAAATTGCATTTGCACAGTGGCGAATCAGATAATTGTGCTTTCTTACCATATAGAAATTAATAATATGGAATTTGAATTTTAAGAGTACGTACACAAGAATGAGTTTACTATGTGATGGTTCAGATATTTTAAGTAAATGAAAGCTTAAACATTATATTCAATATATGGAACCACAATTGCAAAGGCATTTTATTTGTTTGTGTCGAATTGACTGAATGTTGACATGCTCATATTAGTAATCCTTCATGGCCTAAAAGATATCAAAATATAAATAAACTTCAATGAATACCATTAAATGCAACTAGACTTTCTCCATATCTACATGGTTCATAAGTCGAGACAACTGGACCACCTCAGTCCAGACGATAATGGATTTAAGCAGGCTTTCATTGAGCCCGGTATATTCATTACATGGCCTGAATTCAAATCAAAGTACAGAAGATCGGAACAAGAGTCCACGAGACCTTTTTTTCTTCTCTAGTTGCATGCTTCATTGCACCAATATTTAAATATCATCATGTTTGCCCTGAAGTACATTTCTGAAAGTCTTTTATAGGGGGGACACAAACATTCACACCTCACATCTAATATGCTTTAATTAATTGTGCCATTTCTCATCCGTAAGATGTATCAATGTATATAGTTCTTTGTAAGCTAGAACGACGTCTCATACTATTCTGTGTCATGAGTGTGAAACATAGGAAAACAAAAAAGGGATGGATGGAATGCTTGAATTAATCTCTGCTGAAGATAATTACTTGGGGACGCATCTCAGTCCATCTTTATTTTGCACACCATGGCTCCTCGGTTTGGACCCAGCTACATACAAATCAACCTTGACCTTTCTCCATTGGGAACAGTCCAGCATGAACTGCCAGGCCAGATCCTCCCTGAACCAGAACACAAGCAACCCAAGACTGAGTGTGCCATTATTTGGGCCCATCGGTTGGGTATGGCTTGGTTCCAGTATCACAGTGTGCACCAGATCCACATCTGGCTAAACCCATCCCACTTAGGAAGTCAGACTAAAGCATTTTAAAAAGTAATGGAGGAATGATTCAAATAATCTCAGTCACTTGTAATGGCTCAGGCCCCCATTATTAGTGTGGAACCAGCATCAAAATGGCTTCCAATGTACTAATGATTCTCCTATCATGATGCCCTCAACTGTGATATGCCTTCTAAGCAGGGTCAGCCATTTGGATGTATTTTTAAGTTTTACATCGAGTAACACTTGAATTGGTGTTTGATTTCATTTACCAACCAATTGCTAGTCACTAATCAACTATAGAGTAGTGCTCACTGACAAGACAATCGTAAATAATATATGTGCATGGGTAAATATTGAACACCTCTGTGGCATCATCTATGAAATACACGCACAGTAAATGTTCTACAAATACAAGTGTTAGAGATTAATGCCATAATGGGCTCAGTGCTGAACCAAAGTGCACTTTATAGGTAACACCTATCTTTAATTGCAATTAGGATTTCTTAAAGCACATCAAACCAAGAGGTATTTAAGTGATAAACCAGAGAAGGCATCATGGGAAGGAGGAGGAAACCTAAATTGAGTAAGACAGGCACAATCAAGCTACTCTTAAGGGCTACACAGTTAGAGAATAACCACATTTTGACCAGCTAATGAAAGGTCAGGTGTGAGTTTTAATTAGTTCTGGAAGGGAATGCCACTATCTGGCCGCCGCCACCATGAAGGCATGTTCCGCCCATTAAGCTTTTCTGCATCTAGGAACAGTGACCTTGCTCTGTCCTACCGATCTCAGAGGTCTGCTAGTAACATACCAATTAAAGGTGTTCCTAAGATAACCCAATCACTGCTATGCCTAATGTACCAAGCAGAAGCTTTGAAAGACACCGTTTCTGCACTGGCAATAAGAGGAGAGTTCTCAATCCCTCCCTGATTCAGATGTGTTTTTGCAGAGCCAGGACCAATTGAGCCACCACATTTTGGATAATTTGGAGCTTATTTGAGAATACTGATTAGCATTTAAATAGAGCGCATTACTGTAGTCCGAGCGAGACATGATGATCATGATGACCACTGACACGCTGGGGTGACATACAAGTTGAAGGAAGTAGGGCTGAGGGTAGACCCATGTGGAGCCCTACAGGGAAGTTGAAAAGGTTTGGCTCTAAAATAGTTACAGCTAACTGTAAGGGCCCTATCCAGTAGGAAGGACTCCAGCAGGTTGAGATCGACATCCTTCAGCCCGGCATGGTGCAATCTTTGCACCAACAAGGATGCAGAAATAGTGTCAAAGACTGGAGACAGGTTAAAAAAAACAGAATAGCTGCACCTTCTGGGTTGACTTGCCTCCAAATGAGTCAGTGGCTGATAGAAGCACTGACTCGGTGCTGTGATTCCTCCTTACCCCGTTTTGAGTGGGGGTCCAGGAGTTCTTGGTCCTTTAATGCGTTAGAGCCAAGACACATAGGAAAAATTGGAAGGGCCCATTGAAAAATATCTTCATATTTATGTTAACTCTTTAATTCTGAGAATCCAGTCACTTTGAAAGTAGTGCACTTTATGTTAATCTCACAATACACTTGTGCCAACAAGTTGTGTGTGAAGTTTTCACTTCATCATGGCTACAACAAATAATATTTCTGTTACAATAAAATAAAAAATAAATCAATGTTTCCATCCCATAAGCCAAAGTAAAACTGAGCAACTGTGTATCCAGATATTTATGAAAAGGTAAGTTAAAATGGAAATGTGTTGGAAATTGGGTTACTTGTTGAGGTGGGGGTAAAACCCCACTCAAGAAGCAACCATAATCTCTGTTATGGTGAAATACAAGCAATCTCAAGGTAACTTGTGCTTAATCCTCTTGCAGCTTGGAATAAAGCATTCAGGCTTAACTTAAAGGCAATGGGTAAAGTATTAATGCAGCCCTTCAAAGAGTAATAACGTGAAAACATAACATAAGAAAAATACGAATTTAGATAGAGTGAAACTTCACAAATTATTTGATACCAAAATGACAAAAAATCAAATCAGCTGAACTGTAGATATGCAATTTCAAACTTTTAAGTAAAAATAGTGTCAAGAAGCACAAATCCTCAACCGTGGCTATCTGGTCAGGCAGGGCAGCGACAAAGTCACAAGTTCAGGCTGACTGCACTGGAATGTGTGCCGGATACAGGGACCCAGTTAGTCTTTCTGAACATAGTCCCTTAAATCCAGGTTCGTGGAGAGAAGCAAGATCTCAGGTCGTGGATGCATCGCGCAGGGGGATCTCCGAGGAGCTGCTGCGAAGTGATGCAGAGTCCTGCGTAGTTGTCAAGCATGCTCTTGGTGAGGAGCTTGCGATGTGAAGTCCTGCATCAAAGATGTGCCACACATTAGCGGGTTCAGAAGAAGATGTGTGGCTGTAAAGCAGAGTCCTACATCACTGTTGAGGAGGCTGTCCACGGGGGGCTTGTGATGCGAAGACCTGCGTTGAGGTTGCATCGCATAGTGGTGGTTTAAGGAGAGTGCAGGTTGCGATGCGGAGGTCTGGGTTCAGCGATGCATTGCACTGTGAGGGTTCCAATGCAACTCCGCGGAGATGCATCGCACTGCATCAGTTCTGGCCACAGGACCACACCTGGGCTTTCATAGCACCTTCAGCCCACTTACAAAGGTCCAGGACATGGAGTTGCACCACTTGCAGGGGTAATACTTAAAGCAGACAGAGTCCAGGTGCTAGGTTCAAGGGGGTAGAGCCTTTTATGTCCCCGAAGCTCTGTTCAGGAGGCCATCCAACAAGCTCTTAAAGTCACTATGGTGGTCCTGGGCTCAAGAAGAAGGTCCATTCATTTCACTCAAGAAGCTGTGCAGCACTGTAGCAGTTCTTCTTGCAAAACAGGGCTGATGTCCTTCTGAGTTTTCTACGGGTCCAGTGGTCCAGGCTTCTACAGGTCCAGTGGTGTACTGAAGAATTCGACCTGAGGGTCCATTATTTACAACTGATGCCTGCTTTGAAGTAACAGAAGGTTCCACCCCAGAAGTGCTTGGAATTTTTGGCCTCCCTGCCCAGGCCCCAACTTGTCTGGGGACACCCAAAATTGTGTCATATCTCCTTGTGAGTTTGCTGGGTAGAGTTTTTGTGATGTGCAAGTGTGGTAGGTGACAGCTCCTCCCCGTCATCAAATCAGAAATGCAGAAATGCCCCATCCTTCAAGCTCCTGTTCTCCTTTTTCTCACTGTCTGGGAGCAATACACAAAGACCAACTGCCAGCCACATTATGTGACCCAGGATACAGGCTGCAGGCACCAAATGGACAAGAAAATGCCAATTTTATAACAGCATTATTTTCAGAATTGGTGCATTAAAAGCCAACTTTACCATTAAAGAGGGTTTTAAATTGCAATTATTTAGACACCAAACTCGATAGTCCCACATGCTCCCAATTAGAGTTATCACTTATTAAATGAAATAGGTTAACCCAATGTTATCCTATGGGAGATGCAGGCTTTGCAGTAATGAAAAATGAATTTAAAAGTGTTTCACTACCCGGACATGTGAAACTTAAAATTGCATGTCAAACTTTTTATACACCTTGCACCCTGTCCTCTGGGCTGTTCAGTGTCCACCTTAGGGTTTACATACACATATTGAAAAGGAAGGTTTAGTCCTGGAAAAGTTGTATTTTCAAAGTTGGTTTGTAAATCACAAAACCCAAGATGGTCAACCAATAGGCCATAATAGCACTATCAACTATATAATTTTCATAATTTTTTCATAGTTATTCATTTTCATCTACTTTAATCAAGACAAACCAATGTTCAATTCTTCCATGTTTTACTAGAGACATATTTCCAGTGTTTACAGTTCATGGGTAAAAAGCCACTTATTATTTCTGCAGCATGCAGCGATACAGCAGACATTCATGATGACATAAACAAAATGCATTTAGGGATAAAACCTTTCTTCAGAGGTACCTATAGTGCAGAAAATATAACATTTCTGTCAGAACAAACAGAAGGCAACTTATCTTGAAATGTCGATACATGATTGATGATACTGTTGTGCCAAAACCACTTATGAGCATGAACTTATAATCATGTCCATACATGTTCACTTTCTCAAAACAATCAGTGCTCAAAATAAATCAATATCCAATTCTGCCCAAAAAGCATTGAAATAGAGATCACCACATTGTGATGAACTGAAAACAACCCAGATTTGAACCCTTGGGAATCTAAGCCAAGAAACTATCCTAAATAACCTATGAGTGAAGGTTGTGAACCGATATGAACAGCTTGCTTTGTAAAGTAGCTTTGGCATAACAAATACATCTCGCCTTTGGGACATTATAAGTGTTTAGCCATGAAACATATTATCCTGGGTGCTGTGCCACCAGGTATTGAAAAGCTATACAATTACTACACACTGGGTCATGCAGTGTGATACATGCATGCCTAGGGAACCATGTGTGGGCACATTCCAAGACTTTCTAATGCACAGACAGAAAGACAAGTGGCTTGTTGCAAGTCAACAGCACTGTAATATTCTGTGTGTGACTGCATTACTAGAGTATTGAACAGCCTATAAAAAAAGCAGTGACATATTTTCCAAAGATGGAGATGTTACATCCCTCCTCCCCCAGGCCTCTATTCACCAGGCACCCTTCTCCAGAGTTTTCCATTCAAAACACTACTTGCACCATCTCTTTACTAGCAATCCCCCGGCCCTGACTCTATTCCAGCTCTCTGGGTATATGAGCACTGGACATAGCAACAACAAATAAATGCTCTAATTTGTTAAGTAGAGGGGAGATAAGGAATAAACAGGGTCAGCATAGGCACCACTTAATCTCTGCGCACCTAAAAACAAACAAATTAACCTGACCTTGTGTAATGTAATGGCGACTATGTAAATTGCTTCAATACCTTTGGGTCGGTCAGCTCACACTCTATAAAAATATCCCCAAAAATGACTCCGACCTTGTGTAATGTAACTGGCACTCATGTGATGTGCTCCAACATCTTTGGAAACCCAATGTGTTGACTCCATGCAAAAAAACGTGAAACAAAGTCGGCTGCTAAAACATCAATGTACCAACCACTCTAACTGAAAAGTGAATGAGTGTGCTGCTGCCACACAGCCTCTCCAGCAAGTGCTACATAAACTGAGCCTGGTGCACCAAATGCCTGTAAAGTGTTCTGTGAAGTTCATTAGTATCACGTAACCTGGACTCACCCTTGAGAATGAAACTGAAATAAATACTATTAGTATTGTGTGCATACCATGTTTCGCGGCTGATTATATAAAATAAAAATGCCAAAGTGACTGTTATTTAGCTGTCAAAAAAGGATTTCAAAACATAGGTATAACCCCTTTTTCCAATACCATTACAACCAAATCCTAACTTAATTTATACTTTACAAAAATATCAATTATTGTGCAATACTAAATATTTATATTACATTGATATACAAATATTTGTTAAAGCTTCAGCAGACTTTCCAAATATATGAAAATATTCTGACATTTTGTGCTGATGATTTGAATTACTATAAGATAATGCATGCTAATATGCCATGCACCCTTAACACATTAATCAATAGGTATATCTCAAATATTACGCCAAACATGTATAATAAAATCTTTACTTTCTTAAGCTTTCTTCAACACTTATTTAAGGATGCAAACTATCGATAGTACAGGTTAAATATTAATTTTAAATTATAGAATGCACATCAAAATGTAATTATATTAGTTTTGCGAGTTTTAAGCTGAGCCCTCACCAAGGTTGAACACCAAAACTTCTGCCATTGAGCGTTTGTTACAATTAATGATTTTTGTTAAATTACGATGTGCATTATATCATTTATAATGAGTATTTAACCTGCCTTAGCGTTTCTTTCTTTAGTTTCCCTCGGATTGCCATCGTTGTTGTTTTCAGTTTATCACAGAGTGATGGTTTACATTTGGATGCTTTTTCACATAATTGGGGATTGGTTTATTTTGAGCACTGATTGTTTTGGTGGGGAGAGTACGCATCAACAGGTTTATAAGTTCATGCTCATAAGTGGCTTTGATTTTGGGACAACAGAATCATCATTCATTTATCGATATTTAAAGATAAATTGCATAATGTTTATTCTGACAGTATTTTAAAATTTTCTGCAGTATAGGAACCCCTGGAGAAAGGTTTTATTTCGAAATGCTTTGGGTTTATGTCATCATGGATGTGTCCTCTATCACTACATGCTAAATAAATACATTTCAAGTGGCTTTTAACCATTAGCTTTGAACAATGGAATTATTATGTTGATAAAAAAACATAGAAGGATTCGACATCAATGTTTCGTCTTGATTAAAAGTGGATTAAAATGAATGACTGTGATAAAAATTGTGAAAAGTATATAGTTGATTGAGCTATTTCTGGGCAGAGCATGCTCCAGTTTTGCACGCGAAAGTGTTTGTTAAAATTGATGATTTTTGTTAAATTACAGGGAGCATTTTATCGTTTATAAAAAGGTTTATTTTGCCAGGTCAAATTGGCAGTTGAAACCTGAAAACTGCACATACAGGCTACAATTACAGGCCTAAGACATGTTGGCACAGTAAGAGCTGCAGATCCCAGTAGCATTTCATTTGCAGGCCCAGGGTAGATGTGGTACCACTTTTCCAGGGACTTACAGATAAATTAAATATTCCAATTGGGTGTAAGCCATTAGCACCAATTTTAAAGGAGATAACACAAGCACTTTAGCACTGGGTAGTAGTGCTAAAGTGTACATAATCCTAAAACCATCAAAAAATGTTCAGAATACAGGATGATTTAGTCAAAAAATTTGGGGAGCACCCTGCGGACAGAAGCAGGTCCAACAAAATGTTACTAGCATCTTATTTAAAATATTTTAAATATATGTACAAGGCGTGCGCATTTAGGAAATTTACATATAGGCAGTCCAAAAAGATCAATATTTTATGAAAAGTATGACTAAAATTACTGATTCTTGGCACATCGCCCAAAAACAATTGTATCGAGGGACTATCTTCCAAAACAAAACCAGAAAGGTTAATAGAACTTGTTTGAAAATCAACAGTTAAACCAAGTATGATTAAATAGAAAAAATAGCGTAGCAAAAGAAAAAGATGACAGTAACTTTAAAGACAACATGAATGAAACATGAAAGTGAATTTTATCAATAACATCAGAAATTGACAAATCGAACCCATAGTACATTATCTATAATGACAAAAACCGTTAAATCAAGTAAATCTGGGAGAACTCCTTCAAAAATAAACTGGAACCACATGACAGTTTACTTTTAGGAATTCAATATAGAAGTGTTTCAAAACTGGGCCCCAATTTGTGACTCAAATTATACATGGCGTTCAAAGGCATGATAACATTTCTGTTTCCCTTTGAACCAGAATTATGAGTAAAAATAGTGGGTTTCATTTGGTAACCTAATTTGCAAATCACACTCTAAGGCAGAGGTCTTAAAACTGTGGGACGCGACCCCCAGTGGGGTCCTGGAGTCCTAGGAAGGGGGACGCAGATTCCCCAGCTTCACTTGTCCCTGTAAAAAGACAGCTGTCTGCCGTCCTGGGACGGCTAATTGAGATCGTTATCAGCTGTTTGCTTGAATAAAAGGCAAATGCGCTGGTAATATGCAAGGGTAAAGAATGCTTGGGAGCAGTTCTGGCTATTTGTGAAGACAAAGATGTGTGTTTTTTTTGTTGAAGTGCAAAGAGTTAACTACTGGGCTGGGAAGTTCTTGCTTTTAATTTTAACTGCATTTACACAGCCCTTTGTGCCCCATAAGAGGTGTTGAAGGGACTGTTATGTAAAAAAAAAAAACTGCATTACATAAGGTCTGGTATGATTAAAACCTACATTTTAAAAGCACCATTTTATTGTAAAACTATTCACACGTTTTGCATCACTCTATCTTACCCTGTCTGTAATGCAAGTATAACAAGTATTTGCAAAGCAATAGGTCTCGCATTAGGAAAGTTTGAGCTATTGGTATTGTAAATGACACATTTTTTATTCATGTTTTGTTTTTGAAAATAGCGAAATTAATAGTTTTGTCATTTACAATGCCAATAGTTATAACTTTCGCAAATGTGACACCTATAGCATTTGTAATGCAATGTGTGTTGTATTTACGTGGCTTACATGTATTGATATTACAAGTAACAATGGTTTTTTAATTGTTTTCAATAATTAATACTTAAATAAAAGTTATTGTAATTTATAATGGCAATAGCTTAAAGTTTTGTAAATAACTTTTGTGAAGATTATGTTCAGTGTATTTTATTGTGACGAAAATCCAAGAACAGAAGTGAAATAGTAACATCTTTTTGTTACATTTGCAATTAAGCTTAAAACATTGAGAGAACATATTTGAACCAGGTGTTGTTGAATGGTTGCACAGATTGATGCTGTGGTGGCGCTGAGTGATGTTGTGATGGGGAACAAGTGATGCTGTGGTGGTCAGTGATGCTGTGGTAGCGCATAGTGATGTTGTGGTGCCCCTGAGTGATGCTGTGGTGGTGCGGAGTGATGCTGTATGCTATGCTATTTTTTGTTTTGCTATCCTATATTTTGTTTTGTTATGCTATGCTATGTTTTGCTATCCTATGCTTTGATTTGTTAAGTTATGCTATGCTGTGTTTTGTTATGCTATGCTATGTTTTGTTATGCTATGCTATGTTTTGCTATGCTATGCTTTGTTGTGCTATGCTATGTTTTGTTATGCTATGCTATGTTTTGTTGTGTTTTATTATGCTATGCTTTGTTGTGCTATGCTATGTTTTGTTATGTTTGGTATGCTATGTTTTGCTATGCTATTATATGTTTTGTTTTGCTATGCTATGTTTTGTTGTGTTTTGTTAAGCCATGCTGTGTTTTGTTGTGTTTTGCTATGTTTTGTTATGCTATGTGTTGTTGTGTTTTGTTATGCTATGTTTTGTTATGTTATGCTATGTTTTGTTATGCTATGCTATGTTTTGTTTTGATATCCTATGCTTTGTTTTGTTATGCTATGCTATGTTTACTTTTGCTATCCTATGCTTTGTTTTGTTATGTTATACTATGCTTTGTTGTGTTTTGTTATGCTATGCTATGTTTTGTTGTATTTTGCTATGCTATGCTTTGTTATGCTATGCTATGTTTTGTTATGCTATGCTGTTTTGTTGTGTTTTATTATGCTATGCTTTGTTTTGCTATGCTATGTTTTGTTATGCTATGCTATGCTTTGTTGTGTTTTATTATGCTATGCTTTGTTTTGCTATGCTATGTTTTGTTATGCTATGCTATGCTTTGTTATGCTATGTTTTGCTATGCTATGCTAAGCTTTGTTTTGTTATGCTATGTTGTGTTTTGTTATGCTATGCTATGTTTTTTTGTGTTTTGTTATGCTATGCTATGTTTTGCCATGCTTTGCAATGCTATGTTTTGTTATGTATGCTATGTTTTGTTGTGTTTTGTTATGCTATGCTATGTTGTGTTGTGTTTTGCTATGTTTTGTAATGCTATGCTTTGTTTTATGTTATGTTATGCTCTGTTTTGTTATGTTATGCTATGTTTTGTTGTGTTTTGTTATGCTATGCTGTTTTGTTCTACTATGCTATGTTTCGTTTTGCTATGCTTTGTTATTTTATGCTATGCTTTGTTTTGTTGTGCTATGTTTTGTTATGCTATGCTATGTTTTGTTGTGTTTTGTTATGCTTTGCTATGCTTTGTTGTGTTTTGCTATGCTATGTTTTCTTTTGTTATGCTATGTTTTGTTTTGCTATCCTATGCTTTGTTTTGTTATGCTATGCTCTGTTTTGTTATGCTGTGCTGGTGAGGGTGTGTGAGTGTGTGTGAGGGTGAGTGAGGGTGAGGGGGTGTGAGGGTGAGGGGGTGTGAGGTGTGTGAGGGTGAGAGGGTGTGAGGGTGAGGGGGTGTGAGGGTGAGGGTGTGTGAGTGAAGGTGTATGAGGGTGAGGGGGTGTGAGGGTGTGAGGGTGTGAGGGTGAGGGGGTGTGAGGGTAAGGGTGTGTGAGGGTGTGTGAGGGTTGGAGGATGAGTGAGGGTGTGTGAGGGTGAGAGGGGGTGAGGGTGTGTGAGGGTGAGGGGGTGAGGGGGTGTGAGGGTGAGGGGGTGAGAGGGTGAGGTGGGTGTGAGGGTAAGTGAGGGGGTGTGAGGGTGATTGAGGGTGAGTGAGGGTGTGTGAGGGCATGTGAGGGTGTGTGAGTGTGCGTCAGGATGAGGGTGTGTGAGGGTGTGTGAGGGTGAGGGAGTGTGAGGGTGTGTGAGGGTGTGGGGTTGTGAGGGTGAGGGTGTGAGGTTGTGAGGGTGAGGGGTGTGAGGGTTAGGGTGTGAGGGTGAGGGTGTGAGGGTGAGAGGATGTGAGGGTGAAGGAGGGTGAGGGTGATGGGGTGAGGGTGATGGGGTGAGGGTGACTGGGGTGAGGGTGTGTGAGGGTGAGGATGTGTGAGGGTGAGGGTGTGTGAGGGTGAGGGTGTGTGAGGGTGAGGGTGTGTGAGGGTGTGTGAGGGTGAGTGTGTTAGGGGGTGTGAGGGTTAGGGGTGTGAGGGTGAGGGTGTGAGAATCAGGGGGTGTGAGGGTGAGGGGTGTATGGGTGAGAGGGTATGTGAGGGTGAGAGGGTGTGTGCACGTGAGAGGGTGAGTGAGGGTGTGTGAGGGTGTGGGGGTGAGGGGTGAGAGGGTGAGGGGTATGAGGGTGAGAGGGTGTGTGAGGGTGAGAGGATGTGTGATGGTGAGAGGGTGTGTGAGGGTGAGGGAGTGTTAGGGGGGGTGTGAGGGTGAGGGTGTGAGGGTGAGGGTGTGTGGGGGTGTGAGGGTGTGTGGGGGTGTGAGGGGGTGAGGGTGAGGTGGTGTGAGTGTGAGAATAAAAGGGGGTGAGGGTGAGGGTGAGGGTGGGTGAGAGGGTGAGGGGGTGTGAGGGTGAGGGGGTGTGAGGGTGAGGGGGTGTGAGGGTGGGTGAGGGAGAGAGGGTGGGTGAGGGTGGGTGAGTGGGTGAATGAGGGTGAGGGTGAGTGAGGGGGTGTGAGGGTGAGGGTGTGAGGGAGGGTTAGGGTGGGCGAGTGGCTGAATGAGGGTGAGGTTGAGAGGGGGTGAGAGGGTGTGTGAGGGCGAGGGAGGATGAGGGTGTGTGAGTGAGAGGATGAGGGGGTGTGAGGGTGATGGGTTGTGAGAATGAGGTGGTATGAGGGTGAGGAGGTATGTGAGGGTGAGGGGGTGAGGGTGTGAGGGTGAGGTTGTGTGAGGGTGAGGGTCTGTGGGGGGGTGAGGGTGTGAGGGTGAGTGAGGGTGAGAGGGTTGTGAGGGTAAGGGTGTGAGGGTGAGGGTGTGAGGGTGAGTGAGGATGTGTGAGGGGGACGAGTGTGTGAGGGTGAGTGAGGGTTTGTGAGGGTGAGAGGATGTGAGGGTGTGAGGGTGAGGAGGTGTGAGGGTGAGGGTCCGAAGTAAATGGTGGCAGGGCAGACATCATAAGACAGAGAGAAGAGACTGCGTCGGTCAGTTTCAGAATCAGGAGGGGTAGAGTCAGCACAGTCTGTGAGGGATCAACGTGTCTAGAGGCAAAGCATAGCGGATGTATTATTGCAGCTAGCAAGTCCAGTGTTTTCAAGCTGAGTGTCCCTAGAGAGATGGCAACACAGCAACAGCATTTGAGCAGCAAGGCTACCGTAACAAGCACGGGAGGCTTTCACTTTCGTTCAGAAAAAAACCTGAGAAAGGTTTAGAGAACGCCGAACAAAACACGGCTTCCCCGCGAAATGGATGCAAAAAAAATCCAAGCTCTCGGCATTGCTGTGGCGGGGCAGGGAACGCATTCATTTGAAGTCTGATGCCAAGGCTCAGACAAATGGTGGTGTGTGATGTGCACGCGGGGGGGCGGGGGAGCGGCAGCCTTTGAAGTCTGATGCCGAGGCACAGACAAATGGTGGTGTGTGATGTGGCTGGCTCTGTGCACGCGCATAACTCACATGAACTGTACGCGATCCGCAGGCTAGGTAAACTTTTCTTTTCCGCTTACTATAATCTTGCCTATTTATCCCTGCAGGATATATTAGGAGAGACCTTAAAAATTGACTTGCATATTCACAGTGCTTTCTGTCACAGGCTGTGACTTTGTAGCACTAAAAATACACATCACTATTCTCCACTGCACCAATCAAGATTTAATTCTGTGCATCTCTGGTTACACACAGATCTCTGCAGTGCCTTAACTAATAGTTGTTTCATAATGTACTACAGTGCATTTACCACTGAGCAATAACTTATTTTATTTATTTTTCATTTACACTGCCCATTTATTTTATATGTAGATACCTGAAGGTGAAATACCTAAAAACGTAAGAATATTTTAGGCTTATTTATGAGAGGCTTGCATCGCCAGAGCATCACTTTTTTTGATGCTTCGGTGGCACAACCATCTCAACCATACCTATAAGGCAGTGGAAAGTTAACCTGCATGGCTTTGCATTGCCTCATATGGAGTAATCAGTAAGACATAGAAGCGCAAGTCACTGCGTTGCTTTACTCTGCGTCAAGGAGGTATTCTATGGGCTTTGCGTGGGGTTCCCACACAAAGCCCACAGATTTTGATGCTGCCCCATATTTACAAAATCATGTAAACCTGGGGCAGCTCCAAAAACGGACGCCTCTCCAGTGCCAGTGGAGGCGTAACGAGGAGAAATGTTCTAATTTCTTCTCGTTTTTACCTCTTTCCATGTGTGCTGCATTCTGCAGCTCTTATAGAAATAGGAAAACGCCCCTCAGGATTGTTTTGGTGAAGGAAGGTGCCTCTTGCCGTACAAAAACAATTCTGCCTAGGTTAGTGCTAGGCAGCAATTTGTGAAGGGAAAAGAACTGGAATGCACCGTATTTCATCATTACAATTTATTCCTGCCCTTTCACATTGGCATTGGGCAGTGCCTCAAGAAGACTTGCAGCGCTGTCCTTTGCCAATTCCTCATAAATAAGGCCCTTTGTTTTTAGCTACACCTTTGGCTACACCCCTACGCTCAATGACCTTTGGTTTAGATATTCTCATATAATCTTATAAGTAAACTCCCATTCTACCCTATGGGACAGATGGCCTTTCCATAGTGAAAAATGAAACCCACTGTAATTCACTACCAGAACATGTCACACACACCAGTACATGTCTTACCTATAACATAAATTATAGGAGAGTGTAAGGAAAAACCCTACACTGCCTGTTGGACTGCTGTGGGCAGAAGGCCTCTATTTTAATCATAATTCAAGGGTCAAACTTGTAATTTTCTCTTCACATAATCCAGTTTATTCAGCATCATTAAACCATGATTACTCATGCATACACACTATCAGTGTGTGTTTTTTATGTGTATGATTCAACCAAACAAAATTATACATTCAGTTCTTGAGTTTCATATCCACTCAATACATTTCAGTCAGTTTCAAATAACAATTTGAAAACATAATGATTTAACAACAAGTTCAGAAAGATACCCAATGCATTTCGGGTTCAAAACTGAACCCTTCGTCAGGGGATAAGTATCACAATGAAAAATATAATAGCACTCAATATCCTTGAGAAATTAATGCGGTTCCAGTTCAGATCTATAAACACAAACAAAAACAGCAACACATTTATTATTGCTTCAAATTTCATTACATGCAGTCAAAACCTGCGTTACATTAGTTTTAAATAGAGCTAGGGAATGACACCGATGACACCAGAATTTTAGATAAGATCCCAGAGCGGACCAGTAGTGCTCAATGAAATGAGGAAACCTTGTGTGCAAAGGAAAAAGGCCTATCAAAGGTTTTGCCACTATTAGAAAGAACTAAACGAACTTTGTTGAACAAATATGCCTCTAAAATCAACTGAAGTTACCCTCTCTCTGCAGTCAGACTCTCACACTTGTAAAAGATATAGTGCTCGTGCTCTCATTAAGGTAATAGCTCATCCAGTCTACCAAGGCAAAAACGGTTATTTAAAATTACTCCTTACCGAACATTCAATATGTAGTCCGACAAATATTCAGTTTTATTCTCTAAGCAAATTGGGATTACAGTTGCAAGAAAACCTGGGAGAAATAACCGTATCCATGAGCATGAACCCATATCGTGTCAGAGAACCTCTACTTTAAAAGTAGTGTGATAGAGTGCGTACCTGACCGTTCATGTCTCCTTCTACCGATCTCCTTTAGACTCTTCAAATATCCCCACACTTTCTGCTAGTATTTGCCAAAAGCCACCTATAACATACACAGAACCCTGCCCACAGGGGTACCTTGGGCCTACCTTAGGGGTGACTTACATGTAAGAAAAGTGAAGATAAGGGCTTGGCAAGTGGGTGCACTTGCCAGGTCGACATGGCAGTTACAAACTTCACGCAGACACTGCAGTGACAGGTCTGATAACCCTCTTACGGGCTGCTTGGGAGAGTGGCACAATCAGTACTGCAGGACCACCAGCACAATTTGATTTACAGGTTCTGACACCCTCAGTGCACTTTACTAGGGACTTACCAGTAAGTCAAACATGCCAATCATGGAAACACCAATCCATAATACAATTTATAATAGGAGTACTTGCGCTTTAATACTGAACAGCAATGAGTAAGTGTGCAGAGACACTGAACCAGTAAAAACAAGGTCAGAAAGGAAAAAAACAGGAGAAACATGCCAAAACATGGCAGGTATAATAGGGGTATTTATAGTTATCGATATATGTTGATGACGAAAAGAATCAGTTTTTAGAAAATTTTGTCAGAAGGGGGTCCTTCGCCTAAAAAGGTTAGACAAAGGGGTCTTGACATCAAAAAGTTTGAAGACCACTGCTCTAAGGTGTAATGGTGTTTCTGCTTTTATTTGGACCTTGAGACTTTAACTTAAAAAGGTCCATATGCTTTTTTTTATGAAATGTGTCACCATCTTAAGCCTTAGTGTACTACACTTGTTTGGCTAGAGAATCAATGTTCAGTAAGAACATCAACTAGAATCCAGTATGCCAAAGTAGACAACAATTTATATTCTGAAACAAAATCATGCGGGGGAAAAAACAAAGATAATATAATAAAGATTACATGATAGTTTATAATGACCAGTCTTCTTACATCAAGGCGTGCATATCTCCAGTAGCCCACATATAATGACTGCAACAATCTGAGTGAGCAGAGGTGTGGGACATCTTTTTTACCCCTGGATCTGCTGGATACTATCCATTCCATTTTCATTTTGTAATACAAGCTCCGCTTAAGTATGTTCCCTGTTTCAGATATTTTTAACCTTCAAGAAGTTACAGGTTCTCAAGCTAGTGTGTCATTTCCACCATTTAAATTACCTGCTCTCAACTCTTCCAGCATAATATCTAGCACTTTTTAATACTCCACTGAGTGCAACCTTATGTTGGTGAAAGATTGCACTACAATTCCCTCGTATAAATACCTGCCTCTCCAAAATAATCCCCTCCATTGATATAATGTTCATAAGAATGGCTGTCACAGAACTGATTCAGATGGATTTGAAGTAAATGTGTGTGTGGCCTGTCACAACACACTCATCATATATTGAAGTAGTCTGCATAAACAGAAACAGATA
Source organism: Lissotriton helveticus (assembly GCF_964261635.1). Lineage (NCBI taxonomy): Eukaryota > Metazoa > Chordata > Amphibia > Caudata > Salamandridae > Lissotriton > Lissotriton helveticus. Next base: position 870,351,187 of record NC_136068.1, on the reverse strand, counting down.
GGAACTCATGGCTTTAAAACAGCATCTTCCTGCACAATTATATCTGCATTCAATATAGTGCATCTGAAGAATCAATTCAACATTTCCTTCATTTCCCTTTACAGAAAGGCAATGCCAATACCTCCTTACTTTTGCTGTGTGAACTATCAAAAATAAACTCCTATTGGACCAGGTACTTTCTGCAGGGTCACTCATAGATTGTTGCCTTCCTTTTCTGAACAGATTTTTGTTGGCTTATAGGACTCAATGCAATTTAATCCTGCAAAACAGTGGTAAAGTGATTATCGTCTCCCTCCTAAACATGGTAACGTTGGTATACATCTTATTAGCCAATTTAATTTACTTATAAGTCCTGGGTATATGGCACTACTTGTACCCAGGGAATGTACATTAAATATTGCTAGTGGCGGGGGCGCTAGAGGGCGCACACACGGAATGGCTGCCTAAGTGTGCATCTCCCGTTCCTTGGAGCACTATCCTGCATAAATCCTTTGCCACTGGGGACTGAATTCACGTTGCTGCTCGCCATCTGCTGCAGTGAGTGACCCCCTACACTCAACCAGAAGTTTGGACCTCTGGCGCCTGCTGGGGCGGAGCAATCGCCGTTCAGACATCTGCCGCGGCAACCCTCGGAGACTGCTGAGCGTGGAGGCCGGCCGGTGAGAGCTACGCGAGGCCGCTGCTCGCCACGAGGCTGCGGGGCCCGCTTACGCCCGCTTTCTGTCTGGCGCCTGAGGGGGTTCCAGCTCTACATTCCCCGCTGCCGGTAAGAAACACTGCGTACTGTGGGGGCGGGCTGTCCCCTGGGAGTGCTTGCCCGACATACCTGCCCCGCTACTGACTGACCCGACTCTGGGGACCTGCACCCTCCGACTCGGTGCGGTCCGGACATCCGCGGCGGAGGTGATCGCCTGGGGCCCTGCTGCCCCGCTGAGAGGGAGGCGCGTGGAACCGAAGTGCTGGTGACGGCCTGATTGCCCGGGGAGCGGCGGTGAGTGGAGATCTGCATTCCCGTCCTGCGGGAGCCCATTGCCGTACCTGCGGAGTTTGCTCCTCTTCGAGGCGCTATACAGCGGCTCCTTCCTACCGCGCACCCTGGATTGCACTCCCTGCTGCGGCGACCTGCTGCGACGGACGGGGCCAGCTGTCGAGGGATTAATTGACCGCTCTGCCCCATGCCTTGTAGCAGGGTTTCTGTTCTCCCACAGAACTGTGCACAGAGGATTGGAACCTCAGCGAATTAGGGTAACCCAAAACTCACCTTAGTACCCAACAAACCCCTTACCGAGCTAGCTACAGTGTCTCATTGGTTATAGCAAACTCCCAATGTTTAGACGAACCAGAACATGAGCTTACAATACCTCAGGTTACGTGGAACACATGAGCACTCTTTCGTTATACAATAATTTCAAACCAGAACGTGGAGTAAATGAGGAAACGTGCACATTTGAAATATTTATTTACTAATGCCGTCTTCTCAGGCGCAGTATCTTAGATAATACAAGGAAACATATTATCAAAAGCAAAGTTATCAGCATAGTTACTAGTCCATAGAAAGCAAATGGTGACAGCATGTTAACATGCTGTAATGAATAAGAGTTAACAACACTTATTTCTCACCCTCCCTAACACACATATTATATTAATAGCTAAGAAGGTCTCTTTGGGTTTGAATTAGGGCGGGCCCATACCTCAGGATCCTAGAATGAAGAGATCACATCAGCATTCACCAGCTCTCTCTGCATGCGAACAGCATCAAGTGTGTTTGTGTGCCTCAAGCAAAGCAATATAAAACCCGCCTAAAGGCAAAAGTTGGCAGAAGCTGCACTTATGTTATATCTATGAAGGCGCGAAGATCAGACCTCATAACAATTCAGTATCTTGTTATTCCTGAAGCTTCCGCACTCTCTGTACAGACATAGTTTATTGAGCAAAGCCGATATCAGAGTAATAACATATTATTCTCATGTAAACCACAACGAACTACTAGGTTGAAAGCTAAATCAACAATTAAGTGTCGTGTGCAGAAGCAGCAAAAGGAAAAATGGCGTTTAAACATGTAATGTGCCTATGCTAACTTAACGAAATATAAAGATATATAGTAGCTATATGACACCCCCCCATGATCCGAGGACGGATAAGATAAGATAAGATAAGGGCAACTTCATGAAAGCAGAGTTCAACAACCATGAACAACCTTATAAGTATAAGAACTGTAGCAATCAAATCAAAATATAAAAAATGTCACAAGCACTCAAGTCAATAGGACTGGGAGGTGAAAAAACGCAAAAAAAATGGGGCCTCATCATAAACCAGGAAGTCTTTTCAAGGCAAGACCGAATATGCAAAATATGCAGCTACAGCCTCCAACAGGAAATCACCGTCTTCATCCGAAAACAGTTCAGCCATCCAATTCAAAAGAGGAAAAGAGCAAACGTGTTCTCCCAACGCTGGAGCCTCTATTACCATCAGAGGACAACTCGGAGGGTTTTCAAGAAAGCTCATTGCCAAGAAATCCTGCGCTGCTGTAAGAACGTTCCAAGGACCCATTAGTCCATGCATCGCTGCTAAGGCCATAATCCTGTCGCCAGTACAAACCAACTCGTGAGTAACGATGGGACTCATCAGCTGATTAAAGTCGACTTCAGGAGAAACCGGTCCGCAGAGACACAAATCAATGGCCCAATCGAAGTCACAGCTTAGGCAGTGAAATACAGGCTGGACACAGGTGAAGTAGGAAAATCAAAACGATAATCCATTTGCCGTGCTTAAAATCGCAAACGGCAGCGTGCCATAATATTCAAGCATTCGGTCCCGAAACAGCGCTAGGAGGGGCTGGGCTGCTCCTTCCAGACGTGGGGCATCCATATTTAAGGAAGCAAACAACCACTAGAACGGCTGCCGCTAGTGCCAGGATAACCGGGAATCCACCAAATAAACTCGAAAAAATAGAATGGAAGAAAGCAGGGATGACTCCAAAGATTTTTTCAAATGAAGTTACAAGACCACTGCTAACAGACTTAAAAAAATGCGCCAGCCCATTTGTGGAGGACGCGTTGAAGATAGAATGTACCATCTCGCTGAAATGCAACGGTAAATCAGTATTTAAAAGGGCCTGAACTTCTGTCCGAGTATTAGCAATGTGAAGAACGAAAGTTTCCCTAGCCGAACTCAAGGCCACTTCTTTCTGGGACAATAGAGCCCTTATTCTGCTCATGTCGCTGAATTCTGCTTTCAAGGTTGGGATGCGTGGCCAAATGGAAACCTCCCTATTTTCATGTGTGGGTGGGTACAGGACAATTCTGCAGCAAACGACACGCTCAGTTACGGTTACCACATAAGCTACCCCTTTAATCAACCCGCAACAATCTTCATTATTTAAAAGTAAATAACTTCCGTTTCCCAACAAGGTAAAAGTCGGGGCGATTGCACGTACTGAAGTCCCCTTTAAAACACAGGCTAAGTTAGGCCGGTCTTGGTTACAAGAGCCGTGCAATTCTATATGCCTACACATCAGTGAATGGTCTGGTGTTTCCGTACACTCCTCCCCATTCAGATAAACCTCCTGGCCGTCTCTCAAACATCTATAAGTGAAAGGAAGGGACCAGACTTCATGGAGCAATGCACTACCTAAGGGCTCATAGCGACCTATGGCAACATATCGCATACAATCTGTAAATTTATACAGTGCAAAAGGCAAAGTTATTAAACCGTGGATAAGCCACGTTGCATCGTTGGCCTCTGCCACAGAAAAAGGCAAGGACTCCAATTTCTCAATATGTAACATAGAAAATGAAGCATCCCGCATGGAAAGCAAGCGCTGCTTGTCAGTCAAATTAAAGGGAGCAAAGAGAGAAGAAACATTCATGTAGGTCCATGGCACCTTGCCAGCCTTCAACGTTTGAAGGGTCCATGCAAATTGCATGACAGAACGTAATTGATTCTGACCATGGTACAACACAGACACATCATCATGCACAATATCCACTACAGAAGACACAATATTATCCAAAGTGTAAATGCGGGAAGAAAGCATGTTAATACTATTATCTACCACAGCAAACACCTTTTCTAAATTCGCCTGATCTATAGCTCTAAGGCGTGTCGCAGCCTCAATCTGTGATGTCTTCCAGATTTCATTGTAAACAGCATATATCCATCTTTTTGATCTACCACTAGCTGGGCCCTTTGTGAAATCATTGAAATCCACATCATCATTCAGCTTTGCAAGATGTAATTTAACTGCAGACAATTGAGAATGTTTTAACCAATTCTGACATAATTTGCCCACAGAGTAAGTCGTGACAGAATGCTCGATTTCAAAACGTGGATCAGGTCTGACCTGTGTAAAGCCATCAGATAAACCCAAAAAACGGTGCTGGCATGAATCGGCACTTCTGTGCCACATCAGCCAACCTTTTGGATCCATACTGGAAATGTTAAAGGATGAATTTAACAACAGGGTCTGCAAGTCCCTAATCGAATACTGAGTATAATTACTCCAGCCAGAATATTCCTCTAACTCAGGGATGGTCGGAGAATTCAATTTTTTAGAAGTAGCCAATCCAAAGCAAGTTGTCTGTGAAATAGAAGAATTCAAAAACAACATCTGATTCGGGATGAGACAAGCACGATGCAAAGCCTCAGTGCCTTGTACCTGCCAGCTTTTAGAACCCCAAACTGATTTTAGGTCAATAGTATCCTTCCACAATTCATAGCCGCCAACAGCCAGCTGATCAAGAAAGGACTTCGAATACAATAATTTGGTATCGGTAAGCCTAACCTTGGACATAGGCTTCTGTGTCATTTTGAAATAAAAGGACTCGGGATTGGACTGATCGAAGTCAGTAAAATAACTGTACTTTTTCAAAAATGTACTCGAACTGCCTTGTTTAGGAGCTGGGCAATGTTCCCATTGTGTATAATTCACAGTATTCCTTCTGGACGCTGTTTTATGTAAGAAGTGATTGCCAAAATGTTGAAAGCAAAACAAATCACCATAATTAGCAGACTCTAAGTACAAATCTTCCGCATCAAAGGCAGCATAGTATTTTAAATCAGAAAACAAAGACTCTACGGCCTGAACATCCCAATCATCAGAACGTATGTTTTGTTTCACCACATCCCCCATGTTAACTCTAAGCACATTGGGGACATTAACAACCTCGGTAGGGCCATGAATTTGAAACCTAATGGCATCCCACACTATTCCATCAAGGACAGGCCAAGCAGTGATGTTAACAAATGTCAAGTCTCTTTTCAATCTGTGTGCAGAATGCGATGAGGAAAGGGGGGCCAAAGTTCCATTTAGATGTCGAATGCATGTCCTTTCTTCGACATAGTGTCCATTCATAAGCCGGAAAAAATAAAACACAAACCCAATAGACATAAAAAGGTAAATTGAAAAAAGCATCAGCCAAATATATGTCCAAGGGGGAATTAAAAAATGTTTTTTAAATAAGCTGGCATAAACTGCAAAACGTGATGGTTTCTTCGAGGCATTGGAAACAGTGTCAAATGAAAATCTGGATTCTGTGGCCAAACGGGCTTGCAGGTCAGGCATGGACAAGTCAGTGGGGTATGTATAGTCTATTTCAGCAAGGTCTGTACCGGGCAAAGTACTTAATAAAGGACTGGAAATAGCAGGCAACTCGACTGCCACTTCAGGTTCAAGATAAGAAGCAGTGGGTAAAACCGAATTTCTCACAATGGAAGGACAGGAAACAGCCGGTGTCATGCTAAGAAGAATCGGCCACTCTGTGTATCTTGACATTGTCAATTGAGATAAACCTGTTTTCCTTACGACCAGGAAGTGGTGGTAAAATGACTGTTCTTGTGCCTTTCACTCCAAGCACTGGAACCGGAGCTCGATAGGAAGGACCAAATTCTTTCTTGTTGTCGATCTTCTCTCGAACCAGTTCTCCAACTCGGGGTAGCCAGCCGACTAACGGGATCTGCAACGCAACATCCGACGTGGAGGGCAAATGTTCCTTTGCAAGACTGTCTCTGGTCTTTTGTAGATTCTGTAAAACAGTACAATGTTCATCTACGTCAAAGGTTGTGGCGCGAGCCACGCAGTCTAGACCGTCAAGGTCAGGGATGAACATCTTGATGCCAAAGAGCATTTCGTATGGGGTCCGCCCACCCAGAGACCTTCTAGGGAGATTATTAAGAGCACGCTGCACGCCATAGAGGTGGGCTAGCCAGTTTCTGCCAGTGCCTATAACTCGAGCTGTCAAAGATTGCTTTAAATCACGGTTCATTCGCTCCACTACACTATTACCCTCAGGTCTGTAGGGAGACGAAAACTTGACTTGGACCCCCAACGAATTCATGGCATCCTTATACGCCTTAGAGGCGAAAGCCGGACCCTGATCCGAATGGAAGGTACCACAGGCAAAAATTCCAACAAAGATGCGCAAATCTCTAATGACAGTCCGTGAATCAGCGCTGCGATGGGGCCAGACCCACACAAAGCGTGTGCATGAATCAACTGCAACTAAGATGTACTTATACGCAGTATCAGATGAAAAAGGACCGCAGTGATCTAAGTAAACACAACCTAGCGGTTTATTAGAAATGTACAACTGTGTCTGTGGCGGACGCGCAGCAGTTGAAGGTTTAATCTGCTGACAAATGTCACAAAGAAGGACATAATCACGCGTCTTTTTGTACAGTCCCCGCCACCAGAAACGTTGTTGTAATTGAGTTACCGTGGCTGAGACGCCCGCATGCGCAGACGCCACACCTTCATGAGCCGCTGTAATCAAGTCAGTCCTGCGATCCGAGTTGGGAATCAAACGTTCCCCAACACCAGGAAGTTTCACAAAAGGAACCTTTTCGGGACTTAAGTGGTATGTGTACTTCGAAGGGAACACCGTAGGATGTTTACCTCCCTTCTCAGTGGCAGCAACAGCTGCCAAGATGTCACTATCAATCTTACTTTTGGACCGTGTAACTGCTGCAACTAAGTATGTAGACACCGCTGATTTCGCTGCTTCATCAGCAAGCGAGTTACCGACAGCGTGGACTCCAACACGCTGGTGGCCAAGAGTATGAATTACAAAAACGAGCTGCAACGTAGCCTTAAGCTCCACCACTCGAACCCAGATCATCTTATGTTTTATTGTGCTACCCTTGGAATCACGAAATTCACTCTGAATCCAAAAGAACAAGTTTTCATTGTAAGACTGGACACAGTAGAAGGAATCACTCACAATAAGAGTAGTAACACTAGGATCTGCGCACTCCAACGCTAGTAAGAGAGCACGAAGCTCTGCCAATTGTGCGGTGCAATCTCCCAGTGGCAACGTGTGCACTTCCCTGGAGATGAACTCATCGTTCAACATAGCACCGACGACAATGGCGCATGCGGAAACGTAGGCATGTTTAGAGCCATGCGCAACCTGCGCCGAGCCATCAGTGTAAATGATACAATGGAAGTCCTCCAAAGGTCGCATAGCTAGAGGAGCAGGATGAACAAACTCATACTGCAAGTACTCTTGCGACCGCAATGAGGCGTCAAAAATAAACGTGACATCCGTGGACGTCAAGGACGCAGCCCACTGAATCCACCGAGGGTACAAAGCTTTTGAATTTGGTACACTGGCTTTCGTGACTGCCTCCAAATGAGGACAGGGTGTAACAACCAACATGCGTTTCCCCTGTGACAGAGCCCGTTCTTTAAGAATAGCCATCTGCACAGCTGTTAAAACCTTTTCCACAGTGGGGAACCGCATCTCAGCAGAAGTGTACAAGTGTGACTTGTAAGCAATAGGTACTGTGTCTCCTTCATTAAAAGTGAGGTACGTGAAACCCACTGTCCCCGGTATAATTCTTATCACCAGGTTGGTATGGTTATCACGAGTCAGTAAGAACTTAGAAGCGAGCAGATCAGCCTGCAAGGACTGCAAGATGGCTGAATGCTCAGGCAGCCAGCATGATTTGGAAAAAGTTGGTTGTATCAAAGCATACAAAGGCTTGATACGCTGGGCATATTCCGGAATGTATGTCCTCCCGAAATTTAAAAAGCCCAGTAAAGATTGTAATTTTTTCAGTGTAGTTGGAGCGCGCAACTGTGCGCATTTCTCCAAGAAGTGAGGAGCCAAACCTCTACCTTCATTGTTGAGCCCAGAAACAACACTGTGTGATCAGCAATGTGCGATTTTGCAAAGTTAAATTTGTAACCCATGTCTGCAAAGTTACAAATAATAGAATTCACACGACACAGATGCTCCCAAATCTCGTCGTCTGTGAGATATATGTCATCCACATACGAACAAGCATCCGGGTCGAGTGCCTCCAAAATAGAGACTATGCGTGCGGTAAATATACCAGGACTATTCTTATAGCCCATTGGGAGACGCCGGAATTGTTTTTGGACCCCAGCACATGTAAAACTGGTCCATTGGGAGCTAAAGCTGTCCAATCTGTAGGCATAGAAACCGTTGGATATGTCAAGCGTTGTTTTAAAACGCTTACGTACTAGACTATCCACTAGGGCAGAGCCGTGAGTATTCTGTACTGCACAGTTACGGCAATGCGAGTTCAAATGCCGGTAATCCAATACCAAACGATATGATCCGTCAGGTTTGGTCACAGTAAAAAGAGGATTAGTCATCGGTGACACACACGTTTCAATAACTCCCTGATATTCCAATTGTTCAAGGATTTCCGCGACGGAAGCCTTTGCTTCACGTCGAATGGGATATTGAGGTTGAGGCTGCGGCTGAGACCGCAACGGAATTTCGTGGCAAGGGGATAATTTGTCCCAACCACATTGGTTACGGTACAGAGCCGGTGCGAGAGCCCGAGCCCACTCTTCTGCAAAATGCTGCGCATGCTCTTTCGAGACAGTGTTCGCGAAACTGGGGAGGATCACCTCCTACCCTCGCGGCGCCGCGAGCACAAAAGGTGGGGGCCAGTCAGCCTCCGAAAGCAAAATATCATACGTAGAAGACAGATTTTCCCAAAATACCCCTTTGACGGTACGCTGTATGTCACCTTCAATTAACAGGACAATTTCATAAAGTCTTTCAGGGGGAGCAAGTCTCGTATCAGCTGTTTCTATTACAACGTAAACATCAGTCGCTGTCACCCTCAGTAGTGGACGCAGCGCCTCTCTCACTATGGTAATCTCCGCCGCGCTGTACAGCAAGGTCAGAGCCCACATCAGATTCCGAAGCCGCGTTCTCACTATCTGTGGCATATCGATGCGCTGGTAAGGCCGCGACTTTCTTTTTCGCAAACTGCGGTCTTTTTGGCGTAGAATCCTCCTGCTTCGCTGCGCCGTCAGTCTGGCGGGACTGGCCACGTCCTTGTTGGCCACCACGTCCCCTACCGCCTCCTCCTCCACCGGTCTTCGGGGCCGATGAGTCCTGAAAGGAACGAGGAGAGCGTTGTTCAGAAACCTGAAATCTATCAGGTGATTTAATCATCGCGCGATCGCGCAAATCATATACTCTCTCTGTCGGCGCTGGAACTTGTGGCGCAGGATACAAATCCTGAGTCTGCTGTTGTTGCTTCCCCTGTTTCTGTTTTTTAGGCCAATTCTGTTTATTGGACTTGGGCTGGACATCTGCTGTAGCAGACTGGCCCTGTGGTTGTTTGTGTCTCCTTGACAGGAAAATATTTCAGACCTTTACTTGTGCGACCTATAGTTTTATATGCGGCCACAACAATCTTCGCTAACTGTCGGGGTTTTTCGGCATTGGGTAGAGCAGCCAAAGCATTCGACACCTGAAAGTTCACCGCATCTCCCTTTATATTGGAGAGGATGAGATCGCTAACAATCTCAAAAGAACCACACAGGCGCATACCCAATTCAACCGCTGCCTCCGGTCCGTGATCATCCTGAACACGCTTAACGATCGTAGGCAGTACGGACATTGACAGGGTGCCAAAACACCTCGTATAAACGGCCGCAAACGTTTTTCCCCAACTTTCACAGTCAACGAGTTCAGGAGATAAATCCTTAGGCAAAGAAATCGTCAACATTCTATGTTTATCAGCAGGAGTAGAATTCGGAAACACAGCCTTCAGTTGGTCAAATTTCTCGGCAAGCCAGAAAGGGAAATCATCTTTATCATCGGGACGCTTACCAAAAACCGAATTGACCATAACCGGATTAAGTCTTAAACCGCCATGTTCCGCCTGAACGGCCGGACCCCCCGGGGGACCTCCCGGGAGATGACGATCCAATGTATTGCACTAATGCACGAAACACGGCAATCGAGACAACATGCAGTCTGCGAATATCCACAAGGGGACAAGCGCCGTGATTCGGGTGCGGGGTGAATCCACCCAACGCAGGCCAATTTGTGCCTGGAATGGACAATGGACCCAACCTCGCAGCAGATAAAGAGTGGGGAAGGGCGCCATCAAACCAAACGCAATGCTGCCAATGATCAATAGGTATTTCCAGTGCCCTGTACGGTGTATATTCAGCCGGTACAGGTGAGGGTGTGTAGGTGTGGAACACGTTAGAATTAGCGTCCACTTCCGGAAACGTTACCCACGAATAAAACAGTTCGAATGGGTACGCCGGATCTGCACACACCACCAAAATCACAGCCAAGCCATCTAACGGGACTTGGTAAGCCTGTAAACGGTTGCGCACCGCAATGCGACTATGCTGCGGGATGACCACAGCCTGCGCCATGATTGCCCTGGAATAACAGAAAAAACAAAGGAAACTTTGTAACACAACTGGGTAGTAATTCAAAAGAAACCGTTTTAGATAGAATCAAGCTTGAAAAGACCTATTTCAAAAAATAGGTAGGTTTCACCGACACCACCGTTTTCCGGAAACGACAGTGAAGAGGTTAAGGTTTGAACGATATACTACTCGAGTGTCATGATATAAGTCCACCAACGTATGGGCGCCATGTAGCAGGGTTTCTGTTCTCCCACAGAACTGTGCACAGAGGATTGGAACCTCAGCGAATTAGGGTGACCCAAAACTCACCTTAGTACCCAACAAACCCCTTACCGAGCTAGCTACAGTGTCTCATTGGTCATAGCAAACTCCCAATGTTTAGACAAACCAGAACATGAGCTTACAACACCTCAGGTTACGTGGAACACATGAGCACTCTTTCGTTATACAATCATTTCAAACCAGAACGTGGAGTAAATGAGGAAACGTGCACATTTGAAATATTTATTTACTAATGCCGTCTTCTCAGGCGCAGTATCTTAGATAATACAAGGAAACATATTATCAAAAGCAAAGTTATCAGCATAGTTACTACTCCATAGAAAGCAAATGGTGACAGCATGTTAACATGCTGTAATGAATAAGAGTTAACAACACTTATTTCTCACCCTCCCTAACACACATATTATATTAATAGCTAAGAAGGTCTCTTTGGGTTTCAATTAGGGCGGGCCCATACCTCAGGATCCTAGAATGAAGAGATCACATCAGCATTCACCAGCTCTCTCTGCATGCGAACAGCATCAAGTGTGTTTGTGTGCCTCAAGCAAAGCAATATAAAACCCGCCTAAAGGCCAAAGTTGGCAGAAGCTGCACTTATGTTATGTCTATGAAGGCGCGAAGATCAGACCTCATAACAATTCAGTATCTTGTTGTTCCTGAAGCTTCAGCATTCTCTGTACAGACATAGTTTATTGAGCAAAGCCGATATCAGAGTAATAACATATTATTCTCTTGTAAACCACAACGAACTACTAGGTTGAAAGCTAAATCAACAATTAAGTGTCGTGTGCAGAAGCAGCAAAAGGAAAAATGGTGTTTAAACATGTAATGTGCTTATGCTAACTTAACGAAATATAAAGATATATAGTAGCTATATGACAGCCTTTGCACTTGCTACGCTCACTGCTGGCCTGACTCTTTCAGGGTGCCACACTGTTGACCCTCCAACCATTGGCTTGTTGACTGGGTGACGGTGCGACGCTCAAGCATCCAGAGTGCACCTCACACGGCATTTCCCTGATCTGCGGTCACTGTGGAGTTCCATGTATCTACCCCTACCACGCATTTGCTCCGTATCTGCTGGACTGCGAACTAATCATATTCCCTACTCGCCGCTTCGCTTTCCTCAGCATCGGGAGCCACTGCGTGAATTGAGGAGGCGCTGGCTGTGGTGAGTGGCGGTTGCTGACGGCGTTATTCCTCCTCACAACTATTACTTTGCGGAGCTACGAGAGCGGAGAGTGGACTTTTGGGCGGAGGGCGACCGGCGGGCGAAATGGTGCACCCTGAGAACCGCCAGACTAAAATAATCTTTGATGGCACGAAGAAGGGCGCCAAATCGGTGCCTAACGACCCAGGACCCAGTGATGTGAACTCGTCTGTCATCGCCTCCCCTGCCAAGGAGCTTGACCTGCACTGCCTCTTTCAGGAGATGAGACAGGGGTTTGCCACGGTCGTGGAAAAAGTTGATGGGATGACGTCTCGGCTGGACGCCCTGGTGCATAAGAAGAGAGGATTACCTCCACTGAGCAACGCATCTCGGACAATCATGACATCACCTCCTCCCATACCACGCATTTGGCCCGCATGGACAACTTGCTGCGCATCATAGCTGCCAAGAATGAGGATTTGGAAGCCCGTAGCCGGCGTAACAACATACGCATTACGGGCATTCCGGAATCCACGGACACGGGCAGAATGGAACTATATATCGAGAAGCTCCTCAAGGGGTCGGTGGGAGAAGACGCGTTCTCTCCCCAATTCATTGTCGAACGAGCGCACAGATCCTTGGGCCCCTATGCCCAAGCCCGGACTGCCGCCCAGGCCGATTATTGCCAAATTGCTCAATTATCGTGACCGAGATGTAGCGCTACGGGCTGCCCGGACCCAACAAACCCTACAATACAATGGACTCACTTTCTCCATATATCCTGACTTTACCCCGTTGGTGCAGGAGGAACGCCGGAAATTCATACCCGTAAAGAAAAAACTGCGAGAGGCCCAGGTGGAATATGCCTTGCTCTACCCGGCGAAGTTACGTATCTCGCACCAGGGGAAGAATCGTTTTTTCACCAATCCGCAGAAAGCTGAAGACTATCTAAAAACAATTCAAAGAGCCCGGCGGGGCGGTCGAGATGCTGAGGCGGACTCGGGTGAAGAGGATCCGCCCTTAGAAGCGAACGAACATTGACCCCATGGCCTTGCCTGGTCCGGACTTGCTGTCTCCTTCCACGGCCTTTGTTGGCCCCCGCTCGGGGTGTATTGAGGACATGGATATTGCGACTACAGACTGGGATTTGCTGACTTCTCAAGTGGTAACGTACTCCAAGGACCACTATCTCTGCATTGGCCTCCACCGTGGGTCGTATAGTATGGGAGGCCATTGGCGGGAGAAGTGGCTGTGCGTCCTTGCTGTTGTTTTCCCCCATGGGTGCTCCCCATGTGTATTATCCTGATGTTGCTAATGTTGGGGGGGGAAGGGAGGGGGGAGGGACAATGGGTGGGGAAAGGTGGCTACTGGCATGATTGGGATGCTGGGGTGGGAGGGGGGTGGGGTTGGTTCTGGGAGAGGCTTTTTACGCTTGGAATGTTTGTTCGAGTTATGCACTGTCGTGATTACCTATGTCGCCTACTTAGAGTAAGCTTAGTCTCATTGCGTAGGTTAGGACTGGTTAAATTGTTACTCTTCTGTCTATGGCTGCCTTGAATGCTAACGCACAATTGAACTGCATGTCATGGAATGTTAGAGGACTTAATGATGCTAAAAAATGTCGGAATGTCATCGCTTATCTCAATAGACACCGTGTCCAGGTAGTCATGTTGCAAGAAACCCATTTGTCACCACAGGGGGGGACCACCTTTGCGAGTAAGTGGGCTGGAGTCCGCGCCTTCTCCTTTTATTCCACTTATGCTAGAGGAGTTGCTATTCTTATTGCTCGTGGTGTGCCGTTTCATAAATGTGGTGATCTGGTGGATGGTGAGGGGCGTTATGCTCTATTATGGGGCAGACTGGGTCGTGACACATACACATTTGCTGTCAGCTATGCACCTAACGTGGATACAACCGCCTTCTTTACCACATTATGGGGCAAAATCATGGATGTTGTCTCTCGCCACGTTGTCTGGGGTGGTGACTTCAATTTGGCATTGATACCACATTTAGATAGGGGGGATGGAGTGAGCTGCTATAAGCCTAGGGCACGCGAGGCGCTGGAGGGAGTGATCACGGAGGGCGAACTGGTGGACATATGGCAACACCTACACCCCCATGGGAGGGAAGGCACACACTTTACCTCACACACTGGAACATGGGCGCGACTGGACTATTTTCTCCTTACCAGAGGGATTGCCACAGAGGTGTTAAGGGTGACACATTTGCCAAGGACATACTCTGATCACAGTCCCGTGCTGCTACACCTCCGCGTTCCCGGGTGGGATAGCCCCAGACCACATTGGAGACTACAGCCGGAGGTCCTGCTGGATAGTCTGTTCCGAATCGAGCTGGGTGAAGAGATAGAGGCCTTTTTCCCCAGAAATAGAGGGTCAGTGGATTTGGTAGAACACTTCTGGGAGGCCTTTAAGGTGACTTTTAGAGGATACTGCATCTCCAAAAGTGTTGGGGTCCTGCGAGATATTCAAAACACTATTCACACACTAGAAAGGGAGCTGCGAACACTAGAACTTCGCATGGTAGAGGACAATAGCCCTGATACACACGCTGCCTTTAGGGACACGTTGTCGAAGTATGAGGAGGAGGCTACTAGGGAAGCTAAGTTCCGTGGGAAACACTGGCAGGCCAGAAAATACTGTGGGGGGGACAGGCCAGGAAGGGCACTTGCGACACTTACGCAGGTCTCACGGGAACGCAACACCATACTTGAACTTACTGACGCTCACGGAACCACGGTCAGGGACTCGGACGAGCTGCTTAATACCTTTACATCTCACTATCACAAACTTTATACTTCTGACACGGTGTCCGATACATCTTATACTGCTTATCTGGGAGATGTGGCGCTCTGCTGGCTCAGCGATGGGGACAGGGCGTTTCTGGCGGCCCCCTTTGAGCTGGATGAAATTCGCGAGGCCATTATGTCCCTTAAGAACGGCAAAGCTCCCGGCCTCGATGGCATCCCTGCTGAATTCTATAAGGCATACATCGATGTTATGGCTCCTGTCCTCCGAGAGGTTTACGAGGAATCGCTGGGCGACAGCGTTCTCCCTGGCTCTATGCGGGAGGTGGTTATTACTTCCCTCTTGAAGCCCGACAAGGATCCCATCTCCTGCAATTCTTACCGCCCGCTTTCCCTCCTAAATTGCGATGTCAAGATACTCGCTAAGGTCCTGGCTACTCACCTATCACTACTCATGTTCTGGATCGTATTGCCCGATCAATCTGGATTTGTGGCTGGCCGTTCTACCTCACATAACCTCCGCACTTTATTCTCTTTACTCCGCACAGTACACCCCGACATGCCGGTCGCAGACGTATTCCTTGATGCCTCCAAGGCATTCGACTCGGTCGAATGGCCTTACTTATTTTCTGTCTTAGCTGGCATGGGGTTGCCAAAACTCTTCATATCCTGGGTCCGCCTGCTCTATACTCGACCCACGGCGAGAGTACTTGTAAATGGTCACCTTTCGCACCCTATTGACATCACTAGAGGCACGCGTCAGGGATGCCCCCTATCTCCCCTCCTGTTTGCTATAGCTGTTGAACCACTCGCTTGTCGCTTACGGCAACTGCATCGGGAAGGGGCGATACAATGCTTGCAGCGGCAAATCGATGTGTCTCTCTACGCTGACGACATCACGCTTTATGTTAAACACCCTGAGTTGCACCTTAACCCCCTACTCCGAGAATTTGTTGTGTTCGGCTGAATGTCCGGTGTACACATTAATTGGTCCAAGTCGCAATTTTTCCCTTTAACGGAAGCGGTTGCCGATTTTCCCCTTGATTATCCGCTGGAGTGGTGTCGGACTGACCTTCGGTACCTGGGGATACAAATTTCCCGAGATAGGAGCGAAACACTACAGACCAATTACGGAGTAGCAATCACTAAACTAGCTGCCACAGTAGACCGTTGGATAACTTTGCCGCTTTCCATGGCCGGCAGGGCGTCTCTTATAAAAATGGTGATCCTTCTCGCTTCCTCTATCTTTTTCTTAACATTCCCTATTTTCCTGGCGCTTTCTTCTTCAAAACCCTGAAGTCAGAGCTGCGTCGGTTATTCTGGGGGGGTAAGAACCCAAGGTTGAAGTGGTCCACGCTCGTCCTTCCATATGACAAGGGAGGCTTTGATGTCCCTGACTTTGAAGCGTATTATCAATGTGCACAGGCGCAGTTCGCCTACCACTGGCTGACCCCTACCCCCTTCATGCCTCACCTTGCGGTGGAAGATTGGATTGTACATCCTATTCCGCTCAATGGGTTGCTCCATTGCCCGGAATCATTCATACCTACATCGAACACCTCAGTATCATGTACACTTGACGCATGGCGCCGTATTGCCAAGAGCTTTTTCTGCCGCCTGCCATATTCACCCAAACTACCGCTGACTTTTCATCCTGATCTCGCCCTGCTGCAGGAACAAGGCTTTCGCACCCTATGTGCGAGGGTACGAGTTGCGTGTTGGGGCGACCTGTTCTCGAACGGACAATTTAAGTCTGCAGAGCTGTTCTTTGCATCTCATAGCCGCACCCCGCTTGAAGTCTTCTATTACATACGCCTGCGCGCGGGGATGAGGGATATCCTGCCTGATTTCCCTGATGAACCTGACACCCTACTTCCACTTAATTTCCTACTATGCTCGCAGGACGGAGCACACCTGGTCTCTGGCCTTTACCGTCAACTCAGGGCTGCGGCTCCAATGCCGGAGGCTGGTGCCCGGACACATTGGAATGCTGAGATAACTGCTGACCTCACTGATGAGCAGTGGCAATACTGCTGCACCCTGACGTCTCGTATATCCGCAAGCAGTAGACTAAAGATCATACATTACAAATACCTACAAGGGATGTATTGTACACCAGTGCGGAAACACAGATTTGGCTTAGCGGATGATGACCGATGCGGGCGCTGCCATGCCGAACACGCAGACTTCCTGCACTTGGAGTGGGGATGCCCTCTAGTACAGCATTACTGGCAACAGGTAACGGACGCCCTCACAGTGATTACAAAGGGCACCGTGCCTATGGACCCATTGATGGCGCTTCTCGGGCATACTCCGCATATCCCTAAATCCTGTCGGAAATTCGTCGATACTGCATTGCTCTTGGCTAAGAGGCGGGTGGCGTGCCGTTGGGGCCGAGGCAGAGCGCCTAAATTTAAGGATTGGATAGCAGACTTGACCTACTGTCAGGAACAACATACTACCTTCGCTGAATTGTTACCGGTCATGAGTCGACCTAAAGATATTTGGGACCCACTAGTGAGCTATTTACTTGCACAGACGGATGATGACGATACACCTGAGGGGAACCATACTAGTGATTAGCGTCACTGCTGGGACTTAGAGTGGGACCATAATCCTCGTCAGTACATGTACACTTCATCTCCTTTGTGGTAGGGGTTGTCCCTCTATTCCCATGCCATGGGTCACCGCCCTGCCCAGTGCACCCCATATGCCGCTCATAACCATTGATCTCTCTCATGGTGACGCCTGCCCCCTTGCTCATTCCAGGTTCCTCCCATGCCACCCATGACATGTACTCGCCCCCCTTACATTCAGTGACACTCTGTGACACCATGCATGATGTCTACTGTAGCATTAATTATATGCCGCCAGAACTCTTGTTATGCGACTATTTTGATGCGTACGATCTGGACTATCTACATTACTCTATAGGCTCGAGCCTTCACATCCGAGTGTGTTTATAAAGCCTCATAGTTTGTTGAATGTTGGGAAGTTTTTTCAACTTTAAAAATAAAAACTGAAAACACTGTTCTACTGCAGTACATCCTCCGAAGCTCTGCAACGCCGGATGCGTTACTACTATTGCCTGATCCTGTGATACGCTGCCGGGCCTCCGGGATGCCGGTCACATGGCTGTGTTATACCTGATTGTCACGCTGCCGGCCTCCGGGTTGTAGGCGCAGGAAGCTGTGTACTGTCTTTCCTATGCAATAAAGCAGTTTTGACCACAAACAAAAAAATATATATATATATTGCTAGTGGCAACAGCACTCATTGTGCCACCAACTAAAATAGCCCTGTTTAACATGTCTTGGGACTGCCACTGCAGCCTGTAGTGCAGTTTTTTAAACTGCTGTTTCGACCTGGCAAAAGAAACCTCTTGCCAGGCCTAAGCCTTCCTTTATAATACTTATGTCATCATTAAGGTATGGCCAAAAGTCTTATAGAAAATGGAGCATGGTATCTAAAAATTAGTACATGGGTTTTTAAGTTTTATATGTACTGACAGTGAAAAACTCCTAAAGTCGTCTTTTCACTATAGTAAGGTGATCTCTCCCATAGACTAACGCATGGTTACCTTATGTCACTTAATACATGATATATTCCGTTGGGAACATATATAGAAATGCCTCTTGCAATTATAATTTAAAATTCCCTTAAATGGTAAGGTCAGATTTTATGTTAGTATTCTGAAAAAGCCACTCTTAGAAAGTTTTCTGCCTAATCCATATGTGCCTTTCTGCCAGTTCACATGACTGTGAATGCCTCTCTTGTGGTGTGCTGTGTATTCCTTCCAGACATGGGGACAAAAATGCCTGGGTGTAGATGGAGTGGCCCTTCATGACAGGATGGCTAGGGAGGAGTTGTGTCCTCAACGAATTACACTTTAATTGACCCTGCCTGCAGCATACACAAAGGAACCTGACACCAGGCCAGCCCTTGCCTATAGACCATAGACAGTTTGAAGCCATAACCGGGGGAAGGGGAAGAACTGGCCAGAACATGTTTTGGAGTAGGCCAGGGTTTGCCTCACCTAAAGGCTGGCACTGGGTATAAATGTGGCAGCTTCAGAACCTCTCATCAGTGCTGAGGGTGGGCGGAACTTAGGGAGTTTCATTCCACGGGGTTATATAAAAACGTTGCAAGATTCCGCTGAGTTCTGCCAAAGAGCAAAAAATATTCAGCCCATGCTGCAATTTAATATGGGTAGCACAAGCAGCGCTGAAAAAATCAGCACAAACAGCACCATACATTGTACAAGAGTGCGCAGCCATTCAAGTTCATTTTGCTGCCGCTTGAGTAGAAAACCTACTCTGCAGTAACAAATCTACTCATGTAGTAGCCCTCTGACCATGACCGCCCACGTTAGGAAATTGTGCTAGGGGATGCCAAACCTCACTCACATTTTCTGGAGTCTCACAGGAGAAACATATGGACACTCAGTGATTGAGGGAAATTGTCCAGAACTCTACATTAAAAAATAAAGCAGAATGACCAAAATTCAACCAGTTCCACGGGTGGAATGGAACATTCCGCCCACCCCTAATGAGAACACTCCTGGACCCGAGAAAGATTCATAATAAGGGCTGCCCTGCTATCTGAAGAAAGAAGATTGAACCTATTTGCTTTGAACCTAGGCTCCCCAGAAGTGACTCAATTCAATTCAAAACTTTATTCGGAAACATGTAAATCATGTCCATAAAAGTACATACATACAATACATGTTAAAAGAAAAATACGCTTGACAATCGCAATCCGCTAAAATACAGTATGGTACATATAACTAATCAAGTGACACACTAATAAAAAATAAAAAAAAATAAAAAAAGGTTTCCAATAGATAAAATGTTTTAAGAAATTTGTATATTTGTTTTTTAAAAAATCATGCTTTTCCTATAGCTAATGGCCCTAAGTAAATAACTAGCCGTATAAAAACAGATGTCAGGATGATGCAAGTTAAAAAGTAATTTCATTGCCGCTTTAACAGTTCTGGCTCCAAATTTAATAAATAAAGGTTTTAAAAAGAATTTACGACATTCACTATACAGGTTACATATAAGTAAAAAGTGCTCTGTGCTTTGTTCTGAAATATTGTCGCACCGACATGGACCTGTAGGGCGCATCTTAATCTCAGGGAATGCAACCAATAGGTGGACCGTACCCATCCTCATCCTGGTGAGAACAAACCGGTGTTGCCCTTTGGTTACCTGGAGGAGGTAAGGGTGTAGGCCCACAAATTCGTTCAAATGGTTATAACGTATACAGGTGGAAAGTTTAAGATCATCCGTGGCTCGTCTTTCTGCACAATAATTTAAGAAAATTGATTTCAGACTCTCTTTAGAGAGATCCGAAGCAGAACAGTGATCTAATGTAACGTTAAACCCAAACACACTAGAGAAGGATTCAATTGTGTATTTAATCCATGGGATTTTGAGAAAATAGTCTAGACGTAAACAATCCTCAATGATGGCCCTATTAAATGAGGTTTCGTCTTTCATCCAGACCGAACGCCACAACATCAGAGGTCTCAATAATAATAGATCATTTAGATGATGTAGTCCTAATTCTTTGTGGACCAAACTATTAGCAGTGGAGGTCGGGAGACACAGTAATTTTTTCAGAAATGTATTCTCTTCTACCTGTAGAGATTCTACCCTGGATACCCCCCATACCCCTGCTCCGTAGAGGGCAGCCGAGAGACACCTAGCTTCAAAGATCTTAAGCATTACTTTAGGCCTTCTACTACCTAATTTACTTGCAAAAGCAAATATTCCATTGGCACTCCTGATCATTTTGTCGCGCACCACCTTGTGCTCGACATCCCAACGGCCATTTTTGGAAAAGTTAACCCCCAGGTAGCAAAAATTTTCCACACACTGTACCACTTGGCCATCAATGAGATACCTATAGGGCTTTTTAGTTTTGACTTTACTAGCTCCACACTCCATCACATATGTCTTGCTTTTGTTAATGACCAGCTTTCTTTTTTCAATAAAGGCCACAAATTTATCCATCAAAAGCTGTAGACCCCGGGGAGTCCTAGAGAGCAACACAGCGTCGTCCGCATAGAGTAACACGGGGATGGTACTTGTGTTTACTCTAGGGGCGTCCGCTGGTGCCTTCTTCAGGATCGAGTCTATTTCATTAATAAACAGAGTGAAAAGCAAGGGTGCCAAAACACACCCTTGTCTGATACCTCTCCTGACCCTAAATTTGACTGTGCATTCGCCCGAAGGCCCGTACCGGACACTCGAGCTAAGCCTCTCGTATAGACGGGCCAGGAAATATATAATTTCCCTAGGTGCTCCCATTTCTAGCAAGGTAGTCCATAGTATGGCGTGATCCACCAGGTCAAAAGCGCTGCTCAAATCAGCGAAACAGAGGTAGAGTGAACCATTTTTTGCTCGGGTATATTTCCCTATCAGGAGTTCCAGGTTTAAGCATTGTTCAATGCAACCTCTTCCTTTCCTGAACCCGTATTGGCAGTCTGTCATTATCTGATTAGACTTTGCCCACTCTTCTAATCGGACGAGGAGTACACGGCTCATAATCTTGACGGACGAATCCAACAGTGAAATTGGCCGGTAATTTTTAACGTTTCCTCGGTCCCCTTTCTAGTGAATCGGAACTATAATAGATTCAGACCAGGTGCACGGGATAGTACAGCGAACCGCAGCGTTAAAAACTTTGACTAGTACTGGCCCCCAAGTCTCAGGTGCGAATTTGTACACATCAACTGGGACACCGTCGGGTCCCTGGGCCTTACCGCCCTTGCTTGCCCTGATACTACTTAGGACCTCCTGTAAGGTGATATCTAGGTTAAGTACTGGCCAAGAGCAACTTATCGGCAACGTTACCGTATTAGGATTAAAAATGCCAGAAAAATGCTGTACCCATGATTCCTTACCCACGTTTGAGGTTAACATGGGAAGTTTATCATCTTTTAAAAAGGGGCTGTTTACTACTGCCCAAAAAAGAGTACAATTATTCGATACAGCCGCTAGATCAAATTGCTCCCAAGCTTCCTCACGTAGTTCAACTTTCCTTTGCTTAAGAGCTAAATTATAGTCAGATCTAAGCTTAGCTACAACTGTTTTGTCTCTAGGTTTAATGGATAATGCCTTTTTTAGTGTCTTCAGTGCCACAGTACATGCATTATTAAACCATCCCCTCGCTTTATTATTAAAATTTCCAGCAGACCTAGTAAACTTACCACTAATAAAAACATTGATTTTTGTGAAATGAAAAATACAGGCCTCCATATTTGGTTTCTCATCAATAATTGAAGTAATGTCATTTAGGCAGCATGAGATAATGCAATTAGAAGTTACTTCCGCTTTATCCCCTGCCCACCTTATTCTGAATCCGTTCGGCCTATATACCTCAATGTTTGTGATAGGGCTACTATCTGGAATTATACAAACTTCCCAAAACCTAGTTTCAATAACAAGACAGTTATGATCACTGACCATGTGGTCTACAACCTTGACATCAGAACTAAAATGAGCTAATTCGGAAGACATGCAAATAAAATCAATAACAGTGTTCGCCCCTCTCCCCACAAAAGTTGGCAAACTATCACCCTTCCCATCCTGCTCAATCTCTAGGATCTCCAAATCGTAGGCGAGTAGGAAGGAGTTCAGAGTTTCTCCATATGTATTGTGTTGGAAATGTGTAGCTGGCTCTCCAACACGATTCAAAGTACCACACAACTTTTGGTTAGAGAGAGGGCAAACAGAAATGTTAAAATCTCCAACATATATGAACTCAAAAACTGTATTAGAAGCTTTCATCAATTGTTTGATTGCGACGTCTAATTCTAAAATAACCGTGTGTCTGCTGGCATCAAAAACATTATTATACATATTAATCAACAGAGTGTTTTTGTCTGCCTCATCAACTAACCACAGCAGTTGGGAATTATTGCCCACAGTGATATGCTCCTTCACCCTAATTCGCATTTTCACAGAAATCAGAATTAGCAAACCACCTTTGGCCCTCCCTGAGGTAGTTGCCACTGCTGGTAACTCATGTGCTACAAAACCATCAAGGCCCTTAAAATTTAGACACCAGGTCTCTTGTAAACATAAGATATCAAATGTTCTAATTAGTTCTAACCACCCTAATATTTCTAATTTAGAAACTAGTCCTGCTATATTCCAACTAGCAATAATGCAAGTTGTTGATGCCCCCTCTAGGGTATTGCAAGATGTACCCACAGACTTAGGCAATATACTACCAATAGTATTAGGGGACTGATGTAAATCTACTCCTGCAACCACTTCGGCAAACTCATGTCTGGCCTCTTGTCAATCGCAGTTATTAAGACCAGACAGGGCATCATATCTATTGTGCAATAGCATGCTTGGTACTAGGGGGGATGCCCAGCGGTTATGCATATTCAAGTTGTTATCCCATCCTAATGCTGGTGTTTTTGGTAGGGTTACATTTTGCTGTTCCCCATGGAAGAATTTTAATGTTAGGGGGACCACCGTACCTCTTCTACGCTGGGGTGGAAGAATATGTGTTAGAACATTAGGAAGTACATCGGGGTGTGCAAATGTTACCTCCACACAGTCCCCTTTAAATCTTTTGGGGCGATTCCCTATCCAGGGAACACGTTTAACTGCTTTGATATCATGCGCCAGTTGCTGTAACCCACCAGGCGCTAACCTCATATTACCTGAGAGCCAGTGAAGGGCCTTACTACTCAAAGAGCTGGATGACTCGGTAGCACCGTCATCCAACAGGGGTACATTAGCTAACACCAATACAACAGGTGAGGCTTCCTCAATAAACTGCAGTGGGTCTGTACCGTGAACTTGTGCTTGTGGTAAATTTACTATCAACGGACGCCCTTCTGCTGTTGTTATATTGTGATTAACTTCCGGGGCCAGCATATGGACTGAATTGGTCAGCACACCAGATGTCCCTTCTCCGGCTTGATTAGCCCCTTCGGTAATATTTCTTGTTAATAATAAAGTGTTAAGACTACCTATTTCCTCAGTCAACTTTGTTTGCACGCCTCCAAGTCTTTTTACTTCCGCCTGCAGTTTATCTATTTTAGAGATCAGAGGTTTTACAATTTCAATGAGTTTACCCTCTACAACCTCAAGCAGTTTAGCAAACATTTCGTCATCTCCTCTGTTTCTTATAGTCCCTTCCCCTACTGCCTTTTGGGGAGCTCTCGAGGAACCTGGGGATAATGTTCTTTTTCTTTTCACTCTTGGCCTTTGACCGCCCTGCTTCCGCTGATTCTTCACACAGGCGCGCACAGGCCGGGGTGTGTGCTCAATCAGTGGTAGATCATCCTCCACAGGACCAGTTACAGTTTCTGGGTCTGAATCAATAACATTATCAGAGTCTACATCCAGAATAACAGGGGATGCTAGCATGATCAAGGGCTGGCTGTCAGACTCAATCATAGGTGATGCATTTGGTGAGACCCTGGTTTCCACCAACACGAAGGGGCTATCCTCAGCTGACAGCGGTAAAGTAGGGCTTAACCTGCGCAAATCTGGTGACTGGCTTAGCCCAAGTGATTCCCTCCTTTGTTCATTTATTTTCTTTACTGTTTGCACAACATAATTATCCATGGTATTTGTGGGCAGAGCA
The DNA here is from genome assembly GCF_964261635.1 of Lissotriton helveticus. Taxonomy (NCBI): domain Eukaryota; kingdom Metazoa; phylum Chordata; class Amphibia; order Caudata; family Salamandridae; genus Lissotriton; species Lissotriton helveticus. Next base: position 870,326,716 of record NC_136068.1, on the reverse strand, counting down.
GCAGGTTTCTTTTTAGTCGTCATCTATATATCACACGGTTGACAAACAACACAGCAACAGAGTCTTACTTGTAGACGCGTCTCTGATGAACCAGGGGGTCGAGCCCTGCCCCTGCCTCCTCCTGCCGATGAGGGCCGTAGAGGGCCCGCCCTTGTCCCGGGCTTCTCCCGCGCGCGACTCGCGTGTGCGAGAGGCGTTCCCTGCTGATAAGGCGCCTCCTGGCGCGTGGGCGTCGTCACACCCGCCGCGTCCACCCCCGGGGCAGCTGGGTGATGTAGTTCCCCAGCTGCTGCTGCACCGGGTGGATAGCGGTGGATGGCGGTATGGGCGCTGACCCTCTGGCCGTTTCCCTCACGGCGCGGTTTGTAGAGATTAGGAGCCGGTGAGCTGGAGCAAGACCAAAGCGAGATGGCCGTTTCCCTCATGGCAGGCAATGCGGCGTCTGAAGTGTCCCAAGAGCGCTTCGGCGCTCCCTGCTGATAAGGCGCCTCCTGGCGCGTGGGCGTCGTCACACCCGCCGCGTCCACCCCCGGGGCAGCTGGGTGATGTAGTTCCCCAGCTGCTGCTGCACCGGGTGGATAGCGGTGGATGGCGGTATGGGCGCTGACCCTCTGGCCGTTTCCCTCACGGCGCGGTTTGTAGAGATTAGGAGCCGGTGAGCTGGAGCAAGACCAAAGCGAGATGGCCGTTTCCCTCACGGCAGGCAATGCGGCGTCTGAAGTGTCCCAAGAGCGCTTCGGCGCTCCCTGCTGATAAGGCGCCTCCTGGCGCGTGGGTGTCGTCACACCCGCCGCGTCCACCCCCGGGGCAGCTGGGTGATGTAGTTCCCCAGCTGCTGCTGCACCGGGTGGATAGCGGTGGATGGCGGTATGGGCGCTGACCCTCTGGCCGTTTCCCTCACGGCGCGGTTTGTAGAGATTAGGAGCCGGTGAGCTGGAGCAAGACCAAAGCGAGATGGCCGTTTCCCTCACGGCAGGCAATGCGGCGTCTGAAGTGTCCTCCTAAAGTCGTCTTTTCACTATAGTAAGGTGATCTCTCCCATAGACTAACGCATGGTTACCTTATGTCACTTAATACATGATATATTCCGTTGGGAACATATATAGAAATGCCTCTTGCAATTATAATTTAAAATTCCCTTAAATGGTAAGGTCAGATTTTATGTTAGTATTCTGAAAAAGCCACTCTTAGAAAGTTTTCTGCCTAATCCATATGTGCCTTTCTGCCAGTTCACATGACTGTGAATGCCTCTCTTGTGGTGTGCTGTGTATTCCTTCCAGACATGGGGACAAAAATGCCTGGGTGTAGATGGAGTGGCCCTTCATGACAGGATGGCTAGGGAGGAGTTGTGTCCTCAACGAATTACACTTTAATTGACCCTGCCTGCAGCATACACAAAGGAACCTGACACCAGGCCAGCCCTTGCCTATAGACCATAGACAGTTTGAAGCCATAACCGGGGGAAGGGGAAGAACTGGCCAGAACATGTTTTGGAGTAGGCCAGGGTTTGCCTCACCTAAAGGCTGGCACTGGGTATAAATGTGGCAGCTTCAGAACCTCTCATCAGTGCTGAGGGTGGGCGGAACTTAGGGAGTTTCATTCCACGGGGTTATATAAAAACGTTGCAAGATTCCGCTGAGTTCTGCCAAAGAGCAAAAAATATTCAGCCCATGCTGCAATTTAATATGGGTAGCACAAGCAGCGCTGAAAAAATCAGCACAAACAGCACCATACATTGTACAAGAGTGCGCAGCCATTCAAGTTCATTTTGCTGCCGCTTGAGTAGAAAACCTACTCTGCAGTAACAAATCTACTCATGTAGTAGCCCTCTGACCATGACCGCCCACGTTAGGAAATTGTGCTAGGGGATGCCAAACCTCACTCACATTTTCTGGAGTCTCACAGGAGAAACATATGGACACTCAGTGATTGAGGGAAATTGTCCAGAACTCTACATTAAAAAATAAAGCAGAATGACCAAAATTCAACCAGTTCCACGGGTGGAATGGAACATTCCGCCCACCCCTAATGAGAACACGCCTGGACCCGAGAAAGATTCATAATAAGGGCTGCCCTGCTATCTGAAGAAAGAAGATTGAACCTATTTGCTTTGAACCTAGGCTCCCCAGAAGTGACTCCAAGGGTGAGTTGGTTGACCTGTTTGAGCTATAGAGACACAACAACCTTACAGAGGCCTCCTTGCAACTGCCCAGCTGACCAGCACCAACTTGGCCTGGCTGATCCCTTTCTTGGAGCCTGGCTAGCCTCAGAGTGTACTCTTCCTACTTTTAAATGAAGTGAAAGGAGAAAATCTAGTAATGTTGAGCTTCTAACAATCACAAGCAGATTCTTCACATGAAGAAACGACAGTCTGCGATGCCCCCATCATAGAGCTCCAGTGATGACCTGCTCTTCGCATCAGCGATGACCACCTGTGGCAACAAAGACTGCTGCATCGCTCGCCAATGTAAAGCTCCAATAGCTACCTGCTCTTTGCGCAGTGACCACCCATGTCAACTTCCAACACGAAGCTTCAATGTCGACCTGCCCTTCAAGCTGACAATGGTCTCCATTTGGTCCCCACCAATGAGTAGCTCCAGCTAAGGCTCCCCACAAGGACTTGGACTGTCAGAAGGTAAACTCTACACCGGGATTAAATAGGCCCCTGTTTCTGACCTAGGCTCCATCATAGTCAGCATGAACTTGTGACTTTGACCCAGTCCAGCATGACCCGATACCCTCACTCTGGTTTTATTGATTGGGTTTTTGCCAGTTTGGTGTCATTTTAGTTATTACATTTTACTCTATTTTTCAAATTTGGTTTCGGAATTGTGTTGTGTTTTACTTTATTACTGTTTGGATGCTATATAAATTCTTTATACATTGCGTTTAAGTTAAGCCTGACTGCTTTTTGATAAGCTACCAGAAGCTTAAGTCCAGGTTTATTTAGTGACTTTTGCAGTTTAGACTGACAAGAATTGTGTTTTTGCTTGAGAGGAGCTCTCACCCACCTCAGTTAATAACCCAATTTATTAAAATTCCAATATATGATAAAGCTATGGGCACGGCGCATGGACCTATTTGCTCTCCTATCAACAGAATGTGTCAGCCTTTGTCCGTCATCATTAGCTAACCAAATGTGTTACGATTTATAGGCTTTTCAACTTCTTAACATGCCGAAAGAGGTCACATCAGTCATTCTGTCTGTGTCTGTTACAATCATATTGATTTGGAATAAATGTTGCCCATTAAAAGTACCTACCCATTGGCTTATAAAATATTTTAACGTTCTAGTTTTTATTTATTTGTATTTTTTTAAAGTGGGCTGCTATAGACGTGAATGAATTGATGGATGGATGTTGGAAGCATATTTATATTGCCTGAGGACTAAATGAGCAAAGCGATGGATCTGTCCTTCATGGAATTGGTTGACCTGTTTATAAAGGGAAAAACTGCCTTGTTAAAAAGTTAAAATAATAACAAGTGAAGTAATATAGACATGCCTGGGGCTTCATAATAATTATTTGGCTGTTACAGAGGTGATAAGCTCAATTTACGCTTTAGCCCTATCCTCCACAGGCCATGTCAGAATTAGTTTCCACGAGATTCTCCCACACCACCTGTAATGACTTACCGTTTCTTAGTCCCTTCAGTGGGTATTAATGAGGATTTGTGTCGCAGTTACAAGTAATTGTCAAGAAGATATACTTTGTGTTTCTGCTTCATGTGCTGAAGGTTAGTCATAATACAGTGCTACCCACATCATTAAAATTCTCTTCCACACATCATCTGACTCACACGTTATAATCTATCAGAACACCTGTTTTCTTCACAATGGCCACAAGGCTGCTGAAAACACTGTGGTATTTAGCATTCAATAATAAGTATAAGATATGTATTTTGACACTTCAGAATTTCTTTTCAAAGTAAACGGAAAATCTTGATTTCAACACTCATAGTGTTATTTGCATTTTTAGAGTATATATTTAAATTTAAAATCATTTTCCCACCTTTCATGAATAGAAATGTGACAATTGCTATAATTATCTCAACCACATTCAGAGTTCTGCAACCTTTATTAAAATAACGTTCTTCTATGAAAGTTTTCTATTGGCCTGTCGCAAAACCTGCAAGCAAAATTTATCTCTAAGCATTTAAATATATGTCATATAAATATATCTAGCCAAAGACATAATTTCTTTAACATACTTCACAGTCAAATATGTGTTACCTTATCAAGCAAGATGGTTAGAGGAAACTCACATTTCAAAATGATTGTTGCTTTTCAGCAAAATGTTGCAACTTAATAACGTAATACAATGTTAAACATGCAAATTGCACCAATTTTCAAGCAAAGCACCCTAAAAATAGTTGTTGATCACTCTACAGTAAATATGTATTTTTTATTCTATACAACAATTTTGCCTGAAATGATGCATAAAGATCATCTAAGGAAGGTATCATAATGATATCATAATATTTATATTGACAAGTATTTACTGATAAGTACCTATAAAAGGTGTAACACTTACTTTAGGAGCACTTTCCAGATTGTTATCATGCTACTCCATGGGAGCCCAGAGTTTGTAAATTAAGTCATGAGGAATGGTGTGTCTTGGCATGTTTTTTTAATGCAGTGTCATGTATTTTTTGCTATTTTTCTCTTGCAAATGTATCATGCATATTACCTACTTAGGAAGCCTAATTTTCATGCAGTTGGGATATATGGGTTATTTCAGACCATTATGACTTTGTCTTGCATGTGGCTACTACAGTGGTTTTACTGTTTTTAGCATAGTGGTCATGTCAATTCTACACATTTTTCACACAATTAGAATACATTTGTTTATAAGAATGCCACAATAATATCCCTTAGTCTGATAAATGTTGTTTCAGGCTATAGAAAGTCTGATATTTAATTAACCAGACGATCTTCTGAAAATTAGCAGAACACTTAGGCCCTCATTATGATGTTGCCAGTCGGACCACTGACCACTATCGCGGTGGTCAGGAGACCGCCCGACAAGCATTTGCTGGCCCGACTGCTGAATTAGTATGGGACCACCTTGCTGACTGTTGGGAAGTGCTCTCTTACATGGCAGCTTGTGCTTCAGCCCAGAAAAAGGGCCGCAGGACCAGTCGCTTTGTAAAAGAGCACTTTGTGCATATCCATGCAACATGTGCCATGCACCATTTGGTGCATGTTACACGGGGCATGGGTGTGAGTGGGGCACTACATGTGTCCCTAGGACCAATTTGCATTGGCCCACAAGGGACTGGGGCCATGTTTGGGCCCCCAGTGTCCCTTTCTGACAGCCTTTTCATGGCGGTCAGCCCGCTATAAAAAGGCTGTGGGAAAGGAGCATCATATTCCTGATGGCAGTGCCTGCCTCAGCACCGCCGCCATTCAGGGATTGCGATTCTGACTCCGCCCTTTCGGGATCTATGCCAAGGCGGTGGTCTCCCCTCTGACAGCTTGTGTTCTGACAGCCGGTATTGAAATCCAGCTGTCAGACTGCAGGGCTGTCTTTTGGTCGGACTGCCACCAACAGCCTGTTAGTGGCGGTCCGACTGACATCTTAATGAGGGCCTTAGTAATGCAGGTATTCAGCTAAATTTCATGGGAAGGAAGAACATCATAAATACTAGAAAAGATAGGTCCATGCAGCGTAGAAATGTATTTAATATAGATTCATAATTACTCTGTTGGTTGAAAAAGATGTTATTGAAATCGATCAAAGGTATTGTGGACTTGCACACACTGGACAGTCATGCACTACCCTTTTCCTATGAGATGCTATTGGAACCAAGAGGGAGAAGTGGAGGAAAACAAAATAGCTCCATCTCAAAGGTTACCCTTAAAGGTCTACCTCTACAACGTGCAACGTTCACACTCAACATCTGTGCAGTCACTCCCAAAAGGGGCTTCCTCACTGGTGTGGTGTGTAATACGTCAGCTCCAAGAATCAACACCAGTTTTAAAAACTGCCATGAAATCAGTACCCACAACCCTGACAGTTGCTTGACAGTGAGCAGTGGTCACATTGGAGTTGGGGAAGTACTCCCAAATGTAGCAGTAACATGGGCTACCCCTTTTAAGTGCAGAGCGGGCAGGAGGCACCTGCAACTCTGTATCTTATTTGAATATCCTGAAAATATTGCATGTTGTACTAATGTTTAAAACTCCTTCCCTGAACAGAGGATTGACTTAGAAGATCTCAGAACCAGGTTTAAAGTAGTCACGATGATGCGAGTTAAAGTAGTAAAATGCATTGTTCAAGGGAATTTACTAACTTTCCATAGGTCTGTAAAACGAAGCCCAGGCAGAGGAAAATGTGTGGAAATTTCCTGGATTACCTACTGGGCAAATGTCACAGAGCGCATTGAAGCCCGCATTGTTTCCTCGATGTAGCATTTGAAAGTTTAGTTGATCAAAGCAAAGTCCCTAAAATGCAATATTAGATTTCCAGAGAATGCCTGTCTGTGGCAGACTGAGGACGAAGACATGAGCTTGTGGATAGTCACTGCAACACTAATGGAGCACAGAGTGAAAGCTGATTACTGTAATCCTGCAGTGTTATCTCATCAAAGAGTGGATTAAAGGCAGTCTTTCAGCTGAGAGGTATGAATAAACATGTCCAAGTATTGCCTTTGTCATTGATAAATGGAGGTTTCAGATGAGGGTGCTTTGAAACTCTATAAAGAGAGCAGTTAAAAGGCAGCCTACCAGAGTGGTGGCTCTTGCACCGGGACACTCTACACATTTCTAGTAAATCCCTGATGTAAATTACATTTCTAGCCTAATATTTTGTTTGCCTACTGAAGGGAATGCAGTTAATAAAACAAATCTCTCAAAATATGCGTTCTATAGCTCCATAAAAATATGCATTGAAATCTTACTGGAGCAGGAGAAATGTACAGGTTTTTTTTTAAGAACCTCAGTACACCGCAAACCTATGATCTTCTAGAGAAGCTAGTTTTATCAAACTCGGTAAACCAGCAATAATGGCTTTCAATGTTAAAGTAGTAATAGGGTGACTAAATTACATTTATGCGCAGCATATGAATGTTTCAGGTAATGTGAACATATAGCAGTTGAATAAATGCAAAAGGTTTTTCATCCTATAACTAGCTGCATGACTGCAGCATAGGTTGTTTGTGCTACATGACTGGTGAGTACCACAGCAGGATTATGGCCTGGAGCACAGTTTGTCTCCATGCATATATGCAGGCCCCATTCTAATGAGGGATTTATTCCTTCTCTTGGTCTTGCTGCAATGACTGCTTGATTGGAGTCCATGGTGAAGATCTACTGGGGCATATTCTTCTGCACAGTTCCTCAACATCGAGGTATTTTCCTGTTGCTGGTGGTACTTCAGATACTTGCCCGATAGGAGGATTTGGTGTATCTCACTTGGGCCACTGGATCCTTTTTACACAATATCTCCTTCTCCCTGTCGCCACTCTCGGTGTTCCACATAAGTGGTTTGCAACTTGACACTCTGCTACTAATAACAGCACCCAAAATGTGGGGCCTAATGAGCATGCACAGTATTCACTGATATCTGCCCAGAAGGACAAGCAGAGTGGTAGAATGGCAGGATGGGAATATTGTAGAATATAAGGGAAATCTTATGCAATTTGGAAATGATCAGAATAACTGATATTCAGACAATTCTCAATACCACACTTATTCCTTTTATGACTGCTGTAGCATGTGTTGCTATTAACCAATTTAACTGCACTCAATTTACCAACCTAGTATGGCTGAGTTGACCTAGCTGGGATTCAGACATGAAGGTCACAGCAGGAGTCAACAGCAGGCATTATCTCACTGAATACTCCTGATGGCTAACAAAATAGTATACGACTATAAAAGCAATGCTTAATGGATCACCCCACTTGTATTTCATTAGCAGTATGAGCCCCCTGTGCATTACTCAATGAGCGAGGGTGTGCTGCTTGTTGACCGCAGGCTGCATATTGGTGCCTTAATTAAAATACATTGAAGCTCTGGCTATCTCTTGTATGTGATCTATGTGTGTGTGGTGTTCAGGGTTTTTTGGTAATGAAAATAGAAAAGTTTTATGCATACAGATTTCTACACAAGGGGATTCCTACACAAGAAGACAGACTTTTAATTGAAACTAATAAAGCAAAGACTCGGACATGAGGTAGTGTGGGTTTAATCTTAACTTTATCAGCCAAAAAGAGACATTCACCAAGGAAGTTTAAGAATTCATGGCACCTTGTGCCATCTTTGGGAGAGCAGGGTAAAAGAACCTTGATAGTAAGGAAGTTCCAGTGTTGGAAACACAAAACAAATACATTCTTGTGGTAAGGAAAGATTATCCACGCTTGTGTGCAGAAAAAATAAATCACATTCAAGTGGTTTTACTGCTCAGGACATCATAGGAGAAGACCACAGACATTATACATCCACCAGAACCAGTGTCATGTTGATGAAATGTATATCTCATGGGGACATTATTTGTTACAAACCAGGGTGGGAATGAGAATATCATCAGGGACCGGATCATGTACCCCGCAGGCAGTTTTAAACTAGATCCAGGCCAGTTCCATTGAAATATGCTGAATTTGACCCAGTGTTATTTGCTGACAGGGACATATTGAGCAATTCCCACAGATTGTCTGCTTTTTGTTTGGAGCGGCAATTTGCAGGGAGGGAGTGGGGTATCTTGCTCCTTTTGTTGCAGTCTCATCCTGGTTTGGGACTATCTGAGGACTAACTCCTAGATGCTAATGCAATGAAAGAAAATAAAAACCCTATGTTTGTTAGCACATCAAAGGTGCTTGAGAGAAAGAGATATTATGCACTTTAAGAATGTCAGATGTATATGTCTGCAGGAGTCATTACACAAATAACGATTTAAATAGCTCTCACTGTTTTATGTATTTAATTTCTCTGATGGCACTGCTCTTCCCAGTATGTGTGCTTTACAACACACAGACATCATACAGACACCATGAATTACACAAGGCTGTATCCCTGCTCATCCCAGCATGTGTGCTTTACAACACACAGACACCATGAATTACACAAGGCTGTAAATTAATGTTCTGGAAATTATACTTAAGACAATGTAGGTTACAAAGTGAAGGAGTCACATGGCATTCATACAGGTAGGCATTACGACATGGTACAATTGCTTGGTCTGCAGAAACACAAATCCAGGATTTAAAACATAACACAGTTTTTGAGATTGTCTGTATTATTAAGATTTTATCACTACCGAAAATAACCCTTTGTTAGCAAACTTAGAAGAGGAAAACATTGAGAAGAAACATAAGGTTCTAAACCTATGACTTGCAATTAGAAAGCTGGTCCCTGATGCTGATTCATAACTGATTATGCTATATTAGATGGATGATAACTTATGAAATGAAAGTAACAAAAAGATATCTGTGACAAAATCAGTAAGACACTGAACTATCTACAATATATACAAATCTGTGGTCTGCATGCTGCACAATGTGCTTTGCAGAAGGCAGATGAAATCTTCATGCTTCTTTATGATTAGGCTAAATTGTGACGAAAGAAAACACATATACCTCCAGCAAGTGCATATACCTCCAGAGTTATCTTATTGACATTATTACCGTCTGAAAATTGCTATCCACACAATGATCTCTGGAAAAGGTGCCTTAACCCCATAAAATACGTTATAATTTCTTTGTGGCAGAGTTTAATACATAATAAATGTATAATTTGACTGTCAGACTCCACTTTTCATAACACCCCCCCTAGTGACTTCACACTCTTAATGCTGCCACACCGTGACCTTCAATTAATAGGATCCCAATTTTTTTTTCCCGTTTCAAGCACTGTACAAAACATTATGACAGTGCACAAGATATAATTTGTAAGTTAATATAACTATCCTTACTGTGGCTCATCTTTCTCTTTCTTTGGCTTTTTTTACTAGCTCATACTAGTCCAATTGTTTAGTCCTTTTACTCGCATTCCGAAGCCACGTGATGCTCTCCCATTTGAAAACTTACAAATTACCACAGTAATCAGATATTTAAACATTTATTTTTTATTTCTGTGGCCTGTGATTACTACTACATTAAAGTATGTCCAGATCCATGGTAAGGCTAGCACAGTTTAAATAGCTTCCAATTATATTTATTGAGTGCGTAAGACAGCATTTGTGCCCTGCCTCCCACACTTGCATCAGCATGACAGGCCATGCAACAATGTGGAAATGTAAGCTACTGTAGTAGTGCACCTTTATGAGTGCTATCAACCAGGCAGAGTGGGGATGGGGTAGTATTGATGGGAACTCTGAAAGACTGCTGTTTGTCTCACAGGTCCTGCCATGGTAAAGTCGTCCCACTGACGATGCAGGGTCCAAAAGGACGTTGTGGATACTGTGAGAACCCAAATTTGCCCCGATTCTTCAAGGGATCTTGCCGTAGTTTGTGGTTATCTCCATATGTGCAGCTCTCCTCGTAGTAAAATGTGGCTAGGGCATACCTAGTGTGGCCTAATCTGTGTTGCCTGCCTACACCCCAACACTAAGTCACCTGAACACTTCTAATTAACACTCAGTATGCCTTGGTACAATTAGAAGTGGGATTGTAGATGATGGTTGACGGAGAAGTAGTTAAAGGATCAAGCTATAAGGCACAGCAGGGCTCAAGTTCTAAAACAAAGTGAGGGGACTCACCAAGTTAGGCGGAATGGGTGACATCACTTCTCGTGACTTCGCCATGTGTGACATCACAGGAAGTGACATCATGGTGCATGGAATTGCATGCAGCTTCACAACCCATGACCTCACATAAGTTTAGCAGGTCTATCATGAGTACATTTGAGTGCATTACAATATCTAACAAATGAGATTTTGCATCAGAGTTGTGCCAAACTATTAATGTAAGCTGACGCAAAAGTTGGGCGGAATGTGGCAGTAAATCTGTTCTGCTTAATTGGTTACTTAGGACCCTTCCACTCAAAGGAAAAGAGTGTCACCTCAGGAGTCCCCCAGGGCTCCATTTTGAGCCCATTACTCTTCAACATTTATATGGTGCCCCTCATTTATTTGATTGAATCCCATGGGATAAAGGTAACATCATACGCCGATGATACACAATTGATTGTATCCCTGGACAAAGACTCCGGTTCGGCTGAACAAAATTTTCGGAACTGTCTTGTGGACGTTTTTCAATGGATGAATGATAACTGTTTAAAATGTAGCTCTGAGAAAACAGAAATACTGCCCATTGGGAAAAATGTTAACTTTAATCCCAATGACTGGTGGCCAGAGGGAGCCGCTGCACCTCCGAGTTCAGTAGAAACGGCCAGGAATTTGGGCATTCTCTTTGATGCGTCATTATCTTTCGACCACCATGTAAGGAGTTTGGCCGGTAGTTGTTTTAATGTCATCAAATCATTGAAGAAATTCTTTGACTTTCTCCCTATTGATGTGAGAAAATCAGTGGCGGTGGCCCTTATACTCTCCCGCCTCGACTATTGTAATGGTCTTATGGCGGGAGTAAAGAAAACGACCTTAAAAAAACTACAAAGCGTCCAACACGCAGCGGCTCGTCTGGTACTGAAACTTCCCAGGAAATCATCTGCCTCTGCGGCGCTTCGGAAACTTCATTGGCTCTCCCTTCAAAAAAGGATTCTCTTCAAAATTTTGTTAACTTCTTTTAGAGCTTTAAACAACATCGGCCCCAAATATCTCATTAAAAGATACTCCCACTATTGTCCCACAAGACTTCTGAGATCAATAGGCTGTAATTTAGCCAATATCCCCTCTTTCCACTTCAAAACCAAAGGGGGAAAAACCCTCAGTGTCCTAGCATCTAGGGCATGGAATGGGATGCCAAAGGAGCTAAGGCTACTTGATCAGGAAACGCCTTTTCGCAACCAACTTAAAACTTGGCTTTTTAATCTGCCAGATGCTTATGTACTCCCTGCCATATAGATCTCACTTTTGTTGACCTCTCCGTTTTGATAGCGCCAGGATGCTCCTTACGGGGCGATAGTTTGTGCTTTATAAGTTCCAAAATAACATAACATAACATAGTCTGTATTTTAAAATATCTGATGGGGTTAAGGCACCTCCTACAGATATGTTTGTGTGCCAGATAAATCTCAGGGAATAATAATAATGGCAAGATAACTCTGGAGGATAATGTATTTGCTGAAGCTCTCACTCTCTCTCATCCCCATCGCTCCCTCGTTTGCTCTCTGCTGCCTTCTGCCTGCTGCAGTTAATCTCTGGAAGTGGAGAAATGTGACAGAGGCACTGGCATGAGTCATGGTCTTACAAAAATGGCCTCCAGTGGCTTCAGCCCACAGGTAAATGACCATAGCGGCCAATCTGTAAGCATTGAGGCTAATACATGAGCCTGCCTAAATAGGCAGACACACACTGTTGAATATCTCCTCTGGTGCCTCAGTTCGCTTTCATATTAGAGCCCTCCCCCCACAGCACTGACCCTGTGAGCAGCCAGAACCTCCTGGCTCGAATGACAACACCCCCATGCATTCACGAGACACCACAATCAAACATCTTAATTCATTGCTGCATTCACTGCCTCTCCATGTTGTTTAGCTGTTTTTTTTCCAGTTTCATGGACTTGTGGTAACAGACGTGAAGGACCCACAATTGGAAAAAAGCATTTGCAATGCAATAGGTCTTGCATTTGCAAGAGTTACAGCTATTGGCATTGTAACTGAAAATATCTTTTATCTATGTGTTTTGGTTTGGAGTGTAGTGAATGTATTTTTATGTTAAGTGGAATTATGTGGGTCGTATTGGAATTGTTAGTTATGGAATTGTATGGGATGGAATTGTGTGGTGTGGAGTATATTTGTTTAGTGGAATTATGTGGCATGGTGAATAGATAGTGGTGAAAATTGCACAGAATAGATAGAAAGGAAGACAGAGAGGGATAGGTAGCTTGTGCAAGTAGTAGTGAATAAACTCGAGCCAGAGAAACAGAACGAGTGTGCGAGAAAGAGAGAAGGAAGGGGAGAACAGACCACAGATGTATAAAGAGGGAGGACCTGTATGCAGAAGACACCCTAAGAAGAGGAGGAGAGCATGGGTTTGAGGGATGGTGCCTTTACAGCGCTGTGATTGCTCTGAGCTCTGTGTTTCGGTGCTCAAGCGTGGACTGAGAGCCTGGGTGAGCAAGACTGTTCTTGGGCCGGCCAAGCAGTCATTGCGCACTTAAGAAGGTGCTCCCACTCCTCCCCTGCCCCGCCCCCTCACGCAAAGCTGCGGAAGTAGGAGAAAAATAAAATGATAATTGTGCAAGTTATTATCATTTTATTTTCCCTTTGTTTCACTTTAAAAAAACAGTGGGCGATGCTACTCCTTCTTAGCAGAGGAGCCGACCCTGGTGGACTTGCTGGTGGTGGTATTTTGACCACCACTAGTAACACAATATAGAAGATTCTACAGGAGGATGCCATTGCCTCCTTCTGTATTGGCGGTATTTAAGGGTGGTAGTTTGATATATTTCCTTTTCTAGTATTTCTACCACCCTCTTAATGATAATACCCAATATTTTTAGCCCCGTATTTTCCAGTAAAGGCATTTTAATCGCATATTGTTTTTGATTCACAATGAGCGAAGGACGTTTGAAAGCAATGTTTTAACGGTATCCTCGCAAGATCCCTCATGAATGCTAACAACATCGCAATTCCATAGCAGTTCTGATAATTGATGCGAAAAATCTGAAGTCACAACCTCTTAAAGCCTTATCCTTTATTAACATTCTAAACTCATGTCAATTTCAATTTGAAATGAACAAAAGTTCAGCGCTGCAAACCAGCATGCTTCAGAAAACAATAGCGACTGTGCTAGGAAGACAAATGTAGTACACCCATAAGCTGTTGGTGCAAGGTTACATGCTCTGTAGATTCTCATTGCATCGGAAATATGAAAAGTGATGTGTTTAATCTCTTCGTTTCTTATTTAAAAATGAATTGCGCTGTACAACAGAAGCCTCATTAATCATGCATGCAAACACAATAGGCTAGTACAGATTCGCAAATCAATAGGATTAAGCTAATTGATATTACCACAAAAATAGACATTGCAATGAAGGTGACAAAAAGCACGTATGTATAATTCTGGCAGTTAAAATTCTCTTTTTGATTAGGCAGACTTGTCTCCAAGGTGGTGTTTTGTTTTTTACACAAGGCTCTGGCAAGTGAGACTTTCAGAATGCACTAACCATTTGACTGCTGATGACATCACAAGTTCACTTCTTTGTCCCACCCTCGCCCCCAACTTATCAAAAGTCTTTTATTTATCACTGAGCTCTATGGGAACGTCAATGAATTTATACTAAGAAAATTAAATAGGGCTATGTGTCATATTTACTTTGTGTTACTGCCACTGCCTTCAGTAACCTTTTTGATTAAGAGTAGCAAAGAAAATTGCAGGGGGCAAAGATTAAGCAATAGGTAGCAGCAGATCTTCCTAATTGACATCCAAGTCTGGATCTCGGTTAATTTTCTTCAACTAGCTGTAATGAAAACAGCACTATCATAAGAAAAAAGAGGCAGATGTTCATACGAATGGGTCTTATTTAGAGTTTTGCAGATGGGATACCCCATCACAAAAGTGGTGAATCCCCTATACAGCATATTACTGGTGCATTTTAACCTATTGCGTCATACAGCGGATAGGATAGTCATTAGCGGTGGCAGGAAAATTTAATTCCTACTGCAGAATTGACAGAACTTTTCGACTCTGCATTACTTTTGTAACACAGAGTTCTTGCCGCGGTGAGAGGGCTGCTTCTCGAGTAGATTTGCTGCTGCTCGAGTAGATGTTCTACTTGAGCAACAGCAAAATCAACTTGATTGGCCGAAGGCTCTTGCACATGCTCTTGCACACTCCATGGTGCAGTTTGTGCTGATTTTCAGTACTGCTAATGCTACTGCGACTAAATGGCAGTGCAAACAGTGTGACATGCATATTTCCAACTGTTGTAGTAACTCCATAGAATCTCGCTGAGTTTTTATGTAACTCCGAGGAATTCACAGAGTGAAACTCCATGAGTTCCGCCTACCCCAAATACTCATCACATTTTGACAAAGCATCCCAACCGCCAAACTGTAAATACGGCTATTAATGAACTAACTCAACCTACAAACTAAGTAATGTATAATGTTCTGATAGAGACTTTCCCGTCAAACATTATTTGTGACACTATACTGTGACCCACCTGATGTGCTTTATGTACTTCCAAGATAGCACGTCACAAGTTCCATCTTTCAACAAAAAATGGCAAGGGTACTACAGTATGTCACTATGTACAAGATGAAACATGGCCAGAGTGATGCATACCCCATAACTTCAAGCGCGAAAAGCCTTCAGGTTTGATGAACTATTAAACAATGATCTACAAGTGCCTTATAAAGTTTTTCCTCTTTCTGTCAGTCCATTGGGATCCCTGACAGAATATCGACCTGGGAAAATATCGATGAAAAAATATGGAATGACAGAATATTGACTTCCTATCTACAAACAGGTAAGTACAAAAATATCGAATTCAAAATATTGTTGTAAATAATATAGTTTGTAAAAATATTGAATTTTTTAAATGTCTTAAAGGTAATGTAAAATAATGAAATAATGAATATAATTAAGTAAAAAATACTTAAAAATACTTAAAAAACCTTAAAATTAACAAATAATGAATGTAATAAAAAAAATAAAAAAACATTTTTATTTTCTAATACATATATATGTTAACTAAATAAAAAATATTAAATATTTTTGTGTTGGATAGCTGGAGGGTAAAATGTCCTATTCCCACTCCAGTGAGCACCACAGTAGGGAAAGCATTGGATAGCGGGAGGGTAAAAATTACTACTCCCACTCCAGTGAGTGCAATAGTAGGGAAAGGGTTGGATAGCGGGAGGGTAAAAATTACTACTCCCACTCCAGTGAGTGCAACAGTAGGGAAAGTGTTGGATAGCGGGTAGGTAAAATTTACTATTCCCACTCCAGAGAGTGCAACAGTAGGGAAAGTGTTGAATAGCGGGTAGGAATAATTTACTATTCCCACTCCACCATATGTAACAGTAGAGAAAGTGTTGGATGGCGGGAGGGTAAAAATTACTATTCCCACTCCAGTGAATGCAACAGTGCAACAGCAGGGAAAGCGTTGGATAGTGGGAGTGTAAAAATGACTATTCCCACTCCAATGAGTGCAACAGTAGGGAAAGCGTTGGATAGCGGGTGAGTAAAAATTACTATTCCCACTCCAGAGAGTGCAACAGTAAGGAAAGTGTTGGTTAGCGTAGGGGTAAAAATTACTATTCCAACTCCAGTGAGTGCAACAGTAGGGAAAGTGTTGGATAGCGTAAGGGTAAAAATGTCTATTCCCACTCTAGAGAGTGCAACAGTAGGGAAAGTGTTGGATAGCGTAGGGGTAAAAATTACTATTCCCACTCCAGTGAGTGCAACAGTAGGAAAAGTGTTGGATAACGGGTAGGAATAATTTACTATTCCCACTCCACCAAATGTAACAGTAGGGAAAGTGTTGGATAGCGAGAGGGTAAAAATTACTATTCCCACTCTATTGAGTGCAACAGTAGGGAAAGTAATGGATAGCGTAGGGGTAAAAATGACTATTCCCACTCCAGAGAGTGCAACAGTAGGGAAAGTGTTGGCTAGTGTAGGGGTAAAAAGTACTATTCCCACTCCAGTGAGAGCAACAGTAGGGAAAGTTATGATTTAATAATTAAATATATACATACATGATTTTTCAATACCAATAAAATATTATTGAAAATCAATTACCAATTACAAATTATTTAATAATTAATTATTTCTAAATACCAATACATATTAATTAATACAAATGAATTACCTATTAATAATTAATTAACAAATTAATTATCAATACACAAAATAATTACAATAATTACTTAATTACAATTAAATCACTTTTCACCCTATTCCTCTATAAACCCACAACCCGCTCTGAATAATATAATAATACAATTAATATAGTTATTGATTAATCAATTAATACAAATTAATTACCAATTAATACAAATTATTTACCTATTAATAATTAATTAACAATATATTAATTATCAATAACAATAAATAAAATTAAATAATTACTTAATTACAATTAAATTATTTTCCACCCTATTCCCCTATCAACCCACTCCAAATAACAAATAATACAATTAATATATATTAATCAATTAATCAATGAATGAAAATTAATTACCAATTGATAAAAAATAATTACCAATTATTAATTAATTACAAATTAATTATTTATCAATACCAATAAATAAAAATAAATATTTACTTAATTACAATTAAATTACTTCCCACCCTATTCCCCTATTAACCCACAACCCGCTACAAAACTAAAACGCAAAATAAATTAAAAAATTATTAATAATTCCTAAAAATTAATACTTAATTTACCATAATTAAATTACTTCCCACCCTATTCCCCTGTAAACCAACAACCCGCTACGGAATTAAGTTATGCAAAAATTAAATAATATAAAATTCATTACTTTAAAAAAATGCAAATGTACATTACAAAAATAATACATACTTTTAACACGTATACTAACACTTAAAACACTATTAAAAAATCGATATTTTTAACAACTATAATATGACTGTTGATATTACTAACTTCGATATTATGAAAATCGATATTTCTTACCTAAATTTCGATATTGTGCACCACTATATTTTTGTGACTCGATATTATGTCCACTAGATATTGTGCCAATTCGATATTAAAAATTCGATATTGTGACTTTGCACCCTCCCTGGTCTCTCTCTAATGCTCAACATGCTCCATAATTTTAGCAACTCAACCGTTGCTTGTAAACCTGCCTCATTCAACAATGGTGCTCCAGCCATGTTGAGTTGTCTAGGACAATGGCCGCACAAACCTATGAGTGTGGTTTTCCATGGGGCAGGTCTGTCACTGGCCCATGAAAAAGAAACTTCAGGATGACCATAAATTGTTTATCTTTTATATAGAAGGGCTTCATCCTTTGTGTAGCACTCCAGAAGAGGTAACTTAAAGGTTTCTAGAGCTTGGAGAAGTGAGCTAGAATAGTAGAATGATGTATTCCCAGGTGAAATCTAGAAGACTTGAGTAAACCTTCCCAGACTCATCCGACGATAAAAGAGGGATTGGGGAATTTGCTAATCTACATTACTCATGACAATAAATCCTTGACTGTCATAGGAGTAAGGATTTCCACACAGAGGAGTAAAACAGAGTCTAACAAATAAAAGTATAATGTCTTTCCTGGATTAAAGGAGACTTGCAGATAGGGAGACAAGTGTTGACTTCTCCCTACATTGCCTTCATATGGAAACCGGGAAATTTGTGGAAGTTGAAAATGTTTATGTAATTTTAACATCATAATATAGAAATGTGCCTTAACATTAACGTAGAAAAATGGTTAGGGGAAATGTGCTTGATTAAATATGCAAAAAGAAAATGCTGCTTATTTCTATCGTTCTATCACTACTAGGCCTTAATATTTTCTTGATTCTTTCCTATCCCTTCAAGAGAGTAATAGCTTAGTTAACGTTATGATTGAACTGAAGAACTTGATGTCTTCATGAAATGTGCTGTTTGCTGCAAAATGTATTTCTTTCTTCCTCACATCATATGATTTCATCATATTTTAGATAGTTTTCTTTTCCACATGCTTTTAATGAACAAGTATATTACAGTAAGAATATGCTTGCTATAGTTTTGGAAGTCGATGATCTAATCAGGACATGATAGATTTTAAAGTCTCATTTCATAGAGTAGTCAATTGTAATGCAGTGAGACACTGAACAGCTAACTGAGTAGGCTTGCAAAGGTTCTGATGAGAATCTTCTTAGACGTATCATTTAGTAATAATTGTAGCCCCATTCAAATAACATGTTGGTTTGAACGTTTATCATGGGAATTGAGAAAGAAGACAACAGACCTTCAGAAGATCATTTCTCATTGTTTTAAAATGAATTAAGCACCTCTTATTGCAAAATCTTTTGTGCCTTTTTATATAGCATGTGTTCCTAGCTAGAGAGTGAAGGCATTCTATGCACTCCTTCCCTGCAAATCCCTTCAGCACTTGACAGTGCTATTTCTTGCCAGAATTACTGTAAACTACTACTAATGGGGATTATTCATGTTTTTCTTACCTTTGTGAGGAGAATTTCTGTCTTTATGCTGATCATAGCTACTGCTGTGATTATTTCTTTCTTTCGGCTTTGATGGTTGCTACTGCAGCTACTATGGAACTCTGCTGAGTTTCCAGAAGTACTCTTTAAGGTCATTTTGACCTTTCACAGCTATTAGTCTTTTGCAAACATTTTACTTGCTCTTTTCCGAAAATAACTCTTTACGGCTTCTTGCTAAGATAGGTTAGGTCCTTTAGAGTAAGATAGGGACAAATTCCTTTATGGAACACTCTGTTATTTTGTATGCTTCCTCTAACCAAAATGTATTTTGATATTTCTGTAAACAGACATATCTTTCTAACTTGAATAAAAGAAAATAAATACATACTAATCACTTAATTAGAAATACAGCTTTATATATATATTTTTGTATGGTCTTTTTTTTATATGCCAATAAAAGTTTTTAAATAAAAAAGAAAAAAAAGAAATACAGCTTTTAAAACTTCATTAAACCTCTCATCATTGGCTGATCACTAAATGCTGTATGTTTATGACTATTTTAAAATATATTCAGGTTGTGCTCCGTTCTGACACAGTCGCAAAGATTCATTGACCGTAACTAGAAAGTGGCATGGAAAATTGGAGTTTCGATTAGTACGATTTAAAGTGGAGCTATTATGTTTTTATGCAATTTCCACGCTTGCAGATCGAAAAACGCAAACAATACTTGTCAGTCTCAGAAAAAAATGCAAAGGAAGGCCAATTGAGCAGGACTTTCAAAATATCGGAACCCAGAAGCAGAAAAAAATTACTCTTCATTTTGGTGTCATATGGTTTATAGGACTCTACGTGTTTTATTTTATAAATTAGAGAAGGATAATTACTTTTTAATTGTTTTGGCACTTCTTGGTACTTGGTACTTCTAAATGCTTTGCACGTTATCTTTAAATTAGGCCTGTTTGCTCAGTGCATAGTAATAAGGGATTGAGTTCAGGTCTAAATTACTAGGTTCCATACCTGGACAGATTTGTGACTTTATTGCTTGTGGTATACCTTATCCATCCAACGTAATAATTCCCCTTCTTACACTGAGAAAACATGGAGCTCTCAAGATAGCTCTTTATATGTTAGTTGAGGGATAACTGTTTTTTAGACAGCATTTAATAGCCTCATATAATACACATTTAGAATCATATTTTCACCAAATCAATGTTATATATGTTAGTTTCACCAAACATTACATATACACTTCAAACTTGGTTGAGTTAACCACTATCATTAAATAGATATGAGTTAATAATTAATAAATGAAAGACTTGTATACTGTTTCATCCATATCCTGTGAGTCTTTCAGTCTGGAAAGTGCTAATCCAGTTGCTCATTTCACTACAAAATCTCTTCAAGCTTCAGCACCAAAATGTAAATGTTTGCACTTCCTACAACAATGATCACATTAAGTAGATGAGGTTTCTATATTCTACCCTAGGTATAGAAGGATGCTAGAGAGAGCTACCTTTTGCATTGTGCCTTGTAAGCCACAATAAATGCCCTCAAGCAATTCAAAAAGTCTACAGAAGCCGTCCGAGCCACCTGGCACTTTCCTGTCATTTGGTGCTCAAGCGTACCTAATATAGCAATTACAGTTCCAAAGAGCTTCCATCCTGCTTCAGCCTCAGTCATCACCATCTACCTTCCACAATATTAAAAGAAATTCCAAAATGAATCACTGCAAGCACTTTTTAAGTTTATCTGAGGACATCTAGACACGAGCCAAGGCGAGTTTCCAGCATAGAGAATAGTTCACCAAGGTTATGACCATCTGCAAAAGTAGCCTTCTTCAGCATTTCCAACATCTGTGTATGCTTGCTGCATCTCCTTCCAACCCAAAACCTTCAATGTGGCTTGTCAAATTAAAAAGGTCTATAGAAACTTTGCAATTATTCTGAACCTGTTACTACATTGAAATACCTGAATGGACCTTATAAAATACAATACCTCCAGAACAATATCTACAGAACTTTTGGCCTGTTAATTCCAATTAACATGGCTGCACTATTATTGTGTGTATATATATATTTCTAAAAATGTTCGCATTTGTGTATTTTTAGGAATTTTGGAAGTTTAGATTGTATGCACTATCAATTTTTTCTATTGGAACAGGTTAACATTTTTATTTTTCCTTGCATTACCTTCCCCTCTTTATATTCATTTGGTCTGTAAAAAGACCAGAAGAAGACTTAAGAGTATTTTAGATAATACTTGACTCACCTATATTATTTGAAGTACACTTCCAAGATGTCATGCATCTTGGACATGTGGGGGCAAATTTACAAGATACGGACACGTCTGTAGAGATGCGTCAGTTTCCCTGTGCCAGCCTGCGAAACCCTTGCGCCACCATGGAGGCGGAGTATTTACAATACGGCACACCATGGGGCAAGGATTGACAGATGCTTTAGAAATTCTGATGCATCTGTTGTCACAAAAGTCACGCATTGCTGGAGTCGTGTCCTAAGCGCGACGCAACTCCAGCAATGCTTGTGAAGTCCTATTCTCACCTCACTGCGTCACTCCTTACACTGCTTCAAGCAGGCATAAGATTTTGACGCAGGGGCATCCTAGAAGTCACTGGGTCACTGTTACGAGGCTTTCCTGCATGGAAACGCCCACCCTGTATACATTATACCTGACACAGGTATAATGTGACCCAAAGCTTTACAACATGATGCATCTCCCTGGATGCTTCACGTTGTAAATTGGTCAAATTTTTTATGCCGTCGCTGCGTCGCAAAAGTGCTGCAACTGTGGTGCAAAAGTGTCACAAGGAGCTTGTAAATCTGCTCCATGAGCTTTTACCCCCTTTTGCATGTGCATGCGTTCCTGATACCTCGACACTGCAACTACGTTTACAATTTAAATTTATGTTTTGTGGTGGGATGCATATAAATAGTGTACAAGGTAATGTGGTAGCTGTCGGCCACCACTGCAGTCCCTGCTGTCTGATTAAAAGGCTGTGTGGGGAATAACTCGGTCAATACTTTGCCTCAGCTACACCTTTTTCGGCGTTCTGTGCAAGTCTTATAATGAAGTAGGCACTTCTTCTCAGCAGCCATCTCTAGTACAGCTGCCAACACCTCACCTAGGGCATGATTGCGAGCTTGGTGGATGGAATATCGCGTCTGCTATATTATAAGATCTATTATATCTTATGGAACTTGTAATACGGTGGACAAGATATCTGTCACGTTTGTGATCGAGTATCCCATCCCATCGTAATCAGGCCTGTAGTCTGTGAGCACACTAGGCACTGATGCTGCCAACACTTCACCTAGTCTGTAAGCTCTATAAGGACTTATTATACAGTGTCTTGGTGACTGCATCTCTTGCTGAAGCTACTAGTTGCTTTCATTTGGGCATACAGTCTGCAGAAAATGTATTTCTCACCCCTGTTCTTAATGTTTCACAGTCCAGCAGCGAGAGATGGTGTGCAACCTCACGGATATTTAAATATTTCTGCTGAGAATTGAGGTGGTATTTAGTGCAGAGTTCTTGAGGCATACTGTCCAGTGGCGGCTGAAACTAACAAAGGGTGGTGCAGCACGTGGGGATTGCATGGAGGGGGGGGAACAGCCCATGGGGGAGACACAGGTTAATAGTAATAATGAAAAAAATGTACCTGCCACTGCCGGCCGCCTCCCGCAGCCAGTCTCTCCTGCTGGCCTCTTCCTGGGTCCCAGCAGCCCCTGGGACAGACTCCCAGCCAATCCCTGTGCTGCATAGCAGCATGGGGATAGGCCTGAGAAGGCATGAAAGATGCTCCGCTCAGACCTGGGAGTCTGTGGGGTTTCTCAAGCCCAGCTGCTTAATGCAGCTGGGCTGAAGAAAACCTAAGTGCACGTATGTGTTTTGGTCAGTATGAGACGGCCGACCAAACACACATGAGCACTTAGGGAGTGCACACACACTCGCACTCCTCCTCCCCCCTCCCATGCCCCGCCCCTCCATGATCAAGCTGGCTCAGAGCCGGCAAACGAAAAATAAAACAATGCTAGAGCATCATTTTACTTTTTGTTTGCTGGCTCTGCACCACACTGTAGGGCGGCACTCCTCCAGCATTGTGGAGGAGCCAGTATTGATACTGTCTAGGCAGCGCATTCTATATTGCTTCTCAGTATGCAAGGTTACAGCAGTTCATAATTAAACACTCTGCGCTTTTCTGTTTGCAGACTCTTACATTTTGATTCCTTTTGGGACACTATAAAAAAAGATACATGCTTTAGTTCTCTGCATGCATACATAGTTTCCACAATGCATCCATTCGAGGGGTAATTCCCATACAGTAAATGACCACTAAAGAAATCATGAACTTGCCCACTTCTGAGAAATGGTCAAGAATTAAGAGGTAGCAGATCACAGGGACTTCAGCTGACCATGCAAAGCCATCAGCTTCCCAATGGACAAAACCTCATTTTCAGAGTCAACTTCCACACTGTCTACTTTTCTCTTGTTGTGTTGGCATAAAAAATATTTATGTTCAAATTTGTTCCAAGGAACATAACAAGCACTGCAAATAAATTAACATTATTTGATTGTAAAAGTGGGAAACAAATGGGCAACATCGAACTCATTGTCCTCACATTAAAGCTTGCCTGTTGTCTTTTTATTTCATGTTTTATTTGCGAAATTAAACTCAGGACAACTTCATATTAGAGCAAATTATGAAGAGTATACATTCACAGCAGTGTTTTACATTGTTAGTCAATCAAACATTGTCTTCTAATTTCAATAGCACAATTAGCACCATATTTTCTGCCTACGATGCCCTGTGTGGTTAAAATAAGTGATTGTATTAGTTTGTGTTGTTTTCTGCATTGTGCTTCAGCTGGCTGTCGTGCAGAATGCTTAACTCCTTCTCCAAGCAAAGAATATAGAGCGTGCTAACCAAACCCGGCCCAGTTGTTCAAGGATAACATATGATATATTGCAGGAGATTTTTCACAAACATTTCATCTTTTCCCACAAAAGCTCCACTGATGAAAGCTACATTTAGCGCATTTTATTTCACGTTGCGTCATCGGACCTGAGAAAGGTCAACTCGACATGCAAATGAACCCCGATGCCCGCCAGGAAACACAAGGTTATCACTGTCCAAATTGCAACCCCCTCTGTCTGCAACAACAACCAAAACGCAAACTCTATTCGGAAAAATATTTTAATCCAAAATTGAAAACTCGACTGAAACATTTGTGTTTAAATTTTTTGCTTTCCAGGAAAAATTCCTTGGTATGGTAGGACGAACTTCCACCATTATATGTTATGTAGATGACGTTCACAATTCTGTTGTAATTAGTTCCCACTATCAATATGCGATTCATTGATTATTTGCGATGCTTTTCGCTTGTGAGGTGAAACTGCACAAATTGTTCCGTAAAGTTGATTAACTCGATGCTGGACTTGTTTATTAAAGATTCTTCAAAAGGATAAAATTAGGGTCACAAAAATGATTTCACATTTTTTAACTCTCAGAGGCAAACGCTGGTACATCTACTTCAAATATGAATTGCCAAAGCGAATAAGCCTTGTGCATTATAATTTTAAATGTATGCTTCTATATAGTAGAAAAAATTAAAACATAAGCTGCCAGCAAAATTTCCTGCTATACATATTTGCAATCGCAATTTAAAATTGAAAATTCATTTAACGCTTGCATGGAATTTTCATCTAACAGTACGGGTGCTTCCGAGCTCACATTGGGTACTTAGAACAGGTATAAAAAAATATATTTTCAATGCGCATTACATTTATGATTCCTACTGGTGCAAAGAAAATGCACACTTGCTTTGAATTTGTGTTATATTTAAACATACTATAAACACACAACAGTAGCTCAGCAAATGTAAAGGATTAAGTATCCAAAGAAAAAAAAGCACAGGCAAAGTAAAGTATTGGCCCACTTCTATTTCGGCACCACATGTGATCAGGAATATGCTGTAACTCACAGTGCAAGAGAACCAGTGGATGAAGTAGGCCAACCCACTGATCTGTGATGTATGCTGCGGTAAGTGAAAGCAAACTATGAATGACGGCTGAATAGTCTAAGGGATGAGTGGGCTGACCCAAAACCCCTCTATGTATCTACTATATGTGTGTGTGTGTGTTTTGTTTTATCATTTTTACTTCGTGTGCCTGTAGAGAAGGCTAAAGCTGTCTCTAGGCCTTACTTAAGAAAAGTTAGCCGATTCTCAGTGAACTTGTATGAGCTGAAGTGACCAAACCTGTATGAGGTGAAGTTCCAATTCACAATACTTGTGTGGCATTAGGGAAATGTATTGGGGGAAGGCTTCCAACAAATTACTTATCTGGTGCCTTCATAGGAAAAAGCGCGCAGTTCAATGAGATCAACCGCCCTTAACCCGTGGTGGCAATGACATAAGGAGCAGTAGGAGTTCCGCAGAGGAGAAAGTGCTAAGTATGTAACTAGCACAAAAAGACATTAAAGTGTCCTTACAAAATAATACAGTGCAAGACCAATTTAATAAAAATACAAAGCATGGATCAGGGGAGGAGATAGGAATTTCGAAGGAAATGCATATTGTCACCCATATCAGTAATCGTGTATGATAGGCAATATTAGCTCTGCATGCATTACCATGCTCGGCCAGTGGAGGCAGCTACTGAACCAAAACCTAAAAGCAATCACCGTCACTGCTCAGCTTCAGAGAGGATGGGAGGGCATGGGCAGAGTTAATTACCTTTCAGGTACACTAGAATACTCACAAACCTCCCAGTACTCTTCATGTGGGCCTCCAGCCATAGATCCATAGGGCTGTCGAACCTCTCTACCTCTGCTTTTTAGGTCCAAGGGTCAATACTGCGAAACTTTTGCTTCTTCTTCAAAGGCGCTCTCTTTCCCCTTTAAAGGGAGAGATCGTGTTCTCTCCCTCCTGATTCCTTAGGGCAGCGACTGAGTCTCCACTTCATTACATGCTGTATACCTTCAGTCAATCCTAAAGCACCCATAATGTCAAGGCCAGTTTCCAGGAAGCCAAACCACGGACAGAAGGAGGAGATAGGTTCAGCCAACCACTTCTGCAATAGCTCCAGCAGAGTCCAAGGTACTCAGAGTCAAGATACCCTTCTTAACCTTCATGTCACTGGAAGTAAGAGAGGTCAGATCTTCAGACTCTTGAAAAGGACTTCCAAAGCTTGGTGTATGGTGTCACAGTATCAAAGATCTCAGCTCTTCCTCAGGCAAATACAAATAGCAGTTTGTCTTCTTATCTCTTCTAAATTCAGCTCAGTTCTCAGATTCTGCTTTGGAAAGCCTTTCATCTAGAGGTTACTAGGTAGTAATCACTAATATAGGAATACTCAGAAATCTCCAGCCAATGCAAAATCATCCTTCTTTCGCAGGATGCTCTATTTCTCTGTAAACAATACCAAGAAACCTTCCCCAGGGGATTCTCATATTAGCAGGACGCTAGTTTAAGTGTGCAGGACTTAGAATTCTCACCAAAGGGATCTCCTGTTGAACTAAGGGAACTACCCTACTTAACCAACCCCGGTGGGTTCAAAGACAAGGTCCCTCTTAGTTGTGAACAGCAACAGCTTGGGTGGAAGTAGCCTACCATCAATGGGTTTCTTATGCTAGCCCTCGGTTGACTATACGCATGGCAACTCTCAGTCTTCAGCCTGTTCTCCGTGAGGCCATCTGCTGCTCATGTCCACTTCCATCGCCTACATTTCTTGCCTTCCTGCCAGGGGACTGCAAGCCGGCCAAGCCAATTGTTCTCTCCTGGAAAAAAAAGCTTTTCACACCTCATTAACTTAATTACTGCTCACAGAGAAGAAAAAGTCTGGCAGGAAATAAATCATTACCACTTATGTTTTCAAGTAGATAAAAAAACAAGTTTTAATAAAATTATCTTTGCAGAACATTTAGAAGAATCTATGTTCACTGTTCACAACTCATTTAGATTTTAGATACACATTACAATGATGGGCACATTATTTCTGAAGATATTTTAATAGTCAGCTTGTGAAGAGTATGGTTTATATTCACAAGAACGCATTTACCAGAGGAACCTTCTACCACATTCTATGAAGTAGGGAAAGCTGTGTGTCTTTTCACTGCAGGGACCTACCACTATAAATATTTGTCTCGTCTTACCTTTGCAAATCATGCTGTGCTCAGACTGTGCAGCTCTCAAGGCACTACTTCTCGAGGGCTCATCCAATGTCAAAAGGAAGCTTCTAAACATTTCAAAATGGTTTCCTTCGCCTTCCATTTACTGCGCCTACACTTCAGCAGTTCTTGTGTATGCTGGCAAGTCTCATGTCAAGATTTTAGAATAACTCATGTGGGTGGTGAAAATCTACATCGGAGCCCTTAATGGAAATGTAACTGTTAAGCCATTGGCCCATCTACTGCACCATATTGCTGTGGCCTTGTACCACAGATGCATTGGTAAGGGTGTTTAGACACCGTACTGTCCAAGGTGTTTTGACTGTATTGTGGTCCCTTAAATTACACTCATTGGCACAGGAATAACACCCACCTGTCCCCTCCTATGTGCATTAACTAACAATAAAATCACACAAAGGCGTAATACCTCACAAGTGTTGAAGACATCCAAGTATCTACTACAGCAGAATGATCTGTGCTATGAAACACTATGGTGCAGAATTATGATAACTGGCGCATCCCCAGGGATGCGCCAGTTATCTTGCGCTGCTGCTCCGCCACCCATGGTGCGCCGCATTTACAATGCGGCGCACCATGGGGCAAGGCTCGGAGGTGCCCCATCTTTGCAATGCTGCGTCAAGACCTACGCCTGCTTCAAGCAGGCGCAGGGTTTTGACGCAGCATTGGCCTGAAAGTGACTGAGTGAAATCTTATAGATTTCACTCAGCCACTTTTGCGAGGCGCACCTGCCCCGGAACGCCCACCCTCCGCCGGAACGCCAACAAGCGGCGCAGGGCTTTACAACGTGACGCATCTGCCTAGATGAGTCACGTTGTAAATCGGTCGTAGGGATGCGCCACGTTTACGCCGCCTTGCGTGACGCAACAGCGGCGTAAACGTGGCGCAAGGGCCTCATAAATCTGCCCCAGAGTGGGCCCAGATTTCACCTATGTGTTGCTACTTTCTGTCTATGTTTCATATCTAAACCTAAATTAATTTCCACACATCGAAAGCACCACTCTGATAAGCACTCACATATTTATAATATTGAAGCATCCGCAACTACGTGCAAACGTTTCCTTATCTGTTGCTAAGAAGGCTAGGAATTACAATGCGTGTTTTTTTGTACTCTTTTTGCTGTTAGGTCATTTGAATATCTTATTTATATTTGCAAGGCATTGCGCCGTCAGGCTGGCCATGTTCGGAATGTGGAAGGGAACTCTTCACCTGATTTAAATACTGAGGGATAACTGAGGTGTCAGTGGCTTGGGTTGGCTCTTTGCAAATGCACTTGTTCTGAAAGTGGGATTTAGATGGCTGTAAACACTGCTGTGCAGAAGGCCTGACCACTGCCTTGGAATCGCCATGGTAACCATTTTGGTGACTGTACAAGCCGAGAAGGAAGCTTGCCCACTGCCTTCCAATTACCATGGTAACCATTTGACCATTAATTTACACGCAGGGAAGGAACCCAGCAAGTTTTGTTACCTGCCTTTCACGGTCAGTGCGGACCCGCCTTTTTGCAATTAGCAGCGACCTCTTAGCTGTAGCGAATCTGCTTAATTTGCTTTATACCGTGAAAGGAGATATCACATCTCATGGTCTTTGATTTCTCTCCTTTGAGTCCTGATGAATGAATTTGGACACCATGATCTCTGCAGTACACTTTGCTTCTTTGTGAAAGCTTCGGCCGCCTACGTCTTTCCATTCGCATGTTTTGTTGTATTTTCAGTGTCGGGCAGATCCACATCTTTGGTTGTATGTCCTTTCCAAACAAACCTAACATGTACTTTGTTTAGGTGGTTTGATGGGGAATAGCAGTGGATGGTGTAGAATGGTGACGCGGGGCCTACCACGTGGGGACACACACAGCTAGCAAGCACACGGACACCAGCAATATACTTAGCCGGAAAGACCCCGAGCGGTCTTCCGCTTGTTTATTTATACCAAGGGGCGAGCCCGCCCCAAGGTTGCGTGTGCGTGCGTGCAGTAAAAGGATACATTGTAGGTGAGAGCCCGGATGGCTCTCTACATCCCTCCTTTATTTTAGTCACTGTCAGCAGGCACACTTGTAGTCTCTTGCTCATGGAGACGAACAGGCAAAGTCCAACAACCGTTGACTCGGCCTTGGATTGGGCCGCAAGTTGTAGCGACGATCCTGGGTCCGAGGTAGTTCGACAACCCCGGCCGGGGCTGTCCTCGGACCTTCTCTCGCATCCTCGACCCTTGGCTGACTCCGCCCGACCTCGGGGCCTGGTGACACTGGCCTTGGCGGAGTGGCCATTCTTGGCGGAGTAGGTGCTGGACCAGGATAGTTATCTAAGTCCACGTTTTCTTGGTCTCCATGTTCCAGTCTCTCAGTTCTTTGACGCACGTCGACATTGTCCAGTACCTTCTTGAAACACGAGGCATTCCTCGTCACGGTTTGGCCATTCCTCCTAGCTGTAACCATAGTCCCTTGCACTCGCTCCACTGTCCACACTTCTGGCTCAAAGGGAGTCCGAAACTTCCACCCCGGATGGCGATCCTTGACAACGACTGTGTCTCCCTGCCGGAGGGCTGGTTCTTTGGCATGCCTATGAGCACTCGCTTTGATGTTGGTGGCCTGTCGCCGGGCCTGTATGGCCTCAGCGTCCCTTTCTCCCGGCGCCCACGTGCTGGCAGTGGGAATGCCATCTCTTGGAGCTCGCTTGAACAGAACATGAGAGGGAGCACACTTTGTCGTTGAGTGAGGTGTCTGCCGATAGGCCCCAAGGAAGTCGTCCAGGGCGGACTCCGGGTCTTCACCATTATCAACCGCAATCCGGAGCGCTCTGTTTAGTGTCCGCATCAGCCTTTCGACTTCCCCATTGGCTTGGGGCCACAGGGGTGTGATTTTCCGATGTTTGATCCGGAGAGCCTCCAAGTAAGCCTGAAACTCTCTCCCTTGAAAGGGGGGCCCATTGTCGGACTTGATTTCTTCAGGGAGCCCCATCGTAGCAAACACTCGGTTTAGGACTTTCTTTACTTGCGGGAATGCAGTGGATGCGATGACTTCCACAACTGGGAATTTGGAAAAAGAATCTACCAGCACCAGCATGTGCCGACCGTCCGGAAAGCTGCCAAAGTCAATGCTGAGTTGAGCCCACGGGGCCTGGGGCGCTTCTTCCGTGAGCACGGGCGCTGGGGCAGGGTCTCCGCCCGTGATCGTGCATGCGTGGCAGGCCTGTACCATGGCTTCCACCTGGCTGTCCATCGCGGGAAACCACACCTTGCTCCTCAAGCGGGCTTTGGTCTTTGCAATCCCTTGGTGTCCCACGTGAGCCAGGCTCAGGGCTCGTTGCTGGAGGCTTTCGGGCATGACGATGAGGTGCCCGCGCAGCACCACCCCCTCATCTCCGACGCTAAGTTCACTCCGTATCTGCCACAGCTGCTGCCTGGCATGACGCACCTCCGGCCGGAGGCACGAAGCGCCATCAAGGAAATGGGCCCAACGATTTCCTTCAAGCGCCTCTCTAACTTTCACCAGGGTCTCGTCTGTCGCAGTGGCGTCGCTAATTTCCTGGAGCGACATGTTCTCGGGGCACGCCGCTTGTGTGACCATGTGCACTATCTCCTCCACTTCATCTTCTTCAGCAGCGAGGGCCGGTGGGGGGGTGACATCCGGATGACGCGACAAGTAGTCGGCGGGGTTGTGTGCTCCTGGCCTGAACACCACCTTGAACCGGTACCCCTGCAGCTGGACAGCCCACCGCTCGATGCGTGGGGGAGCAAGCCGGGACGTTCCCGCAAAGAGGGGCAACAGGGGTTTATGGTCTGTGACCACCGTGAAGTCCTGCCCCCAGAGGTAGAGGTGAAAATGCTGGCATGCCCATTTGATGGCCAGCGCCTCTCTTTCAATTTGGGCATACCTGGTCTCCGTGTCGGACAGGGCCTTGCTGGCATAGGCGACCGGCTTCCACTCTTCCGGCCCGTACTCCTGCAGCAGCACGGCTCCCAATCCCACTGGGCTGGCATCGACTATCAATTCGGTCCGTCTCCGTGGCTGGAAGTAGGCCATGATGGTGTTGTCAAGCAGACTGGCCTTGACGGCCTGGAACGCCTTGTGCGCAGCAGCGGTCCAGTCCCATTTCTGATCAGCACGGGTGAGGGCACGGAGGGGCTCCGCTAGGTCGGCTAGGTTCGGGATGAACCGGCCACAGTATGTGGCCATGCCCAGAAAACTGCGGACTTCGGTTTGACTCCTAGGCGTGCTGGCTGCTTTAATGGCTTCGGCCTTCTTGGGGTCAACTTTAAGGCCTTCCCTTGTAAAGATATAACCAAAGAAGTCCACTGACTCCTGATAGAAGGCACATTTGGCGCGGTGGAGGGTGAGGCCGCTATCGGCAAGTCTCTGCAGGGTCGCCCTCAAGTTGGCGTGATGCTCCTCTAGGGTCGTTGAGTAGACTAGGATGTCATCACTCAGGTTGATCACCCCTTTTAGTCCGGAGAGTACCTCGCGAATGGCGTTCTGGAAGACCTCGGCGGCCGACGAGACCCCAAAACTGAGCCGAGTGTAGCGACGCAGCCCCACGTGCGTCGAAAACGTGGTGATGTACCTGCTGGCCGGTTCCAGCTCCAGCTGGTGATAGCCGGAGTTGAGGTCTAGTTTGGAAAACCATTTCGCCCCGTTGAGGTCAGCAATAATATCGTCCATAGTGGGGGTGATGTGCCGTTCACGCTTGACAGCGGTGTTGGGGAGCCTCATGTCCACGCACAGACGTATGGCTCCCGGCTGCTTCGGTTTGGGGGCAACCACCAGGGGCGAGACCCAGGGTGTCGGGCCCGACACTTTCTCGATCACTCCCAACTCTTCAAGCTTTCGAAGCTCTTCCTCAACTTGGGGCCTGAGGTTAAAAGGTACTCGCCGGTGCCTGAGAGCGACAGGTTTCACCGTCGCATCAATGTGCAGCTTAAACTCTTTGCCCTTGAGCTTGCCAAGGCCTTTGAACAGTTCTGGGAAGTCCTTCAACATGAAGTCAGCGTGGGCCTGGTGCACTTGGTTGGCGAAAAACACCAGTCCCAGATCCTCTGCTGTGTGGCAGCTCAGGAGGGTGCCTTTCTTGCCCTCGGTGATGTGGAATCTGGTCACAGTCGAATATTCTCCGTTGACCACTGTAGTTTGAATCACTCCACGAAGAGGCATGGGCTCCGTCCCGCCATAGGTGTAGATGCGTGCCGCGGACGGTGCCAGCGTCGGCTTTGGAGACATGCGCTCATACTGGTCCGAGTCCATGACGTTCACGGACGCCCCTGTGTCTATCAGCGCGTTGACACTCGTCCCATCCACTGAGACGGAACACATTGGAGGCGGTCGTCTTTTCGTGGATGCCCGGCTCACGTAGGAGATGACATACACCTCATCGTCTTCGTCGTCCTCATATCTGGGCCGGCGGTCTTGAGCCTCCGTGTCGGGAGGGGGTCTCTCCTGGTCGAGAGACAGTTGTCGGACCCGTTGGGTCACGGTTCTGGCGCGCGGGCCTGCTGCCCTGAACTTCCCTCCCCGGCAGACAGCAGCGAAGTGATTCATGCGCCCACACTTGAGGCACGTCTTGCCTTTGGCACCACACGTGGCCGTGGAAGGATGGTCCACACCACAGTACCCGCACTGGCTGTCCCTTGGCGGGCCACCTCGCGGCCTTGCCGGCGGGAATCTTCTTTGGATCGCCTCAACCCGCTCTTCTTTGATGGCCGGGGCCCTTGCCCCAGACGGGGCGATCACCGGGGTGCGCAGTGCGACCTCCATCTCTTCCGCCCGGGCATCCGACAATTCGTGCGACCTTGCCAGGATGAGGATCTCGTCTAGGGTGATCCCCGGCTGTCGGAGGATCAGCTTTCTCAGTAACTTGGACTTGCAGCCGACGATGATCTGGTCCCTGATTTCGTCGCGAGGGTTGGTGAAGGGACACGTGCTCGCGAGCCGTCGGAGCCGAGTGTAGTACATGTCGACTGACTCGGAGTCCAGCTGCCATGCGCGCTTGAATTTGAATTTTTCAAAATCATTGTTCAACTGAGGGTCAAAGTGCGCGTTGAGGGCCGCGACTGCGGCGTCATAGTTGTCCTCGGCTCCAGTGTTCGGGAGCGATTCAAATAAGTCATAGATCTCCTGACCCCCATAGAGAATGAGGAGCGACCTCTTCACCGTACCGTCGGTTTCTCTCGTGCCCCTGAAGTACAGATTGAGGCGACCGACCCATGCCTTCCAGCGGACGGCCGCCGTAGCCGGGTCTGCTGATTCGCTGAACGGCGGTATAGGTGCTGCGCCGGCGTGCTGATGCGCATGGGGCGCGGGTGCGGGAGGTCCTGCTGGGGCACCCGCCCCAGCTTGGGCAAGGGCCTGTGGTTGGGCGGCGGGCGCAGCCGGTTGCTGCTGAACAGCTTGCTGGGGGGGCTGGCCAGCCCCGTCTTGGGCCGCTCCTGGCGCAACTAGGCTCATGGCGAGGCGTCACACTGTCTTCGATGGTGCTTTCCGGGGTGGCGGCCGCGTGAGGCGCAGGGCAGGGGCGTAGGCCGCGCTGCGTGTTGAGGCGTCGTATGGCGTGGCGCAGGAGGAGTCAGCAGTGGCGAAGATGAGGACCACAGTGACCAGACGTGGTGGCAGAGTCAATGGGGCACGGCCACAATAGTACCACTGTTCATGATTTCCCCCTTGTGATGGCCAATGCTTGTTTAATTTCGATTGTGCCACTGTTCATGGGTATCCCTTTGTGTTGGCCAATGCTTGTTTGATATCACCCCCTGTGTTCCAGGCAAAGAGCGTCGTGAGGGCAGGGGCACAGCAGGGGGGGCTTGGCGCCGTGTCTCCGCGCGTGTTACAGGCCTGGCGCCTCAAGCGCGTCGTCGCCGAAAGGCGGGGGCGGGCCCAGAGCGGGCCGTCTGGCGAGGTGCGCAGGGCCTCTCCTCAGGCCTGCAGCCTGCAGGCGCGCCTCCACAGCGGCAACAAGCGGAGCGTGGCAGGCAGGGGCCGCGCAAGCGGGGCAGATGAGCACTCACCCGCAGGACCCGCAACAGGCCGCACGTCGGCTCCCGCCGCCTCGAGTCCCGCCAGCTGAAGGCGCTCCCTCACGGGAGACGCGTGGGCGGGTCTCAAGCGCGCGGGAGGCCGGGACAACACAGCGGCATGCACCGTAGCGTGCGGCAGGCGTCGGGCAGGCAACCCGGGGTCCCAGGCACACGTGGATCCAGGAAACACCGGCCTCGTCGCCAATGTAGAATGGTGACGCGGGGCCTACCACGTGGGGACACACACAGCTAGCAAGCACACGGACACCAGCAATATACTTAGCCGGAAAGACCCCGAGCGGTCTTCCGCTTGTTTATTTATACCAAGGGGCGAGCCCGCCCCAAGGTTGCGTGTGCGTGCGTGCAGTAAAAGGATACATTGTAGGTGAGAGCCCGGATGGCTCTCTACATCTGGCATGTCGTATATTTGTGTTATTTGTTTTATGGTTGTACTCTGAATATTTCAACATCCGTCTCCAAAGTGAGATACCACCATGAGCGTTCCCGTCACACAAGTGTGCTCTTTTTCTCGGGTCTCTGATGCGGGTCATTCTACATACTATTTAAAATGTGTTACAACATGCAACTACATTGTTACAATTTTGCCACTAAACAAACATTGATTTCAACAAATGAGTATTGTGTTTGTCTGTGGTCCACCCCAAGTAATTAAATGTTAAATTTCATCCCAGTAACATTGCAGAATTTTCATCCCAGAGAGCATGCATGTACTCTGTGTAGATGAGTGATGTCCCATCACATCTTTCAGTGATAGAGTTTTTGTGTGCAGGCGACAGTGAACAAAGAAATAGTTAGAAGGAGCATAGTTGGCATATTCATATCTGTACAAGGATGGAAGCCGAATGATTTTGATAGTTCCATCGAGTATGCACTCACAGTCCAAGTTCCTTGGTGGTGTCTGACCCACTCTTAAAACCAAGATGGACAATTCCTTAATGGTTATAGCCGCCCACATTATTCTTATGTGGGTCCTTCCATACTGTCTCTTCCTTTTTACCCAGAAATCTTGAGGATGTATTGGGTCCCTAGCAAGGCATATTTTGGGCCCCCCTGTTTGTAACAACTTTGAATGTATTACCCCTTTTCAAACTCTCACTGTGCCAAACAGTATTGAATTAGATGTAAAACCCACACAAAGACGTCCAAAACTTGAGATGCCTGGTGTCCATCAGCCCAATAGTACCAAAAGAAAGCAAATATGGACCTAGATTTTTTACTGGCAACAACATTTTATGTGCAATTCAGTGTCTAAAAAGCTTCTTACTCCCATTGTAGGAAAACATGTTAAAGTGCTAGATAGTGGACCAGTGCATAATATTGAAATAGGACATGATCACATAACACTTCAAATTGAAGCTTTAGTTGCATAATATTTGTAATAGCAAGTACATTACAGTTCACTAATAACATTCTTGCTGTAAAAGTGAAAATCAAAATGCTGCTTTGAGGAATTGCATCAGTCCATTGGTTGAAACAATGATTTTCTCCTAATTTCTCTTCCTGTGCCTTGTTCCTCTTCTCCTCTTTATGTGTATGCACTTCTCTGGCTACACAGTTGCATGTGACCTTATTGAGTAAGAGAAATGTGACAGGGCAAGATACAGTCATTAAACAGAAACTTAAAGGGAACATATTAGTGCGAAACATGAACGAGAGGAAAGAGGTTAGAGATTTCGATGATGTAGAAAGATAAGTGAGGTAGGGAGAGAAGTTAAGTAACGAGAGAACAGTGAGGTAGCCAGAAGGAAAGTTACAGCTATTCAGAACGAAGAAAGTGTGAGAAGAGGGAGGGGTAGAGAAATTGGCAATGTGTTAGAGAGAGAGAGAGAGAGAGAGAGAGAGAGAGAGAGAGAGATAGGGAGAAGGTAATGAAGAGAGAGGTTGAGGAGTACAGTACTCCAAGAGGTGAGGTAGAGTCAAGGGTACTGTAGTAAAAGAAGTTAACTGCAAAGGTGAAGATAGCAAGAGGTAGCCAGAGAGACAAAAAAAACAAAGAAATGCAAGGTGGAGAGAAAGTAGAATGAAAAGAAGTATAGAAAAATAGTCGGGTAAAGAGGACAGTGTAGAAGAGAGAAAGGTAAAAAAAAAGGGGAAAGAAGTGTAGAGAAATGTGGCTAAGAGGCAAAAAAGAAAGAGTTACACCAAATAAACAAAAGCATGCTTTCTAGATCAAGACCCTTCTCCCTGCCAAATTTGGGGTAATTCCGTTCACCCATTCGTCCTGTAGCCTTGCCTAAAGTTTCCTATGGAAATTAATATGGAGAAAATACGTTTTGGGACCCCCTTTTTTCTCGGCCCCCCCTTGACAAATCACCCCCACATTTTCAACATTGGAGCTGATATCAACAAAGAATTAGTTTTGAAAATGTCACGAAGATTCGTCAATCGGCGCCAAAGTTATTGGGAATAGAATGTTGCAATTTTCCTATGGTAACTAGGTCCTTACTACAACTACCTACTGGCGACCGCCAGTAGGTAATATATATATGAACTCCGCTCCCTGCAAGCGAGAGCTGTCAAACCACTCTTGCGTGCTGAGAGCAGGGTTTTCGTTTGTTTCCCCGCCCGCTGTCAAGGGGACAGGGACGCAGATGAAATGATTGCTCTCACCCACAGGGAGCTGCATGTTTAGCAACCCCCTTTGTGTGAGAGCAATGCTGGTACCCGCTGGAGGTAAGGTGCCAGCATGGTCTGTGGGGTTATTCGGGCTCCCCTATAGTTCCTACAATGCTGACTTAATGCCTTGGGTGGGATCAAGGGCACCCAGCATTACAGAACCGGGCCCTGGGGATGGGGTCCCCAGTGCTGAAATTGGCCAGGGGATGGGTGCTGCATGCCCCCTCCACTAGCGTATTGTGGCCAGGCCCGAGGGATGGGGTCTCTGGGGTCAAAATTGGCCTAGTGTGGGGGCAGCACTGCCCGCCTCCACTTCTAAAAATTAGGTGGGCCACCCTGCCCACCCTAGTATTATGTAAAGGATGATAGACCGCTTGCCAAAAGGCACCCAAGCAAATTTCCAGCTGATTTCAGTGACACATTCTTCATGCCGAGGAATATGAGGACACCTCCACTAAACAAAGAAGCCCTTACTTCATTTAGCTAAGAGGAAGTACCCTTGTTTGGTGGAGATTTACCTCTTTTTGTCCTCTCTGTAGGAGGATTCATGTTATCTCAGATATCTGTATAAAGACACAACAGGAACAACCACATTGCTGAAATGTATATGACATCACTGGAGACATTTTCTCGTGGACCCTTATACATATGCAGTGTAAAATACACACTAGACATTTACCCACCAAGGTAGCAGTTACTAATTACCCAGAAGAAAGTACTGCACTTGAGTAGACATTTTGTGCAAAAATGGACTCTTGTTGGATAAAGGGTCATGTGCGGTTTCACTGTGCCCCAGTTACTCACACAGCTAATGAAACACCACACAGGCACATAGACACCCACTCACACTCAGGCACTCATACACCCACTAATAAACCCACTCAGACACTGATAGACCTACTAACAGACCCACTCAGACACTCACAGACCCACTCACCGTCCTACTAAGATACTCCCACATGCACTCACAGACCCACTCAGACACCCACTCACAGAATATACAATCCTTCGTTCCCACAAAACCATGCACACACCCAGTCACAGACCCATACAGCCGCTCGCACACCCACTCACTACACAAACAACTGCTTACAAACACACTCTCAAAGGTTACAGGTTACAGTTAGGAAATAACATTTTTTTAAAAAATCGAAATTCTCCCCAAAAAGACAAAGGTTACAATGATGTTCTAGTTTGGAATCAACATTTTAAAAAAAACAGAAATTCACTGTAAAAAACAAAGCTTACAAGGACGTTATGGTTAAACTCAGATTTCACTCATATAAAACATAGAAATTCAGCAGTTATAGTTACCTGAGCTAACACTCACTTACGCTACCATAATGCACTGCTTATGACCTCACATATTACATCACTCATGACTTGGTCAGTGGCATCACTGATGACATCTCAAATGACATCATGGATGACATTATCAACAAAGCCACACTCACATGATATATGTTTGAAATAGTATCATTCATTAGTATTACACAAGGTATACTAATGTAACTTTTGTAGGGCATTAGTATATATTTTAACAGTCAAAACCTTTGTGAAAAACGTATAATCACTGGATGATGTCATTTGAGATGTCATCAGTGATATCAGTGATGTCGTCAGTGTTGTCACTGACCATGTCATGAGTGAAGTAATATGTGAGGTCATAAGCATTGCACTGCAGGAGTGTAAGTTTTAGTTGACTCGGGTAACTATAACTGTAGACCTAATACCTCACATCCAGGTTGTAACTGTGAGAGATACCAGTGATCTAAATAAGTGCAACAATTCCACAAAAAAAATATATTCATATTTAACAGCTTTCCAACAAGGATTCAAACACTCATATTGTTGCAATATAAGTGCAGCACCCTGTCCATTAGCGTAATCTATAATTAACTTGATTCTGACAATTCTTTCTTGGGATTCACTTTTCTAGTTTCTTCACGGAGTACAGTGCCCACATAAAGACATGATAATTAACCAACTATATTATTGAACTCTAGGCCCTGTTATTTGTACTTGCACACAGAGAAAAAAAAGGATATAGTGAACTTATATTCTTTTTCATTGTAAAAAAGGTTCCACTGGGAAGAGAACCCACGGACATGTTAACTATATTTTGACAGTTGTTAACTATATTTTGCCAGTTGAGCCTAGCATGTTGGCTTCCAAAAAACGCATCTTTTTCTTATACTTCATACATCAGTTGAAGTTAACATTGTCATAACCAGTCAGTCACCAATCTTTACAGTAAAGTATAGAGTTCCCTATCTGTGTTGAAAACCCACATTCCCTATTTTGAGTTTATTCATCCAAAAAGTATTTCTTATTCTGACCTATTTGTCTCTGTCCCGTCATCTCCTGTTGGGTTTAACACATTCTACACCTATAAATCTGGCACCATGTAGATCTTTAAGTGTATGTTCTAAATTAAAGTGTACTGCCAAGAAGTACTTTTGGTCTTCATGTTTGATTACCCTGACATGTTCCTTTCATCTTTCTTTTAATTTTCTGGCTGTAGAACAAACATATTGCTTTTAGCAGATAGAGTACATTATATAAATGCAATGTGTTGTATTACAATTAATGAATGCATTGATCCTATACTGCTTATTTCCCAAGAAATCAGAAAACACAGTTGTATTGTTAACAACATATTTGCATCATATACATTTTAAAGCATCCAGCAGGTAAGTTACTTAACTGAGAAGAAGAAATGGGTTCCTGGATGCATAGTGTAACTTTAATCATGTCACTAGGACTTAAGATATTTCTCAAAGTTGAGGCTTTTCTATATGGGATTGAAGGTTTTAAAAGTAGTATTTTTGTAAGTCATTGACATATTCTAATATATTCCAATGGTTATATAAACTGTTGTAGATTTCTTTATTACCTTCACTTTATGTTGTACTAAATCGCACATCATTATTGTCGGGTATCCACATTTCTAGTTTTCCTAGTACTAGATTTGAAGAAATCCACCCTGAGGACTGTACTGGCTCTTAATCTAGCTCCTTGTACATCCATGTTCCGATAACCTCTTTGTTGAAATCTCTCTGTAATATCCTTTTACTGAATGTCATAGTCAGATTGTAAGGTTCAGTTTCTTTTTGCAGGTTAGTATTCCCCATATGGAATATTTTTTATCTATTTCTTAGAGTGGCCTTAATCTGTAAAACAGAATTAGCGGAAGTAGTTTTCCTGAAATTCCTAAACATTCCCTCTTTGATATATAGTGCTAGATCCAAAAAGCATATCTTATCTTTACTATAACCCAAATTCAGTGCCACATGGTTACAATTAATTTAAAGGTACATTTTTTCCATATTCCAATTCAGTTCCATTCCAAATTTAAAATACGTCATCTATGTAGCAGCCCCAAAAATACACTTTATCTGTACTATCAAATGTTCCCCTCCAGGCATGCTCCAGCTCATACATCATGCCCTAACTACAGCCAACTCGCATTGAGGTGTGAGTGGGCGACTGGTTAAATCAATCTGGATCCCTTGCCAGCACCCGGGGTATCGTCTCTAGACCCCTAAATTGAACAATCCCACTCCCACCCTTCCAGAGGGATCCCCTCCACCAGTTCAATCTGTGGGTAGGCACCCTCAAAACATCCCATCTCATACATCCGTACGCTTGTGCATACGAACCACTGACTGTCGCCGTGGTTATTGCAATCTTAACCCTTGCCAGAATCCTACCATGTACCTACGAAATCCTTCAGGCAGCTATCATCCAAAGTTGTGTTTTTTATGTCCTGATGATGAACTCCAGTTATGAAGGTCAAAACATTGTTAACTTGCACAAGCTAAATTTGGACTGTGAATTATGACATGATTTTACAAAACGTATTCACAAACTCATGCATAACTTCATTTTGAATTCTGGTCCAAAACGCTGTAGCATTCTGTATAACCTTTATTTTTGCTGGTTTCGCTTGCATAGTTTAATATGTTTTAATGAACACAAAGTGTTCACTTTCACATTTGGTACACAACTTAGAAAGTATGGTTGATCCCTCATTTTGATTTGTGAAATTGTATCTGCATTTCTTTGCTGATAATATAATTGGATTTAACTGTGTTCCTGGGTCTATTTGTTATCATTTACTTTATAGTTAGGCTGTGGGGTTTTAGGTTTAAACCTATAATAACTGATAAAACCCCACTGAAAGAGAAATAGTCCTCACCAGTGAAAACATATCAACACTGAAAAAACACCTGCACAACCACAAACTAAATGCCATTCAAAGAAAATAAAAAGAGAGCGAAAGAATCATTTTGTTTCTTCCTGAAGGGGCCAAGACAATGTAACTTTGTTATACAAGCTAGCAGTAAGAAAGACTGGGCTAACATTATTCTGCTTAAGTTTTGAAGTTTAGGGATGCCACTAAAATATTGTTTCTTCTTCCTTTTTCTTTTTTCAGTTTTGTGGTGTTTGGTCTAAAGATACAGGGTTTAGAAGCATGTTTTAGGTCTTGTTTAATTATTTTATAAACTGTAGAGCATCAGGAAATATCAAAATCATATTTGATATCTTTCGGCTGCGTTTGATTCTTTCACTGATAGGTAAAATGGCTGGTTTCATAAGAATCCTTCCTAATATGTTTCATCACATTTACCCACAGAGAATGGGTAAAAACCCTTAATACACCAGCCCCCAGTTTCTAGTGGGTCAGTATTGATAGTAGGTGAATTGCCAATGCCTCAGGATATAAAACATTCAATGCAAGGTATAGTGACATGTATATGTAAAAAGAGCACTATCAACAAGCATCTAGGATAGTGGTGAAAACCTGACACCAGACGTTTGGAAAACATGGAATGCAGTGTTACTTGGAATGCTTTGAAAAAAGGTTCTTTCCAAGTTCAACAAAGATTGGAGTGATATAGTTTGTATTTGCAGTGATTCAGCTACGTATATGAAAAAGTTGTGTAATGACCTATCAAAATTGATACCTGAGCTGAAGTGATTCCCTGTAAGTGATCCTTGCCACTTGTTAGATAGTATGCTGAACGCATCTTTACAATCTTCAGAGTAATGAGGAATGCTATTGACTTTTTAGTCCATTCTGGTGCACCTTTTTCTTAAGCACAGGAACTAAAACACAAATATTTTTCATTTCGTGCTTTGTGTGGCATCAAAGAAAGAGTCATCCTAAATGTGTCCCTTAGCTGATGATACTCAGTCCAAGGGGCTAAGAATGCTATATTATCCATGTGGCAACCAATTAATCAATTGCTGAGTGATGATGCCAAAGGCAAGAAATGTGAGGATATTTGGTTGCATATTGATAGTGATGTGAAAAAAGTACACTCTACTGCATTCTTAGATTTTTGCAGGAATACATAACTGCTGTAGTGGACATATTAAAAAACACTAAAGTGTGAAAAAACCCTTGTCTGCCAAGTGTTCAGCATAATTGGTGTAGATGTGAAACCTACTCT
Organism: Lissotriton helveticus; assembly: GCF_964261635.1. Taxonomy (NCBI): domain Eukaryota; kingdom Metazoa; phylum Chordata; class Amphibia; order Caudata; family Salamandridae; genus Lissotriton; species Lissotriton helveticus. The sequence goes on along the minus strand of NC_136068.1, from coordinate 870,284,240 downwards.
CAGAATCAGAAGAATCAGAATCAGAATAAGCTTTATTCGATATTACAAAGAAATATCATACAAGCATACAATAACGGAATAAAATTAAAACAATACATTTAATCAATTTCATTCAAATAAATGAGTATGGAAGAGTAAATGTAAAGAAAGAAATGATTATCATTTAAAAAGGAGAATCAGAAGGACCAGTGTCAACTTAATAAAAGATTAAAAAAAGGTCTAAAAAGAGCAGTATATTTAGTTAGGACCTTGCAAAGATATCCTAAATTTGATCGACATGGGAATTTTCGAACAAAAGCTTATCTCAATAACACTCCCTGATGGCAAGGCCAATCTAATAAAAACTAAATACAGCATTACAAACAACAAAATACAGTAAGGCAGGATCCCAAACATAATTAGTTCTTTTCCACCCCAGGGTAGAGATGGTAACATAGGAGTTAAAGTTAGTTATTACGAATCCAAGTGTTTCCCAAAAGGATTATGATGTATTTTATGAGTCCGACCATGTAAGGTATGATTTCAGAAAAGGGGGAAAACAAGGAATTGAGGGATAGAAGTCATATAAGTCCCATATAGATATTGGGCCATCTCTCTCTTGTGGCGGCCAGGTTTTCAAGTAAGGGACAATGTTTCTGGCTCTGAATCTCACGAGTACCAGGTCCCCAGGAACATCCTTAGGAAGAGAACCCAACCAGTCCACCCTCCTGACGCTTCTTATTGCTCCATATAAGTGACGAGGCAGTGGCCTATTTTTTGACAGCCAAAATTTGGTTTTGTTAACTAAGTCATGTTGACTCTCAATTTTTCCAGGTGGAAGAGCAGGGACGCCCGCAAGAATGCACACATATGGGGCCGCTTCCGGTGGTAAATGGATAGAGTTAGCCTTGTCATGAACTACTGTAGGTGCCGTCAACTGGGGAAAGGAGACATTTAGAGGGTGTTTAGTTACTTTTTGCCCTACTGTACTAGGGCTAGTTAATTGTATTTGGCAGCTTTTGTCCCGCACAGATGGTTTAGAGCCTTCATGAGTAGGAGGTGACTTTGGGCGGTTGAATGTGTCACAGCATTTGTCAGCCGACAGGTTTAACTTGATGGCTGACTCTATTCCAGTGAGCCTATCCCCTAAAAAGTAAATTTTTTCCAACAACGGAGCTATCAGAGAACTAAGCAGTTGTTCAATGAGCGGTAATATATGCAGGTGTGGAGGAGGGGGTAAGGGATCTGGGAGCTCAACAATCGGTGGAATCATAGGGGAGTTAACAATAAGTGAGCTTGGGGAAGGTGTTTGAATCCTTTTCACAGATGAAACCTGAGGGGATGAAAGTATGGGCTTATCTGATTGTATGATATCGCTTTTGGGCGGAAGGGGAGTTTCTGATATAGCATAGGTGGTTTGACATAGGAGATTTAGCTCGTTTAACCAAGAGAACTTTTGCTCAGTTCCTGCTACGCTGGCTGAGTAATCCACTTTAGAAGTCATGATGATAAGGGGATATAGACAGATGGGTGAGAAAAGGTCTTTACCTTCTAGATGAGCTACGGTGTGGCAGCCAAGGGGGGGTGGCCCGACCCGTCCTTATCCGGCCTTTGAGGGCCTAAGAGGGCCCGCCCTTTGCCCGGGCTTCTCCCGCGCGCGACTCGCGGGGCGAGTGGGCTCTCGGTGATTTGTAGCGCCTCCAGGCGCTATGCTGACGCTTGTCAGCCGCGCCGCCCCCGAGTTTGCTGAGGCTGCTGGGGATTGTAGGCTGTGGGTAAGTCTCCCGGTGCTCCCCGTCTCCCTCTGCCCTGCCGTTTCCCTCACGGCGTGGTGCGGCGTCAGGAGCCGATGCCCCTTCTCCGAGTGAAAGTTTTTCACAATAGGTCCCCCTGGGCTCACGGGCGCTCGGTGATTTGTAGCGCCTCCAGGCGCTATGCTGACGCTTGTCAGCCGCGCCGCCCCCGAGTTTGCTGAGGCTGCTGGGGATTGTAGGCTGTGGGTAAGTCTCCCGGTGCTCCCCGTCTCCCTCTGCCCTGCCGTTTCCCTCACGGCGTGGTGCGGCGTCAGGAGCCGATGCCCCTTCTCCGAGTGAAAGTTTTTCACAATAGGTCTCCTTGAGAGTAGGCTGGGCAACACCTTTAGAGACTTTGGCACTGCAACATGTTCCATGTTAGACTGCGTGCCACTTGGTAAGCAAAGCAATGTTGAAGGGCAATTCAGGAATGTTTATTGTACATTGTATGAGAAATGGCTTGCAATGATGCATAAAAATGTCCCTTCACCACCAATGGCATTTGAAGTCAATGAAACCTCACTGTGGTACTCTGTACAAGTTCTAGATCCCTTCAGTAAAGGGGAATTTCCTCCGTAGTTTCAAAAGTGCTGCTTAATTTTTGACCGCCTCAATAATTCTGAGGGCATAAGCGCCCAGCTCAACTTAAATGTTGCAGTACCTCCCCTGAGAATTGCGCCAGTATTGTCATGGAAAGAAATGTCAGTGGCCAGAGTAAACAAATTGTGCACTTTCTGTTTTGGTGTTGCCCGTCCCAAGTGCCAATGTTGAGAGGGCCTTTTCACAGAAGTTTATATGGGAAAGAAAGAGCAAGTGCACATGACCAAAGACTCACTGAAGAAGCATTGTATGGTGTACCACAGTAAGTTTAATTTGCAAAAATCTATTTGGACCTCATATACACTATGGGGATGATTCCGATCCGGTAAAAAGCGGTTCGAATTGCCGTTCGGAGCGTTTATCCCCGTACGAATCGTATTCGTAAACGTCCCCGTACGAATCTCCAAGTATGATCCCAACCCAACGCGTCACTCCGTACGATTCGTAACAAACTCCGTACAAATCAAAAGTACATACGATTTGCATCCGGCTGACGCTTTACGCAATGTCCGAACGTAAATAGACCGCGTTATCCGTACCAGGAAGTACGATCCATGTTGAAGATACTCCGTACGGCTCCTTTGCTACGAGAGCTGAAAACTGCCGTAAAAGCAGAGTTCGCCCCAAAACAGGTACGGAACGCCCCCCCCGGGTACGGTGCATACCCCCCATGATCGCAGGGGTATGCACCGTACTCTTGCGATCACGTACCCCACGATCTTGGGGTGTATGCACCGTACCCCATGTACGCTGGGTGTACGGTGCGTACCCCATGTCCGCTGGGTGTACGGTGTGTACCCCCCATGATCGCAGGGGTACGGTGCGTATCCCTGCGATCATGGGGGGTACGCACCGTACGGTGTGTATGTGAATGTGCGAATTTCCGTACGAATTGCCCTTACCTGACGTGGACCGTACGAATCACGTCCTGATACCCCAGTCCGGATGCGAATCGTACGGACGAGAATTTTACCGGATCGGAATCGACCCCCAGATGTACACTGTGTATATACCATGTGCTATCAGTGCAAAAAGCAAGCAATAATAAAAGCATAATGTTCCATAAATACTGGAAAAACACCTTTTCTTTTCTTTTTAGTGACGCGAAAATGTGTAACCACTGATAACAACTGTTTTTTTAAGGTATTGAAATCACTTGAAAACACTGAAAAACAAGCATTTACAATGCAATGGTTTCGCCTTTGGAAAAGTTAGAGCTATTGGCATTGTAAATGACAACATTTGTATTTATGTGTTGGTTTTGAAAACAGATAAATAAATGGCATTGTCATTTACATTGCCATTAGCTTAATCTCGGCAGTCACTCTGCACTCCCCCTGCACTCCCTAGCTACTCCCCCTGCACACCCTAGCTACTCCCCCTGCACTCCCTAGCTACTCCCCCTGCACTCCCCCTGCACTCCCCCTGCACTCCCTAGCTACTCACTACTCTGCACACTCACTACTCTGCACACTCACTACTCTGCACACTCACTACTCTGCACACTCACTACTCTGCACACTCACTACTCTGCACACTCACTACTCTGCACACTACACAAAGATCTGTTACAATTAGAATTAAATAAAACGAGGTGTAAAAAATGATATGAAGTAATCTTCCTAGAGTCCCTTGTTCCCGTCGAAGGGGACTCTTTCAGAATATGTGACACTCCCCCTGCACTCCCCCTGCACTCCCTAGCTACTCACTACTCTGACACTCACTACTCTGCACACTCACTACTCTGCACACTCACTACTCTGCACACTCACTACTCTGCACACTCACTACTCCCCCTGCACTCCCCCTGCACCCCCCCTGCACTCCCCCTGCACTCCCTAGCTACTCACTACTCTGCACACTCACTACTCTGCACACTCACTACTCTGCACACTCACTACTCTGCACACTCACTACTCTGCACACTCACTACTCTGCACACTCACTACTCTGCACACTCACTACTCTGCACACTACACAAAGATCTGTTACAATTAGAATAAAATAAAACGAGGTGTAAAAAACTCCAGAATGAACTGCAAAGCACTAAGAAGTAACACTAAAACACAAGCAGTTGCCACCGTTGGCCCACCCATTACATCAATACTCCTGTACAGTAAACAATAGTTGTCCAGCACAGGAACACACATTAGTTGGGACATCAGTTTTGTTCCAGTGTCAGGAACATCATCACTTTCCTGCACAAATAAGCTATATTCCTATTGGCTGAGCAGAACCTTCAGTTAAAAATGTGCCACGATAATTGAGAATCTCTGTAGGAGTGATTGATTTTCCGTTTTTTACATTTCATGTTCCACATGGCCAAGTGTTTAATTTCCCCCTTTAATCGAGAGGAATTGTTCCGTTTTGGAACAGAGTTCCATTAAAAAAAGTTGCATTAAAAAAGGGAACTTTTCATCATCTCAGGAAGTGGGGGTTCCAGTTTACAGGAATGCAGGAAGCACATAAGACACAATAGAATATTTTTTCTCATTTGAGTTTGAAGTCATTCCGCTTATATAGTTGTAGGTACATGCAGGCACTCGTAGGTATGGAAAGAAGACAAAACGAGGAATGCACGAACACAGGCACCTACATTTGCATTAAGACATTCCTACAGAGATATGCAGATGCATTTACAATGGGCAACATGAGACCACCTACTTATATGTAGCAAAGGCTGTTTTCATGTGCAAGAGAAGACACAATAATAGGAGTGTGGTGCTGTATAGATGACGTTTGCATTAGCTCTGCGCAGCAGGGCAGTGGGTGGTGCATTCTGTGTAATACTTGGGCCCTGGCACCTATTTTAAGCGTTGACACAGTTATCTTGGAAAGAAGAAATCCCAGGTCCCTTCGATCACCCTCAGCTGCCCCAGTTGTGCATTATTTGCAATAAACGAGGGTTCACACGTCACTCACAGAACCCTTGTCCACGCACGGGGGTGGGGACATACAGGGCTTGACCTTTGGAGGCACAAACTGATCCACCCCTCGACATTCTGTGACAAACTAGAAAGCGTTCTTGCTGGAAGCGACATTTCTGCATTTAAATCATCGCATCTGCTTCCCGTGCAGGAATCGCTGAGAGAGTCACACACCCACCGCTGGGATATAAAGCATACAGAGAGTAAATGGTACTCACGCTCCGGTGGGGTGGTCTGCGCTTGTCTGCCTCGGATCCTGTCTCAGAAGGCTTTGGCTTCACTGGTGCGAGTTTGACTCACAAGCAGCACCTTCAGGAGCCGCGCCCAAGGGATGGAAACTGAAAGCACCGCTCCCTCAAGGAATCTGCCCCTGCCTGAACCAGCCCCCGTGGAGGAACGGAAAGGGGCGGCTCTAAAGGGAAACCTTTCACGCACACGCAGGGACGATTACTAAGTTAGGGGTTTCTATGTTAGTTCCGTCCATGCCCTCCTCGCTGCTTTATTTGCATTAATCTCCAGGTATTTATGAATGCACGTGTGTGAAATGTGTATCTGTGAATGACCCTCCGTGCAGGAATCGCTGAGAGAGTCACACACCCACCGCTGGGATATAAAGCATACAGAGAGTAAATGGTACTCACGCTCCGGTGGGGTGGTCTGCGCTTGTCTGCCTCGGATCCTGTCTCAGAAGGCTTTGGCTTCACTGGTGCGAGTTTGACTCACAAGCAGCACCTTCGCTGCTTAGCTTCTGCTTCTTGCCCGCCATCTCGCTGTTTCCCGCCAGGGCCGCCCCGCTCTCGGACATGTTCCGCTTCGAGGACACAGGGGTCGGGAGACGACACGGAGGGCGGGAGATGACACGGAGATGACACGGAGGGCGGGAGGGGGGCGGGAGACGACACGGAGGGCGGGAGATGACACGGAGGGCGGGAGGGGGGCGGGAGACGACACGGAGGGCGGGAGGGGGGCGGGAGACGACACGGAGGGCGGGAGGGGGGCGGGAGACGACACGGAGGGCGGGAGGGGGGCGGGAGAGGACACGGACGGCGGGAGGGGACACGGACTGCAGGAAACGTGCACAGGACAGCGAGGGTGGGGCGGGGAGGCACACGGAGGGGGCGGGAATGGACAGCGCATCTCCGCCCAGGGAAAAAATCTCGGGAACGCCCCCGAATCTGGTCCGGCCTTGACGGACAGATCCGGCACTCAATGGCTAGCCTCCATTTATGGAGCTAGCCAATGAGAGCCGGGGGACGTTCCCGAAGTGCTTAGTGTAGACATAGGATTTCACCTGCGCTGAAAAGCTGCGCAGAGCGCAGCCTTTCGGCAGGCGAAACCCAAAAAACACCAGAATTTACCAAAAATAGAAACTGAAAACAGGAAAGCCTATTTATAGTGCATAACTAAGTTAATCTTTGAACTATATCCCCTCTTTAATTACTGTTGAGAATTTGTTGCATTTTACTATATTGATTTGTAAAGCACAATAAACAGCCAAGAGGGTATCCAGGTACTTGGGCAGGTGTGTAGGTTGTGGTCCCCAAGGTACTAATATAAAGAGCCAGGTCTTCAACTTATTGCGGAACTCAAGAAGTGAGGCGGAGGCTCTGATGTGGTGAGGGAGGTCATCCAATGTCTAGGGTGCGATGGTGGAAAATGAGGGACCTCCAGTTTTGCTTTTGTGGGTGCAGGGACTGTATGTGATTTAGAGTGAAGCAGAGCATAGGTGTCTGGTGAGTTGGTGAAAGTGTATGGGGCTGTTCAGGTTTTCTGGTCATGTGGTGTACAGGACTTTGTATGTGTGTGTGAGAAGTTTGAATTGGCTGTGCTTGTCAATGGGGAGCCAGGGAAGATTCCTGAGGTGGGGTGTGAGGTAGGTGCAGTGTGAGAGGTCTAGTATGAGTCTTGCAGTAGTGTTCTGGATGGTGCGTAGTCTGTGTAGGAGTTGTATGGCGTTTCTGGCATGGAGAGTGTTGCAATAGTTGATGAGTGCTTGTGTAATGGTCCATCTGGTGTTATGAGGCAACCATTTGAAGGTTTTTTGCAGCATGCATAGGATCTGGAAGCAGGAGGTGCACACTGTGTCTACTTTTTTTTTGCATACAATTTGGTGTTTGAGGTGGCCTCATGTTGGCAGGAGCACCACTAAAGAACTCCCTAGTGCTGTGGCGTAGCTGCAGAGTTTGTGCAGCTGCCCCCTCAATGTGCTTATCCACTTTCAACCCTACTTCTCATGGGTCACTGAATTCATGAACCTGGTAGAAGCTTACAACTATTTCAAGCGCTCTGAGAGATGGAGCTTTTGCTCCTTTGCTCGGAGTCCAGGGACCCGTAGTGTGGGTCCTAAGGCTGCATATTATGTTGCCTGAAGGGTTAATAAAAGACTCTGACAGTTTAAAATAATGCAATGCTTTATGTAAACATGCTTTATTCACAATGATTCTTCATAAACAGTGCAACGCTGGTTTTAATGAAAGAGATCTTATTTAAATTTGATTATTGGTTTCATAGGTTTTAATGGTGACCCCTTGACAAAGCCAATGGGGTTGTCTTATACATTACTGAGAGAATAAGGTCCATGGGTTCTCCCAATATATTGATGTAGTGACCCCTTGACAAACCTAATAGGTCTTCTTTACTCAAAATGTCACCCCTTTATATTATGATGTTGCATCTAGATTAGGTGCAGGTGTATTGTGAGTATGGGGTTTATGACCCACTAGGGGTCAAATGTAAGTCAAAGGTTTCATCAAAGGTATTGCCATCTACCTGATGTATAATATATATTTGTAAATTAATTCGTAGTATTTAGTAAGGTATGCAAGAAATATATGTTTCCTCTTTCGAAGAAAAAGCACTGACTAGACAATCATTTATTGTGTGCTGTCATTGCGTACCAGCTTATGGAGATTACTATCCCAAAACACGTCCCCTGAATAGACCTTGGACTGCTCTGCTTTGACACTATGAGAGAGTCAAGTGCTACAATTGGGGACTTGATTGCCAGTAAGGAGACTATAGTGGACCTTTTACTTGTGCAGGCCTCACATCCTGAACAACTACTAAGCCAATTTCTAACGGTACCTGACAACTGTGCACCCGAGTAGCCAGCATTCATTTAAACTGCAATTTAAATCATCTAAATAAAGACACATTAATTGTAGAGACCAGTATTCCTCACAACATTTTTGGAATTCACCAAAGATATTTCTTCTAGAAACTATCCTTCCGCTACAGTCAGCAGATTTAAAATACACAAACATTTTAGTGGGTCGTCTTACCTTTTTGTGCCTTGTAAAGAGAATGCTGCCGAACTGATTGCCTCTGGGCACTATTAGAAGCATATTCAATTCACGTAGAGTAACCTCAAAGAAAGCGCTACGAACAGATGGGAGCAATGAATAACAAGCATTTGCAATGCAATCGGCCTCTCATTTGTGAAAGTTAGAGCTATTGGTGTTGTAAATGACAATGTTGTTTATATTGTTTTTGTTTGCAGTGGAGTGAGCACGTGGCAAAGGATTCTGCATACCCGCAGCCAAGCCAGCCTTACTGATCACTAACAAAAGCATATGGAAAATAAAACAGTCTTCAGTGTTTCGGAGAGTAATGCAAAAACAGAAATAATATAAAGCAATAAAAAACAAACACAGCTTTTTTCACATACCACCGTAGAATTGAGCATTTTACTTTTAAAACCTTCACTTCAGAAATACTTGATACAGCCACAGGCAGCTTTTTGTACTGTACATGTTAACAAAATCCCAGTGTACTTTAAAAACACATGCACTGTCAGCATCTCCCCCACGAGTGGATTGTGAATGGAACACTCAAAGTGTATCCACCTCTGAGGTTGGTGGATTAGGAGTGAGACAGCATCATTGGGCTCACTCACTATACACCATGGCCCCTTCCGTCTCGTGCAAGAAGTGAAAACGATGGTTTTTGAAGAGGCATATGGTAAGAATGCTTTTGCTAACTTTAATAAAGCAACACAGGAGCGCAGCCCTTTGTAGCCCGATGCCTCAGCAAACTCAAACCCTGCAGTGCTTCAGCTAGAGACATGCCGTTGTGGGGCACACAACACAGTGGGAGCCAACCACCCTCATAAATGCCTTCAGGGCCATTGAGGGAATAGTTTCAGGACATCGCTCTTGCCAGGGGCTGGAGTCACAATCACTCGTGAAATAAATCTTCACTTCAGAAATAGTTGGTACAGCCTCAGGCAACTTTCTTTATACTGTGCAAGTTAAAAAACGTCCAGTGCATTTTAAAAACACATGCACTGTCAGCATCTCCCCCACATGTGGACTGTGAGTGGGTCTCTCCAGGTGTATCCATCTCAGTGGTGGGTGGGTTAGGAGTAACCCTGGGCGTCCGAATCGGCTACGCCCACGGAGTAGGCGTAGTGTTGCCTCCTACGCATTTTGCGTAGGCAGCGTAGCCGGCAACACTACGCCCACTCCGTGTGCGTAGCCGAGTCGGCTGCCACCCGCCTCCCTCCCGCCCTCCCCTACATACATTATCTAAGCAAAATATTCTTATTAAAGCAATTTTAAAGCACTTACCGTGTCCGGGGCTCGTCTGGGGCTCCCTCTTGGAATAGCGTCCCTTCACAGATACCAATGCGCATGCGCGGCCGCCCGCGCATGCGCATTGGTATCCATGATGACGCGATTCCAAGAGGGAGCCCCGGACGAGCCCCGGACACGGTAAGTGCTTTAAAATTGCTTTATTAAGGGTATTTTTCTTAAATAATGTATGTAGAGGACAGCGGGAGGGAGGTGCGTAGTGGGGCTACGCGGAGTGCGGGAGTGGGCGTAGCTTCTCGCCCACTCCGCGTAGCTCCGCAGAGCCCCACTACGCCCACTATGCCCAGGGTTAGTTATGTTATGTTATGTTATGTTATGTTATGATTTTATTTATATAGCGCACGGCTACTCAACAAGAGTGTCCCGGCGCTTTCAGAGGGCGGCTCAGCAGTTAAAAAAACATAACAGAGAACAGACAAAAAAAACAAAAAGTGAGGTGAAAAGAAAAATAGCCTAAAGATTAAAAAGCCAGGTCTTCAGGTTTTTCCTGAACAGGAGCAGGCTCGGAATGCTGCGTAGAGCAAGGGGCAAAGAGTTCCACAACTGGGGGGCCTTAAAGCTGAAAGAACGACCCCCGGTGCGAGCCTTCCTCACACGGGGCACCACGGCAAGGAACAAAGATTCCGACCGCAAGGAGCGGGCCGGACGGTAGAAGGCCAGTCTGCGCTGCAGATACTTAGCACCGGAGCCAGAAAGTGCCTTATGCACCAATGTCAGCGTTTTAAACATTATCCGCTTTCGGATAGGGAGCCAGTGAAGTGACTGTAGCACCCCCGATGTTCTTGCCCGCCTAGGAAGGCCGTAGATGGCGCGAGCCGCAGAGTTCTGCGCCACCTGCAGCCTTTGGATCAGATACTCCGGAAGCCCTAAATAGAGAGCATTAGCGTAGTCCAGTCTAGATCCTATAAGAGCTTGGACAATGATCTTCCTATGCTCCTCTGTGAGCAGGGGTAGGAACTTCCGGAGCATCTTAAGGATGCCAAAGCAGGTGCCCGTCAGACCAAGAATGTGCGATCTGAACGTGAGGTCATTATCGACCTTGACACCAAGATTTTTGGCAGCCACAGACGGCTCGGCGGGGGGGCACATGTCAGCCGGCCACCAATCACGCCATTCCGGTTCCGACGCGCACCCAAAAAGCAGAACCTCTGATTTACTAGAGTTGGCCTTAAGACCATTCTGCTGAAACCAGCCAAAGACCCTCTTCAGACAACCCTGAATGCTCTCCCCGTCGAATGATTGATCTTTCCTGCAGGTGAAGAGAAGCTGCGTGTCGTCCGCATAGGACACGATCTGGGCCCCCGAGGCCTCCACGAGTTCCGCCAGAGGGGTCATAAAGATGTTAAAAAGGGTCGGGCTCAACACAGAGCCCTGTGGGACCCCGACTCCCAGTGGCGGCATCTCAGCGGAGCTCGATGTAGCCCAGACCGTTTGTCGACGGTCCTCCAAAAATGAGGTGAACCATTGGAACACCGTCCCCCTTAGACCGATGTCATAGAGTCTGGAGAGTAAAGCCTCGTGGGGGACGGTGTCAAAGGCCGCCGACAAGTCCAACATGACAAGCACAGCCTTCCCCCCTGCATCCAGAGTCTCGCGGATGACCTCTGGCACCTCGAGGAGTGCCGTCTCTGTACTCAGATTAGGCCGAAAGCCGGATTGCGAGGAATGCAGGAGATCATTGGACTCGAGGAAACCCGAGAGCACACCATGCACGTGCTTCTCCGTGAGCTTCGCAAGAGCCGGCAGAAGAGAGATTGGCCGATAATTGGCCAGAACCCCGGGATCCAATCCCGGCTTTTTGAGGAGGGGGATCACCATCGCCCTTTTCCAGGACAGAGGGAGCCGCCCTTCTCTCAAAGATGAATTCAGGAGAGGATTCACCAGGGGGTTGAACAGCGGCGCCATCCTGGCCAAAAATTTGGCCGGGCAGGGATCGAGTGGCGACCCAGACTTGAGCGTGGCCAACAGTGCAAGGGAAGCATCTGGGGAGACCGACGGAAACTCCGCCAGAAATACATCTGGCGTAGCCGATGGAATACGTCCCCCCCCAATGCCGCCAACCCCATCCGCAGACTCCACAGAAAAGGAGGCCTGGATCATTCTGATTTTATCAGTGAAAAACGTAGCCAGGTCACTGACCCAGGTCTCAGATGGAACAGCTTGCTGAAGATTCGACCTGGGGGCAGTGAACACCCTAACCACGGTAAAAATCTCCTTGCAGGAGTTGGCGGCCGCCTCGATCCTCCTGGCGAAATACTCTTTTTTTGCGCACAGAATGTTATGATGGTACGCTTTAACCGCCAACCGATAGGTGCGTCTGGCCTCCGCGTCATACTGAGAGCACCACGCCCTCTCCGCAACCTTGCACAAGCTGCGTTCAGTACGCAGCGCCCCGGTATACCACGGCGCAGACTGTCGCTCACCCCCTGATCGAAGAGCTCTTGCAGGGGCCAGGTCATCCAACCTCTCTAGCAGCCAAGCTTGCAGAGTCTCCGTGTCCCGGTCCAAGTCACCCACGATAGGACAGGGATGGTCAGCAAATACCTGCTCAAGCAGATCCGGCGTGACTCTATGTAACCCCCTCGAAGCGGGTCCAGAATGGATCGGAGCGCTGCCAGATGGCAGATCACTCCCTTGAATGGAAAATCTGGCCAGTCTATGATCTGACCAAAGTACAGGGAGGAGTTCTATATTCACCAGGGGAACAGAGGAGAACACCTGATCTAATGTATGCCCTTGCTCATGAGTCGAGCCCGACAACGAAGGAGCGAGACCCAAAGGAGTTAGGAGGGAAATGGCATCATTGGGCTCAATCACCAAATACCATGGCCAATTTCTTCTCGTGCAAGAAGCAAAAGCAATGGTTTATGAAGAACCATATGGTGAGACTTCTTTTGCTGACAAAAAAAGCGACACAAGAGCGCAGCCCTTTGTAGCCCGATGCCTCAGCAAACTCAAACCCTGCAGTGCTTCAGCTACAGGCATGCAGTTGTGGGGAGCACAACATAGTGGGGGCCAACCACCCTCATAATAAATGCCTTCAAGGCCATTGGAGGAGTAGTTTCCGGGACATCGTTCTTGCCATAGGCTGGAATCCCAATCACTTATGAAAATTGAAGCACAGGGTGGTGCTAAAACCAAGGAAAGTTTGTTTACACATGTTGTATTCTTGAACACAGCGCCAACATAGAAAAGGGACTGGTGCAGAGAAGAGATGCAAATGCCATCAGAAACATGAGGGCACCATGCTGATACATGAGCTGAAGCAAACAATAAATAAAAGAGTGTACTCAAAAGAACGAAAAGTAAAAAAAGAGTAAGCTCACTTGTAAGAGTTATAAAGCCACAAGTGGTTCAGTTGGGTAAGTACCACAGGGTACTGGTTCAGAACCTGATTATTTCTTTCACAATCAATAGTGAACTTTTATAAATGTACCACACATCAGTACGTTTTTATCAAAGATATATATTTATTTAATTTTTTGTTTTGTTTTTCTCGCCAATTGTGTAAACAGTTTTATACAAAAAGATAAGAAAACACAATAACAAATACACAGACAATTCAATGGGTAACTGTGGTAACATATAGTGCAAATGGGTGACCTTTCAAATTCAAACAATAAACAAGACAATAACATAAATTCTCCATCCTTTTCAGGTCTTTCACTTTAGCTAGTCCTATTTTTCTTAAATCAATTACTGTAGTGAGCCAGGCCATGAGATGGTTGTATGTTGATGTTTTGACCCTGTATATATAGGTGTTTTAGATACATCAAGTAGGGTCTTCTTCAGAACAAAAGAAGGTAGTGCGACAGCCTTTGGTGGTTGGGAATGCACAAGAATAAATCTATTAACTCCACCGAGCCTGGAAGGAGTTCTTATTCAAGGTTCATCAATCAACCAGCTGTTCAACCTTTAGCTGTGTACCCCTCTGGATGTGCTTGTCAGCCTCCAGGGGGTAGTGGGTTCAAAGTATTAGTAGTATTCAGTCCTTAGGGATCGCCATGGATTGATGCCAAAGTCCATCAGTGCTTTCTTCCCAAAGCTCCTTAAATATTGTATTCTTGAGTGTCTCTCGCCAACTTGTGGTCAACTTGTAAGAGTGGCAGTCTCCTGGGAGAGCCGGAGAGCCCAAAAGGTTGGACTAAGTAAGGGTACTGACCGAACAAAAGCAGGCATTTATAAAGGGCAGGAAAAGGAGTGCATAGAAAAGATGGGAGGTGCTTGAAGCCCCTGGTCCAGATACAGTATGCCTTGCAGAGCAGCGCATGTACTGCCTAGGCTCAACCAAAAAATGCCAGACAGAATTGGTTACTTAGCATCATTCACGTGTGGGGAGGCGTTATTGGTTCATTCGAGAGGCAAAGAAATAAAATTGACCTCTTTTTTAGCCCTCACTGTAACTTGTGTAATGCTGACTTGATATGCATGCCCTAAAGTAAGAGAATGTGCAATTGTTTACATGGATAGCTCAAGAAACTAGTAATATAAAGTATAAACTTTCAGTTCACACAAAGTAATATCAGCGGAGAGCCAACAGCAGTTTTCTGAGAAACCATATAAAGGGGATAGATATTATTTGTGTAAATGCAAACAGTGCATTTTATGGAAAAGCCACTTCTTGCAAAATGAAATATTTCTAGAGTATATGCTTTTTCCATGTTTAATTAACACCTGAATCTATTTTTGTGTTGTATACAAATAGATGTTTCAAGAGTATTTTCTATGTAAAGCATCTGAAAGAGACACTGTTAATTATGTACAAATTGCTTTGGCATGTGTCAGCGTTGTGCTTCAGACTTGAGGTAACACTGTTATAGCGTTTGGTACTTGTTAGATGTGGAACTCCAAAAAGGCATTGGGTCGGTTTCTGGTAACTTGTAATGTGTAACAAAAATACTATTAAAACCTTTATAACATGTAAACATGCAGCATGTAAAGATCCCATGCTGTATGAGCTTTCATGCAATTAAATTAATATTCACGAATATTCACAAATCATATAAATTCACATGCTGAGAAGGATCAGTATGCAAATCCACAATTCACTTAAATTTGAAAATCTTTCTCATTTCACACATACGATATTAATTAGAAACATCTAATTAGTGTTAGAAAATGAATAGCTTCTGGGAATTGTGTAATCTTTAAGCTTTAATGCATACACTGCTACTGTTTCTAGGTTCTTTGTAAAGGTACAGTATATTTAATCATAGGATATTGTCACAATTTGTATTAAATAGCCTCTATAAAAAGATGCTAACTTTAGGTTATTTAAAAACAGACCTTTCAAGAAATTGTGGAATGATTATCATTTTACTGTAATGTGTGTGCAACTATGACAATCAAATGATGAAATTATGCAGGCGACATCTGTATGAAACCGAGCCAATGCTAAATTTGAGTCAGTGGTTGCAGGTGGGACCCACCAGCACTCTTTTTTGGGGGAATGGCACTTACTTTTTCTGATCAGACTTTAACCCAAAGCAACAGAGAGAAAAACAGGGGAGCGAAAGAGGAATATAAAGATTGTTAGACTTGGCATCGTTGGCGTAGTTTCCCCTGACTTTTTGCTTAGATGCTCAGGGCACTTTGCTACTGCAAGTCATCCTTGGGTACATTATTACAATTGGTTCTCCCTGATTGGTATATTTGATTTACTGCTAAGTCCCTAGTACAATGCACAGAGTGTGGCAGGGCTTGTAAATCAAATGCTACTAGTGGCCCTGCAGCACTTATTGTGCCACCCACATGAGTAGCCCTGAACAGGTTTCACAGATCTGCCACTGCAGTGTCTGCGTGCAGTTTTAAACTGCCATGTTGACCAGGCAAGTGCAACCACTTGCCAGGCTCTGACCTTCCCTTTTCTTACATGTAAGGCACCCCTATGGTAGGCCAAAGGTACTCCCAGGCAGGATGCAGTGTATGTGAAAGGTAGGACACGTACTGGTATGTGTGACATATCCTGATAGTAAGATAATGCCAATTCAATTTTTGACTATTGAAAGGCTATCTGTCCTATAGGGTAGAATGTAACTTAACTTCCCATTGGGACAATATAGAGAATAAAGCTTAGGCTCGCTGAACTCAGATATTTATTAAAACATCTTTTAGTAAAGATGTTTTTTTAAATTGTGTGTTTGAAAATGCCCCTTTTGGAAAGAAAGTACAACAATCAAAGGTGTTGGGCTCTTATGGTCAGAATGGCTTAGCCACCTCAAAATACAAAAATCACACAAATGCCAAGACTGACCCACTTTCACATGCTACACTTCATTTCAAACACTTTAATGTGATATAATGTATGCTTTTGTATCTATTGCTATGTATGTACTAATGTTGGTGGGAGGAACAAATACTGTTTGACAATTTATGTATGGTTCTCTATGTGTGACAAAAAGGTTCATAAAAACGATAAGATGGTGAGTAATTTATTAACTTAGTAACCACTGTTATGGATTAAAGTGTGTGAAATGAAGTGTAGTGTTTGAAAGAGGGCCAGTCTTGGCATTTGTGTGATTTTTGTACTTTTAGAAAGTAGACATTTATTTGTTTAATCACTCTGTGTGCCTCTGCCTGTCTGTGGATTGACGGTCTAGTTTTGGAGTGACAGGGGTTGTGGGATGTGCATTCACTGTGGACAGCCACAGGGGGGTTAAGGTATGTCTGGCCCTTCCTGGATAACTCTGAGCTGAGCTGAATAGACCTTGGTTGCATTTAGAGTAGCAGGAAGAGTTTTCCTTGCACCGGAATAGGGGCTGTGTCCCTTGCACAATGCTTTCTCCACCCCTGTGGTCTTACTGCACCAGTGAGGACACAACTGGTTTTGATTTGGCTCAGAGACCCTTGCACAAAGGGAACAAAGGCAAAATGGGATCTAGGTTAACCCTGGGCGTAGTGGGGCTACGTAAAAGCATCACGAAGTGGGGGGGATCTACGCACATCCACACACTTCGCGTAGCCCCACTACGCGCCGACCGCCTCCCTCCCGCCCTCTTCTAAATTCCCTTAAAATCATTTAAAACATTCTAAAACTAATGAAAACGACTTAACTGAGATGCGGCGTCCCGGGGCTCCCACTTCCTGGTTTCTCGCCGACTTTTTCCTCACAAATGTGCATGCGCAGGCGCCCGCGCATTTGTGAGGAAGAAGTCGGCGAGAAACCAGGAAGAGGGAGCCCCGGGACGCCGCATCTCAGGTAAGTCGTTTTCATTAGTTTTGGAATGTTCTAAATGATTTTAAGGGCATTAAGAAGAGGGCGGGAGGGAGGCGGGTGGCCGGCAACTTCGCTCCTCCATGGCGTGTGCGTAGTGTTGCCTACTATGCCTACTGTGCGAATCGCGAAGTAAGCAACACTACGCACACTCCGTGGACAGAGCGGAGCACTACGCCCACCCCTAGTCTAGGTAGTAGACCTTGACCCCAGAACTGTAGATCACTTCTGGAATCAAGAGGCACATTTGCCGAGGTGAAGAGCTGGAGAGCTGTGATGAGGAGTACTGCTCCTTTGCTGTGTGCTGTGTGGGATTGGCCTGCAGTTGCTGTTTCTGCCAGGGAAAGGACACAGACTGGAACTTTGATGTGAACCTGCTTGAAGAAGAATCTCCAAGGCCCTGTGTGTGCTGGCCTCCTGTTCTAAAGACTCCTGGACACCAGGACTTCACCCCCAGCTCACCTGAACTCAGCTGCTGAGAGTTCTGACATGCCAGGCGGTGCCTGGTCCAGTTCTGGGCCTCTGGAAGTTGTTCCTGCTGTTGGGAGCGGGCGAAACCTGAAGAACTGAGAAAATCGATGCATCGCCCTTCTTGCAGCTATTGTTCCCGACTCAGCACAGCCGTTCAAGAAGAATCTCCATGTAATGCTGCACCACTGCAGGGACGACTCAGCACTTGTCACAGCTGCAAGAACTGACACATCATTGGATAGTGGCTGAAGAAAGCGACGCAGCGGTCCTTGCCGCCACCGCATCGATAGCCAACGCATCCCGGATTTCCATGCATTGCACCTATGCGGCAAGTTTTCCTGATGCATAACCCTCTTGTAGTCAACACATCATTTCTCCCTACAGCCCATATTTAGAACATCACTTCTCCTGCGTGCAGAGAACTGTTGCATTGCCTCTCCAAGGACTCAGGAACTGACTCATGCATCCATAGTTTTCTATAGACCAAGTTGCTTGAAACCCTTGTAAAGTCATATTCTTATTACATGTACGTTGGATTTTTGTTGTTTTGGTCTTGTTGCATTTTGATAAAGATACTTTATTTTTCTAAACTGGTATGGTGTCCATTTGTGGTGTTTTCTCTGTATTACTGTGAGTTTTGAGTACAAATACTTTACACATTGCTTTTATGATAAGTCTGTCTGCTTATGCCAAGCTACCCAGGGGGTGAGCAGTGGTTATTGAAAGTTTGTATCCCACTTACCCTGACTAGAAGCACGGGTCCCTACTTGGACAAAGGTACCTACCTCTGCCAACTAGAGACACCCATTTCTAACAAAGACAGAAAAAACAGTGACAACGAGATAACGCGTAGGTGAAAAGGAACCTACAAGAGTGAAATAAATGGCTAGGGAGTGTATTGTGTTAGAAGACAGAGGTATAAGATTAAATCAATTCTACACAGCCTTCATATATGGTATGCCCGCTTGCTACAAGATTTTGAGAAAATATTTGGTGACCAAACAATTACTTTATAAATTAAGCACTGCACAGAGTTTAACAAAGTATAGTAACCCGGGACATGTGGAGCAGTGGCGGTGACTGGAGTTCCGCAATTTCTATGACCGTCAGCCCGGTTGCTGTAACGACCGGCGAGTGACTTTCCTTTACTGTGAATTGATTACTGCTAAAATCAGCAACAGTCCCGTAGGATTTGAACTTTGTGCGCGGGCCTCCCTGCAAACGTTCCTCCAAAGGGACAATGTCTTCTGTCATGGAATGAGAAGAGGCAGCTGCAAATATTTATAGACAAGGCACAGATAGGGGAAAAGCGACATCTAAAGGAACAAACGTTGTCAGTACTCCACCAAGCAACTTGAAAATCCTTTACCAGAAGCTTGAGAAATCTTATAAGAAGGAACTACGCAAATGGTGGGAGGCCACCTCCCTGAAGAAATATTTGGATTATGATCAAATTCCATGTGGTCTGCGTATTTTCACAGTCCCCTCACATGAAATTACTGACCCGGAATTATTATAAGACTGGTCTGAACACACTACCGAATCATCAAAAGGCATGCTAAGGATTTTAATAAAGTATGCTTGGAGTGACAGAGACAAATTACTGATTGAAATTAAAAATCTTGCAGTGATGATCAGTAAAGATATAGACAAGAAACAAAATGATGATCTGAAAGAAATAATGATGAAACGTCTTAAAGAGTATGAAGCAGTGATTAGAGAATGTAAGCAAATGAAGTTCCAAAGGGACGAACAGGACTATGTGACTGGTCGCATACTTATCTTTGCCAGCAAATATGATGCCCCAGAAAGAAGCTGGTTCAACAAGGGGGCGCAACACATTCAAACAAGGAAACATCAGAATCAGAGGTGGAGACCTCTGAGGGTGAATAATCAACTTCAACGGATGAAAGAACAAACCTGGGGGAATCAAGGTATTTTCAGGAGTACAAACTAATAAGAGAAATGAGGCAGAGAACTGCCCCAAGAACCCACCCTCCAGAACAACATCAGTCAAAAAACAAAAAAGAAGTAGGGGTACGAAAGGAAAGAGGGGAAGCCCCTACCCTCAAAATCACCTGCAGCAGGGGGAGGAGGGGGAAATGGTAACCTCGGCTGAAACCATGACTGTGATCAACTTACCTAAAAGAACACGGACACAACAAGAAGTTAAAGTATTAGAACTGAATTTGACATTCTGTCCGACGGCAGAATTCGACTATGCTCAGACACGCATAGACCTGTTCAAATACATTCAAAAACTAAAGCTGCAAAAAAAGTCATTTGCTCCATCCTAAAAAGACACCTACTGACGTAGGGGACCTACCATCTAGCATGGATCTTTTATGTGGGCACGACCATGAACCATTAAGGGTATTGCAATCTCTGGAGGCTACCAGTGAGAGTGGAGACCCTGAAACAACGGAAATCACTAATACAGAACCGGAAGAAACAAGAATTGCACAAATTGGAGGGAAAAGCAAATTGAAACAGAAATCAACATTTATACCACAGACAACACACTATGCGATTGACGTTTTCAATGAAGCAATCATCTAGGAGTTGAAAACATTGTCCTAAAAGGGGAAACATCAAGAAAGGAATTACAATCTTACCAGAGATCGATAGCAACTATTACAGACACTAGAAAAGGATGACTCTCTGGTTTTTAAACCCTCAGATAAGGAAGGAACTATAGTTGTCTTTGACAAAATACATTACCAAAAGGAGGCCATATGGCAACTGGATGACACAGAATGTTATACTCTGATTAAAAGATCTGATTATGTAGACTGTATACATACCTTCCAGAAGTTGCTTCAAAAATGGAAAAATGAGAGTATGTTGACACAGAATGAGTATGATTTCCTCTATTGTGAGAATCCAGTCCTTCCCACTTTTTATCACCTCCCTAAAGTCCAACAAAACCTGACTAATCCCCCCTGGAAGGCCAATTGTGGCATCCAAAAAAAGTTTATTGGAGAACACTTCAATATATATCAACAGATTTTTTTCACCACTAGTGAGAAATTTAGCATCGTATGTGCGGGACACACAGGACTTCTTGAGACAGATCGAAGGGATAGCTTTGAAGGAGGGCATGATGCTAATAACGTTTGACATCAAAAGTCTTTACGCCTGTATTAATCATACACAGTGTCTCAAAGCAGTGAATTTTTTTTTAGATAAATGGCCACTGAAATATTACAAACATAACCAGATGCTTTTGGAAATGGTCAAGTTTATATTTAATATTTTAATATTTTCTGGAAGCTGTACAAGCAGCAGCAGGGGACTGCGATGGGCACGTGCTTCACCTCCAGTTAAGCTAACTTGTTCCTGGGTTGGTGGGAGAAGCACATGGCCTGGGCAGGTAGACACGATTAATGGGTTGACAATGTAGCCCTTTGGGCAAGATATATTGACGACCTGTTCATCATGTGGCGAGGCAGCCGTTCTTCAGCCGAAGAATACATTAAATCACAGAATAACAATGAGTTAAATCTGGTTTTCACAGCAAACATAAGTAAAGAGAAAGTATGTTACTTAGACCTCGAAGTGTATGTAGAAGATGACAAGCTACTGACACAATCCTGAATGCAGGGAGCGATCATCCAAAGAGTCTAATTAGTAACATCCCCTATGGGGAATTGCTTCGGATGAAGCGTAATTGCACTAGAGATTCAGGCTACCAGGAAGCAAATACTGAAGCCTTAAAATGCTTCAAAGCCAGAGGCTATACCAGGAAAAGCCTATGCCAAGCTGAAACTAGGGTAAACCAAGTTATGAGATCACAATTGCTTGTAGTTAACAAGGACAGTGAAACACAGGAGCAGGCTATTGCGGAACCTGTTAGGATGATCACACAATACAATGAACAATCATCACATATAGTGCAGATCTTCAAAAGAAATTGCCATACTTTACAAACGGATCACATTTTAAAACAGGTAATCCCATCAAGACCAACTATAACATACAGAAGATGCAAGTCTTTAGAGGATCACTTAGTCAACAGCCATTTTCGCTCTACAGCACCTAAAAAAGACATAATTACAGGTTTTTACCCCTGCAGAAAGTGTAAGGTGTGTAAGTACAGTAAAAAGAAACTACATACTGAACAAAAGAGGAAGATCCAAAAACAACATGGAAAATCAACTTATTACTAAACTGCAATTCTGAATACACTGTCTACTGCTGGTATGCCAGTGTAATAAGCGATATATTTGGAATACAATTCACCCTACAAAAAGACGCATTTTAGAACACATACAGGCAATTAATTATAAGGACAGCAGCTACCCCGTAGCTCGCAACTTTGAAAAACACACACAAAAGTAACAGGGATCGATTAGGTTTCTTTTGCTTGGATCAAGTCCCCAAAGATGAAAGGGGGGGATAGGATTAGAAAGTTGCCAATCCTGGAGTCAAAATATATAATAAAACTACAAACGATGCCCCCCCCAAAGTCTTAACAATGACAAAGAAATGTGGGTTCACCTAGATTGACTTATGGGTGGCACCACCGTCCTAGAGTCATTTGGATACCATAAGTTCTATACGGCACCTTGTCTTTAATAAGCCATACATTTTATCACATATCAGTATGTTCCAGGAGCCATAGATAGCCCTTGGTACCTCCTTCCCCAGGCCGGCCCCTGCTATGTCCCAGGGTTTCCTATTTAAGTGCACGTCCTTCATACGCTCTCTAATGTAAATTCTTATGGGCGTCCTTCATGCGCTCTCTAATGTAAATTCTCATGGCGAAGAGAGACTGTGAGAGTAAAATAAAGTCTGACTGCTCTTTCAGAAATGGATTAATTGATTCTAGCTGCTTCCATTGAGGGAAACGGTTACCCTTTTTCTGATCACATCTCGCACTGACTAGGCCAATGAGTAGTTCGCTGGTCTGCCGGCTATTTATTGAATAAACTTCAGGTTGTTCAGAACGCCGCAGCCAGAACTCTTCTGAATCTCCCTAAGAGGGTCAGCGTTAGACAACTCCTATGTAGCCTGCACTGGTTACCGGTGAAAGAGAGGGTGAAATTTAAGACCTTGGTCATGGCTCATGCAGCCCTCCATGGTATTGGCCCAGTGTACTTGAGAAAGTGTTTCAGGTTCTATGCCCCTTCTAGGCAGTTGTGCTCTTCTACAAGGCTTATTGCATGTACACCTAGGTTCCGTCGTCAAAGGTTAGTTGGCAGCTCCCTTTCTGTTATGGATGCTGTAGCCTGGAACCGACTCTCTTTGGAGTTGCATGCTCTTCAGAATCCGAAGTTCTTTAGGAAGAGATGGAAGAGCTTCCTCTTTAACTAGCTTGATACCCTGTTTCTGTTCATACCCTTACTGGGCACGATTCAGGGCACCCTTTGAGTGCCTATGCGCGATACAAATATTGGTAACATAACAAAACATTAATTGATTCTAGGGGTTAGACATGCACTGACCAACAGTATGGGATAAAAAGAGCATGCTTATGCAGATTCAACAAACCTCCACCACTTGGTCAGGGTCCCTATTAGAGCCATTTATTTTTGATAATGTGGGCAACGCCAGAAACTTTCCCCTGCGTGTTACACTTAATTTGTTTCTGTGTGTGTGGAATCTCTGTAATGCCTAAGAAACCTTACAGACTAATGTGGTAACACTGCACATTTAAGAGCGCTGCTCCATTTCACTGACAGGCAGGCAGGCCGACTGCTTTCCTTGCCACCTGTAGATCATTCACAATGACCACAGACTGCACCAGTTTAAAAAATGATACTTTTGCATTCAAAATGTCACGCTTTTTAATCACAAATGCTCACCTCCCAATGGTTCACTTTGCATGTGCTATGCTCATTTTTTTAAACTCTTCTGTGTGCGAAACGAGAGGGAGATATGCATGCTTGTTAGAAAGTGAAAAAACATATTTACTTCTATTAAAAGGTCAGAAAGTAATTTGCCAGAAATTCCCTGTCAACGCCTGAAAATGGAAAAGCGGCTTTTCCTCGCTGCATGTTAACTTGTAAAGAGTCTTTGGGGCCCATCGGGAGAGGAGGGGAGACAGACCAACCGCAGACACAGTATAAGGTGTGACAAAGGCCGCTTTATTGGAAGCAGGTACACCTCACAAATAAAAAGCCTTGGCCTGTGCCGTACAAAACTAGGCCTAACTAAATATAAACTACCTGACAAACCCCCCACCCCCACCCCTAAATGGTTCCCCCCGAAGAACAACATACACATAAATGCCAACTGCACAATGCCTGACTAACTGGTTAAATAACTTGCCATATGTACACTCCCCCTCCCTCTGTCCAGAAACACCTCAGTCCTCCTATCCTGACCCCCCTAGACTAGGAAAAGCGCCACTCGAAAGCCCCATTAACTGCTTTCGACCCCCCTCCCCTTAGGACACCTGCGCTCTCGGGTACCTACACACCCCAATAGCCCGGTCCAATGCCTCCTTCATCTGAACAATATACAGCTCCATCTCATACTGTGACAAATGCACACCATCCTCCCTAAAGAAGTACACAGCATCATACCTTAACTCCGGGTGCTCCATCCTACCCAATCCCTCCCTGTCACAAAACCCCCTCATCTCCCTGTTAATCTTCCTCCTCGTCCTGTTGATGGCTGCCGGCCTCTCCGCCCCCCTCCAGCAAAGTCTAGGTACAAACTCTGACCAAATCACATGACATCCCGCCCATTGACTCCGTATCTCCAACAAATCCCTTTTCATTTGCTTCACCAGCGCCAACCCCTTACACTGTACCAAATCATTTTCCCCTAAATGAATGACCACCACATCTGGGCAGACTCCCCCCCGCACTACCTTCTTCAAAGCCGGTACCAACTCATGCCAGCGCACGCCCCCTTTTCCCCGCCAATGACAACAAAACAACTGATCATCCAGTTCCAAATTGAGGTTCCTGTGCTTGTCCCATTCCGCCCTTTCCGCTCTCTTAACAAATGAATGACCCACAATGTAAATCTCCAACGCCGCCACAGCTGGCCCCGCCAAAGCACCGGCAAAGACACACATGTAAGAAGCGGGCCAAACAGTACCGTCCTCAATCCCCGCCTACCCCCTGCATCCTGACATAAGTCATGTAGCAGTCCGACTTCCAGCGCCCCAACCGTTTGATGTCCTCCTAACCCCAACCCCACCATGCCGCCTCAGTCGCCGCCCCGATGCGGAATGAATGCATCCCGAATGCTTTCGGGTCCTCACCCATAGACCGTAGGGCGTGCCGCAGGACCCACAACACCTGAGCCGCAGTTACTCTGCCTGCTCCCCCGTCCAAAAACCTCTTCAGCTCCCCGTGTCCTCCCCTCAGCCAATCGGCTCCCTCACGCAGCCGGGCACACCGCCGCCGATCCCCCCGGCCCCAACACCACCCAAGTACCTCCTCCGCGCTGATCAGTCTTCGATCGCCGCAAGCGCACCACCACTTCCTGGCCCCGAACGTCCACGTCCTCCCAGAGCACCCCTGGCCCTCCTTTCAGCCCCACCAGCTCTGAAACCCTGAACGCTCTGAAAAACATCCACGACATCAGCGTGGAGAACAGCACCGTTTCCCCCCGAATCCCGGCAAACCGACAGTAACATCCGCACCAACGCCTCCAGCATCCCTTCCGTAATCGGCCGTCGCTGACGCACCGGTGCCCTCTACTCCCTCACACCTCCTTCAAGGAGACACACCCCCAACTCCCCCGCCGACGGCGAATAACCCCACCACAGCTTACCCATGAACGCCACTGCTGACAGCTTCCCCGCAATCATCACCCTCGACAATCCCCTGTCCATCAGCCCGAGCACAAACTGCACCACCTGTTCCTCCCGCCGCCACCTGTCCCCTTGCCTTACCGCTCCAGATTGCTGAAATTCCTGCCAGGCCTGCTCGTACGCTTTCCACGTTGACACCGCCACCGACACCTTCACCAGTTGAAGGACCCGCCGTCTCCCACCGACCAAAGAGCCGCCGGCACCGGTGTCCTGACCTCGTCCGCCTCCGTGGCTAGCCCATGGAACCTCTGCCACTGTGTACGAGACAAAGCATCCGCAATGTCATTGTCCACCAACGTGTCGGGCTTGAAATAAAATGTCATGTTCCAAGCATCGCAACACGAAAACGCGCATCAGCTTCAACACCTGCGGGTCCCTAGCGGACTGCCGGTTGACCACCTGTACCACTGACATATTGTCCACCCGAAACAACACCCGCTTGTGCGCCAAGTCCTGCGCCCAAACCGTAACGGCCACCACCAACGGGAACAATTCCAGGATGGCAATACTCCACCCGCCTGCCTGCCAACGAGCCGGCCACTGCTCAGCACACCATCTCCCTGCCAAGTAAAGGCTGAAGCCACCGACTCCCGCCGCATCCGATGACATCTCGACGTCCCATTCCCAGTCCTCCGGAGGCGCCATGGGCACCCCATTGAAGCGCCCCAAAAACACCAGCCACATGCGCAAGTCCTCCCTTCACCCCACCGACAGGTGCAAATGATGGTGCAGCAGCGTCAGACCGGACAACGCCAAACTCAGCCTACGGCAAAACGTACGCCCCGCTCGCACCACGCGGCATAAGAAATTCAAGTGCCCCAACAAGACCTGCACCTCCCGCACCGTCACCTTCCGCTTTGCCAGCATGTCTCCAACCAAGGCCACCATTGCGGCCTGCTTGTCTTCCGGTAGGCGCGCTTCCATGGCCGCTGAGTCGAGCTCTATCCCGAGAAAGGACAGCACCGTGCTGGGACCATGCGTCTTCTCTGGCGCCAGGGGAACCCCCAGATCGCCCATGAGCTCTGTAAAACCGACCAGCTATTGCTGGCAGTCCGTGGAACCGGGCCGACCCACAAGGAAGAAATCATCCAGGTAATGCGTCACCGTCTCTGAGCCTGTGCGCCAGGAAAAAGCCCACTGCAAGAAGGAACTGAACTGCTCAAACAATGCACAGGAGACCGAGAACCCCATGGGAAGCGCTTTGTCCACAAAGATGAGACCGTCAAACTGGATCCCCAACAACTGGTGATCCGCCGGATGCACCGGCAGCAACCGAAACGCCTATTTAATGTCGCACTTTGCGATGAGGGCGCCCTGTCCCACCGCCCTCACCATCCTCCGCGCCACGTCCACTGATGAGTACGACACCGACGCCAGCTCCGCCGAGATGTAGTCATTCACCGACGCGTCCTCCGGCCACGACAAGTGCTAAATCAACCGAAACTGCCCTGGTTCCTTATTGGAGACCACCCCGATCAGGGAGATGATCAAATTGGGCAGGGTTGGCTCCATAAAGGGGCCCACCATCCGGCCCTCCCTGACCTCCTTGAACAGCTTTTCCCGTACCACCCCTTTGTGTGCATTCACGGACTTCAGGTTGTCAGCCAACCGAGCGATCCGTGGACCCTTATAACCCAACCGAAAGCCCTGCCTGAAACCCCGGCGCAACACGGCCGCATCTTCCGTCCGTCCGCGGATAGGACGCCAACAGAGGCTCGATCCAATCCAGCCTAACCGGTATGTGAGCCTTTGCCCATGTTTCCTGCCCCCCTCGTCCACCTCCCCTCCCCCCAGCGGGAACCGCCGCCTGCTGCTGCCCCTGTGCGGGTCCTCCACCGACCCCCCAGCAGCGCACCACTGGGTGTCTCCTTCCACACTTTATTATTATTATTATTAAAGGCAATTTGTATGGCGCAACTAAGCCCAATGGGCGTCAAGGCGCATAACCAAACAGTAACAGCTGTTAAAAATACCACTATGCAGCTGTACAACTATTACAGTTATACAACTATTGCAGTTATACAGCTATTGTACAGCTATTGCGGGTAAGCCTTGACGAAATACCAGGTTTTAAGGGCCTTTTTAAAAGAGGAGAGAGAGGACTGTGTCTTGATATCTTGGGGGAGAGAATTCCACAGCTTAGGTGCAACAGTTGAAAATGCCCTATCTCCCCATCGTGCTCTTTTGGCTCTAGGGACAACCAGCAGATTTAGCTCAGCAGATCTAAGCGCTCTCCCCGGCTGGTAGGGAGTAAGCAAGGCGCTTAACGGATGCGTAGATCTTTCTGATAGAGCTCTATAGGCTAAACAGAGAATTTTAAAGGAAATCCTCAATTGAATAGGGAGCCAGTGAAGGGTCCTTCTGGCCATAGTGGCAGATGAAGTCTTTGGGAGTGCTAGGACAAAACGGGCCGCAGCATTTTGGACAATTTGTAGTCGCTGGGTGAGCCCTTTGTTGGCATCTGCATATAATACATTGCAGTAATCCAACCTCGAGCCCACCAGTGCTACTACTATCTGCTTCCGTGCTGGGAGAGAGAGATAATGAAGGATTCTCCTGAGTATTTTTATAACTCCCCAGCAGGTAGCAACCGTGCGATTAACCTGTAGGGTCATAGACAGCGAGGTGTCAAAGATAACGCCGAGATTCCTGGCTGACTGGGAAGGAGATGGACAAGTTCCCAGCGTAGACGGCCACCACTCAGTAGACCAAATATCCTGGTCCTTGCCAAAGACCAGGATCTCTGTTTTATCGCCGTTCAACTTCAGAAAATTCTGAAGCATCCAGTCAGACACCGTCTGCATACAGGTTCTGAAGTTGGCAGCAGATGTAGATACTGAGTGGGCTAATGACACCATAATTTGAGTGTCATCGGCGTATGACACCACTTCCATCCCCTGAGATTTTACTAACCTCGCAAGGGGTGCAACATAAATGTTAAATAGGGTCGGACTCAAGGCCGACCCTTGGGGCACCCCACATTGCAAGGATTTGACAGGGGATAGAAATTCGCCGAGTTTGACTCTCTGCTCTCTATGTTGTAGAAAAGAGTGCAGGAGGTTAAGAGCCACACCTGAGATCCCTGCCTCCCTCAACCGAGATGTTAAGATAGAAGGAGACAGGGTATCAAATGCTGCGGTAAGGTCCAAAAGGACAAGTACCGTAGTATGTCCAGCATCTACCTTCATACGGATATTATTTACCACCATGGTCAGCGCAGACTCCGTACTATGGACTTTACGAAAGCCATGTTGGGACCTATCAAGATACCCAGATGAGTCTAGAAAAGTGGAAAGATGACAATTAAGATAAGACTCTAGTATTTTTGCGGGAGCGGGTAACAGCGAAATAGGTCTGAAATTTTTCAGCTGTTCCGGGTCCAGCGTGGGTTTCTTGAGTAATGGCTTAACTATCGCCCTTTTCCACACTAAGGGGAAGATACCTTGGGTGATGGATCCATTCATCACCTCTAGCAGAGGTGGCAACAAAGTGGCTCTGCAATCCTTCAGGATTTTCAGAGGACATGGATCCAGAGGGGATGAGGATTTAATCCTATCAAGAATATTATCAAGTTTTTCCAAAGTAAGGGGCGGAAAATCCGTTAAGGTGTTAACATGGTCAGTCGACCAGGCTTCCAGACTCTTCAAATTTTGATAAGAGGAAGCATCCATCCTAATTCTTTGCATTTCCAGAGCCGTATAGATATCATCAATCTTCTTATAGAAGAACTCTGATATATTATTACAAAGCTCCTGTGAGCCAACTACTGGATCCGGAACCTGAAGAGTACAAAGTGAGTCCACGATCTTAAATATCTCACTAGAGGAAGTAAGAGAGGTAGTGAGATTGGTGAAATATAGCTGTTTTTCTTTAATGACCGAGGACTTATAGTCAGCTAGCAATTTCTTATGTAGTTCCCTATCCTGTGGATCCCAGTTTTTTCTCCATTTCCTCTCTTGTCTTCTGCATCCCTGTCGTAGAGATCTAAGAGATTCCGTAAACCAGGGAGCAGTAGGTTTACGGCGCGCGGAGTATCTATAGGACAAGGGAGCTAGCTCATCCACCGCCTTGGAGATCGAATCAGAAAATAGTTCGGCTCCTTTGTCCACATCCCCTGAGGCAGAGTAGCTGCCCTTGTGTATAAATGGTGCAACAGCATCATTCGTAAAATTTTTGAAGCTCCTCTTTGGCCCTCTAGTGAAGGTGCAAGGGTCGGTCTTTCCTTCCAAATAATAAGTCATCTGAAAAGGAATGGCAAGATGATCAGACCATACTAAAGATATCGGCGTATCTACAGATAGTCTGTCATCATTAGTAAAGACTCCGTCCAGGATGTGGCCCGCCCTATGTGTAGGAGTCTTTACAAGTTGGATACAATCACAGGCCGCCAGCGCATCCACCAGCCTGGTGGAATCATGGTCCTCCAAATTATCCAAATGGAAATTAAAATCTCCAAGAATGGACAGGCGAGGGTTACCGAAATATGGTTCAAGGATTCTAAAAAGATCCTCGATGAACGATACTCTGGAACCGGGGGGTCTATATAAAAGGATTCCAGAAAAAGAGACTGAAGGAGCGCATACTATAGAAAAATGTAGGGCCTCAAAGGAATCAGAGACTACAGTCAGAGGTTTAATCGTACATTGCAGATCAATTCTGCAAAGGATGGCCAGTCCACCACCTCTACGTCTAAATCTATCATATCGGAACAAGTTATACCCTTCAGGAATAGCCATTAAGAGATCGTGACCAGAGGACTCAGAGGCCCAAGTTTCAGTAACAAACATCCACTCCGGCTTCCTATCTGTCACAAACTCATGAAAGGCGATATTATTCTTAATAATGGATCTAGCATTAATCAAAAATCCATTCCTTATTATTGGACTCTTAGGGGAGCTAAAACTGCTCATATGAGCTGATGAAGGAAGCGTAGGGGGTAGAACAGCAGAGTCACATGTATGACAGCAAGAGGAGTGTCGAATACCATCCGGAGAAAATTTATGGGTACAGGGTAAAATATCAGGCTTAAAGGCTAGTAGCTCTGACATAGAATAATAAAAAGGTACCTCAGATTGGAGGGACGCAGGGCCAGAGTCCAGCCCGTCCTCAGCGCGGACGGGCGCAGACGGGCTGAACTCTGGCGTAACTCCGGCGTTAGTCCGGCGGTCCCGCTGCGCGTGTCCGCTGCGCGTCAGCGTGACCTCCATTTAAAGGCGTCTAGCGTCCTCTTGACGACTAGAACGCGCTGTAAGCCCCGACCGCCCCAATATGGCCGCCACCAGTGAATCCACACCGGGAAATGGATCAGGATAGAGGTCCGCCCAACAGCGGTGAGTTTAGCGTTTTAACGTGCAAGCAATGAGGGCAGGTAGGGATAGGGCAAAAAATAAGTATCAGCTCTATAAAGACTCTATAAAAACAAATAAAACAGAGGAAGGTTTAAAATGCGCGAGTGGCCGCTCTTCGATCAGAGACCACCCGCAATGCGTCCATAAAATACTATGTAGCTGAAATTACCCGGGAACCTGATTTTCCCTCCTTTTGAAGGCGTCTAGCGTCCTCTTGACGACTAGAACGCGCTGTAAGCCCCGACCGCCCCAATATGGCCGCCACCAGTGAATCCACACCGGGAAATGGATCAGGATAGAGGTCCGCCCAACAGCGGTGAGTTTAGCGTTTTAACGTGCAAGCAATGAGGGCAGGTAGGGATAGGGCAAAAAATAAGTATCAGCTCTATAAAGACTCTATAAAAACAAATAAAACAGAGGAAGGTTTAAAATGCGCGAGTGGCCGCTCTTCGATCAGAGACCACCCGCAATGCGTCCATAAAATACTATGTAGCTGAAATTACCCGGGAACCTGATTTTCCCTCCTTTTGAAGGCGTCTAGCGTCCTCTTGACGACTAGAACGCGCTGTAAGCCCCGACCGCCCCAATATGGCCGCCACCAGTGAATCCACACCGGGAAATGGATCAGGATAGAGGTCCGCCCAACAGCGGTGAGTTTAGCGTTTTAACGTGCAAGCAATGAGGGCAGGTAGGGATAGGGCAAAAAATAAGTATCAGCTCTATAAAGACTCTATAAAAACAAATAAAACAGAGGAAGGTTTAAAATGCGCGAGTGGCCGCTCTTCGATCAGAGACCACCCGCAATGCGTCCATAAAATACTATGTAGCTGAAATTACCCGGGAACCTGATTTTCCCTCCTTTTGAAGGCGTCTAGCGTCCTCTTGACGACTAGAACGCGCTGTAAGCCCCGACCGCCCCAATATGGCCGCCACCAGTGAATCCACACCGGGAAATGGATCAGGATAGAGGTCCGCCCAACAGCGGTGAATTTAGCGTTTTAACGTGCAAGCAATGAGGGCAGGTAGGGATAGGGCAAAAAATAAGTATCAGCTCTATAAAGACTCTATAAAAACAAATAAAACAGAGGAAGGTTTAAAATGCGCGAGTGGCCGCTCTTCGATCAGAGACCACCCGCAATGCGTCCATAAAATACTATGTAGCTGAAATTACCCGGGAACCTGATTTTCCCTCCTTTTGAAGGCGTCTAGCGTCCTCTTGACGACTAGAACGCGCTGTAAGCCCCGACCGCCCCAATATGGCCGCCACCAGTGAATCCACACCGGGAAATGGATCAGGATAGAGGTCCGCCCAACAGCGGTGAGTTTAGCGTTTTAACGTGCAAGCAATGAGGGCAGGTAGGGATAGGGCAAAAAATAAGTATCAGCTCTATAAAGACTCTATAAAAACAAATAAAACAGAGGAAGGTTTAAAATGCGCGAGTGGCCGCTCTTCGATCAGAGACCACCCGCAATGCGTCCATAAAATACTATGTAGCTGAAATTACCCGGGAACCTGATTTTCCCTCCTTTTGAAGGCGTCTAGCGTCCTCTTGACGACTAGAACGCGCTGTAAGCCCCGACCGCCCCAATATGGCCGCCACCAGTGAATCCACACCGGGAAATGGATCAGGATAGAGGTCCGCCCAACAGCGGTGAGTTTAGCGTTTTAACGTGCAAGCAATGAGGGCAGGTAGGGATAGGGCAAAAAATAAGTATCAGCTCTATAAAGACTCTATAAAAACAAATAAAACAGAGGAAGGTTTAAAATGCGCGAGTGGCCGCTCTTCGATCAGAGACCACCCGCAATGCGTCCATAAAATACTATGTAGCTGAAATTACCCGGGAACCTGATTTTCCCTCCTTTTGAAGGCGTCTAGCGTCCTCTTGACGACTAGAACGCGCTGTAAGCCCCGACCGCCCCAATATGGCCGCCACCAGTGAATCCACACCGGGAAATGGATCAGGATAGAGGTCCGCCCAACAGCGGTGAATTTAGCGTTTTAACGTGCAAGCAATGAGGGCAGGTAGGGATAGGGCAAAAAATAAGTATCAGCTCTATAAAGACTCTATAAAAACAAATAAAACAGAGGAAGGTTTAAAATGCGCGAGTGGCCGCTCTTCGATCAGAGACCACCCGCAATGCGTCCATAAAATACTATGTAGCTGAAATTACCCGGGAACCTGATTTTCCCTCCTTTTGAAGGCGTCTAGCGTCCTCTTGACGACTAGAACGCGCTGTAAGCCCCGACCGCCCCAATATGGCCGCCACCAGTGAATCCACACCGGGAAATGGATCAGGATAGAGGTCCGCCCAACAGCGGTGAGTTTAGCGTTTTAACGTGCAAGCAATGAGGGCAGGTAGGGATAGGGCAAAAAATAAGTATCAGCTCTATAAAGACTCTATAAAAACAAATAAAACAGAGGAAGGTTTAAAATGCGCGAGTGGCCGCTCTTCGATCAGAGACCACCCGCAATGCGTCCATAAAATACTATGTATGGAGCATTCGTGCCGGAAACGGCACACCTGCCTGCTGCACGTGCCCTTGTTAAAGTCCCAGCAGGCCCCGACTGTGTTCTGCGCGGCGGTATCCACCGACCCAACCCCTCCTCGGGTGGGACGGGCCGAAAAGGGGGTCGGAGCAAGCGGAAGCCCGCTGGCCGTCCAAACTTCGCTCCACTCATCGTCTGCTGGTACAGATCCACATCCAGCTCCCCCCACTTTGCCTCTGGATCCGACGCCATGCGAGCCCGGAACTCCTCGTCATAATGAGACCAAGAATGAATGGAAGAAATAAAAAGAACATTTGGGATCAGTTGTGCTAATCTGGGAAGGTGACCTGGGCTCACCGCTCGACGTCCATATATTTGAATAGGGCAACCGCCCGATCCGGGTACTTCTCACAATATACGCCGGGGTATATCAGAAAAGCCACTGACCAGTTCTCAATGGTCAGGGGCACCTTGGGCCGCCTGGCCAGCTCCTGCTCTTCCTCCTTCGAACCTTCCTTAGCCATCAGCTCCCTGTGGAGCAGCTTCAGGATCTCCACATATTCCCCTTTCCTAATCTTCTCCCTGGTCCCCAACGACAAATGTGCCCCCAGTGGCTTCGCCACCCCAATGTACAGGAGCTTCCGCACCGGCACGTCGCAACTCTCTTTCGCCCCTGCGCCACCAGCCGCAACCCCCCCCCAGGCTTCCCCGTGTCTGCCGTCGCATCCCCGACCCCTGCCGTCCCAGCGCTCACCGACACTGCGTTACCCATCACCCCCTCCTTGTCTGTACCCACCCCGGCATCTGTCACATACCTACCCTTCACCAGCCTCACCAAGTCCTTTCCCCCCCGCATCTGTCCCTACCGACACCTGCCTCCCCTGAGGCGTGCCCAAGCCACTTCCCAGCCTGTCACCATCCTTACCTGGCGTCAAGGCTGGCGTCCGCACTGGATCCCGCCGCCTAACCAGTTGCGCCGGGGGGCGTCACTCTTGGCGCTGTCTGCCGGCGGCGTACCTGTAAAACACTGCCAAAATCATTACTCCTCTCCCCATTCCCGAAACTCCCCCTCCTCCTCAGACTCCGTGTCCTTGACCTCCCAACCAGCCTCCGCCTGTCCTGTGGGTGGTATTCTGCTCAGCCCTGCCGTCTCCCTACACGCCCTCATCAGTATCCCCAGATCCACACTCTCTCTCCACCCGTTCACATCCTGTGACTGCTCATTCAGCAGCATCAACAGACCATCCCCGACCCCCGGCGGCTGTCTTGACCCTTTGGGGTGGGGCTGGCGGGGACCTACCCCCCTGCCGTCTGACGCGCTCTCGTGATGGGTCCCTCGGTGGTGCGCGACCACCCGTACAAGGCTGAGCCGGCCCATCCCCTAGGTGGATCGGAGCCGCATGCTGCTCACCCGAGCACCTAGCCAACTGCTCCTGCCAAGGCAAAAGGGGGGAAGTCCAGCATGCCGGGGAAAATTTGCCCCCCCACGCCCCACCCCCTGTGCCTGTCCCTCCCCCACGCCACGGAATGCCCCCCAACTAGCTGGCCGCTCACCCCACCCTCCCCCAACCCCCCCTGCTCTTCCCACCCCTCCATCGCACCCACCCACCACCCCTCCCGCACACACCACACCCCCTCACTCCCCCACCCCAGCCCCCAAACACCCCCCTCCCCTGACCAGCCCCCCTCAACCCACTCCCTGTCCCCCCGCAGCCCCCAAACCCTCCCGACACCCCCCAGTCCCCACCCCCCCTCCGCACGTACTCCCCGCGGCGATGACGGTCTGCTCAGCCCCACCACGCCCCCTTCCCCCCGACGACGACTCCCAGTCCAACTCGCACTCCCCCCTCCCCCTGTCCTCCCCCCTCCAAATCTGATTCATCAATCAACAATGGCAAGCCCACCTCCCCCCCTTGTCGGCCCCCTGCCGTTGCCCCCTCCCTCCCCCTCCTGCCCCAAAGCCTTCGCCTCCCCCGGCCCCCCTCCTCTCCCATCCCCCCGCCCCTCATCCCTGGCCTTCACGCCCCCCGACCCTCCCTGCCCGCTCCCCCTCTCCACATTCGTCACCCGGCGGCGCCACCGATGCCCGCCCCCCCTGCACCACTCAAATCCTCTTCTCCCCCCCACCTCCCCTACCACTGCCGCACCTTCGACAACACTTGGCACACCCCCCTGGCCCCCGCCCCTCCCACAAACTCCAGTGCCGGCCTCTTCTTGCTCCCGTGCCTGTTCCCCACCTTCGCCTGACCCCTCAGCACTACCGCCGCTCTTCCGTGCTGTCTGCTGCCCCCCTCCGCCCACCCCACCTCCCCGCACCCGCCTCCCGTCGTGGATGAGACCTCGGCTGCCACCGCAGCGCCACTGGCAGCGCGCCACGGCGGCCTTACCTGGATATCCTGCCACACCAGGTCCAGGCAGCACGCTTCCCCCAGAAGGCGCAAGGCATCCCACACACGTGGGTCCTCCGTCTGCCCTACTCCCACCATTCCTCCCCTCCTCAGACGCTCCATTCCGCCTCAACCAGGTACGCTCGCCGCCCTAGCACTTCGCCCACCGGCCTCCGACAGTCAGCGACACTTCAAACTCCGCAGCGTCGCCCTGCTGAGCACCAACGCACCCAGCCTACACCGCCTCACCAACAGCTCATATAAACCACAAACGCTCCAAGAAAAACGCTCGGACAAAAACTCTCCTGCCTACCCCCTCCGGCTGCCGTGTCACTGTCCCCAAAATGGAGGACAGTAACCTAACATGGCCGGTTAAATATCCCCCCAGCCCAAGAAGCCCAAGGCCAGCCCAAGGGGAGCCCAATGACCGCCCAAACCGCCCAACCAGCACAACAGCCTGCGACATGCGTCAGCTCGGCCGCTGCTTCCCCCCCTTCCTCCCGGGGCCCCAAAACACCCTGGGGGCAGCAAGCCTCCCTCCGGTCGGCCGCTCCCCCGCAAAGCCCCATTCACTCACCTTATATCTTGCCTCGGTGTGTAGCCCACAACCTCTGCAGCAACGAGAGTACCGCAAAAGACCCGGCAATCGCAAGAGCTGTCCAGATATCACCTCCAACAGTCAACAAACAAAGGCTCCAACAAAGCTGGATCCCATTGGTTTAAAGTCACAAGGGATGGAGCAATCTGGATGAAAGCGACAAGCACGTGGTGAAGATATGTTGGGAAAGGCATATGATTCAGGCAAAAAAATGGGTGCTGGTAAACTCCGCTTCGCAGAGGAGTTGAGTTTTTGGCGAACTTTTTACTAAAAAGGCACTAACATTTAATAAAAAGCAAATAAAACAGGAACATTCTCCAGTTATGGAACTGACATAAGTGTAATTTTCCCGCAATATGTTTCAGATCTCATCAGTGTTGTAATATGTGCAGTAATAAGCAAAGCATCACTGTGGTGCTGGTTAAAATTTCCTTGTTTGCTATGTTTTAAATCATAGTGCTTTTCAGTGAACATTTTGTTTAGTATATGTTAAAATCTCACTACCTTCCTTATGAATGACTCCACTTTAAGCTTTGTTTCTTTAAGCAAATGTATGCGTTTATAAAAGGCAAAGTAATATTGAATGATGGTACATTTGTGACCAACCACTCACTGTGCTGAGGATTTCATTTGAGACATCATCAGTAATGCCATCAATTATATCATTAAACATATCATGAATGATGTAATATGTGAAGTCGTAAGCAGTGCATGGAGAGAGAAGTTATAGTTAGATCAGTAAACTAGAAATTTTTGTCATACATTTTCACTGAACTTTAACCTTTATTTTTTTTCAGTGACTTTCTAAGATTGTTTTTTAATGTAAAGTAATATATTATTACCAAGCCTAACTATAATGTCACATTAACCTTTGCTCGTTTCAATGGATTTCTAATTTTTTTATGAAAATAACAAAAAAGAAAGAAAAAGGGTATGACCATAATAGGCCCGGTTGAGGGGGGCGGGGGCACAATGCTTCCTCCCTAATAAAGAAAAAAAAGACCAGCCAGTTGCCATGCCTCCTGGCACACAGCTGGTTGGGGATTAAGTCCCCTTGGCTGCAAAGGGTCCTGGAGGGTCAACACGCCCTCCTGCTACCTCGAGTAGGTCCCACACAGCATGATTGCTGAAAGGACTTCAGAGGCCATGCCCCCTTCCTCCGCAACACTGCAAATGCACCTTAGAGTGCACTGCAGGTTGGGGGATGAAGTCCCCTTGGCTCCAGAGAGTCCTTGAGCCCTCCTGTCACCTCCAGTGAGTCCCACACAGCAGGTATTTGGAAGCCATACCCCCTTTCTTTACCACTCTACAAATGTGCCTCATGGCACACTGCTGGTCGGGGAATAAAGTCCTCTTGGATGCCGAGGGTTCTTGGAGGACCAGACTCCCTCCTATTACCTCCAGTAAGTCCGACACAGTAGGATTCCTGAGAGTTGATGGGAGACCCACATGCTTTCTCCACAGCTCTGCAAAAAGGACTACTAGTTAAAAAACCATAGGAATTCACTTAAAAAAACCAAAGGTTACAGGGACGTTTTAGTTAGTCTCAGATTTCACTCCTAAAAAATCATCAGTTACCTGAGCTAACTATAGCTTATGCCCCGGCAATGCACTCCTTATGACCTCACATATTACATCACTCATGACATGGTCAGTTACATCACTGATGATGTCACTGACGACATCTCAAATGACATCACATTACATTACATCTTCTTTCAACTAACTTAACTTTTTTCCCTTCATGTATCCACAGAAAATTTTGCATGCTGGAGCTTAGCTGACTAAGCCAAGCAAGTGCCAAGTTTATTGCAGATCCAATTATGGGGTCAAAAGTTATAGGCAAATTGTTTTCAATTAAAGATGTGGCTGAACCATAGCTACACGGTGGGCATATATATTCTACTGGTTGCAATGCTTTCTTTCATTGTTAATAACTCTAGTGCCATTTGACAAACCTATATTAAACTTTAAAAAAAATATAATAATATTCATTTTGGGTACTTCTTGGCTAGTTTAATGCAGATCTTTCAATCAGGGGCCAAGATTGGTCTCTAAATTGCCATTCCTATTTTAATTCCTAGAGGATTCTTTAATTCTTCACACAGGAAGAATGTCTGAATGGAAATTTGTTAACTTTGTCATAAAGGGAATTGGGACTATTGTAGTTTTGCATCACAGGCTTGATGCCCTGCGACACACTCCCAAGCATCATGGTGGTTTCTGTCATCAACGCGTCACCGCTGCTACAAGCCACTGCTGATTTACATCAGCAGATATTATCTCTCATGTCCCCTTGTACACCCTGATTATTGCTCTGTGCCTCTAACTAAACAAATGGATATATTGATAAAATGGATGTAAGAAAGGGACCACTGATAAGTTGATTTACTACTACTTTTAAGTGTGGAGAGTGAGAGTGGGTTCTGTGAGGGGCTCCAAAGCTGATACAGGCTCTTGCCCTGGAAACCAGACACAACTGGGCTTGTAGGCAATGACATCACCAGGAAATGAAACAACATATAAAGATTTAAAAAATGTTGCCATCTTCATGTGAATGCCTGGTCTAAACAATGTCACCAAGAGGCAAGCAATGAAAGCATTATTGACTTGCATGACTTTGTTTACAGGAGACTCATATTAAAAACACAAATCTGCATCTACAACCAGGTGTTTTACTCCTCTGCATTACCAGCATATTGAGGTGTCAATATAACAGTGACTGAAAGCTTCAAAGATCACATTTTTCAAATATCTAGTGAACAGGAAGGAAGATAAATACTTTTAAGTATTAAACTCTTTAACAGATCCATTGCATTTGCATATTAATATGAGCCTACTGATGATGATTCCAAGGCTTTATGTGAAATATGGAATGCTCTCATGGAATTCCCACCACCCTATATAAAAAGGAGGGGATTGCAACTACATCCAAACTTTGAATTTAGTTACTAATAGTGTGAGAAATTGGGCTGTTGGTTAAGGGGGAGTATAAGCCCCTCTCAAGCAAGAGACAAAATC
Organism: Lissotriton helveticus; assembly: GCF_964261635.1. Classification (NCBI taxonomy): domain Eukaryota; kingdom Metazoa; phylum Chordata; class Amphibia; order Caudata; family Salamandridae; genus Lissotriton; species Lissotriton helveticus. The sequence goes on along the minus strand of NC_136068.1, from coordinate 870,245,047 downwards.
CTTGTGAGGGTAAAACACAAAAATGACACAATTAACATGTGTTTGACCCTCTTTATAGCTTGGTAAAATACATGTCCAACGTTTGAATCACAAAGCAAAATGATTGATGGATGGATTGATGGAAAGGGCTATGAGCTCTTTAGGGCCTACCCTAGGAGTGACATATATATTAAAAACAGAGTTTTAGGCTTGGCAAACGGTTTATTTTTCCAAGCCCAGTTGGCAGTTTAAAACTGCACACAGGCTGCCATGGCAGACATGAGATCTGTTTCAAATTGCTATTTAAGTGGGTGGTATAATAAGTGCTGTGGGCCAACTAGTAACGTTCAATTTACTGACCCTGGAATATGTTATACCACTTTACTAGGGACTTCTAAGTAAATTATATATGCAAATTAGGTGTAAGCCAATGTTACCATGTTTTAAAGACTGAGCACAAGTGCTTTAGCACTGGTTAGCAGTCACAAAATGAACTGTGTCCTAAAAGCCAACAGCAACGGGTTCTGAAAATAGGAGAAGTGAAGGCAAAATATTTGGGTGTGACCCTGCTGAGAGGGCCAAGTTCAACATCAAGGAAATGAGCAACACAAAGAAAACCAAACAGGCTAAATAATGTGTGATATGAAGAAAAAATGTGCTTGTTGTACAGAAAACCAGACTATAGGACAGTATCCTTTTTTTAACAAACAATACTTATGTGTTCTCAAATAGGTTACTTTTTAGGCTTCTCTTCACTAAGATCAACCAAAATAGAATACATACCTCATAGCTTCTCTTACTACACTGTTGTGTACATGAGAATGGAAATGACGAAAAAGACAAATAACTTGTACGGATGTATCATGGATAAAACGTTACTAACAGACTGTCAGATAATTAATCAAATTAAAATTACAACTGTGATGTACTTTGAAAAAACGCATTCCCAGCAGCCATATGTGATGCTTTCAAAGCTACCATCAGCGGAGAGTTCACTTCACTTTGAATACGGAAACAAATGCAGTGCAAACTGAAAAACAGTGAGCTACATAATAAATTCAAAGAGGCTGAAATATCTTTAAACTCACACTGATAATACTCATTTCAGTCAGTGGAAAGAAACCTAAAGAGAATTCTGGAGTTTCGCTTAGAAAAAAACATAGTCAACTGTGCTACAATGGGCCAACAGCTTTATGGGGAAGGTGAACTAGCATGAAAAATGCTGGCTCAACATACAAAGATGACAACTTTAAAAAAATGCTGTATTATCAATATATGGCTCTGAAACAGGAGCAATCACGTTCACCAAAGGAAAATTGCACAAAGCTTTCTAACTCATGTTCAAACCTTATCAGTCCTCTGGTACTGCTCCATTTGAAAGGATTCAATAATGCTTGCAAAACCTAGAAATTCCAATGCTTACTGGGGAAAGTGCGCACATGAATACAGCACCTATTATGAGAAAATTTAAAAAGTAGTACGTACTTTTAAAAATGGAACAACACCAAAGGAAGATGGCCATCCTGTTGAATTCTGTGCTATTTTTATCAAAAAACTGGAGAAATCATCAAATTAACATTTCAATTAAAGGATGGGAACACACCTGATTACTTCCATAAATGTGTGACGCCGCGGCCAGGGCGACTGAAGCTGGAATCTGGGGAACATGGTTCGATCCCTGGCGCCGGTGGCAGATTAGCTCAGCACCATGTGACTCTGGGCAATAGCTTGCTTAATCTTCCCGACGGCCCCCAGCGCCTGGAGACCCTTACGGGTGATTGTTCGCGCTTTACAAATGTGGATTATTATTATTATTATTATTACTAGTTTGCGTCCTAAAAAATGGGAAATCTATGCTTTAGATCCTAATGCATAACATTGCTTTCCAGTGATTACAAGAATGTTACTAAGATTTAGACCTCCTGCTTTATAATTCACACCCCAATGCTAGTACACGAGGACAAAATTGGGGTTATCCCACAGGCATTTCTACACAAACACTCACTTTATCACAGATGCAATAGATTATATCTGATTTACACAGACACCAGCAGCAATAATTTTAGTGGATGCAGAAAAGGCATTCGATTTTGTTTGCTGGGAATGTTTCCCAGTTAAGAAGATTGATCACAACATTATAATAAATGTTTACTAGGAAATTGAAGATTATCCCGAAATTTATTAGGGATATTAACATAAAACATCGGACACAACCAGACTACCAAGTCACTTATATTATTTTCTCTGTTTATTGAACGATTAGCTATATCTGTTAGACAAAATGCTAAATTAGCCCCAGCACTTTTCTCCGCGCTCAAAGTAAAATTATATATGGATAATATGCTATTGTTGCTTTTGAATGTATAATTTGCACTGGATATAATGGAATTCACTGTGTTGGGAGGTTATAAGATAAATCCTACCAAAAAATGTTTTGCTGTTCCATTCTAAATAGGAAGATTTAACTACTGCATTGTAAAATAACTATAACAAAAAACCTAAGAGATACCCAAGCATATTGATAATTGAAAATTATCAGGATTTATATGGTTTATATTATGTTCCTTTACTTAAAAGAATTAATGGACAGATGAAACGTATGACCTATTCATCCTATAGGGAGAATATCTTTAATAAAAAATGAACATATCACCATTACGTCTATTCCCTTTTACCACCCTGCTGTGCATATTATATGAAACGTTTTTTCAGAAATAAGAAAGTCTTATTCCACTTCTTTATGGAATAACAAACAACCCAGACTCAGCATTGAAAGGGTCTGTGTACTTGTTGAAAAAGGGGGATTTACACTTCCTAACTTTCTGCAATATTACATGGGGATTAATATTAGCAATAAATCTAGAAGGACTGAACTAAGCCACTATGATAAGCATTTTTTACAGATGATTAGGGGCGATACATTTTCGACCTTCATATTTCAAAAGAAAGAACCCCACAACCCAAAGAAACCACACTTTTGAAGTAATTTTAACTTGTAGCAAACAGATTAGAAAATTATTTCAACTTCTGCAGACACAAACAGAAACAGCACTAGATATTATATATCATACTCTAAAGGCAAAAGACATGGATAGATGGCGCAAATATGATATGAGCAAAATTGGCAACTGGATCTCAATTGGATATCTAGTTCAATGGGATCCCAAGTAATATCTATACGGCAAGAACGGATTAAATTTTCATAAGGAAAATATTTGCAACACTATGTGAACTGCCAAGTATAGAGATAGCAATAACTCACAAAATCGTAGCAACAATACATTCCCCAAAGCCAAAGACTTGTACCACAGAACAATGGAGAAGATTTATTGACATCATCACTAATCAAGAAGAAGAAATAATAGATAAAATATCGAATACATATGAAACAAAGATATATTATAGCATAAACATAGATAGCTGGAACAAGGTATCTAAAAATAACCGAAGGGTACTTAGGAGACCCAACTTAAAACGTGTGCATCTGTATGCATAATGACTTGCATACTATATTCCTGAAATCCTGTATAAGCGGAATACCAACATATATCAGCTATGCTCAAAATGCAGCAGTATTGGCACATCGAATCGTGTTGTTGTCCTCTTCTTTGACAAGTCTCACAATCGATATTTATAAGGAAAAGCCATATTTTGGGTAAAGACAGAGCTTCTGAAAGATTAATAGTGCTATTGGAGAGTTCTGGCAAATAGAGGTAAAAGGAGAAAAAACTAGCTCTTGTTGCCATACAAATAGCGCACATTCTTATATTACAGAACATTGGAAAGATAAAGAGGCCACTCATTTTGAAATGTAGATGAATAAGATGTACGAGACTAATGCTAGAGAACAAATGTATTTGTTGCATAAATACGAGAAAATGTGGGTACAATTTGTGGGATATCATGTCACAAATCGAGTGTGTAAAGAATGAAACTTTTATACAATTTAGCTATGTATTTTTTTTCTTAGTAGTCAGGAAACAATAATGATAAAAACTTGGGCGTAAGGGCAGAACTTTGTTCAAGGAAAGTACGTGCTTGGTTTGGTGTAAGTTTGTTTTTTCTTTTTCAGAAAATTAGAGTGTAAATAGTTACTTTGGTTGGTCACGAAAAAGTTATATTTTTGATCTTTATGTCTTCATTAAATCATAGAGAATCCATGGTTCCTGGACAATCTCCACGGCTCCAAAATCTAAATTGAATGGATTAGGGAACTGTTTGCTGTGTTAGCCATTTCTGTTCTGTGGTTTTCGATAGGGAACCAAAAAGATCTAATTGCAGACTGTAATATCGAGGGAAAAACTGCAGGAACCATTACAGACCAAGGGGATACTATAACCGCCCTGGTCCATGTGATCACCCTGGTAGTTACATGTTAAACAAAATGTTTATTTTGTAGTGGGTTTCTTGGGTTCTCAGTAACTCCCAGCATGACCCCAGTGCTTTGGACTCAGTCTGGAGTCTCCAGAACCAGCAAGCTTCATGGACCTAGTGATGTGAACTTATGGCAAGTGTAGTGGACCACGGTTGGGCTATTGTGGATCTGCTGATATGTAGGTCCATGAAGGTTGCCAGATGGCAGACCCATCAGTGATTGTGGGCCCCGGTTGCACACCGCCAAAGGACATCCACAATGGTTGTCAGATGTCTTCTGAGTGGGGTGCAGAGCCTGACTAAAGGCCATGTGTAACCACGATGTTTGGAGTGCAGGGCCTAATATCTGGCCAGGTGTGGTGGTCCACCACTCACAGTCAATGGGGTGGCCATCCGCAGTCAGTGGTCGGATGCCAGAGGTGAGTGACGCGCCAAGCCTGGCTGGTGTGGTGGCCCTGTACGTGAGTTTTGCTCCTAAGGGTATTGGCACACTCATGTATTTTATTTATGAAAGCTGCAAGCCTTCAATGAACCCATCAAAAAGCTACAGGCAACATATGCAGCCAAAATAAAGATTTCGTTCAGGTGTGGCCCTGCACCACAACCTCCGCAGACAGACAATTCCTGCTATATGTGTGTGTGTCTCTATTCAGTATGGAAGTCATAGTCCCATGATTAATGCTCCTACCGTGGAAGTTTTCTCACTTCAGAGGTTGGGAAAGCAGCGATCATAGGTTTAGAGCATACAACAGCATGACTTAAAACCCTTCAATGTCCCACTCTTTGAATAATTACACCGTGAACACCTTTCATGTTCGTGATGTCTCAAATCTCTACATGTTTTATTGTTCCTTCACATGTACTATAGAGTACCATTGAATATGTAAATAGTGGGTATTTGCATTAGTATTGTGTCATATTGTATGTCTGAAATTTTACATCAGCGTGATTAATAGGCTAGAGTCACACAAAATAACATTAACACAGCATTGGTCTGAGAACAATACCATAAACTAATTTCCTTTTACTTGCATATGCCGAATGTTTCTCAATATTCTTTATCGAATCTATAGTTGTGTTATTAATGCACTTGCTGCTCCACTTCTGACTTCAAAATGTTAACATTGGTAAAAACTACCTTCTTTGTTATGAAAATACAGTCTCAATTTCCCTTTAGCTACTTTTCCTCTTTATTGTCTAATTACCTTGTCACTTAAACATCTTTATCCTTACGACTCTGTGATATATGCTTGACAGTATTGTAATAAATTAAATCACTTGCTATAAATATAAGTAGCACTCAAATAGCAGATTCTCTAACCATTTGTAGAAAGTCTAATAAGTATTCTAATTAAATTATTGATAAGCACATTAAACTGCACCTATCTCCTCATCCATTGTCAGCTAACCTAAGCTTCGTTATGTAATGCTGCCCTCATAAGAATCTCCGTGGTCAAACTGTAATATCTAATTAGACTTAAACTTTTTTTTAAATTATTAGTTGGAAGAACAGAAGGGCAAAGGTCAAACGTGGCATAATCTCGAAACCTTTACCTAATAATAAAAGGTAAATATCTTCTGCACACCAGTTACCGAGATTAACCAAAGCTTGTTTCTAGCTTTTAATCACATCAAATATTCACTTTACATAGGATGTTATTCAGAAGAATGTACCTGTTTCAAACAATTACTGCACATTCTATACTTATTGAGTACCTCTCACTGTAAGTTTCTGTATAACCTACCATTTCTTTCTTCTTCAAAAGCTACCACCAACAACAAAGCAATCATCTTAAAAAATCACTTTTCTCTATTTAATTAACTGCTTTTTGTTCAAGACTTCTCATTCCGCAGCTCGTTCTCTGAGACTCACAAGGACTGCAGCTGCAGGATTCTGGTCTCCATAGTTGATCATGAATTTCTACATTGAACTGGAAATCAATGAGACCTATTCAGCTCAAAGATGGTCACTCAATGTCCAATTTTCAAATGTTTGCTATATTGGGGAACATGAGAGGTGGACTAGTGTAGGATTTTGCATCTGCCACGTTACTGTTGAATGTGTTCCCAAAAGAAAAGAAGATCCTGGAAATGTGGGGCAAATGCGATCCAAAGAAGAAAAGTGTAACATAGATCATATCACAACATTTTATTAGAACAATCTGGTAATCACCCGTACTGTGATTTACATGTGACTCTCAGCACTTACCCAGGCTCCGCTTTTCTCTCGAGACCTAGCCCACCTTCCTTGGAAGGAAGGAGTTCCTTTATCAACATTGATCTTCTCTCCTTCTACCATCCTTAATAGGGGGCACAAGGTTATTGTTTCTCTTGTTTTTATACTGAACAGCCGGAGCCATAACACGATGGGCTTTTCTGGGTCACACAGAGCCGAACTCCTGTTTTATGTGTTTGCGGAACATAAAGTGAATTCGTTTAACCCAATATTTCTATGAGGTATTGTTAGAAATGGGCGTCTCTAGTTGGCACGTTTTTACCCTGTCCAAGTAGGGACCCTTCTTCCTAGACAGGATATGGGGCATTCTCTTCTAAAATAACCCCTGCTTGATCCCCTTGGTAGCTTGGCAGGAGCAAGTAGGCTTATCTCAGAGGCAGTGTGTAAATCATTTTCACATAACCAGCAGTAATACAGTTAAAACACTGCAAAAGGTCACCACACCAGTTTTAGAAACAATATCCAATATTTTATCTGTGCAAACCCCAGACTGGCTACTGCCATTCCTCCTAATTTCAGAATGCTGAGGAAGGACAGCGGAATAAGTATGGAGGCGGCCAGTCAATAGTGTATAAGAAGGAATACAAATGCTCGACCTTTGCTCTTGAGGGCCTAGAGATGGTGGAGGAACTCCAGCCAGTCGCTTGCGGGTTCATTCTCGACCATCCCCCGGCTCCAGCCAGCCCCTGCTTGCACTCGTTAGAGAGTGCATTAGCCCCATGGGCAATAAGGTATGCCCATTTCCTAGTCCTAGGTGATTTTATTGTCCACTTGGACAATGCCATTGGGCACGAGGCTGGCACACTTTTAGAAATCATGAGTTCTTTTTCCATGAAATAACAGATCTCTGGCCCCACTCATCAAGTTGGCCACACCCTTGACCAGGTATTTTCTAACAAGAACCTGGTGGTCTCTCAACCCACTCCTCTTCCATGGTAAGACCATGGTGGAGAAGTGTGGCTCAATGGTTAGAGCGGCAGACCCTGATGCAGGGGTCTGTCCCGGGACCAGCGTTCAATTCCCCGCCTCGGAGGGTCTTGGGCTCAAAAATTCCACGGACCTGATAATTCTCGCCTCAGTGCCTATTCCAATCATGGAGTCCCACTCTGCAACTCTGGGCAATAGCTTGCTTAATCTCCACAACGGCCCCCACAAGGCTAAGGATGCCTGGCCTCCACCTTGGGGGTGCCCAGGAGTGGACACCTCACAGGGAAAGCCAGGATGGGTTCCACAGCGGTATTCGTACAAGCGCCTTTAGACCCTTGCGGGTGAGTAGTGCGCTATACAAGTATCAATTTACAAGTATCAATTTACAATTTACATTTACTACCATATTCCATTTGCTTGGCCAGAGACTGACAATAGGCCACCCCTGAAGGATAACACTCAGACCTCCTATTGTGCCTATCAGAAAATACAGCAAGGCAATATGAACCACGCTCCTAAAATTAGTAGTCCAGTCCTGACCCGCTGTGTGGAAGAGGACACCACACGTCTGGACAGCTGCAATCAAGGTTGAAACCATCTGCCCTCTGGTTTAATGATGAGCGTAGAGTATGCAAGAACCTCTGTAAACAACTCGAAAGGGTATGGAGATGCAAGTTCCATCCAGAAGATAAAGTTAAATATATGATTGCACTGAAGAAGTATCATGGGAAATTGTCTTAGGCTCAAAAGACCTTCTTTGATATAAAGATCGAGGAAGCAGATAACAAAGCCAAGGAAATCTTTAAAATTGATAATTCTTTTCTGTGCCCCGTTGTCATATCTAGAGTATGTACACCTACTGCTGAGTGGTGCAGTGAACTAGGCTCTTTATTCCATGACAAAATCAAGAGCATTCAGAACTACTTCCCAAATAATGCTCAAATCTACCAAGCACAGCATCTCCTCGAAAGGAATTGGTTTCCCTCTCAACGCCCTTCTACCTAGAAAAATTCACTCCCCTTCCTCCTGAATGGTCACTCTCAGCATTGGAGGGCCTGAAGTCTGTCAATTTTAATCCCTAGGTTCATCACAGAGTTTTGGAGAGGACCAGGCTGAGACACATCGCTCGGCCAGCAGGTTCTCATCAGAGTGTGGGGGACATTTCTGAAAACCACAATCTCAGTTTTATCCAAATTACACCTTAGTTGGTGCCAGTCCAGCCACTGAAACACCCTGGAGAGACACTGAGAGATGAGATATGACAACAGGGTGCAGAAAAGAATTAACAATTTTAAAGATTTCCATAGCTTTGTTATCGGCGGTAGGCCAAGGCTGCTGTATGGGATGGGACGGTGCATCATATAACTTACGAGCGGCGCCCTCAAACCCCAGTGCAAACAGCGGCGTCTGTGTTAGCATGGTGCGTCATCGCCAGGGATACCAGGGCGGCGATTTGAAGCAAGGTGGTGCAAAGTGCGGTGCCCACAGATCACAGTGCAAGCAGCGACACAGTGGCATCATCATAAGTGAGACCAGGGTTGCAGTGTGAAATGCACTGGTGCCCTCTGTGGTGCCTTGAGGACACCTTGCTTGCCAGCAGTGGCGTCATTGTTGGTGTCTGGTTGCTTTATCTTCTGTGCCCTGGTGCTGGTAGTAGATGAACTAAAATTATTTGCTGTTTCTGAGAATTCCTGAACAAGGGGCAAGCTCTACCTCAAGCCCTTCGAGAAACTCAAACAAAGTTGCAGAAAGTTCAGTACAATCCTTTTTCTGCCCTAGACAGAAGCAGACACTGTAGTCCAGCACAGTAAAGCACATAACAAAGTGGTAGTTCCTCCTAACAGCTTCTCCAGCTGTTTTTCTTGGTAGGTTCCTTGATCCAAAAGAGTTCTAAAGTCCTACGGTCTGGGCCTCAATATTTATACCACATTTACTCTTTGTTCTCTTTGTGGCAAGGGTCTCTGAGCCCAGAACAAACCAGTTCTGCACTCCCTGGCCCAGCTTCAATACAGGAGGTGGAGACAGAATTGTGCAGAGGAGACATTGCCTATTCAGGTGCTAGTGAACACTCCTCCCACCACCCTTAATGCAGACCAGGCATTTTCAGCCCTACTATGAGTCACTCAGGAAAGGCTAGACACACCTCAACCTCCCTTGCGACTATCTACAATAAACCCCAGCCCCTGTCATTCCAAAACCAGACAATCAATACACAAACCAGTAGAGGCACACAGAATGGTTAAGCAAGAAAATGCCTACTTTCTAAACGTGTGAAAACATTAACAATACAGAAAGTGATATCAATAAACAAATAATCAATACATTGTTGCAGCGCGCACAATTGAATTTGCTTTATTTATTTATTTATTTTCCTAACTCTGATCGGCCGTATGTCGGAGTTTACTACCCCCCACCCTGCCCCTCCCCGCGCCGCAGCACTCCCTCCAGAAACTGCTACTGGTCACGTATATAGAATAACCCTCAATGAGTGCGAAATAACACAAAGAAATATGAAACTAGACTCTATTTTAGTTGTGACTGTGTCATCACTGTCCATATAGACAGAGGAACATCAGGAACTACATTTCAAGGTATCTAAGGTATCAAACTCTATTGTCAGTGTAGAAAACCCCTAGCCACTATACCACTATGAAGCAGCTGTGCGTCTGATAACTGAGTTTTCCTCAAAAGACCACATTTCATCAACTCTGCAGACACTTCATTGGCGTCCCATCCACAAAACAGTAATCTTTAAGTCCATGATGATCATTTACAAGGGGGGAGGGTGCTAAATGCAGTTGGTCCCTGCCTTAGTGAGCCCAAAGTTAAGCCAACTCCACTTTTTTAACATTTACAAAAAATCAGATGCAGTAAGTCTGGAGGTCTTTTATTTGATTCTTGCAGGACATTAAATTATGTTCCCTTACACTCTTGGTCTGATGCAAATCCTTTGAGGTTCAGGAATCTGTGTAAAACCCAGTTGTTTTCTCTCTAGGGACAAAGTTATGAGCTACAAATACACCACAGTGGTTAAGCACACCATACAATATACAGTAACAGTATTGATCAAATTAATGATATCAGTAGGCCATAGAATTTTCTTTCTTGCCTTTATTCCAAAAATCTTCACACACAAGTAGGCTACTTGTGTGTGAAGATTTTTGGAATAAAGGCAAGAAAGAAAATTCTATGGCCTACTGATATCATTAATTTGATCAATACTGTTACTGTATATTGTATGGTGTGCTGAACCACTGTGGTGTATTGCAAAAGTGCCTTCTGGGCATTAGCTTTGGAAGCCTAGGGGTATGTGGCTTCAGGTTTCTGGCACCCTCAAACACAACTAGACCATGAGATAGTGGACGTAGTGCAGTCAATTCTTTTGCCTTATACCCTTATCGTAGAATTGCTTATTATGAGCTACAAATGGCTGGGCGGGTTTTTTTCTAGAGTGGTAACCATTTTTAGCACATTAGTACTTTAAGATGATGTAACGTAACATAACATATAGCTAACCAGTAACATTACATGTTCATATTGGGCGTTCACACTTGCTCTCTATTTGTGCATGTTGGACTTGGCCCTTCTTGCAGTGTCATCCCAGAACTTTTTGCCTTCCTCCTGTATTTTTTCTAACCTGTTGTGGGTGGTTTTGTGATGCTGGGCACTTTACCACTGCTGATCAGTACGAAAGTGCATATGCGCTCTTTTGTAAATTGTGTTATGGATCAGTGTTTCCATGATTGGCTATTTTATTTACTTGTCAGACCCTAGTACAGTGCACTATGTGTGCCCAGGGCCTGTGAATCAAATGCTGCTGGTGGGCTTGCAGCACTGGTTGTGCAACCCACAAAAGCAGCTTGTAAAATGGGACTTAGGCCTGCCATTGCAGAGCCTGTGTGCAGTCTGGGACTGCCATGTCAACTTGGCAAGTGCACACACTTGCCAGTCCCTAAACCTTCCCTTTTCTACATATTAGTCACCCCTAAAGTAGCCCCAAGGTACCCCTGTGGGCAGAGTACATTGTATGTGAAAGCTAGGACAAGCGCTGATGTGGGTAAATGTAAATGTAGGTGTACTTATATAGCGCAAACCTGTCACCCAAAGGGCATCCTGGCGCTTGCTTAGGGAACCCGTCCTGGTATTCCCCTGTGAGAAACCCCGGCAGGGTGTCCACAAGGTGAAAGCCAGGCATACCGCCGCGAGGGGCCGTAGTGGAGATTAAGCAAGCTATTGCCCAGAGTTGCAGAGTGTGACCCCGTGATTCGAGTAGGCACCGGAGCGAGAATTGTCGAGTCCGTGGAATTTTTGAGCCCGAGACCCGCCGAGGCGGGGAATCGAACCCTGGTCCACGGTCGATCTCAGCTTCCGGGTCTGCCGCCTCTAACCACTGAGCCATGTCTTGATAGTGAAATACTGCCAATTTCGTTTTTCACTATTGTAAGTGTTGGACAGGCCACGTGTAAGGCTGGCTCCCTCCCGCACGACCAGGCCCGAGCCCCGCTCCTCAGGCGTTACACACAACAACAACCCGTTTCCCGTCTCCTATAGGACCCCTGCCCCTGAACATCTCCACATCGTGGGCCCGATTCCCTACCGGCCCTCTCGCCCGGCCTGGGCGCCATCTTGGACACGGCACCACGAGGCCGCGTGGCCTCCGATCAACCCTAACCCTGGGCCTGGCCAGGCCCCGACATCCCGGCACCACCATCCACCCAGGAGGTGAGCGGACTACTTGGCAGGTCAATGGGAGAAAGAGGTGTCGATGGCTCTCCCCCGCCAGGTGCCGATCGCCCCCAGCTCCCCCAGGCGCTGGCTCCACCCCCCTGCTGGGTGTCTGGACTCCCTCATCCCGGACCTCCCGACCTCCCAGTGCGAGGGTCCGGACATCAAAGGGCGCCAGACCTATAACTGGCGCAGCTCCAGAGCAGGAAGGCAGTTGTATCCTGGAGTCGAGAGACGCAGTGAAGAACTCATCCTTGACGGACTACTGGCGCTGCCGTAGCCCTGCCTTGCGAACTACCGATCTGCCTGCTGGCGCTGCCGCGGCTCTCTGCACCCATCTTCATCGGGACCTGCTGGCTCCGCCGCGGACCGTCACTACCTTCAACCATCCCGGGACCTGCTGGCTCCGCCGCGGCCCGATCATCTAGAACGCCGAGCTCGAGGATTGTGAGCTAATTAATCTACCACCACATCCCCCAGAGTGGTAACGAGACTGTCCCGCTACCCCCCTTACCCAACCAAGAGACTAGAATAGAGGGGACCCCGGAGTCCAGACCTCCTTGTACCACCTCACCGTACTTAAAGAATTGCTTATAAAGTAACGTTGAACCTTATCCTTGTGTGGTGTACGTCAGTGGGGGGGAAGTTACTTGTCTGTACGATTGCTGGAGACGGATCTCCCCGGAGACCTCTCCCCTTATCCTCGGCCGACCCTCCCGGTCCGTCTAACATTGGTGGCCAGCGACGGGATCCGAATCAACGCGTAATCGTACAGAGAGTAGCTCACCCCACGACAAAACCACAATGTCAACCAAAGAAAGCGGATCCACCGAAAAATTCCAGATGGAGAAATTGGAAGAATACAGCCATCGTGAGTTGAAACAATTCTGCATTGAACTAGGTATCGCTACCACCGGTCTGAATACTAAAGACGATTTCAAGCACGCCATTGAGTCATGGGCAGAAACCGGGGCCGTCAGACCCCCGGACCAAAATCTCGCAACAGCAGAGAAAGACACCACGGCTCCCGAGGAGCGAAGAACGGGTCTCTCGCAAGATGAGATCCAAGAACGAGAAAGAAACCGACTACATGAGCTAGAGATGGCCCGGCTCAAAATGGATGGCGAACTCAAATTAGCCGAACAAAAACTAAATCTGGAACATCTGCGGCTCCGAGAAGAACGGGAAGAGAAACAGAGACAAAGAGAGCTTGAAGAGAAGAGACTGGCGTACGAACACGAACGCAAACTAGCTGAGATAGACTTACGCAAGCAGAACAAAGAATTAGGAGTGCCCGAGCAACCGCGCCCCCCGGGGGTGACAGAAAGGAAGGTACACATCCCCAAGGATGTCGTTCGAGAATATTTCCGAGAGGACGACATACAGCAATGGTTCAAGGCCTACGAGATCGCTATGACCTCCCACCGGATCGATCGAAGCGACTGGGGAGCCGGTCTATGGGGGAGGTTCGTCAATGAGGGCCGCGATGCCCTGCTACAGCTCCCAGACCATCTGATGACCTCCTATGACCACATGAAAGCTACCCTCCTCACCCGCTATGGGCTCACACCCGAAATGTACCGCCAGAGGTTCCGAAACTGCACTCGGATCCCGGGCACAACTTGGGTGGAATACGTGAACTATTTCAGCCGGGCCTTCGAGGGGTGGATCAAGGGAAGCAACGTAACGACTTACGAGCAACTCTTCAATCTCATGGTATGGGAGCATCTATCGAACAACTGCTTCGTCGAGCTCAGGCAGCACCTCCTCGACAGTAAATTAACTGATCCACGACAGCTTGCCGCCGAGGCTGACCGGTGGGAAATTACCCGAGTGGGCCGAACTGGGCCCCATGAACAGAACCGGAACAACCACGGTCAGCACCGTCCCCGAGGAGGAGGAGGGGGCCAGGGACGAGGGAGAGACAACGCCCCGGCCGCTCCCGCTACCAGCACCCCACCCCCGGCCAACCGGGGCAACACCCCGGCGCGGCCGGGATACAGAGCCAATGTCACGTGTCACCGATGCCAGCGAGTCGGCCACTACGCCAACGACCCGAATTGTCCACAGAGCCAGACTCCGAGACCCCGCCAGATGGCTGCCGCCGCCCTGGGGGAAGAACAAATCTACGAAGAACATGAGGAATGTGAGCAAGAACGCCAGGAATGGGAACCAGCCGCCATGGTTCTAGCGTGCCTAGGGGGAAGAGACATGGTCCCGCGGGTCCCCCTACCCGCCAACACCCGGAAGTACAGTCAATGGGTGAACATTAATGGACGCCGGGCCGAAGCCCTACGTGACACCGGGGCCAGTGTAACGGCCGTCCGATGTCACCTGGTGACCCCAGAACAGATTCTGCCGAACGTCCTCTGCCCTGTCCGTTCAGCCGACAATTCGGAGAGTCTATGTCGGATGGCTTGCGTCCCCTTCGAGTGGGGAGGAGTCTCCGGCATGTTGGAAGTGACGGTCCGAGATGATGCCCCCGTAGACTGTCTCCTGGGAAATGATCTTGAGAGTTCCCCGTGGGCCGCCGTAGAGAGGAGAGAGCACCTAGGGATGTTGGGCATCCCGGATTGGGCGTGCGTAACCACCCGGTCCATGGCTGCCCGTGCCATCCCCCGACCCGAAGAACCTGAATGGCCGGCACCTCCTCCCCCGGTCGCTCCAGACACCGACCGTGCCGTCACCCCAGAACAAACTCCCGAGGGGCTCGTTCAGCCTCAGGACCTTCCCGGCCTGGATCAGTGGCGTCAGGAGGGGGGGCCCACCCAAGAACAGTTTCGCCACGAGCAGAAGACCTGTCCCTCCCTCGAGGGACTCCGCCAACAAGCCCTCGCCCAGAGTGCAGGGGATACCTCCGGAACCCATTGGGTCTATTGGGACAATGACCTGTTGTACAGCGAACAGAGAATCGCAGAGTTAGGGGCCAGTCGAGTACTAGTGGTGCCCCTCCGCTTTAGAGACTTCTTGCTAAACCTGGCCCACGATGTCCCCCTGGCTGGCCACCTGGGTCAGGATAAAACCTACAGTCGCCTGGTGACCCACTTTTTCTGGCCCAAGATGAGGAACGACGTACTCCAACACTGCCGATCTTGCCCCACGTGCCAGGCCAGCGGGAAGAGCGGCCGCAAGCTTAAAGCACCTCTGCAACCTTTTCCAGTGGTCACCACCCCGTTCGAGAGGGTGGGGATAGACATTGTGGGACCCCTGGACCCCCGTACAGCACAAGGACATCGGTTCATCCTAGTACTGGTGGACCACGCCACCCGCTACCCCGAGGCTGTTCCCCTGCGAACTGTGACAGCCCCGGTAGTCGGCCGGGCCTTGATGGGGATCTTCTCCCGGGTGGGCTTCCCCCGAGAAGTCGTCAGCGACCGGGGCACAAACTTTATTTCAAAATACATGAAGTCCCTCTGGCAACAGTGTGGGGTCACCTACCGATTCACGACCCCCTATCACCCTCAAGGAAACGGACTGGTTGAGCGGTTCAACCGCACGCTCAAAGGGATGATTGGGGGGTTGGAAGAGCCCCTCCGTCGCCAGTGGGATGTGCTACTCCCGTGCCTTCTCTTTGCCTACCGAGAAGTCCCCCAGAAGTCCCTCGGCTTCAGCCCGTTCGAACTCTTGTATGGGCACCCGGTGCGGGGGCCGCTCAGCCTAGTCAAAGAGGGCTGGGAAATGCCCCCTCTAAAGAACCCTCCAGATGTTTTCAAGTACCTCCTAACCCTCCGCAACCAGACCAGACGGTTCAGAGAGATGGCAAAAGCAAACCTGGAGGCCAGTCAGGAGGACATGAAAAGGTGGTACGATCAGAATGCATCCTCCATCGAATTTGAACCCGGCCAACAAGTGTGGGTAATGTCTCCCACCGAACCATGCGCCCTGCAAGACAAATGGACGGGGCCCTTCAAAGTAATCGAGCGCAAGAGCCCTGTCACCTATCTCATCGATATGGAATCTTCACGAAACCCTCTCCGGGTCCTCCACGCTAATAGACTTAAACCCCACTTTGTACGCTCAGAGCTCAGCCTCTTGATGGCAACCGACAATGGAACCGAGGAGGACTCCGAACCCCTCCCTGACCTCCTACGGTCTCGGGAGAAGGACGGCTCCGTGGACGGGGTCCGACTCTCGGAGGCCCTCACCCTGGAACAGCGCCAAGGCTGCCGAGACCTCCTGCTGCAGTTCGCCACCCTGTTCTCCCTCACCCCAGGGGTCACCCCCTGGTGCTTACACGACGTGGACACTGGAGACAGTCCCCCTGTCCACCATCGGGCCTACCGCGTACCAGATCGGGTACGGGCCTGCATCCAAGAGGAGGTGGCCAAGATGCTCACGCTCGGGGTCATCGAGCCCTCAGACAGCCCCTGGGCCAGCCCAGTGGTACTGGTCCCCAAAGCGGCCGCCCCCGGCGCCACGCCGGAGCTTCGGTTCTGCGTCGACTACCGGGGCTTGAATGCGGTCACCAGAACAGACGCACACCCCATCCCCCGAGCAGATGAACTAATCGACCGCATGGGAGCTGCCCGCTACCTCAGCATCTTCGACCTGACAGCGGGCTACTGGCAGATCGGTCTCACACCCCGGGCCCAAGAACGATCTGCATTCTCCACTCCTGATGGCCACTATCACTTCAAGGTCATGCCATTCGGCATGAAGAATGCCCCAGCAACATTTCAGCGGCTAGTGAACCAGGTCCTGGCAGGACTCGAAGAATTCAGCGCCGCCTACCTGGACGATATCGCTGTGTACAGCCGCCACTGGTCCGACCACCTCCACCACCTCCGAGAGGTGCTACAGGCCCTCCAACGAGCTGGCCTCACGATCAAGGCCAGCAAATGCCAAATTGGCCAGGGGTCCGTGACCTATCTCGGGCACCAGGTGGGAAGCGGTCTGGTGGCCCCTTTGCAACTCAAGATCGCTGCCATCCAGTCGTGGCAGCCCCCCATCACCCAGACCGAGGTCCGCGCCTTCTTGGGACTCACAGGCTACTACCGGCGGTTCGTGAGGGACTATGGCAGCATTGTAGGGCCCCTCACGGAACTCACATCCAAAAACCAACCCAAGAAGGTCAACTGGACCCCAGACTGTCAAGCGGCCTTCGAGAAGCTGAAGGCCGCCATGTGCTCCGCCCCGGTGCTCCAGGCCCCCGACTACAGTCGGGAATTTATCGTCCAAACAGATGCC
Source organism: Lissotriton helveticus (assembly GCF_964261635.1). Lineage (NCBI taxonomy): Eukaryota > Metazoa > Chordata > Amphibia > Caudata > Salamandridae > Lissotriton > Lissotriton helveticus. The sequence continues at coordinate 870,227,619 of NC_136068.1, read as the reverse complement.
TCCGACCATGGCGTTGGGGCAGTCCTTTCCCAGCTGAACCCCGAAGGACTTGACCAGCCAGTGGCTTTCATCAGCAGACGGCTCCTGGCCCGAGAACAACGCTGGAGCACCATCGAGAGGGAGGCCTTCGCCGTGGTGTGGGCCCTCAAAAAGCTCCGGCCTTATCTCTTCGGCACCCACTTCCGGGTCCAGACCGATCATCGACCCCTGCAATGGCTAATGCAGATGCGGGGGGAAAACCCGAAACTACTACGTTGGTCCATCTCCCTGCAGGGGATGGACTTCACTGTGGAACATCGACCCGGGCAAGACCACGCCAACGCAGATGGCCTGTCACGCTTTTTCCGCCTCGACGAGGAGAGTCCCCAAGAGGATGGGTGACTCTCCCCGCCTTCAGCTGGGGGGGACGCATGTTGGACAGGCCACGTGTAAGGCTGGCTCCCTCCCCGCACGACCAGGCCCGAGCCCCGCTCCTCAGGCGTTACACACAACAACAACCCGTTTCCCGTCTCCTATAGGACCCCTGCCCCTGAACATCTCCACATCATGGGCCCGATTCCCTACCGGCCCTCTCGCCCGGCCTGGGCGCCATCTTGGACACGGCACCACGAGGCCGCGTGGCCTCCGATCAACCCTAACCCTGGGCCTGGCCAGGCCCCGACATCCCGGCACCACCATCCACCCAGGAGGTGAGCGGACTACTTGGCAGGTCAATGGGAGAAAGAGGTGTCGATGGCTCTCCCCCGCCAGGTGCCGATCGCCCCCAGCTCCCCCAGGCGCTGGCTCCACCCCCCTGCTGGGTGTCTGGACTCCCTCATCCCGGACCTCCCGACCTCCCAGTGCGAGGGTCCGGACATCAAAGGGCGCCAGACCTATAACTGGCGCAGCTCCAGAGCAGGAAGGCAGTTGTATCCTGGAGTCGAGAGACGCAGTGAAGAACTCATCCTTGACGGACTACTGGCGCTGCCGTAGCCCTGCCTTGCGAACTACCGATCTGCCTGCTGGCGCTGCCGCGGCTCTCTGCACCCATCTTCATCGGGACCTGCTGGCTCCGCCGCGGACCGTCACTACCTTCAACCATCCCGGGACCTGCTGGCTCCGCCGCGGCCCGATCATCTAGAACGCCGAGCTCGAGGATTGTGAGCTAATTCATCTACCACCACATCCCCCAGAGTGGTAACGAGACTGTCCCGCTACCCCCCTTACCCAACCAAGAGACTAGAATAGAGGGGACCCCGGAGTCCAGACCTCCTTGTACCACCTCACCGTACTTAAAGAATTGCTTATAAAGTAACGTTGAACCTTATCCTTGTGTGGTGTACGTCAGTGGGGGGGAAGTTATTTGTCTGTACGATTGCTGGAGACGGATCTCCCCGGAGACCTCTCCCCTTATCCTCGGCCGACCCTCCCGGTCCGTCTAACAGTAAGGCTATCTGTTCCCATAGGACAGAATGGGGAGTTTGTTTATAACATCTTATACACATAACTGAGTTTAGTATGCCTGAACTCCGAATGTTGAGATGCATCGTTTAGTGAGGGTGATTTTTACTTTCTGTGTTTGAAAATACCGCTTTTGAAAAGTAGGTATTTTGTTGCCTGACCCTCCAGTGTGCCTCTGCTAGGCTTGTATATTGCATGTCTGGCTTTTGAATGGCAGTGACTAGCGAGGGACAGCGACTCCAGAGGTCTGATGAGTCAAGGCTGGGCTGAATAGGCCTGGTCTGCATTCGGAGTGATAGGAGGAGTAGCACCTTCACCGGAATAGGGCTGTGCCTGCCTTCCACAATGAAAGCTCCGCCCCCTTGTGGTGTGTCTGGACCCAGGGCTTACACGGACAATGGAGGCTGTTGTGCACTTTTTGAAGTGCCATTCAGAACTGGTTTTGGCTGGGTACAGACACTCTCTGCCTTCAGACAACAAAAGATTTTGTGTATAAAAAGAGGGGCCCAGACCCCAGAATTTTACATTACTTCTGGGAAATCAAGTGGAAGCCTTTGTCAAGGAGAAGAGCCGGAGAATCGGAGGAGGGATACGACCCCTGTGCTGTTTGCTGTCTGGGGTTGGCCTGCAGCGGCTGCTTGCTCTGTGCTTCTGGAACCGCTGTTTCATCTGCTACAGAAGGAAATTTCAACGCCGGCGAGCGACGCTGCTACCAGCATGGAACATGAGCACTGCTCCGACTTGCGACGTAGGCCTGATGCCTGCTGCCATGCCGCATCGACTCCGAAGCCACCTTCATCATTGCGGAGCCAACACTCGACATTGGTGATCCCCGAATCCATTGACAATGCACCATCAGTGGTTTCGGCGCCATTGTGACGTCATCTCCCTGATGCAGTAAGGAATCGTCGTCTCGCCTCCCCTATGCTGCAGTAAGGAACAGAGGCTGCACCTCCCCCTGGGTTGTAAGGAGCCGGCGCTGCGCAGCACCTATGAATCCACACATCCCAACGCGGTGAACTGTCTTTGCTTTCATCAATTCCAAGGTACTGTCCTTTGTGGGTCTACTTGACTACGGGCCCGATGCCGCTCACCTCGTGGTCGGCGCCCTACTTTGGGATTTCCACCGGTCATGATGTCGTTATAACTCAAAGTGGAGATATTTGTTGCTACAAGCTTTCTTATTTTTGAGGATATCTTGATACCTGTACTGTTAATTTTTGTTGATTGGTCCTGTGTTGGTTTAGATAAAGAATATTTATTTTTCTAAACTGGTGTGGTGTCCATTTGTAGTGTTTTCACTGTATTACTCTGTGTTCACAAATGCTTTACTCGCTGCCTCTGAGATTAGCCTGTCTGCTTGTGCCAAGCTACCAAGAGGGTGAGCGGGGGTTATTTTAGTTGTGTATCCCCCTAACCCTGACTAGAGGCAAGGGACCCTATTTGGACAAAGGTACCTACCTCTGCCAACTAGAGACCCCCATTTCTAACAGTGCTTAACATGAAGCCCTCCCTTCCTGTGAACGTAATGGAGATAGCCTGATTAGTCTCTCCATGCTGAGCTCTATCCATCCTTCTTTCAAACTTGCACAGTAGTAAGGTTGTTTTTGAGAAGTGTAAGTTCCTTAGGTTGCAGGCTGTAATGTTTCTGAAGTAAGGGGCGGGAGAAGAGGGCGAATTAAAGTAGGTTTTATTTTATGGAGCACTCATCTCCTACATGTAGCTAGTATAAGCACAAAAGCAACCTGTACGCCTCCTCCTGGTTTCCCCGTCTTCTGGTGACTCCTTCGTCAATTAACAGGCGTTCTCCCTCCGAAATTTCCAAGGAGCAGGATGGTAGCATTGATTTACTCGGGAACCACAAAAGGGAAGAGGAAAACAGTGGGTAAGTGTTTTTGGGACGTTGTGTGTTTGGAGGGAAAGGGAGTGAAGGAACAACCCAAAAACCAGTGATACACTTCAAATGGAGAGGAGTGATGGTGATGGTGTCGGGATGGGTAATTTCTATATGCAAGGTCCGGTAAGGAGCTGGCGCCTCTACACTTCAGGCCCCTCCCGCCTCCCTACCCAGCCAGCGAACCGCTCTCGTGCCTGTGTTAGCCACGCTCCTCCTAGAGCATGACTGGGCGACACGTTTTCCCGGTAGCCTCCTGGCTCTCCCGCCGTCTCTCGATTTTCCTCCGATCCTCCTCGGCCTGATGTTCTCAACGTCTCGTTCTCCACTCTTCGCTTCTCCTCTCACTCCTCGCTCCTCTCTTCCTCCGTTGATGGCACACACGGTCTTCCGGATCTCGTCTGCTCTTCTTGGTTCGAAGGCTGCTACGTCATCCCTGGGGGCCGAGTCTTCGATCACAGAGTCCCAGTTAAAGGGACCGGGCCCATTTCTGTGCTGTCTGCTTGGGAAGGACAAATCCAGTCATCCTGTCGTGGGAAAAGAAGAGGTACGATAACGTCTTGTACCTCCCACAAGTCTCTTGTCTGGTCCATTCTTCCCCTGGGTACACCTGCCCCGTGACATAGGCCCAATCATTTAATTAAGTATTCAACTGGTTAGTAAATTTATTTTATTTGAATTGTGATAATCAATATTTTATTAAACAGAACTAAAACTAAAAGTATTTAATGTAGCACACCGTTGTTAAATTGTACTATTTAGAAATATTGTATTTCCCTGCATATGGAATGTGTTGTAATCTGGCTTCAAAAACGGAAAATAAGGACCACTTTTCTCATTTTTTAGGAGTTTTAAAATCTTCCATATTTGCTTGCAAGAAGACAACATAAAGTCTGTACTTGAAGATTGGGAATAACCTGCATTTATGTGGGCAATTGTTTAACACAATAAAAATCGTGATCTGGTTTAAAAAGTTCATTTAATATGAGTCTTGGTCTAGCAGAACATTCTTACAGGGTCCAGTGCATCGCAGAGAAGTAGGTACCAACAAGACCACAAGGGGCTAGTCCATGGTACCAAGAATTACAAAAAAAAAAGTTTTGCTTTTGAAAACCTTTATTAAAGAATAAACCACATGTTGCTTTACAAACTATGGGTGAGGCACCTACATAGTCACATTTAACCACCCGTTCCATAAACAGCGGAGGTGGGCATGATGATACCACTTAGTGCACAACATAGCATGAAGAGACTTAGCGCTGAACTGAGAAGAAACATCCTACGGAGCCAAAGTGTGTGTGGGAGTTAGTGCGTAGTGTCATGGGGACAACAATGATGATTGTGGCTGAGTAGCCGGACTGTCTGTGGCGGGCAAGGCTGTCCTGTATGATACCAAGATTTAAATTTAAAATGTTTTGAAACTTTCCAGACCTTCACTACATCAGGGAGATAAACATAAGTGGGGGAAAAAAAATGTTGCACCAATCACTACATCAATGCATTAACACAACCAGGTCTCCAAGCATCCCTCCCATTGTTCAGCTCTCTAGTGCCTCCCTTCTGACTCCTTTGCAGTTTATTATTACGTTTATTTGCATAGTTAATTGAAGCTGTTGCAATACATTTAATTCATTTAAAAAATATACATATAAAACTCCTTACTTCACATATCTTGTATTCATAATTCTTTCTCAAAACTTGCTGTACTTAAACAAGTAAGGCAACAGAATTTCTAGTCACATTGGGGCAGATGTATCAACATCCGTGTTTGCGATTCTCAAATAGCGAATTTTGGAGAATCGCTATTTGTGAATTGCAAAATGGGATGTATTTAAAAATTCGCAATTCTTTTGCGAATTCTTAATATCCCTTAATTGCAATTAGCAAATTGTGAAATCGCAATTAAGGAATACCTTCCCATTCATTTCTATGGGCCAGGAGGCCCGTAGGAATGATTGAGAAGTCATTCTCAATTTGCAATTTGAGAATCGCAAATTGAGAATAATTTCAAGGGTGCAAGGGTGTCATAAGGACACCCTGATGCACCCCTGAAATGAACATGTGTGCACATATGGCGCACATATATGCCTTATGGCCATGTATGTGCGCCACATGTATCCTTTACAAATGCCAAAAAGTGCATTTGTAAAAGAAATCGCAAATTACCACCAACTTGAAGTTGGTGATAGTTTGCAATTTCTTAATGAGAAATCGCACAACTTGGGTGCTTGATACATAGCATTTAAGGAATCGCAACGTGCGATTCCTTAAATGCTTATGCAAAATTAAGGAATCGCAAATTTTGCGATGCGATTTTAGTTAAACATCGCGTTTTGCGTATTTTTAGTCGCAAACACTGCTTTTTTGCGAATCGCAGCATTTACGACTAAAAAAACAATTGATACATATGCCCCATTATTTTCAACTTTGCACATATCTTTTTTAGGTCAGAGTACTTAGTACCAGTCCCTGCTTTTTTTCATTGACTGTAGCAGAGTTCTATAATGTGCAAAGAAATGCTTTCGGATTAGTAAAGTGCCTTAGTGCTGAATGGTAGCGTTTTCTTCAGGATTTCATATTTTAGGGTTTACAACTGATTTTTAGCTGGCTGAAACCATTGTCAGCTGATGTACTGACATCTCCTTTTGGCATAACCTCCCGCAGCGCTGGACACCGGACATCGGGCTGAACACCAGAGAGCCATTTGACATCGGGAGACCGCGGCGGGGAGAGCCGCTTCTCTTCACTGACAGGAGGTTGTTGTGAGGGCAAAAGAGGCTCGCTAGCACGGGACTCCATTTCCCAGGAGTCCGTGCGCCTACCACCTGTGCCTTCCACCTGTGCCATTGGCCCGCCCACCCTCCTACCTGTTTTGCCGTTATAACTGCTTGCGGAACCCGCTAGCGCGGGTCCCGCAGAGCTGCACACCGGACATCGGGCTGAACACCAGAGAGCCATTTGACATCGGGAGACCGCGGCGGGGAGAGCCGCTTCTCTTCACTGACAGGAGGTTGTTGTGAGGGCAAAAGAGGCACGTTAGCACGGGACTCCATTTCCCAGGAGTCCGTGCGCCTACCACCTCTGCCTTCCACCTGTGCCATTTGCCCGCCCACCCCCCCATTTGAACATCTACTTAACAGCGACCCGCAACCGCTACGCGGAACGCGGGTGGGAACGCGCCCTGGAGAAGCCCGGGACAAGGGCGGGACAGTCTGTGACAGACAAGGGCAGGGCTGGGCCACCCCCGTACAAATTAGACTAGTGGACCTCTGGTAATCGTGATTAAGGTATTGTAGGGTTGTTGGTTGGGTCTCGGTTTTGCTGTGGTTGCCCATCAAAGAGATAGAAAGAGGAGGGCTTTAATTTATCATATGAAAGGCCTTAGGTTGTATTGTAAAATGGGCAAAAGAAAGATAGTGGATGGGGGGCACGACTCCACAAACCCAAAAAAAGGGAAAAAGGCCAAAAAATCTAAAGCACAACATGCTGTATCCAACTGTGTTCTCTCAAGTATTGAACTGATTGTAGAAGAATGTGAGGAGATACTGAAGGGAGCTCCGAGTGCAGAAGAACTAGGTAATTTAGATACCACATTAAAGGGCATCACCCAGAAGAAGAATAAAGTAATTCCGGATATATTTTTAAAGAAACCGCATTTTACTAGCCCCACTGTTGAGATTCATCCCCCCCCCCTCAATTTCCCCAGCGCCCAAAGTCTTACAAACAACACAGGGATGCAACTTGCCTAGCAAAGGGGAGGTTCCAACTGGATTAATAGAGCTTCCTGACCTGGGTGGGGAAAAGATCGTGGGAGTAGATGGGATTGTTTGTACTAACAGATATGCCGTGCTAGAAGGGGAGTCTAGAGAGCTGTGCGAGGTATTGCAACAAGATACTGGTTTAAGTATGACAACCCCGGAGAACACCGTAGATTGCCCTTGCTGCTAGAAATTCAAAGGGAGTATTTTAAAGAAAATGGGATCCCTAGGAACGGATTTAGCACAAATAAAGAAAATGCTGATAGATCTAATCAACCAAGGGGGAAAGCAGGCTATAAGTGCCCCTCAGTCATTAGCTATAGCTACAACTTCGAAAACAGCTAATGCACCATTACCATCAGCAACTGACCCCAAAACCACTGGATTAAGGTGCGCACAATGCGCTCAACAACAAGCAGTGGAGATGCCCAAATTGATAAAACCTGCCATTAAGCAAGTCACCCAATCAACAGGCTTTATTACAGCGAAAGGGCAGGTTCTCAAAAATACACCTCAAATTGAGATCAATAGGGCAACAAGGGGGCAAAACAGTATTCCCAACACCTATGCAGAGGCAGCTAAGCAACATGATATAAAAAGCGGAGCAAAGACTGACAGGGGGGTTAAAATAAACCAGAGGAACTCAATGGAAGTAGAAAAACTGTCATTAGGGGGGGTTAAAAGATCCAAAGCCCAGAGCACTTTAGCTTATATGCATACAAACACTACCATCTACATGACAGGGGTACCGAGGCTTAGCCCAAATGTATATGAGAGCAGGGATTCTATCTGTAACAAGGCTATACACTGGCTGCGCTATGTGAGAGAGTGCAGGTCAGTCATCAGGGAAGATATGGTTAAAGTTACAAGACTGTCCCTGTCTAGCTCTGTTACAGATTGTATCGAAATTCAGTTGGGCAACACGGCACTGGCAGAAAACCTAGTGACCCTGGAGTATAGAACTCCCCCCCCCTGGCGTATTAAAATATACAAATTAGACAGTCTCCATTATGGCAAAAGCCGGCTCTTATGATGACTCAGACCTAAATAAAATTGACTGACTAGGGAATGGCACGCAATCCCACAATGTATCTCATATATATCCAATAGGAAAAACTGGGTACTGGTCTAGGCCCATTGTAAACGATATTGAGCCAGGGGAGGAGATGCCACTTAGCAAAGAACTCTCGGGGCTGATAGGAAAGAGCGGGGGTCCAGAGCATACCCTACAAAGCATAACGAAAGAGAGTTGTGAGATCCAAGGTTTTACCAAAGGCTTAGTTGAGAACGCAAAAATAATTAATCTGGTCTCCTGGAACATAGCGGGTCTCTCAAAAAAACTGGATAGCCCAGAATGGAATCAATTTATTGAGAGATTTGAGATTTGCTTGTTCCAAGAGACATGGAGTTTGATCCCACTTTATAAAAATGGTTATGCTACTTATTTTATTCCGGCAACCACTGTAGGTAGAGGCCGCCCATCAGGCGGTCTCCATATATGGATTAGTGTGGTACTAAACTGGACTGTTTTGGTGCATAAGTTACCAAAAGATGACATACTACACATTTCCCTTAAAGGCCCACACATCGCAACAACTATAGAATTGTTTTGTGTATATGCTAGAGGCATACAGGGTGGCCAATCTTCCCCTACGATAGCACTGCTTGACTCAGTTCTAGCAGGTCTTTCCCCATTGTCTAATATTATTGTAGGTGGAGACTTGAATTGCACATACGAACCCTTAGCTGAAGAAGATTTGGTGGGATCCAGTGCAGAGGATTTAAGACAGTCAATTCCCTTATTAAACCTGGAACCAATTAAGAAATGGTCCCCAAGAGCGATACAATTAAACGCTCTAACATTAGAACACAACTTACGTGCTCTAAATGGGAGGACTCCCTCTGACGCAAAGGGGGCAATGACGTATAACAGACTTAGTTGCCCGTCGCGCAGTGATTACATCCTACTTGACACCAGATCTTGGGGAATACTAGTGGACATGGAGGTCATACAATCTCAAGATAGTGATCACAACCCACTATGTATGAAAATCAAAGGGGGGAATGAGGGTAGAGCGATAAATGGCCCATTAATGATCACTAAAGAAGTAATCCCCACGCATTGTAATCGCAAGCTAAAATGTAACAGAGTTATGTGCCAAGAGGACAAATTGACTAGTATTAAAGAATTTGTGCAACTAGAAACCAGAGTTCTGGCGTCCTCCATGTCTCTGCAGGCGATAGACACAAGTTTTACTCTAGTTGACTCTTACAAAAACTTAATAGAGAAGATCGGTGCCTTCTTCTTTACTATGGGAGAGACAAGAGAGCCCATAAAGAACAAACTTCATAACAAGGGAACCCCGTGGTACACGGCAGGTTGCAGGGCAAAGAGAAAGGCTATTTCGTCATCCATTAGGAGCAAAGATCCAATAGCAGTGAAGCTAGCCCGCAAGGACTATCAAATTAGTATAAAATTGGCTAAAAAAGAGTGGGAGGAAGAGCATTGGCAGCAACTTAAAAAAGCTGCCGGCTTGAAAGATTCAACCATTTTTTGGAACTTGGTAAATACATTTGAGAGAAGGGGTATAGAGCCCATATCGAACCACATTACTGAAGACCAGTGGTACGCCCATTTTGCACAAGTGTACTGCGACCCAGTAAATTTGGGGCAGCACACAGTACCACCAATTACAATTATACCACAGATCCATAGTGATGCCGAATCCTTTCATCCCAGGGAAGTACAAGACGCCATTAGAAACCTATCTCCTGGTAAGGCAGCAGGCCTGGATGGGCTCCCAGGCAATTTATTATTATATGCACCCGAATTATGGTCAGATTTCATCACCCTCCTAATGAATTTAATGCTCCAGGGACATCCTGTCCCTGAGTCATGGAAGGGTGCTGAGGTCGTGACCATATACAAGAAAGGCAATAGGGAGGACCCTGCCAACTATAGACCAATTAGTCTAATTGACACTATTCAGAAAATAGTTGGCAGGGTCATCGTTACTAGAGTAGGGTCCTGGATAGAGGAAGGTAGTATACTTACCCATTTCCAGGCAGGTTTTAGACGAAATGTAGGAACAATAGACCAGGTCTTCAGGCTGTATGCTATCTATTGGAAGACGGTGGGTGTTGCAAAGGGTTGTTTATATCTGGCCTTCATAGATTTAAAAATGGCATTTGATTTGGTCCCTCGAGATAAACTCTGGAAGGTGCTGTTGGATATGGGGTTCCCGAGTTATCTCTTGGAGTTGATTGTAAGGCTCCATCAGGGAAACTACGCCAGAATCAGGTGGGGGGCCCAGGGACAATTAACAGGGAGGGTGCCTGTACAGAGGGGAGTCCGCCAGGGATGTGCGATGGCCCCGACATTGTTCTCCCTCTTTATCAATGGGGTGGTATACCATTTGAGGGAGGACTCTGCGGATGCCCCTGCTCTGGCGGGTGAGAAAACACCTACTCTCCTCTTTGCAGATGACACCCTCTTACTGTCCAAAACCCCTTCAGGGCTCCAGAAGCTACTAGACAGATTCGGCGTATTTTGTGCTGAGAGGGGGCTCACTGTAAACACAGCCAAAACCAAATTGATGGTGTTGTCCGCAGGGAAAAAAGCCAGGAGAATAAGTATAACCTTGAATGGGTCCCCACTAGTGGTGGTGGAGGAGTTTGACTACTTGCGTGTCAGGATAAATAACATAATGAAATGGGACTCCCATGTGGCCAAAATGCTCCTAAATCTTAAAAGAGCTGCTGGAGCAATCCTGAGAAATCAGCGCTTGTCCACCAGCAGACCGGTAGCCCCAACTCTGGCAGTCTATGGTGGCAAGGCCTTGGCCTCTGCCATCTATGGCTCGGAGCTCTGGGGATGTGAAAATACCACGGACCTGGTAAGAGCGGAGAATAAGTTTATGAGGGATATGGTTGCCCTTCCGCCCCCCACTCCTCTTAAACCCCTTTTTTTAGACATGTGAAAACACTCAATTGCAGATGTAGTGCGCCTCCGTCCTTTTCTGTTCTGGGTGCGCCTGCGAAGGACGCCAGAATTGGCAAACTATGCCCTGGTGTTGGATGAGTTGATTATCTTGAATAGTTCAATTAAGATCCACTGGCTAAATAAATTAAAGCAGCTGGTTTTAAATCTAGGTTTGGGAGAATTTTGGGTCTCCCAATTCCCTCCCCATAAGCAAATTATTAAAAAAATATATTGGGAATGGGTTCAGGCGGAGGAATTAAAAAGCACAAAGTGGGGGACTCTAACTACAAAATTTTTGGAACACAAACCCACGAAGAAGTTTGAACTCTTCCTAGACTTTATCCAAAGCACAAGAGATAGGTCGCTCTTCATGAAAATGAGATACAGAGTACTTCCGCTGAATAAATTCATGGAGGGATGGAAAGGATTGAGGACTCATTCTCATATCTGCCCTGGGTGCCCATGTATGAGCGAATCTCTACCCCATTTCTTGTTTGCGTGTATAGCATATAAAAAACCCAGAACAAGATGGTTAAAACCTGTGTGTATAGAGTTGGGAGTGAGAGATTTTAGGATTGCTTTGCGTATTCTCTCATCAGATACTACATCTCTGTTTGTCGTATGTGGGATTGCTAAATACCTATCAAATGCATGGTTCACATGAACAAGGCTGCTAAAAACTGTTAAAAACTAGACCATGGCACCCATATTGTCACTTAAACCCACTATTGCATACGTCCTACATGACTTTTATATAACTATGTGTTTTATATGTAAATATTCTTTTATCTTTTTTAAATCATGAAATGAATCGAAAATGATATTTTAGATATGTGTGTTATATGTTCGAATTGTTTGTACTTTTATGATATGTATATATTGAATAAAGTATTATAACTAACTATTAACTAACTAACATAACCTCAACATCTATACTGGCCAACAGCTCTGTTGTAGTTCGTTAGGAGCAAAGAGTGCTTAATTCCAGTCCTTACTTCCTTACCCTGGTCATGCCCAAATTCAGTTAGGAGTAGTTTACCTTCAATAAAAGTGCTTTAGTGCCAGTAAACACGATATGTGTAGAGGATCTCTTTAAACCGCCTCACGGTCTTGCGAATATTTCATACGAATAGTTTCTTTAAAGTTTTTTTTATTAGCTGCGTTGCTGGCATTTTCTTTTCGCAGTATAATCTCTTCAGTCTTTAAATGTTTAGCATCATCTGTGAATCATTCGACTCTGCCATATCAGTTTAAACGTAACCCAAATTCAGGTTTATGTGTGTGCAATGCTTTGTTTACTGTTATTTCCATCACCTGCAGACTTTTCATATTTTGAACCTCATGGAAGTGACTGGCTTGTACTTCAAATGTTTATTGTAGCCAACTTCCTGGCATTCAGTTACATTTTTTAGGCAGTATTCACTCTTACCTGGACTTAGGTGAGCAGGAATTTCTTCACCTCAGAGACAGGTTGGATGTACCCAAAAGGGTTTTCAGTGCAGTGCTTTGTGGTTTGCCTATGCATAAAGCCTTTATTCAGCTGGGTTTTATACCAAAATAATAAATAAATAATAATTTTCTTAACTGACATTTTTTAACCTTACTTTAATCCATTGATAACTGGGGAAGAATGCTGGCTATCTGAATTACTGTAGTTCAATATCACATTCTATACTTCTTGCATGAACTCATGACTACTGGAAAGGCCTGCATGTGTGCGTTTCTGTAGGCATTTTTGTAGAACCCTCCATAGCGACTGCTGCAGTAGGTTGAGCACAAGGACTTGCTGTACATTCTATGGACTATTAAGGAGGTGGAGTCTTGTAGCTAAATATGGAGTGAAAAGGAGAAAGATTTACAACTATGCATGGATGGGAAAACATTTAAATTCTTATTTTCCCAGTTGTTTGCTTTGTAGCCTCAAAAATTGAATTCTGGTCCCTCAATCGTTGATGGGAGCAAGGAAAGCAGTTTTATCTTAAGCAAGAAAAACAGCATCATTTGAAGCAGACTAAGGGCCTGATCTACAGTTAAGTGAGCAGGGGGTTCCATCACAAACATGAATGAGTACCCTTTCTACTAAACTCTTTGTCTGCCCACCCTTTTTCAAGTCATGGGACCTTCCGCATTTCGTCGCTACTGCCTTTGTTTGCTCCATTGGCTGAAAGTTTACTCCAGTGGCCTTGCCTGATGGACTGCTGGCTGTCGGAGTAAGGGAATCACATCACCCACTGGTGGTCTGATGTCTTTAGTTTTCTATCACTGCAAGTATGACACTGGTGGTGATGAAAAAAATAGAACCAATGACCACCACATCCAGGAAACAGAAATCCCAGGGGTCCGAAGTCATTAGTTATTTGCTGCTTGTTTTTTCCCACTTTGGGAGTTTGTTTTGAAGAACAAACATTTTCTTTGGATTGCCATCAGTGGGCCATCTCCCAAATCTTTGATACTTTCAACGTAGCCGCCCTAACACCGGCATCTCTGTGGGTACATAGATCACTGCCGGGGCAGCAGTGAGCTCTAAATAAGGTAGTCTCTTGTACATCAAGGTGGCAGAAGTAATGTCCTTCGCCGCCTTAATCGACAGAGACCATACCTCCAACCCATATCTCAGAACCTACATCTCTTTAGTAAGCTCAAAGTCTGGGTTTCTTTGGACCTTTGCATTGTGTTTGAGGCTCCCGATGTTATGAAATGATACAGTATGTGTGAAATTGTACCAGGTCTTCTCTATACTGATATTTAGAAAAAATAGTATTTTCCGAAATGTAATATTGAATTTCATTACACGAAAATGGTTTGCTATCAGTATGGAATCCCTATTTGCACAGTGTGCTTTATTTTATTTACAAAAAAATAAACAGTTTAAAATTGTAGCGAGAGTTGAATTTGAACTCAGGTCAGAGCACGAGGAAAAGAAAGAGGGTGATCAGAGTACACATGCATCTACAGAACCAGGAGAAGGGCAAATATTTGTGAGCCTTTTTGTCCTTCAGGAGAGTGATTTCCATCATAGGTGCAGCAAGGAGTCCAGGGATTAGGGGGCACAAAGCATCTTAATTATGGCTGCCTTACTCCATTACTGGGGCGAGGGAGACCCATTTATTGTGTAAATATCAGGCAGGACATGTGGCCCTACGTCATCATGCTTTTGCAAAGGCTTCCAGAAATATAATTTAAAGTTTACCTATTTCCTTATTATGTTTCTATTTATTTGCTATTACGCAAATTATAATTTCCATATTTAGTTTAGGCGTCGGCATGTTAGTAAAAGAGTATAGCGTTTATCAATGTTTAATAAAAGCTAATCGTATTAAGATTCATGTTTTAAAAATAACTATAGGCAATGTGTTCTACTTTCCTATTGTTAAATGTCAGAGAATGCAGCAGCTCGATTTTAGACCCTCAGATTTAAACTGAAAAATCAGAGGATGCAAAATAAATAGTATTTTCGGGTACTTGGTTAATTTAACCAAATTAGGAAGCACTTTCCTTCATGTCTAATGGCATCATTAATCAAATTGCCCAGGAGCATTCACATTGGAGAACACATTTAAAATATTTTTAGGTGCACTGAGCATGTGGTCATACTCCTGTGGATAAAATACTTAGCCATTAACCCACCTGAATATCCAGCCATGCAGAAAGGCTTCAGGACAGCCAGATGGAACCGTTTAACTTTCCAAGTTAAATAATATAAGTTTAGTTTGCTTAACATGTGGTGCAGTTGAGCACTTGTTATCAGGAGCCGTATTGCTGCATAAACATGCTAGCTTTAAGATGAGCAATAGAATTACACTCTTGGCTGTGTTTGCATTTCTACGGATTATATTATGCAAGGATGGTTGAAATATGCTGCTAGGATAGTTGGCTGTTGCCACCAGGCGTTGGTGTATATAGATGTACAGCTGAGATTCAGAGCGCAGCTGTGCAGTTTTTTACACCATGCTGAATCTGCAGGAAGGAACAAAAAAAAATACTATCTTATTGGAAAAAAAGGACATAGATAAGGAATTAGGATGGGTGGTCATGTCTACCGTGTTCATGAAAACCCCTTCATAATAATAATAATAAGAGAAGTGAAACAAAAAGAATTAGTAGACCTCATTCATATTATTATTATTATTGTTATCGATAATAATTATGATATTATTAATTGTGTTGCTATTATTACTCTTGGTATTATAACTAACATTATTGTTGTTATTAGTAATAGTAGTAGAAATAGTTGCAATAGCTGTCGTAGTAGTAGTCATGGTAGTAGTAGTAGTAGCAGTAGTATTCTATTTAAACAGATCCGGATTTCGTATAAATTCCTAACCCCAACCTACAAAGCATCAGCAATATTGTTATTGTCATTATAATACCTGGGGTTCTGTAATCCCTGTATAAATATTATCATCAGAAACTTGTGACACACCAAAGTCAGTGATAATAAAAAAAGGGCTTCAGAACCTGACTATTTTAAGGTTATTACAGTTGAGTTCTGACATCACAATTCCTTCTGCCATGGCTAGCAGCTGAGGTGAAAGGCAGATCTGGTCAGGTCATTAAGCATAATTAAAGCAGATGTTTAAGGCAACAGAAAGGAATGTGCTTTTCTTTCGTCTGCCATTTGTTTTAGCTTACAACAAGAGAGAATATGTTTATTGTTGCACTCTTTAGATTGTTAGAGAAAAGTAAAATCATTCTGCATGTTTCTACACATTCAAAACTATTGCAGCTTTCATTTCTTTTTTAAATTGTCTTGCATTAAACTGTTTCTAATTTCTGTTTGCAACAAATATCTAACAGTTTTTTGATGTGTTTAATTTTAGCCTAGAGGTTTTATTTTTATTCTTCATGTTTGCGAACATACTTGCTCTTACATATGAAAACGCTACACACCAAGGTTTTAAGTGGTTTGTGGGAACAGAGATGGCCTTATTCCTCTATATGGTCATGGGAGTCCTCGGTAACTTGCAATATCCTCATAATGCAAGGCAGGGGCTACTTTAGCCCATATATTACACATTCATGATAGGATCTGTCATTGAGTTACCACAAGAACCAAACATTATGATACACAAACTTAATATGATTTTTGTAAATAATTATTGGCTCAACATTGGTTTCTTGGCTCAAGCAGCAAGACTGTCCACAAAGATAGTGTTGGGTATGTGTCCATTAGCTGGTAGTGCAAGACTAAGTTGAAGATATAAAGACCCCTAAAGTTTCAGTACTAATTAAATAGAAAGTTCACAGCTAACAAAACAAGTCAAATTATAAACTATGGAAATGGATAACAAATATTTTGGAAAGTGTATTCTAAAAATATGAGTAGATAATCCAAAATAGTTTAAAATACTCTAGTTCATGTTCAACTCAGCAACAGCTCATAGGTACAGTTTGAATCATTCAGTAGTTGAATCTCTTAAAGCAATGTTGATTCCATAGTGAGCAGACTTGACAATGCACAATTGCGACCAACCCCTTGAAGAAGTTGAACATCCGGTTTATTTTGCTTGGAAGCACAATTAGGAAAAGTCCGCTATTTTTGAGACTCTAGCTCAGAGTTCAAGTGGCTTGAAGAACTAAGGCGTGAGACAATGCTCTTCAGAGATCTTAGACGAGTGCAGGTAATCTTACGGTAGTAGTTTGAGGCTACTGTGGTGGGCTTGCTCTTGTCTCAAGTGTAGTCTGGATAATGTGTGTTCACTGATTCTAAAAATCCAATTTTCAGGTCAAGCTTTAACATCCTCTGCACTAATTGTAAGTTTCTTCAGGGCTAATTTGAGTTAACTTAGGCCATATTTAACATTTTCCAATACAGTCCCGATGGGGTATAGCCTCTTGATTGAATGAGCTGTGATCACACACAGAAATGTATATGCATTTCAGAATCCACTTCAGCTAAGCTCAGACAGAAGATATGTAACATTTCAAAATCAATTCAAAGCAAATGGGAAATACACATGTATTTCTCAGCCAAGATTACATATGCTCTGAAGATTTTGTTTTTTTCACACTTTACAAAAAAACTTTCAAATGTAAGTAAATACTAAAGCAAGTATGTTACAAGTAAAGCATATTTGTACAGTGTTATATCCTTTGTGTAATCTACCACATCTGTGATTTAAAACACTTAAACCTATCTCTGCATTTAGGTGGCCTCAAGATTTTTTGTCTTAAGTATGTAAAAGCTTGAGTGCAATGGGAGAGTGGATGGGGAGCGGCAGGCTTACATAAGAGATACCGTCAAAGAGGAGGGTGTCTGAGTATTCCTGCAAAACAGAAGGTTTAGTGTAAGGTATAACATGAGTTATATTGAACATGTAAAGGATTCCATTCACAGGAATATGGAACAGCTTTTAAATCAGCATTTGCCTTTGTTTATTTTATGACTTTGTAACCTACAAGATTGTACACAAAATGACATTTTGTATAACTTGCCCAGTTGGCTTTTGTTGGATGTTGCCCTCTTTGCAGGGTTACCATCAAACAATTTGCCTTCAACCTTCCTAATGACTTTGTTTTGTTGGCCTTAGGACTCTGTACACTGTACCGCTGTTAACCAGTGATGAAGTGTGTATGCTTACTCCCTTCATCATGGAAAAATTGACTTACACCTGATTAGCATATTTAATTTACTTATAAATCTGTATTAGAGTGGCATACCACATACCCTAGGCCCCATGAATAAAATGCTACTAGTGGACCTATAGCATCTATTGTGTCATCCATTCAGGTAGCCCCATAAAACATGTCCGAGGCCTACCATTGCAGCCTGAATGTAGGTTTAAACTGCCAATTCGACTTGACCATATAACCCCTTTGCCAAGCCTTAAACTTCCCTTTTATTTGATAGGTCATCCCTAACATAGGCCATAGGTAGCCCATTGGGCAGGGTGCATTATAATTAAATGGCTGGACATGTACTTTTATGTTTTACATGTCCTAGTAGTGAAACACTTCTTAATTATTTTTCACTACTGTGAGGTCGATCTTTCCTATAGGATAACATTAGATTGCCATTTTACATTTAATAAGTGCTAACTTTTCAATGGAAACAAGAAAGCATTTCATGTTTTGTATCTGAGAAATTCCAATGAAACATCCTCCCTATTGATAAAGTCAAATTTTAAGCTACATATTTAAAAATGTCACTGTTAGAAAGTTGATATTTTCCTTTTCTAGCTACTGTATGCATGCAGTCTATTTATTTATCACAAGATTGGGTGTAGTTGGCAGTTGGACTTTAATTCTTCCTCCCAGATAGCCACATAATAGAAGGATTAGGTGTGCCTAGGTGGGCTAACACTTGGCAAGATGGAGGTGGAGCTGGGCACAGCCCTACTTGCAACTAAATAGGCTGTGTTCTACCTTCACACACAGAACTTGTCACCCTTGCATTGTTCATGCATCCAGCTTGGAGCTAGGGCAAGGGAGTAGGACACTTCAAGCACTTTAAAGGTAATCTTCTAGAATCTTTTTCTACTTCAAAGAAGGTGCCAGGTACAAAAATAGCACCCTCAGACCCACTCTTCAGTATCTTTTTCTGGACCGGCGGAAGGACGGCCTGCTGTGTACTCCACAACACTGCTTTGCTGCACCTCGAAGGACTGCTTTGCTACTTGGAGACTACCTTGAACCCTCTGGGGCCTGCCCTGCTGCTTGAGCCCTGTTTCAACACTTGAACCCAGGACTATTAGAGTTACTCTAAGGGCGAGTTGTTTGGCCTCCTGATCAGAGCCTTAAGGGCAGAAAAGGCTACAGCCAACTTGAGCCCCCACCTGGACCAAGCCTAAGTGGGGTGCCACACCCCAACGCGGTGCCCCTCGAGTCCTGGACTCTTAGGTTTTGTGTTAAAGGTGCCCAGATAGCAAAAACCCAAAACTTTGGACTGGGAGATTTTTAGGCTAAAAACTGCTATGAGAACCATAAGACTGGGACAAACCTACTTGTCTATCAGCCCAATGAGCATCACCGGTCGGACTAAGTTTGCACTAGCTGCCGCTATGTCCTTCTCCGCAGCAGGAAATCCTGTTCATTTGTCCTTCTCCGAAGGGGCATCCGGCCTTTTGTTACTCTCACAGGCTACAACCTCCAGCTGCATCTAGCTGGAGATTTTCGACTTCCCAAAAGGTGACTACATCTGAGTGCAGAAATCTTCACCAAAACTTTGTCCAGAGACTCCCTGATGACAATGCTGCCTAAATGAACACTGCTTGCAGCCTTGCCATGCTGAATTTTACCTTTTGACAACATTATCTTTAAAATTTCTTCTAAGTCCGAAGGTGAGTGCCGACCCGACTTAATACACTTTTTTTATCCGAATCATACTCCATCGCAGTTGGCTATATTTTCCAACTTTGACGCGGTCTTGTGCAACTATATTTATGTGGTTTGGTGCTAGCTTTTACTTTAAACTTTCTAAAATCATAACTCCAGTTTTACTGATTGGAGTTTTGTCATTTTGGTGTCAAAACATTTATAGAAACGTACACTATTTTTCAAAATTGGTGTGGTATTTTTTTCGTTGTGCTTTCACTTTATTGCTGTTTGAGTGCTAAATAAATACTCTACACATTGCCCCTAAGTTAAGCCTGACTTTTGTGCTAAGCTTCCAGAGGGATAAAAACAGGTTATTTTAATGACTTATGTGATTCACCCTGAAGGAGATTGTGGCGCTTGCTTGAACAGGGGTCACCCCATTCAACCAACAATGTAATTTCTCACAGCCTTAATCAGTTTTGGATTCATTAACTCTGAGTTTCAGAAACTCTTCCTGTGTTGACTGTGAAATTAGGTATCACTGCAGGGTCAGCAAGAAGGTTCATTTGACTTGATTCTAAAGCTCAATTCAAACCAATGCCAATCTGTGATCATTTGCGCAATTAGAAATATGATTGTAGTCCTGAAAAGCTTGAACTCGTCTGTGCCCCTCTATCTGTCTAGAAGTCCAGAAACAGGTTCTTACACAATTCTCAAAGAGTACAGGCACAGGTTCTTGCACAAATATGAGATATGCCTGGCACATGATAAATGTATGTGTGGTGGTATCCTTAGGATTAATACCTCATACTGAGATACTAAAATGCTGGTTGATACTCAACACATAGGATACATAATATGACAATTCAGAATTGTGCTTTAAATTGTTTAATGTCCTCTTTATTTTAATACAGAAATTGTATATTTTTTAAACAAAAATACTGTTCCTTTAGTTGGAGATTTAAACTAGTTATTTTCAACCAAATGTATTGAAGAGTTGTCCTATAAGCAATGCACATTTTTGGAGCTGAGTAATTCAACACATCTTTACTTTGAGTCATAGTATTTTGCTTTTTAATGAAGAGCACATGCCCACACCAAGTACTTTCTTTAATGGCAGACACTACTGTAGCAATGTGTTCTTTTTAAAACCAAAAGATGGTTTCTCTTAGGTATCATTTTTTACTATTGCACCGGCCTGGTAACTCCTCCAACAACAAACATTTACAATAAGGGTGATGAAACAAAGTAAGCATTGTTACTCAAATAGGTCTGGCATATAATGCCAGACTTATTGGATTTGACAATGCTCATTTGATTTCCTTCTTGTCTTTGGGTGTCATCAGTTACTCCTCTTGTGTCTGCACACAATATCCTACACCTCCTGTTTACCACATTTCCCTCAGAAGCTCGTGTTGGTGACTTTCTGGCTTCCTCCTTGTCTTCACTCGAATATTCCTAGGTTCACAACCTTCTGTCATGTGAATGCTGTTGAGGCCAGATACAAAGGGAAATTACTGGATTTTAGATGCCTCATTAATTAAATTGATTTTTATCTATAACTTTCCATCCATGAAAAATGAGAGACCATTAATCCTGGTGACACTGTTGAACTTTAACTAAGAGTCCATACCTGCCTGTTATGCTAGCTTATACTTTTTGTAAAATTAGAGGTGCAAACTGCTGTATTGCCACTGGACCCATTTACAATTGATTTTGATATTTCCTGGCACTACACCTCAGATTCATTTACTTGGTCATTCGATTCAAAATGTAACCGCGCCGAGAGGGGTAGGAAATGGGGGATCCAAACAAGTTATCCAATGAGGACCAGGAATTGAATAACTAACTTTCAGACTAGTGATCAGATTCATGTATATAACTCTCAAAACTATGCTGTATAAATACAAGATTATTTTGGCTAAACCAAATCTTCTGAAGTAATTCCGTTGGACTAGAGCGATGTAAACCAACAATTCAGTTAAAGCAAGTCAAAATAGTAACATTAGGATCTGTTGACTAGAGACCTCTCTATTAGATTACCAATCCCTCATTGATACTATATTGGAATGCACAATCAATTATTGGAGGCAAGTCATACATAGACGGAAACAGGATTTAGGAATAGATTTTTATCAGGAAGTTAGAATATGAGAATACATTAATCTTAGACATTACATTACATCAAAGAGTACAAAATAATCAAAATATTCTCTTTTGGGCCATGAATCACCAATGCTCAAATTGAAGAGTTCAGGAATGGACATGGACCTTATTGGCTCAAAGATTCTCTCCCCTGGGGAAGAAGAGTCCAGGAGTATTGTACACAGCGTATGTGTCAGACCAAGGAAATCCATTAGAGTCTGCAAGAAATTAAAGATGATTCTGAGTCCGCAAGGAAGCAATCCTCAGTGGAAAGGTGACAAGTTGTCGAAAGAATAATAATAGCATCCTTATCATTAATCTAACATGTAATATAATACCTGAAGTTCTGGGGGTGACAATTCCTGGGTCACCTCATCTGGTCAGACCACTCAGTCCAAAGGTCAGCTCATGTAGGTTGATTGTCATGCAGCATAAATAAGTCACATATTATGGGAGAAAGGTCAAGATCATCATGTAAGCTATCAAGCCATTCAAAAAAATAAAAGGGTGAACAATCATCTTTTAGCAAAGGCACATGAGTGAGTTGAAAAAGATATTTTCTCACTGCAGATGTTTCTAGAGTAACAAAATAGTTGGGAATGGTCCTGGTATGTGCATGTTAACTCTTTTTATGAAAAATAGTTTCATTACACGTTGTAAATGTATGAACTTCTCATGAGAACATAATCAAGCAAGAGAAAGAAAATGAAGGCCTAAATTGCATTTTATTTCATGAAATACATGTTATAATATAATGGATATACATATTTCATTCTAAAGCTTCTAAAACCTTATGCTTTTTCTTCAAAGTGTGTTACTTATAAATCATTTGAAATTCACTGCAATTTGCACATATTACTATGGCATAATACTACACTTCAAAAGTACCAACATATAAAATAATTTCAAAATGTGAAGTAACTAAATCATTTCTAATAACTCTCATTAGTACAGGTATGAAGATCATTCTCTGAAAGTGTTGATGAAATTGGAATTAACATAAACGTGCAGCACTATTTTTTTCTTGGTTGGTGCACAACTTAAGATGAGCAAAGATAGTGTTAAAGCAAAGCTCTTCAAAAAATCGTACATAGGTTTATCTAATTTACATTTAGTTCCCTTAATTCTTTACATACATCATTATTCAAAGGAGACTGGATTAACGAAACTTCTATAATATGTGTCATCACATTGTGGAAAAGTAAATTTTGCCATGTTCTGTGTCCCTACGCCTCATCCATCATATGTTATGTGTGCATGACCAATATGCATATGTTATTCCCCATTTCTGATTGATGACGCAATTCCAGTTGTGTCCACCTCTAGTATGTTAGTTTCCAGTCCTCGTGAATACTACGAATATCAGGCCTATGTAAGTAATGTTGCCACGTTTCTCAGTGTGCACGTTATTCAATTATAAAGTCCCCGTTTCCAGGCCTCAAAAAGGGCCCGGACCACAGATTCAGCTCCTGTCTCCTGAAAGCCTCGCTAAGGAGCGATACAGCCCCCACCTGTATCCTCGACCCTTCACTCACTTCCTGCCTTGCAGTGCCCGGTGCACCCCGGCTCTGCCTCTGAGTCTGCCAAAAGTATGTTATAGTTCCTGCTATCAGTTCAGTCCTCCTCCTCTGCATTCCTAAGCTACTGAACTGCATCAATAGTTTCCGTCATTGTCTAGCCTTCTCGTCTCCACGTTAGAGAAATACTGTATTTAATGGTCATTTAGTATTCTTCATCACGCACTACATGTAGAATAATGCATGGTCCAGTCTTAGAGTCAGGTTAGCTTTTCCTCTCATGACTTCTAGTTTATATCAACATGTTCCCTAAACATTAGATACCAGATAGGGTTTAGGTACATGTCGCTCCGACCCTCCAGACTCTAGTCTCTGCTCCTAGCACAGAGTTCGTAGCCCCCAGCTTCTCCTAGTAACACGTCATTGCTAGTTTTCGCGCACCATTAGGTTAGAGGTCCCGGCTCCTTAGGTAGCCCCCTCCAATGTTTCCGCCCATTCATGACATATTCTGTTACGTTTTGCATCACATGTCTAAGTAAACTCCCAGTTACACCTCTTATTTCTGTTATCTCTCGCGACTGCTACGCGTCACGCCTTCTACTCCACCTACTGTTACGCCTACTGCAATGTAATGCTATGTGTTTGCGCTATGTATATAAGTCAATGTTTTGTTATTAAATGTTGGCGCGCTCATCCCAGACCTAGCCCCAGCAGCTGCTGGGCCTCTTTTCCCCTGCTGGGTCATCCTATGCAGGTTGTCCTGATCTTGTCCTTATGCTGTAATAAACCTGCAGAAACTCCTACTACCTCGAATCTTGACTCTTATTTATTGAGCTATCTGTTATGCTATCAAAAATAGGGTATTATTTATTTATTTACCACATAATGGCGCCCGAACAGGGACTTGCCCTTTCCCCACGCGTCGGTGAAGCCACGCCGACCCCCTGACCCTCTGCAGTCGTGACGGAACCATACCGGCCAAGTGCAGATATTTCTGCTTCAAGTATCCCTCAGGCCCACGGAGGAGACGGAGGAGGCGGTCCAGCATCCGAACGAGACGGTGGAGGAACGCGGCGAGTCCCGACCAGAGCCCAAGCCGAGAGTCCAAGGTCCGAGGTATCCGGAGGCCCACCCGTAACTGAAGTCCGAAGTCCGAAGTCCGTCGTAGTCCAGTCCCGTCCGAGGCCTTCCGTTCCGTGCTGCCCGGTGAGTACCATTGCTGGGGTAGTGTCTAGACAGGGTCAGTCTAAATTGATTCCTGGTCCGTGGGATTGGTGGTACCCAAGCCCACAAACGAAGTGTTCACCTAGGTGGATACGGGTCTTGATGCGTTCCTTTATGGGACCGGTATGTTCCGTACTGTTACAGCAGTGCATCCAGTAACTCTAGTCTGTTCCGTTCTCGAGAATTCTGTTCTGTTTCTGTTTTCAGTATTTTCAGGTAGTATTCTGTTCGAACTGTTATGTTATGATATTGTTTAATGTATTTCCAATGTCGTGGTATGCCTGAATTGTTTTCCCAATTGTTATTGTTTTTCGTGTATTGTATTGTGTTCCGATTCAAGTTTAGAATGCCGCTCTTTTCCAAGTTACGTCAGTTAAAAACTAGAAAGGGTCTGCTGGAAGCAGCAGTTCCTGTTCCGCCTAGGGACAGTCCAGGTCACTTTATGTATCAGAAACATGGCATAAGCGCCATATTATATCTAGATTTATGGGTAGAGTATACCAAACAGTTAGAAGAAAAGTATAGATGGCCCGTATCGGGTACATGGGATGCCGAATGTATCATGCGAGTAGAAGAAGCATTATGGAAAAAGAAAGCCAGACAGTCACAGAAAGATGCCATCGAGTTATGGCGTAAGGAAGCGCATAGAAGAACGGAAAAGGAAGTCAGAAAGTCAGAGTTAAGTAGAGAATCCCAAGAACGAGCTCAAGAAAGAGAACTAATCGAGATAGGTGAACAAGTCAAAGTCGAACAGTCAGACAGACAGAGGCATGCCCTTATTAAGGGTATGTACCCTCTCCTTGCCGAAGGCTTGCCAAAAGCGACCCCGGAGGCACCCAGTAATTTCCCGCCACCATTAGTTCCGACCAAGCTACGTCACAAACCGACCGCAGCTGATATTTTTATTTCGTCCTATTTGGACGACACAGTTCCAGAATATGCAAATCCAGTTCGCGCTCCACCTGTCCCTGTAAATCAGGCATTTCCCGTTCCTCCAGACACCGGAGTACCTGTTACGGTACCCCCGGGTCAGCCTGCCATACAAGTTCAGCCCACGTTACAATTACCGACCCTGCAAGCACGAAGAATGTCAGTCGACGATTCTAGTCTAGGGGCCGCAGGAGGAGGTCCTCCTCAAACCCCGCCGCCACACAAGCGTTTATCAGCACTCGAATTACATGCTCAAGCATCACAGCGTACTCCTAAAAGTAATAAGTCTGTTACAGAAATCAGACAAGCCCTTGCCGAATGTGTCTATGACACAGTCCCAGGCGAGTATAATATGGTTTTATATTCCGTACGCGTAAGAAGGGTGACCGAGTATCTAGTCACCTTACCAAATATGAAAGAAGATCTAGACAGAATATATCGTTTCATCCGTACAGGGGATGATCCAGAAAGTATTGGCGAGATTATGTCTCAAAGGAAAGCCGAGATTCAGCTCATGATATTAAAGTTCCTGATCAATTGTCTAATAAGAGAACAAGATTACCCGTCTAAAGATCCCGCCGAAATGAGAATCCTAACAAGGTGGAGTGATAATATAGCCGAGGGTAAGCACAAGACCATTAGTGCCATGGAAAGTATGTACAAGAAAATTCGTAAAGAAATAATAAGGTTACACGAACAGCGTAAAACAGCACAAGTAAGCGAGAAAGAAAGTATCTCTGATCCTGAAGAGGAAGACGAGAATCCCGCCAGAATAGCGTATGTAGGAAAATCCAGATTTCCAGATCGCCATTTACGTCCAGAACCTAAGTCTATTTTTCATCATCCAGCACCAGAACGAGGCTCTCTAGAACAAGTATTTCAAGCTACCGATCACATTCTGAAATCACGAGTCGGTTATAGCGAATTAAGTACCATGCATGAACAAGAACTAGCCCGATCAGCAGTCCGATGGATTACTGATTCTACCACTTTTCCAGACGAAATAGTGGCACAAATATTTCTGAAACTGCCCCCAGCCGAGCAACGACTGGTGGGTATGTATATGATCCAACACCTCATTACCCTGTATGAGGGTCAACATTCTGATCCAGGCCCGTTACATGATATCCTGAACGAGTTACTCCAGTACAGATGGAGAGGTCTAGGTACCGATTTAATTAGTGTCATTCTAGAACAGCGCCACAAGTATAGAACGTTCCTGAACCCGCATTTTGTTCATGTCTCACCCCCAGAAAGTAAACCATTCTACATAGACAGACAGAATCCGCTACGAGAAGTCCACCCAGTCCAAGGGGCGGGTGGCGTAATGCAACGAGTGTTTGTATACACTCCGATTTCAAAGATGGAACTTCTTGAAATGAAGAAATTAATTCCCTGTCATGACAAAGATCCAGCGGGGTTCCATAGAGAATTAAAAGACATGCTCCGTATGGGAGAATACACTTACCCCGATATCATTAAAATGTTAAAGGTCCTGCTACCCGCAGGGGTGTATGAAAAGTTAAAGGAAAAAGAATGGGAGGTGGGAGAGAAAAAGATCGATTGGACAGCTCTAGAAGCTGAAGACAAGGCACGAGTACCAGGTACCGGTCTTGGAGATAAATGTAAAGAATTACCAGAATTATTGATTCAAGTTTTACCCAGATTATTGACAACTAGGAAAGAAGACTGGGATGCAATCTCAGCCTGTAAACAGAAACAAGATGAGGATATTAGTGATTTTTATTCTAGATTTGAGAAATGTTTCAGTATTAACAGTGGTCTCAAGACAAGTAGTGAGTCATACCCTCATCTTTTCGTTACCAAATTAGTCGAGAATTCAAGTCCACAAATTAAAAACCGAGTTTTGAAAGTCGAAAGCACCTGGCAAGCAAATACTCCGTCCCAGATGCTCCAGATGCTCCAGTATCACCAGAATAGAATCAGAGAAGAGCAAGAACAGGAAAGAAAACGTATGAAAGACACGAAAATGAAAGTGCTAGTTGCACAATCTATTCCTCAAGACAGTCAGAAGAGAGGTCCAAATCAAGCCAGTCACCCTGCGGCTCCCGTTAAAGGGAACTGCAATTATTGTAAACAACCAGGTCATTTTATAAACGAGTGTGCAGTTCTGAAACACAACATTGCTACTGGTAAGACTAAAGAAAGACCACGTCCGCCGAGACAAGAACAAGTTTCACAGACTCCTCAGTCACAGAATGCACCACAGACAGTTACAGTACCGCAGCCTATTGCTGCAACACAACACGTTACATCGCAGATGTACCAGTATGCACAGTCTGAGTATCCAGAGTACCAGTCATATTCATGAAACAGCCTAGAGAGGGAGGTAGGCTTGCCTCTCATCGAGATACCTGTAGATCAAGAAGGTCCCTATGTTCATAGTCAAGTATTAGGGAAAGACAGAAAGTTTTTGATCGATACAGGGGCAAGTAGGACCACAATTAGTCATGCCGAAGTTCCAGGGGCTCCGCTCTCAGGCTCAAGAAA
Source organism: Lissotriton helveticus (assembly GCF_964261635.1). Classification (NCBI taxonomy): domain Eukaryota; kingdom Metazoa; phylum Chordata; class Amphibia; order Caudata; family Salamandridae; genus Lissotriton; species Lissotriton helveticus. The sequence continues at coordinate 870,199,962 of NC_136068.1, read as the reverse complement.
TGTTTCCCTTGGATTTTCAGGAAAACCCATAGTTAATGAGATATCAAAGCCAGTTACTCTAGAAGTAGGTCCATTGTCCCGTACTACTGATCTGTTACTTACTAAGTCATGTCCAGAAAATCTATTAGGCATTAAGACACTGAAAGAATTAGGTGCAGTTATTTGCTGTTCCCCAGAGGGAATACGTCTGTTCCTACGTGACTTTAAGGGTCACTATGTGTTACGAGATTTTGATTCAAGATTGTCTAATGTTCCACAGCATTTATGGGCGCAAGGTCCAACTGATGTAGGTTACATGCAAATCACACCCTATCGTGTGACTCTCAAACCAGGTGTAGTGTTACCACGAATCAGGCAGTACAGACTGCCACCTGAGGCTGTAGCCGCCTTATCCAAAATTATTGACGAGCTCATGGCTCAAGGAGTAGTTGTAGAAACTGACTCCAATGTATGTAATTCTCCGATCATTCCAGTCATGAAACGTACTGATCCAAATGCACCCCCAGTATATCGATTAGTGATTGATTTACGAGAGCTTAATAAATGTATTATTCCTCAGTATCCAGTTGTCCCAGACATTTCTTCCCTGTTAACAGCTATTGATTCCGAAGCCATGTTTTTCACTGTTATTGATCTCAAGAATGCATTTTTTAGTGTTCCAATTCATCCAGACAGCCAGTTTCTTTTCGGATTTTGTTTAAATGGAAGGAGCTATATGTTTACACGCGCTCCTCAAGGTTTCACAGAAAGCCCTAGTATTTACAGTCAAGCACTCAAGAGACAACTAGACAACATTCACATGCCAACTGACACTGCCCTGCTCCAGTATGTCGATGATCTACTGATCACAGCCCGTTCTGAACGTGCTTGCGAGCGAGCATCACTTACAGTTCTGTATTTCCTAGCCGAGATGGGGCACAAGGTGTCACCTTCGAAGCTTCAATTCTGTGTCCAGCAAGTGGTATACTTAGGACACTTGCTGTCCAAGAGGGGTAGGCAGTTGACACCCGACCGTATCCAGTTAATAGCGAGTCTTCCCCAGCCCAGAACCCAGAAGGAGGTACGTGCCTTTATCGGCCTTACTTCTTATTGTAGACAATGGATTCCCCAGTATGCATTCCTAGCCAAGCCACTGATACAGTTAACGACACAGGAGGCAGCCGTATCGACTGTCCTCCCTTGGACATCTGACCATACACTTAGTTTCAACGAGTTAAAGAAAGCCCTATGTCAAGCTCCAGTTCTAGCTACACCGAACTACAGTAAGCCTTTTACACTTTTCGTTACAGAACGCAAAGGTACAGCATTATCTGTTCTCACACAAGATCAAGCAGGTCAATACAAGCCCTGTGCTTATTTTTCGAGCACATTAGATCCAGTCGCCCAGGCGTTGCCTGCGTGCCTCAAGTCAGTTGCAGCCACAGCACTAGCTATCAGACAAAGTGATTCCATAGTTTTAGGACATTCCCTGACAGTACAAGTTCCACATTCAGTAGAAGTTCTTTTAAACCGAACACAAACTCAGCACTTGACAATTGCACGTTTAACAGGTTATGAATTGACACTGTTCCAGCCACACATAGACATTAGACGCTGCAACGTCCTGAATCCTGCTACACTGTTACCATCAGTTAGTTCAAATCCAGACACACATGATTGTGTGGAAGTAGTTAACATTACGACAAAGCCAAGACAAGACCTGACAGATATTCCGTTACCAGATCCTGACCTGACACTTTATGTGGATGGTTCATGTATGAGAACTAGTACAGGAGAACTAGTCGCCGCGTATGCAGTGACTACTGACACTGAAGTTATTGAAACACACCGTATTGATACCCTGTCCGCTCAAGCAGCAGAGCTAGTCGCTCTGACACAAGCCTGTATACATGCCAAGAACCTGAAGGTTAATGTTTACACAGATTCACGTTACGCATTCGGAGTTGTACACGACTTCGGAGTGCTCTGGCAGGAGAGAGGTTTTATGACTTCTCATGGAACCAAGATTCAGCATGGTCTCCTTATTCAAGCCCTGTTAGATGCCATACATTTACCGACATCTATTGCTATCATGAAGTGCAAAGCACATACGAAAGTCACTGACATTATTTCCCAAGGTAATGATTTAGCAGACCGCACAGCCAAGCTTACAGCACAGACTCCAGACATTCCAGTTAATCAGACACAGACACATATTCCAGATCTGACTACATGCATGACAGTTAAGGACCCTACTCAAGATGTCATAGATATCCAGTCACATGCTACTCCCGATGAAATAAAGAAATGGTCTGTACAAGGAGGGGTCCAGACAGATCAAGGATGGTTAACGAAGGGTAGAGCCACATGGTTTCTCCCCGATTCTATGGTTCAAGTCATTATCAATACCGCACATAGTCCAGCACATTTAGGAGAAAAAGCTATGTTAGACAGTATCCAGAACATTTGGTTCAACAAGCATTTACGAGCTGCAGCCAAGCAGAAAGTCCGTACCTGTATGATATGTTGTCAGTTTAATCCAGGTAAAAGTGTCCCGGTGGAACAAGGTGGTTTCCAGCCCCCTGACCACCCTTTTGAGGTCCTCCAGATGGATTATATTCAAATGGAGCGATGTCGAGGTTTCAAGTATGTCCTTGTAATTGTATGCGCTTTGTCCAGATGGACAGAAGCATATCCAGTCCCAGATTACACAGCCGCGACCACTGCCAAGCAGTTGGTTCGTGAATTCTTCCCTAGATATGGACTCCCTAGAGTCGTATATTCTGATAACGGCCAGCCATTCTCATCTGAACTCATGAAACACGTTTCCCTTTTGTTAGGGTACCAGTGGAAGTTCCATTGTGTACGCCATCCAGAAGCAGCTGGACTAGTCGAAAGGCATAATCAGACTCTGAAAATCCGTATAGCAAAAGTCTGTAAAGACAAGGGTGTGGACTGGTTAGTAGCTTTGCCAGTCGCTCTGTTTTACATGCGTATGGTCGCACATTCCAGATCAGGTCTGTCCCCGTATGAGGTCGTTTTCGGCCGCCCCCCTAATATGTGGGGTACTCCTAGACCCCGAAGTATTACCGATGTTTCATGTAATATGCTGACAGATTACCTAGCTTCCTTGATGTCTGCCCTCAACTCATGTCGTTCACAGGTTGCCGCCGCATTTCCAGACAATACCGAGGTGGCACCGCACAAGATCGTTCCAGGCTCCCTTGTGCTGATCAGAAATTTCGACAGATCAAGTCCGCTGGAACCACGTTGGAAAGAGCCACGCCAGGTCCTCTTGACCACCCGAACTGCCGTCAAGTTGGAAGGCAGGAAGGGGTGGGTCCACCTTTCTCATGTAAAACTTTTCAAGGGATCGGAACCAGTCTTCAAAAACATTTCCCAGAACATTTCCCAGGATTCGAAGGATTGCCAGAACATTGTTTTAAAGGACTGTCCCGCACAAGACATTATTACAACCCCTCCCTTGTTAGAGAAAACTCCGCAACAGGAGTATAAGTTAAAGCTCAGGTCTAATAAGTCAGCCAGTTTGATTGTATAAGTCCTCCCCTAGGTGAAACGGTTAGACTGTTTCTGACATGTATAAAATAGACCCCCATAGTGAGAGAGTCAGTCAAAGCTCAATCAAATGTATCGTTTTTCTGAGTTTCGTATTATTCATCAGCATAATGGCTTCCTGCACCAGCTATGCTTTCTATCTGTGTTTTTCAGTCCCTCATGTAAATATGTCTGCTCATGCTACAGTAGAGCACACGTTTAGTGATCTGCCTCCTCACGAATATTCATACCGCCTCGCCATGCGTAATAATACATTTATCCGTATGTTACATTATTCACACCGGACCAGCAATGCCACTAATTGTTGGGTGTGTGGTCGACTCCCCCCTTTCCAGACATCGAAGGGAGTTCTGCCACTCTTTCCTTATCCATTCTCACACAATGGTTCGTGTGGAGCATGGTCCACGTTAACGTCATCCTCAACAGATATGTCTTTTCTTAACAGTACATGTTTCCCAGACAAGCAAGGTTTCCCCCACAGAACAGGTTTAGATTTAGAAAATGAAGTATATAATTTAGGAAATTATTCGTCAAATTTCATGGTTCTGAATGTTCAGTCTGATACTACTCCAGACTCACCCGCTATTTCAGTACTACCAGTCAAAGGCGAATTATGTGTCCGTAGTTATGGTTCTGTACATATAGGTCATAGTGAATGTACTACTGTTATCCAGTATAGTGACAGTGGGAAATCAGTTTTCAAAGCTTCACGTCATTCTTATTTTGTTTGTGGTCAAACTGCATATGTTCGTCTGCCCCTCGATTGGGAGGGAACCTGTTACATTGCTTTCCTACTGCCACCTGTTTTTCTAGCCCCACCTGACTATCATAGGAATTCTTTCTTAGTACACACTAGACACAAGAGAAATCTCCCGATTGTCGATTATACTGAAACCGCTGCAGAGCAATTCATTGATATAGATAAAGGTGTTTTCCCTTATTTAGGTACAGTTGTAAATAGTAAGCTTATTCGTAGGTTAACAAGAACCCTTGAAGCAGTAGTAGATGAGACTGCCTCCGCTCTAGGTAACTTAACTGAAGAGCAATCCTTTATGAGAATTGTCGTTTTACAGAATCGTCTCGTCCTTGACGTCATACTGGCCGATAGGGGCGGGGCCTGTAGAATTCTCGGATCCAGTTGTTGTATTTTCATTCCAAATAACGCGCCGTCTGTTTATTCAGCTATAACCAGACTCCATAAAATTGCCCATCTGTTACACCAAGATCCAGGCACCTGGACATGGTCCGGTTGGTTCTGGAATATAATTTCCGCATGGGGATGGAAAGTCCTGTCCTTTCTAGGTATTGCAGTAGCGATCATATTTAGCTGCTGCCTCTGTATACAATGTGGCCCTGCGATTTGCAGCATGTGTGCTACCTCTTGTATTCCCAGTCCCAAGCCCTGTTCTAAATCCCGTTCCAAGACAATTCGAGACGAGCAAATGGTACTGTATGAAATGATAGACGGTATCATGAATATTGATGTTTCCTGATGGAAACGTAGTGACAAGGAGGGAATGTGGAAAAGTAAATTTTGCCATGTTCTGTGTCCCTACGCCTCATCCATCATATGTTATGTGTGCATGACCAATATGCATATGTTATTCCCCATTTCTGATTGATGACGCAATTCCAGTTGTGTCCACCTCTAGTATGTTAGTTTCCAGTCCTCGTGAATACTACGAATATCAGGCCTATGTAAGTAATGTTGCCACGTTTCTCAGTGTGCACGTTATTCAATTATAAAGTCCCCGTTTCCAGGCCTCAAAAAGGGCCCGGACCACAGATTCAGCTCCTGTCTCCTGAAAGCCTCGCTAAGGAGCGATACAGCCCCCACCTGTATCCTCGACCCTTCACTCACTTCCTGCCTTGCAGTGCCCGGTGCACCCCGGCTCTGCCTCTGAGTCTGCCAAAAGTATGTTATAGTTCCTGCTATCAGTTCAGTCCTCCTCCTCTGCATTCCTAAGCTACTGAACTGCATCAATAGTTTCCGTCATTGTCTAGCCTTCTCGTCTCCACGTTAGAGAAATACTGTATTTAATGGTCATTTAGTATTCTTCATCACGCACTACATGTAGAATAATGCATGGTCCAGTCTTAGAGTCAGGTTAGCTTTTCCTCTCATGACTTCTAGTTTATATCAACATGTTCCCTAAACATTAGATACCAGATAGGGTTTAGGTACATGTCGCTCCGACCCTCCAGACTCTAGTCTCTGCTCCTAGCACAGAGTTCGTAGCCCCCAGCTTCTCCTAGTAACACGTCATTGCTAGTTTTCGCGCACCATTAGGTTAGAGGTCCCGGCTCCTTAGGTAGCCCCCTCCAATGTTTCCGCCCATTCATGACATATTCTGTTACGTTTTGCATCACATGTCTAAGTAAACTCCCAGTTACACCTCTTATTTCTGTTATCTCTCGCGACTGCTACGCGTCACGCCTTCTACTCCACCTACTGTTACGCCTACTGCAATGTAATGCTATGTGTTTGCGCTATGTATATAAGTCAATGTTTTGTTATTAAATGTTGGCGCGCTCATCCCAGACCTAGCCCCAGCAGCTGCTGGGCCTCTTTTCCCCTGCTGGGTCATCCTATGCAGGTTGTCCTGATCTTGTCCTTATGCTGTAATAAACCTGCAGAAACTCCTACTACCTCGAATCTTGACTCTTATTTATTGAGCTATCTGTTATGCTATCAAAAATAGGGTATTATTTATTTATTTACCACAACATCCACATTTCTATTCCACGTTAAAAAAATACATCATGGAATCTTAGTAAACATGAACCTATGTTATTCAAAAAGCATTTTCATCTAGTCTACACTCTTCTGCATGCTTTTAGGATGCTAGAACTAAGTTTCCTTTATGATCTAATTCTCATAAGTCTCCAAGGGAAACAACCTTTACAACGCAATTTTTACAACGAACTACCATTACAATGCAGTCATTACAACGCAACATCCCTTACAACGCATGCCATTACAACACAACCTTTACCACGCATGACACTACAATGCATACAATTACAACTCATGTCATTACAACGCAGTCATTACAACGCATACCATTACAACTCACACTATTACAACGCATAGTACCCTTACACTATCCAACACTTACCCTACTGTTGCACCCCATGGAGTTAGAATAGTAATTTTTACCCCTACACTATCCAACACTTACCCTACTGTTGCACCCCCTGGAGTTAGAATAGTAATTTTTACCCCTACACTATCCAATACTTACCATGCATGCAATGTAATGGTATGCGTTGTAAAGGTAGTATGTGTTGTAATGGAATGCGTTGTAAAGGTAGTTTTCAGAAAATTCGTTGTAATGGCATGTGTTGTAATGGAATGCATTGTAAAGGATGTTGCGTTGTGAAAAATGTGTTGTAAAGGTATGCGTTGTAAAAGTACGCATTGTAACGTCATACATCCGTTTCCAAGGTATAATGTACACACATTCTGCACGTTTGTCATTTTTTCTGTTAAAAGCTGTCAAGATCAATTTTATGTGTCAAGTAGAGATTCAGCAGTTTATCTGCTACATCAAAACCAAAGAGCAAGGTGGATAATCATCAAACTTAGCTAGTACGCCAAAACCTGACACTATTGGAGCATTACCTACCTAATGAAAGGGACTCGAAGAAAGACTGGAAGCTGCACCTCTCTCTATTCTTGTCAGGTACCCCACAAGGCTTACCTTTGCTTACGAAGTATTCTCGCAGAGACGACAAGAGCTACCGCCCCTGTACCCACCTGACCCCCATGGGAGGAAAGAAGTACCCAGCAGGGACGAGATGGAACCAGGGAAGGGAGCCAAAGATGATGGGATGGAGACTTGGTTGTTGATAGGGAAAGTCTCTGGGCTGGGGTAAGACCGTGGACTCCAGCTGGCAGAGAGATAAAGGGACACCCAGTTAGGAGAAGACCCACACCACCCAATCCAACGTACACCTCTACACACATACAGAAGGATAGCTACCTGGTAGTGGAAGCATCAAGACTCAGGAAGTCGTCTTCAACTAGGTATAGAATAGGTGCTCCTGTGAGGTTAGCAATATGAATGCAAGCGTCTTGCAACCCCCAAAGTATGCGCTCCAGCGCGATGTGGAACCCCCAATGTATGCACTCCAGCATGGTGTGGAACCTCCAAAGTATGCGCTCCAGCGCGGTGTGGAACCCCCAAAGTATGCGCTCCAGCGCGGTGTGGAAAACCCTACTTCAGCGCTCCTGCGCAGTTATGTAAACAAAAGGAAAGCGCTCCTGGGCGGTTAAGGAAACAAAAAGGAAAGCGCTCCTGCGCGGTATGCGAACACCAAGGATAAATGGCAATGAACAAAAAGAACCCCTCCAAAGCAAAGTGCACCAGCGCGAGGTGTCCTAACAAGTGAACACAAGATGTCTCAGTAACCCTCTCTTCAGCGCTCCAGCGCGAGGGTACACAAGGCAGGAAACGCCAGAGTTTGGGTACGTAACAGAAAGGCAAAGAAAGGCGCTCCAGCCGGTGAGAACCAGGCGTTCTCTGAAGGTTCAGTAAACAAAGGTTGGAGGATACTGCAGGCAGCAGGGAGTCCTCCGGTTACCTGCTTGGCAGAACGTCTATGGCAGGCAGCTTCAACAAGGATATAAAACCAGAATTCGAAGCGCCGATCCGGTGGGAACCGCAGTGGTTAAGCGGATCCCCCCGGAAGCGCATCAGGAGAGGAGGTGGTCCCTCTGGAGAGACTAGACCGCATCCCGACTTCCGTACGGAAGTGAGGATGCGGTGTTCTGTACGTGTGCAAAGGAAAGCACCGGGACGGCTAATACCGCAACCATGAAAATTCTTTGCTAAACATACCTGCTTTCATTTTCAATCCCACCAGTAGTGCTTTGAGACGTTCAAGGAAGCCCCCGGTTGAGTAGTCCTATAGAAATGCTGATTATATGGCGATACCACCATTCTTACAAGGATTATTATTCTTACTATTACCAATACTAACAGGTAGCCTGGCTGATGACGGCTGATTAGCCAGAAACCAGTCCCAGGATGCTTGTTACTGGTCCAGGGAAGACATGGCTTGGCTGTTCGGGCAGGACTGTTCCCATGAGGCCCATGGTCAGACTGATTTGCATATGGCCATGTCTGAACTGGGGTGGCGGAGTGAGCTAAAGAATGATGATGGATTAAACCCAGATCAGTTGACTGGGGGTGAGTGCTTGCAATGTTCAACACTCCGTCCATCATCCCCTTTGGTTTTGCTATGTTCATCCTAAGTTGGCAGGGTATGCCCAGATGTGGGTCTCTTGCTCACTTTGCGCTGGATTCAAGCTAGCCTGGCTGATGGCGGTTGATTAGCCAAAAACCAGTCCCAGGATGCTTGTTTCCGTTCCAGGGAAGACATGGTTTGGCAGTTCGGGCTGGACTGTTCCCATGAGGCACAGGGTCAGACTGATTTTTATATGGCCATGTCTGAACTGGGGTGGCGGAGTGAGCTAAAGAATGATGATGGATTAAACCCAGATCAGTTGATTTGGGGTGAGTGCTTGCAATGGTCAACACTCCGTCCATCATCCCCATTGGTTTTACCATATCTTTAACCACAATAATATATTTCTACTTAGCACCTACTACTACAGGATAGTGTTTGTTGTTTCTAAGAACACTAATTACAGCTTACCAACTACAGTAATGAACATTAATATTACCAAACGTTTTGGTACCCAATTTATCGACCTCAGAAGAATGTAAGTTTGAGGTGGCAGTGGCAGGTTTTGAACTAGTAACATGCAGGACAGCCCAAAAGTCAGGATTTTGCTTGGCTTGCTCACCAGCTTCATTAAGGCAGGGCTGAAATTATTTTTATGGACAACCAACCCAATCTGAATAGTGCTGCCATAAAGTAATGGTTTGTGCTACCACTTTACTACAGAGATATTAAATTTTTCTTGGACTAGACTAGGGCCTTTCATGGATAGTATCCTAACAACGCAGAAGTCTGAGGTCCTCTTTCGGACAGTATCATCACTTCCCAACAGACTGTCTTTCTTGTAATTCGGCCAACCAGTGCTTACTTTGAGTTGGTGATTACCAGTGGGGGCCCCTGCACTCATTTTTGGAGACCAGCACTTAATTTTTCACATCAGACATTTTCCATAAACAAGAGACAGAAATACATGCAAATAGGAAAGAAGAGCTAAGAGAACGACGAAAAACTCTCACCATAGTAGAAAGCACCTGCAAGAGTGAGAGAAAGGTGCAGGGAGTGTGTGGCAGTGGATTAAAGAGGCCTCGGGTGGATCCAGAACTATGATGCCTTGGTAGTTGCTGCACTGAAATATAATAGCACCTACCAGTCTTTTGCGCAGTGCGTTGGGCTTCAGCACTTATTATTTTACAAATTGAGACTGGGGCCACCAAATCACATTTTAACGGGGGGTAGATATTTTGTAATCATAATCACCTCTCCCTATTGCACAAACATAGAAGAGCAGAATATGAGAGCTATCTCTGTGTATTCTGCTATGGGACTAATAGTCACCAGTATATTTCATTCTTCATGTCAAATCTCTGCATTTGTGGAGCACTGAATTACAAGGCAAGGGAGACATAAAAAACAATCAGAAAGATTGGCAGTCAGACTATTGAAAGAAAAAGGAGCTATGTTAAGTTTGACCAGGGAATGGAACGTTTGCTAAGTCAGTTTGGTACCGATAGACTCATAAATCAAATTTTCATTGAAGGCCATGATTACAAAAATATGTGTAAATTAAACCTTGAAGAAGTTAAGCCTTCGGGGTAATGCAAATCTTCTCAATTTTTTATATTTGCAGAACTATCCAATTTCTGTAGTCGTAACTTAAACATTAGGACTAAAGTGGTTTAGTTACTGATGGGTGAAAAGCAATCGATATATGCTTGCCTTCCGAACTCTATCTATGCGTATATCATGCCTAGTGTTAAATACATGTTTAGGATTAGTAGAGTTTCAAAAAGAAAGATTACATTGGGAATTGGCTTTAGTTTCTTTTTATGACTTGGCAATTTGCAAGTGGGATTTATTCCCCAGTCCCAGGTCAAGGTTTAGGGGCCATTTGCGAGTGATTAGGATTGATCAATATCTTGGGGAGGGTCGTTCATTATTCCTTATGTTTTCCTTTTTTCATACTTTAATGTGATCCTAAGTAAAGGTGGCAAGAGTGTGAAAATATGCTATTTTTATTACTCCTTCAAAATGTGGAAGGGATCTATTCTTGCATGACTTTGAAATGAGCTCAGTGAGTGTAATTTACATGCCTGAGTGAGGAAAGTGGGAATGCTTACATCAATCACTTAAAGTGATAATGCATTTGTGACTCAATTCTAAACTAAACATAATTGAGTGTCACAATTTCACCTATGTAAACTTGGTGTTAATTAAGTGCACGTGGAAATACGTTACATATGTACAGAATAATATTGTGCAAACACGTTTATATCCCTATCTCAAGATCATTATGAGAGCTGGCCTTGCAGGAGCAGCTTTATAGATTCTTGCTGCATGAAGGAGGAGAGCAGTTTGCTTATCTATAAGTGATGATTAACCTACCAGCATTTACTCTGACAAGGACATTTGAGGGGGTACCCCTCATAGAACGTCTGGCCTTGCCCTCATAGACTCTATAACCCTAGTGATGTTGGTACTGTCACACCTCACTACTCTTCAGCAGTTAAACATTAATCCTCTCAACACCTGTCCAGACTAACATACCCATTTCATTTCACAAAAGAGGGGACTCACCTTCTGCTTCAGCCATGGAATATCCACCGCAATTTTAAGTCCATCCTTAAAGGGTATATTTCTACTGATGTCTGTACTCTTTAGTAGACAGCTAATCCAGCCATTCTACCTGGCCCAAAGCTTCACCAGAGATAACATTTGTTTGCTCTTTAAACAGTATGTCACAATGGAAGAGCCGTATTTCAGCCCTATATGGTGGTGAGCCCTTTGCACTTGGACAAACTACACTAACTTCCATGTTAAATTTGTAAATAGATTTATTGTAGGACAAGAAAATCTAAATATCGAGGTATTTGTACTGAATGGGGCTCTACGGTGTGCCACCTCACATCGTTTGACATTTACATAATACCTATAAAACGTATAGCGTCAAGTAGAAATTCAGCGATCATTCCTTAGCTCCCAAGGGATCTGCATTCACTCCATTGTCATGTAGGTTTACAGGCTTCTTGAAAAACGGAACAACTCAAACAACGTGAATTATTTTCACACCCCCCCCCCCCAAATAAATATGTTTATGAGCGGCATCATGGACATTTTGAGACACACACATTTTTGAGAATGCCATACATGCCCTCAAATTAAATGTTCAGAGCTGCAAAATGCCCAGGTCGATTCATTAACCACAAGAGCAACAAATGTGATCAAGGTTCTTCCCTCAAGGCACAATAAAAGTGTACACAAAAATGGTATACCCTTTTACTCCCAGATTGCATGGTTACATTATCAAACTTCACAGCTATAAACAAATTTTCATTTGGGTAAGCATAGCCACCACCTGGCAAAGGTACTAAATAATCAGACCACAAAAATGTTGAAGAGTCCTCTTTTTCATTGTACTCCACATTCCCAAAATATTGCTATTGAACATTGGAAAGTGGCCTACCACCCTGGGATATGTCTCCTAGACATCAGGGACTCTGCATGTGACCTAGCTTGGTCAAGCCACAAGGTAGCAAAGCAGGTCAGCAACTTTACCAGGACTGACAAAAGCCAGGATAGGATATTTCTATTCCTTTATTCGTTTACCCAGTTGTGATATACATTCAATGAATTACACACTCACTGTTAATGGCTCTCCAACCTACATGTTACAGGTCCCTGCTAAGTCTATTAATAATTGTATCCTGCAAAGCCTGGCAAACTGAGCATTGTTACATCTGGTTATTGTGGCACATGTTTTTTCAGTACTGCAAAATCTAAAAAGGTAATTGTTGTCATTATTATAATATGTAACACAAGAAAAATGTCAAGACGTTAAGCCTAGAAAGCACTGCACAAATAATCAGAAACTAAAATTAATTGAGTTCCGTAATGCTCTCCGCATACAATCTATGATGAAAAGGCAATTTGTCTTACTTTCTTTAAGCCTGTTTACAGGAGCAGGAAAACTGCACTCTCCCTAACCCTTGTGTGCTAACTTAACCATCTTGACACTAATTTGTATAAATTCATCTGGAGTTCTGATCAACTGTACATTACAGAAACACGATTGAGTACGTTGTTTGATATACTACAAAATCTACTGCTTGATGACTTTTCCCCATAGGTAGTCAGGTGGGGGGGATATCCACTAGAGAGGTGTTCTCAACACCTTCATGAAAAATGGAGAGAACATTTGGAAAATTAAAGATACAAGCTCAAGTCAGATTTTTCAAGAGTTCTAGGTAAATGCAAAACCAAAAGATACTGTCTATCTTCTTAACAACTTTCATTGTCCAATATCTTCTCAAACTACCATGTTTGGTCTTGTGCTCTCCAGCCATGATTTTAAGAGATTATCAGCGTGATTCATGAAGCAAAATTGCGCCCACAATAGCTGCAAAATGCTATTGCGGGCGCAATTTCCCTAATCGGCATTCACCATGAAAATAGCGAAATTGCAAACAAAAAATAGCGAATTCGCAAATAGATTTGCAGAATCCCGGCAGGAGTGCGACAAACCACGGATTCTGCGAAAAACATTTCGAATTCGCTATACAATCGCAATCGGTAATCATGAAAAATCGCAAATAGCGAAAAAAAACAAAATCGCTGTTTGCGAGGCGCAAAGTAAGGACAACCCAAAGCAGGTGGTAACCATAAAAGCCATAGGAATTTTCTTTTTTGAAAAACCGTTGGCCAATCAGGAACAGGTGCAGGCCTGACCAAACACACATAAGGAGAATCAGCAGCAGCAGTTGGAGTCTCACAATGCCAGGAATGTACATGGTGGTCAGGCGGCGAAGGCTACAGCGAGCAGCACGGAGGAGACGCAAAATCCAGGACAGGATATTCCGCCAGCGGGTCACCCTGCTGGGCCAAACCAGAGAGCAGATATATGCAAAGTACCGCCTGAATGGGGAAATGATAATCCAGCTAATACAGGACCTTGACCCCCTGATGCAGCACCCAACAAGGCGGACCAATGCCGTGCCTACACATGTCCAGGTATTGTGTAGCCTGCACCTCCTGGCCTCCGGGAGATTCCAGGGGATAGTAGCGGTTGCTGGGGGGATATCCCAGCCCACCATGTCACGCTGCCTCAGGAGTTTCGTTGACGCAATGCTGACCCAGCTACACCGACACATCAAATTTCCCACCAGCCAACAGGATCTGGACTTGACCAAGCTACAATTCTACAATGTGGCCCATTTCCCACATGTGATAGGATGCATAGACTGTACCCACATCGCCATCTGCCCACCAGCTGCAATGGAGTACATGTACCGCAATCGCAAGTCCTACCACTCCCTCAACATACAGATGGTCTGCAATGCTAAGACATACATCACGGACATAGTGGCCCAGTACCCAGGGAGTACCCATGACTCATTCATATTCCGGCACAGCGGCCTCCACACACGACTGGCCAGGGGAGACTTTGGGGAAGGACACCTACTTGGTAAGTACACTTTGTCAACAATGTCACATTGCAATGAAGTAGCTGCGCAGCACAGGCACTCACCCTCTGCTCCTCTCATTCAGGTGACAGTGGCTACACCCTCCGTGAATACCTCCTCACCCCATACCTCAACCCTGCTACACCACAGCAACGGCGTTACAATGTTGCACACATACGGACAAGGAATTGCATTGAACGGACTTTTGGGCTACTGAAGAGCAGGTTCCGCATACTGCACAAGACAGGTGGGGCCATGTACTACAGTCCTGAATTGTGCTGCCGCATTGTGGCTGTCTGCGCAATACTACATAACATTGCTACCAAGCGCAGGATACCTGTTGACATCTCTGGCAGTGAGTCGGAAGGGGACGACCGGCCACCTGCACATGGGCATCATGCACGCGGGGAGAACCCAGCTGAAGGCCACAGACGCCGCAACCACATCCCAATGAACTGTTTCTAGTGCACCCTCTCCCCTCACCCAACAAATCACAATTGCATGCAAAATTTAATAATGACATAACACCAATGTGTGATGCCAAATTAAATCTTATTGTTTGAATCACAATAATGTTTCCAGTTGCCATCCTTCCATTGCCAACAGTATTTCAGCATACTGCTGCGTCCAATACACAGGGCAGGCTTATGTTCAGCCTGTGCCTGTACAAGTACTATTCAGTCAGGTGTGCCTCCGGCGCGAAGCACCCAAGAGCCTCTCCGGCTCCTCCTCATCCACCGCACGTGTCCCTGCATTGGGCCTGGTGCTGCGTCTCAGCGCCACTACGTGTGAGGCAGAGTGGCTGCTCACACTTGATGTCCCCTCACTGGCATCGTCACCCCCGACAGTGGCAGGTACAGCAGGGTGAAGTGCCATCACGGCAGTGGTCAGGCCCTCAAGTACCCTGGCCACATCCTCGCAGCATTGAATGAGCTGCTGCTGCTGCGCCAGGCACCGGCGCGATAGCTGCGAGGTGGCATTGCCAATAACATAGTTTGACCGGGTGTAAGCCGTCAGCCGGGTCAGTAGCTGACGGTGGCGGCGGCGGTCCGTGTTGCGCTGTGAAATCATTGCAGCTGTGTTGGCCTAAATGGCTGCAGTCATGCGGGCCATCCGGTCCCCCACACCTGCCACATTGCGGCCAATGTTATGCAGCTGCAGCTGTATGGCCCCTTGCCGGCGTGCCTGCAGCTGGTGAATCCGGAGCATGCGACGTTCGACACTCATGCTCGGCAGCCGCTGTCCATTCCCCCTCCTGGTGCTGGGAGCATTGGTCTGCAGGCGAGCCCTGCCACGCCTGCTCTGCTGGCCTGCCACAGTGGGTGGCCGCTGTGTCGCCGCTGTCGCGGGACCTGATGTTGGTGCGCCAGCTGCTGGTGGAGTCAAGCTAGGCATTGCTGGTGCGGCAGAGGCTGGAGGCACAGTGGTAGTGGGCCGGGCTGCAGGCATTGCTGGTGCGGCAGAGGCTGGAGGCACAGTGGTAGTGGGCCGGGCTGCAGGCATTGCTGGTGCGGCAGAGGCTGGAGGCACTGTGGTAGTGGGCCGGGCTGCAGGTGTTGGTGCTGGGGCAGAGGCTGGAGGCACAGTGGCAGTGGGCCGGGCTGCAGGTGTTGTTGCTGCAGCAGACGCAGGAGGCTTTGTGTGTAACGGCACCTCCTCGTCATCCTGTGCATCCTCATCTATGTGCAGCCTCTCGCTGTCGCTGCTGTCAGCGCCACCTGTGAGGGGAAGTGGACGTACATTAGTTGCATGTATCTGTCACACGTGCAGTTGCTACATGCATGCTGGGTGACATTCCCTGACTGCCTATAGCATTGCGTACTTTTGAACCTGTCTGGCTGCATTGGGGTACTTGTACATTGTGGCCACACTACATGTCCCACAATGCTTTAGGGCATTAACTGATGTGCGCAGATGGCATGACTTTGGAACATTATGGGAGGCTATAGGGTCATGGCTATTCATAGGGGACAGGGTCGCAGTCGCATGCCACTTACCTTGGCTCTCTTGGGTGGGGCGGGATGAGTCCATTTGGGTGACTCCAATACACGCCTCTTCCTCCAGCGTGTCTTCAACGCGATCCTCCAGGGGGGTGTTTGGAGGGACTATAGGTCCTCCCCCTCCAGTGCCCAGGGACTCTCCCAGCCTCTCGGCGACCCTCTCCTTGGCACAACCTCGGAGGTCGTACCACCTTTTCTTCAGGTCATCCAGTGACCTGTCGGCCACACCCACAGAGTTCACTGCGGCCGCTATCCTGAGCCAGATCCTGCGCCTCTCCTGCTCGGGCACCCTCCTTGAGTCTTTCCCGAACAGTTTGGATTGGTTCTCCACCACCCATTCAATTAGGTGCTCCAACTCTTGTTCTGAGAACTTGAGTTTCCTCTTGCGCCCGGGGTTGCTGGGCCCAGGTACTGCCTCCTCAGCCATTGCTGCAGTGGTATTGGAGGTGGTAGTCCAACTTAGCAGGTGTCCTTGCAGGAGCTGTCTCTGTTGCTGCCTCGAGATCTGCCTCACGGTGGTGAATGGGGGTGGGAACTGGCTGCTTCCTGGTTGTGATGTCATCACTGTGCTCGAAATGCGACTTCCCGTTTTCCCGATCTCGTGATTTTGCGATCTCGCTATTTGCGATCTTGCTATTAGCGATATCGCTATTTGCGATATCGCTAATCCGACAAGGATGTTGCCGGAAATTGCTATTTTTATGCGATTTTCGATGATCGCAATCGGTTTTTGCGGCCGCGTGGGAATCGCATTTTTTTCTCGCAATACATCATGAATACCGTTTTGCGAGTCCTTAATAGCGATTCGCTATGAATCGCTATTAGGGGCTCGCAAAACGGCCCGTTGATGAATAAGGCTGTTACTCCTTTATGCCGCCATGTACTATATATTTTTCCAGAGAGCCAGTATGCCACCAAGAGCATACATCAGCATGTTTTGAAATCATCAATAACAATTTACCACAAACTGTATGAGAATATTCTCTGACTAATACAATTCTAATCCCACTTTAGATGTTTTACGGTAAATTTTCAAAGGAATTTACAGTGCGTGTGAAGCAGTGCTAGAAGAGTACTACTTTATGTACTCATGAATACTGTTGTGAATTGGCACACAGGTACCCATAGGATCCTATGACATGTCAAGCCAGTATGAAAGTTGTCACACTGGCAAGGTTTTGGCGATCCTTGGAGTTCAATCCTAGTTCTGGAAGGATAAGTCTTCACAAATTTTCTTAGCCAGGAATAAGGGCAACCACTTCCAGTCAGAAGGTTCCACCAACACAGGGAAGTGCCTAGCTGTAGGTGCCTTCCAAAAGGAGCCCCAAATAGGAAAAAGCCAGCGAGGCAAAAGACCTCCTGAAATCTTAATGGTACGACTACCATATGGAGTACCCAGAACACGTGCACAGAGACTGGACAGGCCAAAGTAGAGAGCTTCCTACAGAAGACAGAGTCGGGAAGAGACAGCTGGTGGCACAGAAGAATTTGGGAGCCAGGATAAGAACTGGCAACACAGGGAAACCAGGAGTGAGGAAACACTGTGACGACAATGTGAAGTGTTGTAACGCAAGAGTAGTCAAAACTGGTTGAACTAGTGGTGGCCATCTTGCATTGGGAATTTATGTATTTCCCAGAACTCCAAAGCAAGTAATTCCGTGTTAAAGGACAGAAACAAGAATATGGCTGTGGGGAGGCTTCCCCTACCCCCAGGGAGTGCAACGCTGCAGGAAAGAACTGAGACATAAATTGAGGCAGTGGATGTGGAGGCCCACCAGCTCTGCAGTGAGTTCCCTTGTACTCTGAGTGCAGGGGAACAAGTGTGCCCTGCCCCCAGTCTCGGAAGAGGAGAGTGGAGGCAGAGCGCTGGCCGCCAGAGTGGCGGAACACAATCCTGCATTTGTTAATTGTAAATTGAATAAACATATGCTAAATAATTCCATGATTTGACTGACACCATTTATTTTCAGATTGCTCAATGGAATATCGTATTGCTCATATTACGGGCCTATGTCCCCAATAGTGGAATGGCTGGATTTGGAATAAAGAAGTATAACTTAGATTCTGCCATCTCAACTTCCACTTAGATTCGTAATGTTTTCTGCATTCATAAATGTTTACAAATGTCACTTAATCAAGTCCTGAGGGTAATCCTATCGTTGTCAAATTAAATATAAATGTGAAATGTTTTAAGGTACTTGTTCCTTGCTGCACAGTGTTAATGCCATCTTAAAAATTAATAGAAAATGACAATTGTAATAAAAACATGGGTATTTAGATTATATGTGCTCTAAGGCTCCATTGTTGTCCAGTAATATTCTCATAAATCGAACTGTTGGTAGACTAGTACTCTGGGATTGTAAAATAAAGGTGTTATCTATTCTTGTTTGTACGTCTTTCTTATATTTTAAAATAACATTAACATACATCAGCGAAGGCTTAGCAAAAGCGAATAAACTTATATCAGAATAAGTCATTTAGCATAATTCTCTTATTAGAAAGGACATTTTTAATACGACATGTGGATCAGCATCTTAGACAACAGCATTTAGAAATATTTCGAGAAAGTATGAACTTCTATTCATTGATTGCATAAGCCTCATTTATGAAGTATATGGAAGTCGTTGTATTTACACAGTTGTAAATGTGCTAAGGCATGTTTTTTCGAATCTGAATGTGTATATATATATATATATATATATATATATATATATATATATATATATATATATATATATATATATATATTCAAAATAAGAAATCCATACTTATATATATATATTTATTTTAGAGTTACTTTAGAGGATTATTTTTCTCCACTTACGCCAAAAGTGATAAAATAACCACTATTTTTGTGTGGAGAATTGGAGCTAAATGAATTATTCTTGCCAGCTGCAAGTCCTTCCAGAGAACACCTTTAAAAAGTATGTGTTTATTACAGTTTCGAGGTCCAAATCATGCTAATGAATCACATTTTTTCCAGCTTAGGCGAAATATTCTGAGTTTAGAACTTAGTTTAAAATGCTACCATAATTTTACCTGCTTTTAGACAGTTTCTGACTGAATGTACTATGGCTTAACCATGATGGACAGTACAAATACTTTAATGATTGCACTCAAAGAGTCCCTGTAGTACTTGACAAATAATATATAAATATTATAAAATTGGGTTAGTAAAATCTGTTATCAAAAAAACGAATGTAAAAATTACCTTAAATGGCCAGAGTATAAAAGAAGAGACTGGTCATTAAATTGGTCTCAGCTGAAAGCACCTGAATAGCACGAGATTGCTTTAATGGAACACAATTAACAGGCGCATTTGTGGACTGTCCATTTCAATCAATTTACGCCTGGGTAAAATGTTTAAAACAGATGTATAATAATCCTGCTGTGGGACTATTAAGAGCACATGATAATTTGTGACTGGTATTCATCCAAATTTTGATAAGAATTGAAAACTGAAGATAATGCAGAATATATAACTGACAGGTCGGAATTAAATGAAACTAAATTATAGCTCCTATATTATGGTCCGTCTTTTCTTTCAAGTGATGCAATCCATTGATGAGATGGATGAAAAGGTTTTAGGCTAGCAACACGTCCAAAAAGGTCAATATTGATATCATACCATTTAACCTGCTTTGTTTAACCTCAACCGCCATAGAGTAACATCGCAAAACAGACAATAAAAGTACAGGATTAATCTAGGTGCTTGTTTACATAAACAAAAATTGTTGGAAAAAGCCAATACGTCTCGACTTTGGGATCCACTGCCTTTGTCAATGGTTTTTAGCCATACTGCACAACATTTCTGATGAGAAAACATTCTTTGATGTCACCACCCTTAGCATTTTGTAGTCAAGTTCACCACACATGTGTGTGCCTACAAAAATGACACGGGTACTTTTTTCCAGTTTAGTTACTGAGTCAGGTAGGATTGGTAACTAATAGGAAAAACTTTCAAAAGTGTGTTTTTTATTATTTTTTAAAGCTGGTGGGAGAAGCAAACTGGGGATGGGGATGGGGAAGCAATCGTGGCAGGCTGGCAGCAAACAGGATTTGAAGAGGGAGAGAATCAACTGGAGTCAGAGTAATGTGGAGCAGGCAGAGAGAAGCACATGGACAAGCAAGCAATGGGAGGAGCATGTGGTTGGGGAGAAGAAGCAATGGGCAAAATTAGAGAGCACGGGTCAGGGAAAGCAAGACAGAGGGTGGGGGTGGTCAAGAGAGCAGAATGGACGGGTGAGATGTGAAGCACACAAACGAGAAAACTTTGAGGGAGCATACATGAGCTAGGCCAGTAGTAAGGAGAGTTGGGGAAGGGCACACCGACATCAGAGAGCAGCACCAACAGCATGGAGAGAGAAGTACAGCAGGGAGAAATTGGGGGGGGGGTTAAATGTGCTCTCATAGAGTGCTTAACTTAAAAGAAATAGGTGATGCTTGAAAAGCAAGCAGTAAAAACACAGAAGCCAGCCAATTAAATGTAAAAGTAAAGAGGCAATGCCCTAGGGGAGGTACATCACAAGATGGGAAACAAATATGAAGCTGGCATATGAAAGTGAAAGGAAAGGCAAATAATTGTATGTAATGGGGAGGCTCCAAGCCCCTGTCTGTTCTTGGTAAGCCCACTATGGGCCATATGTATCAAGCTAATTAGCATTCGCAAAGGCCGAAATTCTGCGAATTTCGGCCTTTGCCAATGCTAATTAGACAAATGGTATGTATCAAACATGTTTGATGCAAAATAAGGAATAGCAAAATTTGCTATTCCTTATTTTGCGATTGCACTTAAGGAATCGCAAATTTTGCGATTCCTTAAATGCAATGTATCAAACAAAAAATATTCAAAAAATGCCATTAAGGATTCGCAAATTACCACCAACTTCTAGTTGGTGGTAATTTGCGAATTCTTTTCAAAAAGCTTTTTTCCAAAAAACAAAAGGTGCCATATGACGCCCATACATGCCCTTAGGGCATGTATGTGCGCCATATGCCCCCAAATGTCTTTTTCAGGGGTGCAGCAGGGTGTTCTTGAGACACCCCTGCACCCTTGGAAAAATTCCTAATTTGCGATTAGCAAATTGCTAATCGCAAATTGCCCCTTCATTCCTATGGGCCTCCTGGCCCATAGAAATGAATGGGTAAATTGCGATTAGCAATTAGCTAATCGCAAATTAGGAACGGTAAGGAATCGCTATTATATAGCGATTTTGTACATACATACCGTTTTGCGAATTCCAAACAGCGATTCCTTAAAATTCGCTATTTGGAATTTGCAAAACGGAAGTATGATACATATGGCCCTATATGTCTTGCGGTGGACAGTTGTCTAATAGGCGAGGCCAAAAAAATGAATTGACTACATCAGCAGTTAATTAAATATTACCATTCAACAGTCTCTGGAAAATACATTAAATAAAAAAGCATTGTTAGGTTACAATTATTTGGCAGTTTTGACCTTGCCCTTTCTACAGGATCATCACCAAAATTTTTACCTTCACCCTCCTGCTTGATGGGCACGTTTTTGTTGGCTTTTATGACTCTGTCGCTTTACCACTGCCAACCAGTACTAACCAGTTCTACAGTGCTTGTGCTCTCTCCTTAAAATATGGTAGAATAGGCTTACACCGAATTGGGTTTAAACTGCCTTTTAGAACTGGCAAAAGAAACCTTTTCAATGTATCATCTATATTCTCAAACAACTGTGAATACCGCTGTTATGAGTTTTTGCATACACTTGCATAGTTTTGTATTCATTCAGCATGGTCTTAGTTTTTATTTATTTTTGTTTAGTATTGCATGTTGCACGTGTGTCTGAATTGCATCTTTATTTTGGTGTTGTAGGGAGCACGATGGTTGTAGTGTTTCTTTCATGTCTACACGGGATATTGTGTCACATATTATATTATAGCATGTGACACCACTCACAAATATCTAATACAACCTGCAGTGTTTTCATTTGGGCACGCATGGATGAATATATGACGTTACAACGAATTCCGTTGCAACGCATGCCTTTACCACGCATGCGTTACAACGGAATTCGTTCTCTACGCATAACCTTTACCACTAATATTCCTTTACCACGCATAGATTAACAACGTTTATCGTTGTTAATTTATGCATGGTGAGGGCATATTCTTGTTAAAGGTTACACCTGTCCTCTTTCACGTCCCCAGCCTCTACTCCGTTTCATTACCCCTGCCATTAACCCTTATTTTAAAAATAATAATAATAATGTTCCCTTACCTTTTCAACTCGTCTCCTCCATCTTCTTTGTTACGTCGGTTACGCGGCGTACGTCCTAAAGAGGAAGCGGACGTTTAATTCCGTTTCCTCTTTTACGACGCTGATCGCATGTCCTCACTTCAGGTATTTATTTATTTTTGGGGGGGGGAAGCCCCCCCAACCCCCCTTTTTTTATCCCTCGATTTTTTAGTTTTTGGGGGGAGAACCCCCAAACCCCCCCTTTTTTTCATTTACCACACATACCTTTACTACGTATTTCGTAGTAAAGATATGCGTGGTAAACCCTCTCGTTGTTAGCACGCATGCGTTGTAATGCATGCGTGGTAAAGGTTTTCGTGGAAACGGCTTCGTTGTGGAGGCCGTTTCCCCGCATGGATGAGTCGATGAGTCGAACATGTTGGTTCACTTACTCAATGGGTGTATGTTTTATTAAGCTTTTAGACTTCGGCGTATTTAAAAGATGTTTTTTGAGTACACAGGTTTGCATCACAACGTAGTTTTCATTGTATGTGGACTTTTAATTTTATGTGAAGGTTATAGATTTTGCACATGGTGCACGGAGAGTATCTATTGAGCACTGGTCTTGAGCTTTGGGGCACTTCTTTTGATTTTGGTGAAACTGTTTCTGGGGAAAGTTTGCTTTTACAGTAAAGCTTGCACTGATTTTAGCATTGCTGTTTAAATATGGGGCACAGCATCAACACACAGTTGTAGTTTTCTTTTTTTATGTTTCAGCAGTTATATTGGTTGCACATGGTTTTACTCTAATTTCTTCCTAGTAGTTACTCCTGAGGAAGGGCAGCAATTTTTCTGAAATGCATTGGAATTTGAATTTCGATGTTGGATTATGCAAAATTTTGAACCTCTATATGTCTATGAGTAAAGTCTGAGCAGGTACTCGTTGGGCTTGAGCAAAGAATGGAAATGGAAATATTTTGTTGAATGCATAGATTACTTTTTGATTACTGATGGAATAAAATGGATTACAAATGGATGATAATGCTTGCTCTCCATTGGATGGTTCTCATACATGTGTACAGGTGTGTTTCCTGGGTTGGGGTGCCTGACATGGCTCCAGCTTTCTATGCTATACATTTACACACACAGACGGAGAGCCTTCCAGAAGAGCATGCACTAATTACTGCACAGAGCATCATAAACATTTTGAAGGACATAACATTTTATTGTGCATTCTACCATTTCAGATATGGAAGATAAACTTTTTACCAGGCCAAAAACGTCCTTTTCAATTCATATACATCATCCCTAAGGTAGGCCCTGACCACTCCCAGGGCAGGGTGCATTCTATTTAAAAAGTTGGACATGTACTTTTAAATTTTACATGTCCTGATATTGGAAAACTCCTACACTCATTTCTCACTACTAGAAGGCCTACCTCTCCCATAGGATAACAGTGGGTTATCGTGTTACATTTAATAAATAATATGTTTCAATTAGGAGCAGGTAGACATATCGATTTGGTGTCTAATGATTTGTAATTAAAGGACCTCTGTAATGGTAAATTTGGGCTTTTAGACACAATTCTGAAAATGTCACAGTTAGAAAGTCATACATTAATAATTGTACCTTGTCTGAAACAATTTCAAGCAACAAAATGATTGCAAGAGCAAGAAATGCAATTATCATGATCACATTCATTTCGCACAGTTTATCATATTCATATTATTCAATTTTTGCAAGGACATTTTACATATCATATACACTGATTGCATACACTTCATTTAGTATCCAGTGTGCTTATTTATCCAACAAAACATATTGATCTTCTGCCAAAATACAAATTATATATGTGTAATGTATTAAAACAAACATTCAAAACAAATCAATAGTAATTCTAATACATTAAAATTCACCAGTTTTATTCATGACCATAGTAAGGAGTAACTTTGTTTTCAATTGTCCATACTCCAAACAATACCCGCATTACCAAGGGGTTGTGTCAAATCATTAATTAAACCAATGAGAAGCCTCAATAATTGAGGATTATCTCCACATAGAAATTCATTCATTCTACTCCCTGGTGCACAATGTTGAGGCGTTTTGACCCCCTCAACATTAGGGTCTCATCAGGACTAGAAACTGAAAAAAGCTGTGAATAAATGAAAATTGAAACACAACTAGTAATATTGAATCAATACAGTAGGATGTTTAATCTAATCTGATCCCTTCTAGTTTGTTTTTGCCTTAATTCTCATCTCAGTTTCATAGCCAAGTTACTAGCAGAGTGTAGTTTTTCAATTTTTGCTGTTTTTTTACCTTTTTGGAAAAACAGAAAAAGAACAAAGATCATTTGATCACAAGTTGGTCTAAATTAGGGAACACTATTATTTACAGTAGCTTTTCATTGTTTTTTGGGTAGTCAAAGAGGACTTACTCAGTCTATGACAAACCGCCTGAGTACAAACAGTAGTCTTCGGCGTAAGGCATTTAAGATTGTTGCCCTTTTTTTTGTAGGGAGAAAAAGAGAACGAAAAGTGGCATTTTAGTACAGGATTACCATGCTCATCTTAGCTTAACTTTCGGTTAATGGTACGTTTTTTATGCTGGGGGGAACTTACTTTTTCCATTTGGGCAATTGTTCTGTGATTGTTTGTTTCCCACCTGAGTTTCAGCATGCGTCTTCGGTTTAATGAAGGCATTTTTTATTCAGTGCCCATGTGTGGCAGTGTCTCAGTTCTTGGTGTGTTCTTTTACGCTAATTGGTCTTCGTTGCTTGGAATTCACAACCTGGGTTGGAGCCTGACCCGAAAATACTGTCATCTAGTTCCTAAAAATCTGGATCTGTGCGTTTAAACAGCATAAACTAAGGGAGTGGTATCAAGACTGATTCCAGACTCCCCCTTAGGATATGTTCGTTGTAGACCAGCTATCTCAAAGTGCCACTATAAGCACTACAACCTTACCAAGGAGTAACTATCGAAAATGACAACCCTGACCCATCAGGGATCATGGAAACAGTCCAGTACTTTTTGTTTAGTCACTCGTGGTCACTTTGTCTCAGAGAGATACACAGAACAAATGGTGGGGACATTTTCAATAAGCATTTATTGGACCAGTGTTATTCTTGTATAATATTTGTGTGCTGCAACAACCATTAAACAGAAGCAGATAGATATGATACAAGCACCAAGAGAGTAAATAAAAGTTAGAATACTATCATGGTGCTAAAACTGTGAATATATGCAGGCATATGGATACATGACAGTAATCATGTGTTCTCCTAAGATGCTACCATAATAATAAGTGTACCTAAGTGTACCTAGCATGTAGGTAGGTGGAAAGCCAAGAATCCTCCTAGGAAAGAGCCAACCCCATTATCTGATTGGAGAGAATGAAGGACCCTGTGTTGGTCTCGAGTTGGACACCCCGCAAGGAATGTCAGACTACTGCGTGCTGGAGTGTCTGCGTGCAGGGACTTCAGCGTCTCATGTCAGCATGGAAGCTTCGCCTTTGGTCAGCCCAGCGTAGATTTGGTACTTTTATACCCGAAAGGTACCCTCAGGGGTTCTACCTAGATGTGTCATGGTACTGTGGGCCTGGGCCAAGGATGATGAAAGCGGTAACTTTTGTACAGCGGTATTATGCAGAAGATGGTAATACTGTTGTGACACTAAGAATCCTCATGCATAATAAATGAGTCTAGTTTTTGAAGATAACCACATGAAATGTATTTGGCACCTAACTAAATAAATATTATCCCCAGAGCAGTTATGTAGAGTAAGGTAGTACAAATGTAGGTAAACATGTGTGTAGTTACCTAGGCCTATAATGGGGTACATTGGGGCTCATACAGTCTGAGAGCATGGAAACTTGGTTCTTCTAGTTTACTCAGCAAGGTCTTAAAGTTGTTAAAGGCATGCCTCGCACACTTGTATTAACTCAAAAAAATCTTGGCACCTATGTCGACCTCCAATGCGACTCTTCATGCTACAGTCAGCATCCGCGATGACCAGCAACCCAAGATATGCTCTTTGCACTACAGTGATGACCTTCTGCAACTCTCTTCCTGCTCCTCACAGCCTCCTGCACCGCAAACTGAACTCTTTGCATCAGACTTTGAGTAGGTAACTCTTTCAGCATGAATAACCTGGTCCTTATTTCATGCCCACGTTCCATTATAATCGGCTTGAACTTGTGACTTTCACCGGATCTTGCATGGCCAGATAATCATAAGTGGAGCTTGTGCTTTTAGGTGCTACACTAAATAAATATTTGAAAATGTATGTCTTAGGTTCTACTGATTGGATTTTTATTGTTTTGGGGTCAAATAATGGATTAAATTTTACTCTATTTTCCCAACTTGGTGGATTTTTTATTGTGTTGTGTTTTCAACTTATTACTATTTAAGTGCTGCATTAATACTTTACACGTTGCCTCTAAGTTAAGCCTCAGTGCTTTTGTGACAAGCTACCAGAGGGTTAAACCCTGGTAAATTTAGTGACTATTTGTGGCTCACCCTAACAAGAATTGTGTCTGTTGCTTGAGTAGGGCCCACACCCCCCTCAACCAACAACCCAGTTTCTCACACAGATCAAAACCTGTCCAGATAAAGGACAAACTAATTGTTAGAGCCTTCAGCTGCAGCAACTCCAGCCTAAAGATGCTTGCCACTCTTCAAAGTAAAAACAACAGTTGATGGACAGAATGCAGAACAATGTCTTACATTCACCCCAGTACAGAGATCTGGGCCTAAATCCATTGTTTTTTTACTTACTAGTCCATTCCAGTGTACACCCAGCCATATGCAAATCAGTCTTGAGCCTGTGCCTCATGGGAACAGTCCAGCCCGAATTGCCAAGCCAGGTCCTCCGTGGACTGGAAACAAGCATCCTAGGACCGGTTTCAGGGGTACACCCCTCTTCAGCCAGGATGGTTTGATTCCAGTGGCATGGACAGCCAGTGGACTGTTCCCATGAGGCACAGGGTCAAGACTGATTTGCATATGGCTGGGTCCAAACTGGGGTGGCGTAGTGGGCAAAAGAACGATGGATTTAACTCAGATCTTTTGACTGGGGAGAATGTTTGCATTCTCAGTATTCTGTCCATCATGTGTTTGCTGTAACACTCTTCAAAGTATAGCATACACAAAGGACATTTGACATTATTGCGTTATGTGCGTAGCTCAAAATTACACTGCACATTTTTTTATTAAATGGCTTTCATAAACAAACAGGAGCCATACTTTCTGGAAGGAAGAGGACTGGGGTGTGTTTGGCTATGGTCTCAGAGAGTGGGGGTGGATTTGTTTGCTATTTTTTTTAGTTTGGAACGGGAAAGAGAGAATCTTGGATGAAGCCTTGCTTCAACACCTTGGAAAGCAGAAGAACAAATATATTTTGTTTTTATTTTTTATCAACTCAGACTTGGGAAGCATTACCTTGTTTTCCTACTGAAATTAGGGATGCCAGTGGGTGCAGATTCTGTTAATCACTGCTATGTTAGTCTTATAAAACACTGATTTCACCATTTTAAAATCAGAGTGCTGCTTGCTTCTGGGAAGACATCACAAGACTGTCTGTTTGGAAACATTTCAATTTTTCTTGAGAAGGAGTAGGGATTTTGTCACTCTTGATGCCACATGGAACTCTGACTCTGAAAAGCCACTCCTGTTGTCAGAAGGGCTGTCTTTTGCAGGCAAACAAGCTTAGGGGGGTATTTTTCCATGCCCTAAGTTACAAATATCGATAATAAAGGGGAATTAAAGGGGACATTAGAAATGGCATCCTCAGTTAAACAGTTGTTCCCAAATTCTTTAGCATCCAACCCAGATATTTGGGCTGTTTTCTGCAGGCGAACAGTCTATGGTAAAGCTTACTCCTGTCAAGCATTGTTTCCCAGGGACTTGTACTGAAGTAAAGATATCTGGGCCACCAGTAATATGGACCCAAGATGACCCAGGACCTCTTTAGAAGATGCCTACAATCTGTAAGTCTGCTTTTTGGGATCTTCCAATACTTCATCAATACCTCTACATTGGTAGGCCGTCACATCTCCAGCATTACATGAAGGTGACAACTCTATTGAGGGTCCCTATTTCATAAACATACATCCCAACAGTAAGTATATAATAGATATATAAGTTATAACAAAGGGAAATCGGCAAAGGACTTCACCTTACCCCAGAGTCCTTAAGAATTCACCAATGGGAGTGATTCTAAGTGCCCTATAACCATAGTCTCTTTAGAGTGGTAACAGATAGTTGATGACATCAAAGTAGTTGTATGTTTCTAGCTTGCCTCTAGATTACGTTCTTGGCAGTGAACAGGTGAGAAGGGAACTATGAGTCAGAGCATCTAGGTTACTCCACAGCAGGGATGTGAGGGTTCTGGTCATACGGTTAATGTATAGGAAAATAAGAGGAAAATAAAGGAAGGAAGTGTGTGCTACCTGCAGTGGGAAGACCAGTGGGCCATGTGTGGCAGGAGAGGGTCTAATGGCTGGTGTTGGTGAGGCCACTTCTGTCTTAGATGTGCTGCCTGCACTGTCAGTGAATCAGGAAAAAGGACACCTATACCAAGTATATCCCTTGATGTAGAATGAGTACACAATGGAAGCACTATACTTCGGGGCAAGTGTTTAGTCTCTGTGTTCAGAACCGGACCTGAAGGGCTAGTCTTTGAGTGTCACCCCTGAAATGGTAGAAGTGTCAGAGGAAGGAGTGTGTCTATAGTATGGTGATGTAACCCTTGAAGCATCAGGAGGCCTACGATGCCACTGCGAGGCTCCTAAGTGGCTTAAGATCAGGAGAGTGTATCTAAAGAATGGAATGTCAGGCATTGCCTACCAGGAGTCAGCTGCACATTTTCAGGGTGTTTTGTGTGGCCCTGGTGATGGTAGGCACTAGGGGAGACTTACGCCTTGAGAAGTCTGACCCTGTCTAGAAAGGCTCCGCACTGGGATGCTTTGTTCAATGTTGAGTGTGCTGAAAGAGCTTGGGCTGTATCCACATAAGCCCCAGGGATCAATAGGTGACTTGTGTCAGCCCACCAGTCTATACGAAAGGACTACCCAAGGCACTAGATTGTAGTATTCACCTGTAAGTGGACGGCCAGTGATCTGGTGTAATAAACTGATAGCTCTCAATTGTATCTTCTTGCCTTGGCAACAGAACTGACCATTGATAGAGACAGAGAATCTGATACAAGAAGCAGAATGGGTAACATGACCTGGTTGGCTACAGGGGTACTGTTTGCATACTTGGATGCCTATATGAGTAGGCTAGGGTTAGGCCTCTCACAGGTGGGTTTCTGCAGATGAGAAGACTTACTGGTGAGTAAGGTCAATAGCTAGGGCATAGCTTGACAGAAAGTTATGGGTAGATTCAGAGATGCATAAAACAGATAAGTGGCACTGCAGACACAGTTAATTGTCCATTTTCTATCCCATGAGTAAGAAAGTCCATCAAGGTGTTAATTTGTCTACCCAACTCTCAGCTTGAGGAGGACTCTTTTCCTGCATTATCACCTCAAATTGTTCACTTTTTTCTAGATCCTATATTTACTGGTATTTTAACTCATTGTGCATGAACTCTGGCCCTAAATTATATTTGTTAACATGGTTTCACCAAATTGGTCTGTTTGATTGTCCAGTACGGCTATAGCAGATGATGAAGAAAATGCACCAATAGCGTGAGAGTTAAAATTTAGACGTGGACTACAGTTTGAATTTACACATCACATACATGACAATAAAATATGGCTATCAGGTGTACCATTGTGCACTGACTGAGCTGAGGTTTAAAGGCAATGTAGAAGCATATGACACGGAAAGTGTCTTTACCATGCAGGATAACCTATATTTATATTTTAATAAGGCATTCCCCAGATGCCCTTTGCACGACCACAAAGAAATGTGCCTAACATATAAAAAGTGGTATACTATATATTTATAAAGTGTGCCATCACAACGTCTACAGACCCAACAGTTAGTTTTACTATATAGAAGGTACTAGACTTTTCCATGAACAGATATAGATGTGATTAAAATATTAATTCTTTATCTCTTCCTGGGAAAATGCTTTAGAAGTACTTCAAAGTTATTTCTGCTCAATTTTCAAACTCTGATTTAATTCTGAAATCAGACTTGCGACAAGTTTAGTGTAGGAATAACTTTATAAAAAGTTATTTGGGCTGTCTGAGATAGAACTAGCTTAAAAGCAAGTATGCTACTCATTACACCTCCAGAGCTGCCATACACATCCTTGTCTGAGAGCGTTAATTATCCTAGCTCAGAAGACAATATTCTGACTCTGAGCTCAAAACTACCATGGTGGTGTTAACTACTAGCCACGTAGCACAGAGTTTAGCCATTTGGGATGGGTGTAGGGTCATTGAAAGAACAACCTATCTCTTTTGACTAGTAGATGCAAGGACTTGTTCCATTTACCCCCGGAAACCTCCTATACAGCCTGGCCCCAGCTACAGTTTTTAACCTGTACATTGGAAGGAGAGCTCATCTAAATAGGGATTTGAAGAGAAGCCTCCATAGTGGCAGTGAAGATCTGCCATTTGCATTCAGGGACTTCTTTCTAATTTTACAGTAAGCTGATGAGGAAGGCATACAATGGGTATTCCATTAATGTTTAGGAACAGTTGGAACATCAGAAAAAAAGCTTTATAACTTTTGCTATAAGTTCCGAAGATTTCAGGATTTGCTGTTGTTGGCAACTTTCTAAAAGCTGACATTTCCTGCACCTGAGAGTGTCGGTATTTTAAAATGACAGCATATTTCCAGAAAATATTCTCCTTTGCACTGGAAGCTTTTGGATTGGTCCATTTACTAAAATAAAAGCTCTGTTAAACCCTGCCAGCTATTTTTTATATTTTTTTTTTATTGCAGCGAGCTCATAACTGTGCTTAAAATATTACCTCCAAAGACAGCCTTGTTTTAGGAAAGCACCTAAAAACGTTTTTCAACACCCTCTGATAGCTAGATCTTATTTACCTCAATAATGTTTCATTTTAATCATTAAACTTTTTTGTTTTTTATTATTTTGTTTTTTAAATGTTGTGTTTATTTCTTAGCTGTAATTCAGTGTGCTGTTTCTAATATATCATATATATGTTTTTTTCTGAGAAAGTCCTTACTTCTTGTGCCAAGCTTCTAGGATCAGGCTTTATCTCCGAATCTTGTTTTCATCTCGCTGGATTTTCAGTTTTCACTTTGTGGGAGGATAACGTCATCTCCTAAGACTGAAGTTCAATATCCCTTTCCACAATAGTCTAACAATGTGGTCCATATATAACCACGGGTGTCCTACCAAGCGGTTCTGAATGGAACATTGTGGGAATGTGTAATAATTATGTCCTTGTTTGCGGTATAAAGTGTATGAGGGTGAGTATTAAAAAACAGGAGGAGAAGAACTTTAAATACAGAATATATATTTTTTTTTATCTTATCCAAAAAACATGATTTTGCTGGGGGAAAACATTGTAAGATAGGTTTGAAAGTGATACTCTCAGAAATTTCTCTTTTTGAGCATAATGAGTTCATGATTCGCATGAAGTCATTTGACACTAGATATATTGTATTTTCAGCATTCCCTTATGGAAGAACAGAAACCATCTTCAACTCCTTAAAAATAGATTCTGCAATAATTATATACTTTTTTCATTCCAATGAAGATATGAATACATGAGAATGAATATATGTTGCTTCAAATTAGAAACATGTAATAATACTGTACAAAATAATATGACAGTGTTCATTGGGTGATCACCACATTTCTGTTGATAAGAAATAGGAGATAAAATAAATGTGGCCTACTTTTCTTGACGAAGAAGGCTACTAGAAACACAAGGATCGCAGAATTATTTTACTAGTTATGATCTAATCTAGTAAATAAAGCCCTTATATGACATTTCAGCCAATGTGTGACTAAAAAAGTTACATAAGTTCTTCTCTCTTTATACCATACATAGCCCTTAAAGCACATTGTTCTTCTCTTGGGTAGTATTATCTGTTGCCCATTTAAGTGCGATCTAAACTTCCATATTTCTTATTTTCTAGCCACACTACTTGCTTCAACTAACATTCATACAAAGTAAAATCTTTGCCAAACAGGATGTAATTTCTTCTCCTAAACTGTTAAACACGTCTAAAATAGCAGTAGCTCCCCAGGGAGCTAAAACCACTGCTAGAAAATAGTCCTAAGTACAGTTTAATGTATTGCTCTCCTCCTATTTAGAGTTTAGTCCTGTATGGAACTGTTTAACACATTACTAACTATTTCCTCAAACGATGTCCACCTGGCCTGCACCTTCAAAGAGGTTGCAGCTTAAATCTGTTATTACAACGTTGTTTAAAATTGATTTTGTATTATTGACAGAAGTGGGTGCGAAACATTTTCAAGCGCATATTTTCATTCCAACACTGCTCTTTTGTAGGCAATAATGGTACCTTGACCCAGTGGCATAGCGTGGGGGAGGGCCCACAGGGCGGTTGCCCCAGGTGCAAAATTCTTGGGGGTTCAAAATTGGAGGTGCAAATTGCGCTACCCAGTACTTGCCTTGCCCCGGGCACTGGCAACCCACACTATGCCACTGCCTGGACAACCATCATGAAGAGCTCTGGTGGCTCGCAGAAGCTAAGGGCTCTCCTTAGCCCTTTTTGCTTTCCGTGTACAGCACACCAAGTTGCTCCCGCGCATCTCTGTACTCCACTGGTTAATGTTTTGCTTGCTATCTAGCTATGTTTCTGCTACTTGCATCCCAGTACTTAAGCATAGGCTGCTCTACATGAGACTATTATATTGCATTCATGTGGGCCAATGGGATAATGTCAAGCAAGTCTGTACATGGATTTATCACTGTTTGTATGTATATCATTTTAAAAAAGTACTGCATGGTTACCTAGTGATCACTTTTGAGTGCTGAACAAATTATTAAATTGAAAACAATGAAGCAGAACTCGAGGGTATTTGCAGGCAACTGTGTAGGTTACTAAGTATATAGCTTGATGTAATATGTTTCATTACAGCATTCTACAGATGTCCAAAAGGCATCTGTGCTAAATTGAATAGCAGTTTGGATAATGTAGTTTTTAAGAATCTTCTGAAGCGCTGGTGGTTTGGTTCACCCAAGAGGATGGGACTCAGAATGTCCCAAAGTTTTAGACCTGGCATGCTCGCCATGTTTTTGTTTTTGGGTCCGGTTAGAGTGAGCTGGTTGAAGTCTCTCCTAGGGTTTAAAGAGGCGCTGATTTTTTGTGAGTTCTTTGTTTCACTGGGTCTTGTGGGCATCTTAAAAGAATTTGCAGCACATAGGGTAATTTTAGCACCAGTTTCACCTGGTCTCACATCTTACATCCTTGAGTTGATCGCTCAGCAGTCCATCCCTATTGTTATTTGGGCAGCACAGAGTATATATTATTGCAGATGTCCATGCAGATGTCATTTTCAAGTAATCATGTCTGCCATACTATCTGCTAAGTTTAAAGGAAAATGAAAATGTTCTGCAGGATCGATAACTGGAAGTCGATACCATTGGCAACTGATTTGATCTACAATGCAAATGAAATGTCGGTATCTTAGACTTAGCCCTAGATTTATACCTTCATTGATGGTGTTTAGGGGCACTGCAAGAAAGATCAGCCAAACAAAGGGCCAGAACATAGGATCAATTTGCCTTCCATTAGGATTTCGGTTTTTGAACCATTGAAATAAAAAAAAAACTTTCTTTTTTCCATTGGGTAATATGGTTAAGACTGCTGCTCATTTTTGATTGGCTTCTGTTTTCCAGCTGAATGAGAATTTGGCAGTTCTATGCATACATTTAGAAAAAGATCTGGTTCACCATTTTTCTAAAAGAGAGAGTGAGAGCGAAAGAGAGAGAGTGTGTGATAAAGACAGTGTTACTGTTAAGATGTGTTGCAACTGAGGAATCAAGTTTTTTGCACGAGCAGAATATCATTTGAGTGTGCACTTCACTGAACTTTTCTTGGATACTATTGTCCGGCTGTAGTTCCACCGGCTTTGCGTACCACCTGACTACGGCCTTGATCCAAGAAGGAACCCTCTCTCTGGTGATATATATATATCTCCGAACCACAGAACTTTACCGCCTTTGCGCCAGCCAATCCTGGGTGCTTAAATCTTAAATCCCGCGGTGGTGAGCCGCAAAACACGCAAAGAACTAAGTCGCGCACATCCCACCCCCTGACAGACGCGTTTCACCTCACAGCTTTGTCAATGTCCATTGACAAAGCCGCGAGGCGAATCTCGTCTGTCTGGGGGTGGGGGTCTGCTGAATAAAGCACTTTGTATATCGGATACCTCGTGAGTGCTTTCCTTCACAGGCACTGGATGTGCGCGCCTTAGTCCTTTGCATATATATATATATATATATATATATATATATATATATATATATATATATATATATATATATATATATATATATATATATATATTGTGTGCACGGCCACTCGCACTCGAGCCCCCACCCACAAGAGTTCGGTGGGCTGTGGCAAAAAGGGGGAATGTCTCAAGGCACATGGGAAAACGCCAGAACACCGTAACTTTCCGCGCATTGCCAGGCTGGTCAAAACTGGGTAATGACTTCATCACGATGCCTCTGCTTACTTAGGTGATGGCATTCCGGCGCGCTGGGGGCAGCATCGGTTGGGTGAAGGTCCCCTTACACTACAGGATCTACAATGCAGAGGGAGTTGCAGACACCACCCACTGGGGCAAGGACTTCCACGTGTGTCTCTTCAGCAAGTGGACTCGGGGCAGCGAGTCCAGAAAATCTTCCCTTCTAAGGTGGAAGGAGTGTCTCAGCCAATCCTAGTGAGACACTCCATTTTCTTAAGTGGACAGAGAACTTTTGAACGAGCAAAGGCATCTGAGGAAGGAACGGAGTGGTGAAATGCATTATGACGCTCGCTTTTAATCTGAAATTAAATGAGATTGGATCCGCTTACCTGTGTGGGCTCTCGTCTTTCTAACTGGAAGGGTTGCTTGGTGTTTGGATATATATATATATATATATATATATATATATATATATATATATATATATATATATATATATATATATATATACATACATACATACATACATATATATATATATATATATATATATATATATATATATATATATATATATATATATATATATACACACACATATCATGGGCTAACCTTGTCAGAACCAGACAAACACTATCTTTGCAAGGACCCATCCCCAAGTTTGTTTAGGTACCTTCAAGTGAGTGTATCAAAAAAGTTATAGTACAGTTATATTTTCCTCGGTCTGCTTTATAACCTTCCCTACTGTCAAAGAGTGGAGTTAGAATTGTAATTCAACATTTTATTATGGTCAATGACCGGTTCTCATAATAATAAGTATACTATGGGGGGTATATAAACTTTTTATAGATACAACCACAGCAAACATACTGAGTGACATGAAAAAGACAAGTGTGAAGCTTGAATTACCTATGATATCACTCATAACCCTGAGGTAAAAATGTCTGCTAATCCCAGTTACCCCTTTACAATTTTATGTTGTGGGTGGCTTAGAAAAAAACCACTATTGTGAATGGGCTATTCGAATGCTGGTTCTTTAAACGTAGAAATTAACGTGAACTGCAGGTTCGGGCTCCTGCTTAATGACTCAACTTTGGTACCACACATCAGGGGTTTGTTTATCGCTGCTGTGGTGCGTAACAACCGTCTGATCAGGGGCTTATCTATCATTGTTGCATCAGGTGCAGTGGCACTGGGGTCCAATGGTCATGTGGGCCCTTTGCAACCCCATAGTTGCTGTATTTTACCATCTTGCGGAGGGCAAGTAGCCTATTGGCCTTGCTCGGATCAGGGCCCCTGGCACGCTTACTTCTAGAAACGCCTCTGTAGAATTGCGGATGGGTATCAGACTCTTTATAATAAAATACTGCATCGATGTAGCAATACTGCTTTTGCCTAAATATTAATGCAAAGGGGTGTAGGATTCTTGGCTGCGAAACACAGCACTCTTTTCTAGGCTAGGCACAGAGCCTCGCGCGCCACATTGGAAGCAAAGGATAGAAATGCAGGTTCTGCGGTAACCTCTCTTGTAGGCAATTAGATAAACACAATATATTTCTGATCCCTCGAGGCACCTGTCAATCTACGCCACGAGATCCGCACCTACACATCAAGGCAAGACAAAAGGAGGGGGAGGGTTCATTGAAGAATGCCAAGGAAGAGAAAAGTGAACGGCGAAGCGCTTCTCCTCGCAGTGCAGCTTGACTTGCACTTGGCAGTGCTGAGGTATCACTGACGACGGCTCTTTCAACATGTGCGCGCTCCCAAGGGTCGGTGAGCATAGAAATCACTTGTCCTTGGATAGAAAAAAGAAGAATGCGTGCTTTCTTTCCACCAATTAGCCAACCTGTGCAACGTGCTTTACATTCGCGCTGCCCCTGACACTTGCATAATGCGCGCTCCAGCAATGTTTAACTGTACACTATAGCGCCCAGAGATCTTCTTGTGCATATTGTGGCACAATCGGAGACATAATGGGAGGGGGGTTGCAATGTACTTGTAAAACATAGCTGGTGCATGACTAATTTCCAACCGTAAATGTGAGTGGCCTGACTGGGTATTTTTTAGAGTGCAGCGGGCGTGACTTCTTGGCGCTTGTGTACAATGAGACAATTGGGTTCAAGTAGCATAATACTGAAGATTTAATTTTAAGTAGGAAGCGCTTCCGCGTCTCTAAAACGTATTCACTTGCAACGTTTGCCAAGCCCTGTTCATTGTTATCTGACGTTTGCGGAGTGCCCTCTCCCCAGTTAACAGAAAGCTAGCAGCGTCCTGCACAGAGCATTCCCATCCCGTGACAAGCATCGGTCATCTATAGGCGCTCTTGCTTAAAATCACGATCAAGCTGCTTGTCAGGTTGCGCTGTTAGTGCCAGTGGCTGGACTGAAGGGCAGCCCGCATTAGTCAGCGCAGGTGCGTTAAATAAGCGCAGATAAAGGATCTGGCGCGAGGAGGGGTCCAGCACCAGACCTACGGACTGCGGCTGCCTCTGGTCTGGACTAAGACCGCGTAGGAGCAAGCGCGCGCTCGACCGTTGGTGCGCCGGAGCGGCGGCCGGAAGGGCAGGAGCTGCGCGCGGACGGAGTTTTATTCTAAGAATCCCCTGCCTCGCGCTCGCTCGGCGTCCCTTTATATGCGCTGCCTCTCCCTGTCACCCTCGCGCCCTCCCTCCCTCCCTCCCTGCGCTCGCGCTCGCTGCCTCCCTCCTTCCCTTTGATGCACATACGTTGTCACATTCCATTGACGCGCCCCTCTCCCGCGCTCTGGCTCTGCCGCCGCCGCCGCCCGCGCGCAGCTCCAGCCACAGCTCGAGCCGGAGAGCAGTGCCGCGCTCGCCTCCGCCCGGGCTCCGCTGCCGCACGCCCGCGCCGCGGGAGGGGATGTCACGCCGCTCCCCGGCTCCCGGCCGCGGGAGGGACCTATAAGGGAACAACAGTTAGGCAGAGCCACTTTCCGTCAGCATTTTGTTGCGAGGACCCAGGGACTTGGTTGTGCAGTCTGATGCTGGAGGCGGCGGCGAGGCTGGAGGGCAGTCATGCTGCACCCCGCTCACAAGGGCAGGAAGCCTCCTTCCGAGGCAGGTAAGAACACTCCGCTCCCGGGGTCTGTGTGTGTGCACGAGGCGCCTTGAAAGCTGCATGTAGCATGGTGTTGGCGCACCATCCGTCACCGGTGTGATGTGCAGAGAGCACCGGGCTGTAAATGATAGGAATGCCTGTAATTCTGTTGATGAGCCGCAACGTGTCAGGGGGTAGTTTGTGACAGGAAGGTAATGCTGCTGGGGTTTGTTTCAGGAGGCTCTGCGAGGTGGCGTCGAGGCGCTATTTGTGACACAGAGTGTGCGCTTTGGACGGGGAGGTGGAACTCGGCGGATAATGTGTTTTTAATCTGCAGCGCTGATCGGGAAGGGATGTCACAGCACTCCGTGAGTCTGAACCCTCCGCGGAGCACCTGGAGCCGCAGTTTGTCAACAGCCGCACGCCGTGAGATTTTTGTTAATGGGAATCTGCCTCGAGCTATTCAAAATCCATTTGACAGCTGGAATAATACATTAACATACCTCAGTATTCTCAGAAGCGAGCCTCTCCCCGCGCGTGTGTGCACGGCGAGGGCAGTGGTGAGCAGGCAGCGCCGAGGATCACAAGCCGTGCCAGTCTTAGAGTGACACCCCCGCGGCCGAGGATCACAAACAATCCGTGCCAGTCTTAGAGTGACACCCCCGCGGACGAGGATCACAATCCGTGCCAGTCTTAGAGTGACACCCCCGCGGACGAGGATCACAATCCGTGCCAGTCTTAGAGTGACACCCCCGCGGACGAGGATCACAATCCGTGCCAGTCTTAGAGTGACACCCCCGCGGACGAGGATCACAATCCGTGCCAGTCTTAGAGTGCCACCCCCGCGGACGAGGATCACAATCCGTGCCAGTCTTAGAGTGCCACCCCCTCTGCCGGTGAGCCCAAGGGGCGCTGCTTGTTACAGCAGGTGGCACGAGACAAACTGTCTCGGTGCCCATCTGCTGGTCAGTCACTCGACTGTGCAGTGACACAAGGTATATGACACAGGGGCGCTCTTGTCAAAAGGACACATCTGGTAGCAGTCACCTCACAAATCATTTCAACCAGGCACACCTGTCCCAGGTACTTGGAGAGCAGGAGGTTGTAACATGACACACGTGAAAAAGGGACACACATGACTGTGTCCACGAGGCATGTGTGATCTGATCCTGACCAGTGAACGCCTACATTAGGAGCCTCGGACATGCTGGTGCGTGTTACTGCACCGGTGACCCTCGACAACAGAGAGAGATAAACGAGAGGTCGCAGGGTGCCTCCACCAAGCACGGCAGTCGTGCCGGGATAACGTCCCAGACCCCCGCGTAGGCAGAACAAAGCGTGCATGATGGTATATCCGGTCCGGTGCACGTCAAAATCGTTACTAGGCATATCTGACTCCTACCCTTGTTCTTTTCCTTGCACCCTGACACCCAGCAGAGCGTCCCCCTTTCCGAGCGAGGCACCCAGCATTTCGAAGCTAAAGTGTTTTTAGTGCAAGGCTACCCACGCATCCATTCAAACTCACCCCCTAAAGTGAGCAACCAACGTTCCCACTATGCGGATGTGGGATCCGCTCTCTGTGGCTTTGCAGAAGATAAAAGTTTGTGCTGCTAGACTTACGGCACGTTGCTTTCGAGGAGGACGTCTGGGAGCATTACTGCTGTGAGCGAGCCGATTTACACTGCGGCTTCTAAGCGCTATCCTAAGTATAACAGTGCGGCACAGGTGCCACGGAGTACTCATTAGATATGAAAGTGTACGTGCCTACTGCCTACGCTATTAGAAAGCAGGCAACGGCAGCTGCCATTGTAAAGTGTGGCTGGATGGATGGATTCCTGGATACCGTGGCCATGAAAAATTGTGGACTGATAACATATGGCATTTAAAGCAAATGTACTAAGAAACATATATCTCTTACTACGGTGCAACGGTCTAATTATTACCACATTTCAGATAAATTGACAAGTGAAATAGACTATTTTCTGCATCACTCGCTATATATATCACTTCCTTTACATAGGCATCGTCTCTCTTAGAGTCACAATGCTTCTTGATTATGATTTTACCTTACTGCACAAGCTTAAACCTTTGCATCCTGTTTTGGTTAAGGGAGCATAGTTAAATAAATAAGAAAAAGATTGCCACAGCCGCAATCATATATAGAGACGTGTGGGGTAACATATGTTGTTTATTGCCAGCTTTAAGTTAAAGGGGGCGCTTCATGACCCCCTGGAGGCTTTGCCTCTGGTGTGGTGATTCGTGAGCCCCCTGCCCACAGCAACGGGGTTAATAAACCGCATGCTATACATGCCTATCTATTACGTCACTGTAATGACCCTTCTGACTGTTGTTGGGATAGTAAAATAATGTAAGGGCTCAATGAGCCCCTGTCCCACAGCACCTGCGGCACTAATGGTAACTACGCCCCTGCTCAGTGGGGCCACATTCTGTCGGTAGGAGTCATACTGAGAATGGTGTCTGCGTGGGTCCTCTCAGGAAGGGGTATGTGGGTTGCTGTGTGGGGACGACGCACGTACCTGCCCGTTTACCGGTTTAGTACTAAGATATGTGTTTCCTTCGTACGCTTTTACTTGTGATCTAAAATGGATGCATGTGGTCCCCGCTCACCCACCCAGTATACATGTCATCAGGCGCTGGATCCGCATTTTCTCCAGAGTCCACGCGCAGCACATATCTGCATGAAATGTGCATTAAATACCGATTTAATGTCTCGAATTCGTGCTTAGCAAGTGTTTGAGCTATGGCGTCAATAGCATTTCTACCAGAAAGAGACGGACCATAGCTCTGGAGATCGGGTGCCTTAGATTTGACCAAGTACAACCTGAATATCAAACACCCCTCTCTCACTTTCCTTCGAGATGTCTTTAGATATTTGGATCCAGGTCAGACTCCAGAAAAACGGACTCTCCGGTTTCTGACGGAAGGATCGTTACTCGATGTTGCAGTCTCAGCGCAACCGAGCATTTTAGAATAGATGTCTAGGCGCGCGACCACTGCTCATTTCATTGAAATGATATGTACGAGGTCAAAGACTTCGCCTTAGGCAGCAGCTTGCAGACACATCTCCGTTTTCTAATTCGAAGGAAGCGACCGCAGGTCCATCCACTACTTACTACTTGTTAAGGCTGAAAATAAACGCACCTGTCCTATTAAGCCGTTTAATAGGAGTGCTGTCATTTTACACATTGCCAGTAGATGGCAGGGAAGAGCAATGTAAAAGCCACTGCTTACTACAAACTTCAGGTAAAAAATCCAATTGTAAGGAACCTATCAGGCATTACATTTTTTGTTTTTTACCAATTGTTCACTGGAATTGAAGAAATGCAGTTGTTTGTTCTTTTTCTTTTTTTTCATCAAGACGCAGAATATTTTACGTTATGAAGATACATTGATGGCGACGTGTTTCGCACCAAACTAATTTCGCAGGAAGGACTGAGAAATTGTAATTTCTTGAATTGGTGGAGTGTAGAAACACACCCAGTGATAATTGAAAGTAAATGAGGCATTTTTATAATTACAGCCGCGTGAAAGTGTGCGCCATCTGTCACCTGTCACACGTGCCATGTCTATATATGACGATCTATCCGGTCAAGGGGTCCGCGTCTTATTAGTATTAATAGCATCGCTTTCCACGTGTAAATTGATTTTCTGTGATCCCCATGGCCACCACGCTGCTAAGGGTGGACGTGCACCCTGCCACAGTGACTGGGCACCTTCTCTGCTTAGAACGGGCTCCGGAAGTGAGCGCCTGTGGAGAATAGCGCACGCAATGGAACACGAGCAGTGACCGAGCCACAATTTTTAATATGATTTCTGAGATTAATTTATATGGTGGTTATAATATCACTTCAAGCTCTCTGGTAGGGAAATCCGATAAGATCAGAATGTTCCCTGCGAATGGAGCTGTAAAGGAGAAGGGGGAGGGGGGACGGGGACTGGTGGGGGCGGGGCGCGAAAACACAATAAACGCGCTCCGAAATGAAAACTGGGAACCGGGGCACTTTGCTCTGAAACTGCTGTGTTAGTAATCACTTTGATGAAATGACAAATCTTTCC
Organism: Lissotriton helveticus; assembly: GCF_964261635.1. Taxonomy (NCBI): domain Eukaryota; kingdom Metazoa; phylum Chordata; class Amphibia; order Caudata; family Salamandridae; genus Lissotriton; species Lissotriton helveticus. The sequence continues at coordinate 870,157,823 of NC_136068.1, read as the reverse complement.
CACAGGAGCCGCGAATTCTAATAAACATGCACTAACTGATGCAATTTCAGGCAAGCACTGACCTCTATCTGTGGGAATATTTATTTTTGTAGGAGAGCAGTTGCAAGGTAGGCGGTGCTATCCGGAGCCGCGGATATGGCACATACACAGACAGGCACGCTACTCCCGCACCCTCACACACATACAGTCATGTTAGCATGCAGTTATGAACTGGCGCAATAGATGTAAAATGATACATTGCCGTTTAAAATTACTGGGACCCAATACATTCATGTTAAGTGGAAGCAGAGTGGTAATAACCCTACATTCCCCATTTATTACCAGTGCACCGTTCGTATCTCAGGCCATGGCACACCTGAACATACGAGGACTAACTGTTTATTTCCTCACACATTGCGTTTCAGTGGTTTTGAAGATTACATCAACCCTACTAACACCCACGAGTTCTAGTCAATGTGAGTTTTTGTCATTGTATGGGTTTAACCCCTTGTGACATGATTCTGGTTATGACCACTATACATAAAAACAGCCTGATATAAACCATGTATGCAGGGTTGTAGGGAGTCATATGCCTTTCATTACAAAAGTTGACAGAGGTAGGGGCTGACTGAACCACTCACCGCCATTGAGCTGTGGTTCCCTCACACACATTGAACATTGGAAATTGTCTGACTCCCTAGAATTCAAACCCCGACCTACTGCAGTATGCACTAAAATGTTATATTCTTTGCTATTCTACTCTATCACCAGAAGTGCCTTCGTTGTGCTAAATGCAGATGCATATGCGGTGTTGTGTTGGAATTGTTGGAAAAGCTTGTGACATGTAACTAACCAGCTGATCTGCTAGTTTCAGTAGGCTACCAGGCTTTCCGTTTTTCACAAACGTTTCCTTGCAAGTTCCATGTTTGTTCATCTTGCATGAAATTAAACTATCTCCTGCTCAACCTTTCTGTGATACACTATGTAAAGAGCATCAGAAATATTTCAGTGCGCAAATTGATCGGTGAGGAATTTGAGGTCAGTGCATGAGAAGGTGTGCATACATTGAATTAAACATGGACGTCTATTGACCTTTTGCACCCTTTGAAGTCGGGTGATCTCTCATGATTGACCCATTGCCCCACACTGGGCACCTCAGCAGCCTCTTGCTCTCCACCAGAGGGTTAAAGGGCGGACAAATGGCTGAAAATTACAAGAGGTTAACTTTCTCTTCCTGCTCCTGCTTCTTTTATGATCCCTGAGAGATTCACAGATTGAAATGGGTCCTGTTGCTCAGCAAAGAAATATAGAGCGGATGTAATTAAATCTTTTAGCAAATAACGCTATCTGGTTAGGAATGACTAGGTCTTCATCACGTAGTAATTTCAGAATTCCGAATACGAGGAGAGGTAATGTGTATTGCCCACTGCAACAATTCAGGCCTTTAATACGTATTTTTCTCAAATAATGAGAACACTGCTCATCCAGAGGTGGCCTGGTGATAAGACAAAACTCAAGCCCAAGAGTCAAGAGTGTTTTGTCAAGCTAAGCAAAAAGTAATGTCTCTTATCCTCGTGCGTGAACATAGATAGGGTTACGTGTGGATATGAGGGATGATAGCAAAGTGTACAATTGTTGAGTGGTGTCTGGTCAGAGGAGTGCCCACTCTCCTCAGGCATCTTAAGACCGAATGGGCGGTTGAAAATCCGAGAGAAGGCTAAATAGTGTCTTCTTCTGTTTTATCACAAAATGCCCAATACATGATTGGGCCCAGTGTGTCAGTACAAGGGCAAAGTCAAAGGAGGCTGATCCAAAGAGAACCAGACACTAATGCCACCCCCACCTGACACCTGGTGTAGCGCACCTCAGTACCCTCTCACATTTTGACCACATCAGATTGATTAAACAATGACACACTCTTTGCAACAAAGAAGAAATGGACAAAGCACAGTTTTCGCAAAGGAAGGGGCTCTCCAATGGAGGCACAGTTCACAATATAATGTGGAAACAAAACAAAACCTAGCAGGACAACAAGATAGTTTCTCGAATGGGTTCAATTGCTGTGTAGACGGAGCCCAGCACACCGTCCATCTTGTTAAAGTTAGGAAGATGAGTGGGAACCTTCTTCTAGGCAATTTACCTGAAGAGAGCAAATGAAGTAAATGGAAGTTGTCAAGTGCCGTGGGCACAGGGAGGGCATCTTTCAGAGCATTGTCAACAGAGTATTTTTGATTTAACCTGAGCCACATATAAGAAGAGAGGAACTGCGAAAAGGTTTTTCTAAGGACGGTTCAATTGGTGTTTTATTTAATTTTTATCAAAAAGAATCATACATCCACAATGAGACCTCCGGTTTTATTCTTCAGGGTTGTTTAACAGAGCTTCCAAGGATCTTGTTTTTTCTTAACCTATTTTGTGCTAGAACCCAATACATTCCCGTCCTGTGGTAGCACACCATCTCTTCCTTAAAACAACCCTCTTTAGAAGTCTGGAGAGGGGCAGCCCAGTCTGAAATTTGAGCACTGAAGCGATGATGCAATAGCTTGCAACTTACTATGTTTATGGACATGCAAAGCCCTTTGCAGGTGCTTAAGAGCAATGGCAATGCATTACTTGCAATCACTGCACGGATGATGGCAATGACTCGAAGGGGCACGCAGAATTATCTATGCATTTCTAACATTCTTAGGTGTGCATTGAAAAGGAGACCTACTTGGAGAGTAAAGATACAATGTGTGATAAGTGCACTTTATAATAATTATACACATCTATCTATCTATCTATCTATCTATCTATCTATCTATCTATCTATCTATCTATCTATCTATCTATCATACGTGAATGTGCGCTTGTTAATACAGTTGCACTAAATAATATGCTAGTGAGCCATCTTCATTTTCAATGCTAACATATATGTATAGATAGAGAGGCTAAGCTCAGGAGAATGGAAAAATGCTACATCCTAAACATGGACAGTAAGACCCCGAAAGGTATGAACTCCAGTGAGGATTTCTATACCCATTTAGAGGAACCCCTAGCGCCATGCCCCATTACTCTACATGATCCCTATATGGATTGGGGTCATGGACCAACGACCATTCCAGTGCGCACTTTAACATATACAAAATTTTTTAACAATATTTAAAATGTTATGTCTTTAATTTAATTTTGTACTTTTTGAACACATATAAAACACCTATTTGCACTTTCCATTCTTAAATGTTTTTTTGATGATTTTTTAATATAGGTTTTTACGATAGTAGAACCTTGGATTTAAGGCACAATTTTACACATTTGCACTAAGCACTTTACGTAACACTTAGGTGGAGATGGACATTAAGCACACTCGGGCTATATTAATTTTACAAATCTAGCCAAGGATTAACCTGTGAATTTCAGAGGGTAGCTCAGCTGCAGTCTAGTTACACTTCAAAGAAAAAATGTTTTAAAGCGATGTATATTTATTTACATGCTATTGCAATATTGTTGTTGCTCTTAATGTTACTTATTTGGAAAACTAAAATTCAGGTTTTTGCAAAATAAGTGGTTTTAGATCATTATAGCAATTATTTATATATTTAGATATTTATTACTATGTATTTATATATTTATTTAAAATGATGCAAACACCATGAGAACTTTAAACCAGTACATATTATTGGAAGCAACCTTGACTGTGAAGTGTTAACAAAATGAGAAAACAGACTGAAGGTTCGAAATGTATACATTTTTTCTATGTCCACGCCTCACTAGAAGAATGTGTAGACGTAACTACAAGGGTGAATAAACAGCTTGAAGCACATTTTTCTTGGGTCTGCATTCGTTCTTGGCAGCAGCGAGCATTGGAACGGAGTGCTTATATATATATATATATATATATATATATATATATATATATATATCTTGTAAAACTCCACTGCCAGCCGGCTTTTGCAATCATACAAAAATTACAGCACAGACCGCCTTTGAGTGCACAGAATCTCCTTTATTCGGGTTGTGCTTTGTCGGCCATAACGCGTTTCAGCACCGAAGTGCCTTGATCACATGACACGTGATATACATACACTTATACATACCTATAAGTGTTTGGGTTAACGTGCAAATCAAATTTCTTCAAAGTCCACATGATTGGATCTTGGTTCCAAATGGGACAGGGCAGGCTAACCACTGCTCACTGTCATTATTAATCTGTATTACAGCTCAGTTCATTGCATTCTGCACCTCGCCGTTGGAGTATTTATTAGTTTCCATATTTTCCCTTCATAATATCAGTGGCTTAGGTTTTGGAGGAGGCGGGTCAACGTGCTAAGCTGTATACTTTGAGGAATGGTAGTACTGGCAGAAGTCTCACCATTTTCATAAATAGTAACATTTTTGTGCAACAATAGGCAGAAATACTTACTAATCGTGTACATCAGTTTTGCAGCCTGAATATACTATGGCCTGGTCTAATTTACATCTGCACTCTAGTCTTTCTTTCTACATGGTTGTGAGTATTTCTCAATTCAAGCAGGGCTCCAATTCCACAAAATATTGCAAAAATGCTGGAATTTGCAGTTTTCATTCGATATTCCGCAACAATTGCCATATTTTAGTATTTGACAGAACACGAACAGGTGTATAAAGTATTCAGCCAACTTCAAAATTGTTACATGCAGATAAACAAACCGAAAACCAATAAAGCACTGTAGCACACGTCTTTAAGTTTTGTCACTTTCACCAGGAATACTTGAGTAATTACATTTTCTAAGCAAGGAAACGCCTTCAGAGTAAATTATAGTTTTCTTTCAGTTTGACCACAAAACAGTTTTTTCCTAGATCAGCACTAGCAAACAGACATCCAGTGGGTAAAAGATAAAAGTGATTAACCAAAGCGAAATAACAATATGTGCAGCGAAGTTCTATACTTCTTTGGAGTAGGAATCTTTTTAAGTTTAGAAAGCTTTATTAAAATAGGTAGAGAAAACATGGTACAGATTTATAATAAAGAGCATGAAGTACAAATCCATAGGATAACAAAAATATGAAATGAAAAACAAATGGTGAAAAACCTAAGACATCATACATTGTCGGGATTAAAAACAAATATTGAGAATAAAATAAAATCAAAGAGTACCATAAGAAAATTTGCATTTTTGCTTTTGAGTTTTAAAGAACAGAGAAGGAATCTTAAAAGCATCCAGAATCACTCTGGATATTTTAGACTACATATGTTTCCAATTACTCCGCTGTACAGTCAAGGTGTGCAGGATATTCTTGATAACACTAATGACTCGGGTGAATATTACCCACTTTGTTGGTTCAAAATACATTTCTCACAAGCACAGGCATTCTATCAACGTGTTTGCCTTTCATAAATATCATTCATTATTCATCAGCTATCTCAGGAATCTGATAATTGAAAAATTATAATTGCCTTCCGTTATGAGAGACCACAATGTCTAAATTCCCATTAAAGTGCATACCGTTATACTTTGAGTTTTCCAATGGAAACTATGATCACGTTTACATCAAAAATTTGTTCTGTGAATATTTGTAATTTCTTTATTATATCGGTAATATTCACCAAAAACCCGAGGTGGGTTTTGGAATCTTATGTGCATGTCTGCTCCGCCGCATGTTTAGCAGGTTGCAAACCATCTGGTCATTGGCTAGTTGCCTGCCTCCCTACAGGAAAGGCAGAAATCGTATGGCTCAGTTTCATCAAGGCCAAAGCACTGCACTACACGGGGCACACAATCTATATCACAAATACCTTTGAAACCTGGTAATATATGTTGTCAATTACAAGGTTTATCAATTGTCACCAATGGCTGAAGGCATATTAGCCATTGCTTACTAGGGCATATTTATAAAAAATAAAAGCAGTGTTAATTTCAGATCAACCACCCCACTTTAAACAGTTCATGATGCAATTTGGGATTCAGAGACTCATGAAACAATTGAGTCCAAGATTTAAAATGTTGACCTAAAATGGCATCACAATTAACTGTGATTGGTTTGTAAACACGGCCAGACTGGGAACTGGAACTAGCTCTGGCAATCAGCTTGACCGGCCCCCAGGAGGGGGCATGCAAGCGTGAGTGGATAGCACCAATCCCACTGCTGCTTTTGTGACAGGCGGTAAATATTGCAACACTGCTGCAAAAACAGCCGCCCATAAAAAAATATTGCAACACTGCTGCAAAAACAGCCGCCCGTAAAAAAAAAGGTCCCCAGAGGACCAAAACCGACTCCCACGCTTCCCGCCCACCAGGGAAACACCTGGGGCCCGCTACTGCCAGTCCGGCGCTGTTTGTAAAACATACTCCCCATTGGTGTCCGCAATCACAAATTAATGCTAAGCCATGTGTCGGAGGCACATTCCTTGAGTCATCAGTTGACACTCTTCAATTGATTATTTCTACTTTTTGCATGATGCAATATGGGCATAGCTATGATTTGATTTGTGCGCGTCATCCACTGGATCATATCAAAAACATACATCATTTTATAATCCTTTCATAATTCTTTGGTATCAATTTGCCGGTCAAATTCTGTAACACTTGTTCTTAAAGTCCACGCAGTGCATGCTCTTCTTCTGATATCAGCTTTGAACACCACATTATTGAAGTATTTAGGTAAAATATGCAAGTGCAAACAGCAAATGTCAAAGTATTCCAGGTATTGTCCTGCAGTGAAAAATTGGAAAATCTCATCTGTGCCTGTGTCATGCTGAACACAGTTAAACTACTCCGCCTATTCATGTTAAAGCAAATATACAAAATACCAAATCTGAGCAAGCAGTTTAAAGATATGAGTCTTACATTTGTCAATGTGGAATATAGAGTGAGAGAACATATTATAAGAAAGTATCTTTGATATTCCATACCTGAATCCTCAGCTGGTAGACATGCCTTGGTGTGTCTTTTCTGTTTTTTTGCTCTCTGTGTGTTTCTCCTGTGCCTACATTGTTGTATGATTTTTTTAAAACTTATTGTGACTTTTAACAGGGTTTAATACTGTGTGATGTCAATGAACACAACAAATGAATGATAGAATGCTTGAATTAATCTCAGCCCTTGTAATTAATTGTGTTTTCACAAAATGCCACCACAGGCAAACATACATATCGCACTATTGAGGCGCACTGAGGAACACATAAAACTTCCTGTGATATTTTCACAAGGGATGGGCAGAGCTAGCAGAGTTTCACTCCGCAGAATTTCACAGAGTTACATTAAGGACTCTGTGAGATTCCAAGGAGTTGCTCAAACCGGCAGAATTATGCATGTCCTGCTGCAGTTTGGCGCCATGCTCTATGCATTACGCAAGAGCACATGGCCATTCAAGTTGATTTTACTGCCACTCGACTAGAAAATCTACTCAAGTAGCAAAAACTCTACTCAAGAGCAGCCTTCTGACTGCCTGTGACCACCCTTGTTAGAATATTGCACCAGGTGATGCCAAATCTCGCTTGCGTTTGCATTAGTGGAGCCTCGTGGGAAAAAATTCTGCCACATGGTGATGGCAGAATTTGTCTGGATCCCCGCTAATCCAGAGTAACACAGAGTTGCCAATTTCCACCAATTCCGAGGACAGAACTAAACATTCCGCCCACCCCTAGTCATCACATGGATCAAAGTGCATATGATGTTACTTCCTCTGGCCCTATCATTTAGTAACTCGTGTCCAGCCCTTGCAAACCTTTGTTTCTCTTTCTGTTGCACCATAATATAAATGGGCCAATACAATGAGAGACTGTAATGACTCATTTTATACCTGTTGGCCTATATCTATACTACAGTAGTAAAATATTTAAAACATGCTCATTGCTTGGAATAAAAGTTGGTTTTCACAATGAGTTTTACACTTTGCTTCACTACAGTGAATACTAGTCTGTAAATCTCTTTGGATTTATTAAAAGAGAGTTGGTTCTACCTATGCAAATTTGTATTTTTCCAATCAAACAACAACTCAGCAATGCTCTTTCAAGAGCTTCCTGCTTAGCTCACTCTAATTGCTGAAACGTTATACTTTTTATTTTGCCAGGTACAAACGTTTTTTTGTTGGTTTTTTTTAATGAAACAAGGTTGTAGTTTAAATAGTAATTTTTCATATAGGTCCCATGTAATATCCTAATTTTGCAGACCTAAAATGGATGAAAATATGAGTCAGCCCACCAGAGATTAAATCCGAAGACCTTCAGTATGGAGCAGCTGACTGTTTTAGAGTATTTAGTTAAAAAATACATTTATGTGGCATATGATAGAAAGTGTATTTGTATTCTCGAATTGAAATGTATGCACATAAATTACAGTTACGGGGGAAAAGAGGGCTCTTTACTGATGTATGTTGAAAACCAAAGGTAGCATTTGATGCTATTTCTTTCATGCTTCACTTTAATCATGCTCAATATATTATTTTCTTTTATTAATTTTGTAATTTGCTATTGGGACTTAATATTTAATTGTTACGAACCAAGGACCCAGAGTTAATATATCGTGTAGTACACGGAATGCTTGTCGGTCGGCTCGAACTGTCTTTGTGTGAGCCCACGTCATCAAACATGAAAGGTAAACACATATAAAGCTTATCAATCTTCAATATACAGACGAACGAAGAAGAACCGTCATAACGAGTGCTTGAAAGAAGAAGCTAGTAAGGAATATTGATTGCAGGCGAATGTCACGTTGGTGAGTCAGGCTGTAGCCAAGAAAGGAATGTGTGCTCTCACAGCTGTTTTGCACTGAGCAGGGACCCGTACACACTTCCCTTGAAAACTAATAAGTCCTATGATCTACTGGTTGCCTGATGCCTCTATCACTAATGAATGTTGCATCACAGTTAGGCACCGAATGAATCTTACCTTACATTACATCATGTTAATGTGACAGAAAAAAAACACACTATGATGAAAATGTTTGTAACATGAAAGGTGCAGCGCAGCGTTCGCGCTCCCACGCTGGATGTGCAGGGTCTCCACACCTCCTTAGGTTCGCTGGAATGAGGTAGAATGCTCACCCTGAGGGGGCGATGAAAGATCAGTTTTAGGGTGATTTTTCCTTGCCTGTATATGAACAACAACACACTGCAGCCCACGGCTCACTGAGATGTGCAGAAAAACTCATTAAAATGTATATTTACGCAAGGAAATGGATATTAAACTGCAGTGTCATGAGAGACAGAAGAGAGCTACCCCACCCATATCACACCAACATACAAAGAGACCTATTCACAAAGGTGCTTTGGAGTGCGTAAAGTAGTATTCCTGTAATAATTTTACATACTCAATGTTTGGGCGCCCGTTTACACAGGAAGAGTCCTTTGTAAAATGTCTCCCAAACATTGAAAATGAGCACAAAATGTGTATATTAAGCGAATATTCCCAAACAGTTATTACAGATAGAAAGAACTCAGCCCTGTTTGCACTCCTACAATAGGGAGTTGAACGTTTCAGGCAGATTCGCAAAGGAATGTTAGAATAATATGTACTACTTTCCATGCTCCTAAATTGTGTACTATAAATAGGAGTCTGCCATAGAGGGACATTTTAGAGTCCCACACCATTAGTTTTAAAATGGGCATATACCTGCTGTGAAAGGGCGTAGAGTAACAAGTTGCACAGTTTAGGAAACAAGTTTATTTTGAAATTTGTCTAAGCTAATTTCTCTTGGCCACCTTCAAAGTAACCCTCCTCCCTTCTTCTTTCCCACCTTTCAACTCGGTGGCTTCTTAACTTTTTATCTAAGGTGCAGAAATCCTTTTGAATTCAGAAGTGGCCTGGAGTGCCAAACCCATTTTGCTTTTTCCTACGATGCTCCGCCTGCTTCTGATTATTATGTCCCAGTCAGGCAGCTTCAGCTTTTTGGGTGTCACCTGATATGTTTGATCTTATCTGGTCTTCTAAACAGACAATTGCCACACAGTGACCTGGGTACCTGTCAGCATTGATTGTTGTTTAATTCCACCCACTGGCCTAGTTTGTGCTGGTGTAAATCAGTATTTAATATTGAGGCATCATAAGTCTCAGATATCCAGTCTGACCCGGGCTATGGGTGTATAGCAGCACAATGTGTACAAGTTGTGCTCAATTTCTGATCGAGGGGGTATGTTGCAATATTAAACTATAGAATGTGAGCTTGTTCACATATTTTTCATGTGGTCGTATCCTGGCTCTTTAAAGTTGTCATGCTAATCCACGCCCAGCGGATGTCTTCTACCCACGTTGTGCTTATAATTGTATGTATTCTACTCTTTTCACCCAACTGAAATCTGTTTTTCTACTAAGAGAACTTGGTCTGTGTTAACATTTCCTATAATATTAAAAATATTTTGCACTTACGTATATATTTCTGATTGCTTCGTTGGAAATACTTATATTTCAATGCTCTTTAAAGGAGGACATCTAGTTTTAACATTAGGTATTCATTGCAATTGGAATGCGTTCTGGTTTAATAGCTGTCAATCTTTGTTTAGCATATATTGATTGGTAGCTGAGTGTTTAGCCCCTGGCAAGCATTACTAAATCAACATCTACAGCAGTAATCTTCCGTGATTAAGTGGAAATAATCCAGAAATCATTCAGTAAATTTGAGGGATTCAACAAGACACCCATTTGCACTGGTTCGTAAGAATGGACACCAGTGGTCTTTGTGTCTCATAAATGTATAGTAATTCGACTTTTAATATGAAGTCCTGTCAACGAATTAGTTGTAAATTCACACACCAGAATTAATGTTAATCTTCCGGAACATGCAGCTCTCCTGCTTCCTTCACTGTTAATTATATGAAACTTTTGTTTTATCCCTAAAGGAAGTATTGTCCATACGAGTTGACTTCAAGGTCAACTGACAGAGTAACCAGAGAGTTATTGCTGCAGCGGTGGTAGACCTATGCAATATCAGCTGCAGGGGGTCAAATGTATTATAGAGGGGCAGAGTACCTACAGACAGGAACTGCAGTGCCAGAAACTCTTTTGTAACTAGATTACAGTGGAAAATGTTATTGTAATTTACATGCCATGTATTACCTTACTTTATTAAGCCTGCCTTAACACAGTGTCTGAAGCGGTACAAAAGGGGGTGGTGATGGACGGAGCATCTGAACCAATCAAACACTCACACCCAGTCAAAAGATCTGGGTTTGATCCATCACCGTTCTTTATCCCACTCTGCCACCCCAGTTCAGACATGGCTATATGCAAATCAGTCTGACCCTGTGCCTCATGGGAACAGTTCAGCCCGAACTGCCAAGCCATGTCTTCCCTGGACCGGAAACAAGCTTCCGAGGACCGGTTTCTGGCATTACAGCCGTCTTCAGCCCGGCTTGCTTGAATCCAGTGGCAAAGTGAGCAAGGGACTCACGTCTGAGCATACCCTGCCACACTTATGGCGGCCAAAGCGGTACAAAAGGGGTGATGATGGACGGCACAGGGTCAGAGCTGATTTGCATATAGCCAGTGTCTAACCCAGGGTGGTGTGGAGTGCAAAAAAAACGATGGATTAAGGCCCAGATCCTTGTACTGGGGTGAATGTATGACATTGTTCTACATTCTGTCCATCAACTGTGTTTTTTGCAATTAACACAGTGTCTGAACATTTGTCAGTAGGTATGCCCCAGATTGAAAATCATACTCAGCTTGATTCACTAACTAACTAACTATACAATCACTAGGAGCTAAATTCTCTTTTCATATGTGTCTCACTGATAAGAAAATGAAGGGCGAGTTTCATGAATTAATTTAGTCCACTTGTAATTACTATGCTCTGCATTCCAGTCCATTGTTCGTTGCTCACTGTCTTACTCCAGACGGAGATCACCCATACGCATATCTGAGAACTGCCAAGCCGCATCTCATCCTAATGAGAACGCTGGCCTGTTTTGGTCTTGTTAGGCCTTGTAAATATGTGCCACAGTTCAACAGATAACTTACCCTGAATCGCAAAGCTTTGTGAATCAAGGTACAAACCATGCAATATAAATAACAAACATTAATATATTACGTTTGGTTGTAATTTAAAATAATTCACCAGTGCCTGTTAATTTCTTTAAATCATGGATTTTAAAAAGTGGAGCCTAAAGGTAGTTTTTAATTCAATCTACAAAAAATACAAGAGCAATATTTTGTACCAAGGTCCAATAATGGAATCTTGGAATGCTTTTGATCGTTAAAATATCCATTAAGCTATTCCAGAGTGATGAATAAAACATTAAATAGGCGGTGCAAATAAATGTTTGCTGAGCCATATTGGAGAGATGGCACAGAACCGTATTGTTGCCACTCTCTTGACAAAAGGGGTTCCAACCAATCGATTTCCCTACATGAAATTCGCAAATCCTTGTATTGTATTGTTTGGATGGTGGGAAACCAGTAAAGGCCACTCACTTTGAAATATGAGCACATATATTAGTTTGTAGCTTCATTTTTACATTTTGAATGAGTTCTGATTTCTAAATAGGCCTGATGGCACCCATAAACAATAGCTACAGCCGTTATGAAATATCAATCAAATAGTTGCAGTGACTATCAGTGCTCATATCAACTGGGACAAGAGTGATTTGCTCTTCAACAGCAACGGCCCATCCATAAGGGCAGAGGGGCCCGCCCACTCCTTTTGGACATAAAGAGTGTCTATCAGGCTGAGCAAAGGTCAGCCAGATGGACATTCTTTATTTTCAGGTCAGACAGCCAGGAGCTAGCCATGCGATAAATTTGCAGGCTCCTGCCTGCCTGAGCTGAACTTTGCTGGGCTGAGGATGTCAAACTCCTGTAGGCGTTACCTCTTCAGCTCTCAAATGTCATTAAGGCCCTTCTCCTTATGCTGAGGAGGAACGTCAGTGATAGCATTGTATCTGGGTGCTATAGTTTTTAGCCCTGAAGTGCCCAGGGCAGAGTGCCTATCACTGATACCTCGTTACAGTGTGGGTGTGGTCAACACTCTTCCCATAAACTCTGTGACGAGGTAGGGACTGCTGCCTCCCCTCAGTGGCTGACCTAGGGACAGCCAGTGAGGGTAGGCAACAGAGTCAATCCTCCTGGCACCTCTGAGGCTGCCCTCTCCCAGGGTTGAAGTAGGTATGTGTTGTGTTTTAATTGACTGGTGCATGTGTGTGTGTATGAATGTATGTGCATTTATGAATGAGTGTTATGAATGGGTGAGTGTGTGTGCATATCTACATGTAAATGCATGGGTGTAAGTGAGTGTGCATGTGCTTGTGTGTGTGGGTCCCCTGCCCACACACACACTCACCCCCTACTCAGTCGCCTCTAAGCTGTACTTACCAGTCATCGCTGCTCTTCACATACATGTATGTGGTTTAAATAGCCATAGACTAGCATATTGACACTGAGGACAAGAGATAGTGTGCATCCATTTCCAGCTCCAATGTCCTAGCCTGCTAGAAAATAGGACATGGAGTCTCTCTCAGCAATAAGTCAATATTAAAGGCCCCAAGCACCATGGCAAAGGTTTTGTCCGCCAACACCTGAAACCTTTGTCTTATCGTTTTTAAATTCCATTTATTCTCACTCCCACCTGTCAATGGTTACTATATTGCTATTCTTTCATCTTGCACTCTCTTTGCTCATCTGATGATTAGAACTTCATCAACTTGTGCATAGAGTCTGAGAATAAGTGTCTTCATGAACTGCGTTTCAGGATTTAGAGGTTTGTCACATTAAGGAACCCAGGGGGACTGAATCTTAAAAAAAGACAGGCGAAGACCCAATTCCTTGTGGACAGATGTGATCTGAGCTAAACCAGTGGCACAGGCCTTAGGCACCTATTTCCACTTGGTGTTTGAACAAAATGTTTACGCTAAGCTGGGTAGAATGCAATTAATACAATGCAAGATCAGTGGCAACCAGCCTTCGACTTCCCTGAAAAGGTGGTTAAACATAAAAACAAATACTGATTTGATTCTGTGGCAGCTATCAAGCCGACTATGGTGATCATAGAAGACAGAGTTCCCAAAAGAACTCTAAAATGCACTAGTAATAAGTAGATGCCAGGATTAAACTTCCGCGAAACACTTTGAACTGGCCGAAAATGAGGCAGGTTAGGGAGATCAACTTTTAACTTTATTTAAACGTGTTGTTAGTGTGTCATGTCAAAAGGCTTTGTTTATAGTGAGACTCGACTGCATACACATTGGCTTAATAACTTTCAAGAGTAGAAGCGCCTGACCAGTCAAAAGGAACTGCAATTATATAGATTCTAAACTGAAGTAGGGAGTGCTGTACCGAAGCAGAAAAACTGAATTGAGGGCAGGTTGAGCTGTCCTTCTGGGTGGTGAACGTTTTTAGAGAAAAATATTTAATGGTATCGTATATGGATTCTGAAGAAAGAATGGAACCTGCCACTTTTGAGAAGTTTCATTATTGATAATGAGAAATACTTATATATTTATATAAATTAGGATATATTTTTTATCAAAGGAGAACCAAATAATATATTTTTGTGACTAGAGGTAACCTATTTTAGATCCATTAATACGTTCTATAAACGTCCTGCCGAATAAATGGTAGGAAATGAATGAAGTGTCATAATTAGATTTACAGGTTTGTCAAACTTTGGGTAGAACCCTTTGGTGGAAAATGGTGTGGAAGCACAAGTATGGGTTTTTATTATTGCTTAATTGTGTGAACCAGATCGATTTAAACCAAGAGGTGACACTATAGCCCATGTGCTAGGTGAAATTCAATAAAAATGTGTTTGTTATGGTATATGAAATCAAAGAATAAAAACATAATAATCACACAGTTACTTCATTAATATAACATCTTCTACATTTCAAGTACTAAACAGAAAACAGTTTGGACCATGTTATAACAGTATAGTGTTAAAATTCAGGAGGGACATTTTTCCTGTATCTACTGGTATGATAGTTTACCCAAGGATTACATTATTATGATCTTGGTCACTGTTTACTAATGACATGCAAGCTCTATAAAGGTATTTGAGTGAGTGAGCTAACACATATATTGCATGGAAATCTTAAAAGTAAACTTCTTAGTGTGCAGGAGGACAATAACATTAAATGTAGTTTCATAAGAAACACGGAGAAGGTTAAAAAGGGAAGCAGGGGACCTCGCCATTGCATTCATTAATGTATTTATATCTTTTCTGCGGTGACTAATCATAACCAACTAATTACCTAAGAACTGTCACCAATCAAAGGCATTTCTAGCCAAAGTAGTTCAAAGGTGTTTTTTTAACACTGTGAAGAATACTGATCCTCTGCTGGGATTCGATGAACCATTTTTAGAGAACAAGCAGTTTTTTCTCATGGACTATAAAGAAGGAGCTCTAGAAGCAAAAATGGGGATGTATTTTTTCTATAAATTCACAAATGTCTTCCTCAGCTATGTAAATAAAATCTGGCATGCTGAGCAAACCATGTACCTCTATCAGCTGTAACAGTCTGTCTGTTAATTCGCCAGTCTTCTACTGCAGCTTCACCACAGAAAACTACTGAACACTAGGGCACTAACATTCTATATTCATGAGGCACCCCTGATCACCATGCTGCTGGAACATAAACTGTAGAATTTGAATAATTTCTTAGGTAGGAGGAAGCAGTAAATTAAAACATGTGATCAGTTTTGCCATATAAATAATGGTCAGTGTGCCTGAGAGTTAAAATGAAGACACTTTTTCCATACATTCTCTACTATCTTATTCTCTACTATCTTCCTAACCCCTGTTATAAAAACAAGTCTTAACAACTAGAGTGCCAACTTAAAGATAAAAGTGCAGCATTATTGAACCATTGTTTGAAATATGAGCTTTTGAATGTATAGATTTTCCTTTGGCGCAGGCTCAAGTAGATGAGCATTGAAGTGTTAATGTACATATGAAACCAGCTGGTTTAAATAATGAGAGAGGAAGTTGGGGATTTCAGTCATTATGGCACAATATATTTTGAAGGAATTAAAAATAGGTAATGAGAGAATACGGAATCCCTTTGCCACGTCTGTTTACTCAGCCTCTCAATTGCTTAATACCACTTTAAATTTAAATTGGCATTTTGGTAGAAAGCAAAGATTTTTTTTAAATCTTGCATTTAAATGTATTGAAGTTGATTTGTTTTGGAGTTGCAGGAAGATATTTACAGACAAATCTCACATTTAAAACAAATAGATTTATGCTCTAATGGGTAGTGAGATCCTCTGAGTCAGATGGTGTTTTGGCATTTACTTAATCTTTTTACTTTTACTCACTTCCTCGTATCAGCAGTTGCATCTTTCTACATGAATGTGCACTGGCTTCAAGATCCTTTTTATTGTGATTTAAGTATAAGAAGATTATATAATACATTCCAAAATGTAGATTTAGTTTCTATGTAAAATATTGCTTTGTAGACCTTATAAACGACTACTTTCGAGATTAATTAACTAAAATATATGTTAAAGTAAGCATTTTAAATTAGGCAGAAAAATGAGGCTACTTTTTTTTTAAAACATAGTGAAAGCTTGCATGAACTACACAATTCTGTCAGACTGAGATCAATTTTAAAATAGTGGAAATCTGTATTTTTCTGCATGGTCAACCCCAATTTTTCACCTTTTGCTGGCCCATATTTTAACTAATGTTTAAACTCTGTGCAATTTATCATTGCTGACTAGGAGTAAAGTGCATGTCATCCCCCTTTAAACATCGTCAAATTGGCTAGCTCTTATTTGGCACATTTAACTTGCCTGAAAGTCCATAATTTATGATGTAGAAATTGTACCCAAGGCATGGAAGTTGAAATTCACTTTCGAGCTGGAGCATATATTGCGTCATACCCTACAGTAAAAGTGCAAACATGGCTACAGACCTACCCAGTGTAGCCTGACTGCTGCAGTGTAAAACCTGCACTGCAACCTGTCAACACAACCCCTTTTGACAGGTAGACAACAAACTATTAAACATTATAAAGTTACACCATATAGGCCTTGTAACCCACAAGGCAAGGTGCACAGTATGTAAAAGTGGGACAAATAGGAAATTTATATTCCCTACAATGGCAAGGCACTAACCCATATTTTCGCTGAGACAGGCCTAACTATCCTATGAAGAAAATCAGAGTGCAGATTTATTTATTTATTTTAACAATTTGTAACACAAATACCCATAGGTGTCTCGGCGCTATGTCCTGGGAGAGTACGCAGGGACCAGGTGGAGTCCTATTGCTTAAGGAGCCAAGCTTTTATATGTTTTCTAAAAGGTACAAATCTACTTAAAGCATTTTGGAGCCATTCCGTGTAGTTTGTGGAGGCTAATTCTTGGTCTGGGACATCTTCCGGCTGGGTATCCATTAGATGCTGTGTAAGAAGTGCCTGATCTATGCCACTCCAAACCTTAAACTGTTTAGGTAATTGAGTCATGGTGTATGGAAGTAGGGTGCAGTAACATAATTTTAAATAATACTGCAGAGTGATCAGACCATGTCAGAGGGAGGATCTCATCTATTGAGATCTGCTTGTTATTTGTGAACAGGCCATCCAGAGTGTGTCCACCTGAGTGTGTATGACTCATAACTCTTTAGGGGAGTCCTAACACCTCTAACTCAGAGATAAGAGCTATGGACTCCTTTTCATCGGGAGCTTCGAGATGAAAATGAAAATCTTCAAGTATGGTAAAATTCGATTCTCCTGCTGCGGGTTCCAATAAGTTTCCCATAGCTTCTAGAAAATCTCCCCTGGGATCTGGTGGGCGGTATACTACGGTTGTGGATCAAGAGGGTGTGCAGTTCCTAACAGGAGGTGCGGGAAAGTGAGGTCTTTCTTCATGATGCCCTCACACAACCCAAAAGATGTCATGCTTCATCATTGGCAAAAAGAACTATTGATGGACGGAATGCAGAACAATGTCATACATTCACCCCAGTACAGAGATCCATTGTTTTGTTTGCTCACCATACCATTCCAGTTTGAATCCAGCCATATGCAAATCAGTCTTGAACCTGTGCCTCATTGGAACAGTCCATCCCGAACAGCCAAGCCAGGTCCTCCCTGGACTGGAAACAATAACCATTGGGCCATGCTCCTCGTCGGGCCAGCGCTGCAATGCCCGACGGGTACCTGTGAATGGGGCTCTTTGGTGGAGATCTTTTAAAGAAGCCGTAGGGTGCATGCGGGTGTGCGGGCTGGGTAGTGCACAGGTGAGTTAAAATAAGTCTGGAGTAGTAATATTCTGGTATGGTTTTATTACTAAGGTTAGCTCAAGCTTGATTTAAAAAGTGTTGGTGCCCTAAGTGGATGCAATGTTCCTATAGGGCAGAAGGTAAAATCTCTAAATGGAATGAAACTGTTTGGTGCATACAGCCAGCACTCCATCACAGGTCCACCTGATATCATGCCTAGGACCCAAGCTACAGCAACCATCCCTGATGCTTGGCATTTTATGGTGCTATTTCTTCCTAACATTTCAAAAAGTTCAACTCTTATTTTCTAATTTGGGATGGGATTTTTATTGCTTGTTGTATTGATGTTATTGTCTTTTTTGGTACTCTGCAAATACTTTACACTTTGCCCTAAGTTAAGCCTGTTTGCTCTGTGCCTCTGGGGGTTGAGCTCAGATTAATTTAGTGAAGTTAAGGGTTCACTGTGACAAGATTTATGATTATTTTTTATTTGCCCACGCCAAACGATAATCCAATTTCTTACAAATATGTAATGCAAAGCAATAGAAAGGAATGCTTTCAGGGATGGTATATTCAGAAATTTGAAGCAGTAGATATAAGAAATATTTTCATGCACACATTCAACTTTCTGACCAAGAAATTGAATGAATTTTAAGCCTTTTGTTTTCAGCAGGAGCATATCTCACAGTGCAGGCACATTTTGTGAGCTAGGTAAGCATTTTAGTTCATTATGAGGGCTCTGATTTTCAGAAGCAGCAGTTACGGGAGGAGATATGAGTTGATACACTAATGAGGCTTGTCTCAAGTTTTGGCTATGAATCGCCTAGGAAAATATCTACCTGATAAGAAACAATCAAAATGCAATGTTTTTGTATTTAGCAGCTGCTCAATTTAGAAGGTATGATAAACATTCTTAATGTACCTGGCTACCAATAAAGTTCATTACAATATTGGCAAGGCATTACTAGTGCTAGCCACATACATTTTATCATGCAGGGCAATGGAGAGAGGTTTTTGATCTTTACCTTTGTATGGACATAACAACAGTCCGTACCAATTTTCTTTAGCCAATAACTGTTCAATCGCATAAGATGCTTAGCCATCTTGTTGCCCTCATGGTCCAGAGGGTTTCTGATCACAAACTGGGTACCATGATCACAGCTTGGTTTTCTATTCTGCTGCTTCTGCAGTCATGCTGAGCATACCTCATCTATCTCCCGAGGCTTGCGATTTTTGCCTGCTAACAAACTGGATTGCTTCTACCACTCCTTAAAAGAAAATGATCCTATGTATTCCTGATCAATTTATGTGCAGAGTGAAGCTCTATTCTGAAAAATGCAAACACGGATCAGATTCCCTTCGGATGTACCCACCAGGTCCTCTTTTACATGTTGAAAATGATGCTCACTGGTGACCATTACAGCATACTTTATGTATGTTGCATCTTCAGTAAGAGCTTATTAAACTGTAAAATATGGATTGCCTTTAACCTAATGGCCTCTGAATCCTATTACCATACTATTAGTGATTTTGTTAGTCATTCCATTGTTGTTTTCAGAGAACTGCGAACACAATGGGGGTGGGGCACGGGGTTAATGGTATTCATCTTCTGTGGTCCTTGTGACTGAATCTCTTATCTGCAATCATCGAATTTCATTGCAGTGGAATTTTTTCCTGTGACTAGGGTTTCCTCAGCCTCATTTTAAAGGACAACACATGAAGGTTTTATTTGTATATGTACTAAAGAAAATACATCCAGTACAATAACCTATAATTCAACATCACATAAAATGCAGCTTTATTTACCTGTGCTAATAATGTCAAAACATAACAATGATGTCCCATTTTAATACTATGTGCGTATTTTGAAATTATAGGAAACCAGCGAGTGATTGACGTGTGGACTAGCTGAGTCTCAAAAGAGTGGCTGCATATACAGGAAAGGCACGAGGAATGGCTGTCCGTGGCAAAATTAATACACAGCCACTGAGGCAGAGGTGTAATCTGGAATGCACAAAGAGAGAGAAAGAAATGATGCACTGAGATCTAGAAAGGACTATACTGACTTTAGTCAGGAAAAACACTGATAGTAGAACAGAAAACACTCTACTATAAGTGGCACATAGGGGCTTGGGCACAGATACTAAGATAGTGGGGACATTGTATGCTCAACTAAGCACGTAGACATTGATTCATGTGTGTGGACATAGAGGCTTGCAAATTGACCCAGGGTTTCTTTCATCTGAAACAAGGAGGCAAAGACATGGAAGTTAAGATATGGTAACATATGGAAATATTCATTTGACGTCTGGAACGAATTCTCTCTCTTGCTTTCTCTGTATTTCTCTTCCTACCGCTCTTTGTGCCCTCCTCAATCCCCGTCGGACAATGGAAAAGGGTCAGACACTGAAGGACACATTGAAAATGGAACAGGTGTCTCAATTCTCGCTTAGGTGTGGTGCAAGGCCACAAAGCTGAGAAGATAGCAATCAGCAGAAAACTGTCTGCAAACCGAAGCACTTAACAGAGCCTAGATAACTAGGAAAGGGCAGTGTGGTCCTGTAGAAAATTGATACAGCATACTATAAAGATGTAACTTTACTACGCCTTATGGTAGCAATGTGTGGAAAATGTCTTGGTTCATATCTAATTTATCTTAATTTTTTTTCGTTTTCAGTGTTATAAAAGAACAACATTATGAATGTATTATTTATTACTTACAAACATATTTTTCTGCATTATTGATGTGATTTTAATGATGATCTAGCTTTGGCGTCTATTAAAACGAGCCTTGTCTAGTTTTTTTTATTTTAAGACTCTCTTTTTAGTGTAATTGTGGGGAATGTAGATATAAAATGTTTACCTAATATATTTGAGTTTAAAACACTTCTACAAAAGACGCACTCCGAAATAGAAATTATTGCGTTTTAAACGCTAATTATAGCTTCTGAGCCTCCCTTCACAGTCCTGCTAGGGTTACAGGTCAGAATTGTCCAGCTGCTCAAATTGTCAGTAGGGAGAACAGCTGTCCTTCGCCTTAAATTACAGAAAGTGTAAATGCTTATTAATTAAAATCTTTTCTCGGATTGGGAATTTTCTTGATATATGTGTCATTTATTGCTGCATTCTGATTTTTCATATTGCTGGCACCTTCTTGCTGCTTGAATCGTGGTACTTTAGCCTAAGCGGTACTGAGTCCCTAAGTACCACCGTGCAGGTGAGCCAGGGTTTTGGGTTCGGCTGGGTTTCCCTGCTGGAAACTTTAGACCCATGCTACCTACCCATCCATATAGAAGGCTTAGATATTGTTAACGCAGGATTTCTGGTCTATTATTATCTTACCAGATCCCAGCTCAGGTCGACTGAATCGTTGGTACCTGTCATTGAGTAAAGGCAATCCACTTCTAGATTAGTCAAGAAAGAACTTACACCACTCTAAAGAACCACTTACCACTGGAAAAGGTTAAAAAGTTTAATTTAAAGCCAAAAGTATCTGGAGATACAAACATCTCAGAATAAGGTTCAAAAGGTATACAGGTATCAATATAAAAAGGTACTCTCTGAATGCTCTCAATCGACAAAAGGAAATTAGCAAAAATATCTCAAATACCATGAGATTTGCAAGAATCGCTATGAGTTGCAACTTGAGAGTCATTTACAGAAAAGAAAAGTATAAGTTAGTCTGTCCCTACACTAGACTAAGTGACATCCCTACTTAACAAGATCTTTACCTAAAAAGGTGTCAGCAGTGGTGACTTCCAAAGAAGATCACACACTTCCCTTAGTCTTTGTCTCAAAGTTGGAGTCTATTAGTTCTCTATCTGCCTACCCATCCGCTCTCTTAGGCTCCTCAGATCATCTGCCCTAACTCCACCCCGGAGTGCTATCCCTAATACAAAATCACATTTCCAATAGGAACGCCCCTGTAGACGCCTCTCACGTGGTGCAGTTTTGAGCGGCAAACTCCGTACTGGTGCTCCTCGGGATTCTTCATTAAAGTTGACCTTGCTTCCCAGGCTTCTCTTCGTCCAAGCGGTACCCCCTAAAATTCCTGAAGACTCCTACAGGCCTGTGCCTGGCGCTTCTGAACAAGGGCCTTTTCATTATTTCTGATTTAAGTTCCCCTTGCACCTGCAAACAGACACTCTCTCGGTAGGCCCCAAATTCCAGTCTCTACCATATCTAAGAGTCATAAAACATCTTGAACAGACCTATCGTTCGTGTTCTGTGCAACTTCTCCTTAACGAGCTCTTGCAGATCAAAGAAGCAACTTTATCTATCCAGGCCTACTAAAATTACATGAAACGGGCCTCTGCGATATGCACATTTAATTTCTTTGTTTAAACGATATTTAACTAACACACATATACTAAAATATAACACATCTATGTAAAACATATACTTCAATACTATGCCTAATAATACATTTGCACTCAAATGACATTAGAATCCACGTCACTAAAAGTGTAGCAGCATCTTTCGTTTCCTGTGAAATGCCATGTGGCCTACACATTTTCATGGTTTGCAGAATTACATTTCGTTTTCACTTAGTCTTCTAACGTGTGACTCCAACATCATTTTAACATTTCTACAACCTCTACATTAGTTTTTCACACTTATATATGCATCTATTCTAATTAAAACAAACACTCATATATTTTCACTATATAAGTTGACACGCTTGTATATTACACACTAAGCTAATATTACGTGCTTGTAAATATGGTGTACTTATACATTTTTCCAGATTTGTGCTCTCTCAGTCCCCCCTTTGATGACTTTCAGGAGTCATCACCATCAAAACACCATCTCTAAAATGTAGGATCTTTCAGACTGAAGTTGTTGCAATACCCCCTCGTTTCATTGTCTCAAGAGCCTTCAGACTCTTATATTGTGTATCCTGCATCGCAGTCAGTCTTTTCTCCTGTTCCTTCATGGATCTCTGCAACCTGCTTGCTCTATACCATTGGTACAGTCGCACCAATCCCCACAAAGTGATTACACAAATCACAATTATGATGATGGGTTTCAATATGTACCAAATGATACCCTTTCCTAAATTGGAAAACCAGCCTCCAACTTTACCCATTCCTTGACCTACTTTTTCCCATACATTTATCTTTGTCAGATCCTCAATCTCATGATGAATCGCAGTAATATTTCGTATGTACTTCTCTAAAGGTTTTGAATTGTCTGGAATGTAAGTGCAACATTCCTGGACCTTCAAAGCCTTACAGACTCCGCCCTCCTTGGCTAACAGAACATCTAAAGCAAGTCGGTTCTGAAGAACCATTGCTCTTATCGATTGCATCTCTCCCTCCACCAGCATTAAGGATCTAGCAGTACTGGCAGATAACCTATCTACGACTGTTGCCAATCTTCTAATTTTTATGTCATTCAGTATCAATCCCAAGAGAGGGAATGCAGCACCGAATACATCCCCAACTACCTCTTCAGCACCTAGATCTCTTCTCCCTCTTGTTGGTATTCCTCTCTTTGTCGTTTCTAGATTCTCAACATGGTATATTTTGGGGAAGACAATTGCTAAATAGCATGATCCGTACCAATTATCTGGTAACTTTACATATGCATTTCTTCCACATACAAAATATACATTTGGAATTGCTTGCATCTCCTTCAAAAAGTCTTTGGAGTAGTACTCCAATTGGAAAGCATGTTCACAACTGACTTGACCTACAAACATATTCTCATAATAGGAGTAACTTCTGTGAATGCACAGTTTCCCCCGTTTCTCCTTGTCTAAAGCAATTGGACCAAAGCTACCCTTTCTTTGATGTATCCTTTCTTCCTTGGTCCAATCTGTTTCCCATTGTCCTGAAGCTTTTAGAATCTTTTGTCTCCTATATCTAGTATCCACCTGCCCTATAAACTTTTTCTCAATTTCTGACACTTGACAAGTCAGATTATTTCTTCGGGCATGTGAGGTATCTAACGTTTTCCATGGAATGAAAAATTTCTGTAACCTGTCTTCGTACTTGTAATAGTCCCATTTATTCAGATGCTTATAATTTGGGACCTCTGGCAATGTCGAGTCAAAATTTGAGAAATAATACTCAAACCCATCTCGTCCATAGAATATGCTCAACAACAAACTACATGTGATTCCATACGTCAATGGAAGATGATGGTATCTGATACCCTCATCCACAGAAGCTGGTAATTGCATACAAACGTAGCAATTCTTCACCTCCATGACATCAATGTAATCGTAGAGCAACTTGGCATAAGCATTTGACCTAAAGTTCCCCTGTGATTCGTCAACATGTAATCTCTTGATCTCAGCATCTAGCAAAGCCTTTTCTTTCTCAGTGTTTTCTCCCTTTACCCCAGCAACAGTGGTAGGCTTTTGTGTTGATGCTTTCTTTGTTTCTGATCTTGTCTTTGTTTCGTTCTCATGTCCCAATATATATGATATAGTAACTACTAAAACTATAAGAGAAATCACTACCACTAAAAGTGTGCCTACTATGCATTTTGCCCTGCGGTTCGGGTTGCCAGTCTCCATGATCTCAAACAGTGTAGCTCTGTTTGTCGTTCTCAGCAAAGTCCCTTACTTCTTCTCAATGTCCTTTTTGCTTTGCACAAAGATTCCCTTAATTTGAACCATAATGTCTTTCTTTGAACCACACTTGGAAGCTGACAATTCTCTCCCGCAAGAACAGTCATTAAGTTCTGTAGCAATAGACAACTCTAGCCCTTCTCCATCCACTAAAATGGAAGTCCATAGTTTCTTTCTTCTTCCACTCGGCGCTAGGTTATCTTTCAATCTATATTTACAAAGTCTTTAATAGTCCAAAACTATGCGTGTTCCCAGTGCTTCCACCACTAGCTCAAATATTTCCATACGAAGAAGGACTCCCTCCAGTATTGGACACCTTGTACAGCAACACGGAAACTCAACAGTCTCAAATATCAGTTTTCTTATTCCGCTCAGGAGAGGAGGATAGACGATGTTGAGTGTCAGCAGTCTTTCGACCTCCAATCCTGGCAACAGGAATCTTACTTCCACTGTGATGATTGGGTCAGTTCTGGTCAGGGTCACTTCCCTCACCCTCCCAGCTCTGCGTCCCTCGGACATCTGCAGCGAGGTAGGTCTACTCAGGTGTAGAGTATCTTCTGCTAGGCACTCGTACTCTTCTTGATCTCCTTAGACCCTCCTGCTCTTGGTCCGATACACCTTCTTCCAGATCCGAATCTTCGGATATAGGAGCAAGAGTTTCTTCTCGAGCTAGCTTCAGGCTCGGCCTCCTTCTTCTTTCAGGCCAAGTAGCTGCCCCACTTCTTGTCCTCCTATTGCTTTCCCTCCTGCTCTGTTCCTGATCACTCTGTTCCTGATCTGTTTCCAAATCACATTCACAACTGCTCTCTCCTTCTGTTGCAGCTTCAGTTTCGTTACCGTCTTGCCCTTCTTCTTCTGTATCTGCAACGCTCCCAACTTCTTCAGACACCCCCACGGCTTGACTGATCCCCTCTAATGGTTCACCATCTTCAGCTGGATTCTCATCCGTGAGAGGAGCTGTTTCTTCCAGGGGTGCTGGAACTCTTCGGGTGTGGGAAGCGTGTATCCAATTCGGCAGGCCTCCACACTTGACAGCCGTATTCGTGGTCAGTATGACCTGAAAAGGTCCTCTCCAGCGCACGTCTAGGCAGTTTTTCCGGACGTGTTTCTTCACCAGCACCCACTCTCCTGGGCACAGGTCATGACACAACTCTCTTGAAGATGGGACCTCAGCAGCCTGCACCTGGAAGGACACAGAATGAATGGCGTCAGACAGTCCTTTGCAGTAATCCAGGATCAGGTCATCTGTAATGTTTAATAGTGTCGCAGTTGGTACAGAAGGAAGCCTCATTGCCCTCCCCATCAGCACCTCGTGTGGAGAGAGACCTGTCCTCAGGTCGGGTGTGCTGCGCATGCTCATCAACACTAAAGGCAAAGCATCTGGCCAACTCAAGGAAGTTGAAGAACACACTTTGGCAATTCGACACTTTAGTGTCCCATTTATCTGCTCCACAATTCCTGAAGCCTCTGGTCGATAGCTACAGTGCAACTTCTGATCAATGTTCAATGCGGCACAGAGCATCTTCACAATTTCACTGTTAAAATGTGTTCCTCGATCAGATTCCAGAGAGCCTGGCACCCCGTAGCGCGGGATCAATTCTCTAAGTAACAGTTTTGCTACGGTGAGTGTATCGCACCTACGTGTAGGGTATGCCTCGACCCACCTGGAAAATATGCATACGACCACCAACACATACCTAAGGCGGTTGACTCTAGGCATTTCAATAAAATCCAATTGCATTCTGTTGAAAGGCCCCCCAGACCTCCCAATGTGACTCATGGTAACTGGTGTTCTTTTCCCTACATTCAGTTGCTGACATGTGACACATCTCCTACAGACTGCTTCTGCTGCAATCCTGAACTTTGGGCAATACCAAGTTTGCCTAAATACTCTCAGCATGGCATCCCTTCCTAAGTGTGTTGGACCATGTAGTTGTCGTGCCATTGGACTCACTAATTCCTCTGGTAACACTGCTCTTCCATCTGCTGAAACCCAAAAATCCATTTCACTTTTCACACAACCTGCTGCTTCCCAGGACCTTTTCTCTGACCCAGGTGCTTTTTCTTGCATTTGTTTCAGATCTTCCCATGTATCTACGGTCTCTAACATCATATTGACTTCTGTTTTTTCCTTTGCCCCGCCTACTTCCACCTCCGTGAAAGTATTATACCCTTGCTCCGCACAATAGCGGGCAACTTCATCTGCATATCTGTTTCCTTGTGACACAAAATCTGTATTTTTAGTGTGGGCTATACACTTGACCACTGCAATTTCAGCTGGACCTTGCAATGCTTCTAACAGAAGTCGTACAAATTCCCCATTTCTGATTGGCGAACCAGAGGAGGTCATGTAACCCCTCTGAGACCACAATTGCACGAAATCATGAACTACACCGAAACCATATTGGCTATCGGTATAGATGGTGACTCTCTTTTTGCTACCTGCTATACAGGCACGTGTCAATGCAATGATTTCTGCTACCTGAGCGGAGTGTACTCCTTCCAGGCAAGCGGCTTCCACAACTCCAGTAATGGTGCAAACAGCATAAGCTGCTCTCAACCGACCAGTATCGTCCCTTAAGCATGAGCCATCAACAAAGTAAATTTCATCAGGGTCGATCAATGGCTCATCCACAATATCTGGTCTGGGCTTCGTGCATAGTTCAGTCACATCTAGGCAATCGTGATCTTCACATTCTTCGCCTTCTATATCATTAGGAAGTGGCATCAATGTAGCAGGATTCAAGACCGAGCACCTCTTAAGGGTCACGTTCTCTGCAGCAAGAATAACTTGCTCATAGCGCGTGAGCCTACTATTGGTCAAGTGCTGCGTCTTGGTCCTTGTCATTAACAATTCTACCGAATGCGGTACATACACCACTAATTGATGTCCCATTACTATGTTCTCACACCTCTCAATGCTGACACCTGTTGCAGCAACGGATTTGAGACATCCGGGCAACGCTGCGGCTACCGGATCTAATGTAGCCGAAAAATATGCAACTGGTCTACGGGCATTTCCGTGTACTTGCACCAACACTGATAACGCACATCCTTCTCTTTCACAGCAGTATAATGAGAAAGACTTCTCATAATCTGGCATTCCCAAAGCCGGAGCACGACACAAATCCTCTCTCAGCTGTAGGAACGCCATTAGGCACTCGTTGTCCCATGGTACCGGATCACTCACCTCCTTGTGCGTCAGTTTCTGTAAGGGTTTTGCTTTCAGTGAAAAGTTAGCTATCCACTGTCGGCAATAACCAACCATTCCTAGAAACATCCTGACTTCTCTCTGTGTTGTAGGCGAATTCATCTTCATGATTGCCTCTATTCTATCTGGTGACACCTTACGCTTTCCCTTTTCTATCCGATGACCCAAGTACTGTACTTCTGTCAGACAGTACTGCAATTTACTCGGAGATACCTTGTGTCCATTTTCAGCTAAATGGTTCAGCAAGGCGATGGTGTCTTCCTTGCAAGCTTCTTCTGTTCCTGACGCAACAAGTAGGTCGTCTATGTACTGGACCAGAACCGAATTCTGGGGCAGTACCAGACTTTCAAGGTTCTTTTTCAACAGCTGGTTGAAGATTTAAGGGCTATCTGTGAACCCTTGTGGGATTCTACACCATGTTAAGACGCGACTCTCCATTTTAAAAGCGAAGAGATACTGGCTCTCTTCGTCTAATGGGATTGAAAAGAAAGCCTGACAAAGATCTATCACTGTGAACCACTCAGCTTGGAATGGTATCTGAAACAATATCACTGATGGATTCGGTACCACTGGACAACATGAAACAACAATGTTATTAATTTTTCGTAGGTCTTGTACTATTCTAAATTTCCCACTAGGTTTCTGCAAACCCATAATCGGGGAGTTGCATGGACTTCCCACGATTTCTTTCAGTATTCCCTGTTTAATCATAGAGTCGATCACGGGTCTTATTCCTGCAATCGTCTCTTAAGACAGCTTGTATTGGGGCATCCTTGGATAATCGACATTTGGTTTCACTATGATCTTCACTGGCTCTACCCCTTTGACCAATCCTATCTCTTCTCCTGTAAAATCCCATACTTCTGATGATACTGCCTCGCGTAAGTCCCAAGGGAGATCCTCCACAGTTAGAGTAGGATACAGTTCTATGCATGTTCTGGAGTTCACAATTTTGAAGGTAGCATCATCATCTGTCGTTTCTACCTCTACTCCCTGAGGCGTGCAGTATATGGTGCAATTCAGTTTGCACAATAGGTCTCTTCCTAACAAACACACAGGACTTGAATCACATACTATAAACTGATGTTCATTCATGTAATTTCCGATTTTTACTGACACTGGCTCCGTCAAAGGGCTAGTCATTCTTTTGTTTGCGACTCCTACCACCTGAATTGTTTCCCCCGACATTGGTAGATCCGGAACCACTGCTGATCTCAAAGTTGATCGAGTAGCTCCAGTATCCACCAAGAATGTTGTAGGACACCCTGCTACTTCAGCCTCAACAAACGGTCCTCTTTGATCCACTTCCAGAACTTCCCCGAGGGTACAGTCCTCTTCTTTGCTTACACGTTGGCCAGTCAATGGATAACCTTTCTCCTCATCTATGAAAAGGGGCATTTGTCTAAAACCCTTTCCCCCGGTCGAAATCTTTGGTGGCTGCGGAAACTGAGCTCGTGGAGCCGAAGTCCCCCCTTTGACCACCTTGCTTCCTGGGACTGTCGCCCTTTGAACTGGAACCTCCTGAACTTCCTGTTCTAATTCTAGTTCTCCACTTTCAGGGTTAAAGGGACACTCGCGTCTCCAATGTCCCACCTGGTGACACTGGTGGCACTTTGTCGTTTTCTTTAAAGTGGCAAAATCTATTCTAGGTCTCTGACTTTCTTCACTATCCTTGTTCTGACCATTTGACTTCCGTCCCATTGTCCCCGTTCCCTGTTTCTGCTGTCCGCCCTTTCCGGCTGACTGCATCTGTACCACCATCAGCTTCTCCTTCATTTTCTTTGTCTTGGAATCTATCTCATCGCTACAGTATCTGGCATACCTTAAAATCTCATCTAGTGGTTTGTTTTGCCAAGAAATTAAATGTTGCTGAATCATCAAACAAATATCAGGTCTCAACCCCAAAACAAACTTTGACACAAACTGTCCTATATCTTTGGGATCCATTACATCGAGTCCACTGTATTGTTTGAATGTTTTCAACAACCTTTCATAGAACTCATGGACTGTCTCCTTTGGTTCTTGTCTTGTTTGGTCTATTTTTACCCAATCTATGTCCTGGGGTGGTACCTTATCTTTCAGCCAAGCTATTACCCTTTCATACTTTTGCATGACAATTTCAGACGGTCCATTTGTCTGAGCATCCCTCACTGGTTCAGTAGTTGGCCATTCAACACTAGTCTTGCACGATGTCCACAAGTCAGATGGGACCACAATGTCAAACAAAGTGTTCAAATCAATCCACAATACTTTCGAGATCTTTACAAACCTTTCTACCTGCTTATACCACTCTACTGGATTGTCCCTTAACTTCGGAAATGAGTTGGTAAATGCAGCTAAATCTCCTCTACTCCAGGGCACATGTACATAATTCCCATTTGATATTTCTCTCAAAGGGAATGCCTCCATCTGCATCAACCTTCCCTCAGGAGACGTCCCATTCGCACACCGCCTAACAGTTCCCCTTTTGGACCATCTCTCCTCCCATTTGTCCAGATCCCTCCACGCTCTTATTCCTGCTATTAGTTCCCTTATGTGTGTCTTTAACCCTGTAGTTCTTTTCTCATCTAAGTCTTGATCTGAGTATTGTAACCTATGGTTACTCTGTAGGGTCTTTGTTCTGGACAAATCTACCATGTACCTGTCTGCCAGTTCAGACAGTTTCTCATGAGTCGCTCTCGCCTTTCGAGTAACATCTTTCGCTATGAACAGCAACTCATCTTGTTCATACAAGTCGATCCTTTCTAAGGCCAACGTACCATCTATGATCTCATCCAAATCAGATTTTAAACTGGTGACATCAAGTCTTTTTGTCCTTATTGTAGCTTTCAGTATACCATCTCTAGGGGTTACCTTTCCATCTTTCCCATCCCAGCTCCGAGTCCTACGTCTGGGCTCAGGTGAGTTACGTGGAGTCCTCCCATGCTCCCACCCCTCCAGGTCCCATGCTGTTCCGTCCTCTCTGGGTGGATGATGAAACACTCCATTGTGCCTCATAGTCCCACCTTCCCCTTCATGCCTGGATTCTCTGGGTTCATGGTAAGACATTCCATTACTCCCCCTTTCTTCACAATTGGTCTGTGACCTCTGATCACCCGATGTATGGCAAGATCTTTCCTTGTTCCCCCTATTCCAGTGTTGCACATTCTCCCCTGGCGCGTGATGAGTGCACCTAAACCTATCTCTGTATGCTAGTGCCATTTGGTCTCCACCCTTTTCAAAGAGCCGAGACATCTCTTCACACTCCATGCTTCTACCATCTCGCTCCTGCTGGTCCCTCCCATCATTAGGACGTATCACTCCTCTGTTCTCCTGGCTTTGACCCTCACGTCCCTGACTGCTTTCGCTAGCCCCGCAGTGAGATACTGTCCCATTGCCTCGATTTCCCCACTCAGCTTCTGCTCTTGACCTATTGCTCTGCGTTTCTGCGGACCCATCCCATTCTCTCAAGTCAACTCTTAACTCTTTAAAGGATTTCGGACGTGGTCCCCTTAGGTCCATCGGTCCTCTTTGACCCCCCTGCTCTGTTGCAGGGCTCACTGTTGGTTCGAATGGTGTGTTCCACGTTACCGGTCCTGGCAATTGCTTCCAGGAATTTGTCGTGTTATTCCTCCTTTCCATCTCAACCCTTTCTCTGTCTAACCGTATCTGTTCTTCCTCTCTCCCATTCTCTGGGTTGTACATCGATACTATGGGTCCTATGGTAACGGGTACTTGGAGAGCATCTGGCAATCTACAAGGTTCAGCCCTCTCTGCGGTTGGCGTTTTCTGTACCACAAACCTTCCGACTACACTCTGTGCTGTACTATGTTGAGGTGTCTCCCCACCTTTGATAGGTGTCCATTCCGATATAGGAAGTGGTACATACCCCTCTATGGCAGCCCCATCTTCCCTTGCAAGTCCTCTACTTTCAATCTCCCCAACTCTCGGGGGCGGTCTATCCATCAGTAATCTATTTATCAAGTTGTCCTCCGAGTCGCTCTCCTCATCTTCTTCCATGAGTGTCTTTTCACCTGCCACCTCTCTCACTGTGTACAACTTATCCACCTCAATAGCCTGTACCCTCCATCTCTTGGCGTCCTCATCCCATTTGGAATCTCGCACTGCTCTTACTGATCGCGTCAGCCTTTCTTGACGCCAATTCAGATTCCTGTCGTGCGCCGCCCTAATCCATGCGTTAAGGGCCTCAAACTGGGTCGGTCTAGGCGGGGGTTTCAATGCGGACATGGTTGCTTTTAGCCGATGTAACAACTCTAACTTAAACGTCCCATACTTTGGGAACGACATTTCCTCATTCCCTTCCGTAAGCTTGTTCCAATCCCCAATCCATAATATAGTGTGTAGCCCAACATTCACTGCCATATAATGAGCTGGTGTACCCTCTGGCGGTGCCTCTTGCCCGTATAAAGACTCTCTCCTTTTTCTTTTAAAAATATCCTTCAAACATTTAAAACACTTCATTTTCAATCTACTAGTTTCTGTTTTCTCCGGTTTGTTTACTTCCTGATGACAATCCACCAATCTCAGCACTGTTCTTCGCTAACTGGCCTATCAGAGCGCGACTTCTCACTGACGTCACACCAGCCGCCCAATCCCGTCGCGGCTCTTGCCGACGTCACTCGTCCCACTTCGCAGCAGTTCCCCTCCTTTTTCAGCTCGTCTCCGCGTTTATGCATGCGTCCCATTCATACTTCGAAAAAATGGTTACTTCCGTCCAAGCGATCACTTTTCTTTGACTGTACGCCCACAGTCAATCTGTAATTGTCACCTTAACTGGCGAAATGTCTTTCCGTTTACGTCCAGACAATCGCCTTCTCTGATAGGTTACTTACACACAGTAACTTTCGACCAGCGTCCGTTACTCACACACTCACTCTTGCACTCCCCCTATCTCGGTTCTGCGGCGGTCAATGGTACCTCATGACCTCCTTACTCTGGTCGACAATTACTCTGGATGTTCGATACACCCGAACCACTTAAGCTCTACCCCGAACTTAAGATTTTACCAGGTTGCGCGCGCTCACAACCTTCTCACAATCACACTACAGGCATTCAACTCCGCATGACATTACAATACAAATACAACACAAAACACCGCAATCTGTTCACGCATGACCCTTGTTATACTCACTCTCGTCCGATACTGCTGCTTTTCTCTCTCCGTCAGCGCCTTCTTCGGCAGGCCACCTCTCGAGCTCTAGGGACCTTGGGGTAAACTAACCTAGCCTAGATTACCTTCCTCAAGAAGATAACCATCCTCACTCTGCTACCAACTGTTAACGCGGGATTTCTGGTCTATTATTATCTTACCAGATCCCAGCTCAGGTCGACTGAATCGTTGGTACCTGTCATTGAGTAAAAGGCAATCCACTTCTAGATTAGTCAAGAAAGAACTTACACCACTCTAAAGAACCACTTACCACTGGAAAAGGTTAAAAAGTTTAATTTAAAGCCAAAAGTATCTGGAGATACAAACATCTCAGAATAAGGTTCAAAAGATATACAGGTATCAATATAAAAAGGTACTCTCTGAATGCTCTCAATCGACAAAAGGAAATTAGCAAAAATATCTCAAATACCATGAGATTTGCAAGAATCGCTATGAGTTGCAACTTGAGAGTCATTTACAGAAAAGAAAAGTATAAGTTAGTCTGTCCCTACACTAGACTAAGTGACATCCCTACTTAACAAGATCTTTACCTAAAAAGGTGTCAGCAGTGGTGACTTCTAAAGAAGATCACACACTTCCCTTAGTCTTTGTCTCAAAGTTGGAGTCTATTAGTTCTCTATCTGCCTACCCATCCGCTCTCTTAGGCTCCTCAGATCATCTGCCCTAACTCCACCCCGGAGTGCTATCCCTAATACAAAATCAAATTTCCAATAGGAACGCCCCTGTAGACGCCTCTCACGTGGTGCAGTTTTGAGCGGCAAACTCCGTACTGGTGCTCCTCGGGATTCTTCATTAAAGTTGACCTTGCTTCCCAGGCTTCTCTTCGTCCAAGCGGTACCCCCTAAAATTCCTGAAGACTCCTACAGGCCTGTGCCTGGTGCTTCTGAACAAGGGCCTATTCATTATTTCTGATTTAGGTTCCCCTTGCACCTGCAAACAGACACTCTCTCGGTAGGCCCCAAATTCCAGTCTCTACCATATCTAAGAGTCATAAAACATCTTGAACAGACCTATCGTTCGTGTTCTGTGCAACTTCTCCTTAACGAGCTCTTGCAGATCAAAGAAGCAACTTTATCTATCCAGGCCTACTAAAATTACATGAAACGGGCCTCTGCGATATGCACATTTAATTTCTTTGTTTAAACGATATTTAACTAACACACATATACTAAAATATAACACATCTATGTAAAACATATACTTCAATACTATGCCTAATAATACATTTGCACTCAAATGACATTAGAATCCACGTCACTAAAAGTGTAGCAGCATCTTTCGTTTCCTGTGAAATGCCATGTGGCCTACACATTTTCATGGTTTGCAGAATTACATTTCGTTTTCACTTAGTCTTCTAACGTGTGACTCCAACATCATTTTAACATTTCTACAACCTCTACATTAGTTTTTAACACTTATATATGCATCTATTCTAATTAAAACAAACACTCATATATTTTCACTATATAAGTTGACACTCTTGTATATTACACACTAAGCTAATATTACGTGCTTGTAAATATGGTGTACTTATACATTTTTCCAGATTTGTGCTCTCTCAATATGTTAATTCTTCCCTTACCTGACCTGTATACGAAGGTTTTCAAACTCGTCATTAGCTGTCCGGTAGATGACTAGCTGAGCCACTGTGGCTTGACCTCAGCTGACCGAGGGCTGTGCCACCTCTAAGTAGGTGAGCTGACATGTCAGGTAATGTTCACTGTCGTTTCCCTGGTTTAAGGTCATAGAGAGTGCAGGTTGGTGCCGTTCATATGCAAATGTGGTTTGAAATAGCTGTAAATAAAACCAATCTGACAATTTTCCTGTTCTTTACTTCCCTAACTGGCGAGATTGATTCTAAGCAGGATCTACATATTATATATTTATATATATATATATATATATATATATATATATATATATATATATATATATATATATATATATATATATATATATATATATATATATATACATATATATATGTGTGTGTATATATATCTTAAAAATCCTCCAACAACTAAGTATACGCTGAACTCTCCCAGATTCTGTTAAATCAATAAAGATTTATACAAACCATTGCCTGCTCTTTCATCACCTGTCTAGAGCTGAAACGTTGATAAACAAAAAAGACATAGATGGATAGAGACCACAAAGAGAACTAATTAGAATGGTATTAACATATAGCAAAGTGAGTTATAAGATCCGTAAAACCCTCAAAAAGTATTGGAACATCCTAAGTAAGGATCCAGACATTCGAAAAGAATTGGGCAATCATCCACAAATAACATACAGAAAGGCCCCATCATAATCTGACAAATAAGTTAGAAGCCACTTTGAAATCAAACAACCAAGTACATGGCTACAGGAGATACAAAAAGGTTTCAAGAAATGTAGTCAATGTAAAGCCTGCAAAATTGGGAAAAGCATGAAGACGATCAAGGACCCACAAGGTAAAACATTTAAAATAAATTACATCATAACATGCAAAACCACTTAAGTGATGTACTTGCTGGAATGCCATCGTGGTAAACGCTACATTGGTAGCACGATTTGTCCATTGAACAAAGGCATCCTTGAACACATACGGGCCATCCAAAATAAGGATCTGACATATGCCATAGCAAAACATATGTTAACACACGAGAGAAAGACATGGCAGGACATGTCTTACAGTGGCTTAGCAACCATACCTACTAATGAGAGAGGAGGAAATAGAACTTTAAAGCTCAAACGTTTGGAATCTAAGTTGATTATCAGATTTAAAACCAAAATCCCGATCGGGCTCAACGGAGATGAAGAACTGTACATACTGCTGTAAAATACATCGGAGCAACTAGAAAAATCAAGAATGAGAACCTAACGAACATACATCCATGGAGAGAGCAAAGAGAAAGAAACGAGACAAGATAAAGAAGAAACAAGATGAGATAAAATGGAGAAGGCACTAACGCTAATTAGTCACTGAGACTTAATGGCCCAATACGAGATAGTCCTGCATTCACACACACCCCTTGTGCTCCATTGGACTCCATGTTATATTTAATATGTGAGAAGAATGGTACAATTGTCATAATGAAGCAATGGTAGTCAATTGTTTGTCATATGAAATTCATAATGAAATGTAAAATCATTATTTGCATGCATATACGTGCTATTTATTATTGAATACTACCTCTCCCAGGATGCATCATAATGTGCTCACTGGGCTTGTGGTATAAATAGGTGAAAGCATGAAGGGACTAACGCTAAACACCGTGATCAAGACCTGCTGGTCGAAACGCGTAGGTGATGAAGGAGCAGGAATGGCTTGAATACATCTTGATTGATTTAACAGAATCTGGGAGAGTGCAGCGTATACTTTGTTGTTGGAGGATTAAGTTTGGGGAAAGTCCGACCCCGCCGCGTGCACCAGCTGTGTGGGAGCGCGCCCTTTGTTCATGGACTTTTTTGGTGGATTATATATGTATATATATATATATATATATATATATATATATATATATATGTATATATATATGTATATAATAGATAGATAGGGGATGGGAAAAAAGACTGCACTTTTCATCTGTATGTTGTTGAATCACAGGGGTATTACACGTTTCCATCGTTCAAGTCTCATGTTCATCAACCTTCATAAACTGCTAGAGAGGCTGCCTGTCAACATGTGGCGATTATGTTCAGTACCAATTACAGCGTGATTTAGGTTTCAAACTTGGGTGTGCCTCGAATAGGTCTTATTGTCATATTACTTTATGTTCCTAAGCGGCAAAGTCGATTTGAACATGCCTCTCTTGGACCTTGTTACCCATGAAGAGTGACCTGTCAGGGCCATTTCTCCTAGAAAGCAATAACTAACAAATGGAACATTTGGATCCGCCATGTTGGTTGTACTGTACACAATCGCAGTTCATGTTGATCAACTGACACACTCGTTAGCAGCTGAACAATAAAACCATCAGAAACTACTTTCATGAAGAGGTTTGTTTTATGATCTTTTCCTGATGTTTGCATATACTTATGGTAGCCAAAAAACATAACTAATGTATTTCAATTTACATTACACAAATATGAATATCAATTCTAATAACACCCCTTCCCACCCGAGCAAACACAAATAAGGTATTGATTACGTGGCTGATGGGGTCATGAGTTTGTTCAAATAATTATCGAGGTGATTAAATCAGCCACTGCAAACGACCATTATAGATCTTTCAATGCTGGAACTTAACCACTGAATGTATGCACATATAGAAATGCATAGATATTAGTAGAAACGACGTGGTGGTGTAATTGACACCAGGTATGACTATTGCTCGCCAGATTTGCAATTAACAACAATGGAACGTGTTGAACAAGGAGGTTTAATCAAATGAATGCTGCAAGTAATTACGACTCCCTGCTACAAATGAATGTCTTCTTAATTTGAATATTATTCATAGCTATTTAAAATCAATATGTGGTTTTCAGCAGTGTAATTCCATCTCTGCTTTGTCAGGAAAGACAAATAATGAAAATGGATGTAAACTAATCAGCTGAAACTACCAATTATATGGTCAACAAACAGGAGAATATTTGATTATCTGTGAAATAAAAGGATGCCATTGTAATTTATGTTTACCATACAATGTTAGAAAGCACGTTCTTTATCGTGTATACTAATAATTTCCATTTTATATATTTATTTTAAGCATTCATTATACTGCGCCATTAAATGAGGACTGGTATATCGCAGCTAGGTGCTGAATAGGGTGTAGTTCAGTGCAATACACCGACCCTACCATGCATCAGCGTTAACATTCTATCACTTACATACAATATATTTGCTTCCGTTTTGTTGTTACTTCAGATGTTCATTCAGATGTATTTTGAACCAAGGGAATGGTGATAAGAATTAATTAGTAGATTGATGCGCAGATGGAAGGTTAATGTCTTCCCAAGACTGAGAAGCAAATGCTGTAAAACAATGTCACACATTTTCTGTAGATGGCCTTATTAAAAACGATGCGTTCTTTCCAAGTTAAATAGCAGTACTGGAATATGCAGGTTCTGTTTGTGCGCTGGGTCATTAGAACAGAGGTTTTATATTTAATTGGCGAATAATAATCATGTGCAACCCAGGCTGGCTGGAACGAGTTTCTACTAAAGATTCCACATGTATAGTATCACCGGATGTATGACATGACAACGCAGGCTTTTACCCGCGCTGCCATTACGACGCTGCTTTAACATCGCAAGTCGTTACAACGACTTGCGCTGTAGGCGCTGGATAGTGGAATAGTTTAATTTTCTATTCCAACTCCAGCCCACATTACAGTAGGGAAGGTGTTGGAATAGAAAATTAAACTATTCCTTTTCCAACAGCGCCCTCCAACACAAGTCGTTGTAACGACTTGCGTTGTAAAAGCAGCGTCGTAATGGCAGCGATGGGTGATGCCCGCGTTGTCAAGGCTGCTCACCGTATCACCCACCCATTTTTCCATAATACCTCCTCAATTGGTACATATAGAAGAATCAATGCCGTGCATTTCCTGCTGGACCCTCGTGTGCTCTGCATGTTCCACCTTCATCCCAGCTACAGAGACAAATGTTAAATTAGAGTGGTTTGGCACAAGTAAAGCCTGTTGGTATATAGTTTGGGATATATTCCTATTGAAGACGGGCTTATAAAATGATCACCTTTGTGTGTGGGCGGATGTACCTACCAGAAACTCTGCAGCTTTTTAAATTACACATGTAGAAATGGGCACAATTCCTTGCAGTTGCAACAAACTACGATTTCTGTCTGCTATACTGTGCTTAGTACTACTAAAGGTCATTTTGCAATGTACCAATGTACCAATTATATAGAATTGAAGCATATTTTATTTTCTCTTTCCAGCAGCTAAGACATTTTCCCTTTTAAATGGAAAGTTCAATATTGGTATAGGTTTTATTAGTGCCGAAATTGTGATTACATTCCAGACAGATAGAATCCAGATTTTTCTGACAAGTGTAGAACCTCACAAATATGTTGTGTTTGGTAAATTAGCTACTTATAAAATTATGTTAAGTCCTCGGGAAGAGTTAACCATATGATAAAAATCCACAATTGTTGCAAATGGTCACTTATACCGAAGCCCATGCTGGCCTTGGCCATTTTACTGAAGGTTAATCCTGCCGTTGCTATAAGAAAGCATTTTTGGTCACTAGCGCCTCCCCTTTTCAATCTAGGTAAGAACTTCCCTTTACCCCGTCTCAGGAGCTCCCTGCTCCCTCGCTAATGGCCCACAACCTGAGGACTACCTCACCTACCCGGATCAACACACACAGGACTATAGTTCCTCCAACTCCAGGCTCCCCTAACTCACCCATCCTGCCACAACCTGTCCCGACTATTTCCAGTAATCACTGAGCATTTGTTATCCCTCGCTCCTACCAACTCTCTGACACTGCCCCAACCCCCTCTCCCACTAGCCCTTGCCTACATAACTCCCTCACTCAACAGCAGGCCTGCCCACTTTCCAACAGGTACTCATCCAACCTCCCTTCCCCTACACTCCCTTCCATTGCACACTCTCCTTGGGCACCCTTACATCAGTGAGGAATTTATCCATAAGCGTATGTCTGCCCATACTCCCGTCCGCCTGCCCTGGTCTCTCTTCCGCCATCCCCACTGACCAATCCTCCGCCTCTCCTCCATGTGACCCATAATCCACACTCAGATACTGCTGCCAAGCTCAAGAAAATAAACCATGAACTTCTAACTCTCAAAACTTTCATCCAAAGTCCACCGAAGAGCCAGCCCTTGACCTCTTGTCCAACACGTCCACACATGAGATCCCTCATGTCTCTCCCAGCAGGACATTAGAGGAGGTCCCGCATATGATCCAGCTGAAACCATCTGCCCTGAATTGGAATACCACTCCCTACCCCAACGCCCCATCTAGACCTGTCAGATCCAAAAATCCTTTTTCAGAACCTGATATAGTCTCCCTCCATCTTGAATACACCTCTCCTCAGTCGGCTATCCCAGCCCCTACAAGATGCACACAAACAGCCCCACTAATTGCCAGTAGCTCGACATTCCCTGAACATGGCAATGCGGATCCCATCCAATGCATCACACGCAACACTCATAGAGCTCCAAGACTCAACGCCAATTCCATAAACATTAATAATCTCATGCAGATCCTCACTACACAACCCGCGCTCACAGACGCCCTGCACAAATCACACCTGAAATGCATGGTACATAACTGTAGATCAGCGGTGAAACATGCCACGGACCTTGCTGATCTCATCCTTGCCCAAGAACTGGTCCTCCGTTTCCTCACAGAAACATGGCTCAACGACTCCTCTGGCCCAATCCTTGACTTATTAGTCCCTCCCAGTGACAACATTATCAGACTCGACCGAGTTAAGGAAACGGGAGGGGGCATAGCCTGTATCTTCCGCAACTCTCTCACAGTAAAACAGTCCCCTTCAGCCAATCTCTCATCGTGAGAATACTTATGCAGCGGTATCACTAGTACACACAGACCCTCGTGCAGCCTTCACATCTTCTACCACCCCCAGATGATAACCTCCCTCTGACTGAACAAACTATGGAAACCATCTCCTCCAGCCTGTGCCGACACTGCCCCCAGTTCTTCCCTGGTGACTTCAGTCTCCACTAGAATGACCCACATGATCAGGTGGTTACAGCCCTCAAAAACTTCCTAACCGACCTCTCTCTGACCCAATTCTGTGATAGCCCCGCACACAACTTAGGCTAGACACTGGATCTAATCATCTCCGATCCCAACTCCATCCATCTCAAATCCATTCTCCCAAGTGCCTGGTCTGACCATCACTTATCAACTTCCTGATTCTTGAAAGTTGGAACCACAAAAGTACACAGCCACTAAAACTAAAACACTGGAAATGATCGCTCCATAACACAAGCGTAAATGAGCTCATATAGTGCTGCAATTTCTCCCTTTCACCACCTGCAAAAATGAACGATGTTCACGACCTCAAGGAACACTATAAAAACACCATGCTTTCTGCCCTGAATGCTACGGCCCCCCTTCAACTAAAAAGAATTTCCATAAAAGCTGGGTTTGGTGGCTCAGTGGACTAATGCGTCCACTGGAGGGGCCTGTGTTCGACCTCATGGTCACAGGTTCGAATCCCGGCGGGTTCACTCAGCCTTTCATCCATCTGAGGTTGATAATTGAGTACCATTGAGATGGGTAACAATAAACATCTGTTATTCAGCACCAAGATACCTCTGGTTGAACGTGCGCTTTAAAAATACACATGTTATGGTATGTTACTCCAAACCTTGCTTCAATGACAGACTAAATGCGGACAGAGATGGCCTAAGACTAGCGGAATGCACCTGGAGATCCATTCCCTCCACGGATCTTCTAAAAACTCTAGGATTCAAAAAAAGTAGATACAACAAAGTCATTAGAGCAGAGAAAACCAACTTCTACAAATACCAGCTTGACAAAGCCAAAGATCGCATAAACGACTTTTTGAGCTGATTAAATCTCAATCCAACAACACCTCTACCCAATCTCGGCACCTCTCTCACCTGCAACCAAACTGCGATGCGGTTGCTGAATTCTTCCTCGAAAAGATGAACAAAATCGAATCAGATCTAAGGTTTGCTGCACTCAATCTCTCACACTCTCTTGACTCTGCTGTCTCGGCACCCCTGACCCTGCCTCATGGTCTCTCTCCTTAAAAACAATGCTCCACGGAGTCAATTTACTCCCCTCAATTACATAACCATCCTCAATATTCCCTAGACCCTTAACCCCTCAAATCACTTCAATGACCCCGTACCCACCCTAACTTCTTTAAAGAAATGACAGGATCACTAGCACCGCTCTGGTCCAAAATCATCAATGCCTCACTTCTTCAGGGTGAGATCTCGGACTGCTTGAAGGCTGGCCTAGTGCTCCCTATTCTCAAAAACCCTCGGCTGACCCTGTTGACCTAAACAACTACCGACCAATCACAAACATACCCATGCTGGCAAATATTCTGGAGAAATGTGTTCATAAACAACTACACATTGAGCAATTCCAGCTTTTCGAGCTATTCCAATCGGGCTTCCGCACTGGCCACAGCACTGAAATGGCCATCACTCACATAATGGACGACGCTCTCACTTTAC
The DNA here is from genome assembly GCF_964261635.1 of Lissotriton helveticus. Lineage (NCBI taxonomy): Eukaryota > Metazoa > Chordata > Amphibia > Caudata > Salamandridae > Lissotriton > Lissotriton helveticus. Next base: position 870,115,621 of record NC_136068.1, on the reverse strand, counting down.
TTGACCAAAATGAAGCCTACCTTTTAATTCTGCTCGATCTCTCATCTGCATTCAACACTGTCAAACATGACAATCAACTCTACCACTTGGAACACAGGATAGGGCTCTCAGGCATGGTCCTTAAATGGTTTCCTCTTCCCCCAACAACAGAACACAAAGAGTCAAATACAACCAGTCTCTATCCAACCCTAGTCCATGCACACTGGGTGTCCCCCAAGGATCCTCACTCTCCCCCACACTCTTTAACCTTTTCCTGGAACCAATGACTGTAATTTTTAAAGCCTCCGCCATCCAATATCACAACACCCAACTCTATATGAAAATCTGCTCCCCCAACGACATCAAATCTCTCAATGGAACCCTTCTCAAAACCGTAAACTGGCTAACCTCCGACCATCTCAAATTAAAAACCCTCAAGACAAAATTCCTCCTCATTGCACCCACTAGGCAAACCCCCACTGTTGTGAATTATCTCTGTAACCTCACCACCCTCAACTGCACACCACACACCATTGACTCCACTAAATCACTAGGAGTCATGCTAGACAAAGACCTAAACATGCAAGACCACATCAGATAATCGACCTAAGGAGCAAACCTCCAACTATGCATCCTAAGAAAACTCAAACCCTACTTTCCCCAAGACGACTTTAAATCAGTGTGCAAGCACTTGTCATCTCTAGACTAGAATACGGCAGTGCTACTCCATGCGGACTGCCGAAACTCAGTTTAGCCCCATCAGAGCATCTCTAATGCTGCTACTAGACTCATCACGGGTTCTAAGAATACCAACCACATTTCGCCAGACCTGAAATCACTCAATTGGCTTCCCTTTGAGGCAAGGGTCCATCTAAAGATAGCTTGTATGACCCATAAAGCTACACTTCAACACCCACTCTACCTGACAAACAAGCTGGAACTATCCAGTAGCTCCAGGTCCACAAGGAGTACGGCACACTGCTGCTCAAGCCAAAGAAATTTAAATAAGCCTAAAACCTACAATCGTACATTCTCTGGCATCGCCCCTAGAATCTGGAACTCCCTTCCAGTGGAAACAAGACTGATTCCCTCGACACTTGCCTTCAAAAGGGAAGTTAAAGCTCTACTAATTAACAATGCCTTGAACTAGATGGCTTGCTCCTCCTGCCTCTATCTTACTGTATACATAAAATGTGTTGCGATCCATTGTTGCCTGCCATATTGTCTTGTTTGCTCTTGATGTATATTGCCCTTCATATTTGAGGGTCTTGCATCCAACACTGGCTATTTGGAGTTGCTTAGCACATTCCTGGAGATATTTCTGCTTTGTCAAGACTTATTACAGTGACCTTCATATGTACCTGTCTGGCCTGATGTTTGTGCTGGAAACAGAGGATACAGATTTGTGATAACTTTAGTGGAATGGCTTGTGTTTCAAGGTAACCTTATGTTATATTATGGACATTTTTAGAGCACACGATTACCCGGAGGTGTCCTGGCGCTGTGGTATCTTTCTTCTCACCCAACACAGCCACTAGACTGAACTATTCTCCTTGCAAGTGGGTCTAGATTTTCTCCCTGGTCCCACTGAAAATGACCCTCAGTAACAGTTTTTGTAGAGTCTCTAAATTATCCCAAATTCTTAGAGATTTATATCAGTTCCTGTTGACTTCTTCTCTGTTGATGGTCGCACTGACGTCTAAAGAAAATTAAATGCACTGTAAGTATTCATTTTCCACATGTATTTTTTCCTACATTTTAAAGGTACTAGTTAAATCATTTTTTTGTATTTTCACTACCTTACTTCCTGCCTTTCTTTTTTTTTTCTTACTGCGTTGTCTTTTGAACAATAAATCATTACATCCAATCATATCTCCATATTAGCAAATCTTGAGCTGGGAGCATATTAATGAAGGTGAGACAGAGGTACAAAAAGGGAACCTTTGGCTTGCCTATATGAGGCCTTTTGGACATTGTGAGATCACCTAGAAATCATCCCAATGTCTACAGTAGCTCACCCACCCATTTACTGCCAGGGAGACTTCTTTAGGTTGGTCTGACAAAAAAAGAAGTATACTAGAGATGTATAGAATCTTTAGGGATGGTGATCTCAAAATTCCAGAAGATAAAGTCAGCAATGGAGAACAAATGGATGCATTAAATGTTCATTTATGTGGGTAAGATAGCCAAAATGTTAATGGACAGGCTCTTCAAGGAATCTGTAGAATGTGGCAGAAATAAAGAAGCCAAATAAGACTTATTAAGCCATCAAATTAAAATATGGTAAGATACTATATGGTGCAGTATGTGTTACTGTTAGGAAAGAGAACAATTGATAAATGGAAGCCATTTTGCATTATAAATACACAAATGATATTCCTTGGGGAAAATGTCAATAACCATTATTATTATTCAGAGCAGTAGTATTGTTCCTATACTTGTTTTTGTTATTAATAATAATAATAAGAATAAGAATAATGTCTATCACAATACTTCTACTGCTAATGAAATTACTACTATTATTATTGTCAATAACGATAAGAATAAATTCCATTCAGGGCTTTTTTTTTTTTAAAGTAAAAAGTTCACCTTCACCGCAGGTATTTGAAACTGAGGGGCATATTTACAAGGAAACTATCAGAGCATGGTGTTCATCCAAAATTGCTAACGCCGTACTCTTGCATTTTCAAAATGCAGGCATGTGCCGTATTTACAAGAATGCGGCCCACCCCTGTGTTTCCCCTAGTGCTGGCGCTAAAGTTAGCTGCCAAGTGCCAACACGGGCAACTTTGCAGCATAATGCATAGGTGCCTGCGTTACAGTGAATAATTGTTCATGTGCAAGAAGGTGTCCCTTCCTTCACATAAGCAATCAGTAATAGCGATTTGTAACTTCTATGTGTGCTGCAAATAGCAGCACACATAGAAGTTGGAAACATCAGGTTTAATGATTGTTTTGTGCAGGAAAGGACACTTTCTTGCACATGAACATTTATTCACTGTAACGCAAGCACCCTTGTTTTGCTATTTCTATCTGTGCTGCAGAAAGCAGTACAACGAGAAACAGCAAAAATTTCTCCTTGTTGCACCTGTTTAGGGCCAGGTTTTCCCTGATCTTATTTTTGGTGTTGCCCAATATTTAAGCCACCCTTGTAAATAGGGGGCAGTGTCAAAAAGCAATGGGTGTTGCAGTGGAACGCCCACAGCAACACCCATTGCCCGCCCCTTTGCCGCTGCGGACTGCTGCGGTAAGGGGCATATATCCAAGGTGGCGTAAAGCCACATTGAGTGGCTTAACACCACCTTGTAAATATGGAGCAGAGCACTGCATGACAGGAACGTCATTAAAAGTGTCGCTCCTGTAGCGCAATGCCCTTGTAAATATGCCCCAGAGTTTTCCAGCCAGCATGCTGATGTACCAAGAGAAGCATGCTGTCGTTTTTTTCAGAGGCTCTATTGAAAAGGATATGGGAGTAAGAGAGCAATATAAATGAGAGCCTCAGCATTCAAATGTTAGTTTGAGGGATGCGATGAGCGAACTAAGGGCCTCATTATGAAGGCCTTGCGCCACCGGTGCGTCACTTTTTCCCATGTTAAAAGTGACGCACCGGTGGCGCAAGGCCTTCATAAATAAGGCCCAAAGTGTCTAACAACCATGGATAAACAGGAAGACGTGATGGGTAAATTACTCGTTACGGAAGCTTAATATTGGACTGGGACAAGTAAAAAATGGGGTCCAGTTCAAGAAGCCTAAAAGGTGATCAGATGAACTAAAGTCAAATCAACTGGAAGAATGATTACATCAAGAGTGACAACAATAGCACAGAGAAAGAAAATAATAGGGTAGTGACAAGCGCGAGGTTGAGCAGAGGGATCTACAGATAACCCGGGAAGTGTGTATATAAGTGACATAACATTAAAAAATGAATATCTATACAGTGCGTTTTTTTTGCTGTCTGTGGCAGTTAGCATACTATACCAATTTCTGGTGGACTGCATCCTTTGCTGTGAAATTGAACAGGCAGAGTAAGCTTGCAAAGTTAAATGTGATTCAGGTTATTCCGAGATGAACCAATTTCAGAATAACAAGCTGCATGTGTTGACATTTCCTCACAAGGGAGCGGCAGTTGTGTAATAGCTGCGCAAAAAGGGAGAAGGCCAGGCTCGCTCAAGGAGCTAAAATGGCTGTATAATGTGCAAGCAGTTAAAGATCTGCTTGCGGCAAGACTTGCACCCTGTTCATGCTGAGGGCTTGGCCTCTCCGCTGAAGTACCATGCATTTCAGCTCTCTAAATCGAAACCTATGTCTTTTATTCCCAGCCGCGGTCCGTGCAGGTAACAGCGGTGAGGTAGGGGGGATTTCAAGGGAAAATGAAATATATAATTATTGTTCCCGTTGCATCGTCCTTCAAAATCCCCCCCTAACCCAGCCCCACTGTCACACTGCTGCTACCCCTACAGACCGCGGCTGTTTATTCCTGCATAATTCTTTGTTTATCAATCCTCTCGCCTTAGTTACTGAAACTGGTCGTACTCGGACAATTAGATGGCTGGTTGGGGGAGGTTAGAATTTCAAGAAGAAATTTTCATAAATGTATAAGGGGCCCCTGATGGTATGGGCGAAGGGGAAGAGTTAGTGTGGCGGGAAGCAGAAAAAAACTTTAATTAGTTTTGTCATTCATTTAAAGGACATTGTTTTAAGTTTCCTTTGGAACACTGGGATTTTCAGGGACCTTAACCTGCTGGGAGTCTGCCACATACAAAGCTTTAAGGACAACAAGGGTAACACAATGTAAGCACCAGGCTGCTGTGAGCTCTATAGAAATAGGAACAATGTGGGTTTCTCTTCATTTTATAACTTGAGTGGCAATAGCCATAATTCTGTCAAGTTGATGATGTCATAGAGAACATACAGAATTGATGGCGTACACTCCTTGCAGCATTGGAAATCATGCCACAAAATGAGAGGAGTTTGGGCCCAAATAATGAGTTGGTCATAAATATTGTTATAAATGCCAGAGGTTGTACCTCAGATATTATCTTTTGGAGGCTGACTTTTCATTTGGTAAAACATTTATTTTAAACTTTCCCACTTATTATTTTATTGTAATGTGATCCAACGTCAATACTTTGCTAGAGGTTCATGTTTTGCATTAATTTAAATTTGATTTCACTTCATCATGTGTGAATTTTTACTGAATAGTCAATTCCAAACATCAATACCACACATATTTAACTGTATATCTGAAATGTGCAAGCACTAAATCAAAGGAACAGATGTAAAAGTTAAAACGTGACACTTATGGTGCATACTCACATGCATTCTCTCAGAAATTTTATACCAACTAAAACATATCACAATCTATAGATGCTACACTAGTTTGCTTGTAAATCCAGGTGATATATTGTTTTGGCTCCCCGCTCATAAGTTCATTACGTTTGAGCCAACCTGCACGACCTTACTCAGCCACGAAGGACTTGCACTAAAGGTATATGGAAATATTTACATATTTAGCTTAACATAGCATTCATAAAAAATAGAATTTCCTATTACATATTGATACACATTTGTAAGCTTTACATTGTAGTTGCTAGTGATTCTACGTTTGTGTATTCGGCATGTAAGAACGACCCATAGTTTTCACATATATCGTATATGCAAATTTATTGAAATTCGAACAGTTAAATCTTGGAATCTTCCACATGATCACCCTGCCATTTGCCATCACACAATATAGATTCCAGATCCCGAGGGAACCAATGAAGTATGTTGCACGTAAAACGCCACAAACATAAACATTGTCTACTGCAATAAAAAACACATCCTAAAAGGCAAAGAGTACACATGAGTGTCCTGACTTTTACTTGACTTCTATTATCTCCTTGGCTGTGCCTCTTTGGAGCTGCCATGAATCTGAGCCAAGTCATTTCTGGCAACATTTACGATTACCATAGTGATATTCAGTTTGCCTCAAACCTCAGGAGAATTTTGATACTTGAAATGCAACTACAGCTCTCGTGCTTCCAATGACTTTAAAGAAAGCGTTTTGTAAATGTGACTCTCTACACCAGGATACCCATTTTTAAAATCAGAACTTAACACTGGGAACAAGGATCTTAGGTCAGTTTGTCAGGAACTTAAAGATTCATAGAGAGAGAAATGGAGGATTTAGATCTCTTCATTTCATATTTAAAAATGTAGCCACACTTTTCACAAGTCCTGTATATAGAAAGAAACCAAGTTGGAGATGCTCGCTGCAGCACTTGTGTTGGATTTATTTTTCTATGTAATGCATGTGTATCAGCAATCATGCGTTATTTCCAAAAAAGATTAGTATACATGTACAGAGTATTTTTTGAAGAAAACATTGAAATGCATATATAGAGAGAGAGACTTCCGATGCTGCTTCCTATGAAAATCTGTATTTAAGAACTGTTAATCCTGAGAATACCAATTCATCTTCACTTGTGCTACTTTTCAAGAACATGATTAAGGCATCACTGTTCTAAAAACAGCATTCAAAAAACGAAGTCTGGGGGCAAGGGATACCAGCGTATGCTCCAACGTAAAATTATTGCTCTATGTCAATTTATATATCAAATGTTGCTTTACATTTTGCGTTTTTAAACCAGTAACAATATTGCGATCAGTAAGGCAGGAACGATCCCTGGCAAGAAAGTATAAAGCTAGGATATTTTGTAGGAAGCAGTCACCTAAATAGGACCATTGGGCATGGTTCAGTCATGACAGCCCATTCTGCCCTGAAAGTGGCAAAATAGCCTGTATGGATTTGGGAAAAATACATCAAGATCTGGACAACAGCTGCAAGGGTTGTAGGAGAATACTGTAAAGGCTTGCAGAGGGGACTAAAAAGCTGAAGATCATGACTCCACAGAAGAAAATGTATTGCATAATCCTTATCCGGTTTTCCATGCACCACAAACCTATAGCTTTGGGTGAATGTTTGATACAGCCATTCAGCGGAAATGTTTAGTAGTTCACGATGTTTTATATCAGAGGTATGCATGGGATTCTCTCATAAGTACATGAGTAACACAACTATTCGTAGAAAATGAATAGTCACAGGTAAAGCACAGTTGTTTATTGAAAGAGTTATGTCTCAAACCCTATTTCTGATAATCATAAGATCCAGTTGCATAATGATCTCCTCTTGAGAAATGGCTTTATATTTCCAAATTCCTCATCTCTTTGGGTAGGTTTTCCCTGGTCTTATTTCTGTGTAATTGTAGCATAGTTTCTTAAACAGAAATTGTGCCTGTGCTTTTTTTATGGGCGATCACGAAGTATACAATTTAAGTAGCTCTGATTATCGCGCAGAACATATCTGCAGTGTTTGTCTCACGTACTCTGGTCTTTTCAGTACATGCTTTTTTGAGACGTGACTCTTCCCCTGTGATTCTCCAGGAATGTTTACGTCTCTTTATGGTGTTAAAGCGCATATATGTTAGCAAGGGGTGCAGTTAAGATCACACTGTGTAATTGTTAAACAATTGTAACCATAGCTAGCAAAATTGCAGTAATTGTGTTAGTGCATGTGGGTGTGGATAGGTGTCAGAAGGAAATCTAACCCCTGTAATGTAAGTTACTTTTCCTGTAATGTAAATTCTGTCTATCCTTTTCTGCAAAGCCTCTTTATAAACTGTGAATCAGGCAGGTCCTGTGGTGGAATTGAGTGTCCCTGTTGTAACCTTAAATACATAAATCCCCTTCTTTGCTTTTCCTTGGTTCTTTGTTCCTGACAGGGTAGGATGGTAGCATTAGAAATCATGAAAGGGAGCAAGATCATGGCTTTTTTAGTCATAATGTATGTTGAAAGGCAAAATGCCGTTCTTGATTACTGGAATAAAGTTAATAAATATTTCTATTTAGGGTCCTAGATGTAGGTACAATTAATTGAATCCAATGGATTTTCTTTTAAATCCATCATTGACGAAAATGTTAACAGTTATTCAGATGTTTTCAAAACACCTAAAGCCATTTTACGAATATATTCATGAAGGAGATAGATCTGTTTGCCCTTGTTCATGATAGATTATCTAGCATCACCCAGCTGCTTCGTCAGAATCACGATTCAGCTGTGCCCTAGTCGGGATGTCCCATTTCATGGGAAATGCTCTGATGATCCTGAGTGCAACTAACATTTTTGCAACACTGTTACATTGGGATTTGCATGTCTCTCACAACTATGAGTGATGTGCAATGACACTTTGCTGATATATTCATGAACCTCTGTGGAAGGTCAGTCAAATTAATATCTAGGAAATCATTGCTGGACAATTTGTGTGTATTTTTTGTTGAGTCAAAGCAATGTCAGGATAGCACACACAGAGCTGCCAGTGGACAGTTTCAAGGACATTCTGAAGCCAAATAGACTCATAATTCAATCATTTTATGGATGTACCTTGACTGAAAGCGATTGATATATAGGCCATTGTTTTCATGCATGTAATTGATGAAAAACTATGCAGCAGATTTTAAGTCCCTCGCAAGATTTGCAATTAGAATTCTAAAGAATTATTGCAGAAGAGCTGGCGCCTGAAAAGCAGCAGCTGTCAATAATCTCCTGCCTAGATGCCATCAATTCATCTTATTTTAAGAGGACATTCAGCTTGGCTCTTCTAAATTTGCATCAACAACCTCAATCTGTAAAGTTTGAACAAACAAAATATGGCCTCTGAAGATTATATTGCAGGAAAAGTCGACATGTTTTTTCAGCCACAGAAGAACATTTCAAACTGATCATCCACCTAAGAAGTTTTTTCACCAAAATGACTGTAGGGCTTAGAGACAATATCTAGAAATCTATTAATCTTAGATTAACTCCTATATTTTAAGTAGGTTTCTAACTTATTTGGAGAGTCATAAAAGCACTCAGAATTAGACATGGAAACCTGATCTAATCACATATATCTCCATCCAAGACACAAAACTTACTACTTGCAATATCTGTTATAAATATGATGTGTTAAGGTCTATTTTAAGGATTAGGAGTGCAGAGATATTGTAGCTGTATATCAAGATTTGCAATTTTCATCCTCATATTGCATTTTCTGTTCAACTATTTTTATCTTTGGTAAGCAAGATTAGCAAATGATGGTCTTCAGGTGTCTTAGTAGATCAAGCCAAGAGATTAACCGTCCCAAGAGTTTCCAGTGTCATTGTTAGAAATGGGGTTCTCTAATTGGCAGAGGTAGGTGCTTTTATCCAAATAGGGACCTTGCTTCTAGTCAGGGTAAGGGGGAAACACACTCTGGATAACCCCTCCTCTCCCCCTTGGTAGCTTGGCACAAGTAGACAGGCTTATCTCAAAGGCAATGTGTAAAGTATTTGTACCAACACTCACAGTAATGTAATAAAAAACCACAAATGTACACTACACCGGTTTAGAAAAATAGAATATTTTTATCTAAACTTGACAATACCAGAATGACAAAAAAGTCCAACATACAAGTACTTAGTGAAATGTTCTGTAGGAGGTTGTTACTCAAATAAACATATAGATTCTGTATTTCTTCAGGTAATTGCAATGGGGTCAAACAGTCACAGATTCAAGATAGCTCACTTGCGGAGACTGTATCGACTTCAGTAAACGTATTGTTACCAGCACATGTCACTTGCCACCCGTGTGCGTTGCCCCTCTTGTTCTAAAATCCACTTGGCCAACCACAATGCTGACTCCGTTTTCAGCCGCTATGAAAATATGCCCCGGATGCTCTCTGAGGAAGAAACAGTAATTAAGGCAGACCCCCAGTACCTCAGATCCCTCTGGGCAGTTACGGGTAGTTGACACCACCAGCGGGAACAGCTCCCCACAGACCTGAGAATTTAAATCCAAACGTTAACTGGGGGTTGCTCTCTCTCTTCCTCGCTGTCGATGTCCTGCTGGGCGACTCCCTGTCGGCCATAGCAGAACAGTACAGGGGAATCCCGATGCCAGGCATTGCCTTGCAGCTGCTCTGGTTACCGCACTGATCCTTCCCTACTCGGGCAGTCAACTCGGGTCGGCGGCGGTGAAAAGCCCTCAGAACTTTGTAGTTTGACGGCTCGGGCCAGCGGCAATGAAAAGGACTCTGTAGATCATGGCTCGGGCCGGCGGCGGTGAGAGGCACACAGCACTTTTAAATAACCATGACAGACTTCACGAGGATCACAGCGCAGGCAGGGCTGGGTTCTGACACACGCACACAGCTGTGCTGCAACTTGGGCCGGCGATGGTATCAGTTACACAGTACTTGAAATAATCAGGGCCTCTGGATATCACTTCAGGCTTCACAAAGATCACAGTGCAGGTAGAGACGCATGCAGACTCACGCACACAGTGTTGATGAGGCAGTTTTGGAAACTTTGTTGTTCCTGTGTTTCCACAAGAGAAGGCCAGCTCACACAGGCAATTGGACACTCCTCTTTAAGCAGGAGGGAGGACACAGCACACAGCAAAGTCCCTTGTCCTTTCCTCAGCAGCAACAGCAAACTGGAGGCCAGCCCCAGACACACAGCAAGGACAGCACTCCTCTTCAGTCTCTTCAGCTGTCCTCTTTGGCAAAGGTTCTTCTTGATCACGAAGTAGTCTAACCTTCAGGAGTTTCAGTTCTAATATTTATACCCCAAAAGGTCTTTGTTCTCTTTGTGTAGGGGGTTCTGAGTCCAGTCCAAACCAGTTGAGGTGCACTCTGCCAGTGGACAACTCCTTCCTTTGTCAGTGAGGGCCTGGGTCCCAAACACACCGCAGGAGGTGGAGCCAGTCTTTTGTCGAGGGCATTCACAGCCCTATTCAGGTACAGGTTCTACTCCTCCCACCACTCAAAATGCAGATTGGCCTATTCAGGCTAGTGCTGACTCATCCAGACTCCTGGAGCCAGGACCCCTCACCAGCCCATGTCACTCCCAAAGCCAGACAGTCAATCCACAACCAGGCAGAGGCACTCAGAGAGGTTGAACAAGAAAAATAGTCACTCATTAAAAGTGCTAGTTTCAAACAAAGAATTTAAAAACCATCCTTCTTAAAAAATATGTTCTTAAATTCTGAGTTCAGAGATACCACACTCCAATTTTCTATCTTACTCCTGTGGGAAGATATGCTTGTAAAATGTTACGGAGCATTCCCCATTCTGTCCTATGGGCATGATAGCCTTTCAATAGTGAAAAAGGAAATTGGAAGTATTTCACTATCAGGACATGTTACACAACTCAGTACATGTCCTGCCTTTCACATACACTGCACCCTGCCCAGGGGGGTACCTTGGGTCTTCAACAGGTTTGTCCTATGTGCAAGGAAAGGGAAGGGTAGGGCCTTGCAAGTGGGTGCACTTGCCAGTTACCAAACTGCGCATAGGCACTATGGTGGCAGGCCTGAGACCTCATTTCTGGGATACGCATTGAAGTGACACAACCAGCGCTGAAGGCCAATGCGTAGCATTTGGTTGATCAGCTCTGCCACACATGCTGCAAAAAGAGAGAAACAACATTCACACTTTACACAGGGAGCACTTGCACTGTCACCCTGATCTGCAGTGGCAAAGTGTCCAAAGCATCAAAGCCAGCAAAATGAAATCCAGCACAGCATCAAAAACACAGGTGGTAGAGGCAAGAAGTCAGGGAAAACCATGTCAAGGATGCCAGGTCTAACAATCATTTTGTATACAGTCAGAACCTCATCTAGAGTTTGTCTCATTATTTTATTTCACCTGTATCTGGGACAGTATTCCACCTTGAGCCAGCAACCAATGTGAAGCCACAGTTGACAGCCGGCCAAGGTACTCTTCAGGACAGATTGAGTGCAATGTCGGCCCCAATCAATATTTTATGTTTAGAAATGTTATTTACCAATATTTTGCTGTTTTCTTAGTATTTTCGATCCCATCTAAATTGGCTCATTAAGATTGCTATTTTTGTCCTGTGTGATTTGCCCTGCAATCTTGAAATGATCAAAGGCATGTAGAGTAAGGGTATATACTTGAGTTTTGCAAACAACTATGAACAGGAAATTAATGAAACCACTACAGCTGAAATGTTCTACACAAGATGCCCACAATAAGAATGAGAAGTTGAATGTGAGATTTCAAAGTTAGAAAAGTCAAATATTTTGTGTCTAAGTCAATACGTAGAACTGATCAGACACAATACGATGGATGTTTCATCATTACTAGATTCCCAACTAGTGTACTCAAAAGAATTGCCCACCAGAGATAACCAAATTAAATTATAACTTGTATCAGCTAGATCAAACTTAGCTGCTAGTTAGCTGACCCTTCAAAGTTAATTCCTATAAGTATGACATAATATATATGTGCTTCTACAATCTAATGAAATGACTAGATGCCTGGAATGAGCATTAGCACCAAGGGATCGTTTTGTATATTTGGTACCAGCTCTGAAAATGAGACGTGATCTCTGCCACAGTCAAACAGATGCAGAACATCGTGTCAAGCTTAAGAAAGCTGTAACAGTTTTAGAAATGTATCACTAGGCATTCCTCTGTGCAAAATAAATCTGTAATATGAGTTTGCATGCCTAAAGAAGCAAATACATTACCAATAATATGTCCTTTTTGGGCTTTTAACCTGCTAGCCTAAAGAAATTAACATACCTACTGGGCTTCAAAATGCAATTCAAAACACAAAACCCAAACCCCGAACCAGAGACCTGTCCTTTCTGTCACTTTATTGATGGATAATGACTTACCATCCTTTTTTATTCTTAATGACATCCCATCCTTTGTTATTCTTAATGATTTACTATCCTTTTTTAATCTTAATGACTTACTATCCTTTGTTATTCTTGTTGAAGTGAACAACCCTCACCCTAAACTAGCTGTTCTCGGTCCATTCCCTTCCCTTTACTGATATATCCCATTTTCTGCCATCTTGGTTTTTGGTTGTCTACAAAGCACCCTATATTTTTCTGGCTATTTCTGCATTGTATAAAAGTTTAAATATTTTTTTTAAAAACAAAGAATTGAGTGCTACTGAAATAAGGGTATTGGATTTATTTTCCAACACACATCATTCATGTTTTCTTTAGTTAAGGTAAAAAATGACCCAATGATTCATTAACAATAATTTGAACCTACCCTAATGTTAATTAGCAGCAGTCCCTTTGGTTGCATGCTGCACCGGAATCCTCACCTTCAGTCCGGACAATCAGCTTTTGTGTGACTATTTAATAAATGCAAAAATATTATCTCTCACAGGCAGGCCTCAAGTGAGCTATTTTCTTCTAGAAAGCCTTTTGTTAGATTTGTAACTTCCCTTCCCGTTGTGCATTTATACATGCTATGTTAGGTTAGCATTATGTGGCTAAATAGACTCTATTTGTATTCACACTATGTATTCGCATTATGCAACCCACTGAGTTATCCTCGCAGCATGTTAGTTTAGTTAGCTTGTGTGACTCCATTTTGTATTTTGTAATCACTAGAAGACTGCTTGGGCTCTGCTCATACTAGGCCATATTTTTTGTTCTTTTGCTTAACTTAGCAAAACTGTACTTCATTTTTATTTTTTCTCCTGTTCAAGGCTGTAACCCGACTTGCTAATGAACTGATATTCTTTCTCTGCATTCCAATCTTGATGTGTAGCTCTGATCCCACTTTAGGACACGCTGAGACTCGGCACAGTGTCCTTGGAGTACTGATAGATCACCCATCTGGCAGGTGGTAGACCATCTCGCTGTACCTCCTTTGTTCATGCCCAGATCAAGCCGGTAACTTCCCATTAGAGGCGTGGCCGTAGTCTCCAGAAGGGTTTAATATGTATCAGAGTGCCCTGAGGAGTCAGTCCCCCTCGGCAGACATCTTATGGTGAAGGCCTGACTGAACTCCTCTGCAGAGTATATACTGAATAAAGTAAGTTTGCATTCTCTATTGTCTGACCGACAGCCGCAGCCCATGGAGGGAGTTCTGTGAGGCAGAAAGGCGATGCAGGAAAGGGGCAGGGTGAGGGTGCTAAATATGTTATGTTATGTTATGTTATGTTATGTTATGTTATGTTATTATTACGTATACCGCGCACAGCTGCCCCAGCAAAGGGGCGTCCTGGCGCTTGACCCTCATGGCCCTAGAGGGTCCAGTCCTTCAGTTGGCCCCCGAACAGGGACCCTGCAAGGTGATCTCCTCACCCGTAATCGGGTTGTAGGGGCCGGGGTGGTGTCTGGTCGGTCGGGTGGATCGGGTCCCCATGTACACAAGACCAAGCTTGATTCTTGCAGCTGTCCTGCCCTTCCGATCGGGCGGATCCTCGGCTAGTGGTCACCGGCTGGAGTTCTGAAAAGGCAAACCTTGGAGTTGCAAAAACAAAAAGAATCCACACAAAGATGTTAATGGGGTGGTCCCTACGATGGTGGGGAGCACACAGTGTTCTTTTAATACCCCTCACACACTAAAAGGACCCTTGGTGTCATGCTTCATCATTGGGGCCTTCACAACCCTCTACGTGATGCGGCGTGCTACTAACCAACGATTACGCTGAGCCCATTAAAGTTATTAGACCTCACGTGCCAGGTACTTTTTAATATTCACTTTCTAACTTGTTCGAACCCACCACTCACGTAACATACAACTCCTAAACACACTACACATAGCCAGAAAATAAAAGTGCTGCCAAGTAAATGTAAATGTAAATTGATACTTGTATAGCGCATTACTCACCCGCAAGGGTCTCAAGGCGCTTGTACGAATACCGCTGTGGAATCCATCCTGGCTTTCCCTGTGAGGTGTCCACTCCTGGGCATCCCCAAGGTGGAGGCCAGGCATCCTTAGCGTTGTGGGGGCCGTTGTGGAGATTAAGCAAGCTATTGCCCAGAGTTGCAGAGTGGGACTCCATGATTGGAATAGGCACAGAGGCGAGAATTATCAGGTCCGTGGAATTTTTGAGCCCAAGACCCGCCGAGGCAGGGAATTGAACCCTGGTCCCGGGCTAGACCTCTGCATCAGGGTCTGCCGCTCTAACCATTGAGCCACACTTCTCCACGTAATCATCGGTTAGTAGCACGCCGCATCCCGTAGAGGGGTGCGAAGACTCCAATGATGAAGCATTACACCAAGGGTCCTTTTGGTGTGTGAGGGGTATTAAAAGAACACTGTGTGCTCCCCACCATCGTAGGGACCACCCCATTAACATCTTTGTGTGAATTCTTTTTGTTTATTTAGTTCTGTTTGGGGGACCGAATCCACTGCAGCTCTCCTCTCCCTTGTTGTTATATTGAAACCTTGGAGTTGACCATTTGGTCCGAAGAGTCAGCAGTGGAGAATAATTTGAAGTGACCTGTGTGCACCAGGTGAGTGATTTGATTCTTGGAAAAAGGCACCTTGCTTGAACAACACAAGCCTGTGGCTTTGTCTGGTACAGTCTTCGGACCATCTTGTCTTGGACTTTGGTGGGTCTACGGACCCCTGAGGGACGCAGAGCGCTTGCGAGCAGTCCACCGGACCAACTGGTAATTGGCCTCTTTGTGAAAAGGTCCAGGACCGTTCACAGGTAATCTGCAAGACCAACTGGTAATTGGGTTTGCTCTTGCAAAATGGTCTGGGGCTGAGGCCTGTCCTCTTGTATCGGTACAGTCTCTGGGCTGTCTTGGGTGCAGTTTGCGGACTGCTTTGCTTGGATGAAACGAGTCGACGGGCTGTGTCTTGGTTTAGTCTTCGGACTATCTTGGTTTGAATTTGGCGGGTTTGCAGACCCTTGAAAATGTTGGTCCTTATTTTCTTTACTTATTCTCGTTGATGTTGTATTTGTCTATTAGGGACAGCGGATTTGTCTTATATTAAGATGCCTTGTTTAAATAAGTTTGGATGCTTTGAATGCCAATGTTGTTCTACTGATGCTCGATTGGAAGAGAGCCAACCCGCGCCTCCGGAGGGTTCACCAAATTTTGATGTTTACATCAAGCATGGTATTGGCCCTATTATGTTTAGTACATTGTGGAACAAATATACGAGGGACAATACAGTGCTGCAGTGGCCGCTTACTGGCTTGTTCGATGAGCAGAAATAAAATTTCCTGCAGGACAAATTGTTTGCCAAAAGGAGTAGGCAGTCTATGTGTGGCAGAAGGAAGCAAAGCAGGGACGCATGAGAGCAGAGAAGGAGACTCGAAGGAGCCAGATGCAAACTGTAACACAGAAAGCAGTGGCCTATGAGAGGGAAAGGGTTGAGAAAGGTATGGAATGTGAAGATAGAAACTTCTGATTACAAACTGATAAATGTTATGTTGCTAGAGAGGAAGGTGATGATTTTGTAGAAGAAAAGTGCCCTTCTCAGAAACCAAGTGAATTATGAAGGTGTTGCCATGAGCGTGTTGTGTAGAAGGGGTCGCTACCAGCACATCCTCTAATGAAGCTACACACAGGTGAAAGGCTAGTCAGACACCAGTGTGCACATGACACAGGCTACTAACCCTAGCCGGTGGCCAGCGTGCTTTTGCCTTGCTCAGTAAAACTGTAACATTCTGTTCTGCCAGGGTTTAGCAGAAAAAAGAAAGACCTGAGACTCTGCAATGACACATCTTAGTTTCAAATAATTAGCTTACAACACATTCGACTTATTGGATTACATAAGTCTTCACATCACCTGTGCGCCATGCTTGGCAGTTTCAAATAAATCATTACATCCTGTAGCCTAGTTCTTAAACTAATTTTCAAGGAGGCTGCGAGAGAATATTACTGTGGCCACAATGATGCATTTCACGTTGTCAAGCTGAATCTCCCGAGAGTTCAGTACCACATGTAAAACTCATTTGATACCCACTGCGAAGTAGTTATTTTTTGATAAGCGAAGTGCACAAACTATTTGTCTTCATTTTCATTATTAATGTGAATGTGAGTCGCCCTTACAAAGAAGAACTGTTTCAGCTCCAGAGGTTCATTTATGCTGGTTGATGCAAACATTGACTGGGTTGGGCTCCATTTTAAGGCTCCAAGTACAGAATACAAACTTTCTATAGCTTGTAGGTCCATGTCAGACTTTTCTCCACCTGCACCGCACTGTGTGATAAAACACTGCAACAGGGACAGACCTGGAAATAAAATATTAAAGAGAAGAGAAGCACATGAGGTGTATCAGGGCACTCCTTTAAAAAACAAAACAAGAAACAGTGTGCAACACAAGGACAATGCAGCTTTGCAGCATCCCAGAGTTGTCCAATTCACCCATTGCACTTGGCAAAAGCTTAATGGGCTGCAGGGTTAAAGTGACCTTACATTCAGTTTGCGTTGATCCCTCTGTAAATCGGTAGATGCCCTGCAGCTCTTCCCCAAAAACAAGTGTGCATAGAAAGAGCTGCAAGTTAAACAACCACTGGCAAAGCCAGTAGGTCTGGCTTGGTCCGCCAGCTTTTTGTTATGGTTTATCTAAAACTTTATTGTTGGGGAAGCTGCCAGGGGTTTATCAATCTAATCAAATTATTAACCAAACACAAACAATGTTTTTTAGTTTTAAAAAAGGACACATTACCATAGTATTCCCAGGCACTGAAGGGAACTACTCCTGTGTGGGTCTGTGCATTGTGAAAGGGCAGCATGCTGTAACTCGTATTGAAGTCAGCCAATGACTGAAGTGGGCTGATACATTGCCCCTTGATGCATGCTTCAGTGGGTTTGAAAAAAAATGAATGACTCAACCACAGACAAATGTTGAAATGTGGGTTGAACCCCTTGTTTGTAACTATGACATACACATAACTTTTGTAAAATCAAAAGGTCTTGGTTAACACAGACCTAACAAAGCAAATATTTCTGCCATTGAATGCCAGCTTCTTGCCTTTAAGAAAGAAAGAGTAAAGGAGAAGAAAGAGAAAGGAAACAAAAGTGAAACAAGGGTAAAAGAAAGAGAGAAATGAAGAATGAGAGAAAGAGAAAAGGGTAGGAAAGGAATACAAACAAGGAAGGAAAGAAGGCAAGAAACAAATGAAGGAAGAAAAAGAAAAAAAGGGATTGAAAGAAGGCAAGAAAGAAAGATGGCACAAACAAAACATGGAAAGGAAGAAAATAGAAAACAGGAATAAAAGAAAGATAGAGGAAAGGAAGGAAAGAAAGATGGAAACAAAGAAAGATGGAAAGAAGGAAAAAGGACAAATGGAAAGATGGAAAGAAAGCAGGAAAAATGGATAAAGAAAGGAAAGAAAGGAAAGAGAAATAATGACAATTAAATGAAGGAAATAAAGAAAGAAAAAGAAGGAAAGAATTAAAGAAGCTAAGAAAGAAAGGAACAAAGAAGAAGAAAGAAATTTTAAAAAGTGTTACAAGTGCAGTAAATTAAATATGATAAAGGCCAGTTCTTTCCTGGACGACGCTTGTAATAGAACCATTGGTGAAATTTAGTCCAGAATAATTGTGTTCTGAAGAATTGTCCACATATGAATTCATATGTATAATATTGGAGGATGCAGGTTATGTACTGCATGCAGAGTAAAAAGAGCGTCATTCATTCAAAACTGTTTCAAATGAAAGCTTTGAAATACCAGAAGCAAGATAAAAAAAAAGGACGCTCCGAAAGGATTAAAAGCATTGGCTGGAGACAAGAACTGATTAAGCATGGAATGTGGCTTGTGGTCTCTTCTCGTATAAAGCATCCTGCTTTTCACATCAGGCTCAGAACACAAAGGCAGCACTGAAATATTTATAAAACAAAAACAGACAGTGAAGGTTACTACCTTGTGTGTGGATATGCTCATTGTTATAGAGAAAGATGCAGTCAAAGTGAAAATAACCAGTGACTGAAGTAGGCTGACCCTTGCTATCATGCTGTGAGTTGTAGTTGGAGGAAGTAAAATGTGAATGACACAACAACAGACTAATGGATATAGAGAGGCGGCTGAGTGCCTCTTTAGGTAGGTACATTATACATATAATTTTAGCAAAATCAAAGGTTTTGGTAATGCCAGACCTAAAAAGGTGCTTTGGGAGGTGAACTGGGAACACTAAGCCTAACAGATATACCATCACATATGGAAAAATGTGGGTCATTTATATTGGGACAGCCATTATTGGTGAATGTCTTGTGGTACAAAAGTCCTTGAACCTTAATGTACAGTTGTATAAAAGACATATGTTGATTCAAATAAGAAGAGGATATGTATGTACTACAGCTAGGGTGCATTCACAAAAAGAAGTAGTACTTCTATAAGTAATACACTCCCACAGAGGATTTTTCAGAAGGCACTACTTTTTGTGGTAAACATTAATCTACTATGTGCATATGACTCTAATTTGACAAGAATCTTAAAGTTGCATATTTTCATTTAACCCTAAGCTAACGGGATTTCTTCCGATGAAAATGTAGCCCATTTGCTTTTATGACAAAGGCTCAAAGGAATTTGTCCTTGTCAAAATTCACTTTTATAAACCCAGATAAAATATGATGCTATTTGAATGTTTCTTCACATCTAGTTTGCCACTTAACTTTTTGCACTAAGTTGAAATGCATAAATTGGATGCTTAATGGGCTTGTTTAATGGATGCCCAAAAATGTAAGACTTTGTGGGTTTTCCTAACATTTTCAGTGCCCATTCATTGACCACCAATCTACTAGAGATTACCCAAATTCTCATCCCTAAATCTTCTTTTTTTAACATAGGAAGACCAACCTTAGGTTCATTTATGGTTGTAAAATCCACCAATTTTGTTGTTAATAATGTATCTATAAATATATTTAAAAAGATTGAACTTAGTGTTAGTGTGTGGTACATTTGCGAGTTTAAAGGGTCAATACACAAAAACATTGAGTATGAGAAATGTTAGTCCTCTAGTGCTACTCCAAGTAATCATGGATGACTTTGTTTGATAAAACATCTAAAATGATAATACTGATGGAATATTCATTTGCAGTTAGTTTAGTAAATAGAAAGGAAAGGGCCATGTGCTTTTTGCATTTTTGCAAAAATGGATTTGGCAGTTTCAGGACCAATTCACTAAGTTAATTATGAGTGTTTTAGGTAGTACTTCTTTAGTACTACTTCATATGTGCTCATACATATCTTTGTGAACTTCAGAATTGTGAATGATATATTGTTAGACCTGGCATCCTTGGTGTGGTTTACAGCTTAACATTTTGCCATCAGACCTTCAGTGTTTGCTAACTTTATTTGTGTTGCCTTTTGGACTCTGCACATTTTACCACTGCTAACCAGTCCTATATGGGTTGTGTTCTCTGCTATAAACATGGTGATATTGGCTAATATCCAGTTGGCATATTTAATTTACTATAAGTCCCTAGTACGAGTAAAGTGCACTTGTGCCCAGGGCCTGTAAATTAAATACTACTACTGGGTCTGCAGCATGATTGTGCCACCCACTTAAATAGTCCTTTAAACATTTCTCAAGCCTGCCATTGATGAGTCTGTGTGTGCAGTTTTAAAGTGCCACCTCGACCTGGCAAAGGTAATCTTTTGTCGGGCACAAACCTTCCTTTTTCATACATATATCATCCTTAAGGCTGTCCCTGGAAAGCCCCAAGGGCAGGGTGCAGAGTATTTAATAAAGTTGCACTTGTACTTTTAAATTTTAAATACCTTAGTAGTAAAACAAACTCTTAAATTTGTTTTTTGCTGCTGCAAGGCCTATCTCTCTCACAGGATGGCATTGGAGTTGCCTTCATACATTTTATAACTGTAATTTCCAAAGGAGAAGAGATCACATTTTCATGTTTGGTGTCTCTGAAATCCTAATTATAAAGCCTACTTTATCGAGGAGTGGGATATATATTTTCAATTCTGAAAATGCCACTTTCAAAAAGTTGGAATTTGTTTGCTTTAGCCGTTTGATGCTTGCAGCCTGTCTTTGGTTACCTAGACAGCCACACACAGTGGGAGCTGAGGTGTGATTGGATGGGCCATCACTTGCAGGATCGGATGGAGGAGCTGTGCCCAGCCTTACTTATACCTGAATAGGCAGAGTACTGTCTCCATACATAGGGCTACATACTCCCTGTAGTTAGTCTGCAGCCAGGGCAGAGAAGGCAGGGCATCTGTGCACTTCAAAGGCATTCCTCCAGAAGCTTCTCCGCACTTCAAAGGCACAACTGGTTATAAAAAAGGACCTCAAACAGCACCACTTCAGTACACTTCTGAACCTGTGGATGCTCTGCCAGGAAGAAGGATTGCTGTGCTGCCTCAAGGACTGCTCTGAAAGAGCTGCTGCCCTGCTGTACTGACATGCTGTCCTCTTGCTCTTGCCTGAGTGAAAAGGAATGGACATGCATCACTTGAACAAGGAACCAAGAGTGACTCCAACAGATAGTTGGCTGGCCTCCTGACCTGAAGCCTCAGGGATATAACAGTTTTCCAATAACTTCAAATCTGCACCTGGGCACTGCCATCTGTGAGTCTACCATGCCAAGTGGTGCCACCCCAGTCCCGGACTCTTGGAAGTGGGCTTAAGGTGCTTTCACAGCCTCTGTGGTTCCAGCAGTACCGACGAATCTCCGAAGCTGTATGGTGCAATCCAGAGCAGCAGAGATGCATCTCTGCCACTGTGTGGATTGCACCCATCGTAAAGACTTTCATCAAATTTTTCCCAGTCTGGTGGACCAGATATCCACAGTTGTCACTTTACGCCTTTTGGAGTTACTTACTCTAAAAACAGTAAAATTCAGTATCTCTGGTTTTACTGAGTGGGCCTTTGTTGTTTTGGTCTTGTTTTATTTATTCAGTTAGGCTCCATTTTTCTTCCCTGGTGTGGGATCTTTTTGTGTGGTATTTTCACAGTTTTACTGTTGGAAGTGTTGCATGAATACTTTACACATTGCCTATAAGTTAGGCCTGAGTGCTATGTACCAAGCTACCAATGGGTTGAGCACAGATTAGTTTGGGGTTTGCTTGTGCTTTACCCTGACTAGGACTGTGGTTGCTGATTGGCCAGGGCTCATGTCCCAGTCAAACAGTCACCCAAAACTAAAATAGATCATAAAAGACGATCATGAAAAATTGCAGAATCCTGTTGAGGAATTTACAAAGTGATCAAATTATAGATTGCTAGTTTAGAAAATCAACATGCCACTAATACAAATGCTAGTTAAGAACATGTCTCTTTCCTTTTGTGTCATCTACAGAGATTAGCACCATGGTGACCAAATCATTTTCCGGCATTTATCTTGTTTACTGATTTTTCTTTCAGAAATTGTGGAGGAAAGTAATTATATATATAGGGCTCATCAAGTTGCCTGAGTATGCTATAATTATCAAGGCAGGCATACTGAGATAAAAACATTGTTCTCGAAGGCCTTGTAGAATTGTCAATTATTCAATGGGGCAGATAGGAATCCTGCTAGCGCTCCGTTAACTCTTCTATGTCCAGGTATAATATATTTTTTTTTTAAATAGACCTTGAACTCAACATATAAGTCTGAAATGCTTTTCCTCTGGGTTCATAAGTTCAATAAATTAAGGATGTTTTCTGCACATAAAAACTGCATTGGCTTAAGCACACACTTTTGAAAATTATACAGATGTGAAGAATTGGCATTTAAATTTGTAATATGAGCACACTGGAGCAGGCCACCCACCACACATTCACTGAGAAATTTGAAAGCCAGAGGCCTGTTGAGTACAGTAATGCTCAGACACCACGCCTGGTGAAATTTGAACGCTGGTTTTTAGATGAAACGATATGTTAAAGATGAAGAATGTCGAAATCGGAATTGGAATTTTATTTGCTTGGTATTACTTGGATGCAACTTTAAGAGTTTTCAGATCATGATGTTACTTTACTTCGGTCATAATAACCTTAAAAAGTACAGTACACGCATAAATAAAAACTAGCTCATAAAAACATCCGTTAACACAAGTTATAAATATATTACAATAAATCATAAACTCTAACATCTGCAAAGAGAAAATAGATTCGGCATGTATGAAGTTACGGCATTGGGAGGGCGAAAAATGCAGTTTTGGCAGATAAAACCTAAGGCCAAACTTTGATAATTATCAGCAAAAATTCATAAGACAAAATTACAGTATCACCAGTCAGAACTCATTTCCAATTGCTTACTTCCCTGGATAAGAGACCAAACAACTCTAGAAGAGATGATAAACGAGATTACAAATTACATATTAAACCAGTCATATAATTATCAGTGATCAGCTATCATTCTCAATTGCACAGTGGCCCAGATAAAAATCCAATAACTCTAAAGGGAATTCTGCAGCCGACTGTAACATCTCTGGCCTATGCCTACATCACGGACGATCTGACAGACCCAGTAGCGGTCGGCAGTAGGAATTACTGCAGGGCGGTGACGTGGGCAGGGGGAGGGGCAGGGTGGGTGGTGGTAATGTATGGATTACAGAGTTTTACAGGTAAGTAAACATTTAAATAAATAAAACGAATTTCGTTGCGCGCACTGCATCACATTTGGTGATCTCAAATTGAAATTAAACA
The DNA here is from genome assembly GCF_964261635.1 of Lissotriton helveticus. Lineage (NCBI taxonomy): Eukaryota > Metazoa > Chordata > Amphibia > Caudata > Salamandridae > Lissotriton > Lissotriton helveticus. Next base: position 870,092,254 of record NC_136068.1, on the reverse strand, counting down.
CAATAAGTTAAATCCCAGTGTTTTCCCATTGGAGAGCTAGCCTTGCCACAATGAAAAATTACTTTAGAGGTACTTCTCTGCCAGGACGTGGAAAACATTTACACGCTTTACATTTTAAATATCATACATCCTGCCCTATGGGCTTTTACGGTCTACCTTAGAGGTGACTTAAAATTACTAAAAAGAAAGGCCTGGCAACAGCTTTTTTTGCCAGGTTGAAATGGCAGTTTAAAACTACACACCTAGTTTGGAGCAGTAGGTCTGGAGACATTTTTTACAGTCCTACTTTAGCGGGTGGCTCAATGAGTGCTGCAGCGCGCTAGTAGCATTTAATTTGCAAACCCTGGATACAAGTGGTACCATATACTAGGGACTTACAAGTAAATAAAAAATGCCAATTAGGGGATGTCAATTGAAACATGTTTAGTGAGGAGAGTACAAGCACTTTTTCCACTGGCAAACTCAATCAAGGTGTGCAAAGTCCTATAGCTCGCAAAAACGAGTTCTGAAAAAGAAGGTAAAAATCTGGGGGAATACCACACAAAAGATTGTAATTTCCAACTGTTTGGAAAATACCAATGTAAGCAATATACTTATTTTTGCTTATTATAGGTGCTTCACACCGTTTTAAATCTAGACAGTGTGACAATCAAATGATGTTTCAAAGTTCTACCTGCATTAATTAGAGGGGAACGTTTTAATCGGTCATAATCTAAAATTTGAACCTTTCTCCCATTTGATCTGTCAATGTACCCATCACCAGTTCCCAGTGTGTTGCTCTTTATGGGCGAAAGAAATTAGCATATTTTGATAGGTAACTGTTATTTTGTTTTCTGCTTGTAACAGTTGATTTGCAATTCACTATCTGTAAACCCGTGACGCCAATTTACCTATTTCTTTATTGTCCTTTACTAATCACCTACGTAAAACTCTTTTCAAAAGTAATAAAAACAGAATAGCATGATTTTTTTAATGTAGAATAATGATAAATTATAATAGAAAATGAATGATACTGAGCAATACCAGCATCAGCTCAAAATCTGCAAAGAAGAGATTAAGATTCTGCCAAAAGTGATGTTTCTGTATGGATATTTATTCCCTTTATTCCCTTAACCGCATGCATACGGCGTCTTTTTTCGCCCTGCGCGGCTTTTTTTTAAAAAGTCGCGTTACATGACGAGCTCAGCTCGTCATCAGCGTGCGAGCGGCACAACTCATGACGAGCTGAGCTCGTCATGAGCGTCGAAGCGGTTAAAACAAATTGTAACATTTTGCAGAAGACATTAGCTCTACATTGCCTTCTGTATTTTATATGTTGATCGCCACATACATAATTCTTGCTTTGCTTTGTTTCAAATAATGGATTTTTTTAGCTACAATTTGCAGTTGTTTTAATTCTTTGCACTTTGGTGTTCTTATTAGGATGGAGAATGACACAAGAACGCTTTCCCATCAGATCTCTGGGACATTTCAAGGCAGCCTCTGGAGACTATAGTGTTACAGTCTGACATTGTAAAACTGGTAATTTGAGGCGACCCGTCTTCTCGACCCCGCCTAGCAATTGCAGATATCATCTGCACAGGACTGGGCTATTAATTTGTCACAACTGTTCTTTCATGGCATAAAATAACAATACAAATATTGATCCCATTCTCCAATAAGAAATTACAGGTTTATTTCTCACTGCTGTTCTGCTGCTTGACCTAAAAAGCTGCAATAAAAACAGCATTGGTGCAGAGCCAAACATGACGAGGTCACAACAGCTGAAGATCTGGTGCATGTTTAACTAATCACATGACGTTTTGCACAGTATTTAGACATGTGCATTCTGAATTATGGAGGGAGTGAGAATGATTGTCTGTTTCACGTTGTGTCCCTTGCTAAAGAAGGGGAAGTCATAGATCATTTCACTGAAGTCGATCCAAAACTGCGAATAACCCAAACTGGGACACGTCACCAGAGGGTTGGGTAAAGGCCTAGTTACTAAATGCTTGATACTAAGGGATTATGCGGAGGTGTGGAGGGGGTTATTCTTGCGCAAAGTCTGAATACACTTTATGAGCAGGGATTTCAAGAATACAGCCTCTAGCTTGTAAGTGGTTGTTTTGTGCGTCTTGACAGGGTGTGTGAGTACCAGGCTTGTTATAAATTAGTGTGAGGCCTGGTCCATATCCTAACGTGGGGCCCTCTGGATAGTTCTTCTGTTGTTACCGTGATGCGATAAGCAGCATTTTCCCTAAGGATTTAAAAAAAATGTACTTCAATGAAAGAGACAAACATGGTACCTGGCACCACCTGGTTGTATGAGCAGACAAACGTCCTCTTTGTTAATTAAATTGTGGGCAAGCTTGCAGTTAAAAATGTATACATAAATATTACCAAAGGAGAATGAGGCCCTGAAACGCAAGGACCTGGGCACATTGCCCCCTTTGCCACCTATCTTGTGACGGCCCTGGAAGTGACTAAGAGGCAGACTGCAGCAGGGCAAACGTTTGGGATTGTTGGAGTAGTTAGGTGGGTTGCAGAGAGGGTCATGCGATTGTTGAGGCAGTCTGGGCTATAACCAAATGTATCATACCAAAGGCATAGTCCTGCAGTAGTAGTATTTGATGGTACTCGTACAGAATGGTAATTTGTTGCAATTTGTTGCAAGGCCGGTTCTCTCAGGGAGATTTCTATGAAGTTTTCCAAAAGATGCTGACAGGGAGCAAAGGAACCGCACGAACATGAACTTCTGATATGCAGCTGTGTATTTAGAGTTGGTGAACTTCTTGTATTTTCCTTTTTTATATGCATGTGAGGTCTCTATTTTTTTACAATAAGAATGCATACACATTATATGAATATATGAGGTTCATTATTGCAATCTACATCTCAGACCAAGTGACAATTTATTTATTTATTTATAAAGCGCCAGAATCTACCCCGAAGGGGCATCTCTGTGCTCCTGGACAGGCATCAGGTGAAAAAGCTGTCTTCTAAGAATCAAAAGCAAAAAAAATGAAGATAATCAGTACACTGTCTTAATTGCAAGGGAAGCTTATTCCAGTGGTAAGGACCCAGATAAGAAAGGGCCTTCCCACCCTGTCTGGCTCTTTTGATCCTAGGTACCTCTAGTAAGGATTTGGATCCTGAGTGGAAGGGCCTCCGCGGGGCATACAAAATCAATTTGTCGACAAGGTATGCAGGACCGGACTTAGACAGGGCCTTGAATATTGTACAGCAGCCTTTGAACTGCACTCGCTCCTGTATGGGGAGCCAGTGAAGGTGATAAAACAAGGGCCGGGAAACAGTTCTTAAGGGGGCATTTAGGATCAGGCGAGCCGGCTTGTTTTGAACCACCTGTAGTGTATCGAGAGCGGCCTCATTTGCAGAGACCAACAAACCATTACAATAATCCAGGCAACTTAAAATAAGTGCCTGGGTCAGTGTTTTCCGGGTTGAGTCTGGGAGCAAGGGAAGAATGCGGTGCAACAGGCCCAGCACATGAAAACAGGAGCCGGCTGTTTGAGCGGCGTGCTTCTTCATGGTAAGAGCCTGTTCTAGGCAAACACCTAGATTTTTAACACAGGATTGCGGAACGGGAGGAGTGCTCAAGTATGTTGGTCACCAATTGGGGGTCCTTAGTAGTTGGGCCTCACCAAAAAGCATGATCTCCGTATTTCCTACATTGCACTGTAGAGAATTGCTCCTCATCCATTGCGAAATCCTTCTCATTTCAGAGGAGAAGGTAGCCTGAACTTCAGGAGTAAACTTTGCAAAAGAAAAGAGCAGCTGAGTATCGTCGGCATAGGAGGTGGCGATAAACCCACAACTCCTTAACAGATTGGCCAAGGGGGCCACATAGATATTAAACAGCGTCGGGCTCAAGCAAGAGCCCTGTAGCACTCCCTTGGTCAGTTCCGTTACCGCCGAACGATAAGGACCCAGTTTGATCGCCTGCGACTGAGAGGATAGAAAACTCGTCAACCATTTATGGGCCTCATCTCTAAGGCCTATCTCCTGCAATCTCCTGAGCAATACCTGATGGGAAATCGTGTCGAATTTGGCGGATAAGTCCAACAGCACCTGAATCGTGGAGTGGCCTCTATCTAGGGTCATCCTGATGTTGTCGGTGACCGCTAGTAGGGCAGATTCTGTGCTGTACTGAGGCCGAAAACCTGATTGGAAAGGATCAAGGCTACCCGTCTGTTCGACATGCTTTGAGAGATGAGTGTTTATATGTTTCTCCATTGCCTGCATCTACCGCTCCAACCTCCTAATCACTGAACTTCTGGCCAAACCGACTGACGTCTGCGAATATCTTGCCCTATCTGTCTGCAACAACACCTCCCTTCAGTGTAGACTGCACATCTTTTACCACCCTCCTGGCAAGAATGACACCTTCATTGACTACCTCATGGAAATCATCACAGCCAAGGCCTTCCAGAACGCCAATGAGACATTTTTCTTGGCGACTTCCACTTGCACTGGAACGACCCCAAGGACCCGCAGGTCAACGCCATCAGAGACTTCTTGGCTGACCAAGCCCTTACCCAAACCTGCTTCCTCCCTACTCACTCAAAAGGGGCCACTCTAGACTGGATCATCACCAAGGAATCTACGGTTAAACTCATTTCCATTGATCCCTGCGACTGGTCTGACCACCACGCTATCACCTTCTGTCTTCCTGGCACCCACAAGTCATGGACACCGCAACCAGTGATCCCCAAAAGATTGATCAGGGAAAACACGAACCTGGATCACGAGAAATTGGCTGCTCGCTTTGCAACTGACCTCCCTCCTCCCCCCCATATTACCTCGGTCGACAACCTCACTGAACACTATTCCTCAACGATATCCAATATGATTGATGACCTTGCCCCGCTAAAACTGAAATGAACACAGATCAAAGACAGGAACCCTTGGTTCAACGGATCCCTTAACAATGAGAGGAGGTCTCTCTGACAAACAGAAGGGAGCTGGAAAAAGCACCCTACCGCCGACCATCTTAAACTTCTCCGACAGGCCAGAAACGCCTACAACAAAAAAATCATTAATTCTAAAAAATAATTCTCCAGAGCTGAACTGGATAATGTGAAGAATAGACCTCGCAAATTATTTGAGCTGGTCAAACACCAATCAAATAAACTTGCCAAATCATCCAAGGAAACCCCTATTTTTACAATCACATGGGAACAATTCTCCTCCTTCTTCTGTGATAAAATCTCTGCCCTAGGAAAGGAACTCATATTTGCTGCCAATTCCCAAACCCTGCCTGTTCCACATCCCCACTCAGCGCTGCCCCCACAGCCTTCCCCCAAAAACCAAGCTTCATGGTCCAACTTCAAAGTCTATGATGAACACTCGATCTATAAAACTCTTTCCTCCCTAAGCCCCAACAATCACTTCAACGACCCTCTCCCTTCAAATTGCCTTGCCGCTGTTTCTCAGGCTATCATCCCATTCTGGACTACCATAATCAACTCCTCTCTCCTACAGAGATCAATGCCTGACTCTCTCAAAGCCGGCCAGGTGGTCCCCATTCTTAAAAAACCCACTTTACATCCTGCCTCTCCTGACAATTACAGAACTATCTCTAACATCCCTCTCCTAGCTAAAGTGCTGGAAAAAATGTGTTAAACAACAGTTAAGCCAACACATCGCTAACTTCCACCTTCTAGACGACTTGCAATCTGGTTTCAGACTTGGGCACAGCACGGAAACCACACTCCTCCACATTGTCGAATATTGCCCTTTAAGCCCTTGACCAAGGCAAAACCTGTCTCTTGATCCTCCTCGACCTATCCTTGGCTTTTGACACGGTTAACCACGAAATTCTCCTGAATTGCCTCAATCTTAGGATGGCCCTTGATGGCACGGTGCTGGCCTGGTTCCGATCCTTCCTCCAGAACCGCTCGCAGAGAATCCTGATCAGCGGCAACCTATCCGCCCCCTCTCCGATCACAGTTTGAGTCCCCCAAGGATCAACCTTATCCCCTACCCTTTTCAATCTGTACCTCGAACCGCTCTCAGAGGTGCTGCGCACTGCCAATATCTCCTACCACATGTATGCCGATGACACACAGCTCTACTTCAATATCTCTTCCCCTGAGGATATCTGTTCCCTGAATGAAGCCTTAAATCTAACTGTTCACTGGCTCACATCCAACCAGCTCAAACTCAATGCCAAAAAAACAGAGTTTCTCTTAATCTCACCACCTAACGCCAATACAGACATTCAAGCTTGGACCAAGGCTATCACAGCGCTAAACTGCTCTCCTACCATCGTTGACTCTGCTAAATCCCTGGTAATTACCTTAGACGGCAACCTGAACATGCGGGGCCATATCAACCTGATGGCCAAAACCGCCAGATTTCACCTGAACTACCTACGAAACTTGAAACCTTTCCTCGACCCTCCTGATCTAAAATCAGCTATCCAGGCCTTAGTCATCTCTCGACTAGAATATGGTTGCTCCACTCTCGCAGGCCTACCCAAGACCTCTCTGGCCCCCTTGAAAGCCTGCCTCAACGCCGCCGCCAGACTCCTAACTGGCTCCAAGAAGTTTGAACACATCTCGCCCCACCTTAAAGCTCTAAACTGGATTCCTCTCGAGGCCAGATTCCAATTCAAACTGGCTTGCATCACCTACAAGGCCCTCTATTCCAAGTCCCCTGCTTTTCTCGCACAGAAACTTGTATTATCAGGAGGAAGCAGAAACTCCTGGTCCGCCAGTGACCTTTTGCTCCAACCCGCATGCTTCAATGAAAAAAGAACAAACATCCGGGCTTTCTCTGGGGCCGCTCCAAGAATATGGAACTCACTCCCACCCGCCATTAGAAGGATATAGTCTGTTGCCCACTTCAAAAAAGAGACCAAATCGTTCCTATTGGGCAAATTCATCTCCTAAAGCTCACACTACAATCACCCCCTCAACCTGCCTTTGCCTATCATCATTGCACTTTTCCGTGGCTGCCTTCCTTATGTTACCCACCCTGCACTTCGAACTACCCTCTGGGTGATGAGACTGCTTTTCTAGTTCATCGCATCGCTTTTGCTCCTATCCCGTATAGTAGTCAATTTTTATGATTGCTTTGTTTTACCATATACTGTTTCTATTTGTTCCTTTATCCCTGGACTCTCCTCCCCCCTTGTTATATATTCCCCTGATTCTACTGTAAAGCGCTCTGATACCCTCACGAGTCTGGTTCGTGCTTTATGAAACACTAAATAAATGAATAAATAAGGAGAGAGATAGGACGAAGATTAGAGAGCTCACTCAACGGAGCTTTGGTGTTCTTGCGGATAGGCATGACCTGTGCTGCTTTCCATTCCAAAGGAACACAGCCCTCTCTCAGGGAATGATTGAGAAGGTAGGCAATGGGGGGTGACAAGTGACAAGCAAGGGAAGCCGTGACCTTTGCCGGAATGTTGTCTAGAGGTGACCCTGATTTGACGGTGCATATCATTAATTCTACCTCTGGCTGTGTGACCGGGGGAAAAGTTCTCAGCAATTGGGTGGCTGTTTGCACGGATGTATCGGGAGGCATGATGGTTGCTAGCTGCCTTCCCAACACATCTATTTTATCGTAGATAAGCTACATTTTTTGTGTGAAGAAGGTTCCGATGTCATCACACAGTTTTTGTGTAGGAGCCTCTAGATTGTCACATGCTTTTGGGTTTATAAAGGACTGTAGGACAAGGTATAGCACTTTACTATTATTTAGGGCCTGATCTAGTTGAAGTGCTATATGGACTTTTCGAGCTGCTCTAATTTTCCCATGATAATCGGCCTCGTTTTTGGGCATGAAGCAGAGGGGAATACCACGCATTCTGGGTGCGCTTAGGAATACTGAGCACAGATTTCAAAGGCGCTAGCTGGTCAATAGCACTGGAAACTGCCAGATTATACCTGGCGAGAGCCTTCTCTATGTTTTCTGATTCTAAGAACTGAGGTTCTACAAAGGAAGCTTGGAATCCCTCCAAGGTAACTCGCTTCCATTGTCTCCGAGAATAATGCATAATGGGATTAGTATTAGCTGTCTTCCTAGGGACCTAGGAATAAGAAGCGGAGTGGGGGGTTAGAAGTGCATTACTTCCCAGGCCACACATCTTCTCATGGGCTGGCATGCAAAAAGATGTTGATGAAAGCATATCCTGTCTATTTATATGGCTGGTAACGTGCATTAAAAGACTGGTTGGCACCAGATACTTACATCTGGGCCCCATATTACATTTTTTCCATAAAACCTATAGAAATACATGCCCCATCATCTGCTATAAAGTCAATTGTGTTGCATTCATATACAAGTAAGTGTGTTGCTGGTCACTGAGAGTCCGCGACACGGGCCTTGTTGATGCTCTGTAAATGTTGTTAGGGCGCTGGCAGGCTTCAAAGGTAAAAGGTATCACACATTCCAGAAACACTCAATTCAATACAACTCATGCTGGTTTTGACCCCTTTCTAGACAATATTTCTCCTGAGTTACGACATTCATTATATGACAAGTTCCATCTATGGACTCTTCCTTTAAAATCCTGTGTTGTGCCACATAGAGCAATGCAGTGGACAGTGATGAATTATGTGACTGTGCTATTTCAAATAAAACAAAACATCAACCATTTGATATTGTCTTGCCCAAAGCATTGGTTTTTCACAGGAAATGGCTTACTCCCTTATTCAGCACTTACAATGTCTTGCTTGAGGCAGACTCTCTAGCCCTGTGCTATTGGACGGACCACCCGCTAATCTATGGTACAGTTTCCATGTATCTTTGGAGTGCTTGGGCTCATGACTGGGAAACTGAAGAATAAGGAGAAGCCAGGCTGACTTTTTATTTTTATACTATCTTAGCCGTGTTGTGCATCAATAGAGTCTATTGTGTTTCTGTAACTTATTATCTTAGTCCTGATAGTTGAGGGAAGGCGAAAGTCAGGACTGGATCTTATATTTTTATCTTTGTTTTTTGCATGGATAATTTTTATCGATTTTATTGTGGGTCACTGCTAGTCTTTACCAATGTAAGCTACCATGAACATCTTTGTGATTTTAACGTTGAATAAGGTATATTGTTACGGCAAATACATTCAAAATAAAAAAGAAGAAAGATTCAAATGAAAATTGTATAACTAATATGTGCAAGCGATTGTTTCTATTCTTCTCTTTTTATTGCCCAATTGCGTTTTTAAACTTCCCAGCCAGGCCTCGGGCACGTTTAATGATCAAACAAGCACATAACACATATCAGTTAAAACTAACAAGCTAAGTTCAAAGGGCATATCATATAGTGCAGAAGTGCACATTTCTTTCCACGAAAAAAGAAGATATTTTGACTAATCAGGCAGCCATAAAATTATTTTTTCAGATAATCAAATATCCATTAAAGATAAACCACATTAAGAACAATTAAAACATATCAGGTATAAAATATGGAATAAAACACAATTCATCACACACAAAAGTAACATATAAAAGCACTACAGTTTCAAAGGGGCAATCTTTACTAAAAACACACACTAATCCTATTATAAAGTGGGATTTTAGTATCACATAAGAATTTTGTAATGTCAACAGTGTGGCTCATTGATCTGAATGGTTGATGCTGATAAATTACCAAGTTACAGATCGACACAACCACTAACATGAAAGTCCTCTCATGATGATCTGCAGAGCAACGTGTATGCCCCGAAGCCACCTCTCACCTCTTCCCCTCAGTGTTTTGTTTTACTCAGGTTCTCGGTGAAGCCAACTGAAGGAATGGGTTTGTGATAGAGTACTGCTTCGAAGGGTGATGAAAGATTTATTGAGTTGGATAGTGCTGTTTCTTGGAGATGTATTAAAGGGGGAATATATATCCGTGTCAATGAAGCTTAAAGCCCAGTCATTCTCTCTCTCTCAATACCTCCCCTGGCCTTCCCAATGACACCTACCAATCATTGTCCTTGGTCTTACCTTCACTTTTCAATCTTTAACTTGTAAGGCACATAAATGTGCTTTAGCACTAATATTCCCCTATGCCGTCTCTACAATGTCCTGGAGCTAGAACAGTAAACAGCACAGTTATTATCATCCCACTTCAGTAATTAGTTGGATTTAATAGTAAAAATAGTAAGCATTCCTCTTCACTTGTTGAGGATATCCTGGACTACTCGATCTCCAAGAGTGATGTTTTTACTCCAAAGATTGGGAGGTTGAGTTGTCCCCCTTTCCAGGAATTATAAATCTAACTAACTAAACTATTTTCTGTAAATAGCAGTGCAATAATTCTCACACTGCTTTTGTAGCAGTGTCCTTTTTGAATAGCTGCAAGGCTCTATGCTTCCAAATACTGTGGGGCAGTCTCATGATCTTCTACTTAGTGGGCTGTTTCTTACATCTCAGGAGTCTTTTGAATGTCTTGCTTCTTAATAAACAAAGTTCTTAGTTAAATTTTATGTGAAGGTGGAGTTTCCATTTTCTAGGTGAGTTCCTTTAAGAAGGATGAGGGTTCTAGGATCCCTGCGGTGCCACTGGAAATCTCCATAGGACAAGAAATTCTTCTCAGCAAAGCACGGTCTGCCAGTGAAGGAATCATGAGGCAAAGCGTTTTTGGGAGATTTTGTTGTGTTTTTTTATTCTCAAAGATAGAAACTCAAAACCCAGAGGAACAAACACTGTGGCACCTTCAAGGTCTGAGGAAGCTCCTTAGTATTTTTAAAGCAAAATCCAAGTTTGTTTTTAAAGAAATATGCGCCTAATGATACAATGACGCCAGGCATTTAGATGCCAAGTTAACCAGATATCCAGTAGGACAGTACTAGACTGGGTAATAAAGAGAAAAGGCTTGCAAATGTTTGTGAGGAATCTATAGGTGAACATGCAGATCAATGTACAGACATGCATGGTTCATTAAGGTTCTTTAAATAGATCATATACTCTGCAGGTCATGAGCTTGACTCCTCCTAAGGGACACTCAGCTAATGACACATAGCTCCTTCACTCCTTCATTGACCTAACACCGAGTACCCAGATCAAGTTTAATGTCTGCATGACTCAAGTCGTCCACTGGGTGAAGACAAACTGTTTGAAACTGAACACTGACAAGACTATACTAGTGCTCTTGGGGAACAAAACTTCACCGTGGACTCTACCTGATGGCCAATGAAGCTAGGACCAAGACCCACCACCCATTCCAAGAACCTTGGGATAGTTATCGACAGCAAACTTGACATGACTGCCCACATCAATGCCATCACTGTCTTATGCTTCCATATACTGATGGTGCGGAGGAAGATTTTCAAATGGCTCCCAATCAGCACCCAGAAAAATGTCACACACGCCTTTTTCACAATAAAGCTGGACCATGGAAATGCCCTCTATGCTGGGATCAACAAAAATCTCTTCCAAAGTCTGCGTACTATTGGAAACATGATGGCTGGAATCCCTTTCAACCCCCATGCCACACTCACATCACACCAGACTGGCTGCCTATACACAAATAGGCACAATTCAAACTCCTCCTCCACACTTTAAAGGCACTACGCACCACTAGCCTGGGTAATTGTTACATTTGTGGCTACCAGCGCCTAGAAGTGGTAGACATACTGCATTTATCGCTATTAAATAAGCAAGTTACTTTTATTATTATTTATAGCATATGTATGCGAAAAGCCTTCCAACAATTCAGTTGCAGTAAAAATTGCCTCATTTGTATGTTATTGAGTTGAACTTGACACATCACTGCATGAAGTGGAGAAAAATATCAGACCCTGACATCAATTTCAAAACCCTAAACACTTACACTACTGATGTCACTAATAAAGAACACCATGATATTCAGAATTCTGTTGTGCAGTCAGACAGTTCCTCAACTAATGATCTTGCTATGTTTTCACGCGACTGACTGGCTCTTTGGGGACTTGTTGGATCTAAAGCAGAAACAAGTCTCAAGTGTCCACAAATGGATTCATCCAATTTAGAAAACCCTCAAAGGATGTGCCCAGCAGTGAACATGCGCTGGTGTAAATTAACAAAATTGCTCTTCCTCATTGTTGTTCTGTGCAGACTATTGAGAAATGTCCTCTTTCTGAATTTGTGTTGAGTTCTAAATATCAGATATTGATGCTAAACATGCAAACAGAGCTGGAATATATGTTCTGCAAATGTTCACCTAATTTGGGGTGATGACACCTAGTGATGAAGCTGCTTACATTTTGCACTCCCCTGATCCCCCATTCGGTGGCATAACATTAACCCCCGCCATGCAGATGGACCCTGAGTTCTAGGGGACTCCCTCTGGCACTGTGCAGGGGTGGTGGGCTCCTGGCCTGAAAGCTCCTGAGGATGGTGGGGCCTAAGGCTGGGGGGGGGGGCTGAGGCCCTCCCTCTACTTTGCAGGGGGCCCCTCAAGTTTCATCACTCACTGCTCCCTGCAACAGGAAAAGTTTTAGAAATGGCTTGCACATCCTTGCGCGATCTTTCCGCTAATAAAAGCGAACGAGTTTGGAAAGTAGGACAGCACTTCACCAAGAGGCATGAGCATTTCATTGGCAAGCCCTCCAAGTCCTGCCAAAGTGACCTTGGCTGGTGGAAAGATGACAGAGCGCTTTCCCGGCTGCACCTGACAGCAGTGCTATCGCAGCATATTTGACAAATCGCTCGCATTAAATCGGGGGGCACTCTCGGCAGCACCAGCGTCCCTATCCATCAGTCCTGATTACTACACAAATGTCAACCATGGCACCCAGCGCATTTGTCAGAGACAGTAAAAAGCAGTTGTTAGTGAGAGCGCTACTTGTCATACTAATGGAGTAAAGCATGTTGTGTTGCGTGCTGTAGCAGCAGGCAGATTTGCAGAAAGCTTAAAATCGGAAAATTCATTTATACAGAAGTTTATTTCATTTTACATTGTACAGTGGTGTAGACTGCCTTCGACAAATCGCGTCATTTCTTCTTCCAGCCTCTCTCCTGTAGAGAGATCTGCAGCTGTGGCATCCTTTCCTTATAGATCACAGGATTTGGATCGTTGAAATTTGCAGGCACAAGAGAAGACTTTCTGGACGACCAGAAAGCTTAAGCAGGAACATTTCATCTTCATCCTTTCTTTAAAATAAGTGTGTGCAATTTTCTGTTCTGATGCATATTGGGGCCAATTCACGTGCGTTTTAATACAACCAACCATATAGTTACGTATGTCTGTATGTTTATATCTGAAATTTGGATTTATAGGGCGAGCTAGTACCCGGGGGTGTCTAGACGCTGCGGCTCCCCATGATGTACTAACCAGAGAGGGTATTTATGATGCTGTAACAGGCTAGTTGTTAAAGAGCTGCGTTTTGAAACTTTACGAAATGCCAGTCTATGGAATATTTGTAAATTGTGAACCAAGTCCCAAGGCAGGGCCGTGCTTTAAAGGGTGAAAGGCGAGCATACAGTCAGCAAGAGATGGGGGAGGCCGCTTGGTCCAGGGAACAGAAGGGAACTGCTCACTGCACTACTGATGTAGTATTCTTTAGAGAGATGTGTCTTCAACTCTTTCCTAAATTATGACAGGATTTGGATGGTCCGGATGGATAGAGTGATGCTGTTTCAGATTTTAAGTGCATAGATGGACAGGTTACCTTTTTTTTTTTTTTACAATTAGTTGTACTGGCTACAGTTGTTCCAAGATCCAGCAGAGATGGGGAGGTTGTCAGTCATCGCGGCTCTGGAGTGGGTGCATGTCATTCTGTAATATTCTGTATATTAGGAAGCCACTACTCTTCAGGTCTGGAAATCCTCTACTTCACATAATCTGTTGCAAAGCCAGTTTCCTGTAACCTGTTTAGTAACAGTTTGTTTAATGCAATTCTTAGTAGCCACTCAAATTTCTCGTGTTTTTTTACATCTTCTGCCAAAGGTGTGATTACTTATTTACTGAAAACCAGTACACTGGGACAACATTTAATGCAGACAACTGTATCATTGTGGTCCTTGCATTTTTGTTGAAGCAACGTTGCTGTGTCCCTAACGCTTTTCCACTACTTACGTTTTTCTTGCAAATATTATATTCATCAGTGGGATCTATAGTCTGGAAAACTCCCCCAGCTTCTTGTGTCTAGTACCATGGTTCTAGAATCAATGCTGTTGGCCGGAGATCATATACCAAGACGGTATTTGTTTGAAACATAAGTGTGCCCTCCTTATCCCTTTCTCAGTTCTCAAATTTTCATCTACGATTTTCTAAGAGAGACCACAACAGTATTATCCATCCATTAGCTCATGTGAAGTTTTTCATTTTTATGATACTATTGATTGGGGTTGTTGATGAGTTGTCAGATTACTAATTGCTTTTGTTTTTCAAAGTAAACGCTGAAGGTCAGTGCGGCTGAAGTCTAGGATAGTTCTTCCACACCAGGTCCTCCCAGTTGCAAAGCTGCTTGAAAGCCTTTCTGTTATAGAAAGCCTTTTGGTCCAAATTGATGGCTCCCAACTTCACTGTGTGGCACCAGAGCATACGCCGCCAGAGCCAAATGCAAAATCTGTTGATCGTGAAATCTGAAAAATGTTGGAACCCTAGCTCGATTCTATGGGCAGCTGTCGAAGTTTATATAATAAAAGTATTGGTAACAATTCAATTGCAAATGGCGGTAAGGCACGCTTTTTTTCATTTCACAGGGAGTGCCTAGTAGTGGTGAAAATCATGAAATGAAGAAATAATGTTAGTTGTTACAGTCAGGATTGTGAACTCTAAACTGCTGCACTGTGTGTGCTATTGTTACAAAGAGGTATGGGTGCGTGTACATTTGTACTTCATATTAACTTGCTCCCCACTTGGGCGACATGATTTGGTTGATGAATGTGTTCCAGATGAAATGCCTTGCTTTAGGATTATATATGGATTATGTGTGTGAAATAAAACTGTAATTTTGGTCAGAGAATGTCAGGCTATAACACTGGTATTAAAACATGTGTGGCTAAAACACTTAATAGAGAGACCTTTACAAATTGTATTGCTCAAATGTTTGAATCTCCATAAAACAGCTTAGTTGGCTCACGTGCCAACCGCACAGTTTTGTGTCTGACCTGGAGGCCACCGGTTTGTAATCGATTAAGATTCCTCATTGGATTACTTCATTTGGTGCAGAGGCCCCTGGTTAACTTGTTGGTCACGTGTACCAATCCTGGAAAAATATCTCATTTGTTTATACTCTCGTAAATATCTCAATGTAACTTGCAGTTTTTATCTCAGTAATTTCTTATGAGTTGGGCTAAATTGGTTGGATAGTAATAAGCACCTGTTATCAAGTGCCAAAGCCACATCTGCTTGTAAACATAACACATGTATGCACAGTGTAGTTGTTATGATGAACTGGCAATGAAAATACATGTTAGTGTTGTTAAAGGAAGCTTAAAAATGAATGCATGCTCATTATAGACATTAGGATTGTGGTGTACACTTGTACTATCCAAAATAGTGTTAAGCCAGAGTCGGAGGTTAAAACACACAAACAGGGTTGCACTAGAGGTGCTGCAAGATGGACACCTTTTTTCTCAGGTTTCAGGTAGCTCCCCTTACCCGGGCCCTATCTCAGGTCTGGGGCTGAGTAGGAGTCAGGCTGCTGCTGGCCTTAGGTGTGGTATGCATAGCCTGCTCAGAGCTGAAACCATCAGTGACAGTCATATGTGAATCTTTGGATTTGTGGGCCTCTTCCTTGCCATCTTTAGTGAAGTTGAGAGAAGACAGCAGCCGCCCAACCAGGATGGGCTGCGCCACACACAGAGGAGAAAAGAAGATGCAGGGCCCTCAGGTATGCAACAGGCTTTGGGAAACTCTGGGCTCAGTATAGCTGTCGGCGGGTGAGAATACAGAAGAAAATATCCACCTGGAACAGCAGGAGACGAGCCCCAGGCCATTGGTCAGCTTTCTTTCACATAACCTGAAATTCTAGAATTCAGGGCCATGGTATTAGCTGTGCATCCATCTCGGGGCTTACACAAGGTGAGTTGACAATGATACCTGTCTTGAAAGGCTTACAGAGGTCCAAAGAGTAGACTGAATGCATGAATATACTCATTAGAAATGGTCCTGGATATTATACATTGGAGAGAGGAGCACAAAGAGCACAAAGAGAAGACAGTGGGCAGTATAAAACAGGGAAATAGGAATTAAGACAAGGAATTTCAAAAAGTACTCTATTACCTATTACTTCGACGGCCCGGCTACAGGCCAAAAAGCAGAAATTGGAAATGAAGCAAAGGAAGTCCTGCATACAAACCCTGGGTCGGCACCTGTTATTGAACTCAAAGTTTTAGAATCATTTGTTCAGGGCAAGATGCAATCTGAGGTGTTGCCCAGTGAAGCTAAAATCCATATAGTGATACACACACACTCATTAGGTTTCTGACAAGAGAGGCACTAGGATTGGAGCAAAGCTTCCAGGTCCTACCAGAGAAAACTAATATTTAGGGCAGCTGTGAAAAAATCAAACCTTCTTGTGAAGGCGCATGTCTTCCAGGTTGAGAGTCCACCCGCACTCCTTCGGAGCCTTGGGCTTCAAAAAGCTAAAAAGGAACTGACTGAAAATGAGCTTCAAACATCCATCTGGTTTCAGAATAGGATGACGAAAACCATGAAGGTTACTTTTTTTCTTAACCAGAGGCTACCCTAGAGTTTCTTCAGTCACGTACGGAGGGAAAAGTGTCTAAATAATGATTTGCTGTTTGTTTTCTGAGGTGTTGGGCTCTATCTAATAGCCGTTTGGTTGCATTTCTTTCTTTCTGTGCTTAGTACTGAGAGGGTGCTGTATCACCACTTCCTATGGTATCTTGGTCGTTTGAATGGGATGACGGTTCATTCACCCTCCTTTTCTTGCCCTTAACCCTTTGGACTGGGATGGCTGGTTACCGCATATGAAAGAAATAATGGCAGGAGACATATTGGGTGTTCATTCAAACCGTGAATAGATTGTCTTGCTTTTAAATTGGGGCTGCTACTGAGCGTTCTATTTACCGTTGGGGATGACTTCTAAAAATAAAAATAGATTTAACCTAAAAACAAACATAAGCAATTGGTAATGATTTAGAAGCACATACATACATTATTCACACCAGTGAAGTAATCAGATTGTACACTTGAATATAGGCTACAAGAATGTTGAGGGAGGTATGGATGTACTATTCTTGTCTCCATACACATGTATCTTGAAGACATATATATTTCGCCAAAATACATAGATGTGGATTGGGTATAGAATAGATATAATATAATAATAGTGCCCCACGATATCCTGGCCTCGTTATTTAGGAGCCATGCTGAGTAATCATATTGGCCTATACCTCAGATGAAGTACTAACATTACAAATATGGAAGTTGTGAGGCTGTACTAGGGTAAGAAAACGTCACTAACGTCCTTTTTTGAGCGGGGTGACTGCTGAGCCCAGAAGGTGAGCAAGGAGCAGCCAACTTCTCTTCTTGAATGAATAATCGTTTGTGCAGCCTGTTGTAGTGAGAGAGAGTGACATGTCTGTGGAGGCAAACCTGATATCTGATCGTGTGACACTCAGATAAGACATCCCTTCTGCACGTGCATAGGTTTACGCTTCACACTTCCTGACAAGGTTAATTACTATAATAGTTTTATCTACCTTAATTTAGTAGCCTAAAATCAATTAGCTAAATTGTTTGTTTGAGGATGCTAAACCGCGGTACCTGTATCTCACCCTGCAGGGGAGGCTGTTCATTAAGCCCTGGTACCTATTTGCAGAAAAAAATATATATATTCTGTGCTATGTTCGTGTATACATTGATAAATGTTTGATCTAGTACATCATTTCCCTCAGTTAGCCACATGCTGATGTTGGTTTGTCTGACTAGTGTAGATATTAATGTAAATGTTTGCTTAGTTTATTTTATACACGTATGTCATATATCGTTGTAATAAAATGGGGCATTTAAAGTGTTTACTTCTAGGTACATCGACCTTAGCGCACCCTTGAAGCAGATCAGGAGCATTGTTTGGCACAATAACATAAAGCATCTCCCAAACTATGGCCCGGTGCACAGCTGGTACAATCATATCCTTAGTGCAATATGAGGTGAACTGGAATGATTCTGTGAAGATGGGAGTCTTAATTTAGTCTGTTCCTGTGAGCATTTGTTGTGACGCATTCTTCAAGCCTACGTCTAATAAATAATACTGAATGTCTATTCCTTAAAAATGTTTTCACCCCAGTGTCTTGCCACAAACATCTTTATCTTGACCAAAAATTGCCAGCCTCTAAATTATCAATGAACCTTTTGAGTTATGAAATTAAAAGTAGGTCGGGGAAGCGTTGCATGTCATCAAGCTATGATATTTCATAGCAACCGAATATGCCAGCGTTTCTAAAAAAAAAAAGAAAAAGAAATGCACTGAGGTTAGCTTCTGAAAACTAGGCTGTTTTCTACATGTCATCAAATTTTAAATTTCCGAGCTTATTGAGACTATCACGTTTTTGGCATGAGTCCACATCTCCCCTATAGAAACGGTAGTAATTTTTCAACAACGTGTTCAGCTGGGTTTATTTTTCATTAAGAATTCCCGCGTGCTTCCATTTTTCTTTGGCCTGTCAGCCGCCTCTCTGCCTTCCTAGCTTTGCAGCTCCAGCTCGGAGTGTGCGGAGGGCTGGCTTATAATAGTTCCCTTATTAATACTTGTAAACACTGTGCTGGAAAAAAAATTGTAATGCCTTTCTGTTTAGTTTCCTTGTTTCAATTATAGCCTCCTCGATTTCCGGGCAGATTTTCATTTAAGAAAATAAACGCGTAAAGTAATATATTTCCGTCCCCATAGGTTGTCACGGGGGGAAGAAGCAATATTGCTTAAGACAGCACTGGGATGCGATTGATCCTGCACTGCTGTCTGTGCCCTAAAGTATGTTTACAAAAATCCACCAAACATGACAATTGTGCAAAGTACTCTTCCTGCTGATGGAAATGACAGATATTTCCACAGGGGAGGAAAAAGAGCCCTGGAGTTCATCGTGTTCATTGTTTCCACGACAAACATCCAAAAATAAAGCTGATGTTAGTTATAATTCAATATATCGCGCGCTCTCTCCCTATTATTCTGCTCTTGTTGCAGTTCTTCTGACTCTAAACATGATATCGGAATTCTGCAAGGCTTTAAACTGAGACACTAGATAAAGTAATAAGCGCCTCTGTGAATATTTGTATGATGTCCTTAAACACATTACACCAGAGTGTAATGTGTAAGTGTGGTGCTACTTTAGTTGCAATTAAAGGTAAAGTTACAACGTATTTTGGATACATTCATTGTGTAAGCGAGAGGCCCAAATTGTTAAATTAATTAGCAATTAGGGCCTGCTACCATGTGGTAAATAAGTAAAAATCACCATCTACTAAATATTTTTTATGGATTTTATTCGAATAGAGAACTCAACCTCAGGAGCAACATGATTGGTGATGAGCTCAAGAAAGCCCTTAATGCCTGCATCAACTTGGCTTCCTTCCCTGGAGACTGCAAACACACTGAAGAAACCATGCGCTGCAGAACCAAAGAATTACTGGCCTATCTCCCCACTCTCCTTTCCAGCAAAAGTCCTCAGGAAGGCAATCAACCAGCAATTCACCAAACACCTGTAACACAATAACCTCCTGGACCTCTCTCAATCCGGATTCTGAGCCAATCTGAGACAGCCCTGATTGCAGCCATCAACGACATCATGGCCTTTCTGGACTGCAGCGAAATGGCAGACCTCATCCTTCTGGACCTGTCTGCCACCTTTGACACCATCTCCCATCACATCTTGATCAACAGACTATCAGATTCAAGGAAGACACCTTCAAATGGATCACCTCATGCCTCACTGGACGAACCCAGAGAATCCTACCCCCACCGTTCCTCTCGGAACCCAAGAAGATCATCTGCGGCATCCCCCAAGGATCATCTCTCTGCCCCACACTCTTGAACCTGTACATGACTCCCCCTGGCAAACACCGTCATATCACATGTACTCAACATCATCTCCTATGCCGACGGCACCCAGCTCATCTTCTCGATGACAGAAGACCCTTCCACCACCAGAGCAACTTCCACAGATGTATGATGAACGTTGCTGACTGGATGAAGGACAACTGTCGCAAGCTCAACACAGACAAGACATAAGTACTCATCTTTCGGAACAAAACCTCACCATGGAACATGGCCTGCAGAACCTGTCCCACCACTTGCCCGACAAACCACGCCTGCAACCTCGGCATCATCCTGGACAGTAAACTATTGGTAAAGTCTCATCCACCTGCTTCCACACCCTATGCATGCTCTACAAGATCTTCAGGTGGTTCCCAGTCAACACTAGAAGGACTGTCACACAGGCCTTGTCACAAGCAGGCTGGACTATGGGAACACACTCTTTATAGGAAGTCACCACATGCCTCCTAAAGAGACTACAGACAATACAAAACTCAGCGGAAAGACACATCCTTGACCCCCCAGACAAGCCCACGTCACACCACACCTCAAGAAGACACACTGGCTCTTTATTCAGACGAGATGCCAGTTCAAGATGTTGATCCACGCATAAAAAGCCCTGAACAATGCTGAACTAGCATACACCAACTAACACATGACCTTCCACCAACTGACTAGACATCTGAGATCCGCCTCCCTCTTCCTTGCCAGCAAGGTGGAAGCGGAAAACACTTCATCACACTTGGCGGTAAAAGCTTTGAATGACCTTCCCTTGCACCTCAGGTCTACCCCATTGATCCGGCAAATCAAGAAAGGACTCAATACCTGGCTGGTTGAATGAACAGATCACCACGGAGCAGTTAGCAACTCCAGTGCCTTGAGACCGTCATGGGTGGTATGCCCCCACCTTATAAATCCTTGATTGATTGGTTGATATTACATTTATGACACTGTCTGAACCAATATCTAGATGTTTTAATTTGAAACTATAGTTAATTGGAAAATAATGAATTGTTTAATGCGGACATAGTTTCTTTCCAATAAATAGCTCACTCAAAAATGAAAGTTGAACCCTAACAAATATTACATTTGTTACATTATTGTTGGACCTGGCTCTCTCTGCAGAGTCACCCACAAATGTTTTGCCTTCATTCCTCCTGTTTTCCTGAATCCGTTTTTGTTGTCTTTAGGACAAATAACCAGTGCTGAAGCGCTTATGCACATTTACATTTACTTATAAGCCTCTAGTAAAGGGGTAGTACATGTTCCCAGGGCAGTAGCGGTCGGCAGTAGGTGTTTCAGTAGGGCAGTGATGTGGGCAGGGGGAGGGGCAGGGTGGGGGGTAGTAATGTATGGATTACGGAGTTTTAAAGGTGAGTAAACATTTAAATAAATGAAACGAATTTCGTTGCACGCACTGCATCACCAAATGTGATGCAGTGCGCGCAACAAAATTTGTTTTATTTATTTAAATGTTTACTTACCTGTAAAACTCTGTAATCCATACATTACTACCCCCCACCCTGCCCCTCCCCCTGCCCACGTCAGCGCCCTACAGAAACACCTACTGCCGACCGCTACTGTCCCAGGGCCTGTAAATGAAATGCTACTTATGGGCCACCCTCTTAAGTAGCCCTTTAAATAAACGTCTAAGTCCAGTTAATGCATACCGTGTTTGCAGTTTTAAGCTACTTTTTTCGACCTGCAAAATTAACTTTTTGCTAGACTTAAACATTCCTTTTTAGTACATTTAGGTCACACCTAGGGTAGGCATTAAACAACCCATAGGGCAGGGTGCATTGTATTTAAAAAGTCGGACATGTACTGGTAGTTAAAAACACTCAAATTCATTTTTTCACTATTGCAAGGCCTTCCTTTCCCATAAAATGACATTAGGTTACCTTATTACATTTAATAAGTGATAACTTCTGGTTGGGAGCTAATAGAAATGTAATGGTTCGTGTTGAATGAATTGTAATTTAAAATCCTCTTTAGTCATAAAGTCGATTTTTAAGTCACAATTTCTGAAAATGCCACTTTTAGAAAGTTGCCACATTCTTATCCTAATCATTTGGTACTTCAGCCTGTTTCCTGGGTCACAGGACTAGGTGTTGTAGACACATGGCCTTTGTGTATTCCCCCAGACAGTGTCACAATAGAGGGTCTGGGTGTTAGCAGGACAGGCTATCCTGTATTGATGGGGGACGGGGCTGTTGTCTGCCACTTTTGCACTTTATTGTGCCTCCAGACAGACTGGAACAAGGGCAGGGAGGCAGGAAATTCCAGACACCTCTGCATTGGGAAAACCACATAAGCTTCTCACACTTCTAAGGAGACACCTGGTATTAAAATGGGGTCCTCATACCGACTCTTCAGTATACTCCTGGAACTGTGTATACTACAGTAGAAGGACTGCTCTGCTGTCAGAGGACTGCCCTGCTGCTTGAAGCATAACTTACTGTCTAAGAAGGAAGACTGGACCCCCAGTGACTGAAAAGGTCAGCTAACTGATCTGTTGATCTGAGCTACAAGAACACAACAAGCTCCCGAGTTCTCCTTTGCAACTGTCCAGCTGACCTGCTGCACTGGACCTGCCTGAGTCCTGCTGACCTCTGCTGGAGAGAGTTCCTGATTCCCATGGAGGTGCCTCCCAGCCCCTGGACCCTTGGTATGGCATCAGTTGGGCTCCACCTTGAAGAAAAGGAGAAATCCAGAAGTTATGGGCTATTCGTGATATGAGATCTTACAGACCACAGTGACTACCAATGCAAAGCACCAGCAATGACTATCTGTGATGCCCAACAGGATCTTTCCTCTACAGAGGCTACTGTCCCTGACACCAGGCCTGCTCTTCACGCTACCATACAATGCTCTCTATGCTCCTCGCAGCCTTCTCTACATTGCAAACAGAACTCTTCGTGCTGGACTTTAGAAGGTAACTTTTTCAACTGGACTAACCTGGTGCCTTTATCTGGCCCCCGTTCCATCTCGGTCGACCTGAACTTGTGACTGTCACCCAGTCCTGCTTGATCAGATAATAGCAACGGTCACTTTGTGCTTTTACATGCTATTCTTAGCTTAAACCTTTGAAATTGCGTATCTCTGATTGGAATTTTGTGGTTTTGGTGTCAAATCATTTATTAAAATATACACAGTTTTTCTAAATTGGTGTGGGATTTTTTTGGGTTGGGTTTTCACTTTATTGCTATTTAATTGCTGCATAAATACTTTACACAATGCCTCTAAACTAAAGCAGACTTCTTTTATGCCAAGCTACCAGAGGGTTAAGCACAGATAAAGTTAGCAACCTTTATGGTTCACCCTGAGAAAGATTGTGGCTGTTACTTGAGAAGGACTCACGCACTCCTCAATCAAGAACGCAATATCTCACAGTTTATTATACCATTTGTTGGGAATATACTCATAAAATAAAATGTCAAAGATATATTTGGTTTAAAATGCCAGTACTTTCAGTTAAAACAGGGGTGTATGGTGATGCAGCAGCAGGAACCAAAAGCCAAGCTATAAATGCGCATCTTTAGTGGCACTTTCAATTAGTGGGTAAAACAGCAGTAACTGTTGTTAAATCTAAGGTCAAGGGACAATCGATATTTGCCGGGCGGTATCGCCTCTTTAACCCACGAATTATTAATCAATGAAGAGGCAGGCGCTGGAGACGGGAAGGCAGGAAACAAGGTTTATTCTCTCCGGAGGAGAACACATCAGTTCAAACAGCAGGTATCGTTCTGAGGTGCTCTAACCGCATCTCTGAGGCCTGGCCTCTTATACACAGCTTTATTGCTTTATTACATATAACATATTCATGGCAAATGCTTTGATGTACGGAAAGACATTCTCGGAATCCCCGCTCCAAGCCCGTTCCCACACACATATACAGCAGAAGTCCCCACCCCGGTCACGACAGGTGATGATTATCGCGCAGCTGGACATTCCGCCGGTTCACGGAATGTGGGGGTTTGATCGGATCTCATAGGGTGGGGGCATTGATCAACTCGAGGGTCCTTTGATGAGGGAAGCTTTCTACTGTACGGGGAGGGGCAATAAACAGTATCGGCAGAGCTAGGTGTCGGCCTGGGAACGAGGAAGACAAACGGGCACACAGGAAAAGGGGTTTTGTATCAAAAAGGGCCTGGGACCATAAAAAGAAGGAAGGGAGGTGTCGCGCTGGGGACAGGATGGGGTTCTGAGGCAGAGCTGCGCTGAAGAGAGGTTTATGACCCAAGGCATGTGCGAGCGGGGGTTGTCAGAGTGCGGGCTTTGTGCGGGAGGAGGGCTATGCCGGGGGCCAGTGGCATGCAAAAAGGGTTGTTCTGATCGAGGCACCTAAAATGGCGGGTGCGCACGACAAAAAGTGTGGCATCAGGGAAAAAGGCAAGATGGCGCAGATAATGTTTACCAGACCGTACTAATTTTCCACAGTCCTCCCTTTAACATATCCAAGACATCTTGCTGGCCTATTTCCAATTCATGTCGATTGTGGTGGTCATAGGAAAAGAAGTAGGTACCCAGGTAAAGGAGTTATAAACATTACATTTTAAAATCTTTCATCTTAGGAGGCGGGTCTATAGATAAAACTCGTTTGCAGGAAAGTCATAGTAATGCAATAACAGACAAAAATGATTCTGTAGTGAGAGCATTGAGTACATTTCACAGCTACTTATAGTCGTTTTGAATGTAAATTGATAGGTCATTACATATGTGAGTTCTGTTCATGTTTGGTTGGGGCATAATTAATACAATGGTGGCTGGGAGAGAAATGAGACGTAGCAAAAACGATGATTGAGGGTGTCAATGTTCGAAGTTAATGAGTTCTCAGCATTCTTTGTCGTCTTTTGTTGGCGCTGTGGAGCACCGGCGGTGGAGCTAAGGGTCCAGCTCTATTCTAGGTCCCGCGTTGCAGGGCACGACCTTTTCCTCGCGTTTCTGGTCAAAAAGGTCCTTTTCGCCCTGTGTCCTTTGAGTTGATTGTCAAAAAGGTTCAGATGGAAGAAATGTGCGTGTGAGCAGTCCTTTAGGGTAGGTCGGAGAAAAAGGGGGATGGAGCAGGGCCAGATCGGGAACAGACTAGGGGGACGGAAAATTTCAGGTAGGCGGGCTCATGACCGAGTTTAGAGAGCGGGGACTTTTCGGCATACGTTGAACATCGAGCAGGGGCATCAGGTCAGCCCTTTCCTCTTATTTTGTCGAAAACAGTGCCTCGTCCTGCAGCTCCTTACTGTCGCGGTCTCGCCTTGGCCAATGTCGCAGATGTTCCATAGTCTGTAGTCAGGCCACGTGCTCCCACATCCGGTCCTTCTTTCCTCCGACAGTCGTACCCTTAAATGAGTTTGAAAAGACAGTCTTTAGAGAATTGGCAGAGGAAGGTAATCACATAAGTCTATTTCTCTCCCAGCTCCCGGCAAAAATGGGAAACGTCCGTTATATTGGGGTTCACAATTAACATATAAATGAGTGATGATGGGCTTGCTGGATTTACTATAACTTTCCTTCACAACTATTACTTTGGTGTTTGTTGGTCGTGGTACGAGATCTGGTACCTGTTATTGCATTTCAGTTACGTCAGTTCTTCTGACGGAGGCCCACCTTCCTAGTACGAGCCTTACAAAGTTATACCGTTCTCCTGGGCTTTATATCAAAAAAGCGCAATGTGCTATCACCATGGTCTGATAGGTATCTTGCTGAGGGACGAACATAGGCTAAACATTTTTCATTCTATCAATGCATCCTGCCTAAACATTTTCGCTTTCAACAGGGTTCATTGCAATGATTTCTTCGCTTCGGTCTAATTTTTTACTTTGTAAAACATCATTCTGGTTCCTGCGTAGCCTCTTACGGCCTGACTACTTAATTAGAAAAGACAGGGGTCTTATGGGAAACAACTAGGGAAATAGAAAACTGTGGTAAGGGCGTAAGTAGACCCATCTCTTATGACCGGGGGTGAGGGACAGTTTTATAACTCTCGTCTGGGGCAGTTGTTACGAAACAGGGGGCGTTCCGGGAACATGAGGATGTTTCGCTCACCTTTACTGTTTGGGTATTGTGACAATTCGGGACGGGGAAGGTCGCGTTATCTGAGGCATCTTTTTTATAACACAGGAGCCGCTGACATGTAGTTCCCTTATTTCGGGTCAGATTAGGGAACCTCAGTCGTCTTACCTGTCCTTTCCCTAATGGCCAAATCTCGGTTTTATCAAATTTTTTTAGCAGAAAGGAGAGGTAGTGACACAGCGTCAGGGTGGTTTTTTATTTAGGATAAATTTCGAGCAAATACTTGTGGTATTTGGGGCCAATTGGTGGTGCACTAGGGGTGGCGGTTTGCCAATTTAGGTGCTAGTCGTTCGGAAGAGCGAGAGAGAGAGAGAGAGAGAGAGAGAGAGAGAGAGAGAGAGAGATGTGCAACAACAGGCTAAATAGTACACGTGCGACATGGGGAGTGGCCGTGCATCAAGATAGGCTATTCAGCGTATTATACAACATAAGACATTACGGGTCCGTGTTAGAATGTTGAAAGCATGCAGTTTGGGATGGACGAGCATTAGGCCGCGTACAGGGGACATGCATCGAGTAAAAGGGCACCATTGTGCCGCATTTCTTGCATTCTCGGTCCTTTAACCAGTTAAGTCAACGCGTCAGTCATACACAAACATCATCTCATAGTTTCAGACATACGTGACAGGTGTCCATTCACGCAACACGGATCAAGGGTGATCGCTTTCATCATGTCATACAATTTATTGGCTCTTCTGGTACAAGAGCAGTTTGTGGGTGTGTTTAGGTGCCACCAGGCAGTGTTAGTCCGCTTCGTGTATCAGACATGGCGAGGCTTCAGATCTTCACCGTACCTTGGTCGTGATTCCGATGTGGCCTGCAGGGGGGGGGGAAAGGAGGGGAGGGGGACAACATTCGAGCATATCAAAAGCACGGGTACGAAAGTCTTTTACTTACCTCATACTCGTCTTATCTCCTCGGGATAGAATCCCTGGGGTTGTGGTTTCTGGAGCCAAAAAAAAAGGGGGGGGGGGCAGTGTGTCCTTATAGGCTGTGAGTAGGAAAACGTTAGAGAATCAGAAGCACTTAGCGTGAGGTTTCTAGTTGGTAGGTGTATTTAACTATCGGGGTACTTAAATCTCTTTCAATGCTGTGATGTTCTAAGGTTTATCAGCTCTTCGGTCAACTCTGTTCCCTAGTACCTTTGAGTGTCGTATCTTTATAATATTCTATCATTTACATCGTTTCACTTTACTCATCCTTTATATTCCATCTTTCACACCATTTCGTTTTTACCCATCCCCAGAAGTCGAGGTCTTTCTCCATGCGCGAGTCCCTGAGTCAGTCGCATATTTGACGGCAGAGTGTCGTGTCTCAGATTCGATCCTCCATCCGGGGCTGGGCAACCATCTTCTAATAACCTTAAAGAGAAAGCAGAGTAGGGTGCACAGAAAAAAACTCTCCCGCCGATCCCATATTTTAAATAAAGCATGCAATACCCGTTCATAGTTTCGAAAACCTTTATTTTCACAATCGTTCAGCATGTCGATAGGACAGTGTGATCGGGGTTGGCCGGATACGGCAATGGCTAAAGTGCGTACAGTAGAGGGGGGGGGGGCTATCTTGTAGGATTAAAAACATGTTTAAAAAGGTTCATTCATTCATTTGCAGAGAACTAAAAACGTCTATCGAATAGTTGAGGGACCAAGGGGCATTCATTTCATAATTGGAAACACAGTTGGACTAGTTGTAATCAAATTCCTATAGGTATACCATGGGAGTGTGTCATAAGCGAGGTTACATGTCAGATATGATAATATCATAATGAATCGTACATTGAAAAACATTTTTCACGAGGTCCTTTTACATGTTCGTCGAGTGAATCCTTCCTTTTTTTCGTCAAGTGTACAAAGGATCATATATATTTTTCAGAACATCGAGTCTTTTTTAGCAAAAAAGAAAAACACCACGAGGTGTTCGTGAGTTCCTATTGATACCGGCGCCATTTTGGGCGGGGCCGGGTTGGTCCGGAAGTAGTATCAAGGAAAAAAAGGTTTCCTTACAACCGGCAGTTGGACCAGAGTCCTTTTCGGCAGTTCGAGAATTCATGCTAACAGATGGAGTGGCTATGTCATGCTTATTTCGTTAGCGGTCAAGGCAGTTGTCCCTCACCGGAAGCCTGCAGGGGCCGAGGGCTCCGGGGACTTTTGTAGAATCTTCAAGGCTGTGGGGGTGCTGTTGGAGGTGGGGGCTCGTGCTCCGGTGGGCAAGCGCCCGAGTTACGTTGCTGTTCACAGTTACTCTAGCGGCCGAGACCCGCCTTCCAGGGGGCCCAGACGCCATTTTGAGGCCTGCAGCAGCCGCCCTTCGTCGAGTCCGCAAGAGTGGAGGAGACCTTTTGGAATGAACCCATGTCCAGTGCTGCGGAAGTATGGCCACCTGTGGTGCATGTTCGGTGCTGTGCAAGTATCGGCACCGTTGCATGTTCGGTGCTGCGCAAGTATCGGCACCGTTGCATGTTCGGTGCTGCGCAAGTACTGGGGCGCCACCATGGTATGTTCGGTGCTACGCAGGTATTGGCACCACCGCCTGGCTGGAGGAGTTCGGCGCTGGGCCGGGGGCTGGGAAACCTCCTATCCGTGGAGGTGGGAGAGGCTCGTCCGCGTCGCCTCTCCCTCCCAGCCCGACCTGGACTAATTTCCGCGGAGGTATGTACAAGACATCCCTCTCCCCAGAGTTGTCGCAGCCATTATTCAAGTGGCGCCTGGCGTGCTGCTGCGGCCATTACGGTGGAGAAAAGAAAGAAGTGGCGCCTGGCGCGTTGTCGCGGCCATTACGGAGGAGAAAAGAAAGAAGTGTCCCGTCCTTCTCTGGGCCGGGCTTCCGGTGGATGTCGGCCGGACGCCTCTTGCTCTGGCCCCATGAACGGGTTCCTTGGCTCATCGGCTGCAGCCGGATCCAGTTGGCCCCAGTCCCTGGCCATTGGTGGCCGGACCGGGAAGACATGTGGCGGGACTATCTGCAACTCTCACGTGCCACCGTGGCCGGACGGGGGAGAGAGAGAGGGGGGGGTCGAGGACATAGACATTCCCCCCCTACAACTCTCCGGTGTGGTCAAGGTGATCCCCTGGCTGGGTCCCGCTGGCCCTTGTCTCTCCTCCGGCTCCACCCTATGTTACGATTTCCTGGCCGACTGTTGGCAGCAGGACCCGCCTTATATGGGTTGCTGCCGGCTGGGCGTAGCCGTAACCCTACCCTACTTTGGAAGGTTCCAGAATGGGGGGGGCGAATGTTCTGCTGACTTTCATTTTCTAGCTTACTGTTATTTGTTTCTTGTTCGTCATGTTAAATAAAAGTTCAAGTTCATCAGTGGCTTACGGATTTCGTTTTCTCATTCCTTTCTTTCCAGGTTGTTTCATGCTAAAGCTTCTGTTAACAGAAGTTTAAGTAACACGGTAACACAGGCAGAGGGATGACGCAGATTCATGCATCACATACACACAAACTCAGACGGGGAGACAGTACAAGTATTATATAAAAAGACCCAAGACAAACATAAAACAGTTATTGGCCACAATTATCTTATTTCTATATGCTGCGCATACTTTTTGTTAGAGCAATGGGACAGGCTTTAGTTATATGCCTATAAGGATGCGGAAGAAAGGAGGTAGTAGGTTTTCAGACATTGGCAATCTCCCTAGTCCTCTCGGCGAAGGATACTTGTGTAACCCTTACCTCGAAATACCCTAGACTTTTCCCTACTTGGCTAAACGTAAGGTTGCTTGATCATGTGTGCACGTTATTCTTTCGGGTTTCTTCGGGGTTTGTCGTCTGTCAATTTAGAGCTACACTGGGTTTTCCCGTCTTATCGTTGTTTGATCTATGAGGACTCGAACATGTCGCTGAAATCGGCTTGGCGAAATCTGTGCCATCGGGCGTAATCGAACGTGGTGGTTCTATCTGGCCTGTTCAAGTCAGTCTGATTCATCTTTGTCTCGCGCCTTTTCCCTTTCTGCCGGCCTGTTATTCCTGTCGGTCCTCTGCTCCTACTCACGTTCAGTAGAGTCGGGCATTGGGCTTTCCAGTGCCCGGCATATCTACAAAAAGCACATTGGTTTTGCCCTAAGTCTGGCCGTCCTGTGCGTAGCGTCGGGGGATTACTTTCGGGACGTTGTGTTCTGGGGTCGTCCTGTCGATATGTTCCTTTACCTGCTCTGTCCTCGTCTCTATTCTTTCGTTGCATTGCTTCTTTGCGCCACATACCGAGGCAGTCGAGCATAATAGGCGTTGTCTTATTA
Source organism: Lissotriton helveticus (assembly GCF_964261635.1). NCBI lineage: Eukaryota > Metazoa > Chordata > Amphibia > Caudata > Salamandridae > Lissotriton > Lissotriton helveticus. The sequence continues at coordinate 870,062,032 of NC_136068.1, read as the reverse complement.
TCACGAAGGGCTATTTCTAACGTTTCTATTTTATCAAGATCGAAGGATCCTATCAGTGGCCACTGTTTCTCTTGACTTTCTTTGGTATACCTGTGCCACAGTTTACTATAGGCTATGGTAACTAATCCATAGTTTATGAACATGTCTTTATTAGGGGTGCCTTCCAGCGGAGCTAGATGATCCACCTCTAATAAACGGTCCGGGCTGAACCAGTTATCGACCAGTGGGGAGAAGACAGACATGACAGCTCAACAATGAGGGACAAAAAGTCAGCACTGCCTATCTTATCACTGTGTGCAAAGACTAGACAGAATATTTCTATTCTACGTTGTTTGCAAGCAGTGAATACCTCATGAACCAATATCAAATGAACAAAAAGAGGACCAGTGGGAAGAATAAGTAGATTCGCAAAAGATCTGCGTCCTCTACCCTTTCACTATCTGCAAAGGGGAACCTGTTCTTTCCTGTTTGTAGACAGAGAATCTCCAGGAAACAATCCGCGAACAGTAGCTCGGGGTCAAAAACAGTTAATCAGTGGCCGTTAATAAATAATCGATTCAGTGGGGGAGAAAGATAGGCGCGACGGCTGCGTTACCTATCCTTCACTGTTTGCAAAGAGAAAAGAGCCTACTGTTTCTTCGTGTGCAGACAGTGAATCTCCAAATAGGTCAACAAAGAGTAATACTAGTATTTTCTGAACAATTAAACAATTATTTCGTGATTCGTCGTGTCTACACGACCTTACCCGGACCGTATGGACAGTTTCTTGTCTTCCGAATCCAGCGCCCGATCGTCCTCTTTTCTTTGTATTCCTCGCAGCACTCCTGATGGTTCCCAGTCAGGACCGTAGATCACTCGGGAGAGGTCTGTTCGGAACCAGTGAAGTTCGGATGATCGGCTGCCAGACGAGGGTCTATTGGGCAAGAGCTCTCCCGATCGTTGCAGTCGTTCACTCTGTCGTCAGGACCTCTCCCACTGGATCCACGAGTCGCTGATGGGCCCCACGCTTGGGACGCCAATTGTTAAATCTAAGGTCAAGGGACAATCGATATTTGCCCGGCGGTATCGCCTCTTTAACCCACGAATTATTAATCAATGAAGAGGCAGGCGCTGGAGACGGGAAGGCAGGAAACAAGGTTTATTCTCTCCGGAGGAGAACACATCAGTTCAAACAGCAGGTATCGTTCTGAGGTGCTCTAACCGCATCTCTGAGGCCTAGCCTCTTATACACAGCTTTATTGCTTTATTACATATAACATATTCATGGCAAATGCTTTGATGTACGGAAAGACATTCTCGGAATCCCCGCTCCAAGCCCGTTCCCACACACATATACAGCAGAAGTCCCCACCCCGGTCACGACAGGTGATGATTATCGCGCAGCTGGACATTCCGCCGGTTCACGGAATGTGGGGGTTTGATCGGATCTCATAGGGTGGGGGCATTGATCAACTCGAGGGTCCTTTGATGAGGGAAGCTTTCTACTGTACGGGGAGGGGCAATAAACAGTATCGGCAGAGCTAGGTGTCGGCCTGGGAACGAGGAAGACAAACGGGCACACAGGAAAAGGGGTTTTGTATCAAAAAGGGCCTGGGACCATAAAAAGAAGGAAGGGAGGTGTCGCGCTGGGGACAGGATGGGGTTCTGAGGCAGAGCTGCGCTGAAGAGGGGTTTATGACCCAAGGCATGTGCGAGCGGGGGTTGTCAGAGTGCGGGCTTTGTGAGGGAGGAGGGCTATGCCGGGGCCAGTGGCATGCAAAAAGGGTTGTTCTGATCGAGGCACCTAAAATGGCGGGTGCGCACGACAAAAAGTGTGGCATCAGGGAAAAAGGCAAGATGGCGCAGATAATGTTTACCAGACCGTACTAATTTTCCACACTGTGAGAAGTTGAATAATACAGCTTCAGTGTTGGTTGTTAACCCTTTCAGCGCTGCACACATTTTCGTGCTGTGCGGGCGTTTTATTGAGTGGGCGGAGTTCAGACGGCCCCGGCCGTCCACGACACACTCCCAACGTGACGTCCGATGGCCGGGGGCGGTCCGACGCAGGCAAGGGTTTAACATACTCAAATTGTGTTTTTAACAAGTACTTAGTATCTGCATTTCAAATGTGGACAGCCTGAAGAAGATAGTCTTTATTTTAATGGACAACATTGTACATATCCTCTCAGTATTATACTGCATTTGTGACTTGAGCTATCCTTTGTAAAGGTTTTGTCATACAATTCTGCCTTCTCTATGTCGATCGTCCAGAAATTAAAATATATGATCTTAATTTGTAGGGCAAAATGGTTGCCCTAATTAAATACGTAATACAATGAGCTAAATCTAAAAGTAAAGTTTTTGCGATCATCAACTGACAACATTATAAAAGAGGGATCACCAGAGAAGTCCTACTTTAAAAAAAGTCCAGTCGTCACCAGTGCACTTACATTTATTTAGCTTTAAAGGTTGAAAAGCCCCAAACTACTGCTACCTCGGGCATACTGACATACAGTAAAACCGATGACAATGTTCTTAGATCCCCATGTCTCAAGGGATTATGGATCAATAAAATAAACTAATAGTGTTTCCAGTTACTTATAGAAACCGATCAAGGCATTTGGTCCCCAAGGAAATAATAGAATGAAAATGCTTTACTACCCAATCTGATGTTGCTTCTCTAACAGTCATAGTCATGCAATCTTTCAATACAGTACACATGATCTAAAATGTTGGTTCTGTGATGTCAAAAACTCTCAAAATCTCAGGACATATTGCATTAGCTATAGGAAATTAGTAATCGGAAACTGCACAGTTGTTTCACATTCTATAGCCTGACCAAAGTTAATATTTTCAGCCCCTTAACTGACCCATTACATAATATGTAGAATTAATCTTTTGGCCCCATTGGCAGCCGATATGTATATGAGGTTCATTATGCTTCCTGCCCTAACCAGCACTTTCCCAATCCTTTCTTTACTTCATTCCACCTCCTCCTACTCCTTTCTCCACTTCACTGTACACATTCTATAGTGTCTTTCCCAACCATCACTTACGTCTGGGTCAGTATTTGTCAAAAGAAATCTTGACTTTTTAATAGCTAATCTCTCAATGACTGCTTGGTTTTCATCCTTATAAACATATGCAACGAACTGTATCACAGATGTCCTGGATTCACATACTAAATGCAATACATTTTATACATACTCATGGAACCATTTCTCTGCTCTTGTGAAAGTGCAACATACTGCTATTTAGAAAGACTACGTTTCACAAAATGTGTAAAGTTGCAATTCATCTCTGGTTGTTCCCCAAAGCTGTCATCAACATTGTGTAGCTGCTGTTTGACTGAGAAGACCTGGTGGCTCCTCTATGCTTCCTTTAATGGCTACACTTTCCATGGATATAGAAGTGTACCCGTTCCAGTCTCCTATTTAAATATTAGGCAGGCCCAATGGATCCTTTGTATTGTCCTTTTTGTGAATCAGTAACAATTTTCAAGATGTACATTACACATGTTTGATATAATAGGACACTTAAGGTCACGCATTGCAGTCATTGTCATGAAGACTGACCCTACCCAGGAAATAGAAAAATTGGAGGGTGTCATGCTGCCCACTCAATAGAGGTGCATAATCTTGGAAGGGGACAATGGATTTAAAGGGCACATCTTGCACCTTTGCAACAAAGTCACTAGGACATTTTCAGAATGAAAATCATATTCTTGCTGATCTGCATCAGTGGCATTCCCAAGAGGGAGCACATTTTGGAACTGGAACTTTTCCCACCCAGATGGGGCTTGCACTTTTAAGACAGGCCTATCCAGTACAAATGATGAACAAACTTTACTGCTTGTTCAGTGAGCATTTTAAAGTGCAGACTGTCTGAAAAGCCCCTTCTCTAACACCATAGAAATGTATTTTAGTACACAATCAACACATAAACCAAAATGCAATTTTCATTCTAATATCTTATTAAATTATTCAAGTTTGGTTTAATTAGATTTCTTTACTTTTCCTGTTTTAAAGTTGTTGACATGAACTTGTACCTTTGCCGAAACAAAAAAAACACATGATTAGGATGAATTTCTCATATTGGTTGACACAATAATTTGTGATAGAAATTGAAAGACAGAAATCTTGTGAATTATATATGGAGCTTGATGAACAATCCTTGTGTTTATGGAAAGAAGGCTTTATTTTCATTCATTTTTGAGTAGTTGACCATTTCCTTTAGTGTACAGTTTAAGAGCTTTAAATCTGAAAACATAATTCTATTCTCTTTTTCCTTTGAATGCATTTAGAATCTGAAATAGGCTGTTATGTGATAGTTAATTGCCCTACTGTTTAAGAATTTAAGTGAGTTTTCCTTAGATACTTTGCAAACAAATGTAAACTAATAAGTATAAGTAAATTATATTTCCCTTGATAGGGACTTTAATAACAAGCTATTTTACTACATACTTAATTTGGTTTTAACAATTTATGTCCTAGTTCTTTAGTTCACAAAAAGTCTTCGGGGAATTGGCCCATTAAAAGCAAGATTATACAGTGCACACAATAATATTACACCACAGACCACACTCCCAGTAAACTAATAAAATAGAAATGTATAATATTAGAATAACAAAGAACGTGTTAAAATACTCAATAAGCTGGACCCTTACCGTTGAGCTGTCCAAGTAAAACACTATTCCTAGTTCATGTGTTGTCAAGCAATAAGAGCTGAAAGTAGCTATATGTTGGTTTCGTTTGGTATTATGTACTTAACAAAATATGTATGAAACTATTATACTCCATAAATCACTCCCTAAATACTTCTATAGGTTTCCAAACTAGGATTCAGAAGCAAATTTAAAATGCAAATTGTCATAGAATTTATTCATTTCTATGATTGGTAGAGAGTGCATTGATCTTTTGTTTCTTTAATTGTAATTAAATAAATGATTTTTATTTATTTATTAGTATTTATTTTTATTTTATTGTTAATTAATTGTTAATTGGTAATTAATTTGTAATAATAGGAAAAAAATGTAATAACTAATATTTATTTGTATTTTTAATTGATTAATTATTACATAATTTTAAATTGGTAATTTATTTTAATTAATTTTTTATTGGTATTGATATTTAATTCATTTTTATTAATATATTAAATCTTTACTTTTCCTACTGTTAAACTCACTAGAGTGGGAATAGTCATTTTTTATCCCTACGCTATCCAAGGCTTTCCCTACTGTTGCACTCTCTGGAGTGGGAATAGTAATTTTTACCCCTACGCTATCCAACATTTTCCCTACTGTTGCACTCTCTGGAGTGGGAATAGTAATTTTTACCCCTACGCTATCCAACGCTTTCCCTACTGTTGCACTCACTGGAGTGGGAATAGTAATTTTTACCCCTACGCTATCCAAAGCTTTCTCTACTGTTGCAATCTCTGGAGAGGTAATAGTCATTTTTACCCCTACGCTATCCAACGCTTTCCCTACTGTTGCACTCTCTAGAGTGGGAATAGTAATTTTTACCCCTACGGTATCCAACGCTTTCTCTACTGTTGCACCCTCTGGAGTGGGAATAGTAATTTTTACCCCTACTCTATTCAACCCTTTCCCTACTGTTGCACTCTCTGGAGTGGGAATAGTAATTTTTACCCCTACGCTATCCAACGCTTTCCCTACTGTTGCACTCTCTGGAGTGGGAATAGTAATGTTTACCCCTACGCTATCCAACCCCTACGCTATCCAACACTTTCTCTACAGTTGCACCCTCTGGAGTGGGAATAGTAATTTTTACCCCTACGCTATCCAACGCTTTCCCTACTGTTGCACTCTCTGGAGTGGGAATTGAAATATTTACCCCTACGCTATCCAACGTTTTCCCTACTGTTGCACTCTCTGGAGTGGGAATAGTAATTTTTACCCCTACGCTATCCAACGCTTTCTCTATTGTTGCACTCTCTGGAGTGGGAATAGTAATTTTAACCCTCCCGCTATCCAACGCTTTCCCTACTGTTGCACTCTCTGGAGTGGAATAGTAATTTTTACCCTCCCGCTTTCCAACGCTTTCCCTGCTGTTGCACTCACTGGAGTGGGAATAGTAATTTTTACCCCTACGCTATCCAAAGCTTTCCCTTCTGTTGCACTCACTGGAGTGGGAATAGTAATTTTTACCCCTACGCTATCCAACACTTTCCCTACTGTTGCACTCATTGGAGTGGGAATAGTAAATTTTAGTCTTACGCTATCCAACGCTTTCCCTTGTGTTGCACTCACTGAAGTGGGAATAGTAATTTCTACCCCTACGCTATCCAACGTTTACCCTACTGTTGCAGTCACTGGAGTGGTAATAGTAAATTTTACCCTCCGGCTATCCTACGGTAAAAATATTGTATATTTTTTATTAATATTATGTTAATATTTATATATATGTGTTAAAAAATCAAATTGTATGTTTAGTTTTTTTTACTTAAATTAATTATTTAATAATTGTAATGTTATTTAAGTATTTTAAGTATGTTTTAGTTAATTATAGTTATTATTTCATTAATTTTAAATTACTTTTAAGACATTTTAAAAAATTCGATATTTTGACTAACTATATATATTTTTTCAATATTTTTGATTCGATATTTTTGTACTTACCTGTTTGTACATAGGACTTCGATATTTCTGCTTTCTATATTTTATCTACGACATTTTGGGTATTCTATATTTCTGTATTCTATATTTTGTCAGTGATCCGTGACCAATATGTGCTTCTTTTCTTTTTTATGGGTATGGTTACACAAGGTGTCTCTACAAAATAATTCCTTAAATATGGTTTATAATCTAGGCGAAAGGATATACCTCTGCTCCATTTTTCCTTGCTATTATAATATTGTAGGACATTTCAGCCTATCAATCCTAAAAATATTTTCTGTATTTTAACTCACTGAGTTTACAGCTTTAGTTATGAAAGACATGAGTGTGGGATACGATTTTTGTGCACTGGCCTGTGATAGAGTAGAAGATGTTGGTGACTCAACTCTTTCCAAAAGATCTCAGTGATCATGCCATCCTTTTAAACATGTTCCATCAGCAATTCCCTAAAAGCTTCTGGATGCCATGGAATATCATTAATTTTATCATTGAAATAACAACATGTTTTAACTGATTCTTTATGTAATTGTTCAACATTTACGTTAATCCGCTGGCCTTGTTGGCTAAAACTCAGAACATACAGTTGCTATCATTTACGAACGATACGCAACTGATCTTTTCCTGTACCAAGGACCCCAGTCAGGACATGATTCAATTTCAGGACAATCTGGCAGCCATAGCGGGCTGGATGGAGGTGAACTGTCTTCAGGTAAATTAATCTAAAACTGTGATCCCGCCGCATGGCAGAAACTCACATCTCTTGGGCAACAACTGGTGGTGCTAGGTAATCTTCCTACGCCCAAAACCGTGGTCTAAAATTTCGGCATACGGCTGGATATTGCACTCTTGTTTGAGGAGCATGCAAAGTCGGTGGCAGGGACCTGCTTTGGTACTTTGCACAGACTTAAACCCATTTTGGGTCTGTTTGACCCTCACATGCACCAGCTGGTTGTGCAAGCTACTATCCTGACTAGGTTAGATTACTGTAACAGGCTCTTGCTCGGTGCTAACAAATCCGTGACCAATAGGCTCCAACGCACCATGAATGTGGCAGTGCGCACCTTACTTGCACTGCCTGAGTACTGCTCGGTCTCAGGGGTGTTGCATCGACTCCACTGGCTCCCTGTGAAGCAAAGAATCAGGTTCAATGCACTCTGTGCTACTCATAAAGTTTTGACAGGCTGTGGCCCGCCAATTCTCAGAGATCTTGATCACCACTAAGTTCCCTCTCGTGCTCTGCGCTCTGCGGATCTCCACCTGATGCGGGTGCCATGCTTCCGTAGAGCAAGAGTCGGAGGCCGCTCATTCAAGGTGTTAGCTTCTATTTTATGGAACTCGATGCCTCTCGCTATTAGGAATATTCCCAATCTCTTAGCGTTCAGAAAGGCAGTAAAGACATGGTTGTTTCAGTAGCTAAAACATCTCCTTCACCTCTCGCCCTGATTTTTAGTGCTGGGACGTCCCTTGGCTCAGACAGCCATGCGCTCTACAAATTGCATAACATAACATAGCATTGTAATTTTACAATTTTTTTAAAAGGTTGTGGTCATGGCTAGGTACACACATCACTGTTATTTTGACAGATACCCAGACTAATACTATGGTGGCATTAGGGAAACTTCTCTGTTGCATTACTGTAACTGGCCAGTATTTAGTAAATTGTACAATGATGGGAATTACTGTTTGTGTGGATTTCTTCTGGAGGTAATTGTGGTTACTGGCATGGATCATGAGACCTGCTCTAAAGGTTTAGCTCCTACGTGTTTCTTTTCACTATTTTATGTCACAACCTTACTATATTTATTTGCTTTGAGACCAATATTATTGTTGCTGTGTTTGGATAAATGTGTTTGTGAAGTTTACTGTACACTTACTGCATCCTCAGCAAAACATTGAACCTTTCAAAAATCTTCTTACAAACTCAGGAATGGTCGTCTAAAATTGCCTTAAATCTTGTCTAGTTTTGATGTCTAACTATACTTTTAAGGGCAATGTATGCAACAATATTTCAGAAGAAAATTCTGGAGTAAACTCCTAAAACCTTCTGTCAAACTATTTCCGGATTTCTCTATTGTTAATGGTCAGTGCGCTTTGAAACAGATAATTTCCAATACATAAGACTGCCTTGAACAGAACCTAGTCAGAAGTTAAATTGTCAGATCTAAATTGCTTATGAAAGTATTAGCCTTGGCCCTTTCTGCACCTTCATACCGAAACATTTGCCTTGGCCCTACTGTTTTGTGAACCCGTTTTTTGTTGGCTCTCATTACGCTGTGTACTTTACCACTGCTAACCAGTGCTAAAGTGCGTGTGCTCTCACAATGCAACATGCTTGTATTTTATAAGTTCAAACGTCACTTGCGCAATTTAAAAATGCAGAAAGCCACCCCCACCAATATTTGTTCAAAAAATATCGTTGTCAGCAGACTATATTTCCATATGATTGTCTTATTAAACCTGCTGCACTTTCAGAGTTGTTCTTCTTTTTCTTTAAATGGAGTATTTGCACTTCTCATTTATGTTATAATTAGTATGCACGTCTGTCTTTTTATCCAATCATGAGTCAAATTTGAGAGCAAGCCAGCAAGTAATTTTTAAACCGCTTTACCCTACTTCCACTGAATTTAACAATTTGTTTAGTCCGATCACATACAAAACCAAGATTGGCCCTTCTTTTAATCTGTACAGAAATTCGTAGGGAAAGCTCTCTATATTATCATCGTCAGGTCAGATGTGATCACTGGTTGAACTAATTGTATCATGCAGAGAGAGACACAGGTCCACATTTACTGATCAAACAGATTAGATCCACAATTGGGTGTTGTTCTGGAAATCAAATTTCATGTTTCCCAGTCATATGTCTATAATAATATCATTGCAGGTAGCCCACTGATGCTATGTTTTACCTCCATTTAGGTACTTCGAATAGTCAGCGAATTCATGTTTGAGTTGCATATTCCAATAATTGATGACGTTCTGTAGCCTGGAGGAAATATCCCTTGTTTCTGTAATTGTATGCCTTCAGATATACAGCACAGCTCTCTTCAGAACACTCTATGGAGCAGTGGTACTTGAGTCCACACGTAGATTGTGCCTAAAAGTGGGCTTCTGAACATTACTAATGTCCATGCAACATTCCTAAAAGATAATTCTGATCGCATATCTCTTCTCACACTGTTAGCTTTGGCACCTACTGACCATTAATAGTTTGATATTTATTCTCCTGAGCATCTCTGTATCCGATAACATAAATATCCACAAGAAAAAAAACTTGAGTTTTTGGCCCTTCCTAATTATAGTAGTTGCTATATATTAAACTATCCATCAAATTGACTTGAGCTTATTATTCCAACAAAGGTTTGTGAGTTTGAAGAACTTTGCTAGTGGAATGTATATGGATTTGATTGTTACCCAAAACGCTTGATCATGGTCAGGTGTCTGCATGTCAATTGTTTCAATGGGTTCTTGAAAATAATGTTTACTCCTTTGTTTGCCATGAGACACTAAAACTTGATTGATAATTGTGATAACTTTGATGAGAATGTGTTAAACCGAAATGCTGAGAAAAAATAAAGACCATATTAGCATTTGTATCAAGCTGTACACTACGCATGAGTGATAGCATAATGCATTTGTTGAAATTGAAGAAGTGTAGTGACTGCTAAACTTGACTACAAGAGCTAACTCTTCGCCAGCTACAGATGGAGAATGGTCCTTTCTACAACATGTTGTCATAAAGCACTATGTCAAAGCATTTGTTCCTACAATATCTTTTTGTAATCCATTAGTTCTTGCTGTTCTACTGAATTTTCACTATTTTACAGTTTATTTGATTGAACTGCGAATTAATAAGTGTAATTTATTTTGTAAAGAGAAGCTAAAATGGTTGTCCTCGTTGTGTGAACCAATAACTCAAAGATTTCTTAGGATACTCCCTACAGAAAAAAATATAATTGACAAAATTGTTATCAGCGTTATGTCGACAGTAACCCTGAGGATTTTCACTGTTCTTTATCATGATTATTTCAATGTTTTGAATTTTCTAGAAAACATTGGGTTATTATGATTTATTTAGTACCCTACAAAATTACCTCTTCACACTGCTTTAAAATATTTTTTTATTGGAGGGAGACTAATATATGCATGAAAAGACATCTAGTAAAGAAGTAACACAGAGATGTATAGTCACTTACAAACTTGTAAAAGTGTCCTACTACTCTTTTTAAATGCTTATAAAATATCAGTTTCTTAATCTTCATTTGTTTATATTTGTAGATGCCGGAGAGATATCTCAGTTGGGTAATGCAGCAACACTCAGATCTGTGCAACCGGAAGCTCAGAGGTTTCAGTCCCAGCAAGTTTCACTCAGCTTTTCATCCCTCCGAGGTAAATTCAGAGGGCACTGACTGTATGTGAGTGATTATGAATGGATACACTGTTTACAAAACACCTTTGAGCATGTCCACCTAGGATCACTATTTTCTGCTTCACCTAGATGGTGATTTTTTTTTTGCTAAGGCTGGTTTTAATTGATTCTGTTGATTGGTTGTTAAGGCCTTTTCAGTTTGAATTCTCCCACTGGAGCCATCAGACAGCAAATCTGTCATATTTAATTTTTGTGCAGCATGTGGCAGCCAAGAAAATCTTTTAGCTCCAACATTGACACACGCAGGGTATATCTGTTTGGTACTTTATTTACTTCTTTCTCAACAACAAGTGGAATCTTCTCTCCTGGGGCTATGAGTATTGTCATTGTCCCTTAGTACATGCCCAGAAAATTTGCGATAAAATTAAAATCTTGCTCACACATTGCTTATGAGTACTTCCTATTACAAATGAATCAGTAAGCCGTATATTAATGAAACTGTGGTATGTTTGTATGTTTTAAATATTTAATTGAAAGAATGAAGGTATCAATATTTATGAATCTTTGTTAAAGCATTTACAGAAGTTTTAACGTAAATCAGTAAAAGGGGTTAGCCATTTCTGTCATAATGACTTATCAAGTTTCAAATAACTTGCATTGTTCATATAAACTTGCATGGTTTGTTGGGCTCATGGGAGAATTGCACTGAATGGAGGTTTGGATTTGGTTGGCTGAATGAATATGTACAGTGCTAGCAAAACATATATTTTTTAGACAGCATTCACAGAGAGACGGCAATGCTTATGCACCTAGTTGGGCAACAGTCTGTTAAGTCTTACTTGTTGGACAATTTCACAAAAAAAAACACTTCATGTCAATGAGACTGATGGGTCTGTAAGATTTGACCTGGTTATCTTTACAAGGTAGGCTTATGATGATTAGTCAAGAAAGAAGAAAACAATATTGCTGAAAATATTAAATGGAGTGACCATTCACTGAAGAATTTACACATCTCTGTAGACTCAGTGTACGCCCCAGACTTTCCAACAACTTGTGTAGAGCATTCTACACCTACGTTTCTAATATTTTGTTAAATGTACTGTGTCATTCATCCCTCACAATAAAGTATTTTAGCCTGCCTGACCTACACCAGCAGTTTCAGCTAGCATTGGTTCATGACAGGAATCTCACATTATAGAAATAATCAGAGGGTTAAAGGCCAAACCAGAACGAAATGTACTACTGAACAGAGGCTATGCCCGTCATTGCCAGCAGACTGACATGGGGCGGGACTGGAGAGCATATGGGTGCAGGGCCAATGCAGATATGGTGCCTCCGCTATCTCATGTCTAGCTAGCATAATACAACTACCACTGATAAGGCACTAATATCCAACAAATATGAGTCTCACAATAGTATTGGAATTGAATATTTGCTAAGGGGCGCTGGCCAGTCTGATAGTTGAAATCGCACATACCCCTCTCTGGAAGGGACAGTGACTTGCCCTACTCTGTTGAGAGAAAGCACTTTTCCCTTAGGTGCTCCTCTGAAGGATAAGGAAGAAAAGAAGCTTTTAACCGGGAGAACCTTCTCTGCTGTTGCTTTTCCATGCAGCTGGGTGAATCGCTGCCTGGTTAGTGATCTTTTAACCTATCTTAACAAAGGCTCTTGTTTCTCCAAGAGATACCCGCAGAAGATATCCTGTGTTAGTATACAGTAGATAAAGTATTGAAAAAGATACTTCGCCTTGCATGACACTCAATTTTAAATGATTTTGACAAGAAAATCTAAATTTAGAGAAATTAAAACGTCAAAGCACAAAATTAGAAAAACATCAAAAATCATAGATAAAATCATTTAAGCGGATAATTTCCAAACTCAACAATCATGTTGGTGTGGATATTAGGTCATGTATTTTTTATGAAGCAAAACAAACTGGGCAGACATAACAGCAATGCCGTCACATGAATTGATATGTTGTCTAAAATATTGCCAATGGCCAAGAATCTATTGTTGATAACGAAAAAGTGCTCAAAATAAAAAATATTACGAAAACAGACTGTTCATTGATAGCCTATTCCATCGAATAGAAGGCCCTTTCTTAGAGAAAAGCCAGCAAGATGAAAAATGGATCTCTTTTTCGGTTTAACAATTATCCAAAATCTGTTTATTCCTGCTCCCTAGGGACCCTAATTTCTCCACGGAAGGCAACATTGCAGTACATTTAAAAGCATTGTGTCTGCTGGCAGATACTATCATCCTGGACGAGATGCATAGTTTGACACCCTTAGTCTCTCACCTACTAAACTGAGCAGCGTAGCGTGAGCAGTGACCGAGCGAAATGGGGAGTCTGAGGTAATCCCTTGTTATTGCCATTGAGAAGCATTATACTATTTCCATGGCAACAGTTGCCAAGGCATGGCTAATTGTGAATAGTTTCATTTTAATTATGATGATATCCCTTTCCTTTTTTTCTTTTGACAATTTGTCAGGAAAAATCAGTAGAAAGCGGGGAATCGTGATTTATACTCTTTCAAACGCGGACTCTGACCTGATTATCAGCATTTAAGACCTGCTATTTGAATCTTAGGAAATCCTAAATTCATGTTTCCAAAGCACTGTTGGAGAGGCGCGATTTTAGATAATGTGCAGTAATGGCATCTCACCTCTCATTGAAACTCTGCGTTTAAAAACACTCAAAGCTTAATTTGTAAAAATATAAGTGTCAGGGTCCTTTAAGGAGTCCACTTCTGTTTGCAGCGACCATTGCTGCTTCCAGCATTGGCAATTACAGTTTCAGAACAAATACTAACCCTCACACTGTTACACATGTGACAATTCAAACTATTCCAGAACCCAAAAGCTATAAGAATGGCTTTGGCAGCAGGTATAAGTCATTTTAATGTATATAGAATTAACAAACAACTGTTGTTGTGTTTGGCTATAAATTAGACAAACACCGCCACCATGTGGCAACCTGACATGAGTGCCAGTGTTGACAATTAAATGCAGGTGCGGAGCACTGGAAACCACTGGCTCACATTAAGCACCGTATACCCATCCACCCATTGAGTGTAGAGCTAAAAACCATCTGAAACCAATTTATGTTTCTCATCTCATATTTTGTGGACTGAGGGACTTGCACTTATGCAAATAATTGTCATAAGCATTTCATAGAAACTCTTCTAGTGGTCTCCATCTGTAGAATATATAGATCAGCATTAGAAGTTAACGTGTCTTTTATATCAATACCAAGTTAGTAAACATTCTCCAATTCGATTACCAAGTGCCATTTGCCTTTGGTGTGCAAAGTTCAGTGTTGACATGGATACCATGTGGACTATGGAAGGCTGAATGAGCAAGGTAGAGTGTGTGTTTTTTTTTGCTATAAACCCCTGATGCAAACTACGAGTTTACACACCTTGATCGCCCTAATGCACTTTTTGACTGATGGCTTTCTGTCATTTAGCTCCTTTTGAGTGATGATGCAAATATGTAGGCATTGTTATTACTTCATTACTATTAAAACGGGTGCAGGTGATGTCTGGGGTAGTGCTATCAATAATTTGATAAATGAGCTTCATAGACAATGTTTGCATTTAAAGTGATATTGGTTCTCTTATTAGCTAGTCAGAATGAGCAGTTTGCTAGCTATATTTAACATTAGAGGCCCACAAAGGGAGCAGTCTGTAGCTGCCCAGCTTCCTGCATCTCCGGTGTTGACAAACAGGCCACAGTGTGGCGAGTTTGGTTGAAAAATTGGCTCCTTCCTCCAGCTGCACTTCTTATGCCTCTTCCCATTGATCTGGGTGCACACAGTTGTCTGGGCGCCTCACCTTGCCTTTGGTGAGCGGAATCCTAATCAGCCCAAAAAAGTAGAAACATGAAAATAAATATTTATATTTTTATTTGGTTCATTTGACTTCCCTTCTCCAAAAGCAAGGCGAGGCGCCTGGATAGATGTCTCTGTACCGACTGCTTGCTTAGAAGAGTCACAGGGAGCACCAGGGGAGGATCGACCTCCTGCTCTACTCCCTATTGTAGATGTGTGTGGGCTTGTTGTGCTAATCGCCTTACTGTCCTCACTTATAGAGCAGTGTTGGCTGTTAAATACCCCCTGTTTATGCACTGTTGACTGTTGTTCAGGCGCGTAACTCTGAGAAGGGTAATTAAGAGCCGTTATTGCCTGCAAGTTCACTTAGTAATGTGTCTACCTTGTCAATCCGGCCTTCTTGGACCATTGTTGGATGCCCTGGATTTATAGTGAAAGCCTCATCGTGTGCCACAGGCTCTGTAACTGTACAAGTTTAGGACAACAACACCTAGAATACAAATTCAGAATCGAGATTCGATACAAAGTAAAAACGCAATGCAACCCAGTAGGTAATTGACTCTGTTTTTCATTGGGAAGTTTGATAAATTGGCAAGCAGAATTCATTTTATCATCTTGGAATAGGTTTTTCCGATCAGGTACATGGCTTCTGCCTTCTAGTTTTGATTGTTTAATGTTTTGGGGCAACCATTTGTTGTTATTTGGTAGGTCCAATACTGTTTTCTTAGAAAGGTGAATAGAAGTAAGTTCCACACCATGGAGCACCAGAACTGAAATTCCATCACTCTGCACTTATGACTATTATCACCAACAATATGCGCCCATTCCAAATTGTATTAATGGTGTGCGATTTAACCAGGGATCAGCCACCACCTTCCTTTACATAAAGACAGCCAAGGATGTCGAGTAACTTGATTTAACAATAAACCATAGGTAAATAACGCATGCAAAGTGTGTATAGAAATCAGTCTTTCCAATTTTAACAGATTGCATAAAGATCCGATGTAGAATTAAACGAACTTGTTTATTCACAATTCATCTTCACTCCAAATTACATGTAACCTGAACAACAAAAAGCATTTTATTGTAGCCAACGGGTTTCAATCTTTTTGAACTTCTTCAGGGCTTTGTTGTCGGTGTACTTTCATTTAATCCATAAAGATGTGAGCCTCAGGTCCGAAGTATTACTATCAAGTACCTTGACCAATTGTTATCCTCCTCTGTTATGGAGTGTGCAGATTAATGCATGGTGTTGTGCCCTCAGCATTCTGAATACCGAGAATGGCATGATACGATATGATACAGCATGTCATATCATGCCACACTATCATAGTACCATAACTAATATTCACATTTCACAAAGTGTTTTTCTTTTCTTCCGAAGGTACACTTCCTTCTTCTCTTATTCTTTTGACTATTCCCTCTGTCACCTGAAGTCTCTTTTTTCCTGTGTGACTCCCCTTTTCCTGACACTCTCTTTTTACCTCCATTCTCCACATATTTCACCTCTTCTCCTTTTCATCTTCTCAAACATGCTCACACTCTTTCTGACTTTCCTTATTTCTTCACATTATTCTACCCTGCAGTGAAGTTCTTCAAGTGCCTCTCACCCACTCCCTTCCACTCTGTCCCCTAGCTTTCTTTTTCTCTCACAGCTTCATTTTATACTGAATCTTTGTTCTATTTATTCCGTCTCTCCTTTCACACACCCTCGTACTTTATTTCTAGCACTTTCATATGTCTAATTCCCTTTTTAATACATCACCAATCTCATTGTTACGGCCACCTTCCCAACCTTTCTTCCTTCTTTTCTCTCCCACTTTCTTTTCTTTACGGTTGCACAGCAAGTACTCGGTGGTATAAAATATGTCTCTAAGATTTCTGTAGGGTTTCAGGCTTGGGAGAATTGATCGAAACTTAATTTCTCTGTGTGAATACGGCTGGAAGACCAGGCATTTAAAATGTCTTCCCCTTCTCCGTTTTGGAAACGGGGCACTCACTCGAAGCTACACATTGTGCAGACAAAACTACCAACTAAATGTTAAATGCATCTGCAAGTCACAAAGTAATATGGAATAGGCAACGAGACATTGTGATTTCTAGCAGTGGAAGCAATTGCACTGCGTTTTAAGAGCAGCATCTGGTCCGGGGAAATTGGCATCAAAAGTGAAGTCCTTGGCTTCCGCGACTGGCTGACTTGTTAGAGGCTCCTTTTCATCATCCCCTCCATTTTGCAACCTCTTCAGAGCCAGGCTGAACTTCAAGCACCGTGAGATAGGATTTGGAAAGCACAAAAATGATGTGCTTCATTCCTGACATTGGACATGTTGAATTGAGTTTCAGATTGCAAGCTTACAGTCCACATCTGATGTGATGACAAAAAATTGATTTTTCCCTGTTTTAATCTTTTACATTTCTTGTCTGTGTTTGCAGTGGCTGAATCCGATTTAAAAACTTGTAAAAAGGGGACTGTTGTTCCATGTTCTTATTTTTTCCATTTCTCTTAAGTTATTTGCGTGTATTTGAAGTGGCCCAAAGCTTACATTTATTATTGCAAGTGCAATAAAATGTAATGTTACCACTGGAATTGTTCTCAGTTTTGAACTGACAGTGACATCTTACCCTCTCTGGTGTGGGTGTCTTGGCTAACGCCCTACAGAAGTTTACTTTCTTTTTATTTGAACTCTCTACATGTTGTTTTGCTGAAAAATATTTTTGAAGAGGATATGGTTGCTTTAGACGTGTATTAATATATAGCATAAGGAACATATACAGATAATATGAACAGAGTGTACCGCTCCCGTGAATAATGCAAGTAGGCTGCAGCCCCTTTTCATATGTGAGCAGGGTGGGCAGAGTTCATTTTCAGCCAGGTGGAGATACCAGCTTAGCGCTTGTCATTTTTGTTGGCAAGTATAATTATCCAATCTAAAGCAAAAACATTGAATTGAGTTGATTACATGCAGCTGTGGTCCATGCAGGTAGGTGCGATGGGGCTGGGCGGGCGTCTGTCGACAGACGATGGAGTAGGATTTATTTATTTATTTAATTTTCCCTATTCTGTCATCAGTCGACTTCCCCCTCCCACCCCGAACTTGTGCCCCACCACGCTCACCTGCACGGACAGCCACTGCTTATGTGTTACTTCTGTGCTCTTGGCAAAGCCTCACAGGGCCGAAGTACTAGGCTGCTTGTATTTAGTTGTGTGTCCTATACTGTAATGCTGACTTTTTTCTCTACATAATCTATTTTTTCTGCAGATGCACCTGTTGGCTTTTGTGGATTTATTTATTTTTTTGGTTCACATAATTTGCATAGTTTTATTAAACTCCAGCAATTTAATAAGTAATTTCCTAGGTATTTCTAATAAGACTGGAATATGTAATTCTGAAGAAAACAAAACGACATCGTAAACATAAAACAGGAAACAACTCCCCCACCCCCAACAAAAGCTAATAATAAAGTGTAGCACAACCTTAACCCCTTCCATGTGGGGCTAATTTCCCCGCGGTGTTCATGACAAGTCCAGCTCGTCATGCTGCACAGTGGAGCTGTGCTCATGAAGAGCTGGACTTGTCATGACTCCGCCCACTCCTTTAGAACGCCTGCACAGGCGGAGAATTCGCCCCGCATGGGAGGCACGGCTACTGCATGACGAATCCAGCTCGTCATGAGCACACGACCACTGTGCTGCATGACGAGCTAGGCTCGTCATGAGCACGGAAAGGGTTAAATCGGCAAGCTTGCTGTTATTGTTTACTTTCCATTTTGTTATCACATACAGGGGGCAAACAATCACGTTCTATAATGAAAGTTGCAATTGACTGAAATGAAAGGAACACCTTTCTGGAAATGTAGCACAACCAGTGCTTAATGTGAGCGGGTGGTTGCTGGTGTGGGTCACCGTCACTTCCTTTTGGAGACCAGCACATTTTTCTGCGACCAGCACTTCTTTCCCAGCATCAGATATTTGCTGAGTGCAAGAAAGAGAAAACACACAGATCAGAAAAATGGAGGACGAGAAAGACAGCAAACCTGTCGTAGAGAGATGTAGGAACCTGCATTAGTGAGAAAAAGGGTGCAGAGAGATTCTGGTAGTGGATTGAAGACTACCAGTTGTGATATTCAGCGCTACAACGTTTAATTGAACCGGCTGCCAACTTTTTTGCAGAGCTTATGTAACCAGCACTCTTTTTTTCACAAATTAAGCACAGTGAACAATCCCAAAATGCTTTCAACATAACTCACATCCTTCCACTCGCTCACACTCTATTGTGTAGCTGCTGGCTAGTGCGCTTATGTGCTTGGGTGCTTCCTTAGGAGCACGAATCACTGTATACATGCAACTAAAATATACATGGGCTAAGTCCAGTTTTATGAATTATGAGCACTCTTGGTTGCACCGTTTAAAAACTGTGGCTGTTTCAGTCTTTAACTCAAAATAACATAGAATCCGAATAAACTGCAATGAACAAGAACTTATGCTCTAAGAACACATATTGTGATCCTAACTGATGATATTTACAGAGGGAAGAAGCTTTTACCACATAGTCTTTACCACGCAATACCTTAACCATGCATCCGTTCCCATGCATTGCCTTTAGCACACAAGTCTTTACCATGCATATACCTTTACCACACATGCCTTTACAAAGAAAATGTAGTCTATGCAAGGTAAGTGAAACTCCTTTATTTATAAGGTTGTTTTTAGGGTTTAGGGGTGGGTAAGTGTTTTATGTGGTAAGGGTGTTTTTTTACGGTTTAGGGCAGGGTTAGGGTATTGGGTGTTAAGGAAGTTTCTAGGGTTTAGGGGTGGGTAAAAGTATTGGGTGGTAAAGGTCTTTTGGACGTTTAGGATTAATGGGTGGTAAGGGCATGTTTAGGGTTTAGATGTCGATAAGAGTATTGGGGGTAAAGTTGCTTTTAGGGTTTAGGAGTGGATAGGTGTTTTGAGTCGTAAGAGTATATTTAGAAATTTAGGGGTGGTTAAGTTCAGGGGTTAGGGGTTGATAAGGGAATATCTATATTTATATACACACACACACACACATATATATGTGTGTGTCTATATTACTATATTGATATAGGGTTTCACTTACCTGATATATACTTACATGCTATTCCTCAGCATGTACTCTCTCTGAGAAAATCTCTCTTTTAGCATGTTCACCTCATTTTTTTGCGAACTAGTATTGCGTTTTTTTTAACTCTACACACTGGGGCACTTGCTCAGACCCCTAAAACGTGGTAACATTGGCTAATTTCCAATTGCATATTTAACTTTCTGATAAGGTGAGTCGTGGCCGGCATTACTAGCGGGCGGGCGTTCGCGTAGGCAGGTTAATTTTAAAATAAAATAAACGTACCTTCCCGGGTCCCACGTCCTCTCTGCTCCTGACCTGCTCTCCTGCTGTCCTGCCTCCGACACGAACAGGAAGCCGTCAGCCTCCCTCCCCTCCCCAAAGCCAATCACAGTGCCGCAATGGCAGCCTTGTGATTGGTCGGGCCGCCAACCAGCCAGGCGCCTATGGGGAAACCCTTTTCTCCATGTAGGCTGCCTACATGGAGAAAGGGTAGAGTGTGCATGACTGGTTTGGTCGGCCAAGGGGCTGGCCAAACAGTCAGTGCCCTCAGCAGTGGTCAAGCCACTCCTGCCCTGCCCCAAAGCAGACCCACCCACCCACCCTCAACCAAACACTTCTGCTTTCTTGAAGTGCGAGAAGCAGAAACATAAAATGGTAGTTTTATCATTTTCTGTTTCTGCTGTTCGGACTGCGAGAAAGCAGTGGGGCGGCGCCCCTCCACCCTAGTGGAATAGCCACCCTTGGATAAGGTCATAGTATATGGTACAGGAAAATACACTAATGGTATGGAAACACAAATGTCACCTGTGGACTTCTGTGCATGTTGTAACATCCACTAAGCTGACAAAGACAACATGGCTTTGGACTTACCTGTGTAACCTGACTTTAAAATACATAAACTGGCTGCAAAATAGCAAGCACACTTTAGTTTATTCAATGTCAAATTATATCATAACCTTTGATAACCATAACAGAGAAGCAAGGTTGTGATGCTTATTAAACTATTGTTCTGATGGCAGCGCCTTGATGCCTTAGGGCATGGGTACTCACAAACATTTTCCCAAGGGCCAAAAAGTTTGATCTGTGATGTGCCGAATGACCACATTAATGGCAGCGGGATGGCGGTCATCTGATGGTGTTGGGGGAATTGGCGGTAGGGTAGGTGTAGGAGAAGCGAAGGTTATACATCTAGTGGCTGATGAACAATGTGAAACCAGAAAACCTGGGATTAATCCCAGCTTCCCCATTTTTCCAAACAGTGTGATCTTGGACAATTGTTTAACTTCATGTTCCCTCCTTTTTTTCATCATTATCACATATAAAAGGACTGCAAAACACATGATTTCAGGGTATGCGCTGTGAGAAACCTGCTCCTGTTTGATTTAATACTACAATGTGGTGTATGTATAATAGGAACCCAGGCCACCCAATAAGTGCACATAAGAACTGACTTACCTCTTTAGTTCCCTTTTGACATTGTTGTAAGGTTAGCTTAGGGCATAGAGAGCTTTATAAATCCAAATTCAAATTAACCTATGCTTTTGTATTATGACGTGGGGTTGCATATGAGCGTTTCTAAAAGCCCTAGCATTACAGAAACCTGCAGCTTTAGAACCGCGATGCTTTCAGATAATAACAAAGATCTCGCTAGCTTCGATATATTTGTACCAAACCTGCCTCCTCCATCCCCATTTCCTCCAGCAGGACTTGGTAACTACTGGCGCGGCTGGTTATTTGCGAATCCGTTTGAAGTGCGTCTCCAGCGGCGCGCGGCGCGTGACGGGCCCTCTCTGAGGGCAGAGCATGGCTGTCTGAGGAGGAGGGCTGAGGAGGAGGTACCGCGGGCTTTGATCGCGCCCGACTCCCAGCGGGGGCCTTCCACCTTTTCATGTTGGGGATCAGTTCTTTATGCGATGACACCGGTTTGGGGACCAAAATTCATTTGGAAAGGCGGCCTTCTCTCGCAGGTGCTGAATATTTCTTTGATGCGGCGGGCCTGTGGTTCCAGCGCGCGGAGTGTCCTCGAGGTCACCGCACTGGCGCAGCGCCTTGTCACTCTACCGTTTCCTCTGCTTCCGGCTTTAGCTTGAGCTTATGAACAGCATGCCAGCAGCCTTGTGTGCTGCTTGCTTCTCCACTGCCCCCGAATCTAGATCTGTTCCGTGGACTGTTGCAGCATAGCAAGAAAAGGGCCCCCCTGGCAAATACCAGCAGTTGCATTTATGATAACGAAGCCTTCACTTGGCCTATAATCCAGTGACGTTTCTTCATCCCAGGTAAGTATTGCAAAGGTTCGTAAAAGGCACTACGAGAACCAGTGTTTCAATTGAACTGAGAGTAGTTTTAAGTAGTAAGGTTTCTCTAAAGCATGAATGTGCCGTACTGGATAAGAACGTAAATGCGGTAAATATAATTAAAAATAAAAGTGTTTTTTATAGTGCATGCTACAGCGAAACTGGTGCCTATATGATGCAACAACATTATATATCTTTTTTCATTTTCGTTTTTTTCTTTCCATTTTTTAAAATGTTTTATTATATATCTCTTGTTGTTATCCATCGGAATGATGGGGAGAATATCGACTGTGAAGGATGAAACGCTAAATCAGTAGGAATGGATTACAACTTGTAGGTTCTGCACAGGTAACAGCATCAAGAAATGAACGTCCTGTGTTCACCAGCACCCTTCTCCGTGAATATATTATCAAATATAAGTATTCAGCGTGGCACGGTAAACAAAAGACTATTCTATAGGTTACCTTATTTTAGGGTGAGAGGCTTTAAGCAACATGAATCTGCAAACGCTGTCCTTTCTTTATTGGGCAGTGTATTTTCCTAACTCAGCATGCTGGGGGCACAACACATCTTCTGATAATAAAGATATTGCCAGCCCTTTCACATGTTGTTAGAATATGTTACAAATATCTGCTAGAAAACCTGATCTGCAACAGGTGATACGGATTTGGGTATTGTCTGTCCAAGGTATATCACACCTTAAAGGTGAACGAACGTTCCTTTCTGTAGCAGGACTCTGCCAAGATTCATAATACTAAAAATAAAAATACCCTGAATCAGATATAAAACTGCTCTTCGACATAATACCCGAGGATTCCCTCTTCTACTATTTTAGCGCTGGGGTTTTGACAATTACATTTCATTTGTAGGCAAACGTTAAAAACAGCACATAGGGCTATTAAATACATTTATCTATGTGACAATTGTTATTTGTAATGTTTTTCTAGCCAGAATATAGATATAGTTGAATCGACAGTTTATGCGTTTTTTTAAATTCTAAAATTGGGTCATAGAATGTTTGAATTCTATTTCGCAATACGCAGTAGCATGCAGTATCGTTTGAACTATTCTAAAAAAAATTATCTGGCTAACTCTACCCCACTTTAGACCTCATTTGAAATTCTAAACACTTTCGCAAAGTAGGATTGCTAATTCTGATGAGTCCTGGATTCTGGTTGCCCATTTGTAATTTAAATGGTCATTAGATTGCATTCTTATGCAAATTATAATGCTAATCTTTTATGGCAAGTCGTCAGCACAATTTTGTGTAAGAGTTGGACGGAGGGGGACTTCTTTCCTTGATTTTCCAGGGGAGTGGGCCCTTGCTTTCAGTCGATTATTTCCTGCACAACAAGAATCTCAGTCTATCAGAGTGTGTCATTGCCTGAAAAATGTAAAGTGAGTACAGTTGATATGATGGGCCTAACTAAACATTGTGAATTTATAATTTTAACTTTAGGCCAATAATAACAAATAATAGTTGAGGTGTTTATCTAGTCTTTCCTCTAAGTAAGATGCACCCCTCTTCTCAGCAGTATTGGTAAGTGCAAGGTTGAGGGACATTATGACCTAACGGAACCTGAACCTGACTCTAAGCATACATTGTTCAAAATTCAAAAGATGTCTTCATCAAAGGGACTTTGTGAAGGCACATATATATTTTTATTTTATTTATTTGTAGATAAGAACCTAGGACTGGATGTACCAAGGGACTTCGTGATCACAAACCATGTTTTCACAAAATCGATGCTTTTGCAACAGGAAAAAAACCTTTTTGTAATGTACAAAACCCATTTTTTTGAGTTAGAAAACCTTTTCAGACTCGTAAATTGGGCTTTGCGATCCATAGGAATCACACATTTCCACTTGCCAAAGGAAGATATCTTTATTTTTGTCAGGGCTTGGTCCATAAAAATGGGGGTGTCTTTACCTCTGCTCCTGCGCCACACTACTGATGGGGTACAGGGACAAACAGTCTGTCAGGATATGAACTGAGTATGCACCACATATAAACCAGCGCATAGTCAGTGCACTATGGAAGGGTTTTCTTCAGACAGTGGCAAAGGACACCCAAGGCCTACTCCTGCATCTCTGCAGGCTTCATAACAATACTAATAAGCTTGTGATGCTTCTCTGCATATAGTGAAGAGATCCTAACTGCACTGGTGGCTGCTGCCTATCTTGAGCGGTAGGGTGACCTCGGGAGGAGGGCAGGGGTTTGAATAGGGGGTTAAAAAAAATAAAGAATAAAAGCCTTACCTGCCGCTCTGCTCTCCTGACCTCTGCCTCTCTGCTCCATCGAGCCAAAAGGGGATGAGCCCTCAGGGCACAGGCTCCACATCCAATCCAGATGCTGCTCTCACATGAGAGCAGCGTCAATATTGGTCTAAGAGGCCTCCTTTGCTGCTCAGACGGTGCATTGGAGCCTGGGCCTTTTCTCCAACCTGCTGTGTAACACTGCCAGGTTGGAGAAACGTAGGTGAGCATATGTGCTTGGCCAGCCTAGGATGGCCGGACACTGTAGCGGTCAGTGGTGGGAGTAGCTGCTGGGCGGTGGGGAGGGGCAGGCTGGGGGGAAGTAATCTATGGATTACGGAGGATTACAGGTAAGTAAACATATAAATAAATAAAACAAATTTCGTTGCGTGCACTGCATCGCATTTGGGGATGCAGTGCGCGCAACGAAATTCGTTGTATTTATTTATATGTTTACTTACCTGTAATCCTCCCTAATCCATAGATACCTACCACCCACCCTGCCCCTCCCCACGTCTCTGCCCTGCAGCTACTCCCACCACTGACCGCTACTGGCCAGACAAGCAAATATGTGCACTTATGAGTACAATTTACTCCTCCTTGACATGCTCGGCCTGCCCCACCCTATAGTCATTGTGGGGCTTGGACAGACCGCATATATAAAATGACAATAACCGTGTTATTGTCATTTTTATTTAGCGTCTGCTGGCGTGAGATGTGGGGTGACGCTCCTCCGCCATTGCTAATGAACCACGCCTTGCTAACAGGATATATATCAGTCCAAGAGGGCATTATCCTCACTCCTTTACATCCTGGAAATAAAATAAGACAAACATTTCTTCTTATTGTTCATCATTACAAATAATGTATTCTTGTATGAGGAAAAAATTCTAGATAGAGTCCTTCAATAAAAGATAAGTGAATAAAAATGGTAGAGATGGATGAGCAACTGGACGTAGGAATGTTAAACGGTGCTAATTTCAAACCATAAGTTTGACCATCTTCTGACAAGTTGAACTTGTTCATAGCCAGATTGTCCCCATTTCGATTTTTTTTTTAACCAGATCAGATGTTCACTGGTGATACGTGTGCATCCCACTCTCTATGGAGACAACGAACTGTCTTTATGGTTAAGCAAATATTTACCGATCCTTGAGCTGCATTAATGCTTCATGGGCTGGACAATTCCACACTGTCACAAAAATGAAATCAGAGTTAATTCCCCCAATCTTTCCACAACAAATATGTAGCACATCTCTTTGCTCGCTATTTAGCTTTTAGGATCGTGCCACAAAATGATGAACTGTTCCTTTCGCTTTGGCGAGCAATGCATGCGCTTGATTTTTGAGCGTCAAGGGAGTAGGCGGTTAGAAAAGAGAATGAATGAAGGCTATTGATTCCGTAACCAGGGGGGCGAGCATCACCTGAAACTCGCAGGTCCCTGGGAAGGGATGACCCAGATATTGCGTTGCAGAGAAGGCGAGGTTCGGGAACTACAGAAACCACTGACATAGAGAGTGGGACAAATGCATCCGTGCTGAATTAATTTAATAAAAAGGGAACATCTTTGCCAGGTTCATAGGCGGAGATAACCACAAACAAGCATCTTTGGAAAGGAAAAAAGAATAGTACACGTTAAAGAAAATATACGTACTCGTTTGTAAAAATAAATGCAACAATTTCAATAGGATTGATCCGAACCTCACTTCCAGGGCTCTGCTTTGACGAATAGTAAAGGATCATATACTATCCGGCACAGCAGCACCATCTGATGGCCAAAGCTCTTATCTGTGAGGAGCAGCGTCAGCAGGCAGCCCAGAGCCACGCTTTTTGGATTCCTGCAGTGAGAGGCTTTCACTACAACCAGCTCACTGTTCGCTGTCAGATCTTGTATTCTATATCCTATGACTGTAGCAGAATGGTAACGAAGGATCAAGGAGTCACGTTTTGTCTGCCCTACAATGTATATGGCAGATATTTTTACACGGAAAAGGATTTTTTTCTTAGTTTTCTGAAGATTTTGTGCACTTTGGAAAATCCGCATTCAATAAATTTGAAAACAATGTAGTTATTGTATGCTGTTGTACTTTGTTTGATTACTATAAAATTAAATATACAAATGCAAATCGGAAGGTCATTTTTGTTGATTTTCAGGTCTTCCTCAGACTGTAACTTTACCCTATAGAAATGCGAAAACAAATCTGCCAATTTATACATAATTGTTTTCAAAGAATTGGATTGTATGTAACTATATCTGAGTTAATTCTCGAAGGCTGCTTACTAAAGAACAAAGTGGTGTTCCTGTCTCCCGAGGCCTAAAATATCTCTCAGTTTTGGAAAACTGCAAAAACATGAAATAATTCAGTGTTTTATATAGAAATGAAACATGGTTCGACATATTCCCGCACCCCTCTCCACTCTGGAGCTTTTTAACTGCAATTTCAGCAAATACAAAAGCTGGTTGTGAGGGTGCTGACGTTCTCAAAACATATCTAGAGAGCAACCACATTTTACTAAAACACTAAGTTGCCCAGGACTGGTCCAGTGAGGTGAAGGGAACATGATGGGAACAATGTTCCCTTGTTGAGTTTTTTGGCCATTGCGAAAAATAAATAATAATGAAACATCAATAGTGTGGAGCAGTTGAGTAGCATCTCATAAGGACATCCTCCTCATACCCCCACCTCAAGAGTTTTGACTAAGCTTAGGAGATGTCTCCACATTGTTAGGGTGCAATGCTCTAGTCTTTGGCTTTCCTTTTCAAGGCCTTTGCAATATGCTGGATGAGTCCAATCGGTTTCATTGACGGGTATCATCACGACCAGAATGCATTAGTCTGTTAAACAAGAGGCCATGACTAGAGTGTGTGTCCTTGTGGACATGGGGTCTTCTGTTAACCTTAACGTTGGCTCCGGAATTGATGCTCAGAACATAACATCTTTAGTTTTGATTGCTCAGAGTGCAGACTGAGAATGAAGGCCTCATTTACAACAGTGGTCCTGCTGCTACAGCTTTGACATGTAAAACACGATCTGCCAAAGATGACCAACAATCAGGGATGTATTTTAGGCCCTCTTCAGTGTGAAGCCGTTTACTCATCCATTGAAATGTACTGTGGGTGCAAAATTTTAAATAACATATTACGCTCACTCATTCCATCTCTCTTTATGAGGACACTAGAAAGAAGAAGCACATACAATGATTGGATGGATCCATTTTCCTTCACTAATGTCTATGTGTACTCTCACAGCCACGGGAAGGAGCTCACAACAATGTGATTAGCAGTGCTCTCAGCCAACGAGAGCTTTCTTCCTCCGTCTTGAAATGGGATGATAGACAAGACCGTTATAAAATAGGGAAGATCAAACCAGAAAAAGTAGAAATAGTCTCAACATGACTTTAATCCATGGAAGAAGCATCTTGATATTAATGCTGCCTTAAGCCTCTCCTAATAAGTGCTTGGGAGCGTTTCTAAAGAACTCCAGCTATCAGCCGTGGATCATGATGCAGGTAACAGCGGTGGGGCGATGGGGCTGCGTGGGGGGGGGGGGATTTTGATGGATGATGGCGAGGGAAAATTAATTATTTATTGAAGTTTCCCTCAGTATTGTCCTTCAAAATCCCCCCCCCCGCATGAAGCCCCACCGCTGTTACCTGCATGGACCGCGGCTGCCAGCTATTAATGTGCAGGAACTTCCCCTCTCGTTGAGGGTTCCAAGGAACCAGACCGTTGTGATACCAGCTTCTTCAGAGTGTAAGAGCTGCACCAGCCATGCCCAAATAAATGAACATTTCAACCAATCCATTTTTGTATTTGAGTGAATACATACATACATTGTCCACAGTTTGTAGAAAAAGGGGCTATTTAGAGTTTGATGGATGGGATACCCCATCACAACATGGTGAATGTGCCAGCCTAATACAGTGGACGGGAGATTCCCATTTGCCACGTTTGTGACAGAGTATCATGTCCGTTAAAGTCTAAATATTTTCCAATGTCTTAAAGTACCAACCAACATGCTCAATATTCAGAGGTCTAGAATCCTAATATCTGCATTGGTAAGGGCCAGTCACACCCTCTCATAGTATATCAAGTGGATATTGGATTAATGGTTTAAAACAATCGCCTGGGTTTGACAAGTGTATTTCATAACATAGTAGACTATGTGAAAATCTTTGAAAAGCATGGACATAGAAAAAAACATTTAACTGGCGTAATTGTCTTTGTCACAGTCAACAATGACTGCATGGAGTAGGACTGTCATAACTCATTGCAGTCAATGTGGGTATCCCACCAATGAATTAAAATAATGTATTCCAGTTCAAAGTGGTCCCGAAAGAATAACCCTCAACGATCTTATGAGCATTGACAGTAATGAAACTAAATAAAGAAAGCATCAGTTAAAAACAGATTTCTGTTCTTCTGGACTTCGCACGTGTATGTGATTATAGTATATGCAATAATTATGAATACCTTTTCAAAGCACCTATTTTGTGCCTATTTATTCATTTAAATAGGCACCTATTTTGTGCCTATTTAACTCCTTGCGTGCTGCCGTCCGCCTTTGGCCGACGGCAGCACTCCCTCGCTAGTGCTTCCGTCGGCCAACGGCTGACGCAGCCCCGCCCATTTTGCGGAAGTGCCGCACTGCTGCGAAATCGCGGCCACAGCAAAGGGGTTAAATGAATTTGCCGAATGCAGAACTTATCCGGAAAATAATATGCATGAATATTAATGACAAGGTACAATTGACTCTGAATAAAAACAGATGATGGGAGAAGCCAGGGCAGAAATCACAAAGCATACAAACTGGAGAGGTGGGTGAGCAGTTGCGTGAAACGGAAGTGATAATGGATACAGAGAGGGATGAATTGCAGGGACATTTTAAAGATTTTGTGGGCCCTGGACCAAATGTATTTTGGGGACCCGTATTCGGAACAGCTTTGAATGAATGATTCAATTTCAGCTCCCTCATGCTCTCTTTGGCCAGGTCACTAACAGTTCACAGGTGCACTAGGTAAAATTCTACATGTATTTACATCTAATATTCAGGGATAGTGACATGTTTTCAATATTGTAACACTGCAGCAGGTCACTAATGTTACTACAAATAATCTCTGTGACACAGTCCCATTTCTCATATGTAAAGTCCTAGTGTCATCTAAAAGAAACTTTTTCTTTATAGATGTTGTATGAAACAAACACATTTCTCCACAAAATGTCTGTAACAGACTCTGGCATATTACCCACATTAAAATACATGAAAGAAAAACGGTATTAAAATAATCTGTTTATGAATTATTCAAGGTCAACGGGGCAAAACTCTCAGTAGAACAGAGCTTGCTCCATCAGGGGGAGGGCCTGAAATCCTGGGGCCCTGGGCCAGAACCCACATTTCCATGCTTTCAAACGTCTCTGATGAAAGGAGCGAGAAGGGGGTGGAGGGAGAGCTCTGAAAGAGGGAGTACGTTTACCTGAACATTTAATGAAGAGAGAACGGTAGAAAGCACAAATGTGGAAGAGAACAAAATATAAAAAGAAAGAAAATATGCTGCACACATTGAACAACCCACCCAGCCAAATACACCATGGTTCCTTTGTGATGTATCATAAAACAGTATAGCATAGTTGTGTGCACATTATGATCAAGATACACATAAATATAAGGGAAGAAAGAAGGCAATTACAAGGAAAGGAACAGGAAACTAGAACAAGAAAGTGGTGAGGTAAGAGAAGAGAGGAAAGCATGAAGTAACTTAGGATGTACGCAAGGAAAGGATGAAGGGAGGGTGGAAGAAAGGGATCTATTCCTTTATGCAAATGCACAGTGTGGATTGCTGTATGGATACTGGGCAGACCTCCTTGAACATGCAGTTTGCAGCTCTAAGAGCAGTTACCATCAAGTTTGCTACCCAGAACTTCAACTCTCTCGCCAAACCCACCTCCTTGCTGAACTCGTATGCCTGGACAGGAAACAGGGGTGGAAGCATAATGATCACCATTCGCACAGAGAGGCCTAAAAGCAGGGTCACCAGCTGACTTGTGAAGCCCTCGTCCACCCACTTTCAACCTCTGCTTTCACTTAAAATGCTGCTAAAATTTAAGCAGTTTGTGCATGAGGAATGGAGGTAGCTTTTCTCCCTTTTACCTGTGAATACTGTAGACATGGCAGCCTTGACACGTGCAGAAAGAAGCCCAATCTCACAATTGTGGATGTGAATGAAGGGCCTAAAGAAGTGAGTGAAAGAACTCTTTCAGTCAGTGCTTCCTCATTTCCCTTGCTCTCATTGTATATTGGGAATATATTTCACACAGCATGTAACACCCAGTTATATACTACTGGACAGCCATATAAATGTGCAATTTTCTTTTGAAACACCACACATGGAAAGACATTATTGGATCCTGCAGTAAAATATTTCTATAACATGTAGATTGCAAAATAGAGATGTTTATGGTTTTCTGTTTGAGATCGTTATGACAGTCAGTCAGTCAAGTACTTTTATTCGGCTAATTTTAGCCATACAAAGACATAAAACAATACCAACTGGCATACAAATAAAAATATAATAAAAAATCACAACTGTAAAACTAGTACAAGCTGTCAGAAAAAAGTTACAAGAGCTCATAACAAGGAATAAGCAGAAGCACCCGAGATTTTTCTGATCTTATTGGCACGACAAGTAGAAATAATTACAGCCTGGCAAATAAACACACTTTGCAGACTCTGGAGGAATTTCAAACTTGGTACTGCAACTCTAGACTTAAAAGAACGCAAAATGGGAGGCAAGAATTGAGCTCTGACGCTAGAATGAAACTTACAAAAGAAAATTAAATGAATAAAAGATTGCTGGCTGCTATTTTTAAATGGGCAACAAGGTAGGAAATGAAACCAACTTCCTTCTACAGGGTAAGCAACTATAAAAGGAGACCTAGACAGCCTACAGCAGGTCAGAAGAAACCTGTTTTACTGATTTAAGACCCAAAACAAATATGGCTAAATCCAATTTGGATATGTAATCTCTAAATACGACGCAACAGTGATCATACACAGGGACTTATCTGCTTGTTTCAAATCCTTATTTTTTTCAAACAGGGGGTGAATTAGAACCCTTGAAATGGTGTCAATTGCCTCAGGTGAATACATCATATGTGAAATGCCCAAATCTAATAGCGTCATTCAAAATTAACCGGGATAATTTGGCATGTGGGGAGCACCAAACCTTTGCTCAAAGCAAAAAGTGGTGCTAGATTAATCAAATTCTCTAGATAAGGTAAGCTAATCTTTAAATATGTAATCATACTGGTGGTGCTCCTATTAATTGCCCGAATTCTAGTGAGAAATTTGTTTTCAGCTGCCTGTAAGGGGTGGCAGTCCACATACCCCCCATACTCCAGCATCATACCTGCCCAAAGAAAGCCATTTAGGGGTATATTATCAAGGGCCTTATCTCCGCTTTTTTTGCTTTAAAAGCCGCAAAAGCGGAGATAATGTTTTCGCCCTATTTACAAGGCAGTGCTAACATGCATTAGTGCATGTTTGCAGTCTTTTTACCGACACCTCGCTTTGCATCTCTAATAAAATGCAAAGTGGGCGTTTTCACACACAATAACATGTAAAATACCGCCGTAAGCTAACGTCTGATAAATTTCA
The DNA here is from genome assembly GCF_964261635.1 of Lissotriton helveticus. Classification (NCBI taxonomy): domain Eukaryota; kingdom Metazoa; phylum Chordata; class Amphibia; order Caudata; family Salamandridae; genus Lissotriton; species Lissotriton helveticus. The sequence continues at coordinate 870,029,926 of NC_136068.1, read as the reverse complement.
GACTTAGCTATCTTTATTAAGGGGGTGGATTGTCGTGCTACGACCACCAGGGGATATTTACAAGGTTTTCCCTATCGCTGCAGGAATATCGCTAGATTTCCAGCGATATTCCTGCATTTTGCCACTATTGCTGGAATTTATATCGCCTTGAAGAAACGCATTGTTAATAACGCGCTATCCAGGCAATACATTCCAGCGATAGACAGCGATAACTGAAATAGCGCTAAGCGTGCTTAGCGATATTTTTCTTCGTTTGTTGGTAATATTCCCCTTAGTCTTGTACAAAGAAATGAGTAAATCAACTGGCTTTTATCTAAGCCTTTTAGCAAAGTTAAACGGCATCAGCCGCAGTTCCCATCTTAAGCCTTTTCTGGACATGGAATATGGGACAAACTAGATTCCAAAATATTTAAAATTGTGGACTTTGGTGATCAGGATTGCATCAATAAAAAATCTCTGGGAACGAGTACTTTTGGTCCCAGGATCATGACAAAGATTTTTTTTTTGATTAACCCTTAATTGCAAATCCCTCATGAACTCATTAAAGGAGTGCAGCAAAGACTGGAGTCTATTCGCATTCTGGGATAAAAACACTGCATCATTTGCTTAGAGTGAAATGGGCACCATAAGGGTCTCAACCCTTGGTAGAAAGTTCCCTTCATCTTGTAAAAATTGCTAAAGTGCATTAATATAAAAGAGGAAGAGAAAGAGGGCTAAAATACAGCCCTGTCTAACCCACTTGCAAACCTCAAAACAGGATGAACAATCATAGAGGTTTCCACCCCTGCAGTTGCTATTAGGTCCCACAACCTGCCTCTGCTGACCAAATCTAAATCACTGGAAAAGGTTTATGAAGACAAGATGCAAAGAGCCATTCATGGCCTCTCCATACTTTCAAGAGATCAGGAGCAGGTTGAGAGACTGTGCAACTGTTCCACACCATCTAAAGCCAAACTGAATGTCAGAGAAAAAACCTTTCTTCCACCCAATCTTCTAACTTCTGGAGAATCACCCTTTCCAGGATTTTGACCGAGGAGTCCAAAAGAGATATTGGGCATTAACATAACATGTCTCCTCTGTCATTCTTTTAAAAAATTGGGACTTTTGATGATTTTCTCCATGAACATGGTATTGCGGTTGAAAAAACAGCTTAGAATATGTTAGTTAACAAAGGGACCCAGCGAGCTACATTTTGTTTAAAGACTCCAGCCAGGACCCCATTAGGGCCGTGAGCTTTACCGGGAGTACTCTTCATATTTGCCAAAGAAATGTCTTTGACATTGATGGAAATAGCATTGGATCTGTTAGCTTTGAACTGGTGAGTAGAAGTTGGCTCATCAGCTATAGGGAAATTAGAGGCATCTAATATTGGCGAGGTCTGTGAGTTAGCTTAAAAAATATTTGAAAAATTAGACAGCCACGCATCCAAGGGATGTGGCTGTTAATCATAGGATTTGTATCCTCCTGGAAATACGGGTGATTCATTTCTTCCCAAAATGCCTTAGAGTTTTTAAGCTGTGCGGGTGCTAATGGATCATCCCAAGCCTTTTCTCTATTCTCTCTCTTCGTGATATCAAGAGTTTGCTTGTTTAGTCTCCTGGCTTTGCTGATATTATCTGCATTTCTAGGGGACAACTTGATTGCCTTTTTAAGATTCTTATGAGCAGATGAGCATGCATGATTAAACCATCTACAGGGGGGTTTCCATAGCAGACCTCTTGATTATCATGACATTAGATATGGCTTTACACAAAACTTCAAAGCTACCCAATACCGCTTGCGGTTCGGCCGTATCCGAAAGGCAATCTATCATGTTGTCTCGTTTCTCAGACAAATAGGACAACCAGAAACTTTTCTTGGTCCATATTTGACCATCTAATGTGAATCCTCTTATTATTGCTAAATTGCAAAATGGCAGGGCCAACTTGGGCAGATGGTTTCATACCAGGCCACATAACATTTAAGGTCACTAAATTAAGATTGCTCATTTTAGAAGACACAATCTTACTTTCTAAGACTAAAGGGCACAACATTGAGGAGAACAAGATAAAATCTATATTAGATCCTGCTCCTCTCTCAGTGTATGTTGAGGAGGCCGATAAACGTTTATCAACCAGGTTTGAATTAAACGGTAAACAATGTTTAGAAATAACTTGGTTCTGTGCCTCCCCATAAGAACTTTGGATGAAATCTGTTAACTCCCCCCGCCAATCTGTTAAATCACAAACACGGTCGTCTGTTAAGAAACAATTGGTTATATTAAAATCCCCATACCACATAACAGGTACCCGAACTGGATAATTCTCTAAAAACTCAGAGACAGAATTATCCAATTCCCAAATTGGCTCAATTGGGTGATTTGAAAAATAATTAAAAGATTATGGAACCAAGTGGAACACCACAGTTTAATAAGATATACATTAACCAACTTTATGGAAACTAAGGGCCAGATGTAGGAAGCCTATTACCAGTCAGTAACGGCCGAAATGACCGAATTTCGGCCGTTACCGACCGGAAATAGGCTTTTCTGATGTAGGGGCCTAATCTAAGAATTCAGTAATTTACTGAATCGGTAATTTAGGGAATAGGTAAAATATCGAATTCTTAAATACCGATTCGGTAAATTACCAAATTCCTAATGTAGGGAGCACTAAAATGAGTGCTTTTCCCATGTTAGGATTCGTTATTTACCAACTACAAGTTGGTGGTTAATAACGAAAACCCCTAAAAAAGTAATTTCATGCAAAATATTTCAGTGCCATGTGGCAGAAATACATGCCCTTAGGGCATGTATGTGTGCCACATGTGCACCCATACAAAATTGAGGGGTGCAACAGGGTTTCAAAGTGACACCCTGCCACCCTTCAATATTTTCCCCCTTTTACCGAATCAGTATTTACCGATTCGGTAATTCCCATTCAGGAATGAATGGGGAATACCGGATCGGTATATACAAATCTTAATGATTCGGTAATACTTACCGAATTTTTCCCTACATAGCATTTACCGATTCTAAAATACCGAATCGGTAAAATTCGGTATTTTAGAATCGGTAAATGTCCCTCACCTACATTTGGCCCCTAAAACACCTAGGCTGCCCTTAGGTCGACCTGCAGATGAAGGAATAGCAGGCATATAGAATGATTGGGAGCCATTAATGTAAAAATCACTTATGGACCAAGTTAACTGGCAGTACACCACATCAAATGAGTGTACAGTTCTCAGACAGTCCGGATTATCAAACAAAACAGATCATTTGAAATATTTGGAACAGGTGAAGAATGAGCAATAAGAGGTATGGCGCCTTTAATATTAGCTGACTACATTACTGTCAGAAATTGAGATACAATCTTGAAGTGGAGTGAGTCAGTCAGTATCAGAGAGACTGGATAATGGGGGGAATCGATTGAAATGTCAAAGAGACCCTGAAGCTGTTGTGGCAACTATCCTGTTCATTCCTCTTGTTTAGCCCAAACAGGAAGCAGGTCGGTAGAAGAAACCAAGGGTGAGTTCACAGATTTTTGATTGATCTGGAGTCAAGTAGCCTGATGCTAAAGCAGATAGCTAACCAGCCATTTGTTTCTAAAATTAACAATATAATCAGCTGTATGGTCTTGGGAGCAGGGCCAACCCAGCCCACCCACTGGGCCAGAAGTGTCATCCATCAGGTTGTATTCCCAGCCAGATTTGGTTACAAGCCAAAGGGCAACTCTCAGTTTAAATGTCTGCCAATCATTTTGGAACTCATCACTTGCTGGAGTTACACCTGTAAGCACTATGACGGCAGGGGCACAGTTGAGCCGTAATTGCAGGCGATCCTTATGACTATAGTTACTGATTGCATGGCCCCTAGACCTCTGCCATTGGCTCTGCTTCTCACTCACTCTGGGCCCTTGTGCTGGATTGGTATTGATATTAAAAACAGTCACTAACTGGTTGCAGCTCCCAACAGCTGATTGATAAGAAATACTAGTGACTGGTGGGTTACTCTGACCAGAAACTGCAGCTGCGGTGCAAGGCCCAGATTGGGGTGGCTGATTGGGGTTTATCTGTTGGATGGGCTGCACCATGAACCTTTAACTTTGTCTTGTGAAGGATTAAGTTGGGGGATTGTAACGACTTTTGGAAAGTCTGTAATAAAGATTTCATGCTATCCAGAATAGGTTTACAAATATGTCTGAAAAGATTCATGTAATCAAAACTAAACTCAGTACCAAGAGGATTGTTAGGGATTGAATTCATAGAAAGAGGTGCAGCTTAACTCTAGGTTTGCTTGTTTTTATCACCCCTTGCTGAACTATTCCATCTTGGTGCTTATGTTTAAGCGGTGGTAATTTAAGCACATTAATGGTGGAATCCGAGTCAGTATTCAAGATATCATCTGCAAAGCCATTGACAATTCAAGGATAGGTAATCCCAGTTGGATGTTTCTGCTGATAGACTTCCACTGGCTTATCAGATGGAATAGCATTTCCTTAATTTGATGGAATATCTGAGGAAAAAGTGGAGGGAATATTTAGCATTTTTTGCTCCACTACAATGCAGGTCACCACAAGCACCAACTCAATGGAGATGACCACCATAACAGACAACAGGTATGATTAATTTATAAGAGATACTGTGGGTGCAGCCCCCAGGGATAACTACTGGGCTTTATCTTCCCCATAGTTTTAAAACTAGGTGAAACGTAATAATCAATAATTTGTGACTATTTAAAAATCAGGAGAAAAGTACCTTGCGGCCAAGAGGGGTGTCTGGGCCTCGTATGGGCTCTGTCTTGGCCTAATCCTGGCATGTGCACTCCCACGCTGCTGAGTGTTGCTAAGCACTTTATATTTCATTGGAACACCATAGTCCTTCCTCCTGCTGGTGCGGCCTCTGTGGGATGAAGTCCCACCTCAAGGTAAAGAGCGGACTGAAAATGCTGCTGTTTTGCAGCATCCCAAGCCACGGAGTGCAGCTAAGTGCTTTAGAGCGTTGGAACACCAAAGTCACTCCCTCATTGGAAATGGTGGGCCCCGAGGTAAACATCTTTGAGAAGACAGTCATGAAAAAAGTGAACAAAATGACAAAATATGTACCCATACCGAAGGCGAATCTGTCCAAACAAGAAAACAAGGCGATCAAAGAACTCCAACAAAATAAAAACATCACAATTAAACCTTGTGATAAAGGGGGTGGCATCGTCTTATTTGACACATCAGATTACAAAAGAAGGATGACTGAATTACTATCCTCTTCAGGCCATTACATACGGATCAAACACAATCCTGAAAATGCTCTGAAAAGATGCATACTCAACATAGTTCAGAGAGCTGTTAACCAAAATTATATCTGTGAGGCGGAAGCCGAATTTCTCACCCCTAGTAACACCAAAATGCCCATCACATATGGAGTGCCTAAGACCCATAAAAACAGCATTGACCCACCTATACGACCTATCGTATCGACAATTGGCTCTGCCACCGAGCCATTATCGAAATATATCGATAGATTTTTAAATCCGATGGTCATGGACCTCAAGTCGTATGTTCGAGACACGGGGCATTTCATCCAACAGATTGAAGGTACCCCATTCATTGAGAGCTCTGAGATGATGGTCACCCTAGATGTAGAATCGTTGTATTCTAACATCCCCCAAAAGGGTGCGTACGAGACCATCGAAACCATATTATCCAGAAGCAATGATATCACCAATGGAGAATTTATTTTGCAATGTCTCAAGATAGTGCTCTTTGAGAATTACTTTGAATTCGACCAAACCATGTACAGACAAGCTACTGGAGTAAGCATGGGAGCAAGCTGTGCACCCAGTATAGCATGCCTGTATATGGGAGAATTTGAGAGAACCAACATCTTTAATGAAATGGCCCCCTTCTATGAAAACGTCAAGAATTGGAAACGATTCTTTGACGGCATCTTTTTTATCTGGAAGGGGGCACAAGAACAACTCTATGAATTAATTGAATGGCTAAATGCGGCAGATGCCAATTTGAAATTTACTAGCCATTTTAGTAAATCAAAAATAGAGTTCCTGGATATTTGGATCGAACATCATGAGAACACCATCAAGGTATCTCTATACACTAAACCTACAGCACGGAACACCCTGCACCAGTATGCGAGCTTTCATCCGCGCAGTCAGAGGGACAGTATCCCATACAGTCAATTCCTCCGTATCAGAAGGAATTGCTCTGATATGCGTGATTTTCTGACCCAAGCTGACATCCTGAAGGAAAAACTACTCTTTCGAGGATACCCAGCTAGATTGATTAAAGACTCTTTTAAACGGGCTAGGTATCCAAATAGAGAGGTAATGTTTACATCAAAAAATACCGAGAAAACAGATCAACTCATATGCATTACTCGCCACTCGGAAATGAATCATAAAATTCGACAAGCCATCAATTCAAGTTGGCATATCCTGAACTTGGAGAAAGACAGGACCCATTTGAGCAGACCCATATTTGCCTTCAGAAAGAATCCTAATCTGAAGAATCACCTGATAAGAGGCAAGCTACCGGAAATATCTGAAAATACCCAAACTACTATAACTGGAATGGAACCCATATATGGCAACCATAAATGTGGGACATGCCATATTTGCCCACAGGCCATTGTGGGTGAAAATGTCAACACCAACACTCGCACAGTATCCGTGCGACGTAATGCCACCATGACTAACTGCCGTACTAGTAACATCATATATTTGATACTGTGTCCTTGTCACCTCCCCTATGTTGGGGAAACAGGCAGAGAATGTCGAGTACGAATAGGTGAACACAAGTCAAATATCAGAAATAAGAAAATCGCGGCTCCCATTGTAGCACACTGGCTTGAAAAAGAACATAATGAACTGGAATTACGCTGGTTCATTCTTGAGAAAATAAAGGCCAGACCAGGAAGTGACCCTGTGGGCCTACGTAAAAAACGAGAGGTCTTCTGGATTTTTTCTTGGACACTGTAACTAAAGGACTGAACGAAGAATGCCCTTGGCATCAGGATTTTTATAATCTGACTTCCATTGACAGGACCTGTGAATCCCAATACTAACAGGGGGAATGAAATCTTATTACCTGGTAGAATTCACATATTTGACTCATTCCCAATGACATGTGGGTAAACACGGAGCGGACAAATATGGAATACTGGCCCCCTATGTCTCTGAGGAGACCTAATCACACACTCTGTATCAATAATTAGACATATTACCTTGGCTCTGCCATGTTACGCAAACTACCCATAGGAGAGAAAAAATAAAGATGACATATCTTGTTGCCTTTTTTAAGAAAAATCATGCAAACTCCGATATGAGTATTTATTTTAAGAATCCAACAGATAACGAACCGAAATTATTAATCTCTGTTCACTAAATTAGGATTCATCCTCCTAAGATGGCCACCACTTGTCGTCTGTAGAACATTGGTCTGTCATCTATGTCTATAACTAGAAAACGAACTGAATCTGCTCATGAAACAAGGATTCTCCCTTCCAAGATGGCCCCCATCCGTCTTTTGTAAAAATATTGGTCTGTCATTCATGTTTATAACTCCAGTACACCTGACCCCTATCAGTAGGCGTGCAGTTGACTGCCTATTTAAACATGGATTGGCCCAAACAAAGTTAGGTGCTCGGTCCCCGGTTGCGTTTGGACAGCCGACCTTGAATCGATGGAACCCCACTGAAAGACGAACCACTAGGACTTGAAGGTAAAAATATCCCCCGATATACCAAAGCCTTAGCCTTGGGAGGGAACTTGTACCAAGTAAAAGCAGGATTTTAACTATCTTTCCTGCCTTACGTTAGGAATCCCTGCCGACAGTAAGGATCGCGGCGTGTGGAATCCGAATTGCAAGATTATCACCCCGGGAGAGCAATCTGAAACCCTGCCCGGTAAGTAGCAAACTTGACAGCAGATGTTATCCGTGGATCTTAACAGTGGAATTCTAGTTTTATATAAAAAATCTTTTTTAACATGCAGGATAAATAGCGTCAACCAACTTTCCCTTTACATATTAGGGATCCCCGCCCACAGCAACAAATACGGCCACAGCAACAAATACGGCCTTTGGAATCCTAAAAGCAACATATTATTTCCGTAGAGCAGCTTGAAGTCTCTCCAGGTAAGCTGTTTATCGTGAGGTGAAATCTCCCTGCAGGATAGGGCGACGGAACCTAAGTATTAATCCGACCACACCCTGTTTAAGATCTTGGAGCCCTTACTTAAGATTTTTTCCCCCCCAAGATAATTACGGAGGGTCGAACCGAATCTAGCGGAGACTCCTTCGCACTCTGTTGCTCGTAATGCTGAAACTCAGTCCTAACAAACATTAACTATTTATTAATACAATCACTATATTTTATTGTGATTACAGGATTGCTTTAACCCATGTAAGCGGAACCAGAAAGGGTCAGCCCCTCTGCTTATGGTTTGCGTAGCTACTATTATCTTTCCTCAAAACTCCAGGACCCTGACATAGGTAACATAGCACAAGACCATTTCCCTCTCATTAGTTACACTGTGTAAGGTTTAAGGATGGCACATGATGTTTTTTGATATATTATGTTTCCTTCTTTCGTGCAGCATACCTTTGTAAAGTAGGAATCCATCACTTGCAAGTAACTCCTATGTCCTGATATATATTATGTGAGTATTACGCAAGCACATAAACAATGTTTTCCGTACAGATTTAATTACTAGAGACACAGGACAGGGTTAACAAATCAATGTCACCCTGGGCCTCAAAAGGAAAAAACTCCCTGACCGCCTTAAAAGTAGATAAAAATTAAAAATTAAATGCATTTTAATCCCCACTAAGGAAATTTAGGCAATGCGCTCCAGAATGAATGTGTGTATGTATGAGGGAAGTTTAATTAGCTTGAATATGAGAAATGTTATGAAATGTACCCAATGGTTCGCCAAGACAAGGTTATCATGTTGCCTTCAGTAGACTTCACCGAACGGGAAGCCTTCCCCTGGGAGTGTAAATAGATAGTCCAGTCCTGCACAGTCACAAGAGGCTAACTATATAGAAATAATGTTTGGTTAAAAGCATAGAAAACTAAGAGGATAGTAATAATGTTATTGAAATTTTAAATATAGCAGCAAATGTATATGTATATGACTTGAATTTGTATTTTCGAATGAAGACCTAAGACATTGTTTTTATTTCCAGATTTTATGCCTGTTCCCCTCCCAGTTAACAACCCCTAGCCCTGACGAAGGTGTGGCCACTCGGGCTATTCACCGAAACGCGCGTCGGCTTGTGCTTCCAGGAAAACGGCACATTGACTCCTGGAACAAAACTCTGACCTATGCAACAAACCTAACATCTTCATGTTGCTAGTACCAGGACCATATGAGTGAATGAAATCTGAATGAAAGAACACTAGATAGATTGAAATGGAATGAATGAGTCTGAGAGTATGAATGTAGTGTGGTATGTTACTGGGTAGGTGATGTTATAGGTTTGGGATCATTTTTCTCCCTTTTATCTTTCCCCTCATCATGTGTCTGTAATGTTATAAATATAATGTGGATCCAAACAATGTAATCAACTTTTGTACTTTTTGATACACAAAACCACAGAAAAATAATAAATAATATACATATCTTAAAAAAATATATCTTCTCTGAGAATGATTTGCCTCTTGTTATGTGCAGTGCTGGCTACTAGATAAATCACCCCTCTAATACAGATTGGATCCTTTCTGGGACCACAATATCTTGGGGCAGGGTTGCTCTTTAGTGTTCTATTCTTAGCTCTTTTTTCCCCCCACTGCCTGCCCACATCATTAAAACCCACCGGGAAACCCCCTTCTTTCATTATTACTCCTCCAGCTGGTGCAGTACCCCAGGGCTCATCCCTCAGCCCAACCCTGTTTAACATCTACATGGCACCGCTCGCCCACGTCGCCCGTCGGCATGACCTCAACATCCTCTCCTACGCCGATGACACCCAGCTGATACTCTCCCTCACCAAGGACCCCCACACCGCCAAAACCAACCTTCACAAAGGAATGAAGGCCGTTGCTGAATGGATGAGGAACAGCCGACTGAAGCTGAACTCGGACAAGACGGAGGCCTTCATCCACGGATCCAACCCTTTGGCCTGGGACGACTCCTGGTGGCCGACCGCACTGGGAACCGCTCCAAAACCCACCGACCACGCAGGCAACCTAGGGGTCATCCTCGACTCCACCCTCTCCATGAATAAACAGGTCAACGCCATCTCCTCCTGCTGTTTCAACACCCTCCACATGCTCCGTAGGATCTACAAGTGGATCCCCACTGAAACGAGAAGAACAGTCACCCAGGCCCTTGTCAGCAGCAGGTTGGACTATGGAAACACCCTCTACGCAGGAGCCTCGGCCAAACTCCTGAGACTGCTCAAACGCATCCAGAACGCCTCTGCACGCCTGATCCTCGACATCCCTCACCGCAGCCACATCACACCCCACCTGAGAGACCTGCACTGGCTCCCGGTCAACAAGAGGATAACCTTCAAGCTCCTCACCCACGCACACAAGGCACTCCACAACACCAGACCAACGTACCTCAACAGACGACTCATCTTCTACAATCCCACCCGCCAGCTCCGCTCCGCCGACTTTGCCCTCGCTACAGTCCCCCGCTTCTGAAGAGAAACCTCAGGCGGAAGATGGTTCTCCCACCTCGCCGCCAAGACCTGGAACACCCTCCCCATCCACCTACGGCAGACCCAAGACCTGTTGACATTCAGAAAACTCCTCAAGACCTGGCTTTTCTCAGCAGTAGCAGCATTCCCCACCCCAGCGCCTTGAGACCCTCATGGGTGAGTAGTGCGCTTTACAAATGATATGATTGATTGATTGATCTAATTTTTTGTTGGGGTTCTCTCATTAAGGGTCCTGGGATTGAAACCTTAGCACTGGGACACTTCAGTTGAGGTGCCCATGTGCTCTATAAGATACCTAGTTACTATCCAAACTAGGTGCCATGAGAGAATGCTTGAATTGCATAAAACAGAGTTCATATAGTTATCCACACCCGGCTTTGTTATCCTGATTAAAACAGGGGTTAAGTTAACTCATCTATGATGTTAAATTGTGACCCATCAGTTTTGAAATCTACTAACTCTCTTGTCTATTACTTTGACAAAAACCTAAAAAACCTCAAACTTCAAACATATATGCATAGAGTGGTAAAGGTTGAACAGTTTCACTTTAAACCCATTGGCAAAATAAAATGTTTTATATTAACAGATGTTAAGTTTGTTATATTGTCAAGACTGGAGCCCACAAATTCATTACTTATAGGAATTTGCAAATTGCATCTTCATTCCCTAAATGAGACATTCTTGAAGCTGGTGAGCTGTCTATTGTTGCAGGAAAGTTCAACCTCCTCTCTCCTATTTTGTTCTCTCTGATGTCCTTACCCATAGTATTGAGAAGTACCTTTAAACTAGATTGCATCATTCATAGAGGCATGTTATTGGCAACTTCAAACTAAGTTGTTCAGAACCCGAACAATGCATTGGTCAACAAATTCCCAAAAGCAAGGTCAACATTCTACTTGATAAACATGGATTTAAGGAAAGAACTCTAAAACAGGCCTCTATGGAAGTCCAGGTAATGAATGAACTCCACAAACCTTTACATTACAAAAATATAATTATTTAATGAATTTAAAAACAGAGTTGAGAAGTCTGTTTTAAAGTGCTGTTTCCAAAACTGAATGGCTTCCTTCTTTATATTCTAACCTTTGAAATGGATATGGCATTTGAACAAGTTATGATCCTGGTGCCTGCCTAGTCTATTCACCTGAAGTAAAAGTTTTGTATATATCACTATTTTCTTATAATGTTATATACTGTATTGTGTACATTGTTATATCTTCTGTTCTTTATAGGAACTAGTTCTATGTACCGTGCCCTGCCTCCCATTGTGTATGTTCCTGCAATATAAAACTGTAATAAATCCATAAAAAAATATATATATATGTTCGAGAGGCGTCTAGGAGGAGGCGAAGGCGATTGGTAGTTACCACATGGGGCGGAGCAGTAGTTCACAAAGCAGGATGGGGGAGGACATTTATTCCAGGATACTCACCTGCTTCCTGATCGTCACACCCACGGCGCTGAAGAAGGCTAAAGACGTCGAAATGCATTCGCCACAGCGGGTGTTTGGTGAATTTCTGTGCCCATTTTTCTTGAAATAAAGCCGCTTCCAACGTTTCCCCTGCTGTGGCCTTTTCTTCCTTTGGAGGAGTTTGTTTGGACATATATATATATATATATATATATATATATATATCTATCTGAAAACGATCTCAGCATTCTCTCACCAGGAGCCCTTGTAACGGATACCATCGGCGCAGAAGAAGAGAGGAAGACCCAAAGTGCAGGTGAGCAGTGTTTTATTCAGTTACATGGAAGGCCCACCTCAGCATAACGTTTCGGCCTACCCAGAGGCCTTGGTCACATATATATATATACCGTAGAACTCGTTCCAAGCTTCCCAAAACCCCCTCGTGCCAGGGGTTACACAGGGAAAGAAGCAAGAGCCTACCCAGAGATGCAGGTGAGAAGGTTTTTCTTCATTGAAGGAGGGGTCGGCTCGGAAACCGGAGAAGCAGAACCGGTTGAAGAAATGCCGTAGAACTCGTTCCAAGCTTCCTGAAACCCCCTCGTGCCCGGGGTTACACAGGGAAAGAAGCGAGAGCCGGCCCAGAGATACAGGTGAGAAGTTTTTTCTTCATTGAAGGAGGGGTTGGCTCAAAAACCGGAGAAGCAGAACCGGTTGAAGAAATGCCATAGAACTACTTCCAAGCTTCCCGGAACCCCCTCGTGCCCGGGGTTACACAGGGAAAGAAGCGAGAGCCGACCCAGAAGTTTTTTCTTCATTGAAGGAGGGGTCGGCTCGAAAGATAGATAAATAGATAGATAGAAAGATAGATAGATAGATAGATAGATAGATAGATAGATAGATAGATAGATAGATAGATAGATAGATAGATAGATAGATAGATAGATATGACACAGGTTACTTCATACAGAGAAACCGAAGGACACAGTGGGGATTCAGAGGAAGTCTGTGTTTAATGGACAGAATCGGCATAATGCATTTTGGCACTGTTAGCCTTCTTCAGATGCCTTTACAATGTAAATGAAGTCCCACCCTCCTTTGTACCTCTGTCGGCCCTCCCAATGCAGCTGGTCCCACTTGCAGGAATTTGGAGTCTTTGACCGCAGTCCTTGTGAAAGACTGCAACTCCCAGAAGACCATGCTCTGGTAAGTACTCCAGTGGGGCTCAAGTTACTCCCAAATGGGGCTGCTAGTGCCTGGCAAAGGGGGGTGATGTGTAGCTGACTCACTCCGCTTTGATAGTTCCCCAGTCCTCCTCGGGTCCCCAACGCTCTGCCTCCATTGCCAGAGTCAGCCGGGCGATGAAACTTCAACACTGTGTCCGCGATTCCCGTGAAGTCACAGGCTGCTCTTGGCAGAATTCCACTTGCTGGGCTGGTTCTTGAGGCGGTCAGACGGTAAACAATACCTTGGAAAACCACACAACTTGCCAAAATTCCCTTGGACACTTGAAGAGCGGGTCCTTCTAGCACACTTCTGGGAGGTGTGCAATACATCTCACACAGGTTACTTCATACACATATATATGGTCTACAACATGGTAGGATTATATGATTGTTTTCTCCATAACTGGCATATTTGATTTACTAACAAGTCCCTCGTACAGTGCACTACATGTGCCCAGGGCTTGTAAAGCAAATGCTACTAGTGGACCTTCAGCACTGATTGTGCCCCTCGCATGAGCAGCCCTTCAAACATGTCTCAAGCCACTGCAGAGACTGTGTGTGCAGTTTCAAACTGCCATATCAACCTGGCAAGTTCACCTACTTGCCAGGCTCAAGCCTTCTCTTTTATCATATGTAAGGAACCCCGCAGGTGGGCCCTTGGTAGCCCCATGGGCAGGATGCAGTGTATTTAAAAGGTAGGTCATGTGCCATTGAGTTTTACATGTCCTGGTAGTGAAAAACTGCTCAATTCGTTTTTCACTCCAGCAAGGCCTATCTCTCCCAAAGGTAAGCACTGGAGCTGCATTCTAACACTTTACATGTGTAACTTCCAATTGAGATCAGATATATCATTGGGGTTTGGTGTCCCTGGACTCACAATTTAAAAACGCATCCTTAGGTGAAGTTGCTTTTTAAGTTGCAGGTCTGAAAATTCCACTTTTAGACAGTTGGCAATTATTTTACTTTAACCATTCTGTGCCTCTGCCTATCTCTAGAAAACACGGCTGGGTTAGATATCTGTTGGGGTCTGTGCATTCTCTCTGGACAGTCACACACCAAAGGAAGATGAGGTGTACCCTGCATATCCTGATGGCCCATCACCAGACAGGTGGGTCTTCCTGAGCTAGAGTGAAAGGGAGGAGCTGACATTTGCACCTGAATAGGACTGTGCCTGGCCTCACACAAAAAACCACATACTTCCCTGTGGTGTGTATGGAATAAGGCCCAGTTAGGTGCAGGATCGTTTGCACTACAAAGAACTTTCTTTAAAGTCTCACTACTTCAAAGGCTAACATGGGTATAAGTACTGGACCTCTGACACCATATACTCAGAACACTTCTGCACAGAGGACATTCTACCAGGAAGAAGAGCTGTTGTGCTGCCAGGAGGCACGAATACTTTCCTGCTTGTTTTGCTGTGTTGGCCAGCTGCGTCTTACCTGGGAGTGAGAGAACTGGACTTTACTCTCTACAACCTGCATCTAAAGATTCACCAAGGGCTTCCTTGGGCTTGCCTCCTGTTCTTGAAGCTTCAGGGACAGCAAAGACTTCACCTACATCCTGCTGCCAGCACCCAGGCTCCTCTGCTGTGTGCTAAGTGGTACCAAATTCATTCCAGGGATATGGACGTGAGTATCGGTGCTGCAAGCAAAAAATTGATGCATCAACTCCTAAGCATCCTTTTGGAACCGACGCATCACTACGAAATTGACGCATCACCGCTGCCTGCACCAAAGCTGTGGTCCCGGCTCGCTGAGTGCACGACGCATCAGCCTCGATTTCCAAACAGCCCCGACTTAGCCGACATATCGCGGGTATCTGCACTGAAGCCGTGGTCACTGCTCACAGAATGCGTGATGCAACACCCATGACTTACAACGCAGCCTCAATTTTGCCACGGCACCTCCGAAGAACTGCTGCTGCGTGCGTCTCGGACATTGCATCACTGACATCCATGGTGCACTGTCCAAACTCCGATGCATTTCCAGCCTGGTGTAGCTTCCATCCGAAGCATCGCCTTTAGCACTGCAGTTTAACATCAACACCGGTAATTATCATCGAACCTATAGCTTTTCTTCTTGCGTCTATGATTTAACTTACTTGAAATAACCCGTCATTCAGCCTCTAGAAATAATTCAAGATCCTAATATTGGAGAAGGTACCCTTTAAGCAAATTAGAATAGACTGTATGTTCCATGTGCATACTCTCTTCCAAAATACAGATATTGGCAAGGGACAGATATGTGTATTGTTACAATTTGCGCACACAATTTGTGAATATCTTCATGACCAAAATGTGTTTTTTTCGGATACGCACAGCACACACAAAAAGAATAAACAATTAGAATTGATACTATTTGGCTCCTTGTTTCATTTTGGTGAGAGAAGGCTTCTTTCTTCCCTTTTCAGGGCTGCTGTGTCTTCCTCATTCAGAGGAAGAAGAAAGCAAAGCTACCTCAAACTCTCATCCACAAACTGCTTTAACTGTGCCTATATTGTACCTAGTGCCCCTGCGTTTGGGTTTCTCTCTAAGAAAGGCGACCATTATACTTCCACCGGCCTAGCCGTATTTATTTAAGAGGTTTTATATAGCGCTGGCTGGACCCAGGAGTATCAGAGCGCTTTACAAGGTGTTTCCATACAGGTACAGTGTGTATAAGCACAGACAACGGAATAATAAAAGAACAAGTCCACATAGGATACATGACATCTAGATAAAAAAGTAAAAACAATTGCTAGACACTATAAGTCATACAAAATAGCGGTCACAGTTTGGCGGGAAGCCTCACTTAGGTATACAAAAACATGCAAGAGAACTGACTGTCATGAGGAGGGGAGGTAAGGTGATCAGATAGAAGGAAAGGGAGTTGGCCAGGCGGGTGGTCACAAGTCATATGCAGAGCAGATAGGTGGGGTGATGCAGAGGGGCGAGGCTACCAGGGAGGGATTAGAAACCCCAGTATTTATTAAGGAGAAGAAGTTTGAGTTCTTTTTTGAAGCTGGGGTAGGACTGGTTACAGCGGAGGTCTTTAGGGAGGGCATTCCAAATAAGTGGGGCATTGCCTGAAAATGAGCGTGACTGAGTGGAATTCTTTTTCTGAATGGGGGGAATAAGTAGGAGGGTGTTGTAGCTTCTCAGTGATCGTGTGCAGCCTGCTTTGGTCAGTTTATTGGAGAGGTATGCCGGTGTGTTTTGGTGGAGGATTTTGTGCGTAATGCAGGCGGTTTTATATGTGGATCTACCTTCAATGGGGAGCCATTTAAGGGATTTAAGGGCGGGAGAGATGTGGTCAAATTGTTTGCAGTCCGTGATAAGCCTAGCCGCGAGGTTGAGCACAGATTTAAGAGGTGCCAGGTGGGTTTTGGGAATTCCGGTGAGGATGGCATTGCCGTAATCAATGCGCGATAGAGCAAGCGATTGGACTGCCAGTTTAAAGTCATCAATTGGGATGAAGGGCTTAATTTTCTTAAGGTTACGGAGGGTAAGGAGGGCTCCTTTGGCAGAGTTGTTGATGTGAACGTTGAGAGTTAGTCGGTTGTCAAGGGAGATGCCCAAGAATTTGACTGAGGTGGCTAGGGACAGGGAGCAGTTGAGGGCGTTAAGGTCTGTGATCCACTTTTGAATGGGGAGCTGGTTGTTTTTTGGGGAGAAAAGAATAATTTCAGTTTTTTTTGGGTTAAGTTTGAGATGGTTCGAGTGGAACCAGGCTTGAATTTTGATGAGGGTGTTGTTGAGGTGGAGGATGTCAGCATGGGTTTTTATCTTATGGTAGAGTTGTGTATCGTCAGCGTAGAGGTGATAGTTAATCCCTGCTTGTTTGAGAATGAGGGTGAGAGGTTCCATGAAGAGGTTAAAGAGAGAGGGAGATAGTATGGATCCTTGTGGAACACCTAGAGAGATGGGGGAGGGGTTCAAAAGGCAATTGTGGATTTTAATTTGCTGAGCGCGGTGCTGCAGGTATGAGACAAACCAATTATGAGTCATGCCATTAAGGCTGAATCGTTCTTTAAGGACTTTGAGAAGAACAGAGTGGTTAACGGTATCGAACGCTGCGGAGAGATCAAGGAGGATCAGTAGGCTAGATTCGCCATTGTCAAGGGAGTGGTGAATGTCATCTATAATGTTAAGCATGGCGGTTTCGGTGCTGCAGCCTTTCCTTTCCTTAGCCGTATGTGCTCAGCTAACAGGTGGGTTTGGTAAGATAGTTGTAGTTCTGGTTAGCCCAAATTCTTAGTAACCATCTTTGGGAAAACTGGATGTTCAACTGTCTGCTCTGTAGCCCGCATCTATCTGTAGCAGTCCACGTTGGGCTTTTGCATATAGACTCTAATGCTAATAAAAGTGTTTGAAAAATAAATATGCTAGTGATTGAGGTCAGTATTGCCTCTTGGCATGTAGAACGATGCATGTGTTACATCTAATATATTTACAGATATATGTGCAAAAGCTGCCACCGACACATGACACTTTCTCGAGAATTGTCTTAATGTGAAAGCAAAAGCTAATATTGCGATTTCACACATACAGAGCATTTGTTATGACAGTTACAGATCAGACTGCGATTGGATGCGGACACTTTACAAAACATCATTTAATTTAGTGGTATCAATGCCACGATTCCTAATATGTATATAATATTTTAATTCAGTGTCGATTCACAGATAGTACTCGTTTCTATTCTGAATATTTAATGTGAGGTTCATCGTGTACTAGAATAAATCATGGGGGAGTTTTCCTAGGTGAAATAATTCACAAAGATGAATTGTCCCAATCAGTTTTTAAAGGGATTTGATGGCAAAATAATAACCATGGGACGCTTTTTTCAGAAGTATGTTCCCAAAGAGCGATTATGTTTGAAAGTGTTTAGACATATTATTCAAAACCAATGATCCATCTCTTGTGAACATCAGCTGCAAATGTCTAGGCTAGTCGTATATGCATTTCGAGTAATTCGGGGTTATAAAAATGATTGAAATGAGTTAATTTCCCATTATATTTTCATCAAATGGCATTTTATGCAAATTGTTGAGCAAAAATACACATTGCCTGGTAAAGTACTTCATATAGATCTTTTTTTTTTTTACAGCATTATTTCTTTTAAGGCAAAATGCGGGAACATTAATAGAAACGCACAACAACATCATAAAAACTTCCATTTAAAAAAGAAGACTCAAGATCGAGTAGTATTTAACTCCAACACTTTAACTTGCAAGAGTATTTTTCCAACTAATGGTTTCTCTAGGAAAAACACTAAATTGCAGAATTAACATCATATTTTTCAATATTTGTTCAAGAAAAGAATCCTGATCCAAACTTGAAACACGAAGGTTGATCAGTTGTCCTTTTTTTCAAATTATATGTAATTGACAAATTCAAGCTTGCAAAACATTTTGATATAAAACACTTTAGCACTTCTCATGCTAGTCACACATTTTCAGCCAACGAGTCAATTGACTGGGTACTATTAATTCACCGCAACCGAGATTCAACCAATGGTCAGTCATTGGTTACACAGAAATTGATATAGCCTTTAGGTTTCATTCAGCCCTTGTTGTTTGATGTGTTGTCCAGGCGGCCTAAGTAGATAATATGTGAATAGATGTTTAAAAATGCCTCTCCGGTTTTATTTTTTTTAGCATCATTGGCATTGTTAGTTTGGATAATTGAATTAGGGCAAAATTAATCAGTGGATGTTGGTGTATCAATGAAATAATTATAAAATGATAATATTCTTTGGGAAGTAGAGAAAAGGAAACAACACACATTGAATGTGGTTCAGTACATTGTTAACTCCTTCGCCGTGGGGCTAATTCCCCACGGCGCGAGGGGGAGGGGGGCCTCGCGTACGCCGCGGTACTCATGACGAGCTGATCTCGTCATGAGGAACAGTGGAGCTGTGCGGATGACGAGCTGAGCTTGTCATGATTCCGCCCACTTATGGAACACACAGGAGGGGGAATTATCCCCGCGTGGGCGTTCTACGGCAGTTATGACGAGTTCAGCTCGTCATGAGCACAGCTCCACTGTGCCTCATGACGAGCTCAGCTCGTCATAAGCGCTGAAGGAGTTAATGTAAGTGTAGTTCAGGTTAAAATTATTTCGAGCAAGGAGCATAAACTCTAACAGATAGACACACAAGGGGTTAGCCCGTGGAGCCTGACTGTCCAGAAAAGTAAATAATTTATTTGTAATGTATCCTTTGGCTCCCACTGTTAATGGCAATTATCTTTCTGCCACAACACTCTTAACCTTGGATCATAGCTAGACAATTAGATGTGGAGGGATAAACCAGGGTGATGTGTGTGTGTGTTTATATGTTATGGATGCACTTAAAATTGTCATTAATGACCTTACTGCTCAGATTACATTTTACATTGTCATTAACACTGTAGATATGAAAACTGTGTCAGTTTATATGTATGTATGTGTATATATATATATATCGATATAACAATCCAAGTGCAAGTCGTGCACACAGCAGATACGGACTCCGATTTTGCTAGTGCTGATAAGTAAAGTTTATTGCGAGCTTGTACTGCCCATGATGCGTTTCAGCCACGCCCTGTGGCCTTGGTCACATGAGCACGCTACATTTGTACAAATATTTAAAGGAAACTTACACCTCACCTTGTCAATAGTCATAGAAGAAACACTGTGGCACCTTCGGAAGCTGTGGCACCTACGGAAGAGTGACATATCGTACCTCCCCATAGTCGATATTTCATTAAGTGCAGAAAATATACATGAAAATGCTGGATGTCAAAACCAATATCATTAAGATGATAGCATGAGTGAAGCATACATTGTATGACCTATTGATATATCCTCACTCATATTGATGTACAAGGTTATAATTAGCATATGTAGAGATGACTACGAAGCTATATATATCTAAATAGAATAAATACAAATAATGTATAAAAATGTACAAATACATATTATAATTCGCAAATGCCATTATGTGGACATCTCAGGTGCAAATTCGCAATAGCCCGCATACATGTTATATTGCACTCAGTTTCATCTGCAGGATAATGGTAATGTTCCACGTTAAAGTGCTATTGGTGATTAAATGCAAATGTAAATACTACAGTGCAAAAAGTGCTTATAGGTTGTATTGATAGGATATCACAAATGTGAGATCCAGTGAATGAAAACCAATTAATGTGATAAAACTAGGAGACTTAAGCAGCTAGGAAGCCTAATATATAGACATATATTTAACCAATGTGGGGGGTTCCATATATTATCGTGTAACAAAACTATATGATGTTAATATGTAGAGATAGAAAATGGTCTGGTTAAAATGATATGTAGAGAAACTCAACACTAAGTAACTAGAATAGGGGCAAGTCATAACAGGATGATAACATTTTCATAAATAATTTTAAATAGTTATAAAGATCCTCACCAATGTTGAAACCTAATGGGGCCTTGGTGTCTAATTCCATAATGTATCTAAATTCCAATTGGCGGCGTAATTTCTCACAGTTCCCTCCTCTTTTGTGTGTCTGCACAACATCAATTACAAAGTATTGAATACAGCTCAGGTCATTTCTATGGGCAGCTTAAAAAAACAATATATATATATATATATATATATATATATATATATATATATATATATATATATATATATATATATATATATATATATATATATATATATATATATATATATATATATATATATATATATATTACCTACTGGCGGTCGCCAGTAGGTATATATAGTTAGGATTTTTTCTCTATGGGTTTTTTGAAAATTCTATGTCTAATAACTTTGGCGTTTGTGGACGGAATTGGCTGAAATTTTCAGGAAAATGGCACATTTTGTTTCTGAGCAGCCCTTGAAAATTTGGGGGGGGTTCGTCCAGTGGGGGCCGAGAAAAAAGGGGGGTCCCAAAACGTGTTTTTAACATTGAGTTTTCCATAGGGCGGTTGGCCTCACTTTTAGCCCGAACGGCTGAATGGATTTGCACGAAACTTGGCAAAATTGTAGGGACTGGTAGCCCGATGTGCCTTTTGTAGGTCTCAATATATGTGCTCCAGTGGATTTTGAGAAATTAACGTTTAAAAAAAGATATATATCTGTAACAGCGGACCGGTTAGCGCTCTGGTTCGCGGACTTTTCGCGCAACGGAGCTTTGTGAAGCGAAGCTGATTGGTTCTCCGGCGTCTGTCAACATTCCAAACAGTCCGTAGCGGCCGCCATCTTGTCTCTCGGTAGGATCGAGAGACAAGAGGAGGTCAAAACAAAGGGGGAAATAACTATAAGGGGGCATAGTAGATCCTCGCTGACCCCCTAGGTTTGATGTGGAGGTTTTAAAAGGGCCCCGCGGGGCAAAAAAAAATAATAAAAATAATAATTGAACGGCTGAATGGATTTGCACGAAACTTGGCAAAATATTAGGGACTGGTAGCCCGATGTGCCTTTGCTAGGTCTCAATATATGTGCTCCAGTGGATTTTGAGAAATTAACGTTCAAAAAAAGATATATATCTGTAACAGCGCTCCGCTTCGCGTAACGGAGGTTTGCGAAGCTGATTGGTCATTCTGTCACTGGGCTATAGTTGGGCTACATCTGGCTGATATTTGGGCTACATTTGTTTTTTTGTGTGTCTGGCGGCCATCTTTGGGCTACATTGGGCTACATTGGGCTTCATTGGGCTACATTCGGCTAATTAGCAAATAGCTCATCGCAAACTAGGAATGGTAAAGAATCGCTATTTATTCCTTAAAGTTCGCTATTTAGGAAATGCAAATAACTTTGATGATACATATGGCGGTTCATCTCTAACAAGATAAGAAGCATAGGGATAGATTTATGATGACTGGCGCATCACCAGGGATGTGTTAGTCATTCTGTGCCGCTGTTCCGTCACCTATGGTGTGCTGCATTTACAATGCGGCGCATCATGGGGCAAAAACAGCACAGATGCGTGATGTATCTGTGCCGTAAAGGTGGCGCATTGCTGGAGTTGTATCGCAAGTGTGATGAAGCTCCAGCAAGGGTCGGGGGTGCCCCTGTCGCAGGGTTTCTGTTCTCACACAGAACTGTGGACAGAGGATTGGAACCTCGGCGAATTAGGGTGTCCCAAAACTCACGTTAGTAATCAAAAACTATTTAGCAAGCTAGGTACAGTGTCACATTGGATATAACAAACTCTCAATGTTTAGACAATCCAGAATATGAACTTATAGTACCTCAGGATACGTGGAACTCATGAACAGTCGGTCGTTATATATTTCTTAGAAACCAGAACATGGAGTTAAGAAGAACACATGTGTATTTGAAATGTTTATTTACTAATGCCGTCTTCTCAGGCGTAGTACCTTAGATAATAAAAGTACACATATTATCAGTAGCAAAATTACCAGCATAGTTACTAGTACATAAAAAGTGAATGGTGATAGTATGTTAACATGCTGTAAATGAATAAGAGTTAGCAACACTTATAAGCAGCCGCGGGCCGTGGAGGGAGTTACGGTGAGGCAGGGAGGCGGGGAGGGGGAGAAGCAGGGTGGAGAATACAAGTACACATATTATCAGTAGCAAAATTACCAGCATAGTTACTAGTACATAAAAAGCGAATGGTGACAGTATGTTAACATGCTGTAAATGAATAAGAGTTAGCAACACTTATAAGCAGCCGCGGGCCGTGGAGGGAGTTACGGTGGGGCAGGGAGGCGGGGAGGGGGAGGGGCAAGGTAGAGAGGGCTCCACCCTGCTTCTCCCCCTCCCCGCCTCCCTGCCCCATCGTAACTCCCTCCACGGCCCGCGGCTGCTTATATCTCACCCTCCCTAATACACATATTATATTATTTGCTAAGAAGGTCTCTTTGTGTTGGTTTAGGGCGTGTCCATACTTTAGTGTCTTAGATTTGAAGGAATCACATCAGCATACACCAGCTCTCTCTTCATGTGAACCGCATCAACTGTTGTGTATGTGTGTTCGGCAAAGCAATATAAAACCCGCCTCATGCCCAGAATTGGCAGAAGTTGCACTTATGTTATGAGTATGAAGTCGTGGAGATCAGACCTCATAACAATTCTGTATCGTGTTGTTCTTGAAACTTTAGCACTCGCTGTACAGATATAGTTTAACAAGTAAAGCAGATAGTAGACCAATAACATATTATTCTCATGTAAACCACGATGAACTACTAGGTGGAAAGCTAAAGCAACAACTAAGTGTCGTGTGCAGAAGTTGCAAAAAAGGAAAAATGGCGTTTAAACCGGTAATGAGCCCATGCTAACTTAACACGGTGTAAAGATATCCAGGACCTAGATGACACCTCCTCATGATCCGGAAACGAACTGAATAAGATAATAGAAGTGCCATCTCATGAGAGCAGATTGCAAGTTTATATGTGGACGGTCCGCAAGGTAAAGCATTAAAAACTAGGAAAATTCAATGCTAAAGAAAAATAAAACAGCCAAGTACTTTATCGAGTCTTAAGCCAATAGGCAAGGTAAATAATAAAAACTTGACAAATAAGTCAATGAATTGTCAATGAAATGCTAGTACTCAGCATATCAAACATGAAAAAGGTCTATGACATAACTGTGTATGCAAAATAAGCTGCAACAGCCTCCAATAGGAAGTCACCGTCTTCATCCGAAAACAGTTCAGCCATCCAATTTAAAAGCGGAAAAGAACATACGTGCTCTCCCAGCACCGGATCCTCTATCACCATCAGAGGACAGCTCGGTGGGTTTTCAAGAAAGCTGTGTTCCAAGAAAGACTGTGCTGCCGCCAGTAAATTCCAGGGACCAAGTAGTCCATGCATCAATGCCACAGCCATAATCCTTTCGCCAGGACAAATCAACTCGTGAGTAATGATAGGAGTCATCAGCTGATTAAAGTCGACGTCAGGAGAAACCGGTCCGCAGAGACACAAATCAATGGCCCAATCGAAATCACAGGTCAGGCAGTGAAATACAGGCTGGACACAGGTGAAGTAGGAGAACCGAAAAGATAATCCATATGCCGTGCTTAATATCGCCAACGGCATTGTGCCATAATATTCTAGCATGCGATTGCGGAACAGTGTCAGCAGCTGCAGGGTCGGAGGTTGCATAGGAGGGACATCCATATTTAAAAATGTAAAAAAGCACAAGAGCGTCCGCTGGTAATGCAAGTAAAAATGCAATCCACGAACCAGAGTGGAGAAAATGGAATGAAAGGGAGCAGGGATGACTCCAAAGATTTTCTCAAATGAAGTCACGAGACCACTGGTAACAACTTTAAAAAAGTGTGCCAGGGATTTTGTGGAGGATGCGTTAAAGATAGTCGGAAACATGTTGCTGAAATTGAAAGGCAAACCTGTGTACGGGTGTTCGCTATGTGAAGTACGAAAGTTTCACGGGCCGAACTCAAGGCCACCTCTCTCTGAGACAAAAGAGCTCTTATTCTTGTCATGCCGTTGAAACGTGTCCCAAGGTTGGTATTTGTGGCCAGATTGAAAACTCCCTATGTTCATGTGTGGGAGGAAATAGAACATTTCTGCAGCAAATAACCCGTTCACTTACTGTTACGATAAAAGGAATACTTTTAATTAACTCAGAACAATCTTCATTATTGAGCATCAAATAACTACCATTTTCCAACAACTTGAACGTGGGGATGATAGCAGGAACTGGCGTGCCTTGCAACACGCAAGCCATATTTGGTCGGTGTTTGTTGCATGAATCGTGTAACTGTATGTGCCTACACATTAGTGAATGATCTGGCGTCTCAGTGCATTCCTCTCCATTCAGATAAACTTCTTGATCATCTTTGAAACATCTGTATGTGTATGGAAGCGACCAGACCTCCTGAACAAAAGCACTACCTAAAGGTTCATAAAGACCTATTGGTATATATTTCATACAATTTGAAAACTTATATAAAGCAAAAGGCAGCGTTATTAAACCGTGGATAAGGCATGTTGCCAAAAAACCCGCAATCCTCTGCTGATGATGTCACTGAGCATGTCATGAATGATGTAATATGTGACATCATCAGTAGTGGATTATGGGTAATAGTATCTCTAGTTTACTCCCCTATAGCTGTCTTTCTTTTAACATAAGTGTGTGTTTCCTTCCCTTATACTTACTGTTTTTGGTTCGCTTCCAGTTCGCGTACCAGCGAGCGAACTAGGAAGCGAACTAAGAGAAATAGAGGTTGGCACAGTTCCAAATATTGTACCAATTTTTTAATAACGGGGAGGTAGTTCTGAAAAGAACTTTTTTTTTATTTTTCTGAACATTTTTTTACTGTTTTTGAATTTTTCGGAACAGTTTTATATTTTTTTGGGTTTTTCTTGGAGGGGGCAATGAAAACGATTCATTGTAAAGGGCTCAACAGGAGCAACAAAACAAAAAAAAGAAGTATTTATTATTTTGGGCGTTTCGGACAAACTTGCATATGATAGTCAATAGCTCTGTTGATCAGAGTGATGCTTCTTTCTCCGTAGGAAATGAATCCATCGCAAAATACGCAGGTGTGTTTTACTTCACCAAATCTCATTTGTATATTTGGCACCATCTCCCTGCCCTCTGGTCCCGTTACTTCCGGTACAACAGATCTTCTGGCCATAATAGGGAGATTATCTAGGTCGTTCCGAAACTGTGCAGCACTGTAGTTGTTAGGATGCCACCTAGTCATATGGCGATGCATTGTGTAGTTTCCGAAACTGTATTTTTTGTCGGTCCCTCTGGACAGTCTATCTTGACATATAAGGCAAGTTACGTATCTTGCATTTACTTTTTTCTGACCTTTGGGAATTTAAAAAAATTGCCAAATGAAGTTTTCTTTCCGGTGAGACGTCTTGGGCTGCTCAGGCAAAAACGGCCTCTCTTCGTGCTCGTCCTCCTGTTCCTCTTCTTCTTCTTCTTGTTGAATTACAACTTGAGCAGGTGGTCCACTCTTCCTTGGATGTGGTGGAGGTGGTGGGGAAGCACCAGCTGAAGCTACTAAAGAAGCCATTGCTCAGTGATCACAAAGGGTCTTTCTCTCACAATGATGAAAGTCAGAGTGAGGAAAGAAGGAGGGATTTTCATCATTTGGGAAAAACAAGAGTTCTCAACCAATCAAAAGTGTTCATTTTAGATTATATGACCTAGTCTTACATCATTAGGAAACCAAAAGTGAAATGAACCAATGAAAAGTGTTATTACCAAGTCACATGACTTGCTGTGTTTACGTTAAGCGCTTTGCAGGGCCTCCCGGTTTGCTTCCAGAAACCTGCGCTTTGGCACTCGCTTCGCGTACCAGTTCGCTAACGTAGCACGTCATATGACGTATCAAGCGACAACGTGGAACGTCATGCGGACGGGAGGCGTCACGATGTTGTTTTCTAACGCGGCACTTGCGGTAAAGAAACGTTTACCGGCTCGCGGTCTATTTCGCGGCATCAAGGTCAGCTAACGGGAAGCTTCCCGATTCGCGAAGCGGGAACGAAGAAAAAAAAATATTTTAAAAAAAAATTATTCATAAACATATAAAATATATTTTTGGATTTAAAGAAGAATACATTTTACAGCTACAGATATTAGCTGTTAAAAAACCAATGAAATTCACAGAAAAAACCATAGGTTATAGACCATATATAGTTAGGAATTAGCATTTACAAAACCTTGAAAATTCACTGAAAAAACCATAGGTTATAGACCATATATAGTTAGGAAATAGCATTTAGAAAACCTTATTTTACTCACACAAAACCATTGAAATTCCATATATAGTTAGTTGCACTAACTATATATCGCGCACCTGCAATCCACTGCTGATGATGTCACATATTACATCATTCATGACATGGTCAGTGACATCACTGATGACATCACTGATGACATCTCAAATGACATCACTGATGACATCACTGATGACAACATCCAGTGACTGTATGCTTCTGTAAAGTTAAAATATGTCTTACATATTGAAGAATGAGTGGATGTATAAGTGTCTGGATGAAGGATTTAGTAGGTGCATGACTGACTGTATAACTGAGTGATTAAATGTGTCTCACTGAGTGCATGGGTTAGTGACTAAACTGTTTTAAATTGTGCATCATTGTGTCTGTTGTTTTGTAATCTGATGCATGTGTTGATCATTAGCTATATGACTAACTATATGGGTTATTGATTAGTTGCCCAAGTATTTGTATGGGAGACTGAGTGTGTGTGTGGGTGTCTGGGAGGTGTATGACTCTGTGCATAGATGTGTGAGCAGTTGATTCACTAGATGTATGGGTTCAAAAGTGCATGTGGAAACATCTGTATGGGCGGTTGACTGTGTGCATGAGTGTATTGGTGAGTGAATGGATATCTCAGTGCTACATGTCAAAGTAAGTACATATGTAAAACACAGTACATGTGATAGTTGACATATATAAATAACTGTGCATAAGAGCCAGTGAATGTGTGAGTGGCTGTATGGATTATTGTGAACTTGTATCAGGGATTGTATAACAGAGTAAATATGTGTTATTATATGTTCCAATAAGTAAGGTGTGTATAACTATATAGTTGAGGAAATCGAGGTGTGATTGATTCTTTGCAAGACTGACTAGGTGTGTGAGTAACTCCATGGATGAGTGACAGTCTGTGAGTGTCTGTTTACACTGAGTGTATCTAAGGTTATATTAGAGTCTGAAGAGGTTCATTGTATCATCACATGAATGATGTCATCAGTGATGTGATCAGTAATGTCAAATGAGATGTCATCAGTGATGTCATTTGAGATGTCATCAGTGATGTCATCAGTGATGTCACTGACCATGTCATGAATGATGTAATATGTGACATCATCAGCAGTGGATTGCAGGTGCGCGATATATAGTTAGTGCAACTAACTATATATGGAATTTCAATGGTTTTGTGTGAGTAAAATAAGGTTTTCTAAATGCTATTTCCTAACTATATATGGTCTATAACCTATGGTTTTTTCAGTGAATATATATATATATATATATATATTACCTACTGGCAGTCGCCAGTAGGTATATATAGTTAGGATTTTTTCTCTATGGGTTTTTTGAAAATTCTATGTCTAATAACTTTGGCGTTTGTGGACGGAATTGGCTGAAATTTTCAGGAAAATGGCACATTTTGTTTCTGAGCAGCCCTTGAAAATTTGGGGGGGGTTCGTCAAGGGGGGGCCGAGAAAAAAGGGGGGTCCCAAAACGTGTTTTTAACATTGAG
Source organism: Lissotriton helveticus (assembly GCF_964261635.1). NCBI lineage: Eukaryota > Metazoa > Chordata > Amphibia > Caudata > Salamandridae > Lissotriton > Lissotriton helveticus. The sequence continues at coordinate 870,001,443 of NC_136068.1, read as the reverse complement.
TTTTCCATAGGGCGGTTGGCCTCACTTTTAGCCCGAACGGCTGAATGGATTTGCACGAAACTTGGCAAAATTGTAGGGACTGGTAGCCCGATGTGCCTTTTGTAGGTCTCAATATATGTGCTCCAGTGGATTTTGAGAAATTAACGTTTAAAAAAAGATATATATCTGTAACAGCGGACCAGGCAGCGCTCCGGTTCGCGTACTTTACGCGCAACGGAGCTTTGTGAAGCGAAGCTGATTGGTTCTCCGGCGTCTGTCAACATTCCAAAAAGTCCGTAGCGGCCGCCATCTTGTCTCTCGGTAGGATCGAGAGACAAGAGGAGGTCAAAACAAAGGGGGAAATAACTATAAGGGGGCATAGTAGATCCTCGCTGACCCCCTAGGTTTGATGTGGAGGTTTTAAAAGGGCCCCGCGGGGCAAAAAAAAATAATAATAATAATAATCGAACGGCTGAATGGATTTGCACGAAACTTGGCAAAATATTAGGGACTGGTAGCCCGATGTGCCTTTGCTAGGTCTCAATATATGTGCTCCAGTGGATTTTGAGAAATTAACGTTCAAAAAAAGATATATATCTGTAACAGCGCTCCGCTTCGCGTAACGGAGGTTTGCGAAGCTGATTGGTCATTCTGTCACTGGGCTATAGTTGGGCTACATCTGGCTGATATTTGGGCTACATTTGTTTTTTTGTGTGTCTGGCGGCCATCTTTGGGCTACATTGGGCTACATTGGGCTTCATTGGGCTACATTGGGCTACATTTGGGCTCCAACATATATATAGGCCAATGTAGCCCAATATATATTTTGCAAAGTTAATTTTCGTAAAAACCACTGGAGCATATATCTTGAGACATAGCAAAGGCACATCGGGCTACCAGTCCCTACAATTTTGCCAAGTTTCGTGGAAATCCATTCAGCCGTTCGAGCTAAAAGTGAGTCCAACCGCCCTATGGAAATGAAGGAAATGAATGGGTAATTTGTAATTAGCAAATAGCTAATCGCAAACTAGGAATGGTAAAGAATCGCTATTTATTCCTTAAAGTTCGCTATTTAGGAAATGCAAAAAACTTTGATGATACATATGGCGGTTCATCTCTAACAAGATAAGAAACATAGGGATACATTTATGATGACTGGCGCATCACCAGGGATGTGTTAGTCATTCTGTGCCGCTGTTCCGTCACCTATGGTGTGCTGCATTTACAATGCGGCGCATCATGGGGCAAAAACAGCACAGATGCGTGATGTATCTGTGCCGTAAAGGTGGCGCATTGCTGGAGTTGTATCGCAAGTGTGATGAAGCTCCAGCAAGGGTCGGGGGTGCCCCTGTCGCAGGGTTTCTGTTCTCACACAGAACTGTGGACAGAGGATTGGAACCTCGGCGAATTAGGGTGTCCCAAAACTCACGTTAGTAATCAAAAACTCCTTAGCAAGCTAGGTACAGTGTCACATTGGATATAACAAACTCTCAATGTTTAGACAATCCAGAATATGAACTTATAGTACCTCAGGATACGTGGAACTCATGAACAGTCGGTCGTTATATATTTCTTAGAAACCAGAACATGGAGTTAAGAAGAACACATGTGTATTTGAAATGTTTATTTACTAATGCCGTCTTCTCAGGCGTAGTATCTTAGATAATAGAAGTACACATATTATCAGTAGCAAAATTACCAGCATAGTTACTAGTACATAAAAAGCGAATGGTGACAGTATGTTAACATGCTGTAAATGAATAAGAGTTAGCAACACTTATAAGCAGCCGCGGGCCATGGAGGGAGTTACGGTGGGGCAGGGAGGCGGGGAGGGGGAGGGGCAAGGTAGAGAGGGCTCCACCCTGCTTCTCCCCCTCCCCGCCTCCCTGCCTCACCGTAACTCCCTCCACGGCCCGCGGCTGCTTATATCTTACCCTCCCTAATACACATATTATATTATTTGCTAAGAAGGTCTCTTTGTGTTGGTTTAGGGCGTGCCCATACTTTAGTGTCTTAGATTTGAAGGAATCACATCAGCATACACCAGCTCTCTCTTCATGTGAACCGCATCAACTGTTGTGTATGTGTGTTCGGCAAAGCAATATAAAACTCGCCTCATGCCCAGAATTGGCAGAAGTTGCACTTATGTTATGAGTATGAAGTCGTGGAGATCAGACCTCATAACAATTCTGTATCGTGTTGTTCTTGAAACTTTAGCACTCGCTGTACAGATATAGTTTAACAAGCAAAGCAGATAGTAGAGCAATAACATATTATTCTCATGTAAACCACGATGAACTACTAGGTGGAAAGCTAAAGCAACAACTAAGTGTCGTGTGCAGAAGTTGCAAAAAAGGAAAAATGGCGTTTAAACCGGTAATGAGCCCATGCTAACTTAACACGGTGTAAAGATATCCAGGACCTAGATGACACCTCCCCATGATCCGGAAACGAACTGAATAAGATAATAGAAGTGCCATCTCATGAGAGCAGATTGCAAGTTTATATGTGGACGGTCCGCAAGGTAAAGCATTAAAAACTAGGAAAATTTAATGCTAAAGAAAAATAAAACAGCCAAGTACTTTATCGAGTCTTAAGCCAATAGGCAAGGTAAATAATAAAAACTTGACAAATAAGTCAATGAATTGTCAATGAAATGCTAGTACTCAGCATATCAAACATGAAAAAGGTCTATGACATAACTGTGTATGCAAAATAAGCTGCAACAGCCTCCAATAGGAAGTCACCGTCTTCATCCGAAAACAGTTCAGCCATCCAATTTAAAAGCGGAAAAGAACATACGTGCTCTCCCAGCACCGGATCCTCTATCACCATCAGAGGACAGCTCGGTGGGTTTTCAAGAAAGCTCTGTTCCAAGAAAGACTGTGCTGCCGCCAGTAAATTCCAGGGACCAAGTAGTCCATGCATCAATGCCACAGCCATAATCCTTTCGCCAGGACAAACCAACTCGTGAGTAATGATAGGAGTCATCAGCTGATTAAAGTCGACGTCAGGAGAAACCGGTCCGCAGAGACACAAATCAATGGCCCAATCGAAATCACAGGTCAGGCAGTGAAATACAGGCTGGACACAGGTGAAGTAGGAGAATCGAAAAGATAATCCATATGCCGTGCTTAATATCGCCAACGGCATTGTGCCATAATATTCTAGCATGCGATTGCGGAACAGTGTCAGCAGCTGCAGGGTGGGAGGTTGCATAGGAGGGACATCCATATTTAAAAATGTAAAAAAGCACAAGAGCGTCCGCTGGTAATGCAAGTAAAAATGCCAATCCACGAACCGGAGTGGAGAAAATGGAATGAAAGGAAGCAGGGATGACTCCAAAGATTTTCTCAAATGAAGTCACGAGACCACTGGTAACAACTTTAAAAAAGTGCGCCAGGGTCTTTGTGGAGGATGCGTTAAAGATAGTCGGAACCATCTTGCTGAAATTGAAAGGCAAATCTGAATTAAAAGTATTCCTTTTATCGTAACAGTAAGTGAACGGGTTATTTGCTGCAGAAATGTTCTATTTCCTCCCACACATGAACATAGGGAGTTTTCAATCTGGCCACAAATACCAACCTTGGGACAGATTTCAACGGCATGGCAAGAATAAGAGCTCTTTTGTCTCAGAGAGAGGTGGCCTTGAGTTCGGCCCGTGAAACTTTCGTGCTTCACATAGCGAACACCCGTACAGAGGTGCAGACCCTTTTCAATTAACTCAGAACAATCTTCATTATTGAGCATCAAATAACTACCATTTTCCAACAACTTGAACGTGGGGATGATAGCAGGAACTGGCGTGCCTTGCAACACGCAAGCCATATTTGGTCGGTGTTTGTTGCATGAACCGTGTAACTGTATGTGCCTACACATTAGTGAATGATCTGGCGTCTCAGTGCATTCCTCTCCATTCAGATAAACTTCTTGATCATCTTTGAAACATCTGTATGTGTATGGAAGCGACCAGACCTCATGAAGAAAAGCACTACCTAAAGGTTCATAACGACCTATTGGTATATATTTCATACAATTTGAAAACTTATATAAAGCAAAAGGCAGCGTTATTAAACCGTGGATAAGGCACGTTGCCAAAAAACCCGCAATCCTCTGCTGATGATGTCACTGAGCATGTCATGAATGATGTAATATGTGACATCATCAGCAGTGGATTACGGGTAATAGTATCTCTAGTTTACTCCCCTATAGCTGTCTTTCTTTTAACATAAGTGTCTGTTTCCTTCCCTTATACTTACTGTTTTTGGTTCGCTTCTAGTTCGCGTACCGGCGAGCGAACTGGGAAGCGAACTAAGAGAAATAGAGGTTGGCACAGTTCCAAATATTGTACCAATTTTTTAATAACGGGGAGGTAGTTCTGAAAAGAACTTTTTTTTTATTGTTTTTGTTGTTTTATATTTTTTTTATTATTTTTCGGAACGTTTTTTTACTTTTTTTGAATTTTTCTGAAGTTTTATATTTTTTTGGGTTTTTCTTGGAGGGGGCAATGAAAACGATTCATTGTAAAGGGCTCAACAGGAGCAACAAAACAAAAAAAGAAGTATTTATTATTTTGGGCGTTTCGTACAAACTTGCATATGATAGTCAATAGCTCTGTTGATCAGAGTGATGCTTTTTTCTCCGTAGGAAATGAATCCATCGCAAAATACGCAGGTGTGTTTTACTTCACCAAATTTCATTTGTATATTTGGCACCATCTCCCTGCCCTCTGGTCCCGTTACTTCCGGTACAACAGATCTTCTGGCCATAATAGGGAGATTATCTAGGTCGTTCCGAAACTGTGCAGCACTGTAGTTGTTAGGATGCCACCTAGTCATATGGCGATGCATTGTGTAGTTTCCGAAACTGTATTTTTTCTCGGTTCCTCTGGACAGTCTATCTTGACATATAAGGCAAGTTACGTATCTTGCATTTACTTTTTTCTGACCTTTGGGAAATTTAAAAAATTGCCAAATGAAGTTTTCTTTCCGGTGAGACGTCCTGGGCTGCTCAGGCAAAAACTGCCTCTCTTCGTGCTCGTCGTCCTGTTCCTCTTCTTCTTCTTCTTGTTGAATTATAACTTGAGCAGGTGGTCCACTCTTCCTTGGATGTGGTGGAGGTGGTGGGGAAGCATCAGCTGAAGCTACTAAAGAAGCCATTGCTCAGTGATCACAAAGGGTCTTTCTCTCACAATGATGAAAGTCAGAGTGAGGAAAGAAGGAGGGAATTTCATCATTTGGGAAAAACAAGAGTTCTCAACCAATCAAAAGTGTTCATTTTAGATTATATGACCTAGTCTTACATCATTAGGAAACCAAAAGTGAAATGAACCAATGAAAAGTGTTATTACCAAGTCACATGACTTGCTGTGTTTACGTTAAGCGCTTTGCAGGGCCTCCCGATTTGCTTCCAGAAACCTGCGCTTTGCAACTCGCTTCGCGTACCAGTTCGCTAACGTAGCACGTCATATGACGTATCACGCGACAACGTGAAACGTCATGCGGACGGGAGGCGTCACGATGTTGTTTTCTAACGCGGCACTTGCGGTAAAGAAACGTTTACCGGCTCGCGGTCTATTTCGCGGCATCAAGGTCAGCTAACGGGAAGCTTCCCGATTCGCGAAGCGGGAACGAAGAAAAAAAAATATTTAAAAAAAAAATTATTCATAAACATATAAAATATATTTTTGGATTTAAAGAAGAATACATTTTACAGCTACAGATATTAGCTGTTAAAAAACCAATGAAATTCACAGAAAAAACCATAGGTTATAGACCATATATAGTTAGGAATTAGCATTTACAAAACCTTGAAAATTCACTGAAAAAACCACAGGTTATAGACCATATATAGTTAGGAATTAGCATTTACAAAACCTTATTTTACTCACACAAAACCATTGAAATTCCATATATAGTTAGTTGCACTAACTATATATCGTGCACCCGCAATCCACTGCTGATGATGTCACATATTACATCATTCATGACATGGTCAGTGACATCACTGATGACATCACTGATGACATCTCAAATGACATCACTGATGACATCACTGATGACATCTCATTTGACATCAATGACCACATCACTGATGATATCATTCATGTGACAATACAATGCATCTCCTCACATTTTAATATAACCTCTGTTTCACCCAGTGTTAAAAAGAGAGTATAATTTTTGAAACCATTGACACACCAATACTAGTTACTACATACGCACTCACTGATTGCTACGTCTACACACACCTTCACTCATTCACCCATACAATCATTCATACATACAATCACTCATCTTTACAACACTATCATATGCACTCATACACCTATACAGACACTCACAGTCTGCCACTCATCCATGGAGTTACTCACACACCTAGTCAGTCCTGTAAAGAATCAATGACACTTCCATTTTCTTGTCTATACAGTTAAACATAGAGCACCTTACATTTTCAAACATATACTAACACATACTTACCTTCTTATACAATCATTGATACAAGTACAGATTGATCTGCACAGAGTCACACACCTCCCAGCTAGCCACACACACACTCAGTCTCCCATACAAATACTTGGGCAATCAATCAATAACCCATATAGTTACTCATATAGCTACTGATCAACACATGCAGCAGTTTACAGAACAACAGACATAATGATGCACAAATTAAGACAGTTTAGTCACTAACCCATGCAGTCAGTGAGACACATTTAATCACTCACTCATACAGTCAGTCATGCACCTACTAAATCCTTCGTCCAGACACTTACACATCCACTCATTCTTCAATATGTAAGACATATTTAAACTTTATAGAAACAAAAAATCACTGGATGTTGTTATCAGTGATGTCATCAGTGATGTCATTTGAGATGTCATCAGTGATGTCATCAGTGATGTCACTGACCATGTCATGAATGATGTAATATGTGACATCATCAGCAGTGGATTGCGGGTGCACGATATATAGTTAGTGCAACTAACTATATATGGAATTTCAATGGTTTTGTGTGAGTAAAATAAGGTTTTGTAAATGCTAATTCCTAACTATATATGGTCTATAACCTGTGGTTTTTTCAGTGAATTTTCAAGGTTTTGTAAATGCTAATTCCTAACTATATATGGTCTATAACCTATGGTTTTTTCTGTGAATATATATATATATATATATATATATATATATATATATATATATCCAAAAGAAAACTTTGTTCATCAGAACACACGTACTCGGACACCAGAAGTTGTTGTTGTGCGCAAAATTTATTGGGCAGGAAACAGTTTCCTGTCTAATAACTTTTGCGCACAACAACTTCTGGTGTCCGAGTACGTGTGTTCTGATGAACAAAGTTTTCTTTTGGATATATGGGCAACCGGTAGCCCTTCCTCGGACCGTCCGTGAGCTGGCTCATTAAGTTTCCATGACCGGAGCTGTGGTTTGATATATATATATATATATTCACTGAAAAAACCATAGGTTATAGACCATATATAGTTAGGAATTAGCATTTAAAAAACCTTATTTTACTCACACAAAACCATTGAAATTCCATATATAGTTAGTTGCACTAACTATATATTGCGCACCCGCAATCCACTGCTGATGATGTCACATATTACATCATTCATGACATGGTCAGTGACATCACTGATGACATCACTGATGACATCTCAAATGACATCACTGATGACATCACTGATGACAACATCCAGTGACTATGTTTCTGTAAAGTTAAAATATGTCTTACATATTGAAGAATGAGTGGATGTATAAGTGTCTGGACGAAGGATTTAGTAGGTGCATGACTGAATGTATGAGTGAGTGATTAAATGTGTCTCACTGAGTGCATGGGTTAGTGACTAAACTGTCTTAATTTGTGCATCATTATGTCTGTTGTTCTGTAAACTGCTGCATGTGTTGATCAGTAGCTATATGAGTAACTATATGGGTTATTGATTGATTGCCCAAGTATTTGCATGGGAGACTGAGTGTGTGTGTGGCTGGCTGGGAGGTGTGTGACTCTGTACAGATCAATGTGTACTTGTATCAATGATTGTATAAGAGAGTAAGTATGTGTTAGTATATGGTTGAAAACGTAAGGTACTCTATGTTTAACTGTATAGAGTAGAAAATGGAAGTGTGATTGATTCTTTACAGGACTGACTAGGTGTGTGAGTAACTCCATGGATGAGTGGCAGAGTGTGAGTGTCTGTATAGGTGTATGAGTGCATATGATAGTGTTCTAAACATGAGTGATTCTATGTATGAATGATTGTATGGGTGAATGAGTGAATGTGTGTGTAGACGTAGGAATCAGTGAGTACGTATGTAGTAACTAGTATTGGTGTGTCAATGGTTTCAAAAATTATACTCTGTTTTTAACACTGGGTGAAACAGAGGTTATATTAAAATGTGAGGAGATGCATTGTATTGTCACATGAATGATATCATCAGTGATGTGGTCATTGATGTCAAATGAGATGTCATCAGTGATGTCATCAGTGATGTCATTTGAGATGTCATCAGTGATGTCATCAGTGATGTCACTGACCATGTCATGAATGATGTAATATGTGACATCATCAGCAGTGGATTGCGGGTGCGCAATATATAGTTAGTGCAACTAACTATATATGGAATTTCAATGGTTTTGTGTGAGTAAAATAAGGTTTTTTAAATGCTAATTCCTAACTATATATGGTCTATAACCTATGGTTTTTTCAGTGAATTTTCAAGGTTTTGTAAATGCTAATTCCTAACTATATATGGTCTATAACCTATGGTTTTTTCAGTGAATATATATATATATATATATATATATATATATATATATATATATATATATATATATCCACGAAAACCTCCTCTCGTCACCGAAAACGCAGGAGACAGACCACAGGACCAGATGTCAAGTTTCTTTATTTGTTCAAGCTCGTGAGAGAGTGCATAACGCGTTTCGGGCTACTAGAGCCCTTGTTCACATGCCTATATATATATCGTGAACAAGGAAGCAGGAGACTTCCGAAACGCGTTGATGTTATTTCGTCAAAATGAAAACAAACTGAGTGAATGAATATAAGGAACACTAGCGAATGACTGTGCATGGACGCCTTGCCTCTGAAGAAATGCTCGTGGAGTATGAAACGCGTCAGGCAGATTTGAAGGCAAACTATAACTTTGGTGGTTTTTCCTCCGCTTTGCTGCAGCTTTCTGTTAATAAACGGAATTGTACCTAACTGCTGGTGTGGCTCTTCTAAGGGGGAAAACTCTTTGTGTGTTTGATAAATACGGCTGGTCCCGGCCGTGGAAGAAGCCCTACCGCGTTGATGCGGTGTCTGCTGCAGTCACCCGACTGACGGCAGTTGGCAGAAAGGTCGTTTTCAGAGAGACTATTGTGCAGTACAGCGTGAGCTTGGAACACCCCCAGACCCACTGTGGATTAATATTTGTCCGGAGCATCACAGTAAGTTGGTGGAACTAAAAACACCATCAGGCTCTGCGAAAGCCGACGCCCACTTGGGCAGGTGTAATGAATATAAGGAACACTAGCGAATGACTGTGCATGGACGCCTTGCCTCTGAAGAAATGCTCATGGAGTATGAAACGCGTCAGGCAGATTTGAAGGCAAACTATAACTTTGGTGGTTTTTCCTCCGCTTTGCTGCAGCTTTCTGTTAATAAACGGAATTGTACCTAACTGCTGGTGTGGCTCTTCTAAGGGGGAAAACTCTTCGTGTGTTTGATAAATACGGCTGGTCCCGGCCGTGGAAGAAGCCCTACAGCGTTGATGCGGTGTCTGCTGCAGTCACCCGGCTGACGGCAGTTGGCAGAAAGGTCGTTTTCAGAGAGACTATTGTGCAGTACAGCGTGAGCTTGGAACACCCCCAGACCCACTGTGGATTAATATTTGTCCGGAGCATCACAGTAAGTTGGTGGAACTACAAACACCATCAGGCTCTGCGAGAGCCGACGCCCACTTGGGCAGGTGTAATGAATATAAGGAACACTAGCGAATGACTGTGCATGGACGCCTTGCCTCTGAAGAAATGCTCATGGAGTATGAAACGCGTCAGGCAGATTTGAAGGCAAACTATAACTTTGGTGGTTTTTCCTCCGCTTTGCTGCAGCTTTCTGTTAATAAACGGAATTGTACCTAACTGCTGGTGTGGCTCTTCTAAGGGGGAAAACTCTTTGTGTGTATATATATATATATATATATATATATATATATATATATATATATCAAAACGAAACAACAGGATACCTCCAGTGAGGGACCCACTACAGAGTACAATCTTCTGCCATGAGGGTCCCAGTAAACACAGCTTGCAACTGCCATTGCAGACTCGGCTCAAAGCGTTTCGGGTCTCCCCTTGATCACGAGCCTGACCGAACTTGAAAAACATGGCATCCATTGATTTTGCACACCTGCTTTATTTCAAAAGTTCCCGCCCCAATGGGCGTGCCTTCACGCCTCACTCGGCGTGTGCACAAAAGTGCATTGTGGTATTAGCAGTCTAAAATAATTAGTATTCCCCCAGTGGGTGGTGCCAATGTTCAACAAGTCTAAAATCAAATCCCCAGTGGGTGAATGTACAGAGGAAAGCAGCATCCAGTGGGAATATGTCACCCTTTTGTATTGAAGCCTCTGTTCCACGCCGGCACTTGGATTTCCGATGCCTGGATCCGCAAGTTGCGGCAGGCCTCCTCGCGACCAGGCTCGTGATCAAGGGGAGATCCGAAAACGCGTTGAGCCGCGTCTGCAATGACAGTTGCAAGCTGTGTTTACTGGGACCCTCGTGGCAGAAGATTGTACTCTGCAGTGGCCCCCTCACTGGAGGTATCCTGTTGTTTTGTGGTATAGGGGCCTTGCCTGGTCGCGAGGAGGCCCGCCGCAAGTTGCGGATCCAGGCATCGGAAATCAGAGTGCCGGCGTGGAACAGAGGCTTCAATACGAAGGGTTGACATATTCCCACTGGATGCCGCTTTCCTCTGTACATTCACCCACTGGGGATTTGATTTTAGACTTGTTGAACATTGGCACCACCCACTGGGGGAATACTAATGATTTTGGATTGCGAATACCACTATGCACTTTTGTGCACACGCCGAGTGAGGCGTGAAGGCACGCCCATTGGGGCGGGAACTTTTGAAATAAAGCAGGTGTGCAAAATCAATGGATGCCATGAGGGGAATCGCACTGCGCCGGAGGGTACTACCAGGGTGTGGGCCTCTGGTGAGGGGCTTGTGTACCTACTGTGAATGGAAATATCTGGAAGTGCTGGGAGAAAGCCCACGGGCAGGGCCTGCGAGGCTACAGCTGGCGGTGCAGGGATTTGGGTGCCATTTTGGGAGCGGCGCCATTTTGAATGGGACCGAGGCTGAGGTGGTGTGCCCTGGGAGTTGGAGTTGCATGAGCGCAGGGGGGACCTTGAGTGGTCAGGAGCGTCATAGGACTGCTGCGCCTGTCCCGAGGCGGTGCTGCAATGGTTATTGGCTGAAGGAGTCTGGTAGAGCCGAGTTGTGTTTGGCGGAGTGGCGAGAATGAAAGTCTGGCACCAGGCGTAATAGACTAAGGCAAGCCCTAGTGCTGCGCAGGGAAGGTGTGCTGCAAGCTGAACAGGTCTCAGAGCCGGTGGGCAACGCGATGCGGCTGGCTCCCTTACAGAGACTGCGGTCATCCAGGAGGGGGTTTCCCCATTTGCTGACGGCACCACCGCGGGACAGTCATGATAGACCTTCTCCTTGGCACGGAAGATAAGGAGGGGCCTGGGCTATAGCGGCTTGCAGCTGACTAAGATGGCGCCCAACTCAACGACCGCCTGCAGATGCCAACCGCGCAGCAACTAGTCATGGGCAGGCTGTGGGACAAAGCACAAAATAGGCAGCTGAGGGCTGACAGTTTGGGACCTTCACTGGGATGCCAGAGTGGTAGCATGGAGCACCAGGCGGCGACTCTTGCGGCCAAAATGGACACTGTGCTGGCAGCAGTGGAACGGATTGGCAACACCCTGGAGCAAATAAAGGAATCCTTAGAGTCAAGAATTGGAGCGCCATAGCGCTCCAGTCCGTGACTCTATGGATGTCGGACTTTACCCTCCTCCATGCTGATCACCATAAGTTAGCGGAGTTGTTCGCCTTGCAGAACCAGACACTCCGGGAGATTCAACCTGTGGTGCAAAATCACACCATAGCGCTCCAAGATATGGTCAATCGGGTCCATGCACTGGAAGACCGCATAGAGGATGCGGAAGGACGCTCTCAAAGCAACAATGTCCGCGTAGTGTGCCTTCTGGAGGGCGAGAGGGCAGAAATCCGGAGCAGTACGGCGAGACCTGGTTGCGTGACCTCTTGCCCCGGGGGTGCAATTACCGCAGTTTGTTATGAGAGGGCGCACAGAGTGCCAGCACAGAAACCCAAGCCGGGATCCCAACCGCGACCGTTCCTTTTCAAACTCCTCAACTATCGTGACAGTGACGTGGTACTGCGCGAAACCAGGAAGCTGGGCGACCTCACTGTGGGAAATGGTCAGGTGATGTTCTTTCCGGACTACACAGCAGTGGTTCAGAAACAGAGGAGCACCTACATGGCAGTGAAGTGTCAACTGAGGGAGCTGGAGTTGCCTTACTCCCTGTTGTTCCTGTCCTGCCTCAGGGTGGTCTCAAAGGAGGGGACCCGCTTCTTCGATGCCCCGTCGGACGTCTGGGACTGGTTAAAAGAGATGGGGCAGTGGAAAGGACCGAGGCCCTCAAGCTGGCAGGAGAGGAGATCGAGAAGGCGCAGGTGGAGAGAGGCCCGTCGGGACGCAGGGACAGGACCAGTTGCAACCAGTTCCGGAGAAGATGAGGCTGGAACGTTAGAGAGCTCTGGAGGCGGTGGTGACCCTTGGAACAGCGAGTAGTCATGGCCGCATGGAGACTCACGGACGTAGCGACCCGGGAAGCAGTGAATCATCATCCCAGCCCACTGTGTTCTCTGAGGACCTGAGTATGCCAGTGGTGACGCCTCAAACAGCTGACCAGATCATGTGATTGAACGATGCTGAGTTGTACCTCTCCATGTCTCACGAATATGTGTATACCACACGCTGTTCTTCCTTCCTCTCACCCACCCACTGCATGGGAGCTACATGGAACATATGCAAGACGCTTTCAGCCTCCCTGAGGCGCCTGGAGGCTAAACTTCTGCGACACGAACGGGAAGGGGAAGGGGAGCAGGCACGCACACAAGCTAGGAGATCTCCACACTCGGCAGGCAGAGCTTCTGGAGAAGCTGAGGTGCACACGGCCAGAACGCACGCCAAGGCAGACAGTACGGGCTGACTGCTGGCACACGGCCAGAACGCACGCCAAGGCAGACAGTACGGGCTGACTGCTGGCCTGGTTAATTAAACAAGAAGGGCGGGGCACCCCGATAGGAGCACTCTGCACAGCAGGGGGGGGAGATGGTGTATACACAGCGTGAAATACATCGTGCCCTCACGGACCACTATGCACAGCTCTACAGGGCCCAAGGTGTAGGCCCAAGGCACATCTTAGAGGGGTTCTTGGACTCTGTCCAATTGCCCACGACATCTGAGGAGCAGAAAGAGACACTCAATGCACCTCTCTCGCTGGAGGACGTTGAGGAAGCAATCCAGTCCATGGCAACTGGGAAGACCCCTGGGCCGGACGGCCTGCCCGCCGAATATTATAAAGTGTACCGGGAAACTCTGACGCCATTGCTGCATAAGGTATACACCACAGTGGTGGAGGAAGGGTCACTGCCACCCTCTATGCTAGAGGCGTTCCTGGTGTCCCTGCCTAAGCCGGACAGGGACCCCACGGCCCTGGTTTCATATAGGCCTCTGGCAATGCTCAACATGGACTATAAGGTCCTCGCTAAGGTGCTACCGGAAAGATTGGCTCAGGTGGTCCCCCACTTAATCCACACAGATCAGAATGGGTTTTTCCCAGCGAGATCCACGTCATTGAACCTCCGGAGATACTCTAGAGTGGTAGCTGATGCCGCGCGGGAGTGGCCCAGGGCAGGTTGCCTTATGTTAGATCTGGAGTAGGCGTTTGATTGCCTAGAATGGGGTTACTTATCGGCGGTGTTAGCGAGATACAGGCTAGACATGGGATTCCTGCACATGGTCGGCTTATTATACAGGAACCCCGTGGTTCGGGTGCGATTGGGCCCCTACATTTCAGAACCAGTGGCGGTGGGCCGAAGCACCCGGCAGGGGTGCCCTCTGTCTCTGCTACTGTTCGCGCTAGCGATCGAGCCTCTGGCTGTAGCTATTCGTGAGGCCCTGGGCGATGGTATCCCGATGGGAGATGCAACTCACCAGGTATCGTTCTATGCCGATGACCTGTTTGTGTTTGTGCGGGACGTGAGGTGCTTACCCACGTAGCTGGCACAGCTACTGCACACATTTGCTGCTGTCCCGGGGCTCCGGGTAAACATGGGTAAATCCTGCCTTCATGCTTTTAGGGAAGGAACTGAAGACCCAGGATACCATCTGGAGGGTACAAGTGTCCAATGGAAAGAGGACACCTTCCGTTATCTGGGGATACAAATATACTGTAGCCCGGCCGACTTGTTCGACGGGAACCTTGGGAGGGCACTTGCAGCCATCAGATCGCAGGTACACTTCTAGAGCACGCTCCCGCTACCCACCACGGGTAGAGTGGCACTTGCTAAAATGGTCATGTTTCACCGCTTCCTGTATTATTTTGTCAACTTACCGTTATTTATTCCAGCTTCCTTCTTTCCCATGCTCAATAAGTTATTGCGGGACTTCATCTGGGGCACCTCTATGCACCGACTGGCGCTGGCAAAGTTGTTCTTACTGACAGACCGGGGGGGTTTGGCTGCCCCTTGTTTTGAGCACTACTATCTAGCCACGCAGCTGCAATGGATTGCTCGTTGGCTGGCAGATAGAGGTAGAGAGGACACAGCCAAGGCAATGCCACCATACTCCCTAGAGCATAACACCAAACTCTTCCACCCCATGGCAAAGGCCGAACACCAGAGCCCGCTCCTCTTGGAGGTGGCATGCAAGTGCTATCAAAGAGCCTTATTCCTTACCCACAGCACGGTCCTTATGCTGCCGCCATACCCTTGGAGGGCTCGCCTAGTGGTGAGGGGGTGCTCCCGTCATCCATGCTCGCCGAGTAGTGAGAGGCCAACATTCACACGCTTGGTGACTTATACAGGGAAGGGGAGCTCACGGCATATGAGACGTTAGTGACGAGGAAGGGCTTCCCCCTGGGGGGTTCTTGATGCACAGATCCCTGATAGCGCAGCTGACGGCCAGATGGGGTGATGTAGCTACGGAGCCCTGGCAGCATTTAACAATGCAGTACCTCCACGTCATGGGGAGTGGCAGACATCTGGTCCGCTGGTTTGCGGCGTCACTATGGGAGCATGCGGCAATTAGTTTGGATACCCTTAGAGGCAAGTGGATGCTATACCTGGGGCGGTCACTAACAGATAAGGAATGGGAAAGGTGCTTAGAAGCCCGGTCCGAATCCCCAGAAACATGCGATTCCGCCAGATTCAGCTCTTCATTGTCCATAGGGTCTACCTCACGCCTGAGTTGATCAACAAGTACTTCCGTCGTGCAGACGCACTTTGCCCCAGGTGTAGTAAGCAGGAGGCGGGATTATTACACATGGTCTGGAGCTGCCCGGGGCTGGGTACCTATTGGCAAACAGTCAGTGAGATGTTGCGGAGCTGCACGGGTCAAACCATACCCTTTGAATGGCCCGAGTACATCCTACAGCACTTCACAAAAACCCCCAAAGATGAGGTGACATCCCGCTTTCTAGACCTGGGGCTGGTGGTGGCAAAGCGCCTCCTCACAAGGAGGTGGAAGGCCCATGACCCGCCATGGGCATGGACCTCCTCTTTCCAGGCGTGGGCCAGGGCAGAGTGGACCACCATACGCAGAGAGGAAACGATGGGGCTCAGGAAGGAACCCATAGCGGCACATTAGGAGCGAATGCTTGGTACACTACAACACACAGACAGGGAGGCGAACACAAGAGATGTGGAAAGGATGGGAAACACACGTGAGGGCGGGTGCATGCCACAAGTCGTTCTCCTAATGGGATAGTCCCATATGTTCAACTCCTGCTCCTCTGAGACATAACGATAGACGCACCAGGGTAGCCGTAGTTGAGGAGCGTTTGCAAAAATGGGTGGGGGCACAGGGTGGGGTTGGGGAAGTGGGAAGGGGGGAAGTAAAGGAGTTGGAGTCTATGTGAGGTTTCCGCTGCCAAAGATAACGTTTACTGTTTCATATATACAACATCTGTTTCCAAGCTCAAGATGAAAGGCCAGCTCTGAACACTACGGAATATTGAGCGGCCTACACTCCGATCCTTGGAAGGCCTCGGAGTCTACACACAGGCAGGGGAGCTGTAGTTCAGACTACTCTGGACGAACATCTGATATATCACCCAGTACAAAGCTGGTATACTTGTTCCTTAATATGTCATACGCTAATGTACCTATGAAAGTTGTATATCTGCCGTCAAATTTCTATGAGTGAAGTTTATGATGTAATGAGTGACTCTTCAATAACAATAAAACAGATTTGACCAAAAAAATAACATAACATAACTTAACACAATATAACGTCTGTATGTGTAAAGTGCACGTTCACCCGTAGGCATCTTGGTGCTGAATAATAGATGGGTATTGTCACCGAACTCAATGGCACTCAATGGTACCCAACTCAATGGTCATGCATCTCTTGCGTCTCTAATTCAAGTTTGAAATAATGTGGTATCAGGTAGTGGTTTTGCAGAGATACCTAGGTAACCCTGTTGCATTTGGGAATTTTCGTGCATCCTTTGATTGATGACTTATATCCAACATGTATATGAATGACTAAATGCAGTACTTACCTCTTTTATTATTTAATCTTGTGGGTGGGAGCACGCTTTCATCTTCTAATATTTTATCTTTGCAAAGGCAGATATTTTAACTATGTGCCTGTAATGTGATTTTTTTCCTCAGAAGATGTGCTTTTCTTTGCAATTCATTAGCATCAGTCAGCCTTAGTTGGGAGCCCATGAGGCTGTGAAATCTTTCATTTGTTTTTGCCAAATTTATCTAACAACTAATTGTTTATCTTCCGAGAACAACTGGGCATGCCCTTCTTGCTCCTTGCTTATGCTGCTGCTACATTGATATTGGCCCGAATGCAGATGTCTATAAATGTTGTAGACAGAAACATCTAGTTATAAATGCTTCCAAGACAGAAATTATGGTGGTTGGCAACAAGATAACGCTAAAAATTTGGTTCTCTACAGTACACTAAATTGAGGAGGTGCAGCAATATGATTATCTCTAATTTCACTTGTTTGAACCTAGGTGGGACCATCCATTATCAAAACAAAAGCCACATACCAGTAATTTGACCATCGAAATATTTACAAGTCAGTGTGATGACGTCCCAAGAGGAATATAAAGCAGAATCAGCTCAATGTATAATGTTTGAGGATATTTGAAGATGCAACACGTTTACTTCTAATGAAAATTCGTTCCTGTGCAGTGGCATCTCCGCCAAACTCAGTTTCAGTCTTTCCACTCACAGATTAATCAGGTGTCTGGTTAACTGAGCATACTGAAGTTACTAATACTCAAAAATATGTACCTAATTATACAACAGTTCCTCGAATTCCATGATTGAAAACCGGAAAATCACAGTTCACTCAGCCGTATCAAATACTTTTTTGAGATACACCAGAAAGATACTTAATCAGCCAAAACAAACAAAAACGAATTGAGATTTAGTAGAATCTTTACTCCATTCAAAATTTCTGGTGTGCGTTCAGATGGCCTCTTGGGACAATAATTATGAATGATGATCAGTGTGAGAAGTATTTATCTTTTCTATGCACCCAAAAGTTGCTACACCCACCGCTTATACCCACTTGTCACCATTGTTTGGTTTCATTATCACTCTCATTTGCGTGCGTCTTATTTGTTATCTTATGTGGGCTTTCCTTCCTCTTCTCGCCTTTTGTCTGTCCCCTGGATCATGGAAGCATTAATCGTGTTTCTTGCTTGTGTGCTTCTCCCCCATTTCTCTCACTGTTAACTATTTCTCTCCCACTCCTCGTTGCTCTCTGTCCCTGTTTGATTCCCTTTCTCCCGGCATTCTCCATGTTGCTTCCCCTATCCTCCTGTTGCTTTCCACACCCTCATCCTCTGTGATTCCACCCTCCACCTTCCATATTGCTTCTGCACCACCATGATCTAAGTTACTGTCTCTTGCCAATGTTTCTCCCTGTGCACTTGACTCCCAGAGAATCTTACGATATTTGTACCTGCATCACATGGGAGCAAATGCCCTGCAGAACTATTCTGTCAACTTTCCCAAGGAACAAATACTAAAACTCCACTTCTAAAAGGCTATATCGGTACCAAGAACCCCGTGACCCACAATCATTGTCTAAGTTATCACAAAGGGGGAGGTCAGACCCTCAGCTTTCTTTCAGTGAAGTGCATGACTCGCACCTCTGACATTTAATACCAGCGCTGTGCTCTTGCTCTCCGAGATGCTGTAGAATGAGTACCACAGATGAACGAAGCAGTTGCTCTTTATTTCTTCTCCACAAATTTTACATTTTGCTCCAAGTACTCCAAAGTTTTCATAGCATCACAATTTTTAGTTTTCGGCTACAAGACAGCTTTTAGGTGTCTGTAGGCAAAAGCTTCTTGTGGACTGTAATGTTGTTTCCTCCACAGAACACTCTGAGTCAGTATAGTGAATAACCAGATTTATTTCCATACATTTTATGCAAGTGTTCTTAAGCTAAGGGCGCCGAGCGTCTAACTGTCCCCAGCTCCGGTCGCCAACTGCCGCTCTCCGCTTTCGCGCCTCTCTCTCGCTAGCCTCTGCGCATGCGCGCCCTCTCCGCTCTAGTCTGGTGCGTCATCGCGTCATCGCGTATGCGCACCCAGACTAGAGCGCACACCACATATCTCCCTCCTTTAATAGAAAACATAAGCGTGTCCCCCCCTTCCACCAGGTGGGGTGTCCTTCAACTGGGAATAGTCTTGGTGGGCCAACCAGGGGAACAGCACCCATCTAATGTCCTTCCATATCAAAGTCTCTATAACGAGAGGGCACAATAACTGCCCTTCCACTGCGGGTGTGTCTTACCGGCATGCTCTCTGACACTTCTGTCTCTCCTCGGGACACCCCGGCTTCTCTCGCGTCTGCTCTCTGTTCTGCGTTCACCTGTTCATCACGGCCCTCGGACAACCTGGGTCCCCAGGCTTCCATTTCACTGTCGGCCCTTGCGCCATCTTCCTGATTATCCGTGCCTTGCTCCGGGACGGCTCTGGCCTCCTGGTCAATCCTGCTACTCTCTTCCACCTCAACCTTGGGCCAAACTAATATTTTGTTGACTCTGGCCATGCGGTCTTGCGACCAGACCTTCCCATCACTGAGGAGAGCCGCCCTGCCACGCACTTCCTTGACTTGTAGCGGCTGGCTGAACTTACTATCACCTTTCTTTTGCAGAGTGGGAAGTTTGATCCTAACCCACTCCCCTTTTTCCAATGCCGTGTCCTTTGTGCTTCGTCGCTTGTCATAGTGGGCTGCGTAGATCCTCTGGGCCTTCTCCAGGTTGTGTTGCACCACCGCCGGGGACCACTTGCTGGTGATGGTCTTTTCCCTCCAGGCCACATTGTCCCGGGTGAAGGGATGGCGTCCCCTAAGCACTTGGAACGGACTGTACCCCACCACCGAGGGCGTTATCCGGTAAGCCCACAGCATGTTCATCACTTCCATCTCCCAGTCTTTTCCTTGTGAAATGGCCGCCTGGATGGAGCCCATGAGCACCCTGTTAAACCTTTCGACCTGGCCGTTGCAAGCCGGATGGTACACGGCCGTGTGTTTCACCTCGATCCCATTCCTCTTCATGTATCTCCCCCACTTGTCTGACACAAATTGCGGTCCATTGTCACTAAGAATGGATTTTGGTATTCCTTCTCTGAGGAACACCGAGGTAAGAAACTTGAGGATCGTCTCCGTGTCCATCGACTCTTGTAAGTCTATTTCCGGCCACTTGGAGTATTTGTCAATTATTACGCAAATGTACTTATTCACTCCTCTGCTGTCCAGCACGGGCCCCAGAATGTCAATGGCCACTTCCTCCCACGGGCCTCGTGGGGTGTCGAACTTCCCTAGAGCTGGTCTGAGTGGCCGAAGCACCTTATCCGCGCCCTGGCACTGTTCACACTCCCTCACTTGTCTCTCTATGTGATTATCCATTCCCGGCCACCAATACATCTGTTTGACCAACGCCTTGGTTTTAACGATGCCCAAATGCCCCTCATGGAGCAAATTCAGCAGTCTTGGTATCAGTGTCACTGGGGGCACCACTTTCTCTCCTCTGTACAAGAATATGCCTGAGTCACTCAGGGATAGTTCCTCCCTCATTTCATAAAATCGTCGCACACCTTCCTTGAGCTTCCTCTTGTCCGGCCAGCCCATGGTAAGATGTTTCCTAACTTCCATCTTTTCCTCATCGAGCTCATAAGCTGCCTGCCACTCTTGTGCACTGATTGACGTTTCGTGGTCCTCCATGCTGGCCACCATCTCCTCTGTGTCCTGGGCCTCACCTGGCGCCTCCTCCATTGCTGCCGCCCGGCTGAGGTAATCAGCTACCTTGTTCTGTGTTCCTGGAAGGTATTCCACATCATATGTATAGTCCAGCAACTTTAAGGTCATCTTCGCTATCCTCGGGGTGGCCGTGTCATGACCCGAAGACGTCAACACCTTGATGAGTGGCTTGTGATCCGTTTGGAGTCTGAATCTTGTGCCCCATATGAATTGACGGAACTTGCTCAGTGCCCATGTGACCGCCAGCATCTCTTTTTCGATTACGCTGTACCGTTGTTCCGTCGGGGAGAGCGCCCTGGATGCAAAACAGATCGTCTCCTTGGCACCATCTTCCCTTTCCTGCGCCAAGACAGCTCCCAGGCCCTTGTCACTTGCGTCAGTTGTCACCACTGTTTTTCCGGTGGAGACATACCCTTGCAGTGGGATGGCGTGGCTGATGCAGTCTTTAATGGACTCGAATTCGGATTGGGCCTCCGCATCCCATTCGAACTTTGCATTGTTCCTGATTAGCTGTCTCATCCGGTGCGTTCTGGTGGCAAAATGTCTGACAAACCGGCTGTAATACTCGGCCATTCCGAGGAATGACCGCACTTCCTCTTTGGTAGTTGGAGCCTTGGCATCTTTTATTGCTTTCACGTTTTGTTCCTTCGGTGATATGCCGTGCGTCCCTATCTCGTGCCCCAGGTAGGTCACAGAGCGGGACCCTATTCTACACTTGCTCCATTCCGCCGTCAATCCCCTGCTTTGCAGCACTCCCAGCACTCGGTGTAGCTTCCTGTCGTGTTCGCTTTTGTCGGAGCCCATCACTAATATGTCATCTTGGAAGTATTGCACTCCCGGAATGTCCTTGAACAACCTATGCATAAGTTTCTGGAACACGGCCGCAGCGGATGCCAGGCCGAACGGCATTCTCTTGAATTGATAGCATCCAAAGGGCGTTATGAAGGCTGTGTACTTCCTGCTCGATGGATGCAATTCTATCTGGTAGTACGCCGACGTCAGGTCTATGGTGGAGAAATGGTTGATCCCTTTAGTCCTCGCCAGCATCTCATCTATTCTGGGGAGCGGAAATCTCTCCACTACAAGGCTTTTGTTGAGCTCCCTAAGGTCCACACAGAGCCTGACCTTGCCGTTCGGCTTCTTAACTACCACCAAGGGCGATAGCCATTCCGCACTGTCCACTGGTTCAATGATGTCTTGCTCTTCTAACCTCATTAGTTCTTGGCGCACCGCCTCACTCGTAGACATCGGTATGTTCCGTACTTTATGCACCACTGGCACTGCACCCTCCTTGATGACCATCCTGTGCACGAATTTGTCCAGTTTTCCAACTGTGCCCTCAAATACTTTGGAGTATGCCACCTTCCAATCCTCCTCCTTCGAGAGGGGCCATTCGTCTGTTAGCAGGATCTGATCTTTCCCCCCAGGATTGAGGATGATACCGAGATCACCTGCATCTCTCCATCCCAGTACCGATGGGCCTTTTTCAGCTACATACAGGGTGCACGTGGCTGACCGTCCTCGGAATTCGAACTCCAAGTCCCTGCACCCAACCAGGGGGATGGTATTCTCGGTATACGAGATGGGTCTGATGTCCGGCGGCTTCAAGTCAGGACCTATGGCAGGCACGAAGTCCTCTTCCCATATCGACCTTTGTACAATGGTCCAGGGGGATCCAGAATCCACGGCCACGTGTACTTTGACACCACCTATGAGCATGTCGGTGCGGGGCTTGTCTCTTCGCTTGCCGGACACGTCCAAAACTTGGTCCTCTATGCACAGGACTAGATCATCATCATCCACTTCGTCTTCCTCACTTACGTTGGCCGCTGCTGCATCTATGCACTTAACCATGGACTTCGCCCCTTTCTTTCGGCAGACTTTTTCGAAATGGCCAGTCAACCCACAGAACGAGCACCTGGCGCGGAAGGCGGGACAACGCCGGTCCTGGGCCGCGTGTGCTGCACTACCACATCTATAGCATGCGAATTTTGATCCCTGGCCAGAGCGAGTCACCTGTTTCCCAGCTCCTCTCATATCTTTCCTCGGGTCCCCGAAGTTACTTTTGGGTTTACTGGATTGTGGTGCCTCCTCAATCTTGTTGACCATCTGTCTTGGGCCACTTTCCCTTTTCGCCGCGTCTGCACCTCTCTTCGACATTTCGGCCTTTTTGACCATCGCCACCACTTCTTTCAGGGTTGTCTCATTCATTGCCCACAGCTTGTCTTGCACCGACCTGCTGGTGGTGTGCATTACAATCTGGTCCTTAATGTACTCATCCTGCAGGTTGCCATACCTACATGTGATTGCTAGACGGCGAAGAGCTGCCACGTAATCGTCAATGGACTCTCCCGCCTCCTGTTTCCGCTGTTGGAAGTTATAGCGGTCTATCGAGACGCAGACCGCTGGGCGGTAATGGCAGTCCATGTCATCTAGCGCATTTGCAAACACATCCGTCTCCGCTGCACCCCTCTCTTTGGGCACCAGGTTCTTAAACACTCTCACCCCTTCTGGGCCTAAGTTGTGAAGCAGCAGTCTCTTTTTCCTTTCCGGCGTGAACTCACTTTCGCTTTCATCACCCAGGGCCTCGATGTAATTTAGGAAATAATCTTTCCAGTCTTCCCATTTGAGTTGGGGTTCACCTGGTCTCGGTAGAAACGGAACTGGAGCCATCAGGGCCGACGCCTGGTTCGCCATTCTTCCCTCACCTCTGGGTCTTCCTTCTTGGACCCTCCTTTGAGTGGGTTCACCTGACACTCCTGCGCTCCCTGATGTGTCAATTTGGCCCCTTGGGCTCCCTGGGGTTGTACTTCTCGCACTGTGCGCCGACTGTGCACTCTCCCCCCTTTTCTCTGGCTCT
Source organism: Lissotriton helveticus (assembly GCF_964261635.1). NCBI lineage: Eukaryota > Metazoa > Chordata > Amphibia > Caudata > Salamandridae > Lissotriton > Lissotriton helveticus. The sequence continues at coordinate 869,977,967 of NC_136068.1, read as the reverse complement.
GGAGGGTCTCCCTTGGTTGCCAGGGTGCAGCCTAGGGGCTCCTGAAGTCTGGGACCACACTGACCTGACTTGTGTGGCTGATGTTCAGCTTATTGCTTTGCTGCTGCGCTGCTGCCACGCCCTTTAGCTCTTCTTTGCCGGTGATTAGCCTTGCTGACTCTTGAGGATGGCTGTGGGGGTGTCTGCTGTCGTCCTTGCACCGGGTGGTGTCCAAGTCCCAGCCTCGTCGCCACTGTAATGTTGTTTCCTCCACAGAACACTCTGAGTCAGTATAGTGAATAACCAGATTTATTTCCATACATTTTATGCAAGTGTTCTTAAGCTAAGGGCGCCGAGCGTCTAACTGTCCCCAGCTCCGGTCGCCAACTGCCGCTCTCCGCTTTCGCGCCTCTCTCTCGCTAGCCTCTGCGCATGCGCGCCCTCTCCGCTCTAGTCTGGTGCGTCATCGCGTCATCGCGTATGCGCACCCAGACTAGAGCGCACACCACATGGACCACACAGTTTTAAGTGGGGTCTCTAAAAGAGGCATAGTCTAATTAATTCAAGACTTGACATAAAACATGCGAAGTATGTATAATCCTGGCTTTACAAAGCATGAGGCCTGGTCAGCATTTAGGTGCCACTTTGTGAGTTGTTTGCTTTTGCATCCAAACTTATCACACAACAACAAACATATGCCTAAATCTAGCTATTCCTATTGGCTTTGTCAGTATACTGTATAATGTCACATGGCCTAACCTCGGGCACTACCTTGGCACAAGATGGCTCCAGCTGACTGCACCATTAAAGCAGAAAGACTAGTCATCTCCAAGCCGTCTAACCACAATACGTAATATAGGTAGTCTGCCAGCACCCTTCAGGCACCCTCTGCTGGTGGATGCTTTTATTTACCATACTGCCTGTACAATAAAATGTCTGATATTCAGAGTCAGGAGTCAGCAGGCTGTGATTGCACCGGTCTGGCACCAGTTCGATGCAGTAACAGAAGGACCACACAATGCCAATCTTTACTGCACAGTAAGTGTCACATGCTGCAGGAAAACAAAGGCCTGGGTAGTTGGGCTGGTCCTACTTCCTGAATTCGACCAGATTCTAATAGGTATTTTTCTTTATCCTCTCACTATTTCTTAAGTAGGGGTTGGGCTTCCTGAAAAAAAAGAAAGTAATAAACAAACTCGTTACTGTAGAACTCTAGGAAGTCTGGTGCAGTCCTGAAAGCATAACGAGTAGGCCCCTTGAAAGGTGGGGCCCTAGGCGAGAGCTCAGTGTGCTCATGCCTTAAAACATCTCTGTGATAAACCTAGTATTTTTATCAATTGAAAGAATGGTTAAATCTAGGAATCATCGTAAATGAAATAGCTATTTATCAATACATTTTAGTGCTGAATTGTTTATGATTCATTGGGTAAGTAATATCACTTCACAAGGTCTCCTTTGCAATATCACGCCCATGCTTCTTCTGAATCAGCAAATTGTATTTGTCTTCTAATTGATAAAAGTTGGTATAAATTGGTACAAAGATGTTCATTCAACCTTGCATTCCAGGTACTAGCCAAGCTCAAATATGCACAAAATTGGGTGGCGTACTTAATATTTAGCTTGAAATGCATAGATAAGTTTCTCTCTCACTAATGTTGCTTCATTGGCTTCTTATCAAGAAAAAGATAAATACAAGTCCTCCTGCATTGTTTGCAAGATGTGCACTGTCAGGCACCTATCAACCTCAAAAGCTGATGGTGGCATACTATCAATCATCCCACCCATTACTTTTATAATTTACTTCAATACAATATCCTACGGGTGATGCGTATGCCCAGCTATAGGTCCTGTGTTCAGTGTGCCACCGGAACCAAGCTGCACCCAAATGAAGAGCCCCAACAAAGGCAAAACTAGTCTTGGAATGCTTATGTTCCAGTTCAGAAAGGACCTGCCTTGGCAGCTCACACACAATGCAACTATTCCTATTGGAGAAGGATCAAGGTTGATTTTCATCTGCTGGATCTAATTTGAGATGACACAGTAGTCCAAACAATTATGGACTGGGATATCGCCCTGAGTAACTAGCAGTAGCTAAGATTAAGTGAAACATCAAACCCATACATTTTTTGTTTACATCAGTGCAACACCCTAAAATATGCCCAGACAGGGGTCCTGTACACACAGTGCCACTGAAACCAACCTGCACCTAGCTGAAGAGCCCCACTCATGACAAAACCAGTTTCGAGTTGACTGAGTGCTGGCTCAGCGAGCACCTGGATTGGCGTTTCGGGCTGGACTGTTCCTAGTGGTGCAGGACTAAGGCAGATTTTTATATGGGTACACCTAATCTGAGTTAGCAGCATGGAAAAAACAACAATGGATTGGAATGAGGCTATTAGTAATCACCAGTGGTTGTGAGTAGTTGGAGAATTCAACCCATCACTTTTTTTTTTACTTCATTGTCATACTAACCTGAAGGTGGCCTGTTGCTGAACACCATAGATGCCCAGTCCCCAAAATTCCAAGGGGAGAAAAAGTATGTTCAGAAACATGTTGACACTAGATGCCTTCACAAGATTGACATCATGCTCCACCCTAAGCCTCTGAACATCCCCTGTTTTACTTTCAGTGTGTGGTAAATGAAGGGTAAGTAGTGGATATTGAAGAAAATAAGTAGGACTCATAGACCCCCATCACGAGTGCCCCAGAGGAGGGAGCTATGTCTACATTGATAAAATCGAATACTGCCGGGGTCATAACTTATTGGGCGTGATGAATAGCATATATTACAAGTTCAGCCAGGAAAGTTGGACATGACACCTTTATTTTGATGTCTATGTAACGAGATCATGCCGATTCTGTTACTTTCAGACCTTTTTCGTCTGTTAGTACTGCCTAAATTTATCGTGAGCTGTAGGCTTTATCACACTTGGTAATTATGGGGAGTAATAAAGTCTAGACGCAGTCCAGAATTATGAGTGTTGCGCACAGGGGTTTACACAGAGGTCAAAATGTTGCAGCCCACTTGTGGTGAGGTTATTAAAGTCCAGCTTGGTTTCCTTTCCAGCAGTTGCCTTCACAACTCAGAAGACCAGATGTAGCAGGGGCAGCACCAAGGATGAAAAGGATGAACCAAGACTGGCAATTTCTACCCCTGACTATCCTTCATTTGTGCTGACTATCCTTCATTTGTGCTCGCGCCTGGCACAATAAACAGGCTTTCTATCCACCTTATAAGACGCAAATTTCAATATATTTAGACATCTTCCATTGGAACTTTCCAGCTCTAACTCTTTGCTAAAACCTATTTTGGAAAGCATCAGAAAAAACTAAAAAAAAAACTCATACTCTGGCATAAATATGAACTGTTCCTGCTTCCTGCAAACAAGGCTACGAACAACCACAAGTGCTAATTGTCTTATACTTAGTAATGATCTCCTGATCTCTCTGCTCCATGAACATACCCTCTTCTTAATCTCCTTGACAAGGGCTGTAAAACATCTAAGCAGCATCCGCACTACATAAAAACAGTAATTAAATCAAGTGGTCACAGGGTAATAGGCTGGTGCAATACAAAACATCCGAGTTAGCGCATAAAGACATAAATAACTGCGTGCCTCGTCTATGTGAAACACTTTATATTTGCAAAATAAAAACTTGTATTTTGACTTTTTTTTTATTAGCCCACAGTGGAGTGTGGGCATTTTGCTGCTGGCACAATATTCAATGGTGTAAATTTGTTTCAAACCCATCCCCTGCTCATTGCACCATGTCACAGTAAACTGAAAGCAATGAAAACAAGTGCTCGCATTCCTAGGAAGATGGTGACAGCCGACAGAAAATCGTGTTTTCTGTAACAGATTTTGCGTAGAGCTTCAACCTTAAAGAAATGAATCAATGTGAAGAGGTGGTAATTTTTTTAGCACAAGCGGTGACAAAATAAACACCATCTGTTAGCAACGACTAATTTTACAGTGCTTTTTGCTAGGTAATTTTATTTAACTTTTGCTTCAGCATTGTTAATGACACATCTGGCATGCAGCGTAGATGCGCTTGTGCTTATTAAATTTGAGTACCTGCTTAGAGGTTGTGCCGAAGAAGCTCAAAATCATTCATGTATTTTCTTCTCAAATTTATTAATGATAGGTTTTACGCCAAAAGAAATAACAAAGTAAACTCCATTTAGACTGTATTTTAACTGTTCATGTCCTATTAATGTGTCGTCTTCTACCCACTACACTCTTAGCTTTGAAAGTGTTTTTTCCCTTGATCTGGGAAGAGAGCAGCTGTGTGAGGGAAACAGGCCATATCTATATTTAATATTCTTGTAACAACGTCCTTTTGTCAGTCTGAGCCAATGAATCCTGCCATTCACTTATTAATTGAAAAAGGATGCTATTATGCAATCACAAAGTCATTAGATTGAATGAAATGAACCTCACAATGTATGTTGGTGAGAGATTTGTTCTATTGACAACACAGAAGGAGGTCTTGGTCCATCAACGGGTTTGGGTTTCATTACTGATTATTCCCTCACCCTTCGTGTTTGAAGGAAATTAAAACAATTTGTCCTTACTTATTTTGTGAAAAAAAACCATGGTTCATGCTTGTTGGACCCCTCAGAGGACATAAAACAAGACTCAACTTTCAAGTTGTACAAAATTCGCCTTAGCATAATTATGTAAAATGTTGGCAAAATTATCGGAAATTATGCATAATTACATGAATTGTAAATGTTATTTTGCATAAATTTGTAGTGCACAATGTGTCCTCAAATCAATCTCTGACTCAAAGATGCATTTTACGCAAAAAAGAAACAATAAAAAGGAAAGTATGGTGAACAACAGCTGCCTATGCTCTAGTTGTCCTTTTGCTACCACGCCCCTTGCTATAATAATGCTCAGAATGAAAGCGTTATTGTGTGATTTTACACAATAAAGTAATTTGGGAAATTTCAAGTAACAAGTATATCCCAAAATTATGCAGACTATACTTGCATAATTTAAATTTCACTCAGGCCTCCTTATACATATTGCTTATGCTTCAGTTTAAGAACGGACATGGAACACAAACCACTAACTCTATACGCAATCCCTCAGATTGTTTATCGGTTGAGGAAGCCTTGACATCATACTCCCAGGCAAACCCTATGCATACTTTAAATCATGGGCCTTTAGAACCCATACCAATTACTGGCCCCTTAGATAATCCTATTTTGGCTCACATTAAGTCCAGCAAAATCCAAATGCCACTCCTTTCAGATACAGCTGTAATGGGAAGGGAGGAGGCAAGATTGAACTTGCCTCCTGAAGCTACCCCATACACTATAATTTTAGCAAACGCACCACACCCCACTACTCAGATAATTGAATCTTGGGAGACACTGAGAAGCAAGGCTCTCTGCTGGCTCGGGACCAAAACCGGGCTTACAGAGGCCTTGTTTGGCGAATTTAAGATGGTGAGAAGAGTAGGCTGGGTAGGGAGAAGAGATAAAACACTTCCTGGTGACTGTATTATTCTCACTTTTAGGTCACCGAGACTAGTACGTGAGATCTTGTGCAGACTTGGTAATGACCATGTGTCACAAGACAGAATTAGTGTTCTTTCCCTAGGATACGTCTATCCTCCTAGGCCCCATGGATATCAGCCCTCATTACCTAGGCCTACAATACCTACCATCCGCCAACAATTTAGTCTCCCTTAATAGATTTGAAACACTTTCTTGCTTGGAGGGCATAGATTGACTTATCCCTACCATAATACAAGTAGATATCAGAGGGCCTGCTACAAATAAATCCCCTATCCTGGCGCTGGCATCCATTGTCCCAAGGGAGGCTGTACAGAATCCTGGAGTATTAAATGATAACTTTACCTTACAATGTCCTGGACTAATGCTTAAAGTACAGCCACATAATGAAGTGGCGCATCATCCTCCGGTTGCCCCAGATCTTGAAACTCCACAAGGTCCAATGGGCTCCCAGTTAGATAACCTAGACTCATCCCAGAAATATATTCCTTGTGAGAACCATTTAGGGTCCTTAGCGGTCATGTCCTGGAATATTGCTGGCTTTAATAAATAAAGGCTCAACATAGAATGGCTGTCCTGTTGACAACTAAAGACCTGGTGTGTCTCCAAGAAACTTGGGAGGTTGAACCAATATATGTGAATGGATATAGTTTTTTTTATACTCCTAAAATTGCGTCTCTTGCAGGTCGGGCAAAGGGTGGATTACTGACTATGCTCTCTAACAATTTCCCTTTTAAGGTGAAGAGATTTCTTAATACGTCGCCTTTTTACCATGTCATTTTGGTACAATATTCTGTGCATTCTTGCTGGCTTCTTATTAATTTTTATTAAAATAATTTGGGAATTAATCAGGCAGAAGTCCTGGTCCCATTAGAAAGAGATAATGCTCTGCAAGCAAAATGCCATAAACCATGTAACATAATTTGGCTTGAGGACTTTAATGCCCATCCCTGTGACAAAAGAAATGCCTTAGTGTGTGGAGTCCATGATGATGAGGGAGAGAGTGTCCTTCACTTTAACCTACAGAGTATGGTAATGCTCTAAACAGAATGTTGTCTATTAATGATCTTGTATTTTTAAACACCTATGAACCTTTAACTGGTCGGTTAGAAGATACCTTTTTAAATCATTCTATTTCTTCTACCCTTGATTATATTTTGGTCTCAGATTCGATAAAAGGGCTCTTTAATAGTTTTAAGACTGATTTTTACCCTTATAGTGACCATGCTGCATTACCTTTTCTTGTTCCCACATCAAAGAAAATTGAGTCTGTTTTCAAACTCCCGGTAGATCCTGTGGTTGCAAGAAAGAATGGTATTGCCCTGAAGTGTGAAAGAGTGGACCCTAAAAGGTTCTTGGCCAATTTACATGCTAAATGCTCTGGGGAAATAATGCACTGTTTAGACCCAGCCTTACCTGATTGCATGGTTTCGGCCTTTGAGCTCATACTATCTGATGCTAAAAAAAATTTGACCCGTACTATACGTAACGACCAACAAAAAAAGTCGCTTTTTTGACGATGAATGTGAAAAATCTTTAAAAAGTCTTCGCACAGCCTTGAAGTGCAAGCCCCATAATCCATCTTTAATTAAGTCCTTGCGCCAAGCTTATAAAATAGCAAGGACTATTAGATTGAAAACACTAAAGGAAGAATGGTGGGAAAATCTGCAGAAGGCCGCGATATTAAAAAGCCCACAGATGTTTTGGTCACTGATTAATGCACCATTTCTGAAAGACCAATAGGCTTTGGGTACAGACACTCATGTTGATCAGGCGGGTTGGGTGACCCACTTTGAAGGCTTATTTGGAGCTGGTGAGACTTTACCTACCCAGTCCTGTCCCGAAATCTTAGGAGCAGTAGTGGGCATTCTTAGTTTTAGACTAGAGGAAGTGAAGTACGCTCTAAGTCAGTGTAAACGGGGAAAAGCACCAGGACCCGGCGGAGGGCCCATTGATCTCTTTCTGGAGAACCAAGATTTATGGGGTCCGCTCTTAACAAATGTTTTTAATAAAATTTCCCAAACAGGTGCCCCTCCGTCATGGAAAACAACAGTAATCGTCTCCATTTATAAGAAGGGAAATAGGTCAACTCCGAAGAACTATAGACCTATCTCACTGATAGATTCGACTGCTAAGTTAATGGGTCGCCTTCTTTTAAATAGGTTGGAGGAATGGGCCCTGGATAAGAATATTATAATCCCCTGTCAGTTTGGCTTTAGAAAAGAGAAAGGCACTGTCGATCAGTGCCTAAATCTGAGCCTAATTATAGCGAAATATACTGTAGCAAAAAAAGGCCACCTCTATCTTGCCTTCATGGATCTGTCCGCAGCCTTTGATTGTGTGGCACAGTCTAGGCTGTGGCAGATCATGGGGGCAATGGGGATTGGCGAGAATAGTATTACCATCATTCATGACCTATATATAGGTGCTTCTGCTTGTGTCCAATTTGGAAGGAATGGTGAATGCACTAGACATTTTAAAATCATGATAAGTGTTAGGCAGAAGTGTGTTTTAGCCCCTTTCCTATTTGCACTTTACACTAATAATGTAGAAGTTGCTCTGAGGGAGTCCACCCCAGATGTTCCTTATATAAATTCCAAACCGATACCTATATTACTTTATGCGGATGACGCAGTGCTCATAGGACATACTAGTAATGCACTGCGTCATTTAGTGCAGGATTACACGCAATATATGAACTCCCTGGATATGAAAGTTAATTATTCCAAGTCCTTTATCCTTGTGGCCGGTCCAAAATTGCAGAAACAACCCCAAATTGTCACTGAACTGGGGAAAATGGGAGTCGTTGACTCATTTAATTATTTGGGGATCATGTTTCATAGGCAACTTAATTGGCAACACATGATTGTAAATAGAGCGACCCAGATGGAAAAGAATATTGGGGCTTTAATTAAGTTTTATAAAAAAAACAGTCTAAAACCTCTGGATGATATGAAAATAGTGTATGAAGCAAAGACGGTGTTTGCTGTCACTTATGGAGCGGCCATCTAGGGAGTCAGAGAATGTAAAAAACTCCAATCAATTGAAGATAATTTTTTTTAAAAGTTACTCTCATTACCGAAGTCTTGCTCCAATTTTAAATGCCATATGGAAATGACAGCCCCCTACATTTCTGATAAAATCTCTTTGGCGCCCATATTACTGTGGCACTCAATATGGCGAAAAGAGATCCTCACACTGACAAGAGATATTATAACTGATGTCCTGAAACTTGATGGGGTGAGTAACATAGCCTGGTTACGATATGTTGAATCTACTTTAAAAGCTAACAGACTACATCACCTTTTTTTAGATCCTATAAGCTGCTGTTCTATTTCTAAGAACGATCTGAAAGCCCAGCTATTATCTAATATGCAGATTGGAATGGAGATCTTAAATGCCAAGTTGTCAACAATTAAAATATATCTAACTGTATCAAGTGTCTCGCAAATGGAAAAAAAATCAACGTACCTAACTTTTGTAACTAATTTACAGCATTGGTACATCCTGGTGAGATTCCGTCTAAACTATATTCCTCTAATGTTGGGTATCCCTGGTAATGTTTATGTTGCTGCCGATCTCCCACCCTGTACTTGTGATAATCAGTCAATACAGAATGATATGCATTTTTTGCTTTTTTGCAAACATTACCATAATGAGAGAAAAAGGTTTATCATCCCCATTTTGCGAAAAATGAACTTTAGACAATGTTGTGTGGCCTATTACTATTTACAGCTATTGTCTGACCCCTTTATCTGTTTCTCTGGGGCATCCTTTCTTTTAACTGCTCTAAAAATGAGGCGTTCAATCTGCGGATCCAATTAATTGTAATATGAATTTTATCATGTATGAAATTTTATTATAAATGTTGAAATTGTATAGCTATTATATCTCAAAAATTATCGTACTGTAAGGATGTGGAATGTTTTTATCTTTTATCCTTTTATATATTTAGTATACTGTTATGCCTTCATCATGTCGGCGAAATAAAGTTATTCTGACTGACTGACTGGCTTCAGTTTAATGACCTCATATAGAACCCTGAGTCAGATATACACCTCTTATGTGTTTTCATACTTTTGTTTACATCTAAGTCTGGCCATCTTTCTTTGAAAAGGTTAGTGCTCTAATGTACTGCCCTCTACAAAGGTATCCTTTTGGATTCCTGAGTAGAGTGCACATTTCAGTATAATGCTCTACATAAGAAACTTAGATTAAAATCATCATGATCATTGGCAAAATGGTGTCTCTTTTCATCTACTACAGCTATAATGTTACTTGGAAAGCAGTGTAATGTATATTAATCCTAGGTGTACTTCAATGATGAACCATCAAGGACTTTGTAATGTAGTGGTTAGTCGTTTAATGGTCAGGTGGGTTTGAACTAAAAGACACTATAGTCTCCTTGATTTTTCTTAAAGACTAGCGTAATGATGGCATTCATATGGAATGTTATTGTGCCAAAATAATCTGTCTTTTGGGCCGTGCACTCTGGGGATTTCTGTCGATTTGAAAAAATGATAAATGTGGGGCATTTTGTACAGCTGAATATGAAGTTTAGTAAAGCTCAAAAGATGTGCTAAATCTTGCATGTTTTAGGGTGGTATTTAGAATTTTGAAACATATATTTCGGGATTGGAAGGATATTGATATTTGGGCATAGTGCATGCTTCTAAAACTATTTTGAATTGTGCAATATTTCAGCCTTGGGCAAACAAGCATGTGCTAATGTTTCTCATCTCTCCTATGTCAAGTAGATATGGGGATGTGACCTTTCGCTTTTCAGACTCTAATTTCCTTGTTACTTGCATTGTCTTCCTTTATGTCAAAGCTACCAGATAGAACATTTAGATATCTTTGAAGTTGTGACTCCAAACATTAGGTATCTAGTATAGCCTGAGCACCGAAAGCAAGTGGAATATCTGAAGAAGCCTGTGGCCTATCAGGAGGCTGCTTATGCCTCCTCTAGAAAGAATGCTTCAGTCCAATGCAGGATTTCATGGCAAACAGTCTGTTCCCTGAGTATGTTTCCAGAGAGTAGAAAATATGACTGTTGTTTTCTGAGGAATCATGAAATTTGTTTTGTCTTGAATCTGAAAAGATCTTTGGGTCATATGCAACATCACATGGATTCTATATAGTGATATTAATGAAGTTTTCACCTGAACATATTATACTCTACTATTATTTGCCGTCTTTTCTTAGAAAACCCTAAAATGTTTAAGAAAAATCAACATTTCATTTAGCGTTCAAAACTCTGACTTTATAAACATGAGCTTAGTGCACTTTTGGGGAAAAAACACAGAGCGTATAATGGTTTAGGGCATGTCTTAAAGTGAAGAAAGCATTTAAGAATCCATACCTGAATCCATACATTCCTCAAAACATCTAGCCAATCTTAAACAATCATAATAATCAATGAAGATAACATCAATACATTTGTCATTCATTTTGAAGCATACGTTCAACACTGCCTTGCAAAAAATAATCTAGATACTGTAACACATTATAGACCCATGAGTGACAAAGGTTACCTCCCAATGTCTTTACTATCTACCAAATCTGAACATAAAGGACTCATGATGCACAATCAGTGTGACTTTAATCCCCTCCAGGAGACCAAGTCTACTAAGTTCACTATGTCTATCTGTTTTTGGCAGCTCTATTAAGCACATTCAACTACCACACTCCATGCTATTACATGCAGATGAGACTCAAATGAACTTCATAACACAGAGGATGCCATTAAAATATATCTACAGTTGTCTTTTGGAACACAGCTGTATTACAATGATTCTTTATTTACCAGAAGTCTTGTAAGAATGTTAAATGCTTTCTATGCCTTTAACCAGATCTCAAACTACAAATGGAAGCTTTGAAGCTCAAGAATATTTTGCAAAGGAAGAATGTGCGTAAAACTCTCCATTATGAGTAGCCACGTTCTGCACTTGTCCATTCATTTTGTGCACAAGGAAAATGTTCTCATAATGTTGATGCTTCAGAAGAATTGGCAATGGTAAAATGGATGATGCGTAAAGACTGATTGCAGATGGCATTACAAAGTGTTACAGAACATATGTTCAGCATGTGTATATAGGCTCTAACCAGGTCCTAAATAGGGTGTGAACACATAATCATTTTCGGGCACATCTTTTTGTAATAGATAGTACATTTGTAACCAGTAGCGAATGTGATTTACTGAAGTTCCAAGGCCTTATATAGCAGCTGACAGACTCATCTATGAAAATGCAACATTTTTATTCAATGTGGGTTTTCTGGCCCTGTAGTTTATTCTTGAATATTTTTCTTAATCACTAACTGTATGTTAATAGCAGTCAGAATGAACAGGCATATGTAATTGTTCATGTATTCGATAAACTATTTTGGATGAAAATGTAATATGGATATGCTCTTATATAATTCTCTGATGAATTATCCAGTTCTAATCATGCAAAAGTTATATGTGATGCCTCCATTAGGTTTATTATATGATGGGTCACATCTGTCACATCCTCAACTGTGCACAAAGAATCCATGGGTGGAAACAAATGCTGTATTATTTATTCTCAATAATATATTATTGAACTGTGTCAATAAGGTTTTTCATTCTGTTTGCACTGTTTATTAGGGAACTGATCTGGGACTGAATATGTGGCCCTTTAATCTTGTCTATACATACCTTTGTAATTTGGACTGTGCTTTCAAGCTCCCTGAAATAGATGTAGTCAAATCTTAAATGTGTTAAAAAGGTTGTACTTGGAAACTGAAAATTCTAAATTCGATTTTTAACGATTAATGCTGGAGTTTTAAGTAAAATAATTCTATTGGTCTTTTATGGTGCGCCATAATCTCTGAGTAGCTCACTAAATTGTTAAACTTTTTGTTATCATGTTTCAAAAACGTTAAATTTGTAAATTGAAAGGTTACAGCCTAATTTGCTGAAATGCTGTGTAGTAAATGTAAAATGGCATAAAGTTGTTTCAATTGTAGGAATGTGTATGTAAGATGTTCTAAAACATTTAGAAAATATTCAAACCAACACATTTATTCTTAATCAAACTATAACAAAAATACAAGATTTTTAAATACTTATAGAGGTTCTATATGGTGATAATTGCAATGTTCAAACACATGTAACTATAAATACATTTTAGGGTCTGTAGTTGGAAAGTAGTGATTTTCACCATATTTTTAAAATGATAATTTTTGGCAAATCATTTTTCATGGTCGTTTCTTCAGGATTAAGTATGGGAAGATGCATGTTATCTAAGGAAGGGACTGTAGATTGTGAATATAGTGAACACCTACAGAATTAGACATATTTCGGTCTTAAAAAACATTTGCAATTACGTTTAGTTCCAGCTTCTGTCCATAACTTTAAGTGAAAAGGTGCTTGTTCACTACAAAAATTGGGATTGAAAATTCTGCAATAGCTTTAGATGATTTAGGCAAAAGCTTTTCTTTTCATGAAAATAATAGTTTCTATCAGATAAAAATAACATAAAATGTTCAAATCCACATTTTTTCCCTACTAAGCTATGTTGGGCATTGACATCACAGGGAAATCACAGGCCTAGTGAACTGGATTAGAAATATGCCAACTTGAGTTGATTTGTATAGCATATCGCTGGGCAATTTCTGAATCCTGAAGACTGAACACTTTTGCTAATCAAGTATTCAAAACAAAAACGACCAGTTATCTCAAAATGTGGCTATTTCATTTGACCAATGCCCCTGTGCCCAGGAATGATATTTAATGGTTACACACATAACATTCAGAGTGGTGTTCATTATACTGCAGTCAGGCATGACTTTGATAGTAGCAATTGCATGTTAACGTATGCTTGTCAGTAGGTCGAGACAGACTAACTCTTAACATTGACTTGTGATTCTTAGTCTAGCTGATGAGTGGAATTTCAAATATCTCCTGCACCTTCTATCTGCAGTCCAAAGTTAATCAGCATCACCTCAGTTTGGTCACAGTCTTTTTTCCTGTTTGTTATGCATTCTTTTGGAAGTGACCTGATTTAATTGTAGGAATAATACTTGTTACAGATGGGCTCAGTCATTATCACATCGACTAGTCCATTCATTGTCACGCCATTCAATAATTATACAATGGCTCCTAATGGCATAGACAGCTTTTTGAGAAGAATGGTCTAATGACACAAAGTAATCACACTAGCCCAATATCATCAACATCAAACCAACATAACAGAACTAGAATACAAGTCCACTAAAACAGCACACAAGATAACATCACAAATAAAATAAACAAAACCTCACTACAATACAAGACCTCAAACACATAAACTGGCAATACAATAAAATAATGTATCACAACAACAAAACCACGTAAAAAACAGAACAACATAAAACAACAAAACAATTTAACCATCTACAACAACAATACAATCATAAAACAAAACTGAACAATAACACACAACACCTAATCCCAGCCCCCTGATATACTTCCTTAAAAAGTAATTGTTCAGAGATTTTATTTTTTCATTTGTGTTTTTGGATCATTAGAGAAGTAATTTAGCTTGGGTAGACATTGCTGAACCGGGCCGGATTTTTCTGGAAGACATTTTTTCACATGGCAGATTTGTTGCAATCATTAAGAAATATTTCAGGAACCATGAGAACTATATACTTCATTTTCGTGTCAAAACATAGGCTTTGGGGGCCACATAGTCTTAAAGAGACAGAAAATAACTCCTCAGACCAACCTTTTTGCCATTTTCCAAAATGGTGGCTCTAATAGAGGGAGAAGAGACATATATAGAAATGAAACAAATAATATTGTATTTTAATTATTTTATGTATAAACATAACATAACAAAGTTTATTATCTGAATAAGGAAAATAAAATATGTTTATCACTTCTATTTTAGACACATTTTCATTGTTCACTCTAGATATTTGTACTTGTGGTACATATTAACAGGTTCATCTTTTTGTAGCACAGGTAAGGTAAGTCTTTATTGTTTGATTAATTAAAATCTTAGCAGTCCGTACAAATATAAAAAACACATATATACCATAATTTCATATTTCCTTAAAAACAGAGTTACTATGTTCTAAAATAAGAGTTTAACTGGTTAAAAATACATGTAATTAGATTATAATAAACTTCTTAATTCAGGCAAAGTCTGTATGCGTGTCCCGGGCTTAGGTCGCCCCCTGTGCCCATAGATCTAAATGGTCGATTGTTGAGTCGTGGCCCGCTGGCTTTGGTGTCTATGCGGGGTAAAAATCATATACAATCACCTGGCAGGAGGCCGTGGACGAAGGTGGTAGTACTCAGATTTCTGCGCCCAGTTTTGTTTGTACTTCTTTCATAAAACTGACAAAACTGCAAACTAGTCCAACATTGGCCCCATCAAAGCACGCCTTCACGGCCTGTCTGCAAGACCGGATCTACATTTCATTTATATGTGCCTTTAACAGCTCTCTCCTCTCCCGGTCTAGCGACTTACAAATACACAAAAAATGCAACACATCTTCTTTGGTTTCTCCACATAATCTACAGAGGGTGGTTGGAAATGAGCGTTTCCAGGGGGGCATGTGGGTTTTAACAGGTAAAATCCCCATCCTCATTGCTGAGAAGCTTTCCTTCTGCATTCTGGAGAAGCTGGTGCATAGGTACAATTGTGGAGAGCATTGTGAATAACTTTGAATCACAAACCAGATATGGACCCTCTTATTTAAGTCTGCTTGATCTTTTTCAGTGGAGACATGATTTATCGACTTATAAACCAGGTCTTTGACGTTGTCAAAAGGGAGTCCAGATTCCCAGATGTTCTGTAGGGCTAACACGCTGATCCCTGGTTGAAGATAAGCCATGGCCGGGGAGTTGTTTTTCCTTGATATTTCTGCCATAGAAATGAGTTTAGTGATCCGGCTGCAGCGCTTTTTATTTTGTACCAGCTTTTAACGTACGCGCCCTTCCGGTTTATTGCCTGGTTTGGTAGTCCGAATTCGAGCCTTAGTAGCGCTGGGGAAGTATATTTTGGAAGCTTGAATATTCTTCTTCTTTTGGTCAGGGTTGTTTCATCCTTCCCTCGCATGGCCTCGCTGCCATAGGTTATCGTTGGTAAGAGCTTCGCTCGGAGTACTTCAAGCAGTGGGAGCAGGTTTGGACCAGTTATTTTATTTTTAAGATTTTTTAAAGTGATTGCTAGGAGTGTCCCTCGCCTTTGAATTGCCTCTTTTTGGTGGTCATACGACCCGTTATTGTCAAAGATTATTCCTAGGTATTTATACTCTTTGACTACTTCGAGTTCACTCTCGCCCAGCTGCCATTTCAATCGTTTTTTTATGCTTCGCTGGTTTAGTACCATCATTTTCGACTTTTCTATTTTATTTCTAACCCGTTATGTGTGGCAAAGTTGTTTGTAGTATTAAGTAAGTGCTCTAAGCCAAAGTGGGTTTGGCTGATTAGTAACAGCATACAGTAAATTTGAGAGGGGGAGACCACCCAAATTAGGTACATGATGATTACAGTTGTCTAGTTCAATTGAGAGGTCGGCCACAAAGAGGTTAAATAGAGTTGGAGCAAGGACGCAGCCCTGCTTTTTGTAGCACAGGTTTTGCAATTACATGTATGTGTAAATTCTGTGGGTAAAGACTTAAAAAAATGTGTAGGTTTTAGCACCTTATCAATATCTTCCCAAGCAACAAATTACACATCTTCTGATCAAGTAGAATGCTCTTTTAATTTGTCCACGTACAGAATATGACATCGGAGAAAGATCACTTAGCGAACTGATCTCTTGAACTCACATTATCAAAGATCGTCAAATGTGTGACAGTCAGAATTAGTTTTCCACACACAGTATTTTTCGACATCTTTTATGTCACATTTTTATTCTGCCTCTGCAAATCCTTTTAGAAACTTCACAGGTTCAACAGTTAAAGCTCCAAGCTTTCTTCCAATTTTGAACATAGTGTTATCACCTGTAAGAATATGTGCATTGATAAGAACACTGGGCATTTCTGGGTCAAGTTTTTTGTACAGAATATGAAGCGGGATTAAGTGTCTTTTCTTGCATGTTCCTTACCGTATCCATTATTCTGACAATCCTTGACTTACGAATATTGCAACAAATCTAAGTAGCACAATAATAACATCTGTGTTATTTGCCAGTACAAAGACTTGATTAGAACTATTTGAAATGACCCACTCAACATGTGGCACAACACAAAGGCCAGCTTCCTCCAATTTGCTGTTATGTTCTTGAACACTGTGGCCCATATCTATTGAATACATCTCTGCAGGCACCAACTCCTCATTGACAGTCATTCCACTTTCAAGAAATGGAAATTTCGTGTTTACTTAAGTATTTGCAATGTTTTGGTGAGTTAACATCTCTAAGTTCATCTTGTTTGATGCTGATGACCAAATGTATCAAGTTGTACAGGTATAGGTGTTGAACGTTTGATGCAGGCAAGACCAATTGTTCCACTTGTAGACATTCATCTGATTCTCTCACATTGTTAGACAGACAGTTCAAGATAGCTGTCAAAGACACTGTGCAGTTCCTGCAAGGTGCACACTCACTTTGAAATCTGTAGAACAGTCTGAACAACCTCTCCAAAGTTTTGCATGGATGAAATTTTGACTATTCCCAATTGTGACATATTGACCATAACAACAGCAGTTTTCAATGAGGATACCTATTTGTATTGAAATTCTTCAGGTTAAAGTTTTTTTAGCTCTTGTACGAGTTTGTGCTTGACTGGTTTGGTTGCAGCATCTCCATCAATGTGTTTGTTGGAAGAATTTCATGCAACAGAATGTCCTTGATAAATTAACCCTTTTATTTTGCTACATCCATCTCTCTATGTGCTTGTGGAAAATTAATTTTAACCTGTTTTGTGTGGCTAGTTGGAAGAAACTCTTACTATGGTAATTAAAGTGTGGAGGTTTAGCCTTAGAGATTATGTAAAACATATTTTTCTCTTTCAACACTAATCTCTCCTGCTCCAGTTCTGTGTATAGTTTTGATCCATGTTCCAGGACTTCTAGTAGATGTGTCTTTATATTGTTATCTACATATTGTTTAGTCACAAAGTTGTTTAGCCCCACAGGCTCCGTCATTTCAAAGGGGGTTCCTTACTGCTGCATGAAATAAAGAAGTCTGTCAACATGTTTATTATAACTTTTCCCTCTCTTTCCCACAAGTTCTTCATGAGGAACAGTTTCATGATTGTCCATCCATTTTGAATTTGTCATCTCTTTGAAAACATTGCAAATAGAAACGGCTTCATGGTAAACTGGCTGCCATTGAGCAACATATTTACTTTTACGTGTCTGACCAACAATTCCCTTAGAGCTTTTCTGTGACATCTTGGTTATTTTTCCAGTTTCATATCTGGAGCCACAATATTGAACCCTCCCTCTCTGTCTTTCACCACAAAATGCATTTATATGAATTTTCTGTAGAGGTATGAGTTTTCCACCTCCAGCTTTTTCACTCTTACTAAATGCCAAGACCCATATCTCGGGTAGTTTATGCAATCAAATTTGTGAAACACAGTAATCAGTGACTCTACAGTCTTCACGTGCAGCTCCTTATCACCTTCCTGATCAGCATGCACTAAGTATTTCACTAGAGCTATGATGTGTAGAACATTTCCCCAGTACTTGCAAAGTTCTGATTTTTCTTCACATTCTTTGACAAACTCTACAAACTTGGTTTTCAGGTTTTCTGATTCTGAACTGAGTTTATTGAACATTGCTTGGCTTTGCATTATGTATTTTGATTTAAGTGCACTCCTCTGTCCCTGGTTCACTTCTGAGATAAGATATGAAAAACCTAATTTGTCAGTCTTCTTCTAGAAATTATTCCAACGCAATGTTTCTGTAGCCTCAGATAAGATGAGCATACCTTGTAATGAACAAATTTAATGAGTTCCACTCTATACTGACTGGACAGTTTTGCTTTCAAATATTTCAGCCTCAAAAAGTGCATCTTCTATGCCACAGTCACTGAAATAACTTCCTGCACACCGCAACACAACTTTTGTCATTTAAAAAAACTCCCATTACTGGATAAAGGTCATCGAATTCTACTGGATTGCTCATACAAATATCAGGTACAATATGGAAAACACATTTGTTGCCGACAATTGGCAGGATAGGCTATTCTTCAAGCTGAGCACACACAATTTGGATGTTTTTAGAGCTGTGTATACTGTTGCATAGTTTGTGACTGGATATGGTATTACTGGTAAAAACCCAATCTTATTCAGGGGGAGGGTATTCTGGGATATCAGAGCATGAATTCCAGCCCACGGAGGAACTGACTTTTCTTTTATCCTTCAGTCCACACCTAATAAGCTATATGATAAGTCAGTTAAATCAGCTTTCCTCACTGCAGCATCAGGTAGAAGAAGATCCATGTCCTTAGCCACTTTTAAACTTTGTGGTAGACTTAAACATGTTGATGGCTTATAGTGATTTTGCACTCATTGGCAAGGCAGTTGGATTATAAGTTTGCAGCTTCATTTGTATATGCCTAGAGTTGTTTTCCTGCAGCTATTTAATGTGTAGTCTTGGAAAAGCACAATACCAGTATCATGTGCACTGGATGTTTCAGACAAAGAAGAGTTGTCTTCAAAATCAAAATTATCAAGAGCA
Organism: Lissotriton helveticus; assembly: GCF_964261635.1. NCBI lineage: Eukaryota > Metazoa > Chordata > Amphibia > Caudata > Salamandridae > Lissotriton > Lissotriton helveticus. The sequence goes on along the minus strand of NC_136068.1, from coordinate 869,958,813 downwards.
GCAATGGTAAATCATTTCCTGGTAAAGTGTCATGGAAGTGATGTGCTGTCAGATTCATAAGATTTTATAGCATGAGCTGCTAACAGTTTCTTGCTCTGTACTATGGCATTGTAGCTTATTGATACACCTATTAATTGAAGTTATTAGCTCTCTACTTTTGCACTTGTCACAGATTGCATGAGCAGTCATCATGTATAGCGGAGTTTTCTTTTTGCTGTGATGTAATTCATAAAACGTGATTTGGAATAGACAGTACATTTCCAGAATAAGCCTGTCGGTTTATGGGATTGTCTTCCATTTTCTTTCGCTTATATCTTCAACGCCATCATCAATGTGGTTGGATTATGTTCCGAACTCAAGATCTTTAATTTGTAACAGTAATTCTTTACTGATATTAAACAATGATGTATCTTGTGATCTTATTTTGGCAGCAAGAACTCCAGGAGTCAAATCAGCTGAGAACATTATTTTTGTTAGACTGACAAAAGCAAACTCTGCAATTGAACATTCTCACAAGAAAAATCTTAATTTTATTATTATGGATCAATACAGTTTCATCAGTGTTGACCATTATTTCTCTGATCTCACTGAGTGTGAACCAGAAGCTAGCACTCAAGAGTGTCAAGAGTGGCTTTAAAATCTAATTTGTTTTTTCAAAAAGTGCAAACGTAACTGAAGGCTGGTGGTTAAATTGCTGCTGGGAGCTCATTGTACATTCCTATTTTCGACTGTATGCATGAATGCTGTTTGGGTGGGCATACAAACCCACTGCAAATACATTCACCTCACTGTTTCGATCAGCTACTCAGCTGAAAAATTCATCTATGAAGCTGCAGATAAAAACATGTTTGCCATTTGAGATTTATTGACTCCGTAATTTGTCCTTTTGTCAATCCCTGTGACCCTTGGTCTGGCTAATCCACAGATAACACATTAAAGATCCTCTGCTTCCTGATCAGTTGTTGGAAGGGGACGACCGGTAGCCATCAATCTTCTAAATGGAGGGGTTATTGGGTTTGGTTTTCGTCCGTTTCTCAGAAGACTTGGATTCTTGTTGTGATTCACTGTTTTCTGCTATTTTTTTTACTAATTATTTCGATGTTTTCTTCCATTGTATACAACTTATAGCACTTGTTGTTACCATGATAAAATATTTGATCCTCTTCACCCATCAGTTACAATCTTTTGTGAACTTTGTCTTGCTATTGCTGCATCTTAAACTCTATTCTGTCCAACCACAGTTGATGTTAGCTTTTCTTTCAATTTGTTTGGCATATGAAACATTTTCTTTGTTGGAGGAGACCTCAGATTTTGTAATTAGCAACACTCTGTCAGGATGTAAAGATCCTCTGCTACCACCTGCTTCATTCATGTTTATGGCTTTGAATCAAAGGAAAACCTGAAACAAAAACAATATTAAAATAAATTACCAGTATTATGGGTAAAGCACATCATTATAGGGTTGCCATTTTGGAAAATGGCAGAAGGGTTTCTCTGATGAGTTATTTTCTGTCTCTGTAAGACTACTTGGCCCCTAAAAGCTATGTTTTGACACCAAAATGAAGTATACAGGTCTCCTGGTTCCTGAAATATTACATCATCACATTAACACATCTCCCATTTTTAAAAATATCGTCCATCTTCCAGAAAAATTTGGCCCAGATTAGCAATGTCTACCTAAGCTAAATTGCTTCTCTAATGATACAAAAACACAAATCAAAAATGAAAATCTCTGGACAATAATTGTTTTATGGAGGTCTCTGAAGAGGCCAGGACTACCCATAAAACTAAATCCAATACATTATAGCACATTGCAAAATAATATCATATAACACTCCAACAGCACGTGAACAACAAAACTTAATAGGAATGCAACAACACCACTTGCCAACACTTAGCAACACAAAACAGCAATACATTAACACAACAGAACAACAGGAGCGGGGTTGGCCTGATGGCTAAGGCGCTTGACCTCGGACCTGGGGATCTGGGTTCGAGTCTCGGTAACGACGCCAAAAAAAACCCTGTGATTCTGGGCAAATAACTTAATCTCCCCGTGCCTAAAAAAAAAAAAAAAATGAAAGTGTGTCCTCATGTAACGTAAATGGTGCTATGTAAAGCGCTCTGATAACTGATTCGGTTCGGTTCTAGTTCGCGCTATATAAAACTCAGAAAAAAAAACAAAAAAAACCCAGAAAGAACTTAACACAGTGATACATCACAATAAAATGTGAATACCAACAGCACCCCATGACACAACAAAACAAACACAGCATACATAACACAACAATACAACATGGAAACACAATATATTATAAATAACAACTAAAATCTTCATCCACCACCCACCCAATGTTATTGCCGCTTCCCTTGCACCAACCAGACAGTTATTATTCTGTAATCCTTTTACTCCAGAGTCTATGCACCCTGAAAAACATATAAATTGGGGTCTCATAAATCAAATATGGACTATTAGGTATATGGTGTTATTAATAGACCAATCAAGAGACCACAGTGCTATAGCCATCATCTTTTGGCTATTTAAACACCATGACCCCACACTGAGCCCATAGACCTTCCGTATAAACCTCAACTACAGTGTATATGTTTCAGTTGCTAAAGCCATTTTCTAATCTATGTTAAACTTCCGTGTGCAATGGCATGATGTATGATGGCAGATTCATGTTTTATAGTAATAGCACTCACATTTTTAGTTGTAAATCAATTTACTTACACATTTACACCTGTTATGTATAACATGACATAGGACTGAATCAGCCCCCAGAGGAATGAAGTTGGTATTTGAGTACAATAATATAATGCAAAGTTGATGAAAAGTTTCAACCTTGTCAGTTTTCACAAACTTTTTATGTCAGGTTTAGACCCTGGATACAGTTGGTGACTCATGCCAGCCAAAAGTAGGGGTACTTAATCATCCAGTATACATGGGGAAGGAAACCCCTCTAAATGTCTCAGTGGAATTTGAGGATGAGGAAAATGTTTTCTCCATGAAGCACTAAATGCATATGCAAATGAGCTTTTGCTCAGCATTTCCACATTCTTACATGTACATTATGCACTTGTACCCATGTGTAACTGTACTTGCATGTGGGACCTACTGGAATGTTCTCACTGTCAAAGTTTCTCAGGAGTGCTTTTGTAAATCTACTGCAAACATAGTAGTAAATCTATAGGAGTTTATCTAAAAGTTTTATTGAGAATCGGGACAACTGATCTACATATTTTCTAGTAAAAGTGGAACTGTACTTGATAAATAGGGGTAAAGTGCATCCGAGTTTATAATATGCATTGCTATGAATGCAGGGTCAGTACAAATATTATTGGCAAATGACTGCTATGTATTATTACTGTTCCAATGTAGATAATGATGTGTAGAACACTTTGGCTGAACATGAGAGCAGAGCTCACTTGTGCTCCCTGCCATGTCCTTTTAATATGAATTTGCACTGACACCCCTGGCGATGCTTGTGAGGCTGCACCAGCAGCACTTGATGCACCATTTCAAGGCAGGGTCCCAAGCAGGCACTCGGGCGGAGGGGTGCAGGTTGAATTTTCTTTCATAGTGCCTCTGCTGCACCCATTCTTCTGGGAAACAATGTCTGAGTGTTCATGATAGCCTATTAGCAGTGAGAAGTTCAATTTGCATGTGAAAGTCTATCTCTGCCCTCTCATCCACTAGGCCGTTGAACCCTCAAGAAAAAAGGAAGAAAGACAAGAGCAATTTCTTTTTTGCATTTCACAAATCTGTCAAGTTCAGCAGGACATAGTGGCCATTCCTCGCTTTTCAGCCTACTGCATTCTACATTTTAAGGCTTGTATTTTTGCTATAACATTTTTATTGAGGGATTCAAAGCCCCAGAATACAAAGTGATGTTGTCTGAAATGCCACAACTGGCCGAAGATGTTATACTTGACATGGAAGCACTTGTCAGGTATGCTTTAAAATTAGGCCTGGGCGAAGCACTACGCTCCGCTCGCGGAGTTTGCGAAGTTTTTGCAACTTCGCACTACGCGAGCGCCACGTAGCACAGTGCGAACATGCGTAGTGCAGCATAGCGTAGTGCAGCGCTCATTTTTTGCTTGTTCGCGTTCCTGAATGTCATGTTCGCGACCGCGAGCAAGCAAAATGACATCCCGGCGAGATTCTCAACGCGAGGAGGTCAGGTTTCTCATTGTGAGTGGTTGCGCATGCTCGCGACCGCTCTGAATGAGAAACTACCTGTTCGCGTTGAGAAAGCTGCCGCTCGAGTAATAATCTCCTCGAGCAGCAGCAAACTACAGCTCGCACTGTGCAAGATGCCGTTTTCAATGCTTGCACAGTGCCGGATGCTTGTCCGCACTGTGCAATCATTGAAAACGCATCTTGCACAGTGCGAACATGCTGCTACGCAGCTCGCGTAGTGCTACGTGAAGTTCGCGTAGTGCGAAGTGCACTTCGCGTAGCTTCGCGTAGCGCTACTTCGCGAACTACGCCCACCCCTATTTAAAATGTTACAAAGTCATCCAGGCAATTTTAAAATCTGCTAGTTTCACACATAAACCCCAAGGTAAACTCTGCTCACATATTTTATGATGGTTCACTGTTTCACTCACGTCATGTACTAAAACAAGCATTGGCATTTCAATTATTTTGTCTTTTGTGTAGTGGAATGTTTTATACCAAGCAACACAATGCAATAAATATACAACATGAACAGTAGGAGCAAAGCTTTTCATAACACAAAGAGTAATTATAGGACAGTTGGCAATTGCAGTAAACCATCTCACATTTCTATCACACATACAGAACAGGTAAAACACAGGTAGGAAACACATAAATGAAGGAGTGAGAGAAGTTGATGGAATGTTGTACAGTCTCAATAAACTTATAAATGCATACAAGAAGCACAGCACACCTCGAAGAATGAGTCCAACCTCTAATAAAATTACCATACATTTATGTACTTATACAGGATGATGAAATCCATTTTCCTGGTTTTTATGGTTATAAGTGGGTCCCAGTTCTAGCACATTAAAAATCCAAGAGTATTCATTTTCACTAATTATACAGTCTCCTAGTTATGGGTTCCCCAATTTTAGTAAGGTATGTCCCTTATGTGAACATTTATGTTCACCCTTTTGCTATACTGTTAGACCTATAATAAAATTGTGTGCGGGTGATTAAGCATTAAAGATTAAAAACAGAATGTAGAACAATGGATCCTGCTTCTTTTTCAAATCAGTCTGTTTCAATGCTTAAAAGTGCCCTTTGGGTATAAGAACTTTCTCAGTACTACATGCATCTTACATCAAATTTTGTGGGAAGTCCATAGTCATAGGGTATGCTACGGACGTGCATTCTACATATTTTTTTTCATAAATAGTGGAAACACCTTTATTCAGCCCTGGAAACACCCTTTTTTATAGAACAGGTACACTTTGGGCAGACATAGTACACCATTTCCTTATTCAGAGAGCAAACTTAGGTAGGCCAGCAGCAGCGCAAGCTTTCGCCATCAGAGGACACATGCAAATCATGTGGCAGTAGTGTAGGTTTAGCTTTCTCACAGAATTGGGACACGATGGCAGTAGCAAAGCAAGCTTCCCACTCTCACAGAAGGCAGCAAGTGCAGTCTTCAATTCAGGGCAGAACAGCCCCAGCAAGTCAGACTAGTGCAAGCTTTCTTAACTCACACAACATGTTTATAACGAATGAGTGACATGCAGGTTAGAGACAAATATCGGGTGCATGGATGTCATTTAGGGGACCTTTACGACCCCTAGCATTGCCTTTGGAACCACTAGCCTCAGAGGTGGCGACACCAGTGCCAGCTCGTCCTTATGGCAAACACAACAGTGATGGACAGAATGTGGATCAATGTCACACATTCACCCCAGTCCAAAGATCTGGGCCCAAATCCATTGTTTTTCCACTCCACACCACCCTGGGTTAGACAATGGCGATATGCAAATCAGCGCTGACCCTGTGCCCCATGGGAACAGTCCAGTCCGAACTACAAAAGCCATGTCCTTCCCAGAACGGAATCAAGCATCCGAGGACCGGCCCGGTTTCGAGGTAACACCTCTCATCAGCCCGGCTATCTTGACTCCAGTGGTGTGGAGTGCCTGGGACTCACGTCTGAGCATCCCCAGTACACTTAGAGCGGTAATTGCAAACACAACAGTGATGGACAGAATGTGGATCAATGTCACACATTCACACCAGTCCAAAGATCTGGGCCCAAATCCATCGTTTTTCCACTCCACACCACCCTGGGTTAGACAATGGCGATATTCAAATCAGCGCTGACCCTGTGCCCCATGGGAACAGTCCAGTCCGAACTACAAAAGCCATGTCCTTCCCAGAACGGAATCAAGCATCCGAGGACCGGCCCGGTTTCGAGGTAACACCTCTCATCAGCCCAGCTAGCTTGACTCCAGTGGTGTGGAGTGCCTGGGACTCACGTCTGAGCATCCCCAGTACACTTAGAGCGGTAATTGCAAACACAACAGTGATGGACAGAATGTGGATCAATGTCACACATTCACCCCAGTCCAAAGATCTGGGCCCAAATCCATCGTTTTTCCACTCCACACCACCCTGGGTTAGACAATGGCGATATGCAAATCAGCGCTGACCCTGTGCCCCATGGGAACAGTCCAGTCCGAACTACAAAAGCCATGTCCTTCCCAGAACGGAATCAAGCATCCGAGGACCGGCCCGGTTTCGAGGTAACACCTCTCATCAGCCCGGCTAGCTTGACTCCAGTGGTGTGGAGTGCCTGGGACTCACGTCTGAGCATCCCCAGTACACTTAGAGTGGTAATTGCAAACACAACAGTGATGGACAGAATGTGGATCAATGTCACACATTCACCCCAGTCCAAAGATCTGGGCCCAAATCCATCGTTTTTCCACTCCACACCACCCTGGGTTAGACAATGGCGATATGCAAATCAGCGCTGACCCTGTGCCCCATGGGAACAGTCCAGTCCGAACTACAAAAGCCATGTCCTTCCCAGAACGGAATCAAGCATCCGAGGACCGGCCCGGTTTCGAGGTAACACCTCTCATCAGCCCGGCTAGCTTGACTCCAGTGGTGTGGAGTGCCTGGGACTCACGTCTGAGCATCCCCAGTACACTTAGAGCGGTAATTGCAAACACAACAGTGATGGACAGAATGTGGATCAATGTCACACATTCACCCCAGTCCAAAGATCTGGGCCCAAATCCATCGTTTTTCCACTCCACACCACCCTGGGTTAGACAATGGCGATATGCAAATCAGCGCTGACCCTGTGCCCCATGGGAACAGTCCAGTCCGAACTACAAAAGCCATGTCCTTCCCAGAACGGAATCAAGCATCCGAGGACCGGCCCGGTTTCGAGGTAACACCTCTCATCAGCCCGGCTAGCTTGACTCCAGTGGTGTGGAGTGCCTGGGACTCACGTCTGAGCATCCCCAGTACACTTAGAGCGGTAATTGCAAACACAACAGTGATGGACAGAATGTGGATCAATGTCACACATTCACCCCAGTCCAAAGATCTGGGCCCAAATCCATCGTTTTTCCACTCCACACCACCCTGGGTTAGACAATGGCGATATGCAAATCAGCGCTGACCCTGTGCCCCATGGGAACAGTCCAGTCCGAACTACAAAAGCCATGTCCTTCCCAGAACGGAATCAAGCATCCGAGGACCGGCCCGGTTTCGAGGTAACACCTCTCATCAGCCCGGCTAGCTTGACTCCAGTGGTGTGGAGTGCCTGGGACTCACGTCTGAGCATCCCCAGTACACTTAGAGCGGTAATTGCAAACACAACAGTGATGGACAGAATGTGGATCAATGTCACACATTCACCCCAGTCCAAAGATCTGGGCCCAAATCCATCGTTTTTCCACTCCACACCACCCTGGGTTAGACAATGGCGATATGCAAATCAGCGCTGACCCTGTGCCCCATGGGAACAGTCCAGTCCGAACTACAAAAGCCATGTCCTTCCCAGAACGGAATCAAGCATCCGAGGACCGGCCCGGTTTCGAGGTAACACCTCTCATCAGCCCGGCTACTGATGAGAGGAAGGAAGCTAGCCGGGCTGATGAGAGGTGTTACCTCGAAACCGGGCCGGTCCTCGGATGCTTGTTTCCGTTCTGGGAAGGACATGGCTTTTGTAGTTCGGACTGGACTGTTCCCATGGGGCACAGGGTCAGCGCTGATTTGCATATCGCCATTGTCTAACCCAGGGTGGTGTGGAGTGGAAAAACGATGGATTTGGGCCCAGATCTTTTGACTGGGGTGAATCTGTGACATTGATCCACATTCTGTCCATCATTGTTGTTTTTGCAGCAGCTCGTCCTTATGGACATTGGTTGGAGGCTCCACTCTCCACTCTCTGTTTTTTCTTAACTTGTTTATTACACTAATAGTGAATGATGTTTCATTATTCACTGTTAGTGTAATAAAAAATATAGTACAATTAGCTGGAATATGACCCTTCCCTGGCGGCTGAGGTAAATAAAAAATAAAAGTGCTTTTAAATGTATGTTGTGTGCATGCTTATGGGTGAGTGTGTATTTATGTGAGAGAGAGAGTATGAGTGTAAGTGTAAATGTGTGTGTTCGAGCATAATTGAAGCTCAAAGGGTGTGTGATTTCATTCTGATACCCCAGGTTTTTTGGTGAATTGATATTCATGAGCGGGTGTTTAACTTACTGAATGGAATCTATAGGCAAATGAGTGAGTAAATATGCAAGTTTTGACACCATTCTCACATAGGTTATATTGTACATCAAAGTCCTGAAAGTCCCAGGTTTTTGAAAAGTAGCTGTTAAATTGTAGGTGATTGTTATTTAAAGCAGCCAAGTCACAACTTAAAAAACTATGCATTATACAGGAGCACAGGTGGCAACCACCTCAAAAAAGTTTTGAATGTGTGTACCTCCTACTGCGCAATCATAGTCTGGGTGCTACACCGGTTCAAAATGTTGAGGGATTCCAGTGCTACACACACACATAAGACATGACAACAAAGAAAAGCAAAGTGCTCTAATGTCAAACTTCTCTGCACTTAAATATGTGTGGGGTTTCGGGATGGTTCTCAAAGAGATTGACCGACACAGGGGCTCTGGGTAATGTGGCTTTTATTGATTTGCACAGTCTGCGTTTCTGAACAGGCACTCGGTAGAACGGGAGGGGTGTGTCCGTTTCTTCCGTCGTGATGATTCCGGCTCCCGGTCTCCTTTCCCACTGCCTCCTGGGGGTTGTAGGCCATCTCTCCGCCGTCTCGACGTCCGCCCGATACCGGCAAAGAAAAGAAAAGTGTCTCAGTTATGCTGTCCTTGTTCTAGGACACAGTGCAGGGAAAAAGGGGTGAGGAGGTCACACGTGCACTTCTGTCCCCTCGCCGAGTGTATGGGTTCAGTGAGGGGGGGGGGGGTTTAGTGCTATGGAGGGGCGCGTGTGAGTGCTCTCAGGGTGGCTTGCTCCGTCTAGTGCCCGCCCACCCGCTGAACCTGGACCGTACCTGGTCAAGCCACACTTCGCGGGAAGTGTGGCTGGGCGGTGCGTTTTCCCGTTGGCCTCCCGGCTTGATGGTGTAGCTGCAGTCTCGGTCTCCCGGTGTCTCTGGCCTCGGCGCCTCCGCCCTTGGATCCTCCGTCCTCCGCTCCTCCTGCTGGTACTCCTCCTCCGACCTCCGCTCTCCCTGCTCGACCTCTCTCTCCGCCCTCTGATCTTCCTGCTGAATCTCCTCGTCCGACCTCCGTTCTTCCTGCTCACACGATATCCACTCTCCTTCGCTCCCACTCCACTCTCGCCACCAGTCTCCTCCGCCTCCTCCGGGTGTCTCGCACACCTGAGTCGTTTCTGGGACGGGTTTTACCTCGGTGTAGGGGGTGTGTCCCAGGACTGGTTCCGCCCACTTAAAGGTGCAAGGCCGTAGGGTGGTTTCCCCGGGCCGGCCAGCGATGATGTCAGGGGTTTTCCACGCCTCAGTATGCTGCAGAAAGAGAGTAGACACATTACTAGGTAGGCCAGGGGGCCCGGCATCCGGGTCCCCGTCGTCACAATATGTAAGGAACATTTCACAGAATACATCTTGAATCAAAAAAAGCTTGCTAAATATGAGTTTTGAACGGACCTCTGCATGTATTATAAAATAGTGCTGTGATATTCTATATTTTTGTGTACTGGAAGCAAAGAGGCAAAAGGAGCGTTTAGTGTTGCACATTTTTATTTGCACGGTATAGCTTTTTAGCATTCCCATCGAGTCATAATTAAACAAATAAAGAGTAGTTTTTTACCTTAGTTATTAAAACCAGGGGAAGTTGGTGTTTTCTGAAGTTTAAATTGGGACTGCTGACAGAAATAACGCGCTGACATTATTATTTTTATAAGTGCAGTGTTCTGTGAAAAACTGTTGACAACTCTGGTGCATTTTTCTGTGCTTATTCAGCAGGTAATGTGTTTGTACAGAAGGTGCAAATGCAGTTGCAATCACTCTCTAAACATTCAGAAAATTGTCATCATGTTCATTCTTGGGCCTGAGGTTACAGAATTCAGCTCGTAAATCAATACCAACTTAAAAGAAAATCACAAAACATCAGGAAATTCTGCAGTGAAATTGCATCAAAGTGCTCCTAGGTAATGACCTCATTTGTTCTACAATGTCAAAATCTAGAAACCAGTGATCAATGCAACGTTACTTCTGCAGCTGTCTTAAAATATTAATGCTTTGCAATGCTAGGTATTAGGTTAATACCAATAGTCTAAAATGTACAGTAGATGTGTGCAATTTTGATTAAGCAAGTGTGACAGGTGCCTCCCAGCTGGGGGAGCCAAAAACTAGGGCTCTCTTGAGTCTAGTTAATATGTTTGATCTTATTATTGCCTGTGATGTTGTTGCTCCAGCTCACCATAAGAATGTAACCTTTGTTAGGAGTGAATATGGGTCAATTAGTGACTACATTTTTGTTTCTAATTTTCTCAGGAGGTGAATCACTAGTGGGGGCATTATCGTCAGAGCATTGAGCGGCCAAAGTCCCCTATGGCTGGCCTCAGTTTCATAAGGGGAAAATCACTTTCCTTTTCCTTTTCGGGCCTAGGAGCAGTGCTGAGAAGCTTGTGCACTCATTATTTTGACATGTCCCTTAATTGTGCATCCCAGCTGGCGGTCACACGATTTATGGCCAATAGTTTTGTACAGATGGGGTCCACCATTAGCGCCCTTTTCTGAAACCAGCTAGGCCGCCCATCTTGGGGGCAAAATGGTATGATTCCTTCTGTACAAAGTCCTCCTCGAATTTTCACAGGGCCTTAAAGGAGAAACCTAGGGACAGCCAGAAAATTTAAGAACACAGAGCTGCATAGAAAGGGGCCTTGCAATGCAGGTGCAAGGAGATCTAAATAGCACACTGGAAAGCTAGTTCAGTCTTCCAGGCAGAAGGACTGTACAAGCTTTTGGAGGGTGGTTACGGATATCGGATCGCTGAGTTCAATTCAGTCATTACTACCATCAGCCCAGAGGAGCAACTTCTGAGCTCTTAATTGAGCTGATAAACTTCAGGATTCCACATTGGCAGAAGTAGTTTATCCGATCACCTTGCTATTTACCCTGAAGGATGTCTGGGAAGCCATCACCAAGTCTCCACCAAATAAGGCCCCAAGCCAGAATGAGGTCTATATATACATATAGAAGTCTGTCCTAGAGCAGTGGCCCCATTATTGTGCGACTGTTTTAATGTCTTGACTCATTGTGGCCTAACAGACACATGGTGTACTGCCACCATTGTACATATTTTTAAAAAGGGCGACCCACAGCCTCCAAGTTGCTGCCATCCAATATCCTTGTTAGATTGTGCAGTAAATATCACAGGGATGATTGTTTTGAAGTGCCTGTAGTCCTGGGTTACGGAGTCGAGCACACTGTTGGAGGAGCTCTATAGGTTTCGAGGGGGACTGGGCACGGTGGAGCAGTCTCAATCTACACCTGCTAATCAATAAGTATGCCATTGCTAAGTTGGGATCCATCTGTTTGGCCTTAATGTACCTGTCTATGGCCTTTGGTAGTGTGTGAGGTACAAGTTTTGGGCCCTGCTGGGTGACTTGGGGTTGGACCAAGCGCTTGTCCAATTTTTGCGAGCTTTACACCTCAATCTATCAACATTCATTAGATACAGCCCTACTGGTGAACACATCACCAGCTTTCTGCTGGGTGGGGAAGGGCATCGGCCAGGGGTGGGGACTGGCCCCAATACTCTTTTCTTTTATATATTAATGGACTGGGGGATAGCCAGTCTGAGTGTTACGTGGAGGTACCAATGATGAGCACGAAAAAAGTTCCCAATTTACTCTATGTGGGCCAAGCCTTTATAATGGGGACAACACGAGAGCCTAAACACACTTTTTTCAGAAATTTGGAATCTTTTTGGGCCTAACCATCAACTTCTCGAAAACTGTGAGACCAAATCTACAATATCAAGTATTGCCTCTAATCAGGAGTTGTCCTACCTGGGTGTCGTCATTGATGCCAAGGGTAAATGGGGTCCATGTAAGTACAGACTCTCCAACGTTTGCCAACACTGCTTGCTCTATATACAACTTAGCCTCCCACATCAGCAGAAACCCCTTGGCTCCTCTGTTGGAGGAATTTAGTTGTAAATGTATCCTTGTTCTCACCTACGGGGGTGGCATTGTAGTCTGCAGCAATGTTTGTTAATTTCTAAAATGTGCCCTTGCCAAGAAAAAGCAAATGATTTTTTCACAGGTTTAAGCTGTCTGTTGATGGTACTCTTTACATGTTTTTATCTTGAATGTTTTACTGTGTACTTATATATTTGATGTTTATCTGAGTCGTGGATTGGTTTTTCTGGTGCTTTTATATTTGTATTGCCCCTTCCGGCTGTGTTTACTGCCGAAATAAGGACTATTTGGCTTGATTACGCAAGCATAATCTCGCATATATCCCATTTGATGGGAGACTGGTAGGTCACGTCATATTCAGGTTTCCTTCCACTTCCACAGACGTTGTTGGTGGTATCTCAAGAGACTTTCACATGCACGTGCCTTCCTTGTTTATGTTTGTTTCGCCGCTGTCTAGATGGAAAGATATGCGATGTCATATAATCTCACAAACAGAGGTGAAAGTGGGGGTTTCATGATAAAAAGTTCAGATATTCTTGTAGGCATCCACCCTCACCTGCCCATTTTACATGTTGAGTGTTTATAAAAATGTTTTTAGTTCCCCCTTTGGAAACTATTGATCGTCTTCCACTAAGTATTTGCATTGAACTGTGTTTCATAACCTTGTTCATCTTAAAGAAAAACGAAAACATAAACTCGAATCCATATCTTATTTTGAAAGGGTTAAAGCCTGGGTAAAAAAAATGACACTTTTCACCTCCCATATGCCTGAATGTTTTTAATCCGGTGTGTACATGGATTAGTAAATACCTTCAAATGTACTCCCCGTGCAGGAATATCTGAAGAAAGGAAACATTGCTATCTCCACATGTTTTAATGCAAAATGTCCCAGATTGAAGTATTAGCAATGACGTATTTCAAATCATCTGAGACATCGTGAACAGAAACTGTTGATGCATAACTACCAGCTTGACAGGCAGAGGACCGGTTGTCAAACCAAATTTGATAACCCTGTGATGTAAACCTATCCGATGTACAATGTTCTTTGCCCAACATGCCCCATCCCTAATGCCTAACCTGTGAGCCGCGTCATCCCAGTCAGTATCTGAAGACACCTGGTCCGAAGACCAAACCCCATAAAGACCCTGAGAAAAACACCAGCACAAATATTTTAGTCAAAACTACAATATTATCTCTACGAAATACGAAATAAAAGAGGAATAAAAAAATCACAGATCAGTAATACAGATGAGATATTTGTGATTTCTAAAACCAAGAAGAGATTTCTGAACACACCATTTACATTAATTAATAACACTCCAGACCAGATGAAATAAATTAAATATTAATTTATTTAGCTATTTTGGAATTTTAAATAGTTTATATAGTGTTTTAATTTCTGGAGAAGTGAGAGAAACGATGGCCCGATAAAAGCCTGGATCTGGCTTAATAATTTCGGTTTTAGGAACACACCCATGTCACCTATGACATTTCCCCTTAGTGCCCGGGAAACACAAGAATGACGTAGTTGAGAGAAGAGAGGTGTCTTGGTGCCTGCAACATAAAATTACAGAGGAGTTTTGAATTCCTTATGACATCTATTTAGTGTACTGGAAAGCTATATAGACCTTAATTGGATTTGAAAACATAACCACCCGCCCAGAACAGATGTCAGTGAGTGGTAGAATTAAACTCGCTGTGCCAGCTTTATACATAACTGAACTGAGCTTCATAGTTTAAAGAGCAGGTGAACTCTGTTGCTGTTGAATCACAACCATAAATGCTATTTTTAGGTCTTGCATTAACCAATATCTTTTGATTTTGCTAAAATTATATTAAAGATACCTACTTTTAGGGAATCTCAGCCATCCTGCATCATCCCTTTGTCTTTTACTGCGTCATTCACATTTTATTTCAACCCACTGTTATACAGAGGATGGGTCAACAGCTCATTCCACTACTGCAACTGGGTAACTTCACTCTGATGGACGGCAACCCTCCCTTTCTCTAGGAGCACATCCACTCTCGAGGTAGTTCCCTTTAGTGCTAGGGACTTCTATGATAACGCATGTTTTTGGAGAACAAACGCATGTTTTTGGAGAACAAATATATATTTGCTTTAATTCCATTTTTGTTTTTAAATTTAGATTGGTGAGGCCCCACCAGCTTCTGCAAAAATAACGTTTTGAAAAACAAAACAGGCATTAGCAAAGCCAAAATGGTAACAGACAATACCAGTCCGATTGTCTTTCCTTTATACATTTTTTTTATTTTATTACATTTTTTCTCCTTTTCTCCCTTACAACAGCAGCAAGTGTACATAAATAAACTACATGATAGTCCATTACAATGACCTAGACAAGTAAAATACAACAGGAGAGCAGGACACATTCATAATTAATTCCTACAGACAAGCACAGCTCAAATCGCAATCCTGGCTGTAGTACTTATTAACACCTAGACAGCCAGGTCGAGGGTGCCCCCATATACTCCTCCCTTTGCTTTTAGCCCTCCTGTCTTTTGCGTGCATAAAGTGCATTTTCAAAAATATAAGCATGCAAGAAGCGTCCTTTCCATTGCTGAAAAGTCAGAGGTAGAGGGTCAAGCCAAGACAAGGAGATACAGAACCTAAAGACTGTCATTGCTATAGAAATATTTTCTAATCCAGACCCAACTAGCGATTCATCCACTGCCAGCAACATAAGCTGAGGTGATGGGGAGATATTAACCTTCAAAACTTCCCCTAAAAAGCCTACAATTTCCAACCCAAGCGATTTTAAGCTGGGGCATGAGTAAAACATATGGACCAACTTCACATCAATAGCATGACATCTAGGACAGCTAGTTCCCACTTCACCACTCCCTTTAGTGTTCTTTGCTGGAGTTATATATAGGTCAGACAGCGTTTTGTATTGTTGTGATTGTAGGTTCGAGGCAAACAGGATTGACCCTCCCATTTCAATCTAATTCAAGAAACCGGAGTTTACCTCCTCAAGCCTCTCCCGCCATTTTTCATTATGCTTGTCCAAATCATGTGGAACCCCTTCCAGCAAACAGCCATAGATTGAGGGGCTATTGCTTTTAACCAGTATTTCCATAAGGGGAATCCGATCGAAGCTAACTTCCCCACCAGCTAATCTCATAAGGAATTCCCACAACTGTAGATATTTAAATAAAATCCAGAGGCCTAACATTAAATCCATTGCAGACCACCTCAAATGAGCAAGGAGATTTCCAACGAGGAGGTCTCCAATCCTGCCACATCCCCCAAATCCCCACCTAGCTAGGCAGTCATCATGAAATATGCCAGGCAGTTGTTCATTCCTGAGCAGGGTATCTGCTATATCTAAAAAAAAAACACCCCCACCCAGTTTTTTCCGGACGCTTGCCCGGTACCGAAATGCGGCAAGCAGAGTCTTAAAGTGGGTCTATTTCAAAATACTCTGCTCAAAAATCTTCAGTAGGTAGCCATGGGCTGAGTTGCCAATCAAAAGCTCATAGATGAAGGGTACATAACATATTGACCCACATTCCGTTACCCTGCAGTTGAATAATATACTATAAAATTGCAGAGCTTCAGCTAAATGATTTAAACTGAAATTGGGGAGTGCTCACCTACCCCTTTCTCTAGGTAAACACATAAAAATGTTAGCCCTCCTGTTCTTCCGGTAAGCCCAGATGAATCTTGCCACCAGTCTATCAATATTTTTAAACCATTCATTATTAACCTCCGATGGGACAGTGCGAAAAATATATAGCAATTTAGGAAGTAACATCATTTTAACTAGATTACAACTCCCCATTATAGACATTTTCAAATTATACCCCACAGGGTAAAGTCCTTCTTAGTTTTCTCTAAAATGAGTCTTAGATTTAAATCGATTATACGCTCCCCCTTAGCGGTAATACAGATTCCCAAATATATAGCTTCATCTATAATCCTACTATCGGTTGCTGGGGTATGTCTATTGATCAATACTTGAGTTTTGGCCCTATTTAGCAGAAACCCTGATTGACTTCTAAAGTCTTCTGCAATCTTCTCAACAGCACGAAGAGCCCTGTCTGTATTACTGGTAATTTTAGCCACATCATTGGCATAGGCCAGGATTTTCATATCCCAGCCCTGTAAACTGTCAGGCATAATATCTGGAGAGGATTCCAGCCTCCTGAGAAAGGGATAAAAAAATAATGCGAATAGCAGGGGGGAGATGGGACAGCCATGCCTTGTTCCCCTTTCTATCGAAAAGGGCTCTGATTCATGCCCCATTATTTGTAAGCATTCTATGGGTGTATTATACATTGCTCATCTTGGCCACCACCATAGACTTTGCAAGAACTTCCGTAGCGTCAAATACAAAAATAAACAGTTGGACGTGATCCAAGGTCACTCTAAAGGGGGTGAACTCATGCTGCTGGACAGACACAAGTCACTGTATAACACCAGATAGCCGGCTGGCAAAAATATGAAACCTTCACATTACTATTAAGTAATGTAATTGGTCTGTACGAACCCAGAGCCGTAGGGTCCTTACCTTTTAAAAAAATATATATATATTCGCAATACCCTAGGACCTGGGGGTAGAAGCCCCAACTCTAGCTTTGTTAAATAGCCCCAACAGTTCATGATGAATTTCTGCATGGAACACCTTGTAGAACCAAGGGGAATGGAGCCTGCCCCAGCTTCCTACATTATAACACCGCACAATTCACAACACATCTACATTAAATAAGATGTACCTCCATAATTAACATAATTAACTATTAATTCAAGAAATATTCTTAATTAAAAACCAAATTCAAACAGATAAAAATTAATTTACTCCCCAAGTGTCCTCCCTATAAAACCAAAACAGACACAAACAAATAATTATCCTAGGTAATTATCAATTAATGAATTAATATTAATGATCAACTAATTAATAATTATTTAAACATAAATTACTTTCCACCCTCTACCCCATTAACCCCACAACCCACACATAAAAGTCATATTACACAATTTCCATAATTCATTTTAATATAATAAATTCATATAAATTAACAACTACTTAATTATTTAAAGATTAGTTACTTCCCACACTTTACCACTATAAACCCCTAAAATCTAAATTTAATTACACAATTGCCATATATAAATTTTAAATAATTCATTACCATTAATTAACAAATAATTATTAATTAATTAAACATTAATTACTTCCCATTCTTTACCCCTATAAACTCCACAACCCGCTCCTTAAAAATGACGCAAGTAACATAATTAATTACTAATTAAATAATTATTATTTATTAACAACCAATTAATAATTACTTAATAATAAATTACTTCCTACAATTAGCACTATAAAATCTAAATTAAATAAATATTAATACATTTAAAAAAATCATTAATTTATGATAATTAAATTACTTCCCACCCTTTACCCCTATACAACTCATAACCCACTACTAAAAAATTATGCTTACCATAATTAATTACCAATTAATTAAGTAATACTAATTAACAACCAATTAATATTTAATAATAAATGAAGTTCCACAATTAACACTATAATCTAAATTAAATAAATATTAATAAATAAAAATGCATCATTAATTTATTATAATTAAATTACTTCCAACCCTATTCCCCTATAAACCCACAACCCCCTACGGAACTAAATATCGCAAGATGTAATTAAAATAAAATTGATAACTACAAAAAATGTAACACATTTATACTAATATAATAAAGAGAGAGCCCAAACCTTTGAGGCGGGTAATGTCAGGAACCACAGCACCAATCACAACACCCAATACAGCGTTGGAAAGGGCAGTTGCAGCAGAAGAACATAGGCTATTCAGACGCCCACCATATACATTTAAAAGGTAAAAGAACCGTGCCAGCAAAGTAGTCCCTTGTGGGCGTGTCTGCGTTGTGCTGTGGGCGTGTGCTGGGGGCGTGACAAACGGTGGGGGCGTGTGGTACGTTCCGCCCTTCATGCCATGCCTCATATCGTGTGCTGTGGGCGTGTGCTGGGCGTGGGTGTGTTTAGGGCACAGGATTACGGAAAAAAAAAGCGAGCGTTGTGCCCAATATTTCATTGTTTTTTCTTACCAGGTTCTGTACATTCCAGCTCCAGGTGTCCACCCTGCTCCCTTTAAATACCCCTGCACCCCATAATCATAACCCACCCTTACTCCTTAAAATACCCCAACACCCTTAAACACTAACCCATCTTAACCCTATAAATATACCCTGTACCCCAAAACCCAAACCTATCCCTAAACCCTAAAATAAAAACTGTACCCCAAAACCCAAACATAGCCCTGAACCCTATAAATACCCCTGTACCTCAAAACCCAAACCTACCCCTGAACCCTAAAAATACCCCTGTACCCCAAAACCCAAACCTAGCCCTGAACCCTAAAAATACCCCTGTACCCTAAAACCCAAACCTACCCCTGAACCCTAAAATACCCCTTTACCCCAAAACCCAAACCTAGCCCTGAATCCTTAAAATACCCCTGTACCCCAAAACCCAAACCTACCCCTGAACCCTAAAAATGCCCCCGTACCCCAAAACCCAAACCTAGCCCTGAACCATAAAAATAACACTGTACCCCAAAACCCAAACCTACCCCTGAACCCTAAAATACCCCTGTACCCCAGTACCCAAACCTAGCCCTGAACCCTAAAAATACCCCTGTACCCCAAAACCCAAACATAGCCCTGAACCCTTTAAATACCCTTGTACCCCAAAACCCAAACCTACCCCTGAACCCTAAAAATACCCCTTTACCCCAAAACCCATACCTATCCCTAAACCCTAAAACTACCCCTGTACCCCATAACCCAAAACTATATCTGAACCCTTAAAATACCCAAACACCCCAAAACATATATCTCAGTACCCCAAAACATATACCCCTATACCCATACTTACCTTATCCAAACATTAAAAAAAACATGCTTTTACCATTCATGCATTTACAACGAATTTCTTTGTAAATGTATACGTGGTAAAGGCATATAAAATGTAATGCCATGCGTTATAATGGCATTGCGGAGTTATGGTACTTTCGTAATGAAAGTATGCGGAGTGATGGTATGTGGAAAGAAAGTTGTGGAATAATGGGTGTTTACCCTCCCCCGGTAAGTACATTGGTGGCACGAAGGCCCACATCTCCAGCAACATACTCATATTTTTTCACCACCGATTCGAAAAATGCACAGGTCTCTCTCATTGATGGCCAGCACCGACATACACTTTTAGACACACCTCCCGCCACAAGTTCTAGAATTGCGAACTTTAGAGCTGGGGAGCTACGTTCGAATCTCGGCATCAGCTCAAAATCCTGTGATTCCAGGCACATCGCTTTGTCTCCCCGTGCCTACCACAAATGAATGTGTTCTTCTGTAATGTAAATTGTGCTCATGCCATGTTGTCGAGTTCACGCTATATAATATTGCAAGGAAAAATAAAGTAGGGAAACTCGAGTTCACACACTACTGAACGCGCACTCTTAAGTGCATCAGCAGTGCACTGTGAATCGGAGCATTGCACAGGCCTGTCACAGATAAGAAATGCTATCAAAACAAAATCCTACAAAACAATATATTACTGGCCGGCAGCAATTCATACCCGGACAACGTCGGGACGGGCTGCTAGTATTTTGTAAAACATAACAATACTTATACAAAAAAATAGACCACATATATTTAAAATACATACTAAAATACATAACACTAATTAAAAAATCTATATTGTAAACAACTATATTCTTGCATACAATATTAATAACTTCGATATTTCTAAAAATGATATTCCTTATCTTTAAAGTCGATATTCTTGATGTCGATATTTCTGTGTCACAATATTTCCAACTTGATATTTGTGTAAGTCGACATTTGTAACTCGATATTCTTTCTTCATACTCTTCCCAGCATCCATAAACGTTTTGCAGTAAGTTAGCGGAAATCTGCATTAAAATATCGAAATCCTTATTTCTTTATTCCTTTATCAGGAAACAAACTTTCCTGGCGAAGAAATCACTATTGATACACTTCCAAAAATAGAGAAGAAAAATGTTTTTGACTCAAAATTTCACTCTTCAGACACCACTTTTGCAGGTTGGCGAATTTGGTCTAAAAATGAATGTGAACTTCCATATTTTTTGGTGTCTACTCCCTGACTGCAAAACGGTTGCCACTCTGTTCATCCTTGGGCAAACCCATGTTTCTGCCTCTGCTTTAGCAAATTAATTATCCGTGATACCAAGGGGTCCATTAGGATGGCCTGCAGGCCCATCCTAATATGGCTGGCGGTGTCTATTAGACACCGCCACCATATTAAACATTTTACGCCCCAGCCGCAAGGCGACCGGGGCGGAAAAGCGTTGGACGGTGTTTACGTCCGCCGCCATAGTAATATGGCGGGGGGGGGAAGGGTGGCGGGCGGGCATTAATGTTGGGCGAATCGCCACCGCCACCATGGCGGTGGCGATCCGCCCGACATCGTAATGGACCCCCAAGTGTGAAATGCAGTCCTAAATGCCAAGAGAACCAGATTCTGCCAATAAGGACATCTCATATGCGACCGAAGATGGGTGTCTTTTGTGCACCAAAATTGGACTAGGTGTGTGCAAAACACATTGTAAATCCCACCCATAGCAGCTCCTTTTTGTAGTTATTCTGTGAGCCAAACATTGACAGTCTCTAGGGCATTCTTCTACATTGCTCACCAGAATATCTGGCCTTTAACTAAGAGAGAATGCTTTGTCTGTTCATTTTTAGGCTTGGAGTTAAAATTAGCATGCATGTGTTTTATAAGATGTATTTGAATGCTGCAGACTATGCTGACTACCTGAATGCTAATAAGCTGAGGTTTGAAAGAAGACAGAATATGAGAAACAATTAAATGTTCTGTTGTTGTTATAAGACAGATCTATAATTAATGTATTGTTCTTAAGCTATTTCTTGTTTATTCAGATTACCCTGTGTACAGTAGGCTGTGTGGCGAAAGAGTGCATCAATCTTTTTATCAGTTGTGACCTATGCGTTTCTCAAACACAAATTTGCATAGAAATCTAAATAAAATGTAAATTGGGTTTGCATGTTTATAGGTTCTTTTTAATCCTTTACTACTTTGCACATTCTGTAGCTCTTGGCATATTCACACATTTGCTTGAATGATACATTAATGTGTCGCTGCATTCTCAACAGTGTTATGCCCTATATAAGCAGGAAATGTGTGGAACAGTTTCTTCCTTTCGTATATTTATATGCATATATAGAACTGTTTACATTATACAGCAGCCTCCTCCTATAGAAGGATCCTAAGTAACAGTGAGGAAAGTGGGAGTCTGGAGCAAGGGCAGCACTCCAGTTCAAATATGCTCTCTTTGAATTTCATCCCCACTGAGCCTACCAGGGCCCGTATTACTGAAAGGGCGCACTTTCCCTGTTTGCGCCATGGCGCATCCCTAAGCAGGTGCACAGGGTGCAAACAGGGAAATTGCACCCTGTTATGAAGAATGCATTCTTTCAGGGCCCCCAGGGCTGCAAATTCCACAGAAATATGGAGAAGGTGTTTAAAAGCTGCTCTAAATTTCTCTGTGCAGGTGGCAATTTGCCTACACTTTGTAAAGAGATTAGAGACCCCCTTGCAGGCCGATGCAATGCGTGACTGCTCCTTCCTACAGGGGGATGTCTGGGGGTTCTATGGAACACACCTTTCATCTCTTGAGAGGGCTGCCCTCAGGAGGTACACTGTCAGTGTGCACCCTTTTGTGGCACACTTTCAGTGCACCTCCTAAGGACATGTTTGCCTCTGTGCTCACACGGGTAATACGGCGTGGGTGCAGAGGCAAAGTGATTCCCTCATTTTCATGAGGCCATGTCCCCATGCAAATGAGAGAACGCCCTCTCTTGATGGAGATTGTGCTACATTATGCCAGCACTATTTGCATTACTGAAATGAGTGCACAAGTGTCTGTGACCCCTTCTGTAATATCAAAGGGCCCAGAAGGAGTGCACATTGGGCCTAAATGCCTTTTGTGCCCCTATGGCACTTTCTGTAATATAGCTCCTGGTATTTCATGAGTCCTAATGCTCTTAGAATGTCTCCAATTTTTTACGCCTCCAACCGCTGCTTCTGATCATGAACAATATATGGACCCACCTACTTCAATAGGTCGCATGACCCTCCAAGTGCTAACCATGGTTGAGAATGTCTAGAAACATTCTTGGCCATCGAGATGTACCTGGTCTGATGACCTGATGTGAAATTTCTAATACTAAAATATCAGTTGTTACTTGGAGGCCTTTTACACAGGGAGTCATTACACTGTGATAAATTCATTAGGAGTTCCTTTACAATTGGGCAGTGGAGTACCTTCCGTTCGAAGCCTATAAAATAAGTAATTAATATATATGTATATATATATATGAAAATGTTACCTGCGATATAATGACTCCCAGTGAATGGCATGAAACATATTGATACCAGGCCCACGATTGTCATAGGAACACGATAATAAGGACAAAAGAGCAATACTGACCCAGCCATGTTGAGAGGAGTTGTAAAGGAGACATGTTTATGGACGGTATGACAAGGAAGAATACCCATATCAAGGGCCTGAGGGGGACAGGAGTGATTATTGGGAACAAACCTGGGGTGGTTGCACAGATAGCGAGGGGGAACAGCCATTACAAAGCAACTTTTACTACGCGTTGCTATTACATCGCTTTACAATGCATGCGATGTAATAACGCGTAGCGTTTACTACGCATACCATTACACGCATGCGCTTTTTTAATGCATGTGATGTAATGGCTATCCAAGTCGTTGTGAGGAAACTGAGGCTGTTTCCTCCCGACGATGTGCACCGCCCCTCGAAGCAGGAAGCAGGAACCGGGAGCAGAGACGGTGACGCTGGAGAGGAACCACGAGGAAAGAGAGGTAAGGGGGTTTGCGCTTGCGGTGGGCGTTACTTTTGTAGGGTTTAGGGTAGTGTCAAAGTAGTGTTGTAATGGTTGTGTTGTGTGGGGTTCTGTTTTACGTTTTAGGGTATTTTTAGGTTGTTTATGTAGTCTAGTGTTTTAGGGTTGTGTCAGTGTTTTAGGGTTTAGTGTAGTGTTGTAGTCTTTGTGTAGTGTAGTGTTTCAGGGTAGTGGCAGTGTTTTAGGGTTTAGAGTAGTGTTGAAGTGTTTGTGTGGTGTAGTGTTTTAGGGTAGAGTCAGTATTTTAGGGTTTAGTGTAGTGTTGTAGTGTTTGTGTAGTGCAGTGTATTATGGCAGTGTCCGTGTTTTAGGGTTTAGGGTAGTGTTGTAGTGTTTATGTAGTGTTTTTGGTTTAGGGTAGTGTTGTAGTGTTTGTGTAGTGTAGTGTTTTAGGGTTTAGGGTAGTTTTGTAGTGTTTGTGTGGTGTAGTGTTTTAGGGTTTAGGGTAGTGTTGTAGTGTTTGTGTAGTGTTTTGGGGTTTAGGGTAGTGTTGTAGCGCTGTAGTGTTTGTGTAGTGTAGTGTTTTAGGGTTAAGGGTAGTGTTGTAGTGTTTGTGTAGTGTAGTGTTTTAGGGTTTAGGGTAGTGTTGTAGTGTTTTTGGGTTTAGGGTAGTGTTGTAGTGTTTGTGTAGCGTAGTGTTTTAGGGTTTAGGGTACTGTTGTAGTGTGTGTTTAGAGTAGTGTTTTAGGGTAGTGTCGTTGGGGTCATGCAGGGAGTGTAGTGTTATTGTAGGGAGAGGACTCGGGGTCGGGGGAGGGTTGTGTAGGGGAAGGGTAGTCACCTACCTTGCAAACTTTAACCACGAGTATAGCTTTACCACGCATGCCTTTGCGTTGTAATGGCATGCGTGGTAAAGGCATAGTCGTGGTAATAGTTTGTGATGTAATGGCATGTCGTTGTGTTTGACATCGCCTAGTAATACCCGCGTTGTAATGGCATGCGTGGTATTAGTATGCGATGTAATGACATACATTCGATAGCGAGTGAAGGGAGTGCCCCTGGCCACCGGCAATAGGTAATGACCAACCTACTGGAAGCAGGGAGTGAGAGAGTAACAATGAAGGGGCGTAGAG
This sequence comes from Lissotriton helveticus, assembly GCF_964261635.1. NCBI lineage: Eukaryota > Metazoa > Chordata > Amphibia > Caudata > Salamandridae > Lissotriton > Lissotriton helveticus. Next base: position 869,934,116 of record NC_136068.1, on the reverse strand, counting down.
TGGATAAAAGCAAACAGAGTGTAGGGCAAGTTAGAGTAGAGTAGTAGGAGGATGACATAAAGGAGGGATCAGGAAGTTCTCTGCCTGTAACCCTTTTTCATGAGCCACCATTGTCTCAGATCCTCTTCAGGCCCGAAACAGCATATCTGACTGTGTCGTAATCACTGTGCAAAAATACCCAAGAACTCTGAGGAGTCATGTAAAGATGGATCTTGCCGGCAAATTTACATCTTAATTACTTCAGCATACTTTCAAACATAATTCCATCCACATGCCACCAAAATACAAATTATCAAGCTACCCTCATTTTTCCAAGCACCCTTGGTGGTTGACGCCTATCTTTAAATTAAAAACTTCCATTAAAGGGCCTCTTAATGGGCATGTCTCTTGCTATTAGATTGTCAAGCCCCAAAAGAATACATTTTCAGTGAATGTCTACTCAGTACCAGAAATCACCTAACCAGACACCAATTTAACAATACTTTCCATGACATGTGCCACTGCAGGAGCTCAAAAACCTCACACAGGTCAGTCTCGATCACCATCAACATGGGGCATATTAAAACTGGGACACCCTTTTGGCATTTATAAACTGTAGGCCATCACGTTGATTTTATTTAATACACATTGGGGCAGTTATATGATCTGACTAAGGGGGCTGGTAGAAGAGGCATGGAAGCTCTACTCAAAGTCTGCACTGGTTAAGTGAAGGAAATGAGACCTTCTGAGGTTCAACAGGAGGCGGTACATAGGAAATACTGAAAACAAATCTAGGCAGCAGTATGGCAGGAAACCCTACAGCTGCAGAACACTAGACGGTCCAAACACACCTTGGGGTGCCAAGAGGTGCCATGTAAGTGAGACTGATCGTGTGGGGCCGTGGGCAGGGATGCAGGTGAACCATTGAGGGAAGCCATGAGGTGCACTGGAGGAAAGGCTGGCATGTGAGATAGAAGGTGAGTCACTGAGAGATGCCATGTGGACCAGAGGCTCTGACTGCTGTGCAGAAGGCCACATTATGCGGATGAACCTCGGAGGTATGCCATGATTTGGAATGGGCTGATAGTGTGGAACTGAGGGCAGAGAGACAGGTGAACCACTGAGGGATGCCATGAGGGGGACTGCTGGAGAAGAGGCTGGGAGTGTGGTGAGGCTAGAAGTGCTGAAGACTGGTCGCTGGTTACATCAAGAGATATGCTCCACTGACTGGCAGTGAAGCCAGAAGTGTGTGAGAGGGAATATAAGGAAAGTGCAGAGGCTGGACCAGTGGCAAATAGCTGGGCCATGAGTTCACTGAGGCAGCAGTACAGGAAGTATTCAAGTTTCTTAGGAGGGCAGAGGTGGGGACCACAAACACGAAGGTTCTGCTGCTAAGGAATGTGCTGAAGTTTAGCTGGATGCATGGAGGAGGAACTAGAAGATCGGACCTTGTGCACAGAAGACAGGCTCATGCTGGACAATATTGTGGCAATATCCTGTGCACTGTTAGTTTCAATGGCCGTATTTGTATTTGCGCTGCAAGTGATTTAACAAAATCTGTTGCGAGATGTGGGTGTTTCAAGAACTATTTCCGTATCCCTTTGTTCGTGAGTCATTTTTCCTGCATCACTGCGGGTCGTGTGCATGTCTAATTCATATTTCCACATCTTAAACGAAAGCCGTATTCAGAGAAGTCTGGTAATTCTTGATGTGTAGTTTACTCCACATATTTTATGCTATGTGGATGCATGTTGTCACATCCAGACGCTTCCGGACTGAGATTAATGTCTCTGGATGAAGAAATAATGTAGTCTTGGCCAGCAAAAGACAGGTGGCCACACATGCATACCAGACTGTGCATGGGTCAGCCGCTTCTTTCCGTAGTTGTGCAGCGAGCAAATGGTATTTTAAATGCAAGTGTAATGGACTCCTGCTGAATTCTGTTGTGTCTAATGAAGACAGATGGAGAACCCAGTCTGACATTTATTGATGTTTTAGTCAATTTTGTGGTAGGCAGTATTGACATTTTTTGCTTAGATGGTCTGAAGTTGGTAAACCAGAGCCATCTAAAAGGAGGGGGAGGAAGTGCACTTTACTTCTATAAAATATTAGCCCTGCATACAAGTATGTCTTATTTATTTACTATAGTACTTTATCTTATTTTTACGACAATTATTGGATAGTAAGACGTATTTCAATGCTCACCACAGGACTAAGTTCTAAAGGTTTAAATATTTGAGCGAGTATTTGGCTTCAATAGTTGCCTCTTCGCCACTAATGCACACATCCCTATTTTGTGGCAACACTTGACGTCATCAGACACTAAAGAAGAAGCTATCGTGCCTTTGAACAATAAACACATTTTGTCTCTTTTTGACTATTTTATGTTTAAAACTGTTGGAAGTGGATTATTAGTTGGGGTATGTATGCACCTACCACTACTAATACGACCACCATATCGATATACAGTCCAGTCATAGTCTCAGAACATTAGCCCCTGGCTCAACCTTTCATAGTTGTGAGCAGGCGGGCTTAATTTAGGAGTCAGGTATGTAAAGCATTTAAAAACACTAATGGATTAAATACATAAGACGCAACACACAATAAAAATCTAACACCAATTTATGAATATAGGAAATATTTTTAGTATAAAAAGTGCACAAAAACAACAACATGAAATGTAGGGTACCGGAGATATGAAATATTAAAAGTTAAACACTTTTATAGGGCCTGAAAACACATAGCGCCAACTTGGGACATCTGAGCGCGTTTGACCGGGGCAAAGCTGAACTTTGCGGCTGACCACGAGGGAGCCCTGGTCGGATACACTAAGGGCCTGATTAGGAGTTTGGTGGTGCAGCGACAGGTCCGCCCAGCTGCTGCACCGCCAAAACCGTGGTGAGTCCACCTGCTAGATTAATAGTTATTCTTATGTCTGGTGAGCTTTATTTGGGCGTTCCCACAGCGCTGTCTTTAAAAACAGGCCCCTCAATAGGACGTCAAAAACTGTTCCTGTAAGGCATGGACTCAAAAGTTCATGCAGTTATGTTATGTTATGTAAATAACTACTTATAGAGCGCACGTACACCCGTAGGTTTCATGGCGCTAATGCAGAGAAGAGTAAACCAAAAACCCTAGGCATATGCTTGCTCGAACAGCCACGTCTTCAGGGACTTCCTAAAGACCAATAGATTTGTCACAACTCCTGAGTGACAAGGGAAGGGTGTTCCAGAGGGTGGCGGCCAAATAAGAGAAAGAGCTGCCACCTTGCCGTTTCCGTTTGAACAATGGGGTAGTTACTAAAAAGAGATGGGCAGAGCGTAAGTTGTACTGGGGTTTATAGTTATTGATCATGTTTTTGACAAATTTGGGACCATTTCTCTGCAGTGCTTTGAAAACTATGCAACCTGTCTTGAAAGTAACCCTTTGAGCCATCGGTAACCAGTGTAGTTTTAACAGTCCAGGTCTGACTGACTGTCATTTTGGTTGTTTCCAGATGAGTCTTGCCACCTGGTTTTGGACTATCTGGAGTCGTTTTAGCAAGCCCAGTGGCACACCGAGATATACAGCGTTCGAAAAATCGAGACGCAAAAAAGTACCAGGGCTATCACTACCTGTATGAGTGCGGAGTGTGTCAACAAATGGGCAATTTTGTTAATTTTCCAAAGTTGGAAAAAATTAGAGGAGACAACAGCTCCCGCCTGTCCTTTGAGCGATAGGTCAGCGTTAAGGATGACCCCTAGGCTTTTGACCGAAGGGGAAGCGGTGGGAGGAGAACCAATATCCTCCTGCCAGAAGTGCGGCCCCCAACTGATCACGCTCTTCCCGGGCAGTACAAGTTCCATCTTGCCTTGGTTGAGTTTTAGATGATTCTAGTCCATCCAACTCCGGATGTGAGTCATAGTAGCCCGACACTCTGCAGCTGAGTCTGGAGAGTTCAATGGAATTATCAGCTGCAGATCATCCGCATAATTAAAAATAGTGATGCAGTGTGAGGACTGATGTGCTTGCACATAGGAGGGTACATGTTGTGCCCCCTGTATGCATCCACACTGCTTGAGGCACAAGGGGGTCCTGTAAGGCCCCCTTTCTTACATCTCCTCCAGGATTTACATGTTGCAGGGTCCGACATGTAAACCCTGGTGGAGAGGAAACTCGTAATATGCTTGGGGGTACCACAGCTGTTCCACCAAGAATATTGCGACCTCAGGACTTCTGCTCCACTTCCAGGGAATGGTGGTTCCCTTGCATTGTTATGTAGGTATCAAGGACCCCCTGGTAAGGATCGACTCCTGGGTCAGGGAAACATTTTTTTGTGAAAAAGTATACGCCCAGGCAGACTTCGAGTACAAGGAGCTGGCTATTTAAAGGAACATATTATATAAACATTAGACAAAAAATATAAGACAAAAAATAGTGCAATAAACTGTAATGATATCAAAAAATATTTTTTAATTCTGATATTTTAAAAGAGATCAATAAATATAGCTCTATACATTAGGTATACACAGTAAAAAATATAGTACATCAATTGTATGTAACTTTTCCTTAGTACATTATAAAAAACCAAAAGCAAATTGATAATAAAAGATTTCTTTAAAGCATCTCCGATTTTGCAGAGTTGGGCTGTGTGTGTCAACGCGTTTCGACAAAATCTTTTGTCTTCATCAGGACAAATAAATGTTCAGCCAATTTTTCTAAACAGAATAAAACATTATTTTTAGATGAGTGTACAGCCACTTTTTTCTAAGCTGAATAAAACTGTATTTTCGGCTGACAAACAATGACAGTCTATTGCCTATTTTTTGTCTTATATTTTTTGTCTAATGTTTATATAATATGTTCCTTTAAATAGCCAGCTCCTTGTACTCGAAGTCTGCCTGGGCGTATACTTTTTCACAAAAAATTGGTTCCCTTGCATTGGCCTCATTGCGGTCCCACCATCCGAGTCATAAACAGGCGGTTGGTAGACCACCATCGCTGTGCCCACGCAAGTCTGGCAGTCTTTGGACCACCAGACTCATAATCAGGCCCTAAGCTGGAGGCCCCAGCCAAAATTTCACCTTTACATTTAGAAACCAGATTCACAGCGGGTTTGCTTGCTTTGTTCAGCAGGAGCTCCTGGTCAACTCCTGGAAGGCTTCAGCTTTGGAGCTTTCTGCAGGGCAAACTTGGCACCCTGGTCACGGTTTAAGGCTTGACTTTAGATGTCAGGTTGATCTGCTTATTGAGATTTTTCCAAACATTGTTACAAAGTTCTGGAACCTCATCCTGAAAATTCTCTTGAGAGTTCAAAGTGCCCAAAAGACAAATCCAGGGGCCTAGAAGCTCTGAGGTGGTCCTGGGAAGGTTGAGCTACAGTTTCCTCAATGCCCTTGGCCAAATCCTTAAAAGTGCACCCAGCGCAATCCAGGCTGAGTACTTTTTGAGGGAGATGGTGCAGGGAAGCTCTGTTAACCTGTTGCTTTCAGGGAGTCCAGTCCTTAATCATTTTTGAAGCAAGGCAAAGTTGGCGACTCTGGGCTGTAGCTCCAAATGTGCAACAGGATCAGTTCTTCAGGGAGCATTCTGGTGTAGTGTAGGCCAGGGTTCAAGCAGGACAGTCCTTTTTCTTGCAGTTTCAGACAGCAAATCCGAGTTGATACACAGCTCTCACATATTTATTCAATGATCTGGAGCGACAAGCAGGGGGGCACCCCTGTCCAACAAAGTGGAGTTTTCCAACCAAAGGCATGACTGCTCCCTCCAAAGTGTGGCATATTTTTATCCCATAATGAGTTGCACTTCAAAATTCAAGATGGACATTTTCTCTTCTTTGGAGTAAGATCTAGCTAAACCAACCTACTGGTGAGGCTCATTTCCATTAACACTCCCCTTCCTCTCCTGAAATTTCAATTTCCAGGGCTGCCATCTGGCTTAGGTTACATGAAGTGGGGTAGGTCTGGCTGAATTTTGAATTTTTTTTTTTCAGAACAAGATTTTATTGTGCTGTTGAAGAGTTACATAAAACATACAGCTTCCCGAGTCCGGGGAGGCTGCGAGCATGAAGGCAAAAATCACATTGTGAGACAATTCAAACAGCCATTTAAACCCAAACTCTAACCCTAAGTCCCTCCCCCCAGCGCCCCCCCTAGTGTCCCACCCAAAAAAAAAAAAAAAACCAGCCCACCCCCTGCACAGCGTCCAATCAATCCATAAATAAAATACAATACAGTAATGAATTTTGAATTTTGAATTTATTATTGCCAATCTTTTAAGTTTTTTAATGACATTTTAAGCCCCTTCCTAGCAATATTTATACTTAAATAGCATATTCCAATGTTAGCCTGTGGCGCTAATAATCTGCAATGGGGGAAAACGAAATTGGCAGTTTTTCCCTCACCAGGGTATATAAAACATATTTTATAATGTCTCTGCTTATAGTTACATGGCACCCCACTCCTGTGGCACCTAGGGGAGATCTTGGGTGTGACGTATGTATAATAAAAATCTGGTAGATTGCCACCTTGGAAGAATCTTTAATTACAAAGTTGAATTTGTCTATAATTTACTTTTAATGACAGTCCACGAAGCAGGACTACCTTTAAAATGACAGCATGCAACACAGTAGTGCACACTCCAGCGCTGGAACTCTACTGGGCCTCTAAACCCCCTGCCTTATTATATACTAGGGACTTACATGGTCTGTCATTGTCAATTGTAGTTATGTCTAATAACAATATATCTTTTTCATTAGAGCACTGGCCTTGGGTCTGCTTTGCAGCTCCCAGGGCACAGTTTGTTACCACTACTATTAGTAAAATAAAATGAGGGGAACAAGACAAAAAGGATTATTTTCTCACAAGCACATATTAAACAAAAGTGTGTAATTCAGCAACATATATTTAAAGGGCCATATTTATCGAGTTTGACACTGAATTCCATTCCTTTCGAAAGTTTACCTGGGTGCGTAGAACATTTTGGTTGGCATGACTCTATGATTTTGCTTTACAATGTATGCCCATGTGAATGTGTAATTTTTTACTTTTTTAATATAGGTTATCTGTACCACTGTGAACTGAAAGTCCTACACAGAAGTGCACTTTTTGCTATCTAAATGTTGGCATACCAGTCTTGGTGCCACGAGGCTGGTCACCACATGTAAACAGTAACACACCTAACTCGGGAAGAGAGCAGCCGCAGCCCATGGAGGGGGTACCGGTGGGGCAAAACAGCGGGGAGGTGGGTGCTAAAAACCAGAATATGGATAATTGGAGGTAAGTAAACAATTTAATAAATAAAACAAATTTCGTAGCCCACCCTTCATTGCAAAATGTGATGCAGCGTGCACTACGAAATTCGTTTTATTAAATAAATTGTTTACTTACCTCCAATTATCCATATTCCGGTTTTTACACCCCCCCCCCACCCTGCCCCTCCCCGCCCGCCCTTCTGCCCCACCGGTACTAAGAGAGCCACTGGTGCAACTAAATCATTTTTATCACAGGTAATTTTCTCGTCAAAGATGTCCTGCAAAGCAACACTGCATTTTAAGTATTTTACTCTTTTTTCACAAGAAACAATCTCATTGTAATGAAAATTCATCAGTGACACTAACATTTCTAGATTGAGGAATTTCAAAGCAGCCAAAGATATTGATTAACTTTCTCTGCTCCTGTCAAACTCAATCCTGCTTTCCTAAATTCCAAAAGACAGTCAACCAGAATTTCTTGTATGTTAAAAAAAACACATACATTGCTCGAATTGCATATTGTTTCTTGACAATACATTCAGCGCTTAATTTGGAACATAATAAATGTTGTTGCCCTAAGTTTTGCTCAGAGGCCCGTAGCCGGTTGCTGCAAGCATGCCAAAGCCACATGGTCTTGATTCCACCTCATTCAGCTTTCATCCACCACCAGACACTAACTACCATACAGTGTCATAACGAAACTTGAAGGTCCCCCCCATGCTCCAGACCCAGTCTGATGCAAAACAACAGTTGATGGACAGAATGCAGAACAATGTCATACATTCACCCCAGTACAGAGATCTGGGCCTAAATCCATCGTTTTTTTGCACTCCACACCACCCCAGATCAGACATGGCCATATGCAAATCAGCCTTGACCCTGTGCCTCATGGGAACAGTCCAGCCCGAACTGCCAAGCCATGTCTTTCCTGGACTGGAATCAAGCATCCTAGGACCGGTTTCTGGCTATCAGCCGTCTTCAGCCAGGATAGCTTGGCTCCAGTGGTATGGAGAGCATGGGACTCATGTCTGAGCATACCCAACCCACTCGTGGTGACAAACGCAAAACAACAGTTGATGGACAGAATGCAGAACAATGTCATACATTCACCCCAGTACAGAGGGCTGGCCTAATTCCATAGTTTTTTTGCACTCCACACCACCCATATGCGAATCAGCCTTGACCCTGTGCCTCATGGGAACAGTCCAGCCCGAACTGCCAAGCCATGTCTTTCCTGGACCGGAATCAAGCATCCTAGGACCGGTTTCTGGCTATCAGCCGTCTTCAGCCAGGATAGCCAAAAATAATTGCTGGTGGGCCCACCTGCACCAGCACAACTTAAGCAGTGCTTGCATTTAAGCAATGTGCGTAAAATGCAGTGTGTTTAAATAATGATTCAAGACAATTGTAGAATTCATATACTTTTTACAGTTGAATTTCAGTTACACTTATAATATTTTCCGGGCATAGTACCTCTTCCCATACTTCTGTAATAAATAAATAAAATGTCAAAACGTCCACCAATTTTTGACAGGTTGGATTTGCCTTTCTGTGTCTGTGCATTTCTCCAGTGGACAGCTGGCTAGGGGGGCCTGATAGCTGGGCTCAATGGGCTGAAGTGAGCCAACCACAGAAGCTCCCATGATCCAATTGTTATCACAACTTCATGCAGCTTGATGGTGTGTTGAGCAATTTTACCTGGGCTGATTTTGGTTTCCAGTTTAGGTCTGTTTCTGGGCCACTTAACCCAAATCAAATTATGGCTAACTTAGATCTTTAGATAAATGTGGGAATTGTATTTGTAGGCCTTTGTTAATATTCAATCATTATCTAGCACCCAAGACTTGATGATGATGGTGCAACATCAATCACTCAAATGGCTTCCCAGAAATAATATACTAAGGTCATGGGTGTGCAGCTGTTGCTTTAGCAACCATTGTCTCCCACGAGCCATGTGATGGCAACAACAGAGGTGGATCCTGCTGATATCATTATGACTCAAACCCTCCACCAATTAAACCTATGGTCGTGGAGCAGCCTCCAAGGACCTCTCAAGGATATCATTACTGCTACTAATCGAATGGTGTAAATTAGATTCTGAACACCAAGCCTTGCATGTATAATGTATGTATGTCCTGGCAGGATTTTCTTTGTCACCGGGTCAGGACTCACTGGAAAAAGGGAGCTATAGTGATCATAAATCTTTCTGCGACCGTCAGTGAAACAGAAATTTATGATTTCTGCATCTTTCCCAGCCCTGACTGCACATGAAAATGCAAATTGTGCCCCTGGGTCGCATGCAGATATCCATATACTACTTGACAACTGTCACACGTGCACACATTTCTTTTTAATCTAGCACAAATAGATTGTGGGATGAGTTTCGTATTGCTAACAGGTCATTGTTTTCTACAAAAAATGCCTTTACTTCAGTGACATTTAGAGCTCTGCATGCATCCAGATCCTCATTTGTGAGAACATAGATGTTGGAAATGAACATCTTTAGCAAGGCATTCCCCCAAATGTTTGCCTTCTTTTGCTGAACCCATTAGCCAACGGAATCTGTGCACATTTCTCCTGCTAACCAATAGTAAAGTGTTTGTGCTTTCTCTTTTAAACCTGGTAAAATTGGCATTTACTTAATTAGCACACTTAATTTACTTTTAAATCCCTTGAATATCATACGACATGTACCCAGGGCGTATAAATTTAATGCAACTGGTGCGATTCAGTACTCATTGTGTCAGCCATTAAACTAGCACTGTAAAGCATGTCTCCAGGCCTGTCCCTGCAGCCGGGGTGTGTAGTTTTAAGCTGCCATTTGAACCTGGCTAAACTAGGTTACTTTTGTATATGTCTTGACAATAAAAACCCTCCAAAGTCACTTTTCACTGTGGAAAGGCTGTCTCTCCTATAAGTTATGACTGGTTTACACTATTACCTTGAATAACTGCTAAATTCAGTTTGGGTGCAGATAGAAATATGGGTCACTGACTCATTTTAATAGTAACTTCAAATGTAACTTATTGGTCAAGTCAAATTTTATCACTATTTTGGAAATTGCACTTTTTTAAATTTGTCATTTTCCTTCCTAAAACCAAATGCTTTTCTGCCTGACTAGGCTGTACGGCTGTCACTTTCCCCACTGATGGCTCGCCTCTGGTGAGTTGTGGATTGCTCTTAGACAGCAGAAAAGGGTATATGAGTGGGAAAGGGGAACTCCACCCTTTCCAGGATGTCATGGGGGCTGTGTCGAACCCCTTCCTGAGCTTTAAATGATGCCTACCTTGTCATTGGCAGATGCAGCTCCCACCTAAGCGTACCTCCACTGTGTCTCTCTAGTCAGACTGGCACCAAACCCTGGACATATGGGGGTAGAGGAACTGACCAGGGCTGGTTTAGGTGTGGCCAGAAGGTTGCCCTCTACCCACAGGCTGGTAGTGGGCATGCAAGTGAACCTCTTTTCTGAACACTTTTGGATCTTTAAAAACCAGGAGAAGGAAAGGCTTGTGTCTGAAGCCTGAAAGAAGACTGGCCGTAAGGAAAGAACAAGGGAACCCTACTCACCGAGGAACCAGGGTGCGTACTTTATATAAAAAAACAAAGGTTCCAGTGGAGTAATACTATCAAATGCATTAGTCATAACAAAGCGTAATAGCAATATTTGGTAAGGGTTTGGAGGGATGTCAAAGAGTGAGAGCGCTCAAAACACAAAAGGTTGTTTGCCATATACGTTTGTATTAATCATAAGAATGTACCATACAGATTGTACAAAAAATAGTTTCTTGCAGTGCGGAGTGTCCCAAGTGTTTTATAAGAACCAAAAAGAGTTGAGTGACATGTGGTGAAAATATATACAAGGTTTGAAGAGAAATGTCTTCAGAGAAAGCGACCGTTGTGGAATTTAGTCATACAATATTTTACAGCAACTGTATTCAATGATAAGCGCTGTATGAATGGTTTGCTTCCATTAATCGTCGACGACGTTTCAACCCACTTAAATTGTTGGGTCTCATCAGAAGCTAAGATATAGGGGACATCTAAAAAAATCAAAAACTAGTATGAGGACGGGACCGGGTAAGAGTTCCAGATTTTCAGAGACAGCCAATGTGGGTAAGTACCTGAGTTCAAAAACGCTATACTCTCGCGTGGGGTGAGGCGTGCCAACCGTGTGTGAAGGGGGAGTAAAATACTCACAGTAAACCCAGCCGGGTTCTGTTCAAGGGCGATGCAACCGGGGGAAGAAGGAAAGGAAAGACCGAGCTGGAATGCATTAAAATGGTTACAATGAAACAAGTAGGGGAAGTGAGACATTTACCACTGGTGGTGGTGAGTGAGTGATGATAATGGGATACAAGTCAATCGTAGGTCTTGGTGGCCCAGATAGAATCAGTGAGCGCCAGGGTTGAGGCACTACTCTTCGTTTTAAGCCAAGGGAAATACCTGAGGAAAACCAAAACCACGGGTAAAGTGGCTGCTTATCCCAACATGGCATTGCTCCCTGTGATAGTCTATAGCCTGGCTATACCATATGTAGAATTAGAGACTATGTTGCATACATGTTTGTACTCTACTGCAATGATATGTATGTCCACCCAGCACTTAACTAGCAGGTTGCTTGTACCGCGTATCCTGGCCAGCTATGGTAAAGTCCCACTTTGGATCCAAGTTGCAGCTTCACCCACTGAAGGCTCGATGACCAGTTATTTTCTCTATAAGTCCAAAAGTAAATTTTCCACTAACCTGGTCCCTGTATCTGACCCGGACGCCATAGTGGTCAGCCTTAACTTTTGTCTTTGACCTGGTTAGTGCAGCCATGTTACCGCGATTCGAGCTTTGTGACGCTTTGTTTGATTCAAACATTAAAAATGTATATCTCCAGTTCTACTTATTGGATTTTAGATAAAACTCGCCTGCTCTTTTGGAAAATAGGAGCATGTGTCTGTCAGCAGGTTTCATTTTGTACGAATGGTGCTCCGGTAAACCATTACTGAGCCTCATACCACTGTTGATGTGCTGATGCTGACATTATTTCATGGTTGTCTTTCCACAGCATCTACCCATACTTGATATAATAGTGAGTCTCTTAATGCACATAACAAATTGGGCTTGAAGCCTCTAAGAATATTTCATTTTCCATACATTATCTGCTTCTAACAGCGAGGATACATTTGTTCGTACAAGACAGCCATAATTTTGGAACAGAAAACATTTAGTTTAACATTAGATGTGCGATGAACTGTAAAGACCATCAATTACAAATGTTTTTGCTTGAGGATTAAATGAATATTAGTCGATTGAGTTCTGTGTTAATGCTGTTATTTTGATAAATGTGCTACAAAATATATAAAAAACGCAAATACTTAACACATTACTACTGTATGTTAGTATAACACATAGAAACATGAGTTGAAATTGTTTACTGTGCCACTGGTGAATTTCCACTGATTAATAATGTTTAATACAATGTTAATACATCGGGATCGTGGTGGTTTACTTGAGTTATCGATTGCTGGTCGAGGTAATAATCGAAGGCCAATGATTGCAACCCACCACGTCCAAATTTTTCAGCATGGAGTTGATGGGTACGTGGAGGGCACTGAGATTATTCTCTATGAACGGACTCCATACAAACATTTGATATGTTATTTTCATTAAACAATGATATTCATTTCGATTTACCATGTATGCCAAGGGTCAAACATGCATTTTCCTACATTTATTTTAATATGTCTTTAAATAATGCATACTCAGCATTTACTTGGCCACTTTCTTGTTTACTGTAGAGCCTGTTTGTCATTTTTGTGTCACCCTTGGGGGCTGATCAACTTAGGAGAGACTGACATAACAACTGTGGCCTAAATATTATTTACAAAAGTGCTATCCATTGGGGTAGATTTTTTTTATTACCTCGAATGGGGAATGTTTTTGAAATGATATTCAGGACCCAAAATGTTTTTGTAACTGAATGTTCTGGTACCATACTTCCACGTTGTAAAATCAATGAAAATACCATGGTCACTGAGAAAGAGTTATGCAGTGTGGTGCTAGAGTAAGGATCTGTTAAATTATGTGTCTTTTGATTAGCTGTACATACCCATGCAGAGTTGATATATATGTTTGAATAGTCTCTGTTGGGTGCATCATAGAGGAGTTGCATGTATTTCGACTTTCTGTATAACCTGAGTCATCTGTGAATTTAGCCCTTCCCTTGGTGTTTCTCCAAACACTATGCTGCACATTGTTAGCACTGCCTTTTCTAGTTGTTCAGTGGTTTTCTAGTAGTAAAGGAATAATTGCAGTTTTTCTTCAACTAAGTTCTGAGCTGTCATAAACGATTAGTGTTAGAAACTGGGTTCTGGCTGGCAGAGGTATGCACCCTGTCTGAGCAGAAATCACAATCCTAGTCAGGGTAAGTCAGATTCACACCTTAAATTAACCAGTGCTCACCCTCTGGTAGCTTGGTATAGAGCAGCCAGGATTAACTTAAGAGGCAATGGGTAAAGTATTTGTGCAAGACTTCATTCAGCAGCAGAGTAAAAACACAATATAAAGATACCTCATCTAGCTAGCAAAATAGTGCTTAATTCATTGAACACAACATGACCAAAACAACAAAATTTCAATAAGTAGAACAGGAGTTATGAATTTTCAAAGAATATTTTGAAATATAGTGCTTAAAAGTATAAATCGGCAACCGTGGCTATCTGGTCATGCTAGACCGGGTCAAATCCAAACATTCAGGCCAACAGTGATGGCATGGGAGTTGGATACAGGGACCAGCTTTCGCCTGCTCAAAACAGTACCTTTTGTTGTGGTTGCATCAACATCGAGGATGGAATGCGATGAGCAAAGGAGGCAATGCATCAGAGGCAATCCCTGGGATTTAAGCAATGCTTCGGCTCCAAGAGACGTAAAGTGGGTAATAGAGGCAATGCGCAGCACCGTCGGCAATGTGATGCACTCGATCTTCACAGCAGTGGCGATGCATCAGCCTCGATGGAGATGCACAGGTTCCGAGTGGCGCAACTGAGTTGATGCATGATGTCTGCTGGAACAGCCCATTATACCCACTTCAAAAGGTCCAGAACTCGATTGGCACCACTTGGCAGGGGAAACAACCTTTACAACGCAACTTTTACAACAAACTACCATTACAACGAAACTTTTACAACGCAAAAACTTTTACAACGCATACCATTACAACGCAGGATTTTACAACGCAAGTACCTTTACAACGCATACCATTACAACGTAAGTATTGGTAAGTATATAATTATTTTTAAAATATTATATGTTTGGGTTTTTGGGTAAAGGGGTATTTTTAGGGTTCAGGGTCAGTTTTCAGTTTTTGGGTAAAGGGGTATTTTTAGGGTTCAGGGTCAGTTTTCAGTTTTTGGGTAAAGGGGTATTTTTAGGGTTCAGGGTCAGTTTTCAGTTTTTGGGTAAAGGGGTATTTTTAGGGTTCAGGGTAAGTTTTGGGTTTTTGGGTAAAGGGGTATTTTTAGGGTTCAGGGACAGTTTTGGGTTTTTGCGGTACAGGGTTAATTTGTAAAAATAAAATAAAATTATATTTAAATTAAATTAATTAAATGTAATTAAATAAAAATTAATTACATTTTAATAATTTAAATTAATTTAAATTAAAAAAAAATATTTTTAGGGTTCAGGGTCAGTTTTGGGTTTTTGTGGTACAGGGTTAATTTGTAAAAATAAATTAAAATTATATTTAAATTAAATTAATTAAATAAAATTAAATAACATTTAATTATATTTTAATAATTTAAAATAATTTATATTAAAAAAAATATTATATACTTACCAATATTTACGTTGTAATGGTATGCGTTGTAAAGGTACTTGCGTTGTAAAATCTTGCGTTGTAATGGTATGCGTTGTAAAAGTTTTTGCGTTGTAAAAAATTCGTTGTAATGGTAGTCGTTGTAAAAGTATGCGTTGTAACGTCATACATCCCTTGGCAGAGCAAGACACACAGATGGCAGAGTCCAGGTGCTGTAGCAGGGTTGTTGAAAATCTTTCATGTCCCTGAGACTTCAGAACAGGAGGCAAGCAGATAAGCCCTTGGCGTCACTCTGGGTTCAAGTGGAGTAGGTCCAGTTCTTCTCACCTAGGCAAGGTGGGCAGTAGGCAGATCAGCACAGCAGAAAAGCAGTTCTTTCAAAGCCACAGTTCAGCAGAGTCCTTCAGCAGCAGCACAACAGTCCTTCTTTCTGGCAGAGTATCCACAGATCCAGAAGTGTACTTAGAGTTTGAGGTGTGAAAGGTCCAATACTTATACCCATTTGTGCCTTTGAATTGGGGAGACTTCAAAGAGATACCTTTGAAGAGCACATAGCCCTGGCCCTTCTTGCGCTGGCTCCAGATTCATTACAGCCCTTTTTGTGTGGACAGGTGACAGCCTATTCAGGTGTAAGTGAGGCAGTGCTCCGGTCCTCCCTTCCATCAAGCCGGTAAATGGCCCATCAAGGCACATCAAGTCACACCAAAGCTTCCGTTGTGTGTGGCTGTCTAGAGGGACTGCACAAAGCCCAGCTGTCTCCAACCCCAGACGTGTATTCAGAGCCAGGCAGAAGGCAACAGATGACTAAAGTAAGAAAATGACAACTTTCTGAAAGTGGCATTTTCAGAATTACAATTTAAAGTCTAATTTCACCATTAAGTGTGATTTTAACCCCTTAGGTGCGGCGGCTATTCCGCCACAGGGGGAGGCGGGGCCGTGCGGCGCTCCCGTACTCATGACGGAACCGCTCCGTCACAGCCCTCGGGTGAGCTGTGCTTGTAACGGAACGGTTCCGTCATGGCCCCGCCCGCTCTTTAGAACGTCAGCGCAGACACCGAATTCGCGCCGCGCAGGCACGGCGAGCGGGCCGTGATGGAACCGTTCCGTCACCAGCACAGCCCACCCGAGGCTCGTGACGGAACCGTTCCGTCACGAGCACACAAAGGGTTAAATTGTGGTTCCAGAGATATCGACCATGGGAGTCCCATTTATTCCGAATTGGAAATTACACTTATAAAATGTAATAAGGTAATCCCAATGTTATCCTATGGAAGAGATATACCTTGTACTAGTGAAAAACGCATGTAAGCGTTTTTCACTAGCTGGACAGATAAAATTTAAAAGTACAGATTCTACATTTTATGTACACCTCACCTTGCTCTTGGCCTGTCCGAGACTTTCCATAGGGGTGACATAGATGTATTAAAAAGGAAGGTTTTGAGCCAGTGCAAAAGGGTTAACTTGCCAGGTCAACATGACAGTTTAAAACTGCAAGTACAGGCTCCGCAGTGGCATGCCTGAGACATGTTCAAAGGGCTGCCTATGCAGGTGGCAAATCAGTGCTACAATCCCACTAGTAGCATTTAATACAGATATAATTGAGATATCAGGCTTGGAGGGGAGGGGCACAGGGACAGCAAAAATGTTTGTGCACCGTTAATGGATCAAATATTATTACATGAAAACAGAAGTTATACCATTTGCCTTTGAAGTAGTACCAAACCTTTACATTTGAACAACACATTCTACATTTTGAATACACTTAGTTCATAATGGACACATTTGATGTTTGTGAGGAAGGCCCTCCCATGCCCCAGTCAATGATTTAAAATGTAACCCGCTCATTTTTTTTTTTAAATGACCCTTTTCCCCTTATGTTCTTTTAGCAAAGCAAATGAAGAGATGGTTTATTTATTGCTGATGTTTATCATAATGTCCTACATAACTTTGGCTTTGAAACATGCATATTGCTAACTTCTCTCATCCAGCACACATCTGTGCACACATATCCCCGTCTTGCAGATATAATATGCAAATTAAACTTATTCCATTGCAAAATAAAAATTGCAGCAAAATCTGCTCTGCAGAATTACAGCATGTCTCATTTCCATGTTATGCAACTTCCATCTAATTATAGCTGCTAAATAAGGACTGCAAATTGCTTGCCCATATTTACAAGGTCATACTGACCTTGTAAAGAGCTTGCCCATATTTACAAGGTCAGTTAAAGTCACCCTGCGTGACTTTTCATGACATTGTAAATATGGGACCCTTTCATGCACTTCCCTGCCTGAAAGGGGCATTCCATGAGTGTTGCTGTGGGTGTTTCCATGCAACATCTTTGGAACTTGACACATTGCCAGATTTAAAACTTTTTGTAAAACAAAGAATGGGCCAGAATCCTATGGCTCCCTAGCGGAGGTGTAGGAATCGTGCAACAAGGAGAAATACTTTTATTTCTCCTAGTTTTTTTTTCCTTATTTCTATGCTTGCTACATTCTGCATCATGCATAGAAAGAGGAAAATGCCATTAATTATTGTTCCTGTGCTGAAAGGTGTCTTTTTCTGTACAAAAACAATCATCTCCGCATCACAGGTAACCTTGCAAAATGATGCAAGGGAGCATACGCTGGTGCATGGCAGCCAATTGTGTGCCAGAGCTGGGTAAAGCACAGGGATGTGTTGCACCAAATTTAAATGCTGGGGACAGGGGATGATGTGTGTGCCTGTTAGTGCTTAATTTGAGCCGGTGATTTCCTGCAGGGCCGGCTTTAGCTCTGGTGGCATCCTGTGCGACAATCTCTTTTGGCTCCCTCACGTCCGATGACCGCGTCCTGGGATTCTCTCCCTACCACCTGCAAAAGTGCCCCTCATCTCTTCAATCGTAGGATATTGCTAAACAAAGCGCCTCCCTGAGGTCACAGCACCCCCCACCACAGGTCAGTGCCCAGTGCGGCCGCATCAGTCGCACTGCTCTGAAGCCGGCCCTGTATTTCTGGTTAGAAAGCATAACTGAGAATACCTAGGTATTTCCTGAATTCAGCAGTGTGTTTTAGAATGAGGTTGATATCGATTGTTTTACTAGTGGACGCCTGTGAGACAAACCCTGCAACTGCAGCCCTCTCCCTTTTAACACGTTAATATTTTTCTCTACAGCTTAATGCCCTTCTGTTCCCATTCCTTCGTTTTATTTTTCCTTACTTAGTTAACTGCCATAGTGCGCTTAGACCCATGAGCATTAATGCGCTTTAGGGAAAACAGCTGGGATATGTTGAACAACTAAATAGATAAATACATGGGAATTGCTACATATTCATAGCAGATGAAGGGCAGTGGAGGATCGGAAAGGCAGGGCAATCGATAGTAGTTTGAGACTATTAAAAATATTTTTCTTTTCCCACCAAACTACACCTGTTTATCAAATTATGTGTACTACCAATTACAGCACAGAAGAAACCTATGTAAGTCGGTATTGTTGCTTGGTGTTTAGTTCAATCAGAATTTTCACATCGAGTTCTTGGGATGGTGCACTGAACCTCTGGAAATATGGGGTTTTTAATATGCTGACTTTGGTATTATAATTCGAATTCCGAAATTAACTAACTGGATTTCTCCATAATGCTTTACAAATGCATAAATATATGCTTGCCCAAATAGTTGTATTATTTTGCGAAATGTTGCAGTTTTATAGTGTGTTGTGATTAATGGCATTCAAGAACAACCATTGAAACAGATTGGGGAATTAGTTGAGGGGGTGAGCTTCCACCTCAAATAATAAAGACAGTCCTTGTCAGGGTGAACCACAGAAGTCACTTACCTAGAGGTGTGGCTATGATAATAGGCAAACCATCCCTTGTGGTCACTCCAAACTAGTTCTAGAGTAGCTTCCCCCTTCCACTGACTTTGGCGCCAAGCGGACTAGCCACACAAGAAAGAGGGCAGGCATAGGTGTGAGCTACATTTACCAGTGACAGGGAAGGCACTCCTCTGAACCTAAGAAAGGATTTGGTAATAACCCTCATGCCTTCCTGCTCAACAAAGAAAACATTTCTACACACACTAGCCCTCTGTCCACTGTCTGAGAGCAATCCACATCTCACCATTGGGGAGCCATCAGCAGTCAGGTGACATTGAGAAAAAGGCCACTTTTTGCTTAGACAGGAAAAGTGCAGCTTTCTAAACGTGTCTTTTCCAAAATAGTCATATAAAATCCGACTTGATCATTAAGTTGGATTTTAAACTACTATTGAAATGAGTAATTGAACCATATTTCTAGTTGCTCCTAAACTGAAACTAAGCAATATATGTTATTATAGAGTACGCAGTATTTTTGCATGGGAGGGCTTGGCATGCCACAGTAAAGAATGACTTTGTCCATTTTTCACTGCCAGGATATTTAAAACAGTAAATATACATGTCTCACATACTAAATTCAATGCACCTTGCCCCATGGCATTTAGAATCTACCTTAGGGGTGATGTACAAGTAATAAAAAGTCAAATGTATGCCTGGCAAAGGGTTTAATTTGCCAGATCAAAACGTCAGTTAAACTGCCTATTTCAGGGGAGGACCTGGAGACATGCTTTACAGTGCTATTTTAGTGGGTGACACAATGAGTGCTGCAGCCCACTTGTAGCAGTTCATTTACAGACCCTAAGTACATGTATTAGTATATACTAGGGATTTATAAGTACGTTTAATTTGCCAAATAGGTGTATGCCAGTTTCACCAGATGTAAAAGGGGAGGCACAAGCACCTTACTGCTGGATAGCAGGAGTAAAGTGTTTAGCGTCCTCTGGCCAGCAAAGACAGGTTCAGCAAAAGAAGGCAAACATCTAGGATGATTCTGCAGCAAGGGCACATTTCAAACAAACATACTTTAGTAAAACACCCACTGCCATTGCCTAAGGATGACCACTTTTCAGTTCAGGCCAGTCAAATCCTCTCTCACACTATCATCGTCCTAAAAAACTATGAATGGACTGATAATACCACTCTATTCCCAAAGGAACTAATGTTGCTGCCAACTGACCTTGCCAATTTCAGATCCATCACTTACTTCTCAACTTTTGACACAGTTGTCTATTAAATTCTACCAACATCATGCCTCTCCAACTAAAAAGAACTCATTAGTTAAGCGCTTTAATATGCCAAATGTTATAAATTACCTCTGGAGTGCTACAGTGGGCAATGAAAGTGAGAAGGCATCAATATTTCAATTACATGCAACTCAACCAGTAATGTTTATCTTACCATGACTTTGAACTTCTCATGATCTTTCATGTCTTAATACAATACAATAAATCAAGTAGCTAAACAAACCTAAATCTTAAATTGTCTTCTTTTTGTACAAGGCAACTGGCGAGCTCTCATTGAAGTATAGCTATCTAAATTGAAACTGAATTGACTCCATCCTTTCTTTGCAAATGAATGCCAAATCAATTGGAGTTATTCATGATGACGTCCGATCCTTCTAGTATACTTTTCGGGGAAAAAACACAATGCATGTCTTGCATGGCACTTCAGAAAAGAAAAAATAGATATCAGAAGGTCGGCCCCAAATTAATCAGGGCTTCTGACATTCACTAGCCATTGGTCCTCTTGTGGATGGGTTGTCAGCTAAGACTTTCCAGCAATGGAGAGAGAGATAAGATTCAGGCTTTGGAAACTAGACATTTCTCACCAATAAATTAAAGGTCGGTGGAACTCGCAGAGTTTCACTCTGTGGATTTCTGCAGATTTTCATAAAAACTCAGAGAGATTCCACAGAGTTCCAACAAGGGGCAGAAAATCTGCTTGTTGCGCTGCTTGTGCTGCGATTAGCACCAGTAGCGCTGAGAAATCTGTGTGAACCTCACAATGCGGTGCACAAGTGCAGCCACCATTCAAGATCATTTTGCTGTCGGTCAAGAAGAAAATTTACTCGAGCAGCAAAGAATCTACTTGAAAAGCAGCCCTCTGACTGCGACCGCCTGCCTGCTTTTGAAAATTACACTAAGGGACATAAAATGTTGTTGGCACTCGCCAGCTTGCATTTCTGGAGCCTTGTGGAAAAGAAAATCAGCTATGCGGAGCATGATGCAATTTGGCCGAAACTCTGCTTTACAAGAATAATGCAGAGTAGCCAAATTTCACCAATTCCGAAACATTCCACCCACTCCTACTTCAAATGAGGTGAGGGAGCTACAAGATTCGCAGAGCAAAATTAGTGATTTATATTGATTCACCCGCTTTGCTGAATCCCATAGTTTCTGTTGTGGCTATAGATTACATTTTGGAATCAATGTTATATTTGACATTAAACATTGATGGTTGTTTATGGATCCAGCAGCCCCTCTGATTTCATGACATTATTTCCTGAACTTAGGCTATTCTAAGATGCTCTGTCCATCTTGCAGGCCTGTAGGATCATTTCCTAGAGGGTTGGGTAAATTAGTTATTCTGTGAAACGCCTGACTTGTGATGAAAACCAGGTTCCCTTCATAGTGCCACAGTAGTGTAAACTGCAATTACAGTTCTTTCTTGATCCATACACGATAGAGTCACGGTTTTAAAACAGTTTTATATTCAGTGCAAATACTAATCATGAGGGAATGATGAAACAAATATTTAGCTCGGTGAGTCTCCCCAAATGGACTGGTTATTTTTCATTCTAATACGTGAGCCTCACGTATGCGCTTGCTTAAGTGCCCACAATGTGCATGGATAATTTAGCTTTCCTTTTTCACTCCTCTGTTTCTGCCATCGGTTTATCATGCCTTGACTGCTACACCCATCTCCAGTACAGAATTTCTCATTCGTGACATGTGGTGACAATTTACTCTATTCTGATCTGACGACTTTCTGACAAAGATAGATGGCAAGCTCTGAATTTCCAGGAACATATTTTTTCGTGATTGTATGTATGGAAGAGCTTTAAAACAATTTCCTTGATTTACGAACAGGCTGCAGGTCCGGAGAGCATAGAATTCAAGCAAAGAGTTTTCGCATGCATTGCTCTGGAAGTGCATTTTACAAAATGTCAAATAATGTTATAACGTTTCCTTAGCTTTAAATACGCAGGAAAAGATTAAGGAAATCTGCATACTATTCAAATGAAGGTTCCAGTCAGTATTGCGTGACTTTTGAGGACGAAGAAAAGCATCCATTAAATATAGTTTTCTCTACATTATGACTCACAAATCAGATTCACAGAGTCGGATCACCAAGTATCAAATCCCATTCAGACATACTAAGAAACCTTTCTGAAAACAATGGTAATCCAAGGACACCCCAGTAAATTTCCCTCTTCATAAACTCGCCAAGGCCAGCCATCCGCATTTCCTATTGAATATACCAACCTAAAAGGGAAAAAACAAATAATCTGCTGTTTTTTCTAATATGTGAAACTGTTTCCTTCTGTGATAGAAAGATGGGGGCGCACATTACATAACATATAATTAGGCGAATTTACTAGTTTCGCAGATTAATGTATCACTTAATTTCCATCTGAGAATCGAAGGAATTTCCACGATTCTGAAGGACCTTCACAGTAGTTTGTTTTAAAACAATGGGCTGTGGCCTAAAATGGTATCTGCATCTGGATGTTGCCCCACTGTATACAGGATTTCAGCCTTCACCCTATTTAGAGCAATGCATGATTTTATTCTGTGGCTGAAGGCCTGTCTCTGGTCTTCCCTACATACAGTTGACACAGAAGCTGCACTCTGCAATTACTTCTGCAATAGGCCCATACGTGGAGGGGGCAGGGGTGAGTCTTTAAAGATATTCAGCTAATTGTGATCCTTGTAGATGAGTGCCGGCTATGATAACATGATGCCTGCCCTCACTAAAGTGTAAAAAATGGGTCTAGTCAGCTCGGGGGTCATTGTGCCCATGAAATAAAAAAAAAATGAGATGACTCACAGTGCAAGGCTTTTCATGGGTAGTGTTAGACCTATCATTCTTAGGGTGGTCTTCCCCTGGACATTTTGCCCTGTGCCTCCACGTTATGCTGATACTTTTTGTTGGCCTTTGAGCTATGAGCACTTTACCACTGCTGACCAGAGCTAAAGTGTTTCTGCTTCTCTCCTAAACATGATGATATTGATGTATACCTGATTGCCTTATTTGTTGCACTGGAAAGCCCCTTGTAAAGTGGCATACTGTATACTGAGGGTTTGTACTTCAAATGCTATTAGTGGGCTGCAGCACTGATTGTGCCACCCACAGAAGTAGTGTTTCAAACCTGTCTCGGGCCTGCCACTGCAGTGCCACTGTGTGTGCAGTGTATTGCTATTTAGACTTGGCATTTAGAACTTCTTGTCAAGCCTTAAACTCCGCTTTTATTACATATATGTCACACCAATATAAACTCCAACCCAAAGGGCAGGGTGCCATGTAAGTAAGAGGTAGGACATGTACTTGTATGTTTAGCATGTCCTGGTAGTGAAAAGCAGCCTATTTAGTTTTCCACTACGGTAGGCCTACCCCTCTAATAGGCAAGCATTGGGAATTCCTTAATACACTTTTAAGTTACTGTGTGTGTTGTAGACATATTTTACACATTGCCTCTTTAGATAAGCCCGACTGCTCTGTGCCAAGGTACCAGAGGGTGAGCATATGTTTTATTTTAGTGTGTATGAAGCTTACCCTGACTAGAGTGGTGGTTCCTGCCTGGCCTGGGTGCAATCCCATTTCTAACAGATAGAATCCCACAAATAGATCTAGTTACTATCAATACAGCTTCTTTACCATCCTTCTGCCATAAGAAAGCAGCAAGTTCCCACAGGATATAACAAAAGATCGAGGAGCAGTTAGTCACTTTAGACTAAAAGACGTTCTAGCAAAACATATTTATCCGAATACATACTTAAAGAGAATCAGTTACATTGGCTGTTTTATATAATTTAATTTGTTTTCTTTTTTAATGTATCTTGCCCAAACCAGGTGGATGCTTCATGGTAGTTGCAAGAGTTGAATAAGGGGAGAGCAGCAGGTCTTCTTGAAAGTTTAGTAGAATAAAAAACAAAATCTGAAAAGAGTGGGTAGACCTATAGCATTTTTCTGAGTTCTGCAGAGGCCAGGTTACATGAGGAGAGATATTGGAAGGGAGTTCCAGAGGGTGGCACTTTTGCAGATTTGTGACGGTGTTCAATTTCTAGCTACTTACAAAACTGCAATTCAATGCCTTGCAATGTATAGCTCTACACATGTGTCATTTAATGAGAAGAACGAGTTCTTTATGAACCTATATTTTGTGTTATGTCTGTGCTCTGCTGAGCACAAAGCACACATGAACAGATATGTGTTTTACTAAGCAATGCTTTGACTTTGGTTTTTGAGTAAAAATGGCTTTTACTTACCTTGCCATGCCTCTTACACATTGAAGACCTTATATACCACATGAATATACTCTTGTG
This sequence comes from Lissotriton helveticus, assembly GCF_964261635.1. Lineage (NCBI taxonomy): Eukaryota > Metazoa > Chordata > Amphibia > Caudata > Salamandridae > Lissotriton > Lissotriton helveticus. The sequence goes on along the minus strand of NC_136068.1, from coordinate 869,909,704 downwards.
AAATGTTACATTACAAGGGACATCGTACATGACATAACCGTTTGGTCAAGTAACTCATATGCACTGAACATTGATGTCATGAACAGTATCCTTATATTACTGTATCAAATGTAATGGTTTGTTATTGCTGTGGCTTATAGGTTTTGGTCATCGTTGCTTCTCAAATACATCAGCGTTATGCAGCTGCGCTTAGGATACAGAATCTTGGAAACCTACTTGCCAAATCTAGCATCAAGTTGAAATTAGGCATTAAGAGTATAGTGTTTACAGAATAAACAAGGTGAAGCCCTCACAGCCACCTGGAATTCATCGCTGATAGATACATGTCTGGACAATACCACTGATTGTAGCATGACCTTTATGGAGAGAGCTGGACACCAGAAGCCGGGTGTGCTACAGGAGGAGTAGAGCAAGGTGTGATACTTGATCTTCTCTATCTGGCCATTGTGGCTGCAGCTGTAGGTCAACCTGCATCAGGTATGTAAACTCTGGGTCCATAGACTGAATTCCTTCTGGATGCTTCCTATCTAATGCAGAACTAAAGCTGGAAAGGCAGGTTGTCAGTTTCTTTTTGAAGGTCCAGTGAATTGCTCCATTGGGATATTAGGTTTCAATGTTCCTATTGGTTTAGGGGTGAATGCTATCTAGTGAAGCTTCAGTTTCTGTGACCAAGTTAATTGAAACTTCTCAAAGGCTACCACTTACATTGTTCACCTAGCACTAATGATATCTAGATGTGTTCACGTATTTCAAGCAAATTACTGCTTACTTTATTGCAAAAATATTGCAATACGGAACAAAACAATTTAACCCACGCTCCCGTGCTTTGCTTGTCATAAAATGCTTTATAATAAGAGAAAGGGTCTTATCTGTCCGGCATAGCCCAAGTCAGAAGGGATATAATGCTGTTAGATAGATTTTCCACTAAGGATACAATGCACTAAATTAAACTAGGATAAACAAAAAGTAATGCACTGAAACTTTAGGGCAGAAGGCTTATGTCATCCGTGATTGACCCTTTGCGACTACATTGACTTCAAAGCTACTCTCAACATCCCCATGCTCATGGCCTTCACATGCCTCCTTTCTTTACTCTCTCCTTGAGGTTTTTCAGGACACATTGATCGGTTATATTACTTTTGTGTTCCTGCACCATCACTGTCCAAATTCTGTCACCAACAGGATTATAAATAGGTCTAAGATAAAGAAGTATTTACTGCTAGCACTCCAAAAAGTTGTTGTTGCTGCATACCATCATTCTAACAAAGGAGACTAAAAACGTTCCCGAGACATGTATCGCTTTCATTGAAATGCTGCATGTTTACTGCTGGTTTGTTGTTGATGGGTTTTGTAAGCACTATGTCACAGGCATGAATACAGTCCTTTCAGAAATTAGCTTTCGCATTGCCACTGACAAACAAAAACCTATGACTCCCGTAAAGGTTGGAACACAACACAATGCATGTCTCTCCCGTTTCAGTAATTAGCAGGGTAAGACCTTGATGAAAATATGACAAGAAAAACTGAAAAATTTAATCATTGCAGCAGAAGAGAACATAGACAACGGTTCTGATGCCCCAGCTCGCATATTGACACATTTTCCCTCAGCGGGCTCTTGGATCACAATAGTCTTTTCAATGGATGACTTGCTTCACCATTCCAAGCAGATACGTTGAATTTGATGATTTCTAAAGCAGCAGAAAAATATCATTTGCAAATATTGATCAGTGTGCAACTAAAAGGGTTGTGCATAAGAAAGAAAGCCCTCTTGCAATAACATGCGAGGCAGGTTGGAGGCAGGACATTGATTTTAACATTTCTACCCAGCAGAGCTATTTGCAACAACATGAAGGAAAGAAAATTGAAGGACGCCATTTACGAGACACCTGAAAGGCTTCCCATTAACAAAAAACTCAATATGCAGCAGCAAACATGTTGCTCCCTCTCCAAATACAAAGACAGAAGATTTTTCAAAATTAAATCCCACTAGCATAACGTGAAAGGGATTGTATCCACTGAAATGTACAAATTGCTGTTCTGAGACAAAAAGTCAGATAGATGGATTGGAAAGAGTACACATTTCAATTAAGTACGGGGACCAAACTGTAATTTCATGAAGGTGCACATTTATTGTTGCTAACAGGAACAAAACCGTGCACCTATAGGAAACAACCACTGGGAAATCCAAAGGTATGGCTCTAATGTGGCAATGGAGGCAAACACAGGCATGCACAGATGCTATTTGCACGCACTAGCATTTTGAACCAGACCATTTAGCTTTGCCCATGCTAGGTGTCCTCAGAGTGAGCAGAAGCAGTCCTTCAGAGCAGCAGTCCAGCAGAGTGGCAGTCCTTTAAGGAGCACAGTAGTCCATCTTCCTGACAGAATATCCATATTTTTGTCTTTGAAGTAGGGGGAAGCTTCTAGAGAGAGGCCGGTGAAGTACACAGTTGCACTGCCTTCCATGCTTTTGCTCCAGACTGACTACAGGGGGTAGGCAGGCCATTGTGTGGAGACATAAACATCCTATTCAAGTGTAAGTGGGGCTGGGTCATGTCAGTAATGGTCCATTCAGACACATCTAGGCTCCCTATTGTGTGTGACTACCTAGGTGAAATACACAAAGCCCAACTGTCACCCACATTCAGTCGTGTGCCTCTGAGACAAGCTGCATTCACAAAGTGGCAGTGGCAGGAAATTACAAAGTTCTAAAAGTGGCATTTTCAAAGATTCAACATGTTAGGATTTTTCATTACAGTTTCATAGACACCAAACATTAATTGGGGATCTATTCCCATTTAGAAATTACAGCGTATTAAATGTAATATGGTAACTCCAATGTTATCCAATGGGAGAGGCAGGCCTTGCAGTAGAGAAAAACAATTTTAAAAGTGTTTTCATTATGAGAACGTGTAAAACTTAAAAGTACACGTCCTACTTTTTAAATACATTGCACCCATCCTTCTGGGCTGTCCAGGGCCTACCCTAGGGGTGACATACTTGTAATAAAAATAAAGGGTTGGACCTAGAAAAAGTTTATTTTGCCAGATTTAAATGGCAGTTTAAAACAATGCACACAAACATACTGCAATGGCAGGCCTGTGATTAAAGTGCTACTAAAATGGGTTGCACAATCAGTGATGCCTACTCGTAGCATTCAATTTACAGGCCATAGACACAGGTAGTTCCACTTTACTAGGGATCTACATGTAAATCACATTTGCCAGTTGGGTATGAGCCAATCCCACCATGTTTTAAGCAGAGAGCACAAGAACTTTAGTACTGATTAGAACTGGTAAAGTGTGCAGAGTCCTACGCCCAGCAAATCAGATCTGAAGACAAAATGTTAAGGGGAGAAACCATGCAAGGAATGCAGGGTGTAACAAGCCTCAAACAAAAAAATATCTAATTTCATGAATTTCTTCAAAGCTTCTGATTGTAGGCATTGAAAATAGAATGTGAATTCTGTGTTTAAAATTGAAACTTTTCCAAGTCAATAAAAATGTTAATGTAGGAGAGCAGGGTAAGTACCTACTGATATGGAGTTGTCCCTAATTCTAGGGTATAGGTTTACTGGGAAGATATAAATAGATCGCATTTTCAGCAACAGAACTGGTAGCACAGAGATTGAATATACAAAAATGTTAAATGCTCTGCTAAGACGAGGGTAGTGTATCAAAGAGCTTCAGGTTAAAATGATCCCCTAAGTCCATTTGTTTCATGAAGATTTGAGATGGTGTGTCCCATATGTCATAATGTGCGAAAATGAAAAGCGTGTAAAAAAAATCACTCTTTATAAGTGTTGCAGAAATATGGAGTGTCGAACGTATGTAACACATTTATTGGTGTAGCTTCAAAACTTGATTGCCAAGAGCAAGCCTTGTCTTTGGTGCTTGACATCATGTAATACAGAAGCTGTCCTTTTTTGTCCTTTGCACACCGTCTCCAGACAGAAAGCTCAAAGACATGCAGGTTGTTTTAACTGCAGCTTTTCTTACTCAGCTTAGGATAGAACCAACGAAAGACATACCCCATGACTTTCAAGCAGAGAGAAGCTAGTAGCAAATATTTTGATACATAACAAAATATATGGATGTAAGTATACACTATATAAAGTATTTTCGAATGCTTTATTCTTATTGCCCAGGATTATAAGTAAAATTATTGTGTCCAAACAATATTTTTGCTGTTTATCCTCTTTGATAAAAAAAAGTTTAAAGGACATATTTTAAAGATGGAATATTAAGCAGCACAATTTATAAAAATAATAATTTATTACATAATTGCGAACTAAAAGATAAACAGCTAAAAGTACGCTTTGCATATGCTGGACACAGTGACAAATGAAAATGAGACACAAGTGTAGTAGAAGCACTGAAAAAGCATGCTTTAAAACGTAGGATGAAGAAAACATATCTGCAAGACAATACATATATATTCACTGACCATGTCATGAGTGATGTAATATGTGACGTCGTCAGCAGTGCATTGCACGCGCAAGTTATAGTGAGTCCAACTAACTATAACGTGGGAATTTCAATGGTTTTATGCGAGTAAAACTTCCAGATAACTATTTCTGGTGTGAAACCTATGGTTTTTTCAGTGAATATATATATATATATATATATATATCTCAATAAAGCTGCAATAATGAATTTCTAATGCATATTTCACTTATTAACATATAATGATGGAATTTTGATTTTAATTGAAGCGGCCTAGGGTTTCAAATGTGTAAGAGTAAAGTACAAGCTTGAAAATTCACATAGAGTTTCTATAGTTTTTGATAATAAATAAAAATTATTTTTGGAATAGGAATTTAGAAAAATATGTACTTATGTATGGAAGAAAAATGTGGTAGCAGGGTATGTCTAATGCTAGTCATTTTAATTTAATAATTAATGGTGAACATTCTACATAATCATTTTGTGAACTGATTTAATGTCACTATATGTGACATTGGTTTAGAGCTCATTTAATTTAAACAAACATGTGATGCTAACTTAAAGGCCTTTTTCTACTTTATTTTTTTAATGCTGTCCTTTCCTAAGATTTAATGCAATGGTTCACTTTTTACTAGTGAAATGTTGCTTTATAGGTGTGGCGCCGCGGCCAGGGCGACTGACGCTGGAATCTGGGGACCACGGTTCGATCCCCGGCTCCGGCGGCAGGTTAGCCCAGCACCATGTGACTCTGGGCAATAGCTCGCTTAATCTTCCCGACGGCCCCCCAGCGCCTAGAGACCCTTACGGGTGATTGTGCGCTTTACAAATGTGGACTTTACTTTACTTTACTTTACATGTTCTGTACATGTCTACACCCCAACTTTCTTGAATGTGTCTTCAAAATTCACTGTGAAATATTCCTGTAGGAACAGGATTGCATCTGGTACTTTAGAATGCAACTTTCTATTTCTTCTCCACCAATGTTACACCTGTGTGGACTTTCATGACTAGCTTGGGAAAACTTCTTAGAGTTGCAAGTGTCCTAGGTGACACTATGCGAAAATGGACATGTGATAGTCTTTTGATGGTGGTGTGATGACAACTCACTGGGACAATCTTAAAAACTCTACAAAAGCAACACCATTCTGATTTTTCGTACTCAGGTCCCGGATGCTATGCTGTTTAATTTTTTTATTATCTCTTGCTTTTGGGCTGTCTTGCTGAAGCTACAGTTGGTAGCTGATGGACTGAACTTCTTTGCTGAACCATTTATATTTTTTCGATCCCTTTAAGTCTTAATTTATACTAATGGACTCGCCCTTAATGAACTTTACTTTTAAACCCTTTTCCCATCTTTGTAGACCTCGAACTGTTAGATAATAAAATATTCTTTGGCCTTAATGGTGGTAGGACTCGTAGTTGATTCTGCTTATAATCATCCAAAAAAGCCTTCTTAAATGTTTGGCATTGTTAAGCAAGCTATGATATTCTTCACTGAACTTTGCAAGAAATTTCTTATGACAATGAATTTTGAATCTTTATTATAAATAACCAAATTAACCAATTATTTGTCTAAGTCTATTATTGAGCCCTTTTGCATCTTCCATTCAAACTGTGCTATTTTCTAATGTTTATGCAGTGGCAGCTCCTCGAGGGAGTGCTGCGGGAAGTGGAGTGGGGTAGGGGAGGGGCTGGGTGGGGAGTAGTAAACTCCGGAATTGCGCTGAACGGAGTTAAGTAAAGAAAAAAATAAACAAAATGAATTACATTGCGCGCGCTGCAACTCCAAATCGGCGATGCAGCACGCAATGTAATTTGTTTTATTTATTTCTTTCTTTACTCATCTCCGTTTGGCCCAATTCCGGAGTTTACCACCTCCCACCCTGCCCCTCCCCCACACCACCCCGCGGCACTCCCTCGAGTAGCCACCACTGTGACTATGGGCCTAAATGTAAGTTTGGCGGTCCCACTGTTGTAGGTCCACGTCTGCCCCGCCAGCAGCCCATGATGCTGGTGGTCCAAAGACTACAGTATTGCGAATCAACTACAGGGATGGAGGTGTGGAAGCAGGGATCTTCTATCAGTGTTGAGTACTATTACCAAATATATCGATCCCTGTGTGTGCATTTTGACTGTATATGTGTTGGATGCACATATATGCATGATATATGTGGGACAATACCATATACCCATTACTAGGGTCCGGCCCATATGTGGACAGTCCTGGCAATGGGCGTATGGTATGAAAAGGACTCACCTGAAGATCACCGCATTTGTAATCCTTGGGGTGAAGAACCTGCTGTGAAGGGGGCCTGAAGAAAGAAATCCACATTGGAATCTATCTGGGAGAAGAAGAATGGGGTGAGTACGCAACCAAAATCTTTCGCCACCACCACCTTGAAGCAGGCGGTCAGACCGATGTGGTTCGCTCATGGAACAGGCATATTATAATATGTACGGCGGTGCAGCTCACCGTACCAACCTATGGGGGCTGCCTTTACCAAATCATGAACCCAACAGTCAGCGGTCTGCTAGCGGTCTTGGAAGTCTAGCGGCAGTCTTTGCAAAGCAGCTCAGCCCATCTCATAATACGGCGGTTGGACCACCAAGCTCACCCCACCCAGACTACCACTGTTGATGCTGCAATCCATAGGACAGCCAAACTCGAAATAAGGTCCTTAATATGCTGTTGGGAGAATCGCCGAGCTCTGACAGAGCATCAGGTGTTACTTCTTTTGTTTTTGATTACAGTAGCAGAGCTTCTGGTTTGCAATATTCTAACAGGACTTAACTTCTTAGGAGGTTGGGTCTTCCCGTTGCTATTCTTTATCTGTACAGCATGGTCTTAAGAGTGGTGTACCTAAATTTGATTTCTAATTTGTGAGTTTGCTGTCAATTAATGATCCCCATTGGACAGCTTACGTGGAGTTTGGTCACCCTAACTTCCACTCCTCCTATTGGCTGAGAAAGATGCATCAGAGGATCATTTCCTCTGTTATAAATGGAAAGCTTCAGATTGATTTATTATAAAGGGCCCAGTATGGTTAGGGTAGTAAGGAGAGTAAGCGTATAATGTGTTTGCACGCTTTACGCTGCAACACTACACACAGTACTTTCCACTGCTTTATTCCTATTCACCAAGATTATAAATGAAATTATTGTGTCCTAACAATATTTTGTCTCTTAGTCTTCTTATGTTAAAAAAAGTAGGTGAGCGAACATATTTTAATAAGGAATGTGATGCGTTTCTTCACCCTATTAACAGCATTGAGACTATTTGAGACACCAGGTGTTCATTTTGAAGGAGCCCCAGAGAATGCTAGCTTCTAGCTAAATCTCTATAATTGACAGCAGACAGGGAATAGCTGGGTTTTAATTGTTGGATTATGGGCACTGAGCTGTCCTTTTAATTATGATAAGTTGCTGCCCTTAGAACTATTAGATTTTGCTATGTCAATTGCAGCACTTTTATTGGAATTAGTATTTCTTGTCATTGACCTATGGTATATCCAGAGCTACAGCAATGCCTATGAAGTATTAGGATATGGACTTCACTTCCTGAGTCAAAAAACGGGGTATTTGCAAAGCTATTTGTGTGGTACAGTCATATTGAAGGAAACAGTGTTGCTCTCATTCGTTGCGTTGCATGATTTATTTTTCTGTTGAGGTTACATGTTTAGAAGCACTGACGTGTGTCTGATTATGGCATTTGAAGACGTGAGGGTGAAATTATTATTAATGCGCTAATATCACAATTTGTCACAATGATAGGTGGATAAAAATCATTACCATTATTGCGATATTCGGACAGGAAGCAGATTCGTGATATATTTATTTTTACCACGATTTCATGATGGTGTTCACTTTGTGCTGCATAGTGGGCATAGTTATGTATTTAATAAATGGAAAGAAAATTACGAGGTGCTACACGACTTCAAAACATCAGATAATGATTTATTGGGCTCGTGTGAGACAAAGAGCACACAGCGCAGATTTAAAAACAAAATGCAGTCACGTGCTTCAACAAACATGTTGAAGGGTCATTTGAAATGTTCACAACTTAGAAAGGCAGCTACAAATTGTTAATGACAGTTGCTAGGACAGACACTGCTGACACACCATCACTCCCCACCACCGAGAGAAGAATAGTGAACACTCTTCAGGAAGTTCCCTTCACAAAAAATCGGACGTATAATGCACATGGTGTTATAGTGGTTAAAGACCCATGTAGTGCCATACGCTCACCTAGTAGCCATGACCCATGTCTATGACAGTCAAGGATCCTTGTCACCATCAAATAACCAACTTCTTGCAACAAGGTAATACCCTCCTTTCGGAAAGAGAAAGAGTTGTGTCTGCCAAACCCAACAGATGGCATGTTACAGAAAGGGAGGAAGGGGATGCCATTGGAATGTGCAGGGTGCCCCTTTTCGCAGGTAGGTGTTAAGTGCTGCATGTGACTGCGGAAGCACGCACCACTTTTCCCACAGCGGTATGTGGTAAGGGAAGCATTTAGTGGTGCCAGTGAGGGGCAAGCTATAACCTTGCTGGCAAGTTCACTTCCTTGGTAGAGGCAGTGGGTGCCGTGCCAGCTGCCTTCATGCCCACTCCTCTTAGGTGGCCTTTCTAAACAACGGAGCCTTTCATGCAAAAACCTTGTGAGTTTTTGCGGGAGAACGCCAGTATGAAAGCGATAGTTCCTTTTGCTTGTGAAGTGGTTGGATGTCTAGCATAGGTCCTATCACCACGGCTTCCCTTGGATCGTCAGCAAGTGCAACCATGTTATGTTAGATGATTTTGTTAAGCGCTTGATTACCCTGGGTGACTTGGCACTATCTGAATGTGAACACAACTGAACTTGGATATTTACAATAAACGTGCAACAAAGTTTCACCAACACAAACTGGTGCCGTGCCATTTATTGGCTTCTTGTATGCACTTTTGGTGCATTCATTCATTCAACGTAGCTGTTTGTCAGTGCTATGTTGGCTGCGGCTTGAGAGGGGGCACCAAGACTTGATGCTTACAAGTCTGCCAATGACACTGAATTCTGGGAGGTGTTCTGGTAAAGGCTGTACAAAACCCAGCAAAGCAACTCAACAAAATAAGTAGCCGCATATGGCTTTCAGTGATGTCCAATATGTCTTATTCGCCAGCACATGGAGGGCTTTCCTTATGCATTGGCCCGGCATTGTATTAAGTAGTCATTGACTCAATCTATCGCATACAGCAAGCACCGTACAAAAGAGCAGACAACAGCATAGGTGGGTGCTGTGGGTGGAGCCTCTTTAAGCATTGGGGCCTAGATGGGATGCTACAGCATTCTGTGCATAGTTGTCCCTGGGGAAACAATTCAAAGTTTGGCACAATTATGGTACTGCGATATGGGTGGTATTTTACCTCATTCATTCATGTGTTTAATTGTGTTATGAGATTATTACTTACCTGCATTTTCAGGGGTGTGACCTTTGCCGAACATTTATATTCTCACTGTATGCTGTACACTGCGCTAAACCAGGTGGGTTATTTTCTGTACTTGTTTTGCTGTAGGGTCACATACCGCCAGGTAAAATCTGCCCGAATGCATCAGCCGAAAAAGTGCAGAGCTAATCGCAAAAGCCTGTAAAATCAGTGCAAAAACACTGATTATGGCTACACGTCCCGCTTTCGTAGAGGTTAAATTGCAATATTGTGGTAATTACACATCCTAGAATTACCGATCATTATGCTACAGGTAATTCCAGGTGCAGAATCTGATGCAAAGTTTCTGCATAGCAAGAAATGTTGGGCAATATGTTCAAGGACGCCAAGTTGGCACTTTGCTTTTGTTTGCACATATCGTCATATTTGATGTGCTTGATATGTTGGTGAGAAAGATCCTCTCTAGCTCAGTGGTAACAGTTGGAGTATTACAGCGACTGACCTGAGAAAACACATCCTCGCACTTGCTATCTTTTCCTCCAGCCCCAGGGAGCTCTTATGTAAAACTCATTAACCAAGCTGCAAGTTTGACACTAAAATGTAATTAGCTGCTTGCCAAGGGTTATGTGGCAATGCCATTGTTTCCAGTTTAGAGATGCCGTGGATACTAGACACCGCTCTTCATGTAGCCTTCCAATGTTATAATTGCAGACTGAGCATTGAAATGAATTTTTTCTTGCCTTGACATTTTTTGAAGCAATTTACAAATCGTCACCATATTTTTACAGAGAATGAATTATAAGTGGATCACACTGTCAGTGGCATAACGCAATATGCAGTGGTCCCTTGGTGAATGTGATGAGGGATCCACGAGTCTCCCATATCTCGCAGATATGCATTTGTCTTGGTCTAAATGTAGCCCCCCTGATGAATTAGGAGGCCCCTGTAAGGCTGGAGGAGGGTGGGGGGGGGGGGATACCATATGCACCTGTGCATTGGCCAAATTGCCCTGGTGCACAATTGCTCTGGATGAGTCCAGTGCAGAGAAATTCCGCTTGGAAAGAGTTGGTGCATGTTCTGGAACAGTGCAGAACAGGAACACTCAAAGTAGCCATCTACAGTTGTGAGGAAGTGGGTTATTAGTTGGGGTGGATTGTAGTCTACCACAACTAATAATGTCACTATTCTTGTTAGGTCCAATAAAGGTTCCAACAATTTAAAAAAAATAGCTCAACCCCTGGTAGCTATGGCACAGAGTAGACAGACATAACTTAAGAAAAAGGTTAAAGCACTAATAAGTGCCAAAACAGTTAAAAAGTCGAAAGCACAACACAGTAAAAATCTCACCCTAATTTATATAAATAGAGAATATTTTAAATAACAAATTGACAAACATCCAATAACAGGAACCAGAGATATGAATTCGTAAAGTTGTAAATAGTGCCAAAAAGTGTGAAACACTAATCGTGGGCACCTGGCCATGCTAGACTGTGGCAATGGTATGTTTTTAGGCTAACCATGAATGCGCAAGGGATGGATATATGGGCCAGGTTGGTCCCATCAAAGAGTTAACGTCAGACTTAGAAATATACTGAGAAAGTAGAGTCTTTAACGATGCAAGGCAGCAAGCTGGATCCAAAGATGGGATCGTCAACAACGAGTTGCCGCTGTTTGCAGTCCCAGTGAAACTGTCAATGAAGTCAGGAAAAGCTGCAAGTAGGTACAGTCCGGATTTCATGCACAGGAAGACATCGATCAGCTGCCTCTCAGTGTCAGGCCTGGTGAAGCTTTCCACCTTCAAAACAACAAAAATAGGACATACCCTTCTAAGTAAGCAACAAGGGAATGGGGCAAGCGGTAAAGCAAAAACAGAAAAGAACTGCTCCTAGGGCACTAGTTATTGTTATTGTGTGAAACATGCAACACATAAAATAGGTCACCCAATCCCAGTGGCCCTACAGTATATTTTTAAATACATTATTTGAATAAATAAGAAGATTTCATGATGAGTTTATGTATCCTGCGTATGTTCTGGTATAGTGAAGAGTAGTTTCCCATTTTAAATTATTTTAGCAGATATTTTTTGGCCAGTAGGATTGGATGACTTACTTTTCATGTTGCATGTTTTGCACAATAATGATAATTAATTCCAAGGGGATGCTGTTTTTGTTTTTGCTGTCTACCTGAGAGTTTTTTCTGGAAGTTGGATTCCTCCAACGAGGCAGGCTGCAGGCTGTAGCCAAAGACAGCGCAACATTATTGGATGGCTGTCCGTCACCTGCCTGTTGAAATGAATTTGCTGCGAAGAAGAAGAATGGAGAGGGAGCTACATTGAAGTCAAGACCACAAGCGAGGTAACCTCAGCAGATCAGCTTGTAGGCTGATCCTGGTCTTCTGCCAGTTCTCCAGTCAAAAGGTGTTAAAAATGTTTCGAAGTACCAGATTTTAGGGTTAGGCAGGAGGAGTACACACTGACACCAGACAGGGGTTCCAGGACCTCAGGAACAGCACTTAAGGGTCAAGACTTACTCCGGCAGAAACCACCAGTAGGGTCCAGGACAGGTACAGTAAAAACTGGTCAGCTGGGCTCTTTCCGGAAGGTAAGTTTCTTGTAGTTTAACAGTAAGTCAACTGACCATTGGAGTCCAGTTCTATCTCTTCTGTGCAAGTGGGAGCAGGTCAAGCCCTTATGGTTCTCCTCACAGGCCTCAGCAGCAGGTGCAGTCCTCCTCCTGTCTTCCACTGGTCCAGTAAAGTTATTAAGAGGGTGTCAGGAGGTGCTACATTTTTCCTTGGCACTAGCCTGTGACAGGTGCTGGACTTGGCCATCGGCAATGTGGCCAGCACAAGGCGAGTTGTTTTTATTTAGTTCATTTTCACATTCCTATCGCATGTCAAATTCCACTACCCCCACCCCGCCCTGCCCCCACCCTGCCTCACCACTCCACAGCATTTATCTGTGCGAATCGCCACTGAGAGGCAGCCAAATAGCCCTTGGAGTCACTCTGGCTTCTGAGTTCAAGAGATGAAGGACCAGTCCTTTAATGTCAGGTATGAAAGCAGAAACTCAGCAGAGGGCAGTCCGGCAAATTGGCAGTCCTTCAGTAGCACAGAAGTCCTTTTTCCTGGCAGAATATCTAAAGGACCAGAAGTATACTGAAGAGTTGCTGTCTGAAGCCTAGTATTTATACCCAGTTGTGCTTTTGAAGTGGAGGAAACGCTTCTAGAGGTTTCTCTTTGAAGTTCCCAGGCATTCTGTCTTCCCTGCCCTGCCTCCAGTCAACTACAAGCGGTATGCAGCCCTTTGTGTGGAGGAAGACACAGCCTATTCAGGTGTTAAGGAGGCATTGCCCATTCCTCCCTCCCATCCGGCCAGTGATGGCTCATCTAGGTGCACCTAAGCTCCCTTTTGTGTGTGGCCTTCTAGGAGGAATACACAAAGCCCAACTGTCAGCTTCACCCACTTGTGACCAGAGCAGTTACAGACACTAAATGGATAAGGCAGAAAAATACCAACTTCCTAAAAGTGGCACTTTCAGAATGGCAGTTTGAAATCCGACATCACCATAAATTAGGATTTTAAATTGTGATTCTAGAGCCACCACACTTGAACTAGTTATCTCTTCCCATTTGGGAATTACACTTAGAAAATGTAATAAGCCAACTTCATTGTTATACTATGGGAGAGGTAGGCCTTGCAGTAGTGAAAAACACATTTGAGAGTTTTTCACTACCAGGACATGTAAAACTTAAATGTATATGGTTTACTTTTTAAATGTATTGCACCCTGCCCTCTGGGCTGTCCAGGGCCTACATTAGGGTGTCTTATATGTATTATAAAAGTAAGGTTTGGGCTTGACAAAATGTATATTTTGCCAGGTTGAATGGCAGTTTAAGACTGCACACATATGCTCTGCAATGGTAGGTCTTAAACATGTTTAAAAGATGCTTAAATGGGCAAAACAACCAGTGCTGCAGGCTCACAAGTATCCTTCAATTTACATGCCCTGGGTACCTGTAGTACCACTTTACTAGGGCCTTATAAGTATATTAAATATGCCAGTTGGGGATACGCCCATGTCACAATGTTTAGAGGAGAGAGCACCCGCACTTTAGCCCTGGTTAGCTGTCCTAATGCCAGAAAAAACGTGATAAGGAAAAATGTAGGAGGAAGGCAAAATGTTATGGGGAAAACCCCCTAAGGCTGACAAGTCTAACATGAAACATTACAAGTAAATAGTATGCGAATAGATATGAATGTGTTTGGAAGCAAAGAATTGCAGAATAATATTGGTGTAGGTTAAAAAACCAGGAGACAGTTGCTCTATCAAGCCAGACCTTAAAGTCCTTGTAGGTTAATGACTGTCCTTCTTCTATCTGTGCTTGTGTCAGAAAAAAAGTACGTACAATTTTAGTTATCCAAGACAATTTAATAGCCTTTCAGCGTCAGGTGTGTCCTCATGGAGGTTTAAGCTTAGGCAGGTTGATAAGTAAGCCAAAAGATCACAGATGCGTGGAGGGCAAGTACTTTTTTTCTGGAAGCACACAACATCCACCCTATCAAAACATGTTCTCCTGGCTTCCAACACGTGGGCGTAGCCGAAGCCCTTCTCCATTGATGCTCACGTAATTCTCAGGCGACAGCTGTGCTGTCAAACCACACCATAAAAAGTAGGCTATGCTATGCAAGAGACCCTGAAAATCACAGAGGAATTTCTACAAGACTTGGGCTGCCCACTGGAAGGCTACTGAGGGCCAGGGAGGAATGGCTGTGTGGTTGGGCTTCTCTTGCTTCTTAACATATAGAAATATAAAACCTTGCTTACCTTCCTGGCAGCTTATTGCACATTACGTGAAAGGCTGTGAATAGGAAAGGAATACATAATTATAAATTAAAATAATATTTAATTTGTAACAGCATTAATTTTTTAACTATAAATATCATGATGAAGCTGGGTGAGTTTTGCTTAGTGGAAAATTGTTGATTCCTTTCTCATTATGAAAACGAGTTTGCACTTAGCTTGTCTTTTATAATAGAGTTTTAGCACTGAAAATGTATTGTTTGGCCGCTGATGTTCTTTTGCTTTTCAACAATTTACGCTGTGCATGATCTACCTGGAATTGGTACAATCTGTACACAAAAAGCACCGAGACATGGAGACAATATTGCTGATTATTCACCGTGAGATGACTAGAATAAATTGCTTGGAGAATACTACCCCCATCTTAACACCAACCTTAGGATATTGCATTTTTCAGATTTCCATGTGCAATTACTTTTTCGCACACGAAAACGTTTCCCTCTCATGCCTTCGTGTTGCTAAATGTTTACATTTAAACTTTTATATCGTTGTAAAACCAAGTAAAAATCGAGAGGTTTGTTACGTACGGTCAGCCACTTATAGTTAAATATTCAAGTCCGCATTAGTGTTACTTTGAAAGAAAGTGAGCAAACACTCTTGAAGACGTTTGCTTTTTATTACGAAAAGGTTGTGATTTTTATGTCCCTGGTAGTTCCAATGTAGCTCTGTGATGATACATTAAAAGCTTATGAAAGGAGCATGACCCGGGAGACAGGGTTGACAAGTAAAATTCTAGGTTGAATTGTTCAATAAGCAGCAAGCAACGTGTACAGTTATGTTATGTTATGTTATGTTATTAAATCTTTTCTATAGCACTCGGCTACTCAAGAAGAGTGTCCCGGCGCTTTATAGGAGAAAGAGAAGAAACTGCGACATACTAACATAACACCAGATAAAAAAGAAGAAGAATCAGCCAGAAAATTTACAAAAGACAGACTACTGAGTGAACAGCCAAGTCTTAAGGCCCTTCCTAAAAGCCAGCAGGCTAGTGGCTCCCCGCAGAGCCAGCGGCAGAGAGTTCCACAGCTGTGGTGCCAGCAGTCCAAAAGAGCGGCCACCAAGGCGCGCTTTCTTAACCCGTGGGACAACAGCCAGGTACAGAGATTCCGACCTCAGAGACCTGGTCGGTTGATAAAAGACCAGTCTCTTTTGGAGGTACTTAGCTCCTCCCTTGTGAAGAGCTTTGTAGGCCAGGGTCAATGCCTTAAAGGCGATCCGCTTGCGGATAGGAAGCCAGTGCAAAGTTGCCAACAGGCCCGAGGCACTGGAACGCCTATTAAGACCAAAAATTGCCCTGGCAGCGGCGTTCTGCACTACTTGAAGCCGTTGTAGCAAGTACTCTGGAAGGCCCAGGTATAGAATGTTGGAATAATCCAACCTGGACCCAATCAGAGCCTGGACTGTCAACGTCCTATGTTCCTCGGATAGCAGGGGAAGAAACCTCCGCAGCATCCTAAGGATGCCAAAGCAAGTGCTCGCCACCCCCAGGATCTGGGATTTCAAGGTTAGCCTGTTATCCATCTTAACCCCCAGATTTTTAGCAACCTGAGAGGAACAGGAAGGAGGGAACATATCCATTGGCCACCAGGTCTGCCAGTCTGGCTCTGTGTCACACCCAAAGAAAAGCACCTCGGACTTGTCGGAATTGCACTTGAGGCTGCTCAGATGGAACCAATGAAACACAGCCCCAAGGCAATCCCGAATACTCTCCCCATCAAAGTCACCTCCTCTTTTGCAAGAAAAGAGGAGCTGGGTGTCATCCGCGTAGGATACGATCTGGGCGCCATGCGACTCCACCAGCGCCGCCAATGGGGTCATAATGATGTTGAAGAGGGTCGGGCTCAAGATAGAGCCCTGAGGGACCCCGACTCCCAGAGGCGGCATCACGGCGGAATCAGGCGGAGCCCAGATCGTTTGCCGGTGGCCGGCTAGGAAGGAGGAGAACCAGTCCAACACCGTCCCCCGTAGACCTATCTCGAAAAGTCTAGCGAGAAGACCACCATGGGGAACGGTGTCGAACGCCGCCGACAGGTCTAACATCACCAGCATGACTTTGCCCCCAGAGTCCAGGACTCCTTTAATGGTTTCCGAGACCTCAAGGAGCGCAGTCTCTGTGCTGAGATGGGGACGAAAGCCCGATTGGGTGGCATGCAGGATCTCATTAGATTCAAGAAAATTGGAAAGCACGCCATGAACGTGCTTTTCCAGAACCTTCGTGAGAGCCGGCAGCAGAGAGATAGGCCTATAATTAACAGGGGCCTTCGGATCTAGACCAGGCTTTTTGAGCAAGGGGATCACCATCGCCTGTTTCCAGGCATGTGGGACCACACCAAGCCTCAGCGAAAGATTTAGCAGCGGGTTAGCCAGCGGGTTGATCACCTCCGCGACTTTCGCTAGAAATTTAGCAGGGCATGGGTCAAGGGGTGAACCCGATTTTAAGTTTCCCATTAGAGCCAGGGAGTCGGAAGCAGAGAGTGGAGGAAACACACTCAGCGTCACCCCTGGCCCAGCCTGTGGCGATATGATGTTGTCAGGTTCAGTCTGGCCCGCAGATACTGGTGCCAGAAATGACTCCTGGATGCGTTGGATCTTGCTCGTGAAAAAATCAGCAAGGTCCGTAGCCCAGGTACCTAAAGGTTTTTCGTCCGAGGTGTTAGACCAGGGGGAGGTAAATTCTCTCACAATGGAGAAAATCTCCTTGCAGGAGTTGGAGGCAGCCTCCACTCTACAGGAGATGTAGTGCCTTATTTGTGGGACATGGTCAAATCTAGTGGGTTTGTGTTGGCCTCATCCTATCAAAAGCAGTGTAGCTTTGTATAATATTGACCTACGTTTTACCTCTGTTCTCCTTTTTGCCAGCACCATAAGGTTCCACTGCACGTATTCAAACTCTTCCACCGAATCCCTGCTTGATGGGTACCAGGGCCAGAGCAGCCCCATTCGTCATGGGTGGCAGATGCTCTAATCTAGTTCCTTAGTCTCACATACGGTAATCTGGCCAAATCAAGTTTAGAGACACAGTTTGGCTGGTTAAGGGTCTGAATCAGACAAAGAATATTCTGGAACATTGAAAGTGTGGCGCAACAAAGAGCAGAAAATACGCCTCGGAGAAGGCACTGTGGGCACAAAAATACATGTTAAGGTTTGGAACTAATGTAAAGCTCAAAATGTTGCTTAGAACCTATTTAATATCAAAACACTGAGAGAAGAAATTGATGGATAGAAATTTCCTGGGGCATAATTTGCATCTGAATGCTCAGTCTGTGTGCACAATATGAATATTAGTGTATGCAATACCTGAAGTAGCCAGTACAAGGGTATGGTATGTAATTTTAACCATGAATGGTAATCATTAAATGCAAATAGTGTCTGAAAGCATACTACAGATATAAGAAGAGTGTCTTCTAGATCTGAAATTAGAAAACACATTATGAAAATTACTTTTGAACAGGAATTATTGAAATATACATTGCACATAAATAGGAACATATTTCCGAAATAAATGTGGCAAATGAATATTGAGCAGAAATGTTCAGTTATTTACTTGAACTGAAAATGGATGCTTGGCAATCGACTTTAATCTGACAAATCATGGTAAAACTAAATACGGAAGATGATTTTAGAAAGGTGATGGATAAATTAGTGCTGAACTGAAAATGGGAAAAATTTAAGTTTATCAATCAAGATGGTAAAATGTAATGTATTCATAGCTCTGTTGGCTCTCCCATGATAATAAATATGTTCATTAACCAAACGCATGGTGCTGACATTTCTGCTGATAGCCAGTTCCTTTTTTGCGTTACTTTATTTTGTTTTCACTTAACCTTTAAACAACCTACAAAGAACTCTAGTATTATCTGAAGTGAAGAAATACATGGCAGGGTTTGGGTACAGAACATGCATCGCACTCCTGCTTGTGGTGCTCAGAACTTAGTCAGGCATTACGTCTTTATCAGAAGGGTCTGGATGGGCTCCTAGCTGATTAGGGTGGTTATAGGGAAATCGCCAGTTGTGTGAGTCATTAAAAAATGGATATGTGCAATAGTTCTGAAAGCTATGTGTACAAGCTCTTCCTTATTCCCGCAGTTTAAAGGCTGTGCAATTGATTTCACCTCTGGTATGAAGGAACAATACAATACAGGCCTGGAAAAATGTAGTACTTTTTTGTTAAGGGCTGGATGTTGAAACTCGTCCTTTGCCTCTTTCTTGGGGGTAAAAGGAATGAATGGATTCTTTTGGAAGTGACGTTGTTTGTCCCAAGGGTAACGTGGGCTACCGAGAGTAACCATCCCCAAAAGTGGATACTCAAAATCCTTCTTCCCGTCCTCCTTTGTGCAGATGATGCAGTCTTAATGGCTATAACTGCAAGTGTCTTACAAAAATAAGACAACATATTGGGAGATTCAGAAGCCAGTAACTGCGCTGATTCTGTGCTGCACTGTGGGCTGAAGCCCGATTGAGTCTTATGCACAAGATTCTGCGTTTCGATGAAGTTCATCAGCTGGAAATGATCATGCTTTTTAGCTTGTTTAAAGAAAAAAGGAAGAAGAGAGATGGGCCTTATGTTTATAGTTTTTTTTGGGTCCAGGGTGGGTTTTTTCAAAAGAGGCTCTTTTATGGCAGGTTTCCATCCCATGGGCAACACACCACTAGCAAAAGATATGTTGAGCATACCGCAGAGTCTGGGAATACTTTATTGGAACATTCATTGATAATCAACTGTTTTATAGTATCTTGGTTTTAAATGATTTTCTTCTTGTTAATGTTGTCTTATTTTTCTTACTTTTTTTAATGTTTACATTTAAGTGAATTAAACTATGATGATGACCCTCTGGAAATCGGTGTGTGATACTACCAGGACAAAGAAGTTTATCATCACAAAACTCCTCTGAAGTCCTGGGTCCCAATTGCCAGACAGTGTTTGTGAGGCTAAAGATTTAGGTCAGGGTAGTACTAGCATTAGAGGAGAAATAGATCTGCAGCAATGAAGGGGACCGGTAGCAGACAAGGTGACTGAGCTGTAGCATGAGCAAAGAATCCAATAGAAAAAGCACAGTTGAGGAGTTGGGATTCACTGACCTGAGGTACTATATTTACTGGTAGAAAAGGAACCCACTCTCAAAACGGGCCGTTAATACTTAAAGGCAATTCATGCTCGTTGATCATTCTTTAGCCTCTTCTCGGAATGGGTATTTTTGTCTGATCGCAGCTTAAGAATTGAATATGTGTTTTTGGATGCAGTTTGGATTGGGTGGACATCTTAGAATAGAGATTTAAATAGGAGTTGGACTAAGTTTTACACTTGCAGCCCTGCCATTTTCACCCCCAGGGTGCTGGGTATGCTCAGACGTGAGTCCCAGGCTCTCCACACCACTGGAGTCAAGCTATCCAGGCTGATGAAGGCTGATAGCCAGAAACCGGTCCTTGGATGCTTGATTCCGGTCTGGGAAAGACATGGCTTGGTAGTTCGGACTGGACTGTTCCCATGAGGCACAGGGTCAGAGCTGATTTGCATATAGCCAGTGCCTAACCCAGGGTGGTGTGGAGTGCAAAAAAACGATGGATTTAGGCCCAGATCCTTGTACTGGGGTGAATGTATGACATTGTTCTACATTCTGTCCATCAACTGTGTTTTCTGCCATTTGTTGGCCTGGATATATAATTGTGCTGAGTTGGTTCTCCTGCCTCTTGGCAGTTTATTCATTCAGTCTGTCATCCATTGCTTTATGTTTCTCTTGCCTTAGTTAGCAGCTCCTATGAAGCTTTGTTAACTGATTCTGGAAGTGTCTCCCATTACTTCCTTGCTTTTTTCATTGCCTTCTCTCAGGTCAGGCTCATTCTGTTAAGGGACCCTTACAGGATTTTTGAATGAAGTCACATACAGTGATTCTGACCATCAACTCAACAGACGGGGTCTGTAGACTAGTTGTTTCTTCCACCTGTCTCACTTTTCCCTCCGGGCCTTGTTCTGTATAACTGTTATCACCAGCCATGGTAGAGTCAAAGGTAAAGGTTGGTGTTTTTGACTACTTCCTGCATATACTTTTAAGGGGTTTATTATAAAAGGATCAAGTAGACTGTGAGAGATTTCATAAGGATTTACCAAAGTATTCCTTTAGCTGCATTGACAAACTCTTGAGAGCTCTTTACACCCTGGAAAACAAAAGGCCAGCATGAAAAACTTCAGACTTAGAGGGCAGAGAGACAAATCAGTAATTAAATAAGGTACTCCCCTCACCATAAGACTCTCATATTCACTGCAAGGTTCGCATTCATTCACCACGATAATCCAGTGTTCATGAAATGACCTTTATACTGGTGCCACTGCAATTCTCCTAACAGTGTCCCTTTTCTTCACTTGGTTTCTACCATGCCCCTTTCAAATATCCTGGTTGACAGGACTCTGGGCCTCTTTCAATGGGTTCCCTGGGACATATGGCAATGATCGCTGAAATATCACCCTTTCTGTGTTCTTTTTAGTCTCTCTTCCTCTCTCTTTCTCTTCTCTCTCTCTGCTGTCTCCTCATGTCCTGTGCCTACTGGCATTGTCCCACCCCTTTCTTGCTCTCTTCCATCTCTTCTTGGTCTCCAACTTTATACCTCAGTGCCTCCTTCCAGCCTGCTGCTCCTCCAGTCATTCTTCTTCGCCTTGATCTCCACCTCATACCTCCAACTCCTCCTTTGGTCATCCTGCTCCTATTTTCCATCGTCAGTACCTCTCTTCCTTCTATATATCCCATTCACCTCCTGTTCTTCTCCTCTCAGATTTATGCTGTCCTCCCCCTGCCCTCCACACTCTCCTCCTCCTCTGGAATTCAAACACTCCTCATCTTCTCCTCTGCCTCTTCTTCTTCCAAATTCTCCATCATCGATGCCACAACACCACATCAACAACTCCTTTTGTCCCTCCCATCAGCTCAAATAAATTATGCATTTTGAACCAAAGGCATCCTGCTACCCCCCGCCCAGTCCTAGTTACTATCTGCAGTGTTCTCATCCTGTCTTTCTGAAGCAGACGATTTTGGTATGCTCCTTCCAACCTATTTCTTTATGAATTAGGGATGAATTATCATCTGAAGTCCCTAGGTTTGTTCCAGTCTTGAAACAAGGCTTTTAAATGGAAGATTATGACTATTTTGATGAGGTGTTCTCTCCTTTATGAATCCCGACTGGACTTGCTCCTAATCACAAGAAGACACTTTCTTGAGGGGAGTAATTTGAGGTGCAACCAAACTAGGCCCATGGCTCTATAGAAGAAGCATTGGGTTTAGGTTGCATAGTAATTGCATTGCATTTGTCATACAAGTTAGTTCTGTCATGGGACACCCTGAGCCTTTTTCACCATGTCATCAACTCCAAAAATGGTTAGGTTTGAGTCTTGAATGGCTACCATATTTATTGGAAAATGCAACTTTACGATTGGTGGAAATATTGTTCCCTAAGTGAGGTAAAACTGAGATTCATTTGTTAAATACAAATAAATACTCTGGTGGCTCTGGTAAAAAAAAATAACAGAACTGCATGTTGGTGTTTGTTTTGCTATATACTTATTTTAGAGTGGAATAAAGGTCATGGCCTTTTTCTGTCAGATTCACTAATTATTTAAAGATTTAAAGTTAGGTTTATCCCAATTAGGAGTTTACGGCTGAAATTAAGTTCACCAAGAATGTCAATGCGTCAGGAAAACACAATTTCCAAGCATGGGTAAGCAGGCTGGAAACTAGGGGAATTGACAGCAGAATTGCCTGCTTGTATACCCTATTCAGTAGAAGAGTGAGAGGAAGAACTCAGTGGTGGGAGTGCAGAAATCTCATTAAAAAAATGATCACCAGCTCCACCATAAAAATTACTATGTAACACTCCAATTTCCAAGCATATTTCTTCTCCATGTTGACAAATCTTTGCCACAGTGTTAGAATGGAGCAAAACCTGAATACATTGCTAAAATAATCATCAACTTACGCCATTTAATGTTAAGTCAATGATGAGAGGTTTGATGAAGTTTTAAAAGATGTATTTCTTATTAAGAGAATTAGTTTGTACTTTTGGTCTTTTTTTCAAGTTAGTCAGATAAGTCTGTTTACAGAAATATTCCAAAAATCATGGTTAAGGACAGCGTACAAAATAACAAGTTCCATAAAGGAATTAGTCCCTACCTTACTCTAAAGGACATCACCTATCCTAGTGAGAACCCATAATGAGTTATTTTGGAAAAGAGAAAGTAAATTTGGAGCAAAAGATTAATAGTTATGAAAGGTCAAACACCCCATAAAGACTAGTTCCAGAACTTCATCTGAGTTCTCTAACTGATGCCATAACAACCATCAAAACAAGTAGGAGGAAATAATCACAGCAGGAGCTATGACCAACCTAAAGCTAGAAAGTCTCCTCACAAAAGGTAATGAAACAAGACAGTCACTGTTAGCAGTAGCTTACAGCAATCTTGGGCAAGAGAAGCACAGCCATGAACTTAGGGGAATGGCAGGGAAGGAGCGCATAGATTGGATTATCTTCCAAACTAGGAATGCATACTAAATAGAAAAGTACAACACTTGAAATGCTGATTTATTCCAGGCCAATGGGAAAGGTGTGTTGTCTCCTTCCTCGATTTCCGTTGTAAACATCCGCATTCACATGTAGTTATTTGAGAGCGATTATAACAGATTACAAAAAGATACAGCTAGGAAGGTTCTCATGAGAACCTTTGCAAGCCTACTCTGTTAGATTGTCAGTGTCCCATTGTACAGCAATGATCTGCTCTATGAAATAAAACATTTATATCTAGCATGTCCTGATTAGATCATGGACATCAAAACTATAGCAAGAATTTTCTTTCATTAATATATTTGTTATTTATAAGCATATGGTAGAGAGAACTATCAACAATTTGATGAAATCATGTGGTGTGAGGAGGAAAGAAATACATTTTGCAGCAAACGGCACATTTCACGAAGATGTCAAGTTTTACAGTTCAGTTATAACATTCAGTCGTCAGTATTTATAAAAAGGCATTTATTTTCTTAAAGGGATAGGAAAGAATCAAGAAAATATTAAGGCCTAACAGTGAAAGAACAATAAGAATGGGAGCTTTCTGCAAGGATGAGCTGCTTTTTCACTGTGATCTCGGATCCCGAGATCCCCATATCCGAGACTATCTATCCCCTCTAGTACCGCCTCGCACCATAGCCCGTCCAGGCAGACGCGTAGAGCCCCCAACAACAGCGTCCCTGACGACAGGCATCCCGCCCCTCTCTCCTGTGCAGGAACCAATCAGAGGTGCCGAAGGACCGGAAGGGATACACCGTGACCCCGGAAGTCCCGCCTTTCCACCGACTGTCGGATACAGAAAAGCCGGAAGAGAAGACACGAGCGGGGTCGAAGGATTGTGGCAGGAGATTTCGGCTGGACCGGTGACGGACGGAGAAGACGGGAACGGAGAACGCGAGGAGTGGTCCGAAGAGTGGTGGAGTCCCACGGAGGTGGCTGGAGAGCGGCCGTAACTCGGAGGAGAGTTACGGCGGAGCGCGTGAGTACCAGTTACTCCCTTGAGCACGCTAGGTGCCCGTGTATATAGTTAGAAACCCCTCCCAGTGTAAATTGTTCCCGCTATCCTAGGCACGTCACAAGCAAGCACTAAGCAGGTTGTAAATACGCACTTCACACTGTATAAAGAGCACCCCTCTCCCCACATCCCTGAGCACTTCCATTCCTTTCCTTTCCTTGATCCATACCCGTACCGCCCTCACTTCCCCTTCGTATCCACACACTCCCGGGTTAACGGTGAAGGTACCGGATCTCGAGTCCAAGCACAGCTAACGGCTCCCTCTTTTCTCTTGTTTGCCCTCCGAGGTATTCTCCGACCACAACGAGGCAGCTACACCAAAGACCCAGCCTTTCCTTGGACCCTCATCCCGCCCAGACAAGAAAGAAGAAGACGTACACCTCTTCCCGGGATTTGGACCGGACTCTCCTACTGTCCCCGAAAAACCTTGTACAAACAAACCCCAATAAACCGCTATCGCCCACTATATCCGGCCTCCTCACCTGCTTTACCAGTCCGCTGACCGCCCACGATCACATTCACTTTTTGCATTTTTAATAAAAAAGCTAATTTTTAACACTATTTTAATATACACTTTCTATCTTAACTTCAAAGTATTTTTCTAGGTTATTATGAGGTTAGATTGATTTTCAACTTCCACAGTTTGATGGGCTCATGAAACAAGGGGAGTCTGAGTGTTTTGAAGACATACAACTACAGGTGTCCAGAGGACAGGTGCTACCACAGTCATTTGGAAACCACTTAGACAGTAGATTTGTGTCTGGGTTGTTTTTCCACAGGTAAAATAGAGCAAGGTGTTACCAGGTGTAAGAAGGTGGAGATAGGGTAGAGGATAGCTTACTTTGGGTGTCCAAGGGTTTGAGGGAAACATGATATGAGGAATCAAGGATAAGAAGGGTAGAGGCCGAATAGGTGTTACCATCATGCACATTTTTATCAGGATTCCCCCTGGGAGCTCTACTATCCCACTCCCATATCAGTTAAGGCTGTCTGGGGGGGGTGTATAGCTGGGACGAAGAACCTGGAGTAGCAGAGTCTGCAGCTTTTCTCAGTAATCCTCACACATCTTGTTGGAAATGGCCCTTCTTGCAGGGTCATCCTCAAACTTTTTGCTTCTTCCTCCCTTATTTTTCCTGACCCGTGGCTGTTGGCAATAGGACTCTGCGCACTTTACCACTGCTGATCAGTGCTAAAGTGCATATGCTCTCTGTGTAAATTGTTATTGTGATTGGATATACATGTTTAGCATGTTTGTATCACCATGAAGTCCCTAGTAAAGTGCACTGAGTGTGCCAGGGCTGGTGATGACAAATGCTACTAGTGAGCCTGCAGCACTGATTGTGCCACCCACAGGAGTAGCTCTAAAATGGTGTCTCAGGCCTGCCACTGCAGTGCCTATGGGCAGTTTAGAACTGCCATGTCCTCCTGGGCAGTGTCCCCACTGACCAGGCCTAACCCTTCCCTTTTCGTGCACATCAGCCACCCCTATGGAAGGCCCAAGGTACCCCCCTGGGCAGGGTGCAGTGTATGTGAAAGGTAGAGCATGTACTGGTGCATGTAACATGTTCTGGTAGTGAATTACAGCCATTTTCGTGTTTCACTACTGTAAGGCTATCTTGCTCTATAGGTTAACATGGGGGATGCTGGCTACAGTGGTTAACAGCATTTCTTTCCATAGGAACAAGATAGGACATACGTATCTAGTATCCCTGAACTCAGAATTTAATAACGCATCTTTTAGGAAAGGTTGTTTTTAAATCCTGTGTTTGAGAACAGCACTTTTAGAAAGTTGCTGTTCTCTTGTCTGACCCTTCTGTGTGCCTGGGCCTGTTTGTGTATTGACTGTCTGGTTTGAGAGTGACAGGGGCTGGGGAATTCCCCAGGAGGCTGGATGAGTCAGCACTAGGCTGAATGACTGCATTTGCAACTGGAGTGGTGGGAGGAGTTAGCACCTGGGCTGAATAGGGCTGTGCCTGCCTTCCACAATGCTGGCTCCACCCCCCTGCTGGGCGGCTGAGGACCCTGCCCCTCACTCTGAAAGGAAAGATGCAGCCAGCAAAACAAAGTGCTCAGGATCCACCCAGAACTGGTTTAGACCGGGCTCAGGGCCCACATGCACCAAGAGAACAAAGACTTTAGGGGTATAAGTACAGGACCCCTGACAACAGAAAATTAGATCATCCTGGAAATCAAGAAGGAACCTCTGCCAAGGAGAAAGCTGAAATTGAAGAAGGAAGACTGTCCTGCTGTTGCTCTGCTGGACTGACCTGTTGCTTTGCTGCCAAGGAGAGGGGAAGGACTTTGCTTTGTGCTGTGTCCCCTTGCTTGAAGGAATCTCCAAGGGCCTGAGAAGAGCTGGCTCCCTGTTTTGAAGTCCCAGGAACAAAAGGACTTCATCCCCAGCTTCCCTGAACTCTGCTGAGAGAGTTCTGTCCTTCCTAGAGTGCTTGATCCAGTTGTGGGGCCTCTGGAAGTTGTACCTGAGCTGGGAAGCTTGAAACTAAGCTTGAGTGACTTTTGAACTTGAAAAGTGTTGCATCGCTCGCTTGCAGAGCGCATCCCCGACAGTGCGAGAAGTTTCCCGTCAATACGGAGACCGAGATCGTCGCATCGCCTGACGCCGCTGCCAGAGACATCGCATCCTTCGTTTGCGGGACGCACCAGACTGGTGCGGGAGAATCGAACATCGCTGCGAGAGTCGTCGCAGAGCCTGTCGTCGCTGGGTGAGAACGCCGCACCGCTTGCTTGCGGACCGCATCACGTCGCTGCGAGCATCGTCGCAGAACCATCGCATCGAGGAGCTGCGAGAGAGAGGATCACCGCTGGACCGTGCATCGTCACCCCGGAGATCGTCGCAGCCCCTACGAGATCATTGCATCGTGCCTTTGCGAGAACAGACTTCCTACGGAACCTACGCACCGGAATCCATACAAGTGGCTTTCCTCCCCATACAGACCGGATTCGTCGCAACACGCCCGCTGCTGCAGCGGGGCTGTCGCATCGCCTCCCCAGGGTCTCAGGAGCAACGCATCGCTTGTTTTCCACCACACCAGCTTCTGCTTTGTGGAACTTTGTTGCAACTAAAAGGTACTGTGAGTAAACGTGACGCAACTGTGAACTTTTCACGCATCAGTAGAGAATTCTATCGCAACGTAGAGAATTCTATCGCAACCTAAAGAATTTTAACGCAACCTTAAGAATTCTTTTGAAACCATCTTCTTGAAATGTGTATGTTGGATTTTTGTCGTTTTGGTCTTGTGTAGTTTAGATTAAAATACCTTTTTTTTTCTAAACTGTTGTGGAGTCAGTTTGTGGTGTTTTCACTGTGTTACTGTGAGTGTTGGTACAAATACTTTACGCATTGCCTCTGGTTAGCCTAGACTGCTCGTGCCAAGCTACCTAGAGGGTGAGCGGGGGTTACCTCAGGGGGTTATCTCCTTGCCCTGACTAGAAGCAAGGGTCCCTATTTGGACAGTGGTACCTACCTCTGCCAACTAGAGACCCCCAGATCTAACACATCTCCTATTAGAACATTGGAATGTTGGGAGCTCCATTGAAAACAATGGAGTGCTCCGGGCTTATAATGGCTGGTATAAGCCTGGAGCTCCAACATTCCAATGTTTCTTTGTTCACAGCTCTGACTGTGAACAAAGCCTTCAGGGAACCTGAGGGGATTCCAATACCCTCACGCTCCCATAAGGCTTTGTTCTTTTTTGTTAGAACATTCTGCCCTCCAGTGGCAGAATGTTCTAATAGCCTTATAGCCCTTCGGAGATGGGCTATACGAGCTATTAAAGTCCCTCTCCCTTGTTAAAGGCCTTCGCCTTCGTCGCGGGCCTTTAACGCTGGAGAGGGCCTTTAATAGCCGGTATAGCCCTCTACGGCGGGCTATAAGGCTATATTATATTTTTTTATTGACCCTGGACAACTGCCTATAGAAAACACCCCTGAAGGTTTGTAACTTTGCTCAGAGCCTTCATTATTTGAAAACTATGAAAAAGGAGAAGTGAAAAAGGGCATTTTTGCGCCCACTCCTTTATGTGGAACGAAAAGATGGCAAACCTAAAAGCACTAGTAATGCACTCACATCTGTGGAACAAAGAGCTATTCTTTAACCAATACTAGCTCCAACATCTAGCCTGAAGGCTTAATGGCATGGACCAAGAGAAGGATCAAATATGTGTTTTACAAAGGCTTGAAACTATTTTAAAAAGTGAGGGGGGATCGGGAGGATAGTACAGCAGTGGTCTCCAACCTTTTCTATGATGGGGGCTACTTCTGATCAGTGAATATCACCCTGAGATACTCAAGACATTATCTCGGTTACAATATGGCCACATTCAATAAGATTTCAATTTGACCTCCCCATACATATGGGATTACTGAGAATGACCACCCTTTACAGCCCCACATTCTATCCTCTCTACTCTTGCTCCTTTAGTCATTTTTTCTTGGGCAAGTATTCGTTTACACAGTGTTATTTATAGAACACGGCCTCCAAGTGATCATTCTCTATGCAACTTTGCTAGTCTGTGAGAGATAGGTGATTATGTTGCAGGCTGTCCTATATCCACAGGCTGACGCAGTCTGTGTTTATCTGGTGGTGTGAAGACCTGCTATTGATTTGGCTGACTGCTACTCCATGGTTCTGAAAATGGGCTTCCCTACTTCCCTTAATGTGACCAGATGCTCCATATGACCTACTGGGCTGAGCTACCTTTCACAAGCTACTTCCAGAGAGCAGGTGAACTGCCAGTAGCTCATGAGCTACTGGTTGGAGATCCCTATATTACAGCCATTAGAAAAATGCTGAAGGTGTACTTGATCTATGCAATACATCATCACAAACTGAGATAATATCCAATGTCATTACCGGCTCTCTGAGATGCCATATTCCATGTGCACGAGTACCAGTCCAGTGGCATGAACATCTAATGCAAAACACACTGGCAAGAGAAGAAAACATTCAATCAAAAAAATAAAACCTGAAACTAGTGGCAGACTTGAAGTTGGTCCAATGGTAAATCCAATGAAGGACTTCTTCCTTAGGAACTCTGTACTATTATCCAACAGATGCAAAACCCTTAGATGGACAGAAGAAATACAAAGCCATATGTGGTATTGGGAGAATAAGCCCTGGACTATTTAGAACTATTCCAAAACGTCATGCTCCCTCACCTGTTTGGGACGGATGACTTGGAGATCCCAGGATTCTCCACTGCACAAATCTGCCCACACCTATTTTTCTCCACTTATTTAATTTGCTCACTTTGCATTTTCTTCTATTCCTACTTTTATTTTTATGTTTGTAAAAAATAGTATAATAGTGCTTATTTCCATTTCGCTTAATGGCTGGACCACAAAGGGGGTTTAATAAAAACTATCGTTTTTTAGCATAGGCCAGCAAACAGGTATGTTTAAAGTATCTTAAGGCCTTGCTTATGACTGCTCTGGTTTTAAACAATCCATACCGAAGCACTTGCTTGAGGCGAGTCCCAGGGGCAGAGTTTACCAAATGCGATAATTACCAGGTATGATGAAGTCTACGCTCCGAGGTAAGTTTTGGCAAATCACACCTGCAGAAATGTAACTAACGAAAAACGTTGGAAATGTGGAATTTGGTGTAAAAGTGTTAAATACATTCCGTACTGAAGGGTATTGGATTTTGAGGATTGCAATACATATCCCATCATCCTCCGGGGCATTCGCGTTCAAACTCTTAGCGGGTTCAGCATGAGAAACAAGATTGCAGACCACCTGAACAATATCCAACATAGGAGGCAGAAGAACAGTATATAAATAGGACGCTATTTTCATTTTCATGCGTAATTCACAGTTTATCCTAAACAGTGATTGTAGAGAAATACCCTCGCATTAATGGAGACCAGGGCACCCATCATACTGCATTTATTCAGACTTTACCATTTCTGTTTTACAATACAAAATGTGTTGACATTTTTATAGCATCGATTTTCAAGAAGCAAATTGTGATTTCAAGTTTTGGTTGTTGATATCCTCAATCAAAAGGCAGAATAATAAGTATTGGTTACTTAGCAACTCCACAAAAAATAAAGGAGAGAGTATTTTGCATATCAAAGGGACATGTAAAATGAAATGTAAATTGGCAAGGTATGTTCGGGCAGAAGCACATTTCTAAAGGCAGTCTGTAGCAGTATTTGAAAAGGACATATCTGAAATGTTAACCTAAGGTGAAGTAAAAATGTCAGGCATCATGCATGTGGGGGACATGGAGTTGACATTTTGCTGTCAGCAGGGGGGGGTCTTTCACCTTCCACTAATGCTCCTGGAAGCTCACTCTTCAGCCTATCTGCAAGGAAGAGAAAAAACAAACATGAGGTATTACATTCCTTCATTCTTGACTGACTAAAGCCCCAGCTGCGCCCCATTAAATAAGAGCGGGATTTGTGCACCTAGTGCAGAGATGAGCTGAGAAATGAATCAGATTTCTAAAGTAAAATAAGTCTTTAGTTAGTTCTCCACTGTCCCCTAAATGTTGATAAACAAATATGTACGTCTCGTATTTATTTATTAAATGTTGCAATTGTTACCTGTGACATTTTTAAGGGTTCTTCTTATTTTTTTTAATATATATTCCTTGTGAATTAGGGTTGCTCAGATATCCGTGCTATGCACATTGGTCGGAAGTAGAACAAATCAATGGTGTCTGTCAGAGCATTAAGCAACCACGTATATCAGGTGGGTGCGATTCATGATCATACCTCATAGATAGATGTAAGTCTGCCTACGTGTGTGGACTGTGGCTATTCCGAGCATCACTGCCATTGTTTCAGAGATCACATTGCTTGATATCATTCAAATCGTTATAGAAGCCTTAATACTGGGCCACACTTTCATACTTAAATATTTCGGATAGCAAGGACATATGTGCGTATTTTTTAACATGAAACTGCACCTGGTAGGGTAAATACAAAATTGCCGTGGTAAAAGCAATAATGAACATCGAAGCAACTGAGGCATTTTAGTTTTTAGACGTAAACATTTTTAATCGGAGAACTTTCCAATTGTACTCATTTCAAAGTTCTGCAGTTCTGGCACACATTCTGCGTTTTTAGGCAGCGTGATTTGTAGTCAAATAGTTAGTCCTTCTTAAGTACTGTTGTTATTTGGAAAACAGAGCTGATCAACACTGGATAAAATTTTATTCTTCTGTACTGATTCACATGTATTTATATCCTTACCATTTCTGGTTCTTCTGAATAGAATATTCAAGTGAATATAAATTAAAGCACGTGCTTAGTTATAAATAACTTCTTAAGTTTGATGGCGTAAATGAACCACTATGAAAATACTAAATAATTGCTTTCATTAGTGGATGTTAACATAAATAAGTCATCTACTATAGTTGTGTGTTTTTGTTTACATGATCCTACTATCTAGTAGAACGCCATATGGGTTGATGTACCCTTCATTGAGGGCAGAATATGTGTTTACAAATTTCTTTTCACTACTGTTTAATATTTTAAAATGATAAAACAATGTGACAGATATTGAGGTATTGGACTGTGAGAAATGTTGAGCCTCTTTCTTGAGTTTCTTCAATTCAGTGCATCTGGGTTGTAGATAAACTCATCTTATCCTGGAATCATCTCAGCCTAACATGGTGTATTCTATTTTTTAATAGCAGGTCATAGTCAAAGCTACAACAGAATTCACTTTGTGTCCACAAGCGTGCTATATTTCTAGGGAGATGTGACCTGATAATTGGCGGAAATTTCAATTTCGATAACTTAAGTAAACCTATCCTCCCTTACATAAATAACATTGTGTTAGGAGGGGGTGCGGGCAAATGTATTTTTCAAGAAGGTACTCTTTAGAAGTCAGTTTTGTGTCATAACTAAATTCTTCTTGCTGCTCTGTTCTGGTGATGCTTGTACCTGTGGGTCTGAGATGCTCTTCTTTCCTCAGCCCTAAGTATTTCAGGATGGCATTTGAATCAAACTTCCATCCAAATAGATGTTTATCTGGAAGTGTAGGGAGGATAAGACATCGGAAATATGGAACACAAATGCTTCAATTCAGATTGTCTGAAAACGGCAACATCCCTCCTCTTGTATAGAAAACAAACACACAGTATTCTATCACTAGAACGTTGAATGTGTTTTGGGTATTTATTCTGTGTGTTTTACTCAAGATCAATCAAGTAATTATTTTTTACTTTCCTACTATTGTTCTCATTACGTCAGTGCTCCCGGTTGATTTCATGATATAGTTGGATCACCAATTCTCCAAGTTCATCACGGGGTTAAAAATAATGCCGCAAAGCACCCCTTTCAAGCCGATTTAATAGCTGCCCTGTGTTTGCTCCCAATAGATACATCCCCACCATGTAGCCATGATTCTGGACCATAAACAAGGCCTTAGTTGGACCATCATTTCTCCAACGTTTTGGGAAAATAACCTTGTGGTGTAAGTTCTTTCTTTAAATGTGTCATTAGAGAACCCAGCACCTTTGTTTGTTGTTCTTGTTTTATCTTTGGTTTAATAGATGTTTGTACAGCTTAAGAATAATGTAGCTCTAATGTTTGAACTAAACATGCTCCTGTCTTCTTTTGAATAAAGTGAAGCATTTTTTGCGTTCTTTTTATAATAATGAATGCCAAAAATATTATTTCCTATTTAACAATGTTTGTATCTAAAGCAATTGGTATATTTGTTTCACCTTCAGAATGGTATAGGTACAAAAATGCTAGAAAGACCTGACTGTCATGATGACATAAATGTTGCCACCTATTATAAAATGATTTATTTGATCTTGTCTCATGAATTGTATACATATATTTTTGTTCACTCACAGACCACAGAACTCATCAATGTAAATGAGTACATTTCTAATTTTCAACTTAAAACTTTGGGGAGAGTGAGGCATCGCGAGTGGTGTTCTTAAAATGAGCATGATGAACCTCAAACTGGAATACAAGTTAAATGAAATCAGCCATGCCTTTCAAATAATATTTATCTCCATGTCAATTCATAGGCAATGTGTAAAGTATTTGTAAAACACTTCAAACAGTAACAAAGAAAAAACACACCTCAAGGGGGATCCCACACCGGATTAGAACAATGGAGTAAAGTGTAATAAATAAAAAAAGACTAAAATGTAAAAATTCAATCAGTTGATCCAGAGATATGCAATTTGAAAGGTGTTTAGTGATATTAGCATCAAAAAGCAAAAACTGGGGATATCTGGTTACACTGGACTGGGAGAAAGTCACAGGTTCAGGCTTACCGTGATGGCGTGTGGGTCAGCTACAGGGACCCAGTTAGGCCCAGTGTACAAGAGTACATCAAATCTTTGTTTGCTGAGCGTTGCGAGGTCCCGCATTGAGGAGGCGTCACGCAACCAAGGCAAAGCTAGGTTGGGGATGTGTTGTGCAGCATTGGTTCTGGGGAGCTGCAAAGCTGCGATGCTGGGTCCTGCATCTTCATTGAGGAGGCCGCTGAAGAGACAAGCTTGCAAAGTGAAGTCCTCAGTCGAGGATGTGTCACACACCTGCTGATTCTGAAGAGACTGTGGAGACTGTGGAGCTGTGATGCAAATGTCTGTGTCATCATCAAGGCTGCCGTCAATGTGAGGGCCTGCATCAGAGATGCGTTGCACAGCAGCGGTTCTGATGAGACTGCACAATCAGTGCATAGTCCTTGCACTGGAAGAATCCTCACAGCAAACGCGATGTATCAGTTCAGCTCAGGATTGTGCCACACAGCAGATGCGATGTGTGAATTCTGCTGGATTCACAGAAAGGTTTGCAGTATACCTTCAGGCCCACTTCCAAGAGTCCAGGTTCTATCCTGAAAAGGGGTTGCCCCACTTTTCATGGTAGATCATAGTTGCAGAGTCCAGGTGCTGGTTACAGGAGACTAGCCTTGGAGTCACTCTGGTGGTCCTAGATACAGGTTACAAGTCCAGTCCTTCTCACCCAGGCAAGGGGGCAGCAGGCCAGCACAGCAGGTAGTAGTCCTTCTGGACAGCAATCCATCAGAGGTGCAGTACTTCAGCAGGACAGCAGCCTTTCTTATTGGCAGTGTCTACCACAGGTCCATAAGTGTACTGAAGAGTTGGTGTATGAGGTTCAATATTTATGCCTTGTGCCTCCTTTGAAGTGAGAGAAGCTTCTAGAGGTTTACTTTTAACGTGCACAGGTTTTCTGTCTCCCCTGCCATGTCTCCATACTAACTATAGGAGGTCTGCAATCCTTTCTGTGGAGGCAGTACAGAGCCTATTCAGGTGTAAGTGGAGATGTGCCTAACTCTGCCCTCACATCCTGTCATTGATGACCCATCTAGGCACACCTAAGCTAAAAAACAAAAGCTCCAGCCCTAGGAGTGCTTAAAATGGTATTGAAAATACAGTGGCAGTGATTATTTTGGAGTCCCACCAACTTAGGGTGAAGTCACTGAAGGTACATTTAGAAGAAGGGTGGGATCTAGCTGTATTCATTGGAGGTGGTGCTCTCATTCTGGGACCACCACATGCAGAGATATGGGCAAAAATATGTCCCAAACGATCTTGCCTACAAGGCATTTTGGGGTGAATCTCTGGGAGTGCAGTGAATTTTTTTAGCAGGGGCTCTCGCACTGTTTTGGGGAGAGCCACTTCAGGTATTTCTTTGGTTCTACTAAGTGACCTAAGTGATCCCATGCCCTGTCTCTTGTCTCATGGTGCCCGGTCCCACCTGGGCACCCCACACTCATATCGCTCCATGTGGGGATCAGCTCAGGGAGCTCATACCTTACTCTGGTGTGCTGCCGCGGGAGCTGTCAGCAGGCCTTCTGGCCTACCGCTCCTGCAGGCAGGCGTGCTGTTGGTGACTAGCCTCCCCGCTCCCTCCAAATATAGGCACAGGGATGCCAGGCCAAGCAGGGAAATGCAGTGGCACTCCGCCTTCTCTTAAACCACATTGGAGCCCAGGGATGAGGTCCTGGCCCCATCTGGCTTCTCGCAGGGAAGCGCAGTGGCTCTACCCTGCCTTTATTGTCTCTGAGGTGACAGAGGTCCGGGGATGAGGTCTCATCTTCCTAAAACAGAGGAAAATCCAGGGATGTGATGCCTGTGCAAAGTGAAGGTACGGGGAGGGGACCCCACACAGGCCCTTTCCCCAAGTACAGAACAGACAACTTCTATGTGCCCACCCCTGGCCCCCAGAAATGTACCGGCATGGACGCAGAAAATAATTCAGAGCGTCCCCCCAACTGGTCCTCAGGGGCTGTAAGGGAGCTAGCTTCACTGGCCGTTGGGTAATCTACTCGTCCTGGGGTCAATTGGGCAGAGCCCTTGGTCCTGAGTGGGAGTGAAATGGTTCCTCTTTCCAGTTATTTATGGCAGTCCCAGGGTCCAACAGCGAAGGGTGTATAAATCCGCTGGCAAAGAGAGTCTCTCCGTTGTGCAAGAGCTTTTAGAGAGGAAGGTTCCAGAAGGCAGGCTTCCTGGCCAACCCTAGGGTGCTCCATCACCTCTCTACACCTGTTCCATTCCTCCTGCACAGCATGCTGGGACAGTTCAAAATGGCATCATCCAGGGATCATCGGTCACATGAGCTCCTGGGGTGTCAGCTCCACAACTTGCTTATATCACTGCCATGGACATACACACTAGAATTTCAAAGAGAATCCCCCATGTGGGTTGGCTCCAGTTGCCTGGGCACTCTCCTTTGTTCAGTAGGGTTGGGCAGGCCAAACCCTGGTACACTGTGACAGCTGAGTGATTGATGGAGGTAATTTTGCTCTACCCCTTTCCTCCTCAGGAGCTGGGAGAAGGTACTACTAATTGCTCATTTTGTGTGGGGCTGCCTTTGTTCCTTGGTGCTGGGGAGAAATGTAATTAACTGGGCAGAGCAGGGTGACAAAAGGTCTGGGCTCTTGTCCTTAGCTGAGCCAGGGATACATGAAAACTGTGTATGACCCATAAGGTGTATAGTTATCATTTTGGGAGTTACATATTTGATTTTCTAACACAGGTTACACTCGAATTCAAGACATCAAAGCTCTCTGGAGGCCAAGGGAGAGTGACACAACACTATAGGCAGTTCTCTCCATATGTGTATAATGGGGTGCCACTACGGGCAATACAGTAAGGCACACTAACTTACCCTAAAAGTGTACACAATCCTTATAGGGCCTATCCCAGTTGAATACCTAATCTTGCAGGGTCCCCATTGTGCTAGGCTACCTGTACAATGTTAAAGGGCTGTGCACAACAGGAGTCTCCCCGCGCAGCCAGTACACATGTGCACACGTCTTCACGTATATACAGCTAAGTGCCCCTTACCCTTGCTGAAGCATAGTGGCCTTATCTTAAAAGATGAACACTGGTGGTAAACATGTGCAGTCCATATGCCTTGCGATTACCGTGGGTGAGACACTGGTAGTTAGACTCATCCACAGTAAAAAGTCCAAAAACCAGGTGATCAGAAATGTAAAAATCGGGGAGTACTGAAAAGGGAGAATCCAGTGCAACACATAAACAAAGAGCAACTGCCAAGTACACCCATTCATGTGACCCAGAGACAGGATGCAGGCACTAAATTGATAGGGCAAATGGCTAATCTCTAAAAGTGGCATTTTCAAAATTGCAATCCAAAATCCGACTGCCCAAAAATAGAGGGTTTTTCATTACAATTTCAAAGACATCAGACATGAACTGTTCACCTGTTCCCATTTGGAAGTTACAGCTTATTAAATGTATTAGGATAACCCCAATGTAATCCTATGGGAAAGGCAGGCCTTGCAGTAGTAAAAAATTAATGGAAGAGTTTTTCACTACCAGGACATCTAAAACTTAAAATTACATGTCCTACATTTCAAATACATTGCACCATGGTCTGTTGTTGGCTGTATAAGGCCTGCCCTATGAGTGACTTACATGTATTATAAAGTAATGTTTGAGCCTGGCAAGATGTTTATTTCGCCAAGTCAAAATGGAAGTTTAAAACTGCACACACAGGCTGCAGTGTCAGGCCTGAGACATATTTAAAGGGCTACTTAAGTGGATGGCACCTAAAGTGCTGCATGCTCACTCGTAGCATTTAAAATACCACACTATTGTATATGTAGTACCACTTTATTAGCGACTGATAAGAAAAGCAATTATGCCAATCAAGGAAAAGCCAATGTTACCATGTTTTAAGCAGTGAGCATACACACTTTAGTACTGGTTAACTGTGATCACTTTAACACTGGTTGGCAGTGATAAAGTGCACAAAGTCCTAAGGCAAACAAAGTGTGGAGGAAGACCATCCTAAGGCTGTTATGTCTAACAGTAGTGTAATGGTCTACACCTGGGTCCCCCAAAATCTGCCTATTCTGTTGCTACCGTATATTCAAAACTTTGAGGCCTGAGGAAGACTGACCAAATGAACAAAGGAGACATCTGTACTGACTCCTTTTGATGCAAAGGGAATGTTTCATGGGTATGTGCATGGTGAACAGAATTTAGTATGTACTCTATCACCTTTCAGGACAGATTCTTTGAGCACTTTACTGCAAGATGTGTTTGCTCTTTTACTTGCTTCTTCATACATATCCATCAGATTAAACTAACTCTAGCAGAACGGTATTCCCTTTCAATATTAGGGCCCCATGATTTGGAGAAAACTCCCTTTGCCAAGTTGTTACATTAGGCAAAATTTATCTTTTTGGAACACCATGAAATCACAGCTGTCTATGTGATAATTGCATTGCCGTTTTGGTCCATAACTGTGATTGTTTTGTTCATTGGTTTCTCAGAACAAAAATGCTCCTGTCAAGACTACACTCACCCGGCAATCCTGTTCCAACAGGATCAGTATTAATCTCCTCACTTCTCTTAACCCACTTTCAACCATGCAAAGGATGCTATGCCTGTAAACGATCAACCCAAGGAAAGGCAAATGGAACAACAGATGGAAACAGTGACACAGTGTATCCTTACTCTGCCTGTTTGTGCTACCGGGCTCAACCTGCACTGAAAAGTGTTGATACCTTTATTCAAGAAATAACTCCTTTAGTATTTCAACATATAGATTCCAAT
Organism: Lissotriton helveticus; assembly: GCF_964261635.1. Lineage (NCBI taxonomy): Eukaryota > Metazoa > Chordata > Amphibia > Caudata > Salamandridae > Lissotriton > Lissotriton helveticus. The sequence goes on along the minus strand of NC_136068.1, from coordinate 869,871,367 downwards.
TCACTATTCTTAATATGACGCATGGTGTACTTGCTGACATTCTCTATATTTATGACCCTCTATAGGTGATTTACTCTGTAACGTTTGACAGCTGAAATACAAATGAAGCCTTTCGGGTAGACCAAAAGAAATACAGAACTGCAATATCAATTTCCATATTTCTAATTCCGCTAGCGGATCTTAAATTGTCTGTGCTCTGAATAATTCTTAACGTAAGAGGTTCATCAGTTGTAACATAATGAATACCTATGAGAATGGTAAATTTCCTCTTAACAACAAATAATCACATTCTGACGAGTGTTAATACCTTAAAAACATACATGAGTTAAAAGAAAACATAAACAAGTCCTTACAAGTTGGGGATTCTTCTCAAAGAATAGGAAGTACAATAAGAGTTCATAATCATTGACTCTGGTAACACGTGCAAAAACAAATGTCTAAACCCATGATTTAATTTATTATCCAGAATGCTTCTCTGTATCCAGTAAGTTTTTGATAACTCCAAGCGTAGTATTTTGAGTTCCAAACTATGTGAACTAGTGTCTTACTGTAGTAACTGAACATCTTGATTGCCTAGCAAGAATATTCTGAAACACAAAGAATCTAAGTTGGCTGCTTCCATTGTAAGTCTGGTGAGATTTGTTTAATAGATTTTGCATAGTGTGCATATCCAAGACTCAAAGCTTGACACCAAGCAACACCCAGGGAATATCACTAATCTCTTCTGGTGTGAAAGTCCCTTGCACCCAGGTTGTTCAGAGGAATGCTTCTCCTCACAGTATAAACTAGCACAGTTCATGAATTGTGACAGGTATTGAATTACATAGGCACTCTACTATGATCATGATAGCATGTACTGCAACATGTATGAGTTTCAGCAAAACAAATTAAGTTTCAAGGTTTGACAGTTCTACAGCTACTTAACATATTGCACATGAAATACAACTTACTGCTTTACAAATGTTATCTGTCGCTCATATAGAGTTCGTCATTCCTGAAGTAAAGAGGTAGATGTTAGCCCAAATGGTGTTAATTTACTAAATTGTTAATTGAAGGACGAGTTGAAGAAATATTGTTAACCGCAGGAAAAAAATCATTTTACATATATAAATATAATCTAAAAATGGGATTCTTTCTATGTCATGGTAAGGTATTTTTTCACTACTCTTTACTTGTATTGCAGTAATCTCAGCAGTGCAGTAATTTAAAAATCGGAAAGGAATTCCAAATATTTAGCATCTCTTTTTATGGTCCATATTTCAACATGCTTTATAATTACTTACTTATGGTGTGTCTAATGCACAGTGCTATTATCATGAGCATTAAGATCCCTTCTGAATCCATTACTGTATTTTACAATGTAACGATAGGTAGATAACGTGGCCACAACATGTATTTCCCTTTAATCACATGACATACTCAGTTACGTACATTTCCGAAACATATAATTTAGTAAACCCGGCACATTAATTGGGCCTCCTCATCGCAATATGTTAGTAGCTCTGTTTGTTGTAGTGAGAATGAAATTTGGTATTAAAATTTACCTTTGCATTTCTAGAAACATAAGACTGACTTCTTGGTTAAAAGATTGGAAGAATAATAGATAATACACAAATCAGCTTTGTCACTGATATCAAAGTTTAACTGGCAATTGCTATCTGTGGATTTTCGAAGTACGTGGCTGCTCTCAGCTCAGACGATTTTTTTTATCTTTGCAATCAGAGATACAGTGACAGCATAATATTTGCTTCTTATAGCTAGCAGAATAATGCATATGTTTTCTACTAGCGACTTTAATAGCCTGCATAAGCAGTATTTGCTTGGATTTGTGAAGCAAAGTGTCAGGTTTAATTGTGCCGGGTTATGTGTTAGGAGGTGATATGATCCGCGAGTTACAAAAGTGTTGCTTTGCATTGCAAAGTAGGCTGTGCACTGCCACAGTGTGAAAGCAGGCACAAGTCACCATATTGGAAATATCTAAAGAGAGCTGCTCCAAACGGTATATGTGAGAAGTACTTAATTAATATGTGGTTTAACACAGTATGCATAAACTAGACTACATCAGAAATGTAAAGTCAGTACGTGTGATCATTTTCACTAAACATATGGCCGTCATTGGAGTGCTTTTATGTGTTGTCTTTTGCAGAATGGTTGATGTTGTATTTTAAAGTCATTTTCAGAAAACGCTTCATCTGATTGATTTTCCTTTCAGCTAGTCTTGCCACTTTGTTAGGCTTTAAGCTCTTAGGTTTAATTTAAGAATGTTACTAGAGATTGCATTCAGTGGCAATCCGGCTAAGCTAAACTTGAATTCAGATGTAAAACCTTAGTTTGTGGAACCCCACTCTCCCCCACAAGGTTGCTTTAAAAGGTAAAGTACTACAGCTTTATTTTTATGACAGAGGAACAGTTCTAAAGGAACGATGCTATGAGTTTTAATTTTAGAGTCTTGGTTACTGTAGGGCTATCTTAATTCAAAATAAATGAAAAAATACTTGTTGTAGGTTGAGTCTTTTTATAAGGTATATTTTCAGAATCTGGTTCCACATGTATGAAATGTGGTATTTGATGTGATAGGGTCTGGCCAGAATTCAAATTCAGCATTTTATTGTTACTACAAATGTCAAATATTTTCGACACTTGATCAGTGATCCTGTGTTAACCCCGACCCTTTTTGCAGGTTTATCCTCAAACCTTTTGCCCTTTGCCTCCTATTTTTCTGACCGTGTTTTGTTGGCTATCAGACTCTGTCACTTTACCACTGCTGATCAGTGCTAAAGTGCATACGCTCTCTGTGTAAATTGTGATTGTGATTGGTTATCCTTAATTGGCCTATTTGAGTTACTGTTAAATCCCTAGTAAATTGCACAGTGCATTCCAGGGCCTGCAAATCAAATGCTAATAGTGGGCTTATGGCAATGATTGTGCCACCCACATTAGTAGCCCTGTAAATGTATTTCAGACCTGTCACTGCAGTGTCTGTGGGTGCAGTTGTTAAGTGCCATATTGAACTGGGAAGTGCACGCACTTGCCAAGCTCAAACCTTCCCTTTTCTTATATTTAAGGCACCACTCAGGTAGGCCCCAGGTACCCCCATGGTCAGGGTGCAGTGTACATGAAAGGTAGGACATGTTCTGTTGTGTTTTACTTGTCTTGAATGTGAAATGCTGTGTTTTTCATTTTTCACTATTGAAAGGCTGTCTGTCCCTTAAGTTAGCATGGGAGATGCCTTGTAACATTTTATAAGTGTACCTTGCTGCTGGGATAAGAAAGAGGAATGGAGTTTAGGCTCTCTGAACTCAGAATTTAGTAGCACACATTTTGGTAAAGGTGTTTTTTAAATTGTGCATTTGAAAATGCCACTTTTAGAAGGTGGGCATATTTCGCTTTACAATTCTGTGTGCCTCTGCCTGTTATGTATTCGCTGTCTGGATTTGGAGTGACAGGATCTGGGGAGGTGCATTCACTCTAAGCAGTCGCAAGGGTTGGGGATATGTGTGTCCTGCCTGGCATGAGAGACTCATCTCTAGGATGAATAGACCTGGTTTGCATTTAGAGTGGTGGGAGACGTTTACACTACTCATGAATAGGCTGTGTCTGCTATGCACAATGCTATCTCCACCTCCTGTAGTAAAGCTAGACCAGGAAGGACAGAACTGTTTTTACTGAGCTCAGATACTCTTGCCACAAAGACTTCAAAGAGAAAATACGGTATACGTATGAGACCTTATACCCCAGGAATTTAGATTACTTCTGGAATAAGAGGACCCTGCCAAGAAGAAGAACTGAAGAGCTGCCAGGGGAGTACTGCCCCTTTGCTTCGCCTGCAGTTGCTGCTTTTGTCTGTCGACAATGGAAAGGACTGGACATTTGCTTTACTGTGGTGTCCTGCTTAAGAAGATTCTACAGGGGCTTGAACTAGATCTTGCCTCCTGTCTGAAGTCTCAGGGTCACAAGACTTTACCTGCATCTTGCTAAACAGCACCTGAATTCCTCTTTTGGACTCTTGTTGCCAAAAGGTCTAATTCCAGTTCCTGGGACCTTGGAATTGTGTGATTGGTGCTGCAACCCATGAAAGGCAGCACCAGCGCCCTCAGCAACGCTGTGACCTGCACCGAGGCCATGGGCACCACTCATAAAATGCATGACACACACCCTGCCTGCACCACAGCCCCACTGCCCAGCAACATCTGCAAGTTATCAATCTCCCTGATGCTAGCACTCGTACCGACACCTTTCGCTGCTGGCACCTGTATCACGTCATCCCGGAGCTGATAACTGACATGGGTGACTTCCCAAACTCATCCATCAACACCACACTGCTGAATGGACCCTCACCACCAATGCTGCCTCATCTTCCTTGCCAGCCTGTACTCAATGCCTTGCCTCTTCGATGACTCGACTCCTCACCTCCCCTCTGGCAGTAAGGAGCCGGGCTTGCCTTGGCCATCGATGCCTCACCTCCACGATGTTGTGCACCGTCCGTTGATTTCATTTTCAAAAGATTCTGTTACTTGGGGGTCCTTGTGACTCTGTGGCAGGCCAACACACCTCATGGTTGACGCCATACTTTGAATTTGGACCTGTCATGACATTGGTATTGCCCCAGTTGGAGAAATAGGTCTCTATATGTTTTAGTTTTGCAGTAATCATTCTAAAAGTGATATCTCGATGTTTGTATGCTGTATTTTTGTTCTTTTGGTCTTGTTTGGTTTAGATAAAGATACTTTATGTTTCTAAACTAGTGTGGTGTCCATTTGTAATGTTTTCACTGTGTGTCTGAGTGCAAATACTTTACACATTGCCTTTGGGATAAGCCTGCCTGCTCATGACAAGCTACCAATGTGGTGAGCAGGGTTATCTAAAGTGTGTAACTCGCTTATCCGGACTAGAAGCAAGGGTCTCTACTTGGACAAGGTGCATACCTCTGCCAACTAGAGACCTCCATTTCTAATATCCATTCTTCCAGATCCTTCCATTAAACTAGTGCACTTTTAATGTGTTTCCAATTTTACCAGATTGGCTTTCTTACAGAGAAGAAACAGTGGTTTCAGCATTGTAGTTTCATATTGATCCATACTATTCGCATGGGCATTTTGAAAGTGCTGACAGAGCCAGAGAAACCCAACAAATGCATATTGCCAGACCTAAATCTTTAGTTGTCACATGTATATGCTGCCAACAATGAGGAACTTTCGAGAGCAAGTCATTTGTAATTGCTGTTTAGCATTTGCAGTGCGAACCAAGGATATATGTAGTGATGTTTTGTGGGAGGGAAGCATGAGCATGTGATTAAGGAATGATACTTAGTTCTTTAACCGGACAATGAAAAAACTAACCCTGTGCATCATTTTCTTAGTGGAAATTACATGAAATGGCCAAAACAATATGTGAAACTAAAAGCAGGTCAGGGATTTTGCACAATTTGTAAGTGCAAAATACTTCCTGGCATTTCTTGTACATAAAAAGTGCAACAGGCACAAATCTGACAAATGAACCCTTAGCTCAGTTTGGCAGTTGGATCAAAATCATTGCTGGAATCCTGCAGAACAAAGTGTATGATTTTGTGCACCACAATCCAAATCAACATAAGGGAAAAAACACAACACATAATGCATTCTATTAGTAACTGTATGGAAAGACAAGAAAAACACTCTATTTCGGAGTTATCAAAAATAGAGTTAGCCATTAGGACTCTAGTAACATGGGTGGATTTTAAAATGAAATTTATTCTAGGCAATCATTAAATAATGGGTAGTGGATTCATTTCTAGTGGTTCAGGTTAGTTTTGGTGCATAAATATATCTGTGTACCCATACAGTTGCTCGAGTATAGCCGTATCAGTGGTTGCAGTCTCAAAGATGCATTTTTTCATAACACTGAAAATGCAAATTTGGTTTTATGTCACCAACCACTTATATGTCAGGCACTTTTTCGCTGTGACTTGATTTTCACAAAACGGTGGGACTATATATGTGTATATATATATATATATATAAATATATATATATATATATATATATATATATTACGATACTTAGCAAGCAGTTGAAGGTTTGCTCGAAATATAAGAGGCACACACGGAGTCTGATTTCAAAAGCAAAGATGCTTTATTCGGTGCTTGGGTGCCCTCTCCCCTCCATTTCGACAGACGCGTTTCGCCTTCGCGGCTTTTTCAATGTCGATTACCCCACAGTATGTCATGGTTTATAAACCCACCCATTAATTTCATGGTCATGAAAACAAATGACGTACATATATTCTACCTACTTTGCATTCGCAAAGCGGCGGCCATGATACAGTGGGTGAAAAAATACTGTTTTTACTGTGATAAGATTACACAAATAATATAAAGTGCAAGTACGTGAATGAAAATGATATAATATCAAGTTAAAAAGGAGTCAGCATCCACTCCTACCATTAATTCATAATGTACAGGTCTGTTAGATAAACATTCTACAGTTTACGTTTTTTCACATACTAGCATGACCTGTATGCTGTACAAAGTCTTAGTAGATGTCATGACTGTGAAAAAAAGGGGGGAAAGGAAAGTTCCTGAATTCATAGGAGCAAAAATAGTCCCCACATAGTCATGTGTAACTATCTACCTAGTTAACAGAATTAAGCCCTGTATGGGCATGAGGCTCCCCACAAAATACTCATAATATGTCCAAATGTTCATTTAATTATATTGGAGTGGCCCTTGTGTCCCTGATTTTGTAGGGAAATTAACTTAAAGGAAAAAGACAATTGAAATGCTAAGTGTACATATCAGTTCATGCTGGACCAAATTCCTATATATTACATACTGATTAAGTGAACTAACATTTCAAGAACCACAATTTCATGCCAAATTAAAATACAGGTCAAATCAACAGAATACATTTCACGAAAATCCGCTAGTCTAGATGTGCCCAAAGCTCTTCATCATTATTGAGTCCAGCCGGGCTCATGCTTTGGAGTTCTATTATATAGCGGGATTCTTTGGCTCTGAGTTTTTTCAATCTGTCCCCTCCTCTCTCATGTTTTTCCACCCCGTCAATGCAATAGAACTGCAATAGATCCCTATTGCTCTGATGGTATAATTCAAAGTGTCTTGCGACGGGGTAGGTGGGGTCTTTATTAGAGATAGCCCGCATGTGTTCTAATATGCGTTTCTTGGTAGGATTTTTGGTGCTACCAATGTATCTCTTTTTACAAGGACAGATGAGACAATAGACCGTATATTCGGAATTACAATTGTAAAACTGGTTGATCTTTTTCATGGGCCTATTGGTTCCTGGAGCACCTTCAAACTGAGTCACTTTTTTGCTAAATTTACAAGCCTTGCATTTCTTACAAGGAAAAAAGCCATTAATTCCCAGTTTGTTTTTGGTGGCAGAGGGTTTGGTGAAATGACTATGTATGAGATGGTCGCCAATAGATGAACATCTTTTATAGGTGATGGGTGGGCGATCTGGTATGTGCTTCTTCAAGACAGAATCAGTCTGAAGAATATGCCAGTTCTTTCTGAAGATTTGAACAATTTGCGCAGATTTTTCATTGTATGTGGTGATCATACGTACAGTGTTGTCCTCCTGTTTGTTTTTATTCTTACTAGTGGAGGACAATAGAGTTCTTCTTTCAATTTGTTGTACTTTGAGTTCTGCACTTTGTAAATGTCCTCTCTTGTATCCCCTGTTTTTGAAACGTTGCATAGCCTGGTTTTTTGCCGTATCATAACTTTCAAGGGTGGAGCAATTGCGCTTAAGGCGCAGAAGCTCCCCATACGGTATGCTCTTAATGAGGCTACTAGGGTGGTGGCTGTCGGCGTGCAATACTGCATTTCCCGCCGTGGGTTTCCTAAAGAGGCGAGTAGCTAGGACATTATCTTCGACATATACCTGGAGATCTAAGTAATTGACTGTGGTGTCACTGATGTTTCCTGTGAACCTTAAATTGAGGTCATTATTATTCAGAGTTGCCACATACTCCTCAGCCGAGGAGCGGTCGCCTCTCCAAATAATGAAAAGATCATCAATGTACCTTGTCCAAAGTACTATGTTTTCAAGCCAATGGTCATTATGATCTCCCCAGGCCACGTGCTTCTCCCACCAGCCTACGAAGAGATTCGTATAGCTGGGGGCTAAGCACGTTCCCATCGCTGTACCCCGTTTTTGTAGGTACAGTTGTCCATCAAAGATAAAGATGTTATTGTTTAAACAGTAGGTCACCATCTGTATAAGCATGTTATTGTGGTATGCAAATTTGGGATGCTTTTGGCCCAAAAACCATGTAATTGCCTTCAGACCATCTGTGTGACAGATGCAGGTGTATAAACTAGTGATATCTAGCGTTATCAGCAACAGATTATCTTCCCAACAGATTCCCTCTATATGTTTGAGAAAATCCTGTGTGTCCTGTATATAGGATGATAAGTTCTTCACAAAAGGAGATAAAAAAGAGTCCACATAGATTGCAGTATTCTCTAAAAGACTGTTGTTAGAAGCAACTATTGGTCTTCCAGGAGGGTTACTGTAGTGTTTATGGACTTTAGGCAAATGGTAGAAAGTAGGCAGTGTAGGTTCTTCACAAAACAAAAAGAGATATTCATCATGATTCAACATGCCTTCTTCTTTCCATTGGCCTAGTAATTGATGGTATTGCATAATACTTTCCACATAAGCACCACGTTGGATTTTGGTGTAACATTCCAAGTCTTCCAGTTGTCTCATCGCTTCTTTTTGATACTGTTCTTTGCTAAAAATCACCATGTTACCGCCTTTGTCCGAAGGTTTTATTTCAATGGTTTTGTCATTTTTCAAGGTTTGTAAAGCTTCCCAATATTTCCTCGGAATGTTGAAATGATCGATCTTTTTCTGGTTTTTTACCGCCAAACTTTTGAGATCATCAATGACTGCTTCGTTAAAGACATCGATCGCGTCAAAAGGAGTCTGAGGAATCTTTCTAGATTTTCTCTTAAAATTGCTTTTGCCTCCAACTTGCGTTATTCCTGCTTGCTCTAAGTATTGTTGGGTGTTCGGGACAGTTGATTCTCCAGCACCCAAACATTCTAAAGCCTGTAATGTAGCCATAGCTTGGAATGAATTGACAGTTGATGAGGCCTCTTGTCTGTTCTCATCCTCCGAAATTATGGGAGGTGTTGATGAAGATTCCTGAGGATTAATTAGAAATATTTTTTGAAATTTGAGTTTTCTAATGAATTTGAACAGATCGATGCGGGTGTTAGCATAATCAAATCCTGAGGTAGGGCAAAAAGTAGGTCCCAGTTCCAAAACCTTGAGTTCATCATGTGTCAATGTTCTTTCAGACAAATTGACCACAATGCGTGCTGGTTGGTCCTTTAATTTTTGTTCTTCTTTTGCCGCTGACTCCTGGTTTCTCTCTGGGTTGGTGGTTCTGCCACCTTGTTTCCTACTCCGCCTTGTTTTCCTTTTGGATTTTTCGATTTTTGTTGAACAGGAACATTTGGTTGTTGCGTTTTTCTTTGGCGGCTCTCTGTGATGATTTTGTACTCCCGAAAAAATGGAGGATCATTTCCATTGCCAGCTTCCGTTGGTCCTCCGTCCCTTTTAGTGGCTGTAGATTCTTCATCCGAGACTTCTACTTCCGACTCGGAAGTTTCACGACCGTCCGTGGCTGTTGTTCCTGCCTTGTTTAACCTTGTTCTCACTTTATCGTATTTTTTAGCGAAGGTTAATACTCGCCCCGTGACATAGTCCTGCTCATCGCGATCAAATTTGTTCTGTTTTCTTCTCCTGATCGTTGTTTCATAACTCTTTAATCTTTTAAGCATATTGTCTTTGAGATCTGTATAGCCGTGGAATCCTGTTCTTTGCTTATTAAATCCTCCAGTCTAGCTATTTCATCTAGAGCTTTCTTTCTGTCGCTCCATGCGTAGTGCACCAGCATTTTTACTAGACCTTTGTCTGACTCAGCTGTATATGCTGCCCAATCTTTCAGCAGCTGGGGGTCCGGGTTTTCTTAGGCTGGCACAGTGTATGTTCTGAGGCCTCTTGGAATGCGGTCACAATCCACATATGCCTGTAGTGAGGTGGCCTCCCACCACTTTCTCAGTTCCCTCTCATGGGCTTTCTCTAGATTCTGGAATAGAATTGTTAAATTACTAGCTGGATTCATGGCTGCAGATGTATTTTCACTAGTTTTCGATCGTGCGCCAGAATTAGGTTTAAACATTCCTGTGGCCATTGCCTCGCGTTCTTTGACGCTCGACATGATGAGTAAACGAGGGAGTCTCTGATGTTATACTTATAGGCGATGTTGGATGGCGCCTTGCTAGTACTTGCACTTAACGTGCGGGTTAGGGAGGGAAGAGGACAGTATCACACCGTAATTTGACCCCTCGGAATGGAAACTTAGAGCTTGTATGTTATTAAATAGTCCGAAGAGCACATGCAGGGACAGTGACTCACCCCGTTCCGTGCTACAGCCTTCCGTCGAGGGCTGAGTCGCGTCGCGCCGATCCGTCACCGCCTGCGCACAGTCCTCGTTTCTGCAGTTTCCGTCTAGATCTCTCCGACAGACAGCGCTCTATTGATGCCACACACCTTCACTCCGATGTATCTCTCGGCGTCTCAGTGTGTTTTGAAGCTTCCGGGCAGACGGCCATATTGATTTCTGGAACAGGACTTCACCGCCGTCGCTCCGTTCTTCCGGGTGCACTCTCTGACGTTGGTGAAACGTTCAGTATTACGATACTTAGCAAGCAGTTGAAGGTTTGCTCGAAATATAAGAGGCACACACGGAGTCTGATTTCAAAAGCAAAGATGCTTTATTCGGTGCTTGGGTGCCCTCTCCCCTCCATATCGACAGACGCGTTTCGCCTTCGCGGCTTTTTCAATGTCGATTACCCCACAGTATGTCATGGTTTATAAACCCACCCATTAATTTCATGGTCATGAAAACAAATGACGTACATATATTCTACCTACTTTGCATTCGCAAAGCGGCGGCCATGATACAGTGGGTGAAAAAATACTGTTATTACTGTGATAAGATTACACAAATAATATAAAGTGCAAGTACGTGAATGAAAATGATATAATATCAAGTTAAAAAGGAGTCAGCATCCACTCCTACCATTAATTCATAATGTACAGGTCTGTTAGATAAACATTCTACAGTTTACGTTTTTTCACATACTAGCATGACCTGTATGCTGTACAAAGTCTTAGTAGATGTCATGACTGTGAAAAAAAGGGGGGAAAGGAAAGTTCCTGAATTCATAGGAGCAAAAATAGTCCCCACATAGTCATGTGTAACTATCTACCTAGTTAACAGAAAAAAAAAATAAAAAAAAAAAATATATATATATATATATATTTATATATATATATGTATATATAAAAATATATATATATTTATTTTAATTTCATTTTTATTTTATGTAGTCCTTTGAATTGATGCCAAGTCATTCAGTAGAGAAAAAATATTTGAAAACGTAAATTGTTAATGGATGGGTTAAGTAGATCAAGCCACTATGGAAAAGTGACCTTATGACTTAGGCCTTATTTATCCTGGTGGACAGCTTGTGAGTCTGCCAGGGCAACAGAGTAAACTACTATTTAGCCCTGGTGAAAGAACTGCCCGCCAGATTTAGAAATGACCACCTAGCTGGCGGTTATCTATTCAGGCATTATCAGAAACCACCATCGAGACGGTTCCTGTCAGTGCATTTTACTGTTTGCTGCAGGGCTGCATAGGAAGGACGTAGCCCTGCAGCAAACAGTATTCTTATTCTTCCAAAATGGGATTTTCTTTTTGAGAAGAAAATACGTAATGCTTCCCTTGACATTGGAGGGTTCTCCCATGGCAGGGGTTAGCATTTGAAAGTTTTTACTGTTCTTTACTGCCATGTTTTGCCTGGTGGTTAGGAACAGCAAACAATTACTACATGTCCGCCGATTTAAATTGGGTGTGCAGACATGTAGTCATTTCTCCAACACCCAGTACTGTTGGAGAAGTTTGGCAACAGCAGAGACAGTGTAGTCTCAGTGGTCACCAAACTTAAAGTCCGCCCACAACTAAATGTGTTGGGAGGACCACTATATTGGCGGTGGGAAACACTGTTTGGGCAGATACACTCCGAGCAGCTTGGCTAGCCCATTTTCTGATGGCAATACCAGAGGGTTTCCTTTTCAAGTTTTATTATCCTTACTTATTAAGTTGGAACAATAATAATAGCATTATTTTCTAATTGGTTGCGTCTATATGCTTGATAGTTTCATTGTCACTTGTTAAATCAAGGGCATCCAGCTTAGGTGCAGTAATGCTGGGCCCATGCTAGGTTTTCAGGATAACCAATGTATATCTGAATATGTTTCATTTACATTCACTGTACTCAAGTTTGTCTTATATGGAGATCCTGAAAACCCAATATGGATCTGAATTCTTGAACCATTGTTCCATTGTCCATATGCACCATATTACCTATCAATTTTTTGTGCCACTGCAATTTATTCAATTCCAAAATGAACTATGCAGGAGACAATTTCAATGCTATACAATATATATGTCTGATAAAGTAGCCCGCCCCACATATTATAAAGATATTGCAAGTCACTGAGGAGCTCTGTGATCATGTAGAGGAATGAGCCCAAAGCCTGAGTACGTTTATAATATCAGGGAACTCCGGGGTGCATTGAAATATCCATATTATGAACAACAGTGGCCACTTTATTTCTTACATCACCTGTTCACACTATCACTCTTCCCGCAAATGCTTACACATTCTTGGTTGTGCTCCTTTATGTGGAAGAGATAGGATCAATCCCTTATTTGAGCAGGTGGTTTCAGGTGCTAAGCACTGCCACTGAATTGGTTTCCAGTGCTTGGCACCAGCACTTAATTGGCAGTACCACACTTACGTCAGTCTCTCACATGGTGGTGCTACTCATCTAATTTAGAAATGAGCAGAACAGCGGTTGTTTACAAACATAAAATACATAAGAAATTACAAATACCTGCCTCCCCAGCCATTCCTTTAGCTTTGGGGACCTGGAAGAACCCTAACTGTCACACTTGCAGGTGAGAGAGTTGGTTAGTAGTTGTTCTGGTACCGCCATTGGCAGTGATGGCAGGGACAAGGGGTGGTGCAAGCTGCAGTGGCCTCCTGGTCAGGGCCCTGGCACTTACTATTTTACAAATTAAGCACGGGATAGGATGTTTGTAAGCATGAAGAATAACATTAGACTCTCTAGTGCAAAATTAAACACACCGAAAAGCAGTTAGATATTTGTTGTATAAAGATATTAAAACCAATTTGTTTGTTTTTTTTATTAGTTTTTTCCCATTTTATGCAAGGAATATATAGTCATCTTATACATACAAAAATAAGCAAAGTCAGAAGACATGAAACATATGCAGATACACATAAGGCAGCAAAAGCGGGCAAACAAAGAGGTAAAAAGAAAAAAAAAAGAGAACAGCATTTTATACCAAAAAACAGAAACTTTTGACTTTTATAATTTAAATCCAATCAGTGACAGGAACCCACATTTTAGCTCCCACTGCGCTCTTCCTTCTCCCCTTGGTCTTATATATGGCTATTTCCAAATTATACATAGCAAGCAATGTAAATGTACAGGAGTAAATGTACAGGAATTTATATAGCGCAAATCACCAAGTGGTTGCTAAGCGCTTGCTTAGGGAACCCGTCCTGGTATTCCCTTGTGAGATAACCCCAGCAGGGTATCCGCAAGGTGAAAGCCAGGCATCCCGCCGCGAGGGGCCGTTGTGGAGATTAAGCAAGCTATTGCCCAGAGTCGCAGAGTGTGAACCCGTGAATCGAGTAGGCACCGGAGCGAGAATTGTCGAGTCCATGGACATTTTAGGACTCAAGACCCCGCCGAGCCGGGAATTGAACCCTGGTCCCGGGCTGACCTCTGCTTCCAGGTCTGCCTCCTCTAACCAGTGAGCCACACTTCTCCACATCCTTCATCCAATCTTGCCTGCCAGCTCGCAAATGACGGGGGATCAGGGTTAATCCAATCCTTCGTGATACATGCACGCACTACTGCCATACAAATAAACAAAAAGATATCATTGATTTGGATCTTGTATGAGCCCCAGTGACTGAATTAATGCCAATCAAAACCAATTCTCCAGTCACAGACACTGGTGATCCCTTTATTAAAGCTAAGAAGCGTTCAATTGACAAAAATAGATCCACTAATTTGGGTCATAAGAATGAACATATGAACTGCATCTGCAGCAATTAAACCACATCTGTTGCATTTAGTCCCCACTGATGTCCCCCATTTAGAGATCTTCCTTGGGGTATAATACATGTCATAAATAGCCATGTAGTGTTGAACACGCATCCTCCCGGTCATCAAAACCTGTTTCGCCAAACTGAAAGATTCATTAATATTAATTTCCTCTTGATTTAACTTCGTAGCCTACCTCTGTTGACATTGCTCAACGTCATCTGGAAGTACCTCAAACAAATAGAAGTAGAATTGACCAATGGGTGTTTTTTTCCCATTCTCTCAATTAAAGGAAATTTTCTAAATTGATATTCTAGACCCGGGCCTAACGTGCTCAGAAAAATACAGATTTGGAGGTATTTAAAGAATTCATGCTTTGCTAAGCCGTATTTTACTTATAACTCAAAGAATGATACCAACTGTCCCTCAACACATAGATACCCTAAGCATAGAATTCCCTTTGAGCGCCATCTACAAGAAATCGGATCTCGAAAAATCAATGGAAGTAACCCAGCGGCAGTGAATGGAGTTTATGCATTTAAATTCGACAAACCCATATGCCGCTTAACCAAACGCCAAACGGAATATGCAGCTTTAAGAATTTTTTTTTTTTTTTTTAAATAACCAGGTTCTAGTACTTTTACCAAACAGCCATTGGCCTCCTCCCCAGCCCAAGTTCGTAAATCGAAGGTCTGTGGCAAGGCAAGATCCTGGCCCTATCACCCACAACCAAAGGACTAATAAATTGCAGAGCTGCTGCCCAGTAATAAAACAAAAAATAAGGCATGCCCCAACCACAGCCATTTTTGGGAAGTAACATCTTTTTGTAAGCCCTTCTCTGCCGCCTATAGCCCCACAAGAATCTAGGGCTAATCCTCTCCAGCCTCTTAAAACAAGAAACTGTAAATTCAAGTAGGATAGTTCTGAACATGTAAACAAATTTTGGCAATACTAGCATTTTTTTAAATGTTAGACCTCCCCTGCAAAGATAAGTGCAAATGGTCTAATCTTTCCAACATTGAGTTCACTTTAGTGAGTATACAGGATTCATATTTATCTCAGGGATTTTATTAATTGGTAAGGAAATTTTGATTCCCAAACAAGTGACTTCCGGGACAGTTGTAATGTTATCAGGAGGTTCGCCACTATTGAGTAGGATCTGTGTTTTAGAGATGTTAAGCTTGTACCCCAAAAAGAGTCCAAACTTATATGCCAATCCCTCAATTGAAGGAAATGCGGAGACAATGTCGCTGGCAACAGCCAGAGCTCTAAACTCAATATCCCGCAGTTGGGCTGGTTTAATATCGATGGATTGATTTAACCTGGACAAAAAAAATCGATGCATAAAGCAAATAATAAAGGAGAGCACGGGCATCCTTGTCGTGTACCACAGCTAATTATGAACAACCCCGATTCTCTGCCAGCAATCCGTATACAAGCAACTGGGAGCAAATATAATCACTTCAACGCTTGGAGCATCACAGGTCCATAGCCCTTCAATCTTAAAAACTCCCACAAGTATGGTCAGGAAACCCTGTTAAATGCCTTCTCGGCATCCAACAGGGTTATCCCAATTGTCGACTGAGTTGTTGCTCCTGCCCAATCCACAAACGATATCAGACGCCGAACAAGGTCTGCAGTATCACACCCTGGAATAAACCCATGCTGGTATTTTGAGACCAATGTTGAAATGATCCCCGATAGACATGCTGCTAGGATTTTAGAGAATATTTTACTATCAGCATTAATTAACGAGATAGGCCTATAAGAAGACGGGAGTAGGGTGGGTTTATCTTTTTTTAAGAATACCGTAAGAGTGGATTTCCGCCAAGACAATGGCGCATTTCCCCTTTGTGCGGCCAAGAAGGTCAACATAATTTGTTCTTTCAGTACCTGCTGAAAGGTACTATAATTCAAGCGGGATCCCATCCGGCCCCATCGCCTTACCAACAGCCAATGATGTTAATGCTGCCTCCACTTCCTCCCAAGTAATGTCAGCGTCTAGTTCTTGCTTTTGGTCATCAGTCAGCTTGGAGATTTCAATGTCTCCACAAAACTCCGCTACTTTCCCTTCAAATCCCAGAATATCCTCATCCATATACAATTGGCTATAAAATTTGCCGAAGACCTCTAGCACTTCATCAGGCTTATCTGAAATGTGTCCCTGCTCATCCTGAATAAGATTGATCCTTTCAGCCACCTCTTTTTGTTGTAACCTTTTGGCCAATAATCGGCCAGAGTTTCCTCCCACCTCATATAACTCTGACCTACATACTGCCATTTGCGCGGCCAGCTTTATAGCACAATTCTGGTATAACCTCATTTTTGGGATAGCCAGATCACTAGACATTTGTTCTAAATCCTGACCATTACTGACTGCCCGCATAAAGCTAATTTCTAACAGCCGAAGTTTATTCATCTCATCCAAAAATTCTGCCCTTAATTTACGCTGTTTATTAACCACTTCCGCGCTCATGACGAGCTCAGCTCGTCATGAGCGACGACACTCGCACGCTGATGATGAGCTGAGCTCGTCATGTAACGCGGCTTTTTTTAAAACGCAGCGCGCAGCGGGAAAACCGATAGCGCGCATGCGGTTAACAGAGTAGCTTAAGGTCTCACCTCGCACACCTGCCTTAAAAGCATCCCACACAGTATGGACTGGGGCAGACCTGCAATTGTTTTTAAAAAAACTCTGCAATCCATTCTATTTCTAATATGATAGAGTTATGGTCTGAAATTATTTTAGGTTGAATATCAATCCTAGCTTGAGTCGATAGCTCAGCCGTTATAAAAAAGTAATCAAGGTGCACATGCTTTTGATGAGGAGCGGAGTAAAAGGCATTCCCTGGGGCACCCATTCCTTTCAACCACCAGACATCTACTAGTCCGAAATCCTTAACAAGACTCCTAAGAGCTTTAAAAACTTTGTTTTTCTTCCGATCATAAATTGCTTGATATGTCAACGTTTCCTCCTAAGTGGAGGTTGAAGTCCCCACATAGAATCAAGGGAGACGGCCAAGCGGCTAGCTCAATACTAAGATCGTTCATCATATCAGGATCGCCTGAATTGGGACCATAAATTGAGCAAATAGTCAACAAAAGACTGTCTACCCTTAACTCACTAATCACCCATCGGCCGCAAAGATCTTTTTTTACACGCTTACAATCCCCCACCCAAATCTTTTCAATATTGCAACGCCTCTCATTGTTGACCCTTGACGCGTACACCTCACAAGTTCGAAGCCCAGATCCCTTAGCCAGCTTCTGTTGTTCCATGCAATATGTGTCTCCTGTACGCACAGCAGATCCACCCTCATCGACTTAAGAATCTGAACCATAATCCCTCTTTTTTTCCTATCGTTCAGGCCACAGATGTACCAGGAACAGACAGAAAGTTTACCCATCGTCAAAAAATTGGTTTACCATAGCTAAAATACTTTGCTGTTGCCATCCCATGAGCCTACCAAATAGTACTGATATAACACATGCAACAAATACATTTGTGATAAATGTATTCACCCACTCCTTGCTCCCACTCAAGTGCGAAGACTCAACTATTCTATTCCTTGCCCCACTATCCCGAACACCCTCCCAAACCTTACCCCCTCTGATAATCCCCCCACCCATACACCCACCCATATGAGGCAAATGGAGAGAAAGGATTGAGTGCCCCCCACCGGCCCCCCTATCCCCCTGGTATAAAGAAAAAGAAGGAAGAAGATTTCTACATTGTATTACATGTATTGCCAGCTTCCCGCTAAATTGTACTAAGAAAATCCTTAGTGGCAATCTACGAGATAAAAATTAACGTTTTATCCTTATCAATAACTTTAAGCTTTGAAGGATTAGTAAGTAGGCCTGTGCCCCTTTCGCTTGAAACAGCGGGCTAAATTGACGCAGATGCCACCTCTGCTGAATTGTAGCTTGACAGTAATCTGGGCGTACAAAGAACTCACATCCCTTCCCTCTCCTCTTACGATTTGACCGTGCTAAGTCATACAAACATTCACGAACTAAAAATGTATTTAAACATATCAGTATTGCTCTCGGTTTACCTTCCGCCCCCCTGGTACCACCCCACATCTGAAAAGGGAATCTGTGAACCCTCTGCAGTTCAAACTCCCACTTCCACTGAGTCAATTCAGGAAAGGCTTCCGAAAACAGATCTTTAACAAATTGACGGATGTCTTTTCCTTCTGTTCCTTCCGGTACGCCAAGTACTCCCAAATTATTCCTCCTTAATCTGTTTTCTAGATTAATTAACTTCCAGTTTATATCGTCCCGAAGAGAATGTAGGGAAGATACGTCCATTTTCTGCTGTAAAATTTCGTCCTTTATCAGGGAAATTCTCCCCTTCGCTTCCCAAATCCTTGCCGACATCTCCGTGCAGGACTAGACAACACGACACACTGTATTCTGTAAATTAAGGACTGCATACTGCATCCGCAGGCCTTCTGCTTTTGTCTCCTCACGGTGTAACATAATAGCCTGATAGATTGTGGCCAGAGTAACCTCGTTCTCTATTTGTTCATCAGGACAGGTGGTCCCTCCATGTAAATCTACACAGACCCCTCTAATGCCACTCAACCCCACAAGTTGTGGTAAAAAAGTATGGTCCAAAATAAGAGACCCATCATTAAATATTACTGCCCTGGTCGATGCATTGGGTAATTCCTTTGTTTCTTTTACCTTTCGAACAGTGCTTCTTTCCACAGAAATTAGCATATTATTTTCCTCTTCGTCCAATGGAGCAGAAATAGTCAGGCTTCTATCATCAGCCCAATCACCTTCAACACTCTCGATCTCCGAGGTGTTAGACACATCTGACATAAAGTAAAAATGTCCGCCTAAATCCCCTGAGTCAGCCTCAATACTCGCGATCCCTTGATGTGATTCAGCAGAGCTCACATTAGCAACTGTCGAGAGTGGGGCGCTTAGAAAGTTAGTTTGATCATCAGTTAAAGTCCTGGATACCAGCTGGAGAGACGCAACATTCTCTACTACAAGATCTAGCTTCTCTTGCACAGAGGTACTGCCCACCTCAGCTTCCCCCATAATTTCCACGGTGCCCTACATTTTTTAAAGGGAGCCTGCACTCAGGCTTAACAAGAGCACGGGTGAATGTATTACTGCTCCAAGTATACCAGGAGCTTTATCACCTTGCGAGGCACACGCTACACTCAATACTTGTTCTGTAGCCGGTGTCTTGTTTTTACCTGGTGTTGGTTTTTTTAAAGATCCCAGGAATGTTTACCTTGGCCACAGTGACATCAATAGACCGAGCAGCTCCTGGGGTGAGAGTCGGATCCTTCTGCAAGACACTGGATCCTTCAAGACCTTCAGAACCTTCGGCACGTCCATGCCTCCCAAGCCTGTATTTTGCGCTATAGCAGCTTGATCCCTTACAGGACCAGAAGCAGGTACTATTGCAGCGGCCGATGCACAAGTCTCCAGCCCCTTAGCAATGGCGCTGGCGTTCTTGGGCCCCATTGCAGTTGTCCTACTCCAACCCGGGTTTTCGAGAAGACGCCACGTCTGTGTCTGCCACACCACAGACGCAGCTCTCTCCTCTCAGCGCCAGGAACCAGCCGCGCCTCTGCTACACCTAAGAAAAAGATGAGCCACAGAATGGTGGGTATGCCGGCGTCCTTCTTGATACAAATGTATCAACAGCCACAGCATTCCCTGTAAGTTGAACAGCGTTTCGATAAAATCAGCAAAAGAGCTCCGCTTTCACATATCTCAGCAGTGACCAGGGGTGTAGAGGGACAGGTTTCGGAGAGCACACGTAGCCTGCCTCACTTGGACACAGCAGTGTCCGCCATCTTGCCTCCTCGCCAATATTAAAACCAAATTAGTGCAAGTCAGACTTTAAAAAAAAAATTTCACCATCGGTCAGAAAGTGTAGAGAGAATTTATCTTTCAAATAAGTACCTTAGGACTGGAAAAATATGAACAAATGAAAAATAATTAAATAATTCCTTTCTGCATATAACTTAATGTAACGTGGACGATATTTCCCAAATAACATAGCTGAGACAAATTGCATTTGTACTTGAGTTTACTCCATAAAGCAGTAGCCCAGGGAGTGCGTCCACGTCTGGTGCTCTTGCGTCCACGACTTCCGGGTCGAAGCTTTCGGAACACAACGGATGTGCACACAGTCACAGGCCATGCGATCAGATAATAGCAAGTTAATGGCACGCACAACTGTAAGAATTAAAGCATAACAATTCCAGGACACATGAAATGGTAATAATAAAGAAAGGACTAAAACAATAATATGCCATCATTACACTGGTCATCGAGAAAAACTGAGCAGATGAAGGAAAAGTAATCTTTCATTTTCATTTTTGCCCTGGGCTACCGGCTCTGGCAGCAGCATTGTGACGTAAAAGCTGAACTGTAATACGTTATTGCTGTTGTGAGGATTGTCATTTCTTTATTACAGGTGACCAGATGCGTCACAAGTTGTCTGCAATAAGGAATTTATAGAGAGGACTTTTTACAGGCATTGCAGGCTACCATGTATTATATATAAGAATACATTATACTTCCTTGTGGTGAATGCATCTTTGTGCTTTCAAAGTAAACACAGACCTTGCCCTGCAATTTTGAAAGTGGTCTCTCATTTAAAGAGCTTATTATATTCAAATCTCATTGTCGGCTCTGGACGAGCTTTGTGCAAAATGTGTCTTTATTTCATTACATTGGGAACAAATGCTCTTAACTGGCAGACACCACATAATTTGGCAGCAAGTTCTAAAAGTCTAAAGAAGTTTGAAGAAAAATTGCTGTATTACATGCAAAAATTGCTTCACCTCTGCTTCAGAGTTCAACACAACCCTCAGTGGTTCAATAAAAAGGAAATATTGCTGCTTTATCATCCTACTTCAGTCATTCCTTTCTTCCCAAACTCTTCCTTTGAAGCTAAACAGTTGATGGATTAGGCCCGTGCTAAAGGAAATGCCCTCTTTTATGTGTGAAAGCTTGGTAATTGCTGCAGAAATCAGCTTAGAGGCTCATAATAATCATATAATCAGATTAGTTTCCAATCCTACCTCAGCTAAGAATGTAGGAGTAATCCAATTCATGCATATTTAGCTAGGGTTTTCCTGATGATTTTGCCATTCCTGCATGCTGCTGGCAGCAGCGCCGCTTCATCATGCTTTTTAACTAGGAAGATATATTTGTTAAATATGGAGGAACCTTCTATTATATGGTGTTAAATATTGAATTTCATTGCATTACCTTTCATGTTAAAATGCATTTCTATACTGTTGGAAAATGTGCTGCAAGGGTAACAACCAGTGCCTAAATATCTATAGATATGTTGGTGTGTGAATGAAATGATGAATGTATAGCTGGGATAAATGACAGCACAAGAACTTTAGCTCATCATAAGCTGGTGGTTGTGCAGATAAGCCGGACAGTTTAAAGTGTCTGCCTGAGGAAATAGCACAGATGCAGGACACAGACCTTCTGTAAAAAGCAGTAGCGACTGCTGCGGGGCAGTAGAAGTGGTGTGGGGAGGGTAGGGGGGGTTTAAAATAAAGAAAAACAGAAAAATCAACTTATTTGCCAGCGCTGCCTCTCCTCTGCCCAAAAAACGAAACAGGAATCACACAGTCTCACAGACTGCCCCAGCCAATCACGACGCTGCTGTCACCATCATGAGAGCAACATCATGATTGGTCGTGTTGTGGTTTGGCGCTCAGACAGGGACTTGGAGCCTGTGCATGTTCTCCACCCAGGTTGTACAATACAGCTGAGTGGAGAACATGCTAAGTGCACCCAAGACGGGCAGCAAAACTGCCATGCACACTTAGAAAGTGCCCATCACTTCTCCACCTGCTCTGTGGGTGCTCTGTGGGTGCCCTAGCCCTGCCTGTACCTAAACAGAACCAGTCTAGAAAAATAGAATGATAATAACATGGTGTTATTATCATTTAAATTTTCCCGTAGGGCAATGCACCTCTGCCTTAGCGGAGAAGCCGCCACTGTCAAAAAGGGTGCAAGAGGCTTCAACATAGAAGTGTCATAAAGCACTAAGGAAACTCTTATAGGTTCATGTAAGAGCTTGATAGTTTCATCATTATCACAGACTCTTTCTTTTACATTATAGGGTACAGCATTAATGGACACATATTAAATCACTTAATCAATTATTTTTTAATTAGCAACCCTCAGTGTAGGTGCTGGATTTTTGCAATAGGATAAACATATTACCCTCCTGTGCCAGCATCCAACATAAACTAAGCATATCCCTTTGGAACGCAAACGCAAGGGCATTGCATCTTCACCAGATTCACGCTCTGAAAATAAAAGTTCTCTTAACCGACTTTATTGGATGCCCTTGTGAAACGGATTTCGAAATGATGTGCTTTCATTGTATGTCTTTTTCTCCAAATCACCTTACACTAACTTTGGTCAGTAGGAGCAACTTCTGTGCTTGCCAGTTAGACACCTTTCCTAAATGGCTAGTCTCAGAACATTGTCATTGTTAAAATACCTTAGCAGTGACCAACAGCTTGCATGACCAAATACCA
Source organism: Lissotriton helveticus (assembly GCF_964261635.1). Taxonomy (NCBI): domain Eukaryota; kingdom Metazoa; phylum Chordata; class Amphibia; order Caudata; family Salamandridae; genus Lissotriton; species Lissotriton helveticus. Next base: position 869,848,587 of record NC_136068.1, on the reverse strand, counting down.
TCATCTTTCTTTTTAGGGTTGGTACGATAATTCTTGTTGAAAAATTATATATTTTTGAGCCCCCGTGGTAGATGTTTACTCTTTTGTACTCACAGACGAAACAATCAATTTCATGTTACCTATTTTTAAATTACGGCATACTGTTCCATCCCTCAGTTATCTTTTCTAGCATGATTTGAGTTCTGAGATTGGACAAGCAAAACAACGAATGAGCCATGTGTCCTTCCTATTTATTTATTTTTGGTTTTACAAGCTTCACACGATGCAAAAGCTTGAAATTTAGAAAAATAGAAGTTGCGAGTCGGCAAACTTCGCAAACACACACACACACACACCCCAGATGCTGTGCCAAATGTTTCTCCTTTTCATCTTCCAAAATCATATTTAAAAAAAAAAAAAAATCTTCTATGCTCTCCTTGAACACCCATAATGTGCACTTGCTGTGTAGTGAATCACAGATGAAGATTTTATAAGGCTGTCCTAAGCAATAGAAACATTCCTAAGCAAGTGCCTAAGCAGCCGTCAATATACCGTGTGACAGACCTTTCAGTGACACAAGTGAGAGCTGCAAAGTGCATCAGGGTGCCCACTGTGCATTGCTTGACAGCGAAGGAAAGCTGCGCGAGAAGCAAAGTGTGACATTGCTCCTTCATGTATAATCCCGACAGTTGGAATTGAGCAGTTCAGTATTTACCGTTCTCGTTACACGTCAGGCTGATATAGACATCAAAACTGACCTTCAGGCTGGGCATTAGCATGTCCCTCTGTACCTAATTTCTAATCCGTGAAATGTTCTTTGTGTTGGCTGCAGACAGTCATTACAGGTATACTCCATGTCCCCCATGCCTTGCCGGTGTTGCAGGAGATACACATGTGATGGCGAATGCTGCATGTTCGAGTCTCTTATTTAATGGGTGTCCATGGCAGTACGTTCTGAACCTCCTGTGCAAGAGATAAATAAATATGAGTAGATGGGAACAGGCCTAATGCAGAGATGCTCGGTCCTGAGTGGTGTGCAGCTGCTGCCCTGCATCCCGGCTCCTTCTGGGAATACGCTGCCAATTGAACCAGATCGCACAATGGTTTCCTGATGTGAACAAGCACTCACTGGGGAAACATGTGTAAGGCCATCAAACTCATTTTCATGTGTGACCTTTAGATATATTTGATCCCAGACCTCTGGAAGTTGCAAAAATACCCCTTAGAGAACAGGTAAGTATACCATTATCGGTCTGCCTGGCCCAGCATCAGCTGCGCGCTACCAGATGAATAAATAGAAGCGAGGGGTATCGAAGGGAGGCTATTTGTAGCAGCCATGTTGGAAGAGTTCAGCACACATAAGGAGCATAACTGTCTGAATCCTAAGCATAGAAAGAGTTATTGTAAAGGAATTGGAGTAGTGTGGCTCACTGGTTAGAGGCGGCAGGCCTGAGAGCAGAAGTCAGCCTGGGACCAGGGTTCAATTCCCGACGCGGTCGATAAGGGTCGTGGACCTTGGTCAGCGGACTCGATAATTCTCGCTTCGGTGCTTACTCTAATCAGGGGTTCCACTCGGCAACTCTGGGCATTAGCTTGCCTAATCTCCACAACGGCCCCACCAATTCCGGGGATGCCTGGCTCCACCTTGGGGACTCCCAGCAAGGGACCATCCCACAGGGAAAGCCAGGACGGGTTCCCCAGAGTTATACAGCGCCGGGACACCCCGTTGCTGGGGCAGCTGTGCGCTTTACAAGAATTTTACATTTATGGCAGAATTTACATTTTTATCTGTGTGCATGCCATTAGGAGAAAGCCAGCATTTGCAGCACCCCAAGTTGGATGTTTCTTTAAATTCCCTGAAGAACCTTGTAATCTCATATGTGAAACCACTCGTATCTAGTTCAAGGTGACTATTCAGCTCAAGTAACGAGTCTATAATCTTCTGTCTACTGTAGACCTAGTGCCCTGTTGTAACTCTTGACTTTCTTAAGGTAGCAAGGCAGAGCAGTCCAAGACCTACTCACGGGAAGTGGTGTGGGCTAGTACCCCAATCTGCAGAAATGCAACAAACAATGCCCGATAAATCATGTCACTGAGTTCTTTTACTCATAAAAGGAGAAGCACTTTATTATGCACACTATTCAATGCTATAGATTAATTTACAAATATATACATGATGGACAAAATGCCATCGATGACACCCTCCTAACTGGTCACACTGCTAATGAGCCCTGAACCATAAAAAATACAATTCCCCCCTCCATATAACTAGACATAATGTAATAGAATGCAGTTGTCATAAGGCTTTGTCAGAACGTCACTATATTCATCAAAGCAACCATAAGTCATGATAAACCAATGCAACACTTAAAACAATTAAGTATCATACTATGTTACAATGACATACATTAATACTTGTAATGATTTCTTGCACAAGGAAAGTTGTGATTTGCACCTGGTAGTGAGCTCCAACCACCAAGAGTGGTTTCCTAAGTCCTCCTGGTCACTAGATTTTGCAATTCTTGAGGAGAATGATTTTTACTTCTCTCTCTTCTCACATAGGACCTGTCTTCTCTCTGGGTGCCTGGCACTTCTCCTGGGACCTGCGACTTCCTCAGCAGCACCGCAATGACCCCAAAGCTGAGTGCCCTCCCTGCCTGCACCCACCAGGTTCCAAAGCCTCTTTCGGTTACTTGCAGAGCACCTAGGGCAGCGATAGTCAGGGCCCCCTCCATCTGGAGGCCACTACACCTCAGGACCAGTCCACTGAAGTTTCAGGGGAAACCTCCAGGTTCCCCCAAAGCAGGTTCATCTCTTCTCTGTCCACCAGGGTATATGGGGGCAGCATCACTGGTCCGGAAGAAACAAGTCCTAGTCCCTGGGTTCCAACTGAAATCAGAAGTCCTTGAGTCCAACTTTGCAGGAGTGATGAGGTGTCTTTTCTCTTCTGACTTGACATTCCTCTTGCATTGCTGCCCCCAGGTTCAGACTATTTTCAAGAGGCCCTCTCTTGTGCTTGTGTTTTAAGTGGGGTGGAAAGATCTAGAAGCTATGCACCTCTGCACAATCCTAGGGCAATTCATCATAACATTACTGGTGCCCCAACCACCCTGCAGAGCATTTTAGGAATTTCCAAATGGAGCTCTCACGTAGTCTGTTTAAAGGCCTTCTCTGAGACCCTAAGCCCTGCTAAAAACTGCCCCACTGCCTGGTTGCTTCCCCCCAAAACTTGGACAGTCCTTTTTGTAACTGCCAACCCTCCACTGTTTCTATTGGGTACATCCTTCCCGAGCCAGGTTCAGTTTGAAAAGTAATTAGGACATGCAGATTCTGTCCCCATCCTCTCTTCTCCCAGGAGCAGGCCTAATTTCTGGCTAATTGCCCGGTTGTGTGGGGAGGCTTTTGAGCCTCCAGCTGGCCAATAGAGTAAATACCGTGACCCAACAGGAACATTCAATGGTCAGATAGGAGCTGAGTGAGAGAAAAATAATTAATCTTGAAGTGCCACGAGGAGTACAGATATGTGGAAATTAATGTCAGATCTGCAGTTTGAGTTCTGTTTTACCATAGCATTGGTGCATCACACTTGTTTCTAGGCCTAAGAAAACACCAACAAACTATTCTTGTTGTACATTTTTGCCACGGCATAAAACACAGTAAAACCCTCTGTATACTTCAGTGAAGCACCGTGTAAGGACCGACTCATAAGGCCTGCTCAGGTTATCACCAGTCCCTGATAGGTCCTTTCTGTGACAGGCTTCCTATGTGCAGATTCCAGGATGAGCCAGACAGTAGTCTCAGCCCACACACGTGTGTCTGCAGATGCTCATGTCCTGCTGTGGGTGACTGGGTTCTTTTTGTAGTAAGCCCCACCTTACTTTTTGACTGGTTTTTGATGCAACATTGACTGAGGTGTACTTGGTCCCTGCTAAGCCGGTTCCCAGTACCAGTGTTATTTCCCTAAATCTATACCATAATTGGCACAACTTAAGCAGCCCCTATAAGTCCCTCTTAAAAGATACCCATGATACTATAGGCATTGGGACTGAAGAGGGTCCACTGGGACTGGAACACAAAATGTGCCACCCCAAACACCGCACACCAAGACAATGCAAACTGCCATTTCTGGCTGCTTGTGTTGGTGCAGAGAAAACTGAAGAGTCGACATTCACACAGATCTGTGTGCCATGCCTCAATACACTGGCCCTCAAGGGGTGAGGGCCAGTGCTCTCAGAGGCCAGGAACAAAGCCTGTTCTGGGCATAGGTGCTTCCCAGCTCCCCAGGACAGGATGGCCTTCCGAGGCTGGAAGCTTCAGAGGCGAAGCCACCTTTGAAGTGCAAGCAAGGCATCTCTAGATAGTGGAGGGTGCCAACCCCCCTTTCTTGTGCCCCTTTTGGTGGAAGAAAAGGCATGTGTTTTCAGCTGGCCCCCTTCTTTGTAGTGTGCCTGTTACCAACAACCTCAGCACTGTGTTCCTGGCCAAATCTGGGATGGTCCCAAACTTCTGGTGCTGTAACATTGGACCTGGTCTTGCTACTTACCCAAATCCAAAAGGTCGACCTCGAGAGCCCACTGTGTGATTTCCTATGCAATTTCCTATTTTCCTCTATTGACTTCTAGTGTGCGGAATTGCACACAACAGTGATTTCTTTTGTGAACTTTGAAAATTCATACCTTAAAAAGTACTGACCTTAGAACGAAGTTCTTGGTCTAAGAAGTTATATAAAAATCAATGTTATTTTTACAATTTGGCATTGGATCTATTCTTGAGAGTGTCTCGTTTATTGCCTCTGAGTACAACAAATACTTACACTCTGATAAGCCTAATTGCTCACCCACGCTACCACAAATAGAGCATTAGTATTTTCTACTTTCGCCTCTGTATACCAATCTTGGTCTCACTTGGCTCTCTGCACAGTGTACTTTGTTTTAGTGCACTATATAGAGAGCCAGCGTCCTACAGCTGCCAGCCCAATGTCTCTTATTCTAGGGGTGCAGCAACTGACCGCGTCATAAAAAGTGGACACTGAAGGATAGCACTCCCAATCCATTTCAACAGGGCTTACAGTGAGTGAGACGCAATTAATGAGACTCACTCATGGCAGAATCCATAAACAAGAAGTCTAAAAAGTGACAAATCCAGGAGGATAAAATGGGTGGAATCAGTTGCTCGCATTTGTGAACGATATCAGAACACTTTCTGGAAAACAGACAACACATCTTTAGGAACATTTATGATGATGTCATGTGCTCCCATTTCGCCATGATATTTCTTTTTAAGTGCAATTTTCTCTATAGATTCTGGTGGAAGTATCAACATTGGAGAAGGGAGCCGTCCTTTTTAGAAACAGAGGTGCTATTATAACTTGGCTTATGATTGACAACCACGTAGACCAAACTCTATTTGACTGAAGAATAAGAGGGCATAAACCAAGTGCCACATTTATTGCCTAGTATTCTCTCACCACCAACCCGAGTACTGCCATTAAATGTGATTGCACTAGCTGTTGCCAGTGGTATGTCTTCCTATTTTCTTTTTAGTCTCATATGCTTGATTTTTCTTTCTGTAGGGTGAATTAAGATTTAAAAACAGCCATGTGTGATATTGCCTAAACCTGTTCCAAACACTGAAAGTGTTATTTTTAATGAAGCCAGGGAGACAGCCTCTTCTGAGTGGTAGTAAAGCTTTGCTTTAGTGCCAGCTTCACGCTGTTACGGCATATTACTAAACAGCACGAAGCGTGGCACAGATGTCGCGGTAGCCATTTTCTTACACCCTGGAAAAGGTCATGTCGCTTGTTATTAGATGCAGTGTCAATATTAAGTGTGTTTTGCAAATAACACCTATCAGTAGGATTTATTGTTGCATGCCGAAGTTCAAGCATTGCGAGCAAGCTCGAATTGTGCTTGCCCTGGGGTCGCTTGGGGTTCAGGGGTTAGCCACATACCAGCAATGCAACGTAAGACATTGAAAACGTAAACAACAAACCCATATGCTAGCACGTGTAACGGCGAATGTTACCAGTGGTAGATACATAAGAAAGCAGGTTTTTTTCAGCTAGAAAATTGTAAACAACATCTTCTTGCGAACAGGCTTCAAAGCTTATTTGATTCAATTAATAACGCACTATTTAAAGAGAACAATTCAGAGTCTGTTTTCTAGCCTTGCCAAATCTGACTGATGGAGCGGTGTTAGCATTTCTTCATAGCTTGCTGTCACTGCGTCCCTAAGATGGAGGACTGCCAGAGACATCAGTAAATATTGCTGGCATGTGGCTTTGGGTGTATGGCACATATTCGGTGGATTTAGAGTGGCTACTGCACATAGTAGTGCGCCAATCCAGGTTATTATTTGGTAAAGGAATGCAAATAGTACACGTGTATCAGTCGTGCGCCCCCCCCCCCCACCACCACACACGCACACACACACACACACAGTGGTCCATAAGAGCTGGGGGGGTCTGCTCCTTGGCGCCAGACCTCTCTGCTCACACATCACAACCTTGTGCTCTCCATATGCTTCTGCATCCATTTTGTGCTCTGCGGACCCTACTCACTTGGCTTTTTCTGTGGTTAGTTATGTTATGCTCCTGAGCCCTGATATTGTTCTGTATTTTCACAAGTATGACACAACTACTGACAGAAAAAAAAATGTGTGAATTTATTTTTATGTATCTGCTGCTGTTTTCTTTCAGTGCTGTCTCATTGTACAGCACACACATGTCCTAGACCACAATGGTAGTGGCCTGGGTTAACCCTCGATTCTATGGTCTCGAGCATTCGCCCTATCTTGAGGAAGGTCCACTCACTCTGTGCCTGGCCTCTTGCTGTGCCTCACAAGTCTGTGTCATAAGCGCAGTTTGTTGTCACACGCGTTGGCGGGCACGCAGTAGAAAGGCAGGCGCCTGGCATGGAAGTGGACTGGCCCGTTCCTCCTTTGAGGTGGTCATGATCATAAACTAGCCAGCTGGAAGAGATTTCACTCTGTTAATTTCTTTAAGTGTTTTAAAGATTAAATGAATATGTAAAAAGATAATTAGGAATTCTTAACAATATTACTTCACACATTCATGCATAATCTTCTGAAAACAGTGACATTCCTTAACCCTGAAAAAGTATTGGTCACTATGAAAAAATGTAGTATTATTTCAAGGGAACATTATGGGCTCCCAAATTAGAAAAAATATGTTTAGATAGACCTGCACAGTAGTCCTTTTTCATATGCGTTGCAGAAGAATTGCCTGCTGTTTGGATAACATTAGGGTAGCACTTTCGTTTAGCTGTCGATGCGGTTAGGGGACTGTGGTTTTTTGCAACATACGGAGCCTCATTAAAAGAGTCCCCAAAATTACTGATTCAAATTGTAGCCCTGTTATTGTACCATTGGAAATATGTGGACTGTAGTGTTACCAAAACCCCTCCTTCTTTCCCCCAGGGATGTCTGTGCAAAGCAGTGGAAACAAAGAGGGGGGGCATGTGTAATTACTAGAATAATTGGACATGGAATTGACACTTCCTCATAAATTCCTAATTTCAAGGGTTCAGCCTGTAATCCCTGTTAATTATACACCCCTGAAATTAACGGGGATTTCGGTATCGTTAAATTCGGGGGCGTGGAATTAACACCTGCACAACTCGTGAGCCGCCAACAATATTGTGCCATACAGGACACAAGTCCTAAAAAAAAAGTGGGGGGACTCTGATGTCATGACAGGAAGTGACGTCATGAAAGGTGGCTTGCACTATCAGACTTATTGCCTCCCCTCGCTCATTCCTTAGATGCAAGTACATCAGAGAAGCCAGCGCCTGAGCAGCATTCTGAATGGGCTCCGATCTCGCTCCAGAGAGGCCAAAGAGTGAATGTGTGGCTCCATTTGCTCCAGTTATCGAGCTCCAGGTAAAATAAGTGGGGGGACGCCGTCCACCCGCGTGGTACCTCGACTCGAGCCCTGGTGCCATATACATGGCTGGGCTAGGTGGAGAATTGTGTTAGGAAGGTGTACAAAGTGTATATGCTGACCAGCCGCGGCCCGTGGAGGGAGTTGCGGTGGCCCTGGGATCCATGGTTTAGGAGGACCGAGATGCACGCACTGAAGTCACTATATGTGTGCACACACATGTATTGTTGTACACATCCAAATTGTAGTTGAATTTGCAAACGCCAGTAGCGGTCGGCAGTAGGTGTTTCTGTAGGGTGGTGACGTGGGCAGGTGGTGGGGCAGGGTGAGGGGTAGTAATGTGTAGATTACGGAGTTTTACAGGTAAGTAAACATTTAAATAAATAAAACGAATTTCGTTGTGCGCACTGCATCACATTTGGTGATGCAGTGCGCGCAATTTATTTATTTAAATGTTTACTTACCTGTAAAACTCCGTAATCCATAAATTACTACCCCCCACCCTGCCCCTCCCCCTGCCCGCGTCACCGCCCTACAGAAACACCAACTGCCGACCGCTACTGGCAAACGCGCAGATCAGGAACAAATTCCTGTGAATCAGGCCTCACACTTACATATCTCCAAATCGTTAAATAGTTACCAGCCTCACGCTCAAATTGTTTCAGTCTTGTAGCAAGTGCAGTTAATACAAAGGGCAACAAAAATTCACTGAAATGTGCTAAAAAAATAAACATTTATATGATAACCCTCACCAGTGCCTTCACTTCTACGGAGAATCAAGGCAAAATAAGCTAAGGTGTTGCCAACAGGTCTGATTTAATCTCCTGAAACTTGCACCCTCATGAGTACACCTTCACCCTGCACTCACAGAGGTACAATTCACTATATTCATACAGACACTCCTCACCCAGCACTCACAGAGGTATAAATCAGTATATTCATACAGACATGCCTCACCCAGCACTCACAGAGGTACAATTCACTATATTCATACGGACACGTCTCACCCAGCACTCACAGAGGTACAACTCACTATATTCATACAGGCACGCCTCACCCAGCGCTCACAGAGGTACAATTCACTATATTCATACGGACACGCCTCACCCAGCACTCACAGAGGTACAAATCACTATATTCATACAGACACGCCTCACCCAGCACTCAGACAGGCACAACTTTCTCCATACTCATTCAGACCAGTGCCCTGCACTTACACAGGCAGTTACGTACTCCTGCACTCACACAATCAAGGCTCACACTCTACTCACCACAACAGACACAGTCCTGAGGCACCAGAGACTGGGCTGCGGAGGAAGGTTTGCAACTATGGAAATGTCAGAACCTAGAAGCAGATGTTACTTCACAAATTCATTCTCGACGTCAAAGAATATGATTCCCACCCAAGTCCTATACAGGCATACAGTAGTTCAGTCCGAGGTTGGGTTCCTCGGCTCAACGAGTTATGATTGAAGGAATTATGCTGTAAGCACTAGACTAGGGACAAGAAACCTCACTCAGGCACGTCCCAAAAGATACCACCAGAGGAATAGTAGAGAATGTCTAGTGTAAGAGGTATCAGGAGGCTGTTTACAAGTTTGACTGACACCTGCACCCATTCTGATTGGTGTATTAAAATGTTTGACGATGCTCCATTTATCAAAAACACTGCACTAGGCTAGACTAGAATTTCGAGTTTCCACTGGGGGAGGGGGGGGGGGATGACTGTACACAATGCCTCAGGAGGGACCATTGTGAATATTCCCAGGTGGGGCTATGGAGCAGCAACCCCCTGATCACAGCAGCTGTATTGGTCTGCGGCGTAACCTCGAACCTTTGTGCTGCAAATACCTTCCTTCCATGCCTTTGTTTGCTTGCGAGATCCCGGAGCCAGCCTGTTCTGAAGTGTAAGAGGCCTCCTGCCTACAGCCTCTGTTCTGTTCTGGAGTAGTTGCCTGCTCTTGCAGTGCCCACCTGAAGTGAGGTTCTTATTCTGCTATAAGTGCTAATTATCTTCCAAGGGGGTGACTGGAAGATTCAGTGCAGAAGTATCAGAGGTGAATGTTTTTCCTTGACCTTTTTGCTCCTCATGCCAGTGAGCTATGATGAAATAGAAAGAACTGAGGGTTGACACCAAGATCAAACCCAACAGACAGGCTTAAGAATCAGACCTTGCCTTGAGCAACCGTATCACCGGTGAGTCGGGGAGCTTGGAAGGACTTCCTCTGGGGCTGCCCTTCTCTGCCTTTTCATTGTAGACCAGTGAAAGCCCAACTCCAGGGTCCTTCTGAAACATTAGTAACTAACGGCCACATGCATCATTGTTGCAGTTTGCGATTTCTTAATTGCGAAAATTAAGGAATCACAATTAAGAAATCGCAAAAGGCTATGCATTAAGAAATCACATTTTCTTTTGCGATTTCTTAAAATTCCTTAATTGCGATTCACAATTTGCGAATCGCAATTAAGGAATCCCTTCCCATTGATTCCTATGGGCCTAGAGGCCCCTAGGAATGAATGGGAAGTCATTTTCAATTTGCGATTAGCAATTTGCGAATCGCAAATTGAAAATGCAATTTCAAGGGTGCAGCGGGGTCCAAAGGACCCCCCCCCTGCACCCCTGAAATATAACTTTAAGTGCATTTTTCACACACACATGCCCCAAGGGCATGTGCACTTTTGTGCATTTTTTAAAGTTTTCGAAAATTACCATGAAGGTCGACTTCATGGTAATTTACCGCTCCCTATTTGAGAATTCGCAAATTTAAAATGATCATGCATTGCATTTAAGAAATCAGAAATTGCGATTTCTTAAATGCAATCGCAATTTTAGAAATCGCAACATGATTGCGATTTCTAAATTTGCGAAAAACATGATGCATCCCAATTTTGTCAATTGCATTCGCAAACGGCCAAAAATTGCGATTCGCACCGTTTGCGAATGCAATTGACGATGATTCATGTGCCCGTAAAACTTGTGAATTTTCAGAGCAATTGTTGTAATTTCATAGCACTGTAATCAATAGATATTTCTTTAGCAACCCTCAACATTGCACCTTTTATCAAACTTCTCAGGGGAGGTGGGCGAGAGAAAGAGGTCTAGTACCCTGGGAGGCTACTGTCAAAGGAGTAATTTCACCACCTTACAATGCCCAGATAATTCATGGTTTGGATAGCGTTTGCTCACGTGGGACTTCACAGCCAATGTGCACACATTAAAATTCGCTGCATCATCTAGATGTACTGAAATGACAGACACATGTTGAGAACAAGATCGCTAATGACTGGTGATCACCTTATGACCATCATAAACACCATTTACAAAAACAAATGACTGTGAGTGTTGAGTCATTACGTCAGGTAGTATCCCCCTGCAGCCAATAGGAGTGGAAAAAATGCTCTATTTGATTGAAGCCAACATAATCTGCCCTATCAAAAGCTTTGGTAAGATCCATAAATATTTGGACTGTGCTAAAGCCCCTCTCGGTAGTACTTCTTAAAGCTCTTTTTATCATAAGGTTTGCCAGCAGCTACACCTGACCTAAAACATGAGGACAGTTCCTATTGTTTTTCCTTTCAGAGTAGCAAAGTTGCAACTCAGACTAATATCTGCCCCTAATCGGAAGTCAGTTTTAGTTAAAAAATGGTTACTTCAAATGGAGACAGACTTCTCTCACAAGTGATTACAAACACAAATGTGTGTCACCCTGTGGGTTGCTCCTTAGTCACTTGCATGGTCACCAATGGGCAATCGTCATCTTTTGATAAATGTGCTTTATTAGTTTCTCTGCTCCTTCCATTCCATTCCATGGATTGCATTGCCATAACATGTGCTTATTTTAAATAATAGCAGAATACGCCTAACCAGCAAGTATACATAGAAAAGGTAAGCTTTCCTGGCAAGCAGTGTATTGAATTTAAATTGAAAAATATTACTTTTGTTACTAAAATGCGAGCAATACTTATGTAGCTTTATAAATATTGTCAAATTTTCTAATTTGTTATCAAAAAGATTCCCACTCTAACAAAAGATAGATTGGGCAAACCCCACAAAAAAAGTAATATTGGGCGTCGATTGATATATTAAGTAGCAATTGAATTAATATGGCATCAAAGCAACAAGCATTTTCAAAGCACTACACTATGTTAATTAACGCTTTTCATCATTTCTGAGCTGTATCATGCAAAGATTTAATTTATTAAGCAATATCATTAACTCTATTGGTACAGTCAATCCCCACTTGTTTGAGGTCACATTCAGTTATATTAAAAATGTTGTCATGTGTCAAATCTCAGCAGATGGCGACTTTAGAAAAACAGTGCTAGTGGCAACTTAACAAGCTGGGCGTATAAATTATAATAAATAACCTTCATAAAGCCATGTAAAGCATACCCACGTGAAGAAATTGAGCCTGACCTATTTAACTGTTTAAGCGAGTGGGCACCTTTTAATTGTCTTAGCCTCCTTGTTATTTTATGGCAATTTAGCATAGATATTCACATGATTACAAGAAAATAGAAATTATTTCAGAAAATTAAACATGAATAAATCTAACACATTTTTCAGTTTTCACTACATTTTGAATTTTCTTTTCCCGGAAATTGTATTGCAAGTTGCATTGCCTGCTATATTTCATACATGGCAAATTTCAATACAGTTAAAATTTGTTTAGTGACGCATTAAATACATCTCACTTCAACTTGAAACCAAACCCATTTTTTCATGTTTGTGTGCAGTCTTATTGGGCAAATGTAAAATCAGTCACTTCTTTCTCCTCTTTTAGAGCTGATGTGGGCAGTGTATGGCTGGCCACCTTCAGCCACTTGTGTTTTTGGTCTGCCCTCTTCAGCAACTGTTTGACAAGGGTGTCATTCACATATTTTGGAGCAGGAGTGAGGAATAGTTCTTTATCATCATGATGCTGTTTTCTGTGACATGTATAAGTCTGCCTATAAAGTCTTTACAAGCTGCAGGGCATGAATCATAAATCTTATATGTTCCCATCAGGTAGGTTCTGGGTACCCCCGTGGGCTGGCTGCAGTGTATGTGAAAGATAGGACATGTCCTGATTTACGTGACATGTCCTGATAGTGAAATACTGTGTATTTCGTTTTTCACTATTGAAAGGCTGTCTGTCCCTTAGGCTATCATTGGAACTGTACTGTATAACATATTACATGTATAACTTTCAATAGGGGCAAGGTGGAAAAATTGAGTTTTGGCTCTCTGAACTCAGACGTTATTAACAAAGTTTTGGTAAAGGTGATTTTTAAATTTTTGAGTTTGAAAATGTCACTTTTTGAAAGTGGGCATTTTCTTGCTTTACCATTCAGTGTGCCTCTTACTGTTTGTGTATTCAGCGTCTGGTGTTGGACTGACAGGACCTGGAGATGTGCATTCACTCTAGACAGTCACAAGGGGGGGTTGAGTTCTGTACTGTGTTGCCTGGGTGACTCGTCACTGGGCTGAATAGAGCTGGTCTGCATTTAGAGTGGTGGGAGAAGTTTTGCTGGCACCTGAATAGGCTGTGTCACCTTTGCACAATGCTGTCTCCACCCCCTGTGGTTATGCTGGACCAGGAAGGACAGATCTGGTTTAGACTGAGCTCAGATACTCTGCTAGAAAGAGAGCAATGGAAACATGGGATATATGCATTTGATCTAAAACCCCAAGACTTTAGATTACTTCAAGAAACAAGAGAACCCTGCCAAGAAAAAAAGAAGAAGACCTGTGTGAGAAGCTCTCCCTTTTTTGAGTGAGGAGTGGGTTGGCCTGCAGTTGCTGCTTCTTTCTGTGGTGGAGGAAATGGACTGACTCTTTTTGTCCTGCTGTGGCATGCTGCTTGTGTAGCATCTCTAAAGTTGTGTGTGTGCTTGCCTCCTGTTGGAAGTCTCAGGGAGATTAAAGACTTCAGGAAAGGTCCTTGACGATTCTAAGAGTAACCTGTCTAGAAGGAGGGCTGAGAGCTATGTGAGAAACGCTGCCCCTGACTTGAGTGGGGGTGGGATGGCCTGCAGTTGCTGCTCCTGTCTGGGATAGGAGAAAGGACTGGACTGTTCTTTCACCAATTGGCAAAACGTGTTGAGTCCTGTGTTTTCCATCTGAAAAGAGATCTAGCACATGGAATATTGTGCATATTAGAAACTTCCTGGGGCTTTTACTTTATTGGATGTTACCAGTGTGCCTTTTTCTGGGGCGAAAAAAGATCACCTGAGGCCTTAATTGCTGATGCCCCATGTATTTTCAGTGCTTCCAACATCAAGCTCATCGCTGCAGGCCCGAGATCAGGGCTGAGCCCCACCCTCTGTGGCACAAGCCTAAGAGAGGAGTAGAAGTCGAGAGGCGCTGCTTGTCAGTGGGAAGGAGTCACCTGTGTTGCAAGGTGACCAAAGCGGCTGCCTGGAGTTCCTGACATCACCGACAGGCAGAAGACATGAATGTGTTGTCATCTGTAGTGACTCCACCCATAAAGGGCCACGCACCACAGAGAGGAAAAATGACTCCTGTCCCCAAGACAGCAGGGAGACCTCTGTGTGCAGCAGTCAGGAGTCTGCTGGTTGCCTGGTCTGTGTGATACCCGGTCCTGATCAAGCGTCTACACCCTGTACATCGCAGCTGCACCACACTTGCAGGCAATTCTGCCTACGGGGAACCCATGGAGGTCTACCTGCTGACGGTGGTGGGCATATCTGTCCCCCATTCTGAGCACCACCTTAGAGGGCATTGATTTTTTTCGTGTAGGCATTACGGGGCATGGCTTGCCCCATTGGTCTGAGAAGACATTCATTTTGGCAGATGCGCCATGTGTCTGTGGGCAGCTGACACTCACTTTGGGCCATTGTTCTTGCAGGCATCACAGAAAAGACCTGGATGGAGTCCACCCATTCGGGGATGTTAGAAAATCCCTGAAATGGAGGTATGCCATTTAAAACCGTGTCCTGCTGCAGGAGCGGCTTAATATGTACAGTAACAGTTTTTCATGACGTTTTTATTACCGGTGCAATCTTTAAGTGGTGGCTTTATTGCACTAACTGTGCTGTTATGCATACATGTTTTCATGATGATTCTTATGTACAACTTGAAAGTATTGCTTCAGTGCACTTAATGTGTTATGACAATTGCTTTATCGCAAAGTGATAAATGGTCTATGTTTTGTTATGGCAATTGCCTAGTGTCGTGACTTATGTGATTGTGGTATACGTGTTTTTTTTATACACCATGAGACATTTTTATATAACATTGTGTGGAGTCTCTTTTGTGGTGTGCCTATTGTGTCACTGGTTTGTGAGTGTGTTGCACAAATGCTTTACACATTGTCTCTGGGATAAGCCTGACTGCTCTGGCAAGCTACCAAGGGAGTGAGCAGGGATGATCTAGGGTGGGAAACTCCCTTACCCTGACTAGAGTGGTGGGATCTGCCTGGCTTAGGTGCATACCCTAGCCAACCAGAAACCCCACTTCTACCAGGAAAAATCTGCGATGTTTGGGAATTGGCAACAAAATATGTCAGCATTTTCTCATATATGGTGGAAATCTGGAGATTGGGTTCATATGCACGAAAGATTGAATGTGTTAAAGAGTTATGTGGAAAAAGCAGATGATACTCCAAAAACCTTTTAAGCAATAGCTTGCGAGGGTTACCTTGATTTTAAGTCAAATCAAGCTAGTGTAGAGAATAGTCATATGACCCAACTAATGGACAGTGAGGGGACATTAACGGAAGACAAAAAGGGTGGCCTACGAAATGTGAACAAAATACACCTCAGTACTGTGCATAAGGAGTATTATTTACTGTGTTGCAGAAACCTTACACCTATTTTGCTGCAAGAAATGCTCCCCACCCAATTCCATTTCTTGCTATAGTAGTTGATTGCAAAACTGAGTGATAAATCCTTACAGTCTTACTATAGATTTCTAAGTGAGAAACATAGACAACAGGTAAATGTGATCGATATTACAGTTAGGTTTTAAAATCAGATTCTCTGTCACACTCTTCCCCATTGAATTTGTTGCTAGGTTAAAGTATTTTTCTTTTTTATTTATAAACAAAATATGTCAGTGTGTCACACATCATTCTTAAGAGCACAGCTCACATAGAATCCCAAACTTAAGTAAATAACAATATAAAGTAACAAAAACCCCTCTTGAAGTGAAGTATACCGCATAATTTGCTAGGTGTACTTCAAATCAGCATTTCCCTTTTCTTTTTTATTTGGTTATTGTCAAAGAGCTTGAGTATGACCTGGCACTGTAGGTAAGTTGCTTGAGCCCTCTTTGCTGAGATATGTGTATAACTTGCAAGTCACAGTGTTGAATTCCAGAAAGATCCACACAGTATTTCTTCTTTCTAGAATTGACACACGTTATTAATATCTGTCCCAAAAGGTTAAAGTCTCCTTTTTGTCCTTTCACTCTGGTGAGTCATTGGTTTGTATATGTGAGACAGCACAGTGTGATAAATGGGCTGCTGCAGCAGTGGACACTTGAACAAATGAACAGTGAGTGACCTACAGGTGCTGCGGCACAGGACATAGTCAGCTACCTTAGAACACATCTCTCACAACTGCCTTAATTTGAGAGTTTGGTGTTGGAAATATTGTTGTATGTCATTACTATTTCACGGGTGTTGTCGAATACACATTGCTGTCTATCACTGCGCCTCTCGCATAGAACCTCTATAATGATATAGCGCTGTATTTGGCAAACCCAATGGTGCCTGTGGCCCTTATCTGCCATCCAGTTCCGTGTATCCCTGGTGCATTTTCTTGAATGTCCTTTGTCACTTACCTGCTTACTTCAAAACTCTTGTAATATAACACATCAAGGTGTGTAAGATTTTATTTTTTAGGTCAAGGAGAATATGGATTTTTTTCCCTTTGCTATACGTCTATGTGACAGCATGGTGACAAGATGAGGGAAAGCTCTGAGCCGGGATAATAATACAGTGTGACAGCATCATGGATGATATGCGGCAGCGAGAGAAACAGGAGAGGTTTTAAGATAATTCAATGTCGAGGAAGCAACTGCTGATGTCTTCTTCGAGCTGGTTGCTTTAGATTCTCTCTTGGAATCCATAAAATAAGAATTCGATGTTAAGTTATTGCTAGACTCTTCGGATTAGTTCATCCACGTCACATTCATTTTATTGATTGTTTTTTTCAAGGCATATCTTCAATCGCTCCAACATCAATCCGTCCCGGGTTTTTACAGGTGCTGAAGGACCGCATTTGTGCTGCACTTTGCTGCAAGAGGTTGTAAGTGAAGGGTCTGCATGCAGGGCCGGACTGGCAACAAAAACGAGCCTTGGCTGACTGCTGCTCGACCGGCCCTGGGAGTGGTGAGGATGGATGGGTGCTAGTAAAAAGCTCGGCTCCCGCTTGGGTTTCGGGGGCATTGCTGCAAAACCGTCCCACAATGACAAAATCGCCCCCCAGCCAGAAAACCGGCCTCCACCTCTCCGGTGAAATGCCTGGTGCCCACTACGGCCAGTCCAGCCCTATCTGCATGACTGACTGTCATGGCAGTGGCACACTTGTGATAGGAGCATGTGCACTCTCGTGCTGCCACGGAGGGTGGTGCAAAACTCCTCAAACTCGTAAGAGTCATAGTAAGAGTCTTTGAGCCAAAAGCAGGTGAACTTCAGATGAGGTAAGTATTTAATAAATGAGAGAGCTGTTTATTACATTAGCCTTGTGCTCTATTGAAATATAATGGCCATTGGATATCGAGCATAGTATTTTTGTCCCAGTTGTTGCACTGCTAGTGGTTGTTTTGTTGAATTGATTTTTGTGTATTTGCTTGCTCTTACATTGTCACTGCGGATCCTGAAATCATACACATTTGTCTTTTTGCTGGGTTTCTTTGTCGACACAATAAGGCCATATGAGGAGCAATAACTTTGCACAAATATTTGCATGCGAGGACCAATTCATCGCAATTACATAGCCATATTGCCCTGATGAGCCTCAGTAAATATCCACGACTCTTCCCCTAGAAGCCACTTGTGTATGAGGGATTATTTTTTTCTTAGTGAGGGATAGAAAGAGCTTCATGATTTGACACTGAATCTTCAGATATTTTATTTTCCCCTAATACACACATAGAGCCATTTGCTTTGGATATTGCTCATAGTTCTATGCGAAAAAGATCCTGTTACAACACACTGACATGTTTGATAAAAGAGCATTTGACAAATTAGACCCAGATTTGCAAAGAGTTCAAGCCACACAGCGCATCAAGTAAGCAGATCTACTGCGTTGTGTCAACAGGAGGGAGCTCAACTGTTGCATATCTACTAAGAAATGGTGCATTTCTGCTCTCTCCCTACGCTTTCGTCAGCCATGCATTAAAACAGGCTCCCTTGCGCCATAGAGCAGGAGAGCCTACATTGTGGTCAGCAAAGATATAGTGTGCTTTAAAGCATTTCCCTGTTTGTAGAATGCAGCACACATGCAAAGAGGAAAAAAGGAAGAGAAATGAAAACATATTACCTCGTTATGCCTGTCTCAGGGAGGAGCAGGATTTTGGCTCAAATCCCTGTCTACAATTCTTTGTAAATAGGGATTTCCATCAGTACTTATGTGTGGTTGCATGGGAATCCCCATGCACCACCCATGTAACGCCAGTTGATGCAAAGTAATATGAGGCTGTGCATTGGGGTGCCATACATTACTTTGGGTAGCTATTCAAAGCAAATCACGACTTCCACTGCATTGTAAATCATACTAGTAGACTATGTATCTGGTCTGGGTTATAAATTAAAACAAACCAATGCAAAGGCTTTGTAAATCTGGCCCTTGATCTTTAGAGCAACAGATATAAAATGTAAATAGTGCTAAATCGCCACATTCAAAAAGTGATATAAATAGTAGGTGTTTGTTTGAACAAATGTAATTGTACTGAAAAACAAATGAAATGGAGGCAATTGTACTGCATTGGCCATTCAATAGCTCTAATGGGTTAAGCACCTCTGTTTTATTTGCTTCACTCTGCTTCTGGGATGCTAAATCATTTCTTCTAGTTGTCTGCTCTTTCACGTATGCAAGCACAAGTGCTCACCTACCACAAATATTGTAATGTGGATCCTGTAGGTGGCTGGTATACAAAGTAGGGTTCCACAACCCTTCGTGGAGATCACCTGTAGGATCTTGTACCAAATGGAGCGGTGATACGCCCTTCACCCATTACATCATAAAACTAATACCACCAACCACCTTTCAGAAGTGTTCTTCTAGATCTTTTTTCTCAATATGAACTAAACTTCTTTCTATTAATTCTCCGTCTGGCAGCCATGTTTGCTGGATCACCTTTCCAGGTGCAGCATATGCGCCACCTAGATTTGCTTGCAACTTATTTATTCTCTAACTTACAGACACATGAAAGAAAAGGTTTTATCTGGTGTCTCTTTCGCCCACTTCACTTAGGAATACGAGCCAATGACACTACTCATTTGGACAGAGGCATCTGGTCTTCTGAAGTATCCCACTTCCTCATGACTGCCTGACATCTGCTTCCTCACTGAAAAACAATTTGCAAGCATCATGACTGCTGAGATGAAAGCCACTTCTGGATCAAATAAAACCTGACTGAACAAATGATGGCATTTCAAATACTGACATTTCCCTTATTAAAAGTGCTACTACTATTGCTGTTATTTTCTTATTATTTCTTTTTCTCTTTCTCCTCATCTTTTCAATCTGTTTTTTATTTTGTTTTTGCTACTGTTGCATTGTTCTCCAGAGCCGCTTGCGGTGAAGCTCTTCTTCACCATGTAGTACTTTACATACTTAAAAATGTCTTAAGTAATTCACTAAGGTTAACCAGGGGTTGTAAAAGGGACAAGGTACACACCCAGTGGAAAGTACAGGTATGAATTGCAAGACAATAATAGGGAAACAGGAGTGGAATAGAGCGGTTATCAATTGGAGAAACAGCGTAGGGCAGTGCAACACATGCATGCTTGGTGTGCCTGAGTGCGATGGGGATGATAAACACAGGGCCAATATGTAGAAAAAAGTAGGCATAGAGAAGAGAAAGGGAAAGGGCAGGTGATAGTAAAAGAATTAGCAATTCAGAACTTTAGAGGTGGCCTAATGGATCACATTATATAGATACTTTATCAAAACAACAGCGGCTAACCCACAGGACTCATCACAGACCAGTTCCTGTGTTCTATATTCTCATATCCCTTGTGCATATTTAGTGAATGCACAGGAGCCCGGATCTAGATCTTAATTAAGGTAAGAGAATGTTGTATGAAGAGGAAGAGAGGTTCTCAATAAAAGTTATGTTTACTATCCTAAACTAAAATAAATCTAAAGTTAAGGTGTTCTTTGAAACCCTGACCCTCAATGCCCTGCTTAAGACCTTACACAATATGTAGCAGATGACATTAGAATTAAAACCATCCTTTATTTGACATTGCATCCTCCAGAATAAACCTGTATGGAATAAACTTAGCCCAAAAGCCAAGCATCACTTTGAGACACAGAACTCTAAAACATAAGGTAAAACATAAGGCCAAACATGCAAGGCGAGGGCAAAAGAAACAATGTTGTGCTCACATCACACCATAAAAAATATATTTCCTCAGAAGGAGCAATGAATCCATTGATAAGCGTCCCAGGAAAAATGGTGAATTCTTAAACAGTGTATGGCTTTAAGAATGTTGCAATGGTCAGAGGGGGAGTAGCGTTGAGAAAGGTGGTATGAATCTGCATATCGTTATAAAGTCATTCTTTTCAGGGGTTGGTGATCGCTGTCTGCTATAAAACTCTAGGTTTGTGTATCAGTCACCTGCAGTGGGGGGAAACTGATATTATTCGTCTTTAGGTTATACGTCAGTCCACAAGCTTGCAGGCACTTATTCTTATACAAATGTTAGAACTACAAACCTTTCTTCTTGAATTATGCAGTTTGCCCGGAAAAACAAAGAATCAGCAAGGAAATAAAATAGTGCTCCACTAAACCCTTATAACTTTTAGATAAGACGTAACTGCTTTATGAATACATTTAATTGCTATTTCTTTACATTTCTCTTGATTTAGGTTTTATGTCACTCAGATTTTACACATTTTAAATAGTAGTTCGTTTTGATGTTCTTTAACAATAACAATTACTGACAACTTGTGCTGTAGGCATGACAGCACCTTCATTATGCATACAGGTGTTCCTGTCCTTTTTTTCTGAATAGATTTGACCTGCCCTGTTGGTTTTTTCCCAAAGTAAACTAAAAAATCTGCGCAACCACGTTTCATTTTGTTTCCCCGGGAGGGCGCAAGACTCCCCTGGAGCGTCAGCATTTCCCACTAACCGAGAAACACGTTACTGAGTAAAAGCCGCAGCCCGTGGAGGGAGTTTCGGTGGGGGAGGAAGGCGGGGCGGGGGTGCTAAAAACCGGTATATGGATAATTGGAGGTAAGTAAACAATTTAATAAATAAAACGAATTTCGTAGCGCGCCCTGCATCGCAAAATATGATGCAGTGCGCTACGAAATTTGTTTTATTAATTAAATTGTTTACTTACCTCCAATTATCCATACTCCGGTTTTTAGCACCCCCCCAGACCACATTCCTGCCCACCGTAACTCCCTCCACGGGTCGTGGTTGCTGAGTAATGGATGGCAAGATGACTTCGAAAGGTCCTTCGACTGACCAAGTAGAATAGGAGAACTCACATGATTTCTACAACTATTTGGAGATTTCTAGCACCAAACATCGGATAAATAATCTTTCATACGAACCAGGACAACAAAAATACATTCTGTTCCACACAAACAACTTTTTACTACATATAAAAAAAATACGACTCGGTTCTCTTTTTGAATGGCATAAAATGTGAGGGTTATGAACGACTTTCACAATTAAATTAGGATTTGTGGAGAATCTCATTTAAAAACATCTTGCTAAAACAAAAAATAATTTCAGTACTCCTTTTTTTTTAAGTTCAAATAAAAGCTTTATTGATATAACAGAGGTGTCAGTACATCAGAAGAAATGAGATACATAACCGTCAAAAGGTAGGGTAAATGAGGTAACAACAGTAAATATCAACAATTGAAAATTATAGGGGAGAAAAAAGAAAGAAAATGAGGCTAGGGATAAAAAAATATATATATAAATGAGGCTATATACATGGGAAGATGCATCATAATGTATACATAGAGAATTGAATACTAGAGAAAATAAAGGAATGAAAGGTAGTTTAGGGAGGTTTAGAAACCTCTTGCTGAAAAGGGGATAAATGTGAGGAACGTTTGGCACAAACATCAAGGTACAAGGTGATGGGAAGCCAAAGGGAATGTCTTTTCGGGGCAAGTTTAAGGGGATATACAAATGCAGTATCAAGTCTATGGTTATAACATACATTGAACCACCAAGCTTTGAGAGTAATGTCATTTGAATTTTTCCAGTGAACAGTAATCTGTTGGAATGCAACAGCTATTAACAAATCTATGATTTGAACATTTGCATCAACATCAGTCCAGGAGGGTGAAAGTGAGCCAAGAAAAATATCAGTAAAGGAAAAGGGGATAGAAGTATAAAATATAGTATTAATTTGGTCCCAAACCTGAGTCCAAAAAATGCGTGTAAGAGGACATAGAAAAAGCATATGAAAGAGCGTGGCGTTGGGAAGGGAGCAGGACCAACAAAGGTCCGGAGTCGAGGGGAATCTCTTCTGAAGGAGAGATGGCGTGTAAAGGAGTCGATTATAAAGAAAGAAAAGTGTTTGTGTGAGGGAGGCAGCGCTAGAGGATTTGCGGAGCTTAGTCCATATTTTATCCCAGAGGGAGGTAGGCCAAGACGTGTCGAAATCAGACTCCCACTGCTCTTCTACTGTAGATTTCGGCCTAGGTGAAAGAGGTTTGTGAAAGGAATGGTAAATGGAAGAAGCTGAAGGGTTGGAACTCAATAGGGAATGGAGTGAGGAAGTTGGGTTGGAGGAAACAACGGGAAGGGGGGAATGAGAAAGGGAGTCATATGCGGACATAACAGCAGTCCTGAGTAAGACGAATTTGCGAATAAAGGAGGAAGGGAGCGAGAAAGTTCGACTGAGGACAGAAAAGGATTGGAAATTAGACCCATGAAATAGTTGGGAAACCCAAATGAGGCCTCGTTGTCTCCAAGTTTTCCAGAAAAAAGGTTTCTGATTAATAAGAATACTGTTGTTATACTAGATGGTGGTGTTGAGAAACTCATTAACAGAGGAGGGAGGGTCTGGAGCAAAAGCTAAGAGTATTTTCGCAGTATATTTGTGGATTGGGGTAGAAACGAATTGGGGTTTGCGAGAGAAGGAGAGATATTCGGCAAACGAGAAAGGAGAGAGAGAGAGACGTTCGAGTACAGCCCAAAGGGGAAGAGGCTCGGTAGGATCTTTAAGCCAGAGGGAAGCTTGTTTCAGGAGAAAAGCTTTATGGTATGCAGGGAAATTTGGGAAATTAACCCCACCCTCTGATTTGGGCAGACGCAAACGCAACAAAGACATGCGAGGCTTCTTACCAGACCATAGAAAAGAGGAAAGGATTTTGTTAATCTTAGTAAAGAATTTGATAGGAATGGGTACAGGAATGTTTGAAATGGTATAAAGGACAATTGGGGATAACATCATCTTGATAGTGTCAAGACGACCCCACCAAGAGAGGTAGAGGGGGTGCCATCTGGATGTAAGGTCAGATAATTTTTGGGTACATTGATTAAGGCATAGTGAGACAGTATCTGAAATAGAAGAAGTAATATGCAAACCAAGATATTTTATATGAGCCGTGTTCCATTTGAAGTTAGATGCCACAAAATCAGGTTTGAAGGTGAATTTGGTTAGAGGAAGAATTTCGCATTTATCATTATTCAGTTTATATCCAGAGAGTTGATAATAAACATTGACATCGGTAAGGAAGGCAGGGATGGAAACAGACGGTTTGGGAATGAAAAGTAGGATATCATCCGCATAGGCAGCTAATTTGACCTGCGAACTAGAAAGCTGAAAGCTATGAATGTTTGGATTCTGACGCAGTTTTGATAGGAAAGGTTCCAGGCCAGATTAAAGAGGAAAGGGGAAAGAGGGCATCCCTGGCGGACTCCTCTACCAAGGATAGAAAATGACGAAATCAAGCCATTGGCACAAACCGCAGCTCTAGGGTTTGTATAAAGGAAGGAAATGAGAGAAATAAAATTAGGGCCAAACCCAAACCAATGCAGTGCAGAGAAAAGAAAAGACCATTCCACTCTATCAAACGCCTTCTCAGCATCTAAGGCAATTGCGGCAAGGGAATCTTGAAAACGTGACGACTTGGAAAGTACATTGAAGAGGAGCCTGGTATTATCAGAAATGAAGCGTCCTTTAACAAAACCCGATTGTTCGGGGCCAAGAAGCTCTGGAAGAAAAGGATCTAATCTAATGGCTAAAGATTTGGCATATAATTTGTAATCGATGTTGACAAGAGATATCGGCCTGTAATTTTTACAATGCTGAGTATCTTTCCCCTCTTTGGGTATAATACAAATGTAAGCGTCAGAAAAAGTACCTGAGGAAGCACCATTGGTTTTGAAGGAGTCGAGAAGACAGTGTATTTTGGGTATCAGAAGGGTTGCAAAGTGTTGATAAAATTCGACAGTGAACCCATCTGGACCAGGAGCTTTGTCTTTCTTAAGGGAGTGAAGGGCCTTATGTAATTCGCGGATGGTGATGGGAGATTCAAGGGTGGAAAGGTCAACGGGAAAGTTGGGAGGGGGTTGAATGCTTTCAAAGAAGGCAGAAAGAGAGAGAGCAGAAGGTTGAGTCTCAGAAGAGTAGAGTGTAGAGTAGAAGCGAGAGAATTCTTCCAAGATATCAGCATCTTTATGTTGCAGGATTGAAGGAACATCAAAAACAGACTCAATATTCAATTTGTTTTGCTTAACTTTCAAATAATTAGCAAGAACTTTCCCCACCTTATTCTTCCCACCATAAAATTTCGAACTGGATTTCAATAGGTACAATGAAGCATCTTCAGTGGATTGTTTGTTATATTTCATTTTGGCATTTACTAAAGCCGTCAAACTTTCCTGAGTGTGGGAAGTGTAAAAGGAGTGTTCTAGGGATTTGATCTGAGATAGCAGGTCACTGGTATGGGTTCGAGCAGCTTTACGCTTCGCAGAAACATGTCTGATGATGAAGTCTCTGGCTGCAGCTTTATATGCGTCCCAGATGATGTGACTGGCTAAGGAGGGGTTATCGTTAATAGCAAAAAATTCGGTAGTAAAATCGGTGAAGGAGGCAGTAAATTTGGGATCAAGAAGAAGGGTGTTGTTGAAACGCCACCTCCTGGGTCCAGTGGATTTGGGTAAAATATCAATGTTAATTGTAACTGGAGCGTGGTCAGAAAACATTAGGGGACCAATCTCAGCTTGAGTAAGGGATTGGGACAAGTGACGGGACAAAAAAATATAGTCGATACGTGATTGGGAATGGTGCACCGGGGAGTAAAAAGTAAATTCATTACAAGTTGGATTGCATAAGCGCCAGGCATCGACAAGTTTGTGTTGGGAGATGGCATGTGTGAAAAGTTTATGAGATTTATTAGGGACAAAAAAAGATTTGGAATGCCTATCTAAAAAGGGATCCAAAGGCATATTACAGTCGCCTGCTAAAATAAAATTGTCATCAATATATTCAGTGATACGGGAGGCGAACGCACTCCAAAAAGTAGGATTCCCACCAGTGGGTGCATAAACATTGAGCAGGGAAAGGGGGACACCTTTGGAGGAAAGTTTGACAAATAACCATCTGCCATCAGGGTCAGACTCAAACTGTAAAACTGAGTGAGAAAAAGACTTGCGAATTAACAAAACAACACCATTTCTCTTACCATCACCAGGAGCAGAGAATACAGCCCCCACCCAACCTCTTTTAAGCTTGGCAGCTTCGGCGTCAGATAAATGGGTTTCTTGCAAAAAGGCTACATCTACATTCAATTTAGCTAGATGGGAAAGGATCTTTTGCCTCTTAATGGGTGAGTGCAAACCTTTAACGTTCCAAGAAATAATACGTATAGACATCAAAGAAAATTAAGAGGGGGCAGCGTAATAGAAGTAAGGGATAAAAGTAAAGCCTCATAATCTGGAGAAATGAAAAGGAGAAATGAAAGGAAACAGAGAAAGGAAGAGAAGAAAAGAAAGAAAAGAGGTAAGAACGCAAAAGAGATTGTAACAATGCAATAAACCATTGAAGAGGATGAGAGGAACAATATAGAGGAGTGATATAGTAAATAGGGAAGGACATAAGATATCTGAAGAAAAAAAACACCAAGAAAAACAATGTCGGAGGCATCCATGAAGAGAAAAAACGAAGTGGGAGAATGAGTGAGTTGTGGTAAGAAAAAGAGTGCAAGCCAGGAATGAGAAAAAGCAACGGAAAAGAAAAGCCATGAGAGACATATAGAGAATGTGATAAAGTAACAACAAGAAGAAGGATACAGAGTGAACCAAATAAAATACCAAAGAACACTGATAAGGAGAAGAGAAAAAAGGGAAGAGAGAGTAAAGAGCAATCGGAGCGGAACTGACACCAAAATAGTTGAAAAGAGCAAGAAGGGTACACAAAAGAAAACAAATGCAATAAATGTTAACATGGTACAATGCGATGAAGGGGAGGTACGTACAAGGAGTGTTGGAGAGGATAGACAGTCAACGTCGGGATAAAGGGGGAACAATGCGGAATTAACGGGAGGGAGGTAAGACCAACCAACGAAGGGCGAGCACATAAGGCAGCGAGAAGTCCAACCGGAGAAAACATGACGGAACGCTATAGACAATCTGTGGAAAAAGGAGAACAACGGGATTAGAGGGTAATAAAGACCGGGAACATAGATCGATATCATGTTGATAAATGAAAGAACGATATCAGATAACAAGTAAGAGAAATATATAGACTCGTCAGAGAATCTAAAAACACGAAACTAAATAAACATGAGTGAGCAATGAACAAAGTGACAAGGAAAAATCAATGAGAGCAACAGCAGGAGTCATGGTGGAAACGAGGAAAAAGGGTTGGAGAACTCCATTCCAGCAGAACCACAAGAATTCAGAAAACTGCGGAGTCGCACAGGGTCCTCAAAAGTGGTAGTCTTGTTGTTATATGTGACTTTAAATAAGCACGGGTGAAAAAGTCCATATCTGGCTCCAATAGAACGAAGGTCAGGTCGCATATCAAGAAAGGCTTTTCGGCGGGCAGCAGTGGACTTGGCATAATCCTGAGCAAAAAATAATGTGGATCCTGACCAAGTAATACGTGGAGAGGCTTTGGCAGCTAAAAGGACCTTCAGTAAGTCCGTGTATTGAAGGAAGTACATTATTACACCTCTAGGTTTAGTTGAGGGCGAAATAGAGGAGGGGAGTCGTCAAAGCCTGTGAGCACGCTGAATGTTGAGTGAAGTACCTTCAGGTAAGTGCAAGAGCTTGGGTAGAAAGGACTGAAAGAAATCAATAGGATCATTTCCCTCGCTTCCCTCCTTCAGGCCATAAAGACGTAGGTTATTGCGCCTGTTCCTATTTTCAAGGTCTTCGACCTGTTTTTGAAGAGAAGAGATCTGAAGATCCATATGAACAACCTTGGTTGCCGTTTCCTGAAGAGACGAGACATCTTTTTCCACAGTAGAGACCCTGGCGTCCATGTTTGACCAATTGTCGGTAAGCGTTTGCAGCTTAGCATTGGTATCTTCCATGTAGGGACGCAGGGCTCGTATTTCTTCGAGGAGCAATTCAATTAAGATAGAGGAGGAGGAGTGCGAGGGTGAGGGTGTGTCCTTCTTCAACCTTTTTGGGTTAGTTTTGGCTGCTACCTGAGAAGAAGAGGCCTCCATGTCAGCTGTCGCAGTATCAGTGGGAGGGTTTGTAGAGGCTTCTAGATTAGCCAGCGTTGAAAATAACTTAGAGTTCTTGACAAAATTGCGCTTAGGGGTCTTGTCGAAACGCTAGCCATTGAAATGCCGATAAATCAGGCGAAAGGGATAGTGCCAGATGAAGCAAAACAAAATGGCCGCCCACCCTGAGGAGAACAGTAAATGCGAAGCAAACACAGCAAGTCAAGGTCAAAAAATGGAGAAAAGTCACCTGTGCTAATTGAGGGGAGTTCCCATCATGAAATGAGCAGAAACGGCATCAAAGAAGGGCTATGAGAGCCGTTGAAAATGCGTGCGGAGGAATGCACATCTGCGAGAGGCACCGGGATAAAAAACAAAATGGCGGTCGCGACCCGGAGGAGCCGCGACCAGAGTTAAATCCGGTGAGTATAAGCAACGGCGGCACAATGGAGGAGTAAAAACCAGCCTGGATGGTGCCTGGTGAATTCCGACGTCAGGTGCAGGTCTCCATATTTCGCCAGAGGGATGCGAGCCGCCTGTGAACTCCGGTGTGGACGAAGCCGCTACCCGTGTGCTGCCATACGCGTCGGGCGCTTAGCCACGCCCCCTAATTTCAGTACTCCTAAATAGCAGACAGACCTTACTCACTATATGCAAAATGAAGCTGAAAAACAAATCCACACTTGCATTTTGTATATTATATTAAAATACATTTCAATTTCGTGGTTTAAGATCATTTCCTGGCAAGTTGTCCTGAAGAGATTTTTAGAAGAAGACTCATGAAACTAGTGCTGTTCATGTCCAGATTGATTTTGCATTCTCCAGAAAGATTTGTCCAAGAGGGGAAACATCGTTTACATTGCATGCGATAAATCGCATGCCATTACAACACGGTTGCTGTAACGACCGCGTTGCTACATCGCAAACCATTACATCGTTACAACGACTTGCTGTAGGGGGAAGAAGGTGTTGGATTTAAAATCCAACACCTTCCCTACTGTTGCACGGACTGGAGTTGGAATAGTAAATTATACCATTCCAACATCCAGCGCCCCCTACAGCAAGTCATTTTAATGACTTGCGTTGTAATGTTATGCGATGTAACAACGCGGTCGTTGTTACTACTGCGTTGTAATGGCATGCGATGTATCACATGCATTGTAAAGTGGCCTATTTGTCCAAGAGCTACATCATATTTAAAGGCATATATTTGTTTTTGTGTTTTTTTAATGAAAGCTTATAATCTTTTTGTTATGCGTAACAGAACAACTCACACTCTATGTGAAATTTCCCATGTGGCCCTGTGTATAGGTTTAGCATTACTCCTTCCAATTCTGTCATGTCAGACAAACTTTCTCAGGGATAACCCAGATCAGAGATAATAAAGCTGGGGGAAACAAACTGAGCATCTCTCAGTATATTGAAGTATGATAGATAGGAACTTTAATTACGCTATAAAAGCCTGCCTCTAATTTCGTTTTTAAACGCAACTTGTGACGCATCTAGGCATCTGGTAATAAAAAATCCCCCCCAAAAATCCAGTGCCGATGTCAAGTGCCTGCAGCAAGAGCTAGTAGCCGAGGGGAAAGGCAAGTCCTGAGCACAATTAAAGCTGCAGTTTAACAGTCAAAATGATACCTGCCTTTTCCTGCTTCTTCTCTCTTTTTCTTGCTGGACAATGATAAGCAGAAAGGAAATATTTATGCTGCTAACAGTTTTATTTTATACACACTTCAATGGTTCTGTACATTCTGAGCTACAGCGTTTTTTTCTCTAACTGTGACTTGTATTAAACTGACTCTTCTGTATGTTGCAAACAAATAGCTAAATGCTTTCATAGTGTATTTAATTTTACACAACAGATTCTACTTGCATTCTTCATGTTTACAAATATGCTGTCTCTTTCATATGATAGAGCAGCGCACAAAGGATTTAAGCGGTTTGGGGAAAGGAGATGGTGTGAGCATGCTTTGTAGGGAATAAATGACCCCCTGTTCTTTATGATAAGAATACTGCAAGTCACCTCTGAGTTCCATGACCTTCTTATAGAACTCAGCTTTTAGCCTCGTTTCTCTGTATGATCATGGAACTCCTCAATGACATACAGTATCCTTATATTATACGCCACAGGGTAATTATCCAATATATAAAAAGCAAGAATGGGGATCACTGTGAGTACCTTTCTGTGCAGCATGTAGTTTCTTTGTTGCAAACCGTTTTCTGAAAGTCTTTTTCATAGAGAAAATACCTCCATACCTACTTTACTTTGTTTTGTTTCACGTATCTAAGCTACCACTGAACATCATTTAAAAGTTTCATTTTTTGATTCTTAATCTCACAATATAGTCTTCTAGACATTACCTTCTGTCAAAATAAAGTTGCTTGGAACAATCGTAACTTGCTGCGTTTCTGCGAATTCAACCGCCAATCTTTTTAATGATAATTGTCTGGAATAATCAAACAGAAGCAGATTTTTTTCCCATAGAAATCTGATTTATCTTTGTTGATAAATCCATCACAGTTGTGTTCTGTTGAGCAAATATTCATGATAAACTGTGTTAGGTTGGTGGAATGTTTTTAGAGAGCCTGGGAAGAAAAATGAGACATTGATTGTGTTATTATAGCACTTCTATATCATTGGACACTTAAACCTGTTTGTATACAAAATGACCGTGATTTTCAATGCAAGATGTGAGTAATGGAAAATTAAATGTTTTAGCAACCATGTATGTTCGGTGAAAAACATTAGTAGCCTATTAGTCAGGCTGCTTTCCACCAATGTACAAAACAGCCGCTAAAAGCTGGAAAAGCTCTCAGTTGAAGTTTTGCTCTCTAGACCTAGGTAGAGTTAAGTGGACAGAAATATGAACACAAATACATATTCCGCAGAACCACATTTCTACAAAATGTTTACATTGATTTTCAACCGGAATAGGAATATAAAAGCATTTTTCAGACATCCTTCTGAAAAGAATCTCACAGGATGGGGCAAAAGATAAAGGAACATGTTTTTAGCTTGGTTGGTTGGCTCGCATAAACTCACAAAGATTTTCAAAAAAGTTATTTTAATATTAACTAAAGTGTAGCCATCAAAAATGCATTTCCACTGAACTTTTGAAGACACGGAGAAGAGACATAATTGGGAAGTTCTGTAGCTTTTTGTGTGCTATGTTTCAAAACACTTTTAATTTTGCTAATTCCCTACTCCTCTGAAAAGAATTGAATTTTTTTTTTTTTAAGAAAAGTAACTGAAGTATTATGTTTGGTCATTCAACCTATTTCACCATGCTTTCCAGGGGATATAACTTGGAATGAGTTCTTCTACTTTGGACAAGCAGTAGGGCGTATTTCAGCAGACATTTAAAATCAGCATGGTGGCTCTATTTCAAGGAGGTTCACAAATATCTCTAGAGCAACATGATCTTGAGAGGTTTTCTATTTTCTTTGGACTTCCTCCTCCTTCAAAACCGCTTGGATGTGAAATATATTCCCCTCAGATATTACCTGGGGACAAAGAAAGCAGAGAAGGAAAAAGAAATGGGTGATAGGCTTGTCCTGCTTGTTTTTCTATGAGCGGCAGTGATCCTGAAATTTGCCTTCATGGTTTCGTTCAAAATAATACATACAGTTTACCAATGATAACATAACAACAGGTGCAGAAAAGGCAATCACAAATGATCTTCCAAGCTCACATGCTGCAATATTTACAGTCAATATTGCAAGACCTATACACATAATGATTGCAAACAATAACATTTATTAGAAAAAATAAAAAAACATAAAGACACTTTTTTGACCCGGCTTGAGGACCTAATTTAAAAGGCAAGGCTAGTGGGCATGGTATGTTATGTTATTTATTAATTATAGAGGGCTCATTCACTTAGGATTCTTTGCACAATAGAGGACCATTTCAGATTGAATACCTAGCAGAACTATTTGAATTTAAAATGATTGACTAAAAAGAGGTCTTGAAAGACTTGCTCACAGCAGGTACAGTCAATCCTCTCTCCCCATATTTCATGTTCTAGGTTTAAGGGTATCCAACAAAAACTGACCAGTGAATCTCAGGATGTGCAGAGAATGTGATGAGAATGTGATGACTGTATTTGGAAGCCATAGAGTAAGCCGCATTTCCATGAATGGGTTAGTGGACATTAGCTAAAGCTCGTCCTTCAGTGGCAACTGCAGAAGATGTCCTAAGATAGGTGAAATATGGTTGCTTTGCTGTGTATCTTTGGTACGCAGTGCAGCTGAGTTTTGTACCTATTGAACTCATCTCATGTTTTTATCTGGGAGTCTGGAAAGAAGGTGAGATAGTACTAAGATCAGGATCACCATGACGAGATGGGTGAATTCAACATAGAGGAGGATTTCCTTTAATAGTTTTAGTTGCTAGAAATAGACACTTGTAACTTTGGAGGTCCAGTGCACCAGAGAAACTTCGAACTCTAGTATAAACAAAGTTAAAGTACCACTTTGGAGGGCGTTGAGGGAATTCTCATTAGCTGTGGCCAGCTAATGGAATTCCATTTGAGAATGTAATCTTTGGTGAGGAGGAGCTCTTTATTTGCTGGACTGTAGTAAGGACATGAAACAGAGAGTTTTGTACAGAAGCTTAGCTTAACTGAGTGATATGAGTAGTGGGGAGCTTGAACATAAGCAGTGTGTCATCATCAAACATATGGAAAAGAACTCTCATTTAATGCAAGAGCTGGGCCAATGCTTTCATGTAGATGTTAATTAGAAGTGGTGGAAGAAGTGAGCCGTTTGGGACACCACAGGAAGTGGGTTTGGCATTAGAAAGGAGCTAAACAATATTTGGGATTACACCAGAGCTCCCTTGTCCTGAATAAAGGAACTGAAGGATTGGAAGTATTGAAGTCCAGTAGGATTAGTATACTAGGCCCTCTACTGTTGACCAACACTCATAAATTATCTCATACAGATGTTACAACCAATTCTATGCTGTGCTCTAGTTAAAAAGCCAGGTGTTACCACATATACCAGAAATATGAGAGTTCCTCCTTATTCAATACTCTTACAGTTTTAACCAGACAAAGTTCAGCAGGCCAAACTTCCCAAAATGTATCAGGAGGAATGTTTGGTAACTAGAGGTTCACGTGGTTTTTGATGCGGTAAGCACCACAATTTGATGATATTTATCACACCTGATTAATTCTGCCCCCTGCCATTTTGAATTTTATTGGATACAATATTTATTGTCCCAAACACTGGGCCACTTATAACGAGAGTCAAAAGGTGGAGCGTGAGTTTGGCTGATTCTGAAAGGATGAAGATCTGCTGGTGATCAAAATGGTCTGGCAATGGAGACAGTTTCATTCACCTTCAAATGTTATCTAAAAGAGAAAACCCTTTCCGTGTGGACTACTAAATTCTGGTCCACCTATAAGCAGTAAAGTATCCCGCAATATCAATGCCCACATGCTATCAATTTTGCTGAGAAAAATGCCAGAATGGTTCTTTGAGAGTTTCTTTGAGGGAGTTGGCAACAACTCTGGGTGCACCCCAAAATAGGAACAACTGTCACCACAACCATGGCCTGTTTAATTGAGAGAAATTGGACTACCCCTTTGAAACTACATGGGGGATACCAATGAAATTTCTCCAAAGTATTAGGAAACAGCATATGTGCACATTGGGAACACTAGATCTGCAGTTTGAAAGACAGTCTTTTGGTATCAAAGGTCTCTTAACCTGTGCTACAGAGAGGTTGCTTGAAGGGGTCTTCAGGAGAAAGGAAATATACAAATGAAAGAGTATCTCCAAATGAGTACTTAGTCACAAGATGTGCTTTTGCTTGAAGCAGATATTCATTTACTTTTATAAAGTCACATAGAAGTCGACTCTAAAGTTACATGGGACAACTTCAGAAAATCTCTGTCCATCTTTGCCAGTTGTTCTTTTTTACATTATACTCTAAAATATACAGTTTAGATAATCTATGTGTTGCTGCATTAATTAAAAAAGGACTAGAGATATGAGCATTGTACCACTATTCTGCCTGTCATGACGTTTCACTCAAAATATTAGACACAAAACAAGCAAACATTACATATCAGTACCCTGCACACATAGAACTGTCACCGATTCAAACATAAAACATGGCCGTAATGATCAAATATCGCTAACCCTAACATAATTGAGCATTGTGAATGATTGCAAACGTGCATGCGCACACGCACATACACACACACACGGATTGGTGTCACTACAACGCGGTTTATAACAACGCATTCCGTTACATCGGAATTTTTACAACGCAGGATCCATTACATCGGATGCCATTACAACGCATGGCATTACATAGCAGATGCTATTACAACGCATGGCATTACATCGTAAGTATAGGTAAGTATACCTTTTAAAAAAAAATGTCATGAAGTTAATTTAATTAATTTAATTTACTTAATTTAATTAAAATACATTTTAAAATAGTAATTAATTTTATTTAATAAATTTAAATCTATTTATTTAAATTAATTTTAATAACAATTTTAATTAATTTTATTTAATTAATATAATGAAATTAATTTAATTTAAATATTTTTTAAATTGTAATTAAATTAAATTATTTAAAATAATGTATTTAATTTAATTATTTTAATTAAGAAATGTAATTAATATAATATAATTAATTTAATTTAACCTAAAAACACCCCTGTACCCCAAAACCCAAACCCTGCCCTGAAACCTAAAAACACCCCTGTACCCCAAAACCCAAACCCTGCCCTGAAACCTAAAAACACCCCTGTACCCCAAAACCCAAACCCTGCCCTGAAACCTTAAAACACCACTGTACCCCAAAACCCAAACCCTGCCCTGAAACCTAAAAACACCCCTGTACCCCAAAACCCAAACCCTACCCTGAAACCTAAAAACACCCCTGTACCCCAAAACCCAAACCCTACCCTGAAACCTAAAAACACCCCTGTACCCCAAAACCCAAACCCTAGCCTGAAACCTAAAAACACCCCTGTACCCCAAAACCCAAACCCTATCCTGAAACCTAAAAACACCCCTGTACCCCAAAACCCAAACCCTACCCTGAAACCTAAAAACACCCCTGTACCCCAAAACCCAAACCCTATCCTGAAACCTAAAAACACCCCTGTACCCCAAAACCCAAACCCTGCCCTAAAACCTAAAAACACCCCTGTACCCCAAAACCCAAACCCAGCCCTAAAACCTAAAAACACCCCTGTACCCCAAAACCCAAAACCCAAAACCTGCCCTAAAACCTAAAAACACCCCTGTACCTCAAAACCCAAACCCAGCCCTAAAACCTAAAAACACCCCTGTACCCCAAAACCCAAACCCTGCCCTAAAACCTAAAAACACCCCTGTACCCCAAAACCCAAACCCTGCCCTAAAACCTAAAAACACCCTTGTACCCCAAAACCCAAACCCTACCCTGAAACCTAAAAACACCCCTGTACCCCAAAACCCAAACCCTATCCTGAAACCTAAAAACACCCCTGTACCCCAAAACCCAAACCCTACCCTGAAACCTAAAAACACCCCTGTACCCCAAAACCCAAACCCTATCCTGAAACCTAAAAACACCCCTGTACCCCAAAACCCAAACCCTGCCCTAAAACCTAAAAACACCCCTGTACCCCAAAACCCAAACCCTGCCCTAAAACCTAAAAACACCCCTGTACCCCAAAACCCAAACCCAGCCCTAAAACCTAAAAACACCCCTGTACCCCAAAACCCAAAACCCAAAACCTGCCCTAAAACCTAAAAACACCCCTGTACCTCAAAACCCAAACCCAGCCCTAAAACCTAAAAATACCCCTGTACCCCAAAACCCAAACCCTGCTCTAAAACCTAAAAATACCCAAACACCCCAAAACATATACCTCAGTACCCCAAATCATATACTCCTATACTCATACTTATTTAAAAAATTACTTAAATTAATATATATAATTTATAATATTAAAAAATATAAATAAATTAATTTATTTAAAATTAATAATGATTAAATTAATTATATAATATTAAAAAAAAAAAAAAACATTATATACTTACCAATACTTACGATGTAATGGTATGCGTTGTAATAGCATCTGCTATGTAATATCCTGCGTTGTA
Source organism: Lissotriton helveticus (assembly GCF_964261635.1). Lineage (NCBI taxonomy): Eukaryota > Metazoa > Chordata > Amphibia > Caudata > Salamandridae > Lissotriton > Lissotriton helveticus. The sequence continues at coordinate 869,812,754 of NC_136068.1, read as the reverse complement.
ATGGCATCCGATGTAATGGAACCAGCGTTGTAAAAGCTGCGTTGTAACAGCATTCCGACGTAAAAGTTGCGTTGTAACAGTGACATACCCACACACACACATATTCTCATTACACCACACTCCTTTCTTGTGTTTGAATGGTGGACTTTGATTTCAGTATCAGCCTACAAATAGGCTGTGGTCTAAGGATCGAAAAACACGATCACTCAATGTACATCTCTTACCCGCTCCAAAAATTACTCCATGCCCAAGTTGTTTTTCCTTTTATCCCACTCCCTGCTCTCTTACCCCCAGTTTGCCCCATCACACCTTTACCATGCCCCTTCCAGTTTTTACTACTGTGTGTCAGTGGGTGTTGTGGCTACATCTGATGCTCCCAGAGTCAGATAATCACAGTGTGACATTGTGGATAAACAATGCATGGCGTTGCTGAAAGATTCATCACATGGAAGTACTCTCAGCATAGCACATTTCCTTCTCAACACATAGGTGCACAGTAATGAAACATTTTGGCCAAATGTATGCCTAGAAAGAAGCAAGGCATCAGTTGGTACCCTTACTTGTGAGGTTTTTAACCTGTATTCATCAGTCAGAAACAATGCTGCTGCAGTTTTGCTTTCCCAGAGGTGCTTCAGCTGCATCTGTTCAAGCTCCTGCATCACCAGCTGGTCATGAAAGCACTGTAGGTTTACAGCAGCACCCAGAGGTACCACACCTGCTCCAGAGAGAGCAGCTGTCACCAAGCGTCATCTGTCTGACCCTGAATCTGCTGCAGCTCCTCTTGCAGTACCCGGAGCTGCCCAGGCCTCATGGCCTTGTCGGCACTTTCCTCTATGGAAATACGGTCAGATTTCTCTTCCCTGTCACTTGCAGCTCTTTCCTGAACTGCATGTTTTCTAACGATCTCCTGAATTTGAAGTCAGTAGTACTCTGGGTGAGAGAAGATATGTCCATGAGATTCCTCACTTTAGCTAAGTGGTGAAACTGCGAATAATCTTTTGCATAAAGGAGACTCAGATTAATCAAAACATATAAGGTGTTAAACTATGTTTTGGTTCAGTAAATAATCTGTTATGTTATGCTATTGTGTATTACCATGACCTATTGGGAATGTAGTCTTAATTCTAGGCAGTCTATACCCTGGGATTGTTAAATATTCTGCAAAATTGTATGTTCACTGTTGGAAATGGCCATTTCTGCAGGGTCATCCCCAACCTTTTGCCTTCCTTCGCCCCTTTTGTGCTGAATTGATTTTGTTGGCTTTAGGATTCTGAGAACTTTACTACCGCTAACGAGTGCTAAAAATGCTCTTCCTAAAAAGTGGTAACATTGGCGTATCCACAATTGGCATATTTAATTTACTTATAAGTCCCTAGTAAAGTGCACTACATGTGCCCAGGGCCTATAACTTAAATGCTACTAGAGAGACTGCAGCACTGATTGTGCCAACCTCATTAGTGGCCTGTTAAAGATGTCTCGGCCTGCCAATGCAGAGCCTTTGTGTGCAGTTTAAACTACCATGTCAACCTGGCAAGTTCGTCCTCTTGCCAGGTCCAAACCTTCCTTTTTAATACATATACATCACCCCTAAGCTATGCCCCGGACAGCCCGAGGGCAGAGTGCAATGCATTTAAAAAGTAGGACATGTACTTTTAAGTTTTACATGTCTTGCTAGTGAAAATCTCTTAAATTCATTTGTCACTACTGCAAGGCTATCTCTTCCAAAGGATAACATTGGATTACTTTATTGCATTTTATAAGTGAAATTTCCAATTGGGAAGAGATATGATTGCCAAGTTTGGGGTCTCTGGAATCACAATTTAAAATCACAACTGATGGTCAAGTCAGATTATAAATAGCAATTTTGAAAATGGTACTTTTAGAAAGTTCAAACAAAGAGCTAAGTGCAGCAAAAATGCAGTCAAGATTCTAATTCAAAACAATCTGAATCTAAATAAACAAACTTCAATTGATTCTCTAAAAATCACGAGTGTACCAGATAAGGGGGTCTGCAAGCCACCTACTTCAAAACTTTAAAAAGAATACCTGGAAGTGTATCCAGGTTAACCCAGTGCACTGGGTTAACCTGGATCAACATTTAGAAAGCTTGCATTTTCTTACTTTAGCCATTTTGGTGCCTGCTGCTTGACTCCAATTACATGTTTGGTGAAAACTGTTCGTTTTGTAGGAACCATAGACAACCACTCAAAATGGAAGATTAGGTGTGATTTGATGGGCCTTGATGGGTCATCCTGGCAGAATGGGAGGGAGGAGCTGGGCACAGCCCTTTCAAATACCTGAATAAGCTGTGTCCTGTCCACACACAAAAGGCTTCATAGTGGATGCAAAGGACTCAGAACCTCACATCTTTTCCACTGCGGACAAATCGCCACTTTTGAGAAAATCGACACCCACACATTTCTGACTGCGCAGGACATCGACTTCATTCTTGACTCATCATACTCGGTGCTCAGCACGGAGCCTATGCATCACCTACCTGTATGGGTTGACGACGATTCATCGCCTCCTCTGCATCTCTCATTCTGTCTTCAACAACAACACAACTAAGGTACTTTGCAGCGGGCCTAACCTAGTCCCTATATCAAACCTGTGCTCCGCTGCATTGGACCTGAACTTCTGGATTTAACCCAGACAGGCGCGGCCAGATAGCACCAGTTGGCAGTTTTTGCTTTTAAGCACTATATTTCTGTTTATTCTTTCAAAATTCATAACTCCGGATCGACTTATTAGAGTTCTGTTGTTTTGGTCTTGCTTTGTTCATTGAATTAAGCTCTATTTTTCCAGCCAGGTGTAGTATCTTTTGTGTGGTGATTTCACTATTTTACTGTTTGAAGTGTTGTGCAAATACTTTACACATTGCCTCGTAAATTAAGCCTGACTGGTCTGTACCGAGGTACCAAGGGGTGAGCACATGTTGTTTATGGGTGTGTTTCTGACTTACCCTGACTAGATTTGTGGTTCGTGCTTGGACAGGGTGCATACCAACCCCAGAAACCCAAATTCTAACACTCACTGTCCCCATCATGTCACAGTTTATGGGAAGGCCAGTTGAAAGCCAGGAAGACCAGAGTGACTGACAAACATAGGTAAGGAAATGTGTCAACTGATCATGTTCTGCCGTTAGTTTCCACCTTTCCAAATAAGTAACTTCTTGGCAGCCTCTGTTTTATTCATGTTCAGTGCCAGGCAGCACACATGGAGGTTATTATGCAGAATCCTATCATGTTTACAGTGTAAACATAGATAGATATGCCCTACATGAGTTTATCCTACAAACTGTGTTCTTGTCTCCAGCGACTCATGAATTATCTCTGAACCTGCAAAGCGCTGATGGTCTTGAGTGTACTCCACTGTCAATGTCAGTGGTGGTTTAACCTTGAGGCGCGTTATACACAGAGCAAAATTACTCCATTTCCCCACAGTATCTGCTTCCTCTGACAAGTCACAGGGCTGTCCCACAAAATGTCTGGTGCCTCACAAAATAATACAGGTTCTAGCAGACAGGAGGATGGCCACCAGCTGACCATTAAACGCACTAAATTCAGGTTTATTTTTCTGCATTTCGTATCATGTATAGCACATATTTGTTGTTATATGTCTTACACGAAGCTGATGCATTAACTGTGTAATTACTTTAAAGCATTCGCCTATTCAGACTAAAATCCTTGGGCCTTATTTATGAAGGCCTTGCGCCGCCGGTGCGTCACTTTTAACATGGGAAAAAGTGACGTACCGGCGGCGCAAGGCCTTCATAAATAAGGCCCAAGGGGCCTTATTTATGAAGGCCTTGCGCCGCCGGTGCGTCACTTTTAACATGGGAAAAAGTGACGTACCGGCGGCGCAAGGCCTTCATAAATAAGGCCGCTTGTTTTTGTAACTCGAATGCAATATATCATTAGAAAGATATAGCTTTACAAAATACATTGCCACTGGCTTTGACGTGATAGCAAAACACGCACTCAAGAAAAGTTCAAAGGAAAGCACTATATATGAGACTCAGTTCTGCGTCAGCAGCAGCCCCATCAATAACCCCCTCGGTTGCTGCTGATCCCGGACAGCGACGGGTTAACTACTTATTCTCTGTATATCCCACAAGGAGAAGGACTGAGGCTTCAAGGCCCTAAAAGCTTGGGTGAGTGTAGAGAGGTTGCTAACAAGATATGACTAGACTGCTCTCGTCAGAGATAAAAGCATCTCACTGGCCTCTCGCAGGCTCGTGCCTAATGGTACCAGCAGCGTGTGCCTCGTTGTGCATCAAACCCAGAATGCCATGCTGTTGGGCCCGCCTGTTTAAAGCAGCATCCACAATTGCCAGAGGGGCAGTGAGTGCTGTTCAGACAGTGGGCGACGCTGCACGTACATCTGGAGAACGCGCCGCGCGGCGGGGCTGTGAGTCCCTCGCCCTGGCTCTGTGTCCTGGAAAAAAAAGGTTCGAATTTTACCGAAAGGATTTTTCAAGTTCTTTTTTTTCTACCGCAAGAATGGACTCCTGACAGGTTCCATCCCTGAGGTATTTTCATCAATTGCTTCAAAGATGATGTTGAGACAAGGCTGGAGAACCCTTTTTTGCAAAATGTGATAATCGCAAGAGGAGTGAGTACCTTTGAACACTGACAGTGCGGTAGCACTGATACTTCGGTCAGTCATGAAAGCCATGGAGTGGGAGTTTGGTAAGTGCAATCAGCTGATACTAACGACGCAAATCAAATTTTAGCTCGTGCGTGAACTTATTATTACTCAATCGTGGTTCTCAGAGTCATGGGGAAAACGTAAACTCTGATGTTGAATGTGTCTCACATTATACAAGAGTTTCTTTTAAAGTTACAGACGAACTCTATCGCTTTATATAGTAGCAGAGTGTTTCTTTTCAATGTAAGAATAGTCGGTGCTTTAAATAAATATATGGAAATGGCTTTTGGAGTATATAAATTAGTTCTCCTGTATTACTCTTTGATGTTTTTTTTACATACTTTCTGGATGGGCTGCAAAACATCTAGAATGTCTTTTGTTGCACTTTCACTAATATCTATTGCACATTTCGCGCCGATTCACAAACGCATGTAAAAGAGTACTTCTGTAGTACTACTTCCCATTCTCATAAATGCTTTTGTGAAGCAGCCCCAACTATCTAGAATGTATATACCCATATAAGCGCTGTGTAAATTACCAAAAGCTTATTAGTCTTCATTTCAGTTTTCTTAACATGAATTTGCGGTATAAATCTTACAAAACCTACGCTAAGGAGACCAGGATGAAGAAATTTAGAAAATACATCAAATTAAAAGTTTTAAATGGATGAAACAGCATTTAACTATAAACTGCGTGGCAGTCAGTGGTGGCAATTCATTCAGAGTGTGAATTAAATGACAAGAAATTCGTACCATGTCACAGTGCATAGCATGGGCCGGCGTGACTGCAAAACACAGTTTACCAAGTTTGTAGCACAGGGCCGCTTGCGCTCTTCAACAGGCAGTTTTTTAGCATTTCATTCTGAGAGCCATTATGGAATCCATTGTTGTCTACTTTCAATGTGTGAGAAAGATCCATGCACATCGTTTCGTAAAGACACAATTGTTCCTCTAACTCAGGTAATACATGCTGGGTTCAGGACCTCCAAAAGTTTTTGTAGCATTAGGGGCTTAGGTTTACGTAATTGACAGCTCTTATAGTTATCAACCATTCCACAGACACTGCAAATAGGAATGCATCTGTGAAGCTTCTAAATGTTGCAACTGCTCTACGGTCGCCTCGTCTAGGACTCACCTTCATGACAAATCATCTCACATTAGGTACTTCCAGGGATGTGCTTGTCCTTGTTGTGTGTCTATGAATGCTCTTTCTCTCTCTGAAAGGCATTACTGGGCAGGGGTGCTGTGAATCAGAGTGTTACAACAACTGTAGATGCCGTTGCAGCTCGGACTGTGAGATTAGAATTATGTGTAAATTGCCCTGCTTGAAGACTCATAGATCGCGCCGCAAGCCCACAATTTAAATGAAAAATACACTTAATTGTGTACAACAACCATCGTCAGAGCTTCCAGGTGTTTGGCAAGGCAGACGAGTGATAGTTTGGCCTAAAAGCATATTCTTCAGTGAGAGCAGTGGTGGCAGGTGTCTTAGAGGTGAACTGTCTGGACAGACTGTCGGAAAGCCCAATGTGGACACTAAATGAAAGAAGCTGCCAAAACTGTGGGAAGATAATTGAAGTTCCTTTAAATGATTGAAACATGTAGTAAAAAAAGTAACCTTAATATGTGTAGGAGGAAATATAATGGGTAATGGTGTGATATGGCTCAATATTGCATCTGGGGAGACTCATGACATCCTACGCCATGAGACCAAAGGTTTGTAAATGTCACCAAACCATACCTGTTTAGTTTTCTATAATGAGCGTTTATTTAGGGGTAGATAGTTTGAAAAAGCTGTTCTCCCAAAAAAGTACACCTACCAATTGTCAACACTGACTGAAAGCAGAATGTTTATGTTTTATTTATCTTACTTGAAAGAGTTATTGATTGGTTAGTGGAGCTGGTCAGTGGAACTTTGCTGTTCTGTAGCTGCAGCTTTTACTGCGCAAGTATGGATTTTCCATATTTGCGCGATCAATTGCAGCATAAGTTTGAGAAATCAACGCAAATGTTGTTTCCAGCACAAACTTGTGTATTCTTGTTACATAATTTAGATAAGTGTGCTGCATTTGTTGTACATAGTAAGTTACTTGGACTTTATTTAATGGTACGCAGTATGCCGACCTCAGTGGGGGGAAAGTCGGTTTGTCCCTGCTAAATTTGAGTTGTGACTTGGTAATAGTGGATGCCAGTAATGCAGGTTTAACTTACTAAGCTATCATTGCGAAATACTTTCCACAATGCCAGTGTTTCTAACTTTCAGCTTCAGGAAAGTCCTTGCTTTACTAATTAGAGACCAATCCCACTCTAGTCCTGTCTGGATGTGTCATGGTACTAGGCTGTGGCAGTCCTGATGGCACCGAAAAGCAGTTCAAAGGTTAGGACAAAGCATGTGGCTGCATATTTCACGACGGACAAACAAGGGAACAGGGTGCCCACTCATGACAACACTACTTCCGGTCCAGACCGTGAACATGCCCTCTTTACTTTTAAGATTCATTCTTTACCTCCTACTAAGTGTCTGCCAAAGCAGTCAATTATTTGATGATAAGTGCTCACTCTATATTCATTCATTTATTCAGTTTACACAATCTGTGCTGCTGATTCGCAGTCATACCTTATCTAGAACGCTAGAGTGCCTCTCGTTTCCTAGTAGAAGACAATCAGTAAGCCTCTATTGTCACAGTCCCCTCGTAGTATTTGATGGATATATTTGTGCTTTCATTGAAAACAGCTTTAAATAGGCCAAACCAGGATTGTTGGCAATGGTTCAAAAGTGGAACGCACAACAAACAACAACAAGACATTAGGCACGCACTGGTAGTTTTACTAATTTTAGGGATGCTATTAGCAGGCATTTAGGAAAAATCTATTAACATATAGAATCAGCAGAAAAGCAACTTCTTGTGTACGTGTCTTGTAGTTGACAAAATAAGTAATGGTGCTCAACATATTTCTTTCAGACAATTTGAGAGTTATTGAATTGTTATTGAAAATACTTAATATATGGTGAATTAATAGGCATAAATGTGAATATCTCTACTGTTAATCGAATAACACGGCTTACCTGTTTACCTTCTCGTGTGCTTACTAAACTCTGTTATAAACTATAGAGGTTTTGGGTATTTGCACTAACTTTCATTGTTCAGAAAACCCTTGCACTTTAAATCTGCATTACAGTTTAAAGTCAAAATTGTGAGCCATAAAGTATACATTGTGAGACATTGCATGGTGCATGGAGAAGGGGGTTGCCCCTCCTTGCGAATTACAATGGACTACACAAATTCTTTGTGACCACTCATATGGTCACAATGCGTTACTAACTTCTTTCCCTTCCCACTCCAGCCCCTTCCCATTAAGTATCCCCTTTCCTTCTTTCTTTACCTTTTTCTGCTTCTTGCTCTAGATTTCCTTTCCTCCCCTTTCCCTCTGAGCCACTACACTATGTGTAAATTTGTATGGTATTTTATCTGCATCGTTGTTTTAATCCAGTTTTTTTTATAAATGCCTCAAAGCGCGTCTGTATCGTGCTGCGCTGCCCCACGAGACGTGGCTCCTGTTACACAAACATGTCCAATCAAGTAAATCACCATAACATATCAATGCAGTCTCTTGTGCCTGATAATGTCCTTTGGCATTCATACATTTTACATTTTGAAGCTTGCAATTCATGTCAAAGGAAAACCTGGAGTGAGATTTTTTGTTCTTATTTATGGGGCATAAATAATTTGTACTTCCAGTCTGATTTTTCTTCAGTGTATATGGGCCATACAAGTGCCTTAAACGTAAACTGTATTAGTTGGAATGTGGAGCACTCCATGGAATAAAATGGAGTGCTCCATGCTTTTATGGGCCGGTAAAGGCCACAGAGCAACATTCCAATGTTGCTTTTGTTCACAGCTGTTGCTGCGAACAAAGGTTTCTGGGATCCCGAGGGTATTTAAACCCCCTCGGGCTCCGAGAGGCCTTTGTTTTATTTGTTAGAACATTCTACACTCTAGTGGCAGAATGTTCTAATAGCCTTATACCCCTCCATATCTGGGCTATACCACCCATTAAATTCCCGCTCCCTTGTTAAAGGCCCTTGCCTTCGGCTTGGGCCTTTAATGCTGGAGCGGGCCTATAGTGGCAGGTATAGCCCGCTATAATATAATCTATTGGATGCAGCAGATTATTCGGTCTCTAAGGCATGATGGTTAGACAGTATATTGATTGGCAATGTGCACTATTTATTGCATAACCAGCCAATATAATAAATGATGTGTGTTTCTATGATCTCAGATGAGCCTACTGTGATAAAGAAAAAGAGTTGAGTATCTTGATATGCATTATTTCAAGAAAATATCCTACTGAAGGAGTGGGGAGAGAGGGCAAAGACCTTTACACATCGTAGGGAAAAGCTTGTGCAATACCCTGGTTGGACAGATCTTACATTAGTAAATCAAAGACTCTTTCAAGTGCCCTTGTCTCACCCTTAGACAGTGTGGACCAAGATTAAGATGTACTCGAAGGGAAGTATTCGAAGTCACCAACCCGAAATGTGCAGAACTGTTTAGAAGTGTAAAGTTAATCAATCAGGAACATTTATAGAGCGCACTACTCACCTGTGAGGGTCTCAAGGCTCTGAAGGGAGGGGGGGGGGGGGGTGCTGCTACTGTTCGAAAAGCCAGGTCTTGAGGTGTTTCCTGAAAGTGAGATGGTCCTGGGTCAGTCGTAGGTGTGCGGGGAGGGAGTACCATGTCTTGGCTGCCAGGTAGGAGAACGATCTTCCTCCGGTGGTGGTTCTCTAAATCTGTGGGACGGTGGCGAGGGCGAGGCTGGCGGAGCGGAGCTGGCAGGTGGGGGTGTAAAACGAGAGGCAGTTGTTGAGGTATTCTGGGCCCATGTTGTGGAGTGCTTTGTGTGCGTGGGTGAGCAGCCTGAACGTGATCCTTTTGTTGACGGGGAGCCAGTGCAGGTTCCTCAGGTGGGCAGATATGTGGCTGTGGCAAGGAATGTCAAGGATGAGTCGTGCGGAGGCGTTCTGTATGCGCTGGAGACGTTTCTGGAGTTTGGCTGTGGTTCCTGCGTATAGGGCGTTCCCGTAGTCTAAACGGCTGGTGACGAGGGCTTGGATGACAGTCTTTCTGGTTTCGGTGGGGATCCACCGGAAGATCTTTCGGAGCATGCGCAGGGTGTTGAAGCATGCGGACGAGACTGCATTAACTTGCTTGGTCATCGTGAGGGAGGAGTCCATGATGAACCCCAGGTTGCGTGCGTGGTCCGTGGGTGTAGGTGCGGTGCCCAGCGCTGTGGGCCACCAGGAGTCGTCCCAGGCGGATGGGGATTGTCCGAGGATTAAGACCTCCGTTTTGTCTGAGTTGAGCTTCAGACGGCTGTGCTTCATCCATTCAGCGACATCTTTCATTCCTTCCTGGAGGTTGGTTATGGCGGTGGCTGGGTCTTTGGTGAGGAAGAGTATCAGCTGGGTGTCGTCGGCGTAAGAGATGATGTTGATGTTGAATTTGCGTGCGATGGCGGTGAGGGGGCTCATGTAGATATTGAAGAGGGTTGGGCTGAGCGAGGAGCCTTGGGGTACGCCACAGATGATCTCGGTGGCCGCGGAGATGAAGGGGGGAGGCGTACTCTCTGGGTTCTGTCGGAGAGGAACGAGTTGATCCAGTTCAGGGCCTTTCCTTGGATCCCAGTATTATAGAGGCGAGTTATTAGGGTGCGGTGGCAGACGGTATCAAAGGCTGCCGAGAGCTCCAGAAGGATGAGAGCGGTAGTTTCTCCGTTATCCATCAGGGTCCTGATGTCGTCGGTGACTGCGATGAGGGTGGTCTCGGTGCTCTGGTTGGCTCGAAAACCGGACTAGGATGGGTCGAGCGAGTTGTTTGCTTCGATAAAGGTAGTCAGCTGTTTATTGACGGTCTTCTCGATTACTTTAGCCGGGAAGGGGAGGAGGGAGATGGGGCGGAAGTTCTTGAGGTCTTTGGAGTCCGCTGTGGGTTTCTTCAGAAGGGCGTTGATCTCTGCGTGTTTCCAGCTCTCAGGGAAGGTGGCTGACGTGAAGGAGCTGTTTATGACGTTCCGGAGATGGGGTGCGATGGTGGTGTCTGCTTTGTTGAAGATATGATGAGGGCATGGGTCGGAGGCGGAGCCAGAGTGGATGGTGTTCATGACGTGGGTGGTGTCTTCTGTGCTGATGGGGGTCCATGCGCAGAGGGTGGTGGTGGTGGTCGTAGGTTTGGCGGCGGGAAGTGGAGTTTGGGGTCCGAAGCTGTCGTGTATATCTATGATCTTGCGGTGGAAGAACATTGCGAGGGAGTTGCTGAGATCTTGCGATGGTGTGATGTCGTTGTTGCTGGCGCTGGGGTTGGAGAGCTCTTTGACGACGCTGAAGAGTTCCTTGCTGTTGTGGGCGTTGTTGTCCAGCCGCTCTTTGAATGTTGTCCTTTTGGTGGTGCGGATCATCTGGTGGTAGTCGCGGGTGGCGCTCTTGAGGGCTGTCATGTTTTCTGTTGTCCGTTCGTGGCGCCAGGTATTTTCGAGGGTTCTGCAGGTTTTCTTTGCGACTTTGAGGGCGTCTGTGAACCACAAGGTCTTTCTGTTGCCGGTCTTGCCTGGGGGGTTCTTGAGTGGAGCGAGGTCGTCGGCGCAGTTGGTGATCCACTGTGCGAGATTGTGTGCTGCGTTGTTGGTGTCAGGGGTGTTGACAGGTGGGTTCTTGCTCATTGATGTGGTTAGTTGGTCTGTGGTGACTTTGCTCCAGCATCTGCGGGGGATCTGTTGCTTGTGGTGATGGGATGTGGTCTTCTTGAAGGTGAAGTGAATGCAGCTGTGGTCGATCCAGTGTAGTCCAGTGGAGTGGCTGAAGTAGACGTGGTTGCTGGCGAAGAAGATGGGGTCGAGCGTGTGGCCAGCGCGGTGGGTGGGCGTGTCCACCACTTGCTTGAGTCCGAGGTTGGCGAGGTTGTCGAGCAGGGTGGTGGTGTTGCTGTTGTTTTTTTCCAGGTGGAAGTTTAGGTCCCCTAGGAGGATGTATTCTGGTGAGGCCAGGGCGTGCCAGCTGGTAAAGTCGGCGATGGGTTCGCTGAATTGTGTGCGCGGGCCCGGGGGTCTGTAGATGAGCATTCCTCTGAGGGTGGTCTGGGGGTCGGTGTGGATCTAAAAGTCTAGGTGTTCGGCGGTGGAGAGAGTATCTTCGGTGTTGGTCGTGATGCTGATGGTGTTCCTGTAGATGATGCCGATTCCTCCTCCAGTTTTGTTGGCGCGGTCCTTCAGGATGATCTTGTAGACGTCCGGGATAGCTATGGCGATGTCGGGGGCTGAGGAGGCGTTCATCCAGGTTTCCGTGAGGAAGGCAACGTCTGGTGCTGTCACATCAAGGAGGTCCCAGAGTTCGACAGCGTGCTTGTGGACGGAGCGGGTGTTGAGAAGGACGCGCTTGAGGTGGCTGTTGTTTGGTTCGGCGGGCAGGTTCAGAGGCAGGTGAATTTGCAGGCTTGACAGGTGAAAGGTCCGTGGGTGCGCTTCGGGGCCTCCATATGAGGGGCAGAGGGAGGGAGGAGCAGCCTGGAGGTGGGAGCAGGGCGGCCAATGGGAGTGAAGGGGGCGGGGCCGCAGGGGCTCAGCGGCGGGAGAAAGCGGCAGGAGAAAACGGCGAGGCAATGGGAAAAAGAAAGGGTAAGAGCACAGGTTTACAGGCTGTAAAAAGGGATTAGGGGTACAACAAAAATACAATCAAGCAGAGGCAAAAGCGGCCAAAACGGAGGTAACCAGGCAACACAACACACAGCCGGGATGCAGGCGGCTGACACGGGTGTAGGAAGCGGATCCGATCACACAGGGGGCTGCGTGGCGGTGAGGGGAGCGACCTACCTACTGGCAGGGTCAAAGGTTGCTCTCTCTACCACTGCGCGGCCTCCATATGAGGGGCAGAGGGAGGGAGGAGCAGCTGGGAGTTGGGAGCGGCGCGGCCAATGGGAGTGAAGGGGGCGGGGCCGCAGGGGCTCAGCGGCGGGAGAAAACGGCAAGGGTCACGGAGGGAGGGGGATAACAGAAGAAAAGGGGGCACAATGGGAAAGAGAAAGGGTAAGAGCACAGGGGTACAGAATGTAAAAAGGGATTAGTGGTACAACAAAATACAATCAAGCAGAGGCAAAAGCGGCCAAAACGGAGATAACCAGGCAACACAACACACAGCCGGGATGCAGGCGGCTGACACAGGTGTAGGCAGCGGATTCAATCACACAGGGGGCTGCGTGGTGGTGAGGGGAGCGACCTACCTGGTGGCAGGGTCTTTCAAAAAGAAAGAATGTAACTATTTGCAACATGTGCAAAGAAAAGCCGTAAAAAATCAAACAGAAGAACAGTAGCTAGAACTCTTACTTTGAGAGTATTAATTAGCATGGATGTCTATAAAGCAATGGTCCTTTCCCCGGGACTGGACCCAAAGTTATACTGACTCAAAAGGGCACTTGGCAGGGTAGTGTGTGAAGGTTTAGCCCACTAAACATAATGCTCTTAGAACTTTGCTATTTTAATGTAAATCCTACCTCACCATTTGTCCCATACATTCAAAAACAAAGAGCTTCAGACCAAATGCCATGTGCCGTAGACTCCAGAGAGTACACGGATGGGGCACAGACCATATGCCTGCTTCCAAATTTGCTGTACACACTCAAATGTCATTCTCTGTGTCCAAGGTGCACAGCATGGGGGCAGCCACACCCACCATTCAGTGAATGCTGTCTGAGGTTATGTGACTAGCTTGTTGCCTCCAAAAAGCAGGCCATTGTTTTAGGGCCCAATGCAGTAGTGTCTTTAGCACTGGTCTTCTTTTGGGTTGCTTCTCTCTTGAATGTGTCTACATCTGATGTCACAAAGGGAACCCAAGGATTGTCTGTTCAACAGGATCCCTCAGCTTGAGATGGTGGATGGTTCTGGTTCCCCCGTACCCATAGACATTTTAAGGCATGGGCAAAGTGGGCTCTGGCCCAGGGCCCCAGCATTTCAGGGGGCCCCCTCATAGAGCTAGCGTGGTTCTGCAGAAAGTCTTGTCCTTTGTCACCGTGAGTAATTTTTAAACAGATTATTATAAATAATGTTTTCCTTGAATTTATTTTTAATGTGGGTGTTGTTTGTGTCTATTACAAACATTTGGAGAGAAATCTTGTGTTTAGGTTTAATACAACGTCCATAATTTTTTTTTTAGATGAAAACAGGACCTCACATATGAGAAATAGGAGGCTGTCACAGAGATTATTTGCAGCAATATTACAGTCACAATCCCTGAAAATTAGATGTAAGCACATTTAAAGTTTGGACGAGTGTGACCTGGCCAAAGAGTACATAAAAGAGCTGAAATTAGATCATAAATTCAAAGCTATTCCGAGCAGGGGCCCCTAAAATACGTTTGGCCGAGGGCCCCCACAATGCTTAAGATGTCCCTGCCCGTACCTCCTTTATATATTTCCACCTACACCCTCCCGTTTTGTGTTTTGTTAGAGATTACACCCACCAGTGTAGTACCTGCAAAGGGTAGGAATGAGACACAGGCCTCCATTTTCCTATCTCAGCTATTTAACCACTAAACGAGCATTGTAGACTTTGCATGGATTTAACTTTTAAAAAAACCTCTGTTAAGAGTTAGTCTATGTTAGAACATGTTTCAGGTAGTCGTGTGGAAAGCTTAGAAAAAGACCAAGATGTATCAACTTGGAACTCTTTAAATTCTCCTGAATGCAAGGATTTAGTACATGTACTGTGTGCGGAGATATTTCTTCTGTGTGCATTGAATACAAGAGGAGGAAATTGAAAGATCAAAACTGCTCAGGTTGATCCACGACTACAAAATCAAATCTCCATGTATCCAAAGAGCAATTATTCCAGAGATGGATTTCATTCAGAGTGTTTGCATTGCTTTGCCAGCATACAGAAAAATGTGCCATTCTACAGTGGTGATTAACATTCACTCATAACTTAGGATGCATTAGTGTTTCTAAATTATCATAGGAATTAGTGTAATCTTTCAAAATGGTTTAAAATATGCTAATATAGTTGCATATACCGGCATTTTGCACCTGGAGATCAAGGTAGCAGAGTTATTGTAGCAAAGATCTCTGGAAAATAAACGACATGAATATAAATATGAGAATTTCCGATTGAGCCTTATCTAAATGAATGTTTGTCTGGTGTTTCAGCAACATTCTGTTTATGTCTAAAAGCGTACTTTTCCCTGTTTTTTTTATAAATTACTGTCAGCTAATGAGTACTGACAGTCAGTTGTTTCACATGCTTGTTGTTTCACTGGCATTTATGCTATTATGAAAGCATCTCTTGAATTCTAATACTTTGTAGCATCTCTATCTTCTCAGCTTTTTATGTTCAATAATAACCCATATTTGTCTTCAAATAGGAATAACCTCCTTTAATTGTTCATGTACATGGCCCAACACATTGGGGCAGATTACAGAAAAGCCTGTGCGGTAGTGCAATTTATTTTGGTCTATTTCACTCCTTTAGGTGGCATAACATCACATATTTTTCATTTGTTTGAGATTTTGCTTCATATGTTTATTCAACTATCCTTGCTGTGTTGAATGCTAAAATCTTAGGGCTTGATTACGAGTTTGGTGGTCAGGAGTTTGATGCCAGGCCAGTGCCCTGCAGGAAGACAGACAAACTTGAAGTCAGACCACCCACCGGATTACGAGTTTAATCCTGGCAGGCGGTGTGGGCTGTGGTGGTCCCATGGCCCTGTCTTTCTAAGGCTCAAAGGAGAGCTATAGAAAGGCAGCGACGTGGGACCATCGAAGCATGTTCCAGCATGTGAAGAAATGCACCATGTCAATAATTTCTTCCCATGCAGGATCTCAGGGTGCAGAAATACACGGGAACACAATATATGCCCCCCTGCTTGCACCTCCATGCACAGAGGTGATGAGTTGCCTCACTGCCTCTCTTTCCATGATGACCTCAGTGCCATGGAGGTGGTCATGGTGAGGCAACTCGAATATACTCTGCGGTGCCGCAGCGGCACCACCATTATAGTGCTGCCTCAGACTGCTGCGCCAACACACGAGATCGTGGTTCCCCAGCAGTTGCATTGGTCCAGTAGCGGTCCAACCACCAAACTTGTAATACGGTGGGTAGACCACCAGTCTGGCAGTCCATGGACTGTCACCATGACTGCGGCGTTCCGAAGGACCACCTTAGTCATAATTAGGCCCCAAGTTCTTATTTTGTGTAGCAGAAAAAACAAGATCATTGATTTATTTATGGTGCAAAAATAAATGGAGCAAAATAGTCAGGTTTCAAAGCTTGCAAAAGGGACTACTTTAGAAAGTAAGAATTGGTGCAAATTCCCGATAGTGGAATAACATTCTACGGTTGCCTCGAAGCACAAACACTGTTCCAGTGTGAGCACCTCTAACACCAGAACTTTTCTATTTGCTGGTTCCTGTTGTGTTATGGCCTTTTTTTCCATCAGAAGCCCCCTTTTCTGGCACAAGTTAAATCCTGTCAGTTCCTGTTCACAAACACGACATTTTTCGAGTTGGTTCCTGTACAGCTAATTAAAAGGGTCTATTATCAGTGTTTTAATGACCTGGAGCTCCTGTGCTTGCTCTTGCTGGTGGCATTTTTGCTCTTTTTACAATATTTCATACTCTACTTCAGTTTCACAAGTACCTGCTCTAATCTGACAAGTACAGTTCTGCTAAGTCACTGCCAGGGCTGGTTCTACTTAAGTTATGCAAGCTCCAGTTCTATCCCAATTCCGTAAGATCCAGAGCTAATGTAGCCATTTCAAAAGCCTGAGTTTCGAAGGCACAGTCCTACAGCTGCGATTCAGCACTTTGTATATTAGTTGTGCCCTCTGCACTCCCATACATGGGGTAGTTTATTCTTCTAGCAAAGCAGCTACCTTCCTCCTTAAATAAAAACATGACTATTTAGACCTAATACTACATGATCTAAAACTTATTTCTTGGTCATGGACAAGGAATGTTACAAATTCCTTGGCAGACTTGGGATGAGGTGTGAATACATTAGTGCTGCAGCTGAGCTTCCACAACACCACTGAAAAAAACTTAAAATCACATAAAAAAACAACACCACTGAATTTAACATCAGCAGATGAAAACTAAAGATCTCATTGATGTATCAATTTAATGGCTTTAGCCAAGCTCAAGACTTAATGTCGGCTCGCTGCACCGCAGTCGAACCTCGCGGTCCAGACGTCAGATTGGCGCTGCATTGTCATTGAACCTCGTAGTCGGGTCGATTCATCGAAGTTGAGCCTTGTGGTTGAGACCTCAAATCGGCGCTATGTCGCCATCGAACCGCACAGTTGGGTCCTGCGTCATCATCATGCTGAGTAGGGCTGTCTCCAGATCCACACTATGTCAGCGTCAAAGTACACTGCATCGGTTCCGATTGGTGCAGTGGTGATGATGCATCACTTTTGTAGCAAAACAGATGCAGAACTCACTTCTAAGGCCCAGAACTGGAGCAGGCACCTCAAGCAAGGGTAGGACTCACAGATGTTAGAATCCAGCAAGCAATTGCAGAATTGCACATAGTGTTTTGTGTCCCTGAGACTTCAGAAACCAAGAGGAGGAAAGCCAGCAAACCCTTTGAGATCACTTGGAGGGAAGGCAGAGTCCAGCTTTCCTTCAGCAGAGTCAGGGAACAGCAGGAAGTAGAGCAACAAGCAGAAAATCAGTCCTTCCAGAAAAGCAGTCCAGGTGACTCTTTTAAGCAGCACAACAGTCCTTCTGACAAAAGTTTGTTCAGTTCAAGATCCAGATGTGTGTGATTTTAGGGGATCTGAGATCCAGTACTTATACCCTAAATGTGCCTTTGATGTAGGGGGTGACTTCAAACCAGCTCTCTGAAGTGCACAATGATCCCTTTCAACTTAGTTCCCTCTGCCAGGCTACCTATGGGGGGGGGGGGTAAATCAGTGCTTTGTGTGTGGACAGGACACTACCAATTGAAGTGTAAGTTTCAGCCCCTCCCATTCCTCCTTGCCCAGTAAGACCCGTCAGGATGCAGATGGAGTGCTCATAATGCAGATGTGCCTCATCTTACTGTGTTTAAGGCTGTCTAGAAGGCATGCACAAAGTGTAGATACCAACCAGCCCAGACGTGTATTGGAGACAGGCTGAAAAGCACACAGAGTTATAAGCACAGAGGAATGTCCACTTTCTAAAAGTGGTATTTCTAAAACAGTAATGTTATATCCAACATCACCAGTAAGGAGGATTTGACATTACCATTCCAAACATATGAAACATGAAAAAGCTGGTCTTCTCTGATCATGAATTACAACTTCAAAGTGTATTAAGGAATTCTCAATACTAGCCTATCAGAGGAGTAGGACTCACCGTAGTGACAAAATTAAATAGGCTGTTTGTAACTACCAGGACATGCAAAACATATCAGTACATGCCCTACCATTCATGTACACAGAACCCTGCCCTTAGGGAAACCTAGGGTCTACCTTAGGGGTGACTTAAGTATAATAAAATGATTGTTTCAAGCTAGGCTAGTAGTTTTAAATGCCAAGCCAAAGTGGAGTAAATTGCACACCCAGGCCCAGCAGTGGCTGGCCTAAGACAGGTCTGAAAGTCCCCTTCTATGGGTGGCATAATCAGTGCTGCAGGCCCAACAGTAGCATTTAATTTACAGGCCCTGGGTATATGGTATACCACTTTAACAAGGGTCTTACAAGTAAATCAAGTATGCCAAACAGGAGTAAACCAATATTACTATGTTTAGAGGAGAGAGCCGATGCACTTGAGCAGTAGTAAAATGCCCAGATTCCTAAAGGTCAGAAAAAGAGGAGGAAGAAGTCAAAAAAGTTTAGGGTGACCCCTCAGAGAAGACCATTTTCCAACACCCTCTTAACAAGAGTACCTTAAATCCTGGTTGCAGAATGATGCAAAGTCCCATGTCACTGATGAGTCATGCCGCAGAGGCGGTGCAAGGTCCTTACGTGGAGATGTGGCATGCAGCAGCAGTTCCAGAGCGCTACACTGGCGATGTGAGGTCCATGCATGGAGGTGAGCTGTCCAGCAGCGGTACAGAGGAGCTGCATTGGTGATGCAATGTCCTGCATGGAGATGCATCACGGAGCAGTGTTTCGAGGAGCTGTAGTGGCACTACATTGTCATGCATGGAGATTCGTTTTGCAGTGGCAGTTCCAAGGAGCTGTGGGCTGCAAAGCGAAGTCCTGCATCGCAGATGCTTCATGCAATCGTTCAGATACAGAGTCTTGCAAGGCAATGCATTGCTCTGTTCGGTTCTGCTGGGACCACAGATGAGCTTACTGAGCACCTTCAGGCCCACGTAGGGTCAAGAACTGTGGTTGCACCACTTGGAAGATATGACTCACAACTAGCAGAGTCCAGGTGCTAGGCTCAAGGTTGTTGGAGCCTGATCTGTCCCAGCCAACTATCCATTGGAGTCACTTCTGTTGTCCTGGGTTCAAGACGCAGGTCCAGTCTTTCGCTTAGTCAGCAGGGCAACAGAGTCACAACGCTTCCTTCCAGAGGTGTATTGCAGAGTTAGGTCTGAGGTTCTATTATTTATACCTGGTCTCCACTTTGAAGTAGGAGACGGTTCTGGAGGTATCCACCCCCCTCACCCCCCAAAGAAGCTTGGAATTTCCTGCCTCCCTTTTCTGGCCCCAACTTGTCTGAGGTCACAAAAGGACTAATGTCAACAACCTTTTAGAGTATACTTGGCAGATCCTTTTTGATGTGCATGTGTGGTAGGTGACAGCTTCTCCTCCTCATTAAATCAGAGATGGCCCATCCTGTCAGCTACTATTTCCCATTATTTAACTGTCCAAGAGCAATACACAAAGACCACCTGCCATCTACACCTAATGATATGACCTAGTATATAGGTGGCAGACACCTAATGGTTAGGATAAGAAAATGCCAACTTTATAAAAGTGTCATTTTCAGCATTGTGACTTAATATACGACTTTACCATAAAGAGGGCTCTAAATTACAATTATCTAGATAACGAACTCAACATTCTTACCTGCTCCAAATTGGAAGTTATCAATTATTAAATATAATATGTTAACCCAATGTTATCCAATGGGAGAGGCACCCCCTGTAGTAGTGAAAATCAAATGTCCAGGTTTTCCACTACCAGTACATTTAGATGGGCGGCACAATCAGTGCTGCAGGCCCACTAGCAGCATTCAATTAACAGACCCTAGGCATATGTAGTGCCATATTACAAGGGACATACAAGTAAATTAAATGTGCCAATTGCATGTAAGACAATTTCACCTTGTTTGCAGGAGAGAGCACACACACTTTAGCACTGTTTAGCAGGGGTAAAGTGCACAGAATCCTAAGGCTAACAGAAACAAGATCAGCATAATGGAAAAGTAAAACAAAAAGTTTGGCAAATGATCTCCCTAAGGCTGACCGGTCTAACAGCATGCATGTGGTCTTTTAATTTAATGAAATATCTAATCCCTGCGCATGCTTTTAGGATGTCTCAAACTGAATGACTGTCTCTCAGTCATGTACAGGAATCAAGTTTGAATCCCATCAAGACAGACCTAGCCTTACATGCTTTCTAAGTCGGTATATTGAGTACCATTAAATTTGCTTATAGTAGCACGTTATTCACAGCACCTAGAAATAACTGAAGTACAGAGGACTATATAAACAATGTAGTATTGTTAATATTTCATTTCACTCTTGGTTTAAATTTTGGGTGTGCATGTGAGTATAGTGTAGTCTATTGAAAATGTAAAAACAACAAGGTGCTTAAAGGAATGCTTGAATTAATCTCAGCCATTTTTTATTTCTTTTTATTAATTTGTTTTGGCAGTTTTATAGATCGCAAATGCAACCAGAAGACATTGGAGTGCTTTATATGAGCACCAGTTACGTTACACATGGATACATAAATTGTTTGGCAGGCACAGCAAGATTAAGTGATTTGCCAAAAATCATAGGATGTTGTGCCGACGACGAGACTAGAACCTGGTTCCCCAGTTCCAAAGTCGGGAGCTCTGGCCGTTATGCTACATCCTCTGGTAGTTGTGCGGGGCCACATTCCAGACCATCTTTTTTTTTGCCTACTGTTTTATTGTTAGACAGCCACCCACCGATGATGAACCAACTATGGACTGGGGTGCACCCTGAGTAAGTAACAGTGGTTAAGATGAATTCGAGCATTTGACCCCATCACAAATTTGCCTAATGAAACTGTACCTTTAAGAGAATTAGGCTGAACATTCACGACCCAGTCCGAGGTCCAGTCAAAAACGAGGTGTTGGTGAAGCAAAACTGTAAGGGTTAACAGTAGAACTTGCCTAACACATTAAATGCAGTTTTAACAACTGCTTATTAAGTAATGGGTCTGTGATCTTTGACATTATTTTTATTTGTATTCTGTACCAATGTATGATTATAGATGCAGCAACAAAAACAAGACAAGAATATGACATGCATTCATTTTAAAAATGACTTCTGACATGTACTGCGAAGGCCATTAGAAGCTGTGCTGCTTCTGTTGGGGAAGGGAAACTTAGCTGCAATATTAAAGAGAGCTCATTATAAATGACTTCCTACCGCTGCCAATACAACTTACAGTGAAACGTGGCAGTCTTTCTTCATCTGACCACTTCTGCTTTCCATCCTCCCAGCCTCTAATTATGAGAAATGATTTTGATAATTTTGATTGACAGAGAGGACGTTTTCATACTCAGATTTTAATCAGTGGAGTTTGTTCATTTTAATATTTATGGGTTCTCCTCTTAATAACAGAGGGGTGCACTGGAGCAAGACGCTGTGTGCAAACATGAATGATAATCACAAGCTGTGTTTTTTTCCACCGTGCTTGTCTAGATTCTTAAAGACACAATGAGCCTCTCTGTGCACTAAACAAGATGTAACAATGTAGTTACCGCGTTGACAGTGGCGGCCATTGAAGCAGTGTCAGAGAGTGCACAGCAAAATCCCCCAGAGAGGATAGCGCTTTGGAAGTAATGTATTTTTTGAAGTACAATCGCTGTGCGTGTGCCCGGTTATCCGCAGTGAAGTTGTTCATATGGCTATCAAGTAACTTAAGTGCTGAAAGGCTGACACACTTTGACCTTGCTCTTGATAATAGTTACAAGTCATTTCCATAGTTAAAGTGACAGAATGGCATAAGAACTTCACAGTACTGTGTGCCACGTTAACTCTTCCCCAGAAGCTTCCAATACTCCGCGAGTATCAAAGACTCTGGGGGTGGGAGGGTGGGGGGAGTTAATCAGGATTGCAAGTGGAACCCTGATGGTCAGATGAAATAATAAGAATTACTGAGGGACTCAATAATTCTGGATCCCATTTCCCTGGTAATTTCTTGTCTCACTTACTAGAATTGGGGGTCTCTATTTGGCAGTGGCTTTCATCCTGTCCAAGTAGGGACCCTTCCTTCTTGTCAGGGTAAGGGGATTACACACCTAGGATAACCTCTGCTTACCCGTTGGTAGCTTGCATGAGCAGTCAAGCCTATTGCAGAGGCAATGTATAAAGGATTTGTACAAATCACAGTAACACAGTGAAAACACTACAAATTCACACCACACAAGTTTAGAAAAATAACCAATCTTTATCTAAGTAAAATAAGACCAAAACAGCAAAAATCCAACATACAGAGTAAAAATGTAACTTTTAGAAGGTTTAAGATGGTTCAGTCATAGAAAACTATGCATGCATCACTTTTAGCACAAAGTATCTGGGATACGTCACATCAAGAATGAAAACAGGCACAGGGGAGGTGAGGCACCGTAAAACAAAGCAATGTGTTGGTTCCTTACTCCCAGGGGAGGTGATGAGTGAGTTCTTTACTGCCAGGGGAGGTGAGGTGTCACTTACTTGCTGCAGTTAAGAGGAGGTTATGTGTTAGTTACTTACCGTCGGAAGTGGTGATTCGTCAGTTTCTTAATGTGAGGGCAGGTGATGTGTCAATTTGTGGACACACTGCCTCGCTTCTTTACTGCTGGGCAATGTCGATGAAGAACTTGACATACAGTTGCGACGCGTGGAAAATCCGGACACGCTTTGATTGACGCAGTAGCAGCGAAACAGGCACTGCGGGAATTCTCCTAGCCACGAGCAGGTGATGCGTTGATTTATTCAGCCACACAGCAGGGCCTGCATTGAAGTCGAATCAAGAGCTCGGACGTCAGAGACCAGGGTGTTGGGAGTCGGGCTATGGTGATCTTTCAGCTGTAGGGCAGGGGCTGCG
Organism: Lissotriton helveticus; assembly: GCF_964261635.1. Taxonomy (NCBI): domain Eukaryota; kingdom Metazoa; phylum Chordata; class Amphibia; order Caudata; family Salamandridae; genus Lissotriton; species Lissotriton helveticus. Next base: position 869,789,843 of record NC_136068.1, on the reverse strand, counting down.
TTGATTCTTCGTCCACACCATGGCATTGTGTGCATTCTTCTTTTGCACGACGGTGCTGCATCAAAGAAATAGGCACTGTAGGGTGATGCATGGATTTTCTTCCCTTCTTTGCAGCAATACCACCTCCAAGGCCATAGAACTGGAATTGGCACCTCTTACAGCTTCTCCATCTCTTCTTCTTGGCAGAAACTCCTCTTATTTCAAAAGTGTTCTGAAGTTATGGTGTCACAGACCCAGTACTTACACCAGTTTCTTACTTTGAAATAGGCAAACTTCAAAGGAAAGTATTTGTAATACACAAGACCCTGCCTTCCCCTGACCTGGCACTGGACACACTACAGGGGGTGAAGATAGCTGTGTGTGAGGACAAGCACCACCCTATTCAGGTGTCAGTGATAACTCCTCCCACCACTCTAGCTCACAAAGGCCTGTCAAACTGGTGATGGGCAATCAGGATATGCAGGGCACACCTCAGCTCCCTTTTTGTGACTGTCTAGAGTGAATGTACAGCAGCACAACTGTCAGTCTAATCCAGATGTGGATTCCACAGGCAAGCAGAGGCACAAAATGGTAAAGGAAGAAAATGCCCACTTTCTAAAAGTAACAATTTTAAACATGCAATTTAAAAACCAATATCACTAAAAGAAGTATTTTTAGGTTGAGCATTCGGGGCCTCTTGTATATACTTTAGTATCTACTTCTATGTGTATGTACTTTGTGGGCTCTGGAGATCAGCCCTGGGACTTGTCTGCTTCCGCTTAGGGACTATTTTTTCATTTCATTTCAACTGCCTCTATTTAACTGTCTTGATAGAAAACGACCAGTAGAGGTCAGTAAAATACCAGAATTGCTTTCTGCTTGTTCAACTTCCTCTATTTAACTGCCTTGATTAAAAAAAGACCTGTACAGGTCAGTAAAATACCAGAATTGATTTCTGCTGAGGACTTTCTTTTTTTGTTTTTCTGGCAACTGCCTTTGTTTAACTGTCTTAATAGAAAACGACCAGCAGAGGTCAGTAAAATACTAGAATCACTCTAGCATTCTCTAGATTCCAGTCCATAGAAATGTTCTTCCACAAGCACCCTTAGACAATAATATTTTTTTCTAATGTTTTGTTTTCAGAGATATGACCACCGAAGGCCCTGATTTTATATTAAAAACAGAGCTTTGGACTATACCATTTTCCGTTGAAAGGCAATATTTCTCTCCATGTGTTCCCATACTTGGCATGTCACACAGTTTGGTGCTTACTTTTCCTCCATGTTAAAGACCAGTAGATGTTAAGCACCCAGGCTAATGTGCTGCATAGCTAAATACATATTCGGTCCCAAAGTCGAGACCGGTTGCTTTGCAAATGCTTGTTAAATTGTGTGTTCAGGGAACCCAAACTCCAAATCTCCATCTCTTCCCTCGTTAGAGGTTACAAGGCAGCTCCTTTGAAAACCTATCGGAGAGATAGTCCTTGCAACAGTGAAAACAAAATTGGTAATATTTTACTATCAGGACATGTAAAACACACCAGCACATGTCCTAACGTTCACACACACTACACCCTCCCCATGGGGCTACCTTGCGCCTACCTTAGAGGTGCCTTACATTTAGAAAAAGGGAAGGCTTGGGCCTGGCAAGTGGTTGCACTTGCCAGTTCGACATGGCAGTTTAAAATTGCACTCACAGACACTGGAGTGGCAGGCCTGGGACATGCTTGCAGGGCTACTCGTGTGGGTGGCACAATCAGTGCTGCAGGTCCACTAATAGCATTTGACTTACAGGGCCTGGGCACACACAGTGCACTTTACTAGAGTATTACCAGTAAACCAAATATGCCAATCATGGATAACCAATCCCAATCACAATTTACACAGAGAGTAGTTGCACTTTAGCACTGATCAACAGTGGTAAAGTGTGCAGAGTTCTAAAAGTAGCAAAAATTAAATGCAGCACACAGTCAAAAAGAAGAGGTCAGAAGTAAAAAGACAGGAGAAAAGCATGCCAAAGATGCCAGTTCTAACAAACCTTCAGGCTACCTTCAGCAGCTGGAGTTCCAAGGTGAAATATATTCAATCTGCAGATTTACCACAGACCTTATAGTTCGTAATGGTGTTAGTCAACAGCCTGTTATCAGATTCAAAACAAATTACAGGGACCTTGCAATAGACTCCATAGAGTCTCTCTAACTTTGTATGTGTTTGGAAAAGTGGTATTTGGGGACTGTATCCATTTAAAGTACACTTTTTCCACAATGCACCCTTAAAACAAGTAATTAATTTTACATTAAGAACATTGTTTTCATGTATTTCTTTTTTAAACTTGTGAATGTTGACTGCGCCACTTGACAGAACTTTTAAAATGAAGATGATATTATCTCAAAAAACTTCCACCGTTGCCAGCTCCTAATTCTGGCCTCCTTCTAGCTACCAACTCCAGGGCCGGACTGAGACTCAAAACCGGCCCTGGCAAAGTGCTCGGCCGGCCCCCTGGGGGTGCGACCAAGCTCTTTGCCGGGCCGGTCTTCGGCCGATTTTGCTACAGGGCCGATTCGGCCCTGTAACAAAAACAGCCCCCAGGGCCCAAAACTGGTCCCCACCCTTGCGGCGCACCGGGGGATGGCCCAGTGCCCGCAACGGCCAGTCCGGGCCTGACCAACTCTTTAAAAGATGAAATGCAAACAAGAGTGGGAGATCTTTTCCCATATAATGCTCATCTTTCAGGTGTTCACTAACATTCCAGTTCAGGCTAGAACCAGCCTACCTGAAGTGTTAAATAGCTTTGGAAGCCCCTATTTTCAGGATATTCATTAGCCTTGTGAGTAATAGGCGCACAGCCTGAAGACCTGGCCTGGATGTGGATGCCTTGGAACTACATTGGGCACACATGACACTGATCAGTGCAGCAGTGGTTTTCAAATGATTGAGTAGTCAGTATATCTGTTTAAAGTTAGCATCCTAATCATCTTTCAAAACTTTACAATTACTGATTTAAAAAAATTAAAGCCCAAATGCTAGCCCACCTTTTCTTTTAATAAACCATTAATTCTTAGCACAAACATGCAAACATGAATTGAAGAAAAGAAGTACATAGTTAGCAATAGTAAACTTTCTCTCCATAATCCAGCTGTATATTGCATTCTGAACTTTCCTCCTGAGGTTCTGAAGTTAAAACCCCTCTTCCATAAGTTCTTTGAATAGTGTGAATCCAGATTACAATAAGAAACAGACGCGCATTGGGTGATGTTAATTTAATGTAGTACACAAAAGAAAACCCTTTGAGATGGATAGAAGATTTTAATTTTAACATCCCTTTGTGTCGCTGACGAGGCGTGGCCTAGCTATTGATTAATGCTGATGACCATCAAATTGTTCTTATCTTTGAAATCAGGAAAACTATACAGCGCAGCTTATCTCAGGGTCTGTGTAGCTTTTCTTATAACATATTTTCTAATTATAAATAGCAACCAAGTCCTTCACAATGATAATATATTCAAAAGCAGGGAAGTTGTAGCATGCGGCTGAATGTTAAGGTAAATTAGCCTAAGTGGCTCTGGACCCAATAAAGCAGAATTGGAAGAGTTTTGACTGATGAATATAACCATCAAAGTACATGGGATCTAATTGAAAGATTTTATAGTCACCAGTCAGTGCAAGATTAGCATGTCTGATGTTGTTCAAGCTGGAGTGCTTTGATTATAAGTTAATTAGAGATGAAAGGAGCCGTGCATAAACCCAGACCCGCACTATGCTTTGTGGCAAAGTTAATACTTGTTAGCCATGAAAGTGTGTTTCCATGTGTGCTTTGAATTGACTTAATTGATGTGTTATGCAAAATATTTTAAGTTAAAATGTGTTAATTAAAATAAGAACAGTTAAACACTTCAGTCCTCATCTATAGAACAGAAACTTACGCTACAGAGCCACGGTGCGTCTCCCAAAGCGCTACATTATATTCCACTGTTGAGCTGTTTCAGGGGGCAAAAGTATTTTCTAAAGCCCTGAGGAGGCAGAAAAGAAGCATTAATGGCACCTACACAAAAAAGAGAACAGAGTGGGGCTTTCTTAATTTTAATATCAACTTGATGTTCAGTCCTTTTCCGAGTAGCAAACCTTTTCTGCCAAAGCACTAGCCAACATGCCTGGACCTGCAAATGTATATGCTTGTTAATACCATGTCGTTGACTGCATTAGGTAGTGAGCAATGTGACCATTATACTCTGTAGATTGTGGATAATATTTAGGATTGAATGTCATGTTCGACTTTCATCCAAGAAATGCATTTCTGTGTTGAGTTTTGTTCAAGTGTAGAACTACTGTGGCATCATGGTTCAGAGAGGTTTAGAAGCCTATTTAACCCAAGAAGAGATAGCCATGAAAAAGCTATATACATTTCTACCTGGAAATTACACTGAAGAGCAAAGATATATTTTGCTGTGTTCAAAAATATGGTGAAAAGCTCAGAGTCATTCATTGGCCATAATTAAAAATGTAGATCTTCCTGAAATGTATTAATTGAAGGAAACATGGAGAAAACAACTATAGTTCAGCATTCCCAGGCAAACACTTTACAGATTAAATCGGCTGATCCCCTAAATAAAATGTCGATGACCCTACTGAGGACACAAGGACAGGGCTGAGAGAAAACAAAGATATGTCATCGTCGTGTTAGATTGTATGAGTCAGTTAAGTGGATTTCATTTAGGGGAGTGTGACATTTTTATAATTTGCTTTTGCATGATTACGGTAAATTACAGCAAAATTACAAAAAGCTACGCATAATTAAGTGAAATGCAAACCTGTCATTTTTCCTCTATATTTTAGTGTGAAATGCCTCCTATGGTCATTTTTGCTTTTGTTTAAATGTGTGGATGCATTTAAACAAAGCACCACGAACTGAACCTACTTGCGTTTTGTTAATCCAGTTCATTTGCGGTAATTTTGACTTCTAATTGCATATTCACAGTAAATGTGTACCTCGAATGGCACGTAAATACGCGCAGTGGCTTAATGGCATAATTTTGGGAATTTTGCAAACAACAATCCTAATTGTGAAATTCCTAAAATTTTGCAAATTATCTGGGCATAATTTAGATTAAGCCCAGGCCTATTTTTATTGCACAATAAAATGCATTTCAATATTATGAAACTTCCACACCCTAACAATGGAACACAATGGTAACATGTAATAAAACGTCCAGAACAAATGAAAACAGATGTAGATGTCGACAAAATGATGCTGAAAAGCAATTTTCATGACAGCTATTCAATTTCCCTGTGGTTTACATAATAAACTGATGCTCATGGATTACATAAAATTGGTCCAAAGTACTAAGCCTCAAAACATCTGTGGGAGTAGAATGGGGAAGTAAAGTAGTTGTAAAGTACAAATGGTGGCATTTATTTAAGGGATAGCTAGTAGAGTACTTTTAGTATTTTTCCAGTTTGGCTGGAACAGAAAATTCGTTTGGTAGAGGCAGTTCTAAAGATTTATCACAAAAGTACGGATCCACTAACATCAATTGATAGACTTTAGATGGCCTCTTCACATAGCCAGAGCTGCCCCATCAGACTCATACTGGCCACTTTATCAACTTTGAGTCACCAGCATAACATCTTGGAGTAAACAGTTCAGACGATGTGATAGCTCAACACGAGTCAAATTTAACCAGGCACGGCCGGTCCATTTGGGCGGAGGGGCCACGCCTCTCCATCTTTTGCCCCTTAGGAACAGTGTCTTTCAGGCTGAACAAAGGTCATCCTGACAGACACTGTTCACTTTCAGTTCAGGCAGCCAGGAGCCAGACATGCGCATTAAGCGCTGGCTCCTGTCAGCCTGAACTGAACTTTGCTGGGCTTAGAAAGTCACAGCTTAGGTGGGCGTGACTTTCTGAGCTCAGAAAAGGTTGCTGAGGCCCTCCCCTCAGTGACGAACGGTAGCGTCACTGATTCCCTCACACCTGGGCACTTCAGTTTTAAGCCCTGAAGCGCCCAGGGTCATGTGCCAATCAGTGACACTTCATCATAGAGTGGGGTGGGGTCAATAGTCTCATTGACCCCATCCCACTTTGTGATGACGTTGGGACGCCTTCTAGAACCGCCGAGGCAGCGCAGAGCTGGCTGAAGGTATGTGGGTTTTTTATTGTTTGATGCGTGCGTGCATGAATGAATGTTTGGGAAAGAGTGTTGTGAATGAATGTGTTTGTGTGTTTGTGTGTGCATGTGTGAATGCATGGTTGTGAGTTGTATGTGTATGTGTGCGTGTGTGTGTGTGTGTGTCACATCCACCCCACCTCCCTCCAAAATGTACCAGCCACCACTGAATTTAGTGCATTTTGACAGACAGAACCCTGTATTCCAACCTGCAGGACACACTGTAAATTATACTCAGTTCCTCCAGACATTTGCTCTTTTCCAACGTCATTAAAATCTTAAACACCTTTCAGCCTAGATCACTGAGATGTTGCACCACTTGTGCCTGAATTTTATAACGCCTTCAAGATATAAACCCAGTGACTCTGTGACAGTGATGGAATACCACATCAATATTTCATATATATCCGATCCACAGTATTACAAGTGGCATAAGATAGAATACACTTGTAATAGGGCAGACGGGACATCCACCATATTTGGGATGGAGTATTCAGTCCAACAAACACAATCTAAGGCCGTAATCCCTTATAGTATTGAAACTATCAGCTAATCTAGAATTCCAATATATTTGTTCGAGACACTTACTATTGTTTGTCTACAACATGCATCTCTAGTTGCTTCATTTATGTGCGCTTGAGCATCAAAAATCTAAACTCTTTTGGTAGATCTGAATATGCTTTGAGAAATCTTGGCTCCTCAATTTTCCTTAGGTTTAATGTGTTTTTCCACCTAGCAACAATACTAAATGCAGTCCAGAGATAGAGTATTTTCTTTTTCAGGTGATCCATGTCAGATTGGTTATTGTGGTGCAAAACCGCACTAAACTAATATTTTTATTTTGTCACTTTATTAGATAACAGGTAGGGAACTGACAAAAAGATCTGAGGGTGCAGGCAGATGGAAACTGTGGATCTAGCTAGACATGGGAAAAGAAAGCAACAGTGAAGATTCAGGGGCGCAGAAAAACAACAAGGATTTGGGGAACACATTGCAGCCTCAATGTGAATAAAGAAAGAGAAGCATTTGTGGGTTTGCAATGTGAATGAAGACATGGGAAATTAAACATGGGACACAGAAGATCTTCTCCATGAAAAAACAGACAAGTGATGGTCTGAAGCAGTGTAACACAAGGCATTATAGGAAAAAAACAATAGAGGGCGGACAGCTTGTCTTTCTAAAGAAAGCTGTCGGGATTGTGCTATCCCTGGTACCTTATCTCATTATTGAAGTTATATTAGTTTCACAGTAAACCATTATCTTACTGTTATCATAAATATTTTTTTTTAAACCAGTGGCACCTTGATGTTTTTTTCCTTTGGTAACCCTTTGGGTACTTATAAGGAGGTATTTCTAAAATGCGTGCAGTATATTTCAACAGAACAATGGAATAGTCTACACCTAATGAATTGCAATATATCCGACGGGGCCTATGACAAAATATAATAAGAGTACGGAGAAGTCATTAGAATACCATGGACCAGACAGGTCAGCAATCCTTGTAATTACTAATTCATTCAAAATAGAAAGTATAATGGTTTTGTGAAGTGAATGGTGAAATACAATAACTATCATTTTGCCAAGGCAATAATAATGGTATTTGTATCTCTTTTAATTGGCTTTAACCTTTCCCTTCATGTGCAAGCTAATAAAAAATTAAAGAGTGAAGTATATGGAGACGTAGACTTACATCGAATGGCTTACAAGCATTTAATGAGGTCAAAGCTATAAAAAGAGGGAGCAGATTCTGTAGATAGAAGAAAAATTGGTGTCTCTCAAGGAAGATGTTATCTGCCCTTTTATTCCCCCACTGCTGATTACAGCATGTGTATAAATGTAAAATGTGATTGTTAGACCAAGTGGTTTCGGGCTGGCTAAGACACATCGAAGCTAATCAGAATCCTCAGTTCCAAATAGAATGAGTATGATACACTCGTCCGATAACCTGTGCTCACCCTCTGGTAGTTTTGCACTGAACAGTCAGGCATATCTTCAGGGTTTGAATGTAAAGCATTAGCACAGAGCCCCCTCACAACAGACTGCATTCACCACAAAAAGACTCCACACCATATGTATAAGAACACTTGCCTCTGTATTACACACACACACACACACACTGAAAACAAAACAAGATACACATTGTATATACACTCTACAGTTTCATGCGATTGTCAAACTTCTCTATTGAAATCAAAACAAAACTCACATTGTATGTACACTTTTCAGTTATAAGCAATTCTTAGACTTTCTCAATACAGAAAGGTCAAGCAGTCACTAGTCAATCAAAGTCATTTGTACAGTGCACGGCTGCCTCAGCAGAGGCATCCTGATGCTCATAAGCAAGACCGATAAAGAATCGGCCACTCATATCTATAGTTGATTAAGTCTCTGACTTTGCTCCGTGACACAGCTCCTCAGTCGTTTAACTCTACCAGCCCAAAATGCATGTTGCCCCTGCTGGCTCCCTGTTGGCTATCTGGAGGCCGAATATTGTCTCGGCTCCCGACTCAGGTTCCCCCACACCACTTGGGCACCACATGCTCTGGAGCACAAGAGAGCACAAGTCCCCTTGGTTGCGAGCACGGGTCCCTCGTACTCTGCAAGCTTCCCTCACAGTCTTCAAACTCCTCACATCCCAGCACCTCAGATGGCTCTTGATCTTTGCACACACACTTCTCTTGCACAGCGGGATAATGGTGTATGCCAGGGCGGTCCTTGTCCCAACCACAATCCCTTTCTCCTGTCTCCACCACTCCCAGTGTGGTCCTTACGATATCATGGAGACAGTGAGATCCTTTGTGTCCCAGGGATTTTTTGGACAGGAGGGCAGCTCACCAGCCCTTCTTGAAGCACGACAAGCTCCAAGCCACCACAAGTCTGCGAATCAGGTCCAGCTTTATGGCAGTGAAACTGGTGTGGCCACACTGGGTGCCGACCCGGGTAGGGGGGTACAGACCTCGGGGGGCAACGGTGTTTAGCAATAACTTATGATTTAAAAACACTTGCAGCCCAGTTCCTTGTGGGTCCAGTTGTCTGCCAGCTTTAAAAATGTCAAGATAACTCTCGTGATTAATGTTGCTGCCAGAGAGGGAAATCAGAGTTTTCTCTAGTGGCAGTTTTCACTTACCATTAAGTAGCATATATGGTTAATATGCCTGCTGCATAGAACTCGTATTGTGCAGGTCACAGATCTGTAATTTATGTGGATAGCTGAGTGGATTACTGCTTTTGTCACAGATATCCTTTTGTCACCGCAGTTCATAAGATACAAGCCTAACAGTCACTGTATGAACTGTAATTGAACAGCTTCATTAGGGTTTGTTTGGGTAGATATACTTTCTCATTAGTAAAGGCAGCCTTTACCACTGCTTTGAAACAAATTAAATGTATGCGAGAGACTGTCTATTGAGAGATGAACGCCACTTTTGCCTAGTTGTCATGAGGGGATTCAGGGAGGACGTCATGGGGGGCGCCAAAAAGTATTGTCGCAGCTGTCACCAACAGCACTAGAGGTGGCCCTGCTGTGGATAGTCCAGTTGCAGTCGCTCCTGCCCTAATGATTCCAGATGTCAATGTCCCAGTAGCATACCAGCATAGTATGGTTCCAAATACAAGAGTGTCTGTTCTGTTGAAGGCTGACGCCCCGGTAGTTATATGCACCATAGCCTTTGGGGATAGTGTCAGTTCAAAAGGCCTCCTTTGAAATGCACAGGCTCTCTCTAAATGTTGTCCTGTCTGCCATCCTACCTCGAGAGTTGTGATCACAATCTTTAGTGGGACCAAGACCATGCCCCTTGGAATGCAGGTGCCAGTTCCAACCTCATTTAACCATCCCAGAAAGGCCCTTCAGAGTTTGAGGGCTGCAGTTTCCCTTAAGCCGCTAGTTTATAGCCCTCTATCAGGAATACACAGATGTGGCTATCCCCCTAGCTCCCAGTTGTGAATTAGGCAACGGGCCACCAGGCAGACAGAGCCACGCACATCGTAATGCCCACTTTCCCAAAGTGACATTTCCATCACTGTAATGTTGAACCCACTCCCACTACTGGAGAAGATTTTCCATTATGAACTCATTGATACCAAGCATCATAATGTTACTATTCTGCCTGTAGTAAATAATGCTAGACAGCCTTTCACTATATCCCCTCATACTAACCCAATGCGAGAAGAAGACCCTATCATACTGAACACACCTTCTGATATCATTCATGACTCTTGCAGGTAACACAGACACACACTTGCCCAACCTCTTCCCAATGCCACATCTTGTCACCAGGGAAAGGTCCGATATAGCAAGAGACATGTATAACCTTGGCACACAACTTTGTAAGTGCCAAGTTGAGTAACAGTAACCCTTGCACACATGCCCCACCAGGGCAAACCTGTGGCACAATCGATGAGCTACATCTGTGGATGGCACAACCAGTATGGCAGGCCCACGGATGCACATTCGAGATCAATGCCCCGGGTATAGGTCTTACCCCATGACAAAGGCCTTACAGCTATCACGAATCAGCCAATCAAATATACACCGCTCCCCAGTATGTGCATGATCAGGTCAGCACTTTGACACTGCACGGTGGTACCAAACATGCCCAAGTGCTGACCCTAACATTCAGAGCAAGGGAAAACTGGGAAGGAGAAAAGCAAAAAGCAGCCCCGGCCCGTGGAGGGAGTTCCGTGGGGCAGGCAGGTGAGGCGGGGGAGGGGTAGGGTGGCGGTTGGTAAATACCGAAATATGGATGATTGCAGGTAAGTAAACAATTAAATTTAAAAAACGAATTTCGTTGCGCGCCCTGCATCGCAAAATGCGATGCAGGGCGCGCTACGAAATTCATTTTATTAACCCCTTGCACGCGGCCACGATTCTGCGCCTGTGCGGCAAAATCGCAAATGGGCGGGTTCATGAAGGCCCCCAGCCATCATCAGCACACGAGCGCCGTAGTGCATGACGGCTGGGGCCGTCATCAGCATGCAAGGGGTTAATGTAATTGTTTACTTACCTGCAATCATCGATATTCCGGTGTTTACCACCCCTCACCCTGCCCCTCCCCCACCCACCTGCCTGCCCCACAGAACTCCCTCCATGGGCCGCGGCTGGCAAAAAGTAAAGGGAAAACACAGTAGAAATGGCACTTTCCAAAAGTATGCCTATCAAATGAAAGAACCATCTGCTTAAAAATAATTTACCACAGATGAACTCATTACACATTTTTTAAGGACTATGTTAAATTACACTTAAGATTCCCCTCTTTTCAGAGGTTGTCAGGTCTCAGAAGGTCATTTCATTATGAAAGAGTGCCATGTAGTAATGATGTTCTCACTCTAAAGTGTTTCAGTAGTTTAAGCAGAAGTCAATAGGTGTGGGCACACATGGCCTAAAAAGACCTAGTATGCATATCTATCCCTTTTTAGCTAATAAGGTTCAATTTAAAAAGACATTAAATAGAACATGAAGTATTACTGCTCTAATACTATTTTTTTACTCAGAAATAACTTTGTGAAGGGGTTCCCTAAACACCTAAAGTTGGACTATTCAACCAATATTCTTACAATTAATACAAATAGAAAGTATTGTGTATTCTTTGCATTTTTACTAACACATTTTCCAAGAAAAACAACCATTTTCATTCTTGTTGTTCGTAGTACTCCTTCGCAGTCCTGCCATCATTTTCCTATCATACAGCATCAACGTGACGTAATTGTGTACTTTCATAAATTTCACAGAACAAGCAAATTGCGAAATTAACAAAATGACACAAATGGTGCCTGTGAAACTCAGATTTCGACCAGGCCTAGTCACTGCCTAGGACCGATTCTACCCTTGATTTGTTATTTAATTTCTCCCTTGTCAATGGTGAATTTCGGGATTGGTTAAAGCTTCCAATCCATCCTTTTGTAGATCGGTGTGATGTAAGTAGTCTTTCCCCCTTGGTCAATGGCCTTGTGGCTGCTGCCCTCAGCTTTGAATTCATCTCCCAGTTCCCCATGTATTGATACCTACAGCTTAAAAAGTGTTTACAGTTCTCAAATAATATATTTTATACATTTTGATGCTGAATCATGTGCTGCATTCTGTCTTTATTTTAAGTAGCAGGCACTGGTGGAAAATGGATTGTAAATACCTTCATTCTACAACAGGCTTTGTTTAAATTGAGTTATGAACCATGTCAGTGTTGAGAGTCGTGGGATGAGTGGCAGAGATGTATTAGATTGCTAATGCTTAAGGTCAAATAATACTGAAGAGGATAATCCTACACATAGAAAGACATGTTCGTTGTAGCCCTGCCTCACTCCATAGATGAAGACATGGCACGCCTCTGAAAGGTCCTCTGGAAAATGTAATGTGGGCAAACATTCAAAACAGTAGTAATACTAAATACCAATTATGCAAGTCTAAGTTCTTAAAGAAATGATGAAGAATATGATCGTATGTGATATATGCAGCCGCGATGCAGTGCGCGCAACGAAATTCGTTTTATTTATTTTTATGTTTACTTACCTTTTAACCCCTTTAGAGCTTGTAAACAAACCTCCCCAGTGCTGCGCTGTCCATTATCCAGTGCTGAACTGGACGTCCAACGGTCGTGCGCAGCACTGGGGAGGTAGTGGCCGTGACGACCGTTGGCCGACGGCAGCAATTAAGGGGTTAAAGTCCGTAATCCATACATTACTACCCCCCACCCTGCCCCTCCCCTTCCCCATGTCATCGCCCAGAAGGTACTCCCACTACCGGCCGTGGCTGGATATATGTATAAAAGCAGAACCAGCATAACAAAAGAGGCAGAACCAGGAACAATTAAACACAACCTGGAGGGTAAGGAACATGTCAGGAAGAAGGGGCTTGAAGCACCGAGGTGACATAGGTTCACTTTTTATCGCGTAATAGGTAGTGTTGGAAAACTCTACTTGACAACTTTGCAAGCATCCATGTAGCTGCTACAATCGAACAGAACAGGGCACAAAATAAACCGTAAGGCATCTGTATTTGCCTCAATCTCCACATAATAAATCGTAGTGATTCTCCATACTCCTCCACCCTATCGTTTGATGCAAAGCTCCTGGATAATCTCATAACTCAGACCTACAAATGAATGTTTTGTCTCCCCAGGTAGCCATCGCCAGCTCAAGTTAGACTTGACCCTGTAAGAGTAAGAGAAAGGAATGGGGTGCCTGGAAGTGAATTAAAAGGTATGAAGTGGATTTAAGCCTAAGCAGCCTTGGTGATCATAGCAGCAATATTTAATTGTTGCCCTGGTTGCAGGCTTCTGAGCAGAGATTTGGGTACTAGCACTCATTCTTTTACAAAGTAAGCACTGATAGAGAGTCATGCAAGGAAATGGTTGAAAGGGTCTCTTTTTGTGACATTTCACTTGTTGGTTCTTACTGTACAAGTGAGTATAAGGATGAGCTGGTGGACGCCCCAAGGGCATAGGCTTCCAGAGCCACAACACAGTTTTCTAAATATATTCCCTTCCTCACTCAGGCATCATTGGTGTGCTCAGCAATGGTGTATATTTCAAAAGTTGGTACTAGTATTGTACATTGGTAAGTATCCAGATATAAGTATTAAAACTTAATTTCCCTGTGCTTTGTCCAAAAATGTTACTATTTTTGCGATTACTCTCTAATACCTAGGTATAGTTCAACATGTCATGAGATGACGTATTGTGCAGATTTATATATTTTTTCTTCTTCTAATACATTTTTACATCTATTCATAAGTCATTCTCAGACGTGGGCCCTTACACCAGTAAAGTTGCAACAATCTGAGGTTGTAATCGTAATCCTGGAGAACCTTTGTGAATTTTCGCAGAAGAAAATCGACAGCACTCATGCAAATGAACTTGCTAACAGTTTTGGGGGTCTCCCACCTCCTCGGTGGAAGAAAAAAATCACCCTGGGGAAACCCATGCTTCAACACCGACATCCTATCTAGTTTTGAGGGTGTTCCCTTAATCATTTTAGGCTGGAAAGTGACTCACACCTGCACTGGACAAGAATATGTTGTAACCTTTACCAAGGTGGGAAGGGATCACAGACAATTTAATGAATTCCTACTAATGTGTAAATGTGTGCATATGTTCAGAAACTCAGAGGGCATCTCTCATCTTGTAACACGAACTCTCCTCCCTTGCTTGCAGATTTAATCATATAACAAAATATTTTCTGAAATAAACTCAATTAGTAATGCTAAAGCAACTTTGCTGCATTAGAAAGGCTGCTAGCCTCTCAAAAATGTGACTTAGATGCTCAAACAACTTTGGGGGTCGGAAATATGCATAAGGGTCAGTGAAACAAATTATACTGACGTAATGCACATAGTTTCTCGAATTGTGTGATACGCTTGTATTATGCTATTAACCCACTCTGTGTATTTACGCACCATTGGTCGTGAAAATGTATCACGAATGACAACTTTGCCTTAAAACTCTTTCCAAATGCACCAGAACAACAGAACGCTAATGGCTGCTGTTCGCGGTGCTGTTGTTTCAGTGCATTCTCGTGCCATAAAAAGAGGCAAGGATGCATTTTGCACTAAAATATTGAGCGAAAATGGATGATTTGCATTTCACTTAACTCCGGGCAATTTCACATAATTTGGCTGTAATTTTGCATAATTATTCGGAAGCTAGTTGCGCAAATTTCGCACACTCCTAATTAGTTTTATTTATGTTTTGTCTGTCCAGATACATTTCTAGTCCGCCAATGAGAGTAAATATTCTCGTGGCTTTGGTTTTGCTCGTGACAGAAATGACAATACAGTGCTTGCTGCGCATCCTCTCCATGTTTCCTGCTTGTGGATGCTGTAGGAACCCATTAAAAGGCTATTTCTCCCACGAAAGCAGTGGAAAAGGGGGCAGTGAAAGCAATGATGAATCTGGCCCTGGCAGGGGTGAATGAAGACTCATTAACCCAAGCATCATCGAGAAAACAATTATGTTATCTCTTGGTCTAGCTGTAATCGTTTTATCGCCTAGGCATTTCTTTAATCCATTGTGTGCTACTGAATGGAAGAAGCTGAGGATAAAAAACACCCTAGGCCAGAAGAGTTCATAGTTGTTAGGCCTATGCACCCTTACAGCCAAGCAGTGATAGCCCGCGGGCGGGAGAGGATGCAAACAAGTAGAGCGGAACAGGGCGTCCCTTATTCTCCTCTCACAACACTACACAAAATGCCATTGGCCGGGTTCCCCCAGTGGCATAGCGAGGCTCTTACGTGACGTCTCGCGACGGCAATCGCCAGCACCCCATCCATCCCGCCTCCCCAGCCGCACTTCAGCGCAGGGACCCCCATAGGTGGCCAAAGGGCTAGCTACGCTACAGGGGCCCCCCAGACAGAACACAACAACAACTAAAAAGGTGCCCTTTTCCTTCAAGGACAGCTTCATTGATTTACGCGCCTTGTTCACACGTTATCGTGTTTTGTGCTGGAGAGTGCGAAGGAAGGAATTGCCTCCAGTCTAATTGAGATTAGTTATGTCTGGTAATTGCTACTTATTTATTCCATCATTTTTCTCAGGCCTATTAACATCATTTGAATTTTTAATTTCACTTCGGAATTGTTTTCAGATGTGAACAAACAGAGCCATTTGCAGTAGTGATTAAGAACCAAAGACCCCCCCACCCCCTTGCAGCAGGTTACAATGTAACAGTCGGTTGTTTTGTTGCCACCGCACAATGTGACGCGCTGACGTGCTCTGGTCTTGTTATCAGTAAAGAGTGCACATACAATCAGGGACACTGGGGGGCAGATTTATGAAGGCCTTGCGCCGCCGGTGCGTCACTTTTTCCCATGTTAAAAATGACGCACGGGCGGCGCAAGGCCTTCATAAATCTGCCCTTGGATATTTTGCAGCAGAGGAGGACCAAATTATGCAGCAGGGTTGACTAAATTATGCAGCGAGAAAATGAAAATTATGCGGCACATTGCAGCACAATTTGAAATAGTATTAATTCATTTTAACTCATTTTTACGCATGATAACTGTCAGGAGAAACATTCCACCACATTAGTACCAGTTTAACGCCAATAAAAGCAACAGTCATTTGAAAGATGAATAGTGAAGTTTGCAGTAGGACTTTCACTGCGCCAGAGCACGGGTCACCACATTTTTAGAAACGTTGGTCTATTTGATCTTGGAACAATCAGTTAAAAACTGCAGAGTATGCAGCAGATCATGGATTATGTGCGGTGGTCGAAGTGCATTAAATAAAGTATGAGAACTGCGATTCTGAGGCCAATGGAGGGGCAGGATCAGTGAGCCGGGGGCGGGATAAAAGGCATGGCTAAAAAGAACAAACTATTCTGTAACTGCACATAAAATAGCACACACCTTAAAAAAATTAATGCAAGGTAAACTAATCAGTGGGAGACGCTTTTTTTTAATGTTGTGAAGCCTCTGGTGGTTAATGCGATCACTGCACATATCTATGTGGGTAACCAGAGAGTAGAGAATTGAATTCTGGTTAGTGCAGTGGGGAATAGTGACCTGTGAGTTTTTAATGTTATGAGGTCCCAGCCTGTGATAGAAATCACTGAGAATGTGTACAGCACTGCACACAGTATAAGGCAAGATACCACAAAATGTTCAAAAAGATTTGGATTTAAGATTTTTTTTAAGTGCTTGCAAACTATAGATCTGTGTAATATGCAGCATGCACTATGTGCAAGCATGTTTTCTAACTGTCCCTTAAAAGTACACACTCCACAGCTCACCAGTTCACCTTAAAATACCTCTCAAAAAGAAAACTCTTCCAAGTGACATTCATCAATTAAAGCCAATACCACCTACTAGGCAGCCTTTGCTTTTGCAGATTAACAAAATGCACACATTTACATTTTTTTCAGGCAGCAGACACCTGGCAGGAAAGCTTTCTTTCTTGTTGAGCTGTCTGCCTTTCCCTCAGCTTCACAGCACAGGCGACTCTCTACCCACCACTTTATCTTAGGCATTTCAGCTATCAGAATTAAATGTCCCCGGCAGTGGCGGCTGGTTGGGAACAGTGGCAGGAGGGCAAGGGAGAGAGTTTTTGGGGAAAAAAAAGACTTGTCTTGTCATCGCCGGTTGCCAGTCGCCCCCTCTCCTCTGACGCAACAACAGGAACAGAAAGTGCTCAGGCTCCCAGACAACGCTAGGTAATCACGATGCTGCCTTACAGCGGCATTGTGATTGGTTTGAGCACCATGGTTCAGCACTCAGTCGGGGACTGGGAGGCTGTGGATTGTCGCCAACCAAGCAGTACAATACAGCCGGCGGAGAACAAACAAAATGAGCATGACCGTTAAGCCGACCAATGATGACCTGCCAAAGATGACCGGCCAAACCATCATGTGCACTTAAAGTGCAGCTGCAACCACTCTTCCTCCCTCTCCCAGAAAGCCCAGCCCACTCCACCCTGGCTGGCTTCTTACTGAAGAAAATTATAATAAGAGTGTAGCATTATTAACATTGCATTATTATAATTTTCTTTTTGCTCTTAGTGTATCAACGCTCCTCTGCCTTAGCGGAGGAGCTGCCCCTGGCCCCCGGGTGGTTGCCTTTTAACGTAAAGTAAGATAACTCTTTTTCTCAAATAAAAAAGTGTGGGCACTTCGTGACTCCCAGATTCCATTCACATCGACCTCTGATTATGTAGCAAGCATGGAAAATCCGTAATATTGGGAAAATACTGGGGCCGCAAGTATTACAAAATTCCAATGGCCCTGCATACGATACACTGAATTTTCCTAGAACACATTTTTCAACAAAGACATTAAGAAGCACACAATAACCAGGGGAGCAGTAACAATGCACCCTGTCTGCCAGATCCATGTCAATTCGGCAGTTGATAGGAAGTCCAAAGAGCAAGGATTCCTAATACTATTGGCAGATGATGACAAATAACAGTAACAATGTGTGAAAATAATTCAGATAAATAATTCTGCAAAAATAAATGTTGGTTTCACGATTATGTGTCTGATTCATTGGCCTTCTTATCCAAACACGTGACCATGAAATGTAAAGGTCCTTTAATTCGTGATTTGGGCAGTGCTTAATTTAAAAAAAAAAAAAGAAGTGCAGGTGCTGAAAATTTTGCCAAGGAGGCCACAGCTCACTTCTTCCTCCTGTGAGCCCCACTTTCAACACGCTCACCGCCTCAGTCTCTATCTTCTAACCTTGATCTGTTGTCTGTCCCCTAAGTTTTTCCTCCCACCTCTCTAATTGTTTTCTATCATCTTTTTCACACCTGGTGTGTTACCTTATTCCCTGTATTTCTGATTTGCCCTTTATTCATTCTAGCCCTGCCATTTTTCCACTTCTCTTTTATTCATGCTCTACTCTCTCTCCCCTCGATCTTCGCTCTTTGCTATCACTCTTCTAGCAGTGATTAGCTGTGTCTCCATTTTATCAGGTGTCTGCTTTTTTCCTCTGTCCTGTCCTCTACATCCTTTCATTCTATCTTCTCTCTTCTTAATGCTCTCGTGTTCACATCATGGCTGCTTTCACTTTGGTAACAACAAATAATGTTATCCTAAGCACTCTGTTAACTGTTTTTCAAACGGTTAATGAAAGTTCTGGTGGGTGCCCTCGTCGTCGCACGTAGCCTGCACGTGCCTTTGATAATCTGCCAAATATTGAGGTTAGCGACACTAGCCTCTAGACTGGGCTCTCCAATAATCACAAAAACTGAGTTTTCTCATTCAAGTTCATTCAAGTTTATTCAATTCTTCACTGTTTCAACTCATATTAGATGTTTGACTTAACATTTTCTATCTTGCCAACATAATGAAATTCTTATGATGTGCAGTCTATCCATGCATAAATCCACGTTTTTGAAATACCCAATGCATTTCGGGTCAAGCAACAACCGTGACCCTTCGTCAGGGGTCTATGGAAACGAAATCAAACAGGACCAAATTAGTCACCCATCACATCGATAAAACTAAACAACAATGAGACATAACATCACTCTCACCCTACGTTGTGACGGAAAATAAAACTGAAAAAGTGAAAATATCGGGAACAACAGTCAGACTCCAAACACCATAAAAGAAGCTTACAGCATGTGTGCCGAGAAGTTTAACTACGCTAAACGGAAAAGTGCTCCACCTCGGTGCTATAAAGGCATAATACCACTGGTTTCTTACTGAAGGTGCAAACATGTAAAGAGCAAGGATTTAAAAAACGAACTAAAAAATGTGACTCACAAGCTCTCCGGAGCGTTTAGGCTTCCATGGATTCCGCAAGTAAACACAAACTAACTTCACGAATGCTAATAGGGTAGAGTATATGTCACATGACCGCGACCACAACCAATGGAGTTGCAAGCCCGTGGTCACGTGAAACGAGTATGTGGGCTTCAAAACAAATACAAATGTGCGCTCGTAGGTAATGCCCAAAAAACCTAGCAACATTATTAATGACACTGCGACCCTTAAACTAAAAAACGGAAGGATGGGAGCTTAAGTGAACCTCAACATGAATGTGAAAATCAAAAATAAAAATAAAAAATAAAAATAAACAAAAAATTCAAAATACAAGATGCGCAATACATACAATTGAATATACTGTATATTTAAGTTATCAACCATAGTTCTTATGCAGGGTAACAGGATGTGGAACAAGTCAATGAACCCAATCAGTGAGTCATAAGACCCACGCATGCTCAATGCGATCATTCAAACCCATAGGGTGGGAAGAGTTAAGTTTTTTGATCCAATGAAACTCCGCTCTAAGTCTTTGTTTCGTAGGATCCATGTCAGGACGCTGATAGATAACCTCGATCACCATGAATTTTAACTGTGAGATTTGATGATTCATCTCTTTCCAATGGCGTGCTATTGATGATTTGAGGTTGTTGAGTCTGATGTTGCTCTTGTGTTCCGTGATGCGGACCTTCAATTTGCGTTCAGTTTGCCCAATGTATGCTTTGCCACATGGGCACTTGATCAGATATATACAGTTTGCAGTGTCACAATTACCGGAATGCTCTAATTCAATAGGAACACCTTTGGTTGGATGCATCAAGATGTTACCGCAGATAACATTATTGCAATGAATGCAATTAAAACACTTAGACATTCCTTTCCAAATTTTCTTTTCTTTCCTTGGAGTGTTAAGCACTTCTTTCAGATTTTTCGACCTTTGATATGCGAAGGTAATACGCTCATTGTATAAATCTTTCAGATCTGGTTCAGATTGTACCAAATGCCAATGTTTGTTAATGATTCTTTTGATTTTCTCTGAGTCTGAAGAGTATTTGAGTACACATACGGTTTTTTGGATGGTGAGTTTGCTTTTCGGTGTTAATAAGTCAATCCTCTGTATTTTGTCAACTTTAGCCATTGCTTGTATTAGGATATCGTCAGGATACCCTCTCAATTTATACTTTGCGGTTTGTCGGGACATTGATTCTTTGGCTTGTTCTCCGTCAGATGTTATCCTCTTTAATCGTGTATATTGCGAGAAAGGTAAATGTTTTTTCAAAGGCTCAGGGTGGAAACTCTGAAAGAGCAGACTTGAATTTCTATCAGTGGGTTTCTGGAATAATTTGGTGCTGATCTCATGATTAGAAATATTGATTTGTACATCCAGAAAGGATATGGAATCTTTAGATATGGTGTGTGTGAATTTGATCCTTTCATTATGACCATTGAGAACTTTGATGTTGTCTTCCAGTTTTTCTCTTGATCCGCACCAGATCAAAAAAATATCATCGATGAATCTCTTAAACAAGGTCAAACCTTCAGTCCACGTTTGGTTGGCAAAAATATGATCCCTTTCAAATTTTTGCATGAGAGGGGCCCCCTCATACGCCAACATATTCATGCAAAAATTTGAAAGGGATCATATTTTTGCCAACCAAACGTGGACTGAAGGTTTGACCTTGTTTAAGAGATTCATCGATGATATTTTTTTGATCTGGTGCGGATCAAGAGAAAAACTGGAAGACAACATCAAAGTTCTCAATGGTCATAATGAAAGGATCAAATTCACACACACCATATCTAAAGATTCCATATCCTTTCTGGATGTACAAATCAATATTTCTAATCATGAGATCAGCACCAAATTATTCCAGAAACCCACTGATAGAAATTCAAGTCTGCTCTTTCAGAGTTTCCACCCTGAGCCTTTGAAAAAACATTTACCTTTCTCGCAATATACACGATTAAAGAGGATAACATCTGACGGAGAACAAGCCAAAGAATCAATGTCCCGACAAACCGCAAAGTATAAATTGAGAGGGTATCCTGACGATATCCTAATACAAGCAATGGCTAAAGTTGACAAAATACAGAGGATTGACTTATTAACACCGAAAAGCAAACTCACCATCCAAAAAACCGTATGTGTACTCAAATACTCTTCAGACTCAGAGAAAATCAAAAGAATCATTAACAAACATTGGCATTTGGTACAATCTGAACCAGATCTGAAAGATTTATACAATGAGCGTATTACCTTCGCATATCAAAGGTCGAAAAATCTGAAAGAAGTGCTTAACACTCCAAGGAAAGAAAAGAAAATTTGGAAAGGAATGTCTAAGTGTTTTAATTGCATTCATTGCAATAATGTTATCTGCGGTAACATCTTGATGCATCCAACCAAAGGTGTTCCTATTGAATTAGAGCATTCCGGTAATTGTGACACTGCAAACTGTATATATCTGATCAAGTGCCCATGTGGCAAAGCATACATTGGGCAAACTGAACGCAAATTGAAGGTCCGCATCACGGAACACAAGAGCAACATCAGACTCAACAACCTCAAATCATCAATAGCACGCCATTGGAAAGAGATGAATCATCAAATCTCACAGTTAAAATTCATGGTGATCGAGGTTATCTATCAGCGTCCTGACATGGATCCTACGAAACAAAGACTTAGAGCGGAGTTTCATTGGATCAAAAAACTTAACTCTTCCCACCCTATGGGTTTGAATGATCGCATTGAGCATGCGTGGGTCTTATGACTCACTGATTGGGTTCATTGACTTGTTCCACATCGTGTTACCCTGCATAAGAACTATGGTTGATAACTTAAATATACAGTATATTCAATTGTATGTATTGCACATCTTGTATTTTGAATTTTTTGTTTATTTTTATTTTTTATTTTTATTTTTGATTTTCACATTCATGTTGAGGTTCACTTAAGCTCCCATCCTTCCGTTTTTTAGTTTAAGGGTCGCAGTGTCATTAATAATGTTGCTAGGTTTTTTGGGCATTACCTACGAGCGCACATTTGTATTTGTTTTGAAGCCCACATACTCGTTTCACGTGACCACGGGCTTGCAACTCCATTGGTTGTGGTCGCGGTCATGTGACATATACTCTACCCTATTAGCATTCGTGAAGTTAGTTTGTGTTTACTTGCGGAATCCATGGAAGCCTAAACGCTCCGGAGAGCTTGTGAGTCACATTTTTGAGTTCGTTTTTTAAATCCTTGCTCTTTACATGTTTGCACCTTCAGTAAGAAACCAGTGGTATTATGCCTTTATAGCACCGAGGTGGAGCACTTTTCCGTTTAGCGTAGTTAAACTTCTCGGCACACATGCTGTAAGCTTCTTTTATGGTGTTTGGAGTCTGACTGTTGTTCCCGATATTTTCACTTTTTCAGTTTTATTTTCCGTCACAACGTAGGGTGAGAGTGATGTTATGTCTCATTGTTGTTTAGTTTTATCGATGTGATGGGTGACTAATTTGGTCCTGTTTGATTTCGTTTCCATAGACCCCTGACGAAGGGTCACGGTTGTTGCTTGACCCGAAATGCATTGGGTATTTCAAAAACGTGGATTTATGCATGGATAGACTGCACATCATAAGAATTTCATTATGTTGGCAAGATAGAAAATGTTAAGTCAAACATCTAATATGAGTTGAAACAGTGAAGAATTGAATAAACTTGAATGAACTTGAATGAGAAAACTCAGTTTTCGTGATTATTGGAGAGCCCAGTCTAGAGGCTAGTGTCGCTAACCTCAATATTTGGCTGCTTTCACTTTGGATCTGATTTGCTCTCCTTTTTTTCAACTTAGCTCTGTCTTATCTCCTCTCCTGTTGTTTCTTTCTACTCTTTACTCCTGCTCTCTCTCTCATCTATAACACTACTGCTGCCTGTGACCCCTGTCGTCAGCCTGTACATGTACCAGCTATTTTGAACTCTGCGTTTTCCTGTTGTCATTCCTAAAGAAGTGGAAGATGGCATTTTTTACTTTCTTACCTACGCCGAGTGCAAAAACAAATTGTACCCCAAATGAAATTTTCTTTTGCATATATTAATCAGGGCGGTATGACTGGGTTTATTGAGGAACAGAAGGCTGCTCGAGCACAGCAGGTGATGTCACTGCTAGTGCTGCCTATAATAGGTCCAGGGATGGCGACGGCATCGGCAACCACTGCTCAGCTTGCTGTGTCCCTGCCTGCTACAGCACAGGCATTGTCCCCAGCCGTAATGCTGCCAATGCCGGTAAGTATCGCTGTGGTGCCTACTGAACTCATGCACGCTCAGCAATTACCATGCTGCAGGGCAGCGCACAGATTCTACAGGTGACGCCATGGCACAGAAAAGTTGTGTTGGTCCACAGCAACATTGAGCACTTTGTGGATAGCAGCAATGCAGTGCTGCAGGATTTGCTACTCTGGCTACGCAGTAAGTGGAAAGTCCACACTTACTTTAGTTTATTCTTCCTCAAGAGCCCTCACTCCAAAGTTCCAGATGCGCTCGGGCAACTTCGTTGCCTCAATTCCATCAAGAGCCAGCCCCCAGCTACAATTATCCAATGGGAGGCTTAGGCTCAGGCAGTGGCAGGGTGCAGCAGAGTCGGGAAATAGAATGCAAGCCATTGTTTGTCGATGACTTATTGGATTTGTGATCGGCGTGATGACATCATCACTAACGTGGTGATACACAATCATGCCTGCCTGGAAAGGCGTATGCTGGCCTGTCTATGAACATTTACCAGCCAGTCACCATGCAATGTATGTTATTCTTTTTATTTTGAATTTGAACAATTAACATTGAGACCACCACCTGCAGAGTCAGAAATTGTAGCCCCAGCCCTGTGAAAGTAGTGCCGGTGCTGAGCACCTGAAAGCACCTGCTCAAATTAAGCACTGGATTTGGGTTATTGTTGGCGCTGCTTGTCTCTGAGCACGGGGTTATGTGAGGTTAAGTAACTGAAATAAGATGAATTACTGATATGGCCACAAGTGAGTCAAATGTCAAAGTTGCTTTATAAAGCTGGTATCTAGGTTTGGAGCTAGTAAACCATCTGCTAGAACAACTTTCTGTTCAGAGGGAATATGATAAAAACTAACCAGTATGCGACAACATTTAACAGTACAGGACAAATACTGTTGATTATTGATTTATGAGGCTGTAAGCAGCTCAATGTTCCAAAGTTCAGTGTGGATTACACCAAACAGTTCCATTACTAAGAAAGAACCTAGGCTACTTCATATTATTGAAGAAATTGATGGCGCAGTGACGTTATTCTTACAGACAGGCGTTCTGAACACATACTCACCTTCATTGTGGAAAGTTAATTCATGGTAAAAGTTGGTGAGGAGAACTATTGTTGACACGAATTTACAAAAAGTGCTGAAATAAAGTTCAGAAAAGTAGAAGTGCTGGAGAAGGCTCAGAGGGCTTCCCACTGGCAAAACCTTTAAAATCAAAACCTTGAATGAAGACAAATGCCTTTTTAACGATTACCAACTGCCTGGTCACAGCCACAACCAACATTTTATAGCATTTGGACATAAAGGCACCACAGCGTCTATTTGTAGAGGAGTGTTCATGAAAGATAGAACAATCTGGGCTGCCAGTAGAATGTTCTGCAGGGCGTTATCTACGACATCTGGGTGGAGTTTGATAAATGTGCTCTCAGGTTCCTAGTGCTTTCGGACTTTTTGTCAGCCATTAGCACCTTCAAGATATCACCTTGAAAACTAGTAGCATTGTGCCAATAGTTTGTCATTTGTCTATCCTTTCGCATGACCTTTTTCATATGTTCATTCGTCTCTGGCAAAATCCTACATTTTTGGGATTTCCTGAATACCCTTTCCACCAATGTGGATGTCTTCACTCATTTCTGTGCCCCTACAAAAGCTGTCAATGCTCCACCATTCTACGAGTAACCTTCTAGGCCAAGCAAAGTCTCAGCCCAGGATAAAGGATGCACAAACAAAATAATAAGTAGTACAGTAGTATTGGCTAAAGATCAACTCACCACTGCTGCAGTCACATCAGACTGCTTCAGTTTGTCAGTCACTGTAGACCCAGGTACTCACAAACATTTTCTCAGGGGCCACAAAGTATGATCTGTAGTGTGACCGAGGGCCGCACTGATGCCAGCAGGGTGGTGGTCAGGCGATATGAGATTTGTAAGGTGCTTGTAGGGAAAAAGAATGATGGATTTAACCCAGATCCTTGTGACTGGGGGTGAATGTTTGATTTGTCCAGCATTCCGTACATCAATTGTTTCTTTTGCATAAGTAGGGAAAGTGAAGCACGCACATGTAGTGGCCGAATTGCACAATGGAAAACCAGAAAACCTTGTATCACTCCTTGCTTCCCACTTGACCAAAGTGTGTGTGATTCTAGGGAATTGTTCTTTTTTCACTTTGCCTCCTTTCCCTTCTCTTGTGTTGGATTTAATAAACTATGATGTTACCCATTTATAATAGCAACTCAGGCCACCCAGAGGGTGCACTTGACAACTAACTTGCCTCATAGTTCAATATTGGCATTGTTTTCTGGGTCGGTGGAATCATGAATGTTTCTAAATTCATGTTTGAAAACTCATTTAAAAATTGAAAAAAAAACATCTCAATGAATGTATTTATTTATTTTCATTTATTTTTGACATTTGCACAGCGCTCTGTTACCCGTAGGTGTCCTGGCGCTCTGAAAACTCCATAGGCACAGTCGATTAAAGCTTAATTAGTGAAAAGCCAGGTCTTAAGAGCTCTCCTAAAAGCCATGAGATCCGTCATCTTTCTAAGAGCCCGGGTAGGGCATTCCAGGCCTTGGCTGCTCCCAGCACAAAGCTTCTGCCTCCCCACCGCACTTTCCTAATGCGAGGAACTGCAATCAGCCCGGCGTTACTAGATCTAAGGTGCCTTGTCGGGAGATATCAGAAAAATACTGTCGGAGAAATGATGGCCCAAGGCCTCGCAAGGCCTTAAACACCAGGCAGAGTGCTTTAAACAAGATCCGCTTTCGCACCGGGAGCCAGTGAAGTTTAGCTAGCTCCTGGGAAATGGGGGCATACTTTGGGAGACCCGTAATAAGCTGAGCCACAGCATTTTGTAGGACCTGCAATTTGTTTAGTATGCCCCGTTGAGCATTAAGAAACAGACTGTTACAGTAATCCAGCCGAGATAATACCAGCGTGGTGACTACTGTTTTTTTCCCACTATCTGGAATAAATGACAGGATCTTTCGGATGGATTTGAGAAAAAAATAAATGGAGGAAGACAGTGCATTAACCTGCGGTCGGAAGGTAAGCTGGTCATCGATCAGCACCCCGAAGTTCCTAACTTTAGGCACAAGGGTGGGGGCATTCCCCATCTGCTCAGGCCACCAATTTGGCCTCCAAAAGTTGACATTTGAGCCAAACACTATAACTTCTGTTTTGGCCGAATTCAATTTGAGGCAGTTTGCAGCCATCCAATTTCCCACCGCCAGCATACAGTCCTGAAATTGCCTGGCTATACCTTCCTCCTTCCCTGGCAACAGTGACACCACAATCTGGGTGTCATCAGCGTAAGAGGTAAGTGCAAAGCCAAATGCCCGAATTACTGGGGCCAGAGAGCTAACGTATAAATTGAACAGAGTGGGGCTTAGGGATGAACCCTGCGGAACCCCACAGGGTAGCGCGAAAGGTTTAGATTCGAATTCGCCCAGCCCCACACTCTGAACTCTGTTGGAAAGGAATGCCTTTAAGATGTTAAATGCATTTCCTTGTACTCCACAGCCCTTCAAACGGTCCAACAGTATCATGTGGTGGACCGTATCGAAGGCCGCGGAAAGGTCCAACAGTACCAACGCGGCCCTGCCCCCAGCATCGGTCACTGCTCTGATCTCTTCCGTTGTTTTAATTAGTGCAGATTCTGTGCTATGGCTAGCTCTAAAACCGTGTTGAGACCGGTCCAATGCCTGAGTAGCCATAAAGAATGAGCTCAATTGGAGATTCATCACCTTTTCTATAATTTAGCTGGTAAGGGGAGTTAATATTCGGATCCCTGATATCCAGATTGTTTTTTTTTAATAAGGGCAAAATTGAGGCTCGTTTCCAGCATGACGGAAAATCTCCTGTCCTGAACATATTATTAAACAAGGCTACCAATGATGTAACAATAGGAACTGGGGCCAGCTTAATCACAGCCACCGGGCATGGATCAGACGGGGAGCCTGACCTTGCCACTTGAAGCAAGCCCATAATTCCTTCAACATTTACCGGCGAGAAACACTCAAGTTTTGCCCCTGAGCTAGCCTCCACTGAATTAACTAGAGTATTCGCCGGACAGTTCACCCTGTCTAAACCAGTGAAGGCCTTGAAAATAGTCCCTACTTTATTTGAGAAAAATGTAGCTAATTTCTCACATAGCTCGAGGCTAGCGGGTGTGGCCGCCGGTGTCGGGGCAGCCAGACAGGAGACCGTTCTAAATAATTCCTTCGCCGAATTTTTGGCCAGGCTGATGCGTTCGGTGAAGTATTCTTGTTTCAACACCGATTTTTGATAGCATAACAGGCTATGTTTGAGTAACCTTTTATCCGATTCCTTCTAGTCTTTGCGCCAGACCCTCTCCAGTCTTTTACACCCTGATTTCTGCTTTTTAAGTGCCTCCGAAAACTAGGGCGCAGAGGGCTGGGACCTGGTTGGGAGGCGGAGTTTGGGTGGAGCGAGGGTGGCACAGGTCTTTTCAGTCCACCTTGTATAGGCCCCCGCCGTCACCTCAACCTCTAGAGGGAGTGCCTTTTTAGAGGAAACCAAAAGGTCCACAAGCGCTCCCCCCTCTATCTTATTCCAGGCCCTACAGGTCCTGGCAGATTTAGACGATCGACCAGAGCTTTGAGGGCTCAACCCTGAGATAGAGAACAAGACTACCGTATGGTCTGACATAGTAACCGGTATGGATTTTATAAACTCTAAAGTTGGATGCTTAGAAAAAATATCAACCAAGCTGTGGCCCACATTGTGGGTAGGTCCCTTCACCAATTGTTTTAAGTACGCACCATCCATCAGCTCAATTAATGCTTTAGTATCAGCATCCATCAGGTTTTCCAAATGAAAATTAAAATCCCCCAGTACTGTGAAGGCATTGGTGCACAAACCTTCCTCCAGTATACTACCCACGGAACTAAGAAAAGTGTTTTTAGGACCAGGAGGTCTACACACTAAACATCCTCTAAAGGAGTGGTGATTAAAAAGGGTAAAGTTAAATGCCACCGCTTCACACCTATCCAAAATTAAGGGTTGAAAATAAACATTAAGGGAATTATGATAAATTACAGCCAACCCTCCTCCTCTTCTCAGTGGTCTATCCCTCGTGTACCTCAGATACCCTGGTGGGGTGGCCTTAACTAAGTCCGGGCCAGAGGCCGCATCTGTCCATGATTCTGTCACAAAGGCAATTTTGATGTTTCCATCCTGAAATAGCTCAGCGCATTCAAGACTGTGTTTAACCAGCGACCTGGCGTTCAGGAGGAGGCAACTCAGACTTTTCATTCCTCCCTCCCCTACTCCTTTATTATTATTTGATAAGGCCTGAACAAGACACATTTGAATGGCTGGAATAGGTCTCTTGCAGCTTAGGCTGAAGTGATATTAACAGATGTACTAAGCTGAAATGTTAATGATATACACATATTTGAATTTTGAAGAGACTGTATCATATGTGTACACATTTGTTTTAAGATGTCTTTTAAAAATGCTGGTGTTTTTAGAGTTAAGTGATGCAGGACCCCTTAGTTACTTCCATTCTGAATGTTAGTGCTGAGTCAAGTACATAGCAGACCAGTGCTGCTGTTCACAAGGGGCTGCAGGAAAGGTCAAGGGGGCCCAAGCGGCCACCGGGCAGTACTTTGAGTATCACTGCTGTAGCCTGTGTTCTGGCCATCTTACTGTCTCTTTTGTACTTTAGATGATTCTAGCATTGCTGCACTGCTGCACTGCTACATTAATTGTTACAATGAAATCGCTCAATACACGTTCACTACTCCTTGGCTCATCTCAGCATCTCTACGGGATGTCTTTGATCTCCTCTGCGGGTCTGCGAGAGCCAATGCAGATATAATATCAATTATGGTACTCATTTATCATATGTGGAGTGCTGAACCTTACTTGATTGTTCCCTGTAATAATGCATCAGCTGCTAGCCACAACCTTAAGGTGCCTCGAGGCATAGTAAGGCACTGTTGTGGCAGGATTCAAAATGATGATTATTGATGTGGTAAGTCACAGCAAGCTGCCAGAAGCTCATTTTGTATCTGGATAAGTGAGACACCAGCAGTACCAACCTGGAAAAAAGGTTTTTCAACTCAGTTTACAAACTGTCATGTGCCAACAAGTGCTTGTGCCAGAGAATTTGTAGCAGCTGCAGCCCGTGCAGGTGAGTGGTGGGGCCGGGGTTGGGGGTTCAACAGATGACGACGAGGGAAAATAATTTATATAATTTTCCCTCGGGTTCGCCTGTGGAATCCCCCCGAACCCGGCCCCACCACTCTTACCTATATGAGCAGCGGCTGATTTGCAGCATCTTTGCCTATACCAATACAATATCGGTACAGGGCTCTGTACCTCGATTACTGGTAAGATAAGAACATTTTTATTTCTACATCTCCTTGCTGGCGGCTTGTTTGTATCACTTTATAAAACAGAGATTATGGACAAAGAAGTAAACCTTGTCGCTCAGTGATCTCAATTAAATTATATATTCAATATTTTCCTCATTTTCTATTTTCTTTATTGAAGACCTGCAAGCTGCATCCTCAGCTTTCCAGTTATGAGAAACTATTAGGGGAGTCAGTGGAGTAAATTGATTCACTGAAAACCTGTAGGACATGGTAGCTAATCTGATTTATTCACAGACATGTTAATTCGAAATCTAGAACCAGCGTTTGCCCATTATCTTTGATTGAGATTTACTTTGTGTCAGAAATGGAGGAATCATTGGATACTAGGGATTTATTTTCCCTCAAGGCTGTGGGCCCCCCTAGAACAGCAGTTCTTAACCTGTGGTCCGGGTACCCTTGGGGTTCTGCAGCACCTATGTAGGAGGTCTGCTTCTGCTTAGAAAAGAAAACATTATGATTAGAATAATAACATGTATATAGATAAAGAAGCTAAATTTAAAATGTAACATTTTACAATGTTTTATACATGTGGAGGAATTAGAAATTGGTAACTAAAAAGTAAATTGGCATCCTCAGATTCAATCAATCAATCAATCAATCAATCAATCAATCAGTAGTTTTGTAGAGCACTTCTTGTCACTGTGAGGGTATCCTAATGCTGGCAGGGTCCAATTGATTAGGGAAAATAGCCATGTATTTATGGACTTTCAGAACTCTGGAAGAGATGGGGAGCTCTATAGATGAAAAGGTAGCTCATTCCATGACTTCACTTCAAGGTAGGAGAAGGAGCAGCCTCTGTATTCACCACAGCAAGGAGTGAGGTTTAGAGAAAGGGACACGTAACAGAGGAGTCTGGTGGGTTGATGGAAGTTCAGGGGGTGGTTAAAGTAGGCAGGTCTGCAGTTGTGGAGGATCTTCTATGCATGGGTCATGAGCTTGAACTGGCATCTTTTCTGTACAGGGAGACAGTGGAGTTCCCTTGAGGTAGGGGTGATGTCGGTTCATCTAGAGAGATCCAGGACGAGTCTGGCTGTGGAGTTCTGTATGGTCTGTAGTCATCAAAAGAGGTGAGCTCTGACCCCTACCTAGAGAGCATTGCCATGGTCCAGTCAGCTGGAGATGAGGGCCTGGGTGATGTTATGTCCTGAGCTTTGGGGTTGCCTTTGAATATCTTACAATGCATGCATAGGATGAAGAAGCAAGAGGAGGAGTTGGAGTTGACCTGAGTCGTCATGGTTAGCTTGCTGTCCAGAAAGATGCCTAGGTTCTGCCTAGGTTCCTAGCATTGTCAGTGGGGGTAGGAGTAGGTCAGAGTTCTGAAGGCCACCAGGATGCATCCCATGAGAAGCTTTTTGTTTCCAAAAATCAGTACCTCTATCTTGTCTGTGCTGATGTTCTGACAGTTGTCATTCATCCAGTTGGTAACATCTGTCATACAGTTGCGATAGTAGGTGTTGGTGGTTTTTGGGATGCGGAGAGGATGAGTTGTGTGCCGTTGGCATAGGATATGATGTTTAGTCTGTGGATTTTGTGGATGCTTTCCAGATGTGTTATATAAGAGTTGAAGAGGGTAGGGATGAGCGTGGATCCTTAGGGTACTCCACAGATGATATCTTATGTTGTGCAGCCTTGTGATGAGCGTGTGGTGGTAGACCATATCGAAGGCTGCTGAGAGGTCTAGGAGGATCATAGTAGGGCTTTGATGTCATCAGTAGCCATGTTGAGGGCCATCTTGGTGCTGTTGTTGATCTGGAATCTGGATGGGGAGGAGTCAAGGTTCCATTCCAGTTGTGAGGAGAGTTGTTGGTTGATGGCTTTTTCTAATAATTTGGCCGGGATCAGGAAGATCGGTCAGTAGTTGTTGAGATTGCTGAGGTCTGCCAATGATTTCTTTTAGTAGTGCGTTGACTTCTATGTGTTTCCTGTCCTCGGGGAAGTCATCTGTGGCAATTGAGAATCTGAACAAAGTTGTGAATATGGGGCTGATTCTGGCTTCGTTTAGCTTCAAGATGTGGTGAGGGTATGGGTTCGTTGGGTACCCTGAAGTGGATTGAGTTCATAATGGAGGCAGTGTCCTGTGGGATGAGCTGCCTCCATTTGGTTAGTCTGTGGTGGTAGCGGGACCATTGTGTTGCTTTAAGAAGTCAGCGGCCTTGGGCTGGGGTTTGAATTTTCTGTAGATGATGATGATCATATCATGGAAGAAGTTTGCAAGGTTGTCGCAGAGCTCCCATGAGGGGGTAATGCTTATTGTCACAGCTGAGGGGGTTGGAGAATCCTTTGACAATGTTGAAGAGTTCTTTGCTGTTATTGCAGCTTGATTCAATGTGTGAGGCTAAGGTCTTTTTCTTCAATTCTCTCAAATGTCTGTGATAGAGGTTGAGGGCAGTCTTTAATCCTGTATTTGTAAAGCGAACAGTTTTCCCGGCGCTGGGGGCCGTCGGGAAGATTAAGCAAGCTATTTCCCAGAGTCACAAGGTGCTGGGCAGACCCCTGCTGCTGGTTCCAGGGATCGAACCGTGATCCCCAGCGTCCGGCGTCAGTCGCCCTGGCCGCTGCACCACACCTCTTCCACCCTTGAAGGCCGTCTTCTCGGTTGTGCTCTTGCTAGTGCTCCATCTCCTTTCCAGCTGCTTACAGTGCCTTTTAGCAGTTCTGAGGTCTTCAGTGCACCAGCTAGCTGGTTTAGTTGTTGATGATGGAAGTGATGCTGTTGGCAGTTGGTGATCCAATTTTTGAATTTTCTGACATTCTCCTCTAGATTGTTGGAGAAGATGGGATGGGTGGTGTTGAGGGCATTGATCCATATGTCCTTTGAGGCTTTGCCCCAGCTATGGTGGGGGCATTGGGCAAACTGAGGGCGGAGCTCCTTGAACTGTTGATGTTGAAGTGGACATTAGAGTGGATGGTCCAGGCGAGTTCTGTTGTGTGAATGCACCTGATGCCATCACTGGAGGAGGAGATCGGGTCTAGCGTGTGATCTGTGCTGTGCGTGGTTTCCTGGACAAATTAGGAGTAGTGGTAGTGGGTGCAGGTGACAAGTCCTATTGTGGAGCGTGGGTCAACGTGGTGGCAGTGTTTCTTGCGGGTCTGGGGTCGAGGGTGTAGAGCTCGGCGATGGTGTATCTGTGAGAGGTAAGAGGGCCAGGTGTGGTGGTGCTAGCACGGTTCATGTGCAGACAGTCACAGATGGGCTTGCCTTTTGTGTGTCTTTAGCGCACAATGGTGTGCCTGTGGCAGACAGTCATGCAGCGGCCGGCATTAAGTAGTCCTGGGATGGGCGGTGTTTCTATTGGCAGGAAGAACTATGAGGGGGAAAAATCAGTGACACAGCTGCTGCCAGGATCAGAATGGAACAAGCAGGAACAGGAGATCACAGGCAAATGGCAGGCTAGGTTTCCAGGTGCCTATTACTACGGTGACGCTGCGACCTGCATTAAGTGGGTGCTGGGTTGGGTGGGCCTCTGTTGGTGGGTCCCCAGATTCCAGTAATGATTCAATGGGGGTCATAGAAGTAAAAAGGTAAAGGACCACTATTCTAGAATACAAAATCAGATGTTAGACAGACACAGAGGTATCAACAAGCAAAGCATTGAAGTACTTGTCAGCTGTAGTGCAAAGGTTGGTGCAAAGCTCAAAACTTGATACTGGATATAGAGTCATCCCCCTCTGTAATTCCTTAGCTGATCCAAGCACTGAGATCAGTTCACAAAATATGTTCACTAGTAAATCTATGCCCAACCTGAGTATCCACTATTCCTCAACAGAAGGCATGATGTCAATCAGGCACTTGGCACCAGACATAAAAGGGCCATATCCAGCGGTATTTCACCATGCAACAATAGAAAGAATAAAGGCTCTGAGTTAGTTAAATTCTCAGTTCACAACTTGGAAGCAAAATATAAACTTTCCCCCTTTCTATAAATAAAGACACTAACTTAAGTTCCTTACTTAGGTCCAACTAAGGTTGATTTAAGGCCCTTGTTACAGATATTGATGTCTAAAAGATCCCAAATGAATTAGCTTTAGTCTTGCCAGCAATTATTCCTGCTAATGTATGTCCCTAAAGATCAAGGCATTCAGATTGAGCAAACCAAAGATTGTACAATGCTGTCTGCAGTGTTTCCACATTCTCTCCTTAACCTAGGACAAACTCAAATCCCTAAATCCCAGGCATCGATGCCTCATCTGAAACACATGAATCGAAAATTGGCATGCTAAATTTAATCCTAAAAGAGGCATAATATGTCACACAGGCTGAAGCAGCGACTACATCACTTATGCCTAGCAAGATTGAACAGACTCATGGCAAAATAACAAAAGTAGAAAAAAGAATGGAAACTTTGGAACCGCGAGTATCTCACTCAGAAGATATACATCAAGTAAGCACTTCTGAAATAGTTACATTTACCATAGTCATGAATTCGATTAGATAAAAATGTGAGGCTCTAAAAGCAGATCAAGAAAATAGATTTGTGGAGGTTCCAGAAAATATATTTCCATGTTCTGCAGCATGAGAGTATGTCTCAACTGTTATCAAATATTCCATTATTCAAGATATTGGGGACGCCTGGCAATAAATAGGGTGCATCATGCTCCACCAATTACCGCAAACTCATCGATACGACCACAAACCATCCTTGTACATATTTCTCTGATTATAAAATGAAAGACAAGATATTGCACCAAGCTGTTCAGACAAAAACATTTTCACAAAAGGAATGACATTTTCAAGCTTTTTCCAGCTATATATATGCTGAGACTAGCAGAGAAGATGGGAAATCATACAACTGCTACCCCAATTTATTGTGGAACAGGCTTCCATTGACCAACAAGCTAAATTACAGATGAAGGGGAAAATTATTATCCATGCCTATCCGAAAGAGGCCCACTCAAATTCTTAAAGACAATTCAAATATTAATTTATTTAACATTTCTCTGTGATGATAATCTATTAATATGTTGTTGCACATCATCAAGGGGAGGAAGGGGACCTTATAACAGCTTAAATGAGATTGACAGGTGGTATAAGTGAGGAATGCCGGATGGCAAATTTAAGGTGGCTTCACGTGGTCAGGAAGGGGTGGGGATGGGTAGTATACTACTGCACTTAAATAATCAAATAAAAAAGTTCCTTTTCAGTATTGGCCAATGTTTTCAAAATGAAAGTATAACAAATGTCATCTTTTATTTTATGGAGGTTTTAATGTTTCAGGGATCACAAAACGTATAATCTACTTCTAAAAATCATTTTTAATATAATATTATTGTATGCCGATGGCCTTAATAATCAGCATAAGAGTAAGAGTGATGAATCATTTTACTTCAGGAATCTCATTAGATGAAGACTAAGTTGAACAGGATTAAAATGTACCAAAATTAGGCTAATTTTCTGTTGTTTTCATCTTCGAGGGCTGTACATAGATGAGTGACAATTATGATCTCCAAATACTTAGTATTGATCTCATCTCTTTATCGGCAGACTCTGAAGGCAAATGAGTGTGGGTATATCTGAAGGTACAAAATAACATATTAATAATTGCAGTTTATTAAGAGACTATTCCAGATGACTCTCAACCTTTAAATTCCATATTTATTTCAATTTCCCCAACACAAAAATTATTATATGGATGGTTGTAATATTCTACACAACCCCCATTAGATTCTTCAAGTTCTAACCACAATTAAAACATCAAAGTACTAAAGAAAATAATATTGAGTATACATGAGTGTGAAAGTAATTTGATCCTTGGTGAAAAGCTAGTCCTAATAGTACAGAATATAAATGCATCTCTAAACGATTTATGTTGTCAGCAAGAACAGACTGCTTCTTAGTTTCCTCCTCTTAGCCCTCCTATCAGTGATCCCAATCCAACTGGGTTTTCAGACCATTCAGTAATATTCTATCCCCTGGAATCTATTCACATTAATATTGATAAAAAAAACTTTGATAGAGGTTGGACTGCATGGTTCTTAATGGCAAAGGATGGATAGGCCTAATCAATATTTATATTAGAGATTTCTTTAATCACAACATGAGCTCCACAAGAGTCAGTATAGTTGGGATTCCTTTAAAGCCCTGGATAGGGTTGAAATTATTGAAAAAACTATTAGACTTTATGGGGAAAAGTGCTCTTTGGCAAGAAATTCTATGTAACCAATCAATGCTGCATTTTCAGCAGACCTGTTTGCTTTTAAACCAAATGATATGCTTCATGCTTCAACAGGTAAATATAAACCTAATATCCTCAGAGATTCACAGTGTTTGGATGCTGTAAAATAAATCACCAAAACCCCAAAATATTGTTGATAAAGTGTTGAAATGACACACTTCTCAATGTAGATATAAAATGGTACCCATCACAACCTAAAAGCTATTTGGGAATGTTTGCAATTGGGTTCCCCATATTCAGTTTTCCTGGATCCTTTTGCTTTTTGGATCACCCCAGTTTGGGGCTTTTTACTGTGGGTAAGTGTCACTAGATGTATCTCACCTATGTTAATCACATGGTAAATTAACTGCAAGTGTTTACTGCCAGTATCCTCCTTCTAAGATAAGGCTGCTGCAAGGTAACAAGGTTAACGCCTTAACCGTGGTGGTTTTTCTGCCGCAGTGCGGGTGTTCTATTGAGTGGGCGGGGCTCCAGGAAGGCACTGGGGAGGGAGCACGGAAGGGGTTAAGGGGCACTTGGCTGGTTACACATGAATATGTGTACACAAGTGCATGGACTGCACATGGGAGACTACTGTCTTGCACAGCTCAGTAACCGGGTACAGGCAGCCTCATGCACAGGGGACTCTGTAGGATTAGATATTGACCTGGGGTAGGCATTATAATGTTAGTGTACACTAATATAGAAAGTATATGTGATTAACTGTTTTGTCTGCAGTGACACTTTATTATGCACATAGGGGGACAACTACCTTAGAGTGCTGTTTTTTTATGTTTGGCCAACAGAGACCAGTGACACATCCAATTGGAGTGTAACCTGTAGGAGAAATTGAAATCTGCAAATTCCACAAAGACATCTGTACCGTTTATGGGTCCTCCAGAAATGTCATGTATCTCAGCTCAGAGTCAGTGCTCAGGCCTTTTGTCACCCTGCTGTGCCAGGTTAATTACCTTTTTCTCCAGCAGCGGTGACAAAGGTCTCCCCACACAAAGGGAGCAATTAACAGTGCTTCATTCAGCTCCTGAGGAGGAAAGGGGTGGGCAGAAGGATCTACACCAATCAATCAGATGTCACACTGTGCCCAAGTCCACTGAACAAAGACCTCCGAAGCCAACTCCACTTTGAAAAGTTAGTGAGAAAAGCCCTGGAAGTGATATCAGCGAAGGGCAGAGCTGAGACTCCCGGAGGAGATGTGACTAGTGACTCCTGTATGACACAATTTTAAACTGTCCAAGCATGCTGTGCTGGAGGGTTGGGACAAGGGTAGAGACATGATGTGACACCCAAAGATTAGCCAATGGTTCCTGGCTTCTGGAACCTTCCACTTCTCTTTAAAAATTCTTGCACCAGGAGGAGACTCTCTCTTGCCTGGTGATTTTCTGCGCTTCTCTGCTGGACCCTGGGACTGTCATGAACAACTGGAAGAAAGAACCCCCTGATGCCCACAAAGGACTGAGGACTGCCCATTGGGAACCCAGGACACTAGGTCTCAGAAAGGGCTAGTCAGACTGGTCCCTTTACACCGCTGGAGGACTAGTTGGGGGAAAGCCCTGGACTTATGCACAGGGAGACCAAGAAGTAGACTGGCACGGAGAGCTAGGAAACCTGCTCCCTCAGGACTAGACCACTTTGGAAGTGAGGAGGTCTGCTGCAACTGACAGGGGTGGCTAGAGCTCGACACCAGGAGTAAAATGAGCCCATTATCATTAAAATCAGCCTAACTGGACGAGTTATGGTGTTTTAAAGAATGATGACATTGCTCTAATTTTGGCAGCCAAGTGCGTGGGGCTTTGCCATTGTTTCTTACCGTACTCCCGGGGTGGACCAGGGCTTGGGAGCGCAGGATTTATTGATTTGTTTTTCTTCAGGGAGAGGGTGTGCATGGGGCCTCCTCCCCAGACTCTCTACTGGCACTGGGACCACATCACCCAGGCCCTACAGTTACATTTTCACTGGATGCACTTTCCTTACTAAACGTTTCTTATATATAAATCCCACTTTTTTCTTTAAGATAGGTAGGGACCCAACAATGGCTATTCATGATTCTCCTATGAGATAGCTGGAGTTTGGCTACTTATGTTATGGGCTTGTCCTCCTTTACTGGGCTTTTGGAAAGAAAGTTTTAAAAAAATGTATTTAGTAATTCAAACAAAGATAGACCATGAGACAATGTTCTGTCATTATTAGGTTGCACCTGTGTGAATGGAATGTTTCCAAATGCTCAATCTGAAGTGATATTTATTTCAGTGCTTGTGGCTAGATCTATAATAACAGAAAATGAGAAATCTCCAAAACTCTTCAATTCGATCAATGCGCATATAAAATGAGTAATGTTAATCCACGCAAAAGGGTCTATGATGAAAAGACAAGTAGTGTTATAAGTAAATGTTATAGTGTCTAGCAGTGCTGGGAAATTGATGCTCCCTTAATTATTCTTGGATTTTATTTTCTTATGCCAGATTTGAATCTACTTGGCTGTCATAGGCATGCATGATTTGGCCTATGAATTATACTAATTCCACTTATTTTTTATTATAAATGGGTATGGATCTATTTTTATAATGTTATTCACTTTGTATATTTTCTACTGTCTTCCTAAATAATGTTTTAAAAAGATGTACAAATACGAAGAAATCTAAAAACCTGGCTTCTCTAACCGTCTGACTACCTGTCCCAGCTTTTGAGGATCTGCCAGCACTCTGAGACCTACGGATGATTTATGCGCTATATAAGTACAAATACAAATGTCAAAAGTTGTCATTGTCAATTTCTCCCTGAGATGCTCTAGTTAAAACACATGTAGTACTCTAATTCTTTTCAGCAATAGAATAACTACCTTGCAATGCCTTAGTATAAGGAAATATCCAGATTGTATTAATGCTTGGAAATAACTCTTCAGCATACAAAAAAGTGATTGATGGAATGTTTGAATTAATCTCAGCCACTGGGAAATACTCGGGCCACACCCCAATCCACCATTATTTTGCACATCATGTCACCTCAATTTGGACCCAGCTATATGCAAATCATTCTTGACCCTGCTCCATTTGGAACAGTCCAGCCCGAACTGCCAAACCAACTCCTCCCTAAACTGAAACACAAGCAACCCAGGAATGGGTTCATCCTAGTTATGGACTCATCAGTCGTTTGCAGCTTGGTTCCAATGACACAGTGTGCACAGGATGCATGTCTGGGCATACCCGTCCTAATTACGGTGACGCACTAACATATATAAAAAAGTGATGGATGGAATGCTTGAATTATTCTCAGCCACTGGCTGCATCCCAATCCATTGTTATTGGCATGGTGGGTGAAAAAGTATGGATTGGGATGCGGCCTGAGTGATTGCCGGTGGCTGGGATTAACAGTCCATCCAGCACCTTGTTGTTGTTGCATGTGATGCCCTAAGTGTTAAGGGTATGCCCACAGGTGGGTCTTATGCTCACTGTGCCAATGGAATCAAGCTATACCTGGCTGTTAAGCCCTTATAAGGGAGAAACCAGTCTTGTTTGTTTACATTCAGGTTCAGCAAGGATCTGGTTTGTCAGTTTGAGTTGTACTGTTCCCATGAGGAGTAGAGTCAAGGCTGATTTGCAAGTGGCTGGTTTCAAACTTTGGTAGCATGGTGGGCGAAAAAAAGGATGGATTGCGATGCAGCCCAAGTGATTGCCAGTGGCTGAGATGTATTCAAGCATCACTTCCGTCACCTTGTTGTTGTTGCAGAAATAACTCTTCATATCGATATAATGTAACCAATAAAGGCTGCATTTTTAGCAGAGCTGTTTACCTTTTGGCCAAATGATTTGCTTCATGCTTCAGCAGGTCAGTATAAACCTATGATATTCCTGGATGAGTGTAACTAGTCTCTGATAATGGTAATGTTGAACAAGAGAACTCTACAATGTGATCAATGTATAGGTAGTCTTCTGTTGTAAATATGGTGGTTAAAGCATTCAAATCATCATTTGTGTTTCACAATACACACTAGCTGAAAATCTGTGTTTTTTTAAGATCTTATTAGCCAATACTTTAACTGCACAGGAGAGCTGCTGCCCCTGCATATATATTGTTATTTGTTGTGTGCCAGGGGTTTCAACGTTTGTGATTCACTGAAAAGAGGCCTACAATATTTGACAGGGTTCACCTCATGTGCAGGGAAATCAGCTTTCCTAAACACCTAAATAAGTTAAATAGATGGTTAACACACTGCTACTTCAGTTTTGGTAGAAATAAAATATTTTCACAAGAACAGTGCAGAAAGATAAGGTCACCCTTGCAGACATGCTCCTTTATGTAAGCATGTATTACTGAATTATACAAGTTATGTGAAAATAAACATTGTAAATGCAGAACCCTGTCAGCAAAAGTTTAAGGTCAGTGTCTCACACTGCATATTTGTACTATTTTCCATCTTGTTAAGCCAGTTCTACAGTGTTAATGACCTAGAAAAGAAAAGCAGATTTTAGCAAATGTTTTATTCTCTTACAAATATGTTTTTCCATTTAATCACTCACTTATAATAATAAACATTATTGTTTGGAAACACATTTTAAATATTAACACATCTATTCTCCAACAAAAAAACATACATTTCTCAAAACATTGACAGACATGCCTGCAATCTCAGAAAATAGACAATACTAAAAAATAAAATGAGGATTATGCTCAAATGCTCCAAATGTTTGAAAAGGGTACTAAGTTAAGTTATTAAATCATGTATTATAATAAATACACAACAAGCAACATGTATAATATTGGCCTACAGTACCATCAAGGAGATCAGGTGACATTTACGAATCATTTGACCGTAGATCTTTGGTTTATGATGTCATCAGAACCCCTCAATGGCAGTATAGGATCCTATCAATCAATCAATCAAGGGGTTGTATAGCACTCCTACACACCCAAATGGGTCTCACGGCATTGAATATTATAGTTACCCGTCAGTCTATTTACGTATCCATCCATCCACATACCCACCCAATGGCAGTGAAAATAAATGTGACCTCTTGTCACGTTATTCAGCACTTTTTTACAATCCTTGCTCTCTGGCACCACAAAATAAGCTCACGTTTACACAATAGATGAGAAGTGCACCTTTAATCATTTTACTACAAAGAGGTTATGTAGATAGGAGCCTTTTGAGTACAGGTTATTAAATAAATATGCTTAAAAAGC
This sequence comes from Lissotriton helveticus, assembly GCF_964261635.1. NCBI lineage: Eukaryota > Metazoa > Chordata > Amphibia > Caudata > Salamandridae > Lissotriton > Lissotriton helveticus. The sequence goes on along the minus strand of NC_136068.1, from coordinate 869,748,501 downwards.
TGTAATGCTGTGCCTCTTCTTTGAGGTCTCACCACACACCCTTGAGTCACACAAATATACATATAAACCACGCTTACTTGTAGTAGCTGGCTTTCTGAATTAGGAATGCAGTTAGCTGTGCCAGCGGAATCTCTAGACTGCAAGCTGAAATATATTTTTTAAGTACGCTTAGACAAATGTGGTGGCAGTGATCTTCACAAGATTAGGAAGAGGCCAGACTCTTCAGGGAAGCAAAAAAGTGTAAGCCTCAGCCCTTTCCTGGCTGTAACCTGTCATTCTCTTGTGTGTAATTGTTTTCAGACCTGCTCATGTTTCTTCATAACTTTTCAAAAGCACTAGGCGTGGGAGCAAACTAGTGCTCTAAACAAATTCAAGAACTGAAGCTCGAGTGGCCTGATGCAGTTTTTTGCCTGTAAGGGGTGTATATGTTATGACAAAATGACAGCGACAATTTCCTCTCCTGGCATATTGCTCATTTTTCAATTCAATCACGTTGTGGTATTGTTGTCATTGATGTTTGTGTGAGGATAGTGACGGTAATATTCTGGTTTGAAAGTAAGGAACATTTTCAGGTGCCACAGGGCACGTTACTGCACTTTGTCTTTAAAAGAGGAGCAAATAAATTATGGAATAACGCATTCTTTGACTGACCAACATTTTTTTTCTCGCCATCACTTTCCTGCTTGTACAGCTCTCCTCTCCAAAATAGGACAGGGTGAATATGCCCATGCAAAGATATTGCTGTTCCACAGTAATCTCCCCCAAACACAAAGAGAAGAGAAGGAGAAAGCAGGGAAGTCCAGCATACATGGCTTAATTATTGGACCCGCTTGTTTGTTGCAAATTGTTGTAATACGCCTATACCCTCTACGAGATTTGGAGGTCGCTAGCTATAAAGATTTGGCTTGTAAGCTTGATGTTTTTAAGACAGTCAAAAAGAAGTGGGATGTTTGCAGATTTCCAGAGCCTACATATCTCATGTCTTGCCAGCAACACCACATAAAAAACTATTTTCATTATAGGAGAGCTTGCACGATAACCTGCATATGGGTTAAGCCCAACAAATATAAGAGGGCTTACCTCTATCTGGTATCTAGTCACCTCATTAATAACTTTGCATACTGATATCCAAAAGGGGGCAATCATTGGGCATTGCATAAACCTATGTATGTAGTCCACCACTGGGAAATTACACTTCGGGCCTCTGATTCTTTCCCGGTGGCTTTTGAGGGGTTGCCTGGTGACCAGTATACCCTGTGTGTGGTAAACAAATGATTTCTCTTAAGTGAGGCAGGTTTCACCACTGCATAGAATGTGGAAAAAATGCTTTGAGAGGAGATTTCTGAGCTTCCGCCGTGTCAATGACCCCCATCATCAAATGTGTAAGCTCGTTTAACTGCTGCCCTGGGTAAAACCCCTCTGATCCATATGGATATTGCCCTTGGTAACCCAAGCCACCCTTGAGGCTAGTGTCCCAGAAAAGATCTTATAATCTACGTTCAATAGGGATATTGGTCTATAGGATTCTATTTTTGCAGGGTCTTTATTAGGTTCAGGACTAGGTCCCCAGTTGCCTCTGACCAAGATGCCAGTGCTTCTTTTCCCTGTATATACATTGTGTTAAACACTCCCTTTAGAAAGAGGTTTGCTTCTCTATGACTGCTTTATACAGCTCTACTGGAAGACCATCTGGGCCAGCGGCTTTCCCACCACTCATTTTCATACACTGTGCCAATATCTCCTTATCGGAGATCTCCGACCCTAATAGGTCCACTTGCACCCTTGTTATCTGTGGAAGATCTAGCTCTCTTAACCAGGCTACTATACCCTCCTTTCCTGGCTGTAGATCACCTTTATTTAGACTGCTCATAAACCTCCAAGCTTCTGCTCTAATGTGTGCATTCATCTTTAAGAGCACCCCCGTCTCCAAATCTATCAGACCCTGTATCGAATATCTGGCTCTATCTACCCTAACCTTTCAAGCCAAAAGTGAGCTACACCTCTCGCCATAGGAGAAAAGGTGCAGCTTACTGACTTTCCATCTGTCCTGGATTCTCTGTGCGAGCTGAGCTTTACACTCTGCCTGCAAATCATCCAGTTCTCCTCGGTGAGTTGGTACCCTAGATGATCCTCCTAATGAAGCCTTCTGGAGTTCAGTTTCTTTAATCTTGATTTTTGCTATAAGCCCCACATCCCTCACCTGTGTAGCTCACCTCTTACCTATCGTTATAGCACTTATTCTTACCCTTAAATACGCCTTGTGCAAATTCAGCACCACTTGCACGGCCAGGCCTACAACCACCTCCATCTCCAGCGGTATAGTTCTATTAAGGGTCCACCTTCTCTGTCCCAGCTGTTTGATTGGCCAACATGTATATAGCTATCAAGAGACCACATGTTGTGTAACTTATACACCAGTCCTGATGTTTTAGCCAACATTAGCATCCAAGGTTTAGAGATAATGCAATGATAAAAGCAAATTTCAAGTCCAAGAGTTCATCTTGTCATTTACTATAAAGAAAGGATTGGGAGCAGATGCCACTCAGGACATGATACAGTGGCTAGTAATTAACACCTGAATCCTGGATTTTGGATTGCTTAGCTTTAACTTTCAGGCCTTACTTATCTCATTAGCCCTTCGCAAAATCAGGCACTACTCAGTAACGAGGCACTACTGTGCTCCTTACACTTGTCGGACATTGGCCACCTCGGATGACATCCATAACTGATTGCCCTATAATTGGTTGTTTTGCAGACACCTTCTACCTTAAAATGAGATGTCTTTTAATCCCCAATTGCCTACAACTGAGAGAACCACTTCACTACTCACCTACCAAATCTACTCCCTATTCAACACTACTGACTCATTCATCTGTTTGGGTTCCTGTCAAACTAATAGCTCTGCAACACCAGTTTTTTTCTTGAGGAATCGCGAAGGCCCTGACCATAGTGCTCACCACTGTTCTGCAGTTCTAATAACTTCTGATTGGTCAGAATGCCATTGGCTTTAGACAACACATGGACTCTCTGAATCCCAATGTCAAATAATTCTCTGAAGTCAAGAGTCATTTGTCTTTTTATGTATGCACACGTCACCTTTTCACGTTTTTCACACTGTGTGATCTCGGTTCAGCGTACTGTTCATCTTTGACGACAATACAAACATGTAAATATTGTGCTCACCCTTGTGTTGGATTACAACTCAGGACATGAGCCCGCTTGGCAGTTGTACATATATTTCTCGTATTAATCTTTCTCACCTTTCGCAATAGTGTCCTTTAACATTCGTTTCCCCAAACTCCTCCTCAAAATCAACCACACAAATAATGTTTTCGTTTTTCTGTACTTTCAGTATTTAATGAATTATATTCCCAAGATTTCTAAAGCGCATGGCTGCCCAAAAGGGCCTCCCAGCCCTAAACTAGCAACAGGTCTCCTATCTGGCTGACAGATTATTCAAACAACTTGGTTTTTATATTGAATATTTGTATCATGTTGTTTTTTTAATAATATATATAGATGGTGTTACAGAAAGGTGTTTGTGATGCATACGAGTTTAAGGTAATTTTCAGAAAGCAGCAAACTCATTAATCTTACTTAATTCAATTTAAGTTTAAGTAGAAAAGAAAGGAACATATTTCTCCTTCCGTCCATGTGTTGTGTCATCACTTGTTCGAAAGTCATCAGTTTCAAACAGGCTTTCATCAGGTTGACTGTCTCTATATGATTAGGAGCGACTGAATGAGAGGTAAATACCCCCATCTCTTACAGTGTGTCATCAGTTGAAATGTGGGGTTGGAAACACATAAGTAGCAGGTAGATGTTGAACTGCGGATGACATCTCATTCAAGCCGAAAGAAGATTCCGGAAGAAAATACAATGCTGCAATTCTAGCAAAGATATTTGTGCCGTATTACATCAAAAGAACCTCAAGCTAATGTGTGCCCTTGTCAGCTGTCTTCCCGGGGATGGGGGAGCAAGGAAGGTGGGGAGGGGGATGTGTGTGAGTGGGGGGGGAGTGTTCGTGTGTGTACGCACATGAACAGTGAAGTGCTCAGTCCATCTAGAAAGAGTAGCAGTCTTACTTGCTACTCTTCAAAACTCTTCAATTGTGTGTTTGTAGTCAGCCTCCATCTTTATTTAAGGGGCTAGGGATGCCCACAATGGAACAATCCCAATTCTACACACATGGCAGTAGGGATCTTCCGGGCATCTTATGAGAGTGAATCAAAATGTTTCCTGATCTAGATCATGACTGTGTCAAACACCTGGAATCCGACATCCAGGAGTTTGCTTACTGTTTGTGACTGAGCATACCTTGAGGAATGCCAAAAGAACGTGTATTTTCATTTCACCTTGCTAAACCTAGCAGCATTACAAAATAGTCTCCACCTGCTAGGTAGTTTTTCAAAATGCCATATCTCGAAGTACCAATAGACCATGTTTCTTCAGACCAATGTTATTACTAGCCGCTCCTTTCCTGACCTAGGGCTTCACAGAGAGTGCGTAGAAGTGACCTACCGTGGCTGTAACCGGAAAAGATCAGCATACCCATTACCTGCTCTATAAGGTTTATCTGCAAATAAAGTCTGATATTGTGTGGAAAGGACTGCTACCAAGAAAGAAAACAGTATGCTATGATGTTGCACCTATCTGCACATTAAGCGAATATTATATTCAGCATGGCACAGAACAACCCTACTACGTATACACAATTGCACCACACCGCACATGCAAACCAACCATAGACATTTCAGAGCAATCAAATCCACAATAGTTCACAACTACAGCTCATCACATAATCAATGAGGCAGAATAACCTAGTACCCATCTCGCACAACAGTTGAGAATCAGTTCTTGTTCCTAGTGGTTGTGGTAATGATCTAATGCACTATTGCACCAGCAATTATCTAAGATCTATGTCATTTTAACAAAGTTGTACTGCTGAGCGTTGAAAAAATAAACCTTTCCTACACACTGCACTTCTCCATCGTACATTGTGGTCTAGGCTTTTGCAAGCATTTCATAATAGAGTTGTTGCTGTTGTACAACACTGGTGCAAGGGTTTGTCATGGCACACAAAGCAGCAGTGCTTTTCCATTGAGTACAGTTTGGCACATAGTAGATGTGCACCCTTGACTGACGTGAGCCATTTTATCTGAAAATGGCTTCTTCACAAACTATTCTTAAGAAGTTGTATCAGCCCAGGCACGCTACGGGTTCTTACTTTTCACTGCTCAATGCATAAGCGAATTTATGAAAAGTGATTACAGTCTTTGTACAGTACTCACGCTTAGGCTGCTCAATTGTCCTCCGCTACTCATGATATCTGATTTAGATTAGGCCATCCATGCCAATTACAAAACACGTGTTTTCCATTTAAGTGCACAGTAATTCCAGTATTTCTTTAATTCGTGCTATCCTTTTCTTGCCAGTTTTCGAAGCTGCTGCTGCTACCTGCCAGGGTGTTCACGTTTTCAATTAACTTCTATACATCCTCTTCAGTGTATATTGAAATCAAAAAGGAAATGGGAAAAGATGAAAAACATGCTTTTGTAAATTTTTGCCCCAAGCAAAGGATTTATTTTGTGCACTGAACTAGCAAATAGCTTCTTCATTGATTTAACATCTCTCTTTCGCACTCTCTCGATCGTCCCTGAAAATCGTCTACACATATATTTCGTTTAAAAAATTGATTAACATTAAATTGGTATGCGCCTCATATAGTGTTTGTTGGCAGTTACAACTATAAGCATTTTTATTAAGGATTGTTGAAAAAATATTTACCTGTCATGTCTGACCTACTAACCTTAGGATAATATTTACCATATCAGATAGAAAAGGGGTTGGTCTAGTCAAAGGGGCTGGGGCATGGCGAGTGGGGCTTTGAAGCCCCCACCTGCTCAACTCGCCCACCCCCCAATGAAAGAATGTCTAACCTGAGGGTCAAGACTGATTTGCATATAGCTGTGCCTGAACTGAGGCGGCAAAGTGAGCTAAAGAAAAATAATGGATTAAACCCAGATATGTGACTGGGGTGAGTGTCTTAAAAGTTTCAACGCACCGTTCATCATCTCCTTGTGTTTGCTTTGTTCACCCTAAGTCAGCAGTGTGTGCCCAGACGTGGGTCCCTTGCTCACTTTGCCACTGGATTCAGGCTAGCCTGGCTGATGAAGGCTGATTAGCCCGAAATCGGTCCCAGGATGCTTGTTTGAGGTTCATGGAAGACCTGGCTTGGCAGTTCGGGCAGGACTGTTCCCATGAGGCACATGGTCAAGACTGATTTGCATATAGCTGTGTCTGAACTGGGGTGGCTAAGTGAGCTAAAGAACGATGATGGATTCAACTCAGATATGTGACGTGGTGAGTATCCGAAAATTTTCAGCGCTCCCTCCATCATCTCCTTGTGTTCACCTGTAGTCATCGCCAATGTTCTGGGGAGGTTTTAGAAGGTCAGCGGAGGATACACACCTCAGCTGGAAACCTGTTCCATGAAAGGTTTCCATCCCATGGTGTAAATGTGACTTCGCCAGGTGGTCCTGTGATGAGGTGTGAGACCATGTGTCAGACATCGGCACCAGTAATCAACACTATGCTTCCTAATGGGTGATCAGTCATGAACATCTCTCACAACTATCCACCACAGGCAGTACAGTTATCAAGTGCACATATGTTCAAACAAGCCCACACTTCAGGAAGCTTCAACTACAATAGTGCCATGGGGTCATGGTTTGGTCAGGCTAGTCCATTCTGCTTCCATGCATCTCTCTCCACCTCCTGCCTCAGCCTGCAACCTACAGGGGAAATACCGGACTGACAGGATGGCCAGTACAGACACCTGTAATTATCCTTCCAGTGTTGAACAGCTGAGGAAAGAATGCCTTACTGTTGTGTTGGATCGCTATAGGAATTCATAGATCAGCGGACAAGTGAGTAAAGGCACCATCCCGAGAAACAGATAGGTGGCAAAACAATAAGTATTCCAGAAGTCTAAATATCACAGTGAAAGAAGACCGCTCAGATATAATTTTGCTGATATCTTATTGTTTGCAAATGTGCATGTATACATTTTTAAATACAGTGACAAACAACAAATGTATTATTACAAATATGGCTGAGGAAAGAAATTTCCAATAGGTTTATCCGGTCGTCCGCATTCTTGAACAGCAAACATGTTTCCTATAGTGCCTATTTCTCCTACTGTTTCATTTTTGCAGCACTGTAATTAATAGGTGTTACTATTGCCTCTGTCACTGATCTATGTGGGTTGCACACAGATCTATCTGGATGGTAGAGTAACTCTCTCAGATACTATTCAATCACTCTTGCCAGTCACTTCCTGTCATGAGGCATGGAAAAGCCACTCTACTGAAGATCTTAAATTGGCAGGTTTGCATTGATTACCAACGCTACTGGATTATGGAAATGAAGTACACCAAGCATGTGTTCTTTTCGAAAGTTAAAAAGCATGTGTCCCACACTTAGCCTGCTAAAATATCATAGCAGACATTCCCGTTTCTCTACCAAACTCTCGTTTATATATTTTCATTTAAATTATTATTTCCTGAACAACACTGCTCAATGCTGAGCGGGTGTTTTTAAGCCGAAGTCTACCAGACCTCACAGCTGTATGGTTTGCCAAAGATATCTCGGGGACATCCAGAAAGTTTCCTTGAGAATGCATTCTGCCCATTGCTTACCATTGGTTTTGTGGTTTGTCACTCACATATTCTGGCTTTCTATTTGCGGGCTTTATTTGTTTTAGGCTTCCAGCGTGAGTTTGTTCGTCCCAAGGATGAAAGCCTTTTCACATCAACTTCCCTTGTATTCTTCCACGAGTGCTCCTTTCTGTAAACAGGCCTGTCCATCTTTTCTTTTCAGATTTGATGTGCAGTCAGCAACAGAGGTCAAATGTCAGGCTTTGTGTTCTGAGAGAGCTTGGTGCTTACTTTTATTTTTCTGACGTCAAAGTGAGAGGATTTATGTAACAATCTTGCTGCATACTGGAGGTAGGAAAGGGTTTTTTTCTACACAAAACATCGTTTAAGTGAACTATGCACATATTTCAGAATTAGGAACACACAAATGAAGCATATTTTTGTTTATTCTGAAGTGCGTTGGAAACATATACTTTAATATGATCAAAATAAATCAATACGCTAGATGATGCCATTTCTACACATTATTGTGTGTTTGCAGTATAGTTTTTTAGTAAAACTATATGTCTGTGCAAATGTAATTGTCATTTCAATTGAAAATCTGTTGTCAGTCATGGCAGTTCGCTACCACACCATACATATTCCACTCTACGCCACTCCACTCTTTTCTGCACCACTCCATGCCACTGAACTTTACTCTGCACTACTACACTTTAAACCACTCTATGCTTCTGCACTCTGCACTATACACTCTGCACTACTAAACTGCATGCCACTGCACTCTACACCACTTTACTCTACGTCTCTCATCTCAACTCTGCATTACTTTACTCTATGCCAATGCACTCTTCGCCACTGCACTCTACAGCACTCCAGTCTAGGCCATTCCATTTTATTCTGCAAATCTCCACTCTACACCAGTCCAATCTACGCCACTCTGTAACAATGCACTTTACGCCAATGCACTCTATGCCAATACACTCTACAACAATGCACTTTAACCTGTAAAAGTCAACACAATCCACTTCATGCCACTTTAGTCTGCACCACTGCAATCCACACCATTTTACTTTACGCAACTCTACTCCACATCACTGCACTGTACCCTGCACCACCCCACTCTACATCACTTCACACGCTACGTCACTGCACTCTAGGCCCCTGCACTATACTCTACTCCACTCTACACTCTACTCCACTGTACACTAATGCACTCTCTGCCACTACACTCTATACCACTGTACTATATTCTGCACCACTGCACTCTATGACACTGCACCTTATGACACTCCACTCTGCAACACTGCATTCTATGGCAATGCACTCTACGCCACTGTAGTCTGCATCACTGAACTCTACAACACTGCACTGTGCATCCCTCCATTTTATGTCACTGCCCTCTACAGCATTCCACTCTGCACTGCTCTACTCCATTGCACTCCCTCACATTCTACGCTACACCACTGCACTTTACCCCTCTAATCTGCACCTCTCCTCTCTGCACCACTGCACTCTACTATGCACCACTCCAATCTACACCACTGCATTTTACAATGCTGCATTGTATGCTGCTGAATCCAATTTGTTGCTACACTGTTCGCAACTGCACTCTGCGTCACTGCACTCTAAGCCAGTCCACCCAACTCTGAGCCACCCCACACCAATGCACTCTACTGTACTCTGCAGCACTGTATTCTAAACCACAGCACTCTGTACCACTGTACTATATGCATTGCAGTCTAATCTGCACCACAGTACTGAACGCCACTCTACCCAATGCACTATAAGCCACTCTACACCACTGCACTCTACAACACTTTACACTGCACCTTATGCCATTGAACTCTACACCACTCTACTCTGCACTACTGCATTCTATGCCAATACACTCTATGCCACTCCACTCTACACCACTCTACGCTGTATCTATGCTATTGAACTCAGCTGCACTCTATGCAACCGCACTCTATGGAACTATGTTCTACTCTGTATAACTCTACACTGCACCAGTCTGTGTCACTGGCACTCTCTGCCACTCTACTCTGCACCACTGTACTCTATGCCACAGTACTCTATGCCACTCTACACCACTCCACTCTGTACCACTGCACTCTACTATGCAACAATCTAATCTACTCTACTGCATTCCACAATGCTACATTGCATGCTGCTGAATTGTATGCCTCTGCAAAGGATGCCACTGCACTTTACGCCACTATACTCTGCAACACTGTACGCCAATGCACTCTACACCAGTCCACTCTATTCTACACCAGCCTACTCTATGCTTCTTCACTCTATGCCACTCAGTTGATAATTGCTCCATTTGGGTGTAGTAATTAAAGTGAACTCTTTTCTCAGACGGGTGTAAAAATGACAAAATAATGAAGAAATACTATAGCAAAATGTGCCACATTAACGTGCATAATTTGCCACTTCTTGCGGCAAAATGTAGTCAACCCTGCTGAATAATTTGGTCTCCTTCTGTCTCATAAATCCAGTGGCCCTGCCTAATGACTTTGCCATTGGTTGTTCCCTTTTAGTATTCAATCACAAATAAAAAGAAATTGCCATATTTAGGTCGACAGGTTATGTTAAGTTTTTTATGTTATGGTATATTGCAGCATGTAAATATATGACAGTGTTCAAGGCATAGGTGTGAAATTGTAAATCCTGGCCCCTCATAGCTCTCTATCCTTTTTAAACTATTGGTAATAAAGTAGGTCTCCATCTGTACTCTAAAACAGAAATTAGAGACTGATGTTGATATTTTTTCAGGGCAGTGGTGGATAGGTGGCAATGGCAGCAAAACCACATAGCTCAACCCAGCCTTGAGAAATAAGTGCAAGTATTGGCAGCATACATGGCCACACAAAGTGCCTTCTCTGCCAGATTGTCCCACTTAGACTGTAAACGTAATACCTGCCCACTTGCATTCACCCTCAATGACTTTATCCCTTACCGTTTTAGATGCAGCCTTTGCTGGTACGTACCTATTGGTGTTTGTGGACCTTAGCAGTTATCCAGCAAGCATTTTCTTCTCCACAATGCCCCACAGGATGGGGATGAGGAGGTGGGAAGGCAACTTTTAACCACAACTGCTGGATGTATTCTTTTCAGGGCAGGACTGGAAAAGCAAACCAGCCCTGGCAATTTCATCGTACTGCCCCCCGGGGTGAGGGGGTGCTGGTGGGAAACACTACTGCTGCGCTTTTGTTACAGGGGGCCGATATTGCAGCACTGCTGTAAAACTGGCCCCCACCGGTCCAAAAGCGGCCTGCAAACACTGGGAAAAAGTACAGTGCCCACTACGGCCAGTCGGCCGGATTGTTTGCTCCTTGACCAAGATTCCCTTGGACCAAGTAGAGGACAATGTCGTCTAGTAGACATATTACCAGCAAGTAGTGTTGAACTGCATGGCTTGGGATTTTGTCACTGAGGGACTTAATGTGGGATATAAACGATCCTCATCAGAAGGTGCACAGAGCAGTTGCAATGAATGCAACAGAAGGAAGAGCAGTCTCACTTTGGGAGCTACCCTAATATCTCAGAACCAAAATAGGAACTGGGCCAGAATCCACAGCTGCAGAATCATCAGGTATCCAAAGGACTTAACAAAAGGAGTAAAAATGGTAGTGACAAAAAGATACAAATTGATTGACGGACACGCTTGCAAAAAGGAACCAAAAGTGTTTAGAGGCACAAAAAGAACTGTTGCATCTTTATATACCTGTGAATAGAGATAAAATGAAAAACAACATCCTGGATGCACTGGTGCCCAAGTAAGGTAGTGGTCGTATAGGATACATTGTACACACTATCATGTAACGCAATGAAGACTTTAAAATTGTAAAATTGTACCTAACACTGAACAAACAGTCCTGCTATTGCCTTTACTTTTAGACTTCCCCCAAGCACCTGACAGCCACACCAACAGAACTGCAAGTAACCATGCCCCATCAAATGAGAAATTTGACAGAGGCCCCACAGCTTGACCCACTCTTTGAGTGGCGCCTTGGCCTCCAAGGAGCCAGAGGGAAAGATTGCACCCGGATTTCCAACTAGACCCCGTCAGCAGTGAGAAATCTCTGTGACTGAATGAGGTTTCTTAATACATGTGTGTGTTCAAAAGAAGTCTTAAGGCAGAGAAAATTGAATCTAATTCAAAGTATGTGTTCTTATAACCCTCGTTTAACTGATGCTGCCTCAAAATGAGAGTGTATATCACTGCATAATTCGCATGATTTTTTTTGCCATATTTATGCATATTTAAAACACAATGGGTGCAGTGGAGGCTGGCATATAAGGAGGATAGAGTAGCGGAAGGGAAACAAAAAAAGTTAACAAATAAAAAAATAAAAATACACTTACCTTCCTTTGATCCTGGCATGACGTCCTCCTCACTCAGGTCCAGGCAGGCAAGCAGGCTCTAACGCTGTGGGACCAGGAAGCTGCAGTAACCAATCCTGGTGCTGCTTTCATGCAGAATGAAAGCAGCGCCAGAATTGGAGGGAGCTGACTCTTTCGTCGCTCCCCAGGGCACTGTAGCCCTCTGTGGTCTCTAACCTGGCTGTCTTAAGACAGATGGGTTAGAAAGGTTTAAACTACGCATGTCTGGTTGGCCGTTGCAATACAGCCAGACAAAAAGGCATGCATAGTTTAAACCTAAATGTGCCTTGCTTGCCCATCACTGCTTTCTGCTGCTGCCTGACTGGCAGAAGCAGAAACCAGAAAGCCCCACCCCAGTGTCCTGCTGCTCGGCTCAGAACAGGGCTTGGAAAACTAAAATGGTAATAAATTAAGTTTATTACCATTGTATTTTTCTATATTTGGGGGCAATTTGGTTAGTGTGACAACGCTCCTCTGCCTTAATGTAGGAGCCGCTCCTGAATGGATGTAGTACACAAAGTACCATTGGTCAAGCTGTCTTTTCATCCTTATATTTTAATAAATTATATGTATTTCTTTATTTAGCATATTTATAAATTGTCAAAAGTGTATGATCCACAGTCCTTTGGGGCCAAATCTCATACACTGGTGAAACTCAGCTTTTCTTCTCTTTTAAGGAGGGCAATGTTATATCCCATTATTCCATCAAACAATGTCTCTCTGCAGTCTTTCAGTTGATGAATGAATTGATGATGTTACTTATGTAGTGCAACAGCTACTCAGAAAGAGTGTCCTGGCGCTACAACATGCAAACATGTAGGAATAGATAGAGCTCAAATCAACTAAAGTGCAATGCAAATGTGAGATCGGTGCCGTGCTTTTGCCATAATTTCAACCTGAATTGACGAATTCATGAGCTAGAAGGAGCTAGCATGCCCAACTTGCAAGAAGAGACGGTAAAAAATCTGGGTGTCAAGGTCAACAATCAGCAAGTCTTCCATAAACAAATTAAAATGGTAGTAGGAACGTGCTTTAGCTTTTTATGCTCTGAAATTCTTTTTTCTCCATTTTCCAGGAAAACGGTGGTACTGGTTTGATTACACTATTAGCAAAAAATGCTGCAGCTTGCCTAACGGTGAATCTACCAAGGCGGGCCCATATTTCCCCTCATTTGAGGAAGTTGCATTGGCTCCCAGTCAACCAGTGAAATACTTTTGCTCTTAATGTTCAGAGCGCTGCATCAAACTGGCCCCAGATAATTGTCCTCTAAGATAGAAAGCTACAGTCCCTTGAGGAACCTATGTTCCTTGAACACTTATCTGTTTGCGGTTCCGACGGTCCTCTTGTCTAAGGCGGGAGGCCGCTCTTTTTCTTCTTTGGGCCCTCTTGCTTGGAATAAGCTCCCCTTGAACCCATGTCAAATTCAATCTAAGGGTCAGTTAAAAAACCTTTAAACTTGCCTTTGTACTCTATAATTTAGATTGGGTGCCCCCCCCCCCGCCAATTGACTCTGATGAGCGCCAAAACACTCCTTGGAGTAGCCACACACTGTACAAATCCTGTTTACATTTTATTTAATTTTATCCACGTTTGTATATGCTGATGACAGCGTATTGAGAAAGACAGTGAATGATACACAATACATAAAGGAACTGCAAGTTGATCTAGACAGTAAAAGCATGAGTGAGAGAACAAATGATGAGTCTCAAATCAGATACATTTAAGTTAATGTATGTGTTATATTTGGAACAAGAGGAAATCATCGTGAATTGATGGTGGTGTTATAATACATTTGAAAGGGCTCTGACTGTTATAATTTACAACAATGATTTGCTCTAGAAATATAAATTAATTAACCCACAGCAAAAATCTACGTTATAAATTAAATATTAATTGTAATGCTAGAGTTACAAATCAAGAGCAACATCAGCAAGAAGACAGAGCTTTTGGCTTTAGATTGAAGAAGTGAAATGAAAACGAATAGGAATCACAGTACAAATCTGGTAGAAAAGTGAAAATAAAAAGTAAAGAACGTTGGAAGAGCTTCATGTGCTTCTAACTCCCCCCCCCCCCAAAAAAAATAGCAGTGGATTATATAATAACACTCCAAACATAGCTAATTGTGAATCATAAATAAGACCTGGATGGGTCATTTTCAGATATTGTATGCTAATAATGGAAATACTTGTCTGATGCTTGAAAAAAGCTATTTGTTTAGGTTAAGCATTTGAGATCTCTTGTATATATTTTAGTATAACCAAAGGTGATGATGGACGGAGCGTTGACAATACAAACACTCACCCCCAGTCAACTGATCTGGATTTAATCCATCACCGTTCTTTAGCTCACTCCGCCACCCCAGTTCAGACATGGCCATATGCAAATCAGTCTGACCCTGTGCCTTATGGGAACAGTCCAGCCCGAACTGTCAAGCCATGTCTTCCCTGGACCGGAATCAAGCTTCCCAGGACCGGTTTCAGGCATTACAGCCGTCTTCAGCCGGGCTTGCTTGACTCCAGTGGCGAAGTGAGCAAGGGACTCACGTCTGAGTATACCCTGCCAACTTAGGGAGAACAAAGAAAAACCAAAGGTGATGATGGACGGAGCGTTGACAATACAAACACTCACCCCCAGTCAACTGATCTGGGTTTAATCCATCACCGTTCTTTAGCTCACTCCGCCACCCCAGTTCAGACATGGCCATATGCAAATCAGTCTGACCCTGTGCCTCATGGGAACAGTCCAGCCCGAATTGTCAAGCCATGTCTTCCCTGGACCGGAATCAAGCTTCCCAGGACCGGTTTCTGGCATTACAGCCGTCTTCAGCCGGGCTTGCTTGACTCCAGTGGCAAAGTGAGCAAGGGACTCACATCTGAGCATACCCTGCCAACTTAGGGCAATCAAAGAAAAACCAAAGGTGATGATGGACGGAGCGTTGACAATACAAACACTCACCCCCAGTCAACTGATCTGGGTTTAATCCATCACCGTTCTTTAGCTCACTCCGCCACCCCAGTTCAGACATGGCCATATGGAAATCAGTCTGACCCTGTGGCTCATGGGAACAGTCCAGCCCGAACTGTCAAGCCATGTCTCCCCTGGACCGGAATCAAGCTTCCCAGGACCGGTTTCTGGCATTACAGCCGTCTTCAGCTGGGCTTGCTTGACTCCAGTGGCAAAGTGAGCAAGGGACTCACGTCTGAGCATACCCTGCCAACTTAGGGCGAACAAAGAAAAACCAAAGGTGATGATGGACGGAGCGTTGACAATACAAACACTCACCCCCAGTCAACCGATCTGGGTTTAATCTATCACCGTTCTTTAGCTCACTCCGCCACCCCAGTTCAGACATGGCCATATGCAAATCAGTCTGACTCTGTGCCTCATGGGAACAGTCCAGCCTGAACTGTCAAGCCATGTCTTCCCTGGACTGGAATCAAGCTTCCCAGGACCGGTTTCTGGCATTACAGCCGTCTTCAGCCGGGCTTGCTTGACTCCAGTGGCAAAGTGAGCAAGGGACTCACGTCTGAGCATACCCTGCCAACTTAGGGCGAACAAAGAAAAACCAAAGGTGATGATGGACGGAGCGTTGACAATACAAACACTCACCCCCAGTCAACTGATCTGGGTTTAATCCATCACCGTTCTTTAGCTCACTCCGCCACCCCAGTTCAGACATGGCCATATGCAAATCAGTCTGACCCTGTGCCTCATGGGAACAGTCCAGCCCGAACTGTCAAGCCATGTCTTCCCTGGACCGGAATAAAGCTTCGCAGGACCGGTTACTGGCATTACAGCCGTCTTCAGCCGGGCTTGCTTGACTCCAGTGGCAAAGTGAGCAAGGGACTCACGTCTGAGCATACCCTGCCAACTTGGGGCGAACAAAGAAAAACCAAAGGTGATGATGGACGGAGCGTTGACAATACAAACACTCACCCCCAGTCAACTGATCTGGGTTTTATCCATCACCGTTCTTTAGCTCACTCCGCCACCCCAGTTCAGACATGGCCATATGCAAATCAGTCTGACCCTGTGCCTCATGGGAACAGTCCAGCCCGAACTGTCAAGCCATGTCTTCCCTGGACCGGAATCAAGCTTCCCGGGACCGGTTTCTGGCATTACAGCCGTCTACAGCCGGGCTTGCTTGACTCCAGTGGCAAAGTGAGCAAGGGACTCACGTCTGGACATACCCTGCCAACTTAGGGCGAACAAAGAAAAAACAAAGGTGATGATGGACGGAGCGTTGAGAATACAAACACTCACCCCCAGTCAACTGATCTGGGTTTTATCCATCACCGTTCTTTAGCTCACTCCGCCACCCCAGTTCAGACATGGCCATATGCAAATCAGTCTGACCCTGTGCCTCATGGGAACAGTCCAGCCCGTACTGTCAAGCCATGTCTTCCCTGGACCGGAATCAAGCTTCCCAGGACCGGTTTCTGGCATTACAGCCGTCTTCAGCCGGGCTTGCTTGACTCCAGTGGCAAAGTGAGCAAGGGACTCACGTCTGAGCATACCCGGCCAACTTAGGGCGAACAAAGAAAAACCAAAGGTGATGATGGACGGAGCGTTGACAATACAAACACTCACCCCCAGTCAACTGATCTGGGTTTAATCCATCACCGTTCTTTAGCTCACTCCGCCACCCCAGTTAAGACATGGCCATATGCAAATCAGTCTGACCCTGTGCCTCATGGGAACAGTCCAGCCCGAATTGTCAAGCCATGTCTTCCCTGGACCGGAATCAAGCTTCCCAGGACCGGTTTCTGGCATTACAGCCGTCTTCAGCCGGGCTTGCTTGACTCCAGTGGCAAAGTGAGCAAGGGACTCACATCTGAGCATACCCTGCCAACTTAGGGCAAACAAAGAAAAACCAAAGGTGATGATGGACGGAGCGTTGACAATACAAACACTCACCCCCAGTCAACTGATCTGGGTTTAATCCATCACCGTTCTTTAGCTCACTCCGCCACCCCAGTTCAGACATGGCCATATGGAAATCAGTCTGACCCTGTGGCTCATGGGAACAGTCCAGCCCGAACTGTCAAGCCATGTCTCCCCTGGACCGGAATCAAGCTTCCCAGGACCGGTTTCTGGCATTACAGCCGTCTTCAGCTGGGCTTGCTTGACTCCAGTGGCAAAGTGAGCAAGGGACTCACGTCTGAGCATACCCTGCCAACTTAGGGCGAACAAAGAAAAACCAAAGGTGATGATGGACGGAGCGTTGACAATACAAACACTCACCCCCAGTCAACCGATCTGGGTTTAATCTATCACCGTTCTTTAGCTCACTCCGCCACCCCAGTTCAGACATGGCCATATGCAAATCAGTCTGACCCTGTGCCTCATGGGAACAGTCCAGCCTGAACTGTCAAGCCATGTCTTCCCTGGACTGGAATCAAGCTTCCCAGGACCGGTTTCTGGCATTACAGCCGTCTTCAGCCGGGCTTGCTTGACTCCAGTGGCAAAGTGAGCAAGGGACTCACGTCTGAGCATACCCTGCCAACTTAGGGCGAACAAAGAAAAACCAAAGGTGATGATGGACGGAGCGTTGACAATACAAACACTCACCCCCAGTCAACTGATCTGGGTTTAATCCATCACCGTTCTTTAGCTCACTCCGCCACCCCAGTTCAGACATGGTCATATGCAAATCAGTCTGACCCTGTGCATCATGGGAACAGTCCAGCCCGAACTGTCAAGCCATGTCTTCCCTGGACCGGAATCAAGCTTCCCCGGACCGGTTTCTGGCATTACAGCCGCCTTCAGCCGGGCTTGCTTGACTCCAGTGGCAAAGTGAGCAAGGGACTCACGTCTGAGCATACCCTGCCAACTTAGGGCGAACAAAGAAAAACAAAGGTGATGATGGACGCAGCGTTGACAATACAAACACTCACTCCCAGTCAACTGATCTGGGTTTAATCCATCACCGTTCTTTAGCTCACTCCGCCACCCCAGTTCAGACATGGCCATATGCAAATCAGTCTGACCCTGTGCCTCATGGGAACAGTCCAGCCCGAACTGTCAAGCCATGTCTTCCCTGGACCGGAATAAAGCTTCGCAGGACCGGTTACTGGCATTACAGCCGTCTTCAGCCGGGCTTGCTTGACTCCAGTGGCAAAGTGAGCAAGGGACTCACGTCTGAGCATACCCTGCCAACTTGGGGCGAACAAAGAAAAACCAAAGGTGATGATGGACGGAGCGTTGACAATACAAACACTCACCCCCAGTCAACTGATCTGGGTTTAATCCATCACCGTTCTTTAGCGCACTCCGCCACCCCAGTTCAGACATGGCCATATGCAAATCAGTCTGACCCTGTGCCTCATGGGAACAGTCCTGCCCGAACTGTCAAGCCATGTCTTCCCTGGACTGGAATCAAGCTTCCCAGGACCGGTTTCTGGCATTACATCCGTCTTCAGCCGGGCTTGCTTGACTCCACTGGCAAAGTGAGCAAGGGATTCACGTCTGAGCATACCCTGCCAACTTAGGGCGAACAAAGAAAAACCAAAGGTGATGATGGATGGAGCGTTGACAATACAAACACTCACCACCAGTCAACTGGTCTGGGTTTAATCCATCACCGTTCTTTAGCTCACTCCGCCACCCCAGTTCAGACATCGCCATATGCAAATCAGTCTGACCCTGTGCCTCATGGGGACAGTCCAGCCCGTACTGTCAAGCCATGTCTTCCCTGGACCGGAATCAAGCTTCCCAGGACCGGTTTCTGGCATTACAGCCGTCTTCAGCCGGGCTTGCTTGACTCCAGTGGCAAAGTGAGCAAGGGACTCACGTCTGAGCATACCCGGCCAACTTAGGGCGAACAAAGAAAAACCAAAGGTGATGATGGACGGAGCGTTGACAATACAAACACTCACCCCCAGTCAACTGATCTGGGTTTAATCCATCACCGTTCTTTGGCTCACTCCGCCACCCCAGTTCAGACATCGCCATATGCAAATCAGTCTGACCCTGTGCCTCATGGGAACAGTCCAGCCCGAACTGTCAAGCCATGTCTTCCCTGGACCGGAATCAAGCTTCCCAGGACCGGTTTCTGGCATTACAGCCGTCTTCAGCCGGGCTTGCTTGACTCCAGTGGCAAAGGGAGCAAGGGACTCACGTCTGAGCATACCCTTCCAACTTAGGGCGAACAAAGAAAAACCAAAGGTGATGATGGACGGAGCGTTGACAATACAAACACTCACCCCCAGTCAACTGATCTGGGTTTAATCCATCACTGTTCTTTAGCTCACTCCGCCACCCCAGTTCAGACATGGCCATATGCAAATCAGTCTGACCCTGTGCCTCATGGGAACAGTCCAGCCCAAACTGTCAAGCTATGTCTTCCCTGGACCGGAATCAAGCTTCCCTGGACCGGTTACTGGCATTACAGCTGTCTTCAGCCGGGCTTGCTTGACTCCAGTGGCAAAGTGAGCAAGGGACTCACGTCTGAGCATACCCTGCCAACTTAGGGCAAACAAAGAAAAACCAAAGGTGATGATGGACGGAGCGTTGACAATACAAACACTCACCCCAAGTCAACTGATCTGGGTTTAATCCATCACCGTTCTTTAGCTCACTCCGCCACCCCAGTTCAGACATGGCCATATGCAAATCAGTCTGACCCTGTGCCTCATGGGAACAGTCCAGCCCGAACTGTCAAGCCATGTCTTCCCTGGACCGGAATCAAGCTTCCCAGGACCAGTTTCTGGCATTACAGCCGTCTTCAGCCGGGCTTGCTTGACTCCAGTGGCAAAGTGAGCAAGGGACTCACGTCTGAGCATACCCTTCCAACTTAGGGCGACCAAAGAAAAACCAAAGGTGATGATGGACGGAGCGTTGACAATACAAACACTCACCCCCAGTCAACTGATCTGGGTTTAATCCATCACTGTTCTTTAGCTCACTCCGCCACCCCAGTTCAGACATGGCCATATGCAAATCAGTCTGACCCTGTGCCTCATGGGATCAGTCCAGCCCGAACTGTCAAGCCATGTCTTCCCTAGTTCGGAATCAAGCTTCCCAGGACCGGTTTCTGGCATTAAAGCCGTCTTCAGCCGGGCCTGCTTGACTCCAGTGGCAAAGTGAGCAAGGGACTCACGTCTGAGCATACCCTGCCAACTTAGGGTGAACAAAGAAAAACCAAAGGTGATGATGGACGGAGCGTTGACAATACAAACACTCACCCCCAGTCAACTGATCTGGGTTTAATCCATCACCGTTCTTTAGCTCACTCCGCCACCCCAGTTCAGACATGGCCATATGCAAATCAGTCTGACCCTGTGCCTCATGGGAACAGCCCAGCCCGAACTGTCAAGCCATGTCTTCCCTGGACCGGAATCAAGCTTCCCAGGACCGGTTTCTGGCATTACAGCGTCTTCAGCCGGACTTGCTTGACTCCAGTGGCAAAGTATATACTTATTATATACTTATACTAGCAGCCCGTCCCGACGTTGTCCGGGTATGAATTGCTTCTGGCCAGTAGTACATTGTTTTGTAGGATTTCGTTTTGATAGCATTTCTTATCTGTGACAGGCCTGTGAAACGCTCAGATTCACAGTGCACTGCTGATGCACTTAAGAGTGCGCGTACAGTAATGTGTGAACTCGAGTTTCCCTACTTTATTTTTCTTTGCAATATTATATAGCGCGAACTTGACAACATGGCATTAGCACAATTTACAATACTGAAGAACACATTCATTTGTGGTAGGCACGGGGAGACAAAGCGATTTGCCTGGAATCACAGGATATTGAGCTGATGCGAAGATTCGAACGTAGCTCCCCAGCTCTAAAGTTCGCAATTCTAGAACTTGTGGCGGGAGGTATGTCTAAAAGTGTATGTCGGTGCTGGCCATCAATGAGAGAGACCTGTGCATTTTTCAAATCGGTGGTGAAAAAATATGAGTATGTTGCTGGAGATGTGGGCCGCCGTGCCACCACTGTACTTACCGGGGGAGGGTAAACACCCATTATTCCGCAACTTTCTTTCCGCATACCATCACTCCGTATACTTTCATTACGAAAGTACCATGACTCCGCAATGCCATTATAACGCATGGCATTACATTTTATATGCTTTTACCACGCACACATTTACAACGAAATTCGTTGTAAATGCATGAATGGTAAAAGCATGCTTTTTTTTAATGTTTGGACAAGGTAAGTATGGGTATATGTTTTGGGGTACTGAGGTATATGTTTTGGGGTGTTTAGGTATTTTAAGGGTTCAGATATAGTTTTGGGTTATGGGGTACAGGGGTAGTTTTAGGGTTTAGGGATAGGTATGGGTTTTGGGGTACAGGGGTATTTTTAGGGTTTAGGGCCAGGGTTGGGTTTTGGGGTATAGGGGTATTTTTAGGGTTCAGGGGTAGGTTTGGGTTTTGGGATACAGGGGTATTTTAAGGGTTCAGGGCTAGGTTTGGGTTTTGGGTTACAGGGGTATTTTTAGGGTTCAGGGCTAGGTTTGGGTTTTGGGGTATTTTAGGGTTCAGGGGTAGGTTTGGGTTTTGGGGTACAGGGTTATTTTTATGGTTCAGGGCTAGGTTTGGGTTTTGGGGTACAGGGGTAGGGTTGGGTTTTGAGGTACAGGGGTATTTTAAAGGTTCAGGACTAGGTTTGGGTTTTGGGGCACAGGGGTATTTCAGGGTTCAGGGGTAGGTTTGGATTTGGGGGTACAGGGGTATTTTTAGGATTCAGGGCTAGGTTCGGGTTTTGGGGTACAGGGGTATTTTTAGGGTTATGGGATAGGATTGGATTTTGGGGTACAGGGTATATTGATAGGGTTAAGATGGTTTATTGTTTAAGGGTGTTGGGGTATTTTAAGGAGTAAGGGTGGGTTATGATTATGGGGTGCAGGGGTATTTAAAGGGAGCAGGGTGGACACCCGGAGCTGAAATGTACAGAACCTGGGAAGAAAAAACAATGAAATATTGGGCACAACGCTCGCTTTTTTTTCCGTAATCCCGCGCCCCGCACATGCCCACGCCCCCAGCACACGCCCACAGCACATGATATGAGACATGGCATGAAGGGTGGAATGTACCACACGCCTCCAGCGTTTGTCACGCCCCCAGCACATGCCCACAACACAACGCAGACACGCCCACAAGGGACTACTTTGCTGGCACGGTTCTTTTACCTTTTAAATGTATATGGTGGGCGTCTGCATAGCCTATGTCCTTCTGCTGCAACTGCCCTTTCCAACGCTGTATTGGGTGTTGTGATTGGTGCTGTGGTTCCTGAGATTACCCGCCTCAAAGGTTTGGGCTCTCTCTTTATTATATTAGTATGGATGTGTATGTACTTTGTGGGCTCTGGAGATCAGCCCTGTGACTTGTCTGCTTCTGCTTAGGGACTTTTTTCTGTTCAACTGCCTCTACTTAACTGTCTTGATTGAAACCGACCAGCAGAGGTCATTAAAATACCAGAATTGCTTTCTGCTGAGGGACTTTTTTTTCCTGTAAACTACCTTATTTAACTTTCTTGATAGTAAACGACCAGCAGAGGTCTGTAAAATACCAGAAGCGTTCTCTAGATTCCAGTCCATAGAAATTGTCTTCCACAAGCATCCGTAGACAATAATATTTTTTTCAAATCTTGTATTTTCAGTGATATAACCACCAAAGGCCCCAATTTTATATTAAAAACAGAGCATTTGACTATGACATTTCCCACTGAATGGCAATATTTTTCTCCATGTGTTCCCATAACTGTGTCACGCAGTTTGGTGCTTACTTTCTCTCCATGTTAAAGACCAATAGATGTTCCAGCACCCAGGCTAATGTGCTGCACAGCTAAGTACATATAAGGTCCCAACGGCGAGACCGATTGCATTGAAAATTCTTGTTTTTGGGAATAGAGACTTCTTTGCACTACATCAAACAGATATTAATAGACTAGAAAATGACTATTTGTCTTCCTGGATTACAGAATACAGCAGTTTCGTTGTACCAGCACATAATACTGCTCTCACCTATCTCAAGCTACTTGCTACTATCTACAGCAATCTAAAATGTCCCTTGGGTTCTGGTAACAGGTGTCTGCAGATTTATAATTGGGCCAATTTGCACTGTTTACACATCTATTAATCTCCATTGTTTTGGTTCAAATCCGCCTGGGTGCAAAGGTTATTTTAATGAGATTATACTTAAATATAGTTGTTGAATAGTGAAAAATGTGTTTCCGTTTTTAGTGTTATTATCCTACATAGAGGTTTTGCATTTTATACCCGTTGTTTTTCGATATACAAGGACATTTAGTGGTATGTGTAGCACTGCAGATCTGAGGGATGTGAATTATATCATGATGCATTAAGTTCAGTACAGTATTTTTGCAATGGGCTCTTCGACTGTAAACAACTAGGGGTGTGTGCAATTCAAGTAATTTGCTTTCAGGTAATTACATGAAATTTCTAGAAAATTACACTAAGTTATGCAAAATACAAATCTGTCAATTAGCACTAAATGTTAGTGCGGGATGAGTCCTCACATCAGTTTTTGAAGCAAGCATGTATTTGTTACAAAAATAGCACAAAAAATACAAGTTCAGCAAACAAACTTGCATTCTGGTTGTTTTTATTGTTTTGGTGCCCTACACTATAATTTAGCTGTGAACAGCGACATAATTATGTGATGTGGCAAAATGGCATAATTTCTGAAATTCCGCATAACAGATGTAAAACTTCACAGTATTGTTATAATTTAGTATAACATATCAAGTTTACAACGCCACTAGGGGAAGTTCTATAAATGGAAAAGAAAAAGAATTATGAATTTTTCAAGTAATGAGAAATTAAAGTATGATGAGGAATTGCACCCACCAGGGGAATTAACAGAAGTCTTAAGAATAACAAGCAACACCTGCTCTATCTTTTTGTGCAAGAGACCATGGATGGGTGTCTCTGTAAAAATAAAGAGAAAAGAAATGACAAAGCAATAGAGTCTGCAATTGCTTTTTTCAAATTAATAGACCAGGAGATAATGTTTAATTGTTTTCATTTGAGAACAAAACCAGTGTCAAATAGGCAATTAAGGAGGCCCTGCATGTTCTATTAAAGTGTTCAAGCTAATTCCCCAGAGACACATTTCTGACGGAAATTCGTCTATCAGCTAAAGCAGAAGTAACCCTCAGCCCTACTGATAACCCTACTCCTGGTTAATCATGTAAGTATGCACCTTCTGCAGCATCACTCTCATTTAGGGTACATTTGAATCTAAGTTATGACACATTTGGGATGATTCACAAGGCATTTGTAGTAGCACTTCATGTATTCATATATACCTTTGTGAATTAGCTCAAAACATTTAAAGTGGGACTATACTGGGAATATTTGTAACCTGGCTCAAACATTTAAAGAGGGAATATACAGAGAATATTCATATAAAATGAGTACAAATAGAAATGACTGTGTCTTCTTGGCTCATTTACTAATGGGGAGTTGGGTATGTTGAGGCCAATGCACAAAGGCATTTATGAGTATGTGAAGTAGTCTATTTCACCAACTCTTAAATGTCATCACAAGATGCCCCCAAAACATTTCAAAGGGGGCTATTCAGTTAATATTCATATACAGGTAGTACAAAGGGAAATGACTCCACCCTCTTTGCTTATTCCCTATTTGGAAATCATATATTTTGGGATCAATTCACAAAGGCATTTAGGTGCATGTGAAACAGTAGCCTAGGTATACTACTTCACATGCTCAAATCCCTTTGTAAATTCAATCAATTGCATGTAATTTTTGTTTTTGAAAGTTTGCAACTAGATATTTGGTATACCTTGTAAACCATGGGCAACAAGGTTTTAACCATGTTATTGGTTGAGATAAAAGAAAAATATATAAAAACTGAAATAGTAACAATAAATATGGTTTGAATGTAAATTCATTGTCTTGAGCACAAGCAGAATCCCGCAAAGCAACATCAGCATTTTTCAGCTGGGTGAAAGGCCAAATTGATTACAAAACACTTTAGCATTTAGCATGATCAGAAAGTAGCTGTCAACTCTTTTTAGTTTGTCGCCCGACAGCACTAGACCTGCTGGGCTCTTCAGTTTGCATTCCCTCATTAGAAGTGTGGGCCTAGAAAGCTGAGATGACGCATATTGAATTGGCTAACTGTTATCCTCAAGATATATGAGAGTCCTGTTTTAGCATTATAATCCAGTGACAATATGAAAACAATATAATTGCTTAGCAAGTTGAGTGCTATACAAGTTGGTTAAAACATCTTCAAAAACAGCAGTGAATTTAAAATATACCCATAACTAACAGGATGGCCATTATTGTCTCTTACTTATCATTTTAAAATAGTTCAGGATATGTTTTCAATGATATAAATACATTATTGTACTGCCCTTACTGGAGGCTGGCAACACAATTTCAACTTTGCGTGGCCTTTCTCCTTTAAACTTCCATGATGCTATTTTGCTTTTATGCCGAATTATAGTTGTTCATTTCGGCGCATAGCTGTATGAATAGCCATTTATGTGTTTGTGTGTCTGCAAACCAAGTAAACATGTGAAATAGTGCAATATAAACAAATACATGTTCTTATTTTCACATCGTGACTAGTAGCCATCCTCATTTCAAATCCAACTGCTCATTGTTGAAGTTAAAGATAATAAAACTGTTATAGAATATTGAACAAATTGTACTCCATTGAGATCAAATATTATTCCTGTTTGCCTGACACGGTTTATATATTTATATTCTGTAAAGTAAAAAAAAAAAAAAAATCATATATATGCTCACTGTAGCGGTGCACGTCTGGGCTCGCTGTGGTGAATTGCAGTTGGATGAAGGGAGGAGAGTCCCGTTCCTTTCACTACAAGATCCAGGATTCAGTGGTGTAGCTGCAGACACCGTCCACTTGGGCGAGTACTTATGCAGGTGGTGCTGCAGCTGTGGAAGTTCGGACATTGGTTTGAATATCCGCCCTGAAAACATGTGGGAGTGTCTCTACCAATCGGAGTGATGCACTTTAAAAAGTGAACAGTGAAATAATATATATATATATTCACTGAAAAAAGCATAGGTTTCAGGAGTTATATAGTTAGGAATTAGTTTTTAAAAAACCTTTGAAATTCACTCAAAAAACTATAAGTTTTAGTGGTGTTATAGTTAGCTGGACATTTTACTCATACAAAACCAAAGAAATTGCTCCTATATAGTTAGTTGTACTAACTATATTTCGCGCACCCGCAATCCACTGCTGATGATGTCACATATTAGATCATTCATGACATGGTCAGTGACATCACTGATGACATCTCAAATGACATCACTGATGACATCACTGATGACATCATCCAGTGAATGTGGTTTGCTTCGTTATTTAAATATGCATTATATATATAGCAATTTACATTGAAGAATGAGTGGATATATATAAATAAATATTTGGATGGAGGATTTAGTAGCAGTGTAATTGACTGCTTACTAGTGGAGAGGTGTGGCTCACTGGTTAGAGGCAGCAGACCTGTAAGCAGAGAACGGCCCGGGACCAGGGTTCAATCCCGACGCGGCAGGGTCTTGGACCAGGGTCAACGGACTCGATAATTCTCGCCTCAGTGCCTACTCTAACCAGGGAACACACTCAGTAACTCTGGGCATTAAGCTTGCCTCATCTCTACAACGGCCCCCCCCAGATGCTGGGGATGCCTGGTTTCACCCTGGAGATACCCAGAAAGGGAGCATCTCACAGGGAAAACCAGGATGGGTTCCCCAGCGGTCTACAGCGCCAGGACACTCGGGTAGAGTAACAGTGCGCTTTACAAGTATCCCACATTTACATTTACATTTACATTTACATTTACTTGACCAATTTATAATGTCTCACTAAAAATAGTGGATAGTGACTAAACTGTGTGAATATCTGTATCACTTTGTCAGTTGTTGTGTAAACTGATTCTACAGTTGGTTACTAGCTATGTGAAAGTCTATATTAGTTATTGATTAGTTAACTGAGTATTTGTATGGGAGTGTGAAAGTGTGTGTGGTTCGGTGGGGGGTGTGTGACTGTCCAAAGATGTGTGAATAGTTGATTCAGTAGATATATGAAGTTAAAACTACATGTTCTAACAGTTTGGGTGAGGGAATCTCTTTATGGGTGTGGTGATGAGCAAATATATTTCTCAAAGGTACAGGTCTAACAAACTAGAAAAATAAAAGGCAGTGTATGTGTCAGTTGTTGTATATAAATAAGTATACATAAGACAAAATGATTGTGTGAGTGACTGTATGGATAACTGTATACTTGTAATAATGATTTTATAATTCACTAAGTATGACTTACTATCTAAATGAATAGAAGAAGTGGTGTTTGTATAAGTGTTTTGCTAAGTAAATATGTAAGTATGATCCATTGTTTGCATAAGTGAGTGGGATGACTTCATATGTGAATAGGATGCGTGCTGTTGTTTAATGTCGATATAGATGTATAAGTATTTTTGATAGTGTTCTATTGTTCATTGACAGCATGTATGAGTGAATCCATAGGTAAGTGATTAGATGTGTGTATACATCTATGAATCACTGAGTGGATTTTTAGATACTTGTATTGCTGTGACAATGGATTTAAATATGATACTCTGTATTTTACAAACAGTGATGAAAAATTGTAATAGTGTATGAAAAGGTGTATGTGATTGTCACGTGGATGATGTCATCAGTGATGTCATCAGTGATGTCATTTGAGATGTCATCAGTGATGTCACTGACCATGTCATGAATGATCTAATATGTGACATCATCAGCAGTGGATTGCGGGTGCGCAAAATATAGTTAGTACAACTAACTATATAGGAGCAATTTCATTGGTTTTGTATGAGTAAAATGTCCAGCTAACTATAACACCACTAAAACTTATAGTTTTTTGAGTGAATTTCAAAGGTTTTTTAAAAACTAATTCCTAACTATATAACTCCTGAAACCTATGGTTTTTTCAGTGAATTTCAAAGGTTTTTTAAATGCTGATTCCTAACTATATAAGGCCTGAAACCTATGGTTTTTTCAGTGAATTTCAAAGGTTTTTTAAATGCTAATTCCTAACTATATAAGGCCTGAAACCTATGGTTTTTTCAGTGAATTTCAAAGGTTTTTTAAATGCTAATTCCTAACAATATAAGGCCTGAAACCTATGGTTTTTTCAGTGTTTTTAAAAAAAAAATTGATTGGTTAACTGGCTTATTAAGTGTATCTTAGTGAGTACATATATTAGCGAGTAATGTTTAAATATTTAAATATATGCATGAGTGATGTAATATGTGACGTCATCAGCAGTGCATTGCAGACGTGCAAGTTATAGTGAGTCCAACTAACTATAACGTGGGAATTTCAATGGTTTTATGCGAGTAAAATTTCCAGCTAACTATAACTGGTGTGAAACCTATGGTTTTTTCAGTGAATTTCAAAGTTTTTTAAATGCTAATTCCTAACTATAACTGATGTGTAACCTATGGTTTTTTCAGTGAATATATATATATATATAACATTTCTATGGCAAAATGAAACCCCTCATTTTGTTCCTTTTCAAATTAAATGTATTAAGTGTTACCACTTTATTCCAATCAAGATGACTTCAGGTGTGCCATACTTTTGTCATAAGTAAGACTGTTAGCGTTCTAGTTGTTCTTTAGAACACTCTGGGACATTCTGTCATTGGGCTATAGTTGGGCTACATCTGGCTGATATTTGGGCTAAATTTGGGCTCTTTTGTCTCTGGTGGCCATCTTGGGACTGCATATCAGAATGTTTTTAATGAAATATAAGAGGATTTGAGATGTCACTCAAAATGTGCCCTAATTTCTCTTTCTTCAGCACTAATCATAATTTCTATGGCAAAATGAAACCCCTCATTTTGTTCCTTTTCAAATTAAATGTATTAAGTGTTACCACTTTATTCCAATCAAGATGACTTCAGGTGTGCCATACTTTTGTCATAAGTAAGACTGTTAGCGTTCTAGTTGTTCTTTAGAACACTCTGGGACATTCTGTCATTGGGCTATAGTTGGGCTACATCTGGCTGATATTTGGGCTCTTTTGTCTCTGGTGGCCATCTTGGGAGACTGCATATCAGAATTTTTTTAATGAAATATAAGAGGATTTGAGAAGTCACTCAAAATGTGCCCTAATTTTTCTTTCTTCAGCACTAATCATAATTTCTATGGCAAAATGAACCCCCTCATTTTGTTCCTTTGCAAATTAAATGTTTTAAGTGTTAACACTTTATTCCAATCAAGATGACTTCAGGTGTGCAATACTTTTGTCATAAGTAAGACTGTTAGCGCTCTAGTTGTTCTTTAGAACACTCTGGGACATTCTGTCATTGTGCTATAGTTGGGCTACATCTGGCTGATATTTGGACTACATTTGTTTTTTTTGTCTCTGGTGGCCATCTTTGGGCTACATTGTGCTACATTGGGCTACATTGGGCTACATTTGGGCTCTAACATATATATAGCCCAATATATATTTTTTCAAAGTTCATTTTCGTAAAAACCACTGGAGAACATATCTTGAGACATAGCAAAGGCACATCAGGCTACCAGTCCCTACAATTTTGCCAAGTTTGGTGGAAAACCATTCAGCCGTTCGGGCTAAAAGTGAGTCCAACCGCCATATGGATATTAACATGGGGAAAACACGTTTTGGGACCCCCCTTTTATCTCGGCCCCCGCTTGACGAATCCCCCCCAAACTTTCAGGGGAGGAGCGGAGCGCCGTGAGGCAAAGTTAAG
This sequence comes from Lissotriton helveticus, assembly GCF_964261635.1. Lineage (NCBI taxonomy): Eukaryota > Metazoa > Chordata > Amphibia > Caudata > Salamandridae > Lissotriton > Lissotriton helveticus. Next base: position 869,718,717 of record NC_136068.1, on the reverse strand, counting down.
GCAAATTTCAGGACGATTCCTCAACCGGCGCCAAAGTTATTCCCAATAGAATGTTGCGATTTCCCTATGGAAAACAATCCTAACTATATATACCTACTGGCTATCGCCAGTAGGTAATATATATATATATATATATATATATATATATATATATATATATATATATATATATATATATATATATATATATATATATATATATATATATACATATATATATATATATATAAATATATGTTTATATATACATGAGCCTATGTTTCAACTCTGATGTAATCGAAATGTGAACCACATGCTTTTGAAGGTTGGTATCGTCCATAATCATGTAGAACGCATAGATAATAATTGTATGGAACCTTTGTGATGTTTTGGTGTACTATGGGCCCTATTAGGATGGCGGACGGACCTGCGTCCGTCCGCCACCGCAGATGTGGAGGGACCGTCCGTAGGGGCAGCAGCAGTCCCTCCGTGCGAATTAGGATGTGACCGCCACCATGCCGGTCACTTCCTGTATTTTTAACATTGCGGCTGGTGCTGCTTGAAGCAGCGCCCGCCGCAATGTTAAAACTCAGTGCATTTTCATGCACAAAGCGGCAGGCACCGCGCAGTGCCTGCCGCTTTGTGCATGCAAATACAGGGGGGTACCATAGGTATCCCCCATGTGCAACCCCCCCTTCACCCTGGGGGCCCGCAACAGGCCCCCAAAGAAAAGACCGTATGCCTTTTCGTGGCGGCATTGCTGCCGCGGAAAGGCATTATCCCAATGCAAATGCTAATATGGCTGGTGGTGTCTGATAGACACCGCCACCGTATTAGAGATTTCCCACCGCGGTCTGAAGGCGACCGCGGCGGAAAAGCGGCGGACGGTCTCCCCATCCGCCGCTGACCCCCCAGCCATACTATTCTGGCGGGGGGTCTTTACCAACACCACAGCGGTGAATCCGCTTCCTCTGGGCCGGCGGTGGCTTCCACCGGCCCGGAGGATGCGGATTCACCGCAATCATAATCGGTCCCTATGCGTGTATGTGGAAATGGGCATAAGTACACCATGTAGTATTGGACAAAAAATTGTTACACAAACACATTGACACCATTAACCGGCCCACAATAAAGTGGCAAGGCTTTGCTATCATATTTCTGACTTTTCTTTCTTCTGTGCAATGTGTATGAATAATTTCTCTTTCACTTATGTTGTCAGATGATAGAGTGTATATCTTTCTTATTGTGTTTATATTGATATATAGGAAGCAAATATCCTGCACTACATTTCGAGAGAAATGAGTAAGGTTTTTAGAGTATGACATTGATACTAGCATGGATCTGGTGGGGGCAGCAGCCGAATTCTATCAAAGTGGAGACCATTCCCTGTGACCATTGCTCCATTACACATCCTTAAATTGCCTAGATTTCCATTTCACTAGTGTGCATACTTTGGCCTGTTTGGAAATCTTTCTAACTCTCCTTCATTGCAGTATGGCATTAGAATCTGAGACTCCTACTTTCTCTGAAAAACAAAATGGTTTTACAGACACTGGGCAGTATCACTGTATCTTTATAGGGCCATAATGAGTTTATAGATTGGAAATGGAGAACAACATACATGCTGGAATAAGTGTTATTGTCCCTTTTTACAAAAGGAATTCCAGAATTTCCCATTTTTTTTTGCAGGCATGTTTCGACAAGGTTTGTCATGTTAGATGAATCCCTTGTATCACATGCACTATTACCACATTCTGGTGAGAGAGATGAAGCTGAAAAAAAGTACTATAAATGTAAATGGAGAACATACAGCCCTGTCTCTTTGAAATCGTTGGTGTGAAAGAATTCAACAGTATCTCTCTCACCCACCTCTTTCCGTAGAATCCCGCATGTGGCATAATGGCTAGAGCAGTTGACCTGGAAGCTGGGGAACCTGGTTCGAGTCTCAGCAGGGAAGCTCAACATTCTGTGATTCTGGGAAAACCACCTAGTCTCCTGGTGCCTTAAAAAAATAATGTGTCCATCGGTAACGCAATTGGTGCTCATGTAAAGTGCTCTGATACCTTTGGGTCGAGTTCACACTATATAAAACTAAAAACTCAGCTCCCTAAAATCCATTTGGGTTACCACCATTCTTGATCAAAGCTCTCTCTGTGGATGCATTCTTACGCCTACTTACTACTGTTAAAACTTTCCTCACTCAAGGCATTTTCCCAGAATCTCTCAAGACAGGCCCGATCCAGACTGTAACTTTCAACAATACATAACCTATTAAAGCTTATCACTAATACATTTCTAAGTATACATCAGTGAGCAAATTGTGGGATCTGCACAGCTATGTGTCAGTAAAATAGAGCTTTGCATCAAAAATAAAGATGTTCCAGGCAACATCACCTAATCACAAGGAAAGTGACAAGCCCATGAAATTATGCTCCATGGTTTCCAACTTGAAGCAGCTCATGGCATGCTGTTTGTTTAATGCTGTCCCGCTTCCAATTGAGGAAAGAAAACAGTGTGGAAAGTAATCCTTTACTTCCGCATACTGTTTCATTGTAAGACATCCCCGCAGCCTGATTGAATTTTTGACAGTCAAGATTCACATAGCCACATTCATTCCACCTTCCATGGCTGCTTTGTTGTCTAAATCTTTCAGTGACTTTAGTTATGACTTATAACTTGAGGCTGGCGTCTTGAGGGGATAAAAACGGAAAAAAGTACTATAAATGTAAATGGAGAAGATACAGCACTGTCTGTCTCTTGGAAATCATTGGTGTGAAAGAATTCAACAGTATTTTATTTAAACAAGGTCTGTTTCGGCCTTGATTGACTTGCAGTAAATTGCCTGGTATGGGAAGCTAGAGGAAGTGGATAGAAAACGGCAATCAGCGCCAAATGTCTGGTGCGCTGATTGACAAGCAAGGGAGATGCGCTTGAGTAAGATAAATTGGCCAACAAGGTCCAGCGTGACAGCTTCCGAGATGGGAAAATGTGTTCCTGTTCATTTGCAGCTGGGATCTTGTCATTTCTGGGAGACTTACTCAAGAATGTTTTAATTGTGTAAAGAAATTGGTGGATCCCATGCATGACAGTCATCTTGTGTGTAGTTTGCTACTTTTTTGTGCAGCTCTCATTTTTTGTTTTGTTTTGAAGATTTATAGAGCGCAAACTCGACTCGAAGGTATTGGAGAACTTTACATGAGCACCATTTACATCACACAAGGACACACTATTATTTTATTACTATTATTATTATTATTGACATTGGAAGATTAAGTGATTTGCCCAGAATCACAGGAGGTTGAGTCGATGCCGAGACTCAAAACCTGTTCCCTAGTTCCAAAGTGCAGGTTTCAATATTTTCATAAAAATAGCACACATAAACATATTGATTCCTTCATGTCTGCTATTTAGGGCAGATATGTTGTTTCTCTGTTAAAGAAGCAGAGAAGAAAAAAAATTATCTGTCTACGATGGTGTACCTTTTGTGTGATTAGCTTGACACAATTAAGAGGCAAAGGTGTATGCAGAATGTCCACCCTAGTTTCCATCTAGAAGACCAAAAAACACTAGAATACAGGTGATACATATAATTATCAGCTGACAGAAGACTAAATACACCCAACAAACATTATATAAAATTCATAGAGAAGAATTGTTTACAATAGTCATGCCATAGCGAGAAAGACTAGTTGCATCCAAAATAATGTAATCATTATTTTCACATTCAAAATGCAAACCTTTCCCGCATCACATAACACACCAAGTGATATTTTGCATAGTGTGAATTAATTGTAATTGTCAAAGATGAAGCATGTTAGATCAAAACATCTGGGGCCTCATTTATGAGAGATGTTGCATCGCTGCGTGAAAGCAGCGATGCGTCACTTCTCAGTGCGCAGTCCTTGCGACATGATTGATGCGTCATATTTACAGTATGACGCATCATGTCACAAGGAGTTACAGATACGTCAGTATTTCTGACGTATCTGTAAGCGCAAATGTCACGCATTGCTGGGGTGTGTCACAAAAGTGACGCAATTCCAGCAATGCGTCCTTTCACATGGGGAAAGCCCCATGTGAAAGGGCTTGCGTCAGTCTTACGCCTATTTTAGGCATATTTTACGCCGCCGATGCGTCACAAAAAGTGACGCATCGGAAGCGCAAAACTGACGCAAGGCCTCATAAATGAGGCCCCTCAAGCTTATCATATGCTCAGTTGTGTGCGTCTATTCATGAATGCATCGCAAACCCGAAACCCTCTTCATATATGTTGCAGTTATGTATCTTGCTTGTGTTAACTACTTGTTGGAGACTAACGCAGCTTATGTCAGCCACTGCAGTTGTGATTTGAATGCATGTCATTTACACACAGAAGGGGGCCAGTTACTCTAGTTAGGGTCTCCAACCATTAGCTTGTGAGCTACCCTGAGTAGCTCACCTGTGTGCAGCCCAGCTTATTAAATTAGAACGTTTTTGCTTGGTTGAATTATTATACATATAAAACAATTGAAATTATACAGCACTAATAATATTAGTAGCTGTCAATGCACTTCATTGAACATAAGTAGCTCTCAGAAGAGAAAAGGTTGAAGACCCTTTTTTTCATCTTTAAATGCAGCACATGGAAGAAAACCGCATCATATAATCTGTTTCAAAACTTACCTATTTGGACGGTTCTATTTTGCCTGTTTGCATCCAGTTATGTTTTTACCCAAATGCATTTGTGTCAATTGATTCTGGGGATGCTACAGTGCTACTTGAGCTGTGTTTGTACTCACCAGTCTATCATGAAAAAGTGTTTGAATAGCTAATGATGCCCCTGTAGTACGTAGTACAGGTTGAAAAAATATGGGGCTTTCAACTCAGTAGTGATTTAGACCTTGTACAACCAAAGTGTATTTCACTCTGTTAGTTTGGCCTAATTGTCAACCAGAGTTTACAAAAATATAGGCCTGAAATGCGTTAAAAAATGTTATTCCATTAAAATAATTATATGATGCATTGCAATTTTCCCCAAGGATTATTCACCGGAGGCTCTTTCCATTTTAGGCTTGGTGGAAACTTAAAAAGCAAGTACCATTAATCTTCAAGAAATATTTTAGCACAATTTGCAAATTCATTTCTAACCATAGTTATCACTGATAGGCAGCAAAGTGCCATCTTCTCATGGAATTCCCAGATCCTTATTGTCATTACCTTTTTAGCGCTACTTGCTTCTAAGGGCTTTACTGCATTTATATCTTTAAATTTCAGTATCTCAACATCTATACTTTAGAATTTTTTCATTTGGTCTTTTTTTGTGCAGAATATAATAATCTAGTTTTCTCTGTGGAGTCTTTTTGTGGTGTATTGATTGTGGTACTGTGTGTGTTGCATAAATACTTTACACATTGCCTCTTTAGATAAGCCTGACTGCTCTGTGCCAAGCCACCAGAGGGTGAGCACAGGTTATCTTTTAGTGAGGATCTAGCTTACCCTGAATAGGATTGTGACTTCTGCTTGAACAGGGTGCATAGCTTTGCCAACCAGCAATGCAATTTCTAACTGCAGTGCAGCAGAATATTGACACCTATACTGGGGACAATGCTTTTTCTGTCAAACTGTGCAATATGCCAATCTGTGGCTGGTCCACACACTGAAGTCTGCATCATGGCACAGAATGAGGCATTATGCCATGTGTATAATATGGTTCTTGCTGGTTAGCCATGTGTATCCATCTGTATGATATTGTTCACTGTCATGTACACTGAACTAATTATAAACACAGATTTTCAACATGGGCTGGCTCTAATTTTCAGGGAGAGAATTTTAGTGGGTTGACTGAAAATATTGTTCTATCCAAATTGTTGTATTAATAGGCCATTTGGAGTAGGACATCCTTAAATATGGCAATGGGAAAGAGCACCCACAGTCTTGGTGTAAGCTGTGGCTGAGCTCTCACACCGCCTGATCAAGGAGAAACACAAGTTAAAGTTTGGATCATGTTTCTCCCCATCCTCATTTGCATGAATCCACCCAAAGGACTCTCTGGCCTGATAAAGGTACGCATTAAACTTTGTACCAATTTAGATTATCTATTGCTAGTTGTGCATATAATCCTTTATTTTTAATCGCTGCCATCTAGTTTGAATTATATTAAAGGTAATATTTAAAATGGTTTGTGCTAGTGTGGCACACATCATAGTATCGGGCAATGTGATGAATGACCTCCTTACTTTATAAAACAGGACACTTGTGATCATACAGGTTTGGCTCTAACACATATTATCAGTTTATTTGTTCCTTCCATCAATAGTCTGGTGAATTGTCAAAGTGCCAGGTGAGTCACATGTAAAAAGATGCTGCACAGGAAGTAAAGTGAAGGACAGATGCCAGACCACTGCAGTGTTAACAAGCAAGCATTGGTAAAGCTAATAGGTCTCGGCTGTAAAAAGCAGAAGTATTCACAATGCCAATACTTTTATAAACGCAATTTGCATGTGGCGCCATGTGTCAACATAGATGTCCACACATGGCTGTTAGTCCTGCACTGAGTTTTCTATGAAAGGAAACCCATTCTACATCACACTGCCGATGCATAAGCTGTGGACACACATTCATGTTGATAACACAACGCAAGTGTGTTTTGATGAATGGTGGCCATTTTCTTATTTTTAATTTAGCATTGTGGTTGCCATTGCAGACTAAAAGTTAACAAAAAGTACGAAACAAAGTGCACACCAGCGCAACAATAAAGAAAGCAAGTTGTGTTGGTACCATTTTACAGTTCACATGTCCTTGTAGAAAATAAATAATTAAAAATATTTACAAAAGGAAGCAGTACAGTAACATTAATGTGTGGGAAAAACAGAAAAACACATACACTAACAAGGAGTGCTAAAAACTAATGTAAACGAGTCCCCTCAAGTTAACAGTGGAAGAACAAAGCTCATCCAAGAATAACACTGTGAGATCAAAATAATTCTGTGCAGATCAGACACAAAAATAAGGAGAAGAGCATTTGAATCAAGAGCATTCACTTGAGATATACAACATATTCATCTAATCATAAGCAAAGGGCTGACCCAAAGCTCACTCTAATGCTATATATTGGAAACTAAAAATCTGCCAAGAGACACATGAAGCTGTCTAAACACCTAAAAAACAAAGAGCACCAAAAATGGAAAAGAAATGGTGGTGGGGTTTCTTACAGGCTGCATTGCATTAGCACAAGAAAAACAATGATTATGAAATCTTGAAGGTATATATTTGCACTGTACTCAATCTTTGTGGTGATATAGGAGGAGAAGAATGTGTTATGCTCAGTTAGCTCATATTTATTCTAATGATAATAATAGCTATTGAGAGAGCGCCATGTTATTTTGAAATTGTGTAGGGGTGCATTATAATCCCAAGTAGTCAGCACCCACATATTTAGAGGACCTTTACTAATGTAGTTTTGAAATGTAATAGTAGGCCGGGGATCAGTGCAATATGAAGTGGTGTGTTTATTAATCATGGATTAATGTAGTGCCTTAATTAGAAAATGTGATGTTGCATAACGTAGAAAAAATGTTATGTGAAATGTCGTGTTAACAATGATGTGCCTTAATGAAATGATACATGTGTTTATTAATGAGTGGATTAACATAGAGTTTAATGTGAAAGATATTCCTTGTAGAATTTACTTGAAAGTGATGAAAAGTAATGTAATGTTGTGTTACAAATGTGTTTAAAGGTGCAAAGGCCTGGGACATGCTGAAGTCAGTAGAGGCCTAACTGTATTTTTTTTTTCTTGGTTAGCCTTAGTTGGAAAGAAATGATTTCTCTCGCCTGGGAAAGGCTGTCCTCAACAAATATTACAATTGTAATTTCGAATGTTGCAAGGATGGTCTCACGTATTTTAGCTTGCAGGTGCAAGGCCACAAAGGCTCGTTAGGTAGAAAAGTCCATTGTTTAGAAGTTCGGATAGTAGGCGCGAACGCAGAGATGCTGCCAAAGAATTTGGGAGTGCAGCATTCAGCGGAGAAGGTGCCTGGGACCCAAGGTCACTCCAACGGAAGATAGATGGAGAGGTGCCATAGTGGAAAACTCCGTGGAGCTACACCTGCCAGAGGGGCGTGTCTGAAGTCATGTCAACTGTTTTTGGGGTTTTGTATTAGGGACAGCACCCGAGGGTGGAGAGGCAGTCCGGAGCAGAGAGCAGAGAGTAGACAGCAGTCTAGGAGTTAGGAAGTGGGCTTCGGAAAGGTAAGATGTAGATAGTTGTGAACTTGAGGCAGAGTAGGGTGTTGCAAGGAGCATCTTAGAACGAGCTCAGTTTTTGAAGTCACCTATTGGAAGCGAATGTACTTCTTAGGAAGTCTTCACAGCTGACACCTTTCTCTCACCTGGGAGGAGAGTTAGGTAGGGATGTCACCTTTGAGTTAGAGTAGGGGCAGACGAACGGAAATTCTTTCCTTTTTGTAAATGCAGTCACAACTTTCTACTTTGTCGGTAATGGTGTGTTTAATGCTTCTGGAATTAAACCTGATTTTTATTCTGAGTCGGTTGAGACTCTTGCGTAGGATTACCTTTGTATTAGTGCCAGTCTATTTCATGAATCTATTGTTGAGATGTCTGTATGTCCAACTATTTTTGGCTTTGTAATAAATCTTCAAAACTTCAGTCCGTAGTCAGTGGTTCTTTGAGTCAAATTTTGATTGGCCTTATGAAGTTGTTATGAGCTGTGTTTGTAAAAATCTTCCCTTTACGCTTCTATGACAGGGAAAAAGGTTCAGTCGACCAGACACTTGGGATTCTAGAGATTGGTAAGAAAATCTAGATGAGAATCCCAGCTTCCCCACTATTCTACATTGAGCACAATATGTCTTTCAAGGCTTATCCGCACTTTGCAGCTTTTAACAAAATTTCTATTAGCTTAGATTTTTTGTCGTAATGTCATGGAATCTATCAACACAGGAAGCTCTTCTTTAGTGCTACGTATATGAAATACTAAAGATTACATTATTTTGAATGCTGGTGTGTTGCCAAATTTCTTTGACAAGTTAATCAAAAACAGAAGTGAAATACAACTGTGTACTGAGTGGTTCGCTTTTCAACATATCCTAGTCTCATTCAAAACATTTGTATACACTCTGTGGTAGAAAAGTGTTGCAGTTGTTACTACTTCTTGAAGAATCTCTCCTTTATCAGGGAACTGTTAGAACATTTTTTGCTTCACAGAGTTCACCTCATTTAATTTTACTTTGGTTGTATAAATATCAAATCTGTACCGTTCCTTGCGTGCATTCTTTATTTCCATGCAGGGAAGTCTTGCTTGATCTATATGATTTTAATGAATTTACAGCAGCACATCACAGCGCCTCTCAGGCAGTTAATAGCATAACAGATAACTCCTGCACTATTCTTCCATTGTAAGACCTGAACAGAAACAGAGCTTCGTTATGAATGGCTACCTATCTGATATTATAAATGTAACTAATCGTGGCCTCTACTTAAAATGTTTCCAGTGTAGTTTTTAAGTGATGGAAGCCCAAAGCAAATTCTATTTTTCAGCCCCGTGGAGAGCCTCTTGGAAACTAATTTATACCCACAAGACCAACTCTTGGTCACTCACAAATAAGATATCGGTTTCTCTCTAGGCTGTGGGAAAACGTAATTTCACAAATATTAGAGGGAGTAGAAATAAACAACTCATAAGAACGTAATATCAGTCGAAAAAAAACCAATCGATGCACTGGTGCATTCATTTTGGATTTGGAGGAAAAAAAAAACTGATTTTGATAGTATATAGTATTTTATGGCAGAGACTTTAACATCCACTGCCGCTATTAAGTAGATGTTGCCATTTGTTTTCCAGGGCAGCCATTAATTATAGCTCAGAATGTGTTTTTACCTATCGCTATACCAAGGTGTGAGCTTTCCCTCCTACCGCTTGCTCAGGGTGTGTGCTTTACTAATTGCAAGCATGTTCTAGGAAATAAGCCTATGAATGCCAAAACGCAGACAGCGGTGGAGGGCAAAAGCTGAAAAACGAAATGTGCAAAAACAAGTTACAGTCCCAGAGGAGGTTTTCATATTTCAGCCTGGAAATTATGTTGACTGGAGTAGGTCAACCCATTTCTAGGGATTGTGCGTCAATCTGATTTTCTGTTTTTACTTCAGTTGCTACCTAGTTTCTGATTTTTGAATGTAGATCAGATTTTGTGTGATTTAAAGTAAACCTAGCAAGCATACTTGGAAAGCCCCGGTGAGAAATGTCATCCGCCCAGTAAGCAGTGCCAAATTTGTAAAACAAAAAGCACAGGTGCCAGGGCTCTCCTTGGGTGACCACTGCATTTTGCACCACACATTGCCCCTGCTATGCTGCCAATGATAGTAACAACACAACCACTAACCATCCCACTCCTCCTACAAGTGCATCAATTCGAACTATTTTAGGACTCCAAAGCTATAAAAATGGCTTGGGTGGCAGTTAATAATACTTTTAATGTATATTAAATTAATAATTAACTGTTGTTGTGTTCATCTCTAAATGAGCCAGACGGCGCCTCCTCGTGGCAGACTGTCACACGCTGGTATTGACAGTTAAGTGCTAATGCCAAGCCCCGGAAAACACTCTCTCAAATTTACCACTGCAGGTACATTCCCATTAATTATTTGCTTTTTAAATCTTTTCACGTTTCACTGCTGACCTGGCCTGGTGTCTAAGTGGACTGCTAAAATATAGTAGCCTTTAAATCTCAGTATTTCCTTACCACTTTGGGGATGGCTGTCCTTTTTATCAGGAGGTGGGACTGACATTGGAACATGTCAGATGATACACTCAGCAGACATTCTGGGTCAGCCAAGCAAAATTAAAATTACGCCGGTATAACGCAGGTAATTTCAAGAACTCTGTGTTAGGCTTGTTATACAAAATTCCCCAAATTACACCACTTCACTTAATTACAGTGAGTTCACAGCAAAATCGAAGCACAGCAGGGTGCGAACAACAAGTTGACCAGAATACGAGCAGCTGTTGTTCGTGACACTTATTTTATAGTGCTATTTTTTCTGCAAAATGCTTTCTCTCCTCCTAGATTTGCATTTTGCATAATTAAACATAATTTTCCTGAAATGTTGCATAATAACGTGAAAGCAAATTATGCTGATTTCGTATACCCCCCCTTCTTGGTAACCCATGCAACATTTGTATGTTTAATAGTTCCGCACACATAAGTGAGCCACAAACCTTCATTTACTGTGTGTGGTTAATGCTCACAACCATGCTGCAGTTACCATCTTATGGGGAAAGTGTATTTTGATCATATATCCTCAACTATAACGTAGTGGAAGATATTGATACCAAGGTCATTGTGAATATGTAAGTTAGACTAATAAATATCACATTTTAAAAGAGAATTGAGGTGTCTTCCTTGGATTTAAATGTAGGATATCTGAACTGTCTCTAATATCTGAGCTTTTTCCAACCATAGCCAATTCATTAAGTAATCCACGTTCTAGACTGGAGAAAAATGCAAATGACCTAGGCTGACCATTTTAGACTGTGTCATGGAATTGTACACTTTATGCCCTCTTATGTGGCTGTGAATAGACTTGAAGCTATCTCCTTCTATAAAGTTTCAGTTGGATCTCTATTTTTCTTTCTCTCTGCTCCATCGGGTATCCTGTTGGTAGTGCTAACTAAAGTGATTGAGAGGGATGGTACTGGATACCAATAGGGATTTCCAGGTTTACGGGGATATATTTTGCCCCTGGGAAAGCTTGTATCCATACAGGGTTGAAATTCCACATGAAACGTGCATATTTTCCACTCTGTGCAACTTATAATGAGAGCTACTGTAGAGAAACTGGAATTAGGGAATATGGGAATTAGCTATTGGTTGAGATCGGATAGACTGAATTTTGACTATAACGATCCCAGTCTATTAATAATTAGAACACATCTGGAAATGAGAAGAAATGCTCACTTTTCTGCAAGCGTCCGTTGAGATGAAAACCTGCTTCATGCTGGATGAAACAGAAAGAGTTACTTCAACTTATTGCTCACATCACTATACCTTCAAGACTTGCTCCAATACTGAGAGAGATAGTTCCCTGTAAAGACCACAGGAGGATGTGTATCTTATTCTGCTGGGGAGCTGGTTAATGACAGAAGCACGCACACCTAAACTGCGCGTGCCTCTACCACGCTGCCCCAACAACAGATGCATATTAATAACACATTCCTTTACCACACATGCCTTTACCACACAATTTTGTGATTAAGGCATGATTGGTAAAGGGAAATGCATGGTAAAGATCACACATGAGCCATAAAACCCGGCCACACGTACTAAAAACAACCCAACCTGAGACCCGACCTTTAGCCCTAAAACTGCCAGAGCCCTTAAAACTGTCCCTTCCCCCCACTCTGAGCCCTAAAACTCACTGTCATGTCCTAACAACTTCCCATACCCAGGCCCCTGCCCTGAGCCCTAAAACTGCCACCCACTTTGAAAACTCTACCTACCTCACCTGCCCCGTCCTGAGCCCTAAAAACTGACTCTCACTCCAGAAAACTACAACAATCTCACTCTGCCCTGAGCCCTAAGACCCAGCCCGCTCCCGTATAAACAACCCCGGCCCTCCCAGAGCCAGAAAAACTACCCCACCCCTAAAAACACCCTGGCCCTAGCCCCACTTACCAGACCGTGTCCTCTCCCAGTCATTCTTCTTTCTGTGTCCGCCCATCCGTGCATCTAGACCAGACACTGCCTTAACCACACGCATGCATGGGTAAGGCAAGAGCATTTCTGCTTGTTGGGATACAGCACGCTTGGGTCAGCCCATGTTAAAAGAAAAATTCCTTTTAAGAAACCTACATCTGGGATCTGGACATCTTTTTTTGTGCTCTGTTTGGACATTGTCTGCTGTAACTGGTAAAGTGCTGAACCTCTTTGTGTTTAATGTTGATATAGGAATCTTTTCCTAAGTAGGGAGCATAGAGGGGAGTGCTCCTTGGTTCCTTGCACTATTTGGTTGTAACTGAGACATACTACATCTGTCAGGTGCGGATCTCTATATCCTCTACCCAAAATCCATTTGTATCAATTTATTGATGCTGTCAAGAAGCATGATTCTCCCCAAAAAATTTCACTTCATTGTTTCATCTTCTATTACTCCTTAAAAACAAGTAAATATCTGAAAGGCAAATATGGAATACATTTAACTTGAGGTTATATACTATTAGAAGACATACTATAAGTGAGTAGCTACATAAGTGGTTATGTCAGTGTGTAAGTGGCTTGTGGTAAATAAAATATTACCCTGGCATAATTTCTAGGCATTAACAATTAGCATGTATCAAATGAGAGGCAGAGAGTCCGTGGTGTCCAAGTTAAAAGGGCTTTATTCCAATAACTCGAGTTAAGGGAGAATCTGTTCCATCACCTCTAAGGTTCAGGAAGGGTCTTCTAACATTATTTACAGAGAACAACACATATATACATTTTTCCTTGTACATAGGGAGGAGCGCTCCAGGCAGAGCAAGAAAGAAAGAGATAAGAGCATGTGGGCGTGCATGAGGGTGTACACTTGATGAGTCACAGGTGGGTGATAGGTGGGTGGCTACATAGAGGAGGGGTTACATGGCAGGCTGGAACTTTGCCCTCCTTGTGCACGCAATTTGAGCATGACGTGCAATTGACGTGTAACTGGGAGGAGATCTGACTTTCAGTCTAGTAGAGAGATCTTTAGTGTCAAGGCGACCAGCACGTCTGGTACTAACTGATATCTTAAGTCAGGGGATGTATTATCTGAAGCAAGGGTTGCTCATCGCTAAGAATCAGAAAAAGCATATATTTCTTCGTTCATTGCGTGGGGGCTGTGAGCTTTCTATGGATGCAAGCACTGTGATTTACTTCAATGGAGACAGAGAGGCTAGGCCCTATCTTCCGCGGACGGGTTCTGTTTACCTTCCTCACTGGGCAGGAATGTGACTCTGTACAGCATGCAGATAACTGTTATTCATAATACTATCTTGGCAACCCTTGCTGGGTCTCTTTCGGCTGAGCTAGAAGTATGCGAGGTCAGAGATACGTAACTGCAGCTTTCAGTGTGTCAGGAGTCATGAAAACCCTAATTCAGCTGTGTAGGTGTGGGTATGGGTGTATACTTGGCTATATGAGTGGCTGTATGCGTGGGTGACTTGGTGTATGAGTGATTGAGTGGATAGGTGAGTGAATGTATCAGTGCCTCTGTGGGTGTATTACTGGATGTGTAAGTAGCTGTGTTGGTGTGTGACTAGGTGTGTTAGTGACAGTGTGGTTGTCTACATCTAAACGGTATATAAGTGGCTGTATTAATTGGTAACTGGATGTGTTAGTGAGTGTTTGGGTGTGTAACGGTGTGCGCAAGTGGCTCTATTAGGGGTCGGTACATAAGTGCTGTGTGGGTGTGTGAATGTATGTGTAAGTGCCTCTGTCTCTGTCTGATTGCGTGTGTGAGTGGCTGTACAGTTTTGTAAATAGGTATTGAGTTGCTGTATATGTGGGTGACTGAGTGTATAACAGTTTGTAAGGGTGTTTAAGTGTGTGCATAACTGAATGTTAGAGTACATGGGACCTGATTGGCTGCATAGGTGTGTGAGTGGGTGTGACAGTGCCTGTATGGGTATGTGAATGACTATTTAAGTGGATGTTTAGATGAGTAAATGGGTATGTGAATGGTTTCATGGATGTGTGACTGAGTGTGTCTTTCATTGTCTGGCTAAATGAGGGCTATTGTAATATCTGTTAACATCTGTGTTCCCCTTCAAATCTCAAATCACACTACGGTAATCCTCCTCCACTCTCAGTAGAATAGTACCTAAAATGGCTACCCTTCCCCCTGTGCTCTTACTCTTACTCCTATACTTAGCAAATAACAGACTTCCTTTCACCTTTTATTTTAGTTATACCATTCCTGAATGGTCACTATTTTTTAACACTTTCCATGTTTCCTATAAAGAAGCCCAATTTGATTGGTTTATCGCGGATCCACAGTGGCGCTAAGCATGCCCTGTGTAAATTCATGGTGGATCCACGGATCTATACAGAAGCCCCTAAAAGCATTCAACAATGTGCTGTTAATACTTTTAATTTATGTTTCATTTTGTAATATATTGTTAATTACAAGACATACACTTCCTACTGAGCAATGTATGCACCAGTCTGCTTTTCAGTTTCACACTGCAGTCTATTTTGTTCCCTATCCCCTCACACTCTTTTACCTCCATTTCAATAGTGACCATGTTTCCAGTAGCTACTGGCTATCAGTAGGTAGAAAGTTCACAAAACGACATACTAGCTTCATATTACCTCTAGCAGGCGTGGGTGACTGTTAGCAATTCCAAGTATATCCCAAACAACACAACTTTTTTTACTTTTCCAAAGCCAATCACAAAGGCAGTTACTTTTTTTGTTATAGTCTCTACCTAATTTTAGTTCCCCACTTATCTCCACCATCCAATCCAATGTGTTATTTTATTTTTTCCTTGCTGTCTTCCATTTTAGCTGCCTTTCATCTTCAAAACGGAGTCATTCTGCTGCAGCCTTTTTTTGTGTACTACTCCTGTTTGTCTCCAAAATGGTCAGAATCCTGATTGTGGGCCACAGTTTTGTGTTTTGGACCAGAGAAAGTGCTAGAAACAGTGGCATTGACAGTAATGTAGGTTTACCTAACGTAGACATTACTTGGTTTGGCCAGAGAGAGTAAAAGTGGCATCAACTGCTGCCTTTGGTCAAAAGCATTGCATATTAACCAACATCCAGACCTCATGATTGTGCACTGTGGTGGCAATGACCTAGGCACAAATACTGGGGTAGTACTGGAAATTCCAGTAAAGGATACCTTTGGTAAATTAATGTAACTTTTCCCACATACTGCCTTGGCGTTTTCCTACATTTGCTAAAGACAGAAGTGGCAGTGGTCTACTCAGTTTTGTCCACAGTTAGAGCAATCCCCGAAACATGTCAATAAAGCTGTTTCTGCATTTCTCTAAATCCACAACATGGAACCTCTATAGCATAACAATTTACGCTTCGACATGGATGGCATATATAGGAAAAACTGAGTCCATTTTACTGACCCAGACAACAGTGTGTTCAACAACAACTTAAAAGAATGAATCCTGTTCTATGTGTAGTTATCTTCTACACACAATAAACACAAATGCTCTTTTCAGAGCCAGCCCTTTTCCCAAACACTTTTTTATTTTTTCAAATCCTTTTTTGTATTTTCTCATCAATCCTCGGCCTGATAAGGGTCTGTCAACTATGCTGTGAGTGGATATGTGACAGATACGTGGATCTGTCGCCAACCAAAAGTACACATTCAGTACAAAACAACAACACATTTAATACAGTGGATGTGTGAGTAACTGTATGGATGTGTGAGTGGGTGTGTGAGTGGGTGTGTGGCTGGGTGTGTAAGTGCCTGTGTGGCTCCTTAGTGGATGTGTGAGTGGTTTTTTGAGTCACTGATTGGATGTATTAGTGACTGTATGGGTGTGCATGTGCCTGTATGGATATGTGACTAGTTATGTGGTTGTCTGTTTTGGTGTGTGAGTAGGTGTATGAGTGGTTTTCTGGGTCTATGAGTGGATGTGTGTGGGTATATGAGTGGGGGACTGAATGGTTGTATGGGTGTGTAAGTGGGCATATGAGTGTGTCATGGGTGGGTGAATGGCTGAGTGTGTAAGTGGCTGTGTGGGTCAGGGCATGGGTATATGAGGGGCTGTTTGGGTCTGTGAGTGGTTCTCTGGATCTGTGAGTGACCATGGATGTGTCAGACAGTATGCAAGTGACTATATGGGTGTGTGAGTATGTGTATGGATATATATATATATTACCTACTGGTGGTCACAAGTAGGTAGTTATAGCTAGGACCTAGTTTCCATAGGAAAAGCATTTTTTTGCTAATAACTTTGGCAATGTTTAGCGAATCTTCTCGAAATGTTCAAAATAGTATGCCAGTCACTTCAGCTGCTCTCTGAAAACAATCAGGGTGATCCATCCAGTGGGGGCTGAAAAAAGGGGGTCCCATAACGCATTTTCTGCATGCAATTTCACATACATGTATTAAACACGACTACAGCCTGAACCGCTGAATGGAATTGCACTAAATCTGGCAGAAAGTTAGATCTTGGTCCAAAAAGAGTGATTTTGAGTAATTTGGTGTAAATCTGTTCAGTAGTTTTGAAGTTAATGAAGAAAAAAAATGTATGCATATCTAGCGACGTGTATCGACAGCGGATCCACTGCCAACAGCAATGTAATGATTGGCTGCCCGTAACCTGAGAGAAAGGTTGTAGTCATCTTTTGGTCAATCAGGACACATTTTCTAGAGGGCAATAAAGTGTAAATAGGATATAAGGGGTCAGGATAGAAGTATCCTGACACAATGGGATAATGGAAGGGTCTGTGAGGAACACTTCATGGACAAGAAATTGCCCCAAAAATGTTTGGAGGGCCATGAGGATCTGTGAATCCACTTTGGTACTCGGCACAGCCCCTCTTGTGAACCTGCAATGAATCCACATATCCAGATCCAATAAAAAAATACACCCACTTACAGACCTACTCCCACACTCACTCAGACACCTACTCACACAACTTGCACACCCACTCACACTTCCATGCAGCCACTCATGTACCCATTCAGAGACTCAGAATACCACTCATACTCCACACCCACTCACAGGTACTCAGACTCCCATGCAACCACTCACATACCCACTTAACTACTCACTCACTCATACCCCTGTACAGCCACTCACAGACCAACACAACCACTCATACACACACTCACAGACCGACACAGCACCTCACACACACTCACACACCTACTCACACAACCACACATGCATGCACACACCCACTTACAAACACCCAAACATCCACACAGCCATTCACACACCTACTCAGAGACACAGAACACCACTCACACACCCATACAGCCACTCAGAGACCAACTCAGAGGCCCAGTGAACCACTCAATCACCCACACACAGACCCAGAAGCACCCATATGCCACTTACACACTCACACAGCCACACTCACACATACACACTCATAAAGCCACTCATAGACCCACACATCCACTCATACAACCACTGACAGCCCCACACAGCCAGTCACACATGCACTGACAAACCCACCTCAAACACCCACTCACACACACAGCTTACAGGAACGTGATAGATAGGAAATACGGTTAAAAAAACATAGAAATTCACTGACGAAAAACACATTTTACATTGATATTATAATTAGGAAATAGCATTAAAAGTTACAAGGATATTAAAGTTAGGAAATAGAATTAAAAAGCTTTAGAAATTCATTAAAAAACCAAAGGTTACATGGACATTATGCTTAGGTTCAGCATTTTTTACACATGCACAAAACCATTAAAATTCTGCCGATATAGTTATGTCAAGTAACTATAATTCATGCCCTACGGTAACAATGACTCGCACCCTCGCCATGTACTGCTTAACTTGTTCAAAACATTTCTTGAGTATTTGCTTGAAAAAAAAGTGGCATATATTGATAGCGCGTGAAAAAGGTGCTAGATAACATTCTGCATTGAAACCCCACTTAATTATATGGCTATGAGGATGCAGTCTTACTCAACAGGATGGCTGCAGGTGCAGTATTTCAATTAGGTTTCTGGGTTTTACAATATATTTTATTCAGTTTCTACTTTACTAGTGTTTTTAGATTATCTTTAATTCAATGCCACGTTCCAGATTGAACTTGCTTCAGGATTTCAATGCTCAGTTTTGTGTCTGTTGAGGAGCCTCAGTGCATTCCAATGGGTTGCTGACCATAAAACATGTTTTGCATTTCAAACACATTTTCTGATATGAATTTGTGAAATTTAAAAAATGTTGTGCTTCAATATATATCTATGAATATTGAAGCAATTTCAGTGCCATGACATTGTCTTTGTCCCTTCTATTACATGACACCAAGAAAGATTTTAATTTTAGATTTGATGCAGTGATTTGCTGTAGATTTAACTTAAAATATACGTAAAGCACATAAAAATACTAATATGACTATGTTTTTATAAAATATACTGATACAATGTTTCAGGTCAATGGAAGCAATATCTTTGGTGTAACAGTGCCTCTATGGGTGTGTGAATGACTATTTAACTGGATGAATTGATGAGTATATGGTTATGTAGATTATTTTACTCAGCTTGCCAAAAGATGCACATCACCATGCCATTTTGTATCAGCAGCAGTTCTTAATCAGTATGTGATTCATCTGTTTACAATATGCACTGTAAAGCTTCAAAAATATCATGAAACCCTTTTCTGTATTTTTATAGATGTATCTGTTTCTAGCAATCGGCAAAGTATTTTCTAAGATGAATGTCAATTGATGATTCACAAAAGTATTTTTCATTTATTTGAATGTATAGCTCTTGTGTTAATGAGCTGATAGAAAAAAGAGGCACTGAAATTGTATTAGAAAAGAAGTGAAGAAATCATGACCTGAGAACAGAGAAGATAAAAACATATAGGCACTTGAGAATCTTAAATTAAGGAGATGTTTTATATATATTATTTTCCGAGCTATTGATCTCCAGAGTTACTTGACGCTTCATAAGAACATAGGACATTAGCTTACAGTTATGGCAACCTAATTTTAAAATGCTTGTCTAAAAAGTAAAGTCCTGAGTGCCTTCTCAAAAATGGACGGAGGTGGAGTAGATTGAAGAAGAGATGGAATTGTGTTCCATTCTCTTACAGTTGCGATTTAGAATGTCCTGTAATCAAACTTTACTGGTATAGTTTTAGGAATTTTCAGTATAAATTGCCAGTAAATTGCAGAGTATAGTGTTGATGGATAATGGGAAATTTGGTGTCCACAAAGGGAGGTGCATTCTAATAACTGGTGAAATGAACGATTGTTAGGGCTTTAAAAAGAACTCTTCTCTTGATGGCCAGCCAGTGGAAATGTTCCAGGATGGGTATATATGGTTGCAGTTGTATGTGCCTGTGATTACTTGAGCTAAATATCAATGTTATTTAAAAAAAAAAAAAGGCAACCAAGAAATACCAACTCCAAAATCCATCATGCATGTCTACAAATATGCCAGCTCAGTCAATGATTAAATGCAATGTTTACTATTATCTATTAATGTTACATTTGCAACCCACATTGTTAGACTTGGCACCTTTGGCGTGGTTTGCCCTGACCTTTTGCCTCTACATCTGTATTTTTGATGCTGTGCTGGATTTTGTTTTTGCTGACTTAGATGCTTTGGCACTTTGCCACAGCTGATCAGTGTCAAAGGGCAAGTGCTCCCTGTATGACTTAGAATTGTGATTGGTTATCCATGATTGACATACTTGATTTACTAGTAAGCCCCTAGTAAAGGGCACTAAGTGTGCCAGGACCTGTAAATCAAATTCTACTAATGCGCCTGCAGCACTGATGGTAAAACTCACATGAGTAGCCCTGCAAAGGTATCTCAGACCTGACACTACAGTGCCTGCATGCAGGTTTAAACTGCCATGTCTGCCTGTCAAGTGGGTGACCTGGCAAGTGTACCCACTTGCTAGGCCATATCATTCCTTTTTCTTACAGGTAAGGCATCCCTCAGGTAGGCCCGAGGTTCCCCATGGGAAGGGTGCAGTATATGGGAAAGGTAGGACATGTACTGATGTGTGTGACATGTCCTGATAGTGTCATACTGTCAATTTCATTTTTCACCATTGAAGGGCTATCTGCCCCATATGCTAAAATGGGAGATACTTTGGAACATCTTACAAGTATAACTTCCCTTTAGGACAAGATATAGGAAAAAAGTTTAGGCTCTCTGGACTCAGAATTTAATAACACATCTTTTATTAACGATGTTTTTTAAATTTTGTGTTTGAAAATGACACTTTTAGAAAGTAGGTATTTTCTTGTTTAACAATTCTGTGTGCCTTTGACTGTTTGTGTATTGCCCGTCTGGTTTTGGAGTGACAGGGGCTGGGGATGTGTATTTACTGTAGACAGCCACTAGGGAGGTTGAGGTGTGCCTGACCCTTTGTGGATGACTCAGAGCTGAGTTGAATGGGGCTTGGTTGCATTTAAAGAAGTGGGAGGAGATTTGCTTGCAGCTGAATAGGGCTATAAGTGTATTGGACATAAAACCCCAGAACTTTAGACTGCTTCTCGAATCCGAAGGAACCTTTGCCAAGGAGAAGAGCTGGAGAAAATGGAATAGGAGTACTGCCCCATTGCTGTGTGCTGTTTGGGGTTGGCCTGCAGAATCTGTTTCCGACAAGGAAAGGTCAAGGTCTTTGCTGTGTCCCCCTGCTTGAGGAGGAAGATCTCCAAGGGCTTCAGTAGAGCTTGTCTCCTGTTTTGAAGTTCCAGGGACACAAAGACTTCAACCCCAGCTCCCCTGTACTCCGTGCTAGGAGTGCTGATCTGCTAAGAAGTGCCTGTGACTATGTCGGGCCTCTGGAGGTTGTTCCTACTGTTGAGAGTTGGAAAAGCAATGCAACTACAAGAAAATTGACGCATCGCTCTTCTTGTGGCTGTTTTTCCGACGCAGCACTGATGTGCGAGAAGAATCTCCCTGCATTGCTGTGCCGCTGCCAAAACCGACACAGCTCCTGGGGCCTCTGCAAGAATCCATGCTTCAAGGGATCGTGGCTGAAGAAACCAACACAGTGCCATTCGACGACGCTGCATTGATCGCCGATGCATCCCAGATTTCCATGCATTATACCTGTACGGCAAGTTTTCCCATAACATCACCCGCGGATCAGAACCGTCTCGTAATTGATGCTTCACTTCCACTAACAGACCGGATTCAATGCTTGACTTCTTGTGAGTGCAGCTGAACTGCTGCATCGCCTCCCCATGGTCTCAGGAACTGACACATCTCTTTGTTTTTTGATGCTTCCCATCTCTGAAGCTGTTTGGACTAGGGAATTTTGTCTCTAATATAGTTACTTTTAGAGAAATCACGCAACCGTAGTTTTCTATGAGCCAAGTTGTTTGAATTTTTTTTAAAGTCATATTCTTACTACAAGTAGGTTGTTGTTTTGTTTTCTTGTTGAGTACAAATACTTTACACATTGCATTGGGATAAGTCTGTCTGCTCATTCCAAGCTACCCTGTGGGTGAGCAGGGGTTGTCTAAAGTGTGTATCCCCCTTACCCTGACTAGAAGCAAGGGTCCCTATTTGGACAAAGGTACCTACCTCTTCCAACTGGAGACCCCAATTCTAACACTACATTTGAATTCCTCCCACTGTTTGCTTTTTTAATCAAAAGCAACAGCTTCTGTTAGACATTATCCATTGACTTTCTGGTTTTGAAATGATGCTTCAGATATAGCCTATAACCTTGCCCTGCTCGAGTAGTTTGACTTGCATTTCATAGACTGGGTCAGATGGTAAAATCTTTGGCCTGGTCAACTCGCATTGGCCATCTGACACACGATCCAGGGTGGCTTTCCTGAAATCATGCCTATGTCCCTGTCAACAGAGAACAGTGACTTCTGATTACAACCTTTCTTTTTATTTGGTGGTCTTTGCCTTAAATCTTTAAAATATATTATCTACAATTCCCTTTATCGGATCTTTGTCATATTGGTGTTATTTCTCTCATTAAATTTGTATCTCTAACTTTATAAGTTGGGAGTGCGATTTTGGGATGTATGACGTTACAACGCAGGCTATTACAACGCCTGCCTTTACAACGCGGTTTTTACATCGCAATCCATTACAACGCATAGTGCTTTTGGGTGTTGGATAGTGAATAGTTTAATTTACTATTCCAACTCCAGTCTCCATGGACACTAGGGAAGGTTATTGGATAGTAAATTAACCTATTCCCAATCCTTGAGGGCCCCCCAGCGCAATGCGTTGTAATAGTTTGCGTTGTAATGAACGCGTTGTAATGGTAGTGCATTGTAAAAGTTTCATTGTAAAGGTTGTTTACCACGATTTTGATTGTGTTGTGTTTGTACAGTTTGGTTACTGCTAAATACTTTACCGATTTTCCTAAGTTAAACCTGTCTGCTCTGTGCCATAGCTACCAAGTGGTAGAAGCCAGGTCTAAATTATTAAGACTGTTTTATCTTTCCAAGTATATGGATTAATTCCTTGGTGGACCTCCATCCATCCTAATTAATAATCCACGTTCTGACACACACAATTTAGAACGGATGAACCAATTTTCTTGAATGCGTCATACTTAGAGAAATAAAGATGATGATCTGTGATAACTTACCATGCAAAGCAATTTAAGATGTTACCTGACTGACAATCTCAAGGATGAACAATACTAAACTACAGGTATTTCCTTTTTTAGGGTGTTAAGATTTTTATATAGTATGAGAATATCGTAGTTGCCAGCAGGGCCGTTAAGTTTTATGTGCAGCTGTATTTTAGCATATGTTTATATTTATTCAATTCTAAGTTTTAACAAGTACAAAGGAAATGAATGTTTGTGGCTCTTTGCATTTTTCATTTCATGAAAGCAATACATAGATATTTGTATGGTTAGTATTGCTGACATTTGATCCTTTTTTACTCTTTTTTTCCCAGGTCGCCCCCTTCCACCAACATCCTCCTCTAGCCTTCTTCCGTCTGCTCAGCTGCCTAGTTCTCATAATCCTCCCCAAGTTAGCTGCCAGATGCCATTGCTAGACAGCAATAACTCACATCAAATCATGGACACCAACCCTGATGAAGAGTTCTCTCCTAACTCCTATCTCTTAAGAGCATGTTCAGCACAGCAACAGACTTCGAGCACCGGTAAGAATATTGGGACTCTTGGGTGGATTTATGCATACCTTCAAATAGATAATGCAAGTGTTCATTGTGATGCACAAAATCTGAAAAGAGTAAAAAAATTAAACAGATATAGTTTTTAGAAATTGGTTGGAATTTCAAGTCTATGCCCATAACAAATCAATCTAATTTTCTCTGTTAATTCCTCACTGGAGTGACTTGTTTTTGCTACCTCTAGTTAAAGTAAAACAAATGTAGTAATGACTTGCAGCCACTATGAATTATAATGAGGCTTTCCACCTCATAAAAGTCTTTTCTGGTAGTGATATATCCATAAGTAATTTGTATGATTGTAATGTCTTGCAATTTCATGACATTCAATATTTGTGGCTGATAGGCCAGTGTTGAAGGACTTGTCTGTGAGCCCTTGCAAATGACAGCTTTTTACTGTTACTTTTCTCACTTATGTAAAATTTAGAGTTGCCTTTAATAGAAGGCCAAAGCATCCAAAGTGTGTGCTTTAAGTGCCCAGTTCTATTTTGGTGACTTTTACATCTGTCACATAGTTCTGTTTTGTTAAAAGGGAGGAGGAAGACAAAACGTTTCGGGGTGACCCTGCAGAAATAGCCAGGTCCAACATGTTTTATGAAAAGCTGTTTATCTAAAAAATGCAAGAAAAGTGAGAATCTCCATCTCTGAAACATTGAAGGACGTGGCCGTCAGCATTGGGAAATGAAGGCAGTGATATATAATGCAGTTCATCTAGAACACACTATCCACCTTAATAGATCATTCGTTTTTAAGAAGCTTTCAGTATGAGGGTTTCTGGTAAGAAGAAATATGCTGGGTAAGTATGTTCTTAAGGTTTCTTTGAAACAGGCTCCAAAGAAATTGTTTCATTTAATTAGTGAGTGAGGTATATGTTCTTTATTCTTACCTCATTCTAAATTGATTATTTCTTTCTCTGTTAGCATAGAGTAGTTAAAAGGCTTAAGTTTTTTTAATGAAAAAGAGAATTTCAAGTTACATTGCTGTAGAACCTCATTATCAGTGCAAAATTTCCTACTAACTCTGAAGCATAATTGAGGAACAAACTATATAAAGAAGCCTGATTTAAAATATATTACCAGCTCTTATAATCTTTATATAAGTGCACTAAGAAATTCAGTAGCTATTAGATCACTATTCCATGTGCAAAGGGTGTAGAAGGTTTCTGATAAACTGAGAAAAAAACCTTTTGTCTCCACCAAAGGAGGTATATTTATTATGAAGCTATGACTTGTGGAACTATTTGGATCAAATATTTCGCTATCACCATCACAGTTAATATTTCATGTATGTGAGGTAGCATTAGCATAAATGATAGCCACAAGTCCTTTCTTCAAGTTTTCAACCCAGGTATTGCTTCCTGACACATTTATTTTTTTCTCACCTTGAAGAAATGTTAGCTACTATGTACCTATTGTCCGCAATTAACTCTTCACCAGAGCTTAAATATTGTATGGCGAGAAGCAAGAAAATCCAAAGATATCTATAAACACCTTTTGGGCAAACTATATGTTGCCAGCTACCTTTTTTCTTTTTTTTTGATTGATAAACAAAGTTTATTTAGACAATAGTCTATAAACCATACATAGAACAATGGATCCACATAGTGATAAGATAATCAAACCACAATTCATTTTAGACACTCTATACAAATTTAAAACCATAGAAACAAAATATTGGGATATTCCGTATTTTTTAAAATTCATTAAAATCTTAAACTCTCCCACCCTCCTTAATTACCTCCATTACAGATTCTCTTGTTGCTTTCAGAAACTTCCCCAACGCAATTGTAATATACAAGAAAGACATTTCTGTAAGGAGATCAACAGCATCCGCACGTGTATTCACCTTGTACTTTAAAAATATTGGACGTAAAAACACTTTTCGAACAGCTAAAATCCATATACAGTCAAGCAAATATGTAAAATATCATTTCTTACTCCTAGACCACATTTACAAATACCATCTGGTTGGACCAGGGCCGCTTTTATTTTACCATCAATCTTCCATGGATTTAAGCCCACCCGAACCATTATGATTTCGTATCTTAGCCATTTATTGGGCAACAAATGCAAATATGGAAACCGGGTCTCCTTTTCCCATTCGTTCCTTACCCAGTTAACCAATTTTTTTAGCTTCAGGTAATCCAGATCTTGTGATCTAGAGTATTGGAGCCCTAGGTCTCTAAGCATTTTCTTACTAAAGACTAAGTCCAGCGAAGGTTGTTCAAGGCTCAATTTTAATTGCGCAGCTACTGACTGGAGGGTTTTCTTCACATCCCGCGCCCAGCGTAAGCTGCTTGCTTGTATTTCCTCTCTGCACCAAATTGAAACCTTCTGTTCCCCACCAGACACCTGACGGTTCCAAAATCTTAGCAAGGACATTTGTGTCTTTACATGCCATGCCGTTAGTCCTACCTCTAATCTAATTGCTTGAATCATGGAACCATTAGGTAAAGACAGCAACATTTTAAGTATCTTTCCTTCTTCCCCATCCCACCCCCTTTTGCCACTCAGATAGAGCACTTTTGCACCATAAAGGACTTGTGGGGGGATCATAGCTTCAAAGGCCTTTAAAATTGGTCTGTGTGACATGTCACCATAATCTTTATTACCTTGTTTCAATCCACAGACTGATGAAAAGGCCTTCGAAGTTTGTGCCTCCACGTGGATATTCCACTTTATTGCGCTGTCAAACCAGAGGCCTAAATATTTATATTCGCCTACTACATCTAGTTTGTCCTGACCTAAAAACCAATTAAATATTTTTTACCCATTTCCGAAACATAGGATCTTTGTTTTCTCCATATTCACAGTTAAAAACATTTTTATAACAGTACTTTTTAAATACATTTAATTTCCTTTGGAGGCCCATTTCAGTTTGGTCCAAGATCACTAGATCATCAGCATATAAAAGGCATGACACTTTATTACTGTTCATGCGTGGGCTCGCACTCTTTTCAACTTCCAAAACTGCAGGAAGATCTGCTAAGAAGATTGAAAAAAGCAAGGGTGCCAAAACGCACCCTTGTCTCAGGCCGTTCTTTACAGGTATTTTCTGGGTTAATGAGCCCTTTGAATCTCCAGCGACCTGGGCCCAAATATCGCTATGTAATTCTTTTTAAAATATTCAGTATGCCCTCCGGCATTGCATAGTTTTCTAGCACTTCCCAAAGGCTATTTCGGTCCACTGAGTCAAAAGCCGCCCGTAAATCGACGAAGCAGCAAAATAATTTGCCATTTTGTTCTATCGATTTCCTGGCTAATGCTCACAGGCCAAAACAGTGATCAATCGTGGAGTGGCATTCTTTAAACCCACCCTGTTCTACTGGCACGATTGACCGAAGTTCCACCCACTCCTCTGTTGCTCCCAGAGGAGCTGGTAAGCTAATATAACACCCACTTCTTTTTTTTAAATTGCATACCCTTTTTGCCATTGGAAAGATGGAGGCAAATACACCCACATCCTGTGGTAAGTTGGAGGGGTTAACAACTTCTACCCCCACCCTCTGTGTTGGAGGATGTTGAGGACAATTTCCCCATCATCCTTTGTCAAGGTGAGAGTGATTCAAAGTGGAGCAGCTGCTAACTTGACTCCCCTTTTCGTCCCAAGATTTCTTTAAAGCCCTTGCATCGCTCTTGGGAAAGGTGAGGAAGAAGGTTTGAAAGATAATTCTCCCCAAACCATCACACTTAGGCAGTATGGGTTAAACACATGATTAGAAATAAGCTGCCTCAATATCATTTTGCTCTACCCTCCCACGATTGAACAAGGTGGCACGGCATAGTCACATTTATCTCCTCCTTAGGCCTTAGTCAAAGCATTGGAATGAAGTAAAGTCATTTGGGCATCGCAGGGAAAAGTTTGATTAGTCCTCTGGTCATAACCAGGGTAGGGCCATTAGAGACAAAGGCATTCTTTTTAAGATCTGTCCCCAGCCTGTCAAACAGGCTAGGGAGAGATGTAAACAGATGGGCATGCTTAATCTCTGAATTAAAAACAATAAAGCATTGGCTCTTCCAGACGTTGGTGCTTTTGTTTTTTCCTATGATTTGTATTCATTTCTTTTACTTTCCTCTTTGTGATCACAGGAAAACACATATCAATGTCCACTGCGCATGTTCCAAAATACATAAATGCATTGGGATACAAAGGTCTCCTCATTCTTGTTTTTTCCATAGCATCTTTGGTAATATATATGTAGAGAAACAGTTTGACATGCTCATTGAACACTTACATTTTGCCCTAGATCTTCAAATTGTCTAACTAAAGAAAAGGGTGTCATAAACATTTGATATCTATCCATTCAGGTAACATTGGCTGTAAGGCCTGACATTAGACTGACAAATGCATTTGCCTGTACATCCTACTAAGTTTTTCTCCAACCATAGCCTTGTTATATAAAAAAGAGAAGAAATTGTGAATTTCATCAACATTGCAAGTGCCTTTCCTGCTACAAAGTGGCAGCCACCAAAATATTTTGTTTCTGTTTTTCATACCTCTGAATAGCCCTTAGTACTCTAATATGCTGTAGATTTTTTTCTCCACAATGCTAAAATAGTGATTTTGATAAAAATTAAATTTTTCAAGATGACGGAAATAAAGTGGCAATTGGGAACAATAATAAAACCTACTACTAATCTATATGTAAGTCTAACCCAAGAACGCAGTGAAACGCAACAAAAGTGTGCTGAAAACTACTTGGCTGCCATTTACATTTTGTAAAGACAGCCTTCAGCCAATCAGATATTGCCTTGTTATCTGCATGTATCAGCATGTACCTAGGTATCCATGAAGTTACCATGGCATGCTGTGGTAATATATATATATATATATATATATATATATATATATATATATATATATATATATATATATATATATATATATATATATATATATATATATATATATATATATATGTATTTTAACACTTGTCAGTTTAGCACTACTTACACTATTTGCACATGCTACCAAAAATAACAATTTACACCTCATGATCTAAATTCCTGACACATTACATCTACATCTGTTCACTCACTTTCATGCTACATCTCTTTCAAGTACCACACTCCACTCTATGCCAATCCACTCTACGCTATTACAATATATGCAACTATACTCTGTCATTCCACTATACGCCACTTCACTTTTTGCTAATCAACTGTGCGCCACTCCACTTTACCCCACTCCACTCTACACCACTCCAGTGAATGCTATGACAATCTACGCTACTCCATTCCACAACACTCTAGTCTGCGCTACTCCACTGTGTGCCCCTCCACTCTACACTACTCCAATCTATGTTATCCGACTGTACACAACTCCACCGCACGATACTGAACTTCATGCTATTCAACTTTATGTCACTTCACTCTAGATCAATCCACTGTATGCCACTACACTCAACATTATTCAACTTTCACCACTTCACTGTACACTACTCCACTGTTTACCACATCCTTCTAAGGCATTCCACTGTATGCCACTAAACTCTATGCTGTTCCACTCTATGCCACTCCACTGCACACCACTGCATTGTATACTTTTGCACTGTGCACCACCGCTGTATACCCCACTATACTCTATGTTTCTCCACTCTGCAACACGCCACTCTATAGTATTCCCTTCTACTCCACTCTATGCTACTCCAGTGTATACTAATCCACTCTGCACCACTCCAGTCTACTCTATTCCACTGTAAACCACTACTCTGTACCTTACTGTACTCTTTGCCACTCTACTGTATACCACTATACGCTGTGACACTCCACTCTATGTGATCCCACTGTACGCCACTACACCATATCCCTCAACACTGTTCAACACTGTATTGCACGCTATGCCACTGTTTGCCACTACACTGTACCTCACCCCACTCTACACCACTTCAGATTAAACCACTCCACTAAATGTCCGGGGGTGAGGTACCAGGGCCTCTTAAGTGTCAGGTAGAGGGGCCAATGTGAAACCAAGGACGTGGAAAACCACAACCTACTTGAAGCACAGCTAAAGGCAATGCTGTCTCTGCAGATGTAAACACACTTCAAATATGTGAATCAGAAAATGTTTGTGTGTATTTGATAAACAAGAATCATTTTTAATTTGAATTCAGTGAACAACTCAATGCAAAGTTAATGTCACTCTCATGAGTTCAAATCATATTTGTATTGATCATGAGCATTATACATTTATGTAATGCAAGTCAACAAAAAGTCAGTATGTTTCCTATTTACAAAATCAAAAATCAGAAAATCAATCCCAATGCATTTCAAGTTACTACTAAACCCTTCATTAGGGGAAGTATAATAAACAATAGTAATCAGTGATTATATCTTGATGTCCTCCTTCGCGAACTGCAACAAAAAAATGAATGAATGTTCCATGAGAAACAAGTTTAACATCATGACAAAGCACTAATAGGATTTGTACTCGGGGAAGTTCATAGGTGATAAAAAAGGTAATGTGAGACCATTCACCGAACATAAAGAAAAGATGTAACCTCCCTAATTGATTGTACCATGTGAAACGTGATATAGAAAGGTATGTTTGGTATTTTAAACTATCTTCTTCAACAATACCCGAACGTACATATGTGAAAAACTACTTGAGTATCTTACCCCACAAGTCTCGTATCGGTGCAAATTTCTGAAAAACTAGTTAGGCTGAAATGACAGAAACACCATGGCACAGATCCTAAAGTGAGAACATGCCCAACGCCGTGAGTTGCCTCAAGTCTTACCCGTTAGAATCAGCAAATATCCAAGTGACCGCACCGTGGTTTGAAATGACCAATCCGTCAATGCTCTGTAAGGCATAAGGGGAACCTCCCATCAATTTCAACTTAAATCAAAAGGTAATCCCCCGAAACAACCTCCAACACTCACCGTTTGTGAGAAACATCAGCCGACTTACATATTCACCAAAAGATCCCTGTAGTGTACGTGAAGTACGCTCGTGACGTACTCCGACGTTGCTATTATTTTTAAAGGGCAGAGCTCAATGAAATGGAAAACAGACTCTAACATGGATATCTAAACTAAACTTTATTGAACCCAACCCACGCATAACAAATGCAAATTACGATATTAAACAGAGTTTCCCCGCAATGCTAAATCATGCACGATCAACCATAACTCGTGAACCAACAATAACACGGTGTCTAAAACCTTCTAGACAACATTTAAGAAACAATATCTCTCAATCAGTGTGTGGAAAAGAGCTTCTACCTCATTTATGTGTGGATGACTGTGTGTTATATAAAACAAAAAAACAAAAAAAACGGAATATGAATGGAACCACATGTCTCGTGCTGCACGGTAATGCATGCCATAAATGCAACTCAAGACGAACTGAAGATACTGAAGAGCAACGAGTGCAAATCCTGAACAGTAAAATGCTAGGTGGTGAAACTTGAATTGTTACTCAGATTCAATCCATTGTAGAAAACACAGTAATTCATAGTGATCATTTAATCCCCCGGGAATCACTGTACCTAGATACTTAATCCAATGTGATTCCCTACGTGCTAAAGCAGTGTTGAAATCTGTCCCTGAAGTCATGAAAATGCATTCTAGAATCGTGAATCTTAACTGAGGAATGCTATGTGCTGCGTTTATCCAATGTGTTACCAAGGAGGAATTTGTGTTTTTATTTAGAATCCTGCTCTTGTGTTCACTACCCGTGTCTTAATTTTATGGCTGGTTCTCCCTACATATACTAGCCCCCAGGGGCACTTAATGGCATAGATGACCCCCTCTGTATTACAAGCAGATGTGTGGTAAAGTTTTATTTTTTTACCAGTCCGGGGGTATGTAAACATATCTCCCAGGATTATATTACAGCACTGTCCGCAGTTATAACACTTCCTCATGCCTTTGTAACTCAATTTTGTGTTGGTGTGACTCGGTTTCAGAAGTTCTCTCAAATTGTTAGATCTGGTATGTGCAAACAGAGGTAGATCTTGAAATAGTCCAGCAAAATCTGCTTCTTGTTCAATGACATACCACCGTTTTCTTATGATGGCCTTAATTTAGGCTGCCAAGCTTCCTTCTCCCCTATTATGAGTGGTTGGCCCTGAGGCACGGGCCCCTTTGGCTCATTTGAGCTTGAGGACTCGGTTTCACATGCCCACCCCAAAAAAGAACTGTTTTTGGCCCCAGAGGACGGGGTCCCTGCGGACTCTTAAGGCTTGGGAACGGGGCCACATGCCTTCCTCTCCTAATATTATTCTTTGGCCCGGGGCGTGGGATCCCTGGGGCCCATTTGGGCTTTGGTAGGGGGGCTGCAGCTCCCTCCCCATAAATAATAGTTTTTAGCCATGGTGGATAGAGTTCCAAGGTTCTGACAAGGCTTGGACAGTAGTTTTTTGAGCGATTAGCATTCAAAAACCCTTCCAGTCTGGGTATGAAAGGTTAACATTTTAGAGCTATCTGGACTGTTAATTTCCCTAGGTCTGTAAATTCATTTTTGTATACCTCCAATAAACCCAAAATTCAAAACAATATATTCAAATCTGATTGGATGAGGGATATTTTACTCCTGTTGTCTTTTTCGGCTCCATGATCCCACACCTAGGTCCATGGTCACGGAATGAACTGATTGGCTAGCTACAACCTGGAGAAAAAAGTTGTGGCCACCACGACAGGATGTGGGGACTAGTTCTACACGAACTGGAAAAAACAAAGAAAAAGCATATGAGGGGATAGGATGAGAACACTCTGATCCCCTGGGCACATAGGAAGTAGTTCTGAGAGACATACACTCATGATTAAAAAATATGACAAACACTCATAAATAAATAAAAGAAGAAAATGCCAATTTTTCTACAGGTTCATGGATCCCAAGGCTTGATTTGCAGCCTTTCACTCTCCTTCTCCTTGAGATCTGTTAATCCTGGCTTGGGGTTTGTGAGCCCAGCACAATCTTCTTGGGAAGGAACGCATACTCAAAGCTAGCTTCATGAACATATGTTGGCCCTTTTGCGGGTTTGAGATCCAAAACCACATTTGTGGACCACGCAGAAGGTCCAACCTAGTGATCTGTGAAGCTTCACTAAAAAAAATATATACCGAAGCAGCAGTAGTTGGCCATCACTGGCGAATTGGGCCTGGGGCCAACCCTCCTACAGAAGGAAAAAGTCAGTCCACAGTGGAGGTTGGTTGTAAAATAAGAAGAAGGGTAAAAGAAACAGTTGATGGTACATGATAAAAAAACACAGAAATTCACTGGAAAAAACAGTGCATAAAGTTTAGTAACCTCTAAATGATGGCAAAGCTTGGTTGTCAAGAGCACTGTAAAAGATGAGGTATCAAAAGCTTAATTCATAGTCATGCAGACAGATTTCCAAAGCATTCTGGTTTCTTTAGTTCAATGTATCCCTTTTCAGTGAAAATATGTAACTTCTTCATCTCAGTGCTGTTGTATCTGGCCAGGAGGATGTCACTATTGCCTCAGAGAACTCGCTACTACTAAAGCTTTGATGAATCTATATCTAATTGGCTTGCACCCTCAGGCGATGGCAATCTAATTGCATTGGCCTGCACACTTCCTGTTTTACACCATCTTGATGTATCTACTAAACTTGTGTTCCTAAATCTGTTCTGTAATCAAATTTTTCATCAAATGAGCAATCCATTGTTGATGTTATGAAGGTCTTTAATCCACCATAAATCTTTATTAGAGATCATCAGAGCTTCTAGATTGAGCGAAATGTGATTATAATACTCTCAAAATGATATTACATCATTGTGGTAATTAGTTTATCCTTTGGAGTAGCAACATCAATCATATCTACCATAAACTCACAGTAAACGAATTATGCCTTTTCATTCTAGACCGATCGTACTGTAGTTTCCCAAAATGTACCACAAACGAAATGAAAAAGTAACCTATTACGTGAGCAGCTGAGATGATAGCATGCAAAATCAAAATTCACGTTTATGATTTGTACCATTTCAATATTTATGTGATTGTAATTAAATTTCAAAGGTATCAGTTGCCCTGCTTTTGAGTTGTTTATTTCATTTGTATTTAGATTGCATCTAAGAATATTTGTTTAATTATGTCCCTGGATTGTAATACTTACATTTCTGACACCAAACCTCTGGGTATTGAGAGTAATGTGGATGCATTATAGTGCTTGTAGTCGAAGCAAACTGCTAGCGTTTTTTGTTCCAGGTTTATCAGGCTTGGTAGGATTAAAGGTCTGGTTAGCCTTACTCAGGTGAAAGCCTTCACCCGCGGTGTTTGCACCGGATCCTACAGCAGACTGACAAGTTGTGGTGTGTTTGTGCTTGGAATGTGTGAATTTCTGTGGACCAATGATCACCATCTTTGCCCAGGGAAGGACGAGGGTCACTAGCTTTGAATGTGTAATGTTTGCTTAAAGTCAATGAGGGGAAGCATTTGTAGCAGAAAATGATACATTCAATCTATTGCATGGCGAAAGGAAGTTTAACTTCTCCTTGTTTGTTTAGATTTTCTGTGTATAGACTTGCCACACTTTTTTTTAACCAATTAATACTTTCGTAAGTACGCCTTTAACAAAAATGCTCCTATCAGATAAGGCTCTGATTTTACCTGCAAACAACAAATGCAGTACTTCAACAGTCAGCAATCTAGTTGTAGAAGAAAATCTATTTACTTCTGTTTTAATTTGCTTTGAAAGACTGCAGTTATTATTATTGGCTGACACTGAAGCATTCAGCTAAGGCCTCATTCACATGGGCCCTGTGACAATTGTATGCATTTGACATCTCAGCCCAGCTACTAACATTTTAGGCTTGTTGTGTCAATGGAAGGTTAATATGCTGTGTTTTAGGACTGTCAAAATGTTAACGAATAACTGTTTGTAATTCAGCAATATTTGTATAGGGTAGTTTGTCGAGCTGCTTATGGACCAGTTATAACAAGCATTTGCAATGCAATAGGTCTCACATTTACATGAGTTTGAGCTATTGGCATTGTAAATGACAATGCCTTTTATTTATGAGTTGTGTTAAAACAGATAAATAAAATGGCATTATCATTTGCAATGCCAATAGCTTAAACTCTTGCAAATGCAAGACATATTGCATTGTGTTTGGCATTAGAAGAGAGGGTGTCCTGCCTGCAAGAGCAGGCAGGACAAAGGTATTTCAGAAAATAGTGCTCGGAGGCTGTAATTAAAGCCTACCGAGCAACAACACAAGTAACAGGGGATATCCTCATGGGAGGTTACAAAATGAGACACGACGGTACTAAGGAGGGACTACTAAGCCTACTGACCAATGAGAAGCCACAGTTTACAGTGTACAATGACACAAGCCAATGTTTGCCTCAAAGCCGTTACTTTACATGTTTACTTTAGTTAACAAAAGACTATGGGAGAATTGTAGTAATAATTTCCATAGGGAAGACATTGAAGTAGAAGTGCATATGATGTGTCTAGGGGAATTGTTTAAAATAAGACTTGTCACATGGCTCTGTATCTCCACAGCCAGTGCACTCGCTCCCACTACCTCTCAGCGACAGTAAAGCAGTTGACTTCCTGGGGATCCTGGAGGAGTGGAATGCACTGGAAATTCAGTTAAATAATCCTGTGGGAAATGACCCCCAAAAGTGGGACCTCACGAGTCCTGCTGGATACACACACTCTCCAAACTGCCAGGAGTCTGTGGGGCCTGAGTAGTGAAAGCAGGGGTGCTAATCTACCTTGAGAGCTGTATGGTTTTGCTAAAGAAGGCCCTGGGCCAAGACAAAGAACCAGGAGTCCAAATAGAGGAGCAATTTTGAGATGCTGCCTAAAAGCCTTACCAGCAGCCTGTGAGGATATTAAAGACAACTGGGGAGAGAGCAATAAAAAGTTAATTTCCAAACAAATGTGAAAGATTTAGAGTCTGGGAGGAATAATATGAACACTCATAGTGGCTATAGAGCACCACTAGGAGCAAAACACCAATTACTCACACAAAATGGCCCAACGTACGCCAGAGAAACAGACTATATTTCTGTTTGCTCAATTGCATGCTACCCAGCAGCCCCAAGCTGCTGGGCTGAATACAAATGCATCGATCCAGGCAGTTTTATAATTAAGCTCCCTGGGTGGACCCGGATTGTTGGCACTGCAGGCTAAACCCAGTACGCCACTACCTGCAAGGGATCAGGTCCCCCTTCAGAACAGTAAACACACACATGGAGTTTTATGTCCAAGGAAAGTGGCAATAAGCTTCAGTTTATGAGGCTCTTGAGAAACCTCATAACATAAGGAGCCAGGAGAAGGGCCAGCACCCCAAGAGCATTGCCATTTGAGCCCAGGAATCCTAGGACCCAGGTGGGGTGCCAAAGTTGGGGTATTTCCTGGTCCAACACCAATGCATTGCACTCACTGATGTAGCAGTGGGGGAGATAAATTAGCTGTTTCGCCCACTCACATCAGAGTCAGATTTGGTGGGCAAAACGTGGCAGCCGGCTAGGATTTTGGCTTCTGCAACCTAACAACAGAGAATCCAAGTGCCCTACATGATGAGCTCTGAAACCCATAATTTAAAATGGAAAATAAACCAAAGAGAAATCAGGGCACCTACAGCTGAATCTCAGTGAGTGCCACTGCTGGCTGAAATGATCGCAAAGTTGTACCCTATAAGGCCTTGTGAGGCCTTTATGGATTTACATATTTGCCAGGTGGTGCCCACAAGAGGGTCGTTGAACCACTAGCAGAGCTGTAGTGTGGTTTGGACTGCCAAGAGAGCTACAGCTTACCTCCCACTCCCCACCGAAAAGCTCTCATATTTTTAGAATTGTGGCTCTCCAACTCTCCCTAGGCATAAAAGAGTGTCCTAGGTAGGCTTATTGCATGTTTCCTGGAGCTACTACAGCTTGGACTTTCAATCTAATGACTCAGGGGTGCAGACAACTTTGTTTCTAGGTTCTAAGGCTTTTTAGTAGCAGGTATAAATGTAGAATGACTGATACACAACATAATATTGAACATTAGATGTTTTATTGACAAATAACAGTATTCAAAGTGAGTCATGGAACATACTGTTGAATATTTTTGAAAGGTGATGTTTTAATATTGTTTGCAATATGTTTGACTGTATTATTGTGTTTTTAACTATTGTAGCAACACCCTGACAAAGCCAGCAGGCTTGACTTTGAGTAACCGTACCCACTATATTGTGTTAAGCATCAGGGAGTGCTTGGCTGACTGGTGTGCACACTTTTAGAGATACATCCACTACATGGGGTACATTTAAGGTTTTTTTTGATCTGTTGCCCCTGTCTTTAGTGTGTGCCCCCCTTTGGTTATGAGCTCCTTTAGAGGGTGTCAGCTTAGGTCATTCCACCTGCTGTTAGACCTGGCATCTTTTGGCGTGGGTTCCCCCGTCAATTTGCTTCTGGCCTCCTGTTATTGATTGTGTGCTGGACTTCGTTTTTTCAGGTTTGAACTGCTGACCAGTGCTAAAGTTGCATGTGCACTGTGCCTAAAATTTAATGATATTTGGTGTACAATGCAATGACCTCAA
This sequence comes from Lissotriton helveticus, assembly GCF_964261635.1. Taxonomy (NCBI): domain Eukaryota; kingdom Metazoa; phylum Chordata; class Amphibia; order Caudata; family Salamandridae; genus Lissotriton; species Lissotriton helveticus. The sequence continues at coordinate 869,681,422 of NC_136068.1, read as the reverse complement.
CTTACAACGCAACCTCTGATGGTGCCGCAATGCCTCCAAAGTACCGCTGCTTCGTGAGTCTCAAGCACAGCTTCACTGAAGTCTGTCACACACCTCTCTGACGCAGCGCCTGCGGCCTAGTGGTTCGACATCGACTTCATAGAATCGATGCACCGTGCTGTGACATCAATGTATCGTTAACAGGGTGTTGCCTTCAGGACCTGCAAACTACACATCACCTCACCTGTGCCTTGCATAGTCGCCAGGTGTTAGTGGCTCAATGACCCTGCAGTACCTCCAGGAACCAACAAATAATTTTGCTACCGTGATGCCTCACCTCCTTTGCGCAACTTGCAAATGACCTGCATAGAAGTAAGGAACCGATGCAGCACCTGCCTTCACAATGCCTCATCTTCTCTGCACAGTCCTTGAGTTTGTGATGCATCCAAGGTACTGTGCTGGGGTCCGTGCAACTCCTCTAGCCGGCCTGTGCTCCATCACAGTCGGTCTAAACTTGTGGATTTGTCCCAGTCAAGCAGCAAGTAGCAGCACTAGAGGTTGCTATTGTTTTCTAAACACTATAACTTAATTTAATATTGAAGGATTCCTATATTAACTTGTATATGTTAAAATAGTATAATTCTGGTGTTGTTTTACTCAAATACAAATTGGTTATTTTTCTAAACTGGTGTGGAGTACTTTTGTGGTGTTTTCACTGTGTTACTCTGTGTGCACAAATACTTTACACATTGCCACTTTAGTTTAGCCTGACTGCTCTGTGCCAAGTTACCCGAGGGTGAGCACAGGTAAACTTAGTGTATACTTCACTTACCCTGACTAGAGTGTGGGTCCCTACTTGGACAGGGTGCAAACCACTGCCAACAAGAGACCCCATTTCTAACACCTGCCATTCATGATTTATTTGTAAGTTTGAGCCTTGTATAGTCATCTGTATATAAAGTAACATACGAAAAAGCAATGACATTGCAGTGAGTTATGGATTGTTGTTTGTTGTGTGTTTGAGGGCTGAGTCTCTAGCCCATCTCACCATCCCTGAGTAAGGATTGAAATGCTCTGCCTCATTATCCTGCAAGTAACATTCTAAAAAGGGGTGCTTGATTCCCAGTAAAGGGCTCTGAAGTACATGGGCTCCAGGACAATGGAGTGAGAGACCACAGTAGTTATAGTTGGGACACAGTATCCTCTTGCTTTCCTGTTACTCTACAACTCAGATTACCAACAATATATTTTCTATTTGTGAGGTTAATTTAAATTGTTATTAGTACATAAGTAAAAATTTGCCTTCTATTGTTGCTATGGCACCAAAATGCTTGCCTAATCTGGTGCCTCTTTCATACGTTTGTGGAATTTCCGATGATTGGTGGTGAATGGTTGTGAAAGTAGGGTTTAATCATAATAATGATCTGCATAGTGTGTGATGTCCATGAAGCATTCTGCTATTTTAACCAAGATGGTGGGCTGTCCATATCCTACCCTGTGCAGAGCAGGTTCTAGACAGCATTGCTAACTCTGCTTAAAGCTGTGCGGTATTATTAACATCATGGTGTTGTATATCTAAAATAACTTGATCCGAATTTGTTCTAGGATGTATCCTGCATAACGCATTGCTTTGGTGCAAAAAGTACTGTGTGCATAGTTCTCAGAGAAAAAAAGGAATGTTTTCTTTTTCATGTTCAATCATTTGTTTTCATTTTCCTCCATATGCTCATTTACTGCGAGGACAAACTGAAAACAATACAATATAGCAGTTGAAAGTTTACAAATGTCGTATTTCAACAATTCTATTAATCTTTCAGTAATTAGCATTATGAAATTTTACTGAAGTAAAAATGCCAGTGAATGCTCCTTTCAGCAGGGGCTAGGTATGGTCAAATGCATTACATTTTTAGAGCAACTAAGAGAATAAAATGTGTGATTTTGCTTCAAGAAATTCCCCAGGCAATACCCAAGGAGGAAAAGTCATAGACAAGCTGTTTCCGTGGTCAGTAATTAATTCAAAAGCAAGATGTTGGCATACGGGAGCATTTCAGAGCTAAGAAGAAAAGCTATCGAAATAGAAAATCTTTTCCAAAGTGGTCACCTTTTACTGTTTCTAAGGTGTGCTGGCCTGAAACTAATCCGAGAAGAGGGATGAAGTGGTGTGTCATGGATTTTCGATATAGCGAGAGAGCACAAATAAAACAATGCCTTTCTGGGTCAATAAATCTTGTTTCAAACATGACCAGGCAGTATGGGACTCCTGTAAAATTCTCCTTTGTTTGTGCACTTAAGGAGCATTCGAGATCCTTGAGCTTCGTTTCTATTTTAATTGCCCTCAGTGGAAATATGTGGGCTTGACTGGACTGTGATTGGTGACATCTCCATGGATTCATAAAAAGGCTTCAGATATGGAGCTTCTCATATTGAAGAGGCCCCTATGTCTGTGGTGTGCCTCTGAGCAGTGCATGTAGAGGGAGTGCATTATTGCAAGTGGAATGGGTTCCCGGTGTTTTTGAAATGAGATACATTGTACTCCATTGAGCCTTCTGTATGCCATAATCGCCTAAACACTAATGTGATATATGACAAAACTTTGTGATCTTGCCTCCAAAAATTGATAATTTCATTTTACTAGTCTTACTATCACATAATGCAGGGTACCTGCTTGTTACACTACATATATGCAGATTTCTATTTTGTGATTTCATGCATAGTGTCTCACAGAATTTATTCCACTAATATATAGTTAATTGCTGGTATTAGGACTCCTCATTCTGACACGCACTCTTTAAAAACAAACATGGCTAAAAGAATTTTTACAAAACCATTAACTCTCACATAGGCAACACCTATTGGCTTTGTCAATGCCTTTTTAGCCATGTTGCACAGCTGGGCCCATGCTGTGCAGCATGTATGGAAACAAAAGAGTCATGAAGTTGTCTGTGTTGGCTGCATCATAGCGCATTTCTGGTCGAGCCTAGAGCCAGCGCGCATTCGCTGCTCTGCGAGGCATGGTGTAATCCATTATTGAGGTTTGAACGCACCCACACATGCCCGCTACTTTTTTATTGGTTGCTTGCTCTGCCTTTAGAAATCCCATTGCAATGACTGGTGGACCAAGTGCATTTGTCCCACCTTGTGTCTGGTTTGTTACCGCCCTGGCGTTTGACCCTGCTACTTCCATCCTTTCACTAAATATGTTTTTGTTAGAGCACTAATTTTTATTACTGCCCTCTCCTCAAAGGTCACTTGCATTTCTTGTTTCCTGGTCCTGTTTTAGGCACCTGCTGCTGCTCCCAGCCCTGCTTTTTCATTCCAGCTGCCTGTGTCGTGCAGGTCCCTGCTCCCTTTACCATGCTTCGTGTTCCCCTCTCTCCTCCATTTGCTTTTATACCGCCGATATTCTTGTATGTTTCGTTTTTTGCAGATTTATATAGTGCAAACCCGAACCGAAGGTATTGGAGCGCTTTACATGAGCATGAGTTAAAGTTACACATGGGCACATTCATTTTTAGTAGGCACGGGTAGATTACGTGATTTTCCCAGGATCACGAGGCGTTGCAGCGCGCGCATTGTAATCAATTTTATTAATTTATGTATATACTTACCTCCGGTTGGCCGTATGCCGGAGTTTACTACCCACCACCCTGGCCCTCCCCCGCCCCACCACCCCGCAACACTCTCACTACGAGCCGCTACTGCCTATGGCTCTCAGCAATGGCTCTGCCTCTATCTGACCCTCTGGTATTTTTATTCATGCTCAGAGTTGGTACACAAACTCTGTATTACTCTTTTAGATTCTCGAGATTTCTGTGGTAGTTGCACAATACTTTACTGGTCCCCGTTGGATTGTAAATAATTTTTTAAGGACGTTTGCTTTTAGAGTGGCATAAAAAGTCTTACTCAGAAGAATCTCGGAAAAACAAGGAACATTTTCTCGTCCGCAAGTTTCAGTTCTGACAACATTAATCATTAACCTGAGCATGAAACTAATCACAAATCCAATGGTCTGTATTCTTTAATGATCTGAACATGTTACTACACTGTGAAAAACATGAATTAACCCAATTCATGATACTTTTATTTGTAGTCATACACGGATCACATACTTCATACAGTTTATTCTTTTATCATGTTACTTGACGTTAGATTTCTATAATTTGATGGTGTTTAAACATTCATATCGTTGGTTCCCCACTTGCTACCCATGGGCTTTGGAGCGTTTCTAATAAATTGAAGTAAAAAGAGTCTCTTGGAACCAATGCATCTAATTCGTGGTTCCATCATCTTGACCCGGTCTGTGTGACATTTTCTTCTGATGAGATATCCACCAGTTGTTTCATGTGGCAAGCATGTTATCGTCCACCGAGACCTGCCCATTAAATGGTTTTGACATACACATTGCTATGTACAAATTATTATCATTATTACAACTATAGTCGTAAATTCACAACTATTCATTTCGATGCCCAAATCAGTGTCTGCCGACAAATGTAAGTAAAAGGAGAACACGCACACTACACATAAATCTAAACAAGAAAATTAACCATTCTAATTTCCGGTTCCAACCTGAGCATATATACTGGGTATATGAACATGGGTGACCTCTAATGACTTAGAAAACAGATGGAAAAGAACAAGAGAATGGCCTACCGCTGTCCTACAAATCTTTAGAGAAGCAGCCTTAGGCAACTCATTATACTTTCTGTAAACACTACAAATCCTTCAATGACAGTATGAAAGAGATGCACATTTTCGGTGGGTTTAGACTCCTACAAGTGTGAGGAATTGCATCATTTGCAGTTGTTTGTCGTTTTAAGATCGACTGGTGGCTATACAATGTAAAATAAAGTAAATAAATAAATGCGTTGGACAAATCTCACTGGGTGCCCTCGGAGCAACCAAAAATCGCACTAGGGGGATGCCAAATCTTGCTCGCCAACTTACCGTTTCTGAGCTTGCCGTGAGAAAAAACTTGGCTATGCTGCGTTTGGCGGGTTGGCCCTGAACTCCACATTACAAACGTAATGCAAAGTGGCCACGATTCCACCAACTCTGCTGGCGGAGTGGAATATATTGCCCACCCCTAGATTAACCCATATTGTTTTGCAGAGCAGAAGATGTATGCTTCTCATTCTCTGCAAAATACACAAAAGTTTGTTTGAAGTCTTAGAGGAAATTAATATGTTTTACAGGGGGCTGGTCCCTGAGAATTATTTTATTTATTTATCGTACTTTATATTATATATTACATTACATTATTTGTCACTCTTACTCTGGATGGAGAGAATGTTGAGTGAGGTTGACATCAGAGGAAAAGTGATTTATGGGGAATAAAGACCTTTGAGAGGCCAATTGGAGTTTGGACATGCAGCGCCTTGTTTACTTCATGTATGGCATTATATTGACTGATAACAATTGAAAGGCTTTCAGTACAGAAAAGTTATGCTCATAGCACCATTGCTGAATATTAGCTGGCTTGGGAGATTTATCATTCTGTTTTTCTAAAGGAGTGTCCTCAATGGAAGTTGCATGTAGATGGTAGGATGTACCGCCATGTAGAGGAAGACAGATTTTCAAAGAGTTGTGGTAATATGTGTATTCCAACATAACATGAAATGTGACAGAAACCATTTTTATTAGCTTTGTTCATTTGAACATTTAAGTAGACGCAGCCATTAATCAGAAGCCTTAATTTGATACCTTCTATAAGGGGTTAGGAGGTGATCCGAATGTATCTGGTCTCTGAGAAAGTAGAGGATCAGGCTTTCCAGTCTGTACCACTGCATGGACTTTTGACAGATCGACGCTCTGTTTCAGATTTTTCCCCTAGGTTGGGATGATATTGGGTATTAAGTAACACAGTGCAACATCATACACGGAAACCTTAGATTTCTAGTACATCCATTCCACTCGTGGCTGAAAAGAGGATAAAAAAAATCATGCAGCTCAAACACACTTCATTAGGAATTAAGTCTTTCAGCTAGGACATGTCTAAAGTTTGGGTCCTGGAAAAACACACATTAATCCATTAGTGTATTCACTGTTATCAGGCATATTCCTGGCTCATTGATTATAATATATTTGTAGCAGAAGGCGGCTTTGCCATGAAGATCTCCATTCTAAATTTCAAATAATTCCAATTTTATCAGAAACAAAGTGAATTAAGAATTGCAAAAGATTTTCCCCAAATACCTGTTGGAGCCTCTTTTTGAGAAAATGCCCACAAATGGAAAATTACTGCAGGAAGCAGGAGTGATAATCCTGATTTTTGCAATAATTTCTCATTTCTCTGGGGACATTACTCATTCGTTATAAGTAGGTAAATTTAATTTCTCAACCAAAATTACCTATGCCAGAAATATAGTTAATTTTCAGTGTGACATTACTAAACTGGAAATGCAGCAAGACTCAGAAAGGAAGCATAAGAATCAACAACAATAGAAATTGTTAATAATCTGAAGAATTTGCAAACATAGTAAAGCAGTGTCACTCTTTCACATTGACATATAGTAAATTTAAGGTCTCAATGTTCCCTCTGACTTTCAGAAATTAAAAGTCGCTCATATGTCTAATGTAATATACGGTTAGTGTAATTGCCATTGTTTAAAAGATATCTTAATGTTCGCCATCTCCACTGCATTATTTAATTTTGAATTAGTAACTGGGGCATTACGTATCGCTTCATTGCACTTTTTTTGCTCTCTAAATTAGGTCACCCAAACGATTAAAATTAGAATTTATGATTGCACTTAAAAAATATATATCTTTGCAACAATTCCGAGCAGTGATTACCAAAGTTGGCTCAAAACTACCACTGGAAAGCAATAATCTTGTTCGCTAATTCTTAATCATACTTTTTTTATGTGCTCTTGAATAGTTCCATCAAAAAATTGAGATTTTGTAGGCCATACATCAAACTTTTATTATTGCTGCTGGAACCGAGATGCTAGACTAAAGCAGCAAATGTGTTTCTGAAGTGTTTAGGAAGTGCTTAGCGTTTGAATTAATGTTGCTTTTCTTGCCTGCCAGAGCTTTATTTCACCGAAAACAATTATTGTATCGGTGAGAACGGGTTAGAGCCGAAGGAATCCCATCAGCAAACACTCAACCAGGAGAAGTTAAATGGAAAAAAGCTGTATATGATCAACGAGTGGGTGTGCTTCTCAGTCACTGCCAGGGCAGTATTCACACAGAAGGACAAGGAGGGATCTCATTTACATAACAATTCACAAATGTGGCAGCTGGAGCGACAAGTTAACACTTAATAGGTGCTCAGCTCCTCCTGCAGCACCAGTGTTCGCTATATTCTGGGTGACTAATCTCAGCTGTAGGCTTCTTTTCAGTTGTTTTGACTTCAAAGTGCCTGCAGGTGGAGAAGAATGCAGTTGTGTGAGCAGCTTCCCCAAATATTTCCACAATGCATTCAGTGGCATTCACACTCGACTGCAATCGCATTTCAATCTGTTCCATTTGATTGGATTCTGTGTTTTCTTCCAGTCGGTGGTAATGGTATGCTCATTCCCTGTTCCCTAGGTTATTTTCATTCTAGCGACCTTTTCCATCTACCTGGGGCGCCACACCGCTCAGCCCCTCCCTTTCCTGCTTGGGAGATTGCTTCACAAGTTGCTCCCTCTGCCGCTGTGACTGTCAATCCATTTGATGTATTTGCTCCAGATGTCTCTTGCAGCTGTGAAAGTGCAGTGATCTTTGCTTGTTACCTTCTCCTTTCCATTTTAACAGGCTCTCTTTATGTTGCTGGGATTTGCCCAGCAATTTGATAATGATGCACAGAAGACGAAAAAAGGCAGTCCGTACTTTTGATATTCAAATTACTTTCCAAATGTTTTTTTTCTGAAGTTGTACCATTCCCATGTCCAAGGGTTCAATGGATTAAATGTTGCCTGTCTCTTTACAGGGATATTTATACACTTTAATTTATACTATTCCTTCAAGCCTTTGCTGTATTTCTCTCCCCTGTATCACTGGTATTGTTCTAGTGAGGCCAGACCCCAAGCTGGGCCAGATGAAGTATAAAGGTGGGCCAGATGCAGCAGGGAGGTGGATGGGGGTTGGGGGATCAGGGTTTATACAGACTGATGGTCATTAATGTGTGCCTATGCTTTTGTTTAGCTAAACCTTTTCTAAAATACCAGAACTGGCAACAGATGCAGGTGATTTAAGGGAGAAACCTGGCAACTATCAAATCCCATTATGCTGGATGTGATGAAGATGGGAGAGTTGTTTATTTTGGGAGCTCTCAGAGTAACATTGGCGATTTAGTCAGTCTTCTTATGTATATAGGAGACAATATAGCTGTAATATGCACTGCTTCCTTTTTGTTTTTTAGCATTACACAGATTCTATTCGGAAAAAAAGACACAGGTCTGACATAAGAACGTGATTAGGGAGGTATTTGCTCCATGGGCAGATGTATCCGAAGACGTGTGTCTGGTGTGGTGGAGTATAGAGTCTAATCTCACATCCAAATTGAAATTGCGGTGGGGTACTTGGTGGAGAATGATGTGTTTGGTGTGGAGGATAGATTGGGAAATAACAAGTTAGGCTGAATGGCATACTGCTCTGCCCCTTTATAATTGACCACATTGTGGGTGAGGGAACACTGGTCCTGATTCTGCCGCCCAGACAATCTGTCCAGCAAAAATTGCTTTACACTTGGGCTGGAGGAACAAGCTCAGCCTCAGCCCCAGAGCCTCTCCTACACAATGCTTTAATTTGACTTGCTTATGTTTAGTTATATAATGGGTTTGTCACATTATGTGTAGTTAAACGCGTCTTCAATAAATTAATTTTGGCCTTGGGGAGGTATGTTCATGGTGTGTCTGACACAAAAGGCTTCATTGCAGTTGGATCCATCCTCAATGAAGTGGGGTTTGATGAGATTTAGGAGCAGGTTATTCTTTGGTGGTGAAACATGAGAGAACAATATTATAGTTCAATGCAGTCTTTTCCATGAGGGGAGCTATAGATCAAGTTGTGTGTTTATAATGAAGACATTAAGGAGGTTGGTGCTAAAGGAAGAAGATTCAACAGGGCCTGACTTGCAAGGGCCAGATGGAAGTGTTGTCAATGAGGAGTCTGATGCACTTAGGGCATGGACCCCCGCCCCCCTCCAGGCGGACCATCTGCAGAAACTAACACCTCAGTATGGCTTATCTAGAAAATGTTGCTTAGCATCTACAAATGTGATCAACCAAGGGCTTGGAGAGGCTCATGGAACTGAAATTGTGAGGATCTTTAGGTGTAATCACATGGAGGTTAGACCTGAAATCTTTAGTGGCATGTTCAAATTAAGGAGACGAATTCCAAATATTAGCGTGGCTTCAATTTTAGATTGTCCATGGTAGAGGTTATGGTGTGACTAACCTCATATTGATCACTGACAAGTCGGTAGATGTTGCTGCAGTCCTGTGAAGCAGTGGATAATACATGGTGAGTGTCATAAATAATACTGAATGATGGTTTGGGATAAACTTTCATGCAATAATTGCCGAAAGGGAACTAAATGATTTATTTGTTGGATAGTGGGTGCACATAAATCCGTTCAATGCAAAAAATACAAAACACCACTAAGATGGAAAAAAATAAAATTATCCAGTCCCAGTTTACATTCAGTATTTTGTTCATCAGTCCATGGTTGATTATGCACAATGTAAAGATATTTGACTTGGGTGTAAAAAGTCCTAATGGTTTAATGGCTAAGCAAGAAGAGATAATTCAGGGGATTAAAGCTGTTCCTTTAATTAAATGGATTATTGGCCAGTACAAGATAATTTTGTTTGTAATGTGCATTTGTAATTGTGCAGCTTTTAATTTTTTCCCATTTTTTCAGTGCCATTAATGATAGCTTTCTTTATCAAACGAGTATTGCACCTTTCTTTCAAAGGCAGTGCCACTGCCTTTTGATTAATATACCAAGGACAATTGCCATTTACTTCCATATTCTCTGCAGACAGCTCTTCGGGTTGCTCGAGGACAAGTTGCATTCCCCATTGTATAATCTATCGCTAGATGTAAGGGGATATTGGGTCCCTTGTACGTGTGCTGTACACCACTCCTGGAGCATCTCTACGGGACCCTCCATCAGACTTTCCAAGATATAGGTGTTGTGCATTTCTGTTTTGAACGACAGGGTAAAATGACATGTCAGGCAGTACTTAAAGTTGGGTAATCTTCCATTAAAGTATTAAATGTTTCTGTTAGTCAAATTGTCGTTTTTGTCAAGAATAGGATAACATCTTAAAGATTTGTAACTGCTCTAAAAAATGTATTTTCCTGTGCGACCAAATTCTTGTTTTAAATTAATGTGGCGTACTCTTGCATATACTGAATGAAGTTTGTGTTAACTCATGCTATATACTTTATTAACACATCATAACTGCATTGTATTTTTTTTCTATTGTGGCTTTGTGAAGGGTCTTGTGTTGGGCATCATAGTTTTCCATTTTTGATCCCTTTTGTGATATTAAAAACTGTATAATGTCGCTGAATGAAAAGTTTGATGGGTGCAAACGCTTCCCAGAATGAGTGCAATATCAGACACAACAGTTATGTTATTTTAGGTGTGTTTGCAGAGTGCATGATGAGCCGGGAGGGTAACCTGGGGCTGATGCAGGAGCAGCCTGGGCTTAGCCTAGGCCTGTCCTACTTGAAATACCTCTTCTTCAGCTTCTTGTGGTATTCAAGCAATGAGAAGGTGGCTCTGATGTGAGGATCAGGTCGTTCGAGGCTTGCAGAACAAAGTAAGAAAAGGCACAGCAGCCTGTTCTGGTTTTGCGTATGTGGGGGATGTTTACGAGTAGGATTCCAGCTGAGCGAAGTTGTCTGCTAGTTTTCTGGAAGCTGATGCGATTGTTGCTGTATTTGGGGACCTATGTTTTGTAATTTTTGAAAGTGTATGTGGGGAGTTTGAAGAGTGCTGTTTGTGGATGGGAAGCCAGTGAAGCTGTTTGTGCAAAATAGGAGAAACAGGAAGCAGAGACTGCATATATTTGGTTTGTATGGATTTTAGTGAGGGGGATGGTCTGAGTGCAACCGGCCACTAGGTGGAGTTCTATAGTGAGGTGTGCCTGCAATAGATCATAATATCATTCTTGTTAGTGCTTGTGACAGTTGGTTTTCATTCATCCGACAACTTTGATCATCCAGGTGGAGAAGTTCATTTATGTGTTTATAGTAGTGTTGGAGATGGAGAGTATGAGGTGGGAGTCATCGGTGTATGATAAGACGTTCATCTTGTGGGCACAGATGAAGATGGTGAGAGAAGTCATGTAGGTGTTGAACAGGATATGGGTGAGCGATGGTCCTTGAGGAACTTGACATACGATGTTGAGGGCGTCCGATCACACGAGAACAGGGATGACTGACTGCGTGTGGAATGTCAGCAAGGAGCATATCCAGAGAAGTGCAGGTCCTTCTATTTCAGCTTTGTGTATTCATTGAAAGAGTATGGGGTGGGAGATGGTGTCAAAAGCCGTGAAGAGCACCAGAAGGATGAGGACTGAGGTGTCTCTTTTGTCCTTAATCATTTGGATGTCATCTGTAGCAGGTAATGAGGGCTGTTTCTATGCTGTGGTTGGGTGAATCAAGATTGAATTGAATAGTGTTGAGGAGATGCTTTTTGTTGAGACGAATGTTGATCATCTTCTCCAGGACTTTTGGCGGGTAAGACGGGAGGGGGAGAGTTGTCGGGTCCACTGAAGGTTTCTTGAGGAGGGAAGTACAAGGGTGCATTTCTAGGTATCAGAGTAGGTGGCTGTGATGATGGAAGCGTTCGGAATCAGGGTGAGTGCTGTGCTGATTGGGTCAAGTGCTTTCATGAAGATATGGTGAGGGTGTCATACGGCTTATACTGTGTGTTTGTTGGACAACATAAATGTCAGGATTGTGCAAGACTGATTCCACACACACCCTCAGGATATGCCCACGCACACCCTCAGAATATGTTGGCCTGTAGTCCTGCTAGTTCACAGTGCCTCATCTGAACCTTAAACCTGGCCTGGTAACAAATGGAGTGTGCAACCTCAGAACATAACAATTCTGAAGGAAATCGTGGTCACAGAGCTAAAACTCTTTTCTTTGGTTACCCATACTAACTCAAAGGGATACACAAGAAATACTCAGCAAGGTGTTTCAATATTTATTAAAGCTTTGTTAATCTTGTAAAAACATGTGTGATGTGAATGTGATAAGAAATAGAAGGAAACATAGTAATGTGATCAACATTACAAGAATGTAAAAAAGATAAACAGTTCAACCATTGTGCTGTAACAGAGAGTATATGCTTTCATATAAGTACTTTAGTATAGAGTACTGGTATTTAGCGCTCCCTAATCTAGTGGCTGGGGTGGGTTAATCTGCACATCCCTGTAGGGTGATCAAACTCCCTATCACCTGTGGATAAGTGTCATCAGGAAGCCCATTTTGATGGAGAAATGGGCAGCGTCCCTTCTCATATGTAAACAAGAATCAGCTGGGCTGACCTCTCAGTGTCTGCAAAATGCTCCTCTAACTAAACAAGAAAGTGATGCTGTTTATATAATAAACATCACCCATGCTGCTATGATGAAGATCCAGTCAGACTGCTGTTGTTTATCCTGTTGTGATAGCCCTGTTGCCAAGTGTACAAAACAAGCAACAACAGATTTTGTACATCCTTTGTACAGAATGTTCAAGGAAGTGTGATAACATACCTACGAAGAGCATTGTAAGCAAAGCCATTTAATAGAATATTATCCAGCACAGACACACAATGAAATGTGTAAAATGTCAATGTACAGTATTCAGGAAAAGATGTCAAGTTAACGTGATCATGCAAAATGGTGGTGCTCTGCTCAGGCTTAGAATGTGACCACATGACAAGGGCAGGGGTCTGAGGAAGCTCCAGAATGGATAGACCGCATGATGGTCATGGTTGCTTCTGTGGTAATGAAGGAACAAGCAATCAATATGGTTCCTTGGGTGTTGGTTGAGATGAGCAGGATTTCTACAAGGGCTGAAGGATCTTGTTGGGGTTAAAAATTTGCAAAGATGCTGTGATCTGATACTGAAAAGGGATAGCAATGTTGCAGAGGTCTTGAGGGAGGGTTTACTGGCGGAGCTGGCTGCTGAGGATGTGAAATCTTTCATGCTAGCAAGATTTGTTTTGTGCTGTTGGTTCTGCCTGAAATGCAGTCTGTGAGTGTGGAGTGTTTGGTGGCCAGAATCCGCTACCATAGCATCAGTGGGTGGATCTGTAGGTGCTCCTTTCCATGTCTGGCTGAGTCTCTAGCTATGCTCAAGTTACTTGCAGTGGCTTGGTCCTACAGAACCAGCTGGCCTGTGGTCTAGTTCTCAAGGTTTTACTGGATTTGAGCGGAGCCAAAACATCTGTGCAGGTGGTGATCTAAGCGCTGAAGTGAAGATAGAGTCAGTGAGGAAGTTGTTGTGTAAAAGCCGGTGTTTTCAGTATTTCAGAATACAAGGATGCTCCTAAGACCTTATTCCATTCTCAACATAGGGGTTTGGGGTGGTGTTTCAGTGGTGGTGTGGGATGGGAATGCTGAAGTTGATGAGGGTGTGGTCAGGCCAAGTGATCAATGTGGTACTGTCTACAGTGATGTCACTGAAGTTGGTAAATGGTGGTGTGTGTTGGCCCTTCCACACACTGGGAGAGGCCAAGGTAAGACCGGTCTTAGAGGAGGATGGTCATTTTTGGATCGATTTTATCTCCCAGGTGGAAGTTTTGATCATCTAGGAGGATTAAGGTACTGGAGACAAGGGTCAGGGGTACAATTAAATCTATGATGGTGTTGGCAAAATTGCTTGGTGGACCTGGGGGGCATTAGATGAGGGTTTCTGGTGGAGTTTGAAGGACAGTTGGTCTATTTTGCAAGGGGTCATTTCTGAGTTGGTAGTGCAGCGGATGGATTCCATGAAGATGAGGGTAATTTCATCTCTGGACTTGTGTGGTCTGTCCTGTCTGCTGATCTTGTAGTCAGGTGGGATCACTGTGGCAATGTTGGGGGCTGATGTGATGGTCAGACAGGTCTCCATAAGAAAGAGCAGATTCAAGGAGCAGTCATGAAGTAGATTCCAGATTTCGGTTGCATGTTTGTTGAGAATAAATGTTAAGGAGCATGCAGGATAGGGAGAAAAGTGGTGTGGTGGGTACCGCTTGTGTGTGGTTGAGAGTGTGTGGTAACAGGAGGGTGCAACTGAACTTGCAGGTGATTTAGGAGAATGACCCTTTGGTATTGTGAGGGGTAGTGCAGGAACAGTGCTGAGAGCAGCATCTGGGGTTCACTGTTAGAACATTGATGATAATTCAATAACACCATTTCCCAACCACCAGATTAGTCTACCTATATATATGTAGTGCTTTTGCCCGGTAATAGGTACATGAAGAATTGGGTGAAACAGTGTGAGTTGTTGCATCCAGTGCCAAAGGAGGTAGAAGAAGCAATGCAGGAGGGCAGCTGGAGAAATGTCTCTGATAGCCAACTGTGAGAGAAAACACCCAGCATGGGTGAAAAGTCAGAACAAATAGCTAGAAGAACATCAGGTGAGACACTTGCACAATCATGAGAAAGAAGTCAGTTTTGTTGGGGCAGTTAGTGGGTAAAATAGTCCAGAGTAGTTGAACAGGGCTCTTTTGCAATGATGGTGAAATACTGTAGGTTTTACCATACTGGAAGCAGGGGATCACAGTGGAACGAATGCTAGAGTGGTGAGAACAACTGAGAAAAATAGATGAAAACCTTCAGAGTGAATACCGAACCTCAAGCCATTTGCGGAGGCAATGCTGAGGCAAAAGAGAAGAGTTGGTTTTGAGAAGAGGAAGATGAACCCATACTAAGTTGGACGCTTTTCAAATGGAGGAGATAAGACATGGCCTTCAATATGTGAAAACTAACACTCCAATAGTATGACTGTCAAAACGGAATGTTTATCCAGTCTTCTCTGCTAAAAACACTAGAATGGCAAAAATAAGAAGGACATGAGTTAGGTAAAAAACAATAAGACAAAGGCCAGTGAAGACATTAGTAGATGGGTGGAAGAACTGCATACCTAAGTTTCCTTCCTTTCTCTTTTACTCAAGCAAATTTAATTATAAACCAAAGTATGTAAAAAATCTGATTGATGGTGTATCTGGATCAGCATGGCAAAATGAGAACTGAGCTGCTGATGCCTGTTTCTCCTCCACACAATGAGGCCTTCAGGGTGATGTCACATAGGGCTGCCGTGACTTGACACTTTGTGTTGGACCTGGCCTTTCTTGCTGGGTTATCCCCAAAATGTTGCCTACTTCCTCCTATTTTTCTGTCCCTCTTTTTGTTGGCTCTAGGACTCTGGGGACTTTACCACTGCTAATCAATGAATCTCTCCTTTAAACATGGTATAATAGGTTTACACCTGACTGCCATATTTAATGTACTTGTAAGTTCCTTGTACAGTGGAGTCTCATATACCCAGGGCCTATAAATTAAATGATACTACTGGGACTGCAGCACTGCTTGTGCCACTGACAGAAGTAGCCTTTCAAACCTATCTCAGGCTTGTCATTGCTGGGCCTACATGTGCTATTTACTGCCACATTGACTTGGCATTTAAAGTTACTTGCCAAACCTTACAACCCCATTTTACTACATATAGGTTATGCCTAAGGTAGGCCCTAGGTAGTCCTATGCTGCGTATGTGAAAGGTAGGAAATGTGCTTCCATTGTGTGGCATGTCCTGTTAGTGACAAATAAACTATTTGGTTTCTCACGACTGTGAGGACTACTCCTTTCATATGCTAGAATTGGGAATTCCCTTCTAGGTACTTAAGTGGTAATTCCTGATCTCAAATGAGTCGTGTTGCCATTTTTGGTATGCTTGGAATAGTGGTGATAAATCCTGCGTACTGATGTAGTTGGATCTTACATAACTACTTATGAAATGGCACTGTGGGCATTTCTCTGTGCTTATAACTCTAATTTTTTGCAGCCTGACCCTAATCCATGTCTAGGCCTGGTTGACAGATACACTTTGTGCATACGTTCCAGGCAGCCATCACAAAGGAAGTGTTGGGTGTGACAGGGTTACATCTGCAACATGGTAGTCTTCCTGGGCTGGGAGAGAGGGTGGCAGGGCAACTTATATTTGTATTGGCTGTGTCCTGCTCTCTACAAAGGGCTGATGTACCCCCTACTAATGTCTGAAGCCAGGGCTGGGGTTGATAGGGAATGTTGTGCACTTCTAAGGTTTCTTTTGAAGGGCCCCCTAAATCAAAGACATTTTGAGTATAAGTACAGGCGCTCTGACCCCATGATTTTAGAGCCTTTTTGGAACTAGGACTGGACCTCTGTCAGAAGTACTACTGCACTGTACATAGGACTCATCTGGACTGCTCTTCTGCTTTTGCCCTTCTGTCTGCTACTTGCTGGGTGGCCTAAAGGACACAACAGATTGCTTTTCTGCTTGTTATCCTGCTCCCAGGTGCTCATTGACTGTGGGTGCATCCAGGCGGCTGAGATTCCAGGAGGAATTACCATAGAGCTACCTGCTTCATTGTGCTGGCCTGCCTGCTTGTCCTGTGTCCCCTCAAGTATTCTTCTAGGACTGGTGACTGTCTCAGAGTTGGTCATCAGATTCTGAGCTCAGCCTTGCAGTCCACACCATCAGTGCGTGGTGAGTTCTTTCAACTTCTACTGTGTGCTGAGCGCTTCTCTTTCCCTCCAGTGCATGGTGAGCGCTTCTTTGGTGCCAAGCTGAAGTGCAGGCACTGTTGGAAATGCTACTATACCCAGCGCTGCCTGTGATTTGGGACCAGTGTCCACTTTTCCTACATTGACAGTCATCGACGTTAGCAAGATCATTGCTTTATGTTTTGAGTGCCCTGCTTGAGAGAGGGGCGCTGTGGAGGGACAAGCAGTGCTTCTTGCTGAAACAGAAACAGAAACAACAGAAAAAGGGCTTTGTCCATTTTTCTGGTTTCCACTGTGTTCTGGGTTGCTGCAGTGATGGCTGGCTCCGCCCCTAGTGTTGCCAGCTGCAAAATGCATGCTTCTGAGAGGAGAATCCGGCCAGTTAAGGTTGGAATAGGTTGGCCAACGCCGCTTCTACTCCCTCTTTGGGGAATTGCACCACCGTCCCGCGCCACATTTGCTGGCAGAGCTACTTCTTGAGCACGAAGCAGTCTTGTTGAACTTGCGAGATAGCTGTCTGTCCTGCCCTTGTTTTGCCCCTGCGCCAAGGACCCTGTGAAATCAGGGGCAGGTCACCCCTTGGATAACTGTGATCCACGTAGTCCGCAACCACCCTGCAGGTGGTAGTGCCGGGAACATTTGGTCTTTGGGGCATGGACACCTTCAAGATACTCAGGTGGTCGATGTCACTTTGATCTCATGTTTTAGCCTATGAAGTTGCCTGTTGCACTACGTGCACCAATTATATAATTCATGTGGATTCCTTATATGGAGTATTGTAAATTGTAGGCCAGAGTGTCTCCTGCACAATCAGAACACTAAAAAACGATTTCAGTATGCACAGTAATTCTGAATATTAAAAGAACATGCCAGTGATTTATGATGCATGCCTTGTACACAAAGTATTGATGATTCATACAAAATGTACCTCTCATTTAGTAATTTATGTACCTCTTCATATTCTGATAAGTGTACTTGCACCTTGTGATGATTTATATTTTTATCTCATACTGCAGTATTTCATGCCCTGATGTTATATGTTGTGTTGATTCTTGCACGGTCAGGATAACTATTTCAGTAATTGAATAATTCGCACAATATTTATGACACCCATCGGTGTGGTCTATGTTTTATGTACAATCCACCTTCTGTATTTTTATATAATCATGCATGAAGACTCTTCTGTGCTGTATTTATTGTGTTACTGTTGTGAATGTGTTACGCAAACGCTTTACACATTGCCTCTGATGATAAGCCTGACTGCTTTGCGCCAAGCTGCCAGAGAGTGAGCACAATTTATCTATGGTGTGTAACTCACTTGCCCTGACTGGAGTGGTGGTTTCTGCCTGGTTTAGGTCCCTACGCAAGCCAACCAGAAATTCCATTTCTAACATTTAGAATATGAAGTGGGGAGAAAAAAAACCAATAAAGCGTGCACCTAATTGGTGACAATCAAGGTATACAAGAAGTTGGGTAACCCAAGAATCAATAAAAGAGAGCTATAAACCACCAACTTTCAACTAGTTTCACGTGTATGAGTTATTTCAGCTGTATATTCAAAGCTGGTTTACAAATTATACGTTTGAATGATAACTTTTCAGAAAGAAAGGGTAAGCATTTTTTAACACAAAGAAAAGCAAGCCCTGTTATGTTTCCACACTGCAAACACTCGGCATTTTGTTTTCAAAAACTAAAGAATTACAGACTGTAGAGCGCATATTCAAACGAGGAAAAATCCCTACATAAAGTGCACGAAGGACCTTGCTTGAGGTTGTCCTTGCTTTAAAATACATTGGGGCAGTCATAATCCCAAAAGATCAAAGGCAAAACGCACCTTTTGTGGGCTTTTTTTTACAGTTCTACAACCTCTTCTTGGAGATATATTGTTTAATACAATACAGAATATATTTTGAGTAATTTGTCAGTATTGTAATTAGAGCAGAGTTAAGTATTTAAGCTATTAGTGCTGTAGCATAATTGCAGTGCAAATGAAATGTAGTCATTATCTGTAGTGAAAAATGTACCCGTATAATTTTAGTTGATAGCAAGTTTTACTTGTACAATTACTCGTTTGGTTATGTACTTTGTTCAAATGCAAATTATGTTCCATGGAATGGCAAGATCTGAATGTGCTCATCTGCAAGAAAAGAGCAATGCACTGCCTTGACACCTACTGTGTGAGATGTGTCATGTAGGGTTGGTTGTCCACAATAACTGTGATGCAGTGTTTAGCTTTCATGGGTTTCATGGGTCTACCCACTATTTGCGCTACTAATGTTTATTTCTCATTGTTTTCACCCACCTCCAAAATCCTCCAGGAATAATAAGCGCCTGTCTCTTTCTAAGCTACCAACATTTTTCTCATGAGTTAATTAGAATGGATTGCTGGAGGCCTAGCGTGTCCATTCTTTACCATTGTGAAGTATGTTCCTTGGAGCACAGAGGTGCAAAAATGAATTGAGTGCTTACATGAATTAGGTGTGATATGTACAAAAGCAGTGGAAAGTGCATCTACTTTTTAGACCCGAAATAATACTGGCCAACATAAATGGACCAATTTTTCTATTAAGAGGTTCTGTTATTTGGGTAAAGGCACATTACAGATATATTTCCATAGCCTCAGGGGCGGCCTTAGGCATGTGCAAGCTGTGCACCTGCACAGGGCCACCAAATCCTAGGGGCTTCCACGCCAATATATATCCTTGATATAATAATCCTCTGAGGATGGATACATATTTGCGTAGTGGCCACATGCTGGGATTTGGCGGCTTTCCGGCTCAGTTCCACTTCCAAACACCCTGACCCCGGTCTCCCCCCCTTCGCTGTCCTCTGCGCCTGCGTTTCTCCTAGTTCCTGAGCTCTGGGGGGCTCTGCCCAGCCCAGACCCCCTCGTCCAGGGCCCCCTACCTACACTCCCTGCCCAGGGCCGCCGTGAGCCTAGAGCCGCCTCTGATAGCCTTCATCATGGATACTGAAGCAGTCCTCTCTGCATGGCCTACTGCCTCCTTGTGATTGTGCCTACCGCCTCCTTGTGATTGTGCCTACCGGGCTCCAATCAGCGATCCAATCGCTGGGGAGAGGATGTAGGCTTAGGGCTAGAGCAGTTGATGTCAAAGCTGGGAACCGGGTTCGAGTTTGGCTATGACCATCAATATCCTGTGATTCTGGGCAAATCACTTAATCACACTGTGCCTAACAAAAAAATTAATGTGTCCTTGTGTAACGAAACTGGTGCTATGCAAAACGCTCTGATACCCAATATCTTTGGGTCATGTTCACGCTATATAAAACTCTATAAAAAAATCAAACATTATAAAGGAGGACTGTGTGGTACTTCTCTTAGGACCCCCTACACCCTGGCTAGTTCTGGGGATAACCACCATTGATCTCATACTTGCTCTAACTTACTCTTCAGTATCAATCAGCTAATACCCTATCTTGATGTACTGTATTCCCACTATGTATTGTGTTACTTAGAGGCTGGGCAGTACCAGTACCGTATGTTCCGTGAATTATGATTTTGCAGGCACCTATATAGGGGCCACGTTTGGAGGCCCAAAGTCAATTGCAGATAGACACACCTTTTCCCTACTGATCATTCCGGATGCAAGTGTAAGAAAGGATTACTGGGGTTCAAATTTTAGCCTTTCAAGGTCTTCTGAAAAATAGGAGGATATAGTTCTGAAGGTGAGAGTGACTACTTTTCCAAAACGGACATTTGGTGCATAATATTTTAAAAGGAAACAAATGCAAAAGTATTTAAGAAATAGGCTAAAGATTACAATACAATACAATATAATAAATATCTCAAAATGTTTCTAATCTGAAAATGAGCTTTTCACAATTTAAGGAAGCCATGGTGTTATAATTCAAATAATCTAAATTCAGTCACATGTTATTGACTCTTGTATTTACGGAAGTATCTCATCAAACATTGGAGGAATATCGAATCATTTTGTTTTAGATATTTGACACTCGTTCATTGCGATGTCAGTGTCAGTCATATTGTAGCCACACACAGAAAATATTTAGGAAACGTAACATCTGAAATTTGGGAAAGCTATAGCATTATGTGAAGAGCCATGTTTCAAATGACATGTGCCTACTTTTGTATTAATGTCACGATATGCATTATTTAGCTTCTTGTAAGTAATGTGTGATTTGAAAAAAAACCTGCGGAGTCCTAAAAGCCTGAAACAAAAAAAGTAATTATATACTATTCCGCACTGCCATGTGAACCAATGCATTTGAGAAAACTCTTATTACCACGAACCACTGGAGATTTGGGAAACTATCCTTGAGAGTTTTGAGTCAGTTGAGAAATCAAGAACTCGTGCTATGGTCGTTTAATGTTTTTTAAACTCGAATACATCTTTACATTTGAGATGATCTGCAGTATAACAATGCCAA
The DNA here is from genome assembly GCF_964261635.1 of Lissotriton helveticus. Taxonomy (NCBI): domain Eukaryota; kingdom Metazoa; phylum Chordata; class Amphibia; order Caudata; family Salamandridae; genus Lissotriton; species Lissotriton helveticus. The sequence goes on along the minus strand of NC_136068.1, from coordinate 869,660,345 downwards.
CTTAAAGTTAATGGATACATACCGGGTCATAAACCTTTGGAATTTCCTCCCTTACAATAAATAAAAGGGTATGTGTGAATTGGAAATGAAAACAGTTATGTAATAAGGTTTGTTCATTTAATTAAAGGTGTATTTCACATTAAACTGCTATAACGTGACTTCTGACACATACATGTACTTTACAAACAACTTAAATATACTTTGAAGTAAAAAGAAACAAGCATTTGTAATGCAATAGGTCTCACATTAGTTAGACACATAGCTACTGGCTTTGCAAATTGCGGGCAAAGTACTTTTTTTTCCCTCAATTTATTTTTTATTTATTGACTTTTGGAGTAATGGCGACACGCGGTACGGCGTGCTGCCATTGTTACAAAAGTTAATAACCAGAACAAAAATGAGTTTGTTCGCTGTATTTCTTTTATATGTGTACAGCCCAAAGCTCTACATTTAACGAATGTGAGACATATTGCATTGCAAATGCTTGTTCTTTTTGGTGGAGAGCGGATACATAACGTGGCTTGTTTGGGATGAGGTCTGGTCTCGTGCGTGTCATGCCACTTCTGGTGACACAGTGACATAATTAGCTGCCCTCTGCGCTGTTATAGAGACATACAGGCAAGGATTAAGTAGAGATTTATCTCTTCATTGTTAATGGAGAGGAAGGAGGAGCTGCAAGCCGGCGATGGCATTGTTGACTGTGTGGATCGATTTGGGCGAGCTGCACATTCCAAAAGAAATGCGTGGCCGACATTCTGGAAGGTGAGGTGTGCCTTGCACTCATAAAAAGAATGCAAAGCGCATTGTGGAGGTGGAAAGTGGGAGGGCTGGGAATGTATGTTTCAAGAGGATTTAAAATAAATATTATGCGTAACAGCAGAACAGGTTTTAAATAAACAAACCTTATGAAAGCAACCCTTATGCATACTAAAAAATAAATGGTCTTTGTTATTGAAGTGATGCCTACATTTCGAAATGAATTTTTAAAGTAGAGGGCACATGTAAAGCATAGAGCCATTTTACCTAACTCTGAGACTAGCCATGGGTGTCCTCTGACTCGTACATGTGTTGTTATACAAGTTGCGGGCACTGTGCTGAAAACCTAAAGCATGGTACCCTGGAGTGGGATGGGGATAAGAGACTGCAAGCCGGTGACGCCATCGTTGACTGTGTGGATTGATTTGGGCGATCCACACATTACAAAAGAAATGCGAGGCTGCCATTCTGGAAGGTGAAGCATGCCTCGTGCTTATAAAAGGAACACAACGCGCATCTTAAAACCACGGCACTTTAAAGGAAATATATTATGGCGTGACCAGCTTTAGTAGCGCGCCCGTCATTCTTGAAGCAAAGAACAAAACACAAAGTAAAGCGAGGCAGTGCTGTTTAAAAAAAAAGAATGTCATGCCTGCAATAGTCATTTAACAAAATAGTGCTCACAAACTGTAAATAAATCATACCGGGTAGCAACACTGTAAGAGGGCCAGTCCTCATGAGAGGTTGCAGCAAGAGAAAAGGCGGTACTAAGGAGGGGCTCCTAAGCCTATTGACGAATAAATAGCCACCCTTTATAAGGGACAGTGACAGTAGCCAATTAAAAAGATGGGTGGAGGGTGGGCGGAGCTTCAAGTCCCTACCTGAATGCAGCATGTCTCGAAGACATAGCGCAAACGCTGCCTAGACGAGACCTAAAAACGGATCACAGAGTTTGATATACACCTTTAACATAGTTAGGAAAATTGGTTGATACGTGCTTTAGCACATTGCACAGGCAAAAGTCGTCATACAGCTACAATGTAGAAAAGAAACACTTTACCTTAAACAGGGCTTTAAAAATAAAACCACCACAACCCAAGCACGAATAGCTGAAATGTTTCTGTCATTCTGGTGAATCCAAATGAACCCTATAATTGAGGTGACATGCACTGGTTTCAGTCACATTTTTCAGAGTGTAATTCTAACGCACAGCCGTTATGCACAATGGTGCTTCCTTCTACATCAAGCATTAGTGGTCTGTGCTGTGTTTTTCGATCCACCATCTCTTTTTTGATAAAAGAAAATGAGTACAGGTGTTAACCACAACAGAACTTTATTGTGAAACTCTTCTAGTATAGCAAATACCTTTATTTACACTGAAAGACACAATGCAGTCATCAGTTGTACGATTCAGTAATATTTAGCCGTCTTCAGATTAAAAGAAAGAATGATGAGGCTAAACATTTTCAGGAGAACTATTCACTTTATAGTCTTTTTCATTATACACTTGGGCAGTGTGATTCTAGATAACTGACACCATGTGAATCTTTACAAATCTCACCTGACATTAGTAGCCAATACTTTTAGGTTGGTGGAAGTTAAGAAGTGCTGTGTCGAGGACATTTTAAGCTAACAATGCTGTTAAATTAAGCATGATGGTTTCCGCTTTCAAAAAGTGATTTGTAGAGACTTATGGATAAAGCTGTCCTTTGAATGCCGAAGAGTTCATCAGTGCATCACTGCCACAGTGCACTTGTGAAGTGGATCTTATGATTTGATCTACATTATTTTACCCATATTGTGCCTTCATAGATTCCATCATAGGTCAGAGTGTAATATTGTTTGTATAAGACAAAAAAGTCACACACACACATATATATATATATATATATATATATATATATATATATATATATATATATATATATATATATATATATATATATAATAAATCTGACATACCGAAAGGTAAGGCTAGAGCTGTGTGAAACACAACTCATTCAGCATCCTTTGAATTCATAGGCTGAGGAGCCTATGGGGTCTTTGATTTACAGGGTTTTGGAAGTGTGCATATGGTATCAGTGGAGTAGCATCGTTTCTCATTAAAGTATCATTGTGCTTTATGATTCATGTGGATTCAAGTTTAAATTGATCTGAGCCAGAAACTGACCCTTCAGATTTTATTCAAAGTTTGATACTGTACCAAAGAAGGCAATACAGGCAATATTTGTACATACATGACACAAAATAAACATGCCACTTACGAAGAAACTCCAGTCATCTTAAAAACAGATACGTTTTACACAAAAATGTCTATTACTATCAAGCCCTTCCCACCCCATAGAAGATCTAAAAATGCTAGGATTTACCTACTGTCTGGCCAATATTTACAACACTAAAATCTGTCCTGCTTCCCGTCCAAACCTGCTTACTGTCAGCATTAGTAGGGCAGTTGTATGACAGAGCCACATATGCAATTACCACGCATGCTGGATCCACACAGTCTGAACCACTCAAGCCTTAACTTTGCATATTCCTTCACAATGCAATATCTGTTGTTAAGGTAACTATGGCAAAGATAAACATGTGGTTAGACGTTTCAGGTAAGTGTAAGTACCCCAATCCATTCCCCCACTCTGATCCCTACAGCAGCCCCCCAAAACCCCACCCTGAGACCTAAACTACCCCACTCCCTCCTGAAAACCAACCCCCTCCTTCCCCGATCTCTAAAAGTTTCCCTGTCCCCCAAAAGCCCTAAAATTCACCCGACCCCTATAAACTTCCCATACCCCATCCTAAGCCCTAAAAACGACCCCAACTCTCCCTGGGCCCTAAAAAGGATCCTGACCCCCAGAGCCCTAAAATGTTCTCCAACCCTCCATGCCCTGGAAACAACCCGGATCCCCAGTTATTAACACTACCCCAACAATCAAACACTACGCCCACCCTCCCAAAAGCCAGCCCCAGGTCCACTTACCTCATTGCGTCCTCTCCCTCTTCCTACTAATGCCCATTCCGACAGCTAGACAACGCACTGTCATAACCACGCATATACGTGGTTAAGGCATGCGTGGTAGCCCTTGCGTTGTTGGGACACACTCGGCTTTGCCCACGTTGTTTCATCCGTTTCCCTTAGTAGGGCATATGAACAACTTTTCCACTTTCAATTGCAATTTTATTTGTTTTCATTTAGACAATATCCCTATTCCATAACACTTGATACCCGTGTCTTATGTTCTTTATTTTTGTTTTGCTATTCTTATTATATTTCTCACTTGCTAGTGTACTTGAAACAGCTTGTTATATCTCATACATTTGTATGGAGCTGCATTGTTTTTCAGGTTATGAAAGCAGAGTTAAGCAAATGTATTTCTTATGAACGTTTCAGCTATCATTAGAAAATGGTTAGATGTTTGTGTATGTAGAAGCAGCAACTCTTATTGATCATTTCTCATACATCTTACAAAGCTGTAATCCCCTTCACCAAAGTAAACTGTGCCATTGAGCTTCTTTACAAGTGATAATTACTAAAGAAAATAAGCTTTACATTTAAGTGCTAATGAATCAATAGTTCTGCAGACATAAAAAATTAGACATTTTGAAGAATGTTTTCAGACTGAACAATTAAGTGCCTTTATGCTGCATCAAATTAAAATGGAGAGTTGTGTAAGGTCTTCCTTAAAGAGAGGCTTACTTTTGATTGCTCCATACAATCTACTTTCTGAAAACGAAGCCAGTATAGGTTATTATTGGATTCACGTTAAAGAACTAACATGCAAGACCCATGAGTTTAAATCAATCTAATTTCTATGTAGTGATAATTTTTAGAAATCTGGCAAGTAGGTGTTGAGAGAGCGCAAACTGATCTAAATGTATGAGTGCATCACACTTACCTGTAGTAAGCACAAATCATGAGGAGAAATACCATGAGTGCTAATAGTATCTGCAATTATATTCTAAATGTATAGCTAATATAGAGATTTAAGTAGAAGTGGAACTAATACAGAAATGTGTGACACTATATGATTTTATTAGATGTGATTATTCCTGAATCCATGTCGTGTAGCTGTTAAAATGTAAGATGGTAGGTGGTTAAACGCAGAATGTGGTAGGCCTCAGGGCCAGAGCTGGAGGGAAAGGGAAGGTGTTTCTTTTCACGACACAGATTGTATTAATGTTTTGGTCATTGCATTAATGGGCCAGGATTTATAAAAATGTTTACTGAATAATAGAATAAGAGTCTTAACATGCTTTAATTACTGAAGAAGTTGAATGCTATAATCATTATGAGAAATATTGTAGGCCTGAAATGTTTTAACGTTGATTTACACGTACATGTCTGGGCCAAGAAATGTTGCAGGCCTTTTTGGAAGTCTATGAGAGTTGGGTTCTTGGCTGCAGATATCTGTCTGCAAAGGAAAAGGGGGGATCCAATTATAAATGAATGAATAGAGGTCTGTTCAGTAGACGGACCAGACATGGAGGAGGGTTCCGGAATGTTTAAGGGGTATCAGCGGGCCGGAGAAGAGTCTGAGAAGCAAGGTCAACTCTAACGTATGAGGCCCAATACAAAGCATCATGGAAAAAGCCAGAAGCTACACCACGTGAGGGGCGTCTCGAAAGGGGCGTCTCAAATGTTGTTGACTGTTTTGTATTAGGGACAGCACCCCTGGGTGGAGTTAGAGCAGATACCTGAGGACCCTTTAGAGAGCGGATGGGTAGGCAGAGAGGGGTCATGACTGGAGAACTATAGGTTTTCACCAAGAGACTTAGAGTGAGTGACTTCCCTTGGGGGTCATTCACTGCTGACACCTTTGTTAGGTTGGGACTTGGTTAAGTAGGGATACCATCTAGAGCAGGGCAGGGACAGCCTAACCTGTGCGTTTTCCTCCAACTTAAATGAAGGAGAGATATGCGTCAATGCTGATAGCTTTATTATTCTTAGAACTTGTGTTAGTGATTTCCGTTGCTCGTCTGAGGGCTTTCCGAGAGCACATGTATGTAATTGGACCTGTGTATCTCGTGAATCTCATTCTGAGATGCCTGTATTTGCAGCTTATCATTTCCTTACAATAAACTTTTGAAAGCTAGAAGTTGTTTGTGATCTTTGGGAGCAGAGTCCTTTATTGGGTGAACTAACTTGGAAATGGATGTACTTCGACCTTAAAGACAGGCAACAAAGGTTCAGTCGACCAGATCGAGGTTTAGATCAATAGTGCTAAGGTATCGATCAAAATCTCGCCCTTCCAGTTGGTAGCTATAGAGGATGGTTGCCTTCTTGAGGACGGTAACCTAGGCCAGGTTAGCTTACCCCAAGGCCCCTAGAAATCGATGATTGGAAGAACAGCCCGCTGAAGAAGATCCGGATGACGTGAGACAGAAACAGCAGCAGTATCGGTCGAGAGTGAGTATAAAGGGTTATGCGTGTTAAGATTGCGGTGTTTTGTATTGTATCTATGTTGTAATGTCAGGCGGAGTTGAATGTCTGTAGAGTGACTGTGGAACAGGTTGTGAGCGCGCGCAACCGGTGGAAATCTTAAGTTCAAGGAGAGCTTAAGTGGTTCGGGTGTATCGGACACCCAGAGTAATTGTCAACTGTGAAGGGGGTCATGAGGTACCATTGATCACCCGAAAGACCGAGATAGGGGGAACGTAAGAGTGAGTGCGTGAGTAACGGACGCTGGTCGGAAGTTACTGTGTGTGTAAGCAACCTATCAGAGAGACGATAGACATTTCGTCAGTTGTGTTGACAATTACAGATAGACTGTGGACGTACAGTCGAGAGAAGTGACCGCTTGGTCGGAAGTAGTCATTTTTCGGTGTATGAATGGGACGCATGCATAACCGGGAGACGAGTTGAGAAAGGAGGGGTGCTGCTGCGAAGCGGAGAAAAGTGACGTCAGAAAGTGTCGCGACGTGATTGGCCGACCGGAGAAAGACCGCGCTGTGATAGGCCAGCTAGCAAAGACGTCAGACAGGGTCGCGACGTGATTGGCCGACCGGAGAAAGACCGCGCTGCGATAGGCCAAGTCAGCAAAGCCGCGACAGGATTGGTGGATTGTCATCAGGAAGTAAACAGAGTAGCGAGGCTGGATATTGTGCGCATAATTATGAAGTGTTTTAAATGGTTGAAAGCGGTGTTTAAAAAAGAGAAGCGGGGATCGTATGAAGGGGAAGAAGCCCCGCCGGAGGGTACGCCAGCTCGTTACATGGCAGTGAATGTTGGGTTGCATACGATCCTCTGGATATCAGAGTGGAGTAAGATTACGGAAGGAAATGAGGAACTGACGTTCCCGAAGTACGGGACGTTCAGATTAGAGGTGTTACATCGATTAAAATCAGTCATGACCTCAATAAGACCCTTGCCTAGACCGACCCAGTTTGAAGCCCTTGAAGCATGGATTAGGGCAGCGCATGAAAAGAATATGAACAGACGACAAGAAAGGGTGAAACGCTCGGTAAGGGCAGTGCAGGATGCCAGGTGGGATGCGGATGCTAAAAGATGGAGAGTGCATAACCTGGAAGTAAATAAACTGTACCCAGTGTTAGAGGTGCCCGTAAATAAAAGCCCCCTAGAAGAAGATGATGAGAGCGAAACAGAGGACAGCCTGATAAACAGATTATTGACAGACAGGCCACCCCCGTATAATAGAGCAGGGGGAGAGGTCGAGCATACAGAAGGAGAAAAGGGGGGCAATGCAGGAGAGCATAGACCGCTTCCCAGTTCAGAGTGGGATCCTGAGCCAAAGAAAGAGCTGTCCCAGCCTAGTCAGGTGCAGCAGGTAGTCGGTAGGTTTGTGGTGCAAAGAGCGCCGGAAACGGAGAGAGCCACATCCTACACATTACCAGATGAACTACAGGTACCTGTTACCATAGGTCCTATAATATCGATATATGACCAAGAAAGAGCAAGAGGGGAAGAACGGGTACGGAAGGACAGAGAAAGAGCAGGGACGGCAAGGAGGAACGATACGATTAATTCCCCAAGTCAGATACCGATACCAAGAGAATGGAGCACTCCGGTGCACCCAGTAGGGGACCCAGGAGGAGATCCTGGGGGCCCTAGATGGCCAGTGGATCTGAGGGGATCTGGACGAAAATCCTTTCAAGAGCTAAATGAGTACATGAAGCAGTGGGATGAGGCAGTGAAGGCTCAAAAGAGCATCATAGCTGCGGAAGCTGAAAGGGAAAGTCAGGACAGCCGAGCTCGGACTCACTGCGGGGCTGGGGAGAGCAGCCCGGAGTGGGACTGTAGAGAGAGAGATAGTAGGGGAGTCACCCATTGGGCCCGGAGTGGAGATAGAACAGACCTGGAAAACGGGGGTCCCGGGAGTGAAGGGGTGTCGCGCCCAATACTCAGTGAAGGGGAGAGGAGAGCACAAGAGTACAGAAACAGCTTTAAGTGTCCACACTGTGTGCCTGGCACCAGAGAACTGAATGGGAGTTGTGAGAGATCGCACCATAGACCCTGTGATGACGGAAATGAGCGCAGCCCAGGGAATATGGGGAATCAGGAAGGATCGTATCGGATACTGAGCGATACGAGGCAAAGGGAGAGTAGCGACCAGAGGGAAAATAACAGAGAGGTGTACGGTGAGAGGAGAGAAGAAGAAGAGAGTGGGCAGAGCAAGAGTAGGGGTAACAGGCCCGTGTTCCATCACCTTCCAAGACAGGATGGCCGAGCATGGGACCTGGAGAGATGGGAGCAAGGGAGGGCACCCATTAACTCTCCCGAGCCCAAACGCAGAGCTCGAAGTTGGGATGGTAGGGAGACCAGTGAGCCCCCTTCGAAAGACATATTGCGAGCTGAGATAAAAGCCAAGAGACTTGATGTCGCCAGCTTAAGGTCAGACCTGGATGACATGATAGATGGTACCCTGCCTTTAGAAAGAATGGAAATGTATGAGCAGGATGAAATACTGTATATGGCAAAGGACATCACTCGAAAGGCGAGAGCAGTCCATGAGAAGTTAGTCGAACTAGCAGGCAAATATATGGTGGATCTGTCAAGAACCAAAGCATTACAGGGTAACCACAGGCTACATTACACAGATCGAGACCTAGATGAGAGGAGAACGATTGGGCTGAAAACGCACATAAGGGAACTGATCGCTGGAATAAGGACATGGAGGGCACTAGATAAGTGGGAAGAGAGGTGGTCCAAGAAAGGGACCGGCAGGAGAAGCACGCTTGGTATGACACCCGGACTGCAGGGAATAGAAGCATACCCTTTGCGGGAAGTCGCAAATGGGAACTATGTGCATGTCCCTTGGAGTAGGGGAGATTTAGCTGCTTTTACCACCTCCTTCCCCAAATTGCGGGAAAACCCCGTGGAGTGGTACAAGCAAGTCGAGAGGTTTGTAAAAATCTCAAAGGTCCTATGGATAGATCTGAACACGCTGTTTGACATTGTAGTACCAGGAGATCTGTGGACAGCATGCAAGGTTAGCGCTGAGTGGCCCACAACGGAGCCAGAGAGAGATGCTAAGACTAATGGGCCGTCCGAGATTGTGATGGCAAAATTCGAGAGAGTGATGACTTGGCTGAAAGAGAAAGTGCCAATGCAAGACATAGATTGGGTCAGAATAGACCGAACCAGACAGGAACCCAAAGAGACAGTCCACGAATATTACGAGAGATTGCTGAAGGCGTTTAAACAGTATAGCGGCTTGGATGTAATGGATCCAAAGGACATAGGGCAATTTGTGTCCAAGTTCGTCCTGGGACTGAGACCGGATATTAGTTTAATGATTCAGCAACACTCGATTTGTTGGCAAAGTAAACCCCTAGACGAAATACTGAGATATGCCAGGTACTGCTGTGATGAGATAGACTCCAAGGCTAAGAAACTAAAAGAAAAGTTGATGGTGGTACAGATGCAGGCAGCAGGAAAGGGAGGACCGCAGCAACAGCAGCAAGGAACAGGTACAGGAGGAAAGAAGCAGTACAGTCAGAACAAGGGCAATGAGGAGAGTTCTACCTTTAGACCCAGAATAGACATAGCTGCCTTGAAGAAAACGACTAGGTGCCACCAGTGTAACGAGGTGGGGCATTGGAAACGCGAGTGTCCCTACAATGTAGAGATAGGAGAACAAGAGATAGAGGAGGAAGAGGTCCAGAGCGCACCTACAAGAGGGGTGACGCCATACCAAGGAAAGGTGCTCAAAGGGGGGGGGGCTCCTCCCCGAGCCCAGTTCCCGCAGCCTCCTCGAGTAGGGACTGTGGGTAAGACCTATAGACAAATGCCCCTGTTTGTGGAAGGTGAAGAGTGCTATTATGTGGACCCATTAACCGGACAAAGAGTGGAAAGAGAAGACTGCACCCTCGGGGCAGCCTTAGAGGTGGACCAGAGGGGACCCTATGTCGAAGCAGAAGTAGCAGGGTGCCCTACGACATTTCTGGTGGACACAGGAGCCACTAGGTCCACGATCAGATCAGCTGCAGTTCCAGACCTGCCCATGTCTGGAGAGACCATACAAGTGGTAGGGGTCGCAAATAGGAGAATAACCAGCCAATTGACAGAACCGGTGCAGGTGAAAATAGGGAAGTACAGCGATGAGCACCAATTTGTGGTTTGCGATTCAAGCCCTGTGTGTCTGCTAGGGAGAGACCTGTTGTGTAAATTGAATTGTACTATATATTGTACACCTCAGGGAGTGGAGGTATTGACCAATGATGATGATGCAGACTTCAAAGTCGCAAACTCAAGAATATGTGTGGAGCTGTATCCTACTTTGACAGTAGATGAGCTCCCCTGGGACTTGAGAGAGACAGTGGCACCAGAAGTATGGGATTTCACTGGGGAAGAGATAGGTTTGGTCAAAGGGGTGGACCCAGTGAAAATTGTAGTGAAACCGCATGCTGAGTTCCCAAGAACACCCCAATATAAATTGACTCCAGAAACGATTGCAGGCATAAAACCCGTGATCGAGTCCATGATTAAACAGGGAATACTGAAAGAAATCGTGGGTAGTCCATGCAACTCCCCGATTATGGGTCTGCAGAAGCCAAATGGGAAATTTCGGATAGTACAGGACCTTCGAAAGATTAATAACATAGTCGTTTCGTGTTGTCCAGTGGTACCGAATCCATCAGTGATACTGTTTCAGATTCCATTCCAAGCAGAGTGGTTCACAGTGATCGATCTTTGTCAGGCTTTCTTTTCGATCCCTCTGGACGAAGAAAGCCATTTTCTTTTCGCATTTAAGCTGGAAAATCGCGTCCTAACATGGTGTCGTATCCCTCAGGGGTATACAGAGAGTCCATCGATCTTTAACCAGCTTTTGAAGAAAAATCTTGAAAGTCTAGTGCTGCCTCAGAAGTCAGTTCTGGTCCAGTACATAGACGACCTCCTCGTGGCGTCAGAAACAGAAGAAGCTTGCAGGGAGGACTCCATTGCTTTGTTAAATCACCTAGCTGCCAATGGGCACAAGGTGTCCCCGGGAAAATTGCAGTACTGCCTGACAGAAGTGCAGTACTTAGGACACAGAATAGAGAAAGGCAAACGAAAGGTGTCACCAGACAGGATAGAGGCGATCATGAAAATGAATGCGCCTAAGACACAGAGAGAGGTCAGGATGTTTCTAGGGATGGTGGGTTATTGCCGACAGTGGATCGCGAACTTTTCACTGAAAGCAAAACCCTTGCAAAAACTGACGCACAAGGAGGTGAGCGATCCGGTACCATGGGACAAAGACTGTTTGATGGCATTCTTACAGCTGCGAGAGGACCTGTGTCGTGCTCCGGCATTGGGAATGCCTGATTACAATAAACAATTTTTTCTTTACTGTTGTGAGAGAGAAGGTTGTGCGTTGTCTGTGTTGGTCCAAATCCATGGGAATGCCCGTAGACCAGTTGCTTATTTCTCGGCTACTTTAGATCCAGTAGCCGCAGCGTTGCCCGGATGTCTCAAATCCGTTGCTGCAACGGGTGTCAGCATTGAAAGATGTGAAAATATCGTCATGGGGCACCCGTTAGAGGTGTGCGTGCCCCATTCTGTTGAACTATTGATGACCAGGACCAAAACACAGCATCTGACCAACAGCAGACTCACGCGATATGAGCAAGTTATTCTTGATGCAGAGAATGTGACCCTCAAGAGATGCTCTGTTTTGAACCCTGCCACCTTGATGCCACTTCCAAATGATATCGAGGATGATGATGAATGTACAGACCATGACTGCCTCGATGTGACTGAACTATGCACCAAACCCAGACCCGACATCGTAGATGAGCCACTGACCGACCCAGACGAAATTTTCTTTGTCGATGGCTCATGTGTAAGAGACGAAGTTGGGCAGTTGAGAGCAGCTTATGCTGTTTGTACAATTGCTGGAGTTGTGGAAGCTGGGTGCCTGGAAGGAGTACACTCCGCTCAGGTAGCCGAGATTATTGCCCTGACACGTGCTTGCTTAGCAAGCAATCAAATTCGAGTCACCATATACACCGACAGCCAATATGGTTATGGGGTAGTTCATGATTACGGGCAGTTATGGTCTCAAAGAGGGTTCATGACCTCTTCAGGCTCTCCCATTCGAAATGGAGAGTTTGTGCGCCTGTTGTTAGAGGCGTTGCAATGCCCAGCAGGTATCGCAGTTGTAAAGTGCACCGCACATACCAGAAATGAGGACTTTGTTTCGAAAGGCAATAGATATGCAGATGAAGTTGCGCGGTATTGCGCGGAGCAAGGGTACTCTTTCACAGAGGTGGAAGTGGGCGGAATAAATGTAAGAACTGAATTAGCCATGATATTGGAAACTGTTGATACTTGGGATGAACTGTCAAACATGCAAGAAAATGCTCCTGATATTGAAAAGGAAACATGGGAAAAGGCAGGATGTGTAATGGGTGAGTCCCATTTTTGGGTCTCAGCAGACGGCAGAGCAGTGTTGCCCAATGAGATGGTGAGTCCTATGGCCCGACTCATACATGGTCCCGTACACTTAGGGAGAGATGCTATGCTGAGAGTGTTTAGACAGACTTGGTACAATCCTAAGTTTAGAATAGCAGCAGAAGCAGTGTGCCAGCGTTGTGTGACCTGTCAGCAGCTGAACGTAGGAAAAAGAACACCAGTTACACTGAGTCACATAGGAAGGTCTGGAGGTCCATTCAACAGAATGCAGATAGATTTCATTGAAATGCCAAGGTGCAACCGCCTCCGCTATGTCCTGGTGGTTGTTTGTGTGTTCTCCAGATGGGTTGAGGCATACCCTACACGTAGGTGCGACACCCTCACCGTGGCCAAGTTACTGCTTAGGGAACTCATCCCGCGCTTCGGGGTGCCGGCCTTTTTGGAATCAGATAGGGGAACGCATTTTAACAGCGAGCTTGTGAAGATGATTTGTGTAGCACTCAATATAGACCAGAAGTTGCATTGCAGTTACCGACCAGAAGCCTCAGGGATTGTGGAGCAGATCAATGGCACGATCAAGGCCAGGATAGCGAAAGTGTGCTCCTCAACGACCCTGAGTTGGCCTGACGCCTTGCCATTGGTCCTCATGAGCCTTCGTAGTACCCCAGACAGAAGAACAGGGTTGTCACCACATGAGGTGTTGATGGGGAGAGCAATGCGGCTGCCATCTGTCCCAACTGCTGCACTGTTAAATATCACAGATGATATGATCCTGGACTATTGTAAGGGGCTGTCTGACGCCATTCGTTCTGTGTCCCTTCAGGTGCAGGCTGCCGAGGTTCCAGCGTGCCAGGGCCCGTGCCATGACCTGTATCCTGGGGACTGGGTCCTGGTGAAAAAACATGTGAGAAGAAGCTGTCTGGATGTTCGTTGGCGTGGGCCCTTCCAGATCATCCTGATCACGAACACAGCTGTGAAGGTGGGAGGCCTGCCCAATTGGATCCACGCGTCACATACGCGAAGGGTTCCAGCACCTCTGGAAGAAACAGCTCCTCTCTCGGATAGACGTCCAGCAGAGGACCGAGAAGCCATAGAGGGGGCTAGCCAAGCTGTAGAGGTGCCAGCGGAAGCAGGGGAAGAGTCTGACCAAGCTGAGGACGGTCAGTACAACAGCGAAACAGAAGACGCTACAGAAGGAGAAAGTAGCTGGGAGTACGAGTCAGACACTGACCGGTCTGAGAGAGAGAGAGAACAGACAAGAAGGAGAAGGAGTAGAAGGGCACGTGGAGAAGCAAATTGGCCGCAAAGAAGGAGCTCTAGCCTGAGGTCAACTCCAGAAGTAACCCTTCCTCCGATATCAGAAGACTCAGATCCGGAAGAAGGTGCTCAGGGCGCTGAAGCACCAGACCGAAGAAGGTCAAGAAGAGTGCGTGTGCCAAACAGAAGATACTCCACACCTGAGTGGACATATCTGGCGACAAATGTCTGTGAAACCGGAGACAGGGAGGATCCGAGCGGTGGTGGTGTCCAGTTCTGAGCCCATTATCACCGTGGAAATACGACTGTTGGTACCCGGTGTCGAACAAGAAGGGTCACTAACATTCATGCTCCCCAGACCTCCCCGCCTCAGCAAGTTAAAACACATGTTTCTTTCAGAATTGCAATTCCCCGACTTTGGTACAACGATAACAGCACATGAAGAGCACAATCTTCGTTTGGAAATATTGAACTATGCTATTGAAGCTGCAACAACAAATCTGATAGTAGACTGTTAAGGACTTTGTAAATAAAGCAAGCAGAAAAAGAAGATTACCTAGCGCCCAGGAAGCAGAAAATTTTAGGGAACTTCCCTTGAGTTGATGGAGAAGGGCTAGGGTTGTCTTTATTGAACTGTTAAAGGACTTTTGCGGAGAAGGTTGTCAGCTTCCAGTTGTGTGGATTCTAAAGACAAAAGGATTAAAAAGAGACTGTAAAGGAACGAGAGGAAAAGAACTTTTTGCAAAGATAAGAGAGAGAGCCATATTGTCTGACGAAATGGAGGCCGGCACCCCGAACCGCAGGGCTAAATGTATAATAGGTACACTAATAGTAGGAGTGATAATATTAATAGCTTTAGTGGTAACAATTTCTTATGTAAAGGGACATGAGGAAGAGGCAAAGGTAACTGATGTGAATTCTGTAGAAACGCTTACACCTACTGTTGCTGGTGAGGAAAGGGAAAACACTCAAGAGAAAGCGTTATTAGCTGCAGAAGCCCGCAGGTTACACGTAGATGAGTCCCAAGGAGACTTTAGGTCAAATGCTTATGCTAAACTCTTATATGAATACGTGGATGCCATGGAGGTTAAGGATTGCTATGTCTGCATGCAGTTGCCGGCGTCTGTAGATGAAGGAATTCGATATCATCACCTCCCGCTGACATATGGCATTACATGTAGCTTATTGCTTAGTATATTTTATGAGAGAGATAGCTTTGAATACTATTTCTCCAATTATGATTCAGTGTTGCCAGAAGTCCCAAATTATAAGCAGATGAACAAATGGGATTACTGGAAGAGTGAAGACCGATTGGCTAAGTTCTTCATTCCTTGGATTACCTTAGATACTTCACATGCCCGTAGAAATAACCTGACATGCAAGGTGTCAGAAGTCGAGAAGAAGTTCATAGGGCAAGTGGATGATCGTTATAGGAGACAAAAGATTTTGAAAAAATCAGGACAATGGAAAACAGATTGGACCGAGGAAGAGAAGGCACACAAGAGAAAGGGTAGTAGTGGTCCTATAGCTTTAGATAAAACGCAGAGAGGAAAGCTATGTCTTCACCGAGCCAAAACGTATTATGAAAATGTATACGTTGGGGAAGTCGACTGTGAACATGCTTTCAATATAGAGTACTATACTAAGGATTTCCTGAAGGGAATGCAAGTGATTCCAAATGTGTATTTTGTATGTGGAAGAAATGCCTACGTGAGACTACCTGACAACTGGTATGGATCATGTTACTTAGCAATTGTCTTCCCCAAAATATATCATGCACAAGACTTAGTGATCATTGAGGGCAAGACATCTTCGAGGGGAAGGAGAGATGTAGGAGATGCCGAAATGGTTGGAGATGTCTTTGGAGCTATGTTCCCTCTTTTAGGTCTAATCCTTAATGATGTTAAAATTAGACGGCTGGCAACAGTCGTCGACAGGTTGTCTGCCAGCACTGCTCAGTCCTTAATGCTGGTAGAAGGAGAGATGCAATCGATAAGGGCTATGGTTCTTCAGAACCGTCTTGCATTAGATGTCCTACTAGCAAAAGAGGGCGGAGTCTGTAAGGCTTTGAAGGTCCAGGAATGTTGCACTTACATTCCAGACAATTCGAAGCCCCTTGAGAAGGTTATTAGGAACATAACTGATATACACAAGGAAATCGAAGACTTGAGTAGAGAAAATATCTGGGAAAAGGTGGGCCACGGAATGAGTGCAGTTGGTGGGTGGATTTCCACCTTAGGCAAAAGCTTTGTGTGGTATATCCTAAAACCTGTCATCATAATATTGATCTGTGGGATCATATTGTGGGGATTGGTGAGGGTATTCAAATGGTACAGAGCAAGAAGGACAGAAAGGGCCCAAAGAGAGCAGCTGCAGAGATTGGCTGCCATACAAGATAATCAGTACAGGAGTCTGAGGGCTCTGGAAGCGCAGAGACAAGTTATGATACCAATAACTGCAGTTTAAATGTTAGTGATGACCCCGAGAGGTCATCAAAGGGGGGAACTGAGAGAGCGCAAACTGATCTAAATGTATGAGTGCATCACACTTACCTGTAGTAAGCACAAATCATGAGGAGAAATACCATGAGTGCTAATAGTATCTGCAATTATATTCTAAATGTATAGCTAATATAGAGATTTAAGTAGAAGTGGAACTAATACAGAAATGTGTGACACTATATGATTTTATTAGATGTGATTATTCCTGAATCCATGTCGTGTAGCTGTTAAAATGTAAGATGGTAGGTGGTTAAACGCAGAATGTGGTAGGCCTCAGGGCCAGAGCTGGAGGGAAAGGGAAGGTGTTTCTTTTCACGACACAGATTGTATTAATGTTTTGGTCATTGCATTAATGGGCCAGGATTTATAAAAATGTTTACTGAATAATAGAATAAGAGTCTTAACATGCTTTAATTACTGAAGAAGTTGAATGCTATAATCATTATGAGAAATATTGTAGGCCTGAAATGTTTTAACGTTGATTTACACGTACATGTCTGGGCCAAGAAATGTTGCAGGCCTTTTTGGAAGTCTATGAGAGTTGGGTTCTTGGCTGCAGATATCTGTCTGCAAAGGAAAAGGGGGGATCCAATTATAAATGAATGAATAGAGGTCTGTTCAGTAGACGGACCAGACATGGAGGAGGGTTCCGGAATGTTTAAGGGGTATCAGCGGGCCGGAGAAGAGTCTGAGAAGCAAGGTCAACTCTAACGTATGAGGCCCAATACAAAGCATCATGGAAAAAGCCAGAAGCTACACCACGTGAGGGGCGTCTCGAAAGGGGCGTCTCAAATGTTGTTGACTGTTTTGTATTAGGGACAGCACCCCTGGGTGGAGTTAGAGCAGATACCTGAGGACCCTTTAGAGAGCGGATGGGTAGGCAGAGAGGGGTCATGACTGGAGAACTATAGGTTTTCACCAAGAGACTTAGAGTGAGTGACTTCCCTTGGGGGCCATTCACTGCTGACACCTTTGTTAGGTTGGGACTTGGTTAAGTAGGGATACCATCTAGAGCAGGGCAGGGACAGCCTAACCTGTGCGTTTTCCTCCAACTTAAATGAAGGAGAGATATGCGTCAATGCTGATAGCTTTATTATTCTTAGAACTTGTGTTAGTGATTTCCGTTGCTCGTCTGAGGGCTTTCCGAGAGCACATGTATGTAATTGGACCTGTGTATCTCGTGAATCTCATTCTGAGATGCCTGTATTTGCAGCTTATCATTTCCTTACAATAAACTTTTGAAAGCTAGAAGTTGTTTGTGATCTTTGGGAGCAGAGTCCTTTATTGGGTGAACTAACTTGGAAATGGATGTACTTCGACCTTAAAGACAGGCAACAAAGGTTCAGTCGACCAGATCGAGGTTTAGATCAATAGTGCTAAGGTATCGATCAAAATCTCGCCCTTCCAGTGTTGATGTACAACATTAAATACACTTTTAAGGAAAATTCATAAAGATGAAAAGTATGCCTAATTCAGGCTTTCATTAGCATGGAATTCCTAAATACAATCCAATTTACAGAGACCTCAAAGGTAATGCATTCGCATTGCTTTGTGAATGTAATAGCAAATGGTTGTTGATGTGTAGGCAGTGATTCAAAGAACCACAGCCAACTCTTAAACAAACTTAAAAAAAATATTATTTGAATCAAAATCAAAAATGGGGTGCATTTAGAAAAGTTTTGTTTATTTTAAAATCAATCCCAGACATGGTGGCCTGCTGCCGCAAACAGGCCAACATATTTCTTCCTCCAGTCATAGTAAGTCACAATTTGAGATCTACATTACTAATATCCATGAGGAAGGTCCGATTGCTACCCACTTCAAGTGAATTTGTAAAAACCAACCTATTAATAGCAAATGTATTTTCTTTAAAATCTTTAATGGTTGCAAAAATATTGCTTGCAATCTCCAACCAGTATTTTGCGACCTGATATTCATACATCTGGTGCCTAGTTTTACATTTTACACTAACAAAACACATCCAAAAATGCAACATATACAAGCTTTTTATAATAAGCTCAAAATATTGCAGTCATTAATCGTAGTACTGTAGCTTTCCCAATTTATTTAGAAGAGGCTGTGAACTCCTTTTTCATTAGACAATGCCTAATTAGATCAGAATCAAGAACCTTCTCAAATGAAACTTAGATACTCGAAGACTCTGTCCATCCTTATCTGTAAAGCTTTACCTTTATAATGGATAAAAGAAACAAAACTATGAAAACTGGTACAGTCCGCCAAGCCATGTCACCACGCAACAAAGAAATAGTAGACTACAAAACTGTAAGCCAAAGGGATCTCTTTAAAAAAAAAAGGGAGGGGGGGGTGCAGTCCACTCTGATTCATATAATCCAGTTATTTTCTTGTCATTCCACTTTTCACCAGTTGAACCTGTCAACAGCTGGGTCAGCGATGGGGCCCTTTATCCATCACAGACCATTACACGTAGGATTTATTGGCAAGCTCAAGGCACAATCAACAAAATCGTACTAGACCTGTAGAGGATTCATTACAAAAGTAGATACCCTAAAAAATATGGCATGCCCTCCTGCAGGAGCAGGAATACAATTACATTAATCTGTCTTATTGCTACTGCCCACTATTGAATACACTTTTTGAGGTATGGTGGCCCTTAATTCCACCTTTGTCAACAAGGCACCTTTATTTATTTTCCTTCAACTAATGAATGGACACGAAGATCGTAATTGACTTAAGGGACTGAAAAAACATGATAAAAGGTACCCTTATTCATCAGACTATTCAGCTTCACAAAAAGCAATTTATTTTGCGTTATGCAATACGAAAACTGCTCCTGACTCACAAATACACGTTTTATGTACTGCATTCATGTGTACTTATCAGATCCAACCTGAAGCCGCACACATTTTGTATCCTCATCCCAAAATATTCCTAGATACAAAGCGTCTTTTAATTGAGACTTGTGGAATATTTAAATACGTCAGAACTCTAAAAAGAGGGTTTCCAAGATTGAAAAGGGATGTCACTCATAGCCTCCTGTTTCAATTACTAAAGCATGCCCAAAGTGTGCTAAAAGGTGTAATTGTGGCAATGGAAGCACAACTTTGAGCTCACAAAAAAACCTACTTCAGTCTGTGTCCCTTTCTGTATAACTGTTTCCAAGAAGACTTTTTGAACATGTAGTAAAAAAAACTGCAATTAGTGATAGTTTTGTGTAATTGGCTCATTTGCCACATTCCAGCCTTCTTTTCTGGTTGATCTGTCTGGTAGTTACGTCGATTTCAATTGAGGTGTCACAATGAGAAATAATTACAATATTTCATAACATTAACTGCATCCTAATTGCAAAAGTTTTGAACTGTAATCACCATGAAAACTAATGTGACAGGGAATATTAAGCGTAATTAGTGGGGAAAAAAGAAACGGTTAAAAGCTTGTTATTGTCTTACGAGGTTGCTTGAAATTAGTTACATGAAGAGTTTTCATCCAAGCTTGCAATCATTTTCATTATTAGCAAACGTCTGTAATGCATTTGCCCTGACACTGCTCACACCTGCCAGCCCTACAGGAGATTACTTTTAATATTTAACCTTCTGGGGGTTCCCGGGGTAGCGTCGGTGGGCGATGCAATTGCAAGTGCTGAATTCGACAATTAGTAATTTAGAATTAAGGTTCTTTCGATACAATGGAAGGGATAAAGAGGTCCATTTGTATCCGTTGTTAATGCAATGAAAATATAAGACTGCTAAATTCCTTGGATGATAAATGTCTGCAATACGAAACCTTAGTCGCCAATGTTTTGCTCCCAGTTGGAAAAGAGGTGTGTCTAATTGTGTGCTGTGACTGTGTGTGCAAAAGACACACATTTGATGGACGGAATGCAGAACAAATCAAAACATTCACCTCCAGTCATGAGATCTGGGTTTAATCCATCATTTTTTGCTCACCATGCCACCCCAGTTTAGACCTCTCTTCTTCAGATCTTGCCAGGTTCCAACCCCCCACCCCCGGCCCTTGCAACAGATCAAATTGTTTGCATTATCGTAAGAAGACCAAGAGCAACTATGGTGATAATATACAGATAAACAGGAAGGGTTCTGCCATTTGAATGTATCTTAAAGAGAAGGGTGTCTCACACACATGGTTGACTCTAGAGACTGGCCCCGCAGGTTAGGCTGATGAGCCACTGTCCATGAGCCTAGTGGCATCTACCTACTGCGCAGTCACCTTCTCTTCTCCAGCGAAACAGAACCAATCTTAGAAATGCTTTGCAGTGATCTCAGGCTTCACCAAGGCCTAAATATTCACAGCAATAATCACTCATGGACACTTCATTAATTAATTTTTTCTGCTTAAGGAGGAACATGTCACTGTCCTCAAAGCTGATCTTTGCTAGACCTCTCTTATACATTAAATAACAAGCTCTATACAAGATAACGAATCAGTAAGCAATAGTCTCTTTAACAAATGCGAGCGTCCAAGTGAATGCACATGCTCAAGTTCATATATTTTGGAAATGCAACAGAGAAAGCCTTGCTGGGGCACTTGTAGCACTGAACATAGCCAGGAGAAATAGGAATAAGGCCTAAGTTAAAAGTTGTATGAGTTAGGGGCTGAGTGGGTAGTTTGGGTTTTAGTAGACGCCAAAATAAATTTAGGGTAATTTGGTAATATTACACAATACAAAGTTCTCTTTTTTCTTATAATAGTTAAATATGACTGTTAAAGCCCTTCAGAACTTCTTTGCTTGTTATTTTTGACACAAGAGGTGTTTTGCAAACAGATTGTCAAAAAAGATGTGGACCATTTTGTAGGAAATTTGGTTATTAGTGGTGAAAGATATGAGGCCTACACAAGTAATAGGTCCACAATGTCCCTTACTGGGAACCAAGCACCCTATTGTGGCACTTGACTCCAAGATTTTACATTCAGAAAAGGAGGATTTGAAAATTCTGTGCCAACAAGAGGGGCAGCAGCCCCCAACCTGAATACTGTGCTGAGCTCAGATGGTAATCTCTGCTCATTTGGGTCAACCTGCCAAATAAAGCAATCTGATGTGTGGCTTCCAGAAGGAATTTGAAACCTCTTTACTGGAAAGACAGCAACTGCATACCTAGGCTAATTATTCAACAGTAGCTCAGACAAAAAAGATAACCTTTCTGGTAGTTATATTTCCTGACTAATTGGAAAAATGCAGTCTTTACCATTGAATTGAATTATTATTACGGTTAGGAAAAGCTCTTGAACTTTTTCTGGAGCGGTTTCCTACTGGATAAGGCAGAAATAGTGGTTTAATCTTCTTTACTAGTATTTCTTAGGGGTACAGTTAAACCCAAAACAGAGAAAAATGCGTTTGATAAAGTATTCACAGTAAGTACATATTAACATATGCTGGGCACTGGACAGCAGTTTAAAATTAATAGGAGGTGTGTCCCAAATCAAATGAATAAATAAGGGTGACCACCTCGAGGAGGTTACTGTGCAGCAGGCAGCAGCTCATAATAAATAAACAAACTATTGTAATTGGGCACACATAACACCATCGGTGCTCATGATGAGCTGAGCTCAGCTCGTCATGAGGTATAGTGGCGCTGTGCTCATTACGAGCTGAGCTCGTCATGAACGCAGCAGAAGGCCCATGCGGGGATAATTCCCCTGCTGTGCTGAACATGACGATCATGTGTGGTCATGACGAGCTCGGCTCGTCATCAGCACAGCGCCACTGTGCAGCGTGACGAGCCGAGCTCGTCACAAGCACCGCTGCCCTGTGCGCAGCCCCCCTTACCCCACCCCCGCGTCGCGGGGAATTAGCCCAATGGCGAAGGGGTAAAAAAACATATGACTCAGCTTATTTGGCACTTGTGTTTCACAAAGGTTGTGTGTCATTATCTCCTAAAACAACATACCCATGAATAGAAGTATTTTCTTCTTGCACATATCATGCTGTCCATAAACAGAGTAGAGTTTTTGTTGAAAAGGCACCATACCTCCATAACACAAACAGACAATTTGGCTAAAAATATAATTTACTCGAATATGATTAGTCAACAAAATGCTTCTTGTGTTGGAGGTGTTTTCTTTCCAAAAGTGAATAATGTTCTTACCTGAAAATATAATTACTTTTCTAAGTGGAATTGGGTTTATTTATAAACTGATTTTGTTTGTTTGACAACCAAATGAGTTTAGTAAAAAGATATGTCCTTAATTGCTTTACTGCATGGAATGGGCTTCTCTACGAATGTAACTTGCTGCTCCTGCAATACACATGTTATCAATGCCTTGGTCCATTTTCGGATGCAAGCTATTTCAGAATGGGATGTGATCTTTAACTAGTAGAAGTTTTCTTAAATGGGGTAATGTCTTGCTAAATAGAGCCTCTTATGCTATGTTTAGCAAGCAACTAACCCCGTTACAATGGAGGTTGCTTTTGTTCAATGACGCCTGATGTCAATACTATTAAATATCTCTTTCATGGCCAAATGTATTATTTTATTACTACATTCTGGTGTCGCCAGGGAAATGTTTCAACATTCATCTATAGTTCAAAATATATAGAAAAAACTATCACCATGAGTGTCAGTACCAATGCTGAGCATATATCACTAGGGAAGTTTCAAGCACTTTTTAATTTACTATCCAGGTTCTTGCAATACAAAGCCCAAGTGGACTACTTGCCTGAATAAACATTTACATAAATGTCAATTGAACTTGGTGAAAATCTTGGTTTTCATCTTTACCTGTTTGATTGTAGATTTAAATTGAGATACCCACTGTTTTTTCTTTCCAGAAATAGCAAGAGCAGAATGTGGATGGGGCTGTTGAACCTGACATCCTTGGCATGGCCTTCCCTCAGATTTTTCCCTTCAATCCTCCTGTTTTTGCTGACAATGTGGCTCTCTACTTCTCTGTGGAAAATAGCCCCCCTAAAGGGTCACCCCAGACATTTTGCCTTTCCCCTCCTCTTTTTGCTGAATTATTTTTGTTGGCTATAGGACTCCGAGCACTCAAACCCTGATGACCAGTTGTGCTAAAGTGTATGTGCTCTCTCCTCTAAACATACTGACATTGGTGTATGCACAATTGGCATATTTAGTTTACTTGTAAGTCCCTTGTAAAGTGGTCTACCATATACCAAGAGCCTATAATGTATTTGCTACTAGTGGGCCTCCAGCACTGATTGTGCCACCCACACAAGTAGCCTTTCAAACCTGTCTCAGGTCTACCAATTGCACCGCCTGTGTGTGCAGTCTACTGCCACTTTGACTTGGCTTTTACAAATACTTGCCAAGCGTTTAAACTCCCCTTTCATTAAACATAAGTCGCCCCTAAGGTTGGCCCTAGGTAGCCCATAGGGCAGGGTGCTGTGTAAATAAAAAGTAGGACATACATTTTTAAGTTTTGCATGTCCTGGTTCTGCCAAACTGCTAAATTTGTTTTCCATTACTGTGAGGCCTACTTCTCTTATATGCCAACATTGAGAACTCGTTAAAACACGTTTAAGCTGTAATTCCTGGTTTGAAAAGAGTAGCTGCATCATGTTTCATATCTTTGGAATGGTAATGATAAGACCTCTTTACTGGTAAAGTTGGATTTAACATTACTATTTTAGAAATGCCACTTTTAGGAAGTGGATATTTCTCTGCTCCTACTGCTGTGTGTGCCTTGCAGCCTGTCTCAATACATGTCTGGGGTGGGTAATAGCCACACTTTGTGCATTCTCTCTAGAAAGCCACAAACACATGAAGGTGCATATCTCATTCATCTGCATTCTGATTGCTCTTCCTGGGCAGGAAGAGAGTTGAAGCTGACACACCTGTAAAGGCACTGCCCTATTTCATACACAAAGGGCTGAGTATTCCTTACTGATAG
Organism: Lissotriton helveticus; assembly: GCF_964261635.1. Taxonomy (NCBI): domain Eukaryota; kingdom Metazoa; phylum Chordata; class Amphibia; order Caudata; family Salamandridae; genus Lissotriton; species Lissotriton helveticus. The sequence goes on along the minus strand of NC_136068.1, from coordinate 869,636,132 downwards.
TTGGAGCCAGAGCTTTTAAGAAAGGAGCCCTGTGCACTTGAAGGGCCTGCCTTGAAGTCACCCCCACTTCAAAGGCACAATTGGGTATAAGTACTGGGCTACTGACCCTACCAATAGACTACTGGGCCTGTGAAGAACTCATCCAAGAGTAAACACTGCTCTACTACAAGGACTGCCACTCTGCTTGATTTTCTGCTTTGTAAGAACTGCTTTTCTGGTTTGCTGTGCTGCCTTGCTGCCTTCTGATCTCTGCCCTGCTGAGAACAGGATTGGGCCTATCTCACTTGAACCCAGATTGACTCCAAAGGCTTCCTAGCTTGCACCTTGTTCTGAGTCTCAGGGCCATCAAATACTTCCTACAACTCTGCAACACCACCTGGACTCTGCCATCTGTGATTCCTGTCCTGTCAAGTGGTGCCAATCCAGTCGTCGGCCCTTCAAAGTGAGCTTCTTTTGTACAGAACCATCAAATTGGACTCAGTGACAACATTACACCGATCCGAACTGACACATTGCCTTGGACACTGACGCAGGATCCGATCAACGACATTGCCTCGATGGACTGCACAGCTCAACGATGATGGGTAGATAGACAACAATGCAGCACCTGCATCATAATGGGGTTCGTCGATGAAGTCTTCATCCCCTGCACAGATCAGAACCAACGCATGTAGTCTTCAATGTCGAAGCTTGCTCCATGCAAGGTACTTTTTCAGCGGAAACTGCATGAATACTTGTAGTCAGCCTACCCTCCATTGCGGTCAGCCTAAAAGTTGGATTTACCCCAGTCTAGTATGACCTCAATTAACCCCTAAGCGCTATTTGGTTCTAAGCACTGCATTTGGATTTATTCTTTGAAAGTTAATAACTCCAGTTCTACTTATTAGATTTTTGTTGTTTTAGTATTGTTATACACATACAAATATCTATTTTTCTAAACCTGTGTGGAGTATTTTTGGGCTTTTTTCATTGTGCTACTGTGTATGTGTGTTGCACAAATACTTCACACATTGCCTCTTTAGATAAGCCCAAATGATCTGTGCCAAGGAACCAGAGGGTGAGCACATGTTATCTTTTAGTGTGTATCTAGCTTACCCTGAATAGAGGGTGGTTCCTGCTTGGATAGGGTGCATACCTCTGCCACCCAGTAATCCCAGTTCTAACACTCTCCTATAGGATAACATTGGGTTACCGTAGTACATGTAATATGTGATAACTTTCAGTTGTGAACAGGTTGGAGTGCCAAGTTTGGTGTCTACAAATTGTAATTAAAAGCCCTCTTTGATGGTAAAGTCAGATTTTTAATCACAATTCTGAAAATGTTGATTTTACAAAATGAGCATTCTCTTGTCCTAACAATTTGGTGCCTGAAGCCTAATCCTGGGTCACCTGACTAGGTGTAGCAGGCAGTTTGTCCTAGTGTATTGCTCCCAGGCAGTGAGTAAATGGAAAGATAGATGTTGACAGAATGGACCACCCTGAGTCAACACTTGCACATCACAAAGGTCCTGCCTGAGCCCTCTCGCAAAGGGTTTGTCCATAGTCTTTTGGAGAGGAAGGAGATACCTGACCTTCAGGGGCTGGAAACGTCTAGAAACCTTCCTCCAATTCAATAGCACCAGGTATAAATATTGGACCATTAGACCCAACTCTTCAGTACATATCTGAACCTGTGGACTCTGCAGGAATAAGGACTGCTGTGCTGCTGAAAGGACTCACTTTCTGCTGGCCTGCTGCTCTGAAGGACTGCTGCCATGCTGATCTGCTGCCCTCCTGTCTAGGCGAGAAGGACTAGTCCTGCATCCAGGGTTAATTGACTGGCCTCCGGACTAAAGCCCTGGGGACAGAAGGCTCCAACGACCTTGAACCCAGCACTTGAACTCTGTCATCTGTGAGTCCTACCTTGCCAAGTGGGGCCACCAGAATCTTAGACCATTGGAAGTGGTCCTGAAGGTGCTCTGCCAGCCCATCTGTGGACCCAGCAGAACCAACACATCTCCTTTTAGGCATAACAGAATTCTTAGCAAAACTGACTTATTGCCTCTGGTGCATGGACTTTCCTGTCGCTAGGACTTCGCGTCACCTTCAAAATGCCCAGCCCTATCGGAACCACCACTGTATGATGCAGCCTCAAGGAAGGCCCTCGCATCACAAGTTTCTTGTTGACGGTCACCTCAATGATGATGTGGGACCTCTCATTGTAGCCTTGGAACTCCTTGGAAACAACACTGCACAATGCATCTCCAACCTGGACCTCACATCACCGCGTCTCTGAAACTCATCCTCATTGCTACCAGGATTGAATGAAAATAGGGGGAAAAAATGCAGAAAGCGCTAACTGTGGTTATCTGGTCATGATAGACCGGGATAAAGTCGGTACATTCAGCGGGCCTAAATGGGTGCCTGTCACCTGCTTGCACCCCATTGCTGTAGACCTGTGTTTGAGACTTTATCCCAGTCTATCGTGACCAGATATCCTCAGTTAGCGCTTTCTGCTTTTTGCCCCTAGTTTCACTAAAATCTTTAAAATTACATATCTACGGTTCTACTGATTGGCTTTTTGTTGTTTTGTTCGTGATTTATTTATTAAACTGCACTATATCTTTCTAACTTGGTGTAGGCTTTTTCTTGTGTTGTGTCTTCACTTTATTACTGTTTGAAGTGCTACCTAAATGCTTTACGCATTGCCTATACGTTAAGCCTGATTTTGTGCTTACTGCTGGAGTAGGATTTCACCCCTTCGCCCAGTAATCCAATTTCTTATACCTATTGTTTACAAAGTACATAGAATTGGCTGTTTATCAGCATTCTTTCAACACTGGCTTGATGGCTTACCCCCCATTAATTCCAGACTCTATCAATAATGGCTTGGATCAGTATAGTTCTGTGTATGAGTCTCATCTCATGCTGTTGTTTGTTTGGTGTGTCCTTCTGCCTCTTAGAAAGTTGTACCCTTTCAAAACCCGAAAAATTATTTTACATTTAAAAGTCATCACACTTGTAGACACATTCTTTTTGATCCCATAGACAGTATAGAAAAAGTACTCATTGTTATTTTATTCACTGCAAGGCAAATTGGGATCAAAGGAGAGGAAAGATAGTTAAGGGGCAGCTTGGGACCGATTGGTGACATCCAAGTGAATAGAACCAAGATTTGTAAAGTCCTTTTTCATCGCTATTTTGCCAGCCTCTGATATTAAATATCGCTCTTGAGTATGAGCAAAAATGAATTCCCTTTGTGAAGTACCTACCAGCTCTGTTGCTTCTAAGATTGGGCTATACATAAATCTGTCACCATATGTTCTTCATGTACCAGGTATTTTTTCAGGTTCTCATGTTGCTGAAACAGACAATGGGTACAACACTTCTCTTCCAGGGAGCTTTGGTGCATCATGCACCCTAGCTTTTGCTCATACGTGGTGTGCCTTTACAGTGTTTGTTAGTCATATTACTTAAAATCTTGACCACCTTTTCCTTCCCTGCTAATTTTCCCTTGAGTTTTTTGTCATCCATTGTAGACCCCTGGAAACCCTTTTGCCTTGACACTGTTTGTGCCACACTTACTTTTGCTAAGTAACTTGGTATCCTGGTTTGCACCACATAGTGATGTGGGAGTAAGTGCTATTTTGTGTGACGGAATGTTATTTTTTTTGTGTTATAATGCGCGGTCTATTACAATGCATTGGACATAGACTTGCACTTGGATCTATGCTTTACAAAGCTCAGCTGGCCTCCTGACTGACTTTTTTTTCAGTTTAATAAGGTTTTATTTTGTTTAAGAAAAATAGTACAGCATAATATAACAACAAGTCAGGGAACAGAACCAATATACGATAATCATGAAATAAAAGTGGAGATGAAAAAGGTTCAGAGAAAAAATGCAAAGGAAGATAATAGTAATGGGAAAGAGAGAGAAGAAAGGAGAAGAGAGAAAGAGGAAGAGATAGAAGAGAAAGGAATAGTCATGGAGAGGAAGAAGAGGATAGAAAAGTAGAGAAAGGCAGCCAGGTAAGATCAGTTTTAATTTTTAAGGCGACAGAAGAAGCAGAAGCAAGTGCAATTCTGTGCTCATCACATACAAAATTCCACCATGTATGCACAGACAATTTAGAGTTGTCCTTCCAGCAAGACAAAATTACTTTGAACGCAGTTGCAATGAGAAGATCAAACAATTTAGCATTATACGAGTGCAGGTCCAAAACATCAGATAAGGAGCCTAGAAAAATATGCAATGATGAAAACGGTTCAGAGAAATGAAAAATACGCAAACAATATTTCCAAACTGAGTTCCAAAAAGTAAGAACAGGAGAGCAATCAAATAGGAGGTGTTTGAGCGTGCCTCGGTGGGAGGAACAGGACCAACAAAGGGGTGAGGAGGAAGGGGAGAATTTAGTTATGCTTACGGGGGTAATAAGAGCTCTATGGTAAAGAAAAAAAAGTGACTGAGTAATACGAGCTGAAATCGAAGTCTTAAACAGTTTAGTCCATAAGCGATCCCAAACATCAACAGATAACGAGAAAGATAAATCATTTTCCCAAACATTTTCAGTAACGGTTTTAGGTCTAAGACCAACATTCTCTTGTAACATTTTATAAATCAGAGCAGCTTTGGGTATTTGTTTAGTAAAGATAGGATATAAAGGAGTGGAAGGAGTAAGGGAGGGAAGGAGATCAAAGGTAGGAAGGGTAGACAGGTGAGATAAAATGGCAGAAGTAATAATGTCAAATTCTTTGCGATAATGTGCAGGTAAATCAAACATAGTTTGCATTACATCAAATGAAACGATGGAGGAATCAGAAAAAAATTGGTGCACAAACATAATGTCCTTTTCTTTCCAATATTTGAAATAGAAAGATTTACCCTTGTACTTAAGATACTTGTTATACCATACACTAGAGGAAAGAAATGTTTGTAGGGGGGAAGAGTCTTTCGAGAAGATGTTGTGCAATAGGGTATGGGAGTATTTTAGTACAGGGTGTGTAGACAAGAATGAACAATTTGACATGAAAAGGGAGTGTTGGAAAGAAAAGTCGTTCAACAAGGACCGTTCAATAACAATCCATCTGGGTAAGGGGGTAACATTAAAATCGAATGCCAGAGAGAAGGCTTGTTTTACTAAAAAGGCAGAATGGTATGATTGGAAATCGGGAAAGCGAACCCCACCTTCAGATTTTGGGCGTATAAGTTTATGGAGGGCAAGACGAGGTCTTTTATTATTCCATAGAAATTTGGAGCAGATGGAGTTTAGCCGATTGAAATACAGTTTAGGGATTTTCACAGGAAGCATGGATACAGTGTATAAAATGTGTGGGGAAATCATCATTTTGATGGTGTCTAAACGACCCCACCAGGAAAGGAAAAGGGGAGACCATAGTAGAAGGAGCGACTGAATTTTTTGAGTAAGGGAAGTAAAGGTCAGTTTGAGTGTGTCCCGTAAGGTAGAGGAGAACCAAATACCCAGGTATTTAATCTTAGAGGGACACCATGCAAAATCAGTCGATGCAAACATATATTGATAACAGGACGAGTTAAGGGGCAGAACCTCCGTTTTAGAGAGATTAAGTTTATAACCAGAAACAGAGGAGTATAGGCGGACTTCTTCTAAGAATGGAGGAAGGGAAGAGACCGGGTTAGCCATGTATACTAGGACATCATCGGCATAGGCCGAAATTTTCGTCTCAATCGAAGACTGTTTGAACCCTTGAATCAGGGGATTGGAGCGGATTTTAATGAGGAAAGGTTCAAGACATAGAATAAAAAGTAAAGGGGAAAGGGGACAACCTTGTCTCGTCCCCCTGGATAGGGGGAAAAATTTGGAGAATTGATTATTAACAAAAACACTGGCACGGGGAGCAGAATAGAGAAGTTTGACTAAGGAAATGAAGTGGGGACCAAACCCAAACCATTGTAAAGCTTTAAACATGAATTTCCAATTAATTCGATCAAACGCTTTCTCTGCGTCAAGGGATAGAGCAGCTAGAGGGGCTTTAAAGTGTTTACTGTGGGAAATAATATTGGCAAAAACACGGGCATTGTCAGCTGCAAGTCGACCTTTTACAAAGCCAACTTGATCGGTTGTGATTAGGAGGGGAATAAGGGATTCGAGGCGGGCCGCTAAAATTTTGGCAAAGATTTTACAATCATAATTAATAAGGGAGATGGGACGATAATTTTTACAAAGGGAGTGGTCTTTGTCAGGTTTGGGGATTACGATTATTAGGGCATCCAAAAAGGATCCTGAGGCTTTGGCATTTGCTATAAAGTAGTTAAATAGTTGCAGGAGATGGGGGACGAAAATAGCGTGCATGTTGGAGTAGAATTCAATTGGGAGACCATCTGGGCCCGGAGCTTTCGCTTTCTTGAGGGAGGTAATTGCCTTGAGAATTTCCTGAGGGGTAATTGCAGACTCCAGTTGATGGAATTCGGTAGGTAGAGATGGGGGAAGGGGAAGATCTTTGAAGAAGCGGGAGAGATCATCATCGTCAGGGTGTGTATCATCAGTATAAAGGAGTTTGTAATAGTTATGAAAAACTTGAGCAATATCCTCATCAGAGGAAACCTTTGTATTGGTTACTTCATTGAGCATAGAGCCAATGGATTTACGCTCAGATTTAATTTTAAGGTAATTTGCTAACATTTTCCCCGCTTTATTCTGACCTCCATGAAATTTAGATTTAACCTTCAGGAGGGTGTTGCAAGCTTCAACTGTGGCAATTTGATTGAGTTCAGATTTAGCTTTGATAAGTTGGTGGAGGGCATCTGGGTTCTTGGACGAGAAGTAAGAGTGTTCTAGGGTCTTAATGGTGGAAAGTTGGGCGATGTATTTGTCACGGTTGAGTTTCTTTTTCCGGGATACATAAGAGATTGTGAAACCTCGCAAAGCAGCTTTAAAAGCATCCCAATTGTTTGAAACTGATGTGTCTTGGGGTATATTGAGGGTAAAGTATTCAGAGATAAAATCTTTAACTTTGGGCATAAAGACAGGGTCAGAAAGTAGGAAAGTGTTACATTTCCAACGGTTGAAAGAGGAGGAGGTTTGGGCCAGGTCAAAAGTGGCATAAACAGGTGCATGATCCGAAAGAAAAATAGAACCAATTTCAGATTTCTGAATCGCAGGGAGAAGGGACTTACTGACTAGAATATAATCAATTCTGGACCTGGTGTGGTGAACATTAGAATAGAATGTGTATTCGAGTAAATCAGGATTACAAGTTTTCCACACATCGAAGAGGGGACGGGAGGCAATAGCTGATTGGAAAGATTTATGTGTCTTATCAGGCTGGAATTTTGAGGAAGATAGTCTATCCGAAAAGGGGTCTAGCCATTGATTAAGGTCACCAGCTATGACAATGTTAGGGCAGTCAATGGAGGAAATGAGGATTTTTACATCAGTCCAAAATTTAGGGTCTGGTCGGACAGGGCCATAAATATTGAGGAGCACCATTGTTTTGTTTTGTATAGTCACCTTTGACATAACCCAACGACCTTCAGCATCAGATTGAGAAGATAGAATTTGAACATCTAGACCTTTACGAAATAATATAGCAACACCACCTTTTTTATCAACAGCAGGAGAGAATACAACTTGACCCACCCATGCCCTCTTAAGTTTTAATGATTCCACATCAGTACAATGCGTTTCTTGGAGAAAAGCAATCTGAGCGTTCAACTTGGATAAATGGGACAGTACCTTTTGACGTTTAACAGGGTTGCCAAGACCACGAACATTCCACGTCACAAAGTTACACATGTTGGAAGGCAAGGGAGGAAGGGAACAGCTGGGTCCAAGACACTGCAGGAAGGGAACTACAAGGAGAGACAATGGAGGCAAACATGTTAGCACCGAGAGTCAGATATGCAATATGAACAAAGGTAAGACAAATCGGGTAAATATAGAGAAACAATAGACAAGGAAGCATCACGATCATTAGAAGAAGCAAGGAGTAGCAATGAGGAGTACTGGAGTTAGCAAAAAGAAAGGAAACAAGTGACATAAAGAATAGAACGGAACATAAATGAGCAAGGGAGAAACAAAAATGGCCTGTGAAAAGAGAAAGAAAGAGAAAGGAAAGAAAAAGAAGGAAATAGATAAGGAACAGATCAAGGCAAAGGCGCCAGATCTGAGAAGAAAGAGAATGTCTAGATAAAAGGAGCATGGAGACGCCAGCGCGGGCGCCTACCTCACAGAGCAAGGACAGCGCGGGAACATTGATAGAGTATGATCAACAAGAAGAGAAGTCGTAGCAAATAACGACACGACAGAGACCAGACAAGGCCACAACAGTCGTCAAGACAGAAGAGAAGTAAGTGTAGAAAATAGAAAAGAATTGATTTCAGTCATTAGTGTCCATGGTAGGAGCAGAGACGGTGTGCAGGTATTCTCGAAGCTTCTGCGGATCATCAAAGGTACGGGAACGTCCATTGTGTGTTATTTTGCAGAGACAAGGATGAAGAATTCCATATTGAATGTTTAAGTCTCTCATACGGGGACGCAGATTGAGGAACTCTTTGCGACGTGCATTAGTAGCATTGGAGAGATCCTGGGCTATGAAGATGGTGTGGCCCGACCAAATGAGGCGACGTTTTGCTCTTGCAGCCTTAAGAACAGTCATCAATTCAGTGAATTCCAGAAAAAGTAGGATAATGCCTCTGGGTTTGACCGGATTAGATGTCGGACGTCCCAGACGGTGAGCACGCTGTATGTTCAGAGGAGTAGAATCCGGTGTAAGTTCCAGAAGTTCATAGAGGAATTTGCGGATGAAGGACACCATGTCACCTTCCCCAAGGGACTCCGGAACACCGTAAATACGGAGGTTGTTCCGCCTGTTACGATTTTCAAGGTCCTCTGTGTGGAGCTTCAACTGTTGAATTTCCTTTTCAAGTAGAGGAATTTTTGTAGAGACATCCTGGACGTCGCTGATGCGTTGCTCCAGTTGCAGGACTTTGTTTTCCATGACTACCCATCTATCTTCTATCTGCTTGAGTTTCTCATTAGTCGCCACCATGAAGGGTTGTAGGCCGCGTACCTCTTCTAATATGGAGTCCAATACTGGATTCTGAGAGGAGCGAATTGGCGATGGAGGGTCATTCTTAAGACGTTTAGGCTTGGTTCCGGTGACAGACGTTCTTGCATGGCCGGCGTCTTGAGACATGATGTCCACAGATGGGCAAACTGAGAAGACCACAAGACTGGGAGCCACACCAGAATGGGAGAAGGGATGAGACCCTACAAGCCGAGTAGAAGTAGTACTGAGAGAGAGATGACCAGTATGAGGCGCCAAGAAGCACTGGGGAGAAGCTACCTCAAACCGACAATTCAGGCGTCAAGCAACAGCAGGAATCAGTAGGTACGTAACCAAAGAAGTATCATCCAGGAATATGATATGTAACAAACAGCAGAGCGTCCATAAAATATGAAACTCACTGGAGTCAGTAGATAATCCTGAAAAGATTGATATGACAGGAAAGGGAGATATGGAGCATTACGCAAAGTGCATCACAAAATGGCCGCCGAGAAGCAGTCTTAATGTAAGAAGAGGTGCTGTGAAGAACTTCGGCGCCAGAAGTCAAGAAAAAGCACATGGGGCATAGTGAGCAGGGTCCGACACATACTTTGGTGCAGTAAGGGTTTAATTGCAGCAGACGGGCTGAAACGGCACCTTCCGAGCCGAAAAACGGGACGCGAGCGCGGCGGCACAAAATGGCGGCCGCCCGCGTCCCGCAAGAAGAGGGAAAGAAGCAGCGTCAAAATGATGGGAAAGCGGCAGTTACCACCTCCGCCGCCGCTCTCTGTGCGCGGGGACCATGTTCCGCCGCTCGGGAAGGGTTGCCACGAGTCTCCGCGTAGCAGCAAAACTGCAGAAAATCCTTCAGGTGTCCCGCGCTGGTCCGGAGCTCACCCAGGCAGCGCCATTCTTCGCCGGCGCGTAAGCCACGCCCCCCTCCTGACTGACTTGATCCTTAGATTTAACCTTGATGTCTGATGCTTGGTCCAAGGGTTGAGCACTGAACTTTGGACACCATATGTAGGTACTGCCTGGAAGCTGAACAGTGCTGGATGTAATTGGTGAACAGTCAGGATTCAAGCTCCCATCCACCAAATTTCTTGGCCCTTTGCTGTTATAAGGGTGAATAATATCAAACTATAGTAGCAGACTATAGCAGACTGTAGTAGGTGGCCAAGAGCAAGAGTGGGAGAATGCGCAACAGACTACAGGTGCTTAGCCAGTTGCTTTACCAATCAGGACTCAAAGGACTGCCACTGCCTGTCCATTACTATTTATCCTGTTCTGGTTGTTTGGCATACCCTGTTGTGTTGCTAGGCACCTACACCTTGCCCCTTTGCTCCCACTTCCCACCACGATCCTTTCCCCTCCTGTTTTCTACGGTCACCACTGCTGCAGATCTGTTTGCCTATTTGTTCTCCAGCTTGTCCTCTTAGCCTTTTTGTTCTTCCCCACCCAGCTCAGCACTCAAGCCAAAGCAACTTTCAAGCCATGTTCCAGCCCTCACTTTGAGGAGCAGGCTTTCCATGTCACCAGATCAGATAATAGAGGCCCCTGTGGAGACTAAACATTGAACCAAGGTTAAAATAGGACATCCAGAGGGAGTGGTGCAGGTAAGTCATCGGCTTCCTGGCCTCTCGGCACTTATCTCTGACAATCACAAGTGGAGTCTTCAGAGCGGAGAAGTGAAGAACTTTTCTTGCATACTGGTGCAGTGCGGAGAACCTAAGGTGCAAAGCCCTCCAGGACGCAGAGAGGATAAAAATTACCGGAAGGGACTCCAAGTGATGACTAAAGGAACAGACTGCACCTGCCACTACCCCTGCCCGCCTCAGTCAGCGCAGGATGCTCTATTGTGGTAGTTGCCTAGTGTGCAGATTCCAGAGAATTCGTGGCCTAGAAAGTCAATGAGTATATGTGATAAACACTACGTACTGACTGTTATAATACAATTAAAGCAGTGCATGGACCATCCAGGTACAAAATGCATGTACCATAAATCCTCTAGTTAAGTAACTGTCAGTTTTAAAAATGTCTACCAGTGGAACTGTACACACCTATTAGAAACCTGGTGTCCAATGATGTGCTTTATGTACACAGAGAACTGGATTACAAAACCTAACACCTCTCCAAAAAGCAGCAAATACCTGTGTAATTATGGGAATGTCCACGTCTACATCATCCCAATGACAAAATAGTATTAACATTTTCCTTGTTCAAGTGAGCTTGTTTGTGGCATCTAATAACCTGTGAGAGGAAAGTTCTGTTCTAATTGGGAGAACCACATCATCCATAAACTATAAAAACTAGTATTGATCCTCTGTTACACTGTGATACAACAAGCAGTAAGAGAATGCTATCTCAAATCGATGTGGATATAATTGTAAAGCAAAAGCTTGAATTTTCTGCAGTCTAATAAAGTTCCCCTGAGGCTTAATTCTCAATGGTGTGGACTTTATAAATATGTGCACCAACTCACTTAGTAAAATGTTTCAAGGAAGGCTGCACAATATTTTTACCTCTTCTAATGGCTGCATATTGAAAGTGTTGGAAGGTGGTTTATTAGTAAGGGCAGGTAGGTACCTACACTTAGTAATTACACAACAATCACAAATAAGGCCCATCAAGTCTCAATAAATCAATCCTTCTCAACCCTTGGTAGCTTGGCTGTGTGCCATCAGGCTTAACATAAGAGACTGGTGTGGAAAGCATTAAAATACACCAATACTGTAAATAAGTCAGACACAACCCCAATTTATAAACATAGGAAATATTATTACATTTAAAATGACACCAAATCAACAACAATCCAATGTAGGGAACCAGAGAGATACATTTGTAAAGATAAAATGTAAAAATGTGCTTTTGTGGTGCTTGAAGGCAAAAAGCGCCAACTGGAGACATCTGGTCGTGCCTGACCGGTACAAAGTCAAAGTTTTATGGCCGACAGCATTGGAGCACAAGTCGGATTTGATGAGCGGAAGAACCTGGTCAAAATTTTACCTTCACACGTATTTGTGTTTTGGGTATTTTTTCTCTCAACGTTGAGTGAATCTCCTTGGCAGGCTGGCTTGTGAGCTGACTACGGCAGCTTGCTTAAGCCTGATACCTTGGTTAACTCCTGGATGTCTTGAAGCTCCGAAGTTTCAGTGGGATGAACCTGAGTTTCCGGACAGGTCATGTCTGAACATCAGGGGCTTGAATCTGAACAATGGGCCAGTCACCTTATGAAGTTATTTAACAAAAATTCTCCAAATAAGTTCAAACTTCCAGAAGGTCCTTTGGGGGCTTGAATTGTCCGCAACTACAGCCAAGGTTCCAGAAGCTCTGAGTTGCTCCTTGGAGAGTTGGAACTAGACTTTCCACAATGCACCTGGTCAAATACTTATAAGTACACTGGATGCTGGTCTCTTCTTGATGGAGTTGATGCAGATGACTTCTTGCAGTTCTTTTGTACCTGTTGATTTCAGGTAGTCCAATAAAACTTTAAAGCAAGGCAAATACCACTTTTTGTGAAGCCTAGAGAGGGCAGCAGGTGCAGTCCCTATTAGTACAGTCCTTCTCGTTCCAGACTTGGGATGAAGCATGGCAGTCCTTCCTATTCTTGTTTTTCGAGGCAGGGATCTGCGTTGCTAGGCAGCTCTCCCATATTTATCCAGGTTTCTAGGCTGCCAAGCAGGTGTTCTCTGTGATGACAACTTCCTTAGAAGGGTGGCATATTTCTGTCCTAGAAAGCACTGTTCCACAAAAATCAAAATGGAGAAAAACTCTCCTGGAGCTTCAGATCTGGCTAAGAGAATTCACAGGTGTAGCTACCTTTTCCCTACACTCGCCTTCCAGCCCCTCTCCTAATTCAATTACAGGGGCCCCCATTTGACTGGGGGTGCAGGAAGTAGGCGTGAGCCTGGTTCCTGTTGTCTCTATCTTTCTCCCTTTGAAGTCCATTTTGGCTACCAAGCCCACTTCCTGTCCTGGCATCAGCAGCTGCAGATCTCCTCCCACCAGATGATCTCTTTGTCTCAGCCAAGGCCACTTCACATCTCATTTGAGTAGCTTAGCTCAGTCTGTCAAAAGCTGGCCAATAAGAAGAGGCTGCTGCAGGGCTAAATATAGAAAACTTCAGGAAAGCAGTTCTGTAACTTTTTTCCTGCAATACTTATAATAAATATAACCTTGGTGCGTTTTTTGGTGTATTGTAACTAATATTTTCATACTTTGGAGTATATTTCTAGCTCACTCCTGTCAAAAGATAGATGTTATTAATGTTAAATAAAGCCTTCCCATATTAGCTTATGGAGCTAGAAATCTACAATGTGAAGAAATGAAATGGGTAGTTTTTCACTCAACAGGGAATTTAAAACCTATTTTATATATGTCCCTGCTTATTTTAAAATTGCACCCCACCATTGGGGCACCTCGGGTAGACTGTAGGGGTGACATATGTAAACATAAGGTAGTTTAAGACTTGGAGAGTACCATTAATTCCAAATTCCAATTTGGCCTCAGTTTTTTTTAAAGCAGTCTGCAAAGCAGGGCTGCCTTTAAAAGGACATCAGGTACCACAGCAGTACACACTGAAGTGCATTAAATCCACTGGGCCTCTAAACTTACATACCCTAACTTATACTAGGGACTTACAGGTAGGTTGTCAGTACCAATTCTGTTTACACCTAATTTCCAGATACCTCACACAGAGCACTGGCCCTGGTCCTAGTTAGCAGCTCCCAGGACACAATCAGAGTCAGAGAACACAAGTCAAAATGGGGGGGAAAATGATAAGACACTGAAAAATGCTTTCTCACAGATGGGACATGTAGCAGTTGGCGCATCTGCTCAAGAACTCTTAAATTTACACACTACAGTGCTACATGTTGTCTGTGCATATAGTGCACCCTTGTGAAACACCATAAGGGAAACGCTTAAATTATGGGGTGTATTAAGCTGGAGTCTGAGATATGGACCTTTTCGTCAGTGAATACATAGCAGGGAGGTGGAAACAATGGGGCCCATTAGGATGGCGGGCGGATCGCCCCCGCCAGGCTGGCGGTAGCCACCGCTGGCCTGGCAGGGGCAATCCGCCCGCCATCCGTGTCGGAATGACCCCCCGCCATATTAGTATGGCTGGGGGGTCCACGGCGGACGGAAAGACCGTCCGCCGCTTTTCCACCCCAGCCGCCTTGCGACCGGGGTGGAAAAGGGTTCATATGGTGGCGGTGTCTATCAGACACCGCCAGCCATATTACAATGGGCTTTGACAGATGCCTTTCTGTGGTGGCTTTGGCATGCAGAGTCTGCTTTGAGGGCCCCCCATGGTCTCCGGGGGGGGGGGGGTGCTCATGAGGGGTACTATGGTACCCCCCAGCAGTTCCATGTGCACGGAAGTGCATAGCATGCCTTCCTGCCATTGTGGCGGGCGTTGCTGAGTGCACCGCCCGCCACAATGGTAGGAATGCTGGATGAGCCCGCCACTGTTGCGGGCGCATCCTAATGCTGGCCACGGGACCCCCGCCCTTATGGCGTGCGGTCCCTTTCACCAGTAGGATGATGGGCGGACAAAGTTCGCCCGTCATCCTAATGGGCCCCAAAGTTAGCCAATGATTGCTTATACAAGGTGTCCAATCAGGAACAGAGAAAAGTAATATTAGGATGTGTGGGAATATAAGGATACAATTAGTTTTTCAGACGGCCCTTTTGCCATTTTAAGTGCTGGAAATAACAAGTGTTACTATCACCCAGTTTAATGGTATTCTGTTTGTCAACAACGAATGGTCTGAGTTAGCCTTGTTGAGATTTGAACTTTTAACTGACAACATACTACAGATATCATCAGCCTGCCTTCATTAAGAAAAAAAAGCTATCCTGGTGATATTTGATATGCACCATAGCAAAAAAAAATCCAAAGGAAAAATCTAAACAGAAAATAAATCTGACCTCGGCCTCAGGGAGTGATATTGAAGAAGGTGTGTACCAGTAAAATCAACCGGAATCAATGTTGCCCCATTGTTACTGCTTGGGTAATACTGAAAGAGGCTGCAGGAAATATTACATCAAATGTTTTGCACTAGTACAAAAATGGAGGAAAGGGTTTGTAAAACAATTAAAAACTAATGTAAGTATTGTTTCTATTTAATGTAGTAACAAGTTCGACAAGATCTGAGTCTACGAATAACGAGAAAAAAAATAGCACAAACTCTTTCGGTCCTTTTTTGCTACCTTTGTAAGAAAATGAATCAGCCTGCTTTTGCTTTAACCGTAGTTTTCATTTTCCCAATGTGGAAGGTGGATAAATGTCCGCAAATTGTAGTTTCTCCACATTCCGTTATCTACATCAAGCAAAAATACTGTGAAATCATTTTCTTTGCCTTGTGTGCCCTGTTGCAAAAACTGTTTGACGCATTTAGTATTGCAAAATTAACAAACTGATGTAAACATATTTCCCCTACTTTTTGAACCCGTAGACATATTCTGAAATATGTCGCCGAGGGCTAGAGTGTATACTTGGGCAGAGGGCATCTGCTTTCAGCTCAGGTTAGCCTTTGTAGCTGCCAGTACTGTTTTCCTATGTCTTTCAAAATGTTAATGATTATTACATTTCTAGATGTTTTTTTCCTAAGCTAATGTTGCAATGCCCCTCCTCGTCGTTTAGTGATCTCTGGCATACCTCACCCAGGGCCACTTTTCAGCGGAGTAAACTGCTAAGTAAATCCCTGCTGTCTCACGTTGCACCAGCTTCATGTCAAACCCTACTCGCAGGCAGCAGCGTTGTAACTAAGCAAACCCCACTATGGTGCCAGCCAGCAGAGTGCTCTTCCTTTCACGCAGACCCTTTTATGTTGCCTCGCATGGCTAGCATCAAAGAGGTGAGGAGAAGCACTTTCCTCGGTTTGTCCACTACGTGCCTCCTGAGCTGGCCCTTATTGATTGCCATGCGTGGATCCTCCTGTACCAGGAGAACCATTTTGAAAGACTCTCAGTGCTGCTGAATGCAGCGATGTCAGCGGGTGCATAAAACATAGAGTGCTCTCTCTATGCTTATGCCAGCTTTTCGAAAAGAGATGTTTTCACAGGCCGAGATGAAATATTGACGTCTTGTGAGACGGATCTTGAACCCCCTTCCTTTTCTCTACTTTTGGCTCTGCAGGTGAGATTCTACTTTACTGCTTCCCCTCCGAAGCAGGCATTCACCAGCCGTGACCAGAGAGAGGGTGGGAGGCGAGATTGCCAGACCAGCTGCTTTTCTCCTTAACTTTGCTGCCGGGATGGTGATTCTGGGCGATTGTGTTTCATCAGGGCATATCAGCTTCACTCTTGGAGCCTCTGGAGAGGAAGTGACGTCTCTCGGTTGTGGATTTTGCAGCAGTTCCTTACTTTACTTGGTTGAAGTATGGGATATTCACTGCAAAATGTCAGCGGTAATGTATATTTTTGCCCATAAGACATTATCAGCACCATCACAGATGGCATCATTGATGACCTCACTGATGAGATCATAAATGACCTCCCCAATTACGTCAACAATGCTGTTACACATGACATAAATACCTAAATGGCACACAATCTTTGGAGGGCACAGCTTAAGCGCGTTTTTCTTCTTGCACCACAAGTAGTAGTACCATAAAGTTTACCTTTGTACATGAACAAATCATGGGTCACAGTGATAGCATACATTATTTTACTTTCACTCATGCACATTCTTCTAAGTACATGATTAACTTAGACAACAGCTTTCTGGATTTTGAACTTGGCTTTTCTGGTGTTCTTGAAGTTTCCATGCCACTGGGTATCACCGGGCGCTCGGCTGCGGTCAGCCCCCGCTGGGATGATCCCCCGTCCCCCATATCTGCGCATATTTTATTTTTCCATAGTGCGGTACGTGTGCATTATATTTGGGAATTAGTATTTTATAACCCTGCCTGCCTTTCTGACTAAACCTTGCGCTTCAACTTCACCTATCCTTTCACTAGGACTCAGCAGTACTCATATAACAGAAAATTAATAAAAGTCTACACTGTTTTAGAACTGCATAACCATAACCCCCTGAGGATGAAATCGCACAAAAGCTGAATTCTCGGAAAGATGGGAAATCTTTGTTCACGTTAAAAAAATGATGTTTCATGGAGATTTGTAGTGTCCGCGTGGTATCTTTTGGCCAATTTCTTCAAGACAAATTCTGCATGATATCTGTGTTGAGTGATTACCTTTGAATTGTCATATGTTGTTATTATTTGTTTATGTACTATGTCATCGTCTTTAAGTGTGATTACATTTTGCAAAGCCAAACACTTTATAACTTCAGTTGAATTTTTGGAAGTTTACCAACATAGTAGAGTGCTAAGCAGACAGAGCTTTCAGAAAGATTGACACTGCTGCACAGGTCTGTGAGTGTAATGCGCAGCTCAGCGCCTATTTATAATTTGTTCTCTAAACTGTTGCCATTCGTGAATAATGGCACCCTGAATGACAATGGAGAAAACTCTTGTTCCCTAGCCACATCCCTGATGCATGAAATCCCATCCAACTTGAGTCAAAATCCAAATGCAGGGGATAGGTGTTGAATAAAGCAAGGCTTTCCAAAGTGAGGAAACGTGTTCTTCTTCATGTAGGGCACAAATGTTTTGAAAAGTGCAGTGATCAATGACCATTCATGTCAATAGTAAAATATGCAGTCGATTTAGAGCTACACCTTCGGTGATTGATCAGTCAATGGTTAGGCTAATTTGGTGGGTCAGTTCTTAGCCTAAAGGTGGGGAATCCTTATGTGGCACTGGTAGTGATCCAATACCTATCTGAGGATTACACTTTTGTTGCAACATTGATGTGTTCTTGTGCTTACATAAAGGTGTGTGAGTAGGGTTGTCACTAGTGTTACAAAGAGTAATCTGTTGCCTTTTTAGGAAATTAAAGCCTCAGCTTCAGAAAGATTTGTGTGTTATCTCTGATCCTTTTCCTTGGGTTACAGGGAGCCAGAGAAGTGCCTTCAAGGCTGGAGTTACCCAATCACACTTGTTTAGATGATGCTGGTTGTTGCTGCTGTCTGATAGAGAAGTCTTAGCGGATTTCTGATCTAAGTATAAAAGAGCACAATATTGTCCAGCCTTGAAATCATAACTGATCTTTTAAATGGATCATGGTGGATTTGTAAGTGAACACATTGCTCATATATATACGTGCTTCTGTTGACTGCTGGCATCTTGATTGGAGGACTATAAGACAGGTACAGAATTGCCAGCAAACTAAATGGATGTGTTCCCTGGGCTAACAAATGAGAGAGATAAAAGAGATAAAAACATTACGTATGAAGAAAATATTGTGCCCTAGTTACACTGGTCATATTGTTTTGTATTGTATAAGGAGCCTCTATTTGTTAAGCTTTTCTTTTGTGACAAGTTTTTTGTGGGTATGTGTGAGTGTGTGTATTTATATAATGCGTTATGACTAAATGCAAAACAAGAATAGACAGAGGAACACAAAAAAATAGGACTTATGCCAAACAGCATTAAAACATTAACTGTAGTTGTGTGATGCCTATAGACTATCCCTTTTGTAGAAAACTATCTATCTATCTATCTATCTATCTATCTATCTATCTATCTATCTATCTATCTATCTATCTATCTATCTATCTATCTATCTATCTATCTATCTATCTATTTATCTATCTATCTAACTATCCACCCATCCGTCTGTCTGTAGACGCACACATAGACACTGCACATAGGAACACACACACACACACACACACACACACATATCCACAGCCACAGTTCAGTAATGTGCAATTTCTCTCTCTTGCTTTTTTGTCTGGGGGCCTCTCATATTACATTTAGATTGTATCCTTTATCATCCTAAATTGACATTTATGCTTTTACTTCTATTGTTTGCCTAGCTTCTCTCTGTTATGGATCAACAATTTGTTTTAATCTGTGTCACTTCTCTTATCTCCCTCGACACGGAGATGCAGTCAGCTCGCGCTGGAGTACGCCTACAGAGCTTCTGTTAGCAGGAGTGTGGTAAGCTCTTACCCCCTCCTAGTCTAAGATGGTGGCGAATGTTAATTGCTTTTCCAGTTAGTTTAAGGGAGTGCGGAGCATTGCGGAGAGGGTTTCACTGTTGTAATGGAATACTAGACCCTATGAATAAATAAATCAGATTTGCATAAAAGAATATGGTTGTAATGGATAGTTAAGTCCAAGGATGCAAGTTATGTAATTCATATTTTCAGGGCACATTATTCCCTTTATAGTCATTCTAGGTTCATTTCAATATAGAGTATAAAATAATTGGAATTCAGATCACTTGCTGGTGACATCTGACCCCTGTTCTTGTATTTTTTTTATCGTTGTGAAGATAGTGTCTGAGGAGAAATATTGCTAATCGAAAAAGTGTTAATGTTAAAAACCATAAAAAATGAACCTGTTGTTAATATTCTGCCTGGCGTTGACTATTCCAATTTAGCTAGAGTAATATTATACTGCAGTTCAATATTTGTCTACATAGTATACATAATAACTTTTATTTCCATAAAATGCTCACTGTCATAATCTTGCATAAGCCCCAGCAAACATTTCTATTGCGTTTGTGTAATTTGCATAATTAGTGCAATTTCATGTTAGGACAATTGTGTGAAATGTGAACAAATTTGCCACCATGCTGTTTTACAGTGGTGTCCTTTTTTTTACTGCAGTGGGCTGGTTGGGTGGAAATGGATTCGAGCAGTAATTGTGTCCTGACCATGAAACAGTCTCCTTGCTATTTTATCTAGTAACTTTTGAATGGGTGATATGCCCTCAATTTCATTTCATTACCCCCTCAAGAGTTCCTCCCCATCCCAGTCCTTATACTTGAGGGATTGTCTGCCCTCTGACACGTGTAGAACATATGTATTTCTTCTATTTCTAATATATATATATATATATATATATATATATATATATCAATGCTCCAAGGTGTCCACCTTTGAGTAGCACGCGAACAGCAGCTTGGTTTATGTATAGGTGAGGACGGGGATCCATTCGTAGACGCCGCTCCGTACGGGATCTGCCCGACGCGTTTCGAAGCTCCATATGCTTCTCTTCAGGGGCTTTAACGGAAGCGGTGTGCGCAACCGCCGACCCACTTCCCCATTTTATATATAACACACCCACTGATGGGAGGCTCAAATGAGACTGTGCATTCTGGGAAGTGTGGTCCGGGAAGCACACAATCAAGTCCTGTATGGACTCCACAAGTGGGCCCGTCCTCGATTCCAAGTACGACTGCTGCTTCACTTTCGTATATGTTAGACCCGGCTTCCTGGGCACCAGGGCACTCAGGGGTAACTGCGCTCCAATCGCATCAACTGGAGTGTTCCCTCACTGATGTCCTGGGGCCTCAGTACTAAAGGACCCAAAACTGGATAACCAAGTACTCCTCTCCAGCACTTGACTCTCTCAGGGTAGCGAGACAGAGCAGTCCAAGGCTTACTCAAGGAGGTGAGGTGGGATTAGACATTCAGAATACAGTGTAAACCGTACCACCAGCTGATAAACTCAATGTCCAGTCAGTGCTTTACTTTTTATAAAAGAAAAGTACTTTAATACACATAAGATAATTATTCTACACATAAAACTAGGATAAACAGTGAAAACCAGAAGTCTCTACAACCCTCTGGGGCAGAGTTCTGACCCCAAACATTATTATAGCGCCTAGACGCCAAGCACTATAAAAACACAGTTAACATGAAAACACACAGTAAGCATTGCATATTACAGATCATGTTACACAGGGCTGTTCTCATTCACTAGGGCCTTGATACCAAACTTTGTATTGAAAGGATAAAGTTTCAGCATGTGATGCAAAGTCAAATGTTCGTGATCATCCCCATAACCCCCCACCCAAAGCAACAGAAGTGCCCTCCCATTGTGAGTGAGGACACGGCTCTAGTGGTGTCAGGGATCTGATCAAAGATGCCGGATGTCTTGGCACAGTTTACTGGAGTCCCACTAGTCCAGTAGCCACTGGCTAGCTGAAGAAGGGTAGTGGCTGGGCAGAGTGCCAGTTCACCCTGATACCCTCAGAGTTCACAAAAAGAAAGGTGGGGTCTGCTTCACTGGCCTCTCTTCCCAGTTACTGCTTGCACAGGCTCCCACAGCGCAAGGGAGGAGCCTAGAGGGGATTTGATCTCACCTTCAAAGACTAGAATCAAGCATCCACCTCTCTGGCTCTCGTCATGTGCTGCAAGCTTCTTTCCACCAGCCTCTGTGATGTGCTGTAAGTTTCCTTCCCACACCTTTGGTGATGTGCCGCAAGCTTCCTTCCCACACTGGGCAGCTGTCTGTAATTTCCTTGGTCCAAAGCGAACGCTCATCCAAGCCTCACAAACAGCTGGTCCTTAATGACCTTCCTTCCAGACCGCAGTGAACAGAGTCTTATCATCTGTCTTCACACCAGCGGGGTCCGTGCCTGGCTATCTTCTCTGTCATAGCCCAGTCTTTGAACAACAGCTGACCACTCAGGCCAGACTTTTATCACCTCTGATTCATAGGCTCATCCAATCAGAGGGTCTGCTACTTTTTACACCTCCAATCACAGACCATTCACCGCATGTTCCATGCATGGGTAAAGCACGTAGCAGGTTGTGTTCTGGTATCAGGCTGCGCCACCCTCTAGAGAGGAATTTTAATTAACTCCAGCCCAGGAGGCCCTGACAAGTGAGGGAGGGTCCTATCCACACAGTTAGTGCAGCTAAACCCAATAAGAGCTGAGGGTCTCCCCCAGCCCACCAGGCCTTTCCAAGGAAATAGGGAGGGGGACGGGGAAGCTGGGATGTCCAGCAGGACAGCTCGCATTCCTCACACTGGCTCAAATCACCATTCTTCCCCTGTACACCCACGGGCTCTCAAACACACATCAGCCAGACAACGGCAACAGGCCCACAGGCATGGCAAACTGCACAGACTTGGTCAGGAGGGTGCCTAGGGACTCACCCCTCCTGACTATAGATTTATTGCTGCCACCACTGTCAGTCTACCACAGCCTTAATAGAGAGGGCAGTAGCCACTCTCTGAAAAATAGGGGTGCACTAGGCATGCCCCCTCGACCTCAGAGCCAAGCTCTAGGGTCTCAATCCAGGTAAACAGGGAGACCCTCAGTGGACATGTATGATTGTCATGCTCACTGAGGTAGGGATCTAGAAACTATACAGTAGCTTTTGAGTGACTTTCCTGGAGATTAGCATAAGGCAGGGGAAGCACTCTCTCCAGAGACATGCAGGAGACTTCCCGTCCCAACATATGCCCTCCCCAGATCAGAATGGCCAGTACTTACTTCCCAGTGGGAGAAGACCGATCATCTGATTGGATAAACCAGCGGGAAAGTCCATCTGCATTACCGTGCTGTAAGCCTGCTTTATGTTCCACTGTAAAGTCTAGTCCCTGCAGAGATATGGACCACCTGAGCAACTTGGGATTCTCACCTTCCATTGCCATAAGCCACTTGAGGGGCTTGTGATCTGTTTGAACCACAAACTTTGCACCAAACAAGTAAGGCCTGAATCTTCGAAGGGCCCACACTATGGCAAAGAATTCTTTTTCAACTGCAGACCAGTTCTGCTCCCTTGGGAGTAGTCAGCGGCTGATAAAGGCCACCGGATGCTCCATTCCCTTTTCATTGAGCTGGGCAAGAACTGCCCCAACTCCCTTGTCTGAAGCATCTGCCTGCACAATGAAGGTCTGACTGTAATCGGGGGCCTTCAGTACAGGTGCATTGCATAGTGCAGCCTTCACTCCATCAAATGCCTTCTGACACTCTTCAGTCCAGATCACCTTCCTGGGCTGGTTCTTAGCAGGCAGGGTGTCCCCTGTGTCTGTGTCAAGCGCACAGACAGGCGTCAGCCCAGGGATAAGTGAAAAGAGACGGGAAAATCTCCCCAGCAGCTCTTTACACTCCACCTGCTGTTCAGGTGTCAGTTCAGAGGCAAGCTTAACTCCCTCAAATGAACCATCCTTCTCTCTACCTTGCAATAAGTCAGGGAGGGACTCAGTCTCCTCTTCTAACTCTTCAGCCATTGCAAGTAAAGAAACTGTGTCATTCCTGGGAAGACACACCACCCTCTCTAAGTGTACCTCCACGACTGGTAGGGGAACCAAGGGTGCCTTCATCGGGCCACCAGACATGCTGCTGGCCTGACAGATCACACAGGTATGGCAAAACCTCTCCACATCCTGACCTACTCTTGGCCAGTAAACCAGAGGTGCTAACCTGTCCTTTGTCTTTTTGATGCCCAAGTGACCAGCTAGGGGTACATCATGGGCTAGATGCAGCAGGAAATTCCTGTGGACCTGAGGAACCACCAACCTTTTGCTGGCTCCTGGCTCTGGGTCAGCAGACTCACTGTAAAGGAGTCCATCTTCCCAAGCCACCTTGTGCTTTCCGACTACTCCAGTGGAGACCTGCTCCTGAGCAGTCGTCCGCAGGCCAACAAGTGTAGGACACTCAGCCTCTGCCTTACAAAACTCCTCACGGGACGGTCCTCCTGCCACAAGCAGCTCCTGCAGCTCTGGCAGGGACCCAGACTCCAACACCTTATCCACCTCTGGATGCACACCCTCCTCTCCAACAGGAGCAGGAGGTGCAGACACCAGGACAGGTGCCTTCTCAGAATCTGCCCTTAGTTCTTGTTCTGGCCTGTTCCCCTCTAGTGTCTCTTCCACTAGAGCGGTCCCCACTTCACTAGGGAGCAGTTTTTCAGTCTGTGCCCTTGTGAGCACAGCTGATGAAATCCAGGCCATATAGGCCTCAGGGCCTGGTACTAACCCGGGTTCAACAAGATCATTCCCCAGAAAGCACCCAGCACCCTGCTTCTCTCGCACCCCGACATTGACCATGGCATTCTTGCCATTCACCCCTACCTGCACTCTAGCAAGAGGGTACTCCATGTCATCACCACTAGCTACAAGTCCATACCCCTTGGAACCAGGAATGATCTCTTCGGGTTTGAGATATTTGCGTTCAACCATAGTCCTGTGGGCACCAGTATCCCTCATGGCAGGAACCTTCCTTCCATTGATACTTGCCACACTCATATACCCCGTTGAGTTAGGGTGAATATGCTTTAGGGCTTCTGGGTCAAGTTCCCAGATGTCCCTGGTGACTAAGTTAAACTCACTTGGGCCTCCCTTCATGTCTGCCCCCACTGAAAGCACACTTGCTATCACGGGTGCCACTGGCACCACGTCCTTCACTGGGCAGTCTGGCTTTAAGTGTCCCTCTCGGTGGCACTTATAGCATGTAATCACCTTTGGAATGAAAGGAGCCTTACCTCCTTTCCCCTCCTGGTACTGACTAGAGGCCCCGTTCCCCTTAGACTCTTGTCCTGACTGAGAGCCTTGGGAACCGTTCTGGCCCTTCCCCTCTGGGTTAGGGCCAGCCTGCTAGGAGTTCTTTTCCACCTTGGGTTTGGAAAGGGGTTGCCCCTGCCCCCTGTTCACTCTGTTGGCAAGCCACTTATCTGCCATCACTGCAAGTTTCTCAGGATCCCTCTCAGGAAGGTCCGACAAATACTGTCTGAGTGGGACAGGGCACTCCTCCCGGAGACGCTCTGCAATCATCACCTGATTTAGGGACTGGTAATCATTTGCTTCCATCCTCTCACCCACTCATTCCAGTCTCTCACTATGTCATGGACCCAATTCTCAAAAGGAACCCCCTCTGCCTTCTTGTTCTCACGGAACCTCTGCAAGTACTGGGCTGGTTTCAACCCAAACCGCCTAATCAAAGCATCCTTCATGCACTCATATGTCAGACTGTCTTTCTCAGGCATCCTTTCAATCACTTCAGTCCCTTCCCGAGGGAGGCGACTCAGTAAAGTCGCTGCTTTGGACTGACCATTAAGACCTTGAGCCTTACATGCTAAATGAAGGGCACGCATCCAACTGAGAATATCAGTGCCAGGGACATTCATGTGTATCAATTCTTTTGGTACCTTGGTGGTATTTTCCTTTCCCTGGGACTTTGAAGTGGATGCACCATCCAAAGAGATAAGCCCTCTATCAGCTGCTAACTTGAGCTTCTCTTTCTCTAGGGCTATCCGCTCTTTCTCCAATTCCCTATCCTTCTCTTTCTCCTGTCTCTCCCTTTCTTTCTCCAGCCTCTCCCTTTCCCTTTCCTTCTCCTTCCAAGCCCACTCTTCCTGTCTGACCCTTCGCTGCTCCTCTTCTGCCTGGCGGGCCATCCTTAGCTTCTCCCTTTCAAACTCCCTTACTTTCTCCTCTGCTAAATCCTTAGCTTCCTGGAGTTTCAGCTGAAGTTTAAGGGTCTCTGCTAGCTCAGTCCCTCCTAAGGAGGTGAATCCTGGGACAGGGGAAAAGGTAGCCCTGGAGATAGGGGGAGGTGAAAGTCTAGGGGCAGGTCTAGGGGAATACCTAGGGGAAAGCATGGGGGAAAGCCTTGGGGAATGCCTTGGGGCTGGTACAGGAGAAGCCTGCACTGACTGACTTGGCAGGCTTGTGGTATCAGTGCTCTCCAACTCTTGCACAACAGTGACTTCTTGCTCAAAGCATTTTCTCATGTGGCTAATCAGGTGTTCTCTGTCCTTAGACCTTGGGACCTTCCACCCCCTTTCAGCACACATTTGCTTTAACTGCTCCACAGTCAAGTTCTGCAATTCCAAATCCTCTCCAATGTTATCTGCCATTTTACATATAGCTTATGGATATCTACTGGAATTATCAACTGGCCTCAGTGTCCACTGAGCCTGAAGTCTAGTGATCCGTCACCGCTTGCCACCAATGTTAGACCTGGCTTCCTGGGCACCAGGGCACTCAGGGGTAACTGCGCTCCAATCGCATCAACTGGAGTGTTCCCTCACTGATGTCCTGGGGCCTCAGTACTAAAGGACCCAAAACTGGATAACCAAGTACTCCTCTCCAGCACTTGACTCTCTCAGGGTAGCGAGACAGAGCAGTCCAAGGCTTACTTAAGGAGGTGAGGTGGGGTTAGACATTCAGAATACAGTGTAAACCATACCACCAGCTGATAAACTCAATGTCCAGTCAGTGCTTTACTTTTTATAAAAGAAAAGTACTTTAATACACATAAGATAATTATTCTACACATAAAACTAGGATAAACAGTGAAAACCAGAAGTCTCTACAACCCTCTGGGGCAGAGTTCTGACCCCAAACATTATTATAGCGCCTAGACGCCAAGCACTATAAAAACACAGTTAACATGAAAACACACAGTAAGCATTACATATTACAGATCATGTTACACAGGGCTGTTCTCATTCACTAGGGCCTTGATACCAAACTTTGTATTGAAAGGATATAGTTTCAGCATATGATGCAAAGTCAAATTTTCGTGAACATCCCCATAACCCCCCACCCAAAGCAACAGAAATGCCCTCCCATTGTGAGTGAGGACACGGCTCTAGTGGTGTCAGGGATCTGATCAAAGATGCCGGATGTCTTGGCACAGTTTACTGGAGTCCCACTAGTCCAGTAGCCACTGGCTAGCTGAAGAAGGGTAGTGGCTGGGCAGAGTGCCAGTTCACCCTGATACCCTCAGAGTTCACAAAAAGAAAGGTGGGGTCTGCTTCACTGGCCTCTCTTCCCAGTTACTGCTTGTACAGGCTCCCACAGCGCAAGGGAGGGGCCTAGAGGGGATTTGATCTCACCTTCAAAGACTAGAATCAAGCATCCACCTCTCTGGCTCTCGTCATGTGCTGCAAGCTTCTTTCCACCAGCCTCTGTGATGTGCTGTAAGCTTCCTTCCCACACCTTTGGTGATGTGCCGCAAGCTTCCTTCCCACAGCTGGTCCTTAATGACCTTCCTTCCAGACCGCAGTGAACAGAGTCTTATCATCTGTCTTCACACCAGCGGGGTCCGTGCCTGGCTATCTTCTCTGTCATAGCCCAGTCTTTGAACAACAGCTGACCACTCAGGCCAGACTTTTATCACCTCTGATTGATAGGTTCATCCAATCAGAGGGTCTGCTACTTTTTACACCTCCAATCACAGACCATTCACCGCGTGTTCCATGCATGGGTAAAGCACGTAGCAGGTCATGTTCTGGTATCAGGCTGCGCCACCCTCTAGAGAGGAATTTTAATTAACTCCAGCCCAGGAGGCCCTGACAAGTGAGGGAGGGTCCTATCCACACAGTTAGTGCAGCTAAACCCAGATAATAGCTGAGGGTCTCCCCCAGCCCACCAGGCCTTTCCAAGGAAATAGGGAGGGGGACGGGGGAGCTGGGATGTCCAGCAGGACAGCTCGCATTCCTCACACTGGCTCAAATCACCATTCTTCCCCTGTACACCCACGGGCTCTCAAACACACATCGGCCAGACAACGGCAACAGGCCCACAGGCATGGCAAACTGCACAGACTTGGTCAGGAGGGTGCCTAGGGACTCACCCCTCCTGACTATAGATTTATTGCTGCCACCACTGTCAGTCTACCACAGCCTTAATAGAGAGGGCAGTAGCCACTCTCTGAAAAATAGGGGTGCACTAGGCATGCCCCCTCGACCTCAGAGCCAAGCTCTAGGGTCTCAATCCAGGTAAACAGGGAGACCCTCAGTGGTCATGTATGATTGTCATGCTCACTGAGGTAGGGATCTAGAAACTATACAGTAGCTTTTGAGTGACTTGCCTGGAGATTAGCATAAGGCAGGGGAAGCACTCTCTCCAGAGACATGCAGGAGACTTCCCGTCCCAACAATATAAAAATATATGTATATCCTCTCCTTCACCGCCTCCTGTTGTTGTTTCTGTCTGCTGACAGAGCCGTAAGCATGTTTAATATAATGATAACATTTTATATTATGGGCATTATAATTGTCTGCATATTCTTATGGCAGTGCTTTGCATTGGTTTATTAATGGTACTGTGTCACTGAGTGCATGGTTCTGAGATTATTGCTGCTGGCCCTGTTCATGTGTAGAGCTGTGGCAGGCGGGCACCTCTCATCTGGGATTGGGCCTCTCGGGAGCCGAAGTGAGTGGCATCCTTAGCCCCTACTGATGTGTTTTTCATACGCAAGATGGGCAGGGGAACGGCAAAAGTGTTATTGGGTGACCAGATTTGATCTGGTTGCCTGGTAACAAAAAAAAAACAGGAAATGCACACTACTCCTTGCGTGTTGTAATTCATCATGTGGAGAGGAATGACAAAGTGAGCAGAGAAGCAGAAGAATCTTCAGCCGCTGAGCAAGGGGAGTCTGTAGAATAAGTGCATATTTCCAGAGGGGACCTGCAATCCCTCATTAAGGAGGCAGTGGGTACGCCCACTAGAAGAAGGAGCTCCCTTCCAGGAGAATAAGATTAGATGATGATCCAGAGGAGCTGGAAGACTCTAGAGGCAGATATATTCCAGCTTGATCAACTTAAGGAGGATCATATCAGAGAATTACTAGGCTTTGCAACTCTATCTTTTGATGAAAAAAGTTCCTGTCACAGTATAATTTTGAGAACAAAGACGTTTTACCTTTACATGATGTCATCCAAAATCTGATTTGTAAGGAGTGGAAGTTCACTGATGAGGCTGCTTTTCTATGCTTCTTTAACACAAGTTAAATGTTGGAGGGGTTTGAGGATCAGTTCCCTCAGACTTCAAATTTAGACCTCTATGTCAACTTAGTCTTTTTGGGCATCTGAGGATGCTTTATTAAGTGATCCTGTGGATAAAAAGGTGGAAACAGCCTTAAAAAGGTCATATGCTGCTTCCAACTATGGTGTCTAAGCAAACACATTTTCATTCTCTGTTTGATTGTCTCCAGATAAAAGAGGACTATTACTTTTTTGGCCAACATAGAAATAGTGTATCAATTCTGGTCAGACTCAGTATTTGACAGTATGTGCTTGTATGTCTGCATCTTTATGTCAAATTCTGTCCTTAAAACCATGGATGTTAGAAGCTAATCAGAGATCCATGGTTTATAAACTGCCCTCTTAGAACCAAAGTTGTTTGGCCTTGAATTGAATGAAATGGTGGCAAACGCAGCATAGGAAAAGAAACTTCTAAAGCCATTTAAACATATACCAGATAAAAAGCAGTTTGGAAACAGAAAGGGTGTTTTTCAAACCGTTGAGAAGTGTTACTTTTGAGGCCGGGCCCATGGTCGGGGACCCGCCTTCTATAGCAAATTTTGACCCACATCCTCCTGCTCTCATGACGTCCATCAGTTCAAGTGACTAAATGACAAGAGGAAGTCAGATAAGTTGTTTTACCATTGAAAAAATGAAGTGGCAGTCTCATGAGTCCTTTCGATGGTAGATCATGGTTATCAGATCAAATTCTGGGGTCATCCACCCAAGCCTTGCTTCAAAGTCACTCTTTCTCCAAAAGACCCCTTAAAACTTCAAGGTCTAATGGCAGGTGTACAGACGCTCTTACTGAAGCAGGCAATAATCAGTGTACTAACAGATCAAAGAGGATTGGGGCTCTACTCCACCCTGTTTCTTGTCCCATACCCAGGCAGCTCCTATCACTCAATTATCAATCTAAAACACTTGAATGATTTTGATCTACTGGAGCATTTCAGGATGATTTCTCACCAGTCCATCATACCCCACTCATGAAAGGAGACTATTTTGCAACACTCAACCTACCGGGTGCCTACTTTCATGTGCCTGTAGAAAGCCAGACCTTCTTGAGACTTGCAGTGGACAACCATCAATTTCAATTCAAAGTCCTCCTCCTATTCAGCCTAGCAACTTCTCCTATTACTATGGCTCCTATTATTGCTTTCTTACAATTGAAAGGTGTTGTTCTGTTTCATTACTTAAATGATTGGTTATTCACTACCCCTTCTTTTTTTAAGGCACACCAAGCTGTAGATCTGGGACTACAGTCCCTGAGAGATTTTGGTCTTTTGATAAATCTACAGAAATCTCATCGGACTCCTTATCAGGAAAAAACCTTTATCAGAGCTCAATTGGCTCCTCGAACAGAAGCAGCATTTCTTCCTACCAACAGGATACATTCTTTCCAGTCAGGTGTGAGAGACTTGTTGACACATTCACAGAGTTCTGCAAGATCTTTTCTTTAAGAGTGCAAGGACTGTTGGCAGCTTTAATGTTAGACCTGGCATAATTAAAGTGGTCTTCCCCTAGATCTTTTGCCTTTTGTCTCCATGTTTTGCTGATTCTCTGTGTTGGCCTTAGGACTCTGAGCACTTTACCTCTACTAATCAGTGCTAAAATGCATGTGCTTCTACCCTAAACATGATGAATTTGGTGTATACCTGATTGGCATATTTGATGTACTGTTAAGTGCCCTGTAAAGTGGTATACCATTTACTCAGGACCTGTAGTTCAAATACTAGTAGTGGGCCTGCACCACTAATTGTGCCACCCACAGAAGTAGCCTTCCATACCTGTCTCAGGCCTGCCACTGCAGTGTCTGCATGTGCAGTTTACTGCCACTTCGACTTGGCATGTAAATGTACTCATATATATCAAGATGGAGGGACTCGGAGTGCATGAAGGTCCAGCATGCATACTTTGATGAGCTAATCAAGATCACAGGAAAATGCAGTTCCTAGGAAGTACATATTTGTCTCATTAGGTCAGTTAAGTTCCACAGAGTCTGCAGGGAGCATTACTTTGTGGGAACAAATGGCCTCGCACACCAAGATAGGTGTCATGCTTCATCATTGGGCTTTTGCTCCACACCAGGCATTGCAGCGCTGGCCCGACATGGAGAAAAAGCCCAATGATGAAGCATGACACCTATTTAGATATGTGAGGGCATTTGTTCCTACAATGTAATGCTCTTTGCAGACTCTGTGTAACTTAATTGACGTAAGCAGATAAATCCATACTTACTAGGAACTCCATGCCCTATGATCTTGATGTAAAACTAATTGCCAAGCCTTAAACTCCCCTTTTTTAAATAAAAGTCACCTTTAAAGTGACCTCAAGGAACCCTAAGGGCACGCTGCTATGTAACTTAAAGGTAGGACTCTACTCTTCTGTTTCGCATGCCTTGTTAGAGACAAACAGCCTATTTCATGTTTTCCTACTGTGAGGCCTAACCCTCTCATAGACCAGCATTGGGAATTCCTTACTAAACTTTCTAGCTGTAATTCCTTATCAGAGAGGAGTAGCGTTTTATGTTTCATATATTTCGAATGTTAATGACAAATCCTCTTTACTGGTGAAGTTGGATTTAACATTACTGTTTTAGAAATGCCACTTTAAGGAAGGGGATGTTTCTCTGTACTTATGTGCAGCCCATCTCCAATACACGTCTGGGTTTGGTGACAGCTACACTGTGCATTCCCTATAGACAGCCACAAACACAAGAAGGTGAGGCTCATCTGCATTCTGAGCACTCATCTGCATTCATCTGCATTCTGATGGGTCTTCCTGGACAGGGGAGAATGGGAGGGTCTGACATTACACCGGAAGCTTGGCAGACTCTGCTGGGTTTTAAGGGATTCTTATGCACTTCCAAGAACTGCTTTGAAGCCAACCCCTACATCAAAGGCACTTTTGGGTATAATTTCTGGGTCTTTGATGCTCTAAAACCAGACACGTCTGTATCTTGAACTGCACCTTTATTAGAAGGACTGCTGTACTGTTTAAAGAACTCAACTGGACTGCTTTTCTGGAAGGTCTGCTTTTCTGCTTGTTGCCCAGCTGCTTCCTGACTCTGCTCAGTGTGAGCTGGACTCTGCCTTCCCTCCAAGTCATTTCCAAGGGCTTGCTGGCTGCCTCCTGTTTTCTGAAGTCTCAGGGACACACAATACTTCCTTCAAATCTACTGGTGGTGCTGGACTCTGCCTTCTGTGATCCTACCCTTCCTGAGGTACCTTTTCCAAGTTGTGGACCTCAGAAGTGCACTTTGCATCTTTTTTCTACAAAACCAATGCATCGTAACCACTGTGACTGCTGGAACCAACTCATCTCCCTTTGACGCTGATGCAGAGGCTGTTTGATGACAGAAGTTCCACAGCCTGCACGGCCCGACAACAATGCTCTGCACGAATCAGCGATGACACATTGCCTTCACTTCAGCGAACCTCAGTGACAACACAGCGACCAGACTGTGTTGAAGAGGTTGAAGCACTATGCTCTCAGCATCAACACTTTGCTGCATCCAAGGTACTTTCTCAGTGGGCCCTGCATGGGTACTGTCCTCCATCTTGGTTGGCCGGAACTTTGAAATTGCACTGGGCCATCGCAACCTTCAGTAACCTTTTGACCGCTAGTGACTTCAAAGCACTGTTTTTGGCATTTCATCTTTAAATATTCATATCTCAAGTTGTAGTGAATTGATTTTTGTTGTTTTGCTCAGATAAATACTCTTTATTTTCTAAACCTGTATGGAGTCTTTTTGTGGAGTATTCATTGTGTTACTGTGTGTGTGTTGCACAAACACTTTACACGTTTCCTTTTAGATACACCTGAATGCTCTGTGCCAAGTTAACAGAGGGTGGGCACAGATTACCTTTTAGTGTGTATCTAGCTTACCCTGACTAGAGTGGTGGTTCCTGCCTGGCATGGGTGCATTCCTCAGCCAGGAATCACAGTTCTAACATTTAAAGCTGTGGTTCCATGAGCAAAGTGTCATTTGAAACCAGTAGTGAATCATATTCTCAAGCACTCGGAGCCCAGGTCACACATTCACAAGTTGCTGATATCTTTTACAGACCAGATCTTCCAGGATCTCCACAGTGATTGGTTCAGGACAATTTGTTGAAGGGGGTCCCTTTCCAACTGCCCACTCCTATGCTCCTGACCACGGATGCCAGTAGGAGGGACTGCGGAGCAGTGTTGGACCAGCAAGACAAGAGAGCTCCTTGGTCCTATTTAGAAAGTCATCAGTCCTCTAACTTGAGGGAACTGATGGCTATCACGCTGGCCTTGGCAGCCTTTCAGGAACACTTAAAACTAAATAATTTGATGGTACGAATGGATTATCATGTGCAGAGGGCATACTTGCATAAAGAGTTTAAGGAGCATATCCCTCTATCAGGTTGCATCCCTCATTTGTACAAGAGATTAGGTTCATTTTCTGTGATTCTAAACATGTACATTCAGGGAGAGATGAACTTCTGGGCAAACAGTTGCAGCAAAAACTTGCCATCTTCATTGAAATACCACTTGTCCCTCCTCAGTTCCACCATGTCTTAGTTCCACCTTGTCTGTCAAAAGTTCGGGAGTGTGCGGTTGGATCTGTTTGCTTCCTCACACAATGCACAGGGTCTTATTTTTGCACAGAAACATAATTTCCTCTAGCATGGGTGTATAATGCTCTGGGAACCCTTGGGCCTCCGAGGTAGCTGTATGATTTTCCTCCAATTTCTCTCCTTCCAAAGTTTCTCCAGAAGATCTGAATGGAGAAGCCCATGTAATTCTGATTGCTCCTTACTGGCCCAGACATAAATTTCCTCTCCTTCTACCTTTATCCAAGTGTTGGGTTTTCTTTCTCTCGCACAATCGGTCTACACTTCAGTATCCAGTACTGTGTTACCAAATAATGAAACGATTGTGTCTGATGGCTTGGCTGTTGAACAAGTGGGGTAAGAGAATGTGGGTTGCACTTCACAAGTGACTCTGGAGATGTAATATTCTCGTAAACAATTTACCTTGAGATTCTATAGAATGCTCCGTTTCCAAATAGTTTTCCGTAATATCTGAGGATCCTACTGTGATCCATTCCTTTAAATTTTATAGGATGGGTTTGTGAAGGTTATTACCACTAGGACTCTTTCCACTCAATGGGCGGCAGTAAAAACTTTTTCCGATGATTTCACCACACTTTCTCCCTTGGTTTTGCGGTTACTCAAGAGTTTGAGGTAGCAGAAATCTTCTAATATGAAGAAGACTCCTTATTAGGATTTGCCTTTTCTTTTACAAGGATTACAAGGAGCTCCATTTGAACCCCTTAAGGAGGCAGAGTTGTCCTGGTTGTCTTCTATAGTCATATTCTTGGTAGTCATTACTTCGGCAAGCCACTCAGGAAATTGGGGGCACAAATGGCTGTTTGTCCCTATCTGAAGTTCTCTCCTGATTGTGTGGTAATTAGGCTAGATCCCAAAAGTATTCCTAAGGTCTCCACTAGTTTCCATAATGCTCAAGAATTAATTTTAGCAGTACTTGCATACACATCCTCAGATTCTCTAACCTCTGCCCTAGATGCCAGAAGAGGTCTTCTGATTTATTAGAATGCACAGAACCTTTTCGATTGTCGAACTCTATGTTTATTGCACATGGCTCTATGACAAAGGGAAAACAGGTTTGTACTCAGACTCTGAGTAGATGGGTCCAGGAGGCCATTGCTCCTGCATACTCTTCAGTGGGGGAACCCCTCCCTGCTGATGTCAAGGGACGTTCCACTAGGCCTGTCTCCACCTCTTGGGAAGTGACAGCGGGAGTTCCTTCCTGGATATTTGCAGAGAGACTACTTGGTCCTCGCAACAAACTTTCATTAAGCATTATCATGTTTCGGTTTGTGATAATTCAGATGGTCATTTTGGATCAAAAGTTATGACTACGGCAATGAAGTAATTGTTGTTATCTAATAAACATATTTGACATCTATTAGTCTGGTGTAATCTTTTATTGCTTGGATTCATCCTCAAGTGTAAGGACTGGAATGAGGAGGTCCCAATGAGGGAATAATGAACCTGTTACTTACCAGTAATCTTCATTATCTCTATTAAGAGTCTTCCTCGTCCCAATCCTCCTCCCTCCCTCCCTCCCTGATTGCACTTAGTTGTCCACAGCTTGGGAACACAACAGGAGAGGGTGAGTGGGAGTAGACTAACATATAAAAACAAATATGTGAATAGTAAAAATAGAAGAAATACATACTTGCTTTGCCTGTCGGGAAGGGACAATCCCTCAAGTGTAAGAATTTGGACGAGGAGGACTTCTAATCGGGGTAATGGGTTAATTTGCTATCGTCAAAGTGTCTTTTGAATAATTTATGCATTATTTCCCTTCATTTTCATTATGTTCTCTGGAATTCAGGGGACATATAGGCAATTTTACGCACCCTTAGTCTTACAGTTTTGTTGCAGACAGCATTAGAGAGATCATTAAACAGCTTAATGATATTTATCTTTGGCTTAGCTAGAATGGGTGCATTTCCTAATTGTATACTCTATGGAATTTTAATCTTAAATATGGAGGTTATGCAGAAATGTCAGCCGCATATGCATGAACCCATCGAATTGGCATGGTGGATGACACTTCTCTGCTTCCATTTTTTCACCTACAGATTTATAAGCTGTGCATATGTATTTGTGTTTCATAGTGGTTTTTCATCTGAGGTAAAGAATGTATTCAACATTGTTCCCCATTCCATTACAGCCACAACTGACAGAATTTCATGGAGAGACCTCTTTCCGATATGTTCTTACATCTCATTTCAGCATTGTCTTATACCCATTTGACAAGAATTGGCCTTCATGAAATCCCTCACCCACTTTTGCATATTTCTCAAAATTTATGTTAAAGGAACACCTTTTTATTTCCATTTTGGACATAATCCTATCTGCCCAGTGTGTCATATTTGACCGGCCTGCCGTCCTGATAAATATTTTATTTGACTAGTGAATTAAGATGTTTTTTTGATCTAGGAGAACTTCAATATGATGATGTTGTCAACCTTTAAAAAATATTTTAAAAATTGATTTTAAATTTGAGCTGAGGGATCAGGCCTAAAATGAGACCATTCTATGGTGGGATTTCTGCTTTCTCACCAGAAGTGTTTTTCAGACAGCGAGAAAGGATTTGTTTGAAAATGTCTGTTACTATCCAAGTGAGGATCATTAGTCCCTTCCACAGGTATAGATTTCCTGTCCCCAGAGGTCTCAAGGCTGAGTAGGTAAAGTTTTCAAGGGGGCCTCTGGAGGTGTATGTGGAGAGGGAATGTAAAAGATTTACGTTCTGACGTTTACGATGAATAACATAAAATGACGCATGCCCACCTGCTGTGTACGCTTCTGGTTGCATGGGGCGACACACTGTGATGAACAAAGTAACATAGAAAAGCTTAATGTTATGAAAGGCACTCAAAACAGATTTATAGTACAGACACATTATACTTTATTTTACTGTGTCTGTAGATTGCAATGCCCTTTTATTGATTAAAACAAAATAATATTTCACCACATGGAACCTTTTTCCCAAACTTCTCTATGGCATTTCAGAGAGATACCTGTGGCTGGTCTATTTATTGCCCTTTGATATTTTTTCAAGTGACAGAAATTTACATATTGCCTAAAGTATCTTTTTAATGGATCTTTTTGAGCTGTGGTCACCCACACACTCACGGTCTCAGTAGCTATCAGAAAGCTACTGATCAGGTTGGGGTATTTTAAGATATTTGCTTGCATTGTTAGTTTTACTCATAGGTCCATTGCAGTTTTAGCTGCCAATGCTCGCATTCTGAAGGGCTAAAGCACAAATTACCTCTCTTAAAATTTGGAAATTTGCTTTTGTATGGCAACTTCTACATTTCCAACCAAATTTACCCTGGCATAATTTACAGCAGTGGGAATTGTGCCTGTGCACTTGTACATATGTAAGTTTTTTTTGTTCATCCATATTGGACATATGTCCTGGTGTGTGTGTGTGTGTAAATCCCTATTTTCACCACCATTAGATATAGAGGGGGTCCCTGTCATTAGGCTCCATTGAAGCATATCTACTCAGGCCAGTCAGATGAGGACTTCTGTGTGTCCATTCAAGATGGGCAACTGTCCTCAATGGGAATGTGAATGCCCACATAATTATGAGTTTGTGGATGGTCCCTTAGCTTATTTGCCTACTTTTGCTTGTGAAGCCAACTAGCAATGCCAAAAAACTGCCATTCTCTTTAAATGTGCAAATGTGGCAATTCCGAAGTACTCCTGGAATTTCTGCATTTTCCAAAGCAATTTGCAATGATAACATTACACCATTCCTGGTTCTGTGAGTCAGTACCTCTAATTTACCTTTACAAAATTATAAGTGTAACATTGGTGCTCAAATATGTTTATGGATCAGTTGAAGGGACTGGCATACTTATGGTTGTGATGGTTAAGCACATGATGCAAATGCATTATAATTCATTAAACTAGGTTTCTTGAAGTACCAAATTTAGGGGGTCATTATGATTGCGGAATTCCCGCATCCTCCGGGCCGGCGGAAGCCTCCACAGACCCACCACCAAATTAGGATGGCTGGTGGGTCTGATAATCTGTCCGCAGCTTTTCCGCCGCGGTCGGAAGGCGACCGCGGCGGAAAAGCACTAACATGTCTGGTGGTGTCTATCAGACACCGCCAGGCATATTAGGATGTCTGCAATTTTATGCTTTTCCACGGCGGCTTTTCCGCCGTGAAAAAGCATACGGACCTTCACTTCGGGGGCCCGTTGCGGGCCCCCTGGGTGAAGGGGTGGTGGGGGTGCACATGGGGGGTACCTATGGTACCCCCCTGCATTTGTGTGCACAATGCAGCAGGCACCGCGCGGTGCCTGCCGCTTTGTGCACGCAAATGCTGTGCATGCATTTTTTACATTGGGGCGGGTGCAGCTTGAAGCTGCACCCGCCGCAATGTTAGAGATAGAGGATGTGACCGCCACCCTGGCGGTCACATCCTAATCAGATAGGAGGGAACGCCGCAGCCTATGCGGACGTTCCCTCCTCCTCAGGGGTCGCGGACGGACTCAAGTCCGTCCGCGATCCTAATCGAACCCTTGATTTGTAAAATTCACTCTGAACAAAGCAAGGTTATCTTAGAGCCCCTATTTTACAGGTAACATCATACTGACGTGCCCTCCAGGTTATGGGAAATATACAGTTGTCCTGTTTAATCTCCTACATCTCAGCATAATACAAAAGAATAATGATACTGAGATACCTTTTTCTGAATACACCCTAAAAATATGGGTTATTTAAAGTGAATTTGCACAAGAACACAATCTAATATATAATATTTGGAAAGCAACTTTGCAAGTGCATTCAGAGAAAACACGTGTGAAGTTCCAAGTGGTCTGTGTTCAGGGCCGGACGGGGAACTGAAAGCAGCCCTGGCAAATATTGCCAGACCATCCCCTGTCCGGTGCATAGCGCTCGCGCGCCCTATCACCACTACGACCACTACTACAAAATGTTGGAAAAAGACAGACCAAAATGGTGCATTTTCCAGCACATTTTTCAACTTTCATCTTTCAAAGCACAGGAAATAGTAGATGAGTACCTTAGAGCACCAGGTTACCCAGTCACATGTACCCATAGACCTGCACCAAGCAAAACCAAGTGATTCCTTCACTTAAAATGTGCCAACCATAGTGCCACA
Organism: Lissotriton helveticus; assembly: GCF_964261635.1. Taxonomy (NCBI): domain Eukaryota; kingdom Metazoa; phylum Chordata; class Amphibia; order Caudata; family Salamandridae; genus Lissotriton; species Lissotriton helveticus. The sequence goes on along the minus strand of NC_136068.1, from coordinate 869,597,848 downwards.
GCGAGTGGCAAGCACACACCTGCCCCGGTCTAACCCTTTGTGGCCGGCAGTGGTGTCAGCTAAGACCTGGTGTTTGAACTGACCTTGTGGCAGCCACATCCCACTGGCGGCACTGTAGTGCACTCCACAACTAGGCCAAATTACCCTGCCAGGCCACAAACCGCTTAGCACAACCTCCAGAGCCATTGTGGAACACAGGCTCAGGTAGCACATGGATTTCTAGAGAACTGGCCTGGGATAAATCCTCCCAGGAGCAAGAGAGCTCCGGAGCCCCAGGCAGCTCTAGTGGGTGCAGATAGTGTCAGTCTGCAGTGAGTAACCACACTGGTGCAGGCCTGCACTGGTGGCTGTCAACTTTCTGCGTGGCCCGTGTCACTTAGTCTACAAGAGCCTGGTGTGCATAAAAGCTCTGTGGCAGCCCCACCCGCAGCCTACTGGCTGATCTGGTGCTGCGGGGCTGGGCAGCAGGCAACGGTGCCCCAATGGGGCAGACACTGCTCAGCGGTGCTGATGTTATCAGGATTGAACACGCAGTAGTATAGTAAAGACTTATACAGCGTCCTTGTTGGCTGTAATGTGTGCCTCACTCTCCTGATTTCTTGTGTTTTCCAGCAGTTTTAAGATCTTATCCTTTCTCATTGCTCAAATGGGTTCTGATATTTGTGTTGGCCTAGTCTTCATTACTTGATGTTGCTCCTCACAAAGTGTAACTCATAACCGCTGAAATGTCCCTCATAATTACAGTGAAATTATGAAAATGACACACTTAACAATCTGAAACCTTGGCAGCTATGTCATCAGGATACACAAGGATACATAACAACAGCAGCTCCCGGGCCTGGGCCAGCCCCATTGCTTTAGTAGCACCTCCATCAGTCTCACTTCCACTCCCATCGCTGCCTTGCATGATGAACCTACAATGTAGGGTCATCACTGCCCAGTGCATTATTCGGAAAAGAGAGTGTGTGTCTGGTTGATGGTGCAACATGCTGTCGCGTTGGCAGGAGTATAGTGGATGGGAGGAAGTTAAAAGGGCCCTTTAAGTTTGGAGTGTTGTGACTCCTTCACGCTGTGATAAACTACTAAATAGGTATTATTCACATGTAGACAAAATTAAAATGGCGGTTTTCTTTGTTGGTTTTTTTTCTTATTTTTTTTATAAAGTCTTCCAAAAGCTGAGTTCGTTGGAAGACACCCTTTACCCTTCACTCTTTGACAAGGCCAGGTAAAAGGTACTACTATCAATAAAGACAGCAGCATCATTTAGTGTGCACCAAATGCCCAAACCTAAAGTTAGTTTTCTATAAAAGGATACGCATAATTACTGTGCATGTAAATTGCATAGAGCTACCTATCCAGTACTGTGCCACAAAAACATGCCCCTCCGTTGCTGTGTAACTTTTCTGTCTTTGCTGTGTACCCCGTGCTAGCGTCATAAGACGCTTTTGGATCCAAATGTATTTGGTATGTAAACACAAGGCTACAGTTTTTAGGTTCACTAGTTAACAGCTTTGTAAGAATAAACACACTAGTGTTTTGCCAGAAATGAAAGTATTCACTCATTTGCAGAAAAGAGAGCAACGTTTGTACTGAATGAACTCCATTTTTTGTTCACAGTCGATACATACATAATGGTGTCATAGATGTGTTTTTTCTTGCATTTTTAACATATGAAATCAGTGTGTGAACTTTAAACCCATTTAATCCTGGTTTCTTACAACCTCTCAATGTCTTCAATGTTCAGAATAAACGCATTTGTTTTATACATCATCATCATGCGAGCCGATTCCACGACGGGAGTGGGACTGCTATAATTTCAACTTAAGCCAGCCAGGTGACATTCACCGGGACACTTACTTTACACACTGGTGGAGGCCAGGCGCCTCGGGCAGTGGTCAGCGGCCTATGCACTCAGCACTCTACTCTGTGTGCGGCCAGTCTGCAGTGCTTGCGACGTGTGTGTGTATCAGGCAGAAGTTATACGTGCACAGTTGCGCACTAGTATTCTATGCATAATGCAGGCAGGCGAACTTGGGGAGGGGGCGCAGATCATTGGTCAGACTCGTACGTCGCGATGAGTTGGACCAATGATCTGCGCCCCCTCCCTAAGTTCGCCCGCCTGTCTCGCGCGGCCCCGGCCTCACTCTGTGCGATGATTAGGTCTCTCTCTGGTGGTCAATTGGTGATGCTGACGCACCTGGCGGTCATCGATCACTCCCTGTATGCCTGGTCACAAGTTGTTGTGGCATTGTGCATGGAGCCGAAAGTGTACGCGGTCTGCGCGCACCCAGCGCACACACACTAGTAAATTAAATCACCCGTCCACACAGTCAGGCAGGCCAGTAAGTTACTGGCCTGCCTGGATGGGTGAATTAAAATAAATCGGCCCCAGCAACAAAACCGGCCCCCTCTGAAAAAACCGGCTCCCACCTCATCCAGCCTTCCTGGTATTGCCCAGTGCCCGGAATCACAAGTCCAGCCCTGTCTGTGTGTTCTCAACATTTTCAATGGTGACTGGTTACATCTCCCCTGCCAACATCCATGCAGCCACCACTTTTCTAAAATCGCAATTGGTGAAAATCCAACAACTTGAAGCCTGATGGAGCTACCTGGTTTAGCTATAGGGGAGATGGGCCGTGGATTCCCTCGGTCGTCATCTACCCAGTCGGTCTTTAGACAGACTTCCTTTCGTCTCTCCTTGTTGTCTCTTCCCTTGTCCTCCCTTTCTCACCTCCCCTGCCCCCTCCACTACTTTTCTCTCTCTTTTCTCTCCTCTCCTAACTGTATTGCCTATTTTTTGATGTATTGCGTAATTGTTGATCTTTTTCTGTTACATTGTTGATTCTCATGTAAAGCGCTCTGATACCTTCGGGTCCAGCCAGCGCTATATAAAACTCTTTTAAATAAATAAAAATAAAAAATAAGTGTCTATGGCTTTTTTGTATGGCTGTATATTCCTTTTGCCAGCACAAGTGCCCACACATTCGAAAGTGAGCTAGTATTTAGACTTACAGTGATCTGAGAGGTGCATTGAATAAAGATCAACATTGAAGGATATGGAACAAAGTTACCAACCCATACATATGGAATATAATTTCTGCCTTCTTCTTGTGGAACTATATCAGTTTCAATAGTTTTCCACTACAGTTTTTCTTTCCCTCTTGGTGCTGTGGCGTTTTTGTATGAACACTCAGAAGTCTTAAAAAAATATATAAACAACCCAAACAGGGATAATGCATTCTTTGTCTACCATGTATTTAAACTATTATAACGTGAAACGATGGCCCTACAACAAATCCGTTTGTCTGGAGGTAGCATTGATCTTCGTTGGTAGTCATAACTCTGAGCCAAAGAGATTGCAGTAAGATATACTTTACTTTTATGAGTAGTCAGTGGAACCTTGGTTTATTTAAACCTTGAATCACATTTATATCCTTGACAAATTTCCCTCCAACCACAAGGCCAGCAAGTTCCTTCCATCCCCATAGTACTCGTAATGATAATTTGTTCCCCCACAGGAGTCAGCATTGTTCAGTACTGTGATGTTCAATAAAATGAATAGTTAAATCACATTCGGTTACAAGAAATATATTGGGGCTGATTCATAAAAACATTTATTAGCATACAAAATAGTATTAAAGGGCTAATTTTTCACACTTTTTGGCATATTTAATTTACTCACATGTCCCTAATGAATGGCACCACCTGTACCAAGGGTTTGTAAATTAAATGCTACAAATGGGCTGTAGCACTCGGTGTGCCACCCATTAACGCAGCACTCTAAAACATGCCCCATGCCTGCTGCTGCAGCCTGTAGTGCAGTGATAAACTACCATTTAGACCTATCAAAATAATCAGTTTGTTTTTCCAAAACCTCCCTTTTAAGTAACTTATAGCTCAACCCTAAGGTAGGCCCTAGACACTCAAAGGGTAGGGTGCATGGTACTTAGAATGATGACATGTGTATTTAAGTTTTTCATGTCTTGGCAGTGGAAATCATCTGAAGTCATGTTTCACTGTAGCAAGGCTATCTCTCCCATAGATTAACACTAGGTTACCTTATTGCACTTAATAACTAATAACTTACGTTTGGGAACAGATAGAGGAACACATTTTCATTTATTTCATGTGTAAATTAGAGTGCTCTTTAAAGGTAAAGTCGGATTTTAAGGTGCTGTTCTGAGAATGCCACTTTTGGAAAGCTGCCTTTTTTCGGCCTAAACAAAAATGGCACTACCTGCCAGTGTCCATGGCCACATGACTGTGAACAGCTCTTCTGCGATGTGTTGTGTATTCCTTTCAGACTTTGGGACAAAGGGCCTTGAGTGTGGGGCAGAGTGTTCCTCTCCTAACAGGACGCCCTGGGGGGGTTGTAGCCAGCCCTTCCTTAACTTCAAAGGGTAGCCTCAGGGCCATGACAACCCATATCTGGTGTCTAAGGGCTGCATGTCCTGCCACTGACAAATGCAGAGGACACCTAGGCTCACCTGCCATGTGTCACCCTGGACAGCATGGAACCAATCCCAGAAAAGGGGAAAGACTGACAAAGGGGTCATCTCCCACCCACAGGTTGGTACTGGGTTTAAGAACAGTTTTTTTGTTGTTTAGGCCGAAAAAAGGCAGCTTTCCAAAAGTGGCATTCTCAGAACAGCACCTTAAAATCTGACTTTACCTTTAAAGAGCACTCTAATTTACAAATGAAATAAATGAAAATGTGTTCCTCTATCTGTTCCCAGAATGGGGCATGTTTTGGAGTGCTGCTTTAATGGGTGGCACAACGAGTGCTACAGCCCATTTGTAGCATTTAATTTACAATAGTACCTCATAACTTCTCATCAAAACACTCCTTTTCTGTAGCAGTGAATTTAGCTAGTATTTAGACTTGCAGTGATCTGAGAGGTGCATTGAATAAAGATCAAAATTGAAGGATATGGAACAAAGTTACCAACCCAAACAGGGATAATGCAAGGACTGCCCTGATGTCTGAAGAAGGAATCTGTACCTACTTGCCTTGAACCCCGGCTTTCCTAAAGTGACTCCAAGGGTCAGTTGGCTGCCCTCTTGTTTGAGCTACAGGGACATAACAAACATCCAGGGGCCTCCCTGTGACTGCTCAGTTGACCAGCACCAACTGGAAGTGCTTGGACCTGCCTGAGCCATGCTGCTGGCCTCTGTTGGAGTGGGTCCTGATTCCCAAGAGGTGCACCACAGACCCTGGACCCTTGTTTGATGTCATAGTGTCCTCTTACCTCCTCAAGACCAAGTTAAAGGTGAAACTCCAGTCATTTTGAGCTTTTTGTGACTGCGAGTGGAGGCTTTGCACCAAGAAACGATGTTCGCCAATATGAAGCTCCAGCGCTGATCTGCTCTTCGCTTTAGCGATGATCACCCGCATCAGCAGTGACCACCATGTGACATGCTAAGGCGAAGCTCCAATGATGACATCTTTGTGTCAAGATCGGCCTCCTTGCAGCCTCCAAAAACAAACAGCTCCAGTCGAGACTCCTCTTGTTGAGTTGGACTTTGTCCCTCTATACGACTCAAGCTCCAGTGTGGTTGGCCAAACCTGTGACTTGGACCCAGTCCAGTGTGACCAGATACATGCTAGTTGCACTTTGTGCTTTTTGGCGCTATTTTCACCCAAAAGTGTCAAACCTCCTAACCCTGGTTCAACTTATTTGATATTTGTTCATATGGTATCCGTTTATTTATTAAAATGAACCCTATTTTTTTTAATTGGTTTGAGATGTTTCTTGTGTAATGTTGTCACTTAAATACTTTTTTGAGTGCTGCATAAATACTTTACACGTTACCTCTAAAGTAAGCTTGATTGCTTTTGTGCCCAGCTACCAGATGGTTACCTCTCTCAACTAATAACCCAATTGCATGCAAAACCAAAAATGACTAATATAATAAAAGTATTAACACAAATGATTTAAATGTTATGACTCCCATTCGCAGAGATTTTCATGAAACTTGATCTTGGAGTACTCTTGGAATTAAGTTGAAATTTCAGAGCATTCCAGGAGTATGTCACATGTATTCACAGCAAAATCTTTGTGAATTAGACGCCTTCCGGCAAATCTCAAAATCATTTCCATGGAGGGAAGCAGAAAGCTCTGCATGCAAAGTGTGATCCTGAATAGTAAAGTCATGTCAATTTATACATTTGTGCATAGATTTCACAGACGAGTGCAGAAGTGAGAAGAGACTATTCTACACAAGGAAGTGACATATTATTGTGCAGATTTCCTTTCAGAGTGCACAACCGTATTAGTGATTCTCAAAACGTAGTGTCACCCTCGTAAAATGATGTACTGACTCATACTTATTCATGTGAGTAAACCATCTCCCAGGAGGGGGCCATTCTAGGTGGCCATTGTCCTCAAGGGAGGGAATGCCCTGGATGGTTTGGGAAAAGCCACATATTTACTTGTTTATTGGTAGTTCAGCACTTCTCCACACTTCAATCCGACCCATCGAGCGTTCAGACATGTACTCCAGTCTAGGGCAGGGGTGATTTATTTTCCAGGATGCGAGGAGGGAGAGGTCCTAAAAGGTGTGGAGGCTCATGGGAGAGGGAATCCACATTAAAAACTATTTTCCTTATGCGGGTCGGTTCAAAGTGCATTTCCAGTAATTAAGGACATGTTTCCACGCATAAACATACACTATGTATTTTATTATTATTTAATCCCACGCATGCACAATGTGTGCAATGCAAAGTCTCCACAAACTATGGCTTACATACAACAGGCGCTCAACAGAAATCTTTGTAAATACTACGTTTTACACACATGCTCCTACAATCTAGGGAACAAATGTAATGTAAAAGGAGTGTGCCGCGTAATTCAGAATTAAAAAATGTTTTTGACAATCAGGGCCTCGGACCAAAATTATTTTCAGGGACCAAATGCCAGAAAGGTGTTTTTTTTGTGTGGTAATTGACTCATTGCACGCCCCTGAATTTTAGGAGATTAAATGACGTATCCGCATAAAATCTAGTTAGCAGATTCTTATTCCCGCAAAATGGTCAGATCTCGCATCAGGTGGATAGATGTTTAGCTAATTTACAGGATAATATTTTTATTATGCCTATCACTAATCGGCATACTGAAGCCATACCTATACATTAACAAAAACTCCCTTTTTGAGCCTAATGTACATTTTGTAAATTAGTATTTGGTTTATTCATCGCTGGGCAAATTAAGCAATTCACAATCATGGGTGAGCTTCAACAGCGTATCTCAATAGTGCATCTCAAACTTTTGATTGCCTTTTGATGATAAAGCTGTCTATTTTTATTAAAAAATGATTACCTCTTTTAGCTCAGTGATCAGTAATGCAAGCAGCTGGCAATAATATTGCAAAGCTCAGGGCTCAATATTATTTGTGTACAAAAATATTTCAGATCTTCATGATGCTCCGCGCAGTGAGAAATGAGTCCAATCAACTCAGCCGGGAGCAAAACAGGAAAGTGGCAGGAATGGCTGAAAAAGATTTATGGAGCATTTCTCTGTGGCGTACCTTTGCATTGTATAGCAAGATAAGGCAGTTGTGCCTGAGACAGGCGTATAAATGAGCAGATCCTCTTTGCTTTTTTATGCACGTTATGCACCGGCACTCAAGCAGGCCCTGCTATCGCGCCTGAAAATGCTGCAAAGAGCATTACGTGTAACAGGAGGAATATCGTCCATACTAATGGCTATTGACGGCGCAGATGGCTTTTCAAACCCGTTTACTGTGCTCTTCAGAACAACATCTTCCTACGAGTAGCTCAGGACTTACAAATGTAGGGGCAGATTTACGAGTCCCTTGCGCCACGTTTACGCCGCTGTTGCGTCTCGCAAGGCGGCGTGAACGTGGGCATCCCTACGAGGCATTTACAACGTGACGCATCTATGGAGATGCGTCACGGTGTAAGGCCCTGCGCCACATGAAACCTGCATCAGGTTTCATGTAGGCGTTCCGGTGCAGGGTGTGGCGTTCCGTCGCAGGAACGCCCCTGGAAAGTGACTCAGTGAAATCTACAAGATTTCACTGAGTCACTTTCCCAAAGCTGCTACGTCAATTCCTTACGCCTGCTTGAAGCAGGTGTAAGGAGTGACGCACCATGTAATGTATGGGTGGCCCCTGTGCATTGCAGGAGTTGCGTCGCGCTTGCGACGCGACTCCAGCAACGCGCCGCCCGTAAGCCAAAAGATGCATCACGCATCTGCCCTTCCTTGCACCATGGGTGGCGGAGCTGTGGCGCACAATAACTGGCGCATCCCTGGGGATGCGCCAGTTATTGTAAATCTGCCCCTCTGTGATTTCCATGTGTATGTTGGTTAGAGAGAGGTTGTCTTTCGTAGGGATGAATCCAAAGGTAATGTATGTATCGATAAGCCTTTTAGATTTTGCAAAAGCGTTTGAGATAGAACAGAAACAGTGAATCTATTGAGTATGAATCAATTTAATGAAGTTGGGTAGATGAAGTAATAATAGATTTTGACCAAATGAGCAATGTTTAGGCCACCAGGGACTTAATTTACCATGGGCCTCATCATTATTTTGTTACCAAGCCATAGTAGGCGACTTTCTAAGCCAGGCCACCTCTCAATTCATTCTGCTTACTCAGATAAGAGGCAACAAAACAAGCTCGCAGGCATCTATACTGAAATTATGAGCTCATATCACGTGCAATCGAGCACACTACAAGCCAGTAATGCATCATTACCAAACTGGGCAATGAATAAACAAATAATGTTTCTTGCATGATGCAGAGAAGGGCCATTTGGATGATATGGCTTGGCAAGAGGGGCCTTTTACCAAGCCCATCATCAGTTGTACATGAAATGGTTTTACAGTGTGCATCCTAAAATCATGTTTTTAAAAGCACAGTATGCAAACAAGCAATCACAACATTTGGGGGAGGGGGGTCAGCATCCCCATCCCCTACAATCTTTCTTTTCAGGTATCATGGGTACCACTTAGCCAGCGTACTTTTGCAAAACCAACAGGTGTGGTATCAGCTGCCAGCCATTTGGCGTTGTTATTGCTTGCTTTGTTTTGTGATGGTTTATACAAAATTCTATTGTTCAAAATTCTATTGTTGAGGAATCTGTCAGTCCCTTGTCAATGAAACAAAAAAGAAACATGGTCTTAAACGGCGCACAGTACCAAAGTAGTCCCTGGCACATAAGGAACTACTTTGGTGTGGATATGTTCATTGTGAAATAGTGGAATTCCATCACTCACAGTGAAAGTAGCCAATGGCAGAGGCAGGCTTACAAATTGCCCCAGGCTGTTCTCAAAGAAAAGAAAAATGTGAATGACACAATAATAGACCTGGTAATGAAGAGGATTGGCTGAAAGCCCCTATAAGAAGAATATTGCGCATATTATTATAGTACAATCAAAAGGTCTTGGCTGATGACAGACCACATGAGTATATCATATATATAATTTTAGTAAAATCAAAAGGTCTTGACTAAACACCAGAACTAAAAAAATTAGAGTCATCTGCTTTGGTGTGGCTTTAATCTGTAGTAACAAGATTAGTGAGTGCTGACAGCATTAGTTTGCAAATTGGAACGGAAAGATGATCTAAGCATGTTATTGTATTACTAATCAATAACAGCTCCGAAAGTGTTCTTCCTAAGAGCTTCAATCCGCTCTGCTTCCCTTCCTGTCGGAGGTATCAGGAGCTATAACCCTAGAAGTGGGCTATAGATAGCAAGGCAGAGTTTCTGTTTCAATGACACCCGCATTGAAACAGGCATAGGAGGTGCAGCAGCAGTCAGAAAGGCGTCTGCTCATTCCGTAATTGCTCAGTTTCAGCTGCCACCGTAAACATTGGTAAATGGCTGCGTTCTTGCATAGTATAGAGTGGGTGGAAACTTGTTTGCCGTGAAATTATTTTCCACTTTACCAGCTTGTCTGTTACTATCATCTTTAATTGAATGATTGATGTCTGTTACTGCTATTTTTATTCCAGTGCATTAATCAGAGGCACGTTGTCAGTTTATTTAGTATTTGAAAGGCAGCATCTGATCCGAAGGTATAGTCATTATACATAAAGTCGGGTTCTCTTGATGCTGAATTTTTTTTATGATAGTTGACGTCAACATGTGTGGTTGAGGTTGTGATTAAATGATACGTGTGACCTGTGGTCTGTTTCAATGACAGTTTTTGGTTCTTCTCTTTTTGGTAATGATTTCTTTTTGTGAATATTATCTGTGACTCCGAGGGCTCAAGATAGATAGTGGTTGAATGGTTTTATTTATGTATTTTTTTATTCTTTTCCTTTTCTGAAACATGCCTGAGAAACCTTTCCACTTTGGTATTTTTATCATTTTTGCTTTTAGGTAAGGTAGGTTTGACACTGCAATGTCCTAGGACTATGCGGATGAACACTGTGAGATCTGTATTTTCAATCTGCGTACTAGCTGGTGAATGTGTAGCATGTGCAAGTTTGTGTGGTGTCATTGGCACAATAATGCATCCCTGGGGCCTCATTTATGAGAAATGACGCATCGCTGCGTGAAAGCAGCGATGCGTCACTTCTCAGTGCGACCTCCTTGCGACATGATTGATACGTCATATTTATTGTATGACGCATCATGTCGCAAGGAGTTACAGATACGTCAGTATTTCTGACGTATCTGTAAGCGCAAAAGTCACGCATTGCTGGAATGTGTCACAAAAGTGACGCAACTCCAGCAATGCGTCCTTTCACAAGGGGAAAGCCCCATGTGAAATGTGCTTGCGTCAGTCTTACGCCTGCTGTAAGGCAGGCGCAAGATTTTTACGCAACAGCGTCCTAAAAGTGACGCAGTGAAATCTCATAGATTTCACTGCGTCACTATTACGAGGCTTTTTGCGGGGGAACGCCCACTCTGCATACATTATACCTGACGCAGGTATAATGTAGCGCAGGGGTTTACAAAGTGACGCATCTGCTTAGATGCGTCACTTTGTAAATAGTGCGCAACAGGAGGCATGTTTTACGCCGCCGATGCGTCACAAAAAGTGACGCATCGGAAGCGCAAAACTGACGCAAGGCCTCATAAATGAGGCCCCTGGTGCCTACGAACAACGCACATATTTGATATCCTAACATGAAGGAGAACCAGCCATGGTGAAGTACAGCCATCTCGCCACAGTCCAGAATTAACGCTGCTGTTGGATCCCTTGCCCATACCCCGACCTCAGAGAGTTCCTCTTTCCTAAACTATTAACAAACAAACAAAAAAACACAGCACCCGAAAGCCGCACAACTAAATAAGAAAACTAATGCTCCACAGCTGTACCAGAAACCTGTTACCTCAAAGAAGTGTGAGAATAACGAGTACCTTGGTGAGCATGGGGATTCATGCCAGCATAGACACCAAGGGGCATATTTACAAGCCCCTATCACCACAGGAACGTCACTTTTAGTGATGTTCCTGTGTTGATATGCGCTTCACCTTATATACAAGGCAGCGTTAAGCCACTTAACGTGGCTTAACGCTGCCTTGTAGATAAGGCCCCCTCTCATGCTATACTTTGCGTGAAAGGGGTGCGCAATGTGTGTTACGGTGGGCGTTCCACCACAACACCCATTGATTTTTATGCTGCGTCATATTTACAAGAGCGGCATAAATATGGGGCAGCGCCAAAACTAAGACCAGGGAAAACCTGGTCTTAAACAGGTGAAATGAGGAGAAATGTTTAATTCCTCCTCCTTTTTGCTGTTTCCAAGTGTGTTGCGTTGTGCAACACACATAGAAAGAGCACAAGGCCTTTGATTGTTTATGTGCAGGAAGGTGTCCCTTCCTGCACATAAACAATCAATAAAACAAAAATGACGTTTTGCAACATCTCTGTGGCTGCATTAAGCAGCACCCATAGAGGTTCCATAATGCCATTAACAGATTGTGTATGTGCAGGAAAGAACACCTTCCTGCACATACACAATCTTCCCCTCAACGCATACACCGCAAGGGTGCCTGCGTTGGCTTAGGTTGCTAAATTTAGCACCAGCACAGGGGGAAACGCAGGGCTGCACCATATTGTTATAAATATGGTGCAGCCCTGCATTTCAGATGTGGGGGAGAGTGGTGTTAAGCCAAGGAGGCTAACTCCACACTCACCACTTCTCCAGTAAATATGCCCAAAATTCCTCTTTAAGGGTAACAGTCATATGCAAAGGAGACAACAGCTTTTCCTCAATTCATGTCATGATTGAAGATGCTTAGCTTATAAGGCCTTAGAAGGACATGATAACTGCAACACTGATGTGATGGCAAATACTGTTCCTCCACTAAGGCACTCTTTTGGAAAGCTGCATACTGTACTAATATATTTACAGGTTGTTTGATGGTGGGTACATTAACAGACTATACCTTTTTTGCCTTTAATTACCACATTACCCTCTGAAGTAAGACATTAGAAGCCAATTGTGGTATCACTACACACTACTCACGTGGGAAACATCCAGATCACCATGATCTGATCCTCATTCATTCTCATTGGGCATCATGAACTCATTTAATTAGAGTCCTCAGGATCCCGCTGCTCACAATGATCTATAGAGAAGTATGTAGGAGTGAGTGTAACTCGCACAATTTGCTGTAGCCTAATTATGTGAAAGTATAGCAAGATTGCGTAAGATGATATGGAATCATGTGAGGAGTGTAACCCTGTATTTTAAGCTCTTCTCTTAGAACAAAATGCACTGTTTCATTCAGAATGAATCCAATTATGCAAAAAAATAGTGCTAAATGCAACAGAACAGGAATAGCAGCAGTCAGCAGCTGCTCCTGCTCTGTTCCTGTGCCCTTAGGTAGGCTTTCTTTCCCCAAATGATTTCTATTATGAGAATGGGCATAATCGAGTCATTTTTGGTCATTTTGCATCACAAGATTAATGAGAAATTATCAAAATGACTCCTGTTAGACCTGGCATCTTTGGCGTGGTTTCCCCTATCTTTTTGCCTCTACCTCCTGTAATTTTTATGCTGTGCTGGATTTCGTTTTTGCTGGTTTAGATGCTTTGGACACTCATTTACTGCTGATCAGTGCCAGAGTGTAAGTGCTCCCTGTGTAAATTATTATTCTGATTGAATATACATGTTTGGCATATTTGTATCACCATGAAGTCCCTAGTAAAGTGCACTGGGTGTGCCAGGGCTGGTGATGACAAATGCTACTAGTGGGCCTGCAGCACTGATTGTGCCACCCACAGGAGTAGCTCTAAATGGTGTCTCAGGCCTGCCACTGCAGTGCCTATGGGCAGTTTAGAACTGCCATGTCCTCCTGGTCAGTGTCCCCACTGACCAGGCCTAACCCTTCCCTTTTTGTGCACATCAGTCACCCCTATGGAAGGCCCAAGGTACCCCCTGGGCAGGGTGCAGTGTATGTAAAAGGTAGAGCATGTACTAGTGCAGGTGACATGCTCTGGTAGTGAATGGCAGCTATTTTCGTTTTTCACTACTGTAAGGCTATCTTGCTCCACAGGTTAACATGGGGGATGCTGGCTACAGTGGTTAACAGCATTTCTTCCCATAGGAACAAGATAGGACATAAGTATCTAGTATCCCTGAGCTCAGAATTTAATAACACATCTTTTAGGAAAGGTTGTTTTTAAATCCTGTGTTTGAGAACAGCACTTTTAGAAAGTTGTTGTTCTCTTGTCTAACCCTTCTGTGTGCCTGGGCCTGTTTGTGTATTGACTGTCTGGTTTGAGAGTGACAGGGGCTGGGGGATTCCCCAGTAGGCTGGATGAGTCAGCACTAGGCTGAATGACTGCAATTGCAACTGGAGTGGTGGGAGGAGTTAGCACCTGGGCTGAATAGGGCTGTGCCTGCCTTCCACAAAGCTGGCTCCACCCCCCTGCTGGGCGGCTGAGGACCCTGCCCCTCACTCTGAAAGGAAAGATGCAGCCAGCAAAACAAAGTGCTCAGGATCCACCCAGAACTGGTTCAGACCGGGCTCAGGGCCCACATGCACCCAGAGAACAAAGACTTTAGTGGTATAAGTACAGGACCCCTGACAACAGAAAATTAGATCATCCTGGAAATCAAGAAGGAACCTCTGCCAAGGAGAAAGCTGAAACTGAAGAAGGAAGATTGTCCTGCTGTTGCTCTGCTGGACTGACCTGTTGCTTTGCTGCCAAGGAGAGGGGAAGGACTTTGCTGCTGAGCTGTGTCCCCTGTCTTGAAAGGAATCTCCAAGGGCCTGAGAAGAGCTGGCTCCCTGTTTTGAAGTCTCAGGAACAAAAGGACTTCACCCCCAGCTTCCCTGAACTCTGCTGAGAGAGTTCTGTCCTTCCTAGAGTGCTTGATCCAGTTGTGGGGCCTCTGGAAGTTGTACCTGAGCTGGGAAGCTTGAAACTAAGCTTGAGTGACTTTTGAATCTGAAAAGTGTCGCATCGCTCGCTTGCAGAGCGCATCCCCGACAGTGCGAGAAGTTTCCCGCCGCTACGGAGGTCGAGATCGTCGCAGCACCTGACGCCGCTGCCAGAGACGTCGCATCCTTCATTTGCGGGACGCACCAGACCGGTGCGGGAGAATCGAACATCGCTGCGAGTATCGTCGCAGAGCCTGTCGTCGCTGGGTGAGATCGCCGCACCGCTTGCTTGCGGACCGCATCACGTCGCTGTGAGCATCGTCGCAGAATCAACGCATTGAGGAGCTGCGAGAGAGAGGATCCCCGCTGGACCGCGCATCGTCACCCCGGAGATCGTCACAGCCCCTACGAGATCGTCGCATCGTGCCTTTGCGAGAACAGACTTCCTACGGAACCTACGCACCGGAATCCATACAAGTGGCCTTCCTCCCCATACAGACCGGATTCGTCGCAACACGCCCGCTGCTGCAGCGGGGCTGTCGCATCGCCTCCCCAGGGTCTAGGAGCAACGCATCGCTTGTTTTCCACCGCACCAGCTTCTGCTTTTGGAACTTTATTGCAACTAAAAGGTACTCGGAGTAAACGTGACGCAACTGTGAACTTTTCACGCATCAGTAGAGAATTCTATCACAACGTAGAGAATTCTAACGCAACCTTAAGAACTCTTTTTGAAACCATATTCTTGAACTGTGTATGTTGGATTTTTGTCGTTTTGGTCTTGTGTAGTTTAGATTAAAAATACCTTTATTTTTCTAAACTGTTGTGGAGTCAGTTTGTGGTGTTTTCACTGTGTTACTGTGAGTGTTGGTACAAATACTTTATGCATTGCCTCTGGTTAGCCTAGACTGCTCGTGCCAAGCTACCTAGAGGGTGAGCAGGGGTTATCTCAGAGGGTTATCTCCTTGCCCTGACTAGAAGCAAGGGTCCCTATTTGGACAGTGGTACCTACCTCTGCCAACTAGAGACCCCCAGATCTAACATTGGTGGTCAGGCGGTGGGATTTGAACTTGTATTTGTACTTGACCCACAGTAATTGGTGTACATCACTAGTGAGTGCAGACCACTACGCCACCGCATACTACTGGTTTTTGGTTTTGATTTTCTATTTTTGAGTAACTCTTCAATACAGCATGTCTTTGCATGGGAAGGCACCCAGTAAGGAGGCAGAAGTGGAGATGGAGTTTGCCTTTGGAGATTTGTATTCATACAAAGTTGAGCAACTTAGGAAATTCTGCCTTGAGTTTGAGTGCCCCATAAAGAGCGCCTACAGAAAGGAGGAGCTGCAGAAAATCTTGAAGGCCCATTGGGAGGCACAAGAGGGAGAGGATGATGTGGATGTAGAAAACAGTTTTCAAGTCACAGATTTGCCAGTGGGCAAAGTAGGTGCAGGAACTGGCAGCAACCATTCCAGCAGGGGCCTCTCCCCAGAAGAGTTACAAGAAAATCAGAGAGTAAGAGAGTATGAGTTGGAAATCATGAAAATGAAAATGAAGCAATTGGAAGTAGAAAAGGCGGCGGAGGAGAGCAAAAATGCCCGTGCCTTAGAAGAGAAGAAATTGCTTTTGGCTCATGAGTTGAGCATGAGAGAACTGGATCTTAAAGCCAAGGAGGTGGATGCCAGTTCTAATGGTGGCAGCGCGTAGCCAGTGCATGGGGGTAAAGTATATATTCCCAAGGACCTGGTACAGAATTACCATAGGGGTGAGGATATTTATGCCTGGTTCACTTCGTATGAAATTGCATTGAAGATGAATGGTGTGCCTGATCAGCATTGGGGGGCGGGCCTGTGGAAACATTTTGAGGCTTCTGGGAGGAGTGCTCTAGAGCCCTTAGAATTAGCAGGTGCCATGACCTACCCCAATATGAAGGAGGCCTTATGTCTCAGGTATGGCCTTACCCCAGAGCAGTACAGACTGCAGTTTAGGAACTCCAAGAAGAGAGAGTCTGAGACTTGGATGGAGTGTGTGAATTCATACTCGCGTGCACTGGAAGGTTGGATGAAGGGCAGTAAAGTAACTGATTTTAAGGGGTTGTTGCATTTAATCAGTTGGGAGCACTTGAGTAGTCTTTGTGTTCCAGAGCTGCGCCAGCATCTTTTAGACAGCAAGCTGACAGACCCCATTGAGCTTGCTAAGGAGGCGGACCGCTGGACCAGTACCAGGGTCCACAGAGGAATTGTGGGTACCACAGCCAAAGGTGGGCAGGGTCCCCAGCAGAAGAGTGGGGGGGACAAGGGTAACCAAAAGGAGTTCTCAGAAGGGCCCCAAAATAGTTCCCAGGGAAAGGAATCCCAACCCCCCAAACCTAAACAGCCATGGCCCTCTAAGGGCAGGCGGGACAATAAAGACAACAGGGGTCCACCTACCTGCTATCACTGCAATGAGGTGGGCCACATTGCTCCAAAATGTCCCAAGAAGAAGCAAGCACCCACTGGTGCCCCCGCCCCAGCGTTAGCTAGTGTAGCTTTGGGAGGGGATTTGGTTTCTAGTGATTGGGGGGAGCTAGCAGTTATGACCCTTGTCTCTCTAGGAGACCAAGAGGTGGTCCAAGAAACCTTACTGCCCTCTAACACTAAGAAATATGGGCAGAAGGTGATCATCAATGGGAGGGAGATTGAGGCTCTAAGAGACACAGGAGCCAGCGTGACATCCGTGAGGTGTCAGTGGGTGTCTGAAGAGCAAATCATCCCTGGTGTACTCCGCCCTGTAGTGGCAGCTGACAGTTCAGTGCGCTTCAGCAAGCTGGCGCGTGTTCCCTTTGAATGGGGGGGAGTCCCTGGTCTTTTTGAGGTAGTTGTCAGTGATACCTTGCCTGTAGACTGTCTGTTAGGTAACGACCTGGAGAGTTCTCCATGGAAGGATGTAGAACACAGAACTCACTTGGAGATGTTGGGTTTGCCTGCGTGGATCTGTGTGTCCACACGTGCTATGACAGCCAGTAGGGGGGAGTCAGCAGAACTGGAGCCTGAAACAGTGGCCCAGAGACCTGCCAGGAGAGGAAGAGGCAGAGGGCGTGGAAAACCAGCCCCAGCCGTTCCCACGGTCCAGGAGGAAGCAGAACCTGAGGGGGATGCCCTGGAACCTACAGGGGAACAGGTAGCCGAACTGGGAGACTTGCCTGAGCTGACCCATTGGCAGCAGGAAGGTGGTCCCTCCAGGGAGGAATTCTGCAAGGTGCAGAAGGAGTGCCCTTCCCTCATGGGTCTGCGGCAACAGGCTGTAGATCAGGCAGCAGGTGGAGCAGCCAGAGATCACTTCATCTACTGGGAAGATAACTTGTTATATAGCGAGCCTAAGTTTGTTGAGCCCGGTGCAGCCCGTGTGCTGGTGGTACCCGAGCGCTTCAGAAACTTCCTAATGGGTCTGGCTCATGACGTGCCTCTTGCAGGACATCTGGGGCAAGACAAGACCCTAAACAGGCTTGTCACCCACTCCCACTGGCCCCAGATGAGAAAGCACGTTGGTTCCTTTTGCAGATCTTGCCAAACCTGTCAAGCCAGTGGCAAGACTGGAACAAAGTTGAAGGCACCCCTTCAACCCTTCCCAGTAGTGAGCACCCCTTTCGAGCGGGTGGGCATAGACATTGTAGGGCCCCTGGACCCCAAGACAGCCTTAGGCAACAGGTTCATCCTGGTCTTGGTGGACCATGCCACCCGGTACCCGGAAGCAGTCCCTTTCAGGACAATCACAGCACCCGTGGTGGGCCGTGCATTGATGGGGATCTTTTCCCGTGTGGGGTGGTCTCCGACCGGGGTACCAACTTCATCTCTAAGTACATGAAGTCTCTGTGGGAGGAGTGTGGGGTAACTTATAAGTTCACCACTCCTTACCACCCTCAAGTAAATGGGTTGGTTGAAAGGTTCAACCGGACCCTGAAAGGTATGATTATGGTCCTAGCGGAGCCCATGAGACGCAAGTGGGACGTCTTGTTACCATGCCTGTTGTTTGCCTACAGGGAGGTGCCTCAGAAGTCCTTAGGGTTCAGTCCCTTTGAACTCCTGTATGGCCACCCTGTTAGAGGACCTCTCTCACTGGTGAAGGAGGGTTGGGAAAAGTCCTGTGGGAAAACCCCCCAGGATGTATTCAGCTATGTGCTGGCCATCCGCAACCAGACACAACGCTTCAGGAAGCTCGCTCAGGCGAACCTGGAAGCAAGCCAGGAAGAAATGAAAAGATGGTATGACCAGAATACCACTTTGGTCGAATTTCAACCTGGGCAGAAAGTGTTAGTGATGGCACCAGTGGAGCCTTGTGCGCTCCAAGACAAGTGGACTGGGCCATATGAGGTGGTGGAAAGGAAGAGTGAGGTAACCTACCTGGTTAACCTGAGGACTCCCAGGCAGCCCCTGAGAGTCTTGCATGTGAACCGCCTCAAACCACACTTTGAGAGATCTGAAGTAACCATGCTCATGGCTACAGATGCAGGAATGGAAGAGGATAGTGATCCTCTCCCTGACCTCCTGGCAGTTAAGGAGCAAGATGGGTCAGTGGATGGTGTGGTCCTCTCGCCCACCCTGACCCCAGAACAGCTGAGTGACTGTCGCCAAGTGTTGGGTCAGTTCTCCTCCCTGTTCTCCCTGACCCCAGGAGTCACCAACTGGTGCGTCCATGATGTGGACACTGGAGACAGTCCGCCTGTGAAACAAAATGTTTACAGGGTGGCTGACAAGGTCAGGGCCAGCATCAAGGAAGAGGTTTCCAAGATGTTGGCGCTAGGGGGGATTGAGCCCTCCAGCAGCCCCTGGGCTAGCCCAGTGGTCTTGGTGCCCAAGAAAGCTGCTACACCCGGTGGCCCTCCAGAACTCCGGTTTTGCGTGGACTACCGTGGGCTCAATGCGGTCACGAAGACTGACGCACACCCCATTCCCAGAGCTGATGAGCTCGTGGATCGGTTGGGAGCTGCCCAGTACCTCAGTACATTTGATTTGACTTCGGGGTACTGGCAGATTGCCCTAACTGATGGGGCCAAAGAGAGGTCAGCATTTTCAACGCCAGAGGGGCACTTCCAGTTCCGAGTCATGCCCTTTGGGTTGAAAAATGCCCCTGCCACATTCCAGGGACTGGTTAACCAGGTACTGACCGGGCTGGAGGAATTCAGCGCCGCATACCTGGATGACATTGCTGTGTTCAGCTCCACGTGGGAGGAACATTTGCAACATCTCTGCGAAGTGTTGAAGGCTCTGCAAAGGGCAGGCCTCACTATCAAGGCCAGCAAGTGCCAGATAGGGCAGGGATCTATGGTGTATTTGGGACACCAAGTGGGGAGCGGCCAGGTGGCGCCCCTACAGGCAAAGATTGATACCATTCTGGCTTGGGAGCCCCCCAAGACCCAGACAGAGGTGAGGGCCTTTTTAGGACTCACCGGGTATTACCGACGGTTTGTCAAGGGATATGGCACCATTGTCGCCCCCTTGACAGAACTCACTTCCAAGAAGTTGCCCAAAAGAGTTGACTGGACTGACGCCTGCCAAACTGCTTTTGAAACCCTGAAAACTGCTATGTGCACAGCACCGGTGCTCAAGGCACCTGACTTTTCCAGTGAGTTCATAGTTCAGACAGACGCTTCAGAGCATGGTGTGGGAGCAGTACTCTCACAAATCACTGAGGAGGGAGGAGACCAGCCGGTAGCCTTCATTAGCAGGAGACTACTCCCCAGGGAACAGAGGTGGAGTGCGATTGAGAGAGAGGCATTTGCTGTGGTCTGGGCTCTGAAAAAGTTGAGGCCCTACCTGTTTGGGACTCACTTCTGTGTTCAGACCGACCACAGGCCCCTCAGATGGTTAATGCAAATGAGGGGTGAGAACCCAAAACTGTTGAGGTGGTCCATCTCCCTACAGGGAATGGACTTCACGGTGGAACACCGCCCTGGCACAGAACACGCCAATGCTGATGGTCTGTCCAGGTTTTTCCGCCTTAGTGAAGAGAACTCCCAAAAGGGTGGACAGTTCTCCCCACTTTCAGCTGGAGGGGACACGTGTTAGACCTGGCATCTTTGGCGTGGTTTCCCCTATCTTTTTGCTTCTACCTTCTGTATTTTTGATGCTGTGCTGGATTTCGTTTTTGCTGGTTTAGATGCTTTGGACACTCTGCCACTGCTGATCAGTGCCAGAGTGTAAGTGCTCCCTGTGTAAATTATTATTCTGATTGAATATACATGTTTGGCATATTTGTATCACCATGAAGTCCCTAGTAAAGTGCACTGGGTGTGCCAGGGCTGGTGATGACAAATGCTACTAGTGGGCCTACAGCACTGATTGTGCCACCCACAGGAGTAGCTCTAAATGGTGTCTCAGGCCTGCCACTGCAATGCCTATGGGCAGTTTAGAACTGCCATGTCCTCCTGGTCAGTGTCCCCACTGACCAGGCCTAACCCTTCCCTTTTTGTGCACATCAGTCACCCCTATGGAAGGCCCAAGGTACCCCCCTGGGCAGGGTGCAGTGTATATAAAAGGTAGAGCATGTACTAGTGCAGGTGACATGCTCTGGTAGTGAATGGCAGCTATTTTCGTTTTTCACTACTGTAAGGCTATCTTGCTCCATAGGTTAACATGGGGGATGCTGGCTACAGTGGTTAACAGCATTTCTTCCCATAGGAACAAGATAGGACATAAGTATCTAGTATCCCTGAGCTCAGAATTTAATAACACATCTTTTAGGAAAGGTTGTTTTTAAATCCTGTGTTTGAGAACAGCACTTTTAGAAAGTTGCTGTTCTCTTGTCTGACCCTTCTGTGTGCCTGGGCCTGTTTGTGTATTGACTGTCTGGTTTGAGAGTGACAGGGGCTGGGGCTGGGGGATTCCCCAGTAGGCTGGATGAGTCAGCACTAGGCTGAATGACTGCAATTGCAACTGGAGTGGTGGGAGGAGTTAGCACCTGGGCTGAATAGGGCTGTGCCTGCCTTCCACAATGCTGGCTCCACCCCCCTGCTGGGCGGCTGAGGACCCTGCCCCTCACTCTGAAAGGAAAGATGCAGCCAGTAAAACAAAGTGCTCAGGATCCACCCAGAACTGGTTCAGACCGGGCTCAGGGCCCACATGCACCCAGAGAACAAAGACTTTAGGGGTATAAGTACAGGACCCCTGACAACAGAAAATTAGATCATCCTGGAAATCAAGAAGGAACCTCTGCCAAGGAGAAAGCTGAAACTGAAGAAGGAAGATTGTCCTGCTGTTGCTCTGCTGGACTGACCTGTTGCTTTGCTGCCAAGGAGAGGGGAAGGACTTTGCTGCTGAGCTGTGTCCCCTGTCTTGAAAGGAATCTCCAAGGGCCTGAGAAGAGCTGGCTCCCTGTTTTGAAGTCCCAGGAACAAAAGGACTTCACCCCCAGCTTCCCTGAACTCTGCTGAGAGAGTTCTGTCCTTCCTAGAGTGCTTGATCCAGTTGTGGGGCCTCTGGAAGTTGTACCTGAGCTGGGAAGCTTGAAACTAAGCTTGAGTGACTTTTGAATCTGAAAAGTGTCGCATCGCTCGCTTGCAGAGCGCATCCCCGACAGTGCGAGAAGTTTCCCGCCGCTACGGAGGTCGAGATCGACGTCGCATCCTTCGTTTGCGGGACGCACCAGACCGGTGCGGGAGAATCGAACATCGCTGCGAGTATCGTCGCAGAACCTGTCGTCGCTGGGTGAGATCGCCGCACCGCTTGCTTGCGGACCGCATCACGTCGCTGTGAGACTCGTCGCAGAATCAACGCATCGAGGAGCTGTGAGAGAGAGGATCCCCGCTGGACCGCGCATCATCGCCCCGGAGATCGTCTTAGCCCCTATGAGATCGTCGCATCGTGCCTTTGCGAGAACAGACTTCCTACGGAACCTACGCACCGGAATCCATACAAGTGGCATTCCTCCCCATACAGACCGGATTCGTCGCAACACGCCCGCTGCTGCAGCGGGGCTGTCGCATCGCCTGCCGAGGGTCTCAGGAGCAACGCATCGCTTGTTTTCCACCGCACCAGCTTCTGCTTTTGGAACTTTGTTGCAACTAAAAGGTACTGGGAGTAAACGTGACGCAACTGTGAACTTTTCACGCATCAGTAGAGAATTCTATCGCAACGTAGAGAATTCTAACGCAACCTTAAGAACTCTTTTTGAAACCATATTCTTGAACTGTGTATGTTGGATTTTTGTCGTTTTGGTCTTGTGTAGTTTAGATTAAAAATAACTTTATTTTTCTAAACTGTTGTGGAGTCAGTTTGTGGTGTTTTCACTGTGTTACTGTGAGTGTTGGTACAAATACTTTACGCATTGCCTCTGGTTAGCCTAGACTGCTCGTGCCAAGCTACCTAGAGGGTGAGCAGGGGTTATCTCAGAGGGTTATCTCCTTGCCCTGACTAGAAGCAAGGGTCCCTATTTGGACAGTGGTACCTACCTCTGCCAACTAGAGACCCCCAGATCTAACAACTCCAATTACTTCTCCTTAATGAAAATTTAGCCCAGACCTAGTACACTGGTAATACCCAGCTCCATCTCGACGTGTCAATGGCAAATACGTTTCACCAACTTTGATTCAAACACAGCTTCATCTGTTCTTGGAGGTTTGTTACCTTCAAAAAGTAGTATTTACCCCATGATATCTTTTCCACATAATCAAGCAAATACCACACAGACCTTTTTCAAATACTTTACAAAGGGGGGTCTTTTACCATGCTATAAGGTTTTTGATTTTTTAAAGAACAAAAGCACATGTATATTTGCGGTCGGTACGAAGTAATTATTGTTGGGTCAGGGTTTCCATAGGAAAACAATTTTGTGTTTCACTACTAACTTTAGCCCCTTTTGAGAAATCTGCACAAACTTTTTTTGAATGAAGTGTATTAACGTTTACTCCTTCTTCGAAAGTTTTGAGCTGAGACAACAAGGACAGTCCAAGAAAAAGGGGGGGTCCTAAAACATTGATTTACTATGTTAATTCCCAAAGAAAACATTGACCTCTGATACAAACAAAATGGCTGAAAGGAATTCCTCCAAATTTTTCAGAACTTTAGATCTTTATTCAGAAAGCATGCTTTTCTAAATCTGGCATAAATCCTTTCAGCTGTTTTCTTGAAATTAGCATTTAAATACGAACTCGGATTGTGCATGAAAGGGTTGAAAAGTTAGGTATAGCTGCACCATTTAACCTCAAAGAGTCCTGTGGTACTAAACAATCTAGAAATAAGGCTTTTTGATTGGCCTAGGGGGCTGTTAGAAATAGGGGTCTCTTGTTGGCAATGGTAGGTACCTTTGTCCAAACAGAGACCCTTGTTTCTAGTCACGATAAGGGGGATACACTTCTAAAATAACCCAACCCCTGCTCGCCCCCTTGGTAGCTTGGCTCGATCAGACAGGCTTATCACAGAGGCAGTGTGTAAAGCATTTGTGAACACATACAGTAATAGAGTGAAAACACTACAAACGGACACCACAGCAGTTTAGAAAATAAGTAATCTTTATCTAAACCAACACAAGGCCAAACAACAAAAATCCACAATACAGTATCAAAAATAAGGCCCTTAAATAGAAGAAATAGTTCAGTTCAATGCAAGTTGTAAATGCAACACTTTTCCCCCAAAATACCTTAGATGCGTCACGCAAAATAAACAAAAGGGTTGCAGGGAAAGTGATGCATCAGTTCCTTGCTTTGGTGGAGGCGATGCGTCTGTTCCTTACTGCTGCGCAGGTGAGGCGATGCTTCTGTTCCTTACTGCATTCTGGTTACGATGCAACAAGATGGCGCCTCGATGCTTGGTGATGATCCGGTGCGATGCGACAAAATGGCAGCTCGATGCGATGCGATGATCCAGTGCGATGCGTGAACTTTTGCAACCGCATGGTAGGTGCTGCGATGATCTTCTCGCCGATGCGTTAGGACTCGGTGTGGATGTGGTTTGCTTCGTCCTGGTTGCTCGGCAATGCGTGGAAACCCAAATCGGATGTGGCACGCTTCTTCCCCATGGCTTGGCGATGCTTTGGGAATCGATGTGGATGCGGCATGCTTCTTCTCATTGCGTCGATCTTCCAGCTCCCAGTGATAAGCAGTCTCTAGAGGTCCTAAACGGCAGCAGGCACCTCATTGCACGATGGAATTCCCAGCAAGGAAATTCAGGGGAGCTGGTGGTGAAGGTTTTGTTGCCCTGAGACTTCAGAATAGGAGGCAAGCTCAGTTTCAAGCCCTTGGAGATCTTTTCTTCAAGTAAGTGACAAAGCAAACAGCAAAGTCCTTTTTCTCCTTTCCTTGGCAACAAGTAACCACTGCAGGCCTACCCCCAAACAGCAAACAGCACAGGGGCAGTAATCTTCCTCAGCTTCTCTGGTTCTTCTCCTTGGCAAAGGTTTGCCTTAATTTCCCAAAAGTGATTTAAAAGTTTGGGGTCTAGGTGCTACTTTTTATACACACAAATATTTTGTTCTCTGAAGGCAGAGAGGGTCTGTACCCAGCCAAAACCTGTTCTGTCCTCTATGGTGCAGCTTCCTGGCAGGAGGTGGAGACAGCATTGTTGAAAGCAGACCTGGCCAAGGCAGGTGAAAGGAAATCTCCTCGTCCTACTCTAAATTCAACTCAGGTCCATTCAGCCCAGCCCTGACTCTTCAGACTGCCGGAGCAGCTGCCCTGCCCCAGTCCCTGTCACTCACAAACCAGACATGCAATGCACAAACCTAGCAGAGACACACTTGATGGTTAGACAAGAAAATACCTACTTTCTAAAAGTGGTATTTTTAAACACAGAATGTGAAAATCACCCACACTAAAAGATGCACTTTAACATTCTGAGTCCAGGTATACTAAACTTTATTTTCCCATCTTGTTCCCAGGGTCAGTTATTTTTTATAAGATGTTATAAACAAACTGCCTATTCTGGCCTATGGGAGCAGATAGCCTTGCAATGGTGAAAAACAAAATTGTCAGTATTTCACTATCAGGACATGCCACACACATCTGGGTATGTTGTATCTTTCACATACAATGCACCCTACCCACAGGGGTACCTTGGGCCTACCTTAGGGGTGACTAACATGTAGAAAAGGGAAGGTTTAGGGACTGGCACATGTGTGCACATGCCAAGTCGACATGGCAGTCCCAGATGGCACACAGGCTCTGCAATGGCAGGCTTGAGCCACATTTTACAAGCTGCTTCTGTGGATGGCACAATCAGTGCTGCTAGTCCACCAGCAGCATTTGATTTACAGGCCCTGGGCGCACATGGTGCACTGTACTAGGATCTGACAAGTAAATCAAATAACCAATAATGGAATCACTAATCCATAACAACAATTTACAAAAGGGAACACTTGCACTTTGGCACTGAACAGCAGTGGCAAAGTGCCCAAAGCATCTAGACCAGCAAAAACATGGGAGGAAACAGCAAAAAATAGAAGGGAGACCCATGCCAATGGTGCCAAGTCTAACAGGGGCTTTCTCTCCCATTAGCCATTTTAGTACTGCAGTGCCGGTATAACGGTATGAAGGTACTGAACAATCTGATTGGCTGTCCACAACTCAGAAGAAAATGTTGCATTCTCCATTACAGGGGTCGGGACTCACTGTGTCCTGAAAAACCTTGTGAGAAAAAGCATAATGAGGCAGGGTAGGGACACCAAGATAACCAGACACTTGAAGTGGGAGGCAGTGGGCCCCAGTGGCTCCCCTAGTGCTTAAAATTTCAGGCTGCCAGTACCACTGTAATCCCACAGGACCCTGCATGGCTCTCTTGCAAGGTACTGCAGTACTATCACAGGAGCTGACACTCAAGTATCCCCCATGGTACTACACTACTGTGCAAGCTTCACTGAAAAAGCTTGCATAGTACCACAAACTTATGAGGTTCAATTTTGGATTTTCTGCACCATGGAGGTGAAGATTGTACGTCGGGTTCCCAAATGACACTGGTGACATCTCTGAAGACCTGTCAAATTACATAATTGGTGACATCACTGATGACATCATCAAGTGTTCTATAGACTGTGTGGACTTGACTTAATTCAACACGCTACAAATGTGGCTAGTTTTCTATCACCAATCACGTGATTAGTGGGCACAACTTATAGTTAACCATTTAAACTATAACTTGTTTCACTGTTTTTTTTAACTTTATGATTGATTCACAGTTCATGCTTTCTCAGTAAAACTGTGCATTTGATAGACAGCAACAACTTCAGAACTGTGCAAGACTGATTCTACACACACCATCTGGATATATTAGCCTTAGTCCTGCTAGCTCACAGTGCATCACCTGTACCCCTAACCTGGAAAGCTAACAGGTGAAATGTGCAACCTCAGAACATGTCAACCCAGACTCCCAAGGAAATCATCGAAACAGATCTCGAAGCCTTTCATTTAGTAAGTCATGCATACCCAAAGAGATACCCAAGAAATACATCACATGACACTTCAATATTTATTGAAGCATAGTGATTCTTGTGTAATATAACATGTGCAGCAATAATCAATAGAAGGAAACAGAACAGTATAATCAGCATTATGAGAATGGTAAAGAGAATAAACAATTCAACCATTATGCTCGTACATGAGAAAAATGCTTGCCTATAAGTAATGTTCTATTTTGTGCTCCTACCTAGTGCTACCTATCCTAGTGTGCCTTAGGTGGGTGCATCTGACATAATCCATTTAGGATAATCTAACTTCCCCATTACCTGAGGTTAAATGTCATCAGGGACCCCATTGTAGTGGAGAGCAGGGTATCAACCCACAGAGGAGGTAAACAAAGGAGTGATGTTGTTTATATAATAAACTGCACTCATGTAATCATGCCAAAGCCCCAGTCAGGCTGCTATTGTTGATTTTTTTGTGATAACTCAGTCACTGAGAAGACAATAACAAGCAACAGTATTTTGGGTAGTGAACTTAGCCCCTGTACAGAATGTTCAAGGCACTCAATAATATGCCAATGAAGAAGTGTAAATATAAGCAAAGCAATTTCAGAGAATATTATCCTGCACAGGCATGAAAGTAAATGTGTGTCAAATGTCAGTGTTTATGAAAAGATGGCAACTTTAAAACATGAGCATCTAAAATGGTGGTGTACCTACTCAGAACTGAATGTGACCACATGACTATATACATATCTATATATCTATGTGCTTATATATGTATACATATTTACATATATGTATGGCGAAGGTTGCTAAATGGTTTTACAGTACAAGGTTGGGTAGGGGTATGGGGTAGTAAGAGGTTTTAAAGGAGAGGCAGGGGTAAGGGTTAGAGGGGTCTTAGGGTTCAGGGATGGGTAGAGGGTTTTTAGGTTTCTTCTAACAAACCGCAAAAGCTGTCTGTTTGTGAAAACAGGTATTGTCTGCTTACAGAGGACTTAGAACTCACCCATTGCTTACCATTGATTGGCATTAGTTTCCCTCTCATTTCCTTCTTTCTTATTTGTCAGCTGCTTTGGCTTTTCTTTCTCTTCTTGTGTTTGTCCTTCCCCTAGACTGAAGGTGCATTTCAAGTGTCCTTCTGCTGCTCATTTCTCAACCACAACTTTCTGTGTGGTTGTTCATGTGTTTTCCAGCTGTTTCACTCATATACTACTCTTATCCATTTTCAGGATCTCTGTTGCTCTCCCTTACCCATATTGTTTCCCCACAGCCCCTCAGTTGTATGGTTGCCCTTGTGTGCTTCTCTCCCGCATTGCTTTTTCACCTGTGTGCTGCCCCAGTATCTCCACATTCCTGTTTTTAGCCTGTATGCTTCTCTTCCCCACATGCTCAATGTTCCTTTCACTTGCTTATGTTGCTTCCCACAGTCTTCTGTATTTCTTCCCCACCTGCACCATTTATATTGCTCCGCCCCCTCCCGGCCATCCATGTTGCTGCACCTTGTGTTGCTTTGCCCCCATATTGCTTCCTTCCCCAACCATGTCCTACATGTTGCTAGCCCCACTCACAACCTAACTGTTGCTCCCACCACCACAGCATCAAAGAAAAAGAAAAAAACATTTTTGAAGTACTTTTTGTTTATTCTATTTTTTATTTAGCAATCCAGCGCTGATCAGTAAATAAAAAGAAAATAAAGCACCTGCCCGTTTCTGCAGGCACATGCATGCGTGTTGCACGCGACTACAACATGAGGCAAGCAGACGCATCATTCCACCTTTTATCTGTTTACTCTATAGCCATGCTACACAGCATCGAGATACTCTACAGCATTGCTAGATGCCATTGGCAATGTCAATAGACCCCAACGCCTATTGGCTTTGTCAAGCGTGTTAGCATTCAGGGATTGATGGGGTAAGTAAGAAATGAACAAATACAACGTGTTTTCATCCATGGAGAACCGCACAACCCTAATGCAGACCTGGGGGACAGACTTGAAGCTTGAGGACTCACACAAATTGCAAAAAATCCCTAGGTTTCTATAAGGTTGTACAATCACATGAGCAAGCAAATAGTTTACACCGAATGCAGTCACCAGCATGCGGAGCTGTCTTTATATCATTCACAATCTTTGTGTTCAAAACACACAGGCGCATTTTCCTTGTCTGAGATATTAGTTTGCAAAATTCAGATATCATTTTACAGATGAAAGGCTTTTTTCATGCTTGTTAAAGCAAGTCACTATTCTGTTTTACCTTACATTGTTTTGTAGATATCACGCTGGATTGCTTGAGGTTTTATCGGTTTGCATAGTTCGTTATTTTGCATAGAAATCGTTGTTTCCTTTTCAGTATTATGAAGATTTACTATGTATAATAATGGTATAAACCAGTGTGAATTTAATACGTTTTGTAGTTGAGTTTCTTTTTAAGTGTTTCCTACACTTCACTGCTTCTCAATCAAAACCATGAGTCCTTGCAAGATTAACAATGAAAACAATCTTTTTCACAGGTAGCCTGGTAAGTTAATTGTGGTCTTGGGGTTTATATATTCAGCATGCAAAAATTGTTGGTTAAGTAATTGCTACCCAGAAGTAAGGATGATACACTGCATTTAACACGTTTTTTAAATGCTCTTAAAATTCATATTGAGTTTTTTGAATCCCTTCATTTCATTTCCTTCCCCTGCTGATTTAATACGAGAAAGAAGCTCTAAAGGCACCTTTCTGGCTTTCTTTACATTTATCTGCGTGACAAAATACTCCATTCTCAAGATCTGGTATATTCCAATTTCATGGGGATCTCGCACTCAGGTTGAAGCTGACCATTTTGAAAGGATGTAATCTGTGATCGCCTAATATGGAATTCACTTTTCATTGGGAAATGAGCCTGAGGTTGTTGGCTCACAGGAGAAAGAAGGGGTGAATTATTTTGATCATCAAGGGCAAAATAGGATTGTAAGAGATTCTGTGGCTTCTGCATACCATCATCGAACAGATTATAGATAGATTGCAGCTCTGGTCACTGGATGTCTGTTTGTGCATAGGTTACCACCTCCTTTGAGGTGAAAAAGTGTATGTTTCGTGACTGCATTTCAATACCAAAACATTTATACATACCACTACAATTCTGAACTTGGAGGTTATGCCCCAAACACTCCCCTTCCAAATCCCGAATCCTAATTTGGTGGTTGTACTTAAAAAAAGCATTTTTGCAGTCAGCAAATGATCGAATTCTGTGAATTGGACCATTAGCAGCCTCAAAAATGCTTTGTACATCAGGCACTTAACTTTTTTCTGCGCTCGTCCCAAATTGCAGGTAATTCTTTATGGTGGAGGAGCGTGCCACTAGGTGGCAGCAGCTTAAGACACATGACAAAATGATAATAAACCAATTTTATTATCATTTGATTTTTCTCCTCACCTACAGGCTGCCAGCGAGGCCATAGGGCATGGGGGGAACATGCAATGCTTGACAACAGTGGGGAGGAGAGGTGATGGCACTACTAAGTACACATAATGGTTTGGCTGGCCGTCCTAGGCTGGCTAAACCATCATGTGCACTTAACATTTCTCCACCCGGCTAAGCTGCACAGCTGAGTGGAGAAAAGCCACAGGCTCCCAGGCACTGTCTGAGTGGCAAACCAGGCCACTCAGACCAATTCTATTGCTTCTCTCATGCTGGGAATACTGGGCCGGATGTACGACCAGTGTGAATTGCGACTCGCAATTTGCGATCGATTGCGAGTTGCAAAATGTGAGTCGCAATTTACTATGTACAACACTGTCAGCGATACTGATTGTGATTCCCAATAGGGTCGTAAAATGCAAGGCTCATGAATATTAATGAAGCACTCACAATTTGCAACCCCATTGAGAATAGCATGCCCTCCCAGGGATGGTGGCGTGCTGGGCTCAGCAGACCTCCATGTCCGGGACTGCTTTTTAAAAAAAAATGAAACATTTTTGTTTCATTTTTTAAGGGCAGTAGTGGTCCCTGGGACCACTGCAGGCCCCATACAATTATCTTCCCTGCCTTTGCACAGGGGAAGGGGTCCCCTGGGGACCCCTTACCATTTGCAACTGCCTTACCACACTCTTGAAGAGGGTGGTAAACTGCGAGTGTTTTGTGACCGCAATTGCGGCTGCAAAATATTCTTACATGGCTCGTGGGCTCGCTGTTAGGTAGGGAACGCCCCTTCCTAATAGTGAGTCGCAAAATACTGTTTTGCGAGTCGCAAATTATCTGCGAGTTGCAAAATAGTGTTAGTACATGGCCAAAAGGAATGCTGCATGTGCAAACATGTTTGCGCATGCAAAATTCCATCGTACATCTAGCCCACTATTTCCAGCATGAGATTAGCGCTGGGATTGGCATCTGGGAGCCTGTGCAGTGTGCCTCAGCCGGCCCTGGAGTCGAGGATCTGGAGAGGAGCAATGCGGCAACCGGTAAGTAAAGATATTTTATTTTCGTCTGTGCTTATTTTTGTATTCCCCCCACTCCTCTGCTTTGGACCCTGAGCAGCCGCCACTGCTCATAATCATTCTTTAATTTTTCATAAACGCTACAGTTGAAAGTTATTGACATGAAACAGAAACTGTTGAAAAGAACAATTCAGGCAAGGTACACAAACAAGAGTTGATGTGGGACCAAAATTTGACAAGATCAAATTTCACTCGTGTCGTGAGCAAATCGTGCATATTTTGATGCTTCTCAAAATTTTTGATTTCTATTCTGAGCAAAGTGTGGGCATGTGTAAATGTGCTTGTAAAAGCGAATGTTTGTGAATAATGTTTATCAGTTGCAGTGCTACCAAACATGGTGGCAGACCTTAAGATGGAAGTTTTTCTTTTCACTGACATTGTATATTAGAAAAAAGCTTAACGTGGTTGTCCAGTAGAGAGAAAACACATTTTCCCTTATCCAGTCTTGCATTGCTAACCTTCACCAATAATAGGTATTCAATAATATTCATTTGTTTGCTAGTGTCTCCTTGGGCTTAACGATTTGCTGAGATACCATTCACAGGATGGTCCTGTGCGTAAGGAAAGGGGATGAAGTTGTGCCATGGTGTGTCTGTGGTGTATGAGCTAAAGGTGCATATTGTAGAAAGTTGAATGTGGAGCCATGAGAATAGGGTAATTCATAGACAGTTTGAGTTGATGTGATGTGAGAAGCTGCACAGTTCAAGACAGCTAAAGGGAAGATAAAGCAGTATTACGCTATGGGTGCAACACAAAAGTCAAAGAATTTAGATTTACGTACGACTGGTCGCATTTTGTGACTAGTATTTTTGCAAACAGTTAGGCTATTTATACAATGACCTATGTACTAATTGGTCGATTTCCAAATTACTTATTTGTAGTGTGTAGGAATTAGACTACCTCATAAATATTAATGATTAAGGTGGCACATTGTGACCCACTTGGAATCTCAGCCATCACAGGGATGGTGGCCTGCTGAGGTCTGCAGACTACCTTGTCTGTGATTGCTTTTCAATAAAGCACTTTTTTTCTTTAAAAGCAACCCATTTTACCTAAAGGAAAATGGCATGCATTTGAACAAAAATAAAAATTAAAAAGTAAATTTTTTTTATCTTGTAAGAGTAGGCAATGGTCAATTGGACCACTGATTAGTCTTAAAAATATTGTTTTAACTTTCACAAAGGATAAGAGGTCCCTTGGGACCTCTTTCTGTTTGTGCATGGGTTACCACCTCTTTGAGGTCGAAATAATTAATGTTTTGTGACTGCATTTCAATAGCAAAATATTAATACATACCACTACAATTCTGAACTTGGAAGTTAGGCCCCAAACATACCCCTTCAAAATTCGGTATTTTGTTATGAACCCAAATTGCGATACGGTAACAAGTTACCGAATCATAATTTGGTGTTGGTATATTTAAAAAAGCATTTTTGCTGTTGGCAAATAGTCGAATTCTGTAAATCGGGCTGTTAGTGGCCTCAGAAATGCTTTGTACATCGGGCACTTAGCTTTTATCTGAGCTGGTCCAAAATTGCAAGTAAGTTCTTTATTTGATGTTATCCATCCTCAACCAATACGTCACAGATTCACCATGTCACTACAGCATCCCCTTTCCTTACAGACAGGGCAACACGGTCTTGCAATGTCCTTCAATGCTCACCTGCCCTTCAGAACAGTACAGCTGTCAAACAGATGCAAAAATCATTCAGAAACAAGAAGACAAACTCTCGCATATTTCCCATCTTCCACAAGCAATGCACAAATCCCTGTAACAACAATACACTCCATCACACGCTCTCACACACACACAAAAGAGCAGCCAGCACACCACGACAGCCAGGACTCACACTAGCTGGCCAAACCACCATGCACAAGTGCCAGATTGAAGATTTCTTTTAAAACTGCACTTAGAAACATATCATCTGGTTGTTGCAACAACATCAGATGGAATATCTCCTGTACTCAATGTGGACAGCATGTAGTGTGTGCAGACTAACAGACTAAACTTTCAAACAACATATTAGTCCAGTAATCCCACTCCTAAAACTGGTCAACATCCACAACCAACAACCTAAGGTGTCATGGTGTAGAAGTACTCTTGTACTACACCCTGCACTTACATCCTCAGATGCCACATTAGATCATGCCATTCATA
This sequence comes from Lissotriton helveticus, assembly GCF_964261635.1. Lineage (NCBI taxonomy): Eukaryota > Metazoa > Chordata > Amphibia > Caudata > Salamandridae > Lissotriton > Lissotriton helveticus. The sequence continues at coordinate 869,564,533 of NC_136068.1, read as the reverse complement.
CACCACAATGATTGATATTAGTCCACGCAAGCTGTAATACGCACACAAATGCACAAAGACAGTCACTAGTGTACTCTGCCTCAGCATCACACATCTGTCAAGTTCTCCCATTTGTACAAAATGATGACTGTTCCCAGAGCACATACAGCTGAAACAAAACTGACAAAATACCTCACACTGATGTACTCTGCCTCCGGTACCACACATCTGTTGAAACTTCCTATTCATACACAGTGACAACTGGTCCAGACCAAACATGGGCAGAGCGTGTGAATTCAAGAAACAAAACCAAATTGTATTGCACTTTCACAGGCTTCCTCTTGTGAGATATCACGGGTACTCCTGGGGATGCCTGGGTTCACCTTGGAGATACCCAGTAGGGACCATCTCACAGGGATAGCCAGGACGGGTTCCCCAGCGTTCTACAGCGCCACGACGCCTCAGGTCAGCAGTGCGCTTTACAAGACACATACATACATACATCATACTCCTCTTCTCCACCACTGCACACAAATAAAGACACTTCCAGTAATTAATCTCAAAACATCGTGCAGATTCGTATTAGAGTTTACTTCCCCAACATGCAGCCAGACTCACATATACCCAACAGTGCTGAGTCAAAAATGTATGACTATGTATGCACGTGCAGCAAACAGAACTTACAAGAGTTGAGATGGTACTGTCCATTCATCCCCACAGTACCACACAAAACAGAATAATAGAACCAATTTACGGTTCATACAAACACAAAACTCAAACAACAAATGCAGTCCCAAAACTAAGGAGGAATAACTTTTTTTTAATTTCTCATTCTTAATGCATGTAGTTCAACTGTACAATGACAAACTGATCCCGGGTACTTCCTTAAACACAGTTTGCAGGACCCATTCAGCCGCGGTCGGTAGTGGGATGACCTACAGGGCGGTGACGTGGGGAAGGGGAGGGGCAGGGTGGAAGGTGGTAATGTATGGATTACAGAGTTTTACAGGTAAGTAAACGTATAAATAAATAAAACAAATTTAGCTGCGTGCACTGCATCACCAAATGTGATGCAGAGTGCGCAACGATATTCGTTTTATTTATTTATATGTTTGCTTACCTGTAAAACTCAGTAATCCATACATTACCACCCTCCACCCTGCCCCTCCCCACGTCACCTCCCTGCAGGTCATCCCACTACCAACCGCGGCTGGACCCATTTTGCCACCCCAAAAGAAATCTCAATTATTCACACGTTTCTAAATCTATTTAATTAACTGCAACAATGCAGTTTGCATTCTCATAAATGTCAGTAAAACACATAGTTCAATTATGAAAGGCTTTTTGCTTCAAACTTTTCTACCAACTTGAAAATTTGATTTTTTCTGCATTGTCTTAGTGAGAACTTCAGTGTTCACAAATTGCTCATGTTACTGCAGCAGAATACACAATGTAAATAGAATTCTTCTAAACTGCTGCACACCTTGTCCTACCTCTACTTCTCATTTCATTGGCATAATCACTACATATTCTCCTTCTTCTATTCCCACATTTGAAGAGAAGAATCATATGCATCTATAGCTTGTATACCATTGTATACCCTTTTTGCTGCAGTAAGGCTTTTCTGATGTATGAGGAAGTTTGACAGAATAGTAAACCAATTAAAATACTCTTCTGAAATACTGTAAAAGTCGCGAAGAGACTGTAGAACAGTCAGATTCTTCCGTTTACTAAACATGTCTTATTGACCCTATTCTTCTTAACATATGCACAGTTCTGACACATGAGGAATCACAACTTCTCCCTCTTGAGGTTCCATGGAGGAATATGCACAGATCCATTGATACCTCTGTGTTCTCTGGTGCTCATAATGGCTCACTCACAACATGGGAAAACATGACTTCAAGACATGTATTCAAGTTCATATGGGGGACTCAATAGTGCATTGTGCTCTAGAGGATGCCACAGGCTGAACCAAGGCCACATTAGTTGCCTTACAGCCACTCATGCCTTCCTTGATGTACAGAACAAACTGAAAGCCCATGTGCTCCCAAAAGCCCCCATCTCATTCAGTAAAGATAGACAATACTGCTATGTTTAACGCAATGCTTAATTTGTGAAAGAAAAAGAAAAAAAAGTGCTGGTCACCAAAAGAAAGTGCCGGTACACCCACTGGCAACCACCACCTCCAATTAAGCACTCGTCTGACGTTGTTAGCAATGTTACTATGCAGCACAGCACAAAGTGCCCAAACTTCATGATAGGGGTCTAAGGCAGTGATTCCTTGTCTAACTCTGAAAGGTATTCTATGAGCCCAATGATGTTATTTTTGCTCCAACATGGCTGCAGCTTCGAGCAAGATAAATAAGCCATGTTCTTGGACCACCTTTCTCAGTTACAGATAATGTCCATTGCTGTTCCTACTCGCTGTCCAACTAACTAATATCTTCTGCTAAACCTCCTCACTGGGATCCCCCTTTCCTGCAAAGCATGGGCCAAACTTTGCAGGTGATTTTTTTGGGGGGGAGAGTCAGCCCCAAGCTAGACCTTTTTCTTGTCACAGCCTCTTTTAAGCTCATCTGTTCAGGGAGGTGTTCTTTCCTGCACAAAAACAACAATCCCCATGATGCAGGCACCCTTGCACCATGGTGCAAGGCTGCCTGCATCAGTGCATGGCAGCTAATTGTGCACCAGCGCAGGGGAGCCGTTATATCGTTGTAGATATGACGCAACCCTTTGCTTCGTAATTAATGCAGCGCAGCCAAATGGCTTGCGGCACCACACTGCAATTATTCCTTGTAAATAAGGCCCTTTCTTTTTCTTTTTTTTTTCTTTTTGATTTCAAATGATTTTATTAGTAAAAAAAAATTCATATATACAGTACATTACAGGCACAGAGAAGGCAATACTGGTGAGACCGTGCTGCGCCGGTGGGGTTACATTCGGCGTGTCATTGTCAATGTCGTGGCGCGTACATGAATTGTTCGGTGATCACGATCTTGGCGCATATTGTATAAGTGAACTTGTGCATTGCCCTCGAGGGAGGAAACAAAAGTGGGAAAGAAGAGAAGGGAAATCTGAACGGGGTTTAAGGAACCCTATCCCTTTTGTCCTTGTACTTCCTACTTTTGTTCGTTTGAACTTATGATGCATCTGTTGATCTTGCTGCACATGTCCCCATTATTAGAGATTAACTCATTCAGGATATCAAAAATAACTTTCTGTAAACAACTCACTACCATGAAATTAACTTATTAAGGATATCAAAAATAACTATATGTAAACGACTCCCTACCATGAACTAGAGATCCAGTGGTTAGCTGGCAGCACTGAACAAACAAACCATTCTTAGTTCAAGGCTGGTGAACAGCTTGATGAATTTCCATAAGCTTCAATCACACATTGTTATGCCAAAGTGAAAAACTGAAGCTATTGTTGATATGCGTGTTCGAATATTACACAGATGCTTATTTGGATATTTTTTGTTTGTAAACTACAATCGTTTTTTTAGCAGAATGGCAAATTTGTTTTCACCACTGTCAGAAATGTGAGTTTTGGAGGTGTTTTGATCCGCAGAGGTCCGCTCTAGTTTCAGTGATTTAAGGCAACACATGGCCCATTGGTGTCTCCAAACACGTCTCACACGACCTCGTGGCACGCCTTAGGAAATTAAATATTTTTTGTAAGTTATAAGCTTCATTATAAGATTCTGATCACGCAGATATCCACAGTATATTCTCGTTCTGTGCACAGGAACGTTCATCGTCATCCCTGGTGATCAAAAGTCACTGAGGAACAACTACTAAGGGGCTATAAGCAATATTTTTAAGCACATGTAAAATGTTCACTTTGCTGAAAAATTGAAGTACGCATAAACACAGAACAAATGTGCCAATACTGTCCATGTACGCACAGCATATCTTACTAGTGCTAATAGAGGATACAACATTCTAAAATAATATTTACTCACAATGACCATTCAGTGTACATCTGGCTGCGGTGTTGGAGTTGTTGTCCCACACTGGAAAAATTACGAGGCTCCCCTCAACTCCAGTTTCAATTCCATGGGGAAATGTCCAGGTGGAACTGGCCCTCTGGGATGGGAATGGTTTCTTCAGTTCTCAGAATCTTTTGCCACATAAGAGAAATCCCACAGTGGGAAGCAGGGGAAATGTCAAGATTTGAATGAGGCCCAGTTCTGAGCAGAACAAAGTGTGTTTAAAGGCTGGGAGAGAAGAGGAGAGCACATCACTGGGCTTTTTATAAAAACCCTAACATAGACTCCAACATGCTATTTAGTTGCTATATAACTGATATTTTCTTCACTGAAAAAATGTTGTGTTGTATTCTACAGCCCTAACTTAATTGCATTCACATAAATGGGCAGTTTATGTTAGTATTTCTAATGCTTCTTATAAGAAATTGGGTTGTTGGTTGACTGGTGTTTGAGCCATGGTGAAGCAGCAACCTTGTCAGGGTAAGGCACAAGCAAACCCAGAATTAGCCTGTGCTCAACCCCATGGTAGCTTAGCACAGAAGAATCCAGCTTAATTTAGAGTCAATGTGTAAAGTATTTGTGCAACACTTCAAACAATAAAACAGTGAAAAGACCACGCAAACAAATCTGACACCAAATTAGGATTGAGAGGAAAATGTATTAAATAAAACAAAAAAAAAATCTAGTCAGTAGAACCATAGTTATAAAATTCTAAAGAATAAAATGTAAACAGCTCCGAACCACAGATATCTGCTCGCATTGATTCAGGTCAAAGTGAAACGTTCAGGCCGACCGCAAAAGAGTGCAGGTCAGATACAGATTAATCCTGCTGTACTTTTACCTTCTCAAGTATTGCACCAAGAGGCCTGTTTGCATTGGAGGGGGTTGTGAGGAGCAAGGAAAGTATCACAGGAGGCTGTTGGTGTGAAGAACAGGCCGGGTGTTGTGGATAAGCTGGATCTTTACATTGGCTATCTTCCACAAGCGTTGCATGATGCAGTGCGAAAAGATGGGCTAGTGGAACTCCACCTTGATCTTCGGTGCAAACAGCGTGGTCTCTGTGCAAATGGGCCCGTTTGTGGTCACGAACAGCCAGAAAGATTGATTTAAACTCGCTGATCAACACCAAGGGTCCAGGATATGAGGGGGCACCACTTCGGGGTCAGGAACTCACTGCAGCTAGGTCCAGGAGCTGGTTGGGAGGTTTTTCTACCCTGAAGCTCAGATCAGGAGGCTTAGCAGACTAGCCCTTGCCATCACTGTGGGGTCCTGGATACATGATGAAGTTGCAGGTCCAGTTCTTCTTCCCCAGGCACGAAGGTAGCAGGCAGTAGGTCAGCACTGCAAGGCAGCCATTCCTTTAGAGCAGCAGTCCACCAGAGTGGCAGTCCTTGTAGAAGCACAATAGACCTTCTTCCTTGCAGAATGTACACAGGTCAAGAAGTTAACTGAACAGTTGGGGTCTGAGGTCCAGTATTTACATCCAAGTGTGCATTTGAAGTGGGTAGAAGCTTTTAGATGTTTCACTGGGAAATCCCCAGGCATCCTGCCTTCCCTGTCCTGGCTCAAGACTAACTAAAGGGGGTATGTAGACCTTGTAGAGAGGCAGGAAACTGCCTGTTCAAGGGCAAGTGGGGCTGTGCCCAGTTCCTCCCTCCCATCCTCCTAGTGATCGCCCATCCAACCACACCTAAGCTTTCTATTGTGCATGGCTGTCTACAAGGAATACATAAAGGTCAACTGTCAGCTACTCCCAGTCATGTGACAGGCTACATGCACTAAATGGCTAAGGCAGGAAAATGCCAACTTTCTAGCAGTGCCATTTTCAGGCTTGCAATAGTTGGGATTTCAAATTATGATTCCAGAGACACCAAACATGAACTGGTTACCTACTTTCATTCAGAAATGACATTTATAAAATCTAGTAAGGTAACTCACATGTTATCCTATGGTAGAGGTAGGACTTGCAGTAGGACATAATGAATTTAAGACTTTTTCACTATCACAACATGCAAAACTTAAAGGTACATGCCCTACTTTTTTAGATACATTGCAGTCTGTCCTCTGTGCTGTCCAGGGCCTACCCAGGGGTGACATATGTATTAAAAAGAATAGTTTTGACCAGGCAAAAGTTTTATATTGCCAGGTCGAAATGGCAGTTAAAGTGCACAACAGGATGTAATGGCAGGCCTGCAACATGTTGAAAGGGCTATCTAAGTGAGTGGCACAAGCAGTGCTACAGGCCCATAAATATCATTTAATTTACAAATCCTGTGTACTAGTTAGCCAGGATGATAAGTAAATTAAATATGCCACTTGGAGACAAGGCAAAAAAATGGAGAGAAGACAAAACTAAGGCTGACAGGTCTTACACTGCACATATGTATAGAGAACACACTTCTACTAGTGAATGACAATTTCACAGATTTTTGTCCGTTGAAATAATTTTTTTCACTTAGCAATACGTGATTTCTGTACTAATGCCTCCAGGTACATACACATGTCCTGTAAAACCTACACAGCACAAAACATTTTACAAAACTCCCTGCGTCTGCTTTGAATGTTATGATGGTGTAATTACTTAGTAAATAAAATAAATAAATGCCTTTAACATCAGAAACCATATGATGAGTGTGAATGCACAATTTCACATATGAGGTCTCGGCACATCAAAATCGTCTTCTTTGTTCGACACCCCATAAAAATAAGGGGTGTGAGGCTCTTTCCTGCACTCTTTGAACACCTTCTACCACTTTTATGACTAAACTTGGGTTTTCAATTGCAGTGAATGTGGAAAAACAAACTGCAATGTGTGAGGCTACCAACAGAGGTGACGAAGGTCTGACTATTTATCTCAGTGGCAATGCCAACTCCCATGGCACTCCAATGCCACCAGCCACGTTAATGAGCTCAGAACGTTCAGGCACCTGGTGATTGGTTCGCAGCTTCTGAATAAGGGTCCGTTATGTGGATGGTGATGCAAATTTGTGGTCCTTGTTTGACTTTTGTGCATGATAAAATGATCCGTTCCTGTGGTTTCATTGGCTAGTGAATTCCTCATATTAGCTGTGCTACATGCATGCTCAGAAACCTCTCAAGTCGACTTGTCTATTACTAGGGGGTAGCCCTCTCCTTTGAACAATCGTGAACTGCTCACAAAAAAGTATAGCAGCAAATGGATGATATTGCAAGTGAAGTAAATACATTATAGCACTTGTTCTGCAGCTGGATGAATTATCAGATATTAAGCTCTAGATCAAAACAACTCTCTACGAGAACACATTTCTTACACCCAAGAAGTTCCTGCACTTGTAGGAATTCAAAGAGTGAGGGAGAATCGTGATTTCCATTATGCCCATTGCGTTCGGGTCCCTCATTTTTTTTATATATTTGTATTGATTTTTATGCCATTTTAGAAACAAAATAAGATCGCACTCGTGATGGACAGTTACATTACGAATATTTCAATCTCTTGCTATTTACGCTTAGAGTGCACATCCATATGCCCGGAGGTTTAATTCTTGTGTTAATATGTTTCTAATTTTTACTACAGGGGTAACATAATAATAATAATAGTAATTAAGTGTTCAGATAGTGATTTTTTCTCCACAGCACGTCAAAAATAGCTACTACTAGGTAAAGGATTTTTTTTAACTTTTGGTGCACTGCGAAATGTTCTCTCTAATTATGCGGACGACAAAACTAGAAAACCTCAGGTCGATTCAGATACACACCAGAAAAATCGTGTTTCCAGTTCGGCATGTTAAAGCTTTGTTTCAACATAGTTTGCACATATTCTAAGGGTCGATACTCCAGCAAACGACGTGCTCCCTGGACTACATTTCGTTAATACAAAAATGGAAAAGTAAAACAAAGAAAATGCTCTTCGTAGAAATGTATATCAAACACCGTCCAATATCGGCATGAAAGTGAGGACGGCCGGCACGTGCCCGTTTCTCCTGGTACATGCCTTCTGTGCCCTGCTTGTCCTGGGCAGCCTTACACGTGGCCTGATGCAATGTGACTAATTCTTCCTGCTGCATCAGATGCAGGCTGGCATTCCCCGGTGGGAATGTAACACCGGGCTGACATTCATATGACTTCCGCTTATGTGAGGCCCGTTCATCCTTCTTGTCAGCGCTGCACACTTGCCGCGCAGAACCAGCCTCCGATTACAGGGCTTTGTGAGTGGCATTGCTGGAGGAATGATTCTTTCCTCGTACTGTATATGATGTCCTGAGGCGTCACATCCAAGCCACTATTTCCTCCCGCCCTTAGAGAGGCCCATTCTAAAAAGAAAACAGTATTTCAGGAAGGCGTTAATAGATTTTGCTTTGTTCCACTGTGCTTGAGGAGTTATTAGAAAATAGGTCACTTTAAAGGCAAGGTGGTTAGCCCATTTCTTGACCCTGTCTGGGGCACATCTTAATGGGTATTTCGAGGCCCTGACAGGAGACTGAATAAGTGCTAGGCTAGCAGTAGCTCTCAGGCCCATGGGAGCCGACAGAGATTATGCCTCTTTAAAATTATTGTCAGTGTTTAGTGTGCATGCAGTTTAGTGATAAAAAATAAAACAGCAAGAGAAATACCTGTGCAGGTAAAGCTAGTGCCTTTCAAGCTGAAAATATGACAATCACACTTTTGTTCCTATCGCAATATTATGTTGCTTAACAAAAGCGTGATGATTTCTCTTTGACTCAATACAAAGTATCTGCTACCCTTTTTCCTAATGTTTAATGGCCTTAATAACTCATGCACCAACGCTAGTCTTAGTTATTAAATAACGACGGTGCACAACCAGCGACAGCAATCCTTGCACCACGAGCAGGTATGGTCAAGAGCACCACAATCTCCACTACTGGGATCCCTTACTTCAGGGAGCTGCGTAGGGTTTCCATGTGAAACCACTTGATACACATCTGGCATGCACGTGAACATATGCAGGGATGGCAGCCTACAGGTGAGCATTCCCTGTGTTTATTGTGTTGCTGTTGGGTCCTCTCTTTTATGTCTCTGATATATGGGTACACCCTTGGTACATATTTGCTTGTTGATGAGCACAAGTCTTTATGTTAAGTAAACATTTGATTTAGGTTGTGAATCTTTCAACAAACATTTCATAAGATCATAAGGCAATCGGCCCTAATGCTTTCCAGTGGCATAAGCAAACCATAGGGGGCCGCCCAGTAAGAATGGTGAGGGGACCCCTCACAATACCCATACCCTTGGACTAACAAGCTGTGGCTAGATGACTGGTCACCTGCACTGCAGGAGATGCAGTGGTGTCTGTTATGCTCCTGGTGCTCTCATAAGCCTTCGTTGCAGTGAGATTTATTGCAGTAAAATTCAGTCAGTCACCATAGTGAAAAAGACAACTGTCCAGCCTGACGCGTTTCAACCGCGTTGCAGCGGTCTTTGATCACATATCACATATCACATATATATATAGCGGGGACCACATCCACCGTCCTTTTTTACATTATTTTTTTCATTTACGGAAGGGGTCTGCACGTCTCTCTCTCCGGGCCAATTTTGGTCCCAGGGTCTGCATCCCCCAAGGGCCGACCTACTTGTATTAAGAAAGGGGGGCCGTGCAGCAACCCTCCCTGGGCTAATTTGAGCACAGGGGACCCCATCCCACAGGTACCACCCCTTTAAAAACATTTTTTTTAATTAATTTTTTTGTTTTACATAGTTTTATATAGCGCGGACTTGAACCGAAGGTATCAGGTATCAGAGCGCTTTACATAGCACCAGTTGCGTTACATGAGGACACATTATGTTTTGTTAAGCATTGGGGAGATTAAGTGATTTGCCCAGAATCACAGGATGTTCAGCGTCATTGCCGAGACTCGCACTAAGTTCCCCAGATTCGAGGTCGACCGCCCTAGCCGGTAGGCCAACTCCTCTCCCCTGATGAATTACCACTAGGGGATTGGGCACGCGGCTACCCTCTCGAGGCAATTTCTGCCCAAGTAATCCCATCTCCTGGGGCCTTGTCATTTAGAGATGGGTAAAGGGGCTTCACTGCCCCCTCCCCGGCCCAAATTTGGCCCCAGGGACCACACACCCAGGCCTAAGCATATGTTCTTGATGCCCTTAAGGCACCTACTCTCGACTGGGACCATGGAGGAGCCTGAAGCCCCCTGCACTTCCAGCTAGCTCCCCACATCCAGGGGGAGCAGGCATTACTTTCAGACATATGGAGCTGCTGGAAAGGCAGCTCCTTGTGTCTGAGAGGATTTCAGCTCAGCTTCCAGCAAGCGAGAGCATTTTTACTGCTTTTGCTTGTTGGCAGCGGATCATTTGCTATGGCTTGAGCGGTAAAGCTCCTGCCAAGTCACAGCAAACAGCTATGAACTGTGGGTGGGCACCCCCTGGACATAGCAGGAGCCGGCCCTGGGATGAGGTGGTCCCCAGAGCCATCTACGGCTCCATGGGGAGTGCTTCATTGCCTCCTCCTTTCTTTTAGAAGTTGACCCAGAGGATGTGGTGGTCCCCGGGGCCCGAGAGCGGACTCTGAAGCCCCCTATTAGAAATGTAAAAGCCCAGAGGAGGTGGCAGTCCAGGGGCAGAATGGGGTCCAGGAGGGCCCCCTATTTATTTACAGCATGAGGACCCAGGGAGGTGGTGGTCCCCGGGGCCCATTGGGGTCCCAGAAGCCTCTCTTTAAATCTACATAAGCCCTGGGGAGGGTGTGATCTCTGGGGCATTATTAAGATCCAGGAGGGGGGCATGCAACCCCCTCCTTTATTTTGCACATGCCCTCAGGACCTGGCCCACCCGGGGGCAAATTACTAAAGAAGCACAGGAGCCTGTCCTTCTTTAAAAAAAAATCAGCTGGAACCACAGATCAAATGTGGCTCCCGTAAAAAGAAAAAAGAAAAAAATGCTTTTCTTTGGCCCTGCGGGGTATAGCAGCTGAATTTCTCAAGTTTTGTATGAGTGACACTTGAGCCTAACTATAACATCCCTTTAACCTTTGTTTTTTTCAGGGAATCGCTAAGGTTTTTTTTTTGTGTTGTTTTAAAAAAATAAAATGTTATTGTAAACAACAGAGATCTGCATGTACAATTTATCATCTGCACAACACTTCATTACAGTTACTCAGTACATTTATGGACTTAAGAATTTACGACTATTACGTGTCATCATCTGAATCACTCTCCTCTCCTGGGGGGCTGTAGATGACTCCCCTATATGTATTCCATTTTCCCCATATTCTACTCGATTTTTTGGGGCATTTCCTATTAATAAATGTGGCCTTCTCCACTACCATGACTGTATCCATATCATTACCCCATTGCATCACAGATGGTATATTCTCGATCCCTCACTTTTGCGCTATATCCCTCTTGGCTATCATTATGCCTGTCGTTGCCCATTGTCGTTCAGCGTAAGTAAAATCTGTAGGTCCCCATCTAAGGTTTTTTAAATGCTAATTCTAACTATAACGTCCCTGTAACCTTTGTTTTTTTCAGTGAATTTCTATGGTTTTTCAGCTAGTAGTCACATTTGTAGAATGGTGCAGACCGGCGGCTGGGCCTCCGACTAGCTCTCAGGAATCCCGCGGGGTAGGATGTACAGGAGGTACCAGGAGGGCTTATTGTCCCTCAAGGTCCTTCAGGAGAAAAGGTGACTTCATATCCCAACTAATAGTGCACCTTGAGCCACATTTGCAGAATGGTGGCCCCCCTTTCCTGGGCTGTTTTGGACCCCGGGGACCCCATCTCCTGGGGTCTGGCCTTTCTTTTTTTTATGATTTTAGTTTTTTTTTTCTTTAAAGGAAGGCGGCTGCGTGCCCCCCACCTCTGGGCCACTTCTGGCCCCGAGGACCCATCTCCTGGGGCCTGCCCTATATTTTAATTTCTTTTTACATGGGAGGTGGGCTGCAAGGCCTCCCTCCTGAAGCCAATGCTAGTCCCTGGGATCCATCCTCCGGGGCCAGGTCACTTTGTAGGGGACCAAGGGGGAATCATGAAGGCCTCCACACTCCCTGCCTGCTCACCATCTCCTGCGGGGTTCCGCATTGGTTTTATACACAGGGAGCTGCTGACATGCAGCTCCCTGTGTGTAAACGCAAAGTGCTCCACTTTCAGCAAGCAAGAGCAAAATGCTCTCGCTTGCTCAAATCAGAGCACACGGTTTGCTGTGTTATTACGGGAGCGGTGCTCCCGCTATGCCCTAACAAACTACAGTGTCCTGGGGTGGGCACCCCGGGATATTGCTGAAGTCGGCCCTGGAGGGTAGTGGTGGTCCACAGGGCCTTCTGGGGGTTCATGAGGGGGGCTGTGAAGCTCCACAAGAGGGGCTGTGCAGCTGCCCTCTAATGTAATTAAGCCCTTGGAAGGTGGAGGTCCCCAGGGCTGCAGGTGCTGCGTGGACCCTGTATTTAATTTTAAAGACATGACCTGGGGAGGTGGGGGACCCCCTGGCTGTGGGGGGGTTGCATCCCTCCCCTGCATTGGACGCATTTAGCTCTGGGGAGATGGTGTTCCCCGGCTCTGTGGGGGGGCGGTATAGGCCCCCCAGATCAGTTTGCATGGCTTTGCCCCGGGGGGTGGTGGTCCCCGGGGCTGCATTTATTTAAAAAACACAGTGTGCCCAGGGAAGGTGGCTGTCCCTGGGGCTGTGGGAGCTGAGGGGGCTGCTGCATTTTATTTTTTGCAGCCCCAGGGAAGTGGTGGTCCCTGGGACTTTGCATAAGCCCAAGAAGAAGGCCCCATGAGCCCCCCTCCTTCATGCCCCTGGGATTTGGCCTTCAAAGAAACCCTTAGAAGTATGCAACAATGCCTTTCAGCCCAGCCCTGGCACCATATAATCAGTAAGGGGTAAATCAGCCCTTTGTATGAGGGCAGGACACAACCTATTCAGATGTAAGTGTGAACCACCCCTCAGAATGCAGATGTATGCAGACGTATATTCTGTCACACCCAGTCCTTCCTGTGTTGTGGCTGACTGGAAAGTATGCCCAAAGGGTAGCTGTCACCCAGCCCAGATGAGTATTGATGTCAGGCTGCAAAGCACAATGGGTCATAAGCATAGAGAAATGGCTACTTTGTAAAAGTGGCATTTCTAAAATAGTAAACTACAATCCTACTACACCAGTAAGCCGAGTTTATCACCACTATTCTATACAACCCAAACATGGCAACGCCACTCCTTTCTAATTAGGAATTACCACTTAAACATATATAAGGGAATTACCAAAGCTAGCCTATGAGAGGAGTAGGCCTCACAGGGGTGAAAAACTAAATAGGCCATGCCACACATAAAGGCATATGTCTCACCTTTTACTTACACAACACCCTGTCCCTAGGGATTCCTAGGGCCTACCTTAGGGGTCACCTGTGTGTAATAAAAGTGGAGTTTAAGGCTTGGCAAGTAGCTTTAAATGCCTAGTCAAAGTGGGAGTAAACTGTGCATACAGTCCCTGCTGTGGCAGGCCTGAGCCAGGTTTGAAAGGCTAGTTCTGTGGGTGGCACAAGCAGTGTTGCAGGTCCACGAGTAGCATTTAATTTACAGGCCCTGGGCACATGGGATACCACCATACATGGGACTCATGAGTAAATCAACTATGCCAAACAGGTGCAAACTATTCATACCTTGCTTAGAGGAGAGATTGGCAGTGGTAAAGTATCCAGAGTCCCTAAGCCAACAAAAAGAGCAGAAAATGACACAGAGGAAGGCAAAAAGTTTGGCGATAACCCTGTAGAAAGGGCCTGGTCCAACAAATAGTGATTGCAAGATGAATGCATTTGCCTTGAACTAGTTATGTGCTTCTAAATCCATTATCACCTGTTAAAAAGTGGTTCATTATGTGCATGAGCTTGAGTATATTAAAACTTAATTATCAAACCGTAGACAATGCCAAACAACTGAGCCAGCAAACTATAAAGTCCCAAGGAACTAGTACATATAACAGAGGCCTCTCTGCCTACAGAATAAAAGAACACATTTTTGGCCAGACAGCAATTTATCCACGAGTACATGTCAAATAGCAGATCAGTGATTCGGAACCAATAGCCCAGCATCAAGTAAAGAAACAAGATTAAGCCTATTTATTCACTTAACAGTGTCATAAAAACCCAAAACAACGCGTGGATAAAATTTGCAGTGGCATTCCATAAACGAAGGTTTTTAATGTGCATCGAAAGTACAGATAAATAGTGCAACATACGGAAAATTGTGTGCGCGTGCGTATCATTATAACTAAAAGTGTCAGCTTGCCAAATGCTGTACACGATACTTGATATGTTTTTTCATTTTTTTTTTCATTTTATGTTGCAATATATAAACTTGATTAGAGCAAGGAACCGCAGTTCTTCAAGAAAATGGCTACCATAGACATGCTTGATACTTTTCTGTGTTAAACCATTACTATTAACGTCCTGCAAATCGTTGAACATGTGTGCAGCTATTTACCATTCTGGATGTGAAATCACAGCAATGTCACATAGATAATAAATGTAAACTTTTTAGCTGTGACTAAAATTGGGTGAAATATGTTGGGCATTTTGCTGAAGAAAAGCGCCATACATATTTTATTATTGCAGTACACTTTTGATCAGTCCTTTATCTTTATTCTTATTGTTAAGATGTTCTGTGTTAGCAGCTCGGGGAACTGGGTTAAGAGAATGAGCATTCAGGCGACTCCAGTTGGACCACTGCGGATGCCATAATACCGAGGAGATGTTGAAGGCATTGAGTGCATTGCTTGTTTTGATTTTTGTCACTTGGTGGGCTGCTGAGCTTTAGTGAAATTGAGAACGTATGATGCCTGTGCTGGCCGTTTTTGGCACCGAAAAAGTGATTTAGGTCTACGATAGTTATTGTTAAGTGGCTTGTGGTAGTTTCTTGAAGGTCTGGAATAGCTCCTGAGAAGCATATTCAGTATCACTGTAGGCTTGTTTTGCTTGCCATGCCTCGTATTTGTAATGTCTAATGTGTATGTGTGTGTTTTGGAATTCTTCCAACACCTTTCCAAAGCTCTACTGTGAATCTTTTAATTACCAGAGGTCTTCATTGAACTGTTTGCTGATTTCTTCATGATTTGTTTTGGGTTTATAGTGCTTCAAAGGGGGTACAGTGTCCTTGGCCCAAGCAATACACTGTTCCGTTGTGCCAGAAGCATCAACATTAGGCCTGGGCAAAATTGTAATTACACCGGAGTAATTGGAGTGTTTCAGTAATTATTCATTACAATTGTGATGCAAAATATCAAAAAGTGGGCAATAACTCTATCTTGAGTAATTAAAGGTAATTTGAGGCAAAAATCCTACTGCAGGAGCACAGGAACAACAGCAAATAGAGAGGGAGTGATTGCTGGCTACAGCTGTTCCTGTATCATTCAGTGCTATTTTCTTAGCGGAAAAAAGTCTCTGGCTAAGACAATAGCGCTAAATGTTGGATTACACTTAAACTTATATAATTGCACATGAATTATGAGGGAATTATGCCAGCTATGCCCTCCTCTAATTACCAGTGAGAAAAAAGAAGCTGGAACTATGGTAAGGGCCTGGATAATGGTTTCAAATAACCCTTGACTCATAAAATTATGAAATGAGAAAATGAATGCTACAAGGCCCAATGTAATAAAATGTTTGTTGATTGATGGGGGTATGAGCACTGTCCGAGCAGCAGCCACAATCTTTGTCAGGGTGAGGCACAAGCCAACCCTAAATTAACTTGTGCTCAACCTCCTCGTAGCCTGGCACAGAGCAGTCAAGGGATTTGTGCAACACTTGAAACAGTAATTAAGTAACTATACCTCACACAAATGGATACCGCACCAGGTTACATATAATAAATACAATAAGACCAAAATGAAAAAAATCCAATTAGTAGAAATGGAGATATGTAATTTTAAAGATTTTAGTAAACATTGCACCAAATAGCACAAAGCACCAACTGTGAATATCTGGTCGAGTAGCAGAGGGACAACGTCATAAGTTCAGGCTGTCCCTGATGGAGTGTGGACCGGCTACAAGGACCCAGTTAGGCCAGCTGAACAAAGTACTTTTAATCCTGGCTTAGGGAGCGTTGCAAGGATCAGCATCGTAGATGTCTAGCAGAGCTGTAGCGACGCGTCAGTTCTGACATGAGTCAAGGCTGCAGTGTGAGGTCCTGCATTGCTGTTGATGATCCCATCGACAGGGGCTTGCCATGCCAAGTCTGGTGTTGAGGATGCTTTGCTAAGTCTGGGCGATGCATTGGTTCTGAGGAGCAGTGATGCAGAGTCCGGCATCAAAGCTGCTGTCGATGAGGGATGCATGGGTCTGCCTCGAGGATACATCGCACAGCCGCAGTTTCGATGGGCTGCAACGTGATGTGCGCTTTGAGATGGGTCCAATCCATGCAACATCAGTGATGCATCGGTTCTGCATGGGTTTGCACAGCGCAGCTGAGAAAATGCGTCGGTTTTGCAGGATCCTTATAGACTGGCGGTGCACCTTAAGTTCCCTTCCAAGTGTCTAGAACTGGGTTGGCACCACTTGCTGTGTAGACTCACAGATGGTAAAGTCCAGGTTCAGATGTAAAGATGTTGAAAGCCTGTTGTGTTCCCGAGGCTTCAGAAATATGTCTTCACCATAAATTTCTTTTTTTGTTTACAATTTCAAAGACACCAAGCATGAACTGATCACCTGTTCCCATTTGGAAATTACAGCTTATTGAATGTACTAAGGTACGTTTCAATGTTATTCTTAAGGACAGGTAGGCCTTTAGTAGTAAAAAACTACTACTACCAGGTCATGAAAAACTAAAGCATACATGTCGCCCTTTTTAAATATATTGCACCCTGCCCTCTGGGCTGTCCAGGGCCTATACCTGGGGAGACGTATATGTGTCAAAAAGGAAGATGTGGGCCTGGCAAAAAAATTTTTTGCCTGGTCTAAATGGCAATTTAAAACGGCACACACTGCTTGTAATGGCAGACCGGATGTTTAAAGTGCTACTTAAGTTGGTGGCACAATTAGTGCTCCTGGCCCACTAGTAATATTTAATTTACAGGTCATGGGCACAGGTAGTGCATCCTTACCAGGGACTTACAAGTGAATTAAATATGCCAATTTGGTGTACGCCAATTCTACCATGTTTTTAGAATAGAGCACGGAACTTTAGCAGTGAGCAGAGTTCTAAGGCCAGCAAAAAGGAAGCCAGCAAAACAGGAGATTTGAAGGCAAACATTTTAAGGGGAAAACCATGCCAAGGATGTTAGGTCTAACACCCATTTTATGGAATTTGGTGTGATCTATTCTGTTTCTTTTCTGTAGTTTTCACCTATTAGCTTTCTGCATAAAAATATTAGAACTCCACATATGTAACTTATGCATGTCTAGACCCCAACTTAAATCACTCAGTTTTAGGAAAACAAGCAGAGGCATGATTATCTTCCATATCCTACTTACTTTAAAATAATACTATGTACTTTTAAACTATGGACAATGCACATGATTACAGTGATTAAATTAGCTTTTTTCAGTTGAAAGTAATCTTCTAACGTCACTGTCCTTCCTAGCCTTGACCAGTGTAAAATCTGATGTTTTTCAGATAATTTCCACACTTTCACCAGTGTATTTGGATTGTGACTTACATGCAGTTAACGGAGTGGGAAAGGTGTTTAGAAATGTCAATATATATGATTTTAAGTCTAAGACACTCATTATGTGTGGTCTGTTAATGCATTCAGTAATTCCTGTAATTGGAGATACAAATACTGATCAAAGCAGTATCGCAAAAGGTTGGAAAAGGCAGCCCATTACCAGTTGAACCTTAGTGGCTCACTTAAAAATGGGTTAAACCTAGGGAAATAAAGGTTAACACCCAGTTCCCATAGTTAATTCTCCTTCCTGTCTGGATTTTCACACAGGGAGTTCAGCTGTTTTGAGCAGCCGGAACCCCTTGGGCAAATTGTGTGGTCCTCCTAACTCCCTTTGCCGGTCCCATCAAAGAGTACATAGTGTTCCCTGACATACCCCAAAAGTGTCCTAAGTGTGAAGTTGTGGATAAACTTTGCAGGAGTAATTTTTGGATGATGTATGATCATACTATACTACAGGGATGAGGTCTAATAACACCAAAACTGATCTGTGGTTGATTAATTTCCCTTCTGGGGGTGTCTTGCCTGGGAGTTCAGGATGGACTATCCCATGAGGAGCTTGGTTAGTAGTAATTTGCATAAGGTAGGCCTCAGTCTAGAGTGACACAGTGGTTGAAAAACAGTGGTTTGGAATGCCTTTCAAAGTTATTGCTAGTGGTTTAGACTATTTGTAAGTATTCCTCCCCTCACCTTTTATATGTTTGAAAACTTTGATAATATCAACTAACTTGAAGGTTTCTGGATATTAATCATTTTACTGGGCACCAATCCAGGAAAGCTTCCTTTCCCAAGGATGAACAGTCTACATATGCAACAACGCAGTGTACAATTTGTAACTTTGTGGATTTGTCCACAGACATAATTCCAATCCACACCTGGAAATGCCTATTGGCCTTGATTTTGTGATTCTGTAAATCATGAACAAGAATTTATGCCAGCATTTCTTTGTGTTTGCAAGTTCTTCATACTGCACAAAAGTCTTTATAAATTGGACCCAGGGAGATTTCTTAGAAAATGTAGTCGCCAAGTTAACAAACAACTTCAGTAGTTGTTATTATTGCACTTGCATTTCAACTTCGAATTTGTTTCTTTTCTTTCCTTTACATTTAGTATGTCCTGTAATGAAGAACATTTTAACCTTCAGAAAACCTTTCATTTATTACTTTATATCCTACCAAACTCATAACATAAACTTGCATTTTTATCCTGCTCTGAGATTGTGTCTCTCTTTCTGGTTGCCGACATTCTTACTTACTTTTTCCAGAAAAATCACTCAAAAACATCTAAATATGTTTACTCTTCAACTTTCACTCAAGTCATCCGATAACAGACTGCACAATCCTTCATTTAAATTCTGCTTTTGTGAGCAGTCGCTTCATTGTCTAAATCTCCCATATTTGTTTTCTATTGTCTCCTTTTGTGTACTTCACCTAAAAATGTGCCTATCTTCACAATTACACTGGCTTGTCCATGTCCTTTGCTTCGCAACTTCTCCTTACCCTTAATTTAGTTCACCTGCACAAACCCAGAATTTTTTCCCCTACTGATGTAATCTCCGCTAACCTTTGAACTCTTTCAAAGGTTTTCCTAGGTCTCTTCTTCCTATTCAATTCCCTTTCAGATGTAATTGAAACATTGTATATTAGTGCATTTCTTGTCCCATGTTTTTAAATAATTGTTTGGCAAAAGAGCTGTGCAAATCAAAAAAAAATATTGATCTGAGTATTAGTTTGTGAGTTTCAATAGCTTAAAAAGCAATCACTAGGAGAAAATAGCGCATGAGCACCTACATGATCTTGGCCAGGCTTCAAATTACTGGAGCTCGCTCTCTTTTTTAAGAACCATCTCATGGGGAATTAGGCGTCTCCTGAAATTGACAGAATGATCGCCCGTCTACCTCATTTAGTATCCATAGCATCGCTGCCATTTCCAGGCTCTTTTAATATCTCCATGTTTTCTCAAGCCTTCAATATACAAGTAACCTGGCAAATTAATTTTGACTAGATTGAAGGACTGAAAAGGTCTTGCCTCTAGAGAGATGTCGTCCTCACATCATCTTCTCTCTGCTCAACTTCTTGCGAATAAACAGCGAGGCGGCTCAAACCGCCTCAGAATAAGTTGTTAGCTCTCGCTTCAGTGGATGGACATTCCAACAATTTTCGTTTTGTTGTATAATTTTCACCCAAAATTGTGTTTCTTTCGGTGGACTGCAAAAATTATTTTCTTGACATACAATGAACATGTTTCTGTGCATATTTATCGTGATTTTTTTTTCGAAACCTTATCATGTCAAATATAGAGAATAAATATTGCTTTTGCTTCCACCTTTGTTATTACTTGCCACTATAATCAGAAGCATCTAAATTTAAACCAAACATTTCCAGGAAACAACAGATTTCATTTACTGTGGATGGAAGGTCATGTTAACAGAATCGGACAGGTTAGGACCTAATCTTCCACATTTTGTCTATGCACAGCTGTAAACTATGGGTATTGTAAAATGTGCTTTGGTTCCTTGGGAATAATAGTGCAGAATTGCATGTGGCAGAGAGAGTACATTTTAGAATGAAATAAAACTTTAGATCTAGGTATAAGGGAACTGGCGAATGACTAAAATGGAGACATCTCCATTTTGTGAACCGAGTAGTCAGCTTTCGCTTGGCGTACATAACAATAATTACTGACAGATCTGAAATCATTGCTTCAATATTCTGGACTCACCTTGAAATCGTAACAGAGCAAAGAATGCCCCACTCAGGTTGTTATAGTGATTGTGTGGGGCTTCATGAAAATTGGTCTCCATGCCTTAACTAACCGCTGCATCACAGTTATCTGCTAGTGGCCAGACGAGAATTACTATCTCTATTTACTAAGAATAATGGTACATATCCTGCCAGGTTAAGCTGCCATTTAGTTGATGGGTCATGTATGAGATAAAAGTACTTCAGTATAGAAAAGTTTGAGGAATTCCAGATACTATAGTACTACATTTAACATGTTTATATTGATCCAGTTGTTCAGAATTTACATTTAATCCTCAATACAATGTGTATAGTCTACATTTTGTAGTCAGTGAGATTCACGAGGGGGATGGGTGAATCTTACATTTCACAACTATAAAAGCAGTGGCCTGCAGGGTGAGATGATTACAGTTTGGGATGGTCTGTTCCCACTGAGGTGCAGGGTCAGCCCTGATCTGCAATTGATGAGCCACTGTCCAGAGCGGCACAGTAGGAGAAAAAAAACAAGATTTTGACAGTAAATAAACTATTTGCAAGCATTTGTCCTATCACCTTTTGGGTGTTTGTTTGCCAGTACGATGCCTGGAAACTTGTGACTGGTGTAGTTTCCCAAGCCTACTACTGCCAATGTTTGTGTATTCCACAAAGTAGTGCATTGTGAGAAGTACTTCTATGGATAAAGTGTTACTACCTCTTTGGCAAAAACTGTATATATATAAATATATATATATATATTCACTGAAAAAACCATAGGTTTCACACCAGTTATAGTTAGCTGGAAGTTTTACTCGCATAAAGCCATTGAAATTCCCACGCTATAGTTAGTTGGACTCACTATAACTTGCGCGTGCAATGCACTGCTGATGACGTCACATATTACATCACTCATGACATGGTCAGTGACATCACTCATGACATCAGTGATGACACCATCCAGTGAATGTGTGTCTTTTAAAAAAATAAATATGTGTTATATATGTATATGTAAAAGTTGATGGAAGAATAAATGTTTAAATAAGTGTTTACATGGATGTTTAAAAAAAAAAAAAAAAGATTGGTTAACTGGTTTATTAAGTGTATCTTAGTGAATACATATATTAGAGAGTAATGTTTAAATATTTAAATATATGTATTAGTGTTTCACTTTGTGTATAAGTGGCTGCATGGGTTGGTGAGTAGCTACATGTGTATGTATATGGGTTATTAGATGTTTTTCTTAGTATCAGTATGAGTGTTTGTATGGTTTGGTGGGGGTATTACTTAGCACATAGATGCATGAATGACTGGCTTTCTCTTTGTATGTGTTTTGAAGACAGCATATGTGCAGGACTGTATGGGTGGATGAGTGTGTATATGTGTGTGTTAGTGAGTGAATGACTGTCTCACTAGTGTCTTTATCAGTAACTACATATGTTCTAATGTAGTATATGTGAATATTGATGTATATAAGTGAGTATATGTGAGAGTGAGGGATTGTAAGAGTTCCTGCTTAAATAAGTATGTGTTTCTATAAGTGATCGTTAAGAGAGTATGTATGTGTAAGTTTCCTTAGAAGTAAGGGGGTAGTGTGTGTATAGCTGTATATGCAAATAAATGGATGTTCAATAGTTTATTTGCATGTGTGAGTATGTGTGAGAGTATCTTTTGGATGACTGTCGGTGTGTAACAGGATTTATAGGTGTATCACTACATATGATGAGTGAGTATATGTATGAGTGACTATATAGAACTGTTGGTGAATGAGTGGATGTGTATATAGATGGTGGAATTATTGAATTGGTTGTTGTAACTGATATGGGTATCTCCATTTTTTTGAAAATGTTACTTTCTATTATTGAATATGTGTTTCAAGGGTTTCATTACAGTGAAAGGATGTCTGTCACTCTGTCACAAGGATGGTGTCATCAGTGATGTCATGAGTGATGTCACTGACCATGTCATGAGTGATGTAATATGTGAAGTCATCAGCAGTGCATTGCACGCGCAAGTTATAGTGAGTCTAACTAACGTGGGAATTTCAATGGTTTTATGCGAGTAAAACTTCCAGCTAACTATAACTGGTGTGAAACCTATGGTTTTTTCAGTGAATTTAATAGGCTTTTTAAATGCTAATTCCTAACTATAACTGGTGTGAAACCTATGGTTTTTTCAATGAATTTCATAGGTTTTTTAAATGCTAATTCCTAACTATAACTGGTGTGAAACCTATGGTTTTTTCAGTGAATTTCATAGGTTTTGTAAATGCTAATTCCTAACTATATATAGGGCCTCAAACCTATGTTTTTTTCAGTGAATTTCATAGGTTTTTAATAGCTAATTTCTATAGCTATTAAATATAATAGTTTTTATAATAAATCCTATATTGTATATTTATGTAATACTATTTTTTATGTATATTTTTCCCTTTTTAAAAAAAATTTTTTTGCCTTGGTGCGCTCCCGGTGCGCGTACCGGTGAACGCACTGGTAAGCGCAGCGTTATGGCGCGCCCCGGTGCGCGTACCGGTGAGCGTCCCGTTAGCGCCATTGCTGCGAACGAAAACATCATTGTGACGTATCGCGTAGTCGCGTGATGCGTCTTATGACGCACGCCGTAAGCGCACCCGGAAGCGCCCGAGCGCATACGATCGCGCAACGTAAGCGCCCCTGGGCGCGCACCGGGGCGCGTAGCGTAAGCGCGTCGGGTCATGTGACCTGAAAATAACTCTTTTCATTGGTTGCTAACAGTTTTTTTTAAGAAGGAATGAAATCCCCACCCATTTCCTTCACTTCTTCTTTCACTTTTGTGACTGCAAGACCTCTCTTTTTGCTGTCAGCTCTTTACTGAATTAATATCTTGCATTACCATGGCTGCCAGAGCATCCAGCAGTGAAGATGAGTCAGAGGGATGTCTGGATGAAGAGGTTCCTCAGCCGAAAATAAAAGAACACTTCATAATTAAGTTTTTTTCCATTCCACCTGATCAGAAAAAAGTAAATGCTCCAAAGGTGGAGTGCGTGCAGGATTTGTAAAACTGTCCTGTCACGGGGTGACCCCAGAAAGAAGTATTCATTTGGAAACTCGACGATGATTCGACATGTCGAGAGGAGGCACCCCCAGAACTTTGCCTGGGAGAGTGTCAGGGCTCTGGCACGAGAGGCTCCCAGTGATGGGGCCTCTACTTCAACCGGAGGACAAACTGCATCAGGGAGGGAGCAATCACAAGAACAGATTCCCAACATCCAGCCTGCTTTTAATAAAGGCGTTATTAAATGCAGATATTGCGATAAGTTACTTTGCTATGGGGAACAAAGTGTTCTGCTCATGGTTCGAGCATTGGATAACCATCGCTGCCGTTTCCAGCCCTAATTTTGTTTTGTTTTTTTGCTCCTGTCGAGCAGTTTCCCATTCACTGTTTTTGTTTTTGTTCTAAAAAAAGAAAAAAAAAAGTTCTTTTCAGAACTACCTCCAATTCTCATCAAAAAGCTGTGTTCTTAAAAAAAATGAAAAAGAGTAAGTGAAGTGGAGTGCATTGATAAACGAGAAGAAAATGAGTGAGAAAGCACAGAAAGGGACGAGAGGAGAAGGGAAGTGAACTAGGGGGACTGAAAGAAGGTGAGTGTGGGGAAGGAGAGTGAGGAGAAGGAGAGTGAACATGGGGAATGTGGATATGCGAAGAAAATGTAGTAAAGGAACAGGGGTGTGGAAGGGTAAGAAAAGAGCAGTGGCTTAAATTATTATTTTACTGTTTCACTGGGTCATCCCCATGGTACGCTCCCCGGTGCGCGTACCGGGCGCTCCCCCCGCGAAAATCGAAAATAAAATAAAAAAATGTTTGCCCCACGAAGCCCTTTTATGGCCCCCACGTCATACCTATGGGGTAAGGGGGGGTCTACCCTGCCCCCTTTTGGTCATTTCCCCCTTTGTTTTTGCCACCTCTTGTGTCTCGATCCTACCGAGACACAAGATGGCGGCCGCTCCGGACTGTTTGGAATGTTGACAGACACCCGAGAGCCAATCAGCTTTCCGCTCGCGAACTCGCGTAGCGCGCTGGTACGCGCCCCGGTGCGCATATAGATATATATATTTTTTTTAACCTCAATTACTCAAAATCCACTGGAGCACATATCTTGAGACATAGCAAAGGCACATCGGGCTACCAGTCCCTACAATTTTGCCAAGTTTGGTGGAAATCCATTCAGCCGTTCGGGCTAAAAGTGAGTCCAACCGCCCTATGGAAATTAACATGGGGAAAACACGTTTTGGGACCCCCCAAATATCTCGGCCCCCGCTTGACGAATACCCCCCAAACTTTCAGGGCAGGAGCAAAGCGGAGCGGGCCATCTTCTTTGAGAAATTCGCGAACATTCGTCCACCGGCGCCAAAGTTATTCCCAATAGAATGTTGCGGATTTCCTATGGTTACCTGCTCCTGTATCCCCGTGTGGCCTCTCTTCTTTTCGTCGAAAGGATTCCAGTCATTTATTCTGCGCAGCCAGACGCGCAGTTGGGATGGCCCTGCAGCTTTAAGTGACTACGGAGCTTCACTGGCACCACGCTGCTTGCAGCAATTAAACAATCGAGGAATCGATAGCACCGTGAGTCCGCCAAGCAAGAGTCTCAGATCATAGGAAGCAGACTGGGGTATTTTACCTCGACGGGCAAACAGTCTCGTATTTGACCGCCCCTGTTTTCGTGTTTGACCTGGGATGAAGGGCGCTGCAGTCCATGGGGACACAGGACTGGCATCGTGATTTTCGTCGCCCATCGATCACCCCGCCCTCCTGCGTGGGCACCAAACTACAATTTCTCCACTCCCCCACACCAGCGACCTGGACCTGCCATGATGGTGCATGCTGGGATTTTGAGTCCGTAATATTCAACACGGACTACAACTGCTGTGCTGAATGCATTAGGGGGAGGGAACTTAGTGCCTACAAGACATCCAGTCACAGGAGGATAATCATTTGGGGCTGTTTCGTTTAGGAGGAAGGCGCTGAAGAAGGCTCTTAAGCCGAAATGCATCCGCCATTACCTGGACCTCTGAAATAAATGGTTACCTGCTCCTGTATCCCCGTGTGGCCTCTCTTCTTTTCGTCGAAAGGATTCCAGTCATTTATTCTGCGCAGCCAGACGCGCAGTTGGGATGGCCCTGCAGCTTTAAGTGACTACGGAGCTTCACTGGCACCACGCTGCTTGCAGCAATTAAACAATCGAGGAATCGATAGCACCGTGAGTCCGCCAAGAGTCTCAGATCATAGGAAGCAGACTGGGGTATTTTACCTCGACGGGCAAACAGTCTCGTATTTGACCGCCCCTGTTTTCGTGTTTGACCTGGGATGAAGGGCGCTGCAGTCCATGGGGACACAGGACTGGCGCCGTGATTTTCGTCGCCCATCGATCACCCCGCCCTCCTGCGTGGGCACCAAACTACAATTTCTCCACTCCCCCACACCAGCGACCTGGACCTGCCATGATGGTGCATGCTGGGATTTTGAGTCCGTAATATTCAACACGGACTACAACTGCTGTGCTGAATGCATTAGGTGGAGGGAACTTAGTGCCTACAAGACATCCAGTCACAGGAGGATAATCATTTGGGGCTGTTTCGTTTAGGAGGAAGGCGCTGAAGAAGGCTCTTAAGCCGAAATGCATCCGCCATTACCTGGACCTCTGAAATAAATGGTTACCTGCTCCTGTATCCCCGTGTGGCCTCTCTTCTTTTCGTCGAAAGGATTCCAGTCATATATATATATATATATATATATATATATATATATATATATATATATATATATGTAGATATTTCAAAAAAGTTCCCTTCTAGTCCGAGAAGGAAACAAGACTCTCAGAATGCTGCAAAAGTGTTCAATTTAATGGCAAACAACTACGCGTTTTGGATTACTCCTTCTTCACGGTCATGACCGTGAAGAAGGAGTAATCCAAAACGCGTCATTGTTTGCCATTCTATTGAACACTTTTGCAGCATTCTGAGAGTCTGGTTTCCTTCTTGGACTAGGAGGGAACTTTTTTGAAATAATTGGGGTTATCCGGTAACCCGATCCAGACCGCCCAACTTGACAGCTCCGACTAAACCGGAATTGGTGTTTTTTGCAATATATGTAGATATATATACAGTTTTTTAATATGTATACATATTTGTGTGTATGTGTGTGTATATATATATACACACACACACATATCCAAAAAGTTAAAACCACTTAGAGAATTCAGGATGGCGAGCAAAAGTCAACATAGACATGGCAGACTCGACTTAGGGTCCCTAGACCCAGCTACAAAGAAAGATAGCATATGTTTGTAGTGTGACACACCCCAAACTTCACTACTGAAGCTATGCCCCTGATGTTGCTTTCAAGTTGAATGGCACTAAAGTTCACTCAGTATTTGTGGCTGTTTGACCGTTCAGTCAATCATAGATGAATCTTGTCTACCTGCCCCTTGCTCAGCGCCACTTTTAAAACAAAGGTCTCCCGAATGACGGCTCTTACATTTGGACTGATGGTGCCGTGGGCAGCAATCCCTTATGCCTCACTCCGAAGGATTATAACTTTCTTTTTCAGTTATAATTACATTTTCCCAAATAATATATTTTCGTTTTGCAAATGTGGTGCATCCCTGAAAATGAGGTACATTGATTTCTAGAGTTGCTTCGATGCTTTTAAATGGCAAAAACAGGAAATACAATCCTTATCAGTCCTTTAGGCACGACATATTTCCTGCATGCCGCAAGAATAAGTCAGTCCTAGCGAGGCTGGGAAGTTTAACAGGGTTTCCTTCACTGTGATCAATGCCGCGGCCAGTGCAACGGTGGTAATTGCCTGCAATGATGGTATTAATCATTCCGAGGCTCCCCTTGCTGTGTTATTAGCAAGATACAATAAAAGAATCATCAACCATCACAGTTCAAATGTTATGATTTTCCAGGGAACCCTTCAAGCTACTGCTGGCGTTTGATTACAGAAAGTGCTCTGAAGAATGGTCCTCGTTTCCGGAGTTTTCAAATCTAAGTGATGGCATCAATTTTAAGTGCGTGGGTGTCATTCGCTGGAATGAAAGGGACCAGGAGCATCTTATTCTGTGTGAAAGTCAAAAGAGTAGTCTAAAGTTATATATGGGACATATCAATATTTATGTTTCCAAACACTGCTTTAATTATTCGACAGATGTCACAGGTGCCATGAGTGGCCAGATAACAGAATTAGGACCTCTGTCCAGGGTCACACTGCCTGGTTATACCGGCTAGGAAGGTCACAGGTATGCCCATTGCATTTGATGGTTACTTTCATATAGGCGCTTCTAGAAGCAATTTCATCCCCCTGTGCCCTGAGGTGCTTGTAGCTGGGAGTTTGGGTGTTTTATAACTCTTGCTGTTCGAAAGAACCTAGTAAACATAATTTTCTTGAACAAATTTCTTCTAATATGAGGAGGAATGTTCAAATTAAAACAGACATATTGTATTCTGGCATAACGAAAACTTCAAATTCCACTCAGGATGATTAAAAACAATTCCTAACATTATCTTGTGGGAAATTACAAACTCTAAACACATCATTCTGGATCACTGCAGAATGCGCCAGCCTCAGGACCTTTCCTAACCTCTAGCCAATGGGAGAGAAGTTGCAGGGGATGAGTATGCTTTTCTGTCATTTCTTGAACCTGACTTGTCCCTTGAGTCTACAGGAGGTAGATGGTCATCCTGGCCAGAAATGCAGGACTAGAAGTACAAGACGGAGATGGCCACAATTTTCTCTACTTTTCAGTCAGTGAGGAATTTTACAGTGTAAAAGCTAACAGGAAAATCTTCTTTATAATTGCAGCCATATTTTTTCTTTGGAGTGGATAAAACAGCATATTTTATATGGTGAACTAGTCAGATATCAGAGATTTAGCCTTGCCAATTTTTCTAAAAATGAAATGGAATATAATAGAGTCCCACTCGCTCCTGAGATGTTACTTCCTCGTTGTCCATACTCTTAATTAACCATTTGGACAAGGGATACGGGAACTCATTTATGCTGTGGGTAGATTTTTATTAGCACTCCTCCAGATTTTTTAGTTGAATACTCAGAAGTCAGAAATCGATGTAAACTGCAGTAGAACAACTGGAGCCAAAATACAGACCGGGCGCACTGCCTATCATACTGGCCACAATGTTCCCAGGACGGGTGCAAATCTGTGCCTGCATTTGCACCAGTGCACTAGTGAAAGGCAGACCAGCTGTTTGAAGCAGACAGTGATCTCTTCACTGTGCAGGTGGCAACCTGGAGTGTCTATTAAAAGGGGTAGAGACACCCCTGATGGTGGGTGCAGTATGTAACTGCACTTACTGCAGGGGGAGGTATTGAGTGTTATCAATTGGACCCTCACCTGACCCTTTTCAAGAGTGCCCTTGGAGGTGCACGGACTATGCACTACCTCTATGTGGTGCACAACCAAAGCACCTCCTGATTTCTTCTTTGCCTCTGCAGCTACCCATACAATATAGCACGGGCAAAAGAAAAATGTTTGTCCCCTATAGATTGCATACAGATTGCATCAGTGAACATTTAGCACTGATGCAGTCTGTATTCCAGAAGGGCCGCACAAGCGTCTGCGGCCCTTGTGTAATATCATAGTGCACTGGGAGTGAATAAATGGGCGCATTCTCCCGTTGCACCCCTGAGGCACTATTGATAATACAGCCTTGCACTACATAGATTTCTGACTTTCAAATAGTTTTGTGGTTATTGGACCTCAGGGTCTAAGCTGTGTGCCTACATCTACACTGTGACCCCTCCCACTCTTTACTATTAACTGTCACTACTGGATTAATAAGATTCGAAATGTAGTTGCTCTAGTAGTAAGGATCTCTCTAGTTTTAAACAATCACAATATAATCCAATACAAATATTTCGGTAAGATTACATTAAAGCTCGGAACTTTGCCTAATGTCACATTCTATTACTAAAAGCAAAACTAACTCATTGACCAGAATCAAATGTATATAAAGCTCAGTGATGAATTTCTTCTCAGTTAATAAATTGGCTCCTTCAAAAGTTAAGGTGAATACGATTTTAACCAACACAAAGTATTTAAAAAATGCAGGTCATTTTTCAATCGTTTTACTCATTCATGCTGCCAAATATTTTATTTCCTATGTTTGTAGGACATACAGGCCCCTTCTTAAGGAAGCAGTACACTGCTTAAGGACTGGACCAATATGTTCCGAAAAATTAAGAAGCAACATATATTCATATATTAGCATTATGGAGGTGTTATCCTTGCAAGAGTGCACACTTTTGATTTTCCAACTTAAAACTGTAAGTAAATAGAGAAATTCATCAGTGGGCTGTATGTTAAATTAGAACATTGGAATGTGGAGTACTCCATTGAATACAATGGAGTGCTCCGCGTTTCTACAGGCCGGTAAAGGCACACAGAGCCACATGCCACGTTGTTTTTTGTTCACTCCTGAACAAAGGCCTCTCGAATCCCGAGGGGATTTTACCCCCTCAAGATCCGAAAGGCCTTTGTTTTATTTGTTAGAACAGTCGACCCTCTTGTGGCAGAATGTTCTAACAGCCTTATATCCCGCCATAGCGGGCTATACAGGCAATTAACCCGTTTGCTGCTTCGAACGTTCAGCGCCAGTGCTGAACGTTCGAAGAACGGGTGCGGCCGCGTCGGCCACTGGACGTGCGCAGCACCAGGGAGGTAGCTCGCGCGACATCCAACGGCCGATGGCAGCAGCGAACAGGTTAAAAGCCCACTCCCTTGTTAATATTTATTTATTTATTTATTTTGAAGGTTTTATATAGCGCGAACCAGACTCTTGCGAGTATCAGAGCGCTTTACATGACAAGTAGAAAATATATACAGAATATATTACGATATAGTGTAGCCTGCTACGGCAGGCTATTAGGCTATGTTTCAACAGGTTTTCACATTTCATAACCCAGATTTGCGGACTAACTTCTATGTTCGACCTACAGGAGTATGTTGTGGTGAATTCTACATTGACCCAATTCATAAAGGAATTTGTGCAACTAATTTGAAGTTAGTTGCTCAAACAATCCAATTGATGATCACAAATCCAAATCCTGTTTCAGAGTTTACCCATGCATATCAAAAAACAAATATGATAATGTAGTCAGCATTCTGGAGCACCTATGTACACTAAATTAGGGATAGTGGGAATTTTCTGAACATTGGTATCTTGCAAAAGACCAACCCACCCAGAGTTTGTAACTTTGTGGGTATTGGCATACACTTTAATGACCAACTTTATTACCTTTCCGTTTGTCCTTTGTGAATAAGACCAGCTCATGTTTTAATACTGGTAGCTTTGCTTGCTCTTGTGATTAAAGCCAATGGTTCTTTCTGGTCGTGAAGAATAATTAGAAAGAATTTCATAAAGGACACCAAGGAGTAAATTAAAAGCAGCAGTTGAAAATATTGAGTTAATCCTCTATGATTTCAAGGAGAGCACATTTTAACGATGATAGATATGGATGTAGATGAGCCATAGTGATATATTTTTGCAAATTCCCTTTGCAAGCATTACTTTAAATACACCTAAATTGTGATAAATGATATCTCTATGATAACAAGAACTCCAAAAGTTGTTTTCTCTGCTTCTTTATGCGTATATAAATGCGATTTGGCACAGAAACACATTCACACAAACATTCTGTCTGTAATTTATAATCTTTCCAGCTTTTCTCATAAAATCACTCCAATCGAAATGCATTAATTGCTGCAGGTACAAGCATAGTTAGTCGTCAGTACTAAGATTTAAAGGTTACATTAATATAATGGTAGATTTTTCTCATTTGTACAGTACAGTTAAAAATGTGGATGTTTTTTCATGCAGAATGTTAACATCTTTTTAAGTGCAATGTCTTTAGCTAAGGATTCATCCAACCGTTTGGTAGGATTTAGCACGTGTGTAAAACAATGATGGTCAATAAAGCATCAGTTAAAATATAGGGATGTCTGCCACCAAGACCATTAGTTGCAGCAGCAGACACAGAGTCCCTTATTCAAGTATATGTGGTCACCCACATGCAAGGGGAAAAATACCTTACACAAATGTGCAACTGCAATTCGAAGACGACATCTTCTGGTTCAGAAATAAAATCCAAGGGCAGGCTGGCAGTAAAAAAGATGCTACAACCGCGTTTGTGACGTGTATCTTGAAGATGTCCATTAAATATATGAGCAGGGGGTGGAACTGTGAATCTAAGCATTAGTATGGAAGAGCACGACATTAGGGGTGGGAATGCAAATTTGTACTTCGCCGCTCGTATATTTCATGGACAGCGGAGCAGGTGGTCTTCAATTCAGTCAGACATTTCTTTCTGTATAGTGCCTTCCATGTGGCAGCCTAGTGCTAGGTCTGGACTGCTGTGGGGGGAGGATGGAAGCGCACAAAGCGCAGATTCCAGTGCACTTCTTTGTGAATGAGCGGTGCACTGGATTCTGCAGCTATGCTGCGGCAACTGTTCACATGTTCCTAAGTGCAAAAACTGCACTAGTACAGATGATTGTGAAAATGCGAGTTTCCAGAGATCACACATTTTGAGTTTGCGCAATTGAGCTCCTTTTGACCTTGCGTGAATTATTTTTGTGAAATAGTACATGTACAAATTCCATGTTTTTCTAGATATGTAAAAAAAATGAATTGTTTCCGGAATCTGTTTTATGAGTTGACAAGCATGGGTCGGCTGGTCTAATGTTCTTATCATGCCAAGGAATATTTAACGTTTCACAGTCATCTAACATTGACAATAGAATGTGGCTTACCAACTCAAAAGGTTACATTTAAGCAATAGAGGTAAATTAGAATAAGCAGAATTTAGTTTTGAGGTAGGAGTCTTTTTGATAAGTGTGCACTTTCCGTCTCTCTCTTAATCTTGCTATATTATCTCTCCTCCTTCAAGCCACAAATCCAAACTGCTATGCTTTAGGTTATGAAGTGCTTTGATTTTCCCAGCAGTCTAAAAATATATATTTTTTTATATTTCCTCTAGGTCCTCCAAACCATCACAGTCAGTCCACGCTGAGGCCACCTCTCCCTCCACCTCACAACCATACACTATCGCACCATCACTCCTCTGCGAACTCCCTCAACAGGAACTCGCTCACGAACCGGCAGAACCAGATCCATGCTCCAGCTCCTGTGCCCAACGACCTAGCCACAACTCCGGAATCTGTTCAGCTTCAGGACAGCTGGGTGCTCAACAGCAATGTGCCCCTTGAGACGAGGTATGCTAGGTACAGTGGACCTCCCTTTTCTTGCTTTCAATTTCCAAACATACGTGTGCCAATGCATGTAATCTATGCATATAATTCATTGCCAGCTGGTTTATCTTTGATTGATTATCTAAGTGTCTAAATGCGTATTCTATCAAATTCAAAGTGTACTTTATATCTTTATGTGAGTGATGCAAGCTCCCCAAAATATTTCTATTCAGTATGATGGCTGAGTTCACAAATTATCATTTCATCCTAGTTAACACATTTTCATGCATGTGCTTCTTTACTGGGTGATAGAAACATTTTGAGTACACATGATGTTGTTTCGTTAATGGGGGGTAATGAGGGACAAGTTAAATGTACACTTTGAGCAGAGAAGCTTGCTCTGGTAAGCAGTGTCACTGCTGCACTGCAAACAGATTGTGTCTCTTCGAGAAAGCATGATGCGGTTCAGTGATATTCCTCTGACTGGATGTATGACGTTACAACGCATGCTTTTACCACGCATGCTGTTACAACGCAGGTTTTACTACGCATACCATTACAACGCATAGCGCTTTGGGGTGCTGGATAGTGAATAGTTTAATTTACTATTCCAACTCCAGTCCCCGTGGACACTAGAGAAGGTGTTGGATAGTAAATTAAATCTATTCCCTATCCTAGAGCGCCCCCCAGCGCAATGCGTTGTAATGATTTTCGTTGTAAAACCTGCGTTGTAATAGCACTGCGTGGTAAAAGTCGTGTTGTAAAGGATGTTTCCCCTCTGACTAGCTGAAGTGGGGTTCCATAACATAAGATTGGCGGCAAGGAAAACATATTCGTCTTGCATTTATTTTCTTTGAAAACATGACCAGACTCAACTAAGAGTTTCTGACTTTGGATACTTGTGTGCTTGTCTTTTCTAAACTGGTCTTCAATTTCCTGGATTAGGTGAAGTACTACATATAGATTTTGATTCCTACCAACCTACAAAGATGACAGGCAGCTGCGGACTGGAATGGCTATAGTTTGTTGAGGAAATTCACAGCCAGATGTAGATTAACCTTCTTCCCATGTTACAATCTTACAGAGTCGTATTCAGTATGGTGGTGTGGGGCAAGTGAGACAGGAGATGTGGAATCCTTTTGATGATTTATATCAGGTGATAGACACCCTTCGACACCCCAAAACTGCAACCTAATAAACACACCCTGCTTGGGGCACAAGAAAGAAAATACATCAAAAGACCCTCTTAAAAAATGTTTCAACCATCCAGCCTATTGCAGCAATGCTGGAATAACTCAGCATCAATGCTAAGCAATGCTACCTTGCATCCATTCCTGAATCCCCTGAACACTCCCATTCTGCTCACTATGCATCATCTCTGGTTCAAGATGCTCCTGCCTCAGTTAACAGGTTTGCTGTGCAGTAGTCTCCTGCTTCTTGTATCTAGGCCAATTCTTTAGCAAGATTCGACATCAAATATGGAACGCAAGACCGCGGTGCACACCCTTTGACCAGGACAACGTAATTCTGCATGTATGTGAAACTAGAGCCAAACGTGTAATTGGATGTTTGCGTACACGAAACATGGGGTGAAAGAGAAGATGTCCCAGTGTTTACACATTATAGACATGTCATAAAAGAAGCTGTGTGAGTCTAGTTCTTTCAGCAAGTGCAGAGGGAAGTGTGCACCATATCTAATGTTTTATCACTAGTCCTTTCACACTGCAAAGCATGAGATAAAATACACACAAAAGGACAGGCAAGATCAATGCACAAAGCATGCAGGCTACAGCTGCCTGAAGCATATCGCCCATATAGGCCTCAGAGCCGGTCTCTGTACCACATTTCTGTCAGAAATCAGCCGACTATCGTCAAATTGTGTCCTTGTGTAATGTGACTGGTGCTCTTGCAAAGAGCTCCAATACCTTTGGGTCGAGTTTGCGCTATATAAATCTGCACACACAAAAAGTTACATTAATGTTAAAGATCGTCTTCTACTTATTTCTATATTAATGTTCTCATTTTAAACATAACTAAAAACTGCAATTTAATCTCTGGATTCCCATCCTCACTGACCCTTATGCATTTTAGTACCGAATAGTACACAGGAGCATGCAGAGATGTTCTCAGGTGTAACTGTAAATTTGTTGAGCGATGTGAGAGGGGAGTGACACCTACATGGGGCAGAAATGCTTTATTGTGTATGTGGGTGATGTATTTGATAATTGCAAATGGAGGCACAAGTGGACACTCAAACTTGTGAAGGTTTATGATAACAAAGTAGACACAGAGGACACATTTTAGGAATAGATTAAATACTGACTTTATTGCAATGGAAAGGTGACATTCCATATGACAATCTATGGGTACCATATGTAGGCTCTCCAATAGCTGATGTAAAACGGGAATGATTGTGGGAGGATTTGATGTACAACTTGCGTAGAGGAGTATTATGACAAGTATTGCACCTCCTACTCATTAAATAGGAGGTATCCCAATTCAAATGGTATGTGTTGACCAGCATGAGGGTCCTAATGGAATGTAATCTATACATTGCTGGGACGACCCTAAGGTGAAATGTTATGTAAGTAATTAAAAAAATTCCCACTATCAGAATGACCCGGAGAGGGTGTGCTGGGATTGAGAACTCCTTTATTGAACCGGGTGCTATGACACAATGCCACACTGGCAGCGGAGTTTCTTATGGAAGAGACACAAATGATAGCTGTGATGTGGAAAACAGAAAACCACCTGCTTTATTGAGATAATACCCATACCATGGGCCCTTTAACCCTAGAAAAAAACGTCGATTGATTATCTTAGGTGGTGGCCATCTTAAAGCCTACAGTTGACTACAGAAGGAAGCGGAATGTTCCATTACCGTGCCGAATTAGCGTTATTGCACCTACTACACCACTGATATCACCATCCCTGTATATGGTTGATATTGCAGACTTGGTTTCAGGCCAACAGCCACTGGTTTATGATTTTCTTTGTTTCCACACAGATTGGTCACGTGTGTACTAGGTTTCCTTGTAAAGAGGACTAGAAAAATTGGTTAAGGGACAAGGTTTTACCAAACACTAATTATTATTTAAAATTTTCTTTCAGACCGTAAATTAGTCACATGTACTACTGTCATGACATGCTTGAATAAAAAGTAAAAAGGTGAAGGCATAGAGACGTGGCCAGGAAACATGGCTGACAGCCCTTAATCTCCCGGTTAGCCAAATCCTGTAATCCTACCTAATCCTGCAGTTCACATCCTGTAATCAGCATAAAACACTTCTGGCCGATAGCGGACATAGACCTGAACCGGCGGAGTTTCTCTGGACGCCTGATGACCACCATTTCAAGTGGCGGTCTGTGGGGACAGCCTGTGCCTAATTGGTGTCGGTGGTAGAGAGAAGATACCGGCTGCCTTGGTGATCACTGCCACAGGCTGTAGCACAGTGCAGTTTGGAGAAGAAGTAGGGGGGGAAGCTGTGGCCCCCAGTAGAGTGAGGACCATCCCGGCTGACGATCCAGCACGTGCTGTGGCCAACATCGAGGGGGGCCGGCCTGTGCCGCTGCCGGAGCCCCGAAGAAACATGCCTGCTGAGCTGTGGTGCTGGGGAGTGTGGTCCGCCCTTCCCCCGTGGACATGGACCAGGTGGGGGCCACTGCGTCGGAGTGAGCTGCAGCGATGCTGCAGGGGTCCTGAAGGTCCCGCTGGCGGTAAGAAGTCACAGAGCAGGCAGTGGGCCGGAGTCCGAAGACGTACAGGAGTGAGAGTGCCCTGCCTGGTTCCAGATCGGAGAGTGTGCTGCAGGGGAACCTAGGGCGCTGTGAGCCAAAGTGATGCTGTGCGCGTGCACAGCTCTTGTCCGGGCAGGCCCGAGAAGCAGGAGACAGGGAGGGGGTTCCTGTGTCAAGCTGCGGGGGAGGGAGAGAAAGTGAAAGCGCAAGCACGCCATGCGTGCATTTTGCTGAATGCGCCAGCCCTACGAGTGCACATAGAGGAACAGGAGACAGGGAGGGGGTGCCTGAGTCAGAGCAGCGGGGGAGGGAGGGAGAGAAAGTGAAAGCGCAAGCACGCCATGCACGTTGTGCTGAACGTGCCAGCCCTACGCGTGCACATCGCCTGTCCGGGGGCACACATGTTTTGTCTCCCTCCGCACACCAAACAGACAATAGTCTTGCCAAGGCAAATCAGCGCATGCGCTGCGTTCATTACGATGCCAACCGCAGTCCCAATTTCCAGATATGAGCGGTGTTCAAAGCCAAGTGAAGCTCCTCAAAAATAACCTTCTTATTATCCCACATGAACATCATTTATGGTGGTTGACGTACTAGTAAACTTAGACTGTAACTATGTCAATGTGTTATGCATTGGGTTACTCTTGAAGCACAGAAACGTGTTTTCTATGCACCATACCCAACTTGAACTGACATTCTTGGATGGAGTTCAAGAAAGTGTTTCAATGAATGCCACTACCTCAAGATGAACGACTACATTTTCTTCTGTGGTGTACATTGCAAATGAATCACCTTTAGGCACTTCTTCCTTCATGGCACATAACTGAGCTGAGGCCCAAGACAAAGGGCCTGATTAGGACTTGGTGGATGGGATACTCTGTCACAAAAGTAACGGATAGCCCATCCGCCTCATTACAAGTGCCATAGGATAAAATGCACATATAATACGGAGAACATAATATTCGTCACAATTGTGAAGGAGTATGCCCAGGCCCAAAGGCATCGTAGCCCTATTCCACAATGCTTCATGCTGGAAATGGCCATGTTTTGTCTGGTATTCACCTAGATTTTTGCGGAACCGGTTTTATTTTGGCCATAGGACTCTGCACACATTAGTGCTACTAACCTGTGGTAAAGGTCTTATGCTCTACCTTTTAAGCATAGTAAAGTAGGCATATACCAAGGTGACACAATTATTTTACTCATCAGTCCCCAGTATGTGGTACAACATGTACCCAGGACCGGTAAAGTACTAGTTTGCTGTGGCACACATTGCGCCACCCCCTAAAGAAGCACTTTAAGGCAAGCATTCAGGCTTGCTAGTGCAGCCTGGGTGTGCAGTTTTAAACTTTAATTTAGACCTGGCAAAATAAACCTTTTGCTTGGCTTAAATCTTTCTTTTCAATGTTTATAACTGACCCCTCCTGTAGGCCCTAAATGCCTATAGGGCAGGGTGCATGGCATTTAACATGTAGGGCTTGTATATTTCATGTTTTACATGTTTCTGACAGTGAAAACACTCTTAAGTCAGTTTCCACTGTGGTAAGGCTGGCACTTCTACAGGAAAACACTGGGTTACATTATAGCAATTTTTAGTGCTTAATATCAGTTTGGGAGCAGCTAGAAAAGTGACTCATGGGCCCATTTTAATAGTAATTTTATAATCAAAATTAATCGTTGATTCAAATGTTATGTTGCTACTGTAGAATCGACACTTACAGACTGTTGTCATTTTCCTGCCTAAGCCAAAGGGCATTTCTGACAGGGTCCAGTGTCATCTGCCCGCTGATATCTCCCCTGTGTTGAGATGGGTGCTCCTGATAAATGGACAAAATGCTGGGATGTTGAGAGGTGTTTCTCTTTCTTGAGCAGATGGCCTGGGTGTTGTGCCCAGACCATTTCTGAGCTTCAAATGATACCTACTGTGTCACTGGCAGATATAGCCTACACTATGCCTAGCTCTCTCTTTCTTCATAGTCAGCTTGGCTCCAGACCCAGTGGGAAGAAGGGCTGCCCAAGAACTGGTTTGGGGTGACCACAAGGGAGAGTTTACCTTTATCATACCCAAATCTCTGAGTGGATACAGGGAGTTCTTCCCATGAGAAGAAGGATTCGGTCATGTTGGATTCAGGGAGAGAGGGGCACTGTGGAATAGTTTACAGTAAAACATGCAGGAAGTACCACAAAAGTAGGGAGGGTACCCCTGGAAACTTTTAACCCATTGGTTAGAGAGTGGCCGGTCATTTTCGCCTACCACAGACTGGCACTCAGCATAGATGTGACACCACAGTTCCCTCCTCAGAACACTCAAAGGAAGGACTGTCCTACTGTCTGAAGAACCTGCATGAAGACCAGACATGCTTGCCTTGAACCCAGTTGGCTGACCTCCTGTTTGAGCTACAGGAATACAAAAAGCTTCCAGGGCCTCTCTCCCTGCAACTGGCCAGCTGACCAGTACCAACTAGACCTGACCTGGACCCTGCTGCTGGCTTTTGTTAGAGTGAGTCCTAACCCCCAAATGGTGCCTTTCGGGTCTTGGATTCTTGGTTGGTGTAAGAGTGTACTCCTACTATTATCCACACTGCAAACACCGGGACATAGAAACTTTTGCCCAACTTTCTGCCTGAAGAACCAATAAAGGGGAAGATTGTCTTCGACACTGCAGCCGGCTACATCAAATCACCGGTCAGCCTTAGCTTACTGCGTTGCCCTGCTGACAGACAACTGACATCCAGAAAG
This sequence comes from Lissotriton helveticus, assembly GCF_964261635.1. Classification (NCBI taxonomy): domain Eukaryota; kingdom Metazoa; phylum Chordata; class Amphibia; order Caudata; family Salamandridae; genus Lissotriton; species Lissotriton helveticus. The sequence goes on along the minus strand of NC_136068.1, from coordinate 869,525,519 downwards.
GTTTATAAATCTCATCTTAGAGAGTTCCATTGAGACCGCCGTTGAGCTGCATCCCATTGAAGTTGAGGCCTCCGTGGGCACAAACTTTGTGCACTGGGTAATGTAGCCTTCGTTGATGACACACTAGGACCCCACTCTTTAGCAACCCACGTTCATCAAGCCCTGATTAGGATCCAGCTTGCAGCTTGCCCTGTTGACAAGTTGCCGACAACCACTTTTTCTCCATAAAGTTTTTTACGCCCAAAGGTAAACTTTCACCCTACGAGAAAGCTGGTCCTTGTATCTGTCTGGTGATCTATTGTGATCAACTTTATCTTTTGACTTTGACCCGGTCTAGCGCAACCAGATATGCATGATTAGCTATTTGTGCTTTTTGGCACCATTTCTAATTCAAACTGTGAAAAATTCATATCTCTGGTTCAAAAGTATTGTACGTTTGTGGGTTTGGTGTATTTTATTTATTCAAATGGATCCTGTTTTTCTAAATTGGTTTAATAATTTCTTGCATTGTCTTCACTTTATTGCTGATTGGGCACTGCATAAATGCTTAAGATAAGCCTGACTGCTTTGTGCCAAGCTTTCGGGGGTGGAGGGGGTAAACACATGTTTATTTAGTGGTGTTTGTGGTTCACTCTGACAATGATTGTGATTAATGTTTGAGGTGTGTTCTCACCCTGCTCAACACATACTCCAATATCCTGCAGTTCACTTTAAATATATATATATGTTTTTCCATTCTGTGGTCCCCAATTTCTCACACATTCACACCTTCATTAGCACTCATCACAACCTACATACATCTCTCCCACTAAGAAATAAGCTGTCAGTAGTAAGAACTTCTAAGATTCTACTGCCTTTGTATCAGGTATTGGTAACTGCAGTCGGCTCATTTTGCCAAATTAAATACAGTCAAATTTATAGTCTGGGCAGATTGGGCAATTAGCATTCCTACAATATAAAGAAATATTTATTTTCTCTAGTGGACACTGAAAGCTATATCACCTCTAGGCCCTAATGCATTGTTTTCAAATATGGAACTGGAACAAAAAGATAACATTATTTCTTTAAGATCTGATTAGTTTAAAAATGTCACATTCTACCAGATCTCTGAATTAAAATAAAATTCACTGATTACAAGCATTATTTCTGTGGTGCACTTGGGCAAAGACAGTGAATGAGGAAATGCTAGCTTATGTGTAGTCCCCAGTATGCAAAGAGATGAATGGTGGATGTCTGAAATAGGTAGTTTTGTTAGCAATCTGTGACCTTGAAGTCAAACCTTCTAAATTACAGGATGGTATCATGTGCCATCTGGCTGCAAGTCTTTCTCCAGAAAGGGACAAACTATAACAAATTAAATACGTGCCACACACTTGAACAAATGTAACTACTTTGCCAAAACAGCAAAAAATTTACAGTTGGACATAGTGCTTCAGAGGGAAGTTGGCATTGCGGCCAGAGCTTCCGAATTTAGAACTGGGTAACCAGGTTCTAGTCTGGGCATCGGCTCAACAACCTGTGATTCTGGGCAAATATTTAATCTTGCCATGCCTAAAAACAATAGGAATATGACCTTGCGTAATGTATATGGTGCACATGTAAAGTGTTCCAATACCTTCAATTGAGTTTGCGCCATATAAAAATGCAAAAAATAAAATAAAATACTCCCATGCTAGATTTCTAAATATAGAAATCACCCTAAGCTAATGTGTGACATCAACACCTTCAACCACTGTAGGATTTTCCTGCATGCAAAATGATGTTAGCTGAACAAATGGTACTGGCTGTACAAAATATTATTACAGAGACCTCAACTTTTCCCAAACCAGACATGATCAGACTATCCCAGTCCTGTTTTAATTGTTTGCCTTCTGAAATGTGCAGTTTTGATTTTCTGAGCACTTTACCATGGCTATCCAGTGCTAAAGTGCATGTTCTTCTCCCCTAAACATGATGACATTGGTGTATACCTAAGTGGCATATTTGTTGTGCTGCTAAGTCACTTCTAAAGTGGTATACCATATACCCAGGGTTTTTACTTCAAATGCCACTAGTGGCTGCAGCGGTGTGCCACCCACAGAAGTAGCCTTTTAATCCTGTATCAGGCCTGCCACTGCAGTGGCCTATACGTACAGTTTACTGCCACTTTGGCTTGGAATTTGATACTACTTGCCAAGCCTTAAACACCCCTTTTATTATATATAAGTCACCCCTAAGGTAGGCCCTAAGTAACTCTAAGGGCAGGGTGCCATGTAAGTAAAAGGTAACACATGCACCTTTATATTTTGCATATCCTGGTAGTGACAAACAGCCTTTTTTGTTTTTCGATTAATAGGCCTACGCCTCTCATAGTCCAGCATTGGGAATCTCTTAATATACTTTTGAGCTGCAATTGCTGATCAGATTGGAGTAGCTTTTTCATATTTAATATGTTTGGAAGGGCAATGATAAGTCCTCACTACTGGTAAAGTTTAATTTAACATCACTGGTTTAGAAATGCCACTTTTAGAAAGTGGAAATGTCTCTGTACTTCCTGCTCTTTGTGCATGAGAGTCTGTCTCCAAAACACATCTGGGGCTACACTTTGTGCATTCCCTTTAGACAGCCACAAACACAGAAAGCGTTGGGTGTACCAGAAAACTCATCTGCAATCTGATGATAGGAGGCAAGATGGCGGCCGCTTAGGACGGCCGGGCAGCAGTGAAACTGGAGAGAGATCCCGGCTTTAGCAATGTGCGGTAATCGGGACTAAGAACCCACATCCTTGCTTAAACCCGTGAACAGTAATTAGAACACTGCAATTTCTGGAGGGGAAAAATCGCCGTATGCTGCTTACCTGTCACCGGCCGCTCAGGCGGCTTCTGCGGGAGCTAGCGCGGGCTGCAGGAAGGATTACGTCGGGAAGCGTGACAAGGGCAGGCCTGTTCGCGGAGCTCACGGACATTGCCGAGTGGAGGCGGAGCTCACGAGGCGGGCGGTGTTTGCTTCTCGGGAATCGGCAGAGGCAGAGGCAGAGACGTTTGAGATCCACACAGACAAGCCCGCAGCTGCAATTGGAAAGCAGGAAAATACGGGGCACTCTGGAGGCAGCGATAAAAACTGAGGCAAGGGATTGGGACGATAAGGCATGTGGTAAGGAGCAATTTGGGGACAAGGAGAGGAGGAAAGAGATCATGGCTCCAAAAATGAGTGCCAGTGCCAAAGCAGCTGCGAGAAGAAAAGCTGCTGCTGAACAGGCTGAACAGGCAGAGTTAGTGTCTGAAAAGGAGGCAGATGGGACTAAGAGGAATAATCTAACTTCCCCCACTAAGAAAACAGCACAGCAACAAGGAGCAGCCAAGATTATTCATGGCACTACCCCAATCTCGAATATTTTCCAGAAATTAAGTAAAGAGAAAGAACCTTCTAATGAGCCTCTGGAGGTGGGGATATTGGAGGTTGGCAGCCCAAAAGGGAAAGAGATGGCTGCTGCTCAGATCATCGATGCTGCAAAAGAAGAAGAGCGTATGAAGGAAAAAGCTGAGGTAGTGGAGGTGACTGAAATAACTACAAAAGCTATCTCGAACCCGGAATCTGATAATCCCCCCCTAGCTTTAGAAAAGATTCCTGAAGAAGAGCCTATTGAAAGTACAGAGGATAAGAAAGAAGTCCCCAGTGAGGCTTTCTGTCTCAGAGGGGGGGGAATGGTCAGACGAAGCTGAGGGCAGCTTGGATCGAGAGGATAGCGGTTCAGCTACCGATAGTGAACCTGAGAAGGAAGAAGATATCCCTCCAACAACAGCTGTTAAATCTAATATAGGACCAAGAATCTATGGACAGAGACGAGTTCAGTCAGTGACTAATTCCCTTTTGGAGAGCCCTGGAGGGGAGGCTGCACAAATGTCTCTTCTGGAGATGATACACCAGGAAATAATTGCGCATAGGGAGGAGGCTCGACAGGAAAGCCGCAAATCACAGGCTGCTGTCAGGAAAATACAAGGAGCGGTAAGAAAATTGACAAAAGTATATACGAATTTGGGAGAGCGTGTCACCAATCTAGAAGAGAGAGTGGTTTCGACAGAAGCAGAGACGGCAGCAGCTTCCAATAAAGTAGATCTACAAGGGGAACAGTTGACTGATGTACAGTGGAAACTCGAGGCGTTGGAGAATAGGTCAAGGCAAAATAACCTTCGCATACTTGGGATACCGGAGGGCTCAGAAGACACGGACACGAGGGCCTTTGTAATAAAGCTGTTCGAACATGCCTTCACAGAACTGAAGGGATGGGATTGGGCAAAGGAGATTCAGAGGGCGCATCGTTTCCCTTTTAAAGTTCATAAAAACGCTAAAGAAGGAGATAAGCCCAGAGCGATTTTAATATTTCTTGGAAATTATAACCTGCGGCAGGCAATTTCTGAGAAGGCAAGACCGGACTCAAAAAAGAATGTCGATGGCTTCTCCTTCTTTGTTCGGCCGGATTTTTGTCATGTCACGGTGGAGAGACGCTGGAGACTAAGACAGATGATTAAACTATTTCAGGACAAGGGTATGCAGGCATACCTTATCAATCCGGCACAGGTGAAAGTAATTAATGGGGGGAGAACTTACTATTTTCCCTCTGAGATAAAAGCGAAGGAATATTTGGATACACAAGGTCCTTAGGCTATTCCACTGATATGAGCAGGAAATCTGATGGTAGAAGCACATATAAAGGCTGTAAAAGGGTAAACAGTAAGAACGGGTAGGGTATGGAGTGGGATGGTGTGTAGGGTGGAGGGGATAATTAGAGTCACAGGAATTATGATGGTCTCAGTATAAATCTCTTCAGTTATCACTGTGAACCATCACATGCACAGACCGGCTGGTCTGAGCGCCTCTGAAAAGAGGTGGACGGGGTGGAGAGGAGGGTGGGTGGGAGGGGCTGTAGGGGGGAGGCAAGGGGAAGTGGGGAGGAGGGGGAGGTGGTGGGGGTGGAGGGGAGCAAAAAGGAAAAAAAAATTGAGATGGAAAAGGGTCTGATGTCGGTATACAGTAAATTCATGGATATTAGTCAGGTTGGAAGTAAAAACAATGTCATTAATGTCATGCATTAGGATATGCACTATCAACGTAGGGGGCCTAAATGACTACAAGAAACGACAGAGACTGAGCCACTTTGTTAAGTTTAATAATATTGACGTACTGTGTTTACAAGAAACCCATCTGCCTTGGGCTAAAAGGAAACTATTGAATATCCCTGGATATAGCCTGTTAGGCTCCTCGTCACAAACATCCACAATAAGAGGGGTGGCCATTATGGGGAGATGCAATCTGGGCGGGGTGAGACGTACTAAAACTGACGGGTCCGGCAGATGGGTTTTGGTTGAACTGGACCTAGGCATTACAGTGTGTGTGATTTATGGAGCAAACGAAGATGAACCAGCAGTATTTGACGAGCTTGAGGGTGAACTATCTAATTGGGGTACCCCTTTGGTCCTGTGTGGAGACATGAATATTTCGGTTGATTGGAGCCAAGGAGGTAAATATATAGATCGCAAACAGAAGGTATATAGAGCATTAAGCTCACTTTTAAGGTCTCATGATCTGTCAGATGTTTGGTCGGAAAAATTACCCGGGGACCCGGGTCATACTTATTTCTCTTTTCCAGCTCAAAAATATTCTAAACTGGATTATTTTTTTATTTCAACAAGAGAACTTTGTAAAGTCAGAATTGCTAAGCTTCCAAGATTAGTATTGGATCATAATCCCCTATTGTGACATATAAAGTAGATAATATACCCAGAAGAACAACTAAATGGACATTCGAAAGGAAACTTTTGAAAGATGATAGGTTTGTTAAACATATAAAGCAATGGGCGAAGGAGTTCTTCGATATAAATAGATATAGCTCATCCCGGAACGGGGTATGGGAAACTTTTAAGGCATCTTTAAGGGGGGAGACAATCAGTTGCTCCGCAAGACTAAGGAAGGAGGACAGAAGCAAGGTCGAAAAGCTCATGTCAGAGTTAGTAATATCAGAGAATCAACATACAAAGGAAATAGGATTAGGCAAGGATGGGAGTGAAACAGCTAAAACTATGGCATTGATCAAGGGAGATATTCTAAAAGTAATCACGCAAAAGGAGACTATGGAATACCAGACATCTCGAGCGAAACGTTATGAGACAGGGGAACAAGCCGGCAGAGCACTAGCGCTGCGCATAAGGCAAGATTCCAATAAAAACAATATCCATAAGATTGAAGAGAATGGTATAGAATATTCGGATCCAAGGGAGATAATGGGTGTCTTTCAAAGATTTTACCAAAAATTATATGATCAGGAGGATAGATGGGCACCATCTAGACAAGATTCCGGAATTACATGTCCGACTTTAGAAGATAAGGATAGAGAACAGTTGGAGAAAGACATATCATTAGAGGAGATTAGGATAGCCTTACAAGATCTAGCAGCAGGCAAAGCTGCAGGCCCAGATGGGATACCTATTGAGGTTTATAAAATTCTTGGGGAGGAAATTCTGCCTTTACTTTTAGACCTTTTTAACGGAATAATATGCTCAGGGAAGATCCCAGACTCATGGAAACAGACGAACATTGTGGTTTTTCATAAAAAAGGCAAACCAGAGGTAAATCCAGGCTCGTACCGGCCAATTTCATTGATAAACGCGGATACCAAATTGTATTCTAAGGTATGGGCAAAGAGGCTGGGGGGATATATTGGCCAACTTGTCTCCCCATGGCAGCATGGGTTTGTTCCAGGGAGAGGCACGACAGACCATACCTCGCGTGCAATCTCGCTGTTTGATGCGACGGCTGCCATGGGGGGAGAAATGGCCATGATTCTCCTAGATGCTGAAAAAGCCTTCGACCGTGTGGTCTGGGAGTTCTTGTGGGAGGTATTGGACAGTAGAGGCTTTGGAGAGAAGTGTAGGAAAGCAATAAAAGCTATGTACTTAGATCCAGTAGCTAGAATTACAACTATGGGACTACAGTCAGAGGAAGTGGTAATTAGGAGAGGCACTCGTCAGGGGTGTCCTTGCTCTCCTATACTCTTCTCACTTTACATTGATCCATTAATAAGGGAAATTTTAGAGTCAAACCAAATCACCCCTGTTATATTAAATGGACATACTACCAAATTATTGGCTTACGCGGATGATTTGGCAATAGTTACTATCAACCCGCAGATGGCTATGGTAGAACTGAGCCAATTAGCTAAAACATTTGGACTCCGCTCGGGTTATAAGTTAAATGAAGAAAAATCTATAATAATTAGTACTAAGAATATTTATAAAGCGGATCGGAGGTATGTGGAATCAGCAGTCTATCTTGGGGTGAGGATCAATGCGAATGTGGAGAAAATAATACAAGAAAATTATGTACCCTTGATCACAGCTATCGATAAAGAGCTAAGAAGAATAGACGTCTTACATTTATCCTTAATCGGTAGAGTGAACGTTCTGAAGATGTCCATGTTTCCGAAATTACTGTACCTCTTTCGTGCCATACCATTGCTAGTAGAAGAGGGCCTCCTGAAAAAAATGGAAGCTGTTTTTTCACAATTCGTGTGGCAATATGGGAAGATACGTAGATCTTTGGCTCGACTATCAGCACCATTAGAGGGAGGGGGCTTGACTGCACCAAATTTAAGGTTGTATCACTGGGCTTGCCTAATATTGCAAATGAATGTACTATTTAAATTTGATGATTTTGATGTATCAAACGATATAGTTAGAAACCCTACAATTTATGAATTAATAGTTGGGAGAAAAGCAGTGGGCCTGCTTACTAGAGCAATTAACTGTGGATACTTTAAAAAGGGGAAAAGCAGAGTGATGTTGAGTGCCTGGGGCATATGGAAATCAATAATGAGGTATTTGAAGATTCCAAAAATTAACGGTATGGTAGATATATGGCGGTCAAATCCTTTCGCTCATCTTGGACTGAATAGTAATAGCAGGTTATGGAAGGAATTGGGGATCAATTGTCTGGGAGATGTTATGTATGGGGATGAACTATTCGGATTTGACATGCTTCAGCAAAAGTTTGGTATACCTGCGTCCCAATGGTTGTTATACAGACAATTGGAACAAACAGTTAAGTCTATTAGACCCAGGATTGGTATTCAGGAGCTTAACCCAATTTTGAAGTATGTTATGAATGGCGGCAAAAGGATTAAAATTGGTTATAGCTACCTCTTGCAGGGCCTGGGGGATGACATTGGACAAATTGAATCAGACTGGGCGGAAAGAACAGGGGATCCAGATATAGATATTGATTATGCCCTAGCAATGAATAAAAAGATACTAAGAGCATCAAATTTAAAGGCACAGCACTATAAGACTATTTTTAACTTATATTATACGCCTGCTAAGCTGTTTAAGTGGGGTAAGAGAGAAAATGACAGATGCCCTAGATGTGATCAAGGTCCTGCAGATTTACCTCACATGTTTTATAACTGTCAGAATCTAATTCCTGTACATAATGAAATTGAAAGATTTTTAACGGGGCTGCTAGAGCAACAAATTACTCTATCCTCTACTACGGTCTTGATTGGCAGGGACGAAAGCTTAAATCTAGAGTTTGAAGCAGAAGCATTTATTTTTATATCTATGGCTGTTTTTAGGATTTTAATATCGGCTGGTTGGAAAGACACTGTTGCTCCCACTTTTCAGATGTGGCTAACTAAACTATTGGGAACTCACAATACCGAGGAATGTTTGTAGGACTTTAAAGGAAAGAGGAAGAGGGAATTTGGTAAGAAGATATGGGCTCCGCTGAAAAACTGGAGAGAAACTAGATGATGAAGAACTTAAAGATTCACTTATGACAGTGAAAATACCCCCTTATGTAATATTGATTGTAATAATTTTGGCTTTTTTGATTCCTACGATTCCTACGATTGTATTTATGAAATGTCTTTTTGTACTTTTTTAAACCTGATTTTATCCTGTTAAATTATGAATTTGTGTGATACCCGGAACCATCTCAATAAAATATAATTAAATAAAAAAAAGCAATTGCTGATCAGATTGGAGTAGCTTTTTCATATTTAATATGTTTGGAAGGGTAATGATAAGTCCTCACTACTGGTAAAGTTTAATTTAACATCACTGGTTTACAAATGCCACTTTTAGAAAGTGGAAATGTCTCTGTACTTCCTGCTCTTTGTGCATGAGAGTCTGTCTCCAAAACACATCTGGGGCTACACTTTGTGCATTCCCTTTAGACAGCCACAAACACAGAAAGCGTTGGGTGTACCAGAAAACTCATCTGCAATCTGATAGCTTTCCTGGGTAGGAAGAGGAAGAGGTGGCTTAAACTTACATATGAATAGGATGTGTCCTGTCCTCACACAAAGCACTGATTTACCAACCAGGGTTAGGCTGGCAGACAGAACTATGTTGAAGGAGATCTTTGTGCACTCCAAAGAGTTCTTTGAAGTCACCCGCTACATCAAAGTCACTTTTGAGTATATGTACTGGGTCTCTGACCCCCTAAAATCAGACAATTCTGGATCTTGAGCTGAACCTCTATCAGAAGGACTGCTGTGCTGCTTAAAGGACTGCTTTTCTGGAAGTGCTGCCCGGTATTCAGCTTGTTGGCCTGCTACCTGCTGATCCCTGACTCTGCTGGAAAGACAGCTGGACTCTGCCTTCCCTCCAAGTTATCTCCAAGGGCTTGTTGGCTTGTCTCCTGTTTTCTGAAGTCTCAGGGACATAAAAGACTTCTTACAATTCTGCTGGTGCTGCTGTACTCTGCCGTCTGTGAGTCCTACCCTTACCTGAGGGCCCCCCTCCACGCTCTGGGCCTCAAAAGTGAGTTCTGCAGCTGCTTTTATCACCTACAGCTCCTCAGCCCCTGAATTCTAGTTTTTGGGCTCTTCACAAGGCAAATGGCGCCCGTCCACACTTGGACTGCACCGCCCGCTTGAAAGATCAGCATGAGCCGCCACATAATTTTGTCCTCGCACAGCAAGAATCGCTGCCTGCGAGGCCCCATCTGCCATCTACAATGCCCTGCCAACTCATTGTGCCCATGGGATCAAAGAGGCCTCAGGAAAGAGCCGCATAACCCGGTGGAGAACATGCCCAGGCTCCCAGGCACTGCCTGAGTGACTAGACAGGCTGCTCAGACCAATCACAATGCTGCTCATGCAGTGTCGTGTCTGGGATTCTGGGTACTCACAGTGCTGCCAGTGCAGAGACTGAGGATGGAGGAGAGGTGGGGGTAAGTTTTTATTTTATCCCCACCACCTCTGTTCCGAGGCAGCCACCACTGCACTTGACTCACCTTTGTTGAAGTAGTGTAGCAGCACTGTTGTTTGTCAAGAAGTAGCAACAGTGAAGACAGACACTAAGCTGAAGCAGGAAGCAGTGACAAGGAACACCTAGCACAGAAAATCAGCAGCTCTACTGCAATAAGCAGAACCTGTGTGGAAATGCAAGACCTGCACATGAGTCTTTTGTTGGCCATGCTGGTGAGCAGAGATTGAGGTTTGCAACTTGGAATAAAATATTTTAAAAAATGAGAGTGGATACTTTAGTACTGGGCATCTCCTTCTATCAGGGTCGCTACTTCAAGGGAACACCACAAAACGGTTTTCCTCTGGTTACCCCAGTGTTGTCCAGCAAACTATCCCTCGTGTGTGGCACATTGGGTGAAGTTGGAGATAAGGCCTGGACTCGTACATGGAGGGAGAATGTAGCAATGTTACAGATTTGTACATGCCTGGATATCTGTGCATGGACAATACTAAATGGCTGCCACAAAAAAATATGTTACTCCAGCACAAGGCACCAAATCACTGCTGCTTGGAGGCCATGCTGCTGTCTCCATCCTCACTGGTTGTTTTGTACACAGCAGCTTTCCAGAGGGTGGTGTTTTGGTGCACCATGGCGATGGCTAGAATTGGATTCCTTTGTCGGTCAGTGCTGCCGCTGACCAATGAAGACTTGGGCACAAAGGTGTGAAAGGCTTGACGTTCCAAATACTGAATGGTATCCTGTGGTCTAATTTCTCAACCAGAGCTACGTGAGCTGCTCATCTGTGATGTAAAAACCTTTTGGATTCCTGTAACTCCACCACTACAATGCAATTAAATTAGGCTGCATCAAAACAATGCAAACGTAAACTGCTCTTGGCCTGCTAGTGAAAGCAGATGTTAGCTGCACCGAACACTATTAAAAACACACGAATTTCACCAGCTTTTCATAACAAACAACATTCCAGTGTCGTCCAGAATGCTGAACCGTGCCCCATACTCAATGTGTGTACTGGGGCCATCCGGAGTCACTTTCTCCCAACAAAGGCAGTCCCACCAACTAGTCAGATGTTTTTCTCCTTATTTCTCCACATTTCGTGAGCAAGCAGGATTATTGTAGCAATTCTCCATAGGTCCAAACCAACAGGGAATATTAAATAAAGGTGCATCTCTGCCAGGAATAGCTAATGGAGATCTGATCTTGAGTCTCAGACCTTCAATTTTAAGTAAATGTTCTAGTTCTTCAGACCCCAATTTAGCCACAAAAAATGGTGATTTAGGTTTGAACACATTCGCGTCACCAAAGACTACATATTAAAATCCAGTCTACTAGAACACAATTGTATAGAACAGAAGTAGGATAGTGAAGCTTGGAGTTTCCGTGGTATATAAACATGCGTGGAGATTCAGAGAGACACACATGGGCATATAGTGTCAATGCCAGAGGCAATATTACCATCACGTTCGCACGCACACATATTCACTGATGGGAGATGTGTGTGATAGCTCTCTGCAGCCGATCCCCTCACTCGAGAAGTTAGAGTGATAGCACGTTATGCAAGCAGCGCAAGTTTTCAAAAAAATAATGCCGCCTGTGCACCCGTCCAGGTGATTATGGTACACCCCCTGCATGTGCTTTATAAGAAGATTGAAAAGTAAGTTAGATTATAAAGAAAATTGAATATGAACTTACTGTTCCTCCGTTCACTCCCTGAGTAATGTCCCTGTAGCCGTTGTATTTATAGATGAACTGTGAAATTCCTGCAAAATACAGACTGGAAACTCAATCATAGGTGTTGTGTGAAGGCCAAGTATGTTCTTCACACACAGAGCGCTAGCACATCCCCAATAATGGAGGCAAAGAGGGTGAAATACTGAAGGATGTGTCTCATAGAGTACAATAAAAAAACTGCTGGAAGCTGTACGTTGGAAATAAAAGAAAGCTTTCTCGATATGTCACGAAAACCTAAACACCATGTAATATGCATTTACATCAGCGACACGTTGGTGTGCAAGCGCTGGCTTATGAGAAGACTGCTTGGTATTCATGAACGGAAGTTCTGCTGAAGCGGCAGCATTCAGGGCTGATTGCATGTGGCAGGCACGTGTCAATAGCTGTCCGTGTCTATTCATTGTTATAGCACTTTAGAATCACAAGCACAGAGCATGGCGGCATGTGCGACTCCCAGGCACATTTGTCTGTCACTTGGCATACCCTTTTCTTTTCATTCGCTGCGTAGAGTGACACTGCTCGATGACGGAGTGGCAGCAATGTCTTCCCTCACACATGCCAGGAATTAATGCAAGCTCACACAATTAGTCTGCCCGTGTGTGCCCTGCTAATCGAATTAGCATATCACATGTTTCTGCAAAGGATGAAGGGAAAATTATGTACAAGGTTCTTGTCTTTCTTGTCACAGTGACAGAATTTCGCTTCAAAGCAAGTGTTTTGGGAAAACTTGAGTATAATTGTGATTTATATTTCATTGAATGGGCAGTCTCACTTGAATCCCTCCTGTGAATCCTAACAGCTTGATGCCTGTGGGGTCGATTGCTTTGCAAAAAGTGGTGATAGCATTACCTTTCACTCTGCCTTCGAATAAGTTCCGTCAAAGTTGGCCCTTTCCTAGTGTTGGTCTGTATTTTTCATCGCCACTGAAATGTTGCTCAAGTTGTGGGATGTGGTCTAATTTCAAATGAGTATGGGTGGATAAGCACACCCCTATCTCTAGCCATCTTCTCTTACCTGAAGTCAGTTACAACTTGATTCGATCTATATAAATTAGGCAAAAAAAGTCAGGAAGAAGCACCTAAAAGAAAATAAATGGTTAACAAAATCTGACGGTTCATGTAGGAAAGAGAATAATTCATTATAACGATCGTCAAACTCTGTCACTCCCCATCTGTAACATTCGCACAAAGAGATTACATACTTGAGTGAAACCTAAAATGAAGTAGGAAAAAAGGAAAGGCAAAAAACTCAACTTTAGGGTCCGCTATGCAATCCTACCAAACTACTTGTTATTTTAGTTTAATCGCAAAGAGTGCTTCGTAACAACAATTGTAAGATACCTAAATTATACATTTAATACACCGTAATATACTTGATTATTCAGTTATGTAATATTCCACATACCTAATCATAAGGACTGTGGGATTTTCTTTCTGGCATAGAAGGCAGCCCACAGGAAGCTTGATAATCCACAGCAAATCTCAACAGACAGTAATGATTGTAAGAAGCGATAAGCAGTGTGGCTTTGCGTGTATTGTGTTTTTAATAAAGATAAAATATAACAGTGTCTCCACATACGGTAAAATTTACAAAAAAGTACAACATACATTGTGCTCTTTGTCATCGTGTTATCACAAAGACAGTTTCCTAAATTTGATGGCCAGTTGTTCATTTCAGGGAACCTAATTAATCAATGGAAAGTGTCCATTCTAAAACGAGTCAGGACAAATCCATGTCTAGGGTTAGATACAACTTTCAAGTATGGTTGCATTTCATAAGTAGTTAAAATGAGTTGATTATTTAAAACAGAGGGTTTTAATTTTTCATCATTCAATCTTAAATCCTCTAAGTGTGTAAGGCATTCATTCTTCAGTGTTGTTCTGCCAATAGCTTTGAGGGATTCTGGATACTCAAAGTAATTTGGGTGCACCAAGTCGCTACAGACACAACCACGGCATACGTTTTAGCAGGCTTGATCTAAGACAGTCCCTGATGATTAAACACTTTAGTGTGGGATATTCTGATAACCAGACTTTACACCACAATAATATGGGTTGCATCATTATTTTGTCTGTAAGTAATGAAACCCCCAGATCAGTGAGGCAGACATACATGTATGCATCCTTAGGAACGTCAAGCAAATACCTCAAAAACTCATTTTCTACCATTTGGAAGGCCGTACATTTGGTATGTCCCCAGCTCCACACCCCGTATAGTGCCACGCTAATGCATCTGGCTTTATACATTGTTATCGTCTCTGAGGTGGGATTCAAGCCCAGTTGCCTAGCGAAGACCCGTAAGACAATGCATGCTTTTTACAAACAGTAGGGCCCTGGTTGAAATAGCCTGATTCCATGTACCTTCTCTATCGAAGAAAATGCCTCGATATGAAAACGTTTTTGTGAAATCTATGTTAGTATTCTTGATTTTTATGTTCTGTAAGTAGCTGTTCTCCTGCCACACTTCATTATAAATATTTTTGATTGGTTAACTAACAAGTCTAGGCCTTGCATGAAGTAAAGACTGTAGACCGCGGGCCATAAGAACAGCACCGTATGCATAGTGGATGGCCGGGGCAGGGCGGTGTGCCACCTGTGGAAGATCTTCAGAATGTTAGGTCAGAACTGCCCCTACATTATTTATCTATAATAAAAAAGTTATGGTGTTGAGACACAGCCCTGTCTTACCCCTCTTTCTAGGCTAAAAGATTGTGTATATTCTCTCTGAATGCCATATCTGACCCTAGGATTAGATCCTGAATACAATTATCTCAGAAAACTAAAAATCGAAATCTCCACCCCATATCAGTCATGATTGTCCCTAGCTTCGGGTGAGTGATGCTGTGAAAGGCCCAGGGCAAGTCGTCAAACACCATAAATATATTCCCTGCCTTGATCTTAGTGTAATTTGCTAATTAACATACTTAAATTGAGACCCTGCTCAATTGTCCAAATACCAGGGTGGGATCCATACTGTAGGTCTGTCTAAATATTGTTTATTTTTTACCACCCTTGTAGTCTGTTCAGAATGATTCTACCCGCTATCTTCGCAAAAGAGCCGATAAGGGAGATCGGCCTGTAATAGACAGGATTATACCCATCTACCTTTTTGTAGATCTGGACGATTATTGATTCCACCCATGTTGGTAGAAAGCCTGACTTAGAATAGGCCCTGAATACCGTGGTTATTAACGGCCCCCACAAAGTGATCTTGGCTTTTACAGCTCTACTGGGATAGTGTACCTCCTTTACTTGCTACTATTGCTTTGTTGACTTCCTCCAGGCAAAATGGTACAATTGAGGAGGGTTGTGTTGGAGTTTCAGTTGCAAACACCAGAGCTTTTACTGACGTAGAACAGGAATAGATACCAGAAAAATGCTTTATCCATTCCTCTTCTGGTATTGCAATCTCAATACCAGGGTTGTTATCTATTCTCAGTGGTTAAGAATTAAGTAACCTCCAGAACTCGTTATTATCATAATGAATACTTGCTTCATGTAGGGCTTACCATGATTTTTCTCTTAATTGCAATTTCCTTTGTTTGACTGCCAGTTTGTAATCAAATCTACAAGCCTTGACTTCAAGTCTACTTCTTGGGGTTTTATGTAGTGCTTCCTTTAGCCTCTTCTGTGCCTTGGTGCAAGATGAGTCAAAACATCCTTTCCTCTATTGTCTATATTATTTTCTCTTTGCTTTATTTTTTTATCCCCGAGTAATTTTCAGGAAGGCATTAATGATGGTTCTTGTGTGTGACTATTCGTTTAGGCAGTTTTCAAAAGCTTCCCCTTTACTCTCGGTTAATTGTTTTAGAAACCCTGCAGGAATAACCTGTTACCACCGCAGCGAATATCCATTAAGGGTCGCTAGTTCAAGCACACTAGTCTGGTGAGTAGGACGACTCTGCTGCTGGTTAAAAACAGAAGTGAAATTTGTACGGACTGGGGAAAAGGATCTCTCAATGAGATAGAATGGGTTTTACAATTAAACACATGGGCCGCACATGTGTTGAACATTAAAATGTGATCAAAAATGCTGTTGGCATTTCTCGCATTGAAAGTACACCTAAAAGGGGACTAGGGGAATGTAATTTCATTGGCAAATGAGGGATCGAATTTATCTTATCCCCATACCAATCGTAGGGGAAATGTGTTTGACCAATGTCATCCAAATTAGTTAGTCCACAATTTTCTGAAAGGGGGTGAAGTCGGTGAAGTCCGAGTTGGAGAAACTGTGCAAGGCCGGAGTCATCGTACCGGTGGAAGCAACAGAATGGTTGGCCCCCATCGTGGCAGCGAAGAAGAAGGATGGGTCAGTCCGGCTCTGCATCGACCTAAGGGCATTGAACACGGAGGTCGTGGTCGACCGATACCCCTTACCCAGCATCACCCAAATGATGAGCATGATAGATGGTGCCAAGGTATTTTCCACCCTCGACCTCACCTCAGCCTACTTCCAACTAAAACTACACGAAGAATCTCAGGAACTCACAGCATTTGTGACACCTATGGGCGCATACAAGTTTAAAAGAATGCCTTTTGGGCTAGTCTCGGCGGCCGCCGTGTTTCAGAGAATCATGGGCAACATCTTGAAGGGCATCCCAGGTGTCATGTGCTACCAGGATGACGTGCTAGTATTCGCCAAGAACCATGAGGAACACGATGGAAGACTGAGGTGCGTGCTTGAGAGGTTTCAGACATAGGGCCTTACTGTAAAAAAAGACAAGTGTGTGTTTGGCTGTGCAGAGTTAGACTTCCTGGGACACAAGGTGACGACAGAAGGTATATGTCCCAAAGCCGAACTGCAAAACACCATCGTGAACCTGGCACCCCCAAGGGCAAGGACGAGATCAAGTCATTCATGGGGATGTTGGAGTTCTACGGGAAGTTCATAAAAAACCTGGCGGGAAGGACTTACGCCATCAGGCTACTTTTGAAGAAGGAGAATGAATTCCGATGGAGTCAGGAGTGCCAGAGGGAGTTCGAGGACGTAAAAAAGGCACTTGCGGAGGCCCCCAGTTTGAAGTCTTATATACCCAACCGGGCAACAGTAGTCACCGCCGATGCAAGCGCCAAAGGATTGGGAGCTGTCCTCACCCAAGTTGGAGAAGAAGGAGAAGAAACTATAGCCTTTGCCTCGAGGTCACTCCAGAAGTCCGAGAACAACTACTCGGTGATCGAAAAAGAGGCCTTGGCAGTGTCATGGGCAGTAGGGAAGTTCAGAGACTTCCTCTGGGGAACTCAGTTCACTCTCTGCACTGACCACAAGCCGTTAGTGGAAGTATTCAGTAAGAAGGGTTTGGATGCCATCTCCAGCAGGATAAGGCGATGGGTGGTCAGCCTTCAAGAATACACTTTCGATGTCGAGTACGTCCCCGGTACGCAAAACCTCGCAGCTGACTGTCTGTCCAGACTCGTCAGTGGTGAAGAAGCGAGAGAGAAGCAAGAGAAGACGGATGAAGACGGGGAGGACTTTCAGATGGAGGATGTCTGCACGATCCAGAGGGCGTTGGGAGAAGAAACATGGAGAAAAGCGTTGGAGGAGGACGAAATTCTGGAAAAGATTTACATAAGAGTGAAAGGCGGATGGAAGCACGGTGACAAACAGGATGAAAACCTGAGGCCGTACCTGGCCATTAAGGACGAGTTGTCCATAGTAGATGGGTGTCTATTCAGGGGGACGAGACTCGTACCACCTGCAACAGTGAGAGACAAACTGGTCGAGATAGCCCACGAGGGGCATTTGGGCATCACCAAAACCAAACAAAGACTCAGGGAGAGCTATTGGTGGCCGAACATGGATCTAGTCACCGAAAGGAGAATCAGAGAGTGCATTCCGTGCAGCAACAGCGACAAGGTCCTGAGACAACAGACGCCCCCCATGGTGTGTAGGCCGCCCCCGTCGGGACCGTGGGATGAGTTGACATTAGACATCGTGGGCCCTATGTCTGGGGAACTGAGGACGCCTTACATCTTGGTGCTAGTGGATTTGTATTCCAGGTGGCCAGAGATAAAGTTCGTCAGTGAAGTCACGACCAAAACAGTCATCGGTTTTCTAGAGGAGGTGTCCATCCGGGTAGGGCTGCCAAGAAACATCCTCACGGATAACGGAGTTCAACTATGTTCGAAAGAAATGGAAGACTTCCTGGAAGGAAGAGGCATCAGACACAAGCGCTGCCCTTTGTACCACCCTGAAACCAATGGCATGGTCGAGCGTTTCAACAAAACCCTCAAGGAGAGCATCCAGTTGGCCAAAGCCAGTGGCATAAGCTGGAAAGAAGAGGCGTGGAGACGGGTAGAAGCCTACAGGTTCACGCCGCATCAGACGACGGGCGTCACCTCGTTCGAACTGCTCCGCGCCAGGATACCCAACACCAAGCTAACCCCAGGGTGGATGGAGTGGCACAAGGGGTGGTCAGACCGAACGAAAGAAGCGAAAAGCGTGAAGAAGCAAGAGGAACCCATGATAAAGAGGAAAGAAGGATATGACCGGCACAAGGCCACACGGGAAGTCGAATACAAAGTAGGAGACAGCATCAAAATCAGAGCTCCCGCAGGAAAGGCAAGTTGGTCAGGGTACACCAGTCCCACCAAAATCACT
The DNA here is from genome assembly GCF_964261635.1 of Lissotriton helveticus. Lineage (NCBI taxonomy): Eukaryota > Metazoa > Chordata > Amphibia > Caudata > Salamandridae > Lissotriton > Lissotriton helveticus. The sequence continues at coordinate 869,506,950 of NC_136068.1, read as the reverse complement.
AAACTATTCAAGAATGCAGTCAAGACTCAGGAAGGGAAAATATGGAACCTAGGGAGAGTTGTAAAATACCATCCGCCAGAGAAAGGCCCTGAGAGTTCAGGGGGGTGGGGAGGGGACTCTAGGCAGGACCTTAGTTCCACCACCAAGAAGCAGTTGGTTGTCCCTCACCCTGGCAATAGGCCCATCAGGAGAGTGACCAGACCACCTAGGCATTTTGATGAGTATGTTATGATGTAAACATTGCCACCCTAGCTTCCTGGAGTCATTCTCTTCTACCAGGTCAAGGTCCAATGTTGTTGTACACCCCCCACGGGTGCCCTTCCTGCACCTGGTGCGGTTTGTAGTTCATGTTGCAACTAATGTTTTCTTTCCGCAGGGAAGGGGGATGTGTGGTATCTTCCCCGTTCAAAACCCCCCGGCGTCTCCGCGTGTGATGGAGCTGCTCGCGGTGACATCACTTGGAATGTCACCGCGACCAGCGTTCCAAGGCGAGCGCCGGGGAATGAGTGTGAAGAAGTTCCCTAAGCGATAGGCTGTGGCTGAGGTCGCGGTATACAGTTCTTGGAAATAAAGACTCCTGGTTAATCTTTCTCTTGCCTTGGGTCTTTCGTTTGGTAAATACTACAGGGGCTTATAGCACAACCGTGTGTTGAAATCGCCACCCCATAAAATTAACATTTTATTGGGACTTTTCTCAAGGCGGACCAAATCATCTTCCAGATTTCATGGGGTTGCTATTAATTCACATGTTGTGGCAATGTTGTAGAAATTAATTGCCACTAACCGTGCAGCTCCCGTGTCTTCGCAGATAATTATTTGGTAATGGGGACTAACTGCCTCCTTAATTATTCTAACAGCTTATAGATTGTTGGAGACAAAGGTACATAGCCCACAATTTGGTCTACTGTGAGGTGTAGGAGAAGCAGGAATAACATATGTTTTATACCCATTTATGTGTAAAGGCTCCCTAAGCAAGCCTCTTGTAGACAAATAAAGTTAAACCCCTGAATGAACTCCAACCATTCTGGGGTATTTATTTAGTTCTGAAGACATGCCACATTTCAAACCATAAATCTCATAGATTCAGTGGGGGCTTCGGGGAGATTCTCCGGTTGGCTAACTATTGGGGCAGCTATGCCAGTATTGTTCCTTGACTGTGCAATATTTCTGGATTGCAAAATACTATTCTCACTCAGTCCCTCATTAACTATCCCATCTTCACTATTTTGCACCAGGGTTACGATATTTAGTTCACCCCCTAGGCCCATAAAATGCTCCTCATCAAGTCATACAGACAGACAGCACCGAGACTTCTGAGGCATGGCCTCTTTTTAGGCCTCAGACACTGCCATGGTCTGACCTGTGGGTATCACTGCTCCTCCACAGACCTATGGTCCATCCCCTCTGTGACTGTGGGAAGATTGAAAAATGAAATTCCTAATCTCAGCATAATTTGCTAATTTTCCTCAGCAGATAATACAGCGACAGTGAGAATGCAGAGTCGGTTCAAAGCTATGTCTTTAGAGGAAGATGAAGACTTCAGCACTATATCTAGTGAATCTATCTAGTAGACTATGGTATGTTATATTGATATGTATAGTGCACTAATCACCTGAGAGAGATCTTAGTCATTCTTCCGGTCCATAAATTATCAGGTATATTTCAGGAACTAAGGCCCACATGCATCAACAATGCCATTTGCGATAACTTATTAGCGAAAAATAAGGATTAGCTAATAAGGAATAGCAAAAGGCTATGCATAAAGAAATTGCTAAAAAAATTGCGATTTCTAAATATTCCTTAATTGCGAGTCGCAAATTGCAAGTCGCAATTAAGGAATACCTCCCCATTCATTGGCCCATAGGAATGAATGGGAAGACATTTTCAATTTGAGATTCGCAATTAGTGAATCGCAAATTGAGAATGCAATTTCAAGGGTGCGGGGTGTCCAAAGGACACCCTGTTGCACCCCTTAAATTGATCTGTGCACATATGTTGCGCACACACATGCCCTTAGGGCATGTGTGTGCGCAATATGAATTTTAAAAAAATGCACAAAAGTGCATTTTTCAAAGTTTTAGTTCAAAGTTGAACTTCATGGTAATTTGCTCCCCCTATTTGCAAAAACGCAGATTTTTAAACTTTCATGCATTGCATTTAAGGAATCGCTAAATGCGATTCCTTAAATGCAATCGCAATTAGCAAATTCTCAAATTGTGAGGGCCTTGACCCTTGATGCATCGGAAATGCAAACGGCCGTTTTTGCGAATCGCACTGTTTGCGATCGCAAAAGGCTTTGATGCATGTGCCTGTAAGTCTGTAAAATTAAAACAATCACTTGTAAAAAACATTCAATTCATTTACAGATATGTCAACAACGAATATAAACAGGCATTAAATATGCTATTCTAATTACGGTACTAAGTTAAAATGGTTATTTACATGCCTAACATACACAATTGTATTAACCCCTTTGCTGCGGCGGCTATTCCGCCGCAGCGCTAAGGGGGAGGCGGGGCCGCGCAGCGGTCCCGTGCTCGTGACGGAACCGCTCCGTCACGGCCCTTGGGTGAGCTGTGCTTGTGACGGAACAGTTCCGTCACGGACCCGCCCACCCATTAGAACGTCAGCGCAGGTGCGGAATTCGCGCCGCGCAGGCGCGGCGAGCGGGCCGTGATGGAACCGTTCCGTCACCAGCACAGCCCACCCGAGGCTCGTGACGGAACGGTTCCGTCACGAGCATGAGAGGGGTTAAAATACCAAAGTTATGTAAAACATTCTAAAGATTAAACTACAAATGACTCTTTTCTACTTTACGCCTTCCTCGATGAAAATATTTCTGTTATAGCACTCATGATTTAAGATGTGATTAAATATTCAAATCTTTTTTTTTTTAATTAGCTTGTGTTTTTCTCATGAAATCCAATCCACCATTTGCTCTTCAAGCATGATTGGATTACTTACAATAGCTCTTTATCTTACTATGTTCTTGAAAGAAAAGTCTCAGACTTTTTGGATCTGAGCATCTGAGCATAATCTCCTGCAGAGCTCACAACAGATCCACAACAGTAAAGCCTATTTACCTATTGACACTTATTGGCGCATAGTGGCTCATTAGTGGTTGTTTGCCTAAAGCTGTGGGGCAAACTTCAGACACAAGTCAGTTGTGTGGAAAAATGCCTTAACAGCAACACCCTGTTCTTAGCAATGTATGTCCAACTGCTTCTAAAACAACTTTAAATATAAATATCTTACCCTACATAAAGCCAACGCTTGCAAATGACCTGTTCATGTGCCTCGTCCCTGTATGCAACATTGTGGTGCGTCCTAGCGTGTGAAATGTGGCTGTGTTGTTCATTGCTGACCTTGAGTCATGTAGTCAACAGGCGTATGGCAGGAACTCCATGCAAGCAACAACTTTAGCCTCCCAAGATATCAACATATTCCCTGCAGGGCTTGCCAGACAGTTTATTCAAGCTTGTCTAATTTTCTCATGAAATAATGAATTCAGAGGTAGGCCAGAGGAACTGTCTCACTCTTTCAATTGCCTGATGTAGGAAATGTAGTCTTTCTACTGTACTCAAGATGATACAGTTAAAAAACACACACACACTTCTCTGTGGGTGCATGTCCTCTCCTACATGGCTACAGTTATGTATGATTATGATTAAAATACTCACTACCCTGTATTGTCTGTTCCTTGTGTAGGGTTAATACAAATGTTTCATTCCCTAACCCACCACTCCATGCCTTTGCAAATGGTACATTTTAAGCTCAGTGGGATGGTAAAGACACAAAAATCTGTCTGCAATTTTGATACAGATTTTTTCTGCAACACAACTGACCCACGAGTATTCAAGGGTTACCACAATTCATATGGCCGAACCTGACTATTAGGAGATCACTCTGTGGACTTTTTCCAAGGCGACCAATCACCAGTAATGTCGACAGACTTTGTTTTCCATTAACATCAAGTTGGTGCCTCCCACAAGCACTATATTTCCAATAATGGTATGCTTGAAAAGGCAGCATGCTCATGAATGTATTGACACTGTCTCTCTCAATAAGCCGACCCATCTAGAAAACTGAGCCTAACCAATAACAAGGAGGTGTGTGAGAACCCTAAAAGCCAATCAGTGGGGAAGAGAAATCTCCAGAGGAGAAGCATTTAGAAAGCGGGCGTCTCTTTGTAGAAGAACTGCTTTCCTTTTATGTGAACAACACTTACTAAACCTAATTCCATATTTATTTCAAGTTGTTGCATTGTAAGAGACAGAAAAGAAAAAAAAAAATACTACACACTTAGAATTGGGCAAATATAGTTTTTATGTTGAGGGACATTGTAATAGTGCTCTATTTTGTATCCTGCTCAACCACAGTGGACAAACCGTGGTGAATATTAAACATGTAAAATCCTTGTCCTGTATATGATTCTTGTAATTTCTAACAAAATCTATAAAAATATAACACTACCAGTTTTTCAGGAGATGCAAACATGCATTTACTTGTTTATACAGGTCAATATTGACATAATATTGTTTAATGAAAAGAAAAATATGCTATCACCAAAAGCCCACAGTTTTATTTTATGGCCCTTCTTTAGCACACTATCAATTTAGCTAGACATACCACACGGCACAAGGTAATGTAATGTAAGTGAAGCACTTCCTAAGATTACTCGATAAGTTGTCAGTGTATTCATCTCAATACTGGGACTGCTCAGTAGGCAAAATAAGAGCATAAATATTGTTTAAGCCTCAGCAAACATTTGCTATTTTTTGGACACGCTTTATTCACTCCAGACTCTTTCTAACATGGATGCAATCTGGCAAGTAGCGGCTGCCACAATGATTGACGTGGTACCACAGGGAAGCCAGGGACAACCTTTTTGCACGCTCCAAGGGTAGGATCATCCCCGCTGCGAAAAGTGCAACTGTATATATGTGAACAGTTCTTTAGTGTGGCAAATTGATTTTCATAACTCTGATTTCTTTGTTATGCCGACGCAGAATCTCATGCTGAGAGTCACACTTTGGAGTAGCTTCAGAACCAAGTGCGATGGGAAACGTCAGGTTGAAAGAAAATACTTTTGGAGTTTTTTCCAAGGAAGAAAAACATGCGAAGCCTTTATCAAAATTGGGAGTTGCTCAAACCATTTTTGCAAGAGAAATATTATCTATCCTGTCTAACTTGTCCCAGTCAACACTTTGTGAAGATGGAAACAGGAAACTGCTCCCCCACCTCCTTCATCTAGGAGATCATCTCTCAGAACGTTAAAGAAGTATACCCCAGCATCCTTTTTCATTAGGTCATCAGCCTCCCCTGCTATAAAAGGCTCTAGTTATCCTCACTTATTCTGTACTTTTAGTCTCCACTCCATACAGATGACTTTGTTTATTTCACTGTAAGGGTGGCATGTAGGTCAATGTTGGTACTTGGTGCGATTGATATAGTTAATTCCCTTGATAACCCCAAGTCTGCTCTAAGTAAATTTCTGGGCAGAGCTCTGAGTCTCTGGTCTAATCTGCTGATGATTCTGCACTAGCATGGGACAAGAAATGTGGCATACTACAGCCTTGTTTTACTAGGTTTAGGACACCTCGCTCACCTTCGTTATAGAGTGTAGTGATTTTGTATTTCTGCCTGTCATCACCCTCATATGGGTGATATTTACAGGTCATAACAGTTTTTAGATAACTTGTTCAATCATCTTGAATTCCCATATCCAAAAGATGTCGGCCCCAATTAGAAGACATGATGAAAGAGAAGAGAAAAAAAGGATGCTTTAGCCTTTCCGAGGTTGAATCCAGGTCTATGTCTTTTCTTTATACAAGATAACCTGTGTGCGAAGGCGGTTCTGACCATCCAATCTGCCTAGATTTTTTGCTTTTCAATCACCTGGTTTTTGACTTATTACTGTTGGGGAGCCTTCTAACCGGGGACTCACCCACAGTAAATTCATGATAAAATGGACTGTACATGCTTAATGCCAGTATCCGCCTTGTGAGATAAGGCGCTGCATGCCAGCCAGAGTAAGGAGCACTGGGCTGGTTACATGTGGGCACATGTGTATGCACACATGTGAGGGCTGCATGCAAGAGACTCTGTTATGCGCAGCCCAAGAACTGTTCACAGGTAGCCTGGCGCAGATGGGACTATGCAAAGTTGGGAGGTGACCTGGAATAGGCTTTATAATGGGGGATACACATGTAGGGAAGGCAGTGTGCTTTACTGTCTTAAATGTAGTAACACTCAATTATATTTTAGTGGGAATGGCTGCCTTAGGGTGCAGATTGAGTTCCTTTAGGTCCACAAACTCCAGAGTGGCACCAATGTACACTGTAACCTGTGAGAAAAGATCAATTCTGTTAAGTCCAAAAGCATATCTGTGTAGCTTATGGGTCATTCAGAAATTCATTGTTAGAATTCGGGGTCTCTAGTTGGCATAGGTAGGTACTTGTGACAAATAGGGACCCTTGCCTCTAGTCAGGGTAAGGGGGATACACTCTTTAGATGACCCCTGCTCACCCCCTTGGTAGCTTGGCACGAGAAGACAGGCTTATCAAAGGCAATGTGTAAAGTATGTGTACCAACACTCACAGTAACACAGTGAAAACACCACAAATGGACTCCACACCAGTTTAGAACAATAGAAGTATTTAATCTAAACTAAACAAGACCAAAATAACAAAAATCCAACATACACAGTTCAAGAATATGGTTTCAAAAGAGTTCTTCAGTTTGCGGTAAAATAATCCACAGTTGTGTCACGTTTTAGCCAAAAGTACCTTTAGATGCGACAAATGTTCCAAGTAAAAGCTGCAGCGTTGAAAAACAAGCGATGCGTCACTCCAAAGACCCTGGGGGGGGGGGGGATGCGACAACCCCGCTGGACGCAGCGAGATGCAGATGGAGCTATTCAACCCAGGGATGGCCCACTCAGCCTCTGGGAGCCACCCAGCCCCTGTCACTCACAAAGCAGACAGTCAATTCACAAACAGGCTAAGGCACACAGAAAGGTCAGACAAGAGAATAACCACTTTCTAAAAGTACTGTTCTCAAACACAGGATTTAAAAACCACCTTTCCTAAAAGATGTGCTATTAAATTCTGAGTTTAGGGATACCAGACTTTTATGCCCTATCTTGCTCCTATGGGACGATATGCAGGTAACCACTGTACATAGTATTCCACATGATTGCCTATGGGCAAGATAGCATTACAATAGTGAAAAACGAAAATGGCTGTAATTCACTACCAGAGCATGTCACCTGCACTAGTACATGCTCTACCTTTCACATACACTGCACCCTGCCCAGGGGGGTACCTTAGGCCCTCCATAGGGGTGTCCAATGTGTACAGAAAGGGAAGGGTTAGGCCTGGTCAGTGGGGACACTGGCCAGATTGACATGGCAGTTCACAGACTGCACACAGGCACTGCGGTGGCAGGCCTGAGTCACCATTGCAGGGCTACTTATGTGGGTGGCACAATCAGTGCTGCAGGTCCACCAGTAGCATTTGGATCACCAGCCCTGGCACACTCAGTGCACTTTACTAGGGACTTCTTGGTAATACAAATATGCCAATCATGGATAACCAATTACACTTACAATGTACTCAGGGAGCACTTGCACATTGACACCGATCAGCAGTGACAAAGTGGCCAAAGCATCTAAACCAGCAAAAACAAAATCCAGAAAAGTGTCAAAAATCCAGGTGGTAGAGGCAAAAAGTCAGGGGAAACCACACCAAAGATGCCAAGTCTAACAGTCATGTTTCTGTGGCTCACCTCAGGATCAGAGCCCAGACCTTTTGTGACCCTGCTGGGCTTGAATATTTACTTTTTAACCAATTGCTGGAACAAAGGCCTCACCCCTCCTAGAAAGAAATTGACAGTGCTTAGGTCAACTCTCAAGGAGGAATGGAATGGGTGAAATTGCTCTAAATCAATCAGACTGCTATTATCCTGTGCCAGGGAGAGGGTCTGCTTTACAAAGGAAGGTCTCCTTTTCAAAGGAGGGAGTCCAGACCTCTGGAGCCAGAGCAGGGAGGGGGCTCCTTTGAAGATTTGCTGGGGGAAGGCCCTGGCAGTGATGTCAGTGAGGGGTGGAGCTAAGGCCCCCAGAGCACATGTGGCAAGTGACTCCTGGGTGTGGGCATCTTGAAGTATCCTAGATAAATGTGCAGGAAGGTTGAAAAAGGGGTGGAGAGGTGGTGTGGCACCTTAGGTTTGGCAAGCAGTGTGTCCTTGCTCGTACTTCCCACCGCCCTTAAAAGTTCTTTCGCGGAGGGAGAGCTCTCTTCAATGTGCTTTTGCAACACTGAGACTCGAGGTTGATGCCATGGACTAAGGACTATGTCTCTGATTGACCCCAGGACCAGTGGGGCACTCCCCAAGGACCAGAGAAGTTGGGCCCCCTGAGGGTCTGTTGGGGGAAAGACTGGGTTTCTGCGCAGTGAGGCCCAGAAGGAGAGTGAGGTGAAAGTCTGGCACAGGAAGCTAGTCAAACCAGCTCCCTTTAAAATTCGTAATCCTTGGAGGTCTGAAGAAAGTGCTCCAGGTGGCTAGGGCTCACCACCAGCAGCAAGAGGAGCCAAAGACCATCCAAATGGGCTCAACAGCACCCGAGATATACCCGTTAAAAGTTCAATGACCTTTGACCCCTGTTGCTGCGACAAAGCACATGGGACTTCGCCGCCCATTCCAGTTCGGCCTCTGTGGTGGGCCAGGTCCCCAGGGAGGTCCCCCAAGAAGAAAACTTGCTGGAAAGCACAATCACGCATCCCCACTGAAGAATAAGAAGACGGGGAGCTCTGTTGTGCCCCCATGAAGCTTCACAGGGCCCCAGTACCCCATCCCTGGGACCTGGCAAAGAACACAGGAAGCACTGTTGCCCCCTCCCCCACAAAGCTGCACGGGCCCAGGACCCCATCCCTAGGCACCAGCGAAGAGATGGAGGCAGGAAGTGCCATTACTCCCCACCGCAAGTCTGCCCAGAACCCCATCCCAGGGCTCCAGTGACACCAATTAGGAGGAAGAGCACCACTGCGCTACCCCATGTGGCCTGCTCCCCAGTGGCACAGCACACATCTGCCCGCTCGCATCTGCCTGCTGGAGCATGAAGGCAAGAGAAAAGTAACTGCTCCCGTGGCAGCATGCGAGTGCGCTGGCCATGGGGAGGCGGTGAGAGCAGCCGGGTGGGATCCCCAAGCTGCTCTCCAATGATGTGACTGCACGCAGAGCGCCCGAGTGGGTCCGAGCACCCTGAAAAGGAGTGGCACGAGGCCGCCAGAGAAGCCATCGTCACAGCTCTCCCCAGAGCAGTGGGAGAGCCACTGTTTACAAATTCACTTCAATCCAGAGGAGCGCCCCATAATGCCCTGAGAGTCTCATCGGTTTCACCTACTGTGAAAATTGGAAACCACTTGTTATTGTCTTGTGGTGGCCCCAGGAGAGCGGGGTCACCACCAGAAAGGAGTTAAAGTGTGAAGAAGCAGCAGAAAGGAGGGCAGCCTCCCCCCTTAATGATTAAAAAAAAAACATCCTCAGTTTAGGGTGACTACAAAAAGATAACCCTTCAAGGGTTTTGATGGTTTATCAAGCACTACCTATGCTGGGGACTTTTGTTCTATAACGCTGGAGTGATACGCTCTCTAGGGCCAAGGACTATGGCTACAGTGCTTGTGTCCTGAAATGGTGCAATGAGAGTATTTGTGTTGAGAGGCACCCTCTAGGGGGGAAAGGCGGTAATTGCACCCATGTGTAGTTACAAAACTGAAGTCCTTTTAGAGACTATGCTGAAAGTGCAGTACTTTTTATTTCTTCTGAAAGTGTTTATGCAAACATCCTCTAGGGGCGAAGGAGTATATTTACACAGATTTAATTATAAATGTGATTAAATTGTGTTATTCAAGTAGACAGTTATGATGATCCTACAGTACTCCAGTAAAGCTTTATTTAAATAATGCGACTTATAGCCACTCGTGATTAAAGTGCATGCTTTATTGACAATATTAGGTGCCCTCAGTCACGTTTATATGTAATCAGTGCATCTGTTCCTATGGTGAAATGCTTGTTGAAATAATGAGGTGGACAGCCCCTCACTTTGGTGCCAGTATTAAGTGCTCTTACTCCAAGTTATGTTCAGTCCATTGCATTTAGGGACAAAATAATGTTTAGGCATGTGAGTTGTGGTACTAGACCCCGCTCTTTAGGGAGGGGTAAGCATGTTTACAAAATGTCATCCAAAGGTAATTCCATCAGCTTGTGTACATTTGTAAATTGCTGCATAGTATTGAGAAGTGTGTGGGAAATAAATGTACTTTTTTCCATTTTCTGAAGAAAAACACAGACTGGACAATTATTTATTGATTGTTATTATTGTGTATCTGTGAATGGTGATTACCAGCCCACACCACCTCACTTGAGTAGGCCTTGGACTGCTCTGCAACGTTACCCTATGAGAGTCAAGTGCTAAAATGTGGTGTTTGATTCCCACTGGAGGACAAAGGTGGACCTATTACTTCTGCAGGCCACACAACTAATGACCTGTTTTCCAACAACCTGCAAGCCAACATGTCTACAGACAACTTTTTTTGACGGGTCATGAGGTTGAGAGCCGCCTTCCCCTACACATTTTATCACCAATTTGCTGCTTCCTAACAGCCTTCATGGCATGAATATGACAGATCAGGGTTCCCACAATATTTGCTTAGAGGCTGACTTCTCTATCCTTAAGGCAAATATGGCTTACCAATTCATATTCAGTGACCTCATCAGGTGGACAGTAGAACACGATTTAGCCAGAATGTGCTGCTCTTTTGCCCAGCCTCACCAAAATGTGACCACTGATTGTGATTCTGTTGTTGTTAGATGAGGGTGCTGTGTTCCCAGTTCCCTAGGAATAAGGACAAATTAGGATTGCTTGAGTTTTTTTCCAATCTAAAAGTCAGGCAGCTACTTCAGACCACTATTTATTTTGAAAGAGGTAAATATTCCCCCCATCAAGGCATTCATCCAGGAGTTGATCATCCCATCCCATTGCATGGTTGAGGGGACTCTATGATTTTACTGGTACTGACAAATGTATACCTCCTTGACCCTGTGCAGGCTCTTGCTTGTGGTGGCAACAATCAATTACTGGTCTCTGTGATTCATTTCTGCTCATCAACTACAGTCCAGGTCTTAATCAAGGTACTATCCCTGACAGTGACTTTTATGCCAGCGGTGATGTTGTAATGATTTCCCTTTCTGGACAATTGTCTAATGGGGGCATATTCCTTATCAAATGCAGAAGCTTGTGCTCATCAAATATGAACAACTTTCAGACCTTTGAATTTGTTATCAACAAGATAAAATGTCCAACATCAGGCTCCACTGGAACAATTTCCGATTAACCGCAGATTCTATTTTAGTCCATTTTAAAATACCATTTTAAACTAAAACAAATACTGAAATTCAGTGGCGTGCAGGCTCAGTAGCACTACTGTCAACCACATATTGAGTGGAACCTGTGTCACGTTTATCTCATGGTAAACCTTGGTAAACCTTGAAATATTGGTGCACTCCCTTAGGCTCACGTTACTGCACTATAGTTCCGTGAGCTTCCTGATTAAATACACCAAGTAAAAGGAGCACTTTTTACCCAATCACCATGAAAGAAACTGACATCAAACGAACCTATGAAGTAATTGTCTCTACATATCTTTGTGTATGTTTGTTTTTTGTTTCTCTTTCAGGTTGTTACTGGGTGCCGAACACTTTTCAAGTACACTACCCACAACAGGTTTTAATAATTTATTTTTTCCTGTTTTGTTTTCTTTTCACAGTACGACCGCCAGGTTAGGGTGAGCCTTAGCGCTCTCATACCACCGGGGTCTTCACACTGGTCCTGATGAATGCCTAGCAACTTGCATCCAGAAAAGCAGAAACATGTTGACCGTTTATAGCGTGGCTTAGCTGAAACATCCATCCAGCTCCTCATCCGCCCACTTGCCACTTTTTAACCATGCTAGATTGATCTACGAATAAAATAAAAAATTCAGACACAAACTAGTCACTTTTAAATCACATCACGTTCTCACCCACACACAAAATAACCAGCTCCGCAGTAAATCTGGCGTCGAAGCACATCGGGAAGGTATTTGATCTTCCTGGTGGGGCCCAATAATGAAGCATGACACCAACCAGGTCGGTGAGTGAGGGCTTTCTAAAAGAATCCACTGTGTTTCTTCCCAACCTGCTCTTTTCTTTAAGAAAAGTGCACTCTTTTGTTGTTTTGATTATCCTTTTTACATTAGAAATATAAATTGCATATATATGATACCGTTCCTGTGAAAAAATGCTGGACTTGAAATTAGAAATCTTAGTGTGAAACACCTCTGCAGACTGCAGGCACATCGGAGAGACCACAGCTGTTCATGCTGGTGATGGCACAGAGCAGGAGGGACGGACTAAGTATGCAAGCCAACCATTTTATGCGTTCCTCTTCCGATCACAGCACTTTCCCGTGATTGCCTAGACTGGCAATCACATAAAAGAACATTTTATTGGCCACAAAACGGATCCCTTAATTAAACTTTTATTACATCCTTCAAAGCATGACATAGATAGCACATTTCTTTCCCAGGTAATGCAAAATTTCATCAAAATGCATGTGAATTGCTCTATAGTTATTTATGGTTGCATATATTACTTACTTTTAAAGAAGCTTTTGGCACAGATTTAATTAGCACAAGAGCACATCCACAAAACTTCTAATAATTACCAAGACACATTGCACGCAAATAGTTTAGATGACATTTAGTCAGCACAGCACTTGGGGATCGAGTGTTTTATGTAAATGCACAATTTTTATGTATGTTACATAATGTTATCAAAATTGGGATCTCTTTCAGGTGTGCACCCAGAATATCGATCCGAGAATATCTATGGGACACAATATTGAGGACAAAATATTGAAAAGCAATATCGACAAGTACGTAAGTCTAGATTTTCTATACCTAACTCCACTTACACATACCTACGTGGTACATATAACTTCAATGTACGTAGGTGTGGAGTTAAGAATAGTACATCTATACTTACCTAAATGTATTTACCTTTTGATATCTTGCCTTCCGATATTCTTGTAACACGGTACTCTGGAGGAGGGATATTCAGTATGACATCCTCTACTTTAATGGACCTCTTGAGATATACTCTCAAAGATGTGTCTTTTCTTAAGGTGAGGTCCTTAGGTAGCTTGGTGACTTACGTTTGAACTAACATTCAGACATATGAGCATATCAACACAAAGTCTTCAAATACATGTTCATAGGAAGAATAAAATACAAGATGTTAAGAAATGGACTTTGTAGAGCGGAAGTCTGTAATATGTAATTCAGCATTACAAAATAGTATTGCATTTAAAGAGGTACAGGTGACAAAAGTAAGGTGCATAGCTGGAATGGAGTGGCTACTGTGGTTATAAAATATCTGTACTTGCAATATTCCAAGTGTTATATCTGGTCATGTCTGGTGTACCACATGACTCCTGGCCACTTGCCTCTGCAGCCTATCCACACGCTTACACCCCATCGCACGCATGTATTGGGGCTGCCCAGCTCCCGGCATGTTTTACCTCACTATCAGCAATGGGGGCCTTTTCAGGGGTTGGATTGAGTGCACAGGATGATCACACCCATCTCACAAGCCAAGATGGTGCCCGCCTCCACACTACTTTTCACATTTATGATTGACGATGGCACTATGGTTCTCATGCCAGCATAATACGTTAAATAAGTATCTTCATCACCTACGGTGCCTCCTGTCCTAAAAATAGGATGGTTCTCTGAAGGTCTGCCTGGTGGTATAATTGTATGGATGCCGTTATTTCTGTAGGTCGTTATATAGGGGTTCCACACAGCTGTTTTTCTGTGGGCACAGTGTATGCAGGCCCGTCCGCACAGGTCTATTTAGCTGTGCATGGGCACGTGCGCCGTCTAGTTGCCTCTTAATGAAAGCACTGCACAAAAGTCAAGGCTATTTATTGGGTTTTTTCAGCGCAGTTCTTTCCATCCACCAGCCCCGCACTTTCTTTAGGTTGTAGCGCGGTTTGTTCAAATGTCAGGTGAAGCACCGCGTCCGGGGGCTGCTCTCTGTAAATCTTTCAGGGCACACGCTCTCTGAGCATCCGTCGGAGCGTGTACTGTTTTCTGTGAATCCTCCAGAGCGCACCCCGAATGCTCTCTATTTAAAGCCACTGCTGCCACGCGCTGCCTCTCCTGCCCGAGACATTTTGTCCAAATGTCAGGCGAGGCCCTGCATCCATTCCAGGTACTATTTTCTGCAGACCTTTTTAGAGAACGCCCTTTCAAGCGTCTGTTGACAGAGGGGTTTGCACAAAGGGTGGCGCTCTGTGTGGGGCCGCGGGTAGTAGGCACCGCAGTGCCAGCTGCAGCTCAACAGAGCTCCCACCAGGAAGCGTGCTGAGGGTCCCCAACTGGGAGATTACAAAACACAGCAGAGCCAATCAACTCCAATTATTAAGCTGTCATTGTTAGTTGATTGGCATCTGTTTTTCTTCCTGACATAAAACATCAGCCTTACGGGCTTCTGTTGTAAGGGAGCCGTCAATGATAGTGTAGTGCTTTTGTTTCCTTTATTATGTTATCATTCACAACTCCCTTCTTCTTCCTTCTCTCCCTGGTACCTGTGCTTTACAGAGATAATGAGATGATTGTTTTTGTTCAAAACTCCACAGTACACACGTGTCTGGAAGGCACTCCTGCCTCAAAGTGCAAGGCTTACACTCAAACCGGAAGTCAGAGTGGAACTAGGAAGAGCGGAATTCTATTGTTTGCTCGTTCTAAGTCTAGACCGCTTATTATAGTGTCTTACTTGTACTTGAGTGTGTTTTCTCTGCTTTTTTGCCTTGCTATTTTTTCTACCTTTGTTTAGGGAACACTATCATCATTTGTTTGTGTGGTTGCCTAATGCTCAAACTCCCTTTGACAACCGGAGGTGTCATGGGCTCATTTTCATTTTATTAGCTTTTTCTTTTCAAAGGTATCTTCTTAGAGGAATGACTCCATTCCCCCGTTCTGCAAAAAGTGATTATTGACTTTAATATGATATCCTGGTTGGATTAATCACAGCTGGACTTGTGACCCAACTTGTGATGGTTAGAGCTTGATAGCAGGAGCTGTCTAGCCAAGTAGTGAAGCGATGGGATCTTTCAAGTCTGTATCTTAGGGACCGCCCTGCTGAAAGATACCTGTAGCCACATTTCCTCTGTGACCTCACTCAGACGCGCCCATTAGTCCTCACTTCATCATGGGCCTTGGTTCCTATGAAGCAGCAGCAGAGCAACGTTACCGGGACTCTGGAATTAACCACCAGGAAACCGTCAGCCCTCATAGTTGTAGTATATAAGTTGCAAATATTACGCAGAGCTTCTCCACAGCCATAGTTCTAGAAATGCTAGGAGAGACTGTGGAAATCTGAAATACTAGGCTATGGATAAGCCACAACTGTCCCCTAACTCATCAAGAGAACGTAAAAAAGGCCAAGGTCCAGCGCCTAGCCGTGCTTTAAAAATCCTGATTGATTGGTTGATTGAAGGTCAAAGAGCAATGGCTGCCTGACACAAAATCACAAACCATTTAGTAGAGGAAAGACCGCCACTCCACCATCAACACACACACTCAGTGCCATGCCGCTTCCTACAGGTACCAACCCTGTTCCTCCTTGTGATCCAATATTACGAGCAAGGATGGAGCCCAACACGCACTGCGCTGTTCAGTCCATCAGGCGCATAAGTAAGACCACGCACATGCGAGGTCCTCTGTGCACGGGACAATAGGATTGGCTAGGCTGCTACCAAGAGATGTCTCTATACCTGTGAAACACACAGACCAGAGTGCCCCTGGTCAACAATCTCATGTACTTTGGCAATTATAAATTCTGAATAATATGTGGATATTGACTTCTGCTGGTCCGAATGTCTTTGAGCCCTGTGTCTCAGAGAAGAGTGTCAGGACGGGAAATGCCTCAAAAGGGTCTGTTCTTTGCTGCTGGTGTGAGAATTTCAATGATAGGGCCTGGTAAGAAGGCCTGGAGTGTGTTTGTGGGGTGAGTGCCTAATCGGCTCCCAAGGTTACATGCTTCATTTGCAGGCCCGGACTGGCCGTTGCGGGCACCGGGCAATCCCCCGGTGCGCCGCAAGGGTGGGGGCATAGGTGCAAACTCGGCCCTGTAACACAATCGGCCGAAAACTGTCCCCGGCAAAGAGCTCGGTTGCACCCCCAGGGGCTGGCCGAGCACTTTGCCAGGGCCGGTTTTGATTCTCTGTCCGGCCCTGTTCATTTGTCTGCTGCTGCTGCTACCATAGGATAAGAGGGAGGCCTGCAGTAGTTATACGACAGTCTGGTTGTCTCTTGACATGTGATTCTCAGTGGATTGCTGCTGAAACGGCCTTAGATGTCTGTTATTGATATGAAAGGTTGAGAGATGCGCATCTGAGGTCTGACTCTCGAATCGTGGCTGCTCTTTAGGAGCGATTGAGAAGGCTAGGTGGGTTTAGAGGGTCTCGATGGACTGCTGTACGGGGGTCCCTGCTGCTTATTGGACACTCTCACCGCCATACTGCTAATTAGAAAGATACTGAGACCTGAAGCTCTCATGAGATGTGTGGGTCTGAGCAGCTGGTTACTGATAGCTGGACAGAAGCGGCCATTTAATTATATCTTGGCCTCGTATTATGCCATATGACCTTTGACCTTGTGTAGAGGACCTTCTCAGATAACTAAGTGTGACTTAAAAATTACGTCTATAAATCACGGAACGAACACTCTTGTAATAAACGGTTTCCAGAAGTGGACAATTGCACACACATTTTTTTTAATTGTAAGCTGACATCATGACGCACGCTCCTGCAGCACGTTTAGCCTGACGCTCAATCACTGCAGGTGCCAATCAAGGGGATAATGGCGAGTTAATAGCGGTAACCCGGGAGGTAATATGGATTTTCTTGAAAGGATGACTATATTTATCTGAGATTGCATTACATCATTTATAATGCATGATGTTATTCATATTCTGTGAATTAGTCTTACGGTGTTGTAATTAGTTCTGCTTCTGCTTCCTTATCAGGAAAGGCAATGTTTCAACTGCAATTGAAATTCACTGCCCTCTCCATCATGGCATTCCGAATATTGATGCGCAAATGTGTATTATTTGTTGAATGTTTTTAATTGCCTTTTAGAGGACTTAATTGGATTTAGTTTTCCTGGCTTCGAAAGTTAAGATTTGTTGGCCTTCCCTATGATGAACACATTAATAAATGCTACGTGGCAGTGTCCACTGGTGCTAAATTAGTAGTTATTTGATAAATAAATAAACCATATTTATTGCTATGTGGGAACGGAACAAATGCCTTAAACCCAGACGCGCACGCACAGTTGTCATTACAAAAAGGAGCGCCAATTAAGCTAAAGGTGGCTTAGCCATTAGATTTCAAGGCCGAGCCCAGGAGAGATGGCCGCTTGTGTCTGTTTCAGATTAAATTGGAACCCCGCTGATGGAACAAGGGCCCAAATTAATTAGTGCTTGTACATGTAATTGACATTTGGAGTGGAGCAAGGAAGGGGCGTGAAAGGTCAGCCTGAAAACACTGCTAAGTATGGGAAGAAAAAGTTGAGATCAGTTAAGGAGTAAATATGAGCTTTGGAAACCAAATAACTGGTTTGACCTGGATTTTATTTGGACAAATTGCCTGCCACTTCTCAGACCGCTCCGAGGCTCGAGCTCTCTGTTGATTTCCTCATTCTTTATTTAAGCCTTTGATGTCGCTCTCCCCGTGGCAGATGATGTCACAATAGTCTATCATTAACTAATTACTTTAAACGACGATAAAAAAAGAGCCCCCAAAGTGTTTTGCGAAAATGTGAAATGCACACCACCTGCAATCACTTGGGCAGTCAATCAAACAGGGTTTAAAAAGCATACCTGATAGGGTATCTAGGCGTTTGCATGGCTCCCGGAAGTGAGGATTTGCTAGCTTCCCAGCTTAGGTCACTTACAAAAGTGAATGATTCCACTTGCATAGCAGATCAAAATTATACTAGGCCCTGGTTGTTGACCATTGAGTCACCCAAAAAAATTAAAAGAAGGCGAGGGTAAGAAGTGCTTAGAATTGTGAGAGGATGGGTCTTAATCTATGAGAGAGGGGCCTTACATGTCAGGCCAGCCTGGCTTGGAAGGAGAGGCCTGGTACCTCGGCTCTAATGGGAATACCATCCTACAACTTCCAAGAAAGTGGCTCAATGGTTAGAGCGGCAGACCCGGATGCAGAGGTCTGGCCCGGGACCAGGGTTCAATTCCCGCCTCGGCGGCTCTTGGACTCAAACTCCCTGGACCTGATAATTCTCGCCTCGGTGCCTAGTCTAATCATGGGTCCCACTCTGTGACTCTGGGCAATAGCTTGCTTAATCTCCACAACGGCCCCAGCAGCGCTTGGATGCCTGGCTTCACCTTGGGGGTGCCCAGGAGTGGACATTTCACATGGAAGTCCATGGAACAGGATGGGAATAACCTCTATCTGAAAGGATCTTCCAATTTCCAAGTGGTTCCTGGTATCTAAATTATTTTTCCCTAGAATCAGAAGACAGTTGCGATAGTCAGAAAGATATTGAGGGATAAGAGACATTGTATGAAAGCAATGTATTCCTCATAACTAGTATAATCTCTTGATTATATTTTCTAAAATGCCAAAATGATGACTATTACATTGAGCTTTACAGCTTGTAGGCTACAGCAATTGTAGTATATTTATAGGAACAATGAGCTTCTTTTAGCTTCCTCTTGAAAATAATTCGGTTTTATAATTTACTACCTGATATTTAGTCAATTTACTATTAAATACATTGTTTGCCCTACAAATTTCCATGTTTTTCGTATGCTAAATGCAACTACTAACAGTACTGAATTTGAGTCGGTGGTTGCAGGTAGGGTTCACCAGCACTCATTATTGGGCAC
Organism: Lissotriton helveticus; assembly: GCF_964261635.1. NCBI lineage: Eukaryota > Metazoa > Chordata > Amphibia > Caudata > Salamandridae > Lissotriton > Lissotriton helveticus. The sequence continues at coordinate 869,487,933 of NC_136068.1, read as the reverse complement.
CAACACATATTTTTCCTCACAGAACATTGACCAAGAGCAAGGGAGGGAAAACAAACGCGAAGGAAAGGAGGAGGAAGAAAATGATGGAAAAAATATAAAAGTGAGATAAAGAGACAGGTAGTGGCTGGTAATGGATTAAAGATGAAAATGGTGGATTCAAGTCTAAACATTTGGCATGCTGATGTTTAATAGCATTGGCCATTGGCCTATGAGCAGAGCTTTGAGCACCAGCTCTCATTCTTTTACAAATTAATCATTTACTATCAATGTTACAATCTGAATACAAACTAGTCACACAGGAAGTATTTTTTCGAGACTTAAATTTGTGAATTAGGATTTAGCAAATGTACCCAAACTTTGCATGCTCCTTCGAAAAGAGTGGTACAATCAGCAGCCAGATTCAATCACTTTTGCTAGGTGTTATCACATCTTTTCTGGCTTCCATTACCAGTCTGTGTCAATGTAATGTAGCATATTACGCCTATGAATAGGGTCACTAGACATATGTGCAATGGAAGACCAAATTATGCGGGCAGGCTTACTAAATTATATGGCAAAAATAAGCAAATTATGTGGCATCATGCATCAAATTTTGAGGAAGTATTATTTTGCTATATTGCTGGGAGTACTTGTCCTGTGAAGGTGGCTATAGAGGCAATGACCTCCAGGGTTTACTGGTCCTCAATTGTGACAAATGAGATTATTTACCACAGGCACATTGGGATCCCTGTATAATTGTCACCCAAAATTGAAAACCAAGCCCCCCACTCCAGCAATTTACTCTCTAGCTTCATGGCAGAGCAATCAAGGGCTCCCTCGGGTAAGTGTTTTAGGTTGGGATGTGGCCTGGGTGTCATCAGAGGGAGCGAGGATATTGTGCTCAGCTAATGCATTTGAAAGGCCATTTTCTCTAGCTCATAATCAATGTTTGTGTTTTACTGTCCATTTACTTCCTTATCTACTTGCCTTTTCTCACCCTTGCTCTTTTCATTTTATCCTATCAGCAACTTAGCATATGAAAAGGTATCTACATGAACCTTCATATTATGACAGTGTATATACTTGCACTCTTTATGATTTTTCAGTTCTGCGTCTTTACCGGTTGTCGCATGCGGGATAATCTTTGGATAGAGTAAATAAGTCTGATGGTAATTAATACGATCACTGGCTCTACACACAGTTATTCCTTAGGTCAAACATATGTTGCTTTTAGTGTTCATCAAATAAATAATATAAACAACACAACACATTCTTGCATGTTGGTCTCTTCTACTTCCTCTATGCTGGATGCTACATGGATCGTCCCTTTTCCGTTATTTGTTGTTTGACATTGCCTTTTCATTTGTGACATGTGCCAAGTACTGAATGTATTTTTCCCTGTTTCTTTTCTTTGTTTTCAGTTGCCCCTGGGCCCTGAAGAAGGGATCATTAGATTCTGAAAAGCAGTATGCGTGTTTAAAAAAGGCTTGAATTTCTACATTGCTTTGGCAGTTTAGCCATTATTTCATGCCAAATTGTATTTAGGAGAGAATTATGTTAAAAAATATATTGTTAAAGTATTTTTTTAATAATAAATGTAAATAATGTTTACTACAATTAATACATTAAGCATGTAAAGGTGTGCTTTGTTGAACAAGGAATCAATAGCTGTGATAAATTCAAATATAGTGCATGCTGTTGCCATGCAACCATTGTTGCCTGGTTAGTTAGAAACATAGTACACATGTTTTTGAAAGACCACAATCCAGCAGAGCACACAATAACAGGATAATCATTTTAGCCCTGGTAAAACAGTTTACTTTCAATCAACCTATGGAGTTCACTGTACGTTAGACTAAGGGTGTATATACATCCCATGTTGAAAGGTAGCATGCCTTTAATCCGCACACGCGTACCCAGGACTGAATCCAGGGAGTGGCACAGTCACTGATTGTAGTCCTATAAGCAGACAACAAAGAATGGGCCCACTATGATGTCTTTTTTATGTACTGGATTCCATGCTAATCAGGGCCTTTAAACATTCACCATCACAGCAAATATTGTGCATCAGGTTTCATAATGTATCCCTTGCCACACTAAACTATGATCCATATAGATCAACCAAGCATTCTAAACTTTGGTCTATTTGTAGAGAAGGAATTTTAAGCACTTGCCTGAGGTCCAGTTGAGAAGGTGCCACTTAAAAGCACATGCATTGTGTAGAGTGATTTGTGATGATGCCTTTGTGTTTAAGATGAGGTTCTCCCAAAAGCATCTGTGCAAAAAGGTTAGCAAAGTTCCATCTGGGGACCAAGTTGACAACATGCTTGTCATTATTGGTAAATAAATGAACCTCTGTTGGAGTGTGTCTTGAATTGACGGAAGAGGTGACATTCAAGCGCATCAATATATAATAGCCTCGGAGTCAAGCTGTTCCCAACCTGAGTTGTAAGGAGCTTGAAGCAGCAGTGGGAAGCCAGAGGGAGATGCTCATGTTTCATGTCTACTTGTCGCACTAAGGCCCAATCACATTTTTCCTGAGTAAAGAAAGTTTTTCACTCAGATATTCCCTAAACATGGAGATCTGGAGACATGAGAGGGGACGACCCGCTCCTTTCCTCTGTGTTGATGTGTGATGTAGATGCTTCATATTGTCACTATAAAAGTATTCTTGTGTTTGTAGGTGTCATACAGTCAGATCAGGTTTATTGGAAGCTATTGCTGAATTGTAGTAGTGCCAGCTTAGAGGCGGGGACTCAGGCAGGTCAGCATCAGCAGTGCTCTAGCAATGTCGGCCACCTCCGGCTGTTTTTTTATCTTTTAATGAAGCACAGAACACAAGTCTAATCACCATATAAACAGTAATTTAGACCAATCCATAACTGGACTTTCTTTCATAGTAGTTGATGCTTTACTGCATTGTTTATCCACAAGGGACGCCTGTAGTATATATCAAGTGACAAAATTCCTGCTATTTGTATCACATGCTTAAAAATGCAAACTGTTTCTACCGCTGCAGCTCTTCAGAAATGAGACTAAACATTTGCTACAAAGCCGCCCTAATGTGTGCAGGTTGGATAGTTACTTTCAGCATCAGTGACTCCTCGGCAATCTGCAAATACTTCCTCATCCATTGTGACGGGTGTGCAGCCAGGTGTGTTGGGGAGATACGTGTTGTGAGGAGAAGTCTTGTGGACGGTTTTGAGGGCCAAAGCCAGTCTCCAAAAACATATCCCACCGCTAGTCGGCCTTTGTCACGACAGCGCACTGGCATAAATACATTTGGCATTCTGGCTGTCGCTGATGAATAGAAAGAGGCAACAGCGGGCCCCTGTAATGTGCCCAGGCCAGTCCCTGGCTGATTAGATCTGAGCTGTGACTGGCCTCTGAACACAAACACCACCCCCAACTCACCTGAATCACTCACAACTTAGCTCAGTTGCACTGGTGAGGTTAGAGGTAAATGAGAGGGCAAGAAAGGGGGCTGACAGGGTGTTAAGTTCAGCACCTGTGGCATAGTCATGATTAAAGCACTTTAAACCTAATCCCTAGTGCCAAGTTTGTACTGTGTTCATTACCTTAATGGAGGCAGTTCTGTAGCCCCTCTGAAGGCTGGTGCCCTGGGCCAGATGGGCCCATATATGCCCCAACTCGATCCTATCAACCAGGATAAAACAGGGTAAAAGTGTAAAACCCAACACATCCTCCCTGCACAGGGTAAGCTCACAGCTGTATTCCGCATTCATGTGGGCGTTACCAAAGCTTTTGGAAACCAGGCTGCTTCAATGATCCCCTGAAGGCACATTTGCTGACAAATTCGGCTGAAATTTTACTATTCAGTTTTCTAATTCGCAGAAGACGCAGACAGCTCCTTCACTCAACAATGACTCTCAGTGGCATGAATATTTATGGAGACTAACCTCGGAGAATCCTGAATTGCAAATGACTTTCCCGACTGAACGTTCTCATTGGTGTGCATACAAAGCCACTGTTTCTTAATGACGACATTGGTGCCCATACCCTTCAAAAACAAAACAAAAAAAAGTATGTCGCAGCTGCTTCACCGCATAGTCTTTCTTTGAAGTTCCCCCGTTGACTTTGGGAATGTTTGCACTGTCCTTAAAAGCATTATGATAATTCGCCTATGTCATTACTCCGCCGCCTTCTTTTCTGGCACAGGCGAGGTCTTTCTTTTCTTTTCAGCTGTGACCCGCAGCACGTACACGTCCCTCGCTTCCATCCAACTCTGTGACAGAACACCATGCCTGGAGGCTGGCACCTGCCTTTTAGTCTAACATGCTACCTTGCTGTCAGGCAGCTTTCAATTATTGTGCTTCTGCGCGCCCAACTGCATCTTCGTCAAAGGATCCAAGATGGCAGTGACAAGCTTCCCTTGTACTTAAGGCAATATGCATGACAGTCTGCCTTTAACTGTTGCATTTTTAAAAAGCTCTGCTCAAAGGCGCGCGCAGGCCGACATTCAGGGGCGCGCGGGGCTTTCAAGCCATCGCCTATTGTATAAGAGATTTCTTCTCTCAGAGCGCCCGGACTGTTTATCAGCAGCTCTTTGAGAGGATGTTGTGTTTTGGTGGCATGCATCTCAATACTATTTCCCTGTCTAAACACGTAATTCTGAAGACATTTGTTGCATCCATTCTCCCGTGTTGATATTCACAACAAAGGATTCGGTTTACACTGAGAAGACAGGCAAAGCTCGCGAGAAGTAGAAGGAACGCAGACCTAACGTGGGCAATAAAACCAAAGATTGCCAATGATAAATTAAGTTAGTTAGTGGCAACAAAATGTAATCTAGAGGCTTTTACGGTCTTTTAGACGAGACTGGAGCCGTCTTTATCGACTTCGTGAACAGAATTTAGCTTATATTTAAACACTAATCCCCAGATGCCTCAAGCATCTATTTTGCGATTCCTTATTAGCGAAAAATAAGGATTCGCTAATGAGGAATAGCAAAATGCCATGCATGAAGAACTCGCTTAAAAAATAGCGATTTCTTAAAATTCCTTAATTGTGACTCGAAATTTGCGAGTAGCAATTAAGGAATACCTCCCCATTCATTCCTATGGGCCTAGAGGCCTGTAGGAATGAATGGGAAGACAATCTCAATTTGCGATTCTCAATTAGACAATTGTAAATTGTGATTGCAATTTCATGGGTGCCAGGATGTCAAGAGGACACCCTGTTGCACCCCTGAAATCTGCATATGGGAACATCTTGCACACACACATGCCCTACGGGCATGTCTGTGTGTAAAATGTAACTTTGAAAAATGCACTTTAGTGCATTTTAAGTTTTTGCAAATTACCATGAAGTTCAACTTCATGGTAATTTGCGCCCCCTATTAGCAAAATCGCAAATTTTTTAACTTTAATGCATTGCATTTAAAGAATCTCAATTTGAGATTCCTTAAATGCAAAAGCATTATTTAAGTAATCGCAATTTTGCGATTTCTTAAATTGCGATTTTTGCATTTGGGATGATGCATCCCAAATGCAAAAATACCGGTCACAAAGGGGCAGATTCTGAGAATCTGACCCTTTGCGAGCAGTTTTTAGCTTGATGCATCTGGGCCTAAGCAGTTTGGCTTTTAGAATCTCTTTTAAATTCTGTTTCATTCAAGATAAAAAATAAAAATGTGACTGACTCTCTTTGATAAAAATACACTGAAAATGATCATCACATTCCAGTCTATTCATAGTAAACTACTTTCTTTGCACAGATACTTTGTATTTCGCTGAAGATGGGAATCAAATCCAGTGCTGTGGTGCTTTACAGTATATCAATAAGCTGCTACGCTGTCTTCATAACAAAAAGGAAAGTGAAAGCGACTCTAAATGTTTATTTTTTTACCAAAAGTGTTCTTCCCTTTCGTTTTTTGACAAATAAGTAAATTCATAGCTGTTTTAAAAACATCATATCTTTAATGCATCTCCTTTTGTCTTTGTAAATCAAAGTTATATAAAAATCCCAGGGGAGATGTGGTTCGCGACACATTGCCATTTTGTCATGACTACTTCTCAGTTGTTAACGATCATATGAAACATGCCACCAATCTTACTTCTCATTCAATATCTAAAATCCTAATAATTCCTCCCTCTAAAAAATGAAGCCCAAGGTGTGTTGTGTGCAATAGTCATTCAAAATTAGTGACCGCGGTACTTTCTCAAGACACTGAGAAATAGCAGGAATACAGATGTGGTAACCTCTACCATTATTGTCCTTAGGACTCCCTGCTTAGGGAGATTATTGGATGATAAAAGGATAGTTTTGAAAAATGCTTCATGTTCACTCATAGTAATACCCTTCTCTCAAAGTGTTGGAAGTTATCATATTAATGCTCCTGGGTATTTTTTTTCAGGAGGCGGGCTAAGGGCAATCAGTGGCCCCATTGAGAATACTGGCCATAGTTGAATGACATTCTGCCTACTGCACTTTGAAAGTTGGGTGACATTGAGTATTTCTTTATTGTAAAAATAACTGAAAACCTGGTTCTTCACCTCTTCCCATATATTCTGGCCCCCTGTATCGCAGTCTTGATTTCTAATCCTAGTGCCCTTGACAGTTGCTGATCACTTTGCAAATCCTTATCATTGTCGTCACCATCATGATCATATTAAAACTTTATCACCTGTTCCAAGATACCAGCAGTCCAATAAAGCTGTTCTGTTGCACATGTTGTTAAGAAAATCTGTACCTGATTAGAATGGAGACCCTCCCCAAAAAACGATTAACTCATCATCTGCATGTCACATTTTGCAAATCAAAAAGTGCTGGTGATTATTTGCCTGTGGGTAGAGTGACACACAGGCATTTTTAACCTCAGATAAAATGTAAGCACTTTGGATGAGCTGCATCTTCATATCTCAAAATTATTTGATGGTCATAAATATTAAGTAAAGAGCACAGCATGGGACATTGTTTTTGCCCTACTTGGTTGTTGTACTCTTGAGGGTGATAGTGTGCTTTATAAATACACATAACGTGGTTTAAATTCAAATAACTCTACAAATTTGTTGCCTTCTCCAGGTTTCACATATTTGGAATTCTTCCAAAAAGTTGTTTTATTGCTGCACATCCAAATGATGCAGCATTGGAGAGAGCAATCACTAATGCAGAACATATATGCATATATATGGTCACTTTTTGTCTCCATTTGCAGTAAATTGCACTTTGCACTTCTATGAAACCAATGAGAAGAAAAATGAAAAAAGAAAAAGACTTTCTGCAAAGCTACAAGCCTGTTGTGAGCTTTCTGATTCAAGTGCTGCCTTTCTGTCTCCTTCAACGATAGCAGTGAGATATATGTGGCGGCATTCCCTGTGTTGGAAAAGATGGACACGGAACCCAGTTCGCTGGTGCAATGTGTTTATTGCCAACAATGACGCGTTTCGGCCTGACCAGGCCTTGATCACATGACGCCACTGCATTGTGGGACCAATATTGACTAGTGCTTCAATATTGCCATAGACATTAAAACCAGGCTACCTATTCTTCTGAAAATCTAGTATGCACGTTGATACACATTCCATACTTAATTGTGTAAAAATTGCAGTAAAGTACAAAATTCACGTTATAAAAAGCAAGCATCAAAAATGATTACAAACATAATTGTAAAAACATATTAAGAAACAGATACTGGAATCTTAATAGGCACATCAATATATTGTTCCCGTGAACATTCTCCAGTTTCACGGGTCGAGTAACTCTGTTTTGGTAACCCCATATAATTGATCTCTTTGCATTTACTTGTCTATATCTAGTTTGCTTAATAAAGAATATGTTAATAGAGAAAGTACAAATGGCAGACTAAGGTCAAGCACATCCAGTCCACAAGTACAATAAGTTTGAAAGTGGTGCAATCACTTCGCACACCCCCACGTCCGGTGGAAATCACACAGTTTTCAAAAACGGAAGGTGCACTTGTTGTGAAGTCAATACACACGGATAGGAATCTGTTCCAAAAGTACTTCTTTTTATTCCAATTAATCGTTAAAAACTGTCATCCAGCTTCACCCAAAGCCTTCTGAATGGGGCCTGTGGGGACCCCTCTTTCAGGTCATGCACAGTGTGGCAGGTGCCAAGAGGTGCCCACCACAGGGTGCATGATTTCCCCCAGCCACTCCTTTCTCCAATGGAAGCCTGCGTATTTGGTCGGAACACATGCTCCCATTGAAGTCAAAGGGAGTCCGACCGAATTGTATTCGTTGCAATCATAATTGGTCGGTCGGACTCCTCAAATCCAATTCGGTCGGAAACCATTCCGAGGCCTATTCGTTAGGAATGCTTTGTGAACGACATTATAATCGACCCCTTAGAGTTTCTTTGTGAGGTTTTGACTGCAAAAGATACAAATTTGATGACAGAGCTTTACCCATGAAAAACAATAAACATTCCTTGTCTTGACAGTGTTTTTCTAGGACTCGATCATCGTTCAAGGATAAGGCTATTCCCAAGGAGTATGTATATGAGAGATAATGATATATAATCTTCTGCACTCAAGGCTTTTTGCATGTTTATTAGTCATTCTGAAAACAACTAGATTTTTTTGATTCAATAACATCCATCTTGCAATTCATTATTGGTGATCAAGATATACTGCACCGTTTATCCAGAATGGGAAACTTGACTTCTTTCAAGGTGATTCTTCTTATGAAAGTTTCTGGCCAGGAAGTTGGATTGCAATAAAACATATTTTTCTGAAGAACATAAGTAACTATGGGTAATGCCATTGCCTCCTCATCTTACTTCTTGCTCCTTGTCCTTAATAAATAAAAAGGCATTTCCAACCATTGATGCAGAGAGTTCAGTTCAAAACAAACAAAACAATTGTATTGGGACTTTTGTCTTTCCCATCCAATAGCATTGCTATACAAAAGTGGCCAATCCCAGGAATCTTCTGGTTGGGTCTAGAAAGACTCATATTATCAAGTCTTGAAAAAAATAGATACAAAGAACATCTGAGTGTGGACTTTGGATTAGTCCCAATAACCCTTTGTCTTTCTTGTGTTCTCCACAATTTGGCATTGCTTGGATGGGTTGTTCATCACGACCATGACATTTCTTAGATGGGTACATCATCCTGATTGTTTTCCCAGCAGAAGTTGGTCATGTGGGAAAAAGCCTCTTTTTGTATGATCACCACCCTTTATTTACTGATGCTGCAGTTTATTCGACTCTGTGCACTAGGACTCTGCTAACCATACCCCAGTGCATGTACTCTGACCCCCAAAACATGTAAAAATTGTCTATACTCCTAATTGCCATATTTAATCTACCTATACATCCTGAGTATATGGTTTGAAGTGTATCCAGGGCCTGTAGTATACATGTCTCTAGTGAAATGCAGCACACATTGTGCCACCACTAGAGTGACAGTGCAACTCATGACTGCAGGCCTATCACCATAGCCTGTCTGTGCAGTTTTACAACCGCAAAATCAATCTGTCAATAATCCCTTTTATTTTTGTCAAACCTCTGTTTATTGGCAGAATTAAAAAAATATTTTCCATACAGTCACAGCAAGTTGCCATATCAACCTTCCTGCATGCCTCCCTCTGCTAAATCGTTCACAGTTTCCTACATTGCTGGAATTATAGGCCTTTGACGCTCAAAACAAGCCATTGACTCATTGAAATGTCCATTTTACAACTATCAAAAAACAATAACTCCCTTCCCTCCCTCCCCCGTGTGGTGGTGAAGCAATACCCGTCTAGTCCCTGCTTGCTGCTCTACTCCGGCTTGTAGAGTGGAATCCACTCATGTGGCTTGTAAATTTTGCCCTTTCCTCTGTTGCCGAGTGCCATCTACGCTCTCCCTATAGTGAGTCCTAAAACTGAAATAAGTGTAGTCCTCTTAATGTGGGTGGGCATACTGCCAGCAGGAGTCCTTTTGTAAGATACGACACCAGAGGGCCCCATTTATACTCAAAATTCTTAAATTCATCTCTGAAGATATCAGGCATCCACTCCAACGTGCGTATTCTCTATAAGAGTGAGTGCCATTATGCCAAATCTGGCGCCTCTTTCTTGTTCCAATTGGCCGCTAGGGTCTTCTTAGCTGCCCCTATACACGCCCACATAATTGCCTTGTCCGCCTTCCTTTGATGCTCTAATGAGGTGTCCCTTAGACCAAGGAGGGTCAAGTCTATAGAACTCAGCACAGAATACCTCAGCATGTCTTTCATTTGGGCCAGAATCTCCTCCCTGGCTTGATAGTTGGACAGTCCCACCAAATATGGTGGGAGTCCCCTAATAGACCACATCCTCTCCAGCAGAGGTCAGTGGTTAGAGTAAAGATCTTTTTGAGTTTGGAAGGGAATAGGTACCAATCAAATAATGTTTTATATTCAGTCTCCCTAAGTTCAAGTGAGTGGTTATGCTTGGCGATGTCGGTCCACAGGTGTTTCCATTCCCCCTCTGGCACCTGCCTTCCCAAGGTCTGTTCCCAGGCATGCATGTAGCTAGGCAATCCAGTGCAATTGTAGTGGAGACCAAGAGCTTATATAAAAAAGAAATAGTGCCCCTCGAGGTGCTGGCCCTCCGCACAAAAGTTTCTATTGGGGTCAATTTTCTAGTTGCTGCCTCCCTAACTGTTGGGTAGAGTGTCTAATGCTTAAGTTGGAGATAATGAAAGTGTTCTGTGGGTGGAATCTTAAAGTCTCGCTGGCAATTTTCGAAGGCAAGAATGTCACAGGTATGGAATATATCTGTAAGAACCAGACATCCCCCCTCCCTTCATGCATCAAACAGCCCCTCCTTCAGTGCAGGAGGAAAGTCTGGATTGAAGTGTATAGGTGTGTATGGGGAAGGAACAGAGATCCATCTCAGGTTCCGGTTCACCTTCTTCCAAATCTTGAGAGTAGTCTTTGTAGGGGTGCTTAAGTATGCATTGGAGGGTCTATCATTTGTGTTTCCAAAGCACATCCCAAATTGTCCTACCCACAATGGCACGGTCCATGTGGGGCCAGTGTTTGTCCAACTCTCTCATGGACCATTCCGCCACCTCCCTTAATTGTGCTGCCTTGTAGTAAAGCCTGATGTATCAAAGTGCCACTCCCCCCTCCGATCTTGGTCTCTGTAAGACATGGAAGGACAACCACGCTCTACCCAATAACCCCTTTTGACAGCTTCAAACCCTCCTTTTAAATATTACTAAGTTTTCACCAAGTAGGCCTTAAGTACCCATAATGCAGAGTACATTGTATTTTAAAGTAGGATATGTAAATGATTAACATTAGACATATACTTACAGGCACAGGGCCTTTGAAGCTATTTTCACTGTAGCAGGCTTATCTGTTCCATAGGAAACCTTGGGCTAAAATACTAACGTTTATAATATTATCATTGCTTAGGAAACAGTTAGAAACTTAATTCTTTGACTTTTTATAACATTTATGACAAGCCAAATACACTGGTAATGCATGATTTGCAACGCATATTTTTCAAAAACGTTCCTTTAAAAAGTCACCTTTTATGTGCCTAAGGCCTCTAGGAGTCTATTTTCATGAGCTTCCAACTGTCTCACAGGACCTTAATAGTCCCTTTGGTGACGTGTAAACTTGCTCCCAACGCTGAGACAAACACATTGGGTGTGAGGAGGTGTTCTGGTCCTTTGACAGGATGACCATCTGAGCTGTGCCCAGGAACCAAATACATTTTAAAGAGGCCTACACTATCACTGGCAGATCTAGTTAATATCTGGTTCTGCCCCTCCTTTGTCTCTCTAGTTGGCCAGGCACCAACCCAGTAAGAGAGGAGCTGCTCCTTGAACCGGTTTTGAGTTACTACAGAAAAGGAGTTCCTCGTTTCCTTGACCACATCTCTACGATGAGCTCAGGATCTCTGCACAGGGAAAGAAAGGTTCTTCTATGTTGGATTGAGGTAGAGAGAGCACTGTGGGATTGTCAGCAGTAAGGCACACGGGAACTGCTGCAAAAGTGGATGGGGCTATCCATGGACACTTTTCCCCCTTGGAAAGGGACGAGCCAGGAGTCAAAGGCTAGTGACTGGCATAAATGTGGCACCGTACGGCATCCTCTTCAGAGCACTACTGAACCTTTGGAAGAAATAAGGACTGCCCCTGTTCTTGAGGCCTGGGAGGAGACCTGAAAGACTGGACCTGCCCACATTTGTACCCTTTGCTCCAGTGGTCAGTGATTAACCTGTTAAGGTACGGGGACAGAAAAGCAGATAGAAGCTCTTTTCTTAAAGAGTCAAGCTCACTAGTTCCAACTGGACCTGGCCTGGATCCTGCTAGTGGCTTCTGCTGGAGTGAGTCTTGACTACCCAAGCGATGTTCCTGAAGTTTTTGGCTGTGTCAACATTTACTCCTCTGAACATCCTGAAAACCTGGGACTTAGAAATGTTTTGGCTCCAAAGACCTTCAGAGGAATGGGACAAAACAGCTCTGGAAGCAAGTTTGTGATATTTTTGAAAAGCATATCTTTTGGATCCCAAGAACCATAGCATGATACATTTAAACAAAAAGACCAGACCTTTGCCAGGATTGTTAATCTTTCATTTACCTAATATTCACCACCAAGGTAGGGCAGCATTCTACTTCCCCCAAGGTTATTAAAAAGTTGTTTGCACAGTTGACTGCTGAGCGGGTGGCCTCATGGCATTCCCATTTTAATTTAGTCAGAGGTATAGTAAAGCATTCCAACCACCAGATGCCCTCCTATAAGCAGGGAACTGCTGATACTGAAGCTTAGGTAGTGTAAAGTCCAAAGTATATATATAAAAAAAAGATAATTATATATATAATTACAGTTTCAGAGCACCATTCAGTAAAGTAGTGTATAGATTAACAACCATAGTTGTGAATGTCAGGTTAACATACATACTAAAACAAGAAAGTGAGAAAGACCCAAGAAAGTAAATACATCAATTGTATTAACAAAGAGAACAAGTTAGATGGTAAACCAGCCATTCTTTTGGTCCGTTACCGCTTTTTAGCCATTTTTAGCCATTTTTAGCTTGTGTGACTAAAAAAAGAAAAACCATAAAAAATATCAGACTGCGAAGTTCTTAAGACATAAAACACCAAACTTGGTCACAGAAGTATATATCTCAGCCCATGTAAAAATGAATAAATGTAGATGGATGCGCCAATGTAGGAAGTAAAAAAAGAATATGTCAAAGGACAAATGGTAAAAGGGCCTATTTGGGTAAAGGAAAACATTTAAACAGAGTGCAGGATAACATATGACTAGAAAAGGGACCAGTAGAGTATCAGGACTTGCAGGTAAGTAGCACTGTAGTGAAAAACCAGCACCAGGGGGAGGTATATCAATACTGATAGACTGCTTTGTTAGTGTAATAAATGACCAGTTTCAATCACATATATGTCGAACAGTGATCCAAGATTAGGATTATGATAAGCATTCCACTGCGCTGTCTCAGAGCGTGTGGGGAAGGTCTTGCCTGGAAACCACAGAGAAGGATAATATGGATGTGAGGCTGGGAAAACGTAAGAAGGATTTGAGTGATGTAAGAATGATATAAATGCCTTTGCAAAGAGGGCCAAATGATCAAAAAAAGGCATCTAACTGGCAGTAATGGTAAAAGTTGTTTGGTGGGTCATGCTGAAAGTCAACTGATATTTATTTATTGTTTTTTAAACAAATTCTATATGATGTGGAGAAGTGTGGTTATTTTATATGTGTTAACTAGGCCTCAATTTCGGTATAAACTAATCTTTTGTAAAATGAAAGTAACCCATCACTCATGCTTCTTTTTCTCCCTGCCAAAGTCTCTCCTCACAGTTTTTGCAGCACACAGTCATCCTGGGAAATACTGGTTTAATTCCACTGTTATTGTTTATTCTGTTCTCGAACTTCCTCCAGCTCAGTCAGAACCCAACATATTATCAAGTTCCTTCTGCTGGTTCACAGTGCCCTATTCATTCATATAAGATGTTATTGTTAATGTATCTATTTTCGTTCTCCAGACAACATTAGCATGGAGGATGCTCAATTATTATTCATGTAGTGGAATAGTGCTAAGGTGTTAAGGCAATATGATGTCTAATTTTCATGTGCTCTAATTTGCTGATGAAAGTATGCATTTGCTCACACCACAGTGAACCTGCAGTTTCTGTAATTTCATATGTGAAAATAATGAAAAAAATCTGGGTGTGAGCCAGAAAACTTTCCAGTTCTACTCAGGAGGTTGCCTGTTTTGCTGCCCACTTTGGACTTGGAATAATTTCTGATTTTGCATTTCTCTGCATTGCCCATTTGTTAACAGTCTTAAAGGCATTGAGTTGTACTGCTGATTCCTTAGTTTGTAATAATTCCCTTTACCTTTTGTTGAACGAGCCCTCAGTTAAAGAGTGGACACATTTACTTAATAAATAGTTGTTACTGATTTTGTGATACGTTTGGATGTGCCTTAACATGGGGACACATTGTCTCATAAAAATGAGGTTCAACACCGTCTCCAAACCAGAGAGTGTGGCCATTCTAATTGAGATAAAATATTGGCGAGTCTAAAATTTTGGGTTACTCCATGCCCATACTGGGCTTCAAATAGAGCAGTTCATCTGAGTCTTTAGACTTCTCCTGAACTTTAGGAAGTCCTTTTCTTATATCAGTTGCTAACGAAAGGTGTCATACAACTTGCACACTCTGAGAGATCTGGCCCCAAATTGTGGTAGCATGAGGGATTAGGAAGACTGGAAGTTTGCAGATAAAAAACATCAGTGCCTGGAAGGATAGTAAGGCTAAACAAAATGTGACCAGTAACCAGGTACATGACCGTGAACAGAATTATGAATGAAGCACAGTGTTTTACATTGGGATCTCATTCAACATCCTATCAATATCGACATTGTAGGGCAGTAATGTTGTTAATATCTGTACTTTAAGGTCTTCTTTCTTGGGGTTGCACTTTGTCAGTCGCAGCCAGAGGGAGGCTGGTTAACATTTTGTTGCAGAAAGCAAGGCGCAAGAACACCTTTTCAAGGATTGGCAAAACCCATTGCGTGAATTGGAGAAAAGGGAGGATGCATTGAATCTAAGTCATAAAATGTTTTTTTGTGTCTGCGTTTGCTGTTGGGAGGAAGACGATGTTGTTGGCAAAGGTGAATTCATGGTGTTTGGCCTCAGAAGCAAGATTTGTGGGCACAGCTGTTCATGCAAAACCAGTTGCTGTTCAAATGTAACTGGACTAGTTGCAGAGAATTCGCAATCTGACGATGAACTCCCAAGCCTTTTTCCAGCTTTAACAAGAGCTGATGGGATGAACTGGGCCCATCTTAATTTGGTGACGTTGATTTCAAAGGAACAATTTAATCTAAAAAATGTACTTTAACACATATTAATAGCATTCCTTAATGTCATACTTAGACCTCTGCTGGTTTGTTGTAGGATATCCTAACTTTGAGAAGGTTCTGTACTTTTGCCTTCAAGACATATGGTACTGCCAGAATTTCTCCAGGTTATTGCTGAACTTTTTGTTCATTCTTTGAGAACTCAATTTATGCTTGTTTCACATCCTGTTGTTGAAAACATTTTATTTATAATCATTATTTCCTTCATTGAATAGCTGAGGGAATGTAGTCCTCTGTTGTCATCTTTTTCGATGCTTGTCCTCTATATTTTCCACTGAAATATACAAAAATGGCATGGATAGAAAACTTGAATTATTCTTTTTGTTTACATAAAACTTTTTATTGGCATTTAGAATCAACAAAAGCATAATTGTCAAGTCACAGTCAATGTTCCGCACTTCCAAGCACACCCCTGCCCCCCCAGCCCCGCCCACATCAACAGCATCACAAACAGCAGTTCAATAGTATCCCTCTTCCACCCACCGAACATAAGGATGCCACATGTCCTCACCTGCCCGGGAGAACCTCGCAAGTCCCAGGCTCGGAACCAACAAGCCCTTAATAGGGTGCGGTGTCCCAATCAGTGTGGTTATTAGCATATCAATCAGTCCCCAAACCCCATCAAAATCATGGTACTTTCTCCATTTCCCCCACACCTTGCAAAACTTCTGAGGACAACCCCTGGCCTTGTAGGTCACTCTCTCAGCCGCCATGTACAAATCTATCCCCCTCCTCAAGTCTCCCACTTTTGGGGGGCGACAGCGCTCCCCACTCTCATGCTAGATCTCTCTTTGCCACTATTAGGACCAGGAGGGCAAAGATCAAATGTGGGCGGCTCAGATTCAAATCAGTAGTTATTCCCAACAATACAAACTTGGGGTCTAGTGGGAGCGTCACCTCCAGAATCTTACTCAACTCTCCCAGAATGTGCGTCCAGTAAGTGTTAATGATAGAGCAGTCCCACAAGGTATGGAAGAAAGTTCCCTGCGGGTGCCCGCACCTCAAACAGCGGGCATCACTAGCTCTACCCATGCGGTGCATCCTGACCCTGTCATAGTCGACCCTATGTAGGATTTTGTACTGGATAAGACGTAATTGGGTTTTTATCGCAACCTCTTTATGGTGCATCAGGGCCGCTTCCCAGGCTATTGTGTCCATGTTGCCCACGTCCTGTTCCCAAACTGCCCTCAGGTTCCCCAGCCTGTCTGGTGTATTATTCTTCAGGGTTTTATATGTCAGGGACACCAGTTTATTGGGAACATGTTCTTGCAGCAAGCGACCTTCTAGCGGGGCATATTCCGGTAATGTGGAGGTGAGCGCCACCTTAGCCTTCCAGGCGTGGGGTAACTGTGCGTATTTGAGGAACTGCGCTGGGGGTCAGTCCTTACTCAGCACGCAGGGTCTCATATGTTTTAAGCTCTCCTCTCGCCACTAGGTCCCCCAACGATGAGATCCCAATAGCGTCCCTTGAATTATTCTTAGCCACTTGTATTTACATGGGTTGCATCCCAGCCCATCATTATTTTGAGAACAATGCCACCTCAGTTTGGTCCCGAGTTATATGCGAATCATCTTGGCCCTTCTCCAATGGGAATAGTTCAGCCTGAAATGCCAGCCTAGGCCCTTCCTGAACTAGAAAACAAGAAAACCATGACTGGTTTCACACTTATTAATACTCATAAGCCCCTATAGCTTGGTTCCACTGGCACAGTGGGCACATGTCCCATCTCTATTTATACTTGTCCCACTTAGGGCGTCACACTGAAGTAGAAAAAAGTGAGGGACGGAATACTTGAATTAATCTCAGCCACTGGTAAATACTCACGCCGCATCCCAGTCAATCATTATTTTGCAAACGTTAGTACCTCAGTTTGAAACCAGCCATATTCAAATCAGTCTTGACCTTGCTCCAATAGGAACATTCCAGCCAAAAGTGCCAAGCTAGGTCCTCTCTGAACTAGAACACAAACAAGTCACAACCGGTTTCACACTTAATTGGGCCCATCAACTGGGTTTAGTTTGGTTCCAGAGGTACAGTGTGCACGATTCCCACATCTGGGCATACCTGTCCCACTTAGGGCTTCACCTGAAAGTATACAGAAAATGCAAAAAAGTGATGTATTGAATGCTTGAATCAATCTCATCCACCAAAGCCCTTGCTCACAGTGCTATTGGTACCAAGCTACAACCGACCGAAGAGCTCAAATCAAAGGAACAGCCTTTTGTTGATTGGGTCCCGATTCATGGAGTAACTGGACTGGCAGTGTGTACTGGACTGCTCCTATTTGAGCAGGGTCAAGACTCATTTGCATAAAGTTGGGTCCAAACTGAAGTGGCGAGGGGGCATTAGAACAATGGGCTGAGATGCTCCCTGAGAGATTAGCAATGGTTAGACTTATTGCAAGCCTTCCTCCCCTCACCCTTTGTGTGCTTTATATTTTCCTAGGAGGATAGCTGCTTTCACCGATCCCAGGAGTCCACCCGTACATGTTTTAACTATGCAGGATGCAGAATATTGGAAGTGTGCCCTTCTTGATCACTTTGTGCTATTCACTAGTTGGGCTATCCCAAAAATTACTGTGCTACACCTCCTCAGTAAAGACCGGGGCTTAGAAGAGCGACATGCCTGTAATTCAAAATTTATTGCCAGTAATATTAATTAGTTTTAGTCCGCTTCATACTCACCACAATATTTACATCCAACAAGCTTAGCCTAAAAGTTGTCTTCTGTCCAGATCAGACCTGATATGTTTTTTAAATTGCCCTGCCTCAATTTGTGAAAGCTTTATTTGGTGGTAGGGGAAACAATCCATATAGATTTGTTTTGTTGATAACTGAGTTTTCCTTCACTGAGTTGATAGGATGGACCTGGATAAACAAAAGCAGGATGAGCAAGAGTGAAGAATTATGATGGACATTAAGGGCACCGCCACCTTACACCCTTTCTTGAACCTGAAAAATAACTAGGCACTAAAGCTACTACTAAGCTGTTTCTTATAAGGAAACCAGAAGCTGTCCTGGGTGACATATTGATCACACCTTACCATTCAAAAAAAGGCATCAAAGTTACCAGGTAGCCATTTTTAATTTGCACAAATTTGCGAAATGTAATATAATTCACACTCAAATGTGAGGGGGAAGCAAAGATCCTGGCTGCACAGGTACAAACAATTAGCTGATTTCCTTCTGCAGGGGCTGCTGGGGGAGTGAAATTGCTGATGACAATGTTGTTCTAATCCTGCTCTTCAGCTCCGCAGGCAGCGCGCTCATCATTCTGGAATCCGGGGAGGCCCAGCACCGAGCACCGCAGGTGCCTTTCATTAAGCTGCAGGTGGTCGCAGAGATCATCATCAGCTGGGGCACGTGAGAGTGGCAGCCGGTGTAGCTTGGGACTTGACATAATCTTGAGCCAATTATCTGCTGCTGGCTCGAGACTGCACTTCCAAATTAAGAGTGCGCATCTTCTTCTGTCTGTTGTTGTCCTGCCTTCCTCTGGACCACTGATTCAGCAGGATGCACTTTGACTGTTTTCTGAGCATCTTTTGTCTATGAGACAGATTCACAAAAACATTTTGAAATCTACTGCTGAAGGTTTCCTGCTTCGTTTGGAGCAGATCTATATTTGTTTTAATTCACAGAGTTTTCCAGCAGTACAGCTTGCAAGCTGTGAATGCCGCAGTGTTCCCTGGGATACTTAATCCTTTTCCCACGAATTTTTCACATAAACAAATATACTCTGTGAAGGAAGCAAACATGTATGTGAAAAAGGGAAATTTCCTGAACACTTGCTAACTTTGGTTAACTCTGATGCATGTTTCTTGGGATGTACCAACTTTGAAGGAATTCAGCCTTGTGAATAAAGCATACCTCCCTTGCCCCAGGGAGTTGACTTACTAGCGTGAAAATCTGCACGTGAGCCAATCTTTTTACTAGACTCAATCCTACCAGAGTGACAGACCTGCCAAGTATCACGCATCAGGCGTGACGCTAACACATTTCAGTGTGGTGTTCCAGCATCACCGCACTGAAATGCATTGTCACGCATTTTGCCACTGACCCGGCTGCCAAGGCCAGCCTGCTTGGTGCTAGCACGCGCCTTGCATCCGTGTGCCGTGCGCCCGGTCCACAGCAGACTTCACAGGCTCGGTAAGTTTTAAAGATAATGCTCGGCTCTCTGCACCCTGCCGGCTCGGCCGGTTGAGCTGGTTACGGTATTTCCATGGCAGTTCTGTAGTCCATGATTCTCTTCCCCCCTTGGTTGCCGTTTTAAATATCCAACCTGGCTGCACCTATTGCCCCTCACTGAGGGAAATATGCTGAGGGAACCAAAGAGCTATCCTCCCGTTGCATTTGTAATGCATTCCCGCTGATGCAGACGCTCACAGCGAGCAGGCTCCAGGCAAACACAGAACGTTATGCACGGCAATGTCAGTCAGCCTAACAGAGAAGACGACTGCGCTAGGAAAACAGCATCGGGATTGTAGTATTATCTGCCTTATATAAGCATATTAGATACTGTTCCCCTTCATTATTATAACAGAGGTTACTGCCAACACACCACTAAGTAGCGCGGGACTGGCTGGAACAAAGTGGGACATAGAAGGCATTTTTATTTAGCTATATTTGGGTCAGTAGGTATGTTGCGCGGGATAGTTTCTTTCTAGACTAAATCTATTTCACTGTAAATAGATAGAGTTTACTTTTTGTGATATTATCGCGACGTGGGAGTCTGGATGTTTTTTGTGGAATAGACGTAGCTGCAGTAAAATTGAAATGATGACCTTTACCGACCCCTCCTTCTAATTGCCGAGGGAGTGACCTTGCAGGACTGGACTCTCTCAGGAGGCAGTCGTCCTGGCCTGGTGCTGCGGTAAGTACACACCCGTGACTCGCAGCCCAAATAAGTGAAACTGGGCCCTGCATGGCAGCGCGTGATCAGCAGCTTGTAGTAGCCAGTGCCGGTCATGACATTTTGTCCTGGACATGGCTGTAGGCTCGAGCCTGCTGGCGAGCTCTGACCAAGTGTGTGCTGGCTCACAGCCTGAGGTGGCCTTGCCCAAAATGCCTGGGGGTGCGTGCTGGTGGCTGCCTCTGTTAGTTTTACTTCACCCTCGGCCAGCAACAGCCGTCCTTCACTTGGGCTAAGGCAGCTCATCTCTGTGCAGCAGCAGGCAGGCAGTGGCTGCGGGGCTGGGCAGGCTACCAGTGGAGGAGGCCTTCCTCCTCTTGTGACTCATCTTTGTCCCGTATACAGTGTATAATTTATGCAGGTGTTTGGTAGTGGAGGGAATTAACTTTTGGGGTCTGAGAGTTATTTTTCTTCCTGTTCCACCATATTTTGGTCCAGAGCTATTACTAGGGAGAATCACAGAAAGGGAGCAAGAAGGCGGCAGCAGAAGATAATGGAACAGTGACAGATGGAGATAGCAGGAGTGAAAAATAACCTACAAGAGTGAGATAAAAAGACAGGAAGTGTAGGTTGATTGAAGAAAGAAGCATGACGTGGAATCAAAATGTATAAGCTTTGGTATTCATGAACCCCTAAATTCGGCAGCATGAGTGACGGCCTCGTTAGAAAAAGTATGAGCTCTTTATGTTTTTTATTTGTTTGCGAATTAAGCATGGCATATGTATAAAATACCAATTAACTGGGCCTAAATGCCACCAAGGCAAGCTTAATGGCACACCGAAAAATTATACATGTATCAAACAGGGTAATGTAAAGACTAGCATTTGAACATAGCTCAGCAAACCTAAACCATGTAGGACCCTTGAAAAAAAACAGAACTCAAGCCCAGATGCTCAAATGGATGTAATGTATGATATTGATATGTTTCCCTGGTTTCATTGCTTGAGTTTGTTCACGAGAAAGTGTCACTCATGGTCATTAAAATGTCACTCATAATTGTACTGAAATTATGAACATGTCACACATTGCAATCTGAAACCTTGGCAGCTATGGAGTGAGCAAACCTGGGTGAACATCAAAAGTGGTTTTACGGCTATAAAAAGGCTATTTGCAATTGTGCTCTAAGCATACATTAAAAAACCGCAAAATAACGACTCGTGCGTAGCTTTGCAATGAGATGCTTGATCTTCACTTTCAAACCCATGAAGTAATTTGAAGCTCCCTCACAAATATAAACCATGAGCGTCTGGTGTCAGGGAAAAGTGTCGGGGTCGGGGAGGAGGATGGGCGGCAGGGTGGGACGACGGGTGAAAAAAAAAAGCAGTGAAAATGAACTTACCTGCCGCCTGCTGCATCGAGCTCTTCTGATTCTCTCTACTGCAGGTAGAGGCTCCTTGACTCCCCTGCGGACAATAAAGATGCTGCTCTCATGCTGCTGGCAGCATCAGGAATGACCCTAGTGTCCTCAATGTGCACTCCCAGAGAGACTGGGAGCCTGTGCCTGCTGTTTCCAACTCGGAAACGCAGCTCATGTTGGAGACGGCCGGCCACACCAACATGCGCACTGACAACAGTACCCACCACTCTCCCTCATCACTATTACCCTTATGGCCCGCGCCCATACCTCAGCCAGAAGGAAATATAAACCCATAATAATCATGTTTTATTATCATTTTATGTTATTACATTTTTAGGCTGTTGGCAGGGGGGCGACACTCCTCCTCCACAGCGAAGGAGCCACCGCTGATATATCCATATGTTTACTTTTACATAAATTGTTTATTGTCAGTACTTTTTTTTACAATTTTGCTTTAAAAAAATTACTGACAGTACAAATTATACTTCTCTTCGTCTCATTAAATTAATTCTTCAACTATTGCCATTTTTTATTTCGCATGTCTCCAATCTATCAATTCTTGGAAACATCACCTACTGAGTTCCTTTGTACACAACTTTCCTCTTTTGTAGATCATTATTTTATTCACATCTACCCATCCGTACAAGTATTTTGTTGATAGCAATGTTTTTTAAAGCATACATATTTTAATGTTTAGGTTGCAACTACAAGCACTCAAGCTATTGAACAGGCCTAATGTTTCAAATACAGTCAGAGTGGGCTTTAGGTCAGGCCCATGTTCATGACTGGAGGGATTTCTTGCCTATCTCATATCCCAGCTCCGAATTCAATGGCCTTCCTCCCTATTCTTGTATTTGTCCTGCCTAGAAGTGTTGCAGTTTCACATTCATTTGATTTGTTTACTTGTGTCCTTCCACTGCTGACATTTCTTGCTTTCATGGAGCTAAGTTTCTCATTCATTCTAAGCACTCCTTAGGGGAGCAAGAGTTTTTTGCTCTCTCTCTATGTGCCGCTTCCCTTCTTAAATTCCCATCTTACCACCCTAGCTTGTCTGTTGCTGCCTCTGCCACTCCCGGCTTAATGTATGTATTTATTCATTTTAAAATATATCTCCCCATTCGTGCCTCTACACCTTCTAGCTTAGTCTATTTCTTTATTTTTTTTAAATAGCTCACACATGTGTCCCCACTTTATGTTGCAGCTCGGTGGCCTTTACAAACCCACTACCCACTCCAGCATACCACACCTCACCACTCCCTGTCACGTCCATTTTTTATTACGTTTTATTTGTTTGAGAGAGCATGGCAGCTACAATTTGCTCTGGGTCAACTCTTTTTTTAAGTGCTATTTCACTCATCTTCAATTTTTATAACTGCTTTAAAATGACCTGGGGCCAGATGTAGGTAGGCTATTACCGATCGGAATCGGCCGAAAATACCGATTTTCGGCCGTTTCCGATCGGTAGTGAGCGTTCGACATGTAGGTGACCAAAAATTGGCTGAATCGGTAATTATACCGATCGTTATGATTACCGAGCAGTAAAATACCGAAAATTGAATGTTACCTATCGGTAATGTTACCTATCGGTAATGTTACCTATCGGTAATGTTACCTATCGGTAATGTTACCTATCGGTAATGTCACCGATCGGTAATGTTACCTATCGGTAATTTTACCTATCGGTAATGTCACCGATCGGTAAAGGGACCGATCGGAAATGTTACCGATCGGTAATGTCACAGATCGGTATTGTTACCGATCGGAAATGTTACAGATCGGTAAATAAAAGTAGGTAAAATTGAAAATCGAGATGTAGGGAGGCCCAGAAATACCGATTTTGCCTCAAAATCGGTATTTGAGAGTCGGAATTTACCATGGATTCAAATCAGGTGGTAACCAGGTGCAGCCTATAAAAAAGGACCCAAAATGCAATTCAGTTTGCACAATGGCGGCATTCTATGTAATAGCAAGACGTCTACGGCTACGGGAGGAAGGAGAGAGGGAATGGCTGAGACAGGAGCAGGTCTACAGGCAGAGGGTCACCCTGTTGATGCTGACAGAGGAGGAGATAGTACAAAGGTACAGGTTGGCTCCAGAAACCATCATGGAGCTCATCAGGGACCTTAAACCACTGTTGGAGCACCCCACCCCAAGGGCACATGCAATACCAGCACATGTGCAGGTGCTGTGCAGCCTCCACCTGCTGGCGTCAGGGAGCTACCAGAGCGTGGTTGCTGTGGCGGGAGGGGTGACCCAGAGCAGCCTCTCAAGGTTCTTCCACAGATTCCTTGACGCCATGTTGCACAGGATGGAGCATTATATTTCATTTCCATCCACCCATGCTGAACTGGTACAAACAAAATCAGACTTTTACCAGATGGCAAGATTTCCCCATATCATCGGATGCATTGATGGGACACACATCCCCATTTGTCCCCCTGCTGCCACCGAATACATTTACCGCAATAGGAAGTCAAGCCACACCATCAACGTCCAGGTGATTTGCAATGCAAAGTACGTTATCACAGACCTTGTAGCTAAATTCCCTGGAAGTACACATGACTCCTATATATTTCAGAACAGCGGCATCTATGAACGGCTGTCAGCAGGGGAATTTGGCGAAGGATACCTCCTAGGTAAGACAGAGTCTGCGACAGCATTCACACATATTGCAGTGAGACTTACAAGTATACATGTGACTAATGTACTCCCATTTCCCTTTTAGGAGACAGTGCATATGCCCTACGTTCTTTTATTCTCACTCCCTACCTCAACCCCTCCACACCCAGCCAAAGGAGGTATAACCGGGCACATAAAAGTACAAGGAATGTGGTTGAACGGACATTTGGCATCTGGAAGAGCCGATTTAGATGCCTTCACAAGAGTGGAGGCGCAAGGCAGTATACCCCCATAACATGCTGCAAAATCATAGCTGCCTGTGCCATGTTGCACAACTTGGCTGTCAAAAAGGGTACAGAGGTGGAGTTGGAGGAGTACGAGGACTATGATGACGACAATGCCGTGCCTGACATACAACCTGCTGGAGTCACAACACCAAGTGATGGGAGATACAGGCGTGACGAAATAACAGCCAACTATTTCTGAGTAAGTAATGACACACAGACAGGTTGTGAATGGAAGTAAAGTATTTATCTGTTGGCACGAACTTACAGCACTTAGGTGCAACAAATTAACATGTACAAAGGTGGGGACAACATGTCCAGGGTTACTTCACCCAAACTTTTAAAGTCACTTTCTCTGCCGCTTCCCAGACACACTGGGAGTATCCCCACTGCCTTCCTCCAGGCTTGAAGGCTCAGCTGTGCGCCTCCGGCCCCTACGAGCAGGCACCACAGCACTACCCAAGCTGCTGCGGCTACTACTGTCCTCCCCTTCAGCCACATCCAGGGCAGGATTGTGAGCAGCATTACTGATCATCATTGCCTCTAGGGCACTGGTTATTTTGGCTATGCCCCTTGTGACCTCTGCTGTATTTTGTGTTAGACTTTCCTGCATATTGTTTCCTCTCCTGCATAGCTGTGCAGTGGCAGTGGCAAGGCGATTCAGCGCCCTGTTGGTAGCGCGGGTGTCCCTGCGCCTTGTATTCTCTATGTGGTCCATCTTGTCGCACAGCTGCGTGATAGCAGACGTAATACCAGCAACTAGGTTGTCATTTGATTTTACCATGTCCCTGCTGCAATTGGCTATATCAGTAATGCCCTTCCCCATCTCTCCTA
This sequence comes from Lissotriton helveticus, assembly GCF_964261635.1. NCBI lineage: Eukaryota > Metazoa > Chordata > Amphibia > Caudata > Salamandridae > Lissotriton > Lissotriton helveticus. The sequence continues at coordinate 869,462,600 of NC_136068.1, read as the reverse complement.
CAGTTTCATTGAGAGCACGGAATTGCCGGTGGCAGGCCTGGATGGATCTGCCCTGCATGCGCTGGATGCGCACCATGCTTCCCTCCAGCCCCCGGAAGACAGTGCCTTCTCCAGTGCCTCCTGCAGTGCTGTGCATGCGGCGACGTCTTGGCATGGTGTCTTCATCAGTGTTTGCCTGCGGTGCAGCATGAGGCATAGGTGGAGTTTGCTCAGCCTGATCTAATGCTGCCTCCATCAAGGGCAGTGTGGCCACGAGTCGCCTCCTGGCTGGTGGTGTTGCAGGTGCAGCCTGTTGCATTACTGGGGAAGTCTCCGGTGAGAATACCAATGCAGGTGATTGTGACAGGTGTGGGGAGTGTGGAAGGTCGGGGGTGAGGCCTGTCTCCTCCTCCTGTGCAATGCCACTTGTGTCCTCCTCATCTTGCGATGGTTGCTCATGGCTTGGCCCTGCCTCCTCACTCTCCTCCCTCGCTGCTGCAGTCCCTGGTGTCGATGTGCCTTGCTTGGCTGATGGTGCCCCTAGGTGTAAATAAGCGTATGTACATTGATTGTTACTGTGTCACAGTGACTGTAAATAAATCTTTACACATTTAACTTTCATGATTCTGCAATACTTTCACTGCCTTGCTGATGTCTGTTCAGTTATACATGGTCTAATATTGGCAGACTACATTTCCCATTATGCATTGCTCCTGTATAGTGCTAGCAGTACTGGACTGGGCTTGGCCTGTGCTCAGAGGTTTAAGGGATGCTGCTTGGTATGGGGTGTTGTGCTGCGCATGCATCTTACCTTTTGATTTGGCTCGGGCTGAGCTGTCCACTGCTCCCAGTCCCACCACACTGTCTGGCTCGATGGTAGACGCCACCAACTCCTCCAGCTCAGTCAGGGGGGGTGCTGGATTCCTGCCTCCTCCAGTGACACCAGCCTGTTTATGCAGCTCTGCAAGCTTCCTCTTGGTTTGGCTCCTGAGGTCATAGAATCTTTTCTTTAAATCCTCCATGCTCCTGCTGGTGACTCCCACTGCATTTACCCTTTCCACTATGTGCAGCCACAGCTTTCGCTTAGCTGACTCAGCCATGGTGAGGGAGAGCTTCCCAAATAGTTGGGTGTGCACCTTGACCACCTCCTCGACTAGGAGTTCAAGCTCAGTGTTGCTGAACTTAATTTTTCTCTTTCTCTCACTGCTGCTTGACATTATTCCTGGGTTTTCAACACAAACAACTCTCTCCCTGCTCCTCTCTCTGTGTGCTCTGCTCTGCCTGTCTCCAGAACTTTCTAATGAGTTGCACCTGGCTGGGCAGGCACTTCCTGGGAGGAAGGGGGAGGGTGGTTGCACCTGATTGGCTGTTGTGTTCAGTTTCACTTTTGTTTGCTGCACGTTTGTTTGTAATACCGATCGGTATTACCGATCGGTATTTACCGATCGGTATTACAGATCGGTATTACAGATCGGTATTACAGATCGGTATTTCCAATGCATTCCTATGGGACTTTTGGCCCATAGGAATGCATTGGAAATACCGATCTGTAATACCGATCGGTATTTACCGATCGGTAATACCGATCGGTAAATACAGATCACCCGTTACCGATTTTTACCGATTCGGTATATTTTTCCGATTTTTTACCTACATATCATTTTCCGATTTTTAAATACCGATTCTGTAAAAATCGGTAAAATTCGGTATTTAAAAATCGGTAAAATGGATTTACCTACATCGGGCCCTTAGACTGTTAAATAAAGTGACAAAAATGACAGTCATAGCATGACACGTGTTTGCATGTGTCAAGACTCTTGTGCATGCTTCATTAAGCTTGTACTAACACATCATCATATATGCCCCTGTGTGAATCTAGACGCACACAGGTACACGCAAGATTTTTGATGTCTGGCAGACATCCTGGAATGGATTTAATTTCATTTGAGGCCTATTTCTAGACTTCCAAATGAGCGTGTTCCTTCATATTAAGACGTACATTTGCAGCTCAGTGTAAATGATAATCGCCCAAACCAAAAGCTTGGCTATTTAAAGCCGGGTACTATTATCCTTACAAGTGCTTGTTTTTAACTGAAGTTGGCTGGATATAATCAAAGGAAACAAACTTTCATGCTAATGTTCACACATTTTTCATTATTGTCAAGTTACTCGCTGCTTTCTTTGTATTGCTAAACTACTAGGTGTGAATTACTTGTAACATTCTTTTTCTGTGCCTTATTTATGATCTTGAAACTTTAACACATGCTGGTAAATTTTAGCTGAACAATGCAGTGTGACCAGAGTGTGTGCTCGACAGACCTATTTAAAACCATGTGAGATTTTGGCTCGGGGCAGCACAAATATGTGCACAAACCTGCACTTTTCTATCCCTTAGCAGGTCGGAGAATTGCTAGATACACAGTTCAATAAGATTTCCTTTGGGGTCAGGCAAAGTAAAAATGTAGTTCATTAACATCCAGTTGATGCTGCCTGCGAAAAAAAGTTACTTGGGTACAGATAGTTTTTTCCCCAATAACGAGAGAACATGGCTAGGGATTTCTGAACATCCCATCAATCATCAGGCCACATTTATTGAAAATATCTAAAAACTGAATTCTTTAGTTACTTATATTCCTTTAATGCCAGTAAAAGTAATGAACGCCCTGTTGTTTTCTAATGTAACTTCGAAATATATAACTAGGTACTTCAGTTTTTCAAATAATTCTCAATGCAACATAAACTGAAGTAAAAAGGACATAAACAATGGAGAATTTTTAAAATGAAAAAAACCATTATTGAGGCGTTGGCAGGGTCTAGAAATATTTTAGGAAAATAACAGGTAGAAAATAGGATACAATAAGTTAGCGACCACTATATTATTTTTCCATATTTATCAATATTTGATACTTTTCTGAATATTTTTAAGCCTATTGGTATGTGGTCAACATTCATAGTTGTAAAATTCAAGCCAATATTCTCATGTGGCCTTGTGTAAAGGTGGGCTTGCTGGAGGAAAATAATCCCTTTTCTTTCTTGCAGGTGCTTAGAAAGCCCGTTCCTCTTCCTTGGTACTTTGAATGCACTCATGGGGGAATGCAGAAAGTCTGGAAAGACATGCACCATGTATTCGTCTTTTTTTACCCTTCCTGTCTTCTTTCCTATGGTTTTAGCTCTGACTTTTTACACTTCTTCCCCTTCACATCTGTCTCTTTACAACATATATTCCTGCTCCTTTGTGCCATACTCCTTGTTTCTCACCAGCTCATTCAGATGTTCCACAAATCTTCCTCTGTTATTCATCATTTATCGTCATCCCAATCGTTCATGAATGTTCTTTGAACCATTTAGGGATTTATTTATTATTTATTTACTACATTTGTATGGCGCAACAGCTACCCTGAGGGTTTCCCGGCGCCTTGGAGTTATGTTAGCTGAACCGAAGACAAACCGTGAACACTATTGGTTAAACAACCATGCTTTGACTCCCTTACGGAATTGGGGATAGCTCGTTTCAAGACGAAGATTGAGTGGAAGTGAATTCCAAAGGACCGGCGCCATATGAGTGAAAGAGCGGCCACCCAGGCGTGCCCGTTTGTATCGTGGGATGACAAATTTAGCCTGATACAGGGATCGAAGGTTTCGTGAAGGGATATATCTCTGTGCCAACTTACAAAGATAAGTGGGAGCTTCTTTCTTGTCAATCCGAAACATGTAACAGAGTGCTTTAAATTTTACTCTGTTCACTATTTTTAACCAGTGCAATTTTTTCAGGTGTTCCGTCATGTTTGTGCGCCCAGGCAGACGGAGGAGCAACCTGGCTGCAGCGTTTTGTATGACCTGAAGTCGATTTAAAATGTCTTTGTTTGCTCCTAAATAAAGAATGTTTCCGTAGTCCAATCTAGGACCTATCAGAGCCTGTACTACTGTTCTTTGTGCCCCTTCTGGGAGTTGCCACAACATTTTCCTCAACCATTTGAGGATTACAAAACATGTTGAGGCCATTTTGGCCGTTTGTGGTTGCATTGATAGCTTGTCATCAATTATTACCCCAAGGTTACGAGCGGATGGTACTGCAACCGGGGTCGGACCCATTTCTACTGGCCAATGGGAAGGGCCCCTCAACTCCTTATGATTGCCTAAGAGGAGCAGTTCTGTTTTATCCCCATTCAATTTTAATTTCTTAGAATCCAACCAGTCTGCCATTCTCAAGAGGCCAGAGCGAAGGGGAGAGGTGATAGATTTGTCGGTGGCTGTTAGGGAGAACACAAGTTAAGTATCATCCGCATAGGAATAAATAGTGAGGCCCATTTCCTCTGCAATTAAGGCTAAAGGATTAACATAAATATTAAACAGCAGTTGGCTCAAGATGGAACCCTGTGGTACTCCGTGAGGGGAAACCAGGATGTCGGAAGAGTTATTGTTGGAAAACACCTGGAATGTCTGGTGTAGAAGGAATCATCTTAGCGCTTTCCCTCTTATTCCGATATTCTCTAGCGCCTGCACCAGGGTATTATGGGAGATCGTATCGAAGGCGGCACTCAAATCTAAAAGAATGAGTGCCGCCGTGCCGCCGTTATCCAATTCCTTACGGATAGCTTCTGTGACACCCAGAAGAGTGGACTCCGTGGAGTGTCCTTTCCTAAAACCTGACTGGGAGGGATGCAGAAGGTTGTTCTCACTTACAAAGTCTGCTAGCTGTTGATTTACATGTTTTTCTAGGATTTTTGAGCAGATTGGTAGTAGCGATATTGGACGGTAATTGGATAAAACCTCTGGGTCGCCAATTGCCTTTTTTAACAGGGGGACTACCATGGCATGTTTCCACCCGGCAGGGACCACAGCTTCTTCTAGGGAGGCATTTAACAAAGATCTAATCACACCCAAAATAAAAGGATCTAACTGTTTTAGAATAAATGCTGGAATTGGGTCTTGTGGTGAGCCCGATCTAATACTATCTAAAATCTTTGCAAATGTGGGGTTATCTAAAGGTAACCATCTGAGCAATGCTGTCTCGTGTCGATACTCCCTGATCTCAACTTCACCTTGGCCTGCTTTCTTGCGCATTGTTTCATATTCAGTTGGCTGCAGTGCACACCAGCGGGGAAATGCAAAATGGCAGTAGCTGAGGCAGGTAGGTGTTTGTTGCTTGAATTGTGCCTTTTCTGTTGTTGAGTGCTGTCCTACTTTTGATAGTTCTCTGGGTCTCGGGTGTGATTAGAAGGAAGCATTCCCACAAGCGGTGTAATATGGAAACATTTTCCTCTTCGGGTTCCCATCCTTCATCTTTCCATAGCAAACAAGGCAAAAGTAATCTGCATGATGAGGGGAGGATCTTGATGCATGTCTTCAGTGGCTGGTAGGTCCAGCTCTTGTGGTAATCAATGGTAATGAAGCTATTCACCAGTCTTATCATCCATCTACTTAGAAGCCTTATACCAGGCACTTGTAGGGGTATTGTCACCTGTGGTTCATAGCAGATTCTTTGTTTCCCCTTGTCTGTGTGTTTCAGTTGGTCTTTCCGTTTTTGTGGTTGGGGACAGTTTGAAATTATCTTTCTAAATTGGTGGACTTCTTTTTGGCGTTAGGAGAGCATTACTGTTGCCTGGGCAGTGTTAAGTTTCTGTTGGATCACCTGTTGAGAAAAACTTTGCAATATCTCTAGATTGTTGTTCATCCACTAATGACCCTGGAATTTTCCTTTGTCATTGGAGGCTCTGCAGAATACCTCTTCTGAACCACTCACTTCATTTAATCTAAAATTGTAATGTTAATGGTGGCCTTTTTGATGGCCATAAGCTGTGCTGGTTGCAATGACGAGATCGTTTTCTGTTGTATAGGATTCCTTTTATTGAGTTCGAAGTAATGGTGGCCTCTTGCTTTGGTCTGAGGTTTCTGAGATTTCTTATTTGGCCTATCAACTCAGGGGGTTGTCTTGTCATATTTTGTTCCTTTCCCTTCATCGGCAGAGGAGAAGCTGTTGACTTCATTGTACATTGACTGGACTCTTCTAACTTCTAAATTAGTCAACGGATCAATTTCACCTTTGCCAATGTGTACTCTATGGCTGGGGTTACATTTCCATAGGGAATTTATGCCAAATCTGTGCATAGATTAGGGTCTTCTTTGACTGAAGAGTGGCAGTTCAGAGGAAGCTGCAGGACAGTGGTGCGGAGTCCTTCGTCCTCATTGAGGATGCTATCGATGAGGGACTTTCCATGCGAAGTCCTGCATGGAAGATGCATTGTGCACCTGCGGTTCTGAAGCAACTGTGGGGCTGTGATGCATAGTCCTGCGTCATCGTCAAAGATGCCTTATGAGGAGGAGCTTGCCATGTGAAGGCCTGTGCTGATGGTGCATCATGCCGCGCCCGTTCCAAGGAGACTGCAGGTTGTGATGTGAGATCCAGTGTCAAGGAATGCATCACGCTGTAGCGGTTGCGAATTGGAACTGCCAGGATATGCATCGTGCTGCATCGTTTCTGCCTACTGGAACACAGCTCTGCCGGCTGAGCACGTTCAGGCCCTCGTCCAAGGGTTCAGGACTGGGGTGGCACCACTTGGAGGGCAAGATTCCCGCAAGGAGAGTCCAAGTACTGAGCCCAAGATGGTTGGAGCCTTTTCTGTCTCTGGGGTCTGATCAAGAGACCAGCCATCTAGCCCTTGGAGTCACTCTGGTGGTCTTGGGAGTAAGAAACAAGTCCTGTCCTTTCATTCATTAAAGAGGGTGGCAGAGCAGCAGTCCTTCTGACAGAGCAGCACAGCAATGCTTCTGAGTCTTCCACAGGTCCAGAGGTGTGCTGAAGGACTGGGCATTGGTGTCCATTATTTATACCTGGGGCCCACTTTGTAGTGCGAAAAAGTTCTGGAGGTTTCCACCCCCCAGAGGTGTTTGAAATTCCCTGCCCAGCTTCCCTGGCCCTAGCTTGTCTGTGGTCACAAAAGACTAGTGCAGAAACCCTTTGTGAGTGTGCTGGGCAGAGCCTTTGTGATGTGTAAGTGTGGTAGGTGACAACTTCTCCCCCTCCTCATATTAGAGATGGCCCATCTGCCAGCTAGTATTCACCTTTGTCTTACTGTCTGGGAGAAATACATAAAGACCAACTGGCAGCTACACCTAAACATGTGACCCAGGTTACAGACTGCAGGCACCAACCACAGGGTTGGCACATGAACATGGTTTCTTTCTATAAGTGGTATTTTCAGGATTGTGACTTAAAATCTGACTTTACCACTAAAGAGGGCTTTAATCTACAATTCTTTAGACATGAAACTCAACATTCCTACCTGCTTTCAATTGAAATTTAGCACTTATTTAATGTAATAAGTTAACCCAATGTTATTATATGGGAGAGTCAGGACTTGCATAGTGAATAACGATTATGAGTATTTCACTACCAAGTCATGTTAAAGTGAAAAGTAAATTTCCAACCTTTTAAATAAACTGCACCCTGCCCTATGTGCTATTTAGGGCCTATCCTGGAGTGAGTCATATGTTTTAAAAATTAAGGTTTAGGCCTGGCAAAAGGTTTGTTTTTCCAGGTTGAAATGGCAGTTTAAACTGCACATCGGCTGCAGGACATGTTTAAAAAGGCTACTGAAAGTGGGTGGCACAATAAGTGCTGCAGGCCCACTAGTCGCATTTAATTTACAACCGCTGGGCACATGTAGTGCCACTTTTCTAGTAAAGTAAATATGACAGTTAAGTATATGCAAATTATACCATGTTTAAAGGAGAGAACGCAAGCATGTTAAGACTGGTTAGCAGTGGTAAAATGTTCTTAGCCCTAATGCCAACAAAAGCGAAATCATCAAAATTGGAGGAGTAAGGCACAAAGTTTGGGGGAAGACCACCATAAAGCTAACAAACAACATAAACAAAACATCACTATTATCCTTATTTCAAGATCAATATTCACTATCCTTAGAAGGTTTCATTTTATCAAGAGAGAAGGGTCGTAAATCACCTGTTATAATAGAAAAAAATAAAATTTGTGTAGTATGAACTGAACATGAAATGGAATGCTATAAATTAAATATTGATAAATCGCAGATCGTGACACTTAATACATTTTGTTTTATGTTTAAAAACTCTGGTTTTACCTGTAATTCTAAAAGTATGAAATGCCTAGGTTTTATGTATTCCAACTGTCTGACAGAATTTCAATCAACCTTGAAGAATTTAAACACAAACTATGGGGCCGATTAGGATCGCGGTTTTCCCGCATCCTCCGGGCCGGCGGAAGCCACCGCCGGCCCAGAGGATGCGGGAAAACTGCTGGGGAGGCACAAAAGACCCACCGCAAAATTAGGATGGCGGTGGGTCTCAAAATCGGTCCGCAGCTTTTCCGCCACGGTCGCCTTCCGACCACGGCGGAAAAGCTCTAACATGGCTGGCGGTGTCTATCAGACACCGCCAGCCATATTAGGATGGCGGAAAACAGATGCCTTTCCGCGGCGGATTCTCCGCCTTGGAAAGGCATACGGTGAATTCTTTGGGGGCCCGTTGCAGGCCCCCAGGGTGAGTGTGGGGGTGGAGGGTGCACATGGGGGGTACCTATGGTACCCCCTGCATTTGCGTGCACGAAGCGGCAGGCACCGCGCCTGCCGCTTTGTGCATGCAAATGCTAAGCATGCATATTTACCCTTGCGGCGGGTGCTGCTTCAAGCAGCACCCGCTGCTTCAAGCAGCACCCGCCGCAATGTTAAATAGTGAGGATGTGACCGCCAGGCTGGCGGTCACATCCTAATTACACTGGAGGGACCGCCGCTAGGGTGGCGGACGGACGCAGGTCCGTCCGCCATCCTAATGAGCCCCTTAGTTCTCTAACTGAAAAATGGTTTCCTTTATTTCAATCTTGGCGGGACAGATTAGACTTTATTAAGATGATGCTGTTAACTATTATTAATTTTCTTCTATCAATGCTCCATATAAAAATCCCTGAGAAATGTTTTAAATCAATAGACACTCTATTGAGGACCGTTTTTATGGAATGAGAAAAAGTATGTATATTTTCTCTCAAACTGTAGCGACCCAAGGCTAAAAGTGGCATTCGTTTTCACAATTTTGTGAACTAACATTCCGTCTTCATCCTTAAAGAAATGTGGACTACTCTGTACCCAGACTTGGCTAAGTTTCCTTCTTAGTGGCAGAATTAGGAACTCACTTATATCTTTCGACTTCCCACTCTGAGACTAATTATTACATACCATAAGGGCAACAAATTATTTTTGTTATCTGAGCCTCTCTGGATACACAGCCCAGGCAGTATGCTTTTTTATTTTGCTAGAAAATGCTATGACTTACATTGACGTCAGTCATGACAATGACATCGTTGTCAGACAAAGCCTGTTTGAAGCAAAGACGAAGCATACATTTTCTCTTTAACTGTCTTCTGAGCTCAACTAGCTTGAAAACGGAATGCACCTACCGTACGGTGCACGCCTCAGTAAAATCCCTTATTCAGATCCCGCCGCATCCTGTCACGCAGTTGCACTTGCACAGCTTAAGTTCCATCTTTGTTGTCACTGAGGCAAGCGCAGTTGTTGACTTCAGGAAATGTGTTTGTGCGTAGATCCCATAGGGAAAGCCCAGTAATCCTGCAAACAGAGAGCAGGGATTTAGTGGTATCTCTCTGAAACTAATAAACATACATCTTGGAATGAGAGCGAAGCCTTGCAACTAGATAGAAAGTAATTCAGGTGAAATCCATTGAATTTTATTTCGACCTGGGGTTTATGCTTAGTTGATCAGATTTGTGAGCACAATTCCTGCAGCCACCAAAGGCCTTTTAATTGGGAAGTGCTGAGCCCTGGGTAATTCCAAGTCAAGCTATACCTTAACCACATGGTGTGATAAATCTTGCTTTTCCTTTTCTAGTTTAAACGCCTTTATTATCAAAAGAAATGACATATTTCGAAACGGATACATTCTTTAGGACTCCACCCCCATCTTTTTATATCGTATGGAAATGTCATGGGTTAATCTAGCCCCAAAACATTATCCCTTAAATCAGAATATGTAATGCCCTGAATATGTGTGACATGGAGGGTGGAAGTTTAGCTGAAGGTTGGAGCAACTCCCCCACTCACCAACTCTCCTCAGTCAAAAGGTCATGTCCCTCTTCATCAACGTTTCCTATATGGTGAATCTTTAAGTAATGTGCTGTTTTATGCAGGGTGAATAACACCATTGTAAGCAGTTGCATCACATGTTTGTGTTATCTTATCTGAAAAGTTCCAGTTGCACAGGAATATCCTCGGGCATGGAGGTGCAATACCAGTAGATTTTCTATTTTAATTTCTGGTGTCCTCTCCTTTTAAGGTTCAGGTGCAGTTCAAATGAGGGGTACACCCTCCCCCCAGTTCAGAATCTTCATCTGAACTCTGTGAGTTTGCATGCGGTTGTATCAGTGATTAATTGCCCAGGCGGTCCTTTTGCTCAACCAGTGGCTTGCGGCTTATAAAAGATGGACCGAAGAAACAAGATACCAGTTTCAAGGTTTCCCAATGCCGAACCTGGGTAAAGTCCTAGGGTGAAATGAAACAATTGAGTTAATATAGATGGAACATCTGGACTGAAGTCTGCTCTATTCTTAATGAACCTGATGGTGGTAATGGATTTTGATTGGTTCAGATGGTGACAGACAATCCTGGGGTTGATTTGTTGGGTTAATAATTTTTTTAATAGAAATAATTTTGAAAAGGTTCAACTAATCTCACAACCAGTTTTTGTCCTTTCAAGAATTTGAAAAATATGTAACATGCCCCAATCTGGGCCAAAATATTACATATCATATGGTAAACAAGTTATTTTTGTTAGCCGGTCCTCTTTATAAAAGCAGCCCTCACTGCATGCTGTTTTATTTCGCTACAAAATGCTATGACTTATATTCACTTCAGCCATGACAATGACGCCGTTGTTGAAAAATCGAAGACGCAGCATATTAACTCTCTTCCATTCTAAAAAGCATGAAAACTAACTGCACCTACCATACTGTGCACGCTTCAGTAAATTTTTTGAAATGTTGAGATGTGAAAATATGTTCATAAGCAATGCAATACCATTTAAGATACTAAGCAAATGTACATAAAGCAAGCTTGGATGATGTGGGCCAATATTGCAACACCATTGAAAAACCAGCCTCCAGTAACAAACCTGGCCCCCATCGATGCAAAATCGCCTCCCACCCTTATAGCCTCCTGGGGAAATGCCGGAAGCCAGGTACTGGCCCTGTTTCCATATTGTAAAGTGATTCACCTGTATTTGCGTTATGAATATGAGTCAATAATTCAGTAAGCATAAAAAATATTGTTGGAGAAACTGAGTGAACAACACTGAAATCTCTATATAAATCCCAGTTCATTTTCATTAAGTAGATATGATGTGCAAGGCACCTTGGAGAGTTCTTTTTTTTTTTTTTTTTTTTTTTTAAATAGACAATGCGGTTCATTTCTACATCACAAATTATGTTACTCCGTATAGGACAACTCTATGTTTGCTCATTTAACACAGGTTTGTTTGACAGAAAAGATATTTTTATCTCTAGATGCTCTCAAATGTACACGTTAGAATTGCAGTTAAGGTTCGAAGCCCTCCATACTCACTCAGTGTTAATTTCTTTTCTTTGTAGACATTTCTTGTTCAAAACATCTTCTGGAACCACCCCACTCTTCAGCAGCTCTTCTCCTGGATACCCTTTGACCTCTGGGACGGTTTACACTCCGCCTCCAAGACTTTTGCCCAGAAATACCTTCTCCAGAAATGCATTCAAGTTGAAAAAGCCTTCGAAGTACTGCAGTTGGAAGTGTGCTGCATTATCAGCTATCGCTGCTGCGGTGCTTTTAGCTATCCTCTTGGCTTACTTCATCGGTAAGTTATGTTTCTAAGGACAATGACTGTGTTTGGACAGATGTGCCTACAGTTCCATTGGTCTTCTCTTTATTGGCATGGATTGTACCTATTGTGGTTTGTTGTTGCATTTCCAAATGAATTTTTCAAAACTAATTTCCCATGAATGTACCTGGGGACTGCCACGTTTAATGATTTAGCAGAAAAGAAACAGATTGCTGTGTTTTTATTTTTATACAAAGCATCAAGGGGAATTGTACCTTAATAAAAGGCTGATGAGACCACTTAAAACGGGACCTGTCAAAAATTGTAAGGGGCCCCAGATTAAGTCGAGCACCAGTACAATACGATCAGAACATTTAATTTACTTCTACTTTGGGGACAAAAGTATTACTGGAAGCTAATTGAGATAAAAGAGAAAAAAGAGACATGGAGCAAAAGATAATTGGTTAAATTGTAATATTGACATCATTAAAAAAATTCACCAGACATATGTTAAAAACTAAGGGGCTGATTATGATGGCGGAAGGACCATCACCAAATGAAGATGATGGTGGGAATCCCAATGTGTCCACAGCGGACGGAATGTCTGTCAGCCACTGTTACGCAAGGCAGTCCTTTTCCGCCCGCCTTGTGGAACCCAGAACCAGGACAACATTGTGGCAACCTTCGTAGGGACTGAGGTATCCCTTTCCGCCTGTCTTATTTGCAGCGGTTATCCTGACGCAAACAGGCCGGCAGAGACTGGATTCATGGGCCAATTGCTGGGCCCCTCTGTGTTTGGGGGGTGCACTGTGGGGGTATCCATGGGACCCCCTGCATTTCCATGCACCAAGTGGCAGGCACTGCGTGGTGCCTGCCACTGAGTGCAGGGAAATGATGTGCAAGCACTTTTGACATTGCATACGGTGTTGCAGCCAGCAGCACTGTCCGCAATGTTAAAAGCCCAGGATGCGCCCGCCAGTATGGCAGGCGCATCCTAATATATGTGGTGGGCGGTCCCAGCACTGCTACGATGGCGCGCGGACTGATGTCCGTCCGCCATCTTAATGAGCTCCTAAATATTCAAAATCCACATTAAAGGAATGGAGAAATAAGTTCAGAACAATGATGTATAAAAACAGAAACATAATGCAATAAAAAAGTAATAGCTCAATGCAGCTTAAGGAGAAAACATTCTTAGATTCAAAGCAAGAAATAGATGACTAGTGAAGTCATAGTGGCAGTGACTTCACATCTCACTGCTTTTCTCTCATAGGTCTAGTGATGCCATGTTAATAAGTCATTTTTCAGGCCTATTATAACCTTTGTGTTTCACCCAAAATTTTATTTGCACATATTCATTATGGATCTCAAAATTTGTATGATCTTGGATTACAAATCCTAAAATATGGCTGCTCCTCTTCGCCCTGAGGCTCACTCTAACCACATGAAAGTTTCCATAGGCTCACATTTCTATGGGCTAATCTCCTTACCTCTCAACCACGTCAAGTCATCAGAGCCCGTAATACATATATGTCTGCACCAGGGCGCACCTTTAACTGAGTGCACTGAGTGCAGGTTGAGTCAATGTGGCCAAATTCCATAAATGTGTTGTTCCAGAACAGCCTCAAATGTGTACCTGCTCTGATGGTTCATGCCACTGCTTTGGGACCTCAAACGCTAGAGACCGTTGCTTGGAGGACATGCGGGCAAGGGGAACATGCCCACGCTGGTTAGTGCTAAAAAAAGAAACTCACAAACCTCTCACAAGGGGCGCTTATCTGTTGGTTGATGCTGCTGCTTTGAGATCTCAAATACCTGATATGTATCTAATATTGATTTTTTTAATACATTTATTGCTGGGTTTTACCATATACTAGGAGCAAATAATTTACACCAGGGGCTTAATTTTGACATCCCAGTCAGGTTACATTCATCTAGTTATGTCTAAACAGAAAGAAGCATTACTTGGAATCTTGTCTGCTAATAACTTGTGTCATGCCACTGAAAGCTGTTCTGTTGCTGTTGGTTTGCCAATGTCCCTGGGTTTGACACTGGTCAGTTGTACAATTACTATTGATTATTTTATTGTTTCTTCTAATGTATGTGATTTTATTACCCAGTGTGAGGCTAATCCCCACAGTGAGTATAATAAAAAATCTTTAAAATTACTACTTTCTACCACAAATCACATATTGTAATCTGTTTGCGGGCAGTGTAGTATAGCCTTGAAAGGCAGATGTATCAGATGGGATCCGGTCAAATTGAATAGACTGACTACCATAGTAGTGAGCCTCAATTTTCAGAAATCGTTATATTTTTAAATGAGGTCCCTGTTGGCCGAAATACTTTGGAAGCATTTAAAGTTGCTCTTATTATTGTGAAATCCTTTTAGCCCATTTAGTCTTCCACATCACTCCTTATAAATGGGTGAACCATTTTAGTAGTATCTCTGGCTCTAGCGCAGGGTTCTCGAAAAGTTGGTCCTGGAGGGCTGGACCCATACCAGATTTTTAGCATATTCCCAATTCGATAAATCCAATTATCTTAAAAATCTGGCACGGATCCGGCCCTCCAGGACAGATTTTGGAGAACCCTGCTCTAGCAAAATATTCATTGATCATACCATACCTCATCTGCAAAGAGAATGGTCTGTCATAGAGAAGAGGTAATTACACCAATTCAGGAGTGCTCCTGTGAAAAAGCACTGGGGCCAGATGTGAGTCCTACAGCCTTATTTAAGCGCAATGTAGATCTGTGGGCCCTGGTGGCAACTATCATCCTACAGAAAGTAGTTCCATCGTGCCAAAATAGTAATCATAACCTATTATTGTTCTGGTCTTTAAAAAGGCGACCAATGGGATCCACGGTGTTACCGACTTATTTTCCTTATTGGAATGTTGGAGAAAGTGGCAGACAGAATCATAACGGCTAAAGTTTGTTTTTGTTAATCCCACTATTGCTTCAGAAGTGGCTTTGTAACTATAGAGCAATGTTTAATCTTAAGGATATTGATTAGTAAATATACTATTGCCTCCCAAGGTATTCTTCATTTGACCTTTATATTTGTTTATAGGGCCTATCGATGGCCCATCTTGGCCTCACTGGGTATAGTAGAAAGATATGATATACTTTTTGATTCAACTTCTCTCCAGTTTAACTGCCAAGGTTAGATATGGCCAAATGGAGAATGCACATATTATTTTAAATTATCAAGCGGGGTGTGCCAGGGTTGTGCCCTCGGCCTCTCCTTTTAATTCTGTATCCAAATGGCCTTCAGAGCCACATTACATACTTAAAACTGCATGTACCCAAAGTAGGACCTATTGAATTACCCATACTTTTATATTCGGATGATGTGGCTATCAAAGTCAGAATAGCTAATTCATTGCAAGGATAGTTGAAGGAGTTTGTCTCCTTTATGATTAGTGTTAATTTAAAAACAACCTTGCCAAGACCCACATCATGTCCCTGGGTCCTAGGAGATCTAATGCAAAAGATGTGTATATTCGGGGCAAAAAAATGGAAATATTGTTTCATTTACTTATTTAGGTATTAGATTTGAAGATTTTGGCTCATGGGCACTCTTATTAAAATCACATAAAATACAGTTTTCTCTTTCTATATGTGGCATTAACAGATGTGATTTCAAATTAGGAAATTAGGTAACAAATCAATTATATGTATGATGGACATCTTCATTAGCAAATGTGTATCAATGTTCACATATGGTGCAGGTATTAGGTGTTAATTTAAATCTTCAATTGTACAGGTAGTGATTACAAACTTGTAGGTTTCCCTCAGGGTACCTTATTTGCACCTACCATGAACAGCCGAGCCTCACTTACTAAGAGGACAGGAAAAAAAACGCCCCCCCCCCCCATTACTATGGATTTCAGTGTAAGAAGATCCTTAAATCTTCAAATTATTATTGATAGTATTAGGCTGGACACATTTTTAATAACTCCTTGGTTTAAATATCTGGAAAGGTGTTGTGTAGATTTAGGCAGGCAGACCTATTTATTTTAACGTTGGTTTATAAATTCAAAAGACAAGCATTGGGCAAAAAAGGGTATGCATGCAATTGGACAGAAATAAGCGGGAATGGGAAATGTATTAAATCCTGGTAAAAGATGTATGCCGATAAGTCACACTCTATATTAAGTTAGTTGTTTCTATGTAATATAGAATGCTTTTGTCTCGATTCAGATTGGTGTATCTTCACTATCACTATCTACTATTTTGTCCAAAGGATTAGTGTGACCCAACAATTTGGCATTCTGTCCATGTTATAATCTTTCAATCCAAACCATTATGCATACCCTGATTTTCTGTACTTTCTTCACGTCAGTTTCTATGTTTTGTTTACAATAATTGGACTCTTCTTTGATATGCTATGCTGTGTCATTTTTGTTAGCCGCTGCTCGACAAAGCAACTCCTAACTTTTTGTAATATGATGATATATGTGACATAGTTTTTATAATGGCGTCTCTGTAGTTTCTGCACCTCTACCTATGTCTTTTTTGTGTGTTTTATATTGAGTTCTTTCTCTATTATGTGTTTATGTTGTATTGTTTTTATGGATTATTTCCAAAATAAACTATTTTTCATTGACTGAATAGTGAAAGGCAGATCAGCTGTTTGAGGCAGCTGGTTCACATTTACTGTACAGACATCCACCTGGCCTGCATTTGAAAGTGAGGCAGGGATCCACCTACCCGTAGGGACAGTGAGTTACATTACCTGCCGGACAGATGATGTCTGGAGAGGTCCATAGAACCCCCTTTCCCTCTTCCAAGAGGCGCACTGATTGTGACACACAATTAGTCCTCCTCCTAACAGACTCTTTGGCTTGGTGTTCAACTTGAAGTCACAGTTCTTCATTTGGATGGGTCCAAGCTCCCATGCTAATGAGGGAAAAGCCAGCCGGCAAGGTAGTATGCCTAGAAGCTAGTGAGTAGTGTTTACGTTGTTTCTTTTCATTAAAAAAAAAGACATT
This sequence comes from Lissotriton helveticus, assembly GCF_964261635.1. Classification (NCBI taxonomy): domain Eukaryota; kingdom Metazoa; phylum Chordata; class Amphibia; order Caudata; family Salamandridae; genus Lissotriton; species Lissotriton helveticus. Next base: position 869,445,792 of record NC_136068.1, on the reverse strand, counting down.
TTGGAAATTGGTAAATTCATAAATTGAAACTGTTGGTATGACATGTCAATGATTGCAGCAGTCATTCCTATTGGGTCACTGAAAATGTGTCCGGTAGAATGTTGGCAGGAAACATCACATAGTATTTTCTACATATTAGTATGAAGCCTTTATTTCAGTTTGTAGGTAATTCCTTGCAGGGTAAAAGAACTCAGAAGTACAGGCACCAGGTGGGCTTTTACTCTATGGAGGGGTATCCAAGGGGGTGTAACACATCTAGGACATATTCTTCTTGATCCAGGTCCATCTATAGTTCTAGAGACTCTGGTATTTCTAATATCCAGGGGCTAATTGATGATGCAGTTGCTAAGGCTCTGAAAACAGAGATGGAAAAGAGAAAGAAGGACAAACATCAAAATCATCTTAGAAGAAGTTAAATAATTCATCATCTTCTTGTTCTTCTTGCCCATAGGTAAAAGGTCATTCAACTAAAGAGAAATATGTAAGATGCTCCTCACTGGGAGTCGTTTCAGAGATGTTTTTCTTCTAGAAACATAGGGCTTCATTTAGGGTTTGGCAGATGGGTATGCTGTCACAAACGTGACATTTTTCCCAGCTTATAATAACGTGGATGGGGTATCCATCATGTTTGTATTGGAGTAGCCACCTGCCAAGCAATAAATCAAGCCATTAGATCCAATATCATGTGAAGCAGTGAATGCGCTTTGTTTTGTACAGTATGGGGCTAGTTTTAGGTTAGGCAGTGGCTACTTTGTGGAATCTATTGGCCACTATATAGGCTTTTAGAGAACTTTGGAGTTGGGCAGGACCTTCTTCCTTAGAAGCGCGTGTTTCCAGACTTCTACAGAGTCTTTCCATTCCTGACCTCCAGTGAGAACAATTGTTCTGAATTGTGAGCCTCTGCTAGTTCTAGTCTCACTAAAGAAATACCTGTTTCAGCTGCTGGAGTCTATACCTTTGTATTTTTCTATATGAAACTCTCCTTTTTATGGTCATTACCCTGGCACGACGACTGGGGAGTTAATTCACTTTCCTTAAGGATGCTTTTAATGAAAAAATTTTGGACAGGCTAATACTCAGACGGGGTTGTTTCTTTAGTCCTAAAACACAATATCCTTTTCATGTAGAAAACGAGGTGGTTTTGCCTCAGTTTGTAACAAATACTTCATCAGCAGAAGAAGATTTGCTTCATTACTTTAATGTTAGAAGATATGTTCTCGTATATATATATATATATATATATATATATATATATATATATATATTTTATTTTTTTAATGTAAGTAACAAGGAGCCTCTGGGCGTTAATACAGTTCTTGGGACAGGGTAAGAAACACATTGGAAAATATAATTCCCAAGCAACTTGAAGTATACAACGATAAGTATTAGTAGCTTTTGTAAAAAAATGAGTTCAAACAGAAGATAAAACATTTTTTATAAAAATTTTATTCAAAATTATAAAATACATTCAATTAAACAAGGTACACCTATTCATTTTAAAACAACATAAATTGTGGATTTTACCCACCTACTTTGAGACTGAATCAACAGCTTAAGATCCTTCCTTAAAAGGCCGTTATTCACTAACAATGACTAAACTCTTGTGGGGGAGGAAACTTGATAATTGAATTATAAAATACATTCAATTAAACAGTACATTCTCCAGAAACGGCCCGGGACTGGCTTGAGGGGTGGCATACGGTGGACCGGCAGCGGAGGAGACACAGGTCTACCCAAGATCGCGGAGGCGACAGCAGAGCTGGCTCACAGACGTCAGGGCGTGGTGGAGCAGAGAACTCTCCGTCCCGTGGTTTCGCGGGGGCTGGTGGTGACGAATGAACCCCATACTCCAACCTTCAAGGACAGGGCAATCGCTGATCTTTTGGACACTGTTTGATAGCTGCAATTGGACTCTGGCACGGACACACCAAAGGCACGCAGGGATGCCGCCTGCTCGGGGAGATGCTCTCCCCCCTACAAGCAAGTACTCTGGTTGCGGGATGGGTCAAGCACTCTGCTCAGTTGGGGAGGCGGGCAGTTGGAAGTCCGTTAGGCAGGGTAGCAGGGAGGGGGGTTGGGGGGGGTCGTTTTGTTACAGTTAGGAATGTCTATAAATAGTCGAAGACAATGCTTAGCTTTCAGTATGAGTCAATGCGAGATGGGTGGGATTGACTGTGATCATAAACCTCCGTGATGTCCCTCAGCCCTTTGCTGTGCACCGGCATGGCCGCCGCACCCGCTCCACCCCTTGGCCACTACGCCATGGAACCCATAGTACCTAATGACTGCTAATTCGGTCCCAGCTGGGTGGGAGGTGAACCCTGAGTCACAATGCCCTCCCTTACGGTTACTGTCTTGGAATGTGAGAGGTCTTGGGGACAGGGTCAAAAGAGGGTTAGTGCTGACTGCTATCAAAAGACTGAAACCCACCATAGCACTACTGCAAGAAACACATCTGGTAGGGGGGGCTACCAAGGCCTTGGATAGACGAGGATATAAAATGTTAGTTCACTCTGCGTTTACGTCCGGTTCCAGGGGGACCGGCATTCTGTTACAGAAAAACTCACGTTTCATCCCCTTACTTACTAAAACTGATGACCAGGGCTGCTTTGCGGCCCTGCAGGGGCAGTGGGAGGGGAAGCTTCTCAATTTAGTGTCTGTGTATATATCACCAGCGTTGCACTCGGTTCACCTCCCGAAACTAGGTGACTTTCTTCTGACTCTCCCCGAGGGTGAGATTATCCTGGGGGGGGGGGGACTTTAATGCAGTTCTGGACACACAACTTGATAGATGCCCCACTCCGGTTCAGGCGGGTGGGGTCCCCTACCTTCAGCGGTTCGTAACGGCCTTGGGGCTGACTGACATTTGGAGGCATTTACACCCTGGTACACAACAGTACACTTACCTATCAGCCGTGCGCGGCAGTCTGTCCCGCATTGACCATTTCATGACACTGGGAGAGGGTCTCCAACTTATAGATGATATGACGATTCATCCCCGTGGGATTTCAGACCATTCGCCACTCACGCTAACACTTTCTTCGCAAGCACGTTCACGCAGACGCATTTACCCCATTCACGCTGCCTACCTCAGGTTTCCCCAGGTTCGCAAGGCCCTTAAGAACACAACACAGCAATTCTTCCGGGAAAACGTACACTCAGTACGTTCCCCGGAGACGCTGTGGGAAGCCTATAAAACGGTCCTGCGGGGACAGGCCATTAACTCCATCACGGGTTATAAAAAACAGTTGTCGCAGGAATTGGTTAAGTTGGAAATGGGTTTACAGGATCGGACAGCGGCCCATGAGCAGCACCCCTCCCCACTTGCCCTGCAAGCACTTTCCCTTCAACAACAACTATATGACGATCACCTGCGTACCGAGGTGAAAGGGCATATAGCCGACACCCGCAATAGGATCTATGAGATGGGCGAAAAAGCGGGGAAAATGCTGGCATGGCTTGATAAACGGGAGGGTAGCTCCAGGGGGATCCAAAGCTTGAAGGACGAACATGGGGTGATACACACAGACCCAAGAAGCATCGCGGAGTTACTTGCGACCCCTTTTGAACAGGTGTACACCCCGGAACGTGTGATCACTCCCGAGATGGCCACCGACATCCTAGCTCCGATCGAGGTCCAGGCTTTGTCCCCGGAAGCGTCACAGGAGTTAGAAATGAACATCACCTCCGAGGAGGTTCAGCTGGCGATTCGGGCACTGAACCCGGGCAAAGCAATGGGACCCAACGGCATACTCATTGAATGGTACCAGGCGGTGCCGGAGTCCCTCGGTGACCATCTACTGGGGATGTTTAGAGAATGCCTGGAGAGGGGTTCCATCCGCCAGACCAGAGAGTGGCGACCATAGTAACTATCCCTAAACTGGGCAAACCACCTGATGAGTGCTCCTCTTACCGCCCCATATCCTTGCTAAATGCCGAAGTTAAGGTTTTGGCCAAACTCCTAGCGACTAGACTCCTGCCCCATTTGTCGTCAATTATTCACCCGGACCAATCCGGGTTCATGCCCCACAGGAACACAGCGCTGAATCTGCGGAGGCTGCACGGTGTGCTGGCCAGAGCGGATTCTATCGAAGAATCAGCGGTGATTTTGGCACTTGACGCTAAGATGGCGTTTGACCTCGTAGAATGGGCGTACCTTTTTGAAGCCCTGACGCGCTTGGGATTCGGGCCCCGCTTTATTGCATGGGTCAAGCTGCTGTACGCTGACCCTACGGCGCACGTGGTAGCTAATGGACATATCTCGCGCACGTTCCCGCTGGGAAGGGGCACACGACAGGGTTGTCCCTTATCACCCCTGCTGTTCGCGATCGCCCTGGAACCCCTGGCGACCCTCATACGGACCTCGCCTCTCCTTAAGGGCATATCATGGCATGAGGGAGGGGAGGACCGCCTGTCGCTGTACGCAGACGACATGTTGGTTTATCTAACAAACCCCGAGCGCGGTGTACCGGCTTTGTTACACATTTGTGACACACACGGCAGAGTTTCCGGCTATACGCTGAATTGGACTAAGTCGGAATTATATGTTTTGCAGGGGCAGGCTCCGAGCCTCGGCGAGGAGTGCCCTCTGGTGATAGCAGACTCGTCGTTTAAATACCTGGGCCTTCACGTCACTAGGGATCCAGCGGAATTCATGAATAAAAATCTGAAGTCCCACCTGGATAGATTTAAACGGGATGTGCAGTTTTGGTCGGGCCTTCCGTTGACGCTCCTGGGTAGGGCCGCACTTTATAAAATGATGGCGTTGCCACGGTTTTTATATGTCCTCGAAAATACACCCTATCCCGTGGCCCCTAGTTTTTTCCAGAAAGTGGCAGCGCTGGTTTCTACCCTTCTTTGGGGGAACCTCCCTGCTCGCATTGCGCAATCCAAGTTGCACAGAGGTTGGTACGACGGTGGTATTGCCCTCCCTAACCTACGACTGTACTACTGGGCCGCACACCTTAAGCCCATCAATCAGTGGATTCACGCGCCTCAAACTGAACCGGCGTTCCGGGCGGACAGGGAACAACTGGGCGCGACAAATCTGCTGGGACCACTATACGATCGACGCAAAGTTCGTGCCCTACTGGGGCCCACTAGACTGACGGTACAGGTGTGGCATACTGCGACGGCGGCGCTGGGTTGGAGGGGGAAGATTACCGGAATGACCCCGCTGTGGGATACCCGGATGTTGGGCAATATGAGAAACAGTAAGGGTTTCACACACTGGGTCACTATAGGGATCTCCACTGTGGGAGATCTCTGGGAGAGGAACGAGGTGATACCCTTTACCAGGCTGAAGGAACTCTATGACCTGGGCGACAGGGAACTTTATAGGTACATCCAGATACAACATGCACTGCTCGCAGCCCTTCCCCCCGGCACCACACTGCCTGAGTCCTCGCCATTGGAAGACCGCCTCCTTACTGAGTTTATGGTGGAACGGGCGACATCACTCACATACCGCAAATTGCTCAATAACTTCCCTGATCCAACGCTCCTGTTGAAGGCGAAATGGGAGGGTGATACTGGTGACATGGACGAGCTTGAGTGGAATGAGGCACTTGGGTCCCCTAAGGAAGTGGGCATCTCGGCCCGAATGCGGCTAGTACAACTCAAAATACTACACAGGGTCTATTACACTAGGACCATGCTACACCGCATCTACAGAATACCTCATCCTTACTGTCTTCGTGGGTGCGGGGAGGAAGGAACATTTTTTCACACCATATGGGAATGTCCCAAGATTCGTGAATACTGGAAACAGATACTTCGCACACTCTCACAAACATTGAACCAGTCATTGTTACCAGACCCAAAAAGGTGCTTGTTAAACGTAGGGGAACCTACTGACCTGTCCAGACACGAACGGCTCTGGGTCACGGTCGGATTAATGGTGGCAAAACGAGACATTGCACAGCGCTGGGGGGCGGCGGACGTGCCGACCAAGTCACAATGGTGTCCAAATATGGATGGTGTGATGATAACTGAGAGGGCGGTTTATTCTAGCCGGGCCTGCCCAGCAAAGTGGAACAAAATATGGACAAAGTGGAATGTGTACAGGGGGGACATTTGTGACCCTTTGCAGGAAGATGATTTAGAGGGCTCCGACGAGGACGAGGAGGAGGGGTGAAGCGAAGTGAAATTGGCGGGGAGAGGGGTGGCCGGGGATGGGGTGCGGAATCTCCTATTAGACTTCATCAACTGGGGGGTGGGTCACGGATGTAAGGTAACATAGGGTGGGACTCACTTGCATAACAGGGTGGGAGACTAGTGTAGACCTCTCACGGCAGGTACATGTAACTCGAATTGTGTTGATTCATGCAGGAACGTAATGATAATTCCTAACGGTTAAAGTTCATTTTTGTTGTTTTACAAAAGAAAAAAAGATGACACAGAAAAATACAATCAAAAACCTCATCCAGCGTCGATAAGTATGTTTGACAAGCACTTTTATTTTGCAGCGCCTTTACTTAGATCTACATTACAACTGTTGATTCCATTGACTCTCAGAGATGCTGCATTCTGCACCATAAAATGTGTTAGCGGCCGGCCCGCAGGGTTGTAGGCGATCCGCTGTGTAATGTACAAGTGCAATAAAGGTTTTTATAAAAATAAAAAAAATAAAAAAAATCAGATAGGCAAAATCAGTTATTTTGTTTGTTTAAAAAAACAACAGAATGTGCCAACCATTTGTAACTCTTTACAGCTAACCAGAATCTTGGTGCTATTTTAGGTCACCCGCAATAGAGCAGGGGTTGGGTAGACAAAGTCTGTGACACAGGTGACAGGGTTTACCATCTGATTTACTTTATTTTCTGGAACTCCAGGTCAGCAAGTGGGGCAAGGCAAGAAGCAGAAGCTAGTGAGGATCCTTTAAGCTACCACTGAAGCCATTGATTTTGGTTCTAAATGCTCTGAACAGAATTAGAATTTCATAGCAGTTGCTTTACCATTGGGTAGATTAGTCGCCTTTCCATGGTCCAAGGATTTACCATCTGACATAGCCTCTTTTTTGGTTCTAGAAATCCACCAGTGCGGCAAGGCTGGAAGTTGTTGCCAGGGTTCCCAGGCTCTACAAGACCTAAAAACTTTATCATGGGAGCTCACTAAAGCTTTTTCATCACAGAATAAAACCTCAGAGTGAGACGAACATGGATTTCTTATTCACAAATGTTATGTCCTTGCTGTGGAACTCTCAACTTCTAATTCCAGTCTTGACCAGCTCAGGATGGACATTCAGTCTCAGGGCTATGAGGGAAACTTGTTCTGAACCAGTTTCTTCTCAGGCAGCACAAAGTGCCCTTTTATAAAAAAAAATAGTGCACTGACGTTATTAATTATTTCACCAGTGAATATGATTTTTATAACAAAATGTAAAATAACTGTAAATGAACACTCTATCATTTGCCCATTTCTAGATAGGAAATATGGACTTTTTTTATAAGTAGCCAGTTCCTGGAAAAGGCAGCATTACCTATACTGTAAAAACCGCTTTTTGCAATTGTTCAATGTGAGGGCATACTTTTTCCAATGACTAGTATGTCCCATTTTCAGGTCTTGACTATAGAAAGCTAGAAAGCTTAAATGTCTGTTGTTTTAAAAAATCTATTGTATACAATTTAAAACCTTTGGGGTTTGAGTCCACTTTTTTGCTTCATAGTCCATCTCATTTGCTTCTTGTCCGAATGCTTTCATTCTTGTTTTTTGTGTTTGACCTTCACCAGGAGCACAGCTTCTTTACCATTGTTTTATTGTTGTGGCTTGTATCTTACCACTGCTAATATTCAGAGAACTAATGTTTTCTTTTGCTTTCAGCACTGTTAGGGAGTGCAAGTATTTTATTCCTCTCTTGCTTCCTCTCCCATGTCTGCTTCTTCTACCTTCAAATCCTCTGTACTCTTCATGTTGCTTTCTCACTCATAGTTTGTCTCTTGCTTCTCCCTCCACTCACTTTTCTCCGTTGCTCATATGTGGCGTTGACTTGCTCCACCCACTCATCAGTTGCTCCACTGTATCTTTTTTATTATTTCAAATTTTGTTAACATTTGACCTTTTGAGCAGCTTCATTGCTCCATACTAAAAGTTTTTTTGTAAGACTTTTTTTATTTTATTTTTTAAATTAATCGCTCTGAGACAGAAGTGCACCATCCTGGAATGGTAAATTTAAAGCAAATACAAAATCCCACTGCATCATGGCATATGTGTGCTAATGCATGTTGACTCAAACTCCCGCAAACATCCTTATGCTGGGACTAGATTTGCCGTTAAGCATGGGCAAAAAGCTTTTTTTCCCCTTTTTTCATATGTTATTCAGCATCTATAGCAAACATTGGGAAGGCCAAAGGGTGTGGTAATGCCTCTCCACAAAAGAGATAATACCTTTGCTGATGCTTTTTAAATATTAAGGACCCATCCTTGTGGAAGTAGAAAACACACTTTAGAGGTGACTTAGCTAATATATGGTAATACGTTTTTCTACCTGGAAAGGGCAGTGGTATTTACCTAAGTCACTACATTACTTTTAAACTGCAACCCACCCATAGCACAATCATGCTTTTTGGAGCCATACATTTTTGTCATATATATGTGGGTGGTATAAATAAACAACAGAACCCACATATGACATTTAACTTCTATGCCATTGGTTTATTGTTCTACTCCATCTGTCTTTCCTATACTGGAAAGTTAAGAAAAGCAGTTAGGTGAAGTCGATGTACAGTACATGTTTTGCGGGAATACACGTGTTGTACACATGTTTAGTGATAGCAAAGCATGCAGAGTCCTAAAACCATTGAAACGAGACAGGAAAAAAATTGTGGTACCACAAAAAATGATGCCCCTTTTTACAACTGATACATAAAAATGTGTGTTATTTAAAAAGACCGTCCGCATCACTCACCAATTTATTTATGGAATGACCCCATATATATTACAATGAGAACAAAAAGTAAACATTGGTTGTTTACTGTGTTTCTCCTACTAATAGCGAGTAAAATTATTTGAACTGCCCACTTTGTGGTATTAGCCTTTTCTACTCTGAAACTATTAATGACAAACATGAAAACATATGTGACAAAGCCGATCAGAAGACTGGAGTTTCTGCCAATATGAGAGATGCATTTTCAAAAATTAGGGCGAGTCGAGGTTCTGTATGATACACAACACAATTAACGGACAAGTACATTTCAGAGACAAAAAAAAATAGCAGCACAAATGATAAAATTGCTTTATATTTTATAGAACATGTACTTCGGACAATAAATTGTTGAACTCTGGAATGGAGTCCCCCATAATCTCTTTGGAAGAGCATCAAATAATAAACAGATTTAAAGACAACCTAGATTAAGCAAACAAACAGAATCAAATTGTAGTAATCCATTTGCCAAAAGAAGTGATTGGGCATGTCAATGCATGCATTTCGCCCCAACCTCTGCTTTTTATGCAGATCATAAAGAACTGGCCAAGAGCCAGGGTGTCCAGCATTTGCCCACGAACAAAGAAATGTAAATTGGTTGAATCTGTGTAGGTTTAAATGATATGGTATGGATTATTCTATCTGCCGAGGGTCTGAGTACATTCAATTTACAACCATATATTATGCGAATATATAATTCTTGGGTTCACTGGAACACCGACTTTCCAAATCTTGTTTTCTTGGTCATGAAGACCATATTGGTTCATTAATGTAGTACACATGCTTTACACATCCTGCAGTGTATGCTTCAATTGCATCCAGACACAATGCAATCATTCTCGCAGATCTCATAATTATGATATTTTTACAACGAAAGTACGTTTGGCTAATGACTTAAAAGAGCTCAGTGCAAGGCGTTTTGTGGAAGCAGTCAGCATAGTGTGTCACTAACCTTCATTGTGCGAGCTGCATTTTCAGCTCATGTACCAGCATGTGTCAGTAAATGCTAAGTTAACTTACTTCATGTTTCCTTATGAGGTACTTAACATGCATTGTGCAATTAAGCAGCACGCAAATCTATTTTAAGGAAGAATATTATTACTCTATACATTTTAAAAGCACCTGAACAACCATTTAATGAAGAGAAATAATTGAGTCTGCGATGCAGAAGGTGTCCCATGGGTGTTTGCAACCACATTTTGCAACATGAGGCCCTTTGGTATTGCAGAAGGCTTGCAGACATTTGTGTAATATGGACTGCACAGATGCATATTTTGCACCCAGGTGATTCCATGGGGCATCTCTTGCTTGGATCTGATTTCATGCATATGATGGAAGCATCTCCCCCGTCTTAGTTCTTGGTTCTTAACTGTACACTGTACCAGAAAATTGGCCATCAGGAGGCACATTTGGTTGTACTCAAGGGGTGCATGTTCAATAGGCCCTAAAGGGAGACTCTCGTAAGGAGGCAGCATTATTATTAAGGACCTATAAGCGCACCCCCTAATGCGGGAATGTAGTCACACACTGCACCCATCTCTGCGGGGATAAGTGCGTAAACTTCAACATGCTGCTATTATCTCTGTAATGAAAGACCGATCCACGGTTTCATACTGCAAGTCCACCACTCAAAGCTGTTCTACCACAGTGCATCCACATGTTGCGACCTGTACTGGATTAGCAAACATTTTTTGTAATATGCAACCCTGTATCTGTGTGCTCTGGACACACCCAACCCAACGCAAAGAGGGATAGTGTGACATTTGACTAACTGTTTCTTTAAAACTAACAAAACTGTATTATTAACTGTGTACTACCATTGTGGTGGGAAGCAACACAATCAATCCAGGTTCAAGTTTTGCATTGAGATGCTTACATTTAAATAATCATTTTACTCCCTGTATCTTCCCACTGTGCAGCACACAAAGGGGGCAGGGGCGATGACTTAGTAGCTCATTTGGCAACTTAAAATCTCTAGCACTGATCTCAGCAGTTGCACTTAACTATATTTTTCGACTGACAAAATTGTAAATTCTCCTGTGGCTCATGAACTATATCTGACAATATCTTTTAAACACTGGGAGGATTGTGGAAGAGGCTGCAAGTAGGAATAAGTTATTTTTGAAAGGTGGCAGCAGAGTCTGCCCCCAAACTGTAGACCTTTCCGCATCATTGATATGCATGACTGAAGGAAGATTGGTAAAAAAATGTGATAGTAAGAAAAGCGCAGGTGAACATCAAACAGAAAAAGAAAGAAATATATGATACTTTTTAAACTTTGTTCCTATGAGCACCCTCAGTGTAGGAGTTAATATCAAACTATGCATCACTGAGAGAAGTTCAGGCTTTAGAAAATCAATGGCAAACAATATATACAAATAAAAAAATCTCCCATTTAAGTTTTTATGGGAGCTCAGATTTATTTCATTAGGAGCCTTTTGGTTTGCATTACTACATAATGATGAAACTAGATGAATAAAGAGAGTCCATTACCTCTTAATGACTAGTGTCACAACAGGTTTAAAGCCATTTAAACAAAATGTTGATGATGACCTTTACGAGCCACATTTAAAATAACGAAATTGTCTTGTACATGTCAATAATTTAGTGGCTTTTGGTATTGTGAACAAAATAATAAAACATTATCTAAGTAATTAGCATATTTTGTTTCTGTGAGAAATTTGGTTACTGGTTGCGGAGGATGAAACCCTACGTAAGCAGCAGCCACAATCCTTGTCAAAGTGAAGCGCAAGCAAACTCCAAATTAACCTGTGCTCAACCCACTGGTAGCCTGGCTAGGAGATCTCAGGCTTAACTCAGAGGTAAAGTATTTATGCAGCAATTCAAACAGTAGTAGAGTGAAAAGACAACACAAAAAAATCTCACACCAATTTAGAATAATAGAGCAAAACGTAATAAATTATTGGACCCCAACATGCCAAAAATCCACTCAGTAGAACCAGAGATATGTAATTTTAAAGATTTAAGTGAAAATAGCACCAAAATGCACCAATCGCCAACTGTGGATATCTGGTTGCACCAGACCGGGTCACAGTCAAAAATTCAGGCCGACCATGTTGAAGTGCAGGCTGTGTATGGAGACCCAGTCAGGCCCGCTGAACAAGTACCTTAAATCTTGGTTTCCGACCATTGCAAGGTCATGCATCGAGGATGTGTCGTGCAGCTGAGGCAATGCGTTGGTTCCAAGGAGCTGCAATGTGAGGTTATGCCTCATAGTCGGGGATCCCGTCAATGAGGGCTTGTGATGCAAAGTCTGGCATCAAGTATGCTTCACTCAGTTGAGGCGATGTGTTGGTTATGCTCGGGGTTGCACCATGTAGCAGAGGAGATGCATTGATTCTGCTGGATCCACAAATGGGCTGTCAACTCTAGACCCACTTACAATGGTCCAGGACTGGGGTAGCAGCTCTTGGCAGGGTAGGACTCAAAGAAAGAGTCCAGGTGCTGCGGTTAAAGATGTTAGAGCCTGTTGTCCCTGAGGCTCTAGTCAGGAGGCCAGCCACTAGCCCTTGGAGTCACTCTGGGGTCCTGGGTTCAACAGATGCAGGTCCAGTCCTTGTCACTGAGGCAATAGGGCAACAGGCAGCAGGTCAGCAGGGCAGCAGTTCTTCAGAGCAGCAATCTATTCCTTTTCAGCAGCACAGCAGTCTTTCTTCCTGGCAGAGTATCCACAGGTTCAGAAGTAGACGGAAGAGTTGAAGTCTGGGTTCAATATTTACAGTAACAACAAAGAACCTCTCCTCAACATCTTTGTTGTTATTGTTCATTTGTACCCTGCCTTCCTCTCCTTACATGTAATGGTTCAGGGACTCTCTCATGTTCTTGATTGGGTCCAATATTTACACATTGGCCTTCCTTTGAAATGGGAGCAACTTCTAGAGGTTAGCCTTTGAAGTTCACAGGCTTCTTGCATTCCCTGTCTTGGCTCCAAACTAACTACAGGGGGTATGCATCCCTTTGTGTGGAGGCAGGACACAGCCTACTCAAGTTAAGTAGAGTTGTGCCCAGCTCTGCCCTCCCATCCTCTCAGTGACTGCTCATCAGGCACTCCTAAGATTTCTATTGTGTGTGGCTGTCTAGGAGGAACACACAAAGCCCAACTGTCAGCTACACCCAGTCATGTGATACAGACACAGGCTGCAGGCACTGACTGGCTAAAGCAGCAAAATGTCAACATTCTACAAGTGGCATTTTCAAAAATGCAATGTAAAATCTGACTTGACCATGAGATAGGGTTTTTAGTTACAATTCCAAAGACACCAAACGTGAACTTGTTATCTGCTTCCATTTGGAAATTATCCCTTATTAGACTTTAATAAGGTAATTCCTTTGTTATCCTATGGGAGAGGCAGGCCTTGTGGTAGTGAAAAGGGAACCTAAGGGTTTTTCACTACCAGTACATTTAAAACTTAAAAGTTCATGGCCTACTTTGTAAACTCACTGCACCCTGCCCCCTGGGATCTCCTGGACTACCCTAGTGATGACGTATATCTGATAAAAGGAGGTTTGGTCCTGGCCAAAGGTTTATTTTGCTAGGTTGAAATGGCAGCCTAGAACTGTGCACAAAGGCTGCAATGGCAGACCTAAGACATGTGTGAAGGGCTACTTAAGTGGTTGGCACAATCAGTGCTCTAGGCGCCACTAGTAGCATTTAATTTACAGGCCTTGGGCACAGGTAGTGCCACTTTACTAGGGTCTTAAAAGTAAATTAAATATGCTAATTAGAAGTAACCAAATTCTTTTTCATATTTTACGGACAGCATAAAAGTACTTTAGCACTGGTTAACAATGGTAAAGTGTCCAGAGTCCTAAAGACAGGAAAAATGAAGTCATCAAAACAGGACGATTGACGGCAAAAAGTTAGGAGGAAAACCAAGCCAAGAATGTCCGGTCTAACTGTCTCATTGTACCTTTGATGTTAAAAGTGTACTAGCCTAAAACATTACCACATTACAGTTACTGTTTACAAGTCTGTCAAATCAAAGTATGCCTTGAATTATTAGTCATGACATTTTAACAAAATAAATACTGCCAATGGCAGTCTATCAAGTTCCTGACATCCACCTTCCCAAATGGGCCACTCTTATTTCCATGCCAGAATATTAAAGATATGGGTTTAGGTGTTCACGTTCTTACTGCATATCATCAATGATACTTGTCTACATCTCCTGGTGATATGCTTGTGATTATTGTAGTCAGTATGCTACATTTGTTGCAGCCCAAATCAGCACTTCCTACAAAGTTTTCATTCAAAACAGCATGTCAAATATGAATGGTGCCATCTCCTCTGTTAGGCGATCTTCATAATATTGCAAACTATACAATTACATTCCAAGACAGCGTATTTCTCATCATGGGTTCACACTTTCAACAGCGTTTTAAGAAGCCATCTTGAATAATCAGTCTATGGGTATGCATGCATATCACCTTGGGGAGAAAAAGGTAAAACTCACACCATCTAAAGTCTTGTCATCCAGTACTTGCATATTTCAAATCTGATAGAAAACCTGTGCATACGGTGGATTGCTTTATTGAGACTTTGAATATATATATTTATGGTCTGTTCATTCCATCAGTCCTGTACACATTACTCCTCCAGCAGCTTGCCCATATCCTTTGAAATAAAAATACATCTTATATAGACTTCAAATCATTAGAGACCAGACTGTATACATTTAAGTTTGTTGCAGCGGAAGCAGTGTTTTTTTTATCATCTTACGTCCCACCCCAACTTCTATATCACTATTGGAAATGTATCTCTAATGACAGCCCGATAAGTCACTATCACACTGTTAGCAATTTCAAAATTCCTCCGATGGATCTTTGGTAGAGCTAAAGGGACTAAATAATGAAAGACAGAATGCTATTCCCTCATGAGGACCTACAATGAAGAAACAGACTAAACATCAATAGTCATCAGAACCATGTCAGATAATTCAATAAACCCATGAATAAAGACAAACAATAATTCATATCTTATTATTTCTTATTATTATTTCATAACATGAATGGTCAAACACAAGTACATAGATTAGAATGTCATCACTCAGATCCAATGTTACATGCTAAGTTCACAATAAGAAACAACTCACAGCAAAATACATCAACAAAAAGGAATAGATGAGTAAGAGAAAGAGAGAGAGAGAGAGAGACAGAGTAAATCATTGCAAAGACAAATATGCAAGATTATCAGTTTCTCATATGAACCTAGAAATACACATGCACAGCGTGCATTTAGTCTGAAAAGCTAACCCCTCTGCTGAAAGGGTATGGCACAAGCAGCATCACCAGCCGATATTGTGCAAAGTTATTAAGGAAAGTCTTTAGGAATTGAAAGAAATCACACCAGCCAGGGTCACAGGATCAACACGGCATTCAGCATACCACAAACGCGTCAATGAATATTTTCTCACAGTAGCTTTTATAATACATCACACTCTTATCTGCAATAAATGTTTCATTTTCCCTCCTCTCCTCATAGCCTCATTGGACATGTCCTATCGGGTGACAGTCATTTGATTTCTACTTTACACATATTTCTAAACAACTATTGTCTAATTTCTCTTGCGCGAAAGAAAAGGAAGTCCTTCTTGATACATAAGTATATAAATGTTGAACCAATTACACTAGAACAGGGAAAACCTAAAAAGTTAATTCAGAAATTGACTAATATCTGCATTCTAAGGGAACATTTGAAACTTTTGACAGTAGCACGGAAGCACATCCACTAACATTTTCTCTCCTTACCTTATTTTAACAAAAGAGAGAATTATTTATAAAGTCTTTAATGAAGAATAAAGATTTTCTCCTGTGTTTGTCTTGTCTCTGTATTTTGGGAGACATAAATCGCATTCAATTAGACATACAGGATAATCCTCATTATTCATTATTCAATAAGTACTAAACATCTATGTTTCTCAACTAGCAGTTATATAGTTTCTCATTACGTTATTTTCATTACCTAGGGAAACATTTATCTAATTTTCCCTTACACATCATCACATTGTACACTTTGTTTTCATCTTTTCATAAAAGTCCATCTTATTAGTTTTATGTTAATTCACTCTTTCAGGCAGATTACATTGAGCAGATTTTATTTGCAAAAATCATGCTCCATCAAGTTTTAGTTAGAATTGAAAAGAATTGTAATAAATAGGGTACAGCAATTTGGTCAGTTCAAACAGCCAGGACATTGCCAAGGGACAGGCAAATACATATGTGCTGGGGTAGGAGGGTAGAATTAGCAATATGGTTCCAATCAACTTTGTCAATTAACTTACATTTTAGCCTATCTATGGCTGCACAAGAATGGAATATTGTGGCCATCCTCTGCTTTTTAGGATACTAATAACAGAAAAATCACACAGAGAGATGAGTGTACAATTTCAGACCACCTTTTATCTCAGTGTTTTTATTTTTAATTATCTACAAATGTGACTTTCAACGGGGTCCCAAATTAAGCTTTATGCCCAGGTAACAGTACCCAAAAAAATCCAGCCTAATTTTTAGAATAATTTATAAATACACACCTTGTGGTTTATGACCTTGCATTGATGTAGATTTAGGGCCTAATAACAATCTTGGCGGATGGGATACCCCATCACAAATGTGAAGGATATCCCGTCCACTGTATTACAATGGAATTGTAATATGGTGGACAGGCTATCCGTCACGTTTGTGACATAGTATCCCATCCACCAAGATCGTAGTCAGACCCTAACTCATTTCAGAAATTCAGAACACTTTTACAGGTTAAATCTGGAAACCATTGGATTTACCAGGTATAATTTTGGAGAACATTAGGGAATCCTCATTTTGTATGTGATGCACTTGCTAATTGTTTTTTTTTTATTTCTTCATGAGGAAAATATGTTTTCCATTGGAAAAGCCCCTTACTCTACATCACACGAATTTGATGTTAGTTCTGCCTTCCCTCCCTTTCCTGACAAGTAATTTGCCCTTGCCAGGAGTGAATCTCAAACCATTTCCAATGGTTAGAAAATCGTTTTTAAATGTGTCCCAAGACCTTTGCTTTAATAGTCAGGCTATGATTTTAGTAATTAGAACTGATCCCTGTGCGCACTCTTAGTTTGTGTGTTGTTTAAAGTTACCCATTCTACAATTTCATTTAGCAATATCTTTGCAACATCTGTCCCTTGGGAATGCACAAGAGCTATGAAATACGTTTCCAGGGAGCACTCATTGTGCCTTCTTTTCGAAGGGAACCAAAATGCTTCTAAACCATGAATTAGGAATTAATCCCAATCCCCTGCCATATAGTTCACTACAATGTTATATTTAAAACATCTAGAAAATGTACTGAAAGTAAAAATCAAATAATTCCATTGAGATTCTCGTACTGTTTTACCTTCACTTTTTTTTAAATTCAAAAGTTATGGAATTTTATTAACCCCTTCGACGCTCATGACGAGCTCAGCTCGTCATGAGTTACGCCTCTCGTACGCTCATGATGAGCTGAGCTCGCCATGAACCGCGGGTTTTCGAAAAAGTCAGCGCACAGCGGGAAAATGCTTAGCGCGGATGAGGTTAACAGACGTTGACATACATTGCTGTTTTTTAAAATATTTTGTTGAACTTTTAAAAGCAGATTTGCATATTGATACAGAAAGCATGGGTTTTTAAGCATGTTACCTTTTTATTTATTAGTGAGAAAAGAGCTCCTTCGCTCTTGTACTACGGTGAAGGAATCTTTTTTATAATAGAAATGTGTGCAACTTTATTAAAACGTTGTACACAGTTAAACAAGATTTATCAAAATGTCAGTAATTACAATATTACAGTAAAAACTATTTTCCTTTCAGACGATAACAAGTGTAGCTGCGACCTGGTCAGAAGCCGTTATTTACACTATATATCTAATACAAGATCCTGGGCGTGAAAAAATGGGATACATTGGCTAAACATAGTTTTTCTCATTTTCTAATTCATTGGCCAATGATACAGCATTTTTCACCCTGGAGATACCTCTTAAGAGGATGAGTGTTGGAACTCCCCACATTTTTATTGTTTCTGTTTCAACAAGGAAACCATTACCGTCCAGCTCACGTCTACACACCACATTCCTATCTGCATTAGGTGGTGAAGGAGACAAGTATATGATTTCTAGTCAAAAAATACTTTAGTTCTGTCTCTGTCATGTTACCAAAGCATTACATAACAAATTGAAGGTTTATTGAATTTTGGGTAATACACCTGATATTGGTATTATTGTTTTCGTTGTATATTGTTTCCGAGAAGCCAATTGAATGAGCGAGAACTGTATGAGACTAATTTGAGAAGCGATAACATTTTACTGAGATGTTCTGCCCAAATTCCTCTCGAGAATATTGTTTCCCAGAGCCCTAAAATATGATGTCCATTAAACCTAAAACAAAAAACAATAACACTGAACAAAAAAGCATGAACAGATATCTTGTCCTCTTTATTTGTTTTTCATATTGCTTTAAGGCTCCACCAGAATTTTCAAGGTTGTTCTTGGCATTCCATGTGTGGTGTTATAATCTGCTTTTGATTTATTTTTCAACCAATAGAATGCTTTCAATTTGAAATGAACAGTGTGCCCTTTTCCCTCTTGCTTTCCAGACTTTCACATATCAGCACAATATCTGTCTAAGGTGGACCATAACTTGTAGTATATATTCTAATGAAGGACATAATAATGCAAGGTAGACCACCCCAATGTTACACTATTATTGGATGGCTATCTATTTCAACAATGTTTTATATTCAATTCCCTTTTAACGTTGGTCACATTAAGCAACAATTGATTATAATGTACTGCTCCAAATTTGTTCAAAAATCTGACCACCTTTTTTTGCTTGAAAACACTTTTTTAACCATTCTCTATAGACAACTAATCCCTGAATACGATGTCAGTCGGAGTTGCCTCCTACCGACACCATTGCAGATTGGGAACAAACCGACCTCAGGTCGGTGGTTCTGACCGCATTATTTGGATGCAACCACACATGGTGCAGTTGGGAACCCCATTTTCTCAATGGGAGCTTGTGCAGTGGGTGGACACCGCCCACAGCACAAGCTTGCATTGAGAAATGGGAGTTAGAGAACATCTCTGCATGGTGTGGAATGCACCTCATGGTGCCTGCCACACAGTGCAGGGTTGTTCAGGGGGGCACCATGAGTGCCCCTAAAAACAGATGCAGAATGCCAGGGGGGAAGAGGGCACTGCTTGAGGCCCCCAATGTAGTGTTCTGACAGCCTTTCCTTGTCGAAAAGGCAGACATAGAAAGGCTGTCAGAAACCGTCATCATAATCTCGAAAATGCCGTCCTTAAGGGACTATGAGGAGTTTCCGACCGACAGACAGGCTCCTTCAGCCCGTCGTAATTCATCGGTCAGCCCCTCCGACTGCTGCCTCTGACCGTACTCATCCTAATGCATCGGTTGGACCGCAACAGTAGATGCGGTTTGGACCGTAACCGACAAGCCGTTGGTTGCGGTCTGAACTGCATCATAATAAGCCCTATATGTTTTAATAACAATGTGCCCTTCTATCTGATGAAATTTAAAAAAGGTAGATAGTTCATCGGAAATACAAAGTACACATCCTTCTGATTTTGAAATAGCTGCCCAAAACAAACTAGAATTTGCGTGTTGTGTGAACCTGAAGTGATTGCGCACTTTTGCGAGCAATTGGGTGCAAGGAAGTGTGTATTGGGGCAGGTGAACATCATTCAGTCGAAAATGTACAACGACTAGTTCTGTAAGATTGAACCTTCGGTACAGCTACTTAGGCTGGGCTGAATAATAGGTTTTTGTTTCTAATAAAGGAGCAACTCTCGAGCGGTTCCTTTTGTGGACATGCATATTTATTCTTTTTGTGCTCTGCGATCTTCGAAATATTAGAGTCATTTGCATGTTCGAGTATGTTCTGTTTTGAAATAGATTTTGAAATTACTTTGATCACAAAATGAAAGGGATGAGCTGGGAACACTTCTCAAGTAGGAACAGGTGGGATAAACCAATTAGGCAACACTGAACATGCGTTTATTTCTACTAACGTTTCTGTAAAACACAAATGTCTTTTTCAACGTTTCGTT
Source organism: Lissotriton helveticus (assembly GCF_964261635.1). Lineage (NCBI taxonomy): Eukaryota > Metazoa > Chordata > Amphibia > Caudata > Salamandridae > Lissotriton > Lissotriton helveticus. Next base: position 869,425,771 of record NC_136068.1, on the reverse strand, counting down.
AAATGCTAAATCAGAGAGCAGCATAGTGACACCACACAGTGAAGGTGCACAACAAGAATCTGGTTTCAACCTTTCCTTTGACACCACCTCTCTCATCAGCACACAGGCTCTGGAATGGGCTTTCAAACCAGATGGAGTCATGCAATTGAACCATAAAGTAAGAAAGAATACAGTACATCTGCATAGAAACACAGCACTATTTCACAGGCCTCTTCTTTTACTGAAGTGTTGCTATGCCAATACAAAATAATTTGAGGTATTCTCGACCTTTACATGTTAAAGTTATTTTGGAAAGTGACCGTGCCAATTTTCTTCACTGCAACAAATCTCAAATGCGCATAAAATGATGCATCTTAATAATAATGCTAAGTGGTTTTTACTAATCGTATTCCCGTTTAACATTGATATTGGATGAATACCAGGCCGTAGAGGTAGTTGCTTTTTAAAGCGCAGTAAGTGGTAGTTCTTGCTTTGGTCGGCAACAATAGAATTGTGTTTACTTGAGAAAAGTTAAATTCCTACTTAATCTTATTTTAGATGCTGATATGTCAATACGCATTGGAGTGACAGGTAGGCCGGGTCGTCGTTTTAAGGTCATTACTGCCCCTGTTTTGCGGCATCCTAGCTTCCCTGCCTAAATAATGGGGTTTCAAAAATCAGGTATATATATATTATTTTTTTCTTTCAAAAAACCTTTATTGAAAAAGATCAAGACAGACACAGTATATCGTGCAATACCGTAATAAAATATATAGCACGGAAAGGAAAGTCGGCGCTCCAGCATACATTAATATTCATTGACAGTACAGTAAATAAACACAAAAAGAATGTCACAGCTCCAGCTCAATCAAAGAACCCTCCCACATTTGAAAGTGCAGAATGAGCGGGGTCAACAATGAAGGGCAAGGGAGAAAGGGGCAGTGTCGCTCACAGCAGGACAGGAAGGCAGTCACTGACCAGCACCGGTGGCCGCCGCGGACCCAGGGCCGGCGGGAAGCACGGGAGAGGCAGCGCCACTAGGGTGAGAGCGGGAAAGAAGGTAGGCAATCAGAGGGCCCCAAATGACAACTGGTCGGGATCTAGCAGGCATCAAATCCCAAAGCTCTGCCAGGAGAGTGTGGCACCGGGAGGCGTCCTCCAGCCAACTCTCAACCTTGGGAGCCAGCTTGCGACCCCAACACATGGCCACCCTACACCCAGGAAGGACCAGAAGCATCGCAATCAGGCGGCGGGAGGCGGCGGGGCAGCAATTAACAAACCCAAGGAGGCACAGAGGAGGGCCGGGCTGTACGGTTGCACCAGTAATGTCAGAAATGGCGGAACAAACCGCCCCCCAAAACTCCGAAACCCTAGGACAAAGCCAAGCCAGATGAGCAAAATCCGCCGCAGGAGCGGCACAGCGCACACAATTATCTCCGGGAGTGAGCCCGAGCCTATGTAGTTGCACCGGAGTACGGTAAAGCCTATGTAAGTACTTAAAATGGATCAAGCAAAGCCAGTAATTTGGTGACAGGTTCTTTGTCTGACAGTAGAGCCAGTCAGTTGGCGAGATTTCAGTGCCGAGATCAGCACCCCATGTCTCCCGAGCGCGATCAGTGGAAATGGGGGCGGACAGTAGAGAGTGGGCGTATAGTTTGGTGACTAATTTGTGTGGGGACGAGGAGGTGTAAATGAGATCCAGAGCAGGCATGTTGGCTGGGGGTTGAGGAAATGTGGAGTGCAGCTTCCGGGACATGGAACGTAGCAGGTAGAATAGGAACATGCCCTGTGGCCCAATGCATCAGGGAGTGTAAAGAAGGTGTTCTCCGCATAGAGGTCCGCCACTGTCGTGAGGCCCAAGCGCGCCGCACTCCTGGACATGCTGGAGGCCTGGAGGGAAGGAAAATCCGGGTGATTGACTATGGACACGGAATTAGCAGAGAGCAATGGGATGCCGGACAGCCGACGCAGACAAGACCAGGCCCAACGGAGCGTCCCGACCGTGTCGACCTCAGCCCATGGACGAACCGCGGGCGAAAACAAAGCTGTGGACGGAGGCCAGGGAGAAGCTATATCCATCTCTAAGGCGACATGAGGCTGATAAGGGAGGGGTGGATCTAAAAATGCAGGAAGCTAGCCGGGCGCATAGGGCATACAGCTTGAAATCAGGCGCACCCAGTCCGCCGGCAGACATGGGTAGAGTAAGGATATCATGACCTACTCTTGGTTGTTTGCCCGCCCAGACCAAGGAAATGATTAGGGAACGTAATTTGTGGAAAAAGTGAGTGGTGAGAGGGATGGGGAAATTCAAAAACAAGTTTAGGAATTTTGGAAGGACCACCATTTTTGCAATTGCAATGCGACCCGCCACAGACAGCGGAAGATGAGTCCATGCCGATATCTTGGATTCTAGCCAGTCTACTGCATGACCAAAATTTTATCTCCACTGTTCGTCCAGATCCCTACTGAGCCAGATGCCCAAATAGCGTGTGGGGCCAGAAGCCCACTTAAATGGAAAGTCCAGTGGAAATGGCACAGTGGTGTCAGTGAGTGGGAAAAGGACCGATTTGCTCCAGTTTACCTGGATGCCCGAGAGCCCGCCAAATTGAATAATCTTGTGAACGAGAGGGCTAAGGTTCTCTTGGGATGACGAACGAAAAGCATAACATCGTCCGCATACATTGAGACGAGTAAGGAACATGACGAGAAACCAATACCCCTGTGAGTATGGAGCTGCCGCAGCCTGGCAGCCAAGGGTTTCATCGCTATGGCAAAAAGCATGGGAGAGAGCGGGCACCGCTGGCGCATGCCACGAGCGATGGCTATGGGGTCAGAGATTTGGCCGTTAATGCGGAGACGTGCCAAGGGGTTGGTGTAAAGGAGTCTGAAGTTACGTAGGAAGTGGTCGCTGAAGCCCATACGTGGCAAGATGTATAATAAGAAGGGCCACTCCAGAATGTCGAACACCTTTGTGGCGTCTAGCAAGGCGGCCACCGCCAGTAGATCAGGGTTGATTTGGTGCAATACTGAAAAAATCGTGCGGAGGTTGTGGGAGGTCGCCCTTCCAGGGATGAAACCTGATTGATCGGGAAGAGCAATGTTGGGCATAAGTAATAGAAGGCAGGAAGCTATCAATTTAGCAAAGATTTTATTGTCTATATTGATGAGGGATAAAGGGCGGTAGGAGTCGCGATGGTCGGGTGGCTTGTCTGGCTTAAGAAGAAGGGTTAACAGTGCCTCGCGCAGGGAAGGCAGGAAGGAGCCAGAATCAAATGAGTCGTTATACATTGCAGCAAGATGTGGTTCCAGGAGATCGGCAAATGTCTTATAAAAGGAAGCAGGCAGGCCATCTAGTCAAGGGGCCTTGTCTCCGGGTAGACTATTGATGGCTGCCAATATTTCCTCCCTGGTGAACGGTTCATCAAGGAAATTGCGATGGTAGTCTTCCAACCAAACCAATACAATGGAATAGAAATATTGATCAAAGTCCACCCGGGGCGGGGGAGTACCGGCGGAGTAGAGCTGTGAGTAAAACTCGAGGAAGCGGGACTTAATGACCTTCAGAGAGGTAGTCCTGTCCGAATCACCATCGCTCAGGGCCATGACACAGGGTGCAGGGCGTGGCGGGCAAAGAAGGTTGGCAAGAGTACGCCCGGGGCAGTTTCCCTCTCCAAAACGGCACGCCCGGCCCTCCCTGTACAAGAAGGATAATTCGCGACCAGCCTCGTTGGAGAATTCAGTGTGTTTCTGGTGCAGTTTTGCCAAAGTCTTGGGGCAGGGGCTTGCAGCCTCGGACTCCACCGAGCCCATGTTGAGATCGAAGTAATTAGTGATCTCAGTCTGAATGTCCGCACAAAAGATGGGGTCCTGGAGAGCTGTGGGAGAAAGGCGCCAAGTGAAGGCACAACGCGGGGAGTTAGGAGGACGAAAGCGGATCTGGACTGGTGCTAGTCAGAAAAGGTGAGAGCCATGTGCCTCGCATCTGAAAGCCAAGAGAGAGCGTCCGGGGAGGTCAGCCAAAAATCTATACGGGACCAGCAGCCCTGCACGCCAGTAAAGCAAGTGCCCTCACGTGCATCAGGAAAGGAATGACACCAAACATTGTAGAGTACATTGTCGGTAAGAATAGATGAAAGGGCAGCAGCAGCGAGTGGTTGAGATGTATGAAAGCCCGACCGATCCAGAGTCGCAGACAGGGTAACGTTAAAGTCCCCGCCCCAGAGGATTACAGCAGGGCCGCAAGAAGAGATGAGGTGCCAGACATGGGAGAAGAAGTCGTCATCGTCACTTTGTGGCGTTGCAAGTGGGAATGGATCAGGCGAGGTTTGCGGTGGTCATTCAAGCTGCGTATATTCCAGGACCAGCACACTAAATCATCCACAAGTAGACAAGAGTAACAGCGATGTCACTCGGTGCCGGCAGCGAACCCCGCTGTGGAGCGCAGCGAGTATAGGAAGCCAGGGGAATGGAGGGCAATGGTCAGCAACCCAAACAAGGAGGGGACAGACACCATGGAATGTTCCACCGGGGATGGGTCAACCGGGGCAAGGGAGGAGAGGCTCGCACGCACCTAGCTGACAGGTACGGCCTGATACGCAAAACACAGCAAGGGATAATGAGAGCCCAACTCCGGATGACTCACAAGATAAATGTCATATTGAGGAGGAGAGGAACCAGGAGGAGTGCAGGTAGACCTACAAACCAAGCCAAATGGGCAGCAGCGGAGTAAATCAAAGAATACAATGATGCGTAACACATGGAATTAAGAACAGCAGGCCAGGACAACGCGCACGGTACAGTGTCAATGTCAAAACATGCAACAACAATATGTAGCAATAACATGGCAGCAAACTGAAGCCACCTCCTCAATAGAGGAGCAGAAAATCCCACAACCCCCCCACCCCCACCCTGTTCCAGCACAAATACCAGAAACAAAAAAAAACAGGAAACCCATCCACCCCACACCCACTCCAACCCCCCAATCAGGCTGAGAGAACCACCCACCCCGCCGCAGGGACCTAGAACTTGGAGAAGGCGACCAAACATCATAAATAGGAATCATCCCAGTCGGGGCATGGCAGGGCTGGGCGAACACCCCTGCAGGAATGCAGGGTGGCCAAGCTCGGGTTAGGTCATAACATCAAAAGCAGATATTAGGATGATCGAAAGACATAGTCTGTACAAATAGTCATGGTAACTGAGGTGTCTAGCACCAGATTGTGAGGACTTGAAAAAGAAGGGTCTAAATTCTTGGACCATTCGTGGTAGCAAAAACCAGGGCTTCACTCGGAATGGAGTACGATAAACATGCCAAGCTAAAGGAGAGTGGCATCAACAACAACAGTACTCATATGTAGCCAGGAAGACCATAGTCCCCACAGTTAGTCGTTGTCACTTAGGCTGTTAGCAGATTCTTGTGAAAACGCTTGGGGAGAGGATCTGGATTCCTTGTCAAGACGCTTGGCAAAAGCTAGTGCCTCCCTCGGATCTTGAAAAATGAGTGTCTTGGAGCCCTGACGAACCATCAGCTTTACGGGATAGGCCAGGGAGTAGGAGACCTCGTGCTTTTGGAGGATACGTTTAGGAGGCAGAAATCCTCTCCTGGCGGCCTGGACAGTCAAGGTGTAATCTGGGTAGAAAGATAGGGTGTTGCCCTGGTGCATGATGGTGCCCCTGTCGTGTGCCGCCCGGAGTATGGCGCGCGATCACGGAAATTCAAGTTCTTCGCCACAATAGGACGGGGAGGCAGACCAGGGCCAGGGCGCGGGCCAAGGGACCGATGGGCGCGTTCCACGACAAAAAAGGGAGAAAGGACATCTCCGAAGAGCTCCCGGATGAGTTGTTCGACAAAGTCCTCCATCCGGGAGATGTTGGTGGAATCAGGCAGGCCCGTGAGGCGAAGGTTACTCTGGCGAGAGCGAGCCTCCAAATCTTCATTCTTCTCCCTGATTACGGCCAGGATCTTATCCATCTGAAGCAGTTTCTGCCTGTCCTGGGTGGTCGCATCCTCCGCGTCAGAGATCCTGGTTTCCACATGAAGGAGTCTGTTGTCGTGGGAATCTACTCGGGCCCTCACGGAGTCAAGGTGAGCCGATAGCTGATCCAGCTGGGAGGCGATGCCGGTGACGATCAACTTGACCTCATGCATTATTGCCTTTAGGTCGTTGTCTCGACTAGGGGTGGGGTCCAACGCCTTGGCAGATTCGGCACTGTCCGAGCCTGCTCCCTCCTGGCGGGAGGATCTCCGCAGGTCGAAGGTGATCTTAGGCTGCTTTGGGTCTGTTTTCACCATGGCGAAACACAGCACCAGTGGGCACTAAGACACAGAAGGAGAGGACAGCAACGACGATGAAAAAGGGTATGCAGGCAGTCAGCGGCCAGAAATAAAGAATCCAACGAGGAGCCCTATCCAGGATGCAGGAGCCAGGCCAAACGGGACAGGTCCGTAGAACAGGCATCCGCCGCACAGCGTGGAGCGTAGCTGGTGGTTAGGTAAGTGCAAGAGAGTCCAGGACGGCAGCACCACGCCCAGTCGCCTCCAGAAGGAAAGAAGAAGAAGAGGACCAGAGCACACCACAGCAAAGAGAACCCCAGACCGGGGCAGCGGGCGGTGGGTGCCAGGCACAGAACAGCCAAAGCAGACCAGGAGGCACAATCAGGCTGGGGAAAGCAGCAATCAGAGGACCCCAGCTTGTTTTGCAGGTGAGTGCCGGCCCAACCCGTGCCGCCCCAGCACAGAGGCACAGGGGCCCACACGCGCCCAGCCACCACCAGCAGGAAAGGCGAGGAAAAGGACTGGAGCACACCACAGCAAAGAGAACCCCAGACGGGGGCAGCAGGCGGTGGGCACCAGGTTCAGTACAGCCACAGCCGACCAGGAGGCACAGTCAGGCTGGGGAGAGCAGCAATCAGAGGCCACAGCTGTATTTGCAGGTGAGCACCGGCCCCCACACGCCGTTGCAGCACTGAGGTGCAGGGGCCCACACTCGGACCATGTGCCAGAGCTCCAGACAACAGGGGGGGACCGGGGAGGAAGATGGGCCCCAGCAGCTGCCCGCTGGGCCCAGTGGCTGCTGCAAAGTTGTCTACAGAGGTGTCAAGGGGGGGCCAGCACCACAATGCCACGGAGCACCGGAGCAGTAGGCGGGCAGCAGGGCCAGGCCTCCGAGGCGATATCCTGTCCGCCACCCATGCCGAAGCAAGACCCGCAGTCGGGGCCGGGAGCAGCAGGCGGGCCCCCGCAAGGCCCAACAGAAGCGGAGCCTGCACTACGACAATACAGCCCCACATAGCATTACAGCAGGGGTCCGTGGGGGGCAGCGGTCAGTGCACGCCGGGGGAGAGACACCAATGAGGGGAGCGCGACACTCACACAGCCCAGCACCGGCGGCGCCGCACCAACGTGAGGCCGGAGTCAAGGACTAGGCCGAGACCAAGCCGCGACGCCGAGAGGCCAGGCCGCACAATGGGTCGCCCCCAGCCCCACCGGCGGACCCAACCTGGCAGCGGCGTGACTCACCGCGTCGTGGACGTCCGGGCAACAGCAGTCTGCACCAAGGCTCCTCAGCTCCGCCGGCGACGACAGTCCGGGCGGGGGAGCGGGCCGCCGCCCAGCACAGGGCCCCAGTGCCAGTCACGAGACACAGATCTTCGCCGTGGGGGCACTCAGGGACACAGGACCGGTATCGGTAAGTGCGCCGAGGTCCCAGAAGTCCTACAGAGGCGTGGATGTGCAGCATGAGTGGTAATGTATGCATGATAGAGACGGATCTTAGAGCTTGGCCGGCAGAGCCCACTTAGAGAGCGGCCATCTTGCAGCCGGCCAAGCCACGCCCCCCAAATCAGGTATATATTTAGATAGTGCTATATTCAAACTACTTTTCGGTTCTGATATCAATCACTGCTATTTTTTTTTATAACTAAGTCATTTTCATTATTTTACATAAAATGCAAACAGCCGACAGTAGCACCAAAATGTTGATTGTCACTTCAACAAAATCACGTGAAAACCAAGACTCCTAAAGCATCGTTCTAAATAAAGTTTCTCTAATTACCTATAAATATGTTCTTTTTATCAAACATATTATCATCTGTCCCACTTTGCCTTCCCAATCACCGTTTTTCAAAATGATGCCCACCTCGAACTTTCAACTAAATTGTTCCCTCTTTAGAAATGAAGTTTTATCAGAGTAAATGTTAGCAAAGGAAATTGTGAACACTTCCTGTGATGTCATCCGGGGACACCCCACTTCCTGGTTTCGGGGCACTGGGGGTACCACCAGAAAAGAGCAGGACGCACAATTACTCCAGCACCATTCTTCCCTGCTGCCTAGCTGGGCTCCATTCTGACTTAATAGATATTCAGTCAGCTGATGGCAGGGAAACGGTTTGCATAGCCACTATGTGTTTGGCAGTATACTTGCTCTCATCACCGCCTGTCAATCAGTGGATGCGAAGCAGATGTCATAGACGTTCACATTCTGTATGATATATTGGGTAAAAATAAATAGGAGATAGGGTTGAAAAGGTGAATATTGAAAAGCAAACTAACACCTTAAAAGTTATAGTCAGTTTGTGTGGATGAGTTGTCAAACGGTAGCAATTATTAGCAATTTGATGCAGTGACATTTCATGATCAGGAAGTGTGTTTTTACAACACTGCAAATAATTCCATATTGGCTTGGCCCTTTGAATCTCACATAGGTTAACTTTAAATGCACTCCTCAATGTTGTTGCTAAGCATGTGAAAGAGCAATCTACATTGCCACATAAATGAAGCAAATGGCGATCAATAGATTTCAGTCGTCACATGGATCGAGGGACCTAGACCAATTTAAAAGCAAGGTCCCACTTGCAAGAATACACATAGCCTGAATATGCGTACTCTGTTTCTTTGAAAGCCACTTCTGAGTGCTAGCATAGCATTACTACATTGTCCATTTTCAGCAGATTTCAAGCAGCTGCAATCTGGTAATTGTAAACTTTGAAAGGCCATTATAGACTGCTGCCACAGTTCAGCCTAGATGAGGCAAATACATCCACCAATGTGAGTTGATGTTATAAGGGCATTTCTTGCATCACTCAAGGACCTTTTTCAATTTAATGCTTGGGTTTTCTGACTAAGGTGTCGTGTTTATTAAACTTACTATCATGTTTTATAAGAGACCTTGACAATAATTTAGGTTAAGTTAGATGTACTTTACAAGCATATTCGCCCAGGATATTCTTTAGAGGCGGTTGTAAGAGTACTCTGCCATAAATCAGCAGATGGCACATCCCACCCACCTAATTTAGTATTGTGAAGCCCCTGGTATTCGATGTCAGTGCCTCTGCTGTCTCCACCATTTAAAATTCTTCGCTGTGGGCAATGGAAAAATGGGAGGACCAATGGAAAAACAACTGCAGAAGGCCCATCTTATTCAGTGCAGGTATTCAAAAATTGTTTATTCCTGTTGACAGGTACCATGAAACACCCAAAGACCGATATATGCTGGAAAAAATAGTCTAGTGCCTCAGGCACAATGAATTCTTGTTTTACTGAAACACACTACAGCTTTTGGATTTGCTTCTGTAAAACAAAAACACGATGTTTCAGCTGGGGCATGTTCAGTGAAGTTCCCCCACAAACATTTCAGGGGTCTTTAAGTATGGCATTCTTGCCCCTGAGCGGTTGGAGGAGGGGGGGGGGGTCTTTTCAGCTCTGTGGCCCTGATGACAGATTTTCAAGGGTGATATCATTTAGCGGTTGCCATTAAGGTGGATATTTGGGTTCATGGACCTGGAGGTAGTCGATGCTAAAGCACTTGTTAAATATTTATTTATTATGTAGGCATCATCATTCTTGCCACCAGGCCACCTTAGAGTGCATGGTAGTCTATGGACATAGAATGGTCCATGGATATGCTGTTAGTGGATGACGAAATAGCTAGTCACTAAGGCAAAGGACCAAATTTCTTTATTGTTGAATAAGATGGCATCCAGAAAATATTTGCTGTAGGGACCCTATTCTGCATTGTGGGGTGGGGTTAGAGAACTAAGCTGAAGGCTTTAAAGTTACTTCTGGATTTATATCTTCAATGCTACCTTCAAGAATGAGTGCTGTATTGGCTTCTCTGATGTAGGTTCCCAGTGTCCCTGTCTTGTGAAACTAATATTCTGATGGTTTGACCTGTCTACTACTTTTGGTTGAATATGGTTTAAGTGATAGGTTCTCCATTTTCTGACCTAAAGACAGAGTCTGGATGCAGTGTGAGGAAAGCTTCCCCAAGTAACTTTGAGGTTTTCCATTGTAGACTTTGTAAAGAGTACACAGTGATTTAAATTTGATAATTGTGTCCCCTGACACCAAGGGAGTTCCATTGTGTCTGAATACAAGGCAGTGCAGAAGGTACAATTTAGTCTACATGTATGTGTTTAACAAGAGAAGAAGAAATAACAATTGACTATATTATAATTTCTACAAGGTTATTGGGGGGACTAGGACAATAGTGGATGCACTCTTTTAATATAAGTTAACATTAAACAGTACCATGATAAACTTGTTATTACTACAAAGAAATATAATTTCCTTTACTTTTTTAAACTCCAGAGCAGGCAACACCTATCAAATTATACAAACAACATGCAGAATATAAACTGCTTGTAACATTCTGATACCCTATAAACCTTACATTCTTTGACAGGAGAAGACTGATTAAAATGACTATGGCTTGTCTACTCTTGGCTCTCAGTGCTTTCAACTAGCTTTTTGCATGATTATTCATTTTCCAATTACTTCACATCTCCTAACTAGGCCTCAATACTTAAATCACCATCCTGAAAAATTAGCTCCTGGACATCAAAGTTGCTCGTGTGTATACTGTAAATATTTTGCATTGTTTCCAGTCCAGGGAGGACCTGGCCTGGCAGTTCGGGCTGAACTGTTCCTATTGGGAGCAGGGTCAGGACTGATTTGCATATGGCTGGGTCCAAACTGGATTGACATGGTGAGCAAAAAAACAATAGATTTAGGCCCAGATCTCTGTACTGGGGTGAATGTATGACATTGTTTTGCATTCTGTCCATCAATTGTTCTTTTTGCATTTGTCACTCCAAGTGCGACGGGTATGCACAGACGTGGGTCCCATGCTCTCCATGCCACTGGAGTCAAGCTATCCTGGCTGATAAGGGCTGAAAGCACGAAACCAGTCCTAGGATGCTTGTTTCCAGTCCAGGGAGGACCTGGCCTGGTAGTTCGGACTGGACTGTTCCCATTGGGCGCAGGGTCAGAATATTAACTGCTTGTAACATTCTGATACCCTAGAAACCTTACATTCTTTGACAGGAGAAGACTGATTAAAAATGACTGTGGCTTGTCTACTCTTGGCTCTCAGTGCTTTCAACTAGCTTTTTGCATGATTATTCATTTTCCACTTACTTCACATCTCCTAACTGGGCCTCAAAACTTAAATCACCATCCTGAAAAATTAGCTCCTGGACATCAAAGTTGCTTGTGTGTATACTGCAAATATTTTGCATTGTTTCCAGTCCAGGGAGGACCTGGCCTGGCAGTTCGGGCTGGACTGTTCCCATCGGGCGCAGGGTCAGGACTCATTTGCATATGGCTGGGTCCAAACTGGAATGGCATGGTGAGCAAAAAGAACAATGGATTTAGACCCAGATCTCTTTACTGGGTGGAATGTATGACATTGTTCTGCATTCTGTCCATCAATTGGTCTTTTTGCATTTGTAACTTTCTAAAAGTGGCAGTTTCAAAATTGTGACTTAAAATCCAACTTTAACACAAAAGAGGATTTTAAATTACAATTCTTCGTCAAACATGACAATTCTACCTGCTCCTAAAGAAAAGTTATCACTTATTACATGTAATAAAGTAACCCAATGTTATTCTATGGGAGAGCTAGATTGACCTTGAATTAGTGAAAAAGTATTTGAGCTTTCTACTACTAGGACATGCAAAACTGCAAAACTTAAAAATGCTCGTCCAGCTTTTTAGATACAGTGCACCCTGACCAATGGGCTGTTTTGGGCCTTCTCTAGGGGTGACCTAGATGTATTATTAAGGACGGTTTAGGCCTGGCAAAAGGTTTATTTTTCCAGGTCGAAATGGCAGTTTAAAACTGCACACATAGGCTGCAAAGGCAGGGGTGAGACATGGGCTACTTAAGTGGATAGCGCAATACGTACTGCAGGCCCAGTAGTATCATTTAATTTACAGGCCCCAGGCACATTTAGTACCACTTTACTAGGGACGTATAAGTAAATGTATTGTGCCAATAGGATGTAGGATACATTAACCATGTCTAAAGGAGGGAGCACATGCACTTTAGCACTGGTTAACTGTGGTAGGCTGCACAGAGTCCTAGAAGCCAACAAAAAAAGGTTCAGAAAACAGGAGGATTGAAAGCAAAATGTTTGGTGGTGACACTGCAGAGAGGGCCAGGTCCTACAGAAAACATATCTGTTAATATGCAAGATAAACTGCACAGTGTGCTGTCAGATCTGGACCAATTTCCACTAGCCATCACATGCTTTCTTCCACAATCTAGTTGCAATGGAACCTGCATATCTTCACTGCCCTGCAAAGAGCATTTGATGTTCAAGACCCACATACTTCAAGAGAATAGAGGTGCAAAGTGCTGTGTGCCTTCTGAGAATAGGTCTACTGATGTCAAGTGCCTGCAACATGGTATACAAACAATTGCCATTTACACAATGTTTGACAGAGAATTCCATTAATATTTTTGTTGCAAAATGTAATTGAGGTTGTTTGTGTTGATATTACCAGTATGCTATGCTGTTCCAAGCTTTACGTCAACGAAGAAGATGATATAATATATATTTGTTGTTGCATTGAGTGTGAAGATTTCTTTTTATAGCTCCTGTCTTAGCAAGTTTAACAATAGCGCCAAGTTGACCTGGTGGTCAGTTGATGTAAGGTGATGTGATAATGTGGGTGCATCTGTTACTGGTACTTAGAAAAGTGTGGATTATTTATTTAGACATTGGTTGCATTATTTGTAAATGTAAATGTATTGCGACTTATATAGCGCACGTATCACCCGAAGGCATCAAGGTGCTTGCTTAGGGAACCCGTCCTGGTATTCCCCTGTGAGATACCCCGGCAGGGTATCCACAAGGTGAAAGCCAGGCATCCCGCCGCGAGGGGCCGTAGTGGAGATTAAGCAAGCTATTGCCCAGAGTCGCAGAGTGTGACCCCGTGAGTCAAGTAGGCACCGGAGCGAGAATTGTCGAGTCCGTGGAATTTTTGAGCCCGAGACCCGCCGAGGCGGGGAATCGAACCCTGGTCCACGGCCGATCTCAGCTTCCGGGTCTGCCGCCTCTAACCACTGAGCCAAGTACTGTGTGGTGCTGCCTGGTTGTTTTGTCATATGACCATTTCAGTGCAATGACAGTGATATGTATCAACTTCAGTAGGGAGAGATGCTTGAGAAGCTCTGATGAAATTCATACCTGTGATTAAGAATTGAGCACACATTTTGCAGTGATTTACTTACTTATTTAGGTATACCTCCCTGAGATATTTTAATTGCTACATGACATCTATCAGGATGCTTATTCATGCTCTGTCTAGTTCAGTGCTCACTTTGAGCCGGTGGCTTCAGGTGCTCAGCACCAGCACTTAATTGTCAAAAACCGGGGCTTTTACAAGACTGCTCCATGGTGGTGCTGCTTAACATGACTATTGATTGCCTCCCAAGCCATTTTTATAGCTCTGTGGGCCTAGAGTGGGCTGAATTGTGACACTTGTGATAATTAGTAATTGTGTTGATACTTCATCTAGCATCACTGACATGCGCAATGTGTGGTGCAGGCTGCTATTGCCACCTTTTCAAATTAAGCACTGCTCTAGTCGTTATGTACTAGTTGAAGACCCTTTCCCTATTGGCGCTTGGACTGACCCTTTTCACGAAGGGCTTAATCTGCCTTGCTAATATGGTTTTGCCCCACTTCCAATTCCACCCATGTGAAACTGTCCCTTAAAGAACTGTCCTTAAAAGTTGATGTTTATAGTCACCTTTGTGAAGAAAATCTTTTAGATCAAGTATTCCCAGCATCTGAGCATAAGCTTAATTTTTGTAGCGACAATGTGCTTTTGAATAGTTCTCGTCTCTTGCAACAGCATAAAGTGTACCACGTGTGCTCTTGATAAAGCCAATAATGCCAGTAAATGTAAATGTTTTGTACTTGTAAAGCACACAGCTACCCGCAGTGGGTTTCCCGGCGCTTGTACGAATACCGCAAGGGAACCCTTCCTGGCTTTCCCTGTGAAGTGTCCACTCCTGGGCACCCCCATGGTGCAGACCAGGAATCCCTCGCGTTGTGGGGACTAAGCAAGCTATTGCCCAGAGTTGCAGCGTGGGACCCATGATCAGAATAGGCGCTGAGGCGAGAATATCCGGTCAGGGGAATTAATGAGCCCGAGACCCACCGAGGCAGGAATCGAACCCTGGTCTCTGGCCAGAGCTCTGCATCAAAGTCTGCCTGCTCTAACCATTGAGCCACACTTCTCCACACTGCCAGTAATTAAACTATGAACCCAAAACATGTTTCCTAACCTGTTGGAATATTTTGGCAATATGACCTGTGCACTCATGCTAAAGGCTACTCTTCTATCATAATGCTACATTGTAAAGGCCAATACAAATTAACCTTTATCGTTAACTTACAGACTGGTAGCATCTGATCGTATGGAGCTGGATTATCAATCATTGAATTTGTATTCAAAAACATATTATTTTTTGTTAAATGTGTTTGAAAATAATTTTATTATCCAATATGCTTTGCATTTTTGCTTTCAAATAGAGACTCAAAGTAAGGACACGTTGTCAGCTGTGCAGTTTTAAAAAAAACTCTAGGGTCTGACATGGTCTTAGTAGGTTACAGGAGGGTTATAGAAAGTTGAGGTTCTGGCTCATCCAGTCTGGGGATTCTTGGCGTTCAAGCAGAAATAGTTGTACACACTGTGGAAAGTCAGCTTCCTTTGTTTTAACCAAGAAGAAAGCATTTATGACTCAGTTCTAATTTGGAGACAATGGGGCAGATTTATGACGGCCTTGCGCCGCCGGTGCGTCACTTTATTTGACGCAACGGCGGCGCATACAATGCGCCCTATTTACAACGTGACACATCTAGGAGATGCGTCAAGTTGTAAAGCCCTGCGCCATAGGAGGCGTTCCCGCGCAGGGGCGGGGGGGCGTTCCTGCGCAGGAACGCCTCCTAAAGTGGCTGAGTGAAATCTATAAGATTTCACTCAGTCACTTTCAGGACAATGCTTCGCCAAAACCCTGCGCCTGCTTGAAGCAGGCGTAGGTCTTGACACAGCATTGTGGAGATGGGGTACCCCCGGGCCTTGCTGGAGCTGCGTCACGCTTGCGACGCAGCTCCAGCAATGCGCCACCTTTACGGCACAGATGCGTCACGCATCTGTGCCGTTTATGCCCCATGGTGCGCCGCATTATAAATGCGGCGCACCATGGTTGGCGGAGCAGCGGCGCAGGATGACTGGTGCATCCCTGGGGATGCGCCAGTCATCATAAATCTGCCCCAATGAGTCTTTTATGTAACTGATTCTACTGCACCCAGGGGTGAAGTGAATCAATTCACAAAAACATTTATGAATATGGGATGTAGTGCTACATAAGTACTTTTTAACTTACTCTTGCATGCCTAAGCACATTAACCCCAAATTATTCAATTTCCTATTAGAAAACGTGCAAGATGAACAGCCCTTTCAATTTGTACTAATTATATATCAATATTCGTCACATGTTCCCATTTTAGATGTGTTGGGGTAGTTCACAAAGGCTTACAAGTGTATCTAACTGAGAAAAAGATAAGTACTATTTTATGTACTCCAAATGCCTTTGTAAACTGGCCCAAAGTTGTTCTTGGATGACACTCACATTGTTTACTTTACTAATGAGTTTCCAATATTAATTTTTTGCCTATTTGAGGTGCTCGACCTCAGTGCAGGCAAGTCTTGCTTGGGATATGAGATGCTCTTGGCATGTCTCAGTTTGCCACAGACAGGCTGCACTTGATGAGGTTCAGCAGGACCTCTTTCTGGCTGAAGGAAACTTTATGCAAGCCCTAAGGTAGGGAAACTACACTTTGGTTTGACAAGAATTTGTAATTCATGTAATTGAAGGAAACTAGAGCTAAGGCTCATACTGATTACACCTCTGCGGCTTAGTGCTCGGCAATCAAAAGACAAGTTATTACACATTTGGTCAGATCTACAAAAAGTACCTGAAACTGGAATCCATCTTAGACCTAAGAAAGACTTTTAAAATAAGACAATGGTTAGCATGACAGAGGAGATACGTGCGTGTTCCAAACTTTGAAGCGGTTCTCAAGTCGGCACTTGAAACAAAAATCACAGGTTGCTCTTGATGTTGCTTTTTAGTTGCGTAGTCAACGAGGGGCTTTCACTTACTTTGGAGACGTCCAGTTTGCAGTGTAATGGATTATGTGAGCAGTGTCTCCTTCCATATTAGAATGCCTTCATCTCACTTTCATGGTCAAATCGTAGTGATGCTAAGTTCTCCTGCTTCCTCTCTCATCGCGAGAATGGTTGTTGAAACTTGTGCTGCAGATATCACTGAAATCCCATGGTGTGACTGATCACATTGGTGGGTATGATTTAAGATGCACTCCTCGGACAAAAATCACCTATCCCTTAAAAGAATGCAATAGTTAGGCGTAAAAATGGTTACTTATACATGCAAGATGTGTGTCAATCCACAGTGCAGAAAATGTCCAACTAGCAATTAACAGAAAGACAGGCTTGCAGTGGAAAATAACTGTAATGCTTTACTTGATATTAAAGTGGACTAATTGGAATGAGAAATCATGCTAATATTCCGAATGGTACTGAATGTGGTGCACTTATCTTAATCGCACCTTGAGCTCCGTAAGAAAAACATCTTAATGACAGTGTGTGCCTTTTAAAAAAGGCCTGTAGGACCCCATTAAATGGCTATGGTGATATATATATCAGCATTGTGAGACATACATGTCTTTTCTCCACTTTAAAAACAAATAAATATTACCTTCCATTAAAGTTTATTTTGTGCGGTTACTGGTCCTTTCAAGCGACCACAAAACTTGTGTCCTTCAAACAAAGCGCATGGAAAAGTGGTGAGTTCATAAACAGGTACCGTTTTTCAGGTTCAGCAGAAGGCATGATGTTCTCTTTTACAATGAAAGCTTCTAGCAGTTGTTGCATTGGTCATGTTTGCAATGTCTGCTGTAAGAGAGGATGGTTGTTCTAGTCTCATCTGCATCACCTGGTGATAGGTGGCCCATTACTGCTATTTTGATGACTGAAGCTGTTATCAAACATATCCGGTAATGGTCTTATTTCACTTAATACTCCATGTCTTGAATCTAAAATAAATACTATAGACCTTCTTTGATTGATCTCAGGTTGTCTCCCCCTACCATCTCACCCTGATGCTAAATGCTTACTCAGCATTGCTCCAAATAGGTTTAATGTGTCACTAACACTGACATATTTTATATATATGACAACAGAGAGCATGAGAGTTTGATTGAGGAAAAGGACGTCAAACATGTTACTTCATATCTATTTACTGTATGCTCTTGCTGTAAATATTCCCAATGACCTGGTGGAAGGCTAGCATAAAGCTCCAAAACTTGTACGGAAAGTACAAGAGCTGTCCAGACTTAAATGATCTTTTCTTGACTTCTTTTCATTATCTAAGTGACACATTTCCATCCAAAATGAGTTTGTACAAACTATGCTTAAGCAAAAATATAATTTTTTTTTTTTTTTTTTTAACGCGCCCAATCACCTGCAGGTCTCTAAGCGCTTGGAAATCGATGTTATTACAATAACTTGGCTCACTCCTCAGAGAGACACAGCTACAGGCTACATTGCAATCAGGGCTCTTCCGAACAACAAAGTTTTCAATGATTTCCTGAACCGTAAGAGGTTCGCCTCCCTGCGTAGCCCCTCAGGCAGCTTGTTCCACAGCTGGGGGGCCAGAACAGAAAAGGCTCTCCCTCCCTTGGTCACCAATTTGTAGCGGGGGCAGACCAATAGCTGAGAATCCGATGATCTAAGTGTTCTCTTTGGATTATATACTTCCAGACGAGCTTTGATGTAGGCCGGAGCATGGCCGTAGATCGCCTTATGTGCTATACAAAGGCTCTTAAACTCAACCCTCTCTTTAACAGGGAGCCAATGAAGGTTTTGAAGTAGAGGGGAGGCCTTTGTTCGTCTGGGCAGTCCGAAGATCAATCGTGCGGCGTCATTCATTACGACCTGAAGTCTGTTGGTCAGTATTTTTGGGAGGCCAAGATACAAGGCATTCCCATAATCGATCCGTGAGATGACGGTTGCTGCTACAATTGAGCGCATCATAGAATGAGAGAGGAAGGGGACTAGCTTTCTTAGTTGTCTGATGATGTTCGTGCAGATTCCAACAACAGTGGAAATTTGGCTGCACATTGACAGATCACAATCTAGTTTGATCCCCAAGCTCTTTACATTGGCACTGGGCTTTGGGGCTGCTCCAAGCTCTGCAGGCCAATACAGATCACTCCACGGTGAGGTGGTAGATGGAATTACCAATACCTCGGTCTTATCCGGGTTGATCTTTAGTAGGTTTTCCGTCATCCACCCTACGGTATACCTCAGGATGTTTTGAGCTTGAATTTGTGCTGTCCCTGTGTTATCGATGCTCAGCACAAGCTGAGTATCGTCAGCATAATTGAAGACTCTACAGCCCATCTCGGCCAAGGATGTAATCAGAGGCTGCAGGTAGAGATTAAACAGAAGTGGGGACAGTGCGGAGCCCTGTGGTACCCCGCACTCTAAAAACCCCACCTCAGATATCGAGTCCCCCAGTTGTATCCTCTGTGTCCTTCCCGAAAGGAAGGATTGCAGCCACTTGAAGGCCAAGCCTTTGATCCCAAAGGCCTCCAGTCTTCCCAGGAGCAGGTCATGACTGACGGTATCGAACGCCGCTGACAGGTCTAATAAAATCAGGGCGCTCGGTTTTTTGCTGTCAGCCATGCCTCTCAGTTCGTCTAGCACCGAGAGCATCACTAGCTCGGTGCTATGGTGTGCTCGAAACCCCGCCTGTCGCTCATGCAATAAGCCATGGGATTCGAGGTACAGGGACAGAGACTTCAACACATGTTGCTCTAGGACCTTTGCAAGGAAAGGCAGCTGGGAAATCGGCCTGTAGTTCTTTAGGACAGCCGGGTCTGCGCCTGGTTTCTTCAACAGGGGTCTAACTCGCACCTCCTTGAGATCGCTTGGTAAATACCCTGTTTCTAGGGACCTATTGAGGAGAGAGATAATCCGGGCTTCCAGTAGCGGCAGTGCCACCCGGAAAACATTCGGGGGACAAGGATCCGCTGGGGAACCAGATTTTGTTTTACCCATTAGCTGCTCTAGGCTTAGCTCATCCAGCTCAGGGAACTTTGCTATAGAGCAGGGAATAGGAGTATGGGCCTCAGAATGTATAGTGTCACTATTCGCCATACTATTCTTAATTTCCAGGATAATGGTCTTTACTTTTTCTAAGAAATACCCCTGGAAGGTGTTACAATTTATGGGAGACTCAGAATTCTCCTGTTTTCTACTTAGCTCCGACAGGATTTGAAAGGTCTCCTTTTGGGTATTCCTAGCCTTCTGTAGGCGAGACACATAATATTCCGCCTTAGCTTGTGAGATAAGTTTTTTATACAGATGGAGTGAGTCTTTATATTGGTTCTTTGCTATATCCTGTTTAGTTTTCCTCCAGATTCTCTCCCGAGCTCGAAGTTTTCTTTTTTGTTCCCTTAATAGTGGGGTAAACCATGGTGCCTTTTTACCAGGTCCCTTTATTAACTGAGTTTTTTCCGGCGCTATCTGATCAATAGCTCTGTTCAGGCTCTGAGTTAAGTCCGTGTATTCTACATCCATGTTTTTATCTGAATTCATCAGACAAGCTGTCTTCGGGAACACCGAGGTTAAGGTTTTTAAATCAACCTCGATCCATTTGCGGATCCTTCTAGTACCCCGGGGTAGGTGCTTTAAATGGTCTTTAACATTTACCTCACAAGTCACCAAGTAATGGTCAGTCCAGACACAGGGAACCACATCCCCAAGAAGAACATTTGGGTCTGTGGTCCACACTAAGTCAAGAGTATGACCCTTGATGTGTGTGGGTACTTCCACGAGTTGACTGAAACTCAAGGCGGACATAATAGTGTCCAATTGGCGTGTTGGCAAATCCCTTTGAGGGCTGTCCCAATGCAAATTAAAATCTCCTAGTATCACGATTTTCTTATATCTTGTACATAGGTCTGATATGATAGGGGCAAATAAATCATTAAAAAGTGGCGATGAGTTAGGCGGACGATAAATCGACAGAATCACCCAGCAGGAGTTATTTAGGGAGATCTTTACTCCTACCAGATCAGCTAGATCCACTGTTTCTGATAATAGTTTCTCCACTTATAGGGTTTTTTTAAATAGAATCGCTACTCCACCCCCCCGTGCCGACCCAGCGCGGTTCTGCCATATTGCGTCATAGCCATTAGGAAGGGCAGCAATGATGTCCGGCATAGAGTTTTCACCCATCCAGGTTTCTGAGAGTGTCAAGACATCCAGGTCTCTATCCTGAAGTAGGGTGTAGATCTCCACATGATGGCTATGAAGGGACCTAGTGTTCAGACTGGCTATCTTTAGTACCGGATATTGGGTTCTAGAACTTCTATTGTAAGGCTGCAGTATGGCATAATTTTTTAGCCTTCCAATAGTACCTTGATCAAGTAACAGCTGACCATTATTTAAACGGTAAAGCTCTTCCGCCGTATAAGAATAACGATGATCAGGAGTCCGAGCCCCCGAGCCCGCCCGTGCGCGGACGGGCGCAGACGGGCTGGACTCTGGCGTGACTCCGGCGATGATCTGGCGATCCCGTAGCGCGTGACCGCTGCGCGTAAGCATGGTCGACTTAAATACCGGTCTAACGTCCTTGTGACGACTAGACCGTGCAGAGCCTCAGCCCCCACCCAAGATGGCCGCCGCTATGGCAGTCGGTCATGTAGAACGAGTGAAATGAAGCTGCTAGCTTCTCAAATGGCCAAAGGAGCCGCCCCAACGCGGTGTTTATTAATTTTTAATGTGCAGGTAAATGGCGCTTTAAAAACAGAGCAAACAAATCAAAATATTTACCTAACACAAATAAAATCGGGATTATTAAAAAAAATCAAGCTGTAAAGCTCCTAGTGAGCGTAATGCGCTCTCTGCTGTCTTCTGGCTTCAGAGTTTGCCAAAAGCGTGTTTCCTACCTCTGGATCATTCTATGAAAATGGGGCAGAGTCACCCATTTTATGGTCCTGGCTCCTTCTATATTGTCCTGCCAATGAAATAACTTACCTATGTATAATTGGTGTGTTCTTTATTTGGTGTCCACTTTCTGGACATTTGGAAGACTGGGAGGCTAGAACATTCCTTTTCTCACTTTCATTGGCCTAGATAGGGTGGAAACTGGTAGGCAGGTGACACGACTCTCAATGGAGGGGTGTATATATTTTTGATCATGCCCAAAATGTTTTGCTCAACTCTGCCACAAGCAATCTGACAACCATGTCAATCAATCTGACCTGATAGATCTGTAATTACATTGTTTTGAGAGTGAAAGAACTGGCTCTTTTTGCAGCAGGTGTATCCCCAAACATTTTGTCTTTTGCCTCCTATTTTTCTGACTCTGTTTTTGTTGGCTGTAGGATTCTGGGCACTTTAAATTGTGGTTATGATTGGTTGTCCAGTATTGGCATATTTGTTTTACTGGTAAGCTCCTAGTAAAGTGCATAGTAAACTAAATGCTACTAGTGGGCTTGCAGTACTGATTGTGCCACACACATGAGTAGCCCTGTAAATGTGACTTACACCTGCCACTGCAGTGTCTGCATGCGCAGTTTCAAACTGCCATGTCGAACTGGCAAGTGCACCCACTTGCCAAGCCCAAACCTTACTTTTTCTTATAGGAAAGTCACCTCTCAGGTAGGTCCAATGTACCTCCATGGGCAGGGTGCAGTGTATGTGAGAGGTCGGAATTGTACTGGTGTGTGATACATGTCCAGACAGTGAAATACTGTGTATTTCGTTTTCCACTATTTAAAGACTGACTGTCCCATAGGTTAACATGTGAGCTGCCTTGTAACATCTTACAGGTGGAACTTTCCATTGGGACAAGATAGAGAAATGGAGTTTAGGCTTCCTGAACTCAGAATTTAATAGCACACCTTTTAGTAAAGATGGTTTTTAAATTGTGTGTTTGAAAATGCCACTTTTAGAAAGTGGGCATTTTCTTGTTTTACCATTCTGTGTGCCTCTGCTTGTTTGTGTATTCACAGTCCGGTTTTGGAATGACAGGAGTTGGGGATGTGCATTCACTTTAGACAGTCACAAGGGGGGTCGAGGTGTGTCCTGCCATTCCTGGGTGACTCATAGTCTGGCTGAATAGACCCTTCTGCATTCAGAATGGTGGGAGGAGTTTCCACTAGCACCTGAATAGGCTGTGTCTCCTCTGCACAATGCTGTCTCCACCCAAGTGGTCTGGTATAAGTGTATGGCCTTAAACCCCAGAACATTAGATCACTGCCAAAAAGAAGAGCCGAAGAGATGTGTGAGCAGAGCTACCCTTTCTGATGTGTGAGGGGTAGGTTGGCCTGCAGTTTCTGCTTCTATCTGTGGGCAGAAGAAAATTACTGACTCTTTTTGACCTGCTGTGGTATTCTGCTTGAGATGATCTTCAAGGGCTTGTGTGTCCTTGCCTCTTGTTGAAAGTCTCAGGGAAATCAAAGACTTCAAAAGATCCTTGCTGGATCCAAAAGTAACCTCCCTGGAAGGAGAGCTGGGAGAGCTGTGTGAGGAGGGTTGCACCATATGTGTGTGTGGGGGGGGCGTCAGCCTGCAGCTGTTGCTCTTGTCTGGAGTAGGAAACAGGCTGTACTGTTCTGTCAACTTTTCAAAAACTGCAAGTGGTGAGCACTATATTCCTCAGGTGAGCGCTTTTGGAGCATGACTTAACCTGGGAAGGACACCAGCGTGTGCAATCTTATCCAGCTGGTGAGTGCGGGCATGTCAGAGTCTAATGCTCTTGTACACAAGAACACCAGTTTGTGTAAACTCAAACTGTCGGGGAGGCATGAACAGTGATGCAGAGAGGAACCCCGTGCCGAATAGAGGCAGTACTGGGCCATTGCTCACCCAGGCAGCTGCACAATGAGAAATCCCCCCAGCGCAGCCCTATTGCAATGCAGTGACCACTCCTGACTGGCATTTGGTGCAGCCTCCGTACCTGGCCTGGAGCGGGAGGTCATCGGCTGCCCACCCCACCCCATTAGCTTGAGTGGGGATCAACACAGCGTGGGCTGAAATGGATGCGCCGTTGTCTCACGTCTCTTCGTGGACGGCCCAACCAAAAAAAAAAATGTCATCAAGAGGGAAAGTGGTGCTGGGATAGCAGCTGCACCACATGTTCATGGGCAGTTGCCTTTCACTGATCGCTATGGGGACCCAGTGAGGTCCCCCGTGAATCCCTCACATTGATCACCCCCCCTCATTTCATGCTATATATATGGGGGTACTGCTTGTTGATGGTTACAAGAGCAGGATAGGGGGAAACCTCGGCGGAAGTCCCAATCTTGACACCAGAATCATTACTGCATCTCCCAGAATAGGTACGCAGGAGCATCTGTGGCCTACGAGTTGCACAGGAACATGTTCCACAAGAGTACTGACCCTAACCCTGCTATTTGGAAAGCAGGTGTTGCTGGGTCCAAGGTCACTGATGTGCTTAGGGAAATATATTTTTGGTTTAGTACTCCTGATGATGCAGGGTGTTTCATGTGGGTTCCTGCACTCTCCCTTGAGAACCTGAACTTATTGCATAGTACCTATTAGGAGCACAAGAGTGATTTTCCCTATAGCCTGCTTATGAGTCTGCTGGTATAAATATGTGAATGGTGATGTTTTGGTGACAGAATCATGCTTCTACCCTAACTGCTGCATTTTGTATGCCCTGGTGTTGTGTGTCAGGTCTTTTTATGTCTTGCTATGACAGGATAACGAGTGTCAGTTCAGAATCTGCATATTATGCCTAGTGATGACATTGGCTTTCATGATGTGTGCAACCTATAAGTATTTACTCTATTGCACTAACTGTGATGCTATGACAATTGCCTAGTAGGCAAAGTGATGTATGTGGCTGTGGTCTACGTGTTTATATACAATATATGAGATATTTTTATGTAACTGGTGTGGAGTCTCTTTTGTGGTGTATTTTTGTGCCAATGGTGTGTGTGTGTGTTGCGCCAATGCTTTACACATTGCCTCTGAGATAAGCTTGACTGCTTTGCCATGCTGCCAAGAGGGTGTGCAGAGGTTATCTTGCATGTGTCACTCTCCCACCCTGACTAGAGTGGTGGATTCTGCCTGACTGGCTTAGGTGCATACCCTAGCGAACCAGAAACACCATTTCTAACAGCAAGGCACTCTTCTGGTGGATCTTTGCTTCCTAAAATATGAGAGTTGGAAGACAACTTTGTGTACTGAACAAACCACCATGCCCTCTCCAGCCTGCTCTACATTACAGACAGCTGAGGTTCAACATAAGTTTTTCTGATGGATGTATGTTGACGATCAGTCCTTGTTATTCACACAATTTTTTTTAGATAGTTACTGTGTTCCTATGACTTTTGTAGAATTCATTGCTATTGATATATATTTGCAAACGAATAAAGCTGTTCCTTAATTTTCCCTTATACCATTCTTTATACCATTATTCTAATAGACAATTATTTTTTTATTTTTATGATATTAGCTTGGGCTTTAATTCTTTATACTTTTAACTAGAATGCCCTTTTAAATGTTGAAGTCCATGCCCTGCAAGATCACTTTTCCTCTGAAGTCTTGAGCTAATGTTTGCATGCCATTGGTTTGCCTCTATGGAGCCAGATGCTTTGGTAAAATCCTTAAGGCACAGGTAATGTTCTTACCTGACAGAGGGATTTCTTCTAACTCTTCCCTGGCGGTCAGAGGTACAAGAAACCACTGGATGCTACTAAGACCTCTTTAGTGTGTACATTCCTTTAAATATTTCCTCCAGGAGTTGCGATTGAAAATATCATGGCTGTTCCTCTTTTAATCTGTACTCCTTTTATTGCAACAAGAACATCTGATCTTGTTTACCTTTTGAACACATTCTGCCCTACCGCTGAACTTTCTAATGCTTGCAGTTCTGCTATTTTCCTAAATTAATTTGAGAACAGCAAGCAGATCGCAATTATCATTGCACTTTTACAAATGTGGCCTCTTGAAGCCGACAAAAAAGAAATGGCCTTTCACAGACGTTTTTACTGCAGATTGCCAGTGGCATCTCACCATGAACAGGACTGAAGCATCCTTTGATTTTATCCTGCAGAAGCAGTATACCACAGTTAAGTGGCCTTGTGTTCCCAATGCAAAAACAAATTGTCTTAGAATTAAAAGCTAGCTATTTTTGCAAGATCATAAGCATAGCCATAGAGGAATATTTATTTCGTGTGACATTTTGACATCCAAACTTTATTTATAGCTTTCGATGCAACTTTTACCTTGTTATATTAATGTGGGTCAGGTAGAATATGAATGTGCAGCCACCCACCTCCCCAGAGCCTGCTATCTCTATTGAAATTACCATATAGCTTTGCCTTCCTCATTAGGATCCAGATGCAATTCTGCCAATTTGGTCACCTATATTACCCCAAATGATTTGCAGAGCCGCATTAATGATACAGTACTGGTTTTATTCCATCGGGATATGCATGCAGCAATATTTTATGTAATTTTTTTTTTTTTAAGAGATAAAAAATAAATGAAAAAGTGCATACTTTGCTGAGGTAAAGATATTTTTTTTAATTACACGCATATTTGTAGATTTTAAAAGCAGTGAATTCTTTAAACAATATATGTAAATAAACGCCAAATACTTCTGTGAGTCTTAATGATGTACTTATTTTACATGCTCAAGCAGTTTGAAAACTTGAAAGTTTGTTGCAGTGTGATGGCAAATAAAATGTGCTTGATATATTGAACTACAGACGCGGGCAGCAGTGGGAGTACCTGCAGGACGGTGACGTGGGGAGGGGCAGGGTGGGGGGTAGTAATGTATCGATTACGGATATCACTCTTTGAGTCCCCAAGCCCTTCACAAATGTCATTCACTTTCTGTCCCCCATTAAAGTTGTAGACATTGTTGCACTCAGCACCTCTTTGATTTTGTTCTCCGGTAGTTGATTGGAGCAATTGAAAAAAGTAGATACTGGCAACAGCGCAATCATCTCTTGACACAGATGCAGGGAAGTCCTACAGCCATTTTTAAAACGGGCATCCTGTGTCCCAGCAACCGCCCTCCATATTTCAAACACTTGTAAGTAGACATTTCTCTCACGTCTGTTAGAGTAGAGGGAGCTACCTCTTCGGTGCACTCCATGAATAAAAAGACCAAACTCATGGCTTATGCCGGGCATTTTGTAATTCAGTTTGGCAAAGTCATGGGTCATAAAGCTGACATGTTTAACTTAAACTGAATACATTTCATGTTTCATGTCTAAACAGTGTTATGGCACATGCACATGAAATATGATGGGCCAGGTTTGCATGCGTTCCTGGCTTATTTCGCTATTTTAAGATTCAGGCTCAGAAAAGACATGGTGCACAGGAGGGAAGAGTCAGTTCTCATAAACTGTCAATGTGGGACATTATCGAGGTATTTTAGGGAACTGTAAGCTAGCAATGAAACCACTGCATGTGTTTTATGAAGGCAATTTCATTGGCCAGATGAGGGGCATGTTAACAGAACATGACCACAATTTCATGTGGCGCAATGAATTTTAGATTACTGTGATTAAATTTACTTTGTGTTTGATATTATGACATTTTATTGTCATGTGGAAGAAGCTTTTGATATTGTGGGACCCAATTTTATTAAGTTGGAACTTGGTTTTAGGTAGATGTGAGAGCAATTCTCTTCAGAACAAACTAGGGGGGGCCTCGAGCACTCAACCAGATTCAAAATAATATTGTAAAAACGATTCAAAATAATATTGCATAGTTTTGAAAATCTGGGTGCACCAACAGAGTGTCCTGACACGAGACACTCAATATGTCAAACAATGTATGTCTATGTATGTTTAGCCCACAGCATGTCAGTGCATTCCCTAGTTGCCTGGCACAGAATTCCATCAAACATTTAAGTGTTGCTTCTGAGTTCTTTCTTCTTTCTAATAGTGTTGGACCAGACATTTCATAAGAAGTCTTAACTTCATCATTCTTCAAATTATTCATTTGTATTTTTTCAACAGACCATGATCCACAATCAGTGTATCTCGATCCACGTATATATTATCATCAAACACTCCCAGTACATTTTGTGCATTGATTGCACTTCTGCAGCAAATTACACATCTGCAACAATTAAGATACTCATACTTGTAAAGTCAAACTATTCTAAAGAGTTGGCATAATTACAGTGAATGCTTATTGAATACATTAAGAAATTGGGTTACTTGTTGAGGGGGTTGACACACCTAAAAGCAGGAACCACAATCCTTGTCAGGGTGAGGCACAAGCAAACCCCTAAGATCAGTCAGGCTTAACTTAGAGACAATGTGTAAAGTATTTATGCAGCACTTCAACCAGCAATAAAGTAGAAACACCACACAAATTTAGACAAATAGATTACATTTTAATAAATAAATCAAGATCACACCGGCAAAAATCCAATCAGTAAAATGGAATTTAAGATTTAAGTGAAAGTAGAACCAAAAAGAACAAAGTGCCAACTGTGGACGTGTTATAACTCTAGACAAAGACAAAGTTACAAGTTCAGGCAGATGGCGATGGCGTGCGGGCTGGCTACATGGACTCGGTCAGGACCAGTTAGGCCCACTGAACACAAGTCCCTTAAATCCTGGATGCGTAGAGTTGTGGAATCCAGCCTCAAGGATGGTTCTCGAAGCTGAACCAATGCAAGGACCTATTCAGAGATTGGTTGCACAGTGTCAGCTTCAAAGAGTAGTGAGTCTGCAAAGAGCAGTGAGTCTGTGATGTGAGTTCCTGTGGTGCCAGGGAAGAGGCTGTCAACGCGGGGCGTGTGATGCAAAGTCCTTTAGTGAGGATGTGTCTCACACCGACTGGTTCTAAAGAAGGTGAAGGGCTTGCAATGCGGTTCCTGCATCGTTGTTGAGGCTGTCATGATCAGAAGCTTGCGATGCAAGGGCCTGCATTGGGAATGTGTGGTGCAGTGGCAGTTCCAAGGAAGCTGCTGTGTGCGAAGGCGATGTAAAGTCCTTGTGTCAGAAAAGTCCACACAGCAGAGCCAATGTATCGGTTAAGCAGATGGGCTGGCAGAGTACCTTAAAACCCACTTCCAAGGGTCCAGGATGGCAGTGTCACCAGTTGGCAGGGTAGGACTCACAGATGGCAGAGTCCAGATGCTGGACTCAATGTTGCTGAAGTCTTGTGTTACCAAGGCTGTAGTCAGGAACCCAGCTCTTGGAGTCACTCTGCGGATCTGGGTTCAAAAGATACAGGTCTAGACCTTCTCATCCAGGTAAGAGGGCTGCAGGCAGCTGGTTAGCACAGAACAGTGGTGTGGCAGTCCTTTCAGCTGCACAACATTCATTTTTCCTGGTAGAGTTCACATGTTCAGAAGTGTAATAAAGAGTTGGGTTTAAGGGTCCAAAATTTAAATCTGGTGTCCACTTTGAAATGGAGGAAACTTCTAGAGGTTTCCACCTCCCTGAGGTGCCAGGTATCCCCTTCCTTCCTGACATCAGCTTGTCTAGGGTCACAATAGGCTAGTGACACATGCTTTGTGAGAGTACGTTGGCAGAGCCTTTGATGTGCAAGTGTGGTAGGTGACAGCTTCTCCCCCTCGTTAATTCAGAGTGACCCCATTCTGCCATCACCTGTCTTCCCTTTGCCTTACTGTCTGGGAACATTACACCAAGAATAGATGTGAGCTACACCTAGTCATGTGACCCAGGATCAGGCTGCATGCACCAAATGGTTACGACAAGAAAATGCTAAATTTCTAAAAGTGAAATTTTTAGAATTGTGATACAAATTTGACTTTACCATTAAAGAACTTAACCTGTGAACTTGCTCCCAATTGGATGTTACAGCTAATGAAATATAATAAGATAGCTTCAATGTTGTCCTATGGGAGAGGTAGGCCTTGCAGTAAATAAGAACACATTTGGGAGTTTTTCACTACCAGGACATGTAAACCAAAGTACATGTCCTACTTTTTAAATACACTGCACCATGCCCTCTGGGATGTTCAGGGAATAACCTAGGGGTGACTTATATGTATTAAAAATAAAGGTTTGGGCCTGCCAAAAGGTTTATATTGCCAGGCCGAAAGGGCAATTTGAAACTCCACACACAGGCTTCAATGGCAGGCCTGAGACATGTTTAAAAGGCTACTTAAATGTGTGGCACTTAATTTTCAGGCCCAGGGCACACGTAGTACATGTTACTAGGCACTTACAAGTTTATTAAATAGGCCAATTGCATGTCAACCTATTCAACCATGTCTTAAGGAGAAAGAAAACAAATGCTTTAACTCTTTGGTATAACCATCATATGACTCACCAGGTTAATTCAACCAATTTCAGGGATTGAGAAGCAAGAGGACACCACTCATAAAGTCAGCGTAGGTCCATGTGAGACTAATTGGAATAAAAATGAATCTACTTAATGCAAAAAACACATTTTCTGGGAAGCTAATAACATAAAAGACTCTGATAATCATTTATGAAACAATCCAAACTTTCCCTGTGAGCTAGAATTAACAGCAAGAACTCACAAAGTCAGCATTCATTCATGGGCGGCTATTAAAAGGGGAACTATCATTTGATCCTAATATAACCCAGTCAACAATTCATGAATATGTCTCACAAGACTGACCAATTCATGTCAATATCGCTATTTCTAAAAAGAACCACATTGCACCAATGCAGCGACCCACACATTTAACAGAAATTTGATAGAACGCGCAATTTCTTTATCTCCACCTCCATTAATGGCATTTGATGTATCTAGAAAACAAACATCAGTGGTTATTCAAAAAATCTACCCAGTTAGATAAATGACAACGCTTTGCTTTACACAACTGTGCATCAAGTGGTTGAGCGGCTTAGTGGATCACCTTGAAAAAGTGAGATCTGAGTTCTATTCTCAGCTTCAGCTGTTGACCAAGAAATAGTATAATCCTGAGCAAATTACTCGATCACTTTTAGCCCTGATTTGTAAAATATGTGCTATAATTGTGAAAGAATAACAATATAACATGTAATAAAAATATATAGAATCTTAAGAAATACATTTAATCATAAATCATGACACAGCCCAAAAATTCAGCTGCGCAGTGCTCCATTGCTTTGCAACTAGATTTGCACTATATAAACATCAATAGATAAATGTCAATGTGAGCAATGTAATGGCCCAACATTAGATTATTCCTGCTACACAGATTATATACAGAAATCTATATGAAGTTATTTAAAAAAAAATCTCTGGTCCCTTGGGATCAGATTTGCATATTAATTTTATGAATAAATCAATTTCTGTGTGTTGGTCTTTAAACCCTTGGCTAAGCATTTGCTGTTTAAGAGGATAACAAATAACAGAAATACGTTTTACTCCTTAACAAAGATACTGCTCCCATAAGCATTAAAATCCAACAGTATAAGATATTAATGGAAAATAGCAATCACATGAAAAATATCATAGTATTTAGAAAATCATCATAAACACTCTGCAAACACTGTCTGTTACAATAATTAACTTTAGTTTACAGTGCTTTACAAAGCCATCAAGTTGCATCTGATAGAGAAACAGCCTTTTAGCATTCAATTGTCAACCAGGAATACTATTTTCGCTGGTTGGGCTTGCCCATAGGCCCTTATTTACATCTGCCTTTCTTTCTGTGCATTTTAATTCCTGGTAAGCACCCCAGAAATAGTTTATTCTCATCTTTTCTGCATATGTCTCACAGTGCAGCAATTCATTGCTGATAAAATCTTCTATTGCTACACCTCTACTGGATTCCGTGAGGAGATTATTCATGCCTCACCTTTTATCTAGTCGCCAACATTAGAAGCATATTACAAAACTAGGGGGGGGAGTCGGCGACTGTGTTAGGGGCAAAGGCTTGGAATTCCATGCCAAGCAAACTAAGATCAATGGAATCTGAAGGACAGTTCCAGAAGGCCCTAAAGACATGGATCTATGGAACATCTGATGAATCTTGCATCACACTCATCTAGATCCTAATTCTTCTCTGCTGAAGCACGTTATCTGGTAGCGCCAGGAGGCTCCTTGGGGAACGACAGTTTGCGCGTTACTAAAGCCACATTTCATTTCATATTATATCACTCCTCCTGCATTTTTCACACTTGTTGTACCTTTTTGAATTATAATCCTATTTATTCTTCAATATTTAACATGTTTTGGATTACGTTCTCCACAGTTGCTTTTGTTGTGTCCAGTATGTCTAATGCATCCAATTATTATGGTAGGCAATTAAGTAACCTGTGATAGTGTTCCAAATTGTCAGAACATCACATACGTACTTTGAAAGTCATCTAATAATAGCTACAGGAACCACAGTTTGCCTTTTTTGTACTTTTTATACTCATTTTACGGCACAAACCCAAATATGAAATGCACCACATTAAAGTACAGAAATCTGTGCATACACACCAACACGAGACCCCTACAAAAAATAAGAATGTTTTTTGCAAGCCACTGGTTTGTTCAACTCATAAAGATATTCTCTCTCTAATTGAATCTTCACAACGTAGGACTCTTTTCTCCTGTGTATAATCTTCTCCTGTAATAATCTCATGATATTTAGGTGACTAATCAAGGCTAGAGTGTACCATCTGCACCTACACCTCTAAATGTGTAAGGACGCTAGCCACATGAAAGTTTCCTTCATTTTCTAAAGTCCATGTTTATAATCCTTCCTATGAAGGTGAAAACTGCTTACATCATTCATTTACAGTTGTACATTGTACCTAGTGAAATGTTAAAACCTGTCACACTTTGTATACTACCACGTACAACCAGAACTGAGGGAAACAGACAGGGCCTTATTTATGGGCTTGTGGCGTAGGGCAGTGCTGCAGGCCTCCCTGCTGTGTTGCCCTACGGCAAAAGGAAAGGGCAGGAATGCACTGTATCTACATGATATGGTGCATTCCTGTCCTTTTCCCTTGCGCCGACGCACAATGGGCTGCCGTGTGCCAACACAGGCACCTTTGCACCAAGCACCTTTGCACCATGGTGCAAAGGTGCCTGTTTGCGGGGATGATTGGTTTTGTTCAGGAAGGGACCATTCCTGCACAAAATCAATCCATTGAGGTGCTTTCCTTTGACTGTGTGTGCTGCAGGATGGAGCACAGATAGAAAAATGAAAGCACGAGGAGAAATGTTTTAATTTCTCTTTGTTGCGCCTCCCTAACGCCACCCCTGGGGTGGTGTTAGGGAATCACTGACGAAATATCGAAGGTCAAAAAAGCGACCTACCAAAATATCGGAGCAAGAATATCGATGTCAAGAATATCAACATCCTATCTACAACATGGTAAGTACAAAAATATTGAAAAAAATATGTTGATGTCAAAAATATTTTTATTAAAAATATTGTTTTTTTGGTTACAAAAATATGTAAAATAAACTAAATAATACTTATAAATAAAATAAACATAGTTAAAAATAATGTATAATGTTTAAAATTAATAAGTATTATATATAATTTAATAAAACATTAATTAAACATATACATATAATATATAATATATATACTTACTTAATAATCAGTTTTAATAATTATTTTAATAACTTATAAATTATTTTAAAAAACTTATTATAAATTACAAATACATCTATACACATAAAACAATACCATAAATAAACATTAAATAATTATGTATAACAAATTAAAAAAATTAAACTTACTTTCAATATTTTTTAAATTAATTATATACTACATTAGATAAAATAATACAAAAAATATTAAATAGCGGCGGGAATAAAACTACTATAACAACTTTTTTTTAAAAACAGTAAGGAAAATGTTGGATAGCGTAGGTATTAAAATTACTATTCCCACTCCAGAGAGTGGAACAGTAGAGAAAGTGTTGGATAGCATAGAGGTATACATTACTATTTCTACTCCAGGGAGTGCAACAATAAGGAAAGTGTTGGATAGTATAGGGATAAAAATTACTATTCCAACTCCAAAGAGTGCAACAGTAGGGAAAGTGTTGGATAGCGTAGGGGTAAAAATTATTATTCCTACTCCATAGAGTGCAACAGTAGGGAAAGTGTTGGATAGCGTAGGGGTAAAAATTACTATTCCCACTCCAGAGAGTGCAACAGTAGGGAAAGTGTTGGATAGCGTAGGGGTAAAAATTACTATTCACACTCCAGAGAATGGAACAGTAGGGAAAGTGTTGGATAGCGTAGGGGCAAAAATGACTATTCCAACTCCGGAGAGTGGAACTGTAGGGAAAGTGTTGGATAGCGTAAGGGTCAAAATTACTATTCCAACTCCATAGAGTGCAACAGTAGGGAAAGTGTTGGATAGTGTGCAAATTAAAAATAACAGAGTTATAAATAAAATATATATTTTTAATGAATAATGAATTAATTATTAAATAACTCTAAACTATTTACTAATACCAATAAATTATTATTAAAAACATATTTACCAATGTATAATTAATTAACAATAAATGAATAATAAATGCCGATAAATAATAAATAATACATAATAATTACCAAATAATAAATATTGAACAATAACATATTTTTATTAACAAACACATAATAATTATTACAACCTAATTACCAATTAACAAATATTGAACAATTAAATATTTTTTATACCAAAATATAATTATTATTAAACATTAATATTTAATAATATTTAATTACAATGTAATGATAAGGCAACAATACATTAATTTTCATAAACAAAAAAATTATAATTTAGAAAAATTACCAATTCATAAGTAATGGTCAATAAATTATTTATCAATACCCAAAAATAAATTTAATAATTACTTAATTGGATTTCA
The DNA here is from genome assembly GCF_964261635.1 of Lissotriton helveticus. Lineage (NCBI taxonomy): Eukaryota > Metazoa > Chordata > Amphibia > Caudata > Salamandridae > Lissotriton > Lissotriton helveticus. The sequence continues at coordinate 869,391,604 of NC_136068.1, read as the reverse complement.
ATTACTTCCAACACTATTCCCCTATAAACACACAACACACTCCAATAATAAAATAATAAACGAAACATAATTAAACAATTAATAAAAATGAATTACCAATTAATAAAAATGTATTACCAATTAAGGCTTAATTGACAGTAATGTAATTATCAAAACCAATTAATGAAAATAAATTATTACTTGATTACAATTAAATTACTTCCCACCCTATTCCCCTATAAACCCAAAACCCGCTACAGAACTAAAACACAATTAAAAAAAATATATTTAATAATTTCTAAAAATGATGAAATAATTTACTATAATTAAATTACTTCCCACCCTATTCCCCTATAAACCCAGCAACCCGCTACAGTACTAAAACACAAAATTAACTGAAAAAAACATTATTAATGTATACAAATTGCATACATATATTTTAAAACCAGTAGAACACTTAACGAAACATATATAACACATACATATTAAATACATAATAAGATACATAACAATAATATAAATATCGATATTAGTAACATAGATATTAGTAACATCAATATATTTGATATCGATATTGCTAACTTTGATATTACTTACATCGATATATTTGATACCCATATTACTGACTTCAATATTACTTACATCGATATAAAAAAATTGATATTACATACCTTATGGTCGATATTCTGTCCATTGATATTCTTAACATCGATATTCTGTCCCTTCGATATTATCACCTCGATATTAGTGTAGGTCGTTATTTAATTTTTGATATTTTGACTGTTCACCGGTGTTAGGCTCAGACGCATTCCCAGGCTTACGATGACTCGTAAATCTGGGAATGTGTCAGATTCCATGGGTGTTACGTGGGACCATACACAGCAACACCCGCCAAACGCTCCTTTCACTCAGTTTTCTGCATGAAAGGGGCACATATTTATAAGGCCATGAAAAACGATGTAAAGTGGCTTTACGTGGCCTTATAAGTTTGCATTGGCACATTGCGTGACCGGGTCGTCAAAAAAGTGACTTTCCGGGGGCGCAAAAGTGCCAATAGGGCTTCATAAATGAGGCCCGCATTACTTTAAGTGGACTTCTGTTGTTTATTTTTATGCAATCATTTTAACACATGGCAGAACATTCAGCTTGTAACACATTTGGATAGCATTACAAAGTATACAGTTCATCAGTGGTTCTCTCAAGGACTCTGTTGAAAGTCTGACAATAATATACAACATTGTGTGTTTATTTTGGGTAATAGTCTTGTTTGCCTATACAGATAAAAAACCAGATTGGACAGGCCAGATTGAAAATGTGATACTTGTTTTGCTATCTTTGCACTTTCCTTGATTCACATGCAATAAATCATAACTGTGCCTAAATGATTAAAGATGAACTGTGGAGAGACCATCGGTGCATTTCTAAATAGGCAGATTAATTACAAACCCACAACAATGTTAATGGTGTTAACCTCGCCATCAGTGAGGTCACTGTTAAAAACTCTATTTATCATCTCATGGTGAGTGTGCTTACATGATATTGAGATCCTAATTGATGTCTAATTTATCCCGGTATGTATTGCTTGTTGTAGTTTTTTGATTTGTTATAACAAGTGTCCTAAATGTTAATGGTGTTCAGACAAAGGCTGTGAGGTAGGACAGCACACTAACAGCTGTCAGAAATGTTATTGTCCAGGAAAACAAGAGAATATCTAACTTAAAAAACAATGGTAGAATGTACGGAATATTGTTCTTAAAGCTGCATCTTCCTCTTTCTGTCATTGGAATTAAGAACGAGAATTAAAAAAAATTCTTGAGTAAAGTTCCCTTTGAATACATTAGTAAGAACACGGGACTGAGATTTGAAAACGCAAATTATAATAACTTTTGACATACAGTGAGAGGACATAACCAATCATCCAATCATCAGAATAATTACGTATGTCCATTGTTAGTAGCCAATAAAAGAACCCGATTTCGAAAACTCTTTTTACCTGACAGTTTCAGAAGATTTAAAAGGTGTGCTTTTGCTGAAAGCCCAGAAAAGTTTCAGTGCACTCAGTAAGGAAAATACTCTTTCTGATAATTTTTTCAACATCTCAAGTAGCTTGTTCACTTCCGCCCGAATGCATATATATCTCGGTCTCCTGTGGTTAATATTTAGCTAGTCATGCAGGTGAAGCCTAGTATACACATTGCAGTCATGTAAGCAAATGAAAGTGAGATGTGTTAAAATATTTTTGCTCTAAATCATATCAGATGTTCTTTAAATGTATTGCTTTTCCTTATCTAGAAGTGGAATGAAAGTGCAAATGTATGTTTGCATAATTACTGAATAGAGTGACAGTACTAATAATGCAGAGGTCCATTTGACTCTGGTGTCTGCATCTTTTCTATCGACAAGAAACAATTCTGAGGCAAAATCACAAAATATTTTTGGCTGGCTGTATTAGAAGTTCTTGATGGTAAATAGACCTGAGCTTGGTGCAAATCTTTTACCATTGTATCAGGAAAGCAGGTGTCAACATACAACAAGAATATTTCCTTTGTTCAGGTAGACATGCTACAGTTGATTTTCTGCAACAACACAACATCACAATACCACAATGCCACATTACAACAAACTGCACAAGACATGTCACACAACAATTCAACTTACAATACACATCACAAATAAAAATGCAGCAGTGTCAAAATACTTTCGCAAATAAAGCAGTTCAAAAGAGCACACCAATATAATATAACATAATGCCAAAAAGAACACCATACAGCATTAAAATACAGCATACAAACAAAACTATGAACTCAGGAAATCAACACTGTGCAAAATAACCCAGCTGTACAGCAACAAAAACTCAAATACACACCAACAAAACAACACTGCAAACACAGATCAATGAAAACACACTTTTGTACCAATAAAAACGCGACAATGTAATTGCATTGTATTTTTGTTTTGTATTGTTGTTTTGTTGTGATTGGGTACTGCTAGGTCATTACTTTGCAGACTTCAAGAAATGCTCCTGCATTTCTGAAGGAGAGCAGCTTTTTTTCCAATGGCAAAGGTGGTAATATATGACTGCTCCAGCTTTTCATGTATCTAAGGCATCAATCAGGCCAAACCAATCACATAGAGTGTGCCTTAAATTAGCACTTCACTTACTCCTTTAGATGATGCGGTCATTTCAATTTTTGTTAAGAACACTACATATTAACGGAGGCATACTGCCATGCAGCAGCAAATCCGCAACAGTCTAGCAATCAAAATAAAGAATTTTCTTGTTCAGAAATCTTACACGACAAAGACGGGTTAATTCTCCCAGTCGTTGACTTAAATACACTAACCCGTATATGATTTACTCATTCCAAACATGGCTTTCTTGGCCTTACTATTAGCATAAGACACACCGAGAAAGGAGAGAAGCTAAAATAAGAAAGACCGAATTACAGGAGAATGAAGTACTCCATTAGTATGATTATTGAGAGAAAGTACTAGAAAAACATTTGCTAGAAGTAACTAGGTTGAAAGGTATTTCTAAATATGCTCGATTTTTAGCACATTATGAAAAGTAGGCTGAACATCATACTGTGTTAGTCTATTCATGTTGTCTAAGAAAAGAACATATTCCTCCACCCTCAGAAATATAGTTTGCCTTTTGAACTTTTAAAAGGTAAATATAAAGGTAAAATATGGAAGTGGGAAAAAACCTGCTTTTAGAAATCCACTGGGTTAGCAGGGGGTGAGGGGGAGTAGCCAAGACATGCCTGACTAATGATAAACCTCCGCAATAACAGGTCGAGGAGACCCTCCAGATATTAAACGATCATATCTTAATGCACTAGTTTCTCACCTTTTGACAATGTGGGCCAAGAAAGAAGATTTCCTCCTGAAACGTGAATGGAAGCTAGATAATGCAGCAACACACATAAAATCACAGGTACAGGATAAAGAATGTAAGGTCTAAACCAATTTATTAAAACTTAAATAAAAGTAAAACCTAAATAAACAAAAGAAGACTTTATCTCATTATAGCAACAATGAACTATCGAGTATGGTTGGTTATAAATGGGGGATAACCATTTAGAATGAATGTCATTCAAAGCAATTGTCATCATGGACTACTATGGCAATTAATGTATTTCTAGTACAATGTATGTCTATGATAATGTATGAAAATGTTAAAAACAAGTCTCTTTTGAATTTTTAGACAGGGTTTTGGTGAAAGGAACACCCAACGTTTGCTCAATGCCAAGTAACTCTAAACATCAACTGTAGTTCATGTTTTGTTAATCTTGCATCTGAATGGTGTCAATGCCCTTCTCCACAGCCTCCAGAACTTAACATTGCTCCACCTTAAGGGCATCATACATGTTGTGGTAAGATTCATCAGGGGCCTGAAGAGATATGACCAGATCATAACCACCCTGATATACCTCCACTTTCCCTCCCAGCTAGCTCACACCATCTTCAAAAGTAGCGGCATCATATACGAACCGTACTGTGCTCTAACTTATAGGATTCCGCAAAGAAAGCATATCTAAGGGCGCTTGTATCCCTCAGTCCCAGGACCTAACTTGTTGGTGAGAGACCACTAACCTTCACTCAACCCAATAGGAAGGAAAGTGGGTTTTTCACCTGCACAATTAGTGTGAACTACCCTTCCAGGATCAGTATAAAATTCAATAGCATTCCCATGTAGATCAGTGTATGCTGAAATCGATTAATTCCATCTATGTTAGACAAGGGCAGCTGTTTACAACTGTTGTTGTATTCAAGTTGAAATGGTCTAAATAATAATTATTGTTCTGCTTAATATAACCCTTTACAATCACTAGGAAATCATTTTATCAAAGAACAGAACAAGTAATCCGTACTTCAGTCAAATGACATGTAGGTTTGGAGTCAGCCCTATGGCAGAACCAAAAAAATATTACTTTTTGAAACAGTAGCTTATCGAAAATATTCACAGTAATGTTTATGTGACAAATCATGAAAATTGTCTTGTTTACAAATGTCTAAACAATCTTATTTTACTCAAGTCCCCAAGACTAATTTCTGGAATGCAAACCATATTATGTTCATCTGAAAGTAAACATTTTAGCCCCTCCTTATTTTAAAGATCATATTTAATTGATGTCTAGGGTGTGCATTTAATATGACATAATTGTAGACACAATAGAGACATGTGACTTAAGTCTTCTAAACATTTGAATTTGCTACTGTGGAATTTCCACAGATGCTGATATTACTTTTTAGGAAAAGGTTAACTTGTGTCATACATTTTTGTTTCCTGACACATAGGAATCAGAAACTGTTGACAAAATATTGTGCCACTGACCTGGTTATGGAAGCACGTATTGTAACTGTAATTGTATTTACCTAGTGCTTACCAACCCTGACGAGGCATTGAAGCACTTTATGGTGATTAGCACACTACTCTAGAACTCAAGGTTAGTGGCTAATCCAGAGGTTATTGTTACTTATTGTGGTTAGTCGTGCTCTACATCTAAAAACGCATGCATTTATTCCATTTACTTTGTGATAGATTATACAATCCCAGTTAGGTGTGATCATTTGTGGGGACTAGGGGCCAGATGTAGGTAAATCTGATTTACCGACTCTAGAATACCGAATTCTACCGATTCGGTATTCTATATTCGGTAAATCAGATGTAGGTAAAAATTCGGTAATTTTTACCGAATCTGTATGATTCGGTAATTACCAAAACGGTATTTACTGATTCGGTAATTGCCATTAATTCCTATGGGCCTACAGGCCCATAGGAATCAATGTCAATTACCGAATCGTTAAATACCGATTCGGTAAAATTACCGATTTTGCAAGGGGGACAAGGTGTCACTTTGACACCCTGTTGCACCCCTGATTTTGGCTTGTGTGCCAAGTAACACACACATACCCTTAGGGCATGTATGTGTGCCACATGGCACAGGCGTACATGCACAGATGTGCATGTATACAGGAATTCGTTATTTACCATGAAATAGTATTTCATGGTAAATAACGAATTATTAAGGGCCTGTGGCACTGTTTTCAGTGCCACCTACATCTAGATTTACCGATTCGGTAAAATTACCGATTCAGTATTTTACAGAATCGGTAAATTTACCAAATCGATAAATTTACCGATTCTGTAAATATTAGGCCCACTACATTTCGATCACCAAATACCGGTCGGTAACAGACTAAATCAGACGTTACCGACCGGTATTTGGCGACCTACATCTGGCCCTAGGTGGTTACAGGTGAATTGTTGCTGAGATAGGTAGGCTGGTGGAGATTAAGTAATGTTAGGATACAGGGATAGGGTTTTAAAGAGGAGAAATGAGGCATCAGCCAGTTGTAGAGTTCTAATAGGAAGGATTACGGCAGACAAATTCAGACCAAGAACAGTCTATACTCGGATATAGAAGTCATGCAGAGGATGGCTTGTAAGGAAAGGGTCACTCTGAAATAAGAAAGATGAATCAAGCAGGAGTAAATCAAAGTCTATATTTCAGGAAGGATTTTAGTACTAAAATGGCAGAAGGATTTCTGAGATAGCAAGTGTTGGACCTGGGCCTTTCTTGAGGGTTATCCCCATCTTTTTGCATTCTTCCTATTTTTCTGACCTTCTTTTTGTTGGCTTTAGGACTCTGGGTACCCCGCTGCTGCTAATCAGTCGTAAAGTGCATATGCTCTCTCCTCTAAACATGGTATGATTGTTTTACACCAGTTTGGCATATTTGGTTTACTTGTGAGTCCCTTGGAAAGTGGTATACTGTTAGACCTTGCATCTTTTGGTGTGTTTCCTGTGTCTTTATGCTTTCTAACCTCTCGGTTTTTACTCTTTTTTTTACTGGTTTAGTGTAACTGCGCTCTTTCTCACTGCTGTTCAGTGTGAATGTGCAAGTGCTCCTATTGTAAATTGTATTATGGATTGTGTTTCCATGATTCTCATATTTGATTTACTGGTAAGTCCCTAGTAAAGTGCACTGAGAGTGCCATAGCCTGTAAATCAAATGTTATTAGTGGGCCTGTAGCACTGATTGTGCCAGCCACACAAGCAGCCTTTCAAATGGCTCTGAGACCTGCCACTGCAGTGTCTGCGCACAGTTTTTACTGCCATGTCGACTTGGCAACTGAACCCACTTGCAAAGCTCCAACCTTCCCTTTTATTACATGTGTGTCACCTCTAAGGTAGACCCAAGGTACCCCTATGGTCAGGGTGCAGTGTATTTAAAAGGTAGGACATGTACGTGTATGAAATGCCCTGATAGTGAAATACAGTATATTTTGTTTTTCACTGTTAAAAGGCAATCTGTCCCATAGAATGGGAATGGGAAGTACTGGGTATCAGTTTACAAGTACATTTTCCCATTGGGACAAGATAGAGAAATGGAGTCTAGTACGCCTGAACTCAGAATGTAGTCGACTTTGGTCAGCGTGGTCTTCCCGCTACGGGTGGCACCATTTCTTCTGCATTTCTTAAGCAATGGCCTGCAAGACCTCAGAGGGCTGCGGACATGCAGCGTCTGCCGAACCACTGGATTGGTCAAGGCAGTCTGCATTCCCGAAGCCACCCCGCGTGTTCGTGGGTGGATCTGTCTTTGCTCGTTTTCAGTAGTGATCTGCGAGACCCCAAAGTGCTCCGGACATGCCACCTCATCAGAGAAGCTTTAGGATTTCAAAAGGCTGCATTAGTCACCAGCTGCTCCACTGAGCAGCTGCCTGGCTTGCTTTACACGCTTGGGTTGGTATCTCCGTAGAATTTGGCAGTGTGTGCCCCCTTCCCCAATAATGACACATACTTGGGGGTTCTTGGACTTCAAATAGAAGGAAGGGGAGAATCTTCAATGTAGGTCCTGATCCTGCTTCCCCTGACACAGTCAATAACTGTATTCCCTGTAGGAGGTGCTGGTGCACCCTACACTTGGTTTGCAATAGAATTTCAGTATAATGAATAAAAGGAGCACAGGTGTGCTCTATAGTTCGAGGGTGATTTATGCACTTTATTCATTATCTGCTGCATTTTATACCCTCAGTGTTCACTGTTGAAGATGACGAATACTAATAATGTGACTGAGAAGTATGCACAGTAATCAATTGTAGGTTAATTTTGCAACTATTCTAACAGCAAGCGATCAGTGATTGTAAGCTGTAGAAAGAAACAACATTATACATAGTGCTCCATAGCAGGGGCAGACAGCTTTAACATGTGAGTCTGAGTGTTAAAATCATTTAAACAGTTAAGGTTCCAAGCCTGCTGTATGCCAAGACTAAGACAGCCCTTTTAAATGTAGTCTGGAGTATCCCAGCCTTGGTACTGGATTTTACCCTGCACAAGGGTAGTTGGCACCAAAAAGGAAATTGTCTCATTTCAAGATCTTTCCCCACGGATCAGTAACCAAAGATTTTTTCACTCACTCACTAAAAATTAGTACATTTGTCACTGACTGAGAGTGTCCTGGCAATCGTCAGTAAGATTTATGCTACCTAATCCTATCCAAGTGTATCTTGAGGGTGTTTGTGGCCATTGTAATATATGCGTTGCAGGTATATGCACAGCACAGTGATGGGGGCCTATGGGTTTCATTTTGAAAGCCCCTGGCCTGTTCCTGTGCACAATATGTGGGTGATGTTATTTACCCAGACGGGGGAAGTGTATCATTAGTGATGCAAGAGAGAAGAGACCTAGACAGTGTAGTGGGGACAACGGAGACAAAAAAATCAGTAGGGACTTTTTCAGCTAAAACCACCATGCTCTTTACACACAAAAATAAAATAAAGGTGTTTCCTGCTTGATAATTTCTGTTATGCTTACTGTTGGAGACATGGTCTCACAGTCCTAATTCTAGTATTGTTCGATCGATAACACGTTTTCTTCCTTCAAGGTTTCAAAAAGATACATTTAAATTGTGAATGGTGACATAGCCTAATCAAAATGGGGAAGTGGCAATTATGTAATCTATACCACAATACGAGTGGGTGCAAAGGGGAATGTGGCAGTGAGTGAAACCTTGGCTGCATTGAACCTTTACCTTTAATACAGGTAAAAAAAAGTTTTCCTATCCAACATTTAAACTCAACACAAAGCTACAGACACTATCCGAGTCATGCTCAGTGTCATTTCTTAGTTTAATATTGAATTCAAAGTAGTCAGACCAAGGGAGAGATACTGAAATGAAAAAAGGAAATGAGCAACTGAGGTTACAGTCCTGTGCATAGATGTTATTTACAAATACTGGTAAAAGTCCATTATCATTGGTCAGTCTCAATATTAAATGAGCACTAGTCGATATAATATATATATATATTCCATGCAACTGTGTTTTACTTTTCCAATAGATACAAAATGATGTAGATAGAAAACATCCTACAACCTAGAGTTCTACTGAGATAATCTTACAGTGGCTTTCTACCTGTCTTCAAAAGTGTTTCATGTAAAAATTCTGAATCTGCAGTAAACAGCAAGTGCTTTTTCCAGGCATTTAGAAAATATTTTAGACAATTACTCATTCCAACTACTTGATCAAAAAGCCAGTAGGGAGACAGCGTAAAGCTATTAGTGAGAAGGAACTCTAAGGAAGGCATTATCAGCATCAAAACAAATGATGCACCTTTGTAGTGATAAGGATGAATACCTCCCTTAATAAAGTATGAAGTGATATTTCTAATAAAATCATATGGGTGAAACACTATCCACAAAACAGAAGCATTAATGTTTGTTAAAAAGCTAGAGGTGTTTTTAATTTATATTTAATTGATACGAATTGACAAACACAGAGAGGTGAGGGATGGGTTGTAGGAATTCAATATCCAGAACAGACTTGTGATACCAACCCTAAATTGTTAAATTCAGTATCTCTTGTCAACTCTAGAATTTGTAATGAAATAAAGATATGTTCTTGCCATTCATGGGTTAGACTTTGTTAAAGGGTTGTATTGTAAATAAACAGATAAACAGATCTCATGAGCCCAAAAGAGCACCTTCCGCCTCATCACCTCTAGCGAAACCTTCCCTTCTGCTGAACACCTGCACTTCCAGATCCGGACCAGCCCCAATGCCACACTCCAAGGAACCCTTGTCTACAGACCCCCGGCGCCAGGACACCCTTTGCCTCCACCATCACAGACTTCATCACACCCTACGCCATCGCATTCTTGAACTACATACTCATTGTAGACCTTAACTTCCACCATGACAATCCCAGTAACCCCAACTCCACCATCCTCCGGGACAACCTCGCCAACATCGGACTTAACCAACTCGTCACCAAACCTAGACACAGAGCGCGAAACACCCTTGACCCCATCTTCACTGCAGGTAACAGCGTTCACTTCAGCCACACAATGCAACCACCATGGACCGACCACCACTGCGTTCACTCCACCGTCGACAAACCCAAGGCACCAAACCCCCCCCCCACCACAAAGGAACTGGAGCAAGGTCACCAATGAGCAAGTGAACTCCTACCTCACATGAGGCAACCCCACCTGGGCATCCAACGCAAACATGGCAGCCAGAGGACTCCACACTTGGATCTCCAACTGCGCGGATGAGCTTGCCCCGTTACGCAACCCCGGCAAACAGCGCATCAGGCGCCTGGTTCACACTGATTTCCAAGAAGCCAGGCGCACCTGCAGACTCCTGGAGAAGAACTGGAGGAACACCAAGACAACCGACAGCTACTCCACCTACAAGGATGCCATGACGGACTAACACAACCAAATCAGAACAACCAAAAAGGAACTTCATCCACAACACAATCCTCACCAACTCCTCCAACTCCAAGGAACTCTTCAGTGTTATTCAGGAATTCTCCAACCCATGCAGCGAAGCCACAGACATCACCCCGTCCCAAGACCTCTGCGACAAGCCTCCACTTCCACCTCAAGATCAGAACTCTCTACAACAACTTTGTTGACCACCCACAAGACGCCACTGCCGGGCCTCCGCCCCCCCAGAGACACCAGCCAGCCCACCATCTCCAACTGAACACCAATCATGACTCAGGACACCACCACAAACTTAAAAAGCATCCACACGGGGGCCCCTACTGACCCTGCCCCCACACATCTACCACAGTGCCCCGGACACCATCGCACCTGAACTGCAACGGACCATCAAAATCACCTTCACAACAGGCACTTTACCAGATGACTGGAAGCACGCAGAAGTCAGGCCCCTGCTCAAGAAGCCCACAGCCGACCCCACCAACCTCAAGAACTACTGGCCCATCTCGCTCCTCCCCTTCACAGCCAAAGTGGCAGAGAAAGCAGTCAACAGGGAACTGACATGATTCATTGTAGAGAATGCCATCCTCGACCTGTCCCAATCTGGTTTCTGAAGCAATCACAACACCGATACCACCCTGCTGGCTGTCACAGGTGACATCCGCACCCTCCTGGACCAAGGCCACTCTGCAGCCCTCATTCTCCTTGACCTGTCTGCAGCCTTCGACACCGTCTCTCACTGCACACTAGTCGACAGACTACACAATACCAGCATACAAGAAACTGCCCTAGGCTGGATCCTATCGTTCCTCACCAGAAGAAGCCAAAGGATCAGGTTTCCTCTCCGTCCCCATGGATATTACCTGCGGAGTCCCAGAGGGGTCATCACTGAGCCTGACCCTCTTCAACATCTATGTGGCGCCCCTCGCAGCCATCGTCCAACAACATGGCTGCAACATCGTATCCTATACCGACGACACCCAGCTCATCCTCTCCCTCACCAGTGATCCCACCACCGCAAAACTCAACTTCCAGAGAGGAATGCAAGACGTTGCAGTCTGGATGACCAACAGCTGCCTAAAACTCAATGCCGAAAAGACAGATGTCCTTGTCCTTTGAACTACCCCTTCAGCATGGTACAACACCTGGTGTCCCACTGCCCTCAGAAGCCCACCCACCCCCTCAGACCACACGAGAAACCTCAGCATTGTACTCAATTCATCACTCACCATGAATCGACAGGTCAACGCCATCACCTCCAGCTGCTTCAACACCCTCCGCATCCTTCGAAAGACCTTAAAATGTATCCCCCGGAGTCAAGAAAGACAGTCACCCATGCACTATTCACCAGCAGACTGGACTATGGAAATGCTCTTGATGCCGGCATCAGCAAGTCCCTACTTCGCAAACTCCAGACATTACAGAACACCACAGCCAGACTCATCCTCGGCATCCCCCGGCATGAACACATCAGCCAACACCTGCAAAGGCTCCACTGGCTCCCTGTGGAGAAAAGGGTCACCTTCAAGACCCTCACTCATGCCTACAAATGCCTACACAACAACAGACCCAAATGCCTCAACGACAGAATAAACTTCCACGTACCCAAAAGAAACCTCCGATCTGCCAACCTCACATTAGCTGAAACCCCGTGCATCCATAGAGCCAGAGCAGGTGGAAGATTGTTCTCCCACATTGCAGCCGAGACCTGGAACAAGCTGCCGACAGACAACAGGCACACACCTCCCTAAACACCTTCAGGAAGGTTCTCAAGACCTGGCACTGGGGCTGAATGGATCAGCGTTCTTTCAGCGCATTGAGACCCTCACAGGTGAGTAGCACGCTTACAATTACCGGATTAATTGATGTTGTCCAGTGTGGAGTGCAATGTGAGGACAGACTTCTTGGTAGAATCTCAAGTTTGTCAGAGAATTGATGCAGCAATGACCAATAAATAAGTTACAGCATAGGGCAAGTGAAAATGTCATGAGGCCACCTTTTAGACAATTTAGATCTAAATCAGAATTAAAGCTGGAGGGAGATCAGAACAGTTAGATGATATGAAAGCTCCTGATACAGAAGAAATTGGTGATAATGTTGTGTAAGGTAGTGTGTAGTTTTTGACAAAGTTTGTGCAGGATTGCATGCTGGTTGCATTTTTATGAATCTGAAAGCAAGTTGTAAGCCTTTTTTCAAACATTTCTCATGAGTCAATGACTTTAAGAGATTCATTGTGAAAACATAACTTTTGTTGGTTATGATCTTTTCATAAAATCAGTTGACTGAATTATAGCATGCATTCAATGCCAGCTATTGTTTCAGTCTGGTGAACTGCTTAGCTCCACTTTTTTCTTTAAAGTATTATTCTATCTAACAAAATACACAATTCCCATATATGTTCATTTGTCCTTGTTTCACAGTATGCCTCCAACTATCTTGTCAATGATCTGAATATTTATATTTTCAGAGTGTCCTTTAGTATCCGTTAGTGGACTACAACATTACATATACCAGCAGAATAAGAAGTATTTTAAAGAAGGACTTCAATAGTATCATGCACTATAAATGTGTAATGAAGATATCCATTAATACATTCGTTAATCTTCTGTGCTTCTTAAGAAGAAGCTGTCTCGCTAGTCATATGCCACTGTCACTGTATCCACACAACTGAATATAGGACTCTCTCCTTTCATTTCATTTGCATTGTTATTATTTTTTGGGAGAGTGTTGGTGCTCACGGATCTGATAAATATGCAGCGAATAAAAATATACAATAAGAGAAACAGCAGTCCTAGAGGAGATGAAAGTGGCACGTGTTGACAATTTTGAAGAAAGTGAAATAAAAGCTGACAAAATATTATTGTGCGAAAATAAATCAAGCATAGTGGGAGAATTGATAAGGGTGCCATCGACAAGCAGAGATGGTTAGAACTGAAGTGAAATCTAAAGTTATAAAAGTTTATACAAGGTTCGCGTAATCAGAAGCAGGGTAGGACAGCCCCGGGCATACATCTGCCATGGAAAAATATGGGGAAGTAAAATCAACATGAAGGCACTTGTATATTGAAGAATATATTATAGCAATATATTTTTTTACAGAAATTGCCCAAAACCTATTGATTTATACCGTTCTTTTTCGCTAGACTTCTCAAAGAAACAACATTAATCATATTTCCATTTGTTGTAGCAATTACTTCCTTTTCAAAGAATGAAATCAACATAACATATGCTGTTGTAGGAATTTTTTTAATCAACTAAAGAGGAAGTAACTCTCAATATGTATCTTTTACCATGCCTATAAACTTATATCATCTGGATCAGAACTTCAGGGCCATTGAATTGTTTCTTGGCCTGTGGGTAGTGGGTTTTTATAAATGCAGTTCCTATACTTTCGAAGTGACTTTACAGTAGAATGGTGGTCATTTCAAGATATTTTAGGAACATTATTCTTGGAGCGCACTAACATTTTTCAAAAGATATCCGAAGACACCTTCAATCATTTACTTTATTTAGTGATTAGATTGCTGGGAAACATTATTTTTGTCTGCGTACATTGATAATTGATACTTATCACTTAAAGGGGAAGCCGTTGTATATCAATTGCTAGCTTACATGAACACCATCTTAACAATTGGCTAAAACCTCTCCTCTTCTCATGTACTTCCTTAGTCAACTTGAGGATAAGCTTTTTAAAAGCACTTTATCCAGGTCATCCCAATTGATAGACTAGTCATCCTGTATATATGAGAATACGGCAATTTAACAAGACTCAGAGCTTACTTATGCATGCCACGTTTTATGTATGATGGTATGGGTATAGTAATGGTATATTTATATACCACATATCAGGCAAAAAATGTGTGGGGTTATTTTTTACCAATTTAACATAAACTTTTTATAGTATAAAGTATACACCACTTCATCTGTGATCTTCTAGCTTTGTGGACTGTCGCTTTTAGGGGATTTTTTGGGCCGAAAATTATATGTTAGAGCCAATGGGCGACCTTGTCCTTGAAATATTATGTATTTTGTATCATTTCATTGTTACCAGTAGAATGGCTTAGTTAATTGAACATTTGCCACTGAAATTGAATGCTGGCAAGGTCAACTCAGCCTTTCATTATTCTGAGGTCAGAAAAGGGAGTACCTGTGAAGCACTAGGTAATAGGGCTACCTTTAGTTAGATCACCTACGTTTGTGACTTATAGTTCTCTTGTTATCATCCTTGTGTTAAGCGTTGTTGTGAGTGTGAATTAAAGCTATGTACCTCACCATAAAGCTTAGCTATTGAACTGACCTAGCTTGCCATTAATCTGTGCTTTTTAGTCTGAACTCCTCATAATGAAATGTAAGTAATTTTTAAACATGTAACATGTGCCTGCTCATCTGTGATTGGGAACAAATTCCAAGTTCTTGATGTTTGCCCTGTCTTCTACTTGTCACCTGTAGCACATTCATTGTAAATTTATTGATGTTCTTAAACGTAAGGGTTTTCACTTGACAACAATATTAGATTTTTCAACTAGGAGTAAACCCTATGTTAGGCCTGCGGTCTGCATTTGGGTGGATCCAAGTGCCATTTTGGTAAATGGAAGATGTGACCGTTTTTAATTTTAACTGTGATTGCCAAAATGGAAAATAGGATGTATTATTAGCGGCTGATTCAAGTGGAAATCATAACCTATACCACACCGGTATACAACAACAGTAATTACATTTGATGACTGATTGGTGGCCTTTGTAAAGTATGATCTTTCTCTGGTAAACAAGTGTTTCACCTTTAAATGCTTTGTTTTCCCCACTAATTAATCATTATTGCCTGCACCTGCAAGCAATAATGGCTGTTTATTACCCTCACTGTAGTATTGTGCCCAAGTCCCACCCTGCGGGTGTTATGCACCTGCAGGGTGCATAAGAAGAATGGGTAATTGATAGCTGTTTTTGCCCTGTAGCTGTGGATAATAAGGTTATTTTCACTCTCTACCACTCAAAATAGCTCCATTGTCCTGCAACACTTTTGTAGCATCTTCTTTAGGAGCTATTGGTTAAAACACGTCTGTCTAGGTTCCAGCCTTGCTTTTGGTGCGAGGGAAGGCCAATAAAAAGTAGAAAAGATTTGCTTACTTGACCACTGTCCGAAATGGGGCTACTGGTTGAAGGGAGTAAAGGCCTACTTCAAGGTTCAACAACTAACCTTGTCATGGTGACACACAAGCAAACCCCAAATTAACCTGTGCTTAACCCTCGGGTACCTTGGCACAGAAGCAGTCAGTATTAACTTAAAAGCAATGTGTGAAGTATTTATGCAACACACAATAGTAATAAAGTGAAAACACAACACATCCTGGTTGTGGAGTGTTGCGAGGTCCTGCGCCAAGGATGCGTTGCACAGCAGTGGTTTCCAGGAGCCGTAGGGTTATGATTCAAGGTGCAGAACCGCGCAGCAGTGGTTCCAATGCGTAGGCAATGCATTGCGTTGCATTGGTTCTGCTAGAACCACAGTTGGGCTGACAGGGCACCATCAGGCCCACTTCCAAGGATCCACTCCCAGTGTCCACGTCTCCACTCCTAGTTTGTGCCACTCAGGTGGCACAAACTGGGGGGTTGGGACTCACAGCAGGTAGAGTCCAGCTGCAGGGTTCAGGGTGGTTTGAGACTTTTCTGTCCATAGGGTTCAGATCTGGAGGCTAGCCAACGAGCCCTTTGAGTCACTCTGGTGGTTCTGTGTTCGGAGATACAGGCCCAGTTCTTCTCACTCAGGCAGCAGGGCAGCAGAGTGTTAGTTCATCTTGTAGCAGAGCAGTAGAACAGTCCTTCTTCTGAGTCTTCCACAGGACAAGATGTGTACTGAAGGCTAGGCCTGAGTGTCCAATATTTATACCTGGTGCCTACTTTGAAGTGGTAAAATATTCTAGAGTACTTCCTGTACAGAGGTGCCTGGATCTTCTGCCTCCATGCCCTGGCTCCAGTTTGTATGGGCACAGAAAAGGCTAGTGTGAAACCCTTTGTGAGTTAGCTGAGGCAGAGTCATTGTGAGCAAGATAGGTGACAGCTCTGCCCTCCTATCAAGTCAGAGATGGCCGATCAGGCCAACTCCTCTTCCACCTTTGTCTCACTGTCTGTAACAATACAATAAGACCAACTGCCAGCTACACCTAGTCATATGACCCAGGATACAATCTGCAGGCACCTAATAGTTGGGACCAGAGAATGCCAACATTCTGAAAGTGGCATTTTTGGACTGTGACTCAATATCTGACTTTATGATAAAAGAGGGTTTTAAATTATAGTTCTTTAGACACCAAACTTCCTTACTACTCGCTCCCAAATGAAAGTTACCACTTATTAAATGTAATAAAGTAACCTAATGTTATCTTATGGGAGAGGTAGACCTTGCGCTAGTGAAAAATGAATTTAATAGATTTTCACTACCAGGACATATAAAAGTCATAAGCACATGTCCAGCTTTTCAAATGCACTGTACCATGCCCTTGGGGCTGTCCAGGGCCTACCTTAGGGGTGATTCATATGTGTTGAAAGGGAAGGTTTAGGCCTGACAAAAAATGTATTTTGTCTCATCAAAACGTCAGTTTAAAACTGCAAAAGCAGGATGTCATGGCAGGCTTTAGCCATGTTTATAAAACTACTTAAGTGCTGTAGGCCCACAAGGGGCATTTAATTTACTGGCCCTGGTGCGTGTAATACCACTTTACTAGGGACATACTAGACAATTATTATGCCAAGTGGGTGCAAGCCTCTTTCACCATGTTTGAAGGAGAGAGTACATGCCCTTTAGCAGTGGTTAACAGTGGTAAGGTGTGCAGAGTCCTAAGGTCATCAAAAATTAAGTCAGCACAAACAGGAGGATTTAAGGTAGAATGTTGGGGGAACTCACACCAAGGATGTCAGGTTCAACACTTAAGTGCACACAGGTAGCAGGTTGGAAGCTAACTAGCTACAGAATGTTTCCTTTCCAGCCCTATATTGTTAATAACAGCCAGCCAATGGAACATTCTGATTAACTGGATTACTCCCGGGATTTCACTTTGGGTATTAACATCTATTAATTGAATTAGAAAATTCTTTGTGGAACACAACAAAGGGAGACTGAGCATGTTTGCACTTGTGTTACTCATGCACAACTTTAACCAATCAAAGTATTATTTGAAATTGTAATCCGTAAAACATGATGTGCTGTCTGAATTTAGAGGTTTTGGCATTCTTTTCCAATTATTCATGCTTATTTATGGTAGTACATTTGAATTTCATAATGAAACAAAAGAATTTCTGTTGCAGGTTGAATTGCAATATAATTATTGAGAACAATGCACTTCTGGCATATTTGCATGGCCCCTCAACCTGCCTGCAAACATCCTTGGTAAACCACAATATCCTCTTCAAATGTCCTCTAGTTTCCCTTCTAAAGTCTACAACATACTAATCTATACTTATCATCTATTACCCTCCACAACCCTCTGCATTTAGACATTGACCGGTGTCTACTTTACCAAGATTGCAGTTGCTGAGGTCCCCAACATTCTTAACACTGACCATCACAACCACACTCCCTCTCTTATCACAATATCTGTTATCCATCAACAGAGAGTACACAGAGATCATACCTCCATGTCCGAGCCATCGTCTGAGGTAGAAACATTTTCAGCAGTGAACTTATTGAGAAGAAACACCCACAACTTAATTGCGCCCAAGCCACCCTCATCAGTGTGCTAAGGCGAATATGCAGCTCCTCAGCCACCCCCTAGTCAAGGAGGTCCTGCAGCCAGGAGGACATCATTGGCACCCAGGTGATTATCCAACCAATAGCCACACACCGTTTGACCAGAAGTAGTGCAAGCTTACATGGAATCTTCCACAACTTGGGTTTTTCCACCACTCCGAAAAGTCATACCAAAGGAGTCAGAGGGATCTCCATATCCATTGCCCTCATAATCATAGGCATGACATCCCTCCAGAATCCCTGAATTCCAGCACAGGCCTAAGCCAGATGCAAGAAGGTGGCCCCCAGTTCCCAACACCATGCCTCTTTCAAAGGGTCCAGCCTATTCAACTGTCTTGGGGTTACATAATTATGATGGAGAAAATTGAAGTGGAGCAACTTAAATTTATGGTTGCAGGACATCTTTCGTACCAACCCACATGCACGTGTCCAATCTGCATCCCCAATGGTCTTCTCCAACTCCCTCTCCCAGGCTTCAAGTGCAACATAAGGGATGCTCACCATGTCTCCCCGGCGCACCCTATAGAATAAGGTAAGAAGGTGCCTCCCCTCCCCATTGAAGCAGGCCACCAGCACTGAGAGTGCTGCGGCACCACAAGAAAACGACCCCACACCACCCACACAACACTCTCCAATTTTTGATAATTCTGACAGTGACCTGGTCTCACCTCAAAGTTCTACTGAGCCTCCTGAAAAATGATGAAGACCTCCCCAAGGTACAGTTCCCTCACCACCTGGCAGCCTTCTGCCCTCCATTTTCCATGGACATATCCCCAACATTCGCCCGAAATGGGAGACTGATCCACCAGGTGTACTGGTGTGTCATCCCCAGTATGTCAAGGAACAATCTTTTTTCCCAATTATCTAGTGCAGCCAGCCACCTCACAGCATGGTGCACATTAGCCTCATAATAGTAGTGTCAAACAACCAGGAGAGCAAGGCCCCCGTCATCCATGACGTGCTTAAGAACTGACAATGCCACAATACTACGATGCCCAGTGTAAACCAGTGAAATGAGTAAGCTATCCAGTTTATGAATCAAGTGAGTTCTCAGTGGGAACATCACATTTTGGACCAGATATAGGCAGCGAGGGAGGAAGATCATCTTGGCCACAGGGGCCCTATCTATCACTGACTGGGGAAGTATATTCCAGAATGCTATGGAGCCTTCAAGCCCATCCTCGACTTTATCCTCATTTAGGCACCGATACACCTCCTCAGGATGGGCAACCCATATACCCATGTTTCTAAATCCCTCCGTCTCCCAGCGGAGGCCCGGTTTGAGCAGTCTGGCAGTGGGTGGCCCAATCAGGCTCCCAAGTGGAAACATAAGCGATTTGCAGATATTGACCAAGAGGTCATTCACCCTGCCAAACTCATTCAGCATCCCCAACAATATCAACACAGCCCTGCAGGGGGAGTGAACATATAACAGTGCGTCATCTGCATACAGGGATATGACATGGTGGAGTTTTCCACTCAAATCCCCCACAGTTCGATCTCTCTGTGCAGCAGAGCAGCCAGAGTTTCAATGAAAATAGCGAATAGAAGTGGTGAGAGAGGACAACCCAGCCTTGTGCCCCACCCAACTACCCATGGCTCCAAAAAATCACCCTCTATCTTGACGCGAACTGTGCGGCTAGTATGCAAGAGTCACACCCAGTTGCCGAAGATGGGCCCAAACCCCATTTCCCTCAACACCACTATGAGATAAGCCCTCTCCACAGTATTGTAAGCTTGTTCCAAGTCTAGGGAGAGCAGGGCCAGCTCTCTGTCATCCTGGAGGGTCTTGTGAAGGACATTCGTGAGCCTCCGCAAATTGAAGGTAGTACTATGGACCGGCATAATGCTGCATTGGTCTTCCTGCACCAAGTCACGAACCAATCCCCACCTTATTTCCAGAGTTAATTCTGTTTTCTTCACTGATACCTACCCTTTCTTCATTTTTGGTGTATCGTTTAAGGATGTATTTATTTTGGCTTTCCCAGTTTCACCTAATCCGTCTTGAAATGCCTTATGCTTATCTCACTGAAAACTGTTTTGCTCATCAGAAAAATACTTCTAGTAAGGGTGATTTTTTGTCTTTTTATACCGCTGGCTGAATTTTCTTCGGAACCAAAGTCTGGATAGCAAATCACCAAAGTACAGAGCTCACGAACTAAACACTGCCAACGCTTAGCCCATTCACTCGTGAAGGGCTCGTTGAACCCCACACATCTCTTGTTAGTAAAGGTCAGAGATTCAAATATATTTGATAATGCTTGTTTAGAGGGAGTTGCAGCTTTAGATGTATGCTAATCTAACGCCTACCGTTATATATTTAGTATTTGCATGTGATATGTAGCTGCAAGCAAATGCATCAATAACAGTGGTTTTCCTGAACCCTGTGGCCTTTAACTTGTCCTTCTCTTCAGCACACCCATTAGATGCCCAGATATATTCTGCTTTGTCAGGTTTAATGTTTAAAATAAAATACATAATGCATGAAAGCACTTCAGTTAATTTACCTTTAGAGTTTTTTTTATTAATTTCCTGGTTCATTGATCATTTTCTTTTCTGAAGAATTCTTGTTCCAGTTTCTGTGGCTAGTCACAGCAGCCTTGCTTTCGCATCTCACAATAATAGGAGTGGAAAATGTTTTCGTACGCCTGCAGAGTTGGTACGCCATGATTGCTTGTTATTTTATTTTTCCATACTAAAATTAACTTGAATGCAACATAGTTTTTTTGAAAAGGTCAATTGGTCTCTTGCTAATATACTTGTTCTGTATGCTAATGGGCCAGCCTGATGTTAGAGCTGCAGCAAATAACAGAATGGTCAGAGCGGCATCACATTAGATTTAAAATAAATTTAGCTTAAAGAGGCGAGGGATAACAAGAATGATGACTAAGGAACTATTTATTCTTTATGATCATTGATTGCAATCTGCATTTATTACTCATGGGAAAATCTACATCACGTTATTAGTAGGTTTACAGAATAATTTAGTTCATTTGATGAGTACCTCTTTGGCCCATCTCACTTTGTCTCTCAGTCACATCTGTGTTAACAGATTGTTGTTGCGCGTGCCAGTTTTACAATAAGAATGATCTCTTCATTAAGTTTTACACAGAGAAGCTCTAGCTTTGTTTCCACTTGGGAAAAAGTATCAAGTCAGCTGGCTACAATTTGCGACCTGCAGTTCTGTAACCAGTAAATAGTTTTGTGAACTGATCTATGTACCAACTGATAAGTGCATAAAATTCTGATTTGAAGTGAGTCACAACTCGACCTACTTCATGAGTATTAACGAGATATGCCGCGAATTGCAAGTGACTCTTTGATTGGTGATGTGTTTTAGAGTTGCCATTGGTTCCTTGGACCACTGCTTAGTCCCAGCACAAATTTTACATTCACAAAGGGGAAAAGGACCAAATACCACCCCAACTCAGGGGTCAGTAATGTTTTAATAATTTGTAACTCAATTTTAGTCCGAAAACATTGATAAATCATACCGAATCACTGTTTGGAAGAGATGCTACAACACACTCCTGTCAAACAGTGCAAGTGGAGTTTCTAACCACTTCCAGGAGTCCTGAAACATTTACAAACTCCTAAAATGTTGTTAGTATGTGGCAAAAAAAGTTTTTGCAGACATAAGCATTCAAAGTTTCATATCTCTCACTCTACACCTCTGTCCACGCCACACATCCTATAATGCATCTTCTCCCTCCCATTTTCCCTCCTTCTCCATTCCCTTCACTCTCTGTTCCTGAGGGAGGGTAAAATGATTAAGATGATACTGGACTCTGTGGTGTCATCCTACTCACTCCATTCCAGGGAAATGATGTAAAACTTGATGACGTATCAGTCTCTGTGAAGATACCCTCTCCTATTCCACTGCAAATGAAGAGTGTAAACCTTCAGATGCTAGCGACATCTGTGGTGACTATCTCTCACACACAGTTCCATCTGTAGTATGTGAAGTGTCAGATATTGGGCACAAGAGTTCTAACCATCGGTCTAAACCCACAGCCGAGGGAGGGGGTAAACTTGAGACGCTACTAGATAAACACAGTGGCGGCTCCTCAGCAATGGCGCCCACTGCCTGTCTCAGAGCCAGGAAATGTAAAATAAAACGATGTTCTTGCATCGATTTATATCGCCTTTGCCAGCTCTTAGCCAACGGTTTTGGGAGGGGTAGAGCTTAGGCATGGGAGGGGGAGGAGGAGTGCTATGTGCACTCCACTGCCTAAGTGTACATATGTGTTTTGGCCGGCCATCTCAGGCTGATCAAAGCACACCTGCACACTTAGGTTTTCTCCAGCCCAGCTGCATTGAGCAGTCGGGCTGGAGAAACTCCACAGACTCCCTGGTCTGAGCAGGGTTTCTTTCCTGCCTGGTCAGGCCAATCCCTGTGCTGTTCTGCAGTATGGGATTGGATGGGAGTCTGGGACCCAAGGACTGCTGGGACTGAGGAAGAGAAGAGGAGGCGGACACAAATCTGGAAGCGGCCGGTGGCAAAGGTAAATTGAAAAAAAATTGTCTTTTTTAACACCCCCTCTCCCGCGCGGACCCCACCTGCCTCTCCACCCTTGGTTTATGGTGGCCGCTACTGGATAAACACCTCTTTTGATTTATTTGGGAAGCAGAGTACAATTCTTGGGGTTCTATCAGGGTCTATGCCGATTGTCTCATTCCCTCCAGTTTAGTGGGGACACCAGAGGAGTCTGTGGCCTTTTCATTTACGTCAAGCAAGAAGGACGAACAATATCCTGAGATATGAAGGTTCAGTGAGTTTTGCAATAAATAGGGAAATGGGTTCTGCTTAACAGGGCTCACAATGCTTATCTGACCTTAAATATTCTTCACACTCATGGGTTGTGACGCAGCATTTTAACACAGAGCTCCTTATCTCGGAATTGTAAGACTTCATACATGCCGAAAAAGCAGCAATGTGAATTATGATCAGAAAGGCACAAACGCAGCCAACGCTTCATGAAAGTACCCTGTGTTATTTAAACCTATGTTGAAAGATAAAGCTTGACTCGCAGTAGCACAGAACTCTTTTAAACTGACAGTCATTTATGTAAATTCAGCTTTTCAACACTGGCACACATTTTGTAAGTTCTGCTCTATTTTCTCAGTTATAAAATGTAGTACTTGAATAGCTCTTTGCATGTGTTTTTTTTGCAAATGTGCCTTCCGGCTGCTATTTTTGTGCTGGCACAGTACCATTTTTTATGGAACTCGACCTTTTTTTAAGTAGTTTCTTATGAATTTTGAGATATCCCTATTTGCAGTGATCTAACCCACCTGGGTGCCATGACTGTTTCCTAGAGCCTCCATCCTGTTCTTGTGATGGCCTACATAATCAATCAATCATATCATTTGTAAAGCGCACTACTCACCCATGAGGGTCTCAAGGTGCTGGGGTGGGGAATGCTGCTACTGCTCGAAAAGCCAGGTCTTGAGGAGCTTTCTGAAGGTCAGCAGATCTTGGGTCTGCCATAGGTGGAGAGGGAGGGTGTTCCAGGTCTTGGCGGCGAGGTGGGAGAACGATCTGCCGCCGGAGGTTGCTCTTCGGAAGCGGGGGACTGTGGCAAGGGCGAGGTCGGCGAAGTGGAGCTGGCGGGTGGGGGTGTAGAAGCTGAGTCGTCTGTTGAGGTACGTTGGTCCAGTGTTGTGGAGTGCCTTGTGTGAGTGGATGAGGAGCTTGAAGGTTATCCTCTTGTTGACCAGGAGCCAGTGCAGGACTCTCAGGTGGGATGAGATGTGGCTGCGGCGAGGGATGTAGAGGATCAGGCGTGCAGAGGCGTTCTGGATGCATGGGAGCCGTCTCAGGAGTTTGGCCGAGGCTCCTGCGTAGAGGGCGTTTCCTTAGTCCAACTTGCTGCTGACGAGGGCCTGGGTGACCGTTCTTCTTGTTTCAGTGGGGATCCACTTGTAGATCCTGTAGATCTTGCAAAGGGTGTTGAAGCAGGAGGAGTAGACGGAGTTGACCTGTTTAGTCATGGAGAGGGTGGAGTAGAGGATGACCCCTAGGTTGCGTGCATGGTCGGTGGGCGTTGGCGCAGTTCCCAGTGTGGTTGGCCACCAGGAGTCATCCCAGGCTGAACGGGTGGATCCGAGGATGAGGATCTCCGTCTTGTCCGAGTTCAGCTTCAATCGGCTGTTCCTCATCCATTCAGCAACGGCCTTCATTCCTTTGTGAAGGTTGGTTTTTGCGGTGTGGGGGTCCTTGGTGAGGGAGAGGATCAGCTGGGTGTCATTGGTGTAGGAGATGATATTGAGGTCATGCCGACGGGCGACGTAGGCGAGCGGTGCCATGTAGATGTTAGGATGTTAGGTAAAGACATAGAGCATAACTGCAACATGATATGTGTCTACCGATTTCAAACCCATCTTTTATAAAAATTATTTCAAGTGCTTAAATGTTAGTGACACACACGTGAAACCTTCCTTTTATAATCGGGTTCACTTTTAACCTTTCTGTCCCACAGCTTAAACCCTCACCATTGATTAATACCATTGTTTCTGGCACTGTAGATGGAACAGAAGATTGGGTTCTAGCCCTCACAGCTGAAGGGTGAGGCACTTTTGCCCTGAATCTGCACGGTGTTAACTATGTTTGATGTGCTAAACAATATGTTTGATAATGATTTAAGTGTAATAATTAAAGGTGCCTCTTCTTTATCAGAACCAGAAAATATTTTACCTCAAGTATCCCATGTGGTCATATCCAGTGGGTAGGTAAAGACCTTGGGCCAGATGTAGGAAGGCAAATACCGACCGTTATTTGGAGTTTGGGATGTAGGGGCATGTTAAAATACAGATTCGGTAATTTTACCGAATCGGTATGATTACGAATCTGTATTTTGACATGTAGGTAGCACTGTAATCAGTGCTACAGGGGTTTAAGAATTCTTAATTTACCACCAACTCGAAGTTGGTGGTAAGTTATGAAAACCCTTTAAAAAGCATTTCTTTTGCTTTTTAAACAGTGCCATGTTGCAGACATACATGCCCTAAGGGCATGTATGTCTGCAACATGTGCACCCATGCACAATTGAGGGGTGCAACAGGGTGTCAAAGTGACACCCTGCCACCCTTCAATGTTTCCCCCAATTACCAAATCGGCATTTACCGATTCTGTAATTGACATTCATTCCTATGGGCCTCCAGGCCCATAGGAATGAATGGCAATTACAGATTGGGTAAATACCGATTCGGTAATTACCTAAGCATACCGATTCGGTAATTAATTCGGTAAAATTACCTACATCCCGATTGCCAGTTCTTAAATACCGAATCGGTATGATTCGGTATTTAAGAATCGGTAATCTCGGATTACCTACATCTGGCCCCTTATGATTAAACCATAAAATACAGAGTTCTGATAATAGCAGTTTACAAAATAGAAACTCACTACTCAAATGTAGTCCTCGTGGTTTCATA
Source organism: Lissotriton helveticus (assembly GCF_964261635.1). Lineage (NCBI taxonomy): Eukaryota > Metazoa > Chordata > Amphibia > Caudata > Salamandridae > Lissotriton > Lissotriton helveticus. The sequence continues at coordinate 869,365,716 of NC_136068.1, read as the reverse complement.
TTGCTTGACACTCTTATAAATAATAGATTGCCTGAACAAATGTAGTTAGAGTCTGAGAATAAAGCACAATTAGGTCAATTCTGTATTTGCAGATCACCAATATCTTCATATGTATTCTACCCCAACTAATATATTTCTATTCTACCTATGTGACCTCACTGACACCCCAATTCTCTAGCTGGTACTTGGGGACCTCGACAAGGTTGACAGAAGAGGATCACAGCTCTTTTTTGGGGTATATACCTGGAGAACATGTCTTTAAAGGACTTCGAGCACCAAAGGAAATACGTAGGGCTTTAAAATTGATCCTTGCCTGCATAGATAAACAGTGAAGATGAACAAGCGATGGTCTAGTGGACTGACACCTGGGAATTTTCAACAATAATCATGCAGCCTCATTTTACAGAACCTGTAGTCTGGCAAACAGCCCTTTCTGCTTCCCAACGAGAAGCGTGATACAGTAGTCCAGCCTTGACAAGATCAGGGCTGAGACCACTATTTTCTGGAGGGTCTCTGGAATATATAGGCACACTTTTTAAACAATTTTTAAGATGAGAAAAACGGAGGAGGAAATCACATTGATGTGGTATCTGAGGGAAAGCTTGGTGTCATAAGCAACACCTGAGTTTTTGACTTTTAAGCCTGGGATTGGAAGATTACCCAGTTCATGGGGCCATGAACTGGGTAACTAGAAGGAGAACTTGGATCTGCAGAGCAGGACCTCTGTCTTTCCAGAGTAAAGCCTTAGACAGTTTTGAAGCATCCATTTGTTAATCTGTTGCATGCATTGGTAAAACCAGGATATGGTGTCCTGACAATTACTAGATACAGAGACAATAATATGGGTGTCACCATGACAACCCCCAAGGATTTAAAGAGTTGTACCAGAGGGGTGACCTATAGGTTAAAAAGAGAAGGGCTAAGGGAGTAGCCCTGAGGCACCCCACAAGGGAGCTGAAAAGGGTGGAAGCAGAGTTGACAAGTTCTACTACTTGCTCCCAGTTAAAAAAAGATTTGAGAAGTGATAAAGCAGAACCACCGACCCTTAGAACCTGAAATTGGCTGATCAGTCTATGGTGGTCGACAGTGTCGAATGCCACTGAGAGGTGCAGCAGGATCAGCTCAGTATTACCACCTCTGTCCACTGTACCTCTGTTTTCCTCAGTTACATTATTGAGTGCCAGCTCAGTAATTTGCTCGGACCTAAAGCCATACTGGAAATCATCGGGCAAATGAGTTTTGTTGCATCTGTGTACTACATTTTGGACAGCTGATTAAATCAATACAAAACAGGTAAAGAATCCTATTTAAGAATCAAACAGTATAGCAACATATTTGTAATGCTTTCTGTAAAAATCCACTTTACATAAAAAAGAAAAACATAATCAGAGATTTAAGGTGCTGGATATAGTTGCCAAAACCAGCAACAAGTGGCAAGAAGTGCATTAAGTTTTGCCACTGTAAGAAGTAATGTCCTTATACTCTAGAATAAAAAATATATATTTTGGAGAGATAACATAGAATATATGATTTGTGGCCAGTGAACTAAACAAACTCAAGTACTAGCACTTTCATCACTCAATATTTTCTACAAAGGGATGCAGCTGACAGGGTGGGCGTGATGCGTAGCGAAAATAGTAAACACATATTATACATGGTGCCACCAGGCACTAGTTCATATCTACAAGGGATTATTTACACCTGACAGGGCCCACTGGGCCAGTGTCAATACCATCACAAAGCGAACTTATTAAAAGTAAACCCTGTCATAAACGTACAACCAGTAACCACTGGTAATCACTGTAGTTAGCATCAGCCTGTAAAATAAACTACATTATGTACAGTATCACATCAGGCGTGAATTACATTCTGCGCCAACCTCACCAGCATAAACACCTTATGCAATCCTCTCATAAGTCTAGACGCATTAGACCCTAACCTCCTAAGTATAACTCACATTAGGGGCATAAATCACAGTGGAACATAATCTCACTAGCATAAACCATAATATGCAAACCAACCTCATAATCATAAAAAACACATTTAGAGGTATAAACCAGGGTGCGTAAATCATACTACATGAATCACATTTCCTAGCACCACATAAATCACATTAGGGCCTGGCGCCCTATCACTTTCAGTCCCCTTGGCCAACTGGCCATCTCAAAAGGGGCTAAAACGCCCTGTGTCCAGAATGTCAGGGCTGCTGCCTAGCAGCGAAATTTAGTTGCGCCATTGCACAAACCTAAACGGTGCAGCTGGCACTAAGTGCTGTGCAGCTGTGAATGTAAGGGGCAAAGGAGTGCATCTCACTTCTAACTTCAAAAAGACATGCCCCCAAAGCCCTGTGGCCTAAACTTGCTGGGCAGCTGTGAGTCAAGCGAAGGCCTGGCACCTATGTGCCTCTTCTGTCCCTCTCAGGGGCTCCTGAACCAATCTGCGCCAAATGGAGCCGCTGACCTCTATCAGGCGGGACAGTGGGGACAAATGACCTGAGCCCTGCTATGAGGCTCTTAAACAATGAAACATGATCTCTCGGTGCAGCTGCCCTCTGCGAGCGGGGCAGCTGGGATGCATGCAGCTATGGGGCCAAGGCACCTCTGCGCCCTCACGTTGGAGCGACCCACTGCTAGGTGGGGCCGCTCATAGATTGTACCTCGAACTGGCACCGACAAAGGCTGGCAATGGGGGAGTAACACTGTGCCTCACAAGACACCCTAACCAGAATAAAAACCCTACTCACTGGGGCTGGCGTGGGGACTCTGCTCCTCTTTTCCTGGTCTCCTCTTCAGGCAGCATGGGGAACCACTCCAGACTTCACTGCTCTTCACCCGGGCCCCCTCCTGGGACCCGGGACTTCTCTTTTCTGCGCAGCGGGACTGGCAGCACTTCTCTCGTGGCACGGGGCTTCACTTTCACTCTTGGGAGCCCCGTGCTGCCATTGGCGGGCTCTGCCACCTCTTTCTCTTCACCCGGGCCCCCTCCTGGGACCGGGACTTTGCCGTGGTGCTCAGGGAGGCAGGGTAGGCTTCCATCTTCCCTTCTGCCTATACTTCTTCCGCTCCCGCCGTTGGCCCAGAAGCAGGCGAACTTTGCCTGGCTTCCGGGTTGGCGGCCATTATTCGCTCGGGCCGCGGCGGTGAAACACGAGATGGGCTCCCGCTTTCTCAGCAACACAAGGTGGACAATGAGGGGTAGGCTCCTTCCAAATTCCAGGATATAAAGCAAGGTGTGCTCCCGTGAATACCACGAAAACCGCGGGGTGGGCACCCGCTCCTCAGTCATCATGGGGGAATCCCTCATGCCGGAATTCCCCCTCAAAAGGGGCTGCAGCACAGCACTGTGCAGCTCCCAGGCTCTCCATCAGCTGGGCAGTTTCAAAGATAAGGCCCCCAGGCGCTAGATGAAGAAAAAGGGTCCCAGCAAAAATGTTCTCAGAGATAAAAAAAAAGGGGCAATGTAGGGCCCAGGGAGGTAAGCCCCCATAGCAGCCCCCCTGAGCCCCAGCAGCAGCACGCCCGGCAGGACGACAACACCAAGTACAGCACACTGAACCTTTTCATGGGGTCACAGCCCCTATATTTATATTAGCAAATCCCTTTGTCACAGCACAGGGCTTGAGGATACCAGTTAGGACTGGTTTAGAGGGGCTTTGGAGCACTTTGTTTTGCGCAGCTCCTCTCTCCTTTGTCAGGTGGGGGCTTAGTGATTTGACACACCACAGGGGGCAGAGCCAGCATTGTTGAGGGAAGGCACAGCCTTATTCAGGTCCCAGGTGCAACTCCTCCCTCCCATCTAGATGCAGATCTCTCTATTCCCCACTGGGCTGACTCACCCTGTCTCCTGGAGCCACCCACACCTCTGAGCTCCTGTCAATCACAAGCCAGACATGCAATTCATATCATTTGTGGCTTTAAACAAAGAGTAAGAACTCACATTTTGAGGCCCTTAGGGTTTAAAAACTGCCCTGTGACATAAAAATGAAAGTGGAAGGTCATTACTGCACATTGCAATGAACATTAAGCGTGAGATGCTAATGGAACTATAGTATTTATACCCATTTTGGGATATTAAAAACTTTGAAAAATTATTGGGCTGTTTAATTACATCTGTTTAAGGACAGTGAAGGGAGTTGTAAAGTATAAGGAAACACAAGACTGCAGCACATTAGATAATTTGATAACATTCAAACGATGAGCCGATAAAACGTGTAATTCCTAGTATATCTAAGCAATAGTTGTTTCAGAGTGTCTTTGAAATAAAGGTATACCAGCAAGTATGGAAGAAGTTTAAAATAAATAGCAAAAGAGGTATAAAGAGATAAGTAAAAGAACGAAACCAAATAGATTTGCTCAATAAATCTAACGGTTAATACTAGGACGCATGCAAATTAAATAAAATTGGAAGTTAATGGATAGATTGTCATTCAGCATTTTAGGCTGGACACTGCTAGGTTATGGCATATGAAGAACCCTGCCTCAGTGGAAAAGAGCAAAAGGGGTGGTCAAACACATCAATAAGACATGAGTTGGTCTTCTATAAACCAGATATAAGAATGGTTGTCCAGGAATGTGGAATCAGGGACAGGAGTCAAAACTTTCATGGAGAAGGAAGTGATGTGATGGAAGTAAAAAAGGTTTGCAAGCACCTGGAAAGGAAATGGCGGAGAAACTATAGCTTGTTTTATTTATCAATTGGCTTTGAAGACTCATTATGTAAAAGTCAAATGAAACAAGCCTTTTTTTGAAGAAAAGATAGAGGAATCTGAGAACAAATCAGAGGACATGTTTTATATTGTTAAATCCTTCTTTAATCCTGAGGCCACCACTAGAGCTCATCAAAGCTTAGCAGAATCAACCAACCTTTTGGAAGAGATTTTCCATGATACAATTGTTGCTATGCAAAGCTCTTTGGAAACTATGCCCCAATGTGCCAATCACGATATGATGTCTTACTTCCCTGAGAATGACTAATGGCGTAACCCCATGCTTCTTCACCTACTACCTATGTCACCAGAGGAGTTTTTATCTACCATCAACCAATTGAAGTCAGACTCCCCTGCCGATCCCTGTCTAGCTCAACTTCTTGCCACAATGGCTCCAGACATTAATTCAGTGGTCAATCATGTTCTTAATGCCTCTCCTGTCTCTGGACTAATGTCCTCTGCATGGAAAAATGCCAAAATTCCTCTGCTACTCAAAAAACCATCAGCCGATCATAAAATTCTTGCCAACTACTGACCAATATCTCTACTTCCTCCTTTTTCTAAAGTGCTTGAAAAACATGGCAATTCCATCATCTCAGACTACCTTGAAAATAACAATCAGCTGCATGCCAGTCAATCTGGTTTCAAAACTAGATGCAGCACAGAAACTTGTTTATGTTGGATCTCTCTGTGACTTTCGACACTTCCCCCATGACAGACTACTAAAGAGGCTAGAGGGCATTGGAATTGGTGGTATGGCTTTAAAGTGGCTAACCTCATTTCTGGATAATAGAAGTAAGGAAGTCTAGATTCCTCTGTTCACTTCCGCCATCCAGAATCTGAAGTTGGGTAACCCACAGGGCACAGCTTTGAGCACTACATTTTTAATGTCTACCTGACTCCACTCGCAGATTTGGCTGAATCATTTGGAGCCAAAGTAATACCCTATGCAGATGGCACCAAACTTCTCTTTTATGTGTTAAAAAGGTGCAGACTGTGAGTGTGAGAATATCAGAACATGCCTCTCTGGTGTGTGGATGGCCATAAACCAACTTAAATGCAATTCCGATAAATCGGATATTGTATTTTTCGGAACTTCACCTTCTGAGGACTGGAGGTCATGATGGCTCCAGGATATGCCTCCACCAGCTGCTCTTCAAAACTCTGTAAAACACCTGGGTATTCAAATTGAGAATTCTTTATCCATGAAATCCCAAATGTAAGCGTTGGTAAGCACCTGTTTCGGATTGCTACGAACCCTTAGGAAATATTTACCACTTTTGTCTGCTGACAAGGAAAATAGTGATCCAAGCCCTAATCACCTCCAGACTGGATTATGGAAATGTCCTATACTTGGTTTTTGCCGGACTATCTTCTGAACTGCCTGCAAGTGGTTCAAAATTCAGCTGTGAGACTAATCCTTATTCTGGCTCCTGAACCCATATGTCCCCACATCTCAGTGCTCTGCATTGGCTGCCAGTGAAAAAGAGGATCAAATTGAAGGCATTGGTCATGGTTCAGAAAGCCCTAAGTGGCGACGATGCGAGTTACATCAGGAGGAGAATTTTGTACTACACCCCTTCCAGAACTCTGCGGTCTTCATCCATCCATCTGGCTAGCATTCCTAAGGTACGTCGGTTCAGAATCGGAGGCAGAGCCTTCACTTTCCTGGGGAGCCAAGCCTGGAACCAACTACCTTTGGCTCTTACAGCCACGGAGGAATTGTCCTCTTTCAGGAAGCAACTAAAAACCTGGCCACCCCTCTGTGCAGTGTTTGGTAGTCTGCTTCCTGTTATGGTACTTGGTGCTACATTTATTGCATTCAGTGAGGTAGAGATTTACATGGATGAAGGAGAACTTCAGATGAGGGATGTAAAATGGCTGAGAACACCGCTAGCACACTGGTGAAAGGCATTATCTCACTCCAGTGCCCTCCATAATGTTTTTCATGACTGGTAGTTCAATTCCTTCTCCTTACAAGAGAGATTCTGATATTCAGACGGGGGCGCAAGGCACAAAACTGTGCCTTGGGCTTAATGTTATAAATGTCACTGGGTCCTGATTTTAATGACCAAAAAACAATCTAAAATGTATTTCATTATTTTCCAGTGATCATCACGTTCCTACGTGCTTTTCGCAGAATTATTTTAAAATGATCTAAAAGCACTTGAAAGAGCGTTCCCTGGTTGCCTTCAACTGTTTGGACAACTAGCGTGGGTGAAAACGGTGCCAATTATGAGCAAATAAGGCCAACGAGATATGTCATTACTTGTGGTAACCTCCCTTATTTTCCTATTTACTTATGCAGTGAACCGACATTTAAGTCAAAAGGTCAGGAGTAATTTCCATGGTAGCCTTTCCTAACTGTGCACAGGTTACATAACCTCTTAGCATCAAAAGGCATCCTGGCAGGTAACTACATTCAAAACAAACCCACTGGGGCACAGTTCAATTCGCCTGCTTGAAATGAATGTAAAATAAGTTCCTTTGAGTCTGCATCGGCATTCAGACCTGTCGAGATTTGTTAGATTTTCGAATACAGTGTAATTATTGCAATTTTTTTAATAGGCTGCCGCTTTTCTCATTTTGTTTCTCATTTGTTAAGTAAATACACAAAAACAACAGTTTACAACTGCATATATTCTAATGTAAAAGTTGCAAATGATTTAACCATGGACAGCTGGCATTAACTCATTATGATTTAGCTCATTTAACTTAATGCACCACAAATGCTGGTAAGGCTGAGCTGTGCTAAACGTTTTCTTCCCTCCTTATAATCCTCCGGAAGTTCATCCAGACAATCAAGTTGCTTTGTTGTTTGGGTTAACATTCACTACATTTGCATGTTTTGCCATTTTAAGAACATACTGAGGTCCTGATTGACAAACGTAAGTTGCACTTTTGAGTACGTTTACGCTTTGTAGTAAGTTTACTACTTTTTTGGTACCCACAAACATCGAGTATACACTTAGTATAAAGTAAGTTGCATGTCTCCACCCGCAGACTTGCGTGAGTGGTTTATTCTTGTGTGGGTGCTTGATGCTTCACCCAAACCCCTCCTATGGCCATTATTAAACCCCTTTTACCCCTCCCTAAACCCATCCCCTTATAAGTAAATCTGTGTCCCTCGCATATTTACAACTAAAATCCATGCTTACATGTAGGGAGACTCTGCACATATAAGTATAGGCAAAACTTACACTTTGTAGTATGTTTTGTAGTATTACAAAAAGTAAGACAAAGAGCAGTCTGTGTAGCCTGAGAGTGTTGGAGTTTGAAAGTGCGCACACATACACTCGCACAGAGTCTGGAGCAGTCATCCCATACTTGGACCCAGTGCTTGAAATGGAAAAATAGAAGTGGAGGAACTCTATAACAGAGTACCTGATTGTTTCTGAGAAATGCTGAAACTTGCCAATTAAAAGCATTACGTCACTTTAGAGAAGTGCCGGTACTCTCCAATTAAAAGTATTACGTCACTCTTGAGAAGTGCCGGAACTCTCCCTCTCAAAATAAGAAAGTGCTGGTACTCCATACCGGACAGTACCTGCGCATTTAAAGCACTGCTTGGACCCCTCCACATTGGCAGCACCTGCTGTACTGCTGTAGACAAAGACCTTTGACAACATCCTCAGTTCCCTAAAGATATTGCGGCTATTTTGGTCACCAAGGAGGTCTCTTTATGACTTGGAAATACATACACATCCTTACCTCCGGCAGCTCATGTGCTCACCTTCAATATTCTTGGCATTAGAGGCCAATGTTTAGATCCATCAAATGTAGCGTGTTGCCACACAGCTGCATCTGAAACTCGCTTTATCTTACTGTAAAAGAGACGGACCTTCAGAGATATTAATCGGTGCCTTTAACCTTCCACATATCTTACCTCTCTGATCTTCCAGAGCTGAGCTCTCTTTCCAGTCTGCTGCACTGCCCTTGGCCCTGCAGGCGTCTCGTGTGATGTTTAACAAGCCTCTGATGGATGGAGTCAGGATATTAAGGCAGCCCTGCCCCTCGGTGCACACAACAGTGTTTCGGCACTTAAAATGATTGCTGGAAACCACAGAAGGTCACATCTAGCAATCCTGTAAGCATGGCTTCATGAAAAATGTAACAGAGCACTGCTCTTGGAATGATGCCTATCTGTAAATATAAATAGGATCCTCCTCGAACTTAGTAAATAGCATGAACTGATGTTTTCACAACCTCGGGATGTCAAAAATGCCGTCTCCTCAATCACCATCTCTTCAAATACCATCTCCTCCAGATAACACAGTAGACGGATTGTGGATCTCATTGACAACAATGGAAATCTGCTGCTTGGGATTTGTAGTCATCCATCAAGGGAAATAGTTTTTAAAGACACAACGCTTTTTCTATGTATAATTTTTAATAATCATAATGGTTCAATATGAAGACAATCTGGCACCCGAAATTATGACTTTTGAAATGTAAAACAGTCAAACTTTCGAAACATGCACAGACTATTTTCTGTCAACCTGGCGGTGGGGGGGCGGGGGGTCAGGGGTTAGAACAGATCACAGCTTCTACTTTTTGTTAATCCTATACAGAACATTAAGTACGTGCACCCTAGGTTGGCGTGTTAATACGGGAAAAGTAATGCACGCGGTTTCCTGTGTGTGATCAGAAATAATAGGTAAGAATGCGGTATTATGAGGCATTGACCTTTTATTTGGGTACTGTTAACCTGACCGTGTGTGTAGTCAGTTAAAAGTAATCGAATATCTGCTTGTTCTGTGTTTTGCTCTTACGTGTTAGGTGGAACTAAAATGGCTGCTCCTTTTTTTCTGAGCACAAGACATGGGACACATGTTTCCATAGGAACCATTCGTGCAGCAGGTGGACATTTCATTGCAAATTGTTGCTTGGTGTTGACAATTGGGATCACATATTTTGATGTTTTGTCTAAAAGATTCCTGATTGAATTGAAAGGTTGACGAACCAGGCCTTTTAGCAGCCAACTTTATGGGAGTAGTATCGTTGCTTCACAGGAGACTGCAGATTGGTACATAACAGTAATCCCTGTGACGAACTTGATAAAACGTTATTCTCATATTTCTCATCTGAATCGCATTTCCAAGTGGTGAAAGCGGATCTTGTGAAGTTGTCTTATGTGGAAAAAGGGCCAAAAGTCCGTTTGTGTAGGCTGACGTAAGTTCATTGCATTCAGTTTACTGGAGACGACCAGGATTGTTTCCTTCCTTGCCCTTTTCGCTTAGAGTTCGCCTCCACCCACTTCTTTCTTTCTCTCATTCACCCTTAACCTTCCCAGCTTCAGGCTCGTCTTATTCACACTGCTTCCACGTACCTCGCCTTCAATCTTTTGTCCCTTTTATCCATCCTCACAATACACTTGTTACTCCCCAAAACCTTGCATTTTCTCCCATGCCTATTCCTCCATACCTATTCCTCCTTACCATTTTTGCTCTCCTGTTTCATCCATTTCTTTGCTTGCCCCTCCTTCCTTTTCATGTGTGAGTGGTAGTGTACATTGAAATGGGACTATAGTAACCAAATTATTTAATGTATAATTGCTTGTCTAAAAATGTAACCCCTCCCTCTGCAGAAAACATTTATAGACTCACAATTCTTCCCTTTTTTTGGAATTATGAGACGTTTGTACATTTTCTTTATTATGAAATCTGGCATTCAATACTGGTTTGGGCGTGTTTTTCCCCATGACATTTTTTGAGATTTCAGTCAAAAGTGTTTTCCTCATCTTCGTAATTCACCAAAAAGGAGCTTTATCGTCATGTCTCTGGCTTATTATTCAAATAGTCTCAATTGTTTATGTGCCTTCGAAATAAGATAGATCCCTACCTGTACTCCTGCTCTTGCATTTATAGACAATTGCACGGTTCCAAATAAACCTAATCCTCTGCAGTTGAAATGCAGACCACATTTCTGTATATACAAGGAGATGATGGGCAGAGTGCTGAAACTTTTCAGACATTCACCCCAGTCACTGATCTGGGTTGAATTCATCATTGTTCTTTAGCTCAATTCGCCAACCCAGTTCAGACCCAGCCATATGCAAATCAGTCTTGACCCTGTACCTCATAGGAATAGTCCAGCCCAAACTGCCAAGCCAGGTCTTCCCTGGACCGGAAACAAGCATCCTGGGACCGGTTTTAGGATAACACCCCACACCAAAGGATAGCTTGAATCATGTGGCAAAGTGAGCAAGGAACCCACATCTGGGCATACCCTGCCAAATTAGGGCAAACAAAGCATACACAAGGAGATGATGGACGGAGTGCTGAAACTTTTCGACACTCACCCCCAGTCACAGATCTGGGTTGAATCCATCATCGTTCTTTAACTCACTTCGCCACCCCAGTTCAGACACAGCTATATGCAAATCAGTCTTGACCATGTGCCTCATGGGAATAGTCCAGCCTGAACTGCCAAGCCAGGTCTTCGTGGAACCGGTTACGGGGTAGCACCCCTCATCAGCCAGGGTAGCTTCAATCCAGTGCCAAAGTAACAAGGGGACCAAGTAAAGACTGATTTGCACATGGCTGGGTCTGAACTGGGGCGGGGAAGTGAGCTGAAGAAGAATGATGGATTCAACTCAGATCTGTGACTGGGGCCAGTGTCTGAAAAGTTTCAGAGCTCTGTCCATCATCTCCTTGTGTTCACTTTTCTGTATAATCTATGACCTTTGTTTAAGAAAGGATTGTTGCTGGAGCAGCAATTTTCCACTGACCCAATTCTAGATTTGACTTGACTTTCACCAGCATAAATTTGGTATCATTGAAGACTATCAGATGTATGTAATCAATACCACCACTCCATAAGAGTTCACTTACAAGGTCTGCTCTGTTCTTGTTTACTATTTGTTCAAAACTACATATAACACAATATGAACAAATGTGAGTCTTCAATGCCATTTGCTGAATATGAACCATAAACACACTATGGTGACCTATTTGGTGTCTATTCTAGCAGTGTTGAAACACCAAACACTTAGGAAATATATGGTCTTAGGCACTTTATAAATGTGGTTAGATGGTATATTAGTTATTTATCAGATGCAGGAGGCTCACAACGATGCATGAATGTAATCCATTTAAAGATGCCGTGTTCAGCCACTCGTATGCTTCTCAGGAAAGGGATGGATTAGTACACTTGAGTCATGATCTTGAGTGTCACCCAGTAAATGTGCTCCATCTGCTTGCAACACAAAACACCATTCACCAACACACCAGAAAGATCAGCCATCTGGAAAAAGAATGCCGACCACACACAAGTGCCGTATATTCTGCAAAAGTGCCTTTCCAATAGAAGAACCCTCTGGTGGAGCACGCACTTCTTTCCATATGTCTTCCTTCACGTCTTCCCATATCGTTATGTTTTTATTTCATGTTTGCAGGTTTTTGGAATGCACATATACATACAACACAGGACATGCATCAAAACATTTCACATGCCCCATAAGCTGTCAGTTATCAGTAACTGTGATAATAAGAATATTCATGCAAGACATGAGGTAAGGTCCTAGCCAACGCTACCAGAAACTTGACTTCAAATCACATTGCCCAGCTTGAAGCGGCATAAAACTGGCGCCTGGCAATGTGCCCCCAGATATTGATGAGCATTTTAAATATTCCTGTGCTTCAAATCCTGAATGATGTTAAAGTGCTACGATCAGAGCTTGTTTGTATGTTGCAATATAAATGAACACGTGTGCAGGACCCCGTTCCCCCTAGTCTTTGGAGCAAATGTCACACCTAGACTTAATCCTATTAGCACTATTTTATCCTCAATCTGAGGAGTTGATCACCTTAAGCAGCCGCAAAATTTTCATAAATAGCAGTATATCGAATAAACATGACGAACACGCCTCCTTTCACCAATTAATAGTAGCCTAATTGGACTCCCTTTGCAGAGTCTAGGCAAAAAATACGTCACGCTTATATAATTAAAGGTTTGTACAGCGTCGTGCATGAAATTGGGGCTATCAGAGCACATTACTATACAATTAGTCATCATTAACCACACAATAATTACGCGATCATCGGGACACCTATACTTAACTATGCCGTCTGGCCTTGGTGTCGGCTTTACCAGTCCTTGTCTCCCCGTGCTCAGAATCTCAATCCTCGTGGCTGGCGCCTCGTCTGAGAAATCCTCGCCCAGCACCCTCTCTTCACACCACCGCCTCGCAGCCATGTTCATTCTCCCACTTCATTTTACAGGACCGATGAAACATAGCTGAACACAACATTTAGAATTCCTTTCTCAGATGTAGAACTTCTAAAGCAGTTCCTGGTGTTACAGGAAGATGCCATTAAATTAATTACAATTATTACTGAATTAAAAGAAATGTGTTTGCCTCCCTTTTGCACAACACATTTTGTAAAATGCTGCAGGAATGCGAAGACGGAGGGAAGGGCGGGGTGATGTGAAATGCCCTTGTCTCGAACAGTTTTGCACATAGTGCTGGGCAGTTTGGCACCAGTGTTTAAATGACAGTTGCACCAACTGACTGATATAAAATGTTGTATTTTGTCTAGTCAGTAAGTGCAAATGTTTTTCACCTCGTTGCCCATCGCTATCACAAAGTTTGCTTGGAACTAAGGTTAAATTGACAGACAGGCTTGCAGCTTATGTGGCTAGGCCCATAGACTTTAATTGATTTTCATATGGCAGCCTGTCTGCATAAGCCTCAGAACGGGGCATATATATGAGCCCCTTGCAACACTTTTGCGCTGTCATTGCGTCCCTTTTGTCACGCAGAGGCGACATAAACAATGTGGCCAATTTTCAACATGATGAGACGAAATGCGTCACGTTGTTAAGCCCTGTGCCACATTATACATGCGTCAGGTATAATGTATGCAGGGTGGGCGCTCCCATGCACGAAAGACTCGTAAAAATGACGCAGTGAATTCTACAAGATTTCATTGCGTCACTTCTAGGATGCCACTGCGTCAAAACCTTACGCCTGCTTGAAGCAGGTGTAATGAGTGACGCAGTGTATTAAGTATAGGCCTAACCCAAGCATTGCTGGAGTTGCGTCGTGCTTGCAACATGACTCCAGCAATGCATGACTTTTGGGCAAACAGATGCATCAGAATTCGTGACGCATCTGTCAATCCTTGCGCCAGAGTGCGCTGTATTGTAAATATGGCACATCCATGGTGGCGCAAGGGTATCGCAAGCTGCCGCAGTGAAACTGATGCGTCAGTTTCTTTTAACTGCTCCTACACTGCTATACAGCAATTCAAAGACCGCAGTTTTTTCAAAAACATGTTCTTATATAATTTATTTATGTTGCTTTTCTAAAGCACTGCTTTACCAGATGCTATTGGAGCACAGTACATTGAGCATAAATTGCATATGATATGAATATGCTTATAGTGAACATTAGTCTTAAACTGGAGGAAAGAATTGAGGGTGAAGGAAACCAATGCGTATAGTGTTGGGTGGGAGAGGAGGGATGAGGGGTATATCGGGGTTGGATATCCTACTTTTTTTATTTTGGTGCTGTTTTTTATGGCCCAAACTCAGCCCGAAGGCATCAGAGGGTTTTACATGAGCACCAGTTAGTTACATTATGCAAGGACACATTCATTTTTTAGGCATGGGAAGATTAAGACATTTACCCAGAATCACAGGATGTTGAGCCGACCCTGAGACTCAATCCTGGTTCCCCAGTTCAAAACGGGTCAACTCTGGCCATTCCGCCACATCCTCTCCTCTACTTCATTGGGTGTCTAATGTTTGCAATTTGGCGTTCACGATTTATGTGACAGTTGTCCGTGAAGAAGTCCATGGCATGGCTGTGACAACAGCCCAAATACAATAACCAAAGAATTGATTACCCCGTCGCTCACGTTCACGTGTATTCTGTGTGCGCACTCCACCCAGGTGCTTTTACGCATATTCCCCAAACACGTACGAGAATATTGGCAAGTTTCCGCACGGAGGAATCATGCAGTCAACAACATTTGCCGTCAGTTTATTGAGCCAGATAAAGCACCGCATTTGCAACAGCAGAGTGCCTGCCCTCAAGCCAGGCAGAGAGGAAAAAAAACCCTCTCTGCAACTGCATCCTGCTGCCTAACGTTACAGAGGTGGCTTTTATTGTTGTCAGCGCGCACCGAAGGTGCACACCAGATGCAACGCGGCAATCAAAGTTAATGTCATTTGTTAACGAAAAGCTGCTGCGCAGTTTTCAATAGCCTTCATTTCCCCCCTGAGGAGGCGAGGCCCGAGCGTGCACCGGGGCATCCTTCACTCTCTCCCGCCTCCAAGGACGACTCAGAGATGTTATGGATGACCGTTTTGAAGATGTGTTTACTCGTGTTTATCTCCAGCTAATTGTTGAACTTGGGTTTGAAGGGCACGCGCCCTTTCATGGATCTGCTCGCCGGTATTCTTTGCTGGCGCGTGCGCCGGGTTGTAGTTGCTCTGCAGTCTGCACAATTAACGATGCAAGGTGTTCAGGGGACAGGCCTGCTTGAAACAGCGCTTAGTCACGCGCTTGAAGCTCGAGCGTCTCACTAGTTTTGTGCGAGAGTCAAATCGCCCGAATTTTAAATTGATTTTTTAGTTCCAAATCAGTCCAAGGTTTTCCACGGTCCACCGTCCAGATTTACTGGCCAGTGGAGACCTGATCTCCACAGGGCAATGGAAGAAACGCCAACAGAGTGAAAAACACCTCTTTATTAGTCTGCCTCTATTGTGCAGTTTCATTGCAGACTGGCAATAATCCACCCCGTAGACAAGTGACAAAAAGGGGCACATTCTAAACTGAAAGACAGAAAGCTGATTGTGCGTAGGCTGCCCGTTACTCTGTGGCATTGCTTCAAATAGGCATTCATAAATAGCAGTCCCATTCATAAATAATATATATTGCCAAATATAGGTCGAAGGGTTTTATATCACTGGATCTTCATTGGTATGTCTGTTAAATTGATAGACACATTTAGCTTCCTCCCACCACATCAGAAGCATGGGCATGTGGGTCACCCCACTTCACTCATTGGCTCCCCTCACTGTGAGTAATGGCACTTTGCTTCTCCATAGCCACTATAAAGGCAGTAGACGTCTTTGTCAGTGCTAGAAGTTCAATGCGACCTTCATTAAAAAAACAAATATGGGGGCAGATTTACGAGTCCCTTGCGACACTTTTACGCCGCCGTTGCGTTACTTTGGTGACGCAGCGGCGGCGTAAACAATGCGCCATGTTGCGACTTATTTACAATGTGACGCATCTAGGCAGATGCATCACGTTGTAAAGCCCTGCGCCACATGAAACCTGCGTCAGGTTTCATTTGGGCGTTCCCTCGTAGGAAAGCCCCGTAAACTGACGCAGTGAAATCTACAAGATTTCACTGAGTCAGTTTTACGACGCTGCTGCGTCAAATCCTTACGCCTGCTTGAAGCAGGCGTAAGGAGTGACGCACCATGTTATGTATGGGTGGCCCCTGTGCATTGCAGGAGTTGCGTCGCCCTTGTGACGCGACTCCAGCAATGCGCCGCCCATACGCCACAAGATGCGTCACGCATCTGCCCTTCCGTGCACCATGATGCGCCGCATTGTAAATATGGCGCATCTGTGGTGGCGCAAGGAGGGAATTGCGTGACGCATCGGTTCTGGCACATCCCTGCTAATTTGCAGAGGTGCGCCAGAACTTGTAAATATGCCCCATGGTTTTGACTGTCACAATTGTTATTTCCGTTTGTGAACCTGGTAGCAGCTGGTGCATAAGGGCATTAAGGCTCTGCCTCTCCGTTTTGTGGCCCCTTTACTTGCGCTTTCTACTATAAAAACAGGACGTTTAAATAATACATATTAGCTTATACACTCTATAACTGGGGTCCGGCAGTCAGGAACTTTCTGTGGCACAGTGCACATGTCTGAGTGCGGGCTTAATGTTGACCTGAAGCGTTCATATGGATTTTGTCCAAACAGCCCTTAGTTTGTCTGAGATTGCAGGTCTCTTTGCTTCACAGTCTTTCTTCCTGGAAGCAGTGCTCATAGAAATCAGCCTCAGGCATTTCACTCTTCAGTCCAGGCTTCAGTAGGCGGAAAGTCAATCGCAAGCAACTTCCCCACCCTTTCCTATCTCGTCATAGTGTGGGGTGGAATTAGCGAGCATCATTAGCCACACACCTCCCCCTGATGAAATGTATAAGGATGGAGTTAGGGAGATTTCAGGATCTTGTGCCTTCCCATTCTCTGATATTAGTTTGCATCAATTTTCACTTTTTATTTTGGGCATTTCATAAGACCATATCTTAGGTCCCAGCATTGGCGTAGCAAATCTTGAGGGCCCCCCCCTGCAAAGTACGTGGAGGGCCCCCCTCTGAACTCAATCAGGAGCTCTCTAGCCTGAGTACTGTGCTGAGGGGCCCGCTGGTGCTTGTGGCCCCCCGCACCCCGGGGGATTGGGGAGCCTTTCTTACGCCTCTGGGTCCCAGTTGGTCTGAAAGGAGCTCAAAAAGATTCTCAGACAGTAAATCTGATCTAGTCATGTCAACCCTATTCCCAATGCAAGTGAAGTGGATCAGTTCTCATATTGACAAGAATGTGACTAGGCCAACATAAATACACAAAAACTAGGAAAGCACAAGAAAACAGACTTGCACACAAATACAAAAAGTGGACCCACACAAATGCATTTACAGACTGGTGCAAACGTGCACTCACTAACCCATAGACAAAAAAGGCAGAGAAATGCCACACAGACAGGTATATATATATATATATATATATATATA
The DNA here is from genome assembly GCF_964261635.1 of Lissotriton helveticus. Lineage (NCBI taxonomy): Eukaryota > Metazoa > Chordata > Amphibia > Caudata > Salamandridae > Lissotriton > Lissotriton helveticus. The sequence goes on along the minus strand of NC_136068.1, from coordinate 869,348,255 downwards.
TATATATATATATATATATATATATATATATATATATATATATATATATATATATATATATATATATATATATATATATATATATATATATATATATATATATATATATATATATATATATATATTACATTACCTACTGGCGATAGCCAGTAGGTATATATAGTTAGGATTGTTTTCCATAGGGAAATCGCAACATTCTATTGGGAATAACTTTGGCGCCGGTTGAGGAATCTTCCTGAAATTTTCTTTAACTTTGCCTCGCGGCGCTCCGGTCCTTCCCTGAAAGTTTGGGGGGGATTCGTCAAGCGGGGGCCTAGATAAAAGGGGGTCCCAAAACGTGTTTTCCCCATGTTAATTTCCATAGGGCGGTTGGACTCACTTTTAGCCCGAACGGCTGAATGGTTTTCCACCAAACTTGGCAAAATTGTAGGGACTGGTAGCCCGATGTGCCTTTGCTATGTCTCAAGATATGTGCTCCAGTGGTTTTTACGAAAATTAACTTTGAAAAAATATATATTGGGCTACATTGGGCTATATATATGTTAGAGCCCAAATGTAGCCCAATGTAGCCCAATGTAGCCCAAAGATGGCCACCAGAGACAAAAAAAACAAATGTAGCCCAAATATAAGCCAGATGTAGCCCAACTAGAGCCCAATGACAGAATGTCCCAGAGTGTTCTAAAGAACAACTAGAGCGCTAACAGTCTTACTTATGACAAAAGTATGGCACACCTGAAGTCATCTTGATTGGAATAAAGTGTTAACACTTAAAACATTTAATTTGCAAAGGAACAAAATGAGGGGGCTCATTTTGCCATAGAAATTATGATTAGTGCTGAAGAAAGAAAAATTAGGGCACATTTTGAGTGACTTCTCAAATCCTCTTATATTTCATTAAAAAAATTCTGATATGCAGTCTCCCAAGATGGCCACCAGAGACAAAAGAGCCTGTGCTTAAAAACTCTGTTAGCAAAGCAGGCATTTGAGATTTAAAAACGTTTTAATACATAAAAACGTTATCCGCTAATAGAATTAGCATTTAAAAAACCTTCGGAATTCAATGAAAAAACCATAGGTTTCAGGCCTTATATAGTTAGGAATTAGCATTTAAAAAAACCTTGCGAATTCACTGAAAAAACATAGGTTTCAGGCCTTATATAGTTAGGAATTAGCATTTAAAAAACCTTTGAAATTCACTGAAAAAACCATAGGTTTCAGGCCTTATATAGTTAGGAATTAGCATTTTAAAAACCTTTGAAATTCACTGAAAAAACCATAGGTTTCAGGCCTTATATAGTTAGGAATTAGCATTTAAAAAACCTTGCAATTTCACTGAAAAAACCATAGGTTTCAGGCCTTATATAGTTAGGAATTAGCATTTTAAAAACCTTTGAAATTCACTGAACAAACCATAGGTTTCAGGAGTTATATAGTTAGGAATTAGCTTTTAAAAAACCTTTGAAATTCACTCAAAAACTATAAGTTTTAGTGGTGTTATAGTTAGCTGGACATTTTACTCATACAAAACCATTGAAATTGCTCCTATATAGTTAGTTGTACTAACTATATTTCGCGCACCCGCAATCCACTGCTGATGATGTCACATATTAGATCATTCATGACATGGTCAGTGACATCACAATCCCCCTCTAAGGTACAGTTCCTTTTAATGCGAAGCAGCTCTCCGTATGGGATACTGTAAATAAGTTTGGGCGGGTGGCTACTGCTGGAATGTAATATGGAATTTCCTGCTGTGGGTTTCCTGAATAGCTGCGTGTAAACTTTACCGTGTTCTTTTCTGATTTCTAAATCAAGGAAATTTATTTGTTTATCACTTATTTCTGCCGTGAAGTGTAGATTATATTCATTCTGGTTCAACATGTCTATGTACTCTTCTGCTTTGCCCTTGGAGCCCCGCCACACCAGTAATAAATCATCAATGTACCGGTACCATACCAGTACATGTTGGGACCATTCTCTGTATCTCTCATGCCACGCCACATTTTCCTCCCACCACCCCACAAATATGTTAGCGAAGCTGGGAGAATAACTCGTGCCCATGGCTACTCCAACTAATTGGCGATAGTACTGATCTTCATACAAAAAGATATTATTACTCAAACTGAAATTTAGGAATTCCAATAGCATCGCATTATGATCTGCGAAACAGGCGTCTCTTGTTGACAACGTTTCATTTATCGCAAGCATGCCCTCCCCATGGCCTATGCTTGTATATAAACTAGTGATGTCCATCACTACGAGCAGATCTCCTTCTCTCAATGTGATTTGTTCCAACTTTGTCAACAGATCTTTCGTGTCTTTGATATAACTACGTAAGTTCTTCACATGATCAATTAAAAAATAATCAATGTACATAGATAAATGTTCTAACAGGCTCCCCTGTGCACTTACGATTGGTCGTCCTGGGGGTTTGGTGCTGTTCTTATGTACCTTGGGAAGGTGGTAAAAACACGGTGTCACTGGATTCAGATTTCTTAAGAAAAGATATTCCTCTGTTGCAATTATACCCTTTGTGTGCCATTTTTGTAGCATCTCATGGCATGCTGTGATACTGTTTAAGTATTCTTTCCTTCCCACCTTCTGATAACATTGTTTGTCCTGCAATTGTCTCATTGCTTCCATGTTGTAGTCTTTATAAGTTTGCACGACAATATTTCCCCCTTTATTGGACGATTTCACAATCAAGTCCTTATCGATTCTTAGGTTGTTTATGGCCTGCCACTGACCAGATGTTACATTACTACGTTTTTCCTTATGTCCTCTTTGTTCCAATTTCCTCAGTTCTTTTGAAACTGTTTCCGCAAATAAATCTATATTGTCAGCAGGCGTCTGTGGTACAAATGTCGAAGCAGGTTTAAAATTCGTTTCACCTCCTCTTTGTACTATGTCTGACTGCGATAGATTATCAAGTTGACTTGCTCCTTCGATCCTCAATTGTTGTAAAACATCCAACGTTGGTAAGTCTTTGACTCTTACATGTGGAGCTGCTTGTTTGCTCGGAATCTCTGCCATTTTTTTGGGGCGTTGTTTGTAAAATTTATGTATCTTCAGTTTCCTTGAGAATTTGTATAGGTCTATTTTTGTCTGCGTGTATTCTAATTCCTTTGAAGGGCAAAAGGAGAGACCCAGTTGTAAGACGTGCTTCTCATCATCTGTTAGGATGCGAGGACTTAGATTTATGATTGTCAAATTATCTGTTTCCTTTGCATTGGTTATTGTCGCTTCCTGTTGAATCTTCCACTGCGTGTCGTCGGTGGGGAGTAGTTGCTTCCTCCTCCTCCACTCGCCCCCCCTCCGCGTGATGCGTTTCTTCTTACGTCTGGGGGTTTCCCCCTTCCTCCTTGTTGTCGTGATTGACGAATTATTTGAAACTCGTCGCAAAAAGGGAGTTTCCGTGTTCTTACTTTTGTCCTTATGTCCTGGTCTCCCCTCGCATCTTCATTCTCTGAAACTTCGGATTCAGTGGTATCCTCCGCCTCTCCTATTTCCTTTGCCCCCGTTCCTTTATTGGATCTCGATGTCAGGGCTTTAACTTGTGCGTCATATCTTTTGGCAAATGTCAACACCCGTCCTGACTCATAGTCCCTTTCATCCCGTTCGAATTTCTCTTGCTTACGTTTCCTGATTTTATCCTCATATGATTTCAATCTTTTCATCATATTGCTTCTTAATTCATCCAATTTCTTTTTATCTTCGCCCAGATTTTCTATCTCTTGCTCGAGTTCCTTAATTTCATTGCGTGCTTTTTCATGGTCACTCCACGCAAATTTGATTAGTAATTTGAGGAGCCCCTCACAGAAATCCGCTGTATATTCTGCCCATTGTTCCAAGAGTTCTGGGTCCGGATTCTCGTAAGCCGGGACAGTGTAAATGCGGAGTCCTCTCGGTACTCTTTTTACCTCCACGTAGTTTTGTAATGATGTGGCTTCCCACCACTTTCTCACTTCACGCTCGAAGAGTCTCTCCAGTTTCAAAAACAGTCCTGTTGCTGTAGATCCTTTGACTTCCGTTTGTTTCTTCTTTTTATTATTCGCTCCATTTATTTGTGGGCGTTTTTTGAAAGCATTCTCAGCCGCCTCCTGGCGGTCTGTGTCACTATACATGGCGCCACTGTTGTTATTTCAATAACTTTTCTTCGGAGTTTGGCGTTTTGCTCTCGCCTTTCCCCTTTCTCTTTTTACTCCTTCGTGAACCAATAGCGTATAGTTTCTACTTGGTTAGGACTCCAGCGACGGAACCATTCATCCCTCTTTCTTACGCTATTAATGGCGGTGCGCGGCTTAATACATCCTCGCTTCCCAATGTTGCCAGGTCGTGCACTCTTGCCACGGGTGCTCGTGTGCGGGTGACAACACCCCGCTGTAATCCAGGCTTCCCCTTTCTCACCTTCCAAGAAAGCACAGCACTCACAGGAGGAGGGTATAAGTCTTTATTACCCTCAGAGAACCAGACGCGTTTCGGCTACTGCCTTAGTCTTTGGTACAATAGCGCGCCATTTTTTTAAACTTTAAATACCCCTCACGTGCAATTCATGGAGATAACGTCAAACAAACCATTATAAGATGGCGACCATGGTTTTGTCCTTTGTCTATCTCCATGAATTGCACGTGAGGGGTATTTAAAGTTTAAAAAAATGGCGCGCTATTGTACCAAAGACTAAGGCAGTAGCAAGAGTGCACGACCTGGCAACATTGGGAAGCGAGGATGTATTAAGCCGCGCACCGCCATTAATAGCGTAAGAAAGAGGGATGAATGGTTCCGTCGCTGGAGTCCTAACCAAGTAGAAACTATACGCTATTGGTTCACGAAGGAGTAAAAAGAGAAAGGGGAAAGGCGAGAGCAAAACGCCAAACTCCGAAGAAAAGTTATTGAAATAACAACAGTGGCGCCATGTATAGTGACACAGACCGCCAGGAGGCGGCTGAGAATGCTTTCAAAAAACGCCCACAAATAAATGGAGCGAATAATAAAAAGAAGAAACAAACGGAAGTCAAAGGATCTACAGCAACAGGACTGTTTTTGAAACTGGAGAGACTCTTCGAGCGTGAAGTGAGAAAGTGGTGGGAAGCCACATCATTACAAAACTACGTGGAGGTAAAAAGAGTACCGAGAGGACTCCGCATTTACACTGTCCCGGCTTACGAGAATCCGGACCCAGAACTCTTGGAACAATGGGCAGAATATACAGCGGATTTCTGTGAGGGGCTCCTCAAATTACTAATCAAATTTGCGTGGAGTGACCATGAAAAAGCACGCAATGAAATTAAGGAACTCGAGCAAGAGATAGAAAATCTGGGCGAAGATAAAAAGAAATTGGATGAATTAAGAAGCAATATGATGAAAAGATTGAAATCATATGAGGATAAAATCAGGAAACGTAAGCAAGAGAAATTCGAACGGGATGAAAGGGACTATGAGTCAGGACGGGTGTTGACATTTGCCAAAAGATATGACGCACAAGTTAAAGCCCTGACATCGAGATCCAATAAAGGAACGGGGGCAAAGGAAATAGGAGAGGCGGAGGATACCACTGAATCCGAAGTTTCAGAGAATGAAGATGCGAGGGGAGACCAGGACATAAGGACAAAAGTAAGAACACGGAAACTCCCTTTTTGCGACGAGTTTCAAATAATTCGTCAATCACGACAACAAGGAGGAAGGGGGAAACCCCCAGACGTAAGAAGAAACGCATCACGCGGAGGGGGGGCGAGTGGAGGAGGAGGAAGCAACTACTCCCCACCGACGACACGCAGTGGAAGATTCAACAGGAAGCGACAATAACCAATGCAAAGGAAACAGATAATTTGACAATCATAAATCTAAGTCCTCGCATCCTAACAGATGATGAGAAGCACGTCTTACAACTGGGTCTCTCCTTTTGCCCTTCAAAGGAATTAGAATACACGCAGACAAAAATAGACCTATACAAATTCTCAAGGAAACTGAAGATACATAAATTTTACAAACAACGCCCCAAAAAAATGGCAGAGATTCCGAGCAAACAAGCAGCTCCACATGTAAGAGTCAAAGACTTACCAACGTTGGATGTTTTACAACAATTGAGGATAGAAGGAGCAAGTCAACTTGATAATCTATCGCAGTCAGACATAGTACAAAGAGGAGGTGAAACGAATTTTAAACCTGCTTCGACATTTGTACCACAGACGCCTGCTGACAATATAGATTTATTTGCGGAAACAGTTTCAAAAGAACTGAGGAAATTGGAACAAAGAGGACATAAGGAAAAACGTAGTAATGTAACATCTGGTCAGTGGCAGGCCATAAACAACCTAAGAAACGATAAGGACTTGATTGTGAAATCGTCCGATAAAGGGGGAAATATTGTCCTGCAAACTTATAAAGACTACAACATGGAAGCAATGAGACAATTGCAGGACAAACAATGTTATCAGAAGGTGGGAAGGAAAGAATACTTAAACAGTATCACAGCATGCCATGAGATGCTACAAAAATGGCACACAAAGGGTATAATTGCAACAGAGGAATATCTTTTCTTAAGAAATCTGAATCCAGTGACACCGTGTTTTTACCACCTTCCCAAGGTACATAAGAACAGCACCAAACCCCCAGGACGACCAATCGTAAGTGCACAGGGGAGCCTGTTAGAACATTTATCTATGTACATTGATTATTTTTTAATTGATCATGTGAAGAACTTACGTAGTTATATCAAAGACACGAAAGATCTGTTGACAAAGTTGGAACAAATCACATTGAGAGAAGGAGATCTGCTCGTAGTGATGGACATCACTAGTTTATATACAAGCATAGGCCATGGGGAGGGCATGCTTGCGATAAATGAAACGTTGTCAACAAGAGACGCCTGTTTCGCAGATCATAATGCGATGCTATTGGAATTCCTAAATTTCAGTTTGAGTAATAATATCTTTTTGTATGAAGATCAGTACTATCGCCAATTAGTTGGAGTAGCCATGGGCACGAGTTATTCTCCCAGCTTCGCTAACATATTTGTGGGGTGGTGGGAGGAAAATGTGGCGTGGCATGAGAGATACAGAGAATGGTCCCAACATGTACTGGTATGGTACCGGTACATTGATGATTTATTACTGGTGTGGCGGGGCTCCAAGGGCAAAGCAGAAGAGTACATAGACATGTTGAACCAGAATGAATATAATCTACACTTCACGGCAGAAATAAGTGATAAACAAATAAATTTCCTTGATTTAGAAATCAGAAAAGAACACGGTAAAGTTTACACGCAGCTATTCAGGAAACCCACAGCAGGAAATTCCATATTACATTCCAGCAGTAGCCACCCGCCCAAACTTATTTACAGTATCCCATACGGAGAGCTGCTTCGCATTAAAAGGAACTGTACCTTAGAGGGGGATTATGAAAGAAATGCGCAAGCAAGCATAGACAGATTCAGGAACAGAGGATACAATGATACATGTCTAGAAAATGCCAAAAGAAAAGTAGATGCAATGCCCCGTAAGGAGATGTTGAAAATAAAACCGAAAGATTCAGCAAAGGAGGGAAGGTTTAGATTCATTACCACCTTCTCTGAGGGGGCGGGGAGTCTCAGAAAAATTCTGAGGAAGAACTGGACACTGTTAACTACTGATCCAGTTATTGGTGCAGACATGCCCAAACAACCTATGGTGACCTACAGAAGGGCTAGGGCACTACGGAATACACTGACGCAGAGTTACCGGGCACGCACAGTAGACCGACCATTTGGAGAACATAAGCCGGGATTTTTTCCATGTGGGAGGTGTAAGGCGTGCAAGCAAAGCAAAAAGGTTTTATTCTATGATGTCAGGGGGCAAAAACGCAAAATAAAAGTATTCCTTACATGCTCTACTCCTTTTGCAGTATACTGCCTGGTATGTCCGTGCGGACTACGTTATATTGGCAGCACGGTAAACCCCATGAAATTACGCATCCTGGAACATCTAAGGGCAATAACTAATTGTGATCCCACATACCCAGTGGCTAGACATTTTAAACAGCACCACAAGAATAACAGTGATTTAATAACATACTTCGGTTTAGACCATGTTGTGGCGAGTCCCAGAGGTGGGGATAGGCTAAAGAAATTGAGGAGGCTGGAATCTCGATACATAATAGACATTGGAACAAAGGTGCCTGGAGGGTTGAATAGCCATGAAGAGATGACAGTACATCTAGGGTAGGGGGCCCCCTGCTCTAGGAGAAAGTTTGATGTTGATTACAGTACCTGTTGATATTTGAAGTTTTGTAAATAGAAGGAGGGAGTAGCACACAGTGGGTGATTATCGAAAATGTGAACATGGTATTTTGGGGAAGGAGTCATTAGATGGAAGGGACAAAAGCCCGTCCAGGGCGCAATGTGAATAAATGTTTGACAAACGTAAAAAGCCCATCCAGGGCGGAATAAATGTACAGCATCAACTAATGAGGAATGATGGTGTAAATATACAATTTATCGTGTATAATGTATATAATGTACAAATGTATAAATGTATATATGGCATTTAGTATAATGGGAAGGCCCATCCAGGGCGAAACCTACATGTTGAAAACGTCAAACAAACCATTATAAGATGGCGACCATGGTTTTGTCCTTTGTCTATCTCCATGAATTGCACGTGAGGGGTATTTAAAGTTTAAAAAAATGGCGCGCTATTGTACCAAAGACTAAGGCAGTAGCCGAAACGCGTCTGGTTCTCTGAGGGTAATAAAGACTTATACCCTCCTCCTGTGAGTGCTGTGCTTTCTTGGAAGGTGAGAAAGGGGAAGCCTGGATTACAGCGGGGTGTTGTCACCCGCACACGAGCACCCGTGGCAAGAGTGCACGACCTGGCAACATTGGGAAGCGAGGATATATATATATATATATATTTTCACTGCTGCTCTGTCGGTTAGGAAAGAAGTCAGCTCGAGCCCAAGTCCATTAAGCGTGAAGTTTATTAATCACACAGGATGCCAAAAAACACCCGATGCAGCCGCACCTTGGTCACGGGTAACAGTGTTTTTTTCTTTCACGCGTTTTAAAGTAAACAGCAAAATAACATAACATAAAGGTAGGACTACTCGTCCTCACAGAAGTTTGTTAATCCACATTGCGGCAAGATAATTGCTTTAGAGCTGAGTACACAATTGTGGGGAAACCTCTGTTTCTGAGCCGATTGTAAGCACTCGTACCAGCACCTGCAGATCCTCCCGTCCTCACTTCCAATCACCAGCAGGTGGCGCTCCAGGACTTCCGATTTCGGGTTGCCGCGGGCGCGTTTACCGGCCGTTTTTCGGCCGTTTTTCGGCCGTTGCTGTTACTGCCATTGCCGCCGCGGCCGGTGCCGGAGTGGTGCTGGGTTCATTTGGGGCACAGCTGGAGCCCTGGTAGATTGTCGGATCCCTCGGGAGGCGGCAAGTTTTGGAGCTGTGAAAGGTGGTTGCCGAGGATCCGAGGGAGCGCAGCGCTGCACCTCCAGCGGCCGTTTAGAGGCTGTGTGTGGCCCAGGTCAGCGTGAGGAGTCGCGCATAAGACGTGGTGACCCCCAGGAGAGTGCCCAGAACAGTATCCAGGGAAGTAACTGGGTGCCTCCATCAAGAAGGGGCAACGTCTGGTCCAGAACTGAGAGTGGAGCAGAGAGGAGCATATGATCTAATATAAAGCTGCTGCTGCTGCAAATTGGCAACATTATGGAATAACCAATAGGAGCCTAAGTGAGGAGGAGGAGGAAAGAGTGCTGGCTCATAGAAACAGAGGTAAGTGAGGTTAACATTGTACTTCCCCTTATAAACATATAGATATATAAATAATAATTATCCAGGGGAAGCTTGTGCGGAGTGGGGATTGCTGTGCACCAAATAAGTGGTGGAAGCCCTAAGGTGAAGGAAACCCCTCCGTAACCTGCGGGAAGCTGAGAAGAAGAACGCAAAGTAAGAACACAGGAAAAACAATGGCCCTAGGGAAAACTAAACCACGCAGAGTGGTAAGAAATAGTAAAAAAACTGCAAATAAATCGGGAACAGTGAATGCGACAGGCTCACCCAAAGGCTTGGCTGACGTAAATAATGAGATGGTAAATAATGAGATGGTAACACCGATTGCTGGCAGAACAATATCCATCAGAGCAACCCCTTCCTCAAGCACAACCCCGCAGCCAGCGCCGGCATCTGCCAGGTCAACAGGCGCAAAAGGGGGGTCGGTGGTATCAAAAACCATTAAGGATTTTATCGGTAAACATTTCATGGGGAAAGAGAGAGCAGAAAAGGACACAATTGAAATTGAGACCACGCAATCTATCGAGGATCCGGCCGCATCAAGCACAGAGGCCTTGAATCAGACTGACTTTAATATCGCTGAGATACCAATGGAACCGCGTCTTTCATCTTCCCCAAGGATGTTTCAGTCGATTTGCACCCAGGATTTAGGTGCAGATATGGCGAACGAAGAACGAGTAGTCTGTAGTGACTCCTTGGGAGAAGGGAACATTACTGGGGAGACTCCCTGTCAAAAGGATCATGAGAGTCTAGGATCCCCAAAAATAGTGGGATTAGATGCATCCGGCATATCCTTATGTAGCCTGGAGGTGACGGGTTCTAACGGCCAATCCATGCTCGAAGTAATGCTAATGCTCCAGAAGACTCTGCAGGGCATTCTGGAGGTTACAGTATTAAATAATGACATTCTGAAAAGACATGGTGATCAATTTAAGGGCATAAATGGGGAATTAGCACAGATTAAAAACTTGATGCCCTCAATTGTAAGACCTGTAGAAACAAAGGAGGATAATAAAGTGGATAGGGGGGAAGAAGTGGAAGAGGTGACTAGCCCCCCAGAGAATGAACCAACAGAATATGTATCCTACCGCCCCATGCTTATAAAGAGGTATGGGGATGAGAGATATAGAAGGTCTAATATACCAAGGAGAAGGAAAGGAATTAAGGCCCGACCCAGCTGCTACTCTAAAAAGTACCAGGATCACAGGGGGGGGGAAACGCCAATATATAAGTCAATAAATAAGATAGCAAGGCAAGGATCTAAAAAGTTAGATATCGTAGAGAAAGGGGCAAATAGCAGCCGACATGAGGTACAACGCAAGGGGATAATGAGGAGGGATATGGGAGAGAACAAAAAGGCTAATAGGAGAAATCCCCCAGGGGTGAAAAAGAGTGTAAGAGTAGAGCGGGAGAGGGAGATGTCCCCAAGTGCGGAGGGACCCCACCCAAGTAACTGGAAAGGGGTCAAAAAAGGGGGAGGAGAAGAAGCTAGTTGGCACTCAAGGGGAGTAACAATAGGAGGGAATCGCCAACATCAACAGACAGTATTACCCACTGACACTTGGATATTTGTAGAGTCAATAGGACAGGCGAAAGGGGGGAAAAGAACTAAGAAATTAAACCCCTTGAATCGCTCCCAGCTACTATCCTCATTTGGGAAGTGCCCCAGTCTAAGAAATGTTAGCACTAAAGATCTAAAAGAAGTGGGGTTCACAGTAAACAGTAAGGGGGAGGAAATAACTAAGGTTTTACTCCACTCAGCCCTAATAAAGGATGCTATAGAAAAGGCAGAGTCCGAGATGCTAAGGGAAGGCATTAGAATACTAAAAAGGAAGGATGTATTCTCGGATAAGTTAGGGACTCCTTTCCTTAGAAATCACGCAGCTCTAGGGGACAGACAAATAAAAATGATCAATCTGGGGAGAGGTACCAACGACGCCCTAGAAATCACGATAAGACCCAACGACCAAAGGTGGGACATGGAAGAAGTACTTGCTGGGAACAGATACAGAGAGCTGGCATATATGAGTAGTGAGGAAGATGGTTTTATGAGTGAGATCGACTAGGAAGCAGGAGCGCCGCACAGCCTATCAATAATGACCTGGAACATAAATGGGTACAATAGAATAGCGATACAGGAAAATTTTAAAAATATCTTGAGGAAAAACGATATCGTTTGCCTCCAGGAAACTTGGCTGTGTGGCGAAATCCCAGCTACGGTAGGTTTCACTCATTATGTAAAAGCCGCTAAAAGGAACACGGTGGGCAGACCCTCAGGGGGTTTGATGACTCTGATTTCTACAAGGATTGCCAAGGACATTGAACCCCTGGAACTACAGTGTAACTGGGCACTGGGCAATAGAGTGCGAACAACAAACATGTTGGGGGGTGAAAGCCTATGCATTATAAATGTATATATTCAGAAAGGGAAAGTAAATGAATATAAGGCAGACTTGGAACACTTAAAAACTGACCTAGATGGGGTGTGTAACCGGTTTCCAAAGGATGTGCTCGTAATATTGGGAGACTTCAACCATAAATTGAATCCTAAATCAATGGATTCTTGGTTGAAGGACTTGTTGGATGCATATAAAATAGAGCAGGCACAATTCCCCAGCTGTGAAACCTCAAGTAAAGATCATAAGCTCGGGCAACTGTTGGGGGTTATGGGATTTGTATGTACCAACGGTAGAAAGGAAGCAGACAGGCCTGCGAAGCGCACCTTTAAGGTAGGGCAACAAATGTGCCCCATAGACTATGTATTCATACAGGCCTGGCATTTCCACCTTATCAAGCAGTTCGAAATTTTGGGGGTGGAGGGTAGTGATCACCATCCACTGCAGGTTGAACTTCAGGTAAATAGCCACCCGCAAAGACAAAAAGTGTTATCAGTAGATGTAGAATACCCCAAGCGGTTAACAACACGAATCACCGAGGAATATATACAGAAACTAAGTGCATATCAGCTAACTGTGAATTTATTTGGGTAACCTTGTACCAGAAGGAAGTATAGCCTGGTACGAGGGCATAATAAGGCAATTGGTGGAATGCCTCCGGATTAAGTTAAAGTGCAATATCCAAAAACCAGTAAATAATGCGACATTATACCCTAATAATAACAAACACTGGTTTGATGCCGAATGCCGGAAATTAAAGGCCGGTATTAGGAAACAAGAAAGACAACTCAGAGGTAACTATAGTGAGGAAGTGGTATCAGATCTCAAAAAAATGAAGCTAAAATATAAGTCAGTTATTAGAGATAAAAAAAGGTGTTTTAAGGACAAATGTTGGGATAATTTACTCGTGACAATTGAAGACAAAAATGTGAAAGGCTTCTGGAGGCTAATACAGGACTGTATGGGGAAAGCACAAGGGACCATGCAGTGCGCAGTACCAGAGGACAAGTGGCTGGCCTATCTAGAGGAAATTTATGGGAAATGGCCAATGAGGGAGGGAATAATGGTAAATGCCTGGCCAGGAATAAGTGAAGAATTAAAGACCCATTTTCTCCCAGATCAAATTAGAACCATAATATCTAGACTAAACCTAACACGGGCAGCCGGCCCTGACAACCTGCCAGCTGTCATAATAAAAACAAACATAGAATGGTGGGCAGAGTTCCTTTCAAATATGTTTTTATGGATCCTAAATTCAGGTGAATTCCCTGCAAATTGGAAAGGGGCTATTGTTAGGCCAATCCATAAAAAAGGTGATGTAAACACCCCTAAAAATTACCGCTTAATAAACCTCTTGGATATAGGCGAAAAGGTTTTTTCTAAGGTAATCCTAGGGATTCTAAAGGAGTGGGTGGAAGACAAACAGATAATACCCCCAGAGCAGGGGGGGTTCAAAGAAGGCCACTCAACGATTGACCATTGTTTTGCCCTGTGGTCCATCGCACGGAAGTCAATTGATCAGAGGAGTAACCTATTCTGCTGTTTCGTTGACTTCCGTGCAGCCTTTGATCTTGTGGACAGGGACCAGCTGTGGTCAACACTAACAGGGTATGAACTACAGGATGACCTGCTGGCCCTTGTCCAAGCATTACATACAGAAAATTGGGCACAGATAATATTGGACACGGATGGAGGACTGACCAGGAGAATCCCTATTGGAAACGGCTTAAGACAGGGGTGCGTCCTAGCCCCCCTGCTGTTTTCCCTGTTTTTAGCTGACCTACCCCAAGTATTAAGAGATGTCAGAGGGGCGAACCCGAAGTTGGGAGGAAGGCACATATCGTGCCTCCTTTATGCCGATGACCTAGTAATAATGGATCAAACAGAGATAGGCCTCCAGAGAAAACTCAATAGGTTTAAAGATTACTGTACGAGTAAAAAACTAGTGGTAAATATGGATAAAACCAAAATAGTATGTTTTGGGAGAAGGAAAGTGAAGTTCTCGTGGTATCTTGGCACAACCTTGCTTGAGAGGGTGACCAACTATAGATATTTGGGAATGTGGTTCTCAGGTAACCTGAAATGGCATACACACCTGCAAGCACTAAAAATAAGGGCATTGGCATCGGTCAAAGGCCTAAAAAGCTTTAATAACACCTATGGTGAAAGGTCAGATAGACCGGTCTTAAAAGCTTATCAAGCAATGGTCCCCCCACAATTTCTGTATGGAGCCGAGGTTATTTATCTCAGTGGCAAGACCTCCTGGGATAGTGAAGAGGGAAATATATTAAAAAGCTTATTCGCTCTGCCAAAATCCTCTATGGTGCAGGCAGCACGACTGGAGCTGGGAATAACCTCCTGGGCTATTACAGTTTGTATGAGCCTTGTACGCTTCTGGCAGCGGTTGGGAGTAGGGGAATTTGCTAAAATCTCCCAATGGGCTAAGGAGGAAATTATCAATAGTGAGCTCCCCTGGGCAAAAGAGGTAAGAGCCTCAATAAGCAAGGCTTATGGGGTGCTAGATTTGAGGGTATGTTTGCCACAAGACCCCATAATATTTGGGAAAAAAGAATTAAAGACTCAGGGGGTCAATATGTCCCGTAGTTATGACCAGGAATACCTTGCTCAAAAGACCTCGGTAGCACACATGAAAGTGGCTTGGGAGAGCAGTCAACACTTCCCTTACGTGGACCGGTTACCCAGCCATAGTCTGAGGCGAGAAGTCCTGAAAATGCGAATTGGCATAAACCCATGCTATGCAAATAACGGGGTTCGAAATTCAATGATAGGAAGTAATGGGAAATGCACTTGCACTTTAGGAACCACTTGTGATATGTCACATATTTTATTAGATTGTACGAGATTTTTAGACTTTCGAAAGGAGTTTTTATGTCCGATTTTTAAAAAATATAAGATTACGCACAGAATGCAAGCTGCCACTCTTTTGGTGGAAATGGAGACTTTAGACATAGCCTGCGCGTTGGGGAAATATATGAATAAAGTTAGGTGGTTCCTCAAATGCGCAGAAGAACATGTATAGTGTAGCCCTTATCCCTGAATAAAGGTAGAGATACTAAGGGACAATAGTAGTAAAAACTGCATTCTGAAGAAGGTATATATAGGAAATTTTAGCGATTTTAACAAATAATGTTATAGTACTCCGTTTTAAAAGGAATAAGAGAAGTTAATTTTAAGTATCTTGAGGTGTAATTGTGGTTTTAATATTATCTTGTTATGCTGCTGCTCTTTTTCTTGTTGAATATTACCATGTTTTCTGTTGTCCTTTCTCTTATCACGGAAAGTGGAATGTACTTTTAAGGTTTTAACAAATCAAATAAAGTTTTGTTTGACTGACTGACTGACATTGCGGCGGCCATATTTGAATATGGTTGTTTAAACAGACAAGTATGTAACCCAGTTACCACAGTGATTTAAGAACAACTCAAGTATTTTAAGTGTGAACTTAAAATTGAAGCGACATAACATTTCCTATAACAATGTTAATGAACTGAGTGTGAACATGATAAATCCTTCTAGATGACAGTGCATCAGAATATTATTAATCCATAACGCCCCAGTGGGCTATCACACTCTGAATGTGATTTGTGTCTCACATTTCAATCAAGCCCCGGTGGGCTGTTTAAATCAAATGAAAATACATAGTCACTGTAAATTAGTTCGCACATAGTCCCGCCCAAGTGGGCAATCTAATGATTTTAAGTTCCAAATAATATGAGGTAAAGTTGGGTACATTCTCTTGAATCAGTTCAATTAATTCAGCAGCCAGTGGTTTCCCATCCTTATAACGTGGCGACATGTGAGTCTCCTACAAACATAAAATATGTAATCACTTTAAAATACACACAATTTGTTTTAAAAAAACAAGTACATAGACAGGTTCAAAACATCTCTACATGATTCAGTTACTGAGTTTGAAGTTTTATGAAATTATTCAAGCTAGATGGACAGATAACTCCTCATCCTTATTCAACCCCAAAGGATGTACAGTGTCATATTTAATTATGAACTTTGACTCAAGTCATCTTAATTGTCTCAATCTATCACCACCACGTTCTGATGGCGGAATCCTGTCTAGGGCATAAATCCGATCATGACAATTTAACCAGACAACAGAGGAAGGCCTTGGTTGAACTAAAAAACAATAGAAATATTGTAATAAAAATGTCTGACAAAGGCGGTAATGTTGTGGTATGGCCAATTGAAATGTACCTTGAGGAGGGTAGAAAACAGCTTGATGATCGTTCAAACTATGCAATCAGTTCCAAAAACCTCTACGAAAAGAATGGCTTGGAATATCAGAAACAATTGTTGATATGGAAACAAGACAAGCTAATATCTGAAGAGGAATATACATTTCTTAAATGTGATCACCCGAAACTGAGCTGACTTCTTTCCTAACCGACAGAGCAGCAGTGAAATTAATAGGGGGTCGCCTCCCCGCTCGAGCCCGCCGCCGCAAGCAGGCTGGGGGACTGGCAAACTTTGTTGATGTATATATATATATATATATATAATAGAAAATGGGATAATCTTTCATGCACTACACTTTGTTGGGGACTACAAGGGCTGCTTGTTATGTTATGCTATGTTACATTCTGCTTTGCTATTGCCACTTCTTATATTGCATCGATTGGTCCACCTGTATTCCGAGGTTTGTTACTACCTGCCTCGAGGATGCGGCAGACCTAATTCAGCAGGCCACAAGTCAGCTGACCAAAGCTCCTGTACCGTTCCAAATAGCAGTATCTCGCTCTTTTCACCACTTAATTGAAGACAATAGTTTGTCATCCAGTTCACAATTTTTCTCATACAGTCTGAAAATTGAGGTTTGAACTTATCGAGGTTGTATCCAAAAGACTTGATTAGTTTGGTGTCATCAGTGTAGGACATAATCTCAAACCCACATGGTTTGACAATCAACGCAAGGTCGGCCATATAGCCTTAGATAATGTGAAACTCAAAATTAAGCCTTGAGGATCCCCCTTATTAACAGGCATAGTATGTGACTTTAAGGACTTCAAAGAGATCATCAGTGTCCGGTTTTCCAGAAAATCTATAAATCAATTTAGCACTTTGCCGTAAATGCCCCTCTCATACAGCCAGCATATTATTATAGCATGAGTTACAGTGTCGAAAGCTGCTGACAAGTCCAACAGCACCAACATAGCCGGGCTGCCAATGTCTATGGATAGTCTGCTGATATCCATGACTGCAACCAATGCGGTCTCGATGCTGTGAAATGCTCTGAATCCTGATTGTGAAGCATCCAGAATCTCATGCTTTTCTAAAAAAGCAGCTTGCTGTTTATTTATAAGGTTTTCTAGGATTTTTCCTAAAAGAGGAAGCAGCGAGATGGAACAATAGTTGGCCACCAGAATTTTAGCTGAGTCCAAGGAAATATTAAAAAAAGCCATGATGGAAGGTACAATAGAGTTGGATTGGTAGGCAGTGATACTAGGTGGGTCTAAATCTAGTGGAGAGCTAGATTTGGTGTGTGATTACAATTCCTGAATTTGCCCGAGGGTGCATGCTTTAAACCTCTCTAAAAAAGAGTTGGCATTCGGAGGTGGTGAGTTGAAATTAAATATGTCCTCTAGCTGCCCATGATTAGTGGTAAAGATCTTGTAAATTATGTTGATTTTCTCTTCAAGGAAGCTATCCAAGGAATCCCATAGGTCTTGTGATGCTGTAATGGCCCTTTTGTTGGCTCAAGGTTTAATTAATTCATTAAGAGCTTTAGAGAGTTCTTTCGCTGAGTTGCTGGCTTGATTGATTTGATTAGTTTTATAGTTTTTGCGGGCTGATTTAATGTTTTTACGGTATCTGTTGAGCATTGTTTTGTAAACATCTTTATCCGAAGAGCTTTGGTCTGATGCCATCTCAATTCAAGCCATTTGCACTTACCTTTTTCAAATCTCAATTCAGCAGAATACCAGGGAGCCTAGCCTTCACTTAGTATAACTTGTACTTGCATAGGTGGGGCAATCTTACCAAACGCCCGCATGAGGGGGGGTGTGATAGTCAGCCAGAGCTACCTTCATATGACAGCTCTGAAGGATCTCCATGGGTTTTTAAAAACTTTGGAGAAAGAATTGGGTGAGACTAGTTTCCATAATCTCTTTACGGTGCCGCCAGCTCTTCTGGGCTTAACAAAATCCTTATCTTTGGGAATCTGAAACTTAATCAGGTAATAGTCAGTGAAGAAAAGTCATCCTTGTACCCTGTTCACCCCCATTTTTTGCTGAATAATACTGGTGGTTACTGACTCTGACTGTACCCTGGGCTCTGCTGACTAGGCTAGTGCTGTGTGTAAAAAGTTACATATAAAAGGTACACTTACAATTGGCAATGATAGACCCTTTAAGTCCCTAGTAGACAATAGGGCCTGGGGGTGCAATCTACCTATAAGTCTGTAGTATATAATGTGACATGGAGGTTTAGAGCCCCAGCAGAATTCCTGCACTTGCATGTGTGCGCTGCTGTGTGCTTGCTGCCCTTTGAAAGGTAGTCCTGCCTTGCAGCCTGACTTTAAAAGTACATTCTTACAATTGGTATTGCAGACTGTTAGAAATGTGGGGTCTCTAGTTGGCAGAGGTAGGTACCTTTGTCCAAGTAAGGACCCGTCTTCCTAGTCAGGAAAAGGGGGATACACTTCTAAATAACCCCTGCTCACCCCCTTGGTAGCTTGGCACCAGCAGACAGGCCTATCTCAGAGGCAGTGTGTAAAGCACTTGTGAACACATACCGTAATACAGTGAAAACACTACAAATGGACTCCACACCAGTTTAGAAAAATAAGTAATCTTTATTTAAACCAAACAAGACCAAAATGACAAAATCCACGATACAGTAATAAAAATATGATTTTCAAAAGGTAGAAACAGTACTGTTCAAAGCTAATTGCTGATGCAACACTTTCAACACAAAGTACCTTGGATGTGTCAAAATCAAAAGATAGAACTGCCGCAGGGAGGTGATGCGTCGGTTCCTTACACGCAGGGAAGGTGATCCGTCGGTTCCTTACTCCAGGGGAGGTGATGTGTTGGTTCCTTACTGAAGGGGAGGTGATGTGTCAGTTTGTTACTATGCTGGGAGGTGATGCGTCTGTTTCTTACTGCGGCCCCAGTGTCCTTGTAGACTTGGCGCCCCGGTGCAATGTGTGAGGATCGTGGATGCTGCGGTTCTCGATGCGGCGGCGGCAGCAGCAGCACTTGGATTGATTTCTTCAGCCGCGGTCCCATGATACGTTGGTTCATGCAGCCGCAAAGCAAGGCCAACGTCGGAATTAGTACAGCAATCTCGGCCTTGGTAGATCAATGTACTTGATGCGGCATGCAGCTATTTCTCAAGCCAGCGAGCAGGCGCTGCATTGGTTTCTTCGGTGATGCGTCGGAAACAGGTACGGATGCGTTGTGCTTCTCAAAGTTGCGTTACTTTCCCAGCTCCCAGCGACAAACTGCCTCCAGCGGTCCCAAACAGCAGCAGGCACATGTTAACAGATCAGAACTCCCAGCATGGAAGTTCAGGGGAGCTGGTGGTTAAGTCTTTGTGTCCCTGAGACTTCAGAAGATGAGGAAAACTCTTCTTTCTAGCCCTCAGAGATCTTCTTCAAACAGGTGACACAGCACACAGCAAAGTCCTTTCTCCTTTCCTTGGCAGAAACAGCCACTGTAGGCCCACCCTAGACAGCACACAGCAAAGGGGCAGTACTTCTCCTCAGTTTCTCCAGCTCTTCTCCTTGGCAAAGGTTCCTCTTGATTACCAGAATGATCTAAAGGTCTGGACCCGACTTTTTATAAAGTAAATCTATTTGTTCTCTGGTGCAGAGAAGCTCTTTGCTCAGCCAAAACCAGTTCTGTCTTCACTGGTGCAGCTTCCTGGCAGGAGGTGGAGACAGCATTGTCCTTAGCAGACCAGGCCCATTCAGGTGTGAAAGAAATTTCCTCCCCCTACTCTGAATGCAGCCCAGGTCTATTCAGCCCATCCCTGACTCACCCTGGAAATGCAGGACACACCTCAACCCCCCAAGTGGCTGTCTGAACAGAATGCACCTCCCAGCCCCTGGCACTCCTAAGACAGACAGTCAATACACAACCTAGCAGAGGCATTCTGGATGGATAGGCAAGAAAATTCCTATTTTCTAAAAGTGGTATATTCAAACCCAGAATCTAAAAATCACCCACTCTAAAAGATGCTTCTTAACATTCTGAGTTCAGGCTTATCAAACTTTATTTTCCTATCGTATTCCCATGGGCAGTATGATATGATAAGATATACTTTTATTTGATTTCCTAAAATCATAAAAGGGTGGAATATACCACCATGCGATATACAATGTAACGCAGTAAACTAGAATAAAAATTGCAGCAACGCATTATTTTAATAAATAGTAATGCTCTTAAGATGTTATGAGCAAACTCTCCGTTCTATCTTATCGGGACAGATAGCCTTACATTAGAGAAACACGACATTGGCAGTATCTCACTATCATGGCATGTCCCACCTTTCACATACACTTCACCCTACCCAAAGGGAAGATTAGGACCTGGCAACTGGGTGCACTGGTCAGGTCGACATGGCAGTATCAGACTGCACACAGGCCCTGCAATGGCAGGCCTGAGTTAAATGTGCAGGCTTCTTATGTAGGTGGCATAATCAGTACTGCAAACCCACTAGCAGCATTTGATTTACAGGCCCTGGACACCCTTGGTGCACTGTACTAGAGACTGACTAGTAAATCAAATATGCCAATCATGAAATCACCAACCCATAACAACAGTTTACAGGGAACACTTGCACTTTGGCACTGAACAACAGTAGCAAAGTGCCTAAAGCATCTAGACCAGCAAAAATGAAGTCCAACACACAGCATCATAACAGGAGATAAAGGCAAAAATACCAGGGAAACCCATGCCAATGATGCCAGGTCTAACACAGACCCAACATTTCCCTAGTATATAATAGGGCAAGGAAGTTCAAACTACCTATGAGTCCTAGTATGTAATAGGGCATGGAAGCTTAGAGGACCAGAAGATTTCTTGCACTTTCATTGGTGCACTGCTGAGTGCCTGCTGTTATTTGTTTTCTGTATTGGTATATTTGATGTATACTCCAAATTGGTGGTTTGGGCACTTTAAACATGATAATCTAGCTTATTTTATATATATATCAGACATCACCCCAAGTCTGCCCTAGGAGTCCCAGGGGTGGGGGGCCATGTAACTATAAGCAGGAACCTTAAAATATGTTTTATATACCTTGGTGAGGAAAAACTGTTCATTTTATTTTTCCCCATTATAAATATTTAGCTCCTTAGGCTAATGTTGCAATATTTTATTTAGATATAACTGTTGCTGGGAAAGGAGTGAAATATCATTTAATGACTTATACTGTTGGTATTGGTAAAGTTAACCACTTGCCATTGTTGAATTTCTCATAACTGTACAGAAGAGAAGTTATAGAACTTTCTACTCTATAGGTCAAAATCCAGCCTTCCAGTGGTCTCTGCTAATTGGTCAGACTTAGGCTTAGCCAGGATGCTTTGATTAGGTGATAAGTGACGTGGCTTAGCAGCGGTTATCTGATGGAGAGAGCTCTGAATCTGAGGAGGATGGGTCCTGCAAAGTGCACTGGGTAACTAAAACTAAGCTAATAGAGAGAGTAGATCTGTAAGGAATGACAGGCTTAGGACAGCAATTTGCAGAGGTCGGGGGAGAAGAGCAAATGATAATGAGCCACCCTGTGGGTTGGTTTAGCTAGCTCTTACTCCTCTGGACAGAAATCATCCATGTTGGATTTTGGAAGTGCAGTGCATTGTGGGACAAGAAAAAGCCTACTTTTGAGGAAATTGTCATGCTTTTGGGTGGCACCCAGCATCTCATTGGACAGAGGTGCCCCAGGCTGGTCAGCTCAGAACACTGAACACATATGTGAGAGCAGCATAGAATCTCAGATCTGCTGCCTGAAACTAGAAGGAAAAGGACTGCCCTGCTTGAATCTGGATCTGCACCCAAAGGCCTGCACTCTGAATGACTGTGCCCACTGCACAATGTGGTGTTACCACCCTGTGGACTGTAAAAACCAGAAAAACAACAACAGCGGACCTCCAGTGCCGCACCTGGTGCCAGATCCTCAATGTAGAGATGCTGTGCAGTCAACCCCTATGCCAGCTGTTGAGTGGCGTTGGTTGTGCTCCAGATCAAAAGACAAATATATCAAGTGGGGGTGCGCAGCTCAAAAAGTCCAACAGGCCAAAGTAGATAGAAAAGTCACTTCTTTATTTGAAAATATTTCTTTTACAGAAAACATTCATATTAAATCATCCAGCCAACATGTTTCATTCCCTTACAGGCAACTTCATCAGGGCACGCACAATCTTATATATAAGAAATGTGTATCCGCCAAAGTAGTAAGCACTTGTTGTCTCAAAAGGGTAGCCAATCATGAAGAATAAACTGTTCCAAACAAATCCTGGTTGTGTTTGAAATGAATTCTAAATCCGACACTCAAAACATAGAAAGGAATCCAACTATAATAGGTTGTACCCGTCAGCCAAATTCAGTGGTCAGGAGGTAGCTGTAATCTTCACCCCGGCTTCTCCAAGGTTGGGAGATGCTTATGGCCGATAAGGCGACGGTGAAATCAAAGATATGAAATCAACACAAATCTGTGATCCTACCCCAGCAACTTGAGGGGTGGAAGAATCAAGACACTCCAAGCATGAGAAAGGTAATTTGGAAAAAGTATTTACAACGGAATGGCGACAATGTTGTACGTGCCACCTGTCTCAAACTATTCAACCGTTGAATAGGTGGAAGACATGCGGCACGTTTCCAGGCATTAAGCTGGACATGACTTGGGTACATAGAACTAATAAGCTTCTCTGAGAAACGATACAGTACACGCGGTTCACAAGAAATGCAGCGTACTCACATGGATGATTAGAATATATTGCAAAAGAATTTCTCCATTGTTTGTGCTGTACCTCATTGTCGCCATACTGAATAACTACGTCTTCCTTCCCCGGAGTGGCTTGGTCGGTTGTATGATGTTACAATTCATACTTTTACAATGCACACCTTTACAACACATGTTTTGCAACGCAACATCCATTACAACGCATTCCATTACAACGCATGCCATTACAACAAATTTTTAAAAACTACCTTTACAACACATTCCATTACAACGCATACTACCTTTACGAGGCATACCATTACAACGCATAACATTACATTGCATGTATTGTAAGTATTGGATAGTGTAGGGGTAAAAATTACTATTCTAACTCCAAGGGGTGCAACAGTAGGGTAAGTGTTGGATAGTGTAGGGGTAAAAATTACTATTCTAACTCCAGGGGGTGCAACAGTAGGGTAAGTGTTGGATGGTAATGGTATGCGTTGTAATGGTATGCATTGTAATGACTGCGTTGTAATGACATGCGTTGTAATGGTATGTGTTGTAGTGTCATGCGTTGTAATGGTTGAGTTGTAATGGCATGCTATGTAATGGATGTTGCGTTGTAAAAGTTTTGTTGTAATGGTAGTGCATTGTAAAAGTTGCGTTGTAAAGGTTGTTCCCCGGCTTGGACTGCATTACAGATTTTTGCCAATTGGAGCGGTACAACATTGTCGCCATTCCATTGTAAATCCTTTTTCCAATTTACCTTTCTCATGCTTGGAGTGACTTTATTCTTTCACCCTCATGATTGGCTACCCTTTTGAGACAACAAGTAATTACTACTTTGGCGGATACACATTTCTTATATATAAGATTGTGCGTGCCCTGATGAAGTTCCTTGAAAGAGTATGAAACGCGTCGGCTGGATGATTTATTATGAATGTTTTCTATAATAGAAATATTTTCAAATAAAGAAGTGACTTTTCTATCTACTTTGGCATGTTGGACTTTTTGAGCTGTGCACCCCCACTTGATATATTCACCCTGTGGACTGTGCCTTGCTTCAAGAGGATCAAGGAGTGGACTGCCTGCAAGCTACAAGTTAATAGAGCCCACCTGCATCCTCTCCACCAAGAGTCTCCATCCTGGAGTGTGCCCAATCGACTTTTGAGGATTTGGCCAGGAGCATTGTGTGGATTGTATTCCAGACATGCCAGAGACCATCTGGAGATTCCAGACCTTTAGATTGGTGATTTAGACACTTTGAACCTACAAGGAGACCATCATGAAGCCCTTCCTGAAGTTTAGAGAACTTGGAGAACTTTTGTGAAAACGCTCCATGAGATGACCGACCTGACCTCGAGAGTCAAGCCGACTGCCTTCAACCACGACCTAGCCAAGATTTCAGGCTTGTTCTCTGAAAGCTCCTGGGATGTAATTTTTATGGGTTACCCTTCTTAATCTATCGGATTTCACTAGGATTTTTTAGACACAGACAAAAACGCACACTCTCTCTCCCTCTCTCTGTTTAGAAAGACTTCCAAAATGTTGGTTATTTCACAAGATAATGTGCTTTCTCTCGCATACTACCCCAACCAATCTGCAGACCTCCGCCTTTCCACTGCCCCCTAAGCTCCTCTCGTGCACCCTGCTTTTCATGAAATGCAATTTAATATTATGTGTGAGTATGATTGTTGGGAAATCTGAAGCCTTCACCCCCCCAATCTTACTGACCAAGCTTCGCCATAGGGAAGGTGGTTACCTTGCTTAGCGAAGTACTGTTCAGGCTTTAATACCTTTGTTGGGGCTGTGTTTGAGTTGGCATACAAATGTGCTTCCCTTGCCTAGTACCCCTACCAATCGTCCTTCCTCCGCCATCCCACTTCCCCTTAAGCCCCTCTTGTGCACCCTGCTTTTCGTGAAATGTAATTTAACATAATGTACAGTTTGATTGTTGGGAAATCTAAAGCCTTCACCCTCCGCCCCCCCCCCCTTCCCCAGTCTTACTGACCAAGCGCTGCCCCTGGGAAGTCAGTTACCTTGATTAGCGAAGCTTTGTTGAGTCTTTAATACCTTTTATGGGGCTGTATTTGAGTTGGCATCTAGAGTTGGTAAGAGTCCGATCCTGCCCTTACTGGAGGTGTATAAACGTAAGTGTTTACCGATTATAACTTTTGGAGCTACAATATGGGGGAATTGGAACTGCCCTAATTTACAGCTGGAAGAGAATTGCTTTTGTAGACGATTGTTTGGGATTGGTCCTGTTAGCCTCCATTTCTTTTTATATGAGGAATTTGGCCTGGGTTTTGTGGAAGATCGCATCAAGCTTGCACCACTTGTTCTCTGGATTGCGGTGGAGGGCAACGTACACACCTAATTTAATAGGGAGTTTATTTCTGATTGTTTGTGGAAGGGCGAGATTTTGATCGATACCTTATCACTATTGATCTAAACCCCGATCTGGTCGACTGAACCTTTGTTGCCTGTCATTGAGGGAAGAAAGTGCATCTCTTACCAAGTTAGTTCACCCAATAAAGGACTCCGCTCCAAAAGATCACAAACAACTTCTAGCTTTCAAAAGTTTATTGTAAGGTTAGGATAAGCTGCAAATACAGGCATCTCAGAATGAGATTCACGAGATACACAGGTCCAACTACATACATGTGCTCTCTGAAAGCCCTCAGACGAGCAACGGAAATTACCAGCACAAGTTCTAAGAATAATAAAGCTATCAGCATTGACGCATATTGAGATCTCTCCTTCATTTAAGTTGGAGGAAAAACACACAGGTTAGGCTGTCCCTACCCTGCTCTAGATGGTATCCCTACTTAACCAAGTCTCAACCTAACAAAAGGTGTCAGCAGTGAATGACCCCCAAGGGAAGTCACTCACTCTTAGTCTCTTGGTGAAAACCTATAGTTCTCCAGTCATGACCCCTCTCTGCCTACCCATCCGCTCTCTAAAGGGTCCTCAGGCATCTGCTCTAACTCCACCCAGGGGTGCTGTCCCTAATACAAAACAGTCAACAACATTTGAGACGCCCCTCGTGAGACGCCCCTCACGTGGTGTAGCTTCTGGCTTTTTCCATGCTGCTTTGTATTGGGCCTCATACGTTGGAGTTGACCTTGCTTCTCAGACTCTTCTCCGGCCCGCTGATACCCCTTAAAACATTCCGGAACCCTCCTCCATGTCTGGGCCGTCTTCTGAACAGACCTCTATTCATATTATTTATAATTGGATCCCCCCTTTTCTCTTGCAGACAGACATCTGCAGCCAAGATCCCAACTCTCATAGACTTCCAAAAAGGTTCGCAACATTTCTCAGCCCAGACCAGTACGTGTAAATCAATGTTAAAACATTTCAGGCCTACAGCATTTCTCATAATGATTATAGCATTCAACTTCTTCATTAATTAAAGCATGTTAATACCTTTATTCTATTATTCAGTAAACACATCTATAAATCATGGCCCATTAATGCAATGACCAAAACATTAGTGCAATCCATATCGTGAAAAGAAACACCTTCCCCTTCCCTTCTAGCTCTGGCCCTGAGGCCTACCACATTCTGCGTTTAACCACATGCCATCTTACATTTTAGCAGCTACACGACATGGATTCAGGAATAATCACATCTAATAAAATCATATAGTGTCACACATTTCTGTATTAGTTCCACTTCTTCTTAAATCTCTACATGAGCTATACATTCAGAATATAATTGCAGATACTACTAGCACTCATGGCATTTCTCCTCATGATTTGTGCTTACTACGGGTAAGTGTGATGCACTCATACATTTAGGTCAGTTTGCGCTCTCTCAGTTCCCCCCTTTGATGACCTCTCGGGGTCATCACTAACATTTAAACTGCAGTTATTGCTAGCATAACTTGTCTCTGCGTTTCCAGAGCCCTCAGACTCCTGTACTGATTATCTTGTATGGCAGCCAATCTCTGCAGCTGCTCTCTTTGGGCCCTTTCTGACCTTTTTGCTCTGTACCATTTGAATACCCTCACCAATCCCCACAATATGATCCCACAGATCAATATTATGATGATAGGTTTTAGTATATACCACACAAAGCTTTTGCCTAGGGTGGAGATCCACCCTCCAACTTCACTCATTCCGTGGCCCACCTTTTCCCAGACATTTTCTCTACTCAAGTCTTCGATCTCCTTGTGAATATCAGTTATGTTCCTAATAACTTTCCCAAGGGGCTTTGAATTGTCTGGAATGTAGGTACAACATTCCTGGACCTTCAAAGCCTTACAGACTCCGCCCTCTTTTGCTAGTAGGACGTCTAACGCAAGACGGTTCTGAAGAACCATAGCCCTTATCGATTGCATCTCTCCTTCTACCAGCATTAAGGACTGAGCAGTGCTGGCAGACAACCTGTCGACGACTGTTGCCAGTCGTCTAATTTTAACATCATTAAGGATTAGTCCCAAAAGAGGGAACACAGCTCCAAAGACATCTCCAACCATTTCTGCATCTCCTATATCTCTCCTTCCCCTCGATGATGTCTTGCCCTCGATGATCTCTAAGTCTTGTGCATGATATATTTTGGGGAAGACAATTGCTAGGTAACATGATCCATACCAGTTGTCAGGTAGTCTCACGTAGGCATTTCTTCCACATACAAAATACACATTTGGAATCACTTGCATTCCCTTCAGGAAATCTTTAGTATAGTACTCTATATTGAAAGCATGTTCACAGCTGACTTCTCCCACGTATACATTTTCGTAATACGTTTTGGCTCGGTGAAGACATAGCTTTCCTCTCTGCGTCTTATCTAAAGCTATTGGACCACTACTACCCTTTCTCTTGTGTGCCTTCTCTTCCTCGGTCCAATCTGTTTTCCATTGTCCTGATTTTTTCAAAATCTTTTGTCTCCTGTAACGATCATCCACCTGCCCTATGAACTTCTTCTCGACTTCTGACACTTTGCATGTCAGGTTATTTCTACGGGCATGTGAAGTATCTAAGGTAATCCAAGGAATGAAGAACTTGGCCAATCTGTCTTCACTCTTCCAGTAGTCCCATTTGTTCATCTGCTTATAATTTGGGACTTCTGGCAACACTGAATCATAGTTGGAGAAATAGTATTCAAAACTATCTCTCCCATAAAATATACTAAGCAATAAGCTACATGTAATGCCATATGTCAGCGGGAGGTGATGATATCTAATGCCTTCATCTACAGACGCCGGCAACTGCATGCAGACGTAACAGTCCTTAACCTCCATGGCATCCACGTATTCATATAAGAGTTTAGCATAAGCATTTGACCTAAAGTCTCCTTGGGACTCATCTACGTGTAACCTGCGGGCTTCTGCAGCTAATAACGCTTTCTCTTGAGTGTTTTCCCTTTTCTCACCAGCAACAGTGGGTGTAAGCGTTTCTACAGATTTCACATCAGTTACCTTCGCCTCTTCCTCATGTCCCTTTACATAAGAAATTGTTACCACTAAAGCTATTAATATTATCACTCCTACTATTAGTGTACCTATTATACATTTAGCTCTGCGGTTCTGGGTGCCGGCTTCCATTTCGTCAGACAATATAGCTCTCTCTTATCTTGGCACAAAGTTCTTTTCTTCTCGTTCCTTTACAGTCTCTTTTTACTCCTTTTGTCTTTAGAATCCACACAACTGGAAGCTGACAACCTTCTTCGCAAAGGTCCTGTAACAGTTCAATAAAGACAACCCTAGCCCTTCTCCATCAACTCAAGGGAAGGTCCCTAATATTCTCTGCTTCCTGGGCGCTAGGTAATCTTCTTTTTCTGCTCGCTTTATTTACAAAGTCCTTTAAGCATCTACTATCAGGTTTGTGCCTGCAGCTTCGATAGCAAAGTTCAGTATTTCCAAACGAAGATTGTGCTCTTCATGGGCTGTTATCGTTGTACCAAAGTCGGGGAATTGCAATTCTGAGAGAAACATGTGTTTTAACTTGCTGAGGCGGGGAGGTCTGGGGAGCATGAATGTTAGTGACCCTTCTTGTTCGACTCCGGGTACCAACAGTCGTATTTCCACGGTGACGATGGGCTCAGAACTGGACACCACCACCGCTCGGATCCTCCCTGTCTCCTGTTTCAAAGACATTTGTCGCCAGATATGTCCACTCAGGGGTGGAGTATCTTCTGCTAGGCACACGCACTCTTCTTGACCTTCTTCGGTCCGGTGCTTCAGCGCCCTGAGCACCTTCTTCCGGGTCTGAGTCTTCTGATATCGGAGGAAGGGTTATCTCTGGAGTTGACCTCAGGCTAGAGCTCCTTCTTTGCGGCCAATTAGCTTCTCCACGTGCCCTTCTACTCCTTCTCCTTCTTGTCTGTTCTCGCTCTCTGTCAGACTTGTCAGTGTCTGACTCGTACTCCCAGCTACTTTCTCCTTCTGTAGCGTCGTCTGTTTCGCTGTTGTACTGACCGTCCTCAGCTTGGTCAGACTCGTTCCCTGCTTCCGCTGGCACCTCTACAGCTTGGCTAGCCCCCTCTATGGCTTCTCGGTCCTCTGCTGGACGTCTATCCGAGAGAGGAGCTGTTTCTTCCAGAGGTGCTGGAACCCTTCGCGTATGTGACGCGTGGATCCAATTGGGCAGGCCTCCCACCTTCACAGCCGTGTTCGCGATCAGGATGATCTGGAAGGGCCCACGCCAACGAACATCCAGGCAGCTTCTTCTCACATGTTTTTTCACCAGGACCCAGTCCCCAGGATACAGGTCATGGCACGGGCCCTGGCACGATGGAACCTCGGCAGCCTGCACCGATCGTTTCACCCTTTCTTGTCGTCTGTTCATATTCTTTACATGCGCTGCCCTAATCCATGCATCAAGGGCTTCAAACTGGGTCGGTCTAGGCAAGGGTCTCATTGAGGTCATGACTGATTTTAATCGATGTAACACCTCTAATCTGAACGTCCCGTACTTCGGGAACGTCAGTTCCTCATTTCCTTCCGTAATCTTACTCCACTCTGTTATCCAAAGGATCGTATGCAGCCCAACATTCACTGCCATGTAACGAGCCGGCGTACCCTCTGGCGGGGCTTCTTCCCCTTCATCCGATCCCCGCCTCTCTTTTTTAAACGCCGCTCTCAGCCATTTAAAACACTTCATAATTATACGCACAATATCCAGCCTCGCTACTCTGTTTACTTCCTGATGACAATCCACCAATCCTAGCGCGGCTTTGCTAACTTGGCCTATCGCAGCGCGGTCTTTCTCCGGTCGGCCAATCACAGCGCGACACTTTCTGACGTCTTTGCTAGCTGGCCTATCACAGCGCGGTCTTTCTCCGGTCGGCCAATCACAGCGCGACACTGCCTGACGTCACTTTTCTCCGCTTCGCAGCAGCACCCCTCCTTTCTCAACTCGTCTCCCGGTCATGCATGCGTCCCATTCATACACCGAAAAATGACTACTTCCGACCAAGCGGTCACTTCCCTCGACTGTACGTCCACAGTCTATATGTAATTGTCAACACAACTGACGAAATGTCTATCGTCTCTCTGATAGGTTGCTTACACACACAGTAACCTCCGACCAGCGTCCGTTACTCACGCACTCACTCTTACGTTCCCCCTATCTCGGTCTTTCGGGTGATCAATGGTACCTCATGACCCCCTTCACACTAGTTGACAATTACTCTGGGTGTCCGATACACCCGAACCACTTAAGCTCTCCTTGAACTTAAGATTTCCACCGGTTGCGCGCGCTCACAACCTGTTCCACAGTCACTCTACAGACATTCAACTCCGCCAGACATTACAACATAGATACAATACAAAAACACCGCAATCTAACACGCATGACCCTTTATACTCACTCTCGACCGATACTGCTGCTTTTTCTGTCTCACGTCATCCGGATCTTCTTCGGCGGGCGATTCTTCCGATCATCGATCTCTAGGGGCCTTGGGGTAAGCTAACCTGGCCTAGGTCACCGTCCTCAAGAAGGCAACCATCCTCTATAGCTACCAACTGGAAGGGCGAGATTTTGATCGATACCTTATCACTATTGATCTAAACCCCGATCTGGTCGACTGAACCTTTGTTGCCTGTCATTGAGGGAAGAAAGTGCATCTCTTACCAAGTTAGTTCACCCAATAAAGGACTCCGCTCCAAAAGATCACAAACAACTTCTAGCTTTCAAAAGTTTATTGTAAGGTTAGGATAAGCTGCAAATACAGGCATCTCAGAATGAGATTCACGAGATACACAGGTCCAACTACATACATGTGCTCTCTGAAAGCCCTCAGACGAGCAACGGAAATTACCAGCACAAGTTCTAAGAATAATAAAGCTATCAGCATTGACGCATATTGAGATCTCTCCTTCATTTAAGTTGGAGGAAAAACACACAGGTTAGGCTGTCCCTACCCTGCTCTAGATGGTATCCCTACTTAACCAAGTCTCAACCTAACAAAAGGTGTCAGCAGTGAATGACCCCCAAGGGAAGTCACTCACTCTTAGTCTCTTGGTGAAAACCTATAGTTCTCCAGTCATGACCCCTCTCTGCCTACCCATCCGCTCTCTAAAGGGTCCTCAGGCATCTGCTCTAACTCCACCCAGGGGTGCTGTCCCTAATACAAAACAGTCAACAACATTTGAGACGCCCCTCGTGAGACGCCCCTCACGTGGTGTAGCTTCTGGCTTTTTCCATGCTGCTTTGTATTGGGCCTCATACGTTGGAGTTGACCTTGCTTCTCAGACTCTTCTCCGGCCCGCTGATACCCCTTAAAACATTCCGGAACCCTCCTCCATGTCTGGGCCGTCTTCTGAACAGACCTCTATTCATATTATTTATAATTGGATCCCCCCTTTTCTCTTGCAGACAGACATCTGCAGCCAAGATCCCAACTCTCATAGACTTCCAAAAAGGTTCGCAACATTTCTCAGCCCAGACCAGTACGTGTAAATCAATGTTAAAACATTTCAGGCCTACAGCATTTCTCATAATGATTATAGCATTCAACTTCTTCATTAATTAAAGCATGTTAATACCTTTATTCTATTATTCAGTAAACACATCTATAAATCATGGCCCATTAATGCAATGACCAAAACATTAGTGCAATCCATATCGTGAAAAGAAACACCTTCCCCTTCCCTTCTAGCTCTGGCCCTGAGGCCTACCACATTCTGCGTTTAACCACATGCCATCTTACATTTTAGCAGCTACACGACATGGATTCAGGAATAATCACATCTAATAAAATCATATAGTGTCACACATTTCTGTATTAGTTCCACTTCTTCTTAAATCTCTACATTAGCTATACATTCAGAATATAATTGCAGATACTACTAGCACTCATGGCATTTCTCCTCATGATTTGTGCTTACTACGGGTAAGTGTGATGCACTCATACATTTAGGTCAGTTTGCGCTCTCTCATTTGGCATGTGACTCGGGCATAAAATCCCACGATTAAGGTAAATTAGGAGCACTGCTGAAAGTCTGGGAAGGCTGGACTTGTTTCTATCTCCTCATTTGCTGACTAAAAGGGAGGTCTGATTAGTAAAGAAGAAGTATTTGAGATTTGCATCTGCTGCTAGAGAGGTGAGGGAACTTGAA
The DNA here is from genome assembly GCF_964261635.1 of Lissotriton helveticus. Classification (NCBI taxonomy): domain Eukaryota; kingdom Metazoa; phylum Chordata; class Amphibia; order Caudata; family Salamandridae; genus Lissotriton; species Lissotriton helveticus. The sequence goes on along the minus strand of NC_136068.1, from coordinate 869,315,600 downwards.
AAGCATCAACATTCATAAATAGAAGACTGGTGCTGTCATTTCTTTAAAAAATAACTTTTACTGATTTTGTGCATGTTCTGGGATCAGAAGAAAATGCTGCGGATGGTGCAATCCTAACTTTACCACTGCTACACTTTTATGATCTTTTTCTGTACAATTTATTGGAGGGTTTCCCTCTACCTACACTCTTAGTCTTGTTCCGTTAAATCGTTTTTGGCAGGTAAATAAACTGCAGCACATATTCATGCAGCTTGAGACATTATCTATGCACCTCAGTTCCATATCAGGTAGCCTAGAGTGTTTTTCTTTCGATAAAGCTGAATGCTCCAGCTTGAATTTAAATTACATTGAACGTGCTTACAAGTATTTTGCCACGTTTGACAACAGGTGTCTCTTTTGCACATGTTTTAGTTTTTTGGCCACCTTCCTGTTGTTTTCAAAGTCTTTCTACATCCGTATTCCAACTTCGTTACACTTGTCCACGACAGATGGACACATGAGAACGGTTACTGTCTCGTAGTAAGCAATATTTACATCTGAATTATTTTTTATGCATCAGTGGCATAGCTAGACCGTTTGCTGCCCGTGGCAGTAACTCCTTTCCTGCCCGTAAGAGCAGGGGAGAGGGTTGCTGGTGATTCCTGTGTTCACTGCCCCGCAACCGCTGCAGGTAAGGGAGAGGAGGCCGCCGCCCCTAAATCTCGCGCCGCCCGGGGCAGCTCGCCCCCCCTTGCTACGCCACTGTCATGCAACGATTCGAATAGCAATGTAGCACACAGTTGCTGGTCCATGGTTACATTAAACACAGTGGTCCCATTAACCGTAATTTAGGGCATTTTGCAATGGTCAACGTCTTTGAGGTATGACCTGGGGAATCGTCCTGAATAAAAAAATGTTGGGATAAAAGTGCACACCCTTGTAAACTTGGTTGGACCGCTGTTGCCCAAAACATATTTAGCTGACCACTCACAATAAGGACCATGGTGATATTATTCACCTGTACCCATTTCCAGCCTCCATTTTTATTATGCCATTTATTATCTGTTAATCAATGGAAAGAACCATTTTACTGTGAATAAATATGCTTTTTGCAGTTGCCGTTGCCGAGCAATATTAGCTAAAATTTAGCATACATGATTTATTCCTTGAAGATCAAACCCATTAAGCCATCCCCATTTTATGATCGAGGACTAGAGTGCATTTATTGATTTTACTTTCATCAACATCGTGATTATGTATTCATTGTGATAAATGCCACGAGATGCATATGTTCCTTTGCTGTGGATTAGCTGATTACAATTGCACCTGCTTCATTTCTGAAAACCACAGGGATATGTCGCTTAATTCCCACAAGGTCGACACAGCCTTTCACTTTGGAAGGCATTAAAAGAGAGGATCGTTAGTAAATGGAAAATTATACAACAGGCAGCTTACTTATAGCTCTTCATATTCTTCAAGCATACACACCAATGTGTATGCTTGAAGAATACACCAATTAAGCACTAATTAATATTGCAAATTATTGCTTCCGAAGAACTCTATTGCTCTTTTTCCTGTTTGTCAATAAAGTCACAACAAATCAGTAAACTAAACTGTGATAGCAGACTGCAAATTTCAAATATTGAAAAAGTGCACATTCCGTGTGCAACATTGTCACAAAACATGACAGATAACCCCCTTTCACAAATCCAGTAATGATCACTTGTCTCTACGTCCCTAATTCACATAAAATGATCAAAAATGTACTTCTATGTACAAGGACACTGGAATTATGTGATTTGTTTTGGCCACAGGGTCTTCTGCATAATTATGGATTTGCCCCATGGAACACATAATCCATCCTCTGATCCATAATTTGCAGATATTAAGTTAATCAAAAATTATCAAGGATTAAAAGTTACTAAAACATTGCAATAGATGGTGCTTTGCTGTTGGGGGACCTTCTCAAAGTTTTAACGGTCATTTTTCTGTAGTTTATTGCTGTATAAGAATAGTACTAATGAGGTGAAACCTTTGCCCAGATAGTGTTAATGTGTAAAAAAATGACAAAATAATGAGGTGATAATGTCATAAAATGTGCCACATTATACTGCATAATTTGCTTTTTCTTGCCCCATAATTTAGTAAATCCTGCAGCATAATTTGATCCTCTTATGCCACATAATTCCAGTGGCATGTCTACGACCTTACACCTGCATTTAGAGAACATTCTAGTTTTTCTTGGACTTCACAAAGGATCCCAGGTCTGCTTGCAGGCATCTGTGACAGCCACCTATTCCTGGGACTGGTTCTAGAATTATCATTGTGTACCTTCTTAGTCTCATGCTTAATCATTTACACAGGCATAAGTGCTGCGAGCGTACTTTTGTACATGCAAAAAGGTGCCTTGCAAAGGCCTTTTCCAACTGAGAAATCTTTTCCCTTTTGCCTTCTGCAATTCAGGGTGTTGTTCCCTCCCTCATCCCATCATGACAATTGATTACCTCCTCTTCTTGGCTTGTCTGACTGGTTTGAGGTCTGGTAGCGACCCAACCTCCTTATTGCAAATAAAATATTAGAAAGTACACTCAAAACTATGTACTGAGGAGTATCATCATTACATGAAGAAAAAACGGAATTCAAAATTTAATTCATGCTGAATTCATAGATAAGTTGAAAAAAGGAATTCACATTGGTTATGTAACCAACTTAGTTTTGACCTATATCGTAACACCAAAGACAATGAGGACAAATTGTGTTTTTTACAATGGTGATAAGCTAATTTATTATTTGTAGATGTTATTAGTATTTTGATACTCATCAAGCTGTTCAACGAGCTTTTAAAATATTTCAGACTCAGTGCATAGGGCACACTTGATCTATAAAAATGACAAATTTGTTTCAAATCAAATGGTGGTCATCATAAAAAAAACAGTGCTTAATAATCACCTACATTCTGGGAATTGATGTTCGGCCTCCATTTGAGTTTAATAACTGCTTTGTTCTTCTGTGTGTGCCTATTTTGTTCTACATGGATATGTGAGAGAGCGCATTTTTCTGACTCCTTTTTAGAATATGGTCTCTGAGTTGTTGATTTAATTTTCTGACACCTTTTTAGAAGATGGCCTCTGAGTTGTTGCATTTCTGTGTACTTAGGTCCTCAAAAAGAGTTGTGGTATTTCAGCTGGAGTGATGACTTCAGGTGAAATTCTGCATCTCACTATTTCACGTATCTGTTTGCCTGAGTTATAGAGCACCTACACTCCAGACGAGATAATTCTGGGACCGAGATGCCGGGTCTATCTCTACTGGGGGGAGGCAGTGACGGCCAACTTGGCTTGGGTGGGGGCAGGGGGAGATGACAAGGTACCTCTAAGAGGCACAAGCCAGCCTTTCACTACTGCTTCCCAACCCGCCTGTCAATGCACTGACACTATCCACCAGCTCACGGCAGGCAGAAAATGTCATTGTTTTTCCTAGGTAATCATGGAAAACTGCCCTGTTAAGGACCTGTTATTGCTCTGTGCTAGCAGTCATCCCGGTTCGAATTGTACACTCTGTTCTCTCGTTTTCCCCCACAAGGAGACTCATAATGAAAGCCTTAGTGTTCATTAACTTGATGCACTAATGAAATGCTTTTAATAATTTTTAAAGCTCATTATATTAAAACAGACATTCTTAGATTAGAAACGGGTGCCAAATTTTGACAAATCTGTTAGTCTTATTAAGAAATACAAATGATAAAAATGGGATAGGTTAAAGTGTATAAGCAGTGGTTTCCAGACACAGTTCAGAAAGATGTATCAGCCTAGCTGGAATGTTTGATGTCATATTTCAATTCTACGTACTTTTCTTGGCCTCTCATTTTACTTGCATTCACCCCTACTGTATATCTTTTTTAAGTTAATCATAATTTTTGGCACTGTGGAAGAAAATGTTTTTACCAACAATTCACGAGTTTAGTTCACAAATCCTTTGCCTAGTGGCTTGTTTTACAATTGTAGATGCATGTTATGTAGTGCCTTTATACTCACAAAAGGATACAGGGTCAGATGCACAAAGAGTAGGAATAGCAATTTCCAAATAGCAATTTTAGCCGAATTCCTATTTGGAAACCGCTGTTCCTTATATATGAAACTTTTTATTTCATACTTGTGATCCCTAATGGGTCACAAATCGACCTACCTCGTGAACGTTGATTGAGTTAGGTCGCAGTTTGCGACCCATTGCGAATGCCTACCATCACAGGGATGGTGGCCTGTTAAGTTCAACAGAACACCGTGTCTGTGATTGCCTTTGAATAAAGGCTTTTCATTTTTAGTTGAAATACAATGCGTTTTCCTTAAAGGAAAATGGGATGTAATTCAACAATAAAAATGTTTACATTTTGTTTCCATGTTTTTAGAGTAGGGTGTCCTCTCTTAAAATAGGGGCCATGGGGACCAAGTTGGGAATACATTACCACCAACAGTGAGTTGGTAGTAAAATTTCAAGGTTTTGCAACCGCATTTCAGTCGCAAAACATTGATCTCGATTTGGAAGGTATACCCTAAATGAAACCCTTCCAAATAGTGATTTCTATACCCAAACTGCGATTCTGGAGAATAGCACTTTGGCTGTTTATAATTTTTTTTTTAATGCTGCCTGTTTTCCTTAAAGAAAAACTGATTTTTGTTTTTTTAAATGACATTTTTCCATGGGACCACTGCCTGCTCTTAAAAAATATGTTTGCATCCATACACAAAGGGGTAGGGGACCCCTGGGACCACTTGCCGTTTGCGAGTGGCTTACCGCCTACTTGAAGTAGGTGTTAAACTGCGAGTGTTTTGCAATTGCAAATATGGTCCCAAAACAATGGTACATGCCATTCTGACTCACTATTAGGACGGGACGCCCTTGGCACGCCTCTTCCTAATAGTGACTCGCAAACACTATTTTGCGAGTCCTCGACTCGAAAAATAGTGTTTGTAAATGCCAGCACCTTTTTTTTGCGGTTGCAAACGGACTGATTTCCCGTTTGCGACCACAAAAAATGGTCGCACATCTGCCCCTTGTTATGTTACACTACTATGGTGTAAGATTGGTTACCACCTATAAACCTGTGACTTTATGAGTTTTTGCAAACGTTTGCATAGCACTTTTTCAACATGAATACATTGAGATGTTTACTCTTGTCTAATGCTAGGAAGACTGCCTCTGCCTGGAATGGGGAAATAAAGACTTCTAAAATTGGTGTGGATTTAAGGACAAGGGTTAATGGAGAAAATAGCTAAGAAAGGATCCAGCATGCTGTCTATACCCATGGAAACCCACTACAGTTTTATGGTTCACAATTAGTGTTTGAATTTTTAGAAAATGGTGGCAGGGGATAATTCGTACATACTCCACAGAGTATGTTCAATTAATTCTAACTCATGTGCAATATGAAAATACATTTTTGGAGACCTGTTGAGGAACAATGGGTGGCATGAAAGACCTATCTCTTATTCCCTATAATTTCTGCCATTAGGAGGCTAGTATGACTAACGTTTCTTGTGCAGTGTATGGGTTAGAGACAAAAAAGGAGAGCTGGAGAGAGATTTGCAGATCCATTTTCAACACTGAAATTGTGTCATTTAATTCAATCACATTTTGATGGTATATTTCTGAAGATGCATATCCATTGTCATTGGTTGTGAAATAGTTAATTCATGTATTGTATGACACCTTTGTATTTTATTTAACCATTCTTGACTTTTTCGTCATTAAACTGACGTTGTGTTTCAGCTTTATAATACACATGGTTTCATTTCTGACATAACTTAGCAGCTTCATATTTCCGTCATCTTCCCCTCCAGTTTCCCCACCAACAGTTTCATGCCTCTTCCTGAATTGCCATCATACAGGACACTGCCCCAACTCAAAAAGACTGTGTTTTATCTCTTGTCACGTAACAAACATAAAAGTGTTATTATTGGTCTATTAATAGCTTAAAGATAATACAATGCCTATAAAGACACGAAAACAGAACATGTGAAAACATGCAGTTAAATGTAAAAAGGATGGATGGAAAAAAGTGGTGGTTAAATAGATGAAGTAGAATTGACCGGCTAGGAGTGATCTTTCAATAGAACGATTGTTGGGTTTGAAATAGAATAGAATATTGGGACCCCCTTATTTTGATACATTGAAACCCATTAATACTGAGACCTTACAAGAGAAAATTCAGTAACAGGAGGATGGATTGAGAACTGCGTCTAGTAGAAGGCAGAGCAGGGTAGGTGAATGACCTACAAGTTGTGACAATAGCAAAGGTCCTGTGGACAGATCCTGGCCCAGAGACTAAATAATATAAGCGTGGAGGCAGAGAAGTATTTAAAGGGATAGTGAAATATGGTGGTATTTATCTGTGTATATGCAAATACAGTCTATTGTCATGTTACCACTATTTTTTGACATTTGATATTTTGATCTATGCAGTGTCTTCAATCTGCTGCTCAGGATGAACCACAAGTGCCTTATTTTAAAGGATAGGTATTGTGATTTCTAAGTTAGAACAGTTGTGACTGTGGTCATTTGAGGTCCTTTCCAAAATAATGCACCTTTCTATCTGCCATTAAAATCATGCACATTTCTGAAGGGGATTACACGTGTGCGCATTTCTGAATGGCCCTGCTTTCCAGAATTTAACCCAGATCTATTGACTGGGGGTGAATGTTTGATCTGCCCTGCAATCCGTCCATCATCTGTGTTTTTTTCTTTCTCGTCCTGAGTGTGCTGGGTATGCCCAAACGTGAGTCTCTTGCTCACTGGGTCACTGGATTCAAGCTAGCCAGGCTGATGAGGGGTGATGCCCCGAAACCGGTCCCAGGATGCTAGTTTCCGGGCTAAGGAGGACCTGGTTTGGCGGTTCGGGCTGAACTGTTCCCATGAGGAACAGGGTCAAGACTGATTTGAACATGGCTGGGTCTAAACTGGGGTGGCATGGTGAGCAAAAGAGCAATGGATTTAATCCAGATCTATTGACTGAGGTGAATGTTTTATTTGCTCTGCATTCTGTCCATTATCTGTGTGTTTTCTACTTCCAGGTAGCACGTCAAAAAACTGCCTAATAAACAGGAGACTCACTACAACTTTGCTATTCAAGAGTGCTAGATCCAATGTCCTGAAGATTTTATGACCGTTCTTTAAGGTAGAAATACTACCAGAAACTGTGAAAAAAACATGGGTCTTAGTAAAAAATCTTCTCTTCAGGGACAGTGACAAGCCACCACGCCTCCCTGAAAAAGTTATTACTTGGGCAGTTTCAGTATTGCATTTTTTCAAAATCTAAGCCCCGTGAAAGGAAATTCAATGGTACAATAGGGCTGGTTTCTCCACATATTTTCAGGTTTAAAACACTAAAGATTTTAACCCGAAAATGTGGGTTAGCCCTATGTTAATAATGTTCAAGAGGGTCAACCATCAACGTTAGTCTTACAACTATCACTAGCAGATATTCACTATAAAGTGGATGATATTTCGTTTTTATCTGCTGCCTGTATTACAGTTTTCCCTTTTCAGCCCTATAGCAGTTGGAATTAGAATGCACACTCCAATTCACAAAGGCAGTGTCCCCTCTATTACAGTCCCATATGAACACGTGCTACCTCAGAGGAATTTGCAGAGCAGACGGCAGACAGGTATGTTGCCTGCATTGCAGATTCTTGCTGCACCACTAATTTAATATATAAATGCCGGGATACTGAGGTACATTCCTACCTCTTAATTTAGGGGTGGAAATGAGATTCTAAGACTTAACAGGAGTGGACCCTGGTAGGGTCTCTCACTGTGAGTGCTGCTCCCTTGCTTCAGGTGTGTGCACGGCACAAGCCTGCTGACATCAGAATGCCCCATCCACTTGATCATGGCAGCCATGACGTAACAATCCATAGCAGGGCTGCAGTCTCTGCAGCAATGGCTGGGCATAAAGAGTGGGTACATCATTTGTGCTGGCTACACGGCCCTCTCAACGTGTTGCAAGTATCATTTCTGTATTAGGCCCAGCGGCCACTCAATTGCGACTTTGGCCCATTGTCTATTGACAATACCACCACCTCACTTTCTACGCTAAATAAGGGGCCACATAAAATTTGTGAGTTTTTTCCCCCTTGTATTCCTCTTTTTTTTTACCTCACCTTGCCCGTGCAGCAGCTCGTATTATCGTCAACTTTTTTGTGGATGTATTTTTGCAGAGATAAAACAGATTAATGCATGAAGATTATCACCAGTAAAAATGTGTGCGGACTCTATGCAACTTAAAAATATGAACAAAATATCGCAGAAGCAACTGGTGGCAGAAAGATTGTTTCTGTTTTGTTAATTGGGGATGACACTTGCAAAACCACCAGTGGTTTAAATGGAAATGTAGAGGTGCTGCTACTCACTATTTAGAGTACATGTTTGCTCCTGAGAAGTGCTGGTTCTCTTCCATTAAATGTACTGTAGCAGTGCTGAGAAGTGATGATGTTCTACCTTTCAAATGAAGGAAGTGCAGGTAGTACCTGCCTTTTGAAAGCACTGAAAACAACAAGATCAACCTAGGGAAGAGACATCATCTATATGTTTGGTTTGGCTTTAGGGAAGATCTTTTGATTTTAGTAAATGTGTATATATAATATACTTATCTAGAGGGGTGTTTTAACCGGCTCGCTTCATCCACTCTTTTTTACTCTGTCCTTCCACCCATTATAAAATACAGCATGGGGCATTGGGTCAGCCCATTTCACCCACTGGCTTCCTTCAATGTGAGTGATGGAACCTTTCCTTCTTTTACACAACACACAAAGTAATTCACCAACAATAAAGTTTTGCAAAATTCATGATAAAACAAAATAATCACTGTCAAAGTCATAAAGCTGGTTGCCAATGTGTGACCTATTGACTTTGACAGTACATCTTATTAGAGTGGCGGCTATGTATTGTGCATTCAATGAAAAATCCTTTGCAAACTACGATGCTCAGTGATTTAAAAGCGAACATTGCTATTTTCAGCACTGTCCATAAGTGTGATATCTCTCCATGTTCCAGTCAGAAGCAGGTCAATGGAGAGCAATTATCTGTCACTGGTTTGACATTACTCAACTATTACCATCTATTAACTGTGAAAGGTTCTTGCCACTGGGTGATATCTGGTTCATCCTTAAAGCTGACAGATGTTGGGTTATATTCATCAACAACTGTCACCAAATGTCATAGAAAAATGTTATGCCAGGTGTGGCGCCTGGCTACTTTTTTTTAAGTACTTGCAGTTTATTTTCAATTGAATCTATGTATTATAATGGCACACTCCTTTTAATTCTATGCCACTCCGTGACACTATGCCACTCTTCTCCACTGTACAATGCTCTAGGACACTCCTCTCTATGACACTCCACTCCACTTTTCTCTATGCCACTCAGTTTCAGCTATGCTAAACAGAAGTCACAACAGGGTGCACCATGGCTAAGACACATTGGCAAAGACAATAGCTCTTACCTAAGTGAGACCTATTGGCTTTGTCCTTCCACTTTATGACTCCTTACTCCCTCCACAACACTCCATGACACTCTACTCTACTATACTAACTCCCTCTATGCTACTCCACTTTAATCCACTCTACCCCATTCCACGACAATCTACTCAACGAAACTCTATGCCTCTTCACAACACTCTATGCCACTCCACTCTATGATAATCCACTTCACTCCGCGACACTCTACTCCATTCTATGCCCCTCCACTGTATGCCCTTCCATTCTACTCCACTCTGCAACACTCTACTTCCACTGCGACACTCTGCGCTACTCCACTCCATGACACTCCAGGATACTCAATGCATCTCCATGCCACTCTATGCCACTCTACGATATTCCACTTCACTCCACTCTCCTCTATGCCACTAACTTTTAGCCATGCTGAACAGCAGCCACACCAGCCTACAACATGGCTAAAACATGTTAGCAAAGATAATAGCTCATGCATAAATGAGACCTATTGGCTTTGCCAATACTTGTTTATTTTATTTGAATTGTGTTACTCTTTGTGGTTAATGTACAAAGGTAAACGTGGAGCCGCAAGTCCTATAAAGCAGTGAGACAACTGGACTGGCATTTTGATTCAAGCATGGATTCTGCAAACTTGGGACCTTTGATAAGTCTCTCTGTTGGCTTCTATCCCCAGTAAAGCAAATATATGTTTGCACAAAATATCAAGGGATGCAGGAAAATACTAGTGCTCTTTTGCCTCCAGTTTGAAACAGGGAGATAAAGTTCATCTCCATTTTCCTTGATTAAGCATGCAAAATATGTTTAACTGAATTATATTTACAAAGTTTTAATCAGCAGCAATAAAAGTCTCACGGTTAACATGCTTTAATATAAAAAGGAAATTATTTCCCCTTTGCCTGCTAACTGCTGTGACAGAAATTAAAGCAGCAACCCTGCTGCGCTCGCGCAATCCCAGTTCACAGAAGCAAGAAGGTGACCAAAGCAGATGGCAGTTAAAAATATACGACACGAAAAAATAGGGGATTGAAAGGCACAGTCAGAAACCGCATAAAAAGTGGATCAGAGAAAGGTCAGAACAGTCCCCAGCAAGCGTTTTTCAAGCATGCAGTTTACCTTTTCCAAAAATGACATACCTATGGAAACATTTCTTTCCATTTGAGACCTATGGGGACTTCTTTAAATACTTCTATTGGGAAAGAGGGGGAGAAGTACGGACCAATCACACCAGGTTTGTGTGAAAAAAGCCACTTTATTGAAACAGATGCACATCACAAATGTAACCTTGGCCATTGATTTGCAAAACTATAACCTCACCATACAAAGTTGATGCTAAGCTATCCTCCTCCCTTAAATACCACTCCCCTCTACAACAACTTCATTCTGTAGCTGTGTACTTGCTCCAAAGTTGATCAACTCTAACTGGGACCTTTAAACGCCTCACCCTCTTTAGTACAACTATTAACCTCTAACTAATCTTCCTACATAACCTGTAACCTCCTGGCTCCTCCAGGCTTGAACTTTTCTGCCTGTTCCCTTTCAGCCTGTAATGCCGCTGTCAAACAACCATAAACTTCTGTAAATCATGGTTACTTCTCACCAACCGCCTTTGCACCTGCTTCAAAGCCACAACCCAGCATAAGACAGAATCCCTGCACACCTGTTACAAACAAAGCCAGCCCTTCAAGCATAAGAAATTGGCCAACATAACCCTCAACAAACCTCTGATGATAGAGACACATGGGTGGGTCAGAACACACCTAGACAGGTACCTGCCACTGTTTCACCCCAACAAAATGGTGGCTGGTTACCTCAAAATGTCCGCTGATATAGGTTGGGCTATATCCATAGACCAAAAGATGCCCAAAAAGCCTGTACAGTCACTGGACTGCACCATCTTCCCCCAAAATACCCGGGTGGCCTACCTCACTGCGGTCAACTGCCCCCAAAATCCCAATTGGGCAAGAGAGGGAGCAGTACCGACCATTTTGCGATGCAGGGCGCGCTGCGAAATTCATTTTATTTATTAAATTGTTTACTTACCTCCAATCATCTATATTCCGGTTTTTAGCATCCCCCACCCTGCCCCTCTCCCGCCCCGCCTTCCTGCCCCACACCGTAACTCCTTCAACGGGCTGCGGCTGGATAGCACAGGTAAAGCTGACACCGGTCATGTCCATGACAGATCCATACTTCATAGCCTGATCATGCACTAACTGAACTTTGGATTAATATGCCAAAGCAACAAAGACTACTCTTTTACTTAATGTGTTCATTACATTAGGGCTAGGATTGACTTATTTCTGTTATCTCTGAGACTCACTGGGAGGCCCTTTTCATCCACAATCCTACATACTCCAGTGTCAGATCATGACCTTATTAAAACAGAGCTTGACGTCAACTTACTACCAAAACCCCCTGGTTGATGGCGCATGAAGGTAGTGTGATGCAGAGATACATGAGGAAAAAAAATGCATCCTCCATGCAGATCAGTGGTTCTTAACCTGTGGATCGGTGATCACTGGGTGTCCACGACACCTACTCAGGGGGTCTGTGACTGCTTAGAAAATTAAATAATATTAACAGATTAATTTGGTGTATATAAATAAAGAAGCAAAATTTAATTTTGAATATTTTAAAGCATTCTGTAAATGTGAAAGTATTTGAAATTGGAGGTTATACATTAGGGACATATTTATTACAGAGTTGCATCACTCGAGCACCACAAAATTTGGCGCAAGATTGACGCAACTCTTAAGTTACATTTATCAAGCTACGTAAGGCCACCATTTGTGGTTTGATAAATCTAGAGTAGCGCAACGCAGCGCAAGTCGCTACGTTGCATTACTCTGCCCCAGGGAGGCGTTCCGAAGGTGTAGTGGGAGAGTTACCATGAATCCACCCATGGATTTTGGTGCATTCCCAGATTTACCGTTACTGGTAGACCTGGGAATGCTTCAAAATGCTATGCTGCCCCAGGTGAGGCGTAACAAGGAGAAATATATTTATTTCCCCTCATTTATTTTTATTTTTTCATTTTGTTTCTTTATTGAAAACCCCTATTTGATTAAACTTAACGCGTCGTGTTTAACAATATTGTTTATGACTAGTACGTGCTGCAAGAGAAAATTGAGACTGTTCTGGTTGGGGATGTAGACAGTCTTGAAACCATAAAAAGCAACTTTCCTCACACCATGACCCACCCACCCATTGTTTTCCAAAGTCTAACAAGTATAGTAAAATATATTGTTTTGTTCTAATTCTTCGCCCTCATTACTAGTTGTGTACTGTAGCGCGCGGTAAATGCCACCCATGGTAAATACCATTACCCCGGGTGAAGTATTTACCACATGTGGTAAATATCACCTATTGCAAGTTTTCAACAGGAAACAAGGAAAAAATACACAATCTGTTTTTCAACCAAATTCTGTATGCTTTGCGTTTTTTCTAGGCTTTTTCTAAATTCGGCAGGTTTGACCTGCCAGAATGTATCAAGGGAAAACTGCAAGGGTGTGATAATTATGACACAACCCCTAATTTTAATCCCTGTATAAACTCATGTGCACAGGAATCGGAATTTAGTCTTGAACTTGTAATGAGATCCTAAGAGTGAAGTACATAAAAACATCAATTGAAGTTTTCTACCAAAATGTGAACTCATTTTTTATTCTTTCATGAAAGCTATGCTTTCGAGTGCCGGGACACCTCTGTTGAGGTAGCTGTTTGCGCTTATAAATGTCGGTATTATTATTCTTCTCAGGTCAATATCAATTGTTTTCATGTCTTTAGTTATCAATGCATTGTCTTTGGACTTGATCACATTTTTTGCTTGTCTTTTGTTTGCAGTGCCATTTGGTCTGGCTTTCAGCCTTTTTGCATCTTCTCAACCTGTGGTTGTGTATGATGTAATTCAGACTATAAAGTGCAGTGTCTGTCTAAGGCCAGGTTCTTTCAGGGCTTTCAACTCACACCATGACACCTAAAAAATGAATGCAAATCGGATCTTCTACAGTTTCATAATTCGTCTTTAGGGAAAAAACTTACAAATATGAATTTTTCAAGGATGGTGGGAATCAATCTGCTAAATTTCTTTTAACGCCCTTCTAGAAAGAAACCTATAGTTCGAACATGCACAGAGTCAATGCTCAACGTGTCAACATTATTTAAGCCTTTGTTCTTTCACACTGCTATTGAGAACTTGAAAGCAGTGGCTGCAGAAGATAACAAAGAGAAAATAAGAGAGGGCAGGAATATAGATAATGAATCCAAATATGGACAATTCATCAGAGATGGAGGTCGCTAACATTCATAACTGATGTGACCTAAGTGATAGTGAAAAGGACATTGAATATAATAAGGTGAAAATTCATGAATAATAATTAGGAACATCTTGTGAGCATATCATGAACAGGTGTGCTGTCTCTTAGCAGAGCCCGAAATTTTGTACATGTGTTTGCAGTATCTAAATCACATTTGTATCTTGGTTTTTCTCTGAATTAATGCTTGCACTGCAGATAGTATAGAAATAGGGGGAACTCTTGTTCACTGTTTTTCATTTATGCCATCTCCATTTTATGCATTAACTTGAGCAATACGCATTAACTTCAGAGATATATGTAGGCACTTTAGACACTGCAAATGTGTAACAAGTAGTTGAAAAGCCAGTAGCATGGCATTGATTGCAAATCTATTGGTTTTTTCAATGCTTGCTTTGTGTTTTTTTGGCATACCTTTTTTGTTTGTGAAGCTGCTGGACGCTCCTCAATCTAAATTAAAAAAATAATATTGACAAAACCTTTTTTAGTCTCAAAGATCACATATTGACATAGTAGACTGTGACATTGAACGGAACTACATTGTGCATGGATATGCTCTGTGTGAGAGGGCAGAATGGCATCACTCACAATGAAGTCAACCAGTGACTGAGGCAGGCTGGCTGGTTGCCTAATGTTGTAAGCTGTAGTAGGTGGAATAAAAATGTGAATGGCACTATAACAGACCAATGGATGAAGAGGGTTGGCTGAGAGCCCCTATAGACAACAATTATGATATACATATCATTTCATTAAAATCAAAAGGTCTTGTCTAACGCCAGATCTAGAACAAGCATTGGTAATGCATCAGTTACGTCTATGTAATGAATAATGATCTGTTTCATCAATCATTGTCCGGCAGAAGGAAGAAGCTCCCTGACAAATAACACAGGAGTTGAGAGGATGTGGTGCAGCGGCCAGAGCTGCTGACTTGGTAGCTGTGGATCCCGGTTCGAATTTCTGCGGCACTGCGCAACATCTTATGATTCTATGCAAATCACTTAATCTCTCTGGGTGATACATTGGTATATACATTTTGTGCAAGAGTAAAAGGCAAAACTTTATGAAAATATAGTTCCACTAAAGAAGATGTTAACAGTCTTTCGGCAGCGGAAAACTGATAAGAGAAGCAGACCAGGAACAAGCATTGGTAAATGCAGGATAATATGCTACAGCCAATAGAAATGAGGAAAGATAAGTGGAAAGTTCCTTTTAAGTTTACATTAAAACAATAGATTTCTCAAGCACATCACAAGCGTTGTGCAAGTGAAACCTAAACAGGCACTCAGCTCTCTACAGAGCCAACACACCTCCTCATAATACGGCCGAGGAGGAGCACATGGCCCATCTACCTCCATTTCTACTACACCTAGCACAGCTCATTCCAACTTCTTGTCAAGGTTTATTAAGGCAGGTAAAGAAAATCAAAAGAGCTGCTACAAGTATGTTTCCTTTTTAAAATGTTATGTATTGCCCTACTCTTAGACCTTAGCAGCAAAATAATTCTATTTGGCTGCAGTATTCAAACCTGTGATATCGGTGTGGATGGCAATGTGCTGATCATATGCTTAAAACTTTTGCTAGTGGTTGCCGTTAAGTATGGTTATAAAAAATAATTTTACATTAATAAAAACACTAAAAATCCAATGAAAAAAACAAATGTTAAAGTGATGGTTAGGAATGGTATATCTGAATTGGCATTAAAACATGCTTAAATATTTCACCCTTGCCCTTGTTATGCACTGTTTATGACTTCTAATATTACACTGTTCATGACAGGTTATATGATATCATTGATAACATCACTGCAACTTCTGAAATGACATCTTTGAAGACAACAGTGTAGATGGCGGGGCATGATTTCTTGTTAAATTAGGGATGTGTTACAGTTACTTGAGATAACTATAACTGGTTTTGTTTGTTTAAAATGGTATGCTTTAACTGACATCTTCACCTAACTTTAGCCTCCCTTTAGCCTTTGTTTTTTTCAGTGAATACATATTTTTCTACTTTTAAGACAAGAGTTTGTAGGCTTACGTCTATTAGATGTACTCTTTATATTTAATGAGTGGTCACTGAATTTGGATGCGAGCAGGTTGGGCTTTGTTTGTCCTTGTGCTTGCCTTTGTCATATGGCTGGTGTACCCAAGGTTCACAGAGTAATGTGACAAGCAGACAGAAGCATTCATGCACCCTACCTGTCCTCCTCTGCTGCTCCCTATCCTAAGTTCTGATTCCGAGGGTGCTAGCATCCAGTGTCGACTTGTAGGGAATGGTGGCGGGGAGGGTTAGAATGAAAATAAAAAGACTTACCTGCTTGTTCCCTCAGCCTATACTTCCTCCTCGATGTTCTGCTGACTCCCAGCAGCACCCAGGCTCCCCTAAGCCAATCACAACACTGCTGTCACAATGACAGCAGCCTTTGATCTGAGCACCGTGGTTTGGCCATGGACTGTCAGCCTGTGCCTGTTTTCCACCCAGGCTGTAATTCAGTGTGGCAGGAGAGCATTCAAAGTGCGCATGACTGTTTGGCAGGCCCAAAAAGGTCTGGCCAAAATGTTATGCGCACTTCATTCAGCAGCAACCACTCCCCTCTCTCAACATCACAGGAGCCCGGCACCGCCACGCCCTAACCTGGCTGGAAGATACTAAAAATAAAATGATAACTTTTGTTATTATCATTTTATTTTTCCTTTTACACTGCTCCGAGAGCAGTGGGGCGAATCTCCTCCGCCTCAGTGGAGGAGCTGCCACTAAACATCTCTAACCCCTCCCTGGAGCACCGAGGGCCGCTCAGCGGTCCTCCGCTCTGCTGCTTTCGGGCACCATCGACCCGCTGCCAGTATCCGAGGCCTCCTCAGGCAAGCTGAGCTATGGATGTGAATCCTGTTTTTCTATACATTGTTTGTTCCTGACAAAGTTAAGGATAATAAAAACAGATTTCTTCACGTTCAGGCAACTCACATTTATAAAGGTCGCACTGACGGCTGATCCCGAGAGTGTCAGTGTTTTCTGTATTAAAACAGAAGGCTCGTGCAGCGCTGCCTGTGACGGCTCTGTCTGTGTATCGCTTTGCGGCAGCCGCCTCCTGCAATTGCATTAACAAACAAATTCATTTAGCATTATCCAATCTATCCTGTAATGAATATTAATATTTTGCAAAACAATATGATCATCTCTAATGAAAAGCCGGCTTAAGCTGGGTAGTATTTGTGTAACAAGACATCTGTTTTTGTCTGTGAGTGTCCAGAGCGCATTAAAATAATGTCTGAATGGCTCTGCAAACGAGCGCCTCGTCTTCAGACTTTGGTTGCGTATGCAGATCAAGGCCCGTGTTTTGCCAGCCAAGTCGGTTGCTAAGAAACGAGATTTTAACCTGGTACGAGGTGAGTGGTTGCGCCGGTGAATTTGTTCACTTCTTTCATTTTTCGTTCAGGGTCACCCAGGGTTGCTGCGCTGTTGATATGTTTTCTGAAATCATTGTTCTTCTTCAATGTGGGATAACAAGCCACCCAGTGCAGAATTGACCCAATTATTTTTTTCTATGCAGCAACCGTGCTATTAGGTATAACGAGACCTGTCAAACAAAGATACAAAAGCACTGGGTCTTGTAGGAAGGTGTGTGAGTGTGTTTAGCACTTCTTGGAAAAAATCCCTCATGTCTAAGCATTTTTTTTAATTAACAGCATTCTACTGTGCACTACAGGCCCGACAACTTCTGAACATTGTTCACTTGTGAGAGAAGGTGGGGGAAGGGGGGATTTGGAGGGAAAGGGCTTTGCCCCGAGTTCTGCCTGTGACGAACTTCTACTCTCACCTGAAACAAGAAAAAAAGCTGTCCCACTCCTATTGTGTTTTAGCCCCATTGGCTCTAGAGAAGCTCCAAACATGAGCTGGAAACTCACGTGACTCAGGGAAGTCCATCACAATTTACCATCCACCATGAGATTTCTGCTCCTCACCAAGTGACTGTGTGAAGGGAGTCGCTTGTGTGTAACACATGGTGACACCAGGTCTGGCACTCTCAACAATTGAACTGTAGCGCAGAACTTGAAGCCTGTAATTTTAGGTGACCCCCCCTGCATCGTGATCATCCGCCCAGTCTTGTTTTGGTTTCGAAGGGAGTAAAGTTGTATCGACTTTAAACAATTCATTTGAGTACAATGTGGTTTTTCACTCCCCCCTGTAAAACTATCAAAGAGGTTTTTCACTTCTGTCTGTAAAACGATCAAAGAAAGTTCCCTAAAATCGAAATCATGTGAATCTCCTGAGCTTGCCAGTAAAACTCCCACATTAGTAGCTCTGGCTACAACATGCCACCTTATCGGTTTGGCCTACATTTAAAGTTCACCATGACTAGTCGATGCTACTCCTAGCTTGCCCTCTGACACTAGCCCTGCTAACACCAGTCTCCAGGTCATGCAGTCAGAGCAGGGAACTCTTTTTAATGCTATAGTTTCATGTACATTGCTCTTGCCCTAGCACTGAGTGGCAGAAATAAAGCTGTTCAGGGCCTACATGTGGTACAAGGACTAAGACCTGTGATGTAATAGTAGATGGAAGGGTGTGTGATGTCGCTTCCACTGTGCATGGCTTTTTGGCGAATTGACGTTTGGTAGGATTTCAAACTATGTCACCTACTCTTGATAATGAAATTTCTAGTCTTTTAATTAAAAAAAAAACAAGTGTCCTTACTCAAGAGAACAATCTGTTTATTGTTGTAACAAAGTGTAATACTTTAATAAAAGAAAAGTTGAAAATTCAACATTAAGTAAAAATAATAATAACAAAAAATGCACAAACCATATTATAAAAACATACTATCAGGTTATCTTCCGTAGGGCCTTAAAGCATGAGATGCAATCTTCCTGTTGTCATGAAAGAAAACTATATTCCTTGTTTCACAAGAGTGTCTCTTCTTATCTTATCTTGCGGATCCAATAGCTCCTCAATTGTGGATAGTTCCAGTCCTTACTCTGTAAGGTGTGCCACCTCTCCTATAAGTAGCACTAGTATCTTAAACAATAAAGCCTTAATCCCTTATTAGAGCTATTCTCGATTCTCGTCAGAGCAATGAATTGATAGAACATCCAATAAAACTAGGTCCTATTAATAAGGACTCAAATATGGCACCCTGTTGGATGCACAACATTCAACTTACTTAAAAACACAGATTCAGCTAGCAGGATAAAAAGTAATAGCTTCATTCTTAAATTGTCTGCATACACATTTACACCCAATTTGGCGATTAACCTACATAAGACAATGGCATTGTCAGACAGGAAATTTGGGACACCCCTTCGACCGCAATGTGGAGCAGAATAGGGAAGTTTGTTTAGCTTGTTCACCAATTGAATTATGATTTGCTATGCATAGGTGTGACTTACACTCTCAGCACTACTGAATTACAGGAGTAAGGCATGTGAATTTACATCATAATTTTAGTAGTAAAACACAAGCTCTACAAATGTTCTCTTGACTTACTCCTGCAGTAAGCCAGCAATACTACAAAACTAAGTCACAGCAGAAATCTTGTGACTTGCCTTCAAAAATATTCTCCATATTGCATCATAATTTAAAAAAAGTATATCCTAGGTAAAGGCACAGCATGATCATGGTTCCTTCGTTCTAGATTCAATTTAACACACATGATCCGTACTTTCTTGTTTTGCAAAGCGCTTTGCACCAAGCACATCTTTCATCGTTCATTAAGAAGCATCAGAAATATTATTGCACCCACCACTTTTCAAGTGTGTCAACACTACTGAATGATTCTAATACCAGAAATGATTAATTAATTACATTTCGAAAGTGTTGATGGCAAAGAAAAACAGACTCAATGAAACGTTGATTTAGGGAAAGTAGGGTGTATAATTACAGTTAGTTAGGATATATGTTTTCAGAACATGGCCTAGATGAAACTCTTATGATGGGATCTTGGATGAATTATTACTCACCATTATTACAGAGCCTGAAGGCCTTCAAAATAATGGTATTAAATATCATATTTTCTTACGGCATGTGACTACCTCTGGATCCAGCTGATTTGCTGGTTCACAAATGGTACAAATTATGTCTGCTTTGAAAGAAATTTAGAAAACTCTATCGAATTGTAAGAGTTTACTTTGTTAGTGATACACATAGTCAGGCTAATAAGGGTGTTCGTGCTGGTAAACATTCCAATGCTCGATCTAAAATCATATACATCGATTCATTGCACATTATGTAGAACTTTAGCCAGAGCACTAAAGGATAAAATGCATCACCAAACGGTATTAGGTAAAACACAAAAAATGTAGAACAGATTTAATATGCCTGACCTTCATCCTAACAATTGTTTATGCATTAATGTGTTTATTGGTTAGCTACAGAACACGGACCTTTCGGTTTGGTTTTAGAAGTCCTCCCTGGTCATCTTGCAGGAGCTTAGTGTTTGCACATCCGAAGGCCTATTGCTCTCTCTCCTCTCTTAACTGCCAGGAGGGTTTATAAAAGTTATCCATCTGTTGTAAGGAGCGCTCACCATCTGGATAATGGTAGGTCTAACCTAGTTCATTCAGGAATTAGAATACTCATTTTCTAACGAATAGTTTGGCCTAAGGCCCTTTGATCTGTTAGAAAATCATGTGTAACAATGTTCATATTGTGAGTCGTTTGGATGCCATGTAATACCAGTGCATTTAGGATGGTTCCTCTTGTTCATAAGATAATTGGTCATGGACACACGTCATTGGGTCCATGGTACCAAAGGAAGTAGTAGAACGTTTATTTTCTTAATGATTAAAAATGTCACAATTTTGTACCTATTAAATGTGCAGCCTGATGTAAGCCATTAATAACTGCACCCATTTCTAATGAATAAAATAAAATGTGGGCACTGTTTGTATCCGGGTACCACGCTGTTCTATCTCACGTACCGAGAGTGCAAACATCTTTTCTACTGAGGAACCAATGCACAGTTTGTGGTTCCTTTAACCCGCTCTGCGCTGTTCCCTCCTTCCACCCTGATTCATTATACACAGACCACCTCGCAGTTATAAGAAGCTGTGTCAAGCAGCTTCGGAGACAATTCCAATGAATAAATATCCCCGCAGGTTTAAAGAAAGCTGAAAATACCAACGCCACTGTATTATAGATGCATTTGAACTTTCCTTTTGCTCAGCCTCTTAACTGTGAGATTCGGTTGGGGATTTTCAGAGCAGCGGGTCTTGTCGGAGCACTCTGGTGGGATTTTGCCAGAATTCTGCTAAAGTGCTCACAAGTGTCATTTCCATATTTAACTAATTTCAGTTTTTAATTAGCTCCATGTGAGAAATGCGAGTTCATGCTGAGCTAAGCTGTCAGAGCAGACTTGTGTTTCCTTTCTGGGCTCTCGAGACAATTAAGAAGGAATAGTGGATGTTGTGGGGAGCGTGTTTACGCACAGCTCTGTCACGCCCTAATATTTTTAATAACGGGGTGACGTGATACTTCTGGCACAGCCTGTAGAGCCCCCTGTTGCTGAGTCTGTTCTGAAAGGCTTCATGTCTGTATTGCTTTTAGAAAGCACCAGAACCTTAGGAGTGACCGCAATAAAAATCTTCACGGTATCTTTTTCAGATGCTTTATACCTCATTTCTTAAGCAGATTTTTTAAATGAGCAATCGTGCAGGCATTCTCTTGGAAAACCATACTCAACATTTGACTGATATCAGGTTGAAATCCAATTTCCTGTCAAAATAATGGTTACTCTAGACGTGAGCTAACCCCTTACACGAGGAGACTCTCATTGAATGAATTACTGTACCGACTGGAATTTATTTAACTGCGTGTACATTCTATGATTCAGCATATATATCTTTTTTTTGTTTTGGAGTTTCATATAGCGCAAACTTAACCCGAAGGTATCAGAGCGCTTTACATGAGCACCAGTTGTGTTACTCAAGGACACATTCATTTTTTTTAGGCATCGGGAAATTAAGTAATTTGCCCGAAATCACAGGATGTTGAGCCTCATTGCAGAGAAGTGACCCCGGTTCCCAAAAATTGAGATCGACCGCCCTAGCCGCTAGACCACCACATATTCTCCCCAACTATTAATGAATGAAAGAAGATATGGCTATTTAAAGCTAGGAAGTTATTTGTGCTAGCTAGTATCAAAAAACAGGGGAATGGAAATTTCTCAGCAGATGAGCTTTGATTTTTGTCAGGAAGTGGTGTGGCTGGCTCAGGTGACTACTAACAGGGAGTGTGTTGCACAGTGGGGGGCCGCCACGCTGGCTGTGCTACCCCAGGGACCCCTCACCAAGACTATGCACTCTGCCATTCCTGGCTGTGTGTCTTGGTACAGAGAAATCCGTAGAATCGACATGGCACACAGCCCTGTGTGTCATGCCTCCCATACACTGCTTGGTATATAAGAAAGTCACCCCTATTGCAGGCCCTTCAGCCCTAAGGCAGGGTGCACTATGTTTTAGCATATCATCATGAGCAGATATGCCCCTACAATGTCCAGTCCATTATGGGATGTTATAAGTGCACAGGGGAGTCATAAATAGTAGATGGGCTGGATACTTATTAGCACGAGTTTCCAAACTCCATGAAGGCTTCACTGATTTCTAAGGTGTTTAATACCAAACATCTTGTCTTATTAAACCCACACTGATGCCAGTGTTGGATTTTTAACAAATTCACACAGGAGACCCTATTAGAGGTTCCCCAGAAAACCTACTAAGTACTGGTGTGGTTCCTGACATGTTTGGTCAGCCTGCCATTATCAGACATGCTTCTGACTTCATGGGGTGAGAGGCAGACCTCTCAAAGGACAGAGACAAAATTGCTCTGGGCAGAGGTGATTTGCATCTCTACCAGGACAGGATGACCTTCCTGGGCAGGAAGCTTCAAAGGCAATGCCGCCTTTGAAATCCAACCCAGGTACCTCATGAGAGTAGGGGAGGCCAGCCCCCCCCTTTCCTACTCCATCTTTGGTGTGAGGAAAGGTGGGAAAATTAGGTAGACTAGCAGGAGGGTGCCCTCTTAGCCTACACAACCCTTAGGGCGGGGGCGGGTAAGGTGAATCCCTCTCCTGAAATTCCACCATCTTGGGATGGTGAGAAAACCTCGTATCAGGGCTAGGGGAGTGCCTCTTCCCCCAGGAAGTAGTCACAAGAGGGTGTAGACACCCTAAAGGTACATAGTCCATTGGCTACTACCTGTCTCCCTTTGTAATGCCCCTAAATTCAGTATTTAGGTGGCACCCCGAGACTTGAACATCAGATTTGATGGACAAGAGAAGAACAGGACAAAGATGACCCACTGCTCGAGAACAGAAGCTCTGCTGCAGAAGAAAAAGGCACCAAACCATGTTGGCTGGTCCTAGGACTCAACAATCGCTGCCACTGTGTTATCCTGAAACCTGAAAGAACTCCGGATCACATCCAGCCTTCAGAATTCATCATGAAGCTTCCTTGGAGTGAAGGTATCACTCCCCTGCACACCGCAGCATCAATCCCATGAATTCCGGTTTGTAAATTTGCTACTCCCCAATGATCTTGGTGCAGCACCAAAGCAAGAAAGGGTAAAACAGTTCAAAAGGGTCGGATCTGCCTTTCCACAAAGTTTGGAGGCATCAAGACCTACCATAGCTGTGGCATACCAATGCCCGGGGTACCCACCCACCAATGGTAAACACCAAGAAGAAGAGTCCACTCTGGACTCCCAAAGCGCCAAAAGCAAGCATCCATTGAGGGGCATTGAGACACCTGAGATCCTTTGCTTGAGTGGCCCAGCTGTCCTGAGATCGCCTTTCCAAGGTGCCTGCTCCTGGCTGAGAGGACCTCAAGACTCATGACAACCGGGTGACCTGTTTGCTCTGGACCCAGCCCCCCTGGCCCCAGCACTGACCAACCAGTCCTGCTTCCAGGTTTATCAGGCCCTTGTGACCTCCTTCCTCCTAGGAGACCCACCAGACTTCCCTGCCATGCTTTTTCAAGTGGCCCCATTCATCTTTGCGCACCAGGTTTCAAGACCTCAGCACTGCTTCTCCCGGCCGATCCGGAAAGCTCCCGAACTTCTCCTGCTGGAACTTTTTACCTGGTCTCAACATTGACCAAAAACAAGAAGGTGTATATTGTGAAAGCATTGCCTGAATTAGTATGCATTTTTCTACTTTTTCTCCATTGTTTCCTATGATGCGTAATTGTATACAAGAGTGATATATTTTCTGAACTTTAAAAAATCGTAACTCCGAAAATACTTATCTTAGAACTGTGTTTATGGTCTTAAAAATTATATAAAGATAGACAGTATTTTTACAAATTAGTCTTTAATGTATTCTTATGTAACTGTCTCATTTATTGCCTATGTGAGTACAGCAAATGCTTAACACTACCCTTCGATGAGCCTAACTGCGCACCCACGCAACCACAAAAGAGAGTTAGTATTATCTACTTTTACCTCCACCTGCCTTTTGGGGATCTCACACTCTCTACATAGTGTAATTCATTTTAGTGCATTGCACAGAGAGGTGGTTTCCTACAATTTGTCATTCTGAAAGGCCAATTTAGAGTGGCTGAGTATTTGGCATGGAAAGATGCCGCAGACTAATATGAGAGTCTTATTTGAATTAATCCAGGATGAATACAGCTGGCAGTCTTGAGTGGCGATGAGGCTGGGCTACTTATCTAATTTTCAAAATGCTGTCAGGATTTGAAATCTTTGATATCTTCTTCATTGGTTGTGTGTGGAATAGTCACTGGGGAGGCTGATTTGGGTTTGATCTCACTGGATCTTGAGAGCCATCAGACTACCTAACGCTCCATTTATCACATAAAGTTTATTACAGAGTTTGGCTGAGTGCTGGTTTGCAATGTGACTTAGAATTTGGTTTGCCAATTTACTCCTGATAACCCCACTAGCACTTACAAAGGTAAAACCTTCAATCTTTCTAGGTCATCAAGCACTCTGAACTGTACAAGTCGTTTCTAGCCTAAAGAAGTTGTAGGTATTTGTTTGACAGTTAAGTTGCCTCTAGACAACAAGTGATGGTGAATTCTTGGATTCAGCTTTAGTGGGGAGTCAGCATCTGAAGGAATGGTTCAGACCACATGACTAAATGATTACAATAAAGCACTATTTCTACACTCCAGCACACTGGCCCATTACATGATATGAAAGGATTCTTCCCAGAAGGTGCCAAAACTTCTCCAAAAGTACAGTGTTCAAGTACAGGTCAAAGGGTTGTCTTTGTTGGTTCAGAAAAGTGACAGGAAGACCTTTGTAATCAGGGGAAATGTGCTAGTCAGGTGAAATGTTTTAAGCCTGCAGAGGTGCATGAAAACCTTCTGTGTTCCATTAGCAATTCTGTTCAGCTATTGTGCAGGAGTAAACTCTCCAACGGGTAAATCACCATGTAAAGACTGGTCAGTTTCCCAAAGCACATTCTCTTGCGAGGAAATGGAAGTAAGGAGTCAATACAGTCCCTAAATGTCTTAAGGCATGAATTATATGTTCACTTGTCCTGTGGGTAAGTAATTGAGCCAAACAGAGGCCAATGTAAATCTCCCGATTAGTGCCACTTCATTTCCCTCAGCTGTAGCTTCCAGGCTAAAACCTCAGAGAATTAGTCGGGGTGAAAGAGGTGTGGTATCTAAGTACAGTGGCTTGCTATTGCACAGTGTAATTATATGCCTCTAGGCTTTGTACCCAAACTCAGCACAGAAGAAAGTTGTGTACAATGGATTAAAAGTGGGGGCAGTACCCGAATGCTTGATAACTCATTCAAACCTTTTCTACAAGCAAGCAAATAGATAGAAACATATACCAAACTCACAGTTATTAAAAAATTATCATAGTTGTCGTGACCCGACAGATAGGGCGACTGGACAAGGGGACACCAGGACCCTGTGGGTCATTAGGGAGGTGACCAGGTCACCGGACACCACATCCGGTTAGGGGACAGGAAGGACAGCAGATTGACCAGGACGAGCACCAGGACGGACGTGCATGTAACCAGCTCCCAAAGAATATAATAAACGAAGGTATTGTACAACCAACCTGTGTCCGGAGTGTACTGTGCTGCCTGGCGCCCATTGTAGAAAACACGACAACTGGCGACGAAGGTTAGAAACGAACTAACGCGTGGAACGTCGCGTGTCCGGGCTGGACAGCGTCGAGGAAAACCAGGTGCCCACCCTGGATGCGTTAGGACGACGCTAAGGAGCGACGCGGGTGCCCACCCCGACAGACAAGACAGCGTGCAGCCGATCGCGGTAAGAGCGCGACCCTTGCAATTGAGGAGCGAGCTCTTGAATTTGATGTGCGAGCTCTCGCGAGAGCTCAGAAGTATCGGCGGCCATCTTTAAATCAGGCGGCAGGACCAATCAAGGCGCAGCATCAACAGGGAGGCCATTTCAGGGTCAGGAAAGGCGAGATTTTCGATCGCGAAATCTCGCGAAATCTCGCGAGAGCGACGGCGCCATTTTAAGTGGGACAAGAAAAAAAAAAGGCACCAAGAATAGCAGGGCGGCCATCACAAGGCCAGGCGAGAAAAGAGAGAAAAAAAATTAACAGAAAAAGAGATAATCAAAGAAGAGAAAGAGCAATAAAGGCAAAAAAAAAAAAGAAGTGAAAAGACAGTAAGGAGACAGTAAATAGAATAAAGAAGAAAAAGACAAAGAAATACAAACAACAAGGAAAAGAGGGACAAAGACTGCACAAAGGCAACAAAGGCAAAGAAAAGTGGAAAGAAAGAAAGGATCAAATTAACAGAAAAAGAGACAATCAAAGAAGAGAAAGAGCTCACAAAGGCAAAGGTGAAAGAAAAGAAGAATATAAAAGGAACGAAAACAAGAGGAAACATAGAACATTACACAAAGAAGCGACAGAACAAAAAGAGAAAAGAACACATGAAGACAAGAAGGCAAGGATGGCAGAGACAAAGCCCAGTGCACAATACAGGAGGCCAATGCCGTTCAACTTATCGGAGCCACAAACAGGAATAAGATGGGAGAAGTGGATCAGAAGGTTTGAAAGATATATGGAAGCAACAGATGTAACAGAAGGAAAGAGATTAGGGTTACTACTGAACTTAGCAGGGGATGACATCGAAGAACTTCTGGTGACACTGCCAACCGAAGAAACAAAGTCATATGAGAAACTAAAGAAATGCCTAACGGCCAAATTTGACCCACAACGGAATGTTGACTTTGAACGATATACATTTACTAGAGTGTGTCAACACGTGGACGAGACGCTGGATGACTTCGCGACAAGGTTGAGAAAATTAGTGACACATTGTGGGTTTGACAAATTCGACAACGAACAAGCAATAAGGCTACGGATCATTGAAGGCTGTCGTGACACAGGATTCAGGGCAAGGATCCTAAAAGAACCAACCTCATTGGAGAACATCCTGTCACTGGCAAGAGCAGAGGCGAGAGCAACGGCACATGCCAGGGAAATGGAAAGAGGGAAGAATGTCGAAATCGAAAACGCACACCACATGACAAGCAAATATCGCACAGGCCGGTGGAGGAATGATCGGAGGGAACAAACAGAGAGGAGACAACATGAAGGAACATGCTACAGGTGTGGAATGGAATTTCCACACAGAGGCCCTTGCCCAGCGTTTGGCCAAACGTGCAAAAGATGCAATGGAAGAAACCACTACGCCAGTGTGTGCCAAGGCGTACAATTCAGAGATGACAGAGGAAGAACAGGAAGACCGCAAGAGTCGACAACAAGACACGTCAGATATGTCGACAATGAAAGGAGAAGTTCATCACGAGAGTCAGGCGAAGAAGAGGAAGAAGAGAAAGTGGAAAGGCTATATTATATGTTGGGAGCATACACAGAACTGAATGGGGGAGACGAAAAAGGAGAAACAACACACCCAACAGACAGAAGCACACGGCAAAAGACGGACTCGGCAACGATAAGAGTAGGAGCACATGAAGCAGAATTTGTACTGGACAGTGGTGCAACATGCAATGTCATGTGTGCATTTGAGTACGAGAAGATGGAAGCCAAGCCGACACTGAGAGCGTCCGGGGTTGAGGTTTTCACCTGGGGGTCAAAGAAACAAGTAACAAACATGGGAAAGTTCACAGAGGAACTGAAGTACAACGACAAAAAGAACAAAGAGGACATCCATGTGCTGAAGGGCGATGTCCCAGGACCATGCCTGCTGAGCAACAGCACCGCGCAAGCCATGGGTCTCATGACATATGACACAAAAAAAACGAAAGACACACTGAGCGTAAGTGAAGAGAAGATGCAGGAACCAGAGAAAGAGGAAAAGAACGGAAAAGAATCACTGAGGGAACAAACACAACGAGGAGTGGCAGTAGAAAGAGAAGAGCCTACGGAGGTGACGCCAGCTGGCCCACACCACTGGGCACATAGCAAGGAGCTAAGAGCCGACGAAAAGAGGCTGGCAAGAGGAGAGCAGAAGGAGGACAACCGACAAACAGAAGCAAAAGCTGATGGCAGAGAACAGCAACCAAAGGAGGAATGCAAGGGGACAAAGAGACTAAGCGATGAAACGTAGGAGTCAAGGACTGGGGAGACGGGTCGACCGAACCTATGGACACTATCTCTCTCTCTCTCTCTCTCTCTCTCTCTCTCTCTCTCTCTCTCTCTCTCTCTCTCTCTCTTTCTCTCTCTCTCTCTCTCACCACAAAGATGAGTAAAATGCTGTAAAGGGGTGAGAAGGCGGAAACTGATCTGCAGAACTGCACCATGAACATTTATTTGCAACAAAGGGGGAGATGTCGTGACCCAACAGACAAGGCGACCGGACAAGGGGACACTAGGACCCTGTGGGTCATTAGGGAGGTGACCAGGTCACCGGACACCACATCTGGTTAGGGGACAGGAAGGACAGCAGATTGACCAGGAGGAGAACCAGGACGGACGTGCATGTAACCAGCTCCCAAAGAATATAATAAACGAAGTATTGTACAACCAACCTGTGTCCGGAGTGTACTGTGCTGCCTGGCGCCCATTGTAGAAAACACGACAATAGTATTAGTTTGTAATTAGTCACGTCAAAAAAGAGACTAGTAAAGATATGTAATAAAGCAGTTTACAAAGCTTCACTGAGCTAGCAACCCACGCCGGATTTTGAGGATAATTCTTTTATGTCTAAAAGCTTCCATGGGATTCTCCAACAGTGTTGAATCCTTACAGATAATGCTGAATGTTGCCCGTGTGTTCATGCATACTGTACTCAAGCAAGCATGCATACAAGTACAGGCACATATTTGTACAAGCACGAGCGTATAACGAAAATTTACAGTAATTGAGATCAGCCACCAGGGACTTTTATGCTAATGTGAAAGTAGAGACTCTTCAAATTGTTAGTGAGAGATGCATTTTGCATAGTCTGCAAATTATTTTGTATAAGCAGGGCTAGAAAAAAATATTTGGAATCTGAACAGATAAAGGGCCTGAATTTAATTTGCATAACATCAATGCTAATAGCTATGTTTGCAGAAAAGAAGACACCCATTAAAAGTTCATAGCAACATTTGAGTGGAGCAGGCCCTCTGGAACTCTTTGTTTTGTGCGGCGGTGATAGCGCGCACCACTGGGAGGGGACGTGCCAGTCCTTATTAATAGAGGCGAGCTGGTTTTGAAATATCCATCACTCCTGATAGGCGACCCTTGCCAGGCAGTGGCAATGTGTTCTGCTTTAAACTGAATTGATTTATAACAACAATCAGGGCTCTGGACAGAAAGTTATTTCAGGACTCGAAAAATACTGTCCTCAATTTATTGCATTTTTATCAATTAGAACAGACAGCGACCTTAAAAGAATTAGACTGCATCCATGCATTTGGTTGAAAGACTGTCACATGATAAATGGACGTGTCTAGCTTCCATATTTTCCATTTCAAAGTTCCCAGCGCCAGCTGTGAAAATCTTCTCAAGTTCGCACAAGAAAGCAGTGTCTAACTCGCCAGTTTGGGCAGCGAGGGGGGAAGCACAAGAACCGCCATTGATATGTAATGGCCGCGCGCCACGCAGGATCTGCATGGGAATGCTTCCGTTGACATGACGTCTCTTTCAAATGGCCCAAGAGGCTGAAGCGCTGTCAACAAACGTATCCCACGCGACACAGCATTCGATTGGTGTCTATTTCCATTGCATCAAATCCTAGCCAATCTAAGTTACCTGCTGTCTTGTCAGTAGAAAGCATGTGCTTGCTTCTGAGAGCATTCCTTGTGTTACACGGTTTAGCAGAACACCTGATAGCCAATATATATAACAAGCTCAAATATGTCTCTGGTCAACAGTAATGCGCCATGGGTTCTTTTCTTTCCAGTTTGTTCTATCACATGAATATCTTTAACACACATTGAAATTAATGCATATCATTCAACAAGAAAGACAAAACAAGAATAGATTGACATTAATGCAGTGAAATGTATGTTCCCTTAAAAACCTTTCAGATAGTTCTGTCAAGAAATTGTATCTGTTAATCCCAGGGACAATGCAAAAATATAAGGGGCTAAAGTACCCCAATTGTAGTCACTAGGATACTTAGAAGCCATACAAGAGCTCTGTGAAACTATAGAAGTAAAGTACATTCATAGGTGACGGACTCCAAGGTGGCTTACAAAAGCCTTCTTGTATACGTTTGTTGGATACTTTGATCCTTTTTATGTCCACATAGACAATGCATGCACTGTCTCCCTGAGACAGTGGTCTTAGATACTACTCATAACCTACAATTATTTGGTTTCATTGTCATTCTTATTTACTTGCTTTTTATTGGTCAGCTGCTACAGACTTCCTTCCTCTACGTGTGTCCCTCTCCTGCAACATGGATACATTACTAATTTTTTGGCACTACTTTTCTCTTTGTGGTTAAGCACTCTACTAGAGAGCATCCTTTCCTGCTGGCGACTTTGTGAACTTCTCCCCCCTCTGCTTTCCTCTCTCCACCCTTGCCTGTGTTGCTTGTCCCACCCACCCTTCCTCATCTGTCTTGCTCCCCCATCCACCCTGTGTCGTCCAAATTTCTTCCCAATCATCTGTTTGGGTTACCCCCACCCATTCACCCTCGTCTGAGCCGCTTGCCTCTGCCTACCCTCCCTCGTCCATGTTGTTTGCCCCTACCCACCCTCCATCATCTACATTGCTTGCCTCTATTCACACTCCCACACCTGCATTGCACCCTCATCAACTTTCCTCACCCATATTGATTGCTCCCACCTGCCCTCTGTTGTTGTGTTGTTGCCTGTACCCACCCGTCCCTCTCTTTCTCTTGCTGTGTTGTTGATTGTCCCCAGCCCTCCCACCCTCTATTGTCTGTGAACTTGCCCTACACCCTTTGTTGTCTTTGTGCTTGCTCTGAACCCCTCCCTTTCTCTCCCATTGCCCATTTTGTCTCCCACGTCCCTCCTTACATATTGCCTTCCGCCTCCCATCCCTCACTAAACGAAAAAAGCACTATGATGTAGCCAGCGTTGGCCGCATCATATCACTTTTTCTCTACGCTGTTCCATGTTTCCCCTATGCCGTCCCACTCATTTTCCGTGCTGCTGTCTTTCCCACCAGCAATAAAAAAAGCACTATGGAACAGCCAGCGCAGGCCATGACGTGTTTCTTTTTTAACTTTCAGCTATGCTGCACAGCAGATGCTCTGATGTACAACATAGCTCTAAGAAATTGACAGCGCTAATAGTGGTCTCATAGATGAGACCTATGGACTTTACAAATGCTTGTTAATATATGGGTTTTTGTATCCTCTTCTGTCTGGTTCAAAGGGTGTGTGTGGTCACGGTAAAGCATGCACATATGAGCCTCTACCTGGATGAACATCACCCCTAAGCAAATAGGGGGCAGTTAATAACTTTGTGCATGTAGTCAATGTGAAAACATCGCAAAGAAAATACTGCGTTAGTAGCAATGTTCGAACAACTGGCTGGCGCGCAGTTAAAAATTTAACATACGTGATCTGAGAGCACTCCCCATATCTTTCATCCCTGTCGCTCTCACCTCATTTTCTGCTTTCATTCCTACTTACTGACCCCTCCAGAAATTCCCTGTTTTTTTGTTCTCTAATGGTGCTCTTGCACGTGTGTGGGTTCGCAGTGGATGTGGCTAGTTCTGGGTATTCAACAGGTGACCCAGTCCGTTTAACATTAGACTGGCCTTCGGATGGCAGTGGGCTCGAAGCTTGCCTCTTGGGTCAGCTGGATACTGGATACTGGATACTGATCCTTCGTTTATCAAATGATGAAGTGAAGCTCGTAACAGCCTATGGCAGCAAGACTTGGTAACAAAGAATAGGAGAATGTCTTGGCTACTGGTAGCAGGGAGAGGTAGGTGTCAACAAGTGGTCACTTAGCAGGGATTAGCCAGCTGGCACGACAAAGGTAGCTTCCACAGTTCTTACCTTAACATGGAAAGGCTAAATAGGGCTTTCGAGAAAACCTGACATTCATTCATTGCCAAAGCTACAGTAGGATTTCAGCCCCATTCCCAGGAAGAGGGAACCCCAGTTCTACCCTGACAGAGAGGAGTACACCTCATCTTATTTGGGAGGTTGTGGCAAAGGGAAGAACAAGAGCTCCTTCAGGAGAAGATGGGTAGGTTGAAATAAAACAAGGAAGTTAGAGCTGAAACAGGTAGTGGGGAATCTGTGAGAAAATAGCCATGATCCTGTGTTTGGGATTTTTCCAGCACTTCCAAGTGCTGATTATATGACTGGAACCTCGCTCCCGCCTCCTCAGAACATATCTGGACCTTGGAAGAAACAGCTGTAGGGAAAGAGGATTCTGCCAAGAAAGTAGACAGAAGTAATCCTAATGCCTGATAACATTCATAGACTGGAATTGATATCCTTGTGGCAAGTAGGTGCCCTCTGGTTGCTGTTATGGGGACACAAAAGGCGAAAACGCCCCTGCTTTGAAGGAATCCATTCAGATAACTTGAGACTGGACCCTGGGAGAGCGCTGGCTGGAGAGAGACCTGGTGCCTGACAGCCTCACCTGGAGACCTGAGGTCAATAGGAGAAACCCCAGGATCTACCTTCCCAACAAAGAAAAATATGTGAGACTCTTGAATGTAGCAGCAATGAGGATCAGAGAAGCAGCCCTTGCCCGTTGGAGCTGTAACTGGAAATCCCAGAAGAGCTCCAGGACAATTGCAAGCACTGGGGTGTACTAGTGTGGAAAATTGCTGTCTCTGCCCCTGACCTCTCGGCACCTATAAGGCAGAGAGACTGCAGGTAACTTTTCCTTTTTTCCTTTCTAGTGGAGGAGCATCTTCTGATGGCTGTTTTTAGCAATGCACCTAGTCTGAACGTAATGTGTTGCTATGGGCATTTTTTTACTTCTAGTTTGGGAACATAGTTGTGTTGTTTCTTAATGTGAAAATAGTTGGCACTGCTCAAACTCTTCATGCATTTTCCCCGTGGAATTGTCCAATGCTTGTGCCAGCACTACTAAGAGTTCAGCAGAGTTTCAGTTAGAAATGTGTTGTGCCTAAACCGGGTAAGGCTCTTCTTAAATGAGTAGCTCGCAATATGGCATAACCCTCGCACTCTGCCCCACTCCCACATGTATACCACATTTGCCCATACAGTATTCCTTATCGGGACAATAAAAGCCAACGTATACGTTCGTCTTGTGGTGGTCATTTATTGGCCGCAGTTTATTAGGAATACAAGGAAACATGTATATACTTTGCATATTTTGCATGTTATGTCCTTACAAACTTCCTTGTTATTGTCTCTTGGCCCTTCTGGGTCATTTTCCTTTGGTAGGTTGGTTTTTTGCGCTCACTTCGCGCGGGAGGGAGTAGCTTCTGCCCCGGAGTTAGGCCCCCTCGCTACCTTGTCCGATTCTTGTTGTGCCCTGCCTTCCGGCGGGGGCTGGGCTGCGAGCGCCGTCTCCGTTTGCTACCCCCCCATCTTTGGTAGGCCAACTTCCCAGCCGTGAGGCATCCCAGAGTGAGTGGTCCTACACACCTGTCCTTAGTCCGACTCACCCAGCCGTGAGGCATCTGAAGGTGAGTGGACCTATTCTGGCACACCGCCCTCCGGTGTACCTCCCTACCAACCGATATCAGCGTAGTTCTTGGTCACGCCTTGCTTGTTCCTCAGCCCTGCGACATAGCTGCTCCTTAGGTGCGGGTGGGTGGGACAAAAACTTTGGGCTCCAACGCCGGTGCTGCTCCCCGCTCCGATAAATTAGGAGCTTTCCTGGGGGAGCAGTGCTTATATGCCCCCCCCTTTGTCCTCTAGACCAGGTGGGCACCATGCCCATTGGGTGGTTCGCATCCCGCCTCGGCCTCCATTGGCCAGCGCCCCTTCGGCGGCCACCGCGGTGGGGGGCGGGCGTTCCCTTAGTCTTTTGTTCGCTTTGCGCGCCCAAAAACTGGTCCTTACTAGTTGTGTCTGGGGGCCCTGCGCTAGTTATGGCGCCGGCTCTCGAGTCCCCTTTGGGGGCAGCCTCTGCAATATTCCACTTTGTTTGTTTTATACTTTTATTTAGTAGTTTTACACAGCCTGAAAATGATCCAATTAGTGTCACAGCGCTATGCCTAAGAACAGTTTCTTACTGTAATAGAGCGTTCTATGTGTGAACAGTGTCACATGATGTTTCATGTAAGCACACTTTCTTTATTATTTAATATATTTAAACAGGTTGACTAGGATTATTTAACATTTAATTGCAGTTTCCAGTAGCTACGTAGAAGCAGACAGTTCACCAAAGTACAAGTAGAAGAGTCGGTGACTAGTTTATTTGTTTATAGTTAAATGAGGGCATCTTTTCTCAACAAAGATGGCAACCCCAAGATGTTGCAAAGTTTCAGGCTAGGGTGCGATGCTGTGCAGCACACTTATTCTGCGTGTGCCTTAGTTTTCTTTAGTTCACTAGACAAACACAGCAGCTGCCTTGAAAGTAAAAGTCTCGATTTTTGGTGCCCCTAGACTGGGCGGGCACTAGGCTCTCATGTGGGGCCCACATCCGGGCAATCTTGAATCAGTAGGACAGACTAAGGGGCCAGCTCTGCAGTGGGGTGTGGCTCTGCCCGACTGCACACCTACTCTGGCGGACTACCACTCTCCCACAGGCCCAAACAATGACACCCCAATAATGTGCCCGGGGCGACCAATCCCCTGTTCCAAGCTGCGGGTAAAGCAGGCGCCAATCACCCCAATTGGCAAAAAAAGACACATAAGCACCAACGAGTGACACCGGGCAGTTGGAATGCCTGTGTCCAAAAAGTTTTTAGAAGGGCATGGATGTGTGGCTGTAATTTTAAGAGAACAGCGATCTAACCGGACACTGTCTGTAAATGTTATTGCTTTCTTTACGTTGACCCGTGACACGTGCATTGTATTTACTGGTAAACGCCATTTTACGAATATCACTGCGTTTTCATCTGTTTTCACGTGCTTTTTGGGAGGCTTTATAGTGCAGATATTATGCTCATTAAAGAACGTACTGATAATTTGACGATTCAATTGCATGATTTCTCCAGCACACTTCGAGATCGAAAAGTGTTTATTTTCAGTACTTTGTAGTTTTATTTTCTTCAGAAAAATAAAACGCTACAAAAGGCCACCGTGGGCCTGAAAATAATATCCCACTAAGTTAATAGCCCTACCGCTAGGCTGTGTGTGCGCCTGGATATTTCTGCTTTTTGGACAATGGAACAAGCATCCGTAATCACATAATCAACCCATTTACAGAGCCAGGGAATAAAGAAGGATAATGCAATTGGATGAGCACAACTTTCTATGCTTTTTTTCCTCCCTCTTTTTTTTTGCCAAAAATAAGCAAGGCCTGCGCATTTCTACAAAGATCACAATCGCTAAGGAAATCATAATTTTCCGTTAATATAACCCAGGTTTAGGAGCGAGGAAGGAGGAAAGATTCCAATCTTCAGCTTGTCCCGAGCAGCAGCTTGTTTTATATAGTCGCGTGCTGATTAATGTGTCTGCCATTTTGTGCTCTCTGTCTCATCCCGGGACTGCCAGCAGAATGGATTAATGCTGTGCTCTGCGCTTCCTTGTTCTTGCTCGCGCCTTTGCCTCGCGCAGCAACTATGCCCGGACTTCAGAAGTGGAGGGAGTTGTTGCTGCTGCCCTGGGCTTTCTCGCTACCAAAAGAATAACGAGGGGGCAGAATGCCATACGGTCCGCTCCGGCTCTGGGTATGGCTCCTAGAAAATGCCACAAAATATACAGTTCATGTGTCATCACGGCATAAGTGCTAAGGGAGACAGAGTGAATCGTGTGGTTTTTGCGAGTCGTGGGTTTTGGACAGAAGGGATTTCAAATGAGTCGTGCACTTGGCACTGATTTGAGAAGACACCCATATCCATCTGAAAGATGCACTTTAAAATCAGTTGTGGTTTTCTGTCTATTGAAATGAAAGGACGCAGAGCGGGTGGTTTGTGCGGTTTTCGGCAAGAAATGCAAGTGTAGTGAAAGCAGGTAAGGTGTCTCACTGAGATAAGCACTAGAAGAAGACATCTGGTGTGATTGCAAATCACGTGTTACTATACCTGCAGGGACAATTTAGCAATTCACCCTTCAACGGCCGATACATAACATACCTTTAGATTTGGACATTCCTCCTCTTGTTATTTTCAGTATTTAGATAATGCAATGCTAAACTCTACATAAATGTGAAGCTGTTGTAATTGTAAGTGCTGTATAGGACCATAGAAGATAGATTGAGAGACACATATTGTTGGAAAGGGCCCTTTTTGCAGGGGTATCCCCAAACGTTTTGATTCTTCCTCCTATTTTTCCTGACCTGTTTTTGTTGGCTACAGAACGCTGGACACGTTACCACTACTGATCAGTGCTAAAGTGCATATGCTCTATGTGTAAATTGTTATTATGATTGGTTATCCATGATTGGTCTATTTAATTTACTGGTAAATACCTGGTAAAGTCACAGTGTGTGCTAGGGCCCATAAATCAATTGCTTCTAGTGGGCTTCCAGCACTGATTGTGCTATCCACATGAGTAGCCCTGTAAATGTATAGCAGACCTGCCACTTTACTGTCTTGCTCGTGCAGTTGTAAATTGTCTTGTTGACCTGACAATTGCACCCACTTGCCAGTCCCCAACCTTCCCTTTTCTTACATGTAAGGCAACCCTCAGATAGGCCCACGGTACCCCCATGGGCAGGGTGCAGTGTATGTAAAAGGAAGGACATGTGCTGGTGGGTTTTACATGTCCTGATAGTGAAATACTGCCAAATTCGTTTTTTTTTTTACTATGGAAAGGCTATATATCCCATAGGCTAACATGGGAGTTGCTTTGTAACATCTTACAAGTATAACTTTGAATTGGGACACAATGGAGAAATGGAGTTTAGGCTCTCTGAACTCAAAATTTAATAGCACATCTTTTTATGGAGATGCTTTTTAAATTGTGTGTTTTGGCATTTTCTTGTTTAACCATACTGTGCGCCTCTAGTGTTTGTGTGTTGTCTGTCTGGTTTTGGAGTGACAGGAGCTGGGGATGTGTATTCACTGTAAACAGCCACAAGGTGGGGTTGAGGTGTGTCCTGCCTGTCATGGGTGACTCATAGCTGGACTGAATAGACCTTGGCTGCATTTATAGTGGTGGGAGGTGTTTCACTGGCACCCAAATAGGCTGTGTCTCCTTTGCACAATGCTGTCTCCACTTCCTGTGGTCATGCTGCACCAGAGAGGACATAACTAGTTTGGACTGGGCTCAGAGACCCTTGTCACACAGTGAACAAAGAGAAAATGTGGTATACGTATTGGACCATAGACCCCAGAGAAATAGGTAACTTCTGGACTCCAGAGGAACCTCTGCCAAGTAGAGGAGCTGGAGAGCTGTAACGAGGACTACTGCCCCTTTGCTGTGTATGGTTTGTTGGGTTGGCCTGCGGTTAATGTTTCTGCTAATGAGAGGACAAAGAATGGAACTTTGCTGTGAACCTGCTTGAAGAAGAATCTCCAAGGGCCTGCATGGGATGGCCTCCTGTTCTTAGGTCTCAGCGCAACAAAGACTTGACCGGAAAACCATTGGCCAGCACCTGGACTCCTTTGTGGACTCCAGTGTTCAAAAGAATGCCAATCTCACTTCCTCGACCCTCAAAATTGTGTGTTTGGTGCTGCAAAGGAAGGAAAGCAACTCCAATGCCGCCAGTGACGATGTCAGTGACGCTGCCAGTGCTGCCACAACCTGCACGGGGCCACTTCTTGTGAAATGCTCGATGCACCTGCCGGCCTGCACCGCAGCTCGAACACCCTTCGAGGCCTGCCGATGCCTGCGCTTATTGGCCTTCCTAACGCCAGTGCTTACAACGATGCTGTCACTGCCAGTAGCTGCATCCTGTTATCGCGTAGCTGATAATTCACGAGGGAGACTGTTTGTTTCCGAGGTACTGTTGTTTGGGGGTCCATGCCCAGCCCGTGCACCTCACAGTCAGCACCTTACTTTGGATTTATACTTATAACAACATCGTAATAGCCCCAGTTAGAGCTATCCGTTTCTAGAAGTGCTATTTTTGAAGTAACTGTTCTAAAACTCATGTTCTTGATACATTAATGTTGGATTTTTGCAGTTTTGGTCTTGCTTGGTTTAGATAAAGATACTGTATTTTTGTAAACCAGGTGTGAGGTCCATTTGTGGTGCTTTTACTGTGTTACTGTGTATTTGGGTACAAATAATTTACACATTTGCTTTTGGATGAGCCTGTCTGCTCATGCCAAGCTACCAAGGGGTGAGCAGGGGTTATCTAAAGTGTGTAACTCCCTTACCATGACTAGAAGCAAGGGTCTGTACTTGGACAGCGGTGCATACCTCTGCCAACTAGAGACTTCCATTTCTAACACATTCAATGTCGGTGTTATCATGACTTGTTTGGAAATATAGATTTCACCCTGATTTGAAAGACTTTTGAAGCCTATACTATCGCTATACTTATTTTTACAGTAGGCCATTCAAACAAAAAGTAAACTTCAGAAAAGCTTGATTAGGTGCTAAAGCCAACAGATTAGCTGTGAAAGTCATGATGGCTGAGGTTGCCGGGTCACTCGCTACACCGTTTTGATATTCATACCCTTCTACGCTGTCCCCCTCACAGTCCCAGAACTTCTTTCTATGATTTAGCTCTCTTCTTCTCTCACACCTTTCCCTTGAGCTTGTTCCCTTCTTATCTTTCTCTCTCTCGCACTCTCAAATATAGTTTTTCAGCCACCCTTTGGCCAACACTCACATTTGTTTTCCTCAGTATTAAATCACTGTGACTTCATTCCGTGCACATTTTACCGTCTCAAACATATGTGCCAATAGACCTTCTAGTCTCTCACACACAGTTCATTGGCATTCCCTCTGTTTCCTCCACACTAGATCTCTCTCTCTCTCCATAGTTATTTCTGACTCTTTCTCTTCCCCTCTGCCTCCCTATATGTCTCTACATTTCTACATCTGTGCCAATCTCTTTCTCCTATGTCTTTCTCTCTCAATCTCTCTCTGTTCTTGTCTTTCACACACACTCGCTTACATGCTCTTATGTTGTATTTCCACATGTCCCTTGCTATGCCCCTGTTTTATCCCTGACAGGAATGGTATATGTGGAGTCTGTGACAGATGGTGATACCTGCACTTCTTTTTTAGGAAACAAACACTCTTCCTCGGATTTATTGTCTTTTTGTCCTCAAGTGGTTTAAGGGATGTTGTTATCTTTACAGATGACAGTGTTGTCTCCTCTGTGTCTGTATGTGGAGGTTTCGGGCCCCTTCATTTTCAGAATGTTCCTAAACTACTGAATAACTTCCCTGAGGTGAAGATGTCTCTATGCAACACATTTCTCAATTACCTTTGTCTTTCCAACTCCCCACAGTACACCCAATTTCTCTTAACACTAACACATGAGACTAATATTCATTTCCCATTTGGTTTCTCCTCTATGCAGAGGTGGTACACACATGTGAAGTGTATGCTGGATGGATGGATGGATGGATGGGTTTTTATATAGCGCAATATCACCGCCAGGTCTCAAAGCGCTTTGCATTGGGAACCCGTCCTGGTTTTTAGCCCCTACTGGGTATCCCCAAGGTGAAAGCCAGGCATCCCGCCGCGGGGGGCCGTAGTGGAGATTAAGCAAGCTATTGCCCAGAGTTGCAGAGTGTGAACCTGTGATTCGAGTAGGCACCGAAGCGAGAATTACCGAGTCCGTGGACATTTTGGGCTCAAGACCCTGCCGCGTCGGGAATTGAACCCTGGTCCCGGGTCCAATCTCAGCGTCCGGGTCTGCCTCCTCTAACCAGTGAGCCACACTTCTCCGCTATGCTGGGAAAGTTCCCATTGGTGCAAGAAAATCCTCAACTATAATCCGCTGCAAGGTGCTCCGAAAGCTCTATACTTAATGCATTTAATGTTAGGAGGAGCATCTCATTGACGTACAAAGCATGCATGTAGCTTGACTTTTGGCTGATCACACTTCAATTTACTAGGAATACCTCCACCTACCTTATACATTTCACACCAGAACCTAGCATTGTACATTACTTGGGAGTACATAAGACATTACTCTTGTTATAACTTTTATGATTTGGCCATAATTGTGTATCATCTATTTATGTATATTTTTTAACTTTTTCTCTAGTGCACTCCACCAAGCAGGTTGTCACCACGGTTTATTTGTCAGCTTCACTTTGTTGTTGTTCCCTTCCTTATGCAGTTGTCCAGTAACACCAGCCATTAGAACTAATTAGGCATATTACATCAAGTTATGACTTTGCTAGTGAGACAATCTTCGCCTCTGCTGATGTCGTTTTCTGGAGCATCGCATCACAAAGGAACCAAAGCTACTTTTTAGCAGCGTTCTCCTTTTGAGTCAGCACATGATGTCTCAAATGAGCAGAGCTGAGCATGAGTACTTAACTTTTTCTCGTTTTTGCTTCCCTCTTGGGATTCTCCGCACACTTTCCGCAACCAGCCATGAGTAGTATAACTCGGATGTTTGCTATTCAGGGTTGGTCATTGACTGAGGTTGGTCAGGAAAGCATTCCACTATCAGTTGCTTCCAGTAATAAAACATACACTGCTCTTCTAAAAATCTTACCCGTCATTTACTTATTCAGACACCTAGATGCTACCATTATTCTATATTAATATGTGTTCATTTCCACTTTGTTATTTTGTATTTAGTTCTGTGAACATTTTTTAAATCACTGCTTGCAGAAAACCCTTAGAATGCAGGTCGTTGCAAGGAGAGCAAGGCATGAATCTGGTTGCTAAAGTCAAGAGATGAGGATGAGAATTATGGTAATAGGTAGTGAGAATAGTGGAGGAAACAGGAGATTATATATGATGCTGCCCAGGACTGCTATTTAACCCCTTCCACGCTCATGACGAGCTCAGCTCGTCATGAGTTACGCCTGTCGTACGCTCAACCGCGGCTTTTCGTAAAAGTCAGCACACAGCAGGAAAACCCGCAGTGTGCATGAGGTTAAAGCATCTGGATTGGCAGTTATTCACAAATGAGGTAGGAGGGCTGTGCCAGATTTTTAGTTGACCTAGCGGATGTCAAGTCTTTGTTTGAGGTTGATGTAGGCAAGTTCAGTAGCATAGAAGTCTATTTTAGGTAGCTGCTGCCACAGAACTGTTCCTTGGACGGTGGTGGCATTCTGTTAAGCAACAATTCTAGATCTAAATTATCTGGCAGGTGTATCTCTGGGAAACATAGCCCGTAGATTGGTGGACCCAGTCCAGGGTAGAACTTTGTGGGCAATGCGCAAAGATTTGAATTTGAGGTAGTCAGCAACAGGGAAAATGAGTTGTTTCGGCTATTCATTGATGTGCTTGTCTGTTTATAAAAAGTAAATAAGTATCTAAGCTTATGCATTAACAATATGTAGGAAACCCTATCTATACTACAGACAACACCACTAATACATTCCTCACCAGAAATAAAAAATAAATATATAAAAACATTGTCGTAGACTAATGCCATTTTAAGTCCATTCACAAGATAACCACTATGTCCTAAACGTTCAATTACTCCTCATAAGTGGAAAATATATGAGGAGACGGGACGATGTGTGGGAAGAGAGAAAAGATTTACCAATACTAGCTGTCACTCCTCTATCATACATTCTGAGATCCAAGAAAATACTACAGCTCGTGATCAATATTCAGACCCATCTCCACTGGATGTAATCGCATTATTCAACAGGCTTCACATTGGCATAACCTCAGTTACCGACTGCCCCCCTTCCATCACATGAAACAGTCTCAATCCCATAGAACCTAAATCTCAGCTGTGTATCCTGAGCCTTACAATCTTTAGCATGTGTCGCTATTGGGTATCTCGCCTTTTTTATTTTAATGCTTTAAATTGCTTAGAAATGCGCTCTCTCAATGGTCCGATCATACTCCCCACAAATACATTCCTACATTTACAGATGAGTAGATAAACAACAAATCTAGTATTACAATCAATGTGGGTGTGGCTTACAAAGTTCAGTGAGTCACTGTAATTGAATTGACTTTGGTACCATAACCACAATTTTTGCTTCGAATTTAGGGTGCACACTTCATGGTCATGTGGATTTTATTGAATACTCTGTTTTCACATAAGATGGAAATCACCATGGTGATGCTTTGGAACTGAGTTAGTATGACTGTAATGTGTAACTTAGGATGGTTATAATTTGTTTTGTAGCCCTGATGAAGTCGTTGGTAGATGCACCAAAAGATAAAACACACCTTGGCTGAAAGTTTTGCTGGAACTATTTGGATGCACGTGAAGACTGAAAATAAAGTTGTATTAGAAATATCAACTACGAGTAGACAGTTTAATTTTGGACACTGATATGGAGCTCAGGAGAATTTTTAAGACAAATATTATTTGTCTTGAGATGCAAGTTATTTGGTTGTAATATGGGGCCAAATAAAACATGCATTTGGGACCTAATTTGATGACCCAGTGGGTACCCTGAATGCCTGAATTATCATTATGGGGACCATTTTTGGACACCATGAACCATAGCTCTCAAAATTTCCGGTTCTGTGGTAGAGGTGCCCATTGAGTACAGGTTCTTTCTACATATTTTGGCACTTCTTGCCATAAAAGTATCATGGGATAAGCAGAAATATGATTACACAATGCCGAGAGAAAACCTTGACTGCCTTAGTTATTCACGCATGGAAGTTGGAAACCCGAAAGCTTTGTCACAAACTAGACCTTGATTTCATGCACCTTTGTAAGAGATTCATGCATCAACAACTAGTCACAGGGCCAAATCCCAATGGAGTAATTTTCATCCTTCTAGGGCAGTAAATAAGTGGCACTAAAACACAGGTTCTCTACAGTGCTGGTAAGTTTTGATACAAAACTATCTATGTTTTTACCACAATTGCATTATTGTTCTTTAGATATGACTATGATG
Organism: Lissotriton helveticus; assembly: GCF_964261635.1. NCBI lineage: Eukaryota > Metazoa > Chordata > Amphibia > Caudata > Salamandridae > Lissotriton > Lissotriton helveticus. The sequence goes on along the minus strand of NC_136068.1, from coordinate 869,272,418 downwards.
GATTCAGTCTAGCACGGTGCGAAATATGTTTTCTACATTTATACTATTACATCACTTTAAATAGTGCCTTTCCCTCAACATGTATTTGTTCAATCTTATATATCAAATGAACACACTGCAGGATGGCACTCCTGAATATTTGGATTCATGACAGGAAACATACATCAATTGAATTGCTTCTTGTGCAACAGCAGACATAAACCAATCTCAATTGGGTACATGCATTAAGATAAGGAATTGCGATTCCTTAATAGTGATTTTTAAGGAATCGCTATTTAGAAGTCGCAATTCCTTATGCATGTAGGTTTTGCAAAATTAATAGCAATTCCTACACATTTCCTAATAGTGAATGCACGATTCGCTACCAAGGAATGCTTTCCTATTCATTCCTATGGGCCTAGAGGCCAATAGGAATGAATGGGAAAGCATCCGCAATTTTCAATTACCAAATAAGTAATCCCAAATTGTGAATGCAATTGCAAGGGTGCAAGGGTGCAAGGGGGCCTAAGGCCACCGTGATGCACCCCCAAAAATGGTAAGTGTGCAAATTTTACGCACATACATGCCCTAAGGCCATGTGTATGTGCCACACGGCACTTAGAAAAATGCTACTTTGTGCATTTTTCTAAGGATTTGCAAAATAACATCAGCTTGAAGTTGATGTTAATTTGCGATTCCTTAATGCAAAGTCGCATTGTGAAAATGCTTCTTGCATTGCAATTAGAGATTCGCAAATTGTGATTCCCTAAATGCATTTGTAAAATAGGTAATCTCAAAATTTGTGATTGCCTATTTTGCAAATGCATTTTGGGTTGATGCATCGCAAATGGCTTTTTACCGGTCACAAACTGGCTAATACTGCGAATTTGCCCGTTTGCGACTGGTAAAAAGTTTGATGCATATGCCCCAATGTGTTTAGGTGGCCAAGTGATAAGGTTTATTAATTCACTGTTTACTGTTGCAAATACAGGATGATACTGCAATGCTTTTATTGGTCCATTTTGAGTTTCGGAATCTGGAATGGGGAATATCACGATAAAATCTTTTTTCCACGTTTTTTCTCCAAAATCCCATTGCCTTTCTTGTGCTTATTTTCACCGGATTATTGTAGGTAGATATGTGGCTGCCAATATTGGCCCACTTGGAAAGGAGAGTTTTCAGCCTCAAACCCAATTACCTAAGAAGTAGGCTTGTAGTTAATCAGCCAGAAGACAGTGCAAAGTCTCAAAGTTCACGTCCATTTGTCAACTCCTAACGTGCAAATGTTCGCCAATATTAAAGGAGCTTGTGAGCCATCTCAGCTCTGTAATCACAGCCTGTGACCTACATTCTGCGGGGAAACAAAAATAGGTGTTATCATGAGTGAAGGAAGAGTCGCTCTAACCATTGATCTCAGAGAAACCTTCACCTCTTAGCTGCGGAATTATTTTCCCAGGGCTTTTTAATATATCTTTTTGTCTGAATACTCATTGCAGCATACATATAGAATGCTTACAAGAGACGTGTCTGAAGGACAAGAGTAATATTATTAACATTTCACAGTAAAGATAAAATAACTGATTCTGCAACTGTTTTCCATGCATTTTACAAGATTATACATATTACCTTTTAGCATACCAGAAACAATATAGCATACTCAAAGTGGCCGGGCAAAAACACAGCTGTCAAGTGCGATCACGAGTGCCCATAGGTACAAAGGGAATACTCAAACTACCAATATCAGCATGCTTGGCTTAGAAATAGGCAATTTCTAAAAACATACCTGTCAAGTGTTAGTCACTCTTTGATCCAGACCTGTCTTTTTAGCCAAGACCCCATTGTTCTGAGGGACTTGTGGTTTCACTTTTAACATTCTAAACATAGGCGTAAAAATCACAGCATGAAAAGGGTTGTTAGCTAAAACCCAGAGTGGGCTGGAGTTTTTCCACATGACGTGTGGCTATAGGGCAGCTAAAGGGCCATCAACTCCCATGTCACAGCTGAAATGAATGCGATGTGAGAATCATACAACTCTTTTCAAATTATTTATTTTGAGCGCAGAGTGCATTTTATTGACAACAAAAACAATGCAGCTTCCATTCACCCTTCACGAGAGCATTGGGGGCCCTCAACGATTGAACAGGTGTAACAGCCAGGCTGGGATTGCTAAGCTCTCAGTGTGCTTGTATTCAGAGTTTGCCACGTGTGTGCATCGCGTGTTCAAAATTACTTGGGAGTTGGCTAGGCTGATCCAAATATCATTCACCTAATAAGTTATATCTACTTCTCAAGGTATTCTTAAGGATTACTGTGGGTAAAATATCCTCCTACAAAAATATTCTGCCCAAAATATTAACTATGAAAATATTGTGTAGGCAAGTAAATCTAAGTATATGTTTACTATATATAACTCCATATATATGTACCGTGACAATATGTGCGTGTAGATGGATAGACCATTCTTTGTGTACTAAATCACATTGTTTCAATACTTGCACCATTGTGCATATATTATAAACGTGGTTTGCCATGAGAATTGGTCCAGATTACGTTTTATTTGGCATACAGAAACAGAAACAGTGAAGCATTTCAAACACTACCAGACTGAAGACCGATTTTTAAATTTCTGTATGCAAAATGAAGTAAAATCTAGACAAATTCCCCTGCAGTGTCACATTTCTATGCACAAAGATACTATATATTTTTATATCTATCTATCTATCTATATATCTATCTATGTATCTATCTATCTATGTATCTATCTATCTATCTATCTATCTATCTATCTATCTATCTATCTATCTATATATATATATCTTCAACAAAAGAACCCTGCACGGTTCCCCCCATCGAACCGGATTCTCCACGGCGCAGAAACAATCCACGATTGTTTCTTCATTCAGAGGTACTTTATTTTCTCAACACCATTAGTGCAAACGTGAAAAGGACGGTCAACGCGTTTCGGTGAAAGCCTTACATATATATGTATATACACACATATATATATATATATGTATACTCTTCCCACCTACTTATATTTATATATATATATAGGTTTTTTTTTTCACTGAACAAAACAAATGTTACAGGCACGTTATAGTTAAACTCAGATTCCACTCGTACAAACCATTGAAATTAAGCAGTTATAGTTACCTGTGGTATCTAGAACTTACACCCCCGTAATGCCCTGCTTATGACTAACATATTACATTACTCATGACATGGTCAAAGACGTCACTAATCACATTTCCAATGGCATCACTGAATCATATACACACACAGACATATATAATCATCAATGCAGATGGATATGGATTAAAAATAGCCAATCTATAATTTCTATATAGACTATTCTTCACAGTATGGCTCTAGATATTTTGCTCACACTCATTTTGTAGCACGAGAAATCTGCCCTCGATATTCTGACGTACACCCACTCTTCAATCTATGGAAAGTCAATGGAACAACACACAGTTCAAAGTTCAGCAGTTTGTAAACAGGGCCAGACTGGCCGTAGCGGGCACCGGGCAATCCCCCGGTGCGCCGCACGTGTGGGGGCCGGTTTTGAGCCCCTGGGGGCCGTTTATGTTACAGGGCCGTTTTTGCAGCATAGCTGCAAAATCGGCTCTATAACAAAATCGGAAGAAAACCAGCCCTGGCAAAGAGATCGGCGGCTCCCCCAACTTTGCCAGGGCCGGTTTTGGTTCCCAGTCCGGCCCTGTTTGTAAACAACCTCATGCCTCCATTGACTGAGGCCTACAATCATGCACGGGATTTTCTCTTCACTCGTCGTCATGAGGCCCTCAACATAGCCTTCTGTTCACCAGCATAGATATGAAAAATGAGCATTCATTTCCTCTGCTCATGGGAAGCAAAAGAAACAGTCATCCTTGTCATGTGTAGGTCTCTGTGAGAGAAAGATTGCAGGGGAGAGTGGAGGGCATGAATGAGATGCCGCAGAGTGTAAGGGACGTTAAGGTGTATGAGATGACAGAAGAGGTTTGCAAGGGAAAGCAGTGACAGCTGCTGGAAACGTAGGGAATGAATGCATATACTGACTTGTTGAGAGCAAGAACACAGTGGTAAATGAAAGCAGCAGTTACATCAGTGACCACAGGACTCAAAGTGACCACAGCAGGAATAGCACAATGTGATGTCAGCAGGAGTTGCATGCAGTAACAGCATTTATAGAGGTACAGCTTGTAGAGAACGGCATGTGTAGAATCTACACAAAGTGACAGAAGTAGAACTGCAGGATATAACCGCGGGATGCAGCGTGACAGCAGAACTCCAGAGTACCCACAGCAGCACTTTCACAGAATGACAAAAAAATACCAACATCTTCCTGAATGAAAATAGGATGACGAAAAAGATGGACAGCAAGTGTGCTGAGAGGAAATGCAAAAATAACACTTGATGGATAGAATACTGAACAATGTCATTCACCACAGTACAGAGATCTGGGCCTAAATCCATTCTTTCTTTCCTCGCCATGCTATTCCAGTTTAAAACCAGCCATATGCAAATCAGTCTTGACCCTGCGCCCAGTGGGTACTGTCCATCCTGAGCTGCGAGGCCAGTTCGTCCCTGGACTGGAAAGAAGCACCCTGGGAATGGTTTTGGGGTATCACATCTCATCAGCACGTTAGCTTGACTCCATTGGCATGTAGTGCACGGGACCGCCGTCTGGGCATACCCCTCCCACTTGGGGTGGCAAATGCAAAAAGAACAGGCACTAAACGAGCGTGGTGGCTGCACTCACATATTTACACACTCAGTCACTTACGCACTCATTGTTTTAGATTAAGCATAGGCTCCAGGGTTCCATGTGTAACCTACATGCCACGGGTACCTTAAGTAGGGTAGTTGTCGGCGAGCATGGACGCTTGCAATACTGCTGCAGTGGGGTGTCTGGTGTGCTACATGGGCAAGACTGATTTGCATATGGCTGGATCTAAACTGGAACGGCATGGGGAGCAAAAAACGACGGATTTAGGCCCAGATATCTGTATTGGGGTGAATGTATGACATTGTTTAACATTCTGTCCATCAATTGTTCTTTTTGCATTTTTCTTTGTGGTATTTGGTTTGTGACATAAACTTGCAGAGCTTCTACAGCTGTTTCCATCAGTATTGCACCTTTTTCTTTGTGTTAGGAAAGCTTGAACTGCTGCTGCCCTTTCTTTACCTGGGCTTCATTTTAATGCAGCTGTATGCACACCTTTCATAATACAAAGGCTAAAGTAACTGGCAGAGTCAATTCTCTTTTTGAAACGAAATGCAAATGAAGGAGTGCAACACAATTGAACAGAAATTTCCGTGTGACACGTGACAAAAGCCACAAGCCCAGAAAGATAAACGCTGATGCCACATGTTTTGGGTCCATGTTTTTAGCAAGTGATGTTTTCGTTTTTAACGTGACATTGTCTTAGTGTGATGTAGACGTGGCTGCCAACATGGTGAAATATTCCCGTTGTTCGGTATAATTCTCCGGCGCAGTCCAGGGTGCGCTTGACACTGCCTGTGGATAATTGAAAATTCATTTGCGCACCCTCTCTTTTTTGACATTTTAATATGTGCGTATGGGATGTACTTAAGGCGCCTTGTCTCCTTTGCAGCAATGCACCTTCTTGGACTGAACTGGCAGCTTCAACCAGCCGATGGACACACCTTTAACAATGGAATAAGGACCGGACCACCAGGAAGCGATGATGTGGCCACACTGCCATCTGGAGGCAAAGGTGAGGATTGCAATTGCTGCCTTCTTCCTTTGCGACAGTGAAACCTACTCTGCGGTTGCGTTTTCCTAAATTGTCTCGTTTAGCTTACTAAATAGACTTGCAGATATTTTTAAAATATTTAAGTGGAACATGAAGGCACATCTGTGTCTGCCTGTAACTTGGATGATATTGATCACATGTTGTTTAACTTTAGAAAAGTGCTTTTAGGTAACGCGAGAAGATGGCGCGTGTGCAGAGCTCTGGCAAAATATAACTTCGGTTCCAAAATAATCTTCCGGTCTGTTAGCTGAAATTTGAGATGGTGCCCACTATAGGCAATAATACATTAATGTAACCTAATATTATTGTTTCATTACCATAACATCTATACACATCTGTTTGTAGAAAACGAGATGTAGCTCCATTTAAACAGAATGCACCTGAGGACTTTGTTGTCAGCGATCAAACGATTGATATTCCTGATCTCAGAATGAGAAGCATTTCTTTTCGCTCAGTTTCTTCGATCAGCTGCTCTGTTTTGTGTTTACTGGTACCATACAAATGTGTCATTAAACAAATGACACACGTAGCTTTATGTGTTAACCATTTTTGAAACGGTCGTACGTGTTTTCGCCACGGACAGACAACGCTGCTCTGTGTGCTGATGCTTGCTTTAAAATTTTTTAGTTTGTTTGTCACCCTCCACCGCAGTGTTACTAAGAACTCCTAGGGTTTCATTACATGGGAGCAGTAAAGAGCAGACTGCATAGACCACACCTTAGGAGATACCCTTACATCATTGGCAGCAAAGTGACTTTCTCTAACTCTCTCGGCAATATATAAAAATGTGGTTAATACTACGCATGTAATAAGAACACCATGCAACTTTCCCTCTGGAAATAAACAAGCACATAAAACATTAAAAAAATATTAATGAAAATGTAAAAAACGTCACCGACGAGATCCGTGAGGGCATTTAAGAGGCCCAAATCCAATCAATAACATTGGAATAGTAATACTTACTTGTTACACTTGTTTTAAACCGTGCTTCATAACACAACTTAATCTTTTCCTATTTACTAGGGTTTAATATTACACGTTAATGGTAGATTATGCACTGCTGCATTACCCTGACACCGGTCCAGACTTGTGACCCACAGATCACACTATATGTCTGAAGAGAGTGCTTAACTCTCTGAGCCATCTTGCTAGCTTGATTATGTTTGTTTAAGTAATATATTCATTACCATTAGCACATACAACATACAAAAACCTTTTAAGCATTTCTGCCTTGGTGATTACGTCCAAAGTCAGACAAAAAAGAATGGTTTCTACATAAAACTGCTGATACAGACAGGCACATATGGATAGAGAAGCCAGACCTGCCAGTGAAGGATGCCAAGGAGATCCGACCCTGCCAGTCCACAGGCATGGAAGTGTCTATACCAGGATGTCAGAGAGACTCCTCTAGTCCAATCCACATTAAACCTAGGGCCTTAGAGTTTGGCGGATGGGATTCTGTATCATATATGTCAATAAGGTGCCAGTTTCACGTCTTCATTCCCTCACATAGGTGCACGTTTGAACTGAATCTACTGAAGTTGAAGGGCTTCTCCTCTTCACTGTTGTGCTTAATCCTACTCTTCAGGTGATCTGATGGTGGAATAGTTGATGTATGCAGCAGTTCTCCCAGCCCATCAAACTCACAGTTCCTTTGCCTCAATTCGAGGTGGCAGGACCAGGGCCGGCTTTAGCGCTGGTGTTGCCCAGTGCAACAATAATTTTTGGCACCCCCACACCTCATGACCGCCTCCTCAGTTTCTTTCATTACAGTCAGGCAAAAGTGCCCCTCATCTCCCCAATCATAAGTTATTGCTAAACATAGTTTCCCCCGCTGAAGTCAGTGCCCCCTCTACAGGTCAGCGCCCAGTGCGGCCGCACAGGTTGCACTGCGCTAAAGCCGGCCCTGGGCGGGACAACAGGTTTTCCAACAATGGAGCCGGAGCCAATTGCATATGTGAAGGCCTCTGATGGCAGCTCCTCCAGCACAAGGCCACTGGCTTCAGAGTGTCTGAAAAGCATTGTTTTCTTGAAAGGCACTGGGCAGACTCTTTCTTTCACCTGTCCAGAACCGCCATGACAGGCAGGGCGGGACTTGCTGTAGTGGGCACTGGGCAATTCCCCAGTGGGCCACCAGGGTGGGGCTGGTTTTGGGCTCCTGGGGCTGCTTTTGTCACAGGGTCGTTTTTGCAGCATAGCTGCAATATCGGCCCCTTTAACAAAATCGGCCAAAACAAGCCCTGGCAAACAGCTCAGCCGCACCCCCAACACCCCTGGGGGACTGGGCGAGCACTTTACCGGGGCCGGTTTTGGTTCTCTGTCCAGCCCTGATGACAAGTAAGGCAGTCACACACACAAACCCCCTTAATGGTAGGGGCAGTATTTTTTTGAATTACAAAAGTAAAAACCCATTTTGGAGGGTTCGTTCTGCTAAACAAAATCTACTGCCAACTAAGTGCTATGAAATGACCGTTAACCAGCATTTTAGTTTTTTCTGAAAGTTCCTCTTTGGCACTGCCAAGAGCACCTTAGGCAGAATGATGCCTGCCAACTTGGTATGAATCTCTATGTATGGCCGGCATTCATTTCCCTGGATGGCAGAGGTTAGATCCTCTGCTAACAAAGCCTGCTTTTGTGACACCCACCATATTCTAAAATGGCACCTTGATCTCAAACCCAGCATCAGCAGAGTGATCAAGTCAAGCCAGGTTTACCCTCACCCTTTCAAAATGATGAGGTACCTTTTCTCCACAGACAACATGAAAAGTAATCCAGACTACAGCCCGCCTCAGACTGGGTTTCAGCAGTGCTGTTCTAGCAGAAATCCCAGAAGCAAAACAAGCACTGATCAAAACGACTTTTCTATCTGTAGGCAAACTTATCAGTGCCACAAGAAATCGATCACACCACCCCGCACTGGAGATCTTCACTGGCTGCCATTGATTGCAAGGATGAAATTAAAGTATGTTGCTTCTGTTGCAAAGGCATTCACAAAGGAACCCCCTGCCCCCGACCCCATCACAGCTTCCGCCTGCATCCAGCAGCAAAGAGCCCGCAGAGGCCGCAACTAGCTGCACCTTTATGTAAAAAGAGTCGGAGCATACTGTGCCCAGAAACACTTTTTCATCAGGTCCTCTAGCACATCATGTATCTTCCAAAGGCCCAAGATCAGAATTCTGTCCATCCATCTTACCTTCAGAAAACATTACAAGCCTCACCCTTTTCATGCCTAATTGAACTACTACTCATTTCCACAATGCACAATGTTCTAATATCTTCATAAAATCGTTTACTGTAACTTAGATGGGTCTATGTTTTTTTGTCACGGTCTCGCAATGCTATTTAAAAGAGTTATCGGTAGAGTTTCACAAGAACACTATGATGCACAAGTGCTACTTGAGAGTATTAAATAAATAAATAAATAAATACATACATAAGATGTGCTGAACAAATCAGAGTCTGGTTATTTTTATTGGCCAGCACCGACGTGTGACTCAGTATAAGCTGTGGCCATCAGCACCCATTGGGCAAAATGAGTGTCAAGTACATTGGCCTCAACTCTATTAACCAATATGATCTTCAGAGACAAGAGATCTTTTCACAGTATGAAAATCATAACTTGAGATCCAGCCCAAAGGAGGCTAGTGAAAACAAAGAATTAAGAAGTTATTACCCACTGACCTCTTGGACAGTCCTCTAACTCAGATGTGGTACATGTTGTGGCCACAGTTTTAGCCTATATAATACAGAACCTATGGATATGCGGTCTTCAAGAAAAGAAATATCTAGGTTTTGTGTGTAAAATTTGCCTTTGAGTTAATTGAAGTTCTAGCAAGGTATTTTTCAAGTATGTTCTCTTGCAATAAATGAACTAACATAAGTATAACTCCATGATTATACACCATGTAGATTATCAGAGGAAGACTTGTCGCAAGAAGCCCAAAATACTACCTTTGCAATCAGTTTCCATAATGAGGTTGAATCACTGAACCACCCCATTGGCATGGGGCAGGTCCCCTCTCACATGCAACATGGTATGAAGCTGCAGAGATACCGTGCCAGGCTAGCGAGACCCCTATGGAGACCATTGTACCCAGACTTTCCTAATATGTAGATCAGTGTGGGGGCCTTCTCTGCCCTACATGTACCAACCCTCCCTAAAATCTTTGACATCTCTTATTCAGGCAATTTATTTAAATAAACACTCTAATAATAAGAGTCTTTACTGCAGGCCATTTCACGATTTTGGAATAACCTATTAATACCTAATAAAAAAAGAGCTGCCCATATTCTATAGTAATTCTATCTAACAATTGTCATTTTCAGCTCATGAATGGGATTTAAAGGCTTACTTGTTTAAGATAGCATACTTGGAAATGGCGCTTTCCAGGTTGCAACATTGGTCTCTTACCAATGACGGATCTTTAAATCCCATCTGTGCTTCATTTGCAATATATCTGGCAGCAAAACAATCAATTAACTTGTGTAATACTTGTTCACTAAACATTTGCAGCTGGTGTTCAGCAACTAAAATGAGTAGTACCAGGTAAGGTTGCATGAGACATTTTGATGCAAAGTGGCAAAACATCTGTATGTTGCCAAGCTGCTGTGATATAACCGTTCTGTACTACTGATGTGGCACATTGCAAAAGAATAGACAGGATGGATGCCAGATCAAAAATAATAGGTATGTTCTGGGTCTTGTACTTCCCCTAACCTTTGCACGCCTATCACTGGATACTAGTGGAAGCCTATATTATTCAACACTGTTCCAATTAATCAAATCCCTCATGCCCTAACCAGATTCTGAGATTTAAGTGTCTGCAAATCAGTGGTTGAAAATGTGTAATGAGCACCATTGAATGACTCAGTGATAGCTACATTAATGCTGACCCCTGGGTTACTCGAATCGTTCATAGTGCCATGTAATTTGCAAGAATAGTAATTTTCAAGAACAGTTTATGATCATATCTGCAGTGGCCAAGTGCTGTTTTTCATCTCTGTCCAGCTTCCTGTATTGGAGCTTAACACAAGTCACCTTTGTTTGTGATTCTATGTAATTTTCGAGGGACATCTTACTATCATAGGTTTACCCATATAATTGAAGTCAATTTCTAACTTTTAACATTTTCAGACAATTTCTTGCAAGTGCAGGAAATTAAAAAGATTAAGTAGCAGACGTACAAATCTACATGCACCAATTGAAAGCGCGTTTGACTTTTTTATTTCTCCAAATGGAAACCATATTCTAATGTGAAGAAATATTTATTCAGCAATTCTGTTTTTTTTACAGTGCAGTGTGCCAGAGGGTAATAGTGACCGCCGTTGGGTTGGGGAGGGCCATAGTGCACTTCACCCCATAGATAGCTTTGAGGTATGCCCCAGGTTGCATTCTTCTCCTGTCCATCCCATAGGCCGGCGCCTCCTCCTGGAGGTAAGCTTAATCATTGACTACTGTGAGTTGCAACACCCAGTAATATTTTTGAAGATTGAGAAGCACAAGTGCCCCATCATGCCAGCTTCTGGTCCTTTTCTGGAGAGCTATGCGAGGGGGCCCTCCATCCCAGAGAAGCAGACGAATTGCACTATCAATTGCCTGGAAATAGGACTGCGGGACTAGATAAGGTGTGTTTTGGAGGACATACAAAAACTGTCCTCTCAGTCCTTCATCCACCTCATTCCTCTAACTCATGGGTCTCTTCTAATCCAGGTGCAAGACGCTCCAAGACTAACGTATAAATCAGGGGTGAAAGCGGGCATCCCTGTTTCGTGCTCCGGCGGAGATGCAACAATGCAGACGTGCCCCATTGACCATTGTCTGTGCGAGAGGATCCAGGAGATAAAGCAGGTGGATCAGTGACTTTATCACCTTGATTAATCTGGTGGCCAACAGTTTCGCCAAAAACTTGGTCTGACAAAGACTTTTTAGAACAACAGTTGATAGACAGTGAAGTCTCTGTAGAGATTTATATGGCTCCATAGGGAGGCCGTTTGTCCCCACTGCCTTCCCTGATGTGAAGTCTTGAATCACTTGTGATACTTCACTGTCTATCAACTCTTGGTCTAAAAAGTCTTTGTCAGACCAAGATTGACTCTGGAGCACTGACTGACCCCTGTCCCCACCACATCTTCAACCTGGGACAGAGAGAAATTATCATCACACTCACCGACATCCTCAACACATCCATCACCACGGCCACCGTCCCCGACGAATGGAAACACCAAGAGGTTAAGCCCCTCCACTGACCCCAACAAACTCAAGAACTGCTTCCTCATCTCCCTGCTCCCCTTCCCTACCAAGGTCCTATAAACACCCATCAACTGCCAGCAAAAGTCTTTGTCAGACCAAGATTGACTCTGGAGCACTGACTGCCCCCTGCCCCCACCACAGCTGCTCAGCCAGTAACTCTCAAGAGATCTCAGCTGTGGCGGATATTGTTGGGGAGTGCAGTGGGGTATAGTATTCAGAAAAGGTATCAGCCACACCCTGTCTGTCAGTCACTTGCTCTTCTCTAACATTCAAGATTATGAGGACCCATCGTGATGCTGCCCCTTTCTTGTCTAACCAAGGCAGAAGCTTACCAGCCCTATCTCCAACTTTGTAGAGGCGGTGTTGAGTTGCTCGGTAGCAGGCCCTGGCCACCTCCATTGCAACAACCCTGTATTTTTTTTTTACTTTAGCAATAGAGTGTGATGGGTATTTTGTTGAACGACTGAAGTGTGCTGGTTTTCAAACACCCAGATTTCTTCCTCAAGTTTTTCCAACCAGGCTCTTTTTTATGCCTGGTTATCAATGCCATTCCCTGGCCTTGTAGAACAGTTTTGTATGCATTCTACAATGACTGCAAGGATTCCACTCATCCCTCATTTTCATTAAAATAGTGCTCCAGGGGGGTCGTGGTCAAGATGGCGGCGAGGTAGAATCCTCATTTTCAAGCTCCTGCCCGTCGCCCACCCGAGCCAACACAGCACGGCTCCCTGGGGGCACGTTTAGCCTGAGATCGACCTGGTAAACCCTGGAGGTACCGCCGATCCGCCTGAGCCTGCACCATGTCTCCCTGCAGCGTCTGCGGCGGAGGGAACGGAGAAACGGGCCTGGCCGCCCATGTGTGTGCGGCCTCAAGAACACAGTGCCCGTTGATTGGTACACCAAGGTCAGCTTCCCTTCTCTCCAGCCGCCCACCTGGCTTTTCTCCTTTGGTGTGGCTGGTGGAGTGCCTCAGGAGGTCCGGACGCAGAGCGGAGGGCACTGCAGCGACCCCTGCCCATTACGACGCCACAAGGCAGGGGCCCTGGGACGGCTTGGCGCTTTGGGCCGCATCAAGCACCAGCCTCACGTACGTGCCGGCTGGCCGGAGTGCAGCAGAGACGGCAGCAGGCACACAAGTCCCGAGGTCTGTGGGGCTCATAGACACTGCTTGGCACCTGAGTCGGTGTGAGTTCACAGGGCTCCCCAGTATATCCAAAGGTGCCTGCTAGCCCTTCGGTGACCCCCTATCTCGCAGATCCTGGGGCCCTGACATTAGGCGCTGAAGAGTGGAGGAGGCGCCGGGAGCTGCCGGGACTGGGCCTTCAGTGAGAAATTGGACAGCGCCTGGCGGAGCTAACCCACAGCCCGGGGCCCCACAGCGGCGACATCTGCCTGGACACCAGGGGCCATCCTGTGCCCTGGAAGAGGAAGCCTCACAGGCCACCCCACCCAGCACGGGTTGAGTGCTGATCACAGCTCGGTCCCACGACCCACAGGGACGAGACGCGCAGATCCCCGGCTTGGTACAGGGGGGTGCCCTTTGCCTCCGTGCCACACGCAGCTTCCCTACTGGTTGGATCGGGGCCGCAAGGGGACCGACTAGAGTACCCACGAAATCCCTGAGCCATGAGAGTGGCGACGCTTCGGTCACGGCCTGCCTGGCTGCTCCACAGGCCTGGGGAGGCTCCTTACCTGAGTCCCCCCCGAGTGCGGGTCAAGTGCTGCTTGCGGCCGGACCCCTGTGCTAGCGGTGTGGGTTGCGCAGATCCCCAGCTGGGGGTGGCGATAGCCCGAGCGGCCTTCCGCGGGACGGAGCGGCCTGCCGCGGGGCGGAGCAGCGCAGCGGGGGAGAGCGGGTGCTGCGAGGTCGGTCTGGAGATAGCACCGTTTCCTCCAGACGGACCTGTGGCAGGGTGTACCCGCCTCCTGGTCCATCATTGGAGCAGCTTGGACTTGGGGGCCACTTACCGGGGTGTGACCCAGCCTTGCAGGCCCTTCTTTCCTACCCACGCCAGCACTTCTACCCGATACCCGCACATAACGGACTTACCTGAGTCAGCCGCGGACCGGTAACCTAAATCTGTAGCGTCCAGAGCGACGAAGCCTAGGATGGGCCCCTGCGACAACCCTGGCGGCTTGCCAACCATGGCTTAAGACTTTGCGCCAACCCTGTGCGCGGCAAAGCGGGGCATCCTGGAGTCTCACGCTGACGCCGGGTGGTGTGCCCTCCTGGCCAGCAGCGACCGGGTAGAAGCTGATCTATGATCGCGCCCGACCCCTACATGACAGCACGACTCTGGCCCTGGAGTCTACCTCAATAAATCAGTACCGCACTCTGGGATCAGTCTACTAGCTCACCCACAGTTTGGTTCGCGCCCTCTAAGAATAGTGACCTCCTACAGTTGGTCCAGTGCCCACCTTGGCCAAAGCATTTGCTCCATGGCTGTGGAGAGCTGGAGAGCATGTCCAAAGCCAGAAATGTGAAGGTGAAGCCCCTGAAGGATATCTTTGGCCGCGCCTGAAGGATATCTGAGCCCATCACAAAGGCCTTCCTAGAGTCGCTATTCCTCACACTATGAGAGGACATACAATCGGTGAAAGCAGAATTTGCCATAGAACTTAAAGAGGTGCGCCGGGATGTTGACAACATCGGGGAGTGAGTAGCCACTCTGCAGGAGAAAAGTGATACTACGGTCACGGATTTGACAACGTTGCAGCAAGAAGTCATCCGGTTACAAGACCAAAACATGGATATGCAGATGCACCTGGAAGACATCGAGAACCGATCCCGCAGGCACAACATTAGAAGAATCCGGGTGGTGAGAAACTCTGACGATACTAGAGACTTGTTCGCTTTTACCACAGGCCTTTTCCGACATATCCTGGGGAATTCACATACAGCAGAAGTTGTCCTAGACAGAGCAAACAGAATGGGGCCACCTCGTGAGCCTCAAGTGCCACCTGCGGATAGTTTAGGGTGTGTGCAGGACTTCAAGGCTAAGGAAGCCATCCTATCCAAAGCAAGGGTCTTACATCCAATTACGTTCCAGGGCCACTCTCCGGTTCTGTATCAAGACCTGGCCTTAATCACGCTGCAGAGGCACAGGCAGTTCCGCCCTGTGACCGAACATCTGAGGCAACAGGGGATCTCGTACTCATGGGGCACCCATTCCGCCTCATCTTCCGATACAACAACAAGCTGCACCAGATACGCTCACTAATGGAAGCCTGCCGCCTGCTGGGCATGTTGCCCCCAAGCGAGGAGGGCGACACTGATGGCCCAGGTGCGGGGCCCGATATCTCTCCATCCGGCTGGCAGGACAAACCAGGAGGCGGCACCCCCGGAAGCCACTTGCCTCTGAAATTGCGCATAATCAACAAGATGCTCTGGCCTCAGCAATGGAGGCCCTCGGCGGAGAGGGCTCGGACGACAAATGAGGGCACAATGACTTTTTCTCCTTCAGCATCCCCTCTGATGCGTCCTTGTTGGGCTTGGGCGAGCGGCGAGAGGTGGGGCGTTTCCCCTCGTTGACCAACCATGGTTCCCTTACGGTTGTTACTCCAGTTGTCCTGGGACGGCAGACTTGGTCAAAAGACTGTTTTTGCTCTCACTGAGTTTGGGTTAGGGTGGGTTGGGTATCTTTCTGCATAGGTGTTGGGGTTCCCCCTCTTTTCTCCCTGGGTTTGTTTCTTTTTCCCCCTTCTGCTTTTTGTCGGGTGGGTCCTCCTGTCCACATTCCCTCCCAATTGCTAGCACAAACCGCCCGAGGCTGCTGCGGCTGCCACTCACCTGCACTGCTTCCGCATCAGGCTGAATAGGCGTCTACACCAGCCTTCCCCTTCTTCCCCCACACTAGATGGCACACAGCCCTCTTAAGGTGTTGACCCTTAATGTTCGGGGACCGAACAACCCCATCAAGCGGCGAGCAGTCCTGAATTTCCTTGAGTGCTCGACGGCTGATGTTTGCCTCCTCCAGGAGACCCACCTGCTCCATAAAGACCAGCATAGGATGAAATCACGAGCCTTCCCCATACAGCTATTCTCCTCACTTTCCACCAAGTCAGCCACGGTGGCAATTCTGGTCTCCCGCTCCTTCCCCGGCTAAGTGGTCCAGAAGGAGGTGGCGATCAAAGGCCACCTACTCATTTACCGATTCTTAGTTGCGGGAATCTCCCTCATAATAGGGTCGGTATATGCTCCCAATGTAGGTCAGGAAAAATTCTTACACGGCGCACTTATTGATGCCACAGCCAACTCGGAGAGATGCCTGCTCCTGGGGGGGGGGGGCTTGAATCTAGTCTTCGATAATCTCGCCGACCGTTCGTTCCAATGCTCTAGTCAAGTGGGGGCCCTCTCCTGGACTGGTCTAGCACATATCCAAGACCTGGGTCTCGTTGACTTGTGGCAGCACTTTCATCCCCATAGCAGTTCTTACACCTACTATTCAGGGGCCCACAAGACATATGGTAGGCTGGACTATTTCTCGTTTTCTACCCCCTTAGTGGCCAGGGCTACGGACTCCGACTTTGTTACTGCATCACTTTCAGACCACTCCCCAGTTATGGCTTCCTTCTTCCTCCCACACGCCCCGTCCCCGCAGCGACATTGGCACCTTCGCGACTCACTCTTGCACCAGGCCTCCGTCACCGACCAAATCAAGACCGCTATCTCGAATCATCTAGCCCTCAACGCCAATGCGGACACTTCACTGGTGACACAGTGGACTGCACTTAAGGCCGTCCTAAGAGGAGAATTTATAGCCATCTCCACGGCTATTAATAAAGATCAGAGCCAGAAGCGAGCAGAGCTCACACGGCGAGTGGGGGAACTGGAACAGATGTACCAGCGCAAGGGGGCAGCCAGGGCTTGGCGTCAGCTCTGTACGGAGTGGAATCAATTAGCGGCGATAGACCAAGACAAAGCTGAATATGCTGCCCTCTGACTATGTCACTCTTATTACACTGGGGGGGGGGACACATGCAGCCGCCTCTTAGCCCACAAATTACGGGAAATGAGACAGAGGCAAGGGGTACAAAATATACGTACACCCGGAGGTACCCTCGTCTCTGACGATGTAGCTATAGAAGAAACCTTCCAGGATTTCTATGCTAGGCTATACTCGGGTGACTCTCTCAATTCGACTCACAGCCGGGCATACCTCGACGGAGCGCGGCTCTCTCCTTGAACACGGCTCAGGCTACACACTTGGATAGACCTATTGGGCTGGAGGAGGTCATCGCGGCCATCTCGCGCCTCCAACTCGGGAAATCCCCCGGCCCAGATGGCTACACTGCAGCCTTCTATAAGGCCTTTTGCACCCAGGTGGCTCCTTTGCTGCGTGACCTTTTTAACTTGTTCGCCCAACCCGGTGCTATCCCGGAGGAAATGCTGGAGGCTTCAATCATTGTTATCCCGAAGCCCGGGAAAGACGCCACAAACTGCAGCGCGTACAGGCCGATTTCCCTTCTTAACATCGACATTAAATTGCACATGAGCATTCTTGCGACGCAATTCGTCCCTTATATGTCTCAATTAGTGGAGCCACATCAGGCAGGTTTTATCACACAGTGCCAAACCAGTGACAACACAAAAAGGGTTTTGCACCTCATAGAAACTGCGTCACGCATACAGAGGGACTTCATGTTGCTGGCCATCGATGCGGAAAAGACCTTCAACAGGGTCCACTGGCCCTATCTCGAACAGGTGCTGGAACGGTTTGGCCTAGGTGAGGTTCTATGTACCCGCATCCTCAACTGTTATCGCTCACCCCGAGCCATGGTCCGGGTGAATGGTCAGACCTCCTCTTACTTCCCCATAGGCAGAGGCACCCGACAGGGGTGCCCTCTCTCCCCCATTCTTTTCGCACTTTATATGGAGCCACTCACGCAGAGAGTCTGGCTCCACTCCCTCATTAAGGGAATTAAATTTGGGGGAGATGTCCACAAAATTAGCCTATATGCGGATTACATTTTGCTTTCCATCACTGACTATGCCCAGACCCTATGGGCCCTTTTTATTGAGTTGCATACCTTCGCGCAGGCTTCGGGGTTTAAGATTAACACAGACAAATTGGTTGCCCTCAATATCTCACTATCCGAATCCACCCTGGCCCACCTATGGGAAGAGCACCCGGTTCAATGGTTGGACACCACAGTTCCTTACTTGGGAGTGCAATTAGGTCCTAACATTCCAGCCACCATCACAGCAAACTATAAGAAGCTCTGTGCCCAAATTCGCGGGGAACTGCGTAGATGGAAACACCACCCATTTTCATGGGCTAGGCAGAAATAGCTGTTGTCAAGATGACAATCCTCCCCCAGATTCTATACCTTTTCCAAGCTCTCCCATTATGCCCACCGGTAGGCTGGATTCAGCAGACTCAATCGGAGCTCGCCCACTTCATCTGGCGAGGTCGTAGAACGCGGTTCAAGCAGGCAATTACGGTCCTCCCCCCAGAACAAGGTGGAGTCTTTGTCCTGGACCTGCAACTTTATTTCCATGTGGCGCAACTCCACTACCAGGTTGAGTGGAACCGCCTAGAGTCCGAAAAACACTGCCTATTCCAGGGCCAGGCGGTTGCAGGTATGCCCTTGCAGGGTATCCCCTTTCTCCGAAAGAAACATAGACCTCCCAATCTCTACGCCTCGCAGGTCACAGGTACACTCCTGGAAAACTGGGACCGCACGGCTATTTCACACGGGCTGTCATCATTCCCCTCTCCTATGACTCCACTGTTCAATAACCCTGATTTTACCCCAGGACTGGATCCCAAGGCGTTCGTGAACGGGCGCCTCTCCCCTTGTCGATCTCTAGGACATCTCTTTGACTTTAAGGGCATCATTCCGTACCCGCAAATTAGGGCAGAATATGGCATTCCAGAAACTAAAAGAATGTATTACTTTCAACTTATACATTGGGCTGGTTACGCGAACATCAGACAAAAAATTTATTTCTGACCTGTACAAACATCTTCTTACGGCCAACACTCACACTTATAACGCAGGTTGGGCACGGTGGGTGCAAGACCTAGGCAGATCCCTTTCTCACAAAGAATGGAGTGGCATCTATTATAGGGCACGACATTCAACTTATCATGCAGGACTCACAGAGACAATGACCAAAATAGTTACGTATTGGTACCACACACCGGAACGCCTCCACCGCTTCGACCCTCATGTTAGTGGCAGGTGTTAGAGGGGTTGTGGTGAATTGTGCACTTTAGAGCATCTGTTGTGGAGCTGCGACAGAATCCCACCATACTGGACCACAATTCTAGATGACATGAACTCTCACCTTGATACACAACTACTGTGCTTCCCAGCTTACATTCTCTTAGGGTTACCCAATCCACTGACATACCCCCTGAAATCTAGGAGAGGCCGCCTCATTGCCATCGCGTTAGGGGCAGCTACCTAGAACATACTTGCCCACTGACGCTCGCCCCAGGCTCCTCCTCACACAGGCTGGTTGCAACGGCTATAGATGGTGCTAAGGATGGAGAAAATGTCTCTTACTTTGGTGGGTAGGGGGAGAAGTTATCAGAGCTGTGGTGTCCCTTCCTGACCCTGCTCCCAGCGGAGTTCAGGGAACTGGCCTGCCCTTGATACCTACGGCTCCTCCGCTTGGCGGACACGCAAATCCCTGAGAAGCGCGCCCCCGGAGAGCACGGTAAATCCCACAACGCTAGCACCATATCTCCCTTTTCTTTGTATACCCTTATGATTTGTGGACAGGAGGGGGGAGGGGTTACTGTTTGATTTCCTCATTAGTTCCTTTTGAGTTGTCTACTGTTGACCCTCTCACAGCAAATACTTGGTAAGACCAACAGCAGAGGTCCTGTTCTCCTTTGTCATGTTTGAAAAGCAATACAAAGATTTAAACCATAAAATAGTGCTCAATGGCTGCAGAAAGAACTGCCCAAATGCCCTTGAGGTACCAGTGATTGAGCACTGGTTGGCATCTGTTATTACAGATCTGTAGTCCCTGGACTGCATAGACTGAGGAATGGTCAGAAATGCCCATTGTGTGAAGGTGTATCTCCCTAATGTATGGCAGCTCTTGGTTCAGAGTTAATATATAGTCAATCCTTGAGACGCTACCATGTGCTCCCGAGTTGTACATGTATTGTTGTGTCATGGGAATGAAGGTGCGCCACACGCCAGCAAGCTCAAGCGCTGACATAAAGTCAGCTAGTGGTTGTCATGTCAATAGCATCTTATGAGAAGGCCAGCGATCGTTGACATCATATAGAGCCCCATTAAAGTCACCCCCATCAACAATATCCCCTCCGGAAGACAAGGAAGGAGCTCAACCAGGTCCGAAGAAGCTACATCATGAAGCTTCAGGGGTATGTAAAGGGAGATGGTGTTGAGGGTCTGTTCCTCCCACACGAGTGGTCATTCTTAATGTGAACAGAAATTGTGTTTAAATCATGGCAACTGTACATGAAGAGATACCCTTTCATCTTCTCTTTTTTTTACCATACAGCATCAACGTAAACATTCAGTCTTGTCATTGTGTCTTCTTCCCCCAAAGTGCTAAAACAAAGAATCTTAGGATGTGCTTGTTAAAGTACTGAAGGGAAATATTTATTTGGCGCTCAAGTTTCAATGTAACTTTTGGTATAGAAAACAATTGTGTGTATTACTAACATTTTAAGATGCAATGTTAAAAGTATACATTGAATAATGGACTGGTTCATAATCTAAAAATTGGTTACTTTTCAAATAAAGTCCTGTAGTGTCCCCTGGTAGCTATGAGTATATGTTTTGATTGGGCAGAAGTTGTGCACATCCACCAAAAAAATGATTGCCTCCCACACAGCTGTGAACATTTTGTTTATTTACCCAGGTTCCTAAGCTTGAACTTTCAGGGACACACAGATGCCACAGTGTCTTGGATAACTAGATAATGTATGCCTTTTTTTGTCTGGTAGCAGCACAGTTGGGAGGAGGGCAATCATTAACGTACATGGATTTTTACATCTGGCTTTATAGTGCATTCATAAGCCAGACCCGTTGGCATTGCCAGTGCTCATTATTACTGCTGCACATCTCATTCCCTTAGGTTTTTGAGAACTAAAAAATTTAAATATCTGCCACAAAGCAAACAAGTGCAACCATAAGACAACACCTGAATTACAAATAATCAGCACAACTAGAGGCCGTGTAGAAGCATTCAAACAACATAATTTACTTGTGATTTTGCAACATAAGTAAACATAATGTAAACATAAAACAACAGCTGCATTTATTTTTCGATTTATCCCAGAGGAGGGATGAGTGATATACAGACACAATCAATTTCAAATCCTATATGGGTGCTTGAAACAGGGATTTTATTTATGTTAAGGAAGACTTTAGTAGACTCGAGTAAGATTTGTACTTTTATCCCATATTCCAAAGGAAACAATAAGACATTGATGGGGTCCCTCTCAGTGCTTATCCAACAAAATAATTCTTTGCATCTTAGATGAGCTTGGTCAATACAAATTGATTGTTTGTCAGGCATTTCCGCGGCCCAATCAGGTTATATTGACAAGGAGTTAATGAAATCCCGCCCCACCTTATCATTTTGCTTTATTTAATCATCTTACTTTTGTAGTGTTTTAATCAAGATACATCACATTTGCTGGGTGGATAATCTTGAAATGCAATTACCAGCTAAATATTGCTTAAACAAATTGAAAAACAAGCAAAATACCATCAAGCAAAGCCAATACACATCTCCCTGTCAATAGCTATTGCATTACTTGCCCTTTGGCATATGATTGCTCCATAAAGACCTTGCTTCACAGTTGTAATTCAGACCAGAAAATCTTTTTTACTTCGAGGCCCTTATTGGTCTCGTCAGAAGGATGAGAAACAGAGTTTTAGTATTGTTCAGATTTAGGCGTCTCACACTTAAATTATTCTACACTGATTCAATGTCTGAAAACTAATATATTTATGTTAGACTTTTAATTTAGTCGTTTTGTGATTCTTTAAAAAATTAGATTGAGTCAGTTGCCATAGTCTTGTTTACATCCATGATAAAGACAATGCTGGATCTATTTATGCTATGAATGAAGAGGCTCTTTTAGCAGCTTCTCTAACCACTGAAAGAAAATGCAAATACACCAATATCACAGCTGTCTGTTTATGTCTTTTCATATTAGTCTGACCTGTAATTTTTTACGAGCATGTTTTGAGTTGGGTATTTTAAAATCATAAATTGTTTGCAGAGGGATGGCTCCATCACGTGAAGGTCAACTGATACAAAACAGACTACAATTATGTAAATACAAAAAAAGCTAAAAACAAATTCAAAATCACTAAAACTGCTTTTCGTTTTAAATGCTGCTAAATTGTGCCCAAATGCCTGTCAACGGGAATACTCTTGAGCATTCTACTAAATATGAATCCATGCACCACACATGAGATGGCCAGCCTTCGGAAGGAAGCATGAGCAAGCTTGGTGTTTTGTTTCCAGGTCAGGAGAGAGACACTAACAATGGCATGGAGTGTCTTAGAGATCGTGGCTCTTCTGCCTCTCTTTGCAGTACGTACTGAGGACACATATAGGTTGTCCAAAGCAAAACATAATAGGTCAAGGAACATGTATGTATTCAGAGCACCAGGCAACCTGTGCAAGAGCTTGGTGATCAGAGTACCAATAGTGCAAAGCCAGATTAACTTGTTTTCCTTTTCTGCAATCCTACATTTACTTGTGAATAAAATCCGATGCACGGGAAGCGATATAACAGCCCTGTTATAATAAACGTAAGCAGCGAAGACTATATTTGTAAGGTAGTTCTGAAAGCACTTCAGCGCCAGCACTGGACTGGGGTTCAAGGAGAAGGGGATGATTCTGTTAAGGACCAAGAGGCTGGAATCATTAAATCTAAATAATGTACAGTTGCCTCTTGGACCATCAATGCTCCATACTTATCTTATTCACAGATCATCTATTTTGCCTGAAAGTGAATTTTGATTAGTAAACAGTATTTAATACATTGAAGAAAGATTTGAGCCAACATACATTTATCGATTCGGATAAACAAAACTTCAAAAGTCAAAATGTTCAAAATATGGTTACATTCATTTGTTTTTTCTTTGATTATTTCTTTTTGAATCATAGAAGACTATTGTACAAACATGACAATGACTTTTTCAATAGACAAATCGCAAAAACTCTATATACAGTGACAATGCAACATATATGACATACATTTTATTAGTCTCCAAATACAATTTTTAGTCCTATTATTTTTATAGAGTGTAGGGTCTTAGTAATTTATACGACCTCTATACTATAACCATTCTTGGATTCAAGGTGTTGAGGTCAGGGAGAGCCTGTCTGGGTCCAGCTGCGTCCAGCTTAGAAAGAAATCTTTGAACTTTTGTGTAGTTCTGAACAGGTGAACCCTTGACCTCGGTGAAGAAGGTGCAGACGGGTATGGACCTTTGTGTGGGGACCATGAGGATTTTCTGAAGGTCTTCCTCAGTAAATATAGTAGGACTATCAAAATTGTCTTTTTTCTGGCACATCCATACTTTCTCACTATTGAAGCATTCATACAGTACGCCACCCTCTTCCTTGGGTGTCCATCTATCTTAAAAATTATCTGGGTGTCATCGGCGTACATATAGAGTGACAGACCAAAAGACTGGTTAAGGAACGCCAGGTGACTGTCTAGAGGTTAAAATGCAGGGGAAACTTCCCAGGCCTCCACAGAACCCTACATGATCATGCTTTTACTATCAGGTAGAATCAGGTTGGTGATGAGACAAAATATGTTACGTGCAAGGTCATGAAAAGAGGATCAATGTCATTGAAAATGTGAGAAAACATAAGATGATAGCCAGCCAATAAAGCATCGCAGAGAGCACAAACACAAAAGTTGATGTGAAAACATACTAATAATTGTGTTTCCTTGTTTGATAATGAGCCAAAAGACCTGTTTGAGAAACCATCAACTGAACAGGAAATGCCGCCTTCAAGCATATATCCAATCCCAGTGAAGAAAAGCACTAAACTCTAAACCATTCCCTCCAGCTTCAGTAGCAATCATCGCCTTGTAGAGATTGACAGCTGTTCACTTCACAAACCATACATATGCATTAGTTCACATAGATTTCAAAAGTGTTAAAAATAAGAAACTGGAAAATATGTATTGCACATGACCTGACCAGTATCACACTACTAGAAAAATCACACTTCTGGAATTCAGTTGGCAGCTTAAATGTCTAGACCCACTCTTCCGATTTGCAAAATTGAATAAATTCTCAAAGTAGGATACGTTTTTGCCAAGACCTTTTACATGATGAGATTTAATGGCACAACCAGTATATGATGAAAGCGAATATTAGCAACTCTGGACCCCTCCTCCTTAATGTCGTGAAAGGGGGTAAACAGCCATTAGTACGCGACTAGTAACTTGCATACCATTACAACGCATGCGCTGTAACAAGGCGTAGCCTTTACTACGCATGTTATTACATCGCATGCTCATGCTGCGTGCAGTAACCAATACCAGCATACAGATGGCAGAGCACCCGAGCAGGCAGCGATGACGGCAGTGGGGTGGAGGTGGCCTCTGAATCTCCCCTGCGGCCTGCAGCGAGTGAACCTGGTCCCGGCATATTTGTCAGACGCCGGGCGCTGTTGGGCCTCGGGGTGGTCGTGTGCACCAGCCGGGCCCCTCGGACTGAGGTGAGAGATTGGACAACTGGAGAGCTCTGAGGCCTTGAGTGGCACGGCTGGAGCAAGTAGGGGACAGGCGCTGGTGCCCGGGGCGGATCTGCAGACTCCTGTGCGCTGGCTGGGGGCTTTTTGGGCACTTCTGCTGTCCTCACCGCCTTTGATTGACATTGCTTGCAGCCGAGGACAAGGGACGTACACCGAGGAGAGAGAGGTAAGAGGGGCTGTGTATTTTTAAAGGGTTTGTGTTTGAGGAGTAGTGTTTTTGGGTTTAGGGTAGTGTCGTGGGTCGTGCAGGGTAGTGTTTGTGTGTAGGGACAGGAGTGGGGGATGGGAAAGGGTCATGCAGGGGATAGTGTTTTAGGGATTAAGGTAGTGTTGTGGTGTTTGTGTAGTGTAGGGTAGTGGCAGGGGGGTTGTGCAGGGTAGTATTTCAGTGTTGGGACGGACTAGGGGTAGGGTCAGGGTAGTGATGGGGTAGTGTTTTAGGGTTTAGGGTAGTGTTGTGGTGTTTGTGTAGTGCAGGGTAGTGTTTTAGGTTTTAGGATAGTGGCAGGGGTTGTGCAGGGTAGTGTTTCAGTATAGGGGACGGACTGGGATAGGGGTAGGGTCGTGCTGGGGTACTGTTTTAGGATTTAGGGTAGTGTTGTGGTGTTTGTGTAGTGTAGGGTAGTGTTTTAGTGTTTAGGGTAGTTTTTGGGGGTCGTGTAGGGTAGTGTTTCAGCGTAGGGACCGGACTGGGGGTAGGGGCAGGGTCGTGCAGGGGGTAGTGGTTTAGGGTTTAGGGTTTAGAGTAGTGTTGTGGTGTTTGTGTAGTGTAGGGTAGTGTTTTAGGGTTTAGGATAGTGTTGGGGTGGTCGTGCAGGGTAGTGTTTCAGTGCAGGGAGCGTTCTGGAGATAGGGACAGGGCCGTGCTTTGGGTCGTGTTTCAGGGTTTAGGGTAGTGCCGTGGTGTGCGTGTAATGCAGGGTAGTGTTTTAGGGTTTAGAGTACTGTCAGGTCGGGGGGTCATGCGGGCTAGTGTTTGAGTGTAGGGGCAGGAATGGGAAAGGGGGAGGGTCATGTAGGGGGTAGTGTTTTAGGGTTTAGGGTAGTGTTGGGGGGTTATGCAGGGTAGTGTTTGCATGTAGGGACCGGATTTGGGGAAGGGGGATGGTCGTGCTAGGGGTAATGTTTGAGGGTTTAGGGTAGTGTTGTGGAGTATGTGTTATGTAGAGTAGTGTATACGGCTGTAGAAATTAGCGTAGTGTTGGGGGTTATTTAAAAAAAAAATTGTTGTAAAAGTATACGGGGAAGTGGGATCCGTTGTAAAGACATTTTATATGCATTTTAAAGCAAATGCGAAGTAATGGTATTTGTTATAGAAAAATGCATTGTAATGGTACTTGCGAACTAAAAACAACGTTGTAAAAGTATGCGTTGTTTTAGTTTGCGAAGTATCGACATTTATTCGTGAAAGTGTCCCCCTCCCTCTCCTCTGCCAGAGCTACACTGATTCATGAGGTAGGGCTTGCACTTGGTAAACAACACAACCGGCGGTGAACTGGTGGAGTGTCATATTTTGTCGTTTGTACTGGAATGAAATGGACCGACCGATTTCATTTTTCAACTTAGAACTCTCTGTGCGCTGCAGGAAAAAAGGACATAAAACTAGGCCAGATGGATACGATCCATTGAGATCAATGAGAATAAATAAACACTGGTCCTCGTGCCCCAAGAGCGGCGTTTCCGGTTGTCACCTGCTCGCGAGTCGCGTGGCACATGGCACTGGTTTGTTGGCCAGGCCCTTAGTCGGGCGCCCGGCTTGTCTGTGTGGCAGACAGCCTAGCACAGACACACAGCTGCACCTCTTAAATGTTGAGCTAATTTCCCATTGGTTCCAAAGAGGGACTGATCAAATGGCACACCTGTGCATACAATGCGGTTATGGAGTTGACAAAAGCTTCGAACACGACCGTAATAAAATAATTTATGTATGAGTGGTATGCTACAGCATTCCAGGAAGTAAAGCCAAACACTGATATCGCTTCATCCGGTACGATAAGAACAAAAGATAACGTGATTGCGGGAAAGGTGGCGTCTTTCAAACAGGGTGCCTTGACCTGTCAAATGGAATAAAGGGAGGCACAACTTAAACATGTAAACACCTGTATGTTTTTTACTTTGCTTTACCTGGTCCTTGCAGTGAGATTCTCTATGTGAATTGGAACGAGAATCAAAGTTCATTTTCATCCCAGTGATCTCTGACTGATGATCAAAATACACAGTGCAATGCATTTCCCAGCTCCCGCAAGTGCTTTGCACCTCGTCGTAATGTAAAGCACTATATAAATGCTTTTCTAAAGTGGCAACGCAAAACATTTTGCCGTTTTGTATTCCACACCTAGTCATTTCCAACGCTGGAGCCTGCTAAATTTAAAGAGCACACCAAGACCTTAAATTCCAAATACACTCCTACCTGTACAATAGGTGCCCTTATCCTCCAAGCACTGTGATGAGACTGGGCCCGCACACCCCCTGCAGCGGGCAACCTGCACACCTGCACGCCCTGGATCACTGTGGGCCACATTCAAGTGGCTGTGTGAACCATCTTGGAGCATCAACCACTCTGTCCTCTCCAAGCAACAACAAGGTCTACCCGACCCAAAAGCACAGTTGGGTGGCACACGCGCAGTCTGCCTTATACACGCTGTCAGAAACAGCTCAATAGTGCACTGGCCACATAACCCAACTTCTCAAATTGTATGGATGTATATGACTCTGATAGTTTCACATGTTCCATCATGCACTTCGCCCTGAGTTATGATAGGGGCACCCTGGTTGTTCCGCGACCCTGCATTGATTATTGGCAATCTTCGGGAATACATCCCCCTATTCTCCAGCCTGACTGCTCTTCTTTCATACATGACCGGAGGTCCCTGAGTTCCTGCCCTGTCCATTGCCAAAGAATACACAAGCCTGTAGTCCTTTCGTAGGACAGTGCATACTTTTATTCAGGAACATTATTATTACACATCTGTGTACTATGTCAAGTGGTATCAAGACATTAATGTAATAAGGATTTCACTGTTCCATAGTATTGCTGCATCTTATCAAAGTCATGCAATCCAAGTTAGCAAACACAGCCAGAGACCTGGGCAAGTGTCTGAGGACATCACTTGTAAAGACTGGAATAGCCCTGGGCAGATGCTAACAGGCTTCAGTAAGGTCATCAGAGCACAGATGTTGTCTTAATATACTGCTGCTCATATAATTTAGAATCTACCTGAAAAGTTACAGTTCCCTGAGCTCTGCCATCACTCTGCCACATCAATTAAAAGTGAAACAAACCATAATCAATGTCATGGATCTCAGAAGTCAAAGCGAGTGGGATATCATGGCAAGTGATCAAGCAGACCGGACCAGAACAGAACATATATGGGGGTTTATTTAAGGGATGATTTATTTATTAGGTAGGGTCTAAACTCAACAAAATGTGTGAGACATCAGTGGGGCGGTATCGGAATCTAAGACGTTTAATTAATGTTATAAGCGGTGCATTTGCACAACAGATATTGGTAATAACTTACTTGGACTACTTTGTTCAATTCCTTTTGGCACATCTTCAGAAAGCTGAATCTTGATCAGAAATTCCAGTAAAAGTCTGCCTGCTAGGTGTGGGGTTTAGAACATGCTCCACGAGGGATGCTCACATATTTATGTACTCACATTAGTACTACTACATAAAGTACATTGATTTGATCGGGATTAGTAGGATGGGGTGATTCCGATTTGCAAGGATTGTGTCACATTTGGGTTTCGTATTACAAAGATCAACGGAAGATCTTCTTTGATACTAGGGCTTTGTGCAGTTTTATATAACACACATTTGGTACAAGGGCATTAGATTACTTTACATGAGAGTCAAACATTACACATTGTTTCAGGTGTGGGGTTTAGTGATTCGCCCAGGATCACAGAATGAGCAGAGGGTAGGGTTCGAATCTGATTCCCTCGTTCTGAAGGCCGCTGTTCTAGCCATTAGGACACATCTCTTCCTTTAGATTCTTAGCTTGTAGCAACAATGGAAGAATCCACCCAGACAAGTAGTGGCAGTATTGGCAATATTTTGCCCTGCCTTCTTCGTTCCACTGATAGACGGTGGCTGGGTCATAAAAATAACATATAAAATTATAGACCGGTATCAGTGAATAACAAGGATGTTTTTCACCTTTGGGTTCTGAGTGGCATCAAGTAGACAACACGAGCGAAAGCTCAAGTTGTCTTTGATGTCACTCAGAACACAGAGTTAATCCAGAACAGCTTTATATGCTCTTGTTCATAGTTGTCACCTGCGGCAAATGTTATTTCTCTTCTGCCCCACCCCAAGTGCAGGCAGGTATATCACACACACACCATACACCCCTCATTGCCCCAAATTCTATCTCCCAGAGCATTGTGTGGCCTAGACTCCAAGGGTCCTGTTTAGAGTTTGGCAGAAGGGATTCTCTGTCAAAGCCTGGTGGATATCTCGCTCGATGCATTCCATGTGCCAAAGGCACTAATGCTTTGGCGTACGTCAGGCAGGACATGTGCTACGTTTGTGACAAAATACGCCATCCAACAAACTCCAAATAAGGCTCTAAGACTAGTTGAGCTGAATGTCTCACCCCTCCTTGGTCAATTTCAATGCTTGAATATCAAGGATATTTTTCCAAAACAGTTGCTTCATTCTTTACAAGCTGCTTCCTATCCCACCCCACGTGGACACAAAGGTAAGCGAGTATGCTGTTTAGAAACAGCATGGCATACCATGATATATCATTATTCTATGTTGCATTGATGCTATAATAACATTCTCTTCCCAGTTAACCACAGATCTCTGTACGGCAGTTGGTGCTCAGTGCTCGCAGTCTTGAGCTTCCATTTCGCACTCTCAAAAATTATCAAACATAAATGACTATCTTGTAAGTACACGTTTAATCTTATAGAAGTTCTCAAATAGTGCTTTGAACCTCTTAAAGGTTCTGTTACGTAGCACATGGCAGCTGTGCTGAAGCACATATCTGCATTGCTCCAACAATGCTGTCCTTTCGGCATTAGTGATTTGCCCCATTGGCATTGGCAGTTTAGCTCCATAAGCTGCTTCTATTGGTTTGTCAGATCTTTCCTCGAATACAGGAAGTGGGTGGGTGGGGGCACCATTGACAAAGAAGGACCATCCATGGATGATGTCATCTGTGGAACACAGGGTTGTCATGCAGCAACGCTGTCTTAGTTCAGTTGTGTTGCTTGCGTAGTTCAGTTGCGTTGCTTGGCTAGTTCTGTTGTGTTGCTTTCGTAGTTCTGTTGTGTTGCTTGCGTAGTTCTGTTGTGTTGCTTGCATAGTTCTGTTTTGGTTGCTTGCCACCCAAATGAAATCCATGGACAACCACTCCTCTGCCAGTGGTAGAGCATCAGTACTCATCTAGAGTGCCACTGAGTTAGAATGAGCCGTTTTTGTATATTTGAGTATAGAAAGGAGTGGATAACCTTCACTTATAGACATGTAAAATTTGGCTCTGTATTGTGTTTCCTAGCGCCTTAAATATCTACTAGGGCTTATGGGCGCACATTAATACTTAGTGACAAAATGCACTGATACTTTGTTGCATCGTGCAATATTCATCCTTTTGATTGAAAAACTCAACTTCTCCAGCCTACATGAATTCCGTGTTGATGACGTGCATTTAGTCCTCAGCAGGGTTCTGGAAGTTGCCTTTCTGGGTCACTGAGACGCGGGGTCCTACCTTCTTCTGCTGAAACACACAGCATCAGGGATCCAGTTGGTGCCGTGAGGGTCCATGGAAATTTGCAAGTGTTAAAATCAAATCTCAGATTCATTGATTCCTGCTCCAACCCTTCGTGACATACATTCCACCTGCGTTAGAGTGTCTAATGAGGTCCAGTAAGTGGTGTATAAAGCACGTGTTTGAATAAGAGCGGTATTCCTAAAAACACGTGCATACAGTTTCCTGCTGGAGCTAATCATTTACTAACCTTAGACCACTCATGTCAATATGGTGAAAAGCCACTTCAACTGAACAGCTATTACATCTTCACTCGGGGCTACATGTTACTAATTTGCAAGCTGGAAGCGATTGTTTACTTACTAGTCCAAACAGCTGAGCTCAAGGAACAAAGTGCACTCTGGGAAGGAAATTGGTTGGGATTCAATTCAGCTGAAACTTTCAGAACTGGGTGCTCAGTGGGTGGCTTTTCTTTTATTATTATTCGTAATTAAATCTACGTTCCGAGCTGCTACTCAGGGGAAAATAGAAGCAGCAGAGCAGGGACGCAGTTGTTAGATGACTCACAGCACATTTATGCAACTTGCCCTGGCTGTGGTTCTCTGCTATACTGGCCAGCAATTTCATTGTTATGTGGGAGACATTGGCAAGCATGAGGTGCAACAGATACCTCCCTAAGCAGTGACTGGTTCTACATATTTAAGAATGATGTTTATAACACAAGATGACATAAGATGGGTTAATTTGTTTGAGGTTGCAGTCGCTGTTTGGTCCAATTTAAGACTTATTAATGTATGTGTATCCCCAAGGATGATGGGCTGGTCTTAACCTAAGATTTTTATCTTGCACCATCAAGCGCCCTGAAGTAGTCAGTGGTGCTATATGAAGCTCTTTAAACAACAAAAGTTTTTTGTTTCTGTGTGTGTTAACATGATCTTCTCGGTCTGGTGTGATTCAGAAAGATTCAATCCAGTGCACATCTTCTGCATTTAAATGAGTAACTAAGATGCAAAAGGTTTTGGTGGGGTGGACACATGTACGGACACCACCCTACCACCCTGTTGACCACTGATTAGAAAGTGTTGTTGTATACCAAGTACAGGCTGTATGATGAATTCACTGGCCAATCGATGAAGTGATCCATTGTGGTGGGGGTGTATCACTGTATGAGCGGTACCACAAAAATAACTTGACTTATAGATCACGTTCATTTAGAAGGGCAGTGAAAGAGCTGTGATGATGAAAGAGGAATGTGGATTTCTGTACTGACCAGTGGCGGCTGGCTCAGGTAAGCGGATCAGGGCACTGCAGGGGAAAAGCAGATGGATGACAGGATGGGTATAATTAAATAAATAAATAATACCTATTCCGTTGGCTTACCCCCGCTCCGCCACCACGTTGACCTGAGCCGGCCACCGCTGGTACTGACAAGATGGTGAGCTAGGTCAAGGAAGAATCTGAAACAGAAGGAATAAAGGAGATGTACAATGGAAAGAAAGAGGCGGGACACGGAAAGAGCAAGGGTGTAAACAGGGTTAAAATTAGACAAGAAACAATGCACTCTTCCTGACGATTATGTAGAGTGGCACCCAACATTGTCAGGTTTGAAGTAGAGATGTGGATGCCAGGAATAGAACATGCAAACATTAAATGCATTGGGAGTATTGTCTGGGCCAGTCCTGTTTATTCTGCTGCTTTTCTCAGAACACCAGTTGTGAGGCAACTAGTCCTAACAAATAAAATAATGTAGCGCACAATTTCCTCATTAGAAAAAAAGAAGGAAGAGGTTACACAAGCAAAGAGGATATTTTTAGGGGAAATTTATAATGACTTACTGTGGTTTTGAAAAATCAAACACCTCATTTTTAACTGGATGAACAGGTGAGAGAAGGACCACACTTGAAATAAGCAAAACAGCTGTCTATAACAATATATCAGTGGGCCCTTGTTTGCACGTTCTGGTTTCTAAAAGATACATGAAAATATATATTGCTGGTCCTATAGCTGCCAATCATCCCTTGCTTGAACTTCCAGTTGTTGCTGGACAAATGGGGTATACAGGATTTTTAGACACTCCATGGGACAGGAGGTTGGAGAATAGAGGCACACAGTGGTCTCTTTGCTGTATTGATACTGGGCACGTTAGTCAATTGTTAGCTCTGCCCCTGTCGTAAATCTCTAATATTGGCAGAAGTAGCAAGGAAGCATGGTACATGGGGCACTGTCGCTCATCACATTGCGTAGATGCATTAATATTGAATCACTCTTTGTTCACTGCGGTTATTGACAGCCTTTTGTCACCTATTGCTTGGAGGGCTGGTAAGCCTTGCCAGTGGCCCACGCAATAGAATATATTTTAAAATTAGCCAGGAATTCAAAGTTGAAGATGTTACAGGAGCAATAACCAAACAATAATGTCCCTTGGATAAGAGTTGGCTGGAGGTAGATCACCCCCAGTTTATTACCAAAAATAATGATCGCACAATACCTTGAAAGGGATTTTATAATGCTTAAATGGATATCTGTCGAATAGGCTTCATTAAAGATTCAGAAACAGAAGGGTGAGTTGAAGTCACCATCATGTATGAAACAAAAGAGTCATGCTTCACCACTGTGGGTGGCATGGTTTGTTTTATACATTTGTGGGAGGTATATAATGGGTATATTACATTATAGGCAAAGTATGAACGGCAGATGTGGAGCAGTACTGCCATAGGTCAGGGCCAGGAAGAGTTACACTGAAGCTGGCATCACATGTAAGATAGCTACACCTATCTACCTGTTAGCCAGTTCTCAAGAAAGGGAGGGGGAAGAAACAGCTACTAGCCCACAGTTGACAATGCAGGCGTTTGATACTCATAAACTGTTTTCTGGATGCATGAAAAAAGGCATGGCTGGATGGAGACCTAATCTATTTCAAGGCGTCTGAGGAGAACTCAGAGAACTATGCTTGGTAGAGGCCTACATCAAGGAAAGAAACACATGTGAACCAATTAGAGTAATGCACAAAATGTGATTGTACAAGAACACACCCATCAAAGACAATTTAAAATAAGCACAGAAAGCAAAAGAACCATAAAATTGTATTGAGTGTCTAACATGTAGAAGAAACCCTTTCACTAAAGGTCATGGTATGACATCAATGCTAAGGAGAACCAGAGAAAGGATATTACGTAAGGCTTCAATGAAGACATAACTCTGTGAGTGGATAACAGAGAGGTCAGACTGTGAGAAGAGGAAAAAGATTTGAAAGTCGGAATCAAGCCTATTGCTATTGACGAGGTACATGGAGAAAAGTAAGCAATGATATGTGAATGTTCAGTCGCCATGGGCACATTTTACACTACTTCAGGAAGACTGGAAACAGGCCTACAATACTCAAAGTACAGACCGGGCTGATAGTGGGTCTCCTGACCTTTACACCCAGACCTCTGGTGAACAGCAGCACTTGGCTCTAGTTTACTTGTCTGAGCTCTAAAATTCAGAGATCTGTCAAATGGACAAGTATTTATTTACATGTTAGATGAAGGATAGGAAAAGAAACAGAGAAGGTGTTCTGCGCCACATATCTATAGGAACACCTTCATTTTCAAGGGCAATTTGCAACAAATATGTCAAAATATGATAAAACTCTTCAACATTTAAAAAGATATATTTCTCTATTGGATTATATCACTGCAATGAGAGGCATTTATCGGAAAATAACGTTTTCAAATTTAGGAACATTTGTGCTCTCCTCCCATCTCTGATGACAGTTACATTACTGAACCAAGAGCTAAGTCATGCGTCATGGGCACACTCTGGTTTGCCTAGGTTGTTATTATACATGGAACAACCGTATACTATATTAAATCAACAATACGAGAAGGTTTTGTACAGCACATCTGAACTCTTGTACTCAAAGTGCTCTTATATGTGATAGTGAATCAAAAGGAAGCAGTTAGACTTGGCTCTTTCTGCAGGGTTATCCCCAAACATTTAGAATCACCCTCTGGTTTTCTGAACAAGTTTATATTGCCCTTTAGGACTTAGCACACTTTACCATGCTAACCAGTTCTAAGGCCCTGGTGCTCTCTCCTTTAATGTAGCAAAATGGGCTTGCCCCTAGTTGGCACATTTAGTTTACTTATAAGTTACCAAGTATAAATATTGGACCATCAGAACCAGCTCTGGACCTATGGAAGACTCAGAAGTACTACTCCTCTGTTGCCCTGCTGCCCTCCTGCCTGAGTCAAAAGGACTGGACCTACATTTTGCACTCAAGACCACAAGAGTGACTCCAAAGGATAGTTGGCTGGCCTGCTGATCAGAGCCTCAAGGACAGCAAAGGCTCCAACCACCTTGAACTCAGCACCTGCACTCTGGTTTCTGTAAGCCCTATCCCCCAAGTGGTGCCACCCCAGTCCTGGACCATTGGGAGTGAGCCTGAGGGTACTCTGCCAGCTCAGTAGTGGTCCTGTGGGAGCAGAAATGATGCAGTGTGATGCAGCTACTCACAGCTGCATTGGAACCACCGCTCCTTGACACATCTCTGACACTGGACCTTACATCGCAAGCCCCCTCGTTTGTAGCTTCCACCACGATGGCGCAGGTCTTCACTTCACAGCCCCCAGCTTCCTCGGAACCACTGGTGCGTGAAACATCCTCGATACAGGACTTTGCACTGCAAACCGCTCGTCGAAGGCATCCTCGACAATGATGCTGGATTCCGCATCGCAGCCCTGCTACTTCCTCAGAACCACAGCTCTGCAACACATCCTCAATGTGGGACCACACAACGCTCCGCATCCAAGATTTAAGATACTTTGTTCAGTGAGCCTGACTTGGCCCCTGTATCTGGCCCATGCTCCATTGTGGTTGGCCTAAACTTGTGACTTTGTCCCAGGTTGGCTATACCATATAACCACAAATCGAGCTTTGTGCACTATTTTCACGTAATATGTAAAATTACAGATCTCCAGTTCTACTGATTGGACTGTTTTTGTATTAGTCTAAAAAATGGGCTACAATTTACCATACTTTTGTTTTCAATTGGGGTGGGATTTCTCGAATGTTATCACATTGTTATTGTTTGAAGTGATGCATGAATACTTTAGACATTGCCTCTAAGTTAAGCCTGACTGCTTTTGTGTCAAGGTACCTCAGGGTTACACAGAGGTAAATGTGGGATTTGCTTCTATTTCAACCTGATAAGAATTGTGATTACTTCTTAAGTAAGGTTTAACCCACCTCATCTAGTAACCCAATTTCCTACAGAGGCAAAGTGAGCTAAAAGAATTGCCTATGATCACACATTTGGTCAAGTGAGGCAGCTGAGACTGATCCCAGGTTCTCTGGTTTCAAATTGTGCAATTCAGCCACTAGATAGATATATCTTCCCTCTCTCCCATTTTAATTTGAAAGTTAATGCTTTATCTTTAATTCTTGGTTCATGAGGCCACATTGTAGGTGGCAGATAGAAGCCATATGAAGGTCTGGCTCATTTTGGGCTCAAGGATCCAAGAAAACCTCGAGCTCGCTCAGAGTCAGGTATCTTGGTTAGAGCCTTCAGTTGCTCATTCAACTCATCACATAATTTGGTGACACAGCAATACCAACTCCACAGTGCAAGCAGGGCTCCTTGATTCAAGATGTATTACTTTCTTGCTACACCATATTTTAATGAGTGGACTATGAGACTGAGTGTTCTCTCCCCCATTCGTAAATTCAAATGACTATTGAATTGCAGTACTGTTTTATTACATACTCCCTAATAGTTTTTAGTTTGTTTCAAGTTTTTCCTATCTCTGTTAAAAAAAGGCCAGAGACTAATGTTATAAAAAAGTCATTAGCCAAGATTACATAATATTTCCCAAGCGGAGGCTGAGAAAATACAAGCCTTCAATAGTTTCCATCTTGCTCACTACACAAGAATTGGGGTGTGAGTGATTCAAATGGTGAGACTCATGGCCTACACTCACCAAAGAATTGCCACTGTGCTGTGGAATTTACCCAGACTTTAAATGTAGAGTTCAAAACCAGCATTTTTTGGCAAAGTGGTATATCTAGGATCAAAGGACAAGTCTCATAGTGCCACAGCTAAAACTTTCTCACTGTCCCATGTCTAGCGGTGGAGGTTGGGTGTTTGTGTCTACACACTTTGTTTGGGTGGGGGTCAGTGGAGGGGGTTGTCCAGGATTTCTTTAGCACTCACTATTTTAAAAGGCTGTTTCTAAGCACTCCTAATGTTTACAGATAAGAGACTAAAGGCATAAGAAGATTGTGAGGCCTAAGATTGTATTTCATTCCAATTCACGAATGTATTTACTTCCTTAGTACACAGATACAGCATAAGACAGTATTGTCAAATATATGATTATTTGAGAGACTAGGACCTTAATTTAGAGGGCAATATGAAACGCAACTCTCAAATATACCTCCATGACTCATTGTCCACACGATATACATGCTTTGCTTCCCCTGCACCTATCTACACCCCATGCCCACACCCTGCTGGCATTGATTCGGCCCTCAGTAAACTAAATGGTTCCTGGTGGTATATATAACATAATAAAGAGGAGGGGGGGTATGATATTGGAAGTCATTACAAATGACAATACCGCATTCCATGTAAAGTGCTCTATCATTCACTAGGTGTGGTCCATGGTAAATAAAAGTGCTAGAAAAGAAATAAACAAAGTCATCAGATTCATGATCACTCCACGTAGAGATGCCCGAATTCTAAGACACCTCATCTTTAGAATGTTTTTTGAGAATATCAGGGGAAAAGGCTGACTTCCCTGAAATGAAGAGGAAATAAGTCGAAATGACTGATCTGATATTTCTGAGACCTGATCACTTTCTCATAGACTAAAGAAACAGGATATCATCTGAAAGGTATTCAACAAACATCTGAAGTGAAGTAGAATCCAATGAGTCCAATGATCCAAAACATCTTCATGGAGAGACAAGCAAGATACCACATGAGAAGAACATAAAAAAACAAGAAGCAATGTTATTTGCCATTCATGAGACAGTTCTTTCAAGAGAAATGAATAGTTCAAGTGATTCTGTGATAGCTGAAAGAAGTACCTTAACATGGCCTGAAAAATAACATCAGATGAACTAATAATGCCTATTGATAAAACTAATGATCACTGCTTTTGGAAAAGTGGGCAGCGGACTATGGCATTTTGACGCAGTTTCGGTATCCAGCTGTTTTTGGCCCCTAAATACACATAGTGCCTAATGTTGGAATTTCAGAACTTCAAGGCTACATTCATTTAAATGGGCACTTGATCTATGAATTAAAAAAAGGTTCTGTATCATCATATTCCGCTTCTTAACAGTGTGCTCTGCAACAGTGATGCACGCGTTT
Source organism: Lissotriton helveticus (assembly GCF_964261635.1). Classification (NCBI taxonomy): domain Eukaryota; kingdom Metazoa; phylum Chordata; class Amphibia; order Caudata; family Salamandridae; genus Lissotriton; species Lissotriton helveticus. The sequence goes on along the minus strand of NC_136068.1, from coordinate 869,234,602 downwards.
GTACTGCTTTAAAAACTCTGTGTCGATAAACTACGTTGAATCGAAGTATACGTTTTTTCCCCCAATGATAGTCCTAAAAAGAGATCCCAATGTTCTACCATGATTTTGAGAGAGATGAATCTGTTGCATGTTTAATGGGTAGTCTGGCAGGCACAAGTAAGGCTATTACCAAGATGTATGCAGTTTAGATTGTTTTTTTCTCCTTTTAAAGGTTGTGTGAGATGCTCCAAATTGGAATTCTGTTAGAATTTGAGATTTGTTAGAGTATCTTTTCTTTAAGAAAAGTATTGCTAACATTAATGCTAACGCGGGATTACTGGTTACTAATTATCTTACCAAATCCCATTTCCTGTCGACTGAATCGTTGGTACCTGTCTTGAGTAAAAGGTAATCTCGCAGTAAACAATCAATTTAAGAACTTACACCACTCTAAATGACCACTGACCAAAATTAAGTTTTAAAGATTTAATATAAAGTCAAAGATAACTGAAGATACAAACTTCTCAAAATGAGATTCAAGAGGTAGATCGGTATCACTATGAACATGAACTTTTTGAATAGTCTGAGTCTGAAAAACAGAATAATAAGTACAAGTTCAAAAACCATCAGGGTTGCCAAAATGGATACAAGTTGCAACCTCAAAGTCATTACAGAAAAGAAAATTAAGGTTAGTCTGTCCCTACACTACACTAAATGACATCCCTACTTAGCAAGATCTTAACCCTCTAGGTGTCAGCCGTGGTGACTTCCTAAGAAGATCACGCACTTCTCTTTGTCTCTTCTCTGATAATGGGTCTCTGATCAGCCTAACTGCCTACCCATCCGCTTCCTTAGGCTCCCAAAATCATCTGCTCTGCTCTCCTCCCGGGTCACTTTCCCTAATACCAAATCACATTTCCAATAGAAACGCCCCTTGGGACGCCCCTCACGTGGTACATCTTTGCGCGGTAAACTCCATGATGGTACTCTTGAAGACCCTCGTTATAGTTGACCTTGGTTCCCAGGCTCCTTCTTCCGTGCGCTGATACCCCCTGAAATTCCTGGAAACTCCTACAGGCCTGCGCAAGGCGCCACTGAACAAAGTCCCTTTCATTCGAGCTGATTAGGACCCTCGCACCTGCATACAGCTCGTCCTGCAGTGGGCCTCAAATTCCAGACTTCACCATATCTTAGGCCATAAAACACTCTCAGAGCTCCATACTGGACACCTCACGACCTCTCCTCTAACGAGCACATGACGATTTAAACTACATGACATTATCTGTTCTGGCCTACTTGATTTACATGCAGCAGGTTCCTGCACTCTTAAAACGTTAACTTGATTTAAACAGCAAACATTCTTAACTAGCATACGTTTCTAAAATAACACATCTATAAAGCATATACTTTTAACCCTAAGTTCAATAGTACATTTTGAAAGAACCATGTCAACTTTATCTCACATTATTTTAGCAGCACGTTCAGGTTTGCTGTGAATTGCCCTAAGGCCTACACAAAATACTGGAATCCAAAGTTACATTTAATTTGGACATGACTCTTTTTAACATGAGAACATGAGGTTTTCACATATATTCCAACATTTCTACATTTAATCTCACGCCGTTATTATTATAGTTACTCTACTTAACATTCTATACGTTTCACTACCGAATATAAACCACTCTGTATATTTCACTCCTGGATATAAAATACTCGTGTGCAAAACATGTTTAAACTAACTACGTGCTTGTAAATATGGCGTACTTATACATTTTTTCAAACTTGTGCTCTCTCAGTCCCCCCTTTGATGACCTTCAGGGGTCATCATCACCATGACACTAAAATGTAGAACCTTTAAAGTGAAGACAGGGCAGTACCACTTCTTTTCATACTCTCTAATGCTTTCAGACTCTTATATTGAGTGTCCTGCATCGCTGTCAACTCTTCTTCCTGTTTCTTCATAGCTCTCTGTAACCTATTTGCTCTATACCATTGATACAAACGCACCAATCCCCACAAAGTGATTACACAAATCATTACTATGATGATGGGCTTCAATATGTACCAAACGATACCCTTTCCTAAGTTGGCAAACCAACTTCCAACTTTACCCATTCCATGACCTACTTTTTCCCACACATTTACCTTTGCTAGGTCCTCAATTTCGTAGTGTATGGCAGTGATGTTTTGTATATACTTCTCTAGAGGCTTTGAATTGTCTGGAATGTAAGTACAGCATTCCTGTACCTTCAAGGCCCTACAGACTCCTCCCTCTTTTGCTAACAGAACATCTAAAGCAAGTCGGTTCTGAAGAACCATTGCCCTAATCGATTGCATCTCCCCCTCTATCAGCATCAAGGATCTTGCAGTACTGGCAGACAGTCTATCTACGACTGTCGCTAACCTCCTGATCTTAATGTCATTCATTATCAATCCTAGGAACGGGAATGCAGCACCTATTACATCTCCAACTACTTCTGCTGCACCCAGCCCTCGCTTCCATCTAGTTGATATTTCTTTCTTAGGCGTGTCTAAATTCTCAACATGATATATTTTAGGGAAGACAACAGCCAGATAGCATGATCCGTACCAATTATCTGGTAACTTCACATAGGCATATCTTCCACATACAAAATATACATTTGGTATTGCTTGCATCCCTTTCATGAAGTTCTTAGAGTAGTACTCCAATTGAAAGGCATGTTCACAATTTACTTGTCCTACATAAACGTTTTCATAATAGGAGTAACTCCTGTGAATGCACAGTTTCCCCCGTTTCTCCTTATCCAAAGCAATTGGACCAATACTACCTTTTCGTTGTTGTGCCCTTTCCTCCTTGGTCCAATCTGTTTCCCCTTGTCCTGATGCCTTCAATATCTTCTGCCTCCTGTATCTAGTATCTACCTGAGCTATAAACTTTTTCTCAACTTCTGATATTTGACAAGTCAGATTGTTGATTCGAGCATGTGAAGTATCTAACGTTCTCCATGGAATAAACCATTTGTGTAACCTGTCTTCGCTTTTGTAGTAGTCCCATTTGTTCAAATGCTTGAAATTCGGAACCTCTGGCAATGTCGAGTCGAAATTCGAGAAGTAATACTCAAATCCGTCTCGTCCATAAAACATACTTAACAATAAACTGCACGTTATCCCATAGGTCAACGGGAGATGATGATATTTGATACCCTCCTCCACCGAAATTGGTAATTGCATACAGACATAGCAATCCTTTACCTCCATGGCATCAACATATTCATAAAGCAACTTAGCATAAGCATTTGACTTGTAATTCCCCTGTGACTCATCCATGTGTAACCTTTTTACTTCTGCATCTAACAACGCTTTGTCTTTCTCATTGATGTTTCCCTTCTCCTTAATAATGGTAGTTCTCGGTGTTGACACTCCCTTATCCTCCTTAACTGTGGTTCCATCCCCTTCGTGTCCCGCTAGGAATGAAACAGTTACCACTAAAATTATAAGAGAAACCACTACTCCTAAAAATGTAACAGCTATACATTTTGCCCTGCGGTTCGGGTTGCCAGCCTCCATGTTCTCAAACAGTGTAGTTTTCGACTTTCTTCCAGCATTCACTTCCTCTTCTTTTCAAACAAAGTCTTTCTCTCTTGCAATGTCTTTCTTGGAACACTTGGAAGCTTGACAATTTATTTCCGCAAAACAATTCAAAGTCCAGTAAAATAGACAACCCTAGCCCTTCTCCATCCGCTAAAAGGAAACCCCTACCATTTTTTTTTCTTCTTCCACTCGGCGCTAGGTTATCTTGCAACAATTTACAATTTCTTTTCAAAAGTCTTATTTTCGTCTGAAGTTATGTATGACTCAAGGAGTGACACTACTTCTTCATAAACGTCCATCCGAAGTATCATTCCCTCAGGTTCTGGACAGTTCGTACCACACCATGGAAAGTCAACCTTTTCTAGGATTATTCTCCTTATTTCGCTCAAGACCAGTGGACGGACGAAATTGAGAGTTAGCGTTTTTTCAATTTCCAATCCTGGTACTATCAGTTCTATATCCACAATTACAAAGGGGTCCATTCTAATCAAGATCACTTTCTTCACCTTTCCAGTTCTGCGCCCCTTTGAAGACATTCACAATATGGTATTAGTCCACAACAATAAGCGCTCCTAGCATTTCTACTACTCGCTCAAGCATTTCCAAACGAAGAAGAGTTCCCTCCAATATTGGATATCGTGAACAGCAAACTGGAAACTCAACTGTCTCTAAAAGCAATTTTCTTATTCCACTCAGAAGAGCAGGATGAACGATGTTGAGTGTCAGCAACCTTTCGGTCTCCGCTCCTGGCAGTAGAAACTTTATTTGCACTGTGATGATCGGGTCAGTTCTGATCAGTTCCACTTCCCTGATCCTCCCTGTTCTGTGTCTCCCAGACATCTGCAACGAGGTAGGTCCAATCGGGAGTAGAGTATCTTCTGCTAGGCACTCGCACCCTACTTGATCTTCTAAGACCCTCCTCGGCTTGATCCTGGATATCTTCTTCTGGATCTGAGTCTTCGGATATAGGAGTAAGCGTTTCTTCTTGGGCCGACCTCAAACTTAGCCTTCTTCTTCTTGCTGGCCAAGTGGCAGCTCCAAGCCTTATTCTCCTATTCCTTGTCCTCCCACTTGGTTCTTGGTCGCTCCGATACGGATCTGAGTCTGAGTCGTATTCACTTCTGCTCTCTCCTTCAGTTGCGTCTTCTGTCTCACTGCCGTCCTGCCTTCGCTCTTCTTCTGAATCCGATGCGTTCCCAACTTCTTCCGACACCTCCTCAGCTGCCCCAATCCCTTCTTGCGACTCTTCTTCCACTTCCGGGCTTTCGTCTGGGATGGGAGCTGTTCCTTCTAGAGGTGCTGGAACTCTTCTAGTATGGGATGCATGGATCCAATTTGGCAGCCCCCCGCACTTCACCGCGGTGTTCGTGATCAGGATTACCTGAAAGGGCCCACGCCAGCGAACATCTAGGCAGTTCTTCCGGACGTGCTTTTTAACCAAGACCCAGTCCCCTGGGTTCAGGTCATGACACAGGTTCCTCGCTGCTGGAACTTCAGCCGCATGCACCTGAAGGGACACAGAATGGATGGCGTCAGACAGTCCTTTACAATAATCCAAGATCAGATCATCTGTAATATTCAATAGAGCAGTAGTTGGAACTGTAGGAAGTCTCATGGCCCTCCCCATCAGGATCTCGTGGGGAGAGAGACCTGTCCTCCTATCAGGTGTGCTGCGCATGCTCATGAGCACCAATGGAAGAGCATCTGGCCAACTCAAAGATGTGGATGCCACTACTTTAGCCAACCTATTCTTCAAAGTGCCATTCACTTGTTCCACAATTCCTGAAGCTTCTGGTCGATAACTACAATGCAGCTTTTGATCGATATTCAGTGTGGAGCACAACATCTTCACTATTTCGCTGTTAAAATGTTTTCCTCTGTCCGATTCCAAAGAGGCAGGCACCCCGAAGCGCGGTATCAACTCCCTGAGCAACAATTTAGCCACTGTGAGTGTATCGCACCTACGTGTAGGGTACGCTTCAACCCATCTGGAAAATACGCATACAATCACCAACACATACCGAAGGCGATTGACTCTTGGCATCTCGATGAAGTCTAGTTGCATTCTATTGAAAGGCCCCCCCGACCTCCCAATGTGACTCAGTGTGACTGGTGTTCGTTTGCCTACGTTCAGTTGTTGGCAGGTAACACATCGCTTACATACTGATTCTGCTGCTATTCTGAATTTCGGGCAATACCAAGTCTGCCTAAAAACTCTCATCATAGCATCCCTTCCTAGATGTACTGGACCATGTATTTCTCTCGCCATGGGATTAGCTAATTCTTCAGGTAACACAGCTCTCCCATCTGCTGAAACCCAGAAATCCATTTCACTTCGCACACAACCTGCTATTTCCCATGCCTTTTTCTCTGTTTCAGGTGCGTTCTCCTGCATTATTCTTAAATCCTCCCAAGTGTCTACAGTTTCTAACATCATACTTAATTCAGTCTTTTCTTCTGCACCTTCTATTTCCACCTTTGAGAAAGAATAACTTTGTTCCGCACAATAGCGTGCGACTTCATCAGCATATCTATTACCTTGTGACACAAAATCTGTATTCTTAGTATGAGCTACACACTTCACTACTGCAATGTCAACAGGACCTTGTAATGCTTCTATCAGCAATCGCACAAATTCTCCATTTCGAATGGGCGAACCAGAGGAGGTCATGTAACCCCTCTGAGACCACAACTGCCCGAAATCATGAACCACACCGAAACCATATTGGCTGTCCGTGTAGATGGTGACTCTCTTTCCATTTCCTGCTATGCAGGCACGAGTTAGGGCAATAATCTCTGCTACCTGTGCGGAATGTACTCCTTCCAGGCAAGCGGCTTCCACAACTCCAGTAATGGTACAAACAGCATAAGCTGCTCTCAACCGACCAGTATCGTCTCTTAAACATGAGCCATCAACAAAGTAAATTTCATCGGGGTCAGACAATGGCTCATCCACTATATCTGGTCTGGGTTTCGTGCATAGTTCAGTCACATCAAGGCAATCGTGGTCTTCACATCCTTCGCCTTCTATTACCGAAGGTAATGGCATCAAAGTAGCAGGATTCAAGACAGAGCATCTCCTGAGAGTCACGTTTTCTGCGGCAAGTATAACTTGCTCATAACGCGTGAGCCTGCTATTGGTCAGATGCTGCGTCTTCGTCCTGGTCATTAACAATTCAACTGAATGCGGTACATACACCACCACTGGATGTCCCATTACAATACTTTCGCTCCTTTCAATGCTGACACCCGTTGCAGCAACGGATTTGAGACATCCGGGCAACGCTGCGGCTACTGGATCTAATGTAGCCGAAAAGTATGCAACTGGTCTACGGGCATTACCGTGGGTCTGTGCCAAGACTGACAAAGCACATCCCTCTCTCTCACAGCAATAGAGTGAAAATGACTTTTCGTAATCTGGCATTCCCAGAGCCGGAGCACGACATAAATCGTCTCTCAGCTGTAAAAACGCCACCAGACATTCTTCATCCCATGGTACCGGATCACTCACCTCCTTGTGCGTCAGTTTCTGTAAGGGCTTTGCTTTCAGTGAAAAGTTAACTATCCACTGTCGGCAGTAACCCACCATTCCTAGGAACATTCTAACCTCTCTCTGAGTTGTAGGCGCATTCATTTTCATTATCGCCTCAATCCTCTCTGGGGACACCTTACGTTTCCCTTTTTCCAACCTGTGCCCTAGATACTGTACCTCTGTCAGACAATACTGCAACTTGCTCGGAGATACCTTATGTCCATTTTCAGCTAAATGATTCAGTAAGGCAATTGAATCTACTTTACAAGCTTCCTCTGTTTCTGACGCAACAAGTAGGTCATCTATGTACTGTACCAGAACCGAGTTCTGTGGCAGTACTAGATTCTCAAGATTCTTTTTCAACAACTGATTAAAGATGGATGGACTGTCTGTGAATCCTTGTGGGATTCGACACCATGTTAAAACGCGATCTTCCATTTTAAACGCAAAAAGGTACCTGCTCTCTTCATCCAATGGGATTGAAAAGAAAGCCTGACAAAGATCTATCACTGTGAACCATTCTGCTTGACATGGTATTTGAAACAATATTACTGATGGATTCGGTACCACGGGACAACATGAAACGACTATGTTGTTAATTTTTCGTAAATCCTGAACTATCCTAAACTTCCCGCTAGGTTTCTGCAAACCCATAATCGGGGAGTTACAAGGACTGCCCACGATTTCCTTCAGTATTCCCTGCTGTATCATTGACTCGATCACAGGCTTTATTCCCGCAATCGTTTCCTGGGACAATTTGTATTGAGGCGTTCTTGGAAACTCAACATTTGGTTTTACCAGAATTTTTACCGGTTCTACCCCTTTAATCAATCCTATATCTTCTCCTGTGTAATCCCACACCTCTGACGCCACTGCATCTCTTAAGTCTTGTGGAAGATCTTCTACAGTCAGAGTAGGATATAGTTCTACACAGAATTTTGAATTGGCCACCTTAAAGGTAGCATCATCGTCGGTAGTCTGTACCTCCACTCCTTGTGGGGTGCAGTATATGGTGCAATTCAATTTGCATAACAAATCCCTACCTAACAGACATACCGGACTCGAGTCACAAACCACAAACTGATGTTCGTTCATGTGGTTTCCAATTTTCACAGACACTGGTTCTGTCAAGGGACTAGTCATTCTTTTATTTGCGACTCCTACCACTTGAATTGTTTCCCCTGACATTGGCAAGTCTGGAACTACCGCTGATCTCAGAGTCGAACGAGTAGCCCCAGTGTCCACTAAGAACGTAGTGGGACACCCTGCCACTTCTGCCTCAACAAACGGCCCTCTCTGATCCACTTCTAGAACTGCCCCGAGGGTACAGTCTTCTTCACTGCTCACCCGTTGTCCTGTCAATGGATCAATGTAATAACATTTTTCTTCCTCGATAAACAGAGGCATTTGTTTAAAGACCTTTCCTCCAGCTGCTATCTTCGGTGGCTGTGGGAATTGAGCCCGTGGAGCCGAAGTCCCCCCTTTGGCCACCTTACTGCTTGGGACTGTCACTTTTTGCACTGGGTCTTCTTGGACCTGTTCTTCTACTTCTAGCTCTCCATTTTCAGGGTTAAAGGGACACTCGCGTCGCCAATGCCCCACCTGATGACACAGATGACACTTTGTCGTTTTCTTTAAAGTGGCAAAGTCTATCTTAGGTCTCTGCCCTTCTTCATTATCTTTGTTCTGACCATTTGGTTTTCGTCCCATCCCCTGCTTCTGCTGGCCACCCTTCCCAGCGGACTGCATTTGCACCACCATCAATTTCTCCTTTAGATTCTTGGCTTTAGAATCTATCTCGTCACTGCAGTACCTCGCATATCGTAAAATCTCATCAGTGGTTTGTTCTGCCAACAGATTAAATGTTGCTGTATCATCAAACAAATATCAGGTCTCAACCCCAAGACAAACTTTGACACGAACTGCCCTATGTCTTTGGGATCCATTACATCTAGTCCACTGTATTGCTTGAATGTTTTCAACAATCTTTCATAAAACTCGTGAACTGTCTCCTTGGGTTCCTGCCTTGTTCGGTCTATTTTTACCCAATCTATATCCTGTGGTGGTACCTTATCTTTCAGCCATGCTATTACCCTTTCATACTTTCGCATGACAATCTCAGATGGTCCATTTGTTCGAGCATCCCTCAATGGTTCAGCATTTGGCCATTCGACACTAGTCTTACAAGGGGTCCATAGATCAGATGGGACCACGATGTCAAACAACGTGTTCAAATCTATCCACAGTACTTTCGAGATTTTAACGAACCTCTCTACCTGCTTATACCATTCGACTGGATTGTCCCGCAACTTCGGAAATGAGTTGGTAAATGCGGCTAAGTCTCCTCTACTCCAGGGCACATGTACATAATTTCCATTTGATATTTCTCGCAAAGGGAATGCCTCCATCTGCATTACCCTTCCCTCAGGGGTCATCACATTTGTACTTCGCCTAACTGTGCCCTTTTTCGACCACCTTTCTTCCCATTTATCCAGTTCTCTCCACACTCTTATCCCTGTTACCAACTCTCTTATGTGTGTTTTTAATCCAGTAGTTCTCTTCTCATCTAGATCTTGGTCTGCGTACTGTAATCTGTGGTTGCTCTGCAATGCCCTTGTCCTAGACAAATCCACGGCATACTTGTCTGCCAAATCAGTCAGTTTTTCATGAAACGCTCTAGCTTTCCTAGTAATATCCTTTGCCATGAACAATAACTCATCCTGTTCATACAATTCTATCCTTTCCAAAGGCAATGTTCCATCTATTATCTCATCAACATCTGATTTTAAACTGGTAACATCAAGCCTTTTTGCCTTTATTTCAGCTTTCAAGACACTCAATTTAGCTCCTCCATCCGCATCTCTCCCATCCCAGCTCCGAGATCTACGTTTAGGTATTGGTGAATTATAGGGAGTCCTCCCCTGTTCCCATCTCTCTAAGTCCCATGCCTTTCCATCTTCTCGGGGTGGGTGGTGAAACACTCCTTCATGCCTCCCAGCCTCTCTCTCTCCATCCTGGCTAGTTTCACGGGATAGAGGGTAAGAGGTTCTATTACTCCCTCTTTCTTCCCTACTTCCCTGTGATTCCTGATTATTCGAGGCGTGGCGGGACCTATCGCTGTTCTCCTTTCTCCAATGTTGAACGTCTTCCCCAAGTGTATGATGAAGGCACCTAAACCTATTCTGAAAAGCCCGTACCGCCTCATCTCCTCCGTTCCCCCAGAGACGGGACATTTCCTCACATTCTACAATCTTAGTATTTTGTTCCGGCTGTTCTCTCTGATTTGTAGGACATGCATCCCCTCTATTCTCTTGACTTTGGCCTTCCCGGCTCTGACTACTCTCGCTGGCCCCACAATGAGATACTGTCCCGTTTCCCCTGCTTTCCCACTCTGGTTCCGTTCTTGTCCTGTTACTCGGAGATACTATGGACCCGTCCCATTCCCTCAAATCAGCTCTTAACTCTGAAAAAGATCTTGGCCGCGGTCCCCTTAGATCCATTGGTCCTCTCGGACCTCCCTGTTCTGAATTGGGACCGACAGTTGTGTCTAATGGGGTGTTCCACGTTACCGAACCTGGTAATTGTTTCCATGCATTCGTCACATTATTCCTCCTTTCCATCTCAATCCTTTCCCTATCCAATTGCCTTTGTTGTTCCCCTCTATCTCTCTCAGAATTATAGATCGAAACTATGGGTCCTATGGTAACAGGCACTTGAAGAGCGTCTGGCAATCCCACAGACTCAACCCTTTCTGTGGTTGGCGTTTTCTGCACCACAAACCTTCCCACTACACTCTGTACAGTGTTGTTTGGAGGTGTTTCTCCGCCTTTGCTAGGTGTCCATTCCGATATAGGGAGTGGTGTATATCCCTCTATCTCATTCCCATCTTCCCTTGCGAGCCCTCTATCTTCTATCAATCCCACTCTCGGAGGTGGTCTATCCATTAACAATCTGTTTATCAGATTGTCCTCCGACTCGCTTTCCTCGTCTTCTTCCATGAGGTTTCCTCCTCCTGACACCTCCCTCATCGGATACATTTTCTCCACCTCAATAGTCTGTACCCTCCAACGCTTTTCCTCCTCATCCCATTTGGAATCTCGCACTGCCCTTACCGATCGCGTCAGCCTTTGTTGACGCCTGTTCATATTTCGGTCGTGTGCAGCCTTAATCCATGCATTAAGAGCCTCAAACTGTGTTGGTCTAGGTGAGGGTTTCAATGAGGACATGGTTGCTTTTAGCCGATGTAACACCTCTAACTTAAACGTTCCATACTTCGGGAACTGCATTTCCTCATTTCCTTCCGTAAGCTTATTCCAAGCCCCAATCCACAATATCGTATGCAGCCCTACATTCGTTGCCATATAATGAGCTGGTGTACCCTCTGGGGGAGCCTCTTCCCCGTAATAATGTTCACTTCGTTTACGTTTAAAAATCCCTTTCAAACACTTAAAACACTTCATGATTTCTTTTTTCTCCGCGTTTGTTTACTTCCTGATGATATTCCACCAATCTCAGCCCCGTTCTTACTAACTGGCCTATCCGTACGCGGCTTTCCTCCGACGTCACTCTAGCCGCCCAACCAGAGCGCGGCTCTAGCTAACGTCACACCAACCGCTCAATCAGAGCGCGGCTCTAGCCGACGTCACCCGTCCCCCTTCGCAGCAGTTCCCCTCCTTTCTCAGCTCGTCTCCTCGGTCATGCACGCATCCCATTCATACTCTGAAAAATGATTACTTCCGTCCAAGCGATCACCTTTCTTTGACTGTACGCCCACAGTCTTTCTGTAGTTGTCACCCTAACTTGGCGAAATGTCTTTCCGATTACTTCCAGACAATCGCCTTCTCCGATAGGTTACTCACACACAGTAACTTTCGACCAGCGTCCGTTACTCATACACACACTCTTACACTCCCCCTATCTTGGATCCACGGCGGTCAATGGTACCTCGTGACCTCCGTACTATGGTCGACAACTACCCTGGATGTTCGATACACCCAAAACCACTTAAGCTCTGGCCTGAACTTAAGATTTCACCAGTTAACCCGTTTACCAGGTTACCAGTTTACCAGGTTGCGCGCGCTCACAACCTTCTCTCTTTCACACTACAGGCATTCAACTCCGCAAGACATTACAATACAAATACAACACAAAACACCGCAATCTGTTCACGCATGACCCTTTTTATACTCACTCTCCGATACTGCTGCTTTTCTCGCACCGCCTGCACCTTTCGGTACACGATTCTTCCGCTGCTCGTCTCTCGGCGTCTCGGGCCTTGGGGTAAACTAACCTCTCTGGATTACCTTCCTCAAGAAGATAACCATCCTCACTCTGCTACCAACTGCTAACGCGGGATTACTGGTTACTAATTATCTTACCAAATCCCATTTCCTGTCGACTGAATCGTTGGTACCTGTCTTGAGTAAAAGGTAATCTCGCAGTAAACAATCAATTTAAGAACTTACACCACTCTAAATGACCACTGACCAAAATTAAGTTTTAAAGATTTAATATAAAGTCAAAGATAACTGAAGATACAAACTTCTCAAAATGAGATTCAAGAGGTAGATCGGTATCACTATGAACATGAACTTTTTGAATAGTCTGAGTCTGAAAAACAGAATAATAAGTACAAGTTCAAAAACCATCAGGGTTGCCAAAATGGATACAAGTTGCAACCTCAAAGTCATTACAGAAAAGAAAATTAAGGTTAGTCTGTCCCTACACTACACTAAATGACATCCCTACTTAGCAAGATCTTAACCCTCTAGGTGTCAGCCGTGGTGACTTCCTAAGAAGATCACGCACTTCTCTTTGTCTCTTCTCTGATAATGGGTCTCTGATCAGCCTAACTGCCTACCCATCCGCTTCCTTAGGCTCCCAAAATCATCTGCTCTGCTCTCCTCCCGGGTCACTTTCCCTAATACCAAATCACATTTCCAATAGAAACGCCCCTTGGGACGCCCCTCACGTGGTACATCTTTGCGCGGTAAACTCCATGATGGTACTCTTGAAGACCCTCGTTATAGTTGACCTTGGTTCCCAGGCTCCTTCTTCCGTGCGCTGATACCCCCTGAAATTCCTGGAAACTCCTACAGGCCTGCGCAAGGCGCCACTGAACAAAGTCCCTTTCATTCGAGCTGATTAGGACCCTCGCACCTGCATACAGCTCGTCCTGCAGTGGGCCTCAAATTCCAGACTTCACCATATCTTAGGCCATAAAACACTCTCAGAGCTCCATACTGGACACCTCACGACCTCTCCTCTAACGAGCACATGACGATTTAAACTACATGACATTATCTGTTCTGGCCTACTTGATTTACATGCAGCAGGTTCCTGCACTCTTAAAACGTTAACTTGATTTAAACAGCAAACATTCTTAACTAGCATACGTTTCTAAAATAACACATCTATAAAGCATATACTTTTAACCCTAAGTTCAATAGTACATTTTGAAAGAACCATGTCAACTTTATCTCACATTATTTTAGCAGCACGTTCAGGTTTGCTGTGAATTGCCCTAAGGCCTACACAAAATACTGGAATCCAAAGTTACATTTAATTTGGACATGACTCTTTTTAACATGAGAACATGAGGTTTTCACATATATTCCAACATTTCTACATTTAATCTCACGCCGTTATTATTATAGTTACTCTACTTAACATTCTATACGTTTCACTACCGAATATAAACCACTCTGTATATTTCACTCCTGGATATAAAATACTCGTGTGCAAAACATGTTTAAACTAACTACGTGCTTGTAAATATGGCGTACTTATACATTTTTTCAAACTTGTGCTCTCTCATTAACGTTGCTCTTACTGTATTTTAATGACTGTATTTTCAAAACTGCAGTCATCTGTCTTCAGGTGTTCGTCCCATGAAAGAAAAACATAGATTCCTCTTTGTAAGTAATTGTTCTTTATTCTTTTAGGTATGTCCTTCTCTTTCAGGAGCAACTATGCAGTGTTTGCGACAGCAGAATAAACATTTTGGAATATCTTCTTAAATTATATAGGGTCTGAGAACTACTTTCTAATCTAGAACAGGATCGCCTATTGACTTCTGTAAAAATACCACCAAATTTTGGGAAATACCTTGAATATTATTCCAGCTTCAGCGACAGAAACTATATAATAAAAACTGCAATCCGTGAAATTCATGTTTGTGAATTTTGGGCATGCTTATAAAATATTTGGGCAATGTGTGGGAATTGGATTAGGTCGTTTTCACCAGTAATCAAAATATAATGTGTTACGCAGTGATTCCTAACACATGCTCTCAAATATTATCTCTGATGTTACTGCTCTTTACTGTGGGAAATACACAACCGGAGCATGAACAGATCTGTGGCTGTCACTGGTCACCAATGAGACCTGGCATGAGTGCCCGCAGTAATACATGGTGAAGTACAACGAGTGCAGTCTGGGAGTGGACATATTACGGGAACAACATTTCTTATCATATATATGTGGATTTAACCACTAGTTAATTAATATCCCAGATAAAACAGTTAACCTCCTTTTCTGAAATATTTTCCGTGAAATCAAACTGAAACTTTTAGGACCCTCATCACATTAGGCTGTCATTAAGAGTCCCACCTTCATTTGCAAAAATTCCCTTTAGCTGTTGCTGCTCCCATGGTCTGAGGCAAACCTTTGTTGTGTAATCTTAACAACAGATCAAACTTAAGACAACCGCTCTGGATCGCTGCCAGCCTATATCTGAAGGGTCCTCCCTGCAAGGTATGTAGAGGGCCCCCCTCCGGGCTCAATTAGGAGCTCTCCGGACAGATTGCAGTGCCGAGGGGGCTCCCTGGAGCTTCGGGCCCCCACCGCACCGCGTGGGCTGCGGGGGCCTGTGTTACGCCCCTGATTCACATAGCAGATCCCCCCCCCCCCCTCCTATCCTGAAAAAGGTTTGAGTTCCCACTTTCTTCCTACACTGTCCATCAAGGTGCGAAACCATTGTCGCTGCCATTGTTACCAGTCTGCTTTAGTGGCTCGCTGGACTCATGCACTCTCTGCGAGGATGAGTGTTAACCCACGTAGCCATAAGGCGCCGGGTCAACTAAGCATTTCATCCTTCAGATGTCAATAAAATATGTGTGTACCATTGAGTTGGATAACAATAGACATCAGATTTCAGTCAGTAGCACCTCGAGATCCTATTGGAAGTGAATGTGTGATTTAACAATACTTATGTTTAAGTTATGCATTGTAACGCTTGCCGCCCCACTACTGTTTTCTCTATATAGGGTTGAGATGTCATCCCTCCATTAATAACAATATCACCTCCAATTAACATGGCATTAGTGACATCTTAAGTTACCTCTAACAGAGCATGTGGTGCCTATAAAACACAGACTAGTGCTTGTAATTAGACAAGGAGGGAGTTCCCTAGCAGCCCCCATTCAGAGAGAATGCACCGAGCACACCTTCTGAGATATCAATCATCCTGCATTATTCTGCCAGCTTGCCTGTCATTGTGGTTCCTGTCATTTTAAATAATCCTGCCTGATGCCATAAAAAGAGAGACCCGCTGAAAGGAGCAGTATAGTACAGTAATTCTATTCATTAGAAACCTGATACTTACAAGGGCTGGTGTCATCGATTGTGGTCGCAGTGCCAGCCTAGTCTCCATAATCCATCCCCTGAGTGAGCGCTGTCACTGAATTATTCATACTGTCCTCTGCAACCTTGCCATCTCTGCCTGAGCATGCCATTGCGCATTCAGGAGCCCCAGCCAGCACTCCTTGTACAATGCCCTTTCAGTCCATCCCGCCACCCATTTATCCTCAATTATCAGCCAGCCCTGACCACCTATTAAACTGCGAGCATTTAATGCGGGGAAGCCCCAGGCATGCAGAGCATACTAAAGGACAATCATGCTTCTCAACCGCGCATTGTGACGTGTTAGATATAGGTAGATCCACTTCCTACCATTGGTTGACTGCGTCAATGGTCTATTTAAGATAATTTTGTGTTAAAGACACATAACCTCTCTGTCAATTTGTGGCTAAAAAGAGCCATCAACAATTCTGGCAAGATTTATGTATTTTGTGTTTTTTTGTGATTCTTTCCTACCCACACGGATCCTACGCAAAAGATGATGTCACTGTGCGGTTTATGAACCCGCTTGGCTTTTAAGGGTCAGGCTCATGCTCTGTGCAAATAAAATTCTCTAGCCGGATCAAGTGTGCAGTTTTGTGTCAGTGGTATTCGAACTTCTCATGATGAAAGTAGTCAGTGCTATTTGAATTTGTTGTGCAATTTGAATATGTTGTGCAAAATAATACAAATTGAAATGCCGCTGGAAACAATAAAAACAATATATGCTAGGGGAATGTGGTCCCGACATCAACCACAGCATTATTGACGCTGACAAATTAGGATAAACAAACACTTTTTACCACTGGCAAATTGAAATCCGGTCCTTTCTGCCAACACATTGAAATGCCCGTTACACACTGCAGCTAAAGTGATTCTGCCGATAACGAGATCCATTGATTCTTAAAATTGACTAGACTAACTAGTGCTAATAAAAGCAAAAGCAGGAACATGGTGAAAAGTGGTGTAGCCAACAATTTTTAATTAATTAAAATAATGTAATAATTTAGGTGCAGTCTTTTCAAAAACGTTAAGCAATTATAGCCAGATATGCACAATATTGTATAATTTTATAAATGTTATATTGGCTAGGTACACAATTTCAGGAAATGTTGGATAATTCTCAAGATTATTTTGTGTGCTCAGAGTGATCTGACAGATATACATGTTTTTAATAGTATTTTGATGCGATGGTGCCACTACACTGGCACATCCGTTATGTTTTCTTCCTAAAGCATTGGTAGCTTTTAAATAATGAAACAAGCATAGTCAAAACCAATAAGACTGGTGTTGTGGGCCAGCCTTTTGGAAACTCTTGTTCTGGCATGGCTTTTGCAAAACGTTATTGTTTGTGAAGCTGCCGGAAGTTTGTCAATTAATTTTTTTTAATTAAAGGCAATAATGTGTTTTAGTCTTATGAAAGTATGCATTACAAGAGTACTCCTTGGCTCTGTAGGGAACTACATTGTGTGTGGATGTGCTCATTGTAGAAGGGCAGCATCCCATAACTTATAAGGAAGTCCACCAATGGCTGAAATGGGATGACACATTGCTCCTTGATGCATGCTCGAGTGGGTTGTAGAATGACACAACAACAGCCAAATGGATGAAGTGTGGCTCAAAACACCTATTAGTAACTATGTAATACATATATTTTTAGTCAAATCAAAAGTTATTGAATTAATGTATACAAGTCACCTCGTTGCAAACAGTTGATTGTATATCTTGTTCTTTTTAAAAAATGCTTAATAAAATCATTTGAAATAAAAGTTATTGAGTAACGCAGACCAAAAATGCCAATCATTGTGCCATTGTCTGCCAGTCTCCTTCCTTAGCGAAAGAAAGCAAGGGGAATGAAAGGAAGGAGAGATGGAAAGAAGGAAGAAAAGTGCAAGAAAGAAAAAAGAAGGAAGGAAAAAGCAAGAAAGAAGACATGAAAGAAAGAAGGCAAGAAATAAGGAAGGCAAGAAAGAATGAAGGAAAGGGGGAAGACAAGAAAAAAGGAAAAAGAATGCACAGAAAATGAAAATAAAGAAGTTAACAAGGAAGGAATTAAAGAAGGCAAGCAAAAAGAAGGATAGGAAGATAGACAGAAACGAGAAAAGAAAGAAAGAAGGCAAGAGAGAAAGGAAGGAAAGAAAGAAAGAAAGAAAGCAGGAGAGAAAGAAAGCAAGAAAGGAGGAGAGAAAGAAAACAAGAAAGGAGCAAAATAGGAATTAAAGCAAGAAATAAGGAATAAAGAAATGAGCTCAGGAAAGAGCGAAAGAAATAAAAAGAAAGAAAGAGAGAGAGAGCAATAAAGAAGAAATAAATAAGGGCAATAAAGAAGGGATGAAAAGGAAAAAGGACAGAAATAAGGAAAGCAAGAATGTAGGAATGAAAGCAAGAAAGAAGGCATCAAAGCAAGGAAGAAGGATTAAATGCAGGAAAGAAGGAATAAAGTAATTAAAGTAAGCAAGAAGGAAAAAAGAAGGCAAGAGATAAAAGAAGGAAGAAGGATGCAAAGAATGAAGGTGAGAGAGAAGGAAAGCAAGAAAAAAGGAAAGAAGAAATGAAAGAATGAAAGAAAGAAGGAATTAAAGAAAGAAGGGAAGGAAGGAATGACAGGAAAAGGAAAGCAAGATTGAAAACAGAAACAATAAAAGGAAAAAAGAAAAGATGAAAGAAAGGAATGAAAGAAAAAAGAAAGAATAAATTAGTGAATGAAAAGGAAGAAAAACAGGAATGAAAGAAAGCAAGAAAGAAGTATAGAACGACTGAAAGAATGAAGAAGAAAAGTAAGAAAGAAGGGAGAAAGGGAAGAAGGCAATACAAAAGTGTTACAAGTGCTGCAAATTAAACACGATAAAGGCAAGTTTTCTTCCTGGAAAGCTTTTTTAAAGAACCATTGCTGGAATTTAGCCCCAAATAAACATGTTCTGAAGAATTGTCCGTTTATGAATTCCCATGTTTACATTGAAGCTTTCAATGACTTAAAGCAGATGCAGCCTAGCCACTTAACCACATCTCTAGTAATGCCCACCAAAGTCAGATTCACAGGCCTAGTTCATAATGTTTTGGTGGGACTATATTCAGCTTAGGTATGCGAAACTTCTCTGGGCATAATCAGCAAATTCTGATTCATGAATTCAGGATGTGTATTCAAATAACTAGCAATTGGAACTTACTACCATGAAAACTTCACCTGTATGGTGGATTTTCAGTAGAACATAGATTAGCAGCAGGATCAGGAAAATACACATTTATCAGTGTTTACCTGCTTTACCAATTGGTTTTCACCCCACCTGTCAACAGAGATTTACTCCAAAAATAGGTGGAATAAGAGCACAAATCAGGTGGAAAAGGTCGATAAACCCCTTATTCATTTCTGCATACAATAGTGTCTGGAATGGGATTTCTCCACCAGGGAAAATATTTACCTAGTCACGAAAACTTACTGGAAAATCTATGAAAGAAAGAGCTTTAACTGTTTGGTACATAAATGAGCTAAATATCAGTAAAAGAGTACCATAAAATACAAACAAATAGAAATAAACATGGAGAAATCAAAAAAAGCGGAATTCCTGAATGTCTGCATTGCTGTAGAACTACGAAGAAGAAAGCACGAGGAGCTGATACTCCGGACAAAATCTCTCTTTTAAAGATTAATTAAACAATGCAACTAACCATCTCACAGCACACTTCCAAACCATCAGATATTGTAGCACTCCAACCCAAGAGGCCAACGTTCCTGAATTTTCAGCCACCACTCCCACAATTTCAATGTCTTTGACCAGAAACTCTCTAATATACAGAAGGAGCTAAATAAAAAATAAACCCGACTTGACATTAACTGAAAAATACCACTTAGATACATGACCAAATGGTCACCATTCAACAAACTCGATCTCTTGTCAAAATCCTCGCCAAATTAAAATACGTAGACTTTATTAATGACCCCATCCCACCGAGCCTAATAAAAGCATAGGCAAAAGTTATTACCGCTTTAATACTCAAAACTGTCAACCCATCATTAAAAGAAGATATATTTCTATCATCACTATGTCAAGTGGGATTTCAATCATTCTGAAGAAACCCAATCTTTACCAACTGGACTTCCAACATTTCAGACTAGTATCCAAATTGAATTTCTTGGGAAAATCATCGCAAAAGCTGTCGCAATGTAATTCCTAAAACACATATCTTTGTCAAAGCTTATCTGTCTGCATTTCGTCCAAAATGCAGAACAGATACCACTATCCTCACAATACTTTGCAATGTACTCAGAACCCTGGATGAAGGCATCTCTAGTCTCTTAGTAGAGATAGACATTCAGCATTTGACACTACAAACCATGAAACTTCTCAAGTCCTGATATGGTTCAGCTTTATTTTATCTTTAAAATCAAATTTTATTTAAATGAAATGATTTAAATCCCATACTTTACCACTATGCAGATTAGTACCATGGGAGTCTACATTAATCTCTTTTTCAATTTATACATGGAACCATTGAGTGTTCTTGTCAGAGATGATTCCCAACTCTCCTTGAAAATTTCCAACCCATAAAGTTATCAAACATAGTTACCAAAGCCCTTCTTGATAAAAACTAACAGGCTGCATTATTATTTTCTCTAAAAATAGAGATCATGCTCCTATACTCAAGAGAACCCCAACCACCAGTACAACACTAACACCATATTCTCTCCAATCAAGGCATCTGGCTCACATTAATTGCTTCAGGAAAATCACTTGGTTTAGCTGTGGCCAGGAATTACCTATGCAGCCCACATATATAAGTTAGCCTAAACTGAATCCTTCCAAATACATCTCCTGTGGAATAGGAATCCCACCATCTTTCAAACAGATTTTAGAACAGTGGTGAATTCTTTGATTCTGCCTCGCCTTGACAGGGGCAAAGCGATGCCAGTTGGAGTAGCCAAAGACTCTGTAGCACTTCTCAGAGCCTTCCTACGCTCTGCTACATGCCTGCTCAGTTGAGGTAAAAAATTCAGACATCATTATGTCCATTTTAGAAAAGCTCCATTTGGTGCCACTTATGGCCAGAACTGCCTAGACAATAGCCAGCCTGACACACAATATCATTCACCTCAGCCTGCCCACCTACCTAAAATACAAACTCAACACCACAAGTTGACTGAGGAACACCAGATACAAATCAATGCTGCTTTTTGAAATCGCATGACAAAAAGATTAAAAAAACATCTTTCCTGCAAAGCTACCAATACTTAAAACAGCCTCTCAAAAGAAGTCAGTCATAATTCAAACTTCTTTCTGCAAGGCTCTAAAAACTCACCTATTCAGATCCCACCTAAACCCAAAACTATAGTGGTCCTGTTGTTACTTACTGTTTCACTTCTAACTCATTCTTTTTTATTATAGTTGGATTTAGAAGCCCCTCAGCCCCAGATTGTTGCTTTCTTTGTTAGTGGCTACTTCTATGTAACCTGTTTTTACGTGAAGCACTCTTATTGTTGAAGTAGGAAATGTGACATACATACCACAATAATTAAATAAATAGGAACATAGGAAAAATTGTACAAATTCACATTTCTGTAAAGCTTACTCATGTTGACCACCTGTTCAAGAATCAGAAGTACAAATAGAAATAACCAACTAGCAGAGAAACTTCGAAAAGCTTTCAGGCTAAATATTAAGTATGGGCGGAAAATTCATTCCGCTCGCGGAATTTGCGAATTTTTGGCAATTTCGCGATCTGTGAATCGCGCAAAATTGCCAAAAAATCCGCAATTCGCGAGTTGGCGGATTTCTTGTTTGAGCTTCAAAAATACAATTTTGCGCGCACGGCATTGACTTACCATGATTCTGCGTTCGCTGATGAGTTTTCCTCCCTGTTCGCGTGCGCTACGAGATTTTGGTAGCTGGCCGAGCGACGCCACAATGGCGAACACGTCATTGCGACCCGAAACAGGAAAAAGGCATCGCGAGCAGGCTGGTTAAGTGGGAACAACATGTCCGCGACCGTTGCGACCGCATGCACAAGTTCTCGTTCCCGAACTGGTAAAAAAATCTCGCGAACTTGCAAAAATAAATTCACAAGCATGCGGAATTTGGCGGATTTTTGCTAATTGCGATTACGAATACGTGTGAATTCGCGCGAATTCGCTTATCGTGAATTCGCAAATTCCACCCATGCTTACTAAATATACTGTAGGAGACAATTTTTAGCTTTTTGCAATATTTGTTCAAGAGGAATATCTTAGAACAAAAGTTTCACTGAATAAAAGTATGAAGTCAAAATAAGAAATTGACTGTACCTTCATTTTTGAAAATGTTGGTCTTTGATGAGGTGTCCGGCACTTCATGTATTCTGACTGAAATGGGATTATTCTTTTGGGAGGGGTTATGAGAGAATATCTGCTCAACCTCTGGTAGTGATTGCACAAGAAACAGGTAATCCCTAGAGAAATGCATGCTAAGTTCATTTAGAACAAACCATTCTAAAGTAGAAATCACAAACACAATATAATTTCCAAACCAATTAAGAAAAACAGAGAAAGATTTAATAAGCAAAGATACCCCAAGATCATCAATGTAGGTTAAGGGAAAAAACCTAGAAATATGAATTTTTAAAGTTTTAAGGTAAAAATCACCTATAAATAATCATGCCCTATGGAAAGACACCAGATTGTGATGACAGGGACCTTGGTGCAATTTCAGACTGAACACCATGGAGCAGAGGTCAAATACACCAAGTGGGTTGTCCTAGTCAAAGGTTTGATCTTCATACTTAGTGTGTAACTCATGCAAAAGCTTCTTTTTGTCAGTGCTGAAGCCCCTCGCTCCACAGGGCAGGCTTTTGGGCACCAGGACTCTATCCGGTCATGTCTTCTTCAGGGTATGGTCCCCCTTAATCAGCTGGACCCTCTTGGAGTCAGCATTCCTTCTGCTCTTTGTGTCCCGGAAGCAGGTAAACAGAGGCCAACTATTGGACCCTTGAAGAGCAGTTCCTGTCTCTGGGTGCCAGCAGGATTCAGGGCTGCTTGAGTCATTGTGTAAGTATTCTTCTAGCAGAAGCCAAGAGTCAGAATTCTTCTACCAGCAAGGCCTTCCTCTTCTGATAGATGAATGTTCTGATGAGGTGCTGCTGCCAGATTTATCTTGTGTATGATTACTACCCAACCCTAACAATGTTCTCACTGTCCCAATACCTTCTTTTGCAGCACTTCCTATTTTCCGTACTGTAAAGTACCCAGAATCCACTGTTTCAATATGGCAGGTCTCAACTGCCACCAGTTAGGCCCGTCTTCAGCTTCTTGGCCACTCCAATACCCCACAGGGTCACAACTGGTTTTCCTTCCTACTGTGGTTCAGGCTGGACTGACTAGGAGGGTCCTGGGACAACCCCTTCCTGGCACCCCCAAGTCAAAAGAGATAGCAGTAAAGCTGTCATTTATTTTACCAACTATTTCTATCCTCTCTCAGTATGGTAGTGATCATCAGTTAACACCCATTGGCATTTATTGGGCCAAAGTTCATTCCACTGGTCTTTGAGATAGAGCCATTAACTCTTGCAACCAAGAATGTGAGTGTTGAGTGGTCGAACTGAGTTTAAGTCATTTCAGGTAGCCTAAAGTAGATTTTGACAATGCTGCATTCTGCTAAGTTCTCAAATTCTAATTTCACCATTAAGTTAGATTTTAAAAGCTAAGCATGATAGGCTATGACTTTGAAGTATTATTCTAGCTCTTTCCTAAGCAGAGGCGCAAAATAAATATTTTAATACCACCTAGAACTTAAATCTCTAGCCTGGTCCACATAGTAAAATAGCTTATGGGTTATATTTCACTAAACCCAATATGTAGTGTGCCCAATTTTTATATATTAGCCCTTGCCCTGTGGGCTTACAAGGCACATGTTAAGGGCAACTTATGAGTATATATTTATATATATTATATTTATTTATTTATTTTAAACTTGGCTACATGGCAAAGGCATTTTTTCCTGCCATGTGTCACTGCTGTGCATTTAAACTGCAGCCTACCCAGAGACACTTGTGTTACAGACAGAAACATATTTTTGTCAGACATGTAAATACACATTGCAGCCCACATTTGAAATTTAACTTGCCATGCCATTGTTGCACCATTTACAATGGACTTGAAGGTAAAATAAATAAGCAAAGTATGGAGTTTAAATATACAGCACAGTTTTTAGAGGCAAAGCGAAAGCCATTTAATAATGTTTAGAAAACATAAAATGAACAGATTTCTAAAGCTAGCAAATCTAGACATGCAAAAATTAAGGGACCATGACCAAAATGGGGTCATTGCATGTTCTAATTCGTAAAACCTGTTCACAACGTATGTCTGCTGTCCCATCAATAGTATCTGGTGAAACAAAACAAGCAGTGAGTAGGTCACTCCATTAATATTCCAGTCCTCCTAGAATGGCATTTTGGAATGTGATCCTCAGCCCAGTCATGTTCAGAAGTTTAAAATTAATTAAAAGTTTACTTTTCTTCACATACTCGATTTTTATCTGACTTCTAACGGAAGAGGATATATTGGAGCCGCTAAGCTGTGAAACTGTAAAAGAGGACAAATAAAAACCTTGAACAAAATGTAATGCAGCACCACATTACTATGTCCCCGTTCATCCATCCTGGCTGACAAATTTTATATCCCGATCACATTCTTGATGGCTGAAAGAGCACAAGAACATTTACTTAGCTGAGTCTCTGTTCTTTTTGTATTTGATCAGTAAAGAATGACCAAAAACAGCCATTTGCCACAAAGCCCAAAGCTCAAGGGAACACATTTATAGTTTTTAATTTAAAACCTTTACGTTTTAAGCTCTGATATAGGAATAATATTAACA
Organism: Lissotriton helveticus; assembly: GCF_964261635.1. NCBI lineage: Eukaryota > Metazoa > Chordata > Amphibia > Caudata > Salamandridae > Lissotriton > Lissotriton helveticus. The sequence goes on along the minus strand of NC_136068.1, from coordinate 869,210,059 downwards.
CTCATTGAACCTTGAATGCATAAATTTGCGGCAGAAAACTTTAACAACAAGAAAACTTTTCAATGAAAATAATATTGTCCTTCTCTTTGTTGCTTCCAATTTTGCAGGTCCGTGGGCTGTTAGGAACAGCAGCATAGACAGTGGGGAAATCGAAATTGGACGCCGAGTTACCCAAGAAGTTCCAGCAGGGGTGTTTTGGCGATCTCAAATCCACATAATTCAGCCGCAGTTCTTAAAGTTCAACATTTCTATGGGGAAAGATGCCCTTTTTGGGGTGTATATAAGAAGAGGACTGCCTCCATCTCATGCTCAGGTAATTCAAGAAGAAAGTATTGAATTATGTAGATTTTACAAAATGTTCCCCAACATATCAGTTGAGAACATTTATTGGAAATTTTCACAGCACCCTATCACTGTTGTGGTGTTCTGACTTTCTGTTGATGTAACCATACAGTTTTCATTGCATTGAATAGAGAATTCGGTGAGTTAAACACAGAAGACTTGTTTCATCTTTTATTGGGTCACATTTAATCTGGCAAAAATTTTGTATTGAATAAAGGTACATTTCTGCTGCATGTTGAATATTCTGTCTTCAAAATTTCGCCCCGCCTAAGACATTTGAATGAATGAATGAAATGAGATCTCTATAGCGCATTGCTACTTCAAGTAGTCTCCCGGCACTCTGCTCATGGGCAGCTTTTCGGGATTTACCAAGACCACTTATTCTAGAGTGAAAAGCCATGTTTTCAATCTTCTTTAGAGCAGGGAAATATAGTCCACTGAGAGTAACTGAAGAGGGAGCTTACTACATGCGGACAGCCCCAAATAAGAGAAGACAAATTTCCTTGCACTGGCAGAGAGAATGTTGGGGAACCTGGCCTGAAGGGTGATGGCTGATCGCAAGTTCCTAGTGGGGATGTAAAAGCTGATTCTTGCCCTTAGGTAGTGGGTACCTGTGTAATGGAGCACTTTGTAGACTAGTACCAGCTCTTTAAACTTCCTTATTGGAAGCAAGTGGAGATCACGAAAGTGAGGGGACCGGTGCGCTCTTGGAGGTAGGCTAAGAAGAATGCAAATGTTTAGTATAGTGCATCCGCCCCAATAATCCTAATTGAAGTTCTGTTGCCTGCTGCTCAGCCAGTATGTGAGGTCAATAGAATATTGAAAATGTTTATGTTTGGGTGTAGTCAGTGGGAGTGGATGTGCAGAGCAGCGAGGATGGTGTTCCTGGTAGGGCATTCTCTGTAACCTATAACTAAGTTAAATAAACTACATCTATAACCTACAAGGATCCAGCTTATTTGTTACTGCAGGCTGCTGTGCTCTGGAAAAACTGCAGTCTATTGTGATATGTGTTCACATTTAGACCCGGGTAGGAACACCACCATTTTACATGCTCATGTTTAGACTTAACATAATTTCTAGAAGGTTAACAGTTGATACACTCTTTGCTTGTGTTCTCGTACGGATAATGTTCCAAGAAATAGCATTGCTCACTTTTACACATCTTCATAGGCACAATATCAGAGCCTTGAACATTTTGTATGAAAGCTAAAGTTCACTGCAACAAAACGATGTTGTTTATTATTGTTCACTTGGCGACAGCTTTGACAGGATAAAATCTATAATGGCAGCCTGACTGGGACTTTGGAATGGCAAAATAGGTGATGTTTATTATATAAAAAACATCACTCCTTTGTTTAGTTAGAGAAGTATTTCGCTGGCACTATGAGGTCAACCCATACCAGAATTCCAGTCCAGCTGAATCCTATTTACCTCCTGCAAGGGATGCAGCTCAGCTTTCGACCAAGACGGGCTACCTGATGATGATTACCCACAGGTAACAAGGTAGTTAGATCACCCTACAGGGACACTGGCAGACTTCTTCAGCCCAGGCAGACTAGGACAGGTAGCGCTAGGTACAATTACAAAATACAACAGGACTGACATGCAAGCATATATTCTCTGTAACAGCACAATGGTTACATTGATTATCTTCTTCACCATTCTCATAAATGCTGAACCCACTATTCTGTTTCCTTCTATTGATTATGGCAGCACACATATTTTACACAAGAATCATAATGCTTCAATAGATATTGAAATGCCATGATGTGTTTTTCTTGTGTATCTCTTTGAGTATGCATGAGTTTCCATCTGAAAAGGTTCTAAATCTGTAAACAGGATTTCCTTCGGGAGTTAGGGTTGTCATGTTCTAAGGTTCCACATTCCACCTGCTACCTTGCCTGGTTAGGGGTACAGTTAGTGCACTGTGAGCTAGAAGGACTAAGGCCAACATATCCTCATAGTGTGGATAGAATCAGTCATGCACAGTTTTGATATGTATGTTGTCCAACAAACACATAGTTTTACTGTGAAAATGTAAGCCGTACAACATGATACCACCAATGTTCAAGCTTGGGTTCTTATTTGATGGTTTGCCCAAGTAGCTTTCTTCTAAATACCCAAAGACCCCATTTCACCCAATAACCTGAGACGTCTGTAGTGTTAGGGAAAAATCCTCCTCAGCTGAGCAGGTAAAGCCTAGGTATTCGATGTAAGTTATTTAAGCCTGAATCTTTCAAAAGATCATGCCACGGAGGTACCCTCTCTGATTTCCACATATTCAAATGACTAATACAGCACCAGTTGATACTCCAGTGAACTGCAGACATATATAATCATGGAGATACTACAACATGGGCCTCCCCTTACAAGGAAGAGACGTGACCCTTATAGTTGAGACCCATAAAGCATACAGTACAGAGGCATTCAATTTATGGGTTACATTCCCAGAAGTGAATGCACAAACAAGACTTTTTCATGCTTACATTCTAGCTGCAGCTCCTAAAAACTACACAGCTTATGAAGCACTAGAAATACAATCAACTTATGAAGAACATCAAAATTGGGTTGAAGTGGACCTGCCACACATAACAAACAATTTTAACCTGCATCCCCTCAGCAATGAGGGAGCAACATGGTCAGTCTTAGCCTGTTACACACCATACCCAGACATATCATATCTGACAGTAGCAGATCTACACATACTGTACCCAAGTCTGGTTAGAATATACAGATGTTTGACACAATATGTGATGCTAACAATCACAGTAAAACCTGCAAGGGTAGCTCAGGCTTCCAAACTTTAATCGGCTATGCCTGGAATTAGTCCAGTGTCCATAAATGCAGTTATGGGTAAAGTTACCATTACCTGGAAGGAAATTCCATTCTGGATTACACAAAAAACAAATCTGCTTGAGGCAGTGTTTCCACATATGGGACTTCAAGAAAAACATATACTTCTGACAATAAGTGTGCCAATGGGGATGGGTCCCCCTGTGGAAGACTGTGCCACTTTGCTTAACATTGTTGAGTATCCTCAATAATGTTAAGCAATATAAAATGGGTAGCAGCAGTATTGGCTATGTGCCAGCGACTCACACAGGTTTCTCCCAGAGACCAGGACAGATCATGTGAAACTGAAGAAGGATTCAGAATGCTCTTCTGACTTCATAATAAAAATGGAATACAAACCTAAACAGTCAAAGCCTCAATTTATAAAGAAGAAGGTAGAGGGCCTTAAACTCAAGCATGCCATGGATGTTGAGGGCACTGTTTCTAAACAAGGAGTGGGCTCTGACCATGCTGGACAGCATGGCAGAAGTCACAATAGTTCGCTTTAATCTAATGGCGTGTCAGGCGGCAGTAGTAGCTAGTGGCCACATCCAGGTGGAAACACCGGGCAGGAGACTGAGTGTCCCTAGTCAATTATATGAATTACAACTCCAAAATGGAACTGGATATGCTTCATACCATAAATGTTCTCTTTAGGGATAGCTTGCCATTCGGCAATGAGATTCTCTTGGCTGAAAAGGATTGGCCACCGGAGTTAGTTATGGATAGCACAAAAGGGGAAAACAAAGGTATTTTTACCCTTCTTCTCCGACCCCTTTCCAGATGCAGTTAAACATTTATACATGAAGGAGTGGGCCTTAGCTCAAGCTCCAGAGCTATACCGCTGCCATGTGAATTTGGATGATGGATCCCCTTAACAAGTCATAGCTGTGAGGTCCAACCCACATCCGCAAAGACAATACCTTATTAGACATGAGCTAGAAAACAGGTCAGGGAATTACTGTCGCAACTTGAATATCAAGATGTGATAGAAAGTTGGACCTCCCCTATGAATAATCCTGTGTTTCCAGTTATGAAACCAGGCCATTCCTATTGTTTAAAGTTAGATTACAAACACTTAAATGCTGCTACAAGCACAACCACTGTGGGAGATCCTGATTTAAGGCTACATATGGCTGCTATTAGTGGGAATATGGTGGAAGCTTGTGAGTGTAAACTCCACCATAGTGGTCATACTCGAGCACACTGTGTCCTTCAAACCCTCTCCTAACTGGGTGTCAGTGGTAAGACTAGTTGAGTGCCTGAAATTTTATTTTGAAACTAGAAGGCCAGCTGATAACATCATCCCTCAATTGTTGCTGGACTCTGACGCAGGCCTCAGGGGCCTTATTATGTATTTTTAACCTTTAGGTATAGCTGATGGAACTGAGGGGCTAGAGGTCTCATGTTGTACAGTGCTTGGTTACTAATGACCACATTGGGTAAAGAAGGGCAACGTTTATTTAGGTATCTGCCTCAAGTACTACCTATAGGGTCACAAGCTGACTTTGATGAATTTAAAGAAGCGATAACAAGATTAGAGACCCGTTTTGGCAAAGAAGAAAATCTTATTCTCCAAAGATATAAATTTTATAAGAATAAACAATTACCTGAGGAGAGCATTGATGAATTCGTGGCGAGATTGCGAGAGTTATCTATCAAATGTAACTTTGGCCAGATGGCTGACGAACTGATCAGAGACCAACTAGTTGTTCAAGCCAATAATAGAAAAGTGCAAGAACGTCTATGGGCAGCAAAGAACCCAAGTTTAAAAGATGCTATAGAACTTGCTAAGATTGTGGAAGAAAGCGAAAAGTGTATGAAGGAACTGCAGAAAGGTAGTTTGGAGACTAAAGTGGCAGAAATTTCACATAAGAGTATCCATAGCGAAAATAGTGACGATGAAGCTGCTGCCATCGCAATTGTCAGGAAGAAAGGTTATATCCTTCAGAAAAAGAACATACAACAAACTTCCTTTACCAAAAATAATCAAAAGATATGTTCTAGGTGTGGTAGCTTTTCCCATCCTTCTGATGGAAAATTTTGTTTTGCAAACAACAAGGAATGTCTAAAGTGTGGTAAGACGGGACATTTCGCTAAAATGTGTAGGAACAGAAACAATGCGAGGGTTACAGTTGTGAACGAGAGTGATGATTTGAGACGTGATGTCAACAAAATCCTGGTCCTGACTGACACTGTGTGCGCGTGTGATAATCAGAGAGGTATGCCTTTCAAGGATGACTTTGTTATTGATGGAAAAGTCATTACACTCATAGTAGATACAGGTTCAAAATGGACTATAATTCCTAATTCTCTGATGAAAAGTGTGTGGGGTGAAAGAGTGTTGAAAATGTGTGACATTTTCCCATCTGGGTACCAAGGGGAAAAAATTGATATACTGGGTTTCTTTGAAGCTGAAATTGGTTTCAAAGGAAGATTGGCGTGTGGTAAGATTTACATATCTGCAGATGGTCCGGCAATCTTAGGCCGTCACCACCAATATGATCTTCACATTGTGGTTGATCCTAGATCTGATAACCCCATTTCTATTGTTGAAACTCCATCCTTGGAGGTCATTTTAACTAAATATAAAAACGTTTTTAGAGATGAGTTGGGTGAACTCATTGGCTATTCGCATCGCATAGTCCTCAAGGACGGCAGCTCACCTGTACAACACAAAGTAAGGAGAGTGCCCTTTGCCCTGCGAGATGAGGTCAAGGCTACTCTTGAAGAGATGCTTCAAGGAGGAATCATTGAGCCCATTGAGGCGTCCCCTTGGGTTTCGCCCGTTGTGATCTCGCAGAAACCGGACAACAAGATCAGGTTCTGTGTGGATCTTCGTTCTCTTAACAAGTGTGTCGTGGCAGACGTGTTTCCCCTACCAAACATAGGAGAATTAGTATCAACCCTCAAAGGAGCAAGGTTCTTCAGTAAGTTAGACCTCAAACATGCTTATCATCAAATTTGTTTGGACGAAAGCTCTAAGCATTTAACTGCCTTTATCACCAGTGAGGGCACATTTCAATTTACCAGACTACCCTTTGGGCTAGTCTCAGCTGCTAGTGTGTTCCAGAGACTTGTTTCTGAAGTTTTTAAAGGTCTTGATAAAGTACTATATTTTCAAGACGATATCTTGATTTATGGTAATTCCCTACAGGAACACAACAATATTTTACAGGATGTGTTAATCAGAGTGGATGAGGCTGGTTTGACTCTAAGAAAAGAAAAGTGTGCTTTTTTATTGAGGGAAATTGAGTATTTAGGATTTTGTTTATCTGAAAAAGGTATTAAACCCAAGAAAAATTTACTCGAAGCCATTGAGTTAGCACCCTCCCCAGTTGACAAAGATCAGCTTCGGTCCTTTATGGGCTTGATCGAGTTTTACTCGAAATTCGTAAGAGACTTCTCATCCAAGACTGCTTCCCTGAGATCCTTACTCAAAAAAGGTGTAAAATTTAACTGGACCCCTGAACATGAGTCCTGCTTTAGACTTATCAAAGGAGAACTGAAATCGGCCAATGTTCTCACCCCTTTTGACACTGCTCGGTCTTCCATTCTCATGGTTGATGCCAGTGCCATTGGCCTTGGTGCGGTTCTCTTACAAAGGCATGGTAGCACTGAGAAAACCATTACTTTCGCGTCTAGACCTCTGTCCTCCTCTGAGTCTAACTACTCGGTAATAGAACGTGAGGCTCTTGCCGCAGTCTGGGGAACAAGTTACTTTCGAACTTATCTATGGGGTTACAAGTTTGTCCTGCGTACAGACCACAAACCCCTGTTAAATGTATTAGCTCCTGGTGGGGCTGGTAAAGGTTCCCCGAGATTGGCGAGACTGGCTTCCCGTTTGCAAGACTATCAGTGTGAGATAGAATTTGTCCATGGGTGGAGGAATGTCCAAGCGGACTGTCTGTCTAGACTTCCCATTCCCTCCACTGATTCCGACTCTGGAATCCCGTCTGATGATCTTGCAGTTGCTGTGATGGAGGATGTTTTGTTGGTGGGCGGTGGTTCGTTTTCTCGTGATGAATGGTCTAAAGGCATGGCTGAAGACTTGACCTTGAAGACTGTCATCGATCTTATTTCCAATGGTACTAGGAGGGAAAGTACTGTTGGTCCTTCAGTCAGACCCTTTCTAAAGATCTTGGACGAACTTTCTTTGGAGAGTAAAGATGTTTTGGTGCGAGGTGACCGTTTTGTCCCTCCCTTCTCATTAAGGAAAAGGATTTTAGACGTGGCTCATGAGGGGCACTTGGGTCAAAGTCTCACTCAACGCCGCGTCAAAATGAACTTTTGGTGGCCCTCTATCGACAATGATGCAGTGGATTGTGTTACGAAGTGTGGTTTCTGCAAGGAGGGGGAGAAACGCCTCAAGGTCTTGGGCTCTCAGTCTACGCAAAAAATTGCTTTTGAAAATACTCCCTGGCATAGTGTTTGCATTGATTTTATAGGACCTATGAATGAACTACCTATTGATTATCGTTTTGCAATTGTTTTAATCGACTGTTTCTCTAAATGGCTGTGTGTACAGTTTGTGAAGGAAATCACCACTGATGCCACCATTAAGTTTCTTAAAAGCACTTTTATCAATGAGGGGTACCCTTCTGTTCTCATTTCAGACAATGGGACTCAACTCACATCTTTGAAGATGACTGATTTTGTGAATGAGTGTGGTATCAGACATCAGAAGACCAGTCTTTACAATCCACAGGGCAATGGCATATGTGAAAGGGTGAATCGCCTGGTCAAGGGGGTAATTCAGATGTTTGTAGAATCTGGCTGTTTCTCTACAGAGCGTGTCCAGGAATTAGTCTGGGCTTACCGCTCCACACCCCATAAGACTGGTGAAAAGTCTCCCTTTGAACTTATGCGTGGTCGCACGCCCGTGGGCAAATTGACCCCCGCATGGTTGAAAAGTTCTAATAGCGATGTCCCTGTAATTCATGACAACATTTCCTTGCCCATTTCTGTTAGTGACCTGGTTAAGGTTAAGCCAGGAAGATTTGCGAAAGGCCTCAGCAAATTTAGGGGTCCCTACAAAGTCAAGAGGGTTTTTCCCCACTTCATTGTTCTGGCTAACGGTGAAAGTTGGAATTACCGGAGGGTGGCCCTCTACCAGAAACGCAAAGACTTTCCTTCTGATGATCTGCTCCCGGCTCATGGTGATGGTTGTAATGGATACTTACTGTCTTCTGGTAGCTCTACCCTGCCCATACCCTTGCCAATTGAACGGAGGGAGGTGGGTGGTGGTGATGCTTCTACCTCTATGCGTACATATCATAGGGGCCCTGTGGTTAATTCTGCTCCTGCTTCGCTTGTTTCTACTTCTGTTCCTGCTCCTGTCTCCTCTTCCTTGGCTGATGTTGGTTTAAGGAGCTCTCGCTCTCGTCGCCCTCCCACGTACCTGAATGACTATGTGCACTAGTATGTTTTCCTTTTATGTGTTTTCTTTCCTTGCAACGAGGGGAGATATGTTGTACAGTGCTTGGCTTCTTTCTCTGGCCAGCACTCTAGATCCTTTCCTAAGTTCTAGGTTCTGGAACGCTCCTTCGCCCTGTTGGCAGTTGGAGCTCTGGTTGGACTGGGGGCTGACCTACCTACATCTGTGCTGCAATAAAGCTCATGCTTTACTTACCTATTTGTGGAGTCATCTTCAATTACAACATCTCACATAACTAGTTTTCAGCCATAAAATGCATATCACTGAGAAAATAAAAAATGTTAGTAGCCTGTTTCTGCAGTGAGGGAACATTGATCAAAAATGCAGAGAACTGTATGTTGTTTTTACTAACCTGTAGGGTGGGGGCAGTGTCTTTACTATGTAGGGAAAGTTTTATTTGAACGCCACACTGACAGCAGAAATGGCTGTCCTTCAGTGTGAGGGCATTTTTGCAAGTAAGTAGAGTACGTTCCTATTGTAAAAAGTAAGTTGGATGCCTCCTGGTAGACTCTGGGCAGGGTGGCTGGTGCTGACTGCTATCGGTACTCTGACGGGTGCAGACGGGTTTGGCTTTGGCACACCTTGTGCACGCCAGGGGCGCATACACACAGCATCCCCAATTATAAGCATCTGACCTTGTGGACAGCTAGAGTGTGCACTGCCAAAAGAATCGCACCTCTAGCAGTACCTGTGTAGGAAAAATGTCTGACTTCCCAGAAAAAAACATTTTTAGCTGCTCCCAACCACCCTCAACTATGTTAATACACAGCCCTCAAGATGTGCAAAATAGTGAAAGTCCAAGCAAATTCAACACAGATAATTAAAATTCCTTTTAAAAAAAACGTTTAGCAATCCTGCACAAACTAGCAAAATGAACATAGAGCTGGCACGTCTGTGCAGGGCCTCTAGTTATAAGCATCTGGCCTTGTAGATAGCTAGAGCTTGCATTTCCAAAAAAAGGAGCCTATAGCTCTCCTCGTGTAGGAAAAATGGCCGACGTCCCAGAAAAAAGGTTTGTATCTTCTCCCAACCTTCCTCGATTATGTTGATACTCTGCCCTCAAGATGTGCAAATTAGTGCTAATGTAAACATTCAACACAGATAATTAAGATTACATTTTTTAAAACAGTTTGCGATCCTGTGCAAACTTGCAGAACGAAGCGATGAGCTCGTATGAGTATCCTAGCTATTTCACAAGCATTTTCTGCCTCCATTGAATAAAACAACAACCTAGAACACAAATTCTAAGGCTCTGATCCCTAAATTCTCATTGCCATGTTGGGTGCATTTAATCTCTATTGTGTAATATTGATTTATGTTGCCAAACATGCAGCTCTTAATAGTCTTCTGTTATATGTTTTTCTGTTTTTTTTTTAACATCATGCCCCTTGTTCCTTGTTCTCACCTCTGTAGCCTATCAATCAGAGAAAATCCCTATAGAGACTTGGCCTTTTTCTGTTCTTGAATGCTGTGTGGCGGTTCAATGGCATAAAAAAAAAAGATTTAAACAGGCCTTGAAATGCATAGCAGAGACTTTTGTTTTTTATACACATCATGAACAAATATGGTGAAACACAGGCAGAAGATGTGAATCACATTTAAGCCAACAAATACAATATGTACACTTTACTCTCAAATGCAAAATGTTTACTGTAGTTTGAAGTATCCAATTATTGAATCCATTTTGCACTTGTATTGGCTCAAAAGGCAAAAGATTATGTGAATCCCTTTCTTGAAGGGTTTCTAATATTTTTGGTTCCCTAAATAATTTTAAAATAATTTTTCAGGTTTTATAAAGAAAATAACTTCCTTACCATATATGAAGGGTGGCTATAAATGAGTAGTAATTATTTTGAAAAATTGGTTCTCTAAAGCACAGATTCAAACTCTGGTTTCCACAATTAACAACTAAGGGCCTGATCTACAGTTTGACGGACAGGTTACTCCTTCACGAACGTGATTGAAATCCTGTCTGACTTATAACAGCCGGGTCTGGTGGCACAGTGGATCAATGCATCCACTGTAGGGGCCTGTGTTCGACCTCATGGTCACAGGTTCTAATCCTGTCGGGTCCACTCAGCCTTTCATCCATCTGAGGTCGATAAAATGAGTACCATTGAGTTGGGTAACAATATACATCTGTTATTCAGTGCCTTGAGACCTTCGGGTGATGTGTGCGCTTTACAAATGTACATGTTATTATATTTTAAGGCACTTGCAATATAGTGAACGGGTATCTGTTACATTTGTGTTAGAGTACCAGTCCACCAAACTCTAAATTAGGCCCTAAGACTTTAGACTAAGAGCCCGATTCACAATGGTAAGTTTGCAAGTGTAGAACAACTCCTAAATTTCCTCTTTTTACTTATTCACCATTTCTGAGTGGAGGTTTACACCTAGATGTAGACTTAAAAGTCTGCGCCCTCTCAATGGTGGGTGGAGACTCCTATGACCGAACTTAGTCTAACGTTGTTAATAATATTGTAATATATTGTTTTTTTAAGTTCAAGTAGAATTTTATTAGAACAAACAAAATTGTTATTACAAAGAATGAAGTGAAATACATCATCATCAAAAAGGATAATAAACTAGGGTACCACAGTAAATATCATAAGATAAAGAATGCAGGGGGGGAAAAGGAAAAAGGAAAAAAAAAAGTAAATGAGGCTGGAAATGTAAAATATACACTATAAGAGGCTTTGTAACATGGGAAACAATGCGAATATATGCGGAAAATTAAATACTAGAGAAAAAGAAGGAACAAAAGGTAACTCAGGGGGGTTTCGAAACCTCTTGCTGAAATGGGGGTAAGTGAGAGGAACGTTTGGCACAAACATCCAGGTAAAGGGTGATAGGAAGCCATAACGCATGTCTTTTCGGGGCCAGGGTAAATTGTAATATATTGTTATTCATATTTTTCCACCTGTTTATAGAGATCTCCATCACCGGGATGGACATCTCTGTAGATAAAAGATAGAAAGAAGAGGTAGAGCTCTCCAGCTGTAGGGTTATGAATCGCATTTTGTAGTAATGCTACTAGAGAAGAACTTTACATACTCCAAAATGCCATTTGTGAATCCTGTTCAATGTCTCCAGCTGGTATTAATCAAAGATGTTAATGAGGGCCACACTGGGGGCTAGCTTGACAATGCCATGAATCAGTTAATAAAAGGGTTGGGCAAAAGATAGAACAACTTGCAGTGAATAAGCATATCAAATGAATTGGCAAATAAATGTACTTTTTTGTTCATTTGTACAAATGCCTGCAATATGCAGTAGTTGAGCTTCTTGTGGTTGTCACTTCATGTGGGTTTGTTCCAATTAAATCCCTCTATAACCTGCCCTCTGTGACGTCCTTGTTTTTGTTCCTCTAACCCAACTGGCTCAGCTGCTTCCATACAAAGGCTGTTTCTGAGATGCTGCTGCCCAGAAGCGGATATTGAGAGGCTTCTCATATCTGTAAAGGTTCAAGATAAAAAATAAATAAATACACTGTAGCTTTATCAGGACTCCATCGAGTATTGGCTTCACAGATGCTGCCTACAGATTGAAAGGAAACATCCCTTGCTCAAATTGAAGCAATGTTACTTTTCTCTAGCCACCCACATTCAGATTAACAACGAGACATGGCGATAAAACCAGGGAGATAGAAACCAATGTAGGACTAATGTCGGGCATCTGCCATTCATGAAATGAAACTGACCTAGCAGGGAGAATAAACACCCCCTGTCCTCTGCTGACACATGGAAATACCATTATTGGATTTTTGCGGTGGCAGACATATTACACATCTTTACTCAGCCCAGCAACAACAGTACGCTGCTCATTCCTAAATCTCATTATCTCCTGATGAGATTTAACATTTCACATATTCAGAGTTTGCGCGCTCCCAGGGATGCGATTGATAGTTCACCTTTGCAAAGGTAAATTCATTTCTTGCATCATGATAGGGGTAATTGAGGCTCACGGGTGCACATGCAAAGTGTTAACCTTTCTGGGAGCTGAGAGGAAGAGAGCTGTCTGTAGCCATTCCACAATTCCTCCCCAGCTTAGTCTGCCTACAGTATGAGAAATTAAGTGTTTCTAATAGCAGGAACCAGAGAAGCTGTTTAGAAAATCACATCTGGCCGCTGCTGCGCTTTCAATTTTGAAAGCAGCCAGACGTACCAGATGTACTTAATACAATTTCACTTCATGTTTTTATTAACTACATTTGTGACACATTTCTGTATTATTCACTTTTATTGTTCGTTGTCAGCGTGCCAGCACCAGATAACGTCAGATTGCAGCATGCGGCAACTAATAGGAAACATACTGCTTTAAAAGGAAAAACGACCTCTAGCCATTAAAGAATATTTTGATGCCTCTTAGGAAACAAAATTCGCTGCTTTGACTTTGGTTGAGTAGTAAATGCAGATCTTTGTTGTTGAAGTGGACTTTTTCTAACTGTTTTTTGTAGGATAAGCCTGCAGAGTTGGCGCACAGCGGCCTTCAGCTGCTGCTCGCGAACGCCTACGCTATCGCCATATGAAACTTGGATTTGGGAGAAAAGGCTGTTTTTAAGCTGCTTTATCTGTTGCGAAATGTTTGTGTTTGTTCAGAACAACTGCAGAAACTGCCCTAGCATCTAAGTTAAAAATTGACATTGCCCATAGGGGAGTCAGATAAAATTGGGAGAACCAGCTGAGCAGAATTGCCGGTTAGCGGCAATCAATGTTAGGTTTTGGTCTTTCTTTTTTTCTTTGTCAACCATCCATGGATGAAGCCCTAAGCAGGACTAAAAGCGCTCTCGCCACATAAAGGTACAGTCATATATTTACAAATGGAATGTTATCCAAGTCCTCCTTGCTCACTGACAGTTTATGTGTCTATGCCGGTACTGTTCAATGAGCCTAGTCGTCTTTTTATGATTTTTTTCAGTTGTATTAATCACTGGCATCAAGTTGCTTTGTGTGTGTGTGATTATTCTTCTGGGAGTCTGCTAGTAATATTATCTGTATTCTCTCATTTTCTGATCCATGGCGAAGAGAATCCTAACGGGCCATCCCACATAGGATACTGTGGTTCTTTTAATGCAAGTCTAGATGTCTTCATCTGTCTCTAAGAGATTCTGAATCAATTCCCCTCATAAATAAATACCAAGTTTGAAATACTTTGATCATTTCTAAAGATGGGGAAGAAGAGTCTGTGGGTGAATTTCAGGTTGAATCTCCTTGGCTGTATTTCCCTTGCGGGTTCTTGGCTCTTCTTAGAGTTAGTCTTCTCGTGAGTGAATTTTTATTATTATTTTTTCAAAATCTCAACATCCTATCGGCACCTGAAGTCTGATACATTCTACGTCTTTTTAATTGTCCTTTTGAATACACCTTTATTGGGATTTTACAAAGAAATTGAAATAAATATTTACAACTCATGTAATTGAAAAGTAATATAAGTATATACAAGAAGTATAAGAAGTATATACAAAAGTAAATCGGTAAGAAATAGAACACCGGAAATGGGGAGGAATAAAATACTATCCAAAACATTCAGCAGTGGGAAGCAGTGCAATAAGATTATCATTGAAGGGGAACCACAGAAATATGTCAGAAGGTCTTGTGCCTTCATTTAATGCATAATACTCCTTTGATGATTGTTGGGTTACAGGTTGTTAAAAGGCAAATGCTCCTACCTGTGTTGCTGGCACTGAACCGGTTTGTAACAGAGATTCCACAGACTTATTTCTATTATTACTTCGGAGAGTTGCAGTTTCCATTTAAAATCCAACCCAAATGATCCTGCTATGCTTTGTGTTCTAAAAACCATAATGGTAGGATACAACTCCAGTGGTCAAGAGCTCTTCTCACATTCAATTCCACCCATAGATCAGCTCATTCAGCACAGTCCACATACTAGGGATTGACATCCTATGCACACAGTAGCGGCTAGTATCTGAGCAAAGTGGTAGGTAGATGGGAACCCAGGACAGCCAACAAAATAAAAAAAAAGAATTAAAAAATAGTATCTTACCTGAATCCACGCTTCAGTCTGGCTCTGGCGCTCCGATCTGGATCCAATGATCCGATCTGGCTCCGTGCACAGTGGGCACAGGCTCCCAGAGTCCCCTGCAGCCAATCCTGATGCTGCATGTGGATTGGCCTGAGCACCATAGATTTGTGCTCCCAGGTAGTCTGGGAGCCTGTGTCTTCTCTCTCCAACCCTGCAACGCACCTAGGGTTGCAAAGAGCTTCAGTGCGCATGACGGTTTGGCCATCCTGAAATGATCGGCCAAACCCTCATTCACACTGATTACAGTGCAAAACACTCCTCCATCAGCCTGTTATCCCTGGCCCCGCCCCCACGCCTCAGCTCCGACAGCTAAAATAAAATAATAATGAACAAGCGATTATTATCATTTTATTTTACATTTTTTAACTGCTGGCAGGGGGTGACGCCCCTCCACCATAGCGTGTGAGCCCCCGCTGCATGTACAAGGACAATATCAGGGAGTCTTGCCTGACACTGAAGTCTCTGGGTCCAATAAGGGCCTTTCTTTGAAAATAATCAAATGTAAAGGCAGTGGAGATGCAGGCTCGGTTAGAGAGCTCCCCAGACAGTGGTCTTTCTGGAGAGGACGAGCAGTGACAGGTGTTCCACTTCAGGCTGAGCACCAGGCAGTCTATTGTCGGCATCTCAGATATTCTGGGGTCAAAATGTGCCAGTCCCTCGAAAGCTAAATTGTGTGTTCAATTGTAATACAATATAATATTTTGACATTTTGTATTGTGCTGATTTTCAAATAGAAACCCTGAATGTGGAGTGGAGAAGTGTGGCTCAATGGTTTGAGCGGCAGACACTGATGCAGAGGTCTTGCCCGGGACCAGGGTTCAACTCCCCGCCTCTGCGGGTCTTGGGCTAAAAATTCCACGGACCTGATCATTCTCACCTCGGTGCCTATTCCAATCATGGAGTCCCACTCTGCAACTCTGGGCAATAGCTTGCTTAATCTCCACAACGGCCCCCACAATGCTAAGGATGCCTGGCCTCCACCTCGGGGGTGCCCAGGAGTGGACACTTCACAGGGAAAGCCAGGATGGGTTCCACAGTGGTATTCGTACAAGCGCCTCGAGACCCTTGCGGGTGAGTAGTGCGCTATACAAGTATCAATTTACAATGTCTCTAAAATGTGGAGTGGTGTTGCAAAGTTTGAACTCAGAGTCTTGGCGGGTGGGGAGGTGGTGGGAGGGTGACCCGCTCCTCAAGGGGCCTCCATGAACTGTGTTTCAGGATCCTTTTCACAGGGTACCACAAACTGCAGTTTTAGCGACTTCAATTAAACAACAGGGAGCCGGCAATGCCGGTTAATTTGATATTTTATTAGACTTGAATTTGAAGGTCAGGTTTCCACGGTTCACAGGAAGTGAAAACGTTTCCGCATTCAAGAAGCTGTCTATCGAGAGAGGCATAAAATGTCCTAATGGCTGCGTAAAAGCAGCCCTGTCAATAAACAGCACAACAGCGCACTCCAAATTAGCCACTTGCCACTCGCAGAGCTTGGCCATAACATCTTCAGCGCGCATTTGCTCTCTCCGGTACTCCACTTTCAAAACATAAAATGTACCGATTTCCTTTTTTTCTTTCTGTTTCCCGCTGCAGCACGCTGCTTGCAAACAGAATGGCTTTGTTCCTGCCCTGCACTCTCTCCAGCTGATAGTTCCCACTTATTTCAAATAAAACATTACCGAATGAAACAAAATGAATAGAGACGCAGAATTGGTCGGTACTTGCCATATTCTTCCTTTCAAACGATGTATTAGCAAAGCATGCAGCATGAGTGCGAAAACTGTGCATAGTTTGCTTTAGCGTATTTACACAAAATGTTGTAAAATTATGCAAAATCATAGTATTTTACATCAAATGCAAGACCGACATTGGTGATATATTTTACTGCAAAATGCTTCCCTCCATCCATTTTGGATGCAAGGACGCATTTCAAACTAAAATATAGTGAGAAAAACACAAGCACTGCAAACAACAGCTGCTCGCGCTCTGTTGTTCACGTTGTTCCCATGCACTTGCATAACATTTTTACCATGAACAGCACGTAATTATGCAACGTGGTGTGATAGTATAGTTTTCTGTATTTCGCTTAGGAAGAATAGCACAAAGTTACAGGAATTATGTTAGATTACAATTAAATAATGCACATTTTGCCCAGGCCACTGTTTCATCTTGACACCTCAAAGGATTTTAAATCACTAAAATTGCTCAACATTGTTGTTTCAAGATTTTATGTTGTTGTTGCGATTGCCTTACTAGACTTGTAGAGTTTAGATATGACAGGCAAGGTCTAGATTTCGCTTTATGCAGTTATGGTACCAACAGTAATATTGTGGTTGAAGTGAGTGGATGATTCTGACTTAAAGTGGACCAATCAATAATCAATAACAATTCTGCACTGTCCCTTACCATAACCCATCCCCAGTTATAAATTGAAAAGAGCTGTATCCTCCGGTATGATACATGATTGCTCAATTATAAGTATCCGAGTGTTCCTGGAAACACATTTTCTAGATGCAGGAACAGCAGACCCAATTTTACTTGCTGGTAATTAAGGATAAAGATTGGGCTGCACGTACAGTCAGGTCCTGGTATGCCGCTCCCACCGACACAGGCAATGTTTAGAGGAGAGATTAAATCTTCCTCATGCCAGGCCACATCTTACCCCATCTTCCATTACCTCCTCATGCCCTTCTTCTAACCCCCAATGGCCACCATGCACCAGTCCACCTGCACGGATTTATCTCCTGCTCAGATCATGTAGCGAATGTGTGTGTTATACACTGAGGAATTGGTAATTCTATGCAGAATTGTAACAACACAATAATTTCCACATCTGTGGGTTTTCATTAATAATAGTTGTATATATGTGCATAGAGACTGGAAACAGTAATTCAGCAACCTGGTATCTCCCATTGTATACCCACTCAACTCATATTCAGACCTTAAATGGAATGAAAGGAATTCTACTTCATGTACCCACCCACCCACCCGCCCATGTTTGGGCAGCTGCGATCCATTTCGATCAATCAGATTGCTCAAGTTACAATGATACTGGCCAGGCAATCTAATGATATCATCCTGACTCAATTCTGGTATGAACATTTAGCTCAGTGTTTTCCTTTAAATTCAATTTTAGCATTTTTCCCATCATGTTGCTATTGTTTCTAAAGGGGTATAATCATCCACAGAGATCTCTTCTTTTTTATTGACCTTCTGGCAGCTCTTTCTTGAATTTTACCCTGGTCTTTATCATTGATCATATTGTAATTACTTACTGGTAATATTCTTTATCCAGAGCAATAGTCCTCCTCGTCACAGTCCTGAGAGATTAAGACAACCACCCTTCCTGAGACATTGCTATTTTAAAGTTTTTTTCACATTTACTACCCATAGTGCCTTAAGTAGTGTCACCCTCCATTCCAACCTCATGGTTTTGTCCTAGACTATGTATTGCTTCAGGAAAGTGTCATCGGCAGGGAGGAAAGTATTGAGGGTGGCTGTGAGGTAAATTCAGGACTCTGGGTAGGAGGACTACAGCACAGGGTAATGAAGATTACCAGTAAGTAATTACAGTTTTACCCATTCACCCATCCTCCCCATTACAGTCCTGACAAATTGAGTATGCATTCAATTATTCCACTTTCAATAACCAAAAAATACTTGTGTCACATATATAGTTGAAACACCTCACTGATTTTATTGTCAATATATTCTGACTGCTGTTTACTTCATAATAGACTTTAAGGCTTCTGAACAAATAGAAACTGCATTTTTTATCTGTACATCCAGACGGTAATGTTTTACGAAGGTTTCCACACTGGACCATGTTGCAGCCCTGCAAATTTCCAATAATGGGACCGCATTGGCCTCTGCCCAGAAGAAAGCAACTCTCCTCCCTGGTGAATCTGCACTGGATATTACTACTGGTGGGCCTACCCTGGATATTACTAGGATTAGGATTTTCTACTGATGGGCACGTTTGAATCACAGATTGCCGTGCCCAATGATTTAAAGTATATGTGTCACTTGCTTTGTGACCTGGACCATAGCAAATGAACAATGCCTCAGAACCACTAAAATACTTTGTCCTCTCTAAATAAATAATAAGAGCCCTGCTTACATCTAATACCAAGGAAGGAGAGGATTCAGAATTCGACTGAAACGTTGCAAGAACTACTTTATGAGAAGTCTAAAGTTGAGAGTGAATCTAGGTTTTAATTTAGGATCCAGTTATAATACTATTCTGGAAAGAATCTTGAGTAATGAAAGGATGATACAAAAGGACACTTATTTCTCCCATTCTTCATGCTGAGGTTTTAACTGCAGGAGGTACCCTTTTGCAATATGCCACTGGATTAGTGCTGATTCTGGTGGTTCAAAATGAGAACTCTGTAATCCCTATAAGAATGTGGGAAGATCCTAGAGAGGAAACATTGAAGTGGCAACAGGACTGTAGGCTCTAAAATGTCTCGATAACCTTTTTACATATGGACAGAGCTCTGTAGCCCCCCCCAAGGAATTCCTAAAACCTCGAATTACTGAACATGGCACTGACAGTGTTGATGGAAACAAGCCCAATTTGACACCATCTTTCAAGAAATCAAGGATTTTGAATTGGTTTTAAGAGACACTTAGCAAGTCTTGATCCATGCTCCATTTCTCAAAATTTCTCCAATGCTTATTGTAAGAAGATAACATCGAATGCTTTCTAGGCTCCTGAGTAGCTGTTACCAATGGTGTTCCGCAACTCAAAACTTGCAATCTTACCTTTTCAACATCCACTCCGTGAGCTGAAGGAGGCTTAGAGAGGTGTAGGGTAGCTCTGAGGAAATGGTTGCAAGAAAAGTTGGATACAAAGAGTTGCTGACATCTGAAGTGGTGACAAATCATGATCTTCGCATCCAGCGCAGGGATGTCAGGACAGCCAAAGTTTTGTCCTCCTGAATCTTTTTACGCACCTTCATTGGAGGGGAATGAGATTAAAGGAATATAGGAGACCCGTCGGCCAAAGAAACAAAATCACATCCATTCCCCAGGCTTCTTGGTTGTGATGCAGGAGAGCTTTGATTAGTAATGCAATCTGGTAAAGCCAGGGAAAGCTGACAATTGCTGTGGTCTGACCAAACTTCTCCTTTCTCAATTGGGAATTCACTGAGGATGATTGCAGATTGCGACTGAGGGCACCTGTGTGAAAATTGTTGTCTCCTTGAATATAGACTGCCCTTAAAGCAGAAAGTGAATTTAAGAACAAAATAAGAGTTCTTCGCTAACAGCACTAGAGATTTCATTGTTGTTCCACACTGATGATTTATATAACTCCTGGTGACTTGTTTATCTGTTCTGCTTACAACTGCTTTCTTGTGTATCAGATTGGAAAATTCTAAGAGGTGTTTCAGCATCACCACCAGCTCTTCAAATTCGATGACACAACGGCTTTGGGTTTGGACCAAGCCCCTGAATCATCGGACCATTTAGTAGATCCGCACTCAATTTGTTTTGCATGTGTTGTTATAGTTAAAGAAAATGGGGAGCGCAAATGAATTCCCTTCTGAAGATTTTTCTTCACCAGATACCACTGGAGATCTTGGACTTTTTGATGAGGTACTGGAACAAAAAACACAACGTTGGAGGAGGGTCTAAAGGGGAAAAGTTTAAAGACCTGGTTTGCACCCTATCCCCTGATCTAACTGGAAAAAACACACAGGGGTTGCTGATGGTCTGAAAAAGCTAAAGTTAGTCTGCTTTCTAGAGTGTAGTGTGTGTAGAAACTAGTCAGTGTGAGGAAAGAAATCCATCAGCCCACCTGTTGGCGGAGCTTCATCATCTGGGATTTTTTTGTAAACTGGTATCTACTAGGTTCCTCGCTTGTGGAATCATGAGGAAACCCTAGTATCAGATCCACTAGTGATGGAAAGCCAACAAACTGTGGTACTTGGTGCTGTATGGGAAAAGTTGCAGTGCTCAAAGAACTATGTGAAATGTGTTAATAATAAAGAGTGAAGTTTAAGATTGACTATCATGGTGCCAAAATACAAACTTTATTAGGGGGGTCACCATAATGACAACGTTAAAAGCAGAATGTGGATAGTGTGTAAACAAATATTACTATCAGTTGGTGGAATAAACTGGTCGACATGTTTCAGCCAATCATGGCTTTCTTCAGGACCTATTGATATAACACTACTGCAACTGTGAGGACAAAATATATTATATTCGCCCAAAGAACAAAGAGATACCAGTTTACAGAAAAATCCCAGATGACGAGGTACTGGAACAGTCATCCCATAGCCCTCTAAAACTGGTTGTCAATTGTCTAGAAGGTAAGACAGCAGAGGTTTTAAATGGTGATGATCTCATAGAGCTGCTGCTGTTGATGCCACTATTAGTTCTTGAATTCTCATCTAGAGCATGGCCATATTGTGTGAGTACCAGAAAATGTCAGATACTTCTTCAAAGAGATTCTTCTGTTGTCTGGAATGAATATTTGCAGTCATGCTTTTGGAGGTTGTGGTTGAGGTTGCTGAGACCATGACTACTCAGCCAAGGAGAGCTTTTCTTTTTACCTCCTTAACTCACTTTGTTTTGGATGAAGGACTTATTTGGTGCAGCTTTGAAAGGCTGTAATATGTTCTGTTTTTTTAGGAAGGTTGTTTAGTTCTTGCCCAAAGAGTTTCTGACCTTAAAAATGTACATGACAAACTAGGGATTTTTGTCCTACGTGATATTTCCAGGAATTTAACTAAAGATTCCTTCTTGCAGAAAAGGATGCTGCTGTATATTACCTGAGGACCATAAAGCATAAATCATTGTGTCCGTTTGCCAACAGTTCCATATTCACCAGATTAGCTGTGGCATCAGAGCCTTCCAGCAGACACTCAAAAAGTGCTTGAAATTTATAAGCACTATACGAGTTTATCCTTATCACAAATTAGCAACTGAATATGCACGTTTGTATTAGCTCTCCACTTTCTAACCCATGAACATCTGGCAAGGGACTTGGAGAAAATGTTCATTGAAATACTTTTAAATAATATTTTTATTCAAGAAAATGCGGTAAAAAAAATTATCAGTCCATTCCTTAGACAGTTTGTTTTCCAAAACACTAAGAAAGGGAAGATTATCATCTTTTTTTTAAAGCTGGATTGAGCAACAAATCTTCATCAGGCTATTGGGCTGAAGCATCGAACAACAAGGCGTCTCTGATGTGGACCAGTAGTCCCCTGCCCATGCTTCTCCTTCAGTACAGTATCCTGCTCTTCATCATCTGCATCCACCAGCGGTCTTTTAGCTGCTGAGACTTTAACCCCTTCCACGCTGATGACGAGCTGGGCTCGTCATGAGGTAGCCTCCTGGTACGCTGATGACGAGCCCAGCTCGTCATGTAAAGTGCGCTTTTTAAAATCGCCGCGTACGGCGAAAAAAGCCGCCGCACGCATGCGGTTAATTGCAGAGGAAACAGGATCTGCTATGATAGCCTGCAGATCAGAGTGAAATAAGGAGGCTATTTCTTCTTTTGCCTACCGCTCTGTACAGACCTGCCAATTCACTCGATGCCTCTGTGTGTCTCACGATTTTGGCTCCCTTCACACAGTCACCTGGAGAGGAGCAGAAATCAAATTGTGGAAGGGAAAATGAGCTTAAAAAAACCCATTCAAACAGTGGATTTCCAGCTTGTTTTTGGAGGCTCTAAGAAGCAGATGTCCATAAAAGGTGTTAACACACCCCAGGACGTCTGTGACAGCCTCGATGACCCCTTTTGTTTTTTAAGAAAGGAGTGGGGGGTGTGGTGAGGGGCAGAGTGCCTCTTCGCTCTTGGCAACAGGGCCTGCCCCCGCCAAGGCCAGGCCTCTGCCTCACATGGGGAAAATTAAGTTGGAAGGTATGGCTGTATGCATACATTTATATGTTGTTTTCCCAGCTATTGCACACTACTTTACAAAACCCCATTCCTGTTTGTTAGGTGTTTCTATAGTAATGAGATTTCATCTTGCAAGATCTCACCACTGTAAAGAGACCCTTCGGTGCACAAGACTGTTCCTCCTCTTCCTACATGCCATGGAGAGGATTTTAGTCTGTCCCACTCAGGGCAGAGATGCGGCGTGCTCTCATCTACACTTTTCTTCCCTGCATGAGAACAGAGAAGCACAGGGAACAGCATTCACCATGAAAAATGCTTGCTATCGCAAAATACCTAATTTTTAGGTAAGAACAATTTTAAAGGTAACAAAAAACTAGCCAGAAGTTTTGTACTAGTAGTTTATGTCTCCTACCTACTTCTCAAACTGTTTGACCATTTGTTTAGTCTCTGAGTGTTCTAAAGTTATTTTCAAATGTATACACCACTGCACATATATAATACTCAAGGAATCTTTTATAATTCAATATTCCATAAACTAGATATACTGCTGCATGCACTCTCATTTTTGGAGAATATGTGTACAGCCCCTACACAATGTCAGATTATTATGTGTGATACATGCATTCAGCAACATTTTAATGCCAAAGTCACACATGTAGCAGTGCAGTATTCTCCCAATGGGTCAATTGTCCTTTATTGGCAGACATATACATACCTGTATCCCTCAAGGTATATTCTGATTGAGGAGGTAGAGGAATACGTTTCAGATGTAAGCATAGTTTGCAGTCTAGTTAACAAGATACTCCAAGCCTACTTCTAAAAACTGTCAGTCCCTTCGCCATTCATACTACAGTGCATTTTGCGGGTATTTGGTTAAACTTTACTCCTTCACTGAGTGAGAGTGTTCATCCTAGAAGCTTCCTCCTACCACCCTGAAAAGAAGCATGGGATCCAGGCTGTAAGAAATTGGGTTGTTGGTTGACTAGGGAGTCAGCCCTGTTCAAGCCAACCCTAAATTAAACTGAGCTCAAACTTGTGGTAGCCTAGCACAGAGCAGCCGGGCTTAACTTAGAGGCAATGTGTAAAGTATTTGTGCAACACTTCAAACAGTAATATAGTGAAAACACCACACAAAAGGGGATCCCACACCAAGTTAGAAAAATAGAGTACCTTTCAAAAAATAATACAAGACCAAAATGACCAAAATTCAATTAGTACATGCAAAGATATTCAGTTTGAAAGATTTCAGTAAAAAACTAGCGCCAAATGTGAATATATTTGGTTGGGCCTGACCAGGACAAAGTCATAAGTTTAGAGCAGCAACAATGGAGCGCAGACCAGATACAGGGACCCAGTTAGGCCTGTTCAACAAAGTACCTTAAATCCTGGTTTGTGGAACGTTGCGAGGATCTGCATCAAAGATGTGTCGCACAGCTGAAGCGATGCATCATTTTCAAGGGGCAGTGAAGATGTGATGACAGAAGTGTACAGAAGAGTTGGGGGTCAGAGGTCCAATATTTATACCCAGTGCCTAAATTGAAGTTGGAAAAGCTTAGGGAGGTTCTTCACAAACCCCCTTAGAGTCAGGCTTCCCCTTCCTCACCTGTCCTGCCCCCAGCGTGTCTGGGTTCACAATAGACTAGTGACAGGCCCTTTGTGAGAGTGCTTAGGCGGGCCTTTGTGATGTACAAGAGTTGTAAGTAAGGAAGTGAGTGTTTTTTAAGCCCTCTGTCTTGTTCATTCTGCTCTTCATCTACAGGGTCTGATGCCCCTGAGAACTGTTTTTTATTGGTATATCACTAAGAGACACCTGAAGTAATCTTCTTTTAGAAAGGTGATAATACCCAGATTTTGGAAGACCGGTGTGGGGTTGTTACTCTTTCTCGGTTGCAGCTGCTAAGCTATGGAATACTCTGCCCACCCACATTACAAGTTTAACCTCTCATGCATAATTTTGTATGTAAATAAAAACCCAGCTTTTCTCTCTCCCATGATGTTATTATTTTAGGCTTTTTTCCATTGTATTTGTCTTATCACCAGTAGTAGCTCTTTAACACCTCTGGGTATAAGGGTGCTGTATAAATACAAAAATACAAAAATACAATAGGTGACAGCGCCTCCCCCTCATTAACTCAAAGGGGCCCATCATGCCAACACCTGTCTTCCCTTTGTCTCACTGTCTGGGGACAATTCACAAAGACAAACTGCCAGCTGCACCTAGTCATGTGGCCCAGGATCAGGCTGAAGGCACCAAAGGGTTAGGACAAGAAAATACCAACTTTTGAAAAGTGGCATTTCCGGAACTATGATTATAAATCTGACTTTAACATTAAGGAGAGCTTTTAATTACAATTCAATCCGTCTACCTGGTCCCAATTGAAAGTTACAGCTTATTAAATGTAATAAGAAAAATCCACTTTGCAGAAATGAAAAACGAATTGAAGAGTTTTTCACTACTAAGACATGTAAAACTTAAAAGTACATGTCCAACTTATTTTAATGCACCACACTCTGCCCTGCGGGCTGTTTAGGGCCTACTCTAGGGGTGACATATATGTATTAAAAAGTAAGCTTTGGGACTGGCAAAAGGTTTAATTTGCCAGGTTAAAATGGCAGTTTAAAACTGCACATACAGGCCGCTACGGAAGGCCTGAGACATGTTTAAATTGCAACTTAAGTGGGTGGCACAATCAGTGCTGTAGTCCTACTAGTGGTAACTGCAAACACAACAATGATGGACAGAATGTGGATCAATGTCACACATTCACCCCAGTCCAAAGATCTGGGCCCAAATCCATCGTTTTTCCACTCCACACCACCCTGGGTTAGACAATGGCGATATGCAAATCAGCACTGACCCTGTGCCCCATGGGAACAGTCCAGTCCGAACTACAAAAGCCATGTCCTTCCCAGAACAGAAACAAGCATCCGAGGACCGGCCCGGTTTCGAGGTAACACCTCTCTTCAGCCCGGCTAGCTTGATTCCAGTGGTGTGGAGTAACTGGGACTCACGTCTGAGCATCCCCAGTACACTTAGAGCGGTAACTGCAAACACAACAATGATGGACAGAATGTGGATCAATGTCACACATTCACCCCAGTCCAAATATCTAGGCCCAAATCCATCGTTTTTCCACTCCACACCACCCTGGGTTAGACAATGGCGATATGCAAATCAGCGCTGACCCTGTGCCCCATGGGAACAGTCCAGTCCGAACTACAAAAGCCATGTCCTTCCCAGAACAGAAACAAGCATCCGAGGACCGGCCCGGTTTCGAGGTAACACCTCTCTTCAGCCCGGCTAGCTTGATTCCAGTGGTGTGGAGTAACTGGGACTCACGTCAGAGCATCCCCAGTACACTTAGAGCGGTAACTGCAAACACAACAATGATGGACAGAATGTGGATCAATGTCACACATTCACCCCAGTCCAAAGATCTGGGTCCAAATCCATCGTTTTTCCACTCCACACCACCCTGGGTTGGACAATGGCGATATGCAAATCAGCGCTGACCCTGTGCCCCATGGGAACAGTCCAGTCCGAACTACAAAAGCCATGTCCTTCCCAGAACAGAAACAAGCATCCGAGGACCGGCCCGGTTTCGAGGTAACACCTCTCTTCAGCCCGGCTAGCTTGATTCCAGTGGTGTGGAGTAACTGGGACTCACGTCTGAGCATCCCCAGTACACTTAGAGCGGTAACTGCAAACACAACAATGATGGACAGAATGTGGATCAATGTCACACATTCACCCCAGTCCAAAGATCTGGGCCCAAATCCATCGTTTTTCCACTCCACACCACCCTGGGTTAGACAATGGCGATATGCAAATCAGCGCTGACCCAGTGCCCCATGGGAACAGTCCAGTCCGAACTACAAAAGCCATGTCCTTCCCAGAACAGAAACAAGCATCCGAGGACCGGCCCGTTTTCGAGGTAACACCTCTCTTCAGCCCGGCTAGCTTGATTCCAGTGGTGTGGAGTAACTGGGACTCACGTCTGAGCATCCCCAGTACACTTAGAGCAGTAACTGCAAACACAACAATGATGGACAGAATGTGGATCAATGTCACACATTCACCCCAGTCCAAAGATCTGGGCCCAAATCCATCGTTTTTCCACTCCACACCACCCTGGGTTAGACAATGGCGATATGCAAATCAGCGCTGACCCTGTGCCCCATGGGAACAGTCCAGTCCGAACTACAAAAGCCATGTCCTTCCCAGAACAGAAACAAGCATCCGAGGACCGGCCCGGTTTCGAGATAACACCTCTCTTCAGCCCGGCTAGCTTGATTCCAGTGGTGTGGAGTAACTGGGACTCACGTCTGAGCATCCCCAGTACACTTAGAGCAGTAACTGCAAACACAACAATGATGGACAGAATGTGGATCAATGTCACACATTCACCCCAGTCCAAAGATCTGGGCCCAAATCCATCGTTTTTCCACTCCACACCACCCTGGGTTAGACAATGGCGATATGCAAATCAGCGCTGACCCTGTGCCCCATGGGAACAGTCCAGTCCGAACTACAAAAGCCATGTCCTTCCCAGAACAGAAACAAGCATCCGAGGACCGGCCCGGTTTTGAGGTAACACCTCTCTTCAGCCCGGCTAGCTTGATTCCAGTGGTGTGGAGTAACTGGGACTCACGTCTGAGCATCCCCAGTACACTTAGAGCGGTAACTGCAAACACAACAATGATGGACAGAATGTGGATCAATGTCACACATTCACCCCAGTCCAAAGATCTGGGCCCAAATCCATCGTTTTTCCACTCCACACCACCCTGGGTTAGACAATGGTGATATGCAAATCAGCGCTGACCCTGTGCCCCATGGGAACAGTCCAGTCCGAACTACAGTTCGTTTTGTAGTTCGGACTGGACTGTTCCCATGGGGCACAGGGTCAGCGCTGATTTGCATATCGCCATTGTCTAACCCAGGGCGGTGTGGAGTGGAAAAACGATGGATTTGGGCCCAGATCTTTGGACTGGGGTGAATGTGTGACATTGATCCACATTCTGTCCATCATTGTTGTGTTTGCAGTTACTGCTCTAAGTGTACTGGGGATGCTCAGACGTGAGTCCCAGTTACTCCACACCACTGGAATCAAGCTAGCCGGGCTGAAGAAAGGTGTTACCTCGAAACTGGGCCGGTCCTCGGATGCTTGTTTCCGTTCCGGGAAGGACATGGCTTTTGTAGTTTGGACTGGACTGTTCCCATGGGGCACAGGGTCAGTGCTGATTTGCATATCACCATTGTCTAACCCAGGGTGGTGTGGAGTGGAAAAACGATGGATTTGGGCCCAGATCTTTGGACTGGGGTGAATGTGTGACATTGATCCACATTCTGTCCATCATTGTTGTGTTTGCAGTTACCGCTCTAAGTGTACTGGGGATGCTCAGACGTGAGTCCCAGTTACTCCACACCACTGGAATCAAGCTAGCTGGGCTGAAGAGAGGTGTTACCTCGAAACCGGGCCGGTCCTCGGATGCTTGTTTCCGTTCTGGGAAGGACATGGCTTTTGTAGTTCGGACTGGACTGTTCCCATGGGGCACAGGGTCAGCGCTGATTTGCATATCGCCATTGTCTAACCCAGGGTGGTGTGGAGTGGAAAAACAATGGATTTGGGCCCAGATCTTTGGACTGGGGTGAATGTGTGACATTGATCCGCATTCTGTCCATCATTGTTGTGTTTGCATTTACCGCTCTAAGTGTACTGGGGATGCTCAGACGTGAGTCCCAGTTACTCCACACCACTTGAATCAAGCTAGCCGGGCTGAAGAGAGGTGTTACCTCGAAACCGGGCCGGTCCTCGGATGCTTGTTTCCGTTCTGGGAAGGACATGGCTTTTGTAGTTCGGACTGGACTGTTCCCATGGGGCACAGGGTCAGCGCTGATTTGCATATCGCCCTTGTCTAACCCAGGGTGGTGTGGAGTGGAAAAACGATGGATTTGGGCCCAGATCTTTGGACTGGGGTGAATGTGTGACATTGATCCACATTCTGTCCATCATTGTTGTGTTTGCAGTTACCGCTCTAAGTGTACTGGGGATGCTCAGACGTGAGTCCCATTTGCTCCACACCACTGGAATCAAGCTAGCCGGGCTGAAGAGAAGTGTTACCTCGAAACCGGGCCGGTCCTCGGATGCTTGTTTCCGTTCTGGGAAGGACATGGCTTTTGTAGTTCGGACTGGACTGTTCCCATGGGGCACAGGGTCAGCGCTGATTTGCATATCGCCATTGTCTAACCCAGGGTGGTGTGGAGTGGAAAAACGATGGATTTGGGCCCACATCTTTGGACTGGGGTGAATGTGTGACATTGATCCACATTCTGTCCATCATTGTTGTGTTTGCAGTAGTCCTACTAGTAGCATTGAATTTACAGGTCGTGGTCACAGGTAGTACAGCCTTACTTGAGACTTACAAGTAAATATAGAAGGGGATTGGCTATTCAAAGAACAGTAGGAGAGCGTAAGAGGTTTTTTTCACTATTTTTAATGCATATTGCACTGAAAAATGAAGGGGTGAAAATAATATCCCGGCCCTTTCTTCGTTCCTTCTGCCTTATTTAAGGATACTCCGGAAGATATCCTTTTTGGTCTTCCTCCCGGTGGGACGTGTGCCTCAAAAGCAATGGAGATGTGAACAGGTATATAGTCTTGTTAATCAGACATTTAAAGGAATAGGGATATGAGGGGAGAACCAGCACCTTAAGTAAATCCTCCACCAGTGTTAACGCTACTAACTCTGTAAGGATCTTTCTATCCTCTATGTCTTCAACGCATCCCAGGATTTCTCTGCCCTCCTCCCTACCAACCCCACAACCAAAGTTGTAAGTAGGTAAGCCATGATCCTCCAGTAAAGAGGCTGGATGCTTTGCCTTCTAGCCCGCATGCTTCAGTCTCTTCCTCTGGTGGGTCAGGTTCCAGCTTCTTCTCTGTCCTTGGGTTCAGCGGAGGAGACCTTCTTGTCTCTGGAGTCATTTCCTCACAGTTTGTCCTTTTCTCGAGGTAGCACGAGTTTTGTTCCTCTCCTTCCCGCTGTCCCAGTGTTTGTTTATTGTTTTCCCACAAATCTTCTCCTACTCATCCGGTAGGGAAGGAACAAACTGTAATGGTTGCGTGTCGTTGATCACGTGACTCTGGGAGGGAGGGCAGTTTTCTGGAAAGTACGATACCGTAAAGAGATTGCTTTCCCACTTATGTTCCTTGTCCTGACGGCATGGCGGTCCTAGTTGGTCAGGCTGTGAAAGAAACAGAGGTGTAACAGTAGGGGGAATTGGACAACTTAATTTTCTAGTTCAGAAATCTCACGTAGGAGACTTGTCACATCATGACAAATATATTTGACAATTGGATGTAAGCCAATTCTACTATGTTTTAAGGTGTGAGCCCAAGCACTTTAGCACTGGTCATCAGTAATAAAGTGTGCAGAGTCCTCAAAGCCAACAAAAATGAGTTCAGAAAACAGGAGGGTGAAGGCAAAAGGTTTTGGGATAACTCTGCAGAGAGGGCCACGTCCACCACCTGCCATTTGAAGATATAAAAATAGCACTATTTTCTTAATTGCAAGAATTATGGCATGTGCGTTTGAAACTCTGTAGAAATGTATATAATCCTTATTTTATGGTATTTAATGGTACTCTAAAGACATATTTTGAATATTGCAGCATTTTTCCCCAACTGATCAATTTTATGCGCTGTATTGGTAAGCCAGTTCCCATTCCTCTGTATCATTTAGAGACACAATTATTGCCATATGTGATGCTGTTCATTAAATTCTTCATTTAAAACACCTTCATTATGAAAGACAATAACATTCAGATAGATAGATAGATAGATAGATATATAGATAGATAGATAGATAGATAGATAGATAGATAGATAGATAGATAGATAGATAGATAGATATAGAGCGCAACATTCCTCCATTAGGATATCACAGCACTGGGTAGCAGAACTCATGGTAGAGGTGATATTTGGGTGCTGTTGGATTGTCCAGTATTAAGTCTTAGGGAACAGATGAGTTTTGAGTTTCTTTCTGAATGCTAGGTAGTCAACCGTGCGGCGAAGATCTTGTGGTAATTCATTCTGATGCTTAGCCGCCAGATATGAGAAGGTACGACCTCCTGCCTTTATTTTCTTTGTACGTCTTGTCCTGGTTGCGCTTGGCTTGCGCTTGATAGCGTGACCTTAAGCACCTTGTCTGTGTGTAAAATTCAATTGTGTTCTGTAGGATTAAAGGCCCGCGTTGGTGCAGATGGATAGATAGATAGACAGACAGACAGACAGACAGACAGACAGACAGACAGACAGACAGACAGACAGACAGATAGATAGATAGATAGATAGATAGATAGATAGATAGATAGATAGATAGATAGATAGATAGATAGATAGATAGATAGATAGATAGATAGATAGATAGATAGATAGATAGATAGATAGATAGATTCACTAAGCAAATACTAAATCTTCAGGTCAAAAAATGATTATGTTCTGAATGTTACTAATCATCATACAAAAGACAATCAGTAATCCAGATGCCTAGAAACATGGTCTACATAACAGCGTTGACACTCTATAAATAGTTAATTCACCAGCATAACAAACATAATTAAAAAAGACATATTTGAGATGCGCACAGTTATTGACTAGATTAAGAAGTTAATCAGCTTTTCTTCCAAAGAAAGATATATCCAGGGTCTTCCCAAGTTCAGCGTTCTCAGATGTGTAGCTTTCTGTTCTTTTTGCTGTAGTATTTTGCATTATTGACGAGGTTTCTCACTTCGAGATTTTCCGGCAAGTAAACCGCATCACAGTAATAAGTGCAAAAAAGAACAAAAACAACTCTGAACTGTTAAGGATGCTTTGTAAATAAATGCTATACTTTTCACTTGCTAAATTCAGAATACATTTCTGCAGACTCTACCACAAGAGGGACGTTCGTAATTTGTGGCAATTAAATATCATACATATAAGTATTTATTGACAGTCACTTGGGAGATCTTGGGACAGTAGTGTATGGTGTAAAGGTGTGTGGAGGAGGGTATGTTGAAGGAGCTTGCCATAGCATGAATGTAGAAGCTACTGTCCCTTTGTGAACTGATGAGAGCTGCAGGTGTTTGTAAAATGGCACCTCAGTGTGCGCGTCAAGGACGCGAACCTCTGTCCAAGCCAGATTCAAAATTCGTATACATGAATGACGCTGTCCAAGAGAGGGCGAAAATATAACCCAGTAGCTGTGAGGGACAATGGTTTCTTCAATTCGAAGCAAGGTACAAGCGGACTCTACCAAACATCGGTAACATAGAGTAACCCACCTATTCAATTGTGCAGAGCTTTTTCCAAGCTAATGACATGACTGCCATCACATTTGTCCTACTAGTCAAGTTGTGCAGTCAGGGTCCGATGGGTCAGCTGCTTTTTAAGGCATAGACATAGCTGCCTTCACTTCCCAGACATGTAGAAGACCTCAGGGACATGGCAGATGATCAGTGTGGTCAGGGGATGTGGACAGGCTGGAGAGTATGTGGCGTAACGGCCGGAGCTGCCGACTTTGGCGCTGGTATTGGCTGAACATTCTGTGATTCTGGGCAAATCACTTAATCTTCCCGTACCTACCAATAATAAATGTGTCCTTGTGTAATGTAACTGGTGCTCCTGTAAAGCGCTCCAATACCTTCAAGTCTAGTTTACACTATATAAAACTGCAACAACAAAAAAGTGTAATCTCCACAGATGTGTAAAAGCTCGACTTCACTGCATGATGACCTACGTATCAGTTAGTTGCAACCTTTCATTTAATTGTCCTGCTGTATATCAGAAGGGATTGTATAAATGCCTAGATAACACTGACTGGACAATATCTTGCAAGTGTGTATGCACGTATTAGTCAGTGTGAAGCAAGGGAATGCTGTACATTACACAAGGGCTTGGAAGACGACCGTAGATTGTGTACATCGAGCGAGGGATACACAAATACATGTTGCTCACTTTTAGATGAAGGGACATTAAAAGTGGTTTTCCCAGATGCACACAATGTTGAACCTAGCCGAGGCCAGGATTTGAACCTGGGTCCTAAGGTTACAAAGGCAGCATCTACAGTTGCTAGGCAACACCACCTCCTCTTCTTTGGTCATTATAATGTAGCTCAAAGAAACCTTACGGACCGGTGATTTCTTTTTTGTTAACCCCTGTACAGCTCTGTTGAGAGACAGATGTTGCTCACTGAGAAGGCTATCTCCACAGACTCGTCTATGAAAGGCCCACCTGCCCCTGAAATCAAAGTGGTTATTGTTGTGAAAAGCCGCTCGCCCTGTGTGCTCTGCAATCCTGCTTGATAAACATCCCATTACCTTGTGCGCTGAGCTAAGGCAATCTTTTCTTCTGGTATGAAATTGTCTTTCACATCCATATGGTAACAAATACACTTCTGCTCCCCTTGTGACCCTTCATCAAATGTGGAGAAAAGACGGAATAACAAGTTGCCTGATTCACCCAGTAAGTACAGAAACGGGGAAACAGTAAATCTCTTTTTTTAAGAAGACAGTGCAATTGTGCTGTTTGAAATGTTGCAATACCGAGTAGAGCTTACTCTTCAGGGAGCCACAGATACTCAGAGATGTCTGCAATTCCCTCACTTTGAGAATAGGTTAAGGTACCAACAAACGGCACATGATGTATAAATCACTCCTAGTTATGCTCTGTTTAACAATGAGAAATGGAGATAAAGTAATTTGCCATAAAACACACAGTGTATCTAGCGAGTCAGCCGGGAGTCAAACTAACATTTTTCTTCCCTGCTCGGCTCTAAGTTGTTGATTGCTGCTTCTAGCACAGCTTGGTATTGCAGCAGGAGCCACAAACCACTATCAGCCATAAGAAAGGCATGCATTCGGTTTTCTTATTGTTTGGAGCATGGGTAGTTTTCCACTTGTACGTGTCCCAGCTGCAAAGAGTGAGTTCCAGCTACCAGCTTATTTCACATTAGAAAGTGAGCGCCTTAGGACATGCAGCACCATGGACAGCGCACATTGCAGAATGTCTCACGAGTGCTTCAAAATATCTGACCCCCGAGTCATCCTGCTGCTCCACATGTGTGGACTTGTCAGAATGCACTCTTTTGGGGGATGAGGTTGGTGCACTCTAGACCTCACTGCTCCCAAACCATCCAGGGGCTTCTAGGCTACTTTCCATTCATGAGCGGGATAAATCAGTACTGCCTGCGTGATTGAAGCGCTAGTGATGCCCAATCATTCTCGTTGAAATAGCTTTTTGGAGTCTCAAGTGGACGAGCGGCAGCCCGGCTTTCTCTTTCTTCTAAATGTAGAGAAGCGAGTTCATTTAATAGCGCTAGTGCATAACTTCAGGAGAATTAGTTAGTGCCTTTGAAATATTCCCTTTGTATCTGAACCCTACATTTTGTACTATCAAGTTGTAATAAAAGACATCGGGGCATATTATCAACAACTTGCGATTTTTATCGCTAAATGAGCTTAGCAATATTTTTTTATCGCTGAGCATCGCCGGATTTTATCGCAGAGATAACGTGCTGTTACCAACGTTTATCTCAAATGCGATAAAATATCCGTCGATAGCGGATCAATGCGTGAATATATTGCTGCGATATTCAGGAATTAAAGCCAATAGGGTCTTAACCTAAATATCCAACTCCCATTGGATATACAGGTTAAGAAGACATCTGAGCAGGCGTTAGTTTTTGGCGATATTCACGCTTAGCGTTTATTTTTTTATCGCTGTACCTGCATTGATAATAGGCGATAGCGATGTTAGCGACTGCTTTAAGTCGCTAACAGGTTGGGTACGGCCACTTTGCATGTCATTAGCGATAAATATCGCTGACATGCAAAGCGGGCCCCAAACCGCTCGCTATCGCCTACAAACTGACGCTAACTGCTGTTAGCGACAGCTTGCTAATAGGGCAATTAAATTATCGCCGCTTTAGCGGGAAAAAGTCCTGCTAAAGCGGAGATAAGGCACTTGATAATATGCCCCATCATTGGGTCCCATATGCTCTTCTCCTCCTTACTAGACAATGACATACTCTTCAGACACGATTAAACAATTCACCTATAAATTAAGACTCAATTAAGGACACATAAGTTAGCTATGTGTTTGTGACTCTCTTATCAGACTCTATCATGACCAAAGATATTGAATCTTAAGAACAAAGATAGGCATTCAACAAACAGTTCATGCATCTAAGTAAGATGGGCTGGACTTCAATGATACATCATACTTGGGCTACTAAACTCATTGCACTATCTCCTTCTTGCAGTACGACTTCATGGAACGCCTTGACGGAAAGGAGAAGTGGAGCGTGGTGGAGTCGCCAAGGGAACGGCGCAGCATTCAGACGC
This sequence comes from Lissotriton helveticus, assembly GCF_964261635.1. Lineage (NCBI taxonomy): Eukaryota > Metazoa > Chordata > Amphibia > Caudata > Salamandridae > Lissotriton > Lissotriton helveticus. Next base: position 869,175,160 of record NC_136068.1, on the reverse strand, counting down.
TCATTCAGAACGAGGCTGTGTTTGTTCAGTATCTGGACGTGGGCTTGTGGCACCTAGCATTTTACAATGATGGCAAAGACAAAGAGATTGTTTCGTTCAACACTGTGGTCCTGGGTATGTCATTCTTTATTATTTATTACTGAATTCCTTACTCCGCTCTATTTTAACCTTTCTGGCTAGGGATGTTTTTAAAACAAGTACAACAGTAACTGTTGCTTTATTTCTGAACTCATTATGTGTGGGTGTTACCAATTAATGTTCGGAATATGTTGCACCTTTGAGTTTTCAATAAAGATTATCTGACATTGCTTGAAGTACAAGGATGTCCTGTTCCCTTGTTTCTTGTTCATGTAATGCTGAGTGCATACATCATTTAATTGCCTTATACTGACACCTGTTGGGAATTGTTATTTTCTATACTCCACATCCATCCCAACGAGGTTTATGGGTTTACTCCTGTTGTTCTTACAGTTACTGTTCCCATAATGACATTTGATACAATCGCAAGTCTCGGATGCATCTTGAGGCCAAAAAGCATGCAATGTTATTCTGGTACTGCGTACGTTTTGCTCCATGGTCCTTTGGCAAGTCACGGGGTTGTGGTGATAAAAATCCCCTGGGTTTATCTTTGCCAGTCCTTCGAAAGGTTGGAGAGCATGAGCACATGGCAGGAGTCGGGCAGCTACATCACTACATTTTATAACAGACTCTGTTCTCTGCCTTGCAATTTTAACATACAAATCATTAGTGTCCAGTTAGTTACAGGAAAGTTAGTCATGATTAAAACTCCTAGAATACACCTGAACGCTCAGGTTCACAAACTTGTGCTTGTGATGGCAAGCAAGATGGCAGCTAAGGTTTCGTGTTTTGAAACACGGCCTTTGAGCATGGCTGTTGAAAAGTAAGTAAAAGTAAGATCATTTGTAAAGTGCTTGTTTACGCCTTGTTGGTGTCCCCCCACGCTGGACCAGATATCACATTCGAGGAGAGAGAAGAAGGGGCAGCAGACATCAGATCTGATTAATTTGAAAATGATTACTAAACAGCCATGTTTTCAGTTTCTTCCTAAAATCAATTTCATAGGGAGAATCTCCGAGGACACTGGGAAAATGGATTCCATAATTTAGCCGCTATGAAGGCAAAAGATTATGAGCATATGTATCAAATTCCGTTATTGCGATTTTCAAATAGCGATTTTTAGAGAATCGCTATTTGAGAATCGCAAAAAGGGATGTAACCAAAAATGTGCACATTTTTGGCCGTTCCTTGATATTCCTTAATTGCGATTAGCAACTTGCGAATCACAATTAAGGAATACCTTCCCGTTCATTTCTATGGGCCAGGACGCCCATAGGAATGAATGGGAAGACATTCTCAATTTCTGATTCGCAATTAGAGAATCGCAAATTGAGAACGCAAATTGAGAATGCAATTTCAAGGGAGCGAGAATGTCAAAGGGACACCCTATTGCACCACTTAAATGTGCATGTGGGCACATGTGGCACACATACATGCCCTAAGGGCATGTGTATGCACCACATAACACTTTGAAAAATGCAAAAAAGTGAATTTTTCAAAGAACTTGCAAATTAACACCAACTTGAAGTTGGTGGTAATTTGCGATTTGTTAAGGGGAAATCGCATAACTTGGGTGCTTTTTACATCGTATTTAAGAATTCGCAATTTGCAATTCCTTAAATGCTTTAGCAAAATATGGAATCACAAAATGTGCGATTCCCTATTTTAGGAGGGCCTTTGGGATGATACAGCCCAACAGGCTTTTTCCCGTTCGCAAATGGGCCGATTCATATGCCCCTGAGCTCCCATTCTCGCTTTCCTGATCTTGGGGATAGTTGCCAGATTGCATTAGAAGATCTGAGGTTCCGGTTTGGTACATAAGTTTGGACCAATGAGTGAAGCTAGCTGGGGCCCTGTTTATTTAGTTGCAACGGCATATGTATAGAACTTTACAGCTGATTCTTTTGGACACTGGAAGCCAGTGTAACTGGTTTAGGGTGCCAGATGTGGTGGATCTTTTGGGAAGATTCAGAATCAATCTAGCTGCTGCATTTTGAACGCGCACCCAGGTAAAGAACATTCTAGTTGAGAAGTAATGAGTGCGTGGACTATGGTTTTTTGAGATTTGGTAGAAATTAGATCAAGGGTTTTTCTCAGTGTTTTTAGGGTGCCAAAACATTTTCTGGCGGTTTTCCTGATTTGGTCTTCAAAGGAGAGTTTTGAATCGAAAACTACTCCCAGATTCTTGACCTTTTGTTTAGGGGCTGGGGGTTCCCCCAAAGACACTGGCCACCAAGCTGATGTCCATATTGAGGGCATTCTGCCAACCGGCAGAATCTCAGTTTTGTTGGAATTCAATTTTAGACAGTTGTTAGTCATCCAAGAGGCTGCGTCCGATAAGCAGGCCTTAAACCGATTGGCCGAGAAGCCGGTGGAATCGCACAGATTCACTACTAATTGGGTGTCGTCTACATACAACACCACTTGAACATTATGACTTGTAATGTGCCAGGGGTTTCATATACATATTAAACAAAGTAGGGCTCCGGATAGAGCCCTGGGGGACTCCTTTAGTGGAGTGGAACAGGTCCAATTCACAAGATTCAAGTGTAACTTGGAATGATCGACCCCGCAAGAAGAGACTAAACCATTCCAGGGCCTTACCTCTTATTCCAAAATCCTGAAGCCTCTGGATCAATATGTCATGTCACACCGTGTCGAAGGCTGTGCTCAGGTCGAGTAATGTCAGGCCGAGGGATAGCCCATGTCTGCATTCTTTCTCAGTGTTTCCTCTGCTAGGATGAGGGCAGACTCTGTAGAGTACATTGCCCTAAAACCGGATTGTGAGGGGTCTAGTAACTCTTAGGACTCTAGGAAACTAGTAAGACAGTTATTAGCCTGCTTCTCTAGTATTTTTGCCCCAAACAGGAGGGAAATATGTCTCAAGTTGAATGCATATGCATTCTAGCAACAATGCTGTAAAGTACATCATACAATGTATATTTGGTCTTACCACATTTAATAATAGCCGCAGTTTTCACCACAGTTTATGAGTTCATGTAAGCCTGTAACCTGTCTTTTATATGGATAATATATTTACTTATTTCAGGACGGCATTCGAGAACCAATCAAAAGCCATCGTCAACATATTGCTCTTGTCTTGGTTAATCACTTTGATGTAGCTCACTATATCAGATTGCAGAGCTTTGAGGATCTGACCGCGATATTAGAATCTTGCTGTGGGTGTTGGAATTTCTTTTTTCTCAGACTTCAATTTTCATTTAAATTATTTGTCCTGAAGCTGGTTCAAAATCCAATTTAACACTATTTTTTCTTCTTCGCTAAATCACAAAAGATTTTTAAGATGTAAATGCTTTTACACTATGGTAATACTTTTTAACTTGCTGTACTCATTTAAAAAGTCACTGGATTCTGCATGATTCTATTTATGACATTTAGGGCATCATTAAGATGGCTGGCGGACTTTGGCCATCATGACGGTAAAAGAGACTGCCCGCCATATGTGCGGGGGTCCCGAGGGTGACATTAGGATACGCCCGCCACACTGGCGGGCACATCCTGCATTTTTAACATTATGGTGGGCAGTGCTTTCAGCACCGCCCGCCGCAATGCCAAAACTGCACATGTAGGGGGGTACCATAGATACCCCCCATGTACCTCCAACATCCTGGGGGCCCACAACGGGCCCCCAGCCTCAAAATCTGCATGCCTTTCTGTGGCGGCGGCTCCCTCCAGCCTGCATCCTGCTTTGGATGGCAGTGTCTAGCAGACACCGCCACAATATGAAACCCTGTCTCGCCCGGTCGACTGGTCGACCGGGCAGTAAAGCGGCAAACGGTCTTCCCGTCTCCCGTGGCCCCCCCGCCATATTAGTATGGGGGGAAATGGGTGGCGTGCGGGCTAGGATGTAGGGCGGATCACCACCGCCATGCGGGCAGTAGCGATCCGCCCTACATCCTAATGGGCCCCTTAGTTTGTTGTTAATCCCTGGGCACATAGAAGAAGCGTCGGTTTCTATCAGCAGCCCTCACTCACTTTCCTGTGCAGAAAGTTTGTCTACTCAAATTTTAAGACACAGTGATGCTCTTGAACCTCACAAACATATTTGCACCTTTTCTTAGCTGCCAGCACCTCTTTAAAGATACTTGGCTTGCTTGTTTGATTCTGTTATACTGTACCCTCATTATATTCCATTTAGAATAATGTGCTTCTTCTTTTGCTGGTCTGAGTGTAACGTTTCTAGTGTGAGTTGCAAATGTTTTAACTTAGTTATGGAAGAAAGACATCTGTGGACACAAAATCCAAGATCATGGTTCACATATTCTGTAACTACTTGATTTATTTATTTATTTTTTATTTTAGGTTTTTATAGAGCGCGTAGTCACCCGCGAGTATCCCAGCGCTGAACCTAGGCCTCCTGAGGGATGAAGATGTTAAAGATTCAGGGAAAGAGTAGGGTTTTAAGGGACTTCCTGAATCTTAGGAGGTTTGGTTCTGCTCTGAGACTCGGGGGGAGCGCGTTCCATTTTTTTGCTGTGTTGACTGAGAAGCGGCGGCCGCCTGCGCGGGCCTTCTTCACCTTAGGGATCGTGATAAGGTTTCCATGTTCTGACCGAAGGGCTCTCGCAGGTCTGTAGGGTATGATCCAGTTGTTGAGGATTGGGGGGCCAGCGTTGTGCAGGACCTTATGGGCCAAGCAGAGGGCTTTAAAAGTTACTCTTTCCCTAATTGGGAGCCAGTGTAGTTTCCTCAGTGCGGGTTTGGCTGAGGTTCTGGCTGGGGTGTTCGTGAGTAATCGGGCTGCGGCATTCTGGGACTTTTGCAGTGTTTGAAGAGTGGATTCCGGTGCTCCGAGGTAAATGGCGTTACTGTAGTCCAGCCTCAATAAAATTAGGCCTTGAATCAGCAGAAGTCGGGACTGGAATGGTAATAGGGGGAGCACCTTTCTACATGATCTGAGTAGGCCATAGCAGATGCCGGCCGTTTTTCTTGCCTGTGTTCTAAAGGTGAGATCTATCTCTAGCCATACTCCCAGACTCTTAACCTCCGTCTTGGGGGTAGGGGGTTCACCCATACAGGCGGGCCAGATGCTGGGGGGAAGATTCATGGATTTGTGTCCTAGGAGCAGGATCTCTGTTTTTGATCCATTCAATTTCAGAGCTGAGTCACTCATCCATTGATGGACATTGGAGAGGCAGTCACGGAGATTGGAAGGCGATGGTGACTCCGAATGGTGAGACCAGTTCCTCCAGTGGGGCCATGTACACGTTAAACAACGTGGGGCTTAGTGATGAGCCCTGTGGCACACCACACCGGAGGGGGATGGAGGGGGAGCGACTTTCACCTTCCCAGACTTGAAAGGAGCGTCGGGAGAGAAAGGACGTGAGCCATTTCAACGCGCTGTCTTTCACTCCGATGTTATCTAGACGTTGGGTTAGGACCTGGTGACTGACCGTGTCAAAGGCTGCACTCAGGTCTAGGAGGACCACTGCCACTGATCCTCCTGTGTCGATGATTTCCCTGGTCTTCTCTACTGCTGCAAGGAGGGCGGTGTCAGTGCCCTGACCAGGTCTAAAGCCTGTCTGTGAGTTTTTAAGGAGATGATTAGTTTCTAGGAAGAGTGACAGCTTTTTATTTGCTAGCTTCTCGGCGACCTTCCCTATCCAGGGGAGGAGCGAGATAGGTCTATAATTGGATAGATCAGCTGGGTCCAGCGATGGTTTCTTGAGAAGCCCTTTTACGACTGCCTCCTTCCAGCTTAACGGAACTTCTCCTTGGGCAAGCGAGATGTTAATGAGGGCAGTGAGTTTGGGCGTTATGGTCCGGGTGATGTTTTTGACGAACCGTATGGGAACTGGGTCACTGGGGGCGCCACTCTTAGTAGATACCAGAGTTGCTGCCACTTCCTCTTCAGTGACTGGGCCGAACGACGCTAGGTAAGGCGTATCGGGTTTCCCGGGGGAAATCCCTGCTAAGGGGGATGAATCCTTAGCTTTCTCTGTGGTGTCGGGGTTGGTCGCAGGAAGGGAGGCCAGGATTTTTTTGATTTTTTCGTCGAAGAAGGTGGCCAGGGTGACGCATTTTTCTTCTGCTGCTTTGGGATCCATGGGCTTCTGCGGGGGGTCCGGTACGTGGAGGAGCTCTTTGAGAATAGAAAAAGTCTCCTTGGCTGAGCAAGAGGCATTTTTTATTTTTTCCTCCTAGAAGGTACCTTTTGCGTTTTGGAGGGCTTGTTTGTACGCTTTCATAGCTGTTTGGTAAGCGACTTTGTCCGTCGTCAATTTGTTGTTTCTCCACGTGCGTTCAGTCTTTTTACATTCCTTCCTTAATGCATTAAGGGGGGGTGTGTACCATGGAGCGGGGTTGATCCTTTTAACGTGTTTAAGAGAGCTGGTTAGTGGGATAAGATCGTTTAGGGGGTGAGTAAGCCAGCTGTTAAATTCTCTGTCAGCTGAGTTAGGGTCGGTAGAGAGAGGGCCAGCGGATTCCCGTATTTTCTGACCATATATGGACAGTGTGCATGTATATCATACTTTCTGTATTAGTTGATGGAAGATTGGCTTTTCACAGCAGAGGATGAACATGAAAAAGAAGTATGAAAGTGCTAGAAAGTATATAGACACAGGAATTTACAGCCATTTGCCAGGGCCATTCTGAAGCTGAAAACTCACGGAAACGTATTCCAAGAAAAGGCAGAAGTTTGGGGAAAAAAGAGACCATCCCTGAACTTTATTATGGTGTAAAAGAAGTGGGTTCTGCCAAGGATAAAGATATATATACTTAGGCACAATTTGGAAATTCCTACTTTTTTAAACAATATAGAAATTTAGAGCCAAAGATTGAAACCAACAAGAATAAAAACGTTGGAAATTTACTAAGTCCTTGGAGTGAATTTATTATGTTTTGTTTTAAAATTTCACTGATAGGTTCAATTAGAATCTTATACATAAGTAATGAACACAATATGCAATTATAATGTGGCAGTAAAATCGTAGCAATACACTACTCTCCATTTCAAAATGCATAAAATTCAGGAAGAAGAAAATCGATTCTGTGATGTTTTTTTTCAGGATAGCTTTTCTGGCTGCAAAAACAGCCGTACTCATAATGAGATCATTACATCTGACCTTTAAAAAAAAAATCGAACTAATTCATTGATTATTTTGAATGAGGACAGTCACTTGTAATGTCTTTGTAGATCTCTTTGCTCTTTTAGCTTTAACACCAATAACAATCCTCATCTGGGATCATTTTATGTAATTATCATAAAGCTTTATCTCACCTTAACTAATACGCTTCCGTTGTTACACTTGTTTTTCAGGTTTGCAACAAATATTGCATGTGTGTGTTTGCTGCTAGAAGTGCAAATTGAACACCTATCTAAAAAGTTATTAAAAATTGCAGATGGTTTATGAAGAAAATCTTCATGTACTTGCAAACTTTGAATTATTCATTACAGTTACCAAAGTGCTCTATCTAATAGTGCAACTAAAGCACAAAAGACAGATCGCCCCTTGCAATTCGGCAGACCTTTGCTGCTGCTGGCTTTACGTTTAATCTTGAAGAATTGATATATATAAATATATTATTTACCTACAAAAAAGTAGTAGGTGATGCAAAATATGTGGTGGCTAAAGAATCTGACTAGGAGTATATTAGGGTGCTATGATCCATCCCCAATTTCTGGCATTTTTTGGTCAATGGCTGGTTAGCAGCATCATTTATTCCACTTATTATTAGAACATTGTGCTACAAATTTGACACTTTAAGCTCTACTTCCTAGTGAGTTTCCCATAAAAAATTATACTCCCAGAGTAGTCCATACAGCGTCCACTCCTTTTTATTGCAGTATGCACTGAAAACCTTTTTAGACCAAAATAAGGGTAAGTGTATCTTATTTCAGTCCAGCTCGTTTCTTTATACCATTAATTTATTTACTCGATTCATTACTCAAAAATGAGATTGCCGCTAGAGAAGGCTATATGTTATTGCCATTCAAAGTAATCCCACTCTAAGTTTAATGAAAGGGTATGGACCCATGAACAGTGTCAGAGAGTATTGATAATGACAATGTTGTATGTTATCCTTAAGGTAGAAGTGTTAGCCTGGGATTCCTAGACCGCTAGAAAGCATTTAAATCAGTAGACAGTCATGTTTTTTGGGAATAACTTCTAGTGACCAGCATTTCATTGTTAGCATTGCATTGTTCTTTGTCCATGCATTGTCAGGCATTTATTATTATGCAAGAGCCAGTTACAGGCTTTAGGACTACCGTCTAGTTCTTTTAATCTGATTTTTGTGCCTGGGAAGTCCTCGTGTCTTTAAATATTTCCCCAGTTGTCATCCAAAGATTAAAGCATTAAGCATACCTCAGTACTGACGTTTTTTAGATGTGCTGTGACACATTCCTTAAGACCAGGCTGTCCTTTACCTGCATTAACAAAACGCTTATCACCATTTCTAAAATAGTCCTAAAAAAGTGAATGTGTTCCAGGAAAAATACATCTCCAACTTTTTCTGTAATTTTATTACAATGAAGCGTGTATGGTAGTTCTCATTTTGAAACTAGTTAGACGTGATCTTGAAATATTTTTAAAGTTAAGAATACTTTTGGTTTCGTTCAAGTATGTATAACATTATGCAAATATGTTTAATTCAGAGAATGTTTAGTTGGACTTGTCCACACAAGAAAAGCTAAAGGGCTGTTCCAAATTTCAATTTTCATGGGGAATTTATACCAAATTTAAAGGAGAAGAACCAGAACAAACTTTCGTGTCCAAGGTAGTCCGGTTCATTGACTGGTTAGGTCTAAATAATTTTATGACGTTTACAATTCAAAACATGTAGATGTCTTCTGCACAATATTTCAGAAATAGAAATTCGAAACGTAGCTTAAATAGTGATTGTGATTGTGAAGAACTGATCATTTTCGTTCTGGACACAATTTTTCAGTTTGTAGACCTGGAGTTGTTGTGCAAACAATATAGTAAACAGTTTCTGTTGGGAGGTGTCGGAGACGGGCAGAACTGGAACGATTCAAAGACCTTTGTTCCAAAATGCTGTCATTTTTCCTTATGATTTCAAAGTGTTTTTTAATTCGAGTCTGGGCAGTGCATCTGCGAGGCATGCTATATATAGGTATGGACTTGAAACGCCGCTAACTCTCTGCCCATATTTTTCATTGGCTTTTGTCATTGGTCTTTGTAAGCTGTGGCTTTTCATTGGTCAATAGGCTTAGTAGTTCCTCATTAGTACTGCCTTGTCTCTTCTTGTAACCTCCCATGGGGACTAGCCCTCTTATGTGTGTTGCTACTCTGTAGGCTTTATTTACAGACTCCAAGCACTATTTTGTTAAATAGTTTTCACCTGCCTGCTATTGCAGGCAAGACATGCTCTCTTCTAACGCTTTAGTTTTTTTTATAGCACAGCACGCCACAATGGCATCTGCGCCTTTGGTTTATTTGTGGCGCCAAATGCGAGCGCATGTTTTTTTCTCTATTTATTCTGGGTTTTTTCGTTTACAAGAGCATCTTGCTGCGCTTTCATGTTAATGGAGCCTGCACCCCTTTCTTTAGACGAGCTGAGTCTAAAGAAAGGTCCGCTGCTGTTATTAAAGTGAAACCGCGGTATGGGGCAAAAGCATTTTTTTGTCAACCTAACAAACAAATGTTTTTTTTGTAATAGCGCCCCACACCACGTTTTCACTTTGATGGCGGCCGAGCTTTTACTTTAATGGCGGCTGCTCCCCTTTCTTAAGACGCGGCTTGTCGAAAGAAAGGGGTGCAGCCACTATTAACATGAAAGCGCAGCATGAGGCGCTTTTAAAGAAAAATAAGTATTCGCATTGCAATAGGTCTCGCATTTGCGAGACTTTAAGCAATTGTCATTTACATTGCTTATAGTTCAATCTTTGTAAATGCGAGACCTGTTGCATTGCAAATGCTTGTTCCTTTTTGTGACGTATATTAGTTTTGAATCTTATTATTGTACCATCATTTCTCATATGTTTTTTTCACTGAATTTCCTAGAATACATAGCTATGTACTTTGGCCACCTTGCCCAGATAGAAAGAAGTATGTGTACCATTAACTTAACACTGAGGTAGCTGATCACATTTACATGTCAAAGAGCCTGCATCTTCTGTGCATGAATCTTTGCCAATCCAGATGACCATACGACTGCTGCGGCGTTAAATAAAGATGAATACCCAGTGTATGGCATTACTTTATGCACAAAGACACATGTCCTGGATGAGTTAGTGTGCCAAAGCTGTGCATAAAAATCCTCAATCGAGCCTTGGTACTACTGCAAAACAGGCAGATTAAACCCCCTCCGCATCACTACGAAGAGACACTAGCGAAGTAATCTGCCACTCGTGGGACTGCGGTTCACGACAAAGCCGGAGGTAATAGCTGTAATAGCCAGTCTGGGTTCTTGACAGGGCCACCGCAGTAATTGGATGGAAGTCCAGTGAGAAGAACATCATTTTCAGTCAGTTCAGAGGTTCTCTTGCACATGCCTATTATTCTAACGTCTACCAACAAGAGGCGCCACAAGGCGGGTACCTCTGCGCACTGTGATAAGAAAGTGGCAGTCAATTGTCGACCTTATTTTACACTAAATGCAGCCTTGGTCCAAGAATAAGCACCTCGGTGATCCTTGAAGCCGGACGAATGTCATGCTTCAAGGGGTTCATTTCATTCTCCTGATGTTTTTATAGAGCTGGCTCTTAATTCCACGTCTCTTTTGGAAAACGCACATTGGTTGTGGTGTCAAATGAAGAGCCCATTGAGAGAGCAACGCGCGGGGATGTGTACCTGGGCTGGGGTTCAGGGAGGAAGCATAAGAGCTCTAAAATCCATAGGGAAAATGTGAAATAACCACGCCGCTAATTGATTGGACTGTCTTTGTGCATTACACACAGGACTGATCATCATACTCTACCTTGACAACTGAGGCATGTTGGCATGTCGGGGGTGAGGATGTGAGTGTGGGGCCAACTACTCAAAAAAGTAATAATAATAAGTGCTTTGAATGTTATTAATTTATTGTTACTATTATTATTACTGGTTAATTATTATTGTTAATACAAATAATAATAATCCTTATTATTTTTGAAGTTTTCGAGTTCCTTGGGCTACTGGTACTTAGGCCCAGATGCATGAACCTAAAAACCGCTCGCAAAGGGGCAGATTCTCAGAATCTGCCCCTTCGCGACCGGTATTTTTGCATTTGGGATGCATCATCGCAAATGCAAAAATCGCAAATTGAGAATTCGCTAAATTGCGATTACTTGCATTTAAGGAATCTCAAATTGAGATTCCTTAAATGCAATGCATTAAAGTTAAAAAAATAGAAATTTCGCTAATAGGACTTGCAAATTACCCTGAAGTACAACTTCATGGTAATTTGCAAAAACTTAGAAAAATGCACTAAAGTGCATTTTTCAAAGTTTCATGTTGCGCACACACATGCCCTAAGGGCATGTGTGTGCGCAACATATGTGCACAGAACAATTTCAGGGGTGCAACAGGGTGTCCTTTGGACACCCCTGCACCCTTGAAATCGCATTCTCAATTTGTGATTCGCTAATTGCGATTCGCAAATTGAAAATTCTTCCCATTCATTCCTATGGGTCTCTAGGCCCATAGGAATGAATGGGGAGGTATTCCTTAATTGCGACTCGCAATTTGCGAATCGCAATTAAGGAATTTTAAGAAATCGCTATTCTTAAAGTGATTTCTTCTTGCATACCATTTTGCTATTCCTTATTAGCGATTCCTTATTTTTCGCTAATAAGGAATCGCAAAATGGATGCTTGATGCATCTGGGGGTTAATGCGATACTTAATATATATATATATATAATTAGGAATGACGACTGGCTGATCTACAGTCACAACATTTTGAATGTAGACTATAGTGTTGTTCAAACATCTTATCAGTGCCTATTTAGCTCAGCGAGCTGTCTTAGGGGTTCTAAGCATATCCATGACCAGCGGCCAAAACTGAATGTCTCGTACGTGTTTGGCAAGTTTTTGCTGGAACATCTTGGAAAGGGCTGTCACAACAGTTATGACCATGAAACAAGAGCTCTATATTTCACAGATGCTGGCAGATTGCTGATTATGAACATTCTGGAATGGATGCCTAGGTTATGTGCACTTAAGTGCCCATGTTTAGTGTCTATGATGCCACAAAATTGCCTCATGGGAATTGAGTCCTCTTTTTGAGCCAGGAAAGGCTTCTGGCATGAAGCTGCCTGGCATCCATCAAGTCCAGTCAGGGCATAAGACATTGTCCAGTTTTTGCAGTGTGGTCAGAGCAGCCAGCACTGGGTCTGACTAAGGTATCTTTCTTTCTCTTTTACCATTGACATTCAGTTTTAAAGTGGCTGCACATTGAAGGAATGCTAATATTTTGAAAGAAAATAACTTAGCTAGAGTAGATTGATTTGAGAATGCTTTCTACTTTTTCAAAAGCAAATACAAACTGGCTTCTTTTAGATCCTTTGAAATCTCTTGACATCCTTTACATTAAATTCATATTAGTGCAAGGAATTTTAAAATATAACTAATGATAATACCCTTAACAATATATAACAAATCAAAGTTTGCCACCTGTAAACATAAAAAAAATAGAATTAAGACATTTTCATAGACAACAATGGAGAACGCTTGTGTGTGTAGTTAATTTATGTGTACGAAACCATCATTTTAACCTTGACGAGAAGAGGTATTTTAACAATAGCAAAGCTTGTGAAAATGTATACTGAATTGTCAGTCAATGAACTCAGCCAACATCAACTCCTGTTTATAAATAAGGGCATTGCATTGGGAGCATGCTGTAAGTAAATTACAGTGATGCCTACAGGGTCATTAATAAGGAAGACCAGTCATGCAGATTTGTGTGGATCAATTCCACACTGGCTCAAGAGCTGCAGTAAGAGGAAGCAGTCTACAAAGGAAGGTTAAGCTTTCACAACCTACACTAAAGGTGTTATAATTAATCCTTTCCTTTCACACAGTGGCTCTTCACAAAAAAATAACATTAATGCAAGAAGGACATTCATTATGAGTTACTATTCATGATTTGGTCCACATTAGAAAGTCACTCTCAGCTCAGAACTGGGGTGCAACAGTCCATCAACCATTTCATCCTTCTATATTTATGGTGCATTAGTTACTTCATCTGCTGGTAACTACATTAAAGATGGAAGTGGCTACCACACAGAAGCAGAACTATGCAAATTGAGAGTACCTAAATTGCAAAAGATCTACCACTCATAGTGATTGAACGTGTCTTTAAAATGTAGGCCCTGCATTGGTATTGTAGTGAAAGGTCTCGCTGTTCTTGTGCACTTTGAAAACCACAGTTATCTCTGGTATCACCCTGATTGACAGTAGGCAACCATTGCTTCTCCATTTGATGAAATAATGCCAATTTAGGAGGCTAATATATAGAGTAAGATCCTTGGGAAGTGAAGGATCTGAAACTGTGGAACACCTTACCCCCACCTCTAAATGGAATCCATCTACCTTCAGTTCAAACATCTCCTGAAAATGAACCTTTCCAGCTGGCTCTCCCTGTAGTCCTACATCTGCATGAGAGTGGACAAAGAATGCCATATACAGGTTTAACCTACACATCTAGCTGGACTATAAGTTTAATGTTTTCTGATCTTTCATTGACATTTAGTTTCTTCTTCTCCGATTCAGCGATGGATGCTGGGATATTTCAAGCAAAAGACCTGAACTAGAATGTTGCTGAAGTGATTATGACAATTAATTCTTCTCTAAAACTGCGCTCTGGTGCTTGTTCTTAGTTTTCTTGTGAGCACATTAAAATTCTTCCTTGTGGATTGTCAGGTTTCTGAGTCTCATCTTTAGTCCGAAGCACAAAGGGGTGATAGAAGGACGAAGAAGGTAACATAAAAGGGTTAGGAATAAAGAGACATGTGCGATGGAGAAAAGGGTGCTAAGGTTGACAAATGCTTTAGGAAGATGAAGTACTAAAATGAGGAAGACTAACAAGAGAAATTTGGTGTGTAATCATTGGTATGCAGGTTACTGTGTTCTTCTGCCTTCCATTACACTTTTCTCTCTTTTTCTCCCCAATAAAAATGCTTGACAAATGGAAAGCCTTTTAAGGAGAATTCTGAAGCTGTTATAGGACTGGGGGATATAGCAAGTAAGTAAATTAAAATGTTCTAGAGTGTGTGAAAACCGAAGTGTCTTGGCACTAGCAAGCCGCAAAACAGCTTGAAGGTGGAACAACTGGGCTTACTTAGAAGCAGAGAGCAAAAGCCACGTTTCAGAGGCTTCCTAAAGCAGATAAGACTAAGTTTAGGTCTTAGATGCAAAGGCAGAGAGTTCCACAATTTGCTGGCTAAGAAAGAAAATCTCCTGCTACCCCAACTAGCCTTCTTTATTTTTGGGATGGTCTCATTGTTGGAAAAGGAGGAACTCAGGGGCCGATTAGAGTGAATCAACCACTGGCAGCCTGCCTTTGGGGGATTTACCGCAATTGTGCAGCCAAATTTCGCCTGCCAGATTTTTATGGCGGGCAGTGTGCGTGCGGGTTTGACTGTAGCAATCGTAACGATTGCTGCGGTCGGACCTCTCCCATCGTAAGAATGGTAGCAGTGCCTAGCAGGCACCATCCGCAAAATTACAATGCTGGATCCCCGCCAGACTTTTGATGGGGGTGAATTCACCATGGAAAGGCTGGTGGGGATGTACTTTGGGGGCCAGTTGCGGGCCACCCTTGTGCTGGGCGAGGTGGGTGTGCACTACATTTCACTGCACCAGGTAGTAGGCACTGCATGGTGCCTGCCACGTAGTGCAGGGAAATGCGCAACAGGCATATTGTTTTAATTGCGGCAGCAGTAACAGTTTTAAACACTTCTGAAGAAGAATTTGGTACAGGTCTTATTTTATCAGCAAAATATTGCATTTTTACTGAGGTTATAAGGGCTTTAATCTAATTGCAGACTCATGGCAATGAGAAGCAAATCCCACGTTTTTCCATGGCACCAGGTGCATTCTGATCCCCCAAATATCAGAACTTTTGGGAAGGACTAATAATTGCATAACATTTAGTTTATATAGTGGAGTACAAGACACATTGATGGGAATCTGTCTCATTCTCATTCCTGATGGAGAAATTGTAAAAGGAAGAGCTCCAGTCTCTTTCTCAGAGATGCCTGTTTATGTTCAAAAGAGATGGCAAGTCCACATGGAGTCATAAGACCACAAGAGACAACACTGCGATGTACTAGAGTTTGTGCTATAAATGTTGTACAAGCAAATACAAACTAGAATAATAAATCTGCAACGCACTGACAATAAGGAGCAAAGTGTAACATACTTTCAGGCAGATACAGACGTATATAAAAACCCATCACCAAAGCTCTGGGTCAACTTTTAAGAAGGTGGATTGCAATATGCTAGAACATCTCCATTGACGTGGGTATTATTCAATGCAGGTTGGAGGATTTGTCCATGGTTCACACATCTTCCTCTCCAGTAGGCTTTAGAGCTGTTTCATGACATATGTGGCAATGGATGTTAATTGACCAAAATACCATGGGGGCAGCGACATTATACATCATGTGATTTATGACCCTTGACCCCACCAGGTAGGTCGCTCCCCCTCCGCACAGCACCACCTGTGTCTCCCTGCCCCAGCTGCTGCTGCTGAGGAAGCTCGAGGTCCTCCACCATTCGCAGGCTATCACCTGCCCTTCATCCCTGGTGGCCAGTGGTAGGCCATAGGTAGGTTTGTTCATCCTCCGCTTTATTGCTTTTATTGTATTGCCTGTATTTTCATTGTTGTGTCTGTGACTGCTGTGGTCTGTCTTTCCCCATTGCCTGTACGTGGTCCGTGCCCCTTTTTCTTCCCTCTGTTCCCCTCGCTGTCCCCGTGCTCTCTCTGCCCGGTCTTTCCTTCTGTTCTTAGCTGCCCCTTTATTTCTAAGTTCTGTATTTTGCCTCTGTGCCACTAGTTTTCCGGTATTTCTGTGCCCTTTTGCCTTCTGTGCCACTCATTTTTCCCCTCGTTTTTGTGCCCCTTTTGCCTTCTGTTCCACTCATTTTTTGTGCCCTTCTGCCCTCTGTTCCACTCGTTTTTGTGCCCTTCCGCCCTCTGTGCCACTCGTTTCCCCCTCGTTTTTGTGCCCCTTTTGGCTTCTGTTCCACTCGTTTTTTGTGCCCTTCTACCTCTGTTCCACTCGTTTTTTTGTGCCCTTCTGCCCTCTGTGCCACTCGTTTTTCCCTCATTTCTGAGCCCCTTTTGCCTTCTGTTCCACTTGTTTTTGTGCCCTTTTGCCTTCTGTGCCACTTGTTTTTCCCTCGATTTTGTACCCCTTTTTCCTTCTGTTACCTTTGTTGTCCCTCACCGCCCTCACCCTCCCAGCTGCTCCTCCCTTCCACCTCCCTATATATGCTGGCCACTGGCATGCTGAAGGCGCGCCTAAGACAAGCCTGTCTGCGCCCGTACACGCCTAACCCACGCCCAGCGCCAGAACCCCTGGCCCCCGCAGCCGCCACGATGACCGCCCCCACAATGGTGCCAGCACTCTGCACACTCTTAACTCCGGACGGAGCCATACCTGCTTCAAGGCTGCCCCGAAACGCACACGCAGCCCCTTCACCTGCCGGAACTGCAGCTACACCAGCCTCAGAGCCGACGAACCACCCGCCAAGAAAGACCCCAACCACCTCCGATGCATACAACTGAACACCAGCTCCGCACGCAATCATGCCGTTGAGCTCTAGGACCTGCTCGCAAAACATCCCCGGACATCGCCTTCCTGACCTGGTTTAACGACTCCTCCGCACCCGACATCGCCATAGCCATCCCAGACGGCTACAAGATCACCCGCAGAGACCTCACCAACGGAGTCAGAGGAGGAATCGCCATCATCCACAAGAACAGCATCAGGGTCTCGACTAGCAGCGAAGACGCTTTCAGCACCACAGAACACATGCATTTCCAGATCCACACAGACCTTAACTCCACCCTCAGAGGCACCCTCATCTGCCGACCCCCCGGACCCTGCCCCAGTTCAGCGACTCCATCAGCGACTTGATCAGCACGCATGCCCTGACCTCAACCGACTTCATCCTCCATAGGCCCAAACTTTCACCTTGAGAACAACAACGACAACAACTCCACAACCCTGATCGATAACCTCGCCAACCTCGGACTGAAGCAACTCGCCACAACACCCACCCACTCCGCTGGCCACACGCTCAACCCCGTCTTCTCCTCAAGCCCGCACATCTCCGTCAGCCACACCACCGAACTCCTCTGGACCAACCACCGCTGCATCAACTTCGCCTTCCAGAAGCCCACCACACAACACCACACACAACAGATCCCCTGCCACTGCTGGAGCAAAATCACCGAAGACCAACTACACGCAAACCTCGCTCAGCCCACCCACCAAACCCTCCAACACCGATGACGCTGCCCACAGCCTCAGGCGCTGGATCGAGGACTGTGCCAACATCCTCGCCTGCTGAACAACCCCCCACAGAGACACCAGCAAGAGGGCCAGCTGGTTCACCCCAGAACTCCTTGCCTCTAAGCAAGCCTGGGACGACTCCTGGTGGCCGACGGCACTGGGGGCAGCCCGACACCCACCGACCACGCACGCAACCTGGGAATCATCCCCGACTCAACGCTCTCAATGACCAAGCAAGTCAACGCCGTCTCCTCCTCCTGCTTCAACACCCTCCGCATGCCACTGTGGCAGGCGCATCCTAATGCTAGCCACGGGACTCCTGCCCTTATGGCGGGCGGTCCCTTTCATCGGTAGGATGATGGGCGGACAAAGTCCGCCCGTCATCCTAATGACCCCCTATGTATCTAGGAATGCATGCAGTACAGAAATGTATATGGTGTTTTTATGACTTATCGCATTAACTGCATTCATGGTGCATTGTGTAATCAGCAGTCTGCATTTCTTACAATAAGAAATGCAGCAAATAGAACGACTGCGATAAGTAAAAACAAGAAATCTCTACAAATATTCTTTGGACATATATTTACTGTGATTATTCAAATGCTAGCCTTGTGAGACACTTGCTTTATTCTCCTGGGGACTTCAGTATCTAAGAAACAAACACAGTAAGCAGTCTCTTACCTGTTGGCAAATTTTCAAAAGTAGTCATTTAAAGTGTAAAAATGTTCTTTTGATGGGAGACGGTCTTCTAAATAAACATGACTATTTTTATATACCTTATCTTCCAGCTGGGAAAAAGTTGGTCTGGCAGGCAGCATCTTCACAATTATTTTGTCCTTTAAATTAACCAACCTGATGAGCTATGTAATAAAATGTTGTCTCTTAATGATCAACAGGAATGTGACAGCTCTACTATTAATTGTGAAGGGAACTCACATTTGCAAGTGTCAAAGGCTAGACAGTGGGCAGCCTTTTTTTTTTACAGGCTCCCAAGTGACCCATTCCAAAAGCCATCCTGGTTTTCTCTGGTGTAACACAAATTACAGATAGGGCCCCTTAAGAACAGTAGTGCCTGAGCAACCCTGTGGGATAAAAATAAAAGACACAAAAAATATCCAAGGGTCTGGGCCCCTATTGCCTGACAGTTCTTGACAGGCTGAGGTTTTGGATCTGGATAAGACCAGGCTAAGAGCAAGCAGGGCAGGAGAGGAGACTGAAGAACTGGGGCATAACCATAGTTGACAGGACTGAAGCATGGCTGGAGCTGTTGAAGTGCTGGACCAAGCGGGTAGAAATGTGAGCAGAAGTGAGAATGATTGGAGTACAGGCACGTTTCAGTTCTGTCCATGTAGTGGATGGCATGTGTAGTAAGTCACAGTGCAGAGGGTGTGAAATATAGAGGCTTCAGGGCAATGCTAGCCTACTTGCCGCAGAGGGCCTAGACCCACGGCAGGAGTGGACAGGGGGTGGATCATCTCTCTGCTGATAGTCATACATTGCTGCAGGAGAGATGGCAGTAAGAGCACATGCAAGCAAAATAGAGAATTAACCTACATGACATGCAGCTGCGAGAGGGTTGCTGGGCCACAAGTCAAGAGCTATGGCTAACCACAGCACGCAGAACAACTGCCCCAAGTGAGGCAGACAGTTAGACTCATTTGCTTCTATTTCTATTTATGCACAAGGAGTGCACAGTGACACGTCTTCATAGTGATGAGCAATGCTGATAGGATAGGTAGATGATGAGCCGGACTGATGAAGCTTGCATTTGTATTCTTGGCTTCACGTGTTCCTACCCAACCTATACATTACTTAGGGCCTGAATGTGACTTTGGAGGTGTGGGAGCAGACCGCCACGCCACTGTCCTGCTCCCACACTGCCAAAGCTGCCCACCTGCCTGACAGATTATGAGTTTTCTCATGTTCTGGTGGGCGGGCGTTGAGGCGGTCCCTTGGCAGTGCCTATAATGAATTTCCTGCTTTGCATGGACTGTGCAGTCCATGCTGTGCCGGAAAGCGGGCGCATGCACACAGGGGGGACACCACCATGAAAATGATGGCAGTGGGGAAACACATAATATACTTGGCAGTTGCGCAGATGTTCTGTCAATTATATTGCTTCCCTAGACTGCAGAGCCACCACCAGGGAACTTGGACCCCTGGCAGTTGCAGTGGTTCACTGGAGTACTGACCGCCGTACTCGTAATACGGTGGTCAGACCACTGGTGCGGCGGTCTTCAACTGCCACCCACCTCCACCGCAAGTTTGGTGCTCCCATGGACCACCAAACTCGTAAGCAGCCCCTTTAATGAATTTCACTATACACCATCATACTTCACCACCAAGTAACCAGGAAATGATACACTTGTTGCAATACATACCCCTTTGTTCCTGTTATGATTGAACATGGAGTCTATACTTGTAGTACGGTAGAAATCTGAATCATTTTCTTCACCAACTGAAGTGTCAGAAGGAAGTATGAAGGTAAAGACCAAGAGTGACAAGGCTAATTTCTCAGTGGTCTGCAGTGGTCTGGAAGACATTAATGGGTGATACTCTGAACATAAGAGGTCAAAAGTTGTACATCTGTAATAACTACGCCTGCCCTGCAGCTAGCATTAACATTATAAGGATGACACATGGATGAAGGTGGGGTTGACTACATTTGTGGGCATCTCTTGCCACGTTGGAGAGCTAGTGACCTGATATAACGATTCTACAATACTTTCTTCAGTTTCTCCTGTGACCCTCACTCCTTGGATTCACATTCACACCCCCAACTACTGCTGGCCCATTGTTCAAAACTAGATGCCTAAGCTTCCACACCCTGCTCACCTAGGTCAGTCATCTCTACACGACAACTTTTTTGTAATAAAGTATGCTTAAGCTCTCCAACATCAATACCCCCTTGGACAAAAGTGATAATAATGTAAAAAAGAAAACAAAACATATTTCTATATTTCATTCTACGTCCCACCCTAAGCTCGAACTGCTTCCTGGCATCGTGGCACTCTCCAGTGGGACGGCGAGTTCCTCCAGAGCCTGTGTTTCTGCATCTGAGCTTGTGAGCTACACAGACTAAACATGCGATTACTATTACTCGCCTTCTCCGAGTGTTGATCCTGCCAGTAGCCACTGATGTCCTGAACAGATCCCTACAGACACAAAAAATATTTTTTTCAAAAACATGAAAATATCCATATCCCAAATTATACATAGCCTTTGCACTCATCTTTTCAGTAGCCGCGACTTTTCCCTGTTGACTGCCCCAGTGCATTACTGTGTTATATTTCTGCTCAATCACTGTTCGTGGTATACATTTTGTTTGCAAAGAACTTTTAGTGAAAAGTAAGGAGTATAACTGAGACTAATCCTACGCAGGGCAACACAATAGGGGTGAAACTCATTTTGCTCTTCTGTTTTTTTCCAGATTCAGTCCAAGATTGTCCTCGGAACTGCCATGGAAATGGAGAATGTGTTTCTGGTGTTTGTCACTGTTTCCCGGGATTCCATGGTGCAGATTGTGCTAAAGGTATATTAGAACTAACATTAATTTGATTTTGCACTGCACGGTTAGCAGGTGTGGTGGAATCTTTCGCAAGCTGCCATTACATTACCAGTCCAAGAACATGCAGCAAAGTTTGATCAGGGGGCTTCCAAATTGTTGCTAGATCATGATTTTACGGATCTGGTAGCCATTCCTCATTATGTCGAAGCTTATGTTTTATAAGCCAGCGGCGAGGGCTGATATTGACTTAGGCTGACAAATGACAAACGAAAGTGGCCACAGAAGATGTAATTGCAGTACTCTCTGTAAAAACTGATACATTAGAAGACATCTCTTTGATGATCTTGCTTTCTGAGGAAGACTGAGCATTTCAGACCCGGCACGTCAATGTCCCCTTGGAGTCACTTCTATTTCACGCTGTATGTGCTCCACGTTCAACCAATATAAATAATTGAAGAGTTGCCCTGCTTAAACATATTAGAACTATAATAGGAAGCAGTTTTATATGCACCCTCCCCCAAAATCTGCCATGTTTTGTAGTGTGGTATGTATCACATATTTCTATCACCGTACTCACTTGTACTTTACATATCCTTGAAAAGTTGGCAGTGGAGTAAGTCCTCAGATGTTGGAAACTGTGACCTGCAGCTTTCACTAGATTTCAGGGCAGTTGTATTAAGGCAGTGACCAATATCTCCAGTGTGATTGCAGAAACTTTTCAAATTATTTTTGGTCAATGAAAGAATCTATATGTAGCTCCTGTTAAGAAGGTAATTGTTGTTGCTCGCACCTGTTAATTAGGTCTAAATAAACTTCTGATCCATTGTAAAATCTCTGCCTTGACAATTCCATTGAAAGCGTACAACCACAATATGGTGATATGCATGTGGAAAGAAAAAGGAGAGGGGACTCATTTGTGCCAGTGTTAGTAGGTCTGGTGGCTTAGTGGACTAATGCATATACTGTACGGTCCTGTGTTTGACTTCATGGTCACAGGTTCAAATCCCAGCGCGTCCACTCAGCCTTTCATCTTTCTGAGGCTTATATAATGATTACCATTGAGTTGGGTAGCCATAAACATCTGCTATTCGGTGTCAAGATACCCATGAATGGGTCATTTTTCACTGTAAAAATGTAGTGTATACATGTTGCGTTTTGGGCTGTTTCCTGTCATGGGCACTAGGCCTACCCACACAAGTGAGGTACCACTGTTATCAGAAAACTCCGGGGAACACGGGGTGGGTGGAATTTTGTGGATCCACACATATTCTAAAACTTTCCATCACATGAATGTGAAACAAATGTGTTTTCTTTTTTATAAAGTTTGAGGTTTGAAGGGGATCTGGGAAACAAAATGTAGCTGTGTTTTGGCTTATTTATGGGCCCCTTCCAGGAAAGTCCACAAACCCTGGGTACCTTTAAAATCTCTATGATTTTGTAAGAAAAGGGCCCAAATGTGGCGTGGATACCTTATATGGACAAAAAGTTACAGGGGCCTAATCGCAAACTACCCCAAATACCCAAAAAAGGCTTAGAACGGGGGGGGGGAAGGACTAGCAGCAAAAGGGTTAAGTAACTTGCCATAAATGGCTTTTTGCTGAACTGTAATAGAGAATGGGTATAACTGAGCCATACCTCTGCGTAACCAACTCTCTCTCTTTTGATGTGGAATTTGTAAAGTCTAAAAACTAAACACACCAAAACTGAGTAGAACAAATATATATATACACTCACGTCTTCCAATGACTAGAAAGACTACCTCAAAGTTCATCACTGTGCACTTTTTGTGAAAGATGACTTAGAGCTTCTACTTGCCTTCTACAGAATGCACAATACGCAACAATGTTAATATTCTGTTGTTATCTAATCTTGATAATTCACATGTGCATACTGAAAATATAATAACTCATGTGTGGTTTATGGGCATACATGCAAAACTTAGTCCTGTCTAACAATCCTCCCTATTCCATCACAGATACCCTACTAAAATATAATAGCCCGAGTCTTAGAAGAGCTCATGTAAATGTTTAAAAAAACAGGCAAAATCTGATTTTATTGACAGCACAACTTTCTGAAAACTTCTGTGAATTCCTAATGCACATCATTACAAATCAAAAGAAGCAAAAGGTCTGGGCATAAAAAAAACAAGATTCATATAGCAAAATCCTGTCTGCAGCAGCATTATTTCATGATTGCCAAGCAAAGATGCCATGGGATGCAACAGACGATTTCCAAGATGGCCACCATTTCTCCAGAATATGTAAATGCTCAGAGTGTGCTGAGAATTGTAGCTCACTGTATGATGGCTGGCTGGTAGTGCCTTCTCTGCCTATGCTCTGCCTCCCTTCAGACAGCGCCAGCATTCTATGATGATAGCCAACTATTCCTTGCCTGAAAGAAACTTAACACAAGCATGTTTGGAGAACTGTTGCCCGTCCCTCTACCTAAGCAAAAAGAGTAAGCAGTGTTACCAGCCCCAATTCCTGACATAACAATGCTCACCATGTAATTGCATTTTTATTTCAATAGTAGGTATGGTGGTACCTACTTTAGACCAAGCATTCTACCACAAAAATGAAATACCCGGGTAGTGTATGGTATTTTGCTATTGCAAAAAGTCACAACCAGTCCTTCCATGGATTGAGTGTTTGTATGGTCAAAATCATGAACATTAAGAATATTTTATTAAAGCCTTAGAGCCAGCTGTAGCAGGCTCTACCGGCCCTTAAACGCCCGCTCCAGCCTTTGGTTAGGGCATTTAACAAGGGAGCGGGCCTTTAATGGCCAGTAGAGCTCACTACGGAAGCCTCTAAGGCAGTTATATTATATGTTATTTCTATATATTTAGAGCAATTTCTCATTGTACCTAATAGCAGGTGGGATCTTGCTGTTGGATGCCCTTTTCTGCGATATAATAAGGCACCTAGTTACTCATAACTATTAACGAAGTTTGTAGGAGAATGAAACTGGCTGCTCGCTCCCTCGTAATTATCACGTACAACTACCGACTCATCATCAGATCCAATGCTTTCCTTTCACTCCCTGTTAATGTATAGAAAGCGTACAAAAAAGTATAAGAGAAAAGAAGGAATTTAAAAGCATGCCTCCAAGTTCAAGTGAAAGAAGATATTCACTTATCCAAAATAAGTTGAATTTTTCTTTTATTTATGGAAATTATATTATTGAGTCGTATATAACCAGCTTGTGGTTCTACAATGCAGTCCTAATAAAATCCAAGAAAACATTATAATATTTAAGAATTACCGTACATATTTATTAGGCCATGATAATTTACATAGAGGCCATTATGTTTGGCTCAAGGTGGGATTGTTTGTATCTACAGAATATTCTCAGAGCACACAAAATGATCTGTCTTGTTTTGGACCCAAAAACATTTTAAATGTGATTGTATTGGCGCAAATGAATAAGTAAACCTCAGTAAAGACTACCAAGTGCTTGACATTGCCTACTATTGAATTCCGTAAAGGATAAGGAGATAATTTAGCAGCAGCACCACCCCACTAAGGACTGTGGGAGAAGATGGAGCCAAAGAGAACTGAACACTCACACTCTTGAAAGTGCTGTAGCTCACTCTATCACCTCACACTGCACCTCAGTGTATTTTACTTGGACCTTTGAAGGATCTTGAATCGTGCCGAGAGGGTTCAGATATAAGGGACCCAATACAGTTATCCAATGAGGACCAGGAATTGGGTAACTGACCTATAGACTGTTGATTAAATTCATATATATAACTCTCAAGACTAAACTATACAAGTACAGGATTATAACAGCTAGACCATATTTCCTAAAGAAATTCAATCAAACCAAAATCATACAAACCAATAATTCAGTTAGGGCTATGCAGAATAGTAACTTTTGAATTTTCTGACTAGAGACCTCGCTTTTAGAATTCCCATCCCGCATTAATACTATACTGGAATGCACAATCAATCATTGGAGACAAGTCATAGAATACCAGAAACAGGAACTTGGATGGTTAGATTTTTATCAGAAAGTTAACAAGAGTAAATACATCAATATCAGGCATTTAAATTTAAGAGTACAGAATAATCAAATGAACCACTTTCAGGCCATCTATTACAAAGTTCGGAGAAGAACAGTTCAAGAAGGGGCAGGAACCATATCAGCTCAAAGGTTCGCACCCATTAAGAAAAGAGTCTGGAAATAGTGTGCACTGCGTATGCTTCAGCCCAATAAAGCCAGTAGAGTCCGCAAGAAACTAAAGCTGTCTCTCAGTCTGCAGAGAAACAAGATCTTCTGTGTGAAGGTGGCAAAAAAGTGTGGCCTACTGAACATCACTCCAATGTATGATATCATTTCTCAAGTTCTGGTTGACACTTCCTGAGTTACCTTATTTGCTCAGACCACTCGGTCCATTTTTCGGTTTTTATAGGGTGATTGTCATGCAGCATAAAGAAGACACATTTTATGGCAAAAAGGTGGTGATCATCATTTAAGCTGTTGAACCATTCAAAAATGTAAAGTTGTGAGCAATAGTCTTTTAGCAAAGGCACATGTTCCCAAAGTAACAAAATAGATGTGAAGAGCCTAGTATGTTTATGTGAACTCTCTCTATGAAACATAGTTTTATCTCGCATTGAAAATGTATGAGGCCGCATGAGAACAGAATCGACCAAGAGAAAAAAATGCAGGCCTAAATTCAATTTTTAGTTCATGAAATACACTATATAAATTAATGGAAAAACATATTATGTTCTAAGGTTTCTAAGACCTTATATGCTTTTATACAATGTATGTTACTTATAAAGCATTATAATTCATTAAAATTAGCTACATCTCAAAAGTATCAACTTATGAAATCATTTCAAAATATAAAATAATCAGATCGCTTCTAATTATTCTCATTAGTACATGTATAAGGAACATCCTGTAGAAGTTTCAAAGAAATTGGATTTATTATAAACGTGCAGCATCATATCTCTTTTTCTTGGTTGGTGCACACTTTAACATAAGCAAAAATTATGTTGAAAATAAACTCTTCAATAGACATTCGGAATGTTATCTAACCTACATACATCATTATTTAAATAAGAAAGGATAATGAAACCTCTGTAACTCGTGAATCATCACAATCACATTTCTATGACATGTTAAAAGAATACACCATTGTAATCTAGTAAATATGAACCTATGTTATTCAAACTAGCATATTCGTCTAATCTACACTATTCTGCATGCTTTTATGAAGAAATTGGATTTATTATAAACGTGCAGCATCGTATCTCTTTGTCTTGGTTGGTGAACACTTTAACATAAGCAAAAATTATGTTGAAAATAAACTCTTCAATAGACATTCGGAATGTTATCTAACCTCTCATACATCATTATTTAAAGAAGAAAGAATAATGAAAACCCTGTAACTCGTGAATCATCACATTCACATTTCTATTACATGTTAAAATAATACACCATTGTAATCTAGTAAATATGAACCTATGTTACTCAAACTAGCATATTCGTCTAATCTATCTACACTATTCTGCATGCTTTTATGATCCAGTAACTAAGTCTTTTTATGATCTATTTCTGAAGATTCTCCAACGTACACGTGAGCACACGTAGTGCACGTTTATCGATATTCTCAAAAACTGTGTCAAAATCAGTTTTATGTGTCAATTAAAGGATTCAGCATTTTTTTACTTCATCACAAATACACCCACTCACTCACCTTCCGTAGACACACACAAACTCACATTTACACATTAATATACACACACTCAGTGTTGCGCACAATAACTATTTTTTTTCCTCACGGACAAATTCTCATATAGACATCACATAAAATAGACTCACAAGCTAGATTGTAAATCTATTTAGCATGTCTGTGGATTGCATGACAATTACCTGCCACTAGTGAAGAATCATCATACTAAAGATATAAGGAGAAAGCAGGTGCAGGTAATGTTTTAGTTGGGCTGTCGAAAATTACACAGAATTACAAAAAAGCAAATCAGTAATGTCATGCTATAGTTTCGTGTGAAATTCGTCCTTCTGTCAGTTTATGACACAAGGGCACATTTAAAGCAAAGCACGTTGCGTGCTGTTGTTCCTATGTGTGTGCTGTAAATGTTTACCATGAATTATGTCATTCCCAGAAAATATTTACAGCAAATGGCACATAATGGCAAACTTTTAGTAAATTTGATGTACCCAGCATATCACAAAATTCCCATAATTACGCATGTTACGTCAGTGTGATTTACATTTCTGCCAGGCCTACTTATTAGCTCCCTCCTAAGCCTGGGCAAACACAGCTCCATTCATAATATAACATATTTGCCCATAGTTTATGATCCAAGGATGAAAAACTGCATCCTCCTAACGTGGATCATTTAATTAGTGCTGGATTTAAAAGACCGGTGCCAGCGCTCCAGCACTCGCAAGAGATAATTACTGCTTTTCGAAGAAGTATATTTTTCTTAGGATAGGTAAGACAAGTACCATACAGGTTATTATGATTGTTGCAAATACGTTGAAATAAGACACAATTCTTAACATCAATCGAGTCAACATTGCCTCTAGCATCTTTAGAACGTGGTTTGTTCTGCTGGAGAAGTTATTTAATCCCATTCCATTATTATTAAAAATGTGAAGCCTACAGATTATTTTGTTAGTTATGACTAGGTAGAGACAGGTTGAATAATTGCGGCTGGACTTTCTAATAGAGCTCATGACTCACCTGTTTCGTTAAAAGAGGACAGACTCTCAATGTGACCCCTAATTGACCTCCCACACTACTACACTAGAGAACTGATTAAAGGAAAATCACCATGATATCAATTGGCAAAGTCTTAATTTACTCTCCAGTGTAGTATAGGAACACTTCAAGAAGCAAAGGTATTCAAAAAATGAAAATCCAAACCCTTAAATTTTTTAAAGAGCAAAAATTAACTATCAAAAAGATTTTCTAAAAATAATAATAAAAGGATAAAAGAAAGGTGAAGAAATATGTCTATATTTCTTCACTTTTCTTGATTTATTTTGGGCTAAATAAAACTCCGCCAATTTACATATCAATGTTATAAGCCGGAATGAGAAATTCACCCCAAAGCATAGCCTTTTGCTAAAGTTTCCATAAAAAAGGCAGCAGCACAACAGGATTATTTTATAAAGACGCCCCAGCATATAAAGAATGTTCACTGTAATTAGTTCGTTTTGTGCAGAGTCATTTACTTTGGTTGATAGATGTAGATTGACCATGATGAAGGAGGCTGCAATATCATGGATGAATCAGGACAAAACTTAACAAAAGCAATGGCTTGTCACAGATTCTTTGAAACATTACAGAATGAACAAATGGTTTGGCTCCCAGAAGTCTCTTAAGGCTTGGGGAGAGGGGCCCATAGAAGCTATTCTGGCACTGGATTGGGCTGCCAAGGGCCTCTGGTGGCTCAGGGAGGGTGCTGTGCATCCCCCTCCCCATACAAACTGTTTCCTGCCCTGGTGTTGGGCTCCCCAGTTCCTCTACAGGCACAGTGAGGGGGGCACACTGCTCCCTACCCTTCATTAATCAGCCCCTGGGGTAGAGTATTAGGTACTTTTTTCTCTTTTATTTAGATCCTGCAAGAGTCTGGTAGTATTGCAGCATTGTTTGACATTTTGTTTCCTTTTTGTTCCCATGGAGGTCACTCTGGGTCCCTTCCATGGGGCATAAGGGGTCAGGTTATTCATACCTGCCCCCTTTTATTATTATTTTTAACTACTGGACAAAGAACTAAGTGTCTGAGTTCTGTAATGGCTGTCAGCAAAGTTTTTCATATGTTTCTGGCAGTCAATAAGAGTGCGCTCTCTCGCAGGAGTCTGACTCCTGCAGGACTGAAATGGCCCAAGGGAAATAAAATTCCCTGGGCCAATCAGAATGCTCTGTTTTAAGATTGGTGTTCCCATAAGAGTCTCTCGAGACTCTTCCAAGCTCCAACTGCCAAAATATACAATTATATTTGATCCAAAAATACAGCTAAATGGACTGCACCAAATCACAAAAACCACAATCCACTGGCCAAGATCTAGCTTCCTGCCAGATTAGGTATAATTCCATTTAGCTGTTTTTTCTGTAGCATTGTCTAATGAGGGCTATGGAAAATGCATCGGGATTTTGCATTTTGGGATGCCTTCTTTTTTCTCCGACCCCGCTGGCTTATCACCCTGAAACTTTCCAGGAAGGAGATGAGATGGGTGAACTTTCTTTTTGGAAAGTTTTGTGAAAATTCGTCAAATGGGGCCAATGTCATTAGCAAATCAAAAAAACTCTCTTTTTTTAGAAAAGCAGACCTAATTAAAACGACCTAGTGGCGACCGCCACTAAGTAACATATATTTCATAAATATATATATTTATTTTTTGGTTTGGCATCTTATGATGAATTTCCACAAAAATGTTTTTTTTTCATCTCAGCTCCTTCCTGTAAAGTTTCAGGGTGATCCGTCAACCAGGGGCCAAAAAAAAGGCGGGGTGGGGATCAAAAAGCTTTTTCTCTATTCATTTTTCGATAGGAACCTTAGACACAGATACAATCCAAATCACTGAAAAGATTTACACCACATTTGGCAGAAACTAGATAGTGGTCCAGAAAGAGTGTATTTTGTGATTTGGTGTAAGCCCATTCAGTAGTTTTGGAGCAAATAATGCTCAAAACCTTTATTTCACGTCGTGGAGGATCCACAGGGCCGACAGATCTCTTTCTGAGATCTGATTGGCTGCCACCACATCAACCATGAAGTGAAGGCAGCCATCTTAAAACTTTGGCTTTGGTCCTGAGTTCTAAAATAAAAATGTTAATAAAGACATAGGGGGCAGGATAGCGATACCCTGACCCATCAAACCTGATGGGAGGGTCCCAGAGGGACCCCGATTGGGGACAACATTTTTTTCTTCAGATTTTGGAGTAATTTGCTGTCATTTTTTTTTTGCTCAAGTGATGGACCAGGGCACGGATGGCTGGCACATTGGTGGATTTAGGGCAGTGGGAGAGCATGGCCCCCGTACCCAAGCCTAAAAAGGCCTCCAAACCCTATTCTCTGGGATGGAGTAAATCAGCCGCAGCCGGTAGTGGGCGTACCGGCCGGGCGGTGACGTGGGGAGGGGGAGGGGCAGGGAGGGGGGTAGTAATGTATGGATTACGGAGTTTAACAGGTAAGTAAACATTTAAATAAATAAAACGAATTTCGTTGCGCGCACTGCATCCCTTTGGTGATGCAGTGCATGCAACGAAATTCGTTTTATTAATTTATATGTTTACTTACCTGTTAAACTCCGTAATCCATACATTACTACCCCCCACCCTGCCCCTCCCCACATCACCGCCCTTCAGGTACACCCATTGCCGACCACAGCTGGAGTAAATAATTGAAAAGAGGAGGGCATACTGCTGGATCCTAATTAAGCTCCAGGGACCCCATTTCCCTGGGTCGAAATGTATAATAAAAGAAGTGGGACCGCATTGCCCCCAACCCAGCTCGTAAAAAGGCTCAGGGGACCCAATACTCTAGAGTCGAGTAAATACATTAAGGGAGGTGGGCATGCGCCCCCACCCCCAAGCCTAATTCGGCCCCGGTGCTCTTTGATGCAATGGGCTGCATGGCCCGGCATCAAAAATGACTGTTTGAATCTATGTGAGAATATCGATCAAAATCACCAAGAGACTCATTACTTCAACTCCATTACAAGAATCCCAAAATGCAATTTTATATTATGTTTGTAACATCTGACCTTTTATGTGTGGGAAATTCCTTTATACTGTCAAGATATAAAATCCCCTCTGATCCTAACCTCGAAGTACTTGTGCATGGCATACATGGTTCATCCTTCCCAAACAATTTATGATTATGATTTTCTAGGTAATTTATTGAAAATTATGGTCTTGATAATGGGGGGGGGAGATTTTCACATAGTTTGGACTATTTTTTTCACAGTAAACCACAATAACATTAATTGCGTTTCGTGTTCATTTGAAGTCTGCCAGATATTATTTTAATAGTTACTTTCAAAGAAGGCGCAAATTAGAGGGCGAGCACCTGTGATAAATCTGTCGGCTCCATCTTGTTTTATATGCGATTTATTTCTCCAGTTTCCTAATGCATGAAAATAAAGTAATTTGGGCTGAGACCTACACCCCTCCTTTTGCAAAATGCAGACATTGTTTGCATAATTTTCGTTTAATAAAATGTCAAATGAGCAGGACTGAAGCAATGACACGGTCACATCAGCTGACTCAAATTCCGTGTCCGCCTTTTGATGGTGTCACCCACTGCGCTCTGAGCTCAGACAATACGGAAGCAGAATATTGATCTAACCTTAGCGCCTGTGAGGGCTTATGAAGTAAACATGCACGGCACTCCAAATCCTGAAGCCAATTATTCTTTGTGACCTGAGGAGTAGGGCTTCCGATTGTGACGATAAATAAAGTGGCTGGTGATAGCTTATCAAAACTCCATTAAAGTGACATTTCATACATACGTTTCACTGATTATGCAGCCTAATAAGCAATCTGTTTAGTTCAAAATCTGCAACTAAAATGGGATAAGTTTGCAAGCAATTTGCATTACAGAATGTTAAATCAGCTGCTTTTCCTGGCAAACTATTATAGGCCTCATTATTCAAATTTCTTGTTTATTTGAAGTCTTACAATTCTTCTGCTGCTTCTTCATTGCTTTATTTTCATTCTTTTTGTTTTTGGCTGACTGAGAAAGGACGGCACCATTTTTATGAGTATAAATCCAAGGGTAGGTTTATTTCTTAATTTTCCTTTTTAATTCATTTGGTATTTTATTTGTTAATGTGTGATTGGCACAAGAAATAAATAAACATATAGAGTAAGAAATATGTTCGGGATTGTTCCACTCTTGCTTGTGAATAGATTATTTGGTTAATGCACCAGCAATAAACCAATTATTCATTTTTAATATCTTTTTCTATGTGTTCTCGATTAGGTAGATTAAACATCCATTTGAATAGGTTCACTTGTTACTATGTCTAGATATGTGTGGTGCATAGAAAACAATACATAACGTTTATGCACAACAATAAGGATTTGACACAGTTAGGGCAAGTGCATTATTATGTGGTGTGTATGGCTAGTAATGTGACAGCTTGGCGGACAGTGAGCTCACTTTTGTAGTGCTCATGGGCATGGAGAGTACGGTTATGTCAAGATACTCCTGTGAAGTCTGTAAGGCACACAGTGAATGGACGGTGATATTTCTTCCCCAGAATATCATACTTATGTCACAGAAATGCCTAGTTTACAGGCAGCCGCGGCCGGTAGTGGGAGTACCGGCTGGGCGGTGACGTGGGGAGGGCGAGGGGCAGGGTGGGAGGTAGTAATGTATGGATTACGGAGTTTAACAGGTAAGTAAACATATAAATAAATAAAACTAATTTTGTTGCGCTCACTGCATCGCATTTGGTGATGCAGAGCATGCAACGAAATGTATATGTTTACTTACCTGTTAAACTCCTGAGTCTATCTTTGCCAGCAGAGTTCCTTGGTCAATCAATGTCCGCTCAGCTCAGTACCTTCCAGGTCGTCCATCAAACCTAGTGGAGCTACCTGCAGTGTTGGATCAAAGGAGTGCTCCAATACCAGCAAGACAGTATGGAAGTTGACTGCCCAATACTTTGTGATCACTGGGCAGGATCAGACCACATAGAAGAAGTCCTCTTCCTCCATCCCTCACCAAGCGCAAGTGGAAGTGGGGTGGCATTTCGTCCTCCGCAGGCATGTCAGATAGGCGACATGCGGGTATTTCAACTGGCCCATGTGAAGCCTGGCATAGATCGCCATCTCCCTTGGTGCCATACGGGCCACACTCCATTCTCTATCTTCCACCAGACCCACTCACGCCTCCCATTTGGCTCTTAGGGGGTCAGGCAGATCCGGGAAATTGATCATTAAAGCTTTCTAAAGATGAGATATCCCTCCCCATCGCAACGAACCCTTCACCACTTGTGCTTTCATGCGGATGAATTCCAGGGCCATACCAATGGAGTCCATGTGGAGCATCAATGCTTGTCTGTTTTGTAAAAATGTATACAATTGCAATGGTGGGGTTTGTAGTCTATCTGAAAGTCCCGCAAGTATCAGATATGGAACTCTGCCATACATCACTCAACATAGACCATGGAGAGTTTGAACAAGAAGATCCAGATCAGCTCACCATAGAGCATGTTTATATCAGAACCTATAAGGGCCACTTCAGTGTGGAAAGCAGGGTCTCCCCAACACCCTTGAACCAAGACATTAGAAACCATTAGCTCTTCTAGCAGGCCTGCAAGCACCCTGGGTATGTTGATGCAAGTATGGACTCCCTATTTGCTTTTCTTCTATTTGTTTCTGTTTATCATGTTACATTTTTCTGCCCCTCCGCAGACCATTCTATGAACAGGAGTGGACCTACGAGTCCTCCTTGATATTGCCCTGATTTGTCCTTTAATGGCCCCTGCCTTGTGGTAACACCACGTGCTATGTACCTAATGCTCGGTTTCGTCTTGCACTGTGTCTTTCCATTCAGTATTACTGTTTCACATATGGTACCTTGTGTTCCCCATTTCTCCTTTCCCTATATACTGTTATGTTTTAATCTTCCAAAAAGAATTTTTACGGAAAAGAAGGATAAAAACATGCGTGATGTAGTTTTTTGACTGACAAAAACAGAGTTCTATGGACCTCATTACGAGTCACCTGGCACTGTATTCCCAGTAAGGATGCCTGTCCCGGAAATTCTATGCTCTTTTGGATTTACAGACTCTGGATTCCCTGATCCACAAATACCAGCCCAAGTATCTTTGTGTTTGGAAACTCCCAGCTTAATTTTTATCGGTTGTTGATCCACATCTGGTAGGACCCTACTCATGGTCTATTGACAAAGGAAAATGCTTTGTCCCTGCAGCACTAGGCGGATGTATACAATATTCTCACCAGCATCGCATTGCTTTTTTGTTTCCTCTCTTGGTCCCTCTGCCCCAAAAGTAATCACCCATCACAATTTCCCACCTGCTCAAATATAATATGTCCCAGATGGGGGAAGGGCATGCCAAACAGGACCTTCTATTTGCAGGTCTGCATGTTATTTCTTTTTCTGGGTGAAAAACCTGAAATACCTATCCGAATAAGACATGCCAGCCGAAAGGATCTCTGCACCAAATAAAGGACTCCTTGCAGTGAGACACTATGGGGCCTAGTACGATGGTGGGCGGATCGCCACCGCCGGGCTGGCGGTAGCCTAAGCACCGTCATCGTAACCTTGAAAAACGCCGGTTAGATTATGATGGCGGTGGTGACTGCGGCGGTGTGAATATCTGTCTGCCACTTTTCCGCCGGTAGCAATCCACCCGCTGGCCTGGTGGGCAGAGCTGGACCGCTAAAATGGTGCCAGTGCCTAGCTTTTTCTGCCGTCCGGATTAGGATGCATGCGGAAGCCAGCTTTTCTGCGGCAGTCTCTCTGCTGTGGAAAGGCTAGTGGGGATTGCGTTCGGGGGCCCATTGTGGGCCCCCCTCATGTTGGGGGGTGTGGGTGCACTGGGGGGTACCTTTTCACTGCACCAAGTGGCAGGCACAGTGCAGTGCCTACCACGTAATGCAGCGAAATGCACAACATACTTGTTTTCGTGACACAGCGGTGCTGCTGCCAGCACCACCCACCACAATGTTAAAGCTGCAGAATGCGACCTCTGCGGTGGCGGGCCCATCATAATTCAACGGGTGAGACCGCTGGAAGCATGGCGGTCAGACCCAATCACTGCCATGCGTGCGACGGTCACATCATAATATCATGTGCGGGACCACCGCCCGCATGGCGGTCGGACCCAATCTCCGCTACCGTGGCAGCCACAAAAAGTCTGACCGCCATCCGAATAGGCCCCTTTGTGTTTAAAACATTTATCTTAAGCGTGATCGTGAGTGTAACTGTACCCACCCATACTTTCTGCTGGCTTCAAGTGCTCTGTATAGCACAGTGACACCTGCGTCTGGTGAAAATGTGATACAAAAGAATCCAAAATAAATAAATGATTCTCTGGTCTTGCCCATCTTAAGTTATCCTATAAACTGGTGACAGATCATTGGTCTTTTGGTTTTATTTAAAAGGTGTTTCTTGCAGCCCAGTTACACCACCGCTTGCATGAGGATCAATGGATTGACATCCCCTTGTAGTGACAGCCTATGTCTTTCGGCCCTCATCTAACTCTGCAAGTCTAATAAGGGTTCTTAAGAATGTTTACAAATTGCCCTATAACTCTGCTAGCACAGGGACCCCTGTAAAGTCAGCAAGCATTGTGAGGAAGGGCATAACCAGAGGCCCGTCAGTACTCTCAAGAGGAGTTGAAGCTCAGCTTGATGAATCCGGGTCCTGGCAACCAACGTATGATTTTAATTTGCTTCCTCTTCTGTTCAAACCCCTCTTTTCAATCTGCCCCCTTTAGTTTGTCAGTTGCCAGTAGGTTGGATTCTGAGATATTATCTAATGCTTACTTACCTCTGTATCCCCAATCAATTGATATTAATGTAGACACTCCATCATTTATAAGGAGGTGTTAAATTAATTGGTATAGGGAAATGGCATTTACAACCATGAGTGGAATAACGCATTCCGTTACACCACAAGTGTTACACGCTTGCCTTTACCATGCAAATGCGTGTTAAAGGCAGTCAGCGCTCCAGATTCAAACCGCATGGGCACAAAGATGGGATGGGGAAAGAGAAAGAATCAGGACATGAAGGATTGTGATGCGGCTTGGTAAGTAGGGCTAGGGCGGGTTTTAAGACCCAGGGGGGGAGTCGAGGTCGTTTTTAGGGTTGGGGACCGGTTTTAGGGCTCAGGGTGGGAGGCTGGGGTTGGGGACGTTTTTTAGGGCTGGGTTTTAGAGCTCAGAGCGGGGGGGTCATGTCGTTTTTAGTGCTGGGGGCCGGTGTTAGGCCTCACAGAGGTGGGGCTAGGCTCTGGATTTTTATAGGGCGGGAGGCCAGGTTATAGGGTTTAAGGTGGAGTGAGGGTGGATTTTAGAGCTGGGGGTGGGCTAGTTTGCAGGTCTGGGGGCCAGGTTTTATAGCTCAGGGCAGGGGCGTGATCTTTGCCATGCATATGCCTTTATCAATCGTGCCTTTACAACAAAACTCGTTGTAAAGGCATGCATGGTAAAGGCATGCGTGGTAAAGGCATGCGTGGTAAAGGCATGTGTGGCAAAGACGTGGTCGTTGTAAAGACCAAGCTGTTAAAGCATGAGATATAATTGCATGCGTGATTCCATCATACAACCATTGGTATGTCCCTATTTCTATCTTTCTTCTCTAGAGTAAGCGTGTGTTACTCGAAAGGTCAGCTCTCGAAAGCATTTAGGTTATACAAATGGGCTATTGGATTTCAGATATAAAGGTAAGATGCCTTTGGAAGGAAAAAAGGAAAAAAGCATGGACATCCTTTTTTTATATCATGTTTTTTCTATGTAGTGTTTCCTTCTCAGAGGAAGTGAAATGAAGTGTATTTGATGGGACTGATTCTACGTTTTGTAAGAAAAAATGCTAGCAGGTAGCAAAAATTCTAATTTTACACTATGAATGGAGAACAGCTTAAGTCCTTATCGATTACAAACTTTTTATAAGTCTCAAAACAGAGGCTTCCCCGTATCTCTCTTCGGGTATTTTAAATTAATTGAATTAATCATAAGGCTTAAACGTCTCTAGTGGTCTTCATTAACTTCTCTGGGTTTAATTAAAACATCTGTGCACTTTTAATTTATCGATTCATCCTGCTCATATGTCATGTTTTTAACACACCTCAGCATGCGCTGCATCATTTTTAACCCGATTTCCACTTAACTGAAGCAATTAAATCACCCCGGATTAATTAAAGCATCCATACTTTAGTGCTTAAGTCAGCGTGTGCAGCTTTCCCACAAGGTTTCTGAATGTCAGGGATTTGATGCACCTGATGAGGTTTTTGTCCTACTGAAAATGTGTATCTCTACCGCTTTCTTACTTCAAGCGCGGCGTTTTGACAGCAGTCCTGTAGACCTGTAAAAGACGGTATCTGTTCCCAATAACTCTCTTTGGCAATAATATGAACGTCTTGGTATAAATTCAAGTGCTAAAGTTGTGCCGGTGGTTGCACATGGTGGGGACTAGCAGCACTCATTTTTGGAGCTAAGAATTATTTTTTATGATAAGATTTTGACACAAACTAAGAGATAGAATTGTAGAAATGGGGTAGTAAGAGGATGAGAATGTCAGGAAAACAGGGACAAAGGGCAACGCCAGGAATGTAATAAAGAACCTGCTAAAATGAGATCAAGTGAGTGGTAATCAGGGGTGGCCGCCATAAGCAAAGGATGGAGGGGCAGGTGGTGTCATGCGGGAGGTGTTGTGCGGGGGGTGTTGGGAATACAATATAAAATTAAAATAAAACTTACCTTCAGCCACTGCCCTCATCCAGCATCGCGCCGCTTCTCCTCCTCTTCCTTGGTGAGGTCCTTGCAGCCCCTGGGATGGACTCCCATCCAATCCTCCCTGGTTTTACCAGGCAGGGAAGACGTCCTGCTCAGACCAGGGAATCTGTGGGGTTTCTCCGACCTGGCTGCTCAATGCAGCTGGGCTATAGAAAACCTAATTGAGCATGTGTGTTTTGGTTAGCCTGAGATGGCTGTCCAAAACACATATGCGCACTTAGGGACAGCCGCGGCCCGTGGAGGGAGTTGTGGTGGGGCAGAGAGGCGGGGCGGGGGAGGGGCAGGGTGGCCGGTGCTAAAAAACGGCATATGGATAATTGGTGGTAAGTAAACAACTTAATAAATAAAACAAATTTTGTTGCGCGCACTGCATCCCCAAATGCAATGCAGTGCGCGTAACGAAATTAGTTTGATTTATTTAAATGTTTACTTACCTGCAAACCTCCATTATCCATACATTACTAACCCCCACCCTGTCCCTCCCCCTCCCCACATCGCCGCCCCGGCAGGTACTCCCCTACCGACCGCGGCTGTTTAGGGATTGGAGTGCACAACACACTCCTCCTCCTTCCTCCCATGCCTCGGCCCCGCCCCTCCCAACTTCTGGATAAGAGCCAGCAAATGGTAAATAAAACAATACATTTGCTGCCTCTGAGCCAGGCAGTGGGGTGATGCTCCTCCGCCATTGCGGAGGAGCCACCACTGGTGGTAATAACTGTAGAAGTGTCTTATGGTGGAAGAAAGATGCATGAGTGGAAGCAAATAAAGTCATCCTTGGCAGCGGGCTGAGTAGAAATACTTTAGGCTCCTGTACTTACTTTTATTTTATTTTTGATTTTTACAAAACAAGAAATGATTATACTTATTGTTGATATTCATATAAGGGAAGCTACTGGCACGCACAACTCCATCATTCATTTAGAGCTGATTTCCTCCAGAAAATAATACAATACCAGTGCATAGCAGTTGGACACCCAAACGAAAACACACAACTAGATCCAAAACAGTAAAAGTGAAAAACAACCGTAAACACAACTGTAATGTCAGGGGGGAGAAATAATGCATTGTGGAACATGGCGTGGTGCACCCCGATTATTTGAACTTCCACAACTCATTGACTGAGTGAAGTTCGAATAGTGAATCTATCTAGTCGAAATGTTTGACTGATAATGTAAGGGTTAGGTCGAACTAGTGGTCAATTAAAATAACGGAGAGGTGGACTTAATGAGTAGTCAATCAAGAGGAGAAAGAGGTTTTGACTTTCATTACCTTGAGCCTTTGATGAGTGGGGATTGCAGCTCAGCGGTATCATTTCTAAGCTAAAGAAGAGAATGTGTTTTTTTAATTTTATTAACGAAAAGTGTTTGTTATATGGGTATATTTTTTACAGTGTTTGACATCCTATCTTTACACTCAATGTATACAGTATATTTTCTACTAAATGCAACTTGTTGACAACAGCTACCGACTGACACACCCTCTCACCCCCACCCGCAATAGTATAAATGGTGCTACAGTTATGGTTTGGTAAAAGTATTTCTCCTAAAAATGTTAAAAATAAAGTTTCATAACAAAGGATTTTCTTGACATTAGCAACGTCATTTTCCCCCTCAAAATGTTGACTTCATTTCGGATTTCCCTATCCTTCTGCCAAGCAGAGACACCTCTTATGGAAGGGGTGAGGTGAAATGTGCCCACCCCTGCTTCAGATTCTGAAGTAGGCGAACAACAGTCAAAAGATTCCTAATTTATGGTTGGGGCAAAACACATCATTCTTAAATTCATTGCAATTGTTGTCATTTGTTGGATGAATGGTTCCAAATTACAGACCGGCGCTCATGCATAAGTTGTTTATATAGTCATTGTTCATAACAGAAGCAGTATGCCTCATACACTTGCTTTGTGGCTAATAATACATGCAGATGTTTGCTTTGGAAGGCCGCAGCAGCGTGACAGGCATACAGCCGGAAAGGCTTAGTAGAATAGCTCTCTCCCTCACTGTAAATGTGGCTATTGGTGTTTAAATTACAGCGAAGACGGATCCCCTGCACGAGATGTTTGTCATTTAACTTTATAGCCCACTGGGTTTACCCCTCAAACCTATCTGACCGGCTAATTATGATTATTACTGATAATGATAAGTGGTGTATATATCAATTTGTCAACAATTCTAACACTTCTCCATGCGCACAGTAGTTTTCAGTTTTTTATAGCTAGCGAGAGAAGATGCCCGCAGTATCTTTACATTTCCAGGAACTCTTCCTATAAAGCATGTTTCTGGGTCACAGAGAAAATGGCGACTGCATCGTGTTGGGTGAGGGAGAGCACTCAAACAGCAGGTCTGTGAAGCTGAGCAATAGCCCCATCGTATCTCCGCAGGTCCAAGAAAGAACAGCCAAACATCTCTACGACTCATTGAGAGCACAGCCTCAGAATCGCCACAGTGTTAGGAAAGGATGCTCATAGGATCACACCGGCTCTGAGAAATCCTGGCAACATCATCACCTCACAAATTGAGCCAGCATACCTATAGTAGTGCATAGTTCTGAGAGAACAAAGCACAGACACAGAATCTATAGCATCTTACTGGTTTTGAGAGAGCAGTGCCAGAGGTTAGGGTCACATGATCACCATAGCAATGATAGAGCTGACCCAGGCCATTACTATGGTCCTGATGTACCTGTAGCATTTCTTTACTTGTGTGAAGTTAGGTCCACATGATCATCATGGCAATGATCGAGCTGGTCCAGAGCATCGCTATGGTTTTTTTGCTATCATACCCACTGCATTCCCTTGGTTGTGAGAGAGTAGAATAACATGATCCTCATGGATAGAACTATCCCAAAAGACTTCCATTGACTCGCTATCACATCCAATGCATTTCCTTGGCTGTTGGAGAGTAGAGGTTACTGATCACCACAGCAATGATAGATGTAGCCCAGAGCATCTCCATAGACCTGATATCATTAACTAATGGCCTGCAGGTCACAGCGGATTTTAGACATGAGCACCTCTCACAGCCATAGTCGTGGCATTCAACACAAATATAGTTCAGCTGCGTGGATGTGTTAGAATGTCATAGACCAAACCTTTGCAGCAATATATAGGCTGGACTAAGGGTATTAACCCCTTCGACGCTGATGACGAGCTGGGCTCGTCATGAGGTAGCCTCCTCGCACGCTCATGACGAGCCCAGCTCGTCACGTAACATGCGAATCCGTAAAACCCAGCGTACGGGCGGAAATCCTACCGCACGCATGCGGTTAAGGATAAGTTTGAATTGTATATTAATACTTCCCATTCTTTTTCATTTTAAGAACTGAGGTTCTGGGTGATAAAACATTCAGCGACGGCTATACAATATACCAGTGGCAGCCGGCATGGCTAGCGGGTGGCGGGGGGAGTATGTCACAGGGGGTATGTTGTGGGGGTATGCTGCAGGGGGGATGTCGCACGAGAAGTCGCACGAAGGATTGTGATGCGCAATTGAAGAAAAAAAGACTCACTTTGCCCCCGGGTCCAACACTGCTTCTGCTCTCATCTTGGATTAAGAAGCAGCCAGGCTCCACTGACCAATCACAACACTGTAATGCAGCATTGTGATTGATCTGAGTGCCATGACACGGCACTCAGCCAGGGGCTGGAGGGGTGGACATATTCTCCATGCAGGCTAATATGCAGCCTGCATGGAGAACAGGGAAACTGTGCATGATTGGTTTTGGCGGCCCGAGAGGGCCAACCAAACAGTCATTGTGCACTTTGTTGTGGGCAAACCTCTCCTCCCCTGCCCTGCTCAGTGAGCAGGGCAACCCTGCCCACCCACCCGCCCGCAAAAGAGGCAGGAAACATAAAATGACAATAACTCTAAGTTATTATCATTTTGTGTTTCTTCTTCCTCGCACTGCTTAAAAGCAGTGGGGCGATGCTCCACCACCATAGCGGCGGAGCCACCCCAGAAATTTACCCACAAGTTAAATGCTAAGATCGGGGCCTCCTTGTTATATGGCCAATGGTGTAACCACTAAAGTATACAGTGTGTCTGTTCACATAGCAGAGAGCATGATTGCACGGCCATTTGGGATGAGAGATCCCTTAGAGAAGATGTAACAGAAATACATTTCCAGATTCTGCAAATGCATGCTTAGCAACATAAATATTATTGGAACCACAACAAAACTGGACAGGAATACTAGGGAGATAATATGGTAGCAAGAATATACTGTTGTTTTTCAGGCACACCAGAAGAGTATATTAGGACCCTCGAGCATGAATTGTCAATTACTCTTTTTGTATCTTCATTGTTCTACAAAGTAGACATCATAGAAGGACTTTATGAAAAGATGCTCCATGGAAAGTAAAGACTAGAAAGACCAAGATTGTAGTGGCAGCATACATTTTGAAGTTCAGTTTCACAGAGAAGTATCAGAGAATCCCAAATCTTAAAGAAGCACTGATTACCAGGTTGCCATGGAAGATTACGGCAGCTATATATGGATTTGAAGAGGCTCTGCGAGTAGTTTTGGGAGTGGTATTCCTTCACATATGGGTAATTGAAATAATATCCTACAGAAAGAAAGTAATGTTTTATGTCGTATTTCTAGTTCATACCATAAGGTGTGTTTCTTACTAGTCACAAATGTTTGAAGGTATCATCAGGGCTATACTGGCCATAGCAGGCATCGGACTTTCCCCGGGAGGCTGGTAGTGGGTCTGGCTTTTCAGCGGTGGGGGACAGTTTTGTTACTGGGGGTCGGTTTTGCAGCAGTGCTGCAATATCGCCCCCAGCAACAAAAGCTGCAGTGCTTCATACTTGTTGGCCCTCCACACGGGATGGGGGCGGGAGCTGGGCTGACAAAATTGCCAGTTCTGCTTTGGGTTCCCAGTCTAATCCTGGTGATAACAATGCACAAGAGATCTGCAAATTTGAATTTAATGAACATGTATATTAATAACAATCAGTTTTATTCTGCTACTCAGTCCATAACTGGGATATGAGAGGTGGGCATTACTTGGCTAGGGAAGAAGCTGG
This sequence comes from Lissotriton helveticus, assembly GCF_964261635.1. Lineage (NCBI taxonomy): Eukaryota > Metazoa > Chordata > Amphibia > Caudata > Salamandridae > Lissotriton > Lissotriton helveticus. The sequence continues at coordinate 869,132,633 of NC_136068.1, read as the reverse complement.
CTGGAGAAGAACACCGTTCTGGCTCTCAAAATAAAATGCCGTAAAGACGCCTATCAGCAATGCCAAAAAAACAGAGAATAATAATGTATCAATAAAAAGAAGACAACACAAGTTCAAACATGACTGACTACTGAATTTTGCCAGAGACTATCTCATAAACTTGGCTCTGATCGTTCTCACTTCTTTCATGGACAAAATGAAGTAGAATTCTTGTCTGTAGACATGAGTTCCTCCAAAATAAGTTGGATACACCAACTAGGTAAACCCACAGAAACATATTCTTTATATAGGCGTATTTCCTTCCTTAGTATGGAAACCACAATTTTAGAGAAAATAATGGCAAATGGGCTCCTACCTATGTTCTATGGACCAATAGGCTTTTATTCACTACGACCATCAGGAATGAATATGTGTTGCCTTCAGATTGTATGAATTATGAATATGTCTCAAAGGGACTTCTCACAATCTAGTTAGTCAGTGTTGTGATGGAATTCGATGCAATTGAGCATTGGCTTCGGTTTGGGGTCTTGAGGGTGATGAGTGAGGGTTGTTACTTTCTGACCTGCCACTCTATTATATTCAAAAGCAACTACCGCCATAAGAGTAAATGTCTATTATCACACACATTTGCACTAGGTCGGGGCACTAGACAAGCCTGCTCCTTATCACCTTTGCTCGTTGCATTAGCAGTTGAGCCCCTGGCACATTGGATGCCAGAAAGAACCTCATGCCTGGGGAAGTTTATAGCATTATCATGGATGTCATCCTCTTATCTACGGCTGACCTCCATACCTCCATTTGCAGACTTCTTGTCACTATTGGTGACTGCAAATCCTATGCTGGCTTCACTAAAAGCTGGAATAAATCCTCCCTGTCCCTCTGCAACACTGGATGGCAGAGACACAGCATGGTGAATGGAAAGCGAATTGTAAAGTGATGGATTCTTTTATTTAGGTAAAGAGGTTTCAAGGAATAGGAACCCTTGTTCTGAAAAGACAAAACAATGAAAGAAAACGGGAGACAGCAAGAGGAAAGCAAGCAGATACACCCTGCAGCTGTCCAGACAAGCATATACATATATATATATTACCTACTGGCGGTCGCCAGTAGGTATATATAGTTAGGATTTTTTCTCTATGGGTTTTTTGAAAATTCTATGTCTAATAACTTTGGCGTTTGTGGACGGAATTGGCTGAAATTTTCAGGAAAATGGCACATTTTGTTTCTGAGCAGCCCCTGAAAATTGGGGGGGGTTTCGTCCAGGGGGGGTCGAGAAAAAAGGGGGGTCCCAAAACGTGTTTTTAACATTGAGTTTTCCATAGGGCGGTTGGCCTCACTTTTAGCCCGAACGGCTGAATGGATTTGCACGAAACTTGGCAAAATTGTAGGGACTGGTAGCCCGATGTGCCTTTTGTAGGTCTCAATATATGTGCTCCAGTGGATTTTGAGAAATTAACGTTTAAAAAAAGATATATATCTGTAACAGCGGACCGGTTAGCGCTCAGGTTCGCGGACTTTTCGCGCAACGGAGCTTTGTGAAGCGAAGCTGATTGGTTCTCCGGCGTCTGTCAACATTCCAAACAGTCCGTAGCGGCCGCCATCTTGTCTCTCGGTAGGATCGAGAGACAAGAGGAGGTCAAAACAAAGGGGGAAATAACTAGAAGGGGGCATAGTAGATCCTCGCTGACCCCCTAGGTTTGATGTGGAGGTTTTAAAAGGGCCCCGCGGGGCAAAAAAAAATAATAAAAATAATAATTGAACGGCTGAATGGATTTGCACGAAACTTGGCAAAATATTAGGGACTGGTAGCCCGATGTGCCTTTGCTAGGTCTCAATATATGTGCTCCAGTGGATTTTGAGAAATTAACGTTCAAAAAAAGATATATATCTGTAACAGCGCTCCGCTTCGCGTAACGGAGGTTTGCGAAGCTGATTGGTCATTCTGTCACTGGGCTATAGTTGGGCTACATCTGGCTGATATTTGGGCTACATTTGTTTTTTTGTGTGTCTGGCGGCCATCTTTGGGCTACATTGGGCTACATTGGGCTTCATTGGGCTACATTCGGCTAATTAGCAAATAGCTCATCGCAAACTAGGAATGGTAAAGAATCGCTATTTATTCCTTAAAGTTCGCTATTTAGGAAATGCAAATAACTTTGATGATACATATGGCGGTTCATCTCTAACAAGATAAGAAGCATAGGGATAGATTTATGATGACTGGCGCATCACCAGGGATGTGTTAGTCATTCTGTGCCGCTGTTCCGTCACCTATGGTGTGCTGCATTTACAATGCGGCGCATCACGGGGCAAAAACAGCACAGATGCGTGATGTATCTGTGCCGTAAAGGTGGCGCATTGCTGGAGTTGTATCGCAAGTGTGATGAAGCTCCAGCAAGGGTCGGGGGTGCCCCTGTCGCAGGGTTTCTGTTCTCACACAGAACTGTGGACAGAGGATTGGAACCTCGGCGAATTAGGGTGTCCCAAAACTCACGTTAGTAATCAAAAACTATTTAGCAAGCTAGGTACAGTGTCACATTGGATATAACAAAGTCTCAATGTTTAGACAATCCAGAATATGAACTTATAGTACCTCAGGATACGTGGAACTCATGAACAGTCGGTCGTTATATATTTCTTAGAAACCAGAACATGGAGTTAAGAAGAATACATGTGTATTTGAAATGTTTATTTACTAATGCCGTCTTCTCAGGCGTAGTACCTTAGATAATAAAAGTACACATATTATCAGTAGCAAAATTACCAGCATAGTTACTAGTACATAAAAAGTGAATGGTGATAGTATGTTAACATGCTGTAAATGAATAAGAGTTAGCAACACTTATAAGCAGCCGCGGGCCGTGGAGGGAGTTACGGTGAGGCAGGGAGGCGGGGAGGGGGAGAAGCAGGGTGGAGAATACAAGTACACATATTATCAGTAGCAAAATTACCAGCATAGTTACTAGTACATAAAAAGCGAATGGTGACAGTATGTTAACATGCTGTAAATGAATAAGAGTTAGCAACACTTATAAGCAGCCGCGGGCCGTGGAGGGAGTTACGGTGGGGCAGGGAGGCGGGGAGGGGGAGGGGCAAGGTAGAGAGGGCTCCACCCTGCTTCTCCCCCTCCCCGCCTCCCTGCCTCACCGTAACTCCCTCCACGGCCCGCGGCTGCTTATATCTCACCCTCCCTAATACACATATTATATTATTTGCTAAGAAGGTCTCTTTGTGTTGGTTTAGGGCGTGCCCATACTTTAGTGTCTTAGATTTGAAGGAATCACATCAGCATACACCAGCTCTCTCTTCATGTGAACCGCATCAACTGTTGTGTATGTGTGTTCGGCAAAGCAATATAAAACCCGCCTCATGCCCAGAATTGGCAGAAGTTGCACTTATGTTATGAGTATGAAGTCGTGGAGATCAGACCTCATAACAATTCTGTACCGTGTTGTTCTTGAAACTTTAGCACTCGCTGTACAGATATAGTTTAACAAGTAAAGCAGATAGTAGACCAATAACATATTATTCTCATGTAAACCACGATGAACTACTAGGTGGAAAGCTAAAGCAACAACTAAATGTCGTGTGCAGAAGTTGCAAAAAAGGAAAAATGGCGTTTAAACCGGTAATGAGCCCATGCTAACTTAACACGGTGTAAAGATATCCAGGACCTAGATGACACCTCCCCATGATCCGGAAACGAACTGAATAAGATAATAGAAGTGCCATCTCATGAGAGCAGATTGCAAGTTTATATGTGGACGGTCCGCAAGGTAAAGCATTAAAAACTAGGAAAATTCAATGCTAAAGAAAAATAAAACAGCCAAGTACTTTATCGAGTCTTAAGCCAATAGGCAAGGTAAATAATAAAAACTTGACAATTAAGTCAATGAATTGTCAATGAAATGCTAGTACTCAGCATATGAAACATGAAAAAGGTCTATGACATAACTGTGTATGCAAAATAAGCTGCAACAGCCTCCAACAGGAAGTCACCGTCTTCATCCGAAAACAGTTCAGCCATCCAATTTAAAAGCGGAAAAGAACATACGTGCTCTCCCAGCACCGGATCCTCTATCACCATCAGAGGACAGCTCGGTGGGTTTTCAAGAAAGCTGTGTTCCAAGAAAGACTGTGCTGCCGCCAGTAAATTCCAGGGACCAAGTAGTCCATGCATCAATGCCACAGCCATAATCCTTTCGCCAGGACAAATCAACTCGTGAGTAATGATAGGAGTCATCAGCTGATTAAAGTCGACGTCAGGAGAAACCGGTCCGCAGAGACACAAATCAATGGCCCAATCGAAATCACAGGTCAGGCAGTGAAATACAGGCTGGACACAGGTGAAGTAGGAGAACCGAAAAGATAATCCATATGCCGTGCTTAATATCGCCAACGGCATTGTGCCATAATATTCTAGCATGCGATTGCGGAATAGTGTCAGCAGCTGCAGGGTCGGAGGTTGCATAGGAGGGACATCCATATTTAAAAATGTAAAAAAGCACAAGAGCGTCCGCTGGTAATGCAAGTAAAAATGCAATCCACGAACCAGAGTGGAGAAAATGGAATGAAAAGGAGCAGGGATGACTCCAAAGATTTTCTCAAATGAAGTCACGAGACCACTGGTAACAACTTTAAAAAAGTGTGCCAGGGATTTTGTGGAGGATGCGTTAAAGATAGTCGGAAATATGTTGCTGAAATTGAAAGGCAAACCTGTGTACGGGTGTTCGCTATGTGAAGTACGAAAGTTTCACGGGCCGAACTCAAGGCCACCTCTCTCTGAGACAAAAGAGCTCTTATTCTTGTCATGCCGTTGAAACGTGTCCCAAGGTTGGTATTTGTGGCCAGATTGAAAACTCCCTATGTTCATGTGTGGGAGGAAATAGAACATTTCTGCAGCAAATAACCCGTTCACTTACTGTTACGATAAAAGGAATACTTTTAATTAACTCAGAACAATCTTCATTATTGAGCATCAAATAACTACCATTTTCCAACAACTTGAACGTGGGGATGATAGCAGGAACTGGCGTGCCTTGCATCACGCAAGCCATATTTGGTCGGTGTTTGTTGCATGAATCGTGTAACTGTATGTGCCTACACATTAGTGAATGATCTGGCGTCTCAGTGCATTCCTCTCCATTCAGATAAACTTCTTGATCATCTTTGAAACATCTGTATGTGTATGGAAGCGACCAGACCTCATGAACAAAAGCACTACCTAAAGGTTCATAAAGACCTATTGGTATATATTTCATACAATTTGAAAACTTATATAAAGCAAAAGGCAGCGTTATTAAACCGTCGATAAGGCATGTTGCCAAAAAACCCGCAATCCTCTGCTGATGATGTCACTGAGCATGTCATGAATGATGTAATATGTGACATCATCAGTAGTGGATTATGGGTAATAGTATCTCTAGTTTACTCCCCTATAGCTGTCTTTCTTTTAACATAAGTGTGTGTTTCCTTCTCTTATACTTACTGTTTTTGGTTCGCTTCCAGTTCGCGTACCAGCGAGCGAACTAGGAAGCGAACTAAGAGAAATAGAGGTTGGCACAGTTCCAAATATTGTACCAATTTTTTAATAACGGGGAGGTAGTTCTGAAAAGAACTTTTTTTTTTATTTTTCTGAACATTTTTTTACTGTAAGGTTCCCGATTCGCGAAGCGGGAACGAAGAAAAAAAAATATTTAAAAAAATAATTATTCATAAACATATAAAATATATTTTTGGATTTAAAGAAGAATAAATTTTACAGCTACAGATATTAGCTGTTAAAAAACCAATTAAATTCACTGAAAAAACCATAGGTTATAGACCATATATAGTTAGGAATTAGCATTTACAAAACCTTGAAAATTCACTGAAAAAACCATAGGTTATAGACCATATATAGTTAGGAATTAGCATTTAAAAAACCTTATTTTACTCACACAAAACCATTGAAATTCCATATATAGTTAGTTGCACTAACTATATATCGCGCACCCGTAATCCACTGCTGATGATGTCACATATTACATCATTCATGACATGGTCAGTGACATCACTGATGACATCACTGATGACATCTCAAATGACATCACTGATGATATCTCATTTGACATCAATGGTCACATCAATGATGATATCATTAATGTGACAATACAATGCATCTCCTCACACTTTAATATAACCTCTGTTACACCCAGTGTTAAATACAGAGTATAATTTTTGAAACCATTGACACACCAATACTAGTTACTACATACGCACTCACTGATTCCTACGTCTACACACACATTCACTCATTCACCCATACAATCATTCATACATACAATCACTCATCTTTACAACACTATCATATGCACTCATACACCTATACAGACACTCACACTCTGCCACTCATCCATGGAGTTACTCACACACCTAGTCAGTCCTGTAAAGAATCAATCACAGTTCCATTTTCTAATCTACACAGTTAAACATAGAGTACCTTACATTTTAAAACATAAACTAACACATACTTACTCTCTTATAGAATCACTGATACAAGTACACATTGATCTGCACAGTCACACACCTCCCAGCCAGTCATACACACACTCAGTCTCCCATACAAATACTTGTGCAACCAATCAATAACCCATATAGCTACTTATATAGCTACTGATCAACACATGCAGCAGCTTGCACAACAACAGACATGCTGATGCACACTTTCAGACAGTTTAGTCACTAACCCGTGCATTTAGTAAGACGCATTTAATCACTCACTCATACAGTCAATCACGCACCTACTAAAACCTTCATTCAGACACTTATACATCCACTCATTCTTCAATATGTAAAACATATTTAAACTTTACAGAAACACATAATCACTGGATGTTGTCATCAGTGATGTCATTTGAGATGTCATCAGTGATGTCATCAGTGATGTCATTTGAGATGTCATCAGTGATGTCATCAGTGATGTCACTGACCATGTCATGAATGATGTAATATGTGACATCATCAGCAGTGGATTACGGGTGCGCGATATATAGTTAGTGCAACTAACTATATATGGAATTTCAATGGTTTTGTGTGAGTAAAATAAGGTTTTTTAAATGCTAATTCCTAACTATATATGGTCTATAACCTATGGTTTTTTCAGTGAATATATATATATTCACAAAGTCTGCTGGGTGCAGCCGAAACAAGTCTCTCCTGGTTTCTGGGTCGAGGGAGGCCAGATTCAATAAAGAAGCCTTAAACCTGCAGCCCTCATGTGTGTTCTCTCTTCTGTTGGGGTAGGGGTCATATATATAGTTGTATGTGTGTGTGTGTGTGTGTGTGTTTGTGTCTTCCACCATACAATACCATTGTGTATCAAAGGGGGAGGGAGATTGCAAAAAGAGACTGGATCTTCCCCCAAAAAAACTAAGAAATTCACTGATGTTAAAATTGTTAAAGTACCACTCTATGAATTGAACACACAAAGTCAAGATGGCAAAAAATCGTGACACTGCAGTCAAAGAGTAAAAGTGAATGAGTTTGGGGCTTTTTCGGTCTAAACATGTCGTAAAGACATACATTTCAAAAACATGCAACCTTTCTAAATAAAACAGTTTTGAATGGAACTGAAGGACCATCATATCCTAGCTGACCCTTATATCAAGGAAGTCCGGTGACAGACAGCATACTAAAGCTAATGTTTAAAGTACCTCAGTGAGTCACAAAAATCCCATCAGTCATTTATATTTAACAAATATTCTCAGACTCACCTTTCATGGCTTGTTGAGCACTGGAAATTTCAGTATTTAAACGGGATATCAGAATGTTTAAGCATACGGCCCCAGAGTTCAGAAGTCCCTCTGCACCATACAGTTAAAAATATTCTTTCTTCAGGAAATTATTCTTTCTTCAAGTGAAATCACACCCTTACAGGAGCAACACTTCATAACCACCATCTACACAAACTCCCAAAACCATCAGATAGTGTCACTATAAAAGAAACCCAAGATCCAGAGACAAGTAATGCCCTGGTAAACTTAAAGATTTAACAAATATACAAATAAACGTAAATTCAAGTGTGTCAGTGAACAAACGAGCAAAAATAACAAAAAGGCAAAACCCAGAAGTATCTTGATACAAACTGTTACAAAATGTACGTGGGTAAAAAAACAAACCCAAATGACTGAAAAATGGTCAGCTGATTTACTGTTAATGCTTCAAAAGCTCTCATAAAAATTGCGAAATAAAGCACTTACAGAACTTAACTTATCCTCAGTGTATTGCAGATGGAGAGAAGACATTGTTGATGACATTTATGAGACACGCAATGCATTTAGGGATGCTTTGCGCACCCATTGCATACACTTTGCAGCCCTTATATGGTCAATCTTAACGGAAGCAGTATCCTTTCACATGTTGGCCATATGGGCCAGGTCATTACACATTCTGTGTGTCTGCTTTGGAACTTCAAAACAGTGTGGTAACTTCTGCTGGAAACACCATGCAAAGTATTCTCGCATCAGATATTTATATTAATTTATTTTATTCGGTAACCTGCTTTTTAAAGGTACAATAATTTTTTTTAGTCCGACGTTTTCATTATTTTATGTAATAATGAGCTGAGTGAACATCCTTGTTTTTTTTTTTTTATCGAGCACTAAAGAAATAATCACGAGGCAAACAAAAGTAAGCCATACCTGAGGGATATTTATCAGGAGGCGGTTTTAAGACTTTAAAATATGTAGTACTCAAACAACTAGTATTAGAAAGAGTTCATAAGGCAGACATTACCTAAGGTAGACAAATGAGGGGTGTCTAACTTGGAACCAGAAAGATAGGTAGCATAACAAAATGATTTAAACATTAAAAACACCTCACCTTTGAATTAAACATATCATTAATCTGTGGTCTATTTATTGCAAATGTTGTGACTAGATGCTATTAATTTATGTATGTAAGTGTATAGAAAAGCATGCTTGTAAAATGCAAACAAGTGCTTTACTTGTTTTGTTTTCCTCGTTGTAGCTGCCTGTCCAGTGCTATGCAGTGGGAATGGCCAATATTCAAAAGGAAGCTGCATATGCTACAGTGGTTGGAAGGGGCCAGAGTGTGATGTACCCAGCAACCAATGCATCGATCCTTCGTGTGGAGGGCACGGCTCTTGTGTCGAAGGAAACTGTGTGTGCAATGCAGGCTACAAAGGAGAAAACTGTGAGGAAGGTGAGTTTTGTTGCATTGCACGGTTCCAGCAAACCATGATCCTGGAAATGTTATGTTTGAGTCTGCAGAAGCACTGGGATAACTGTGCATATGATTACAGTTCCTAAGAAAACATTCTGGCGCTATATATGAAAATGTTGTAGGCACGGGAATAACTTCCTCATAATGAAGTATCTGAAATTGCTGAATTTTAATTATGTTTCTTTATTTTCAAATAGAGATTTAATTGGTTTCAATCTGAATTTGCTCAGCAAAATCCCATTCAATTTGTGGGCATTGTTGCAGCAAACAATCATTTTGATCATAGAGAAATCTGTAGTAAATAATCACTACTAATTTACAAATGTAGTAGTTATTTCACAATCTACTAAATTGCAACTTTTTAAACATATATTAAAATTATTAGGAGTTTTGAAAAATAGAATTGTCAAATTCAAAATGATGGAGATTAAATAGAAGTTTTAAAAGACTACATATTTAATTATACTTAGATGGAGGCAATATCAGTCCCAAGTGATAGAAGAACCTTCATTGTAAGAATTCAAAATCTAACTCTCCTTAAATTTAATCCTACAAATCCTGCCACTATTGTCTGTGAAGATATTGCTAAAATGTGTTATTTATTTATTTCAGTACATTTAGCAAAAGGGCTTTACAATGGCAATCAGCAAAAGAGTTTAGAAAGCACATTTAGAACAAATTTTAAAAAACAGACACGCTTGATTAGCAGGTGATTTCTTAAAAAAAGATAAATGCAAAGCTTATCCAAATGAAACAAGCTGTGGCACAGCCAATAGGTCTCGTCTTTGGAACGTTATGAGGGTTTAGCCATGCAGCACATTGTCTTTGGTGCTGTACCGCCAGGAATTAGCTATATAATTACTACACAATGGGTCATGCAATCTGATTCATGTTTGTTGAACACACTGCTGCACCCGGCCACTTTGCTTGTGTGAGACCCTGAAAATCATTGTGTTTATTATGAAGGTTATTTACTTTAACATAGTTTAGACTGTTAGAAAATGCTTACATGTATGCCCCTGATGAGGCATTGATTTGGAGCACCTTATGCCTCCATATCACTAGGGTCGCAATGCTTCAAGTTAAACAGTAGTAAGGGAAGGCAGATTCATTCAGTCCCTCCATCAAGGGGACCTACTCCCCTTTGCACGGTTAAATGATGACTCCCCTTGTACCCTCAATAGAAAACAACAACATCAAGTCATGTGCAAAGATGTGCAAAACTGCATTGCTTGTATGAACTTGCTTATTTTAAAAATCCCTAACAAATAAATAAACTGTGGACAGTTGTGCATGATGTGAGCTCCACCATGAATCACCATACTCAGAGCCCGCATGGTGCAATGACAACAGATAGTAGCTTATCCAGGTTCTGGGATTTGGTTTGTGTTCTGGGATCTTGGGTTATTGAGATAGGGAAACACAAACATGCGGCATAACTTCCAGATCCGACTGACTTTGGAACTGGGGAACTGGGTTCGAGTCTTAGCGTCAGCTCCGTCCATGCCCACAAAAAAACAAGTGCAGCATACAGCAGCTGCTTCCATGATATGGCAGTGTGTATTGTGCAAGAAAAGCTTACAAATGAGTACGCCGTATGAGGTCACAACAGAGCAGACCATGAGGTGCTCACAAGCAGACAAACCACAGAATGCGAGAGACACGAAAAGCATAGTGCGTGCGATGCTCACAGACATGAAAAAGGAGCTGACCAGCATGCCCTCTTTGTTTTGTAGAGTGGGGTCTATTACTTACACAGAGGCCGAAGGTATGTGCGGCACATGAATTGCAAAGTTCACCTACAGGACTGAGCTCTATTAGAGAAAATAACTATGAATAAGACAGAAGGAATTGCACCGACTTCGGAGTAATGCAGTTTAATAGGGTATTGTCAATATGAGGCAAACCTAGTCTGCATAGACTAGTATCCCTATGTGATAACCTCTTGGAAAACCCACAACCCACCCCTCATCTATCCGGTGCCCTACCCCTGTTAAAATCATGCATCTTTATTTTCCTACTGATGCTCCAGCCATACAACAAGCCCGAAGCCCCTTGTTTGTAACTGGCTGTTGTAAAAGAGAACCCTACAGGTCTCAAACAATCCAACCAAATCAGAAGTATTGCTTGTGGAATTGAACTAGAAGAAAGACTGCACCATTTGCTATTGTGTTTTTGTTGCCAGAGAGCCCTCACTTACAAAGAACTGTATAAAAGTGTCACATCTTATGAACTTCAGCACTTATTTACACATATGCATAATTGAGCTTTTCAAAAGATGAAAGTAACAGGCGCCAAAGATCAAGCTAATCGAAAAGCCCAATAAAATATTGCCATGTGGGATTCTGAAGTAACTAAACAAAGTCTGTTTACACATGCCACCTTGTGTTTGAAAAATGCTAAATGCCATCAGCTGAGTGCAAAAACACAACATTACAAAAATACGAGCGGAGACACACAAAAATAATAGTCTGCTAAAACTAAATAAACCACAGGGAACTACTACATGTAATAGGGTCAGTCTACATGGGAAGGGAATCATACACCAACAGGAGGGACTAATAGAAGCAATTAACCACTAAAAGCAAGGATTGCCAAACGGCACACAGGAATTCAAATGAAAACTGATGAGTGTGCTTGGAGCCCCCAGAGTAGACACAGCATGTCTTGAAAGAGACAGCGCATGCGCTCCCTACACTTGACCTAAAAAGGAAGCTCATTTGAGACTCAATAGGATGAATAAGCAAATTGAGAAGCAGTACAAGGAGGTTGCCGGACAAATAATGCACAGATGGAGACAATATAAAAGTTAGACCAATGAGCACAGATAAGGAGTATGCAGCTGTGAAGATGGTGAAAGAAAATAAAACAAAACCTAAATTGTACTGAGAACGGAAACTAACAGCATTGAGAAAGTTATGTTTTGATATACTCTTCGTAAGGAAAAGTACACAAAAGGCAGATGCATTTATTTTGAGTAGTCTGAAGTCGCCAAAGCAAGTATTCAGGAATAACTAAACCATTTAAGAGAATACCAAAAAGATAAAGGAGATACATTAAAAAAATGGAAAAGTATTCTTCATGGCAAGTATGTAGCAATGAATTGAACTTAAGAACGGACGAGACCTGGCCAAAGACAATAACTTCAAGGTCTTTGGATAGATATTAAAAAAAGATATCAATCACAACCTCAATAAATCAATTGAGATCCAGCAAGAGTTTTTTTAAGCAGAAGTAGATTTATAGGAAGAAAGGAAAATTTAAGAATAAAAAGATGAATTGAATAATAACAAAAAAGTAAGGACAAACCAAATGTATTGGTAAAGAAGGAGGGGAGTAGTGGATTTAGTCAAAAGAGTCCATATTTCTTCCTCTAAAACAGGCTGATGGATTGTGAACTAATGAGTGGCAGACACTCATCCAGAACCTGAGACAAGAACAATAGTTAAACATGTTACCAAAAAGAAGAAACAGACGAGGGAATGAGAAGAGAGAAACATGAATACCAGATATATAGCTTTGGATGAGGGTTCATTTATAACTTCTTTTTAAACTTTCATCTTGATAATTTCACAGATTCTTTATTAATCAGTTTAACTACTGCCAATTGGAACTACCAATTATACTTTCAACCTCTGCATCAATAGAATGCTGTGGATTTCCACCGTGTTATTATTTTGCCAAAACATAATATAAGTGAATGGACAGTTAACAGCCGCTTGTTCATCTGGTGTTAGGTCTCAATATGTGGTACATTCACAACAGTAGATGAATGCCAGATCATTTGAGTATCTAAAAAGAAACAAATTTATTTTGCTTAAATGTTATGTTTAATGATACTATACATCCTTTCATTCCACATGAATTCATGGTACGTCTCTGCCCTTGACATCTACCACCTTTGTTGTCTTTGAAAATGTCTCACCATTCCTTTCTCGCCTCTATCCTTAAACCCATTTCTCTCCTCATTGTATACTCTTTGTGGGTTGCCCTACTTACACTCACAATTGTCTTCCTCTAGCTCCCCATTATACTTTACATGCTTCTATTTCTACAGAAATTGCAGGTTGTTTTTTGAGTGCCCTGTCCACCATGTTTACTTCTTATGCAAACCTGTACTGGTCTTCTTTTACAGTGAAGTTGCTTCACTGTCTCTATTTCCTTGCTGTTACCACCTACATCAAGTAGGTGGTAATGCATTCCTCAGGGGACCCCTTCTCATTAGCAAATGCATGCGAAAATATTTTTTTAGGGCAGGCAGTGGGGATCCAAGGGACCACTGCCTGCCCTTAAAAAATTAAACGATAAATGTTTATTTAAAAACAAAAAAATCAATTCATCCCGTTTTCCTTTAAGGATAACAGGCTGCATTTTTTTTCTAAAAAACTACTTTATTTCAAAGCAGTCCCAGACATGGTGGTCTGCTGAGCTCAGCAGGCCACTATCCCCGGGAGGGCCTGTCATTCCCAATGGGCTCGCAAATTGCGAGAGGCTCATTAATATTAATGAGCCTCGCAATTTGCGACCCCATTGGGAATCCCAAACAGTGTTAAACACACTGTTGTACATTTTATTTTGTGCCTTGCAATTTGCGACAAGCAATTAGTCACCAATTGCAAGGCGCAAAATAAAATGGCCATACATCTGGCCCTGTGTGAAGCAGCAACATGTGATCTAGTGTGACAATGCTGAAGACAACACAAGATAAGCAGTTGCTACCTATGGAAATATAACCTTATCTTGACCAAAAAGGCATGCAGACTAAGTGAGAATACCTAGATGAGGTCTTTTGAGAAAGTTATCCTCCCATATTTTATATGAGCACCCTTGCATATCAGATTTGTATAACCTTTTTGGGTTGTAGAGTTGCTTTATAAGAGCAGAGACGATCTCAGAATACTTCACTCAATTGTGTACCCTGGGAGAGCTCCAAAATAATTTATAGTATCTGGATTTTAATTATAAATTCATGTCCAACATGGCCAGATTCTGTTATAGATTCTCAACATTTACATTGTTATGACATCTTTGACTGTAAGTCATGCATTAATTCCACTGACAGAAATTAAAACATCAATAAGGTACAAGACAGGCAAGTGTAGTTATTCTTAAAGTTTTTAAGAAACCCAAACTGTAGTCCATGCATAACCAAGTACAGTTCTGTTGACTGTAAAAATGCAGTTTTTAAAAAGTGGTGAAGTTGTAACAGCAAGACTCTTCAATCACATCCACAAATTAACATAAAAACATCCCTATTCCACCTACGTAGAAACATCCCTATTCCACCTACCTACTTATTCTGAAAGGTACGTGAGATCGACTTACTACTGAAAGTTCGACTCTCCAAAAGAAGCAAAGTATTTGGATACCCCAACGTCTTCTTCACCAACAGCTCATTATTATTAGAAAGAGGGTTTTGCTTGAGGGGGGTGTGATCCCTTCTCAACCAACAATTGCAATCCCTATCAGAGTGCACCACAAAAAGTCACTAAATTAAACTATGTTTAACCCTCTGGAAGTACGGCACAAAAGCAGTCAGGCTTAAGTTAGAGGTAATATTTAAAGTATTTATGCAGCACTTTAACAGTAATGAGGTAAAAACACAACACAAAAAAATATACCAATTTTGTAAAATTGTGTAAATCTTATTAAATTATTTGACACCAAAACAACAAAATTGCAAATCAGCAGAACTGGATTTGTGAATATAATTTTTTTTTTGTAAAATCTGGTGGCAAAGCGCCAACAGCGGACACCTAGATGTGTGAGACCAGGTCAAAGTTTAGGTTATGCCAGCCTTTTTTTGGTGGTTGGGCCCGGTCTCCACTTACTTTTAGGCTTAGAAGAATTTTCGAAGAAAAATGTCTGAGAAGTTAACAATTAGTGGGCAATGTAGCTGGTGGTATTGGAGGAGGAGGTGTCATCATCAAGGAGCTGCTAGACGAAGCAGAGGTGAAGATTCCTAAGTTTGTATTAGAGGCCAATTTATATTCAAGTGAATGCCCCATTGTTTCACAGTAAATTACTCGGTCGCCCTGCTGGAGAGACCACCGTCCAGTATTTATAAATTACACTCTTTACATTAATTGTATTGTTCTTCGCAAAACTGGACCAGCATGACAGCCAGCATCTGAGTTTCTGTGGTGGGAAAAGCATCAGGCTTAGGGTCAGGGGTTCCAGTTCCAGTTCTACTACTGGACATTTACGAAAGGCTTAGGGCCCTTATTTAGGGTTTATTGGAGAAGTTCTAACACTATATGCTGGGTGTCCTGTGCCCTGGCAAACCCACGGTTCTCTCACTCTATTTAGAGTCAGAGGAACAAGTTAGTTAGTTTTGGTAGAGCATCAGTTCTACTACTGGACATTTACAAAAGGCTTAGAGCCTTATTTAGGGTTTATTGGAGAAGTTCTAACGCTATATGCTGGGTGTCCTGTGCCCTGACACGCCCACGGTTCTCTCACTCTATTTAGAGTCAGAGGAACAAGTTAGTTACTTTTGGTAGAGCATCCGCTGGCTTTGGCAACAGTAACCCTGATCCAGCGGTCTGTCCACCACAGTACCACTGGATCACAGTGATGGATATCCAACGGAATTGAGGGTGGGCCTACTACCAACATCCTCTTCATCTGAATAAAAAGGTTTACAAAGCAGGTGCTTTAAACATAGTGCCCCTACAGCAAGCCTTCAATCCAGTGAAAGGAGTCCCCATGGCCAAGCAGGCAGGTATCCATAGATACACCTGATGGTTCTCAGCCAGTGGGAGTCACTGGTCTCTGGTGTCACTGTGTACATGATTAACGCCTGAAGCGATGCACTGCACCACTGGAAATATAATACAATATTCTGCATTGATGGCCACAACCATCAAGTAACACATGTAAACTTTGTTGCTAAAAAGTGCAATGTCCCCAGTTACAAAGGCGGGGAAGTTTCAGACAATTTCAAATGACTTGACTCAGCAATGATAAATGTACTTGGGAGAAGCGATCTGGAATAACTGAAACGATACAATAAGATGACAAGAAAGGTCAAAATGACCTTCCACAAACATCAATTGTCTGGCGAAAAAGAAGCTTTGCGGTGTAAGAAGTTTCGACCTCATTTGCATAAAGTGCATCCAATTTCAACACCTCGGAAACAGCATGGAAACTGGAGCAGACTGACTACTCTTTCCTGGGCCTGCTCAGCAGTAATGAGGTTTATTTGGTGAATGGGCTGAAAGCCATGCTGCGCGTGTAGGCGCACCTGTAGGCGTCGACAGAGATGCAGCTCGCTATTGATCTGTCCTTCCAAAAAGAAAGGGCCGACTACATTCCCAAGCTGTTCCCACAAAAGGAAATATAATTAGAGCGGGCTGCATCAGCGTTTATTTTTTTTTCCGGCTGCCTTTTTATTTCTGATATTCATCATGGTCACGTCGTTCAAAACAATTTGCCTGAAATGGCAGTAGCACTGAATCGATAAGTGTGATCTAAATTTTTTGCTGCATAAACAGCGCTGCCCTATTAACAAATTTGAGTAGGAAAATGAAAAGGCACATTTGTCAGGTTTCACTCTGGGCTCTTGTGGCGATGGAGGTGAAATTGACAAATTAGGTTAATGTGTCCAGGTTTTTTTTTTCTTGTCAATTCCGCGGTCAAGCCATTTTTCAGCGACATTTAACTTTTATAAGTGTATTTCACAGTTACAGTCCTTGCGGGTTTTACAGTACACTTAGTTCCCAAAACTTTTCAATCTATTTTGTTTATTGTCGATGAGAATGTGCAAAGCTTTTCACATTTAGCTTTATGAATTATAGTAATAAATTCGGTACCAGAGGAACCTAAGCAGTAAGACCAGCACATTAAACATTTAATCCCTCATCAAAAGTGTTGTTGTCACAGGATGGATGTAAGTTTTATATCCCTTTTTGTTGCATTGTTGAAGATCGTGTATGCAAGTAACACTGTAATTGGTAGCTTATATTTCCATATGCAATAACGATACTATTGGAATGCTCGCACCTATTGTGGTAGGTATCTCCTGTTACATCATTTGTGCAGTCGGAGCAGGAAGCAGAGAGTATTAGCTTGTGGGTCCTAATACCGACAGAAACCAACCACAAGCCATAGAAAATGGATACGTCCTTGAAACGAGCTGTCCTCACTGAACTGTGAGGTAACATTCCACCAGCACAACCTCAGATGTGTTAAAGGATATCTTAAGTATTTTGGGTCCCTGGGCCAAAAGTATTTTGGGAACCCCTATTCAAAACAGCTTTGAATTTCTGATCCAATCTCAGCTGTTTCATGTAATTTTTGGCCAGATCATTAATAGTGCACAGGCACACTTAACCAACTTCTAAAAGGGTTTATATCTAGTGTACAGGGATAGTGATGTATGTATTTAATATTGAAGGCAGCAACAGCTCACAAATATTACTGCAAATACTCTCTGCGACACCCACGCATTTTTCATATGTGAGGTTCTGTTTAGAACCACAAAAAACGGTTTATGTATAAATGTTGCATGAAAAATAAACATTTAGGCCCTGATTACAATATCGGGCGGACATGTGTCCACCTGACATCGTATCGGTCTGGAATCGGCTAACCGTAGGTCGGCGGTTCCTTCTGCCTGATTTGGATGGAACCCGCATAGGGTGGCCAGAAACATTAATTCTACAACGGAAGCTTGTGCGGCGGACAGAATAGGCCCGCAGCACAAGCTTCCACTGTAGAATGGCTGTTTGTAAAGATCCCTGCATCATGTAGCTGGCATCTCATGGTGCTTGAACAAGAAAAGAGAGGTCAGATCAATCTCTGGTCAATCTTTCAGAGATCTCTAAAGACCACAAACAATGGAGTCAAATTAAGGTTAACACACCCGATTTGGGTGGTAAAGAAAGCCCTCACACACCGACCTAGTCAGTGTCATGCTTCATCATCGGGCCCCACCAAAGAGGCCGAGTGCCTCTTTGGTGTGCTACGACGCCAGAAAGACTGCGGAGCTGGTTGTGTGGGGAGGGCGTGCTCTAAATTACAGTGAAAATTTTAAAAGTGCCTTAAAAAAGGGTATCAAAAACAAATTTTAATGAGTGATCCCTAAGGCACAGAACAAAGAGTATTAAGTGTCTGGATTTAGTTGCCAAGGTTCAGGGTTGGTTAAATACAGAATATACTCAATCTTTAGTCAACATGTTTCAGCCATAAGGGTGGTTGTTATTTACCAAGGCATTCGTCAGGACTAAACCCCGGCGGTATGGGCTCTCTAATCACCCACCCTAACCTGGGGACGTGAAAGTGAAAATTTAAAAAAGTGAAAACCGAATCTTCGGGGTCCGGCATTGAGGCCACAACGAGGTTCAAGGCGGATCGAGAGCACTGAGGGCGATGTGCCAGGTTCGCTCCGATCCCCTCCCGAGACCCATGGTGCTAGTAGCGCCCCTTTTTAAAGTGCTGTAACACTCCATAATTTAAGGAGTATTTTTGGAATGAGTAATTCACTCTTCCCCCATTTTTAAGCACTTTTTCACTTTTTTAAATTTTCACTTTCACGTCCCCAGGTTAGGGTGGGTGATTAGAGAGCCCATACCGCCGGGGTTTAGTCCTGACGAATGCCTTGGTAAATAACAACCACCCTTATGGCTGAAACATGTTGACTAAAGATTGAGTATATTCTGTATTTAACCAACCCTGAACCTTGGCAACTAAATCCAGACACTTAATACTCTTTGTTCTGTGCCTTAGGGATCACTCATTAAAATTTGTTTTTGATACCCTTTTTAAGGCACTTTTAAAATGTTCACTGTAATTTAGAGCACGCCCTCCCCACACAACCAGCTCCGCAGTCTTTCTGGCGTCGTAGCACACCAAAGAGGCACTCGGCCTCTTTGGTGGGGCCCGATGATGAAGCATGACACTGACTAGGTCGGTGTGTGAGGGCTTTCTTTACCACCCAAATCGGGTGTGTTAACCTTAATTTGACTCCATTGTTTGTGGTCTTTAGAGATCTCTGAAAGATTGACCAGAGATTGATCTGACCTCTCTTTTCTTGTTTATGCATAATTGGTTGGGGACTGAGAGAGTGTCTTCTTTTCCCTATCTCTCCCTTTGTTGTCGAGAATCTCATGGTGCTTGTCACATGGTGCAGGGATGTTTCCTACCTGCCCCATAGTAGAGGTCTAGGAGGGACAGAGGTCCTAGTAGGGGCCCGGAAGACACTTTCCAACAGCCTTTTCATGTCAGAAAGGCTGACGTGAAAAGGCTGTCTGAAAGTGCCATCATAATGTCAACAACGAGCTGAGTCTGGCTCCATTGTCATTAGGGGATTATGGTGGGTTCCAATACACCAAAGAGCTCCTTGAGCCCGTCGGGAGCGCTGCCTCCGCCCGCACATTGTAATGCGGTGGGCGGATCGCAGGGGCAGATATTGGTGGGTCCAACACCGACTGACCCACTGTCATCATAATCATCCCTAAAATGTCTGTAATAGACTAACACATTAGCAACATTCAAATAAATTAAAGGAAAGTGGCATTTAAAGCAATCTCTTTAAGAATGTATTGTGTTTATGTGTTTATTCACAGCAGAGATTCCAGCATGACTCATGTCGAACCTCTACAGGTTGGACACTGTAGTCCAGGATTTAACAACATGTCGAAAATTTGCAGTGAAAACTCAGATTTTTATGTGACTGTCAACATTTTGAAGAAAAAATACAAAAGTAATGTCACTAATATTTAGACAACACGATCTCAAGGATGTATATCTTCACTGTTTCATCTTACGACAAGCTGTACAATGTGTAATTAATGAGCGCGCTAATTTTATCCTGTCCAAAGTCTTTCTTTACTATTGATGGATGTTACATTTTAAAAGCAGAGGAACTGGCTAACTGGTATTTGGCATATGATTAAGACTTGTAGATGTCGAAACGCATCATGCTGCAATCTTTGCTGTAAATAAACACATGATGAAATGAGGATCAGATGGCGGGCCTGCTTCACGGTGCTGTCTTGTTGGTTCGTGTTTCCTTTCGGAATATTGAAAGTGGTAGCACCCACTCTACAAGCCCCGACACAAGAGGCTGAGTGTCCGCTTTTGGCATCAGATTCAATGGAAATATATATATAGGTCATCACAAGGGTGATTGGAAATGTTTAAAATTCTGTGGAATGGAAACCGTCCCACAAAGTGAGCGTGGGGTAACAGGGAACGAATTTTAAGGCAGAAGGAGTCCAGACACATCTTTAATTTCAGAACAAGGTCCCGGTATGGATTGAACTTATCTGAATAATTATATATACACCTTTGAAGCATCCTGGAGACCGTGATATGTTCTTAACCAAGGAAAGAGAAAAGGGAAATAGAAAAAAGAGTTGGTTCTACAATGAGAAGTGGCTTAAAAAGGAAAACAAAAAGAATCAATGGATAACTTTATGGAATCAAGTTATATTCCTTGTAAGCATGCTCAAGGAAACCAAGACACGAATCAGAATGATTTTCATGGGACGAACAGACCCTAAAAACAAAAGAATGAAACTAATTCTAGAAACAATGGGGTTTGAACAATAAAGTTACAAAACTACAAAAAAAGTCAGAAATCAGGTCAAAATCCTTGGAAGAGGATCAATAGAACCTGATTCAACCAGTCTGCACAATTACAAGACAAGCAACCAAAATATATAACTTGAAAAGGACAATATTTCTCTGTGAACTATAAAAACACTTTCCGAATTTTTAAATTGTAAATACAAAAACTCTATCAGGTAGATGCATCTAGCATTTTTGCGAGCGCAAACGGTGCGAATCGCAAAATTCGTCCGTTTGCGCCCGCAAAAATGGCATTTGAGATGCATCAAGGGTTCATGCACTCGCAATTTAAGAATTCGCAAATAATTGCGAGTTCTCAAATTGCGATTGCATTTAAGGAATCGCAATTTGCGATTCCTTAAATGCAATGCATGAACCATTCCAAGATTGCGAATTCGCAATCTGGGGCCGCTATTTACCGCGAAGTCTAACTTCGTGGGAAATAGCAAAAACTTTGAAATATGCACTTTAGTGCATTTTACTAAGTTGTATGTTACACACACACATGTCCTTGGGACATGTGTGTGCGCAACACCAGTGAGCATTACCATTTATGGGGTGCAACAGGGTGTCCTTAAGACACCCTGGCACTCTTGAAATTGCTTCCTTATTTGCGATTCGCTAATTGCTAATCGCAAATAAGGAATGACTCCCCATTCATTCCTATGGGCCTTTAGGCCCATAGGAATGAATGGGAAAGCCCTTCTTTATTTGCGATTAGCAATTAGCGAATTGCAAATAAGAAATAAGTAGAAATCGCAAAAAATATTGCGGTTCCTACATGCATCCCGTTTTGCAAGTCTTTAATAGTGAATCCTTATAATTCGCTATTAAGGACTCGCTAAACATAACTTTGATGAATCTAGGGGTATGTCCCATAATGCACTATTAGACTAAATGCAAAGTAACAGGAAATTGTGTAATGATGTGAAAATTACAAAAAACGCTGTTTATTGTGAACATGCCAACCTTGATCAAGGTATAAGCATACCGAAAATGCGTAGGTTGTTCGCCTGTATCGTGAATTTTGATTTTGACTGGAGCAATAAATCAACACACTGCCGCTGTGAATTGGAAAGTGAGAGCGCGACTTCTTTTTGGAATCCTGTGGGTGACATAGGATTGGAGAGGAAATATCTATCTATCTATCTATCTATCTATCTATCTATATATATATATATATATATATATATTCACTGAAAAAACGATAGGTTTCAGGCCTTATATAGTTAGGAATTAGCACTTAATAAACCTTTGAAATTCACTCAAAAATGTATAAGTTTTAGGGGTGTTATAGTTAGCTGGACATTTCACTCATACAAAACCATTGAAATTGCTTCTATATAGTTAGTTGTACTAATTATATTTCGCACACCCGCAATCCACTGCTGATGATGTCACATATAACATCATTCATGACATGGTCAGTGACATCACTGATGACATCTCAAATGACATCACTGATGACATCATCCATTGAATGTAGTTTGCTTCTTTATTTTAGTTATTAATTAGTTAACTGAGTATTTTTATGGGAGAGTGAATGTGTGTGTGGTTCGGTGGGAGGTGTGTGACTGCCCAAAGATGTGTGAATAGTTGATTCATTAGATATATGAAGTTAAAACTACATATTCTAACATTTGGCAGTGTATGTGACAGTATAAGTATACATAAGACTCAATGATGGTGTGAGTGACTGTATACTTGTAATAATGATTTTATAATACCCTAAGTATGACTTACTATGAAGTGGTGTTTGTATAAGTGTTTAGCTAAGTAAGTATGTAAGTATGATCCATTGTTTGCATACATGAGTAGGATAACTTCATATGTTAATAGGTTGTGTGCTGGTGTGTAATGTCGATATAGGTGTATAGGTATTTTTGATAGTGTTCATTGACAGCATGTATGAGTGAATCTACAGGTAAGTGATTAGATGTGTGTAAACATCTAGGAATCACTGAGTGGGTTTTTAGATACTTGTATTGCTGTGTCAATGGATTCAAATATAATACTTGTGTTTTACAAAGAGTGATGAAAGTTTTTACTAGAGAAGGAAAAGTTGTATATGATTTTCACGTGGATGATGTCATCAGTGATGTCATTTGAGATGTCATCAGTGATGTCACTGACCATGTCATGAATGATGTAATATGTGACATCATCAGCAGTGGATTGCGGGTGCGCGTAATATAGTTAGTACAACTAACTATATAGGAGCAATTTCAATGGTTTTGTATGAGTGAAATGTCCAGCTAACTATAACACCCCTAAAACTTTTTATTTGAGTGAATTTCAAAGGTTTTTTAAATGCTAATTCCTAACTATATAAGGCCTGAAACCTATGGTTTTTTCAGTGAATTTGCAAGGTTTTTTAAATGCTAATTCCTAACTATATAAGGCCTGAAACTTATGTTTTTTTCAGTGAATTTCAAAGGTTTTTTAAATGCTAATTCCTAACTATATAAGGCCTGAAACCTATGGTTTTTTCAGTGATTTTCAAAGGTTTTTTAAATGCTAATTCCTAACTATATAAGGCCTTAAACCTATGGTTTTTTCAGTGAATTTGCAAGGTTTTTCAAGTGCTAATTCTATTAGGGGATGACGTTTAAATATATTAATATCCTAGTGGGACCACCTGAGCAGCCCTAGGGGGTCAGGGTGTTTTTACCCTGCCCCCATTTTGTGTTCTACACGTTTGTTTGTCTGCTTTCTTGTGCCTCAGTCTACCGAGCACAAGATGGATGCCAACACTTCCTGGTTAGAAGTGTTGACAGCCAATGAGCATGCAGCTTTCTCGGGAAGGCATGCTGATTGGCTGCCACTGTCTGTCAACACTAGCACAAGATGGATGCCAACACTTCCTGGTTAGAAGTGTTGACAGCCAATGAGCATGCAGCTTTCTCAGGAAGGCATGCTGATTGGCTGCCACTGTCTGTCAACACTCCAAACCAGGAAGTATTGGCAGCCATCTTGTGCCTCCACTCCAAACCAGGAAGTATTGGCAGCCATCTTGTGCCTCGGTAGAACCAAGGCACAAGAAAGCAGTGAAACAAAGGTGGAAAACTCGCAAAGGGGGCAGGGTAGAAGCACCCTGACCCCCTAGGCCTGCTCAGGGGGTCCCACAAGGACCCCCCAGGCCATAAAAATAATTGTAAGTTTTATTTTAAATCGCGGGGTACGCGTACCGTGCGCGTACGTACGTGTACGGTACGCGTACCCCGCAACTTTAATTTTTTTAAATTTTTTTTTTGCCTTGGGGGTCCTTGTGGGACCCCCTGAGCAGGCCTAGGGGGTCAGGGTGCTTCTACCCTGCCCCCTTTTTGAGTTCTACACATTTGTTTTTCTGTTTTCCTGTACCTCAGTCTTCCGAGGCACAAGATGGCTGCCCACAATTTCTGTTTTGGAGTGTTGCCAGAGAGTGGCAGCCAATCAGCATGCAGCTCGTGCACGGAGAGGTACACACACGTACGCGTACGTACGTGTACGGTACGCATACGGGTAAGCGTATGGGTAAGAGCTCGGAGCGCACCTATAGATATATATATTTTTTTGAAGTTAATTTTCGTAAAAACCACTGGAGCAATTTTCACCAAATATACAAAAGGCACTTCTGCGTACCAGTCCCTACAATTTTACAAAGTTTGGTGAAATTCCGTTCAGCGGTTCAGGCTGTAGCCTTGTCAATTTGTCCTATGGAAATTAACATGGGGAAAACAGGTTTTGGGACCCCTCTTTTTTCTCGGCCCCCACTTCACGAATCCCCCCGAAACTTCCAGGGAAGAAGCGGAGCGGAGCTGGCCTAAATTTTGGAAAATTACATGCAAATTCCTCCACCGGCGCCAAAGGTATTCCCAATAGAATGTTGCGGATTTCCTATGGTAGCTAGGTCCTAACTATATATACCTACTGGCTATCGCCAGTAGGTAATATATATATATATATATATATATATATATATATATATATATATATATATATATAGATAGATAGATAGATATATATATATATATATATATATATATATATATATATATATATATATATATATATAGATAGATAGATAGATAGATATATATATATATATAAATATATATATATATATATATATATATATATATATATATATATATATTTATATAGATATAGATATAAATGTGTATGTGTGTGTGTGTGTAAAAAATATATACATGTGTGTGTAAACTAAAAGGGGCATCATCTGATATGAGCTATTCGCTAAGCATAGTCAGTCACATTTCAGCAGGTTGTGTGAATTCATTATTCAGTTGTGCCAAAGAAATCTCACTTGCCAATCGAAGTCTGAAAGTGTTTATTAAATCACAGAAAAATAATGATCTGTGAATCACACAATGAACCAGCCAGGGGCTCCCCTACCATGGCAAAATGAACCAATCTTGTTGAGCAATGGCAAAGCAGACTCTAGTACTCACAACTTTGAATAGGGTCAAGTGGTTCGTTCTTAATAAAATACAAGCAGGTATCTAGGCTGCGCACATAAGAACAAGTGAAACAACCTTTAAATATTAATGAGAATATGAAAACATTTCGGTTTCGCAAGCTAGTGTTTGTTTTCTGGCCTGAGGAGCTTAGAGATGAGAACAACTGAACTTTTGAGATGGGCGCATCTTGTGGCAATATTAATATGAGCAAGAAATAACAGAGCTGAAGCAAGTTACAAATATTTCTGTACCAGAGGATACTTGTTATAGTTTATACTTAGCAGCATATATTTTAAACATTGCAATATTGCAAAGGACCACATGTTTATTAATTATTACGTGTTGCTTACATTGGAACAAATAATAGTATACCAAAAACCATATATTGACAAACAAAAAACTGACAAGTGAAAATCCACAAAAGCATAAAGTCTCAGGAGTGACAGTTCTTTCCTGTTAATAGTCTGGGTTCATAAACCCAGGCACTTTGTGGCTGAGCAGTTAGTCAGTGGGACTTCCACATTGTCTGATACCTACCACGTACGTTCACAAAACTGACATTTCTTTTCGCATTGTTAGCAAAAGCCGGATGAAATGTGGTGAGGCAGGCACCAGCTTGTTGAGAGGCTGAATGGCAGGGTACTGTATGATGGACACTGCTTGAAAAGTTTGGCATAGTTAGCATTATTGTCCAACACACTGCTGTTGTTAGGTGATGCTAGTTGCTTCTGAGATTGCCTTAATTATGATGGATGCATGCTAATTTTGAAAATAGTGGACCCTCTGACTTTAGAATTCGTGTATCTAAAACGTCTTACTAAATTTGCTTGCATTTTTATTTCTCTTCTCCAGTTGATTGTCTAGATCCAACATGTTCCAATCATGGAGTCTGCGTGAACGGAGAATGCCTCTGCAGTCCAGGCTGGGGAGGACAAAACTGTGAACTTCCAAGAGCACAATGCCCAGAGCAGTGCAGTGGGCACGGAACATTCCTTACCGACACAGGATTGTGTAGTTGTGACCCTAACTGGATGGGTCCCGACTGCTCCGTTGGTAAGAGTCCAGAATAATATACAAGCAGAACCTTGCAAAACAATCACATTTAAGAGTGGTTCTTCATTGTAATGTCTTACAATTCTGAGAGCGTTTCATAAGAACTATCTAGGCTGTTCAACATCATACAGTGTTTCCTTGATAACTGTTCTTCATTGGCCTGTGAGGATACCACTAATTGCTCAGAGACAAATGTGTCTTAAAGGCCAGCAAACCTGTAGTAAAGTCATTCTTATGCCATGTGCATCTGGCTTGTAACTTACACTGGTCACTAAACAAGTGACACTTCACTTAATGCCTGGCCGCACAGCTATAAATACAATTCAACTCCTAATCATAAATTGTCTTATGTTATACATTTGTAAGATACACGCCTGTACATTTTTGTTATTTATTCAGTTACAAGTTTAGCTTTAGAGTTTGCTTCAATTTAAACAAGAGAAAAGCAATAACATATACTACAATAACAACATCCAATTTCTCTCAAAGGATGATGAACAAAAGTTTTATTGTAGTATTCTTGAAAACACCAATTTCATGAACCTTCTGATGATGTAGATGCCCAATGCATTTCGGGATGGATGTCCCTTCTTTAGGGGTCTCTATGAATACAAAAAAACAAAACTAGATGTCAGAATACGTTCTAGGAAATACGAGGAGGAACACCTCTATTCTGTGATGTTAATCCAACAAAAAGGCACAAAATGAGATGCAGGTTTACCTGTAAAAAATCATGCTGAATATCCTTAAGAATGAACTAAAGTTAGTAGGTGCTGAAACAACCTAGTACGAGGTTCTCTGAATGTACTGATAAAAACATGCAAATTATGAATCAGTGCACATAAATTAGTGGATCTAGGTCTCTACATCAAACACTGTGAAGTGTGAAACTGTATGCAAACACTCACTGAATGTCAAAAGTAACTCACTACTGACGATAAGAAAGAACGCTCTTGTTAATGCATACACACAAACTTAATCTGCAACAAGCGAAAGACGAAAGGTGTGTGAGTGGCCACTTCAATCAATGCTCTTAATTCATTCTCAATGTGTTGATGATAAAATTATGATACCTCAAGCAGGTTCATTGACACTAAATCTAAGAAAGATACTGGCACCACTGCTGTTGAGCAACTGGAGTGTTAACACAAGTGCATATCCACACACAAACTCTTAGAAAAACAACAAGCAACAAGTGTGTGATTCACCTCTTCAATATCATGCCCTAAATGTATCACAGAATCCTAATGGCAAAGTCACGATACCTCAAGCCAATCAGTGTTCAGGCAATGACAAATCGAATCTCTATGCGATGTCTCTGACAACTGGCCACACTATGGGAACAAAACATACTCTGTATAAGTATTCCAACACCTTCTCACAGCTGGAAGAATTTCACATAGGTTATGCCCACACTGTAACCTAACGATTTGTCGAAGTGCTCCGAAGCCAAGAACAACCACCATCCACTAACGGACCCGAAATGAAGACACGCCAATGAATGCACCAACTTTAAAAAAAAATGTATGCATAATAGGGCAACCCAATAATCCCCTTGGGACTGGGTATAATCAATCACAATATATCCATGTCCCCAGAGGAATCATTTAACATCATTTGTCATTTTCGATAACGTCACAGCAGTGAACATCATTCCACTAATACAGGGAATTTCTTGATAAACATCCAATTATATAAAGAATTGTTTTAATCAGAGTCGGGTGAATTGAACTAAGCCACGCTGGTTCTCCTAACAAGTACCTGTATGTTTTGATCGTACACCGTAAATAATCAGTCTTTAAGTGAGAAGTGAGAAGAAGTGTCCTTTGCTTTTTTTGAAATTGGGTGTGCAACTATACCGTCCTGATGATGGCCTCAAAGATCTTCTAGACCACCAAGAGACCGAAATGTCGACACATTTGTACCGTTTTGCTTACATTTGTATGTCTAATAGACAGAATGAAAATGAGATGAAATGTTCTGTTTAATTATAATATATGGTGTTTTGTTTGCCATTTGTATATAAAGCAAAAGGTGTTTGAATACTACTGTTGAATGAACAGATATTTCAGTAGTTTGTATGTTGCCGGACTTGATTTGTTTAACCACATCGCTGCAGCGGCTATTCCGCCGCAGCGCTAATGGGGCGGGGCGGGCGCATGCTGGTGACGGAACTGCTCCGTCATCAACCGTGGTTGGGCTGTGCTCATGACGGAGCGGTTCCGTCATGGCCCCGCCCACTCAATAGAACACCCAGCGCAGGCGTGGAATCCGCGCAGGCGCGGAGGCCGGGCCATGACGGAACCGCTCCGTCATCAGCACAGCGCCACCGCAGCTGATGACGGAGCAGTTCCATCATCAGCATCGAACGAGTTAAGAAAACTTGATTAAAACAATTCTTTAAATAATTGGGTGTTTATCAAGAAATTCCCTGTATTAGTGGAATGATGTTCACTGCTGTGACGTTATCGAAAATGACAAATGATGTTAAATGATTCCTCTAGGGACATTGATATTTTGTGACTGAATGCACCAGCATCATGTATACCAACTCTTATTGGAATATGTTTAGAAAGTTGTAGCTGACGACAAGCACTCTACGGTGAACTCCCCCGCATTGGAGGCACCATCGTGTAGTTAGGCAGAAGGCAAAGGTCATAGAGTCAGGTGAACAAGTAAACAATCGCTTGAAGGCACCAAGAAACATACTTGTGGTCGCCATGTTGAATGAGTGTGACCAAAAGATGAATAGCACTCCCACCACCTTTGTGCATTTTAGTGGAATGCTGCGCCAGCAAAAAATGCAGATTACTCATTAGATTACCGCGTATTAGTAGAAGTTGCAATAAAGAAAATTAAGGACAGCCAGAGTACCAGCGCTTGACCGAAGGAGATACTGAAAGACAATTCAACAACACATAGCTGTTCACCAAAGTACCCATGTCACTCTGATAAACACCATAAAATTGTTTCTATGTCTGCCAGTTGTGGAAAAAAAATACAAAAAAGTTTGAATTACTGCATAACACGGATTATATAAACAGGACACGTAGTTTAGAGGTGAAACATTGTAAATGATCATGTTGCAAAATGAATTGACATGTATAACCTCGAAGTCAAGCACTGTAATTGTCACAACAGAACACGAGGTTTAGAAAAAGCCGATCATCTCCATTTTATCAGTTAACCCGTGAGGTATTATAGTATTAAATTATTTTATCCACCAAATCTCGCATTGGGATAAGAGTTTAGAGTTGTCTTTGTGTGCGCTAGTGTGTTATATAATAATAATAATAATAATACTGCATTTTGTAAAGCGCGAACAGCTACCTCACAAGGAGGTGTCCCGGCGCTGAAAGAGCACAGTTGACCAAGAGGACTTAAGTGAGGATGCCTAGTGTGGTTGGGTGAAGAGCCATGTTTTTAGTAGCCGCTTGAAGCAGATTTCAGAGGGGGCTTTGCTGAATCGCTGGGGACAATGTGTTCCACAGTGTCACAACATTAGCCGAAAAGGTACGTCCCCCCCAGTCGAGCCCTTTTCACTTGAGGGGCAGCAAGCTGGATGCGGCGGTTGGAGCGTAACGCACGGGCCTGGGAATATCTCGGGAGCCGAGCTTTCAAGTATTTAGGGCAGGAGCCAAAGAGAGATCTGAAGGCCAGCGTAAGTGCCTTGAATTTAATTCTGCTGGCAACTGGTAGCCAGTGAAGTGATCGAAGATACGGAGAGACTGAGTGCTTGAAAGGAATCCTCATTAACAGTCTCGCAGCCGCATTTTGGACCAACTGAAGTTTATGAATTAGGTATTTTGGTAAGCCCAGATAGAGGCCATTGGCGTAATCCAGCCTAGATGTCACTGTGGAATGGATTACTGTTTTACGGCAGCTCACTGGTAGCAGTCTCAGAATCTTGCGAAGATTCCTCAGTTTGCTCAAGCAGCAGCCGACTACTTGTTGGATGTGCGAGGTAAAAGACAGACTGTTATCCCACCGCACACCTAGATTTTTTGCTGTTAGGCTGGGTGACGGGGCTTGTCCCATTTCCGCTGGCCACCAAAGCTCTGAGGGTGGAGGGAGGCCTTTCCCAAAAAAGATCACTTCCGTTTTATTGGCATTAAGTTTTAATGTATTCGTATTCATCCTACAGGCCACATCTTGGAGGCAACCCTTGAAACTCGCGAAGGACTCCTCCGACACCTCTGAGTACGGAAATACCAATTGGGTGTCGTCGGCATATGAAATTGCCTTAACACCCCAATTGGCAATCAGCGTAAAGAGAGGGGCGAGGTAGATGTTGAACAAGAGGGGGCTGAGTGCCGACCCTTGGGGGACGCCACAACTGAGAACTTTAGGTGTTGAAGATACAGATCCCAGCGCCACCTTCTGTGTTCTCTGGGACAAATAAGAGTTTATCCATCCCAGTGCCTGGTCACGGATGCCTATCTCCTCCAGTCGCATCAGGAGTCTAGCATGATCAACCGTGTCGAAGGCGGCCGACAGATCCAGGAGAACCAGCATCGCTGAGCTTCCCGAATCCATCGACCACCTTACTGACTCTGCCACCTCAATTAATGCTGTCTCTGTGCTGAGACCAGGTCGTAAGCCAGATTGTGTCTCATGCAGTATTTTATTGTCTTCAATAAATTTACTCAGCTGGCGCTGTATTATTTTCTCGAGCATTTTTCCAGGTGCTGCTAGCACCTGGAAAAATGCTCCAACATTAAAAACCTCAGCTATATTGTGTTTGAGTTCCAACCAATTTGCCACAAGATTAGATTTAGTATTCCCATTGAGAATCATACTCTTGGGTTCGGTTATTCTAATCTTGTTTTTGCATACAGTTTTGCATAGGTTTATTAGGCCACGAGGGCATTTCAGACAATAAATCAGAAATGTTGAGTTACAGTCGCCTGAAAGTCTTAATTTGGTGGGTTTCCCTGTCTATGGGTGGGTGACAGGGTTCCCCTGAATAACATTGTTGCAGTGGAAACAGTTGTGACATTTTCGCGTGCCTGGTCCTACAGTGCTGTGTGTACATTTAGGCTGTGTTTAAACATTTCTTTGATATTGCGACATCTTGTACACACGAATAGAGGCTGGTCAGTGAACAAGTTGTGGAAATCAGGCTCATGCTGCAATAGTTCCCATCGTTTCGTGATGATTCTTTTTATTGCTGCGGATTTTGTGTAGTATTTAAACACAAATACCATCCGGTTCTGTGGTGTTTTGATTTTGGATGTAAGCAAATCATGTCTCTGAGACAAGGAAATTCTTGTCTCATCTTCAGTTAGTATGGGAAGGAGATAACCCCTTTGCTTAAAGTTTTGTTTTTGGATCTCTATAGCTGTTTGTACAGCTTCATGTGTTGACGCTTTTCTTTTAATCCTCAACATTTGAGAATATGGTACATTTTGAATGAGTCTAGGAGAGTGAAAACTTGGGAATAATGGCAAAGTATTCCTCTCTGTTTCCTTCTTAAAGATCGTGGTCTGTAAGTTTGCATTGGATTTCGTGATCAACAAAACCAGAAATGATAAACTCGCAGTACTGATGTTGTGTGTGAACTGAATCTGTGCATGTTTCTGAATTAGCTCCTGAACCTTTAGCTCTGATGCCGTTCAAGTGTTACTTCAAATTAAGAAGATGTCATCAATTAAATGACCGTACAACAGCAAATTGGAATTCCATTCTGGGTCTCTGAAAAGGTGATTGTGTTCAAACTTCGACATGAAGATGTTAACTTAAGATGGTGCACCCGGAAAACCCATGGAGGTTCTGCTAACTTGCAAATAGAATTAATCTCTCCATGTGAGATAACTGTGTTGTAAGCAACATTGTAAAATCTCCAAGATGAACATTGTATTTGCTTCTATTGTTGGTAATTGCAGCAATGCCCATTCACAAGCTTCAATCCCTTCCTGCAACGGTATTGACGTGTATAAAGATGCCACGTCAATAGAACATAAAAGCCACTGCTCATTTGAGGTAGTGTCCACATTGGTCAGAAGCTGTAACAAATGTGTGGTGTCCTTTATAAAAGATCTCAAATTCTGTACAAAGGATTGAAGAAAATAATCAATGTACTGACCAAGAGGTTTGAAAACTGAATCACAGCCTGAAACAATCGGTCTGAATGGAGGATTTTAGAGATTTTTATGAACTTTTGACAGCATATACAGCCGAGGAAGCCTAGGATGTTGCACCGTCATAAAACTGCGTGTGTTGTATGCAATCCAGTTCATCACTGTGGCTTTGTCCAGTATCTTCGTTAAAGTTTCCTTGATCTCTTTGGTAGGATCATGTTCAAGTTGTACGTATTTAGATGTATCCTGGAGATGTGCAGCCACCTTCATTTCATAAAAGATTGTGTCCAAGACAAACAAAGGCTCCACCTTTATCCGCTAATCGAAAGGTTAGCTGTTGATTATTGGCAAGTTGTCTGAATATTAGTTTTTCATGGATAGACAGGTTACTCCTGGTTTTAGTTTGTAAATTGAGTGTTGCAAAGTCCTTTTTAATCATGGTCACGAAAGTATCCAGCATTTTATGGGATATCGGAGCAGTGAAAGTACTGCGAGGTTTGAAATCCTTCTACGGGATATAATCTTGTGTAGATGAATTGAGGAGACTCTCTGAATCTTGAGACATGGAAACAATGTTTGTGAAGAAATGTCGTAATCGTAACTTCCTCATGAATATAAAAAAACTGCTATCTCAAGTTCCAAAGTGTTGGTGTCATACTTAGGGACAAAAGACGTTCCTTTATTAAGTACTTTCCTCTGTTGCACTGTCAGTGTTGCACATAAAAGATTGATAATTAAGTCTTGGTTATGCTCCATAAGTTCCAAACATCCTGTTCTTTTTCTTTGCCCTCTACGTGCTTTTTTGAGACACAGTGGTCCGGTGGATGTCCCGACGCTTGTCCGCTCACTAAAAAAGAAGCAGAAGAGGAAGACATGGCTTGACTGCTCACACTGGGGGCAATGACAAGTTGTTGGGATGTTGCCTTTGGCTGTTGACTTGCGCTCAATGGTGTTCTATTGGTCTCCATCTCCTGATCAGAAACTATGCTTTCCTGTGAAGATGTGACTGGCTTCTGAGTATTTCTTCTGCGGGCATAAACCTCAGCCCAAGTGTACACTTCATTAAGCTTATAATCAATTGTATCGTGTCTATATATTCTGAGTTTGCTTTCCAGTTTCGTGTTCAGATCATCCAATGTTTTTTTCAAATATTCTGCTTCACATCTAGATGTTAAGTCAGATGTAATCATCTTTGCTTCCTCCTCTAGTTCTCGAATTGTCGGTGAAAGTTCTTATATTAGCGACAAGATTAAGTCCAATGAACATTTGTTCATATTGGCTTGCCATTTTTCCATGAATAGCTTATTGACTTGAAACCTGTACAGCAGTGGTTTTATTGGTAGTCTCAGACCGTGTGGGATTCTTTGTACCTTGTGATATTGAATGTGTGGAGGCATGAAGTTGTTGTCTCAAACCCCTTCTGGAAATGAATTCTAATTGTTTGAGTTGTTGTGTTATAGAACCTCCTTGTATGTTGAATGCTGTAGCTTCATGTATAAATGCATAGATGTCACTAGCTTGTGCTGTTGTGTAAGTTCTTATGTCTGCTCTATTGTCTATGATGTTGGATATAGCTTCAAAAGACATATTAGGCGGAGGGGTGCTGGAACTGGGAAGTGCAATGATTGTAATAACGTGAATCGTGTTGCGAACACCTAAACATACATGAAAATGAGAACATTCATAACATTTTTTATGAAGGTTCTCATTTTCATATAAGTTTAGGTGTGCGCAACATGATTCACGTTATGTTACTGACACTACCACAACTCTTCCAGATATCCAAACGTATGGAACCTTTAGAGAACACTTCTGATGTTCCTATTGACCTTTCACCCCATTCCTCGGTGTGTTAGCTTCAAGTCATGAGCATCTCTTCTATTGATCACAAGTTAAAATGTATATTAGTTTACATTAGCAGTGACGAAAATTGTTTTTAGCAGTTCTTTTCATCCTACAGAACATACTAGAAGTTGATGAATTCAGTCGAAATTCCAAAGGGCATGTGTGTACTCCAGTGACCATAAACCACCAACATTAGCTGCTACCAGCAGGGCTAGAACTTAAAGGAAATATCTAATGAGGTTTTTTGGAGATTCGTGCTGTACATACCTCCTAATATTTCCTGCCATAAGGTGAATGGAACCAAACACTTAACAGTAAGAAAATTCAGATTGAAACAAAAATCAAATAGACCATGTTTAAATCAAAATTAAATATAGCGAAAATCCACCATGAGTGGCAAAGAGAAATGTGCAAACCAGCTTATAGATAAACTGATGGGAAAAAACGAACTGGAAATTCAAATGTTTTGAGCGTGATGTTGCTTACAGTGAAAGTCCCATCTAGTTCCAGAATATGAAATCATAAACAGCTACGCACAATACATTGTGAGGGATAATCTAATAATAAAATACAGCATAACCAATCTGGAAAACCTTAAATACCAAGAAACAGTACTACAAATTAAACTCATTGTCTGATCATGTATGGGTGGCTACAGGGCATGCAGGGGCTCCTTGGCCACAAAGGTGGTGGTTGAGGTCATTTGACTCTAGTGTCCGTCCTACTATGGGTTTGTAAGCCTGATGAAATACACGCTTTCTGCACATGACTCTTAGATTAGCAAGGATGAGCAGTCAAAGACTTCTCAGAGAGGTAGTCGAGGGGATATAGACTCAAATAGCCAAACAACTGGCTCAACAATTCTTTGTTCAGTCCACTGCTTAGCTTTCAATAAAATGTAAAGTAATTTAACCACACCAAAACAAGGTACTAGACATAAGAGATGCTAATCACCACAATATTATGTGGGTGCTATGGTTGTTATCTACATATAAACCAATAGACTAGAATAAAGTGCATGTGCAGGCTCACTATGAGTGCAGATGATCAGGTTCCCTGGTTTATTTGGTCTGTAAGTCAGGCTGTATTTCCTTTATTTGACAGTTCTCTTTAAACAGGGTTATTGTGAAAGCACATCTCCCTATAAACTTCTAGCAAAGTTCTCAGTCAATGTTCAGTTTAAGCGATGGTCTTACCTGCAATATCCAGTGCTGGTTAGGCTTGAGTGTGAGTATATGGGTCACCGCAGCATAGTTGGAGCAGATGCACTTGTGAATGCTCCTGATGCAGCGCTACTCTGGAAATAATTTCTAAAAGTATGACACCTTTCCCTGAAGCACAAAATCTATACATATACTCGACAGTGGGGTCCATGACACTGCGAGTCACTCAGAAAACACTTACACCCTACTTCATGGATCGGTGAGCTTCAGAGGAGAGCTGCTGTATCATAGTGGAGTGTCTAAACTATAACTGAATATTTTTACTATTCACACCTGCAGTTTAAACGAGGTTTACAATGGTTTTCATTAACAAAACATTTATTTAGACACGCCACCACAGTGGTCGATGAATCGGCTAATAAAAATTAGGCGTAGGAAAACTCAAGACCAGCTTAATTCTCCATTTATCTAATTTTTATTAAAAGCAAATTTAACATGTCTAAAAGTTTATTCACTTTATTTATTTATTTATTTATTTATTTATTAAAAAACGACATTGAAAGGAAAATAAGGATTTTATTTAAAAACAGTTCATTTCCTTTATTTTTTTAGAAAATTCAGACATAGACATTTTATTTAGATTTCAGAAATGCAAGTATTAGCAAAAGACAGATAGTTCCCAAAATTCATCCTTTCTCCTAACTTCACTGACTAATAACCTCATCTAAAGTTCAGACCTCATTCAAAAGAAAATAGAAAAATTATTCAAAGTCTTACATCTCAGGAAAAATCAGCATACGGACAGCATCTCGGGAGGAAATCGAAAAGGAGTTTTATCCTCACTAAAACCAGCACTTTTTATACCTTTTTCACTAGCTCTATCTATCTAAAAGAGTAACTTCCAGGATAAATTTGAGTTCTGATTGGACAATTTGGGGTGGATGAGCATAACCTCATTATTATAATATTCAATTCTCTTCCGTCAGCTAGATTTTTAAAAGGCTTTTTGTTTTGGGCAATGTCCGGCCTAGACCTGTTCTCAACTAGCAACTTCACGAGATCTTCTCACGTTCAGAACCATTGTGCTCATCCTTTTTGGCAGCCATCTAGACTTCCAGGCCACATCGTCCTTAAACTGCATTCACTCCAGGCACAAGCAGCTTGCATTCTAACTCGGACTTGGGCTTGCGCATGCTCAGTTCATGTTCTATTCGCAGTTTAATAAGTCAGCCATATTTTCACTAGGCCTCACAGGCCAGAATGGGAACTATCATAGAAACAAACACAAACGAACGTTAATTTTAGAAATGTAACCCTTCTGTTTACCTTCCCCCTTGCCAAGGTTTTCCTTATTAGTAGTTACCTGTCGAATAAGCAACATTCAGGCGTAATATGCTCATCTGTTTTCACGTTTTGCCCCAAAATACGTAAACAAAAAGCATATTTATGCCACATTTCATTATTTCAAAGCTACGTATTAGTTTAGGACATGACAAAATCACATAAGTAGGTAATTATGATTGCAACATAAGCAAAATTAGTTCCCACGTGTATTTGTGTAGGTGCATTTCTTATTCTAAGTTGGTTAATTACACACATCACTCAATTAGTTCAAGTTATGGTTATGAAAGTGTGATTTTGCAAAGGGTATACAACATTTTGTTTCTCCACATTGCTCCCTCACTCCCACCTCTTTTCTGCATGGTCGCCAAGTTGACGTCCATCTTCTGGCCCATATTTCATGCCCCTAGGGTGTGCCTTCTCAGCTGGTCGTTGCTGTATCATGGGGGTCGTAGGCTAGTTTAGATCACATTCTTAAGCATAGAAACACTTGGATAGGCAAAGAGACCTTTGGGCAAACTCAGGTTTTCTCCTGTTACTTTTACCAAACAACCCACTCTGCGGAGCTGCCTCTCTTCCTAGCCCAACAACTGGGCTTCTACTTACTTGTACCTCCAGCTCCTGATGGATCAGACAAACTTCTCCCCATTCTCACCAGGTCAGAAAGGCTCCCAGCTCACAGGTAGACCAACAGCTTTTCTAGATGCACAGACTTCAGGCGATGTCCTTCATTTCTGGGAGTGTGGTTGACCATCAGACACCAGCCCTGGGTCTTAGCAGTTCTTTGAGTATTCAGCGGGGTAGTTTCAGTACAGCTTTTATACACACTTCCCAGACAGGGGATATTGATCCCATTGTCAATGTCCAGGAACTGGTTTTGGTGTTTTTGTTTTCAGATGTTTTGTTCTCTCTGCAGTG
The DNA here is from genome assembly GCF_964261635.1 of Lissotriton helveticus. Classification (NCBI taxonomy): domain Eukaryota; kingdom Metazoa; phylum Chordata; class Amphibia; order Caudata; family Salamandridae; genus Lissotriton; species Lissotriton helveticus. The sequence continues at coordinate 869,094,974 of NC_136068.1, read as the reverse complement.
CAGACACCATATTTGTTACATTTTATGGTCCTCACAAAGGGTAGTGATGATGCTGGATTCAGGAAGGAGTACACAAATCATGACTGCAATGATTGGATTCAGGCAGGAGTACACAAATCATGACTGCAATGATGTGTGAGATCCATGGCACTTGGCTGTCATTAGCCTTCCTGAAGTGGCTTCATGGAGGGACAGAAGAGGCTGGGCTTCTGAGAAGCTTCCCTCCCTCTGAAAATGAAATCTGCTGACTCAACCACCATTTCTTCAATTGTCAGTGCTCAGGAATCCTTTGCTGCAAGAATATCACAATAGAATTTCTAAAGGCAGCCTTGCCTCATGCTCCCAGACTCCATTGTCTAGTATTAAACCTGTCAGCTCAAGGATGCAAGCAATACATTTCCACTCTCTGGGACGCAGTACTACAGCCTCCATCTTGTGTTATGTGAAACCAGAGGCAATCCAAAAGTGATCCTGTTGGTTTCAAAAATCTTTCACTCATCTCTAAATAGAACCCTGCTACACACACTTGACAATAGATTTCAGCACGAGGGTCTAGGTGTCTCAGTCTTGTGGATCTTTATTGAGTGGGGTCTGTAGGCACCATACTCCTTCTAAATCATGGAAGAAAATATGCTCAGTGCTAGAATTATATACATAGTATGCTGACACCATGTCTTAATGTCAACAGGAGAGATGTATTGACCGTAGTCTTATGTCAGCTGGCGGGCAAGCTTGGTGGACCCCTCAATATCTTAGAGACAGGCTCTGGACCTCAAAGCCCAAGGAAAGGTCTAGGCCTCAGCATGCCACACAAAGTTGGATTACCAGCTATCAAATGCAGTTGGGTCACTCAGGGCATGGGCATGAGCCCATTTACCATGTAGGGGGCCTTCCCATCCCAACACTTATACAAATTGTTAAATCCTGAAGGTGACTGTTCCTCTGCATAGAATGATAAACTGCTATATGAAGATCTCAAAAAACTCTAACTAAGAATATCGTCTGAGAAGAAATAAATTATGACCAGAAATGAGTGCCATTGTGACACACTAGCCTCAGGTACAGCACTATTTACATATTCCTGGTCAATGGGCTAATGTAAAAGTGGTGGAAGTGATTTACAGATCAAGAATTGTCTTCTGGATATAGTAATGGCGATTGTGTCTTAGAATTGTGTTTCCTGAGGTAAATGTAGTGCATTTTAATGGTCATGTTCAATCCAAAATACCTACCTATTCTGAGGGGTCATTTCTAATTAGAAAAAACTGCCATTAATATGAAGTTCCTATCAAGAGATATCTGGTAAGTTGGAGAGATCGCAACACATCTCCTATTATTCTTCCAAGTCATACTTCACCCCTTAACAGATCCAAGCCTTGAATATCATCAATCAAGGAAATGAAAGCATGCCTGTAGGCAGTCGAGGTTGGGTTTGGCAGCAGCATCACACTGTGGAATCATTGTAATTGCTAATATATGTGTATTACATTGTTATCACTGCACACTGAGCTCAGGCCATAAGGTAAGCTTGGAGAGCTCGTGTTTAACTGCCAATAGAAGGAAGCAGCCTCCATTCAATCTCTTCAACATTGCCCTAGTTTAGATTTATGTGCTGGTTTAAGTTAATTCAATATATGAATGCATACTACCTTATTAATGTTTAGCTTCATCACCTTCATTTTATGAATATGTGTAATGTTCTGCTTTTCCTTGTTTGGATGTGTTTTTTCCTGATGGATCAAGTTTCATTAATACCTCCTTAACAACGAGTTCACATTGCTGAGCCCCCCCCCCCCACCCCACCCAATGCCCGTCACCTGGCTAGCATTAATGAATGTGGTTTTAAACTCCTGATTTTATCATGAAGACAAGTATTATGCATTAACATTTTCTTATTTACTTACACCGCAGTAATGTAATATTAAGTTGGAAACAGAATACAATGATTCAAATAAATCTATTAGAACTGAGTTACTAAAGAACACATGCCCAGAACAAATTCACTAAAATAATGTTACCCTGGAGATACTTAATTTAACTCTGCATGCAGCAAGCCCCGCTTCTTTGCTGCTAATAGTGGAGTCAGGCCATGACCAATGTCTGGACGACCTTCCTAAGGATACAGAGTCCATAATAAATGTATCCCACTGAAACATGGCTAGGGATCCATTCTTCTGTGCCTAGGAAAACACAAATAAAATACTCCAGTGGGACATTTAACTCACCAAATTACAGACTTGCCTACAGTTAATGAATACATAAGTGGTATACAAATAGGCAGAAAAAGGTAATGAGATCTAATCAAATATCAGTTACATTATTGACATTAGGTAATGGAAAAGGCAGCTGTGAGAAATTGTGCTGTTGGTTAAAGAGGGGGGATGACCTCTGTTCAAACAAGAGCCACATTCCCTGTAAGGGTGAACCACAAAAGGAACCTGTGCTCATTCCTGTGGTAGCCTGGCACAAAATCAGTAAGGCTTAATTTAGAGGCAATGTGCAAAGTATTTATACAGCACACAAACAGCAATAAAGTGAAAACACGACACAAGAAAAATCCCACAACCATTTTAGAAAAATAGACCAAAATGTAATAATTTATTTGACAACAAAACAAAATTCAATCCATAGAACCGTTGATATGTAATTTAAACAATTTAGGTGAAACTAGTGCCTAGAAGTGGCAAGTGCCAACTGTCACGCAGGACTGTGACAAAATCACAAGTTGAGGCCGACCACGATACAGCACGGGCCATATACAGTGACCTAGTTAGGTCAGTTGAAAAAAAGTACCTTAAATCCTGGCTGTGCAGTGTTGCGAGCTATCACAGCGTGGATGTGTCATGCAGCAGTAGTTCTGAAGAGCTGTGTCCCCTCAATGCAAGATCCTGTGTCATCGTCAAGGATGCGGTCAGCGAGGGGCTTGCGATGTAAGTCCTGCGCCAAAGATGCATTGCGTACCAGCAGTTCCAAAGAAGATGAGGTTCTTGCGATACTGAGTCCTGCTTTGCTGTCCAGGATCTCATTGTGGACTGGCTTGCGATGGAGACTGCGGGCTGTGATGAAAAGTCCTGAGTGGGAGATGCATTGTGCAGCTGCAGTTCTGAAGCAGAGCTATGAGGAGATGCCTCACTCTGCTTCAATTCTGCCCACATGAAACAATAGCTGGGCTGGGCTCGGCTGGCAGAGCACCTTCAGGACCACTTCCAATTGCCTGAATGACCTGGCTCCACTTGGGGGTGCTGTGTTCATGGTAGCTAGAGCCTGTTCTTTCCCAGAAGCTTCTGATCTGGAGGCCTGCCAACTGGCCCTTGGAGTCATTCTGATGGTCCTGGGTTCAAGATGCAGGTCCAGTCCTTCACTGAGGCAGTAGGGCAACAGAGTAGCAGGCCTTCTGGCAGAGCAACACACACTCCTGAGTTTTCCACATATCCCCTTTTAAGATTGAGCCTTCAATACCTCTTGTATATACTTTATATTGCTTTCTGCTTGTTCAACTGCCTCTATTTAACTGTCTTGATAGGAAACGACCAGTAGAGATCAGTAAAATACCAGAATTGCTTTCTGCTGAAGGATTTTCTTTTCTTTTCTGGCAACTGCCTCGGTTTAACTTTCTTGATAGAAAATGGCAAGCCGAGGTCAGTAAAATACCAGAATCACTTTAGCATTCTCTAGATTCCAGTCCATAGAAATTGTCTTCCACGAGCACCAGTAGACATTAATATATTTTTCAAATCTTATATTTTCAGTGATATGACCACCGAAGGCCCTGATTTTATATTAAAAACAGAGCTTTGGACTATACCATTTCCAGCTGAAAGGCAATATTTCTCTCCATGTGTTCCCATACCAGGCGTGTCACGCAGTTTGCGGCTTACTTTCCCTCCATTTTAAAAAACAGTAGCTGTGTCAGCACTCAGGCTAATGTGCTGCATTGCTAAATACATATAAGGTCCCAAAGGCGAGACCGATTGCATTGCAAATGCTTGTTATAAATGGCACCACCTTAGGAGAAGGAGAAGTATTCAGAGAATTCCCTTTGAAGTGCTTAACATTTTGTGACTCCCCTGCCCTGGCTACAAGCTGGCTGCATGAACAATACAGAGGTTGACAAGTCCTTTGTGTGAAGGCAGGGCATAGAGTATGCTGTTGCAACTGGGGCTGTGCCCAGCTCCACCCCCAGCCTACCAATTGATGGTCCATTAGGCACACCTAAACCCCCAATTGCATGGCTTGGTGGGAGAAATAAACAAAGTACAACTGCCAAATACACCTAGTCATGTGATCCAAGGGAGGCTGCAGGTACCCAATAGTTTAAGGCAGGAAAATGCCAACTTTCTAAAACTGTGTCTGACGTGATGCGGTGTGATCCTGTTTAGGAAAAAGGGGGCGGGATCAGTAAATAATCAATGTACAAAAGAGGAGAACCCCCATAAAATAGATTTGTTATGAAAGGGCCAAGGCAGCATTACTGTTTTGTTCCTGCTCTTACAAGTCTACTTTGCTTGTATTTCAAAATGTTTTGTCAGATATTCTCACAGGGCAATAAATGCGCTACAAGCTTATTCTGCGTGCATAATAAATTAATCAAAACATTAAACATGACTTTGTTACGCCGACCCATTTTGACCTTCTTTATGGGCCTGATAATTAATTGGTGAAGGTCTTCCCTAGGGCTTTGCAGAGCTTACGTGGAGGATACTACATATAAAATGAGACAAAAATCATGAAATGTGTGTTACATTTTGAAAATGGGAAAACCTCTAACGTGCATCTCAGTATTCGGACTTGTAGCCCTAAAAGTTAACATGCAGTATGTTATGGAGTCGTAGAGGCAGAGGCTCAACATCTATCTCCCCCTTGGAGAAAGTTAGGTTCAAAGTTCCATCATGGGTGAGTCGGTTGCTCTGCCTCCGACGAATGCCTTATAGAGAGTTGAGAAAGGAACATGTGGGCACATCATTAATTTGTGGCCTTTGTTCCAATGTGGCAACTAAAGATACGTGGGGTCAAGTGTGTCTTACTGTTTTGCAAGGTAGCTTTTCTTTTTTCTTAATAACTGCAAAGGTACAGAGTTCTGGTATAATGAAAGTATTTGGCATGGTGCAGTCTTTATAATGATAAAGTGCACAATATTTAATACTAGTTGGGGCAAGGGGTAATGGCACTCTTAAGCAGGGTGAGGTTTTTACTGTCCTACCTCTTAGTGAACCATAGTAGTCACTCGGCTGTCTTATGTTTGTGGCGTTTTTATTTTGGCCTCTGTGTGCGAGCAAAACAAACATATGGGGAGAATGATAACACATTGCTGCCGTTGTAACTAGAGAGTGCATGATTGCACTGGCTTTTTGGGTTTCTACCGTGCTCAGGACGTCTATCCTCATGGCGGCATCGCTAGAACACTGCTGGTTGTCATGCGAAAAAGGTAATTCAATTCTTGCCACATGTGGGTGCCTCACAGCCGGTAGTCCACCACAGCTAGGAGGGCTACATGGGAAATGTAGTTCTTCATGTCCATAGTGACTGGGTTCCTGTGTTCACTACGCCTAGCATTTTAGAAATGGGGGGTATCTATTTTTAAAAAACTTTACCACTCTGACACTTCTATTATTAACGTTTTTGGTATTTGTTTTTAAAAATATATTTCTGTGTACAGAGATGTGACTTCTGGTCACTTCTGTCAGTGCATGGTGGGTGTTGTAGTTGTTTGGATGACATGTTTACACATATTTCATTTGAGCATATGAACTTGAGTGTTTTTTGAGGGGGACGTTCAAGAACAACATCAGCAAAGCAAAACATGTAGGAATGACAATTATGCACCAGCAAATTTCATACAATAAATGGTGCATTACATTTATTACTTTACTTGTGCTTATCTCATTGTGCATGGGTCCCGTGGTGACTACCCTATGATGCTGGTTCCACTGTTCTGCCGATGTGTTATTTTTGGAGTGTTCTATTTTTGGGTTTGTAAGAGCAGACGCAAAACAGTAACAATGCCTTGGTAATTTCTTAATAAATCTATGGAATAAGTGGTCCTCCTCTTTTGTATATTGAGCTTTCTAAAAGTGGCATTTTCAAAATTCTAACTTACAATTGGACTTAACCATTAAAGAGGATTTTTATTTACAAATTCTCTGACACCAAACATGAAATTCTTACCTCCTCCCAATTAAAAGTTAGCACTTATTAAATGTAATAAGGCAATCCAACATTATCCTATGGGAGAGGTAGACCTCATAGTAGTGGAAAACAAATGTAAGATTTTTACACTACCAGGCATGTAAAACTTAAAAGTACATGTCCAACCTTTTAATTGCAATGCACCCTGTCCCTATGGGATACCCAGGTAATTTCTTAGGGAGGATTTATATGCACAAAAATGGGATTTTAAGGCTTGGCAAGGGGGTTATATTGCCTAGTCTAATTGGTAGTTTCAAACTGCATTCAGGCTGCAATGGCATGCCTGGGACATGTGTTAAAGGGCTACTCAAGTGGAATCACAATAAGTGATACAGGCCCACTAGTAACATTTAATTTACAGGTCCTGGGTATATGGCATGCCCCTCTACATGGGACTTTAGTAGTTAAATATGTCAATCAGGGGTAAGCCAACTTTACCACGTTTAAGGGAGAGAGCACTTTAGCGCTAGTTAACAGCAGTAAAAGTCCTAGAGCAAAAAAAACTGTATTCCAGCAAAAAGAGGAGAGTGTAGGTAAAACATTTAGGGGTGACCCTGCAGAGAAGGCCAAAATCAACAACTGCTATGCCAATCATGACCATTGGCAAAAGAGGGACTCTGGTTGCGTTGCTTTCTAGGACCAAAATGAAAAATGTAGGAAATGGCATGAACATTCAGGCTACGTTGGGCCCTTGCTAGGGTGAGTAAGACTCTGAGAACCAGGGCATGGAGAGATTGAGTATGATCTAATGCTTCTGGTAGGTGTGTCGTTGACCCTTAGAAGATGTGCTTACTGGTCAGATGTACCCGCGAGAAGCCTATTTTAGCTAGGAATGATGTATTGACGGGAATAGATTCAGATTGTTGTGAAGCTATTTGTTTTGGATGTCAGAAGGTTCTCTTGTTATGAGTGTGTTGAACAAGATTGTTGATTTAGGGTTCAATGGGTTGGTGAGGGGTCTTGATGTTTTAAAGATGGTTATAAAGAAAGCAGACAATTTAGAATACATGTATGCAAGATTGCTTTACATGATATACCAGACTGAGACACAGGAATTATGTAAATAATGTTGTTATCCTACGTAAAAGCAGCTGAATCACATATACTTCAGCATAATCATATATGCCGAAGCAGATACATTTGCCAATGTTTTGCCAATGTTTTATTTAGTTCAAAGTTATTATTAGTTTACCTTTATACTGTTCTCAAAGTCCATAGTAGTTTTTTCCGTAGATATATGTTTCTTATTCTCCTTTAATAAATAGCCCATATTTCAGTAGTATATAGTGTCCAAAATTCTATTTTCAACCTTAAAGCTGCTTTTTGCCCAATCATTTATCTTTTTTTTTTTTACATTATGTATCTCCGACATTGTTCAATTGTGACTTAGTAAGAGGAAACACATTTTTTTTTTCAAAACAGATTTTATTGAAAGATTGCATACCAGACGCAGCTCTCCGTACCCTTAAGTCCACTGCAAACATTTATACAAACATTTGTACGGCGCCACCTGTCCACAGAAATTGTCCCAAAGCCGAGTTCACCTGCGTGAACCACTGAGGCAGAATCGGGTAGGGGTGGTTCTGCAACTGATAAAAAAGGCGCGGGAGGGCCACCATTTTAAAGATGGCCAATCGGCCATAAATTGTGAGGGGCATACGCGACCATGTCTTCATATCGGCCTTTATCCTGTCCCACACCGGCACTATGTTCCGCTCCCACGAAACAGTAGGAACCTCAGTTGTAAATACTCCTAAATACTTGAGACCCCCCACCGCCACCCGTAGCGGGGACGCCCATGACCCAACCCGAGCGCATTCTCCCAGGGTCCAAAGGGTCGATTTATGTGGGTTCATATGCAGCCCTGACACCTCCCCAAAAATCCTCATAATATCCAAAACCCGCGGGCCCGATCTGTTAGGATTAGTAATGAAGAATAGGACATCGTCAGCGTAGAGCGCAATTCTGTCCGACGGGCCAGCCTCCCATTTAAAGCCCCGCAGCTGCGCATCAATACGCACCCAGGCGGCCAGCGGTTCCATTGCAAGGGCAAATAGATATGTCGAGAGGGGGCACCCCTGCCTCGTACCCCGTCCAATGGAGAATCTGGTGGACAGAGCTCCCGCCAGCCTCACGGACGCCGTCAGGTCCGTATATAACAACTTTAAATAGGAAAGGAAGTGGGGGGCCGAGATTTAGTCGCGACAATAATGCAAAAAGGTAAACCCAGCTGAGGGAATCAACGGCCCTGTCAATATCAGCTAAAAGGAGCACAGCCTGTCCCCCAGTGCCCCTAACCGCTGCCACTGCAATGTTGGCGCGTCGAATGTTGTGCCTCGTTGCCCTCCGTGGCATGAACCCGGCCTGATCCGAATGAACAAGGTTGGCTATGTGTGGAAGAAGGCGATTCGCAAGCGCCTTGGCCAACACCTTGGCCTCCACATTTAGAAGGGAAATCGGTCTGTAGGACGCATGTTGATCTGGGGGCCTTCCCGGTTTGTGAAATATGACTACCTCCGCATGCCTCCAATCCGCCGGCAGGCAACCACGCTCCCTCGCTTCCTCCAACGCAGGAAGCACTTTTTTGACTGTTCATGATTCTGATTTTGGCAATAACGTTTTTCTCTACTTGTTCATTTTAACGGGGGGTGCAATGGGTGTGGGCCACCCCGGGTGTCATCACTGAGGGGGGTGACAAAATGGCAAAAATATGTATTTTAAACACATATTTTTGCCATTTTTTCACCCCCTCAGTGATGACACTTGTCACCACCGTCTTGACAAAATGGCAAAAATATGTGTTTTTAAACACATTTTTGCCATATAATCAAGCCGGGGTGACAAGAAATCTTCCGCACCGGGTACCACTGGACCTTGCTACTCCACTTCATTTTAAAAATTATCAGTACAGATTGAAGGTTCTTATTGACACCACATGGCTGTTTTCAGCCACACATTTTGCAGTCTTGCATCAGTTTTTCAGGGCTTGTTTGTATCAGAGACCTCACATCGGTAGAACTGAGTCTGCGGTGTTTGAAATGGGAAGATACTTCATCGTAATCACAAGATTCCAAAAAAGCTTTAAATCAAATTACAAATGCACTAGGGCTCACTTTTCAAATCATTTAAAAGTTAGGTTCCTGTGTTGCAAGATGGACAGCTTTCCAAAAGAGGATTCAATCCCAAAATGAGAACCAGTTTGGACCACTCATAATTGTAGATATTTTTTTTAACAGAATATATCTTACATATATTATGTATTTGTCCTGTTGTACTTAATGCCTACAAAATGGTTTTTACCAAACAGACTCAGAACTTTGACAATAAAAATTTACAGGAAAGCCTTAATCCAGGGCCTGAATGTTCTGCATATGCAGTCAAACTTTAAATGTGTAAACTTCATCAAGCATTCCACTCGTATGCTCGCAGCGAAAGCCTTGTAGTGCTATCCTGCATCCACCCTCTTCAGGGCACTTTACACATACCAAAGCTTAAATGTAATTGAGATCAATTTACACTAAGTACACTATGAGCTCATCTTCCTTATTTTTTACTATGACTTATCGATAAAGGTTTTTTAACTAGTTTTAAATTTATGTTATATCCTGTCTCGCATGGCAATGATTGTAATCAATCATGCAATAAAGATGACATTACATTTGGAAAGAAAATTGAAAATACTCATTCGTTCTTCAAATTCAAGGGGCAACAAATATCATCTTTGGGTTCTCAATCAAAGTTTTCAAGGTCCTTAGCATTTCCAATTGTCTTCTCTTGCACTTCCATGCGTGAAGATGCCTTATAAGGCAAACACCGCAAGCCACAGTATAACAGTACTACCCTGACGGTCAAACTTAGCAAAAGGGTATGTAATTTAAAGGTGTGAGCACAGGAGCGGCCCGTGCAGGTAAGAGCAGCGAGGTTGGGTGGGGGACTCTACAGATGACGTGAGAAAATTAAATATTTAATTTTCCTGCATCGACTGTCGAATACCCCTCCACCCCGCCAGCCACCCCACCGCTCTTACATGCATGGGCCGCTCCTTTACGAGCATGGCAGGGTTTGCTGTTGGTTAATCAACGCAGCATCCTAGAATGCACGTGTTATTTTACAGTTGTTTGTATTTTTTTTTTTGTAATTATAATCTTCATGATACTGACAAGCAGTTCTATGTGCATGCCTAATACTGAGGCAAGCTACACTAAACAATTATTTTGCTTCTATTTCCATTTCTACAGAGGTCTGTTCAGTAGATTGTGGCACCCATGGTGTCTGTATTGGTGGAGCATGTCGATGTGAAGATGGCTGGACTGGGGTAGCATGCGACCAGCGTGTATGCCATCCACGCTGCACTGAACACGGATCATGCAAAGACGGCAAATGTGAATGCAGAGAGGGATGGAATGGGGAGCACTGCACCATTGGTAGGCAAACGACAGACATCAAATCAGGCACATATTGCTTTCTTCTCATACAACATAGAATTTTAGTAGTTGTTGTGTATTATGGGATCTGTTCCATCAAGGCGGCTACTTCCTACTGCCTGCTTCCATGCCACCAGAAACTCTAGAATATACATACATTTATGCTGAGTAGATTCATTTTAAAATGATCACCATCAATTTACCATTGCCAATGGCTATAGACGATGGTTTTTGCCAGTTTGTGCACATCCTCAAAATGTTTCATGCAAAAGTAAAGCAATGTTCCTTTAATTGCATATTTTTCAATTTCTTGGTTCGCTGCACTATACTTGTTTGCTATTATGCATCATATTGAAGTCACTGACTGTGTCAGGTAACATTTAGAGCTCTTGAAAATAATGCCTGGCTTATAGCCTGCCAAGCTAGAAATTAAATAAAATTAATTCATTTTGCAATTAAGTCAGCAGGATTACGTTGTGTCCTTCTTCCAAGACACGCAATACATGTCTTTTCTTTTTGCTTGAATACATAAACTCCTCAGTACACAGATTACCGGATAATCTTAATCGCATAGCGATTACAAGAGCCCTCAATTACCGCCCACAGAAAGCATTATATTTTAGAGCCAGACACCAAGGCACTTACAAAGAAAGATTTTATGAAGAGATCACTCTCCACACAGATGTGTGAAAAAATGGGTCAAAACCATTTCTTACAGGTATTCGTAACCCGCGTGTGGTTGGCGACTCCACCCTCCGGGGCACCTGCCAGACCTGCCCACAAGACCTATCTAATAAAATCAGCAGCAATGTAATAAATAATTTGGAAATTGTGAGAATGTGGGCGTAACCAGATTTGCATGTGACATGCAAATTCAATCCCTTCTGTTTGTGATATGGTCACTCACCATCCTGCTGAGTACCTGCCAACTACGACCTAGGTTTAGAACACAGGATTGGAAGTTTGTAACTATAGATTGAAAGATACTTAGACAGTTGCTGTAAAATCGTTCAAAAAATATGTATTGTAACACTACTGTAGCAATAATAAATTAGTTTTTGAGCACATCTGCTACATTTATGGTATTAGAAAACGTTCAATAAAATGTTGTAGGACAAGTAGAATAAAAAGCCTGCTATCGACAGCAACCACATCCACTGGTTTTAGACCACCCCCATTCAATATTTTGAATCTAGGGACATTATGACAAACTTTATTAAAGCAGAATTCAAAAGCTGCTGTTGGTCAAAAATTAGAGTCTAGCTGTGCAATTACTTCCTTTCACAGAAGAGAAAGGGTGAAAGGTGTAAGCTATCATTTATTTCCTAAACAATCTACCATAGCTGCACTCACGAGCAGGCCAATGGTGATGAAACTGCGGTAATTTGCACCCACTCGTCTGTATAAGCATTGGAACCGTCATGTGACTCCCGAGAGCAAGAGAGCAACTCTCTTCACTGCAGACGCATGGATCCCATAGGACAATGGCATAGGAAACTGATTCCTAATTCCGTACTAAAGGTATGGATTTGTACCACCATAACTCAAATAAGTGAATTCGTACCCTGTAGTAAGAGAACAGACATTGGCAAGTAGGTCCCACATTGGGATGCCGGTGGCAGCAGTCTGGCAGGCCTTTATGGGACAATCCCTTTAGTGATTGTGTTTTCTCTGTAATCTGGAACTATGGCCCAAGCAAGGTCTGCAAATGAGTGAATGCCTTTTAATTATTTCATGTTTGTCCCATTTTGTGTAGTTTGTGAAAATAGTGCATTTTTGTCAGGTGAATATAAAATGAACTGTGCACATACATTTGTCATTTTAAAGTCTTGTTTCGTATGTTATAATGAAGCCCTGATGTTGTACAATGCATCCTACCCTAGTCTTGTCACTCTGTTGTGCCACATGTAACTGTTGGTATTGGGTCCCTCATCAGTAGTTTTTATCAGTCTCTGAGGAGTGCAAAGTTCATTAAAATGGGAGAGTTCAAAGCCATATTAAGATACTTAAACACAATTCTTTGTGGCTTGTACCTGCTTCAGGTTATGCCTTTTTTACCCGTATGAAATCATGAGAGGGAATTATTCACAATTATTGGCGTAGGAACTATCACTGCCCTGGCAGTTCACCTTTTTTTTAAATTTATATTTGACCATGACATTTTGACTCCCTACTGTGGGTTATTGCTTTTTAGGCAGACATCAACCACGGTCTCTTCTGCTTAAGATAGCATTTTGCTGCACTCTCTGCAGCACCTGCTACTGACTTGGCATAAAGTCTGGAACCTTGCCTGACATTGGAAAATAGCATGTATTAATAACTGACATATTGTGAAGCAGTTGTTGGGGTACAGACAGTCCTGTGCAGTTGTATTCATGGTTTTGTTATGAGACTAGGAAGTATGATTCGGTATCCAGAGTCCAGAGGAGTCTGTGACTTAGCACACTGTCAGACTGCATCAGTTTTCTCTCATTCCTTCCTAGACGTGGATGGCAACAATTAAGAGAAAATGTAAACATTTATGTAGCTATTAATGAAATACCCAAAGCAAAAGATGAGTGATTTTATTTAGCTTTTAAGATATTGACTTTTGAAATTGTTATACAATTTCCTTGCCATAGGTAAATTACTGGAATATTTTCATCTAAATTTGTGGTGTATTTAATATGAATTATATGGACTTTGCCAGTGCCAGAAGGCAACGTATTCCTTGGAGAAAGGACCAGATGATGGGATGAGGATGTTGAAGGTTAACATGTCTCCTACCGCAATCTCTTAGGATCTTGTGTGCAGGGAGGCAGCTCTCACTGCTCCCTGGCTCTAGAACTCCTAGTAGTACATGTCTAGCCATTTCACAGGGAGGTGAGGATGCCTTTGTTGCCTGAGTAGGCTAGTATGGTTTCCACGGTAGTGGCGAGTGGCAGGTGCAAGCTCTGTGGATATGCTATTCCCCTTTTTCCAATATTCCCTCTGTGAGACTAGAAATAAATCACAGCAGCTGACAGTGAGATGCCGTGAAGGTAACAAGTCAAACATAGTGTAAGATTGAATGTTCCATACGATAGTAGTCTTTAAATGATGAGTGGACCTTCCCCACTCAGTGTTTTTTGAGGTGATAAAAAGTATACTGAAAGAGGCCATATACTAGAAGTGAGTGAGGCTTGCCAATGTTTAAAGCCTTTATACCTGCGCTGGTCCCTCTGGGCAGTGTTTGAGCTCAGACAAAACTCGATTGTGCAGCTTTCAACCAATGCTAAGCAGTCTGATGTGCTATACTTACTTTTAATATAGCAAAGCACGTATGGTGTATCTAGTCAACCGTACATAGTATTTGTTACACTTTCTAATAGATGTAATATGGTAAGTATATAGTGTTCAGTCAAGCAGCATGTGCAAACACGAAGAGGTGTACGAGGTCCCTCGTGTGTACACCTGGAGATAAAATTATTCCAGCTGTTTAATAATTCCTACTTAGAATTACTTTGAGGTGGTATTCATGTTTCGGGTTTTCAGCATCACTTCTCATTATGGAAGCCTTGGAATGGGTTTGCACACACTACTTTCCTTTAATATTAAATACATATTCCCGTTGTATGTACCAAACACCTTGTACTATCATTGAGAAGATAATAGGAGGGACTAACCGATATGCGGGTGTGATCACTGTGGCACTGAGTATAATTGGTGAGTGTTTGGAGCATCCATGTTGGATCTACTTTTGTGCTACACATAATGGGATTCTGTTTGGGAATTCAGCGTGTCTCTTGTGTCCTTCCTCCCTTTGTGGGTATATGAATCTAGCTTTGCCCGACTATCTTCATACCCACTCAACTTTTAGTTGACGTTAATCCAAATTCAGCCCTTTTTGACATGGAATAGGTGCACCAGGAAACCTCAAAACATTGTTTTTTCTTTGACTCACTCATACTTTATTTTATTAAAAATGGATCACTTTTTATTTATCTAATATAATTCAGCTGTCTATGGCTGAAGACAGCGATTCTACATATATATATTGGTGTTACAGGTAAAGGTTGAGCTCCATTAGAGATATTTCACATAAAGTCACTTGTCTCTTTTGTCACTCTTGTTTGGAGCGTGCCTCAAATGACATTTTGTATTGGAAAATGTTCCTTTTACATTTCATATTTATATGACAGGCTTTGAAAGAGCATCATTCAAAAACTTAACCTGCATTATCTCCTACGCTAACTATTTACCAAGTTGTTCGTAGTTTACTGGTTCCTGGTGATCACCTCGAAGGCGATATTTTCTAACCGGGAAATAGTTCAAAAGCCTTTTATTCATCTCCCCGTTGTCACTATCTTTTATGTCCATACTGTTCTCAAACTGTTTATTATCTTGCTCTCTCGCGACTAATTTTGGGGTGGATGGTCATATTTCTCTGACAAGCTTCAACCCTTCTTTAGAAAACATAAGGATTTTTATCTGCACATGGCTCTACTGCTCTGTGCTCATGACCTTCCACGCAGTGCCAAATTGGACCCAGAGTCCTAACCATAAATACTGCTTTCTGAATCACATTCATCACAATCAGTATGGGCACTGACCAAGGTACTTCTGGCTTGTGTTGTTGGCACCAGCTATGTGTTCCATCACTGGAATGTCTTCAAAATCACCCTTGGATATTTGGATTGATCAAGTGGAGTGATGTTGTACCAGGCCTGTGCAGGTAATCGGGGTGTGGTGGGGTAGGGGCTTGGGGGGGAGGGGGTAGAGTGAAACGATGGAATAGGGAAAATAAAATAAGTCGATGCAGCGAGGGCAAGGTAAGTGGTTTTATTTATTTATTGATTTATTTTATTTTCTCTATGCTGTTGTTTGTGACTTCTAGCCCCTGACCCCCGCCTCACCTCACCGCGCTTACCTGCACTGGCCGCCACAGGACCTAGGTACTCCATTTACTAAAAAGTACACTGTATTATGACGTAATCATCTCTGGTGACTTATATATCCGGATCTCCAAGCATATTCATGCATTGCAGCGTGGATCGCTGGCTTCGTACATTTGGCGTCTATTTTGCTTCAAGTTGCTCTTATTTCAAACAAATTGTGTACTTTCTGCTAAATTATGCAGTAAATTACTATCCACGAGGCCCCAACAGCTAACGCTGAGTTTGTGCCACTTACCTTCAGAATGTGTTCGTATATTTTAATGCAATTGAAAATCATTTGATTTGCTTGGCTTCGCGCATGGATGGATGTGTTGCCTTGATTGCCCGAAGAAACTGTGCTGGAAGTTCTGTGCTGTAGAACATTTCTCAGATAGGCTAAGTGACCTGTGAAGGGTGATTTGTACTCGCCTTTCATAGATGTGAATGTCGACTGTGGTAAGCAAAGCAATATATTTTCCATCATTCACATGTGACGGAGCTTCAACTAAAGCCAGATCTTTTTATAGACTCGTTGACTGAAACAAACAAGAATTCAATTGTGCGGTCCCTAAGAAATACAGATAACAATTCTATAAATTAAACAAAGGTGACTTGCTTTGAGTGATTCTTGACCTGGCTGAATGTGTTTACATTTTAAGAAAATAAATTCATGTTTAATTTGAAGCGCTTTAATATTGCTACAATTTACTTTGGGCTTCTTATAAGTACACATGTATGACCTAAAGCCCTCTAGCTGATCTTTTCTACCGTTGATTTGAGCAATTGCGTTATATTCTGTGTGACCAGTTTATTTTGATTTCATTTTGTTCCAATGTCGAGACGTTTATTGTGGACCAAACATAGTTTAATATATAATAGGACGGGCTCCAACCCTTACCCCTTGAGTGGGTTACAAATAAATAATTGTGTTTCCCACGGATTCATTTAGAAAATATCTTATGACTAGGCCGGTGCTAACTCCCAAGTTTAAAGAGACTTTCTAGTTAGGTGAAACTGTTAATTAAAAGGTAACATTTTAAACTAAAACAAAAACCACTGAAAATTACCAGTTATAGTTAACTGAAGTAACTGTAACTTGCACCCTCGCAATGCACAGTGTCATCTATAATGTTATTTAAGATATCAACTGTGGAGTTGCAGAGCCAGCCACAGAGCAAGATGGGGGCTCCTTAGAGTACTGCCGCATCCTAGGACCTTAGTGGGGATGACTTTGCCAATGTGCCAATGTCCAGAGGGCAGCAGTGTTTGATTAGGGGCTGGGGCTGCGCGAGGTGTCCAGTGGAAGCCCCCTTTCTGTTCTCCCTAGCGGCAGAGTAATAGCCCGTAACCAGCAACCCCCATCTCCGCTCCTGAGATATCACCGAAACCTGATAAGCACTGGGAAACCTCCAGCCTCTGCTACCAGCATCATACCCTGGGCAGCAGAAGTCTGGCCCAGAGAGGATCATGCTGCTCCAGACGACCGGTCCTGACTGGGAAAGTAACCTTCAGTAGTGGCTGCTACCAACTAGGGGACGAATGTAATAATTTTTAAAAAATGACTTACTTTTTATGGCCGACAGCCACCTCTCGTCTGTCCTCCTTCTTCGTGCGCTTCATCTTCCTGTCCCGGACGGCAGTAGCAGGAAGCACCCGGGCAGAGAGGCTCCCCTGAGTCAATAACAGTGCTGCAATGCAGCCTTGCGATTGTTCTGAGAACCAGGGATTGGCGTTCAGATTGGAACAGGGAGCCTGTACATGTTCCTGACCAGGCTTTGTAATGCAGCCTGGTAGGATCATGCAAAGTGCTCATGAATGGTTTGTCGGCCGAAGAGGGCAGGTCAAACTGTTCATGCGCATTTAGGAAGTGCACACCACTCCTCCCCTGCTCTGGCCAGCCCGCCCGCCACTGACTGCAAGAGGGAAAATAAAATGATAATAACAATACGCTATTATAATTTTATTTTTAATTTTGATCAGTCATCCGATACTCCTCCCCCTTAGTGGAGGATTGGCCACTTGTAACCTGCTCTGCTGCCATGCATGGCTGCGGCACACCTGATACTACAGCAGGCCCTACCCGCTGGGAGTCGCTGGATTGTATGGGAGCAACCAACGTCAAAGGACCAAGGGTATGCCAGCATATAGCCCTGGGACTGCTGACATTCTGCGACTTATGCCTGGACAGAGTAATTTCTCCCTTTGCACCTCTTTCTTGTGGTCACACTCAATTGCTGGCACAGCCCTCCCCTTAATAGAGAAATGCCTGACACGGCTGCTTGTTGGTCCAGCCAGGATTATGCCAGATTCTCCTTCCTTATGGCCTGAGTCAGGGACAGGGGAGTGCCTGATCAAACACAGGTGGCACCACCTTCCAACTGGCATTCCATAACCTTCGGCTGGGGCTAATTTAGGTGGTAGAGGGCCTGGCAACTCCCCTCATTGCCCATCATATGATGACCAGAGTGTCCCGCACTACACTTTACCATTGGAGGCCGAGTGCAGGCTTGTACCGCCTGTGATCAGGTGACATCGATGGGCTCCCAAAACCAAGTCCCAGCCTCCTTTAACCTCCGGGAGGTGGTGTGGTGATTTCTTTCAGAGCTGTGATAAGAACACCAGACTTCACCCTTCCCTCCGGGTTAGCTGCTGCTGGCTTCCCATCTCCAAGACACAGTGATGCACTTCCACACCTACAGACAGGCCCGAAGGCATGGCAAGAGGGATACCTGGACTCAAGCCCTGTGTGCAGGCCACCCCTCCTTACTCAACGCCACTCTGGCCGCAGCCCTGCCCAGTTGGGCACTACCTCTGAAAATAACCATGTCGGGAGTGGAAGGGTTGTGTCAACTTTCCTTTCCTGAGTTGCTAGGAGGCTCAAACTCCAGAGCTGCCATGAAGCATTACATGGCGCAAAACACAATCCTCAAGAAAATCACTAGGCTTGGCTCCAAACTCTCTGCTTCGATATCACAATGATTAGCTTCTTCATTGAAATCAAATCACCGTGACTTCGTAACTGTACACAAAAGCCAAAATTCAGTGGATGAGCGGCTTGAGGACCTGGATCGGCGATTGACCCAACAGCCTGACTGGGGCTCAGAGCTCTGATGCTTTCAGCAGAGAGTCACGGACTTGGAAGATCACTTACAGTGGAACAACATAAATGTACTTGGGGTCCTGGAGGAGACTGAGGTGGATTACATGTTGGGCTTCCTGCAAACAATGTTGCTGTAACTACTGGGCATAAGCTTCACGGTCCCACTAGAGTTCCAACAAGCTCTTAGAATCTGCTCCAGAGGCTCCTGAAACCCATCCCAGCACAGGGCAATCATAGCATGCCTCCTCGCAGTGATTGTAATCACTTACAACTATTGCATGCTGAAATTCAT
Source organism: Lissotriton helveticus (assembly GCF_964261635.1). Classification (NCBI taxonomy): domain Eukaryota; kingdom Metazoa; phylum Chordata; class Amphibia; order Caudata; family Salamandridae; genus Lissotriton; species Lissotriton helveticus. The sequence continues at coordinate 869,076,077 of NC_136068.1, read as the reverse complement.
TTAACTGGATGCGCTGAAAGATATCTTAGACACTGGGGGCTTTGTAGGGACTTGGTGCCTCTAGAAGTGCTGCTCTCATTCTGCACCAAGTGGCCCTTGTGTGGGTGGGTGGGTGACATGCTACCCCACATCATCTTTCGGTATTCTTCAGGACTGTAGGCCATGTGTGTCCCTCATGTCACTGCACCCTGCTGTACTGAGTTATCACCCACCCTCCGGGATCCCTCAGGGTGATGGCCGGTGAAGATTAGCTCGAATACTAAGGTAAGGTTAAAGCTTCCTACTTCCCCTTTCCTGTTCACATTGCCCTTGACCAGCGGCACCCTTCTGCCTGGGCCCAGTGCGGTTGCATGATCTATTCTTTTGCACATATCATTTGCTCATTCCACTTGCCTTTCTGCGGCCACAGACCTCCCAGACTCCTTCACCCAGATTGACCAGGTAGGTGCCTACACCCAGGTGAGCCTCGGTAGTTTTGCTATCCCTTCATAGCAATGGGCTGAATAGCTATATCATGCACCAGAGGATACTAACTTACCTGAAAGATCTGTGCACAGATATCGTGCTGCTCCAAGAAACTGAAAAGGGAATGAGTGAGAATGGTACTGCATAGCTATTGGACTAACCCTGGGGACTCCGACAGCCCCCAGCTACCAATACCACAAAAGAATTATGTGTTGTTGCTATTCTCATCAACTAAACCTTTCCAAATACCATACTCCCTACTTGGATGGAAATTTCTTTGGTAAATTCAAAACACTAGGCCACACGTACATGGTGGTCTCACTTTACACACTCAGGATGAGTAAAACATGCTTTTTGACACACATTCCATGACTTCTTACGGAATTTAGAGAAACCAGGGTTGTGCTTGGAGGTGACTGGAACATTGCCCTTAATCCATTGGTCCCCCAGACATTGGTCATGCCACAGAAAAGGCCATGCTGATAGAGGTCCTTGCCAACCACAATCTCACTGATGTGTGGCATTTCTCCCATTCAATAGACAGAAATTATTCTTACTGCTCCAAGGTTCATGGCATACCCTTCAGAATAGACTACTTCCTCACACGGGTCCTATGGTACATCATGGGTACCAAACTGCTAGTCTGCCTGAAGAGATATCAGAGCATTGGCCAATTGAATTTGCTCTACATTTGGACAACAAGTCGCCCCCAGGAAGGGGCTGGCAGATGAATGTGGCCAACTGTAAGACCCCAGAAGACAAATGCCTCCTGGCCTCACACGTTCGAGTATACCACTCCGACAACGCCCTGTCAATAGAGTCTCCTCAGACCATATAAACGACAGCCAAGGGCACCTTGTGGGGTTGCTAATGTGAGACACCACTCTCAAGCGCAACAAAGTCCAGGGTGAGTGGAAGCAACTGGATGAGACTGCAGCCCGGTGCCCTTCTGCCTATAATGAATCCCTATCTGTTGTGAGCTGCCACTGGTTGGAAGTCACAAAACTTGCTTTGAACCAACACTATACTTTGGCTGCTGAATGAGAATTGCAGAAGCTCTAGTGGCAACTTTACGAGCATTAGAAAGCCGAATTACTATTGGCCTTACACCTTCGACAATGGGAGGCCCAGTTAGCCATACGGCCATCCTTGATTCGCAGGGGACCCTTCAGACGCACGCGGAAGACATTACAAGGACCTTTACCTCCGACTACGAAGCCCTACATGCCATCTCCGCTTCATCTAACCATGAGGCAGTCGAGACTTTTTTAACTCACTTCCCATACTCACTATATCCAACAAGGCCGGGTGCTTCTTGAGGGTGCGATCACTTAGGAAGATATCATGGGTCAATGGCCTATCTCCACACTTGTAAATCTGCAAAACCCCGGTTACGCAGATGGTCCATGGGACCTTTAAGGACGATTTCCCTTATTAATGTGGACGTCAACATACTGGCCAAAATTCTGGTGACCAGACCGAGTAGAGTCATCCTGTTGCCTATTCATCAATCCTAAGTCTGGTTTGTACCAGGCAGTTCATCAAGGAATCCCCTCCAGACCCTCAAAGACATATTATGAGCCTCTAATACAGGAGATGAAGAGACCTTGGTGGTCTCCCTGAATGCAGAGAAGGTATTTGATCACGTGGAATGGCCCTCTTTGTTTATGGTCCTTTAGAAGTTTAGCATGGGGCAGTAAATTATCACCAAAGTAAGATGGCTCTACCAAGGCCAAGCGATTCCCTCCCGGTCCACATTAAATTACTAAATACCTTATACCAGTTCTCTGGTTACAAAGTCAACTAGGATAAGAATTAGGTGATGCCATTGCCCCAGGTCTCCACCAGAGCCAATGTCAAGGGCTAAAATGGATGAAGTACCTTAGCCTCTAACTGAACAAGAGCCTTTCCAACTTGCTCCCTCTACTAGCTAAGACCCATACCAACTTCACCAGCTGGTCTGCCCTCCAGCTCTTTCTCTGGCACTACGTACAGGCTGTGAAATTGGTCATTGCCTCTCACAACTATGTCATCGGAATGCTCCCAACATCGATCCCCAATGTTCTTCTGTAACAAATTGTGCCCATCACCAAGTCCTTCAAATGGGATGGAATGTGCCCTTGGCTGACGTTGGGCAAACTCTATGCCCACACAGAATCCAGAGATCTCCATATGTAACACATGTCCTCATACTTCACAACGCTTCTTCTTTCCCACCTCACTTGTTTGCTGTCCCCGATCCCAGACCTGTCTATATGGGATCAGCCTATTGGAATGTAACATGTATCTCAATGCCCTCTATAACTACAAAGCTAGCACATTGCAGCCTTATAACCCAGTAGTTAGGGCCCTGCTAACAATATGGCGGTCCTCCTACACCAAAACATCGACCAGCCCTTGACGACATGCCTTTGCTCCTACTTGGCATAGCCAAGGGATATGCACTGGTTGCCGCACTGTCTCCTGGCCTTTCTGAAGTGTGGCCGGACTATTGAGGGTTGATCAGCTTCTGGACGATCAATACTTTAACTCACTCCCGGCTCTAGGAGAGGAGTTCAATAACCGCCCATCGCAACACTAATTCTATGTCAAAATGCACCACTGTCTTAGAGGAAGTTTAAGAGCAGTGTTCAAAATGTACTGCTCCCCCATCAGACATACTCTGAAAACTTAGGGGGCCCACAAGAGGGTGGCATCTGGTCTGTACAACCTACATGTAGACTACCAATTCTTGACCCCAATCAGCAGACAGATGAAGCTTAAGTGGCAGATAATGCTAGCCAAGGACTATACTGATGATGACTGGTATACTGTCCTCCACATGCATGACACTCTCTTACTGAAATTCTGCTACTTCAAAGTACTGCATGTTTGGCATTGGAGTCCCCGAAAACTGCACACAGAATGTGCGGATCATGATACTGCCCCCTTTCACACATCCTCAGGGTCTGCCCAGCGCTTCAGCCATTCTGGTCACCAGTGTGGTCAACCCTAATCAATTGGGAACAGACCATGCGCTGCTTAATGCACCTGGCTCTCCACCACAACATGGCAGACTGTCTGACACCCTCCAAAGACTTGCAGTATTGCCTAGCGACGCCCCTCACATTGGCCATGTATTCTACAACATTGGAGGCAGCCCTCTCTCCCTACCCACTCAGAGTGGCTAGCAGAATTGGCAAGGGTGGCGGGCTGTGAATGCTTAATCTATAAAGTTAATGATCGAATGGGAGAGTACAAGGCTGTATGTGAAAACTGTTAATGTCCTTCCCCCCTTGCCCACAGTTGGCTCTGCCTGTCCCTAGCGGGCATAAATTTGTGCATGGACCCCAGTCCTATTCTCCTTACCCACTCCTTGGTCCACTATAGCCCCTTCATTTGACAGTTGCAGCCCGAACCCATCCCGTTCTGAGCACTGTAAACCTATTGGGACAGCGTAGTCAGCATTTGGGAACCTGACCGGCTCGCACCTGTGTTTACCTGTCCACCCCTGGATACCTCCATGGGGCCCTGAGAGGATGCCACCCTCCATCCCATGCTTATATATAGAGGGGCTCGTGTCAGACCTTGCGCTCAATGTCTGCAGGTGTTTGAGGCCCTTGGTCAATCGCTTGTATGCGCACTAACTCCTAGACTGCCCATGCTGACGGTCAGGGGCATGACTAATATCAATATCCAGCTCTGGTATCCCTTGCTATTTGTTAGCACTTTACTCTGCTGATTATTAGTTCCACTTTTTGTTGTTTCTCATATACTGACCTGCCTGGTCCTTTAATGTTTGGTGTATGTTTACCTGCAAGCTTGCTGAGAAACTCCTTTTAAAAAAATAAAAATTACAATATTAAAATGTTTCTGGAAAAAAAAGATATCATCAGGTATCAATTATGTCATATAACATGTCATAATTGATGTTGTATATGAAGTCATAAGCAAGTGCATGGTAAGGGTGTAAGTTATGGTCACTTCAGTTAACTCTAAAAGTTTTTTTGTTTAAAATGTTATGTTTTTCCTGCCATTGTCACCTTACTATTATGTCACTTTAACCTTTGTTTTTTGAGAGGATTTTTTTTCAACATACAGTAAAAATATCAAGAGGTGTTGTATAAAGAAAACAGACCTACTAGCCCTGTTAAATGCTCAGAACAGCAAAACAAACATATAACTCTGCAGGATCCAGGGATGGGGTTCCCAGGGCCATTAATTGGCTCAGGGAGTAGGGTTACATATCCCTACCCCTAAAAAGAATGATGTGCCGACCCCCAGGCCCTGGCCCACCCTCTGGGGATTTTAACTGAGAGCATGGCCTTTTAAAAAAATGTTTACAGCCGGGATTGTTGTAGTGAAATAAACAATTTTTGACCCATGGAGAAGGGCCCACAAGGCCTAAAGGTTCATGGTATTCTTCTTTTTAGGCCACAGGGACCAGGTCGTAAAATGGCCGTCAAACATCTTTATTCATGTGAGACGGCCAATCTAGTTTTATCTTTTGGTCTGCTAGCCCGCTATAATCCTGTGTCTCTAGACATCTATACCTTTTGAACCTTAATTTCTCAAAAGCAACTGAACAGATTTACACCATATAACAAAAAGCACACTCTCTGGGTAAAGATCAAGCTTTGTACCAAATTTGGTGTAATTTCATCCCGGTATTTTGGCAGTAGCAGTGTCTTCGGTTCCTATGATAAACTGCATGGGGAAAACATTGATGAATGTCCATGTAAATAAATAAAAGTTTATCCACCTCATGTCCTTCCTTAAAGGTTTTGGGTGATTCGTCAAGTGGACAGCTGAGAAAAAAAGTGGATCCAAAAATACAATTGACCCATGACATTTTCATAGGGAATTTTAGACACCACTTCAGCCACAACGGATTTACTGAATTACACAAGAATTTTCAGAAAACTAGATCTTACCCAGAAAGCATGCTATTTGTGGTTTGTTGTGATTTCTTTCAGTAATTTTTAAGAAATTAAGGTTCAATATTTATAGATATCTGGAGACTTCGGAGTACCGCTGGAGCAACAGATCAAAAGGTCACCATTGCACTACTTATGACATTACATATTACATTACTCATGACGTTCTATGACATGGTTAATAAAATCACTGCAACATTTGAAATAACATCATTGATAACAACAATTTTCATCCTGGGGCGCAAGTCATAGTTAATTGAGAGCACGAGTTAAAGTTGCTTCACCAAAAGTAATTTCAGTGTTTTTTTTGTTTAAGATGTTCCGTTACCTAACTGTTAAGTCGCTTTAACCTTTGTTTATTTCAGACAGAGAGAACACGCATTGAGGGCAATCATTTCATGTAGTCCAATATTGCAGAGTGGTTTGTAAACGTTACCAGAACCTTAGTGTAACAGTACATGTTTGTGCTACTGTAGCTGAAGAATATACCATATAATTATAGATTTAACATATTCCCACAAAATCTGTCTGATAAAAATGTGAAAATTAAAAAAAAAAATGCTGTTTCTTTCTCGAATGGATTAAAATAATATTGCCAGAGCATATACCACATAACATGCATTTTTTTGGCCACATAATTTAGATAATATTACTGCATAATCCTAATGTGCCTAATAATAATAATAATAATAGTAATAATAATAATACTTGGATTTGTATAGCTTGGCTAATCACACTCTTAATCTTAAGCACTGAAGAGTGGCTTGGAGCTGTATTTATAATGATGAAATCCATATTTCACAGGGAAACTAAAATGTTTCTAATATTTCACAATTCCCTGTACAATATCCTCTTTTGTGCCATGACATTATGTGCAGTAACTGCATCCAAACATATAATATATCAGTTAGTTCACATCATACTGGGTCCCACTAACTCATCTCCAGCTCAAATGGGAGGAAGATCTAGGGCAGCCCTTACATGATACAGAATGGGTACAGGCACTTGACTGTCCACATTTTATTTCTAGAAATGCAAAATTTAAAAATATACAATATATAATTCTCCATAGGGCATACCTTACACCGTTACGGTTAAACCACAAGCATACATTGGTCAATCTTACTTGTCCCAGATGTTAAACGCATTCAGCAGATCTCCAACCTTTGCTTTGGTCTAGCCCTAGAGTAACGGAATACTGGCATTCTATACACACTGTTGCGGAGCTCACTACATTCATATCATGGAAAGCTACAGCATTCAGCATATTCCCCAGGAAGAAGAGTCATAGGGTGAGCATACGTTTTCTGAATGTAGCCCTTCTTTTGGGAAAACTCTTACTGACTATGCATTGGTGAGCACAGCAGCCACCAGAACTTGTACCCAGTGGTGCACTGTTCTGCACTACTGGGGTGATGCGGAAAGTACTACGCTACATTGGGAAGAGGCCTGTAGAATTGGAGGTGCCCCATTGAAGCATCCTGGGACGCTATGTTATTACAATTCAAATAACGCACGCATGAAAAGCCCCAGCATTCAATGCATCCTAGGAGATCAACATCTAATACATCCGAGAAGCTCCCCTGCTCTAGACACCCTTTAATGTTTCTCCTGATGGGTGTTATTGATGGTGATTGGGAGGTGTGATCCCATATGGTGTGCCTGGACTTCCCCCTGCTTCTTAGCCATTGTTCTTCCAGGTGGGTCATTAGAAAATCTGTATGTATTTGGGCGTACCCCCTGCCTAGGATATCCCTCCTAAACATTTACCCACTTCCTCTACATGTTAAGTGTGTGTTCACTTATTTCCCCTCTCCAAGTTGAAATTCCCTATCATTGTATATCTGGTGTGTAATCGCCGAATTATGGGAGACTAAAAGCTTTAGGATAATTGAGACTTGCCTTTAGTGAGACATAGTTCGATTGATAACAAGAGAATGAAACTTTATATATATTAACATGTTTGACTGTTGAAGAATGTTCACCGTGGAGTGATGCTTAATAAATTGACCTATAGTATATCACAGCATTAAATAATTGTAAAACAAAATAAAGAATATTTGAAACATCAGTTAGTTCACATCCCCTTGAAACATCACACTCCTTAGCTTGTATTATACATTCTATTAGGTACATACTTTCCCTGGTTAAAAAAAAGCTGAATAAGAACTTAAATATTTTTTATTGTAATAGAAGTTTGAGTGGTACATTACTGCAACTTAAATATATGACATAAAGTATCCCCTGCCATATATTATAAGGATATTGCAAGTCATTGAGGAGTTCCCTAAATATATAGAGGAACGAGGCTGAAGGCCAAGTTCTTTATAAGGTTATGGAACTCCGAGGTGACTTACAATATCCTTATTATGTATGGCATGGGGTACTTTATCCAAAAATATATTAGAAACAGTTCGCCACAAGTCAGTATAAGAAGGTGCAGTAGCTCGGAATGTGTAGAGACATACAGAAAGAGTCTAGCTTTTCTATAATCATCTAAGGAGTGCAAAAAATAAACATGTTCTTTCTGCTTGTCACTCTAATCTAGAAAATCAGAGCAGAAGAAAGAGAAGCATTTCATTTTCATTGCCTTAAACAGCTGCACTGTGACCTGAATTGCCTTTCACCACGGCTGCTGCTTCTGGCAGAAGGCACTGTAATGTCAGAATTCGACTGCAGTAGCTTATACAGATGAGTTCGGAGTCTTTTCTGGGTGCTTCGCAAGTTGCAGATTATAAGTTAGATAGTGGCGTTCATACAGGGATTGCAGAATCCAATGTGTTATTGTGACATAACATATGTTGTACTAGGCCGCACCCTATATGAATGCCTACAGGGCTTTTTATTCAACAGTGCTTACTGAGTGTAGTTCATAACAAGGTATTGCTGCATTTTTTATTGGTAGATGCTATCTGGAAAGAAGAGGTGTTCCATGTGTTTATTATGTAAATGTAGTCTTGCAGTGTTTTTGATTATTGGCCTACACATAGTCTCCTGATAATTCCATATTTTCTGTGATTGCACACTTGCTTGTTTTATTCTCTTGAACATTACTTGATGCCTGGACCATTGAAGCATTTTGTCTGCAAGTGTCTGCCTACTTAGCTATTTATCAGGACCACTCTGAAACCGTGCCACAAAGGTAATTTGCAAGCATTCTATATCTGATTTCATACCTTGCTCTGCTTTTGTTCTCTAGCGGTGCAGTTTAATTTACACTTTTACTACAAACTATTCACTAAAGTTCCAATATTTACTCGACATAGGAACTCGCACGCACCTTTTTGACCGTTTTATCCTTTTTATAGTGTTAAGAAGTTCAATGTGTGCTGAAAAAAAACAACCTTAGTAGCTTTGAGCACCCTTTCTAGAAACAGAACATCTGATGTTTTTCACTTCCGTACTCACAAGACTTTCTTAGTAAATATAATTCCATTGATTTGTTTTTCTTGGGAGGTGACACAACATTTGACCCCTTTTTTAAGCCCATTGATCACAGCAGTAGGCTAATTTACATTTTATTGACTAATCATTATTGAAGGCTTTAAGGCTGGAATGCAGAGCAAACAGTGATTGTGAACATATGCAGAACAGTAGCAATTAAAACGTGTAAAGAGCTAATGACATACCAATGCTTGCTTTTCAAGCTTGGGTGCCTGTTAATAAGAGACTGCCTGCTCTCTGAGGTGTTCGATAAATCCTCCTACTGGGTGTAAAAGTACTGGCAGAAAAGGATTCTACAAAATAATCCTGTGATGTGGATGTGAAAAGGGAAGAGCTGACACTTTCCCCACATACATGGCATGTTTCCTTGTGGCTCCATCAGAGCTCTGTGCAGTTATATATCTGATTGGCATAGAGAAAGCATATGACGTCTTCACAAAAATAAGGGTCCAAGGGAGTATGGAGCCTCCAGGACTCTCATATAGGAAGGCATGTCTTAGGGAAAGCTGCTGGTGACGGCTGTGTGCAACACCAATATGCAAACGAGGAAAAGATGGTCGAATTGTGGGCTGTGTATGTTCCCACAGAGCCAGTACTGAATATAAACTCCATGTTGTGGCAGGGTGAAGCATTATTGTCTGAGGATGCTCTCGTGCACATCAGGACCCCACACACCATCCCACTGAAGAGTATGTGCTGTAGAGATGTCTTTCCAAATTGGGCGACACATGGTCCTGAGCATGTGCACCAGGCCATGAGCCCTCTGAATGCCAAGCAGAAGATGCCTGCCTACTGTAACTCCAGGAATCACTTTTGGTGGAGCCATTGTTGTTGTGAAGCAGCCTACAGAAACTTGTTGCAGCAAGCTACAATTAAATGATATCTCTGCTCTTAGTGTCTCCAATAAATACCCTTTTGAAGAATGTTGATAGACACATTGGGAGATTTGTAGTATTTTTGATTAGGGATGCACTTCTAGTTATAATGGAAACTGTTAGGTAACGGTCTTCCTATAGCCTCCTTTAACTTAAATTGAATGGAAATCCATTAGATTCGTAGGACATAGTTTTCAACCCTCAGGAGTACTGACATAAAAAGTTGGATAGGACGCCTTAAATGACTCCAACATATTCCCATTATCCCAATCCCCAACAAGTATGTTAAAAGTATGTAAAAACTTAAAGACCTTTTATGCTGGCAACATGAAGAATTGCTTTCTATTTTTCTCACTACCAGCCAATAAACTTTACAGGCTAGTATCAAAAAGGAAGAGGGCATTTACTTATTTATTCAGAATATTGTATCCGACCAACTGACCTAGCACCACTATGTGTTCTAATGAACTAAAAAGTTGATTTAATGTCTCCCTCTGTGCAATTTATTAGTTCTATGGGCCACAGTTTTCATTAAATATCTAGGTTTCATTGCATCGTATGGTGTTTGTCTCATTGAGTTTAGGGACAATATTTCAAACACAGCTCTTGGAATTTGAGCAGATTCATAATTTCCTAAACACTCTTTGCCTAATGGTGCCCACAGTATACATAAGTATGCTATTATTCTTAATTCTATTACACAGTGCATATCAAGTGGTTTGTGATTTTATTGTTCTGGTAGGATGAGTCCTATCCTTTTTCAACCCCCCAATCACAGGCACAGTTTATAGCTTTACAGCGAGATCCTTTTAATGTTCCTTTTTCCTGGACCACCTTTAACAGTAGAATGAAGGGTTTCACCAAGAAGGGATTTGCAACAGCAGTCAGGGGCAATCCTTTTATGTACTGTAAAGAAAATTGCATGGAAAAGAGCTAAAAGTGAAGATTTAGGACTTCTGAAGTATCTATACAGTGAAAAGGCATCAGGCGGTAGAAAGGAACTTTACCCATACAATGTGATTTATGACAGAGAGCATGCACAATTTCTTGAAAGCAAATATTTGGTGCATTTTCAGTGCTTGATGGTCCTGGCATGAATTCGATTTACTACACAAGTGCCATCTAAAAGGCACCTTTCTACTGTTTCTTTGAGGGTCAGAAGGCCCCACATCTCCTCCCCCTGTGTGACTCGTGAACCACATTTCTGATCAGGGTCATTAAAGAAGTGTGAAAGGGATGCAAAGTAGTCCATACCAGCCGTAAGTTAGAGGTATGTGCGTTTTTTAAAACAGATATAAGGGTGGTTTCCCTGATTTTAAAGGGTACACTGTTTGAAAAAAAAGTGAACATTTCACAGTTAAATGTATCGAAATTGTTTTCCATCCAGCACAATTGTGGTTGTATGATCAATTGTATCTTCTTTTTATAGGGCATACATAAACACCTCTATGGTGTCAAAAAAAGTTATCTGTTCGTCAGAAGAGCACTTTTTGAGTACCTATTAAGCGAACCAAAACATAGATTTAGCATGAACCAATTAGTCTCCTCACTAGACCTCATTTACATAATGTTCAGCAAAACGCCTCACAATTTGTAATCATCTTCATATATCTTTCAATTAAAAAAAGAATACAAGATATTCTTTACAGTGTATCATAGCACACATGTTGCCACCTTTCGCTGGCCAAAGAGTAATTGGTAGGAAAATTAATTTTCAGTTTTTAAACTCTAGATTACATGTTGTTCCGCGGTGACATAAAATTCTATTCTCTGAAAGAATTTCATTGTTGTGATAGTTTCTTCTTGTCGGTTGTTGTCGATTAGCACTTTGCTTACGTATAGACTCAAGGAACAATGTCAAATTCATATCTCTCTTTGGTTTTTGAAACTACCTTATATGCAGAAAATCTTACTTGAGCTGGCATCCCAAAAAGTTAGGTTTGTTTAGTACAGCATAGCTTTGCTGCCTTTGAAAGATCCTACAGTGTATGTTGAAACTGAAATACCAGTAGAAGGAAATTAGGTAGATAGGTTTCAGTAGAAATTCTGCTAAGGCTTACATTTCAGGATGAGCTTGAATTATTCTCTCAACTGGCACCATACCATCCACGTGGGGGATTCCTCCATAGAAATTGGTTATATTTCGAGTGAATAAGATCCAGTCCATTAAATATGTATTTATTCCAATTTAATCAAAAATTGATAGTGTGTTTAAGTAACGATGAAATACTAGTCAAAATACTTTTGCCATAGTTTCTAAAATAGATTCATTATTTCATTGTCCGGCATAATTTATTGTTATTTTATTAATTTTAAGTATTACATGTAATACACCATTCATGGTTATTTGAATATTTTTTTAGTTGTTTCTATGATCCAATGATTTTGTAGTGTTCCCTCAATGAGCACTTGCACACACACTTTCAATTCCTCAATAGAACTGGATTCAATTTCAGATATTCATTATCTACTATGCACTTCAACCTATGTAGCATATAATAGTTGCAATCTATCTTCTGGTTCTAAGCTGGATGCACCAGCCCTGTCCCAGCAACAGCAGCGGTGTGTCAATTCTGCTGTTGCAGCAGAGGATGTGTCGGTTGCACTGGAGGAAGCACCTTAGGCCAACTTCCAGTTGTCCGGGAGCACAGGTGGAAGTCTTTTATGTTCCTGAGACTTGAGATCAGGAATCTGGTCAGCTAGCCCTTGGACTCACGCGAGTTCAATTTAATCAATTTGTTTAGCATGGCTAACCACTCTCGAGAGTATTTAGGAACTAGGTTCTTCCTGGGATCAGTCAAAGAGCCAGGTATTGAGTCCCTTTTTGTTTTCTGGGAGATAGAATGATGTTTGGAGGTAAAGGAAGGTCATTCCAGGACCTGGCAGTAAGGTTGTACAAGGATCGTTCTCCACTGTAACTTCGTCAGATGCAAGACATGTGTGTGAGGGAGGGAGAGCACAGGTGTCTCGTTGGTTAGTGGAAGTTCAGGCAGTGGTTGATGTATGCTGGTGAAGCTTTGTAAGCATGTGTCAACATCTTGAATTGGCATCTTTTCTGGCTGGGGAGCCAGTGGAGGTTACTGAGGTGGGGGGTGATATGGTTCCCTTTAGGGAGGTCGAGTGCGGCATCTCAGTTCTATATCATCTAGAGCAGTGTTTCCCAAACTGTGGTCCGCGGACCCCCAGGGGTCCGTGACACATTCCCAGGGGGTCCGCTGGCAACATTTTTAAAAGCACAGAAACGTTTCTTGTATAATTAGCAGCTTTCCAGCCGCAATAAAAGTGTCAAGATAAAGCCAGTGATTAATGTACCTGCTGGAGCATGAGGAGAGTTTTGCTTAGTGGCAGCTTTGACTTAACTAATGTAGCACAGAGGGTTAATGTGCCTACTGCAAAGAACGTGTAACATGCATTTTAAAAAGCAGCATTTTATGTGCATAGGTTCGTGGTTACTTCTTTTGTCACAGAGATTCTTTTGTTACTGTGCACTTCATAAGTGATAATCGTAATGTAGCAGAGGGACCTATAAACTGTCATCAAAGAGCTGCTTGCAAACTGCATGGTACCAGTTAGTAACTTTTGTTTTTTCCCAGTTATTCATTATCCTGATGCTGCTAAAAAGATTTATTTGGGTGGAAATACATTGTTAATGTTAAAGTCAGTGCTAGCCACTGTGTTATGTTCTGAATCCTGTGTTTGTGCTTTTCCTGACCAAGCACTCTTTAAACATTTTATATACACACTGTTTTACATGTACGATTCAATATCTCTATATGTGTGTGATGTAAAGTGCTCTGACATCACCTTGGAAGGGGCATTCCCTTCCACATAGCGAGTCTTAAAACCATGTACAAATGTTTTGCGGTAGCAAAACATTCGCAATTACCACTTACTTCAAGTAGATGGTAATGCATTTGCAAATGGGAAGGGGTCCCGAGGGGACCCCTTCCTCTTTGCAAATGCATGCAAAATTATTTTTTAAGGGCAGGCAGTGGTCCCAGGGACCTCTGCCTGCCCTTAGAAAATGAAACGAAAACGTTTCATTTTCTTTTTTTTAAATGCATGGTAAATGGGCTGCATTTTTTTTTAAACTGCTTTATTTAAAAGCAGTCCCAGACATGATGGCCTGCAGAGCCCAGCAGGCACCATACCTAGGAGGGCTGGCATTCCCAATAGGCTCGCAAATTGCGAGAGGCTCATTAATATTAATGAACCTCGCAATTTGCGACCCCATTGGGAATCCGAAACAGTGTTAAACACACTGTTGTACATTTCATTTAGCGACTCGTAATTTGCCACTCGCAATGTGTCGCCAATTGCGAGGCGCTAAATGAAATGGTTGTACATCTGGCCGCAAAATCCTTAGGGGCAGATTTACAAGCCCCTAGCTCCTCTTTTATGCCACCGTTGCGTCACTTTCGTGATGCAGCGGCGACGCAAACGATGCGCCATGGTGCAGGGTATTTACAATGTGACGCATCTGACAGATGCGCCACGTTGTAAAGCCCTGTGCCAGAAAGAGGCGTTCCGGCGCAGGAACGCCTCCTAAAAGTGGCTGAGTGAAATCTACAAGATTTCACTCAGTCACTTTGGGGCCCATGCTGCGTCAAAACCCTGCGCCTGCTTGAAGCAGGCGTAAGGATTGATGCAGCATTAACAAGATTCAGCCCCCCCCCAGAGCATTGCTGGAGCTGTGTTGCGCTTGCGACGCAACTCCAGCAATGCGCCACCTTTACGGCACAGATGCGTCCTGCATCTGTGCTTTTTTGCCCCATGAGGCGCAGCATTGTAAATGCGGCGCATCAATGGTGGCGGAGGCATGGCGCACAATAAGTGGCGCATCCCTGCTGATATGCATGGATGCGTCACTTATTGTAAATCTGCCCCTAAGTACTTTGAGTATTTGTTTTGTGTGCACACGTGTGTATTTTTTTCGAATTACTGTTTTAATATTTGAAATTTAACTCATACAAATTGCTTGGGGGTCCCCGGCTTCCAGTGGTGACTCAATGGGGGTCCTCAGGAGTCAAAAGTTTGGGAACCACTGATCTAGAGTCTCTTCAGGAGTTTGGTGGGGATTCCTGCATAGAGCTTGTGATTAGAGCATAAGTGATAGTTTTCCTGGTGCTGACGGGGAGCCATCAGAAGACCTGTCGGAGCATGCAGAGGGTATGGAAGCAGGTGAAGGAGACTGCGTTGATCTGGCATTTCATGATGAGTTTGCTGTCCAGGATGATGCTAAGGTTGAGGATGTGATTTGTCGGTGTGGGTCCAAGTTCAGAGGGCCACCAGATGCGGCTCCATGTGGAGGTTTTTTTCCCAAAAATCCGCACTACCGTCCTGTCAATGTTGAGCTTCCGGTAGTTGGCCTTCATCCAGTTAGCAACACTCGTCACCCAGATGTGGAAGTTGGTCCTAGTGGCGGAGGGGTCTTCTGAGAACAAATGGATAAGATGGGTGTTGGCTGCGTAATATCTGAGGTTGAGTCCATGTCGAGGGCCCACATTAGGGGTGACTTATATGTATTGAAAAGGAATGTTTGTGTCTAGCAAGAGGTTTAAATTGTGAGGTCGACATGGCACTTCAAAACTGCACACACAGGCTCTGTAGTACCATGCCAGAGACACGGTTAAAGAGCCACTTAAGCGAGTCGCACAATCAGTGTTGCAGGTCCACTAGTAGCATTTAATTTACAGGCCTGGGGCATATGTAGAGCACCTTTCTAGGGACTTAAAAATACATTAAATATGCCAATTTGTTATGATCCAATGTTGCGATGTTTAAAAGGAGAAAGCACATGCACTTTAACGCTGGGTAGCTGTGGTAAAGTGCTCAGAGTCCTAAAGCCAACATAATCAAGTCCATAAAAAAGGGTAGAAGAAAGGCAAAAAGTATACAGTGACCTTTCAGAGAGGGCCATTTTCCAACACTTTGCCAGGACTAAAAATGTATGTTTAATACCTAAATACCTATAATTCGCCCCTAACGTGAACGCTAAATCCCTACAAGGCAGAGTGGATGATCTTTAAAAAGTAGGACATGCATAATCAATGTTTTACGTGTCCTGGCACTAAAAAACCTTCAAAGTCGTGTTTTACCGTGGCAATGCTCTCCCTCTCACAGGAAAACACTGGATTACATTATACCAAGTTATTATGATTAATTTCAGCCTCAGAACAGCTAGAAACATGATTTAAGGAATCATTTGAATAGTAATTTAAAATTCAACTCAATAGTAAAGTTGGATTTTATATTACTATTCTACAAGCGTCGCTTTTAGGAAGTTGTCATGTTCCTCCCTAAGCCAAATGTGCCTTTCTGCCAGTGTCACATGACTGGTCAATGACTCCCCTGCGGTGAGATGTGGATTGCTCGCAGACAGTGGGTGAAAGGATTAGGTGTGTAGAGTTTTTTTAATACTTGAGCAGGAGGGACTGGGGAGTTGTGCCTAGATCCTTTCTGAGCTTCGAAATGCGCCTACCTTCTTACTGTTAGCTGCAGCTCACACCGATGCCTGCATCCCTTTATATTCCTGGTCAGCTTGTCTCCAAACCCAGTTGGGGGCAGGTTGCTGCAGAACTGGTTTAGAGTGACCACAAGGAGGGATTTGCCTATTATCATAGCTACACCTCTGGGTGGAGACAGGGAGCTCTGACAGGGGGAAAAAAGATCTACCATCTTGGATTTAGGTTAAAAGGGGCACTGTAGGGCAGTTCACAGTAAAACACATAGCAAGTGTTGTAAAAGTGGGTAGGGTCAACCCTGGGCACTGTTACCCCATTGGTTAGGGAGTGGCCAGGAGTTTCACACCCAGAGGCTGACACTGGATGTAAATTCCACATCCCAGTATCCTCTTCAGATCACTTTTAGACCAGTGGACGTACAGAAGAGTACTGGACCTCCTGTCTGTGACCAGGGATTAGCCTTGACAAGTGGACCAGCTCTCCCTCTTTTATTAAGGACAAAGAAGAGAACTCCAAGTGTCATAAGGATGACCGGCTATTAAAACTAAAGGGTCACAACAAGCTGAAAGAGGCCTTTTCCATGCAAATGCCAAGCTGATTGAGACTGGATCTTACTGCAGCCTCTACCTGCTTTTCTGTGAGTCTCTAAGTGTGTTTTTTGAGGTACTGGAGGGTTGAGGAATGTAGTCCTGTGGTGGGCTGGGACTTAAAGGACCAAAGTCAGAATGCAAATTCTATGACCAGGACAAACCTACTTGGTGTATGTGACCTGCACTCCCTCGCAGTCAGGGTCAATTTGCATCTAGGTATTGTTCTATCATATGCATTGACTTTGTTCTACTTGGCCCTATTTTTACTGAAACCTTTAAAAATTCATAACACCAGTTCCTCTAATTGGATTTTCACCATTCTGGTGTTGTATTCATTATTAAATTATACTCTATCTTTCTAATTAAATGTGGGATTTTGCATTGTTTTGCAACTCAACTTTATTACTGGTTTAGTACTGTATACATACTTTACACATCACCTCTAAGTTAAGCCTTTGCACTGAGTTAGTTATTTAGTAAAATATTTGTAAAAGAAGCTCCTGTTTAATATCTTAGTGTTAGGCTTCCCCTATAGCAATGACAAAAATCACACTTCCCTGTCTACATACTGCCAGCTTAAGGATTTTGGGAGCCTTGATAAGAAATATTTTGGGGGCCCCTGTTCAGAGCAAGTTTGAATTAATTTTATGATCCATTTACTGCTAATGTAATCCCTGTGATGCCAAACAATATTGAATTATATGTAAAAGGTTGAAACAGAAAAGTGGAAATAAAATAGAGAAAATGTTCACGTTCACTTTGCCAGAACCCACAACCCTCTCCACCCACCCCCCCCCCGCCCAGCAAGAAGGTAGGGGACCCTGGGCAGTTGTTCACTGTGCCCTTGCCTTAAAAAGTCTCTATGTCTACATACACTCCTTCAATATGCAGACTGTGCTTTATTTCTTGCATATATACTGTTTGAGGGTAAAACATGGTGTTGGCTTGTGAGAAAAGTTATGTAAACAGCAGGTTTCAATTATTTAGCTGTTTAATGCATAAAAGCCTTGAGCAGCACTAATGCAGAAACTCTGAATCCTGCTCCCCATGGTAACAGAAATAAATGAGTCAAATTAACACTGAAGTGGCAGGATATTCTTAGAGCTGGCCCATCCCTGCTTTGCGTAAGCAGCATCATACAAAAGTGCAGAGAACACTGGTACATTTTCCTCTCTAAGGGATGTGTTTTGGCCCGAGTAATATTGCTATTGTGTTGCCGCTAAAAAGTCACAGCAGGTTAAGTTAGGTGAAAAACTGCTCTTTCAATGTTAGGTTAATTATATTATCTGATTTTCTATATCCCAGTCACGTATTATTGGACTGATGAGGATGTAGCATATCATTGCTGTGTTTTGTGCTTTGAAGCCCTTCTACCAGGAGAAATCTTAATTTGTAATAGAATAAGTGCCGTGGCCCACAGTTCTGCTCAGAAGCCCGCAGACTGTGCTACCAAATGTTGGGTCTGCCGAATATCCAAAATTCGTAATCCAGAGTCTACTCCATGCCTCTTTTATTTAGATCTTACACGAAACACGCCCTGCCCCTTCATCGCAATCTTGCAGGTTCGTTTTCATCCCTGCTTTCTTTCTTTCTCACTCTTTTCTTCCATCTTTTTACTCCTTTCTCCATTTTATGTTTTTCTCTCTCTGGCTCACAGTCTCATTTAAAAAAATAAGTGCTGGTCCCCAAAAATGTTTGGCTGAGGGCCCCACCTGCACCACTGATTTAAGTTAAGCACTGACTGGAGAGCAGTGTCTCACTGTGTAGCATGCGTTTCGCTTAGCATCCATGTCCTCCAGCGTCATATCTCCCAGTGCCCATGTTTACCCGTGGCCATGTCTCAAAGGCCTGTTCTATGCATCTTTAAACCCCAATGCCCAAGCCTCCCAGGAACTGTGGGGCTTATTATCAAGGACCGGTGTTAAAATTATCGCCGTTTTATCGGCAGGAAACTGCCGATAAAACGGCAATAATGGGCTTGATAATACGCCCTTGTTAATTCCCATAAATGCCCATGTTAACATCAGACATGGGCTTCTATGGGAATTAACAAGGGTGTATTATCAAGCCCATTATTGCCGTTTTATCTGCAGTTTCCTGCCGATAAAACAGTGATAATTTTAACACCGGTCCTTGATAATATGCCCCTGTGTCTTTCCCACTCTTAGTGTCTCCCTTCTTATGGCAGTTTCTCATTCACATGATAAGAACCACCCACGTGCCGGTGCAATACAAGTGCCAGTGGTTGAAGGTGTAATGAAAATGGCAATGAGCGTAAGTGCCATAAGGTACTGGCTCGATGCATGTGCAGAAGCCAATGAGTTTATAAAGGTTTTTAAGGAGCAGTGAATGATAATGCAGTGTAAGAGCTGTGTAGGTGCCAATATGTACACCTTACAGCAGGCACATGGTAGTTGCCCTTGTGTGCAGGTGAATTACTGTTTAAGTGCATTGCTGGTTTGATTGTAAATACAGGGTGAGAACTAGTTGGGGTCCTACAGTAACGTACAATCCAATGCATTGGTCCCTATTGATAGGTTGCATCGATACTGGTACCTGTCATCATCTAAGGAGGATGCCTAGGAAGTGCCAGTCTACTGAAATAGCTTGCAAGTGGCAAGTGCGTGGTTTGCATTAAAAGAAGCTTGTGAGTTCCTTTCTCCTACATTATGCGTGTTTTTCTCCCTTGCGATCTAAGGTGAAAAGACGCTATATTACATGGGTTGATGTCATTAAGTCACTGTATATTGTGCTGTGCAATTGTATACTTGTTTTTAAACTGTATCTTGAAAAACCAATAAACAAATTGGAAAAAAAAGAAGCTTGTGAGTGTGGCTAACCTTTAGGGCATAGAGCGACGGTCGCTTGCAATACCCGCACTATGACCTCCAGAGTCTCAAGGTGCAGCATGACCTGTTGTCTTCAGCATTAGTCACAGTATTGGCAAAGGGCACATGTGGCGGGTAGGTAGCAACTCCTTGGAACATCAGCTTGGCAGTAACTCCATGCTTGATTGGGAAGAGTAAGGTATTTTTCACAAGAGCAGCAACTAGAACGCCATATGAGTTTTCTATTTTTTTTATATATATCTTGTTAGTGCTCGTAGGACTGGTTTATAAGGCACAAGCTTACTCCAGTTTGCAGCTGAGGAGTTTATCAATGATTACAACACAGAGGAGTGGGCTTAATAAGAGATAAGAGCTAGAGAAGTCTTTGGGGAGCCCGAATCTTAATGTAGGACTCAAAAGTAATACTACCTTGAAGCAAGTGTGGCAGCCGCGGCCGCTGCAGGTAAGAGCAGTGGGGCCGGGTGGGGGGTTGTGAAGGGGGGGGGATTTCGAGAGGTGACCACAAGGCAACATTAATTATTTATTTAATTTTCCCTTGTGGTCGTCTCTCGAAATCCCCCTCCAACCGGCCCTGCCACCCCACCGCTCTTACCTGCAGCTTGCCGCGGATGAAGTGTGGACAAGCCACGTGCCCTGGAATACCAACGCCTTGAACCGTGTTCCTGCTCTACATATTTCATAAGAACTGTGGAGCTCTCCTGGGCAAGCTTGCCAAAGCTGGAGACAGCAACATTGGCGTGGTCATGGCCTGGGTGCGTGCTCAGTAATCAGCCCACGCTTGTACCGGAGTGAGGTTTTGCTCCCTATTCCACCCTCTGAGACTCCAAAGCATCCCTGTTACGTCCTGCAGAGCAGAAATGGACAAGGTTCATATCCATACTGATTAAAGTGTGTTTCTTCCAGGCAGGATGTTGCCATGATGAAGACAGTGTCTGATTCAAAGAGCCCCAGTCCAGTATGGCACCACTGCTAATTATGGACCAATACTAATGTGTCATATGAACCAGCACTTCGTGGTTTGCTTCTTTTCCTTCTGTCATGCTTCATTATTTAAAACTCGGTAAACTCACTTTAGTGCATCAGATCACTACCAGATTATTTTTGCTGGCAAGACAGTTGTCCCTTGAAAGCATTTTTTGCCACATTGATGTTTCCTCCTTTTGAGCTTTATCAGAGAATCTGGATTTTGTGCTCGTCGTTTGCCATTAGTTCATCTTATTACTGTTAGCATTTCTTAAGTGTGACTGGTTATTTCTTCTTCTTCATTTCCTTGCCTCCTTTTGAGATTCTTTATGCCTATTGCTTTTTCCTCCATTGTTGTGGTTTCTTTTTGGAGGACACTGTCAAGCATTTTAAGTATAGCATTCACTTACTGGAAAGTGGCTACTGGAAGATGCCAGCCTTAACTCAGATCCAATAAAACCTCCATAAAAGAGAGACCATTGGGGCCTGCACCCAGGACCAAGATGATTCGATAAGGCCTGGAGTATCTGCGTTTCGGGCATCCCTATTTCATCCTTCGGCTCGAGCCGCTCCATTTACAATAGATGCAGATCGTTTGAAAGGTCGTAACGTCATCATCTTGATGTAAGTCACCCTCTGCCTCATCGGTCATGCCTTTTCAGATGTTCAACTTAAGTTACAAGTTCATTACAGAAGAGTCTAATTGAAGTAACAAATTCCCATACCTCTTGAATGAGCTGCGTAATAGTCACTGTCAAGGACATCGACCTAAATCTATGCTGCAGCATAAACACGCCTGCATGTATATTAAAATTAGTTCTGTAGTAGAGTAAAATCTTTTTTATTCATGGCTTGCAAGTACCTTCTGTGTTCCTCTATTGTATCTGGCCACTCACCTTATTTACGAACTCAAACTCTATCGCCAGAAAACCATTGTTGTTCCTTTGTGAGAAAAATGGTCCACATATGTGGAGAACTCGTTTTCCATATGTTAATCACGTGTCCACACATATAAATATGTCTAGCAGCATCCTGCAGGGTACGTGGAGGTTGGGGCCCCCCGCACCACGAGGGCCTGTGTTACGCCCCTGGTTATATAGCGCTACTCATACCACTAAAGGATGTCAGAGCACTTTGCATCACACACACATTACACAAACAATCAATCATACTTGTGTAAATCAGTGTATAGGAAATGTTACATAAGCCAAAGGACTAAAAGTGTAGGAGTCACATGACAACCATTCTGGTAGGCAGTATAGTTTAGGAGTGCTTGGTGTGGAGAAGCACAAACTCAGAGTCGAAAAAAAGAAACAGCATAGTTGGGAGTTTTCTTTAATAATAAGAATCAATGTTTACCCAAATTAATCCTTTTTTCAACATTAACCAATGTTCTATACTTTGCAGAGGTCATGCAGTTCTATGATGAAAGTTAATTAATACCTCATTCTTCTATATTAGGATTTTAAGTTATAAATTGCAAGTAACAAAAGGATGGCTCCTTTAAAAGCAGTAACCTGCTGATCTATTTACATTAAATGCACTCTGTAATCTACTTGGCACACGTTCTTGCATAGGCATATTAACCCTCTGTGCTACCTTCACATAAGTCAAAACACCTCAACTACACAAAACTCTGATCTCTGTCCAGGAAGACCATTAACCACAGGAGTTATCTTGACAATTTTGTGAGGCCCTGTAATTGCAGGAGGAAAGGAAATCGACAGCAGGTGCTTTAAAAGCATAATAAAGTTGCAAAAATGGCGCCCCTGGAAGCCAGCACCGGTGGGATGGCACCGGTCGCACCGCCATTGAGCCGGCCCTGTCTACACTCACTGAGATCAGAACTAAAATGGAAGGGCAAAAAGCCATGTCCTTAGCTGTTTTCTGAAAATCTGCAAATTGGATTGGCCTTTCAGATGTTCCGGAATATAATTCCAGAGCTTTGAGATGTGGTAAACAAAATCTCTGCCACCTCAGAAGCCTCTGTGAATTCTAGGCATCACAACTTTTTTAGAGATTGCAGGTAACAGATACCTGTTTGGTAAGTGCCACACGAATCTTCTTTTGAGGTATTCAGGGCCAGTCAGATTAAGGGCTTTGTGAGCTGTATACAATGCTTTAAAAGCGACCCTCTGTTTTTTACCGGGAGCCAGTATAATTCATCCAAAGCTATTGTGACAGAGTCAAACTATTTTATGTTTGTAAGCAGACAAGCTGCTGTGTTCTGTATCCTCTGAAACTTTTTAGCATTCCCTGCAGCAAGCCCAAATAATGGGCATTGCAATAATCCAGTCCCTAGAAAATCAGGTAAACAATATTGTTTTGCTGAGATCATAAGGAATATAAAGGAGATGGCAGAGGGCCCCAAGTCTGTGTCCACCAGGCATTGTCCCAGAAAGAGATGTTGTTTCCAAAAATGAGCACTTCTGTTTTCTCAATGTTTAGCTTAAGGCAGTGGCTGCTCATCCATTTCACTATGGCTCTCGTGCAGTTATTAAATAGATCAGCCACCTCCTCAATGTTGTTTGTAATGAATACTAATAATTGAGTATTGTCTGCATAGGAGATGACTGAGAAGCCAAATGATCTTCTCATCTTTGCTAATGGAGCCGTGTATATATTAAATACCATGGAACTTAAGGAAGACGCTTGCGGGATGCCACATGGCGGAGAGAATGGTTTTGAGGTGGTCACCTAGGGCCACTGATTCTTCCCTGTCATCCAGAAAAGATTAAAGGAGGATAAAGGCATCACCACTGATACCTACTACTGCCATCCGATGTTTCAGGACAGGGTGGCTAACGGTGTCAAAGACTGTGGATAGGTCTAAAAGAACATCCTCAGCCTTCCCACCTCTATCCATGTTATCCCAAATCAAATCTCCTCAGTGGCTACTATCAGAGCCATTTCTGTGCTGTGAGCATTTCTAAACCCAAACTGAGCCTCATCTAGAGTTTCATTTTGGTCCATAAATTCAGAGATCAAGATGTTTAAGTGTCTCTCTGAGATTTTAACTATAATAGGGAGACGGAAAATCAAACAGTAGTTCTTCTCTTCACTTGGATTTAGATTTGGGTTTTTTTAGCAGTGGGAGAATTGAAGCCTCTTTCATTTTTCGGGAAAACTTCCTGCCAAAAAGCTGTTATTCAGAAGTGTAGTGAGAGGCTTAGCAATGCATCTAGCAATCCCTTTCAGCACTTTAGGGGTACCTGCGTCTGTTGGGGCACCTGTTTTAGTAATCCCTATTAATTCCACTACTCACTCCATTGTTAAAAGTGGAAAAATATGAAGGCCTGAACTAATAGTAGCTAGGGAAGAATCTTCTGTCCGATGGCAGCTAGTCTTCTGACTAACATCACGCTCTACATAGATGGCCTTTATCGTTTTACAGAAAAAATTAGCTGATCCATCATATAGTTAGGAGTTAGTGAGGTAGCAATGAGGGGCATGAGAGTTTTGTATAGCTCCCAACGGGAATTGGAGACTAATTTGATATTTTCCATTAAATACATGGTCTCTTCCACCTTTTTTTTTTTTGTTTAATAAATTTTTATTGATAGGTTTTCAAGTAAAAACAAGGTACATGCCATACATTAGAACACATGAACGAAAATAGGTGGATATTATCGGGCATAACAGTAAGTGATGAAATACAGTAAAATCAAGGGATGCAAAGGAAGGGAAGGGGAAAATAGAAGGCAAGAAAGAAAGAAGAAAAGGAAGAAAGGAAAAAGAGAAAGGAAAAAAGAAGAAGAGAAGAGAAAGGACGAGAAAAGACAGATAGTGGTCAGTGAGATATAGCATTAGAGGAAAGGTAAGAAACAAAGGGTAACCAGAGAAGATCAGATTGAATTTTTTGAAGGATAGAGGAGGAGGATACATTGGCAATTCGGTGTTCATCACAAATAAAATTCCACCACATGGATATAGATATTTTGGAATTATCTTTCCAGGACGATAGAATAACCTTAATAGCTAGAGCAATAAATAGGTCAAATAACTTAGAGGCAGAAGAGATCATATCAATATCAGGGGAAAGGGAACCTAGAAAAACATGCAGAAACGATACAGCAGTTTTGAATTTAAAAATTGACATGCAAACCTTCCAAACTGAACTCCAAAAGGAATAAACCTTAGGGCATTCAAATAACAAGTGTATTAATGTACCTGGGGTACTAGAACAAGACCAACATAGGGAAGAGGAAGTGGGAGAAAATTTACAAATGCTAACAGGAGTAATAACCGCTCTACAATATACAAAATATAGAGATTGAGTCACACGGGCCGCTGCGGAGACTTTAAATAACTTTGCCCAAACTTTCTCCCATAAATTAATGGGAAAAGAGACAGATAAGTCATTTTCCCAAGAAAGTTCAACAGGGTTTTTAGGACGGGGTTGGGTATTAGATAACAACATGCTGTAAACCAGGGCAGCTTTGGGGATTTGGGTAGAGAACAAGGGATATAAAGGAGATGGTGGGGTAACAACGGGAAATTCAGTTGGGAGTGTAAAAGTAGCTAGATGTGATGAAATAGCAGTAACAATAATGGTATATTCACATAAAAGGGTATCAGGTAAATGATATCGCAGTTGCAACTCTTGAAAAGGGACAATATTAAAGTCGTGAAGAAATTGATATACAAAGGAAACATTCTTCTCTTTCCGATATTTGTAGTAAAAGGATTTACCCTTATATTTGAGAAATTGATTGTACCAAACAAGAGAAGACAAAAAACAATGCAGGGGGTTAACATCTTTAGAAAAAGTGTCATTAATAAGAGTTTGCGAGTATTTCAAAATGGGGTATTTGGATATAAATGAGCAATTGGACATAAAAGCAATATGAGCAAAAGGAAAATCCTTCAAAAGCGAACGTTCAAAAATAACCCATTTGGGAACTGGTCTTGCTTGAAAATCATAAGCTAAGGAAAATGATTGTTTAAGTAGAAAAGCAGAATGGTAAGATTTAAACAGAGGGAAACGGACACCTCCTTCATTCTTTGGTCTGGTAAGTTTCAGTAATCCAATACGAGGGTGTTTATTATTCCATAGGAATTTTGTGCATAGAGAGTTTATACGTGAGAAGTATAAATTAGGAATTCTGAAAGGTAGCATAGAGACTGTATATAAGACATGAGGAGTAACCAGCATTTTAATAGTGTCAAGCCTACCCCACCAGGAAAGAAATAGCGGGGACCATAGGAGAAGCAGAGCTTGTAATTTCTGGACCAAATTATGAAAGCTATATTTAAGGGTGTCTTTTAGAGAAGATGAAAACCAAATACCTAGATATTTAAGTTTAGTGGGACACCATGTAAATTCAGTATCACTAAACATGTATTGGGAACAATCAGGATTTAAGGGCAGGACTTCAGTCTTGGATAAATTTAGTTTATAGCCAGAAACAGATGAGTATAAATGGACTTCGGACATAAAATGGGGTAGTGAAGCAACAGGGTTAGACATGTAGACTAGGATATCATCCGCATAAGCAGAGAGTTTGGTATGAACAGAGGAGAACTTAAAACCTGTAATCAAAACGTTATTGCGAATACGCTCAAGGAAAGGTTCAAGGCAGAGAATAAATAATAGGGGAGACAATGGGCAACCTTGTCTCGTTCCACGGGATAAGGGGAAATATTTAGAAAATTGATTATTTACAAAAATGCTGGACCCTTACTCTGACAGACTTTCCAAATGTAAATTTCAACCTGACAAAACTCACAAAGCTTTTCAATCAGCCATTGCCTGTCGTCCATTCTATGATGTATGGAAAACTTGTAACCCTGACTCATTTGAATATACTTTTTTTTCTAACATGCATCAGACTCGTTCTAGGATAGATTACATTTTGGTCAGTAAATCCTTGCTCCCCTCTATACTGAAACCGGAAATTGGCTCCATTTTTATTTCTGACCATGCCCCTGTGTTTGCCACACTTGATTTGTCACTCACCTCCTCGTCTTTTAGTCGATGGAAATTTAATACCTTTCTTTTATCCGACCATCTTTTTATCAAAAATGTAACTGCCTTCATTAATGAATTCTTTACCTTTAATGATCCCTCGGATACCTCCATTCCCAACACGTGGGATGCTTTTAAAGCTGCCCTGCGTGCTTTTGTTGTATCCTTTGTCTCACAAAAGAAGAGAGTTGCTAAAGCTAAATATGAGGCTCAATTCCGTGATCTCAAACACTTAGAACACACGTATTTTACATCTAAGGAATCCGCTGCCCTTACTGCGGCAAAGACAGAACTCAATAAGTTAGCCACTGTTGAAGCCTGTAACGTTCTACTTAAAATCAAATCCAAATACCATGGTGGTCAAAACAAAGCGGGTAAGATGTTGGCCAATTACCTGAAAATTAAAGCAGAACGTAAAACCATCGGACCCATTCTTAATGATTCCACGAACAAACTGGTATCCTCTGATGAAGATATTGCTGAGGTCTTCCATAATTACTATCAATCCCTTTACTCAGATGATACTTTACCCTCCACTCCGAACCTTGACTCTTTTTTCTCAGGCCTCCCTTCCCCTCCCAATCTCTCAGATGAGTTTGCCTCTTTAGAGAAGGATATTACCCTCCAGGAAGTGATCTCTGCCATCCATGCACTGAAACGCTCTAAAGCCCCTGGCCCAGATGGCCTCCCAGTCGAATTTTATTCCACGTTCTCCTCGATTTTTGCCCCTAAGTTGTTACAACTTTTTAATTCCTTTATCGCTCAAGCCAGGGCCTCCGGCTCCTTCATGGATGCGTTAATTATTATTATTCCCAAGCCAGATAAAGACCACTCCCAATGTAAAAATTTCCGCCCTATATCCCTCATTAACTATGATTGTAAAATGTTTGCCAAACTCATCGCCACACGTCTTGATAATATTATTCCCCTTTTGATTAAAACAGATCAAGTTGGATTTGTTAAAGGTAGGCTTGCTTCAGATAATGCCCGTATGTTTGCTAATATGGTCTCTTCCACCTTAATCATTGACTTATCCTCCTGAATGACTAATTTGTATTTCTTTCTCTCTACTAAGGAGTAATTGCTCCTCCAGATTTTTCCTGTCGCAGGTAAATTCTTTTTCAACTCATTGAGTGATTGTGTGTGCCAGGGAGCCGTTGGGCGAGTTCTAAGATTTTTCACTATCTTAATAAGGGCCAACTGGGGTACTTGCCTCATTAATTCAGTTAAAATAGCTATCTGTGACTTCATTAGGGACTCACATAAGGATGGCGTCGAAGCCTCTAAGATTTCAGCTATTTTTTTCTTATTAATTTTGTTCCAGGCCCTGATAGCTTCTACCTGCTTAGCGTTTTTGTTCATCACAGTCACAGGTGTAAGGTTGATACTAAATTGTACCATCCTGTGACAGGACTAGTTAACAAGAAGTGCATCCTCCCAATGTAGGTCAGGTTGGTTTGAGAACATTCCATCTAGAATGTGATCTGCAGTATTTGTGGGTATATTTGTCAACAATTTCAAATCAAATCCATTCAAATTGTCAATAAATGATGTAGGGACCTTGTTACAAGCATCTGCCGAATTAAAATTGAAATACATAAATATAGTTACATTTGGGTAATTTATACTTGAGTCAAGGAAGTCAATGATGGCTTCCAGAAATGTTATTTTAGGACCAGATGGGTCTGTAAACCAGAATGCCATAGACCCTTGAATTGCAATCCAGTTTACATTTAAAGAAGAGAGCTTCACAGTCTATTTTAACTGGTTAACAGGTGACCTCAAAACAATCCCTACATATTATCGCTAGACTTCCTCCTCGCTTTCCCTCTCGGTCTAGTCTGTTGATAACACACCCATCTGGAAGAACAGCGGCTTGATCAGGGTTGGAGAACATATCCACCTAGGTTTCCGTTAGAAAAGAAATGTCAGCTGTATGTGAGTCTAAATACTCAAAAAGCTCATATCTATGATTAATTGCTTAGAGTGTGAGGTGATGTCTACTTGCCTAGAAGCACCTTGTGCTAGTTCAAGCTGGCAAGCATACTGACAAACACCACAGGCATAATTATGCTGCATCGAATCAAGTTTAAACTTATTGCAAATGACATTCTTCAATTGAAGAATGGATTCTCATGAATATGACAAAATGTGTGCTGGGGTCCTGGTTCCTGGCGACGACCGAATGCGGACAGGCTCATACAGGCCTGCCTTTGGCCCACAGGCAGCACACCCGCTGTGTACATCCGCAGTGCATCTGTGCCGACTTCGGAATTTAAAACCGATTGAAGTTGAGCAGCTAGACTGCGGACTACCAACATCAGCATCAGTACAAAAATTGAAGTTGTTTGGCTTATCTGCTCAAACGTAAGCCATGCGGTGGACCGGAAAGCCAAACAGATGGTGCAATTAAAAGGTAAGACCTCACAGAACGTGACAAAAGATGAGACTTGGCTGTATTATCAGCATGGATTTGTCATTGGCCTGCAGGTTTTGGGTATTAAGGGCTGTCTTTTTACATTCTAGTGATATTGTTGATTCCACAAACTATTTTGCATAAAGTCGGTTTAATTTTAGATAATATCTCATCAAAAACTTATGGGACATCCTAACCTCTGTTTAGGGACATATTTAATTAATTGAAAAGCTAGAAACCCTGGTATTAATTCCTAAAATGTAAAACATTACAGTAAATCATGTCTCTGGCTGTTATTAGAAAGGTTTCAATATGTTTACCCTGCTTCTTCAGTCATGAACATACGTCACAGTTGATGTGTAGCACATGCACTGACTGCCACCTTAAATGAACTTTGTTCTGTGCAAGTAAGGCACAGGTTTAGAAAGCACACTCGGCTTTGGAAGACATGAAACAAGATGTAGCAATCATTCATAAGAAGGCTAGTGTCTCACTGTCTGGCCATTAATGTAATAACACACCCAAGGAGGAAGATACTTGAGTAATACACTGTCATTATCAGCCAGACCTCCCAGCCCAGCTATGCAGATTAAATAACTTGATACACTTGTTCAGAAATGGCTCAAGCACCTTCAGATCACATCTCATCACATCACTGGTTGCAGGCTCTCGTTTAATCATGTTTTTTAACAAGGTAAGAATCTCTGAGCTCCGGCTAATTCTTTCTCAATGACGTCCTATTTCAAAATTGAGGTGTAGAGATATTATACTTTCTAACCCATTTCACTGCAGAGATGCATAAAGATCCATTTAATGTCGATGAACACTTAAATGTGACTCACATTTATAGACAAACAGACAGCAAAGAAATTCAACAAATTATTGAGCTAAAGTAGAACTCTTGTTTGTCCATCACAGTCTGAAACTTCTTAACATTTTGTTAATAAAATAGTCAAGCAAATCGAATCAACCAAATGTTTAGTATCCCGATTAGGTAAAGACCCAGCTTCATAAGTGTATCAACAATCCGAATAGGGAATGAATTTTGACGATAGAAATCGCAGAAGCCTTCCAACAGTTTAATTTCTATTGTGAAATCTTTTTTTTAAATTGCTTTTAATTTTCTGAAGTATAATGCTTTTCAGAAAAGAGTGTCCTTTAGGTATGATATACTTTGCTATTGAATGTGTAAACACTTGGGGCATGATTAAGATGCTTGTTGGAAAGCCTCCTACCGCTGGTCGGAGGCTTTCCGACCGACATAGTAGGTTTAAAGACTGACCACAATATTATGATGATAACGGTCAGAGTTTAAACCAGCGAGGTAATCCAACGTGATTCCGATAGGCTCATGGACTCCATCGGCCAGCCTGAAGTGCCCGTAATCCCTTAAGGGAAGCCTTTCCACCATCGGGATTATGATGTTGGTTTTCGACTACCAATACATGTCGGCCTTTCCAACATGGATTGACTGTCAGAAACTGACTTTGGGGGCCCCTAGCAGGGCCCCCTTCCCCCTGGCCTTCAGCATTTGAGCCTGGTGGCACCTCTGCATCCTTACTTAAGTCTGTGATGCGGTGAGCGCAAAGTAATTGGTTTTATGTATTTATTTAGTTAGTTTTCACATTGCAGTCTTATGTCGGAATCCGCTACCCCACACCCTGCCCGCCCCGTCCCACCTCATTGCCCCACATCATTTACCTGTGCGAGCCGCAGCTACATATTACATCCTTCATGACATTTTCTATGACATTATTGATAATATGACTGCAACATCTGAAATGACATAATTGATGACAAGACTGTGCATCAATATATAAGGCAAGGCGGGGGTCACACATCAATATAAATAAGGCAAAACTATTGCTTTTGTCCAGGGATCACCACATTAAAATATAAGGCAAGCCTATCAGTTTTGTCAATGGGTCACTAAATCAATATAAGGCATTCATTGTTATTAACAACATTCCAACGTTTCTCAATAACCATTGTCAATAAGTGTCAATAAAAATAAAGCACTGAGTAAAGTATTGCAAAGCAAACCAACTTGTCAGAGTCTTTACACTCATTAGGCCACATAATTCAGCCACATGACCATCCACGAGAGGTCCCTGCACTCCAAAGCTGTGGAGCAAAAGTGCAGATTTTCCCTTACTAGCAATTTATGTTTGGAATTATTCTCTAAGTGTGGTATACATTTAGGATGTCAG
This sequence comes from Lissotriton helveticus, assembly GCF_964261635.1. NCBI lineage: Eukaryota > Metazoa > Chordata > Amphibia > Caudata > Salamandridae > Lissotriton > Lissotriton helveticus. The sequence goes on along the minus strand of NC_136068.1, from coordinate 869,044,917 downwards.
TGGCTGCTTCTTATAGTAAATGGGGATTCTTTTGCTTTTGATTCAGCAGTCATTTTGGCTGTGTTAGAATACATTCCAACTGAAAACACGTCAGAGAGTAAAAGGCTGTAGTTAATCTGTGTAGTTATTGTTAGACCTGCCACCATTGGCATGGGTCTCTCTTCCATTTCTTGCTGTTGCCTCCTGTGTTTTTGCTATATGTTTTGTGGGTCTAGTTGCTTTGGGCACTATGCCACTGCTATTCAGTGCCACAGTGCAAATGCTCCCTATGTTAAATTGATGTAATGGATTAGTGACTCCATGACTGGCTTATTTGGTTTACTTGTCAGCCACTAGTACAGTGTGCCAGGGCCTGTAAATCAAATGCTGCTGGCGGGCTTGCAGCACTGTTTGTGCCACCTACCGGAGTAGCTTGTAACCTGTGGCTCAGGCCTGCCATTGCAGAGTGCTGCCATGTTGACTTGGTAAGTGCACCCACTTGCCAATCCTAAACCTTCCCTTTTCTACATATTAGTCACCCCTGAGGTAGGCCCATGGCAGGGTGCATTGTATGTAAAAGGTAGGACATGCCCTGATGTGTGTGGCATGTCCTGATAGTGAATTACAGCCATGTAGGTGTTTTACTTTTGCAAGGCTACCTGTTCCCATAGGCCAGAACGGACAGTTTGATTAAAACATCTTATAATCCTAACTGACCCAAGTAAAAACGAATTTAGTATACCTGAACTCAGAATGATAAAATACATATTTTAGTAAAGTTGGTTTTAACATTCTGTGTTTGAAAATACCACTTTTAGAACGTAGGTATTTTCTTAGCTAACCACAAGCCTGACTCTGCTAGGTTGTGTATTCCATGTCTGGTTTGTGAGTGACAGGGGCTGAGGTGGCTCCAGGAGACAGGGTGAGTCAGCACAAGGTTGAATAGACCTATCTGCATGAGGAGTGGTGGGAGGAGTAGCACCTGGGCCTGATTAGTCTTGTGCCTGCCATCCACAATGCTGGCTCCACCTCCTGTGGTGTGTCTGATGACCCTGGCCCACACTGACAAAGGAAGAAGTTGTGCACTGGCAGAATGCACCCAGAACAGGTTTGGACTAGGTACAGTCAGGGATACAAGACTTCACCACCAGCTCCCCCCTAAATTCCCTTGCTGGGAATTGAAGTGCCTGCTGTTGTGCTGGGCCTTCTGAGAGACTCTGTGTCGCTGGGAGCTGGAAGCGCGACTCAATGACGAGAAGCGTGTCTCTGCCGCAGCAGGTGCCGTTGAATCGGCGAGTAAGCATGCCACCGCTGCCGCATTCACCATCGCATCGCCGAAGAGCGTTGCATCACCGGAGAAGCGTGCCACCGCCGCAGAGGTTGCCATTGCATCACCGGAGCAGCGTGTTGCATGGCCCGTCGCGGCTCAGATCACCAAGTCCCTGCACAGCCATCGGGCGTGCATGCATCATATCTAGGTTTTTGCACCGTAACCAAGATGCCATTTAGGTTAAGTCTAGTAAAGATTACTTATTTTTCTAAACCTGTGTGGTGTCCATCTGTAGTGTTTTCACGGTATTACTATATGTGTTCACAAATGCTTTGCACACTGACTCTGAGATAAGCCTGTCTGCTCCTGCCAAGCTACCAAAGGGGTGAGCAGGGGTTATTTTAGAAGTGTAGCCACTTACCCTGACTAGAAGCAAGGGTCCCTATTTGGTCAAAGGTTCCTACCTCTGCCAACTAGAGAACCCCAATTCTAACAGTTATCTTATGGATATAATACATGGTGCCCATGTTTATGTTGAGGCAAAAGTTCAGAAGCTTAAATCAATTGTGCCCCACATATAATTTAATGATGGACATTCTAAGACAGAGATGGCTACCTAATAAGCTACAAAATGTGTTTAAAAGCAGTAGGAGATATTGTAGCAGAGTTACAGATCCATAAGTAGCAATTGATTATGAATCTATATGCTGGGACAAAATGCAATTGGTTGTTTCTCCCTTCTGACGTTACTAAACATCTGCACCCATGCTTCAAGGCAACAATTGAGATAAACTTAAAGACAAAATATTTTTTAGCTTGTTTAAGAGCATCTGACATGGTAGTTCTCCCACTGATGGTTCATCAGTTTTGTGGCACATTCTCTAATGAACCTGATCTTTTTTTCTGACACTTGTACGATAGATGATGAATTGTGAAAACAGTACATGATATGATGCTACTTGTTAATGCACAGAGAGGAAGTGTGAATGAATACCTTCTGCAGGAGTAGAGAGTCGAAGACTCTGCAATCCTTGTACATATACAGGGGACTTTAAATGATATCATGTTATTCATCAGAAGTCAAGAGAGTACAGGATTAGGTAGCTCTTGATTTTGAATGTTTAGACACAGTCTGTCTACCTGATTTGCAATTCATTGCTGACTATCACTATGCTTTTTGTAGCAACAAAATTAGCAGTACCCCTGGCATTGTGGATGTTTTACTCTGTGATTGATGTGTGTGGTTGAGAGAATCTTTTAGAGCCAGTTTTAAAAGTGTATCCTGGTATGTTTCATTTATTATGGGAAAGAAGTTAAGCTTTCTTCACAAATTTCAAGCAGGATCAGAGATAGATCAACCAATCAGGATTTTAAAAAGCGTGTCTAATCGCCCTATAGGATATCCAGGTGCTTGCAGGTCCCCAAGGCAAATTTGAACAACCAGGTCTTGAGGGCCATTCAAAATTACGGAAGTGAAGTGATGGTCCAGAGATGTGTGGGGAGGCTGTTACAGGTCTTTGCTTTGATGTGGAGCGTCCTCTACTTCTGGTTCAGTAGATGTGGGGAGTATGGGCAAGTGAAAGGGAAGCAGAGTGTAGTCTTCTCAATGATTGGTCAAAGTTCAGGCAGTGGTTAATGTATGTGGGCCCTTGGCTATGTAGAGCCTTGTGTGTATTGGTCACCAGCTTGAATTGGCATCCCTTTTGTACGGGGAGCCAGTGGAGTTGCCTGAGATAGGTTGTGATGTGGGTTCATCAGGGAAGGCCGAGGATGAGTCTGGCTGCGGCAATCTACATGGTATGAAGTATCTGTAGGAGGTGTGCAGTGATTCCAATGTAGAAGACGTTGCTGTAGTCCAATCGGCTAGTGATGAGGGCCTGTCTCACAGTGTGTCTCATTTGTAGGGGTATCCGCTTGAAGATTTTACATAGCATAGGCAGAATGAAGAAGCAGGCGGAGGAGATGGCGATGATCTGTGATTTCATGGTGAGCTTGTTGTCAATGATGATTCCGAGGTTTCTGGCGTGGTCGGAGGGAGTCAGTGAGGCTCCTAGGTCTGATGGCCACCAGCAGTTATTCCTAGTGTTGCTGTTGTTGCCAAATCCTGTCTTGTCTGTGTACAGCTGCAGGCAGTTGTTCTTCATCTGATTGGTGGTGTTTGTCATTCATCTGTGGAAGTTGGTTCTGATGGTGGTGAGATTGTCAGTGAGTGAGAGGATGAATTAGATGTCGTCTGCATAGGAAATTAGGTTGAGACTGTGGCATCTGACGATTTTGGCCTGTGGGGTCATATATGTGTTGAAGAGTGTGGGGCTGAGGGTTGAGACTTGGGGGACACCACAGGTAATCTCCTTGGGTTCAGAGGTGACAGGTGGGAGGTGGATCCTCTGGGTTCTTCCGGTGAGGAAGAAGATGATCCATCTGAGCGTGCCTCCTAGGATGCCGATGTGTGGAATCTTTCAATCATCATGTGGTGGGATATGGTGTCGAAGGCTGCCGAGAGGTCGAGGAGGATCAAAGATGCTGTTTCTCGCTGATCAAGGAGGACTCAGATGTCGTCATTGGCTGCGATCAGGGTGGTTTTGGAGCTGTGATTGCTGCAGAAGCCATATTGGGAGATGTTGAGTAGCTGGTTCTGCTCTAGGTGTGCCATGAATTTATTGTTGATGATCTTTTCCAATACCTTTACTGGGAAGGGGAGCAGGGAGATTGGCCAGTAGTTTTTGAGTTTGCTGGGGTCGGTGGAGGGTTTTTGAAGAAGTGGTCTTACTTTGGCGTGTTTCTAGGCATATGGAAATGTTGCAGTAGTGATAGAGGTGTGAGTAGGGTGGTGAGTACCTGGCTGATCCTTTGGTTTACAAGGTTGAAGATGTGGTGGGCATTGACCTGTGGTAGCTCCTGAGTGGATGGATTTCATGGTGGAGGTGGTGTTTTGGGTGGAGAAGATGTTCTAGGTGGTCAGTGTGTGGTTCGTGTCTGTTACAGGGGTGACGTATCTGTCAAGGAAGTCCGTAAGTGTGTGTTGGGGTTCAAAGTTTATGTTTATGGTTGCGATCTTGTTGTGAAAGAAATGGGTGAGGTTGTCACACATCTCCTGTGAGGGTATGATGGTGTTTTTGTTGACAGCTGGGTTGAAGAACTCCTTAACGATGTTGAAACATTCCTTGTTGTTGGTGCTGGTTTTGATGCATGCGTCAAGGGCTGTCTTTTTTGTTGCTCTCAGCAGGCGATGGTAGAGGTTGAGCGAGGTCTTGAAGACTGCCCTGTCGGAGATGTCCTTGCTGGTGCGACATCTCCTTTCAAACTGATTGCTGAATCAGACATTCATGAACCATAATTCACTCTTAGATTTTCACTGTGATATTAATCAATTTCGAATTTGGACATTGATATTGGGCAGACGTCAATACCTGTCCTCCTTTCTACAGTTTCTATAGCTCAGTTGATAATGTTTCAAACATCTAACTCTCCCAATGATCCAATTCTTGAACATATTTTGTATTGTTCCTACACTGAGTAGCGTTTTAAACTATCAGTTATTAGTGACTGGGGCTGGAAAAACAACTGTGTTGTCTCTCTTTCAGAGAAACCCCATGCAGACCCTGGGTATATTACTGTCTCAACTCACCATTGCTTGTATTAGCCAAAGCAGCAGAATGAAAGGTGATTTCCCAAATTAATGTATTTATTTCAGATACTCATAAATTAAACCTGCGCAAGATGTTTTTTTTCACCATATCAATCATTATCAAAGCCTTTATCATGTTGTTTCCTCAGGGCATGACACCGAGCCCCACCTTGTTAAATAGTTATGTAGCCTTTTTGAAACGAATGGTCAGATCCTTTGATCTATTCTGCATGAGCTGTGCTGATAATATGCAATAGATTTTTAGGCTGAATGGTAATCTGGATATGCCCTTCCCTAAGTTTATTGACCATTTGAGGACTGTGGCTGCATAGATGAGGATACATTGCTTGACATTCAACTCAGAGAAGTCTGAGGTCCTTGTATGAGGTGGGCACCCTCTAATCATCAAACTGGGGGTCGTCAAGCCGAGCTAACATCCTTCCCCAGTATTTTCACAAAATATCTAGACTTTATTTTGCCCATGATTTATCCATGATAACCTATCTGAACATTTCTAAAGGAGACAGTTCCTTTTGTTTACCATTTTCCGGTCCTCAAGAAAATGTTTCACATTTTTCTGAATCACTCACTTTCATATTATCCAGGCTATAGGGTCTTGGCTTAATTATGGGGAATACCTGAGACTGCCACAGTGTGCTATATTCCGTATCCAGCTGGTACAAACACTATGGAATGCTTGTGTTAGGTCTTCCTCAGGCTAGCTTCCATCTCGGATCATCTTTTCAGGCTGTACTGTCTCTGACCAAACTTTTTAAAGTCTTTGTATTTACCCCGAACCCCGAACAGTTTAAATTCGATGCTAATCTTATATCCACCCACTTCGACCCTAAGCTTGGCTTTCTAAGTAATTGAGCACTTTATGAATAGATACAAAATACATCAAAAATAATAAAAAAAATTCAGCGAGTTAAGTGTTCACTGCTGCATCAGTTGTAACGTGAGGGTCACAATTTAAATCCTTACAGGGCCAACTCAGCCTTTAATTCTCCGGAGGTTGGTAGATTGACAACCATTAAATAATAAACTTTAAAACATCACGACTCTAATTTGATTTTCAGTGTTAGAAAGTATTATTATTATTATTATTATTAATAGAAGTAGTAGGAGGAGAAGCCGTAGTGTTTTAACATTATTATAAGTCTTGGGGAAATGAGTTGTTCAGGAAGTACTGTTTTGAGTAAAGAAGGCATGCAGGAGTAGATGTCTCATTTCTAAAATATCTTTTGTAGTACAGAAATGGGTTTGTAGAGTTAATTCTCTTTGGGAAAGTACCTGGATTTTAGTGAGTATTGGATATATTTCACTTACACTGTCACGATTCTTGTGGAACTACTGCCCATTAAGTGTTAAACATTGTGTGCTTCACCTCTGAGTAAGGTGTTGTTACAAGCTTCAGGGATCAAACTTTTGTAAAGAATGTCTTGATAGGAATGGGGGAATAAATGACTGTCCTGATTTGTGGCATTCACGGAGCAGCGGAGTAGTTTCCAAATGCAAAAGCCTAACCGTATCTAACTAAGGTAGCTATTGGTAAGTAGATTAGGTTTTAGGCTTTACCTTCTAACCCAGGCTTAATAAAGGGACTCTGAGAAGGATCAGCTGCCTTTCAAGTTAATGATTTTTCTTTTGAGTGTATAATGGGAGAGCCGAGTGGGGAAGGGGATTTGCTTGGTTACCTGTGATCCAATCAATGAAACCTCTCCCAGAAAATTACATTAGTGTGTTAATGAGTCATAGAAAGTGATTTCAAATACTCCAATTCATTCTATTGAATGGGATAGTTTAGGTGAGTCACAGATAACTGTGCACTTACCGCCTATAATGTAGAATAGTCTTTTCTGGTAGAAGGAGGGCCGTCACCACAGAGTTCTAGAGCACACATTAGCAAACACTGCATTAATAACAAATCTAACAGTCAAAGATAGGGAGGTCTGACTTCAGGAAATATCTTTGAGCGATTTAATGCAGACTTACGGCTACAACAAAACAGCACAAACAGTGAAAACTTCAGTGCATTTTACAAATTACAAGTAATGCATCAGGGTTTCTGTTCTCATGGGTAAACACAGTTAAATTTAGGCACAGCTGTCTGTCCACTAAGACCAATGATACCTAACCTGAAATGCAACCCACTAAAGAAATGCGTACAACTTCCATTTTATGAACCAAAATAAATGTGGACGAATTGTATTGCTATTGCAAACTTTAATGTAGATAAATACAGAGAGAAATGCTCAGAAACACAACCCATAATATTGGCAGCCACAAATATCAGCCATTGTTGCATAATCAAATTACCATGTTATCTGCCCTCTTGGAAACGCCAACCATCTCCTCTGCTAATTTCCTCATATAGGATAATCAGATTGTTTTGACAATGCCTTACCATTCTTGGATTTTTAATTAAGTTATTTGGAAAGTTGTAAGTGCATTATATGTTTAAGACAGATTCGAACAAATATTTTGCACTTCTGGGAATTCAGTCTGTATTTTCATAAAACCTGCATAGGAGTGGTTTTCCAATATAATAACTGACCCAAGCCTTTTTACAAACAGTATATATTAAAACAATAAAACAATGGAACGTAGTTGCCGCTGATTGCTAGCATTTTTTTGCAAGGCGATTAAAGCTATATGTTTATACCAATTATTCTAGGAATCCACACAACTCATCAGCGAATTAAACGTTAACACTACGGTGCTATAGATATGTCATATAGTGCTATTTAACGTGAGATCCATATTAATGAACCTTTTTCATTCAATGTGTTGTTCTTTCAGCGCCCAGTGAAACCCACACAATTCTCCAATCCTACAAACAATGGTCTGCAAAACTCTTCAGTAGTGAGTTATTTGCAGCAATAGCAATTCCTACAAAACACCAATGCATTATTTTTAGTTACCGCACACATTTGCGGTCATTTTGACAGTTTTTTTTTTAAATATGTGTTTACTTACTCCCGAATATCTGTGTGTACTCAAAAACTGCTTTTCATTCCACACACCCAAACAGCTGTAAAAACCAGTACTTTGTGCATAATCAAAGTAGGTCATTTTATTTAGGGGCTACTTGTGATTGGCGCTTTACTTCTCAGCTGTGGACATTTATTCACCAAAGTGGTTGCGGTAGAGGGGGTGACAGAATAGACATTTTTAACAACCTCTGATGATATCACGAGAAATTGCAACAAATCACCTTTTATAATGATAACATCTTGAGATGTGATGTCACGCGATCTTCGATCCTGCGGATATGATAGGACGTGGAATCACCGAAGTTCGAAAAGTAACAGTAAGTGTAGTTCCAATTAACCCCTCCCATAACAGCCACAACGCTCGCACGCTGGGCTAATTCCCCCGCTGTGCTGAGCGTTCTAAAGAAACGGGTGTGGTTCATGACGAGCTGAGCTCGTCACGAGCACCGGGGCGCTGTGCGTGCTCCCCCGCGCCCCAGCACAGCGGGGGAATTAACCCCACAGGGAAGGGGTTAAATGCAAAAACCTCATGAAAGCAGAAAGTCTGTTTTAGGTGTTAGCCATGACTTTCCTCAGTTGCCATCACAATGTACTAGTGGTGCACCTACACATACCCAGGTACAGCTGTCAGATGCTAAGCACAGGCCTCATATGGCCAAAGGCATCCTCATAAGCTCACATTTCAGATCTAGGCTCCCAGGCATGCGCAGACACGATTTCAGGTATGCACAAAGGGGTCAACTACCTATGGCCCGACCTTCCAAGTGGCCATAGGTAGACTCTCTATTAAATGTATATCTATTCTATTTCTCCCTCTAAACCTCTAAACCTCTCCCCCTCTCTGTTTTTACCTTTGACTCTCTCTTTTTCTACCCACTGTCATCTTGTGGATTTTAGTGGTCTCGGGAGAGACATATTTCAACTGTTTTTTGTGACCCCATTAAAGTTTAAAATATATTTCAGTATTGTTTGGCATCATGCCAGCTTGAATTAGTAAGAAATAGGTAATAATATTCAAATTTGTTCTGTACAGGGACCCCTAAAATATGTCTTTCCGGAGGCTCCAAAGTCCTTAACATGTCACTGGGCATGGACACAAACGTCCAGACACGGTCCCAAATGATGAATTATAGGGAAAATCATTACACTTTATTGCTCTGGGTGCATTTTACTCTTGTAAATGAAAAGCGCCGAGTTGAACACCGCTTTCGCTCCTCAGTGAAAATGGAATACAGAGAGGGAATATATACACACAGATTCGAACCTCTGGACCCAAGGAAAGGCAATAACTAAAGTACAAATGTGGGATGGTGTACATTTGTTGAGACTTCTTTTTTTACTCAAGCTTCGTCTGTTTGGGTTTAGGCAGTCTGCTGATAATATCGCAATTGAGTTAGAGAAGGCGAAGGAACAAAGTTTTGAGGGGGAAAAATAAAGTCCTAATTAGCCACAGGTTCTAGGGCCTCTTTCTAGCTGAAAATATAAATGTTCACAGTTCTGGGATGCAGTATCTAGCCTTTGAGAACCTAGGGCTTGCGAGATAGGAGTGGCTGAATGTTAAACTTAGAATGTGAGATGTGCTCAGTGCTGTGTGAACCCAGTATCTGATGTGTGCATCAAGGTGGGAGTCAAATGACAATGTGCAGATTAATGCCAGTAGTGAGGAGCAAGGGATACATTTCATAGTTAGCAGGACAAGTTACAAAGGTTGATTTTAGAAGATGGTAGGGCTCAAGGGTCAAATCAGGTGGAAAGTGATAATACTCAGGGCAGGAATTCTTCGCATATGTTATGAGTCCTGGGAATTTCAAGTGGAGAAGAGGTGAGCTTAAGCCAAGGGAAGACACCACGGCCTCAAAATGGGTACTTCAGAAAACAGATTATGGAAAAGGAAATTATCCATTAGGGCAATAATGAAAATCATTGAATCACATTTCAGTGCAAGACACTACCTCAAATGTGCATGCATAGTTCAATTTAAGAGGCAAGACCCCAAATGTGTAGGCAAAGACCCAACTGGATAGCCACAATCTCAAATGCACATATGAGCTCAATCTTGTCCAGTCAGATGCGCTCATTTACACTTATTCTAGCAGAAGCAAGTCCGACCTGAGATCAGCTTAATGCAAACTGCCAGTGCCAATACAACCAGTTGTTTTCTTGGCGCATTCCACATGTTTCTGTATTGTATTGTATTATATGTCTGTAAAAAAACCAATAAAATTATTGTAAAAAAAAAAGAAATACTTTCAGTCAGTCAGTCTTGTTAATGCAGCACTTATGCAAAGCACTAGATCAGAAATACTAGAAGATATTACCAATTACAAATTAGCATATATCACTGACAAATTCATTCAGCTCAGTAGAGCAACTCACTGAAGAAATTGAAAAAAGTCGGTTTCCTATCTGGTTTAAATTGTGTAATAAAACACTCCAGAGGCAGGTTCAAACTTTGTTCATAATTTCAAGTCAACTCTATTATACTTAAATTTTCCATGAAGATTCAGATGAATCCAGGAAATTACTGTTCTTACCACCAATGTACTGAGGGGCATATTTATGAGAATTGCATCAAAGGGCAGCAGGTTACCTAGCTGTGCTGACCTGCCTCACAGGGAAATCACTGGTATGTGCTATATGAATCCAATAGAGCACATTACTGTTCTTCCTCCCTGCACTGGCACCGTTTCAGAAACCTAGCATCAACGTAGGCATCATTGTGCAAGGGTGCCTATCTTGTAGGCAGGAATGACTTTGTGCATGAAGGGGCACCTTGATGCACAAAAACAATACACAGAGGCGTTTTACTCTTTCTGTGCGCTGCAGAATCTCGTTGCGTGCACTGAAACTCATTTGGCGTTTCAGCGAGTGCAATGAAATTCATTTTATTTATTTATTTATTTACATTACTCCGGTCGGCCGAGAGCCAGTGTTTACAACCACCAACCCTGCCCCTCCCCCACCCCACCCCACCACCCCGCGGCACTCCCTCCACGAGCCGCTACTGCAAAGCACTCATAAATTTGCCCCTGAGTGTTTTCTAGCTCCAAAATTCTTTTGGGAAACAAAATGTAGGAACAGGAGCTGTCTGGTGATGACAACAAAATATCACCCAGGTTCAGCTGCCAGCTTCTCATCTCTCAACTAGAGGGGCTGGTCACCCGAGAACTGCTCTGTAGAGCTTCGAGTCAGTTTTGCACCATGAGCGCACAGTCTCATGTCTTCAATGGGAAGGAGCCTGTTCTTAGAAGCTGTCATTATTAATGCGAACAAACAGACAAAAAGGGAAGTTTGTCAAAAAAATTTGGACTGACATTTGATTACTGAGGTAGTCCAAGGTGGCCTTCAAACCATGTGAAGTGTAAGTGTGAATCTCTCTAAAATGATACCCGAATGACTCACACACAGATACTGTTAGAAAAACACCTGTGCAATTAACCGTCCTGTAATTCTTAATCACTTGACCTATATTCCCTTTGAGGAACATACCTACCTGCTAGACATGTTGCTGGGCACAAGAGGCTCCAACATTGATCCTCTATGTTGTGTGACAACAGAAGAAACCCTGGTATCAATAACTGGCCAGGTTTACTGCTAAATATAGTTAAACATTGATTAAGCTGAAAGTTTTTCCTCCAGAAAATAACCTTAATTTACCTACACAGAGAAGCCAACATAATTGTTATGCAGATTTGTACAGTGCACTATCACATGGAAGGGTATTCTAGCACTGAGCTGGTGAGAGTCTAGCCAAAACCTTGGCAGAGAGTAGTTTCCAAATCACTGCACTGCCACTTCACTAAGGGGTCCCGCAGGGATCTATACTGAGTCCCACCCTTTTCAATTCAATTCAATTTTTACATTGGACCTTTGGCTAAGATTATGGATAACTACAAGATCTCCATGGTGTCATATGCTGACAACACACAGCTTGTGGTGACCTTGTACAATACTCTGGTGAATCGGTATGACAATTTTCTTACTGCCTCAATGATTTGGCCTCATGGATGTCTAACAACTGCCTTAAATTGAATGGTAGCAAGAGAGAGGTCATGATGTTCGGGAAATCCCCCTCCATCTGGGATACAGCCTGGTGGCCTCAAACACTAGGGCCTATCCCTGACCCCAAAGCTGAAGTTAAAAACCTGGGAGTATGGCTCGATCCTAAACTCTCATTTGAGTCCCAAACCAGAAAGGTGGCAGGGAGGTGTTTCAGCAATTTGAAGATGCTAAAAAAAACTTAGACTTTCTTCCTGTATCAGCAAGGAAAACCATAGTCCACACTCTGGTGACCTCACAACTTGATTACGGGAATGTTCTATATCTGGGTGTACGTATTTCAAAAAGAGAGAGAGTAAGCGGACACTCTTGTTCCCCGGTCAATATTTCATAAGCAAAAGAAGAGTGTCCATGAGAAAGGACTGCGCCAATCACAGGAGCATTAGAACATCCTCACTGGGATGTTAAAGAAAGCCCTCACTCACCACCTAGTGATGACATGCTTCATCATCGGGCCCCACCAAAGAGACCGAATGTCTCTTTGGTGTGCTGCAACGCCAGAATTACTGCGGAGCGGGATGGTGAGTAGAGGGCGTGTTGTGTGCAAAATTATACTAGTGAGTGATGGAGGTTAAAAATGTCAGTAGTGTATCAAAGAAAAACTTTATTAAATGATCACTAAAGACAATGAAATTAAAAATTATGTGAGGGACCAGTCCACTTTAATTGAGTGGTGGGTTCCTACAATGTTGTCGACATGTTTCTTGCCATTGAAACGGTGTTAATTTACCCGGCAATTCTTCAGGACTGGGTGTGTGATAAACCCCGGCGGTATGAGCACGCTAAGGCCCACCCTAACCTAGGGACGTGAAAGTGAAAAAAATTAAATCAAATAGTGTCAAAAAGTGCAAAAAATTAGGAATAGAGACTTATCCCTAATTACTCCTGGTTTAGGAGGCTTCTACTGATCGTTTCTGCACCTAGAAGGAAAAGGACAGAGACAAACACATAGAAAAAGACAGACACTTAGAATTGCTTATGACTGTCATAAGTTCAGTGGTGAAAAAAGTGCTCCAAATAGTGAAGGCATTCTAGCTGTGGTCGAATAGCGCTATGGTTAACACCACCTGATGGCCCCGGGTTCGTAGGAACTAGGAGAAGTGGGGTGTACTATTCGTGGTACGAACTAGAGGTGACTAAGGATTAAAATAAGTGAAAACCTTCATAGAAGATCATCAATATCGCGATCAATACATAAATCTATGGAGATCGCCATCAGTTAAAAATTGTCTCACTTTCTGGGTGTTATGAATAAACACCATGGGTCTCAGGAGGGGGGTGGAAGCGTATTCGGCACACCCTAGAACATGGCAAGGTAAGGGAAAACAAACACGGAGTTAATGCATAGCCCCTTAGAAAACGGAGCGCATGGTGTACTTAGCTCGATTTACAGCTGAGGGTTTCCACTTACGCCCTCGACGCTCGGCACCCGTGGTCCACCTACGTCGCCCTCAGACTGGACCCCGACGATGTCAGCGCGGGTTCCAAATCTGATCTTAAAGGCGAATAGGCAGAGTCGCGATCATTTCCGGGTGGGCGTTGCAGAGTGACACGCCGGCAGGCTTAAGCAACCGATTGGTGTAGACCAGCGGTCACGAGTGCGCTGTTACTAGGCGCCCAAAGTAAACAAGGGAGTGACTCCGAGGAGCATTACATCTCCCATGGTGGGCCACGCGACCGGTGACGCTCCCCTGAGCGTCGCTTCCGTGTACATTGGGCGCCTAGCAACGGCGCATGCGTGATCCCTGGCCGCGCCTAGTAACGGCGCATGCGTGATCCCTGGCCTCATACAATTGAATGCTCCGGCTGCCACCGCCCTATTTGCAACGCCCACCATGGGAGATGTATGAAGGTTTTCACTTATTTTAATCCTTAGTCACCTCTAGTTCGTACCACGAATAGTACACCCCACTTCTCCTAGTTCCTACGAACCCGGGGCCATCAGGTGGTGTTAACCATAGCGCTATTCGACCACAGCTAGAATGCCTTCACTATTTGGAGCACTTTTTTCACCACTGAACTTATGACAGTCATAAGCAATTCTAAGTGTCTGTCTTTTTCTATGTGTTTGTCTCTGTCCTTTTCCTTCTAGGTGCAGAAACGATCAGTAGAAGCCTCCTAAACCAGGAGTAATTAGGGATAAGTCTCTATTCCTAATTTTTTGCACTTTTTGACACTATTTGATTTAATTTTTTTCACTTTCACGTCCCTAGGTTAGGGTGGGCCTTAGCGTGCTCATACCGCCGGGGTTTATCACACACCCAGTCCTGAAGAATTGCCGGGTAAATTAACACCGTTTCAATGGCAAGAAACATGTCGACAACATTGTAGGAACCCACCACTCAATTAAAGTGGACTGGTCCCTCACATAATTTTTAATTTCATTGTCTTTAGTGATCATTTAATAAAGTTTTTCTTTGATACACTACTGACATTTTTAACCTCCATCACTCACTAGTATAATTTTGCACACAACACGCCCTCTACTCACCATCCCGCTCCGCAGTAATTCTGGCGTTGCAGCACACCAAAGAGACATTCGGTCTCTTTGGTGGGGCCCGATGATGAAGCATGTCATCACTAGGTGGTGAGTGAGGGCTTTCTTTAACATCCCAGTGAGGATGTTCTAATGCTCCTGTGATTGGCGCAGTCCTTTCTCATGGACACTATATCTGGGTGTGCCAAAAGACTGCATGAAACGCCTCCAGCGCCTTCAAAAGACAGCAGCACGCCTGGTTCTCAATCTACCTAGCCGTGCTTCTACGACAAAAGCTCTTGACTCACTACACTGGCTGCATATCGAGAAAAGAGTTCTCTTTAAAGCCATGTGTTTCTGTCATAAGAGCCTATAGGGGAAAGGCCCCAGCTACCTGCATGATTTTCTCACCTCGTACAATCCAAGCCACCAGTTAAGATCAACAGGCGCATACTTACTCAAGATCCCCAGGATAAGGAAAGCTAGGATGGGGGCCCAATCCTTTGGCTACCTAGTAGCCAAGAATTGGAATACTCTTCCTTTCTGGTTGCGCGCAGAGAAATCTGAACCAACCATCCACAGAGGACTGAAAACCTGGCTGTACAAACATTAATCCAGCAGTCTCAATTACTCTTGCTGACGTGCTTCTAGTGCGGGGACACACCTCTTGTGGCATTCTACAAATGAACTATTATTATTATTATTAAAATGGGGACTAGTGGGGCTACTCGAAAAGTCAGTTCTTCAGCTTCTTGCAGAATTCAAGAAGTGAGGAGGAAGTTCTTAAGTTTAGTGGCAGTTTGGTCTATGCTTTAGGAGCAATGTAGGACAATGCTTGATTACCGGATGTTTTTTTCTGTATATGTGGCATGTGTGTAAGTAAGAATCCAGACAATGGGATGTGTTTGGAAGGTGTTTTGTGATATACTGGGTCAGTGTTATGTAATGCCTTGAAAGTGTGGGTGAGGAGTTTGAACTGTGCTCGTTTGTGTATGGGGAACAAGTGGAGCTCCCTCAGGTGTGGTGTGATGTAAGTGCAGTGTCAGAGGTTGAAAGTGATTCTGGCCACAACGTTCTTATTGGTCTGTATACTTCTGGTGAGTTTTATGTTGGTCCATGTGAGAAATGTGGTTGTTGGTTGAGGGTGGGGGTGGGGTGGAATCCTACTCAAGCAATAACCACATTCCTTGCCAGGCTGAACTAAAAAGTCACTATATTAACCTGTGCTTAATCCTCTGGTAGCTTGGCACAAAAGCAGCCAGGATTAACTTGTAGGCAAGGTATAAAGTATTTATGTGGCACTTAAACTGTAATAAAGTGAAAACACAACAGATGTAAAATCCTCAAACCAATTTAGTAAAATAGAGTAAAGTTTAACTCCTTGCATGCTTCGGACAGACCCCGTCCGTCATGCGTCACGGTGGGCGTGTGTGGAGGACGGCCATGGCCGTCCGAATCCCCCCCACTATTTAAATCGCCCACACAGCACGAAAATGTGTGCAGCACGCAAGGGGTTAATAAATAAAATGAGACAAATATGACAAAAAAACAATCATTAGAACCTGAGATATAAGTTTTTAAAGTTTTAGATGAAATCAGCACCAAAAAGCGCCACTCGCCGTAATTTGGTCATGCTGGACAAAGGTAAAGTCACAAGTTCATGCCAACTGCAATGGTGCGCGGGTCAGATACAGGAAGCAGTTCATCCCGCTCAAGAGCTACCTTCTCAAGTCCATGTGAGGAGCTGCTGCTCACCTTAGTGGGGGCCGCAAGGAGGTCAGTGTTGGGCAAGAAGAAGGTTGATTGTCACTTACAGTTGCTGTTCTAGCGCAAAAAGCTGGTCATCATTGGAGCCTTGTGTTCGTGGTGATCTCAGATGGTTGCTGTCATTGTGAAGAGCAGGTCCTGCTGGAGCTTCACATTGGCAGTCATCGCAGGCCATAATTTCTTAGTGCAAAGAGTTCACTTTGACCTCATTAAAAATGTCTGCAACTTCTCTTTGAGGTCAAGAGCAGTACACTTATATGCCAGCCAAGGATGCAGGATCTGGGGCTCACCTCTTGGGGATTAGGACTCACCCCAGCAGAGCCTCCATCAGGTCTACTTGGTGCTAGTCAGCGTGCTGTTGCAGGAAGGCCTCTGGAAGCTTGTTGTGTCTGTGTAGCTCAAACAGGAGGTCATCCAACTGACCTTTGGAGTCACTTCATTGAAGCCTGGTTTCAAGGCAAACAGGTTGCCTTCCTTTTTAGAACATCAGGGCAGTCCTTCTTCTGAATCCTCCATAGATCCTGCAGTGCTCTGGTGAGAGGTTCTGAAGGTACCATATTTATATGTGGTGCCAGCCTGTGTGTGGGGGAATTCCCTGGATCACCCCTAAAACTGGTTCTGGTTAGTTCTTCCCCTGTTCTTGCCTTCAAACAGGCATGGTTGACCAAGGCAATGGTAGGCCCCCTGTCAGGTACCTTTTTGTGTGCTATATGCACAGCCCTTTGAAGTGCAATCGGGACAGGATACAATTTCATTCCCCTCACACTTAGGCCTCCTTTATCCCCATGTCTGAAAAGAATACACAGTCCACAAGAGTGCAGGTCGCAGTCTTGTGACTCTAGGCACATTTAGAAAGGTATATTTGTTTTAGGCAGAAAAATGCCAACTTTCTGAAAGATTTTCGACTGAGTTGAGAAATTGGAGCATTTAGTCAGAGGAAACCGGCACCCACAGAAATTAAAGTAACAGCTTTATTGTAGTGAACAACCTGATAAAAGAATACTGGCTTCGCGTACGCACGTGATTCAAACCAGCGTGGTAATTGATCAGCGCCATTGAAAACTTTACAGAGGGACTCGCCATTAAACTTGGCGCACTCAAACTCGCATTCGCCTCTTGAAGAAAAGAGTCCTAGAAATTGCCCACACCACTTAAGAGGTATAAAACGTCCGGCACTACATCTTCAGGTTACACCGTGCTTCAGCCTTGATGAAAATCCTGTGATTTCTATTCCGGATAGGAAACGAGTCGGCATTTCCTTACTTATTTGGCTACAAAGGGCACCAAGAGACGCTTTTCAGCTCTATAAGGGGTTTCAAGCTCAACATGTACCCCATAGAGTAGCATATATCCCTTGTAGCGGCAGATTCCTAAATTTCGCCAAGCGATAGGGCATTAAGGAACTGCTCTATTTCATTTGCACTAACTATTTGCTGGTGTAATTGTGTATTTTGTTTATCAATTTTCATATGATTTATGATCACATATGTTTGTTTTACACATTATTTTATGTATGCACTCTCAAAGTACCAAAGTCATTGTGTAATAGAAATGTATTTGACTCTGACATGTGGAAAATGTTCCACAAATATGTATAATGTTATAAATATGATTTTTGATTTAGACGCAAATCGCTTAAGAACCTATTGGTCTAAGCTTCCGTCTGCTCATATAAATAGCAGCATGAGAAATTGACAGCCAAATGTTCTTCTTTTGTAACTTTCTGAAAGTGGAAATTTTAGAATAATAATTTTAAATCTAACTTTACCATTGAAGAGGATTTTAAATTACAATTAATTTGAGTGGAAACAGCGTGTATCTACTGGTTCTAAACTAAAGTTATCACTTATTAAATGTAATAAGGTAATGTAGTCTTAGTCTATGGAAGAGATAGCCTTACAGCAGTGACAAACGACTTTCGAAGTTTTTCACTGTCAGAACATATAAAACTTAAGTGCACACATCCTCATTTTTAAATACCAAGCGCTCTGCCCTGCGAGCTTCTAGGGCCTACCTTCGGGACGATGTATAATTATTAAAAAGGAAGTGTTGTGCCTAACAAAAAGTTTATTTTGGCAGGTGAAAATTGTAGCTTAAAACTGCACTACAGGCTGCAATAGCAGGCCTGAGACATGTTGTTCAAGCTACTTGGGTGGGTGGGACAATGAGGGCTGCAGCCCTGAGTATATGTAGTACCATTTACTGGGAACTTACAACAGCCGCGGCCGGTAGTGGGAGTACCTGCCGGGCGGTGACGTGGGGAGGGGGAGGGGCAGGGTGGAGGGTAGTAATGTATGGATCACAGACCTTAACAGGTAAGTAAACATATCATTAAATAAAACAAATTTTGTTGCGCGCACTGCATCGCATTTGGTGATGCCGTGCATGCAACGAAATTTGTTTTATTTATTTATATGCTTACTTACCTGTTAAGGTTCGTAATCCATACATTACTATCCCCCACCCTGCCCCTCCCCCTCCCCACGTCACCGCCTGGCAGGTACTCCCACTACCGGCCACGGCTGACTTACAAGTAAATTAACTGTACCAATCCAGTGTATACCAATTTTACCATGGTTTAGAAGGTGAGCACAAGCATGTTACCACTGATTAGCAGGGAAACAAGGATTCACAAAAGGTGTGAATCGCTAAATTCAACCGTTTGCAAATGCAAAATAGCGTTTCAAAATGTAGGAAAGGCATTGTAGCTGCAATTTTAAGTAATCGCAATTTTTTGCGAATAACTAAAATTGTGAATACAAATAGGGATTCACAAATTGCGATTCTGTAAGCACATGTACCAAGCATTTGCTAAATGCAAACTGTGGATACTGTTACCATCAACTCCAAGTCAATGGTAACCATGTGCAATTTATGAAAAATGCACACAAATCAAATTTCCAAAGTGCTGTGTGGTGCACGCAGGCCCCTAGGGGCATCTGTGCATTTTACATGTGCACATTTGTTTTTTGGGGTGCTTCAGGTGGACATTGGGCCCCTGGGCACCCTTAGTTATGCACTACCTAATTTACGATTACCAATTAGGTAAAGCAAAACCTAAACCATTCTCACCTACGGGCCTTTAGGTCCATAGGAATGAATGCAGTAGTATTACCTAATAGTGATTACCTAATTGCAATTGCAAATCTTTAGGAATCACTATTTGGTAATCCCTATTTTCTTACATTACATTTTGCATTCCTTAAATAGCGATTACCTAAAATTAGCTATTTAAGGAATACCATTTTTTTTCACATGGCCCAGAGTCCTAAAAGCCAACAGATATGGGTTGAGCAAAGGAATGCAAAAGTCTGTGGTGACCCTGTGGAAAGAGCTAGGTCCAACAGTAAGGCTGTCATTTTGAACAGTGTTGTCCTTCGAAGTAAGGACAGTAGCACTTAGTTTCCGTGTCAAGTTTCATTCATCAGTCTACCCAGCAAGTGTAACCAGTAACTGTGTGGGCCATTTGATTTCCAGATTCCCAGGTATTTCAAATGATGTTTCTCAAACCTAAGGGGCATTGGTGCAGCCGCTGGTAGACATCTAGTGCAGAGAGGGAACAAAAGTGATTTTTCTCAGCTTTTTGGTGACACAGTATTTTGTTCAGATTGAAAACATTGATTTCAGCCTAGCTAAGTTACCAATAAGCTTCGCAATATACAGCAAGATATTGTCCACGTGTAATGAAACGCATTTATTTCAGACTTCATTTTATTCCATCCCAGTATCAGCAGATCTCTTCTGATTCCCTCTGCCAGAGGATCAATCACTAATGCAAACAAGAGGGTCATTGAGGATAATTTTTCATCATCTCTCACCTTATTGGTAATGTCTCACACTGGGTTCCATTTATTCTTGCCTTCCCCACACGGTTGCCTTATAATAACTGATGAGAGAAAATAGAGTCTGACGCTCAACTTTACAGCAACTAGAAAAGGCCACTCAATAGAGTCAAACGTCTTCTCTCCATGTACGCGTGCTATGGACATGGGTTCTTCAATGAAAGGCATGTACAGTATTGTTGTTGTTGACAAAAAATTATCAAACATGTATTAAGTGTAGCTACAACTTCACTGCAACACAGTGCAGAGTCCTGGTGCACAAATCAGATCAACAATTTACATATAGTGTAATAGTGAGGAAGTCCAGTTTAGAATGTAAACGTGAGGCTTTGGATCGAACACTGCAGTGCCAATGGGCATTCTGAGATGCATCCTGGGTGCAGTTTATTTTTGATAAAATTCACAATTCCTGTACTTCTCCCCCCGTAAGGTTATTTTCCCTCGGATTTGACTAGGCCAGACTTCAAATTTTGTTTTTCTACAGTCTTTCAATTTCGTTTTTCTGGTCCTTCGAGGTAACTAGTGAAGAAACAGTGAACAGGTCTGTGTATTGTCAAGGATAGCATCACTGTCAGAAAAGGTTTGCATATAGCAGTGCCGTTGACTATGCATTGGTATGTCAATTAACAAACATTACTTCATGAAAGAACTACACCCTGAAACCTGAAAACATCCACAACTCCTAATGTAAGGAAGACATGCAGGCTTAAATTTGAGATTGCAAGGAAACCTCCACGTAAAATCAGGGTACGACTTTAGTTATTCACACATACTCCACACACACACACACACACACACACACACACACACACACGCACATACACGTGTAGAGAAAAATATCTTATGAGAGTGTCCATAATAATGATATAGCAAAAAAATTCACAATGTATCGGTGTGCAGCACCACATGTTCATTTCCTGTGCTGCTTCTCCCTCTTAGTGAATTCGAACGATCGACAACCTTTGTTTCATTTCCTGTGCTTTTCCCCTCCATTGTTTTCGGTGTTTCCCTCTTCTATAATGGACGCAATAGAGCGTCACTATCTAATCTTCTTCATTTCCGGTGAGTTTTAAGATCCCTGCCAGTGGATAATTTAATCAGTTGCTATGGGTACAAGGAGAATGCCCATTTTAACAATATAAAATATATAAAAGCATTATTCCTTCCACAGCCCATCTGATATAACAGATAAAAGTAACTATGAAATAGTAAGTGTTGTCTTCTCTACCCCTGAATAATATATTACACGAGTAGGTAACCTTGTTGTTTTTTATGAAACTTTGTTGAGAAGAATCATATGTCAGAACTTTTAGGTAGCCTAAGTAAATTAGACATAAAACACTTTACAGGAAATGTAAGAGATTTAAATAACCTTTCTTACTAAAACTGGAAACTATTAATTAAATATGTCATGTGAAATAAAATATATATGAATGTGATTCATAAAAAGAGACTATTTTTTTACGATTCCCATAAGTGGAGAAAGCATATTTCACAATTATTTTATAGCTATGAATCACATACCATAATAAACTTTAAATGCTGAACATTCGTTCCTCATTTTCTGTAAGTCTCATCTTGCCCATTTAACTGAACCAATGTTCATCCACGCTGCACACTTTCGATGTAGGGTCTTTAAGTTCCATACCTATTGTTTTTTTTGTTTTTCTAATGAAGTATTTTTCTCTCGGCCCACGTTTTTTGTTACTTCCTCTAGTGTGTTTGTTTGATCAAAAGTTGATAAATCTTCCACGCACAGATTAAATATTTTCCACATCATTCACCCAGCAGCCTAGTGTGCAATGGAAGAAAAATGGCTCCGACAAGGTGACTTACGCCTTGTCACTTTAATTAACTGGACAGACTTTGGCATGAGAACATTAAACTGCAAAAGTATATCCGATGATTTAACATAGCATGAAAACTCCTGTGCCGCGGGACTTGCGTTCAATGCTGTTCACGTACTGCGAAAGAACAGTTGATATCTCCTGACGTGTCTTTACAAGATATTGTCCTGTAGATGTTGCTGCAATCTAATTTGACTATAGGTGATAACGTTGCTTTTCAGCCATTTAGATTCTCATGACAGGAGATTCTAGATCCGTTAAAGAACTGAAAAACATTCTTATATAACAATTGCATTACAGTGGAGTTTCAGGCATTTTGCCATATGGTAAGTCCAAAGCCGGATGCTGCGCCCCATACCACCCTGCACACCTCAGAATGGAGAGGTAACATGAACCTGGGAGAAACAACAAAGGTAGCATTTTATTCCTAGTGCGATCTTCCCTTTAGCTATTCTTCTGAAACTTAGGAGAGGGCAAGGGTAGCCTGTAATAGTCATTGTTGGTGCATACCACCCTGCAGTGAATTATTACTCAGGAGTAAAACATCCAATGGTACCAGCTTTTTCCAGTTGCAATACTGATTATTTATGTATTAAACACAAAAAAATTGAATTGTCTTGTGCAACTTTAAAAAAGCTGTTGATTGTGAATTTCAATTACATTCATGTTGTCATCTTTGAGTTGGGGAGAGCCAGAACAGACCATTCTGGCATTTGAATTTCTCAGATGTAGATTCAAACACATGTCTGTAGCAGGTGTTCAGATCAGTGAGCTATCTGCCAACTGACTTTAAGTCACTTGTTTTTGTGGAGATTACATTTTAATGGAACTTTTCGTATCTTGACATGTTTATGAAAGTTGATGTACTCCCGTCTCTAATGTGCTTGAAATCTGCTCGGGTTATACCCTCAACCAAATTTGTTGCATGCATGTCATAGCTTTGGTGATCTGCTCCAAGAGTGAAATTGCCCACCACCTGTAATTGTGGCTAATAAGGTGAATATTTGTGTGTCATTATGCTCACTCTATAACCCACATTTCAAGATATTTTATAAATATGTTATTTACCTTTTAAAAAATAGCAGCAACAGAAGATTAAATTGGGGCTCAGCAAACCTGGTAGGTTTGGTGAACTTATGAATGCCTCCATACACTCTTAAATGTTTTGAAACACAGTTGTGGCTACTTACAATTAACGGTGTTGATGGCTGCTGAAAGGTCCAAGAGGACAAGAATGGATATGCATCCCTGGCAAACACTACTAAATGATCAATGACAAAACTACAAAGCAAACTCCTTGCAAGCCAGTCTCATCTTGGAGGGATTCACACTCATTTACAGAGAGGCATATGTTGTTGTTATAAATAACCATGTGCACTCTCTAGCAGCTGCGGCCGGTAGTGGGAGTACATGCCGGGCGGTGACGTGGGGAGGGGGAGGGGCAGGATGGGGGGTAATAATGTATGGATTACGGACCTTAACAGGTAAGTAAACATATAAATAAATAAAACGAATTTCGTTGCATGCACTGCATCACCAAATGCGATGCAGTGCACGCAACGAAATTCATTTTATTTATTTATATGTTTACTTACCTGTTAAGGTCCGTAATTCATACATTACTACCCCCCACCCTGCCCCTCCTCCTCCCCACATCACCGCCCAGCAGGTACTCCCACTACCGACCGCGGCTGCTCTCTACTACAGGGGTGCCCACCATAGGCCCATGATCGAGGATACCGGTTAAATTTAAATATCCTGGATAAAAGCTGACTTTGTAAATGAGTTTAACTTACATTTAGTGGATGTCATTATAGGGTAAATGGATATCTGAAAATATAACCTGACTGCAGACTATGGTGATGAATTGTCAATCTTGGTAGTTTGACTACCATAGTGATGAAAATGTTGTTCATACAGTACCTAATAATCCAAGAATTTCTAATATGAAAATAATCATCTATGTCCAGGGCTGCTAAAGTCACATAATTTCACACCCCTAGTAAATTACCCTTAGTTAGGAATTGGCAGACTTTTCTAAATAATCCAATTTTAGTTAATTAATAATCAAATGTCAACTAATATGTTTTAGCTATAACCAATTAAAATTAGTAAGAACACCGCATATGAAATGCGGTGCACCGTCTGACACATTGCAAATGTTAACTAGTTATTTTCCCTGCTTTATGCTGCTACATGTGAGCATTAAAGAGGTAAAAGTGAGATTTTTTTCCCTAGATGAGGTAATTGCCCAATGACCTTTAGCTGCACACGGATGGAGGAAAGTGTGTTTTTCCCTGATGGGAAACAGCATTCCAAAATTGTTGAATGCATTATTTCAAACAAAGTGTAAACAATATTTCATTCTGTCGTGAAACAAAGTTTTATTTACCTGCTGCTGTCCTATTCAGTTATTCCAAAAGAGCTGAGAGTCAACGAAATTGAACTGTCATCAATCCCATCTTCCAATGGTTGCCTTTTCCCTAAATCATATGATTTTCAGTTCAACTCAGGGTGTCTTGCTACTTTTTCATATGATTCTAGCAGCTGTGCTGTCATTATTCTCTTATTTCCCAGTTATCCCTCTGACACTGCTGGTCATCTTACTGTTTGCTGTGAGCAGGTGAGTAAATGTCTGCTCTGTCCACAGCTTTGTCTTGTCCCATAGTTTTGATCCACACTCTTTTGTCAGTAATTCTGATGCTGAAAGCGTAACAGGTCCTAGGATCTCAAGGAATCTATTTCAGCAGCTTAGGCATAGAAATGTTAATGTGCATCAGAACATCTCCCACTGAAATACTTATGTGGAAAGGGAAATCAGGTTAACGATAAACAAAACTGGTCAAGCGCATATTATGTAGGCTTCTTTGTTGCAGTCGTTGTAGTAGTTCCTATGTGCCAATCAATAAAGATATCTCTCCTCCTGAGTCTCCACATCTGTATACATTTGATATGCTATATAGCTGGTCCTTTCTGTAGAAATCCTTCAAAATGTTTGTCTTTCGAGGCACCGAATTCTCAGCAATTTCTGTGATGATTCGGTGTCATGGAACCTCATCAATTCACAAATCATTCTCATAACCAACCACTTGTCGTTCGGTACCACGACCAAGCAATGTCCGTGTTGCTTTCCTGATACGGTAGAGAAGTCTAACGACCAGAGTGCTTGACTTTGCAACTGAAGAACCAGTTTCAAGGACCAGCCTTGGCTCAATTATAATCCTGTGATTCTGGAAAAATCACTTAAGCCCCCTGTTCCTAAAAAACACAAATGTAACATATGAACTGTAATCTGGTGCTCATGTAAAGTGATCTAATGCCAATTAAATGAATTCATGCTGCATAAAACTACAAAAAAAAGAAAAACTGATTATCAATCACCTCCCTTTCCATTAAAGTGATGTAAATTCACTTGGTTCAAATCAAGCCAGGCACCCATGACAAACGACTACAGAAATAGCTGCATTGAAATAGTAAATTGTTAATCAAAACAAAAAGAAGGTTAGCAAAATACAAATTTCTTTACTCCGTGAAAGATCCTGTTTTGTACAGCTCAAGAAGATGCACTTGATGAGAGGCGTCCTGTGAGAGCTGTACCTTTTGTGGGATGAGGGATAAAGATGGCCTCTGCGACGGAGACACACACTTGGCAGCTGGTGCTGTGAAATAAGGCTAACGATTCCCTGCAGTGGTAGAGTCGCACCAGGTTTGCTGTTACTCTACCCTCCCACCTCGCTTTGTTTCAGCCGCCACACACCCAAACCGCTACTCGCCTCCTATAGTATTAGTTTTTATTCTTCAAAACAGAGCTGGTACGCCACTGCTGATGGGATTAGTCTCAAACAGAGTTTGCGAATCCAACTCACGTTTGTGGGGTTTTTGTTTGGATAAAAAGCTTCGGATTAACAAGTCTTTCTATTAAACTGGTGTGATTACACAGTGGAAACTAATAGGCGAGAAGCGGATTTGGTTCATATTTGTAAGATTTATCTGTGTTGCATTTATCCCAAGATCAGTCATCAGTGGTTTTCGTTAGATCAGTAAATTGCTTAAAATTACAGTTTATTTTATTCAAAGTTTACAGTTGAGTTTAGGCCTCAATGATTATGGCAGCATGATGCCTGTGGAATAAGAAAGAAAATAGCAAAGGGATTAGCAGTTTACTAATGTTGACCGAAAAAGGGTAAGTAATAAAGTAGATGTTTGACTTTTTTTCTGGGTTGCCTGGCCTTGTTGGCAATTGAGCTGATTCTTTTCTGGGTTGCCTGACCTTGTTGGCAATGGGTGAGGCATGGGTGCTCGCTGTTTCCCTGCCCCTACCCTGCTTCTAGTGGAGATGACCAGTGTGACGAAAAATGAAGGGCAGTGGCACAATGAAATGAGTGCTCATTTTTTTTACCTGTAGCTTTTTAATTTGTATTCTTATGGGGCACATTAATAATGTCATCATTCTGGGGTTGGTAAATTGAGTACCATAAGTCGAGTAATATTGATACCTACATTTCTAGCACTAGCGAACAGCTAAGACTTTACATTAGTAATTATGTATAAATATATAGAATGCTATTAAACTGTAATTTAAAATATTTTTGGGGATACGGGCAAGACACATTTTTGCGCACCTGTAACAGTTTAGCATATGATTCAGCACTGTTTGGCATCATGAGGGTTTGAATTTGCAGGAATAGGGAAATACATGTATAATACATTTAAAGTTTGTTCTGTACTGAGCCCCCCCTCCCCCAAGTATGTCTTGCCCGAAGCCCCAAAACTCCTTAAAATGACACTGCTGAAGGTGTGTTCTTTTTTGCTCAATTTCCTTTTTGCTGTGCCCACTGCTGTTTTGTAGCAACAAACGTAAATATGAACATTATTTGTGCTGCCCGCCAATGTAATATCCAATTCCCTGTCGGGCCTGGAAAGTCAAACAATTACAGTTCTATTCTTAGACCAATAATTTGCCTACATTTCGGATACCCTGAGTAGTCTCACATGTTTCAATGTGCACCCCAGAAAAGCTGAGACTGTTTCAACTTCCCAGGAATATTCACATCCATGTTATTTTCTCACTAATGGAGATGTTCAAATATACATTTCCATGATAGGGACTGCAAAACATTTCCGCATTTACACTTAAAAAGTGTTTTTTCTTTTTCCCCTTGAAATAGTATTTTTTTTATCTTGTAGGAATCCCACCTGTCTACATCAACAACTTTTTTTGGATGGGGGGGGATGGAGTGGGGGGACTTGGTCCACTTTCCCGCCCTGAGAACGGATGTATTCAGGCATGTAACAGGAATACAACTTTCACCTTAACCGGGATCGAAATATGCTTGAGAAAAGTTTTTGTTTTTTTTCATTTAAAAAAATATTCACAACTTTGTGGGTCTTACCCTACACTCACTGCTATAAAAAAGTGTGATTGCATGGAAAAATATTTCATAAAGCGTTGTGGTTGCTTCTGCATGTGTCTGGGTTGTGCTGTATTCAGCCCTTTGCACTAACTCATAGAGTTACCGAGTAAGTGTATAAGCTGCAACAACACATGTTTGTTGAAACACATGACCATGGCTTCGCTTGATGCCTGTGCTCAGTTGTAGGAGGACATCATGAAAAAAAACCTACATAGCGTGCATGGGGCAGCACAATAGCCTAGAGCATGGCCGGACTGGCCGCAGCGGGCACCAGGCACTTCCCCTTTCGGGCAGAGGGGTGTGGGCCGGTTTTGTGCCCATGGGGCTGCTTTTTTCACTGGGGGCCAGTTTGCAGCAGGGCTGCAATATCGGCCCTCTGTAACAAAAGCGGGAGCAGTGCTTCTCAATAGCAACCCCTTTCCACCCCACCCACCCCGGCTCCCAGGGACGGTCGAGCAGCAACCTGCCAGGGTCGGTTGCTGTTCCCAGTACAGTCCTGACTGTATCAAACCAGCCTTTGAGCTATAAATCAGGACACGTGCATAACCTGAATCTCGGTCCAACCCGCACATCTGGATGAATGGATGAATCCTTTTTGTCCCGGCAATATGGTAGCTCTGAAAAAGTAAACTTCTGGACTGAACGTGGATCCTATCATGCATTCTTGGACATGAGACCCTGAGAACTTAGATGGTGTTTTTAAGGTATGAAATGACTTTAAATGACCATGCCTAGGAGTCTCTGCCCCCCCACCCCAATAAGATATAATGTACAGCCATACAAGGGAGATGGCGTGGTATTTTGGGTATTAGGGCAGTCAATTTCCTCTGAAAACCTGTGGCTTAATCACTAGTATATTTATTTTGCATTTAAATACAAATGAATGGTAGAAATCTATTTCTATTATATGGAACACATTTGTTCTCGAAAATAACTGTTAAATCCAAGACAACAAATCTCTGAAATTTCTAGCCTTTCTCTCAGTAGAGGATAATTATATAAGACTGATTACAGGTTGGTTGAAAAACTCTGCAGGAGGGAACCATTTCCAAGCATTGATCTAGCTGCAAAGAAAACCTTTTGTCTAACAATCACATCTGCAGCATTCAGTGAGAAATTACCAGTAAATTGGTGTTGCGGATCTCTACTATAATGTTACTTCTAAAAAACACAAACAACCTGCCACAAACAAGATCATTAATATTTTCAATTTATGTTTGAAATCAATGTGCAACATTTTGAAATTGGTTCTTTTGAACGCCTAACATTTATCCTCTGAACCACTCGCGTTTCGAGAAATTGTGAGGGTTGAAAGTGTGTAGTTTCCAGGTCATATGTTGTATCCTTAAAGATGCATAACGCCCTGTAACCATGAGTCCCTTTTTAGGGAATTTGTAGGTGCAAACAAACTTGACCCTAGTTGGCTCTGGAATGCTTTAATAAAAATCACTAAGCATTGGCTAGGTGAGCCCAATTTTGATGTAATCCGTGCACAGGTTTGCACACACTTGTAAAGAAGGAGCGGTGGCTAGGAGATCTTTGACTTTGGGAGATTAGAGAAGAAATGGGCGGTAGCATGTCCAGCTGGCACGTGAGGTTGAAGGAGAGCGACCCACCAAGGTTGAGGGAGAGGTGGGAGTTAATCTGCGGTTTTTATGTGAGATAAAGGATCAATGGCGTAGGCCTTGCACAGAGTTGGAAATCATTCTATGGTTTGGGGGTGTATACCAATATGTTATTCCCACAATCCTTTCCTTATGTTAAGCTTTGTGTTCCTTTCATTAACCAGCACCAGTGTGGAATGCAGGCCTGAAAAGATATTTGTTGGTATTGTAAGGTTAGTTACCGAGACCGTGTTGCTATCTGTATACTACATGGAGGAGCAAAGGTTTGATTTACTGTAGTGTGGTGAAGGGCTGTTTGTGCTGTTTTTGCGCATAAGGATTTTTAAGAACATAAGAGTTTTGCTAAAAATGGCAGGGAATGTTTTTTTTAAAAATGCAAGAGGGGAAGTACCACACCAGGCCTCTAATGGGATGTCAGCATTATGGCTTGGCGGGTGAGGTGTTGGTTACCACTGGTGAACAGAACAGTTTCAGATTTAATTAGACACTTCTTAAGGTAGACCATGAGCCTGCAAGTCTGGAGATGTTTGAGGCAGGATATATGTTGCTGACATTGGAGTGGGTGGATGCATATTTGTTGTAAGATTGCATAACCATCAGGTTTTCCTTGTGAAATTTCAATATTGTGGGCCATATGATATGATGGGTCTTTGGAGGGTACTGCAAGTGGCTTCCGGTGGTGAACTAGAGAATTCCATTTCTTCAGACGTTTGAACCCACCGTGTAAGGTTTTTTTTTAGGTTTTGTGATTAGTTATCAAATAGGGCAAGGAAAGTAAAGAGCTATGCACATCAACTATTAGTATAGTATCTGGTTCTGTGCTACATTTTGGGCCAGATCCTGTCTGGAATATTTGGGGAGCTGATGTTGTTAAATGTGTAAATTCACAAAACAAAATATCTTTCAAGTGTTTTACCATGGACTAAGAAGTGTTTGGATGGGATTGGCCAGGGCATATAGGTTTACTTGAGATTTCGTGAGAACAAAAAGAGCCTGTATTAATAAATATGCTAAAAGTGTATGAAGGTTCATATGTGGAGAGTGTTAAAGAAGAGTGTTTTCATGGTAGTGATAATGAAATCTTCATTGGTAGTTATTTTTCAAGATTTTACAATGTTAGCAAGCTAGTCAAAGGATAGGGTTGGAATTAGTGTCATGTCACTCCATGTGGTTGTGTACTGAGGGAGAAGGAATTAGTGGTTATTAAGTATTATGTTTTGACTGCAGAGAATCTCTTTATGGACTGTCGGATGGAAGATCAGGTATTTGATGGGGCAGCGAGCAGTTTCTTTATTCTGAGCCGGATTGATGATGCTGAGATGGTAGCTTGCCTCTGTGTAACGTTTCGCCCCTACTGGGCCCATAAATCCTTTGAGAAGCAACACCCTCTGCTGCTTTCATTTGTGCCTAAATGTTTCTAGTTGTTAAATATGTCTTTTGCTGTTTTTCAGCTCTTGAGTGAAAAAGAGAGTTGATGTTTCTTTTTATGGCATTGTAGGTATGTGGACATGAGTGTTGGTGAACTTCAGCAGTAGATTGATTTGCATGTTAAAGGGCTGGAGGGAGAGATGAGTGTTTGTTTCACTCCATGGAGAGGCATCTGAGGAATCTGGATTTGGTTGCTATTGATGGAGGTGTCATGGAATACTAGAACAATTAAGGATTATGATAAAGAGATTATGGCGAATTCATGATGTTTGTGTCTGATCTGCCTTTCTCACCACAAACTATTTGTTATTTCTTCACCTCTGTTTTAGGATGTTGTCCTGCCACCAACCAGTACTGCTGGTGTGCATAAAGTGAAAGTGCACTACAGAAATAGTTTCTGTGCATGTAGACACACATTACATTTTAAATTCAAGGAATACAAAAATGTAATTTTCCTTCATGTACCTGTTACTGCCCTTGTGCTGCCCCCTACCAGTGTGTATGACTCAGATATCTCTGTTTTAAAATTACCCAAGTGGGTGCCACCTACTTAAACTAAAATGTGATTCCGTTTTTGTTGCTATTTGTAGATCTAACATTATTTTGGTGAAATGTAGTTTCTAAACTATATTTTTACCTGGAGGATAGAAAAAAATGTTAAATGTAGCCAAACAATACGACCCGTTTTTGAAGCTGGCAGGATTAGAGTATGTTTTATGTAAATGTTCCTGCTGTTGTGGCTATATTTGAAATGTCTCACTTGAGCCAATGCAAGATGAACAACCAGAAGACAGAATACTGCTGCCCAATGCTGTAAATGCATTTACATTCCCAGCGAGGATATAGTGAACTTGTCCAAGAAGCATGAAGCCATTAGATGTAGAACTACACTAATAATTTCAAAGATAGTACACTCCACCTATTTCACTAATGTTGGACATATCTGTGTACTTACTCATCTTCTCTCATTTAGAAATACATTCATGAACATTGCTGTTTTATTAGGGTTCAGTTTGCATCAGTGCTTAGTATCCGAAAGAATGAGTACCGGCGCCCAAAGCTCTGCTCAGAAGCTCATTGTCGGTGCTATTGAAGGTCTGGGCACTCTGGGTACTCTCGAATCACTGCATGATGCCTCTTTACTCACTATCAGGCACTCCCTGCCCCTTTGCATTACTGCTGCATGTTCCTGCTTTGTTCCTTAGTGACGATGTTTCCGTTTTCTTTTCCCTCCTTCTTCCCACTTTGTGTTTTTCTCCATGTCTTGCTCTCTGTAAATGTTCGATTAGGAAAAGTGCAGGCCCCTAACAATTAGTGCCAGTGTGCCCCACTTGAAACCACTGGCTCAAATTAAGCACTGGGTCAATTCTCGAATATTTTGATAAAAAAAAAAAATCAGTTCCATGCCCTGCATCGCATTAAATGCGTTTTATTAATTTAATGGTTTACTTACCTGCAATCATCCATATTCCGGTGTTTATCACCCCCCACCCTGCCCCTCCCCCACCCCGCCTGTCTGCCCCACCGGAACTCCCTCCACAGGCTTCGGCTGTCCACAACGAGAGCTAACTTTCTTTGACTCATGTTTATCTTACTCGGGTGCTGTTTATTCGTGGATAGGTAGAGAAAGATAAATAGGTGTACTTCTGTTCCTTTATTTTTCTACACTACATACATTTTCTTATGCTGTCTAACATTTTGTACCCACACTTCTAATTTTCTATTTTGGCAAGAGTGAAAAACATTTATTCACAGTGCTTGCAAATGGCAGACATTTAAAGTTAAGTGCTATGTACAAAGGCCTGTATTTTATTATTTTGAAAGTGTGTATAAAATGTTCATTGCATGTCTTTGGCTGCTCCTCTGATATTGCCCTTTTTCTTGCTACACACATTGGAATTTCCACATCCCACGTGCCACATTAGAAGTTATTCACATCCTACTACTAAGTTACTGTCAATGGATGGGAATAAATGATGAATAAGTATCATCTATTTTTTTATTTGAGCTGGTCATTGGTACCAAGGACAGTTCAAGTGTTGGAAATCACATTGACCTCGTATATTTCTATGAAAATATCACTCTTATCAGTTTAAAAAAGGTTTCTGAACTGATCTCAATATCAGTTACCTCAAATCCAAAGGAAGTACATCATGCCAGCTCACCATAGACTGATTAATGCAATTTAGAAATAAAAGGTGTAATAAAGATAACTTAATTTAAAATGATTGCGGTGTGCTGACCCTCTAACTAGAGTACCTGTATATTTTTAGGGTCGAGCCCGCAGGAGCATGTGCTAGCGCATGCCTCTCACTCTTGAGACACTGTTAACAAAAAAAGGCTTGCCATTTGTTGGCTTGCATTGCACTATTCTTTACAGCCTTGTAATTTGTCAAGGCAGGCCTAACATAATTGCTGTTCCTCTCTGTGGAGCTGGGACCAAGCACTGATTGATTCAATATAATCCAAGCCCTTCCGCTTTACCCCACGTGATTGAGGTACTATTTTGTTTTGTTTAACTTTTAGTGCCCTGCAAACAGAAGGCATGTGACTGGTAAAAGTGTGACCAGTAGGACAAACCAAAATGCAAAGATTTATTTTGTATATTTAAATTTCTTTTATTTTGCCAAGTCCTCGTTTCTCACTTTGCGCTCATGCTTTCTTTAGTTTTTACTCATGGGAGCTGTTTTCAAAAGAAGAGGATTATTTTATTGCAAAGCAACATTGTTTCTTTATTATGTGTAATTTCTGAAATTATGCTTTAACACAAATGTGTGCACTATATCCCTGTCCAACCCACTCAAAACCGCCCTACTCCAGTCCACACCAACCCCCCACCTCACCCCACCCCAATCGGACAAAGTCCATCATAACCACCCCAGACCAATCCAATCCACCCCACTCCAGTCTAAACCACTCACCCCAATCCAATTCACTCCAATCTACCACACTCCAGTCCTCCCAACCCATCGTGATCTAATCTGCCACACTCCAATTCGCCCCATTCTATTAAAAAAAATCTGCCCCACTTCAATCCAAAACAATCTGCTCCACTCCAATCCAAAATAATCTGCCCCACTCAAATCTTAAACAATCTGCCCCACTCCAATCTGCCCCAATCCAAAACAATCTGCCCCACTCCAATCCATAACAATCCGCCCCACTATAATCCCCCCACTCTAATCTGCTCTATGCCAATCTGCCCCACTGCAATCCAAAACAATCTTCCCACTCCAATCTGCCCCGCTCCAACAATCTGCCCGACTCCAACAATCTGCCTAACTCGCACAATTTTGAACATCCTTGCGACACAACCGTTACTTTTGACTACTGTTATTTGGTATGAATCATTTCTCACCAATGTAATTAAGTAGATATCGACTATTTTGATGTAAGTCACATGCCGTATAGCTAACCGTAGCCACCTTCACACATTTTTTACGTCCCAGTAAAACAACAAGAGCAAGATAGCCAATAGTTATAATGCTCAATTGGAGCTCATAATTTCCATGTGTGTTGTATGAGTATGTACACTATTTATTTATGTTTCCAAATCTACAGGTGCAACATAACCTCAATTGAAAATACAGTGGCAACAAGATAGTCCACTATTGTAGCTGCACAAATCGTGTGAGTACAACTGTTCTTGTCCTGATGAATGCCCCATAGACCCGGCTGGGCACAGTGGGGCAGAAACATGTCGACCTAACTAAATAAAGGGTATAGTGGATCCAGTTACACGCTCCGACTAGATACCCAATAGATATTTTTAATAACCTCTCCCATCCACGCTCTAATTAAAGTTTCTTTTTATGGATGTGAGAAAATGTTTTAATTTATCATTTTGACCGCTTCATGCATAAGTGAGACTGACCATCAATCACTGGACACTACTGTGCTCCCAAGTGGTTGCCTCAGGCTTGAGGCGTGCATACAACACAACTGAACCCAATGATAATGCAATGACGCATATTTGAAGGCGGAGAATCAAGATATACCGCCACCGTTCCAACTAATGCGTATATGAGGGTTCTAAATGTGAAACCGTGATAACGCAGTTACAAGTTGTCCATTCCCTCCCCTTCT
The DNA here is from genome assembly GCF_964261635.1 of Lissotriton helveticus. Taxonomy (NCBI): domain Eukaryota; kingdom Metazoa; phylum Chordata; class Amphibia; order Caudata; family Salamandridae; genus Lissotriton; species Lissotriton helveticus. The sequence continues at coordinate 869,010,500 of NC_136068.1, read as the reverse complement.
GTGATTTTTTGCAACTACAATCTACCCCACTCCAATCTGCCCCACTCAATCCATAAAAGTCTGCCCACTCCAGTTCACCACATTTCAATCTGCCCACCTCCAATTCACAAGATTCTGCCCCACTCCAATCCAAAAAATCTGCCCACTGCAATCTGCCCTCTTCAATCTGCTCCACTCCAAATCCAAAACAACTGGCCGCATTCCAACCCACCCCACTCCAATCTTCCCAAGTCCAACCCAAAAAAATCTGCCCCTCTCCAATGTGCCCCACCCAATCCAAAACAATCTGCCCTACTCCAATCTGCCCCACTCCAATCCACCTCACTCCATTCTACACCAATCTAATCTGCCCCCAATCCACCCCACCCCACTTCAATCCATTCCACCTCGCCCCAATCCAGCCACTTCATCCCGATTCACCCCACTCCAATCCTCCACAATCCACCCCACTCCAAACAAATTGACCACCCACCAATCCAATCTACCACAGTCCAATCCAAAACAATCTGCCCCACTATAACCTGCCCCACACCAATTTGCCCCACTCCTCTCCAAAACAATCTACCCCACCCAAACCAAACAATCTGCCCCAACTCCAGTCCGAAACAACTTGCCCCAATCTGTCCCACTCCAGCCCAAAACAATGTGCCCCACTCAACTCTGCCCCACTCCAATCCAAAACAACCCACCCCACTCCAATCCACCCCACCCTAATTCACCCCACTCAAATGCACCTCACCCCAATTCAATCCACCTCACCCCAATATAATCCACTCCACTCCAATCCACCCCATCCCAACCCAAACCACACCAATCCAGCAAAATACAATCTACCCCACTCCAATCCACTTCACTACACCTCACTCCAATCCCCCACCCCTTTCCAATCCACCTCAATTCAATTCAATCCACCCACCCAAATCCAGTTCACCCACCCCAATCTAATCCACCCTACTGTAATCCAAAGTACTCCACACCAATCCACCCATCCCCAGGCCAATTAAATTCACTCCACTCCAATTCACCCTACTCTGCTCCATTCCACCTCACCCTATTCCAACCCACTCCAGCTCAGCCCACTCCAGTCCAATCCACCTTACTCCAATTCACCCACTCCAGCCCACCCCAATCCACCCCACTCAAGTCCAATTCATCCCACTCTAATCCGCCCCACTCCAGTCCACCCCATCCCAATTAAATTCTCCATTTCAATCATCGTACTCTAATCGAATCCACCCCATCCAATTCACCCCCCTCTTCTCCAGTCCACCCCACTCTACTCCAGTCCACCCCACCCTACCCCAATTCAATCCACCCCATTCCAGTCCAAACCATCCCACTCTAATCCAATTCACACCATCCCATTCTAATCCAATCCAATACACCCACTCCAATACACCCCTCCAGTCCAGCTCAATCCAACCCCCTCCACTCTAATTTACCCTACTCCGAACCACCCTACTCTAATCCAATTCAACCCAACCCAATCAACCCCACAGCAAACCAGGTGAATACACCTCATTCCAGTCCACCCCAATGCAACCCACCTCACACCATTTCAATCCACCCCACTCCTATCAAATCCATCCCATCCATTCCACCCACTCCAATCCACTCCATTACACTCAATCCAACCAAATCTACCCCAATCCAATCCACCCCACTAACTCAATCCACTCCACCATTTCCACCCCACTCCACTCCACTCTACACCTCTCCACTTTATAACACTACACTCTATGACACTGCACTCTACAACACACTCTGACTCTGAATCACTGAACTTTTCTCCTCTCTACTCAACTCCACGACACTCTACTCCAACAAATCCAGTCCACAACATTTTAATTTCTCCACTCTACTCTAGGACACTCCGCGTCACAAACTTTTAGCAGTGCTGAACAGCAGCCACACTGGTGTACAACATGGCAAATACACATTGCCAAAGCAAATAGCTGTTGTATAAGCGAGACCTATTGGCTTTGCCAATGCTAGTTTTTTGCTGTTATTTCAGGGCTTAAAGATTTGCAAGAGTTATCTGAATTTGCAATATCCAAAGGTTTGTGTCCTAGTGTGTAGTCAGAAAAATGTATTGGATTTGAAACCTTTCTTTATCAGCCCAGGTGGCATACCCAACCCCCACCTTCCCTCTTCTGCACATACGCCCTCTTCATACTAATCCTAAATTTGCACATGTTAGTGGAAACTCAAATATGCACATGAAAACAGATATGAGTTTGCATTTGAAGACTTACCACATATGGTTGCGTAAATTCCAAACAACGGTGAATATCACAATCACTTTTGTGGTGGATTCTATGTAACATTGCATCTTGACCTCTACCAACATGCCCATTACATGTGAATTGACTATAATGTAGTCTAAAGAAATAGTTGTTGTTTGAATGCCAGTAAAAGTTTTAAAACTATTGTGAAAACCACAATCTCTACTTTAGCAGAGTTGTGTTTATGAATGTTCGTAGTGGAACACTACTCCCGTGTGAGAGAGTTACCTAATTGTTTTCATATAAAAAGATAGATTATTGTTTCTGGCTATAGACTTCACATTTTATCTTCGGTTCTTCACTCAACCAATCCCTCCAGAAGACCAGCCACATTCATCTAAGCATGAGAGAGGAGAGAGTAAACCATTGTAACATGGCTTCGAAGTGCATTAACCAATGACATTATGATGAGTACATGGGTCACCGCTGTCATCGAATGAGCCGCAGATGTTCCTGGTCCTAATCACAGCAGGAGAAATTAGGACTATCTGTGAGGATTAAAAGCATACGCAAGAAGATATTTGAATTTAATTTAGAGCGAGGAGTCAACTCAATGTAGAACATTGCTCCCTAAAAAAAAAACAATTCACGGTGTTATCCTGAATAATACCGCAGTGACTCAACTGTACAGCCGTGGAGTGTATTCAAGCCTTTTTCTTAGCTTGCTATTATCTTCCAGAAGAAACAGACTGACGTGTTTTCTCTCAATCTCTAAACTTCAAACCTTCAATTTAGATGCACTTCAAGGATAAGCAGGGAAAATTGTGTTTTGTTGACCACATGTCACTACTTCTGGGTAGTAAGAGCTCAGAACACACCGTCCCTTTATTCTAACGCAGATCAAACGTCTTGCAGCAGATGGGAATGGTGTTTAGTATAGCATCTTTGTCTTTTATATTGGGAGTGATTTACTTTCTCCACTGAATGAATATTCATTTGAATGCGGTGAGCATCATATCAGCTTTGCTCGTCATGAATACATTTGGGAATGTCTTACACAATCCAAGCACTAAAGTAATCCCTTAATAGTAGAGGGCTTTGGGAAATCTTCCACAAATTATGTAATCCGTGTGACGTAATTTAGAAGAAATGCTCAAAAAATCACTCCCCAAATTAGCTCACTTTGAAGTTGAGGAAGACATATTGGAGTTTTATGGAAGCAAATCGCTTTCCATGAGTAACGACAAGCAAGGATTAGCTATTTCTGTATTGCAGCCAAAATAAAAAAAATAGCCAGTATCAACGTTTTTAAAAGTGATATTTTGTTGTCAATGCGCATGATTTAATTTAAAAAATGTTACTACTCAAAAGAATATAGTTTGTTTCATTTTACACCAGACTCGCTTTGGATCTTATTTTTAAAACAGTTAGAAATATGATCCTGCATGTTTCTAATTTCTTATATGTACAGATTTCTTATTCTTTAAAATTCAGAAACCTTTTTTCAGGTTTACACTCTGAATTCTATGCCAGTTGTAGTTTTCAAGGCATAATACTGAAAAAAAAGTGAATTCCTTTTTCGCCTGAACAAATATGAATGTCTGTGTTTTCACATAGAAAATAAAAAATATGCAAACCCAGAAAAGTAAGTATTGACATCAGTAAAGGATATGTATGTATTGCTTGGTGAAAGATCGAATTTTTGTCAATATATTTGGGAATTGAGCCTAATGAGTGCCAAACAAACTCTCATAAAAATCTTTGTTTGTGCATGTTTTTCTGATTGAGAGACTAATAAAATGCGCACTGTATCTAAATATATATTTTTATTTTTCCCTTTCTTTCTGGAAAGAAATCTTTTTCTTTTAAATGTGTCAAAACAAAATATTGGATTCCTTGGAGGAACAGCTATCTATATGTTACCACTATTTTTTGGATGTGCTTTCTTCCCCCTTACATCCAAGGAAGAGATCTACTCCTGCTCTTGACGAAGTAAAATATCCGACCATATTCTGGGCGGGATCGAGGCCAAAAAATAGTTTGTGAATATTTACAAATGTGTACGTTTCTGAGTGTTCATATACATATAGGACATTCTTGTCATGGGCCGCCCACTTTACATATATAGGCGCAGAGTTACTCATATGGAAACTGATGTCTGTTAATTACAATAAATATAATTTTGCACTGCGAGAAAACACTATATGTATATTTAAGTCATAGCTTTATCAATGATGGCCTTTTTTCATTACCAATAAAATGGGGCTATCTTTGAGAAGCAAAATATTAATCTATATCCCTCTATAGAAAGCGAGGTTCAGCTAGAAACAATGCAGGAGACAGTGGTGTCATTGTACAGGATTTAGTTCTAATCACAACAACATTCACATATACAATGTAATCTGTACAGAATTTTTTTTCTGTAGTCAAAATGTAACCCGAAATTGCTTATATGGGCATCAGAAGAAATATCCTACTCCTCTTGTAATTAATTAGCTCAGTCTTTGTGGTAAAGGATATTCTCCTTTGACATTGAGGGGTATCCTCCCTCGCCCTTACTCTTGGGTTCATTAGGTGTAAGTTCCAGGTTCTATAAAGGAGAAAGGTTGGTTTCCCGAGTACCTCCTGCAGCCCGTCATTGCGTAGGAGTTGTGGTAAGCAAAAGGTAGTTTAACTCCTCCCGGGAGCAACCTCAGGCAACACCTAGTTGGATAGAGGAAAGCAGGGGGCGGACTGGGAACAGCAACCAGCCCTGGCAGGTTGCTTCTTGACTGGCCCTGGGAGGTGGGGAAACGGCGAAGCACTGCTTGCCGCTTTTCTTACAGAGGGCCGATTTTGCAGCACTGCTGCAAAACCTGCACCGTGTAAAAAAGTGCCCCCCTGAGGCCACCAAACTGGCCCCCACCCCTCCAGCCCCCCGTGAAATGCCCAGTGCCCGCTACGGTCAGTCCTGCCCTTGACGAAGGTCAGGACAGACAAGCCACTGCGGGGCTTTGGCTATTGCTGATTTGATCCTGGAAGGGCGAGATTTTGATCGATACCTTAGCACTATTGATCTAAACCTCGATCTGGTCGACTGAACCTTTGTTGCCTGTCTTTAAGGAAAAAGTACATCCATTTCCAAGTTAGTTCACCCAATAAAGGACTCTGCTCCCAAAGATCACAGACAACTTCTAGCTTTCAAAAGTTTATTGTAAGGATATGATAAGCTGCAAATACAGGCATCTCAGAATGAGATTCACGAGATACACAGGTCCAATTACATACATGTGCTCTCGGAAAGCCCTCAGACGAGCAACGGAAATCACTAACACAAGTTCTAAGAATAATAAAGCTATCAGCATTGACGCATATCTCTCCTTCATTTAAGTTGGAGGAAAACGCACAGGTTAGGCTGTCCCTACCCTGCTCTAGATGGTATCCCTACTTAACCAAATCCCAACCTAAACAAAGGTGTCAGCAGTGAATGACCCCCAAGGGAAGTCACTCACTCTAAGTCTCTTGGTGAAAACCTATAGTTCTCCAGTCATGACCCCTCTCTGCCTACCCATCAGCTCTCTAAAGGGTCATCAGGCATCTGCTCTAACTCCACCCAGGGGTGCTGTCCCTAATACAAAACAGTCAACAACATTTGAGACGCCCCTTTCGAGACGCCCCTCACGTGGTGTAGCTTCTGGCTTTTTCCATGATGCTTTGTATTGGGCCTCAGACGTTAGAGTTGACCTTGCTTCTCAGACTCTTCTCCGGCCCGCTGATACCCCTTAAACATTCCGGAACCCTCCTCCATGTCTGGGCCGTCTACTGAACAGACCTCTATTCATTCATTTATAATTGGATCCCCCCTTTCCTCTTGCAGACAGATATCTGCAGCCAAGAACCCAACTCTCATAGACTTCAAAAAGGCCTGCAACATTTCTCAGCCCAGACATGTACGTGCAAACCAACGTTAAAACATTTCAGGCCTACAATAATTCTCATAATGATTATAGCATTCAACTTCTTCATTTAATTAAAGCATGTTAATACTCTTATTCTATTATTCAGTAAACATTTTTATAAATCCTGGCCCATTAATGCAATGACCAAAACATTAATACAATCTGTGTCGTGAAAAGAAACACCTTCCCTTTCCCTCCAGCTCTGGCCCTGAGGCCTACCACATTCTGCGTTTAACCACCTACCATCTTACATTTTAACAGCTACACGACATGGATTCAGGAATAATCACATCTAATAAAATCATATAGTGTCACACATTTCTGTATTAGTTCCACTTCTACTTAAATCTCTATATTAGCTATACATTTAGAATATAATTGCAGATACTATTAGCACTCATGGCATTTCTCCTCATGATTTGTGCTTACTACAGGTAAGTGTGATGCACTCATACATTTAGATCAGTTTGCGCTCTCTCAGTTCCCCCCTTTGATGACCTCTCGGGGTCATCACTAACATTTAAACTGCAGTTATTGGTAGCATAACTTGTCTCTGCGCTTCCAGAGCCCTCAGACTCCTGTACTGATTATCTTGTATGGCAGCCAATCTCTGCAGCTGCTCTCTTTGGGCCCTTTCTGACCTTCTTGCTCTGTACCATTTGAATACCCTCACCAATCCCCACAATATGATCCCACAGATCAATATTATGATGACAGGTTTTAGAATATACCACACAAAGCTTTTGCCTAAGGTGGAAAACCACCCACCAACTGCACTCATTCCGTGGCCCACCTTTTCCCAGACATTTTCTCTACTCAAGTCTTCGATCTCCTTGTGAATATTAGTTATGTTCCTAATAACCTTCTCAAGGGGCTTCGAATTGTCTGGAATGTAAGTGCAACATTCCTGGACCTTCAAAGCCTTACAGACTCCGCCCTCTTTTGCTAGTAGGACATCTAATGCAAGACGGTTCTGAAGAACCATAGCCCTTATCGATTGCATCTCTCCTTCTACCAGCATTAAGGACTGAGCAGTGCTGGCAGACAACCTGTCGACGACTGTTGCCAGCCGTCTAATTTTAACATCATTAAGGATTAGACCTAAAAGAGGGAACATAGCTCCGAAGACATCTCCAACCATTTCGGCATCTCCTACATCTCTCCTTCCCCTCGAAGATGTCTTGCCCTCAATGATCACTAAGTCTTGTGCATGATATATTTTGGGGAAGACAATTGCTAAGTAACATGATCCATACCAGTTGTCAGGTAGTCTCACGTAGGCATTTCTTCCACATACAAAATACACATTTGGAATCACTTGCATTCCCTTCAGGAAATCTTTAGTATAGTACTCTATATTGAAAGCATGTTCACAGTCGACTTCTCCAACGTATACATTTTCATAATACGTTTTGGCTCGGTGAAGACATAGCTTTCCTCTCTGCGTTTTATCTAAAGCTATTGGACCACTACTACCCTTTCTCTTGTGTGCCTTCTCTTCCTCGGTCCAATCTGTTTTCCATTGTCCTGATTTTTTCAAAATCTTTTGTCTCCTGTAACGATCATCCACCTGCCCTATAAACTTCTTCTCGACTTCTGACACCTTGCATGTCAGGTTATTTCTACGGGCATGTGAAGTATCTAAGGTAATCCAAGGAATGAAGAACTTGGCCAATCTGTCTTCACTCTTCCAGTAATCCCATTTGTTCATCTGCTTATAATTTGGGACTTCTGGCAACACTGAATCATAATTGGAGAAATAGTATTCAAAACTATCTCTCTCATAAAATATACTAAGCAATAAGCTACATGTAATGCCATATGTCAGCGGGAGGTGATGATATCGAATTCCTTCATCTACAGACGCCGGCAACTGCATGCAGACATAGCAATCCTTAACCTCCATGGCATCCACGTATTCATATAAGAGTTTAGCATAAGCATTTGACCTAAAGTCTCCTTGGGACTCATCTACGTGTAACCTGCGGGCTTCTGCAGCTAATAACGCTTTCTCTTGAGTGTTTTCCCCTTTTTCACCAGCAACAGTAGGTGTAAGCGTTTCTACAGAATTCACATCAGTTACCTTTGCCTCTTCTTCATGTCCCTTTACATAAGAAATTGTTACCACTAAAGCTATTAATATTATCACTCCTACTATTAGTGTACCTATTATACATTTAGCTCTGCGGTTCGGGGTGCCGGCCTCCATTTCGTCAGACAATCTGGCTCTCTCTCATCTTAGCAAAAAGTTCTTTTCCTCTCGTTCCTTTATAGTCTCTTTTTAATCCTTTTGTCTTTAGAATCCACACAACTGGAAGCTGACAACCTTCTCCGCAAAAGTCCTTTAACAGTTCAAAAAAGACAACCCTAGCCCTTCTCCGTCAACTCAAGGGAAGTTCCCTAATATTCTCTGCTTCCTGGGCGCTAGGTAATCTTCTTTTTCTGCTTGCTTTATTTACAAAGTCCTTAACAGTCTACTATCAGGTTTGTGCTTGCAGCTTCAATAGCATAGTTCAATATTTCCAAACGAAGATTATGCTCTTCATGTGCTGTTATCGTTGTACCAAAGTCGGGGAATTGCAATTCTGAAAGAAACATGTGTTTTAACTTGCTGAGGCGGGGAGGTCTGGGGAGCATGAATGTTAGTGACCCTTCTTGTTCAACACCGGGTACCAACAGTCGTATTTCCACGGTGATAATGGGCTCAGAACTGGACACCACCACCGCTCGGATCCTCCCTGTCTCCGGTTTCACAGACATTTGTCGCCAGATATGTCCACTCAGGTGTGGAGTATCTTCTGTTAGGCACACGCACTCTTCTTGACCTTCTTCGGTCTGGTGCTTCAGCGCCCTGAGCACCTTCTTCCGGGTCTGAGTCTTCTGATATCGGAGGAAGGGTTACCTCTGGAGTTGACCTCAGGCTAGAGCTCCTTCTTTGCGGCCAATTAGCTTCTCCACGTGCCCTTCTACTCCTTCTCCTTCTTGTCTGTTCTCTCTCTCTCTCAGACCGGTCAGTGTCTGACTCGTACTCCCAGCTACTTTCTCCTTCTGTAGCGTCGTCTGTTTCGCTGTTGTACTGACCGTCCTCAGCTTGGTCAGACTCTTCCCCTGCTTCCGCTGGCACCTCTACAGCTTGGCTAGCCCCCTCTATGGCTTCTCGGTCCTCTGCTGGACGTCTATCCGAGAGAGGAGCTGTTTCTTCCAGAGGTGCTGGAACCCTTCGCGTATGTGACGCGTGGATCCAATTGGGCAGGCCTCCCACCTTCACAGCTGTGTTCGTGATCAGAATGATCTGGAAGGGCCCACGCCAACGAACATCCAGACAGCTTCTTCTCACATGTTTTTTCACCAGGACCCAGTCCCCAGGATACAGGTCATGGCACGGGCCCTGGCACGATGGAACCTCGGCAGCCTGCACCTGAAGGGACACAGAACGAATGGCGTCAGACAGCCCCTTACAATAGTCCAGGATCATATCATCTGTGATATTTAACAGTGCAGCAGTTGGGACAGATGGCAGCCTCATTGCTCTCCCCATTAACACCTCATGTGGTGACAACCCTGTTCTTCTGTCTGGGGTACTACGAAGGCTCATGAGGACCAATGGCAGGGCGTCAGGCCAACTCAGGGTCGTTGAGGAGCACACTTTCGCTATCCTGGCCTTGATCGTGCCATTGATCTGCTCCACAATCCCTGAGGCTTCTGGTCGGTAACTGCAATGCAACTTTTGGTCTATATTGAGTGCTACACAAATCATCTTCACAAGCTCGCTGTTAAAATGCGTTCCCCTATCTGATTCCAAAAAGGCCGGCACCCCGAAGCGAGGAATAAGTTCTCTAAGCAGTAACTTGGCCACGGTGAGGGTGTCGCACCTACGTGTAGGGTATGCCTCAACCCATCTGGAGAACACACAAACAACCACCAGGACATAGCGGAGGCGGTTGCACCTTGGCATTTCAATGAAATCTATCTGCATTCGATTGAATGGACCTCCAGACCTTCCTATGTGACTCAGTGCAACTGGTGTTCTTTTTCCTACGTTCAGCTGCTGACAGGTCACACAACGCTGGCACACTGCTTCTGCTGCTATTCTAAACTTAGGATTGTACCAAGTCTGTCTAAACACTCTCAGCATAGCATCTCTCCCTAAGTGTACGGGACCATGTATGAGTCTGGCCATTGGACTCACCATCTCATTGGGCAACACTGCTCTGCCGTCTGCTGAGACCCAAAAATGGGACTCACCCATTACACATCCTGCCTTTTCCCATGTTTCCTTTTCAATATCAGGAGCATTTTCTTGCATGTTTGACAGTTCATCCCAAGTATCAACAGTTTCCAATATCATGGCTAATTCAGTTCTTACATTTATTCCGCCCACTTCCACCTCTGTGAAAGAGTACCCTTGCTCCGCGCAATACCGCGCAACTTCATCTGCATATCTATTGCCTTTTGAAACAAAGTCCTCATTTCTGGTATGTGCGGTGCACTTTACAACTGCGATACCTGCTGGGCATTGCAACGCCTCTAACAACAGGCGCACAAACTCTCCATTGCGAATGGGAGAGCCTGAAGAGGTCATGAACCCTCTTTGAGACCATAACTGCCCGTAATCATGAACTACCCCATAACCATACTGGCTGTCGGTGTATATGGTGACTCGAATTTGATTGCTTGCTAAGCAAGCACGTGTCAGGGCAATAATCTCGGCTACCTGAGCGGAGTGTACTCCTTCCAGGCACCCAGCTTCCACAACTCCAGCAATTGTACAAACAGCGTAAGCTGCTCTCAACTGCCCAACTTCGTCTCTTACACATGAGCCATCGACAAAGAAAATTTCGTCTGGGTCGGTCAGTGGCTCATCTACGATGTCGGGTCTGGGTTTGGTGCATAGTTCAGTCACATCGAGGCAGTCATGGTCTGTACATTCATCATCATCCTCGATATCATTTGGAAGTGGCATCAAGGTGGCAGGGTTCAAAACAGAGCATCTCTTGAGGGTCACATTCTCTGCAGCAAGAATAACTTGCTCATATCGCGTGAGCCTGCTGTTGGTCAGATGCTGTGTTTTGGTCCTGGTCATCAACAGTTCAACAGAATGGGGCACGCACACCTCTAACGGGTGCCCCATGACGATATTTTCACATCTTTCAATGCTGACACCCGTTGCAGCAACGGATTTGAGACATCCGGGCAACGCTGCGGCTACTGGGTCTAAAGTAGCCGAAAAATAAGCAACTGGTCTACGGGCATTCCCATGGATTTGGACTAACACAGACAACGCACAACCTTCTCTCTCACAACAGTAAAGAAAAAATTGTTTATTGTAATCAGGCATTCCCAATGCCGGAGCACGACACAGGTCCTCTCGCAGCTGTAAGAATGCCATCAAACAGTCTTTGTCCCATGGTACCGGATCGCTCACCTCCTTGTGCGTCAGTTTTTGCAAGGGTTTTGCTTTCAGTGAAAAGTTCGCGATCCACTGTCGGCAATAACCCACCATCCCTAGAAACATCCTGACCTCTCTCTGTGTCTTAGGCGCATTCATTTTCATGATCGCCTCTATCCTGTCTGGTGACACCTTTCGTTTGCCTTTCTCTATTCTGTGTCCTAAGTACTGCACTTCTGTCAGGCAGTACTGCAATTTTCCCGGGGACACCTTGTGCCCATTGGCAGCTAGGTGATTTAACAAAGCAATGGAGTCCTCCCTGCAAGCTTCTTCTGTTTCTGACGCCACGAGGAGGTCGTCTATGTACTGGACCAGAACTGACTTCTGGGGCAGCACTAGACTTTCAAGATTTTTCTTCAAAAGCTGGTTAAAGATCGATGGACTCTCTGTATACCCTTGAGGGATACGACACCATGTTAGGACGCGATTTTCCAGCTTAAATGCGAAAAGAAAATGGCTTTCTTCGTCCAGAGGGATCGAAAAGAAAGCCTGACAAAGATCGATCACTGTGAACCACTCAGCTTGGAATGGAATCTGAAACAGTATCACTGATGGATTCGGTACCACTGGACAACACGAAACGACTATGTTATTAATCTTTCGAAGGTCCTGCACTATCCGAAATTTCCCATTTGGTTTCTGCAGACCCATAATCGGGGAGTTGCATGGACTACCCACGATTTCTTTCAGTATTCCCTGTTTAATCATGGACTCGATCACGGGTTTTATGCCTGCAATCGTTTCTGGAGTCAATTTATATTGGGGTGTTCTTGGGAACTCAGCATGCGGTTTCACTACAATTTTCACTGGGTCCACCCCTTTGACCAAACCTATCTCTTCCCCAGTGAAATCCCATACTTCTGGTGCCACTGTCTCTCTCAAGTCCCAGGGGAGCTCATCTACTGTCAAAGTAGGGTACAGCTCCACGCATATTCTTGAGTTTGCAACTTTGAAATCTGCGTCATCATCATTGGTCAATACCTCCACTCCCTGAGGTGTACAATATATAGTACAATTCAATTTACACAACAGGTCTCTCCCTAGCAGACACACAGGGCTTGAATCGCAAACCACAAATTGGTGCTCATCGCTGTACTTCCCTATTTTCACCTGTACCGGTTCTGTCAATTGGCTGGTTATTCTCCTATTTGCGACCCCTACCACTTGTATGGTCTCTCCAGACATGGGCAGGTCTGGAACTGCAGCTGATCTGATCGTGGACCTAGTGGCTCCTGTGTCCACCAGAAATGTCGTAGGGCACCCTGCTACTTCTGCTTCGACATAGGGTCCCCTCTGGTCCACCTCTAAGGCTGCCCCGAGGGTGCAGTCTTCTCTTTCCACTCTCTGTCCGGTTAATGAGTCCACATAATAGCACTCTTCACCTTCCACAAACAGGGGCATTTGTCTATAGGTCTTACCCACAGTCCCTACTCGAGGAGGTTGCGGGAACTGGGCTCGGGGAGGAGCCCCCCCCCCTTTGAGCACCTTTCCTTGGTATGGCGTCACCCCTCTTGTAGGTGCGCTCTGGACCTCTTCCTCCTCTATCTCTTGTTCTCCTATCTCTACATTGTAGGGACACTCGCGTTTCCAATGCCCCACCTCGTTACACTGGTGGCACCTAGTCGTTTTCTTCAAGGCAGCTATGTCTATTCTGGGTCTAAAGGTAGAACTCTCCTCATTGCCCTTGTTCTGACTGTACTGCTTCTTTCCTCCTGTACCTGTTCCTTGCTGCTGTTGCTGCGGTCCCCCCTTTCCTGCTGCCTGCATCTGTACCACCATCAACTTTTCTTTTAGTTTCTTAGCCTTGGAGTCTATCTCATCACAGCAGTACCTGGCATATCTCAGTATTTCGTCTAGGGGTTTACTTTGCCAACAAATCGAGTGTTGCTGAATCATTAAACTAATATCCGGTCTCAGTCCCAGGACGAACTTGGACACAAATTGCCCTATGTCCTTTGGATCCATTACATCCAAGCCGCTATACTGTTTAAACGCCTTCAGCAATCTCTCGTAATATTCGTGGACTGTCTCTTTGGGTTCCTGTCTGGTTCGGTCTATTCTGACCCAATCTATGTCTTGCATTGGCACTTTCTCTTTCAGCCAAGTCATCACTCTCTCGAATTTTGCCATCACAATCTCGGACGGCCCATTAGTCTTAGCATCTCTCTCTGGCTCCGTTGTGGGCCACTCAGCGCTAACCTTGCATGCTGTCCACAGATCTCCTGGTACTACAATGTCAAACAGCGTGTTCAGATCTATCCATAGGACCTTTGAGATTTTTACAAACCTCTCGACTTGCTTGTACCACTCCACCGGGTTTTCCCGCAATTTGGGGAAGGAGGTGGTAAAAGCAGCTAAATCTCCCCTACTCCAAGGGACATGCACATAGTTCCCATTTGCGACTTCCCGCAAAGGGTATGCTTCTATTCCCTGCAGTCCTGGTGTCATACCAAGCGTGCTTCTCCTGCCGGTCCCTTTCTTGGACCACCTCTCTTCCCACTTATCTAGAGCCCTCCATGTCCTTATTCCAACGATCAGTTCCCTTATGTGCGTTTTCAGCCCAATCGTTCTCCTCTCATCTAGGTCTCGATCTGTGTAATGTAGCCTGTGGTTACCCTGTAATGCTTTGGTTCTTGACAAGTCCACCATATATTTGCCTGCTAGTTCGACTAACTTCTCATGGACTGCTCTCGCTTTTCGAGTAATGTCCTTTGCCATATACAGTATTTCATCCTGCTCATACATTTCCATTCTTTCTAAAGGCAGGGTACCATCTACCATGTCATCCAGGTCTGACCTTAAGCTGGAGACATCAAGTCTCTTGGCTTTTATCTCAGCTCGCAATATGTCTTTCGAAGGGGGCTCACTGGTCTCCCTACCATCCCAACTTCGAGCTCTGCGTTTGGGCTCAGGAGAGTTAATGAGTGCCCTCCCTTGCTCCCATCTCTCCAGGTCCCATGCTCGGCCATCCGATCTTGGAAGGTGATGGAACACGGGCCTGTTACCCCTACTCTTGCTCTGCCCACTCTCTTCTTCTTCTCTCCTCTCACCGTACACCTCTCTGTTATTTTCCCTCTGGTCGCTACTCTCCCTTTGCCTCGTATCGCTCAGTATCCGATACGATCCTTCCTGGTTCCCCATATTCCCTGGGCTGCGCTCATTTCCGTCATCACAGGGTCTATGGTGCGACTTCTCACAACTCCCATTCAGTTCTCTGGTGCCAGGCACACAGTGTGGACACTTAAAGCTGTTTCTGTACTCTTGTGCTCTCCTCTCCCCTTCACTGAGTATTGGGCGCGCCACCCCTCCACTCCCGGGGCCCCCGTTTTCCAGGTCTGTTCTATCTCCACTCCGGGCCCAAGGGGTGACTCCCCTACTATCTCTCTCTCTACAGTCCCACTCCGGGCTGCTCTCCCCAGCCCCGCAGTGAGTCCGAGCTCGGCTGTCCTGACTTTCCCTTTCAGCTTCTGCAGCTATGATGTTCTTTTGAGCCTTCACTGCCTCATCCCACTGCTTCATGTACTCATTTAGCTCTTGAAAGGATTTTCGTCCAGATCCCCTCAGATCCACTGGCCATCTAGGGCCCCCAGGATCTCCTCCTGGGTCCCCTACTGGGTGCACCGGAGTGCTCCATTCTCTTGGTATCGGTATCTGACTTGGGGAATTAATCGTATCGTTCCTTCTTGCCTTCTCTGCTCTCTCTCTGTCCTTCCGTACTCGTTCTTCCCCTCTTGCTCTCTCTTGGTCATATATCGATATTATAGGACCTATGGTAACAGGTACCTGTAGTGCATCTGGTAATGTGTAGGATGTGGCGCTCTCCGTTTCCGGCGCTCTTTGCACCACAAACCTACCGACCACCTGTTGCACCTGATTAGGCTGGGACAACTCTTTCTTTGGCTCAGGATCCCACTCTGAACTGGGAAGCGGTCTATGCTCTCCTGCATTGCCCCCCTTTTCTCCTTCTGTATGCTCGACCTCTCCCCCTGCTTTATTATACGGGGGTGGCCTGTCTGTCAATAATCTGTTTATCAGGCTGTCCTCTGTTTCGCTCTCATCATCTTCTTCTAGGGGGCTTTTATTTACGGGCACCTCTAACACTGGGTACAGTTTATTTACTTCCAGGTTATGCACTCTCCATCTTTTAGCATCCGCATCCCACCTGGCATCCTGCACTGCCCTTACCGATCGTTTCACCCTTTCTTGTCGTCTGTTCATATTCTTTTCATGCGCTGCCCTAATCCATGCTTCAAGGGCTTCAAACTGGGTCGGTCTAGGCAAGGGTCTCATTGAGGTCATGACTGATTTTAATCGATGTAACACCTCTAATCTGAACGTCCCGTACTTCGGGAACGTCAGTTCCTCATTTCCTTCTGTAATCTTACTCCACTCTGATATCCAGAGGATCGTATGCAACCCAACATTCACTGCCATGTAACGAGCTGGCGTACCCTCCGGCGGGGCTTCTTCCCCTTCATACGATCCCCGCTTCTCTTTCTTAAACACCGCTTTCAACCATTTAAAACACTTCATAATTATGCGCACAATATCCAGCCTCGCTACTCTGTTTACTTCCTGATGACACTCCACCAATCCTGTCGCGGCTTTGCTAACTTGGCCTATCGCAGCGCGGTCTTTCTCCGGTCGGCCAATCACGTCGCGACCCTGTCTGACGTCTTTGCTAGCTGGCCTATCACAGCGCGGTCTTTCTCCGGTCGGCCAATCACGTCGCGACCCTGTCTGACGTCACTTTTCTCCGCTTCGCAGCAGCACCCCTCCTTTCTCAACTCGTCTCCCGGTTATGCATGCGTCCCATTCATACACCGAAAAATGACTACTTCCGACCAAGTGGTCACTTCTCTCGACTGTACGTCCACAGTCTATCTGTAATTGTCAACACAACTGACGAAATGTCTATCGTCTCTCTGATAGGTTGCTCACACACACAGTAACTTCCGACCAGCGTCCGTTACTCACGCACTCACTCTTACGTTCCCCCTATCTCGGTCTTTCGGGTGATCAATGGTACCTCATGACCCCCTTCACACTAGTTGACAATTACTCTGGGTGTCCGATACACCCGAACCACTTAAGCTCTCCTTGAACTTAAGATTTCCACCGGTTGCGCGCGCTCACAACCTGTTCCACAGTCACTCTACAGACATTCAACTCCGCCAGACATTACAACATAGATACAATACAAAACACCGCAATCTAACACGCATAACCCTTTATACTCACTCTCGACCGATACTGCTGCCTTTTCTGTCTCACGTCATCCGGATCTTCTTCGGCGGGCTGTTCTTCCGATCATCGATTTCTAGGGGCCTTGGGGTAAGCTAACCTGGCCTAGGTTACCGTCCTCAAGAAGGCAACCATCCTCTATAGCTACCAACTGGAAGGGCGAGATTTTGATCGATACCTTAGCACTATTGATCTAAACCTCGATCTGGTCGACTGAACCTTTGTTGCCTGTCTTTAAGGAAAAAGTACATCCATTTCCAAGTTAGTTCACCCAATAAAGGACTCTGCTCCCAAAGATCACAGACAACTTCTAGCTTTCAAAAGTTTATTGTAAGGATATGATAAGCTGCAAATACAGGCATCTCAGAATGAGATTCACGAGATACACAGGTCCAATTACATACATGTGCTCTCGGAAAGCCCTCAGACGAGCAACGGAAATCACTAACACAAGTTCTAAGAATAATAAAGCTATCAGCATTGACGCATATCTCTCCTTCATTTAAGTTGGAGGAAAACGCACAGGTTAGGCTGTCCCTACCCTGCTCTAGATGGTATCCCTACTTAACCAAATCCCAACCTAAACAAAGGTGTCAGCAGTGAATGACCCCCAAGGGAAGTCACTCACTCTAAGTCTCTTGGTGAAAACCTATAGTTCTCCAGTCATGACCCCTCTCTGCCTACCCATCAGCTCTCTAAAGGGTCATCAGGCATCTGCTCTAACTCCACCCAGGGGTGCTGTCCCTAATACAAAACAGTCAACAACATTTGAGACGCCCCTTTCGAGACGCCCCTCACGTGGTGTAGCTTCTGGCTTTTTCCATGATGCTTTGTATTGGGCCTCAGACGTTAGAGTTGACCTTGCTTCTCAGACTCTTCTCCGGCCCGCTGATACCCCTTAAACATTCCGGAACCCTCCTCCATGTCTGGGCCGTCTACTGAACAGACCTCTATTCATTCATTTATAATTGGATCCCCCCTTTCCTCTTGCAGACAGATATCTGCAGCCAAGAACCCAACTCTCATAGACTTCAAAAAGGCCTGCAACATTTCTCAGCCCAGACATGTACGTGCAAACCAACGTTAAAACATTTCAGGCCTACAATAATTCTCATAATGATTATAGCATTCAACTTCTTCATTTAATTAAAGCATGTTAATACTCTTATTCTATTATTCAGTAAACATTTTTATAAATCCTGGCCCATTAATGCAATGACCAAAACATTAATACAATCTGTGTCGTGAAAAGAAACACCTTCCCTTTCCCTCCAGCTCTGGCCCTGAGGCCTACCACATTCTGCGTTTAACCACCTACCATCTTACATTTTAACAGCTACACGACATGGATTCAGGAATAATCACATCTAATAAAATCATATAGTGTCACACATTTCTGTATTAGTTCCACTTCTACTTAAATCTCTATATTAGCTATACATTTAGAATATAATTGCAGATACTATTAGCACTCATGGCATTTCTCCTCATGATTTGTGCTTACTACAGGTAAGTGTGATGCACTCATACATTTAGATCAGTTTGCGCTCTCTCAATCCTAGTCTGGAGAAGCTCCAGCTTCCTTTAAATTCGGAGCCCCTCCCCTTTCCATGCCACTCTGCTGAATGGCTGCTGCAAGGCTGCAGGTCTGGAAAGTGAAGCTGTGAATGTGCGAACCCCAAAACGGACTGCTGAGTGTCCCTTATTCATTTTCCCAAAGAGAAAACAATCTCCTTAGTTAATCGACATGAGGAGAAAGGCAATGGATTGGGAAGAACAAAATCATTAGGCCTCCTACACAACTAGTAATGGCCACCCTACCTGTAGCAGAGGTTGCAGGGCGTCCCGTCCACATTAATCTAATACTATGTAGAGATGGGCCATTGCAGGACAGACGTTTCTATTCAGATGCACCCAGCAGAGCCAGGCAGACATTTGTGGATCACATCCACTCCCATTCACTATCTGTGACTGAATGATATCAGGTTATTGAAATGACCAGTGGAGGAAGGGAGGAACCAACTGGGAAGATCCTCCTCAATAAGTAAGGCAACCAAGATAACAGTGAAAATGTTGTGTAACCTATATGTAGGAGAGCCTCTTGACTATAGGACAAAAGTCCTCTCTCACCTAGAGGTGTGCTTCTACCGTGATGAAGCAGGGGAGCTCTTCAAAATGGACTTTTGTCCAGTGCAAAAGACAATGGACCACAATGAAATGGTGTGGATGTAGTAATACATCCACACCAGATTGGTGGTCTTGTCCAACTATGTGAGAAGGGACCCCATTATGAAGCATGCCACCTAAGGGTGGTTAATGGCTTCTGTCCAATAACCAATAGGTTCTCCCACTTATAGGTTACATCAGGTGTTTTCATCGGAGCACCAGTGTCTGGTGATATTAGATTACCTCATGCTACTGAGGGATCCGATGACATTGCTTAGGTTTAATTATTTGTGATGTTATAAATGGTAAACATTGATACATTTACAGGTATTTGCTTTATAATTCCATAGTGTGTCTCTATTTCTTTCTCTCACACTCTGTCTCACCCACAACCCCACATCAGCTTCCAATGCAAGCTTGCACTAATGCGGCAACACCACTGGGCGACACTAAACAATGCATTCCCCTTTTAACCGGCATATGTGTTATGAGCCGCACCTTGAACAAGAAACCAAATGAGGGCCAAGCGATGTGATGTCAAATAATGTTGTAACCTGTCCGAGTTTTGTGATGTAAGAGGATTTTGTGACTCGACGTAGAACTGTGATATCATCAGATTTTGTAACCACACAGAGCATTGTGATGTTAGAGGATTTTGTGGCCAGGCATAGAACCTTAATATCATAAGATGTTGTAAGCATTCAGAGCATTGTGATGTTAGAGGATTTTGTGGCCAGGCATAGAACCTTAATATCATAGGATGTTGTAAGCATTCAGAGCATTGTGATGTTAGAGGATTTTGTGGCCAGGCATAGAACTTTAATATCATAAGATTGTGTAACCATGCAAAGCGTTGTGTTGTTAGAGGATTTTGTGGCCAGGCATATAACCTTAATATCATAAGATTTTGTAACCACGCAGAGCATTGTGATGTTAGAGGATTTTGTGGCCAGGCAGAGCAGTGTGTTGTCAGAAGATTTTGTAACGATGCAAAGCATTGTGATGTTAGAGAAGTTCGTGACCAGACAGAGAGTTATTATATCAGAGAGTGAGAGGACGATTTGGTGACCTTTGCTCTGATGTTACAACTATCCTAATACTATTTCATAAGGTACAGTGCCACAGACGTTTAGTCTCTCTGATATTAATGTATAGTTTTACTCCATGAATGTAAAACACTTTAATTAATCAAACTATCTGTCAATTGAGCCTTACGTATCCCCTCCTGTCTTTACACTTTACATTTCTCACTTTTGCAGAATGTTAAAAAGTGTGACTTCTCCCTGGTGTTCCAAATCCCAGCCTCACCCCTTTTGTTGTCACTTTCAGAAGTGTCATGTGGTAGGCTGTGTCAGCACAATCTGCTGACTGTTGCCTCGCTGCATGACAAGAAACTGCACTGCACCTTGACGCTTATTACTTTAAACTTGCAGAAAGGCTCTCATCAGAGACATACCACTTACAATACAGCTGCTCCTCTAGAGTCCGATAAGATACCCATGTGGTGGAAAACATATATCTATGTTTAAGATTTGCTGAAGGATGATGGCCATTTTCAATGTGTTGGGCAGTGTCTGTCTTTTAACATTTGCCCGAGGGCACCTAGAATCCAGTGATGATATTGATGTGTTTTTTTCCCTCCTTGCAGACCTCCGAATCTTGGTCTGGATCAATGACTCTTTTACTTATCTCCTTCCTTTCTTTTAACCAGATGGATGTCCGGATTTGTGCAATGGCAACGGGAGATGCGCACTCGGTCAGAACAGCTGGCAGTGTATCTGCCAGACCGGCTGGAGAGGGTCCGGATGCAATGTTGCCATGGAAACCTCCTGCGCTGATAACAAGGATAACGAGGGAGGTGAGCAAAAGTCTTCCAATTCCCAGTCCCCAAAGAACAGAGGTTTATATATGCTCTTTGGTCATGAGTCATTTTACCACAGACCAACCACTCTGATACTAAAGTGGAATGCTGATGGGGTGGGAAGCGCAGATGAAGAGGCCACAGCAGTGCAGCAGGCTGTCGAGAAGTGTGCTCTCACAAGAAGGTAGCACAGGATGCAAGGCAGAGCATCAGTAGAAGTGAAATCAATAAGTACCATCACGCGGCATAGTGTTCATGTCCACTGGCGCTCTATTAGTGAGAAAAACATTCGCTATATATCAATAGCTTTACATTTTTTTAGAAAGGCCACTTTCGTCATCAAATGTTTAACATTTTCTAAATGTAGTGCCTCGACAGTAAATACAAAAATATGTTCACTTGATACTGTACATTTGTTAAGGCTCTTTATGACAGATACTCGTGAAAATGGAGGACTGATGTGCATAAGGTGAACATAGATTTGATTTACCCCCCCCATACATTTCTCTCTTTGTCTTTTTGTTTCCTACTCAATGACAAAGTTAGGTCTGTGCATTTGGTGAAATACTTTTTTTAAGAAGTTCCACCTACGATGATCTGCTCTGATATGAGTACGGCACAATAAAAGCAGGTTAATGGGTACCAGGCATCAAGACACCATACTCCTTGTTACTGCCTTTTGCCGCTACTGGAGTCCACTCTCTGATGTTCGTTGACTTTAGTCAACATCACAAGAATTTGTCATTTGATTGGGTCATGAATGTGCTTCTTGAGCAGTCTATATACCAAACTTAAAAGCCACTCTACATCGCATTCTGGATTGATTCATAAATGAGCATTCTGAGCCCCTTCTTCCAGCACTCTAATGGACACCCCCAGTTGCTCTTTCTTTGTTGAGTGAGGATGGTGCATGCTGTTTGTCCTACCTTTGCTGCCAGTGCTCTGCTATGATCCACGGGATTCAGCAGCTCTGCTGTGTGAGCTTCCTTTGCCTTTATCCCAATGCTGCGGGTTGTGGCAGAAAGAACCATGCACACAGTCTCCCCTGAACGGCGGCATAATACATCCTATCTGGGCTGCGGAGCCAGCGTTGTGTTCGCGGTTCTGAATTATTCTTTGTTCGCTTCTTCACATTCCATGTTCTCTTAACAATCCTCTAATAATACAAGCTGAAAGATCTCATAGAAATGCCTGGTGCTACAGGAACTATTAGCCGCTCATTAGTGCCAAGGAATGGACAAGTAGAGTTTTCCAGCTGGCAAGGCCGTAGCGTACAATGGCGAGCGCCTCGCTAGAGGCGGTATTTTATTTCATTAGAGCGACCATCGCGGGGAGGACATCAGCTCTCTGTAAATGCTGGAGAGGCGAGGTGAACAGCACTTGACAGACCATCTGGCTTCTGGCGCCCTTGCTGCCCTTGCTCTTAAAAGAGTTTCTTGAATCCTGCGCGTCTAATCCATTCCACGCATCATCAGTTGTCGCTGACAGTGATACTTCTGCACTCTGTCATACAGCAACTTCTGCGAAGAAATCAGGCAACGAGTTTTCTTAGCAAGAGACCATTTTCAATCCGCTGGAAATTTTACAGTGCTGCACAGTAGTTCCAGAAAGCAAACCTTCGGAGAGCAGACTATTGCACAGTTAAGAAAATTGATCAATTTTCTTGTTTTACGCAACAAACGTACACAATATTTGCTTCCAAATGAAAGACAACTCATAATCAATTTGCAGATTTCATTAAAATAAGTTTTTTCGATTTGGAGTCCGATTCCTAAATCACAAAAGAATACCGTTTTCAAAGGAACCAATGAGACAAAGAATACAAGTCAGGGTCCAACCTTTATAGCTTGGGATTCAGTAACGTACCTTACTTTTATACATCGTTATATATTGTATGCAGTCGCAAGGAAAAGCAAGCACTATCAGCAGTGGGAATGCTGGTGTCCCACTGACTGACCAGGACAGTGGTTACCTTCTCTTCACAGAAACTTGGCTACCAATGCCTTTTTAACTCTGTGCATCGGGACGATCAACCAAAGTTTATTTCATAGGAGGTTTTGTAGAGTGTAGTTGTAATAAAAATGTGAATGTCCAAAAAGAACTCGTTTTTGTAAAAATGTAACAATTTAAAACTTAATGTCGTAAAATGGTGAAGATCGGATAATAGGAACAAAAGTTATTGTTTTAAAAAAATGTTTTTAAGCTTAAATGTGTCAAGCAAATACAAAACACCTCCAGTTGCAGTAGACTATGGCCTTATTTCAGTTTCTGCTCATCCACAAAATATATCAATACATTTATGATGGCTATAAAGGTCAACTTTTCAAAAGAAGACTAGTCAAAATATACACAACAATTAGACTGCAAACAATACAGAGATGAGCCAGGGAAATGATGTAATGATCATTACATTCTCACACAAAGTACACTTCTGGAAGAGAGATACACAAAACAGTATCAATGCAGTTAAGGTAATAATGGAATTGTCAATACAAACATACCATTGGCTCAATAAAGCAACATTTGAGATCACTCAACTCATAATCTTCTGCAAAACATGGTTAATTTGTTAAGTTTCACAAAATGTATAGTCCCTAATGCTAATCATTGCAAACACCAAGGACTGTCTAAAACAAAGATAAACCCAATGTTGACAATAGAAAAAGCAGCCAGAACTCTTCTGTTGAAATGGGAAGTGTGTTGGAGTTCATAAATTGAAATAACTTTTCCTGGAAGATGAGTCCATTCACTGGTTCCGGGTCAGGGTTAGGTAGATTTGCGCATTTAAAAAGTGGATATTGTGTGGCCTAGTAATCCCAACAGTTTGACAGACACCTCCACGCTAAAGGGGGGATACACACAGCCTTGCATTGAAGGAACAGATCACAATCTGATCCTCAGGGGCAGTGGTGTGTGAGCCAAATAGAGCAAAGGTCACACTCTGGGACCACTCAGGCTTTTTCTATTCAACTCGCCTGCAGGCTGACCAGGTCCGAGCCATTTGTCACAAAGACAAAATCATGAGAAGGCAAAAACGATTAACTAGGGTACTGGGATGGAGTATGCTCACCAGTTGAGTCACCACTAACATCGGCTGCATATGAAGCAATTGATAATAAGGCAAAGCATTTCTCTTCTATTTGCTGGTATGGCTCAAAGGGGTAATCTAAACACTACACATCTCCACAGTCCATAGCCTTTCTGGGGACTTCCACAGAGACAATGTAAGCAGACGTAATAGAGCAGGCTAGAGGTAATGGGCAGCTCATCAGCATTAAACCGCAAGTATCTCTTATATTGATGTAGCCTTCATTGGGTTACAACTGCACTCAGGTATCTGGATGATTCTTGCTTGTTGTTTCTTCCAAATGTTGAGATTTGGTTATAGATTTAATCATGTCTTTTGCACCACTTTTATATTTATATGAGCACCAGGGAAATCAGGTAACTCTCCAAACAGCAGGAGCCCCGAACCTGAGCTGTCTCTAGGGCATGCAGTAAGACAACTTCCTGATGCCCAGTGACTCTGATGGGTGAAGTTGGCACCTTCACCTCTTCAATTGTTCGCTTCACCACGAGCAGTGTTTTTCCTTGAGATTCCTATGCTTCTGTGTTTAGCATGGCTAGCAAAGAAGAAACATGATTGGTTGAATTATCTGCTTGGGGATACTGGGGATGGCTGTGGGAAATCCCGTTCTGTGGTTCTGTTTAAAGACATATTTGCGAAGAGCTCACTTACAAGGGGTGGTTGAAGACTTCAGTCTTGCAAATATCCAGGTGTTCTGGATACCAGACAGAGATGTGAAATACTTTGCATCTTATACTATAATTAGAAACTTTTAAATACACCAAGGACCAAAAACCTAAGGAACTGTGCATGGGTAGGATAGGCTTCTAGTGAGTCTGACTAGCAGCATACTTAGGTTTTCCAAGTCACTGACAAGGACAATGAAGACACAGAGGAGGGTCTTTCACTGCTGCTGGCATTGCCACATTGAAACTCAGCCATACAGCATGGGGCAATGGGTTAACCCACTTCAGCCATTGGCTAGCTACACTGTGAGTGACAGCGTTCTGCATTTTCCAGAAGGACATACAAAGTAACCACATTGAGTGCCAGAGACTACTATGACAAAGTGTTAATTTTTGATCAAAAATATTTTTTACTTTTACTTTCTCTATATTATTATCTCGGGCACAGGCCATCTCCCAGGAATAACGTTTTACAAAAATGGTGACAAAATAAGGCAAACATTAACAAAACCAAAAAGGCTGGCAGGCAATGCTAGACAAATTTTATGGGGAATGCCGATGTATTCTGTATTACAAACTCACATAAATATACATACATATGAAATAGTAAATTTGAGTCTTGCCCATTCCACTCTCTGGTCATTGTGCAATATGTCTCATCTAGGACGACATTGTAAGCATACTTAAAGTTATAAGTGGCTGATTTTTCCTAATCAGCAGCATTTATTTATTAAAACGAGTTATGTACAAAAAGGCCATTAGTTGCAACCGGATGCCATTTTGTAATCAATTAGAATGACAGTACACACACTGAATTATAATGCACTGGTCGGCTCCTTGCTCTTGTAGAGGCATGGTCTCATCTTAAGACTAATTAGGCATGAATATATACTGAGCAGAAAAATCTACACATCCAGCCCAGTGACAATTAAAGTGATTATTTTATATTATGTGACAGTGCTGCATGATTTGCAAGATCATTTACTACTCTGCATTTTTTACACCAACAAACAGTTGGGGAGAGATGATTAGGCTAATGAATGTTTCAGATGCAAACTTTCTGGACCACTACGGTCCCTTCCTAGGCAGATTTTCCAAATTAAACTGAAGTTCCTTTTGTAAGTTAATGAAGAGGAGAAAATATGCCGCATGAATACAAAATGTGAACCCACTGCATCTCATTAAAAGCGAAAATGTGAGATAAAAAAAAAGCTGAAATAAATTATGAACGCTGAGGTGTATTTGTAATGTTAGACGTTGTCTTATAACGCTGTTCCTTGAATGTCCAAGCCACGGATGCGTAAACTAATGCTTCGAAGGGATCATATTTGAAGCAGTCACAGGACAACACGGACACAGGGTAAAACAACTACAGGTCACTGAAGAGGAAAAGGTTTGCATGTGTCTACAGAAGTAGGTTTAAAAGGTCTTAGGAGATACTAGCATGTGCATTTACCAGTCGCGGCCCGTGCAGGTAAGAGCAGTGGGGCGTGGTAGGGGGGTGAAAGTGACAAACGACGGGATAGGTAATGTAAAATAAATAAATAAATAAAAACACCTTGTGCTTGCCGCATTGCCGACAGAGTTGCGGTGAGAGTAAGTTAGGTGGTTTTATTTATTTATGTATTTTACATTCCCTATCCCGTCATCTGTCACGTTTACTCCCCACCCCCGCGGACACCCCGCTCTCTGGCTTACTTGCACGGGCCGCAGGAAAAAAAAAATAGCCAGTCGAGGCTGTGGCACAAAGCAGTAGGCGCTTCCCCAGATGAATGTGCATTAAACATTTAAAGAGCATCAATCATTATTAATTTTAAGAAACAAATAAATTAAAATCCCAAACCAATTTAATAAAAATGTTTTACTTTCATAAATATAATGGCATAAAATGGTGAAATCCAGATCAAAGGAACCTAAGTTATTGTTTTTTAATGTTTTAAATTATAATGTGACAAGCAATTACAAAGCCTTATGGTTGTAGTAGGTGAGGTTCTTGTTTCCATTTCCTGTGGACCGTAATGAAGCAGAGGGGAGGAAAGCCTCGAGGGCACATGGGTCAATAGCTTTACTTTTTTTTAGAAGAGCAAATCCTCAAGCAGAGCGGGGCAGCATATTGTAGACAAATGATCTCATAGAACTCTGGGATCTGCTGATGTCACCATTTTTACATCAAATGCTCTTAGTGGTACAAGCTAGAAACCTGTAGCACCTGTGGTTGCTTCACTGCTGAGGCAACCTTTCCACTTTTTCTCAAGTTTTACCATAAGAATGGGTCACATTCGTGGAGCTCAAAATCCCACACCCAGAGAAGGAAAAAAAGTGAGGTAAAAAAGTAAAAAGAGAGATCTAAATTCTACAAGGTCGGCTGCTCGGAAAAACAAGCAGATCTTGGCAGCCAAGTTTGTTTCTTCTTTGGGGTTTTTCTGATTTTTCTCAGTGGTTGACAGGCTGACATATATAACAGCAATATATTGGTTCAAAATGCTTTAGGTTGTAATTTTCAAAATGCCTTATGGGCTACTAGGTGTAGAGTCGTTGATGCAGCTGACGGATTTGTAAGTTAGAAAAGACATGATTGATCCAACCCTAAAGGTGGCAGCACCACTAAGTTTAAACTTTCTGTATACTGAGTGAACATGAGGTCAGTATGGGGCTGGACGTATGGATCGAGTGTCTCATCACATGCAGATGGCCAAGAGCCTGCATGTTTTCAAGGAGGTCCACTGCAAGATTTCAATGAGGCCTATAAGTTGAAACCACCCACAGTATGATGTGTTTGGGTTGGTGGGGCAATGTGCAGGTAGGACCTCGAATGGAATGTGTGTTGTGTCAGGGATTTAACTGTCACAGAAAGTTTGCATATGTTAGTGTTACTCTACCCCTTATTATTATTATTATTATTATTATTATTATTATTATTATTATTATTATTATTATTAATAACGAATTTTGTACCGCGCACGGTTACCCAGGGGCATCCCAGCGCATATAGAGACCTAGAGCAAGCTGCTAATACAGAGCAGAAAGAGCTACACTTATTCTGGAAATAAGTAAGTTTTCAAAAGTTTCCGGAACCTAAGAAGATTTGGTTCAGAACGTAGTGAGAATGGGAGGGAGTTCCAGACGCGCGCTGTATGGATGGAAAAACTCCTGCCACCTGAACGGGCTCTCCTAATTCTCTTTATCTGAAGGAGGTGTTTGTTGTCAGAGCGTAGAGCTCTTGTGGGCTTGTAGGGCCGAATCATGTCCTTCAGAATGGCTGGTCCTTTCCCCTGTATGCTCTTGTGGGCAATGCAGAGAGCCTTGAAGGTCACTCTCTCTCTGACGGGAAGCCAGTGTAGTGCTTTTAAAGCAGGCCTGGCTGACTGCCTGGCCGGAACGTTCCGCAGCAGCCTTGCTGCCGCGTTCTGCACTTGTTGCAGGATCTTGAACGTTGACTCCGGGGCTCCGAGAAAGAGTGCATTACTGTAGTCCAGGCGTGAGAAGATTAGACCTTGGACTAACAGCTTCCGGGAGAGTTCTGGTAACAGGGGGAGAACCTTACGGGCCGACCGGAGCATTCCATAACACACGCCAGCGATCTTCTTGGCGTGTGTCCTAAAGGACAAATCCGGCTCCAGCCAGACCCCCAGGCTCTTAATCTCCTTCTTTGGGTCAGACGGGGTGCCCATGCAATTGGGCCAGCTGCTCGGCGAGAGGGCAAAACTTGACTGGCCCAAGATCATCAGCTCAGTTTTTGAGCCGTTCAATTTGAGCGATGACCTGGTCATCCAGTCAAACACCTCTCTCAAGCATGAATGGAGCGTCTCGGGCTGTTTCTCCAGCTGTGTCAGACCCACCACTAGCTGGGTGTCATCCGCATAGCTTATGGTCTTAAAGCCAAACGGAGACACCACACCCTCCAGGGGTGCCATATACACGTTAAATAACGTGGGGCTCAGGGATGAGCACTGGGGCACCCCGCAATGAAGTGGGAGGGGAGGAGATTTTGCGTTTCCTTCCCAAACCTCGAAGGTACGCCCCTCCAGAAAAGAGGCCAACCATTCCAGGGCCACTCCTGTGACACCCGACTCAGCTAGACGTTGTATCAGCACTCCATGATTGACGGTATCGAAGGCCGCACTAAGGTCCAGGAGGATCACTGCCACTGACCCCCCTGCGTCCAAAGTGCTTCTGGCCTCCTCTACCACTGCTAGCAGAGCCGTGTCAGTTCCATGACCCGGTCGGAATCCCGTCCGGGAGTCCCTCAACCGGCCATTCTCCTCGAGAAAGTTGGATAGCTGGCGGTTTACCAACCTCTCGGCAACCTTACTAACCCCTGGTAGCAAGGAAATGGGCCTGAAATTGGCCAGGTTCTGCGGGTCCAAGCCAGGCTTCTTCAGAAGCGCTTTGACAACCGCACTTTTCCAGTCCGGCGGCACAGTCCCATGAGCGAAGGAGAGATTGACCAGATCGGTCAAGGGCTCTCCTATCGACAAGGCGGCCTGCTTTAAATACCGCATTGGGACTGGGTCCCGAGGTGAGCCACTTTTCAAGCTCCCGAGGACCTTCAGTACTTCGCCTGAGGTTACAGGGCCAAATGACGTTAATAGTTTTTCCGAGATGCTCAAGTCCTCCAAAAAGACCGAGGTCCCCATCACCGGGGGGAGAGAACTAACAATGGTATCAATTTTATCTTTAAAGTAAGTGGCCAATTCCAGACATTTTTCCTGTGGTCTGTCATGGACAAGAATGGGATCAGGCGGTTTAAGAAGCTCCTTCATCACTAGAAAGGCTTCCCTGGATGAGGACGCCCCCACCTCTTTTGTCTTCTCTGTTCTTCAGATTTATTTTGTCACCAGGGAGAAGTAATTTGCCACAAATAGTAATGGACTTGCCTTTGAACCACGTTCCTGTAAAGTCTATTTAATAACAGATTCTGTAAGGAGTGTGGGCAGTTTCTTCATTGCTGAGAGGGAGTCAATAAGTCTTATCGCAATAACTGATTTGGTTGGACTGGGGTGGTCATGCTGCACCTTCCTTTTAAGATGTCACGATATTACGTTTCTCGGATCTTGGTGGGAAGAGGATAAGAGGAGATTTTAGAAACTTGTAGGTATGGTGTTGTCCCTGGAAAAGGGGGTTGTGTAATGGGTGACTGAGTAGGTGATGTTGAGGAGGAGGGTGCAGTTGCAAGGTGTTTTTTTGCAATGCTGTTGCTTTAGGAGTAATAGATAGATGTTTGTTGGTTTGTTGGATAGACAAATCTTAACTTGTGATGAATGCACGGGGTTCAGAATTTCAGCATGGTTCTGTTGGTACTCTTGAGAGTCGTGTAGACCTCTACAATGGCCAGAAGGTTCCTATTAGCTTTAATCATGGACATTTTGTTGTTCTTGATGGGTATTGCTGAGCTTTCTAAAGACGTCACAAGTAATAGTGGCCTTGAGTGTCATGTAACCCTGGCATTTCTAAGGCTTCGCTTGAAGCAGTCATTATATGGAATATGTGTGTTTACAAGTTTAAGTATGGTTTGTGTAGGAAAAGGACAAAAGGAGATCTATAGTTCTCATTTTGCCTGCGAACTGGACTAAACAACTACTATTAGGAGTGTTTCAAGTTCTCATTTCAAGGTGGTGTTTTCTATCTTTTTCTTCCACTTTTTAAAGTGTCATCATGCTAACATGTCATGAAAGTGTGAAGTAGAATTTACTTTGTCGAAAGATTACACCACAGGCCGGATTTATCAAGGGTTTGCGCAGGACAGAGAGCCACAAATTCTTGAATTGAGATTTAGTTTCCCGTGCGCATCTAGGTTGACACTGGAAAGTAGCCCTAATGTAACACAGAGTAGTGCTTTGTACAACATTGCTTCAAGGGGTAGTCCCTTGGGTGGTACATAGATGTTCCCATTCAACAACCCATGGATTTTGCTGCAAAAACCTAAAATAGGTAGACACAACCTACGCAGGGGGAAGAGCAACAGCTCCATATCTTAATTGATATGGATCTGTCCTGCTCTGTCACTTTCATGCAGTAACCTACTGTGCTGCATTGCAGGAATCCTACATAAATTTGCCCCTATTTATAAGATGCCTATGTGCATTGAAAATAGGCACTAAAAAGATGAGCAGTTGCATTTAGACATTGTGGGTTGCTCAGATTCGGAAGGTTTTCTTATGTTTAAGGCATATTGCATTCATTTTGTAACCACAATTTATCTGATTGCCCAGTACCCAACAACAGGAGTGCAAACATGAGAGTTGTTTTGCCCTTGATTGCATTTTGCTGTATTAAACTTGAATAATGCCTTGTTTCCTTCAGAAACACTTCAAAGTAGTTCGAAGGTGAACCTGGCTTTCTTCTTTATTGCCCTGTTTACTGTGTCATTAGAATATGGAAGTTTGAGCTTGGGTTTGTACACTTTGCAATGTTCTGAGCATGCATTTTGTACTAACATTTTGCGCTAAGTGCTCGGAGTAAACTGGGGGAAATCCTCCATCAAGTGTACATTTAGCAAGTGTAATCAGCTGCTTATGCTCGCTATGGGAAACAACCTTTACAACGCAACTTTTACAACGCACTACCATTACAATGAAACTTTTACAACGCAACATCCATTACATAGCATGCAATTACAACGCAACCATTACAACGCATGACACTACAACGCATACCATTACAACACATGTCATTACAATGCAGTCATTACAACGCATACCATTACAACGCATACCATTACCATCCAACACTTACCCTACTGTTGCACCCCCTGAAGTTAGAATAGTAATTTTTACCCCTACACTATCCAAAACTTACCCTACTGTAGCACCCCCTGGAGTTAGAATAGTATGTTACCCCTACACTATCCAACACTTACCCTACTGTTGCACCCCTTGGAGTTAGAATAGTAATTTTTGCCCCTACACTGTCCAATACTTACCATACATGCAATGTAATGTTATGCGTTGTAATGGTATGCGTTGTAAAGGTAGTATGCGTTGTAATGGCATGCGTTGTAATGGAATGCATTGTAATGGATGTTGCATTGTAAAAAATGCGTTGTAAAGGTGTGCGTTGTAAAAATATGCGTTGTAACGTCATACAGCCCTCGCTATTCATGTTCTGTTGCATTAAGTACTATTTCTTAGCGTTAAATGCATCCTTCCATCCATTTCGGATGTGAGGTGGCATTTTTGCACTAAGAACGTAGCACTAAATACAGAATTACTCTGTTCGCTTAATTCCGCCTAATCTCATGGATTTTTCCCGGTAATTTAGTGTGATTACGCTACATAGAATTACACAAATTATATCCACTTAGCCATACTCAGACTTCACTTAGTCTTTTTTTTTTGATTATTGTTGCCTTGATCCATCATTGTGGAACATGAATCCCTTAATGTTCAAATAGGGGGATACTGGGGGATAGATTCTGAAGTTGGAGCAGAGAAAGGTAATGGTTAAGATAAGATAGAATATTTTTCAGAGTTAGTTTTCCACTGGAAATTGAATGGAAGGCATAAAGTGGTGTGCTGACGCATTTTTGTGTGTGCTACAAATGCTATCCAACTAAACTAAGAGGACGTCTAATACAGCTGCACCAGACAATGAAGTCAATCGCACCCCATGTGCAGTGGCGCAGATAGACCAGTAGCCGCGCATGGCGGTCCCGGAGGCGGCTGCCCTGTGGGCATATGCAAGAGCAAGGGGATGCCATATCCTAGTCATTTGTAAGAGCAGGGGGTGTGCTGGCGATGCCGCAGGTAAGAGCAGGGGTGAATGCCGCCGCTACCTAAAACTCATGCTGCCCGGGGGACCCCCCCTCACTATGGCACTGCCCATCTGTGACTAAAATATAATTCATGGGCTCTGTTTGCTGCACGCGTTGATGGGTGAGAGGGCGTTCAACGCCTCAAATTTAAAGTCTGAGCTTCCTAGTTTTCAGAAAATTCAAGCGGAAGCAAGGGATGAGCGCATGCCCCCTAAATACGCATTTAGACAAGTTTTGTGCAGATTATGGTTTTCTACCGAAACAGCCTCGTGCCATTTGAGATAATACTTGTATTTCAGTGTACAAAAGCAAATCATATCGTTCAACTGGGCTCCGACAAGCCCTGCCCCAGCGGGAGTCTTTGATTCAAAACAGATAATGGATTTTTATGAGGTTCTCACAGGAAACACCCAGAATCCCCTGGGACTACAAAGCATTGCCCCACCGGATACCTTGCTGATGGGGCTGCTCACAATGGCGCCTGTAATTGGCACTTTAAATCCACCTGCTCCTCATCAGACTTTTTTGTCTTTTGCATGTTGTGCAAACCTTTGACGAGCCTCGGCGATGCTTTTCTTAAAAGCCGAGTTGTAAAGGAGGCAGGTTACACTGGTGCGGTGTCACATCTTTCAGCTGCCACTTTTATTGTGCTCAAAAGAGGGAATGTGGAAGACAAAGGACAAAATAAAATACAAGCCAGCGCAGTCCAAAGTCCTGTCTACGCCCATCAATGTAATATCATCCGAACATCTTTGCCTGCTGCGCCTGCATTCTTTGTGTCGGCTCCGCAGCAGCCCTTTCTCGTTTTGCAGAAGAATAACCAATCTTTTGCAATTGACCACGCACTGCTAAAATCAGATGAGTTCTGCGTAGACTGCTAAGCACCGTGTGTTGCGGGCCGCAATCACTCAGCGCCAGGTACGCGATACCTCAGGTGCGCCTACAGTGACTGCTAAATCATTGTGCACGTAATGCGATTCTCCACATGAGTGTAGAAATGCGGGGCATCCTTGATTAAAATGATATGTTTTCAGCAATCATGTATTCACAGGCCCTGAAAGGAATCCTGAGCGATGAAAAGTTGAGTGATTGTCAAGATCAAGTTCGCACTTCAGAATGTTATTTTTGGTGTCTTTTGCCTCAGCTGATTATTACTAATTCTTGCAAATTCTAGCATTCTGTTATGAAGCATACTCCATTCCTCACTCTTTTTCTCTCCCTCTCTTTCAATGGCATGTCCCTTTCTCCCTCTTCCTCCTTCCCTCTATCTCTCCTTTTTTCTTTCTCTTTTTCTAACTTCTTCTCTCTCCCACTTTTTGCCTGCTCTTTCTCACCACCTTACTCACCACTGCCTATCCCTTCCAACCGTGTGTACGTTTCTCATTGCCTCCTTGAAGCTTTCCGCTCTTATTTTTAAGTGAATCACCCTCACACATGCATCCAGTTTTCCTCTATGTGCAACTGCTGTCTCTACCCCTTTTCTGCAGTTGATCACTCTTCCTGTGTCTTTTCCACTACTTTCCATGTTCTTTTCTAATTTACTCGCTTCCTTCATTTCTGAAGTAATGCCAGGAAGAATAGATTCAGCCAAATAAGACATGTTACCAGTCCAGTCCTTTAATTCATACTCTTTCTAGCTAGTGCCTTGCCAAATCTCCTTTACACTTTTGAATTACAGCCTTCGGTGCTTGTACCGTGAGATTGCTCGATTCGATTTTCGTAGAACATGCAGCACTTGTTGTGAGTCCCTTTTTCAAAAATAACCTGTTCATGCAATTATTTTTCCTGTGTAACTTAACTCCTTTGCACTGGTTACAGAGTCCATACTGGTATCCATTGTGTGTGCCCAACGTGGCACATTTTCATGTAGAGCAAATACTGTTGAGAGTGTAGAGTTCCGCCTGTCAAGTGTGGCTTTTCAGCCACTGAAGTTGTTAGGAAACTGCATCCTGTGTGCACTCAATGCTCACTAGGGCCCATACCATGAGGGATGTACTCAGATGTAAAATAGTTTATGCAACTCTGCAACTCTGTTTCCACCGTTTTAGTTCTAGTTGTGTTGCTGCGGTCTATGTACCTAATTATCAGATTTGCCCATGCCTTCTGTTGTGATTAGCGCTGGGGCTTGTATTACATCTTTCATCAGTTACAGCACATTTTACTTAGTTCTTTCCACTTGAGAATATGGAAAAATGCATGAATTGCTATTTTATAATCTTGTCAGTTAGGAACAACTCAAATAATGTGCACTCTGTTGAAAAATGTAATCTGTGCATCTTTGTTATGCTCATGAAATGATTTAAGAGAAACTAAGTAAGCTACACATTGTTAATAATGGTGTCATAATCTATTTTCTCATGTTGATCCTGGACTTGTAGGAGAGTGAGCTAATTGATAAAGCACCATTCTGTGCGTGTTAACAGTAAATCAGGACACCCTGGACAATAATGCACATAGAATACCACAAGCAGTAACATTTTCTTTCAACAATGTGGATACAGTGAACAAGTGAACCACACTGCTGAGCCTCCAAAGTAAGATTTATGTATAAAAATAGTTACTACATATAAGATCTTTTCCACTGTGCCATTGATGCTTTAATTGAGATTGCTACGTCACTAGCAGCAACAGAGCTTCAGAAAGGTCCTTGCACACCGGCTTCCATTTTGAGTCACTGGGTCAGGAGCCAATGACAGCATTATGGCTCTGAAGAAACAGAGTAGCAGGAAAGACGTACAAAGGAGGTGGATGTAGAGCTAGAAAAGGCCGGAAGAACGAGAGACTCCCGAGACCTGTGATAAGAGTTTGATTGAAAAACTAGTCATGCCCAGTATAAGAGACATTCTACGTTGAGCTCATATCTGCCCATTATGAAGTCAATGGACTGTTATTGTATTAAAGATCTGTGTAGGGTTTGTGAGAGGGGAGTTAAGGGACTTCATATTAAAGTTGCCTATTGCCGAGAGGTGCCTGTTGAAGATTTGATTCTGATGGCTATCTTTTTCTTCTTCCTTCTTTTCCTTGGGCCAAAATTGAAAATACATGGAGGAGGTTTTAATCAATATAAATGTGTAATCCCAGGTGGCAGAATATGGGTGCTTGCATCTCCTGAAAAGAGGATATCTATGTGCCTAAACTTTAGAGTACCCTTTTGATTTGCCCAATAGATCAAAAACGTGCCACCACTGACCTTCCAAATAATTCATTACTTTGTCCTTGTATCAGAGAGGAAGCTCTTGCATGGCATAATGCTGTCTCCTCCAAAATACTGCCTTGTCGAAATGCATAGTTGTGTCTTATTCATACAAGAAGAAGTAGCCATATCTCAAGAGCGACACAGCTGATGAGGCCAGTGATCGAAGGATAGCTCCAGAAAGATATACTTATGTATCTGAAACATTACAGGGGCAGTAACATGCCCTGTATTCAGCTGCAACACAACAAGGCTGCACATCTAGTATTAGATTGCATCTGTGTATCCATTCTCCCATGCAAGGGTATGCAAAACACAGACAAATTATGATGAGGTAAGAATCCGGCACTTGTGATATCACATTGCATTCATCATACCTACCAGTAAACACCTCCCGGCTGATCTTACTACTCCTCTTTAACTGGACTGTGGCTGCCAGAGAATCATTAAGTACCGTAATTTTTAGGTTTCGCTTGCACAGCACTTTAAAAAACATAAAAGGGGCTTAGAACCCACGCCTTACTTACCTATACTTACCATTGACTGGTTCCCACGTGGCTCCTATGTCACTTTACTTAGCATTGGCTGGCTCCCATGTGGCTCCCTCCTCATTTTACTTACCATTGGCTGGTTCCCACAAAGGCTCCCATGTCACTCAGCTGGTCAGGTCCTCCTCCTTGCCTCCACCATCCTGCTGTGGAGGTTTCATCATGTACAGATTCCGGTGGCCAGTGTCCATGTGCCTGCAAAGGTACTTTTTTTTTCTTTATTTTGAAATGTGACACTCCTGAGTGCATCATTCTGCAGGCTGTCTCTACACCCGCAATTGTTGGTTCTAGCTCTGTCCCCCTGACCACCTCCCTCCCGTTGATTGCCAACTCGCACCTCCCATTGCTTGCACCAGTCACAGATCCCCCCTCCCTCACACTCTCACTGCTTTTTCCTTTGTTATCTGCCATCACTCATCGGTGTGAATAGCCGCCATTCACATAAGAACACATTACTCTTTGTATCTTGAGCCCAGCCTTGTTCTAAGATCGAAGGCCAATACATTGTATGCACAAGGCTTGGTTTTACCAAATCCTTCACTTCGTGGGTGCAGTTTGAACTGGATGCTTGTCTGGAGAAGAGAGCTAGGTCTGACTTTACAGCTAGATGTCTGTGTTTGTGCATGTTTGTGCGCACATGTGTGTGTGTGCCTATTCACTTGTATGTGCTTGTGTGTTATGTGTGTGTGCCTATTCATTCGTGTGTGTTTGCTCCTTAAAGTCATTGACCACCTACCTGCATCACAAACCACTTTCGAAAATGTGGATGCCAAGCAGTGAATTTAACCCCACTACCTGCTTTTCGCAAATTTTCACTTCAGTCCAGCTTTCCAACCATTGTCACCTACAAGCATTTATAAAAATGTCCCTTCATTGATTACCTGCCATGGCAATACATCACTTGTATACTTTGGCTGTATGTAACTGAATGTCGCGTGTTTTTCAAGGTCGGTTCGAGGTTTTTCTCTGTATTGCAGACTCGCTCCATGCCCGCATTTGTTGGTTGCTGCATTACTCTCGCTGGTACATTTTACTGAGCTCTAGCTGCTAGCAG
Organism: Lissotriton helveticus; assembly: GCF_964261635.1. Taxonomy (NCBI): domain Eukaryota; kingdom Metazoa; phylum Chordata; class Amphibia; order Caudata; family Salamandridae; genus Lissotriton; species Lissotriton helveticus. The sequence goes on along the minus strand of NC_136068.1, from coordinate 868,973,316 downwards.
GTTAGCTAGGAAGTGGGTTTTCCAACACCGACTTAAGTGCCACGCCGTTTTTTTCTAATTCTCATGTTTGTCTCCAACTTCTTTTTGTAGCGGATGCAAATTGCACAAGCTGTTCTAAATTCCCATAGAAACGTAAATATAATTAATCTTAGTAACTTGCTGCAGTCCACCACTGTCCTTTCTGTATCCCTTTATCGCATTAAATATCCCCTTTCTGCCTCTTTCTTTGCGCCCTGGGGGGCTCTGCATATCACACAGTACTTTCTGTTTACAAAATGGACTCCTAGACAGGATGGAGAGGTGGGGGCTCCCCCTGTCTCTCCCCTGCATCCCCCCCCCTGCTGTGCTTTTGTCACTAACACCATGGAGGGAGGCGCAGTTTAGGGGGGGGGGAGGTGACTGCTCACCTTTTCTAGGTACCCTGGGCTGCAATGCCATACACTTTGTAAAGCCAAGTATTTTTTTAATTACTAATGTACTTTGTTTTACTTACTAGCAAAAAAGAGCGGTGATGTGGTCACTGCAGGCAGCGTCATAGCACTTGCTTTTTCAAAAATAAAATGTAATCCATGTTGCAAAATTGCTCAACTCCTGTTCAACACGGAAAAAACATTGACAAACGCAATAGGTTTCTCATTGGCGAAACCTATTGGCTTTGCCCATGTTTTTGCAATATTAAGGCCGGGAAAGCGGCCATTTCCTCACAAAGACATCTTCCGGACATCACTAGGAGAACTTTTTGTGTGCCATTGTGTAGGGCTGGGTCCTCCACAGCAATGGGTTCTTAGATCGCAGACAATGTTGTGTCCCACCCCAATCCTTCACTGCCACCCCAAACGCTGCAGATAATATGAGGGCGCATAGCAAAACGCCAGTGACAGAAGGGGCAGCTAAATGTATGTCATTCAAAGACAGAGAATCGCAGACACATGCACAGTTTATCAGAGGCACACATGGGCTCAGTCAACAAGAAATGTAACAGTCATAAATCTCAAATGCAATCAAACCATGTTGCAATTCCATATGCACATCATCAAGCAAGTCTATAAACATCAAAGGGAGGACGAACCTGTTACCTCTTCACTGCCCTCTTCTTGACCTTGAGCAAGGGGGTGATTCTTATCGGCAGCCACTCTGTACGCCAGGCCTTGTATTATGCCGAGCCATACATTGTCTAAAAAAGAAGTCACAATGAGGAGGAGGAATACACCCCTGGCATAAGATCATCCTGAAATGAATGTTCCAAATCAGAAGCTGCAGGATCAAACTGAGCACACAATCAGGGCTAACCCAGAACTGTGTCGCGCTGAAGGGCAGTGAAATCTGCCACACAGTGTACTTATTGGCTGAGGAGGGCAGTAGAAGGATTCAGAGGGAAAGAAACAGGGGAATGCCCAGGCAAAATGACAAGGCAAAAGGGTTATAAGCTCACCATATCGATTCAATGTCCTAAAACAACTAGGATCTAGCGTGGTAAAAAGCATCAGGAAGCTAAAACAGAGCAACTGACATATTACCCGCCCTCTTGGATTGGGAACTAAGGTGCAAAGGAATGATGCTTTCCTCCATGTTCCCTTGGGTAAAGTTGTAAGATTGCTTCTGCCCAAAATAGAAAACACAGGAAAACTCTTATCTCATACTTAAGACTCATGATTGATTAAAAACAAAAATAAGCTAGCTGTGCTAATGCACAATTCTATCGCACCTGTTTCTACAGAGTGAATGTAAGGACAACGAGAGATAGTACATTTCAATGACGTCCATAGAAAGCCACAAATACTCCTTATGATTGCTGTGAATCAAGAAACATTGGTAAATCTATTCAAATTGTCAAACGAAAACTTTGATAAGACTTTGTGAAACATATTCAGTCCCACCCTCAAGCTGAGGTGATTGTTGCTCTGAGGGGATCTCAGCTTTGTTATGAGCATCAAGAAAGCTTCATAAATCAGGTTCCCACTCTCCTATGACTGATACACTGCCACTCGCCTGTCTCTCCATCTGATATTTTTTAATGAATTGCGTGAATTTCTGATACAGATTTTTTTTTGGGATGTACGACCTCAGAGACAATGGGTGCGTCATTTGTTCAACAACATTTGGCAATCCAACCCAAAGACCTGCTGGTCATTCTGACCCAAAGGTTTTCACACAACACATACTTGCTGCACTTTGCACTAAAAAACAATCCAACTTTACCCAGCCATTCCTGTTCTTATTTATGATTCTTTTAATCTGCTCCCCTGAAATACATAAACAATATAAGCTGCTATAACAAGGAAGGTAATCACAAAATGCAGGGTATGTGGAAACTTACAAGATGTTCACTTTTTATTTCACAAACTTTACAATTTAAAATTGAACAAAGTCAACCAATTAAGCGTTAAACAGTCATCAAATCATGAAAGAAAATTAGAAGGCGTCTTTCATTTTCGTATATTTTGTTTATATGAACAAGTATCGATTTTAACTTTGGTATAATCATTGTCAAGGGTGAATCCTTCTAGGAGAAACATTGTGGATGTGATCACAAATCAGAAAGGTGCAATCAAAGTATGATTAATGTCATAGAAAGCTGTAAAAACATGCAGCCATCACAACGTAGAAATTACTTGACAGCTGCATTATGGCAAAAGAGTCGTGTCCTTCTTATCACACTGCAATGTTACAGACACCTTGCAGTAGTCTCAGGTGTCTGTCCACTGACAAGGGCATCGAAAAGTAGCTCAGTTAGTAATGGGGAATAGCTTAACACTGCTGAAAATGAGACGTTTTCATCAATCATCTGATTGTCGAGGAGACGTTTTTGCTGTAGGACTTAATTTTATAAGGTGAAGCAAATTCCCATTGAGTTAGGGAATGAAGTCTGAACAAGCATTGGCAAATCTAATAGGTTTTGGCTTTGGGACCTACTTGTTTTATCAATGATTTTTGCCATTGCTGAACAGCATTGATAAAAGTACATTATTATTAGGGAAAAAGAAGCAAAACTACAGGCACAGTTGGTGGTCATGTTTTTCTCTATGCTCGCACATGCGTCATTATGCATGCACTGCGTACAGAATGATGCGGATGGCATTTTCTTTGTTTTTAATTAATCGATCTAAGAAAGCAGACATCACTTTGATGGGTCATAATTTCGATTGTATGAAAGCCATTTTGGGATGTTCAGTCAGCAATTTGCTGCCTGGCCCTCCAACAAAAATTGAAATACATTTCAAAAGAGGAGCAGGTGGAGGGAACGGTAAGTGGGAAGGAACCATGGGGAGTGGGCAGGGATGTATTTTTAAATAAAAAGTGGAAGTGGAGATTAATGGTACATGCAGAACCTGAGGGAGATAGTAACATTGGGGAGTGGTGGAGGAGAGGCATATGGACCGAGCAACCGAGGGCTGAGTGTTTGGTGACATGAGAAAAGCATATAAGGAAGCCAGCACACAGGGAAGGAAGGGCAAAATTTAGTGAAGGGAAAAAAGACACGAGCGAGAGAAATAGAAAACACATTCACTCTCATGGAGTGCTCAAACAAAAAGAAAAAAGTGGCTCCCTAAAAATGAGCAGTGAAAGAATACAAGTCAGCCAAACAAACGAATGGTAAAGAGGCTATTCTCCAGGGGATAGACAATTACAGAATGGACAAGGAGATCCATCAAATAATAAATAAAAGTGACAATAAAGTGAACCAATGGTAAGTAGTAGGTGGGTCAAAAAACACTATATGTTCATGGAAAGCCCAAAATAGTTATTTTCCAACCAGACAGCTCGCACCGTCTGGTATGTGACACCTAAAAACTAGCATCTCCTTCGTGTGGACAACTTAAATGTGTTACATGCTATGGCAGAGTAATAGAACCTGCTTTAGAAGATAATTGCCAAGGTTATTTAAATTATGGATGAGTATAAAAGCAACATATATGAGACTTACAACTCTGTTTTCGTAACTTTATCAGGGTTCATAACAGTATGGGAGCAGTTGTCCACTTATTAATTAGCAAACCATAATACTTAAAAACATAACGTTTGGGAAATGTTTAACACACTTTCTTTGCAGGTTCGCTAATAGAATGTTAACTAGGGCAACTAGGATAAGTTTATAATTAGAGGTTTCTATTTATTGTTTTTTTGGAATCGTAAGACCCTTAATTTAGCTAATGACATTTTTATGGAAGAAGACATTATCATATGCAAAATGAAATCCAGGGTGCATGAAAATGACGTGATAGCAATAGTTCAGCCTAATGCAAAAGCTGATCTCAGAATGGTTACCCATAGAGGTTAAATTTGAGGTCACATGATGACATTTGAAGCAACCCTTTGTATGCTTTTATTTGCATTATATAGAAGTTCAATAATAATTTGAATACTGGGCTATCAAATGTGCCTTATTTGACTATGGCAAGGCTTTAAGAGCACTGAAATGTTTTCCTGAGGATGAGAAATGTATTGTCATGAGCAAAGGGCCATTTCACGTTTCAATAGAGCATCCTCGCAATGCAGCAACCAAAGGTACTTGGGATAAAGGTAATGACTCGCTTGATGGCCATCAAAAGTGTCACCTCTCCCCAGACGAAAAGTAAATTACGTTCTCCATATAAGGAGAGGAACGTTTTCTTCATTCAGTAAAGGTTGGTGTTAAGGCACTCAGTCATGTTTCTGCTTTCCTTTTTCCAAGTGAAGATGTTGTGTCTCATTGTCAGCTTTACTGTATGCAACACACTTGTCTGGGAGATTCAAGATGGCTGGAGTGTCGCCATCAGGAGCTGACAGAATAGCCTTTCTAATATTGACTACAGTGGTATAGATACTTCTACATGCCCTAAAACCTGACAAGGGGGAAATATCTGCTGAAGGAATTCAAGAAATACCTCCACTTGCATCATGTGCCCCCCTTCCTGGGCTTTGCTGAAATTCACAAAATTAGGAGCTCTTGCGTTAGCAGCGATTCTTCCATTTCTACCATAATCTTTCCTGGTTTGGATGATCTGGCTTTCTTGTAGAAATCCTGGTGTGTTGTCTTTAACAATATAAAAATACATTCAATGCGAGCATGAGATTACATAAAATGAACCCAGAGATCGCTGTTCGAGCCTGTGACTGGCCTTGTAATGGCCGCCACAGGTAATTGTGCTGCACGCTTTTACCTCATATCTGTAAACCGTGTCCACAGCCATAGTATTCTGGACTTGCAAGCATGTAGTAAGCCTTAACAATATTGCTTCATTTGAAAGCTGCATTATGCACACGTTTTACTTTGAGAAAGTGCTAAATAAAGAAGGTGAGAGAAACACTATTAACAGCTTGCTAAGTATGATTAGCAAGCAACAGATTGTTAACATATACACCCCCTTCACTCTGCGCTCCAAAATGTCAATTTGGAGATGAACGCTGGATCTAATTTGCCGGTATCAGACGTAGCTGTGTCTTAACTCCTTGTTTGCTGCGTTCCTCCCATTTCAATCTCACTGTGTTTATCAATAGCTCAACTTGAGCCTGGAGTAAGGCAGATTTCTCAGTTTTCACAGTAGCTCATTGCCAGACAATGTTGGCAGTCTTGTGAAGATTCACACTTGCAACGCAGGTCTAATGAAATGCCAGCTACTAATGCTCAGGAACAATGACAACAACATGTTTAATCTTTTAATTCTACAAGGAAGAAGATAACTATAAAAATACAGGTAATTCAAACTCCCATTGCTCGCAGCAACCCATATTTTCTCATATTCATTTAAGCTGAGCTCCGAAACACATTTCTCTACGCTTCTAAATGGCACCTTTTGACATATGTTCGACATTACAATTCGGATGTGCTTCAATAATGGTTGCAATTTAGCTGCAACATAATCACAACAGTTCATTGCCCTACTGGTATATTTAAGTAAGGCAAACCTGTTGTACGATATTGGGATGTTGGGAGACGATAAAAGTGTTACAAAGTATAATTGTAGTCACGAGGTTAGTCCAAGTAGAGGTTTATTTGTAGTTCCAAGATGGTAGTTACCTGAGATACATGAGATAATTCAGAGCCCCACCAGGAGCAGCATCTTTGCTGCTCAGCCCACTCTCACCAACTGTCATTCTTCCAGTCCCCCAGGCACACCAACATTCCACACAGTCATCAAGCATTCCACGGTTCCATACATACACACAGGCATACTGGCTGAGCACCAGAAGTGTAAGTACTACATATCCTCTCTCCTTAATGAAACAAACAACAAAAATTAGTTACAACCCTAAGAGAGAGTAACATAAATCTGTAAAAGAAATGATACAACATTGCAAACAAATCAATGTGACCATGGAGAAGAATTAAAGTGGAAAAGAATTGTGGAGAAGGATGAGGTAAGTACATTTTGCAGAAGAACAGAGGAAGAAAGAAAAATTACAGATAACCAGCAAGGAAAGGGTGCAAACAAGAAGATATAGCAAGGCACATCCCCTTCCCTTGGGAACATCATGAAGAAAATACAAAATGCAATAAGTAACATACTCAGAAAGTACAACAAAAAATAATAATAATAATAATAATGTGTGGGGTTGGGAGAAAAGTAGAAATAAAGAAGATGTAAAATTCAAACTGATCACCCATTTGTACACACCACACACAAAAGAGAACACTGTGCAGGACTTATAGAATGGGGAACACCCGCGGAGTGTAAATACCAAACCATTAAGTATCCTACACTAGGGAACTCATGGTACACATTAAATGATGCGTACATAATAAACAAGTGTAGAGTAGACAATTCATTTCAAAGGTACAAAAGTGAAAGACACATGACTCAGTGTACAATAATAATCAAAGATGGGTACAAGGCCCAATGTGTATTTCAAACACAGATAAAAATATAGGCACAACTTTAACAGAGGCCAAAGGAGGGGTACATTACCCAAAGCACAAGTAAACAGAGGCCAAAGTATGGGTACATTGCCCAAAGCACAACTAAACAGAGGCCAAAGTATGGGTACATTGCCCAAAGCACAACTAAACAAAGGCGAAAATATGGGTCCACTGCCCATCTCGCATAACCACGCCAATGTTACAAAGTATAATTGTAGTCACGAGGTTAGTTCAAGTAGATGTTTATTTGTAGTTCCAAGATGGTAGTTAAAAGTACATGAGATAATTCAGAGCCCCACCAGGAGCAGCATCTTTGCTGCTCAGCCCACTCTCACCAACTGTCATTCTTCCAGTCCCACAGGCACACCAACATTCCACACAGTCATCAAGCATTCCACGGTTCCATACATACACACAGGCATACTGGCTGAGCAGCAGAAGTGTAAGTACTACAAAAAGTTTGTGTACATCAAGTGTGGATTTATATAGTTGAATACATTACATTCTGCAGTAGCATTTCAAATATTGAATTTTTGTAATGCACAGGTAGATTTAGCGATTTTTCCAAAATTACATGATTTTCAGTCAAGCGGCAATGCCAGTATTCAAACCCGGGTTCCCTAGTTCCAACATCAGCATCTTGGCAGTTGACCACATCTTCTCCTTAAACACTCTGTCTGTCCCATTTGTGCTGGCTATGAATCTATGACCATCTTTAAGTGAATAGATCAGTCGCAGGCTAAACAATTGTCTTTTCTGGTCGATCTACAGGAATATAAAGGAAAAATTAGAGAGAAATATACAACAGCCTGGTGACCTATTATGTGACCTTCATGCTACCACATCATTTGCAATCGTTTCAGATAATCTTGAGGAGTTACTGGTTGCATTTCTTTACCGATTTATGAATTTAGATCAAGTGGGCTTGACTTTCAGTTCAAATTGATCCTTGTGATCCGCGATTCCCTGTTAGAGGAAATTATGGCTCACTTTATAAGTATTTGTCCGCAGGAAGCAGACAATCACAATATGATATTTTTACCATTGTTTAGGAAGTTCCATCATGTGCATAGAATATTACATTTGCTTAACCTTGTAATGTTGTAAAGATGACCATTGCGTTTAGATGATTTTCGTCGCTGTGAGAAATTCGATTGTTGGTTGACTGGAGTGTGAGCCCTGGTCAAGCAACAACCACAATACCTGTAAGGGTGAGTTACAAGCCAATCCTAAGTAATCCTGTGCTGAACCCTCTGGTAGCTTGGTACAGAGCAGTCAGGCTAAACTTAGAGGCAAACACAAATAAAGTGCAAACACCACACAAAAAGGATCCCACACCAAGTTAAAAAAAATAGAAATTTCTTTAACAATTAAAACAAGACCAAAACAACAGAATTAAATCAGTAAAACCAGAGTTATTCAATTATAAATATTTTAGTGAAAATAGCATCAAAAAGAGCAAAGCACCAACTGTGGATTCTGGCAGCGCCAGACCAGGATACGTTCACAAATTTAGGCTGACTGCGATGGAGTGTGAGTCATCCACAGGGGCCCAGTTAGGCCTGCTGAACACAGTACATTAAATCCTGGTTGCGATGATTGTCAGGATCCATGTCGAAGATGCGTCGCACAGCCGAAATGATGCGTCAGTCCCGAGATGGTCGAGACTGCCATGAGAGGGCCTGCATCATCGTTGAGGATCCCATCGACTAGGATTGGGAAGCAAAGTCCGGCGTTGAGGATGCGTTGTGCAGTCGGGTCAATGTGCTGTTCCAAGTAGCTGCAATGCTGTGATGAGGAGTCCGGGGTCATCATCAAGGCTGCCGTCAATGAGAGTTGTGAGGGCCTGCACTGATGATGTTTTTCACAGTGGCAGTTACAGGGGCTTTACGGGCTGTGGCAGCAATGCAGGCCTTTGCAATGGGCAAATCCACGCAGCAGCAGAGATGCTTTGATTTTCTTTGGGTTATGCCAAGCAGCAGAGGAGATGACTCAGTTCCACTGGATCAACAAAGACTGGCAGAGCACCTCAAACCCACGTCCAAGGGTCCAGGGGTGGGGAAGCAACACTTGGCAGGGTAGACTCACAGATGGCAGAGTCCAGGTGGAGATGCAAGGTTGTTAGAACCTGTTGTTTTCCTGTGGCTTCAGATCAAGATGCCAGCCAACTAGCCCTTGGAGCCTCTCTGGGTTCAAGAGATGCAGGTCCAGTCCTTCTTACCCAGTCAGAGAGGAAAGCTGGCAGCAGGTCAGCACAGCAGAGCAGCAGTCTGTCAGAAGGGCAGTCCAGCAGAGTGGCAGTCTTTTGGCAGCACATCCATCCTTCTTCCAGGCAGAGCATCCAGAGGTACAGAAGTGTACTGAAGTGCTGGCGTCTGAGGTCCAGTATTTACACCCAGTTGTGTCTTTGAAGTGGGGAGCAAGTTCTAGAGGCATCCTTTTCAAGTGCACATATGCCCTGTCTTCCTGGCCCGGACTCCAGATCAACTACAGGAGGGATGCAGCCCTCTGTGTGAAGACAACACATAGCCTATTCAAGTGTAGGTGGGGCTAGGTCCAGCTTCTCCCTCCCATCTTGCCAGTGATGGCCCATCTAGTCACACTGCCTCTGAAATAAGCCTGTCTGCTCGTTCCAAGCTACCAAGGGGGTGAGCAGGGGTTGTCTAATGGCGTAACTCCATTACCCTGACTAGAAGCAAGGGTCCACTACTTGAACAAAGGTGCAAACCATTGCCAACTAGAGACACCTATTTCTAACAGGGACCATTAGAGTGTGCTGGATATTCCAGCTCTAAAGAAACAAGGATACCATGAAGAAAATGGTGACACATATGTCACTGGCTGCTTTAAAATTAAACTGAGCGCTAGAGGAAAAAAGGCAGGTGTGTTCCATATGCAAAGTGTCTGCGCTGCATCTGCACTGATTGAGGTAACTTGTACCTGCTTTCCCACAAACACAATGACCGTGTAGTGTAGAATGTTGCTCTCCACATAGACTTCATCGATGGTTCGTCTTAGAACTAAATGCCCAAGCACCTGAGACAGTAGCTTGAGGCATTCCTCTGATAGCATGATTGCCTCTCATTCCTTTTCTGCTTACTACCAGCCTGAACCCATCTAGTTACCGCAGATTGTGCACTCTTCCTGCTGAGAGCCACTGCACCCCACTCGACTTTGTTATGTTCAAGGAAGGCTGTGCCAAGACAACCCTTGACAGTTAATACGCATTATTCTTTGCACTCGGGGCATCCTGGAATATCATGCGCGGTCTGAATAGTAAGCCCAGATCGATGGGTCCCCCGTGACTCTGTCTTTACACACCCCTTCTTGCTGAAATAGGTCTTGGTGTGTTCTTTGTGCTGGAGAGAAGCCTGCAGCCTGCAGTTGGCTGTTAAGGAAGTTTTGAAGTCTAGCATCTGAAGAAGGTGTGAAACAAACAAAACACCTTAAGCCTTTTCTGGTTCATCAAGAAACTAACTCATTCCTTGCTGGATGACTCTGCCCTGAAAGAAAAATAGCCTCCTTGCTAGATAGACCAAGAGAAAAAAGCTAAACAAAAAAAAAGAAAATGTGTTTATGATGAGTCGAGAGTAGTCTAGGTGGAAACTGATCGATTTAAACTGTGAATTTAAATTCTGAAAAGAGAAATCTACTGAAATAATTGATTACACTCAACAGACTGCTTCAAAGACACTGCAAGTGGGGTCACGGGGGATGCTGCAGCACTTCCAAAATAACAATGTGAGAGTTCAGAAAGTGAATGGGTAATAACCATGCCTTTGAATTCTGTTTTTAACTGTCTCAGAGGTCAAATGTTAGGCTCTGTCTTTTGACAAATTGCTGCTTATTCTTTTAACATTGACATTGATGTATACTTTTCTTTTTACCATGGCTAAGTGGTTGTATTCTTTTTTTTTTTTATTTCAGTGGTTGTATTCTATGATGAGAATCGTATGGCAATCTTGCTAAGTGTGAAGGGGAAAGCTGCCGGGTGTTATTATTTTTTCAGACACACAACAAAATGTGAACTTTAGAAATGTTTATAATATATCAACAGTTAGGACAGCACAAACGAAGCCCTTTCTTTGTGATTCTGAAATCTGTTGGAGGCAAATATTTTAATAGGATCAAATCAAATCAATACACTTTACTTAGTGATGCTCTAATGGTAAATATTCACCGAACCCTTGATTTCCGCACATTAACATGTATGCACTGTACAGTTTTATCAGTAAAACTACATGTCTGTGCAAATGTAGGGGCCATTTCAATGGGGAATGCCCCATCTGTAAATGAGAATGAGATACCACAGCATGCTTTAGTAATATATTTGCAACATTGTGCTCCAAAATGCAATACCACTCTCCTGCTGAATGGGCGTGGCTCATTTGCTAGACTTGTTCCTAGCCCAATGATTGCATTTGCACAATCCTTATGACTTCAGTGATGTAACAGTGTTGACACCAACCCCCACTCTGAAAATTATTCCCGCACCACTGAACTGCTTTTGTTCTTTCAAAGAGAAAATATTGTAACATAAATTATTTGAAATTGCACCTAGCAACGGTATTTTTAGATGAAGAAATATTAGAATGTGCAGTGCCAAAGGCTGTTGCTGAAGTAAATGTTACCTAGCTAAAATCATAGATTGTATATGCATAAAATGCTCGCGCTTCAAAAATGTGCTTTACATCTGACAATAGTTAGGCACCATGAACCTGGCACATCTCCTTTGCGTAGCTTAGACTCAGCTGAACGCATTCAAGGGATTACTAGTGGATGATTAGGTTAATGCAAATGAAATGAATGCTCAGAGAGTTATAATTTTATCAATGTTTACAAACAATTTGAAATGCATCGTACGTGCATATCTGCACATTTAACTTGCCCCTCAATGCATTGAGCATAATGGTTGCACCAAGTGTAGAAAAGAGCACCGCCATTGCAAGCAGTCAAGGCGTTTAAGCGTAAGAATATGATTTTAAAGTAAAGTAATTTTTCATGTTCGTAAGAGAGCGGGGAACACTTCTATAACTTCCTAAAACACTGAGGTGCGTATACCCAGGGTTAGGAAAGCAGGTGTAAGTATTGGATGCACCTGAATACAATCCACTAAAGGGAATACCTCCCACTATGTATAATGTTGGGCTAACTTAAGTTATATTATTGTATAGATTTACACAGCTAGGCTATGGGAGAGGGGTCCCAATCTTGATAAGAGCTGTATCTGAACTTGCATACACTTTCCTAATTGAAAGTCTCACAAAGGTTAACAGTCTCAGTAATCTCTCCTTTGGTAATTTGGGGAGAGCGCCAAGGTAATTCTCAAAGAAGATAAGTGAGCTGATAATGTTAAATAAATCCAACCAAACAAAACGCCATGATGAGTACAAAAGACTTGAATGCCATTTAAGTTACATTTAAAAGGTAAGTTTTTAGGAGATCAGTTTGGCCAGATTTTCTTCTCCCAAGCAGTAGAATAAAATTGCTGGTGTAATCTTCTCAGAAGTTAGTACTTTCCTAAAAACATCAGAGAATTTCCCATTGACAACCAACTCTAAATAAGGCTGCAATTGTCCTCCAGAGTGTTGAGGAGAGAAAGAGCACCCTTTGTGTTGGCCTACAAGTGCATTTAGTTGGTTTTATGCTGGTTACCTGTTATAATAAAGCATTCTACGTCCTCATAAAAACATTACAAGTCAAAAAGCAGGCCATTGGATCCAATCTGGAGATTGCATTCAGACAAGACTCCAGAAGGCCGCATTTCATTGCAGGAATCCTCAATAAAAAAGCTCAGAAGACTACTATGGTCCAAAGTAATGCAAGCCTACAAGTGTCCACATCCTGCCAAATTTGGTAGTTGCACCTGACTGTTCTGACTGTCCAGACTCAGACTTGGCTTAGGCCATAGTCTAGTGAGACTAGCCTGGAGGCTGTCTTTGACTAAAGCTTCAGGAGTTCACATGTGGTTTCTGGGAGTCCTTTTAAAGTCCAAGTGCCAGAAATTGGACGAAGTCAAAGAGTAAGGTGTAGTGGGGTGTAGTGGCATGACCTTAAAACTTTGCGAATCAGAGAGTTTCATATAGTGAAGCTGCTTATAAGCCAGGTTCCCTTGATTTGACGTCCCACCAAACTATCCTTGCTTCTTTTTATTTTTCTTGTTTTCCTATTAAATATTTCGCTTTTGATGTAATTTTGATGTGGATCGTGTAGTTCTTTATTTATTTCCCTGTCTGTTGTTTGAGTTGTTCTACAAAACACCTCATGCATTTGCAATAACGATTGTATTTCAGCATATAACAGGATAATGCAGGTATGTTAAGATACTGTATATTGTGACTAGAGGGGAAACTTTTGAACATCACTCATCCAGGTGTAGACTCTCTCCACATTTCCTGTAAAAGTACATGGGATTTCTGTAGCTATTAGAACTTTCTGTTTTGGGTTTCAGGGAGCCTAGAGATGTGCTGGTGATTGGCACCCCAATGGATGGTGACTTACAACCATCCAATAGAACCTGTACCTGTATGTTTTACCCCTAGTCTATTAGTCCCTGTAAGTAATATAACCGTGATTCTTGAAATGGTTTCTTCTCCTCATGGTCTTATTTGTTTAAAGAAATTGTGTGTTAGACCTGACTTCCTTGGCGTGGTTTTCCCCAAACATTTTGACTTCACTCCTATTGTTTTGCTAAATTTGTTTTTTTTGGCATTGGGACTCTGTGCACTTTACCACTGCTGACCAGTGCTAAATTGATTGTGCTCTCTCATGGTACATGGTACAAATGACTTACTCGGAATTGTCACTTTTAATTTATGTGTAAGTCCCTGGTAAATTGACACTGCATGTTTCCAGGACTTGTAATTTTAATGCTATTAGTTGGCCTGCAGAACTTATTGTGACACCCACTTTACAAACATGTCTCAGGCATGTCATTGCAGCCACTGTGCAGTTTAAAACAGCCATTTCGACCTGGCAAAATAAACCTTTTCCCTAGTGTTAGAAATGGAGGTCTCTAGTTGGCAATGGTTTGCACTGCTGTCCAAGTATGGACCCTTCTTTCTAGTCAGGGTAAGGGGGATGCACTTCTAAAATATGCCCTGCTCACCCCCTTGGTAGCTTGGCACAGGCAGGCAGGCATATCTCAGAGGCAGTGTGTAAAGCATTTGTGCACACATACAGTAATACAGTGAAAACACTACAAATAGACACCACACCAATTTAGAAAAATAATTAATCTTTATCTAAACGAAACAAGACCGAAACGACAAAAATCAACAATGTAGTAATAAAAATATGACTTTCAATAGGTAAAAACAAATCTGTTCAAAGCAAATTGCAGAAGTGACTCTTTCAACACAAAGCACCTTGAATGTGTCAAAATCAAAAGCAAGAACAGCCGCAGAGAAGGTGATGCTTTGGTTCCTTACTCCAGGGGAGGTGATGCGTCAGTTCCTTACTGCCACGCAGGAGAGGTGATGCGTTGGTTCCTTACTGAAGGGGAGGTGATGCGTCAGTTTCTTACTGTGTGAGGAGGTGATGCGTCGGTTTCTTACTGCGGCCCCAGCGTCCTTGTAGACTTGGCCCCCCGGTGCGATGCGTGAGGATCGGAGATGCATCGGTTCTCAGTGCGGCAATGGCCGCGGTCCCACGATGTGTTGGTTCTTTCAGCTGCACAGCAAGGCCTGCTTCGCAATCAGTGCAATGATCTCAGGCTTTGTAGATCGGTGCACTCGATGCGCCGTGCAGTGATTTCTCGAGCCACGGACAGGTGCTGCGTCAGTTTCTTCAGCACAACTGCACGATGATGATGCTTGGAAATTCTTCATGCACTGCGGTGATGCATCGAAAACTGTGTGGATGCATCACTTTCCAGCTCCCAACAGCAGGAACAAAATCCAGAGGCCCAGAACAGCAATAGGCACTTCTTGGCAGGTCAGAACTCTCGGGAAGTGAGTTCGGGGGAGCTGGGAGTGAAGTATTTGTATCCCTGAGACTTCAAAACTGGAGGCAAGCTCTACTTCGAGCCCTTGGAGATCTTCCTCAAGCAGGGGAAACAGCACACAGCAAATCCCTTGTCCTTTTCTTGGTAGAAACAGCCACTGCAGGCCAACCCCCCCGACAGCATAGAGCAAAGGGGCAGTACTTCTCAGTTTCTCAATCTCTTCTCCTTGGCAAAGGTTCCTCTTGAATTCCAGAATTGAGGTTTGAAGTATTTTCTATCCCTGAGACTTGTAATAGGAGGTAAGCTCTACTTCAAGCCCTTGGAGAAAACTCTAACAGCCAGATGACGAAAGCAAACTCCAGTCCTTTCCCTGATCAAGACAGAAGCAACCACTGCAGGCCAACCCCAACAGCACACAACACAGGGGCAGTATTCCCCCTCCAGCTTTCCCAGTCCTTCTAACTGCCAGGTTCCTTAGTTCAGCAGTAGTCTAAATTTCATGGGTCTGGGCCACACTTTTTATAGCACAAATTTATTTGTTCTCTCATGGCAGAGAAGCTCTTTGCCCAGCCAAAACCAGTTATTTCCCCTCTCTCTGTTGCAGCTACCCGGCAGGAGATGGAGACAGCATTGTGTAAGGAAGACTGGGCCTATTCAGGTGCAAAGGAAATCTCCTCCCACCACTCTTAATGCAGACCGGGCATAGTCAGGTTCTAGTGAGAACTCCTCCCCTACTCTGAATGCAGCCCAGGTCTATTCAGCCCAGCCCTGACTCATTCAGGAAAGGCAGGACACACATCAACCCAGTCCCCACCTCCCGGTAGCTGTCTGAGACAGTGCACTACCCCAGCCCCTGTCACTCCAAAGCCAGACAGTCAATACACAAACCAGCAGAGGAATATAGGATAGCTAAGCAATAAAATACCCACTTTCTAAAAGTGGTATTTTCAAAAAAACAATATAAATATGATCTTTTCTAAAAGATGCGTTATTATATTCTGAATTCAGGCATACTAAACTCCAACTCTCTATCTTGTCCCAATGCAAAGTTATATTTATAAGATGTTATAAATAAACTCCCATTCTATCTTATGGGACAGATAGCCTTTCAATATTGAAAAACGAAATGGGCAGTATTTCACTATCAGGACATGCCACACACATCAGGACATGCCCTACCTTTCACATACACTGCTCCCTGCCCACAGGGGTAGCTTAGGCCTACCTTAGGTGTGACTGACATGTAAGAAAAGGGATGGTTGGGGCCTGGCAAGTGGGTGCACTTGCCAGTCTAACATGGCAGTAACACACTGCGCACAGACCCTGCAGTGGCAGGTCTGTGTTACATTTACAGGCTACTTATGTGGGGGGCACAATCAGTGCTGCAGGCCTACTAGCAGCATTTGATTTACAGGCCCTGGGCGTACACAGTTCACACTGTACTATGGACTTACCAGCAAATCAAATATGCCAAGCATTGTATCACCGATCCATAAACACAATTTACAGGGAGAGCATATGCGGCTTAGCACTGATCAGCAGTGGTAAAGTGCCCAGAGTCATAAAACCAACAAAACAGGGTCCAAAACAGGAGGCCAATGAGCAAGTCTGGGGATAAACTCACTGGAAAAAAACAGGTCTAACACCTAGTCTAAACCTTCCTTTTTATTACATAGAAATCACCTTTAGGGTAGGCTTTAAACAGCCCCGATGGCTGGGTGTAGAGTATTTAAAAAGGTGGGCATGTACTTTTACGTTTTACAGGTCTTAGTTGAAAAGCCCTTAAACTCACTTTTCACTTCTGCATGGCCTGCTTTTCCCATAGGATAGCATTGAGTTACCATATTACATTTATTAAGTGATGACATTTGCTTGGGGATAAGGAGATATATCCTGTTTGGTCTCTAATAAATTGTAATTTAACACCCTCTTTTATGGTAAAGTTGGATTTTAAGTCACAGTTCTGGAAATGCCACTTTTAGAAAGTTATTTTAATAGACAAGGGAACCCAAAGGTATAAAAGGGACCATGGGTACAAGTATTTATAAAGGAACAAAGGGTCCCTTATTGCAGAATATCACTATGCATAAGCCATACAGGAAAAATGTATTCTATGTCAGAAATTCCAATGTACATGTATTTCTTCAATCATATAAGGCAAACAGAATAAGTAAAAGTGGGGAGCAACAAAAAGAACATGAAATAAAACTTTCAAAGCGTAGACATTTTCTAGTAGATTCCTGTTATCAGTACAGAGATAGGTATCAATATTCCAAGCCATGGTCATCTTAATGACTTTGTG
This sequence comes from Lissotriton helveticus, assembly GCF_964261635.1. Classification (NCBI taxonomy): domain Eukaryota; kingdom Metazoa; phylum Chordata; class Amphibia; order Caudata; family Salamandridae; genus Lissotriton; species Lissotriton helveticus. The sequence goes on along the minus strand of NC_136068.1, from coordinate 868,956,231 downwards.
GACCCTGGGCCTGTACGTATTTTGGGGGCCCCTGTTCTGAACAGCTTTGAATTTATGATCAAGTTTCAGCTCTTGCATGCTGGATTGGCCAGTTCATGGACAGTGCACAGGCAGACTTGTCCAAATTCTAAAAGTATTTACATCAAATATTCAGGGATAGCGATGTGTGTTTTCAATATTGTAACGCAGCAGCTCACTAATATTATTGCAAATAATCTCTGTGATACTCTTCCATTTCTCACATTTGAGGTCCCCTTTTGATCTAAAAGAACCTTTTTTAGGGGTATTGCAAGACACATAAAACACAACATTTCTCTGCAAAATGTATGTATTTGACTCTCGCACATCAAAAATAAATTAAGGAAAAACGGTGTTTAAAACAATCTGTCTAAGACCACCAGGGCAGGTATCTCTGCAGAACAGAGCTGGTTCTATCGGGGGAGGGGGGCGGAAAGGCTGGGGCCCTGGGCCAGGGCCCACTTTGCTCATGCCTTAAAACGTATCTGTTCTAAACCAGCAAGAGCGATGCTCTCTTTTACACATGAAAGATAGTGCTGCCTCTCGAAAGGGAGGGAATCCTCTGTATGATGTGCTGTGCTTTTTGCATAGCATAACAAATGCATTTCCGCAGCACAGTCTGTTGGTACTTTTCGTTTAGGACCCTGGTCATTGGCTGCCTTGCTGGGCTGTGCGCGATTGAGGCTTTTAGAGGTCAGCGTTTCTCTGCTTTTGCCCATATTTTCCTTTCTTACCCTGAGAAGATTCTAACTTTGCCAACTTGCTGCTTCGTGTGCTACTCGTGTCTGTGTATGTTGTGGCATGTGCTGCCAGCCTTTAAAGCTGTAGTTTGGTCTACCAACCAAGTGCAAGCATGTGCTAGTTTGATATGCCACTGTCCCGTGGTTCCTTGATGGCCCAGAGTAATTCACAATTGTTTGTGTATTCTTTGCAGCTTTGTTTCAGGATTTGCATTCAAGTAGTGTTCTCACTACTGTGAGGGTGTGCTTGACCAGCACCAGTGAGCACTGTGTCCTCCAAAGATTGTGGGTGCTTTAGGGCGTGAGACTCTGCCTGTTTCACTCCAAGCTTTCTGCAAGACCAAAAGCCAGTAGCAACAAGCTGTCAGTCTTGAGCACTCAGGCCACAAACCAAGAAGCACGCAGATGTCTTACCTTATGGCAGACCCTCTTCCAAGTAGTTACAATCCTCCAAAACCTATGTTGAATGGGCTGTTGTCCTGGTTCCAGTGCTTAATTTGAGCCAGTGGCTCAGCACCTAATCATCAACACTGGTACTTTTCATGAGCACCAGTTAAGAGCACAATCATTTATAGTAGGCATGGGGAAATTAAGTGATTTGCCCAGAAGCCAACCCAAAGACTAGAATCTGGTTACCCACCTCCGAAGTCAGCAGCTCTGGCCATTACGCCACATCTCCTCTCCACTTTCATGGCTAGTAGCTGTTTCTGTTTTAAGCAGCGCTATCATGACAAATGGGCTGGTGCAGTCTACCTCCTGACGAGAGCCCCGGCACATTTTTTTTTTTTACAAATAACCCCTCCCTGGTTAACGAGGCTTGTGAAAAGAAAAGATAAGAATATATCCTACCCTCAGAGTTTTGTAAATGCTTCCTCTGGTCTGAATCTTAGGATGAAAAACTAGCATAATGTAACAGTTTGTTTAAAAATATATAAATATATATATACACACTAGATATACAGTCACCGACATGGCATGTTTCTCCATGCATTTGTATAACACGTTGTCATCCTACTGCACATTAAATTGCCGGCAGCTTAGAACGATTCTATTTGATATAATGGGGCTCATCCCGACTGAAAGAGAGCTTGTGCAAACCACATGTAATGGAGTTAGAAGGAAAATATTCCTGTAATAGAAATGTCTTCTATTGAAAGGCGCACATTTGGACATCGAAACCGTGCCCTTTGGAAGGAGCGTTCCTGTAAATGGATGGTTGTCAGCCCGCCAAAACAGGTGTATTCAAGGATTTCAAAGCGCGAGCGCCAGAAAACGCCTGTGGATTCTCTCCACAGCTCGCTTTGTACATTTTTGCTTTGAATGCAAATGGTTCTGACCTAGGGCTGTGTAAAACATTTTTAATTTGCAGGCATATCGCTAAAAACATTTTTTTTCGACAGTGACAGCCAGACTGAAGCTGTGTACGAGCATTTAATGGGCAAAAGCATCTATTTTAAGAAAGTGCGGAACGGAAGGCAGGACTTGTTAAGAGAAAAAAAAGTGTGACCGCGCACCGAGCGGGAGGACCCTGCCGTCGCGAGGCAATAAATACATCGCTCGTTGTGTATAAATTCACTGCAACAGCCTCAGTAAAGTTATCTGCCTGCACATATTTTTCTTAGAGTTGCAAAGATACAACGTGTCTGGTGGTCTTTCGAAGGAGACGAGGCACATTCATTTGTTCACTTTTTTCGAATCCGAGTAATTAGTACCTCACAGCGAGATGTGTTTATTTATTTAAATTTGTGGTTGTCTGTAGTCTGAACCAAATCACGGAGGCCACCAGAACATTGTGCAGAGGTGAAAAGAAAGGAAAATTGATTAGACAACGTAGATCCTACTGTTTGTGTCATAGATGAGTAATGGGGGGAGGCAGTGGGTGACTGGTCGTCCAAATCTTGTATGATAGGAGATTGTAGTGGGGGAGTGGACGTCCACATCTGGGTGGGTGCAGACTCACATTATGATTCCGCTCTTCAGATCAGAGGAGTCCTACACCCATGACTGGAAATTGATGGTGTTGACAAGGGAAGACCACTGAGTCAGGGCACAGGAGAGCACCTGGGCAGGAGGTTGCTCAGGTGTTACCGCTTAATCACTAGACCAGTGACACCTGGTAATATTTTAAGGTGGCGGGGCGTAAGTACTGAACCTGACCGTGACCAAGAGAGGACGCGAATCATGCAAATTTACCTTTATTCAGGTGGGTTGGGGGCAGGGCAGAGAAGGTTCTCCACCTAGGAAAAATACTAAAAAATAGTGCATTTTACAGTTCAAATTGACAGAGAAATGAGAGTAGCCATAGTTTATGATTTGATTGTATTTTCTTGGGTACATTCTACTCTCCATTAAAATTGATAACATGCAACAGAATCAAATGGCACTACAATCATAAACATTATGAAGGAAGTTAAGATAAGAGGTGTTAGAACCGGGGTCTCTAGTTGGCCAGGGTATGTACCCTAGTCCAAGTAGGGACCACCGCTTCCGACCGGGTAGCCTGGCGCAGAGCGGGAAGGCTTAACTTCAGAGGCAATGTGTAAAGTATTTGCGCAACACACTCCAACAGCGACACAGTAAAAACACTCACAAAAGGACACCACACCAGTTGTTTATAAAAATATAAAATATCTTTATCTAAGCTTCAGGCAAGATCAATCATCAAATAAATGCAGTTGCAGGCAAGATCAATAATAAGATAAATCCAGGTTCCAGGCAAGAGCAAGAAGCAATCATAATGAACCTAGTTCCCAGGCCAGATCAATAAAAAAAAGGATTTCAGTTTCCCAGCAAGATCAATAACCAATAAGAATGAATCCAGTTCCCAGGTCTGATCAAATCACCAAGAGCTCATGTGTGCCAAGGGCTCCTGCTGGTAATGTCTTTCTCACAGTGTCCTTGGATGGCAAAAGTTCACTTGAGGTAGGTTCGTATGGTCAAAACTCACTGGGGGAAGGTTCTTAGGCCAAAGTTCTCTCTTAGCGTAATAAGTGTGCCACTCATAGAAATGATGCTCCCAGCGTAGGAAGTGCGGCTGCTCAGGCGCTGCTGGTAATGCTAAAAAATGCCCCAGTGTCAATTACCAAGTAATTAGGCCCGTGTAGGCCGGTCAGTGAAGGACAGTTCCCAGCCAAGCACAAGCTCACACTCCAGGTACCCGGCCAACCCGCACCCCGCCCCCTCGCAGCAGCCTGGTTGCACTGAGGCGTTACCTGGGGTGGTGGTTGCGGGCGCGGGTGCGAGGCTCCTCTCCCTTTGTGGCCTCAGGCTCAGCAGGCGCTGTACGGATGGGGGTCACAGCCACACAGCGCTCCTTTAGCACAGCGCTTAACAGTGCCTCCAAGTCCGGGGCAACAACGGAACCTCCTGCCACACAGCGCTTCACTTCTCAGCGCTACACAGCGCGCTCCGGTCCCAGTGGCGGTGACCTCAGGGCCAGTTTCAGTCGGCTTGCGCCAGAAGCAGAGGCAATCACAGAGCCCTCGGGAGGATCACGGGGCAAGCAGTGCTGAGGGCAGGCACAGCGTTGCAGGACAAATCTTGAGAGTGTTGTTGCTGTTCCAAAGGGCAGTCTTTAAAATGCTGTGGTCCAAGGACAGGTTGTTTCCTTTAGCTTAAACAGGGTGCAGTCCCAAAGAGGCAATCTTTAAAAGGTTGAAGACTCTTTAAAATGTGGTTCAAAGAAAAGTAGTTCCTTTTGGATGTTGTGGAGACACTCTGGTGGTGATGTTGCAGTCTCCCATGCAGGGCAGGATCAGCAGACAGTGGGGCAGCAGTTCCTTGGAGCTGTCAGCCTCCTTCCCAGTGGCAATCCTCTTGCGCAGCAGCCCTCACTCCAGCAGGGATTCTTCCAGGTCCAGCAGTGTAACAAGAATGTGAGGCCAGGACCCTCCCTTATATATTCTACAGTCCAGGGGCTGGAAAGTGGTGGAGGTCTCTGGAAGGGTCTGGGGGCAGGGGCTTCTGGAAGAGTCCAGGGAGTTCTGGTATGTTCCCTGCCTTCCCTGACCTAGCTGTCACATTGACGAAAGACAGGCTGTTAAGGCTACAGTGGGCAGCCCATCACAGCTCATCCCGGGGAAGAAGGTGTGAATCACCACTCCCACCTCCCAACCCAGGCAGGCTATCAGTATGCAGAGGGGAGGGGGGAGTCTGCAGAGCCTAATCTAAGTGTAGGCAGGAAAAGGTCCCCTTTATAAAAGTGGGATCCCTAGCGTAGTAATGCCCAGACCCTATATATCATTGGAAAGGGTTCCCCGCCCCGAGTCCAACAAGACCAAACATGACAGGCTTATTAGGTCCCTGTCAGAAGTTATCCCAAAAGGGGAGGTTCCCCATGTTAGCCTATGGAGGATTAAGCCTTACTGCGGTGGCAGTGGCTTGTGGCAGATATGCCAGCCTCACAAGGTTTTAGGGAAGAGCACCTGCACCTCAGCACTGTTTAGCAGTGGTGAGGGCCCAGAGTCCTAAGTCCAACAAAAGGTAAGGTAAAAATGGGAGGCAAAAGGGCAAAAAGGTAGGGGAAGACCACCCTAATGCTGACAGGTCCAACAAGAGGTAATGTTGGAGTGCTCAGCAGTTCTTTAACGCCCTCCCCACCAGCCAGAAAGGCTCCAGAGATGCTGTAGAATGACAGGAATAGCAAGCTACCTACCTGCTTCAGCAGGTCACAAGGCAGTGGTTGACTGGGAAGTGGTGGAAGTGCCATGCTTGGTTTTGCTTCCGCTCAGGCTCACAAGGTATGCAGCAGGCAGGGCAGCCATCAGCACAATAGGATGTCTTTGTGTGACAGTTGAGAACCAGATTGGGAAGCAACCATGTGCACATGCACTTGGTTCCGTTTAGAAACACGGTGATGTCCTTCCTCTGTGGCTATACACCTCCCATAAAGACGGCCATATTAACATGGACCTGTCCTTAGTTGTCTTCAATGGCAATGTCATGGTGAGAGAACCATACCTAAGTCCACCTACAGAAACAAAGATTACCATCAATGAATATTTACTATTTCCATGATTTATGAATTACAGAAATCATATATATATATATATATATATATATATATATATATATATATATATATATATATATATATATATATATATATATATATATATATATATATATATATATATATATATATATATATATATATATATATATATATATATATATATATATATATAAATAAATAATCACACACGGACAAATGGAAAAACCTAACTAGTATGTGCTGTGTTTTAATGAACTGGATGTAAGCAACCTTTATTTAGTTTAATATTTTAATTTTTAATAGTGGCCATTCGCAAACTGAGATCTGATTCCTTCTCACCCTGGAAATGGTCTCAGATTTGTACTCAGTATCCCATTCCCCACACCCGCAAATTTAGTACAGGTGTGAGCGATGAGTTTTCCCATAGAGAAAATGTTTTCCACAGTTAAACAAATGTGCATTTCCACAGAAGGCGCTATTCCCCCTGAGAAGAATTCTACACTACGCTGAATTCCCCATAGGGGGAACAGGTCTCTGTGAGACATATCACAAGTCATTCACAATAACATGCCTGGAAACATGTGTGACGCACAGTTCCATATAATGTAAGGTCCCCACTAGCAGGATGGGGTTCTACTTTCAAAAGATGCTTTGATTTCACCACCAGTTGTCTGGATCAGCTCATGAAACCCCTCATCTCCCAGCTATGTTTAGAAGAAGTTGGATCACATGGCTGGACAAGCCTGTTGATGTGACAGGCGGTTCACCTCAGGCCACGCTTCACCTTTACATCCATTTTCACTGACTAATTAAACATTCAGTCAAGCCTGATTTTAAACAAACTGAAACAGACATGCAGGAGCAGCACAGCCAAAAATGACTAGCATCAAACTGACCTACAAAACAAGCATTGTCTCAAGAATCAAAAAAATTGTTGCGTTCTCAATTATCACACATAGAGGAGAATCGGGGACAGCAAAACAAACTTCAAATGCACGTGAAGACATTGTTGTAATTAAATAAATATCGCACAGTCAAATTTACTAAATTCATAGCCCTGTTTTGATACTCTTACTTACAGAAAGCAGAAGAAAGCTCCTGTCAATGTCATCCCATGAAAGTTATTTCTTCACTTTCTGAAGTTTAGTTCATGAAAGTAGGAAAAATAGGCACATTTTAGGGAAAAGAGGATTGTAAAAATGGTAGTCCTGTTCAAGTAACACAAGACACAAACCAGGCAGTTCTGCCTGAAGCCTCTCCTATCTGGGATCATACCACGGTATGTTTCACTCTACCACAGATTAATTTTCACCTCTTTGTTATTATCTTCGCAACCAGATAGCCGTGGTTGGCATTTTGTGCTGCTATTTTACACTTTAGGATTTAAAAATGAATGACTCCAGATTTACTCATTGGATTTTTGTGTTAATTATTAAATGTACTCTATGTTTCTGACTTGGTGAGGGATCCTTTTTGTGTGCGTTTTTCACGTTATTACTGTTTGAAGTGTTGCACAAATACTTTATACATTGCATCTAAGTAAAGCCCTACTGCTGTGTGCCAAGCTACCAGAAGGTTGAGCACAGGTCAATTTGGGTTTGGCTTGTGCCTCACCCTGACAAGGATCATGGCTGCTGTTTCACCAGGGCTCACACCACAGTCAACCAACAGCCCAATTTCTCACGTTAATATACTCAAAGCTAATTTTGAAATAGTAGATATTTTTATTTAATGAAGTCAACTATACTCATTCTCTGAACCTCAGAGTCAGTGAAGGTAGGTTTTCAGCATGTGATTTGCAGTTGCACACAAGTCCTGCAGTCTGTGCTTTCTCTAATAAGCCATTTAAACAGCATTATTTACAGGGTGAAAAACTTGTTTGCCTGTAACAGTGGTTAACATTCTCTTTTCCCCAGAAGAACAAACGTCACCATGTATAAATGTTATCTTAGGAAGTGGATTCTTTGCCAAGGCAATAGAGACAAGCAAAGTACAGAAAAGACATTAATCTGGTTTGTTCAGTGTTGCAGTTTACCTAACAGTGACCACATTGCTTGAGAAGGGGCTGTGGAAGGTTGGTATTAGAAAGCATGAAGTGGTATTGTCGTTTAGTAGAAAGACTTCAATTGCCCACTGGGGATAGCTAAAAGTTATACCCAATAGGTAGTGAGTGTGCGGGAATTCTCGAAGGAAAGCCCATGACTTGCACTCTGTACTCACTAGGCGTAGCCGAAGAGTGCATTTGTTTTACATTGGGGTGGGGTCCTGAGCACAGGGTTGGTGGCCAAAGATTTCACTCTGCAGGAAGTACCTACTGGTCACTGCCCTAAGTGAAATTACTGGAGTTTAGGTATTTTGTGAAGGGTCTAGCCAAAGTCCACACCTAGCACTATGGCCAGGGGCACTGGGCTTGGCAAAGCATATAATAACATTTTATTTTTTTTAAATAACGTTAAATTAAAGATTGTAATGGTTACATTGTAAGATCATTTTTCCTTGATAGTATTGAAAGCAAAACAGAAACAAATCCCAGAAAACTGTCAGTTGACTTGAGTTGAAGGAATATTGTGCTCATGTTACAATTAAACTACACAGTCCTAACTTCCTCCAGGGCGGTGCTTCAGACTTCAAACATTTTATGTTTTTTAAAACATATACGACTAGCTGCCGTTCACTTTAGACTTTCATTTATTTCCAAGATGTCGTTGCCAGTCCAATCCTGGCTTCCTTTTTCAGTTTTTTGGATCATCACGGCTTCCTCTTACCTGCAACATCTAAAAAAAAAAGCAACAGAAATAAAACAAAAAATGCAATTAATGTAGCTGGCCGACACCACTGGGTCTTTAATGATTAAAATATTCTTAAAATTCCCAGTGGTGTGCAAAGTCCACAGCCTCATATGTACCAATTATAGACATATGCCTAGAGCAACATCTTGGTGAGAGCAGGATCCTCGTTTGCACAGCGTGACATTCTGCGCAGTCTGCTTCCCACAACCAAGGTCAGAATAAGTGATATTTCAGAAGATACAAGAGTATAATTATTGCAGGGCACTTATTTTTAATATTCAGCTTTCTGAGCTTCAAACAGATGTTGTAACCCATCGGAATTTGCGGAGCTACTGGAATCTGCAGTAGTTCTACACTGAAAATTTTGCATGCCATGGTTTGTTTTTGTTGTTTTTTTCATGTTCATTTGGACAGGGATTTCTCTTTTGTTTATTTTGTTGTTATAGGGAATTCAGTAGCAATGTTCCTCCCCATGATTATTTTCTTTCTTATGTTGCTCCTTAACTTTATATTTTAGACCTGCCTGAGTTTACTCCACTTCTTCGGCTCAGTGGTCCATATTCTTTGGTTAACTACATACTCATGCAACTGCCAGCATGTCAAGATGGGGCAATGTTTACCATGAATTAATATATTTTTCTGATACAAATGAACGTGATTGCTTTCGAGCTATAAGCGTGGTTCTGTCTTCTTTGACGTCTCTGAGTATTGAAGGTTTAGAACAGGGGCTGCCCCTCCACTAAGGCGAAGGAGTGTCGCCCCACAGGAGAAATAAAATTATAATAGCACTTTTTTATTATCATTTTATTTTTCAGTACTGGCTCTGTAGGTGTGGTGCGAGGATGGGCTACCCAAAGAAGAAGGGGAGGAGTGGTGGGTACTTTCTAAGTGTGCATGAAGGTATGGCCGGCCATCTTGGGCCGGCCACACAGACATGCTCACTTAGCATGCTCTACTCCCAGCTGTATCGTACAGCCAGGTGGAAAACATGGACAGGCTTCCTCTGTCTGTCTGAGCGCTGAACCAGGCTGCTCAGACCAATCACAACGATGTTGTCATGCTGTTGACAGCAGCTTTGTGATTGGCTTAGGGGATTCTGGGAGCCTGTGTGCTTCCTGCATCGCCTGAAGAAGACGGAGGAAAGGCGGCGGCTGGCAAGTAAGTAAAATTTTCTTTCTGGTTTTTTTTCCTTTACTTTTTAATTTTTTTTAACCTTCCTCTCCCCGTCTCACCACTATTGCCACGTATCACCACTACTGCTTTAGAAAGTGTTCTTCTGAACCTGAAAAAAGTGGGGCCACCCCATCCTCGTTCTTCCCTTTAACCAGGCCCGGACTGGCCATTGCGGGCACCGGGCAATCCCCCGGTGCGCCGCAAGGGTGGGGGCCGGTTTTGGGCCCAGGGGGCCGTTTTTGTTACAGGGCCGTTTTTGCAGCATAGCTGCAAAAGCGGCCCTGTAAAAAAATCGGCCGAAAACCGGCCCAACAAAGAGCTCGATCGCACCCCAAGGGGGCCGGCAGAGCACTTTGCCAGGGCCGGTTTTGATTCTCAGTCCGGCCCTGCCTTTAACTCAAACAAGGATTGGCATGGCTATTCATAGGTGGGAACTGAATAGCTTGCGTAGTCTGAAAGTCCAGTTGTTATGGATTGCCACAACTACCATTCTTTAAATCCCTGAGGATTTCAACGCCACAGAAAATCAAATCTTAAGTGTAATGGTAAATTCTGCCCAGTCTGAAAAGAAAGTAAAGGACTCAATGTATAAATGTTAGGCTCCAATATTAAAAGCTTCCTCTTGGATCCTCATTGGGAGAGAGGGGTGGTTAATTGTACTATATGCAGTAATTGCCATTACTGCATATCGTAGTTATGATTTTTATATCAGCAGGACAAACCTGCCAATATTTATTGGTGACAAAATATCTGGTATTACTGGAACATGCAGATTGTTTGTGCAGAAATCACCATAAATAAGCATGTTATTCCCCCAAACCTCCTGATTGTGGGGTATTTATCGCACCCAATGATTTCCGACTCAGCGGAATCTGATTTTATCAAGTGTGGTAATAGCACATCAATTAATAGGCTACTCGTGAAGATTGCTAAAGTATCTAAGTGTGAAGATAAGGTCCTCTATGAGAGAAATGAGGAAGATCTGCTGATTGTGGTTCTTGGAAACCCAGACCCCAGCATCTGGCCTTCCAGTTCTCTGGGCTTGCGAGTGCTAAACACCATAGACACCGGTTAGCCCAGATCATTCCTCATAACCAGAAATGGACTACATCTTTAATTAAGCCTTAGTGATTTCCAAAGCCATCTTGGCCTCTTACACGCTAACTTCCTGCTGCTTTATGCAGCATCACCTAAATGCCCATCCCTGTGTCTAAGGAGGAAAGTGATTGAGTGAGTTTTTGACCACCTTTAAACACTGCATCTTTATGGCTTTGTTAGCAAGCTGCAATTTATTTGGAACCTGCTGTTTTTTGCTTTATTTCTGTGCTTCAACTTTGTGATATTCGCGTTTTAATTAAACGTAGCTCCAGGTAAATTGCCTATTTCACCTCTCCCCTGCGTTGAATCGCGCCCCTCCTTTGGCTGTCCATTACTTCTGAAGATTTGCTCTCAGTCTTCACCTAAAGCAATCGAGGGGACCTGTAAGAATCCATTGGTTTCTCTCTCTGTGCTTAACTGTTTCAGACTGCTTTGACAGAGGTGTTGGTTCACTGCACACTTACCATTCCAAGCCCTCGCTCTTGACTGAAGGCTGGAGTATTTCACAGATATCAGAATCTGCCTCCCTCCCTTCGACTCCCAGACTTAAAGGAACAAAGTTAATAAGCTGCAAAGAAACACACTCAACCTTCAGAGGGGGAAAAGACCTTCATAGAGGAGCTCACTTGCTGAAGTTATGGAAATGATTCACATTTGCAAGGCATATCTATTATCCCACTGACACCTATTTATTACCGCTATATTTATGGAAATGTGAAAATTTGTATGCACATTTTAAATTACCATTGTGCTTCTTGATGAATATGAGCCAAGGTTTTCCTCTTAATTGTGTATCAGGCCAACGTGCTGCTGAATCGTGCTCTGAGCTCTATGGCCAGCATCATTATTGATTATCCATCACGACGACCTCGTTTTATTACAACATGGAGGCCTGCGGGTTGTATACCTGCATAGTTCATTATTGCAAAAATCCGCACGCGCTGTTTGAAATTTCGAAGTCAGCTTCGATCCTTTGCCTCAAGATGGCTCGCCAAAAAGTGACCCCTTCGCATTTAAAATCGAAGCTACAGGTTAAATACTTCAGACAATATTATGCCGTCAACATTGATTTCTTTGTTGAGTGACCAGAGGGGTGCTTTTGTGGCAGGCATGTTAAGAGGACTGACAGCCAATGGAATCTAAGGGCAGGCCCTGCATTGACAAGAGCCTGCTCTGCTGCTGAAGGACATGCTGGTTTAGCTGATAAAGGAACCGACCTCATTGACTTGTTCCTAGACAGTGCAGCCAGCAGAGTTATTCGTGTGCAGAGACACAGTTTCCCCACCTCTGTTTTAATGAAGATGGGTAAAGCATATTATCCTGGGTACAGATTCCAGGCCTGCCAATTTACACGGTGCTGCTGTGTGACACGCCTTTTCACACCTCTTACATGGCAACCCGGGAAAGAGGCACCATCGCCCGATGAGCTGGAGACCCCTGTATGGAATACGTTTATCAGGTCAGCGGTAAATGCTCTGTGCAATGGGGCTCCAAATGAATCCTTCCTGGGCATGGGAGGAGGCTGTATATGAGTTCCTTCTTGTTGTGGCGGGCGTGGTGTCCAGGATAAGCAGGGCATCCCAAGACCCATTTATTATTATTATTAAATGAGATTTGTAGAGCGCACTGACACCGTGAGTTTCCTGGCGCTATGGGACATCAAATTCCGGGACTGAGGTAAAGTGCATTTGTCGCTTCCCCGCCCCTCCCTTGCTAAAACCACGTCTCCCCACCTCTGTATGATCACATGGTGAAGATCATCTTAATGTTGGCAGGTCTGAGATTCATAAAATACATCTGAGAGCTTGGAATATCTGCTGAAAGTCTGCTATTTGCCTTTCATTCTTGCTAAGGCCAGGATCAAAATGTGTGCTTGCGTACTGGACAAGTAACAGGCATATCTCTCGTCATTCGTTCTTTAGTTTGACAGTAATGGCTGGTGTCAGATAAAAATGGTGGGCAGCGCGGGAGGGGGCAGTATCAAACAAACAAAAAAACATTTACCTAATGCTCAGAGCTCTTCTCCTCCCCGCTCTCCTGCTCTGCTGGGCGCAGGCTCTCAGACTCCCCTGCGGCCAATCCTGGCACTCCTCTCACCATGAGAGCAGCGTCTAGATTGGGTGGAGCACACTGGTTTTGTGCTCCATCGGGAGCTGGAAGCCTGTGCCTGCTTGTCTCTCCACCCAGCAAGGCAGCTGGTTTGGAGAGAAGTCAACGCCATGATGGTTTGGCTGTCACGTGCACTGACTGCAGTCCCGAACACTCCCCCTGCTGCAGTGCTGGGGCCCCGCCCACAAGACTCGGACAGAATTAAAATAAAATAATAATCATTTTATTTTTCATCTGCCTCTGTGGGCGGTGGGTGGTGTTCCTCCACCATACTGGAGATCTGCGGCTGCAGTATGAGATGTTGAGGGATGTGCACTGGCCAAACATCACACTCCAATGCCCTTCATGCATTGGCTCATAGTTGGTGTAGAAGAATGCATGCTCTTGTTCCAAAATTGGAAGGCCAATATACTCAAATGATAATTGCAATTATGAAACCTGGAGTAAAGGTTATGTTTCTACCCCAAGCTTATCAGCAGAAATTAAATTCAGTGCATTGACTTCTGCAGCACCTTACGGTCATACTCCTTGGGTTACGTGAGTAAAGGACTGGAAGTGTTCTGACATCAGCAGACAGGTCACTCTACTCACATAGCTCATGGTGACCCATACATGTTTAACCATGCACCCACTGCCCTGAGATGTGTGTTGTCTTGGCTGTGCTCACCAGCTGGCCCTCCCTCTGCCTACATGTTGAGTTTATAAAATGGGACTTATTCGGCCAGAAAAAAAACTGTTCATTTGCAGTAATGTGATCACCTACAAATGTGGTGACATATTTTGTAAATCAAGCCCGTTTTTTTTAGTTTAACTCCTAAAATATTTCTATATAATTTTGTATGTTTTCATATTAACCAACTATTAGGTACTGTGTGGTGTTGATCACAGACTTCTTTTCAATATTCCATTGGGACATCCAAGTCTACAGTGCTTATTTGGCCTTTTCTGGTGTTTGACATTCAGTGCATTGAATACAAACATAAATATAATAGATCAATGAATAAAATTGATCTGAAGCTTTGCAATCTTAGTTGGATATCACGAGCCACCCCTTACCAGGGATCAAAGCTATACAGAAATCATTATTCAACAGTGGAACACTTGAACTCATTGTAAATGTCATACACCAATCTATATGCCTAATGTTCACTGGGTTGTTAAACAGTGAGTTTCTTGCCTTTCACTTCTGTTGGAATACGGTGACAGGAAGCGTCGAACTGAAGAGGGCGGTACAATGGCGTAACACAAAAGGGTGAAACTCCCCTTGAAATGTTAGGAGTGACCCCTGCCACTCTCATATCTCACAGATATCGAGAGGCCTTGGGTTCACTGAGTGACCCCCGAAGACTGGGGACCCCCTTGTGCCACAAGGGCTTCAGGGGCTTGTGTTACTCCCATGAGAAGGTACTAAGAAGCAATACATAGACCTAAAACATTTACATGAAATGTGAACCATTGACATATTTCTGTTAGGATAGCCAATGAAGACGTGGTGTTTAATGCCCAATGTTTGGCCTGCCATTTTTGCAGGCTTATTGCCAAACCTTTTGCCTTCCTTCTGTATTTTTCCGACTGTTTTAACTGGTTTTAGGAATCTGGGCATTTTACCACTGCTGACCAGTGCTAAAGTGCAAGTGCTCCCTGTGTAAATTGTATTGGTGATTGGTTTATCTGTGATTGGCAGATTTGATTTACTAATAAGTCTCTAGTAAAGTGCATCTGGTGTGCCCAAGGCCTGTAAATTCGATGATGCTAGTGGGCCTGCAACACTGAGTGTGCCATCCACATGAGTAGCCCTGCAAACATGTCTCAGGCAGTGGCGGCACCTCCACTATGGCGGAGGAGTGTCGTCCCCCCTGCCAGCAGACAGAAAAATGGAAAATAAAATGATAATGAACCTGGATTATTATTGTTTTCTTTTTCTTTTTAGCGTCGTCTAGGGGGCGGAGCCATGATGATGATAGGCGGAGGGGGAGTTGTAGGTGTAGTGGTTTTCAGTGCCCATAACGGTTTGGCAGGTCGTCTCTGGCTGGCCATACCATCATGCGTACTGAAGCTCCTTCCAACCCGAGTTGCATTGCTGGGTTGGAGAAAGCAGGCACAGGCTCCCAGTCTACCTGGGAGCCCAAATCCACAGCACCCAGGCCAATCCTGACACTGCTTTCATGAAGCATCAGGATTGGCCCAGGGGGACTCTGGGAGCCTCTACCTGAAATGCACACTGACTGAGCCAGAAAGGAGCATCAAAGCATCAAACAGGTAAGTTCTTTTATTATTATTTTTGTTTTTGTTGTCCTTCCATGGTCCCTCCCTCTCCCTCTGCCCTGCCACTATGAACAGACACCGGCCGCTACTGGTATCAGGCCTGCCAATACAGTGTCTGTGAGTGCAGTTTAGACCGCCATTTCGACCTGGCAAATGAACTCACTTGCCAGGCCCAAACCTTCCCTTTTACTTCATGTAAGTCACCCCTAGGTGGGCCTAAGGCCCCGTGGGCAGGGTGCAGTCTAGTTTAAAAAGTAGGCCATGTACTGGTGTGATTTACATGTCCTAATAGTAAAATACTGATAATTTAGTTTTGCACTATTGCAAGGCCTATGTCTCCATAGGGTAACATGGGGATTGCTTGAAATATATTTTAAGTGTAATTTCCTATTGGGTAGAGATTTGGGGTTTGGGGTCTCTGTACTCACAATATAAAAATACATATTTTTGTGAAGTTAGTTTTTAGATTTTATGTTTGAAAATTCCATTTTTAGAAAGTAGACATTTTCTTGCTTAACCATTCCCATTGAAGAGTACCAAAGGGTGGGGAATGGCAATCAAAGTTTCACTTGAGGAACTAACATTTAGACCCAGATAGAAACGCCTACTTCAGTCCAAGGATGCAAGAATGTGCAGAGACAACCCAACTCATACACACAGAGAAAAAACGACACAATACACTCCTGAAATTTGAAATAAGCTCTGCTGGGAAGAGTGTTACTTGCCCAGCTTCTGCACAAGCTCATGAAGTCATTGAAGTAGTACCCATAGCAACATGAACGCATCAAAAGTGCAGCTGCGGTCCGTGGAGGAAGTTCCATGGGGCAGAAAGGTGGGGCGGGGAAGGGGCAGGGTGGGGGGAGCTAAACACCAGAATATGGATAATGTGAGGTAAGTAAACAATTTAATAAATAAAACAAATTTCGTAGCGTGCCATGCATCGCAGTGAGATGCAGGGCGCGCTACCAAATTTGTTTTATTTATTAAATTGTTTACTTACCTCACATTAGCCATATTCCAGTGTTTAGCACCCCCACCCTGCCCCTCCCCAGTCCCACCTTTTTGCCCCACGGAACTCCCTCCACGGGTCGCGGCTTCAAAAGTGTACCTATTAACACGCTTTATGTGTGTATATGGTTTCCCAGTCTACAAAGCTATCGCAATATTGACTGAAGTCACACTTCCCAATTAGGCTACTGTAGGAGAAAAACCTGAGGCAATATTCCTTGTCTTTTGTGCCACTCCATAGGTTATGGTGACAAAAGGGTCCATAAAGCTGGTCTTGAGAGGAGACTCAGAATAACTCCGTGGCTCTCCTCTATAGCTCAGCTGATAATCTAGGGATAATACCTCAATGTGGATATAAAGTTATAGCAGTTAGGTGGAATAGTTTCATCTCTGCTGATTATTTCATCTCTGCTAATTAATGTATTAAAATGTACAAGTTCAGGGTTGGAAATACCTCAAGAGCTGTGTTGTACATATTACTTCATTCTTTGTACGTTGTTACCACCAGCCTTTTGATAGTGGCAACGGTATACACCCGTTACGACGCAACTTTTACTCCGCACTACCATTACAACGCGGGCATTACAACGCATGACATTACAACGCATTGCGCTGGGGGGCGCTCTAGGATAAGAGGTAAGTTTAATTTACTATCCAACACCTTCCCTAGGGTCCACGGGGACTGGAGTTAGAATAGTAAATTATACTTACCACTATCCAGCACCCCAAAGCGCTATGCGTTGTAACGGTATTCGTTGTAAATACCGCGTTGTAATGGTATGCGGAGTAAAAGTATGCGTTGTAACGTCATACATCCAGTGGCAACTATTCACAGTATTTCCCTGACATAATTCAGTAGCATCATTTATATCTAAGTCTGTAGGACTGGTGATATGCGCAGTAATCTCATCACACTAAAATTTGAACATGTCTGCAGTTCTCTAAGGCCATCATTACATATACAAAGGAAAGTATTTGCAGTGAACAAGACCCTGCCTTTCCCTGACCTGGCTCTATACACACTACAGGGGGGTGGAGGCAGCGTTGTGCAAGGACAGGCACAACCCTATTCAGGTGCCAGTGACTACTCTTCCACCACTCTAGCTCAGGAAGGCCCATCACCCTGGTGATGGCCCATCAGGATATGCAAGTCACCCCTCAGCTCCCTTTGTGTGACTGGCAAAGCCCAACTACCTCTAAGTCAGATGTGAATTCTACAGACAGGCAGATGTACAGAAAAAGTCTAGCAGCCCCGGGTGATTGCAGTGAGGATTATGAGCCATTCATACATCTGTCAGAACTAGTGGCGCCCAGGGCTTTGTCGTTTAATGAACTCAAATACTTACGCATTATCTAAAACTATCACTAGCCAAATGTGACGAAGAACATCCAGGGGTTTATTTACAAGCCCACCGCGCCCTCCAGTGGGTCACTCTTTTTGACTGCAGCACAATGGGCCTGCCCATATTTACAAGTGCACATAAAGTCATCCTTCATAACTTTTCATGGCTTTGTAAATATGGGCCTGCATGAAAGGGGCATTCCATGGGTGTTGCTGTGGGTGTTCCCACGCAACATCCATGGAACTTGAGGCATTCCCAGAATTACAAAATTTTATTAAACTGGGAATGCGTCAGAATCCTACGCCTCCCCGGGGGAGGTGTAGGAATGGCGCAACGAGGAGAAACACCTTTATTTCTCCTCAATTTTTCCGCTTTCTATACATGCTGCAGAATGCCATTACTTGTAGGATGGTGTCCCTTCCTCAACAAAAACAGTCATCACCGCAGTGCAGGCACCCTTGAAAAATGCCCACGTTGTGCCTGCGCTGATCTAAGGTAGCCAATTGTACACCAGCGCAGGGGAAAGCACAGGGGTGCGCTGTATTGTTGTTAACACGATGCATTCCTTGTGCTTTTCAAAATGACGCAGCACGGCACAGCTAAATGGCTTCCGGCACCCCGTTGCGTTGTAGATGAGGCCCCCAGTCTGCAACTGGTTGCAGAGGTACCGAGAGGTCTGAAGAGCGTATCCTACTGAAGAAGCCTGACTACAAGAAGTTGTGCTGAGAGACATCAGTTACCGGACCTCCCGGTGAGACCTGGTGCCAGTCCATACTCGTTAAGTCACGCCGAATCTCGAAATGTGAATGGGCAGACCTACGTATCCCGTCTCCATTTTTTGTAAGGGTGGCTCGATACAAAATGATAGTAATGCCATAACAACTGCACATATATTTCTCGATCTGCTCCCCGGTGACATGGACACTGCCCTCTCCCTGCACCACTTCATTGTTGAATCATGAATGTAGGGCTTCCTGGACACTCTGCTCTTCTCTCCTCCACATGAAGTCTTACCATGATTTTCGCAAGTCTGATTTTGCTACAAACCACAGAAAAGTGTCATCAGTCCCGACCCAATAAAAACAATAGGTGGGCGGTAATTCTGCCAGTTTCCTCTCCTAACATGATCCAATTGTTTACATACCAGTCCTTAATTTCCACCTCTGGAAAACATATTCCGACTCTGGTACACAGCAATTGTTGTTTAGCAGTAATTACAATTTGAAGTGTAGCTGTGTTGTGCTCATCAGAGAATGAACTCTTACATTGGTTCTAAGGCAAGACCTGCTATGCACATCTTCTTTGTACATTAATAAATAATTAATAAGCCCTTTAATCCCCCGTTTACAAAGTAACTTCGTTAGAACAGGCCTTCAAAAGGAATACTCGTTTGTAAGCACCTGGTAATAAGTTGCTTACTATCAGTTTCCCCAAAAATACATACAATCATAATTCATACACTCTATATTCTGCATCTGTTTTCGCTCATAAATCTCAGCATCCTATATTCATAAATCCGAAGCACCTCTCAAGAACAAATGAAAAGCAGCGCACATAATTCAACCTGGGCGTAAGGCTCAGACACGTCCACGCGCACGGCGTAAATTATGCATTCGGGTATTTTGCACCCTTGCCCTCTGTTGGGGACCTGAGGGCACGGAAAAGAGGCGAAATTAATAAATAAAGCATCCAATGTCAAAGGAACGCTATGCGGCTTTCTGGCTGGTATTGAAAGGAGACACGACAGCCTCCCAGGTCCTGAACTGGCAATTCAGAACAGTTTGATTGCTGCCTGATTGTTTGCAAGATAACCGCAAGATTGGCAGTGACAGGGTAATTTACTGAAGATTGCCATGTCAGGCTACATCCGAGGGGGCTTGCTGGCATAAAGATGCGATTCTCATGACTGACAGGCCACCGGGAGATTGGTGTGCCAATTTAAAGTTCACAGTGCATTCAAAAAGTGTTCAGCGGCAGCCGCCCGCAATCAGCCAGGCTGATGAGGTCATTACAGTCGGAGCATATGCTCTCACATAATAACAGGCACAACAACACAGAACGGGCAATATTTTGAGCAGGTGAATGTAAATTTGGCGGAAGGGTGTAATTTAGATCTTGTGCATGCATGTGTATGTGTGTTTCCTTCTGCTCTGATGAGCTGATGGGATGCCTTTGACTGACAGCCGGCGGGATGAAAGCCTCTCAGCAGCGGAACAGTGGGCAATTTTAAGTTCACAGTTGCGGAAGTGTCACCAGCCCTGAAAGAGCAGGGCACTGAGGAAAACGCGTCGCAGAGCTTAATGGGAAAGCTGTCGCGAGCTGTGGCGGGATCCAAATGATGTCCACGTGTTGATTGGAGGAAGTGGGTGGTAAATGGAGGGAAGGAAAGAATGTCATACCAAGTCGCGGCCACCAGGGGAGCTCCAAGACGAATGGAGACCTGATGTCAACAGGCCCCTGACCTTCAAGAAATCTATACCTCTCACAGCACGGGAGCACTTGTGAGAAGTTTCCATGGGAGCCGGGGAGAATGGTGCCAAGGAAACCTCTGCAATTTCGCTGCAACAGCTGGGGCTGGCTTTCTCAGATAACAAGCTGCGGGCTTTGTGTGGCTTTCTTCTCAACATGTGCTGAGCCGGTGATGAATACAGCACGGTGGAAAGTAACAAAAGATGAGTGAGGGCAGGCTGAATATGTATGGATTAATGTTTAATCGATAATCTACCCTACCCAGTACAATCTCAGTCCAACAGAGCATCAATGATGCCTCCCCTTCCAGGAAACCAGGGATCACAAAACACAGCTTTCGCACAAAACTTCAGCAAATCTCTACCAAAAAGTGACATGACTCAGTGGGTTAGATGCATAACAAAAAAATCGACACCACCTTTCACCTTTTCAAGTTTGATGAAAGGAGTGCAATTGATTAAGGTGTTGTGAAGTCATAAGTCCACGTGAAGAGTGTGGTGTCTTTTACGGGTGTGATCTAGCGTTATTAGGAAATGGGGTTTCAGTAGATTTCAAGACAAATTCTGAGACGAGAGCTCCATACGTTGTCCCATCGGGGACACTGTGACACTCAGAACTTGCACTGGGGAGTGTGCCAATAATCACCCGAGACTGGTATTGAGAACAACCTGGACATGTAGAGAGAGGACGATGATTGGAAAAATAATATTTTTTAGTGTGTGCTGCCTACTAAAGTGATTTCACTGACACTAAGTCAAAATGCTAAATGAGCAGGAATTTATTGGAAATACATATAAATCCGAGAGACAGTTTGAGATGGTGGGTGTGAGCGACTGTGGGACTGATTGAGAATATATATCATTCACACACCTGCTGAAGGCTTAAAGTTCAACTTGAAATAATTATTATCTTCCTTAATTTGCCGTAAAAAATAACTGCCTGCCGCAAATGTTTTTGATTTTTCAAGTTATTTTGTCCCATTTCAAGGCATCGTTCTTAATTTTTTCAGCTGAATTTCTTTACTTGATTTTATTTTGATTGGATGTTTATGGGCGAAAAAAGAAATCAGCGAGTTTGTTTGCGCTGCTTCGGTATATTTTTATGATCCCACTGCAAAAAAATCATGGGGTCACAGTTACCGAAATTGCTTTGGGTCATCTGGGCAGGTGTATCTGACTCCTTGGCACTCTCCAATAGTCTTAGGACCCGGATCCCCCAGCATGCTCCCCGCTCCCTCCCGATAACCTGATACCCACATTAAAATCATCGACAGAGATTTGCGTGGGTGTAAAAACGGCCATGTTTAATATTTGACATTTCATAAACATGACAAGGCATTTCAAAATCATTATTTACAGTTATATCAACACCATTTTTATTATTGACTTTCCATATGTTCTTCAGCAAGATTCTAAGCCTCCAGCACTAAGGGGCCTTCCAGCTCGCATCCTCCCTGCCGAGCATCCACGCAGGTGCAACGCACCTGCGCCCATGAGGAGTGGGCCCCAAACCTCTGATCCTTGTCCGCCCTCACCAGGGGCCCGCCTGGAGGCTCGTAACCTGTCGCCCTAGCCTCCCCAACCGGGGCCATATTTTACAGCGGAGAGCTTACCGTCTCCCCCCTCAGTGCTGGCCTAGGGAGTACGCAAGGCGGACTCCCGTCCATTCCGTCGGTCAATTTTACTGTTCCAAGGTCTTTCTACCGCAACACGCCCCTCTACCTACTGAGCTAAAGGGATGGGTGGGTGGGAGTTTAACTAAAAAGGCGTGAAGAGGGGGACGCTACTGCGAGCCCGCAACCGGTCCGGTGTAGCAGAGGACGAAGAGACTGAGGTCCCTGCCCTCTGCCCCACCGGAAACGCGTCACCGCATGCTCCGGAAGTACTAAGTGGCCGGTCACCCCATTGGGCTGACCGGCCACCACTAACTCTAGACGAGGTCGGGACGGGGGCCGGGGGCCAGGCCCTAAGTGCGCGCTCCTGGATGGTCGCGCTTGTCATTGGACCCGGATCCCCCAGCATGCTCCCCGCTCCCTCCCGATAACCTGATACCCACATTAAAATCATCGACAGAGATTTGCGTGGGTGTAAAAACGGCCATGTTTAATATTTGACATTTCATAAACATGACAAGGCATTTCAAAATCATTATTTACAGTTATATCAACACCATTTTTTATTATTGACTTTCCATATGTTCTTCAGCAAGATTCTAATCCTCCAGCACTAAGGGGCCTTCCAGCTCGCATCCTCCCTGCCGAGCATCCACGCAGGTGCAACGCACCTGCGCCCATGAGGAGTGGGCCCCAAACCTCTGATCCTTGTCCGCCCTCACCAGGGGCCCGCCCTCAGACCACCAGGCTGCCCAGGGACCCAGGAGGCTCCTAACCTGTCGCCCTAGCCTCCCCAGCCGGGGCCATATTTTACAGCGGAGAGCTTACCGTCTCCCCCCTCAGTGCTGGCCTAGGGAGTACGCAAGGCAGACTCCCGTCCATTCCGCGGTCAATTTTACTGTTCCAAGGTCTTTCTACCGCCACAAAGGTGACCCGGGCCCACAGGTCCATCCCCTTCCCCACCAGCGCTCTGAATGAAAGACCCCCGTTCTCTAACCCGGGTACCCGTACAAATGCCTGCTAACTGTACTCCATCTTTGTGATACATCACCTCACTGGAGACCATTCGTGTGGAATGTGCCACAAGCGGCCCTTCGCTGAGCACAACCCGGCCCATTCCCCCCTGAGACATTCCCGGCTCTTGGCCCCGCTCCGGGCCCTGCATTAAGTTTAACTAAAAAGGCGTGAAGAGGGGGACGCTACTGCGAGCCCGCAACCGGTCCGGTGTAGCAGAGGACGAAGAGACTGAGGTCCCTGCCCCAGGAACCTAAATAGGTGCCCAGTCTCCGCACTCTGCCCCACCAGAAACGCGTCACCGCATGCGCCGGAAGTACTAAGTGGCCGGTCACCCCATTGGGCTGACCGGCCGCCACTATGACCTAGACGAGGCCGGGCGGGGGCCGGGCCCTAAGTGCGTGCTCCTGGATGGTCGCGCTTGTCAATTGATGTTTTTCAACAAGGATTGCACATGATCAGCTGTAAATCCGAGTTTCCTGGCTGCAGTTGTTCTAGAACATGGGTACTCACAAACTTTCTCTTGGGGGCCAAATTTACAGTGTGGTTTGTGGCCGAGGGCCGCACCAGTGGGGGCAGGTTCAGTGGGGGAGGGGGGCGGGGCTAGAGCAAAAAAAACTGTGACCATGAGGTTGAACACAGGCCCCTGCAGCGGACACCTTCGTCCACTGAGCCACCAGACCCAGAATACACACATCTTTCTCTTTCTCTCGCTCTCTGTCTCCCTCCCTCTCTCTATCTCTCTCATCCTCTCTCTATCTCTTCCTCCCCTTCTCTATCTCTCACTCCCTCTCTCTCTCTACCTCCCTCTCTCTATCTCTCTCTCCATCCCAGTCTCCCTCCCTTTATCTCGTTCCCAGTCTCCCTCCCTCCATCTCCTTCTGTCTCCCTCTCTCTGTCTCCCTCTCTCTGTCTTCCCCTGACTTCCTCCCTCTGTATCCCCCTGACTTCCTCCCTCTGTCTCCCTCCCTCTGTCTCCCCCTCTCTGTCTCCCTCTCTCTGTCTCTGTCTCCCTCCCTCTGTCTCCCTCCCAGTCTCCCTCGCTCGTCTCCCACTGTCTGTCTCCCTCTCTCTGCCTCCCTCTGTCTCCCCTGTCTCCCTCCCTCTGTCCCCCACCCTCTGTTTCCCTCCCTTCCTCTGTCTCCCTCTCTCTGCCTCCCTCTCTCTGTCTCACTCTCTCTGTCTCCCTCTCTCTCTGTCTCCCTTTCTCTCTGTCTCCCTCTCTCTCTGTCTCCCTCTCTCTCTGTCTCTTTCCCTGTCACCCTCTGTCTCCCTCCCTCTCTGTCTCCCTTTGTCTCCCTCTCCCTCTCCGCCTCCCCTTCTCTCTACCTCTGTCTCCCTTCGTCTCCCTTTCTGTCTCTCTGCCTCTGTCTGTCTCAGCCTCTATCTGGCTATCCCTGTCCCCGTCTCTGCCTCTACCTGTCTGTCTGCCTCTGTCTGTCTCTGTCTGACCCTGTCTCTATCTGTCACCCTCCTTCTCTCTCTCCTTCCCTCTCTCTCTCTCTATCTCTCTCTACCTCCCTCTCTCTCCTTCCCTCTCTCTTTCTATCTCTCTCTACCTCCCTCTCTCTCCCTCCCTCTCCCTCTGTCTCCCTCTGTCTCCTCACTCTGTCTGTCTCCCTCCCTTTCCCTCCCACTGTCTCCCTCCCGCGCTCTCTCTGTCTCCCCCTCCATCTCTCTCTCTGTCTCCCTCTCTGTCTCTGTCGGTCTCGGCCTCTATCTGTCTGTCCCTGTCCCTGTCTCTGCCCGTATCAGTCTGCCCCTGCCTCTATCTGTCTCTGTCTGCCCCTGTCTCTGTCTCTATCTCAGTCTGTCTCTGTCTCTCTCCCTCTCTCTCTCTCTCTCTCTCTCTCTCCCTCTCTCTCTCTGTCTCCCTGCCTCTCTATATCTCCCTCTGTCTCCTTCTCTCTCTCTGTCTCCCTCACTCTGTCTCCCTCGCTCTCTCTGTCTCCCTCTCTGTCTCCCTCCCTCTCTCCCTCTGTCTCCCTCCGTCTGTCTCCCTCTGTCTCCCTCTGTCTGTCTTTCTCCCTCTGTCTGTCTCCCTCCCTCCCTTCCTCTCCCTCACTCTGTCTCCTTACCTTGGTCTCCATCTGTCTCCCTCTCTCTGTCTCCCTCCCTCTGTCTGTGGCCCTCCATCTGTCGCCCTCCTCCCTCTGTCTGTCTCCCTCCCTGTGTCTGTCTCCCTCTGTCTGTCTTCCTCTGTCTGTCTCCCTCTGTCTGTCTCCCTCTGTCTCCGTCCCTCTGTGCCCGTCCCTCTGTCTGTCTCCTCTGTCTGTCTCCCTCTGTCTCCCTCTCCCACTGTATCCTTCTCCCACTGTATCCTTCCCCCCTCTGTCTTCCTCCCCACTCTGTCGCCCTCCCCACTCTGTCGTCCTTCCCCCTCTATCGCTCTCCCTCTGTCGCCCTCCCTCTGTCTCCCTCTGTCTGTCACCCTCTGTCACCTCACCACGCTTGTGTGGCAACCCGAGCTAAGACAGCTTCCTGGGCACACACACAGCCGCACCCAAGTACTTCACAGGTCTTCAAAAAGACCGTTTACTTTTTAATGAGGCTTTGTTGTATTTCACCTCCTCTTAGCACCCCTGCATCTCCACTGTGACTATCGCTGGAATCGCCCGACCCCCATAGAAGAGAGTCTCTAGGAGTCCGCGCTGCTGCGGCAGTGTTTGCTGACACTGTTTAATTTATTTATTTTTAAAACCCAGGTACAATGTCTGCAAGTTCTGCGGACCACCAAGGAAGGCTTACCGGGCCGCTGGTGACCCGCGGGCCGTACTATGAGTACCTGTGCTCTAGAAGATCCTATCAACTTCTCATTTTTCCCAGTGCAGTAGGGGAATCACTAAGGCGGGGGTGTGTTTGGGGTGTTAAACCCCTCTGATGAATGTATTCTGTAGTAAATAGTTGGGTGCAAGTGCTTTAAGTCAAGTATGGTGAGGTGTTTGTAGGATTTCATTTGGGATGTTTACATTCCAAGGCAGACAAACACACACTTGTCTC
The DNA here is from genome assembly GCF_964261635.1 of Lissotriton helveticus. Lineage (NCBI taxonomy): Eukaryota > Metazoa > Chordata > Amphibia > Caudata > Salamandridae > Lissotriton > Lissotriton helveticus. Next base: position 868,930,600 of record NC_136068.1, on the reverse strand, counting down.
TATTTCAAAGGTCTTAAAAAAGTGGTTATTTTACAAAATATGAAGTTATAAGTCCCCCTCATAATCTGCACTCCTCTCCCTACCTACTGCTCCTTTAGCCCCCCTCCTGCATTGGTTCTGATATAATGTATTTTAACCAGTGTGCTTTTTGGGAAATCTGAAGCTCATACCTCCCAATCTTACTGACTCCTGCAGCGAAGGTGTATCCTATGTTCTCGCTCCATCCCGCAAAGTTGGCACCAGCTTTTTTTAAAATGTTTTCTGGTATTAAGAGAGTTGGTGTACCAGCTGAGATGCTTAACACTCCTGCTTGAATAAACCCAAACCACTCTTCCTTTAAGTAGAGGGCACAACGGTAAAAATTTGGAAATCCATCTTCTTCTTTTCAGGAGACATTCACATTGGGTTCATCCAGCAAGATATACTTTTGTGACCTTCCTCAGTCTTAGCACTATTGTCTAATCAGATGTCATTACTCTTGGGTCCTGAGGCTGATCCAGCTTACCATACCTGTGTGGGAGGAGTCATACAGCGCCATCCTAGCTTTGAAACCTGTCGTGTTGAGAAGATGTGGAGAGGAGGAATGTAGAGAAAGATGATGAGGGTGGGGCTGCAGAAACGACTATGGTAGTACGTTAGTTGATGATGGGCAACTGTGTCTAACTCCTAATCGCATATTAGGATACCACCCAATAACCATCCTCCAGACATTTTTTAAAAACAAAGTTTAAAGAGGAAGGTACAGAAAAGATGATGATTCCTTGTGTTGTACTTAGAGACAAATATAATACCTCTTTCAAATTTTGAAACTTAAAAATTTAGGCATTTTACAATAACTTTTGAAAACATGGAGCTCCCAATAAGTTTTCGAATGCATCTCTTCAGACAGAGAGCGTAATCTTCAGGCTGACATTGGGATAATTGGCAATATACTTCATTGGCTACTGAGTCAGACAGGTTTTCTGTGAGTAATTGGAGTGAAATATTTTTATAGTTCAAAATAATGACTCTGTATGCTCCCAGTTGACTTCAAACAGTGACCACATTGTGCCTTTCCTAGGATCTTTCAGTTAATACATCTTAGGGAATAAATAGGTCCAGTTTTAAACTCTGAGAAAGAAAGAAATATTGACATTGGGATTAGCCAATCAAACCTGGGGAACTAGTGTGTGAGGGGTCAGTCGCAAAGACACATTGGTTGATTCAATTAGTTCGCCTGCTTATGGCACACCCTTCAAACTTTTGTTTCAGGAAGGCGTTCTTGTTCTCCTAAACAATAGATATTTACCTCTGTTCAGAATGTGAAATACTCATGCTAATAATGTACTTCCTGATGTGGGATCTACAAGCTCAGCAACATCAGATAGCATATCCACAACCGAAATAAGGTAGAATTAAAAGAGTAACGTGCACACGTCATTGCTCATTGTCCGTTGCCTGCTCCTATGCCCACATGGTGTACAATGACTGACTGCAGCCAATGTGATTTATGCATCTTCACACATGCCTGGCGTACTTGACCTCTGCCAGATGATTCTGTGGTGCATTCTGGGTAGAGGCAGTCCTTTCGAAGCACACCGGGGGGGGGGTCGGAGGTTATTTTATTTCTTTTAGAAGTGACGCAGTTGTAATGTAGAGAAGTGGCCATGATTGCTGATTTCCAACTTTTCCCCCACAGACGGCCTCGTGGACTGCCTGGACCCAGACTGCTGTCTTCAGTCAACATGCCAGTCGAGTATACTCTGCCGAGGGTCCCGGGACCCCCTCGACGTCATCCAGCAGAGCCAGTCGGGCTCTCCGGCCGTCAAGTCCTTCTACGACCGAATCAAGCCCCTGGTAGGAAAGGACAGCACGCACATCATCCCAGGAGACAACCCGTTTAACAGCAGGTACTGCGGCAACTTTATGTGTCAAATTATGCAGGGCTACTTGAGAGAGACGCCGCAGTGGCGTTCACAGATGCAAAGCTCGTCTGGGAGGTTTTATTCATTTGTTGACATGAAAAGTGACTTTCATTCGGCGTGTCTGTGAGAGTTTCTGTGGTGGATAGGTGTCGATGCAGACAGATCACCCTCACTTATATTTCTGTGAGTGAAAGGCCGCGATGCTTAGAAATGGCGGGCTCCCACCAAGTGCATAATGTTCCGATGAAAGCTGCTCTCCCATGACTGTTGGGAGCTGCAATGTGCCCCAAATATGTACAGAAATGTTAACATGACATTTTGATTCTTTTTAATCACTTCAGCAACGTGTTTTATCAAAGTTATGGGGCATGGCCAGGACTTAATGCAGTATATTTGTATAGTAACTCCAGGCAGGTGCCTCAAAAAAGAAAACAAATTTGCTCATTATTCTGCACAGCAATTAGTCCAATTATAAAAAGAAATGGGCACTAGAGAACAACAGATTATGCAAAATAAAACGCATTTGGCGAAGTTCACACTTTTGACTGGTCAGATATCCTCACGTGACTTCCATCTGCAGCGCATTTACTGCCAGAACTAGAAATGTTGCCCATAGCAACAGTTAGCAAAGCTGTCGAAATAAATGTCAAGTACATGTTTTGGTAGCATGCAGCCCACAACAGCAGAAAAGGTCCTCTGTTCAAGTTGGTACTTTGTGTGAATGCCAAGGCAAGTTAAAAGTCAAACGCAAGAGTTAGGATTTTGTGCAGGCCGCATTATTAATATTTTCTCCTATTGTCAGGCAGCTGGTGCTTCGGGAGAGAAGTAATCTATCCCAGCTCACACAAACTAATTGACGCAGGAAAGTCAGGAGTAGAACTCACTTCTGGTTTCACTGTTGACATATTAGGCCCTGCTTCACTAAGAAATCATAAAGCTCAGTTAAATTGGGTTTAATGTTAAGATTATACTTTTCCCACAGACTCTAAAGTAATCAGACTATTTTGTGCATCTTCTGGCTTGGGCTGCATCACTAAGACCGGTATTCATTTAGTCAGGGACGTTTGTTGGCAATGGAGGTGGTGACCACCCTCCACCACGGAATCCCTCATCACCACCTTTTAACAGTGCACATTAAGGCTCCATAACCACTCTCATTCAGATGCATTTAATTAGTTATATAGCGCCTCTCATATAGTGTAGGGTGTCAGAGCACTTTGCATCTCACACACACATTACACAGAGACAATCAATCAAATGTGTGTAAATCAGCGTATAGGAAATGTTACAAAAGCCAGAGGACTACAAGGTGTAGTAGTAACATGTCATCCATACTGGTAGGCAATATAGTTTAAAAGTGCTTAGTCTGGAGAAGCACAAACTCAAAATTGAAAACGGAACACCATAGTTGGGGATTTTCTTTACTAATAAGAATCAATTTATATCCAATTGAACCATTTCAGCAGCAGCCTTAATCAATGCTGTAATCTTTACTTTACAGTTTCCGTGCAGTTCATGGATAAATAATTCACTGTTCTATATTTCGATTTTAACTTATAAACTGCAAGTAACAAAATAACGTATCATAAAAGCAGCAACCCGCTGACCTACTTACACAGGGCCGGACTGGGAACCAAAACCGGCCCTGGCAAAGTGCTCGGTCAGCCCCCGGGAGGGGGGGGGGAAAGGGGGGGGATCGTTGGGTGTGCGGCCGAGTTGTTTAGCAGGGCCCGCTTCATCTGATTTTGTTACAGGGGCCGATATTGCAGCTATGCTGCAAAAGCAACCCTGTAACAAACATGGCCCCCCCCAGGGGCTCAAAACCGGCCCCACCCTGGCGGCTCACTGGGGGAAATGCCAGGTGCCCGCTATGGCCAGTCCCGCCTTGTACTTACATTATTTGCACTTTGTGATCTGCGTGGTGCAAGTTCATTGCTGCAGGCATATTAATCCTCTTTGCTATTTTATGATGCATCAAAACCTCGTCTAGACAAATCTCCAATCTCTCTCCAGGAAGAACATTAGTCACCAGAGTTATCCTGACATTTTTATTGTTGCCCGGAAATTGCTGAAGGCAACAGGTGCTTTAAAAACCAAAATAAACTTGCAATTATGGCGCCCCATGAAGTCAGCACCCAGTGCGCTGGCACTGGTCGCACCGCCCTAGAGCCAGTCCTGCTTTTATTGGTGGCAGATCAGTGTAGCAAATTGATTTAAACTATTTGTAAATAACCACAAATTTAACAGTGTGGGCGCACAGACCATTTTCAAGGCCTGGATCTGTTCAGGAAACACCCACATCCTCAGCTGCAGTTTTCACTTACAACTAAGGAACTTTCTTCACGTTTGATGCAATTTGCACAGTTGTAAGTGGGTCCTTAAAATACGACAGAGTGTGGTTCTATGAATCCGAATCTGGGTTGGTGGCAGTGGGTGACAGTTTCCTGCCTCTGAATTACACTTGTAGGAGGAAAAAAAGGGTTGTGATTCTAACCCCAACCACTGGACTAGTCCCTGATTGATTTAATCATAAACCCCAAATTCCCGCTTTACATATCATTCAAGAGCAATGCATAAATTCATTAATGAAGCAATGCAGAAAAGAAGTGCCATTAATTAAGTGTAACCATAATTTGTAAAATAAAGAAGAGCGGCAGGAACAAACCCACTATAAACAGAAGCGGAGACGCAGTTGGCCATGTAATAAAGAGTTTAACATCTTTAAAAAATCCTATTGTTTCCTACAACTATTTTCCTCTGAATAGCAGGGTGAGTCTAGCCCTATAGAGTTTGGGTTCTGTGGTTCTTGATGTGACTAGGTAGGTTTCGAACAATTTTGCATCATTTTCTATCTTAAGATAAAAAAAGAACTATGAGCTGGCAGCATCTACCGGGGTTAATTAATATAGGTGTCTGTTTGCATAGTTACATTTTGGTTGTAAAACATGTACATGACACATATGTGACCACCAGTTGCTCCCTGGTTTTTCACTCTTGTTTAGAGCCAGGTGCTCTGTTGTTTAAGTCTTCGTTGTCCATTGACGATCTGCATCACCTTTCCTGCAATTGCTTCGCGGGACCTATGCAGCTTCACGATTAACGTATTCATAGATACTTATACTTTAACAAATCTGATTGGCCAAAGCAATTCTCCCCATTCAGGCCCTCACTGCGAATCTACAGGGACACCGCTCTGGGCATCTACGATTAGTCAGGTGTACTGGTCTGGAAACTCCATCCATGATAGAGCAATGGCTGGAGGGGGGCTGTATCTGTGGGCACAGGCCCAGCATGTCCTGTGCTGAACCCCTCTAGCACTGTGGGAGACAATGCTCACCCAAGAGAGGCTACAGCTTCCCCCTCACCACAGAAATCCCTTGCCCCCCACTCAACACCCCCTGATTTAGACCACACCTCTCCCTCCGCTGACGTTTACCAACTACTTAGAGCTGGTGATAAATGTCATTGTCATATTCCATAGAAATAGGAAAATGTGGGCTTTTTGTCGCATATGTTTAAGACACCCATAGACTTAGTACTGATGTAAATATGTTTAACCTTTTCAATGGGAATCTACAGTTTTAGGCAAATAGTAGGTTTATGGACTGTCACGAATAAAGTGAGCAGATCATCATAATGTAGTCAGTAGCACAATATTGTCACCTGGTAGGGCATGAAATGTAATCCTCAATTGTACACTGCATTGTATACAAACACTTTTAACTGGTAATTCCTACATTGTGAATTATGTAATTGCAGTGAGAAAAGGTAATCTTTTTGCGCTCAGAGGGTTTCTACATTTAACCGTGTATGGGCAGAGGTGCTTGAGCGAAGTGCAGCCCATAAACACCTGCACCTTGCCGGAAAACACACAGCGCCTGCAAAAAGAAAAATAAATTGCATAAGTTACTGAGGTATAGAAAGCTGTTTCACAGTCAAGTTGTTTTTGTAGCGCTCCAGCTGTGGTGGCATAGTTCATTGACAGCAAGCACTTTCCATCAACAAACGTCCTTGCACAATCCTGTAAAGATAATGCAGCCTAAAGTGTAGCTCTTATTGTCTTTTAGGATAGGGGTATAGGAGAGCTCTTAACACTAGATAATGCATGTTAACTAATACATCAGCCTTAGCGGTTCCCTGTGGAGGCTGTTCCTACAGGTTTGGATAGACAGGTGTCAGACTGACAGAGCGCGCGTAGATCCCTGGGCAGAAGATTGATTTCCAGGATGTTGACAGGATTTTCATTATCGGTACTAGAGTGCGGATGCCTTGATCCTTTGGTTGAAATGCTTCGAGATAGCCCTGTAATTGTAGCCATCAGGGATGTGAGCACGTGTGCCAAGGTTCCACGACCCTATTAAGTACAAATCCACGGATGGCCATCCAGATTAGGGCCGAGCAGCCCTCCATCTGTCTGTCTCTGCACCACTGAACAAGGCAACCTTTTAGCTTCACATATTCTGTCTTGCCACAAAATTATCTAGACGTTTTCTTTACAAAAACGATCCGACCTATGAATATAAAAGGGTGGATAAATATAGTATTAGAACATTGGAATGTTGGGAGCTCCATTGGAAACAATGGAGTGCTCTGGGCTTATAATGGCTGGTATAAGCCTGGAGCTCCAACATTCCAATGTTTCTTTGTTCACAGCTCTGGCTGTGAACAAAGGCTTCAGGGAACCTGAGGGGATTCCAATCCCCTCACGCTCCCAAAAGGCTTTGTTTTTTTTTGTTAGAACATTCTGTCCTCAAGTGACAGAATGTTCTAATAGCCATATAGCCCTTCGTAGATGGGCTATACCGCTATTAAAGTCCCTCTCCCTTGTTAAAGGCCCTCGCCTTCGGCTCGGGGCCTTTAACACTAGAGAGGGCCTTTAATAGCCGGTATAGCCCTCTACGGCGGGCTATAAGGCTATATTAATGTTTCATGGAAACCCCTGTGGTAAATATTGTTATGACAAATACTACAAGCACTTCAAATAGGATGAGGGGATTTAGAACAGAAGGTTGCACAGTGTTGGGGGTACACCCTCCCCCAGTTACCAGGCACCACAGAAGTATCTGGCGCAAAAGAAAAAGGATATCCGTTCTATGGTTCTCTGAGTCCACTGATTTTGGTTATGCGATATGGAGGGACTGATATAAAAAACAATTAAACAATTCCTTCCCCTACACATTTTAACCAGTTTTTCCAGGTCCCTGCACACCGCAGTAGTAGGAAGGCTCATCTTCTTTCTCTTGGTTAAGAGCTCCAGGGGGGGGGGGGGCACCATGTGCGGCTGGCTAGTAGCCACAGTGAGGTGGAGTCGATGATGAAGCATGTCACTTTAAATCTAAAACTCTGTATTTGTAAAGTGCGACTTATTGCCACTAAGGGTACCCAGGCACTGGGGGGCCTTTGGGGAGATTAAGCAATCTATTGTGCAGAATCACATGATGCTAAGCTGAGCTGCAGGCAGCGATCGAACAGTGAGCCCAGCGCTCTAGAGTCAGCCACTCTGGCCACTATGCCACACCTCTCCTTTTGGTGAGTAAGAGCCCTTGTTCTTTTTAGTGAAGACCCCAATACAGTTTTTTCCTTTATGATATCATGTCCCGAATTATAGGGGTTACACTATCCACCTCTCTTTGTGTCGGATAATTCTGTGTTACGTAACAAAAACTAGCGCTTCAAGACCAAGGAGGATACTGAAGGCAAACGATCAGCCATATTGAATAATAGTGTCCCCTGCTATAGACGCATGGCTAAAAACTTCACTGCAGCAGCAATAATAGGAGAGCCTTGAAAAAGCTCATACAGCACTTGTGCCCCAAAGCAAAATGCGCGTCATAATTACATTAAATAGATCCCAATGAACAGGAAGGTCTTCGGATTGCATTGCTAAAAAGTTACAAGAGTTGGTAATACATAACAAGACCTTTTTAAATGAATTATACAAGACATACAATTCCAGGCCCATAAGAAAAGTATATAGAAGCATTCCTTTGAATAATGAAATATAATAAACACATTTTCGTGAGTTGATTGTATTTCTCACTTAAGTGCATACTACCTCATTGTAAACAAAGAGGGCTCAGACCTTCAATTCCTGGCCACGTTACTCTCCTGCTCTCTAGCGAGGGTGTCACTTAAAAACTACCCATGTCCATACAAACATACACTCATTAATTCTGTTGAGTGCAGACCTCAGTTATTTATCTAACTGGGAAGGAAGACCACACCCTTCGGGTCAGTCATTAACACCTACAGAAGATATTCATTTAGGTTGACTGAGCATAGCGAGCTTTAGGTCTCGGGTAAATACTTCCTGTTGGTGCCTTGATTTTGGACTGAAACTTCTTTCCAACAAGTTCTAGTGTTTGTGGCGGGAATGATCACGGGTGAGGTGCCTTTTCATGAGAAACTCAACACGACTTGGGACATGCTTGGTGGAAATGAATGGAGAGGTCAGGTTACCAAATTGACAGTTTTGTGATCTCAAGTTGCTGTCACTTCACATTCTGGTCCGTTTAAAAGGAATATTGCTGAAAAGCCAGGTCTGGCTGGACATAATATATCTGACTAGGGATAACAGGAAAGATCTGTTATAATCCTCAGATCTCATCTCTGGCTCAACAGAGTATGGTATTTATTTGCAGGTCGTTTGACTCACAGAACCAAGTTATAGGGACAACCATACAAAGAACAGCTACCTATTAACTGACATATATGCCTTCCGGAAGATTCAATGCATATTATTTACTTTTTTATGTGCACTTCTAAATATGACCCATTTGCATGCTCAACATCCTATGCATCTGGGCAAATCATTTAATCTCCAGCCTAAAACACATACACAAAAAGTGAATCTAACCTTGTGTAGTGTAATCTGGTGTTCATGCCGTTGAGCCAAGTTCACACTATATTAAAAAGACAGTAAACATATAAATTCAAAGTTTACAAAATGTTATTACTCAATCTCTTTCTTTAAATTCAGAATGCTCTTCCCTCTCGCCCGCTGCTTGCCTTAAACGCCATCCCTCCCCAGCATATCTCACTTGTTTCTCCCACTTGGCACCACTGACACTCTTTTCACTCTACATTGCTCTGTACTCTTTCTCTTTGGTGTCTCTCGCATGGTGCTTCTCTCCACTTATCAAAATTCTCCCATCTCCATCTCTGCATGTCTCATGGTGTTGTTCTAGGCGTACCTTGTGGAAGAGATCAGAGTCTAGAGGGAAAGAAAGTGATTCTGCACAAATCTTGCTATGCTGTTGACACCTTATGTCTCCAGTGCGCATACTTTGGCACCACATCAAAACTCCATATGCATCTAAGCAATACCTCACTCTCCCACTTTCGTAGGCCACTTTGTGTGAATCCATGTGGATTTACAGCATTTTCACAAGTTCGCTGCCACCTCCTAAATCCTGCCATCCAAAGGCCCTCCAAGAACTCTGAAAATTGATCTTTTGATGAATGATCTCATTCACAGCTTAGAAGTGACCGTAACAATGGAATGAGTGTCTGCATATAAAAACACTGCATAATAAATTGTTTATTATATAGAGCTTGTTACATAGTCTTTACTAGGACCCATAACAAAGGCCGAATTTGAGAGGTCATCAGGCCTCCTTTTGTTCCAGTCTCTCAAAGCAAAGGCTCACACCCTGTTAGCATTTCACACATACTTAAGAGAGGCAGCTTTTCACTTTGTTCAGTCTCTTTTTAGGAGATACACATGCACTGTAAGAATATCAGATGTGTTGGTCTTTCCCAGTATTCACACAAAGCAAATTGCATTTATATGGAACTTACTTCCCCTGAGGAGGCGTTAAAATAATTTAAGTACTACTATTTTTTCTTGTGTAGCCCTACTCATCCCAATGCAGGTTGTCAAAGCGCTTTACATGAAAGTGCATATTACATGTACAATAAATTATACAAGTTTGTAAAAGAATGAACAAAATGTGTTACATAAAACTGGGGGATTATAAAGTGAAGAAGTCTCATACCATCTTCCATAGCTCACTGTGCTATTATCTGCGCAATGCGCTCAAACGTACACATGATAGACCTGCTAAACATATATGTAAGGGCTTTAGATCTGATGTCACTTCTTGTGATGCTACTTCCTGTAAAGTCGTGGCTTGTGATGCCACTTTCTATGATGTCAATTCTTGTGATGCCATGTGTGATGTCATGCGCCATGATGTCACGCGCTGTTATGTCACTTGCATTATACCTGACTAGGCTAGTCCCCCACTTCTTTTTTAGGACTTGTGTCCTAGGGCAACCCACGTACGTAGCACAGTCTGATGCTGGAACCTAAACAGATTCATTCACTTTATATTGTGTTCAAAAGAGGCATACGACACACTCTGATAATGCTCTCTAGCGTGCAAAGTGCCGAGAGAAAAGTATGGGAACTGTGATCCTGGAGAGAATGGGGGCGTGGTCAGAGAGTCTGGGGATAGGGTGAGACATGGATAAAAAGAACAAAATATGTTGTAACTTTTTTGTTGCCCTTTCATCTACAGGTAAATGCTTATAAAACAGAATGCACACACCTTAAGTGAGAAATAAACACAGCATGAATGTATTTGTGGGAAATGCATTTTTCTGGATAGACAACTCGATTGGTTTATGGAATCACTTCTGATGTCTGTGGCTGTAACTGGACAGTATGAAAAAGCAAGCCGCAGCTTAGAAAATGTATTACATACAGTATGTTGGTTACACAGAGAGTAAATAGGCTGTCAGTAAAGGACAAAAGATATTTGTTTAAATGTTTACAGTGCTTTCCAAAGTTATGAATAAAGTAATAAGCTGATTGTACCTGGAGCACGCCCTTTCTATTGGCTTCCATTGATTAAGAGAACCAATTACAGATTGTATCAATAAAAGCCAATACTGGCTCCCCAGCACTCCTTGGATTTGCCAGTTTGCCAATTGCACGTAGTTACATTTCTTCCAGGTAGCAGGCACCTCGGAGAGGAGGCTTGTTTTTTTCGTCTTTTAGCTGCCTCTCCTTTCTCTCACTTCATGTGGACCAGTGCTCGAAGTGGGCGAGATCGCCAGGGCACGGCGTGCCCCTACTTCTTTCATTTCACAGAGTCCGTTCCCCTACTTTCTTATTTTAACCATGCCTCCCGGAAGGCATAAATAGCCATGGCCAATGGTTAAGGCTCAGCATTTGGGGACGGGCGAAACGGGCAGAGAAGAAAAAGGGCTGTCTTTTCCTTCGTGCCCAGAGAAGACAAGGACAGTGTCCAGTTCTCCTGCCGCTCGCAGCTGCCCTCCTGCCCGCTCTCTTTGTTCCCCCTCTTCCCTCTCTTTCTGTTTCGCTCCTCCTCATTTAGTGAAAACCGAGACTTCAAGAAAGGTATTACCTTCTCTTTCCTTCTTTTGTTTATTTGCTCCCCTGTGAAATGGATCCGAAAAAGAAAAACACTTGTGGAAAGCCCTCTTTTTCTGACATTTTTCAATTTCTAAGTGCAGCCTCGGGGTGGAGCGGAAATAAAACATTCAAAATATGAAAAGTATCTAGCTAACTAACTAAAGCAAGACAGAGTGTTTGCAGGGTGGCCAGATTGATTTATTCACACTTAACCACATTAGCGCCACTTTACAGCCCTACTTTTGTTTTCTCATCGCACTTTGAACAACATTATTTTCCCTGGGTGGAAAAGTGCACTATTCCTGGAGGTACTGAAATACCTGCTTGATGGGTGAAATGGAAAACAAAATGCATACTGTGGCCCTGTATTTACAAACGTGGTCTTTTTTAAACCATACTGCTTACGTTTGGTAAGGATATAAGCAATGCGCATTGAAACGGGTCCCTTCTGGACCCTGTAGTCATGGCCTTAACTTTTCAGGCAAAAGCACTCACTAAGTTCTGAATAATGAGTGTAAAAAGAAAAAGGTAACCAAGTTGATCCTGCTTACATTTCACATGTTTTACTTAATCTTGCATTCCCTATGAGTGTTTGCTTTTTCTGAGATGTTGTTAATTTTTTTAGGCAGCATATTGGTTTTGTCTAGTGCTTAATTTGAATTGAGTCATATCCAGGTGTTTATAGCTGGTTAGTGTGGTGCAAGTTTCTCTCTGTGGGGCAGTATGGTGTTCAGTGGGGGAGAGGATGTGGCACTATGGTCAGAGCTGCTGAATTTGGAACTGGGGAACCAGGTTCAGCCTTCATGACCAGTCCACCAGACCACTCCAGCGGAGGGCACACATTCCCATGCTAGACCTTAGAAGGCCGCATGATCTTAAAAGCCCTGGTGTCTTAGCACCAGCAGGTGGACCCTTGCAGTGGCAATTGTGGGTTAACCTTGAAGGCCTGTCCGCCACAATTCATTCTAAAGTTATCCTCCAGTCTTGCAGGCAGGCCAGTGTAGCAGCACACCATAGACAGACAGTGACTCTGTCACTGAGGTCACAGGACCCTTCAGCAGGGTGGCTCTAGGGCAGTGTGACTGAACTAGGCGTTGACCAGGTGCGGTCCATGCAGTTAACAGCAGTCGAGCAGAGGGGCTGGTTAAGGGGGGATTTCGAGGGATGATGCAGAGGGAAAATAAAAGAAATAATTAATTCTCCCTCTGCATCGTCCCTCAAAATCCCCCCTTACCCAGCCCCACCACTGTTACCTGTATGGATCACGGCTGGCGCTGAGTTCAGGCGGAGGCGTTGTGCTTACAAGTATAAAATGGTTTTAAAAGCACTTGCTGCCTCCTTCATGGCCTCCAACAATTTTCAGCAACAATAAATATGTCATGATAACTCCAGTGATTAATGTTCTTAGTAAAGAGATGGTGATTTGTTTAGTGGACGTTTTGACTCATGGAAAGGAAGCACAGAGGGTTAATGTGCCTGCTATTAAGAATATGTACCATGCAGATCACAAAGTGCACATAATGTAAATAGGTCAGTGGGTTACTGCTTTTGTCAGAGAGACCCAATTGTTACTTGCAGTTAATAAGTTAAAATCCTAACATATAACAGTGAGCTCATAAGTGTCATGTAAGAGCTACATGCAAACTGCAAGGTATAAATTAGAGCGTTGTGTTTTTCCCCAGTATTTGATTATCCTAAAGTTGCAAAAAAAGGGTTCATTTGGGTAGAAATCAATTCTGATTATTAAAGAGAACCCCCAACCATGGTATTACGTTTTATATTCTGGGTTTGTGTTTCTCCAGACCAATCACTATTAAACTATGCCGCCTACTAGTATGGTTGTCATGGGACTCCTACTACACCTTGTAGTCCTTTGTCTTAAGTAACATATTATATACAGTGATTTACACATGTATGATTGATTGTCTGTGTGAAATATGTGTGATGTAAAGTGCTCTGACACCCTACACTGGTGTCAGCGGTACTGTGAATTTTCTGATACTTTATTATTTTGACATGTTTACACATGCTAACAGTCTCTACAAAGATTTTTCCTTATTAATACCATCTGAACATACAACTGCAGTAGTGAGAAAGGTGACCACTCAACCTTTGCAAAGGGCCCTCCACTTCACAGCAGCACAAGTCACATTTTTTAGGAACTGTTGATCCCGTTTGAGCTATAAACAATTTACTAGTTAAAATCATCAGATTATGCAGCAGATGATGTATATTGTGGCAAATATGGCAGAACCATAATTATGTAGAAAACATTTGCAAACTAGGATATTTTGCCATTCATGTTTGAACTGCTCTTGTGAAAAAAGGGAGGAGAAGTGCTGATGACAGAAACTCCAAGGCTGGGAGACAAATGGCTTGCAATTCCACTTTTAAGAATACTTGGGACATTCTGTGATTGGAAACGTATCCCACTTTCTGAATGTATTTTAATGTCAATAACTCATATTAAACCTTAAATAAACATGTGTATCCATTGGTTAAATTAAATAACGTAATAAGCAGTAACCGGTTAGTGAAATGGGAAACAAATACTAAAAATTGGGATATTTTGCTCTTGTTGCCACACCTCTGACTCAACCCACTGACCCAATCCACAGGTTATTCCCACCCTCTGATTCTCCGCCCACAGTTCCCCTAGTTTTTTCCCCCACTTTGACCACTGATGTGGACTACCCCTTCAACCTGTGGCAACTAAACCGCTCAGAAACAGTTGTGTTTTTTAACTAAAAAGTATGGGAACTGTTTTTATCAAATTAAGTTTGGGGACGTCTTTCCCCGGGCCTCTGCCCACTTCGATCTCTGGTGCTCCGTGATGACGTTTGAATGACTGACAGATAACTCGTGTCATTGCTTGGCAGCTAATAACATTGTTAATGTGTTTTCTTCCGGGGCTAGTTTGGTGTCGCTCATCAGAGGCCAGGTGATCACGACTGATGGAACACCCTTGGTTGGGGTCAACGTGTCGTTCGTCAAGTACCCGAAGTACGGATACACCATCACTCGCCAGGATGGCACGTAAGTGGCCCCTTCTTTCTGTTCTCTAGATTGCACGTGTGTGCCCCCACACATGTTGCTGTCTAGTGGTGGCGCGTGAATTCCCGCGTGCCCAGCAGTCTTCAGGTGAGATCAAAATGAGCCTTCCGACATAACGTGGCACTTCTATCACCAAGCAAAGCTAAAAATAAAAGTCTGGCTGCTAAAAGAGCGTGTGAACAGCAGGCCTTGTCTTTCAATGAAAATATTTTGTAGCTGTGAAAATGTAAATTAACGGTAGTAACAGCGGTACCATAAACTAGGGCTCCAGATCACAGCTCTGAGAAGATTCTCAGTTTTGCTGCCTACCTTTTAAATGTTGAGGGACGCAATAGTATTTTTTTTTATCCACAAAAAAAATTAATTATTAGAAATTTAATTTGGCCCCATGGAATCAAAGAAGAGCTGTACCTTATGATCACTCAGTACTGGGTGACAGCTTAGTACTTATTTTTCATGAACCAGCACCCACAGCCAAGCTACTGCGATTCTTTTCTGCTGCCTAGGGCAAAACCAGCAGAAGAGCACCTCATTGGTCCCACCAATAGAAATAGTGCCGGCCAGTGTTAGAAGTGGATGGAAAATTCTCTTTTGCCTCAGTCAACAAAAAACATTGCACCAACCTTGTGTTGTGATGCGCTGATAGTGGGTCATTGACGCAGATTAGACAATATCTGTTCTTTTTCAAGAGGGGGTACAGTTGTTTCAGTGACACACATACATCTAGCAACTATTCTGTTCATGGTTGGAAAATGTTAGAACTGTCAGAACATGGCCTTAAGTATTGTCAGGAAAATGCATTCAAATGGATTGATTGATTCCTCTCAAAATATCATGCTTTGCGAACCATTCATGGGTTTACTCTCCCCCAGGAAGGTTGTAGCATTAGTTCTGTGGTTGTGGGGAGATGTTGTGGAGGAATGGAAAGGAACCGTTCCCACTTGGGAATGTCACATGCTTTGTGGGTCGGTGGTCAGCAAACTTAGTATCTATTGTCGTCTTTGCCATAACGGGTATTAGAGCAAACAATAAGGTGATGGAGGGAATGCTTGAATTAATCTTATCTACTGGCCATCCGTTTGAGATTCATTCATGGCCATTGTTTTTTGGCCACTATCTTGTTGTAGGCAGAGACCTGGCACATGCAAATCTGATATGGTCCTGATCTAATAGGAACAACCCAGACCGGACTGCCTGGGCAGTGCCCCTCCAGGCAGGAGCACAAGCAAGCCTATATTGGTTTCTGCCTAAGTCGCAGGCCTCAAAAGTGAGATATACCTTCAGTCCTATGGCACATTGAGCCCAGAACTCGCATCTGGGCATACCCATTGCAATGAAGGCATCTATTGTAACAAACAACAAGGTGATTCCAGATGGTGAAAAGGCTCATTATTTCTATTAAGTTTGGTGTTTTCTTTACTTTTGGACAGCTAACAGATTTCAAAGAATAGTTCATAGGTCTTTGAGTAAAGAATTTTTATAATTGATTTTGATATTGACCAGTTGCTTTTCACACACTAGAAGCTGAAATCACATCAGAGTCATGCATTTTAATAATATTCACTCAAGTCAATAGTTCTCATTATGTTTGTGAGACCTAGCTGTTGGCATTTATTTACTGTTTCAGGAATAGGCTTCTATTCAGGCCCGGACTGGCCGTTGCGGGCACCAGGCAATCCCCCGGTGCACCGCAAGGGTGGGGGCCGGTTTTGGGTCCCTGGGGGCCGTTTTTGTTACAGGGCCGTTTTTGCAGCATTGCTGCAAAAACAGCCCTGTAACAAAATCGGCCGAAAACCGGCCCTGGCAACGAGCGCGGTCGCACCCCCAACCCCTGCCCCCCTCTCGCCCCCCGGTGGTGGGGGGCCGCCGAGCACTTTGCCAGGGCCGGTTTTGGTTCTCAGTCCGGCCCTGCTTCTATTCCAGGCAGGAATGCAGTCACTCCTGTAATGATTTATAATCTCCATTGGAAGTCTGCTGGAAATCACCATTGCCGTGATTGTTGTCCCAGAGACGGCTGAGCACACTGGAGAAGCTAGAGCTTGGTGCAGCTAAATTACACATTGGTCATAGATTGATATGCCTGTATATCTTTACTCATGACTGAGTATAAAGTATGTGTTAAGAAACAGTCGGTTGTTTAAGGTTGTTGAACATTTTTCTGGTTTTGGGCTGTGGCTTCTAGAATATTCAGACTGTGATTCACAACTGTTTTGCTGCAGCTGAACATTTTGATTGCTTTAAAGTACATTTTTGAGGTTTATCAATGTTTATTTAGGTTTATGGGAAAATATGTTGTGGTGAGACTAGTCAATCTAGTGGCATATCACAAAAAAGTGTTATCTCCTTAGGTTTGACTTGATTGCCAACGGAGGGTCTTCCCTGACTCTTCACTTCGAGCGCGCACCATTTATGAGCCAGGAGCGCACAGTGTGGTTACCCTGGAACAGTTTTTATGCCATGGATACGTTAGCAATGAAGACAGAGGAGAACTCAATCCCCAGCTGTGACCTCAGTGGATTTATCCGCCCTGATCCTGTGATCATTTCATCACCACTATCAACATTCTTTAGCACAGCTCCAGGACGGAATCCCATAGTACCAGAAACTCAGGTACTGTATCAGTCACGTATACATAAAAATTACAAATTAAAGAAAGACGTTAATTTACGTAATATTGCTCTGTGGTGAAACGTACTGTTATGTATTATTGTACATATATATGCACCAGCGGAATACATTTTAATTGCATCATAAACATCAACACAATATGATGTACATTAAAGGAAGTAACTTCACAATTCAATGAGATCGCAAAAAGTGTCAGCATGTAGCCTTTATGCCTAATCACTTGACAGGAAGTGGATACAGTGTACTTGCATACGTATTACACCTATGTTAATATTGTTTACATCGCACTGTTGAAGATAAAAGACAAGCAACCACCATTCAATGGGAATCAAAGGGGTGACAATTGCAAAATATGCTGACCTATAAATGACCTCTCTTTTGTCTTTTAATGTTCCAGAGAAGGCCTGGTTGACAGTCTGCTCCTGTGAGATCAGAGTAATGCATACGCAGACTATCTTAGATCCTTGGGATCTGAGAACTTAAGGGATGGATTATTGTGAAGCCATTAGAAGCAAAGGTCAACTCAGAAAAACACAGGGGATGTAGTTGTGGTCCCTGGTGATCCTAAAATGGTAACCATGTCTGCAACAGAGTTTATGTTAAAGTGCAGCAAGTGGGTGCTTCAGAGTGAGCACTGCAGGTCGATGTAAGCCCGTTAAGCACCCGCGTAACCAGGGAAATGTGGGAGCAGCAGAACTTCACTGTCCACCTAGAGGGTTCATCTCACTTCATGATTAACCACAAGCCCTGTGGAAGAAGTTAATTTTTAGTCCCTAAATGAAGCAAGTTAATTGTGACACCCTCTCCCCCTCACCTCCCCCCCCCTCGAATGTGAAAGAGAGTTGCACGCATGCTTGGCCCTGATCGACTCTCTGCTTGTGCACTCTCCTTTTTAATGACGGGGACTGCCAGAAAAATTTGTTGGAAGGGTTATCATTTTTTAAAGTAGTTTTGGTGAAAAACAGTAGCTCTGATCCAGACAACTTTGGAGGTGACATATAATGCCATAAGCTTGATTGAAGCAGAATGCCCCAGCCAGCAAAGGCCTTCCAGCACTACTAAGAATGTTCATGCATTTTTGCACCTGGGATAACCCTGAATGCCTTAATGAGCTCTTGTTGAACCTCATTATCACTCCTAATGGGAGGCAGGTAGGTAGTTCATTACCATTGTTTCCAGGACCAGTTTTTAAATATTTTTAATATGAAGTTACACAATTACTTCAGTGCTGAAATTACTTCGGAACAAACAATGTAAGAAGAAGTATGGAAGGCAACAAAATAAAAAACAATAGAAATGTAGAGTCAGTTGGTGTCCACCAGAGTAAAAATTTAATAAATAAAAAAAAGTTTACTTTCCAAAGGCCTTCTTAATTTAAATCTTTGTTGAACATGCATCACCATGAAATTTAGTTTTTTTCTAGGATTTAGCAGAATCCTCACTACAATTCACTAAACATACCCCTGTACAATGGTCACTGAAATATGATTAAAATTGTATCTACTGTTAAATAACCAAAAACGAATATTGCAATGCATGCAAAAAGACTGTTCATCATCACAGAACAGGTAGCAAGGCATGACCAACCTTCAAACCCAGTGCTCAGTCACTTACATAGATCAAACCTACATTTATTACCACCCTGCATCCAACGGAAAACATACTGTGCCCAAATACAGCACAAACAGCTGAAAGGGACCAGTCAAGCTTTGTGATGGACTTTCCACTGCGCAAGAGGATGAGCTGCAGTGTTTTTAGTAACTTTTCATCTGTTTGAGCTACAAACAAAATGGATTTTTTGTTAAAATTTGAAAATTATCCTGCAGATGATGGATTAAGTTGGAAATGCGCAAATTCATTATTATGCAGAACATGCCACTGCCGCAAAATCCCATAATTCCAGTGGCCGTGCTTATAGTGCACAAAATTTACTAGCGCTAACTTCATAGACATCATTTTGTGGGCAAAGTCTGATCGTTATAGGATGAAACTTAAACAACAGCAATGCCTCGGCATACAATTTCTTATTTTCATTTTGAATAGCAACTATTAATGCCGCCTTGAAATTTAAAACCAAAGAGTATGGAACTACGAGTTTTTCGCTTGTAAATATGTATAATAAAAGTTTCACTTGCACTGAAGAGAAGACATTTCAAATTAAAACAGCCTCTGGGCGTCTGTTGGTGCACACATTTTGCATATTGGCCTCTTTTCCTGCCATTGTTTCATTGCAACAACAATCTAACCCCTGAGGTGTATTGCTGTTGACCATGCGAGGGAAGAAAGAAGCCACGGCAGGCATTGAAAAAAACATGCCCCTATCTGAATCATAAAGTCACAGAAACATTCAATTTAGTAGAATCCAGTAAATACCGTTACCCTGGGACGAGGTATTTACCAAGTTAGGTAAATACCTCAGTTCCTGTGTTTTCAACTTGGGAATGAGGCAAAAGCTGCATAAGAGGCCTTTAGCACTCCAAACAATACAACTTTTGCCTTTTTCATGGCCTCTTCCCCCAAATAAATGTTGGCAGATCCTGCCAGAATCTATCAGGGAGAAAACACCATGGGAATGACAGTTATCACACAATTTCCGGTTTGCACAGCGATTGGAATCCTTTCTGTTGTATTGAACTTTTCCTTGGCATGCTTGTCCTAATGAATCAAAGTATATGCACTCGTCTCTGACTGTGTTGATGTTTGTCTTCACTTGGGAGGAGACAGGAAACGGATTAATTAGGGATTCATTTTATGCATCTAATCCCCATGACTCCCCAAAAATGTATTATGTTAGTCTACTTGCATTGACAAAGCAATGCACAGTCAAAACTACTGTACTACATGAAAATTTATCAAAAACTCGGCCAGGTAAGTGTTTTTCCAACTTTAAACAGTGGCAGCTTCTCCGCTATGGCGGAGGAGCATCGTCCCTCTGTTTTTATGCAGTGCCAAGTAGAAACATAAAATGATCATAACTGAGAGTTATTATCATTTTATGCTTCAAGTCCTGCTGCTCTGCTTTGCGGGCGGGTGGGCGGGGCTGCTCAGGCTCTTGGAGCAGGGAAAGAGTGGTTTGCCCACTCCTAAGTGTACAATGATGTTTGGTTAGCCCTCTAGAGCCGCCCAAACCAGTCATGCGCACTTTCCCTGTTCTCCAAGCAGGCTGCATTACAGCCTGCATGGAGAACATGCCCACCCCTTCAGTTCCTTGGCGGAGCGCCGTGTCATGGCACTCAGACCAATCACACCACTGCATTGCAGTGCGTTGATTGGCTTAGGGGAAGGAGCCTGACTGTCTGCCTCCTGTTCCTGGAGTCGGAAGGAGGAGAGCAGGAGCAGAGACACGGGACCCGGCCTCCAGGTAAGTTTATTTTATTTTGTATTTCCCCCGTTCGACCCCCCCTCCTACACCCCTGCACCCACCCGCACCCACCCCAACACCTGTGAGGCATGCCGGCCACCACTGACTTTAAGCACTATAGGCGTCTTTCTCTTCTCATCACCTTTCTTGAAGCAGATTGCTGAATTTTCTTTTTTTTCTTATGTCCAAGTGAGAAATTTAGGCAAATTTATCATTAATCAGGTCTGTATTTTCCAGGTTGAAACGTCAATTTACAGTGAGTTACATCATGATGCACAATCCAAGTTCCCAAAATCATGAACAAAACCTAAATTGGGTTGCTGAATATATATGTCCTTGGCAACTTCTCTTTAGTGTGGTGAAGTCATTAAATCTTCACATCTAGACAACAAAGCACAACTGGTTCTTTGATGTACAGGGGCGTTGAAAACTCGACTTATTCATCTCATAGACCCTGAAATAGTTAGCTGTTTCATTACTTGTTTTTCTTTCCATCCAAGTTTATCCGGCTATTGAGGGAGAACGTAGTACGTGACCCAGTTTGCTTCGATTCCTGGAGTTTCTTTCTTTGCAAATGTATTATCCACCAAATTGGCTGTTATTTGCCCACAGGCTTGCGTTGCCCTCCCTCTGCTGAGGTCACATCACCCGGTGCCACTCTGGTGGAGCGGTGTCACAAGACGTAATTGAAAGCACTCAGCGGGGAAAAAAGAAGTTCCATTCAAGGGGAAATAAAATACATCAATTCCTATAAATATAACAATTACTGTTGTGCTTGTTTAGGATGCTTACATCATTAGCATGTTGGCCAGGTGATGAGCGAGCCAAGTGTTAACACTACTAACGACGATAACAATAATGATAATGGTATTATTAATATAAGAACAAAAATAAGATGATACATACTAGGAAATAATAATAATAATGTTAATACTACTCATTATAATAATATAGTAAACACTAATGGAAATTATAAACATGATAATAGTAGTAAAGAGTTTTTGCCAAGCCCTAGTCCACCCCACAAATTGTTTCTTGTACTAAAAAGGTGGAGACCCTCTTTTGGGTGAATGAAGAGATGTAAAACTCGAGTACACTCATGAGCAGATTCATAGAGATGAAACCTACACTCTGGTTTGAGCCATTCATGGATGAGATTGACCGTCCTTTACAAAGTCCATTCATATGAGGTTTAGGTTGGGAGGCCTTCCACTTGCAATTGCCACCTCCAAGTAAAAAGGCCCAAATAAAGGTAACAAACTTTACCCAGCATGTAGCGAAATGGAAGAAACTGATGAACATCTGCTACTCTTTTACCCAAAGTGCACCAGGCAGTGCAAGCGTTGGATTGTGGCCCCTTTGTCGTACATTGGGAACCCACGAAAATTGGGTTGGGCTGAGAATCTGTAAGTTGGATACCACACCATGCATTGTGTTTTCAATCGCAAAATACCTTGAATGGCTTTGGCCCATTCAGTCCAAGATTTTATGTCTCTCCAGTGGTGTAACGAAACTTGAGGGGGACCCCCTGCAGGGTACGTGGAGGGGCCCACTCCTGACCCAATCTGGAGCTGTCCGGCCAAAGTGCGGTACTGAGGGGGTCCCCTTGAGGTTGGGGGCCCCCAACCCGCGGGGGCTGCGGGGGCCTTTGTTACACCCCTGTGTCTCTCTGCTCCTCTTGAGACTATCACAACCCTAGTAACTATACCATGCTGTTCTAGTTAGTTAGGCTTCACTTTGGATAAACATCAAGATGAATTGCTTGAAACGAACAACAACAGAAGTGGGAAATGTTCTATTATATAGGTTCTTAGAGCTACCATGTTCTGCAATGGCCTGGATGGGATTAAATTTCTTACCCCTAGTTTTGCACTAAATAGTTTTTATTATAAAACTGAAACATTGTTGTACCATTTTCAATTTTTCAAAACAAAGCACCGTATCAGATTGGAATAACAAGTGAACTATTGCTCCGGAAACTTTATCAATGTACGTGCACAAATATATTTATTGATGTGCTTTATTACATTTCTATCTATGATATTGTACTTGTTCCTCTGGGATAGGGGGTTTGAACTCTCTTTGCTAGACACACTGAAGATCTTCCTATATTCAATCTACTTCATTGGTGTGCTACCGTAAACCCTAAAAACAGAAGCATTATAGCACTCATGAACAATACCCAACTCTTAACAGCAAACTCATAAATGTTTTTGTAAAATTGAATTTTCCAAAGCACTTTATTATTTTTGCTTACATGTGAGTTTTTCCAAGAATATTTTACAAATGTTTTTATGGTTTGCTGATGGTTATGAATTTTAATTATTAGGGTTCGTTGTGTTTATGTGAAAGATTGTAGTTTGTATGTTTATGTTGCTTTTAAGGTCTTTGACTGAAATAAAGTGCTTAAATAAATAAATGGGTAATAGTAGTATTAGTATTAGTAGAAGTAAAATAAGAGGATAGCAAATAGAAAATAATAATAATCATGGTAACACAACTCATAATAATATTATAGTGTGCAGTTCATGCTCTGAGCTGACAAGATGACTTTGTGCATTAAGGTCTTATGCTGTCGTCAATGGGCGTATATTATAGGTGCATCTTCAAAGAGCTGACTAAATGTGCTGCTTACAGTTTTTCAGATAAGTGGTAAAACGACATAACACAAGTACAATAAATTGACATACCCCACATTAAATACAAAAATTACAAAAACGTATCCCCAAAGCTGAGAACATCAACCCTTCATCATTCTGAGCTCCATTAATTGAGTATCATAAAAACAGCTGGTTCGATCTCAATATTGTAAGCATGCACTTCATCCACTAGCTACTATTTCTTACCAGTTTCTGTGAGTTTTATTTTCTTGTTGTATATAGGCCAGTCCACCCAGCATCAGGCGGGAAGGAAACAGCCAGGTTTCAGTGTTGTCCGATCTGTTCAAGTGTCTACGAGGTGGTTCCAAAGCTGGGTCCACTTAACAGCAAGTGTCTATGTTCTACTGCGCCTCTTCTGAAAGGGCAGTCTGGAAAAAGTCTGTTTGCCAGTCACTGATTCGTGTATAAGGGGCACATTTAGAAAATGAAAAAAAAAATCAAGTTTGCAGAGTTTTCTCAGAGGCTTAAACCTCATTCTCTTTTCATCTAAAAAACAGTGATGGCCCAGGAAGGTAGTGAGATATTCCCTCTTGAGCCAATATTCAGTGGTGTGTCATACAAAGGGAAATTTCAGCATAACGTTTTTTCTGTAAAATCAAAACTTTTTTTATAAACATTGTTTCCTACAAGATTGAAGAAGGCGTCCTTGTTGTGTACAATAACAGGTCCACTCTCCTATTTCTCCAGGTCCTCCATGAAGAAATCGAGATGATCAATTCCAATCTTAAACTCTGCTATCTGAGTTCCCGCACTACTGGATACAAATCTTTGCTAAAGATCACCATGACTCAGACCTTCGTCCCTCTTAACCTCATCAAAGTTCATCTGATGGTGGCTGTGGAAGGACATCTTTTCCAAAAGTCATTCCAAGCATCCCCCAATTTGGCGTATACGTTCATCTGGGACAAAAGTGATGCCTATGGCCAAAAGGTGTATGGGCTTGCAGACGCTGTTGGTATGTGAATACAGCCTAACATCAAACATCTAATTTCTTCCAATTTTTGTTCATCTGAACTGTGTGTATTGGAAATGCTTAAAAGTCGTGAGTGTATCTAGCTAATGGCATTTTACAAACAATAAAGTGATGTTATCGCCATCTTCTAAAATTATTGTGGCAGAATGAAACTAATAATTTGTATTTAAATGACTTAACATTGGTTATGACTGTATTGAGCTGTAGGGTCCACCACTAGGCTGTTCAATAAAGGATCTGTGCTGCTTTTCCAGGATTACCACTGGTTATGGAAATATTTTCTATTTAAGGTCATTTTAAGCGAATGCTTCCTATGTGACTTTATTGTGAATCTGGCATGGATATGCCCCTCCTGGACCTGCGTTGCACACCCTTGGTGTACCATAACCTTCAAATTAATTTACTTGAATATATTCAAATGTCAAGTGACTTTTTTTTGGGAATGTGCCCAGATAAGATGCCTGTTTTGATTTTTAATTTGTTTTATTTTATTTTTGCAATTTTATATAGCACGTACATGGCCCGAAGGCATATGAGCACTTTACAACAGTAGCATGATACAGGGCTACAACGAGTTACAGTTACAGTAAATAAATTCAGACATTTGCATCAGTAGATGCGACCAGGACAATTGAAGCAGTTGGTCAATGGTCATATACAGTAAAAGTATTGATTAAAATGGTGGTGTCGCATAAGAAAGGTAGTTTGTATCCTGGTGGAGAGAGTACTTAAGTATGGTTGAGGGTGATTAACCAATTGTCTGCCAACTAGGAGGAGCTTGAGGTCCTTTTTGGGGGTGACTAGGCAGGTGCTGTGTAGCCCTTGCCAAAGTGGCAGCAGTCCAACCATGACAACTGGCTTGTAAGGCAGTATTACTTAGCTAGAATTCATAGGAAACCTTTCTCACACATCTTAGTAACAGTAGATATATTCATAAGACTCTTGTGTGTTTTTCAGTTTCCGTGGGATTTGAGTATGAGACCTGCCCCAGTCTGATCCTGTGGGAGAAGAGGACAACGTTGCTGCAGGGATTTGAGCTTGATCCCTCCAATCTCGGAGGCTGGTCCGTGGACAAACACCATATACTGAACGTTGGGAGTGGTAAGTTTCAACGTTTTCTGAGGTTTGCTGTACCATGTTTGTTTCAGTGCCTTTCTGTTAAGTCTATTTGAGAAGCTTACCCCATTTTCCAATAGAGACATTTCCTTATGGTTGATAACCTGAGTCATTCATAATACTTCTTTTCAAGTTCAAATCCTCATTTTGAATTAGTGGAGAACATGTTGCATATATTGCAAACATCTATATGCCAAAAGCAATGGCTCATAGCATAGATCTTCAATCACCAAGTGAAGAGTTGTAATAACAGGGTTGGCCATGATGTCTGTGGATTTCTCAATATTTTCACACTTTTAAAGAAGACCGTACACTCTAATAATTCAATATTATTGCACAATTAAACCTTAAAAGGTCGTCCCTAAAGAAATAAATAGAACTGGAGAGGGCCATCTAAATTAGTCTTTCATTTATCTCCTAAAGCATAAACGTTGATGCCAGAGAAAGCTTGAAAGTCAAAATAAGCGTGCATAACTTTAGATATCACTGCAGTGCAATCACTTTAGGCTTGCTTACTTCATTGGGCTCACTAAGGAATGTGACCATCGCAGAAAGCTCTCACACTGCATGTTGAGTTCCCTCGCTCCCTTAATTTTTCGTTTTCTTTCTTTTCTTCTATTTTCTTCTTCCTTAATTTATTTTGTCAAAATGGCACACTCATTAATACCGAGGCAAATCTCTGTTGATGCACATTTTGAATGGATAAATAGAAGTTGTGGTGGTTCACAGCCAGTTCTCTCATGCTTTTATGTAGATCATCTCACCTCTTTCCTCTGTGAGGGGTCTGATTGGTTGCCCGAATTCTGAAATTAGGTATATGGTTATATGAGAGCAATGGGTCTTTACAAATGTCCAATATTTACAGAATCCCACCCCCTACAGCCCTTCCTGGCAAAAAGTCGAAATTTTGAAATACGCCCTGTTCATGCCAGTGCTTGTTATCCTGACATGGCACTAGCTTGGGGTTGCTTGTGTTTGTACAGGAATTCTGAATGGAGACAGGAATTGAAATGTGCAGACATGGAGCAGTATGTGATAAGGCTAAATATCTGTTCAATCAAACAATAAATCAGCTTGTTGGGAGGCTGGGCCCTGAATTCATCCTTTATTTAGAAGAGTCCTCCTGCACCATGTTCTTGAAACTGTAGCCCACTGCAGGCTCTTATGAGTGTTGTGTGCCATATTTTCATTAGACATTTTGGTCTCGTTAAAGGTCTGTTTCATGTTACAGTTAGTATAGCCTCAATAAATAATATTGTTCAAGCATGCTCCTTGGGAGTATTAAGCAGGTTGCACTCCTGAAATATTTCCTCTTTATCCCTTTAATGTAAAATAAGTATTTGATCACGGAGTGCAAATAAATGTATAGAAAGGTACATGTTTTGGAGACCCTGAATCATTAAACTTTAATCCTATCAGTACTGAGGTATTACATCAGGGTAAGATGCTGATGCCTGCACTCCATGGGCCAGATGTAGGTAAATATATTTTACCGACTCATAAATACCGAATTTTACCGATTCGGTATTTATGAATCGGTAAAATATAAGGAGGGAGATGTAGGTAAATCCAGATGTGGATTTACCGAATCTGTAAAAGTCGGTATTTACCGATTCGGTAAATACCGACCGGTAATGCCCATTCATTCCTATGGGCTTTGAAGCCCATAGGAATGAATGGGCATTACCGGTTGGTATTTACCGAATCGGTAATTACCGAATTTCACAAGGGTGCAGGGGGTGTCACTTTGATACCCTCTAGCACCCCCAAAACAGGTTTGGGTGCCATGTGGCAGGCATACCTGCCCTAAGGGCAGGTCTGCCTGTCATATGGCACAGGTGTGCATGCACACATGTGCATGCACACCGGAATCGGTATTTTACCATCAAATTGAATTTGATGGTAAAATACCGATTCGGTAAGGCTTGTGGGACTCAGGAGAGTCCCACCTACATATCAAATTTACCGAATCTGTAAAAATACTGATTCGGTAATTTACCGATCGGTAAATTTACCGATCGGTGAATTTACCGATTCTGCCCCCTACATCTCAAAATCCATTTACCGGTCGGTAACGGCCGAAATCGGCCGTTACCGACCGATAAAAGCCTACCTACATCTGGCCCCATGTGATTAAAAATATATTTAACAAACATATCTGATTTAGGACCAAAGGAAAATTGACCTGAACATATAATGAATGGCGAGCCAACAAAGTAAAAAAAGAATCATTTGTATACCTTGGGTTTCTAGGTAGTATGGCTGCCTGATATTTTCATGTGTAGATCATGCGCTATGGTGGTAGACCATACCTGGATATCATTAATTTTACAATTGCCCCATCTCACTTCAGGCATACAAATCCTACCAGTTGCCGTATTTCCACCATCATAACACTTTTGTGTTTCCGATTTTTCCACCTCTTTTTCACCATCTGATTTGATCCTACCTCTCCTGTTAGACTTTTGCAATAGCACTCCTGCTACTGTGGTTAATTAACTCCCTATTTATTAGCAGTATCACATTTAGAATCTATGTTGTGCACTTTTAGAAAGGCCATTTTGACTTTGCAGAGACATTTGAGGTCGTTCTTTGTCTTTCCATGAATAGAGTAGCTCTTTTTACTGTAAGTGATGATAACATTAATTATATTTTGTAGAAAGCAGATGACCACGTTACAAATCTCACATTTTGCAAGACTTAAGTGTGATAATATTAAAGTAAACTTCGCAAATTTAAATTTTTCGCACTAATTGACTAGCCACATAGAGAATTCGAAGTGGGGAGTTTAACCTGTTGGCTGCGTCGAACGTTCAGCTCCAGTGCTGAACGTTTTAAAAATGGGTGGGGCAGCGTCGGCCAACGGACGTGCGCAGCACTACCAAGGTAGTGCACGCGATGACCGTTGGCCGACGGCAGCAGCCAACGGTTAAGTTAACTCACCAAACTCAAGCAAACAAACTATTCCTTTCAGCACAAGTTCTACCTGTGCTTTTTTCCCCACAAAGTGACTAGCCAAATGGAGACATGAAGGGAGGAGGTTAAATTAACTAAACAATCTCAGGCAATCAAACTATCCCTTCCACCACAAATTCTCTGTGTTGTTTATTGTAAAGAGTTTCAGAATTGTTTTCAATCTTTTCTGTTGACACATTAAATCAACATAAGATTTTGAGAATAATCAACATAGGTAAACGGTAAACGGATTGAAAGTTAATTAATTGTGAATTGCTACTTCTCAACTTTATGGTGCATGAGAATAGGGTAGAGCAAACAGTGGGCATCCAACTCATGGAAGATTGTTCCAGTGAATTCCGCTAATTTGCCTGCACGTGCCTCTACCCCATTCTCTTGTGCCACTATGAATTCAAATCCTAACTCTACCGGCGCTTGACCATAGGATGCATCTTATCTCAGGCACTACTTGCCTTGTCCTGAAGATGATCCCAGAATTGTTTTAAAGGGATCTAAACGTCATCGACCTCTTGTACTTTGACACAAACACACATTATTCACTATGCTGTGCCTAAGTACTCTAATGTAATTTATGCTGGCCTAACTGTTGTATTTTCTGCCCACGTGCCTGAGTTCTTTCTTTTGTTTTTAAAAACTGTCCATGTTCCCACTTGTATGTTTTCTTAGATTTTTCACATTAAATTATTTTGTCCAGTTGGACAGCAATATATAGATATCATTATATCTCTATATAGAGATTCGTTTTACTAATCCCTTCCTTTATAAGAGAACATTATTCTTTTATTAAAAAAAACTTTGTACACAAGGTCCCTTACCACAACTAATTTAATCTACCATCATCGCTGTGCAGGGTGTGCCCTTTCTGCTTTATAGAGGAATGACAGATTTGTCTCTTGCCACATCCAACATCCTATGGGGGTAGGCCAGGTGCCTTTCTATCAACAAAAGGCAAACTGTTCAAACAGAAGTACTCATGAAACTGCTGATTGTTTTCTGCCAGGGATACTTCATAAAGGCAGTGGTGAAAACCAGTTCCTGACCCAGCAGCCTGCAGTGATAGTCAGCATCATGGGGAACGGGCGCAGAAGAAGCATCTCCTGCCCCAGCTGCAATGGTCTTGCTGAAGGAAATAAACTGCTGGCTCCTGTTGCCTTAGCAGCAGGCACAGATGGAAGCATCTATGTTGGTGATGTCAATTTCATACGGCGTATCTACCCTTCCAGGAATGTCACCAGTATACTGGAGCTCAGGTATGGGAATCATTTAAGGCTACTGATTGGTATATTCAGGCTTTTAGGCAGTAGAAGGTTACTTTTATGCAATCAGTGCTGGAAGCTGATGCGTCCCATGATATTTCTAAACCTAAGCTAATGATTTTGATTGAAAGCAAGACCGTTGATTTGCTTAAGATTATAGTCTTCATCATGATTTTGTGGAAATGCAGCATATGTAGGAATAGTAAAGTTCCTGAAGGACAGCCATTGTTGACACTCGGTCTTAACCTGTAGCATTTAGATTACTAAGGCCCAGATGCATCAAAGTAAAATCCGCTCGCAAAGCGGTATTTTTGCATTTGGGATGCATCATCCCAAATGCAAAAATCGCAAATTGAGAATTCGCTAAAATGCGATTACTTGCATTGAAGGAATCTCAAATTGAGATTCCTTAAATGCAATGCATTAAAGTTTAAAAAATAGCGATTTCGCTAATAGGGCTCGCAAATTACCATGAAGTACAACTTCATGGTAATTTGCAAAAACTTTGAAAAATGCACTAAAGTGCATTTTTTTAAGTTTCATGTTGCGCACACACATGCCCCAAAGGCATGTGTGTGCGCAACATATGTGCACAGATCAATTTCAGGGGTGCAACAGGGTGTCCTTTGGACACCCCTGCACCCTTGAAATCGCATTCTCATTTTGCGTTTCGCTAATTGCGATTCGCAAATTGAAAATTCTTCCCATTCATTCCTATGGGCCTCTAGGCCCTTAGGAATGAATGGGGAGGTATTCCTTAATTGCGACTCGCAATTTGCTAATCGCAATTAAGGAATTTTAAGAAATCGCTATTTTTAAAGTGATTTCTTCTTGCATCCCATTTTGCTATTCCTTATTAGCGATTCCTTAATTTTCGCTAATAAGGAATCGCAAAATGGATGCTTGATGCATCTGGGGGTAAGTCTAGTGTAATGTTATTGCTCTCCAAAAGTCTAATTTCACCATGTAACAATGCATTATTGTCAAAGTTGTGCAAAAGCTTTTTCCCTGTTTGCCTTTGTAGAAAGATTGAGACTGGAAGCCGACCAATTAAAATGCAGTTTGGCATTAATCTAGAGAGCTATAAAAATTGTGTTTAATTGTTGTTACTAAATTGATCGAATATCTAATAACGTTATGTGAAATATTATAGCAGTTAAAACTAGGCTATATTTTTTTGTCCTGTTGTTGCCACATTGTGTTAAAGCGATGCAAATATTCAATGTTACATCCACCTTTTACACGCAGAAAACCGTGAAATATGGTTCTCATTTTTATTAAGAAGCAAAAATAGTGCAAAATCAATTTGCCCACTCTTGCCAGCTTCAATTAGGCTGCAGAGTACCAGACCCTGCCTTTTATACAAAAGATTGATTTGCCTCACCTGTGTCTGTGGGCAAGATGGAGTGTTATGTTATGCGTGATTTATCTTGTCCGCTTCATCTAACAGTCTGTCCTTTTTCCATGTTCTTTTTTTCCCAAAAATAGAAACAAAGAGTTTAAACACAGGTAAGGCAGCAGAGTTCTGCAATTTCATATTTGTCTTTATAGCTTGTTATAGCATTGGTGTGTGTGAATAATTGGGATGTGAACGGGGGTTCATGTGGATGAATTAATTGTATTTATGAATATCTGTAAAAATGTCACTTTTATACCACAAAGACTTATTGAACTTCATGTAGATGGGCTCAAAATCTCAAAGTGATACTCCTGGGCGAACTTACTCCCCCCCTCCCCCTCCAACCCCCCCCCCCACACATACACACACACGGTTTTATACATTTATTCTGGAATTAAATTACAGATCAAAAATACACTGTGAATAACTACTTTCAGACTTTACTCAACATTTTCAGACCTTTGCTTGGTCGAGCTGTATTTCAGCAATAGTGAACGAGTCCAATTTGACATCACAACAGTGCCTTAATGCTTTCCACCTCTGCTGACTTAGCTGGTTCCTGGCCAACAACAGTAGTCCGAGGTGTCTCACTGAGGTAACGGGTTTTTGGGAACCCGCTGGTGTCAGGGGATAACACCCGAAGACCTCTGAGTTCCCTTGTTCCGGACCACAGAAACACGTAGTCTTCTAGTCGCAGTCAAAGATCAAGTTTTATTGGTAGCTACCAAGTAACACGTGTCCCAGAAGTACACCACACAGAGAGTAGGTTCTTGGGAGACTGTTCGTTTTTACAGAACCAGCCGTCTCTTTATATATCAAATATATGGCTTCAAGCAAGAATTCTTGAGTTTATGGTATGGCAACACACATATTTCTACAACAATACAAAGAGCGAAGTCATGTAAGCAAGCCCATATTTTAGATGTCCAGTTTGCTGATAGATTACCCAGTTGGATCGGGAACTCCCATCAGATATAGATGAACCACCAATAAAAGAAGGTACAACCCAGCCATAAAAGGGCCATAAACAATATACGGGGACAGGTGCGTGTTTGAAGGAAACATGGGCTGTATGTAGTGAATGGTTCGTGGAATGTTATGCGTAGATGCTATCGTATTCGGCCACTGAGCGAGGAGCTGCCTAAACAGGTTTGGCCGAAGACAGTGGAGTCAGTTGGGACAGGTCAGGGGAAAGTCACGAAAGGTGGACGTGTCTATTTGGATCAAGCTCGACCTTTAATTGACTTATCATGAGGGCAAGATGCAAGATGGATGCCGTTCACAAAATGGAGTTTAAGGGATGGGACGGAAACTGTGATTTAGGGGTGTTGGCAACCCTCGATTGTAACGCAAATACATAGGAATGATGTCCTAATCATTATCGGTTCGTAGACACCAAAATCGTCTCGGTACGTGGAGGTTTCGTGACACGGGTATTGGACCTCGATATCGGGAATAACCACAGGGTCCGGATTTTGGGAACCACAGACCCTCCTTTTGCCCTCATATAAGGCAATAACTCATGCTAATCTGAGTCCAAATCGGTATGAAGAAATTCGTGGAGATGTTGCTGGAGCATCATTCTGCTACTCAGCTCGTCCTGTGACACAGGCTTCCGTACACACGAGGTAGCACAGAGGCCACATAGTGCAGGAGCACACTGTATACACAAGCAAAACATGAACAGAAGTGCCAAGATCATTCCGATGAAAATCAAAGTTTTCCATCCCCAGGCAGTGATCAGTTCCCAGAACCACCCCAGCAGGGACCAATCCCCTTTCTCAATGTGAAGGGAACCAGATATTTCGTGTAGTTTGGAGATTGCCTGGTATACTGTTGGTGCGTTATCAGGGATGAAAATGCAGCAACTGGATTGGATGACTCTACACACACCACCACGATCGGCAAGTATAATGTCTAAGGCAATTCGGTTCTGAAGGGTCATAAGTCGATCTGACTGAAGCTCTGTTGTCAAATTGCCAAGTGCTCCGGCCGTTGTGGTCACGGCGGATTCAACTATCCTCGCTAACTGGCGAATATTCCTGCTGTTCACCATAGGCCCCCAAAATGGCAGAAAACCCTTTGCGAAGTCAGCGAATTCCTGACCCGCTGTGTCCTCTTTACTCACGACACCTCTAGCTGTCCTTGTCCGGTGGTAATCTGCTCGGGCCGTGTAGGTAGGAGGCAGCAGAAATGAAATAAAACATATACCTGAGAAATCAGGGGGCAACCACGTGTAGGCTTGGTCGTGGCAAACGAAATACGTGCCTTTAGCTGCCAAGAGTATCGGGGAAGTTCGGGAAGCAAATACATATGTTTCCGTGCAAATGCTCTTTCCTAACTGTGCTGTGGGGTTCCTACCAATACCCTGTAAGCATAAGTGACCTCGGTGGGGAACTATCCAAACTGGGCGAGATTTCTGTGCTGCCTGGCTCTTGACCAGGTAAACCCCATGTTTGGTCACGTTCCAACGGGTGTAGGGACTCAGTTCATCTTTGGGGATTGTCAGATAGGTGTCGATATCCCTACTCATGTTCCTTATCCCTGCAATTAGTGCCTTGTTACTGGAGTCGCTCGCAGCGGAACGGGTCGGGTATGGCTCTAGGGCGAATAGGAACATGGTCTGGAAAGCCCACAGAGAACCATAGTAGCTAAATGGCAAAACGAAGTATGGGATACCCTTATCGGTTGTGTGTGGCATAAGTCCGCATATCCAACAGTTTGACGTGTTCATTATGGACTGGTGTTGGTGTAGAAGCTGGATGAAAGAGTTGTTTACAAATTCGAGTCTTCGGGCAGACTCGTGTTCAGGTAAAGGGTGAAAGTAGTGTGGAGAAATAGTGGGAGGTGGTGGTGTCTGGGTGTCATTCGAAAAGGTAACTTTAAATACGAACAAGGTATAACCAATAAAAAACACAAGTATGCTACATAACATTAAAACACATAATATCAGGAATCTTCTTCTGGACAGTATCGTGCATAACTGTTTTTCGAAGTTCGTGAGTCTGACAGGTCTCTCTACCCTTGGAAGCTCCATCCTCTAGTTGCTGCCCGCGGTGGTTGATTGATTCTCCCAGGGAGCGCGCTCTGCTCAGTCCGGGGTAACTCCCGTGGACCAATCAGAACCGTGGACCTAGTACTTCCCAGTTGCACTCCCCAGACTTCAATCGCGACCCTAGCAGCAGAACCGGATGGCGGTTCGAAAAATCAAAAATGAGCTAGTTCCCTTGGGACGAGAGAGCTGAAAATTCAGAAATAGTTCTATGGGGAGAAGAGGAAATTACATTAGATCAAGCTTTTATTAGTTCTTTTGTCTAGACCGCAGGTTGTATCGTCGTTTCCCAGGTACGGTGTGATCTTCAAACAGCGTTTCAGGGTCAGTAGTGTCCAATTGCATAGATGGTGACACAAGTCCTTGCAAAATATGATCACTCTTCTTTTCGGTGCTAGTTTCTTTCAAACGGGCATCGCTGAAAGGGATGAAGCGAGGTACGGATTCTGTCTCAGAGTCAGCAAGTCCTTTGTTGACCCACCGGTCGTATGGAAGGGGTAGAAGGACCCGTTTGCAGTGGGTCCCATGTACCCAGTTCTTCTTGCCTTCAACCCGAACAGCAGATCTTGTTGAAAGTAGTACCAGGTGCGGTCCGGTCCACCTCGGTTGTCCGTTGTTGGTGCGCTGAAAATTCCGCAACAAAACCCACGAACCGGGTTCGATGAGGTGACCTGGATCGTCAGAGGCTGGTGGAGAAGAACTGTGAACCTGTTGGTGTAAAACACGCAATTTAGTTGTCAATTCGCACAAATAGTCAAGCAGTACGGGGTGCTCTATCTCGCTCAGTTTCTTGGGTCTTGGCACGCCCCAGACGTTGGCTGGGCGGCCAAACACGATTTCATGGGGGCTAAGTCCTAACCTGGAGTGGACAGTCGTCCTGGTTGACAAAAGTGCTAGAGGCAAGGCATCAGGCCATTTAAGACCTGTACTGGCTTGGATTTTGGCTAGTTTGAGTTTCAGAGTGCCATTGTAGCATTCTACTAATCCAGCCGATTGGGGGTGATTCGCAGAGTGGAATTTTTGGTGTATGCCTAGACACTCACACACTCTCTTCATCACGCATCCTACGAATTCACTTCCGTTATCACTCCAGACAATTCTAGGCATACCGAATCTAGGGAAGAACTCTTTGACAAGGGCTTTGGCAGTTGATAAGGCGGTGTTGTCCTTAAGGGGGTACGCTTCCACCCACCTTGAAAAGGCGCAAACAACAACGAGAACGTATTTCAGGTTGTTGCACCTCTCCATGTGGATGAAATCTAGCTGCAAAACCTCGAACGGGTACGTTGGAGGTGCAAAATGACCAGCTGGAGTTGGCGTTCCCCTACCGGGATTGTACTTCAAACATACCATACACTTTCTGACCACGTTTTCTGCGTACTTTGGGATATTGCTATTCTGCCATACTGGGGCCAATAGTTTACATATTCCTCTCGAATTGATGTGTGCCATTCCGTGAGCCATCGTTACCACTGCAAGTACGTATGCATTAGGTAGTAACCATCGCTGGTGTTCCGATAGTTCGACCCAACAACCATTCGCATCCAATCTACCTGTGCTTTCTCTCCATTCATTCATCTCGTTCTCAGTGGCCTCGGCTTGTATTGATTTTACGCTTTCAATGGTGTCCTCACACATTCCTACATCAGCAATCCATCTAGCGGGACCCATGACATACATCCGATTCATTGTGTTCCTTGCAGTTCCTTTCGCAACCTCATCTGCAAATGCATTTCCGCGGCCAGCATCATCCTGAATCTTTCTGTGTGCACTACATTTTATAATGGCGACTTGTAGGGGCAAGGTGAGTGACTCAAGGAGCTCATTAACTAGCTGGCCATGTTGTATCTTTGCACCATGGGACGTAAGGAACCCACGTTCACGCCATAATCTCCCAAAACTGTGAGCCACACCAAAGGCATATTGGCTGTCAGTGTACACATTCACTCGCTTTCCTTTCGCCAGCACACATGCTCTAGTAAGCGCTATCAACTCTGCAGCTTGTGCAGAACTGTGGGGAATGCGTGCAGTCTCTACAATGGTGTGTAACGTC
Organism: Lissotriton helveticus; assembly: GCF_964261635.1. Classification (NCBI taxonomy): domain Eukaryota; kingdom Metazoa; phylum Chordata; class Amphibia; order Caudata; family Salamandridae; genus Lissotriton; species Lissotriton helveticus. The sequence continues at coordinate 868,894,786 of NC_136068.1, read as the reverse complement.
GTTACGGCATATGCTGTAGTCGTATCACCATTCGGCAACTTGAAACATGAACCATCAACCCATAGAGTATCATTGCATTCGGGAAGGGGAGTGTCCTGTAAGTCTACTCTCCCTTTTGTCTCTTCCTCTGTCCTGAAACAGCAGTCATGCTTGTCAATCTTGTCTGTCTCTGTCGGGATGGGTAATAACGTAGCGGGATTGAGTGTATCACACCTCTTTATATGGATGTGACTTGCTAGCAGGGTAAGTTCGTAACTGGATAGTCGAGCGCTAGTAAGGTGTTGTGTCTTTGTCCTATTTAGTAAAATGTCTACTGCATGCGGAACCATAACGATCAGAGTGTTATTCATGACTAATCCAGCAGACTGTCGAATGCAGACAGCTGCTGCGGCTGTTGCTCTTAGACAACTTGGCAGTGCCTTAGCCACTGGATCCAGAGTTGCCGAAAAATACGCGCTTGGGCGCTGTTTGTCCCCAAAGAGTTGCATTAAGACTGATAATGCACAACCTTCTTTTTCGTGGACATACAATGTAAAAGGCTTACTGTAGTTGGGGTTTCCCAACACAGGAGCCGAACACAATGCATCGCGCAACTCGCGGAAACTCGTCTGACAATCTTCAGACCAAGGCATAGGTTTAGGCGTGTCTTTGCGGAGTAGTGACAGTAAGGGTTTGGCTAGTAGTGAGAAATTCGGTATCCATTGTCTACAGTACGATGTAATGCCCAAAAAAGCTCGGACACCTCTCAGTGTCCTTGGGGCACTTAGTTCTGTGATTGCCTGTATTCTTTCTGGTGTCAGTCTCCTTCCCTCCTTCGATAAGATGTGACCTAGGTAGGTTACTTCTTGTCGACAAAATTGCAGTTTTGAAAGGGAGACTTTGTGCTTCATGTCACATAGGTGACGTAATAGCGACAACGTAGCTTCCTTGCAAATCTCTTCAGTGTCTGCAGCGATCAGTAGATCGTCTACGTACTGAATCAATGTTGACCCATCTGGCAGTACAATTGTGTCTAGTTGTGTTTTCAGAGCCTGACTGAATATTGATGGACTTTCGCAGTAGCCTTGAGGAGCGCATTTGAAGCGGAAGCTTCGTCCTCCTAAATTGAAGCCGAAAAGGTCTCTACTCTCTTCGGCGATCGGGATGCTGAAGAAAGCGTTCTTCAGGTCAATCACCGAGAACCAAGCTGCTGAAGCTGGAACCATTGTCAATAAAGCAGTAATGTCGGGGACGACTGGAAACTGCGGTATAACTACCTTGTTTACTTCTCGGAGGTCAATCACAAACCTATACACAGGGGGCTGTGAAGGATCAGTACGTTTCAAGACCGGTAAAACTGGACTGTTACAAATGTTTCCTGTTGTTTCCTCGATAACATTTTTATCGACCAAATCATAAACGATCGTTAACAATGCCTGTTCGCAGTCGTTAGAAATTTTGTATTGGGGAATACGTGGCAATCTGACGTTTGCTTTCAAAGTTATGACATACGGTGCTATCTCTAAACGACCTACATCGTTGGAACCATTAGCCCATAGTATATCTGGAAGTGATGACAATTCGGTTGGGATACCTTCTTTTGACAAGTACATTGTAGAAATGACTTTTCTCCCTAAAGTAAGCTGTACTCCCGAGGGAGAACAGTACAAAGTCGCGTACAACCTCTTTAGCAAATCCAATCCTAACAAATTTTCACCGCAACCTGTTGTAAGAATGAGGGGTGCTTCTAATTCACAGGGGCCAACAGAAACGGAAACAGGACTAGAGATCGGGTTTCTAACAGGGGCGCCAGAGAAGCCTACTGAGACATTCATTTCGCCAGACAAAGGTGCGCCAGGAAGTTTTGAGTGCATGATAGAACTTTTTGTAGCACCAGTATCCAGCAGAAATGGCTCTGACACTCCTGAGGTAATTACCTCGACATAAGGTCCATCCTGATCTACTGGAACTGAAACAACTCCCTCTCTTTGTCCATGGCTGTCCTAGCGATCGTTACCCTCATTGTCGTGTTCGGTGTAATAGTCGTCAGCATAGTACTGAGCTGACTTGGACGATGAATTACCCTGTTGATCAAAGCTATTCATTGATTTCTGAGGTGGAAAAGAAGTTATATTCTGAGTGAAATTTCAACGGCCTCTACCTCTAGAGGCATGCTGAACACCTCTTTCCCTTACACCTTGTGCACCGTTTAAACGTCGTGCAAGAGCCGGACAATTATTCCTAAAATGGCCCTCTTCTTTGCAATACGCACATTGATTCGGGCCATACGTAGGACGCTGATGGGAAAGCTCGTTTCCTTGCGCGTCTCTAGAGTACTGCAGATTCTGTTGATAGTTAGGCTGGCTAGCCATACTAGGCTGATAGGCCTGTTGGAGAAGAACTTTAGTTTTCAAATCTTTCGTCTTTTTGTCTGCCTTGTCTAACTCGTCTTTACGCCTATTTTCATAGTACTGGGCTGTTGCTAGAATCTGCGCTGACGTAGAGACAGCCCAAGCACTTTCTGAGTCTTTTAGTTTAGCACACAATTCAGGAAGCAAATTGTGTACAAACTTGTCTACAAACAGTCTTTGGCCACCCTCGGTAGCCATATCCTGACCACTATGGTCAGTGAAGGTTTCCTCAAATCTCGTGAAGAAGTCAGACACATTCTCGTCTTTCTTCTGCTTGCACGCGGATAGCTTGTCCCAGTTTACACGTACTTCAGGCATAATTGTCTTCATGTATGCGATAATTCTACCAGGAAGTTCAGCTATTAACGGCTCGGGCTTGAAACCACCGATTTGTCTAGCATCTGTAGTCGCAATGTTTGCCCATGAGTCACCTAATTCTTGGTCATGATCCGTATGACGTATCTTACTCCATAAAGGATGTGGAACAATGTTCCCGAACAACATGTCTATATCCGCTAAATTCATTATACATGAGCTTGCAGTTTGGGACAACTCCTTATAATACCCAGTCCGGTTTTTACGGGGATCGGGTAGTGTCTGCTTGAGTGCTAGAACTTCGGATCTTTTCCAGGGGACATGTACCTATACACGCTGGAAATGAGGCAGAACCGGTGGAACTGCGTTTGCATCACCTTCCCTCCAAACCGGAGGAACCTCTCTCATAGGGTACTGTCTCGCTCTTTTCCTACTATACGTACCACTGTCAGAGGATGACCCAGAATTACCACCTGTACTTCGATGTGATAATAATATCTCTACTGCTCTTTCAACGTCGGGACCAACTATCATACCCTCCCCAAATTTAAATCGTAACCTACACAACTCCTGCAGGTTGCTCTTCTGACCATTATCTTCCAAATCCTCACACAGGATAACACACATCTGCTCAAAGACGTATCTTTGCGTTGGTTCATCCCATTGACGGAAAACGTTCATGACAGACTCTACATCATATCTCGCTGTATCCATAGCCCAATTTCGTGCTAACTTATTCAATGTTTCCCTTTCCTGCTAATCAGGCATTTGGCTTCGTGATTGTCTTCGTTCCGTGTTAGGGGTCGTTTTAGGTGACCGAAAAAGTGGTGAAGGAAAGTTAGTAACAATGCTGGCCATTTTATGCCAGACGAAAGGTGAAAGTGGAGGAATAGCTGGTAGTAGAACAGAGTCACGCAAAGCAGAAACAGAAATGTTCGTAGAACGAGTATCAGAGAGACTAGAAGGTGCGCTAGGCGAAATTTTAGAAGGAACGGTAGGAGAAATAGACGTGATCGGTGAGCCTTGAGGAGGCTGTGCCAAAGAAACAGGAGCCAGCTGAAGAGTAGCTGGTGAGTGCGGTAAAGGAGCCTGTATTACAGCTACCAAAGGTGCAACGAAAGGTTGCGGAGGTGCTGTGGCATTTTGTGCATAGGGTGGCGGAGAATTTAATAGGTGGGACATCAATGGATCTTTCTCGGATCCTTCCTGTTGACCTTTTCCTCTATTTGGCAGCATTGGGTAACATTTATCTATCGCTAGTTTCTTGCTCCTAAGCATCTGTTCGCTCTCCTGCTCTTCCTCGTTATCTCTGTATGCAACGGCAGCTTGCACCATTGACATACCTCTTTTATTCTTTTTTGCTAGTCTTATTTCTTTCTGTTTGGCTTCCTTGCGCCATAAGCGGAAAGAGTCAAACATTGCCGGCCGGGCTTTCTTCTTGAACAATTTGACCTCTAAGTTATCTAATATTTCTTGGTCGAAACTACCATATTGGGGCCATTTTAAAACACCATCCTTGCGGGTGTATTTTATCCATACCTCGTTATATGTGATAGGACCTACGCCGTGCTTCACATAGAGTTCATACATTGGAGTTCCAATTGGAGGAACCGGACAAGAATCTTCCAACTGGGAGTCCTTACTACAACCAAGACAAAACAAGTTTCCAAGTTTGCTAAAACCAGGCATCTTCGCTCACTGGTCTAGCTTCAAACTTCAAAGGATTATCTGTTACGATATTTCTCGTGAATACATGAGTCCTTCGGCTTTGGGGCTTGCAAGTTCCAAATCAAGTCGTATCTCAAGGATACCAAAAACTAAGAACAAACTAAGGACTAGGAGACGCTCCACTTATACTTAACTGAAGTATTTGAAGATCGATGACGTCGCTAGAAGACTCGTCTATCGTTTCGCTCTACCAAGGATCACTGGGTCCAAAACAAGGCGATAGTCAGGGCAGCAGTCCTTCGTAGCCGTCGGGACGCGGGGAACCTCGCAGCAAAGACCTTCGGAACCACGTCGACATACAGGGGTCGCTGAAGTGGCTGGCCGTCCTCTGGAATTTTCACACGAAGCTCCTCACGAACATCTGGCTTGGACCGTCACCGCTTGATATCGCCCCGAGTTGGGCGCCAACTGAGGTAACGGGTTTTTGGGAACCCGCTGGTGTCAGGGGATAACACCCGAAGACCTCTGAGTTCCCTTGTTCCGGACCACAGAAACACGTAGTCTTCTAGTCGCAGTCAAAGATCAAGTTTTATTGGTAGCTACCAAGTAACACGTGTCCCAGAAGTACACCACACAGAGAGTAGGTTCTTGGGAGACTGTTCGTTTTTACAGAACCAGCCGTCTCCTTATATATCAAATATATGGCTTCAAGCAAGAATTCTTGAGTTTATGGTATGGCAACACACATATTTCTACAACAATACAAAGAGCGAAGTCATGTAAGCAAGCCCATATTTTAGATGTCCAGTTTGCTGATAGATTACCCAGTTGGATCGGGAACTCCCATCAGATATAGATGAACCACCAATAAAGGAAGGTACAACCCAGCCATAAAAGGGCCATAAACAAGATACGGGGACAGGTGCGTGTTTGAAGGAAACATGGGCTGTATGTAGTGAATGGTTCGTGGAATGTTATGCGTAGATGCTATCGTATTCGGCCACTGGGCGAGGAGCTGCCTAAACAGGTTTGGCCGAAGACAGTGGAGTCAGTTGGGACAGGTCAGGGGAAAGTCACGAAAGGTGGACGTGTCTATTTGGATCAAGCTCGACCTTTAATTGACTTATCATGAGGGCAAGATGCAAGATGGATGCCGTTCACAAAATGGAGTTTAAGGGATGGGACGGAAACTGTGATTTAGGGGTGTTGGCAACCCTCGATTGTAACGCAAATACATAGGAATGATGTCCTAATCATTATCGGTTCGTAGACACCAAAATCGTCTCGGTACGTGGAGGTTTCGTGACACGGGTATTGGACCTCGATATCGGGAATAACCACAGGGTCCGGATTTTGGGAACCACATCTCCACAGCTTGAAGGAGGGTATGTTGTGAATTGGCTTCAATTCTCTTTCTCCCTGAATCACGGCAAGAGGCACGCATTTGTTTAACAATCAATTCTTGCACTTCCCTCCTCTTGGATTGACTACTGCACTCTGTGACTCTCATAGAGAAGAAGCCATCACTAGGCTGCCCAGTGTAAGAAATAAAGACAAATAAAGTCTAGAACTGAAAAACAAAGTTACAATCGTACAGGGATTGGTGTAATGATGTTCATAGTTCAAATAGAATTAAAAAAACCGATGGTCCACAATTTTGTGAAATGCTATTGACATCCTAATTGAGGAAACAGAGGGCAGATGGTAATAGAATCATGCAAGGAGGAAATCATTCTTAAGAGTGGAATTTGAAGGGTAATTTTGCACCATGAATTAAATTAAAAAGAAAGCCTGTGGACTAGTAATAGGCAACATTGGAAACTATTTGGTGAATCTCTTGAATGTGATTCTGGAATCCATGGGGACATGTCGGTCTCAGGTGACTTGTGCCAACGCCTACAATAAAGAAATATCTTAGCCTCGACTGTAATAACTTATTGCAGTTGACTTGTGTCTTCACAATGCCTGCTGCCCGAATCAGCAGCCAGGGCGAAAGGCAGGTCACTGTGCACATTAAAACTAAAGTTTAAACAAAGATACCAAATCTGGCTTTTCCTTCTACTCTGTTTTTCTAGATGCTCAGGGCGGAGCAGGAAGGTAGTTTTATGGCAATGTATTTATAGGAAGGATAGAATCTATCAACATGTTTCTCACACATTCTGAGCTGTAGTAGTTTTTTTAATCTGACCTGTATTAAACTGATTCTAATTTATTTTTGTTTGGATTGTTTAATTTTACACTAGATATTCTACTTTTATTTTTCATGCTGGCAAGCATCCTATCTCTTCTATAGGAAAGAGCAACACACCAAGGATTTACTTGGGTTGTGGGAATTGACCATGCATTATATGGTTTTAAGTACCCCCATTTTAGGATATCGGAGTTATGTGACCTTATAAAGAAACCCAGCCTTTGGCCTAATTCCTCTATATTGTCACAGAACTCCTCTCTGTCTTGTTTTAACCCTTTTAATTTGTATAATTTAATATGTATTATGCTAGGTAGCTCTCAATACAGAAAAGGCTGGAAACTCCTGCTTTAAACTAAATGAGGATTTTAAGGATCCTTGCAGGTTGTGCTTCTTTGTACATATTAATAATATATGTACTTTGCAACAAGGGTATTGATCACTTGAATACGTAACTGATCAATTGAGACTTATTGTGATTGCATCTAACATTCCGGTATTGGTTAGCAATAGAAAACGTGACTTCACAATAACTTTGTTTATTTATGTGACCTTCAGTTTTGGAAGACTGCTTTTACTTTTGTTCCCTAGCATTATCCCTTCTAATGAAAATTGATTGATTGATAATAGATGCTTATAATAAAAGCTGATGCATACCACATGGCAGCTACTGATGGTTAATGAGGAGCAATCGCTACTAAGCAGCTATGCCAGGCATACTCCTGCCACCTCTGACTACTTTAGTGAGGCATCAGGGACAGGTGCCAGTATCGGGCACCCAACGCCCTGCCACCACACACAAACTCAGTGAAGTATAGCGACTTGCACTTTATTCCAGTTCAGAAATCAGCAGTAAGCAGTGTCTCAGAAACCTCCTGACCTTTCACCTCTCTGGCTGTCATGTAGCCAGTTAGGTTAAATGTTAGGCTAGAAGGGGCCTCCATCCATCAAACACAAAACCTCTGACAATGTTGTTCAGCAGGAGGCAGTATTTTGCACCAGTACTTGCAGTGAATGTGGCTCTAATTTGTCATTACTAATGATGGGAAGAAAATGACCTGTGAATGGGGCAATACCTTGCACTCTCCAACCTCTTGACCTTTGATTCCATTATTGATGGGCAAGGTCAAGCTGAGACATTTCTACTACAAGGCATTGATTGAGATCGTGGAGCGCAGGGGCAGAATCTATGAGGTTCAGATGAAGATCTCTGGCTAAAACCTTTTTGGGGTTTATGACAATTTTGTGTTCTTTCGCATAAACATGGCCAGTTTTCTTCTGCAGCTATCTGATTAGTTTAATCAAATGTATTCAATTTGAATTGTGTATCTTGCTCACAGCATCATAGGAACAACTGGAAGTATGAAGGGCCTTCTGCTGTCGCAGAATAGACAATGAGCCATGGCTACTGATGCATTAATCATAACACATCAATGATAACAGGCCACGGATTCACACTTTACAAAATAATGAGTTGTTAACCGTATAAAAAATAATTAGAGTGACCCCACGCCTTGTTAATGTTGTATCATGAACACCGATTAAAGTTACCAAAAAATACACACTTGAAATAGGCTCATACACGGGGCAGCCGCACACCATTAACTAAAGCACATAATCACAAGAAATAATTGGAATCTGTTCCTCATGACTAGTTTGACTTTGAAATTTTTATTTTATTTATTTCAAGTATCTTTGCTACTATTTGCTTTATTAATAACGTATGCTTATGTTGAGGTCATTTCAGTAGTTACTTGGTAAATAAGTGTAAGGGCCTTGCACCACACGATGCCCCTGTGAGCATTGCCAACGACAGTACCAACATAACTACAAACCATTACACTCCTACAAGTGTGACAATTCAGATTATCCCAGGCCCCAGAGCTATAAGAATGACTTGGGCGGCAAGAATTAGTCATTTTCATTAATAAGCAGCTGTTGTTATGCTCGTCCCTAAATTAGATGAACAGCACCACCATGTGGCAGAATAAAATAATTACCAGTGTTAACAATTAAGTGCAGGTGTCGAGCACAGAAAACAACTGGCTCAAAGTAAGCACTGGGTAATTCGAAATGCCTTAATTGAATTAACTTTGTGATTGCTAGAACATGGACCTCTAAGTGCCACTGAATCTCGGCATTTCTCGCTGATGTCTCAGTGGTGTGTTAGTCCTACACTTTTAAGCATTGCCTATTCTATTCTATGAGATGCCTTTGCTCCTCCAAATTCTCTTTGCACTTTTGACCAGGATAATGTCATGTATGTTCTAGGTTCCAGTTTTGAACTAGTATTGATACATTTGACACCTTTCCTGAGCAGCCCACAGCAGACATAGTTACTTATTAGCCCAAAGGACAGGAATGCTTTGTCACAAATGTCGGAAATTCTCAAATGTATGGAGGTTGTCTTTGGGGAGGTCAACTACATTTCGCAAAACTTCCTATACTCTTCTCATACAGAACACACAATACCTCCCTAAAACTTGAGCCCATAGGCTCGGCAGACCATGTCTCAGTCTCATGACAAGCATTTTTGTACATAAACACATCTTCATGTTAACTTCTTCAAGCCTTGCCAGGGCAGCCCATTAGATCTCATGCTGTGTCTTCAAAGTGCAGCTAACAGCTTGTATTGAAGGCATTCCATCACTCAGTATCTCACCACACTTAAACAAATATTTAGTAAAGAACTTGGATGCTGGCACAACTAGTGATTGGTTAAATGGTTACAAGAGCAATTGTACCTTCTCCAGGGACACTGGAGATTATGCTATTTTGCTGCAGCGCTATTTTAATGATGAGGATGCATTTGCCACACAATCCATCATCTGCTGCATAATCTGTGGATTTTCACAAAAAAAAAACAGTTTCTAGCTGTCATGCCTCAAACGCTACTAAAAACACAGTGAAACATGTTGCTGTGCAGTGGCGGGCCCTTCATAAAGTTTGACGGGTTTGTTTTCTGTTGCTTATTGCTGTATTTGGTGTGAAACTGGTACTAAAGACTTGAAACCTTTTTCTTGACGGTACTAAAAGGTGTAAAAATGGCAAAATAATGTGGTAATATCAGTGCTTAATTTGAGCTTGTGGTTTCCGGTGCTTATCACCGGCATTTAATCGCCAACACCGGCTTTTATAACACAAATACAACGTAGTGTTTTTCACGAGCACCAGTTAAGGACACATTCATTTTTCATTTTTAAAGGCCTGGGGAGATTAAGTGAATTGCCCTGAATCACAGGATGTTGACCCTATGTCAAGACTTGAACCTGGTTACCCAGCTCCAAAGTTGGCAGCTCTGGCCCTTTGCCCCATCTTCTCCCCACTTGTAGGGTTTTGGTTAGTTCTGTTATAGGTGACACTAACTGGAGCTTTGGTCTGGTGGAAGCTGCCTCCTGATGAGAGCCCTGGTACTTATTTTTTCACAAATTAACCACTAGGTAATAATATTACAAAATGTGCTACATTATGCCACACAATTTGTTTTTTCCTGATACATAATTTTGTCGCTATTGCCACATAATTTGCTCCTCTCCTGTCCCATAGCTCCAGTGGCTCTGACCTTTTCTAACAAACAGGAATTAAAAGCATACTTTAGTCAATGATTGCAATTGCTTTTATGTTAGAATATCACCACAGAAATATTATCTGGCATTAATATTGTGTCCTAAATATTGTTTACATAAATATTATACCATTGTGCATAGATTTTCTATTACTAACTCCAATTGCGCAATATTTTTGCAAGCAATATTTATAGCAGACTATCTTTTACTATGGTACTCTCGTAGTATGCTTCCATTTTTTAACCTTTCTTAAATTCAGCACTATATGTACCTCTTCATCCAAGTACTAGGATGCCACATGTGGCTTCCACGCATCCACTGTGATAAAGGAGGGGCGTCTGCTAACTGCAAAGTGTGATCACACTGTGCTTAGCTGAGTGAATAAATTGCGTATCAGTTTCGTTTCTAAAATGCATATTATTTGCCGAAAAATATTGTGTGGAATTAATGCATTTTAGTGACCATCTAGGCTGAAAAAATCATTGCAGGAGAATTAATTACAGTCTGCTTTTCGGTGAAGCGATGTAAGCACAGATGTTCAAACCAGCATTGTGGTGGCAACCTGATGAGAGGATAAAATTGAATTTTACACCATTTTTGGTTTCACAGATGGTGTTAAGTAATAGATCCAACATTTACAGAGTCCGTCAGGAATATGGAGATTTTGAGCTGAAGGTGAGCTAAGCAATAAATAAGTCAGCAGACATGCTTGCACCTTTGCCTTTCCTTATCTTTCCTATCTTTCAACCAGGGCTTATGGAATTATGCCATAATAGAAAACCAAACTATGTACTCGGGTTGACTACATAATGCAGCTAAAAAGCAAATTATGCAACACATTCTGTACCATTACATTCTTGAAATTTGGGCATTTTAGCATGCATTGAGACAGTAAGGATCTTAAAACTATAGAAATAACCAAGGGTTCCTAAAACGGAAGACAATGCACATTCAGAAGGTCTCGTTCAGGATGAGATCTATCAAAGAATTGAAGAACCGGGTTTTCTTATAACCCAGCGGCGTCAGGGACACGCCCAAAGTCTTCGGGTTCTCCTGTCTTGGCAAACAGAGACACGGAATACTTCTAGGTGGCATCAGAGATCAAATTTATTAGCTGCAGCTAGTAACAGTAATCTCAGCAATACAACACGGTGTACAACTCAAGAAACTGCTCAATTTTCATAGAGCAAGACATCGCTTTTTATACAACATATTCTCATTATAAATGTACACCCACTGTGCAAAATTCTGACCAATAGGACACATTTTCTAACTGAGTATCACATTAACAAAAACCCAATTTACAGTAACCCAACCCAAAAGTTAATTATTAGGACTGTCCCAAATTCAATTTCCACAAGCCGAACAAACCCATAATTGAAAGCACTACCCATGTAATGAAAAGTCGTAAGGAAAGAAACAATTCAGATGCTGATTAGGATAAGATATGTGTAAGAAACTAAAAGTTAACGATATCCTGAACATTGATTGGCAATTTTAGACAAGAATCAAACTTAAGGGCAATTGGTTTTGCGAGGTCAGTTTCAGGTGAAGAGGTCAGTTTCTCTGCAATTCACTCACAAGTCAGAAAAGGGCCTGTTAATGCATACATGAACAATGAGGCCCATGCAACTTTGTTCGTTCGGTTACCTCCACGGCCTATGTGAGGGCAACACAAAAATGGCGTCTTGAACAACTCAAACAAAGTGGAGTCTGGTTCGAAATCACGGAACCTCAGAATGATTCTGTCTTGCATAGTAGGACAAAAAGACAGTTGCATTTACACTGTTTTCTCTAACTTCCAGAATAAAACGGTTTGTACAATATACAATGCTGCATTCAGATTAAAACATTCCCACAGTTTTACACATCTTATAATAAAAGCTTTATTCTTTGACTACACCATAGGCCTCTAAAAGTTCATGTTTCCATCTAGAAAAAGTCCTCCAGCATAGTATTGAACAATACAAGTGTATAATACACAAATGTCACACTAGGACATACTATGAGGTGTAAGATATTGGACATTGCAAAGATAAATGAATAGTTTAAAACGTATGTACTCTTTTAATGTTTTCTTAAAGTTACTTTTGTTTGAAGGCAGTGTCTTTGGTGTGGCATGATTTTTTTTTTACAAATAATGAAACAAACAATTGTCATGATAAACAAACATGTGTAAATTGCATGTAAATTAAGAACGGATTTGTCATGCCACAAACTCCCTTCATTATCATTATCAATTGGATAAACTTTAGTCGTTTTTAGGTACCTAAACAGAGCTATACAGAGCAAGCAGCAACTTAAAGGTGATCAGCAGATGTTTGCAACATATTTGCCACTTTGTTGTATCAAAGGTCCCTTGTTGGTTCGGTGCTTTTTCATCCATGAGCACTAGAACATGTTTTGATGAAATCTGAAAATTATGCAGTAGTGAAATATATGGATAATGCAGCCATTCCACAAATATTGGAAAATGTTGCATCCTGCTGAATTGCTTAATTTCAGTGACCTTGTCTATAACAGGTTTCCAGTCTCACCATGTTCAAACAACCTACTAGCATGGCTTACAGAGGAACCTTCTCTCACAGAAAGGTTCTTAAGGGCGGAGGTCTCCAACCTTTTCTTAAATAAGAGCTATTATGCTCAATGAAAGTCATCCTGAGCTACTAATATTATTATATTATTAGTGTTGTAATAGTGACCATGTTAGAAATGGAGTCTCTAGTTGGCAGATGCATGCACCCTTTTCAAGTAGGCACCACCACTCTAGTCAGGGTATGTGTATTACACACTAGATGTTTTCTTGTGCTCACCCTCTGGTAGCTTGGCATTGAGCAGTCAGGCTAAACTAAAGAGGCAGTGTGTAAAGTAGGTGTGCACCCACACACAGTAACACAGTGAATACATCACAAAACTACACCACACAAGTTTGGAAATATAGTCAATATTTATCAGAGTAAAACAAGACCCAAATGAAAAACATCCAACATACACAAGTCAAGATATGAATTTTGAAAGATGAAATCAAAATGCAGTGCTAAGAAATCAATAGCTCCAACTGTTGGCTATCTGATCAAGCTTGCCGGGACAAATCCAAAAGTTCAGTCCAATTGCGATGGAGTGCAGGCCAGCTGACAGTGCCATGGATGCACTGGAAATCGGAGATGATGCGAGGTGCAGGGAAGGTGAGGTGTCATGGATGCAGGTGATGCATCAGTTCCTGAAGGCGGTGCATGATCTTTGGAGCTTTAACACCAAGATACAATGCAGTGTGCAGAGGAGGTGATGAGTTGGTTGCTGGTGCGAGGCCTCAGTTCTTCAAGACAATGTGGCAATTCTACGGTATCAATAATGAACCGCAGGACTTAAGGGGCTGCGTCAGTTGGAAGGCACGCAGGGCCGGAACTGCATCAGATTCGGAATGCTGCATCACGTGCTTGGGTGAGGCGGTGTTCAAAACTTACACAGTGGTGGTTCTTCAGAGGTGCTGTGGCAAAGTCCGGCAGCGAGCAGGGCCACTGGCTTCAATGCCCGCAGTGACGATGCATTGATTACACAGCGAGGTGCCAGTTCTGAAATTACACTTTGCAAGTGAGGCATTGGTTTCTTGGTTGCAGACCAAAACTCACTTCCAAGGGCCCAGGGCTGGATTTGGCCCCACTTGGCAGAACAGAACTCACAGTAGAGGTGCCCAGGTGCTGGTTGCAACATGCAGGTGAAGTCTTTGTTGTCCCTGAGACGTCAGCAACAGAAGGCAAGCACAGTCAAGCCCATGGAGAACCTTTAGATGCAGGATGTAGAGAGTAAAGTCCAGTCCTCTAACTCCCAGGCAAGAAGCAGCAGGCAGTAGACCAATACTGCAAAGCTATCAGCAAAGTGGCAGTCGCTCCTAGCAGCACAGCAGCTCTTTTTCCTGTCAGAATGTCCTGAGTCCAGAACTATTCTGAGTTTATGGTGTGAGAGGTCCAGTACTCATTTTTGCCTTTTAAGTAGGGAGACTTTAAAGAAAGCTCTTTGTAGTGCACAGGATCCTTCCCATCCTGGCCCTGGCTTTAGACACACTACAGAGAGGTATGCAGTTATTTGTGTGGGGACAGGCATAGCTCTACTCAGGTGCAAGTGTCAACTCCTCCCAACACTCTAGCTCAGGAAGACCCACCAACCTGATGATGGGCCATCAGGATATGCAGGGCACACCCCTGCTCCCTTTGTGTGACTGTTTAGAGAGGAGGCACAAAGACCAGCTGTCTCTCTGACCCAGATGTGTATTCTAGGGACAGGCACAGAATGGTTAAAGTAAGAAAATGCCATCTTTCTAAACGTGGCATTTTAAGACGTGCAATATAAAAACCAACTTCACTAAAAGATGCATTTTTTAATTTGGAGTCCAGAGACACAAAACTCAAATTTTCTATCTGCTCCTGATTGGAAGATACACTCGTAATATGTTACAAGGCAGCTCCAATGCTCACCAACAGGAGATTTAGGCCTTGCTGTAGTGAAAAACAAATGTAACTGTTGTTCACTACCAGTACATGTAAAACTCAAAGGTACATGTCCTACCTTTTAGCTCCATTGCATCCTTCCCTTGAGGCTACTTAGAGCCTACCTCAAGTATGCCTTACACGTCATAAAAGGGGAGGTTTGGGCCTGACAAGTAGGTAAAATTCCCTGGATGACATGTCAGTTTAAAACTGCACATACTGGCTCTGCATGGGCAGGCCTGAGACCGGGTTAAAGGGCTACTCATGTGGGTAGCACAATCAGTGCTGCAGGCCTACTAGTAGCATTTGATTTACGTCCACTGGGCCCACGTAGTGCACTGTAATAGGGACATACCAGTATATCAAATATGCCAATCATGGAGAAAACAAATGTCATTACATTTTAGACAGATAGCACGTGCACTTTAGCACTGATTAGCAGTAGTAAAGTGCCCAGAGTCTTAAAACCAGTAAAAGTAAAGTTCAGCACACCGTCAGAAACAGGAAGTCAGAAGCACAAAGACAAGGGAAACCACACCAAAAGATGCTAGGTCTAACAGACCACAACTGACAAGGTTACATTAGAGACCACTATATGCAATATTACTAGCAGTGATCACCTCACCACATCAGGCATGGCTGCCAGCAATAATGAAAAAAAGGCGGTCAAAGTGGAACGCCTCTACATGGATAGCACATAACAGCCATAGCTGCAATGCCCCTGCACCCATGAAGCAATATTAGTACTACAAAACAACTCTCAATGCAGCAGCCAGAATGATCACAGAAGTGAAGAAATTCGACCACATCTCACCCACACTCACAAAACTAAAATGGCTAACAGTTGAAATGCGTGCTGGTTTCAGAACAGCCTGCCTCACGCATAAAGCCATTCACACAGGCAAACCTGAGTACCTGGCCTCCAAACTCAAAAAAGCCGGCCAGACCAGTACCCTCAGGAGCTCGAACACACTACTACTCATCCTGCTGAACGCCCACAAACAAAAAACGGAGGCACGGTCCTTCGCGGGTTACGCGCCCAAAATCTGGAACTCTATTCCCCCTCACATCAGAACTATCCCATCCTTTTTAAAATTCAAAGGTCCGCTCAAAAACCATTTCCTAGATCGTTCCCTAGCGAAGGGACAGGAGCAGCAAAAGCGCTGATAACACCACTCCTTGGAAGAGGAGCTCTGCCTAAGACTATGCCACTATTTCAAGGCACTCCAAGTCCTCATTGCCCCTCAGTTACACAATCCGCTAAAACTCTCTGTCCATGTGGGTTTTTTTTAATTTATTTTTTTACCATTATTGTATTTTGGGATCTTTTGCAGAACAACTGTTGTAAAGTGCCCCGATACCCTCGGGTCTGGCCAGCGCTATATAAAACTTCGGAATAAATAATAAATAAATAAATAAATACTAAGTGTCCCCAAATACCACATGAATCAGTACTCAACTACCTAAGTTAAATATATTTTGGACCATCAGCCATTTTTCTCCAAACATCAGCTTATGAGTTCTGAAACTACACACATTTTCATCTCCAACACACACTTTTTAATCTTGGTGTAAATATAACAATTCAACCAAGCCAAAGTTTCAAATTTAGTAGGAAGGGCTGGGCAAAAAAGAACTATTCACAGGTGGCTGAAGAGCTACCAGTAGCTCACAATCTGCTAATTGAGGAAGCCTGCCTTAGGGGTACTCTTAACAATAACTATTGTGTGACTAGCCACATGGAACGACCTCACAATATTCACATATGACTGCATTGACAGTTTTTTAGATGCACAAATAACTAGTTTGAATACAAAGAGGTCAAATAGCTATTTGTATTGTAATGGGCATTAGCTGAAAGTCTTTTGTTTAATTGATTAGAATTGTATATTTTTCTTTGACTGTTTGGTAATCCTAACCCCCCTCCCCCCTCTTTTTCTCCTCTTGTGCTTCTGTCCCTTCTCTTTTCTTCTGTAGTGGGTTATTTCCCTCATTCCTTTATTAATTCTCATGTTTTCTTCAAGCGGGAGGGGCCCTTGTAATCCTCTGCTACACCCTCCACTTAGCTTGGCTCCTTGTTCTATTCTTTCCCTGTATTCCATGTCCTTTCTATTTGCTACCATTATCTTATTCTATTGTCATGGTTTTTTTTTGGGTTTTTTTCCTTCCCGCTATATTTTTCACACCTATTTTAATTTCTTGGTTTTTATTTTCACACTACTGTAATTTTCAAAATATTTGCTTTCGCTTGTAATTATGTTGAAATATGTGATTTAGAGCAGTCACTGAGTACAGTGTTGGCATTTAGCTGTCATTGTCACAAGTTCAGCAAAAAAACATAAACTTTGCTAACTCTCTGACCAAGAAGTTGAAACAGGTAACTAAAACTGGAGGGTTTATTACTTTAAAAAGTGCTACAGGTATGGACAATACAGCCACTCTTCCCAATTTGGTAAGTAGGATAAACAAAGGTAATCTGGCACAAATTCGCTCCCAATGATTTACAAATTAGGAGCAAAAGGTAATTTGTTATGTATTGTAATTGTATTGTAATTGCATTTATGTTGCGCTTACTACCCCCGATGAGGCTTTGAGGGCTTTTGTGAGAAACTTGACAAATACAGCTTTGATATTAAATAAATTGACCTAAAATGATTCTTTGTTCAGCATGCCAAATAATGTAGCTTTTTTTTTAGCATAATAGCACACAGGTTAATTAATAAGACCTTACGAAATGGTATCCCAGTAATACCCAAATTTCCTCATAAAAAAACCAGTTTTTCCGTGATATGCCCTCGATATTATTTCGTAAAATACAATTAAATGTATTGGGAAAGCATCATAACATTTCTATAAAAAGTGTCATGAAGTAGCTAATAAAACAAATAAAAGCCCTCAGTGGTACCATAAAGCCTTCCCAAAAGACTGTCCTAAAATCCCTTCCAACCCAATCAGAGATGGCTAAATAACGGTGTCGAAATCTCTCGAAATATCTCTGAGAACGGCATTGATTTTTTTGCTGCTAGACATTAAATGAACCGGTCTTAATCAAAATGCAGACAGTCCATTGCCCACACTTCACAATTAGCCATGTGGCTAGTAAAGAGGGGAAGTCGCTGCCTCACAGTTGCACATATCGGGCAAATAGGTTCGATCCGCGATCACTTCGTTGGCGGTTTTAGAACTATTATTTTTGGCCATTTAAAACTAAGAGGATCGGAATTTCAAATGACACATTCTTTACATTGATTTATATTTAGCAAGCAGCCCTATTTATGGAGTTCCTCCGCGTCACCTGCAATGAAATTTACCGCACTTCCAGCACATATCCTCTGGCAAATAATCGATTTGTATGTTGGCAGTTATCACCTAACACATAAAGCTACATATGTCGAAACGTGCAGTTTTGAATATACTTTGTATGTAAAAAATAGAGAAATGTGCTATTTAAGCTAGCATGTATGTAATACAGAGTCACAAAACTTTTTTCAAAGAGTAAGTTCTCCGTACTCGTGAAAATTCACGATTAAATCATAAGTAACTTACACCTCATGGGAAAATCTTTTGAATCATTTTGAACATATAGAACCTTATATCAAGGCACCTACATTTAATCTATGTTTTTTTTCTCCCTACAGCAACAACATAGCCCACAAGTACTATCTCGCGGTGGATCCAGTTTCCGGGTCACTGTTTCTTTCGGATACCAACAGCAGGCGTATTTACCGCATCAAATCGCAGATGGGCGCCAAAGATCTCGCCAGCAACTCGGAAGTGATTGCAGGAAATGGCGACCAGTGTATGCCGTATGATGAAGCCAGGTGTGGCAATGGCGGGAAGGCAGTAGATGCAATCCTGACAAATCCCAGAGGTGAGACTGCAGTTTTGAACACAATGACGGTGATACAATGAATATGGAATAGACAGCCATGTTCCACTAGGTTATACGGTAAATGCTTTCTCTCACGTTTTTGCATAAGCAGAAATACACAAAATATCATCAATTAATCAATCAAACATTTGTAAAGCGCGCTACTCACCCATGAGGGTCTCAAGGGTTTGGGGGGTGAGGGGGAACAGCTACTGATGGAGAGGGGCTGGCTGGCTTCTGGGTGAAGCAAGGCACCGTGGAGCTGCCGAGGGGGGTGTGTGCCTTGGACCGAAGTCTGAGGACTCACCAAGCAAGAAATGCACAAGCTGACTGGTGTCCCAGATCTCAATGCATAAATCATTCTGTCATTCATCCCTTAGGGTTCGATCACCAACTCATCATTATTTTCCAGTCCTTGTGGGAATCCCTTTGTATGCAAGGAACTTGATTACAAGAGGTGTAGAGCTTACCCCATCTGACAATATAGGGTGAGATAAGGGCAACATCTCCTGGCCTTCCCCTTTAGGTATCCGCAGGTCACATCTGACCAATTTATTAGGTGAAAAGGGGCACAGTAAATACTGGGGTATGCTGATTTTGGCATAGAAAGCTCAAATATCTGCTTGTAATGCCCCACTAGTAGGAGATAACTTGCAACAGGTTCTATTTATTATTGCACCGTGATCCATGGTGCCTTGAGGGCACTCATAATCAGGGCCACACTCACAGTGTCTTTTCTGGTGCACAACGTGGTACTTCAAACCATTAAAAGAAAATACACCTGAAATACTGGATGAGCACCTGTTCAGATGCCAGTCCTTTTAATGAACGAGGGTGCAGTTTATCTTTTTCCTCATATGAGACCCTTGAGGGAAAGACCATCTTAAGGGACATTGTGTTGTACATAAACCTAGGCCACACCCACAAAAGTTCTACTCTTTTTTCAACGTTGCAAAAGCAACTAAAACAGCACATTTTAATAGATCTGAGCACGTAAATGTGTGAGAAAGTGATTGATAATTTAGAGGATAAACACTGACAACAATGAATCTGGGCTCCTACTCTTGTAGATTCATAAATATGCAAAAGCAATTAACAAACACAGGTTGTCAACACAGATGAGTGTACAGTGAAGAACAAATTATACTTGGTGTGTGTGTAACATAGATTAAGAAGCACTGAAGAGACAACATATGGTTCTCACATCACTCAGTGTGCCGGAACCCTACATGCAATAAGACATGTTCGGGCCAAGCCGATAATGGTTTCTTCCCATGGAAAGTACATGCATAGGTCCTCATCACACTCTGAGGGTAAGCAGAGCAGAACATCCTGCCTTCTTAATGACGCGTAGCCCATTCCCACAGACCCACATATCTGGCATACTTATGTTTTATTTACTTATTATGTGCTTGTCTGTCACAAACATGTTGCTTCGTAGATGCTTCGGGGCGCTTTACAACATGGACAAGCGAAAGGTTAGAGGCGGTGAAGTAAACTGATCACTCTTCAAAGGCCAGTGTGGGTCCCCTCAAAGATCTTATACTTAGGTGAAGATGAGCAATGTACAATGGCAACAAGCATGTTCTAAACCACGTAAAGGTCATATGACAGTATCTTCAAGCTTGTGGTGGATGGAAAGAGAGTTTAAAAGGAGAATGAGCTTCCATGAATCTGCTTGTACATTTATAGGAGAATAATGAACTGTCGATGGACCGGCAACTTTAAACATATAGCTGCATACTTGCTGATAGAGCCAAGGCTGAGGTTGAGCTTTGCTTTGGAGACAATGCACTGTGTTTGAGTGGTGTTCTTTACCGTACCCGGAGCAAGTACAGGGTCCTCAAGGTAGTGGTGAATACGCCTGGTCATCTTGGCACAAGGAGTGGGTGAGCCCTGTCAAAAGAAACGTGCACTGTGTTGGTTGTGTTGCAGTCGTTCAGAAAGGACATTACTACATTTAATGCCCAGGTAATCTTGTAAGAGAGGCTCATTTGTGAGAGGTCTTGAAAAACCACACGTGATAGCAGGTGCTTTTGGGGCTGACATTGATGATGGTCCCGTCAGTTTTGTGCACCATTGTTGTTCGGAGAAGGGAGAGGCACTGGATTTGGGGGAGCTGTATTGTACGGCTTTAGGGACCACCTGGAAAAGTAGCTGGATCCGCTTTTGTTTTCATTGAAGATATGCTTAGCCCAGTGTTTCTTTCCCTAGA
Source organism: Lissotriton helveticus (assembly GCF_964261635.1). Taxonomy (NCBI): domain Eukaryota; kingdom Metazoa; phylum Chordata; class Amphibia; order Caudata; family Salamandridae; genus Lissotriton; species Lissotriton helveticus. The sequence continues at coordinate 868,874,089 of NC_136068.1, read as the reverse complement.
TATATGAAACACATCAAGCAACTTTGAGTCATTCCCCAGGCCCACTTAAACCTTGAGTTCAATATATTTATTGCTAGTTTACGCGTGGTTGCTTATGATGTAGGCATCCAGAATGCAAATAAGTTGAGGTAAGTAAACACTAAAGACAAGCAGCAATGAGCTAGAGCTGAGAGGATATCCTTATTTTAGTGATCTTATAGAAGGGTGTGGGAAGATGCCCTTAACAGCTATCTGTGTACAGCACCATGTCCACCTAAACCTCCCACTCTCGGTCATTAAGCAACACTTAGGAGTGGATTCTTGTCGAAAGGTCAAGCAATTCCCAGGTGTATTTCTTCCCTGGAATTTAGTAGTCTCTCTCATTTGTTTAGGACTGTGGTTTCAGTCCTTGATACTAGGCAACTGGTAACAATTCATAATTGAACTCTTGGCAGCACTTACTTGAGAGGGAGAAGTTGTGATCGAGGGGACCGAGGTCTTCTCACATAAGTCTTGTGTTATCCCACCCTCCCATGTTGATTCAACTTTCCTACACACACATCTCCCTCAATGTATGTAGTTGGCTTCACTCTAAATAAGTTAATTTCCAGGCTGCAAGTCTATAAGATTTAGGCTAAGAACCTTGGCATCGAATATGACTCGTTATTTCGCATACCATTACTGCGCAGCTTTTTAATACAAAGTTTTTACTTAGCAAATACCGTTACTACGCAAGTTTATAGTTTGCATACCTTTACATTGCATGTGTTAAAGTATGCGAACTAAAAACTTGCCTAGTAATAAAAACAGACATTTACCCCAACACTACACTAAATACTAAATACAAATACACTGCCCTACACATAACAAACTCTAAAACACTACCAAACCCCCAAACACTATAGTACCCTACACTACTCAAACACCACTACACTACCCTAAACCATGAATCACTACGCCCTGGACGACCCTCCCCCTTCCCCCAGCCCACTCCCTATGCTCAAATACTACCCTGCACGACACCCCAACACTACCCTAAACCCTAGAACACTACCCTACAATACACAACACCACAACACTACCCTAAACCCTAAAACACTACTCCCTCCACAACCCTCCCCACCCCCAGTCCTGTCCCTACACCCAAACACTACCCTGCACGATCCCCGACACTACCCTAAACCCTAAAACACTACCATACACTACACTAACACCACAACACTACCCTAAACCCGAAAACACTACCTCCAGCACGACCCCGCCCATACCCCCAGTCTGTTCCCTACACTGAAACACTACCCTGCACGACCCCCGACACTACCCTAAACCCTAAAACACTACCCTACACTACACAAACACCACATCACCACCCTAAATCCTAAAACACTACCCCCAGCACGACCCTGCCCCTACCCCCAGTCCGGTCCCTACATTGAAACACTACCCTGCATGACCCCCCAACACTACCCTAAACCCTAAAACACTACCCTACACTACACTAACACAACAACACTAACCTAAACACTAAAACACTACCCCCAGCACGACCCTGCCCCTCCACGACCCTCCCCCTAGGACAACGCCCCCGGCTTACCTCTCCTGACGTCCTCTTCTTAGGTGAGGAACCTTATGCTGGACTCCTTGGCGCCCATGGCCCCCTCACTCCATGAAGACGGGGCTGGTCTCCCTATCCCTGAGCCGCCGCTTCCTGGCATCTCCCGTGCCTGGGACGCTGCTCGCTCCACTTTCTTAATGAGGCAGTAGTCATCGCGCACAGGCGGTTGTCATCACGCACAGGCAGTTGTCATTGCGCACAAGCAGTTGTCATTGCGCACAGGCAGTTGTCATCGCGCACAGGCTGTTGTCATCGCACACCTTCCTGGGTGCACTCATCCCGGTCAGCCTAGCAGCGTCGCTTCCTGGGAGGAGTTCTGCCTGAGCCGCCTTCACAAGCAAGTCGCATCCATTGTTTAGCCATTACAACGCATGCGATGTTACAACACATGCAATGTAACAACCTGCGTAGTAAAGGCTACGTGTTGTTACATCACATGCGTTGTAACGCTTGAGAAGTAATGGTATGCGGAGTAAGGCCTCCGTAGTAATGAGTGATTACTTTGGCATCGCATGTATCTGCTTATAGTTGGGTCTGCTTGAAGGAGGACAACATCTTTGTGATTGATACACTGATAGATTGATTGATTGCACTTTCAGTGTGCACACTACCAAATAATCGTTGTGCTGGTGTCGATCTCACATACCCACCGTTAAAGAAATGTGGTTTAACACCTTTCTAAAGGTCATTAGATGGGCCGGGGTCAGACTGGTAAAGGAATCTGCCACTTTAGTAGAAATTTAGACTAGTGATATCTCTGTCCTACTGATGACTGCTCAAGATTCCTCCTAAACAATTATATCCATATATGAGATCCTACATTCTAACACCGCACAACAACTGTTCTAACTTCACTAGCTTTCACCTTGTCCTAACTAACTAACTTGTATACCCCCGCTGTAGAATACCTTAGCTCTGTTATGATTTAGTCAGTCAATTAAGGTGCAATGTCTACCTTCCTACAACTATGAATGCTATAAATTCATTCTGGTTTCACTTCCCTTCACGTAGAACACACCGCCTAATAATCATATTGTGTGGTGGCTTTTTCTCACAGCAGCTTTGTACCCCCACTCTGACAATACTTATCGACTATCATGCTTCATCCTGCCAAATCATTGAACAATCCCATATACATATATATATTCCCTTGCTGTGCTATCAGCCTGGTAGTTTCAAAGCAACTAGGGCTCTCACTATACGTGTTGCGGCCTTTGGTGTGTGGATAATGCGGTCCAGAATCTACAATTCCTGATGGTATTCCTGCTCCAAATTCTGGGGTTTACAAGTTCACCCCCAGAAAGGGGAATACCGCTTGGATGAGAGTATTGCTAGGACTTTTTAGAATTTGTCTTCCCCTGTTCCAGGGAAATCTGCTAACATTTTCCTCATGCTTTGAGTAGATGGAAAGTGTCAGTGGAAGCACCAGCGCAGGAGGTGTGGGGACAAGGGTGTGCAGCAGGCTGTGTCCGTGAGGTGGGTCACTTTCTGCAGCCTGGCCCCGACCAACCGTGCAGTGCCTCATGGATTAGTTGGGGCCAGGCTGTGATGATTCACACAGCTTCTCAGCAGTACAGACAGGCCTGGTTTATCCAGGGCCAGAATTAATAGGTCCCAAATTTGCAAACATTTTATTTTCGAGCCCAAAGAGGCTTGGTATTTCAAGATGAAAAATGTCACCAGTAGTTATCGCTTTGGTGAAATACCACAATTTTTAATGAGGGCCTAAGTCTTCTATAATGTTTTTACAGGGATACTTTCCACTAAGATTGGTTTTCATACATGTCTACTATCTATGTATACAGCCAAAAAAGCTCCATGTAATTTGGCACTCCCTTTCTACATAGCCCCTACACTTGACAAAAAACAGTCCCTTACTGTTACATGCAATGCATCTTAGCTGCACACATATAAGTCAATCAATCAGCATTTGTAGAGCTCTGCTAATCACCGTGACCTTGTCCAGGTGCTAGAATGCTGGGCTCAGTTGAAATGCCAGGTCTCGAGTCTGTTACTGAAGTCTGCCAGCGAGGTTTATGTTTGGAGGTGGAGGCCCTTCCAGGACTTGGTAGCAAGGTAGTAGAAGGAACGGCCTCCACTGTGGCTTCTGTGTATGCGCGTCAGCTGGGAGAGGGCATGGGATGGTTGGTGGAAGTTCAGGCGTTGGTTCAGGTAGGCTGCTCCGTGGTCATGCAGGGCTTTTTAGGTGTGCATAACTATCTTGAATTGGCATCTTTTATGGACAAGGATCCAGTGCTGGTTTCTAAGGTGTGGGGTGATGTGGGTCTATTTTATCAGATTGAAGACGAGCCTGGCTGCTGAGTACTGAATCATCTGGTGGTGGTTCTTCTTATGTACAGTGTGCTGCCATAATCCTTGATAAGCGCTTGAGAGACGTTTTTTCTCGTGCTCATGGGGAGTCATTAAAAAAATTCTTCGGAGCATGCGAAGAGTGTGGAAGCAGGCGGAAGAGACTGTGCCGACTTTTCGTTTCATGGTGAGTTTGCTGTCCAAGAGGATGCCCAGGTTGGGGGCATGGTCTGTCGGTGTGGGAGTGGGACATAGGGCACTAACAAACATAGCTGATACACTCACATATGAACAAAACATAGCCTCTGATTTTTGTCAGAAATCTTACATGGCAATATTACTGGCTCAGACATTCTCAATACTGTATATTTTATTTCTGTACTTTATTTGGTGCCCAAACAACCACACATGTATACTTCTAAGGATCCCAGGACTTCAGGAGAGACCCTTAAAAACATGCAGATGGTCGATCAGAGGCCATAAGCAGTGTCTACTGCTGGACTGGTTGTTACTGGTCACCTGGATACTTTAGGGAAAAAGGCGTCTTGCAGCTTGTTGGGTCCCTGTAGAACACAGGAGGTCAACTAACTGACCTTGGAGTCAGCGTCTATGTTCTGGGTAAAGCTGGGAGTAGGTCCAGCCCTTCGTGTATCCTGTAGGCCTCAAGCAGCAAGCACAGTCCTTCTTCTCTTCTTAAAGAAGCCCAAAAGGTGTTCAGAGGAAGGCTGGGTGAGGGTCCCAATTTGTAATTTTCATGAGCCTGTAGGTGGGGGAGCCCCTAAGACACTCCTAGCCATCTGACAAATGGAGTAAATGCTAACATGCCCTAGCTGAACTACTTTTTCAGTCATTCCTGGTTGCTTTACTCTAAACAAACCCAAAAGGCAATGTGTGAGGACAAATCTTAAATGGCCAAAGTATTCAGGTGCTTAAAGTTCAGGATCCGAAGTCTGGGATGTGTAGGGAAGTGTACTTGGAAATCACCATTTCCACCCGCAACCAACACTAAAATCCAGTAGAAGCAGGCCTTGTACCAGTGCTTAATTTGTGTAAACATTAATTGCAGATCAGCTGCATTCTCAGTTTAACTCATAATACTAAAAATGTTGTCTGATAAAATGTGGTCTGTCATGTACTGTAATAAAATGACACAACATACTTGTAATTGCATTTTCAAAGCACCTTGATGAGGTGTTGAAATGCTTTATGCCAGGAAGCACTTTGCTCCAAAGGTTAGTGATTAATTCAGTGGTGATTATTGTTTATTGGGATTAGTTTTGTGCCGTCAAGGAGACCAGTCCATGCATTTACCCCAGTATCTTTCGGGTGGATTAAATAAGAAGAGTTAGGTGTATTTAGACACAACCCTTACGATCAAACAGCACAACAAGCGACACCCCACACTGTGAAGCCTTCTCTGCTTTCTTTAAGCTAAAGACTGACAACATAAGAAATGACCTCGTCATGGATGTAAGCCGATTCCCCAACCACACCAGAATGGCTAACACTCAACCTAAAAACAAGGCATCTTGGCTGCACTTCGACACTTACTCGGAAGAAGCAATACACAAACTGCTCTGCACCTTGAAGCCCTCTAATCACCTCACAGTCCCTCTACCTGCTAATGCTGTAAAAGACTTCATCCCCTTGCTCCTCCCTCTCTGGACCAAAATCATCAACAGCTCCCTGCAACAAGGCCTCATTCTAGACTCCCTCAAGGTGGGGCAAGTCACGCCTATACTCAAGAAACCTACAGCTGATCCGTCTGACCTAAACAATTACCGGCCCATCACCAATATCCCCACCCTGGCCAAACTGCTGGAGAAATGTGTCCAACTCCAACTAACAAAACACATTGACCAATTTGACCTCCTCAACCCTCATCAATCAGGCTTCCGAGCGAAACATAGCACGGAAACAGCTATGACACACATAATTGATGACGCCCTCCAAATTCTTGATCGCAATGAGTCCTGCCTCCTCATCCTTCTTGACCTCTCGTCAGCATTTGACACGGTCAAACATGAGAACTTGCTGGAGCTGCTAAGCACTAGAATGGGTCTATCGGGAACTGTTCTCAAATGGTTTTCGTCCTTCCTTCACAACAGGTCTCAGAAGTTCAAGATCGACAATGTGCTATCTACACCTGTGCCTGCAGATCTAGGTGTTCCACAAGGATCCTCCCTTTCCCCCACACTGTTCAACCTCGTCATGGAACCGCTCGCCACCTTGCTCCATGCTTCCAATGTCCAATTCCATATGTACGCCGACGACACACAACTTTACCTAAAGCTACAATCCCCGGAAGATATCAAACATCTGAATTCCACGCTTATTAACACTCAATCTTGGCTGGCCGATAATCACCTCAAACTAAATGCTCTGAAAACTGAGTTCCTACTCATCTCACCCCCGGCAAAAATTTCCACCACCCAAACCTGGCTCAATAACTTAACAGCACTCAATGTCCAACCTACCATAGTCGATTCGGCGAAATCCCTAGGCATCACACTTGACGCCAAGCTTGACATGCAGCAGCACGTTAGCAAAGCCACAAAAGCAGCTAATTTCCAAATCAACACACTGAGGAAAATTAAACCCTTCCTCCCTGCCGAAGACTTCCAAACTGCTGTACAAGCTTTAGTCATCCCTCGAATAGACTACGGAATTGTGGCCCTCAGCGGACTCCCGCTATCCACAACAGCACCCTTAAGAGCCTCCTTGAACGCTGCCGCGAGACTCATTACTGGCTCAAGAAAACATTCGAATATATCCCCAGACTTAAAGTCCCTAAAATGGCTGCCTTTTGAAGCCAGAATACAGCTAAAAATTGCAGTTATGACACACTCGGCCGTGCACCACAATGCACCCAACTACCTGGCTCTAAAGTTGTCTATATCAGGAGGTTCGAGATCCAATAGAAGTACAAAAAACCTACTCCTGAAACCTTGTAGATTCCGGAAGGAAAAAACATACAAGCGCTCCTTCTCAGGAATGGCACCCAGGATCTGGAATGCGCTCCCTCCTGAAACCAGGCTTATCTCCTCCACTGCAATCTTCAAGAAAGAGGTGAAAAACATCCTTCTGGCCAAGATCTCCTGAACCTTATAGGTGCTGGATCAGAGACTCTGCATTGCTCTGTATCACTGTTCACCTGTCCTTTGGCACTATACTTCTACTTGATGGGGTCACTACTACGCTACTATCTTACTACCGACCAATATATGATACACGCTGGTTTACTGATTCACTCTCCCGATGCCCCCACTCAGTGCTCTCTCTATACTAAAACATTGGTATAAGCCATCCACACACCCAAGGTGTACCTGAACACCTCTGTAGTGGGATCAATGACTTGTGTCATCTTATATTACTTGTTTACCTGATTGTATATTGATATGATTTATGCATGTTATTATTATCCTACCATGTTAGTGACTATTATACTGCTTCCATTATCTCTGTTCAGCCCTACTGTCCCTACCCTGTCTTTGTGAAGCGCTCTGATATCTGTAAGGATCTTGTTCGCGCTATATAAAACTTTGAATAAATAAATAAATAAATAAATTTATTATTGGGGGTATGTGAGATCATGCAGATGGGTTGCTGGGATTAGTAGATTGACTTGAGGAGATTAGGAATAGCTAGATTGCAGGGCAAGGCAAGGCTTTCAAAGAAGGACAGGTTGTGATCTTGAAGATGAAATGTTGGTAATTTGCTGAGATACAACATTAGACATTAAGTCAAACATGCCCATGTCTTAGAATAGGCTGTAATCATAGAGGAAGCATGCAGAGGATGGAAAGCGAGGAGAGAGGCATACAAAGAAAAAATGTAAACTGACAATCTGAAGTTTTAAGTTTAAATTTCAGGGGATGCATTCCTGTAGCAGGAGGGAGGAGACTCAGTCACTGAGGCGAGGTGAGGCTGAAGAGACCGGTTACCTTTGGAAATTCCATGGATCCTTTCATTTATCAAGAAAATGCAGATTAGGCCTGAGCTCTGCCATTTAGTGGAGATCAGGCAGGAGGTGTGGATTAGCAGTTTCTGTTTTTTAGGGAGATGGTTCTAGGCTTGGCCTGTTCTTCGTCTGTCCTTGATTGCTTCTTCAGGGAGATCTCACAATTTATTGTGCCTAAGTAGTGGGTGCTCCAGCTTGGAGACATTTAGCCACAGTTCTTTCTGCTGTGAGAAATGTCACTTTACACATAAGCTATGCCTCAGGGGTGGCTTGAGAAAGGCTTGAAAGACAAAACGGGGCACCCCGTAGATGCTTTGTGGTAGACAATGAATAGCTCGGGCGTTTTGTTTGTGGCATCAATCAATCAATGCCTTGTAAAGCGAGAGTACTCACCCGAAAGGGTCTCAAGGCACTGGGGAGGGGGGAGATCTGCTGGTGGTCCATCAAGGTTCTGTGGCATGAACACATCTTCCCATTTTGCTAATCATGAAGGGATTCCTGAACTTAAATGACTTGAATCCGAGTCCACTAACAATCATGAAGCGTCAGCTCAGCTCCTCAGTCAGGAAAAGACACCGGGCTTGTCGCTAATCTCTGAACCATAACCGAATGTACCTGGCACGCATGTGCAGTTACTACTGAACTGCATGCTGGTGCACTAAGGAGATACTGAACTCTGGAATGGAGAATCAGATGTGTGATATCCCACCCCAGTCCAAGCCCATGAACACATTAAAACAGTCAATGGGCTTCACATCCACTGCACAAATAATCCACTGCATCACCTAGCCAAAGAGAGAGACCAAGCAACATAAGGCAGTAGGTAAGATTGTGAGAGAGGCCAGGTATCATATCGTGGGCTGCCACACAGGGAGATGGCTTCCCATGATCCTTTGGGATGACGCCAATGCAGAATAGTGCTTGCAAGATAGCTCAGTGAGTTAATTCGCTTGCTACGGTCATTGGCTGGGATCTTCAAGTCATGAGTTTGAATCTCTGCAGCTCAATTCCTTCTTTCATTTTTCTAAGGTTGTTAAATTGAGAACCACTAATTTGGATAGTAGCACCTATTATTTATTCACCAATAGAAACTACAGTAGTAAGTATGAAATTGAATATGAAAACAAGCAATGCATATTATTGCTGGTTTTGTCGTTCTTATTATTCATATGAGATAACTATGGATTGTCAGGTGAAATGGAGGAAAAAATGCCCATGTGGCCACCTATCTTGTAAAAAATGCAGTAAGAAACGCAACATTCATTGACCCCTGTCACTCACTGCACACTTATTTTGCGACAGCTACATAAAAATGGATCTTAATTCTTATTTGCCTCACACAGGTATTGCAGTAGACAAAAACGGACTTATTTATTTTGTGGATGCCACCATGATACGGAAGGTTGATCAAAATGGAATCATCTCCACGTTGCTGGGATCAAACGACTTAGCGGCAGGTCGGCCGCTAAGCTGCGACTCAAGCATGGATATTACCCAGGTATTAAGGTTCTCCTTCGCTCGCCCTGCTGTATTTAATCACAGTCTGGATTTTCATCGACGAATAAATTAGTGGGAATTACATAGGGCTGAATACACTTGAATCCTCATTACTACATCTCACACTTACAACAACAAAGAAAGACTTTGCCTATAGGAAGAGATCTGAACAGCAATTATGTGATTTCTAGAATTTTGGTCCAATATAGGTCTTTTTTAGGATTAGAATCTTGGGACTAATCTTTTCTGAGGGATGCCATAATACCTACCTATCAAGAGAGAGAAGAGCCTGGTATGCGGCTGTGCTGCTCAATGTATAATTCCACTGTAGTAAATATGAGCAGTGTAGTATAATGCATTCACCTATAATTCATGTGGAGGACAGATGGCCAGTCTTTGCTCCACACAAACCATGCTAAACTCTGCTAAATCAACTGTGGACAAGGAGACCCAAGATGGATCTGAGCCACTGGTTTGGCTTGGTTCTAAGAGGCTGTGCACAAGCTGAGCCGTAAAAAATGTTGGCATGTAAATCATGCAACAGCCTTTATACAAAGATTTGATGAGGTCCCTTCAAAAACATGTAAAAGGTGTATTTCTTTAACATTCGAAAGTGTTTCATTTTAGTAGATTGCATCATACCAATGCATTGAGAGGCAATTATTAAGCGTGATTGTTTTTAAATATGTATCTAAAAACATTGATGCCACCTCCAGGCTGACAACAATAACTATAGTGAAGTAAGAGGCTTCTTAGTTGGCATGTGTACCACATAAGTGGCCTAGGTTTTCATTATATATGGAGCAACATTATAGTCTGCATTTTCTGCATAAGTATGGACATGCCATATCTACCACGTAATCAACTACCTGCTGCATAATCTTCAGATTTTAACAAAAAATTATTATTTCTAGCTCAAACGGATCAAAAGTTACTAGAAAAGCAGTGATACGTGTTGCCCCACAGTGGAAGGCCCTTCAAAAAGGTTGACTGGTCACCTTTCTGATGCTCATTGCTGTAGTAAGGTGTTAATTTAGTACCAATAATGTGTAATCTTTTCCCATATAATGTAAGCATGTGTAAAAATGATAAAATAACTAAGTAATCACATTACAAAATGTGCAGCATTATGTCACATAATTTGCCTTTCCTTGCTGCATAATTTAGTAATACCTACCACATAATTTCGTCCTCCCTGCTACATAATTTCAGTGGCTCTGAATATAGTCTATTAAATCAAACACAAAGGTTTATTGTGTATCTGAAGGCGCTCTCATATGGGATCGAAAAGAAAAAGGAGTCTCAGTATAATAAAATATTTGCCTAAGCCCTAAAGTCACACAGTTTGGTCAAGCATTGATCCTAGGTTTTCTGAATTCGCACTGTGCTTTCCGCCTCTGTTTCACTACTTTGTCTTTAATTCTTGGCTCACGCGGTGGCAGGCAGAAGGCATGTGCAAGCTTAGCATGTTTTCAGCTACAGGGTCAGAGAGGACCACAAGCTGGATCAGAGCAAGGCGTCTGGCCCGAGCTTTCTGTGGCTCACCCACCTCTACTGTGGGATGACTGCCTGTCAGAGTAAAAGGCAATTTAGTCTCAAATTGTATCAGGAGAGATGTCTACACTTTCTTATAATGTCTACCTAATGTACTCAACCTAGATCAATTTGCCTACCATATTGTACAGCATTTCTTAAAATTCAAAGATGTTGGGGTAGCATTTTAAATTTTGCATCACTCCCGTATAAACAGCTGCAGCCCGTGGAGGGAGTTCCGTGGGCCAGAAAGGCGGGCGGGGGAGGGGCAGGGTGGGGGGTGCTAAACACCGGAATATGGATAATGTGAGGTAAGTAAACAATTTATGAATAAAACAAATTTCGTAGCGCGCCCTGCATCGCATTTTTACTAATGATGGGTCCCCTGCTCTCATTTTAATAAACATACAATAATGTTTCCACCAGTTACAACCATCATATTCACTATCCTATGCAGACTGAATATACCTTTGCGCAATTACAAATCGATTTGTGTTGGGATGAGAGAGTACTGTGATACTAAACTATAATTTACAGCAGTGTGACAGGTTAATCTAAGGTTTGTGTTGCTTTGTAGGTAAAATTATTGACATATGCATAAGCAGATGTTTGTAACAGTATGTCATATGTTTTGCAGGTTCGAATGGAATGGCCGACCGATCTGGCGGTAAACCCCATGGACAACTCACTTTACGTTTTAGAGAACAATGTCATACTACGCATAACAGAAAACCATCAAGTGAGCATCATCGCTGGTCGCCCCATGCACTGCCAGGTCCCGGGCATAGACTATTCCCTTAGCAAGCTAGCCATTCACTCTGCTCTTGAGTCCGCGAGCGCCATCTCCATCTCACACACGGGCATCCTTTACATTGCGGAAACAAATGAGAAGAAAATCAACCGGCTGCGCCAAGTCACAACCAATGGGGAGATCTCGCTTCTCGCCGGGGCAGCCTCCGACTGCAACTGCAAGGATGATGTCAACTGTAACTGCTATGCCGGGGATGATGGATATGCGACCGATGCCTTCTTGAATGCTCCATCATCTCTGGCTGTAGCTCCCGATGGCACAGTCTACATTGCTGACCTGGGCAATATTCGTATCCGTGCCATCATGCAAAACAGGCCCCTCCTGAATGCTTTTAACCAATATGAGGTCGCATCTCCTGGAGAGCAAGAGTTGTATGTCTTCAATCTGAATGGAGTTCACCAGTATACCCTAAGCCTTGTAACCGGGGAATACTTGTACAATTTCACCTACAGCGCTGACAATGATATCATCGAGATGGTGGACAACAGTGGCAACTCCTTAAAAATACGAAGGGACGCCAACGGCACCCCACGCCACTTACTCATGCCCGATAACCAGATTGTGACTCTGACTATTGGTAGCAATGGTGGTCTAAAGGCGGTCTCCACCCAGAATTTGGATCTGGCTTTGATGGCTTATGATGGGACTAGTGGCCTTTTAACTACAAAAAGTGATGAAACAGGCTGGACAACATTTTATGAGTAAGATATACATTTTTATGTGTTTTGACTATGCTATGTCTTTCTAAAGTGATACCTGGAATGTTACAGGCGTGGTTGCAGTGCATTTATCATATTTATTTGCAATTCCTTCACTCCATTTAATTGAGATAAACTGACACCTGCCAGGTTGTTTTTAGGCCTCTATCACTCTCCAGTGACATGTATAGGCACAGTAATTGGAGCCCTCAAATGTCAGCTTAACTTTTTTACCCGATTTAATTTATTGTATGTTTTCTTTTCTCATCGGTAGCATCATTCATGTTTTAGGCTTTTCTGCCTGCTCCCTCACATTTTCTTGCTGATTATATATTTCGGGATCCCTTGCAAATTTGCATGCACCGCCATTAAGATATTGTCTAATTACCCAAACCCCTAAGGGTGGTCATTCTTTCCATGACTTGCATCAGAGAGCTGGCAGTGGAGCTCTGTGAGCTGAGAGGTTGTTGCTATTGTCAGGTAGCAAGATGTGAGTCCAGATACCAGGAGTGCCATCTCAGACTTTCATCCTCTGAACCTGATTAATAGTGCTTTGTTAAATTGGGCAATTATTGCAGCACTTAGCAACAGCAAAACTGTGGCAGCAAGCGCTATGTTAAAAGCAATTTATAATTCTCAAATTGCATGCAGGAATCTTAGAGGTTTTTTTCAGTAGGCTTCTACAAAGTGTTATACAGATATTTAATGAACACTATGAATAATGTAAGAATCCTTTCTACCATAATGACCAAACTAAAACTGAACAATGCATTGTGATTTGCATAATTGAAAAGTGGAGGGCGGGGTTTGGTCAGCCTGCAATCACTGAAGGGGGTCAAACAGGAAACGCGTAGCTCCAGGGTGCAAAGCAGACATAATCAGACATTCATGTCTGCTTTGAGGTGTTTCAGGATGTTAGCATGACAGTTTCACTTAGTGTGATACTGGCCACAGGTCACATCTGGCAGGAGCAATAAATGAGCTATGTCTTTCTCCTGGAAACATGAGAGTAAATCACACCTAATCCTGGAGTAGGGCACAAATAGCTGTAGAAAAGGGTTTGGAAATCATTCGGAGCAAGGTAAGTGTAGTCAGACCTAAGGCAGGTGTTACTCAAAGGAAGATCTTTGCAAATTGGGGCCAAGAATAAAGAATGCAGACACAGCATGGGATCTCAGTGTAGTCAAACAAGGAGACAATTTTGTGCGACGGTAATGGCATTGATTGGAAGGGGGTGTACAAAAATGAAGAAAAAAGTGTGTCGAGAAACCCATGACCAACCCTTTACATGTGCGAGCTGGGCCCATGCCAGGGCGGCCGATCCTTTAAAGTGGAGAAGCACAATTCGCATTGCTTAAAAACACTGGACAATATTTATGAAATATGTGTCACCTTGCTGCACGGTCCTGCGTCAGAGTGAAATGGTCGGAATGTGCCATAATTGTCCAATACGGCACATTCCGTTCCTTTCCCCCTAAGATGGCTCCATTTTGGCAGCCTAACGCTATCGCAGGTATGGTGCAAGGGTGCCTGTGTTGTAGGCAGAATTGTATTTGTGCTGGAAGGGACACCTTTCTACATAAAAACAATCCTAAGAGGCTTTTTCCTCTGTGTGAGGAAAATATTAGTCGAAATAAAGATATTTCTCCTCGTTACACTTCTCCTGGGGAGGCATATCTTTTTGCCACAATCCCAGGTTTCAAGGTCTTGGAAATCTGGGAATGCGTCAAAAACCACAGGATATACGTGGGAACGCCAGCCACGGTCCGTGCAGGTAACAGTGGTGGGGCCGGATGGGGGGGATTTCGAGTGACGATGCAAAGGGAAAATGTAATAAATAATTAATTTTCCCTCTGCACCATCCTTTGAAATCCCCCCCAGACGGCCCCACTGCTGTTACCTGCAAGGATGGCGGCTGGCGAACGCCCACCCCAACTTCCATGGAACGCCTCCCTTGTGTAGAATAAGCCAACGCAGCGATTTACCTCACTACAGATTTTGAATCTGACTTAGAGGGTTGCTGCGTGGTGCAAGCATGATGCAAAGCTCTCATAAATATGACTGTTTCTTGAGACTGTTGGTGCTGTCTGCTTTTTGGTTGCTTTCCTTTTCATGGCTCTTCTTTCTCTCACTCCCTCGCATTCCCCCATCCGTCAAATTTTTTTAACACACATTTAAAGAGAGCGAATGGGAGGGGCGACAAATTTGGTTTCACTCAGTGCACTATCAGAGCAAAGGCCAGCGCTGGCGAAGTCTCAGCACCGCTGCCAACAATTGCTTATTTCTGCCTATAAATGTGGGATACCCCGTCCTTTATTTAACATTGACAGAGCAGTGTGGTGGGAGTAACCGTGACTTAAAATCAATTTAAGGATAGGCAGCTGTATTCTTAGTTAAAATGTCCAGACTGCGTTTCTGAATGGAAAGGCCCTTTCCCTCTATTGAAGTACAGCTGAGACTGAGGCCACCTGCTGGTTGTTTTGTAGAATTGCTTCGATCTGACGATATATAATGTTCATTGCTCTGAAATTGCAACGCAGGACGATTATTATCCCTGGAAGAAGCACCTCCGTTCTGGTGACACTTCGTAAATGACTAATTAGTTATTATACTGGTGCGCGCCAGCTATGCAGATCATTAAACCAGAAGATACAATAACTGTGACATCAAGGTAAGTACAAACTGTTCGACACAGGTCATGCCAGCGCTTGTCACCGATGTGATTTAAAGTCCGATTAATATCACAATTATTTGACATACTACCGTGGCTCTCCTGCATATAAAAAGTGCTCAGACTCTACCCTTATTACATTTATGATTTCACAGTGGTAGTGATAGCTGTATCATCTGAGTGTTTTGTTTCGGCACTGTTTTTAGAACTTTAAGCACTATATATATGCAATTGCAACTCAATACAAACATTTCTGTGCATCGCAACATCCTCCACCCTCTGGTGCCATCCTCCTCACTGTACGGCAGTGTTCTTGAAAGTTTGTTATGCGAAACCACCGTAAAATAGAATAATTTGCCCCCCCCCCCCCGAATTTTACACATTCTTTTTATTAAATTTACAATGTTTAAATATGTCTAAACATATTTAAGGTTTGCATTTAAGTTCGGTTACCCCTTTTAAAAATGCAACCATATACATGATTGCCAAATATTCTAGTCTGGTCAAAACTCTGCTATCAGAATGATCCTTCTCTTAGTCATAGCTTGTGTAGGCTTCTGAGCCCTAGGCCCGCATGCAGTGACAAGGACGACACAGACACCTATAATTAGTACATGCAACTGGCTCTGGTCACGTGCGGCTGGCCCCTTTTATTGACAGGTGCCACATCACTTGTGATGCCTGTGCTGGATGTGTGTGGGGTTACTGGAGACCAGCCCTCGGGGATTGGCTGAATACAGTGACGTGTCCACAAGGACTCTACATCCCTCCCAAACTTTATTAAAAAATCAAACGAGTCCGACCTGTTAAATAAACAACAAAACGCCACTGAGTCTCTCACTCTCTTCAGGCAAACCGGGGGACAGTACAGGAGAAGTGCAGCTGGGAGCACCTAGGCGTCACACCTCGCATCCGTAATTTAACCAGATGACTCTGGGCACGAACACATGTGGAGATGGAGTCCAGATCCCTCGCTAGCCTGTCCATGGGGTTACAATCCACTTATGTGATGTTATTCGGTCCCGCCTGCTCTCATGGTGTTGGAGTTGACGTTAACAGTTCAAACTTGGGGGTGCATCAGGATCTCTGGTCGAGTCTGCTCCAGAGGTTTCTATTGAAGTGCCCTGGCTCCTTGAAAGTCAAAACTGCAAAGGATGGAATTACAGTGATGGTGTTGGGATGCCTCCCTTTGAGGCCTGGTGCCTCCTGGTACCTGTCGGTGGAGCAGCTTCGGAATCATCTCTCGTACCGGGATTCCTTAGTGCGTAGACTTCCTTGAGGTCCTATTCTCTGGGTTGCCATGGGACCACATAGGCATGTGGGGTGTGCAGGGCCACTGCAGGACTGCCGACAGGGCCACATCCGAGTTGCCCGTACAACCACAAGTGACGATGATGCAATGGTCAGGTGTGCTCTCGTCAGGAGGACTCAGGTGCATGCGGGGGTCTAACAGACAATAGGTGCTCCTCGTCGGTCTCCTGATGGTTCACAGAGGTAAGGTTCCACTCTGGTGGTGAGAAGCCTCTTAGGTCTTTAGGGTGAATCACGTGGCAATGATGATGTTGTTACCAGTTGACAACCTGTACGACTGGTGGTGATGACTTGCTTGGAGTGAGGATGACTGGAGGGACATCATAGCCACGTAACTTGTTACATCGTTGGTGCGGTTCTTCTTCTTCTTTAGCATGTGCGACTGCTAGCAGGAATGCCATTTTCCTCGAGCAGCCGCTGCCTGGAAACGGATGGTCACACTGGGAAGCATGGAGCAGAGATGCAGTTTGCGCTTGCTGGCAGCTTACTTTTAGATTTCCAGCAGCGCTGTCACCGGGATGTCGTTCCACCTCAGTGGCTAGTTTGTGTCTGTGGGTGCACTCTCTGGTAGTGGCAGGAGTCCTCGGTCTTGTCACATTTCTTCATTTCACCTGTGAACCTGTGGATTTTGAGATATTCAGTGTGACAGGTCTGCCACACACCTTCCTCTCCTCTTCAATTCTCCTTCATTGATATGGTGCCATGCCACGATCGCCTCTTCTTTTGACCACGTCTGGTCATACGCACTCTTCTCTTACCCTTTTCCCGTTCTCTCACTGTGCTGTGGCAAACGACTGTAAGGGCATCAAGACTGGATGCCGTCAAGCTCACTGGCTGAGTGTCTGGCCTTATGCTTGACCTGTCCTACCTCCGTTGACTTAGACTCAGGCTACACGTACCTCCTCAGAAATTGCAGAGCTGCTGCCAGCGTACACACGCAAGATCAGACCCACTCGTCGCCATGGTAGGTTTTTGGGCCTTAGGTCTGCATACAGTAACAAGGATGACACAGACACCTATATGTAGTACATGCAACAGGCCCAGGGCATGTGTGGCTAGCCCCTTGAGTGGCAGGCATAATGTCACTCATGACACGTGTACTGGATGGGTGTGGGGTGAGTTGAGCCCTCAGGGAGCAGCTGAATACAGTGACCTGTCCATAAGGACTCTACAGTTTGGCACCCCCTAGGGTATGGCCACCCCGCCCGATCAAGTAAAGCCCCCAGGAGGCCCACCCACCAGTTTGAAGAACTCCAATGTATGCTCTACGGAGTGGAAGGAAATGTGAGATAAAAGTTACATTTTTAGATAAATAGATGAGGAGTAAAGACTAACGGATATCTCTCACGTTTAATTTGTAAACTGTGGGAGAAAAGAGAAGAAAATGAGTGTATGGTGCATTTAGTGTTTGTATTGTCTATGTCAGTTTTTGGGCATTTGTATTCAATGGCACATTAAGGATGCTACATGCGGCTATTACAAATGCTATATTTTATTTTATTTGTACTTGACAATCGAATATGTGTCCCTTAAAGCCTGGCTTTAAATCCTCTCAGAACACTGCTGACAGGATCCATCAGGGAGACGAGACACACAGACAACAAGAATGTGCTTTTTACGGAAAACTATGGCTGCCCCATCCCGTCTTTACCCTTAGTGTACACGTTTCAGGCGGTGCTTCATGCGTATTAAGGGTCCTGTGGCAGGCACAGTCACTCAGTTTTGTGGATCAGAACTTATTTTCTTCATCAAAATTTCACTCAGAGAGAGAGAGAGAGAGAAAATCAGAAAATGAGAAAAAAAAAAGGAAAATAACGATGGGAAAAGGTGGCAAAGGGAGAAATGAGGAAGAAGAGCCCAGAAGAGGGAGCTAAAGAGACAAGAAGTGGAAGATGGTGGAAGAGAAGTGGTTATAAATACAAAATAGTCTGGAAATTCAAGAATCTGGTATTTGGCGGTGACATGCACTCATACATTCGGGCAAATTAAATAGAGGTTTGTGGGAGCCAAATAACAACTAAAATGGTAACAATAAAATGAGCTTGCACTTAGCAGCACCACATTATTTCAAGCATCTCTGGAGTTCCGTGGCATTTTGACGGTCAGTGCCTATGGCCCTGTGAGGTTATGGTCCTCTGTAGTGACATACAACAAGTGGTTTTTGTTGTTCCAAAAGGTGTCCCGCCAATTCTTTAAATTTATTCAAAATGACATAATCATTATGAATTTCACAAACTTTGCAAGGTTCCCAAATACAGAGAGCTGAACAAAAACTCTGCTGTTCCCCTGCAAAAAAACTACATTTAAGGGTGAAGTTTAGAACCTTGTATTTTACTGCTACAGGTAATGACATTATTTATCCACTGTCCTGTTTACCAATTTATTCTTAGAGTTGTAATATATTTTCCGAAACGAAAGCCTACATATTTAATTTTCAATAAACGCATTCGGACTCATAATCTTTGTGCAAAGAACACTATACCACTTGCAGTTTGTATAGAGCCCACATCACAGCTGTGAGTCTCAGCAGGGATGCTCAACATCCTGTGAATCTGGTCAAATCACGTAATCTCCCCTTGTCTAATAAAATGAATGTGTACGTCTGTAGTGCAAATGGTGCTCGTGTAAAGCGCTCTAATACCTTCAGGTAAAGTTCGCGCTATATAGAACTTCTAATTTTTTTTTTTTTAAATAAACAAGAGCATAGAGGGACAAGAAGTATTGTGAAATGAAGCTCAATTTAATTCAGACGTCAATGAAGCAAAGCAGCATCCGACTGAAACAGAAAATAGGCCCAGGGACCAAAACATTTGCAGCCCCCATTTATGAATCAGATATCTAAAAAAAGTGGTCCATGTTTGCAAATTGGGGCAGTTTTGAATTTGTTTATACGTGTTTTGTGAGGCAAGGAGGCTGCAAGAATTTGAGCTTGCTGCAGGCAGTGTTTGTGGTAATACAGTGTTTGTGGTAATATTAGGGGCATCAACAAAACGAGTCCACCGGGCAATTAAACAGGCCCACAGCCATCCAAAACATCCTTCTCCGATCTTTAAAACTTCATCTTCCCCTTTAATTTATCTTTGTTTCTTTGCTCTCATTGCTCTTCTAAATGCATTGCTATATCCCTTGTAAATTCTCTGCACATTGTTAATTGTTTGTTATTTTCTATTATTATGTTTTACCTTCCCTGTAAAGCGCTCTGATACTCTTGGGTCCAGCAGCGCTATATAAAACCTTTGAAAGAAATAAATAAATAGAAATAAATAAATCACAACCCACACACTCCCTTGTCAGACCAGCCCAACGGGCACTGCCTAATAGGCCAGTCCGACCCTGAAGCGAAGCCCTTGAATTTCAGAGATGAAAAGAATGAGTTTGTTTAGGTATTGAAAGCAACTCTGAGCATCATGGTGCAGGTTCCACGCAAAGCAGAGGTGAAAGAGATGTCCGGAACATGTCATTTGGTATGTAAGAATCTACTATCATGCAATTCAGGCCCCATTTTGAGAAGAGACAGCAGGTCCAGGGATGCAAAGCTAAGGGCACTGTTGATTTTAAAAATATAGATTCTCAGCTCCCATCTTTTCAAGAATGAAGAAACGCAATGTTGCAGAGTAGACAGCGAATGTAGATAATTTCATTCTGAGAAACCCTTTGCAATTACTGCACTAATTCCTGGCCTGTCTGACCAACTGCTAAAATGAGAACCTGCCGATATTTGCACGTTGCTGTCCCTGGTTTTCGCACAGTGCTTGAACTCTTTGGCATAACATTCTTGCAGATAAAGAATCTGAGGCTCTGCTTGTTGTGACTTCCTAAAATATACATTTTCCCATCAAGTGTGACTGGTTCCTGTTCAACCACTTAGTCGTTTTTTCACAGCTCCTCTAGCCTAATTATCTTCATCTAATCTTTATGACATCCAAGTACATTTCATTATCAGTACTTAGGTTATTTTCGATGGCACTTTGCTTGTAATGCATTTTCATATGCATGGAATTTGGGTTGAATGAGGTATGCAGCAGGGTTAAATGATTTACAGTGGCAACAAACTCACAATTTTTTCAAGATAATTTAGTCTCAGAAATCTGTTTTTTGAGGAACTGAAGTTCCCACAAGAGAATACAAATTAAGTCTGAACAATGTGCGTACATGGGTAAAATCTTATAAAAATGTTACATTTTTGTATTACGTGGGGTACAGTAGAATTGTGGTCAAGAGCCATTTTCCTTGAATAATTTAAACAGTGTCCTACCTGTGTCTGGTATGATTTTAAGCTCATGGTGTGTTGTTGTATTTCATTTTCACAAACAATACTGCCAAAAACATTTCACAAAATGTTGCAAAAAATCAGTTTTGCTCACATTTAATGAATATGATATGAAAATGTTTTCAGATCTATTAAGCTGTGGCTCTGTCTAGGTGCAAGTGTGTGTGTGTCACTCTGGCCCTATACACAAATGATTATGCTTGTGCATGCACATTTACTACAGAAATTTAATCACAGCGTGAAATGATCTAACATAAAAGTAAGGAACATTTATAAAATAATGTGTTCATTTTATGCGGTCCATTTGACAAGTTCCTCTCCTGTGGTTCCCTTTCAACAGCAGTCACTTGTTTTCAACAAGCATTGGCAAAGCCTATAGGTCTAGTGTTGTCCACCAGTCATTTGGTTTAGTCATGTTTGTTTTGTCATGGTTTTTTGGTAAAACTTTATTGTTGTGAAGTTACTGGCCCTCAACCAATCTTAAAAAAGCATTGTCTAAAAGCAAAAAAATGTTTTCATCTCACAAGGCATACATTGCCATATTGAAGTATATGGCACTCAACCAAGCTACTTTGTGGGTGGATGTGCTCTTCGTCGAAGGGCTGATTGCTTGCCGTCACTCACAATGAAGATAACCAATGACTGAAATGGGCTGGCCTGTTACCTCATGCTCTATGCCATAATGGGTGAAAGAAATGTGAATGACACAATAACAGACCAAAGGATGACGAGGGTAGTCTGAAACCCCTTCTTAGCAATAATACTATACGAATATGTTTAGTAAAACTAACACCAAACCTAAAAAGGTGCAGCTCTGAGGAAAGCTTTTGCTCTTTTTGTCTTGAACTTTTAGCTATGACAATGAAGGGCGCCTGACCAATGTCACCCGCCCAACCGGGGTGGTAACAAGTCTACACCGAGAAATGGAGAAATCCATCACCATAGATATTGAGAACTCCAACAGGGACGATGACGTCACTGTGATCACCAATCTATCCTCGGTAGAGGCTTCTTATACTGTGGTTCAAGGTATGTGCTCCATCAGATTGTACGTTAAAATAACAATGTCACCAATGTATGAGCTTTTTGTTTTCAAAAAATTGTTGTGTTTCCTAGTAAATTAATCTTTTATGATTCGCTTATGCAAGAACTCCAGAAACAGTTAATGATTGCAAATTACAGGATGATTCATGTATATGATGATGTGAGGAACATCTCCATAAGCGCTTGACTTCTTGACAATGTTCAATCATGGAGACTGAGGGAAAGAGTTGCCTGGAAAGATGCATAGACAGAAGCTTGAGAGCAAGGGAAGCCGCCAGAAAAGGCTGATAGGGGCAGCTTTTCCTGTGAGCCCATAGTTAATAAGCTCCTTGTTTGACAATGGCCATAAAACGCTTTTCTGTAGGGCTTTACGTCATGAACAATTAATGCTTTTTTTATTTCATTTTGTTAGTTTCAACTTAGCCGCGGTCCCGTGGAGGGAGTTCCGTGGGGCAGGCAGCAGGGCGCGCCACGATATTCGTTTTTTAAATGTAATTGTTTACTTACCTGCAATCATCCATATTCCGGTGTTTACCACCCCCCGCCCCACCTGCCTGCCCCGTGGAACTCCCTCCACGGGCCGCGGCTGTTCCAACTTTGCATTCTATTGTAAAAGCTTCAATTCTATTCACAAAGTGGCAACTGGTTTCTGGAAGGCTGTGATTGTCAAATTAGTTGTGGTCACCTGTTTTTACATAAGTGGTATTTTATACATTGTTCAGAAGATTAAAATGTCAGTTTTCAGAAAGGAATTAATTGGCCTTTCATTTGATTGACTTTCTGAGAATGGAGATAATGATTAGGCTAATAGAAGAAATAAAACAGGGAATAAGCTTCAAGGGTGACTTGTATTCATGTAAAAGGGACCCACATTGACTTTGTCTAAAAACAGTTTAAATACTTTATCATGTGTTCGTTTACTCCACAGTCAGCCAGGACTAGTTTTGTGTCATTTAATTCGTCATTCACTAAACAGGAGCGCACACCGTTTTATTATAGGCCTCAAGTGTACTGGCATTCAGAGTTCACTGAAACACATCTTTGCATGAGTGCTGCTGCCGTGAAGTTGTGTTTAACTCTTTATTTCTTTGTGAGTAAGGCTTCCTCTTTGATTACTAGAAGAAAATGGGGCCTTAAGTTTGGATTTAATAAAAGGCAGGATGTTTTACTCCGTGTAGGTAATAGTTCAAGACTTAAAAGGACTATGACCTTGGTTCCGAGTGTGTCGAAAGTCGGGGTACTCACTGCACCTTGTAAATACAGATATTAACCGGGTGCAGAAAATGCCTGGGATTCTGCATTTCGCATGGGAAAACGAGGGATTTCATGCAGAAGGACAAGCTTAGTATCAATGTCTTAATGTGCCAGCGTTTTCTCCACATTTTCCCTGATAAGTTGTGGAAGGTTTGACTGGTGTAAATGTGTTCCTTGAACTTGGAAATTCCAGCCTCTGCTCAAACTCCTGTTTGTGCAGGGATTGGAATTATCCACCCCACTCAGACTGGTGACCTATCTGTGCAATGAATTGGAATGCATAGCATCTTTCAGGTTAAGGAAAAATATCTAATTTTTCAGCAAGGATTACTCTTTGGGCCATATGTATCAACACATTTTCCCATAGACATAGAATGGGCAAAACCCTTTGATACATCTGGTCCTTAGTGCTTAATAACATAAAGTGGCCATATGATACTGTACAGATTTATTAAAGTGGCACACCTCTTGTTTTCGACTCTATCATCCTAAAGGTTTCCAGATTGATGACTGACATGCTGAATTACATATGTAATCATAAACCTCCCTATGTGCATTCGTTTCTCAAACCATCCAAGACTATGAGGTTTGTACCTCTACTAAAACACTCTTTCTAAATGTGGATTGGGAAACCTAAATTGGCGCCGACATGCACTTGATAATCAAGTTGAAATGTCTGTGCTTGTTGGGGAAACTCCGTGGCACCTTTCTATTTACATCATTTGTTAACCATGCCTTCTATCATGTTCTGATCGGCCCAAGTGGAAGAAAGAGAAAAGAGACAAGCATTAGTAAAGATTCAAATACAAAAAGTGGCCGACATACAGGTGTTCACTTTATGACCACTCGTGTCTCAGGGAGGAAGACTTTAACTATCATTTTGGAACATAGGTATCTAACAAGTTGCTCTCTGTTGTCCTAGATCAAGTGCGTAATAGCTACCAGCTCTGCACCAATGGCACTCTGCGGGTGATGTATGCCAATGGAATGGGTATCAGCTTCCATAGTGAGCCGCACATTCTGGCTGGTACTGCAACCCCTACAATTGGGCGCCGCAACATTTCACTGCCTACGGACAATGGCTTGAACTCCATCGAGTGGCGGATGAGAAAAGAGCAGACCAAAGGAAAAATAATTGTGTTTGGAAGAAAATTGAGGGTAAGATTTATACTTCTATAAGATTAAAAAGCCAAATAAACTCAGTTCTCTATGTGCAAAATATATTGCTTTATGACTATAAGCACTCATATATCTGGCCTTTCTCCTGTTGTGCTGAACTTTGAGGTGCTTGTCTATATTGAGCTGGTGATCAAGAGAGTGACTAGTCAGCGGTCACCATGCCTAACTGGAAAAAATTACGTCCGTCCGATACCTCTGGTCGGACTACCAATTAATCCTTGACCCAACATGCCAAATAGAATCCTTATTGGGAAGAAATATGCACTCACAAGGATCTTCCCTTTGAAAATGCTTCATTTTGCCCCTTCTCCTCATGGTGATATTCAGGAAATATCGAATAGTCTTCAATCCCCTAATCCTCAATTTATGCTGTAGAGCAGATTCTTCTTAATTGTACATGATTGTCATCCTGTTGATTCACAGTCAAGGACTGTTATTTCCATCCCCACTTCCTCCAAGTATCTTTCTCAGAAGCTTCTGAAATATGGAAGAGCTATGCCTCAACATAAATATTTTGCATACTTTGAAAATAAATAAAAAGTTAGTGCATTAACAATATACACATATCAAAGTAGATGAGCAGTATCAGCAGCATGAATTTTAAAGTAAATTATTTTTTACCTACATTGCATATTACTAGCACAAATGGCAGATTAATGTTGTCAAAGAGATTATTTTATTATGCTATGTCACGTCACATCACATCACATCATGTGATATTGTATTATAATACAAAGAAACTGTACCCTGAAAAAAATAATATGTTTGAAAAAAATGTTCTTTTCATCAAACGGCTGGTCATTTCAGGAATACAGTTCAGAAGAACTGAAAGGATAGTTCTAGTTTTCTTTGTTACAATAACACATCATGATCTGATGAGTGGCCTGCCTAATGGATGGGCAAATAGATAAATATTAAGATAGATGCACAAATACCAGGATATATTCATATGTAGATATCAGGATACATCTATTCCCCACACATTTCAGAACTATGGGTTTACACTTCCTCTTTGGTGTGCTAAAGCACAGGAATATTTATTTCTACTTGCACCACAATGTTTCCACTGTTTCCAATCGTGCTCTAAGCAGTGTTGTCGCTCAATACATGAGCAACTAGATCAGCAAGGTATAATGAACTGCTTAAGATTACACAGTATATTTAATAACAGAACAGAAACCAGCGATTAAGGAATTCAAATCCAACCCAACATACACTCAATCACTTTCTTCCTTTCATTTTTATGTTCTGCAACACTTGAATTGCGACAAAAAAACCTTTTCTTCACACCTTGTGGCATCTATGAAAAACATACATACAATACAATTGTGCTGTTTCATTGGGTTTTGTGCTGTTCAATTGGTTTATGCGAGTGTGGGAAGAGTTAAAGGACTGCAAAGTCTACAAAATTGTTTCACAGCTGTATTTAGCATTTTGGTGAAACTTTTCACCCACCACTAATTGAAGACCATTGCCAGCTTCTTGAGGAGACCATCTGATAGTTGATACAGAGGTTCTCTCAAAGTGTGTCTTCAAACCATAACGATTTTACATTCATCAAACTTTAAAATTATAAATTAAAACACAAGATTATTAGTACCTGAAAGAAAGTGGGTTACTTGTTAGGGTGGGTATCATTCCATCACAAAGAATAGGCCCAGAGACAAGTCAAAGTAAAACATTGTTTTAATATTATAAACCCCTGCTCATTCTCCTGATATCTATGTCACAGAGCAGATAGGCCTACCTTTAAAAAATGTGTGAAGTAGTTAGCAGTAACAAAACAGTTAAAAAGTCAAAACACAACACAATAAAAATCCCACAACTCATTTCTAAAAGTAGAGCAAACTTTAATGATCAAAATGATATCAATGTGAAAAAAATCCAATTTAGGGAACTGTAGAAGTGAATTTTAAGGATGTAAAGCAAATATAACCAAGAAAAAGTAAAGCGACAACCAAGAGTCAACATTCACAGTTTACCTCGACCAAGATACTATTTTAGACCAATAACAATGAAGTGCAAGTTGGATAGATGAAGCAGATTTGTCCCTGTCAAAAGTTTGTCCTTCTGACTTGGTTTCTAAAATGGAAGCTGAAATCCTCCAGTAGGGGAAGGCTGCATTCTGTAACTGCTGAAGTCTTCTGGCAGACAGGTAGCTGCTGAAAGTGGTGCCACTGACGCTGTTGATTTTGTCTGGAAAAGCTCAGTGAGGGAGACATTTACATTTTGCGGCTGCAAAAGTCCACTCATCAGGGAGATTTATTTTCATGTGTTTGCCCAAGATTTATACCTTCAAACTCGTTCTTTTTTATGAAGCTCCAAATCATCCAGCAGGGCAAGCCTGGAGCTGTTTCTGATGACGTCCACTCGAAATCTGCCTCTGTTCCCACAAGGTCCTGCTCTCGGTTGAGAGGTCTTTGAAGCCAAAAACATTTCTAAGCCCCAACTTTTCAGAGTTTCTGGAGCACCACCTCTTGGTCACTTCTAAAGGTACCAAGACCTCAGGGAAAGCACTCCATCAGAGGTTGCCAACATGGTCCTGTTCTGCTCCAGTTGCTAGTGGTCAGCTGGTTTCTACAGGAAAAAGGATTCTAGAAGTTTTGTTGAGTCACTGTAGCGACAGAGAAGGTCAGCCAACTGACAGTTGGACTCCCCTTCTTAGACTTCCATATAAGTGGGAGCAGGTTCAGCCCTTTAGGGCTCAACACATGTCTCATACAGCAGGTCCAGTCCTCGTCTGTTCTTCCACATGTCCAGGAAGTGTTCTGATGAGCTATGTGTGAGGTACTACTTTTGTAGTATTCATGAGTCAGTGGTCGCACTCCCAAACCAATGAGAAAATACTCCAGAGGGTGAACATTTCCACTTTTGCAGCACATGCTGTTTGCCTTACTGTAAACTATCTCACAGTGCATTGAAATCCAAGATGGCATCACCTTTGTGCCCTTGAAGGTAGATGGGGTGCCAGTCCTCGGTAGGTTCAAGGGAAAATAGAGACCCCTCCTCCTCAGTGACATCAAACTGGTTCTGTGACCACTCTGTCTCACACTAAGCTGGAGCCAAACTGGCTACACAGAGCCCAGGAGTCAAAATGCTTCTCTTCCCCAAATTTTCCTTTACACTTAACTATGAATGGGCAGGCCTCACCATAGTCCCCATCAAGTTAATGAAGTTCCTGAACCCTCCCCAGCTGTCCTTCCCAAGATGATATATGTCACATACCTCATACCTGCCAAAAGCCCTAAGCTATTGTTTTTGATCTAGGAGCAGTTTTCACACCTCATTAAGGGGAAGTACTGTGGGAAGGCTAATGGTAATTAGCCTCCTGGAGGTTCAGGCAGACAAAGTCTAACTTTTTAAGAGTCACTTTTTCCTAAATATTTATTCCAAATTCAAATTCACCACTGAATTTGATTTTAAATAAACATTACAAATATTGTTTGAATTATGCCGGTAGCTGGTTACAAACCAGAGACAGAAGAGTAATGATTTCATTCCAAACTTTATTTTTTTTCATAGGACACCCACAGCCCCTAACAGTCAAAATAGCTTTTGGAGCCTAGTCTATGTAAGTGCTTAATTTGTAAAAAGGTTTGGTCCAGGTTCATTCTCAGGAGGTCACATCATCGTGCACCACCCATTGTCCCTGAAATTACTGCCAATGCCATTAACATCACCACTGCTAACCATCACACCCCTAAAAGTGTGAGAATTCAGACTAGTCCAGGCCACACAAAGTTTTAAGAATGGGAGTGACGACTGGTATTATTATTGTTTATCTATATTCAATTATTAAGCACCCTCAAAAATAGACAAATAGCTCCATCATGTTGTCATAAGTGCTGGTATTGAGAATTATGTACTGGTGCCTAGCCCCTGCAAACACCAGCTCGAATTCAGCACTGCACTGTAGGTACACGCTAACATTTTTATCTTGCATGTACCATTTTTAAATATAGATGCTCTACCTTATGAACTACAAGTCCTACTTAGGGGTGGATTATTTAATATTTAAATGTAAGGTTTTTTCTGTCAAAAAGAATTCTCTTGAAAGGATTCTCCTGCAGGTTTAAAAGGTGCAGGTACCAGGGAGTCAGGATAGACAGGTAGGCCTGTTTTCATTGTCAGCCTACTTGATGGCCAATGCGCTGCAATCCACAGGTGATATTTAAAATGTCCATGCCATTGGGGTATTTTCCTACACCATAAACTATATTTCTACTGGAAAGTTAAGTAGGCCAAATAGGTGTTAGACAATTTGTCATGTTTTATGGCTCAGCGAACAAATACTGGGGCCATTGTGCAGAGTTTGAGAAAGAACAATACCAGTCAGTAAAAAATGGAGATGACCACACAAAAAGATGCACCACTATGCAAGAATCTGAAATGTATTTGAGATCCCATGTCAGCAGATGTAAAGGGGCAGCTCCATAGAGAGCTAAATGTAATTATGTACACTGGATACATTTTTCACCTAAATGAGGGTTCATCATCATGTCCAGAAAAATGCCTGTCTCTAATGAATTATTGATTTCTATTTTGCAACTACTTTCTATGGTAGTGAAAAAGAATTCAAATACGAGAATGAGTCCACTTATCAATCATCAAAGGTACTTTCGGTACTGCACATAATAGCTATATGCAAGGTATGTATGTATGTGTGGCTATTTGTATAGCATAATGCTAGCTTAGTAGCAACTGTGCTCTTATCCATTTTAGATTTACACATTTGCATTTCACTAGTAAATTACATATATTCACATATTTTCAGCATATGTACAATTTCTAGGCACTGGGAGATTAGGTGGTATGCTCAAAATCACGCAATATATAGTTTAGTGCCAGAGTTGGTTAATTATTTGTGCATCAACATTTATGCCAGGGCACATCGTTCCCTGGCACCTTTAAATAACATTGTTTCAGTGACATGGTGTAATTATAACAGCAGGGAGATTAGATTCTCTTTATCCCCACATTGAAGAGAAGTTGGACGTAAAATCCTAGAGCCCATTACAGGGCAGCAACACCTCCTGCAGAAAACAGCCTGAGTGAATCCACCAAATATGGATGATTTGCTTTGAAATGAATGATGTTACCTCCAAGTTTTGCCAGTTACTTTTGTTCATAGTAGAAAAGCCCCTGAGTGGCGGCTTTAGTAGTAAGAGTACAACACAAGTCAGGTACTCGGTTTTCACGACAGCTTTGTTGACTCTACAAACAAATCTTCTTGGAGTATGGGAAGTTGTTTTGCGACACAAGAGTCAAATGCCATTGGTCATTATAAGAAGACGTTTGTTTCCAGAGATGGTACAGTGGCACTACTTGGGGCACTGTTAGAGTACTGAGTCCTATTTGATGCACATTTCTAAGTGCCAGTCAAAGTGAAAAGTGTGTGTCATGAGGTTGATTTGTAAAGATGTCCAACAGACCTAGTGATAGGGCTAGGGTGACCAGGCATCCCAGATTTGCCTGGACCATCCCAGTTTTTCAACAGTTGTACCAGCAGATTTCTGTAAAATTAACTCATGTCCCGGTTTTTTGAGAGGGTAAACTGAAAACTGTGAGAGTCACTTTTTAGGTGTTCCAAAGTAGGGCTAGTAAGCAGCTGTTATAAGTAAGACTCGGGATAAGCCTTGAGGTACCGACGGTTAGAGCGGGTGCCTCGATAACCAGAGCACAGTCCAGGTGAGGTGAGGTTCAGTCCCCTGTCCAGATGGATGTTTTCTGCATTCACTGACAAGGAGGATTAGCAGTTTGCAGGTTGTATTTATTCCAACCTGTATCTAATTAATTTGATCATCACGTTTACACATTGTTGCAGTAGCAATACATTGAGAGCAGAGGCCCTGACAAAAGCCGAGGGACTAACAGCCCGACTGGCTGAAACATGTTGGCCTTTTTTCCGACAGTTATTTGTTTCCACTGTCGTTTGCACTGTTCTGGTTTTAATTAGGAGATGTGCCCATACTCCAATTAAACTTGCATTTATTTTTGGACACATTACTCTATTTTAAAACCCCTTCCACGCTAATGACAGAGCCAGCTCGTCATGGGTGTTACCTGCGCTGCGCGCATATCGAGCTGGCTTTGTCATGTAAAGTGTGATTTATGAGCCTTCAGCGCACAGCGGGAAAACCCGCTAGCGCTGTAGTGGTTAATTCACCACACCGATATTTGTTTTTGCACTGCTCTTCACTATTATTTTAGCCATCAAAGATTAGCTGTTCTATAGTGGTCCAAAAGTGCTTGCGGGCATTATACAGTCCACAAACTTTTGAATAGGAATGGGTCTCTATGATCAAGGGACTTACCATATCTTTAACTGGATAACCATATGATATGACTGATCACAATGTCCACTTGATGGCTATCCACATCTAATGGTTTGGATCTTGTCAACCTGCACTGTAGCCATCTGTTTTCACGCACTAGTTTTTTTTCATTTTTTTTTCATTCCTTAGGCTGTCCTAGGTGACTGAGGCACTTACTTACTAGGTGAAGTTAAGGATAGCTTGCCATATTATTGGCTTTGAGACCCCCGGTTCTCTTTGTTGTTCATAAGCAATTTAATTAACAGGTATGATGATGGTTCTAAAAATTACATTTATTTTCTTAGTGCCTCTTCTGTGTTTCTATGAGGATGAGGGCTGTCATTCTTTGCCACTTTATTGATGTAAATTTGTAGTTCTTCCTCTATTTTTGCAAAATGTCACGGTTTTTGGGTCGGACGATCTGGTGACCCTAGAGAGGCCGCTATTTGAAAACTTTCCTGCAAGCTCCTTGAAGCACTTGACTAAAGATTCTTGAGTACTGGCCTTTCAAGAAGGGGTCATTTGCCATCAGCCATCGCTTGTGATTGAATGAATATCTGCAATTCAGGAATATTTAATTTTGAAAACTAGAATTTTTCTTCTGGCAGGTGCCTTAGAACTATTGCAAGGGCTAGCTTTGTGAACTACAAGGCAAAGGCAGGTACGGGCACTGGTCCTGTGGTTAGGGCTGGGCGAAAGAAAGTGAATTGGGCAACTGTACCTCCACTATTGCACTAAAAATTACCCCCATTCTGATCAGCAAGTGTGCTCATTTCCAGCCGCTGCAGGTAAGAGCGGTGGCGCCGGCTGGGGGGGGTTTCGAGAGACGACCACAAGAGAAAATTAATTATTTATTTAATTTTCCCTTATGGTTTTGTCTCCAAATCCGTCCAGCCAACCCTACTGCCTCACCGCTCTCACCTGCAGCGGCTGCTCGTTTCTCTTTTTTCCTGTTGTATCAGGACACAGCTCTGACCAACATGGCGGATTTGCATCTGTTTTACAGCTGCCCGCCCTAACAAAAAAAATCGTCAGACCTACTTTTGTCTGCGAAGTTATCAGCCTTGAACCAGTTTAGATGTTTAATTTTGAAACGCACGTATTTCCGACTGTGAGACTGTAATGGGGGTCATGCTCATGGCCTATCATACCTAATTTACATGTGGAAATCCTGGTCACGTGCATTCTAACACGTTAGTCCTGCCTTTCCCACGGCTTACTACCTACCCCCTTCTGTAGTTTGGAGGAATACATTTTCACACGTTAGGCAAATGGATAATTTGCACCTTAGAACTTGATGTGAAACAGGAATAGAAATGCAAGATCCTTACTAGGACGCATGAAAATGGCAGAATATTTGTGCAGAATTCGCAGAAAAATAGCTTAGACGTGAATCCCGTGCATCCGCGGGACAGCTCTTTCAATTTAAAGAGGGGACTTAATTCCAAATTCGTTGCTCACTTACTAAGCAGGGATAGGCATGATGGTCTTGAAATGTCCATTCTCCAGAGCAGATGATTCTAAAGCTGTAAAAAAAAAAGATGGGCTGCTTACAACGGCATTAACCTTGATCATCCACGTTTTCTATCGATTGCCCGCCTCTACAGCCTCTTAAACGGCACGCGCCCACAGAAAAAAATACAATTAGCAGCTAAATTCTTAACGAGGTTTCAGTGAGAAGTAATTGATTTTTGGGCTGAGAAGTTGATTATTTGTAATAATGAATCCTTTCCACTCCGACAAGTGAGCTCAGCGTTTTCTTCTTGTTGATTCTGTTTTTTCCTGAGATTTGCAAAATGCGAGTTCGGAGAGGGGAAAAAAACCTGGCCGCGGGTAAAATGCTTCTAATCCTGGCTCTGATTATTAAAAAGTTAATAGATGTACTTGTGGTAATTAACCGGAGTTAAATGCGCACGTCTCCCGCCTGCTTCTGTGCCAGGGTTAGATTTCTTGGCGCCATGTTTATGCAAATTGAGATACTGTTTTATCTGTCAACACCTCTACATTTAATTGTCTGCAGCTCGTTCCCATAACAATAATCACCTACCCATTTAGCTCTCATCAAATGAGAATCGCTTTGAGATTATAATGGCTGAAGCGGACTGAGCGTGTAATTTGCAAATGAGGGAGAAATGGAATACGTTTTGGATCTAGATTTTTCTGAAGTTTCTCTTTGGTTCGTAATTGAAAGAATTGATCACGCGAACTCCGCAAGGACGTGTCCTTGACAAGAAATGGGTGCCCTCTATTATTCACGAGGGCCTGTTGATGTCTACACGTGTGCACTAGCAACTGGATCCCCAGAGTTTATTATTTTACTACAGTATCCCTAAACATTCTATGTTGTATGCAGAATTTTTATTTTATGTTTTATCACCAAAAGTTAAAAAGTTGCATTGCACATAAAATGTAAGAAAAACATTTAGATTAGAAAACATCATGAAATATGTACAATTGGAGATTCATTGCTTTGTTTTAATCAACGGCTCATTAATAATTTATAATAACTCATATCAAATTTTAAACTATTAAAATCAACATTGTTATTGCAATGGTAACCCTTTAAAACGGTGCATTAACAGTTTTGCTGCCATGTTTAAGTAGTCGCACACAGTCAATCTGTGCATTGTTAGTTTAAGTACAATTTCAATAAGAAAACCTAGGGCCTTATTTATGAAGGCCTTGCGCTACCGGTGCGTCACTTTTTCCCATTTTAAAAGTGACGCACCGGTGGCGCAAGGCCTTCATAAATAAGGCCCCTGGGATTTACCTCTCTAATTTTGGTACAAAGTAGCAGGGTTTTCTTAAGGAAAATGCTGCTGAAGAATTTAAGCAGTGACAAAGCAGCATTAAAGCCAGGAAAGCAGTCAACAAAATTCTCAAAGCAATGCAATATAATGAGTAATATTATTAACACAAGATCAAAACTTTATCGAATTTCTCTACTTCCAGGCCCTAGCAGGGCCAATATACTTGGTGTATCGACCCGCGCTCCTTTGTGGTCAGCTTCAAATCGTGAGTAGGGCCCGGCGACTATAACCATTGGCTGCCATGTGCACTTTTTGGCTCCATTCTCCAGTTCCCCTTATTGGGGTTTTTTCATTTTAGTGTCTCAATTTGCTACTTAAAATTGTTACCTTTTATAAATTGATTGGATTTTGAATTGCGTTGTGTTTTTGAATTTTTAACTGTTTTGGGGCTTCTAAATGGTTTGCACATTTTGTTAAGTTAAGCCTGTCTGCTCTGTGCCGAAGCTACTAGGGGTTGAGCTCAAGTTTTAATTACTGAAACCTCTAACTGGGCCTAGCACGTTAGAGACTTTATTACTTATGGTGTATGCCAATCCAACCCATCTAATAAACTACTTTCTCGCAACAAGGATATGTAACAATTGATTGTGCTATTACAGTTTCTTTGGTCTTTGATAAAAACAGTAATGTGGATTAAACAGAAGATAGTAATAGTATTTTTTTTGTTTCTCTGGAAACAGTGCAGATAACATAAGAGAGCTATGTTTCTTTTTAATCCGATTCTCTACGAATAGTGAGTCAAAACTCTCTTTGGCAACACGGTTCCTTTTTTTCTGCATTATAGTACTGCCAGAAATCTCCAATCATCTGGCTCAGACGTTAACCTCCAATGTTCCTGCAAATTCCAAATACAGAGTGGCTTACCTTTGGAAACATAGAGTCCTAAAATCTGGAATGGATGGATCCTTGTCTGAGGGTAGGACTAAACTACTTTTCAAAAAGGAAAGTTCTCAAAACTAAGTTTCTAAGAAATCAGACTAAATGAACAATTGACACTTGAGGCCCGAATCACAAAGGACCTCCACAGGCATGGTGGATGCTCCGCAGTTGTGGCAGAGGCTCTGCAGATGTGATGGAGTCTCCACACTCCTGTTGGACTCTCCACAATGAGACCTGCAGTGCGTAGATTCCACCATGTCTGCAGAGATGCTGCCACCCTGCGGAGCAGCCGCCACAATTGCGGAGGCTCTTGGTGAATCAATCAATCAATCAAACATTGGTAGAGCACGGTCCTCGCCCGTGATGGTCTCAAGGCGCTAGAGGGAGGGGAAAGAGGAAGCATCTACTGATCGAACAGCCAGGTCTTGAGAAGCCTCCTGAAGGTCGGCAGGTCCTGGGTCTGTCGCAGGTAGGTGGGGAGGGTGTTCCATGTCTTGGCGGTGAGGTGGGAGAAAGATCTGCTGCCGGTGGTCATTTGGCGGATGCGTGGGACGGTGGTGAGGGCGAGGTCAGTGGAGCAAAGCTGGCGGTTCGGGGTGTAGAAGGTGAGTCGTTCGTTGAGGTGCTTGAAGGTGATCCTCTTATTGACTGGAAGCCAGTGTAGGTCTCTCAGGTGGGCGGTGATGTGGCTGTGGCGGGGAATTCCGAGGATGAGGCGTGCAGAGGCGTTTTGTACACATTGAAGTCTTTTGTGGAGTTTGGCTGTAGTTCCTGCGTAGAGGGCATTGCCGTAGTCCAGCCTGCTGCTGACGAGGGCTTGAGTGACCGTCCATCTGGTTTCAGTGGGGATCCATCTGAAGATCTTGCAGAGCACGCGGAGTGTGCTGAAGCAGGAGGAGGAGACAGCGTTGACTTGCTGGGTCATAGAGAGCGCTGAGTCCAGGATGAACCCCAGGTTGCGAGCGTGGTTGGTGAGTGAAGGGGCAGTTCCCAGTGAGGCCGGCCACCAGGAGTCATCCCATGCAGAGGGGGTGGAGCCAAGGATGAGGACCTCCGTCTTGTCAGAGTTCAGTTTCAGGCAGCTGGTCTTCATCCACTCTGCAACGGCCTTCATTGCCTTGTGGAGGTTGGATTTGGCGATGGCCGGGTCCTTGGTGGGGGAGAGGATCAGCTGGGTGTCGTTGGCGTACGAGATGATGTTGAGGTGGTGCGCTCGTACGATGTTGGCGAGAGGCGCCATGTAGATGTTGAAAAGGGTCGGACTGAGGGAGGATCCTTGGGGTACGGCGCAGGTGATCGTGGTGGCATCAGATCGGAATGGGGAAGGCGGACTCTCTGGGTTCAATCGGTGAGGAAGGAGATGGTACTGTTCAGGGTTTTATTGTGGATCCCTGCGTCGTGGAGGCGTGTGCGCAGGGTGTGGTGGCAGACAGTGTAGAAGGTGGCCGAGAGGTCCAGGAGGCTGAGGCCCACGGTTTCGTCGTTGTCCAGCATGATCCTGATGTTGTCAGTGGCGGCAATTAGGGCGGTTTTGGTGCTGTGATTGCTTCAGAATCCGGATTGGAAGGAGTCCAGGTTGTTCTCTTCAAGGAAGTGGGTCAGTTTTCTGTTGGCGGTCTTCTCAATTACTTTCGTCGGGAATGGGAGCAGGGAGATGGGTCAAACGTTCTCTAGGTCCTTTAGGTCCGCCTTGGGTTTCTTGAGTAGGGCGTTGATCTCGGCGTGTTTCCAGCTCTCTGGGAAGGTAGTGGTCTCGAAGGAGCTGTTGATGATCTTCCGGAGGTGGGGTGCGATGATGGAGTTTGCTTTGTTGAAGATTTAGTGGGGGCAGGGGTTGGAAGGGGAGCCCGAGTGGATGGTGTTCATGATTTTGATGGTGTCTTCGTCGTTGACGTTGCTCCAGGAGAGCAGGAGGTCGGTGTGTTTGGTGGGAGTTAAGTCATGGTGGGTGTCGGCGTCTGTCGTGGATGTCTAGGTGTCGAAGCTGTCGTGGATGTCTTCAATCTTGCGGTGGAAAAAAGTGGCCAGGAAGTCACAGAGTTCTTGCGACGGTGGAATGTTATTGGAGCTGGAGCTGGCGTGTTATTTCACAATGTTGAAGAGCTCTTTGCTGTTGTCGATGTGTTCCTTGAAGGAATTACCTTTTGGGGGATCGGATGAGTTGGTGGTGCTTGCATCTGGCGTCCTTGAGGGCTGCGTTGTTGTCTGGTGTCTGGTCGTGGTGCCACTGCTTCTCGAGCCTTTGTTAGGTAATTGTGGGTGGATGTCGTGACGAGCTGTTTGAGTCCGAGGTTGGCGAGGTTAATGATCAAGGTTGTGGAGTTCCTGTTGTTTGCGTTCTTGAGGTGGAAGTTCAGGTCTCTGAGGAGGATGTGGTCTGTGGAGGCGAGAGCGTGTGTGCTTATGAGGTCGGTGATGGAGTCGCTAATCTGTGGTCGGGGTCCCGGGGGTCTGTAGACAAGGGTTCCTCTGAGGGTGGTGTTGTGATCGACCTGGATTTGGAAGTGTAGGAGTTCGGCCATGCTGAGGGAATCTTCAGTGTTGGAAGAAATTCTGATGGTGCTCATGTGGACGATAGCGATTCCTCTCCTTGGTTTGTTGTTTCGGTCCCTGCGGGTGATCTTGTAGCCATCTGGGATGGCTACGGCTATGTCCAGTGCCGAGGAGGCGTTCATCCAGGTGTCCGTCAGGAAGGCAACATCCGGGGAGGATGAATCGAGTAGATCCTAGAGTTTGACGGCATGCCTGTGGCCTGAGCGGGTGTTGAGTAGTATGCATCTAAGATGGTTGTGGTTTGCTTTGGTGGGATGGGCAGGACAAGCAGGTGTGTGCTTGCTTGTGTAACTGCAGTGTCGGCAGGTGAAGGGTCCGTGGGTGAGCTTGGAAGCAGGTGGAGGATCGGCCGGCGTTGAGTGCTTGGAGGGTGTTACCATCATAGCGGCGTCCGGGGTTGTGGCACTTGCGGGAGTCAGGCGGTCTGATGCTGGGCGCAATCCAGGCGCAGACGGGCTTGCCTTAGGCGCCCCCGCTGCTCGCAGTCACCATATGAAGGGGAGGGGGAGCGGAATCAGAGGTAGGGGGCAGGAGCAGGCCGGATCGGGGGGCAGGGCCGCAGGGGCAGCAGCGGTGGGAAAACAACACAAGCACACAGGGAGGATAAAAAACAAAAATCAAACTTTTACTAAAGTGAACAGGAGAAAACAATAACAAAGTATGGACACAGAGTACAGACACACAAGGGCAACAGCAACGATGAGAGACGGGGGCTCTAGCAGATGAATGGGCGAACTGCAGGGGTGGAGCAGCGGCGCTGGAAAGGGTTGCTGGCTCGAACCCTGACGGAGTGCACAGAGCTGGAGGCTGGAGACCGGCAACAGGCGGAGCTGCTGGGGAGAGTGCTGGCCTTGAACCAGTGGTCAAGGAGTCAAGTGGTCAGACCCTTGATCTGTGACTGAAGAATTCTCCGTTTGTCACTGTTCTTCTTGTTCACTGAGTACCCAAGCATTCTAGAGTGAGCATATGGCAACACACGGCACTTCAAAACACAAAAATAAATACATTCTTCCTATAAATGCAGTTTCTTTTCTTGAAATTTAAGAAAGGACGATCTATGTCATGTGCTTGCTAGATGAGTTTCATAATGTGACCACTTACTGACCAGTGGATTCAATAGAGGGTTATGTGTACTGCATTTGTATCAGTGAATCATTGGCCGCATAACTAAGAACTATAGATAAAATCTCTGTCTACTACAACATCTAATGCACAGGTCTGCTTGTTTTGTAGTAATCATGGCATTGACTCCCACTCAGTCCACTCAGCCACTGAAGATCTTCAAAAGAATGAGTGCTATGGAATAGGATAAG
This sequence comes from Lissotriton helveticus, assembly GCF_964261635.1. Classification (NCBI taxonomy): domain Eukaryota; kingdom Metazoa; phylum Chordata; class Amphibia; order Caudata; family Salamandridae; genus Lissotriton; species Lissotriton helveticus. Next base: position 868,836,087 of record NC_136068.1, on the reverse strand, counting down.
AATAAAATCTATTATTTGCAGTACCTCTGCTTCAGTCTGTTGCTGCCATTTTTATACAACAAAATATCTATCCAAGGATAGTGGTGTGGACCTCCTATTGGTGTAGAGAGATGGAGAGAGAGAGAGAGATGGAAAAGACATAGTAGATGCCCATCTCTTCTGGTAGTGTCATACTATTAAAGTGTTCCGGTAAAATAAGTTATCGAAGATGGTGAGGTTTGTGCCCCTAGAACACAAGGTTGGCATTATACATGGGATAAATTATCCCATGAAGTACATTATAAGGTCCTAGAACTCCGAGATGACCTGCAAAATCCTCTTAATGTATGGTAGAGGGTAGATTATTCCTTATATTACATGGCACACCATCACCTTTCCCACAAACTGCTTAAATATTTGTGCCTTGCTTTTTCATATGAAAGAGACAGTGTGGTTGCAGGTAAGAAGAATAAAAGCGACATCTGTTTTGTGAAATTAAACAGATGAAAAAGCAGTGAGTAAGCTGTTGCAAAAATAAATTAGAATCAATTTAATGCACGTCAGATTAAAAAATTCTGTAGCTCCGAATGTGTCATGCTCCATAGGAAAAGGGAGGTGAGGATTTTGTTTTGGGTTCATTATAATTATAATTAGTATGACATTGCAATTATGCGCTCTAGTGACGCTTAGGTTACACATTGAAATGAAGCCACTAAAACAAAGCAGCAGTCATTATCAAGAGCCAACTCTCCTTTCCAAAGCGTGCTGACGTATTCTTTTAACCAGTCTTTCTCGAGTCTGACTCATAAACAACTTATTTTTATTTCAGGGAACATGTAGAAAGAGTGCAGCAAAACAATATGTGTGCTTCTTAGCATATGCATCAGAATCATAATTTACAGCATTGAACAAAGCATTTGATTTCATTTTTAATACATAGAGCCCATCAACCAGATAAGAGGATTCAATTACCCCTAAATAAAAGTTGGCAGTCTACACAAAAGAATGTGGAGTGATAGCCCCAAGAAAGTGCCAGAAGTAATTGCTGTGCAGGGTCCACACGCTGTTTCCAGCCACACTGCTATGTAAAGGTCAGCAGTATCAGAAGCAGCACACAACAAGTAGCAGCTCTACTATTTTTCCTGCCTGATAACTGTAGTGTATTGTACTGTATTGCATTGATTTGCATTGCATTGATATAGCGCTTACTGCACCTGACAAGGCGTTAAAGCACTTTAAGTCAGACATGCTGCACAGCAACCCAAGAGTAGAGGTTAATACAGTGTTATTGTTTATTGGTATTAGTCATGTGCACTCAAGCAAACAATTCCTTGTATTAATTTCAGTTTCTTTGTGGTAGATTGAATTGATAGGAGATTGGTGTGATCATTAGTGGAGGGTATGTGAGCTTGGTGGGGTTAGTAGATAAGATTGAGGAGATGTGTTTTTGTTAGGTTGCAGGCCTGACTTTTCACTAAGGAGAGTTTGTCATCTTTGAGAGTTGTGGGCAGTTTTCTGAAACACACCATTCAGATTAAAGCAAATATGTATGTAACATTGAGAAGGTTATTCTTTGAGAGAGTTAATATGGAGAAGATGGAATGGAAGGCAAGGGCCATTTAAAAGTAAAAGGAGGAGGGGCAGAAATCAGATGTTTTAAGTAAAGGTCAGTTTTTTCATACCGGAATTAGACATATAGAAGATGCTTTTTTGAGACAGCATGCAATTTGATAATGTAATGTAATGCAACATTCAATTATAAAGAGCTATGTTACTCCATGGGGGTATACTGATGCTATGCATCCAAGATGAACAACAACTGAGGGATCCATGCTGAAGATCCTAAGAACGAAAAGGACCTGCCTACCGCCCTAGACTGCCTGATACTTGGAATTTTGGCCAGAAAAAGATTGACAAAGTACAGGCGTCTGAGTGGAACATGAAAGCCGGTCCTTTCTCCAAGATAGCCTGCAGCAGACTGATGGAGAACTCTATGTACTAACAACAGGGTATTGAAAAGGATCTTCTTCCTTATGGGAAGCCAGTGCAGTTCCCTTAAATAAGGGGAAATGTGTTGTTAAAGGCAGACCGAGAAGAGTCTGGGCTGCTGCGTTTTGGACCATCTGCAGTATGCTGACCAGGAAGCCAGGCAGGCCCAAATACAGTGAATTACCGTAGTCAAGCCTTGATGTCATTACAACCTATTTCATTGCTAAAAGAGAAAGTACGAGAACTTTCATAAGACATGTGGCAGACCAAAACAAGTCCCAACCACAGCAATGACCTGTGACAAAAAGGATAGCTCATCATTAAACTTAATGCCTAAATTCTTCACCACACTCACCTGGTGTAGTGGAGGAGGAACATCCACCGGCCAAAAGGACTACCTGGGCTCATGTGCCCTTACACCAAAGAAGAGTATTAGAATTTTTTCAGTATTACATTTAAGCTGATGGTGTGTCAGTCACTGAAAGTTCGGTGTTAAGCAGATTCTGATTTTTTTCACCCGAAAACATCTCATTCCTGCCTCACAAAAATAGTAGCTAGGTGTCATCAGCATAAGAAATTAGTTTTGCTCTCAGAGCGACTGCCAAAAAGCAAGGGAGGGTGAAATTTAATATTAAAGAGAGTTAGGCTCAGACCCTAGCCCTGTAGCATTCCCACTTGCAGCACACTAGACCCAGACGAACCACGAGGTGCAATACCTCCTGACCGCTTCCCTCTAAGAATGCAGCTAACTAGACCCATGCAAGCCCCATAATTCCAATGACTTGAAGACAGGATAGCAGGGTGGAGTGGGGTACCATGTCAAAAGCTGTTGACAGATCAAGCATAATCAGCACCATCCTGCCTCCTGCCTTGACATCCTAGGCACCCCTGAAGAGGGAAAATATTTGCCTGCTTCCTAGCACCAGGCACTATGGATTATGACAAAGAGGCATTCCGAAGTTTGTTCACCAGAGGATTGATGACATCTGCTCCTAAGGCCCATAGGCCTGAGGGACACAGTTCAGATAGGGAGCCAGGCTTAAAGTTGCAGATTGCTGCAAAAGAATCTTCCATGGAAATCAAATTAAACCTTATGCGGGGCCTAGATGAAGCAAGCTGTGGACTTGGGTGTGACAAGTCCCCCCTAGTCTCTGCCTGCTGCTTGGAAAAAGGAGGCTTGATTGAATATAATTGTTCTTGGCCTGAAAATAGTGCAGGCATTTGTTCACACCATTCCACAGTGTGGCACTTGGCATCTTACACTGGCCTCTGGTGACATGAAATAATTCACTATTTTGAAGATTTCCCTTGACTTATTACGAACAATAGCAATTCTATCCTCGAGCTAGACTTTTTTTTGTCGTTTTAATCTCTTTAAGGTATTTTTCTAAGGCTACTCTTATACCTGCCTTTCGCAGTTGGATTATATGACTGTCTCCACTGTCTTTCAAGATGCTTACCCTCACTCTTGACCTCTTTGAAGTGAAGGAGTTTGTGTACCAAGGACAGGAAGGCTTATATACAAGAGCCACTGCCGTTCAGAATCTAGCTCGCTGGTAGTGGAGCTAATCCAGCTGTCCTGAAGACCAACATCAGTGACTAAATCCAGTGGGAGAGAAGGCTTCTCACCTCAAATACCTTAATAAAGGCTTATGAGTGAATCTTGTGGAAAGCTCTTGACACCCAAGACTCATGCTCACCCAGAGGATGATTCCTCCCAACAGATTCCCATCTAAATGTAATCAAATGATGGTCCAACCACACACGTGTAATGGGGGTATCTAATGTTTTTATTTTTATTTATTTTGAAAGTTTTATAGAGCGTGAACAAGTCCCTTGCGGATATCAGAGCGCTTTACAATCAGTGATGAAAAATTATACAACAAAATAGAAACAGGTAGATAAGTATACATTACATATTGTGTGAAGTAAATCCACACAGAAACGGGTAAATCAAGTATAAATAACATATTGTGCAAAGTAAATCAAAACAAATAGGTGCAGACAGGAAAGCAACTGTGGAGCGTAGATTGTCTGTTTGGGCCCGTGTCATAAAAGAACTACTGGTGGAGGTACTGGTAAACTCATAGTTTCCTTAGATGATGATTATGTGAATTTTTCCATGAGAATCACTTTTACTTCCTTTTTGAAAAATGCCATAGATGTGATAAGTCTGGTTTCTGGGGGTAGTGCGTTCTAAATCCTAGGAGCCATCCCTGAGAAGGAACGTTTATACGTTTTCGTCTTGTTGAATCTGTGTGGCTTCAATAGTAGGTTTTCCGCACTTCTTGTGGATCTATTATCACCAGAGATAGTCAGTTTCTGAGTGAGATAGCTGGGTGCATTGTGGTGTATGGCAGGCAATTTTCAGGTGAATTCTGGCTTCAAATAGTAGCCAGTTCAAGGCTTTTAAGTCAGGGGAGATGTGGAACCTTCTTTTCGAGCCCGTGATGAGTCTCGCTGCAGCATTAATGGAGGCTCTAAGTGGTACTGTTGTCGCTTTGGGGAGGCCACAAAGAGAGACACTACCATAGTCCACCCAAGGGATAACTAGCGCTTGAACTGCCGTCTTGAAATCATTGATTGGTAAGGAGGGTTTCAGATTCCTCAATGTATTAATCTGGAAATGTGCCCCCTTTGTTGCATTGCTAATGTGTTTATGCATGTTGAGGTTGCAGTCAAGGGTTATACCCAATGATTTTGCTGAGTCAACGATGGTTGGTTGATCGTTGAATGCCGTGAGGTGTTTGAACCAGTCATGCAAGAGGGGTATTTTGGCAGGTGAGGCTATTAGGAGGAATTCAGTCTTTAGTGCGTTTAGCTTGAGATGGTTCTCAGCTAACCATGACTGGGTGTTCAAAAGCTTTGTGTTGAGCAGTTTGATATCTTCTGTGTGTGTATTTTAAGGTAAAGTTGTGTATCATCTGCATATATGTGAAATTGTAAGTTGCATGCTTGCAACAGAACAGTAAGTGGTTCCATAAATAAATTAAACAGTGTTGGGGATAGTGCGGACCCTTGTGGGACTCCCAAAGTTACTGGCACGGATTTGGACAGGGAGTTGTTGACCTTGAATTTTTTAGTCCGGTTCTGGAGAAAGGAGGTAAACCAGTTAAGCGCTGACCCTGATAGGCCCATTCTGTGCTTCAGCAGATCTATCAGGTTTTCGGGTTTGACCGTATCAAAGGCTGAGGAGAGGTCTAATAGGATGAGTAGACATGATCCATCCTGATCAACTATTTGTAAAGCATCGTCAATTATGTGTGTCATAGCTGATTCGGTGCTGTGCCCTGCTGTGAAGCCTGATTGGTGTTTGTCAAGAAGGTTGAAGTGGTCAATGTGTTTTGTCAATTGGTGGAGTACACATTTTTCCAAGAGTTTGGCTAGGGTAGGGCTATTGGAAATAGGGCGATAGTTGTTTAGGTCCATGGGGTCAGCTGTGGGTTTTTTGAGGATGAGTGAAACCTGTCCTACTTTGAGGATGTCCGGGATGCAGCCTTGATGGAGTGAGCTGTTGATGATTTTGGTCTAGAGCGGCAGAATCAATGGGGTTAAGTCTTTAACGGCGTTAGCGGGGAGAGGATCGGTGGTATGATTGGCCAGCTTGAGGGTGCTGAGAATCTTGCCTATTGCTTCTTCAGTGTAGGTATATAAGGAAGACCAAGCTGTGTCGTATTTTTGATCAAGTTTTGAAGTGGCTTGTTGTGACAATGTTGGAAGAGCAGGGGGTGTTTTGGTGTGAGCGCTTGACTGTAAGATTAGGTCATTTAGGAGATCTTTCTTGATATTTTCAGTCTTTAGATTAAAGAAGGTAGAGAACTCTTCACACATGGGTTGAGTGCAAGCGATGTCTTGTAGTCTTTGAGGTACATCCTTAGATTGGGTTTTGATTAATTCAAAACGTTTTTTGGGACGGTTTCTTGCTTGGTCTAGTTGGTGGGTGAAAAAGTCTGCCTTAGTGCGCTTGATCTATCTATAGAAAGCATTTCTCTTTATCCTTAGAATTTTGAGGTGCTTGGTGGATGGGAATGATTTCCAATTGCGTTCAAAAGTTCTGAGAGAGCATCTATCATCGTTCAGCAGATCGTTGTCCCAGGTTTAGAGACTTTCGAGGAAACTCTCTTTAGTTGAAGAGGAGCAACCTCATTAATAACCAAGGTCATAGAGTTGAGGTAGTGGTTGGTGAGGGCATGTACATTGGAGAGACCAGCCGGAGCCTGGAGTAGTTTATGGCTGTAGGAGGGTAAAGTGTTGGGGTTGAGTTTTTTCAGGTCTCTTTTCCATATCTTCGGTTTAGTGGATTGGGCTGCGTAGAGTTTCGCGGTTTCCCTGATAAAGAAGGTGATGATGTGGTGGTCTGACCAATCACAGGGTAGGATTGAATCAAGCTGAATGGAGTCATTTTTGGAGATTATTAAATCCAATGTTGCGCCTTTGTTGTGTGTGGGGCTGTTGCAAATTTGGGTGAGGTCGAGTGTGGCGATGAAGTTTTTGAGACTGTTAACCATTGAGTCGTTGAGGTCGTTCCAGTGGAGGTTGAAGTCGCCAAGGAATATTTGAGTGTTTTGTCGTCCAGTGTTCGTTGTGACCATGTCCATGAAGTGTTCAGTGAAGGTGAGATTGTCACCAGGTGAATGATAGATGATGTGTAATGAGCATATTGGAGTGCCATTGCTGTTGATGTTGATGTAAATGCACATTGTATTCGCAAGAGGAGAATATGGGGGATAAGGCTCTGTTTACTGTGATGCTGCTATGATGTATGCACGATCATAGGCAGATGCAGAAATCTTACAGCCTTCTATTTGTGCCACAGACTAGGGTTTACCCTGTTTTGAAGGGCATCACAATATAATACAAAAACTGCACTGGAGAGCAGCCAGAAAAGGATTTTACATTCTGGTTCGGACGGGATCAGGGGTCACAGTGCCAGTTCTAAATGAGGGCTTGAAGTTGCAGGACAAAGAGGAAAAATCTTTGCAGAGTACAGTAAAAAGTTAAAGCTGAGATATTTAAAATGCAACTTTTAAAGCAGGCTTCTTCAATGAGAAACTTGTGAACTACTCATAGCTCGCCAACTACTTGTAAGTTGAAATTCTGTATGCATCCCAGCCTTCTAAATTGGGATGTTTTTCTTGGTAAATTAATATACGTAGAACAAAATTGAAAATGTGTAGTTTTCAGTACTCATCGACTTATATTTGGGGAAAATGGCTATATGGCCATAATACTTTTAAAGCAAATTTTTCATTATTTAATCGTGGGGAGAAGTATTTCTAATATTATTACTTCTGTACCAATGTCACTGTGCTCTGGCTGGCATGTACTAACCTATTCATTGTAAACAAAGAAAGCCTCATTTACATAGCTTCTGGCAACCCCACCTAATACACTGAGGTGATTACTGCTGCTAATCTTTCATATGGTGGTCACTAATGTAATCTTGTCTAATGTGTTCCTTGTTACAACACTAATAATATAGGCAGGCCGAGATGTTTTTGATTAAACTTTAGTAGCTCTTCTTAGACAAAAGGTCGGAGATCTCTGATCTAAAGAATGCATATATTCCTTACATTTGTTTTTAGTTTACTTGTCTAAACCTCCTTCCACCATGACTAGATAACATTCACAACTTACAAAAACATAACGCAGCTTAGGGGTAGGGAGCGTTTCAGTTATCCCTGGAAAGATGGGGAAATTCAGCAAAGTTTGCGCATCATAAGAAGTGCAAAGTTCTCTGAATTTGGCAAAAGATGGTGTAGTTAAATGTTGTGTCATTTCTCAGTTCCAATTACCCTGTAATCCCTCTTGATGTTCAGGGAACTTCTCAAACCTGTTCTCTTTTGATAATGTAAGGTTGTGGGTGTTTCATACTCTAAATATTTTAAAGACCTATTTTAACAAACTAAAATGTACATTTGACATAATACATCAATAGGGACCCCGTTAGGAGTGGGTCAGAAAAAGGCCAATTAAATCCTACTGGTGCCGCCTGTTGGCACTGCATCATCAGTAACTCAAGTTCGTGCAGAACTGTCGGTCTGAATGTTTGTAGTTGTATACTACACCCAGCCAAAGGGCAGCAGAGTGCATGGTCTCATGTACACAAGTGCAAAGACACAGTGATTAGAGGGGCAGCTGGGTTCTTAGAGCAGAAGTGAAATACTAATGTATTGTTATGTAGTGTTATTCAAATAATTTTCTTCAGCTCCTTATACCAGTGTTTTCCTAATCCTGGATGCATAGATGGGGAAGGTCTGTTGCCTTTATTTTCTTTTTTTGCACTGTGACGGTGCCCTGGCTGTGGGTGTGTGGACTGCCACGAGGGATTGTGAGCTTGTCATTCAGGTTTTGGAAATGGTGCAGGTCAGTAAGGGATGCCAAAGAAGGTCCTTCAAGCTGGCGTGCTGTTATCAAATTTTGTCTGGCTCTCAGTGAATCTTACAGTACGATGATGCTTACCCCCCATAGCTGGCGTTGATGATTGGGCACTGACTTCCACATGTTTTGCTCATTTGTTTATCCAGACACTTTACCTGCTTCTGTGTGAAAACACTAAAGCCTGCTGGGCTCCCTTAGGTTTTGTAATCATGCTGTGACCAGTAACTTCTGTTGGCAGCCTACTGGGATTACTGATTCATATGTAATGAAGGTGGAGAAGCTGGGATTTTAATCTAGATTTTCTTACCCATCTCTAGAATCCCAAATCCGGTCGACTGAACCTTTTTCCCTGTTCTGGAAGTATAAAGAAAGATCTGGCATTGATAACCTTAAACCGTTTCCAAATAAATCCAAATGAACTCAAAGGACCACTGACTACCACTGAAAATTTTAAAGATTTATCACAAAGCCAAAAATAGTTGAACATATAAACATCTCTTTAAAAGGTTCAAAAAGTAAACTGGCACTAATACAAACATAATCCTATGCAAAATCCTCAAACGACTCAGGATAAAAAGCAAAGTTAATTCAAGTAACATCAAGCAACCAAGAACAGTCCCAGCTTGAAGTCTGGACTGCATTTACAAAAAGGAAAGGAAGTGGTTAGTCTGTCCCTACACTACCCTAAAGTGACATCCCTACATAACATTCTCATCCGACAAGAGTAAGGTGTCAGCAGTTAAGACTTCCAAAGAAGTACCGTCACTTCTTGCTAAGCCAATATTCTACCATTGAACTCGTTCTACGATGCTCCTTCTACACCTCACTCTACCTAAGTTCTCAAGACGCCTTCTCTACAGCTTACTACATCCTTCTCTGTCAATCCCCTCTCAAAATCTGCCCTCCACCCTTGGGTGCTATCCCTAATACAAAATCCCCAAATCAATCGACACGCCCAGAGGCACGCCCCTCTGGCAGGTGAAGATCTTCGGAGTTTTCCAGCATGGCACCTTTTCATCCAGCGTCCGTTGGTGTGTCCTTGGGTCCCAGGCACTTCTCGCTAAATGTTGCACTCCCAAATTCCTTGGCAGCTTTTCCTCCATCTGAGCCTACTATCCTAACTAACAACGCCTAACGAGCCTTGTGGCCTTGCACCTGCACGCTGAAATACATGGGAACATTTCTGCATTAGGCAACACTGCATTTCGATTAAACCCCATTAGTCTCTGATTAATAAACATATATATATCATGCTGATTCTCAGCCTAATGTTACATGGCTATACTACATTAGTAGGTCCTCTAAATATGCTGGTGCTGAGTACTTGGGACTGTAGTGCACCCCTACAAATTTCAAAATAACATGGCGCTCTCTCAAAGGCCTCAGTTGATCTTTGCCAATGTGCCTTAATGTTGATCCTCATGAGTTAGTAGGTTCTTATAATTGCAACTTCTGTATTGTTCTTTGTTCTTTGAGGCTTAGTGGTGTAGGTAATGGCCAAGAAGTAGGCCAGAATGTGTAAGCTTATAATATGCGCAGAGTGCTAACCAACAAGCACACAGTAACAAAACTTGGTGATGCATACCCTGCACCAGATGGAGCAGGCCCCAACTCCAGACCATCAGCTACTGAATCCCCTGTGGACTCAACCCTACCTACCAATGCAGACCCTACTCAGCTCAAACAACCTGTCTATATTGCCACTCCCAATGACACTGCATAACTCACTCACCTTCCTTACACGTGAGACTTGGTGCTTATTCTCCCACTCTCAGAGCTGGAAGCCTCACTGACACACTAACTCAGCTTCTGAACTGAAAAGAATAAAAACTCAATTCCCTAGCTAATGACATCTCACATATAAAACAGGAACTCTCAAGCCAGGCCAAGTTATTCCGCTCTCTTACTCCTGGTAGTAATACTTTGTCTCCCCCAACAGGGTCTCCAACTGGCAGACAATGCACTTTCTGGCCCTCTACTCCCTTGAGTTTTCAGTCCCACAGACCCCACCGAGCTCTCAGCCCCATATCCACTTGGGTCGCTGACATGATCAGCGAATTTTACTTCACAAGGAACCAGAATATGGTCCACAAGCCTTCCTCCACAATCCCAGTAATTGTGGGCACAAATAGAATCCCTAAATTGATCTACTTGTCGAGACCTTCTGCTCAATACACCACCCTTCAGACACTGCATTCCACTAACAATAGTCCTAGCCCTCTAACATGCATGCTCCTCAACTGTAGATCATCAGTTCAACAGGCCACAGATACTGCCAAACCTATACTCAGTGAAGAAATAGATATTGGATTCATCACCGAAACCTGGCTTAATGATCACTCGACCCCACACTAGATCTCCACCTGGATACACCATCATTACACCATCATTAGACATGACAGACCAAGAAGAACAGGTGGCAGACGAGCAATCATTCACAAAGAAGGAATCCATCTTTCCATCTTAAAGACCTTACAGTCAAAGGCTCCTCTCCTATCAAATTACACACCATCTACCACCCTCATGGTGATCACACCCTCTGTGCAGAAGAGTTATATGACCTAGAACACGGTTCTCCCTAACTGTTGCAAATTACGTGATCTTAGGCAGCTTTAATATTAACTGGAATAACTCTAAAGACAACGCAGTCCGTAACCTTACAAACCTTCCTGAAATAAACAACCTAAAAAGTGCAATTAACCAACCCATATTAAAGACTTCACTCTAAATGTGATTATCACCCAAAATTAGTTTATCCCACTGAGATCCATCTCACCCATTAACCGGTCAGACCACCATCTCATACTCTTTAATATCAAAACCCATCTCAGATCCCACCCAGCCTCAACATATAAACCTAAGCACTAGGCTAGAAACATCAAATAAGTCCCAATAACTGAATTGGAATCCAGGATTGGTGCCCAAATACAGCATCAACCTCTCACTCACACCGTTGATGACCTCACTGCCCACTATAATACAGTAATGACTGATGTTCTTGACCATGTGTCACTGCGCAAACTAAAATAAATTAGAACATTCCAATCAAAATCCTGGTTCAACTCAGATCTTAACAACGAGAGGGGACCTCTCAGACAGTAAGAAAGGACATGGAGACATAGCCCCTCCACAGTGCACCTATCACTCCTAAGAATTGCACAGCTTTCCTATAAGAAACACATCTTTAGAGAAAATGCCACCTTCTTAGGCAAGCAACTTCACTGTGCTAAGAATAGATCCAGGGCACTCTTGAACATCATTAAGTGACAAACTACTTTCACCTCCCCACATGAAATACCAGCCACCAAAGAGCACTGTAAAGAAATTGATAGCTTCTTCACTGAGAAAGTCGCAAAAATTGAGCAATCCTTCAACCAAGTCACAAATCTGACATCCCTACCTACCTTCCCCACTGACTCACTTCCCTCCACAGTAGCCACACCAGCAGAGCTAAATATTGACCGAATGGCCCTTAAAAAAACAATGGCAACAATAATCTGATTCAAATGAAAAATGATGCTAATTAGTCTGACTTCAAATCCATGACAGAAAATGAAGTCTTCAATATAATTACAAACTTGAAGCCGACTTCCCACACTACGAACCCCCTCCCATCAAAGATAGTACAAAATCTCAACCACATCATTGCCCCGTTCTGGACAAAAATCATCAATACATCTCTCACCTCAGGCTGTGTACCTGACTCTGTCCAACTACGACAAATCACACCTGTACTAAAAAAACTAGGGACTGACCCCAGTGATCTTAACAACCTTAGACCCATCTCCAACTTCCTGTTCCTAGCCAAAACAATGGATAAGTGCGTCCTACAACAACTTAACCAACACATAGTCGAATTCAACCTCCAGGACACCTTCCAATCAGGATTCAGGAAAAGCTGTAGAACAGAAACTGCCATGGTTAATTTCACAGATGACAACCACAGATCAATAGACAAAGGTTATGCATGCCTACTTATCCTACTTGACTTATCTGCTGCATTTGATTCCGTAAATCACAGAGAGACTCAAGTTCTGTACTGGTATCAATGACAGAGTCCTAAGGTGGTTCACATCTTACCTGCAACATCACTCGCAACAAATTAAAGTCAACACCTGTCTCTCAAAACCTTCACTAGTAAGTCTTGGTGTATCCCAAGGCTCAATTCTCTCCCCATCCCTGGCAATCATCTTCAAGCAGGCAGGGGTCAAATAGCACCTATATGCTGATGACACTCAACTCTACTACAAAATCAAATCATCCAGTTACATCCGACATCTGAACGCCACACTAATCAAGATACAATCCTGGCTTAATACCAACCATTTAAAGTTGAACCCTAACAAAACTGAGCTACTACTTTTTTCCCCTAAAAATAAACCTTTAAAAATTAATTAGGAACTTGGATGCCCTTAACTATTCTCTCACTTAAACACCTCAAGAAAATCAAACCATTCATTCCCCCTGATGATTTTAAGGCGGTGGTACAATCTTTAGTCCTCTCTAAACTGGATTAAGGGAACACCATCTTCACAGGAACACCGAAAATTCACCTTGCCCCCTAAGGGCTGTTCTCAATATGGAGGCCCGGCTCCTAACAGGTTTTAAATGGTTTGAACACTTCACACTGGCCCAAAATATCCTCATTTGGCTTCCCATCGAAAGAAGATGTATTTACAAGATTGCTTGCACCACTCACGAAGCCCTTAACACACATAACCCCATCTATCTGAATAACACACTTTCGAAAGCAGGAAGAGCCAGCACTCTGAGAAGCTCCAACTCACTTCTTTTCATACATCCCAAACTGAAAAGGAAATCCTCCCAGACATGCACTTTTTCTGGAAATATACCCAGGATATGGAACTCATTCCCTAGACATCTCCACTGCAACCCCTCCTTCTCCTATTTCAAACAGGACCCGAAACACCTTCTCCTCAACAAATTCTTTAACACACACACTAACTAAACTGTGTTTCTATAGCTCAAAGTCTCTCTGACTAGACCGCTTGTGACGGTCGATTGATTGAATCTTTCAGCTGTCTACTATGTTATTTACTCCATTAACTCATGCTGTTCTAATTGTCCACATATTGTAACCCCCGTAACTGCCTAACGATTCAACGATTCTCTTTGTCTCTATATATGCATGTACCTGAATCTAAGGGTCTTGCATTATAAGTAAAGTGCATTATATGTAAAGCACTCTGATACCTTCGGGTCTAGCTCGCTCTATATAAAACCTATAAATAAATAAAAGTCATCAAAAAATGTGTTGATATCACTTCTTTGCAGAGGAAATCCAGAGGCTAATTACACAGCTACAAATTCAGATAAATATCCAGAACACAGTTTGCACAAGCGTTGTGCATTTCATTAACCCATTGCAGGTATATCTTTATTATCAGTTGCTGTAATTCAACAAATGGAATTGTGGTATATCCTAGAAATGCCGAAACTTTCTCTAAGCAAGGGTTTAAATCCATTTTAGTCACAATTGACGAATTTAAAATGACAAATAGAAAAATGTGGGTCATGGTTATTGAATGGCCTTCACCCATTTCAGTTGAGCATTCCATTTTTTATGTAATCGCTGCCTATTCTGTTTACCCCCATGGATCTCATTATCGGTTCAGCTGCATTAACATAACACATTGCCTTCGACATGCAGTCAATTAACTGATTGCTAGCCTTATAGCAGTCTGCTTGGCAGTTTCATTAGTTATCTATCTGGCCTGGGGAGAAATAGTTATTTTCATTATACTGGCATTTTAGATGGAATTACGTTAGAATCCGTGTTTATGGGTGAAAAATGTCCGGGTGGTTATCAATTTTGAATTTTCAAATACCATGCAAAAATCCAAACTGGAAACTGTTCTTTTCGGATGACATTCTAGCAAGAAATGCAGCAAAAATTTAATTTTAATTTGTCCGGATTTCCCAGCAGATTGGGGGTGTGGATCATAAGCAGTGTGCCGGAATGCAAATTAACTTTCCATCAGCTGTCATTAACTATCAGTTTACAAGCAACTAACATCTCTTCCACCTTTGAGGCAAAGTCATTGATTGGTGTGCCGCCTTCCTGAGCAACTGACAACCAATGCTGAAAACTGGAAAGGCATAATAAAAATGCCATACCTCATCCAATTAGGAATCAGACCTAATCTCTACTCTTCTAATGTTGCCTGGAACGACTCGGAGTCATTAAGTAGAAGTCAGCTGTTTTAATCCACCTACCTATGGATGACTCTGCTATATCTTAGGACAGTGAGGACAACCCCCTTCTCAAATCCTGCTAAAAGGAAATACCATCATAGACGTCCAACAACTTCCTCATGTTCACGAATCCTACTGGGTGAACCCTGACTCTGCCAGCACTGCCCTGTCTACTCGGTTGAAGCAGGCCGTAGACATAGTTGCCCCCCTGCGGAGAGTCATAATTAGGGACAAAGGCAAAGGGGCCCCATGATTCAATGACTCGCTAAGAGACCTGAAGCAATTCCTCCGCCAACAGGAGAGAGCATGGCGGAAATCCTATATTGCAGATTCCCGTATAGAGTACCTTTTAGCGCTTGGAGCCTATAAAAAAGCCATCGTCACTAGGAAAGCAGAATTCTATGAATTTAGGATTACCTCAGCTAAGGACACTCAAAAAGAAACCTTTCGTGTACTCTCTGAGTTAAGACAAACAGAGACTGTGAAGCCCGCACATAGTCCAGAGAATTGTAACAAGTTTCAATCTTTTTTTCTTGACCAAGTCAAGGATTTACTGAATGTGATTACCGCCACCTCCACTGTACCCTGCTCACTGTCACTGGCTCCCCCGGCACCTCTGATTGCGGCACCACTTACTGTCTTTCCGACTCTGACCACTGACTCTCTGTCCCACTTAATAGGACGGGTCAAGTCAGGCTCCCCTGCAGACCCATGCCCACCAACTATCTTCAAGATGGCGTTACCAGGGATTGAGGATGAGGTGCTTCTACTTCTTAATCAATCCCTGGCACATGGTACCGTCCCCACTAACCTCAAAGAAGCACGTGTCATCCCACTTCTGAAGAAGCCAGGAGCGGATGTGAAGAATTAAAAACATTTTAGACCTACTTCCCAACTCCCTTTCCTGGCAAAAGTGCTGGAGCAGCACGTGCTGAAATCTCTATCTTACCATCTTGAAATAAATAATCTTCTGCAGCACAACCCGGCAGGGTTTAGGGCCTATCATAGCACTGAAATGGTTATGCTAGCAGTGATGGACGATCTTAGGCTCCGAGCTGACAAGAAAAGGGCGTGTGCCTTGGTCTTACTGGATCTGTCCGTGGCATTTGACACGGTTAACCATAGCCTTCTTTTGTCGCGGATACATGATCTCGGAGTCCAGGACACAGCCCTTAAATGGTTTACATCTTTCCTCAGCGGCCGGACACAGAGAGTACAGCTGTCGTCTCACACGTCTGATTCGGGTAGTCTTTCCTGTGGAGTCCCGCAGGGATCGGCACTGTCCCCCTTCCTCTTCAATGCCTACCTTCAGCCCTTGATAGCCACCTTAACCACATGAATGCTAAGGCAATTCTCTCTTGGTTCTGCCCTTTTTTGAATCCCATTGTTCATGACGAGCTCAGATCGTCATGAGCACACAAGCAGTGTACTGCATGACGAGCTGAGCTCGTCATGAGCATGGAAGGGGTTAAACATCATGGATTGCCAGATCTATAACTACGTTGATGACCCTCAACTTATCATCAAGATTGAACTCCCCAGTCTCTCATGCTAATACACAGAATATTCTTAAATGTATCACCAACTGGATGACGGCCAACTTCTTAAAAATCAATCCGAACAAGAAGGAGGTCTTGGCCATCACCACTATCTCTAACCCCTGGGGCAACCTCTTTTGGTCCCAGGAACTGGGCGTTGACCCAGTCCCAGCCATGGTTGTGAAGAGCCTGGGAATTAAAGTAGATGCTGACCTGTCCATGACCCAACAGGTGTCCGCAGTAGTGGGAACCTGCGCCGACCTGATGAGACAGCTTCGTAAGCTCGCTTCCCTCTTGAGCTTCCCCCCTCTCAGACTGATTGTGTCGGCAATGATAATTTCTCGCCTTGATTACGGAAATGCCTTATATGTTGGCCTTGCCAGACTTCAGGTTACCATGACCGATGCTGCCCGGCTGACATTCAAACTGCCCAGAGGAGCCTATGCCACCCCTCTCCTCCAACACCTGCGCTGGCTCCCAGTAAAGCAGAGAACCAAGTTTAAGGGCCTCTGCATTACGCATAAGACCATTTATGGCTAAGCCCCCATGTACGCTAAAGATGGCCTAGCACTTTAAACTCCGAATCAGACGCTCTGGTCCTCAGAGGCCTGCTTACTGACTTTTCATCTTTTCAGGCTTGCCTCCTAAGGGGGTAGAGCCTTTTCCATTGCCATCTCCCCTTTGTGGAATAAACTACCAGAGACACTGCGCAAAGAGCGCACCCTTCTTCCTTTTAGGAAGAAGTTAAAAACGGTTCTTTGCCTAGAGGCCTAGGGCTCTTGTTAATACTAGCACCGCTGTGTCTGTAGGCTAGGCTGTACCTCTCTCTTTCTGATAGCGCTTAGAGACATGCTGGTGATAATTGTGCTCTATAAATGGAAATACAAATACAAATGTTCAATGATAAAAGCAGGTGTCATACTTTTTCTGAAAATCTAAGGCTAATTTTACCCATTATGTCTAGTTGAACTCCACGTGAGTTGATTTATCCACACAAGTACAATCTCAGACATTCCTTCTGGTCTTTCATCTGAACAGTAGATGCCCACATCAAACACACTTAGGTACTCACCTTTGCCTTCAGTCGATGCCAACTTTATTAAGAACCAGGCCTCATACATAACAAAAGAAAAAGCTTATGATTTTATTCAAAACATTTATCTGTGTTCCAATATATTTTGACCAGTTGTGGGCAGGGTGTGCATTGTGCCTCAAATATAATTCTAAAAATGTGAGTGAACCTGGGATTCCGCTGCATAAATGCTCAAAAGAAAGTTCAATGCAGCATTTACATTCACTACAGTTAGCTCAAAGGTAATTTGACATTGTAGGCCGTTAATATATTGATGAGAATAAATGTGAGGAGATAAAAATGAGCATTAAGCAAAGGTGTAGCATAGTAAAACTAGGACACAAATTAAGTTTAAGTGCTCATATGTGTCACATTCTATTTATCCTCAAACCTGCAACTATATTAATGGCACATTTAAAATTAAATTGCTTTAAAAGCTTTATTAGATTATAGGTTTGGCCCAGAAAAAATGATCTAGTTCCCTTTGAGTGCTTTCATTTAGTTTACTTTTGTATTGCATGTGTCTTGGAATGTTTCCATTGCAATTTTAATATCAAAACCTGAAGTAGTATTGGCGGCGCTGCTAATAATTGCAATGCTAGTTGGCAGGTCGGTGTGCGTCTTAAAATCAGAAGTTAATGCAAACCTGTCTAACAGGAAAATAATTGAATTGGAATTTGTTATTGATGAGACTATAGTTGGCTAAAATCAGCGGTCATTTGACTCTATTTGGCTTAATATTCCAAATATTACATTTATAAATTGATATGGGCAAGAAATGGGCAATTCTGTGCCAGTCTCTTCCTCCCCCCACCCCATATGCCATATGCCCCTCGTAAAGGTTCACGGTGAGAATGTAAGACTCCTGCATCCACCGAAGACACTGCTATGGCCTGCCCCACTGTGTGGAAAGAGATGCAACATGCGGACCCGTCCTGCTTTGGGATCCAGCCTCAGACACGGCTGGCGCCATTTTACATGGCACTGAAAGAACCTGCTTCCCCATTGCCTTAATCAATCATCAGACTTTAACAGAGGAAGGGGATATTAAAGGTTCATACAAATGACCTATAAGTAGAAGTTCACCTGGGAAATTATAGAAACTGAAGAATAGTGAACACAACACAAATAACTATCAATCAGAGACAAGACAAAAGAGAGAATACTCCAGATCAATCGGAACCAGCCTTCTGTGTAAACTTGAAAGGTTTTAAAATTGTCAGTTCCAGGTAAGGAGAGAGGAAGGCAGGATTATTCATGGCACATTGGTAACATCCAGGTGAATTTATTTGTTTGTTTAGAGTTCCTGAAACACTCAGAAGTGCAGCATCCTGAAGTGATGACAGAACCAGTTTCAGATTTACCCGGGGGCATCAGGTTCTTAGAGTCCCTGAAGTGGGTAAACATTTCCCCTCCAGCCCCCAACCCCACTTTCTTCAAACACAGAAAATGATTTGAGTAAAGATCACAAAAAAGGATATGTGCAATGCTCCATTCGGGCCTCTTGAATTAGTCGCAAGAGGAGCATATCCCGCAATCCAGTTATATCAGAGAGATGCATATTCCAATGTCACATTACATGCTTTGAATCAAAAGTTGCTTTTTTAAATGCGTACAGCACACATGCTCATCTTTCATGTACAACCATTTCACATGCATGTTATGAATTTTGGGAGGGTGGGTGCATTACTTATCGAAAAGCCAGGTTTTTAGCTGCTTTCTGAAGGAGAGGTGGTTCTGTGTAAGGCGGAGGTGAGTGGGGAGAGAATTCCAGGTTTTGGCCGCTAAGTAGGAGAAGGATCTTCCTCCCATGGTGGATCTATGGATGCGCAGAATTGCGGCGAGGGCTTGATTGGATGATCGTAGTTGGCGGGTGGGTGTGTAGAAGGACAGTCGTGTGTTGAGGCATTCGGGTCCTAGGTCGTAGAGGGCCTTGTGTGCGTAGGTGAGGAGACGGAACGTTATTCTCTTGTTGACGGGGAGCCAGTGGAGGTCTTTCAGGTGACCGGAAATGTGAGCTTGGCGGGGGATGTCCAGAATGAGTCTGGCTGAGGCGTTTTGGATGCATTGGAGTTTTTTCTGTAGTTTGGCTGTGGTTCCGGCATAGAGGATATTTCCATAATCCAGACGGCTAGTGACCAGTGCGTGGGTGACTGTCTTTCTTGTTTCGGTGGGGATCCAACGGAAGATTTTTTTGAGCATGCGTAGGATGTTGAAGCATGAAGATGAGACGGCGTTGACTTGTCTAGTCATCGAGAGGGAGGAGTCTAGGATGAAGCCCAGGTTACGTGCGTGATCTGTAGGTATGGGTGCTGTACCCAGGGCCGGTGGCCACCATGAGTCGTCCCAGGCAGAGGGGGATGATCCTAGGATGAGGACTTCCGTTTTGTCCGAATTTAGTTTTAAACGGCTGTTCTTCATCCATTCGGTTACTTCTTTCATTCCTTCGTGTAGATTGGTTTTGGCGGTGTTTGGATCTTTGGTGAGGGAGAGGATCAGTTGGGTGTCGTCTGCGTAGGAGATGATGTTATGTTATGTTATGTTATGTTATTTATGTTTTTAATATAGCGCAACGGATACTCAAAAAGAGTGTCCCGGCGCTTTGGGTAAGGGGAACAGATTCAGAATAACATAACGCAATTAAAAAGAACACAAAAAGACAACACACACACAAAAAAACAAGAAAGAGCAGCTAATGAGGCCTACTGGGTGAACAACCAGGTTTTAAGACCTCTCCTGAAGTCCAAAAGACTAGTCGCTCCCCGAAGTGAGAGTGGAAGCGCGTTCCACATCTGTGGGGCTAGCAGACTGAAAGAACGGCCGCCCCGGCGAGCTCTCTTAATGCGAGGGACGGCCGCCATAAGCAGCGATTCAGACCGCAGAGAGCGGCCCGGATGGTAAAAGACCACTCTCTTCTGGAGATGTTTAGCTCCTACTGCGTGGAGTGCCTTATAGGCCAATATCATGGCCTTAAAAGCGATCCGTTTACGGATCGGAAGCCAATGCAAAGTCCTAATTAACCCAGAGGCACTGGCGCGTCTGTTTAGACCAAAAATGGCCCTGGCCGCCGCATTCTGCGCGACCTGAAGCCGCTGCAGCAGGTACTCAGGTAGGCCCAGGTAGAGAATGTTGGCATAATCCAACCTGGAGCCTATCAGGGCCTGCACTGTCAGCCTCCTATGCTCCTCCGACAAAAGAGGCAGGAACCTCCGCAGCATTTTTAATAGGCCGAAGCAGGTGCCGGTCACCCCAAAAATCTGGGCTTTCATTGACAGTCCCCCATCCATCTTAACCCCCAAGTTCTTAGCCACAGGGGAAGAGCCGGACGGAGGGAACATGTCAATGGGCCACCAGGCCTGCCAGCTAGGCTCCGCATCGCACCCGAAAAAGAGTACCTCGGACTTATCGGAGTTGCACTTGAGGCTGTGCAGTTGGAACCATGAAAACACAGCCCCAAGGCAACTCCGGATACTCTCCCCGTCAAAGTCAGCCCCTCTCTCGCAAGAGAAGAGGAGCTGGGTGTCGTCGGCATATGACACGATCCGGACACCGAAAGACTCCACGACCGCCGCCGAGGGGGACAGAAAGATATTAAAGAGGGTCGGGCTCAAAATAGAGCCCTGAGGGACCCCGACTCCCAATGGCGGCATCACAGCGGTGTCAGGCGGCGTCCAGATCGTTTGCCGGCGGTCGGCAAGAAAGGATGAAAACCATTTGAGCACCGTCCCCCGCAGGCCAATCTCATAGAGTCTTGCGAGAAGGCCATCATGGGGGACGGTGTCAAAAGCCGCCGACAAATCCAGCAACACCAGCATGACTTTGCCACCGGTATCCAACACTCCCTTGATGGTTTCAGAAACCTCAAGGAGCGCGGTTTCGGTACTACGATTAGTGCGGAAGCCAGACTGGGAGTCGTGCAAGATCTCATGAGACTCCAGGTAATTGGAGAGCACCGACTGGACGTGCTTCTCCAGGATTTTAACGAGGGCCGGCAACAGCGAAATCGGTCTATGATTGGCTGGGACCTTCGGGTCGAGCCCCGGTTTTTTTAGCAGCGGGATGACCATCGCCTGCTTCCATCCTGGCGGAACCACTCCCTGACTCAACGAAAGATTGAGAAGAGGGTTCGCCAGTGGGTTAACCACCTCCGCCAACTTACCCAAGAGCTTAGCTGGGCATGGGTCAAGTGGCGACCCCGATTTTAAATTGCCCATAAGTGCTAAGGAGGCAGAGGCCGGCAGAGATGGAAACTCGGCCAAAACGGCGCCCTGCCAAGCGGGAGAGGGAAGGCCAGCCGCGGAAATAGACGATGTTTCCTCAGGCGCTCCCGATGGAAAAGAATCCTGAATAAGCTTTATCTTGGCCGTAAAAAAACAGGCAAGGTCCGCCGCCCAGGACTCTAGGGGCACCTCTTCCGACGTGACGGTCCGGGGAGAAGTAAATTCTCTCACAATAGTAAAGATTTCCTTACTAGAGTTCGATGCTGCGTCGATTCTGTCCGCAAGATACATTTTCTTTGCAAGGCGGATATCCCGATGGTAGTCATTCACCACGCGTTTGTAGGCAGACCTGTCCACAATGTCATAGTGTGCCCGCCAGGCCCTTTCGGCAACCTTGCACTGCTGCCGCGTAGCCCGCAGTGCTGCAGTAAACCAAGGGGCCGAGACCCGCTTAGATGTTAAGCGGGGAGGCAACACCGGGGCCAGATCCTCAAGCCTATCCGCAAGCCACTCCTGCAGGGACTCCAGGTCTCTCTCGAGGTCTCCGAAAAGCGGGCAGGGGTGATCCACAGCGGCCTGAGCCAACATCTCAGGGGTCACTCGATTGAACGCTCTGGCAACACCAGCCCGTTGCTGAGGGGCAGGGACGGACGATCTAACACTGCCAGTGATAGAAAATTTGGCAAGGCAGTGATCCGACCACACAACCGGGAGAATCTCTTCCACCACCAGAGGCGAAGTGGAGAAGACCTGATCAAGCGTGTGCCCCTTAGCATGAGTCGGCCCCCTCAAGTAGGGGATAAAGCTCAGCGGAGTCAAGGTGTCGGACAGCTTTATAGCAGCGGGGTCAGACAGATCGTCCATTCGGATGTTAAAGTCCCCCGCAACTATGCAATGCTCTGCTCTCAAGGCCAATCCCAGCAACACCGACTCAAGGTCAGCAAAGAACGTACCGGGCGGACCTGGTGGTCGATAGACCAGGAGTCCTTTCACTGATTGGTGCGGCGCTAGCATGATAGAAAAAGCAAGCGACTCCGAGCCACGGATATCCTCCGTCTGCAAGACGGTGCAAACCGTGCCCTTCTTCACCACCAGTGCGACACCTCCGCCCCTGCCCTTGACCCTGTCCTTCCTGAAGATGTTATACTCTGACGGAATTGCCATCGCCACGTCGGGGTTCGAGAACTCTCCCCACCATGTCTCGGTCAGCAATAAGCAAAGAGGCTTCTCTGTCTCAAGGAGCTCAAAGATATCTTGCGCATGACTTGCAGGAATTACAATGGTTTTTGGGTGGCCTCAACGAGGTCCTGAGGAAAGTATTGTAAATTATGAAATTAATTCATAAAATTAATTATGGGAGAGAGTCTTAGTAGAATACCATATAGTTCAGTTTTATTATAATATTGAACAAAAAATAATGCAGAAAAAATTAACAATAGCAATAATGGCTTTCTTATCAGGTGCTCACAAATGTGACAGAGGTGCTTAAAGTGACTTTAGTGAATATATAAAAAAAAAAAAAAAAAAAAGCATTTATATACATTTATATACAAAATGTCACCACAAGGGTATTCCCACACAAATTATATACAGTAAAAATGGGGGAGTTTTCCTTGAGTTTTGTCGACGGCGTTTCGATCTGGTTTATTTTAGATCATCATCAGGACGTGAGCTTCCCTGAAACTAATAATAGAATTAAAATTAATTTTAGTTCTAAGGTATTATACAAGACAGACCAGTAAATTAATTTATACTCCCAAATTTCTACAAATGAAATTGATAGTTGAGACGTTATTAAATTGCCCACAATCACTTATAAATTAGGTCAAACCACACATTTTTTCAGGCTGCACTACAAGTGGCAGTTCTAGTCCTGGACCTGGCCAGTTGAGGACTAGTTTACGCGTTTTACTTTACTTGTACACTTACTTAAAGAAGTATCAACTTGGATTCCTACGAGGCAAGGAAATTAATTGGACCAGTCTCGTGAATCTACCTTTCTAAAAATAAAAGGGAGATGATTACATTTACAGTTAAGGAGGGTACAGCAGATGGCCCTGGCAAAACAATTTAAACTTAACACTTACACGTAGTCTGTGCAAAAAGCGCCAGTAATTGCAGAGGCTAATGTTGTTAGTATTTAGGGTCTTCGTTTCCAAAGAGGTATCTAAAAGAAACAGAAAACCAATTATGTAACTCATAATTTCAGTTGTTTTTAAGTTGAGCCCGACTTTAGCATTCATATTCTGAGATATTTTTACCTATTCACAATTTAGAATTGAAGAATTGAGGAGCCAGTCTTATTCCCTGGGCCAGGTATGATTTTCGTGGCGGGATAGACGTTACGAGGTGCGAGGATTCTATTATTCGCCTCAGTGGCTCAAAGACTGCATCAATGCGGGAGCTAATCAAAAAACAGAAAAATAACCGATACACGCCAGTTAGATTCGTGTATTCTAGCGATTCCATTAAGAGAGAAGTACGGGGACTAGACGTGTTTATCCTAATGCTAGCACTTACTTAAACACCGCTTGGTTCTGAGCCGTCCGGCAACGCAGATAACTTCCCCGATCTGGCGTTCTCTCGAGCACTACTCTCTTGCTTCCTGAGTGTTTTTAAGCGCATGCGTCGGCAGAGTCTAGCTGCGCGCATGCGCGATATTGTCTAGCCCTGGAGATTTAAAAGTAGACGGACGCTATTGTCCTTACCATCTTAGACATACGCTTTACCGAGATAATATTGCACATGTCTTGGAGAATTAAAAAACCAAACCGGCGCTAGTGTCACTATCCTCTTAGACATGCGCATGATCTAGACAATATCGCGCATGCGCGCAGCTAGACTCTGCCGATGCATGCGCTTAAAAACACTCAGGAAGCAAGAGAGTAGTGCTCGAGAGAACGCCAGATCGGGGAAGTTATCTGCGTTGCCGGACGGCTCAGAACCAAGCGGTGTTTAAGTAAGTGCTAGCATTAGGATAAACACGTCTAGTCCCCGTACTTCTCTCTTAATGGAATCGCTAGAATACACGAATCTAACTGGCGTGTATCGGTTATTTTTCTGTTTTTTGATTAGCTCCCGCATTGATGCAGTCTTTGAGCCACTGAGGCGAATAATAGAATCCTCGCACCTCGTAACGTCTATCCCGCCACGAAAATCATACCTGGCCCAGGGAATAAGACTGGCTCCTCAATTCTTCAATTCTAAATTGTGAATAGGTAAAAATATCTCAGAATATGAATGCTAAAGTCGGGCTCAACTTAAAAACAACTGAAATTATGAGTTACATAATTGGTTTTCTGTTTCTTTTAGATACCTCTTTGGAAACGAAGACCCTAAATACTAACAACATTAGCCTCTGCAATTACTGGCGCTTTTTGCACAGACTACGTGTAAGTGTTAAGTTTAAATTGTTTTGCCAGGGCCATCTGCTGTACCCTCCTTAACTGTAAATGTAATCATCTCCCTTTTATTTTTAGAAAGGTAGATTCACGAGACTGGTCCAATTAATTTCCTTGCCTCGTAGGAATCCAAGTTGATACTTCTTTAAGTAAGTGTACAAGTAAAGTAAAACGCGTAAACTAGTCCTCAACTGGCCAGGTCCAGGACTAGAACTGCCACTTGTAGTGCAGCCTGAAAAAATGTGTGGTTTGACCTAATTTATAAGTGATTGTGGGCAATTTAATAACGTCTCAACTATCAATTTCATTTGTAGAAATTTGGGAGTATAAATTAATTTACTGGTCTGTCTTGTATAATACCTTAGAACTAAAATTAATTTTAATTCTATTATTAGTTTCAGGGAAGCTCACGTCCTGATGATGATCTAAAATAAACCAGATCGAAACGCCGTCGACAAAACTCAAGGAAAACTCCCCCATTTTTACTGTATATAATTTGTGTGGGAATACCCTTGTGGTGACATTTTGTATATAAATGTATATAAATGCTTTTTTTTTTTTTAATATATTCACTAAAGTCACTTTAAGCACCTCTGTCACATTTGTGAGCACCTGATAAGAAAGCCATTATTGCTATTGTTAATTTTTTCTGCATTATTTTTTGTTCAATATTATAATAAAACTGAACTATATGGTATTCTACTAAGACTCTCTCCCATAATTAATTTTATGAATTAATTTCATAATTTACAATACTTTCCTCAGGACCTCGTTGAGGCCACCCAAAAACCATTGTAATTCCTGCAAGTACTCTCAACCCCAGGTTGTATTAATGGGGTACCCTTGTTCTCTTTAAACACATCTTGCGCATGACAGCACGCCGATCTGGTATTAAGCAGCATGCATGCATACTCTGTGCCCACGTTGTTACTAATCGGGGCAGATGACATAGCCCGATTGGGGCGCCAGCTACAGCCCGGGCAGCGAAGCTTACCCCTATGGCGTGCCGGAAAGACAGAGCAACACCGGCTCTCCCGAAGGTTCAGAGAGCACAGCTCCTCAGATGTATACCGCACACAAAGTGCGCCGGGTTTGCACATGCTGGGAGACCAGAGCCCCGCCTGCCGCCCGAAACGCCTCCGGGACGCTGACGGGCGCAGACGGGCAGGACTCTGGCTTGACTCAGGCGCGAGTCAGGCGCCTCCGCTGCACGTCACCGCTGCGCGGAGGAAGCGAGCTTTAAATACAGCCTCCTCGTTCTCCCCGCGGAGACTAGAGCGCTGAGAGAGATGGCACGCTGCCAGACAGCAGCCCCAAGATGGCGGCCCTACTTCCTGCCCAAGCAAATTATGCAAGATGACAACGCTCCGCTTCAGCAAGCGGTGGGGGGCACAATTATGATGTAAGAATGTGGGCGCTACCTCGCTAATAACAAACAGGTAAAAACCAAGTGCACAATTTAAATTTTACACAACACACAAAAACGAGTAAAATTGTCTGTTTAAAAGCGCTGCGCGCCTACTGCAGCTGAAAAGGAAGGCGCCAGGCAGTAAAGGTGTCCCCTTACCATAAAGGTCGAGCAGCTCCCACCAGCTCGCCTTAAATACAGCCTCCTCGTTCTCCCCGCGGAGACTAGAGCGCTGAGAGAGATGGCACGCTGCCAGACAGCAGCCCCAAGATGGCGGCCCTACTTCCTGCCCAACCAAATTATGCAAGGTGACAACGCTCCGCTTCTGCAAGCGGTGGGGGGCACAATTATGATGTAAGAATGTGGGCGCTACCTCGCTAAAAACAAACAGGTAAAAACCAGGTGCACAGTTTAAATTTTACACAACACACAAAAACGAGTAAAATTGTCTGTTTAAAAGCGCTGCGCGCCTACTGCAGCTGAAAAGGAAGGCGCCAGGCAGTAAAGGTGTCCCCTTACCATAAAGGTGTTGAGGTTGTGTTGTCGCGCGATGGATGCGAGGGGACTCATGTAAACGTTGAAGAGGGTGGGACTGACTGATGATCCTTGTGGTACGCCGCAGATGACTTCGGTGGCCTCTGATTTGAATGGGGGGAGGCGGACTCTCTGGGTTCTTCCTGCGAGGAACGAGATGATCCAGTCCAGGGCTTTTCCTTGTATCCCGACGTTGCTGAGGCGTTTTATGAGGGTGCTATGACAGACTGTGTCGAAGGCGGCGGAGAGGTCAAGTAGGATGATGGCAGCCGTTTCTCCGTTGTCCAGTAGCGTTCGGATGTCGTCCGTAGCGGCGATGAGGGCCGTTTCGGTGCTGTGTTTGGATCGGAAGCCGGACTGTGAGGGGTCGAGGGAGTTTCTAAACACATCATGCTTTAGATATGCTTAAAAATGCTTAGAATTTAGTAATATCGAACATAATAAAGTGGAGTGAGTGTTGTGTAGCATTTTAGAATCCAAGCGTAATTTACCGATTCATGCCCTTATATAGGTATAATTTGAATTGCCCTTATATAGGCATAGAAATCATGCCCATATTTAGACATAACCCATCCAGTCCAAATGCAGGCATGGCTACTTCCACTAGTTCCAAAAAGCCACAAAGATTTCTTGGAAAACTCGGCTTCAGCAGTCAGGGACATCCCCTTGCTTGAATAATGATTTGTCCTAGAAATCATGGAGTTTTCAAAGAACATTCCCTGGGGGGTTTTTGATGACGTTATTATGTCTGACTTTACGTCAAACTAGGCACCTTCAAGGTATAAATATGCCTACACTTGCCCTAGCAAGGACACGTTGGTTCGGAGCAGCTCGACTATCTACTTGCCCGACGTAACTCGCTACAGCAAGTGCCGAAGGAAGCCGACCCTTCAGCTGACGCACTGACAGAGAGGCTGCCTTTCTCTCGCTGAGAATCCAGCTCCAGTGTTTCCAAGCTCCCCTCACAGGGTATTGGGAAATCGAGTCCCGAGACAGAGATACCAGACCTCTTCATTCTAAAACCAAGGTACGGAGCTGATTAGACCCTAAGAGAAATCTTGGTTAGATTCTTGACAAAAAGAACTAAACCTAGTAGCCAGATGATGGCTGGAATGGGACACTCTGGAGTACAAGAAGCAGCGACCACTTAAAATCCGTATGTTGGATGCACTGTGAAAACTGTGATGGGGGACGATTCCAAAACAGTCTGTGACATACTCATGACCATCTGGGCTAGGATAGGTTTCCATGATTTGAAGAAATATTCAGATGCCATATACCATGACAAGATATCACTCATAAAAAATACAAAGAATACAGCTGTTAGGACAGCCCAGTCAAGTCTTGTCTTCCCAACTTCAATTGGTATAATCCATCAACTATAAAGGCAAGAAGATACCACCACAGATCGCACTGCTGACAAGACAACTCCTGCCCTTCCTCTCTGCCAGTATGAGGTCGGCCGAGGCAATGTTGTACCTTATATTTGTTCCTTTGTTTACTGTTTTAGTATTTTGTTTTTTTTCTCTTTTTCTCAATTACTATGTTTATTTCATGTTGTCCTCCCTACCAATTTACTGTAAAGCGCTCTGATATCCTTTGGGATCTTGTTTGCGCTATATAAAACTTTATAAATGAAAAAAAAAAAATGCCTCACACTTTCACAGGAAATTCTTTACATAAAATCTACCCAGAGCCGTTGAATGGATTGTTGCCCTTGATTTTTCTGAGGACAGTCATCTGTGTGACAAAAGGGACCCTAGTACATGTAGGGCTCACTTTTCCTGTCTGTGCCACAGAGTAGCTTTAAATGGGTGCGCTGTGCGCAAACATTGAAAGTGTGCACTATTATAGTGAATACACTGCCACCCAGGGCAGCCGCAAGCTCACGCTGTCCTGGGGCAGCGCATTCAAATGAAATATGGAGCATCAGCTTCAAAGCCACTCCATGATTCACTGTGCAGCTGGCAACCCGCCTGCACTTCATAAAGGGACTAGAGATCCCTTTGCAGGCCGATGGAGTGAGCGACTGCATCCCCTTGCAAGTGGATGTCTGGGAGGTCAATAGTACCCCTTTTCCCCATCAAACGGCTGCAATCAGAGGGTGCACTGACAGGGTGCCACTTTTTTTGTGTAGTTCACCTTCAGTGCGCCTCCTGACAGCTTCTTTTGCCTTTGCTCCCACGTCCATAATATGGTGCGGGCGCAGAGGTAAAGAGATTCCGTCACCTGCATGAAGGCTCGGTCCCATGCAAAGGAGGGAATGCATTAGAGATAGCAGGGACGCTACATGTGCACCAGTGCTATCTGTATTACAGAAGAGGCCGCACACGCGTCTGCTATCCCTTCTGTAATACTAAAGTTCCCCGGGGTACTCAAAGTGCACACGCCCATTGTGCCGCCAGGGCACTTCCTATGATACAGCCCAAGAGTATTTCCTCAGAAACAACAGTTAAATCATGTCTGGATGAAAAGTATGACAAAAACAAAACTTACCTAACTTGCGAACCTACAGCCAAACCCTCCATGTTGTAGTGAAGCCCACATTAAAGAGTCCTCCTCAAATGGCCTCATGTGATTCGAAGACTCAGTGGCATTTGAAAAGGGGCCACAAAATTGTAAGGATCCAAATGCTCACCAATAAAGGAAAGTAGGTGAATTCAGATATATTATTTGCCATCATTTCTGTTTGCCACTTGCCTTCCATGTCTTTTAATGCACAGAAGCTGTTGCATGTGTGTCATGTTCTGCGAGTCTATAACTTTTCGGGTCCATTTAGTGGTGGTAGTAGCCCCTTCATCACTGCAGCCGTCATTGACAATGAGATCAACGGAAGGCTGAGTTCAGTTGGGCATGGGCTTCAAAGGTTTTCACATCCAAGTTGCCATATCAGGTCCAGCCCAAGCCAATATAACTGAAAACTAAAGTTCTCTAGAGGCTATTTTACAGATTCTGTAAATTAATTTACAGAATGTGATGAAGAAATGCTGCTTTATGCTAAGCCATTCCACAGCTATTTTACAGATTCTGTAAATTAATGTATAGAATGTGATGAATAAATGCTGCTTTATGCTAAGCCATTCCACAGCTTTACACCCATGTAGGTAGCATCACATATAACGAAACAGGGGCTAAACACTTTAGTTTGTGTGTGTGTTTGATTTTCCTTCTTGTGCTTGACCATTTTTCTTTGAATCATAGATAGTGTTGTCATTTCTCAAGTGAAAAAGTATCACTCAAACTAAGGACATCCTTTCATGGTTTTGACATAAAAAAATATCCAGTACAGAAATCTTTTCAGACTTAAGGTGCCAGTATAGGATTCGGCATTCTGCAAAGGGGAACCGTTTGTGATTTTGCGAATGGCGCTTGAGGTTTTGTGGAGTACTTCTATTGAATTAGTGACATAAAATGTGTTTTATCGTAAATCATTTTTTGTAATTTTCTACTCAGACGATTGGCTTGTAGTGGTCTACACTCATAGCACATTACTGTTTTTTAGAACAGTGGTATGTGCAGTTGTGCAACTTGTGACAGGTTCTGTGTTCACGTGCGTGCTTTGGTGGGTCTCAGTAATTGCTTTCACAATCTTGAGTTGTTTCATGAAAATAATATTATGCAATGATGGTAATTTTCCACTTTTTAAGTGTGGTATTCTAATAAAATGGCACCAAATGGTGGTGCATTGATCAGTGGTGGCTACTCCGCTCAGGCGGAAGAGCATCGCCCCACTGCTATTCAGTAGTGTTAGAAAAAAATAAAATGATAATAACTCAGGGGCATATTACCAAGCAATAGCGATAATTATCGCTATTGCTTGGTTAGAGGCAAAATTTTACCGCTGAGCTGCGGCGATTTTTATCGCAGATAAACCTTGGTATTACCAAGGTTTATCGCAAATGCGATAATAAACGGCCGCAATGCATGAATATCGCTGAAAAGTCAGCGATATTCATGCATTACCGAGCTAATGCTCTTAGCCATGTTATCCACCTCCCATTGGATAACATGGCTAAGAACTGCTCAGGGCAGGTGTTAGCTTTTGGAGATTGCGATGTTAGCGACTGTTTCCAGTCGCTAACATCTTGGCACGCCCACTTTGCATGTCATTAGTGATAAATATCACTGACATGCAAAGTGGGGCCCAAGATGGTCACTATCTCCTACTATCTGTCACTAACTGGTGTTAGCGACAGCTAGGTAATAGGGAGATATATTTTATCTCCGCTTTCTTGGCTTTTAAAGCCAAAAAAGCGGAGATAAACCCCCTTGATAATATGCCCCTCAATGTTATTGGATGGCAAAGGAAGAGGCGTTAAGGCAAAAGAGACAAAAATAAGTGCATTAAGTGATTACACCAAACCACACCAAGGGTGAGTAAATACAGTTGTTGTTTACATCTGGTTGCTAAAAGGAAGATCATAATGGCAACTTCTACTCAGAAAGTGACACCTGAGAAAACAGGATATTTATCTTTATGTCACTCTCAGATACAACAATCGATTTATTAGTCAAGTACAATGAAGGTTTGAGTGGTATATCAGATTAATATAGAGATAAACATGTTTTTTGTTAAACCTAAGTGATGACGAAGTTTATGGAGTCATTGTTTATATCTGGTGACTATAGTGCCAGTACAAATTGAAGACCATTCAGATGCCACATTAGCGAAATGGGCAACCCAGATGGGCTTTATGTGCCATCGATATCTACGAGTGTGTGTTATGTGTGTATAGATTTAAAAACTGACATGAATTTCAATGACTATGGAAATACTTGGGCACTCGCAGCCCCCTCCCAGGCTCACCTCATGCCTTGGTCTTTTAGTACCAGACCAGAATCCGGGGTGACCAAGGATGTCTCAGCTCTTGTGATTCTTAAAGTATATTTTCTCCGACATGTGCTCAGATATAACATCACTAAGCCCAGGGTAAGGCACAATATATCCCTTTCTCATTCACTATTGATTGTGAACTCGGATCCAAATCATACAGAATATTCACAACTGGCTGAGGTGTCTCCCAATATTGTACACTTATAAAGCATGCGGGCGGGTACTCAGGGCAAGCACTACTAACAAAGCACACAGAATTCGATATAATGTAATCCATGTTCAGTTAGAGCCGTCAGAACAAATCTCTGTAAATTGAGCTGTCTGGTAAAAATAAATTGCAGTATGTGTGTTTTTTTAAGTTCATATTGATTGATGACTTTTCACAATTTTCCAAAATGTCCACAGGTGCATGGAAGAAACTTGCTCTCCATAGACTTTGATAGGAACTCGCACACAGAGAAAATCTATGATGACCACCGGAAGTTCACTTTGAGGATAGTATATGACCAGTTGGGACGTCCGCTTCTTTGGCTTCCTAGCAATGGGCTTGCTCCTGTCAACGTCTCTTACTTCTTCAATGGGCGATTGGCCGGACTCCAACGTGGCGCTATGAGTGAACGGACTGAGATAGACAAGCAAGGACGGATTATTTCTCGTACGTTTGCCGATGGGAAAGTCTGGAGTTACACATACCTTGAAAAAGTGAGTCTATAATATTTCTGCCTCAAAACAGTGCTCATCATTAAGCCAAAAAGGATTTGTTGCCACTCTGTGACTATGCATGAACATATTGGTACAAAGAAACATTGCTATTAAAGGCTTGTACTGCCATTACTTTTACAACTATCCCACTAAACTGATCCATCACCATTGATATTTGTGAAAGTCTTACACATTTACATGTTAAACGTATATCGAATATATTTGCATATCGAAGGATATGTAGCAGAGACGATAAATGACAGGTAGCCATCCACATTATTCATAAGTCATCTTTCATTAATAAATGAGAAAATGAACGTGGTTGTTGATAACTCAACTGGATTACAAGGCTAGCAATAAAGCATTAAAACTCCCACTAGTGCCGGAGCCCAAACATTGTCAGTGTGGTTTCTGTCTTCTTAACGTTACATTAACAAGATGACTATGGATTTACTTAGAAAAGTCATTGGAACTATTGAAATACTAGACAGGGATAATTCCTATATTTCAGCTGACCTAAGGTGAGCTGAAATTTTACATAACAGCGACGCCGAATCTAGGCACGAGTCAAGGTATAAAATGTTCTGCAAGGGGGTCAATACATCTATTGTAAACATGCTCACCTCATCCTTTGCAAAGATGAAGGAACGAGTCTTCCACACTTCTCCTTTCAGGCTCAGTCCCACTGTTAGTGTTTCTGTATGCATGGAATAAACATTATGACGTTTCTGTAATATTCTGCAGTACTGTGATGTACTGTAAGTAGCCACCTTCACTGCAGTAAGGAGAACCTGCCCCCGTTCTTAGTGCTGTACTGTGCTTAGTATACTGAGGAATAATCTGCATCAAGATACGTGATTCGATATGAGGTGTAGAAGGACACTGTGTTTCAGATGTGGGTCTATGGAGACCTCTATTTCCACTTCACAATATTTAAGACATATATATGGATGTTCTTTAATGGTACTTCATAATCCTAGGCTAATGAGACTTCCCAATACTTGCTAAATGCAAGGAAATTAGAATGAGGGCCAATAGTAAGTCATGAAAAAGGGTGTGGATCTCTCTAGGGTCACCCTTATCATCTGGCTCAACTACAGGACAGGGACCTTTTTCATTTGTGCAGGAACCTAACCACAAACTATTCAGAGCGGTCAGGTTTATGGAGGTGCATTGGGGTAGAATCCCCTGGCATTATCTGTTAATGAGCTTGCAGTGCTGTCTTTTGTTCATCCCCTAATATACAAATTGTGAGCTCCCTTTGATGTGACTGACCTCTGCTTTCTGCAGCATCTCACCCTTATAGAAAAGCTACATATTTTAAGTGCAGACGGAGAAGAGGTGACTATCCCACAACACCCAGCACTGGTTCACAGAGTCTTTTGCCCTCGGTGGGCTACAATACGTATGATGGAAAACTGTTTCGTGATAGAATGGCCTGTGTTGAATTGTTATGTTATGTTATTTGATGTGATTTATAAAGCGCATGGCTGTCCCAGCGCTAAGGAGCAGGGAGAGAGTAGAGCGAGATGATTCAGCTACTGAAATAGCCATGTCTTTACTGCCTTTCTAAAGACCAAGAGATTGGGAGTGTTCCTGATAGTTGGAGGTAATGAGTTCCATGGAATAGGAGCTAAATTGGTTTAGTGTTCCCATAGTTGGTGTCATGTTCTCCAACATCACCATAACAACAGACATCCTTAGTGCCATTGCGAGCTGAGAAGAGAAGCCTGGAATCTTTTCTGCTCTGCCTCCTTCTACAGGCTTATAATATGCAACGCTCAGGGGCACAGTGTAAAGGAGTTTACTATGCCATAGTATTTGTAACACTGAGGACTTCTGGGACAAGGCTCAGTGTCTCACATTTTAGAAGCAATGATATTGACAACGAAAAGTAATGAAATGCACAAAATTGGTGACATAATCTACGTCACGTAAATTTGCGCATTTCTAGAACAGCAATGATGTATACATTCAGCGAGGCTTCCCGTTTTTACTCTGCCCCAAACAAAAATGTCTATACTAACTTCAGATATTCTTCAAATATTCCCATCTATCTCGTTCTTTTTTTTAATAAAAGGGACCTACTTGATAAGTTTATAATTACTGAATGAAAAGTGTTACTCATTATGTTGCCTAAATAAGAATACATTACTGAATTGACCTGGACAATGCTAAAATGCTTTTCCCTGCTGAAGTTAGAACTTTAACCAAACCATTTATTTAATTCTTTTTTCAACTGTTTCGTTTGATTCAGAACAGTTTCAATATGAACAAAACTAAAATGTTGTGTTGTTATTTTTTTCTATTTTACATGATAAAAACTAAGAGCTAGGAACAGTCAACTATGAATAGGCATACACACATTCATGAAAAATATTTTCGAATTTCTAAAAGTTTGTGAATAAGAAGGTTCAAGATCCTGTACTGTTTGAACATAAACTTTGTTTTTCTCCTTTTCACAGTCCATGGTGCTCCTGCTCCAGAGCCAAAGGCAGTACATATTTGAGTATGATGCCTCTGACCGCCTTCAAGCAGTCACCATGCCCAGTGTTGCCCGCCATAGTATGGCCACTCACACATCCATTGGCTACATTCGCAACATCTACAACCCTCCAGAGAGCAACGCTTCTGTCATCTTTGACTTCACTGAGGATGGGAGGGTTTTGAAAACATCTTTTCTTGGAACTGGTCGACAAGTCTTCTACAAGTATGGAAAATTGTCCAAATTGTCTGAAATTGTGTACGACAGCACAGCAGTTACCTTTGGATATGATGAAACCACTGGAGTCTTAAAAATGGTTAGCTTGCAGAGCGGTGCATTCTCTTGCACAATCCGCTATCGAAAAATAGGACCACTGGTTGACAAACAGATTTACAGATTCTCCGAAGAAGGCATGGTTAATGCGAGAATTGACTACACATATCATGATAACAGTTTTCGAGTAGCAAGCATCAAGCCAGTAATAAGTGAAACTCCCCTGCCAGTTGAGCTTTACCGTTACGATGATATCTCAGGCAAAATTGAGCACTTTGGCAAATTTGGTGTTATCCATTATGATGTGAACCAAATCATCACGACAGCTGTGATGACACTCACTAAACATTTTGACACTCATGGACGTATCAAAGAAGTTCAGTATGAAATATTCAGATCGCTAATGTACTGGATGACTGTCCAGTATGACAGTATGGGACGAGTTACCAAGAGAGAGCTAAAACTAGGCCCGTATGCCAACACAACCAAATATACCTATGAGTATGATGGAGATGGACAGTTGCAAAATGTGGCAGTAAATGATCGACCCACTTGGCGCTACAATTATGATTTGAATGGAAACCTTCACTTACTAAATCCTGGTAATAGTGCTCGATTAATGCCGTTACGTTATGACTTGCGAGACAGAATTACACGCCTTGGTGATGTGCAGTACAAAATTGATGATGATGGCTTCCTGGCCCAACGGGGCTCAGACATATTTGAATACAATTCGAAAGGGCTTCTAACTAGAGCTTACAACAAAGTCAGTGGGTGGAACATTCAGTACCGTTATGATGGATTAGGCCGCAGGGCATCCTATAAAACAAACTTGGGTCATCACCTTCAATTCTTTTATGCAGACCTTCACAATCCAACCAGAGTAACCCATGTCTACAACCATTCTAACTCTGAAATAACCTCACTGTACTATGATCTACAGAGCCACCTTTTTGCCATGGAAAGCAGTAGTGGTGAAGAGTATTATATTGCATCCGATAACACAGGCACACCTTTGGCAGTGTTCAGTGTCAACGGTCTCATGATCAAACAGCTTCAGTACACAACATATGGAGAGATATATTTAGATTCCAATCCTAACTTCCAGTTGGTGATAGGCTTTCATGGGGGACTGTATGACCCATTGACAAAACTGGTGCATTTTACTCAAAGAGATTATGACATCCTGGCGGGGCGATGGGCATCACCAGAATATGGAAGGTGGAAAAATATTGGCAAGGATCCAGCTCCATTCAACTTGTACATGTTCAAGAACAATAACCCCCTCAGCACCGAAATGGACCTGAAGAATTATGTTACTGGTGAGTCATGACCACTTTTATATTGATGTCAATAGCTTTTTGTGCTTTTGTATGACTTTCTAGAAGACAAATGTGAAGGGATTAAAAAATGTCATTGTCAGAAGAACACGTTGGCATCAGATTTAGCAAGAATAAAATGGGTGGGTGGAAGGAGCTGGGGAGAATACAGAATTGTTATCGAAGAAAGGGAGATAGGGCATATTGACAGTTCACGTATTTCTCTTACTACATCACAAAATAAAAATGCCTAAGTAGACAATTATGACACCATTAAAAAAAATCCACTTTTCAAGGCCATGTCCTTACCACAGTAACCCTGCCACCTATACCTTTGTGAATGGTTTGATCATCTCCCGACATGGTCATAATTACAAGAAAAACACTGTATTACACACTTAGCTGTCTACCATACTGGTATTTTTCACAACATATGATAAACTTTTGGCAATACATATTGTATTTACAATTTTGACATGAACTGTTAAAAGTACAAAGCTAAACCTATATAAAGTGCAAAGCATGAGAGTTTCGCCAGAAAACATCCATATTTTGAAAACTATGTATGAAAGTTCACCGAATTATACAGGGAATTATGCTACATTGGTTTCTCATGCAATTGCCGGAAGGAATTTCCTGCCATTATTCAGTGTGAAAGTAATGTTTGGTTCATTATCGAAAACATTTTAGATGTCAAACACAAAGTAATTTCTAAATAACATCTGTTAGAAATTGGGTCTCTAGTTGGCAAAGGTATGCACCCTGTCCAAGTAGGGACCAAAATCCTAGTCATGGTAAGCTAGATACACACTTTAAATTAACCTGGGTTCACCTTCTGGTAGTTTAACACAGAGCAGGCAGCCTTAACTTAAGAGGCATTGTGTAAAGTATTTGTGCAGCACACACACACATAATGAAAACACCACACAAAGACTCCACATAGGATTAGAAAAATAGAGAATATTTTTGTGAATACATCAAGACCAACATTTAAAAAATCCATAAGTAGAACTGGAGTTATATATTTCTAAAGGATAAACCAAAAATAGTGCTTAGAAGTCAATAGTGCAAAAAGGTTAATGCTAGACTGGAGTAAATCCAAAGTTCAGGCCAACCAAGATGGAGTGCCAGCCGGCTATATGACTCATACAGGTCCCACTAACAGAGTACCCCTTCAATGGGGCAGAGTCTCGGTGTTGAAGACTCAAGGCGAGTAGTCATTGCATCGTCACCAGGGCAAAGTCGCTGCTGCAGCAACATCAATGTAGAAAAAGCTACAAACAAACCACTTCTGGGGCCTAAGACTGGAGGGGGCTCCTCAGGCAAGGGAGGACTCACAAATGGCAGAGTCCAGCAGCAGGGTTGTAGATCTTTGATGGCCCTAAGATTTCTGAAACACAAGGCTAGCCAACAAGCCCTTGGAATCACTCTGGGTTCAAGTGAGATCGGTCCAGTTCTTATTCTCAGCAGGGCAAAGATCAGCAGGCAGCATGGCAGCTCAACACAGCAAAGAACTGTCAGTCAAGCAGAGTTGCAATCTTTGTAGCACAGCAGTCCTTACTCCTGGCAGAGTTCTTCACAGGTCCAGTAATGAACTGCCTTGGTAGGATTAGAGCCCCAGTATGTATATCAAAATGGGCCTATGAAGTAGGGGTGACTTCAGAGCAGGCCCCTGAAGTGCATAGGTCCCATTTAATCCCAGCCCTTCCTGCCAGGCTATAAGTAGGGTTGACTTCAGAGCAGGCCCCTGAAGTGCATAGGTCCCATTTAATCCCAGCCCTTCCTGCCAGGCTATCTGTGGGAGTGGGGATAATCAGCCCTTTGTGTGGGAAACAGGACACCGCCCATTCAGGTGTAAGTGTTAATTCCCCTTCTCTCATCCTGCCCAAAATGAACTATCAGAATGCAGATGAGATCTCTATCACACCCACTCTTACTGTGTTTGTGGCTGACTAGAGGGAATTCACAAAGTGTAGCTGTCACCCACCCCAGACGTGTATTGGAGACAGGCTGCAGACACACAGAGCTAAGTTAACAGCACAGAAATATCCACTTTCTGAAAGTGGTATTTATGAAATAGTAATGTGAATTCCAACTTTACCAGCAAAGAGGATTTATCATTACAATTCCAAATATATAAAACATGATGCAGCTACACCTTTCAAATTGGGAATTACAGCTTAAAAGTATATTAAGGAATTCCCAATGTTAGCCTATGAGAGGAGTAGGCCTCACAGTAGTGAAAACTGAATGTAGCTGTTTGTCACTACCAGGATATGAAAACCTTACCAGTAAATGCCCTACCTTTTACTTACACAGCACCCTGCCCTATGGGCTACCTAGGGCTTACCTTAGGAGTGACGTACATGTAATAAAAGGGCGGTTTAAACCTTGGCAAGTAGTTTTAAATGGCAAGTAGAAGTGGGAGTAAACTTTACACACATGTCCTTCAGTGACAGACCTGAGGTAGGTTTGAAAGGCTACTTGTGTGGGTGGCACAATCAGTGCCGTAGGCCCATTAGTAGTATTTAATTTACAGGCCCTAAGTATGTGGTGTACCACTTTATAGGGAACTTACAAGTAAATTAAATATGCCAATCAGGTGTAAACCAACTATACCATGTTTACAGGAAAGAACACATGCACTTTAACACTGGTCAGCAGTGATAAAGTGCTCAGAGTCCTACAGCAAACAAAAGGAGGAATAGAAAGGCAAAATGTTGGGGTGACCCTTCAGAGAAGGCAATTTTCCAACAACTTCACTAATTTGTAAAGTTGATTTTGAGTCAATAGAGCAGAGGACAGCTGAAATTGGCCATACAGTGCCTTAATGTGGGCAAACCTCCAGGTAAGTGAGGGTTCTATTTATCTGTGTATCATTTGCGCATATAGGACAGCCAGGATGTATGCTATTGTGTGTGTGCACTGACTTCCTTACCAATGTGCTTTTGTGGTATTGCTCTCAGGTAAACTTTGAATTTGAGGGTTTTGGTAAAGAAGAAATACAAAAGGGCACTATACACCTTCTGTTGTTATATAGCCATATGTGTTCAGCCTCTGACGCAGTGAAGGAACTTTGGAAGATAGAACAATTAGGGGGTCATTTGCAAAGGCAACACATAAAAAAGTAGAATGACGGTCAGATAATCAGCATACTATTAGTAACTTAAATGAACATTTAGTAATGTTGTCAAGGAGCGTTGATGGTACAATAAATGGCACCACTTATGGTCGAGTCATTTATCTATATGTGGCCAGAATGCTGACACTAATGCACACTATGTATGCTTTAGATCATGTGGTCAAATTTGCTTTCAGATTCACTTTGTGTTATTGGGTAACAGGTTTTCCAGACTTCAGAAAAATGATGAGTATAGAATAGTCAGAGGGAAAGATCAACTTTGATGTACAATATTAAAATAAGCTTTCTCCATGGAAATTAATACATAAGTAAACAACTCCACTTCCATACTCTTCAACCCATCTATCAAACAGGAAGGCTCCTCCGCTAAAGTGGATGATCGTCGCCCCACTACTCTAAGTATAGAGCAAAGTAAAAATAAAATGAAAATAATAGAACGTTATTATCATTTTATTTTTTTATCTGCCTTTAAGCTCCATGTTAGGGCGGGGAGGGCTGGAGTCGCATGATGCCAGCAGAGGGAGGAGTAGTGGGTACACCATAAGTACACATGTTCTCCACCTGCTTTATTGTACAGCCTGGGTAAAGAATATGCACTGCCTCCCAGTCCCTCTCTGAGCGATGAACCACGGTGCTCAAACCAACCACAACGCTGCTGTAAGTCAGCATCGTTTTTTTCATTTTTTTTCTACTCCCCCTGGCTCCCACCCCCCACCACCGTCCCCTACCAGCCATCACTGCTATCAAAGGTAATTTTTCTGAATCATGTTATGTTATGTCGTGTAGCTGCCCCAGCTACGACAAGCGCTTGTCCTTAAAGAGCGCACTGCAAAAAGCAACCTATTCCAAAGTGTAGCAGGAAGCACATTTGCCCACAACCTCATTGTGAGGCAAAGCACCTTCAAGCGCAGTAGTGCTGGGGCTGTGCTATCATGTGTAAGTTGGAAGGCATCATGATATGCCCTGGTGCACTAAAAAAGTCACAATGTATACCAATAGTGTGGCAAACAGCAAGTCTCAAGGTCTTGCAATGAATGGCTGATCCTCCTCTACACGGATTACCTCCGCACTGCAATTCCAATAAAATGTGAGAAATGTAAATATTTTTTTGCTATTAAAAAGGTGTTGAATGATAGAACATGAAAATGAATACAAAAATTAGCCCTAGCTCAAGATAAGTGGGCAGACTTTAATTTGTATGAAATTTGATGTAGCCCTCCTAATGAGGAGTGAAGTGTTCCAGGACACAGCTCTTCTCCCTGGGTGCTCGGAATCAGATTCAGAAGTAAAACAAGTTCAGATCTGGAGTCTTCCAATTAGCTAAATGTGCCAATGTTGGTGTTAATTTGCGCCCATGTTTCGCCGGTGCTCAGCGACACGCTTATTTCTTAAAATCGTCACATATTTATAACAGTCTATCACATGTCTGTCCGGTCTGTCTGTGCCTGCCAACAGAGTGTTTAACTGTTCAGCTACAGCAAAAGGACAAAATACCAGCTCGCCCGGACCAGTATTATAGCTCTGCGCAGTCTGCAGTGACAGTAGGTCATAGAAGCCTATTGAGAAATATCTTTGTCCCTGGCACTTATATTTTTTTTAACAATTTAAGGACTGGCTAATATTATCAGTCAAATTAGGTCATGCGCATCCACACTTCTACTGAAGTAGGCTACGGCCATGTTCTAAATTATCCCTAGCACAGCAATGTACTGTCTCTACATGATTAGTAAAGAGGAAGAAAAGATAATGAGGACAATGATGTAAAAAGAAAGAACACGATCGAAAGGTAACTAAAAAAAGAAACTGAAGGACCACTTCAGGTAAGGGAGGCTACTTGCTGGCGTGATGAACTTAACAGAAAAACCTGTACTTCGTCCAAGCAAATTGCGATTCTCCTATTAACATGGCCAGAGAATCTGGATTTCATTAAAGACACGGAGGCTAACATTATGCATTATCTTTTAATGCACTCACAAGCAGCCGCAGTACATCATAAACAAATAGTTCTAGAATGGAATGAACAAGAGGTATGAAAGGCATGAGCACTAAGGAAACAGCTTCTTTTAAATGTGGACCAAAAAGGAAAGTTCCAAGGGATCATCATCAATAAGTTCTTGAGAAAGGAGAGTCCATCGAAATCGAAATGGAGAGACGAAGATAAGAAATGGTGAATAAATGAAAATGCTTGAATAATGCTTCAAATTCCTTAAGTTGAAGTATCTGAAAAGAAAAGGAACAAGTTAGCAATTGAGATAAAATAACACTGAAAAATCAGAGCATGTTAGAATAAAGTCAAAAGGAAATACGATAACAATCGGTAATAAATACGATAACAATCAGTAGTAAAGATTCGGAGAAAAAATATTAAAGAAAGAGAGAAAACCGTCCGAGGGAGGGACGGGTGGGATAATTTTAGCCTCCGTGTCTTTAATGAAATCCAGATTCTCTGGTCATGTTAATAGGAGAATCGCAATTTCATTACAAGACCGGAGGCTACATTATACATGTTGGTAGCTGTGTAGGACAACATCAGACATGTGCTCAATAGGTTTACAGTAATGTCGAGCAAATGTGGATGCATTGTACCAATCCGCAGCTTTAAGGATATCCTCCAACTTACGACCAGACCAGAACGACTTACTCGCCATAGCAACTCTGAGAGAGTGGGCTTGGAGTTTAGATAAATCAACACCAGCTAGCTTCATAGCGCACTTGATCCATCTTGCAATAGAGGCAGAGGAAGTGGGTTTGAAAGGTTTGACAAAGGAAATAAGGAGTTGATTAGCACCACTAGGGCGAACATCATTCATTCTGTTGTCATACTCCTTCATGCAGTCTACAACACAAAGTTTTTTACACATGTCAAAATGAGGATAGAAGATAGAGTCCGACATGGTTTTTGTTCTTCTAAATATTTTGAATTTAACGGCAAACATATCATAAGATATAAGATCTATAAGATATATCAAGACATTTAAAATTGGAAACCCTACGGCATGACATTAGGGATAAGAGAGTTGCAAGTTTAATGGAAAAACATTTCCTATTAAGTAAACAATTATCAGGCCAAGATGAAAAGAGATCTAAAATAGCTTTGATGTCCCTCATGGATTGGTATTTGGGTCTAGGAGGCCTTTTAAGCCTAATACTCTTCATAACTCTACAAACAATAACATTCTTACCTACCGTTTTACCGTTGATGAGAGAGTGTCTGGCGGAG
Organism: Lissotriton helveticus; assembly: GCF_964261635.1. Classification (NCBI taxonomy): domain Eukaryota; kingdom Metazoa; phylum Chordata; class Amphibia; order Caudata; family Salamandridae; genus Lissotriton; species Lissotriton helveticus. The sequence goes on along the minus strand of NC_136068.1, from coordinate 868,793,374 downwards.
ATTGCTGATCTATAACAATTAATAGATCTATAGGAAAGGCCCAAATCAAATTGTTTGACAAGAAAAGTAACTATGAATATGATAGGGGCCTCCACGGGATCCAAGTCCCTTTCCAGGCACCAACAAAACCATTTTCTTCAAATGTTGTTGTATCTATAGTGTGTTCCTGGAGCCCAAGACTCTTTGAGGAGACGTGCAGCTGACGTCGAAAGGCCAGAGAGTTCATTGGATCTCCTGACACTCTCCAGGCAAGAAGGTTCAAATTCCCTGAAAGGATTAGGTAGTGATCTTGTTCGTGTGCGTTTGTAACCAGACCCTTGACCGCAGGAATGAGGAACGGAATGCTGCAAGCAAGTTCTAGAGTTGTCGGAAACCAGGCCTGAGAAGGACAGAAGGCGGTTATTAGGACTAGGGAGCATTGCTCTTGTCTGACTTTCTGAAGAACGCTCTGAATCATCGCGAAGTGGGGAAAGGCGTAACCCCGAAGGTCCGACCAGACTTGGAGAAAGGCTTTCACGCAAGAGCGTCCGGATCGGGCATCCAGCTGAAGTATTTTTCCAACTGGAAGGTTAACCTGCTCGCAAAAATGTCCCCCATCCAGTGGTCCCCAGAATTGATTTTAAGCGTTGAAGACATTTGGGTTGAGTTTCCAATTGCTGAAGTCCAGGAGGAATCTCAAATTCCAATCCACGGAAAAATTTGACTTCCAGGGAAGGTATTCTGCTCTCAGAGCGATTGTGTGCTCGAGGCAAAACATCCAGAGTCTCTTGGCTAAGTCGGAGAGGTTTGCAGGTTTTGTCCCTCCTAAACGGTTGATGTAAGAAACTGCGGAGATGTTGTCCATCTTCAAGATAACAGATCTCCCTTGAAGGGAGTGTTTGAAGCTCATAAGAGCATAAAGGCCTGCTGTAAGCTCCAAATAATTTATGTGATGAGATGTTTCTGCAAGAGACCATACACCACCGGTGTTTTGGTCTCAGATCCAATTTGACCAACCAGTCTTTTTCTAGAAGTAGGTCTCTCAGGAGGTGGATCCCCTACATTTTGAAATGCCTGTAGACAAGAAACTTGTTTAGATCTCGAAGGTTTATGCCTGGTCTCCAACCTTTTTCTTTTTTCTGAACGAGAAAGAGGGTGCTTACAAATTTCCTTAAACTCCAAGGAACTTCTACAATCGTGTCCTTTAGAAGCATGGAGGAGATTTCTTCTTCTACAATCTTTTGATACTCGTCTGAAAGAGTTAGGACTCTTGGGAGAGATGTTTGTGTAGGAATTTCGATAAAATCTATCCTGAAACCCCAAACAGTTTCCAAGACCCAGGGGTCTTGAGTCAAGCTTTCCCAAACCTTGTATAACAGTTGAAGTCTTCCTCCAACTTTTGGAGGAAAAGCAGAAGGGATAAAAGGAGTACTTACTTGAATAGGAGTACTTACTTTGAGTATTAGGAGTGGCGCGGGATCTGGAACCTCTGAAGCGTGAGACCCTTCCTCTTTGGGGGAAGAATTGAGGGTTGGATTGGTAGTTGGATTGTTAGAAGCCTCTTCCAGAGCCCCTGAACCTGGTAAAGGGCCTTTGGTAGTTTCGGCCAGAAGAAAGGCCCCTTCTTCCGGCCCGGGCAAAAAGGTTTGAATAAAAAATACGCTTCATGTTGTTTTGGGCCTTATCCAGGGCGGTGACGGATGATACATATTTGCCAATAGACTTAATCATGTTTTCGCCGAAAAGGAGGCCTTTAGGGTTTAAGGAAGGTTCTTCTTCAGCCATGTCGCCCAATTTTGGATTAATTTTAGTGAGAAGGGCTCTCCTTCTTTCGGTATTAAGGTTGGAGTTAGCATTGCAGAGGAGCACTAACGCTCTTTGGCTCCAGCCTCTGATCATGTCAGTGTCCAGAGGGATATCATTGATATGAGAATCTTCTGCAGTGTCTAAGATTTTTGAAAGGGGACCTAGGATGTCAAGGAGGTGATCCTGGCATCCTTTAAGGCACTTCTCGATACCCTTTCTGGGGTCCTTTCCCAGTTTAAACAAAAATGTAATTAAGTCAGGGTCTAGATTAGGGGTCTGGCAGACCTTATCTTGGATAGATGTACGAGGACATTCAGACCTTAGGGTATTCCGAGTCTGCCTTTCCAGGATATTCCTGAGCCATTTCTTAATAAATTTCGTCACATGATCTTGGGAAAACCCGTCTGAGCTCCTGGGATGAGAAATATTAAGTGGTGAGAACATCTCTTCTCCGAAAGGGTCGAGGACGATATCTTTAGATGAAGATGGGGAGACATCATTAAACTCTTTATTGAAATCAGCGTCCTCATCACTGTCCAAATCAAGGACAAATTCATATGAAGGGTCAGGTAAGACATCCTCAATCCCTGAATCAGAGTCTGTAATATATTGAGCACACCGGTCTTTTGTGCCGCTAGGGAAACCCATGTAAGATGTGCCGCGGGGGATACCATAATAGTTTGTGCCTCTAGGGACACCGGAGTAAATTGTGCCGCTAGGGACACCGTTCAAATTTGAGGTGCGGGGACCTCCTTTCAAAAATTAGGTGCTACGACCTCCTAAGTCTTTTGAGGTGCTATGACCTCCCATGGTGCTCTTCGTATAAGGCTCGGAATAATTACATTGTTTTTGCTTTTTTACCCTGGTTAGTAAGAGGTGGGTCGTTTAGCGAAGATGGCCCATCAGGGATTTCGTCATGAGAGGGGAGGGGTCTTTTAGAAGATATAGGCTCTTTAAAAGTATCTAAAATACAGGATCTCATTTCTTTTTTAAGAAACTTTTTTAATGATTCATTGTTGTAATTAGGGGAAGAGGCTGCAGCATCCTCATCTGAATTGATGTCAGACATTATGCTAATAGGATAAATATATTGAAAAGGATGAATCTTATAAAACTGACTGTCTCCTTCTTGGTTTTCTAAAACTATGTGTCCTTTCCCCCTTTTTTTGCCAGATAAATGAAAGAGTAAAGCTCCTATAACGAAATTAGTCTCAAAAACAGTCTCCGGTGGCAGCTGATAACTGACAAGTCTGAGCGCTTGAGAACAGCTGCCACCGGAGTAAATTAGAGGAATGACCCTTAGGGGTAGCCCCGCATTGCACTGCTGTTGCTAATGAGCGTTCCTCGAAAGACACGCTCGAGCAGAAGGGGAAGTAAGAAACTAAAAAAGCGGGCGCAATTGTAAAAGGATTAAAAGAAGACTCCCTGGTGTGCGATTAAAGTCTGAAGAGAGATCGGAGCGTACAGAGACCCTCAGATGTGAGATCGCTGATGTGCGATCATCGCGGTGATAGAGCGCGATGAAAAGGCGATCTCCGTGATAATGGAGAAGGGGGTGACTGACTCAGCCTAAACTCGGTAAAAGCGAACCATCAATATGAAAAGATCGTGGAGGGGGGGATTGAAGACCATAAATTGGAGTTCAAGAGGGTGGAAGGAGTGGAAATAGAGGGGAAACAAGCCTCGTCAAACAATGGTACTGTAGAAGGTACAAGTAATAAATAGACACATTTGATAATCTATCATTAAATAAAAACATTTGAAATAGTAATACAAGGAGACTTATCTGCTTGCGAGCCGCATTTAAAAGAGGCTGTTTCCTTAGTGCTCATGCCTTTCATACCTCTGGTTCATTCCATTCTAGAACTATTCGTTTATGATGTACTGCGGCTGCTTGTGAGTGCATTAAAAGATCATGCATAATGTAGCCTCAGGTCTTGTAATGAAATCAGAGTACAAGATTTCAAGATATCCATGCCTAAACCCATGGGTACTCACAAACATTTCCCGGGGGTCCATAAAGTTTGGTCTGTGATGGGACCAAGGGCCGCATTGATGTCTGCAGGGTGGTAGTCGGAGGTGGGAGGGAGAAGGGAATTGGTGGTAAGGTAGGTGTAGGGGAAGCTAAGCATATACATCTAGTTGCTGAATTATGAAAACAGAAAGCCTTGGATTAAACCCAGTTTAACATCGTTTTGTGTTTGTTTGTGTTGAGTCCAGTAAATAGCAGCTCAGTGTTTCAATTAACGAGCAGGTCGCATGTAAAGGTCATGAGGGCCGTATGCGGCCCCTGAGCCATACTTTGAGTATCACTGCCTTAACCGCAGATCACAGTAAGTGAGAGTACTATGCCAGTTAAGCGATTGCACCCATGCAATCATAGGATAACACTGGAGACAAAAAAGTTGCACTCAATTTTACCTTTTCTATGCATAGGGTTTAATTTGAGCCAGTGGTTGCCGGTGGGGCCCACTGACACTCATTTGTTGTCATCTGACATGTCCCGAGAACAACAAACGGAAGCAAACAAAGGGGAAAGAAGAAGAAAGAGAAAGACTGAAAAAGCGTCACAAACGGAGAAAGCAGGAACCTGCAAGAATGAGATAACAGGGCAGGGAGTGTCTCTGGTAGTCATTAAAGAGGCATGAGGTGGATCATTGGTTTAATATAGGCCCCTGCAGCCCCCCCGGGTGCGTGGGGCCCCCTCAGCACATATCTCTGGACTGAGGGCTCCAGATTGAGTATGGTGGGGGGCTCCAGGTACATTGCAGGGTGTCCCTCTCAAATATTGTTACGCCACTGAGGTGGGTTCCAGACTACCCAGTCTTGGTATTCGGCGCACCAGCACAAGCCGTGGGCTTCTGCACAGAGTTTTGAGCACCAGTGCTTACTCGTCTGCAAATTGAGCTCACTTAAACGCCATATCAAAAACATAGCATCTAATGAATATGCCTATTAACTGCAATGAGTTTTGTGCGACATTAAAAACAATTCTGCCACTGATAGCAGTAATGGGAGTGATCTCCATTTTAAAAAGCATTGAAAAAGCCAGCAGGTCTCAACTGTGAATTCTCATGGCTTCGGCAAGAATTCTTTGCTCTTCTGGACACTGTAAGAGGGAGGAAATAGATAGGAAAGCCATTGAATCAGGAGTGCCGATGTGAGATAAACAGCAGAGCCGTCCAGTCAGGAGCAAGGGGCTGACCCGAAACTCGCTCTGAGTACATGTAATACATTGAAAACAATTGGTCTTGCCAACATCTAATAATGCACGAGCACATATGTAAACCAGTGATAATTGTTGTGCCGAATAAAGTCACTAAACAATAAGGGAACTCAAACACAGGTGTACTGACTGACACGGAATGAGCAGCGAGCATTTGTGTGTTGAATTATGTAAATAACATGCAAATGATTAATAAAAGCGTCACACAAATTACTTGCTGTCTTTCACGATCCTTGTACAATATGGTTCTTCGAAAGGAAGGGATATACTAGATAGCATTCTCCCCTTTTACAGGTGCGCTACTCCCAGCTACCCCAGAGTTCCTTCAAACTCACAACTCAATATCACACAACATTTATGGATTGCAAATATGGCATAATGTTAAACAACCGAAAAATAGATTCACTGACATGTCCTTACAGAGATATCCATTTTCGACTTCCCTGTTTGTCTCTATGAAAGTACGGAGGTCATGGACCTTTGCGTTTCAACGCATTTCCTACAGAGACAGAATGAACAGAACTTTTTGATATATTAGGCCCTTGAAGTGAAAGACAGCTTTGATTTTACTGCAGAGTGGCAGCGCTGTTTCCATGTATTAGTCAATTTAAGCAAGACCTATAGCACTGTACATTAGTGAAAATATACGCATGTATTCACCTTTATACAATCGTATAGAAATTTTGAATCTACAGATAGCTAAAAGGCAGAGCATAGCCGCACCTGGGGCTGGTTTTGCAAACGTAGTGTTATGATCAAAACCAAGTCCTTATCAGCAACAGATATGTCTCCTCACTAGCAGCAGACAATGCCAACCACGCGTGTGCATTTGATGTATGTAGAGAGAGAAAGAGCTGACATGGAAACATGACTCCTACTCGAGAATTATGTCACAGATGAAATGATCAAAGCTCTGTACTCGTCATACGGCAGTACGATAGGGTCCACACTAAACCCTAGGTCATAACCTATCTACTTACCTACTTTTGATGTCATGACCATTAATTCACTTGTCTCTCCTGAGCCAGAAAGTATCACGAGCTTTAACCAGTACAAATTGGGCTGTTAAACGCTTTCAACTTCTCACAAGATGGCAGATGGGGAATACAGCCTCTCTTCCTAGGATGACTCACCAACAGATTACTGGGCTAGTAAACAAAATTACCCCAGTGACCCATAATTTGGGGGTCATGTGTGGCAGGGGGAAAAGGTGTGAAGTCTCAAGGGCAGGAGCTTGAAAAGCAGATTCTGACAGTCAGTTTTCACATAAATTAAAACAAAATCTGCTGCAAAGAAGTTGGCAACTTGGACAAATGTGGCAGTGAATCAGTTCTAGCTTGCTTTATTGATCACAAAAAGTATGTATATTAAAATATCTTACAGTGTTAAGACACCTGCTGCAGAGATCTTTGTGTGCCCAGGAATTTTGAGATTATTAAAGCAGTAAGATAGCTCTGGTGGTTAATGCATTTCTGAGAGAGTTCTGTGCTTTCTCCAGTCACAGTTTAAAAAGTAGCATAGAGTTTTAATGTGCCGGCTGGAAAACATATAGCGCAACATATAGCTCTCGGATTTGTATTAATATTTATAAGTAAGTGGGATACTGCTTTTGTTACTTCCAGTTCATACGTTTCTAGCCTTCTAATGTAACACAGAGATTAATTTACCAGGGATGCATGACGGTACGACGCGGGCTATTACCACGCGTACCGTTACAATGCGTGTTTTACAACGCAAGTCGTTACCACGACTTGCGCTGTAGAGTGCGGACTTAGGAATAGTTTAATTCACTATTCCAAACCCAGTCCCCGTGGATAGTAGGGAAGGTGTTGGAATAGTAAATTAACTATTCCTTGTCCTTGAGCGCCCTCCAGCGCAAGTCGTGGCTACGACTTGCGTTGTAAGAGACGCGTCGTAATGGTAGCGCGGGGTAACATCTGCGTCGTAAAGGATGTTCCCCATTTACCAACATCAAGCTACATGCAAACTTCATTTCTTGGGTTTAGTTCTATATTGTTTTTTTCTCAATCTGTTATTGTTCTAAGTTTGCAAAAAGTGTTCATTTAGGAAGTAATAAAGTCATGTTAGCACAGACAACCCCAATCAGTGTGGTACATTTTATATCCAGTCTTTGTTTTTTCCCCCAACCATACACTCTTAACATATAATGTCTACAAGTATGGATGATAATGTGATTCCTACACCTTATATTCCTCATTGATTTATATAATATTTCCTGCACATTGATTTACACACTTGTATATTTATTGTGTCTGTGTGTGATGTAAAGTGCTGTGAGACCCTAAGTTAGGGTGAATTACACCAGAAAAGAATTAAACAAAAAATAAATTAGTAAGAGCAAGTTAAATAGTTATTTGTGCAATTAGTCATCCAGACAAATACATGTGCTATTGTACAGTGCAAGATCAAAAAACATTGGTTCTTATTAGAAATGCAACTGGTTACAAGATGCAAGGACAAGCAGCTCAATAGCAAGATACAATGGGAGTGTTCGAGGATATAGTATGGAGAAAAAAAAAGTTGTCATATATTGATTGTGTTAAGAATTATCTGTATTTTTCTTAAATGCAAATATGTGAAGTATCCCACATGAACAACTGAACTAAAAACAAACAATAAAGGGCAATATATTTATTCAGACAGTACAAAAAAAGAAATATAAGTTTCTAAACTGTGACAAGAGACCACATGACTAAATCATCAAAATGCAAGTGAGCCCTTTTATCAATCAAAGGGTCGGATAATTGGTTTGTTTGCATGTGTCGATGACGTTTCAACCTTCTTTGACATATGGGGTCTATTCAGGACTAAAGGATAATGGATACTCCTGATGGAATCCTAATTAATTCACAAAGAGGACACATCCCCAGAGTGTAAAGTAAAGGGGAAGGGCAACCTGGGCAGGAATCCCAAGGAAATGGAAGTGCATCACAAGCAATTGCTCGGATTGGATTGGGTTGGCTGACATGTACACAGGGGCAAGGCTGGATCTCAGCAGCTTTCCCTGACTCCATGGGATTAATTTCTGCCACACAGCTCTTGTGCCTCTCTTCATCGCCAGCTCATTTCTGCACCAATCGTTGTGTCCGGTTGTTCCAGTCCAAACACTCACTTGTGATACACTTCGATCTTCTTGGGGTTCCCGCCTTTAAGAAAGATACAGATAGTTCTTAACACAATTAATGTATGCCTGCTTCTTCCTCGAACAATCCCATTGTACCTTGCAATTGAGCTTGTCCTTGCAGATTGTATCCAGTTGCATTTCTAATAAGAGCTGTGTCTTTTTGACACTGTTTAATTCCCTGCTTCTTATTGAGTAGGGTTGGCTTTTGTTTTTGTTAGAATTCTTACAGTGCAAGCACATCTCCTACCAAGGGGAGTTGAACAAACTGAAAAACTTGCCTCCACATCATAGTTACTACAGTGCTTGGCAGGTGATAAGCTCTGTGCCTTTGTTTCCTTCCATTCCATGGGCATATAGGTGTTAGGTTACGGAGGGCTCCCAGCCAGAATGATACTTGAACAAAAGAAGGGCTGATGGTCCTTTAAATCATACCATTGTTTTGGGCCTGCAGGTTGCTGCTTCGAGCGAATGGAAAGCAGACAACTTGCTGGCAGGGCTGAACTGTGTCCCATGTCAGAATATGACACCAGGGAAAATTCAACATTTTTCCTTGGGCCGGCCGAATCCCAGATATGGCCCAGAAATAACTTCTAGAACCAGGATCCAACATGAGCACCCTACTTTCCAGCAGTGCCTAATATGAGAAAAACAAATGTCAACAATGACTGCCAGAACCAGGATCCGGCAGGATCCATCTACTTTCCCGCACTTCCGAATATGAGAAAAACAAATGCAGCTCAAAAGGGATGCATTCGGCAGGAATCACAAAGAAACAGTCATCCTCTACACAGAGAGCCACATCATTCTATGCGTCGCTCTTCCCTGTACAGGAAGAGAGAAGAGAAAGAGTGGCCCATCAAAAAAAAAGAAAAGTTCAGCAAGGAGAGAGGGAGAAGGGGAAGGTTGTTCGGCTGGGAATTCACAGCAGTACAAACTGGTGCAAAGCACACATCGATGATTGGTCCAAGACTAAAAGTCCTAAGATTGCCAGCCTAATCTGCAGAAGATGTAGAATGGAGAGATCCACCATTCTCTCTGTAAGTTCCAAACATTCCCCTGAGATCACTGTCATAACAACTTACACAAACTCTAACGTCCTTGCCATTTCATGCCCTTGACATGCTTTCACAGGTTCACAGACTTCACCACTCATTCCAGGCTCAGAAACTCATTTGCATGTAGTTCTTACAACTACCCTAAGCATAACACAGCATATACGAAAACCACAATCTCCGACTGGCGTGCAGACAGAGGGGGTGAGCCGCTTGCAAAGAAACACAGCAAAAACATGAGTCATCATAGATGCAGATCTTACTTCTCCCTTCACCACTATTCCATCAAGAAAATGGCCCCAAACATTCATGTGTCAAAATTGGGGGTAAATTAGCTGCACCTAGTGTGGTGTCTTGCGTATTATAGAGAGCGGGACCCCTTTTGTTCCGGACAGACTCTGTCGTCTAGTGACGTAAGTGATTGGGTGTGGTTGATAAAACTCATGACGCAGTACGTATCAGTTAACGGTCACACTGTAGAGAATAAAGACATGTAATACCGAGCTCCATGTGTGACGTAATTTATTCACATGCTACCGGGCTGGGGAGGACGCTACACTTATTAATATGGAAATAGACAAAATAAGTGCCGGTCTAATCATTTTCAAAATGAAAGCTAGCAAATTTCAATTTGACCTTTAGGATTGGAGCAGAATTACAATAGAAAGGCTAGTATCCAATATGCACATATTAAGCCCTGACATTGCAGACTCGTAGAAAATGTAACACAATTTTGTACCAAAAATGACATTTTTTAAGACAAGTCTAGGGAAAATTGTGGCTAAATGAGGATTTCGTATTACATTAGTGCCTAGCACAGCTACCATCAATCTTCGTAGGTGTCAGAGACGACCTCAATACATCTCACCTGCATTATGCGTGAACTCTGGATTTTCTTTTCCAAATGTAATCACTGTTTTCTGGGTCTGTCGCCCTTCCTTAAATGCAAAGTGTCACATTTTAAGTGGCCTAGACAGCGACCCTGAAGACCATTTTGAGAGAAAAGGGCATTTATGTTGCATCTGTCACACAGAAGACACGTCTTGGCATTGCCCAACAAATCACTTAGTTTAGCAATGCCAAGCTTTAGAGAATAAAACACGAAATGCATTTGTACGGCCTCAAAATATCCCCGTTAAACCTGATTGGCTGTTGGCGCCTAATGTTTCATTTTCCATTAGCGCTTGCCTAATCGGTAATTGATGACCCCCTGTAATCACGCGCAGGAATTCATGACAGTCACTTGGAGTGTAATTTTCTGAAATGATTAAACAGACTTGACATCTCTCCTGCACACAATGCACAGTGCGTTTTACATGTTGTAATTACACCTAGCACCTGACGATGCCTTTGTTGAAGCACTTTCTTATGGGAAAGAGGGAGTCTTACTAATGATTTAATGAAATGCTTTTAGAAACATTACAAACGGATAGTGCAGAATTATAAAAAGCTCTGCCGAGTGACTGGAGCCGAGATGAATGCTTTGTTCATCGCGCGCGAAGGAAGGCGCGAGGCCTCCCTGTCGGGCTTATTGTGGAAAAAGGCGACAGCGGCGTTCCGTAGCTGGCGGTATGACATCTCAATCAATGAGCGTTCCTTAGCTGGTGGCAGGACATCTCAACCAATAACAGACCAGAAAACCAGCTCTCTGACCTCTGATGTGTGTTTGCATATTGTGTTGGATAGGATTTTGGGATGCCTCTCCCTGTCATGATTTCGATGCCCGTGACGTCCTTTAACATATCCTTTAAAGGAATGTGTCATTGCTAATATATGTCGCATTTAATATAAATATTGACTCCATTTATAAGTGTTTGCATTTGTGGTTGCATTTCTGAACTGGGGTTCAGAGACATTTGACTCATTTTGGATTGCTGTAAATGTTCCAAGTATTAATTCAGTAATAGAACAAGACTTCCTGTTCTCCCACCCAAAAAAACTATTAGGTGCTTTAGTGGATATCAGTAGCGGCTCTCAATACTCGCGGGTGGAAGGGCGGGGAGGTAGGGTCACGTGGGGGTTACCGCGGGTGGGGGGGCGTTAAAATAAAAATAAAAGAAGAGAACTTACATGACCGGGTCTCGCCCTGCCTCTGCTCAGGCATGCTCTGCCCCCTCCTGCAAGCCAATCACAACGCTGCAATGTGCAATGGCAGCGTTGTGATTGGTGCAAAGTCGCGGACGGGGCCCAGCCTGGCACCAGTAGGAAGGCCATTTTCTCTATGTAAGCTGCATGCAGCTTACATAGAGAAAATGTAGAGTGCGCATGACTGCTTTGGTCGAAACAGTCAGGGTACTCATAGTAGTGCAAAACACTCCTCCCCGAACCGCCCACACGCCCACCCCCAACCAGGCATACCCCTGTCTTCTGATTTCTCGCAGCGCGAGAAGCAGAAACATAAAAATGGTATTAAAAATACCATTTTATGTTTCTGCTTCTCGCACTGCGAGATAGCAGTGGGGCCAGGCCCGGACTGGCAGTTGCGGGCACCGGGCAATCCCCCGGTGCGCCGCAAGGGTGGGTGCCGGTTTTGGGCCCTGGGGGCCGTTTTTGTTACAGGGCCGTTTTTGCAGCATAGCTGCAAAATCGGCCCTGTAACAAAATCGTCCAAAAACCGGCCCCGGCAAAGAGCTCGGTCGCACCCCCAGGGGGCCGGCCGAGCACTTTGCCAGGGCCGGTTTTGGTTCTCAGTCCGGCCCTGAGTGGGGCGGCGCTCCTCCGCCCTAATGGAGGAGCCACCCCTGGAAGACATATCCATCATTAATTATCGTATGTACTTGGACTGCAGTCAGTAAGACTATCTTTATTCGCTTTGGCAAAGTAAATCATGAAAGTACCATGAAAGCAATTCGGTATCATCGATAAATTCATTTTCAATTATTAAAATGAAATTTCAAAAATGAGCATAAAACATCCTCGATAAAACCAAGATAAATAAATAAGATACGTTAAAATGATCTAATAATTGCAGATACAATAGGGCTGGTATTGCTTGCTTTAAAATTCAGAGGCAAAAGAAGAGAACGAATATGCTTGTTTTGTAGGCCGGCCCATTTTGGACAAATAAAAATAATATGTAAAGTGTCTAGTGCAGAGGCCATGTCACATGAACAAGGGGGAGGGAGGTCTAACTGCTTGTGCCACCCCACTAATAATTGTGGGAACACGTTAAAAAAAAATGTTAAAAGTCTTCTGTGCATTATCAGCATGTCTAGCGTTAAATACAATTCTATTCTACTCATAGAGTTCAGCATCACATATTGCATACACAACTCATGTGTGAGCATATGCCTATTTATTCTTGGACTCCCTCTTCAGTTGGCTTTTGCCCAGTTCTCTCAAAGTTGTTTTTCTATAACTCAGCCATGGTATATATTAATAGTAATCCATTCTCATACAGTCTCTTAAGATCTTCGTATTGAACTCTAGTTCACTTTTAAGCCATATGGATATCCATAAGTATGGAGCGAATTCGTATGTAATCTGCAATGAAACCTGCACCCAACTCTTCATTCACTATCTCTGCGGGTACACTCTAGAGCAGAGGTCTTCAAACTGTGGGGGGCGGCCCCCGGTTGGAGGGGGCATGGATGGTTTCCCAGGGGGGCACAAATACCTCTGCAGATGCATGTAAATGAAGATGGCCTGCAAGTGTGGCGATCTTTATTTGCTGCATTTCCACAATGTTTTAATTTATTCCAGAGTACAGTGAGGGCAGGGGTAATTAAATCTGCTGGCAGGGTCAAGAAGGTTGCTTAAAAATAAATCTAGTGAGCACGAGGAACAGTGTACGCAGCGCACACCACTTATCAAGTCATCCCCGATGGCTCTGAGGTGCACAGAATTTATTGCGGGCGTGTGCGGTGGTTCAGTCAAAGGCCTCCGCCATGGTAACACCGTAATGCATACCATTGTATACATTGTATTACCAGTTGAGGACCATATAGGAGTGACCGGAATTGCAAGCTGTTAGGACAGAATGCTGAGCTGTGTCAGTCAAGCTATGAACACAGAAATGTGATATACAGAAGCCCCTCGATACAGGGTTCAGGCACCACTGAAACAGCTAAACAGTTCAAATGGGGATTATCACTGGCGTCATTTGTATACAAGGAGGAGCCACATGCAAGCGGGCGCTGCTGCCTGGTAGTTTCTGTGAGGTTTTCGCATTTTATACACACTAGAACCGATGTAAGTAAGTGGTTTGTGTTTTCACAGTAAAGGTCTGGCATTTGGAAAAGTTAATGCTATTGGCTTCATAAATTGTAATGTTCGTTGTTTACTTTTTGGGTCTGTAGTGCAGTGATTGTTTAAGGAAAAAAGTGCACATGATTCTATATTATTAGAATTAGCTGGGACGTTAAGGAGTTGGGGGGTGGAGGGCTATGAAGACAGGAAGATGAGGAAGGTGGACAGAGGTTTAGGTGGAAAAAGATGAGGCATATGGTAGAATAGTAAAATGAATTGAACATGCTAAGGATGGAAAAGGCAAATAGAAAATTGCAAGAGGTAATGGAAATAAAAACTGGTAGATGGTTGGTAGGTATGTCAGATGTACACTAGGAGAGCAACAGGGGAAGCCTACTCCTGTACATGTGTGTTTCTCATAAGGAACAACTTCAAGAAATCATCTTTAGTAGTCTACTGCCCTTAATGGCCCCATGTTGTTAGTTTCAATGTTCCCATGCTGTTAGTTTGCTTGTTAAAGTTGCAGACGTCAAAATAGGTTGTTTTCTTTTCCTTGTGGTTCTGTTTCAGTGGGGACACTTTGCTAATTTTTTATTATGTTCAGTGAATCGAGTGTTTCATGTGTCTGTTATTGTGCATTAAGGAAATTGATAAATTTTCTCAAAAGCACATATGGTGGAGATATTCGTGACTCATTGTGGACAGCCTTAATTGCATGTGGTGGCTAATTAGGTCTTAGAGAATTTGAATTTTTTCTGAATGGTACCTAGGAGTGCCATTGTTTTGTTAGAGTACTAGTGCCTACTGAGGCACAAGTATTGTAAATATGGTTTATTTAGCTCTGTGATTGATTGTTCGTGGGGCAGGGTGCCTGCCCCTGAACATAGCCACGTCCCTCCCGCTCCCCCAATCTATACATAAAGTTTTGGAGGGGCCGCAACCTCAAAACGTTTTGCTTAAGGGGGCTCAGAGCAAAAAAGTTTGAAAATCTCTGCTCTAGGGAATCCACAACATTCTTCTGAAGAGTTTATTTTGAGCTACTTGTATCAGGTGACAAGACTTTTATCCCCAGATTTCCACCCTAAAAGACACAGTTGGTACACATTTCATATGATATAGATATAATAAAGACTTGATATACTTTCGGTTGCCCTCTTAAAAGATTCAATGTGTGATCTCATCAAGGGATCCCAAGTTTATTTTGTTATCCAGCAAGATGACAAGGTAACACAATTTATCCACATTTCCAATACGATGATCTTTAATTGAATATGTTTTCTTTTTGGCATTTTTCAGACCTAGTGTCATGGTGCAAGACTTGGTGTAATTCATTTTCAGACCCAAATTTTTCAAAAAATCGATCCAATAGAAAATATAAGCCATTAGCTGTACAAGCTGTAAGGACAACATCGTCCATGTACAGTAAAGGTTAAACTACTCTATTTCCTACCGTCTGTACATCTTTGCAATGTCCTCCTGAAAACTGATCTAATCGGTTAAGATAAATAATAAAAAGCATGGGAGCCAATATGAATCCCTGCTGGACCCACCTCCTTAGTTGACAGTGCATAGTGCATTCTCCCATTGGCCCAAATCCTACAGAGGATGCAAGCACTGAGTGGTAACCATGCAAAAAAGCCAAGAGACCATCATTCACATATGAAGGCCAAGTGAATGCTTTCCCTTCTAGCAACTGGATATTTGGTAATTAATAAATAAAGATTAAGATTTTGTTTCACTGTTCTTCATCCTGGTCTAAAACCATATTGAGTTCCCAACATGATTTTCTTGCTGTTTGCCCATTCCATTTGTCGAATTAGCAGGAGCCTACCCAGAACTTTCACTTTGGCTTCTATCAACGAGATTGGTCAACAACACACTGGGTCCGCTCGATTCCCTTCTTTTAAAATTAGGACAATAACTGACTGCTTTAAGGATGTGGTAATGTGGCCTCATGCTACTACATTTAGATGTTGAGTGATTAGTGGGACCCAGAGGTGAGCACATGAATTTAAAATGTCCCTAGTTACCCCATCTAGGCCAGGCCCCCCTCCCTGGTGTAAGTGCTGCTACATCTTCCCTCACCTCCTCCAAATCAAATTGTAATGTTGTCTTTCTATCATAAGGTGCAAAAGGGTGGGATTACTATTGCTCACATAAATGTGTTCAAAGAGAGTGACCCATTTCTGCGATGGTATAGTTTGGCCCATATCCGGGGCTGCTTCCTCTTTTAAAGGTGTCTGGTTCGCTACTTTCCAGAAGGCTGAACTATCTCTAGAGCTACAGGCCTCCTTCAGCTCTTCCCAGACTTTTCTCTGGAGGACACTATTTTGATTCCTGCACACTTGAGCATAAATCACCATTTAGGGCTGCATCTATCTAACCTTATACTTTTTCTAGTAAGGGAAGTCTGAATCTCTTTAAATATGTTAGAGAATGAGTCCACAATAGCTTGATCAGGGGATTCGATCCACAGGCACATCTCAAAATCAGGACTACACATTTGTACCAAATTCCTCATGAAATCCTCTGGGGTAATCTTACCCCATCCAATTTGTCTGCCTTGCTCCTTAGATTAGAGAGATTCTGTATATGTATTAGTAATCTTATCCCTGCAATCAGACCAGCAAAACTGCGCCATGATTAGATTGTTGTCACTAAAGATGATCCACTCTGTCCTAAACTTGATGAGAAAAGGGATCAGGCATGCAGTCACAAAGACAAAATCAATAGTTGTACTGATGCCTAAACCAGGGGAATCATACTAAACTTTGGTTAAAAGATTAATGGGATTAAATTCAGATACCATAAGATTTAAAATATCTCCCTGACAGGAGTGACTAAAATGAACCTGCTCTGGCTTCTCACACTGACCTGCTTTCCTCCTATTAGTAGTACATAAAGCACAAAGATGTATATTAAAATCCACTACTAGCAAAATGATAGGCAAAAAAGACTAATCAAGAAGGGTCTTTTACCAAAATGTTCTTAATTCAGGTTCCAGCGCTACCTCTTATGAGAGCAAGTTATAAATGGTAATTACCAAAGCCCTGACCGTATGTGGGAAGGATGATAGGACTCCCAGAATAATTCCTAAGTCAAAGGCTACTTACACTATATCACTGTTGCAGCCTTCAATACTCGGGGTCATATGTTGCTCATTATGGTCCACCTCTCGATACCACCATGGTCTGATTTAGTACATAGACTCCATGGAATGATCAAGCGGGGGAAGGGAAGGATGGGGACAGCGTGGAGGGAGACCTGTAGAGATATAACAAATCAGGTAACTCACTGTAATACACACTACCTGGACTCTTTTGCAAGTTTACAGAATAATATTTCTATCTAAATACCTGTAAAGAAAAATAACATCTCTTCTTTTCCTATGTCAGATTATATTAAATATCAGGTAGCTGTACACGTCTAAAGAAATGAAATAACACTTATAAAACAATTACAATTGTGATGCTTCATTGTTTCTCTCATCAAGCTCTCTAAACATCTTACCCACAGACATGCAGCGCTGAAGCTTTACAGGGGTGCAGGGCTGACGTACGTGGTATCAGGTTCCCCTGTACCAAGACAATATAAAGACGGTCCTAGCCATAGGCAGGTCAACAATACTGAGCATTAATATAATAATGTGATTCCTGATACAGATGGTTTTGAATAGCTATTCAACTCCCAGAAAAGTATAGCTATGTTTGTTTACCCCTTTGAAATCCACGTTCTGATAATTCTCAGACAAAAAAGTTAAAGAACAGTTCGTATCTTTCGATCTCACTTTCCACGGGAGAACAAATAATGCAACACGCACACAATGTTATAAAGTAAAGTTTCCAAAGGCATACGGCTCTCAAATTAAACATAACCTAACCTCAAGGATACTCGAGAAACTCCTTCGTTTCCGTATCCAAGGTAGTATCAGGTCATAAAGCGAACTCCCCAAACAAATAACTCTTTTTCGGGTCAGTTCGCCAACAAGTAATGAAGAAAGGCAGCCGCCTTCCTTCTCAGCTTGAATTCACAAGGAAATGTATACACAAATCCCTAGTTCCCTCAATGGAGCAATTGGGGCTCTTTTCACTTTCCCACAAGAACCTCCCAAGGTTCGGCAACGGGACAGCGGTAATTCACAACCAAGGAGTATAAGCTTGCCGCATCCGCTGAGCGGTCAAAAATATGTGCAAGGGCTAAGCGGTGCATGTGTACCCTTACCATAACCAAGAGGACTCGGCATCTCAGTGGGAGGAGTAACCAGCACCCGCAGTTCTCCCTGCAGTGTCTAGATTACTTCCTGATAGAAGAGCGATGTTGTCATCTGCGTGCCTCTCGCAGAGAAACCTGGGTACTGTAGTTCCAGTCACGGAAGGAGGCAAAGTCAGTGTTTTTCCTGATGGAACCTGACAATCACAACCTAACCCTAAAATCACACATGCCACCACTTAGCTCTACCATACAGGGAGGCAACGGCATTAGCCCGGAAGGCAGGGAACCCATCCATGAAAGAGGTCCCTCCCACTCCCAGGTCTCTTTAAAACATACTATCTTAGGATTTGCATAACTCGAGCTCCTACTGATCAGCTAATAATGATCTTATCCCTACAACATTCCAGCTGAGTACTCCCAGTTTATTTTAAGAGGTCCCCATAGAAGCCTATTCCTTCTTCGGTGCTTCTTTTGTTTTATCCTCTACCGAGCGCACCCTTTCATTGGGACCAGCCTGAGGAGAGCCGATCTCCGTTCTATTGAGTCAATATATGTCTGCCAGTACATCAAAACGGTTATAGGTGGGAATCCCACATTGGCTAGCAAGACCAATGTAAGGCACTGTTGTTGCAGCAGACACACCTCTCTCTAGTTGGTTGTGAACCTGAAAGGGACCCAAGTCGCTCTCCGATCGAGCTTATAAAATTATCACAAGGGCAATTATGCAATATTACTGGGTTCATCTGGGTTCTCATACGCGCAAAAAGTAGACTTTTAGCCAGATATGATGAGTTGAAGTTAACAATAATATTATTCCCTTGGTGATCCACCGCTCCAGAGCCAATCCATCCCTTCCTCCTTTTCAGGAAAATGTTATTGGCAAATGTAGATTGGAAATCTTCTGTAACGGCTTAGGCAGTTCACAGTCTTTTTGTGTAACTCTAAATAAGTCTCCTTTTATCCCTTTCTCAAACCAAGAACTCCCACAAGGATTATAAGGTATGGGCAGAAGACTGGAGGCAAGCCTATAACACACTGTGTTTTCACTTGAAGATCCCCTTTCTGCCATTTTCTCCGGCTCCTTGGCCCTGAATCAAATTTGGGCGTTGTCCCTCAGATTGGACTCCATGACTATGTGAATTTGCATGTGTGTTTGAGCCAGTACATGGAGTGTCAGGCCTAGAATTTGTGGTGGGGGTAGGCAATCTGCTGGAGAGTTGTCCCAATAAATGTGGCTCTTGTGGACATGAAGGATCTGCCTTTCTAGTGGCAGCCATAGCTGAATAACAACAGGCCCATTCCAGTGCATCCCTTGACTTTTTAAGATCCAGTAAAGCGCAGTCTATGGCTTCAAGTCTAGAAAATATCGGGAGCAGTTCTGCGTGCTGGAGCTCCATGACTTTTGCTAAATCCTCCCTGACCAGGTACATTGGCCCACCAATGGCCTGCCTCTCCTGATCCCACTCATTCCCCACTGACAACAGGGTTGGATCAGCTTATGTTGTGGCTGAAGTGTCGTCTGGGCGCAATTCAGGCTGTCTGCGCTGAGAGACCTTTTCACTGGGTTTAGGTCTGGTTAAACGCTTCTTGCGTATGGCCTCCCTTCGAAGATGCAGGCTGTCGTGGGAGATGAGCCTGATGGCAAAGATGTTGCATGCTTTGTGGGGGAGAAGCTGGGATTGAAAGCTCTTGAGTCTTTGGCAGGGGAGCTGAAGAGGAAGTGGAAATAAGAAGGTTATTCATAAAACCCAGTTGCTGTGGTAAGGGACAGCCTCCTTTCTGTGTGATCTACTTTGTTATGAATGGCCATCAGAGCGCGCTGAATCATTCTATCAAGTGAGGTGGGTGCGGAAGGGGGTAAAGCCGTGCTTGGACACCTCCCAATTTCCTTTTACCCCTCTTATCACCTCTTGCTCCAATAATGTCAAAACGCGGACCTCAGGTGTGGAAGATCAGCAAACCAAGAAGGGTGGCCCAGCCTCTTCCTGGGATGGACAGGCCCGCGGACATGGCCCGGGCATACCCGCATGTGTTCCACGCTGCCGGAGTCCCTTGGAGCTTTTATAGCATCAGCACCTGTTCCCTCCTCCTCTGCAGACAGGGTGAATGCCGGGGGACTGAGTTCCACGCCAGCAAGGGCGCAGCCAAGGAACCACCAAACAGCAAGTGAGCTTTGTGGACCTGGAGTGAGAGTCCCCTGTAGGCACTTTGTTGTTTAGCAAAGTGTAAATCCACTATCCTCGCCTCAATTTAAATTTCTATTTGGCATTTGAGCATTATGTTTCACTCGACCAACGGTAAAAAAAAATAATGTACAATCGCTTGTTTAAATATTTAAAAATAAGGATTAGAGCAGAAGGAGGTTGTGAAAATGGTGAGAGGTTTTTGGGTGCGTTCGCAAATGGACTAGAGAGAAGCAATTGCTTTAATTCTTCCATTCACAAGCTGCTTTAAAAGCATCCGTCATCTTCCCTTCCATAGTATGTGAGCGTTCTTGTCACCTTCCAATCACTTCTTTTACACCAATGGTCTTCCCATTGTTGTCCTGGCTGACCCATGCAAAGGGGTTGGATCGGACTTTTCTCGAATTCATTCTGTCCTCCCTCGTTCCATGTTCCTTGGAAAGGTTCGATCTGGCTTATATCAATTACTACCCTAAAAGAAAATGTAAAAAACTAAAGTAGCAAAAGAAACTAAATTAGCCCCAGCAGGGCTTAAGTAACTTATCGTAGATGCCTTTCAAGAGCAAACGTTTCCTGAGAAAGCACAATAAGAACTTAGAATTGTGAAAACGTATATGCGCTCACATGTCGACCCAGTTGATAACACCACCTTAGTTCCTAAACACATAATATATAGCCCAGATTGCAGGTTGTTAGTATTCATAGTACGTTCATAGCTTTCTTCACTGCAAATCCAAACACCAAGCATGTTAAAGTTTACACGTCATTTCTTTGCAGAATTCTTTATGACAGAACATTGTTATACATCATCAGATTTATAGCACCTCAGGGCACAATCAGACAGCCAACAAAAGTCTGGGTTGCCCCACCTGCTTTTCTTTAAACAAGGCATACTTATGCTACATATCAGAATCATTTTATTTATAAGTGACTGCAACCAGGGGACTTGAGGAAACCGATGGAACCCTACCATCTTGGGGCACCCGTGACTGACCCAGCCACACCTCAATGAACTGTCCGCCTGTGGTCAGGCCAACCCCCCTCCAGCCTGCCCAGCACCCATCAAAACATGATAGTGAAATCAGGCACAGAACTTTAAGGCATCAACCGTGCCTTAAAGTCCAGTCATACCCCATTTTACTGTTTATCTGTGGGGAATCCAGATACAGAGCCAGTAGGTGTAGGCCATCAGCAGACCAATACTCCTTCCAATCAGCCCAACACCCACCAAAACCTCTCATAGCTAGAGCAGATGTTAATACATGTATTGTGCCTTTAAGTGATACGGTTGCATTTTTTCTATTTACTTCTACCATAGGGCATGCAGGGTCACTGGAGAACATGCCCCTGGGGCATTCTCAGCCATATCAGCAGCTCAGCAGTAGCTGAGGACCATCTCTCTCTTGTGAGCACCCCACCACTGGCTCCACCCAGTGCAAACCATATCTCACATACTGATATCATTCCATTTTTGGGTGGTAAGGACAAAAGGGGGCTATAGCTGTGCAACTCAGGTTCATACGTCCATTGCCCCTCCCATTAACTGATGTCACCCACTCTGCTGAGAGCTGTACCTTTTGGCAAAGAGGAGGTGGAATGAAACAAAACAGCAGAGGGAAGGCTGCTCACAATAGAGAGGTTAAATACAACTTGGCCCCTTGGATCGACTAGTGGAGCACCTTCTGCTGGTAGTTGCAAGGTGCTCTTTGTACTCCCTACAATAATACATGTGATTTAAGTTTAGAGGGCATTTCCTCATTACCCTAAACAGGAAAGGCATTATGAGTAGTCTGGGGGATGTTGAGGGGCTATTCAACTGTAAACGAGGACCTGGAGTATTGTGGGGGGCTGTCATAGGGGCATGGAGTTGCTCTCTTTTCGATAGCATGTTTTGAGTCACTGATGACAATAAATATAGCTGAAGGGATGAATAGGCCTGGGGCCAAATTAGGAGCAAAATTAAGCTGATACGCACTAAAAACAACAGCTAGATATTGGCCGATTTTTTAAAATTATTGTTCACATGCATCATCCACAAAATGTCGCTAGACATTAAATCTTGACTATTATCTAGATCTGCGGACAGCCACAACACGCTGTACATATTTACATAAATCGCTAAATGTGAATAAGCCAGCCCTGTTATGAAACCTACATTTATTTATTGATAATTTTAAGGGGGGGGGGGGAACTGTAGAATGGGAAATCTAAAAAAAAAAAAGAAGCCCATTTCTGATAACCCAAATAATTGCAAAACATTAAGAATTAAATTAATAGAAGTACATTTGGATTTACAGTAAGTGATAAAAATCTACTGTGTTCAAAAAATGCTGAAATATTTTTAAAAATGTAAAGAGAAAACATGGACCTCGTAGTCAGTACCGGTTGGGAACATAGTTGTTTTATTAAAGCAGAAAAAACAGGAAAAGAGACACAAGTAGCAGGAGGCAGGGTAGGAAAAGTGTTAGCAAGAGGCATGATGTTATGGAAGGGGTCCCACAAAAAGTGGAAGAAACAAGAAGAGAGTAGGGAAATACACTAATTTTAATATTGGATGATGGTAGGGGCTGGCGTTGTCCTCAACAAAATCGTGGGAGGAATGAGAAGCAGAAGAAAAAGACAGGGAGAACATGGGAGGGAATAAACAGTGGAAATAGCCAGGGGGTTCAGTGGTAATCGCCCAAAACGGCAGTATATAAAAAGAATGACCTTTCAACTAGTAAGAGGAAATTGGAAGGGAAGGAGGAGAAGGAAAATGGTCTATTCAAACTCAGTAGGGCAAAAACAACAGAGAGAACAAGAACCCATTTTTAAAAGTAATGATGTTCACACGTTATAAATAACGCATTTAAAAATCAGCAATTAAAAAACAAAGATAATCTGCTAATTGGCTGCTACCAAATGGAAAATTCCATTCATCTTGGACACTTATGTGAAATTGATTCTCAGAATTGGTATTCTATTAACTGATTTATTTTTATGAATCACATACAAATTAAGAAAACAGATGAGAAGAGATTAGAGTAATTGAGATGCTTCTGGGAGTAGATGAAACTCTGATTGAGCAGAATGCAAACGTTTTGTCACAGTGGCCCAATGAACCAGTCTGAAGCACTCTGTGTGGTTTCTTTTATTGTCTTTTGTTGTATAGAAGAAATTATCTTCTTTGCAATAGTCCATTTGACTTAAGTGCATGTAACAGCAATTTTTTTACTGGAATTATTGTATCTTTTCTTTGACAGATGTGAAAAGTTGGCTGGTGATGTTTGGATTTCAGCTCAGCAACATCATTCCTGGGTTCCCAAGAGCACAAAACTACTTTGTGCCTCCTCCTTATGAACTGACAGCAAGTCAAGAATGTGAAAATGGACAGGTAAGCAATGCTCTCATTGCAAATGGGTCATCGTCAGCACAACAGATTGCAGATAGTAAGGCACAGTATGGGTCAGCTCTGCAGGTTGCTTGATTTCCTGAACAGTATTTTATTACAAATCAGTACAATGGCTGTGAATGGTGACAGGCCTTTCTAATCAGGATTCAGGAGCGAGGGTGCACATATGTAAATTATCTTTCGGTTTAAATTTTAGCCACCACAATCCTTGTGCACTTTACTTTTTTAGTTGTCACGTTGTATTTCATTATTTTATAAGCAAGTCTATCATTTTATGAATTCAGAAAATGTTCGGCCTGGAATTCTGGGGCATATTATCAAGGACAGGCGATACATTATCGCCGCTTTTATCACATCTAACATGGGCTTCGATTGGAATTCATAGAGCATATTATCAAGGCCATTATCGCCGCTTTATCAGCAGTTTCCTGCCGATAAAAGCGGCGATAATGTATCGCCTGTCCTTGATAATATGCCCCTCTGTTTCAAAATGTATTTGCATGAGAGGTTTGACACCCAAAAAGAGTATGTTAAGGGGGCTTTTAGTGGTGGGCGATAAAGCAACATTTGCCGTAAATCGACTTAAGTTAAATTTTTCCCACCGTGGGTTTTCTCTGCCTATTTGAGAGTCACCGAACCTACTTTGTTTCCATTGGTGAAACCTCTGCTGGCTCTGTTGTCTGCCCATCTGCCTCACAGCCACTGACTTTAAAGTGTTGGAAGGTGTACACCTTTTTTAGTGTGGGTCCTTAAATTCAATTTTTTTCTTCCTAGTATTGCTATGCAAAACACAACAACACCACGACAGAGCAAATTAAATATGCCTCCTGCATTGGGAGCAGTTGTCTGTTTTATATGAAATACATTTGTGTAAATGTAATAAAAATACCAACTTTGCCACCAAAATCTGCCTTTACTGCTGGCACAGACATTGTGGCTGAAAGGCACCTTGTCAAGGGAATATTTGGAGAAATGTCAGTGAGTAAAACTCTGGCTCATATTTGGCAGCTTGGCCTAATCAGCAATACAATCTCTCTGGGTAAAGTGCATTGAGATAGTGGGCTTCCTAAATCAATCAATGCAACAATAGAGTCAAGAAATGCAGAATTTACAATGTGCATACTAGGTTTAAGCAGTAAAGAAACAACGTTTCAAAATGAAAAAAAGGTGTATAAGGGGATTAAAAGTTATTTCATCAACAAACATATCATCAAATATTGCTACGGAATAAAATTATGTTTTTTTTTTCGGTGCAGTGAGTTAGCAGTAATCTCTGGCTAACTTGAGTTTACCTGAAAATCTGCTCTGATTTAGAGCATGGCACCTCGCATTGCTGGCAGACTTTAATTTCAATCATTCATGAGTGGGTGTTTTGAAAAATCAGACATTATTTTATGTTGCTGGGTCTCAGCAGGTATTCGTTATTGCTTCAAATATGATTGTCAAAATAGATGCCCGCAATTCATGGTTAGAAGAAAAGATATATTTCCCGGCCATCAAATTCATAAACACTAGAGAATCTCCGAGACAATATTGGAGATTTCTCTTCAACCTTAATCCCTATAAACTGCTATCTGACAGGGTGCCAGTCTTTGTCATTGTTGGATACAACATCCCAAATTGATCTTTGGGCCTGATTATGAGTTTGGCGTTCTTCCTGATGGACTGACGCTGTGGCAGTCCCAGGAAGACCAGCAAACCCGTGGCATCCCCGCCCGCCAGATTACAACAGTAATCCAGGGCTAGCAGGGTTCTGGTGGCAGTGTCATGGTGGCAGGAAGGTTAGGTTTATAGGAGAGCCTAAAGAGCTCACCGCCGCTGTGACAGCCCCTGCAGCAAGTGTGTGCGCCCTAAACTCACCCCCATGGGTAGTTTGCGCCGGGCCCTGTTGGGGGCCCCATTACATGCCTTTCCACCATGCATTACATGGCAGGGTCCCCGCCAATAAATACGTGGCGGAAAAGCAGGTCATAATCTGCTGGCCGGTCCCTGCATCGGCACCACCACAATTTTGGCCTACTTTCCCCACAACCACGGGATCCTGGCTCTTGGCGGTGGCGACAGTCTTGTGGCGATCCCACCGCCACCATCATAATCGGGCAGGGGTGCCACGCAGCACCTTTAGAATGACTGAGCCCAGAATTCAGCTAAAAGGGAGCTCACTGTAGACGTGTACTTTTTTCAAGATACTGGTGCCCACAACCAAGTTCCAGAATAACCATGTATCTTTGTTTCTGATTGTCATCCACTTTCCATAGTATGTTCCCAGTTGTGCAATCGTGTATCAGTTTTAGATTTACACACTTGAGTATCTGAAGTAGGTTTTTATCCTCTTTTACACTGAATGCAGTCATCACTTTCTCCAATACAGCGTTGTATACCTGGCTCTCTTTACTGTTGGCATAATAGGTCAGACATTTTGGCATTAAAATCAGCTGTACAAATAATAAAACATTCAGGATTGTCAGGAGATGCATTTTCTCTAGCATTGGAAGTAAACCAGTAGTTTGCTCAGTACCTCTGGGTGGTGCGCACTGGCACTCATTTTGGGGCACCGGGATTTATTTTTCATCATCTTACTTTGATACTGAACAAAAAAGAGTAAGGCAGAAAAAGAAGGAGGAAGAGAAAGGTAGGAAAACAATGACTAAATGAGGAAACGTGTACAAAAACCATGCACGAGTGAAATTAAGAGACAGGGAGTGCAGGGTGGGGAAAGAAAGGCCATGGGGTTGAAAAAAAGAGTCTTGGCATTTGCCAAAGCGATGACGCTGCACATATTTATTTATCTATCTAGTTATCTTTTTATGTTTACAAATGTAGCACTCCGTGGTGCAAACGTTGATTCTTGAAATAGCCTTTACGGAGTTGCCAATGTTTAGACATATTAGTTCGCCTTTTTAAATTTTCTTTGTGCTATATTATTAATTTGTGCACTGTTTATATGCTCGTTGAAAACAGCGAAAAGCCACCTGTTTGGACAGTAGTTAGCATATTTGCACCACAGAATTAGAAATTGTCTTGTAAATCCCTTAAATGTTGATCCTTGTTGAGCGCTACTGTTCTGAACTACCTAATAACCAGTCTCGACTCAAGCAGTTCTTAAAAGCCTAGGCATAACTATATATTTCGCCATTTTAGTGCTGCCCCTCGTTTACAACAGAGACATTTCTGAAGCCTGGGCTGTCAGTTGTGGTGCGGCACTAAGGCGGCTGCCTACAGGCGCTTTAAAGTAGCACAGGCGCTATTTGTAAACTTTTGCCCGTGGGTTAAGGCCGGCGCTGCTGGCCTCTCTCTATGCTGTCCTCTCAGACCCAACATCCACCCCACGCTTTTTATCATCCGAGTAACGACTGTTTCATAAGCATATCCCTCTCAGCGAAGCCCGCATCTGCTTATTATCTCTTGCACCAGCCTTGATTATTATCGTAATTGCAGTATCATTAGCTCTTCAAATGAGGACCCTTGAGTTCTGACTTGATTAACAGCGGCACCGGGAAATCTGGAGGTAGCTGAACATCTGTTCTACCTATCGCGCACCATCATTACCCTCTTGGCTTTTTATGTGCAGTCGTAAACACGCGGCCTGCACGTATTGTTCTCTTCAAGAATAATTTTATACACAACATAAAACCAAACTGCACTGTTCCCTATACGTGCATACATTAATTTGGCCATAAAACCGCAAGCTCTCCATGACAACTTGGAAGTTAATTATCAAAAAAATCACTTTTTTCTGGTTAGTTTCCCATTTCCTAAGCCCTGATTGCGGTGACGTCGCAAGGTCATAAAAGAGACCAGGCCCGTCTATTCCCAAGGCGCCATTTTGTTTATTATGCGAGCGAGAGGTTGTAAGGCGGTGTGTGCTGTGGGCGGGCGCAGCGTGCAGCATTGAAAGTCCCTTCGGAACAAATAAGAGGATATATGTGTGCTGCGCCATTCATAGCCATACGTCTTATGTTGAATTGGCTCCATTGTCAATACGCTATTAATGCCTTGCTAATGCATCTTCTGAGAATGCCTTCATGAATATTCATCGCGTACGTGCAATGTAATAGGCTCTCCTTGGTGCTTGATGAATGGGATCTCCTTCTGAGCTGCCCACTCGTTTACAGCCCACTTCATAATGCAACAGGGAGACCTTTCTCTTGCACCCTGGGCATACTTAAACGCTGGCCTAGAACGGCTCCCCCATGGAAACAGAATTACACCGAGCTCCTTTCCATAAGCCCTGTGATTCCTCTAGCGCGTGCTAGCCTCCCTTGCAATTAAAAATCACATTACTGTAACACTATCAGACAAATCCTTATATAGTACATGGAGCATTGCCCTTTGAAGCCCCTTCCGTATTGTGATTCATACGGCTTTACAGAAGGCACCATTACATACATGAATCATGTTTTCCCTTGTGTGCTAGTTTATTTTAGGGTGAACGCATAACAAAAAAATATATGCATATTTATATATCTGCCAGTTAACTAACATATTTCTTTTTCTTTTGTAGCTAATTACCGGTGTCCAGCAGGCCACTGAGCGGCATAACCAGGAATTTATGGCTCTGGAGGGCCAGACCATATTAAAACAGCTTCATGGAAATATACGGGAGAAGCCCGGGCACTGGTTTGCCACCACCACCCCAATTATCGGAAAAGGAATTATGTTTGCTATCAAAGAAGGCCGGGTTACCACTGGCATTTCCAGCATTGCCAGTGAAGACAGTAAGAAAATTGCCTTAGTGCTCAACAGCGCCCACTATCTGGAGAAGATGCACTACAACATAGAAGGGAAAGATACCCATTACTTTGTTAAGATTGGGTCTTCAGACAGTGACCTTCTCACCATTGGCATCTCAACAGGACGAAAAGTTCTGGACAGTGGCGTTAACGTAACAGCCTCCCAACCCACCGTTCTTGTCAACGGAAGGACTAGAAGGTTCACAAATATTGAATTTCAGTACTCAACATTGCTGCTTAACATCCGCTATGGCTTGACCATCGATTCGCTCGATGACGAGAGAGCAAGGGTGCTGGATCAAGCCCGGCAGCGGGCTCTGGGTGCAGCATGGGCCAAAGAGCAGCAAAAGGCGCGCGATGCAAGGGACGGCAGCCGCCTGTGGACTGAAGGCGAGAAGCAGCAACTGTTAAGTACAGGAAGGGTTCAAGGGTACGAGGGTTACTATGTACTTCCTGTGGAGCAGTATCCAGAGCTGGCAGACAGTTACAGCAACATCCAGTTTTTAAGACAAAATGAAATGGGAAAGAGGTAACAAATTAATCTGCTGTCATCCTGCATTGGATGATTCAGTGGTCACAACTGTTATCTCCTCTCCTAAGGAGATGAAGAGACCTTTGTGGGGCACTTGGTTGAGCTGCTTTGGGACCGATCAGTGGCAAAAATGCTCATATTTTTTGAGTGTATTGTCCACTGTCTGAGCATAACCTACAACCGCCTGGTGTGGACTAATTGCTCCTTGGCAAATGGAACATGCCTATTTAAAGATAAGGAAAGTCCCCCAAAATATTACCCACTTGTTCTGGGTTTCAAGAAACATGAAGGTAGGCCTCATTATTACCTCACTCCACCTACGCGTGAGCGAACTTTCAGAGATGAACGAGGACCACCATCACCCACACACCTGCTGAAAAAGAATATTGATACTGCTTGTTTGATGACTATTCCTAAGGTTTTTAATTTGAGCAAAGTGCATTTCGCA
The DNA here is from genome assembly GCF_964261635.1 of Lissotriton helveticus. Lineage (NCBI taxonomy): Eukaryota > Metazoa > Chordata > Amphibia > Caudata > Salamandridae > Lissotriton > Lissotriton helveticus. The sequence goes on along the minus strand of NC_136068.1, from coordinate 868,764,479 downwards.
TTGAAACCATGACTTTGAAGTGATTCATAGCACTGGAAGCAAAAAAAAAACACGAAGGCATTGGAAGTGGAAGAACGAAAGTGGCATATCTCTGAAAAGTAAACGGCATTTGCACTTGGGCCCTATGCTTGTCTGGCAAACTTATTTTACTCGAGGAGGGGGGTGGAGTGTAAAGAACAAAAAAGATGGCAACTTGGATCACAACAAATTATTTCGTTCTCTTGTTTGTCTTTGAAGACTCCATTGTGGACAGTATAAACACAGTTACAGGGTGTAAAGTCTGTTTAGATTCAGTAGTTTGTCGGTATCAGTTCCAGTAGATGTGTGGGCATTGTGTCACACGACCGCAAATGGGCACCACTTCAGATCACCCTGTACATACGAGAGCCAGATGGCACAAATCACTGTTTCAAATACAGTTCTAAGTGTGTTTGTTTGGTCAAGAAACTGAGACAATCACATTGCCGCCACCACAAAAGTCGAATATGAACTTTGGTAAAATAACTTTTTCTGTTTTTTTTCTTTTTGTAAGATACATGTATGAACTGTTCATTGAGTTTTTATATTTTAATTTGCTGCTAAGCAAAGAATAGAGACAGGCAAAGATAATTTATGGCAAAGTGTTTAAAATGTTTATACATAAATAAAGTCTCTAAAACTCCTGTGAAAATTTGCTTTCAGTTGTGGACTTGGGGAGGGTAGAGAAGACACAAAAGCAATGGATTGTCCACTTCACTTACGCCAACAGACTAAATGGCACACAAAAAACTTCAACCCTTTATTTATTTCTCACTTGTTCCGTTACACTTCAAAACATTCTTAATGCAGGCAGTGCTAAACTGCCCCAAACGTTTGTTATTGAGTTGAACATTTCTACCAGTAAACTTTGTTAAATTTTGAAACAAGTATTGACTCATCCTACACCAGACTTCTGCGTGTTGATTAGATATTTTTACATTTCATACCATGTTACATAACTGGACAACTGATCATCATCATCTTCTTCTCCTTCTCTTTCTCCCCTTCTTTCTTCTCCTTTTTCATTTTCCTTCTTTTTTCCTTCCTTCTTTTTCCAGACCTTATCAAATGACTTCAGATATAACAATAGGTTACAAAGAAATAGTCAAGAACACCAAAGTCTCAATAGATGATAAGAGAATATGATCAAAGAAAATATTTATTTGTGAATGTATGAGTACTGCTCATGTGGGCAGTCTGGAATTCTACTGTAGACTGAGTCCATTAGACGAGTAGAGATCTCAATAAAGTTTATATTAATTTGGTCAGGAAAGCACATAATAGTATCGTTTTTCTATGTTGTTTTCATGTATTGTTTCCTGTTTCCAGGTTATATTAGGAGTACAAAACAATCGTAAAATTGTAATTATCGTGAAAAAAGTAAATTATCTTTAACAATGTGAGTTTTTTGAGCCATAAGATACAGTCCTTGGGACTAGTTCAAGAAATGCAAGAAAAAGAGAGCATATAAATCTCGGTTGAAATGCATCTATTATAGGTAAGCATATTAGTAGAAATGGGATTTCTGGTTGGCTAGGGCATGCGCCTAAGCCAGGCAGAAACCTCCACTCTAGTCAGGGCAAGTGAGTTATATGCTCACCACCTTGGTAGCTTGGCAAATCAGTCAGGCTTATCCTTGAGGTAAGGTGTACAGCGTTTGCGCAACACACACTAACACACCAATATTACACTAGGCACACCATAAAGGAAACTCCACACAAAGGTATGTAAACAAATATAGCCTTTGTATTATCCAGAAAATGCAGTAGTGTCAATGAGTCACATAATGTATATATTGTGTTCCAAAAATACATTAGGCTCCAATAATCACATAGGTAAAAGCACGTGCCCTTTGTATAATAAAAGGTGCCTCCAGCTGCCACTGATCACAATGGCAAAAACACGTGTCCTTTATATCATGAAAGGTGTCCCCAGCTGCCACTGATCACATCGGCAAAAACAACTTATTTCTACAAGGGTATTGCGGCTCAGTCTGCAGAACTGAGGGGTACCTGGGTGGTAGTCCCTTTGTCCCTGTGCACCTCCTGGCTGTCTGATGTTTGTTGAAGCCCCGGCTGGGAACGTGCACTGCCACCACCTGTGAGGGATGCTCTACCCTTCCGCGTCACTTCCTCACGCACCTGCCCATGACTCGGGCGGCACACTAGCAGTGGGTGGAATCTTTGAGTGGCCCAGAGGAAACAGGAGACACAGGTTTAGGCTCCTCTGGTCCCTGGGCTGGAAGTCGTAAAATCCTTGTGAGTCGGTGATGCTGCGCGGGGAAGCGGGCAGCTCCTTCCTGAATGGAGCATGACCTCACTACCCGGCAGCTTATGCTGGCATCCCGCTATGCGGGGGTAAGTCGACAGAGGCCTCCCCTTTCTTGGAGATCCCCATTGCTAGCCAACGCCTCGCAACCAGCTGTGCAGCAGCGCTGCTGTTTCCTCAGCAATGTACTTTGTCTCTGTACTCGGGCTGGAGGCGGTAATCGGGGAAAATCCTTCAGACAGCCTCTTCCTCTGAGGGGGCTCGTCGAGGCTCCCAGGGATTACACGGAGGAAGCAAGGCCTGTGGGAAAATGAACTGCAGGCAGGCCCTCAGAGTCCTCCTCCCGCTTAACGCTTTCTTGCTTCACAGAGGTCACAAAGCGCTGTGCGAGTGCACAAACTCAGTGCGATTGGAAGCAAAAGTACTTGGAAACTTTGAGGTCCTTGAGTTTCCAACAACAGGAGGCCAGCAAGCACTGGCCCTTGCAGACTCCTCTCAAGCAGGGGGGAGCACAGCACACAGCAAATTTATGTTCCTTCCCTTGGCAGAATCAGCTACAGCAGGCCAACCCCAGACAGCACACAGCAAAGGGGCAGTACACCTCCTCCAGTTTCTCCAGCTTTTCTCCTCGGCAAAGGTTCCTCTTGATTCATAAAGTAGTCTAAGATTCAGTGGTCTGGGCCCCACCTTTTATACAGCAAACTTCTTTGTTCTCTGGTGGCAGAGAAGCCCTGTGCCCAGCCAGTTATGCTCCCTCAGGGTAGCTGCCCGGCAGGATGCAGAGACAGCATTGTCTTTGTCAGACCAGGCCCATTCAGGCGCAAAAGGAATCTCTTCCCCTTACTCTAAATGCAACCTAGGTCTCTTCAACCCATCCTTGACTCATCTGAGTCTCTGGAGCCACTGCCTATCGCCAGCACCTGCCACTCCCAAAACAAACAGTCAATACACATCCTAACAGCGGCACACTGGATGGCTGAGCAAGAAAAAACCTACTTTCTAAAAGTGGTATTTTCAAACACAGAATGTAAAGATCATCTTTACTAAAAGACACATCGTTAGATTCTGAGTTCAGGCATACTAAACTTTATTTTCCTATCTGGTCCCAATGGGAAGTTATATTTATAAGATAGTATAAATTAACTCCCATGCTTTCCTATGGGCCAGATAGCCTTTCAATGGTGAAAAAACCAAAATTGGCAGTATTTCACTATCAGGTCATGCCACACACGTCAGGGCATGTCCTACCTTTCACATACAATGCACCCTGCCCACAGGGGTACCTTGTGCCTACCCTAGGGGTGACTCACATGTAAGAAAAGGGAAGGGAAGGGTAGGGCCTGACAAGTGGGTGCACTTTGCCAGGTCTATATGGCAGTTAACAAACTGCGCACATGCACTGTGGTGGCATGCCTGAGACATCTTTTCAGGGCTACTCATGTGGTGGCACAAACAGTGCTGCAGGCCCACTAGTAGCATTTGATTTACCAGCCTCGGCACAGGTAGTGCACTTTACTAGGGACCTACTAGTAAACCAAATATGCCAGTCATGGATAACCAATCATAATAACAATTTACACAGGGAGCACTTGCACTTTGACACTGATCGGCAGTGGCAAAGTGCCCAAAGCATCTAAGCCAGCAAAAACAAGGTCCAGCACAGCATCAAAAATACCAGAGGTAGAGGCAAAAAGTCAGGGGAAACCACGCCAAGGATACCAGATCTAACACATATATACTTCATGACTGTTTGAACTGGCCCTTTCTGGTTGGCTGAGGCAGTACCCCAGCCTGGCAGAACTTATCACTCCCATCAGGGGCGGGTGGTTACACACACTGTAAAAACTGCACTCACCCTTAGGTAGCTTGGCACTCAGCAGTCAGGCTTACCACAGATGCAATGTGTAAAGCATTGGCACAACACTCACTCACAATAAGTACCTTGATATCACAAAAGAGATTTCACGTGTGATCTTTGTAAATGCTATTTGTATTCACCACACATAATAATCAACATAACATGAACATCATGTATTTCTGGCATAAATTGTGGCATAACGGCTAGAGCAGCTGACTTTGAAGCTGGGGAGCCAGGTTCGAGTCTGGCAGGAGGCTCGAACATCCTGTTATTCTGGGCAAATCACTTAATCTCCCTGGGTCTAAAAAAAATAAAATATTAATGTGTCTGTAATGAAACTGGTGCTCATGTAAAGCACTCTGATACCTTGGGGTCGAGTTTGCACAACATAAAACTGCAACAACAAAAAAATTACTAGCAGTACTACACCCATCCATGTTTGAATAAGCACACTTGGCAATGATCCTATTCTACACACACCCCCAACTCCCTTATGAGGTGCAACACATTGTTTATCCCAGGCCCAACCTAGCAGTTCTTATAATTCAACCACACACCATTCAAGGGTGCACCCTGGGTCACAACGATATCAGGAATAGGTACATACATAGAATTATATCAATTTTTTGCAGCATCACAGATGGAGGCCCGCAAGGAAAAAACAATGTGAAAATTAATGCTCTTTTGGCAAGAAATCAACGTATCAGGTAAACTGCTGCCCAGTGTTTTGAATCACGGGAGGTAACCCACTGTCATTCTCACACAGACACAGTCACTCCGCACCCATATATGGTGCAACGGATATCAGGCAAGTCCATACAGAAGAGCTCGCACACATACGCACTGAACACCCTAATGTGGTGCAACTGATACCCAGCATGTCAATTGAATACACACAGCAGACCGTGTAGTCCCAAGCCCCCCTCCGCCCTCCAACTCACCCCAACTATCCTACACCCATGGACAGGAGACACCACATCTTCCCCCAGGTACTAGGACACACACAGCTCAAGTCACTCTTAGTCAGGGCCAAGGGAAGCAGGTGGGGGTAGGCAGCAAGGTCAGTTAGGAGGAAGTCAGCATAAGGGGTTTGGAAGCCACTCGAGAAGTTCACCCACAGGATGCGGAGCATAAACGGGTCAAGGCAATAGATGATCACACCAAAGGGGCCTCCAAGGATCTTTCACCACCTGCCCATTTCTGCGAAGCACATGGGGGTCATGTAGTCTTTTGACCCTCTTCTGATCATTTTCTGAAGCATTCCTCCAGCTCAGTCAGTCACTTTCGCCACCGAGGCCAGAGGCAGGCAATACTACCAGGAAAAGCCAGGTGAGGAGAGGGCAGTTTGTCCGTCGCACTGAGGGCCAAGTAAGGGAACAATCGAAGAATGGAGAATAAAGTAGTGGGTCCTCTCAGAAAAGGGAGGCACTCCATCAGGCACATGATGATCAGTTGCACCTAGGCAATCCGAGCACAACGTCCAGTGCGCAATGATTCGGGTCGCACCAGATCGCTCCTGTCACACACAATGAAGAGTTGCAAAATCTGTTCCTCCCTGGAAATGAGGCACAATGTCTGATGATTGTTGATTTTGGTTGCCCCGGACAGCTCCTATCACACACACAAGCACAATTTCAGCATTGCCTCACAAGGTTGGATGAGGCACTGCCATGGTTACGGCCCCACCTCTGAGGGTCGCAACCTGTGAATCGGACACTGCAAGTAATGAGAATGCAGTCAACGTGTTGCAAGAGAGGGATGCGGCATGATCGGGACTCCGCACAAGGCAATCTGGTCTCAAGGCACAATTGTTAGTTCCGCACCCACACAGCGCAACCAGTTCAATGCCAGCAGACAATGTGACCACTTGAGAGAGCACCACCTTTCAGGTGTCACAGGTAGATGGTATGCGTCCTTCTTAGGAGATCTTTGATGTCCCTGAGAACACAAAAGAACAGGGGGCTAGCTCAACAAGCCCTTGCAGAGCAAACATCAAGGTGGCCCAGGCCAGCCACGATTCAGGACGGACACGCGGTTCCTTTCAATGTCAGTAATCCTTCTTGTGCACAACAGAGGCCTCTCGCAATGTGAACCACATAGTTCCAGGTTCTCCAGTCCAATGTCTTCACAAGCGTAAATCGCCCTGTGCTGAAGTATGGCACTGGTAGTTATCCTGGAGTGTGCTTGTGAAGTTGGGGGTGGTTCCCTTTGAACCACAGATGTCTCCCCTAAATTTCAGTTCTGTCTGCCATGAGGCTGTGGAATGCAGATCTTTATCTTTAGTGGACCCATGATCTGGCTTCAGAGGCCACATGTCAAAACCTCTTCCTCCAATCTCTCCAGCTGGGCTGCAAATTAGCAGAGGTCTGTCAATCCAGTTGCATGCCCCGTGTTTTATAGCTGTCACTGGGGAATGCACAGATGTGCTCCCCAGACCTCCAGTGTGGACTGGAGCCAAGCACCAAGTCACACAAAGCGTTTTAGAGCATAGAAATATCACTTTCTAGTGGCAAAAACACATAATTGAGTGCACACCCACTTTCTAGTGGTGGCATTTCTACGCAAATTACAACAAAGCCACCTTTACCACTGAAAAGGGGTTTTCGCTGTGAATCCAATGATTTTAAACATCATGAGTCTGCTCCGTTGCAATCCCCTAGTGCAGCCTGAAGTGATTTTAATCATTACCCCATGTTAGCCTATGGAAAAAGTAAAACTCATAGGTAGTGAAAACTCACATGAGTATTTCTCACTACCTGGGCAGGGGACACACAGGTATACCTGCCCTGCCTTTCACCTACCTCTTGCTTACGCCCTTAAGACGTACCCTCAGGGTATTCAGGTAGAAGTGAAAGATCCTCTCAGGATGGCTAGTGACTTAAACAGGCCAGTCTGAGTAAACTCACAATTGTGCGCATCAGCCTGCATTGCCAGGATGGCCCATGTTTAAGAGCACCATCGGTGTAAAGTGCACACCAGCCTGCAATGGCAGGCCGGACACGTATTTAGGATCACAATCAGTGCCAGTGCGCACACCTGCCTGCAATGGCAAGCTGGTCACATGTTAAGCACACCCTGGGTGCAACGTATTTAATTACACCGCTGGTGCCAGTGCACACAGCAGACTGCACTGGCAGGCTAGTTTCAGGTCTTAAAACATATTAGGTGAAGTGCACACCACCCAACCAGCCATGGCAGACCTGACCGATGCTTTAGAAACTTTAGGTGAGCACCCCTTCCTAATTTATTTTATTTATTTGCGAGTTTTTATAGCGCTATGAATAGACTCCCGAAGGAGTATCTCCGCGCTGTTGGCAACCAGTAACGCAACTGACAAAGGAGCATTTCAATTAAAAAGAGAGTACTGTGAGGTTCCGAGTCCAGCAAATAAACAACTAAACTGAGCCAAACAGAAAGGTTTTCAGACATTTTCTGAATTGGAGGTGGTTATGACACTGTCTTAGTGAAAGTGGGAGGGAGTTCCAAAGATTAGGACCTACTACAGACAAGGCCCTACCACCTAGTCTGGATTTGGTTATCCTGGGAACATTCAGTAACAGCTGGTCACTGGATCTGAGGGATCGAATAGGGGCATAAGGAACAAACTTGCTGGCTAGATACTCTGGTCCCAATTGATTAAGTCCCTTATGGATAACGCAGCAGGTCTTGAACTTCACACGTTGGCGTATTGGTAGCCAGTGTAATTTTTGAAGTAATGGTTTGGAGGGGGATCTAGGAGGTACATTTAACACCAGCCTAGCTGCGGTATTTTGCACTACCTGTAGGCGGTCTAGAACCTCCTCATTTGCACCTGCCAAAAGACCGTTACAATAATCAAGTCTGCTTATGACCAGAGCTTGAACTAAGGTTTTCCTATGGGAGTCCGGTAGAAAAGGAAAAATCCTACGGAGCAGACCAATCGCATGGAAACAGGATCCCACAGTGATGTTAACATTATGCTTCATGGTCAGCTCCGGCTCCAATGTGACTCCCAAATTCTTGATTACTGTTTTGGGCTCAGGAACTGGGCCCAAATCTGAAGGCCACCAATCGGGGGACCATTGAATCCTGGCTTCCCCGAAGAGCATCACCTCCGTCTTTCCAACGTTACATTGAAGGAGGTTGGAGGACATCCACCTAGCAACTGCCTTCATCCCATCGGAAAAAGATTGTATTATTTCCGGGGAGAGATGTTTGAAAGGGAAGAGCAGCTGCGTGTCGTCAGCGTAGGACACTGGATTGAACCCAAAAGCTCTAGTAACATCTGCCAGGGGAGCCACATAGGTATTAAATAAAGTCGGGCTCAAGCAAGAGCCCTGTGGTACTCCCTTGGTGATGTTAACCTCTTCCGACCTAAACTCACCCATGCTGACAGATTGGGTGCGGTTGGAGAGGAAGCTCTTGATCCAGTCCAGTGCCCTGCCGCCGATTCCACTCTTGGACAGTCGTTCGATCAGAATGGTGTGGGAAATCGTATCGAACGCTGCCGATAAATCTAGCAGCACCAGGACAACAGAGTATCCCCTGTCCTGGTACAGCCGCAGATCGTCCGTTACCGACAGCAAGGCCGTTTCTGTGCTGAATTTTGGCCTAAAGCCTGACTGAGATCGGTCGAGGCTACCAGACTGTTCCAAGTAGGTGGATAGGTGCTTATTGGTGTGTTTTTCAATAATTTTCCCTAAGAATGGTAGGAGGGAGATAGGCCTCAGGTTAGACATGTTGGTCCAAGGAACAGATGAATTCTTCCTAATAGGTCTAACTAGGGCTTTTTTCCAGCACTGTGGGACAACTCCAGATGTAAGTGAGAGGTTCACCAGTTTCTGAACATCAGGGCCTAGTGTACTCCCTAGTGGGCCCATAAGTCTGGCTGGAAGCAAGTCCGCGGGACTTCCACTTTTAATGTCCGTAAACAATCTCTGAACCTCTGCTAACGATATCTCAGGGAAATCATTGAAAGAATAGATGTTAGTAGATGCAGTCTGTACCAGAGTAGGGTTATCCTGGCTACTTATGCCAGAACTATGTGCCTCTATTTTATTGTAGATAGCATCGATTTTGTCAGTGAAGAAGCAGGAGATGCTGTCACAAAGATGTTGTGAGGCCATGTCTGCGCTTTCACACGCTTTGGGTTTCAGAAATGTTGTGACAATCTGATAAAGAGTTTTTGAGTCATTGCCGGCTGCTTCTAACTGGGCAGTGACATGGTTTTTCCGTGCAGATCTTATGGCTTTATGATAGGTACTAAGATTTGTTTTGTATTTGATTTTGTCTTCCTCCAAGGAGGTTTTTCTCCAAGTTTTCTCCGCCTTTCTAACTAAGCGTTTGAGATTACGCAGTTCCTCTGAGTACCAGACCTCTTGCTTCCTGGCTAGATTAATTTTAAAAGTCTTCATCGGGGCAATTTGTTGTACCACGGCAGTGACTGCAGAATCCCAAGTAGAGAGGGCAGTATTAATGTCATCTGTACAGAGAATAGGGGGAGAAAGATATTTCTGCGCAAAATCAGTGTTGGTTATTTTGTGCCACTGTCTGCGTTTAGAAGGAATTTGTATATGGGAGATAGATCGGTAGTCATTTATCGGCATAGAGAACTCAAGTACAAAGTGGTCTGTCCAAGGATATTGTTTGGGTGCACAACATTTAATACCAGGGAAGTTGGATATTATCAGGTCCAGGGTGTGTCCTGCCAGATGTGTAGGTCCATGGTTACATTGCTTTAATCCCAGAAGAGACATGTCAGTTAGAAAAGATAGTGCATCACTGTTGGCCTCTTCTTCACTATGAATATTAAAGTCCCCGAGCAACAGGAAATCTTTATCTTGACACACATGGGGGGCTAGTGCTTCCATTAGCTGTTTGGACACATTTTTTAAAGGGCCCGGTGGGCGATAAACCAAAGCTCCTTTCCTACTATGTTTAGTGGAGGAGCCAATCCTAAAAATCATCATTTCTAAGTCTGAATTATAACACTGATCAATGACCGAAACAGAAATCTCATTTTTAAAAACAATTGCTATTCCCCCACCGATTTTTTTGGGTCGATCTAACCTGATAATCTTGTAACCCTCGGGTATTCCAAGGGTAATAGCGGGGGTGGTATGGGGCTTCAACCATGTTTCTGTTAAAAAGCAGAGATCTGCTTGTTGGGAAGAAATTAGGTCCCAAACCTCAAAGGAATGTTTAACCAAGGATCTAACATTACACAACAGAATCCTTCCCTCCTGTGTCGATACTTTAGGAGTATTACAGGGACGCTGTTCGAAGGAATGTTTAACTGTCTGAAATTGTGTATAGCATGATCTGCATGAGAAAGGTCCTTCGGGAAAACAGAAAAATGGTAGCTTACAGTCAGGGGTTAACACAGTAGGGCGTAGGCGCAGTAAGGCCTGCGAAGAGTAAGACCGCCTAAATACCTTAGTAGACTTATATGGAACGTCCATAGCCCCTAGCCACGTCCTGTCGCGGACGGGCGCAGACGGGCTTCTCTCTGGCGCGTCTCAGGCGCTTCGCTGCGCGCGACCGCTGCGCGCTTACTGTGACGAGGGGGCTAAATACCCTCAGGTACAGCAACTAGAGCGCTGACCGCTCTGTCAATGCGGAAGTGCGGAAGTGACCTGGCTCTGCCTGACCCGCCCTCCGCTCAACGGCACTGGTTGCCGAGTCGGACCGGGGCGGGCAGGACGGGAAATCGAGCCCAGGCTATGCACAAGTAACTTTTAGTCGTTTTACCACAATAGCGAGTAGCGCTTTTACTGCTGACAGAGGAATTAAATATAAAGTGCAACGCTAGTAAAATCCGTGCATTTAAAAACACAATATCAGTGACATTCAAATTTTAAAATCATTTGCTGCAGAAGTCAGTTTCAGGATACCTGGGTGTCAGCGGGTCGGGGAGACGCTCTCACAGTCCCCCTACCGCAGTGCACCGCCTGCTCCTCGCTGCCTAAATACCCTCAGGTACAGCAACTAGAGCGCTGACCGCTCTGTCAATGCGGAAGTGCGGAAGTGACCTGGCTCTGCCTGACCCGCCCTCCGCTCAACGGCACTGGTTGCCGAGTCGGACCGGGGCGGGCAGGACGGGAAATCGAGCCCAGGCTATGCACAAGTAACTTTTAGTCGTTTTACCACAATAGCGAGTAGCGCTTTTACTGCTGACAGAGGAATTAAATATAAAGTGCAACGCTAGTAAAATCCGTGCATTTAAAAACACAATATCAGTGACATTCAAATTTTAAAATCATTTGCTGCAGAAGTCAGTTTCAGGATACCTGGGTGTCAGCGGGTCGGGGAGACGCTCTCACAGTCCCCCTACCGCAGTGCACCGCCTGCTCCTCGCTGCCTAAATACCCTCAGGTACAGCAACTAGAGCGCTGACCGCTCTGTCAATGCGGAAGTGCGGAAGTGACCTGGCTCTGCCTGACCCGCCCTCCGCTCAACGGCACTGGTTGCCGAGTCGGACCGGGGCGGGCAGGACGGGAAATCGAGCCCAGGCTATGCACAAGTAACTTTTAGTCGTTTTACCACAATAGCGAGTAGCGCTTTTACTGCTGACAGAGGAATTAAATATAAAGTGCAACGCTAGTAAAATCCGTGCATTTAAAAACACAATATCAGTGACATTCAAATTTTAAAATCATTTGCTGCAGAAGTCAGTTTCAGGATACCTGGGTGTCAGCGGGTCGGGGAGACGCTCTCACAGTCCCCCTACCGCAGTGCACCGCCTGCTCCTCGCTGCCTAAATACCCTCAGGTACAGCAACTAGAGCGCTGACCGCTCTGTCAATGCGGAAGTGCGGAAGTGACCTGGCTCTGCCTGACCCGCCCTCCGCTCAACGGCACTGGTTGCCGAGTCGGACCGGGGTGGGCAGGACGGGAAATCGAGCCCAGGCTATGCACAAGTAACTTTTAGTCGTTTTACCACAATAGCGAGTAGCGCTTTTACTGCTGACAGAGGAATTAAATATAAAGTGCAACGCTAGTAAAATCCGTGCATTTAAAAACACAATATCAGTGACATTCAAATTTTAAAATCATTTGCTGCAGAAGTCAGTTTCAGGATACCTGGGTGTCAGCGGGTCGGGGAGACGCTCTCACAGTGTATGTAGGGAGGGCCTGCGCCCTTTCACACTGCACTTACAGTGGGAAAGTGCCCGAGGCACTAACAAGAGAATCGGCCCCAACAAGAGAATCAGCCCCATCTGGGAAGTTTCACACAGGGAGAGCTGACCCTCTAGGTAGGGAAAACCCACATGTGGTGTTCATCCCTACCCGGGCAGTGCACACGCAGATGTACCTACCCGGCCACTCACCTACCCCGGTTAAGTGGTAGGGAATGGCCCGTCAGGGTTGGATATGGACTGAGACTGGCCAACCTGAGTATGAGACATTTTTGACAGGCTATTGAGGTGGGTTGCACAGTATACAGCCTTTACAACGAAACTTTTACAACAAACTACCATTACAACGCAACCTTTACAACGCATAGCGCTGGGGGGCGCTCTAGGATAGGGAATAGGTTTAATGTACTATCCAACACCTTCCCTACTATCCACGGGGACTGGAGTTGGAATAGTAAATTAAACTATTCACTATCCAGCGCCCAAAAGTATTATGCGTTGTAATGGTATGCGTTGTAAAACTTGCGATGTAAAGGTAGGCGTTGTAAAAGTATGCGTTGTAATGTCATACATCCGGGTTGCACAATCAGTGTGGCATCCCCCTATTAGCCAAGGTCGCATCCGCCTTGGATATGTAGTGAACCTTCTTATAGATCACTCATAGATACAACACCTAAACCAATCAAGTAAGTACCCTATGCTGGAATGTGCAGGAAGGGCACGTGCACTTTCCTGCTGCAGTACAATGGGAAAGTGCCCAGAGTCCTAAGGTCAGGGAAAGAGAGTTGGCAAAAATCAAGAGGACAAAAAGCAAGATGTTTTAAGGAAATTCTTCTTAAGAAGGGCCATGTCCAACAATGACAGATACACTATTATGGTACTAGTAACGATAATGTTTTACCATGCGTTTTTTATTAAATAATGTAGCAGAGTTAAACTAGTTGCATTCTGCCGAGCTGTTTCTCCAGGTCCTCTTTTAGGTTGTAGGGGACACCCAGAATTGTTAAACTGATACTAGATGTACTCTCTCCTGGGTCAGACAACACTGAATATCAAAGGAAATCAATTGCAAGGTGTGACTTCGCATGGAAAGGCAGTATAAATTTCGAAACTAGATACACAATGCACACATGTAATCAAATTCAACACGTTTGGTTATCTAGTCAGCAATATAGTTCACAAAGGAATAGCTATTTAATTAAATGAGTTATTGAATAGATCAAATGAAGCAAAAAAGCAAAATAAGCCAGAGTGTTCTAGCATTGACTGTTAGAGGACTGTAACTGCAAACAGTATTGACCCAGAAGTATGTGCTACCAGTCCCATAGAAACTAGTTAATATTAATCAATGGGATGTTCATGATTCCTATAGCCTCAAAGCGGTATTTGTGTAATCCTATAGTTTGGAGCTCACATTGAAAGGAATAGTTCAACGTTATCATACGAGCCAGTGTTAGTTGGTCGGTGGAATTGGTCATCATTAGTCAGGCACATCTTTAAGAAATCAAATCTTTCACGTCCCCTACAACCAGGCCCTCATCCACACCATACATGTTTGGGATAATATTTTAACCACAATAGATTCTGGGAGACCCTGATTTAATGTCCATCATACCTCACACAACATTTGCATAGATTTTGTTTTAGAATCCGTCTAAAGATGTTTTCAAAACTTTGCAACGTTTGTGAAAGTTTCAAAAGCTAAAAAGAAATGGCAAAGAAAAATGATACCATAAAATTAAGCTTTGCAGGAAAAAGTCGTAGCAAAAACCTATACTTTGAAAGTACGTTGCCTTGCAAAAATGTTTAGCAGGACATTTTTTCAACAAACTTTTTTTGTGAGAATGTTAATGTTTTGAAAAACTTACTGGGATACATTTACATCTCATACTCGATCATCCACATGTGCTACAATGCTTGAAGAGAGTCACCAGGGTATTATGGAGAGCACTGACCATTTTCATCACCCCAAACATGATCATATGTGTGGTTGGACTGGGTTATCCTTTGAGCCCCACTGTATTATAATATCTATGTGTTCCCCTTTCTTAGATTGATCTCAGAGTTTTCTTTGACAATAAGTCCTATGTTGATGACACTCAAATCTACCTCTCATATCTATACATCCATGTATAATGGATATTCATAATATTGGACTCTCTGGACAATGAGAATTGGATGAGCCTTAAGTAGTTTCAGCTAAATATATTTAAAGCAATCGCCTTTGAGTTTAGGTTTTGATGGGCAGTCACATTCCGAACTTCTTGCTTTTTTTTTGGGCAGGATCAAGTAAATTACTTCTGCTTTAGTTTGGTAAGGAATTTGTGCTCTTGCCTCATAAATGCTGATTCCTCTCATTGATTTTACCACCTCCCAAAAAGCCTAGGGACAGATTTTCAAAGGACGAGTAGAATTTGCGCTGCGCCAGAAAACCTTTGCGCTGCTCTGCGTGCGTGAAAGTAAATAGTGCTGCATTATATTTACAACGCAAAGCGTCGCGAACTAGCGCATGCACAAAAATAGTCTTGCATCGCAGCGCAAAACATATGTGCGTCATGCACGTCCTTATAAAAAAATCGCAAAACAACGCAAAAGGATGCAACATATTTTGGTGGAAGTCCAAACACAAGAAATGGCAGAGAACCTTGCCCCACAATCCATTCCTCTAATTCAGCAGTCAGAAGAGTATCAAGATACCAGTACCTCCATGTGGATGAGTGATATTCTCAGCTTGTAGATTCTTTCCTTCCTTGGTGTTTTCTTTTTCACCAAGGCAATTATCTGCAGATGGTAACGGACAATAACAATCTCTATGGTTGCCACAGCCAGTAGATATTTGTTGTGCTATTGCTGGTAGATCTCCTGGTAAATGGCTCCTGCTCTTTTTGCACCGGTTTTGTACCCGCACTATTTTTCCGAGCTAATCTTTTTTGCGCTGCTTCGTGACACTTTGCGTGACTCTTGTAAATACCTGTGCCTACACGGTTTTGGAGCTTTTTGCGTGGGTAACGCCCTGCCACACCCACTCTGCATACATTGAATCAATTTTGGTGCAGAGAGACGCAAAACCGTTTGTGCATCATGCTAACTTTAAAATATGGTGCAAATACTTACTTGCGCCTCTCTGAAAATGTTTGCGAGGTTTTGCGCCGCTTTATGTCATGCGAGCGCCAATGCAAAGTCTTGGAAAATCTACCCCTTGGTTTATAATCACTTCCAAACATAATGCAAGCTAAGTATGTCTCTAACTAGTAGCACAACTATATTTTTGTGTATGACTTCCATAGGAAGATTTTTCCTGAACAATTGGATCAGACTCCAGTTATTCACTGCAGTGATTAACCAAAATGAGTGACATCACAACAGTGGTTAGTCAAAGTAGGTAATCACTGTTGTGAAGTCACTAAGGGAAGCCCTTGCTTCCCTTTTGGTATCGTTCCTCGTCTGGGTCTCCAGAGACCCACGCACAGCTGTGAAATGGTGGCTGGCTGTATTACCAGCCTTCTCCCCCCTCTCAGGTCTCCATAGGCTGAAGAAAAAGGGAGAGTTTGATTGGCTCAGTTCCTGTGCCAACTGCCTCCCCTATGTCAATGTAGGTGTCCCTAGACTCATACACAGATGAGAAATCAACCTTCATTGACCCACGGCCCTCACAGAGCTGGAATCACGACAGTGCTGGCTCTCAGCTCTCTATTTGAGAGCATAAAGTGCAATTTTAAACTGAAAGGGGGTGGGATGGTGCAGTGGGGTGTGGAACCAGGTATCTATTTGCCACTTTGTTGTGGATTGCAGAGGGTGGTGGGGCAGGGTAGTCAGGTTATGTTTTCCAGTTTAGGAGAGAGGGTATATGGGTTTGGTAGGAGTGCAGGTATTATTATTTCATTTGGGGGTTTGGAGGGTATATGTCAAGGGCAGTGTCAGTGGGCGGTAGGATGCCATGTTATGTTTTAACATAGTTTGTTACATGTTATCCAAGGCTCTTCTGCTACTGATCTGCCCCTACGTATGCTGGAAGCAGGAGCAGAAGATTTGAGGGGGCAATATACAAAATAAAATTATAGATTGGGAACATGTGAAATATAGGTGTTTTTCATGTCTGGATTCTGAATGATATCTTAGATAACTCAACCTTTTATACTTCTAAGTAATGCAGTAGACTCATCAGCCCCCTCCCATAAAAGGCACAGAACAAGTTCCAATATGTACTTGATGTTGACAAAAGGGATTGAAAGAAGGACATATGTTGCGACTCTCAAGTTTAATTTTAGGAGTAAAAGAAAGACACTTTCCGGTTTAGTCTCCGAGATCCAAATATAGGGCAAGATAGTAATGTCTCTAACTATTAGCAAAACTATGTTTTTACAATAGTTCCTTCACACAACACAACACAACACAATGCTGTTAGTATAAAACTCTGGCCTTAAACTAGAAATAGGGATAAAAAAGAATGCATGTCATGGGCAACACACACATTGCACCATCCTCCAATGGAGAAATATGTCTGTCTCTAAATATCTTGGTTAGTGCATAAAATATTGCATTGTGATACCACTTTAATACTTTCTCAAACAATATATCTGAAGTCATGCTGAATGTGGTCTCCAGGACTTTGTCATTGTCAATAGAATAATGTCTAAGGTGGTCATCAGAGAATGAAGGTAATAATCCTGCTACCTCTTTGAACCCACTAACAGCCAGGGATGCAGAATTGACTGATTACCAAGGATGTCAACAGAGATAAGGTTGGGAAAGAAACACAAGAGAAAAGGAACCTCTGCAGCTTCTGGGCGTGTTGTTTGGATCCAGGATCTTCTGCCTAAAACACTTCCTAAATTAAGTCCATTGATCATATAGGTCTGAATCAATTAATCAAGTTTTCAACATCAAAGCAATACACTCCTCTCACTGATATTGTTCCCCTACCTACTGTGTGTAATAGCAGTGCCATAACTGTAACCCCGGCTAACAGGAATCAGCCAAGAATCCCAAAATCAAAATGCCCACACTGCAAGAGGAGGCTAGGAAGTGGAAAGGCACCACCCACATACACAGACGAAAATTGAATAAAGAATCTCTGGAAAGTACCCAAGGAGAAACTAGCAGAGACAAAACAAAATAAGGAGGACGGGTGAATGCTAGATTGGAATTGTAGTGTACAAATTAAGACATCTTTAGTCACCATGAGTTTCCCTAGAAGCTCTAGAGCCTTTGCATACTTGTGTAGCAGCGGTAAATACAGAATGAAACACAAAGTACAGCAGAATTATTTAATACAATCATTAAGTAAGGAATCTGACAGCTAAAAGAGGCAACAAAATAAAGGACAGGTATAGTCGAATATAAGAAACACTGAGGCCCAGATTTATGAAGAATTCATGCAACGTTAGTTGCTGAGCTGCTGTGCTACATTGCGTGAAATGGAGAGAGCAGAACAGCAGTATAACTACTAAGGTGCGGTGTTTGTTAGAAATTGGGTCTCTAGTTGGCAGAGGTATGAACCTTGTCCAAGTAGGGATCACAATCCTAGTCAGGGTAAGCTAGATACACACTAAAAGATAACCTGTGCTATCCCTCTGATACCATGACACAGAGCAGTCAGGCTTATCTAAAGATGCAATGTGTACATTATTTATGCACCACACTAACACACAGAAAAACAATGAAAACAACACAAAAATACTCTACACAGTTTTATGGTTAAAACAAGACCAAAACAACAAAAATCAAATAAGTAAAACCAGAGCAATGAATGTTTAAATAATAAATCAAAAAAGTAGTGCTTACAGTCAAAAAGCGCTAAGAGGTTACTTGAGGTCACGCTGAACTGGGGTAAATCCAAAGTTCAGGGTGACCGTGATGGAGGACAGGCCGGCTGCAGGATCCACACAGGGTCTGCTGAAAAAGTACCTTGGATGGAGCAAGCGTCTGCATCGAAGACTCTATGTGTCGGTTCCGATTCATGCAGTCGAGTATCTGGGTTGTTGATGAGTCTCACAGTTGGGTATCTAGTCGGTGTTGAACCTCTTACGATGCAGGTGGTGCATCATAGTCAAACCTCGCAGTTGGGTCCCGCATCGGTGTCGAACTTCGTACAATGCAGGTGATGAGTCACCATCGAACCTTACAATCGGGTTCTATCTGGTCATCAAACCATGCGGGGTTGTCCTCAGATCGGCACTGCATTGGCGTTGAAGGGCATTGCATCAGTTCCAATCGATGCAAAGCCATGACTGCATCAATTCTGATAGTTCTGGAGAAAAAAAATCACCTTTCAACGGACCAGGACTGTATTGGAATCACTGGCAGGGCAGGACACACATATGGCAGAGTCTAGGTGCTGTTACAGAGTTGCAGTCTTTGATGGCCCTGAGACTTCAGAACAGGGGGCAACTCGGTAAGCCCTTGAAGTCAGCCTGAATTTAAGTAAGAGAACATAACATGGTCTTATAAATTGCACGCTCATCCAAGGGTATGTTGGTGCTGAATAGCAGATGTTTATTGTTACCCAACTCAATGGTGCTCATTTTATCAACCTCCAAAGAATGAAAGGCTGAGTGGAACTGCCGGGGTTTAAACCTGTGACCATGAGGCCAAATGCAGGCCACTACAATGGATGCATTAGTAAACTAATCCACCATTCCTTGTATTCAGCAGGGCAGAGATCAGCGGGCAGAAGGAAAGCTTAGCAAAGCAGAAGAGCAGTTCCTTCAGAGCAGTAGTCAAAGAATCAATCAAAAGATCTTTATTCAGACATTGATTAACAATCCATAAAAGATATAAAGGATACACTTCATGTAAAAAGTTATCATAAAATCATGATGGAGGGGCGTGGCTTGAGGCGTCAAGATGGCGGTCGCAATCTGAAAGTGCTCCGGACCCCCTCCGTCATCCGCCTTGCATCAGCCGCCTACAGCTGCCATCAGGTCCCTGCTTCGACGTGCACCGACTCCTCATTCACCCTGCCATGCTGATTCCCCCCAGAGACTGCCCGGTGCATCCGCTGCCTCCATTGAGCCTCTCCCACTTGGAGGCCCTGCTCGCTTAAAATGGCAGCCCCCTTGCTGTCCCGTCCCGGGCCCTGCGGTCCCCTCCCGCTCGGTCCGGCGCCCTACCTGGTCTGCTGCTGCTGAATCACCTGGTGGTGGCGGGCTGGGTTGGGGATCAGCAGGCTCGCCCCGGGGCCTGGGACTGTTGTGGAGGCTCCCTCAGATCGGCGGGCCCAGTGTGCGGCGGGGACGGTCCCTGCGGGCGACGGAGGCGTCCTGCGGGGCGAAGAGGTGTGCTGATCCCCCCGGGGTGGTGGCGACTGTGAGGGGCTGCGGGGCCGGCTCCCGGGACTGGCCGTGATACAGACGCAGTCTGCGGCTGAGCCGCTGCTGCCGGGCCAGGCTCCGCTGGTCCGTCAGGCCGCCTGCGATGCAGGAGTACTGTTGGAGTTGCCGGAGGCCACGGTGAGTGGAGGCTGCCCCGCTGTGGGGGAGCCGGCTGGGGGGGGGGGGCTCGGTGTCGGCCCTGCCAGGCCGCGGCTGCACTGGGAGCCTGCCCCTCCCCGCGAGGGACACTGCGAGACCGAAATTGGCCCTGAACCCTGCTGTGACTGCCGAGGCTGCGCTTGTGTGTTCCCCCGGGGTGCCCAAGCTATGATGCCCTAAGAAGCGGGCTGCCTCCGGGGGCCAGGGAGCCGGTGTCCTGATCAGTGGCGGGCTACGCCGGGAGGCTGCACTACCTTCGTGGTTGGAGTAGACTTTCGCGCCCTCTGCCATTTTGAGACCGTGGAGCAGAGGCACGAGGAGCTGCCTGCCTTGTGGGCCGTGAGGGCCAGGTGGACTTTGGACAGTTCTCGTCTCCCTGAGGGCAGGCGTGGAGCTGTCCTGACCTCTGTCCGGCAACAGGTGTTCCTCCGTACATGCCCTTTAGGATGGATCTTTGATGCTGCACCGGTGAGTGAGGCTCCTGTTTCTTCGCGCCGGCTGTGGTGGGAGGGGGGATCGGCCACCTCGTCGGGTGGCGGGCTGAGCTGCTGTGTCCCCCCTCCCCCCTGGTCGCCGGTGCAATGCTGCTGATGCGGTCCGGAGAGCGCTCGTGGGGATAATATCCTGGTCCACCCCATGCTGTGGTGACTCCTGCCCCTCTGCTTGGGGGTGGTGCGGGCGTAGGAGCACCTGGTGTGGCTGAGGAGTCGTCGGTGGTGACAGAGCATGGGACTCCCTTAAGGGGTTGTGGCGCCTGGCCCTCTGCCTGGAGGACGATGGATGACCTGACCCCCCTGATTTGACCTGCAGCCTAGCGGGTCTCGTGCTCCCCCGGGTGACCGCCCCTGTCCTGCTCCCTGAGATTGGGGGCCCTGCACGCCCTGTGCGATGCCCTTCTCTGACCAGCCCCGGGCTTGATGCTGTGGAGGCCCATTTCGCCTCAATATCTGTGGGCTGAGGGGTGCACTGTGGTTCGGTGCAGGGGAACGTTGGCCACCATGTCGGATGGCGCCCACGTACCCGGCCCCCCTTCTCCCCCTGAGCACCTGAGGCTTCGCTGCTTGGGCCTGCTGGAGGGGCCCAGGGGTGTTGGGGTCCTGGGGCTGCCTGGAGGAGCGCTACTGCTGTCAGAGGCTGGGCCCTCCTGGAGAGGGGCCTCCTTCCTTCGAGGCCTGTGAGTGGGAGAGGGATCGGCCACTATACCGGGTGGCGGGGGCAGTGGCCGGGGTACGGACGCGACTCCCCTCCAGCCTCCCCAAGCTGATTCTTCGAGGACATGGGCTGACCCCGCACCACCCAGACCACCCAGACCCCCCTCCCCCAACCCAAACAACAATGGACCAATTCACCAAGTTGGACTGGGACCGGGGTGGCGGGTCCCCGACTGCGCCTGGGCCCGCCGGGGGTGACCTCTCCACCATCCTGCAGGCGATAAGCACGTCACAGGCCTCAGTCGAGAGTAAGATTGGAGAGGTGAGGGTGGATGTGGCCCTAATTCGACAGGACCTCCGTAATGCCACGGTGCGCATCACCGAAACGGAGTCCCGTATCTCCACGGTAGAGGACGACGTGGGCGCTCTCAAGTCCCAGGTGGCCCGCCTGCAGACACAGACCTTGGAGTTGCATTGCAGGGCGAAGATGCCGAAAACAGGGCACAGAGAAATAACCTGCGCCTCCTGGGCTTTCCGGAGGGAGTGGAGAAGGGGCACGCCGATACCTTCATTGAGGCCTGGGTTCGTTCCTGGATGCCCAAAGAGAAACTATCCCCCTGGTTCACGGTGGAGCGGGCCCACCGCTCTCTTGCTCCCAAGCCCCCTCCCGGTGCTCCCGCTCATCCCATCATTCTTTGAATCTTCAACTTCCAAGACAGGGACGCAATTCTGGGTGCGGCCAGAGAATTGGGACCAGTACACTTCCAAAATTCCAGAATGATGGTCTTTCCGGACTACTCCAGAGAGGTGCAGACCCAGCGCCAGTCCTACGACGAGGTCAAGCAAAAACTCAGGGCTATGGGACTCCGCTATGGCCTCCTCTTCCCCGCGCGTCTTAAGGTGTTTTTTCAGGACAAGACATTCTTCTTCGACACCCCCCAGGCAGCATGAACCTGGCTTACGGAAGAGTGTCCCCTCCTGCCTGGTGCGGCCTCCCCCCCACCTGGGGATCATCAATGCAGCTGCTGCACGAGGCACCCAAGGCCCAGAGGTGCCGGCCTGGGTCTCGAAGGCGGGGCAAGCACCGGGGTGGGGGTTCCCGCTCACCGGGGGCGCAGTCCCAGCAGTCCCCGACTCAGCCCGCGAACCAGAGAGCCTCTTCCCCCACCTTGGCTCCCTCTCTGATCATCGACATGGGGAGTGCCCCCTGTTCGGTGGTGAATCTACGAAAGGCCATGTCAGACTCGGACCTGTCTGGGAGCTCCGTGATCCGTGGCTCTGGTGGTGAGGAGGGGTTGTAACCAGCGCTGCTGACTGTGTCTCCTGTATTCCACTTGTCAGGACTTTCCCCAGCGGGTTGCTCCTGCTCTATGTACGAGGTCCTACTCGGCTTCGCTGGGTGGCCAGTTTGAAGGACTACCTTCCCAATGCGGTGTCGGAACTGACTCATCCTGTTAACCTTATACTTATCACATCCTTTCCCTTTTTTCCCTTTTCAGCTGTTGGTCTTCATCCGTTTACATGGAGTGGGGTCCTCCTTAGCCATGCTCCTGGTTGTTGTTGTTGAAGGTTTAGCTAACCGCTTTAGATTAGCGAATCACCTCTTAGAGGGGTAGTTAGAAGTTGGGGCCTTTGGGGCGACAGATGCTTCCACTTCAAAAGTGTAGGGTGGGGGAAGTTGGGGGGTGGGGAGGAGACTGTTGTCTCCCAACAGTTTGTTATTTTTAGCCGCCTACGTGCCGCTGTTTGTTGTTTTCGCTGGCAGCAGTCACTCCTTAGTTGTTATCGCAGTTGACAAACAGATCACCACTTGGCATGGTCATTCCCCGGGGTTTTGGGCCCGAGTGGGTACCCCTCTGGGTCCCATGCCTACATCCGCCCTCCCACACATCATTCTTTCAGATGGCACACACCTTCAATAGACCCATCGGTGTCCTCTCCTGGAACGTCAATGGCCTCCTTGATCGAATCAAGCGCACAGCGGTCCTTCGCGCAGCCCAACGCCACGCTCCTGACATCCTATTTCTCCAGGAGACGCATCTCCTGGGTACACAATGCAGTTTCATAGTCCGATATGGATTTGATAGGGTCTGGCACTCTGGCTTTACGCGAGGCTCCCGAGGGGTGGCTATCCTACTTAGGAAAGGGTTTCCCTTTGCCCTGGTTAGAGCCAAGATTGATGCACAGGGCCGCTATGTGGCCGTCTCCAGAATGATTGAAGGGCGCCCTGCGAACCTCCTATGTGCTTATATACCGCCTGCGCTGCTGGCCTCCACCCTTCGGCACCTTACGCCTGTCCTCTCCTCCTTTCCGCAGGGTCTCACATTGGTCGGGGGGATTTTAATGTCGTCCTGCAACCCCTGCGCGACGCGACGGGGAACCCATCGGAGGGCCGCCTCGCCTCTGCGAAGACCCTCTCGAGTTGGATATTGGCCCTAGGACTTTGTGATATTTGGAGGGTTTGGAACCCCCGTAGGGAACAGTACACTCAGATGTTGGTGGCCCACCATACCCACTCCCGCATAGATCTCCTCCTGCTGCCTGCCACGGACTGCCAACTGGTCTCCGAGGCCGCGATCCTGCCCAGGGGGATCTCGGATCACTCGCCCGTATCCCTCCTTCTTGGGTCCTCCTCCGCGGGTCCCCGAGCGACTTGGCGATTGAACGCCTGGTTTCTGCAAGACTCCAAGGTCGTTGACTCCATTGAGCAGGAACTCCGTCACTATTATTCCACTAAGGCAGGCAAGGCCGTTGTCCGGGGGGTGGCTAGGGGTCTGGTCCACGCGAAACGGGTGGAACAGACAGCCCACCTTGTGCAGCTGGAAGCCCAGGCATCCCAGCTGGAAAGACTCCAGGCGGCAAATGGTCGCGGAGATTCCTCTCGGCAATTGGCAGTGGTCCGCGAGGAGATTTGCTGAATCTCATTGGAATCCGCGAAATGCTTTGGCGTTCATCGGTGGCACGAATCTAGGCATGGGGCGACAAAAATGGCAAACTCCTACACAATCTAGTGTCCTACCCCATGATCAACAGTGTGATCCCTGAGATACGATCGGCTACCGGGGCCTATCATGTGACGTCCTACGCCATAGCAAAAACTTTTGCTAAACTACTACGCGAACCTATACGCTGCTCGCCCTCCAAGCGTTCCGCTGGCGGAATGGCTGGAGGGGACTGGGGCCCGACTGCCGTGTCTCCCCCGGGAGACTGCGGAAGCGTTGGACCACCCCTTCACCCTAGAGGAAATTTACAAGGCAATATCACTCTTGCACCCCGGCAAAACACTCGGTGCGGATGGTTATCCCAAGGAGTACTGCGCAACCTTTCGCGAGATCCTTGTCCCCCATTTAGTGGAACTCTTCAACCATGTAACGGAGTTGGGCTCCTTCCCACCAGAATCAGACATAGCCATCATAGTGGTCATCCCAAAAACACTGCCGCCCTCCCTGGATTGTGTGGACTACCGTCCGATCTCGCTGATTAACACGGAGCTCAAGATCTTTGCTACTGTGATAGCCCAGAGACTCGGACCCCTCCTACAGGAGTTGGTCCATCCCGACCCATGCCTAACCCCGTACCTGGCGTTGCTTTTCATTGATTTTGAGAAGGCCTTCGATACAGTGGATTGGACGTATCTGGAGGATGTGCTGGAGAGGATGGGCTTTGGCCTTCCCTTCTGCCATCTGGTTAGGATCCTCTATACCAACCCCAGGGCCCGTGTTCTCATCAACGGCGAGCTTTCGAGACCTTCCCAATCCGGAGGGTCACGCGACAGGGGTGCACGCTTTCACCCTGGTTGTTCGCGCTGGTAATGGAACCCCTGGCGGCGCTCACCGGCACGACCCACTCATCAGAGGCTGGGCCTGGGACTCGAGTCAGGTGGACAAGATAGCCCTATATGCGGACAATGTTCTGCTTTATCTGGCAGACCCAGACATATCCAGCCCCAGGTGCTTGAAGGTCCTCTCCTCTTTCGAACAGGTCTCTGGGCTCCGGTTAAATCTGGCAAAATCGACTCTGGTTCCCTTGCATCCCTCCCGGGCCTGCTTTGACTGGCAGACGAATATTCCCCAGCGGAAGCAATCGTTCAAATATCTGGGCATCTGGATCACCCTTTTGCCAGAGCTCGAATGGGCTTTAAACATCGCGCCTTTGGTCACCCGGATGAAGTCCGACCTCAAGAGGTGGCAGGCCCTTCCCCTTAATCTCCTGGGCAGAAGGGCGCTCTTTAAAATGATGATTCTCCTCCGCTTCCTTTACATCTTGCAAAACATCACCATCCACCTCCCGGGGAGTTGGTTCCGAGAACTGGACAGCATCCTTACCTGATTTCTCTGGGGAGGAGGGAGGCCACGTCTATCTCTGGCACACTGTCGTATCCCCCCCTTTGATGGAGGCAAGGGAGTGACTAACCTCCACCTCTACTACTTGGCCTCAAGACTTCTCGTGATCCACGATTGGTTTGCAGGTAGCTGGTCCGACCCGGCATATCGAGTGGAACTTGCTACGACAGATTTCGCGCAGATTTAGTCCTTTCTGTCTGGTAGCCTGGTGCCGCAGGCCCTAAACCCCAGTCACGAGAACGGTGCTCATGGCCTGGCGCACAGCGTTGCGCCATGTGCGGTGGAACCGTACACTCACTCGGCAAACACCGCTCTGAAGCGGAACCTGGATGGGTGAGGTCTCTTCCCTAAAGGGGTTCCGTCGGTGGGATCTCGTCGGAATCTCATTGCTTGGAGACGTGTGGGTGGGGGATCACATTCGGTTCTACAGCAACGACATGCGCTCCACCGCTCCCAATTCTCTAAATATTTACAACTCAGGCACGCCCTTCACGTGCACATCCCCTCTCCGGCCTCTCTTCCAGAGTTCAGTCCGCTTGAGGCCAGGTGATGATGGGGAATCTGGGGGAACGGGGTGTCCTGCATATACCGGTCACTAGTTAATAATGGCCCGTGACTCTAGATCGGCTCAAGGCACGCTGGGAGGGATGGGTGGGACCCCTAGAAGAGGCGGATTGGCGAGACGCCCTTATGGCGCCCAAAACCCTGACCACGTCCTCTAAGTTACGCCTGGTACAACTGTATTACTTACAGGCAGCCTACCTCACTCCATTGCGCCTTTTCCAGGCCCGTATGAGATGGTCCCCAGCTTGCACGCGCTGAGACACCGTGCCAGCGGACTTCTATCACATGGTATGGCAATGCCCGGCGTTGGCACCGTTCTGGGGTGGGGATGAACGCGAATTTACGCAGGCCCTTGGGTGGGAGGTTCCCAATGACCCAAGACGCTTGCTCCTGGGGGTGTTCGATGGCCTAGATGGCTCCAGAGCAGACAAGCGCTTCCTAGGGACAGCTGTGGCAGTGGCCAAAAGGGACATTGCGACGCTTTGGTCTCAGGCTAATGCGCCGACGGTGCAAAAGTGGAGGAGGGGAGTGGACTTGTGTGGGATGCAGGATGAGTCCCTCTTTGAGGCTCGGGGTTGCCCGGAGTTATTTGGAAAAGTGTGGGGTAAATGGTTTAATCTGTTGCCACTGTGATGATCTGTCCCAACCGTGTAACCCATGTCCTGTTGACTGTGATTAACGCTATGTTCCTTTCAATCATGATTAATCTGCTGCCAATGAATTTCTTGTGTTTTGAAAAACCCAATAAAATTGATTATAAAAAAAAATCATTATAAAATCCTCGTTAAAAATATAGAATATAGTATTACTTTCGCTAAGCATATGAGACAGTATATAAATGTATACAACATTCCATAAAAGAACATTACAAAATATGCTCTGGGCCACATCACATTATTAAATAATGGTATGATTTCATTCCTTAAAACAGCTAAAACAATTGATAATTCTCCAATAATTAATACATATTTCAAAAAACATTTGTTTAAAAATGTACATTTAGCCTGACCAAAACGGTCATGATAATACTTAATTTTCATGTTTTATCTCATCTAAAGCTATTAAAAGTTTGCTTCTTGGAACCACACGCTCAATATAAGTAGAAACAGTATGACAAATGAATGCATTCTCCAGATTACATCAAAACTTAAATGCATCTTGATAAAAAAAATTTTTTTTAGTTAAGGATCAGGGGCATAACAATTTGTTCCTAATATCTTTATATAGTACACAAAATAACATGAGATGGACAGTTGATTGTGAGGCCCGGCCTTGGTAAATTTTTTGTCCATGCATCTTTCTTGGGGCATGCTACCAACTGGTGTAAAATGCACAATCGCAGTCGTGTGATATAAAATATCTGCTTGATATTACTTACCGTAATTAGATACATGGGTAATCCCAGATGTTCCTGACATAACAAGAATCTATCTAACTATGGAGGGGTTGTGACTTTTTCTTATCTCTATTGCATTTCTTCAGTTATTCAACATTGTTTTTATCTCCTTCTTACTAAATTACAAAACACTGGCTGGATTTCTTGCAGGTGTATCCGTAAGTGATTCAGTTAACAACCAATTTATGTATCCTAGCCATGGGACCATATGATAACGTTTGAGATTTAGACAGTCAGAAATAACTTCTTTTGAAACTTGTGAACCTCCTTTCGCCGACTATTGTCCCATCAGATAATATAATTCAGATCAATCAAGTCTTCAATGTACTCTTTGTGAGCAATAAAAGATGACACCGTGCAGAGTACTGCCAAGACCCTACATAAAACAGATTTTCCTTTGATTGTAGCAGTAGGTTCTTGGCCATACCCTACCCAGCCACCCCATATATAGAAGAGGGTATGAATTTACTCCTATTTAATTTTGACAGTTCAAAAATTGGCTTCTTACCTATTTTTCTGGAAAATCTGAACAGGGCCTCAATAGTCCTGGCTATTTTCATTTTTGCATTTCTGAGGTGAGGAGCCCATGTACCTGAATGTGTGAAGGTATACCGAGATAAGAAAATGTCTGCACTTCGAGCAATCTATAGTCCTTCACAGAATGTGTTTTGTTTCTAGGGTTTCCCCTTCCACAGAGCAGTAGTCAAGAAGAGTGACAATGATTGTAGCAGAGCAGTCTTTACTCCTGGCAGAGTTCTTCACAGGTCCAGTAATGTATTGTCTTGGTAGGGTCAGAGCCCCAATACCTATACCCAGTTGTGCCTTTAAAGCATGAGTGACTTCAAAGCGATCTCTTGAAGTTCACAGGTCCCCCTTTCATCCCAGCCCTGGCTCCAGATTATCTGTTGAGGCATAATCAGCCCTTTGTGTGGGAAGCAGGACACTGCCTATTCATGTGTAAGTGTCAGCTCCCCCTTCCTGCCCCAGGAAAAGCTCTCAAGATGTAAGTGAATGCAGATGAGTTCTCTGTTACCCCCACCCTTCCTGTGTTTTGGCTGTCTAGAAGGAATGCCCAGGTGTGTATTGGAGACAAGCTGCATGGCATGCGGAGCATAAGAGCAGAGAAATGTCCACATTCTAAAAGTGACATTTTTAAAACCTGTAATGTTAAATCCAAGTTTAGCAGTGAAGAGGATTTATCATTGCCTTTTCAAAGTTTTTAAATATCATGCAGCTGCTCCTTTCTAAATATGAATTAAAATATTTTAAGGAATTCACAATGCTAGCCTATGAGAGAAGGACTCACAGTAATGAAAAATGAACTTAGCTTTTCGTCACTACCAGGACATGTAAAACTCAAAAGTACATGTCCTACCTTTTAGTTACCCAACACCCTACCTTTAGAGCTACCTAAGGCTTAAATTAGGGTTGACTCACGTATAATACAAGGGGAATTTCAACCTTGGCAAGTGACTGCCCCCAGGTCTTACAATGGCAGGCTTGAGACAGGTTTGAAAGGCTAAGGGCCAGATGTAGGTTGGTGAATACCGGTCGGTAACGGACGATTTCGGCCGTTACCGACCAGTATTTGCAAATGAAGATGTAGGGGGCATTTTATTGACAGAATCCGTATATTTACAGATTCGGTAAATTTACAGAATCGGTAAAATACCGAATCGGTAAATATACCGATTCTGCAAATCAATATGTAGGTGGCACTTCAAAGAGTGCCACAGGCCCTTTAGGAGTCGGTATTTGGTAAAATATCGAATTCCAGTGTACATGCACATCTGTGCATGTACACCAATGCCATGTGACACACAGACATGCCCTTAGGGCATGTATGTGTGCCACATGGCACACAAGCCTGCAATTGGGGTGCTACAGGGTGTCAAAGTGACACCCCGTTCCCCTGCCAGGATTCGGTATTTACCGATTCGGTAAATACCGAATCGGTATTTCCCATTGATTCCTAAGGGCTTCAAGGCCCATAGGAATCAATGGGAAATACCGATTCGGTTTTTACCGAATTGGTAAAAACCGAATCTTACAGAATCGGTAATTGTAAAATAAAAATTACCTACATCTGCCTACTTCCAATTTACCTACTCTTAAATACCGAATCGGTATGATTCGGTATTTAAGAGTAGGTAAATCGGAATTACCTACATCTGGCCCTAAGTGTGGGTGGCACAATCAGTGCTGTAGGCCCATTAGTAGCATTTAAATTATAGGCCCTGGGTATATGGTATGCTACTTTGCAAGGGACTTATAAGTATACTAGATATGGAAGTTGGGTATACACCGATGTCATCAATTTTTACGGGAGGAGCAGATGCATTTTAGCACTGGTCAGCAGTGATATAGTGCAAA
This sequence comes from Lissotriton helveticus, assembly GCF_964261635.1. NCBI lineage: Eukaryota > Metazoa > Chordata > Amphibia > Caudata > Salamandridae > Lissotriton > Lissotriton helveticus. Next base: position 868,734,920 of record NC_136068.1, on the reverse strand, counting down.
GAGTCCTAAGGCCAACACAAGGATACAGCAAAAAGAGGAGGTAAGCAGGCAACAAATGTAGAAGACCTCCCTAAGGATGACAGGTCTAACACATGTCCTGCAGCTGAAAGTGGAGAGATCTACTCAACCTCTAGGGAGTTCTCATCACTAAGGCGGAATAACCTATATAGACCATCAGCAGAGGTGTGATCTACCCCACGTCTGTGTTCCACCCTGAAGTCCATACCCTGAAGGGAAATGGACCACCTTAACAATTTTGGATTCTCACTCCTCATATGAGCCACCTGAGGGGCCTGTGTTCAGTCTGAATCTGGAAGTGAGTGGCAAACCGTTATGGTCTGAACTTCTTCAGTGCCTAGAACACAACAAAACCTTGCCTCTACAGCACTCCACTTCCGTTCCCTGGGGAGTAACCTCCTGGAGATGAAGGCTACAGATTGGTCCAAGCCTTTTACATTTGGCTGTGATAAAACTGTCCCTGTGTTATATTCTGAGGCATTTGTGGGAATGATAAACTCCTCAGAGAAATCAGGAGCCCTGACTACAGGGGCTTTTCATAAGGCTTGCTTCAGGAAGTCAAATGCTTTAAGCATTCCTCTGTTCAAGTCATATGTCGGGGCTGCACCTTAGAAATCAGCTCTGTCAAGGGGGCAACAATGGTGCCATACCCCTGGACAAACCTCCTATAACACCCAGTGAGGTTCAGGAATGCTCTGACCTCAGCCTGGGTTTTGGGGGGCTCCCAGGCTGAGGTCTATCACAACCTTGAAGGGCTGCACAGTACCCCTGCCCACCAGGGGTACCAAGACCACCACAGACCCCTTGCCCTATATAGCACTTGCAGGCCTTGTTAGTCAGTACTGCCTGTTGCAGGGCCTGAAGCACTTCCTTTGAGGTGAAAAAGGTGGTCCTTCCAATTACTTATAAAGACAGCTATGTCATCCTGGTACACAGCTGAGAAGCCCTCCATACCAGCAAGGACCTGGTTCACCAATGTCTGAAACGTGGCAAGGGCATTTTTGAGGCCTAAGGGCATCATACAAAATTGGAGTGGAGAAGACTGACCTCTCATTTGCACCTTCTTTTAGGGTGATCTGTCAGTACCCTGATAGAAGATCAAAGGTACCTAAGTACTGGGCAGCCCCTAACCTTTGAATAAGCTCATCAGCCCTGGGAATGGGATGGGCATCTGTCTTGGTCACAGAGTTTAGCCCTCTATAGTCCACACAGAACCTCAGGTCAGGTGTGGTGCCCTATGTGACAGTGTTTGGTACCAAAACCACAGGAGTGGCCCAGGGGCTATTGGAGGGTTCTATCACCTCCAACTGCAGCATCTGAGAGACTACACTGTTAATGCTGGCCCTCACCTTATCCGACAACCTGTAATACTTATTCATAACAGGGAGGTTGTGCCCTGTGCCCATGTCATGAGTACACAGGGTGGTAGTCCCAGGAATAAGGGAAAACACTTGGTCCCAACACTTGGTGGCAGCCTCTCTGCTGTGCAAGAGTTAGTCTAGGGGAAAGCATTACTCCTTCTATAGCCACATCGTTCTCCTTGGAGTCCATGTAGTCAGGGAGAGGTTCACTCTCCTTCTCCTCTTCTCCATCTGTCACCAACAGCATGGTGATCTCAGACCTCTCAAAGTAGGGTTTGAGGTGGTTGATATGAAGCACCCTGTGGGGTTGCGTGGGGATCTTAAGGTCCACCAGGTAGGTGGCCTAATCCTTCCTCTAAATCACACATAGGGCCCAGTCCAATGGTCCTGGACGGCCCTGGGTTCCATAGGTTCCATTACTCACACTTTCTGTCCACGCTGCAATTCCACATTGGTAGGATTTTGGCCATACCACTCTTTCAATAAAGCTTAACTGGCTTCTAAGTTGTCAGAAGTTGCTTCCACATCTTAGCCATTTGGCGTCTGAAGGCCAGCATGTAGCCTACTACATCCTGGGGAACCAATGTGGGAGCTTGCTCCCACCCCATCTTCACCGAACTAAGAGGTCCTCTAAAAGGGTGCCCATACAGAAGCTCAAAGGGGCTAAAGCCTAGTCACTTCTGTGGTACCTTCCTGCAGGCAAACAACAAGCATGGCAAGAGGATGTCTCACTTATTCCTGAGTGCTTCAGGTAGGCCTCTAATCATGCCTTTCAGGGTCTCTCACCAGTCCCATTTGTTTGTGGATGGTAAGGAGTGGAAAACTTGTAGGCTACCCCATACCTCTTCCACATTGACTGCATAAATGCAGAGATGAATTTTGTTGCACTGTCAGACACAACTTCTTTGGGTAAACCCACGTGGGTAAAAATCCTGGTCAGGGCCTTTGCCACTACAATTGCAGTCACTGTCCTCGGATACATTGCCTCTGGGTACGTAGTGGCCTGATCTGCCAGAACCAAGCTAAACCTCTTGTCTGATGCAGTCTGGGGATCCACAGGCACAACAATGTTGATGCCCACCAGCTCAAAGGGCGTGCGAATGACAGGCAAGGGATGAAGGGGAGCTTCCCACTGGCCTGTCAGGGTACACAAGTCCTGCAAAATGGAACTGAGGAACTCTTCATCCTAGGCAAATAGAAGTGTGGGACAAGCCTTGCAAAGGTATTGTGCTGCCCATGTGTCCTACTAGGGTCAACTCCACTAGGAAAGAAGGTCCTGAACATTGAATGTAGCATTACACATAGTGCATATGCACTACACATACCACAGCTTAAATCTCATGACGGCCACCCCACAAACACTGTTAATATGATAACTCTCTCCCATTTTAAGAGCGCCCTATGCACTGGGGCCACGATTATCACAGAAGCCCTGCACTCCTGAGCTCTGCAGGAGCTCTTTGGCACATTCTGCACAATGCAGTCGAGGCTCAGTGAAGATAAAATGACTCCCTCCCCTCTTAACAGCGCATTAGGCATTGGATCACTGTTGATCACTGTAGCTCTATTAGACCCAAGTGGCACATTCTGTACCACGCGACAGAGGCTCAGTGAAGTCAGAAACGCCTCTCCCCCTTAAAAAAACAGCGTAATATGGGGTCACGTCCAGACTTACTACCACAAAAGACACGTACAATAGTATATGGGTTATGGAATTACATGAAAACAACAATAGCCCATGGATCCTTGAGATCCACGATACAAACTTAAAACTACAACACCAGTTTGATCTTAACCTTTAGTAACCACAGATTATCGGTGTCTGATCTACAAGCAAAACTAAAACGTACATGCACTAGTTCAACATCAATGGCCAGAGGGTAGAATCTCTGAATGACACAGGATTATGCATAACAACCATCAGGTGTTATCTGGTATCCTCAGAGAAGGAAGTTCCTGATGTAGTCCCCCAGGTTGTAGTATCCGACAACCACAAGAGTTACTTTACAGTGGCTCTGGTTCCCTTTGAAAGGGTGGGGTTTCTGGTTCCTTGAGGTTAGCTGTGAGTCCATCCTCGACTGTAGATTGTCTGCTCAGTAATGACCTGGCGATACCAAAGGGGATGATGGACGGAGCGTTGGAGCAAGTCAAACACTCACCCCCAGTCAACTGATCTGGGTTTAATCCATCATCATTCTTTAGCTCATTCCACCACCCCTGTTCAGACATGACCATATGCAAATCAGTCTGATCCCCCTGTGCCTCATGGGAACAGTCCAGCTTGAACTGCCAAGCCATGTCTTCCCTGGACCGGAAACAAGCATGCTGGGACTGGTTTCTGGCTAATTAGCCGTCATCAGTCAGGCTAGCTTGAATCCAGTGGCAAAGTGAGCAATGGACTCACGTCTGGGCATACCCTGCCAACTTAGGGTGAACAAAGCAATACCAAAGGGGATGATGGACGGAACATTGGAGCAAGTCAAACACTCACCCCCAGTCAACTGATCTGGGTTTAATCCATCATCATTCTTTAGCTCACTCCACCACCCCAGTTCAGACATGACCATATGCAAATCAGTCTGACCCTATGCCTCATGGGAACAATCCAGCCCGAACTGCCAAGCCCTGTTCCCATGAGACACAGAGTCAGACTGATTTGCATATGGCCATGTCTGAACTGGGTTGGTGGAGTGAGCTAAAGAATGATGATGGACTAAACCCAGATCAGTTGGCTGGGGGTGAGTGTTTGATTTGCTCAAATGCTCCATCCATCATCCCCTTTGGTATCGCTTTGTTCGCTCTAAGTTGGCAGGGTTTGCCCAGACGTGGGTTCCTTGCTCACTTTGCCTCTGGATTCAAGATACCCCAGCTGATGAGGGTTATGAACCCAAAACCGGTCCCAGCTGATAGACAGCTTGAAATAGTCTGAGCTTGTGTCGAATTATCTGAACTAATGCAACCATAAGATGTTCCCCTATTACTTATCCAGTCATTAAAAAGTACAGTCAGACCATTAACCTTCTCTTGTAACCACTTAAGTTCATCCTTGACTATGACCCTCATTTGAATCTGCAGATCCACTATCAACTAAGTGGCTCACACCGGCTGTTCACTTACAGTTTCTATGTTCTCCTTTTGATTCTCCATCCCAGGTTTTCCTTTAACCAAGGTCACACCCTGGACCTTTTTTCTCCTAACAACTGATTTCGCCTTAGGTTTAGATCTACTTCTTCTACCAGATTGGTTTTGTGAGGAATCCCTAGGTTGATTTTTGGATACTACTTCAGTTGTTGGTTGTTGATCGCTGGAAGAATCAGTTAGTGAAGTCCCTACGTTTTCAGGAGATCCGGGATCAATTGTTACAATTTCTAAATTTGGGGTAAGGGACAAACGTCTCTCAGTCCGTTCAATTTCATTTGTCACGACTCCTAAGGCCTTTTCCAACATCCTGTCGATGGAAGTTGGTTTAGAGGTTGATTTAGCCACTGCCAGAGGCTGTTTCTTCTTCACACAGGCTCGTCTCCCCATTCTAATAGCTCTGTGACTAGAATCCCCCATTAGCTTGTACAATGTAAAATCACAATATTTTTATAGTAACCCAAATGGCAAAAAAGCACCGCAATACCTATACTTTGTAAATGAACCAAAGTTTAAATATGCTGAAAGCAATCAGGGTAGAAAAATCAAACTAGGTATATCTGTGCCATGCTTTTCTGAGCCGGAGACTTCTACAATATATACTACATCAATTGTATACCAGTGGTAGATGAAGGAAGTGAGGGATGGATTAACGGTCTAATGAATTAAACAACAGTACCTTGATAACAAGTCCCGGGAATTCAAAGTAAGAGAGCAGGCCCAGCCCGGCCTCTTCCGGCCTTTGACGGGCACGGACGGGCCCGCCCTTGGCCCGGGCAGCACCCGGGCACGCCCACACGGGTACCGCGCTGTGGAGGGCCAAACTAATTTTAAGGACCACGGGCGCTCTGCAGTGACGACTTCCCCCTGCGCCACGCTCTGCCTTCTGGGAGTTGGAGTCTTTGGGCTGGAGCGGAGCTGGCGAGGTTCTTGCTGCCGTTCCCCTCACGGCGCCTGCTTGGACCAGTAAGCCAGGGGGCCAGGGAAAATCACAGGTAGGAGGCTGTTCCCCTCACGGCATGTATGGGCTGGATGAGAGCGAGTCCCGTGCTGCGGGAGGGCCACGCTAGTTTTAAGGACCACGGGCGCTCTGCAGTGACCACTTCCCCCTGCGCCGCGCTCTGCCTTTTGTGTTAACCATGAAAGAAGTCTTTGAAACAGTTACAATATGCCCTCCATCCTCTTAATTCCCATGGCATGGTGTCTTGCAGGCAATCACCTATAGATTGATATTAGGTCATTGTGCCTCCCTGACAAGTCTTGGCAAGATTTCTCAATCCTGTCCAAAACATGGGTCTGCCTGTCAATCATATGAGGGGTTTCCTGTACTGAGTCTGAAATGTCAGACATAGTAGCCCCTATGGCACAAATGGCCTGCCTGACATCAGCCTGTTTTTGGAAATACTCTTCCTCCCGCTGCCCAACATGACCATCTGCCAGCCCCCTCCGCATGGGATGCCCTCTGATATGACCATCAGGTCCACCTGCCCAGGTAGGGGTGGCACGTGGGACTCTGTGGTGAGGATATTCAGGCCTATGGGATACCTGCTCCTCACCAGGGGTGTTAGGTCCTTCAGATGCCCATCGTGTGGTTCCTGACCATATGTCGCACCCATATGTGGAGCAGAGATTGTTGTAGTAGGTGTTTTCATGCCAACATCACAGGGCTTAATATGATATGAGTGTAATTTAATTTATATTCTAGTTGACACATTATAAGCAAAATACCCTAGTTCAGTTCACATGTGTGAGACTATTGGTGGATTCTTGTAAAATATCTATGGGCTGCCTGGTCACATTGTAGTACATAGGGCCCACTTCTGGACATATTTACCTACCAGTTTGTGCCAGTGGTATTGGTTAATCTGCCCCATAACGTTGCCTTCCTTCAAGTGCAGGAATCACTGCTCCAATGGGTGGATCTACTCTGGCTATTTGTGGAAATTAAATGTGGAAGTCAACAGACAGTACCAACAAATTATGATTCTGTACAACTGTTCACATATTTACTCAATTACAGTGATGATTACTAATTAATGTACATTTTCATGTGCCATATACCAGAGTACATTGTATACATCAGCATAGATGGGCCACTGTTTGTGAATAGGAAGTTGGAAGTTAACATTCAAGTACATAAGATTCTGAAACTTGTAGTGCGATAGATAAAACTAGACACATGAGAGTCTAAATCACCATGATCATTTGCACAAACTTGACGTGACTTCCGTAGTCAAATTTGCAGTTCATAGTACAAATTGATCAAATTAAGTCAATGTTCAAACCATCACATAATAACTGGCACCACATTATGTTTGTCATTCATAGGTAGCCCATACAGCATGTAGGGGTGCATGGTAGAGAGGATGTCCTTCAAAATTGGTATGAGATGGAGACAGGGTATACTTTGTCCACCAGTGAGTGATCTTGCCACCTTGATACTTGTGAACTTCTCCTTCACCCAACTCCTCTCATCCTGCCATTTCTTTTTGATGTCAGTGATGTCCCACACCCAATGCACTCACTGCATCATCCAACTGCTGCCATAGTGCTGTCTTCTGTGTTGCACTGCTGAGCAATGGATGAAGATCAGGTAGTTTTTTTGTAGTTCCCCATAACAAATTTGACAGTCATCTCAATCTCCTCCTCGGTGAAGTTCTTCTTCCTCCTGACATTTAGCATGCTGATGCTTGATAGATGGCAAGGCAAGATGCAGAGCAGGCAGTTGACATATGTGTGTTGAGAAAACAGAGCCTCAGATGTGGGCCGCTTTTATGTGGTTTGCAGTGCAGCCCGAGTGTGGGGCTTCGGTCCAGAGTGCAGAGATTCTGCACTCGGGCCGGATATTCCACCCTGTGTGCAAAACCTCTGCCCGAATGCGGAACCTCCATTCTGTGTGCAAAACCTCCACAGTCATAAAAATACTACTCGCAAGTGCCTTTGTGAATACCAAAAAGTAGTAAAGTTAGACTTTTGGTCTAAACTTAGACTTTTAGCCTAACATTATCTTGCAAATTGGGCCAATAGTCAGTATTCGGTGTTTGTCTTGTAGGATAGTGTACGGATGCACTGCTTCTAAGTGTTTAGTCTTGTGAACAATCCAGAAAGCCATATCATCATGCTTTGCGGTCACTTTGTCCATGATAACTTTAATAGTCTCCGGACTAACGGTTTGCATTTGTGCAGAAACAGCAAGGTCCTACTGTGAAAGCAGTTCTGGAGCTTAAAGTATGTTGCACACTGTGCAAATATGATGTTTAGGGTAATTGTGTAATTTAAAACCTCTGCTACCTCTGCATCGGATAGAGTTTCTGGGCAAGGAATGGGAGTGTGATCAGCCAAGACTGGCTCTGTAGCCTGTCATTGCTCAGAGGGCCCCAAAGAACATGTCTCTGTGTGTGTGGCAACTGACCACCAAACCAATTTTGGTGTTCTTGGTATGGTAAAGGTATTGCAAACACACAAGATGAAGGACTGAATGTTGCACAATGGCAAAACATTCACCCCCAGTCACAGATATGGGTTTAATCCATTGTTATTTTGCTCACCAAGCCACCCCAGTTCAGACATGGCCACATGCAAATCGGTCTTGACCCTGTGCCTCATGGGAACAGTCCAGCTCAAACTGCCAAGCCATGTCTTCCCTGGACCGGAATCAAGCATCCTAGGACTGGTTTCTGGCTATCAGCCGTCTTCAGCCAGGATAGCTTGACTCCAGTGGCGTAGTGAGCAAGGGACCCACGTCTGGGCATACCCTTCCCACATACGGTGAACAGCAAAACACACAAGATGATGGACGGAATGTTGCACAATGGCAAAACATTCACCCCCAGTCACAGATCTGGGTTTAAACCATTGTTATTTTGCTCACCAAGCCCCCCCATTTCAGACATGGTCACATGCAAATCAGTCTTGACCCTGTGCCTCATGGGAACAGTCCAGCCCGAACTGCCAAGCCATGTCTTCCCTGGACCGGAATCAAGCATCCTAGGACCGGGTTCTGGCTTTAGCCAGGCTAGCTTGACTCCAGTGGCGTGGTAAAGGAATTGCCAAGCCTTTGTAATCCCTAAAGTTAGCCGGCGGATCTACCATCGTATATTCATGAAACTGCCCTGAGGTGGCATCAATAACCTCAAACTCCACCAAGGAGTAAAAAGTCTCAAAGGCATACACTGGATGTGCAGCTGTTATGAATGTAACAGCCCCCTCTTTGTCGGGGACACCTCGAGCTTTGAGATGTTGAGTAACTGCTTCGCTGCAATTGGCCCCTATAATGATAGGTGTTGCTATGATGAATGGATTCAATTTAAAATTGGAATCAAAGAATTAGAAAACCCACAAAATGGGGACTAACCTTTTGAATCAAGCTTGACGGAAATAGGTGCTTCCTTATTTCCAATAGAAGGTAACCATGATTACTACAGACATTTCCATAATGATGTATTAATGGTTGAAATGTATGTGATAAGTATACACTACTCAAAGAGTAGTTGTAAAATATGACCACCACGTTGGGCTCCAACTGTTGTATAAGGTACAACTTTAATTTAACTCTACAAGGGGTGCTGTCTCACCCACAGGCAACAGGGGTGAACTTGATTCAGTGCACCAACAATGAATGTGACAGACAAGTTATTGTAGCCCTGCAAACACTACTGAAAGTGTACTTGAAATGGAGATCTTGCTTTTGGGTTACTAACAATCCCATGAAGGGATCAGGGGCACTGTGGAAACAGCAAAAAAACTTATTTCATGATTCACAGTATCACACACGCTATACTAAGAAGAATTAACACTTTTACGTTAAAAATATGTATTACTACAGGAACAATCTGTTTCTCAGTACATCTAAACAACTACACAGAATATTATAAAAACAGCAACAAGGCACGTTATCAATAACAAGAATAAAATGAACATTTTTGCCATTGTTAGAATGTAATTAAAATGTCAGCTAGAACCTAACACCCCAATGCATACTTCTATGCGCTATACTATGAGAGCATGAAAGGCAGAGCAAGTTACAGTCTAGAGTTTCTTTTATACCTTGTTGACAGCAAAGGTTGTCTTTATAAGTGGAGGCGGGAAGAAGTATTCCCTGCGAAAGGCAAACACCCACAGTGGTAACAGTCAGTTGGTCTTCCACCGTGGCATGATCAGTTCCGTCTTCAGGCGAGATGTATTGTCTGCGAAGTGTGCTGGCAGCAAGTGTGACCATCTCTGACAGAATCACGGGCGATAATCAGGGTGAAGGAGCTATCCTGACAAGTAGTCAGGTACCATTCCATGTATCCTAAATCTTATCAGAAATTGACATTTCTAACATAAGTTTAGGAATGTCTGACATAGATTATGCGCATCTAGGTATGCATCCCAGACATTTCCTTTTGAACATATATATGGTAAAATTACGTCTATTCAAATGACATTATTTTGGTTATATGTCTGTATGTGTTCTTATTAAACCTTGACAAGGTAAGTAGGAGACATCTGACCCAGACTAATGTCACAGTAGATGATGTATCTATATCCTTAATTGAAGAACTTGACAATATCACAGTTTTAAGAAAGATAAGGTCTGGCGACATTTGCGTTAATAGGCAGACATGACAATCATTCTCAATAAATCAGGGAATATGGTGGTGTCCACTGTCTAAGTTAAGGCATTTGGCGACTTCCATGGACTAATATGGAGTCGGGCCTACATAAGATGGAGTTGGACCTAAGGGACTTTACTTCAAGAGGTGTAATGAATTTATCATGGTTCTCCATTTGAACGCACTTCTATTACAAGTTGGAAAAAGTTCTAAAGGGATTGTGGTCATTTTCTAAACAATGAACTTAGTGAAAGCCGCTGCACTCCAAAGTATAAAACAGGTATCCAATGGGGTCAAATGACAGTGTAATTATTTATAGGTGCTCAGAGGGATCACCTCCTGGTTCGTGAGGTGCTAGACAATTATGGCAAAGGAAACCTTACAACGAGTAAGGACAACCCCTGGGCACTCTTGATGCGCAAAAGCACGTGCATGAATATAAACAAGAAATTCAATTGTTATGAAAATTGTTATGAAAAGGATTATGATCTTTAATGATTAGATCATTGGGTGTTCAAAAGATATCACAGTTCATCATATGTAATGTACCTCAGGGATTTCTCATTTTTCCTTTTGCACATACCAGGTCATGTCTAACCACTCTGGTGCCCACTTCATCGCACTTTGTCTCCATATAGTTCTGTATTCTTACCTCCTAGTTTATCAGCTATCTACATCAGTTTCTTTTTTACTTTTGACACACAGATTCCCCCTGAAGAAGTGCAATTAAGCACGAAATGCATCAGGGATAATTTTACTACGGAGTGTGAATCAGTCCGACCATTGGATTCTTGTCATTAATGTACTAAAGACCACAATCATATGACGTAATATGATTAACTGTGATATCTTTTGAACACCCAATGATCTAATCATTAAAGATCATAATCCTTTTCATAACAATTGAAGTTCTTGTTTATATTCATGCACGCGCTTTTGCGCATCAAGAGTGCCAGGGGTTGTCCTTACTCGTTGTAAGGTTTCCTTTGCCATTATCTAAACAAGACACTATCTTCATATCTGAAACCGATTTTCAGCAGATGCCCAGGCATCAATAATCACATTGATATTTTCCAAGTTTCTCCAATGAGTAGCTTATGAGCTACTGGTAGCTCTCCAGCTACCTGTCAGTTGCTCTACTCTGTACAAGCCAGCCAGCTAGATTTGAAGCTTTTTCTTGGCTAAATTAATGTATGTATCCAAAAATTGAAAAGTATATCTAAGAGATGAAAATGTGTGTATTTTCAGAACAGATACTTTCCAAAAGATATGTAAAGCTGATATTTGAATATCAAATCATGCAGCATTGAGAATCTTATTACTAATAGTATTACCTTAGTATTATTACCTTTGTGCCTGGGGCACTGCAGCTATGGCCGATATTCATAACCCCTGTAGAGCTTTTCCAATTCACAAAGCATTTTTTACATTTCTGCTGGCCATCCTGCACTAAAGGGATTATGGCTCATAATCATGCATAGGGGGCCACCACTAATGCAATCTTAACTGATTTGTGCAACACAAATAATATTAGCAGCCTGGCATGATTTCCATTGAATATATCTAGATCTTCTTAATGAAAAGTTTGAAGATCTCTGATAATCCCTGAGGTTCGACTTGTTCCATGGCCTAATAGTTGTGATAGCAGGGACATCATGTACGACTATTGGAAAGTGCAGCCCTCATTCCAACAGCAGTTTTGCAAAGCATTTCTCCAATGCGATTTTTCTGCTCTAGCATCTTTCGCACCCTGAAATCCCTCAATCTAGCTCTTTTTCCAGATTAGCACCTCCAGGCATCTCTTTAATGGGAGGAATGTTAAAATCCCTAAATATCAGTACGGTGTGAAGGGTCATGTTGCTAACAATTGATTGGAGTAACAAGATTACATCCTTGAGGGCTAAAAGGACGAACTAATTATTGATATTTCAGAGGTCTTTGAGGAACATACACATTCAAGATGCCAAAGGTCTCTCATGGGAGTGAGAGAACAGTCATTCAAATGTATGCAATATTAAGAGGGGAACTGGCCACAACATGTTTCTGCACATGGGTTGGAGTTTGGAGGAAACGCATGGTCCCACTGGTCACCGAAACTTAGGTTTAGCTGCTGCAATTAAATATAGTTTGAGATGTCCTTACCAACAAGCAGCTGTTCATATAGGTCCCATTCTCGAAACACTGATTGATGACAGATTGCCAGAAAATATATGAGTCATGCACACTGCCAGAGTACTTTGCCAGTACATTAATGAATAGGCCCAGATGGTCCACGATTGCCTGCACGTTCAGTGAATATGTGTGTTTCATGTTGCGGTATATGCGTGATGTTTCTACAGTTGGCACAAGTTGCACATGTGTGCAGTCCATAACCCCCAACACATTCGGGAACCCAGCGATGGCATAGAAGCCTTGCTTTTTGTCCTGTTGTTGCTTTGTAGTGTTGGGGAAGTAGAGGTACTGTGGCGTGAGGCTAATGATGGCATCCATGATGATGGGTAGGAACCTAGAAAAGGTTCCCTGGGATACTCCTGCCACTCTGGTGGTGGTAGATTAAAAAGTTTCTGATACCAATATGTGCAGGACAGCGAGTAGCTTGGCTTTCTCAGAGATATTGGTGCTGCGCTGTGATGTGGGCTGCAGCCTTGGCACGATCTAGTTCAGGAGGTGGGCGATTGACCCCCTCCTTAGGCTGTAATGAGAACCTACCTCCTCTTGCCTGAGGTCAATGAGGGCAATCCTCTGACGGTATATCTGCTCCCTTCTCTGGCGTTGCCTCTGTGGTGCTGCTGGTGGTGGTAGGGGTCTCCTTGGTGCTCCTAGCTGCAATAGCAGAAGATCCATGGCACAGTTGAGCTTGCCATGAGAGATTTGGGTCTGTTCTACTTTTATACAAGTGTGTTAGGGGCATTTTTGAGACCTGGAATTTCCTAATGGTACAAATCTGCCGCTAATGAGACTTAGCAGCAGTTTTTCATTTCTAGCGACATTCATAGTAATCCTTGGACATATAGGGTAGTGTGTTTTGCGGGGGTTTTACCATGGGAACGCTTACGCTGCATATCATTTTTGGTAAGTCACGCTACCTGAACTGGTGTTGTTAAAAATAGATGCTAACTGTGTAAAAATGTAGCTAAATGGGTTTTACGACACTTGGTAAATATGGCGAGAAAAATAAAATATACTGTAGTGTCAATTAAATGACGCTATAGCAGCTTTAAATCCTTGTAAATATGCCCCAGGGTTTTTCTAACTCCATCACCAAAGTTAAACAAATCCAAGTATAGAATTACATGAAAGTTGCCAAGCAAGTGCAACCAATTGAAAGGGTAAAGATTAACATCAGAAAATAGATCAGTCTAAAGAGAGAGTATCAGGCCAATGAGGTTGTTTTGAAGAGGCAACAAATCCATTCCACTATGGGTTGACCATAGTTACCATGGCAAATGGAAGTGCAAGTGGATTTAAAGGTAAGACTGGGGACAATAGAAGGCTGAGGAACAATGGTCATTGACTTACACAGGCAGGGAACTAGTATGCTCAATACTGGAGACTTCAGACAACATTTTGAATCTGCAGGCACCCTTTTTTGTTATACGCTTTGGGCCTCATTTATAAGCCCATTGCACCGCCGGTGCATCACTCATTTTGATGCACTGGCAGCACAATGTGCTTGCCCATATTTACAAGGCCACATAAAGTCACCCTGCATGACTTTTCATCTCCTTGTAAGTATAGACTCCTTTTACGCATTACTCTGCATGAAGGGGGTGTTGTATGGGTGTAAGTGTGGGGTTCCTACACATACATGGAAACTGACATATTCCCAGATTTTGTAAAGGTAGGAATGTGTCAGAATCCTTTTCCTCCCTCCCTAGGGGAGAAGTGGGAGTGGCGCAAGAGGAGAAATACTTTTATTTATCCGCATTTTCTTCCACTTTCTATTTGAGCTGCATTATGCAGCACGCATAGAAATAGGAAAATGCCATCAATGATTGTTTTTGTGCAAGAAGGTATCCCTTCCTTCACAAAAACAATCATTGATGGCATTTTCCTATTTCTATGAAGGTATCTCTTTCTGCATGACGCAAGGGTGTCTGCATTGGCGCTTTGGCGCACAGCTGCTGCTTTTCCGCCGGCGCAGGGGAGACGGAAAGGAATGTGTCTTAACTTGTAGATATGGTGAATTTCTGCCCTTTAATTGTGATGCACGGCAGTGCAGCAGGAAGGCTTGTTGCGCTGCTGTGTATCAAAATATAGTAAAATATAGTAAATGAGACCCTTTTATTTTTATTTTTCCCACTCCCTGTGAAGAAATCTGTTTCAGCCGAGTCACATCCCTTATTGACTTAAACTGTTGTAGCCTGGTCGTTGGTTCTTTGAACAGCCTATTCAACAAATAAACCAAATCTGCTTTCTTTTTTTATATTGAGCATAGGCAGCATGCATGTGCTGTCTGCAAGACCTGTTGTATTCAGCATAATTACTTTATTCCTGCCTGCTACTTGCCATTGATTCACTCCTGCATCGTTCTCCTTTGCTGCCTCCTAAATCGTTCAGCAGCCGATGCCTCCCTTCCAGTCAGGGCTATGGAGCAGAGGCCAAGCACCGTCTCCTTACGCTTACTTTCTTTATCTGTTGTTTTAGAGAACTTTTTTTCAAAAGGTTACTTTATGCCCATCGCTGCCTCATTCCTCCCACCACTCTCTGACACTTACGCAGCGTTACCCTTAATCAGATGGCACGCCCAGCCCTGCTTATGCCCACCCTCCGACACAAATGCAGCATTTCCCTTAATCAAATGGCGAATTATCTTGTTCTCTAAATATATATAAATGTATATAAATATATATAAATGTAATGCTTTATATTAATTTAGCTCAATACTTTAATCGAAAGTGGGGCATTAATCACTAAACCGTTTTTCAAATGTACTTGTTGATGTAAGGTTTTTTTCTTTTTAAATATAAAGAGGGTTCCTTTAATTTTAATCTAAATTGGCTGTAATCTAAATGACCAAAGCCACTGAATTCATGGTGATAAGTGTTACCAAAATCATATACGGGCTTTGCCATTTCACCGATAACATGCATGCTTGCACCCACCAACATTGGTTTGTGGGCTGCGCTTGTTTTAAACTTCTTTTCACGTTTATTCTTGCTTGTTTTTTGGTCTTGCCCGTGAAGTCTACAGGGCTTACTGGTGCTCAGTGAGACAGGCTCTGAGATCCTCCTGTATTGCATGCCCCAACATGAAGAGGAACTTGACTCCCATTAGTGCACTAAGGTAATCAGGGGGGGGGGGAGGGTTACAGTAAAGTAGATGAATCGGTAATGCTCCCACTGCAGAAATCCCTCTCTATCATGCATAGTCGGTCTCAGCTGATCCCTTCAGCATTTCATCCTTCCAATGTCGAAAAGAGAGGCATTTTCATTTGATTAGTACTCTGACTGACATTAACTTGACTATATTGATTGGTGAAGGTTGTGGTTTTTGGGATGATCTGGTTGGCCACACTTTTTACGCTCAGGGATATTTACTATTGTTTTGGACAAAATAATATCGTTAATGGGTGTTATTTGACTAAATGTTATTCATTATGTCATTTTATATAGTTGTACTCTGGAATAAGTCTTTACAATTATCTTGACGTTGTAAGTTAATTCCATATTCATTTTATTCAACACTACACTAGACACACACACATTCTGTTTCTAAATGGGTCTTGTGCTTTCTCTTTTAGGCAATACGCTTTCAATATGACTTATCCTGATAAGACCCTGCTCTATGTTCGAAATGTCAACATTAGAATCCCCTGGCCAGTCTTTACACTGTTGAAAAATGGAACTGTGATTTTGAACAGAATGTTACTTGTTAGCATAAAGAGGCCGGAGAATATTACTTAAAGCTGTTTTTTAAAATGTGTTCATTATCAGTGTATACACCTCTCTTTCACTGCGTCGTCTGCACCCTTTGACTTTATATGACAGTAGTATGTTCTGTAGGTATATCATGTTTGAAATGTATATAAATGATTCATGTTGCATAATGAAGGCCCACACATTGTATTCATCACAATCAAAAATAGACTGTTTAATTCAGGGTACCGCTGATTGAGGTAGGACTGTTGCCACTATTTGCAATAGTGCCACGGGACCATTGAGTTGTTTTATTATTATCAACACACCCAGGTCCTGGTGGGGCTGATTTAGTTGGGCTTGTCATTTAGTTTACATTATGGTTGTGGAAAGGCGGGATTTTACCTCTAGAGTCTGCTTACCATTCTCCAGAATCCCGTCACAGGTCGACTAGACCTTTTTACCTGTCATAGAGGGAATTAGGCAATCTTGTCTATGGAATCAACAACAGTTTTAGAAATCCCAACAGCTTCCCCCAAGAACCACTGACCAAAACTAAGTTTGAAGATTTATTACATAGCCAAAAACAACTGAAGATACAAGCACCTCAGCAAGAGGTTCAAAAGATACACTGGTAATAATACAAACATATTTCTACGGAAAAGTCTCAAGCGACTGATGAATAATACGAGAATCAATTCCAGAATCATCAGACTAAACAAAATTGCTATAACCTGGGTTCTAGTACTCATTGGGATAATAGACATAAGTTCAAATTAGACTGTCCCTACTCTATACTAGGTGACATCCCTACTTAACAACAGCCCATCCTAGCAAAAGGTGTCAGCCGTGGTGACT
The DNA here is from genome assembly GCF_964261635.1 of Lissotriton helveticus. NCBI lineage: Eukaryota > Metazoa > Chordata > Amphibia > Caudata > Salamandridae > Lissotriton > Lissotriton helveticus. Next base: position 868,718,090 of record NC_136068.1, on the reverse strand, counting down.
TCCAAAGAAGTTCACCCACGTTCTCTTGAATCAGGTGTAATTCTCAATCCTAGCTAAGCTCCTTGCCATCCAACCGCTCTCTCTAGCTCCTCAGCCCATCTACTCTGCCTCCACCCTCGGGGTGCTGTCCCTAATACGAAACCCCAAAATGTGAACGACACGCCTTTCGGTACGCCCCTCTCGAAGGTGTTGATTTCAAGAAGTTTCCACTATGGCATTCTTCCATCCTTGTCCGTTACAACGTCCTTGGGTCTCAGACTCTCTGTCGCTTCAAGTTATATCTTCAAATTCCTGGTCTACTCCTCCATGTCTAAGTCTAGCATTTCTAACTCTCATACACAATGGGCCCTTCTACTCTGATGTCTACACAGTGATGCACCTGCAAATGAATACATACAATTCGGCTCACATTCCATAAATGTTGCAAAGTTTTCTAAAAGCATCTTTATAAAACATTCCACAGCTAAATGCTAAGCAAGACTTTTTCAAACAGGCCTGCACGAGTTGCATAGACTAGGCCTCGGCTTGATTTATAGGCCCAACATTTTATAATAGCGATCCCTTGTTTCACTAGGCCTCCAACCTTAACAGCTAATGCATTTTTCTATTGTTGCTAGTTATCGAGTATAAATGACACAGTTATACATTTCAATAAGCACATCTAAATGCACAATAGTGCTCGACTAAACGCACTTCTCATTAATGAAAGATTTCATTTTAACGACATCTCTAGGTTATACAGCAAGTGTGGATGTAATTCATAACCGTGGCTCTTCAGATTTCTAATACCAGTTACTCTAGTTCTCCATCCCACCTTGCATCTAAACATGATTAAAAGTCCTCTATATATACGGGTGCTGACTACTTGTACATATGATGCACCCCTACAAATTTCACTGTAAATGGCGCTCTCTCAGTTCCCCCCTTTGATGACCTGTGTTATCACCACCCTTACATCATCCTCAGGGTAAGAACCGCTCTAAACAGTGCTCGTGGCCATTTTCCCTCGCTTGAGCATTTCCAACGCTCTCAAGCTGCGGTATTGACTGTCCTGCAGCCTCTCCATTCGTACCTCTTGCGCTCTCATTGATCTCGCCAGTCTATTGGACTTGTACCACTTGTACAGCCTCACCAAACCCCACAATCCAATCACACATGCCACTGCTATGATGAGAGGTTTCAGTACAAACCCAAGGAAAATCTTCCCTAAATTGGCAAACCAGCTTCCAACTTTCCCAAATCCTTTGCCAACAGTCTCCCACGCATTCTCTTGTGTCAAATCCTCATTTCATAATGGATTGCAGTAATATTGCTTATATATTTCTCCAGATCTTTGGAATTGTCTGGGATATAAGTGCAACATTCCTGAACCTTCAATCGTTTACAGACTCCTCCCTCTTTTGCTAGGATGACGTCGAGAGCAAGACGGTTCTGCAAAACCATCGTCCTGATCGACAACATCTCACCCTCAACCAACACTAAGGACTTGGCTGTATTCATTGACAATTCATCCACTACAGTTGCCAACCGCCGTGTCTTTATGTCATTCAGAATGACACCCAACATAGGTATCGCGGCTCCAAACACATCTCCCACAATTGCTCCAGCACTTTCCCCTCGCTTTCCCCTCCTTTGAGGCCCTCCCTCTAAGAGCGCAAAATCTTCAGTATGATAAATCTTGGGAAAAATAATTGCTAGATAGCATGTTCCATACCATTTCTCTGGCAATCTCACATACGCATTCCTTCCGCAAACAAAATACACAGTAGGAATCACCTGCACCACGCTCTTCAAGAAATCTTTTGTGTAATATTCCAATGTGAAAGTGTGTTCACATGTAGTATGACCCACATACACATTTTCATAATACGTCTATGGTCGGTGAAGGCACAACTTCCCTTTCTGCACTTCATCTAGAGCTATTGGACCATAACTCCCTCTTGACTTATGCTGCTTCTCTTCTTCCGTCCAATCTACTTTCCCTTGCCCTGAATCTCGCAACTGTTTTTGCTTCGTGTACCTATCTTCCACCTGTTCAATGAACTTCTTCTCCGTCTCAGATAATGAGCATGTCAAGTTGTGTCGGTGTGCATACGGTGTGTCTAACTCTTGTGTGGGAATGAAAAAATATCCAAGTCTGTCCTCTGACTTATAATAATCCCACTTGTTCAAATGCTTGTAATTCGGGACTTCTGGTAACACAGCATCATAATTCAAAAAGAAATATTCAAAATGATTTCGCCCATAAAGTATACTAATCAGCAAACTACAGGATATTCCATATGTCAAGGGAAGGTGATGGTATCTAATGCCCTCATCTACTGAAGCTGGCAGTTGCATACACACATAACAGTCCTTCGCATCCATCGCATCAATGTATTCATACAATAGCTTTGCATATGCATTCTGTCCAAAGTTTCCCTTAGACAGATCTGTATGTAGCCTGTGACTTTCTGCAGCCAGCAAAGCTTTCTCTCTTCGCTCTCTGTCTTTTTTCTGGCTAGGGGTGGTAGGTGTCGGTGTCCCCTCAGCCTTCTCTACCTGTTCGTGTGGTGCAAAATAAGAGACTAAAACTACTATAGCTATAAGGAGTATCACTCCTCCTAAAAGAGTGCCTACTATGCACTTGGCACTACGATTCGGGTTTCCAGGCGCCATGGTCTCAGCACAAAGTAGTTAGTTCTCGTAAAGTACCCAAAAGTATCTTTCTTTGTTATTTGAGTCTCTCAAACCACAGCTGGGAATCAAAAATCCGTTTCAGTTCTTCTTTTGCTTTAACCACAACAGACAACCCTAACCTTTCTCCGTCCTCTGTGGAAAGTCCCTAAATTTGTTCTTCTTTCACTCGGCTCTAGGTTAGGTTAAACAGCTATTTACAAAGTCTTTAATAGTCTATGATGATACTGGGTCCAATTGCCTGCAACACATAGTCTAAAAGTTCCATGCGGAGCACAACTGCGTCATAGGCTGGTATATCCGGACCAAATGTAGGAAAAATCAGTCTATCCAGGAGTAAATCACGTATCTTGCTTAGGTAAGGGGGATTGGGAATTGTGAGTGTCAGTACGCCTTCAATTTCAAGTCCAGGTACCAACAGTATCACTTCCAACTTAACGTTTGGGATCGTACTGGTCACAGCCACTGACCTCACCCTCCCGGACCTCAGTACACCTGGCATTTGTGAAAGGGTAGGTCCACTCAGGAGTGGCGTATCTTCGGCAAGGTACTCTTATCCTCCTTGACCTTCTCGGACCCCTTTGCTCTGATTCTTGTTCTCCCTCTTCCGGATCTGATTCTTCGGACACCGGAGCAAGATCTCTTTCGGAAGCCAATCTCACATTCATTCGCCTCCGTCTCTCGGGCCAATGAGCCTCTGCACTTCTGGCTCTTCTGCTTCTCGTTTGCACACCCTGTTCGTCCCCACTGTCAGCCTCTTCTGCGCTCAGATCACCTTCGTCGCCACTTCCCCTTTCTGAGGCAGACTCAGTGTCACTGTCGTCGTGGTCACTTTCAGCTTGATTAGGGGAGTCCCCAACTTCCACTAGCACCCCCTCAGCTTGACTCGACCCCTCCTGTGGATCTTCTTCCTCTTCAGAATTTCTCTCTTCTAGAGGGGCTGTTCCTTCCAGGGGTGCTGGGACTCGTCGGGTATGAGAAGCATGGATCCAGTTTGGCAATCTGCCACACTTCACAGCAGTAGTAGTCACTAGAATTACTTGGAAAGGTCCTCTCCAACGCACATCCAGGCAGCTCTTCCTGACGTGCTTCCGCACCAGGACCCTGTCACCAGGGCACAGGTCGTGACAAAGGTCACTAGAAGCCGGGATTTCAGCAGCCTGCACCTGAAGAGACACAGAACGGATGACATCAGAAAGCCCCCTGCAGTAATCAAGAATCAGGTCATCTGTGATATTCAGCAAAGCTGTTGTAGGAATAGATGGCAGACTCATAGCCCTCCCCATCAGCACTTCGTGAGGTGAGAGCTCTGTCCTCCTGTCTGGGGTACTACGCATACTCATTAGTACCAATGGCAATGCATTGGGCCACTTCAGGGATGTGGATGAGCACACTTTTGCCATTCGGGCTTTGAGAGTTCCATTTATTTGCTCCACTATGCCAGAAGCCTCTGGGCGGTAGCTACAATGCAGTCTCTGGTCAATGTTCAGGGCAGAGCAGAGCATCTTCACAACTTCGCTATTAAAGTGCTTTCCTCTGTCCGATTCCAAAGAGGTCGGAACCCCGAATCGTGGCACCAATTCCCTCAACAATAGTTTCGCTACTGTGAGTGTATCGCACCTACGAGTGGGATATGCCTCAACCCATCTAGAGAACACACACACAATCACTAAGACGTATCTGAGGCGGTTACACCTCGGCATCTTAATGAAATCCAGTTGCATCCTATAGAAAGGTCCTCCGGACCTCCCAATGTGACTCAATGTAACTGGTGTTCTTTTCCCAACATTCAGCTGCTGACAGGTTACACATCTCTGAAATACTGCTTCCGCAGCCTGTCTAAATTTCGGATTGTACCATGTTTGCCTGAACACACGCATCATCGCATCCCTTCCCAGATGCACAGGACCATGTATCTGTCGTGCCATTGCACTCACCAACTCATTCGGCAACACAGCTCTTCCGTCAGCCGAAACCCACATGTCCAACTCTCCTTTGACACAACCAGCCAATTCCCACACCCTTCTTTCATAGTCTGACGCCTGTCCTTGCATGTCTCTCAACTCTTCCCATGTGTCTGCCACCTCAAGCATCATGCTTAGTTCGGTACTTTCCTTTGGTCCCTCAATTGTTTGTTCAGTAAAGGAGTATCCCTGCTCCGCACAATATCGTGCAACTTCATCAGCATAACGATTCCCCATTGTCACAAAATCTGTACCTTTGGTATGAGCTGTGCATTTTACCACGGCTATCTCTGCAGGACCTTGCAAGGCCTCCAGCAATAACCTGATAAATTCGCCATTCCTGATTGGGGAGCACGATGATGTCATGTAACCCCTCTGAGACCACAATTGACCGAAGTCATGAACCACCCCAAACCCGTATTGGCTGTCAGTGAATATGGTGATCCGAATCCCGTTGGCTGCCAGACAGGCATGCGTCAACGCAATTATCTCAGCCACCTGCGCGGAGTGTACTCCTTCCAGGCAGGCTGCTTCAATTATTCCAGAAATAGCACAGACAGCAAAAGCTGCTCTCAACTGACCAGTATTGTCTCTTACACATGAGCCATCTACAAAGTAAATTTCATCGGGGTCCGTCAATGGCTCATCAACAATATCCGGTCTAGGTTTGGTGCATAGTTCAGTCACATCAAGACAAGCATGGTCTTCCCAATCATCTTCTATATCGTTTGGTAATGGCAACAAGGTAGCAGGATTCAAGACAGAGCACCTCCTGAGAGTCACATTTTCCGCACAAGTATAACCTGCTCGTAGCGTGTGAGCCTATTATTGGTCAAGTGCTGTGTCTTGGTCCTGGTCATCAACAATTCCACAGAATGGGGTACATGCACTGTCAGTGGATATCCCATCACAATACTTTCACATCTTTCAATGCTGACACCTGTTGCAGCAACGGATTTGAGACATCCGGGCAACGCTGCGGCTACTGGATCTAAAGTAGCCGAGAAGTAAGCAACTGGTCTATGGACTGCTCCATGATCCTGCACTAGGACTGCCAAAGCACACCCCTCTCTCTCACTGCAGAACAATGCAAATGATTTGGTGTAATCAGGCATTCCCAGAGCCGGAGCGCGACACAAGTCCTCTCTCAGCTCGAGAAAGGCCATCATACAATCTGTGTCCCATGGTACCGGATCACTCACGTCCTTGTGCGTCAGTTTCTGCAATGGTTTCGCCTTCAGGGAAAAGTTAGCAATCCACTGTCGGCAGTAGCCAACCATGCCTAGGAACATCCTGACCTCTCTCTGGGTCGAAGGCACCGTCATTCTCATGATCGTCTCAATCCTGTCAGGCGACACTTTTCTCTTTCCCTTCTCTATTCTGTGACCCAGATACTGCACTTCAGATAGGCAGTACTGTAGCTTGTTGGGGGATACCTTGTGTCCATTCTCAGCCAAATGGTTCAGCAAGGCAATGGTGTCAATCCTACAAGCATCTTCGGTGTCTGACGCAACAAGGAGGTCATCTATGTACTGCACAAGAACAGAGTTCTGCGGCAGTACCAGACTCTCAAGATTCCTTTTCAGCAACTGATTAAGGATCGATGGACTCTCTGTATACCCTTGGGGGATACGACACCATGTTAAGACGCGACTCTCTATGTTGAACGCAAAAAGAAATTGGCTCTCCTCGTGCAATGGGATGGAAAAGAAAGCCTGACACAAATCAATCACAGAAAACCATTCAGCTTGGAACGGTATCTGAAACAGTATCACTGATGGATTCGGTACCACTGGACAGCACGGAACAACTATGTTGTTAATCTTTCGTAAATCCTGCACAATCCTGAACTTCCCACTTGGCTTCTGCAACCCCATTATCGGAGAGTTACAGGGACTGCCCATGACCTCCTTTAGAATTCCCTGTCTAATCATGGACTCAATCAAGGGTCTTATCCCTGCAATTGTTTCCGGGGTCAACTTGTACTGGGGTGTTCTTGGGAATTCAGCATTCGGCCTTACTTGAATTCTGACTGGCTCTACTCCTTTAATCAATCCGATTTCCTCCCCTGTGAAGTCCCAGACCTCCGATGAGACTGAATCTCTCAAGTCCCAAGGGAGTTCCTCCACCGTCAAAGCAGGGTACAGTTCAATGCACACATGCGTATTTGCAACTTTAAAGTCAGCATCGTCATCGTTAGTCTGTAGCTCCACTCCCTTTGGGGTACAATAGATGGTGCAATTGAGTTTACACAAAAGGTCTCTTCCTAACAGGCACACGGGACTGGAGTCACACACTACGAACTGGTGTCTATCTCTGAAACTTCCGATCTTCACAGGGACTGGCTCAGTCAGGGGGTTTGTCATTCTCCTGTTTGTGACTCCTACAACTTGGATGGTCTGTCCTGAAAAGGGTAAGTTAGGGACTACCGCAGATCGCACAGTAGAGCGAGAAGCACCTTTATCAACCAAAAAGGTGGTGGGATGTCCATCTACATCTGCCTCCACAAATGGTCCTCTCTGATCTACCTCCAGCACCGCTCCCAGGGTACAACCCTCCTCCCCATCCAGGTACCGTCCTGTCTCGGGGTCAAAGTAATAACACTCGTCCCCTTCGACTATGAAAGGCATCTGCTTGTAAACCTTGTTCCCTGCTGATATCTTCGGTGGCTGGGGAACCGGAGCCCTAGGGGCTGAAGTCCCCCCTTTGGTCGTCTGGTATTTTGTCACAGTCACCTTCCGTACTGGAGGGGCTTGGACTTCCTCCTCCTCCTCCTCCTCCTGTACCTGATTGTCTGGGTTATGGGGACACTCGCGTCTCCAATGCCCGACCTCATTACATTGATGGCACTTGGTCGTCTTATTCAGGGTCGCTATATCTATCCTTGGTCTCGGACCCTCCTCGTTGTCCCTCTTCTGTCCCCCCGACTTCCTCCCCAAAGTGCCATTTCCTGACTGACCCTTTCCTCCCGATTGCATCTGTACTAACATCAGTTTATCCTTAAGTTTATCCTTAAGCTTTCTTGTCTTCGAGTCAATCTCGTCACTGCAATACCTTGCGTATCTCAGGATCTCATCCAGAGGCTTGTTTTGCCAACAAATTAAATGTTGCTGTATCATGAGACAAATATCAGGCCTGAGTCCCAAAACAAACTTGGACACAAACTGTCCCATATCCTTTGGGTCCATCACATCTAACCCACTGTACTGTTTAAAAATCTGCAATAGCCTCTCATAATATTCATGCACTGTCTCCTTTGGTTCTTGCCTAGTCTGGTCTATTTTGACCCAGTCAATGTCCTGCGGTGGCACCTTGGTTTTTAACCACGTGATCGCCTGCTCATACTTTGCCATCACCCTAGGCGACGGTCCATTGGTGGCAGTATCTCGCTCTGGCTCCGCTGTGGGCCATTCCACACTGACCTTACATGCTATCCACAAATCACCTGGAACCACAATGTCAAACAGCGTGTTCAAATCAATCCACAGCACCTTTGAGATTTTAACGAACCTCTCTACCTGCTTGTACCATTCCACTGGACTCTCACGCAACTTTGGAAATGTGTTCGTAAAGGCAGCCAGATCTCCCCTACTCCAGGGTACATGTTCATAACCCCCATGAGCCACCTCCCGCAAGGGGTACGCTTCTGTATGCATCAATCCTCCTCCCGGGGATGTCTCAATAACACTTCGTCTAACCGTCTTCTTCTTTGACCACCTTTCTTCCCACTTCTCCAAATTTGACCACGTTCGGATTCCCACAATCAGTTCCCTGATGTGGGTTTTTAATCCGATCACCCTCTTTTCTTCTAGATCTTGGTCCGAGTACTGCAACCTATGGCCACCCTGTAGCGCTTTTGTCTTTGTCAAATCCACTGTATACTTATTCGCTAGTTCAGAGAGTTTCTCATGGGCTGTCCTAGCTCTCCGGGTAACATCTTTAGCCATAAACAACAGCTCGTCTGGTTCATAGAGTTCTATTCTTTCTAGTGGCAATGTACCTTCCACTATTTCCTCCACTTCTGATTTCACATCTATCCTTTTTGCCTTAATTGCAGCCCTCAATGTACCTTGACTAGAAGTCCCATTAGAGTCCCTCCCGCCACAGTCCTGACTCTCTTGTCTGTTTTCTTCAGGTGTGTTAGGGAGAACCCTTCTGTTTTCCCAACCTTCTCGGTCCCACTCCTGTCTGCCGTCTCCGGAGGTGTGGTGGGATGCCCCCCTATTCTCTACACTTCCGCGTTCCCATTCCTGCCTGCTTTCACTAGGTGCGCTGTGGGACACCCTCCTACTTTCCTGGCTTCCAGACCCAAATTCATTCGCTGATCTATTGCTCTGAGTGTCCACAATGGTCTCCCAAGTTCTCAAATCTGGCCTTAATTCTCTCATCGACCTCGGCCTCGGTCCCCTCAGATCCATTGGTCCCCTCCAACTCCCCTGCTCTTCCGAGGAGTCTGCCGATGCTGCCAGAGGAGTGCTTCTTTCTACAGGCTTTGGCAACTGCCTCCACCCATCCGCCACGTTACTCCTGTCCTCACTGACACATCTCTCGCTCTCTCTTTGTGGCGGACTCTCGCATTGTTTCTGTTCTGGATTGTACAGGGATACTATGGGACCTATGGTAACTGGTACCGTAAGAGCATCTGGCAGTTTCTGAGAGTTGACGCCCTCTTCTACCCGAACTTTTTGTACTGTAAACCTTCCCACTACTCTCGCCACTGGGGAAGGTGGAGGTGCCTTTTCTCCCTCTACTGGGCAAAACTTGTCCCCTAATGTACTCGACTCACTCACCATTTTAACCCCACCATCCCCGTCAGGGACTTCCCAGTTCTTGGCTGATGTTGGCGTTCCCTCCAACTCAGGATTGTAAGGAGGTGGTCTCTCTGACAACAGCCTCTCTATCAGGCTGTCGTCTGTCTCACTGTCCTCATCCTCCGTACTTTTCCTCTGTGCATCTCCCGTATTTACCAACAACGGGTACAACCTATCTCCTTCAATGGTCTGTACCCTCCACCTCTTGGCCAATGCATCCCATCTCGCATCTTGAACCGCCCTAACTGATCGTTTCACCCTTTCTTGTCTCCTATCTCTGTTCCGTTCATGGGCTGCCCTGATCCATGCATTTAGTGCTTCGAACTGTGTTGGTCTGGGCAAAGGTCGCAACGCAGCCATAATCGCTTTCAGCTGATACAACACCTCTAGTCTAAACGTTCCATATTTAGGAAACGTCAATTCTTCGTTTCCATCTGTCATCTTACACCAGGTACTAAGCCACAATATGGTGTGTAACCCAACATTCGTTGCCATATAATAAGCTGGAGCATCCTCGGGTGGAGCCTCCTCCCCACCCCGAGGTTCTATCTTGTTGTCGCCCTTGAAACATTTCCGCAACACTTTAAAACATTTCATGATGAAAATTCACAAAGTTTTCTTGTTTACTGCACTCGTTACCTTCCTGATGACAATCCACCAATCTCAGCGCGGCTTCTCACTAACCGCCCTATCCCAGCGCGGCTCCACGCTAGCCGACCAATCCCAGCGCGGCTCTTTCTGACGTCACTCGCCTCCGTTTCGCAGCAGTTCCCCTCCTCTCTCCGTTCGTCTCACGGTCTCGCATGCGTCCCAATCATACACTGAAAATGGTTACTTCCGCCCAAGCAACCACCTCCCTGACTGTACGTCCACAGTCTAACTGTAATTGTCACCAAACTGGCAAATGTCTGTCCGCGAACGACCGGACAATCGCCTCAGCTGATAGGTTACAAACTCACGGCAACTTCTGACCAGCGTCCGTTACCCACTCACTCATACATTCGTTCCCCCTATCTCGGTCCTGCGGGCGATCAATGGTACCTCATGACCCCCTTACAATGGTCGACAATTACGTTGAGTGTTCGATACACCCGAACCACTTAAACTCCCCTCGAGCTTAAGATTTTCTCTGGTTGCGCGCGCTCACAACCTGTTCTCTTTCACACTACAGGCACTCAACTCCGCAAGACAACACAACACAGCAACACAACATAACCGCAATCTAACAGCGCATGACCCTTTTCATACTCACTCTCCTCCGACTTGCTGCTTTCCGCCGCACTGTCACTCTTCGTCAGTTTCCATGGAACGCCATCCGTCTGCAGCTTTCTGGACACTCTTCATTGCTTCTCTATGGGCCTCGAGGAAATCTCAACCTACTTCTAGATTACCCTCACTCCAGAAGATAAACCATCCTACTCTGCTACCAACTGGAAAGGCGGGATTTTACCTCTAGAGTCTGCTTACCATTCTCCAGAATCGACAGGTCGACTAGACCTTTTTACCTGTCATAGAGTGAATTAGGCAATCTTGTCTATGGAATCAACAACAGTTTTAGAAATCCCAACAGCTTCCCCCAAGAACCACTGACCAAAACTAAGTTTGAAGATTTATTACATAACCAAAAACAACTGAAGATACAAGCACCTCAGCAAGAGGTTCAAAAGATACACTGGTACTAATACAAACATAATTCTACGGAAAAGTCTCAAGCGACTGATGAATAATACGAGAATCAATTCCAGAATCATCAGACTAAACAAAATTGCTATAACCTGGGTTCTAGTACTCATTGGGATAATAGACATAAGTTCAAATTAGACTGTCCCTACTCTATACTAGGTGACATCCCTACTTAACAACAGCCAATCCTAGCAAAAGGTGTCAGCCGTGGTGACTTCCAAAGAAGTTCACCCACGTTCTCTTGAATCAGGTGTAATTCTCAATCCTAGCTAAGCTCCTTGCCATCCAACCGCTCTCTCAAGCTCCTCAGCCCATCTGCTCTGCCTCCACCCTCGGGGTGCTGTCCCTAATACGAAACCCCAAAATGTGAACGACACGCCTTTCGGTACGCCCCTCTCGAAGGTGTTGATTTCAAGACGTTTTCCACTATGGCATTCTTCTATCCTTGTCCGTTACAACGTCCTTGGGTCTCAGACTCTCTGTCGCTTCAAGTTGTATCTTCAAATTCCTGGTCTACTCCTCCATGTCTAAGTCTAGCATTTCTAACTCTCATACACAATGGGCCCTTCTACTCTGATGTCTACACAGTGATGCACCTGCAAATGAATACATACAATTCGGCTCACATTCCATAAATGTTGCAAAGTTTTCTAAAAGCATCTTTATAAAACATTTCCACAGCTAAATGCTAAGCAAGACTTTTTCAAACAGGCCTGCACGAGTTGCATAGACTAGGCCTCGGCTTGATTTATAGGCCCAACATTTTATAATAGCGATCCCTTGTTTCACTAGGCCTCCAACCTTAACAGCTAATGCATTTTTCTATTGTTGCTAGTTATCGAGTATAAATGACACAGTTATACATTTCAATAAGCAAATCTAAATGCACAATAGTGCTCGACTAAACACACTTCTCATTAATGAAAGATTTCATTTTAACGACATCTCTAGGTTATACAGCAAGTGTGGATGTAATTCATAACCGTGGCTCTTCAGATTTCTAATACCAGTTACTCTAGTTCTCCATCCCACCTTGCATCTAAACATGATTAAAAGTCCTCTATATATACGGGTGCTGACTACTTGTACATATGATGCACCCCTACAAATTTCACTGTAAATGGCGCTCTCTCAGTTGCAACATAGCATACTTGTCGCGAGAGTGGTATTTTCCTGTTGGATGCTGCTCCAGCTAAGCATTTGAAAGCAAATTCTGGAAGAAAAATATTAACCACAGTGGCTGCCATTTAAATTTGGCAGCCCTGCTACAGATGACACTGTGGAGACTCTCATCGCAACACCAGTTGAAAAGTTGCACCATCAAAGTTTTAATGATTCCCTAGCCATTTAAAGAACAACTTTAACACAAGGACAGAGGCATCACCAGATTTATTTCACTGTTATTGTGTCTAATTTCCACTTTCAGCGCAAATCGTAGCAAATCCGGGTGCTACTCCTTACTCGTAATATAGAATTTAGAAGCTAGCCATGTCCGATTACCCACACTTCTCTCTAAAACTCTCTCTCTCTCTCTCTCTCTCTCTCACGCACATATCCTGCTCCGGTATCACGCTCTGTCCTGTTGTACATTATCCCTGCCCTTTACAGCAACTCCTTCCCAATTTTTTTAATTCCTCTTTCCATTTGTGTAATTTATTTTCCACCTCCCCTACCTCGTAACCTATTTCCCATTTTCTGGTTGTCCAGCCCCGGGTGGTCATGCAAAAGGCAATAGAGCTATGCAAATATAATCACTCCACTGCAACCAAAAAATCAAAAGTAAAAAACGTTATCATTTACGCCGATCGCTCTAACTTTCACAAATGCGAGACGAATTACATTGCAAATGCTTCTTTTATGTTTCCATGCAACGTTCCTTGAAAACTTGTGATGTCGAAAGGTCCGGGATTAAGAACTGTCAATTGCCCTCCTCCCCCTGGCATTTACTACATTCTTTTTAGGTCTTGCTGAAGCAATGCGTTAGCATTGTTTTTGGCGAGATTATAGTAAGGTGTTTCAAAACTCTACCCACTGGGGATCACATACAGTACGTGCGAGAGCCAGGCGCGTGCACAGCAATTCGCTCCCCCTACGCCTCCCACAAAGCAAGACAAGAACATCAAAGCCATTTGCCAGCAGCCACATCACACGCTCCGCAGGTCATAAACACGACCATCTGCTCGTGAATCGGAATGCTGGCATGGTTGCCCAGCCCCCCTCCCATCGCTGCCTTGAAGGCTTTCCCCACATGCAGGAGACAAGGAGAACACGTTTTCTTACGACTTAAAAAAGACTAGACATAATTTAGCCAAATAAATGTAATTTATGCCAGACACAATCGTTGCCCCTCCATATTCATCTTCTAGTTATTGATGACACTTTTTGTATAGCTGATAATTATGTACGTTTGACAAAAATGTCCAACTTACCATCACTGGTTGTGCCTGATCTTGGTATTAGTTTTACCCTGCAGGCTAGTCCTTCTTGTCGTTCTGGTGCTTCTTTAGCTTTGTGTTCTCTTCACTATTCACTCACCATCACACTCACACCCTCACCCCCCACACCCTCACAGTCACACCCTCACCCCCCTCACCCTCACAACCCTCTCACCCTCACCCCCTCACACCCTCACACCCCCTCACCCGCACAACACTCTCACCCTCCCTCACCCTCTCGCACACCCTCACACACACACCCTCACACCCCTCACCCTCAAACCCCTTCACCCTCACACTCACACCCTCACCCCCTCACCCTCACAACCCTCTCACCCTCACTCACCCTCACACCCCCACACCCTCACACCCACTCACCCTGACATTCCCTCACCCTCACTCACCCTCTCACCCTCACTCACCCTCTCACCCACCCTCACCTGCCCTCTCACCCTCACACACCCTTTCACCCTCACACACCCTCTCACCCTCACACACACTCTCACCCACCTTCACACCCCCTCACCCTCACACCCCCTCACCCTCGCACACCCTCACCCTCACACACCCCCTCACACTCACACCCCCTCACCCTCACCCCCTCACACTCCCACACACCCTCAGACCCCCACACACCCTCACCCCCTCACCCTCACACACCCCCTCAGACCCCCTCACTCTCACACCCCCTCACCCTCACACCCCCTCACCCTCACCCTCGCACACACTCACCCTCACACACACTCACCCTCACACACCCTCACCCTCACTCACCCTCACACACCCTCTCAGCCTCACACACCCCCTCATCCTCACACACCCTCACACCCCCTCACCCCTCACCCTCACACCCCCACACCCTCACCCTCACACCCTCTCACCCTCACACACCCTCTCACCCTCACACACCCTCTCACCCTCAGACACCCTCTCACCCTCACACCCTCTCACCCTCACAACCCCTCACCCTCACACCCCCTCACCTCACGCCTCACACTGTTGCACGCCACACACTGCTGCACGCCTCACACTGCTGCACGCTGCACTGCTGCATTACTCCTACTGCTGCCCACCTCACACTGCTGCCCGCCTCACACTGCTGCCCGCCTCACACTGCTGCACACTGCTACATTACTCACACTGCTGCATTCTGCACACTGCTGCATGCCACACACTGCTGCACGCCACACACTGCTGCCCGCCTCACACTGCTGCACACTGCTACATTACTCACACTGCTGCATTCTGCACACTGCTGCATGCCACACACTGCTGCACGCCACACACTGCTGCACGCCTCACACTGCTGCACGCCTCACACTGCTGCACGCCACACACTGCTGCACGCCACACACTGCTGCACGCCTCACACTGCTGCACGCCATACACTGCTGCACGCCACGCACTGCTGCACGCCTCACACTGCTGCATGCCACACACTGCTGCACGCCACACACTGCTGAACGCCTCACATTGCTGCACGCCTCACACTGCTGCACGCTGCACACTGCTGCATGCTGCACACTGCTGCCTTACTCGCACTGCTGCATGCTGCACACTACCACACACATCACACTGCTGCACGCCTCACACTGCTGCACGCTGCACACTGCTGCATTACTCACACTGCTGCACACTGCACACTGCTGCACCCTGCTGCATTACTCACACTGCTGCATGCTGCACACTACCACACGACTCATACTGCTGCACGCCTCACACTGCTGCACGCCTCACACTGCTGCACGCTGCACACTGCTGCATTACTCACACTGCTGCACACTACACACTGCTGTACACCACACACTGCTGCATGCCACACACTGCTGCACGCCACACACTGCTGCACGCCACACACTGCTGCATGCCACACACTGCTGCATTACTCACACTGCCGCATGCTGCACACTACCACACAGCTCACACTCCTGCAAGCCTCACACTCCTGCAAGCCTCACACTGCTGTACGCCACACACTGCTGCACGCCTCACACTGCTGCACGCCACACACTGCTGCACGCCACACGGCTGCACGCCACTCACTGCTGCACGCCTCACACTGCTGCACGCCTCACACTGCTGCATGACTGTAACCTTTGGTTATCAAGGATGGACGAAGCCACCACTTAGAGTTAGGGTCAAGGTCTTGTATTTTTTCAGTAGAGCACGTAGATAGTATTTTACAAATCACAAGAGGTATCACGGTGGGCTTCTGTCTGCGCAAGGTTCTTCCCCTCTGTGGTTCGGGGTCCCTCTTCCAGCTCACCCGCAGGAAAACAAAGAAAACAAAACGTGGCTGTTAGTGCACAGCTCTTAAGGTTTCAACTGATATGGGAAAGGGGGTGTGAGGGGAACGTTCATGTCTCGGGTAGCTACCACCACCATTGCGAACACTCAGTCTATGATCCCGAAAGTGCAGTGATGAGCTGGAGATAATCCTATGCCCGACACCTTCCTCCCACCTACCCGGTTCCTCCCCGCTTAAACGACAGTAAGGTACGCAAACTTTCACGTACCTGGCTTAGCCACGCGTCCTCCTGCGCGTGGCTGGGCGATGAGCGATACCGGTGGCCTCCTGGCTTCTCCTGGGTGGTCTTTCGCTCCTCCGGTTCTCCTCGCTGTGGGACTGCATCCTCCTCCATCGTATCGTCGCCGTCGCTCATTCCACCCTCCGGACCTCCACACCGCGAGACAACTTCTTCTCTTGGGATCTCGCCGTAGATTCCGCTTTCTCCTGTCTCGTCCTCCGGGTCCGTGTCCGCTGGGCTCCTTCCTCCTCTCCATGCCGTGTCGTCCCTGGCCACGAACAGACTGGCGTCTTCCGTGTCCGCCTTTCTTTCAGAAGGGATCGGTCCTGATAGGCCCACGAAACGCCGTGTCATAGGGGCGGAGCTGGCCTCGCCGTAGTCCAGGCAACCGTTAAAGGGGCCACCCCAGTCCTGTTGAGGAGATGGAAAGTCCGTTACGGGGCTAAACAGAGGGTAGGTCTCGACCCGCTGACAACGCCAGACACTGCTGCACGCCACACACTGCTGCACGCCTCACACTGCTGCATGCCACACACTGCTGCACGACTCACACTGCTCCACGCTGCACACTGCTGCCTTACTCATACTACTGCATGCTGCACACTGCCGCCCGCCTCACACTGCTGCACGCCTCACACTGCTGCATGCTGCACACTACTGCACACCACACACTGCTGCACGCCACACACTGGTGCATGCCTCACACTGATGCACGCCACACTGCTGCACGCCTCACACTGCTGCACGCCACACTGCTGCACGCCTCACACTGCTGCACGCCTCACACTGCTGCACGCCTCACACTGCTGCACGCCTCACACTGCTGCACGCTGCACACTGCTGCATTACTCACAGTGCTGCACGCTGCACACTGCTGCATTACTCACACTGCTGCATTACTCTCACTGCTGCATGCCTCACACTGCTGCATGCCTCACACTGCTGCACGCCTCACACTGCTGCATGCTGCACACTGATGCATGCTGCACACTGCTGCTTTACTCACACTGCTGCACGCCACACACTGCTGCATGCCACACACTGCTGCACGCCACACACTGCTGCATGCCACGCACTGCTGCATGCCTCACACTGTTGCACGACACACACTGCTGCATGCCACAGACTGCTGCATGGCACACAATGCTGCACGTCTCACACTGCTGCACGCCTCACACTGCTGCACTCTGCACACTGCTGGATTACTCATACTGCTACATGCTTCACACTGCTGCCCGCCTCACACTGATGCATGCCTCACACTGCTGCACGCCATACACCGCTGCACGCCACACACTGCTGTACGCCTCACACTGCTGCACGCCTCACACTGCTGCATGCCTCACACTGCTGCACGCTGCACACTGCTGCACGCTGCAAACTGCTGCACGCTGCAAACTGCTGCATGCTGCACACTGCTGCATGCCACACACTGCTGCACACCACACTCTGCTGCACGCCACACTCTGCTGCTCGCCACACTCTGCTGCACACCACACTCTGATCCACACCACACTCTGCTGCATGCCACACACTGCTGCATGCTGCTGCATTACTCACACTGTTGCACGCCTCACACTGCTGCACGCCTCACACTGCTGCACGTCACAAAACACCACCACATCACTCAGGAACACCACCATATCATTCTAGGACACCACCACATCACTATAGGACACTACCACATTACTATAGGACACCACCACATCACTCTTGGGCATCACCACATCACTCTGGGACACCACCACATCACTCTCGGACACCACCACATCACTCTGGGACACCACCACACCACTCAGGGACACCACCACATCACTTAGGGACACCACCACATCACTCAGGGGCGTCACTCAGGGGCACCACCACATCACTCAGGGACACCACCACATCACTCAGGGACACCACCACATCACTCAGGAACACCAACACATCACTCAGGAACACCACCACATCACTCAGGGACACCACCACATCACTCTGGGACACCACCACATCATTCCAAAACACAAGAGGAAGTGAAGAGGTGTTGACAGAATCACCCTCCGGTCAGATATGCACAAACAAAAGGATTCTATCAATGTGTAGTTGCTAGAAATTTTTATATTTTGGTTTTGTGAATAGTTGAATAATTGACTCTCTCTTAAGGTGGTAAAGATGAGAGCACAATGTGCTTGTTAAAATACCCCTCACACACTAAAAAAATCCAATAGTGTCATGCTTCATCATTGGGGTCTTCCCGTCCCTCTACGGGGCGGGGCGTGCTACGACCTGACGGACTACGCGGGAGCACTAGTAATGTGACAAGGCTATGTGATAGTGCAAGGTGAGTGGTGTCAGTGAAGTGTAGGGACCTAGTAATGTATGGGAAATAAAAAAGCTAAAAATCCTCTGGCTAGTGGAAAAAAACAATGTATTCACTTCCCTAGCTGGGGACGTTAAGAAGGGGGTTTTGGGGTAGAGCGAATAGCTACTACCTGGTCTACATGTTTCGTAAGCAGTCCCCTACTGCTTACTCATCAGGACCTTCTAGTGGCCCCTACTAGAAATTAGCTCAGTTGCTAAGTATAGTAAGCCTGTCGTCCTAAAAACTAGCAGTCAAAATCAACTGTCAGTTTTAGCTTCAGGGCATGAGCTGGCCCAAGGGAAGCAAAAAAAGTATCAAAAGTGATGACCTAAATTGGTCTCTGTAAGAAAAGGGGGAAAAAAGAGAGAAGCACAAATCTTTACCATTGTAACTGCGATTTGTCTATAGACACAACATATAAGTAGCGCCACAAGTCCCACTGGTCATTCATGTTTTGCCCATTTCATAAAGAATGTATTTAAAACTTTATGGACAGAGTGATAGTTCAATCTGCCATCCCCTGCACGTTCGTTTCTGTTCCGAACATATTGTTGCCCCCCATGATTGAGGCGGATTCATATTAACTCACACACACATTCATAACTCGATGCACACATAGGCACCACACGAGGTTAAAAAGAGAGACCCGTTTTTTTCATTTCGCAACCGATAATAATGTCTTCTGTTTCAATACCAAAAGAAGTAGTCATTAAAAACCCCATGACGCACACACAGATTGTTATATAGATTGCCATACATACTGCTGAGGCGGTTAGGATATGCCTCATGAGCTGACAGTCGGTAGGTGTGTCACCGCGGTAATCTGGAAGGAAAGAAAACCGCGCCCATAGCGTCAAAACACACACACATATTTCAATGTTATCCCCTGTCTCTTAGACCAGGTGTTTAGAGACCTTTGGCAAAGTCTAGTACTTACAATAGCCGCGTAAGGGTACTACCTTACTTCTACCCGTCCTGCCGCTCTGGAGAGTGCTCGCGTCTGGAGACCGGTAAACATTTAAGCTTCCCTGAGCGCTGGTCACGCGTTAGAAGACTAGCGCGCTGACCTAAGATGGCCGCCCCAGATGGAACACGGGGTGTGCAATGTCAGAAGTCTGTCTTCAATGTCTATTCCGTTGGTCAATAAGCATTTTGCCTGAATTGAGAATGTTATTATTATCTACAAAATTGAGCTCAAAGGTCCTGCTTGTTAGTTTATATTATTAGACCCTTTTCCTAATAATGCGAGAAGGCTCACACAGGGACCATCACAACGATGCTGCCAGCTGCTTAAAGTCCCGAGGGGTCACTAAGGTAGTTCTTGGTGGCATTAGTCCAGAATATTTTACAATGTCACTGGAAAATTATTTAGTATCCACTGAATCACGGTAGCGGCTATTAACCAGGTACTGAGTGCCACTACCAATTTTAATCAATTTCTTAGTAGCTAAGGTTAAGTGAATCACAGACAATTTTGTCCTTCATTGGTCTCTACAGGGTGAGCAAAGATTGTGTGTGTGGCCCAGGGGGGTGGTGCTTAGCAAAAGGGGAATAGGATGGTCTACAGCTGACCCCACGGTATTTCATCGTTCAACCCATATTTGTTTGACTGGACACGAAAAACCCATCTTTGTTCCTTTTCCAGTAGGTATTTCTCGTGGTCAATCTGCTCGATCACTGTCCAGGCTATGTCCTCAGGTTTGTGCCCACTTTCAAGGAAGTGGTTGGTTAGTTTCGTGCTTGACTTTTTGCACTTGATAGTACTTTTGTGTTCGCCTATTCTTATTTTTACAGCCCTGCTTGTCATGCCAATATACTCGAGATTGCAAGGGCAGGTGATCATGTAGACGACATTCGAACTGTTACAGTTGCTGAAGCTTCTCTGCTCCCATGTAGTTCCATTTTTGAAAGTCAATTTTTTGCTTTTCTTGGTAAGACAGCATACCTTGCATCCACCACATGGGTAGTGTCCTTGAACACTTTCTGTGAAGCAGTTAACTCTGTACCTGTTAGGTTTACAACTAGGCTCATTTCTGGTTCTTCGATGCCCCTGTCATACTCCTGGTTGCCACTCTCGGGGTTGCCTCTCCGGTTCCTCCCTTTGTTCTGTCCACGGCGTGCCCCTAAAAAAGGAGCAGCTACCCCCAGCTACCCCCAGCAAATGATGTACCCTCCGCAACAATATGGCCCACCACCTTTTCAACATCCTAATGGCCCTTTCCCGCCATGGGGATACCAACAAGATTATGGGTATTTTGAAAATTCGGCTCCTTTTTTAGGGGCACGCCGAGGACAGAACAAAGGGAGGAACCGGAGAGGCAACTCCGTACACTGGGAAACCGAAGAAGAAGGAACCCCGAGAGTGGCAACCAGGAGTATGACAGGGGCATCGAAGAACCAGAAATGAGCCTAGTTGTAAACCTAACAGGTACAGAGTTAACTGCTTCACAGAAAAGTGTACTAGAAAAAGGGCTAGGATATGTCCCTACTGCCAACATGGACAAGTTTCACTTGTGTAAAGAAATCCAGGAATTCATAAGGAGAATCAAACTGCAGGTCTTTTTCAAAGATAAACAAGACAACAATGAACAAGTTGACACAGGGCTAAGGCCACGATCCACATTCACCCCTATGAACAATACACTCCCCATCGAACTTCTGACCTTCGAAAAGGCGGTTATGAAGGATCTCGAAGCCCTCGACCCTATGCAGAAAAGAGTCTTTCAAAATGTTTCTAATGATGAACGACAAGCACTTCGTGAATTAAGCAACAAAAAAGAAGTTGTCATAAAACCAGCGGACAAGGGGGGGGCCACTGTGTTGTTGAACAAAGAACAATATGACAGAGAATGCGCGAGGTTACTCCAAGATGAAAGAAACTATGAGATCCTACCAACAAACCCCACGGAGAGAATAGCTACCAAAATCAAAACGATGGTTGAAGAGGCACTGTCCCATAATTGGATCACCAACAAAGAAGGGGAGTTTTTATGTCAAAAGAACCCTAGAACCCCCTACCTATACATCTTACCTAGGATTCATAAGGACCTGGAAAACCCCCCAGGAAGACCCATCGTATCGGGGATCGGGTCGGTCCTTGAACCAGTCTCTAGATTTGCGGACGCATTTCTAAGACCCATGGTACAAAAAACATCTACCTACCTTAGAGATACCAAGGATGTGCTGAATCTACTCGAGGAAGTGTCATTTGATCCCAACACACAGCTGTTAATCAGCTGTGATGTAGAAAGTTTGTACACCAGCTTGCCCCACAATGAAACGCTGGCAATTATCGAAGATGTTCTCTTCACTGATGACTGGGAGTACCAAACCCCACGAAACGTAGTGATGGAGTGCTGTTCACTGGCACTAAAAGATAACTTTTTTGAACACAACGGCACCCTCTATCTTCAAAAGCATGGGACCAGCATGGGAAGCACATTTGCTCCCAGCATAGCTGGTCTCTATGTTCACCACCTTGAGGAAACAAAAATACTGAATGCCATCAACCCTTTCCGATCAAAGATCCTGACCTGGAAGAGGTACATAGATGATATCCTCATCATCTGGGATGGAGATGACAAGACTGCTCAGCAGTTCCTCACATGGCTAAACTATCAAGATGAGTTCCTCAAATTTACCAGTGTCACTACCAATACTAACCTGGTATTTCTGGACTTGAATATCTTTCCAAAACATGGCAGACTAATGACAACCACACACTTTAAGAGCACCTCAAAGAACTGCCTTTTAATGTACCAAAGCTTCCACCCGAGACATCTGAGGGACAATCTACCCTATGGACAGTTCTTGCGACTACGTAGGAATTGTACTGAAATTGACAATTTCAAATCCCAGTCCAATGATCTACGAAAGAAGCTACAAAAGAGGAACTACCCTCAAAGGATCATCAATCAAGCATACAAAAGAGCCAGGAACAACTGCAGAGAGAGCCTGCTCGAAGAGAAAGTAAAAAAAGTGGAAATACAGAGACCAATATGTATCACTACATATAACACTAACTCTGACCAAGTTACCAAAATCATTAACAAGAATTGGAAAATTCTGAATAGTGGCGGTCTCGACATCCCGAAACCCATGTTCTCTCACAAAAGAGCTCAAAGTGTAAGGGACATACTGGTACATACCAGACCGAAGGAGGCTAAGACCCCAGGTAACTCCAGCTTTGTTCAAGGACACTACCCATGTGGTGGATGCAAGGTATGCTGTCTTACCAAGAAAAGCAAAAAATTGACTTTCAAAAATGGAACTACATGGGAGCAGAGAAGCTTCAGCAACTGTAACAGTTCGAATGTCGTCTACATGATCACCTGCCCTTGCAATCTCGAGTATATTGGCATGACAAGCAGGGCTGTAAAAATAAGAATAGGCGAACACAAAAGTACTATCAAGTGCAAAAAGTCAAGCACGAAACTAACCAACCACTTCCTTGAAAGTGGGCACAAACCTGAGGACATAGCCTGGACAGTGATCGAGCAGATTGACCACGAGAAATACCTACTGGAAAAGGAACAAAGATGGGTTTTTCGTGTCCAGTCAAACAAATATGGGTTGAACGATGAAATACCGTGGGGTCAGCTGTAGACCATCCTATTCCCCTTTTGCTAAGCACCACCCCCCTGGGCCACACACACAATCTTTGCTCACCCTGTAGAGACCAATGAAGGACAAAATTGTCTGTGATTCACTTAACCTTAGCTACTAAGAAATTGATTAAAATTGGTAGTGGCACTCAGTACCTGGTTAATAGCCGCTACCGTGATTCAGTGGATACTAAATAATTTTCCAGTGACATTGTAAAATATTCTGGACTAATGCCACCAAGAACTACCTTAGTGACCCCTCGGGACTTTAAGCAGCTGGCAGCATCGTTGTGGTGGTCCCTGTGTGAGCCTTCTCGCATTATTAGGAAAAGGGTCTAATAATATAAACTAACAAGCAGGACCTTTGAGCTCAATTTTGTAGATAATAATAACATTCTCAATTCAGGCAAAATGCTTATTGACCAACGGAATAGACATTGAAGACAGACTTCTGACATTGCACACCCCGTGTTCCATCTGGGGCGGCCATCTTAGGTCAGCGCGCTAGTCTTCTAACGCGTGACCAGCGCTCAGGGAAGCTTAAATGTTTACCGGTCTCCAGACGCGAGCACTCTCCAGAGCGGCAGGACGGGTAGAAGTAAGGTAGTACCCTTACGCGGCTATTGTAAGTACTAGACTTTGCCAAAGGTCTCTAAACACCTGGTCTAAGAGACAGGGGATAACATTGAAATATGTGTGTATGTTTTGACGCTATGGGCGCGGTTTTCTTTCCTTCCAGATTACCGCGGTGACACACCTACCGACTGTCAGCTCATGAGGCATATCCTAACCGCCTCAGCAGTATGTATGGCAATCTATATAACAATCTGTGTGTGCGTCATGGGGTTTTTAATGACTACTTCTTTTGGTATTGAAACAGAAGACATTATTATCGGTTGCGAAATGAAAAAAACGGGTCTCTCTTTTTAGCCTCGTGTGGTGCCTATGTGTGCATCGAGTTATGAATGTGTGTGTGAGTTAATATGAATCCGCCTCAATCATGGGGGGCAACAATATGTTCGGAACAGAAACGAACGTGCAGGGGATGGCAGATTGAACTATCACTCTGTCCATAAAGTTTTAAATACATTCTTTATGAAATGGGCAAAACATGAATGACCAGTGGGACTTGTGGCGCTACTTATATGTTGTGTCTATAGACAAATCACAGTTACAATGGTAAAGATTTGTGCTTCTCTCTTTTTTCCCCCTTTTCTTACAGAGACCAATTTAGGTCATCACTTTTGATACTTTTTTTGCTTCCCTTGGGCCAGCTCATGCCCTGAAGCTAAACCTGACAGTTGATTTTTACTGCTAGTTTTTAGGACGACAGGCTTACTATACTTAGCAACTGAGCTAATTTCTAGTAGGGGCCACTAGAAGGTCCTGATGAGTAAGCAGTAGGGGACTGCTTACGAAACATGTAGACCAGGTAGTAGCTATTCGCTCTACCCCAAAACCCCCTTCTTAACGTCCCCAGCTAGGGAAGTGAATAAATTGTTTTTTTCCACTAGCCAGAGGATTTTTAGCTTTTTTATTTCCCACACATTACTAGGTCCCTACACTTCACTGACACCACTCACCTTGCACTATCACATAGCCTTGTCACATTACTAGTGCTCCCGCGTAGTCCGTCAGGTCGTAGCACGCCCCGCCCCGTAGAGGGACGGGAAGACCCCAATGATGAAGCATGACACTATTGGATTTTTTTAGTGTGTGAGGGGTATTTTAACAAGCACATTGTGCTCTCATCTTTACCACCTTAAGAGAGAGTCAATTATTCAACTATTCACAAAACCAAAATATAAAAATTTCTAGCAACTACACATTGATAGAATCCTTTTGTTTGTGCACACCACCACATCACTCTGGGACATCACCACATCACTCTAATATACCACCACATCACTCAGCCCAACCACATCATCACTTAGCACCACAACAGCATCACTCAGCACCACAACAGCACTGTCCTTGCTTGCTACCAAGAAGCATTCCCATAGCCAATAGGACTCGCATTAGGAAAGCGTAAGCTATTGGCTTTGTGATTAACAATGCTATTAATTCATATATTTTGAAAGCTAACATATCTTAAAAAAAATTGTCATTTACAATACCAATAGCTCACACTTTCCTAATGCGAGACCTATTGCATTGCAAATGCTTGTTTAGTGGTGGAAAGAATCCCAACTTCCCTCCTGATAAGCACGCTGGTGTCCTCGACTTGCTTGTAACATATTTGAAGACGCTAGAACATCAGAAAGAATATAATCATATACTAGTGAAAAGATACTCCGCAGCGCAAGGGAGAAAACTTTGCAAGAAGCCACTTAAGACTGCTCTTAGTCTAGCTTGATGAATGTCCTGCGCTGACCCTGTAGTGGAAATATGATTAGCAGTACTATACCAATTTACTACAGAACTTACTTAAGACAAACCTCTACCATTGGTTGTAGGCCCTGACAGCCAATCTGGAGGGAAAAAAATATCAAATTATGGGGTCAACCCAATTACCATAAGAACCAGGATAATAATGTACATTCAAATAACTATTATTCACTCAAGACATCATTTAACTCATAGAGAGATGCTAGTGAAGATAAGAAGCAATATGCAATTTAAGATCAACCTAACAAACACCCACCGAGAAGTTATAATAATCCCTCACACAATGATAAGACCAACATAGATAATAATTAAAACAAAATTCAATAACACAGAAGAGCAAAAACAAAACAAGTCACAATACAATGCAACACAAGGAAACTGATATTTGCTTTACAGGACAACAGACTGCCATTATTTGTCCAAACACTGAAGAGTTCGATCAAAAAATTTACAAAAATCATATATTAATCCAGGACCAACAAAGATAGGTCAATTATAGCAGTTATTGTTACATATATACAGGTCGCCATTTCAGCGCGAAGGTAAACTTGACCAGTGCCATCACCAGGACAAAGGTGCATATGTACAAGGACTGGGGAAAACTACCACTAATGCTCGTTGGCGGCAGTTTTCTTAACGCTGTGTACTGCTGAAAACTATTGCCTTGTTAGCGACGTATGTACAAGATGTCGCTACATGGGGATAGCTTCAGGGGTCAGCAATGAAAACTGCCACTAACATCAGCGTGATGGCGATAGGAATTCTGGCGTTGGCGGGTGACCACCAACAATAGGCCCATTAGCGGCACAAAAATGCACGTTAGTCAGCCTAACATGAGTTTTCTTTTTACCTCTAATGGAAAAAATAGCCTATTAGTCGACCTCCAATAGAAAATAGGCACAAAAAAAAACTAAATGCAGAATGGAGCAGCCAGGGCCAAGTGCAACACACATCAACATCTCCCTCAAGCCACCCAACATCTAGGATGACCAGGTTGAGAGTCTGGATGCCTTGCTGGACCTGCGCCTGAGGCCTGGATGCGTCACTGGACATGCGTCTGGAGCCTGGATGCGTCGCTGGACCTGCGCCTGCAGCCGGGATGCTTTGATGGACCTGCGTCTGGAGCCTGGATGCATCAATGGACCTGCGTCTGGAGCCTGAATGCCTCACTGGACCTGCATCTGGAGCCTGGATGCCTCAATGGACCGGCGTCTGGAGCCTGGATGCCTCGCTGGACCTGTGCCTGGAGCCTGGATGCGTCGCTGGACCTGCATCTGAAGCCTGGATGTGTTGCTGGACCTGCGCCTGGAGCCCAGATTCATTGCTGGACCTGCGTCTGGAGCCTGGATTCGTCACTGGACCTGCGTCTAGAGCCTGAATGCCTCACTGGACCTGCGTCTGGAGCCTGAATGCCTCACTGGACATGCATACTGGAGTCTGGATGCCTCGCTGGACCTGCGTCTGGAGCCTGGATGTCTCGCTAGATCTGCTTCTGGAGCCTGGAGTGGAATGCAGACGAGCTGTGGAGTCCATGAGCTGTGGTCGTAGACATTGAGGTGCAGCAATCACCCAAACCTGGTGGTGAAGTCTGGCCGGTCGCATGGAGACACGTTGCTGATCTGTGTGAGAAGACCGCCTTGCGCCCCTTGGAGCTGTGACTGGTAAAGGCCCTCCTGCGTACCAACGTAGGGAGGTCTGCATCGCATACTATGACACACCACTACACCAGGGTGCACAGAGAGGATTACCAATGGTGGGTGGCACCTCTCTGCATCACAGGCCGGATGAGGTTGCGCTGGCCGGATGCTGTGGAGAGTGAAGCCCCTGAGCTGCGCCAAACTTGTGTTGCGGGAGTGCTGCAAGTTCACACGTAGGGGCCCCTGCTGCATCAACTGCATCGGGAGGTTCACAAGCAGACTTGGCGGCGACTGTTGTGCACACGCTTGTGAAATCCCACCTGGCTGAGGTTCCTGCTGGGTGAGTCACAGAGATGGAGAGAGTTTAGCAGATTGCGCCATGGTGTCAATGTCTAGGTAAGGAGAAGTTGGGACACATAGCGGAGGAGGCCTGGGGGTCGAGTCGCCAAGGCCTAGCACCAGTAGATGACTCTCCCCCAGTGCTGGCTCATTCGCTATGGAGGAAGACCAAACAGTGCAAGAAGAGGAACAATCATCGCATGATGATAACTGCCTGATGTTATCGTGCCATGTTTCCTTTGCGGGTTGGGAAGGTGGATTGGGCTGCTCCACTCATGCAGCAGGGCAGGGGTGGAGTGGCATGCACACTCAAGTGCGCAGTGACTGTTTGATCAACCCGCTCAGGCCGCACAAAGCAGTCATGCGCATTGTCCTGGTCTCAATGCAGGCTGCATTACAGCCTGCATGGAGAACATGCCCACACCTCCAGCCCCTGGCTCAACGACTCATCCCGGCGCCAATGACCAATCCCAAAACCGCATTGCAGAGTTGTGTTTGACTTAGGGGAGGGAGCCTAGCTGCCTACTTCCTGTTCCTGGAAGCAGACTCAGAAGAGCAGGAGCAACGAAGACACGGGACCCGGCCTCAAGGTAAGATTTATCCCATTTAAATATTTACAACACCCGCTCACACACACACACCCCGCGCCCATGCTCTATCCAGTGTTCTTTCTGTTGTTTCCCACCTCGCAGCTGTCCAGCCCCCCCCCGCAGCACCTCTCAATGGTGGCCGCTGCGCGGCCATGCGCAGAAGGCATACCACTGGTGTGCCAAAGGTATATATGGAGTTATGACGCATACCATTACATCCCTTTCCATTACAATGCATACTAATACTAGGCATATCTCAACAGTAGGGAAGGTGTTGGATTGCGGAGATGTAAACATTACTATTCCCACTTCAGTGGGTGCAACCCTAAATCTGACCCTTGCACCCCAAAGCACAACCTGAACCCTAAAATTAATCTTTGAGCCCCCAAAACACACCCTAAAATCATAATTGACCCAAATGCACACCCCAATTTTTATATTTGACCCAAATGCACACCCCAATTTCCATATTTGACCCAAATGCATGCCCCAATTTTCATAATTGGCCCAAATGCACACCGCAATTTTCATATTTGATCCTAATGCACACCCCAATTTTCATATTTGACCCAAATGCACACCCAAATTTGACTGACCCCAAAACACCCCCCAAAATTACCCCATTACTGACCTCACAATGTGTTGTAATGGAATGCAATGTAAAGTCACCTGCGTCATTGGATTTGCGTTCTAAAGGCATTACAATGTAATGCCTGCATTGTAATGGACATCTCCCACGAAAAAGGCAAGCCGTCTGCGTCCATCTGCCCCTGGCCCATGCTCAGCACCAAGGACCCTTCCTCTCGGACACTCCACCCCTACGGCACCAGCACCCACCTCGCCGTCAACCCTGAATGCCACATCGCCTGTGAGGACCAACATCTGCTCTGGACTGGACATCACCATCGCCATCACTGACGGCTACTAAATAATCCGCAAGTCCACCCCGACAGTCCAGAAGGAGGCATTGCAGTCACAGAAGCACACTCTGAATGAACACACACTCTAATGACCCTATGGTGACCATGGAACACCTCAACTTCCAGATCCGGACCAACCCCAACCCAAACCCCATCCACTGTGGCACCCTCATCTGCAGGCTCCCCGGGCCATGGACACCCATTCCCCAATACCATTGTAGACCTCAATGCACACCAGGCTCTCCCATCCACCGATGACATCCTACTCGGTGAACTTAAGTGCCACCTGGACAACCCCAGAGACCAGACAACTACCCCCTCCTGGGGTAGCTCCCCAAGATCAGACTCACGCAGCTATTCACCGCAGCAAGCCACACAGCAGGACAAACAGTCGAGCACGTCTCCTCCGCCATCAGGATCTTCAACTACAGCCATACCACCGGACTCTCCTGGACCGACCATCATTGTGTACATCACGGCTTCACCATGCCCACTGTACACAAGCGCCATCATTGCCCCCCCTCGCAGCTGGATCAAGGCCACCGAAGTATGTCTCGTCAACTCCCTCAGCACCACCACCACTCCGCCAACGCTTACAGACGATGACGATAACAATGCAGCCCGAAACGGCCACCGATGGATCTCCAACTGCGCCAACACCCGGGCACCCCTCAATAACGGCACTGCATCAGTACCTTACACCTGCATGATGGCAGGCGTAAGGGTAACACAGTGCCACAGAGATAGGCAGGCCCCTTGGATTGCTGAAGATGCATCATGGTTGTGATGCGACTGCAGCAATGGGTGACTTTAGCGTAGACAGATACACCAGGATTTCAGACGTATCTGTCATTACTTACGTCATGGAGCGCTGTTCAGTAAAAACAGCGCATCCGTGGTGTCCGAAGAAGGGGGGATTGAAAAGTGGTGCAACGCTGTCTTGTCGCAGCACTGCAACACTTTTCACGAGTGAGGCCCAGGAATGCGCAATATCTTATTGATGGTGCGCAGTCTAGCCCTGTACTTTTGTTGCAGGGCAGCGCAGCAACATTGCTTGCAGTGAGGTCCAGCAACAAAACCTGCTGAAATGAGACCCCAAGGGGTATCTCCATGTTTAAGACCACCTTTTTTCTGGTCCTAAGTCCCAGCCACTAACGGGCTTTAGCGGCTATTTTTTTTACGTATCGTGGGTCCGGGCGATCATTGTACATATCGCGAAATGGGGTTGGCGTGTGTTTTTGCACGGGAATGCCTACCTTGCATATCATTAGCAATTGTTATCGCTAACATAGGTGGCGATGCTGGAAACAACAGGTATCACCAGAAATCTGTCGCTAACGGCTGTTAGCGACAGCTTGTTAATAGGGTGATACAAATATTGCTGCATTAGCGGCAGAAAAGTGCAGCTAACGCAGCGTTACCTCCTTGTACATATGCCCCAAAGTGTTGCAAAAGAAAATCAGTAAAACAACAAAGGCAAAAAACTATTTAGCTGAAATTATCTAAATAAGTAAATCGAAGGCACCGTCCTACTGGGAGTCACTCCAGACAACACGAGAAGAGATCAAAAAATTAGATGGAAGTAAATGGTACTGGTTCACTATTCAAAATGGAAGCATCTGAGGTATAGAGAATGTGGTAGCAATGTAATAAAGTTGCTCACACCATGCCAGACACCATACACTCAGCCCCGGAATACCAGGAGCCTTAAATGTAATCAACCTTTAAATGGGCCAATTAGTGCGGAACGCCAACAACACTAGAAAGAAGAGGGTCCGTGTAATTCTCCAGTGAGCTGAGTTAAACAGCACCGCAACCAATTCCAGGTACAGCGTCCTCACAGTACAGATACTAAACCTGGTTTAGTAAAACACCAATCTGTACTGTGAGGACGCTGAATTGAATCAATACATGAATGCATTAGTCAGTGTATAGTTCAAAGCAATTCAAAAGTCATAAAACGAAGACAAAGTATTATAAAGTTGTCTCGAAAAGAAAGTGAAGCAAAATCAATTCTCCCATAAAGAGAGCACTTTACTCTGCTAAATCGGGAAAAGGTTCTACTAGTAAGGCAGGAAGAGGGATTCTGAAAGGCATCAGAACTCTGGCCTACTCAACATCAGCTTAAATCACAAAATTCTAATATATGATATACCAACATATGGTTCCCATATAACAAACTAATCAGAGTTAAGACACAAATAGATAACACAGGGGCATATTACCAAGGGTGACGATAGGCAATTATCGCCAGTTTAGCGGCCGCTTTCGGCGGCTAAGCGGCAATAATTCTATCGCTGTATTAGCAAGCTGTCGCTAACTGATGTTAGCGACAGCTTTTAGGCGATTGCGAGCGGTTTGGGGCCCGCTTTGCATGTCAGCGATAGTTGTCGCTAATGACATGCATAGTGGGCGTACCCAACCAGTTAGCGACTGCAAGCAGTCGCTAACGTCGCTATCGCCTATTAGCAAGGCAGGCGTAGCGATGGAAATATTCCCGCTATCGCCAAAAACTAACGCCTGCTCAGACCAGTTCTTAGCCATGTTAGCCAATGGGAGGTGGATAACATGGCTAAGAGCATTTCGTCGCTAATGCGTGAATATCGCTGTATTCTCAGCGATATTCATGCATTTCGCCTGATTTTTATAGCTTTTGAGATAAACCTTGCTAATAGCAAGTTATTCAGCGATAAAAACCGGTGATACGCGGCGATAAAAATATTGCCGCTAACCCTACTTAGCGATAAATATCGCTATTTTTTGGTAATATGCCCATAAATTCATTGTTTTCTCAAGCTACTGCACAATGAGGCTTCGCTAAACGTCCTTCAAACTTACAGCTATCTGTAACATAATGAGAAACATTGGGCCATGCTGTACTCTGCAGGTGCATTGCAACAGCTCATTAGTACATTCTACACATAGCACGTAAAAGAAAACATCTCACATGAGATCCAGTAACCAAGGGCACATCGAAATAATATATGAGCATTCAGCGTCTCCTGCAATAAAGAAAAACACATTATGTGAAGATGCCAACCAGACATTAGCCATTTAAAATAAAGGTCCACATGAATACATATTCAGAACTGTTGGGTGTTGCATGTTAATGTTGATATAAATACAAATCTCTTAATATGAAAACATCTGCACCATCATCATCACCGCTTTAATTAAAAAATCCGAATGTGTGCGTTAGACTACACTCCTTTATAATCCCTTACAATAGAGGACTATAGTTACAGAGATAAACATATCTCCTTATTTTTTTCTGATAAGATTGTAAGTTTTTGTAACTGTTACACAGGATTATACATTTTTGGGAGGGCAATTTTCATCTTTCAGAAGTAAGGGTTCCACTTGGGGCCCGATAGAGTCAGACCGAGTGGAATCACAAGTGCGCCAGTGCTCTCACACTCGGATTTACTGGACCTGACATTGCTAGCTGGTAAAATCATTTTCCAGCCCCAGCCTGCCCTCACCAATGACACAAGGCGACCATTGAGCTGCCCTACCTGGCGACAGTCTTAACTTTGCCAACTCTGCTACTGCCATACACTCCACTCCAGCACCGCTGCTCACATTTTCCACTTGCTCAGTGTAGGTTGTAATTTGAACATTTATCCAGATGTAACAGGTAATTCCGTGCAAAATTACTTGTGGTAAAACTGAGTATGCACAGTTATTCTTCATTACATGGGGATTAACTCGTAATCGAAGTAATTCCATGTGGAAATTCCAGCTATTA
Source organism: Lissotriton helveticus (assembly GCF_964261635.1). Lineage (NCBI taxonomy): Eukaryota > Metazoa > Chordata > Amphibia > Caudata > Salamandridae > Lissotriton > Lissotriton helveticus. Next base: position 868,685,423 of record NC_136068.1, on the reverse strand, counting down.
TATATAATCCTTATCCCATGACTGCAGCCACAGCTACCACAGGAGCAAACAAAAGTCACAATCACAAAAACACTCACCGGCAAACACACTGCTGACACGCATCCCTTTCTCCTGCACCCATTGCATTTTCACCTGCGACACTTCAGATGCTGACACCAACACCTTCAAGCGACCAATGCATGCCACCACCACCACCACCCCACACCAACTGTCCGCCATGCTCCTCAATGTCCGATTCCTCAGGAAACACTCCACCAAAATTTGGGACCTCCTCAACAACTACACACCCAACCTTCTCTTCCTGACCAAAACATGGCTCAACCCAGCCTCCAACCTGAACATCAACGCAGCTATCCCATCTGCCTACAAAATCATACTGCAAGACCGAACCCACAAACCAAGGGGAGGACTCACGATCATCTAAAAAAAGAAGATTGACTGCAATGCCTCCACGGACTCGGACACGATCCTGATGGAACATTGGCATTTCAAAATACAAGCGGTCTACAACGCAACCCTTGCCTACCTTCACCCGGGCACCTGAACAAAATTCTGCAACCACATCACTTCATCACTCCCCTCTCAATCAGATCAATCAACTACATCCTCCTCAGGGAACTCAATTTCCACCTAAAAGACACCACAGACCCTAACTCCACTGCCCTCCTCGACAGACTAAGCAACATCAGATTCACCCAGGTTGTCCAAGGACCAACCAGCCCAGCAGGTCACACCCTCTACCCCATTTTTTCCTGGAACAACAGGATCACCACTATGCACATGACCTTGCTTACATAGTCCGACCACCACATCATACATTTCAAGATACCACCTCACCAAGCCACCCCACAAGAAAACCCCAAAGTACCATAAAGACACTGGGGAAAAATATCTGAAGAAAACTGGACCAAGATGCTACAGGAGCGCCCACACAAACACACAGGGAACTTTGATGTCAACACCGAACTCTTCAGCAAATGGCTCAACAACAGCACTATTAGCACCACTCCCATAAGAAACAAAAACTACAAAAACAACGAACAACCCAACCCAACTGGCACACAAATAGGGAGTTCAAGTTGCACTGCAAACAACTTTAAAGAAAATGGAGACTCTACAAAAACACCACTGCAAGATCCACATACAAAGCTGCCCTCAATCGCTACCACCAACAACTACAAGACAAAAAAGAAAAAGGCCCTAACTCTGACTCAAAACCAGCTCCAACAACAGCAAAGAACGCTTCACTATTGTCAAGGAGTTCTCCAATCCCGCAACTACCAACATCATCCCATCCCAAGCACTCTGCAACAACCCCTCAAACTTCTTCGAACTGAAGATTACCAAGAACTAAAACACATTTGAACCACAGCATACTGATAAAAAACTCCCTTGAACAGCCGGACACCTCCTTCATTGCCCTCCAGCAGCTAAGCAACTGGAAGTCCTTCTCAAACTAAGAAATGACTCCCTGAATAAATACCATCTACTCAGGGACCCTCTCTGACCCATGCGCCTACTTCATACTCAACCTTGGAAGAACCATCATCTCCCCATGCTCACCACTATCATCAAGGCTTCCTTAACCACTGCCGCCTTCTTGTCTTTCTGGAAAAAGTCAAAGGCCTATTGAAGAAATCAACAGTGGAACCCAACACACTCAGCATCTACAGACCCATCTTGCTCCTGCCTTTTCCAGCTAAAGTCATTGAGAAAGCCATCAATACAAAGCTTGAAGACCACCTAGAACTCCATCAAGCCCTAGACTGCTCCCAATCAGGCTTTCACACCAATCACAGCACACAAACAGCCCTCATTGTGGCCACCGATGACATCAGAAGCATCCTGAGACTGAGGAGGAATGGCCACACTCATCCTCCCCGCAGATTTCAATATGGTCTCCCACAAGTCACTTATCAGAAAGCTTCAGCCCTTCGAATCAGCAGACTGTCCCACAAATGGATATCCTCCTTTCTCAAGGACAGAACTCAATGAGTTAGACTCCCCCACCAAACACTTCTGAATCCAAGAAACTAATCTGTGGAGTCCTTCAAGGATCGTCGTTCAGCCCAACACTCTATAACATCTACATGACGCCCTTCGCAGACATCATCAAAGCCCACGGCATCAACTTAGTATCATATGCCATCAACACACAGCTCATCCTCTCCCTTACCGACTCATCCAGCACCGCCAAGCAAACTTCATCAACTGCATGAACAATGTCGCTGCCTCCATCTCAACACAGACAAAACCAGAGTCCTAATCTTCTGCAACAACCACTCCCCCTGGGACACCTCTTGGTGGCCCACTGAACTTGGTCCCCTCACCCATCCCTGTGGAGTATGCCAAGAACCTCTGTATCATCCTGGACACACCCTCTGCATGAGCAGACAGATCTACGTTGTCCCCTCATCATGCTGTGAATATTACACCAGATTTTCAAGTGGATCCCACTGAACACCAGACGAATGTTCACCCGGGCTCTTATCACAAGTAGAATTGAGTAATAGTCATGCTGCACTAGCAGCACTCAACCCATTATGCACTAGCAGTGACACACTACTGAAAACTCACACACCCCTATAGAGTAATAACCACACATTATGCCCACCGGGGTACGGTCTACACACCAACCAAAGCTGCCAGCAGTGACAAAGAAGGGCACTACTTAAAAAGCATATGTGCACCTGTGCTGTAACTAACAATGAAGAAAGCCAATGGCTGAAGTGGGCTGACCCATTTCCATGTGGGATAGGCTATTTTGGATGGAAGCAAAATTTAAATGACATTACAACAGACCAAAGAATAAAGTCAACTGATTTTAGTGTAGGTATGTATATGTTCACATTTTTAAAGATGTTTTTGGAAACACAAAGGTCTTGCCTAATGCCAGACCTGAAAATGAATAAGCAGTGGCAAAATGTATGAATATTTCCCCAGATATACTAACATTAGGTGCAACAAAACGCAGCAAAACAATGTTCCCTTGCATTGCCTTTTGTGACGCAATGGCCATGCAAGCCCTTAGTAAATCTGGGCCCACGTTTTTTGGTTGTGGAAAACTTTTGCGTATGAATGCTAAAGTTGTCCGTCCATCTGATCTTGTGGCAGTGATTGTGGGTTTGTGTATGTGAGTGTGTACACACCTGGGCCCATAATATGTAAGGGGCGCACTGTCCCTGTTTGTGCCACAGTGCACCTTTAAACATATATGCCCTATTACAATCAGTGGGCTGCCTCAGGGCAGGTTGCTTGACGCAGTCACCCTGCCTTTCACTGGGCAGGCGGCACCTGCCTGCAAGTCAAAGGGTGACTAGAAATCCCTCAGAGCGTGCACTGACTGTGCACCACCAATGTTTGGTGCACAGTCCGTCTGTCTTCTGACGGAATTTTTGCCTCTGCGCCCGAGCCCATGTTACTGCACGGGTGCAGAGGCAAAACATTTCTCCCAATTGTATAGACCACACCCCATGCAAATAGGGGAATACCCTCTTAGTCCAGGTGCTTTATGTGCTCCAGTGCTATCTCTATCACAGAAGGGGCCGCACAAACATTTGCCGACCCTCATGTAAAGCGTCAGTGCCCCGGAGTGGCAAAAATGGGTGCAGAAGCCTGTTGCGCTCCCGAGGAACTGTGCCTAATATTGCACCTGGTGCAGATAGTGCTGCTACTTTCACACTGTTTGTGATACCTGGTTCACTGATAAACTAACATGACCCATCTTCTATTTTGTTTACAGAAGGAGAATGGATGATAGAACCCAACCATTAAGTACAAAAGTGTAAACATGCATTTCTTGAGACTGTAAAGTTGCCTCACAGTGCACAAGCTGAGCTCGCACATCAAAGAGTCAAGTTTACACACACTAGGCCAAGATTGCCAGGATTGCACAGCAATTGACCATATTCCTGGAACAGGATTACAGAATTCTGTCAAGAGCACACAAAACTGAATCATTCAATGAGCGAGTATAGGACAATGCTGGCACAAACTCAACCCACGCAGTGCTGACTAATGACTACTCAACACTAACCAAAGATTGCACACAACACTGGATAATGCTGACCCAATGTCATCTAACTGACTCTGGGTTAACATTACAGGGCACTGGACCATGATCAAATAGATTAGGGTCACAGTAGCAATGTCAACATTAACTGACTTACAGAGGGATGGAACGCTTGGTCACTTCACATCTGTGCTGCTGACGGAAGGGCAGTGGTCACCTGCTGAACATGCATAACATGCTCTACTTAAGGCATGGCAGTCAAAATAAAAGTGCCCAACACCACGTTATTAAGAACAACTGTACAAATAAACAAACATTCATAGATTTATTACTACAGTGGAGAGCTCAAATGCGTTATAGAGTATTCTTATGGTGCCTTTACCACACTGCACAGATTTAACCCCTTGAACTCAGGATTTGCTTAAATACCTTTTGCTAAAACAAATACACATGAAACAATGGCAAGGCATAAGCGTGTATATTGATAAGCAAAGTACAATCTGCAATCTATTACCAATTTTGAGGAGGCATCAGGACTCATGAAGAAACAGCCAATTTCACTCTCTCTTCGCATCTCTATAGCTAGACATACAGACATATAGGTGGATAGACAGATTGATTAATTGATTGATTGATTGATTTGGCAATACTTAGCTAGCCTGGGCTCTGTTAACTATGTGTAAAGTGAATTCATTTACCCCTATATTTCTCCAAGCTAGTGCTTGATTTGCAGGCAGTTCAACTCAGATGCAGTGTGCAGGATTTGTCTCTTTATGTTTTTGAGCTGTTCTGTGTAGAACAGCCACTGTAGAAAAGTCAGCCCATGTCGCACCCGATGCCCAGGCTGGCGGTGCAGGGCGACTCTTCATTCTCATCTTGAATAATTACCAAATAAAGAGACGGGCACTGGAAGTAGGAAAACAAGAACAGGGTTTATTACTCGCGAGGAGAGCATGTCATTTGGGACACTCGCATAGTGTCTTCGGGAGGTGCTCTAACAAGTTTCTCTGAGGCTTCGTCTTTTATACACAGGTTGGTGACACACAGGCTTCCTTCATTACAATCAACACTTTGTATAGTATGGAGGTATTCCAACACGTGGCTACAGTAGGGCCCTTATCCTCCATGCAACAGGAGGGGGCTGTCATGCGGCTGAGTGTTCTGCTGATTCCTTTGGAATGTGTGTGCCTGATCGAATCTCAGGGGGTGGGGCGGTCGTGATCAATAGTGGCTTCTTTCGAGAGAGACGAGTGCATACAGTGATGGGCAATAAACTGTATCCTCGGGCTAAGGGATGACCAGCGGTCTGTGCAGACATTCAGGCTCAGAGGAAGAGGTCATCAAAGGAGGGGTATTCATGGGGGGACAGGAGGTGTTGGTCAGGCGCGGGGTGCGATTCTTAGGGACAGAGTCATGCGGGAGGGCTCATGACTCGCGCATGAGAGAGCGGGGGCAGTCAGGGTGCATGGGGGGCGCTTGCCAGGTCAGGGAAGTGTGCTGACGGGGCGATCGTGAGCAGGGAAACCATGGTACCTAAAATGGCTGTCGTGTACGTGTGTGCATGGGTCTATGCTAGTGGGACAACACAGTCAGAGTTTTAGCGATATCCATTCTGTTTACACCAAGGGGTACTATGAACACAAATGAACGCCGCTTATGTACATACATATTGCTATTTTTAACAGTTGCCGCTTTTTACATAAGCACGTTCAATTTCTACACAGTCGATGTGATAGGCAGAATACAATACATGTTAATTTACACCTGTTGGGCTCTTTAAACAAGCCTAGAAATCGGCATATTGTTTAGTCGGTGTAGAATCAAGAAAAAATGTTCCGACACAAAAAAATCAAGTTCACATTTTCTCTCTAGTGACATCATATACAGGAAGAACGCTCTGATACCTTCCGGCTTGTCAGTACTATAGGGGATTTTTTTGAGAACTAACCACATGAGTGACCGATGAAACATTTCTTAAAAGGCAATACAAAATGGTTGAGGGAGGTATTCAATTCGATACAAGTAATTTAGTCAAGGGGCGAATAGAAAGTTCTGGAAAGGGGGGGGGTCTTTGTTGCAATGTCTTTTAACAGAGTCCGTCTTCTTTTGTTGGCGCTGCTGAGCACCGGCGGTGGAGCTATAGGTCCAGCTCGGATTCGTCCTTACACGTTGCAGGGTGCGATCAGTCCTCTGCTGTTAGATCACAGTCCTGTTTCCTAACTCATTTTCTTAGGGGTGCCTTATGCTGGGCACCTGCGTGTCTTTCTTTTTCCGTGACAAAAATCCCAGTCCATAGTCAAAGTTTATATGAAAGAGTTTGTTGAATAATCGAGGGAGGAGAGGGCGGAGTGGGGCCAGATCTTCGAACACACCAAGGGACCAAGGGAGCAAAGGACAATGAGCAGGCAGGCCCATCAGTAGGACTAAAAAAAGGGACGGGGACTTCAGGCACGAGTGGGTCAGCAAGTCGAGGGCTTCAAGGCAGCCCCTTATTTCTTCATCAGCTGAACTTGAAAGTTGTGCCTCGTCCCGCGTCTCGTTGCTCTGCGGCTCCACCTTTGGTCGTCACACGTGCTCCATGATCTGTGGCCAGGCTGTGCGTCACGTCCAGCTCCTCTCCTTTTGGTGATTGTATCTTTGAATGGGCGAAAAACACAAGTTTTAGAAAAACTGGTCGAGAGAATAGATATACATCTCAATCCATCCCCATGCCTGAGTAGGCGGGGGATAGGTTCATCGGTCACAGTCAAAGGTCGTCACTTATGGAGTCTGGAGAAGGGTATTGCATATTGAATTCATAGACTTGTTTTGGCGTACATTCGCGACATATGATAAGAGAAATTGGATTTTTGTACACAATGTATTACATTACATTAAACATCGAGTCCTTATGTAGAGACTCGTTCTTCCCTTTAACCCAAGTATCGACAATCTTACATCTCCCTTCGGGGTCGGCTAATTTTTGCAAGCAGGGGCGTTATCGTCATGAAGAAGGGTGAAGGGGCAGATGTAAAACATGGCTTTCCTGGGGAATGACCGTTAATCAAGGTCATCAATTTCGTTTCGTGGGTAGCTTGACATGAGGCGAGGGTTAATCGGGGGCGCGTGGGTGCTTTGGACAGGGAGCCGGGGTCGATCGGGAGAAGTGGGGTACTCTGGACATCCGCACTTAGGTGCAAGGGGGTGGGGCAATCTGGGCAGTTGGGGATCGCATTTCTAACGAACTAAGAAACAGAAGGCCATTGACGTTATAGTTCCCTTATAAAAGGCCAGATTAGGGGACATCCGTCGTCTTACCTGTCCTTTCCTTCATTTACCAACTCGGGTTCTATCATTTGCAGAAAGGAGAGGTAGTAATATGGCAAGTCACAATCGCTTTGGTTTTTGGTCAATTTTGCTGAACACCTTTGTGTTCGAGAAAACCCAATAATGTTTTGTGCCGGAGGGGCACAACGTCTTTATACTTGAAAAGAGGAAACGGGGGTTTTTTTTTTGGAAAGAGGAAAGGAAGGAGAGAGAGAGAGAGAGAGAGAGAGAGAGAGGAGAGAGAGAGAGAGAGAGAGAGAGAGAGAGAGAGAGAGAGAGAGAGAGAGAGAGAGAGAGAGAGAGAGAGAGAGAGAGAGAGAGAGAGAGAGAGAGAGAGTGAGAGAGAGAGAGAGAGAGAGAGAGAGAGAGAGAGAGAGAGAGAGAGAGAGAGAGAGAGAGAGAGAGAGAGAGAGAGAGAGAGAGAGAAGAGAGAAGAGAGAGAGAGAGAGAGAGAGAGAGTGAGAGAGAGAGACACACCGCACCCTAAATGGTCCATTCGGTCCCCCACGTATGACATGGAGAGAGAAGAGAGAGGCGTGTACAATAATGGACCGTTCAGTGCGGCGCAACACAGAACAACAGGGTTAAGTAACACGGAAACACAGACAGAGGGATGACGTAGATTCATGCATCAGTACACACAACTCAGACGGGGAAGACAGTACATGTATTATACACAAAAAAATCCCAAGACAAAACCTAAAAACAATTATTGGCCACAATTATCCTTTCCTGTATGCTGAGAATCTTTATCATCCTACGCTCTTTTTACCTGTTTCTTATCTTCTATTCGTTGGCTGCCTTTTACTGGTGGCTTTGATTTTACACACTTACGCCTTTGGCAACTGGTCATGAACTGACCTGGTTGGCTAATGCTCACGGAGGTTTATTCGAGTCATTTTTAGCAAGTGCGTTTCCAGGTTGAGACAACAGTTGGTGACAATTGAGAGAGCAATGGGGAAAGCTTTTAGTTCTAAGCCTATGAGGATGCGGAAAAGGAGGTAGTAGGTTTTCAAATATTGGCCATATCTCTAGTCCTCTCGGCGGAGGATACTTGTGCAACCCCTACCTCGAAATACCCTAAACTTTTTCCTACTTAGTCAAACGTAAGAAGGCTTAATCATGGTGTGTACATTATTCTTTTTGCTTTATTTGAGGTTTGTCGCGGTTAGGTACTATAATCAGACCCCTTTTCCCATCTCTTCGTCTGTTGGATCACTATTTTCGTCGGCATTCCGAGGTGACCTGCAGAGAGAGAGAAAAGGAGGGAAGGGAGGGCAGGCTACATTGATACGCACTCGCGCGCATAAACCCAGAAAGGCTTTTACTTACTGCGTACTCGGCCTATTTCCACAGGATGCAGTCACTGCCAACTGGGGCGTTTAAGCCCAGGTGGACCGTTAGTGTGATTTTTCTTATACAGGTAGCATATAAAGTATGGGCTAAATACCTGGATCTTCAGCGGTTGCTTTTGGTTGTAAAAAGGAAAAATACACAACTAAAATTCGACCCTTCATATTTGCAATATTTCTACGTGCTATACCATTTCAACCCTTTCTCTAATCGAGCTTAGTCATTCCACCTATATTTCAGTTATATCGAAAAATAGGGATTATTCATTCAAGACTTTATCAATTTACAAGGACAACTATAGTTGCTTTCTCAAAAAATCTTTAATAAGAATGTCGGTGCATAAATACGGGCCTACAATCCTGTGGACCAGCCACGGAGCAGGCTGAAACTGTAGATGCGAGGATACTTTATTAGTAGAAAACTTTAATGGAGTCGGTGGTCGTTTATTTCATACAAAAAGTGCGAAAAGCGCAATGAAATCATATTGAATCTTTTAGCGTGAGCGTATATTATAAAACATCGAAGTTTCGAACTTTCAATAATCATGATGCGCCAATCTCAACAACAATTCATTGTCCGAATGTTCAATCGGTATCCATCTTACGCCAATTCATTGTCCTTCATTGTCCGAACACCTAATCAGTACTTATCTCATATCAATTCATTGTTCGAGCTGACAGTACACATCCTATATCAATCCATTGTTCGAACTCACAATCAGTACACATCCTATATCAATCTAAAATGTTTAAAAACTTCATACATATCCTATGACACCAAGGCTGAGAAATCGGAGTACAATAAAGAGTTGAGGGTTTCATTTGCTTCGGCGCCATTTTGGGTGCAGTCAGGCAGAACCAGGCATAGTCTAAATGTCTATTAACTCGTGGTTGGCTCAGAGCTTCTCTTGGCAGTCAAAAGTTCCGTTAAAGGGCAAAAGAAAAGAGCGGTGTTTTGAACCATCAGTCAAAAAAAAAGGGGGGGGTGAAACAATGTTCCTACCGGGTCATACTGTGCTTTCACCGGAACTGATCCGACTGTGGTCTGCAGGATTCTAGTCATTCAAACTGAGGCTGGCGACAGCATGGGAGCGCCGACGTCCTGCGGCTACATTTCCATCGTTCCGTGGGCAATCATGGCAGTCACTCCCCATCGGGGGTATTTGCGGGAGTCGGGGACTCCGGCGGCTCCTCTAGAATCTTCAAGGTTGTGGAGAACTATGACGGTGGAGTCAACAAGTGACCGGGCCATTCCTTCATGCTGGGCCCGCTCTTGCCAGGTCGATCGCCATTTTGAAAGTTCGGCAGCTACCGGCGATCGCGGGGTCAAATGAGCGGACGGGCTCCCACCTGCCGGGCGAGGCGTTGCAGCATCGCCACAGTGGAAGAACCCTTTTCCGGGCGCCTGGAGCGCTGAGGGTGCAACTGGGAAGCCTCCACCTGGGGAGGCGGGAGAGGCCTGTTCGCACCGTCTCTCCCTCCCAGTGCACCCCACGGCCCATCGCTTGACATTTGTTATGGCCAGACCAGGCGATGAGGACGGGGGGGGGGTCGGAGGCATGTGCAAGACATCCCCCCCCAGAGTTGTCGCAGTAATTATAGAGGAAAGAAGTGGTGCCTGGCGTGTTGCTGCTGCTATTACGGAGGAGAAAAGAAAAATGTCTCGTCCGTCTCTGGGCCGGGCTTCCGGTGGATGTCGGCCGGACGCCCCTTGCTCTGGCCCCATGAACGGGTTCCTTGGCTCATCGGCTGCAGCCGGATCCCGTCGGCCCCAGTCCCCGGCCATTGGTGGCCGGACCAGGAGAGCATGTGGCGGGACTATCTGCAACTCTCAGGTGCCACCGCGGCCGGACTGGGAGAGAGAGGGGAGGGTCGAGGACATAGACATTCCCCCCTGCAACTCTCCAGCGTTGTCAAGGCAATCCCCTGGCCGGGTCCCGCTGGCCTCGGTCTCTCCTCCGGCTACACCCTACGTTACGATCTCCTGGCCGACTGTTGGCAGCAGGACCCGCCTTATATGGGTTGCTTCCGGCTGGGCGTAGCCGCACCCTGCTCCACTTTGGAAGTTTCCAGAGTGGGGGCGGATGTTCTGCTGACTTGCATTTTCTACAGTTTACCGTTCTTATTTCTAACGTTTTATTGTTTCTAGGGCATTAATGGGTGTTATTATTACGTATTTGTTATTGTTTCTTTGTCGTTGTTTAAATAAAAGTTCATGTTCATCAGTGGCCTACTGATTTTCGCTTTCCTATTCTTTTCTTTCCAGGTGGTTTCATGCTAAAGTTTTCTGTTTAACAGGTTACAGTGATCACTTTATTATCTCATATGTCCTTTTCACTAGGGGTGCTCTCTGGTCGGGCCAGATGATCTTCCTCTAGTAAATGGTCCGGGCGAAACTGGCGTATCAACCAGTGGGGAGTAGATAGGTATGACAGATTACCACGGGGGACAAAGGTCCGCATTACCTACCCTTCACTACTTGCAAAGACTAGAGTATGGCGACTTCTGTGCTTGTATGCAAATAGGGAATACCTCCAAAAAGAACCAATTCCAAACAGTCAATGTTCGGGCAAACAATCAATCAATGAGGAACAAAATAGGTATGACGTGTTAAAGGTTTGCGTTACCTACCCTTCACTCTCTGCAAAGGGAGAGAGAATATTCCTATTCTTCCCCGTTTGCAGGCAGAGAAGATTCCTAAGAGAACCAACTTCGAACAATTCAATGTTCGATTCAATCAATCAATCAATGGGGAGAAAAAATAGGCACGACGTGTTAAAGTTTTGCGTTGCCTACCCTTCACTATCTGCAAAGACTAAACAGAGTATGGCGATTCTGTGTTTGTTTGCAAATAGAGAATCTCCCAGAAACAATCAATAGGAAATACTAGTATTTTCAAACAATCAATCAATCAATCAATTTCGCAATTTGTCGTGTGTCACGACCTTACCCGGACCGGACCATGTGGGCAGTTCTTCGCCTTCCTTTTTCCAGCGCCCGATCGTTCTCTTTCTCCATGTTTTTACCGCAGCATTCCTGTGGGATTCCAGTCAGGACAATAGGTCACTTGAGAGAGGTCCGTTCGGAATCGGTGAAGTTCATTCAATCGGCAGCCGGACGAGGGCCCTCTCAAGGCAGGTATACTCCAATCATTTAGATGTTCACCCCATCGTCTGGACCTCTCTTACCGGACCCTATGTCGCTGATGGCCCCACGTTGGGCGCCAATTGTAGAAAAGTCAGCCCATGTCGCACCCGATGCCCAGGCTGGCGGTGCAGGGCGACTCTTCATTCTCATCTTGAATAATTACCAAATAAAGAGACGGGCACTGGAAGTAGGAAAACAAGAACAGAGTTTATTACTCGCGAGGAGAGCATGTCATTTGGGACACTCGCATAGTGTCTTCGGGAGGTGCTCTAACAAGTTTCTCTGAGGCTTCGTCTTTTATACACAGGTTGGTGACACACAGGCATCCTTCATTACAATCAACACTTTGTATAGTATGGAGGTATTCCAACACGTGGCTACAGTAGGGCCCTTATCCTCCATGCAACAGGAGGGGGCTGTCATGCGGCTGAGTGTTCTGCTGATTCCTTTGGAATGTGTGTGCCTGATCGAATCTCAGGGGGTGGGGCGGTCGTGATCAATAGTGGCTTCTTTCGAGAGAGACGAGTGCATACAGTGATGGGCAATAAACTGTATCCTCGGGCTAAGGGATGACCAGCGGTCTGTGCAGACATTCAGGCTCAGAGGAAGAGGTCATCAAAGGAGGGGTATTCATGGAGGGACAGGAGGTGTTGGTCAGGCGCGGGGTGCGATTCTTAGGGACAGAGTCATGCGGGAGGGGAGGGCTCATGACTCGCGCATGAGAGAGCGGGGGCAGTCAGGGTGCATGAGGGGCGCTTGCCAGGTCAGGTGTCATGTATTCCTATCGGTTCTGAATCGATCCCCCTATTCCTGACCCTATTCTAGTTAAACAAACCAACAAGTTAACTAGCAGTCAGCCCATGAGGCAGAAAACCCCCATGATGCAGATACCGTTATCTGACGCAGTCACACTACGGCACAGGAACGTGTTATCTGATTAGGTCATAACGCTTGCGATCTAATTAGACAAGCGATATTCCTCCAGTCCCTGATAAGGCATACGGAGTTCTCATAACAAATCAAACCTATGACAACCTGGGCAAAACCCTGCGGCCATTGTTTTGATTTCACCGAGAACCTTTGTAAAAGAATGTGCTAACGAGCAAAGCGTATGACATCTTTATTGACGTATCTATGTCCATCCTTACGTCAATCTCGGCACCTTAAAGGTATAAATATTACCGATCTTGCCATATGCAACACACGCGTGGTGACGAGACGGAGCAGCCATACTTGCCGAAGCCGAGAGCAGAGCAGACCCCGCTGGCAGCAGCCCCGCCTTCCTGACGCGCTGAGAGACGCGCTGATTTCTCCTGCCGAGAATCCAGCCCCGGCGTTTCTGGGTAGCCCTCGCAGGCAGCCTGGAATATCGAGACCAGAGAAAGAGATACCATTCCTCATTCATCCTAACTTCCAGGTACAGAACTGAATAACCCCTCACAGAGAATTCTTTAGTTATTCACTTGGCAAAAACAAACTTAACTTAAACTGTAACTTTCTATTCCCGCCCACGTATTAGGCTTAGGTCAGGTACACGGGGTAGGCGTATTTAGAAACACCAGTTGAGTACGTTTAGTCAAATGTATATGTGTATGTAAATATATTTTATTCATTTTAAACATCTTATGGCTTAGAAACCATATCAATGTTTTTACAGTATTACTTTATACTATTGCTTTTAATGTATGCACTTTACTTAGCTATAAGTATTGCAATAATATCGATCCATTTCTCTTGTATGAGAAAAGAGACTGATCAATAAATAACACCTTTTTATTGAACACGCCCGTCTCTTCCTTTTCTCTACATTCTGATGAGACTAAGAATGCACGTACTGACTGAGTAAAATAATTTGCCTTTTGTTCACACGACTCTCGAGATTGACTCTTGATTAGGGGAGAGCAAAGTTGTCATGTTCTATGGTTGTCAGAAACTAAATCCCTTCTTGTCTAATCAGGGAAGTTAATTCCTCCTTGAACATTCGAGAAAGTTTCTAGCGAACTCTGAGCTATGCTGGCAAATCCAAAACTTAAGTCTAGTATCGACAGTAGTAGACCTAGTTAACGTCTGGCCTAGGCCTTTACTGCTGTAGGTATTATTCCAATGCGCAGAGCCTATTGGGAAGATAGGAACTACACTACATGGCGCCCAACGTGTTTGGAAAGGGCGATAAAACTAACGTAAGACATTTAGAGTAACTCAGTCGTGCTTTCTCACTCAGACCCCTTTTCCCATTATACTCCAAAGACGTCTGGAGTGGGTGAAAGGTAATATCCTCCAAAACCTCGCAGGAGGTAACTCCTATGTATGGTTCTTGGTATAGTCAACGTTGAAGTATACACTGTTCCAAAATATTGTGCATCTAATCTTTGTTTCCATAAGAAACCTGATCTGCAAACAAACAAAATAACCATCCTGTCAGTAAAATGGGAGACAGTGATGAAGAAAGAGAGGCAGTTAGATTAGCAGCTGACATAGCAGAAGCTGATACTGCACTACAAAATGCAGACCCGGAGATAATACTCATCCCGGTCATCAAAAGGAAATCTATAACCCTAAAACTTATAGAAAATGGACTGACACCTAGAGGTGGCACAGTCATATTCGTAATTGAGGCACACGAATATCGGCAGACAGAGGTATATTATTCATGGATACATTTTCCAGCAGCAAATGCTGTAACAAAGTACTTCCACTATTACAAAATAGAGGAACCTCCTAATGAGTACACTCCTTTCGAGGAGGTGGAAGTACCACTCAAATTCCAAGAGCATTTGCTCTTATTTGATGGCGCCCTAAAACATAATGATCACATCACCAGGCTCGGTCCTTTAGGTAGACCAGGAGCAACGTGGCCGGTCCTAGCCGGATACACACCACATCCAGACATCAACGAGATGCCTGCACCACAGCTGTTAATACAGCTAAAACAATTAATAAAAATTCATAGACAATTAGTTCAGTATGTGATGCGGACTTCAACAATTCAGCCAGCGATTAAACTCCCACAGCTGACCCCTCACCAGGGGATCACAAATAAAATTACACCACAGAACATCCAGTCCTGCCTAGGTAAAGTACCGGCTAAACGGGAACAGATACCATTCTGGTTGGCACAAAAAATCACCCAAATAGAGGCGGTGTTTCCTGACACCACCCCGTTAGAAAAACACAGGATTCTGACTATCTGTCTTCCAATGGGAATCGCACCACACATAGAGGACTGTGACACTTGGGGTACAGTCTTTGCTTCCATCTACACAAAAACGCACGGTGTTCCATCCATTTCGGTAATACCAGATGTGCTAAAACAAATTCAAGACGAATACGGTCCAGAACCCGCTTTAACTCTTGGTATGAAATTACTAAAAGACTTCAAGCAGGTCTCGGCTATACTATTAGCCAACATAAAAGGTGAAGCAGCAAACGTGGCGATCCGCCAGAGGTTAAAAGAGACAGATATAGCAGACCAACCAGCTGAAATTGCCAGAATCATAGAAAAATCCTATGAGGAACTAGGTAGAGACAGTTTAGGTGGAATACCAGTAAAACCGCAACTGACTGAAAGTCCAGAAAAAATATTTTTTAATAATAATTCACCAAAAAAGAACTGGGATGGAAACAAACAATCCAATCCTAAAGAAAAGAAATTCCAGTCCAGGGGAAGGTCTCCTAGGCGAAGGGAGAAATCTCCGAACCAAAGACACAGGTCACCTCAGAGTGACCCCTCTGGGAAAAGATATAACCTTAGAAATAGGGATAATATAAAAAAACCTGATAGATATCAAGACATTGATACACGTCCCTCTCAATCTTTTCAGACTTCCTCGCAGAAATCGGAAAAGAGAGGACGATTAGAACAAAGAGAAGAGCACGCCAAGTCCAAAGACAAGGAACCTGCTCAGCTAAAAAAGAAATTACAATTTCCAAAAAAGAAGGTAGCCAGTATCAAGGTAGTTAACAATGCCGAGAATACTGAGGACACAACTGAAAAACGGAGAGTGGGCTCAGACAATGCTAGACAGCGCAGCAGAAGTGAGCATAGCTCGCAAAGTCCTTATGAATCATCTGGAGACAGTGGACACGAATGAATATCTTCAAGTGGAAACTGCAGACACCAGGGTTAGCAAACCTCACAAGATATACGAGATAACATTACGTATAGAGGGAGATAAGACTAGAAAAATAAGGGGACTATTTTGGGATAACCTCTCCAAGGGTTATGACATCCTTCTAGCTGAAAAAGACTGGCCACCAGAGTTTGTCAGGGAGTGCCCTCATGGCGAAGAAATAATTATGCCTGCCTTCTCGAATCATATCCCGATTCATAAAGAATATACACTTGCTAGGAAGTGGGCAGTAGCTCTAGCTCCTGCTTTATATAAAAATCATGTAGGATGGGATGAGGATTCTCCTCCTCACAAAATCCAGTTAAAATCACAACCTACTGCACAAAGGCAGTACCCAATTAAGCAAGAAGCTAAAAAACAGGTAAATGAAATACTAGATCAGCTAGAATACCAGGGGGTGATTGAAACTTGCACCTCACAAATGAACAATCCTTTGTTTCCGGTCTCCAAACCAGACAATTCATATCGTCTAGTTTTGGATTACCGACACCTTAACACATGTTGCAAAACTTTTGCAGTGCAAAACTCACACAGTGCTGCACTAATGAATAACATAGTGCGCAAAAAATACAAAACAACCTTGGACATCTCCAATGGATTCTTTTGTCAAAACATAGCACCAGAGAGCAGATATTTAACTGCATTCTCAGTAAATGGCACTCAAAAACAATTCTGTCGGTTAGCCCAGGGGTACAAGAACAGCCCGGGGGTATTCTCAGCGAGAGTAACAGAATTACTACAACTATATGATGATGAAGCATTATCTTATGTCGATGACATTTACTTAACAGATGATGACTTGGAGACTCACTTGAAAAGAGTGAACACCATAATACTTGGGTTCGCAGCTGAGGGTTACAAATTCAACTTTAAAAAATCGATAATTGCCCATCTGAAGTTCCAGTACGTAGGATATAAATTATCGAGTATAGCATGGCTGACAATTTTCTAAGAACTAGAAGAATTGAAAAATCTAGAATATGAAGAAACATATCCTCTGCCAATCGACATTCTGCCTTTACGACATTACGCCTGTGTAATCTATACAGACGGACATGCTCAACCATCCGTTTGGGGAGAACAAGCATACAACCCCACATGTGAGATTACAAAAGAAGTGTGGCGCGGAGGTAAACTAAAACCTCTATTAACAAAATCACACTCAGTAGAAACTAATTCAGAAAAACAAACTGAAATAATAGCATTGAAGATGGCGCTAGATAATGCGGATCGCGAATTCCCGACACTTATAGTGTCAGATTCATATTACTGCGTCAAATCATATAACAGTAATTTGCAGGCATGGATTCAAAACGGTTACAAAGATGACACAGATGCACCAATAAAGCAGAAACTGCTCTGGGAACAAATAGCTCTTTTACAAAAAGAACTACCAAAGACTCACGTGACTCACTCACTGAGTCATCAGCGTGATGGCGTTCACGTTGTAGGGAATTCATTGGCTGAAACAGCCGCAACGGCAGCCACTAAATCGGCTCCCGTAGTTCGAAAAAAGCGTACATTAAAATACATTGACGGTGAAACAGTGCTGGCGGTGAAAACGTCATCAAAAGGCGACTGCTCAGCGTTACCGATCAACTATCCACTCAATTATACATACATAATCGATGCAAACTCCGTCCCTTTTGCTCGAATCCCTGGAGTGGGGGATAGAGTGATTCCAAACATGGACAGGAGAAACTTGTTAATCGCAGACGCACACATGGGCGAGGGTCTCAGACACCTTAAATTAAAAGATTCTCTGGAAGAATTACAATCACGGTACTGGTGGCCAGGCATGAGCCTGCGTCACACCATGTTTGTAAAACGCTGCCCAAACTGCAATAGAGATCGCAGTGGGGAGAGAAACAGTTTGATACCTCGTCGTATTACGGCAGATAATATTACCAGTAAAAAGAATGGCTTGCGATTAACATATACAGGCTAGTTTCCACTTATAATGTAAATCACCAGCACTCGGCTGACGTCCGGACTGTTATACAAAGATTTGCGAGTCTAAATGGCATATACGCTAAGAGCATGCTACGTTCGACCATTGTTTTCACTCAAGCCCACCAGCCTGGGGGGAAACATGGCCGAATGAGCACAGTCCAGCGGGAATCTTCTCACTTCCTTCCTGAGGGTACGGGATGGTGTAAAGAAAAAACCAAGGCATAAAGCAATCTATAGCAGAAAGGATATTAGGTTCGGGAGCTGGGTGGGTCAAACATCTAATAAGTGTCCAACGTAGTCTAAATAACTTGCCAAGAAATTCTCTGAAGGGATTCAGTGCGTACGAATTATTATTCGGAACTAGGAGGATGATCTCTGACATTGATAGTCAGACTTCAGTGGTGAAAGAAAAAACCTTTGATATCAAAGACCGTTTGGCTATTTTGCAGGACTTAAACAAAACAAGAAAAGACCTGAGCAACATAAAGTTGAAACAACAGCCAACAACCACTGAAGAACCACCACCTGTCCCAGCAAGACCTGTCTGGATTCCAAAAGTCGGGGATCTAGTCAGAGAAAAGATCGCGGTAAAGAAGGAATTTGGGCCTTCTTACAGAAAAGCAGTTCCTGTCTTGTCTGTCAACGGGACAAGATCAGTTGTACTACCGCCACTTGCTGGTAAAAAGGAGAACCGAGTTGTATCCATCGACCTGGTAAAACCACAACATGTGGCCGATAACAAACAGTAGGCCAAGTGGACTCCCAATAAGTAGCAGAACACCAAGGTTTGCTACCAGTACAGAGGTCCTAACGAAGAGGCTCATCACATTCGAAACGCCTACAGAAGAACAACAAGGACTATGCAACAATGCAATAGAACTCAGACCTCTGAAAACCCAAATAAAAACATTTAGCAGAGACACACCAATCTATACTGAAGTACCAAGTGACAATGCAAGAAACAAAAATCCTGAACCAATTGGAACAATTGACAGAACTGCATCCGGCTACTTCATAAACTTCGATGATTCCTCTGAAAACCTCAGTGAATCAAAGACACAGCCATCATCAAACTCCTTTAAAGACAAAGCTAAGGAACTTTTGAAACAACTGAAAGAAACATATCTGATTTCTCCATGGATTGAATTTTGGGTGGGTTTTGGTGCATTTATCCTCATACTTTGGCTCATCATGATACTAACTTTGGGACGTTTCATTGAGGGAAAATATGCTAAAATGGACACAGCAAGTCAGAAAATCAACTTGATCCTCAAACCACACACATCTTCACACGTCGAGAAAAGAGAACTTTCTTCAGCCAACTTCACAGCCAATCCGATACCTGGTGGGGTAGCATGGGACAACACTGATTATGAAATTTATGGTCCGGTCGAGATCCTGAAATATCCACACCAAATTAAGATCTCCTTGAGTGACTTTGCAAAACCAAACTCATTTGCTGATGATTGGGACTTCGAAAGCATTAATAATATGATGTCTGACTTAGTAATGTCTGCTAAATTTACCAAACATGATTATTTGCAGGGTTCTACAAATTATGACAGTATGTATTGCTATAACCACTATGGTAACCACTTTTTACATAGATCTGCACAGCCTAGAAATGTTTTAAATTATAATCAATGGGAACATTGTGCAACACCTCCAAAAGGGAGCTCAAGAACCGTTTACGACAAATATTCATATTTTTCAGGTTTTAACACAAGTAATGCTGAAACATTTTATTTTAAATTGTCAAACAAGACAGGGACCAAGACCATGATAACCAACACAAAATTGTTATATTCAGACTCATTTTTTGAACAAATGAATACTTTTGGATTTGATTATTGGAACAAAAATGTTGAATTGAAAAGTGTTTGGGGTACAAAAGAATGGCAAGTACAGGGTATAGAAGCTTTGTTTAGAGCCTTCATGATCCCAGAACAAATGATATTTTTAAATGACACTGTTCAACAAACCACCTGTCTTGGCCTAGCCAAAATCAAAGACCTAAATAAACCGTCTATTCCAAAGCCAGCAATATTTAGCAACACTTCTATAGATGAAGAGATAGACGTAAACCATATATTTAACCAAAACAGAACACATCCTGATTGGAAACAATGGTTGATCTGGCCCACAGATACTAATAACTGTCAAGACAGATTCCTGAACAAAACACAGGGGTTCAAAATGACCAGGCCAGACCCTAGATATCCCCAAAGACAACACCCAGGGATAATAACCACCTACAGTGTGGGCAAATTATGCCTTCAATGGCTACAAACCTCCACACTGGCAGAAATTAAGCAACACCTAACTTTACTTACTGATGGTGCTGACTTGCGTGATTTCACTTTGGGACCACGCAAACAGCGTCAAAAGCGTTTCATAGCAGCCTCTGTATATGCAGCATACAATGAGGCCTGGAAGGTTACTCAAATTGAAACAGCAGAAAGAATACGGGAAATTGACCGTATTAATTTGGAAAAATCACTTTCTGTAGTGGACAATGG
Organism: Lissotriton helveticus; assembly: GCF_964261635.1. Classification (NCBI taxonomy): domain Eukaryota; kingdom Metazoa; phylum Chordata; class Amphibia; order Caudata; family Salamandridae; genus Lissotriton; species Lissotriton helveticus. The sequence goes on along the minus strand of NC_136068.1, from coordinate 868,665,004 downwards.
GTTAATGACTCTGTCCTCCAGAATTTTTTCTTTGGACAGCATTGTGTCTTCAGCAATCGATATATTATCGGAAGACTTACTGTTATTACAACACGGTCAGTCACAATTGCGTTCTATTGTACAGCTTGGCTGGACGTTACAAAATTTGCGTTCAGGCTATGTGCCTTGGCGTTTAATCAACACAACGTCACTATTCCAAATCTTTAACCTTACTGATAGACAAATCGGTATGGCGCAAAAGGGTGCTGATTATACAATCTTGAGCATTGAAAAACTAGAAAGATTACCAATGACAATGTCAGAACGACCTGTCAGTGAATGGATAATACATGGAATCATAAATATTCCAATCTCAACCTTCAGGTTTCAATACTGCCAAAACTATATACAGGCTGGCATGTACGAGAAATTGGGAAAGGGGTACCTTAAAACAACCTGGAACCTGCCCTATTCACATGCATGTGTCAGTAATAAAGGACAGAAAGTGTTTCTTAGTGGCAACAATTGTGCGATGTCACTAAGCGGCACGCTTCTGTGTAACGGAATTAGTTTGCATGGAGCCTGCGAAGGGAATTCATACAACCTTTCATGTCACCAGCAAGGCGCACCTGCAACAGAAATAGAACCATTCTTTCAAAGACTCTATAATGGGAGTTACATTCTTATTGTAGACCGCAGATGTTGTAGTCTTATGCCCGGGACTCCTTATCTAGTAACTACGACTGCGAAGGTCAAGTGCTGCGGACGCTCATTGTTCCCCAGCTCCTTTCCAGACAGGGAGGCAAGGGCATGGCCCGATTTGAAAATTACTTCTATTCGAATAGATACTTTAAGCAGAATGAAAACAGTCCTTCTTCAGACGCCTACCAGGCTCTCGTCATCAAAAGAAACGTATGATCTACAAGTCGCAAGGACGACTGCAGAGATACATACATTATTATCAACTAATTCCCCCGTACATTTCGCGGAAATCCTGAACGAAATCTTAAATATTTCTGATACCAATGGGATCTCAGGGGTATTTAAGACAGTATTTTCGATGGCATTAACACCATTCAAAGCCATACTGGGTATTTTTCCAGATTTCGTCCATTCGATTTTTGGCGGACTTCCCCTGCTCCTAGGACTAATTGCAGGAATCCTATTCTTAGTCCTTATTTTTCGTTATGGCAACCCATGTCACAGACAAAACTCTTACGACAAGGGAAGAAACAATCCTAGCCATTGGATACCGGGACCGGATATCAAAAATCCTGGGACTCTCCCGGCTTAGAGACCTGAACATGAACTGGTTTCTATCATTTCGACCAATTTGGCAAAGATGTGTTTTACCTGTATTGAGGTGTCTGCTATGCGGAGAAGAATGCGTGTTAGACACCTGTCTGACGCTACAATCGGATGCGCCGATGGATGCAGAAACATTGTTGAGCCCGATCACGGTTCATGCTTTGTGCTGCCCTCAAAGGCTACCAATCCTGATGACGGCATTCGTGGAAGCTTCACCACTACGATTGATGGGTAGTGAAGTTCAAGATGAAAGCAGCATCGAACAGGTACGACCTTCTGTCAGTAATGCAAATCAGAATGTCAATGGAGACAATCATGCGCAAGAATGCATGATTACACCTATTTCCGAGTTAGTGGAACTTTCCCAGGAAGCTGTTGACAGTTTTTTCGAAAGCCTAAATGATATGATGTTCTCACCCGAACAGAAATAGAGACTTTTGAGCAAGCTCGCACACGGCGTTCCCTGAATTCGGCCTTCAACTTTAAAAATAAAGTCCCATGAACATTTTCGCTCCAGTTCACGGACAGCAGTTTTTTCAGCAGCCCCAAATATTTTTGCATATTTTTCGGGACACTATCTTCTGCTTAAAGTAAGAACTATTCTTAGAGAACTAAGGTTTCTAAAATTTAGATAGCTTATAGACATTAGCTGCCCGCTGGCATGTTCATAAAGATATTTTATTCTGTGATGGAATGGTCTCGAAACTTTTTTCTGTCAGAAACCATTTCATGTGTAATTCTCATATACCAAATAAGCAATAATGTATACAAATGCAATTACTTTGGCATTTTTCTACAGCTTGAGTGCATACCATATATATATGTCTGCAATTTTTTTCAGTATATTTGAAAATTTCAAAATGCATTTATGTATTTTGGGGTGGTAAGGTATACACACAACTCTATAGTATGTTGTACTATGTTATACTATGCCTAGATTAGTAAATATGTCCATAGTTAGCGTGGAGTGGGTGTCATGTATTCCTATCGGTTCTGAATCGATCCCCTTATTCCTTACCCTATTCTAGTTAAACAAACCAACAAGTTAACTAGCAGTCAGCCCATGAGGCAGAAAACCCCCATGATGCAGATACCGTTATCTGACGCAGTCACACTACGGCACAGGAACGTGTTATCTGATTAGGTCATAACGCTTGCGATCTAATTAGACAAGCGATATTCCTCCAGTCCCTGATAAGCCATACGGAGTTCTCATAACAAATCAAACCTATGACAACCTGGGCAAAACCCTGCGGCCATTGTTTTGATTTCACCGAGAACTTTTGTAAAAGAATGTGCTAACGAGCAAAGCGTATGACATCTTTATTGACGTATCTATGTCCATCCTTACGTCAATCTCGGCACCTTAAAGGTATAAATATTACCGATCTTGCCATATGCAACACACGCGTGGTGACGAGACGGAGCAGCCATACTTGCCGAAGCCGAGAGCAGAGCAGACCCCGCTGGCAGCAGCCCCGTCTTCCTGACGCGCTGAGAGACGCGCTGATTTCTCCTGCCGAGAATCCAGTCCCGGCGTTTCTGGGTAGCCCTCGCAGGCAGCCTGGAATATCGAGACCAGAGAAAGAGATACCATTCCTCATTCATCCTAACTTCCAGGTACAGAACTGAATAACCCCTCACAGAGAATTCTTTAGTTATTCACTTGGCAAAAACAAACTTAACTTAAACTGTAACTTTCTATTCCCGCCCACGTATTAGGCTTAGGTCAGGTACACGGGGTAGGCGTATTTAGAAACACCAGTTGAGTACGTTTAGTCAAATGTATATGTGTATGTAAATATATTTTATTCATTTTAAACATCTTATGGCTTAGAAACCATATCAATGTTTTTACAGTATTACTTTATACTATTGCTTTTAATGTATGCACTTTACTTAGCTATAAGTATTGCAATAATATCGATCCATTTCTCTTGTATGAGAAAAGAGACTGATCAATAAATAACACCTTTTTATTGAACACGCCCGTCTCTTCCTTTTCTCTACATTCTGATGAGACTAAGAATGCACGTACTGACTGAGTAAAATAATTTGCCTTTTGTTCACACGACTCTCGAGATTGACTCTTGATTAGGGGAGAGCAAAGTTGTCATGTTCTATGGTTGTCAGAAACTAAATCCCTTCTTGTCTAATCAGGGAAGTTAATTCCTCCTTGAACATTCGAGAAAGTTTCTAGCGAACTCTGAGCTATGCTGGCAAACCCAAAACTTAAGTCTAGTATCGACAGTAGTAGACCTAGTTAACGTCTGGCCTAGGCCTTTACTGCTGTAGGTATTATTCCAATGCGCAGAGCCTATTGGGAAGATAGGAACTACACTACACAGGGAAGTGTGCTGACGGGGCGATCGTGAGCAGGGAGACCATGGTACCTAAAATGGCTGTCGTGTACGTGTGTGCATGGGTCTATGCTAGTGGGACAACACAGTCAGAGTTTTAGCGATATCCATTCTGTTTACACCAAGGGGTACTATGAACACAAATGAACGCCGCTTATGTACATACATATTGCTATTTTTAACACCACGGCCGATGGAGGGAGTTCCGGTAGGGCAGAAAGGCGGGACGGGGCAGGGTGGGGGTGCTAAAACCCGGAATATGGATAATTGGAGGAACAATTAAATAAATAAAACGAATTTTGTAGCACGCCCTGCATCGCAAAAAGCGCTACGAAATTTGTTTTATTAATTAAATTGTATACTTACCTCCAATTATCCATATTCCGGGTTTTAGCAACCCCCCACCCTGCCCCTCCCTGCCCCACCTTTCTGCCCCACCGGAACTCCCTCCACGCACTATTGCCCTGATTACAAGTTAGGTTGTTAATTCCATCCCGTGCGTAAAACCCTGTTTACACACAGGACGGAATTACGAGGTTTTTTTTTTAATGCATCGGATAATTATCGGATGGGTTAAATAACCCAATATTTATTTAACAGGGGGAAACATACGCTTTTTACTGTATCATGCAGATTTTGGTGCATTAAACACCAACATCTGTATGTTATTTCCCATAAACTCATAATAGGTGTTATGTACTTGATAAATAACATACCCCATAGTATTGTTATTTATTAGGGGCGATAAATAACGTATCAACTTGTAATCAGGCCCATAGTTGGAGAAATATTGCACTCTGACGGCGCATAAAGGCAAGCGCTCGGTTCAACCAGCATAGCCCATCATGAGATAGCCCCCGGCTTGTTAGACAACTTCTTTCTAACATGCACACATTCCTGTGGCTTCAATTAAAAGGCGGTGAACAAGGGGATCAGGAAAACAGGTGGGACCCTCTTCAACTCTATTTGTAAATTTGGAGGTACCCGTTACCTTATTTCTGCAAGAATGCTGTTTCGTAAGAAAAATATCGGATGAGAAAAACTGAGGTGTAGAAACCCCAGGGATACGTGAGGTGACATGTTATCGTGCAAAGATAGAGTCATTCAAGCCCCACTTAATTTTAACACAATAGCTTAAGATAAAAAGCAGAACCAGTGGTTTAAAGAAGCAGCACTATTCAAAGCCTTAAACTACTGCTTATGTGAAGCTTTTGGTCCCCATCTACGCCACAATTTATTGTAGAACTTACTCCTGTTTTTAAATTTGGATTTTGTTTGGGAAAAGGAGGGCACGTTTGTATTGTTGCCATCCTGCAACCTTTTATGGGGATGTGGGTGGTCATTCTGTATTAGGAGCCTCAATGTACTCCAAAATAGGTCTGGGTAGCTGCATGTCATTTTACCTACATTTGACCTACCTTGCTCTACATAACGGCTCTGGTGCTGACCTTTTACCTAGTTATGTGCTGAATAAATGTTGTGTGGTTTTCTTTGAAAACAAGCCTAATTTATTATGCATCAATATTCTTCATATCATATCCTAATCCCCTGCCTACAGAACTACCATATTCTGTATAATAACTCTGTAAAAAAATCACCGCTATTGTCATCCTTGGACGACAGGCCCACATTACCATTACACATCTTGGAAGAACAACCGAGGATATCTTTGGGTATAAAAGAAGAACGTCTTCACTCGGCAACTAGAGGAGAAGTTTCCATGCTGACAGAAGACGTTGTAGTCCCTGCACGCAGAACTCCAGCACGCAGTGGTCTGACATCCCTTGCAGGGTGTCCAACTCGAGAACAAGACAGGGTCCTTTGTTCACTCCGATCAGGTAATGGGGTTGGCTCTTTCCTGGGGTATTCTTGGCTTTACACCTACATACATGCCAGGTACATTTGGGTGCTCTTAGCTAGGGTTTGCATCTTAGGAGTACGCTTGTTTACTGCCATGTAGCCATGTATCTGTATGCCTGCATATATTCACTGTATGAGCACCATGGTAGAATTCTACCTTGTATTTACTCTGTTGGTGCTCATAATTGTATTTATCTGTTTTTGTCTAATAGTTATTGCAGCACACAAATTTTATACTAGTAGGATGCTGGTTCAATAAATGCTTATTGAAAACGTCCCCATTGTTTATTCTGTTATCTCTCTGAGAAGAAGTGAGCAGAAGAGACTGAGCGAAAAGTACTGTACTATTCCCACAATCCCTGAAGGATCAAGGGTTGTCATGTTCAATAGTTGCCCGAATATATTTGCCCCCTTGATAAGATTAGGGGGCTTATGGTGGCACTGTGAGCTAGCTGGTCAAACAGCTAACATATCCTTTGGGGGTGTCTGGAATCTGTCTGGACACCAATCCCTTAGTTTATGTTGTCTAAATGCGCAGATCCTATATAGATTTATAGGATCTACACAACATTTGTAGTGAAGCTTTGCTATGTCCTTTAATGCACATTAATATTAGGGGGCATTTTTATCCCCCACGCAATGGGGTGCAAAAGCGATGCAACCCTTAAATATGATTAGGGCTCCGGGGTTTATGGTATTTATTTTTTTGCCGTTTCCGTCTATATTTATCCATATTTGTTTTTAGGCCATTTTTTCTGTATTTATTTTGTGTTTTGCATATAAATGAGGCTGTAAAACTGTACATTCCTATATCTATTTAACTGATAGAAGTGTACTCATTCTTTGATGTCTGTCGTGTTTTAGCTATTTAAGTTGCCAAATATTGCATAACAATACATACACTGGTACATACTGGTATAATACCATAAATGTATGTTGACATATGCCATTATTTAAAGAAATGTCATCCTTTTTTTAATTTCTCATGCTGTCCATCTGCTTAGCTGCTGGCCTACAATTCATGAAAGACTGCACGGAGAGTCACTTAAAAGAAGAACAATTTCTTGTATTTATCTACTTTAAAAAATAAATGCAGACAGAAAACACATTGTTTTCTGTCTGTATTTATCTGTAAAAATCCGTCAAAACGGAAAACAGGGAGCCTTAAATATGATTTATCAAGCCAAGCTAAGCCACCTTTCATGGCCTTGAGTGGCTTGATAAATCCGGAATAACGCAACTCACTACAAATCTAAGCATTGCATTACTCTGCACCAGGGCCGCATTTCATTGGTGGGGAGTGGGTGTTCCCACACATCCAACCATGGATTTTGGTGCATTCCCAGATTTACCATTAGTGGTAGACCATGAAATGTATCAACAAGCTATGCCTCTCCAGGTAAGGCATTATGAGGAGAAATATCTTTATTTCTCCTAGTTACTTCCTCTTTCTACGAAAACAATCCTGCTAACAACACTGGTAGCCTGGCGCCATGGTGCAGGGGTGCCTGCCTTGGCGCTAGTCTACACATTGTGTGCCAGCACTGGCAAATGGCAGAAATATGCTGTATATTGTTAAATACACGGCATTTCTGTCCTTTCCCTGTCACACAGCGCAGCGCAGCAAGGTTACTTGCTGCGCTTCGTGATAATTTGATAAGTAGGCCCCTTAGTGTAGTTGTTCTAAAAGTGTAGTACTAGTGGTTGATGGCTCATATTCAGCTATTATATATGCTTGGAAGTAACTTCATTCTTTTAAACAACTAAAGCAAACTGTTTATCACTCATTAGCGCATTATAGGTATCGCAAGGTCAGATGCTGATGCATCTTAGGCAGGCATGCAGGGATTGAGACCTGGGCCCATCTTTACATCCCTCAGTGAGCCAGGTTTCAAGCATGGTTTAAGGTGTGAATATAATAATCCTTCAGTTGTGGTTTGGGTCGCTACCTCTCATGGACTCAATCATAAGCATAATGAAGGGGGCTCTGTTAATCATGAAGGGAGCCAGTGTTGACCATGCTAAGGTTTTGTAAAGATGCAAGTTATGGGTAAAGGTAAAACAGAGAACGGCACTAACGATTAAGGGACAAGTGTCAATAAGCCATTTTACATTCCTTAGCTAGCGAATTTTAGGTAATCGCTATTTAAGGAATGCAAAATGGTATGTAAGAAAATAGCTCTTTTCTAATATCGATTCCTAAAAATTCGCAATTGCTATAAGGTAATCGCTATTATGGTAATACTCCATTCTTTCCTATGGGCCTAAAGGCCCATAGCCGCAATGGTTTTGCATTAGCTACTTTGTGATTATCTAATTGGTAATTTCAAATTAGCTAATGCAAAACCAAGGGTGCCCGGAGGCCTAAGGCTCCCCTGAAGCACCCCAAAAAAAATGTGCACATAGAAATCTCACACAAGCCCTAGGGATATGAAGTGCACTAATTGGCATTTTGAAAAATGCATTTTTGTGCATTTTTCAAAAACTGCACATGGTTACCATCGACTTGGAGTCAATCGTAATAGCATTTCCTAAATCCACAGACTGCATTTAGAAAATGCTTGGTAAATTTGCTTACAGAATCACAAATTGCCATTCCCTATTTGCATTTGCAATTTTAGGTAATCGCTAAAAATTGTGATTACCTAAAATTGCGACTACAAAGCCTTTCATACATCTTGAAAGGTGATTTTGCAGTAACAAACAATCAAAATTAGTGATTTGCACCACTTGCAAATGCAAAATGGTTTCATACATGTGGCCCTAAGCATTTTAGAAAGACAAAACAGATGGCTGTGCTTCTACTCTCTATGATGCTTTGTCATTTCAGTGAGCCTTTGTCACCCCAGTCAGAAGGACAAATGGACGAATTGTTAAATTGGTATAAACGTCTCAGGGAGCCAATGATTAATAACAATCTTAATGTAGGTCAACAGATAGTGATCAAAGGAATCTAGCTAGAACACTTATAAAAGGATACTCATAAACAAAGGATTTCATTCTGAGTGGCTCGTTAATGTCCGGGCCCGATTAATGTGTCATATTTTTGCTACAGCATTGAAGCGACACGAGATATGTGATATTCTGTATGTGGTAATTGAGGTCCTCAAGGAGGTTGCAGTTGGTTGATCTGATGGAGAGTTATGAAGTCTGTGATGTAGTTGAAAAATTCCCCTTGAGGGCCCGCGGGATGGTAGGCGAGGGTTCACATATGGGTGGCATTGTAGTCAGTTTGCATTTTGAAGTGGAGGTGTTCCATGAGGCTGGTGTCCGAGTGCATAGAAGTGGAGCAGTCAATCATGTTTTTGTAGATGATCACGAGCCGTCTGCCTGGTTTGTTGGTTTGGTCCAGTGGTATGATTTTGTAGGGGGGTGTGATGGCTGTGGTGATGTCTGAGCCATGTTTTTGGTCAGGAGGACAAAGTCAAGTGTGTTACTGTTGAGGAGGTCCCAAATTCTGGTGGGGTGTTTCCTGAGGAATCAGACATTGAGAAGCATGGCAAACATTTGGTGTAGGGTAGTGGTGGGGGAGCCCCATTGGTCGCTTGAAGGTGGTGTTGTCAGCGTTGGAGGTGTTTCAGGTGAAATCGTAATGGGTCTAGGAGAAAGGACTTATTGTGGTACTGGGGGATGGGCAGCGGCAGTGTGTTGTTGAGGTCGTGGAGGATGACGGAGGAGTAGTGTTGGTATTTGTTGGCTCCAGCGGTGTCTGTGGTGTTGTGTTGAAGGGTCGTGGAGCCAGGATTCCTGGTGCTGGGCGTGGTTCAGGGGTGGACAGACACAGAAGGGCTTGCCTATGGCACACCAGTGTCACGATCGCTGTACGCATCCGCCACACGGTCACACTGCCGCCTGCATAAGGTAAGTCCTGGGGTGGGTGGGGTTTCTGTTGGCGGGAAGAATAGTGAGCAGGAAAAACTCAGGCAGGAAAACAGGAAAGCAGCAGGCATTTTTATAATATATTTTTGGGTATTTATTAATAAGTATTATACAATATACAGTTATATTTTTAGAGTACTTTTTAATGTATACATTACCTATACATTTACATCTGTTCAGTAAATTGTTTAGCATTTTTTAAACATTATAGTACATTTTACTTTGATATGTAGTGTAATACAGTAAGCCTAACTACAGTTTCATAACAGTAGTATGTTAACGTATACTCAGTTATGTGGTATACTATGGTTCACAGTTGTAATGTTATATTTCTATTGCTTTTGGGATATGTGTATTGTAAGGTTGGAAAAGTTCTTTTTTATAGATGTGTAAGTCAGAGTGCATCGTTTGGGGCTATTTTAATATTTTTTTAAGAAAACATTTTTGGTTTATTTTTTAATGTTTTGCTTTTTTATGGTTTTAAATGACTGTGGATTACAAAGGTGGATTTAATTTGGATCTTTAATTTTTGCATTGTTTGGGTACTGCATTTATTTTTGGAAGATGGAGGTGGATCAAGAACTTCAGCAGTGAAACTTTAAGTACAATCTTTTTATTTATTTATTCATGGGAAATGTTAAATTTTTTATGGATATATATTTTGTTCTTAGTTCAATGGAAAAGATTAGTTTTGTAGGTGTGTGTTTCAGTTTGTGAGCTGCTCTGGTCATTTTCAATACTGTATCTCTTTGGTTTTCCTATAAATATTTCTAATTAAATAATAAACCAAATTATTTTTATTTACCTATCTTGTTTTCTAATTAATTTATATTATTTTCAGACTGATTTACAACAATAATAAATTAATATATTTTTTTTAATATTCATGTTATTGTAGGGTTAGTTGTTATTTCATTTTACTTGCAAGTAGATTGGTAGGTAGGTGGTTTATATTAGGAAACACTTCTGCTGCATTCTTTCGGGTTTTATACCCCCTTGGATCTCCACGAATTTTGTGGGACTCGCTCTTCCAACTCGCACCACGATGAGCAGGTGCTGTCTGCTGCCTGATGCCTGCAGGGGGTGGGACCTCCTTGACCTGTCCTCTAAAGCGCCTCGGCATTACCGCAGCGCTGGATACTTCTGCTGAATTCTTTTGGGTTTTCTACCCCCCCTGGACCTCCACAAGTTTTAGAGTTTTATTCTTCCATCTCACACCTCACCAGAAGGCGTGGGTGCTATCTGCTTCCTGCAGGGCTCAGGGCCTTCTTGACTTGATCTAAAGCACATTGTCGGCATTACCTCAGGGTGGGACTCACTCTTCCATCTTGCACTGCACCAGGAGCCGTGGGTGCTGTCTGCTGCCTGCAAGGAGTGGGGTCTCTTTGACTCACACTCTAAGGTACCTCAGCATTCCCACAGTGCAGGACACTTCTGCTGCATTCTTTTGGGTTTTCTATCCCCCTGGACCTCCACAAGTTTTGGGGACTTGCTCTTCCACCTCGAACCTCACCAGGAGGCATGCGTGCTGCATGCTGCCTGCAGGGGGCAGGAAATCCTTGACTCACGCTTCAAAGTACCTCGACATACCCACAGCATGGGATGCATGTGGGCTGGGCTCACTCGAAGCCCGGGCAAAAATCAGGCCCATCTGCACCTGTTATCGCCCGGATGAGGCTCGGCTGAGCCACCCCCTTGGCTCCTCCACCAGTTGACTTATCTTCTCTGTGGTGAGTGGGTAATAAAACTGCCATTTAAGCATGGGTAAAAGAAAGCTTGATTCTGGGAAAGAGACTTCCCCCACCAATGTCACTAACTTCCATTCTGGCACCACACTGGACATGACTGGAAATGGCACCACACTGGACTCCTTTTTAGTTCGGATAGTCAGCGTGGTGCCTGAAGGAATAGAAGGAGTTTGTGTATCTGACATCTCAGAAACAACTAGGAGAATCTCACCTTTCCAATAGTACCCTTCCATAGTGGATCCCTGCTTGGGGATCTCGGCAAAAGAGCGATTCCCAAGCAGGCATCCGCCACTAGACACCAGAGAGTGGGGAGCCTTGGGCAAGGGTCTTTGCTTGCCCCATTGTAAAACGGGCATATTCAGTATATCTGCCCCCCACCCCGGGAGGCACATGGGGCATTAGCTCCCAATCTGCAACCTCTGGGGCAGAAAGAACACTAGACACCAGGGATTCTTTTTTTTAAATACTTAGGGGATGGGGGGATGGCTGCCCTAAATGGGCACTACAATGACCCTACCCCTCCCCGAAATTTGCCAAAGTTCCCCCCCCCCCCAGGTGCAGATGGGAGCAATCGTCCCCAATCTGCCCCCACAAGAGCAGAAAACCCACGAGGCACAAGGGACAATAGCTGTTTTTTTATAGAAGAGGGGGGGGGTTTCCCACAATGGGCATGCCAATGCCCCCACCCGAAACACAAAAGGGACAGTATTTCTGACAGCAGAAAGCCCACTACGCACCAGAGATATGTTTATGGGCATGTCAGGGAGCAGCCTCTTAGGCAAGGGTTGCTCCCCTTTTTATTTGTGAACACGTTTTGGCTTCTTCTACTCCACTTGGGGTCAGATCTGCAATATTTTTAGGCACATCTGCTCCCTAGGCAGGCAGAAATCCACTAGACACTAGCGTAAGTTTCTGTGTGTTCTGGAGTTCGGCTGACGGTCTGTGTTTAATGGCGCTTTGCTTGCTTTGTGTGAACTTGAATTTTGTTAATGGTGTGTGTGGACTTGTTATGAGCTGGCAGTATGTGTGGACTAGCACTTGGCTGGCAGTGTGCATGGACTGTTGCTTGGCTAGCGGTCTGCGTGGATTACACATGTCTGGCGATGTTCGTGGACTGTTATTGGTGTCAGGTCCTTGAATCCTCGGAGTCATACGATGCTCAATGGAATCCACCTCCTGATAGCCCTATGGTCTGAGCAAATCCACAGACTCAATAGAGTGATCAGGTGAGGAAAGGAAAGGATGAGCAGGGAAGGAGATCTGAAACGAGAGGCACACAAATATAAGTATCACCCCCTGTATCTTTATATATATATATGTAACAAGCATAGACACCTAAGAGCACTTGTTCTTTGACCCCCTTTCGTATATACCTGTAAAGAAAAATAACTGTATCCTGTTCCGAGGTAGAATATTCTGAATAAAGCCACTGTCTCTTACTAGATCTAGAGGTAGAAGAAAGGTATAACTTCACAAGTGGTAGTCCCATCCTATGAACTTGCCGTATACTGAGCGGTGTGTAACATACCTAGAGACTCTTAGTGGCAAGTAACAGGGGAAGAGGAGCCGACCTTGTAGAAGCTCTACACGCCCCTGTTATAGGAAATAAGAAGTAGAAAGGGGACAGACACCCTCTGTCATTTAATGGAATCTTATGTGATTTGATACAACAGTAAATATAAGAATCAGCAAGGTAACAATTTTTTCCTGGATGTATTAAGTAATCATACAAATCCAGGAACCAAAAAGGTACATCCTCATCAAAGTTTACCAAGAGTCAAGGTAAGGACAAAGGCGCAGTCGCGCTGTTGTCCTCCTATAACAAGGTTCTATCTGTTCCTTAGACCAACCCCACAACAAGGTGATTAGCGTGAGCGTGTAACTCCGCAAGAGCATCCGCTCATCCAACGGGGTTACGATAGCTAGGAATACCACCACGATTCTGAGATCCTAGTGGTGGCGAGCTCTGGGCCTTCAGGTAACTAAGTTCCCACCAGAGATAACGGCAGCAGCCCTGCATGAGCCAAATGACGACTCGTCCAACGGGCCGCTAGAATTGCTTCTGCTTGGGGAAGAAGCAAAGCCACGGATTTCAAGGTTCAAGAAACAAAGGTTTGGTGCATAAGCACCCCTACAGGTCTCCAGTTCGAGTTTCCAGGGTCGGGATCGCGAATTAGCGGCACCCGTTCCAGAGACCAGGAAGCGATATGAAAGCTTCCAACGTGCATCATGACGTCAGAGGCGGCACGTCCACCACAGCCTCGTGGGAGCGGTAGTTCTCTACCTATCGTTTCCGGGAAAGCAGCGTGACTTATCTCCTCAGTGTTCTCGTAGTGCACCCAGCGTGCTTCGTGACAATTGGAGATGAGCTTGGATGGCATATGGCTGGTGGTGTGCGTGGGTGGCACTTGGTTGGCAGTGTGGTTTGTGTGGATCCTCCAGCATTTTATTACCCAGAATCCTTTGCAAACCTCAGATTTAGCTACCAATTCACACTTTCGTCACATTTCTGTGTGATAAATGTGTCGGCTCACTGCGCTGGCACAAATTTCCCACCACCCAGAGTTTCCCCAGTCTCTTGAAAAATATCTGAGCTCTTTCCCCTCACAGATGAATCTCAACCTCTCTCTGCAGATTATCCTTTATCACGGGCTTCAGACGGTACAAAGTATCTTGGCATCCGACTCCATAGAGAAAGAGACCAAGTATTACAGCTCAATTATGGCCCTTCACTCGCTGACCTAACTACTCAGGTAGAGGGCTGGATTAAATTTCCACTCTCCTTGGCGGGACATGTGGCCATCATTAACATGGTAGTACTCCCGTGCTTTCTGTATTTCTTCTTAAATATTCCTATCCCCCTTACAAAGAACTTCTTTAGCACCCTGGGCAGCTTCCTCAACCCAGATCTGTGACTGGGGGTGAGTGTCTGAAAAGTTTCAGCGCTCCGTCCATCACATCCTTGTGTTTGCTTTGTTCACCCTAAGATGGCAGGGTATGCCCAGACGTGGGTCCCTTACTCACTTTGCCACTGAATTCAAACTAGCTTGGCTAATGAGGAGTGATACCCTGGACCAGGTCCTAGTATGCTTGTTTCCGGTACAGGGAAGACCTGGCTTGGCAGTTCGGGCTGGACTGTTCCCATAAGGAACAGGGTCAAGACTGATTTGCATATGGCTGGGTCTGAACTGGGGTGGTGAAGTGAGCTAAAGAACAATGATGGATTCAACCCAGATATGTGACTGGGATCAGTGCCTAAAATGTTTCAGCGCTCCGTCCATCATCTCCTTGTGTTTACTTTGTTCGCCCTAAATTGGCAGGGTATGCCCAGACGTGGGTCCCTTGCTCACTTTGCCACTGGATTCAAGCTAGCCTGGCTGATCAGGGGTTTACCCTGAAACCGGTCCCAGGATGTTTGTTTCCGTTCCAGAGAAGTCTAACTCTAATAAAAGAGAGAGGGACCCCGCAGCCAAAGGGATGGGGTACCAGAAAGACTATTTAGTCGAGCAAAAATTCCCTTTGGGACACCTTATTCAAGTGACAACCATTCAATACATAATTAAAACCAAACACAAATAGACTAACAAATAATACTATACTTATGAGGCAAAACACAAATGAAATTATGAAAAGATCTGGACAATTTATTACACGATGCAATGTTAAAAACAATAATTCAACAATAATAAAAGAAAGGAAGAACATTAAAAGTAAGGAAACAATCAATTCCGATTGGTAAAAAGGAGGTAAATACAGAAAATTAAATTCAGCAAAAGTGTCAGAATTATTTTCTCAATTTTTAAGCCACAATCCCCCTTTTTGTAAATGCGACGCGTTTCGGTGGATCATAGGATTACACCACCTTCATCAGGGTTACATGAAATGTCTTCCTAACAATTCTCCGAGATTTCTATCGAAGCGTAACCTCATTGGGTAGATGCCTCGTTTATTTAGACCACATCTCTTGTCCAGCCAGTTAAAAAACTGTTCAGGGACTACGATCTTGCTCTGTGTTAAATGACGTCATATGGTGGGGTGAGCCGAGCCAGAACAATATCGGCACTACAACTGCTGAACACCGACGTAGATATGCACGTCAAATGAATGTACTGTTTAGACACACGGTAGACGTAAAGAAGTTAGATGCTAGTGCAGGAATCTGCTACTGCGCCACAGTGGTTCCGTGATTCAATTGTTTCGGATACCATCCGGTTATCGACGAAATCAGCTTCCCATGTGTCCACCTCCAGCCTTTTAGCTTCCAGAGAAGACCTGACTTGGCAGTTCGGGTGGACTGTCCCCATAAGGAACAGGGTCAAGAAGACTGATTTGCATATGGCTGGGTCTGAACTGGGGTGGTGAAGTGAGCTAAAGAGCCATCCTCACATTCACTGGGACACTCTTACGATCCCCTAAGACTGCAGTGGGTTTGGGGTCCCAAATCTCGATATTTATTATCTTGAGGCTCAATCCAAATATGCGCATCGATAGTACCATAACTGAGGCCCGAGCGGGACCGGGGGATGGAGGGGAGACCTCTCCCACTCTTTGATCTTGCTGAAGGGCATCGCAGCTGACGCCAGGGACACCCAAACTGTGTCCATGATGTGTTGCACATGGCGGAGACCTAGGCGTATACTTAGCAGTGGACCTGTTTATTCTCCCACTCTTCCTCTCCTGAATACTCCCAGGCTACCACTCGTGTGTGAAAATCTAGTACAGCATACTCTTCGCCACCACAATCCCTTAACTCTAGGGGACATGTCATGACTCACTCTGATGACGCTCACTTTGTGCTCCAATGACTGAACAATACCTAACGTTCTCTTCCCCCATCCTATACCCTGGCCACGGATGATTTCCCACCTCTGACACTAGTCTCAGACACCGATTGAGACCTGCTGATCCGACTTCCAGTAACAGAGAAATCTTTCTTTTTCAAAGTGCAATATGGATTTCACCTCGGCTTAAGCCAGACCGAGTAGGAACGTAACCTATCCCTGATCTTAGGTAAATATGTCAAGATTAGCAAAGGATCCATTCATATGGCCTTATGGACCTCTCCTGTGCCGTTGACTTAGTTAATTAAGACATTTTGTGGGATATTATGAGATGGGCAGGGGTTGACCAGACACTTTTGTACATTATAAACAGCATACAACCTGACACCCAATATGAGGGTTCGGTGTACGCAACAAGGTGAATAAACTTCCTCCATCCAAGTTTATCAAGGCATAAAACAAGGCTGTATCTTATCCCCTTTTCTATTTTTAGCCTATATAAATGGTTTATAGTCTTTTTTAACATCTTGCACCTGTGATATCCCTAGAATAGGCTCCTGCCTTCTCCCAGTATTATTGTATGCAGACGCACGTATTAATCACATGTGCAGCAAACAGGCTACAATCACTTTGAAATAGTTTTAACCGTTGTATGCAAAAGCTGAAGCTCAAGATGAACCACAAGAAATCCTGTTTCATGACTTGTGGCCCCAAGAATACCTGATTAAAGAAATGTTTTACTAGGGAAACTGACATTTTGAAGACAAAAGATGTAACTATCTAGGCCTCAGGATTAACAAGAATATGCACTGGGATGACCCTGAGAAGACAGGGCTCAAAAGCCTCCTAAGAAACAATCTTCAGATTCGCTAGGAA
Organism: Lissotriton helveticus; assembly: GCF_964261635.1. Taxonomy (NCBI): domain Eukaryota; kingdom Metazoa; phylum Chordata; class Amphibia; order Caudata; family Salamandridae; genus Lissotriton; species Lissotriton helveticus. Next base: position 868,648,213 of record NC_136068.1, on the reverse strand, counting down.
TTTAGCATACATGCCGGCAGAGGAAATGATTGCGCTGTACAACAGTAAAGAGCTTAGCGTGGACATATATGGAGTGGGTGTTTGGGAGCACACAACACCCAAGGCCCTACAGGGGCAGAAAATAAATTCTTAAATTGGTTATTAGGGACTCCAAAAACCACCCCAAGCTTTATTACTCCCAATGAATTTGGGGTAGGTTTTTTGAAGGATAACGCAGGACTGGCCACCAATCAACTATGGATTAAAATCTGGACAACCGAAGACTTGGGTCTTACCAGAAATATAGCTAAAGATTGTTTCACACAGAGTAATATGTTAGCATTCCCTGGTTGAAGTACATTACGAGCATATTGTGCAACTTGGGACTGAATGACTATTTTGATGACCTGGTCAGGATACCCCCTATCTAAGAAACTGGTAAAGGAAAAATGTAGTGCAAGCAAAGAGGCAGCCAGGCTTGTGAAAGTCCTGGACTCACTAATGGCCCAATCATATGTGCCACGTTCCATCACTAATGGTATGGAGCCTTATCTAATATGCGTAAAGGACCGAAAGCGTAGATTTTAACTCACACAGATGCGAGGGAATAAGATTCACTAGTTAGGGGCTTTTCCTGTTTCAGGTACCTGGTTCCCAATTTTACCATGTTTTCTGTGTGATGGAAGGTTGCACCAGTCAACTAAGCACATTATGCTCTTTTGCACTTTATATACGTCCTTTAGGTCTTGGTTTCTTGCCCCATCCACAGCGGTAAGTACTTTAATAATCACCAGGAGGGCTTGTTTTTTCTCCAGCATCTTGACTTTCCGCTGAATTGCTGCTCAGTTTTGTATTATATCCCATAAGCATTGAAACTGAGATGGAAATATGCTATATAATCTGAGTAATGTCAGAGTTTTAGAGTTCAAATTTTGAAATGGATTTCCTCTCTTATTGGGTATGACATTCTATGGGTATAGCTCTTTTTACAATACCCATTGTTTGATTGTACTATTGATGTATCGTAATAAGATGTTTCTAATCTGTTTTACTGTGATTTTATGATATTTTTAAGGCTGAATAACCAAACAAAGTTGTTTAACCTCATAGCTGCGTCGAACGTTCAGCACCCAGTGCTGAACGTTCGAATAACGAGCGCTGGCCCGTCGGCCAACGGTCGTGCACAGAGTTTATCCATTATTTCTAGGTTGTGTACACCTCTGTTATTTGCAAAGTGTTTGACTTTGAATTTTAGCATTTAATATATTTTCCTGGTTTGCTTAGTTTAGCTTTGTTCTTTTAAGAGGCTTCTATGAATTAGTAGAGTGTTGGTTAGGTTCTTCCTAGTGTGGTTTGGAAGGTATTGTGCCACACTGTATTGTTAGTTTTGGCTTGTTGAACCATCATTCCATCATAGTCATTCCACCAAGGTATTTGGATATTGGGCTAATGCCTCTCTCCAGAGCGGTTCAGTCTGCCAACCCAAGTGTCTGTGAAATAGTCCATTAGTTTACTTAGGCCCTGATTTTTTTCAGGGCATACGAATACTGTTCCGCCATGGAGACAGAGTAAATAACAGGTGGTCATTTATAAAGGCATTGTATTTTGGTACCGGTCTCTTATGATCAGGTGCTTGCCTCTTTTAAATTTAAGTACATGCCTTCCTTCTATCTCTGTTACATTTGGGTGGTGGTGTGTTCTCTGACATTAATTACAAAATAGTTTTTGGTTGTACCCCTTCCATAACGAGTATTTGAATAATATGTAGTATGTTTCCAATCACGTTCTTGTTGTTTGTGTATTCCATGTACGAAAAAAATGGTTTGCCTTTTTTTACGTTAGTAATATATGTTGTTCTTTCTGCCATTCCATCCAAAAGTAGCATAATTTAAAATGTAATTAATTTAAAATGTTAATTTTTTTGCTAATATCATTGAAACATGCCTTCAAATGTTTTACATTTATACTTACTTATAAATATTGTAGCTTTAATTTGCACTTGCTTTTCTTCTCTTTGTATTTGATGTTGTTGAGATTCTGGTCAGGTGGGCTTTTCTTTTCTGTTGGTGAAGAAATACAAAAATATATAAAAATGTTAATAATACATTAAAACATTAAACATAACACTAAGCACATACAAGACCTAATGTATTGAGCTACATTTACGTCCATATTGCGATGTCGGTCAGGGAGCCTCCAACCTCTTTTCTGGGGCTCACCGACCTACATCGTAGGTTTAAAGTCTGACCGCCTAATTACGAAGTAGGCGGTCGGAGTTTAAACTGGCCATTTCGATGGACTGGCTTCCAACGGGCTCAAGGAGCCCATCATCCAGTCAGAGGCCACACATAATCCCCTATGGCCAGCATGTCCGCAGTGGGGATTATGATGTCACTTTCTGACAGGCTTTTCATGTCAGGATTTCTGACATGAAAAGCCTGTCAGAAAGCGACTTTGGGGGCCCCTAGCAGGGCCTCAGAGGCCTTGGGTTGGGGGCTGGGGAGCACCTATAGCACCCCCTGTTAATCCCTGCACCATGTGGCAAGCACCGTGAGGTGACTGTCACGTGGTGCAGGGATTAACAGAAACTCCCATTTCTCTATGGGAGCTAATGCTGCAGCCAGTTTCCGACCTCAGCACAAGCTTCCATAGAGAAATAAGAGCTTGTGACTGCACCATGTGTGGTCCCATTTTAATTGCTCTGTGGGGACCGCCGACCGGAGGTCAGTCTTGCCCGAGAACATGGCGATGTCAGTCAGGAGCAACTCCAACCGACATCGTAATGAGCCCCATTAGTATTAAAAAAAATATCTAATAAACAACACTACAAGAAAATTAAAATTACGATATACCTTAAAAGAAATACAATAAATAAACTTTAGAAATATATTAATATTACAATACAGCAATTAAACACATTTAAAAGTAGAGAGAAACACTAATTAGGGTCCATCAAAAAAGGTAATATTTGAAAAAAACTTTTGAACTACATACAAAGTAGCCAATAAGAATAATTTACTGAATGTTTACCATTTATTATATTAAATAAAAACCACTTATGAATTAAAATATCATTTGTTACTCAAAGTTTATAATATTACTTTAGTTAATATTGAGTGTTTTCGTAGTTTGACAATATGTATGTATTTTTTTTGTAGAATATATTTTTTGTTTTGATTTTTGTATGTTTGATATTGTTAGTTTATTTATGCCACTATTTTCTCATCAATATTTGTTTTATTTTTAATTAACTTTAGTATGGAGATGTTTTTACAAACAATATTATTTTGACGATATTTTGGTTATGTGACATCCTTGTCATAACATTCATGAAAGCAGCATTATCAATCCACAAGTCTCAGAGCGCCACAGTACATGACTTGCAGTGAATGCAGCCATCTAAGATCCATGGAGTATTTGGTCCTTCTGCAGCTGAGTTACTCATGTTTCAAAGAAACAAGCTGGAGTCTTGTTGCCTGGCGACAGAAACTCACTGTGCTTTCATTAGTAGTTATTAAAGACTTTTTTAATTCAGAGCAGCATTCTGGAGAACACTTGAGTTCAAGGATTAACACTTTGGCAACCCTTCCAAGAATTACAAACTCTATTGAACTTTAGTCACAAGATAAACTAATGAAACCTCAACTTGTACAGACTTTCTTTATATTACTTAAGTCACATATCATATTAAGGCATTACCCGAGGTAAAGAAGGGAATGTACATTGTCAGGAGTGGAAGCACAACACTAACGTGTTTTCATTATGTCATATCTAATGAACTAAGGGGCATATTTAATAATCTTTCATGCAACACAGGGCAGCAAGCAAAGTTGCTGTGGTGTGATGCGTGAAAGAGAGACAGCAGGAATGCTCCATATATACAAAGATATGGAGCAATTCTGTTTTCTACCCACACAGGTGCACTGTGTGCTGCCTAGTGCCAAACAGGGACCCTTGGACCATAGTGCCAGGGTGCCTGTTTTAAGGGCAGGATTGTTGTGTGCAGAAAGGGACACCTTCCTGCACAAAACAATCCTTAGATATATTTTCCTCTTTGTATGCGTGATGCAAAAGAGGAACACCCCCCCCAGACACCTGCGGGATAACCTCCCGTATGGTCAGTTCCTGCGTCTACGCAGGAACTGCACAGAGATTGAAAATTTTAGAAAACAATCGGAGGATCTGAAAAAGAAACTAAGGGCACGGATGTACCCTGATCGCATCATCAACCAGGCATACACAAGAGCGAAGAATAATTGCCGTGAAAGCCTACTGGAGGCGAAGATACAAAAAGTTGAAGAGAAACGACCAATTTGTGTAACCACATATAACACCAGCTCAAATTTGGTGACGAAAATCATCAACAAAAACTGGAAGATCCTGAACAGTGGAGGTCTGCAGATACCCAAACCTATGTTTGCCCACAAAAAAGCTCAGAGTCTAAGAGACGTCTTGGTCCACACAAGACCCAAATCGAACAATAACAGTGCACAAAGAGACCCGAACTTTGTCCAAGGTCACTACCCATGTGGAGGGTGCAAAGTCTGTGGTCTAACCAAGAAGAGCAAAAAACTAACATTCAATAATGGCACTACCTGGGAACAAAGGAGCTTTAGTAACTGTAACAGTGTGAACGTCGTATACATGATCACCTGTCCCTGCAAACTTGAATATGTGGGAATGACGAGCAGGGCAGTAAAGATCAGAATAGGCGAACACAAAAGCACCATAAAATGCAGGAAATCCAGCACTAAACTTACCAACCATTTCCTTGAAATGAACCACAAACCAGAAGAAATTCAATGGACAGTGATCGAAACAGTCAGCAATGAAAAATCCCTGTTAGAGAAGGAACAAAGATGGGTATTTCGCATTCAGTCACATAAAATTGGGCTGAACGACGATATCCCCTGGGCTCAACTATAATGTACCCTCTCGGGAGTGGATCTATTCACCACCCAAGACAATTTTCTCTATCTCATTTAAGGAAATGCCATGTTTCACAAAAATAACCATGGTAACTAGGGATGTGCTCCTTTTCTGATTATTCCCCTACAGTTACTATACAGATCATGGACCAAAATAAACCCCCGTGAATCCCTGGTTTTATTTCTGACCTTCTGGTACAGATATAATGAATGTAATGAGGCGTGGAACGACCATAGTTTCTTTATAAACAAACAAATGTCGCAACATATATTAATTAGGAATTCGCCAACCTTTTAATAAAGTTATTATACATGTAGTGCGATAAAAATTAAGATATTGGGTCCCTCCGATCCAATAAAGGAAAGTGTAGAAAGACTATCGTCCTTATCCTCACATCGTGCCATTGGGTGGCGGCCATTTTGGGAGGTTTGCGCTCTAGTCCACACAATAATGCCCGATGACAATGCGGAAATGAATGCCTCTTAAACAACAGGAGACACACAAGCCCGGCATTCCTCGGAGCAGCACGGGGGTGGGAATAATGATTCTTTTCCTCGCCGGACATGTGAGTAATAGACTCCGACCTCGAGTCTTTAATAAACGGGTCACGGGGGCAAACAACAACCTTTGATTCTGCTCTGTTTTTAAACCAAGGTGCGGTTTTGTTTTTACAGTAACCGCGGAGAACACCCCTCGCCTGCAAGCTCATGGGGCATTAAGAATAACTGAAAAGAGTACGTATTGTAGTATTAACGAAGTCTCATAAAACGCCTATCGTTTTCTTTCCTTTGGTCTCATGAAACCAAAAGCGAAGGAGGTCCCTTCCTATTTTTTAATTGCTTGTTCAATGGTAATGCATGGAGTCGTGATTGTGTGTGTGTATGATGAGATGACAGTGGAACCGAATATTTTGAGGTCCCTGTTCATATCCAGCGACAGGCAGCTGGCTCCAACAAATGTGATATCCTTCCCCATTTAATGTATATTGGGGTACGATTGCCTTAGATATACAAGGCATGCTGGTACACAACCAATTGTCTGTATTTATCGATTGGATTGCGATGTCAACTTACACATATATGTTGGTTTTGTCTCTTTTTTTCTTTCTTCCACAGAGACCACAATAGGTCCTTTTTGGCACTATTTGTATCATTTTTGCTTCATTGGGCCAACTCATGCCCCGAAGCACAAACAGTCAGCTTATTTTTGCTGTGCTGTTTGTAGGACAGTAGGCATATCTCTTTAGACCTGAGTATATACCAGTAGGGATCGCTTTTTGGTCCTGATGAGTAAGCAGTAGGGGACTGCTTACGAAACATGTCGACTAGGTAGCTAGCTAATGCTCTACCTCACAACCCCTTCTTAATGTTCACAGCTAGAGAAGTGAATAAAATATTTTTTCTACTATGCCAGGGAATTTTTAAACCTTTTTTATAATCACTTATTTGAGGTCCCTACACTTTCACTGACACCCGTGCACTCACACATAGCCACTGTCACAATATAAGTGCTCCCGCGTATTTCGTTTGGTCGTAGCACGCCCCGTCCCGTTATAGGGGCGGGAAGACCCCTATGATGAAGCATGACACTATTGGATTTTTTTAGTGTGTGAGGGGTATTTTAAAAAGCACATTGTGCTCTTGTCTTTCCATCCTTAAGAGAGAGCCTAGCACGTTGTTAGAAAAATCAAAACTAATATAAATATTATCACTTTTTCACTTTTTTGATAGAATCTCTTTGATTATAAAAATGTCCATGTTCGACCAATGGAACACCTCCCAGCTTGAAATGTAACATAATGCAGCACAAGCCACTGTATGGCGTTAAATTCCTTAAAAAAACATGCAATGCGATGGAAATTGCTCCTTGCGTGGCTTGTAAATATTAATAAAGCCTTTGCATTGTCATTGCATCACCTTGCCAGATGCAGGAACAACGCAAAGGCTTGATAAACCTCGGCCCCTTGAGAATCACTCAGATCACAAGCAATTTACTAAAGATAGTTATCATTATGGGAAATGTGTATCATAGTTGAGGTTATTTTTCTCAACTATTACAAAGGTTATTTGCAGCTTTCAGATTTTTGAAGTCAAATAGTTCACACCAACCAGAGACAGTGAGTTATTCAGAGATTGTCACAAGGTATAACCTATTTATTAGTAGTAATAGTGAACACTATTAACAAAATACTAAAATAGCCATTTCTTATTGTGGATATCCATGCCTCTGTAGTACTGGAGCCCAGCAGAGTGAAGATATTCAGTGTCTCCGTTTTTCTTTCTTGATATATTTGATTGTTCTTGGGGTTACTGATGATCTATATTAATACCTTTTCCATGATCACCAGTGAGTGTATCGGAACTGCGGGATCAAGATTGCCAAGTTAGTGTAGTCCTGGCAATATGCAGGAAGTGGTTAACTAACATATGGACTATAATAGCCCAATGTACTTCTTATTGATGACAAAACTCACCTGACTTCCCTCATTATACTTATACTGGAATGTCATCCCTTAATAGCATTCTCATCCAAACCTTCAATGAGAATCTGAAGTCCTTCACAGTCACATATGCTAAAGATGTCGGCTCATTGGGACATTCAGGTATGAGGAGGCCTGCACAGGGGGCACAAGGAACAGACGTTTGTTCTTTTCAGGACTTGCTCTCATGTCACATCTATAAATAAATTTCTAAAGCAATCCTGAATTCTTCATTAATGGTGTTGCAGCTAACATGTGTCATAATGACAGTATGTAGTTGGGCAGCAAGACCCCACACACGCTGGACTGCAGGGGATGGACACCAGACACTACATCCAATCAGAAAGGGCCGAGGCAGAGACTGAACACTTGCAGTGGGGACACGAGGCAGGGAAGAGGTATCTGTGGGAGTTCTGGCCACCAATAAAGAAACCCTTATGCTTACAAATTAACCTCCTCATGTCTTCCTTCGGGATCCTGGGCTCTGGGACATGACATCTGGCGATGAAGGTGCAGAGCCAGAGCAAGGCATGACAGCACCTGCATCAGCACAGAGCCAGGAGCCCATCCTGGTCACACCATGGTCCGCAATACCAGCATGACATTGGGAGCCCCACCGAATGCACAGCACCTGTGTGGCGCCCATTGTGACATCAGACTGCAACTACATGTGGTCTCAGGAGCCTACCCTGGCCAAACCAACAAGCAGTAAGCACTGGTACTGCCCAGCGGCATTCCCTGCTCCTGTTCGAGCCTCCCTTCTTGATCTCTCTCCACACAACGAGATCTTGCGAGAGCGTTACTCTCTCTAGGGCCATCTTAAAGTCAGGCAGATCATCCTATGTAGGGCTAAAACGCTGTGGCTTCCTGGATCCGGATCGGACTGCCACTCTAGTGTTTCTAGTGCCTGGAGCAGTTCCAGAGGTCCTGTGATTATACTGCTCTTCTAAGGGTATCGCATTTGGGTGGTGCGCAGGTTCATACTTGCGTACCTTAACACTTTGCCTTACTCATTCCAGCCACAGCATTCTTTGAGCAGTTATTTCCAAGGCTGTGGCTTCTTGTTTCTTTTTACTACTCCTGCTTAGGGTGGGCATCATTTATACCTCAAGGTGAGGTTTCCGATACTCATTTCGACTCAGAGGAGTCTGCATCTATTACAAACCTCAAGGAGTGGTATTTTGTTTCTGTTGAGACTCAGTGGAATCTGTGTTCACCCTGACATATAAAGCTGTATATATATATATATATATATATATATATACACATTTGAGGTGATACAGTTATACGCCCTCGTTTCAGCCCCGGATCGAAGAGAGGGATTGTTCGAGCTGCCGCCTCTGCCAATACGGAAGCTACATGGTCCCGGCAAATTTCCACGCGAAAAGGAGAGTTGTAAGACCCGGAGACTCGAGAAAACATTGGAAGTGATTGGAATAACGAGCGGCGATAACCGGGCGGTGAGTACGGGACTGCAGAGGGAGGCGTGGTGTGACCGCCTACCGCACTGCTCACGCAGCAGGGAGGGGTGTTGTTTCGCCCGTACTGAACCCGTCAGCCCCTGAAAGCCGCTTGTGTCAGTAACCGCTCGCAAACTAGGAAAGCCGGAGCCGAAGCACCTCTGCGGCTTCTGCGATCTATCACTGAGTCAGACTAACGAGTGGCATTACGTTGGACCGGCTTGCCCGTGATTATAAGACGAGCAAACCAAGGGAACAGAGCCAACTCGACAAAAAAAGGAAAATAACAACACTAAAAAAACACGCAGTGCAGACATCTAAGAATACCTTATTAACCCTAAATAACAGAATTAAATCGAAAGAAAAAAAGAGAAAAATAAAAAAATGGCCGAAAGGATGACAAATCGTGCGCAGAGAGCAAACGAATTGTTTGATGACAATATGGTGACCCAAGCTCCCCAGAGTTCAACCAGTACAGCAACATCTTCAGGTATAAAAAAGAGATCAATACAGAGCATCATTAAAGAGCTACAACAGGCCAAAATCGTGGAAGTCAATAAGTGGTGGGAAAAAACGACACTAGAAAAATATATTGAATTCAAAAGTGTCCAGAGGGGTCTGAGAATTCTAATTATGCCTACACTTAACGACCTAGACATGGATTTGATTAAACAATGGCAAATGGATACTAATGAATGCTCATTGAAACTTATGAAGACATTAATTATACATGCTGAACGTAAACTAGAGGGTATCTTGGAGAAAATTCAAGAACTTGAAAAAGAGTTGGATAAATATCCTGAGAATGAGGAGAAAAAAGAATTGTTGGAAACCATGGAGAAAAAGATTCTGAAACATGAAACGGATGTGGAAAAAAGAAAAGCGAGCAAGTTCAACCGAGATTGCATAGATTATGCAAATGGCAGAATATACACCTTCGCCAGGAAATATGACTCATTAAGAAACAGAGCAGCTATGTACAGATGCATTAGCCATGATAATCAGGGCGTCTATGATAGTTCTGATCCAAGTTCAACAGATGAAGAATCAGATTTGGCCCAGTTGGATTTTTGCGGGGAAATGAGGTTAGCCCAAATGGAGACGCGACAACGAGGAAGAGCACGAGGGACGACATGGGGACGAGGTAGGGGATCAAATCCCCCACAACCAGACGCGGCAAAAGAAGGAACAAGGCCCAAAAGAGGAGAAGAAAAGAAAAAACTAAAATAAAAAAGATGGTATACAATAAAGACTTGGTTATAAATCTCTCAAGCATGGCCTTGAGTAAGAATCATATTAGTCTACTAAATAAAGGACTTTCTTTCTGCCCAAACACTAAAATGGACATCCCCAACTTCCGTATCGACTTATATAAATTCTGTCGCAAAGCGAAACGAAAGAAACATTTTGAGGAGAAACCCCCCAATAAGTCCAACTCACATGTGATACCAACTGAAACATCTCTGTTGACACGGAAAGAATTACCAGCCTTGAGGGTAATGTCAAATCTACAGACTGACACGATAGGAAATTACTCTCCTGAGTCTATTACCAATGAAACTGATCTCGATATTTGCAGGAGAGAAGGCATCAAGACTAACAAGGGTGGAGAGAGTGGGCTCAAATCACAATCAAAATTTTGCCCACAATTACCACCTGGCAATAAAATAGATCTATTCCATGAAATTGTTGTAGAGGAAATGAACCAGCTCACTAAAAAGAAAAAAAGATATGAAAAACCATCGTGGAACCTCACCATAGGAGAGCAAAAGGCCTTGAAAGAACTGAGAGATAGCAAAAATGTCATCATAACGGCCGCAGATAAAGGCGGAAATATTGTTATGCAAAATCGAGAGCCATATATTGCAGAGGCCTATCGTCAACTGAATAATCAAGAACATTACACTAAGTTAGAGGTTAATCCAACAGAACGCTGGACTAAAGAGTATCATTCGCTACTTCTAAATTGGAAAGACAGAGGACTTATAAACTTTGAGGAATATATGAACTTGAAGGTGGAGAATCCTGTAACAGCAACAATATACTTCCTACTGAAAATACACAAGTCCCTCATCAATCCACCGGGCAGACCCATAGTCAGCTCTATGGGCTCATTACTGGAGAAAACCTCGCATTTTATAGACGTGTTCTTGATGGAATATGTGAAATCTCTTCCATCCTACCTGAAGGACACAACTGCCTTCCTTAACAAATTGAAAAATCTGACTTGGAATGAGAATCTAACCATGGTAACAATAGACGTGAAATCGTTGTACACGTCTATCCAACATCAAAATGGACTGTCAGCTGTGAGGAAATTTTTGGATATGCGGTCACTAAGCTTCCTTGAACACTCCGAAATGCTGATGGAAATGCTAAACTACTGCCTAACTCACAATGTTTTTCTCTTCAATGGGGAAATTTATCTCCAAAGGCAGGGTACTGCTATGGGAACATCTGTTGCCCCCACATACGCGAATCTCTTTATGGCAGTATGGGAGGAAAACATACTACGAAGTAAGTACAAGTCCAGTATACAAACCTGGATAAGGTATATTGATGACTTGTTTGTCTTGTGGGAAGGAGACCAAAACTATCTGTCAGAATTCTTAAATGATCTAAACCACAATGACCAAAATCTAACATTTACATCATCCTGCAGCAAAATCAGAGTGACCTACCTAGACGTGGAAGTCTTTGTCAAAATTCTACAGTTCTGTACAAAAATTCATAGGAAACCTACCGACACTAACAGTGTTCTTCATGCCCGCAGTGGACACCCCGAACATTTAAAGTGGAGCATCCCATATGGAGAGATGCTCCGCGTAAAAAGAAACTGCTCGGAAGATGAGGACATAGAACAAACCATTGAAGACACTGGCTTAAGATTCTTGGCAAGAGGATATCCTGTGGAGATTGTGGAAGAGGCAAAAATGAAAATCAAAGGAAGACCACGATCCACATTACTGGAAATATCGAAGAAGGTGGATGATGAAGAAACAACTCGCATCATCATGGACTTTAACTCAGAAGATCGAAGTTTGAAAAAAACTGTAAAGAAAAACTGGAAAATCCTGATGTTAGACAACTCATTGAAAAAAACACTTCCACCAACTCCCCAAATAACATACAGAAAGACAGCTTCTCTGGGTGATATCCTCACACAAAGTCATCTATCCACCATCAATCCAGACAATGAGAAAGGCAAAAAATCATGGCTAACAACACCTGGCTTTTGGAAATGCTCAAAATGCAAAGCCTGTGAGCACGGCAAAAACACTCTCTCATATCAATTACAAAACGGAAATAAGGAGAAAATCACTGATCACATAACGTGTGAATCCAAATTTGTAGTTTATGTCCTGCAATGCCCATGCCAAAAACTATACGTCGGAAGTATAATTAACAAATTGAAACTACGTATACTACAACATCTAAGGGCAATCAAAAATCAGGATCTCGCTTATCCAATGGCCAAGCATTTTCTGGAAAAACACTCTAGTAACAATCAAGTACTCAAATTCTTCGGCGCAAAATTGATAAAACCAAATGAAAGAGGAGGAGATAGAACCTTAGAATTAAGAATAGCAGAATCAAGGTTCATTCTGGCGCTGGGTACAGAGAATCCGTTTGGACATAACTTGGATGCGGAATTATATGTGCATCCGTAAAAGAATATCATCTTTTGGATAACACTTGTAGAAAATGTTGATTTGGTGGGAAGTAAAAAATGCTATAATACCCCTATGATTAATAACCATTCAAAAACGCAAAAAGCAAACAAGAAAATGACCACAGGAGTAAAATATATGTGGATAAAATCAAAATATAATGTCAGGGTAAAGCATATGGAAGGATTGAACGAAGTTGACTTATTTATTCTTTTACTTTATGTCCAAAAAACTTGAAAAATCTTAAATATGTTGCTCACTGTGCTTGTTTCATGAAAGTCTACTTTAGCTTGATCAAAACACAGAGAGTCAGTAACTTTGTCTTTCCTCCGTTTTTCTACATATGCAGATAGGAAGGTTAGATTTTGTAAGAGAAAGGATATAGGACTGGTCAAAGAAAGGAATGCGTTTTTCACATAAAAGTTATTTTGCACATAAAATGTTTACACATGATGTTTACATAGGATATCTTGCACAAAGCACATGGCACTTTACTAGTAAATCCGCTTACTGACCGAATCCTATAGATAACTGTTACCCCTCTCCTTACATATCCTACCTTCCACCCCATTTTTCCTGGTCCTACTATGAATTTTATTGTAACATCTTGGGATAGTTATTGCGAATACACTGTATATTATACCCATATTTCCGCTTTTATGTAATTTTAAACTTATATTTCAAACATGAATTTAAGATGAGAGTAACAGTGCTCAAATGAAATATGTAATTGCCTCTCTTGACATAGGGTACTTTACCGATATGCTCCTTTGCTTGTAAAAGTGTGCACACTAATGGACCCTTGAAATGGCCACTGAAAAATAATAGATTAGCAGGGTTAACAGTCTAGTCTGTTTTTAAAGGAAATGAAGAAGGGACTTTTGCACTTGTCACTTTAAATGGACTGTTTGGACTGCGGGACTCTATGGTCCAGTTGAAGGCTATCGCCGAAAAAAAAGTATTGGACCCTGTTTGTGCTGTGGTGTATCCAGACCTCCTGGCTGCGCAGTGAAGCTGGGTTGGGTCCGTTCATTGCTTAAAGAATATATATATATATATATATATATATATATATATATTCACAGAAAAAACCATAGGTTATAGACCATATATAGTTAGGAATTAGCATTTACAAAACCTTGAAAATTCACTGAAAAAACCATAGGTTATAGACCATATATAGTTAGGAATTAGCATTTAGAAAACCTTATTTTACTCACACAAAACCATTGAAATTCCATATATAGTTAGTTGCACTAACTATATATCGCGCACCCGCAATCCACTGCTGATGATGTCACATATTACATCATTCATGACATGGTCAGTGACATCACTGATGACATCACTGATGACATCTCAAATGACATCACTGATGACATCACTGATGACATCTCATTTGACATCATTCTTGTGCTAATACGATAAACCTCTTCAGACTCTAATATAACCTTAGATACACTCAGTGTATACAGACACTCACACACTGTCACTCATCCATGGAGTTACTCACACACCTAGTCAGTCATGCAAAGAAACAATCTCACCTCCATTTCCTCAACTATACAGTTATACACACCTTACTTATTCAAACATATACTAACACATATTTACTCTCTTATACAATCCCTGATACAAGTTCACAATGATCCATACAGCCACTCACACATTCAGTGGCTCTCATGCACAGTTATTTATATATGCCAACTCTCACATGTACTGTGTTTTACATATGTACTTACTATGACATGTAGCATTGAGATATCCATTCACTCATCAATACACTCATGCACACAGTCAACCGCCCATGTAGCTTTTTCCACATGCACTCTTGAACTCATACACCTAGTGAATCAACTGCTCACACATCTATGCACAGAGTCACACACCTCCCAGCCACCCCCACACAAACTCAATCTCCCATAGAAATACTTGGGCAACCAATTAATAACACATATAGCCTCTCGTATAGCTAATGATCAACACATGCAGCAGTTTACATCACAACAGACATAATGATGCACAAATTAAGACAGTTTAGTCACTAACCCATGCATTCAGTGAGACACATTTAATCACTCACTCATACAGTCAGTCACGCACCTACTAAATCCTTCATCCAGACACTTATACATCCACTCATTCTTCAATATCTAAGACATATTTTAACTTTACAGAAACATACAGTCACTGGATGTTGTCATCAGTGATGTCATTTGAGATGTCATCAGTGATGTCATCAGTGATGTCACTGACCATGTCATGAATGATGTAATATGTGACATCATCAGCAGTGGATTGCGGGTGCGCGATATATAGTTAGTGCAACTAACTATATATGGAATTTCAATGGTTTTGTGTGAGTAAAATAAGGTTTTCTAAATGCTAATTCCTAACTATATATGGTCTATAACCTATGGTTTTTTCAGTGAATTTTCAAGGTTTTGTAAATGCTAATTCCTAACTATATATGGTCTATAACCTATGGTTTTTTCTGTGAATTTCATTGGTTTTTTAACAGCTAATATCTGTAGCTGTAAAATGTATTCTTCTTTAAATCCAAAAATATATTTTATATGTTTATGAATAATTTTTTTTTTAAATATTTTTTTTTCTTCGTTCCCGCTTCGCGAATCGGGAAGCTTCCCGTTAGCTGACCTTGATGCCGCGAAATAGACCGCGAGCCGGTAAACGTTTCTTTACCGCAAGTGCCGCGTTAGAAAACAACATCGTGACGCCTCCCGTCCGCATGACGTTCCACGTTGTCGCGTGATACGTCATATGACGTGCTACGTTAGCGAACTGGTACGCGAAGCGAGTGCCAAAGCGCAGGTTTCTGGAAGCAAACCGGGAGGCCCTGCAAAGCGCTTAACGTAAACACAGCAAGTCATGTGACTTGGTAATAACACTTTTCATTGGTTCATTTCACTTTTGGTTTCCTAATGATGTAAGACTAGGTCATATAATCTAAAATGAACACTTTTGATTGGTTGAGAACTCTTGTTTTTCCCAAATGATGAAAATCCCTCCTTCTTTCCTCACTCTGACTTTCATCATTGTGAGAGAAAGACCCTTTGTGATCACTGAGCAATGGCTTCTTTAGTAGCTTCAGCTGGTGCTTCCCCACCACCTCCACCACCTCCAAGGAAGAGAGGACCACCTGCTCAAGTTGTAATTCAACAAGAAGAAGAAGAAGAGGAACAGGAGGACGAGCACGAAGAGAGGCAGTTTTTGCCTGAGCAGCCCAAGACGTCTCACCGGAAAGAAAACTTCATTTGGCAATTTTTTAAAATTCCCAAAGGTCAGAAAAAAGTAAATGCAAGATACGTAACTTGCCTTATATGTCAAGATAGACTGTCCAGAGGGACCGACAAAAAATACAGTTTCGGAAACTACACAATGCATCGCCATATGACTAGGTGGCATCCTAACAACTACAGTGCTGCACAGTTTCGGAACGACCTAGATAATCTCCCTATTATGGCCAGAAGATCTGTTGTACCGGAAGTAACGGGACCAGAGGGCAGGGAGATGGTGCCAAATATACAAATGAGATTTGGTGAAGTAAAACACACCTGCGTATTTTGCGATGGATTCATTTCCTACGGAGAAAGAAGCATCACTCTGATCAACAGAGCTATTGACTATCATATGCAAGTTTGTCCGAAACGCCCAAAATAATAAATACTTCTTTTTTTTGTTTTGTTGCTCCTGTTGAGCCCTTTACAATGAATCGTTTTCATTGCCCCCTCCAAGAAAAACCCAAAAAAATATAAAACTGTTCCGAAAAATTCAAAAACATTAAAAAAATGTTCAGAAAAATAAAAAAAAAAGTTCTTTTCAGAACTACCTCCCCGTTATTAAAAAATTGGTACAATATTTGGAACTGTGCCAACCTCTATTTCTCTTAGTTCGCTTCCTAGTTCGCTCGCTGGTACGCGAACTGGAAGCGAACCAAAAACAGTAAGTATAAGGGAAGGAAACACACACTTATGTTAAAAGAAAGACAGCTATAGGGGAGTAAACTAGAGATACTATTACCCATAATCCACTACTGATGATGTCACATATTACATCATTCATGACATGCTCAGTGACATCATCAGCAGAGGATTGCAGGTTTTTTGGCACCATGCCTTATCGACGGTTTAATAACGCTGCCTTTTGCTTTATATAAGTTTTCAAATTGTATGAAATATATACCAATAGGTCTTTATGAACCTTTAGGTAGTGCTTTTGTTCATGAGGTCTGGTCGCTTCCATACACATACAGATGTTTCAAAGATGATCAAGAAGTTTATCTGAATGGAGAGGAATGCACTGAGACGCCAGATCATTCACTAATGTGTAGGCACATACAGTTACACGATTCATGCAACAAACAGCGACCAAATATGGCTTGCGTGATGCAAGGCACGCCAGTTCCTGCTATCATCCCCACGTTCAAGTTGTTGGAAAATGGTAGTTATTTGATGCTCAATAATGAAGATTGTTCTGAGTTAATTAAAAGTATTCCTTTTATCGTAACAGTAAGTGAACGGGTTATTTGCTGCAGAAATGTTCTATTTCCTCCCACACATGAACATAAGGAGTTTTCAATCTGGCCACAAATACCAACCTTGGGACACGTTTCAACGGCATGACAAGAATAAGAGCTCTTTTGTTTCAGAGAGAGGTGGCCTTGAGTTCGGCCCGTGAAACTTTCGTACTTCACATAGCGAACACCCGTACACAGGTTTGCCTTTCAATTTCAGCAACATGTTTCCGACTATCTTTAACGCATCCTCCACAAAATCCCTGGCACACTTTTTTAAAGTTGTTACCAGTGGTCTCGTGACTTCATTTGAGAAAATCTTTGGAGTCATCCCTGCTCCCTTTCATTCCATTTTCTCCACTCTGGTTCGTGGATTGCATTTTTACTTGCATTACCAGCGGACGCTCTTGTGCTTTTTTACATTTTTAAATATGGATGTCCCTCCTATGCAACCTCCGACCCTGCAGCTGCTGACACTGTTCCGCAATCGCATGCTAGAATATTATGGCACAATGCCGTTGGCGATATTAAGCACGGCATATGGATTATCTTTTCGGTTCTCCTACTTCACCTGTGTCCAGCCTGTATTTCACTGCCTGACCTGTGATTTCGATTGGGCCATTGATTTGTGTCTCTGCGGACCGGTTTCTCCTGACGTCGACTTTAATCAGCTGATGACTCCTATCATTACTCACGAGTTGGTTTGTCCTGGCGAAAGGATTATGGCTGTGGCATTGATGCATGGACTACTTGGTCCCTGGAATTTACTGGCGGCAGCACAGTCTTTCTTGGAACACAGCTTTCTTGAAAACCCACCGAGCTGTCCTCTGATGGTGATAGAGGATCCGGTGCTGGGAGAGCACGTATGTTCTTTTCCGCTTTTAAATTGGATGGCTGAACTGTTTTCGGATGAAGACGGTGACTTCCTGTTGGAGGCTGTTGCAGCTTATTTTGCATACACAGTTATGTCATAGACCTTTTTCATGTTTCATATGCTGAGTACTAGCATTTCATTGACAATTCATTGACTTAATTGTCAAGTTTTTATTATTTACCTTGCCTATTGGCTTAAGACTCGATAAAGTACTTGGCTGTTTTATTTTTCTTTAGCATTGAATTTTCCTAGTTTTTAATGCTTTACCTTGCGGACCGTCCACATATAAACTTGCAATCTGCTCTCATGAGATGGCACTTCTATTATCTTATTCAGTTCGTTTCCGGATCATGAGGAGGTGTCATCTAGGTCCTGGATATCTTTACACCGTGTTAAGTTAGCATGGGCTCATTACCGGTTTAAACGCCATTTTTCCTTTTTTGCAACTTCTGCACACGACATTTAGTTGTTGCTTTAGCTTTCAACCTAGTAGTTCATCGTGGTTTACATGAGAATAATATGTTATTGCTCTACTATCTGCTTTGCTTGTTAAACTATATCTGTACAGCGAGTGCTAAAGTTTCAAGAACAACACGATACAGAATTGTTATGAGGTCTGATCTCCACGACTTCATACTCATAACATAAGTGCAACTTCTGCCAATTCTGGGCATGAGGCGGGTTTTATATTGCTTTGCCGAACACACATACACAACAGTTGATGCGGTTCACATGAAGAGAGAGCTGGTGTATGCTGATGTGATTCCTTCAAATCTAAGACACTAAAGTATGGGCACGCCCTAAACCAACACAAAGAGACCTTCTTAGCAAATAATATAATATGTGTATTAGGGAGGGTGAGATATAAGCAGCCGCGGGCCGTGGAGGGAGTTACGGTGAGGCAGGGAGGCGGGGAGGGGAAGAAGCAGGGTGGAGCCCTCTCTACCTTGCCCCTCCCCCTCCCCGCCTCCCTGCCCCACCGTAACTCCCTCCACGGCCCGCGGCTGCTTATAAGTGTTGCTAACTCTTATTCATTTACAGCATGTTAACATACTGTCACCATTCGCTTTTTATGTACTAGTAACTATGCTGGTAATTTTGCTACTGATAATATGTGTACTTGTATTCTCCACCCTGCTTCTCCCCCTCCCCGCCTCCCTGCCTCACCGTAACTCCCTCCACGGCCCGCGGCTGCTTATAAGTGTTGCTAACTCTTATTCATTTACAACATGTTAACATACTATCACCATTCACTTTTTATGTACTAGTAACTATGCTGGTAATTTTGCTACTGATAATATGTGTACTTTTATTATCTAAGGTACTACGCCTGAGAAGACGGCATTAGTAAATAAACATTTCAAATACACATGTGTTCTTCTTAACTCCATGTTCTGGTTTCTAAGAAATATATAACGACCGACTGTTCATGAGTTCCACGTATCCTGAGGTACTATAAGTTCATATTCTGGATTGTCTAAACATTGAGAGTTTGTTATATCCAATGTGACACTGTACCTAGCTTGCTAAATAGTTTTTGATTACTAACGTGAGTTTTGGGACACCCTAATTCGCCGAGGTTCCAATCCTCTGTCCACAGTTCTGTGTGAGAACAGAAACCCTGCGACAGGGGCACCCCCGACCCTTGCTGGACCTTCATCACACTTCCGATACAACTCCAGCAATGCGCCACCTTTACGGCACAGATACATCACGCATCTGTGCTGTTTTTGCCCCGTGATGCGCCGCATTGTAAATGCAGCACACCATAGGTGACGGAACAGCGGCACAGAATGACTAACACATCCCTGGTGATGCGCCAGTCATCATAAATCTATCCCTATGCTTCTTATCTTGTTAGAGATGAACCGCCATATGTATCATCAAAGTTATTTGCATTTCCTAAATAGCGAACTTTAAGGAATAAATAGCGATTCTTTACCATTCCTAGTTTGCGATGAGCTATTTGCTAATTAGCCGAATGTAGCCCAATGAAGCCCAATGTAGCCCAATGTAGCCCAAAGATGGCCGCCAGACACACAAAAAAACAAATGTAGCCCAAATATCAGCCAGATGTAGCCCAACTATAGCCCAGTGACAGAATGACCAATCAGCTTCGCAAACCTCCGTTACGCGAAGCGGAGCGCTGTTACAGATATATATCTTTTTTTGAACGTTAATTTCTCAAAATCCACTGGAGCACATATATTGAGACCTAGCAAAGGCACATCGGGCTACCAGTCCCTAATATTTTGCCAAGTTTCGTGCAAATCCATTCAGCCGTTCAATTATTATTTTTATTATTTTTTTTTGCCCCGCGGGGCCCTTTTAAAACCTCCACATCAAACCTAGGGGGTCAGCGAGGATCTACTATGCCCCCTTATAGTTATTTCCCCCTTTGTTTTGACCTCCTCTTGTCTCTCGATCCTACCGAGAGACAAGATGGCGGCCGCTACGGACTGTTTGGAATGTTGACAGACGCCGGAGAACCAATCAGCTTCGCTTCACAAAGCTCCGTTGCGCGAAAAGTCCGCGAACCAGAGCGCTAACCGGTCCGCTGTTACAGATATATATCTTTTTTTAAACGTTAATTTCTCAAAATCCACTGGAGCACATATATTGAGACCTACAAAAGGCACATCGGGCTACCAGTCCCTACAATTTTGCCAAGTTTCGTGCAAATCCATTCAGCCGTTCGGGCTGAAAGTGAGGCCAACCGCCCTATGGAAAACTCAATGTTAAAAACACGTTTTGGGACCCCCCTTTTTTCTCGGCCCCCACTGGACGAACCCCCCCCAAATTTTCAAGGGCTGCTCAGAAACAAAATGTGCCATTTTCCTGAAAATTTCAGCCAATTCCGTCCACAAACGCCAAAGTTATTAGACATAGAATTTTCAAAAAACCCATAGAGAAAAAATCCTAACTATATATACCTACTGGCGACCGCCAGTAGGTAATATATATATATATATATATATATATATATATATATACGCTCCACTTGCACCTGCCTGTTGTTTTGAACACTGACGAAGGCAGAGTGCCGGAAGCGCGTTGTGAACGAATAAAACTTAACCGTGTATTTACCCCTGAGTGCTGCTACCTGATTCCCTGTGAATTGACGGGGAGGGATCGTTGGAGCTGATATATATATATATATATATATATATATATATATATATATATATATATATATATATATATATATGAGCATTGTGACATTGCTTCTTCCTCCACTGCATGGGTGGGAACAACCCTGGAGGTGTGTACTTGGTGTGACTTGCTAACATTAATTATGGTTCATGGCACGGATCAATTGAGGTTTTAATTGTATGTTATTTTCTCTATTTGCCATTTTAACAGGGGGGGGGGAACTTTGGTGAAGTATCTTCTCTTCCCCTGTGACGCTGGGTATTTTTTACCTTTGGGTAGGTACTGGACGTTCTTTTGTAGATCATACAAGCTATAGCAAGACTTTTTGTGGGTGCTTGGGTATGAGCAGTTTTGTGCCCTCTGTGTATTACAGACTGAAACACTTACGGATCTTAACTGAATTCAAAAAAGACGTATTACCATCCAGCTTGCCTTTATTTTCTTTACAGGTATAAAGAAGTCCTTACTTAGGTTTGTGTTACTGTGGTGATGGTATATATAGTTAGTGTGTGCTTTTCTCTTCTAGGTCTCCTTCCCCGCTGTTCCCTTCCCTTCCTTCTCTCACTTCATCCGATCAAGATTCTGTGTTGCTTATTATGGCAGAATTGAGACGATCAAGAGGTGGACCCTTTTTGAGCATCAAATCAACTCCGAGGTATTCGTAGATGACAGGTGGACAACTTGAATCTAGACGTCCCTACTGGTTGCTTTACCAAAGCTGCCAAGAGCGTGAAAAACTGTACTTTTCATTCATCCGAGCAAGTGGCTATAAACACATCAGTGATAAACATCATACACAACTGATTGTGATCACAATGGTTGATGACAGCAAGGAATGCATGATCCCAAGCTCTATCTTATGATGCCCTCGCCTTTTGATCTTTCTGACTCTCAAATGAAGAGTGCTCAGTAAGAGAAATGGATCAGGCATTTCAAACACTATCTGCGTGCCACCTGCAAAAACTATATAAATGACCAAGTCAGGGATCTGTTCTTAAACCTTGTCAGTGATGATGTGGAAGATCTGCTCATAACTTTCCTGCCAGAGTCAATTACTACTTACAAAGGCCTAATGAAATGTCTTACAGACAGTTTTCACCCCCAGCGGAATGAAGGCTTCGAACGGCACATGTTCAACATGGATGAATCCCCTGATAACTTTACGACCTGACTGCACAAACTAGTGACCTACTGTGAGTTTCAGAAATGTGATAATGGGGCAGCAACAAGTATGTGCCTCATTGAAGGATGTCACTCAACTGGGTTTTGCACACAAATACTGAAAGAAACATGCACACTAGAAAAAATAGGGCCCATGGTGATGACAGAAGCCAGGGCCACACCTCACACCATTTACAAGAGAAATGGGAGAACACCAGCAATAGACCAAGCCCATCTCATGGCCGGGGGCAACGGTAGACATGACAAGTCAACGCCACCTCTGAACTAACTTGGGAGATAGTGCTATTGCTGCGTGCTGGAGTACCCGCACATAGGCACCAGCCCATCTATGGGACAGAAAGGCTCAAAATGTGACAGAGACAATCACTTTACCAGTGTCCACATGGGCAGGCACTACAAGTTGGAAAGAGGGTGATCTGCCAGGCCAGGAACAACATCAAGTCAACATGCACGGCACATGGAAGCATGCTGTTGAAGCCCCCCACAGACTCTCACTCTGCTTCTGTACGAAAGTCCACTGAAAGCCTATACTTTATGACGGATTCCCCCGCACCAGATAGACTTCCAGAACATGTCCAGCTAGTGGTCGAATGGAAATTAAAAAAATGGCCACAGTGGATCTCCAAGTAGGAAAGAAAACAATCTGATTTGCACTCGACAGAGGAACCACCTGCAACAACATCAGTATGACAAAATGAAACACAAACCTCCATTGTGGCCCTCCACTGTCAATGTCTTCACACTGGGTTCAAAACAACCCTTAAGAAACAGGGAAAATTTGTGGAGATGCTCACGTACAATGGAACATCTGTGCAGGAAGATGTGCACATCCTAAAGGGAGACACGTGTTTGCTGGGCAATGTCACGGCTCAACTCATGGGCTTCCTGGCCATGACATATCACATGTCTGAGCATCACAACATCTTGAAAGAGTACCCTGCACTCTTAAAAGCCCTTGGCAAGCTTAAGGGTACACAAGTCACCCTTCACATCGATTTAGCAGTCAAACTGGGTGCTCAGAATCACCACAGAGTTCCAGGGCACCTCCAGCCACAGGTAGAGGAAGAACTAAAGATGTAACTAGCCTAAGACATCATTGAGCCAGCTGAGTTCTAGTGCACCTTGAGCCACAGGAAGAGGAAGAACTAAAGAGTTAATCAGCCTAAGACATCATTTAGCCTGCTGAAGGACCAACTCCGTGGGTGTTCCCTATTGTGGCCATGCCAAAGAAAAACAAATAGAAAATATGCAACTACGTCAAAATGCGTCTATCGAACATGGCCACTGAAAGGGAACAGTGCCCAGCCCTCGCCTGAATGACATGATTAGTTGCCTCAATCTGTTCTCCAAGCTAGACCTATTCAAAGGCTATCACCAGCTGGAACTTGACCCCCAGACATGCTACATTACCACATTCTCCACTCGCCTGGGGCTGCCCCGCTTCAAGTGTTTAAGCTTCGGGGTGTCATCTGCAGCTGAAATATTTCAAGAGATGGTGCAGAGAGTAATAAGGTACATAAAGAAATGTCTAAACTACAGCAATGACATTCAGGTATTTGGTCGCACAAACGAGAAACACGAGAGGGCACTGAGGAAGGTATTCAGTCAGTTAGAAAAAGCTGGACTGCTGCTGAATGTGGATAAATGCGAGCTGGGAAAAGGAGAACTTGAGTACATCTTCTCCTGGAAGAGAATGCAGCGGACCCAAGCATAATTTAAACATTACGCAAAACACAGCCCCCAGTAAATATGGCAGAAGTTAATTATTTTCTAGGACTGGCAGCACACTCCGCTGGCTACATCAAAGACTTCAGAATGTGACTAGGCATTCGTGGACATCCAACATGCTGTCACGGCCATGGACCATGTTGCCTACATTGAAGCATCATGGTGGATGCCAGCTCAGTGGGATTAGGAGCCATTCTTGCCCAACACAAGCCTGGACTAGACTCACCGAGGCGCATTGTTGCGAATGCAAGCAGAAGCCTGACGGACATAAAAAGAGCATACTCTGAACTGGAGAAAGAGATCTTGGCAGCGGTGTGGGCATGTGAGCACTACCACATGTTCATCTATGGGAAACTATTCACCATCGAGACAGACCACCAAGCACTGGTCACGATATACGGCAACCCGAATGTAAAAATTCCACTGTGCATCCAGAGGTGGGGGATACGATTGATGGATTACGATTTCAAAATTGGCCACAAACCTGGAAAGAAAGGAGCACAACCCTGCTGACTATATGTCGCAGCATTGTTTACTTTGTTTAAACAGACATTTTCCATAGTTGAAGAATACCTAAACTTTGTGCTGCCACAAAACACACATGCTTCTATTACGGTGGAGGAACTGGTGCAAGAAACAATGGTAGATGTCACGCTGAAAGCAGTCAAAATAATCATGCATTAACAGAGGTGGAGACATGTGAACAACAACAGCCCAGTCAGTGAAGGAGTCAGGAGAGAGGAAATACTTGTTTTTAAAAAAGGGCAGAAAGAATTGTATGAAACAGATCGAGGGACAGTGGCGGATGGTGAGATTTGAAAGTGGTGCAGCATAAAAGTTCAGAGTGTCCTGTGGGGAGCGAGCGTAACGAGCAAACTTGACCATCATAAAAAGGAGTTCGGAGTGTTCTCCCAGAGAAAAGTTTGAAAAACCAGTGGGCAAATGGAATATTTTCAAGCAAATTTGAGAAAGAAAGAAGGTTAATAAAGGAATTGCGAACATGTAGATACAATATCAATAAAGAGATTTCATATGGTAATGAAGTAGGTAGCTTGAGTTTCATCAAGTGCAGTGAACAGTCAAAACTACCAAGAGTTGCATTGGGATCTGGTTTGCATCAACACCCAAAGATATAAAATGACATACACAACACAAAAACTGCCTTTACTCACAAAATATTCCCCGTAATGAGCCTTTTGCATGCTGCAGAAAATTAGTCAACCACACCATAGAATTTTCTCCTGTAAAGTCACTTATTTCCAGTGCCTTGGTTACAGAGATGGCGAGTAGTGCTTGGGTCACAGAAGTTGACTTCAACATAGCATTCTAAAGATATAGGCAATACAAGCTGAGACTACGTAAGTGGGAGATCCTCTAAGAGTAACATGTGGAGGTAGGGGTCAGTGAGTTAGTGTCTGGTTTATTTGTTTGTCCAGACAGTTTTCCATACAGCTCTTTGATGGCAGTTCATAGCTCCTTGTGATAGATTGTGATTGTAATTTATGAACTGCACAGTAACAAATGGATCTCTGTGACAAAAGCAGTACCCACTGAGCATTGCAAATAGAATACTGTTCTGTGATCTGCATAGTACTCAGTTAGCAGGCATAGTAAGCCTCTGTACTACCTTAGATGAGTCAACACTGCCACCAGACAAAACTCTGATCTCTCTCCAGAAGGTACATGGATCACCAGAGTTATCCTGACACTTTTATTGTTGCCCAGTGACTACTGAATATACAAGGAACTTTGCAGTGCTTTTAAAACTGCTCCACTGCTACAAAACAGGTCCTCAAACCCTTCCAGCCTCCCTGGAAACACCTGATGCACAGTCCAGCCAGCCTGCCCTTGATGCAGGGGCTAATGCAGTGAGCATTATGATTCAAGTACAATTTTCAAAATATGCTGAATCTCTTAAGCTGGCCTGGCTGAAATTATAAAACTCAGAGTAACCCATAACCAACATTGACAGATTTATTGAAGATTGTAAACAAAAGGGCCCTCTGCCGTTGCCACCTCCATTCTGCGCTGTCCTGTCCCACTACTTTTAATTAACAGCTTGACAGTAAACAGTCAGAATATCGAGTAGGAAATGTTGACTTGCACTAATATCGAGTGCAAAATATGGTGATACAGAAATATCGACTGCCAGAATATCGTGGTCAAGAATATCGAGTTTAAGGTAAGAAATATTGTTTTCCAAAATATCAAAGTCAATATTATCGTTTGCAAAAATATAGTTGTTAAAAATATCGTTTTAGTTAGTGTTTTGTATTTTAAATGTATGTGCTATATTTTTTTGTCTAAGTCTTGCATTTCTTTTTTAATGTATGTCATAGCAACACCTGAACTTGGTTTCCCAACCCAGGGACTGAACCCTGCCGCTGAGCACCTGCCTGACACACCAGGACTTCTTGGGGAGCACGCATGCCCCCGAGGGTAACACCTGACTCATGTATTGTGTGACAGTCTGCGTGGCGCCGATCTTCCGACCCCTGTCCATCTGACAGTACGCGAAGATCCCACAGGACAGAAGTTCTGTCACCATGGTCACTCCTGGAGGCTCAGCCATTCTGGCTGGCCCCTGACCCACTGGGGAATGCATCCCCGTCTCACCCCTCCATCTGGACTTCTGCACCCTCCACTTATGAGCGGTGCCGCCAGATACCAGAACCACTGGCGCTCTGCTTACAGACGCTCCACATTCTCCTAACAGTAGGAGAGCCCCTCAACGGATGGCCTACAAGTACAGCCTAGGCTCCCTACCTGGTGCTCCCTTAAGGAACCCTCCAGGCCCTGAGACTGAATTTCGGGTACCTCGGGACGCATACTATTCTCACTCATCCTCAGAGATAGGACGTGAGTCCCTACACCCCTCCCACTACACCAGGACCTAGCTGGGCTACTCTAAACCACTCTGGGCTGGGAAATACCTGAGCCACTCCTCTTAGGGTCAATCCCAATGCCTCTTCAGACCCTCTGGTACTCACCCAGAGGTCTGCCTCCAGTGCAAATTCCCTGGGATCAGAGAACTCACACTCCAACAGGTGTTGGCGCAACCCCAGAAAACAATTAATGAACATCTGCTCTCTTACAACCAGATTGAACAGCCCTTCAAAATCATTTGCCGTGTTACCCATCACCCAATCTTCCAGTGCATCACAACATTCATCCACAAACTCCCCCCAAGACTGGTGAGACAGTTTTCTACTGCCCCTGAACCTCAACCTGTACCCCTCTTCGTGGGAACAAGGCACCATACTCTGGGATCTGGGAGTGATACTTCCTGCACTGGACTCACTTTTGCGGCCACCACTGGACCCTACCCTCACTGGTGAATCCAGACAACTGAAACTACTCTCAAGGGACAACCTTTCCTCAAGAGCTAGTCTCTCCTTGGCAAAGGCCCTGTCTGCCTCCGCCATCCTCTCCTGTGCTAAGACCCTCTCAGTCTCTAGCTTTTTCTCCTCTGCACCCAGCTGCGCTATCTCCTTAGCACACTCTAACCTGAGCCTCTCCAAAGCCAGTTGATGCCCCCTTTCTTCCCTCCTATGTACCCACTCCTCTGGGGAAAGGGAAAGGGAAATGGAAAGGGAAAGGGAAAGGGATGGGGCACTGCCCCTTCCCCGGCTTATGTTAAAGACACCATGGATTTGATATCGAAGGTGGAGGGATTACATTTTAATCCTGATGAACAACTCCTAGCCACCTTCGATATCGAATCCCTTTACACGAATATTCCACAGGACGAAGCCTTGGAGGTAATGAAGGTGGTTCTGGACTTGAGAGATCGTCCGCACCCAGTGCCTACTGAATTTATAACAACTCTAGCTAAACTGTGTTTAAAAAACAATTTCTTTAGTTTCAAGGAAAATTTGTATTTACAAATTCCAGGAGTGGCGATGGGCTGTTGCTTCTCGCCAGAAATAGCCAATCTAGTAATGTCCCAATTTGAAAACAGGTGGATATATAGCGCCACCAACCCATTTAAACATCATGTGGAGTTTTGGTGTCGCTATATAGGTGACATCTTTTTAATTTGGAAGGGGGACCAAACTCAATTATCTGATTTCCACAATTTTTTGAATTCACGTACTCAAGAATTCAACTTCACCGTGTCTAGTGACAAGGAAAAAATCTACTTTTTGGACTTGTATGTCCAACATGATGAGGGTCATTTAGCTGTTAGTTTATATACCAAACCGACTGATAACAATACATTATTACACTTTACTAGCAGTCATCCTCGGTCTCTAAAGGAAAATCTTCCCTATGGTCAGTTCATCCGAGTGAGGAGGAACTGTAGTTCTAAGGAGGACTACTTTCACCATGCTGAAAAATTGAAAGACAAACTGATATCGAGAGGATATCCTAAAAGATTAGTGAAAGTGGCTTTAAAAAGGGCGTGGTACACTCCACGAGAGACACTGTTGGTACCTAAAACGCATGACAAAACTACACCACTTACATGTGTATTGACATATGACCCAAGAGCCAACAAGGTGAAAAAGTTAATCTTAAACAATTGGAGATTAATTGAAAATTTGGGTATCCCGAAACCGTTATTTGTTTTCAAAAAAGGTAAAAATATTCTAAACCAATTGGTGAAAGCAACAACTAAATAATTGCCCCCGCCACGAGATACCCGACACCTGCTCAAACTGCTTCCTGTAATCCGACATTATAGATGTCATAACTGTCTGGCATGTGGTTCTGCAAAAGATTCAAAGGAAATTGAGATCAATGGTAAAATCCATCACCAAAGATCCTTTTCTATCTGCAATACTAAGTCCACTGTATACTATATAAAATGCCCATGCAATAAGTTTTATATAGGGCAGACAGTTCAAGCTGTCAAAAAACGAATATTACAGCATAAGTCAAGAGTGAGATGCAATACACCCGGGGCTCCGTTGGTATTGCATTACCAAAGAAATAACCACTCAGAAACAGATATGGAATGGTCAGTGTTATGTACAGTAATGAATACTAAGAGAGGAGAGATAGAAACCAAACTTAACCGATTGGAGGCAAGATTAATTGAAAAATACCAGACAGCTAGAACAGGTCTTAATGACAGAGATGAGATTTGGGCATTATTGGAATAAAAGAAAGGAGAAATTCTGTGATCTGCATCAAGAGATGGTAAAAAGAGGCTGAGATATATATATATATATATATATATATATATATATATATATATTACCTACTGGCGATAGCCAGTAGGTATATATAGTTAGGATTTTTTTCCTATGGGATTTTTGAAAATTCTATGTCGAATAACTTTGGCGTTTGAGGACAGAATTGGCTGCAATTTTCAGGAAAATGGAACATTTTGTTTCTGAGCAGCCCCTGAAAATTTGGGGGGGTTTCGTCAAGGGGGGGCCGAGAAAAAAGGGGGGTCCCAAAACGTGTTTTTCCCATGCAATTTTCCATAGGGCGGTTGGCCTCACTTTTAGCCTGAACGGCTGAATGGATTTACACCAAACTTGGCAAAATTGTAGGGACTGGTAGCCCGATGTGCCTTTGCTATGTCTCAAGATATAGGCTCCAGTGGTTTTTACGAAAATTAACTTTGAAAAATATATATTGGGCTACATTGGGCTATATATATGTTGGAGCCCAAATGTAGCCCAATGTAGCCCAATGTAGCCCAATGTAGCCCAAAGATGGCCACCAGAGACAACAAAAAACAAATGTAGCCCAAATATCAGCCAGATGTAGCCCAACTATAGCCCAATGACAGAATGTCCCAGAGTGTTCTAAAGAACAACTAGAGCGCTAACAGTCTTACTTATGACAAAAGTATGGCACACCTGAAGTCATCTTGATTGGAATAAAGTGTTAACACTTAAAACATTTAATTTGCAAAGGAACAAAATGAGGGGGTTCATTTTGCCATAGAAATTATGATTAGTGCTGAAGAAAGAAAAATGAGGGCACATTTTGAGTGACTTCTCAAATCCTCTTATATTTCATTAAATACATTCTGATATGCAGTCTCCCAAGATGGCCACCAGAGACAAAAGAGCCTGTGCTTAAAATCTCTGTTAGCAAAGCAGGCATTTGAGATTTAAAAAATGTTTTAATATATAAAAACGTTATCCGCTAATAGAATTAGCATTTAAAAAACCTTGCTAATTCAATGAAAAAACCATAGGTTTCAGGCCTTATATAGTTAGGAATTAGCATTTAAAAAACCTTGCAAATTCACTGAAAAAACCATAGGTTTCAGGCCTTATATAGTTAGGAATTAGCATTTAAAAAACCTTTGAAATTCACTGAAAAAACCATAGGTTTCAGGAGTTAAATAGTCAGGAATTAGCTTTTAAAAAACCTTTGAAATTCACTCAAAAAACTATAAGTTTTAGTGGTGTTATAGTTAGCTGGACATTTTACTCATACAAAATAATTGAAATTGCTCCTATATAGTTAGTTGTACTAACTATATTTCGCGCACCCGCAATCCACTGCTGATGATGTCACATATTAGATCATTCATGACATGGTCAGTGACATCACTGATGACATCTCAAATGACATCACTGATGACATCACTGATGACATCATCCACGTGACAATCACATACACCTTTTCATACACTATTACAATTTTTCATCACTCTTTGTAAAATACAGAGTATCATATTTAAATCCACTTTACTTATCAAAACACTTATACAAACACCACTTCTTCTATTCATTTAGATAGTAAGTCATACTTAGTGAATTATAAAATCATTATTACAAGTATACAGTTATCCATACAGTCACTCACACAATCATTGTGTCTTATGTATACTTATTTATATACAACAACTGACACATACACTGCCTTTTATTTTTCTAGTTTGTTGGACCTGTACCATTGATAAATATATTTGCTCATCACCACACCCATAAAGATATTCACTCACCCAAACAACTGTTAGAACATGTAGTTTTAACTTCATATATCTACTGAATCAACTATTCACACATCTTTGGACAGTCACACACCCCCCACCGAACCACACACACTTTCACACTCCCATACAAATACTCAGTTAACTAATCAATAACTAGGTGAGAGCAGCGCGAGTCAAGGCGCTGGGTGGTGTGGCTGAGAAACGTGTTTTAATTTTTAAAACTGTATTGGTGCTTTTAGCGCTGCTGTAGCGTATTACAACTTTTAACCGACTGCTGCTGGGAGTCAGATTATTATTCTCGGGGGATGCAGACATTGTTGGGCTGTTTTTAACTTACCCCTTGCTGTGTCCCGGTCCGTCCCCGTTCCGCCACGGCTTTTGTGTGCCGATTGAGCGGAGGGACGCGACTCCTCCCCCAGCCAGCATTCAGACACATAAGGCACACCTGTTCCTGCCGCGCTTGGTGAGAGCAGCGCGAGTAAAGGCGCTGGGTGGTGTGGCTGAGAAACGTGTTTTAATTTTTAAAACTGTATTGGTGCTTTTAGCGCTGCTGTAGCGTATTACAACTTTTAACCGACTGCTGCTGGGAGTCAGATTATTATTCTCGGGGGATGCAGACATTGTTGGGCTGTTTTTAACTTACCCCTTGCTGTGTCCCGGTCCGTCCCCGTTCCGCCACGGCTTTTGTGTGCCGATTGAGCGGAGGGACGCGACTCCTCCCCCAGCCAGCATTCAGACACATAAGGCACACCTGTTCCTGCCGCGCTTGGTGAGAGCAGCGCGAGTAAAGGCGCTGGGTGGTGTGGCTGAGAAACGTGTTTTAATTTTTAAAACTGTATTGGTGCTTTTAGCGCTGCTGTAGCGTATTACAACTTTTAACCGACTGCTGCTGGGAGTCAGATTATTATTCTCGGGGGATGCAGACATTGTTGGGCTGTTTTTAACTTACCCCTTGCTGTGTCCCGGTCCGTCCCCGTTCCGCCACGGCTTTTGTGTGCCGATTGAGCGGAGGGACGCGACTCCTCCCCCAGCCAGCATTCAGACACATAAGGCACACCTGTTCCTGCCGCGCTTGGTGAGAGCAGCGCGAGTAAAGGCGCTGGGTGGTGTGGCTGAGAAACGTGTTTTAATTTTTAAAACTGTATTGGTGCTTTTAGCGCTGCTGTAGCGTATTACAACTTTTAACCGACTGCTGCTGGGAGTCAGATTATTATTCTCGGGGGATGCAGACATTGTTGGGCTGTTTTTAACTTACCCCTTGCTGTGTCCCGGTCCGTCCCCGTTCCGCCACGGCTTTTGTGTGCCGATTGAGCGGAGGGACGCGACTCCTCCCCCAGCCAGCATCACTTCCGGGCCAAACCACTACTAGAGGTAATGTGCATTCGGCCGCGCAGCGGACGAGCGCAGCGGGCGCGACGATGGCGCGCCGAAGTCGCGCCTAAGTCCAGCCCGTCTGCGCCCGTCCGCGGCCGATCGCGGGCTAGGGCGATAACCCCTGGCCCAAAGATCTACTGGACTAAAGAACAACTCCTTGGCCTCCGCCCCCGCACTGCCTTCATATGTATGCACGGTATGCTGAGCAGCGATAGGGTATGCCCTCACTGTGGTTTTCGTATGACTACTTTGCCGCAGGATACCACGGAGCAGGTGTTGTCCTGTGGCCTCCTAAACGTCAGGTCCTTACGCAAACATAGGCTTGATGTGTTCGAGCTGATCACGGACAAAAAATTCGACCTACTGTTTCTTACTGAAACGTGGTTGGACCAGTTCTCTGACTCAGACATTATCGAGGCCACACCGGAGAATTACTCCTGGGTCAGGCTGGATAGGCCAGAGGGGGTGGGAGGGGGGATTGCGATCATTTTTAGGAACACTCTGGGCTGCCGCTTAGAGTGCACGCCGATCGCGGAGAGTGAGGCGGGCCTCTTCTCGATTAAAATCAATGGGGGCACGACGATCAATGGCTGCTTGGTTTATCGGCCGCCAGGAGCCTGCACTAAGTTTAGGGAGAGCTTGTTAGAAAGCCTCATGGAGGCGACCTTGCGCAGGGACAAGTTCCTCCTATTAGGAGACCTTAATCTGCATCTTAACCGTCCAGAGGACACAGGAGTCATGGACTTTTGTCGGGACATGCTGGCTCTTCAGCTTGACTTGAAGCTAGTGGCCCCCACGCATCGACAGGGACACCTTCTGGATCCGGTCTATGCTAATTGGGGAGGTGTGGAGGTGTCAGGTGTTGAGCCCATTCCCTGGACCGACCACTTTCTGGTGGCATTCTCCATACAGGGCATAAAAACCAATAAAGCCAGTCAGGTACCCCCCAACTACCTTAGGAGGAAGTGGGCTAAATTCTCGGTGGAGGAGTTTAATCAAGCCTTAACCAGGGATAGTCAGCCTGGAGGCGAGGACATAGAAACAGCGGTCTCCAACATGAATCAGCGCATCACGGAAGCGCTTGATCAGATAGCCCCACTTTGCCGTACAACCACATGTGCGCGGAAAGATCGCGCAGCTCCATGGTTTAGTGTTGAGCTGAGATCAACAAAGGCGGATTGTAGGCGGGCAGAAAAAGTGTGGAGAGGGTCCTATGACTACAAGGCCAGGGATTTGTTTTTGGAAAAGAGGCGCCTTCACCATAGGCTGATAAAAAAGTCTAAGGCAGCCTATTATGCTGGGCAAATTCAGGGGGCGAAAAACTCCGCTAAGGAACTCTTCGGCATCTATAAATCCTTGACTTCGGTAAATGCACCTATAGAGCCGGAGAGCTGCTCTACGGAGTCATGTGATCGGATTGCCGAATATTTTTCCGCTAAAGTAGAGAAGATCTACTCAACCTTCCCTATCCGGTCGACAGGGTCTGACCTGGAGGTTGCAATGGGGGATACAGAGACGGCAGGGCATATTACACACTTCTGCTCCCCTCCTCTTGAGGAATTAATAGCGGTGTGCCGCTCTGTTACATCAGGGTCCCCGTGGGATCCGGTGTCGCCAAAATGCTTGGCAGACAGCCTGGAAGTCTTGGAACCTTACATAAGGCATATCCTCGACGTTTCTTTCAGATCGGGAAAACTGCCGGAGGGGTGGAAACAGGCGGTGGTGCTCCCGCTCCGGAAGAAACCCCACTTAGGCTTCGAGGTATTAGAAAATCTGAGGCCCATCTCCCTCCTGCCTTTTCTGTCAAAAGTGACGGAAAAGGTGGTCAATACCCAAATTATGAAGCACGTGGAAGAAAGGGGACTGCTCCATGCGACGCAGTTTGGCTTTAGGCCACGACATTCAACCGAGTCCGCCCTTCTCATGGCTACGGAACATCTGAGAGAGGGCGTGGATGCAGGCCAAACTATGGCTTTGATCCTGCTGGACCTCAGCGCGGCGTTCGACACTGTAGCACATAACATCTTGCTACAGTGTCTGACCAGAGGTGGCATCTCTGGCACCGCGCTGAGATGGATCCAAGACTTTCTCCATGGGAGAAGTTTCCGAGTCAGGCAGGGAGACTGCTATTCAAAGGGGGTGCCTCTGGGCCAAGGCGTGCCGCAGGGCTCGTCTCTGAGCCCAACCCTCTTTAATATGTATGTCGCGCCTGTTGCCTCGATTGTGGAGAGCCATGGCCTCCAACTGGTCTCGTACGCCGACGACACGCAGCTGGTGATCTCCCTATCGCATGCGCCCTGTCTTGCTGCCGATGGCTTCCGTTCGTGCATGAAAGATCTAGCCGAATGGATGGCCATCAATTGTTTGAAGCTGAATGGCAGCAAGACAGAGGTGCTGGTGGTGGGGAGAGCCCAGTCTGCCTGGTCGTCGGCGTGGTGGCCTTCCTGCCTTGGACCTACCCCAACCCCCTGCCAAGAGGCACGCAATATGGGGGTGTGGTTTGACACGGGTCTCACTTTTGGCCCCCAGATTAATCGGGTGGTGGGAGTCTGTTTCGGGATTCTGAAGAAGCTGAAAAAAGTCTTGGACTTACTCCCGATTGAAGCCCGTCAAACCCTGGTCCATGCCCTGGTGACAGCTAGGTCGGATTACGGGAACCTGCTGTACCTGGGCGCTCCAGAAAAAAGCATGGCTCGTCTGCAAGTGCTGCAGAATGCGGCAGCGCGTCTGATTCTCAGACTGCCTAAAAGGGCGCATTCTAAGGCGGCCCTTCAGCAGCTACACTGGCTCCCTGTGAGGAGAAGAGTGGAGTACAAAGCCCTCTGCACATGTCACCGTATCCTGAATGGTAGGGCACCCGACCCTCTGACAAAATTGATCGAAGTGTACAAACCAACACGTACGCTTAGATCCACAGGGGGCGGCCTACTGAAGATTCCAAGAATTAAGAAGGCCCGCATGGGAGGCAGGTCTTTCAGATGCCTAGCGGCTACTAACTGGAATAAACTGCCAGCGGACCTGCGCCTGGAACCAGAGGAGGCCAGCTTCCGAGCGAAATTAAAAACATTTCTCTACACTAGTTAACGGCCCGCGCAGATTTTGTGCCCCTGCTTTTTGCCGCTCCCACTGTTAGCGCGTGGACACGCCGGTGTGCGTAATCGCTGCGCTCTACAAATATCCCAATAAAAAAAATAAAAAAAAATAATATAGACTTGCACATAGCTAGTAACCAACTGTAGAATCAGTTTACACAACAACTGACAAAGTGATACAGATATTCACACAGTTTAGTCACTATCCACTATATTTAGTGAGACATTATAAATTGGTCAAGTAAACAGTCAATTACACTGCTACTAAATCCTCCATCCAAATATTTATTTATATATATCCACTTATTCTTCAATGCAAATTGCTATATATATAATGCATATTTAAATAACGAAGCAAACCACATTCACTTTTTTTTGTAAATATTTTTTTTTATTGCAGCAGGATCAGACAAACATACAGCATGTTCCAACATCTCTCCTTGGTTCACAGGTGGTGCGTCGCCCCTCACCCCAGTATTACACAGCCATTCAGCTCACAACCCAGAGGTTGAGCGGCAATAACACGTTGGGAAGAAAAATGTCACTGGAGCGTTCAGTTCATGCCCCTAGTCACCAAGCGGAGGAGGAATAACACGGCTGCTTTTGGTCCTAACATACTCTTCTCCCTGTCCCAAGGCCAAGTGACCCAGGAGTCTCTTTTCACCCAACCTGAACAAACCCCCCCCTTCCCCGCAACACCCTCAACCCCAACTACCCCTCCACCCTTGCCCAGGACCACCCCTAATAGCCCTCCCCCCCCGGCCAGACCCCCCTCCCCCCCAGGCGTGCCAGAGTATTGCCCAATCAGATTCTTAATCCCATCCACAGAACAAGATCCGGACCCTAGCACCAGGATTTATCAGCTATCATTCGTAAGTCCTCACAGTGGAACTCAAAGGTAGGGAAGCAGCAAATCAGGTCTAGACTGTCCCCCCGTCTGACGGGCGCTCCGCCGGAGCCGGACTATGTCCCGGGGAGTCCTCCTC
The DNA here is from genome assembly GCF_964261635.1 of Lissotriton helveticus. Taxonomy (NCBI): domain Eukaryota; kingdom Metazoa; phylum Chordata; class Amphibia; order Caudata; family Salamandridae; genus Lissotriton; species Lissotriton helveticus. The sequence goes on along the minus strand of NC_136068.1, from coordinate 868,611,865 downwards.
CTCCATGTCCACGAGAGTGAGTCCCAGGACCATCCCCTCCCACGCCCTGGCTCTCTCCAGTGCTGTGTCGTTGCCTGCCCTGAGCGCGGCCCGCAGGCGAACCTCACCCTCGCATCTAGCCCATTTATGCAGTTCGGACCTCCAGCGCCCTATCACAGGGCCCCGGGACGCCTTCCACTGGGACGTGATGGCTCGCTTCGCCAGGATGAGCCCCAAGTCCAGAAACTTGCTAGTGACTTTGTTTTTTGAAGTGTGTGGGAACCAGTGTAGTATGCAATGCACCATGGTGAGTTGCAGGTCCCTTTCCGTCACTTCCCCCAGAACCTCCACTACTTCCTCCCAAAAGGGCCCCAGCTCGGGACATGACCAGAACATGTGTTTGAAGTCGGCGGGATCTGCCGGGCAACGGGGGCAGGATGCCGGGTGGGCCGGGAAGTATGTATGCAATTTATCAGGGGTCAGGTAGGCCCTATGCAGGACATAAAAGTGCACCAGCTGGAACCTTGCGTTGCGTGTGCTATTTCGGGCCCCCTCCAGTATTCCCTTCCATGCCTCCTCGGGGATCACCGTCGTCAAATCAGCCTCCCATTTCGCCTTCAAGGCCAGCAGTGGAGCGACGGATTCCGAGACCATGCGCCGAGACAGGCACGTGACAGCCTTGACCGTCCCCGTCATCATCACGATGTACTGGAAGCCCAGAGACAATGGTGGCTCCGACATGCCCGTTCCCCAGTGTCTGCGGATCGCCGCCGTTAGGGCCGCATGAAGGAGGAAGTCCCCGCCCGCCAACCCAAAGCGGTCCTGGAGGAGATCAAAGGGTAACATCGCCCCGTCTTCGTACAGGTCACCCATGGATGACAGCCCCTGCTGATCCCAACCCTCTAGCCCGCGCCACGAGCCCCCGTGCGGAAGTGCCCCGCAGAGTCCAAGAGGGATCTCAGGTGCGTACGGAATCGCAATACCGCATCTCCGGCGATATCTGTTCCAGCATTTTCCTGCCGTCGCAAACTCCTGAGTGAGGTGGAAATCCCCCATCGGTAGTCCCAGGACGGTCCGCGACAGCACCTGGACCGGACCCGCCGGTTCTCCCGATCCGTCTGTCCCTCTCCTGGCTCGTGCTACCCATTGCGTCAGCCACTGCAGCTGCGCCGCCAAGTAGTAGAGCTCGTAGTCCGGTACTGCCAGTCCACCATCCGCTCTAGGGCGGAGAAGTGTGGCGTGGGCCACCCTGCGCCTGCCTGCCCCCCACAAAAAGCCGATGACCATCGATCGCAGCCGCCGAAAGTAGCTCGCCGGGATCCAGATCGGGAGGGTCCCGAAGAAGTAAAGCAATCGCGGTAAGGTCACCATCTTGAGCAGCGCCACCCTCCCCATGAGTGATAACGGGAGCGTGCCCCAAAAGTCGAAGTTCCCTTTAGCATGCCTGATCGCCGACCCGACGTTCCCCTCAAGGATATCGGCCCTGTCGTGGAAGATCGTGGTGCCAAGGTACCGTAGGCCTCTCTCTACCCAAGTCACGCCCTCCGTTTCCTGCGGGCACTCTCCCCGCGGGCGGGTCGGGAATAGGTGGGACTTCGCCCAGTTCACACGGAGACCGGAGACACTGCTCAGCGATTGCAGGAGAGTCTTAGCACCACGCAGGGAGTCCGCCAGGAACATCAGCAGATCATCTGCGTATAATGCGATGTGGTGTACTTGGCCATAGACGTCCAGTCCCTGATACGCCCGGCCCAGCCGGGCTCGTGCTGCAAGGGGTTCGACAGCCAAGGCAAATAGTAAGGGGGAAAGAGGGCATCCCTGACGGGTGCCCCTGCCCACCCTGCACATCTCAGAGATAACCCTCCCTGTCCTGACTCTCGCCGTCGCGTTTTGGTAGAGCAGTTTCGTCCAATCTACGAAGCCTTCACCAAGGCCCAACGCTCGTAATACATGGAATAAGTAAGGCCATTCCAAGCTGTCAAATGCCTTCTCCATATCAACAGCAAACACCACCGCCTCGTCACCGTCATAAGTGTCGGCCTCCAGTATATGCAAGAGTCGCCGCACATTAAGCGCCGTATTGCGGGCCGGGATGAAGCCCGACTGGTCCGCATGTAAAGCAAACCACATTCACTGGATGATGTCATGAATGATCTAATATGTGACATCATCAGCAGTGGATTGCGGGTGCGCGAAATATAGTTAGTACAACTAACTATATAGGAGCAATTTCAATGGTTTTGTATGAGTAAAATGTCCAGCTAACTATAACACCACTAAAACTTATAGTTTTTTGAGTGAATATATATATATATATATATATATAAATATATATATATATATATATATATATATGTGGTAATTTTTGTTAAATCTGTTAAATACTTGCTATAATATGTCTGACAATTGGTTCTGTACTTAATTACTAGATTGTGAGAGGTGTTGGCATCACACGGGGTTATAAGGTGATTCTTCGTTTTTCTGTAGTTTTGGTAAATAACTTTCTGGTTTTAATTATCTCCAAACAGATACGGGATATCCTTTCTGGCAGGGCTCAGTATTGTGGATCATGTGGGGCATTGGATTGTTACAATAGTGCAATGATTGGAGCCACTAGAGTTAGAAGCAGTCTGCTTTCTAGCTTCATGCGCGTTTATGCTGTAACATCGCGATATCCTGAATAACCAGGTGCCTTGTAGTCCGTTGTCTCTTTTAACTACGGAGACAACACGGGCTACGTTAAAAACAGGTGGCCCAGCTCCGGACATACTCAGTGTGGAGTTGGTGAACAGAAAAGCTATTCTGTACAGAGGATCAGCCCTAAGGTATTATGTTATTGCTGATGCTACGTGTCCGGGCCTTACTTGTTAGCTGTATTTATAATCTTTAATGGGCGCGTTGAGAGTGACTATGTTAAATCTTTGCCCTAGGATCGATCAGATTGGATTAAATTGCCGACAAAGTCCGTAGTTTCGGCGTTCCTTTATGGAAGGTAAGCCCGAGCTTTACGGTTGCTCTAACATAAAATCTGTTTTCATAGCTGATGGCTTAGTGATTGTTGGATTCACTTCTTTGTAGTTTGAGCAAAAAAGCCACCTGGAAGAGAATTGAGTTCTCCATAATTTTCATACTTAGACTGCGAATGTATGTATCTTGCCCTTTACACATATGGCCACTCTTTGGGATTGGTTACTGCATGGAGGTGGATATAGAGGACTCTGCCCAGAGATCACGGGTTCTTGTCCATGGTTTTAAATTGAGGTTATAATATTTTACTTCTTTGTGCACAAATTAGGGTGTTCATGATATATATATATATATTTTTTTTAAACTTTATTTATGCCACTCACCTTGAGAAGAGACACTTGATTTTGTAAAATAGTTTCATAGGTATAAACGTGCATAGTATTTTAGAATGTTATCCCTGAAGATGTATATAGAATGTAAAGATATCTGATTTTCTTAGGTATGAAGTATATTTGCCCTGAAAGTCCTGATGAGGCCTGGATTGATAAGAGGTTGAAACGCGTCGACACAGTTTTGTTGAAGGCATCAATACAAAAAAAAGTTTGTTTGACTTGGATGATGAAATAAGAATTAATAAGGAGTGCTAGATGGAGAGAGGTTAAAAGTTTTTAACCTTGGACACTCTGTTTGTTTTGTTTTTGTGATCTGAAAATAAGGAATGTTTTTGGATAAACTGTAGATAAACATCCTTTTTGAAAATAAGTTGGGCGAAAGAACCCCAAGTTTGGTTTAAAGAAAATTGTATATATGTGTAAATGTACAACTCCTGTTTGTTTTTGTATATATGTTCAAATTGTGTATATCTATGTTAAATGTGAGAGACTAGTACTTTATGGAGAAACATGGTTTAATTAAAAGAAATAGTTAAACCATATACATGGAAATTATTTGTGTTTAATTGGCTGGCTAGTTGGAGAAACTCTATACATAAAATCGTTTTTGATTAAGTTCTGTGTAAAATGATCAATCCAAGAATGGATAATTATTAGTATCCACTCCTAAAATTAGATGGACATGTAATAATTCCGTAGGCTTTATTTTCTTTTTTGATTGTATTACATACCCAGAGGCCTATGGGTTAATTGGGTTGCCCCTGTAGTATACACCTGGCACTGGACCCAGCAAGAGAGTCCCTATCTATGGGTTTCTCCCTACCTACTAGCGTCCCTGCCCTGTCATTTTCTCCCTCCTGCTCAAACTCTCCAGGGCCACTGCCCTCTGGGGGTGCTGGTTGGGACCCTCCCTTTAAGGGATCTCACTGGTCTCGGGGCCCTCCTTCCCAGACTCCTCCCCATTCGCCGACTTTGGGATGTCCAACAGGCCAACAATACCTCCTGCAGTTCCGCTTTCTGGGCAGACCTCTTGACCTGACACCCAAGATCCTGACAATCAATCAATCAATCAATCAAGGCATTTGTATAGCGTGCTACTCACCCGGAAGGGTCTCAAGGCGCTGGAGGAGAGGGGTACGTCACTGCTCGAACAGCCAGGTCTTGAGCTGCTTCCTGAAGGAGAGATGGTCTTGGGTCAGCCGAAGGTGGATGGGGAGGGAGTTCCAAGTCTTGGCTGCCAGGTAGGAGAAGGATCTTCCACCGGCGGTGGCTCTGCGGATGCGTGGTATGGCGGCGAGGGCGTGGCTGGTCGATCGTAGCTGGCGGGTGGGCGTGTAGAAGGTCAGGCGGTCGTTGAGGTACTTGGGGCCCAGGTCGTGGAGAGCCTTGTGTGCGTGGGTGAGGAGCCTGAATGTGATTCTCTTGCTGACGGGAAGCCAGTGCAGGTCTCTCAGGTGGCCGGAGATGTGGCTGTGTCGGGGGATGTCCAGGATGAGTCGTGCGGAGGCGTTCTGGATGCGTTGGAGTCTTTTTTGAAGTTTGGCTGTGGTTCCGGCATAGAGGGTGTTCCCGTAGTCCAGTCGGCTGTTGACGAGTGCCTGGGTGACGGTCTTCCTGGTTTCGGTGGGGATCCATCGGAAGATCTTGCGGAGCATGCACAGGGTGTTGAAGCACGATGAGAAGACGGCGTTGACTTGTCTGGTCATCGAAAGGGAGGAGTCCAGGATGAAGCCCAGGTTGCGTGCCTGGTCCGTTGGCTTGGGAGTGGTGCCCAGGGCAGGGGGCCACCAGGAGTCGTCCCAGGCGGAGGGCGATGATCCCAGGATGAGGACTTCCGTCTTGTCTGAGTTCAGTTTCAGGCGTCTTTTATCCCTTCGTGTAGGCTGGCTCTGGCGGTGGAGGGGTCGCTGGTGAGGGAGAGGATCAGCTGGTATCATCGGCGTAGGAGATGATGTTGAGGTTGTGCTGGCGTGTGATGGCTGCGAGGGGGCTCATGTAGACGTTGAAGAGGGTTGGGGTGAGTGATGATCCTTGTGGTACGCCGCAGATGACTTCGGTGGCCTCGGATCTGAACGGGGGGAGGCGGACTCTCTGGGTTCTTCCGGCGAGGAATGAGATGATACAATCCAGTGCCTTCTCTTGGATTCCGATGTTGCTGAGGCGCTGCACTAGGGTGCGGTGGCAGACAGTGTCGAACGCTGCAGAGAGGTCCAGGAGGATGAGGTCCGCTGTTTCCCCGTTGTCGAGCAGGGATCTGATGTCATCGATGGCTGCGATCAGGGCGGTCTCGGTGCTGTGGTTGGCTCGGAAACCGGACTGCGAGGGGTCGAGGGATCCGTTCGTCTCGAGGAAGGCGGCGAGCTGTTTGTTGACGGGCTTCTCGATGACTTTGGCAGGAAAAGGGAGGAGCGAGATGGGGCGGAATTCTTGAGGTCGTTGGGGTCCGCTGTTGGCTCTTTCAGGAGGGCGCTGAGCTCGGCGTGCTTCCAGCTCTCCGGGAAGGTGGCGGTGCGGAAGGGGGTGTTGATGATGTCCCGGAGATGGGGTGCGATGATGGCGTCGGCCTTGTTGAAGACGTGGTGGGGGCAGGGGTCGGTTGGAGATCCGGAGTGGATGGTGTTCATCGTGCGGGTGGTGTCTTCGGTGCTGACCAGGGTCCAGTTGCAGAGGGTGGTGGTGGCGGGCGTTGGTTCGGTGGTTGGGTGCGTGGTCTGTGCGCCGAAGCTGCTGTGTATGTCGGTGTTGGACCTGGCCCTTTTGGCAGGTTCACCCCGAAACTTTTTGCTTTTTCCTAGCCTGTTTCTGGGACCTGGTGTTGGTGATTTTAGGCCTCTGCGCACTTTGTCACTGTGGTACAGTGTAAAGTGCGTGAGCTCTCTGTGTATGTATGGTGAGTGACCTGCCCTCCCATAGGAATGAATGGGGAATATGTATGCCCATGGTAGTTCCTGATGTGTGGGGAGTGCAGGGTCGAGTTTGATATGTGCGAACTCGTGAGATTGAATGCTGCGTAATGGTGTATGAGGCATAACTGTCTAGTCTAGAAGTGCCACTTTGAGAAGTTGGCATATTTGTGTAATTTGTGCCTGGCGTGTGATTGGCTGGTGAGCCTGGCCCAGAGTGCCTGGGCCTGCTTGTGGATTGACTGTCTGGATTGAGGGTGACAGGGGCTGCAGAGCCCCAGGAGGTTGTCTGAGTCAGCCCGTGGATGAAAGGCAGCATCTGCTGCCAAGGAAGTGGGTGGAGATAGTACCTGAGAGTGAATGAGGCTGTGCCTGCCTGCCACAATGCTGGCTCCACCTCCCCGCTGGGCGACTGTCACCTCTGTCCCTGATACTGAAAGGACTTCCCTATAACCAGTTCTAGCTGGTTCTCACACTGCCTGCACAAAGACTTCAAAGACTTTTCTGTGTATAAGAAGGGGCTGTGTCCCCTTCCAAAATGTTCTTGTTTTTTTGGACTTGAATCTGCCAGGGGCGTGCTGCTGCTTGGGCCCAGGGGAATCCCTGGGCCCTGCCCAGCCCCTGGACATCTGATGGACTTTCCTGGACTCCTGGGGGACCCCTCTGCCTTGCTTGGGCTGATGGGGGGACTTGGCTTTGCCCCCTGGGAATCTCTGGGACCTTTGCAGCATCGAGAAGCTGCATTTTCCTGCAGAGAGCGCTTGATTTGTATTTCTAGCGCCTGGAAGCGCTGTGCTTCCCCCTGAGCGCCTGGGAGCGCTCTGCCTGCTCTCCTAGCGCTTGGGAGCGCTTTTTGCTTTAGGGGAGCGTTTTCCGCCCCGCATTTTGCGTGGGGAATTGCAGGTGCCACCCTGCTTGGTGCCCGATATCGCATTTTTTTTATTCATGGGTGCCACCCCATTTATGTGATTGCCTAACGGGTGCTCACCACGTTTCTATTCTTATTTGGCCAACTGAGGGTGCCCACCCCTCGTTTTGCCACTTTTCATCACCGCGCCGCGACCAGGAAGTCAGGCACCGGAGTGCCTGATGTGGGGCGGGACTTCCGGTTCCCAAAGGAAGTCCCGCCCGCTGCCGCGCTCTGATTGGCCAGTCCGGCCGGCTGAGGAGAGAGAGGGCGTGCGGCCGAGGAGAAGAGGCGGAGAGTGGTAATGGCCGCCCGGAGCTTCCGTAATCTGGAGGTACCCCCGGGAAGAGAGGAGGAAGCGTGGCCTGCTGCTGGGGCTCCTGTGTGCTGAGGGAGCCCCAGGGAGAGAGAGAAGACCGGCTCGCTGACCCGGTGAGTGGCTGAGAAGGGGAGAGGGGCGTCGGGGCACATTACCGGTGCCCGCCCCTCCCTTCGAGTGCGAGGCTCGTGTAGACTCTTTTGTTGAAGAGCCGATCCCGCCCCAGCGAGGCCGCATTCTTGTTTGACCCGCGAGGGTCTCGGGGGCATTTGTGTAGAGCCACGGAGGCTCAGAGGGGGCATATCTGTTTTCGCTCCCCGTGGGAGCAGAAGAAGCCGAGGGGTGCCGGTTGAGAGGCACAGAGTCAGGGCGGGCCCGATTGGCAGCGGGTCGCCCCAACGTTGTAGAGCCCTGAGAAGGCTTTGAGGGGGCATTTCTTTGTGTAGAGCCCCGAGGCTCCCTGCCCACATTATTGTTTCACGAGCCCAGCGAGGCTCAAGGGGGCACAGTTGTTTTCAGAGCCTGTGTGGCTCCAACGTTTGACCAGTGATTTTAGAGCCTATGTGGCTCCAACGTTTGGGGCATGTGATATGCCCAGAGCCTGTGTGGCTCCAGCAGTGGGCGCAGTTTGCGTCTAAGGGCCAGTGAGGACCCTGTGGACGTTTTGATTCCCAGCTGCCCAGCAATTAGTGGGCAGCTGCACCGTTTAGGTCTTGGAGTGTTCCCAGGTGCCCAGCAAGTAGTGGGCACCTGCCACGTTTAGGCCCCTGACATTGAGACACAGGGCGTCCTAGCCCCAACAAGGCCAGTTGGCCTAGGGACTGCCACAGGTGGTGGCTCATGTAGGTTTCGGCGCAATTGCGTGGTTTTTTCTTGCACCTCTGAATGTTTTTAGGCATTATGTGATTTTTGCGCTATTGTATTGTTCTGGCACCTCTGAATGTTTTTAGGCATCATGTGTCTTCCTTTTCCCTGCGCTGCACCTCTGAATGTTTTAGGTATCATGTGTCTTCTTGCGCTGCACCTCTGAATGTGTTTTATTGCATCATGTGCTTTGTTCTGAACACCGCTGAATGTGTAGGTCTATGCATCATGTGTTTCCCTTGTCTGGCACCTCTGAATGTTTTTAGGCATCATGTGTTTCCCTTTACTACACAGTTGAATGTGTTTTCATGCATCATGTGTAATGTGTTGTGCTTATACCCCTAAATGCTGTGTGATACTTAGCTGGTTGTTCTTTCTAGTACAGGTGGTCCTAGTAAGGTCCTAGTCCCCTGCGTGACATTCTCCTAAGGTGTTTAGGGTTGCGTAGGTGGTACTTACCTGTTCCCAGTAGTTACTGGATGTGATTTATAACTGTTATTCTATATCCTTTTATTCTAATTTCTGACAGTATTCCTATTTCTAAAAGTGTTGATTCTGACAGTGGCCTATGTGGCCCTGTCCTGTAAATAAACCCTTATGAATATTGCCCGTGCCAGTTGGCACAATGTACATGTGTGATTTCTATCTGATGTGTTTTGACAATACAAAAGTTATTTTAATATAACCTTGTGTGGAGTTCCTTTTGTGGTGTGCCTAGGATGTTGTTGCTGTTGTGTGCTGGCGCAAATGCTTTACACATTGCCTCCGAGTTTAGCCTCACTGCTCGTGCCAAGCTACCAAGGGGGTGAGCAGGGGTTATCTTGGCGTGTGACTCCCTCGCCCTGACTAGAATGGTGGTTTCTGCCTGGCTTTGGCGTCAGCCTTAGCCTACCAGAAATAGCCAGTTCTAACATTGTTGGTCAGCGGTGTGGATTTGGACTTGTGTTTGCGCAGTGCCACAGCGACAGCTGGCTACATTACAAAACTCTGCATCTTTTTAGATAGTCACATGTTTGGGATTATTGTTATTGATTTTGTTTTTCCTCAAGACTGTCATTTTCAGATGGTGTATCTGCGCTTTATGTTTAATGGCAGATGAGAGAAAATGACAGGCGGGACGCCAGTAGAGGGGGAGGTTCCCATAGATTAGGAATCCCTTGCTGGGTCCAGTGTCCAATCCCTATCCCTGTCCCTGTGTGGGTAGATGCAAGTGAGGGAGTGTGGAGGAGAAATGGCTTGCTTGGGAGGGTGATTATCGCCTGAGTGTAGTGTGTGTGTCTGGATTCCCCAGTATGGCAGGATCCAGTGGTGGCAGCTTAAATGTGTCCAGTGCGTGAAGTCCCATTCCCAGTTCCCAGAGTATGGTGCCTGGTGCTCAGTAAGAGGGGTACAGGTTGAGAGTCAGGGGCAGTGAGGAACTGTCTCACCAGTCTGGAGGGGGAGTGTGTGGATGAGTGGTGTGTTGAACTGGAGGAGTTGGTGTGAGTTTTTTTTAAAGGAGCTTGTACTGGAAGTGTACCTCTGGTGGTGTGCAGGAGGTCCTGCAGAGGCTCTTGATAAGAAGGTGGATTTCTGGCGGTGTGCTAGAGGTCTTGCAGAGGCTTAAGGGAGTGATTCTAAAAGTAGTGGCTTGTGTGTCTGATGATCCTGTGTAGGTGAAGAGGTTCATGGGTAGCCCAGCTAGGTCCCATTAGGATGGTAGGGGTGTAGGGGCTCACATCCTGTCTCAGTGGAGGCGGAGTGAGTGTGGGACGGTGTGTCCCACGTTGGCCCGAAACCCTGTCTCTGGGCCTGGAGGGTTCCCCCGGGAGCGCCAGGTCAGGGGCCTAGGCTGTACTTACAGGTCATTTGAGGAAGATCTTCCTGTGTCTAGAGGACGGGGATTGTCTGTAACCAGAACTCCGGCGGTCCTGGTGTTTGGCTTTCAGGGGTACCGCTCCAAGGTGGGAGGGTGCAGAACTCTGGAAGGAGGTGCAGAGGGACGGTGTCCTTACTTCTGACCCCGGTGCAACCTGAGGGTTTAGATCCTAGTTTGGGAGATTAGGAAGCTTTTAGGTCAAGAAGGAATCTCTGCCGAGGTAGATCAGCTGAAGAGATTGAGGGGGCTGCCCTTGCTGTGTGTTCTGGGGCCCACCTGCAGTTTGTTGTTTCCACTAAGGTAGAGGAAAGGGGGCTTTGCTGTGTGCTGTGTCCCCCCACCTGCTTGAAGAGGAACTGTGCTGTGTGCTTTGTACCTCAGAAGTGAAATAGTTTCCAGGTGGTAGACCAGTGATGGAGTGAGGTTCTGATCTGGTGGGAGAATTGTGTTCTGGTGAGTGCTTCCCTGTGAGGGTGCGGAAACTCAGAAGTAGAGGTAGGGTGGGGCATGCTTGCCCGTGACCTCTGGTCAGCCTGAGGGTGTGGACCCTAGGTTGTTGGATCAGTGGTAGTTGTAGCTACCCTGAGAGAGAGAGTGGAGAGTGGCTATTATGTGCAAGGGTTACTGCCCCCCACTCTGTGGTTTGGACAGGACCTGTGATATTTGGATGGCCTAGGGCCTGGTCTTGGCCGTGGAGGACTAGAGTACCAGTGGGGTATCCTAGTTGTGACAGAGAGTTCTTTTGAGAGAAATCTATGTGGGTTCAGAGTGGCGAAAAACTGGAGGGTGTCCCTGCCGTGTGGGCCCGTGTCCGTGTTTTGTCGCCCAAAGCAAGGAAGCCCATCAGTGGAGTGATTGGTCTACCCTGCGTTTTGGCTGGAAGAGGGTTGTGTTGGACCTGGCCCTTTTGGCAGGTTCACCCCGAAACTTTTTGCTTTTTCCTAGCCTGTTTCTGGGACCTGGTGTTGGTGATTTTAGGCCTCTGCGCACTTTGTCACTGTGGTACAGTGTAAAGTGCGTGAGCTCTCTGTGTATGTATGGTGAGTGACCTGCCCTCCCATAGGAATGAATGGGCAATATGTATGCCCATGGTAGTTCCTGATGTGTGGGGAGTGCAGGGTCGAGTTTGATATGTGCGAACTCGTGAGATTGAATGCTGCGTAATGGTGTATGAGGCATGACTGTGTCTTGTCTAGAAGTGCCACTTTGAGAAGTTGGCATATTTGTGTAATTTGTGCCTGGCGTGTGATTGGCTGGTGAGCCTGGCCCAGAGTGCCTGGGCCTGCTTGTGGATTGACTGTCTGGATTGAGGGTGACAGGGGCTGCAGAGCCCCAGGAGGTTGTCTGAGTCAGCCCGTGGATGAAAGGCAGCATCTGCTGCCAAGGAAGTGGGTGGAGATAGCACCTGAGAGTGAATGAGGCTGTGCCTGCCTGCCACAATGCTGGCTTCACCTCCCCGCTGGGCGACTGTCACCTCTGTCCCTGAAACTGAAAGGACTTCCCTATAACCAGTTCTAGCTGGTTCTCACACTGCCTGCACAAAGACTTCAAAGACTTTTCTGTGTATAAGAAGGGGCTGTGTCCCCTTCCAAAATGTTCTTGTTTTTTTGGACTTGAGTCTGCCAGGGGCGTGCTGCTGCTTGGGCCCAGGGAAATCCCTGGGCCCTGCCCAGCCCCATGACATCTGATGGACTTTCCTGGACTCCTGGGGGACCCCTCTGCCTTGCTTGGGCTGATGGGGGGACTTGGCTTTGCCCCCTGGGAATCTCTGGGACCTTTGCAGCATGGAGAAGCTGCATTTTCCTGCAGAGAGCGCTTGATTTGTATTTCTAGCGCCTGGAAGCGCTGTGCTTCCCCCTGAGCGCCTGAGAGCGCTCTGCCTGCTTTCCTTGCGCTTGGGAGTGCTTTTTGCTTTAGGGGAGCGTTTCCCCCCCCCGCATTTTGCGTGGGGAATTGCAGGTGCCACCCTGCTTGGTGCCCGATATTGTATTATTTTTATTCATGGGTGCCACCCCATTTATGTGATTGCCTAATGGGTGCTCACCCCGTTTCTATTCTTATTTAGCCAACCGAGGGTGCCCACCCCTCGTTTTGCCACTTTTCATCACCGCCGCAGCCCTCGCGCCGCGACCAGGAAGTCAGGCACCGGAGTGCCTGATGTGGGGCGGGACTTCCGGTTCCCGGAGGAAGTCCCGCCCGCTGCCGCGCTCTGATTGGCCAGTCCGGCCGGCTCAGGAGAGAGAGGGCGTGCGGCCCAGGAGAAGAGGCGGAGAGTGTTAATGGCCGCCCGGAGCTCCCGTGATCTGGAGGGAGCCCCGGGAAGAGAGGAGGAAGCGTGGCCTGCTGCTGGGGCTCCCGTGTGCTGAGGGAGCCCCAGGGAGAGAGAGAAGACCGGCGCACTGACCCGGTGAGTGGCTGAGAAGGGGAGAGGGGCGTCGGGGCACATTGCCGCTGCCCACCCTCCCCTCAAGTGCGAGGCTCGTGTAGGCTCTTTTGTTGAAGAGCCGATCCCGCCCCAGCGAGGCCGCATTCTTGTTTGACCCGCGAGGGTCTCGGGGGCATTTGTGTAGAGCCACGGAGGCTCAGAGGGGGCATATCTGTTTTCGCTCCCTGTGGGAGCAGAAGAAGCCGAGGGGTGCCGGTTGAGAGGCACAGAGTCAGGGCGGCCCCGATTGGCAGCGGGTCGCCCCAACGTTGTAGAGCCCTGAGAAGGCTCTGAGGGGGCATTTCTTTGTGTAGAGCCCCGAGGCTCCCTGCCCACATTATTGTTTCACGAGCCCAGCGAGGCTCAAGGGGGCACAGTTGTTTTCAGAGCCTGTGTGGCTCCATTGTTTGACCAGTGTTTTTAGAGCCTATGTGGCTCCAACGTTTGGGGCATGTGATATGCCCAGAGCCTGTGTGGCTCCAGCAGTGGGCGCAGTTTGCGTCTAAGGGCCAGTGAGGACCCTGTTGACGTTTTGATTCCCAGCTGCCCAGTAATAAGTGGGCAGCTGTACCGTTTAGGTCTTGGAGTGTTCCCAGGTGCCCAGCAAGTAGTGGGCACCTGCCAAGTTTAGGCCCCTGACATTGAGACACAGGGCGTCCTAGCCCCAACAAGGCCAGTTGGCCTATGGACTGCCACAGGTGGTTGCTTATGTAGGTTTTGGTGCAATTGTGTGGTTTTTCCTTGCACCTCTGAATGTTTTTAGGCATCATGTGATTTTTGCGCTATTGTATTGTTCTGGCACCTCTGAATGTTTTTAGGCATCATGTGTCTTCCTTTTCCCTGCGCTGCACCTCTGAATGTTTTAGGCATCATGTGTCTTCTTGCGCTGCACCTCTGAATGTGTTTTATTGCATCATGTGCTTTGTTCTGAACACCGCTGAATATGTAGGTTTATGCATCATGTGTTTCCCTTGTCTGGCACCTCTGAATGTTTTTAGGCATCATGTGTTTCCCTTTACTACACCGTTGAATGTGTTTTCATGCATCATGTGTAATGTGTTGTGCTTATACCCCTAAATGCTGTGTGATACTTAGGTGGTTGTTCTTTCTAGTACATGTGGTCCTAGTAAGGTCCTAGTCCCCTGCGTGACATTCTCCTAAGGTGTTTAGGGTTGCGTAGGTGGTACTTACCTGTTCCCACTAGTTACTGGATGTGATTTATAACTGTTATTCTATATCCTTTTATTCTAATTTCTGACAGTATTCCTATTTCTAAAAGTGTTTATTCTGACAGTGGCCTATGTGGCCCTGTCCTGTAAATAATCCCTTATGAATATTGCCCATGCCAGTTGGCACAATGTACATGTGTGATTTCTATCTGATGTGTTTTGACAATACAAAAGTTAATTTAATATAACCTTGTGTGGAGTTCCTTTTGTGGTGTGCCTAGGATGTTGTTGCTGTTGTGTGCTGGCGCAAATGCTTTACACATTGCCTCCGAGTTTAGCCTCACTGCTCGTGCCAAGCTACCAAGGGGGTGAGCAGGGGCTATCTTGGCGTGTGACTCCTTCGCCCTGACGAGAATGGTGGTTTCTGCCTGGCTTTGGCGTCAGCCTTAGCCTGCCAGAAATAGCCAGTTCTAACAGTCGGCGATCTTGCGGTGGCAGAACGAGGTGAGTGAGTTGCAGAGGTCTTGCGAGGGGGTGATGTCGTTGTTCCCGGCGCTGGGGTTGGAGAACTCTTTGACGATGCTGAAGAGTTCCTTGCTGTTGTGGGTGTTGTTGTCCAGTCGTTCTTTGAGTGCTGTCTTCTTGGTGGCGTGGATCAGCTGGTGGTGCTTGCGGGTGGCGTGCTTGAGGGCGGTCCTGTTGTCTGAGGTCTGGTCGTGGCGCCAGGCTTTCTCGAGGGTGCGGCAGTTCTTCTTGGAGTCCTTGAGTTCGTCGGTGAACCAGGGGGTTTTCTTGCTGCCGGGTCTGCTGGGAGGGTTCTTTAATGCTGCGAGGTCATCGGCGCAGGCAGTCAGCCACTGTGTGAGGTTGCTGGCAGCTCTGTTGGGGTCCTTGGGCTGGTGGGAGGGTTCTGGCTGGGGGAGGTGGTGAGCTGTTCGGCGGTGATCTTGCTCCAGCTCCGGCGAGGAACCTGTTGCGGGTGATGGTGGGTCGTGGTTCTTCTGAAGCTGAAGTGGACGCAGCTGTGGTCAGTCCAATGAAGTTCGGTGGAGTGGCTGAAGGAGATGTGCTTGCTGGATGAGAAGACGGTGTCAAACGCGTGGCCGGCGTAGTGGGTGGGGGTGTTCACCAGTTGCTTGAGTCCGAGGTTGGCGAGGTTGTCCAGCAGGGTGGTGGTGTTGCTGTCATTTTTATTCTCCAGGTGGAAGTTGAGGTCCCCTAGGAGGATGTAGTCAGCGGAGGGGAGGGCGTGCGGGCTGATGAAGTCTGCAATGTCTTCACTGAATTGTGTGCATGGTCCCGGGGGTCTGTAGATGAGGGTGCCTCTGAGGGTCGTCTTGGGGTCGGTGTGTATCTGGAAGTGGAGGTGTTCGGCGGCGGTGAAGGTGTCGTCGGAGTTGGTAGAGATGCGGATGGTGTTCTTGTGTACGATGGCGATGCCTTCTCCCGTCTGGTTGACGCGGTCCCTACGGGTGATCTTGTATCCGTCCGGGATGGCTATGGCGATGTCAGGTGCTGAGGAGGCGTTCATCCAGGTTTCTGTGAGGAAGGCGACGTCTGGTGCTGTTGTGTCGAGGAGGTTCCAGAGTTCGACGGCGTGCCTGTGGACGGAGCGGGTGTTGACCAGGATGCACTTGAGGTGGTTGTTGCTGGGGCTCGGCTTGGCGGGAGCGGTGCAGGTCCAGACGCAGGTGAACTTGCAGGCTTTGCAGGTGAAGGGTCCGTGGGTGCGTTTCGGGGTGGCTCGGTAGCAGGCGGGGTTCAGGCCGGTGTTGAGTGCGTGGAGGGTGGTGGCATCGTAGGTCCGTCATGTGGGCTGGCATCTTCGGGGGCCAGGGGTCCTGGCGCTGGGCGCGGTCTCCATTTAAGGCGCAGTGGGAGGGAGGGGCAGCTGGGAGGCGGGAGCGGGGTGGACACAGAAGAAAAGGGGGCGGGCCGCGATGTCACGGCAGCGGGGAGCGGGGGCCACACCAGGGGGGTCAGCGAAACAGAGGCAAAATACAACAAGATACAGAGTACAACAGAGGCAAGAGCAAGCAATAACAGGGCACAGGAGGGAAAAAAATACGGCAAAAAACAGCACTACGAGCAGCAGCGAGGGGGCACAGACACAGCTGGAGGGCCGTGCGGCGTGGGCGTGTCCTGAGGACAGGTCCTCTTTAGGTCCTTCACAGTATATTTACGTAACCTCTTGACATTAAATACACTTTTTGTCACAATAACTGATGGATCACTGAGGTGCGACATTACTGACACTTTAGGTGTGTCACCAAAATTTTAGAAGAGCAGAACACACAATTCAAAAATCACACTCATAGGAGAAAAAATTATCAGGAAAAATAATCTCCAAACATGTGATTATCTAAATGCAGAGTTTGTATTGCAACCAGTTGTCACTGTGGTATTGCGAAAACACCAGTCCTATCCTCACTGCTGACAACCAATGTTAGAAATGGGATTTCTGGTTGGCTAGGGCATGCACCAAAGCCATGCAGAAACCACTCCTTTGGTCAGGGAAAGGGAGTTACACGCCGAAGATAATCCCTGCTCACACCCTTGGTAGCTTGGCACGAGCAGTCAGGCTTATCCCAGAGCCAATGTGTAAAGCATTTGCGCAACATACACACACACAGCAGCAACACACTAGGCACATCACAAAAGAGACTCCACACAAGGTTGTATAAAAATATAGCCTTTGTATTATCCAAAACACATTAGAATCATAATCACACTCATACACTGTGCCAACTGGCACCAGGCCATATTTTACAGGGAATTATATACATGACAGGGCCAATCGGGCCACTGTCAGAACATTTAGAAAGCACAAATAGCAAATATAAACACAATCAGTAACTACTGTCAAAATACTATACTCAGCATTATCCCTATTAACATAAACGCATTATGTCTGCATCACATTAGGTATAAACACATTATGCATAGCTCACATTTAGGAGTGCACCGTAGTAACACTAACCCGATGCATACACCACCTTCAGCATAACCACATTAGGGCCTGGCGGCCTTCCAGTACCCACAAGCGACCCCCCGGCTAACTGACCTTCCTGGGGGCCTCAATGCCCCCTGTCCCAAATGTCGGGGCATCAAATTATGGGACCTTCCAAGTCACCCTCTGGCTGCCTTGGCAGCGAAAACACTGTGCGCTGTGCACTGGGGGCGAAGGGATGTCTCTCACCTATTTATTTATTTATTTATTTAATAAATTTATATTGCGCACAGCTACCCGTAAAGGGTTTCCCGGCGCCAGGGACAGACAAGAGAAAAAAGACAGGCAATTGCTGAGAAGGAAAAGAACAAGAGCAGTGACCAGACTAAAACAGAAAAGTTTTCAATTTCTTACGAAAAGCAAAAAGGTTGGTCTCTGTTTGTAGCGCCAACGGAAGAGCATTCCACATCTTCGGCCCCAAGTGAGCGAATGAGCGACCTCCCATTTTTGCCAATCGGATTCTTGGAATTACAAAATTGGCTTTATTTGATGACCTGAGAGGGCGACTGGGCTGATATGGCTGAACAAGATTGTGCAGGTAAGTGGGGGCAGAACCCTGACGAATCTTAAACAGGAGACACAAGGTTTTGAAAGCCACACGATCAGGGATTTTTAACCAATGAAGGTCACACAGGGCTTGCGTTGCAGACATTCTCCGTGGAATATTGCACAAAAGACGGGCAGCCGAGTTCTGTACAACCTGGAGTATATTCATTGTGGCTTTATCGGCTCCTAGATAAAGCACGTTGCCGTAGTCGATACGGGACATTACAAGGGCCTGAACAACAGTTCTTCGGGTAGACTCAGGCAACATCCATAGGATCTTCTGCAACCTACCGTGACATTGCAATAAATGCCCCCGTCATTGCAGCTTCCCCCACTCTTGCGGTGCAGCTGGGGGAATGTGGCCTCGGCACCAATCGTGCCTGGGGGAGCCCCGATCACCGAGCTCCTCCTGGTCCTACAAGGAAATGCCCTCTTAGTTGTAGTTGCCCACACTCTGGCAGCACAGCTATGCTCTTCCCTAAATCTGCACCACCTGTGCCTGACGAGCGCCCCACTCACCGAGGCTCTTCTGGCGCTGCTCTCGCCACAAAGGAAAAAGGCTCAAGTGCAGCCCCACTCAATGGGGCTTCTTCTTCTTCAGCACCGGGGACCCACGCCACCCTTCAGCTGGGAGCCCGTGAGGCTCTGGTCCCCACCACGAGATCCGGAACATGTAGGGCTCTCCTCGGCACCAAGAGCCCCGCCTCCAACCAGGCAACAGCTCTGCCTGTCTTCCTGCGGCCTTTGCACTGGATTGGCCGCTTACAGCGTGTCTCCGCAGCACTTGAGGCCCCGCCCACAGTCAGGCACAGGAGCCTGACTTCCGTTTTTGGTGCTCCTCTTTCCGGACAAATGTAGGGTGGGCTCCCACTCCTCCTAGAAGCATGGGGGAATCCCCACACCGGGGTTCCCTCGGAATGTAGCACAGCACTGCAGGGCACGCAACAGCAGGGTAGGCTCCCGCTTCACTCTTGCAGACACCGCAATGTGGGGTAGGCCCCCACTTCCTGGAAGCACGGGGAAATCTCCACACCGGGGTTCCTTCGGACACGTCGCAGCCTCGCACTGCAGGGCACCAGCACTCTCCAGAGACCAGGGTCAACCAAGAAGAACGGTGCAGCTCTCACAAGGCACTTGAAGCCAGAAGTTTAGAGGGGCACAGCTGGGCCCAGGCAGGCTAGCTCACAGGGCCCAGGGCAGAGGGGCAGTTCCTCCTGGGGCCCAGCAAGCAGCACCCCAACAACACCACAAGGACGCACACCATTCATGCGGTCACAGCCCCAGTATATATAGTGCATTTCTCTTTGTCTGCCCTGGCACAGGGCTTGGGGAAACCAGTCTCAACTGGTTCTGGGGAGTGTTGAAGCACTCTGTTTATCAGGCTTCCACCCTCCTTTGTCAGATGGGGCTCAGTCCTCAGACACATCACAGGGGGGGAGGAGCCAACATTCACCTAGGCAGGTACAGACCTATTCAGGGCCAGGGGACTACTCCCTCCACTACTCCAAATGCAGATCTTCTATTCAGCCTAGCGCTGGCTCACCCTGCCCTCCCTGGAGCCTCACACATCACCAGCCCCTGTCACTCCAAAGCCATATATGCAATACACATCAGTCAGACATTCACATAGCACAGAGAAATGCCAACTTCTAAAAGTGGTATTTCTAAAATAGTGATTTCAAATCTACACACACCACTATGCAGCATTTATTATCACTATTCCAAACATACCAAACTTGTCCACGCTGCTCCTCTCATATCAGGAATTACCACTGAAACACTTATCAGGGAATCCCCAATGCATTCCTATGGGAGGGCAGCCTCACAGCAGTGAGAAACCAAAATTGAAGATTGTCACTACCAGGACATGTCACACACTTAAGGTACATGTTCTACCTTTTACCTATAATGCCACCTGCCCATAGGGCTAGCTAGGGCCTACCTTAGGGGTGACTGACATGTAGTAAAAGGGGGGTCACGGGCGTGGCACACACTTTAGGTGTCATGTCACAGTGGCAGTAACACTGCGCGCACAGGCCCTGCAGTGGTCAGAGGCCTGCGACAGGTTTGAAAGGCTACTTTGGTGGGTGGTGCAATCAGCTCTGCAAGCCCACCAGTAGCATTTAATTTACTGGCCCTGGGTATCTGAGATACCACTTTACAAGGGACCTACAGGTAAATTAAATACACCAAACGGGTGTAGACCAATTTTACCATGTTTACCACAGATAGCACAGGCACTTTACACTGGACAGCAGTGCTAAAGTGCCCAGAGTCCTAAAACCACCAATACCATGTCAGACGAAAGGCTAGGAAAAAAGTTCAGGGATGACCCTGCACAAAGGGCCAAGTCAGACACACACGCATGCAGAGAAAACACACACAAACTTCAACAATCACACTACATATGGGTGAACCATCTTTGGCATAAGGAACCACGCTCATACACTTAAACGAGTTTCTAAATCCAAAACCATCTGAGAGAAGAATGTCCTTCTTTCAACCAATTTCAAGAATTAAACACAATTACCGAAGCACAACGATCGACGCACTGAGCAGCTCTTTTTCTTCAGTACGTGCTGCAGGAAGGAGAGACAGCCTCCTCCCAACCTCTGTGTCTCTAAGCCAATCTAGAGGCTGCTCCTCCTGTTACAGCAGCACCTGGAGTGGCTGGAGCAGATAACCTCAACGCTCATTACTGAGCCCGGGGGCTGTGGCTATGACTACTATGAGTCACCTCTGGCTCCAGTAATATGTGCAGAGGCATTTAGACTTCATCTCTTGTGCACATGTTGGGCTGGCCGGAGAGTGGCAGCCGTCCAACCCGACATGCACACTTAGGTCCCAACTCTGGTTACAATGTCAGTCTGCCACTAATATTGTAAGCCCCTCACATTTGCACCAGTTTCCCAGGAGTCTGGTCCCACCTCTGGGATATTGTACATGTCCGGCCGCAGCAGAACCGCACAGTCAAAATATTGAATTTAATTTGCGGGCCAAAATATATGTGGGGGCAACACCCTAACGCCTTAATGGAGGCACCGCCCATGTCGAGGGATACTTCTTTGTGGTACCAGGTTAGGCATACTACAGACTCTTTGAAGGCAGACAGTCATCCTTGTACATGAGTGACACAGGGGAATGCTAACAACAAAGAAAATGCTGAGAGAAAAAGTATGGTTCCTAGGCACTGCCCATCTGGTTGAGTACATGATCATGAACTGTCACCTCTGTCAGATCACCGGAAAACCCTCCAACCAGACTACGTTAGTCTGACCTCCCCAATGCTGTGTGGTCGACACTGGCCCTGGACTATTATGGGCCATTGGACACTGGTGGATACCTACTGGTCCTCATTGATGAGTAAACCCAGTCAACATCGGCAGCAGACACAATACCCATTCTGGGTGGCATATTTGCAGCCTGAGGTACCCCTCTAATGCTCAAACCGACAACAATGGACCCCCCTTCTCAGGAGAAGAGTTTCACAAGTTCATGGCCTACCGGGTGTGCATCATTGGAAAATAATGCCAATATGGCCATGAGCCAACGCCATGGTGGAATGTTGCATGTGCAACATAAAGAAAGCAGTCCAATTAGGCAAACTGGTGCAGATCTCTGTTGGCTGTTGGGACTATCGCAACACTCCACACAGCTGAAGAAACAAGCTGAAACACGACGATGCACAACAATCTCTGAACTCAAGCCTGGAGATGCACAAACCTTTTTTTATTGAGAGTTCATAGACATAAATATAAGACACATAGGATTCTCATGTAAAATTCCCGCATATTTGGGGACACAACAATTGGCCTAACTGTAGAGTGCAAAAAGTTATCAAAACGCTATTTAAAAACAAAATTAAAAAGTACTCGATAGGGCAATCACAGTTTCTATAGTCAAAAAGAGGATCATTTTCATTAAAGTGCAAGGTGCTGAATCAAATACATACATTAATAAAAAATCCTAGACCTTCCGCAAATTATAATCAAGATCTTGTTTAAGTAAAGTGCAAAGAGATATCAAAGGACCTAATGGTTCAAACACGAAAGTGCAATCACAGTTCCTATGATCAAAAAGTAGCTAATTTTCATTAAAGTGCAAAGTGCTGAATCAAATACATACATTAATGAAAAATCCTAGACCTTTCGAAAGTTATGATCAAGATCTTGTTTTAAGTAAAATGCAAAGAGATACCAGAGGGTCTAAGATTCAAACACACTCCAGTACTTCTCATATTTTCTCACTGCTCCTGATCTTAATGCATATTTCTGTTCCATCCTTTGTATTTTAGACCATTTTACTCTCCATGCATTAAATGTAGGTACTTTGTCTGTTTTCCAAAGGTGCAGAATTAACGATCTTGCTATTAGAGTTGCAATGAATAAACTTTCGTCATGCGTAGAGATGGCAGAAGAGCAGCCCAGAATTGCTATAGATTCATTAAGTGAGATTTTGGGGTCTATTGTACAACTGAGGTATTTCTCAATCTCCTCCCACAGATTCTGAATTTTTGGGCATTTCCACATGATGTGTGTCCAAGTGCCTTTCTCTGCACAACAAAAACATTTATCTTCGATTTGCGGGTATATATTATGGAGGAAAGAGGGTGTTCTATAAATCAACCATTTCGAATAATATTGCATACATTTAAAATTTGCTCCACGCAATATAACAGCGTTAAATTTATTTAATTTATTCCAGGTTGGTTTACTAATCTGTATGCCTTCCCTTTTCCTCCATCTATCCCTAATCTTTTCATATAACAGAAGAGGTTTGATCTCGTCATAAATTCTAATCCAGATACTAACCTTCCATTGTATGGGGCTGTTAAGGGCTTCGCTAATGCTGGTTTTATAGCGCAGTTTTTCTATATCTAACTTTTCCAGTGTAGCATTTAATTTAATAAAAAGACCATTTTAAAATTATATTACAATGTTGAAGCCCTGTCTTGATCTCTTCCCATGTTTTCCAGCAATTCCCCTTAATAAAATCCTGGATCTTATCATACCCATTTTCTTTCCACAATCTCAATGTATTCTCACAATCGCAACTCCAGAGGGGGAGGGATCACCGTGATTGTTAAGTCCTGTTATCTGTGTATCTGGAAGGTACAGAATGTGGATGGCTGTGAAAGTGCGTATTTCCGCATAATGATCAGCCACCACTTTACTTTGTCCGGACTTCTGATCTATCGACCCCCAGGCAATGATACTGCCTTTAGAAGGTCTCTCCCCGAAATAGTGGGCTCGCTTGCAATGGGCTCTGCGAATTTCTGTGTTATTGGAGACCTCAATCTCCATCTTAATCTCTGCCAGAATTCTACCATAAATAATACTCTTGCAGACCTAGAGGCACTGCAGCTTAGTCAGCTGGTTGTCCACCCCACGCATGTGGGTGGACACATATTAAATCCTATCTTTACGAACCTGACTAGGGTAAAGGTGTCGCAGCCGAGCCCAGTGGCATGGTCCGACCACTTCCTTGTGAAACTGTATATTACGATCAAGGATCTGCCTTTTAAACCTCTAGACAGAGTTGTCTTAAAGCGTCCCTTGAAAAAACTTAAGTTAGAAGCCTTCCATCGTCTGCTTGAGGAAAATCCTCCGGGTCAGTTCACTGATGTCGAATCGGGGTATGATCTCCTCTGTGATTGGATCACTGGGGCCCTTGATTCTTTGATTCCTGCTACCTGGAGTAGAGTTTGTTCTTTGGAGCCTAGTCCATGGTACGATGATACTCTTTTGCTTTTAAAGAAAGCCTGTAAACAAGCAGAAAGGAACTGGCGTAAGTCGTATGAGGCAGGGAAAAAAACATTGTATCTCGCTAAGGTTAAAAGCTACCAGTGCCGGACTGGCTACCGGGCAGTTTGGAATGCTGCTGAGCTGGGGGCTGATTTTGTTGATGGGGACCTGCATGTACAAAACGAAATTCGTTTTGCTTTCATTATTTCGAAGCACATGCAGGTCTCCATGAACGAAATCAGCCCCCACTGCAGTAAAATCAGGCAGCAGCTTGGCAGCATTTCAAATTGCCCGGTAGTCAGTCCGGCCCTGAAAGCTACCATAGAGCTATATGTAGGGCCCGTGCAGCTTACTACTCTCAAGAGTTCAAGAGAAGCCCAAATCCCGCGAAGTTGATCTTTAAGGTCCTGAAAGATCTGACTGCTAAAAGAGCTCCCGCAGCGGAAATCTACTCGGTGTCTCACTGTGAAGACCTAGCGGCTTTCTTCCTAGAGAAGATTCAGGCGATCTATTGCTCCTTTACCAATACTCCTTCTCCTTGTGAGATGCCGATGCTCAGTGTCAATACCTTCGGGGCTCTTTCTTCCCTCCCTGCTATGTCAGCGGAAGTGTTTGACAGGCTAGTCATTAAGGTAAAATCGGGATCTCCGGCTGACCCCCTTGGACCGGCGCAATTTAGAGACTCACCGACTCTCTGTCTCCCCCTTATGCGGCATTTAATCAACCTGTCTTTGTCTTCAGGTTCAGTTCCGATTAAATGGAAGCAGGCGGTGGTCACCCCTATTCTCAAGAAGCCTACACTGGACCCCCTCAAGTTGGAAAACTATCGTCCGATTTCACTCCTTCCTTGGGCTGCGAAAGTAGCCGAGACTCATGTTAATGTTCTCCTCTATGAACATCTCCAAAGGGCCAATATTTTAGACCCTTCACAGAATGGTTTTCGTGCCGGCCACAGCACTGAGACTGCCCTTCTCTCTACAGAATCTACTTGATTCTGGCAATACAGCGGCACTGTTGTTACTTGACCTCAGTGCCGCGTTCGACACGGTCTCGCATTTGATATTGCTACAACGTCTTAGAGAAGCTGGTGTCTCTGGCCTGGCACTAAAATGGTTCCAGTCTTTCTTGTTAGATAGTTCATTACGGGTTGCCACTCCGCCTTTTGAGTCCAAATGCTATCCGTTAGAACTGGGTGTGCCTCAGGAGTCGGCATTAAGTCCCACACTATTCAATCTTTATGTACACCCGTTGGCTGCGGTCGCCAAGCAGTGGGATATGACCATCGTCTCCTACGCTGGCGATACGCAGCTGGCAGTTGTTCTGAGTGGGAAGTCCGCCCTTGAGGCCCCCAGGTTCAGAGCGGGTGTCCTGGCGGTGGCCGGCTGGATGACAGCCAACTGTCTTCAGCTGAATGCTAAGAAGACTGAGATACTGGTCGTTGGTAAGCATAGTAACACATGGAGTGATGAGTGGTGGCGTCCTGAGTTAGGTGTTACGCCCATTCCAGTATCGGAAGTAAAAAACTTAGGGGTTTGGTTAGACTCTGCCCTTAGTGTCTGTGCCCATACAAAAAAAGTTGCAGCCACATGCTTCGGGATCCTTCGAGGACTGAGACCCATTCTGAAGTTTTTTGATGCCCCTACTAGGCAGTTGATCATCCAGGCCACTATTTTGTCTCGGCTCGATTACGCCAGTTCGCTCCTGTTAGGGGCGAACCAGGCGGAAATCGCCCGGATGCAGCGCGTTCAGAACGCTGCGGCCAGAGCCCTGGTGGGACTACCGAGGTTCTGCTCTGTGAGTGCAACTATTCGGTCTCTTCACTGGTTGCCGGTGGCGCGAAGAATTGATTTTAAAATTCTCTGTCTTTCCTTTAAGATCTTCAAGTTGTCCTCTCCTCAGATTCTTGGGAATCTTCTTATTCCCTACGTTCCTTCTCGCCCCCTGAGATCTGCTTGTCAGAATCTGGTGGTAGTGCCTCGGTTCAAGCTGTGTAGAGCTGGAGGTCGATCCTTCCGGGTTATGGCTGCCAAACTTTGGAACTCTCTTCCCTCCCACATCCGTGCACTTGACGATCTGCTTGCGTTTAGGAGGGCCATCAAAACTTATCTGTTCCCTAATGTTTGCTAGTCTTTCTCTCTTTCCTGCTTTGGTCCTGTAGTTTGTGTGGTGTTATGTGTCTATTTGCTTGTTCAAAAGCGCCGGGACGCCCCTTTGCTGGGGCAGCTGTGCGCTATAAAAATGTGTATAACATAACATAACAGTGACAGTCTCTGATTGGATCACGTGTGATTACACAGAGTTAAGGGTGAGTGTATTATCTCATTTATAGATATTATGCAATGCCATATCCGGCTAACCATGCATCATGTGGTGAACACAAACCATTCATTAGAATTAATTAATTTAAATAGTTAATGCATATATATAATTTTTATGAATACAGAATCACGAATTTGGCGATTGTTTCTTCTTTATCATTCACATTGATATAGCTGTGAATTTGCCTTTGGTTTGAGGGTGTTTCCCCTTTATTTATTTTGACTGCTTCTTGTGGAAGCAAATGTTGACAACGTATATGATACTGTACTTAGAATTAATTGTAACTGTTTTGGGTTGCAGCCCTGAGGAAGTCATTGTCTTACAGACAGACGAAACACGTGTTGGCTGCGCATTTGAATAAATTGGAACTGTTCAGAACTTTTCAAGACAATTTATCTATTTTGGATTGAAGATTTGATGATATTGATGATTGATGATCACTACTGATTAAGACATTGATTGCTGAGTGCTCGGAGGATTATCTTTACATAACATAACATAACTATCCAAAATACCCATTTCTCCTGTGTATATGTTCGCAAGTCTGGTTGAATTATTAATTCTTAGAATATCATAATATGCCAGAAGCTGGGCTTTTTGTTTAAGTAACCATTGTAAGGTCTTACAGCATACTTTCTTGGGGTACTTGGTCACTCTTGAAGGATCAATATTATTGTGTTCCCTTAAAATCTTTTTCATAAAAAAATTATCTGCTTCTTGAGTGTTATAGAATAAAAACCTAAAACTGTGATGGGCAAATGTCGCTTAATAATAATCTCTAATATTCGGAAGAGATAATCCTCCTTCTGCGACCGACCAATTTAAAGTGCAAAGTGCCAATCTTGGTTCCTTATTTGCCCATAGGTAAGAAGAGAACATACTATCTATCTGCTTAAAAAGTAAGTCTGTATTGCAAAAGGAGCTGCACTAAAAAGAAAATTAAAAAGTGGAAGAATAGACATTCTAATTAACGCAACCCGTCCCATTATTAATAACGGGAGCTGATTCCATCGTGCTAACTGAGAGCTCACCTTTTTCAGTATCGGAATATGATTTAGTGAATAGCGATCTTCTACTTTTTCTGATATATAAATTCCTAGATATCTCTTTGGGTGGGTATTATATGTCTGTCTAAATTCAGATAGCAGAGTTTTACACTACAATTGCATAATATGATTTCTGTTTTGGTTTTATTTATTTTATACCCGCCTATTCTTTGAAAGTCCACAAACACTCTCATATTTTCTGACTGGGTGGCTATCTTCGAGTCCAGAAAAAGAACAATATCATCGGCATAGAGTGTTATATTAGTCATTCCTCTAACCGGAGCCGTATGAGCTCTTTTTTCCCTGATTGCAATTGCCAATGGTTCAATAAATAGAGCAAATAAAATTGTGGAGAGGGGACAGCCTTGCCGAGTACCTCTGTTTATTTAATGAGTTGATTAAAATCTGCGCCTGGGAATTCCTATAAAGTTGCTTTAATAAAAATACAAATTTGTTCGGGAAACCGAACCTCTCCAGGATCACAAAGAGACAGTTCCATAAGACAAAATCAAATGCCTTTTCGGCGTCTAAAAACCAGATCTGTGTCTCCACCTTATTAACACTAAGAAAATACAAAGCTTCCAATTAAAAATTTGTATTGGTATAGAACTGTCTTCCTGCCTCAAAACCACACTGGTCTGCTCTAATGAGTTATCCTACCATCCTATTTAATCTATTTGCAAGCAGTTTAGTAAACATTTTGTAGTCAATATTTAACAGGCTTATTGGCCTATAGGAGTTCACATTTTCCCTACCTTTATCTTTTTTCAAAATACCGACTACTACTACCGTACGAAAAGATGCTGGCGGGTCCCCCCTTGTAGTAGGTAGTTGGCAAGTGTTAAAAATTCAGGGCTAAGTGTTGCAGAAAATGCTTTAAAAAATTCCGCTAGGCTACCATCCTCCCCAGTGGCTTTGCAGTTAGGCAGGGAGCTGATAACCACATCTAGCTCTTATTTTGTAAATTCCGCTAGCAGCAGCTCTTTAAAATTACTTCCTAACTTTGGAATTTGTAATTCCTTAAAAAGTCGTTGATTGTTTCCAATGTGACCTGGTGAGATGTCTGATAGATATCATTATGATGTTTAAGAAACACCTCACCTATAGATGAAGTAGTCTTCATACGAACTCTAGTTACTTTATCATATATACAGTCAACTCTATTACGGACTTGATTTTCTTTTGCTTGCCAGGCTAGCAATCTCCCCGTATACTAACTCTCTTCATAGTTTTTCTGCAGGTATAGCCTACTTGCCATATCCCCTAATTCATAATAAAATTCCCTCATTTTTGTTTTTGCATTAAATACCCCTTGCCTAGTGGCTGGAGTCCTATTTATATAGTACTCTTGATTTTCATGGGCCAATCTGGTGTGTAATGCCATTCTTTCCTCCTTTTTAGCCTTCTGATTTGGTAATTCTTTGGAAGTGATTAAGCCTCTCAATGTGGCCTTAAAAGCGTCCCATACTATATTAATTGGGGCCGAGCCTTTATTTATGTTAAAAAAGACCCTTATCTCATTCTCGATTTCTGCACACCATTGTTGCTCTGCTAGATTTAATTTATTGAAGTGCCATCTTCTTGATACTTCTTTGTCTATCGTACCTATGATTATTTCCATCTTGATGAGTGCGTGATCTGAGAATGCATTTGCTAAATGCTCAAACTTACTAATTTCGAGACTATGTGAAGTAAAAAAAAATCCAGCCTGGATGATGAGTCATATTTTGCAGAGTGACAAGAATATTCACGTTTAAGCCGGTTTTTAAAACATCATTTATCAAATATATCTAGATCTGTCTTATATCCTAGCAGGACTATAGCACCTTGTGCACAAACGTCAAACATGAAATTCAGACAGCCTCTTCTCTAGCCAGTCACAGAAGATAATAAACATAAAAGGGACGATGATTCCAGCAACAGCGGGCTCTCACTTCCTCACCAGTACTAGGTCTCACGTCACAGAGTTTAGAGTGTCAGATGACGATGAACCTGCCACCGGAGGGCTGCAGGTCTCAGCTCCTCAAAGGGGCAAAACACTCGAAAATATCAAAGCGAGTGACAAGATACTGCATCTCCCAGAATGCCAGCGGCGAAACTTGCCTGAGAGGTCAGCGGTGTGCTCCCACATCCTGTTGTCTATTTAAAGTACTCCTGTGAGTCATTGAACTGACGAGCTCGTGGTTGAAGCACCTGCGTGCCAGTGAGAGGTACCGGACCTGATATAATGTTTGGCAGCCTACTCAGCAAACCCCAAAATACAAGACTGTATTCTCTACTGATGACGATTAATAAACCAGAAACACGTGTCTAGAGATCAGCACTATCTGAGCCAACCTTGGCGAAACACTCAAAAATATTGGCGCGAGCTACAAGAGACTGCATTTCCCAAAATACCAGGGGTGAACCTTGCCACAGAGGTCAGCGGTGTGCTCCCACATCCTGTTGTCTATTTAAAGTACTCCTGTGAGTCATTGAACTGACAAGCTCATGGATGAAGCACCTGCGCACCAGTGAGAGGTACCGGACCTGATATAATGTTTAGCAGCCTACTTAGCAAACCCCAAAATACAAGACTGTATTCTCTACTGATGATGATTAATAAACCAGAAACACGTGTCTAGAGATCAGCACTATATGCGCCAACCTTGGCAAAACACTCGAAAATATCGGAGCGAGCTACAAGAGACTGCATTTCCCAGAATGCCAGGGGCGAACCTTGCCTGAGAGGTCAGAGGTGTGCTCCCACATCCTGTTGTCCATTTAAAGTACTCCCATGAGTCATTGAGCTGACGAGCTCGTGGATGAAGCACCTGCACACCAGTGAGAGGTACCGGACCTGATATAATGTTTGGCAGCCTACTCAGCAAACCCCAAAATACAAGACTGTATTCTCTACTCATGATGGTTAATAAACCAGAAACACGTGTCTAGGGATTAGCACTATCTGCGCCAAACGTGGCGAAACACTCGAAAATATCAGAGCGAGCTACAAGAGACTGCATTTCCCAGAATGCCAGGGGCGAACCTTGCCAGAGAGGTCAGCGGTGTGCTCCCACATCCTGTTGTCTATTTATAATACTCCCATGAGTCATTGAGCTGATGAGCTCATGGATGAAGCACCTGCGAGCCAGTGAGAGGTAGCCGACCTGATATAATGTTTGGCAGCCTACTCAGCAAACCCCAAGATACAAGACTGTATTCTCTACTGATGAAACCAGAAAGACGTGTCTAGAGATCGACACTATCTGCGCCAACCTTGGCGAAACACTCAAAAATATCGGAGTGAGCTACAAGAGACTGCATTTCCCAGAATGCCAGGGGCAAACCTTGCCTGAGAGGTCAGCGGTGTGCTCCCACAACCTGTTGTCTATTTAAAGTACTCCCATGAGTCATTGAGCTGATGAGCTCATGGATGAAACACCTGCGCGCCACTGAGAGGTACCTGACCTGATATAATGTTTGGCAGCCTACTAAGCAAACCCTAAAATACAAGACTGTATTCTCTACTGATGCCGGTTAATAAACGTGAAACACGTGTCTAGAGATCAGCACTATCTGTGCCAACCTTGGCGAAACACTCGAAAATATCGGAGCGAGCTACAAGAGACTGCATTTCCCAGAATGCCAGGGGCGAACCTTGCCTGAGAGGTCAGCGGTGTGCTCCCACATCCTGTTGTCTGCATAATATTTTTATCAGCCAGTATTTTGTTAACGATGTTCTAACCTAGAAGTGGAGCTCACAGAGAGAAATTGATCCCTCCTAAGACAGAAGAAATAAGTGGCAATGAAGGCCGCTGCAAGATGACTTCTAGGCCCTAACTATTCAAACATTGGGAAGCTCATCACAGACGCCAATATTTATTAGCTTTCCAACATCATCAGTGAAGCAACCAATGGAAGAAGAGCTCTTTTCAAGGTCATCCAGTAATTCGTCAAGCATACTCCGGGCTCGTCTCTTGAAAGTACCACTGAAAAATACGCAATCATAAAAACTTTGCTAAGGGAAATGTCAACTTAACTAAGGAGAACAGATATGTGACAAATAGGTTATCACTTTCACTCTTCACAGAGACTGTCACACTGAACTCGCTTTGCAACAGTTGTAAACTATCCATTGAAGACCTGAAACAACTCAGCAACTCTTTGTAGATCCTATGGCGTTAACATCATCCTAACATCCATACAGAAATGCAACATTATGACCCTTTGTCAATGTGTTCAATGTGTCTTTGACCCAAGCCATTGAACCAGGCACTGCCAAACTTCTAAAGATCTTGCCACTGCTGAAGAAATCATGCTCTTTCCATTGCAGGGTATATAAAGAACAAATACTTCAGTAGTTCATCTTTGCATGCACCTCCAGTATTTGTAATTTCTTCACAGGGGAATTCCAACTTCACACGGAGCAGGAAAAAGTTGAAAATATAAAAATCACATATGCTTCCCCTACATTTTTGTAACCTTTCGTGGTTTTCCTGTTTCAGTGTTTTGCTGCTCTGCGGGAAGGTGAAGATTGACCCAGCAATTATTTTTTTTATTTTCGCATAGCTTTTTATTAGCTGTATGAGTCAACATGCCGCCTTGACATGCTCCAATACTTTTGAGGCTTACAAGGAGGGAACCACAGCACTAGGAAAGCTGATGTGGCATTTGTTTTATTTTAGTTGTGACATGCCCGCCCTCCTCATCCCCATACTTGGGAAAGGTTAGGGAATTAAGAAGGTACTGAGAATCCCTCACATCTTTGGCAAGGCATGAAAGTTGTTAAATCTTCTACAGTCTTTGACTAGGTGGACAAATACCTTGAGTTGGCCTTTGGCAAGATGGAGGTGGGCCCCCCAATTCTTCTGATTTTTCCTCCAGATGTTCAAGAACTTTAATTAACAGATGGGTGGTTTCATCCTCATGAAAACAGCATCCAACTCCATGGGCACACTTTTGCAATGGTTTAGTTTTCACTTCTTTGATTTGCGAATATGTAAATATGTGTGCTCAGATGATAGGGAAACAATAGCGTCCCCTCTAAAAATGTTTCACAGGTATCTATTGATATTTGTGCACATTGAAAGAAAGTTGCTTACCAGAAGACTTGTTTTAGATTGCAAATTATGCCATTAAAATTAATATACATTAGCAAAGTTGACTGAATTTTAACTGGAGGTAATTATTTTATAAATTAATTATACATTCATATAGATTATTTTTCTTGGTTAAATATGCCTAGGGGGATTACCATGGTAAATTAAACACAGCTTGTTTTGGGACACCCCTTAAGCCTTTTCATCCCTTTGATCAATCTGTACTGAATTTGACAGGATGAAAAGCTGGCATTTGTACTGTAATTTACTAAAGAGTAGTGCAAATTGTTTGCGAGTAGCAATGTTATTACCAATGCAAAATGGGTATTCCTATGTAGTGAAATTTTACCCACTGGTGGTCGCCAGTAGTTAGGTATAGTTATACCAAAGTTTCCTCAGGAAAAATGTTTTTTGCCTTGCCAATAACTGGAGCGCTTGATGAATGTCCATGAAATTTGCAATAAAAATCCTCATTTTGGTTCAGCTGTTATATTGAAAGTTTCGGGGTGATCTATCAAGTGGCGGCTGAGAAAAAAGGGGGGCCCAAAACGCATTTTTCCCATGTTATGTCGATGGACATTTTTCCTTTTTTGAACATGACTACTGCCTGAACCACTAAAGAGAATTACACCAAATTTAGCAGAAAGCTAGATTCGCTGGTGGATCTGTGAAGTTTTGGCAAAATATGTTTTTTAAAAGTCCCCTGTATGGGCCATATCCTGGGGTCTTGATGGCTTATAATCAAGGAGGAGGGCTCATGGGGTACCCCTACTAGACTTTTGCAAAGCCCCGGGGGCCACCCCCTCCCCAGGGCACTGAACAATGCAAATACAGGGGAGCTGCTGCACCCCTCACAACCCCTGGGACCGTCATTGCCCTGATCAATGGAAATGCAAGAGGGTCTGTCAGGCCCCCGCATCCCCTGGGACCGCCACCTCCTCGGGCATTAAATGTAAATTTCCTGCCATACGGCTCCCCCGCTGTTCCAGGCATTTCCACCTCCTCGAGCACACAGATTATTTTAGAGGAGTGTGTAGGAGGCCCCATGGCCCGCCGGGGCAGTGATAATATGCAGAGGAGCCTCGCAGCACCCCCTGGTGCCCCAGAGATTGCCACCTCCCTGGGGCACATACATTATTTTGACTAAAGTAGACTTCTTCCCCTAACTAATAGTGCATCAGGAGGCATGTTTGCAGAGTGGTGGAGACAATGGGCATGCCCAGTGAAAGTCTCTCAGCAATCCCGCTGTGTGGGACTTACTGGAGGTAGCAGGAGGGGTAGTTGGCCCCTAAGGCACCTCAAGAGCCAAGGGGACTTCATCCCCCAGCAAGTAGTGCGCCAGGAGGCACATTTGCAGAGTGATGGAGAAGGGGGCATGGCCTACGATACCCGCTCAAAAATCCTGCTGTGTGAGACTTACTGGAGGAAACAGGAGGGCTAGTTGGCCCTCAAGGACGTCCTTAGGGTCACCTACCCCTCCTATTACCTCCAGTAAGTCCCACACAGCAGGTTGCTAAGAGGTGTTTAGGGTCCATGACCCCTTACTCCACCACTCTGTAAACGTGGCTCCTTAAGCACTAGTGGTTGGGGGTTGAAGTC
This sequence comes from Lissotriton helveticus, assembly GCF_964261635.1. Taxonomy (NCBI): domain Eukaryota; kingdom Metazoa; phylum Chordata; class Amphibia; order Caudata; family Salamandridae; genus Lissotriton; species Lissotriton helveticus. The sequence goes on along the minus strand of NC_136068.1, from coordinate 868,578,737 downwards.
CACTACTCCTGAAGGACCTTGGTGGCTCCTGGTACCTCCAGTAAGTCTTACACAGTGGAATTCCTGAGCGCTGGTTGGAGGCCCAGCTCTCTTCCTCCACTGCGACTACTACTAAACCATAGAAGGACACTAAAAAAACTTAGGGGCCGATTATGATAGCGGATAATTCGCGGAAGCCACCGCCGGCCCGGAGGATGCGGATTATCCGCTGCGGACTGAAAAAATACCCCCCGCCAGATTAGGATGGCTGGGGGATATTTTTTTCCAACCGCAGCTTTTCCGCCGCGGTCGCCTTCCGACCGTGGCAGAAAAGCTCTAACATGGCTGGCGGTGTCTATCAGACACCGCCAGGCATATTAGGATGTGTGCGGTCCTATGCCTTTCCACGGCGGCATTTCCACTGTGGAAAGACATACGGTCTTTTCTTTTGGGGGCCCGTTGCGGGCCCCCAGGGGTGAAGGGGGGGGGTGCACATGGGGGGTACCTATGGTACCCCTCTGCCTTTGCGTGCACGAAGCAGCAGGCTCCGCGCGGTGCCTGCTGCTTTGTGCATGCAAATGCACAGCTTTCATTTTTAACATTGCGGCGGGTGCTGCCTCAAGCAGCACCCGCCGCAATGTTAAACATACAGGATGTGACCGCCAGGGTGGCGGTCACATCCTAATTTGCACGGAGGGACCGCCGCTGCCCCTGCGGACGGTCCCTCCACCTCTGGGGTGGCGTCCGTCCGCCATCCTAATAGGGCCCAAAGGTTACAGGGACGTTATACTTATAAATTAGCATTTAAAAGAGCTTAGAAATTCACTGAAAAACCAAGGTTACTTGGATATTATAGTTTGGAAATGGAATAAAAAATACTTAGAAAGTCACTGAAAAAACAAAGGTTACAGGGACGCTATAGTTGGGCTCAGGTTTCACTCGTACAAAACCAATGAAATTCAGCTGTTATAGTAAGTGAGCTAACTATAACTCATGTCCCTGCAATGCACTGCTTATGACCTCACATATTACATAATTCATCCATTTTAAGAGGTAAGAATGTCAATCCTATAAGAGCATTACTTTGTTAGAAAGAGAATCAAGTGTATTGCATGACGTTGAGAGTCAAGAAGAGGCATCTGAATTGGAATATTACTTACCTTTGAACATTCTGACATTTACCAATCAAAAGTTTGTTTGCATTAAAAATGGTACCGATCTAGGCCAAGTGGGCATTTTGTCACTATAGATGGTTTATACTCCAAAGTCAAACACATAAAGATGTATTTTCTTCTACTCTTAATTAGTATATGTGTAAACTGTGTAATTCACATTATTTCCCCTCTGGGCTTCTGATAATTTGAGAAATGTATATCAAGTTTACAAAAAGAAAGAAATTAGAAGTATGACATTATATATATATGAGGTGAGCAGATCTAGAGTGTCACTCGTGTTGAGAGTGCTCTAACAGGAGATGCTTTCCACCCAAACTCGAGAACTACCCAGAGTTCTCTCCTTTTTTGCATAATTTATGCGTCACTCTATGCCTGAAAGGGTTTTGTTTTGACTTATACTGGGTGCTCCCTTGTGTCTGGACACTGTGTATGGGGTTGCTTTACTCATTTCAGGTTGGCTTGAGTTGGTATGTTACCAATTCAAAGCTGTAATACTGTGCCTGGAGTGATAAATGGCTTTTGTCATTTTACAGCTCGGCAAGGACAGCACTGTGCTAGTCCTATGCTTAAAGACTTTGCTGTAGAAATGGCAAAATACTTTGCCCTTTTCTATCTCGGCGTGGATGGCACTGTGCTAATCCTATGCTTAAAGACTTTGATAGAAAAACAGACATTTGAGGTGAGCAGATCTAGAGTGTCGCTGGTGTTGAGAGTGCTCTAACAGTAGCTGCTTTCCACCTAAACTTGAGAACTACCCAGAGTTCTCTCCTTCTTTTTTGCACATATATATCTATATATATATATTAACGAATGAAAGGAGAAGCAGTTCCGATTAACAGACAGCTTATCAGTTAATTCATTGTCACTTTGTTGCTACATTGATAAACATTTGTTTATACAAATGAACCCACAGTTCTTTGTTCTGATTCAAACCTTCTGGATATTTAGTTTTCAGTGAGATAATGTACTCCGCTTCCAATTTTCTCAAGATTTTTAGTCTATGAACATCTCTTGGTTTCATTTTAACATCATCAATGCCCATGAACCTAAGTTTGCTTGCATCACTATTTTGTTCATTTGTTAAATGTTTTGCTACTGGCTACTTAAATTCACAAGAAGTAATTGACCTTTTGTGTTATAGTATATATTCCTTCACTTTTAGTTTCATGCTTCCAACATATCTTTACTTACAAGGGCACTCCAATACGTACAGCACATAGCTCGTATGACAAGTTATAAACGTTAATATTAGAAAGATCTTTTAACTGTAAGGCACTGATATTTCTTTGCAACAACCTGAATTTCTGCAAACGTTGTACTTTTTGCAAAGAAAGAATCTCATCACAGTTACTTTTTCTAGATGTAGCTCATCCAATAAATAGCTATGCTACAAATCATACTTCAGTGATTTCGATTTTCTATATGTAATTCTAGGATATAGGATGATAATCTTCTTGAGAATATTATGCGTTAGTATAAAATTCCAATGTTTTTATAAAGAGTTAATACTTTTCCAGACATCATTGCTATAATCAATAATCATAATTTTAAAGGCTCTCTGTTCTCAGAGGTAATCAACTTTATCTTAGGTATGCCATAAATCAGTTCATTTCTGCATTAGATTGACACAATTTTAGCTCTATATAAGACTGTTTTTAGAGCAATGATCAAGTAATCTTTGGTACCACACTTTCTATTCCTCTTCAAAATGTATTTCCCAATTGCAGATTCTTTTGATTCTTAGAAACTCCCCATATGGGATACTTTCCATTTAATTCTTGGGATGGGCACTGCTGGAGTGTAGTACACTATTTCCAGCTGTTTCTTTTCTATGTGATTGACTTTCCAGTTTTCCATTGAGAATGTTGATCTCCAAATCCAAAAAGGTTACATTGGTTTTATGAATGTAGCCACTTAAATTCAAATTTATAGCATCATTGTTGCACCTTTGAATCAGTTAGACTGCTTCATCTTTTGTGCCCAACCAGATTATAAAGATGTCATTTAAATATCTTGCTCTAAATTAAACACATATGCCCAGATGTGGATTGCTTGCTCCCAGTGCCACAAGACTCAAGCTATACCTCTCGGACAAGGCCAAAGTAAGATAGTAAGTGATCTGGGATTTCTTGTGTTTCCTTCTGGAGGAGATCCGACTTGGCAGTTCATGCAGGCCCTGTTCCATTTGGAGGAGGACAAAGCCTGATTTGCATATGGCTAATCTCTGCCTAGAGTGACATGGTGGATGACAAATTATGGATTGAAAAAGAGCCCTGAGTGATCCCGGTGGCTAAGATTAATTTGAGCGTTAGTTCCATCACCTTGTTTTTGTTGCAGTAGATGCCCCAAAAATGATGGGCATGCCTAGACGTGGTTCAGTTGACCATTGTGCCACAGGATTCAAGCCATACATCACTGGGGAGGCCTAAATAGGTCAAACCCCTTTTGTAGTTTCATGTGTTTCCATCTGGTGTGGTTCTGCCCTTGTAGTTTGACCAGGTCAGTTGCATTAGGAGCAGGATCAGGACCTATTTGCATATGGCTTGTCTGTGTCTATAGTAACGTAGTGGGCAAAAACTGATGGATTACGATGTGGCCAAGATCTAGTGCCAGAGGCTGAAATGAATTCATGCCTTTTTGTGGTTCTCAGGGATAACATTGCACAGCTCTTTGGCTTGAACCCAGGGCTCTTCCTAAAAGGCTGCAGGCACAAAATGAGTGGCATTTGTACACAGCACTGGTTCTCCAAGTGACACTGTGCATTGCCTTCATCCACGACCAGATGGCACAGGAAGCAAGACTAGCTTCCTGTTCACAAATAAACCTCCACTTCAAATGACTCTTGATGTGGGGCTAGCCAATAATACCAAACTAGTCCCCACCAGAGATAACTGCAAAACCACCACTTCCTCTATCATTCTCATTCTGCGCAGTGGCGTAACAAAGGCCCCCGCAGTGCAGGGTGCTTCTGAGCTCCAAGGGACTTCCTCAGTGCAGTACCCTGGCCTGAGAGCTCCCAAGTAAGTCCAAAAAAGGGCCCCTCCATGCATTTTGCAGTGGGGCCACCTCAAGTTTCGTCACGCCATTTATTTGTGCATTTTTATAAAGCGCGGACATTACCCGAAGGTGTCAGGGCACTGTACAATTGAGCCAGTTACATTACAAAAGAACCGTGGAACACAATAAAACATTGCAATGAAAAACAACTCCTGGCCTAGAAGGTGAGAGTGGGCTGTATAGATAAAGATGAGCATTGAGAAAGCAACAGAGGCTCAGTATGTGGAGCAAACAACGTTACACAACGAATCCTATTCTGTTACTTCTTTGAAAACAACACAAATTTCTCAAATTAGATAACCCAGGCCCAGCATGAAAACAGAACAGGTAAATGCCCCACGATACAGAACACCCGGCTTCTCTAGCTGGCTAAACAGAGCCCCCTTACCTGCACTTTAACCCCTAAAACCCTAATTTCAATCAACAACCACAGCATATCCCCTACTAATGACCTAAATGATACCTGTCCTCAGCTGGGACATCGGTCATGTGGTGGGCTTAGACCAAGATAGGCATCTTCCGCACACTAGCAAGAATCATTACTATCACTCTCTGTGCTTTGACGGGTGAACCTCTGCTGAAAGTTCGCTCCCTTCGAAATAACACACTTGGAAATTACCCAGAGACCTAAATAGCTGGCAAATAATAATGCATGGATACAGGTAACCTCAATGGCACTGCCGCTAAAACTAATGGCTTTTTAGATGACGTGTTTGAAAAATGGTGCTCTAAAATGAGTTGTCTGAGGCGATTTTTGAAAACTTCTTGGGAGAGAAGCCCTTACCATTTCAAACTTCCAGGATAGTCTCTGGTCGCTCTTTCTTTGCTATATGCTTTTAGTGTCTTTGTCATTTCACTTGTTGTTGCCTTCTTATTTATAACCACACGATGACAGCAAAGGATGTGAAATACAAATACCTTTGTAAACCCCAGTTAGTGTCAGTGAGTGAAAATGTGTCTGATGTTTTCAATCCAAGGGCGTCATTTAGAATGTTTTGACGCAGGGCAGCGCAGCAAAGCCACCCTGCTGCGCTGTCGTGCGGCAACATAAAAGGGCACTATGGCTTCATGAGGGCCTATATATGGTATATATTTTCCAAGTTACCCAAGTTGAAACCACAGAGAGGTACCATGTGCTCGTGTGTAGAGTACTTTCTGCACGATCTCGAGTAACATTAGAGAGAGTGTAAAACCATACTTGTATAATGTTTCTAGAGATCGTGCAAAGAGTGCTCCACACGAGCACACGGTACCTCTCCGTGGTTTCAACTTGGATACATATGGACAATATATACAATATAGGAAACCTGATGAAGTCGAAGAAGGCATAGCGTTAGTACGACAAAACACATGCTAGAGGCATGAAGATTAGAAATAAAGAATGGCAAGAAGGGAAAGTATTTGTGTAGACTGTTGGTTTTGTGTGCTCAAAAGTATCTTTGAATGAATGAAGATTAAACAGACCAATGGATGAAGAGTGCTTACTGAAGCCTTGTAATCTACGTAATTTTATCTTCATTTTCTTACAAAGCATGAGGCTAATTTAAATATATATATATATATATATGATAGCAAAAGCTATCTATCTACCCACAGAAAGGTCTTGTGTACATATTTTATTACTGAGTGCCTCCTTATTCATAACCACAAGATGGCAGTCAAGTTTATGAAATCAAAGCTGATGCTTTATCTGCTGCAATGAAGGTAGGAACTGCTGCGTTACTGTTAAATATAGTGGGGCAGATATATGTTAACTGGCGCATCCCCAGGGATGCGCCAGTTAATGTGCGCCACAGTGCGCCACTGCTCCGCCACCCATGGTGCGCCGCATTTACAATGCGGCGCACCATGGTGCAAGGCAGTGAAGATGCGTGACGCATCTCTCGGCGTACGGGCGGCGCATTGCAGGAGTCATGTCGCAAGTGCGACATGACCCCTGCAATGCACAGGGGCTACCTCTTCAATGCATGGTGCGTCACCCTTACGCCTGCTTCAAGCAGGCGTAAGGAATTGACGTAGAAAGTGACTGAGTGAAATCTCATAGATTTCACTCAGCCACTTTTAGGAGGCGTTCCTGCGCAGGAACGCCCCCCCCTGCGCAGGAACGCCTCCTTATGGCGCAGGGCTTTCCAACGTGACGCATCTCCTAGATGCGTCACGTTGTAAATAGGGCGCATTGTTTGCGCTGCCGTTGCGTCACATTAAGTGACGCAATTGCGGCGCAAAGAGGCGCAAGGGCCTCATAAATCTGCCCCAGTATGGCTAACCACGACACAATGGCTCCAATAAATCATAAATAAAAATCTCAAATGAATCCATTACCTTAAATAGAGCATCCGTGTCACCTAGTGAGCCTCATTCCGGACAAATCGAAAAGAATAAGTGTTGGGTTGGAAAAGCTCCTCTCATGGTGACAGACGTGCATCCCAGCTGCAACGATATTTGGATCTCTGGTGCTAATTGTTTTAGTGATGGGCAAACACTGATCATGTGTATTCACCATGACACAGGCCTGCCTCACGGACTGCAGTCTTGTTTGACCGGAAGAGGCAGACAAAGCGCTACACTGATGGAGGTGAAGGGCTGCCTTAACTAGGAGTTGAGTAGCACGAGCGCGGTGGTGAAAGCATACTGTGTAGTGATCAGTAGAAGTGAACAGGCCTTTTTAGATTGCCTCGGGAGTGAGGCTTACAGGCCCACTCATATAAAGATCCACTGCTGTGCGCTTACCTCACCCTTGGCCTACATCAAGTTGGTAAGCAGCGCTGTGCAGCACGTGTGGTTTATGGCTTGTATTTGCCGAATAAAAATAAATTAACAACAACATGTGTGGTTGCATGTGTGGGATGGGTGTATGTGTACCTGTGAGTGATACAATACAAGGAAGACACTAAGGGGCATATTATCAAGGACAGGCGATACATTATCGCCGCTTTTATCGGCAGGAAACTGCCGATAAAGCGGCGATAATGGCCTTGATAATATGCTCTATGAATTCCAATCGAAGCCCATGTTAGATGTGTTCACTTCTAACATTGGCTTCGATTGGAATTCATAGAGCATATTATCAAGGCCCTTATCGCCGCTTTATCGGCAGTTTCCTGCCGATAAGAGCGGCGATAATGTAACGCCTGTCCTTGATAATATGCCCCTAGGTTCCAATTTGGGAGGCCGAGGGCTCTCTGGAGGATCATGGAGAGGCAGGGGAATCCCCCCAGACAGATTTGTGGATTGGTGCATTCATAACAACTGGGTGGGACACACACAGGAGGAAGGAAGAGACAGGCTGTTCAGCACATTTCAAAGGGTGCTCTTTGATTCTGAAGAGGTCTGAGAGAGGTCACTGGAAGTGACATGGACACACCATAGAAAGGAGATTGGGCCGATAAGAGAATCATAAAATATAGGGCTGGGGCCCTCACTGTGACTGAAATTCAGGTGTGAAATTCTAGTCACTTTCCTGGCCTATGCTGTGGGGTTATCAGATTTGAAGTCACTCTTGCTTTCGCAGACTGTTTTCTGGCGGAAGTGCAGAACAAAGTAGTGGGTATTCCAAAAAGAGGCAGACCCCCAACACAAACCTCAAAGACTAAGGGTCAGATTTACAAGCCCCTTGCGCCACATTTGCGTCACTTTTCCCATGTTAAACGTGACGCAAAAGTGCTGCAAGGGGCTTGTAACTCTGCCTCTGCCCCAAGGCCCTAAATCACATGTTATGTCTGGAAATGGATTACAAGAAGGGGAGGTTAAAGACCCCAAAATTGTCAACTATAAAGCTGTAAGTAGGAGAAACTCTGCAAGATGTCTATTTATGAAAAGGACTGAGGGCTAAGGTCTGACAGTTTCCAATCTGGGTGAGGGAATATCATCCAGAGAAACCCAAGACCACCTGCTTGGAACTTGGAGCATCAGTTTCTGCCTGTTTGCGAAAACCAGTGTACCCTGTGATGAAGAGGAGAGTGAAAGGAGCATAGTCCAGTGGGAATTACTGGCAAGTACATCCCATTAGTGAGGTGTGACGAAGCAGCAGCTGCATCTATTGGGATATTGCCCATGTACAGTCGAGCCCCCATATGCCAGAGCTGCACAAAGCGGGTTGTGGCCTGTGTCAGGTTTAAGTCGGTGACCCCATATTCCAGAGGAGGCCGTCAAGAAGAATGTATAAGTACAGTGGTGATTAGGTCATAATCATTGTGCAGAGTAAAGTCAGAAGCCCCTTAAGCTAGAGGGGCTTCCATGAAGAGGGCATTATGGGCAGTAGCCCATGTGCAGAGTATGTCAGCAAACCCCTGATACCTGAGGGTCTCCACTAAGAAAAGCAACGGTCCTCACATGGTTTTGCAGAGAGTATGCCTAAGCCCAGACTTGTAATTTGTTTACCTATAAAAAGCATAGTATTGTTTGAATTATGCAAATTGATTTTTCTAAATGATACCCCTTGGGACATTGTTGGGAGATCTTGACATTACTCTGGTCACTTTGGGTTTATAGGTTGCTCCTGTTGATTTTACGCATCACGCCCGACTAAAGCATCGGAACCCTACCGATCGTGCCCACTACTTGTGAGAAGGATCAGAGGACCTTAACGTGTGATGGGAGGGAACAACGCGGATGACTGGCTGCCGCCCCTGCAAATCCAAGAGTACTACTCACCACTGGCAGCCACTGCAGACCCCCACAATGAATGAATGAGGAACCCTCCCAGGAACTCTGGTACAGCAATCTTCGTTGCAGCGGGTAATGATTACAGGGTCGACGGGCCTAGTGGAATTTGCTCTACCTTTTAGCGCCATGGGTGAGAGAACACTTTTGTAATTAAAAGAGTCGGAGTGGAACTCCGAAGTCTCAGACCTCCAGAGGACCTAACCTGATTTTGTGAATGGGAAATAACCACATCCAATAGAGAGACTGAGTGGCACTCAGGGACCTGCCTAGCTAACACCAGAGTACTGATTGCAGGAGGACAGTGTATTATTTGTGCATGCCCCTGTTATTGTTTGAAGGGGGGATGGAACCCCCACTCAGGCAGCAACCACAATCTTTGTCATTGTGGACCACAACAGTCACTAAATTAACCTGTGCTTGACCCTCTGGTAGCTTGGCACAAAGCAGTCAGGTTTAACATAAAGGCAATGTGTGAAGCATTGATGCAGCACACAAACAGTAACAAACACAGGAAAAATCCCAATGCAATTTAGAAAAAAACATAAAATCTTAATATATAAAGGATACCAGAATGGCAAAATACGTAGCACCAGAGATGTTTGGGAGCATATTTATCAACGTTTTGCATCGCCCTTGTGCCACGCGAGGTAGCTCAAGGGTGATGTAGGATGATTTTTACTAAGCCATTCAAAGCCACTTTGTGTGGCTCCGCGTGGCTTGGTAAATCTGGAGATGGACAAGGCAGCGCAAGTTGCTACCTTGGGTTACTCTGCCCCAGAGAGGTGTCCCATGGGTGAAGTGTGGGTAGTCCCTCGCATCACCCATGGATTTTGGCACATTCCCAAATATACCAAGACTGGTAAACCTGGGAATGCATCAAAATGCTACGCCTTCCCAGAGGAGTCATAAAAAGGAGAAATATCTTCATTTCTCCTTGCTTTTTCCTCTTTCTGCATATTCTGCATTCTGCAGCACACGTGCGATGAGGAAAACCCATCAGAGTATTGTTGTTGTCCCTTTGTGCAGGACCTTCCTGCACAAAAACAATCCTGTCTGCAACATAGGCACCATCGCACCATGGTAAAAGGGCACAGGCATTGGCGCTAGGCAGTAGTTTGTGTGCCAGCACTGGCAGAGAATAGGAATGCCCCATATCTTGATAGATATGGTGCAGTCCTGCCCTCTCTCTTTCATGCAGCGCAGCTAGGTGTCTGTATTGCGTTGCGTGAAATAATTATAAATATGGCCATCAATGTTTCCGTTTTTAGTGTAAAGTCATAAAGCGCCACTCACAGTCATCTGGTCAAACTAGACCAGGGGAAAGTCACAAGCTCAGGCCGACCGCAATGGAGCATGGGTGGGATACAGGAACTAGGCTAGTCCCACTGAAACATAACCTTCTCATATCTGGCACAAAGAGTTCCATTCATATTGGAGGAGGCCGCGAGGAGGAGGCTGAGCATGGTGGATGGTCATCACTGTAATGTGAAAAACAGGTCAGACATCACGAATGGTTGTCACTATAGAGTGAAGAGCCAGTCAAGCATTGTGGACAATCGTTTCTGTAGCTTTGCACTGGGAGTCATCGCGGGCTGTTGTTGCTGTAGCACGAAGAGCAGGTTTCAAGTTGTCAGTCACCGTGGACTGTCGGGGTGTGAAGAGGAGGTCACTGGAGCTTCACGTTGGCAGGTATCAAGGGCATCAAAGGCTTTGTTCCAACTGGCCATTTCACAGTGGTGAGGAGCCCAAATTTCAGGGTTGTCACCTTTACTTTGAAGACACTCTGAGGCCAGCCCAGGGTCAAGGACCTGGAGAAGCACCTCTTGGGGAACTAGGTGCTCACTCCAATAGATATCAGCATTGGCTCAGGCAAGTCAAGTTACAAGCACATTTGCAGGTACAAGCAAGTCCAGTTGCAGCAGGTCAGCTGGACTGTTGCAGGGAGGCCTCTGAAGCTTGTTTTGTCCCTGTAGCTCATAAAGGAGATCAGTCAACTGACCCTTGAAGTCACTCTGGTGAGCATGGTACAATGAAAAGCAGGTCCAGTCTTCCTTTTGAGACATCAAAGCAGTCCTTCACGGAGCATGGCAGTCCTTTGGCAGAGGGGCAGTCCTTCTTCTGTAACATCCATAGGTCTAGGACAGGGGGTAAATATTGTTCTAACTATAACATCCCTTTAACCTTTGTTTTCTTTCTGTGAATTTCAATTTTATTTACATAAAGTAAAATGTCCATCGCCATGTGAGGTGTGATGTCACCCCTCGCGACCACTTCGGGGTCCCCTGACAGGAGCAGGGCACTTTTTAAATCTTTGGTGGGTGGTCATGTGCCCACCTGGGGCCTTTATATGCCGTCTTTCACTGGGGGCTGTGGGGGAGACCTAGGGCCCCAGCTACCCCTGTTGACTCCCCTGCCAGCACCATAGTGTGTGTGTGTGTGTGCGTGCGTGCGTGTGTGTGTGTGTGTGTATATATATATATAATCTTCACAAAACTTTCCTTAAAATAATTCATCCAACTCAGCTCATTCTTGGACAGTTTTGAGGTGATCCATCAAGTGGGGTCTGGGAAAACAGGGTGGTCCTAATATGCGGTTTACCCATGTAATTTCCATAGGAATTTTGTGAAGCGATACAGAAAAAACTGCTCAATAAAATTGCACTAAATTTGTCGGAAAGTTAGATCTTTACTCAGAAATCTTGTATTTTGAGTTTTGGTGTAAATCTGTAATCCCAGTTTACAGAAATTAAGCTTTCAAATGAAGTCACTAAATAATTAAATGTTTGAATACCACACAATAAGTTAATAAATACACCACCAACATTGTTTCATAAAGATGATTGGGTAAACTAATTGTGCAAAAAAATTTGAAGGATGCTCTGAGAAATATAACAATTACACAATATCTGCATCAATGCAAAATAACAAATAATATACAGGTGTAGAAAATGTTGAACTCTATGGAACACTGGCATGAATATACAAATACACACCTGCGATAAATTAAATCATTGCAGAGACATCCACTCCTCTTTTTGAGGCATACATAAGGCGTACTGGACACAAATAAGCATGAAAGTTTCTCTTTTCCCAAAAATAGAGCATTCTGACTTGACTGGGAAATGCATTGGAATATCTGAGTTCGTGAAGGTAAATTCATGCAGCAACTGTGCAAAAGGAGACCGCCCTGTACTCTAAACCAAATTGGAAATATCACACTCTCCACTAGACGACGATCACCAAAACCACTGCAAGCACTTAGGAAATGGAGTATAGTCATTGGAAACAGAGGACTGTTATCTGACACTATAGTTGAACCACGCTGTCTAAACAAATAAAATGGTCGCAATCCAGACAGAGCACCAATACAAGAATTTCTTTTTGCACTTTCTTAAACCAATTTATTATTTCTCTATCTGAGAAAATGCATTTACTTATTGCCTGAAGTGACACCTTAAAATAAGCAATATGCAACATGTTTTCTAATATATTTTTATGGTTAAGGTGTCTTGCACAATATACAAACTGGATCACTTTAATATGTACTATGAAAATCGCTGAGTCAAAACATAAGACAGTTTTGCTGGGATTGGATTTTTATGAATGCTCGGATTACTTACTGATAATCTTTTTATTTTGTTAAAGATGCTTCATTGAATGAACTTGTAAAGTAATACATAGTAAAATTATGTACATGTGCTCAAGCATTATGTAAGAATAATATATGAAACATGCCTAGAGTCGATAGAACAATACTAATATAAAACAGTAGTATTTTCTGAAATTTTTAAGAATAAAGATGAAAGAAGAAAAGAGGGAAAAGAAGAAGGAAAAATGTAGAAAATGCAGAACAAGGTTAAAATAAGATAATTAGCATTCAACTGCTATTACCAAAATAAACAAAACGAGATAGTGCCTACTTGAGAGAGTCCAAAAGGGTGCTCACATGTCTAGCAGGGGTAACAGTTCAGGATAAATATGATGTTAGAGGAAGCCAGAACAGCTCTCTTATCTTCATTAGTGGTTTTGAGGTAGCAAGTGCCCTGTCTAACCTGTGATGATCACATAGTAAGTTCCACCAGGCAATGAAGATGATTTTTGAAGTGTCTTCCCAATTGGAAGTGATAATGTGTTAAGCCAAGGCTATCATCATGGCAATAAACTTCCCAATTATCTTGTGAGATTGCAATAGAGGGGACACACAAACCAAAAACAGATGTACAATGTTAAATGTGTAATCCGTAGACAAAATGTTATTAAGCTAATACTACATTAACAACCAAAAACTCCAAACTCTGGCATATTCAGAAAACATATGCAAAAACTCAAGTTTTCTTGGTTACAGGACCAACATTTGGTGTCGTTGATTAGATGAAACTGATATAAATGAGTGGGATATAGTCTATTATAGAAATAAAATAGAGTTTGTGTGGTGGCAGCAGAGCGGGAAGTAGAGTGTATCTTGGCCCAAGTAGCTTCCCAAGTGTGTTGAGAGAATTATTGATTAAAGTCCAGTTCCCAACATAATTCAATTTTTGATTTGGGTCTGCTCTTAGGCGGAAGACATAAAAGTTTGTATGTATACGAAGCTTTCACCTTTGAGGAAAACTCAATGGAAGGAAAGGGAGACAATGGGAGACTTGATGAAGAGGAGGATTGAGAATAAGTGTGAAGAATGGTGGGCCTAATAAGGTTAAAAAGAACTGCATAAAAGGATGAAATATCGTATGTAAGTTGGATGTCCCTAAATTCTAACGCAGAATTGTTGGAAAGTATATGAATAAATAATAATATTCTTTTATCTATCTATTCCTTCAAATACAGAGCCTGATTATTTAATTTAATGTTCTTGTTGTACCATATTGCGGTTTGTCAAAACAGTTCTAGCAGAGAATTAGACTTAAGGAGAAGAGGTGTGACAACTGAGAGAGAGTGTGTAAGTAGGGGTGAAAAGAAATTCCTAGGAGCTTGGGATATGTACGCCGTTTTTATAAGTGAAAAAGGGGCAATACGAGCTTGTTCCAGTTGGCTCCAGACTGTACATTCACCCAGAGAAGGAACAGAAAGAGAAGTCCAAATCTGCTTTGGAGAAAAAGCAGAGCGGTATCTGCTAATCACAGAAAAATTGACCCTTCCATTGTTCCTAGCCTATTGAAGCTGACATAGAGATAGTCTCAATTTGCGTTTGATCCATAAAAGAGATAAAGGTAAACAATTAACAGACTTGAAAAAAGTAAGAGGAGTTTGACTGGAAGCATGGGCAAATGCAAATTAATTATCAGTAACATCATCACTTTGATCATAGCTAGTCTCCCCCACCAAGATAAGAAGAGAGGGGACCAGGCTAGCGACACATAGGAAATTTTTTAATTTTACTTGTTCTAAATTTATTTGAATGGTTTCTTTAAAGTTATTAGAAAATAGAATGCCTAAACATTTGATGGGTTTATATGTCCATGTAAAACCAATGTCATAAACATGTCAGGGAGACAATATTTATTAAATTGCAGCACCTCTGACTTATCTATATTGAGTTTATATCCAGAAACCAGGGAATATTCATTTAATAAATGAAAAAAAGCGGGAAGCATATTTAGTGGGTTAGAAACATATAATAATACATCATCTACTACTTCAAACTCACGTCCTCGCTCAAATCTCCGAGTGACTTGTTTAAGATAGTTGACAACCTCTCCCTTATTCAGACTCCTGACCCCATAACAGCCTCCCAGGTTCTGTGCGACCAGATTTCCACATTTTTCCATGAGAAGATCACGGACATTTACACAGACCTAGAAACTCTCAACTCCAGCTCCTTATTTACCACCTCTCCAACCTTGAGTTCGGAAATTCAAGCTCCTGTCCCTTCTCATTCCTTTTCCCAGTTCCCCCCTATCACTCCTACACATCTCAGTACGCTGTTGGACAAGCTAAAGTCCAGGTCACCTTTAGACCCATGCCCCTTAAAGGTCCTCAAAGATTGCAGACAGACTATTCTACCCCTCTGTTGGAGGTTATGAATCTGGCCATTTCAGAGGGGGTATATCCCCTCTCCTGGAAACTGGCCACTGTCAAGCCTCTATTGAAAAAACCCACCTTAGACCCTGGTATATTAAAGAACTTCCGTCCCATTTCTCTTCTCCCTGCCCCTGCTAAACTCTTGGAGGCCCATCTTAATTTTCATCTGAGTGCTTTCCTTGACAGTACAAACGCCCTTGATCCTTCACAGCATAGCTTTCGTAGGACTCACAGCACTGAGTCGGCGCTTACAGTGGTTGCCGACAGCATCCGGTCCAGGGTCGACACCGGTCAGACCACCCTACTGGTGTTACTCGACCTTACGGCAGCTTTCGACACCCTGTCCCCTACTATTCTGGTTAGCCGACTCAGTGAGCTGGGAGTCAAGGGCTCTGCACTCAGCCTCCTGACATCCTTCCTAGACCAACGGAAGCAAAGGGTTAAGCTAGGCGAGTATATGTCACCCATTAAGCCTGTGAAGTGTGGGGTCCCCCAGGGCTCCTCGTTGAGCCTGACGCTTTTTAATATCTACGTTGCCCCACTCGCCAGACTCATAAGATCCTTTGGGTTAGAAGTTCTTTCCTACGCCGACGACACGCAGATTATGGCCTCCGTATCTCAATCTGTTAGCATAACTGCTCTCAACTTTAAAAACTGTATGGTGGCGGTTGCCAGATGGATGGTTAAGAATTTCCTCAAGTTGAATGGGGAAAAAACGGAGGTCCTCATCTTTGGTGGCAAAAGTGAGACCTGGTCTATGGAATGGTGGCCTTCTGTCCTTGGTGCCTGTCCCTCGCCGTCCCTTTTCGCCCGCAACCTCGGGGTCATTCTGGACACTACTCTCTCGCTAGACAAGCAGGTTAGTAGGACTGTGTCCACCTGCTGCAATGCTCTTAGGATTTTAAGAAAAATCATGCATTATCTTTCCCTTGAGGCAAGCAAACAGATAGTAATGGCGCTTATTGGTTCCAGACTCGACTATTGCAATGCACTTTACTTTGGCATTAGCAATGGTCTGGTCCAGCGCCTCCAGACTGTGCAGAATGCGGCTGCCCAGTTTGTTGTGGGTGCCCCCAAACGCTCCTCGGGTACAGCCATCAGGAAAAATCTGCACTGGCTCCCCATGCAGGCGAGGATTAATTTTAAGGCCTTATGCCTTACACACCGTGACCTTAATGAGTCCGGCCCGGAGGCTATCCGCGCCCTTGTGGCCTATTATACCCCTGGTAGAGCACTCCGCTCTTCCAGTAAAAGCTTACTAGTTGTCCCTCATATATCCAAGGCCAGATGGGGTGGAAGGTCCTTCCGCTTTCTTGCACCCAGACTTTGGAATACGCTCCCCAACGACCTGAAGGTGATCTCTTCCAACACTCTGTTCCGTAAAGCACTCAAGACCTGGCTTTTCCAAGAAGCTTATCTCAAATCCTTCTTTGGGTGATTTTTGAGTTTTCAGCCTACCATCTTCCAGCGCCTTGATGCCTACGGGTTAAGTTGCGCTACCTACAAATTTCTTTTAATAATAATCTGCATAGGCAGTGAATTTAACTTCCAAATGACTGTATTTGAATCCAGAGAAAGCTGACGATCTACGTATTTTCTCTAGGATAGGTTCCAGAGCAAGAATAAAAAGGAGAGAGGAAAGAGGGCAGCCCTGTCTGGTGCCTCGGAAAAGAGGAAATTATGAGGATTGTATGCCATTAAAATAAATTGAAATGCAAGGCTGAGAATATAGCAGATCTAAGTACATCTGTACTGAAACCTGACCATTTTAATGCACCAAACATAAAATCCCAATTAACACGATCACAGGCTTTCTCAGCAACCAAAGTTATGACCGCATAAAGCTTTTCGGTCTTAGATGCCATATGAATTATATTAAGGAATGTTTGAGAGTTATCTGAGATAAGACGACCTTTCACAAATCCTGATTGATGATGTCTATTAAATCTGGAATAACCTGTTTAACGCGTAACTCTAGGGCCTTTTGCAAAACCTTTGCAATCCATGTTAATAAGAGAAATGGGCCTGTAAGCCCCACACTTGGATAAGTCTTTACCTTTCTTGGGAAGTAAGCAAAGCATCGCCTGTGAAAAGGTTCCTTGTGTGCATTTTTGAGTGACAAAATAAGAAATCAAACAAAGTTATTTTGAAAGTAGGAGATATGCAAAATGTGAGTAAAATTGAACAGAAAATCAATCCAGACCAGGAGCTTTATCTTTGGGGATTTGAAGAAAGGCATTCTTGAGCTCCACCTCAGTTAAGTCGGCATCTAAGACGGAGATGTCTGGTGTGTTGACCATCGGTTTGGTAATAGATTGAAAGAAAGAATCTGGTTGATCAGTCGTGGGAGAAAACTATTGAATATAGGTCAGTGTAATATTGTGTAATACAGTATAAAATTTCTGTGCCTTTGGTGCAATGCAATCCATCGTTATCTGTGATAGCTTGTATTTTTAATTTTTGTTTTTTAATTTTCAAATAATATGCCAACATTTTCTCAGCTTTATTACAGCCACCAAACACTTTTGCATGGATTTTAAGTAGAGTACACACGCATCAATTCAAGATCGTTTGTTGTATTGCAATTTAGCTTGGATTAGTTTAGACAAAGTGTGTGCTATTTAAGCAGAAAAATAGTCATGCCCCAATGCTTTTATTTGCTGAAGCATTTGTGAAGAATCTTTAAGTGATTTATTTTTCTTCACTGCGACATAGTTGATTATAAAACCCCTAGCGGTCACTTTATAAGCATCCCATATGTAATTTATTTGTGAATCAACAAGAAGATTAACAGCAAGGAAATTGGTAGTAAAATCAACAAATGCATTAGTAAACTGTTTTTCTTGCTGTAATAAGTTATTAAACCTCCATCTATTAGGCCAAGATTTATTATTGGGAAAAGCTAGGTCTAAAATAACAGAGGCATAATCTGAAATAAAAATAGAGCCAATCTCAACTTTTAAAATCAGTTGGAGAACATATTGAGTAACAAACAAATAGTCTATTCAGGATTGTGAGGCGTGCAAGGAGAAAACAAGTTAATTCCAACACATCTGGGTGAACAGCTCACCAGGAATCTATTAAACCTCTAGAGGAAATTACCCTCTTGAAGGGTTTTAGCATTTTGTTGGGGGTGTATCTTGCAGTAGAGCACCGATCAATAAAAGGGTCTATTAATTGGTTGCAATCTCCCCCTACCATAACAGTATCTGAAGAACAATTAGATAGGATATTAGAGAATTGTCCTAGAATTGTAAATCCACACCTGTTGGGCCATAAACATTACATAATGAGAAAAGAGTGTCAATAATTTTGAAATTCAACAGTAACCACCTCCCAGCATCTTCTTTGGTTTCCTTAATAACTTGAATGTGCAAAGACTTATGAAATACACCCTCTGTGTTTTTTACAGGGGTACACATCCCCTTTACATTCCAGGAGACAATAAGCAAGTGAGCCATGAGTAGCATATAAAGTAACTAATAATTAGAGAGACATGAATGATAATTGCAATGATTAGCCACATACCAAGTAAAATAGAGGTACAATAGACTGGTGGAGTACACAGGAATATAGAGAAATAAGCAGAGTCTAATGGAGAGCCACAATTCATGGTAAAAGACAGAAAGCAAAGAATGTAAAAAGAAGGATGAAATAGAGATAGAAAAGGAATATAGAACAGTGGGGAGGGAGGAAAATAACTCCCTAGTGTATAGAAAGGTAAAAAGATGACATAAAAGCAAAGGACTTCAGTCATATCATTCAAGAGAATGAGAAACAGAAGGATACTAGTTTAGGAGCAGGGCAAGACAAGTTGTCCAACCCAAAGGGAAGCCATGAGGAGAGTAGGAAACAAACAGCAGGAACGGTAACTTGACACAAAAAAGATATAGGAATGAATATAACGTATCCAAATAAACAAGGAGCTCCAGAAAGACCTTGCAGGGGATAAAACACTTGATATGGCATACATGAAAAACATAGAGACTGGAAGTGAGAAGACGTCAACAACCTTCACAGCACGATCCGACAGACCAAAGGAGTGCAGAGCCTGTACAAAAACAACAAAAATAGAGACAATAAGAAAACAGAAATAGAGGTTAAGCAAGTCAAGTTTTACTAAGTTCCATATCTTCTCCTTTATGTTCACAGATGAATTGCTTATGGTCCTTGGCATCTTCAAAGGAGATTGTCCTATGAGATTGTCCTATGAGTGGAGAAGCGTGGCTCAGTGGTTAGAGGCGGCAGACCCGGAAGCTGAGATCGACCGTGGACCAGGGTTCGATTCCCCGCCTCGGCGGGTCTCGGGCTCAAAAATTTCCACGGACTCGACAATTCTCGCTCTGGTGCCTACTCAACTCACGGGGTCACACTCTGCGACTCTGGGCAATAGCTTGCTTAATCTCCACTACGGCCCCTCGCGGCGGGATGCCTGGCTTTCACCTTGTGGACACCCTGCCGGGGTTTCCCACAGGGGAATACCAGTACGGGTTCCCTAAGCAAGCGCCGGGACGCTCACGGGCAGCTGTGCGCTTTACAAGTCCAGCACACACACATTTACATTATCCTTGTAGGTGACCTTGAAGAAACAGGGCTGTAGAAGTCCATACAATTCCATACCATGCATTCATGGATCTCAAAACTGGTCTGAAGTCCCAAAAATATTTTCGCCTTGCAGCAGGGAACTTGGCCACATCCTGACTCAAGAAATCATTGTGCCCAGAGCATCTGCTTAGGTTGTTTAGCCAGCATAAGGACTTCCATAAGATCAGAATATTGTAGGAAAAAAGCAATATTACCTTTAGGTCTGTTAGAACATGTGGGAGGAGAAAGACCAATCCTATGGGCTCTTTGAATGTTCAATTCTGCAGAAGATTTCAATCCACAATTTTGGGCATGTACAGCTTGTGAAATGTAATCATATCCTGACCATGTGATCCCTCCGGAATACCGTAAATGCATAGGTTGTTGGGACCATTATGGTTTTCCAAATCGCAGTCAGTCTTTTAAGCTGTGTGAGCGCCTTAGTTAAAGAGGACACCTTGACCCCAACATCTTGGGTGTCACTCACCCGTTGTTCTACCTCAGTGAGACTTGAATCCAGAATGGACCACTTCTCTTCAATCTATTGCAGAATCGCATTTGTCTCCACCATAAAATGTTTTATATTTTTTAATTCGTCCATAATATCCTCAAGAATCAAGGGTAATGGAGATTTCGTGGGTGAAGAAGGATCTTTTTTTAACTCTTTTTATTTGCACCACCTCCAGACTCTTTGCGAGCGCCTGAATCAGTTGAAACCACAGCTTTGGAGGTGTGCGCAGAATCCATGTTGAGACTCAGTGATTTAACTTTGCAGTGCGATGATTAATGAGTCAGGAAATAAAATGAGACCAGCGCTGGAAGTGTCAGAATATTTTACCAGATACTCAGTTAGTAGGAGGATGAGAAAACACTCTCAAAGGAGAAGAAAAGGTGAAAAAAACGTAATGGTGGCAATCTATGCCATTCGCAGAGAAAAAGGAGACCTAATGGGCAAAAAACAAGCCATTTTAAATTGTGGTGGTTGACTAAAAGACCTTCAAAATGGCGGCAACAATCCTGACAGGATTGGAGAGGCAAGCAAAACTCACAAAAAGGATCAGATTAAGCACTTAAAAGCTCACCAGGCCACTCCCTGCCATTTCCAACGACTATTTATGCAGCCGAAATGCAAATGCGAGCCGAAACCGCCCGACAAGATGAAGATAATTCCTTGGCTCCCACAGAGAAAAATCAGCAGGTGGCCATCCTGTTTGCTGCTGACACGCGCTACCCTTACTGGTGTTCCCTAGTACCCAATTAGGTACCCCATTTAACCCATACTTAATAAACCTCACGATGATTCCATCTTGTTAGATCGACCTCCGCCCCCATATAAGTTTCCCTCTTGCTCTGAGGATGATCTTTCTGATGAAGAACATCTTTCTTCAGACGAAAAAGACACAGATAAGCATGATGGGCGGCAAACTCGCGTTACTTTGACTGTTGATGAAAACTCGCGCTACTTTGACTGTTGATGAAAAAGCCACTATTAGATCAACTGCTCGCAAATAAGCTTGTGAGACTACTTCTGCTCTAGACCTTGTAGCGATGGTTCAGCAGTGGAAAGATTTAGAGCAGTTATATTTTATAGAAAAGTTTACCTGTGAAGTAATACTTGGTTTTAGAATTGTTTCTAATACCTTAGAGCCCAATTATATTTATTTTGATTATAAACAATTAAGTGATGGAACTTTCCTTTTTTCAAACATACCTGATCTAATTAGGTGAGTAGTTAAATTAAGACATGATACACTATGTTTAAAAGTGGAGCAAACATCTACTGGTAAAGTTAAAACTGCACAAATAGTTCAGACCCCAGTGCAAAAAGAAGAGGTTTTTGGGACAGACAATGACCCTAGTGATACTGTAGTTGCTGTGAAACCAATGCATGAAGCTGTGCCTTTGTATGTTCCTCCGAAGTGTGCGGGAACAAGTGCTGATAAAGATTCAGATGATGCAAAAGGATATTTTGTTTATAATTGGGTCTATACTCCTTGGAGCAGAGCAGACATTATGGCTCTTAAAGTCGCTTTGCCCGATCCGCGGAATAATCCTGCAGCTTTCTACGAAGAAGTGGAAGGAGCCATTAGCTCCTGCACTATGACCCTGACAGATATTTATATGTTTTTTGGACTTATTTTGCCCCCTGATATGTGGAGAACAGTTCGGAAAATAGATGATAATGTAGCATATGGTGATACTTGGGTGCATTTAGAAGAAATAGATGTGGCTAGAGATCCTGCGCAGAAACCACAACAGGAGATATTTGATCTTCCCAAAGCTATTGTAACTAAGTTAAAAACTCTCATACCTCCTAAAAAAATACATTGGACAAAGTTAGCGTCTTGTAAACAGAAAGCGGATGAGTCAGTTTCTAATTTCTTTACACGATTTGAAGAGACATTCCATGACTTTAGTGGGTAGTCATTGACAGATGACACGGGTAAGCATCTGTTTGTCGGCAAATTTGTCGCTAACATGTTGCCAGAAATAGCTAGTCACCTGAAGGCCAGCAAGAATTTGTGGACTACGTCTTCCCCAGTCTCCTTTTTGACTATGGCCCAGTATTATGAGCATCAGGAATTGAAAGCAAAAGGCAAAGAGGATAAGAAGGTTAAGGATTTAAAGATGAAAGTTATGTTGGCTCAAGTATATGGTCCACCATAAAGAGGTAGTGGTAGAGGCAGTAATACCAATCTAGTCCCCACCAGAGATAACTGCAAAACCACCACTTCCTCTATCATTCTCATTCTGCGCAGTGGCGTAACAAAGGCCCCCGCAGTGCAGGGTGCTTCTGAGCTCCAAGGGACTTCCTCAGTGCAGTACCCTGGCCTGAGAGCTCCCAAGTAAGTCCAAAAAAGGGCCCCTCCATGCATTTTGCAGTGGGGCCACCTCAAGTTTCGTCACGCCATTTATTTGTGCATTTTTATAAAGCGCGGACATTACCCGAAGGTGTCAGGGCACTGTACAATTGAGCCAGTTACATTACAAAAGAACCGTGGAACACAATAAAACATTGCAATGAAAAACAACTCCTGGCCTAGAAGGTGAGAGTGGGCTGTATAGATAAAGATGAGCATTGAGAAAGCAACAGAGGCTCAGTATGTGGAGCAAACAACGTTACACAACGAATCCTATTCTGTTACTTCTTTGAAAACAACACAAATTTCTCAAATTAGATAACCCAGGCCCAGCATGAAAACAGAACAGGTAAATGCCCCACGATACAGAACACCCGGCTTCTCTAGCTGGCTAAACAGAGCCCCCTTACCTGCACTTTAACCCCTAAAACCCTAATTTCAATCAGCAACCACAGCATATCCCCTACTAATGACCTAAATGATACCTGTCCTCAGCTGGGACACCGGTCATGTGGTGGGCTTAGACCAAGATAGGCATCTTCCGCACACTAGCAAGAATCATTACTATCACTCTCTGTGCTTTGACGGGTGAACCTCTGCTGAAAGTTCGCTCCCTTCGAAATAACACACTTGGAAATTACCCAGAGACCTAAATAGCTGGCAAATAATAATGCATGGATCCAGGTAACCTCAATGGCACTGCCGCTAAAACTAATGGCTTTTTAGATGACGTGTTTGAAAAATGGTGCTCTAAAATGAGTTGTCTGAGGCGATTTTTGAAAACTTCTTGGGAGAGAAGCCCTTACCATTTCAAACTTCCAGGATAGTCTCTGGTCGCTCTTTCTTTGCTATATGCTTTTAGTGTCTTTGTCATTTCACTTGTTGTTGCCTTCTTATTTATAACCACACGATGACAGCAAAGGATGTGAAATACAAATACCTTTGTAAACCCCAGTTAGTGTCAGTGAGTGAAAATGTGTCTGATGTTTTCAATCCAAGGGCGTCATTTAGAATGTTTTGACGCAGGGCAGCGCAGCAAAGCCACCCTGCTGCGCTGTCGTGCGGCAACATAAAAGGGCACTATGGCTTCATGAGGGCCTATATATGGTATATATTTTCCAAGTTATCCAAGTTGAAACCACAGAGAGGTACCATGTGCTCGTGTGTAGAGTACTTTCTGCACGATCTCGAGTAACATTAGAGAGAGTGTAAAACCATACTTGTATAATGTTTCTAGAGATCGTGCAAAGAGTGCTCCACACGAGCACACGGTACCTCTCCGTGGTTTCAACTTGGATACATATGGACAATATATACAATATAGGAAACCTGATGAAGTCGAAGAAGGCATAGCGTTAGTACGACAAAACACATGCTAGAGGCATGAAGATTAGAAATAAAGAATGGCAAGAAGGGAAAGTATTTGTGTAGACTGTTGGTTTTGTGTGCTCAAAAGTATCTTTGAATGAATGAAGATTAAACAGACCAATGGATGAAGAGTGCTTACTGAAGCCTTGTAATCTACGTAATTTTATCTTCATTTTCTTACAAAGCATGAGGCTAATTTAAATATATATATATATATATATGATAGCAAAAGCTATCTATCTACCCACAGAAAGGTCTTGTGTACATATTTTATTACTGAGTGCCTCCTTATTCATAACCACAAGATGGCAGTCAAGTTTATGAAATCAAAGCTGATGCTTTATCTGCTGCAATGAAGGTAGGAACTACTGCGTTACTGTTAAATATAGTGGGGCAGATATATGTTAACTGGCGCATCCCCAGGGATGCGCCAGTTAATGTGCGCCACAGTGCGCCACTGCTCCGCCACCCATGGTGCGCCGCATTTACAATGCGGCGCACCATGGTGCAAGGCAGTGAAGATGCGTGACGCATCTCTCGGCGTACGGGCGGCGCATTGCAGGAGTCATGTCGCAAGTGCGACATGACTCCTGCAATGCACAGGGGCCACCTCTTCAATGCATGGTGCGTCACCCTTACGCCTGCTTCAAGCAGGCGTAAGGAATTGACGTAGAAAGTGACTGAGTGAAATCTCATAGATTTCACTCAGCCACTTTTAGGAGGCGTTCCTGCGCAGGAACGCCCCCCCCTGCGCAGGAACGCCTCCTTATGGCGCAGGGCTTTCCAACGTGACGCATCTCCTAGATGCGTCACGTTGTAAATAGGGCGCATTGTTTGCGCTGCCGTTGCGTCACATTAAGTGACGCAATTGCGGCGCAAAGAGGCGCAAGGGCCTCATAAATCTGCCCCAGTATGGCTGCTCCAATAAATCATAAATAAAAATCTCAAATGAATCCATTACCTTAAATAGAGCATCCGTGTCACCTAGTGAGCCTCACTCCGGACAAATCGAAAAGAATATGTGTTGGGTTGGAAAAGCTCCTCTCATGGTGACAGACGTGCATCCCAGCTGCAACGATATTTGGATCTCTGGTGCTAATTGTTTTAGTGATGGGCAAACACTGATCATGTGTATTCACCATGACACAGGCCTGCCTCACGGACTGCAGTCTTGTTTGACCGGAAGAGGCAGACAAAGCGCTACACTGATGGAGGTGAAGGGCTGCCTTAACTAGGAGTTGAGTAGCACGAGCGCGGTGGTGAAAGCATACTGTGTAGTGATCAGTAGAAGTGAACAGGCCTTTTTAGATTGCCTCGGGAGTGAGGCTTACAGGCCCACTCATATAAAGATCCACTGCTGTGCGCTTACCTCACCCTTGGCCTACATCAAGTTGGTAAGCAGCGCTGTGCAGCACGTGTGGTTTATGGCTTGTATTTGCCGAATAAAAATAAATTAACAACAACATGTGTGGTTGCATGTGTGGGATGGGTGTATGTGTACCTGTGAGTGATACAATACAAGGAAGACACTAAGGGGCATATTATCAAGGACAGGCGATACATTATCGCCGCTTTTATCGGCAGGAAACTGCCGATAAAGCGGCGATAATGGCCTTGATAATATGCTCTATGAATTCCAATCGAAGCCCATGTTAGATGTGTTCACTTCTAACATTGGCTTCGATTGGAATTCATAGAGCATATTATCAAGGCCATTATCGCCGCTTTATCAGCAGTTTCCTGCCGATAAGAGCGGCGATAATGTAACGCCTGTCCTTGATAATATGCCCCTAGGTTCCAATTTGGGAGGCCGAGGGCTCTCTGGAGGATCATGGAGAGGCAGGGGAATCCCCCCAGACAGATTTGTGGATTGGTGCATTCATAACAACTGGGTGGGACACACACAGGAGGAAGGAAGAGACAGGCTGTTCAGCACATTTCAAAGGGTGCTCTTTGATTCTGAAGAGGTCTGAGAGAGGTCACTGGAAGTGGCATGGACACACCATAGAAAGGAGATTGGGCCGATAAGAGAATCATAAAATATAGGGCTGGGGCCCTCACTGTGACTGAAATTCAGGTGTGAAATTCTAGTCACTTTCCTGGCCTATGCTGTGGGGTTATCAGATTTGAAGTCACTCTTGCTTTCGCAGACTGTTTTCTGGCGGAAGTGCAGAACAAAGTAGTGGGTATTCCAAAAAGAGGCAGACCCCCAACACAAACCTCAAAGACTAAGGGTCAGATTTACAAGCCCCTTGCGCCACATTTGCGTCACTTTTCCCATGTTAAACGTGACGCAAAAGTGCTGCAAGGGGCTTGTAACTCTGCCTCTGCCCCAAGGCCCTAAATCACATGTTATGTCTGGAAATGGATTACAAGAAGGGAAGGTTAAAGACCCCAAAATTGTCAACTATAAAGCTGTAAGTAGGAGAAACTCTGCAAGATGTCTATTTATGAAAAGGACTGAGGGCTAAGGTCTGACAGTTTCCAATCTGGGTGAGGGAATATCATCCAGAGAAACCCAAGACCACCTGCTTGGAACTTGGAGCATCAGTTTCTGCCTGTTTGCGAAAACCAGTGTACCCTGTGATGAAGAGGAGAGTGAAAGGAGCATAGTCCAGTGGGAATTACTGGCAAGTACATCCCATTAGTGAGGTGTGACGAAGCGGCAGCTGCATCTATTAGGATATTGCCCATGTACAGTCGAGCCCCCATATGCCAGAGCTGCACAAATCGGGTTGTGGCCTGTGTCAGGTTTAAGTCGGTGACCCCATATTCCAGAGGAGGCCGTCAAGAAGAATGTATAAGTACAGTGGTGATTAGGTCATAATCATTGTGCAGAGTAAAGTCAGAAGCCCCTTAAGCTAGAGGGGCTTCCATGAAGAGGGCATTATGGGCAGTAGCCCATGTGCAGAGTATGTCAGCAAACCCCTGATACCTGAGGGTCTCCACTAAGAAAAGCAACGGTCCTCACATGGTTTTGCAGAGAGTATGCCTAAGCCCAGACTTGTAATTTGTTTACCTATAAAAAGCATAGTATTGTTTGAATTATGCAAATTGATTTTTCTAAATGATACCCCTTGGGACATTGTTGGGAGATCTTGACATTACTCTGGTCACTTTGGGTTTATAGGTTGCTCCTGTTGATTTTACGCATCACGCCCGACTAAAGCATCGGAACCCTACCGATCGTGCCCACTACTTGTGAGAAGGATCAGAGGACCTTAACGTGTGATGGGAGGGAACAACGCGGATGACTGGCTGCCGCCCCTGCAAATCCAAGAGTACTACTCACCACTGGCAGCCACTGCAGACCCCCACAATGAATGAATGAGGAACACTCCCAGGAACTCTGGTACAGCAATCTTCGTTGCAGCGGGTAATGATTACAGGGTCGACGGGCCTAGTGGAATTTGCTCTACCTTTTAGCGCCATGGGTGAGAGAACACTTTTGTAATTAAAAGAGTCGGAGTGGAACTCCGAAGTCTCAGACCTCCAGAGGACCTAACCTGATTTTGTGAATGGGAAATAACCACATCCAATAGAGAGACTGAGTGGCACTCAGGGACCTGCCTAACTAACACCAGAGTACTGATTGCAGGAGGACAGTGTATTATTTGTGCATGCCCCTGTTATTGTTTGAAGGGGGGATGGAACCCCCACTCAGGCAGCAACCACAATCTTTGTCATTGTGGACCACAACAGTCACTAAATTAACCTGTGCTTGACCCTCTGGTAGCTTGGCACAAAGCAGTCAGGTTTAACATAAAGGCAATGTGTGAAGTATTGATGCAGCACACAAACAGTAACAAACACAGGAAAAATCCCAATGCAATTTAGAAAAAAACATAAAATCTTAATATATAAAGGATACCAGAATGGCAAAATACGTAGCACCAGAGATGTTTGGGAGCATATATATCAAAGTTTTGCATCGCCCTTGTGCCACGCGAGGTAGCTCAAGGGTGATGTAGGATGATTTTTACTAAGCCATTCAAAGCCACTTTGTGTGGCTCCGCGTGGCTTGGTAAATCTGGAGATGGACAAGGCAGCGCAAGTTGCTACCTTGGGTTACTCTGCCCCAGAGAGGTGTCCCATGGGTGAAGTGTGGGTAGTCCCTCGCATCACCCATGGATTTTGGCACATTCCCAAATATACCAAGACTGGTAAACCTGGGAATGCATCAAAATGCTACGCCTTCCCAGAGGAGTCATAAAAAGGAGAAATATCTTCATTTCTCCTTGCTTTTTAGGTCTCGCCTGTCGATGCGCATGCGCATCGAGCTTGCGAGCCTATTGCGGCTTAAACAACTTTTAACTAAGAAGCAAGGAATCGTGGCGATTCCTTGCAGTGCCCGTGACTTTTAAGCTCAATGCGCATGTGCATTGAGCTTAAAAGCGCGTGCACAGCCGCAATCGCCGTCAGCCGCATTCCTCCGACACCTTTTGAAGTGAAGCTTAGCTTCACTTCAAAGGCCCGGCTTCTTAACACCCACATGCCGCTCTCCCCGCTCCGCCCCCTCCCCTGCCCGCCTTGTGCATTTCTCCCGACTGACTGTCTGCTCTCTGTGCTATCTTGGGGGTGCCTGATCCCTTTACTCTCCCCCGTAGTCTTGGCCTTTCGTATCTCTCTGCCTCTCGCAGACTTCAAAACTTCTGGCAGATTCTCTGTTTCTTGCTTATTTCCCTCCCCTCAGCCCCCATAGGACTGACAGCAGGAGTTTTGCCGACAGCAGACTGTGCCAGCTTTACAGGGAAGATGTGCTCAGGGTTTAAGCACAGGTTACTTTACTGTAACCCCCTTAACACTTGCAGCAAGGACAGCTTTACTGTAACCCCTCACCCAGACACAGGTACGGTAACTGGGTTTGTTTTTGTAATCCACTCCGGAACCAAATAACTTGTATCTTCTCCCCAGTTTCCAGTTAAAGTTGCAGAAGAGTAAAGCAAAACCACATCCACAAGTATGTCTGCTGTGTGGGACTGGAATGATCGAACCCTTCTTGTCTGCACGTGGACATTGGGTTGTTGAGATGCATTTCTGACATGGGGTGTGTGCACATGCCCCCAGCCGCCTGCCTTGCCTACTCTCCCAGCTGGTGCCGCTCCACCCCCTGCGGCATCAAAGGCTTTCACGGCCGGCCGGCCATGCTTTCAGTTTCACGACCGGCCGGCCGTGTGAAGTGCATTTCAAAGCCCGCTCTCCCTGCTCCGCCCCCTGCTCCGGCCGAGACGCATTTCTCCTCCCTCCTCCTCCCTCCCCATGCACCCTCAGTGGGCTGAAGAATTGCCAGAATACAATATCACAGGCTTAGCTCTTGTGGTGATTGGCTTGTGTGGTAGGTTTAAATAATCTTACCCTTATCGCACACCCATGTCTGGTTTAAAGACTGCGTTGCTTGCAGTTTGCGCCTTTCCCCGTCAGCCCAAGAACAGACGTGCTGCCATACTGACACCCGCCAGGTTGTGCTGGCTTGTATCCGGTCCGGTGCAATCCTTTTATTAATGACCCTTTGGTGGTACTCAGAAGCGTTCGTCCTCAGCCCCTCGTATCTAGTTAATAATCCGCTCTTTGCGAGCTTCTCCTCCGTGTGCTTGTCCTCCCCATTACCACTCGTACCACTCATTCCACTCCTTCGAATTTCTCTTCAACTCTTCTATGCATCCATCTCACTCCTGCCTCCCTGCTGTCTTAGCCTACCACTCCGTCATTCAAAATCTACTCTTAAGGACAGTCTGCTCTACTATTCCGGTAAAGCCTACCTGGACTCACATGTGTGGGTTCTGGTGTTTTTCCCCTCAATATGTTCAACTTCTAAACACAAGCTGTTGCATGCCTTTGTTTAACATTGTTGCTGAGAACATGACCTCGCTCATACGGTTCACGTTTAGGATACTACTTCTGGCTTAAGCACCATCAGGACATAGTATCACCGAGTGTTCGATTTTCTAAACCTCTCCTTGCCCTTTATGTAGATCCTTATTTGTGTTAAAAGCTGCTCGCGTTATGCACAGTCCCGAATAAAATGTTATAAGATACATGCATTACAAGTTTCAAAATCCCTTAAAGATACATGATAGTTTTGCACAAGTGAAATGTCGGCATTAGGGCTACTAGAATTAGTGGCTTAAATCTATTTTAGTACTGTAGCCGCTGACACTTTAGTCGCTGGCCAGATGGTGGTTGTATTAGACGTTACAAGCAGTTTCTAAATGGGGGTGGGTAAATTCAGTGATGACACCTTCTTTTTGTAGTGGCTGCAGGCCGCCATTGTATACTGTTTTTGTGCTTTTTATACTTCTACAACATGAAGATCGAAAAAAATAACTTTTCTTTACTGCAACAGCCAGGCATATGCTCTTTTGTGTGTAATGGTTGCATCTGCGGGTATTATTTTTAGCCCGTTGTGGAAAACTGATGACTACATATAGACCTCGATAAGACCCTTTCGCGTTTAAAATAGTTTACCATTTGAGTTTGAGATGCTAATTATTTGCCTAAGATTATTCTCGTCCTATCAAAACATAAAGCACTAGTCCGCAATTTAGAACACGTATATTGTGCAACACTTCAATGACATTTTTAAAGTAACTATGCTGATTTTCCTGGCTATTGCACATTTTTCCCTCACCCACCCTCAACCCCTCATCCCCACTCACCCTCAACCCCTCACCCTCACTCACCCTCAACCCCTCACCCTCACTCACCCTCAACCCCTCACCCTCACTCAACCCCTCACCCTCACTCACCCTCAACACCTCACCCTCAACACCTCACTCACCCTCACTCTCACTCATCCTCACTCACCCTCAACCCCTCACCCTCACTCACCCTCACTCACCCTCACCCACCCTCAACCCCTCACCCTCACTCACCCTCAACCCCTCACCCTCACTCACCCTCACCCTCACTCACCCTCAACGCCTCACCCTCACTCACCCTCAACGCCTCACCCTCAATCACCCTCAACCCCTCACCCTCACCCACCTTCACTCACCTTCACTCACCTTCACTCACCCTCACTCACCCTCACTCACCCTCACTCACCCTCACCCTCACTCACCCTCACCCACCCTCAACCCCTCATCCTCACTCACCCTCAACGCCTCACCCTCAACCCCTCACCCTCACCCTCACTCACCCCCACTCACCCTCAACCCCTCACCCTCAATCCCTCACCCTCACTCACCCTCACCCTCACTCACCCTCAACCCCTCACCCTCACTCACCCTCAACCCCTCACCCTCAATCCATCACCCTCACTCACCCTCACCCTCAACCCCTCACCCTCACTCACCCTCAACCCCTCACCCTCAATCCATCACCCTCACTCACCCTCACCCTCATTCACCCTCACTCACCCACACTCACCCACACTCACCCTCACTCACCCACACTCACCCTCACTCACACTCACCCTCACCCTCACTCACCCTCACTCACCCACCCTCACCCACCCTCACTCACCCTCACCCTCACTCACCCTCAACCCCTCACCCTCACTCACCCTCAACACCTCACCCTCACTCACCCTCACCCTCAACCCCTCACCCTCACTCACCCTCAACCCCTCACCCTCAACACCTCACCCTCGAACACTCCCCCTCAACCCCTCACCCTCACTCACCCTCACTCACCCACACTCACCCTCAACCCCTCACCCTCACTCACCCTCAACCCCTCACCCTCACTCACCCTCAACCCCTCACCCTCACTCACCCTCACTCTCACTCACCCTCACTCACCCTCAACGCCTCACCCTCACCCTCACTCACCCTCAACACCTCACCCTCACTCACCCTCACCCTCACTCACCCTCAACACCTCACCCTCACTCACCCTCAACCCCTCAACCCCTCACCCCCTCACCCACTCACCCTCACTCACCCTCACTCACACTCACTCACCCTCACTCACCCTCAACCCCTCACCCTCACTCACCCTCAACCCCTCACTCACCCTTACCCTCACTCACCCTCACCCTCACTCACCCTCACTCAGCGCAACAACAGCATCTTCACTAAATATATTTAATAAACTTTAAGCTATTGGCAATATAAAATAAAATCCATTTTATTTACGTATTAATTATTAATTGTTTTTTAAAGCCATTGATTTTTTTTATATCAATACATATAAGTCACATATAAGTCCCGTTAATACAAAAAATGTTGCTTTACAAATGCTAGAGGTGTCACATTTACAAAAATTATAACTATTGGCTTTGTAAATAAGAAAGCTATTAATTTAGCTATTTAGAAAAAACAACACATAAATAAAAAACAAAAAAATAAATAACACCTATAGCTCAAACTTTCCTACTGCGAGACCTATTGCATTTCCAATGCTTGTTCCTCTTTCTGCATATTCTGCATTCTGCAGCACACGTGCGATGAGGAAAACCCATCAGAGTATTGTTGTTGTCCCTTTGTGCAGGACCTTCCTGCACAAAAACAATCCTGTCTGCAACATAGGCACCATCGCACCATGGTAAAAGGGCACCGGCATTGGCGCTAGGCAGTAGTTTGTGTGCCAGCACTGGCAGAGAATAGGAATGCCCCATATCTTGATAGATATGGTGCAGTCCTGCCCTCTCTCTTTCATGCAGCGCAGCTAGGTGTCTGTATTGCGTTGCGTGAAATAATTATAAATATGGCCATCAATGTTTCCGTTTTTAGTGTAAAGTCATAAAGCGCCACTCACAGTCATCTGGTCAAACTAGACCAGGGGAAAGTCACAAGCTCAGGCCGACCGCAATGGAGCATGGGTGGGATACAGGAACTAGGCTAGTCCCACTGAAACATAACCTTCTCATATCTGGCACAAAGAGTTCCATTCATATTGGAGGAGGCCGCGAGGAGGAGGCTGAGCATGGTGGATGGTCATCACTGTAATGTGAAAAACAGGTCAGACATCACGAATGGTTGTCACTATAGAGTGAAGAGCCAGTCAAGCATTGTGGACAATCGTTTCTGTAGCTTTGCACTGGCAGTCATCGCGGGCTGTTGTTGCTGTAGCACGAAGAGCAGGTTTCAAGTTGTCAGTCACTGTGGACTGTCGGGGTGTGAAGAGGAGGTCACTGGAGCTTCACGTTGGCAGGGATCAAGGGCATCAAAGGCTTTGTACCAACTGGCCATTTCACAGTGGTGAGGAGCCCAAATTTCAGGGTTGTCACCTTTACTTTGAAGACACTCTGAGGCCAGCCCAGGGTCAAGGACCTGGAGAAGCACCTCTTGGGGAACTAGGTGCTCACTCCAATAGATATCAGCATTGGCTCAGGCAAGTCAAGTTACAAGCACAGTTGCAGGTACAAGCAAGTCCAGTTGCAGCAGGTCAGCTGGACTGTTGCAGGGAGGCATCTGAAGCTTGTTTTGTCCCTGTAGCTCATAAAGGAGATCAGTCAACTGACCCTTGAAGTCACTCTAGTGAGCATGGTACAATGAAAAGCAGGTCCAGTCTTCCTTTTGAGACATCAAAGCAGTCCTTCACGGAGCATGGCAGTCCTTTGGCAGAAGGGCAGTCCTTCTTCTGTAACATCCATAGGTCTAGGACAGGGGTAAATATTGTTCTAACTATAACATCCCTTTAACCTTTGTTTTCTTTCTGTGAATTTCAATTTTATTTACATAAAGTAAAATGTCCATCGCCATGTGAGGTGTGATGTCACCCCTCGCGACCACTTCGGGGTCCCCTGACAGGAGCAGGGCACTTTTTAAATCTTTGGTGGGTGGTCATGTGCCCACCTGGGGCCTTTATATGCCGTCTTTCACTGGGGGCTGTGGGGGAGACCTAGGGCCCCAGCTACCCCTGTTGACTCCCCTGCCAGCACCATAGTGTGTGTGTGTGTGTGCGTGCGTGCGTGTGTGTGTGTGTGTGTATATATATATATAATCTTCACAAAACTTTCCTTACAATAATTCATCCACCTCAGCTCATTCTTGGACAGTTTTGAGGTGATCCATCAAGTGGGGTCTGGGAAAACAGGGTGGTCCTAATATGCGGTTTACCCATGTAATTTCCATAGGAATTTTGTGAAGCGATACAGAAAAAACTGCTCAATAAAATTGCACTAAATTTGTCGGAAAGTTAGATCTTTACTTGTATTTTGAGTTTTGGTGTAAATCTGTAATCCCAGTTTACAGAAATTAAGCTTTCAAATAAAGTCACTAAATAATTAAATGTTTGAATACCACACAATAAGTTAATAAATACACCACCAACATTGTTTCATAAAGATGATTGGGTAAACTAATTGTGCAAAAAAATTTGAAGGATGCTCTGAGAAATATAACAATTACACAATATCTGCATCAATGCAAAATAACAAATAATATACAGGTGTAGAAAATGTTGAACTCTATGGAACACTGGCATGAATATACAAATACACACCTGCGATAAATTAAATCATTGCAGAGACATCCACTCCTCTTTTTGAGGCATACATAAGGCGTACTGGACACAAATAAGCATGAAAGTTTCTCTTTTCCCAAAAATAGAGCATTCTGACTTGACTGGGAAATGCATTGGAATATCTGAGTTCATGAAGGTAAATTCATGCAGCAACTGTGCAAAAGGAGACCGCCCTGTACTCTAAACCAAATTGGAAATATCACACTCTCCACTAGACGACGATCACCAAAACCACTGCAAGCACTTAGGAAATGGAGTATAGTCATTGGAACCAGAGGACTGTTATCTGACACTATAGTTGAACCACGTTGTCTAAACAAATAAAATGGTCGCAATCCAGACAGAGCACCAATACAAGAATTTCTTTTTGCACTTTCTTAAACCAATTTATTATTTCTCTATCTGAGAAAATGCATTTACTTATTGCCTGAAGTGACACCTTAAAATAAGCAATATGCAACATGTTTTCTAATATATTTTTTATGGTTAAGGTGTCTTGCACAATATACAAACTGGATCACTTTAATATGTACTATGAAAATCGCTGAGTCAAAACATAAGACAGTTTTGCTGGGATTGGATTTTTATGAATGCTCGGATTACTTACTGATAATCTTTTTATTTTGTTAAAGATGCTTCATTGAATGAACTTGTAAAGTAATACATAGTAAAATTATGTACATGTGCTCAAGCATTATGTAAGAATAATATATGAAACATGCCTAGAGTCGATAGAACAATACTAATATAAAACAGTAGTATTTTCTGAAATTTTTAAGAATAAAGATGAAAGAAGAAAAGAGGGAAAAGAAGAAGGAAAAATGTAGAAAATGCAGAACAAGGTTAAAATAAGATAATTAGCATTCAACTGCTATTACCAAAATAACCAAAACGAGATAGTGCCTACTTGAGAGAGTCCAAAAGGGTGCTCACATGTCTAGCAGGCGTAACAGTTCAGGATAAATATGATGTTAGAGGAAGCCAGAACAGCTCTCTTTTCTTCATTAGTGGTTTTGAGGTAGCAAGTGCCCTGTCTAATCTGTGATGATCACATAGTAAGTTCCACCAGGCAATGAAGATGATTTTTGAAGTGTCTTCCCAATTGGAAGTGATAATGTGTTAAGCCAAGGCTATCATCATGGCAATAAACTTCCCAATTATCTTGTGAGATTGCAATAGAGGGGACACACAAACCAAAAACAGATGTACAATGTTAAATGTGTAATCCGTAGACAAAATGTTATTAAGCTAATACTACATTAACAACCAAAAACTCCAAACTCTGGCATATTCAGAAAACATATGCAAAAACTCAAGTTTTCTTGGTTACAAGACCAACATTTGGTGTCGTTGATTAGATGAAACTGAAATAAATGAGTGGGATATAGTCTATTATAGAAATAAAATAGAGTTTGTGTGGTGGCAGCAGAGCGGGAAGTAGAGTGTATCTTGGCCCAAGTAGCTTCCCAAGTGTGTTGAGAGAATTATTGATTAAAGTCCAGTTCCCAACATAATTCAATTTTTGATTTGGGTCTGCTCTTAGGCGGAAGACATAAAAGTTTGTATGTATACGAAGCTTTCACCTTTGAGGAAAACTCAATGGAAGGAAAGGGAGACAATGGGAGACTTGATGAAGAGGAGGATTGAGAATAAGTGTGAAGAATGGTGGGCTTAATAAGGTTAAAAAGAACTGCATAAAAGGATGAAATATCGTATGTAAGTTGGATGTCCCTAAATTCTAACGCAGAATTGTTGGAAAGTATATGAATAAATAATAATATTCTTTTATCTATCTATTCCTTCAAATACAGAGCCTGATTATTTAATTTAATGTTCTTGTTGTACCATATTGCGGTTTGTCAAAACAGTTCTAGCAGAGAATTAGACTTAAGGAGAAGAGGTGTGACAACTGAGAGAGAGTGTGTAAGTAGGGGTGAAAAGAAATTCCTAGGAGCTTGGGATATGTACGCCGTTTTTATAAGTGAAAAAGGGGCAATACGAGCTTGTTCCAGTTGGCTCCAGACTGTACATTCACCCAGAGAAGGAACAGAAAGAGAAGTCCAAATCTGCTTTGGAGAAAAAGCAGAGCGGTATCTGCTAATCACAGAAAAATTGACCCTTCCATTGTTCCTAGCCTATTGAAGCTGACATAGAGATAGTCTCAATTTGCGTTTGATCCATAAAAGAGATAAAGGTAAACAATTAACAGACTTGAAAAAAGTAAGAGGAGTTTGACTGGAAGCATGGGCAAATGCAAATTAATTATCAGTAACATCATCACTTTGATCATAGCTAGTCTCCCCCACCAAGATAAGAAGAGAGGGGACCAGGCTAGCGACACATAGGAAGTTTTTTAATTTTACTTGTTCTAAATTTATTTGAATGGTTTCTTTAAAGTTATTAGAAAATAGAATGCCTAAACAT
This sequence comes from Lissotriton helveticus, assembly GCF_964261635.1. Classification (NCBI taxonomy): domain Eukaryota; kingdom Metazoa; phylum Chordata; class Amphibia; order Caudata; family Salamandridae; genus Lissotriton; species Lissotriton helveticus. The sequence continues at coordinate 868,542,197 of NC_136068.1, read as the reverse complement.
TTGATGGGTTTATATGTCCATGTAAAGCCAATGTCATAAACATGTCAGGGAGACAATATTTATTAAATTGCAGCACCTCTGACTTATCTATATTGAGTTTATATCCAGAAACCAGGGAATATTCATTTAATAAATGAAAAAAAGCGGGAAGCATATTTAGTGGGTTAGAGACATATAATAATACATCATCTACTACTTCAAACTCACGTCCTCGCTCAAATCTCCGAGTGACTTGTTTAAGATAGTTGACAACCTCTCCCTTATTCAGACTCCTGACCCCATAACAGCCTCCCAGGTTCTGTGCGACCAGATTTCCACATTTTTCCATGAGAAGATCACGGACATTTACACAGACCTAGAAACTCTCAACTCCAGCTTGGAGTAAGCAGGGCATATCCTGGATGGGATATTTTCCAACGACCCCAGAGTAACTGTCTCTATGCCGGTACCGATAACTTGGTCCGACCATTTAGCAGTTCCTTTCTCCTTGGACATTCCTTGCTTGAAGGATAATACGGGTACTAATAGGAAGTGTCTCAAAAGAAGCTTTAGGAATCTTACGAGTGAGGCTCTGGCCCCTTTCATTCCTAATGTTAATTCTATCCTCCAGCGGTCGGTGGACGAGGCGGCTCAAGAACTCATTGTCTCTATGACCAAAGCAGTAGATGAGTTAGCCCCCTCCTTATCTAAATCTGTAGCGCGACTTAAGCCTACAGCCCCTTGGTTCACGGATGAACTGAGAGCCTTTAGACAAGAATGTAGAAGGAAAGAGCGGAGATGGCGCAAATCATGGGACCCCAAGGATCGAGAAGCTTATAAGGGCCTGTTACGAGAATATAAAAACAGAGTTATTAAGGAGAAACAGGGTCATTTTACACACCTAACCTGTTCTCTTACATCATCTAAAGAGCTTTTTAAGATCGTAGACTCTTTATGCTCCCTCCAGGCTCCTGACCCTGTGGTTGTTTCTCAGGAGCTATGTAATAATATCTCAGATTTCTTCTATAAAAAAATAGATGATATCTATCTAGCTCTACAATCACAGAGGATCTCTCTGAGTGAGATTAACTCCTCTAGAATTAAGCTTCTCGAATCCTGGGAAGTTGCTACCCCTCAGACTTTTCATCACTTTCCGGCTCTTTCCCTGGAGGAACTCAATCTCCTCCTAGACAAAACAAAATCAGCCTCTCCTCTGGACCCGGTTCCCTTGAAAATACTAAAGGAACACAGGGACATCATTCTTCCACCGATGCTGGAAATAATGAATGGAGCCATGGAACAGGGTATTTTTCCTGCAGCATGGAAGAGAGCTGCAGTAAAGCCTCTTCTCAAAAAGCCCACATTGGATCCGGGTGTACTGCAGAACTTCAGGCCAATATCCCTTCTGCCGGCTCCGGCTAAAATGTTGGAGGCCCACTTGAATTGTCATCTCTCCAACTTCCTTGATTTCTCAGGGTTTTTGGATGGGTCCCAACATGGCTTCCGAAAGCTACATAGCACGGAGTCCGCCTTGACCATGGTCACGGACAATATCCGCCGGAAGGTGGATCTGGGTCAATCTACCGTGCTAGTCCTGCTGGATCTTACAGCAGCTTTTGATACCCTGTCTCCCTTGACTTTAACATCTAGGTTAAGGGAGGCAGGGGTAGCAGGGCCGGCTCTCAGTCTCCTGAGCTCTTTTCTTCATCAACGAGAGCAGCGGATAACGCTGGGAGACTTCCTCTCCCCTGCAAAGTCTTTGCAATGTGGGGTGCCACAAGGGTCGGCCTTAAGTCCGACCCTGTTTAATATCTATGTGGCCCCCCTTGCAAGACTAGTAAGATCTCAGGGGATGGAGGTAGTGTCGTACGCCGACGACACGCAGATTATGGTGTCCCTGACCCATTCTGTTGATGTCGCCGCGTCCAACTTTAGGTCCTGCATGCAGCTTGTTGCAGAGTGGATGGTTTTCAACTCCCTAAAGTTGAACGGCGACAAGACGGAAGTCCTGGTCTTTGGTAAAGACCAGGGCCTGTGGTCAGATGAGTGGTGGCCTCCATCCTTGGGCATTTGCCCTACTCCGACACAATCTGCTAGGAATCTTGGCGTCATTTTCGATACCCGGCTTTCCATGGAACTCCAGGTCAATAGGACCGTGGCCACCTGTTGGGGTGTCATTAGGACCCTTAAAAGAATTGTCCATTATCTTTCCCCTCAGGCACGCAAGCAGGTTGTTATCGCCCTTGTCGGTTCACGGCTTGATTACTGCAATTCACTCTATGCCGGGACCAGCAAGGGCCTCCTGCAGCGCCTGCAGGTTGTACAGAATGCGGCGGCGCGTTTTGTACTGGCCCTGCCCTGGTTGTCATCCATGACCTTGGCTAGGAAGAGTCTCCACTGGCTCCCTATCTCTTCTAGAGTTTCATTTAAACTTCTTTGCCTCACGTACCGTGCTCTTACAGTAGGTCCGACCGACGCTTTGGGATCCTTGCTCACGAGGTATGTCCCAAATAGATGTTTACGCTCATCAGAGCTAAACCAACTGGTGGTTCCACGAGCTAAGAAGGCTAGGTGGGGGAGCAAGGCCTTCTCCATTCTTGCACCCCAGCTATGGAACACACTTCCCCTGGAGATCAAATTACAGCCTTCCCTTGATCTCTTCAGGAAAGCGTTGAAGACCTGGTATTTTATTAAAGCATATCAGTAAGCTCCTGTTTTTGACTGCCTTTGCTAGGTTATTCTGAGTTAGGCGCCTTGACGCCCAGTGGGCATAGTTGCGCGTTATAAAAGCCTGTTCATTCATTCATTCATTCAGCTCCTTATTTACCACCTCTCCAACCTTGAGTTCGGTAATTCAAGCTCCTGTCCCTTCTCATTCCTTTTCCCAGTTCCCCCCTATCACTCCTACACATCTCAGTACGCTGTTGGACAAGCTAAAGTCCAGGTCACCTTTAGACCCATGCCCCTTAAAGGTCCTCAAAGATTGCAGACAGACTATTCTACCCCCTCTGTTGGAGGTTATGAATCTGGCCATTTCAGAGGGGGTATATCCCCTCTCCTGGAAACTGGCCACTGTCAAGCCTCTATTGAAAAAACCCACCTTAGACCCTGGTATATTAAAGAACTTCCGTCCCATTTCTCTTCTCCCTGCCCCTGCTAAACTCTTGGAGGCCCATCTTAATTTTCATCTGAGTGCTTTCCTTGACAGTACAAACGCCCTTGATCCTTCACAGCATAGCTTTCGTAGGACTCACAGCACTGAGTCAGCGCTTACAGTGGTTGCCGACAGCATCCGGTCCAGGGTCGACACCGGTCAGACCACCCTACTGGTGTTACTCGACCTTACGGCAGATTTCGACACCCTGTCCCCTACTATTCTGGTTAGCCGACTCAGTGTGCTGGGAGTCAAGGGCTCTGCACTCAGCCTCCTGACATCCTTCCTAGACCAACTGAAGCAAAGGGTTAAGCTAGGCGAGTATATGTCACCCATTAAGCCTGTGAAGTGTGGGGTCCCCCAGGGCTCCTCGTTGAGCCTGACGCTTTTTAATATCTACGTTGCCCCACTCGCCAGACTCATAAGATCCTTTGGGTTAGAAGTTCTTTCCTACGCCGACGACACGCAGATTATGGCCTCCGTATCTCAATCTGTTAGCATAACTGCTCTCAACTTTAAAAACTGTATGGTGGCGGTCGCCAGATGGATGGTTAAGAATTTCCTCAAGTTGAATGGGGAAAAAACGGAGGTCCTCATCTTTGGTGGCAAAAGTGAGACCTGGTCTATGGAATGGTGGCCTTCTGTCCTTGGTGCCTGTCCCTCGCCGTCCCTTTTCGCCCGCAACCTCGGGGTCATTCTGGACACTACTCTCTCGCTAGACAAGCAGGTTAGTAGGACTGTGTCCACCTGCTGCAATGCTCTTAGGATTTTAAGAAAAATCATGCATTATCTTTCCCTTGAGGCAAGCAAACAGATAGTAATGGCGCTTATTGGTTCCAGACTCGACTATTGCAATGCACTTTACTTTGGCATTAGCAATGGTCTGGTCCAGCGCCTCCAGACTGTGCAGAATGCGGCTGCCCAGTTTGTTGTGGGTGCCCCCAAACGCTCCTCGGGTACAGCCATCAGGAAAAATCTGCACTGGCTCCCCATGCAGGCGAGGATTAATTTTAAGGCCTTATGCCTTACACACCGTGCCCTTAATGAGTCCGGCCAGGAGGCTATCCGCGCCCTTGTGGCCTATTATACCCCTGGTAGAGCACTCCGCTCTTCCAGTAAAAGCTTACTAGTTGTCCCTCATATATCCAAGGCCAGATGGGGTGGAAGGTCCTTCTGCTTTCTTGCACCCAGACTTTGGAATACGCTCCCCAACGACCTGAAGGTGATCTCTTCCCACACTCTGTTCCGTAAAGCACTCAAGACCTGGCTTTTCCAAGAAGCTTATCTCAAATCCTTCTTTGGGTGATTTTTGAGTTTTCAGCCTACCATCTTCCAGCACCTTGATGCCTACGGGTTAAGTTGCGCTACCTACAAATTTCTTTTAATAATAATCTGCATTGGCAGTGAATTTAACTTCCAAATGACTGTATTTGAATCCAGAGAAAGCTGACGATCAACGTATTTTCTCTAGGATAGGTTCCAGAGCAAGAATAAAAAGGAGAGAGGAAAGAGGGCAGCCCTGTCTGGTGCCTCGGAAAAGAGGAAATTATGAGGATTGTATGCCATTAAAATAAATTGAAATCCAAGGCTGAGAATATAGCAGATCTAAGTACATCTGTACTGAAACCTGACCATTTTAATGCACCAAACATAAAATCCCAATTAACACGATCACAGGCTTTCTCAGCAACCAAAGTTATGACCGCATAAAGCGTTTCGGTCTTAGATGCCATATGAATTATATTAAGGAATGTTTGAGAGTTATCTGAGATAAGACGACCTTTCACAAATCCTGATTGATGATGTCTATTAAATCTGGAATAACCTGTTTAACGCGTAACTCTAGGGCCTTTGCAAAACCTTTGCAATCCATGTTAATAAGAGAAATGGGCCTGTAAGCCCCACACTTGGATAAGTCTTTACCTTTCTTGGGAAGTAAGCAAAGCATCGCCTGTGAAAAGGTTCCTTGTGTGCATTTTTGAGTGACAAAATAAGAAATCAAACAAAGTTATTTTGAAAGTAGGAGATATGCAAAATGTGAGTAAAATTGAACAGAAAATCAATCCAGACCAGGAGCTTTATCTTTGGGGATTTGAAGAAAGGCATTCTTGAGCTCCACCTCAGTTAAGTCGGCATCTAAGACGGAGATGTCTGGTGTGTTGACCATCGGTTTGGTAATAGATTAAAAGAAAGAATCTGGTTGATCAGCCGTGGGAGAAAACTATTGAATATAGGTCAGTGTAATATTGTGTAATACAGTCTAAAATTTCTGTGCCTTTGGTGCAATGCAATCCATCGTTATCTGTGATAGCTTGTATTTTTAATTTTTGGTTTTTAATTTTCAAATAATATGCCAACATTTTCTCAGCTTTATTACAGCCACCAAACACTTTTGCATGGATTTTAAGTAGAGTACACACGCATCAATTCAAGATCGTTTGTTGTATTGCAATTTAGCTTGGATTAGTTTAGACAAAGTGCGTGCTATTTAAGCAGAAAAATAGTCATGCCCCAATGCTTTTATTTGCTGAAGCATTTGTGAAGAATCTTTAAGTGATTTCTTTTTCTTCACTGCGACATAGTTGATTATAAAACCCCTAGCGGTCACTTTATAAGCATCCCATATGTAATTTATTGGTGAATCAACAAGAAGATTAACAGCAAGGAAATTGGTAGTAAAATCAACAAATGCATTAGTAAACTGTTTTTCTTGCTGTAATAAGTTATTAAACCTCCATCTATTAGGCCAAGATTTATTATTGGGAAAAGCTAGGTCTAAAATAACAGAGGCATAATCTGAAATAAAAATAGAGCCAATCTCAACTTTTAAAATCAGTTGGAGAACATATTGAGTAACAAACAAATAGTCTATTCTGGATTGTGAGGCGTGCAAGGAGAAAACAAGTTAATTCCAACACATCTGGGTGAACAGCTCACCAGGAATCTATTAAACCTCTAGAGGAAATTACCCTCTTGAAGGGTTTTAGCATTTTGTTGGGGGTGTATCTTGCAGTAGAGCACCGATCAATAAAAGGGTCTATTAATTGGTTGCAATCTCCCCCTACCATAACAGTATCTGAAGAACAATTAGATAGGATATTAGAGAATTGTCCTAGAATTGTAAATCCACACCTGTTGGGCCATAAACATTACATAATGAGAAAAGAGTGTCAATAATTTTGAAATTCAACAGTAACCACCTCCCAGCATCTTCTTTGGTTTCCTTAATAACTTGAATGTGCAAAGACTTATGAAATACACCCTCTGTGTTTTTTACAGGGGTACACATCCCCTTTACATTCCAGGAGACAATAAGCAAGTGAGCCATGAGTAGCATATAAAGTAACTAATAATTAGAGAGACATGAATGAGAATTGCAATGATTAGCCACATACCAAGTAAAATAGAGGTACAATAGACTGGTGGAGTACACAGGAATATAGAGAAATAAGCAGAGTCTAATGGAGAGCCACAATTCATGGTAAAAGACAGAAAGCAAAGAATGTAAAAAGAAGGATGAAATAGAGATAGAAAAGGAATATAGAACAGTGGGGAGGGAGGAAAATAACTCCCTAGTGTATAGAAAGGTAAAAAGATGACATAAAAGCAAAGGACTTCAGTTATATCATTCAAGAGAATGAGAAACAGAAGGATACTAGTTTAGGAGCAGGGCAAGACAAGTTGTCCAACCCAAAGGGAAGCCATGAGGAGAGTAGGAAACAAACAGCAGGAACGGTAACTTGACACAAAAAAGATATAGGAATGAATATAACGTATCCAAATAAACAAGGAGCTCCAGAAAGACCTTGCAGGGGATAAAACACTTGATATGGCATACATGAAAAACATAGAGACTGGAAGTGAGAAGACGTCAACAACCTTCACAGCACGATCCGACAGACCAAAGGAGTGCAGAGCCTGTACAAAAACAACAAAAATAGAGACAATAAGAAAACAGAAAAAGAGGTTAAGCAAGTCAAGTTTTACTAAGTTCCATATCTTCTCCTTTATGTTCACAGATGAATTGCTTATGGTCCTTGGCATCTTCAAAGGAGATTGTCCTATGAGATTGTCCTATGAGTGGAGAAGCGTGGCTCAGTGGTTAGAGGCGGCAGACCCGGAAGCTGAGATCAACCGTGGACCAGGGTTCGATTCCCCGCCTCGGCGGGTCTCGGGCTCAAAAATTTCCACGGACTTGACAATTCTCGCTCTGGTGCCTACTCAACTCACGGGGTCACACTCTGTGACTCTGGGCAATAGCTTGCTTAATCTCCACTACGGCCCCTCGCGGCGGGATGCCTGGCTTTCACCTTGTGGACACCCTGCCGGGGTTTCTCACAGGGGAAAACCAGTACGGGTTCCCTAAGCAAGCGGCGGGACGCTCACGGGCAGCTGTGCGCTTTACAAGTCCAGCACACACACATTTACACTATCCTTGTAGGTGACCTTGAAGAAACAGGGCTGTAGAAGTCCATACCATGCATTCATGGATCTCAAAACTGGTCTGAAGTCCCAAAAATATTTTCGCCTTGCAGCAGGGAACTTGGCCACATCCTGACTCAAGAAATCATTGTGCCCAGAGCGTCTGCTTAGGCTGTTTAGCCAGCATAAGGACTTCCATAAGATCAGAATATTGTAGGAAAAAAGCAATATTACCTTTAGGTCTGTTAGAACATGTGGGAGGAGAAAGACCAATCCTATGGGCTCTTTGAATGTTCAATTCTGCAGAAGATTTCAATCCACAATTTTGGGCATGTACAGCTTGTGAAATGTAATCATATCCTGACCTTGTGATCCCTCCGGAATACCGTAAATGCATAGGTTGTTGGGACCATTATGGTTTTCCAAATCTTCAGTCAGTCTTTTAAGCTGTGTGAGCACCTTAGTTAAAGAGGACACCTTGACCCCAACATCTTGGGTGTCACTCACCCGTTGTTCTACCTCAGTGAGTCTTGAATCCAGAATGGACCACTTCTCTTCAATCCATCGCAGAATCGCATTTGTCTCCACCATAAAATGTTTTATATTTTTTAATTCGTCCATAATATCCTCAAGAATCAAGGGTAATGGAGATGTTGTGGGTGAAGAAGGATCTTTTTTTAACTCTTTTTATTTGCACCACCTCCAGACTCTTTGCGAGCGCCTGAATCAGTTGAAACCACAGCTTTGGAGGTGTGCGCAGAATCCATGTTGAGACTCAGTGATTTAACTTTGCAGTGCGATGATTAATGAGTCAGGAAATAAAATGAGACCAGCGCTGGAAGTGTCAGAATATTTTTACCAGATACTCAGTAAGTAGGAGGATGAGAAAACACTCTCAAAGGAGAAGAAAAGGTGAAAAAACAGTAATGGTGGCAATCTATGCCATTCGCAGAGAAAAAGGAGACTTAATGGGCAAAAAACAAGCCATTTTAAATTGTGATGGTTGACTAAAAGACCTTCAAAATGGCGGCAACAATCCTGACAGGATTGGAGAGGCAAGCAAAACTCACAAAAAGGATCAGATTAAGCACTTAAAAGCTCACCAGGCCACTCCCTGCCATTTCCAACGACTATTTATGCAGCCGAAATGCAAATGCGAGCCGAAACTGCCCGACAAGATGAAGATAATTCCTTGGCTCCCACAAAGAAAAATCAGCAGGTGGCCATCCTGTTTGCTGCTGACACGCGCTACCCTTACTGGTGTTCCCTAGTACCCAATTAGGTACCCCATTTAACCCATACTTAATAAACCTCACGATGATTCCATCTTGTTAGATCGACCTCCGCCCCCGTATAAGTTTCCCTCTTGCTCTGAGGATGATCTTTCTGATGAAGAACATCTTTCTTCAGACGAAAAAGACACAGATAAGCATGATGGGCGGCAAACTCGCGTTACTTTGACTGTTGATGAAAACTCGCGCTACTTTGACTGTTGATGAAAAAGCCACTATTAGATCAACTGCTCGCAAATAAGCTTGTGGGACTACTTCTGCTCTAGACCTTGTAGCGATGGTTCAGCAGTGGAAAGATTTAGAGCAGTTATATTTTATAGAAAAGTTTACCTGTGAAGTAATACTTGGTTTTAGAATTGTTTCTAATACCTTAGAGCCCAATGATATTTATTTTGATTATAAACAATTAAGTGATGGAACTTTCCTTTTTTCAAACATACCTGATCTAATTAGGTGAGTAGTTAAATTAAGACATGATACACTATGTTTAAAAGTGGAGCAAACATCTACTGGTAAAGTTAAAACTGCACAAATAGTTCAGACCCCAGTGCAAAAAGAAGAGGTTTTTGGGACAGACAATGACCCTAGTGATACTGTAGTTGCTGTGAAACCAATGCATGAAGCTGTGCCTTTGTATGTTCCTCCGAAGTGTGCGGGAACAAGTGCTGATAAAGATTCAGATGATGCAAAAGGATATTTTGTTTATAATTGGGTCTATACTCCTTGGAGCAGAGCAGACATTATGGCTCTTAAAGTCGCTTTGCCCGATCCGCGGAATAATCCTGCAGCTTTCTACGAAGAAGTGGAAGGAGCCATTAGCTCCTGCACTATGACCCTGACAGATATTTATATGTTTTTTGGACTTATTTTGCCCCCTGATATGTGGAGAACAGTTCGGAAAATAGATGATAATGTAGCATATGGTGATACTTGGGTGCATTTAGAAGAAATAGATGTGGCTAGAGATCCTGCGCAGAAACCACAACAGGAGATATTTGATCTTCCCAAAGCTATTGTAACTAAGTTAAAAACTCTCATACCTCCTAAAAAAATACATTGGACAAAGTTAGCGTCTTGTAAACAGAAAGCGGATGAGTCAGTTTCTAATTTCTTTACACAATTTGAAGAGACATTCCATGACTTTAGTGGGTAGTCATTGACAGATGAAACGGGTAGGCATCTGTTTGTCGGCAAATTTGTCGCTAACATGTTGCCAGAAATAGCTAGTCACCTGAAGGCCAGCAAGAATTTGTGGACTACGTCTTCCCCAGTCTCCTTTTTGACTATGGCCCAGTATTATGAGCATCAGGAATTGAAAGCAATAGGCAAAGAGTATAAGAAGGTTAAGGATTTAAAGATGAAAGTTATGTTGGCTCAAGTATATGGTCCACCATAAAGAGGTAGTGGTAGAGGCAGTAGTGCAGTATGTACCACTGGTCAACCCCTTTCTCTCGAGTAACTTTGTCTTCTGATCAGTGTGCTTATTGTAAAGAGATTGGACATTGGCGTTCTGAGGGCCCCCTATTGCGAGGTCAGCAGTTTCAGCAGGGTTGGGGAAGTATGAGAGGACATCCAGGGAATTCAGACAAAGGGGAGGAATAGTAAATCGTGCCAGGTTTGAGGCAGTTGAACATGGACCAAATTATTCTAATACCTTTGTTAGACGAAATCAGTATCAAATGTCTGATTATTCGACTGATGGTCTTGGGGATTCTGATTATGTCAAAGGAATGCCTAGGATGGGGGTAAGGAATCGGTTGAGGTCCCAGTTGATCAGAAAGGTCCTTATGTTGATGTAAATCTTATGGGCTCTACTGATCGGTTTCTGCTTGATACAGGGGCTACTCGTAGTTCTCTGTCTAAAAAATTGGTTCCTAGGGCTCCCCTGCCTGGTGCAATGATAACATCGATAGGATTCAATGGGACACCTACATCTAGCCCACTGTCACAGCAACTTGCGTTTAGTCTTGATAAATTCACTGCAGCATGTCCATTTTTGCTCTCTCCTACCACGCCGGATAATACTGTGGGTATCGATATCCTCAAATATTTTCGTGCTACAATACATTGTTCCCCAGAAGGTGTGCGTGTTATTTTAAATGTTAACTATCCAATGGTTGAGACGTCTTGTCTCATTAAAGAAGATATTGCTCTGGCATCTTTACCTAGTACTTTATGGGCTACATCAGATACTGATATGGGACAAAGGGTTATCCCACCAGTACATATTCAAGTGAAGGAGGGTGCTTCGTTGCCTCGACTGCCCCAATATAAAATATCTCAGGAAGGCGAGGAAGCATTGACGCACATTGTTCAGGATTTGATCACGGTGGGGTTGTGGAAGAAGTTCCTTATAATACCTGTAATAGCCCTATCCTTCCTATTTTGAAAAGAGACACTGATACTAACATTTACATTTACAGATTCATTATTGATTTACGAGAAGTTAATAAAATTGTGGTACCCCAATACCCAGTAGTCTTCTGACATCACAACACTTCTTACTATGGTTCCTCCTACTGCCACTACATTTAGTGTCATAGATTTGAAAAATGCATTGTTTTCCATACCTATTCATCCTGATAGCCGTTATTTGTTCGGCTTCACTGTGAATAATAGATCACACAGATTCTGTAGATCTCCACAATGGTATACGAAGAGTCCTAGCATTTATAGCCAGGCATTGAAAAGGAAGCTTGATTCTTTTCCTGACTGGATGGCTGTGGAACATGGTCACTGTATGGGGCTGGAAATTACTGTCAACTCTATGTATATTTGTTGCTATTCTTTTCTCTTGTAGTTTATGTATCCAATGTGGGCCAATGCTTTATTCCCTCTGTATTTCCACTTGTACTGCTTGTCTACCATCTAAAACAAATGTCCAAAATGTAAATGCCCATTTAGCAATAGATCAAGAAATTAGTAACATAATGTTAATTTATATATATAACATTTATCGGAACTGGTATTGGACTATGATGAGGAGGAATGAGAGTTTGTGGAAGAGAGAGGAGAGTGCTTAGTAACAGGGGACCAGAAGGACAACATGAGTAGAGCTGGGGGGTGAGTATTAAACATGTCAGTTAGTGTTTTTGAAGTTAGGGCAAAAAAGTGATTTAAAGAGGAATTATTTGAATTGGCAAAGCTTCCAAGGTTTCTGGTGATTATTGAAAACTGGACTACAGCATTTCTCATATATGCCAGTGTATATTGTGATAAACAAGCAGAGAGGTGTATAGCTTTGTTTAAATACATTAATGTTATTTAAACGGCACACATAACATTTGGGGGGTACTCCTGGGTACAGTAAGATGAGGAGTTCAGGGCCCGACTGGCAGGAAATGTGGATGGTAAGTGGGGAGAATTAGACAGTGGCTTGTGGCTACACACAATAGGGCTGGCACGATCAACTCAATTGTGTTTACCGCAAGTGTGTTGCCTTTGGTATACCGGCCTTTTCAAGGGTGTTCCACCCAAGGTGGAATTCGAGCAACAAGCAGGGGACAAACTGGATGAGGCATTTAGCAGGGGTTTCTGCAACTGGGAATGCTGTGAATCCCAGTACGAATGAACATAATGTGCAGTCAGGCACCCTTTTGTTCACTGTGGGGACAGGAAGGAATGGCACAAGGTTTTGCATGAGGACAGTGGCAGCAGGAGCAAAAGCAGAGGGTGGAGGGAGAGGGGCACAAGGAATGGCAGGTAAAGGCTCATAGGCAATCAAGCTATACCGCTTGTTCTACTGGTTGTAATGGTATGAGGAGGGTCAGGATCTAAAGGCATCATGGATGGTTTTCATTTGGGCTATACTTGGCCATGTTGTCTGAGATAGGTAGACAACTTAAAGTCAGTAAAGAACACCCCCAGGTTGTGCAAGAGAAGCTACATAAGGATGTGCGGGAAGGGAGTTTGGCAGGTCCATTTGAGAAGTGGCCAATATAAAATGTGTTTGTGCCTCCTTCTGGGGTGGTTCCAACAAAAGAAAAAAAAATGTTTTGCCTCATGCAGCACTTATTGTGGCCAAAAGGAAAGTCAATAAACAATTTCATATCCAATGACTTGCCGATAGTTTATTATTTCTCTGTGGCTGTGGCAATGGAATTTGACAATAAAGTAGGCCCTGGGGCATACATGGTTAAGAGTAACATCAAGTGAGCCTTCCACCTCCTACCGGTACATCTGGCCAAATTTGAGTGGTTCGGAATACAGTTTGCGGGGGCAGCGGTACATAGACAAGGCCTTCCAATGGTGCTCCATTTCTTGTGCTCTTTTTGAGGCTTTTCACCTATGTGATGGTTTACATGATGGTGACACATTACTTAGATTACTTCTTATTTGAAGGACAATCTGACTCGACTCCGCACACTGCCAGTGAATACTGGTAAGTTTTCAGAAGCTAATGAATGGTGTGAGGGTTCCCCTGGCAGAAGAAAAGAAGGTAGGGCCAAGCATGTTTTTGACAATTGTGAGGATTGAGATTGATGCAGACAAAATATAGTAGCGGAGATGCAAGTGTTGCAGGATCACCTGAACTTTGCATGTCTGGTGGCATGGACATGAAGGATATTTTGCAGGAGATTGGGACCGGCTTTGTCGAGGTTGAGTCTTGCACAGCACAGAGTGAGGTTTAAAGAGTGAAAGAGGACATAAGATCGTGGCAGCTCTTTTGGAGCATTTCAATCGTATCTCTATGACAGGATTGGGTGACAAAATGGAATGGGAGATTTTGGATATTTTCAGATGCAGTGGGTGGGATGGGGATTAGCCTCTACTGGCGAGGACATTGGTGGGTGGAACAATAACCGGAGTGGCAGCATGGGGGGAGGAGCAGTGCATTCTTTTGAGTTTTTAACACTGGTAGTGGCGACGATGGTGTGGGGATATGAGTTTGCAAACAAGGGCTGCACCCCAGTTGATGAGCACCACTGCGCATACAATAATTTGGGGACACTGAGTTAATGGACGAGGAGACGATATAAAAGCTACACATTGGTTTGGATTCAAATTGACCACAAGCTTTACTCAACTAACTATGTTATCATACCAGGGAAACACTATTGAATAAAGCGCATCTGTTTGCACGTGACACCCACCTGGTGATGCATGAGGTGGGGCTGTGGTGTTTTCAGACGCTGGTGGCTCTGCCCTTCCACCTTGACTAAGTTGGGATTCACCCAGATCTCACAACAGAGACCATATAATGTGTTTCCTCGAGCCAATGCCATAGTCCTGATAGCGACCCCCTGAGGGAAACCTTACCTTTACCCCTCAGATTTTAAGTTTCTATGGGCCTACCATGTCCCTCCACTGCCACCCAAGAAATTATCTGCAACTAGGTGACACTGATAATGCGATCACAGTGCCACAGCTCAACTTACTGTAGTATAACACCAGGGCTTTCTGCCCTTCTCTTCACTCCACAATTGGGTGGTCCATGTGGTAAAGAACAAACTGCGAGTGCTGCCTTAAGGCTTGTGATGGGCTCAATTAATTCCTCTCACTTTCCCCGCTCTGCCGCCTTCTTTCATCATTTCTCATAACAAACCTAGGGTCCCCCATTTCCCTACATAATGTGGCGGTAATTTCTGTTCTCTCTTACATTATTTGCATGCAGATGGTATGTTCGACCGATGACTTGGTGGGAGATAGATCGGGTCTATATTCTCCAGTGCTTTCCTTTTTTCAGAATATGCCACAGAGGGCACTAGTGAATAGTTACAGTGGGCAGGGTCCCATCATCTCATGAAACTGAAACTGCTGCCATGCTGGCCACTGGCATGCTTCTCCAAAGAGATGTGAACTGGGGAATGCAGTGATACAATACTTCAGCCACAAATAATCCATTGCTCTCTCCTTTTAGTCTGATCCTCTGCTTCTGAATGTTTTCTTTTCTTGGGTGCCTGAGGGTTAATACTGAGTCTGGGCAACACAGAGTGTTTCACATTGACTGTTCATGAGAGTAAAACATATTGCTGAGAGATGGCCCAAATGACCAGTTCAGGATTTGCTCGAAAGAATGATGTCAAGTAAGTAGATAGTCGGAATATTCAAATGAATTCTGATGAACACTGGTACACCACTCAGGAGCCTCTGAAATGATGAAGGAACTCTTTGTAGCCAAATACCCTAACTCAGAAATAGAATATGCCTTCAGATGTAAGATTGGCAATCTTTTTGTAGTCGTCAGGAGGCCCCATATGCTGCCAGGTCTAACATCAAAATATAGTGTGTTTTCCAGTATTTTGATCAGGGTGAGTAGATGAGAGACACTGCCCTTCCAGCTGATAATATTTGGAGTTGAGGCCTATCCATTTCAAGAGGCTCTTCTTCACTCCTTGGCAGGGTTTCATTTGATGTGGATTCCTAAATGGTGCATGTTGGGTACCAGATAAAATCAATGTAATTTAAAAAGGGCATTCGTCCTCCTACCATCTGTTTTGAGAAGCATCTAATTTAAATGGAGTCATAAATGTAGGACCCTCACCCTAAAATGCTGATAGTTCCTACGATTTAGTCAGTAGCGTGATACGTATTTTGGTAAAGAATGCTGTAACCTTCTGCAAGGCTCCTCCTCATTTAATATGCCAGCTTCCTTAGCTTGTTTAACAAACAATCAGCAATGGCTTGATTTGTCACAGTGGCTGGAATACACCCTGTTCTTGCATGAGTTTGTTGTCCCCATGCAATCTCTTTTGATAACAAAGGTATGGCAGGCCAGCAGATGGAGGGCAACGGATGTGTTGTTTTAATTTAATTTACTTTAATTTATGAAAGTTTTTTTTAAGGATTATCACATTGGGATTACTTTGGCCTGCTTGATTCTTTTATGCCTCGCTCAGGGCTTGGATGCCATTTGTTGATACCCCTTTGCAGTTCTAGGCATACAATGATCTCAGTGGAGACGTGTCTGTTATTTCAGATCCCTGGATAGTCTTAGTCTGATCCTTCCTGAAGCTAACCTATTCCCTTTCAATTCCCTTTAGAGATCCTGACATCTTCCAATTCCATCCTCTAATGGGGTGTGGCCTCAATCCCCTCCCCCTTCAGAGGTGTGTATGCCCAAGGCATGTTTGAGGGATTGCTAATGTGGAAGTTTGTTGTCCCAGAGATTCACAGAAGACACTGCATCATGGAATGGCAACTGGGGGCACGGCTCTGCCACTCTGCTGCTCTGTTACTGTTTGCGGCCTTGTTGCTAGGAAGGGCTGTCCATCCAGCTTGGACATCAGTGCTGCTGCTGATGTGCATGGAGCTGCACAAAGGCAGCCACCAAAGTGGCTGGAGTAATGATTGGCACAAGGGGTTTAAATAACCTACTATCACTTCTACCCCATAGTCTGTGAACTGCTTAGCACAACACAATTGCGATGTTATTCCACTCCATTAATGTAGGTCATCGTAAAGATCATTTGAATTATATAATGAATAATAACTATGCAGAAATAAGGCGAGCTTGGCTTACACCATTCCCCCAGCACCGACGTCCGCCGTCATAAATGAATGGTTTACAGCTTTGCAAGATAACTGTTGAAATAGAATGCACTGGAAAATTATCTGACATTCCAATGCTTATCAGTGGAGACTTTATGACTCTATAGCTAAATACATTATAATACATGTTTGCCATGTTTATCCAGTGCAGCAACTGACAAACGGGGGGAAGGGGGGAAGGTAGCTTGTTTTAAATGAGTGTGACAGTCTGCAGCTTTGAAATGGTTTCCTCCACCTTGCCTGGCGGTCCCCTTTAAGAATCCTCGACAATGACGAGAGGGGACATTCAGGTGTCAAGCAAGGTGAACTTTCAAACAAAGAGAGAGCACAGACAGTCCTCAGGGCAAACAATCCTTAAGCAGAATCCAAAAGGCAGATTAAAAGGAATTTAAAAACATTACCCTCTATAAAAAAGTAGAATCAACGAAAGTCACCCCGCCCTTGCAGAACTAAGGCCGTCATGCGTATGGTATTTCGGCTTAGGTGGCATTAAGATTAGCCCATTCTCCCGAATCTAAACATAACAAGTAAATTATTAACCATTGCATTGCTCAGGAAACGTTAACTCATGACTCACTGACATATTGAGATCAACAAGTGAAAAGTTATCCCACTGGCACTTACCTCTGTGTGTAGTACCTGCGAAATCTGTCCATTCTTCATTCGTCTGAACAATTTCCTAATTCGTCAATGGACTGTGAAAGAAGGGCTTTCAACTATTTGCAAAAAAAGATTAATTTTGACAATCGTGTAGCTATTAACTGAAGATAAAGATTAGATTTGAAAAAACTATGAATGCCAAACTCCCGCTGACATCACGAAAGAGAAAACAACCTCATTTAATGCCACAAAACAGTAATTGTTCTAGTCACAGTTTTTCTAAAAAGTTCCTCTCAAGTCCATAAGCAAACTTGAAACTAGTTATTTTTCCTAATATTCCCTGGATATGGCACAAGAACAAACTTGTTTCCAAATATCACAGGATCCAGTGGACCGTCCCTACAACCTACGGATGCAATTGCTTGCAAGTAAACTCCGATTGGAATACTGATGGTAAAAGAAGGGGAATAGTCAGCATACATATATTGGTACCTCTCCGACTGCTAGTGAGAGTTTGCTGTAGTTTCACTTCCTTGAAATCTATTACCGTCTTCATCCTAATAGCGTCTTGGGTAAATGCAGTATCTTCAAAGAGAGAAGGAGCATCATTAAGTCCTTTGAAGACTGATACAAAAATAGATCCACACTCGTAGCTTACACCACACTCTCCATCCTTTCCCATATTATATTTGGCTACATTAAACTTCCTTTTACTATATCAAAATTACTCTCTATTCCTTCCTGTCACATATCACACCTAAGCTGATCAGATATTCTCAGAGTCCTCACTGCTCTTGATACACTAGTGTCTAAACTATTGAAGATCATGATAATACCTCCTCAGTAAGGCTGCGCCCCATGGCAAGAATTCTCTGGATGTTTTTTTATAAAGTATCTTGAGTAGTTTAAATGTGCAAGCCCCATTATTAATTGGTTCCCCAGGATCTTCCTAGGGATCAAGTACTTACTGGTGTATAAATTAATAACGTTTTCCACATGTATTGCAGAATACTGACATAGAATGCTCCTCATATGCTTCTTCTCCACCAATTACTGGAGGAGGAGGCGGCTGACAGGTGTCAGCTCCTACTGGACTAAGTTGGGATAAGTGCAGTATACTGCAATTGCTTCATATGTTGTTAGGGATATATTCAAATTGCATGCCGCCCCCCCTCACCCCATTTATAATCTTCAACAGGGCCACTCAATTTATTTAATGATTTTAGAAGGCTGTGTGATCAGCCATGTCCGTTCATAGAGGTATATCTTCATCATTCCATCATCAAAGTAATGGCGTAACTAAAAGAGCTATTTATACTCTGGAGCAATATCTACAATGCTTTTGTTGTGGCATCTGTGACAGCTGGGTTAGTCTATTGCGGAATTCTCTTTTAACAATAGTCGCTATTAGTCTACTAAAATACACATTTTTTCCGCATTCAGGGCTATCATTCATCAGTTTGTCCAATTACGAACCAGGATAATTCTCATGTTGCTGCCACAATGAGGGTGTATTTATCAAAGAGTTGCATCGCCCTTGCACCATGCAATGGAGCACAAGGCCGACGCAACTACTAATTTATATTTATCAAGCAACGCAAGGCCACCTTGCAATGCTCTGGGTAGCTTGATAAATCTAGAGTAACAAAATGCAGGACCAATTGCTGCATTGCGTTACTCTGTCCCAGGGAGGCGTTACATGGGTAGAGCATGAATGTTCCCATGGATCCACTCATGGATTTTGGCGTATTCTCAGATTTACCAATACTTGAAGACCTGGGAATGCATCAAAATGCTACGCCTCCCTGGAGAGGCGTAACAAGGAGAAATATCTTTTTTCTCCTCGTTTTTATGTCGAGCCTGGGCGTAGCATGCACTGCGAGCCATGCTGTATTACAGGATGTACTTGGAGTCCCTCCTACTCTCGCCCATAATTGTCATTCGCTTCTGTCATTGCCATTCGTAAATGCTGGCTTCTGATTCAGTATTAGGCTTGTTAGTCCCCCCTCAGTGTCTTCATTTGAGCCACTCATGAGGACTGGCTCTCTTACTTCTGTTGTTACACTGTACATCTTCTTTAGTCTGTAAGCACTATTTTCTTTAATGCTTTTCTCTTACTGCAGGAGGGTCTCTCATGCACAGTTGTGACTACTGGCTTGCTTATTTAAATCGTAGCAAACGGGGAGCTATTCAGGGACAATGGGAGGCAGGCGGGGGCAACTCAGCGATGCCTTCAAGCATTTGGAATATAATAGGTCTCACATTTGAGAGAGTTTAAGCTATTGGCATTGCCAATGACTGCCTTTTTATGTTTTAAAAGCCAAAACATAAATAAAAGGCATTATCATTTACAATGCCATTAGCTCAAACTCACGTAAATGCGAGACCTATTGCATTGCAGATGATTGTTTCTCTTTCTATTTGTGCTGCACTCCGAATCGCAGGCCCCCATTCACTGTGATGCAAAGGAGCCTGAGTTGGTGCTAGGCATCCACGAATGTGTCAGCACAAGGAAAAGACATGAAGGCATTGTTTAATGTCACAGCGCATTCCTGCCCTTTCCCTATCATGCAGCACAGCAAGGAGGTTTGCAATGCTGCGTGATTTATTGATAAATGTGCCCCAGAATTTTTAAATCACATATGCAATTTCAGACAAACAATTAAACAACATTTGGTGGCAGGTTACTTGCTCTCAACCCTTGTTTTAGAGATCAGATACCAAATTTATCATTATTTGAAGCAATGCATCAGGGCACCTTGCTGCGCTGTGTGAAAGAAAGAGGGCACAAATGCACCATATCTATCAAGATATGGCACATTCCTGATCTATGCTTGCACAGGCACACAAACTGCTGCATAGCACCAATGCATGCACCCTAGCACCATGGTGCAAGGGTGCCCGTTTTACAGACAGGATTGTTTTTCTGCAGGAAGAGAAAAACAATCCTCTAGGGCTTTTTCCCTTTTTTCTACGTGTGCTTCGTAATGCAGCACTTGTGGAAAGAGGAATTAAATTAGGAGAACTAAAGATATTTCTCCTCATTACGTCTCCCTTAGGAAGGCATATCATTCTGATACATTCCCAGGTTTACCAGCATTGGTAAATCTGGGAATGCTTCAGTATCCATGGATGGAGCGTGAGAACACCCTTGCTTCACCCATGTGATGCCTTTTTAGGGCAGAGTAGCACAAGGCAGCGACTTGCACTGCCTTGCATTGCTTCAGATTTACCAAGTCATGCAGGGCCATGCAAGGCGGCCTTGTGTGGCCTGATAAATCAAATTGTAGGTTTTGCTACACCCTACACCCACTTGTGAGGCACAAGGGTGATGCAAAACCCTCGATAAATAAGCCCCCTGGTTTGACTCTCTCCTATGTTTTTACTTTTTCATGGTAGAATTCCTAAATTAGGACCTCGCTATTGTTGTAGGGATTCTGCTCTAGAACAGAACTATGCCTGGAATCATAGAACATCAGTATATAGGGACTGAGTCACCATACAACCTCAGTATCTATGAGTCTGAGTCTGACTAGCTATAATGCCTAACTTGCCCTCCTAACCTTATCAGAGAGACAAGTGAATTGGCACCCCAGAACACAACACTCTCGACCTTCTCAGGGACCGCGGTAACAGGACACACCCTTTTGCTCTCTTAGTCGTACCTGTCCACAATAAAATAACCAGGAGACACAAAGAAAGTTTAGAATATTTATTTAAACTATTGAAATGCAGTATATGTGCCACAATTATAAAACAAATGCATACTAAAAATACTGTTAGCATGGTTAATAATCCATAGACCATAAAAAAACTCTCGTTTTATAGGACAGAGGAACCTAACACCCCCTCCCTTGTTACTAAAGCTAAATGATTATATATCAAAGATCTCTGGGATTACTGGCAGACCCCGTACTTTAGCATTCACATATGGAAGCTCAATATCTCAGCAGACACAGTTCTCTTGTCCCAGAACTCTCTTTGCATGTGTTTGTTTCTGGCTCATGTGCTCATCTATATGATAGGACATGTGTACGCATAATCAACAGATGCATTCTTGTGTTATGTCTAGGTGCTAGTGCATGGCTAGAACGAATAACCAGAGACATAGTTGTTTGAGCTTTTCTATGGTGTTCAGACTAAATCCTTGGAAAAGAGCAGAACCAAAAAACATATACAGGTTCCATTTGAAAGTACAGTATGGCACCAAAGTAAACGTGTTCATATAGTAACGTGTGCAAAGAAAACAAGGCCTGCAATGTGCACAGTTAGGCTAACAAAGGGAAAACTACAATGGGCCAGGCACGAAACACACAACACTATGTTAATCCATTTACAAATAAGGCTCCATTAAACTCAGAAATTATACACCAGATTCTTCCTCTGTACTAGAATTTATACCCAGTGTTCCATGTTCCTCAGGGAAATTATGTTGTCCCTGGCATATTTGGTTAAACATTTTTTTCTCCCCCTGTTATTTTCAGGTTGCTGAAATTCGTGACTTGTAAATGGAGGAAGGAATTTGTATAATTTGGTCATATTGTATAGTTATCCCATCAGTCAGTGCTGCAACTAAGTATGTGTGACACTAATGACTAAGGCAGTCATAAATATTAATTACGTATTCAAATGTAAGGTTGTTATGACCTGTTAAGTACAACTGTAAATATTACAGTAAAGATTGCCAGTAAATATGGTGGAATATATTGTATCACACTGTGATAGTTCTGCTAGTATTGTGATATGGGGTATGAGAGATCAAGGTTCGAACCAAGAGACATTTGTTTCTGTTTTTAATGAACTAATTTTTGATAGGTATTGTTAAATTTATTTTTAATCTTCTCTTATTGTCCGTGTGGTTGTTAAAAGTAAGTTTGTTGGAGTAATGGCTATTGCAGTTTAAATATGTGTTACATATTGAAAGGTATGGTGCTTATATCTGAAGAGAGAGGAAGCTTTTGACTTTTTGCTTCTGAAGGGGTAACGGCTGAGATTTGAAAGTAGTGGATCAAGCGAACAGCATATAATGAGTTGAAGAGAAGAGTGTTTACTATTGATTGTGGTCAGGCTGGGACCTTTCCTGTCGGATGTGTAGGGTTGGTAGCTTTTATCATGGTCGATATTTGTGGGAGTTCCTTGACCAAGATGTTCAAGTTATTTAGTGATGTGTATCTTTTTATCTTAGGTATCCGTTATCGCGGGATGTGAGTTTGTGAATGGTCCAAGCCTATTATTTGTGGTCAGATTGCGCTGGTCGAATATAATTGTTTTAGGTATATGCAGTGTGAGAGGAGGTTGTATTGATGTAACTACGGTATTTCAGTAACTTAGTAGCAGTATATGCTTCAATTACTTACCGGTAATTGCATTACTCTGAGTCCTACTCCCTCGCTTCCCTTACTTACAAAATTGAGGCATCCCTGCCTCACCAGACACCCATACCCACGTGATTTGTCACGTGAGGACTATAAATAGTCCCCAGCCCCCTCATACCTCCTGTAATACCACATAGATCGAAACCATACCAAAAGGTTGGCCTGGACCATCAGGGAGGGAGGGAGGGATGTAAGTAAGGGAAGCGAGGGAGTAGGACTCAGAGTAATGCAATTACCGGTAAGTAATTGAAGCATTACCTCACCGTCCCTCCCTCGCTTCCCTTCCTTACAAAATTGAGATGTACAAAGCCAAACAGGACAACCAAAGAAGGTATGCAAAAAACAGGTTTATTAAAAAACACAGAAGACAAGGGAAAAAACACTATTCAGGAATCATAGTGGAAAGAACCCTGTGTCCAAAGACATCAGCACAGTCAACCTCCTGTCCAATCCTGTAATGAGAGGCAAAGGTCAACGGGGAAGCCCAGGTGGCAGCCAGGCAGATCTAAGAAATGGAAGCCCCTTGGACCTCAGCACAGGAAACAGCCATGGAGCGAGTGGAACAACCCTGAACCCCCAAAGGAGAAAGGTGTCCCCCCTCTTTGTACGCCAAAGAAATCAGTGAACGAACCCAATGACTCAAGGAAGGAGTAGAAGGACGCAAACCCCGATTCACAGGACCAAAATTAACAAAAAGGGAATCCGAGAGACGGAAAGGAGCGACCCGCTCCAAATAGATCAGGAGAGCCCTCCTAACATCCAAAGAGTGAAGCCGCACCTCAAACTCCGAGGACGGGGAATCAAAAAAGGAAGGAAGAACCAACTCCTGATCCCTGTGGAACTGAGAGTCCACTTTAGGACGAAAGGAAAGAATCGGCCGCAACACGATCCGGTCCCTAAAAACACGACAAAAAGGGTGTTTGGAAGAAAGAGCACCCAGTTCACCCAGGCGGCGAGCAGAAGAAATGGCCACCAAAAAGAAAGTCTTGAAGGACAACAGGCGCAGATCCACAGAAAGTAAAGGCTCAAAGGGAGAGGACATCAAGGCGTCCAAGACCAGAGACAGATCCCAGGTCGGAAAATGCCTCAGAGGGGTAGGAAGAACATTACCCAAACCCTTAAAAAGGCGACTGACCAACCCCTCAGAATCCGAGAGATTGCCCCAAGAGCTCCTAAATGCCTTAATCGCAGCCCATTGCAAACGAAGGGAAGACACCTTCAGGCCCAAGGCAGCACCCTCCTGAAGAAACAGCATCACCTCAAACAAAGAAGAGGAAGTAGGGTCTAAACCCTTGACAAGACACCACCGACTGAAAGAACGCCAGTGCCGCAGGTAAGACTTGTTGGTCGAAGCGTGCCTAGCCGCCTGCAGAGTAGAGGTCAAACCAGCCGGAACCCCTTGACGCAGAAGACCTAAGCGTTCAACCTCCAAGCTGCCAAGCGCATCCGGCCTAGAACATCCTGTTGCAATGCCGGGAAGATCAAAGGGGGCGGAGACAGAGGCAGCAACCACTCCACCTCCGACCTCATCTCCACCAGGAGAGGAAACCAGGAGGCACGAGGCCAAGCCGGAGCCACCAGAATCACAGAAGCCCCCGAGGAGCGGACCAGGAGCAGGAAGCGGAGAAGAAGGGGAAAAGGAGGAAAGGCATACAGAAGCCTGTGGGGCCAAGGGCAGGAGAGAGCATCCACCGCCCAGGCCGACCCCTCCCGACTGCGGGAGGCAAATCGGGACACCAAGGCATTGTCCACATCCGCAAAGAGGTCCACCACCGGAACAGCCCAACACATCGTCAGATCCACAAACAACTGCCGACGAAGGCAGAAATCCACAGAGGACGGAATGGCCCTGCTGAGGGCATCCGCCAGGGAATTGGACACCCCCTGAATATGGATCGCCGAGAGCGCCACAGATGAGATTCCGCCCAAACAAACAACTGCCTTGCCACTAGGGCTAGAGAAGAGGACCTGCCCCCCCCCCCTGTCGGTTTACGTAAGCCATGGCAGTGATGTTGTCCGTCCTGACCAGGACTACGGAACCCCGCAGAAACCGGGAGAAGGCCAACAGAGCCAAACAGACCGCCTCCAACTCCCTCCAGTTCGACGACATCCCGCTCTGAGTGCGAGACCAGAAGCCCCTGGACTGATGAACTCCCAGCTAGGCCCCCGACCCCAAGAGGCTGGCATCTGTGGTCACCACAATCGGAGCCAGAGGAGAGAGAGACACCCTTCAGCAGATGATCCCGAACCAGCCACCAACCCAGAGCCGACCTGATCTGAGGGGAAACCGGGATCGGAGAAGAGAGGGAAAGGCAATGGGGAGACCAATGCGCCAGAACATGAGCCATCAGTGTGTGTAAATGATACGTGGCCCATGGCACCAGAAAAACCGTGGCTGCCATATCCCCCTGAACCTGGAGCCAACGAGCCACCACTTGCACTGGACCGGACAGAAGAAACAGGATGTGAGAATGAATCTTGGCCACCCGAGCCTCGGGCAGAGTGACCACCCCCAAATCTGTCCGAAACCTGGCCCCAATGAAGAGACGATCTTGGGATGGAGCAAGAAACGACTTTCCCAGATTGACAAGAAAGCCGTGTTCCCTTAAAACGGCTAGAACCACCTCTGTGTGAACGAGAGTCAACTGGAAAGAGGGAGCATGAACCAACCAGTCGTCCAGATATGGATGTAGAAATATCCTCCAACAGTGGACCAGGGCCCCCAAAGGAGCCAAAAGCTTGGTGAAGACCCGAGGAGCGGACTTCAGCCCGAATGGCAAAACCGCAAACTGGAAGTGAAAGCTGCCAATCACAAAACGAAGAAACCGCTGATGAGTCCGAGCCACAGGAACATGAAGTAGGCGTCCTGCAAATCGATAGACGTCATGAAGTCCCGGACCCCCACCAACGGGATGATGGACTGCAAGGTCACCATTTTGAAGTGTACGGTTCGAACCCAACCATTCACCCTCTTCAGGTCCAGAACCGTCCGGAATCCCCCTGACACCTTCTGGACCGGAATCCCCCTGACACCTTCTGGACCAGAAACAAAATGGAATAACATCCCAGTCCCCGCTGTGCCAGAGGGACCGGAACGATCGCCTTCTTCAACAGAAGATCCCGAACCCCCTCCAGAAGAGCCACCCTCTTGGTCGGAGACTTGGGGATATGAGTAAGGAAGGTGCCCCAGCCGGGTGGAACATCGACAAAGTCTATAAGATAGCCTCTCCTGATAATAGTCAAGCCCAGAGATCCCTCACATCCAGCCGCCAAGCTTCCAGGAAAGATGACAGCCTCCCGCCCACAGGACTTGCGGCTGAAACACAGTCGACGTCAGGACTTCCTCTTGAAGGCATCCGCCGGAGGCTTGGGACCAGCCAAGGCAGAAGATTTCCTGGGCCGGAACTGGCGCTGACGAGCAGAAAAGTTTTTAGTGGACTGGCGGGAAGACTGAAATGTCGCAGAGGAGGAAGGTGCCGGATTCCAAAAACGTCGAGAACCAGAGGCAGACGCCTTGCTCTTGTAAGGCAGTGCATGTTTACGATCCTTGAAAGCCTTAGTTATCATACTGTCCAGCTGGTCACCAAAGAGCATCTTGCCATCAAAGGGGATTTTAAGGAGCGAGGACTTCTCCGAAGAATCAGCTTTCCAGTCACGCATCCACAAATTCCGACGAGCCAAAACCAAGGAGCCAGAGGCCATGGCCGCAGACCGAAGCACATCCGAAGAGACGTCAGCCAAGAGCTTAGCCTGTTGCTCCATGTGGACAAGCAAGCCAGAGCAGTCCGTCTCCTCCTGAATAGCCGTGGCCAGTTTCCCAAAGTCAGACACCAAGGACTGCGCCGCATACACAGAGTAGATGCCAGCTCGCAAAGACAAATTCCCAGCGGAAAAGGCCTTCTTCAGCGCACCATCCACCTTCTTATCCGTGGCATCAGACGGAGCACAATCTTCAGGATTGATAGAAGTACGACCTATAAGAGTGGCCAGCATGACATCCACCTTCACAGAGTGAGGAAGAGAAACCTCCCCCTCCTCCAGGGAATAAAGCTTCTGCAAAAAGCGAGGAACAGAGGAGCGTTCCAGGTCCCGCCACTCCCCCGATATCAAGTCTTTGATGCGGCCATGAAAGGGCATAGCGAGTGCCGGAGGCTTAACATATTGCGGAAAGATGTCATCAGACCCCACGGGAGCAGAAAAAGGAGAAAACCCCAAGTTCTCCCTGATGTGTCGGAGAATAGCAGGCACCTCTTCCCTACGTACAAAGTTCCCCAAAGACGTAGAAGGCATGGTAGTGTCCGAAGAAGAAGACGAATCCTCAGAGGGAGAGTCCACCGGACCCACCGCAGCACGAGAAGACCTGCGGTTTGCAGGAACTCTCGCCTCCACATATGGAGAGGTGTTAGTTGAGAAGATATAGAGATAGATGGTTTTGAGAATATATGTATATCTTAGTAGTGAAGCATGAGACTAACAAGAGCTATGAGTATTTGTGAATGAGAGGCAATTTAGAACAAAATATAGAACATAAATTTGCAATGAGATATTGCACTGAATGTGAATGGAGAAAAACGATGTATATATTGTATATTTTATTTTTCATGGAAAAGAAAAATATGTATGCTCTTGGAAACTTAAAAGTGGAAGTATTTTTTATAGTGTACACTGACGAGAAACGTTATTCATGCATCATGTTTGGTTTAGGGTATGTTTTAATTAATTTTTGTATTTCTTGTATTTGTATTTCTTGTATTTATTTATTTATAAAGTTTTCTATAGCGCGAAAATGACCCATCAGAGCACTTTACATTAGGGGACGAAGGAGATAAGTATCAGGCAAGAGAAACAGTTGCAAATATGGGAAAGGTGCAAACAAAGAGATTAACAGGTTCATAAAATTGACCTCCATAGGAAGTCAGCAGTACAGTAGTCATGGACAACAAATGAGTCACAGTCATCGGTAAGATCATGAAAGCAACAGGAGTGATCTTAGGGCAAAACCGTGTTAAACAGAAGTGTTTTCACTTCTTTTTGAAGGTCGCAGTAGACGGAATCAAACAGATTTCCGGATGCAGAGAATTCCAAATTTTTGGGGAGATCCTGGTTATGGTGGGGAGAACACAATGGGGATGGGGGAATAACCGTGAGAGGATACACTTATAGATATGCATCAGCGGCCGTCCCACTAATCCTCCACCAACTGCCACACAATAGCGCATAATACAGTCCCCAGCATGGAGAGGTTATCCCATTATACAATTCTAACATGGTATGTCAGAGGTCTCTACAGGTTACCCAAGTGACACAAGGGATAAACTTATCTTCGCCATAGGGCCATCGACATAGCTCTCCTGCAGGAGACACACATCGGTGCAGGGGAACTCCCTGAACTCCACCAAGGATGGTGAGAACCATTCTCCTTTAAATGCAAGAGGGATTGTCTCAAATAAAAAAGTTAATTTTGGAAGAACCATCATTTTTATCAAATTTGTACGGCCATATAGATTAAGAGACAAATGACTCCATCCTCGGAGCATTCCTCCTATTTCTCTTTTAATTCTTACAAAATTAGTTTTTGCTAAATCATCCAAGTTCTGAGTAATCCTAACCCCCAGATATCTCATTTCTAATTTGCATTTTATAGGGCCAGGATCCAAATTCCAGCTCACAATTTCCATTTTATCCTCGTTAATTTTGTACCCTGAGACAGCTCCGAATTCTTTAGTTATTACTGATATATTTTCCAATGTCTGCTGGAGATTAGAAGTATAAATTATAATGTCGTCAGCGTATAGACCTATTTTCTTGGACCAGGCTTCTACCGAGAAAGGGAGGATCTTAACAGAGCCCCTAATCCTACAGGCCAAAGGCTCTATATAAAGGTCAAACAATAAAGGGGATAAGGGACATCCCTGCCTGGTGCCCCGCATTACTTTGATCGAATTAGTTAGAATCCCATTAATCAATACTCTAGAGGTAGGAGAATTATACAGTGATAGAAGTGTGTTAGTAAAATATGAACCCAGGTCTAAATGAGTCAAAAGTGCCTTTAAAAAAATCCAGTTTACTCGGTCAAATGCCTTAACGGCGTCCAGCGCTATTACTGCTAGTGGGAGTTTACATGTTGAGGCCAAATCTATTGTACCTATTAGAGAAAAAGTGAGTTCCTTAAGGAACCTACCTTTAATAAAGCCTTTCTGATCTTCCTGCACTAGTTTAGGAATAACCAAACTAAGCCTATCCGCCATTATTTTTGCAAATACTTTATAATCGCATTTTAACAGCGAGATAGGCCTATACGAATTAGGATCACTTGGTGGTTTCCCAGTTTTTGCAATTAAAATAATAGTTGCCTCATTCCACGAGTCCGGCAGCCCCGCCTTTCCTCGAAAAATATCATTAAATAACTGAACCAATAAAGGCAAGATGCTTTCCATAAATACTTTATAGACCTCAACTGGTAGACCATCAGGCCCAGGAGCCTTCCCTCTCTTAGCTGATCTTATAGCCTTTTCTACCTCAGTTGAGAATATCTCTCCGTTCAATACCTGTTTTAACTCAGTTGGAAGCGGATCCACCAGCCTCAACCATTTCGCTATTTCCAAAGTACCAGGATTCAAATCGTCCTTATACACATTTGAAAAGTACTCAAAGAATGCATCCGCAATACCCTTGCTCTCAGTAATAGGCTCACTCATACCTGGCAAATTCAATTCCTTAATAAAATTACGTACTGAATCTTTCTTGGCCTTCCAAGCCAGTAGCTTTCCGCAGCCTTCACTATAGCTAAAATGGGCCAACTGACTGGATTCCCATTTCTCTCTAATTCTGTGGTTAATAATTGCTATTAGATCCAGATTTTAACATCTCTAGATCTTTCAGTATCTGCTCTTCCATTATACCTTCACAGGAATTAATGCTAACCTCTAATTCTCGAATATTCTTTTCCAAATCAGTAATTTTATTAAAATAGGTTCTTCGTTTTTTTGCTCCCTGGGCACCCAATCTGCCCCTCAAAAAGGCTTTACAGGTCCCCCATACTGTCTCTATCTTTGCAGTGCCTAAATTTGCATCCAAAAAAACCTCTAACTCTGAACTGATTAATTGCAGGCACTCTTGATCTAAAAGTACTGTGCGATCCAGCCTCTAAGTTGTTACTGCTTCAGATGCTTTAATTTTAATATTAAGTGTAATGGCCGAGTGGTCAGAGATATGAACGCCTACATGCCCACTGCTTTAACTGAGTCTTTCAACCTTAAATCCAACAGCACATAATCGATCCGAAATTTATGCTTATATTTCTTATTATAGTATGTAAATCCTAGCTGTTGTCCATAATTAAACCTCCAGATATCACACAACCCAAACTGAGTCATCAGCAACCTTATTCTGTTGGACATTTTGGGATTCATAAGCCCACGTGAGTTAACAGATCTATCTAATTTATAATCCAGAACTGCATTGAAATCCCCGGCCATTATAATTTTACCAGCAAATCCTAGCAATTCCCTTGCCAAAGTGTCCAGAGAATCTACTTCATCAAGATTTGGGCCATAATATCCAACTATGGTTAGTAACTCAGAATCAAATCTTGTACTTAAAATGAGCCGTCTACCTTTTGGATCTGCTAAAAAAAAATTCTAAACAAAAATGAACCCCATGTCTAACCAAAACCGCAACACCCTTTGTAACTATGGTCTGCGGAGTACAAAACCCATGTGCAACCCACCTTTGACCCTGCATGACCTCCTTACACTCTATTGAGGTCAAATGCGTCTCTTGCAGAATTATGATATGGGCCTTTGAATCTTCTAAATATTTTAATATTACTCGTCTCCTAGATTTTGTACGTAATCCGTTGACATTCCATGACAGAAATTTTAAATCACCTGTACTAGCCCCACTCATATTGATCTCTAAAAAACATAACACACATTTTGGTGGTCGCTAAGCTTCTAAGGACTTTTTTCGCCCTTTTCCCACCCCCCCCCCTAACATCCCTACCCCCCCAACTACTCCTACCCACCTCTCCCGTGGAAAACCCTACCATCCTCCCTTTGGCCAAGGCCATGTGGGTGCTTTTTCCGTGGCGGTGTATCATATTTTATTATAACATTTTGTACCAATAAACACAGGCTTAATAGTAAACCTTGTATCGGAAATTTATCTTATACGGCAGCTTGCCGGGTTATATCTTGACATTGCTCAATAAATGCATCAACCTCCTCTACTACCCGGAAATTGTGCATCTTGTTCCGCCACATTACTTTTAAAAAGGCTGGGAATTTTAATTGAACTGTAGCCCCCAACGCCCTAAGTGGTTCTATGCGTTTGCCAAGCTCCCACTGCCTGTTAGCTGTTACTGGTGACAGATCAGACCTCACCTCAATTTTTACCCCGTCAACCAAGACATTCTTTTTCTTCAAGGCGACTGACAAAATTTTTTCTTTTAAACTAAATGTCAGAAAATGTATCAAAACTTTTCTTGGCTTGATGCGGTTAACATTTAATCTAAAAGGATCCCGGTGGACCCTCTGTATATCTGCATAGATCGTCTCTTCGTCCTCTTCCAGTTCCAGCTCAGATTTTAAAAGATGGGCTACAAATTTCTTAATGTCAGCCCCTTCTTTTCCTTCCGGCAATTTCAATATCTTTAAGTTGTTACGCCTCTGCATATTTTCAAGTCTCTCCATGCGCTCTTCCTGCGCCCTTTCTCTGAACTTAATTTCCTCGATCTCTCTATAGTTGTCTGCAACAGAATCCCGGAGCTTCTTTGCCTCAACCTCTAAAACTACCAAACGTGAGCTCAGCTCAGTAAATTTAGTCTCCAGGCTAGTACATGAAGCACATATATTCTCCTGAATTGCCTTAGACTCCTCAAACCCTTTATGCATATCCAAGTCCAGTTTCTTCAAAAGGGCTATTATTGCCACATCAGAATTTTCCCCTCTGTTCAGGTCTGAGGAAATCAGCTCATTCACTGCCCCCGAATTCGAATCCGACAAAGTCATCTCATCTACTTCCTCAAGTCCTAGCACTGCCGGCACTTTACTCGTATCCACCAGGTCTTCCCCCTCCATATCGGCCGTAAGGAGCTGATATCGATTAGGACTTAAAACACCAGACCAATCTATAGCAGTGGTTTCTATCGGTGAAGCACTGGGCCCCTCGTCCTCTGATGCCGGTGTCACACTTTCAGCAGAATTTACAAAGCTGGGCTTCAATATTAAAGTTTTAGGGATAACCTTAAAAAAAGAGTTAAGTGAGGGCGTTGTCTTGATTTTTTTCTCCAAAATATTAGTTTTCTTGTTATTATATTTAACAGTTTTTTTCTTTATAGTTTTCTTGGAATTAACCTCGCATGAGTTTTTATTTTTTCCCTTGCTGGGGGTGAGAGTCTTGTCCTCCCCTTGCGCCCTAACAGTATCCGGAGCTGCAGTAATTTTTGCCGCGCTCCTTAATTTATATCCAGACACCTCAAGTCCCGCTAGGTCTGCTGCTTGCTTATGTTTTAACAAACCCCCACGCTCCTCATTGAAGTCTAAAGAGCCTCCATTGCTGCTTTTATTATTAGGTTTGTTAGTCAATGAATTACACTCACCTAAAGAAGTCCCTGATTCAATACCTCTACCAATACCACCTCTCCCTTTATAACCAACTCTTGCTGCTGCTCGGCGCCCCCTCCCAAGTTCATGTGCCGCTCTCCCCCAACAACCAGCTACCTTCGTGGGCTCGACTGAACCCAGACCACGCACCTCCGTTTCCACTGCTTCCACCAGCTCGTCCAGTCTGTCCTCACACCGAGGGCTATCTGCACCCTCTGCCGCCATGCAACTCCGCTGCACCTCGTTCACTTTGCCACTATATCCTTGATCCCCCCACTGCAATCGCCAAAAAGAACCTCAGCACCCGTAGCCTGAGAAACAAAAAATCAGACGCCTTGAAGAGAACGGGCGGAAAATTGAAGCCGCCGCTTGTATTTTCCGAGCCTCTGAGGCTAATTCAGCCTGATTGAAAAGCCGCTGGCTGTACTCTCTCCTTCCGCCCCGCAATTCAGTTCTCCTCACGCCTGCGGTGAACGCCGACACCACCGACTCACTCTCCAACCTCCGACCTCGGAAGCCTCAGCGCTACAGCGCCTCAGTTCAGTTCTCCCTCCCTGCGGGGAAAAGACGCGGCAGGAGACGCCGCCTACGGTGAACACCTGCGGTGAACGCCGACTCCACCGACTCCCTCCAACCTCCGAGGCCTCAACGCCTCAGTGCCCGTAACTAAAGAAAAATGAGCAGAAACGCTCCAAGAACCACCGCCTGTGCTCGCCTACAATCGTTCACACCGCCACTCCAAACACCCGCGACCCGCTGTTAGCCGCCCGCCATGTTTTCCCTTCAGAGTGAGGTTAGCACATTTATATGGGCCGCAAAGGGATCTCGTCTCTCATGGACTAAGATAAGGCGAAAACTGCTTAAAGGGGGGTTGTCAGCCCCGGATTTTCAGTTATACTGTTGGGCTTTTCAGTTAAAAAATCTTAGAATTCTTTTGAACACTCCACCGACCTCGGATATTGGTGTATTGTTGGCAGCAATGCTAAAAAGCTGCCAACATAAGGAATCTGGTTTTCTATATAAATTTGCGGATCCAAAGTATTTAAAAAAAGTGCGCCTTAAGGTACTGCGGGAAGCAGCGGAACTCTGGTACTGGATTAGGAGGTTACTAAAAATCCCGTATTATGGATATTATACTTCCATTTGGGACAGCCCAGGATCTCCTGCATGGACTAAAGATGCCCTGGCTATTCCTTTAAGATCATCAGGGGTAGAAATATGGGGCATCTTTTTCCGGATGGAAAGTTGGTTGGGTGAAGTCAGGGAGCGGCTATTTGGGGGCAGGCTATATCGAAATTTAAATATCTGCAAATTCATAGTTGGGCCGGTAAAGCTGAAATCATCGTGGGACTTCAGAATGAATTGGAAGAGAAGATCTACTCAAGTCAAGTGTACAAAAAGGAAGTAGGACTTTGGTACTGGTCAATGTTGGAGACGGCGGACGGCCAGTTCTCACTGCCAGAAACTCTGTGGAGGGATTGCTTGCCGGACATCGCATCTGACATTCAATGGCAAGTAACTATGGCTATGTTGTACAAAGTTGTCAAACCCGCAAATTTAAGGCAAAATCATCTTTTTACACTCCACAGAGCATACTGGTCTCCACATAGACTTTCAAAGTTCAAGCCTGGAGGGCTGGTGGAATGCCCAAAGTGTAGAAGTCCCAATGAGAAGGATATACACATGTTCGTGGAGTGTCCAAATATTAAAGTGTTTTGGGAGGAAGTAAGTAGCTGTTTATCCCAAGCCATTGCCTATACTATTAAGGTAAGCCCTGAACTTATTATAACTGGAAGGTTGAATTTGCAGATAAGAAGCATGGATGATAAAGTTAAACTTGTATTTTACGGGATACTTTTGGCTCGTAGAGAGATATGTAAACTTTGGGTGTCCCCGCTATCTCCAGGGATCTCAGACTGGTTGCGAGCTATGAGATTCACAGCTAAAATGGATACTTTGGGTCCGACAAAAGTTAAAAGTAAATTTTGGACACTATTTTTGGCACATTTTGGGTGAAGAGTCTTTTGTCTTTCTTTTTTAGGGTTGGGGATAGGTGGATTTGTAAATAAATTCAGTCCAATGATTAAGGTCTTGGCCTATCTCGTCGGTGGTGTTTTCAACGTGACGGTGGAGTTCACCTATGCACTAATCTCTCACAAAGGGTGGCATATATAGAGAGATGGTCATTGAGTGGCACTACCAGTGTGGTTGTCAACGGTCTCTGTATATGAGATAAAAAACCCATGGGCGGTATCGTTTGGTTGGAAATGGGTGGCGTAAAGGCTAATGAGGACAAAAAACAAAAAGAAAAAGGATGGTGAGAACAGTTATTTAGCACCACTTATTTGGCCTTCACCCCTGGAGTGGATTTGGATCAAGCCCAGAGTTCAATTCCACTTAACTCATCATTCCAATGACCCAGATGGGCATTTGCACTCCTTCTAAGCACCCTGGATGAGGTGGAGCTCCTCTTAAGGAGCCTTTATGCATCGAATGTAGTACTGGGTAACTTCTACAGCACATAATCCTCCGAGCTGGCCCATTATGGTGATTCCCCTAGGTGGGAATTACAAGGGGGTTGAAGACATAGGCATCAACAGGTCTTACCTGCCCTTTCTCTTGGCTCGTCCGACTAGAACGGCCAGAGCCCTCAGACCCTAGCGAGAACATGGGGCTCTATCAAATGACTGATGCCTGAGAAATCCAACAATGGTTGAATACACCTTCTGCTCCCCCATTTATAATTTACATGTACGTTTGGATAAAATATATTGTTGCGACTCTATGATCCACCATATTCCTGGCATTGAATATTTATGACGGACATACTCCAACCACAACCCGTTACGTATGGGGTCACATAGGGATGTCGGCGACAGCCAATTCCAACTTGGAAACTTCAACCTGTTGCTCTATGAGATCTGTTCTACAGGGGTACAATAGACTCCCCCATTGACAGTTACTTGACAGTTACTTTAGGGAAAATAAGGGTACAGTGGAGATACCCATCAATGAATGAGATGCTTTTAAATTAGTCACATGTTGAGCATGCATACACACCACAGGCTGCTTAAGATTGACTCTGTGGACTGAACTAATGGCAAAAGAGGCCCACTTACAGCACTTAGATCAGGTGACCCCTAAGAAAGCCAGCGATGGTGCCTGATACACACAAATGATATCACTCGCCACCAATTGCAATGTCAGAATTATAAAGTATCCACTCGACCTGCTAAAGGGGAAAAACTCTGAATGCTCCTGTTCTTGCTCATCTGCTCAGAGGTGACGGGGACCTTAATCATATCAATTAGAGGGATAATTGGCCACTCTATTCTCAGTCAGCTGAGGATCAATAGTGCTTTCCATGACTACTATGGCCACCTATATGCCAACACCCTTAACCTCACATAAGATGCACTACATATGTTCCTTGGCACAACCAGGGTGACAAATCTGACTCCCTAACAGACAGCAGAGAATAGTAACCCCATTTCATTACAAGACAAAAAAATGGCATAGCATCCATACAAATGGTCAAAACCCCAGGCAGATGGGCTACCCACTTAGATTTACAAGGCATTTTCAAAGAGACTGGCCCCCAAACTGCTGGACCTGTTCTTGCCAGCATACAAATTGAACCACCTTCCACCTTCTCTGATGAAAGTCCTGCTAGTCGCACTCCCTGAACGTTATCAAGAGACTGTGAGCTCAGGGAATATTGTCCACTTTCAATCTTGAATGCTGACAAGATAATTGGCAAAATTATTGCTAACCACATATTAAAGGCACTACCAGCGCTGGTCCACCTCGATGAAGGTGGTTTTATCCCCGACCGCCGTACCTCCCCCAGTATTCAACACCTTTTTCACATCCAGGGCTTACACTGG
The DNA here is from genome assembly GCF_964261635.1 of Lissotriton helveticus. Lineage (NCBI taxonomy): Eukaryota > Metazoa > Chordata > Amphibia > Caudata > Salamandridae > Lissotriton > Lissotriton helveticus. The sequence goes on along the minus strand of NC_136068.1, from coordinate 868,506,392 downwards.
ACTGTTCTGCCAGACGTATTATATTGACCTTCAACGTACGCTAAGTCTTTCACTCCCTCATTTGGGCCTAACTGTTTGCTGTAATGAAATGGATGAACCTTCACGATTTTCATTGTTAGACGAACTCGGATCCAATATAGAGACCCAGTTGATTTAGTTAAAACTGGCACACCATCGTGGATCAAATCCCTATTTTCAGAGGGGCAAACCTGGGAGGCCTATTATCTCCCTTATTTTTTGCACTGGCCACGGAGCAGTTAGCATCCAGATACAGACCTAAGGACACTGCCCTGGGTATTGCACCGGAGGGAACATTACACACAATCTCTCTATATGATGACAATGTCCTAATCTATCTTGGGGACCCAATATAGGTCCTACTGCAAGCGAGACCACTTCGGGATGAGTTTGGGGTCAATTAAACAAAGTACTCCTCATTCTCGCCCCAATCAGATGTGTGGGGTATCCCACACATCTGAGTTAGACAACTCCACTTGGAACCCGTACTTGGGTATCCAGGTCCTTCAAGACCAACAGGGCGTCATTTAAGCAAATGTTGGGTAAGCAATGCGATCACACAGGACAAGCATGAAATTCTGGAAGAGATTACCCTAGGGGATGATGAGCTGAATTGCAGTCATCTCTGTTCTCTTATTATGCTACAAAATCACTCATTAACATTCCTTGGAGCTCAACTTCTTGGTCTCCTCAATGATTTTGGAATACTGAGAGATACAGTCGACCAATTTTGCCTATCACCACTTCCCCTCCCAATTACAATGGGCCGCTTGGTGGCTGGCGACAGTCCTGCCAGCGGAGTCCAAGTGGGCATGACCGAAGAAATGCTTAATCCTTCTTCTCTACACACAGGCACTGAATAGGCAGAAAGACCTGCCAGTCCTTTTAGAAGCTTGTAGTACAGCTGGAGCATGAGCCATATGTCCTGCAACTCCTATCAGAAATACTCCCAGATGATACCAATGCCAACACTGTGGGGAGGCCCAACTTACAGGGGTGCAAATTGGGGGTACTATGGCCTGGTGATTTATACAGCAATGACCACCTAATGTTCTATGCAGAGATAATGACACTTGCAACACACCCCAGCCTCTTCCTATCATATAGCAGGCTTGTGGGTTCACTTGATTATCTTTGGGGCCCAACAGCATTTACCAACACTTCAACACTGTCCATGTAACTCACACTAGGACCCGGACGGAAAGCTGTCATCCTGCTTTACAGGGCACTACAAGTGGACCTGGATGGAGAACATCAGACTTAAATGATAAATGGTCCTGGTATATGGGTCAAGACATCACTGACATGGCATGGGCCCTGACACTAGGATACCCCGCCCAAGTCTACAGAAATCCAAGTCTCCACCTACAGAATTTCTACTTCTTACACAGATCCTACCTCACCCTAAAGAGACTAGGGCTAATTCATCACCAGTTCTCTTCAGACTGCCCCAGATGTGAGGCTGAGGGCGCTAGCTTCCCCCACATGGTCTGGTATTGTCCTATAGTACAGACCTATTGAGAAGCAACAATATCCCACCACGAGGAAGACAACAGGCCATTCTACCTTACTGAGCTCAAAATGCTGTCTCCTGAGCCTATTCACCATCCCAAGAAGGGAAAGATAGTTACCTGGTTTATGAATAAATCCTGCACACTAGCGGAAATGACCATACTGCTAACTCGAAATCGCCCAAAGGACCCACCATCCCACAATAGATAGGCCCAGTGAAGTATTGGCACGGCTGGAACTAAAGACCATATGCAGAGGCCTGGAAACACCCAAAAACACACAGAGGGCCTGTGACGAGGAGGTGCCCCCTGACAATGCCTCGTCCTTGAAGACACTCCATGAACAGTTGCCTCTTTATCTATCCCCCTGTCCCCACCTCTAATTTCAGACCCTGACTCCGGAACACTGTCTCTTTAATTTTTCCCGGCAGCCCGACCTTCAAAGCGGTCATGTGACTAGGTCAGCTGACTCTCCTGGCTTCAAAACGGGAGAGACTCTGAGGGAGGAGAGTTTGTAGTGGAGCCCAGCGGAAGAAGCAGCGGAGGCATTAGGAGGAGATCCTGATGTGCGGACCTTCTTCGTGAGCCCTGGACTCTTGGACTCCTGGATCCCACCCATTACAAAGACAGAAGCAAACCTGCGATACGCCGACATCTCAACGGAGAGAGGGACCGCCAAGAAGGAACCGGACCTTATCCGGCAACACGCTGAGTCCAGCCACGGCCCCGGAGGGTCGTGGCTGCAGAAGGTACGGGGACAGCTGGGGGCCGTTTGGGGTAAGGGGAGGTTGGGAGGTGAGGGCGGGCCCGTCCGCATACCATCTGGGGCCGTGCTCGGGTCACAAAGACTGAGTGCCATAGAGCGGAAGAGCTTCTAGGCCAAAAGCGACTCACTGGTGATGGTTGGTGTTTATTCCACTCACTTCCCTGATACCTTTTTACTTGAGTAGAGCCCCGGAGACCCTCCTTACCAAAGCTTTTCTTTCTTTTTCTTCTGAGTGCTGCTGAATCCTTGTGGGAATCATCCCTTCATACTCCAGTATCCTGCAGACCTAGGACAAGATTCTCTGAGGCAAGAAGAACGAAGACTAACCCTAGGAAAGAAACCAACTCATTTCTTTGGAACAGTGCCTTGTTGTTTTCTTTTGTTTTATTGGAGCAATCCAATAATAAAAAGCCTGACTGTCAAGCACTCCATGTTTCCCTGTCTCCTCCACCGCGCAACAGGGCCTGATTTAGATCTTAGCAGGCTGGTTACTCACAACAATGACAAATATCCACGATATAATAGGATTTATATTTCAGCGGACGGGATATCCGTCACCATTGTGATGGAGTAACCCATCCACCGAGATCTAAATAGGGCCCTGAGTTGAGAGACTTAACTCACAAACTTTGTACACCCTACAGACACTGAGGGAAATACAAATCCTGGTGTTACGCCTAGAACAGCCCCACAGAGTCCCTCCAAAGGAGGCATAGAGAATGCGGGCTCACAAAAATACCCACCTCTGGAACCTAAACCTCAATCAAACCTGCTGATCCAGCACTAGCTATAGAGAGCAAGAGGAGCTGGCACACAATTAATCAAGTCCAGACATCCTCTCCATCAAGACCCTTTTGTCCCCCTGCTCATCAGCCCAGATATCCGAACAATCATATACCACCCTCCTGACCCAGGGGAGAGGCGCTAGTGACTGCAATCGCACTATATGAACCAACCACAAACTGTTCCTAGCTGATTGCTTACAGACTGTTGTATAATAGTAAACTCATGTATTGTTGTACATTGCCTATAAAACCACAATTGAAAAAAAATGTTAAAGCACAAATTTCCCTGCACTGACTACCCATGAAACAAATACTAATATTTCAAACTCTATACCAAACACATAGATTTTGTGAGGGTCTAAAAAAAACTCTTCTTAATTTTCCCTTTAAGCCTTGTACTTCAATGAGTAACCGGTAAAACAAAACTCAGCACCTATTCTCTGTACCAGATGTAAAGAGAGCCTATGCAAGTGGGCACTCCTGCTTTCTGGAAACCAAGCTATGGAATACACAGCCTCCTGGGAAAATCAATTTTGCTTCTAACTTTCTTTAAAGGAGGATTTGAAGTCCTTTATTTTCACATAAAGGTGCCCTTGCCTGATGGCCTGTATGTCAATGATTCTTAGGCCCAACATGCCATTATTGGTGAACCTCGCTCTTTAAAATTATTTTTCCATTCAATTTCATTCCATACATGTTTTTGAGCCAAAACAAAAGTTATGCAAGGATATAAAAGTAGTTTACTTGACCCTAAATGACTTTTCCCATAGGCAGCATTGTAATGAATAAATTAATATTTTATGTTACTAAAATTGATGCATGCCTGCCTGTTAATTTATAAAAATGCATATGTTTGTATTTGCTGCTCAAGAGCTCGAAAAAGGCAGCAGAAAAAGAGGAACTGTGACATATGGACTCCCTGCAGGCAGACCCAATTCCTCTTTCATTCTCTTTACAGCCACTCTCCTCCCCCTCCCCATCTCTTTTATTCTAAGACACTGCAAACATTTTATTTGAGACAAGGGGGGGCAGTTCCATCTAACCAAATATGAGCCCTTATGTGTTCAGCACCCCCTGTTATAACAGGCATATGTCGGCCCTAATCTTTTAATGAGAAGGCCATTGCCTTATAAAAGTGCTACCCCTGTTTCTTTTTATCTTTGTACATTTAAATACGCTCTCCCTGATTTTGCTTATCATGTATATCTGTGCAAAGTCACCTAGGACACAGGGGCATGTTTTATGCTGTTTTACGCTGATTCAATATGTTGATGTTTATCACGTGGTGGTAAGTTCCACCCTTTTACGATTTTAACAAATCAAATAAAAGTATTTATGCGTGTATGTGTGTGCATATGTTTGTAGCATGCTGTTATTAAATAAGCACAACTAATGTATAAAATGAAATGACCCACTACAGTATATACTCTCCTTGACAGAGTAAACATTTCTCCTATCAGGTTTATATTTTTATTATTTGTACAGCAATACTTCACTTGTTGATATTGTTTAAATCTTTATTTAAAATCAAGGAGTAACCTGCACATTGGTAATGAAACTTTAAGCAAATCGATCATAACTGCATTAACAAATATATACCAATCGCGGGGAATAAGTCTTTTTGATGTTTTTGTGCATTTTCAATTTTTTGCATAATTTACACTATGCAGAATGTAGATTTACACTCAATTTTACATGCACACTTTGTCATGGTGCTAATGCTGATCAGTGACCGAATTTCGGAAATACAAATATCCTGTGGACAGAATATCGTGTCAAAAATATCGAGAAAGTAAGTGCAAATATGTAAGTATACATTTACTATTCTTAACTCCAGATCTACGTACCTTGAAGATATATGTATCTTCAAGGTACATGTATGTGGAGGTATATATAGCAAAACTTTACTTACCCAAGAAAATGACCTACACAATATTCTTGTGTTCAATATTTTTGAGACGATATTCTGTCCCTCAATATTTGTGTTTCTGATTTTTTTGTCAAAACACCGCTGATGCATTTGAAATCATTTTGCTATGAAGTACTTAAGTGTGCTTTTCAGGCTTATGTTACCTAGGCCTCAATTTAGGCACTGATGCTATCTTGTTCAAAATGGATGTCGCCTCACTGTTCATTATATTTGCAGCATGCAGTCAAGCAGAGTTGTGTTTGTTTATTTCCATTTATGTAGTTATTGCTGTTCTCGAAAAACGTTCTATGGTAATGTTGCATTTCTCAGGGCCCTTCTGCTGGCTCTATGTATTTCATTCATTCACAGTAGCAAGTTGTTGTTCATGTACCTGCCATCTCCTGATTACATTATTATAGAGTGGGCCGAATAAATATTCATGTAATAGAATAGAGCTTAGATAGTAAGGCAATATGGTGTTTTATAAAGTTGTGCTCTGATTTACTGAGGAGGTGATTATTTTGCTCAGGCCATGATGAGGCTGCAGAAATGTATGATTTCATGTGCAAAATTTTGTTTATAGACCCCTGTTTTTGAGAGCTTTGAGGAGACTTTTCCTATGCTTCTAGGGATGCTGCCTGCTGCATGGTTTATCAATGATTTTGCCTATCTTCTGGGACCTAGAATAATCTTGATTTTGCAATTACTGTGTATGCTGTATTTACGGACGCCTTCATGGCATTGATTTTCTGCAACTGCATTTATGATTATTGTACCACACCTTTTGAATACTGGTAGGAAATCCCTAAAAAATATTTCTGTCCTGGAACTCAGTTATCAAGTTTATTCTTGATTAACTGGATTTGATATGTTGTGGGGTGCCTTATCTTGAGCACACACAGCCTCATGAAATTGAAATTTCACACCGTCTCTGAATCGTCAACCCTTGGGTGTACAGTTTAAGTAATGTTTTGTGGTGCAAACTCTTTGTGGTTCCCTGCACCCACGAAAGCTTGGGTAGCAGAGGATGTTTGTGAAAAAAGAGCACCTCCTTTCTGCTTTAGAAATATCTTTTTTGCCCCTGTCCTAAGTGTTAGTTGATTTTTCCAAGGTGGATTTTCAATGTGGATTACTTGCTGAGCTCTCAACAGCACTGCTGCTGCTCCAGAGCAAAGAGGATTATAAAAACGAATACGGTGGAATTATTCTTTTGATTGATTGTGCTCTGGTGTATTATTGAAGTACTGTGGTTTGTGTTGTGCGATGGACTGTGTAAGGAATTGGGTTATTGGTTGGGGGGATGGAAGGTCTTTTTCACACGATCATCTTTGGTGCAAGGTTGGTTCTTTTTTCTTTTTCTTTATTCTTTCTTTTTTTCAGTAGACTTTCCCAAGATGTTAAGGCAGTAACATGGTTATTGTAAATGTTTTCTAGATGTGCTTATGCCTTTAATGTATGACTCTCGTTTTTCTAGTCAGAACTTTGAAATTATTTTGTAAATTGGAAGATATGTTTTTCTGCAGGTTATATTAAATGAGAATATTGTTTGTATTGTTTACAGAAATTATTCCCTGAAGAAGGGCCAATGGGGCCCGAAATGCATTGGGCGGGCATCAAAAGGAACAACATCATGGATTGAGTTTAAATAAGAAATATGTTGTTCAAAAAAGTTTTTCTGTGATAGAAACAGATTAAATGTTCCATGTGTATTGAGAACACATGTCAATGGTTTTTGGTGTTGATTTTCATGGTGTTTTAGCATCACAGTTTGGTTTGATTACGAGAATATTTATGAGTAATTGTTATAATGTGAATATAGCAACAGCATATAGGCTACTGTGCACAGAGGTCAAGTTTCTAAACTTGAATAATGTTGTGATGTTTCCTAAGGCATGTTCAGACAGCATGCCGGCCTCCGTAGCACGCTAAATTTAAGTTACTTGCAATTAATTATAAAATAAGAATATCACAGGAGTGCCCCTCTATCCCAATCTAACTGGGTGTTGGAATCCCATCTCAGCCAAAAACCACAATCCTTGTCAGGCATAACCACAAAAGTCACTAAATTAACCTATGCATAGCCCTCTGGTAGCTTGACACAAAAGCAGTCAAGTTGAGCTTAAAGGCAATGTGTAAAGTGTATAGGCAGCACACAACCAGTGATGAAGTGAAAACCCAACACAAAAAAAGTCCCAAACCAATTTAGAAAAGCAGAGTGAATTTTAATAAATAATATGATAACAGAACAACAAATATAAAATCAGTAGAACCAGACATATTCAATGTTAAGGGTCCTAGTGAAAATGGCACCTAAAAGCACAAAAGGCCACTCGTGGTCATCTGGTAGAGCTAGACCGGGAGAAAGTCAGACATTCAGTCTGACCACGATGGCCTGCACGTCAGATACAGGGAATAAATAGGTCAGTCTCGCTGAAAAGTTACCTTCTAAAATCCAAAGCGACCAGTACCTCTTCGGGATCAGGACTCACTCGGGAGAGAACAGGAGTAGTGCCAAGGCAGGTCCAGGCATGGTCTCTTAATCTTTTTGTGTCCCTGTAGCTCATACAGGAGGCTAGCCCACTATCTGTTGGAGTTACTCAGGTGGCCTGGGGATCAAAGGAGTTGGTCCAGTTCTCTTTCCTCAGACAGCAGGGCAGCAAGGCAGTCCTTCCAGTAGAGTAGCAATCAATCAATCAGACATTAATAGAATGCTGCAAAATCACCCGTGAGGGTCACGAGGCAGTGCAGCGGCAGAGGGGGTAGTGGCCACATGACCAGGAAGTCAAGGTCTACTCACAGGGGAGTCTTCTGGCTACAGGGCAGCAGGGCAGTTCTTCTGAAGCTTCTGAATCTTCCACAGATTCAGGAGTGTTCTGATGAGTTGCTTTAGAGGTCCAATATTTATAACTGGTGCCAGTCTTTGTGTGGAGGGACTCCTTTCTCCTGTCTTCAATACTGGCTCTGATAAAGTTCTTCCCCTGGTCAAGGCTCCAAACTGTAAGGGATGACAAAAGGCATGGAAGGCCTATAGTCAGGTGTGTGTGTGTGTGTGTGTCTGTGTGTGTGTGTCTGTGTGTCTGTGTTTGTGTGTCTGTGTCTGTGTCTGTGTGTGTGTGTTGAGAAAGCCCTTTAAGTGTAAGTGAGGCTGAGGACAAGTTCTCCCCAGCCATCTTGTGAAGATGGCCCATCCTGTCCACCGTAAGCCCCCATTGTTTTATTGTCTGGAAGTAATGCACAGACCCCAACAGCAGAGCCATTCACAGTCCTGTGATCCAGGACAGTGGCAGAAGGTACAGTTGGGTGGATAAGAAAATGGCAATGTTCTAAAAGTGGCATTTTCATAACTTAATGTCCGATTTTACCAGTAAAGAGGATTTTAAATTACAATTCATTTGAGTGTAAATAGTATATCTCTATCTGATCCCTTTCTTAAGTTAGCACTTATTAAATGTAATAACTTAGCCCAGTGTTAGTCAATGGAAGGAATAGGCCTCACAACTTGAGGAGTTTTTCACTCTCAGGATTTGTTAAACGTCAGTACACGTGCCCAACTTTTTTTTTTATTAAATGCAACATTCCCTATGAGCATTTTGGGCATACCTTAGGGGTGACTTATAAGTATTAAAGGTTTAGGCCTGGCAAAAGATTTATTTTGCCTGGTTGAAATGGGAGTTTAAACCTGCACTACAGGCCGCAGTGGTAGGCCTGTTTTAGAAGGCTGCTTTAGAGGGTGGCACAAGGAGTGCTGCTGCCCGCTAGTAGTATTTAAATTACATGGCCTGGGTATATGTGGTACCTTTTACTAGGGACTTACAAGTAAATTAAATATACAATTCAGGGGTAGACCAATTTTAACATGTTAGAAGGCAAGAGCATAAGCACTTTAGCACTGGTAAGCAGATGTAAAGTGCACAGAGTCCTAAAGTCAAGAAAGACAAGTTCAGCAAACAGGAGGGTTCAAGGCAAATGGTCTAGGGGAATACCACGCCAAGGTCTGATAGATTGTTATGCTGCTTGTGAAGTTTTCGGTTATACGATGTTGGTTCTTGGCTTAATTGGTGGTTTGATGAATGTAATATTGATGTATTTTTTTTATTTGTGATGTGCAAAGAGGTTTTGGGGTTTTTATTTGGTGGGTTTTGTTATCGGATTCGTTGAAATACAAGAAAACGAGCTATTATTGTTGAACGTGTCTACAAAGAGGTAGTGTGCTTTGCAAGGTGCCACAAACACAGATAGGGATTTTTCTGAATCAACAAGTTTCCCTTCTAGAGTTTTACATGTCTAATTAGGTTGCCAGAGGTGGATTGCCAATGTACTGGAGTGTGCTTTTGTGGGAATTGAGTTTAGTAATTAAAGTGAAGGTATTAGTCTCATGTTTACTGTTCTTGAGATTTTTTCATTTGAATTTGCTGATTTTCTCCAATTTAGGTTAAGCAGACAAGGTTTATTTTGGTTCACTTAGTGTAAATTTATTTGAAAAGGTTGCACATTTATTTTTCGATTGACAGAACCCACACTGCAATTGAATAGGAAGCCAAGAATGCACGCTGGGAACGGTGAGATGTCACTACACAGCTGCACTGTCATTGATTGGTAGCCATCAAAGCCTTGCTGTGATTGGTTGACTTTTGGCATAGTCGCTCTGGGATTGGTAGCTTATTTCATGTGGTTTTTGGATTATTTTGAGTGAAATTAATGGGTGCTACTCTGTTGAAAAAGCCTTAATCCCCTAGCGTACCTCCTATGGAGGAACAGAAAATACCCAGAGAGGGTTCTCCTGCATACAAAATGTTGACAAATGTTGGGCGTTACATGTGTCATGTACCTGGATTCACGATTTGCATGAATACTGTTAGAAACTGCGTTACTGGTTCACTGGGGTGTGAGCCCTAGTCAAGTAGCAACCAAAATTCTAGTCAGGTTAAGGCACAACCAACCCCCAAATTAACCTGTGCTTCATCTCCTGGTAGCTTTCCACAGATCAGTGAGGCTTAACTTAGAGGCAATGTGTAAAGCATTTGTGCAACACTTCAAACAGTAAAACTGTGAAAAACCACACAAAAGACCCCATTTCAGGTTAGAAAAATAGATAATACATTTTAAACAAGACCCAAACAACCAAAATCTAATCAGCAGAGCCAGAATCATGATCTTTTAAAAGAAAAAAAAGAAAAATAGCGGCTAAAAGCATAAAGCGCCAGAGATATCAGGTCATTGTGGACTGCGTCAAAGTCACAGGTTCAGGCCAACCGTGATGGATCACAGGTCTGACACAGTCCCAGATTAGTCCCGCTGAAGGTTTACCTTCTAAATATTTGTGCCAAGAGACCCGTTCACATTGGAGAGGGCTGCAGGGAGCAAGGAGAGCATTGCAGGTGGTTGTCAGCCGTGCACGAAGAGCAAACTGGGCATTGTAAATGGGTAGCCTGGAGCTTCACATTAGTGGTCCTCCGTGGGCTGACAATGCTGCTGTGTGATCACACTGATTATTGGCGTGATCAGCGTTGTTCCGGTGCGAACGGCCACTTTGCAGTTGCAAAGATAAAGAAGCTTCATTTAAAGAGCCGGTGAAACACGCCAAGGGTCCAGGACCTGAAGGGCGCCACTTCTGTGTCAGAAACTCACTGAAGATAGGCCCGGGAACTGCTGGGGAGCCTTTTTTGTTCCTGAAGCTCAGATCAAGAGACCAGGAGACTAGCCCTTTGAGGAACGTGGGTTCAAGATGGAGTTGCAGGTCTAGTTCTTCGTCCCCAGGCAAAAGGGCAGCAGGTCAGCACAGTGAGGCAGCGGTTCCTTTGGACCAGCAGTCCAGCATATTGGGTTCCTTGTAGTAGCACAGCATTCCTTCTTCCTGGCTGAGTATCCACAAGTTCAGAAGTGTACTGAAAATATAGGAAAATGCCCTTTTTTGACATGGTCACCCCCACTATTTGCCTGGTAAATTATACAATTTTGACAAAAGTGCACTGGGTTCCTGCTATCCAGGTGCCCAGCGCCACATCTTTTTCCCTAAAAGTTTATAATTGTTCACCCAATTGGCAACATCTTCAGCACCACCTGTAAGTCCCTAGTAAATGGTACAATATATGTAAGTCACCCCTATTGCAGGCCTTACAGCCCTAATGCAGGGTGCATTATATTGCGTGAGGGCATATCTGCATGTCCATGACGATTCTTGGATATTGCAGCTAACAGGGAAGCCATCTTGAGTATATGTACTGGGCATTGGTGATTACGTGTTCCCCAGCTACATGATGGCTTCACTGAAACTAAAGATGTTTGGTATCAAGTATTTCATATTAATAAGCATGCACTGATTCCAGTGATGGATGATTTCTTAATATATGCACCCATAGGATGCCTTAGAGATACCCCCTGAAAATCTACCAACCTCTAATGTGATGACTGACTGGTGCAGGCCAGCCTGCCACCACAGGCAGGTTTCTGAACCCCTGCAGGTGAGAGCCCATGCTCTCTGAGGGCAGAAACAATGCCTGCTCCAGCTGGAGGTCTTGTCACCTACTCCAAATAGGAAGGCTAATAAACAGCATATCAAGGCAGAAGGCTTCGGAGTCGCGCGAGCGCGTCGACCAAGATGGCCACCACCGCCGGAGCTCCGTAAGTCCACCGGCTTAATTAGCCGAATAACGACGAATTTTCTGTCAGGTCACCTCAATTTTTAGCGGCGCTTGTTGTATTTAGCTGTTTCCTACCTGCTGCTTTATTTTTGGACGATTTCGTTTGTTTGTCCTTCCTTCCTTTGTGTTTCTTCCTTTTGTGTCCTTCCTTTTATTATTCTCTACGTAGAGTTACTTTTTCTCTGTGGCTGCTTTTCAACTCCTCTTCCTTTGATTCTTTTCCTCTCCTCTTCCTTCTAGCTCCTAATGGCTAATACTCACTCTATTAAACTTGTTTCACTCAATGTCAAGGGCCTGCGGCATCCAGTAAAACGCACGAAAATCTTGGACTACCTGGGGGCCTGCAAAGCGGACATTTGTTTCCTTCAAGAAACACATGTTGATGATAAGATTTTGCAATATATGAAGAAAAAATGGGTTGATAATATTGTCTCCTCGCCTGCGTTGGGGAAGAAAAATGGGGTTGCGATTTTCTTTGCAAAACGGTTACACTGTCAGATTCTTAGTAAGTTTAATGACGCAGAAGGTAGATATATTGTAGTTAAGGTTAAAGTTTATGACTCAACCTTTTATTTGCTTAATGTTTATGGCCCTACGGCTGATGACCCTTCGTTTTGGTCTGCTATGACTACTGAAGTTCTGAAGTTAGGACAAGTTCCTTTGATTGTTGGGGGGGATTTTAATGTGATTATTGATCCGTTATTAGATAGGCTTTCCTCTGCAAAATTTCGCCCTCCTAGAGTTTTTTATGCCTTTAAATCTTTCCTTAGATCCACCAAATTGGCGGATATTTGGAGAATACACTTTCCTACTGATAAATGGTTTTCCTTTTTCTCAAATTCCCATAATTCTCATTCAAGGATTGATTATTTTTTGCTTTCACCTTCTTTACTCCAATCCGCTGACAATCCTGTTGTAGGTAATATTGATATCTCGGACCATGCTTTAATCTCCTTTGTTTTAAATGTCTCCTCTACTTTTACCAAACAAAATAGGTGGCGTATGAACACGAATGTGGTACTTAGCTCTCACCTTACTTCTCCTGCAGGAGTGATGGCTTTAGATGCAGAAAAAGCATTTGACAAAATTCATTGGCAATTTTTATTTAAAACTTTATTGTCTTTTAATTTTGGTTTCAATTTTATTCGTATGATTTCTGCCTTATATTTTGCCCCTACTGCTCGTCTGTTTATTAATGGTCAAATTTCTACTCAATTTCCACTCTTTAGAGGTACTAGGCAGGGTTGTCCTCTTTCCCCACTGTTATTTTTATTAGGAATTGAACCTTTTCTTAATTATATTCGATGCTGTGATGCTATTCAAGGTGTTATGATAAATGATGTCACTGTTAAAGCTTTAGCATATGCAGATGATGTGTTATTGTTTATTAACAATCCTCTCTCCTCTGTTCCCTCCCTTTTAGACATTATTGCACACTATTCTGTAGTTTCAGGTTACAAGTTAAATGTCAGTAAAACTGAATTTTTTCCTTTAAATGCTTTTTGTACACCGGATATGCTACCTAACGCAGATATTCTTTGGCAAAGCACTAAGCTTAAGTACTTGGGTATTTTATTTGCTTCTTCATTGCCTGCTACATTAAAACTTAATACGGATTTTATCCTTGATTACATCAGAGACAAAACATCCAAATGGTCTCCCCTTCATCTCACCTGGTGGGGGAGAATGGAGGCTATAAAAATGAATATTGCACCAAAAATCTTTTACTCTTTGGCTATGATTCCCACTCAGTTTCCTCTCAAATTTTATAATGATGTTGATAAACTGCTATCTAAATTCCTTTGGTCCAACAAAGTTCCTCGTATCGCTTACAGAAAATTAAAACTCCCCAAGTCCCAGTTAGGATTTGCCCTTCCAGACTTTTACCTTTACCATAAAGCGTTTATCTTAAAGCAAAGCTCCTTGTGGTTTTCAAATTCACATGTGGTCAAACCTCCAATATGGTTAGATATTGAGACCTCAATTATACGCCCCTTTACACTACTCTCTTTGATGTCAATGTCGTCTGCTTCTAAGGTTGTTCATAGGTCATCTATAATTAAATCTTCTAGATTAATACTTAATGATTTAGGGGCAGATTTATGATAACTGGCGCATCCCCAGGGATGCGCCAGTTATCTTGCGCCGCTGCTCCGCCACCCATGGTGCGCCGCATTTACAATGCGGCGCACCATGGGGCAAAAACGGCACAGATGCGTGACGCATCTGTGCCGTAAAGGTGGCGCATTGCTGGAGTTGCGTCGCAAGCGCGACACAGCTCCAGCAAGGCTCGGGGGTGCCCTAATTTTGCAATGCTGCGTCAAGACCTACGCCTGCTTCAAGCAGGCGCAGGGTTTTGACGCAGCATTGGCCTGAAAGTGACTGAGTGAAATCTTGTAGATTTCACTCAGCCACTTTTGCGAGGCGCACCTGCCCCGGAACGCCCACCCTGCGCCGGAACGCCCACAAGCGGCGCAGGGCTTTACAACGTGACGCATCTGCCTAGATGCGTCACGTTGTAAATCGGTTGTAGAGATGCGCCACGTTTACGCCGCCTTGCGTGACGCAACAGCGGCGTAAACGTGGCGCAAGGGCCTCATAAATCTGCCCCTTAGACTCTAATTTTGAATTACCCTTGCTCTCTACAGTACACTTGTCTTTATGGCACAGTGCCCTACTTAAATTAAACAGAAACATTAATTTCTGGTCCTCATGGATATCAAAAGGAATTTTATATCTTGAAGATGTCTTTTGTAACAATGCCTTTATTCCTTTTGAGCAACTACAGTTAAAGTTTGGTATCCCGGTTTCTGATTTGTCAAAATACCAAGCTTTATGTAACTCTATTTTAGACTCCTTTCCCAATGGCATTCCCTCGTCCACCACTAATGACCTCTTGATTTATCTTATGGCTGTTACGTCATCTTCCAAAGCTGTCTCTGTTTTTTATAAAAAACTTTCTACATTCCAGGGCTCCAATGTTGGTGCAATATCATCTTTTTGGAACACAGAACTTTCCATTTCCCTTTCAGATGATTCATGGACCTCAATCTGGCTCAGCAGCATTTCCGGTTGGCTTCCGGTGTCCCTTTATCAGACTAATGCTTATATTTTATTTAACGCTTTATGGACTCCATCTCGATTAAGTCATGCAAAACTGATACCCTCTGATGTTTGTTGGCACTGCAAGTCAACTTTAGGTTCACTTCGTCATATGTTATTTGAATGTACAATTATTATGACATTTTGGGTGGATGTTTGGAATGTCATTCTGAAAATGTTACCTTTACATGACGATATTTCTTATGCTGTGTTAATATGCAAATCGGTTGCCCTTGCTCATCCTCTTAATGATTCCGAGGCAAAGTTATTTAATTTCTTAATTACAGCTGCTTTAAAGTCCATTACTTTTTGTTGGAAAGACGCTTCTTCTCTTTCAGTTCATGCTTGGTGGTCTTGGATTACCTTTACAAGAAAAGGAGCTCAGCTGTCTCTTAAAGGCATCACTCACAATTCACAGTCATTTCAATCTTTTTGGTCGCCTATTGATTCGTATGTTCTACAATGATATGTTTAATATGCTTTTCTATCTCTTGTTGATTAATTTTTCTCTAGCTGCCATCTTTGTTATATTCAATCAGTTGGTAACTTTCTATGGTATGGTTTTTATGATTCTATGATATTTTCATTCCCCTATCCTCCCTTCCTTCTCCTCCCTTTCCCTTCCTCTTCGTTTTTGGTTTATTGCATTTTATATTTATCACTTACTCATTTACGCATGTACAAATTATTCTTTCTGTATTGTACTTGTTTATTTCTTTTGTTGCATAAAAAATTTCAATAAAACCGATTTGAACATAAAAAAAAGGCAGAAGGCTTCATATGTGACCCTGGGTTCCCCCAGACAGTGGAAATGCCACCACTTGCCCCAGGCGATTTTGGCACCAGGACAGATAGGAAAATTAGCTAGTCAGGAGGTGTGTTCACTATCAGACCAATTACACCTCTAAAGTGGGCACCGGATGTGCTTGCTGGTGGAATTAGGTTCACTGGGTCAGGGTTATGCATACTTACCACAGGAAGTGGTCATATATGAGGAGTAGTCACCTTAGAGATGAGTGCCCTCACTGTGCTCCAGAAGGTCATATTTGTCTCCCCACCAAGTGAGAAGACACCAGAACCAACCAGAGTTGCACATCATCAATGGGCAGGGTACTGGAACCCTTGCAGCAAACAAAGCTTGTTTGAGTCCATTCCGGATTCCAATGACACCAAGTAGCCACCGAGGGACTTCAGCACCACGGAGACCCACTTCCATAGTTCAGCTTCTCAACACCACGCTGTCTGGATTCAGGCATAACCACAGCAAAGAAACTCATTGCCAACGCAGATGACATACGTATGATCCTTGACAGACGAGACATGGCAGCCCTCATTCTCCTGGACCTATCTGCAGAACTTAACACAGCCTTACACCCCACCATCATCAGGTGCCTGCACAAGATTGGCATGCAAGGATCCACTCTTCTCTAAATCTGCTGCTTATTAATGGAGAGAACAAAAGATGTCAAGGCTCCTTACGCAGCCGCACCCTCTTCAATGCATTCATAATCCCTCTAGATAAAGTCATCTGCACACACAACATCTACATCCTCTCCTATGCAGATGATGCACAACTTATACTCTCCCTCCCAGACAAGAGCCTCAACTGAAGAAACAAGTTCAGCGCCTGATTTTCTGAAGTCGCTAGCTGGGTGAAAGCCAACTGTTGCAAGCTCAACAAGGGCAAGTCAGAAGTAGTAATCGTCAGCTAGAACACCTTACCATGGGACTCCAACTGGTGGCCAACTGAACGCAAATCCACACCCAGAGCCCACACGAGGAACCTTGAAATACTCATCAACAGCAAACTGGACATTATCTCACAAGTCAATGTCATAACTGCATCCTCCTTTTCACAGCCTGAAGATGCTGAGGAAGATTTTCACAGGGCTCCCAATAAACAACAGAAAAACTGTCACTCACACAGTCATCAGCAAGTTGGACTATGGGGATCAACAAGTAGCTCACTAGAAGACTACAAACTATCCAATCCTTGGCAGCCAGAATCATCTTCAACCTCCCATACAGAACTCACATCACACTCCTGCTCACAGACATCCAACACATATACAGAACCAGTTCAGTAGGACACACATTCTCTTACGTAGCTCCTAAAGCGTGAAACTACCACTCATTCCACATCAGGGCCTCATCCTCTTTTCTTGAATTCTGCATGCGGCTCTTGTTCTGTATGCAATTTGACAATGGCAACGAAAACCTTACAACTCCTTCCAGATTTCAAATGGACCATCAGGTACCACACGAATTGCAACACCACTCACACAATCTACATCATTACTTGTCCGTGTAACTTACACTACATTGGAATGACTTGTCGTAAAGTCAAACAGAGAATAGTAGAACACAGGAGCAACGTCAAATGCCAAAGAAACACGACGAAAATGAGTAATCACTACATAGAAGCCAAACACACAGTAAATTACTTGAAATGGGTCATTCTTGAAACCCTGGCAACAAAAAACCACAATGCAGAAAAGGTACTATTCGAGAAAGAACAGAGATGGGTCCATCACTTACAAAATAATGACCTTGGGCTCAATGACAACATTTCATGGTTGAGCCTTAATCATTGAAAAGGTTTTTTCTGAGGGAATAAACACAAACATCCAACGCAACACAAGCCAGCTTGACAATGCTGAGCCTCTTTCGAACTCTATTATGATGTTGGCTGACCAAGAACTCCTGAATTCATTATCAAGACTATCTATGATGTCTGAATGTGACCCAGTGTTAGAACCTGCACAAACTGACATCCTTAACTTCTTTAAAATATTTCCCCACTTAATTGTAGTGAAAACAAATGAGGATTTAACATTTGGAACCTTTTCCATCTTTAAAAAAAATCTTGTGCCTTTTTTCCGATTCGATGCATAGTCGTATTTGTCGTATTTGTTAACACTTCAAAAGAACTGGAAGCAAACACTAAGTCGAACCGGGCCTGAGAGGTAGAGTCAGCACAAGTTATGCTACATTCACGCAATAGGTAGAGGCAGCATCACCGCATGAAGTCCCAACGAAACCGTAACGCATTACTCAGAATCAATTGTAACTGTTTTGCACAAATGTTGTTTACTTAGCAGGAACCAAACCCCCAGGCCGCCCGATGATGCACAAATCCTAAAGGTTAAAGGTACGCGAGAATGGGGCATTGCAGGTAGGGGCACGAACTTGGACGTGATGTGAGCGAAAACACGATTTGCCCAAAACTTTGGCTATAACACTGTTCCTCATAAGAACCACGCATTGAATTTTGAACGACCATGTTTGTGATGCATGTTTAAATACGTATCTCCTGAACTATGCACCCGAACAGTAACATGGCGTATTTTAATGGGACACGACAGGCATGGAATACACAGCATTCCGAGTATTTTAGCAACAAACATAACAAGAGGGAATTTAGACACGAGCTGCAAAAAAGGCATACATATGTTCCATTCTAAAGTATGTGGAGAGGCATAGCTATGAAATAATGAGGTCTTAGACCTGAACAAAGGACGAGTATCTCTTTAATTTTGATTTATTTCAGTCCTTGCCCGTACCACATGACTAAAGAACTAGAAACACGTAGATGCATAGCGCATGCAATGTCTAGAGAAGCATGACACCAGGAAGACACTAACTAAGAAAACTAGTCATCATTAAGCACCAGAGCTAAGAATTACGCCACTATATAGCATGCACTCAAGGAATAATTAAGATTAAAACGAAGTGGTATTCATCCATAAGTGAGGCCTGTTAACACAATTTACGCAGACAGTTACCAACTGAGGGTATATGTTTTAGCATTTAGTGCCAATTGGGACTGAGTGAATATTTTGTCATTTGTAAAAAGAATTGCCATTTTTAGTTACTTCTGTATTCATGTACGTGGACAGCATCCATCCTGGAGACTGTGCAACTGACGCTCTCTACATATGTCTGTTTGTCTTGTTTTCCTCCTCTATCTACAGGTATTATTATACCTTATAAGAGTCGGGTACATTTACCTTGACTCATATAGACCCTGACAACACATGGTCTATATCACTATCTTTTGAATAGTCCCGAAGAAAGCCTACTGGATCCTCAGGGGCATAAAACAAGGCTGAAACATGTTGACCTTTTTATGGACATTGATGAGTGTGGAAGACTCCTAACTCTCCTCCCTACGCACAAAATAATTTTTAAAGAAGCCCGAACCCAGACCCAATAAAATGTATTTTTGTCTGGCTATACAAGCTTTTTAACACAATTTTTTCACTTGCACTGTTATCCACCATCACTGATCACCACTGTACTAACGTTTACCTCCGGGGGGGAGGAAGCATGAGGACTAACCCTATGATGATGCTGTCACGTTGCTAAGAGAGAGGCGGAGAATCAAGATATACCGCCAACTGAGCCTCGGTATGTGAATGAGGGTTTTTTATTGGTTCATTAAACGAAAACTAATAAACCATGGTTACTCAGGACAAGTGATCCATTCCCCAATTGATTTTTTGATAATACAAATAAGGAAGCCAAAAGGATCATAACCCCTTCCTTCTCCCCCCTCCTTCTGATTTGATATACTTTGCTGCCTTAGCCATGTATTGCCTGCAGCCTGTCTCTGGGTCACATGACTGGGTGTAGCCAACAGTTCTGTTTTGTGCATTCTGTTTAGACAGCCACACACAATAGAGAGTGTAGGTGTGCCTCGTTGGTCCATCACTGGAAGGATGGGAGGGTTGAGCTGGGCACAGCACTACTTACACTTGAATAGGCTCTGTCCTGCCTCCACCCAAAGGGTGGCATACCCCCTGTAGTTAGTTTGGAGCTAGGGCAAGGAAGGTAAAATGCCTGGGGACTTCAAAGGGGAAACCTCTAGAAACGTTGCCCACTTCAAAGGAAGAGCCAGATGTAAATATTAGACTCCACACAGCAACTCTTCAGTACACTTCTGGACCTGTGGAGTCTTTGCCAAGAAGAAGGACTGCTGTCCTTCTGAAAGGACTGCCTCTTTGCTGGACTGCTGCTCTGAAGGGCTGTTGCTCTGATGGGCTTACCTGCCACCTGCTGACCTTGCGCATGGGTGAGAAGGACTGGACCTGCATCTGTTGAACCTAGGACCACAAAGTGACTCCAAGTGCTAGTTGGCTGACCGCCTGGCTAGAGCCTCAGGCACAGAAGGCTCCAACAACCTTGTATCTAGCACCTGGACTCTGACATCTGTGAATCCTACCATGTCAAGTGGTGCTCCTCTAGTCCTGGACCCTCGGAAGTGGAGCTGAAGGTGCTCTGCCAGCCCATCTGTGGATTAAGCAGAGCCGACCCATCCCTTCTGCTCCACGGCACAGCCCTGAGCAGAACAGACACATTGCCTCTGCTGCTAGGGTTCTCCAGATGCAAGGACTTTGCATCAACTGATAGCCCGCATTGGAGCTACCACTGTGTGATGCTTCACCGACGTAGGTCTTGCATTGCAAATCTCTCACCAATGGCAGCCTTGACAAAACCACAGTCTCCCGCATTGCAGCTTTGCAGCTCTCCAGAACCGATGCATCACCGCAACTGTGCATCACATCCTGATTTCAAACCTTGCATCACAAGCCCTTGGTGACAGGATCCTCAGCGCTGATGCCAGGCCTCGCATCACGCTTCCGCAGCTCCAAGGAACTGACGCATCACCTCGGCTGTGCAAAAAAATCCTCTGCATGGGACATGCAGAGCTCTGAAACTAGGATGTTAAGGTACTCTTGTTCAGCGTGCCTAACTGGGTCCCTGTAGCAGGCTCGTGCTCTATTGTGATCAGCCTGAACTTGTGGCTTCGTCCTAGTCCAGCGCAACCAGATTCCCTCAGTTAGCACTTTGTGATTTTTGGCGCTATATTTACTGAAATCTTTAAAGTTGCATATCTCTTGTTCTACTGATTGGATTTTTGTCATTTTCGTCTTGTTTTGTTTATTAAAATGTGCTCTGCGTTTCTAAATGTGTGTGATATTTCTTGTGTTTTCACTTTATTACTGTTTGAAGTGCTCCACAAATACTTTACATATTGCCTCTAAGTTATGCCTGACTGCTCTCTGCCAAGCTACAAGAGGGTTGAGCACAAGTTAATTTACGGATTGCTTGTGCCTCACTGTGAAAAGGATTATGGTTGCTGCTTGAGTAAGGTTTCACCCCCCTCAGCCAGAAAACCAATATTTGACATTGCCGATCAGTTGGGAGGATAAAGACTATTGTTTGTGCAGTGCCATTCAGTAATTTTGTATTAAACTCAATCAATCAATCATGGGTTTATTAAGCACGGCTACTCACCCACAAGGGTCTCAAAGAGCTGGGGGGGGGGGAGGTGCAGCATCCAGTTCATCAAGGTTAGTCGAAGAGCCAGGTTTTGAGGTTTCTCGGGAAGATTGGGAGTGATGTTGTCTGCCTGATGTTCGAGCGGAAGGGCGTTCCATGCTCTGGCTGCGAGGAAGGAGAAGGAGAGGCTTCCTTCTCTGGTCTTTCTGGCACAGGAAACTACGGTGTAGGAGAGCTGGGCAGATCGTAGAGTTCTTTGGAATGCGTGGAAGTTGATTCGGCTGTGGAAGTACGCTGGTCCGGTGTTGTGAGCTCTGTGTGCGTGGGTGATGATCTTGAAGGTGATTCTGGCCTTGATGGGGAGCCAGTGGAGTGTGCGCAGGTGTTTAGAGATGAAGGAGTGTCATGGTAGGTTGAGGACCAGTGTTACAGCGGCGTTCTGGATGTTTTGCAGATTACGGGTGAGGTTTTTGTTTATTCCGGCATAGAGTGAGTTGACATAGTCCGTAGTCGAATTTGCTGGCGACGAGGGCGTGGGTAACGGTTTTCCTGTGCTCAATGGTGATCCATTTGAAGATCTTTCATAGGAGGTGGAGGATGTGGAAGCATGAGGATGCGACAGAGTTGATCTGGTGGTCCATTTTGAGCTCGGAGTCTAGAATGATTCCCAGGATGCGTGCGTGGTCTGTGGGGGTGGGTGGGCTGCCGAGGGCGGGGGCCACCAGGAGTCATTCCAGGTATCGGGGTGTGGGCCTATGATGAGTACTTCTGTCTTGTCAGTGTTGAGTTGTAGGCAGCTGCTGTTCATCCACTTGGTGACAGCTTCCATGCCTTCTTGGAAGTTGTGTTTGGTTGCATTCACTTCGTTGGATAGGGAGAGGATGAGTTGAATGTCGTCTGCGTATGACACAATGTTGAGTCCGTGGGTTCTGACGACCGGGGTGAGAGGAGCCATGTAGATGGTGAAGAGCGTTGGGCTTAAGGAGGACCCCTGGGGGACTCAGCAGGTGGTTGGTGTAGGGTCCGAGAGAAAAGGGGGGAGTCTGACTCATTACGTTCTGCCAGAGAGGAAGGAGCAGATCCAGTCTAGGGCCTTGTCCCGGTTACCTGCGTCATGGAGTCTGCGTATTAGGGTGCGGTGGGATACCATGTCGAAGGCCGCTGAGCGGTTGAGGAGGATGAGGGCTACTGTTTCTCCTTTATCCAGTAGGGAATGGATGTCGTCTGTTGCGGTGAGGAGGGCAGTTTCTGTGCTGTGTTTTTTCTGTAGCCGGATTGCGATGGGTGAAAGATGTTGTGTTCTTTGATGAAGGTGGTGAGTTGGCTGTTGATGGCTTTCTCAATGACTTTCACTGGGAATGGGAACAGGGAGATGGGTCTTTAGTTTTTGAGGTAGGTGGGGTCTGCCGAGGGTTTCTTCAGGAGGGGGTTGATCTTGGCGTGTTTCCAGTCATCGGGGGAGGAGGCGTTCGCCAGGGAACAGTTGGTAGTGTGGCGAAGCACGGGTGCGATGGTTTTGGCGGCTCTGTTGAAGATGTGGTGGGGCAAGGGTCCGTGGGAGCCCTGGAGTGGATTGACTTCATTGTCTTCAGTGTGTCTTCGGTGATGAGGGCTGTCCAGCTGTCAATCGTCGGTTTCAGGGTGCAGAGGTGGATGGTGGGGGTTCCGTGTGTTGGGTATCTTCGTCGAAGTTGTCTTAGATGCTCTTGATTTTGCGGTGGAAAAATGTGCTGAGTTTGTTGCAGAGATCTTGTGAGGGTGGAATGTCAGTCATCTCGCTGGTGGGTTTTGCGAACTCCTTGATGATGTTGAAGAGTTCATTGCTGTTGTGCACGTGTTTGGAGATTCTGTCTTCGATTTAAGCATTCCTCGTGTTCCTGATTAGTTGGTGGTGGTCGGTGGTAGCGGCTTTGAAGTTGGTGTGGGCTTCTGTAGATTTGAAGTTCCTCCAGGTCTTCTCAAGGCGGCAAAAGTTGCGCCTTGACTCGCAGAGTTCGGGGTGAACCATCTGGCATTCTTGGTGTGTGTTGTTGTTCTACTTGAGGGGGGCTATGGTGTTGACACTGTCGGTGATCCATCTGTGTAGAGTTCGGGTGGCAGTGTTGGGGTGTTGTTTTCCGCCGTGGCTGGGGTGGAGTTGCTGAGTGAGGAGGTGAGCTGGTTGTCTGTGATTTTGGTCCAGTTTCTTCGTGGGAGTCGGAACTGATGTCTGTGGATGGTGGGTGTTCTGAAGGTGAAGTTAATGCAGCGATGGTCTGTCCGCGGGAGTTCGGGTGGTGGTGTGGCTGAAAGTGATGGAGTTTCCTGTTGTGAAGCGGATGTTGAGGGTGTGACCCGCTGAGTGCGTGGGTGCGGTCACGATCAGGCAAAGTCTGAGGTTGTAGAGGTTGTCCAGTTGGGATGCGGAGTTGGGGTCTCATTGGTTGTTGAGATGGAAGTTTAGGTCTCCCAGCAGGGTGTAGTTGTGGATGCGATGGCATATGGGGAGATGATGTCTGTGATGGAGTCAGTGAAAGGTCCGCGGGGTCCAGGGGATTGGTAGATGAGGGTTCCCCTGGTGGTGGGGGTGGTCTGTATCTTGAAGTGGAGGTGTTCCATCAGGTCTGTGACCTCACCTGGGAGTGTGCTCAGGCAGAGGGTAGATTTGTGTACAATGGTAATTCCTCCTCCCGGGCGGGTGGGGCGGTACTTCCTGGAGACCTTGTAGCCATGGGGAATGGCAATGGCGATATCAGGTCCCGAGGAGTGCGTTGGTCCAGGTTTCGGTGAAGAAAGCTATGTCCGGGGTGGTGCTGTTGAGGAGGTCCCAGATTTCTGTGGCGTGTTTGTGGAGTGAGATGACATTGAGGAGGATGCATTGCAGGGTCTTCAGCTCTGGTGTGTTGTTGTTGGCGGGTTGTGCTGAGAAAGTGTGTTTCTGGTGGTGCTGAAAGTGTGCAGCCAACGCTGACAGCTGAAGGGTCCGTGGGTGTCGACTGGTGATGCTGGCTTGCAGTTGTTGTTGCGGCCTGGGTTGAGTGCATGAAGTGTCGCTGGTTCGTAGCATTGATGATGCGGAGGTCCAGGGTTCCTGGCGCTGGTTGCGGTATGGTCACGGACGGGCGCAGATGGGCTTGCTTTTGGCTTGCCTATGGAGTGCAAGTGGCACGACCACGGAGCGGCCGGCATTTTATGTGGGAGGTGGGAGATAGGTGCAGCTGGGAGACGGGGTTGGGAAACAGCAGTGGGAAGGGCCGAGGGGGAAGCAGCAATAAATGGGCAGAATGGCAATACATGGATAATAGGGCACAGTGGGATAGAAACAGCAAGCACAAGGCTCAAAAACGAACACACACTGTAAGGAAACGCAGAACAAACAAAGTGGGCAAAAAGTGAAGGAGAGTACAACCAGAGGCAAACCTAGGCTCGAACCCCTACCAGCCTGAGCAGAGGCACAGCACGACAGACCAGAGCTATGTGGAGAGAGAGCGGATGGTCCCTGACCGAGGTCAGAGGTTTCCAAAATCCCAGGTAAAAAAACACTAAGACTAGTTCAAGGTTTAAGTTGTCCTTGATTGCCCTTTTTGTTTTTTCCAAACTCACCCTTACACTAGCTGACTGTTGGTATGTATGGCTTCACCTGCAAATATTGGATTTGAGCTCCTCAATCTGATGAGCTACAGTGGGGTAGAACTCAAAGAGATTTTCAAGATGAGGGGGCTGCCCGCCAAAAGTAGCACCAAGAAGGCAGAACTCCAAAAGGCTTTGAGAGCATGGGCAGAGGCCCATCAGTTGCCAGTAACAACAAAGGACAATAGAGACCATGATGTAGAGGGCCAGGAGATGGAACAGTCAGCTGCAAAACCGTAGAGCAGTATGCCTTCTCAATGTCTTTCCCCCGAGGAGCTGGTGGATAGGAAGGCAGAGAAGGAGTTTAGGCTGGAGATGGCCAACCTCAAGATGGAGGTAAAGAACGCTGAACCTGAGAGAGCCTTAGAGAATAAAACACTGACCAGGGATGAGTGGAAAATGTTGTTAATTTATAAACTGAGTCTTATGGAGTTGGCCATCAAGACCAGGCAGGCTGACATTGGATAAGGTAATCCTCCATGAAGGAAACCCTTTAAAGAAAATATGGCCTCACTCCTAAGAAGTACAGGCAAATGTTTATGGACACCCAGAAGCTGCCCCAGCAATCCTGGGTGAATTTCGTTGATTCCATTTGCAAGGCACTGGATGGTTAGGTGAAAGGCAGTGAGGTGAATAATACAAAGAGCTGTATAATCTGTTTACAAGAGGGTACATGTTCAGTAACTGTTTTCCAGAGCTGTGCCAACACTTGATTGGTAGCAAGCTCACTGACCCGAGGGAGCTTGCTAAAGAGGCGTACCGCTGGCTCAGCAGCAGGCTCCACAAGAAGGTATCTGGGGGAATCATTTTTATTTATTTATTTTATTCATTTAGATTTATATAGCGCCTTATCACCCAGAGGTCGCTAAGCGCTTGAATTACCTCAAAGGAGGGCAGCGTCCCCATCAGAAAAGGCGGGTGGAGACAAACATAAAAGCAAGGAGTTCTCTAAAGATCCCCAAACTAGTTCTAAGTGTCAGGTTTCCCAGTCTCCACCTAAACAGAAAAATAAATGGGTGCCTGATAGCAAATCATGAGGGAAGGCACCCCCTAAGTGCTATGAGAGACAACAGATTGTGCACTACAAGAGGGATGTTTCCCAAGCAGGCACAGTCCCCCACTGGCGAACAGATACCGTAATTGGTTAGTGTAGCACTTGGGGAGGAGATTGCCCCTGATAGTATGGTGGTTGGGTAGAGGTTACCCTTGTGTCCCTGGGTGTTGGAGAGATGATGCAGAGAACTCACATGGTTAGTAACACTAGAAAATGCAGGCAGTAGGTCACCATCAATGGGCAGAGGTTGAAGGCTCTGAAAGACACTGGAGCTAGCATGACAACTGTTAGATGTCATCTTGAGACCTGAGAGAAGGTAGTCCCTAATGCAGTTTGCCAGGTTATTGAAGCAGACACCCACTAAAGTTACTACCCAGTGGCTCTGGTTCCCTTTGAGTGGGCGGGGGTCTCAGGTTCCTTGAGGATAGCTGTGAGTCCATCAATGCCTGTAGACTGTCTGCTTGACAAAGACCTAGAGCACACTATCTGAAAGGAGGTGGAGCTTAGGTCACCCTTGGAGATGTTAGGGTTGCCTGAGTGGGTGTGCCTGACCACAAGGTCCATGGCCACCCAAAAGGGTACTCAGGAGAGCCTGGAAGAATGGCCCAGGTGTCTGCCAAAAAGAAGGGCTTGAGATGTGAAAACCTTCTCCTGAAACTCCCAGAGTGCGGGAGGAGACTGAGCCTAATGGAGGTACCCTGTACCCTACAGGGAAGGTAATTGCTACCCTGGGAAACCTACCTGAATTGACCAACTGGCAGAGGAAGGCCGTCCCACTAGGGAGGAGTCCTCAAGGCACAGATGGAATGCCCTACTGTGGAGGGCCTACGATGGCAGGCCAAGGTCCAGGCAGCGGGTGATACCTCTGGTGATCACCAGATTTATTGGGAGAATGGGCTCCTGTATAGCAAGCCTAGGGTCCTTGAGCCTGGTGCAACTTATGTATTGGTGGTTATCCCATTGCTACAGGGTCTTCCTACTGGAACTAGCTCATGCTGTTCCACTGGCAGGTCATCTAGGGCAGGGCAAGACCTTTTAAAGGCTTGTAACCCACTTTTATTGACCCCAGATGAGGTTGGCCTCAAATGCGTTGTGCAGGTAGTGACTTCTCTGTCAGGCCATTAGCAAGTTAGGAGGGAAGCCCAATACTACTCTGCAGCCATTTGCCGCCATTGGCATTCCCTATGAACGGGTGGGCATTGACATTGTTGGACCTACGGACCCCAAGACAGGCCTTAGCAACAGATTTATTCTGGTCTTGGTGGACCATGCCACCCAGTATCCGGAAGCTATACCTCTGAGGACAGCGACTACGCTCACCGTAACCAGGGTACCGATGGTGATCTTTACCAGTGTGGGGTTACCCAAGGAGGTAGAATCTGACTGTGGTGCTAACTTTATGTTTGTATACATGAGGTCCAGGTAAGGAGTGTGGGGTAACCTATAAGTTCTCCAAGCCCTACCATCCCCAAACTAATGTGCTTGTTGAAAACTTCTACAAATCCCTAAAAGGGGCTGTCCTGGATCTCTGCCTGGGCTGTTGTTGACCACAACTTGCTCCTGGGACGCTCCTTGTACCTGATCCTGTTTTCTGCATTCAATGGAGGCACTATCGTTGGGGGAGAGCCGTGGCACTGCATCCACAGGGGGCGATATGTCCCAGAACCCCCTCCTGTAGCTCCACCTGTGCCTGATCTGCGCTGCAGCCCCACTACTTCCTGCTAATTATTGTGTTAATCTGTGCAAGTGTCTTGTTTCTCTTGTTCAAATTCTCTGAAATGATGTTTCTAAATTGTGGGTGCCAGGACAAAAAGGCTTCCTAAGAGGAAACAATATGAGACTGAAATGGAGGATGCACGAGATCGAATGTATAATCAACAAAAACTGTTGGAAGAATCTTATCGTAAGAAACAGAAAGTGAATAAGACTGTGTTATAACTGTTATATTAATTAGGGCTTTTGTGATTTCAGAAAAATTTGAGGGGCAGGTTCTTGAAGTTTTGGTTACTCTATATGTTTTTGCATTATTAACAATGCGAAGAATATGGATTTACTCTAGATTTCAAAATGGTGTTCTTGCATTTGAAACGAATTTGCTATGACGTACTAGTGTGTGTTTTTCTAGCTTATGTTAACTTGACTTTAATTCAGACTCTGGAACTATCTTGGTCAAATCTGATGTCTACTTCGGCATGCACACTGTTCATTATTTCTGCAGCATGCAGTCAAGCAGAGTTATGTTTCTTTATTTTCATTAACGTTGTTCTTACTGTACTCAAAGAAAACTTTCTACAGTAATGTTGTCTCTCTTAAGGCCCTTTTGCTGGCTCTCACAATAGAAAGCTGTTGTTGCACGGCATGATGCTGAGCTTTGCACCTTTGTGTAATGCATAGAATATATTGCACTGCCCATGAAAATAAATGTTGTGCAACTCGTTTTCATGTAACATTGCCTGACGTTTGATAAATCTATTCCTTTGCTGTCAAAGTGATGGTATTCTATCACAGACGCCCTTATTGGCCAGTAGCCACCGTTGTGGCTGCATTAGAATAATAAGGCATGATACCATTAGGTGTGGTGCCCTTAAAATGCCTCAGACTGTTCCCTGACTATATTCTGGTGATATTATTATTATATTAAATGATATGTCGATTTCATTATTATGTAATGATTCTACAAGTGCGCAACATGCCATGCACAATACTCCACCACCCATATATGACGTCCTCTGTTCTGTATAAACTATGTAATAAATTAGGAAGTATTGCCAGAGCTTCTGGCAACTCCTTGTGACTCATAAATTTCCAACACATAGTTGAGAAATGCACTATGCAGATAATTACACATTTCAAGATTGCACAGGTCACATCATTTTCTACATACCAGCTGACCTTCCACTACAAGAGTCACTGCCATACTCTGTAGTCCATGATAAACGTTTTACATTTATAAAGTTGATCAAGCATTCCTTGTCAATCATATCTTGTAGATAATGTAAACGTCTGCCTGGGATTTAGGCATCGAATTTCGCCAATTGTGTTGTATGGAATATGAATGCAAATGTATACCTCATGCAAGTAACACTACTTATTAGTACTTACGGCACTTATTATTATGTTTTTTCCACAAGGCAGGCTTCTAGCGGAGTCTGATTTAAGACATATCATTGATTTCAAGACCTAATGAATTATCTTAAACACATTTTTAATGGATGACCCAAAGCACAAGCAAAGTATGCCAATGGTAAATAAAATGCCAAGTCCACAATGGACTGGAAACATAGAAAAGAGAAAGAAAGCCCGTGATA
Source organism: Lissotriton helveticus (assembly GCF_964261635.1). Lineage (NCBI taxonomy): Eukaryota > Metazoa > Chordata > Amphibia > Caudata > Salamandridae > Lissotriton > Lissotriton helveticus. Next base: position 868,477,404 of record NC_136068.1, on the reverse strand, counting down.
AACAGAAATCGGGGATGAAATACAACATACAATTATGAGATTAAGAGACAGGGGTGGTGGAAAAAGGAGGCATGTGGTGGAATCAAAACTAGGTAGAATTGACGTTAGCCAACCCCAGCAAACACACAATAATCAACCTTGTACTTTTCAGAACCTGGGTTTGGAGCATTACATACAGCAGTGCTTCTGTTGAATACCTTTGGAGTGATAATGCACTTGATGGAGACTGAAAAAACCCGTTCTCTCACAAGTGAATCAATCACTGTAACAAAGCTTCCCTTACACATGAACCAGCTGCATAAACACCTGTGTGTGAAATATATTGTCTATAATAGCTACTGTCACTTTATATACATCGTAGTTCAAACAGAGTGCTCTACATATTGTGAGTGCAGTATGATGTGAGTAAATGGCATATCATGCTATTACCAACAACTCTGACAGACATAGGCCTTTCATATGAATTTGCCTTAACTATATGATCTAAGCTTGAGTATTGTCATGACTCAGGCACTTGCCTAGCGGCAGAACAAATGGAGAATAATTGTAGTGCTGCAGTCTGCCCATTTGAAAGCAAACAAATTGTTTAAATTATTAAATTATTTTTTAATTGTGTGATTTGCACGATCCGTCACATCACATGAGCACTGCGTCGTGTAACAGGCAGGTGTGCAAGTAGTTCATGTGTTTGTGCAGCTTGTTTACAGTGATTGATTCACTTGTGGGAGATCTGATTTCAATCTCCATCAAGGTTCCTACAGCCTGTTTAATATATGACGTTTAAGCATTGCGCCCCATTAGTTGCCAACCTAAGTAAACGTGAAAAATTCTCGTTTTGGGTTCAACAGGTCGCAGATGTAAGGAGCCCTGCACGTCACAAGACAGCGTCAGAAACAGGTGTGTGAAAAAAACATACCTTTCGATGTAAGATGATTGTAAACCTGCTCTTACCTGTCACTTTGAAATAATATCAGGTAAAAGTACAAAAAAGGAGCCGAAAGTTTGTACACAGAGCCACTAGAGACCAAAAGCTGCCAGCAAACCCCTTTGCTGATAGCTCGGCATGTCTTCATTACGTGACTAATAAACTCAGCAAATATAGGTCACAGCGATAAACTGCTGAGCATAAGTAAACTCTTGGTATTCAGGTAATGTTTTGGCACGGTGCAGATACCCGCCCCAGAGGTTTCTCGCACCAATTGAGTGACTCACACTGAGATGCTTTTTCCTTTCTGTCCCCACCAGTGTGACTAAGTCCTGTTTATTGCTCAACTACAGGGAGAATGGACTCTGTGGAATTTGTCGCTGACACGCGCTACACCTTGACCTGCATCTGACTTTTTGCTTCCACTGGAACCTCAGGGGCGTAGCTTAGTACCTTAGATTTGGAGATGTGAATCTCAAATGTCCCAACAAAAAAAGCAGTGAGCTTCTGGGAAGAGAGGTGAGGTGGACTGTTACCATGAGGTGCAGGGTCAGTCCTGATTTGCATTAGGTGGTCTTCTGTCTAGAGTGGCTCCTTGGGTGGAACACAATGGGCTGGAATGCTGATTGCCACCGGTTAAACTATTTACAAGCATTCATTCAATCACCTTTTGTGTTTTGGATGTCATGTGGTATGCCTGGAAATCTGAGACTGGTGCATCTTTCAAAGCCTACTACTGTCAATGTTTGTGAACTGCAAAAAGTAGTAAATGTGGACCCATTCAAGGTGTATGGGTGCAGATTTACTACTTTTTGATGAATCAATCAATAAATATATATAGGTTTCCAATCCAGAAAATACCAAGTTAAGTTAAGATCTCTTAGTGAAATGTGAACAAGAAGAACCAACACAAACATAGAAGATCCAGACCCAACTACAAATCCAAGAATGCATTTGGGCAGTGTCACACCCCAAACACTCCTCTGAAGCTACACCCCTGCCCATCCCACCTGGGCCTGGTACTTCTCCCTAGGAACTCATGACTATGGTCATGTGCAACACAATGGCCAGAAGTCCCCGCATTGCTTTCACTTATCTTAAATATATTTGCACTGCACACACGCACGCTCTTCTTTGTTTCTGCTACAGGAATTCTTGATGGTAGAGTTGTCAAATCAATGCATGTGTGCAGCACTCCATGTTTTGCTTCATCACCTTCTTGCATCAAGTGACTGACGGTCCTATGAATTCAGCTGATCTAGGGCTAAGGCAAGGGTCAGGTTGGGCTTTAAAAGTCCATGCATGAGTCGTGCCATGAAAATGTTTGGCCTATGTATCATGCATCAAACATAATGTAACAGTATGATACAGTCTCTTCAAAATTAAAAAAGATTTTTCTGTAACATGCAGAAGCATTTTACTTTAGTTCATTATTGGTTTTAAACATAAACTAAGAAACATTTATAGCTCGTTTCCAACGGTAATGTCATCAGTCAACTAAGAGGCAAGTAATAGTCATCTAATCCTAAATGTGACCTAGATTCTTACAATAGGTGGAGCAACAGTATAGTCTTTTAAACAAACATAAGAGGTGCTTGTACGGCGCAAATCCTGATCTCAAGCATTTAAAAGTGCTCCCATATTTGATAATAAAGAAAAAGGAGGCTCTGCGAAATACAACATTTGCTTAGGATCACACAATTTCGACAACTAACAAAGATAATATTGATTTCAGATTATCTATTTTCACATTTTGAAATTCAGGCACAAGATGGGTGTCTCTGTCTCTTGTTCTCCCTCTCCTTACACATCAAAGGTCGCTGTTTTGTCATTTATTCTTGACACGCATGGAAAAACTGACAGACTTAGCAGACCCGACTCAGACCCCCCAGTCCCAACTAACAAGCTAAGAATGCATTTGTTTGGGGGGTGCCATACCCCAAACAGCCCCCTGTGGAAGCTAAATTAAAAGTGGCCTTGCAAAGTTGTTCTCTGCGACTAGTGGGTCATGTAGACTGATTAGAACTTTTTTGACAAACAGTATATCAGTAGACCTGCATAGGAAGAACAACTTCAGCAAGTGAACCAATCAGTGGCAGCAATCAAATGGGTGGGTTTTGGGACTTTTTATTTATGTACTCAGCCGCCCTGGAACTAAGGCCAAGCACAAAATCCACATTGTCCTGTTTAGGCTCTTTGAGAGGTCTCTCCCAGCCTTCCTTCACAAGACACAATGGCCCACTTACAGGATGACCAAACAAAAGTTCAAAGGGGGAACCCTACACCCTTCTGTGGTGCTTCCCTGTAGGCAAAACACATGCATGGTCGAAGGACATCCCATATCCTTCTGAGTTTTTCAGGGAGTTCACTGATCATACCTTTCATCGTGTTGTTGAATCTCTCAACAAGACCATTTGTTTGCGTTATATGGGATAGTGAACTTATAGGTCACTCCATATTCTGCCCACATGTGTTATAGGTAGCCAGACTTCCTTTGGAAAACTCACTCTGGCAAAGATACCAATGAGGGCCCTAGGTACTGCAGAAGCAGTAGTAGTTTTTAGGGGAATTGCCTCAGAATACCTGTAGCATGATTTGCTACTGCCAGTATAAATCTGTTCTCTGATGCAGTTGGAGGGACAATGGGACCGATAATGTCAATCCTACCTCTTCAAAGGGAACCACAACCACTGGAAGTGGAATTGAGGGGACCTTTGGGTGGCATTCTATCTTGCCACTGGCTTGACAGGTAGCACAGGAATTAGAAATCTCCTTCTGGGACATACCTGGCTTGTAGAAATGGGTGACTAACCTACCTCAAGTTTTTGCCTGGCCAAGATGCCCAGCTAGGGGGATGTCTTGGGTCAAAGTGAGGAGAAACTCTCTATACTGTTGAGGCACTACCGCTCCCCTAGTGGCACCAGATTTGAGGTCTCTGGTTTCATTGTAAAATAGTCCCTCCTCCCAAAAGGTCCTGTCGGAGCCACTGACCTTTCCTGATCAGCAGCTTGCTGTATAAGGCTTTCAAAAGTGGGGAAGGTTCTATCTGCCTGGCACAGATCTCCCTTAGAAGGTTCCCCTGGGCCCAAGAGCTCTGCCATGTAAGGCCCAAGCTTCTGGGGCTCATTTCCCTCTGGGGGTGGCAGGTCTTCTCCCTGAGGAGTGGGGAGCTGACATGATATCTGTCCAGAAGCTGGTTTCCCAGTCTTCTTGCCTTTTCTCTTGGAAGGTTGGACCATTATCCAAGACTCCAACTCTTCTTTAACACCCTGGGCTCTATACTGTGCTCTTGCTTTTAGACACACAGATTCTCGTATATCCAGCATAGATACATGTTTTTTTCTTTCGACCTCAGCCCATGCCGTGGACTCCAGATCATTGCCTAGCAGACACTGTACAGGAATTACTGAGGATACCACCACCTTCTTTTGGCCAGTAATTCCTCCCAATGCTAAGGATACCTTCACCATGGGATGTACCTTAGCCTGATAATCAGCATTGAGGACTGTGTATGTTTCACCAGTCAGGTATTGTTCTGGGGATATCAGTTTTTCAATCACCATAATGACACTTGCACCTGCATCCCTCAGTGCTTCAACTCTGACTCAATTGACTTGTGGCTGTTGTCTGTACTTCTCCAGGTTACTGGGCCAAACCGCCAGAGCAGCTACATCCACCCCACCCACTGAGCCTCAGTGAGCTCTCTGATATAGTCAGGGCTACCTGTGTCCTGCACAAGTTTAAAAAAATGGCTTCCCTGGACACTTGTACTGGCAGTAATAGGACTGATCCGTACGGGGCAAATCTGCTCATGCAGATATGCCCTCACTTGTAATATTCAGCACCATGCGTTAGGGCTGTCAGGCCTGCTGCAGGGGTGACTTGCAAATATTACGTGCAGTGTTAGGGGACATGGCACACAGGGATGTGTGACATATCATGTTTTAACTTTTATCTGCACCAAGACACACAGCTTGCAATGGCAGCTTTGCATCTGCTTGGTGAGGGGTCCCTTAGGGTGACACAATTTGTGCTGCTGCCCTCAAAGTCCCTCTTTAGTACCTCAGGCTCTTGGTACCAGAGGAACCATTTACTAGGGACTGCCAGAGGGTGCTAAAGGTTTTACCAATTGGATAAACAATGTTACTGTTTTGGGAAAGAGGTCTGGCACTAGAAACCTGGCTAGCAGGAACCCAGGGCTCTTCCAGTCGAACTCACATCAGTTACGAGGGAATAGGTCGGGGTGACCGTGTAAAAAATGGCTACTTTCCTACTGTGAAGAAAGGCGCAAGCTACTTATCTTTGAAGCTAACTTACTATTGCCCAGTGAGACTTTTAAGATCCAGTGACAAATCTCTGCTCACTGTCTCGTGGGTCTGAAGGTCTTAGCTGGGGGCAGTTCTTTCTCAAACCTAGTCCCTCCCTATTGGAATGAGTTGCCTCTTTACATTCGAATGTACACTGAACACCTTAAATTTACAAATTTGCTCAAGACAGTGCTATTCTAATCCTGCTATTTCCTCTTTGCCTGTGATCTGCTCTGCATGGAGATACCCCTCCTGGGGTGATTCATGCACGATACAAACTAAATTAATAAATAATACCCCACAGCTCTGGTTCCCTTTGAGTGTAGGTGGGAGATTTTAGGTTCTCTAAAGGTAGCTGTGAGTTCTGCCATGAATACTGATTGTCTGTTAAGCAATGATTTGGAGCACACTGTCTGGAAAGAAGTGGCACTCAGGTCACACCTGTAGATGTTAGAGTTGCCTGAGTGGGTCTGCATGTCTGCACGGTCTATGGCTGCCCCAGAGGGGAGTCAAGGAAGCCAGGGTCCTAGTAAAATGGCACAGGCTACTGCCAAGAAGAAGAAGGGCATGCAAAACCAGCACTTGAAATTCCCACAGTTCAGACTGAAGGGGCACGGGAGGAGGCTGCCCTGGAGACTACCTGGGAGAATATCGCCACCTTAGGAAACCTGCCTGAGCTTGCTAGATGGCAAGTTGAGGCTTGGGCCACCGGTAAGGAATTCTGCAAAGTGCAGAAGGAATGCCCAACTCTAGAGGGCTAGAGACGGCAAGCTGAGGCCCAGGCAGCAAGTGATCACCTCATATATTGGGAGCATGACATCTTATATAAAATCCTTTAATTTTTCCATTGATCTAGAACTCAGTTATTCAGTTGACCTTCCATTTATTTAACTGTAATTCTGATTTCTAAAGCATTGGAAGGCGCCTTAACACAGGGCCACATGGCCACATGAAATTGAGGTTTAGCACTGTCTTTCAATTCAGTAAAAGTGGATATTCTGATTGAGGTGAATTATGAGGTACCTTGAGCCCACAACAGCGTTCTCACTCTCCAGGTGCAAGTCAGTCTCTAGGTCTCAGACCATATGTTAGCTGCTCAGTGGCGATTGTTTGCTATGATTTATGCTACCATATATGTGCCACACATCCATCATGTAAACACACACTGAACATGCACAAGTATTTGGGTGATATATCTAAGCACAACTTTACACAAGTGGGACTGGTAGGCTGCACTGTCTCAATTAAAGAATAATGGTCTGTTATGGGCTATTAATATGCAATAATTAGTGCATGTCCACCACCGCTTCATATCAACAAACCAAGATTGACAATAGTCTTAAGTTGATCAAATAAAATATGCTTCGAGCACCCCTCCAGGTCACAGAGCAGGTTCTGGACTTTGGCTTTACGACCGACAAGCCTGGGCCTCAGTGCACACAAAAGATGATTCTGCTACCTGGACCAACAAAAGTCAGGATACCAGTTTGGTTTTACATACCGTTTGGTCCCCCAGAGCAGGGGCAAACACCTGTTTACAATGCAGGAAGCATTCCAGTATCAGTGCCATTTATTCAATAATCTAGATGAAAAATGTTGTTTTCCTTTTGTATAGATCCTAGATAGTACTTATTCCATTTCTATACTGTGGAACAGAGTTTGTTGCTGATATTGTCATCATTTTTCCTGTTACCTGGGGGTGTTTGGAGATCCCCCTCCTCTATGGGGGTTCAGGGTTTGACTCTGGCCATCTGGTGCCATTCTACGTTTTCCACGCTTATTGCGGCTTTTATTGACCACCTTGAGTTAATGAGTTTGCCTGAACTCATCATGTTTTTGGTTTGAAAGTCCCAGCTAGCATTCAGGGATGCTCAACTGGAGTTGTGTTGGCCTTTTAGGTGTGGCTGCTTAGTGTGTGCTGATTGGACATCTTTCCAAGCCTATCAAAAGGGAGAGGGCAAAGGGTTCATTTTTCCCCAGGCCACATGCTTTTTGAAGGGCCCCTCACTCATGCTGCAACATAATTATTTATAGATTTAAAAAATAAAACTGTAGAATTTGTTCATGATGAATCAGCAAACACAGCTATTTCCGTGACCCCGCAAAAGATAAGAATCAATATCACAATAAATTTCAAGGTAACCAGTGAAGAGGTTTGTTAACTAAACTCACTTAAACATATGTTTTAGTCCGGGGCTGAAGAGGGAGCTTAGTATAAATCCGTCAAGTGATGGAAATATTCCACCAGTCAAGGGCCGTAGCTTTGGGGGGGGGGGGATGTTAATTTTGTGGAAAGTAGCAGGTTTGGGTTCTAGATTACAATCGCCGGAATGGCTCACATTCATCAATGATTTTGATGTATGTGTCTTTCAAGAGACCTGGTCATGTGAACCACACTTTGCCCAGGGCTATTTGAATGTTTTTGTTCCCGAGATGAAAGGGGCCAAAGGGCGCCCGATGGGTGGTTTAATCATCTGGGTTCGCCAAACATTATCTATCATTATTAAGGAGTTATCCACCAATAGTAATGATATCCAGCTCATCAGATTAGACTTGGGCCTCTTGGGTTGTTTGGACATTTATAACGTGTACGTTAGGGGGTCTAGGGCGGGAAATCCCAGGTTTTAGCGGCCTTGGACGCCCTCTTGGAACACCATTCAGTAGAGAACAGTGTAGTTATTGTTGGAGATTTATATTTAACTTTTGAACCCCTGGCTGCTCATGACTGGTACCTCGGGGATGAGAAGGACAGACAATGCGGGGTACCGAAATTGGATCCTAAACCTGTAATAAGGTGGACAGAGGCTGTCATTCAGATCCATGCTATTTGTTACGAAAAGGGTCTGAGGGCACTAAATGGCAGAACTCTGAATGACAGGGAAGGGGCTTACACATTTGATAATGGGCATCACAAAAGCAGGATTGATTACGTCCTCTGTAGTATGAAGCTCTGGCACACGATAGTGGACATGATGGTCAAGGTGCGAATAGAAAGCGATCACAACCCCTTGTGTGTAATGCATCAATGGTGGAAGTCATAACAGCCAGGGGTAGATATGGCTGAGAACTGTCTCCCTAAAAGTGTCCCCACAAATGACATGCGCCGGCTTAAATGGTCGCATGTCATGACCAACCAAAAGGCCATGGATAATATTAGTAAGGAGGTTGACAAAGCCATATTGGACCTAGATCATGCAAATAGATCTGGTAAAGATCTGGGATGCGTAACTAAATTGCATGATAGTCTTTTTGCAGGTATTAGGGCACACTTTTTTAAGCCGGCCAAAAGCAATGAGGCTATTGCACCTAAACCACTCAGGTGGCATAATGATGACTGCAGGCGTGCTAGAACTGCATTAGGCATTGCTATCGGGGGGGGGAATTGGTTGCTATCCGCTTAGCCAGACAGGAGTATAAAAGGTGTATATATGAGACATATATGAGGCCAAGAAACTGTGGGATGAACTCCGATGGCAGGACCTCAAGGAGGCAAGTGATAGTAAGGATATTAGGCTATTTTGGAATATTGTCAAGTGGGGGAGGGTGGGCCAGTCTGATCCGCCCGAAAACCATGTTACTCAGGAAAGTTGGATAAACCATTTTAGACCGCAATATGCGCGTAACCCTCTAGACAATGGGATGGATGATTTTAGACCTGTTTTATATATAGATAAACCTTTTAATGGTAACGATGTCCTAGTGGCTCTCAACGCAGTGGCTGGTGGTAGAGCGCCGGGACCGGATGGGGTCCCAGTGAACGTCTTTCTCCATGACAAAGTACGCTGGGGCAAGTACATTATGTTATTGGCTAATGCTGCGGCCCAGGGTGCACCGGTCCCCGTATCGTGGAAAGGGGCGGTGATAATCCCAGTGTACAAAAAAGGTTACAAAACGCAGCTGAGAAATTATAGGCCTATTAACCTGATAGACAACATTCAAAAGGTGATTGGGAGGATGACCTTGAATAAGTTACTTGATTGGGTTGAGGAAAATAATATATTGTCCCCTTTTCAAGCGGGAGTTCGCAAACTCACAAGTGCGATCGACCAGGTATTCCGTTTCACCCTACTCCATTGGAAGACTGTGGCATTGGGCAAAGGCAGCCTCTATGATGCCTTTGTCGACCTACGTGCAGCCTTTGTCGACCTACGTGCAGCCTTTGACCTTGTCCCCCGGTCACAGTTATGGGCAGTTTAAAAAAAATTACGTCTACCTGAAGAAATTTCAACTTTGGTGATGAGGCTACACGAGGCTAATTATGCCAAGATACAGTGGGGTGGACAGGGAAAGGTCACTCCCGACTTCCCGGTAGAGCGTGGTGTGCACCAAGGCTGCGCAATGGCCCCTACGATCTTCACATTGTACATTAACGGAGAAGTTGACCGCATGTCACTAGTAAACACAGATGCTCCCACCTTAGCTGGCTTAAAGATCCCGATTTTAATATTTGCGGATGATACGCTTATTTTATCCAAAACTCCGAGTGGCCTACAGCGTGCCTTACTAATTTTTTAGGAGTTTTGCTCTGACCATGGTTTGGAAGTTAATGTGGCAAAAACTAAACTCATGGGGCCCGATGTAGGTAATCCCAGATTACCGATTCTTGAATACCAAATCATACCGATTCGGTATTTAAGAACAGGCAAATGGGATGTAGGTCATTTTTCTTAAATAATCACTGAATCGGTAAGTTTCGGTAATTACCAAATCGGTATTTACCGCTTTGGTAATTGCCATTCATTCCTATGGGCCTGGTGGCCCATAGGAATGAATGTCAATTACCGAATCGGTAAATACCGATTCGGTAAATGGGGGAAACATTGAAGGGTGGCAGTGTGTCACTTTGACACCCTGTTGCACCCCTCAAATGTGTATGGGTGCACATGTTGCAGACATACATGCCCTACGGGCATGTATGTCTGCAACATGGCACTGTTGGAAAAGCAAAAAAATGCTTTTTCTATGGTTTTCATTATTTACCACCAACTTCTAGTTGGTGGTAAATAACGAATCCTAAGATGGGAAAAGCACTCATTTGAGTGCTCCCTACATTTCATATTCGGTAATTTACCGATTAGTTATTTTCAGCCGTTACGGACCAGAATTACGCTTCCTACATCTGGCCCTTGGTTTTTAATCCGCATCATAGTTTTAGAGGGAAGCTTTTTATGAAAGGTCAACCACTGGAAATGGTCAAAGCTTTTACTTATTTAGGGATTCATGTAGCAAAAGATAATAAATGGGACCAACACATAGATATAGCTGCCCTTAAACATCAGCAATATGCGGGGGCTTTAAACTTGGAGCATAAAAAATCTTTAACAAAACCGATAAAGTCAGTACTCCAAGTTTATGAAGCCAAAGCTCTCAGTTCTGCGCTTTACGGCACAGAGCTATGGGGGTTTGAGAAATTGATGCCATTAGCACTTTCAGAAAATAAGTTTTTTCACAGTATTACCGGTCTTCCCCAGAGTACCCCATTAAAGCCACTCAGATATGATCTGGGTAGGAAGGCCATCGCAGATGTAGCAAAGCTTCACCCTATTTTATATTGGCGGAGGCTTTGGACTACTCTGGAGTTCTCTCATTATGCTGAAGGGTTCATGGATGTTATAAAATCTGATGACTTCCAGAAGATCAGTTGGCTAAGGGAACTTAGACACACTCTGGGGGGGTTGGGCATGCAAATGCTGTGGGATGCGGTAGCTTCTTTTCCATCTAAAAGTGCTCTAAAGCAGACGTATTGGGAGCAGGTTGCACATCGCACCTGGAGTGGCACTGATTCTTCCACTTTGGCAGGGGGGTTCCTTAAAGCAAAGCTTATCCACAGGCTAGAATTATACTGGGATAATATTACAAAAACCTAGAGACAGGAAGCTTTATTTCAAGCTAATAGCTGGATCTTTGCCCCTCAAGTCGTTAACTGGCAGGTGGGCTGGTGCAAGTAGTAACATCTGCCCTGCCTGTGGGAGTGAAAAGTAAACTAAGGCTCATTTTCTGTTTGTTTGTCCCGTATATGTAATCCCAAGGCGTGTTTGGCTAACCCAATGTGTAAATTATTGGGTACAAACAGCAGTGGCGAAGCGCTAAGTCTTATATGCACCAGCACTTTACCGTTCATCTCAATATCAATTGCTATATATTTGGGATGGGCGTGGGTGTTAAGGCAAAATCCCAAGTTGTGATTATTGATTATGTGCCTGTTGTGTTTTTACGAAAAATGAAATTTGCCTAGCATGACCATGTAATAAGCTTGACCATAACTCGTTTTAATAGTCTCTTTGTATATAGCTTTCGAGGTGAATTTTACTTCTTTTACTGTTTTAGATTCTGTTTTTATTGTAAATCTTTATATGTATATAAATAGTAAATTGCCATTGTACATATATTTGTAAAGACTGTGGAATTTATTTTTTTATGCTTTTATGAGTACATCTCGAATAAAGCTAATTTGACTTGACTTGGAATAAATTAGAATATTACTCTCCACAAGAGCCAAGATAACAAAGAGTAATCTCACACAAATTACCACTTACTCTGGTAAACTGTCTGTAGAACATTGATTTACCAAATGTATCAGTAAATGCAACTGTGTTAGATTAAATAAGTGGTAAAGCCGTGAAGTCAGATTGAACTAGCTCTGTGAAAGCAGATGGGAAAACAAGAGGTCTCAGTTCTAATTCTCAAATTCTGCTCATGTTCTGTACCACAAATACTGAGGTTTGCCAACATAATATTGTGGATAAAATTATTGAGAGACGCAAATATTTTTTCAAAAATATTGCATACCATTATACCATGTTCCTATGGGAACAACCAAACTATTGTGTCAAATATCGTGGAAGAGAATACCAACCTGAAACAAGTAACAGTATCACTTTCGTTTACTAAATGTTGACTTAAATTAATGTAATTTAAATGAAGTTACTCAATTAAATGAATAGCTTAAATCATATATTCCTTGAAAAAAACAAAGGTTACAGGGACGTTAGAAATAAGGATAAGAGTTTTTTGTAACTTAGAAATTCACCAAAAAAACCAAAGGTTAGATGGTTAAGGTCAGATTTTGCACACACAAAACCAGAGAAATTCAGCACTTATATTTATCTTGTGTAACAATACCTTGTGGCCTAAGGTAAGTATAATGTCATAGAAGATGTCATGAGTGATGCAATATGTGGGGTTATAGTTGCTGAATGTCTATGGGTCTGTTTGTGTAAAATGTGTACTTGACTATAATGTCCCTGTAACCTTTGGTATTTTAGTGACTTTCGAAGGTTTTTAAAATTGTTTTTCCTAACTATAACGTCCCTGTAACCTTAGAATTTCTTTCACTGAATTTCTATGTTTAAATAAAATGCTATTTCCTAACTATTACATCGTTGGTCAGAGACCTGCTCTCTCCTCCAGCAGCTCCGCTGGTGTGCTGCTACCTCTGCCCTGCTAAGGTAGGGGTTCAAGGACTGTTGTCTGCCTTGCCCTTTGTGCCCTGTTCTGTTTTTCTGACTTTGGTTTCTGTTCTGTGTCTCTTGTTATTGTGCCTTATATTGTATTGTACCTGGATCCCTCTTTCGTTCCTGTGTCCTCCCTGCCCGTTTTTCACCACCCTTGTCCAGCCACTGCTGCCCCCGCTGCCCCTAACCCCTGCCATTTCCTGCTCCCACCTTCCAGCTGTGCTTCCCTCCCACTCCCAATTTAATGGTGGCCACTGCGCAGCCACGCAGAGGACACGTGCGCACACACCAAAGGCAAGCCCATCTGCATCTGTCCGCGACCCGACCATGACCAGCACCATGCAACCTGGATCTCCGACCATCCACTGGTAGAACTCAGCTGCGTCCTCGCACTCAACCCCGGAAGGAACAACAACTGCCAGCTGTTCACGCTGAAAACCACCCATGGTCAGTGCTCCTGCTGTCACTGCCACCAAACCTTCACCGCCCTCTGCACCACGATGGCTGCCGCCCCTAGGCTGAACACCAACACCACTGAAGCCCTGAGGTGCATCCTGCTCAATGTGCGCTCCCTACACAGGCACACTGTAGAGATTTGGGACCTTCTCAACACCCTTTTGCCAGACGTCGCCTTCTTCACTGATCCTTGGACCAACTCCACCTCTGCCCCCAACATCGCCACCGCCATCCCCAACGGTTATAGGATTCAGAGGAAGGACCGACCAAACCGCCCAGGAGGAGGACTTATCATTGCACACAAGAGCTCCTTTTGGCTCACGACCTCCAGCTCGAGCGACAGCCCACCTGCCAACTCTGGCAACTCTAAGGAACTCTTCAGCATCATCCAGGAATTCCCCAAACTTCTCAGCGAAACCACAGACATCACCCCCTCCCAGGACCTCTGCAACAAGCTCGGCTCCTACTTCCATCTGAAAATCAAGGGCCTCTATGACAACTTCAATGACCAGACACCTGATGCTAAAACCACCCCCTCCTCTGGCAATGTAAACTAGCCCACCATCTCCTCCTGGACCCCAGTCACCACTGCAGATACTCCATCCACCATTAAAGGCATCCCCTCAGGTGCCCGCGTGAACCCCTGTCCCCCACACATCTTCCACAGACCCACCGCCATTGCTCCGGAACTATGGCGCACCATCAATGCCACCTTCGAAACCGGCATCTTTCCAGATGACTGGAAATGCACAGAAGTCAGACCCCTACTCAAGAAGCCCTCAGCAGATCCCAATGACCTCAAGAACTACCGACCCATCTCCCTCCTCCCCTTCGCGGCAAAAGTCAGAGAGAAGACCATCAACGGTCAACTAAAGAAATTCATCAAAGAAAACTCCATCCTCGACCCCTCCCAACCTGGATTCCGCAGAAACCACAGCACTGAGACCTCTCTACTTACTGCCACAGATGCCATCCTCACCCTCCTCGACCAAGGGCACACCGCAGCCCTGATCCTTCTTGACCTCTCTGCAGCCTTCAGCATGTCTCCCACCGCACACTCACCACCAGACTCCATGATGCCGGCATACAGGGAATCGCCCTCAACTAGCTCCGCTCCTTCCTCACCGGCAGAAAACAAAGAATCAGACTTCCACCCTTCCTCTCGGTATCCTCTGAGATCAACTGCGGAGTACCCCAAGGGTCATCGCTCAGCCCCACGCTCTTCAACATCAACATGGCCCCCCTCACCACCATTGTCAGACAGCACGGACTCAGCATATTTTCCTACGCCGACAACACCCAGCTCATCTTCTCCCTCAACAAAGGAGCCCCTCACTACCAGAATCAACTTCTAGGGAGGAATGAAGGATGTTGCATCCTGGATGAGCAGCAGCTGCCTGAAGCTCAACTTGGAGAAGACAGAGGTCCTCGTCCTTGGACCCTCCCCCTCTGCATGGGACAACACCTGGTGGCCCACCTCACTCTGCAGCTTGCCCAACCCCACAGATCACGCCCAAAACCCGGCATCATACTGGACTCCTCCCTCACCATGACCCGGCAGATCAACGCTGTCACCTCCACCTGCTTCAACACCTTCCGCATTTTCTGAAAGACCTTTAAATCGATCCCCTCGAATCAAGAAAGACCGTCACCCACGCACTCATAACCAGCAGACTGGACTACGGAAGCGCTCTCTACGCCTGGGATCAACAAGTCTCTGCTCCGCAAACTCCAGACCATACAGAACACCGCAGCCAGACTATTCCTCAGCATCCCTCGACACAAGCACATCTCCCAACACCTGCGTGACCTCCACTGGCTCCCTGTCAAGAAGAGAGTAACCTTCAAGATACTCACCCACTCCTACAAATTCCTCCACAACACCAGACCCCAATATCTCAAAAATAGAATCTCCTTCCACATACCCAAAAGGAACCTCCGATCTGCTGACCTGACCCTCGCCGAACCCCCACGCATCTGCAGAGCAAAAACAGGTGGAAGAACCTTATACTACATAGAAGCCAAGACCTTGAAAGATCTCCCTATCGACATCGGATGCGCCGCCACCCTGCACATCTTCACGAAGACCCTCAAGACCTGGCTCTTCGACTGACCGAAGTGCCCCCCCCCCCCAGTGCCTTGAGACCCTAATGGGTGAGTAGCGTGCTTATAACAACCTGATTGATTGTAACCTTTGTTTTTTCCAGTTAATTTCTACATATTTTCAAGGCTATTTCAGAACTATAACATCACTGACAACTGTGTGTGTGAGTCATTGTGTGGGTGTTTAAGTGGGCGAGTGAGTGTGTGGTGGGTGGGTGTAGGAAAGCAGGATCTGCTTCTATGGTTACCCCCACTTTTTGCCAGATGTATTTGACTAGTCTGACTGGGATCCTGCGGATCAGGACCCCAGTTTGCTTTCAACCTAAATTGTTATGTTCAGTACTTAGGTACCCCACAAATTGGATACAGGGGTACTCTTATAAGTCCCTAGTATACGGTACGCATGTACCAAGGGTATAGGTACAGAAGAGGTCTCCCATGGGGTGAAACATGTCTTGTGACACCCATGAGAGCAGTTCCGGCCGCTACAGACAAGAGCGATGGGGAAGTGAGCCCGGCTGGGGTGGATTTCAAGGAAATACCACAAGGGAAAATTAAATAAATAATGAATTTTCCCTTATGGTCGTCTCTCCGCTCTTACCTTCAGCGGAATCGGCTGCATGAAAGAACATTCAAAATGGAAATACAGGCTTGTCATTGCAGCCTGTGTAAGTTGGTGCTTGCACCACTTACTAGAGATAAAGGTGTCCAGTATCTAGGGTCACTGCACTTAAAACCTATAAGTCACCCCTCTAACTTCCTCCCCCTTTCAGTCTCCTGCATCGTCTGAGCCTGTGCACCATACAGGAATGTTTCAAGGCCTGTGGGCATCAAAGACACCTGAAGGAATCCCCCTTGGAGTGAAGGATTCACTCCCCTGCATTCGCAGGCACCGCAACCAAGTCAACCGGGCTGCTGATCCTGAGTTCCTCTGTCTCTCTAAGGTTCTGCAACACAGGTGGTGGTTTTCCACAGCTCCCAAGGTCTGCCCTGCCATCTCACCAACTGTGAGGCCAGTATCCCTCGTGGGGGTAGCAATAACCAAATTCCTGTGCATTTCATCAACTTATAATAATAATAGGCAAGCTTGTAAAGCGCATGGTTACACCCACTGATGTGACCCCGCGCTGAGGCCCAGACTCATTAGATATAAGGGGCAAGAGCAGGAAAGAAGGGCTTAATGTACAGAAGAGGACCTTGTCAAGGCCACCAAAAACCATTGTAATTTTTGCAAATACTTTCACCCCAGGTTTTACTAATGGGGTACCCTTGTTCTCTTTAAATAATGTACAGAAGAGCCAGGTTTTCAATCTCTTCCAAAAGAGTAATTCTGGTGATTCAGCACGTAGGAAGAGAGGAAGTGCATTCCAGTGCTTAGAGGCCAAATAATTGAAGGAGCGGGATCCTATTCTGGGTTGTCTAACATTCAGGATCTTAACCAGGTAGGTTCCGGTCGATCTAAGATGATAATTTGGAGTGTAGGGAGTGAGTAGATTGTGAAAATAGCTAGGCCCTTTCCCCTGCAAGATACGGTGGCTAATACACAAGGTTTTGAAGTGTATCTCTCCTTAAGTGGTAGCCAGTGTAGGGCAGCAAGAGCTTTCCTGGTTGAGGTTGTCCTGGGAAGCATCGGAACAAGGCAAGCAGCTGCGTTCTGAATGCATTGAAGTCTATGCAGGCATTTGCTAGTTGCTCCTAGGTATAGAGCATTGCCGTAGTCCAGTTGGGATGTTACTAGTGCATGGACTAGGGTTTTCCTGGCTGAGATGGGGAGCACATCCAGAGTTTTCTGTAAACCTCTCAAAACTCCGAAGCACTTTCCCGCCACCTTTTTGGTTTGAGCATCAAAGGAGATATTGGACTCTAACCACACACCCACGTTTTTAACCTGCTTACTTGGGGAGGGGGCGAGGCCCAATATTTGTGGCCACCATGCCGATGACCATATAGAGGGAGATTTTCCCAACACTAGAAACTCTGTTTTGCTATCATTTAGTCTTAGGCAGTTATTGGTCATCTAAGATGATAAGTCCTGTAGGCAAGCAGAGAAATTTGTAGCTGTTGCCTCAGAGGTCTGTGACAGCAAGACCACCAGTTGCATGTCATCTGCATATGCCACAACGGTGACTCCAGGCCTTTCTATAATCTCTGCCAGAGGGGCAATATAAAGATTAAAAAGAGTGGGACTCAGTATGGAGCCTTGAGGGACCCTTGGGACCGTGCAATACTTTTTGAGTAGTGTGGTCACTTGGCCACCTGAAAGCCCCGAACGTATGGCCGGTGCCCCGCCCGCCCGGGAAACCTTTTGCAGGCGGGGGCATAGCCCCAGCTGGTATGCCCAAAGTGGTGTGGCCGCAGCACGCCCCCGCCGCATAAGAGGGTTGTCCTAAATCCCCGCCCGGAAGTCCGGACACTTTGTGGGTGGGAGGGGGAGGCCGCCCCGCCTACCCGACGAAGGTTAAAAGGCGCGGGGCCCAAACAGGGGTCCTCTTGTTCCCGCGCTCTGAAGGTTGCACCACTCGTCGCTCGTGAGCCTCTCAAGGGAACAAGCAGCAGTTTTTTTAACGTGGTAATCGTTGTTCTTTCTGTTTTAGTTGTCGGGGCGTATTCTGGGATCCATGGAGCCAGAGAGAAGAGCAGAGAATCGGATATGCCTGGAAAAAAGAATGGAAAGAGCTTCGAGATGGAACAAATGCTTCGCACACTGGTAAATCGCGTGTCGGCGATGGACAGAAAATTTGGTAAAATGGACCGGATGGATCGCAATTTAGCGGCGTTCCAGAAAAAAGTGGAAGCTCAGGCCGGGCCAGCAGGGAGACCTAAGAGGGTTGTGGGGCCTGCTTTGCCAAATATTACTCCGGGGGGGAATAAGGGTAAAAAGAAAAAGGGGAAGGGGTTCCGACCGAGGCCCCGGTCCCGATGGAAGTCCCGTTGGTCCCAGTAATCCCGGCGGCCGATCCAGTACCCGCACCGGTCGGGGGATTGCCGAT
This sequence comes from Lissotriton helveticus, assembly GCF_964261635.1. Lineage (NCBI taxonomy): Eukaryota > Metazoa > Chordata > Amphibia > Caudata > Salamandridae > Lissotriton > Lissotriton helveticus. The sequence goes on along the minus strand of NC_136068.1, from coordinate 868,459,169 downwards.
CCCTGTGATTATCACACCAATAGATAAGGAACAGATACCCCCTGAGCTGGCGATGCATTTAGCAGCAGTATTGCCGTGGTTAAAGAAGGGAGCGGGGGGGGTCCGCGGCTGCGGAAGATCCAGCTGCGGAGGCCAGGCAAATCATCGAGGAGCTCAGGCGGGCAAGAAGCTCTGGGGGGGGAACATGCCTTCTATTCCTCTACAGGTGGCGAGTCCTGCCACAGGCGAGAATCAAAAGAAGGCAACAGAAAAAAACGGCGACACGGCGGAAGATGGTAAGAGGTCACTCCCAATCATGGGGGAGGGTGCTATACCGTCAAGGCGAGAAAGCCTGGCACAACATGTGCCGAAGGCTACGAAAGAAATGATTTGGGCCAACAAGTATATTAATATGTTTTCATTGTTGACGGACAATCGGGAAGTTGAGTATGCCAAAACCCAGAAGGAATTCTTACACCCAAGCGAATGGAGGGCCAAAATGGCGGAATTCAGGGTGGAGGAGACTATGATGGCCTGGATTAGGGCCTTTTCAGTGTTTGTGGCAATAATAAATGAGCGAACGCCGGAATTGTTGGGAGACCTGGCTTGCTACCAGAGCAGGATCGTGGGTTACCATGAGAAATATGGGGGGGACGCATGGAAAGGGTACGATGTGTCTTTTAGAAAAGCTAAGGAGTTTAATGAGTCATTGACTTGGGATTGTTTGGACACTGTGTCTTGGCATGGGCAGTTCACGCCAGGCTCGGCGGTAGGAACGGGGTCGAGCACAAATGGTTTCAAGGCTGTACAACAGAAACAGCCACAGCCCTTTCGGCCAGCCCACGGGGAAGACTCTCAGTCGAGATCGGGTGGGAATGGTAACAAGCGAGGGGTATGTTGGGGTTTCAACAAGGGAACATGTAATAGACCGCAGGGAACATGCAGGTTCAGGCATGCCTGCGCAGGTTGTGGCAACATCTCCCACCCCGAAACTAGCTGTCGATCCAAGGGCAATGTTACCGGGGGAAAAGGGGGTACTAAGCAGGATTGACACGGTGGCACGGATGATTACGCAGTCGCCCGTGGAGATTTTGGCTATGCCCCCCTGGCTAAACAAATACCCTGATCGAGTGTCCGCCGGGATCCTGCGGGATGGCTTCAGGATCCCGGCGGGTGACTTTCGGGGGCCCCCATTGTGCAGGAACCAATTATCCGTTACGCACAACGTAACCGTGGTCGCTACAAAAATTGCAAAGGAGGTTCGCTTGGGGCGGGTTGCGGGACCATTTTATGAGGTACCGGCTGCCAACTTTGTGTGTTCCCCGTTAGGGGTAGTTCCCAAGAGGGAGCCGGGCGAGTTCAGGCTCATACATAATCTGTCTGCACCAAGAGGGGCTTCCGTGAATGAGGCAATCGATCCGGGCAAGTGCAGTGTGAGGTATGCATCGTTCGATGACGCAGTGGTCATGCTGAATCGCCTAGGGCCTGGGGCATTGCTGGCAAAATCGGATATTGAATCCGCATTTAGACTACTGCCGGTTCATCCCGAGGATCAGCATTTGTTGGGTTTTGCATTCCAGGGAAAGTACTACATGGATATCTGCATGCCGATGGGTTGTTCAATTTCCTGTGCTTATTTTGAAATGTTTAGCTCGTTTCTGGAGTGGGCTTTCTCAAGGGCCTCAGGGCATCAGCAGGTGATGCACTATCTGGATGATTTCCTGCTTCTCGGCCCGGCTGGCTCTCGGGACTGTGCAACAGCATTGCAGGAATTTTGCGTGGTTATGAGGGGTTTCGGGGTGCTGTTGGCACCAGGTAAGACGGTAGGGCTGACTACCTCCCTGGAGTTTCTGGGCATTGAACTAGACTCCGTCGAAGGTTGCTTCCGTTTGCCGATGGAAAAGGTCGCCAAATTCAGGGCCTCCTTGCAGCAATGTCTTACAAACGGCAAAGTGACACTGCATCAACTGCAGCAAACAGTGGGACAGCTAAATTTTGTGCTGCCGGTGATACCGATGGCTCGCCCTTTCTCACGATCCATTGCTCAGGCCATGGTGGGCCTCAAGGAAGGGCACCATCGCACGAGGCTGTCGGCAGAGGTTCGCCAGGATATGCTCATTTGGCTGGCATTCCTGGCGGACTTCAATGGCCGGGTAGTCTGGACCAAGGCCCCGGCATCGTCAGCAGAGTTAGGTCTATGGACGGACTCAGCGGGCAGTGTGGGGTTTGGCGCGATCCTGGGGAATCGCTGGTCGGTCCAGAAGTGGCCAGCCTGGTGGGCGGCAAGTGGCTTGATGAGCAACATTGGTTTCCTAGAGTTGTTCCCGATTTGGGTAGCATTATTGGCCTGGCCAGAAGAGATCAGAAATAACTCGGTGTTATTCTGGTCTGATAACATGACTGTGGTGGAATGCATTAACCAACAGGCAGCATGCTGCAAGTGGATATTGCGAATGTTAAAGGAAATTGTGTTACTGTGCTTGAAGCTGAATGTGCAGTTCAGGGCAAAACATGTGCCGGGAATACTGAATAATGCAGCGGATGCGCTCTCTCGTTTCAAAATGCAGGCATTCAGGGAGTGTTTACCTTCAGCGGAGCTAGCGGCAGCGCCATTTCCCGAAGCACTGTGGTAAATCGGCGCTCCGGATTACAAGACCTCGTGGCAGCCAGTCTAGTGCCCAGGACCAGGAAAGCTTATGAATGGGCGTTCCGCGCGTACTGCGTGTTTTTGGGCCCCACATGGGAGCATAGGTGGGGTCAGGAGGGCGCCTTTGCCCAATTTTTAGTGGCACTTCATGAGGAAGGCCGGTCCGCGGCAACCGCCAGTCGGTTTAAGGCCGCCATATCGTTTATGGCTCAGCTCCAAGGGGTTGGAGACCCGACAGACTCCTTCATGGTCAGGAAGGCGCTGCGTGGCTGGCGGCGCCTAGAGGGGTGCAAGAAGGATACCAGGCATCCGATAGAATTCGACAGGTTGACCATCTTGCTGGCTGCACTGGAGGTGACATGTTCCTCACCTAGTAAGGTTGTCCTATTCCGGGCAGCATTTGCGCTGGCGTTCTATGGTGCCCTGCGAGTAGGCGAACTAGTGGCTGCCAATAAAAGGGATACCGAGGGGGGTCTGCGTAGGGACCACATGCAAGTGAGGGGGGATTCCCTGCTCATCACGATTGCCAGGTCCAAGATAGACCAAGAGGCCCAGGGGAGTAGCATTGTCTTGCAGCGTGCTCCTGGTAGTCCCTGTTGTCCAGTGGCGCACGTTGAGGCTTACCTACAGCAAAGGGTGGCGACATGGGGGGGGGGCCTTGCTGCGGCATATGGACGGCACCCCGTTAACAAAATTTCATTTCCAAAGGGTGCTGGCAATAACGATTGCAGCTGCGGGCTTGAACCCGAGTGATTTTGGGACTCATTCTTTCAGGATTGGGGCCGCTACATAAGCGACGGCCGGGGGTCTGCAGGCAGACAAGGTTAAGCTGTTGGGGCGATGGTCTTCGGACTGTTTTAAACGGTACGTTCGGTTGCATATGTTGTGATTCATTGTAGATGTGCACTCACGTTGTTTGTCCTTTGTTTGGATTACAGTTTCACGAGCCTGTGACGCAGGGCGGGAACTGGGGCCGGCCCCGTATCAGCTATCCACCACATCAGGAGCAAAGAATGGACGACGAGTGGTCTGGGTCGTGGGCCACTCATACGTGAGACGGGCCGCGGACATATTCAGAGCAGGTGATGCGATTCACACATCTGAGGAATATGGTTTTAGGGTGTCCTTCCATGGACGGGGCGGTTTGGGCATTGACCAACTGCAATGTTTTGTCGAGGAATTGTTAGGGCGGCACAGGTCACCGCCATCAGTAGTCATAGTGCACATTGGGGGCAATGACTTGGTGAGATTGGGCAGACGGGCCTTAATCGAACACATACTTTCAACAATTAGTTGGTTAGCGAAGACCCTCCCGGGGTGCACACTAGCTTGGTCACACATGATTCCAAGGAGGGTATGGAGGGGTGGGCGGTCCACGACAGCGTTGAACCATTCGGTAAAGAGGGTCAACAATAAGATGGAGAAGTTGTTTCGGTCTGCCCACCTTCACAGTATACCTCACGGGTACATCTGGGGGATCACTGTTATTCTCACGATGGTGTACACCTGTCCAGGGCGGGGAATGACATATTGATAGGAGACTTCCTAGCTTGGCTAGTGGGATTGAGGAGACATGACCTATAGGAGTTGTGGGGGGGCCAGAGAGTCGGTCAACTATCTGGCCTGTGGCGGTAAGGTCATGATCGGTGAGCAGTGATTTCAAGGTCCCTAGTGGGGGCGCCACCCAGTATGGATGGGAGCGCCCGGGGGGAGGTGGCCATTGGCCCCTCCCACGGGGGGCGGTACCCAGTACGGATGGGATCGCCCAGGGGGAGATAGCCATAGGCCCCTCCCATGGGGAGACGGCTATATGCCCCTCCCACGAATTTCCCGGGGCCCGGATATCCGCTGCGGCGGAAGAGAGTGCGGGGAAAGGGGGGGAGTCTACGCTGTCCTTCTTACGGTTACCCCGCACGGGAACTCGGACGACCTTAAGATGGCGCCGAGTGGAAAAGGGGCCCCCATGACAAGGGAAGTTACGGTTGGCTACGAGGGTAGAGCCCTCTGCGCATGCGCCACTACAAGAGGGCGGATTTGGTGATAGGGATCTGACACCGGTTAAGACCTTGCCGTTGGCCCTTAACGATAGGATGTACAAAATTCGTATACAATGCACGATGCCATGATGTTAGACTCGGCTAGGAAAATCTTTGTATTAGAGATTTGTTAAGGTTAGCCTCAATACCTGTCTTCATCAAGTGTAATGAAAGTTGAATTTTGTACATGATAAATGAAACGTTTTATTTAAAGTTTTTAAATGTTGTTTCATATTTTAATAAATACGGCCGGGAGGGGTCGTGAGGCCCCCCTGCCTTCCAAAAGCTCATAACTGTGTCTGTCTCCTACCATTGGGATTGATGGTGGAAGGGGTGGCGGGCGTATCGGACCATATGGAAAGGGGAGACCCCTCGGTCACCCCGAACGTATGGCCGGGTACCCCGCCCGCCCGGGAAACCTTTTGCAGGCGGGGGGCGAAGCCCCAGCTGGTATGCCCAAAGTGGTGTGGCCGGAGCACGCCCCCGCCGCATAAGAGGGTTGTCCTAAATCCCCGCCCGAAAGTCCGGGCACTTTGTGGGCGGGAGGGGGAGGCCGCCCCGCCTACCCGACGAAGGTTAAAAGGCGCGGGGCCCAAACAGGCGTCCTCTTGTTCCCGCGCTCTGAAGGTTGCACCACTCGTCGCTCGTGAGCCTCTCAAGGGAACAAGCAGCAGTTTTTTGACCCACCCACCAGCCCCTGATGCAGAAGTTCAGGATTAAGCAAAGTAGTAATCAGCATTTGATTGGGACGCAGAGAACGTCGGGTCCAGACTGATTCCGAGATTGTCTATGCAACTGTTACCTGTTGATAGGCCTTTTTTCCCTTTGTAGATTTGTAAATAAACGGTATCATAGGACCTTTTCTCCTTTGTAGCAATGTTTATAGGATTGGGGACTTCCGCTCCACAAGGACGGGGGTAACAGTGAGAAAGATACTTAGCTGTGATATAATTTAGCATAGGTTTTCTTTTTCTCCATTTAGTAGATTCTTAAACTGTCGTATTTATTAGTCTTCGGTCGGGCGGTAAGGTCATGATCGGTGAGCAGTGATTTCAAGGTCCCTAGTGGGGGCGCCACCCAGTATGGATGGGAGCGCCCAGGGGGAGGCGGCCATTGGCCCCTCCCACGGGGGGGGCACCCAGTACGGATGGGATCGCCCAGGGGGAGACGGCCATAGGCCCCTCCCAGGGGGAGATGGCTATATGCCCCTCCCACGAATTTCCCGGGGGCGGATATCCGCTGCGGCAGAAGAGAGTGCGGGGAAAGGGGGGGAGTCTACGCTGTCCTTCTTACGGTTACCCCGCACGGGAACTCGGACGACCTTAAGATGGCGCCGAGTGGAAAAGGGGCCCCCATGACAAGGGAAGTTACGGTTGGCTACGAGGGTAGAGCCCTCTGCGCATGCGCCACTACGAGAGGGCAGATTTGGTGATAGGGATCTGACACCGGTTAAGACCTTGCCGTTGGCCCTTAACGATAGGATGTACAAAATTAGTATACAATGCACGATGCCATGATGTTAAACTCGGCTAGGAAAATCTTTGTATTAGAGATTTGTTAAGGTTAGCCTCAATACCTGTCTTCATCAAGTGTAATGAAAGTTGAATTTTGTACATGATAAATGAAACGTTTTATTTAAAGTTTTTAAATTTTGTTTCATATTTTAATAAATACGGCCGGGGGGGTCGCGAGGCCCCCCTGCCTTCCAAAAGCTCATAACTGTGTCTGTCTCCTACCATTGGGATTGATGGTGGAAGGGGTGGCGGGTATACCGGACCATATTCCTGTGCATTTCATCAACTTATAATAATAATAGGCAAGCTTGTAAAGCGCATGGTTACACCCACTGATGTGACCCCGCGCTGAGGCCCAGACTCGTTAGATATAAGGGGCAAGAGCAGGAAAGAAGGGCTTAATGTACAGAAGAGCCAGGTTTTCAATCTCTTCCAAAAGAGTAATTCTGGTGATTCAGCACGTAGGAAGAGAGGAAGTGCATTCCAGTGCTTAGAGGCCAAATAATTGAAGGAGCGGGATCCTATTCTGGGTTGTCTAACATTCAGGATCTTAACCAGGTAGGTTCCGGTCGATCTAAGATGATAATTTGGAGTGTAGGGAGTGAGTATATTGTGTAAATAGCTAGGCCCTTTCCCCTGCAAGATACGGTGGCTAATACACAAGGTTTTGAAGTGTATCTCTCCTCAAGTGGTAGCCAGTGTAGGGCAGCAAGAGCTTTCCTGGTTGAGGTTGTCCTGGGAAGCATCGGAACAAGGTGAGCAGCTGCGTTCTGAATGCATTGCAGTCTATGCAGGCATTTGCTAGTTGCTCCTAGGTATAGAGCATTGCCTTAGTCCAGTTGGGATGTTACTAGTGCATGGACTAGGGTTTTCCTGGCTGAGATGGGGAGCACAGCCAGAGTTTTCTGTAAACCTCTCAAAACTCCGAAGCACTTTCCTGCCACCTTTTTGGCGTGAGCATCAAAGGAGATATTGGACTCTAACCACACACCCACGTTTTTAACCTGCTTACTTGGGGAGGGGGCAAGGCCCAATATTTGTGGCCACCATGCCGATGACCATATAGAGGGAGATTTTCCCAACACTAGAAACTCTGTTTTGCTATCATTTAGTCTTAGGCAGTTATTGGTCATCTAAGATGATAAGTCCTGTAGGCAAGCAGAGAAATTTGTAGCTGTTGCCTCAGAGGTCTGTGACAGCAAGACCACCAGTTGCATGTCATCTGCATATGCCACAACGGCGACTCCAGGCCTTTCTATAATCTCTGCCAGAGGGGCAATATAAAGATTAAAAAGAGTGGGACTCAGTATGGAGCCTTTAGGGACCCTTGGGACCGTGCAATACTTTTTGAGTAGTGTGGTCACTTGGCCACCTGAAAGCTCTGGTCATGCAAGAAGGCAGCCATCCATTTTAGTGCCATTCCGTCCAGCCCACCTTCACTGAGGCGCTGTAAGAGCAGTTTATGAGATATGGTGTCAAAGGCCGCATTGAGGTCCAGTTGCAAAGACTTATTGGCTTCATTCCAAGTAGATCTTCGAGCTCCAAGTAGCCTAAACCTCAAGCACCTCCAGTGACCAGACTCTTCAGCCACACCCCATCGTGTGCATCGTGGCCTGCATCTTTTGGTGAGCTGTTTGAGGTCCTCTCGTGACTACAGTGCCTCGACCTGTGGATCCATTTGAGGGTCAACCTTGTTTCTTTGGGGCTTCCCTGATTGCTCAGGCCTTCCCTGACTACCCTGTTTGTGTTGAGTCTCCTGGACCTTGCTGGTATTGACATTGCTCCGTCTTCAACTCCTGTATTGGTTGCATTTGCCAAGGCTTGTTTGTGCTCCCGCTGGACACTGACCCCTCAGCACTCGACATCCTTCGTGGGACAGCTCGTGCACGGTCCCTGGTCTTCCTCAGCATCGCTTGGTCCTCACAGCTGCAGAGTCAAGGTCATCGTCATCCATCCTGCAACACCCGACATAGGAGGGCATTCATCTTCCAAGTCTCTTGGTCACTCCTGGGTGACATAGACTCTGTCCCCTCTACTTGCATGTACCTCTCATCTAGAATCCACCTTTGGATTCCACCGGACACTTTCTCCTTCGTCAGCAGCAGCACTTTCCTGAAGTCCTCCATTGGGTTCAACAGCGGTGTCCGACACCACTTCACACGTATGCACCCAGCTTCCCTGGTGTAGGTAACATCAATACTAGGGCATTCATGGGTAGGGTGGCTCTCCAACCTTCTGCCTTCGACGGGGTTTATTCATGGTCTATTGGGAAGGGTCCTTAATGTTTAAAAATCCAACCACGACTCACACGTAGACTTGTATGGAGCACGCAGTCGTATTCCCACACTGCACATGCTCTCCGTGGGGTTCCTAGTCACTCACCTTGGGTGGTTCCTTGTTATATACTGGTTCCTTGGGTCCCCAACACTTCTACATCCTCTCAACGTCGTCTTAACCCAAGTCGTGGTTCCTATACCACTTTCTTAGTATATGGTTTGGTCCCCCCTTGGACTCCACTGTGTATTTCGTGCTATTTACTGTATTTCTATGCAAAGTATTGTGTGCATTGTGTTTATCTCAGTGTAGGAGATATCTAAACGTATTAGAGAGTATTATATAATATATACATATTTTCATAAATACCTTGTGTGGTTCTTTTTCATTTAATCTATACTACTATAAGATTGTATTCTGGTAAAACAAGCTACTCTACACTCCTTCTGGACTAAGCCTGAAGGCTGATTTCCACAGCTACCACTTTGAGAGCTTTCTAAGATTGTCTAAGACCTCTTAAAACACCATAAGGGTTATATGGACTGGGGAAAGGTGCCCACTTACATAAATTATATACAATGCCAGCTACTCACAGTGTGTCAGTGCATGTGTGACTGGCTGTGGGGGTCAGTGAGTGGGTGTGTGAGTGGGAGTGGGAGTAGCTGTCCAGGTGTATGAGTAGTTGTGTGGGTGTGTACTTAGGTCTGTGAGTAAGTGCTTCTGTGGGTCTGTGAATGGGTGTGTGAATTGTTCTCTTGGTCTCTGAGTGATGTTCTGGGGCTCTGAGTGTGTGTATGAGTGGCTGTACGGATGTGTGAGTGATTATGAGGTTGTGTAAGTGGATGTGTGAGTGAGTGGGTCTGAGTGGGTGTATTTTTTTAAGTGGGATCTGAATACAGGGATCCATAGCGGATTCACATGGCGGTTCGCACTGAGCCCCGCAGTGGAAAATCATTTCTGGACAATTTCTGTCCCTTGAGGCATCCCTCACCTACCCCTCCATCAGTCACATGGGGTCAGGATAACTCTATCCTGTCGTCTTAAATCATATTTACAATAAATCCCCCCCCCCCCCCCCGGGAAAGCGTGCCCCATTAGCAAAATGGCAGGTGCAACTTTTCTCTCAGGCTGTTTATTTTAATTTTATTTAGAAAGATTTATATAGCACGAACATGACTACTGAGGGTATCAGAGCGCTTTACAGATGATGCAGCAGTAAGGGTACAGGAAAACAAACGGATTCAACATAGAAAAAAGTACTTAGTCTTAAAATGCCCAACAATCTTGCAAGCCAAGCCGCTGGACCACAAAACAGCGTCCATAGTCCCAGAGTCAAGTGGGGAAGGAAGACTGAGGCAGATATTTCTTCATCAAGAGCCCTTTAACTTCTATTTTGAAGAGGACAGTGGAAGGGATCACCCTGACTTCGGGAGGTAGAGAGTTCCAGATCCTTGGGGCCATACCTGAGAAGGCTTGATGATTGGTCTTTTTTCTTGAGTTTTTGTGGTTTGAGTAAAAGGGTGCTGGCACTTCTGGAGTCTCTTGTACCACATGAGAGCTCCAGTTTCTGAGCGAGGTACATCGGAGTCTGGAAGTGGATGGCTTTGTGTGCCATGCATGCAATTTTCAAGTCCGGAGATATGTGGTTCTTTTTTTTAGTGCCAGTTAAGAGCCTAGCAACAGAATTGAGGGCCACCCTAAGAGGAGCCGTTTTCACTCTGGACAAGCCACAAAGCGTTGTGCTGCCATAGTCCAGCTTTGTGATCACTAATGCTTACACTGCAACCTTTAGGTCATGAGCAGGGAGAAAGGGTTTGAGCTTCCTTAGGATGCTGAGTTGGAAGTTCACTCCTTTGGTGAGGGAACTGATGCGCTTTTGCATGTTCAGACTTTTGTCTAATATGTACAAAGCGAGCTGAGTCCACGACTTGAGGTCTACAGTTAAGAGCAGTAAGCTGATTCAACCATTGTTCAATGACTGGAGATTGCTTGTGGGGTGAGATTAGGAGGAATTCTGTTTTAGAGCATGTAGGGCCATATGTATGAAGCAAATTTGCATTCGCAAATGCCGAAATTTGCCGAAATTCGCCGAATTTCAGCGTTTGCGAATGCGAATTTGCAAAATGGTATGTATAAAGGAAAATATGGTGCAAAATAAGGAATCGCAAAATGTGCGATTCCTTATTTTGCAATTGAATTTAAGGAATCGCAAATTTTGCGATTCCTTAAATGCAATGTATGAAACAAAAAAAATGGCAAATTGTCCCTAATGAATCGCAAATCACCACCAACTTCAAGTTGGTATTAATTTGCGAATTCCTTGAAAAATGCCCATTTTTGCATTTTTCAAAGTGCCATGTGACGCACATACATGCCCTTAGGGCATGTATGTGCACCACATGTGCACCCATGCTTATTTCAGGGGTGCAACAGGGTGTCCTTTGGACACCCCTGCACTCTTGAAATTATTCTCAATTTGCGATTTTCAAACTGCGAATCGCAACATTGAGAATACCTTCCCATTCATTCCTATGGGCCTCCTGGCCCATAGAAATGAATGAGAAAGTATTCCTTAATTGCGATTTGCAATTTGCTAATCGCAATTAAGGAATACTAAGAATTCGCAAAAAAAAATGCAAATTTGTACATACATACCAATTTGCGATTCTGAAATAGCGATTGATACATATGGCCCTTAGTTTCAGGTGGCTACGTGTCAGCCAGATTTGTGATTCCAGCAGGCCTGAGTTGAGGGACTGAATGTCCTCAGGGGAGGCGTTCTTCAGGTATAGTTGAGTGTCGTCTGCATACATGTGATAGTGAATGCTAGATTTCAGAATTTCTGTTAGAGGCTCCATGAACAAGTTAAAGAGCGTCGGAGAGAGTGCTGAACTTTGGGGAACCCCCAGCATAACCGGTGCAGGATGGGACAGGGATTGGTTCACCTCGAAGCTTTGGGATCTATTCAGGAGGAACGAAGAGAACTAGTTAAATACAGGCCCAGACCGCCCCATCCTGTTTTCCAAGAGGTCAATTAGGTTATCATGTTTGACAGCATCAAATGCTGATGAAAGGTCAATAAGGATCAGTAGGCACAACTCATTGTGGTCCAGCATTCTTAGCGCATCATCAACAATGTGCGTTAATGCTGACTGTATGCTACGGCCCGGGCGGAAACCAGATTGGCTTTGGTCCAAGAGTTGGAAAAGGTTGATGTGGTTATAGAGTTGGGCAAGCACACATTTCTCCAGGAGCTTTGCCATGGTGGGGATGTTGGAGATTGGGCGAAAGCTATGCAGGTCCGTGGGATCAGCAGTTGGTTTCTTTAGAATCGGGCGTAACTTGACCCAATTTAAGGCAATCCTGAATAGCACCTTGCCAAAGCTGTGCATTGATGATCATAGTCCACAATATTAGTAAGGAGGATCTAACTTCCAGGAAAAGGTTCGATGGCAGAGGGTTGTTGTAGTGACTGGAAGGTTTCAGAGTCGACAGTGTTTTGTGTATAGTGCATTCATCCAAGGTTGGAAACAGACTCCAGGATGTACTGTTTTGGGGGAGATAGGGTTGCGCAGTGTAGGAGAGTAGGGTCTGCTATCCTATGGTCACCCCAAATTTTTGCTTTTTGCTTCACTGGTTTTCGACTACTGAGGCTGTGGGCCTGCTGATCAGACCCCCAGCCTGCTGTTCTCTCACTAAATTACTAATACATGTGCTATAGGCACATACCACAATTGGAAATGGACTCCTTGTCAGCCCCTGTATAATGCACTATAGGTGCCCAGGGCATAGGGGCCACCAAGGCCTACCAGGGGCTGCAGCATATCTTTTGCCACCCCTGGCTGGTTCTTAAATTGACACAACTTGCTGATCACTCAGCTGGGGTAAGGTGGTGTAATCACTCCTTACTTAGATATAGTATACCTATATCTAAACCTATATCTGGACACATATTAACCTGTGAGCCACTCCTATGGAAGGCCTCATCAATCCTGGAGGCAGAGTGCGTGGTTTAATGTGAGATGGAACTCTAGCATGAGCTGAGCCTGTCTGCAGCTGTCGGGAACACCTCCCTAAGCTGTTTCAGGATAATGCCATACCATATACTCTTAAGCGCCTTATAATCCTCGCGGTTATATAGCAACTTTGGTTTGGCTTTATCAAAACATGTCGTGTAAGGTGTCATACGATTTGGAATACTATCCCCTCACCAGTTCTGGCGACGGGGATAGCATTCCACCCCTTTAGAGGGGTAAGACATGTTACTTTACTTAAATGCGGTTAATTTCTAAAAGGACCTTAGATCCACAAAATGGATGCCTCTGCCACAAACAAGAGTCTGACCCCCTGAAGCTGACCGAAACTCAGCCAAATGGGGCCTGGACAAAGGGTTTCCTGTCGCAGGGGGGTGTTACCACCCTCCAGACAGGAGATAGTGGATTGTAGCAGGGAGGTTTGAAAGAAACCAGACACTGCTTGGGGCGCACAAGGCTGCCCCTTGCATAATCCGGCCAAACCGGTTCTGGGGCACTCCAGCCCTCGTGACAGGGCGGCCTGGATCAAAGGAAGGGGGTGTATCCACCCACTTCCTGGGTCCCACCCATAGGAGGGGACCTAGCAGGTAATCCAGCCCCCAAAATTAGTATAAGACTGGGAGCAGTGCCAATGCACTTCAGATTTATCCTGATGAAACATAAGAAACGAAACTCTGGACCCTTCAACATCCTACTCGACGTAGAAGCCTGAAGAATCTCCCTTGTGGTCAAGGAGTGACCACCCTGTGCAAACAGGCACCATCCAGCCATCGACGTCTACTTTGTTGCAGTTCCCGCCGGAACTCGAGCGACAGAGATCAACGAGATCAAGCTTGCCTGCCTTCCAACAGCCCGATCCACAGTCCCTGCAGAGCTGAGACCCGTAGAGGCGACCGGAAGCGTGGGGCATGCCATCTTGAATTGACCACAAGACGCTGACCGTGCAGCCCACGAGTGACCCTCGAAGCTGTACACCGGGGTTTGAGAAGCTCCAACCCTGAGCCACACTTGCACCGAAGTTCAGCCCTCCACACTCGACGAGTGCTGCGTGGGGCCCTTCTGCTTCTTTTGGCTCAACGCGTTGGCCCGGTCACTTGCCAGCCGGCTAGTGGCCCCTGTGCCGACGAAACTTGAAATTCGACTTGCGAATCTGGTTGCTCCAGATCAGCACCAGCTTCCCTGAAAAGGAGCCCCCACTCTGACCCTCCTGGTTCGAGTGAGAAGCAATCTCCCGGTTCCGCGTGGATTGCTTTTGCCAAGGGTTGTTTGCTCCAATCTTGAAGCCGACAGCGCCGACGGCGAGAGCCTGCGTGGGAAAGATCGTGATCTGCTCCTGGACGTCGTAGATGCCCCAGAGCCCACGTGACAGCGGAGAGAAGCTCCTCGACGACCACCTGATTGCGCCCGACATTGCCTGGTTCCGTCCTGGTTCCACCCTGGTCACTGCTGAGTGACCCAGACTCTGTCCCCTCTGCTTTCAGGTACTTTTCGACTCGAGTCCACCCTTGGACTCCACCGGACACTTCTCTTTCACCCCGCCTGCAGCCCTTTCAGCTTCAAGCACCAAGAGCCTGCGTGACGAAACCCGACTCAACTTCGACCCTGTGCACCCGCTTCCTGTGGGTGAGGTAACTTTGCTCCGCCGGTGTTCCCACACTGGTACACATCTCTAGGGTCTGTGTCTTAAGTTTTGTTCCTCTAGGTTCAGCAGAAGTGTCCTTAAACTTTAACTTTGCAACTTTTACGCACCATTGGTTAACATTGGTGCATGCGTGCGCTTTCCGCACTGCACCCGAATCCCGTGGGCCTCTCCCGACTTCAGCATTGCTTGTCCCGACTGCTCCCAGCGATTCCCTAGGCCCTAGGCCTAACCACTGTTCGATTGGTATCTCTTATACCACTTGTTTAGTATATGGTTTGAGTGGCCCCCCGCCCTCATCCATAATTGTGCAACTTTGTATGTTTAAACTGTGCTTTTGATTTAACACTTGTGCCCCTTTATTCATAAAGAATACTGGGGATTGTTTTTAGTGATAAATACATATATTTTTATAATATATACTTGTGTGGTGTCCTTTCATTTGATATTACAGGATTGTATGTGGTAAAACAGCTCGCTTAACACGACCTCTTAAGTTAAGCCTTTAGGCTGCTTAGTCCATGCTACCCCTAGGATAGCTTGTCTAATAAGGTTGACTTACAACCAGACACCATAAGGGATTGTTTGGTCTGATAACAGGTGGTTCCAGAATTGGAAACATCACCTATCAGGCCAACTTCTCACATTGGTGAGCAGCGGTGCGGATTTGAGCTTGCTGTTGTTTTACCATTGCAATCTTTTATCAAATTGAAAGATCACATCAAGTACCTCTAGGTACATATAAATCAAAAGCTTAGCATATTAAGTTCTACTGAACTTAGTAGTTGTAGATTAAAGGGATTAGCACACCCTGACTACAACTCACTAGCAAGGTACAGTAGGGAAACACTTAGTGTAGGTAGGTGCATCACTTACACCACACTAGAGTCATGTCTGACACAGGAAAAGCCTCAGGGTCTGCTCCTGTGACAGTTGACCTCACAGAGGCAACTTCCAGCTATGACAAATTAACCCGAAAGGACTTGATTGCCTTGTGCATCTCAAGAGGGTTAAAAAGGGGCAGAAGTCCCACCAGTCCTATCCTGATAGCCATTCTAGAACAGGATGACTTAGAGAGGGCAAATGCAGTTCCCTTAAAGTCAGGAGATGGAGTGAACCCCCCTGTAACTGATACCCCTCCAGAGGAAGAAGAAGAAGAGGAGGAAGAGGAGGAGGAGGAGGACTCAGATGTAGAGGACCCAGAGAATCAGGATCAGAGGGGTAGCCAGGTCCTAGTTGCCAGGCTTAACCAGGCCAACTAAGACCTACTGGGAAATGGAGAGGGCCAGCACCTCCCCAGATCTCACCATATCATTCTCCCAGGCAACAGAAGAGTGAGATCTCCCTCAGGGGACTCCCATATTTCTAGTGCCTCAAGAGAATCTCAGAGAGGTATGACTGCCTCTCAGAAGATAGAGCATAGGGCCAGAATGAGGGCTGTCAAACTCCAAATAGAGAGGGAGGAGGTAGCCTTGGCTCAAGCTAGACTTGCCTTGGCAAGAGAGCAGAAATTGTGTGGCTTAGATGCCACTGGTGGCAGCAATATTCCTAGAGAAAAAGACAGGAGCTATGATAATAGAAACCTGACAAAAATTGTGGCCCCCTACAAGGAAGGGGATGACATCCACAAATGGATGACTGCTCTTGAAAGAGCCTGCATGGTACAGCAGGTTCCTCAGGATCAGTGGGCTGCAATTTTATGGTACTCCTTTTCTGAGAAAGGGAGGGACAGGCTCCTCACAGTTAGACCTGAGGATGCCAAAAACTACTCTGTCTTGAAGAGTTCTCTTATTGAAGGGTTTGGCCTAACCACTGAGCAATACAGGTTGTTGTTCAGAGACACCCAAAAAGCACAGACTCAAGACTGGACTGATTTCGTAGATTGTGCCACTAAGGCTCTGCAGGGTTGGTTGCAGGGAAGTAAAGTTTCAGACTATACAGGATTGTACAATCTTATAATGAGAGAACAGATCCTTAATAACTGTACAAACCAGCTGTTGCATCAATACCTTATTGACTCTGATCTGACCTGTCCCCAAGAATTGGGAAAGAAGGCAGACAAATGGGTCAGAACAAGGATTAAGCAGAAACCCCAGAACCAAGGTGGTGATCAGAAGAAAACAGACCAGAAGGGTGGAAATCAGAAAGATAAAGAAAAAGACCAGAAGTCTTCAGGCCCCCAAACTAATAGTAAGGAGGGTGGTTCCCAAAATGGAAACAAGAAAAAGAAGAATAATGGCCCAAAGAAACCTTGGTGTAATACCTGCAAATCAGTTTCACACTGGGGCAGTGAATGCACTAAGACAAATCCAGTCCCCACCACTGCAGCTCCTAAAGCAACTGCACCCCCTAGTACAGTCAGCAGTGGTGGAACACAGCCAAAGGGTGTAGTAGGGTTGACCCTGGGTACTGAAGTAGGATCTGGCCTAGTCAGTTCTCCTATATGATGTGGACCTAGCTTTGTCCACTACAGTGAGTCCCAGTAACCTGGGCAAATATAGGCAGACGCCTTTAATTAATGAGAAACTGGCTCAGGCCTACAGGGACACATGTGCCAGTGTCACAATGGTGACACCTGACTTTGTGGACCCTGGACAAATTGTACTAGGTGAAAGTTACCTAGTGACCAATGCAAGCAACTCCACTACTTCCCATAGTGTGGCAGTTGTGAACTTCTCCTGGGGAGGGGTAGATGGCCTAAAGAAAGTTGTTGTGAGTGCAGACCTCCCAGTAGACTGTCTGTTAGGCAATGATCTTGAAAGCTCAGTTTGGTCAGAAGTGGAGTACAGGACTCATGCAGGAATGCTAGGGATTTCAGCTCATGTCCTTGCAGTGACAAGGTCTCAGGCTAAGAAGTGCCTTCCTGAACCAGTGGTGGATCTTGGAACAATAGACCAACCACAACCCAAGAGAAGGAGCAAGAGAGGAAAGGCTGAGCCTTCCACCTTGCCCCAGGTTGAGGATCAAGTTTCAGAGGAAACTGATTCTGCAGTCCAAGAGGAGACTGTCTCTGAGGAACTTGAACCTGACCAGGTTGAGTTTCTGGGGACAGGGGGACCCTCAAGGGCAGACCTGAGGCAGGCTCAATTAGATTGCCCTTCCCTTGAACCCCTCAGACAGCAGGCTGCTGCTGAGGCTGCTGGGGATGCCCAAGGTACCCATACTGTGTATTGGGATGATGGACTCCTTTACTCAGAGGCTAGAGACCCCAAGCCTGGTACAGCCAGGAGGTTGGTTATACCTCTGAAGTTTAGGGGCTTCCTCCTTACCTTGGCCCATGATATTCCCCTTGCAGGACACTTAGGCCAGAACAAGACGTGGGACAGGCTTGTTTCACACTTTCACTGGCCTCATATGTCAGAAAATGTCAAGGTTTTGTCGCTCCTGTGTCACTTGCCAAGCCAGTGGTAAGTCAGGTGGCACAACAAAGGCCCCCCTCATACCACTACCTGTGGTGGGGGTACCCTTTGAAAGAGTTGGAATAGATATTGTGGGTCCCATGGATCCTCAAACAGCATCTGGAAACAGATTTATACTGGTGGTAGTGGATCATGCCACCAGGTATCCAGAGGCTATTCCCCTGAGGACCACCACAGCACCTGTGGTGGCAAAAGCCCTCATTGCAGTTTTCTCAAGAGTGGGCTTCCCAAATGAGGTACTATCAGATAGGGGCACACATTTTATGTCTAGCTATCTGAAGGCAATGTGGAAGGAGTGTGGAGTAAACTACAAGTTTACCACACCCTATCACCCACAGTGCAATGGGCTTGTGGAGAGATTCAACAAGACCCTGAAGGGAATGATAAAAGGATTACCAGAGAAGCTTAGGCGGAAATGGGACATTCTTTTACCCTGCTTGCTCTTTGCTTACAGAGAGGTCCCACAGAAGGGGGTTGGTTACAGCCCTTTTGAACTTTTGTTTGGCCACCCTGTGAGAGGTCCATTGTGTTTGGTGAAGGAAGGATGGGAGTTACCTCTCAAAAAGCCCAAACTAGACATTGTGGACTATGTACTTGGTCTCCGCTCCAGGATGGCTGAATACATGGAGAGAGCATCCAAAAACCTGGAGGCCAGCCAAGAATTACAAAAAGCTTGGCATGACCAAAAGGCTGTACTGGTAGAGTTCCAACCAGGACAGAAGGTGTGGGTACTGGAGCCAGTGGCCCGAGCAGCACTCCAGGACAAATGGAGTGGACCCTATCCTATCATTGAGAAAAAGGGAGAAGTCACCTATCTGGTTGACTTGGGAACCCCTAGGAGCCCTCACAGGGTAATCCATGTGAATCGTTTGAAAGCATTTGTGGACAGGGAGGACATGAGCTTGCTCATGGCCACAGATGGGGATCAGGAGGAAGAGAGTGACCCTCTCCCAGACCTGCTTTCTCAGAACCCTGATGATGGTTCAGTAGATGGAGTAGCCTTGGCAGGCAGCCTCACTGACCAGCAACAGATGGACTGCAGACAAGTTTTGCAGGCCCACAGGCATTTGTTTTCACTCACACCCAGCCAGACTGACTGGTGCACCCATGTGGTGGACACTGGTGACAGTCTGCCTGTGAAGAATAAGATCTACAGGCAACCTGACCATGTCAGGGATTGCATCAAGTCTGAGGTGCAAAAGATGTTGGAGCTTGGAGTGATTGAGCCATCAGAGAGCCCATGGGCCAGCCCAGTAGTCCTTGTGCCAAAACCTCATACCCAAGATGGAAAGAGAGAAATGAGATTTTGCGTGGACTACAGGGGTCTCAATGCTGTCACTAGGACAGATGCTCACCCCATTCCAAGAGCAGATGAGCTCATTGACAGATTGGCATCTGCCAAGTTTCTGAGCACATTTGATTTGACAGCTGGCTACTGGCAAATCAGACTAGCTGAGGAGTCAAAAGCCAAAACAGCATTCTCTACCCCTAGTGGACATTATCAGTTTGTGGTAATGCCCTTTGGTTTGAAGAATGCACCTGCCACTTTCCAAAGGTTGGTGAACCAAGTCCTTGCTGGGTTGGATGACTTTTGTGCAGCATATCTAGATGATATTGCTGTCTTTAGCTCCACCTGGGAGGATCACCTGATCCACCTGAAGAAGGTTTTGGAGGCCCTGCAAAAGGCAGGCCTAACTATCAAGGCTACTAAGTGCCAGATAGGGCAGAATAAGGTTGTGTACCTGGGCCACCTAGTAGGTGGGGGTCAGGTTCAACCACTGGAGAGCAAAATCCAGACCATACAGGACTGGGCTCCTCCAGTTACCCAGACACAAGTCAGAGCCTTCTTGGGCCTGACTGGGTATTACAGAAAGTTTGTGAAAAACTATGGGTCTATAGTGACACCATTAAATGACTTGACATCCAAGAAGATGCCAAAATAGGTTCAGTGGACAGTTAGCTGTCAAAAGGCATTTGATGACCTGAAGAAGGCCATGTGCTCTGCACCTATCCTGAAGAGTCCTGACTACTCCAAACAGTTCATTGTACAGACAGATGCTTCTGAGTTGGGGGTGGGAGCTGTGCTCTCACAACTTAATCAAGATGGTCAAGACCAGCCCATTGCTTTTATTAGCAGAAGGCTGACCCCCAGAGAGAAACGTTGGTCAGCCATTGAGAGGGAGGCCTTTGCTGTGGTTTGGGCCCTGAAGAAGTTGAGGTCCTACTTGTTTGGAACTCACTTCCTAGTTCAGACAGACCATAAGCCCCTCTTGTGGCTCAATCAGATGAAGGGTGAAAATCCCAAACTGCTCAGGTGGTCCATTTCCCTACAGGGGATGGACTTTACA
This sequence comes from Lissotriton helveticus, assembly GCF_964261635.1. NCBI lineage: Eukaryota > Metazoa > Chordata > Amphibia > Caudata > Salamandridae > Lissotriton > Lissotriton helveticus. The sequence continues at coordinate 868,439,279 of NC_136068.1, read as the reverse complement.
GTGGAGCACCGCCCAGGGACTGACCATGGTAATGCAGATGGTCTCTCCAGGTCCTTCCACTTAGAACATGAAGACTTATCTGGTCAAGGTTAGTTTAATGTCCCTGCGTTTGGGGGGGGGGGGTTGTGTAGGAGAGTAGGGTCTGCTATCCTATGGTCACCCCAAATTTTTGCTTTTTGCTTCACTGGTTTTCGACTACTGAGGCTGTGGGCCTGCTGATCAGACCCCCAGCCTGCTGTTCTCTCACTAAATTACTGATACATGTGCTATAGGCACATACCACAATTGGAAATGGACTCATTGTCAGCCCCTGTATAATGCACTATAGGTGCCCAGGGCATAGGGGCCACCAAGGCCTACCAGGGGCTGCAGCATATCTTTTGCTACCCCTGGCTGGTTCTTAAATTGACACAACTGGCTGATCACTCAGCTGGGGTAAGGTGGTGTAATCACTCCTTACTTAGATATAGTATACCTATATCTAAACCTATATCTGGACACATATTAATCTGTGAGCCACTCCTATGGAAGGCCTCATCAATCCTGGAGGCAGAGTGCGTGGTTTAATGTGAGATGGAACTCTAGCATGAGCTGAGCCTGTCTGCAGCTGTCGGGAACAACTCCCTAAGCTGTTTCAGGATAATGCCATACCATATACTCTTAAGCGCCTTATAATCCTCGCGGTTATATAGCAACTTTGGTTTGGCTTTATCAAAACATGTCGTGTAAGGTGTCATACGATTTGGAATACTATCCCCTCGCCAGTTCTGGCGACGGGGATAGCATTCCACCCCTTTAGAGGGGTAAGACATGTTACTTTACTTAAATGCGGTTAATTTCTAAAAGGACCTTAGATCCACAAAATGGATGCCTCTGCCACAGACAAGAGTCTGACCCCCTGAAGCTGACCGAAACTCAGCCAAATGGGGCCTGGACAAAGGGTTTCCTGTCGCAGGGGGGTGTTACCACCCGCCAGACAAGAGATAGTGGATTGTAGCAGGGAGGTTTGAAAGAAACCAGACACTGCTTGGGGCGCACAAGGCTGCCCCTTGCATAATCCGGCCAAACCGGTTCTGGGGCACTCCAGCCCTTGTGCCAGGGCGGCCTGGATCAAAGGAAGGGGGTGTATCCACCCACTTCCTGGGTCCCACCCATAGGAGGGGACCTAGCAGGTAATCCAGCCCCCAAAATTAGTATAAGACTGGGAGCAGTGCCAATGCACTTCAGATTTATCCTGATGAAACATAAGAAACGAAACTCTGGACCCTTCGACATCCTACTCGACGTAGAAGCCCGAAGAATCTCCCTTGTGGTCAAGGAGTGACCACCCTGTGCAAACAGGCACCATCCAGCCATCGACGTCTACTTTGTTGCAGTTCCCGCCGGAACTCGAGCGACAGAGATTGACGAGATCAAGCTTGCCTGCCTTCCAACAGCCCGATCCACAGTCCCTGCAGAGCTGAGACCCGTGGAGGCGACCGGAAGCGTGGGGCACGCCATCTTGAATTGACCATGAGACGCTGACCGTGCAGCCCACGAGTGACCCTCGAAGCTGTACACCGGGTTTTGAGAAGCCCCAACCCTGAGCCACACTTGCACCGAAGTTCAGCCCTCCACACTCGACGAGTGCTGCGTGGGGCCCTTCTGCTTCTTTTGGCTCAATGCGTTGGCCCGGTCACTTGCCAGCCGGCTAGTGGCCCCTGTGCCGACGAAACTTGAAATTCGACTTGCGAATCTGGTTGCTCCAGATCTGCACCAGCTCCCCTGAAAAGGAGCCCCCACTCTGACCCTCCTGGTTCGAGTGAGAAGCAATCTCCCGGTTCTGCGTGGATTGCTTTTGCCAAAGGTTGTTTGCTCCAATCTTGAAGCCGACAGCGCCGACGGCGAGAACCTGCGTGGGACAGATCGTGACCTGCTCCTGGACGTCGTAGATGCCCCAGAGCCCACGTGACAGCGGAGAGAAGCTCCTCGATGACCACCTGATTGCGCCCGACATTGCCTGGTTCCGTCCTGGTTCCACCCTGGTCACTGCTGAGTGACCCAGACTCTGTCCCCTCTGCTTTCAGGTACTTTTCGACTCGAGTCCACCCTTGGACTCCACCGGACACTTCTCTTTCACCCCGCCTGCAGCCCTTTCAGCTTCAAGCACCAAGAGCCTGCATGACGAAACCCGACTCAACTTCGACCCTGTGCACCCGCTTCCTGTGGGTGAGGTAACTTTGCTCCGCCGGTGTTCCCACACTGGTACACATCTCTAGGGTCTGTGTCTTAAGTTTTTTTCCTCTAGGTTCAGCGGAAGTGTCCTTAAACTTTAACTTTGCAACTTTTACGCACCATTGGTTAACATTGGTGCATGCGTGCGCTTTCCGCACTGCACCCGAATCCCGTGGGCCTCTCCCGACTTCAGCATTGCTTGTCCCGACTGCTCCCAGCGATTCCCTGGGCCCTAGGCCTAACCACTGTTCGATTGGTATCTCTTATACCACTTGTTTAGTATATGGTTTGAGTGGCCCCCCGCCCTCATCCATAATTGTGCAACTTTGTATGTTTAAACTGTGCTTTTGATTTAACGCTTGTGCCCCTTTATTCATAAAGAATACTGGGGATTGTTTTTAGTAATAAATACATATATTTTTATAATATATACTTGTGTGGTGTCCTTTCATTTGATATTACAGGATTGTATGTGGTAAAACAGCTCGCTTAACACGACCTCTTAAGTTAAGCCTTTAGGCTGCTTAGTCCATGCTACCCCTAGGATAGCTTGTCTAATAAGGTTGACTTACAACCAGACACCATAAGGGATTGTTTGGTCTGATAACAGGTGGTTCCAGAATTGGAAACATCACCTATCAGGCCAACTTCTCACACGCAGGGTCAGTGATATCCACGCCTAGTGGACAGATTTACTCCAAATAACAAAAAGCACTCTTTCTGAACTAAGTACTCGCTGTCTGCCAAATTTAATCTAATTCCAATCAGCAGTTCGATCTGTAGTCGTGTCTAAAATCCCTATGGGAACTTGCATAGGGAAAACATGTTTTGGGACCCCCATTTTGCTCGATCCCTGCTTGATGGATCACCCTGAAACTTTCCAGACAGCAGCTGCTGTGATTGGCAAACGCATTTTGAAAATTTCACGAATGTTCATCAAACAGCGCCAAAGTTATTAGCAAAACAAAAAATGCTTTTCCTATGGAAACCAGGTCCTAACTATAACTACCTACTCGCGACCGCCAGTAGGTAATATCTATATATAATACATATATTGATATAGATATATAGATATAGATATTACCTACTGGCAGTCGCCAGGAGGTAGTTATAGATAGGACCTAGTTTCCATAAGAAAAGCATTTTTTGTTTTGCTAATAACTTTAGCGCCGTTCGATATATATACATATGTATGGTGGAAAAGCGCTGCATAATTTCCACACTTCGATTTATACCACCTGCAGACCAGGGCATGGCCCACAGCACAGCATTCTGTATATGATAGTCCCTCATTAATCCCCAGTGGGAGCGCTAAACACCTTCAATGACTCCTAATACAATCCCAAGTGGGTGAGTGCGATGCACCGACAGGAAAACTGTCCCGCTTCTTTGTTGCCATGGTGCATGTGAACGAGCGTGACCCTGCATTCACTGCATTTTTGGAAATATATATATATGTATATATATATATATATATATATATCGCGCCACTCCTCCCAAGGAAGAAGAAGAGACCACAAGCGGGGAATCTTGGAGACCTTTAATTTCTGGGGTAGAACCATGGCAAATGCATTTCGGCTTCTCTCATAAGCCTTCTTCAGTGCCGGAAGTGTTTACAGGCAGCTGGCGTCTATTACGGATTTAAATATCCCGCCCTGACCTGTTGCTGGTGGTTGGCCCCGCCTCCCAGGTGAGTGTGTCTGCGGCTTGATGTAACGAGCCTGCAAATCCCAGAATGCAATGTTCAGGCTTAGGATTAGGATGTCGTCGTTGGGGAGGATTGGCACCACAAATTACAAACCCCCGTTGATCGTTCTTGGCCCCTGAAAGTCAAAGTTTCCTTGGGTCCCCTGGACCACATCACCCCCAATCCAGCAGGATCCTTTAAGGCGGGGGCTCGGTAGAGGTCCTCCTCGCCCGACATGCAGCACAGTGGCGGCAACACCGCCCATATTTTCTCCCAGGATCAGGGGGGGCCACGGAGATCCAGTACCCTGGAAACAACAGCAATCCGCCGAGACGGTGAGCCAGCAGTCCCGTGGCCAACTTGACGATGTGGGGGTCTCTTGAACGTGATACTGGCAATCACGTAACAATATCGCACCACTCCTCCCAAGGAAGAAGAAGAGACCACAAGCGGGGAATCTCGGAGACCTATAATTTCTGGGGTAGAACCATGGCAAATGCATTTCGGCTTCTCTCATAAGCCTTCTTCAGTGCCGGAAGTGTTTACAGGCAGCTGGCGTCTATTACGGATTTAAATATCCCGCCCTGACCTGTTGCTGGTATTTGGCCCCGCCTCCCAGGTGAGTGTGTCTGCGGCTTGATGTAACGAGCCTGCAAATCCCAGAATGCAATGTTCAGGATTAGGATGTCGTCGTTGGGGAGGATTGGCACCACAAATTACAAACCCCCGTTGATCGTTCTTGGCCCCTGAAAGTCAAAGTTTCCTTGGGTCCCCTGGACCACATCACCCCCAATCCAGCGGGATCCTTTAAGGCGGGGGCTCGGTAGAGGTCCGCCTCGCCCGACGTGCAGCACAGTGGCGGCAACACCGCCCTTATTTTCTCCCAGGATCAGGGGGGGCCACGGAGATCCAGTACCCTGGAAACAACAGCAATCCGCCGAGACGGTGATCCAGCAGTCCCGTGGCCAATATGTATATATATATATATATATATATATATATATATATATATATATATATATATATATATATATATTCACTGAAAAAAGCCATAGGTTTCACACCAGTTATAGTTGGCTGAACATTTTACTCATACAAAACCATTGAAATTCCCACGTTATAGTTAGTTGGACTCACTATAACTCGCGCGCCCGCAATCCACTGCTGATGATGTCACATATTACGTCATTCATGACATGGTCAGTGACATCACTGATGACATCTCAAATGACATCTCAAATGACATCTCAAATGACATCACGGATGACATCACTGATGACATCTCAAATGACATCACTGATGACATCACTGACATCTCAGACATCACTGATGACTGAGAGCTACCCGCTCTCAGTTCCCTCCTACTTTCCATCTGAGGAGCTATTTCTCTTGTCCAGCGCCAGGATACCTGCAAGGTGACAGCCGCGCTATACAAATGTTTTAAATAAATAAATAAATAAAAAATCATCCTGTGAATGTGTGTTTCTGAAAAGTAAAAATATGTTTTACATATTGAAGAATGAGTGGATGTATGAGTGAGTTGGACTCACTATAACTCGTGCGCCCGCAATCCACTGCTGATGATGTCACATATTACATCATTCATGACATGGTCAGTGACATCACTGATGACATCTCAAATGACATCACTGATGACATCACTGATGACATCATCCTGTGAATGTGTGTTTCTGAAAAGTAAAAATATGTTTTACATATTGAAGAATGAGTGGATGTATGAGTGGATGAAGGATTTAGTAGGTGCGTGACTGACTGTATGAGTGAGTGATTAAATGTGTCTTACTGAATGCATTGGTTAGTGACTAAACTGTCTGAATGTGTGCATCAGTATGTCTGTTGTTGTGTAAGAGGGTTAGAGGAGGCAGACCCGGAAGCAGAGGTCAGCCCGGGACCAGGGTTCAATTCCCGGCTCGGCGGGGTCTTGAGTCCTAAAATGTCCATGGACTCGACAATTCTCGTTCTGGTGCCTACTCGAGTCACCGGTTCACACTCTGCGACTCTGGGCAATAGCTTGCTTAATCTCCACAACGGCCCCTCGCGGCGGGATGCCTGGCTTTCACCTTGCGGATACCCTGCCGGGGTTATCTCACAGGGGACTACCAGGACGGGTTCCCTAAGCAAGCGCTTAGAAACCGCTTGGTGATTTGCGCTATATAAATTCCTGTACATTTACATTTACATGTGTTGATCAGTAGCTATATGGGTTATTGATTGGTTGTCCAAGTATTTGTATGTGAGGGTGAGTGTGTGTGTGGGTGGCTGGGAGGTGTGTGACTCTGTGCATAGATGTGTGAGCAGTTGATTCACTAGGTGTATGAGTTCAAGAGTGCATGTGGAAAGAGCTGTATGGGTGGTTGACTGTCTGCATGGGTGTGTTGGTGAGTGAATGGCTATCTCAGTGCTCCATGTCCAAGTAAGTACATATGTAAAACACAGTGCATGTGAGAGTTGGCATATATAAGTGACTATACATGAGAGCCTGTGATTGTGTAAGTGACTGTATGGATCAATGTGTACTTGTATCAGTGATTGTAAAAGAGAGTAAGTTTGTGTTAGTATATGTTTGAATAAGTAAGGTTTAGTGTGTATAACTGTGAAGTTGAGGAAATGGGAGTGTGATTGATTCTTTGCATAACTGACTAGGTGTGTGAGTAACTCTGTGGATGAGTGTCAGCGTGTGAGTGTCTGTATAGGTGTATGAGTGGATATGATAGTGTTCTATTGATGAGTGACTGTATGTATGAGTGATTGTATGGGTGAATGAGTGGATGTGTGTGTAGACCTAGAAATCAGTGAGTGCGTATGTAGCTACTGGTATTGGTGTGTCAATAATTTCAGGAATGGTAGTTTGTATTTAACCCTGGGTGTATCAAAGGTTAGATTAGAGTGTGCATCATATTATCACATGGATGATGTCATCAGTGGTGTCATCAGTGATGTCATTTGAGATGTCATCAGTGATGTCATCAGTGATGTCATTTGAGATGTCATCAGTGATGTCATCAGTGATGTCACTGAGCATGTCATGAATGATGTAATATGTGACATCATCAGCAGTGGATTGTGGGCGCGCGAGTTATAGTGAGTCCAACTAACTATAAAGTGGGAATTTCAATGGTTTTGTATGAGTAAAATGTTCAGCTAACTATAACTGGTGTGAAACCTATGTTTTTTTCAGTGAATTTCAAAGGTTTTTTAAATGCTAATTCCTAATTATAACGAGTGTGAAACCTATGTTTTTTTCAGTGAATTTCAAAGGTTTTTTTAAATGCTAATTCCTAACTATAACGATTGTGAAACCTATGTTTTTTTTTTAGTGAATTTCAAAGATTTTTAAAAGCGAATTCCTAACTATAACGTTTGTGAAACCTATGGTTTTTTCAGTGAATTTCATAGTTTTTTTAAAAGCTAATTCCTTTGTACATCGACTTTGTAACCTACGATTTTTTTTTATTAGCTGTTTTTTATAACTATTAATTATATATATTTTTTTAAAAATAATAATTTGTTCAATGTATATTTTTTTTTAATCATTTTTTTCCTGGTGTGCTCAGGGTGCGCGTACCGGTAAGCTTACCCGTATCATTTTGTCTTGGAGCGCTCAGGGTGCGCGCACCGGTAAGCTCTCCCGAGAGCGCTATTTCTGCGTTTGTAAAAAAAAATATGTATGAAAAGTAAATAATAATGCAAGACATTCAGTACTATACTTATAAAAGCAGTATTTTTGATTTACGAAATGAAAAGGATTTTGCATTTCCGTAAAGCTACCAAAACGTCACTCAGGCGCGCCGTGTAAGCGCCCCCAGAAGCGCCTACGTTTGCGCGGCGTAAGCGCCCCCGAAAGCGCTCTGGTGCGCGCAGCGTAAGCGTGTCAAGTCATGTGACCTTGAAATAACACTTTTCATTGGTTGCTAACAGTTTTTTTTACAAAGAATGAAATCCCCACCCATTTCCTTCACTTCTTCTTTCACTTTTGTGACTGCAAGACCTGTCTTTTTCCTGCTTAATCTTTTTTGGATTATCATGGCTGCTAGACCATCCAGTAGCAGTGAAGACTCAGATGGATTTATAGATGAAGAGGCTCCTCAGCCTAGAGTTAAGGAGAATTTTACATGGACATTTTTTTCCATACCTGCAGACAAAAAAAAAGTAAATGCTCCAAAGGTGGAGTGTCGAATTTGTCACACTGTCCTGTCACGGGGTGACCCTACCAGAAAATATTCATTTGGAAATTCGACCATGATTCGGCACGTCCAGAGGAGGCACCCTCAAAATTATGCCCGGGAGAGTGTCAGGGCTCTGGCACGAGAGGCTCCAGGGGATGGTGCTTCTACATCAACTGGAGGAGCCACTGCATCGGTGAGGGGGCGACCAGAACAGCTGATCCCAAATATTCAGCCTGTGTTTAATGAGGCCACAATCAAATGCAAACATTGTGATGCTCTACTTTGTTACGGGGAACAAAGTATTTTGAACATTGTTTGAGCATTAGAGAACCACCGCTGCCGTCCCCAGCCCTAATTTTGAAATTTGTTTTTGCTCCTGTTGAGCAGTTTGTCATTCCCTGTTTTTGTTTTTGTTGAAAAAACCGAAAAAAGAAGAAAAAAAAAGTTCTTTTTAGAACTACCTCCAATTCTCAAAAAAAGCTGTATTCTTAAAAAAATGAAAAAGAGTAACTGAAGTGGAGTGCAGTGAGAGAGGAGAGGAACATGAGTGAGAAAGCAAAGAAAGGGACGAGAGGGGAAGGGAAGTGAAGTAGGGGGACTGACAGAAGGTGAGTGTGGGGAAGGAGAGTGAGGAGAAGGAGAGTGAACATAGGGAATGAGGATAAGTGAAGAAAATGTATTAAAGGAACGGGGTGTGGAAGGGTAAGAAAAGAGCAGAGATGTTTAGGAAAGAGTGGAGATACAGACTGGATAAAGACAAGTGAGTGTGAGACAAGGTGAGTAAGGGAGTGAAGAGACAGAGAAAGTGAAAGAAAAAGTGAGAGTAGAAGACTGAGGGCCTCATTTATGAGGCCATGCGTCACTTTTACGCGGCCGGTGCGTCACTTTTTGTGACGCACCAGTGGTGTAAAAAATGCACCCTATTGAGTCATATTTACAAAGTGACGCATCTATGTAGATGCGTCACTTTGTAAACCCCTGTGCCACATTATACCCGCGCCAGGTGTAATGTATGCAAAGGGGGCGTATTGACGCAAGGAAGGGTCGTCAAAATGTCATGTCATGTCAAAATCTTGCGCCTGCCTCACAGTCAATCCTTTTAAAATTTTCATTGCTTTAAATATGTGTTTGTGCAGCTACACGCCCCAAACAGTGACCTCATGTGTCACATGGTCATGAACATAAACGATATACTTGACAAAAACACATATATGTATATGTATATTTTTTGCTTTACATTAATCGTTTTGTTATAAATTTATATCTGCATAAATGCATAGTGTAGTTCGTATTAAAAAACATTAATAAGTGTATTCATTATATGTATACAATATTACTGGATAAATCCTTGTATATACAAAAACGAAAATGAATTTTTCTAATATATGCACGTATGATTGTTGTAATGATCAACATAATAATACGGTGATAAGAATGGAAAAATCACAAATATTATTCGCTAATGTGCTAATATTTAGATGTTAACATCGCACTAAAAACCAGACGGAACTGCAAACAGTCAATCCCAGAAGAACTATAACCCCCCTCTCCCCCCAGGAAGTGAGCGCTCCCGTCGCCTCGCCCGAACTCCCCCCGAACCAGTCAGCCCAGGATCCGCTCACTAACTCGAATCACACCTCCTCGATACAAGTCATCACCGGAGTGGGTAGAGACCTCCCCCCCGTAGAGCCACTAGACCTCCACTGTTTCTTTCATCCATACCCAGAGCCAAGCCTGACAAGCTAAAAGCGAAAGAAGACCCCCCCGTTAACTGTATGCTTATTAACAGCCGGTCTGCAGTCAAACATGCTACGGAAATAGCAGAAGCCATCCTCTCTCATGACCTGGATGTAGCCTTCATCACGGAAACATGGCTAAACACCCTATCCCTCCCCATTCTGGACATGCTGGTGCCACCCGGCTCCTCAATTATCCGCAAAGACAGGCCCTTACACAAAGGTGGGGGCATAGCAATTATCCACAAAAATGACCTCTCCATCTCCGAAGCTCCCTCCTGCCTATACAGTTCCTTTGAATGCCTGTCGGTCAACATCAAATCTCACTGTCAGAGTTCACGGCAATGCCATCTCCTTTACCATCCCCCAGGCAATTCCAACGAATTTAAAGCTCAGCTCTCGGACTTCATCACCCAATCAGCACTTAACAGCGACAACAGTTTAATTCTAGGTGACCTCAATCTAAGATGGAATGAATCCAATAACCCACTGAATCAATCTCTCAACACCCTTCTACAAGACAATGATTTGATCCAACACTGCTCAGAGGAAACGCATTACAGAGGAGCGACCCTGGATGCCATCATTGCGAACAAAAATGCAATCTCGATTGATCACATCATCCCGGTGGACTGGTCAGATCACCACATCATTCTCTTTCATATCCTTCAGTCGGCCCTATCCCTCCCTCCCACCGAAGCCCCCCCTAAGTGGGTTAGGAACACTTCCAAAATCCCCCAAGACAAGCTAGAAGAGGGTCTCTGCACACTCCTCCCGAACACGACGGAGTCCCTCTCTACCTCGGCACTCACCTCGCTCTATCATTCCAACCTGGAACTCGCCCTGGATCAGCTGGCACCTCTAAAACTAAAAAAATCCAGAAGCATCCCCTCTAGGTCTTGGTTCTCTACTGACATCAATGAGAAAAGAAGACTTCTAAGAGCCGTGGAAAGAACCTGGAGGACCAACCCCACCGCCCTCCATCGAGACCAACTCAAGACAGCACGCAAAAACTATTATACCCACATCAAGAGCAAAAAGTCATCGTTCTTCTGCTCCGCACTAGACAATGCCAAAAACCGCCCCAAAAAACTCTTCAACATTATTAGGAACCAAACTTCCATCCCTAAAGCAGCCAACCTAGTAGCATCCAAGACCCAATGCGAAAACTTTGTAAGCTTTTTCAATGAAAAAATCACCAAAATTGATCGCTCATTCAGCACGAGCCCTGCACCCAACCTCAACCCTCCAGTAACCCTGTCTATCCTCTGGGCATCCTTCCAGCCGATTAAGGAAGAAATGATAAGCAATCTTATCGCCGCCGCTAAACCCTCATCTCACTCCCTCGATCAACTTCCCTCGAGACTGACAAAGGAATTGAAGAGCACTCTAGCCCCTATCTGGGCCAAGATCATCAACAGCTCCTTGAACGAGGGTTTCATCCCTGACTGCCTTAAACTAGGCCAATTCACACCACTTCTGAAAAAACCTGGCCTGGATCTCACGGACTTGAACAACTTTAGACCGGTCTCGAACCTTCTGTTCCTAGCCAAAATTCTTGAAAGATGCGTGCTGTCACAATTAACCCAACATCTTGAGGATTCTAATCTATTAGACCCACACCACTCAGGGTTCAGGAAAGGCTGCAGTACTGAAACCGCAATCCTAAATGTCCTAGATGATCTGCACATGTCACTCGACTCCAACCAATGTAGCCTTCTCATCCTCCTTGACCTCTCGGCTGCGTTCGACACAGTGGATCATACCCTCCTACTCAACGCCCTCCGAGAGAGAGCGGGCATCGAAAAGACAGTCTTAAAATGGTTCTCCTCTTTTCTGAACAACCGCACTCAAAAAATAAAGATCAACAACTTCGAATCTGAACCCCTCCCCATCAATAGAGGAGTCCCTCAAGGGTCAGTACTCTCGCCACAACTCTTCAACATCTACATGGAACCCCTCACCTCACTCCTAAGGAACTCCAACATCCCCTTCCACCTTTACGCGGACAACACACAACTCTATTTGAAAACCACTTCGATCGCAGACATTCACAGACTTAATGCGACACTCGTGGAGGTCCAACAGTGGCTTGTAGCCAATCACCTCAAACTGAATGAAGAAAAAACAGAAGTTCTCCTAATTTCGACCAAAGATGAAAACCCACAAATAGTGGAATGGCTCAAAGCCTTAAATGCCCTCAACGTCTCTCTAACGACAACGGATTCCGCTAAATCCCTAGGAATCACTCTCGATCCCAAACTGGACATGAACAAACACATCTCTAAAACTGCCAAAAGCGCGTTCCTGAACCTGAAACTCCTATACAAAATCAAACCCTTCCTCCCCCCCCAAAGACCTGAAACTGGCCACGCAGGCACTTGTGCTCTCCAGAATTGACTATGGCATCGCAGTGCTGACTGGAACTGCCAAAGCGCACCTAGGACCTCTCACCTCCACCCTCAACGCAGCAGCAAGAATGGTCACAGGATCTAAGAAATTTGACCACATCTCTCCAGCACTCAAAGAACTGAAATGGCTCCCGATTGACCAACGAGCCAACTTCCGCACAGCTTGCCTCACACGTAAAGCCCTGCATACAGGCAAACCGGAATACCTGGCCTCCAAACTCAAAAGGGCGGGTCAATCCAGGAACCTCAGAAGCTCCAACACACTACTACTCATCCCTCTGAAATCTCAGAAACGCAAATCTTCAAATAAATCCTTTGCGGGGAATGCTCCCAGGATCTGGAACGCCACCCCCCCCCACATCAGAATGACCGTCTCCATCCCGCAATTCAAATCGCTACTCAAAGCCCTCTTCCTTGAACACTCTGGTGCCTAAGGAGAACCCCACGCCTGACGGTCAAAGTCCCTATGACCGTCGTACTGATTCGATTTCCTCCTTGTTGTTCTTGCTAGCGCTATACAAAACTTCAATAAAAAAAATATATAAAAATAAAAAAAATAAAACAAAACAGTTAAGTCCCACACTCAAAAGATAACACGTCACATGACCATGATAAAATTTAAAAATAGTGCAAAGCAGACGATTTTTAAAGTGCGGAGAAGTAGTGCAAGTTTTAAAGTGCAAAGAAGGCTTAACCCCTTCGACGCTCATGACGAGCTGGACTCGTCATGGCGTAGCCTCCTCGCACGCTCATGACGAGCCCAGCTCGTCACGTAAAGTGCGATTTTAAAAAACCCAGCGTACGGGCGGAATTCCGCCCGCACGCATGCGGTTAAAGTGCAAGATATCTGATTGATATATAAGAAGTGCATCAATATATATAACATAAATTTGTTGCAGAGCCCTGCAACATATGTTAAAATCCTATACATTGTCTACTGAAGTCTATCTATCAATACAGAAAAAAAATTCAATTTTTTGAGGAAATAAATAGGGAAATTAGCCCAAAATTGCTAAAAAGCAACAAAATAAATAATAAATAATGAAAAAGAAGGAGAACATATTTTTTAAATTCCATAAAAATTCATCTTTTTTACCTAACACATGTCAATATGAACATATATTTACAAATCAATGGTATATGTACACACAAGTGAATATCAAGATATAAATAGATATAAATATACACCGGAGTATATAAAAACATCTATGTACATATATATCAAATTTATCAAAAGGTGTCAAAGAGTATCAAAGGTATCAGAGATATCAAAGGTATCAAAAATTTCAAATGTATCAAAAATGTCAAATGTATCAAAATTATCCAAAGTTATAAACCAATTCATAAATATTGTAAACAGGACCGAAGTGAAACACAGAATTAGAAAATAGCAAATATAATTATAAAAAGCTATGCAATTCCTCAATATTATTCAATCCATTGGGCCACTTGCTGTCGAACTCTAAAATCATCCTGATTTCGAGTTGTCTTAGCAAGCGCTCCCTATTGCCTCCTCTTTTCATTTTTGGAATTGAACCCACCACGTAATATTTTAGACCATTTAAATCCTGATTATGAATGTCTTTAAAGTGGCGGGCTACCGGGTAGGCTTGATCATTATGGAGTATTGCCCTTAGGTGTTGCAATATTCTCACGTGCACCTGTTGCTTTGTACTTCCTACATAATTTAAGCCACACGTGCACGTGAGAACATATACCGCAAATTCTGTTTTGCAATCAAAATTGCCACGGATTGGTATTTCATCTGCACGAAATGGAGAGGAATAAGCGGCCTTGTTAATCCCAAACTTGCATGCACAGCAAGTCGTGCATTTCCTGAAACCCCGATTAGATTGTCAATCAATCAATCAATCAAAAGCATTTATATAGCGCACTACTCACCCGGAGGGTCTCAAGGCGCTGGGGGGAGGGGGTCCGCTACTGCTCAAACAGCCAGGTCTTGAGCTGCTTCCTGAAGGCGAGGTGGTCTTGGGTCAGGCGGAGGTGGGTCGGAAGGGAGTTCCAAGTCTTGGCGGCCAGGTAGGAGAAGGACCTTCCTCCTGTGGTGGCTCTTCGGATGCGGGGGACGGCGGCGAGGGCGTGGCTGGTCGATCGAAGCTGGCGTTTGGGAGCGTAGAAGTTGAGGCGGCTGTTGAGGTATCCTGGGCCTTGGTTGTGTAGGGCTTTGTGTGCGTGGGTGAGGAGCCGGAAGGTGATTCTCTTGTTGACCGGGAGCCAGTGCAGGTCTCTCAGGTGTCCGGAGATGTGGCTGCGGCGGGGGATGTCCAGGATGAGTCGTGCTGAGGTGTTCTGGATCCGCTGGAGTCTCTTCTGGAGTTTGGCGGTGGTTCTGGCGTAGAGGGAGTTGCCGTAGTCCAGACGGCTGGTGACGAGGGCCTGGGTGACCGTCTTCCTGGTCTCGGTGGGGATCCATCGGAAGATCTTACGTAGCATGCGCAGGATGTTGAAGCACGACGAGGAGACGGCGTTGACTTGTCTGGTCATGGAGAGGGAGGAGTCTAGGATGAAGCCCAGGTTGCGTGCGTGGTCTGTGGGTTTGGGTGCGCTGCCCAAGGCGGGGGGCCACCAGGAGTCGTCCCAGGCGGAGGGTGAAGATCCCAGGACGAGGACTTCCGTCTTGTCCGAGTTCAGTTTCAGGCGACTGTTCATCATCAACTTGGCAACGACTGTCATCCCTTCGTGTAGATTGGCTCTGGCGGTGGCGGGGTCATTGGTGAGGGAGAGGATCAGCTGGGTGTCATCGGCGTAGGAGATGATGTTGAGGTTGTGCTGGCGTGCGATGGCTGTGAGGGGGCTCATGTAGACGTTGAAGAGTGTTGGGCTGAGCGAGGAGCCTTGAGGAACGCCGCAGATGACTTCAGTGGCCTCCGATCTGAACGGGGGGAGGCGGACTCTCTGTGTCCTTCCGGCGAGGAAGGAGATGATCCACTTCAGTGCCTTCTCCTGGATTTCGACGTTGCTGAGGCGCTGTACTAGGGTACGGTGGAAGACAGTGTCGAAGGCCGCGGAGAGGTCCAGGAGGATGAGGGCCGCCGTTTCTCCGTTGTCGAGCAGGGCTCGGATGTCATCGGTAACTGCGGTTGGCCCGGAAGCCAGACTGCGAGAGGTCGAGGGAGCCGTTGGTCTCGAGGAAGGCGGTCAGTTGCTTGTTGACGGTCTTCTCGATGACTTTTGCCGGAAACGGGAGCAGCGAGATGGGGCGGTAGTTCTTGAGGTCGGTGGGGTCGGCTGATGGCTTCTTAAGTAGGGCGCTGAATTCGGCGTGCTTCCAGCTCTCCGGGAAGGTAGCGGTGTCGAAGGAGGTGTTGATGATGTCCCGCAGGTGGGGTGCGATGACAGCGTCGGCCTTGTTGAAGACGTGGTGAGGTCAGGGGTCTGTCGGAGATCCGGAGTGGATGGAGTTCATCGTGTTGACGGTGTCTTCGGTGCTGATTGAGGTCCAGGCGCGGAGGGTGGTTGTGGGGGGCGGTGGTTCGGTCGTGGCGTGCGTCGGTTGAGTGCTGAAGCTGTTGTGTATGTCCGCGATCTTGTTGTGGAAGTAGGAGGCGAGGGAGTTGCAGAGGTCTTGCGAAGGGGTGATGTCGTTGTTTCCGGCGTTGGGGTTGGAGAGCTCTTTCACGATGTTGAAGAGTTCTTTGCTGTTGTGTGCGTTGTTGTCCAGTCGTTCCTTGAATGCGGTTTTCTTGGTGGCGTGGATCAGTTGGTGGTGTTTTCGGGTGGCGAGCTTGAGGGCAGTCATGTTGTCCGGTGTTGGGTCTCTGCGCCAGGTTTTCTCGAGTGCTCTGCAGTTCTTCTTGGAGCTCTTGAGTTCGTTGTTAAACCATGGTGCTTTCTTGCTGCCGGGTCTGCTCGGCGGGGTTTTCAGCGGGGCGAGGTCGTCTGCGCAGTCGCTGATCCATTTCGTGAAGTTCGTGGCCGCTTGGCTGGGGTTCGTTGTGCTGGTGGGAGGGTACTTGCTCAGGGAAGTAGCGAGCTGGTCTGCAGTGATCTTGTTCCAGTTTCTGCGGGGAACCTGTTGCTGGTGATGGTGGAGCGTGGTCCTTCTGAGGCTGAAGTGGATGCAGCTGTGGTCCGTCCAGTGGAGTCCCGTGGCGTGGCTGAAGGCGATGTCCTTGCTGGAAGAGAAGACCGGGTCGAGTGTGTGTCCGGCGTAGTGGGTGGGGGTGGTCACCAGTTGCTTGAGTCCGAGGTTGGCGAGGTTGTCCAGCAGGGTGGTGGTGTTGCGGTCGCTGTTGTTCTCCAGGTGGAAGTTGAGGTCCCCGAGGAGGATGTAGTCGGCGGAGGGGAGGGCGTGCGGGCTGATGATGTCGGCGATGTCTTCGCTGAAATGTGTGCGTGGTCCCGGGGGTCTGTAGATGAGGGTGCCTCTGAGAGTGGTCCTGGGGTTGACGTGGATCTGGAAGTGCAGGTGTTCGGCGGGTGCGAGGGTATTGTTGGTGTCGGTCGTGATGCGGATGGTGTTCCTGTGGACGATGGCGATGCCTCCTCCTGTCTGGTTGACGCGGTCCCTCCGGATGATCTTGTAGCCATCTGGGATGGCGATGGCGATGTCGGGCGCTGAGGAGGCGTTCATCCAGGTTTCCGTGAGGAAGGCGACGTCGGGGGCTGTGGTGTCGAGCAGGTTCCAGAGCTCGACGGCGTGCCTGTGGACGGAGCGGGTGTTGAGCAGGATGCACTTCAGGTGGGTGCTGCTGGAGTTCGGCTTGGTGGGTGCTGGTGTGGCGTGGGTCCGGTTGCAGGTGAACTTGCAGGAGTGGCAGCTGAAGGGTCCGTGGGTGCGTCTCGTGTGGCTCGGTAGCAGGCCGGGGATCGGCCGGTGTTGAGTGCGTTGAGTTCGGTGGTGTTGTAGGTCCGTCGGGTCGGCTTCCGTTGGTGGGGGCCAGGGGTCCTGGCGCTGGGCGCGGGCCAGGAGCGGACGGGCGCAGACGGGCTTACCTTTGGCGCACCTTCGGCGCTCAATCGGCGCTCCCGCTGCGCGCGTCCGCTGCGCGGTCGCTCTGGGGGCGTCATAAGTGAGGAGCCGGGAGGGCGGGTCAGCTGGGTGGCGGGAGCGGGGCGGCCAATGGGCAGGAGGGGGGGCGGAGGCGCCAGAGGGCAGTGGCGGGAAGAAGGCGGCAAGAGCACCCCGGAGGGGGAGGGCAGCCGAAGCGGGGGAGAGGGTTACAGAAGGAAAGGGTGAACAGGCGGCGGGCAGGGGAGGCAACAGGCACACAGCAGGGGTACAGAAAAAAACGGGGTGACAACAGGCGACAGGGGAACCAGGCACGCAGTGGATGGCAGGCAGGCAGCGGCGAAAACGGAGGTAACAGGAGAGCGCAGCCGTCAGCAGGGCAGCAGGGCAGGGTGCTGGCAGCAGCAGGCAGGAGCGGCGTAGGTGGGGCGACCTCGCCTGGGCAGGCTCGAGCGGTAGCCAGGATATTTTTTGTTTAGTTTCCGGTGCTGCCTTATTCAAGGTAGACCTCATGTTCCTAGCTCATCTAAAAGTGATGTTCGGGGTATTGAGAAGTTTACCACTAAGAACTGAGTCTGTCAACACGATTGGCCAATTTTTGTTAATTATGGCCCTTAATTTTCTATCCTCTCTACTGAAAGCAGTGATAAGTCATGGACATGTAGTGGTATTATCTATTTGTGGTGTTGCTACTGGGGTCGTGTTGTTAGATTGAGTATTTACATTAATTACAGGATTGTTTTTGAATAAACTTTCCCTTGGTCTTTGTTTGGCTTTTTGAATAGCTTGTTGTAGGATAGAGTCAGTGTAGCCTCGTGCCTTAAAACTTATGATCATTTCTTCTACACATCGGTCAAAGTCATCAGATGTACTACAGATTCTTTTCAATCTTAAAATTTCACCGTAAGGAATGCTTGATATAAGATGTCTCGGGTGCATGCTAGACGCATGTAGCGTAGCATTGCCAGCGGTGGACTTTCTGTGTATATATGCATTCTGGGGCTTGAAGTCCCTACGAACTACAAGTAATGAGCAGCTAGTTATGAGGGGTGTGGCGAATTCCAGCCAATGGTAATGCGGCAATGACATTTTAACGGGAAGCAAGTCTCCAGAAATGTTTGTTGGCATCTGAGGAAGGCCAGTGTGCGGGCGAAATGCATTACGCCTTTTCATCACATGAAAAGCTTCCACCAGATTCCCCGCTGTGGCCTCTGCTTCTTTGCTTGTCGGAAGGGTTTGATGTCATAAATTGCACGGTATCCAGAAACTCGCTACAGGAGCTCCATTCTTCAAAGTGGCCCGGGCTCATCTGGTTTCTGCTTCGGCGGTTGTTGTGTGTCCAAGGTATTGGTTTAGCCCGGTGCCCGCCTCTCTTCACATCTGACTCCAGGGCGGCTGCTACGTGGTCCGTGACTTCACGGAGGATCAGGAATGCATTGTCTTCTTGACCCCTGCCCGGCTGACAATTGTTTTAGGAGGCTGGAACATCTGGGGACTGAAGGCAGCTGTTTACAATCTTATTCACTGGAAATTGGCTTTGTTTTTCATTGCATTGCGGGAGCATGATTATAGTTAGCTGAACTAGTTATAACGGGGGAATTTCAATGGTTTTGTACGAGTGAAATGTCCAGCTAACTATAACACCCCTGAAACCTATCGTTTTTTCAGTGAATTTGTAAGGTTTTTAAATGCTATTTCCTAACTATAACATGTCTAAAACCTATGTTTTTTTCAGTGAATATCAAAGGTTTTTTAAATGCTAACTTCTAACTATGCCTATAGAGGTAGGACATGTGAAGAAAGAAGTAAAAACACACTGAAAGAAGAAAACGAAATGCATAAAGAAGCAACAGAAGTCCTCAAAGAAAACACCAACGTCATGTCATCACAGATCCCGCTCCTGCAGGCGGGCCTCACCTCGGGGCTGGGTCAAGCCGTATTATATTAGCGCATTATATGCATTAGCGCGTTCAATGTGCCATGGAACACGCCACTGAGGAAGGGAGTTAACCGAGACCTAACTTTTCAATCACCTTTACTTTCAATTTCGTGAATTATTGCCTGTATGATTTTACCATCATGTTATTTCGATTAGAAGGAGTTTGAGCCCATTCAGGGCTGTATAATTGTGTTACATGTGTGAAGTCATTTATAACTGAGTGTATATACAATGAGCCCATCTATGGGCAGAATAGTAATGATATATGCATCATGGCATAATGTGATCGATTTCGATCAAAGGTGCATCACAGACATTTATATATTTATATATTGTTTGGATTACAAAGCATTTATCAAACATGACACATTGTTTTAACATTTATGGACCCACTCAAAGATGGCGATTTTGTTTCCATCTTTAAGTCCTATCTCTATGTCGAATTGAATTGACACGTGATGGTTTAAAATGCAATGCAACTTTGTTGCACTTTGTTTCTATTACTGACGAAGGCCGAGTGCCGAAAGCGCGTTTTAATAAAACTGAATCGTGAACTTACCCTGGAGTGCTGCTTCCTGATTCCCGCTGAATTACGGGGTAGGATTGCTCGGAGCTGATATTGTTGTCGGGCGCACCCCCGACTAGCAGGCACCAGCCAAGGAGTGCGACAGGCAGGTGCAAGTGGAGCTTTTATATATATATATATATATATATATATATATATATATATATATATTCACTGAAAAAACCATAGGTTATAGACCATATATAGTTAGGAATTAGCATTTACAAAACCTTGAAAATTCACTGAAAAAAACATAGGTTATAGACCATATATAGTTAGGAATTAGCATTTAAAAAACCTTATTTTACTCACACAAAACCATTAAAATTACATATATAGTTAGTTGCACTAACTATATATCGCGCACCCGCAATCCACTGCTGATGATGTCACATATTACATCATTCATGACATGGTCAGTGACATCACTGATGACATCACTGATGACATCTCAAATGACATCACTGATGACATCATCCAGTGACTGTGTGTTTCTGAAAAGTTTAAATATGTTTTACATATTGAAGAATGAGTAGATGTACAAGTGTCTGGATGAAGGATTTAGTAGGTGCGTGACTGACTGTATGAGTGAGTGATTAAATGTGTCTCACTGAGTGCATGGGTTAGTGACTAAACTGTCTTAATTTGTGCATCATTATGTCTGTTGTTCTGTAAACTGCTGCATGTGTTGGTCAGTAGCTATATGAGTAACTATATGGGTTATTGATTGATTGCCCAAGTATTTGTATGGGAGACTGAGTGTGTGTGTGGCTGGCTGGGAGGTGTGTGACTCTGTGCAGATCAATGTGTACTTGTATCAATGATTGTATAAGAGAGTAAGTATGTGTTAGTATATGTTTCAAAATGTAAGGTGCTCTATGTTTAACTGTATAGATTAGAAAATGGAAGTGTGATTGATTATTTACAGGACTGACTAGGTGTGTGAGTAACTCCATGGATGAGTGACAGAGTGTGAGAGTCTGTATAGGTGTATGAGTGCATATGATAGTGTTGTAAAGATGAGTGATTGTATGTATGAATGATTGTATGGGTAAATGAGTGAATGTGTGTGTAAACATAGGAATC
Source organism: Lissotriton helveticus (assembly GCF_964261635.1). NCBI lineage: Eukaryota > Metazoa > Chordata > Amphibia > Caudata > Salamandridae > Lissotriton > Lissotriton helveticus. The sequence goes on along the minus strand of NC_136068.1, from coordinate 868,418,482 downwards.
ACTGAGTGCGTATGTAGTAACTAGTATTGGTGTGTCAATGGTTTCAAAAATTATACTCTGTATTTAACACTGGGTGTAACAGAGGTTATATTAAAGTGTGAGGAGATGCATTGTATTGTCACATGAATGATATCATCAGTGATGTGGTCATTGATGTCAAATGAGATGTCATCAGTGATGTCATCAGTGATGTCATTTGAGATGTTATCAGTGATGTCATTTGAGATGTCATCAGTGATGTCATCAGTGATGTCATTTGAGATGTCATCAGTGATGTCATCAGTGATGTCACTGACCATGTCATGAATGATGTAATATGTGACATCATCAGCAGTGGATTGCGGGTGCGCGATATATAGTTAGTGCAACTAACTATATATGGAATTTCAATGGTTTTGTGTGAGTAAAATAAGGTTTTTTAAATGCTAATTCCTAACTATATATGGTCTATAACTTATGGTTTTTTCAGTGAATTTTCAAGGTTTTGTAAATGCTAATTCCTAACTATATATGGTCTATAACCTATGGTTTTTTCAGTGAATTTCAATGGTTTTTTAATAGCAAATATCATAAGCTGTCGAATGTCAAGTACGTGGTAAGTGAAAACATTTTCGTGTTTATGCACACTGATCTGCTTTGAATGGTGCCCCCCCCCCCCCCTCATTTCTATTAGGAGGACTCTCTCTTTGCACATAGTGAAGGGTAGTTAACGCAGGCCTTTGCCCCCGTTGTAATACGTCGTGCCTGCTTCTCTCTCCATTTGATTGATTGTTATCCAAGTATTTACTGTTTTAGAATTGGTTCTCTTTGGTTCATTCTCTATTTACAAACAAACACAGAGTCGCAATACTCTGTTTAGTCTTTGCAGATAACGAAAAATCGTGTAAAAAAAAAAAGAAAAGGAATCGAGCAAAATCAGTAGGCCACTAATGGGATCTCTTTTTGACCTCGCTAAAATAGAAACATTAGGAACAACCCCTCATGACAAATACAAAACTAGTGAGATTAACTGAACTCCACACAATGATGGCTGCAAAACAGCTCGGCTCCGCCATCCACCCCGCCCAAAATAACGATAAAGAGCGGCTGCCATGATTGGTTGCGGAATGGCCACGACGGAGCTACGAAATGGTGCTGCTCTCATGCTAACCCCAGCTTCAGTCTGAAACATCCAGAAACACTGTAGACTACCAATTCGATCAGTTCCGGTAGCGCCCCAATGTAACCCGGTAGAGAAGAACTAGCCCTCCCCTCTTTGACTGATGGTTCTTGTTGCCTGTCCCTTCTGTTGTCATTTAACAGAACTATTTAGCCTGCTGAAAGGGGTTGTGTTCCGACCGCTGGTTGGTGGAGACATTTTGACTATATTCTGGACCTGCGTTGTCGCGTAATGCGTCATATGACGCGCCGCGTTAGCGCATCCGGAAGTCATCCGGGGCGCGCAGCGCGTAACATAAGCATAACAAGTCATGTGACTTGTTAATAAAACTTTTCATTGGTTCATTTTACTTTTCTTATTCTAATGATGAAAGGCTTGGTCATATGACCTAAAAATTACGCTTTTTATTACTTCCGAACATTATTTTTTCTTAAATATATGTTATAATGTTCCAGGCTAACGTACTTTCCCGGAAAATTTACAACTGTCCTGCAAGTAAAATATATTCTTTTTTCGAGAAAAAGAGCGTTTCTTCGTCCCATGACGGAGCCGTTGAGCAAAAGAGAGTCGACCTGCTGTCTTAGTCGCCGATACACCTGAATATGAGATTCTTATCGATCACTTTATGTTGCAGGAGTAGAAAACACAACAGCCCTTGACCATTTATCTTTACTGCGTTCCTTCGTATTATACCTTTTACCCTTCATGTAATTGGTCTGCTTTATTTCACTTGCCTTTTAATGATTCTAAAACAGTGACTATTATTAAAAACTTTACCAATGTATATACTACTACCATGTTTTCTTTTAAAAACCTTTATTGTGAAAATTTCATTATACAAATACGAGCCTATAACCACGTGGGCCGGCCACGGAGCAAACTGTAATCGTATATGATGAGTAGACATTTACACTGTAGAGGAACGTAACGGGCGGGCCATTAGGTTGCAAGAACTAAGGTGTCTAACAGTTGCGGAATCGGTGGACGTACATTTTATAATTAAAATACGACAGGGCCAGTTACAATAAAATTATCTAGATATACATTTGCGGGCAAGTACCATGGGTGACGTTAATTCGAACTTTCAATAGTACAGTAATCAATAACACATCAGAACTTAATATCAATAGGGATGTCGAAATATTCAATCAATTCTCGTCCCCGCCCGCCATGTGCTTCAAAACTGCATACGTATCTCGTGATTTCAAGGTTCTGCAACCAGTACACAACAAGGAGTTACGAGTCCCATTTATTCCGGCGCCATTTTGGGCGAGGACGGGCAGGTCCAGGATATAGTCAAAATGTCTCTACCAACCATCGACTATGATGATGTTCATATGCTGTATTTATTAGAGTAACACTCATCTGTCCACATGAAATTAATTTGCCACAATCTAAACATGTCATTTTAATCTTTCCAAAGTTCTTCTAAATATTTGGGACCGTTTCCCTTGCTTCTGATGCTGTCAGTGCCACTTCTTTGATGAATGTACTAGCAGGTCAGGGGTTCTCCTCCAAATCTCTCTTTTATGCAGCACTATAATTAATTGGTGCCACCTCTCCATATGACGATGCATGGTATAGTTACCATAACTATATTTTTTTTCGGTTCCTCTGGAGAGTTCATCGTGGCAGATGAAGCGTGTAACGTACCGGGCATTTACCTTTTTTTGCATGTACAGGAAAGGAAAAAAAAATCGAGCGTCCGAGTTCTAAGGTGTCCCAGGGCCATTTTAGTGGACCAGGCCCAAATCCAAAGAACAGGCCGCCATTTTGAGAGTCCTGTTGCAGCCGCCTGTCGCTGTAGCATCAAGAGCAGCCGAAACTCAGCTGAATGGCAACTGAAACGGTAAAGGGGCGCCCCACTACAGCAGACGAGCCTCCACCTAGGAAGGCCCGTTCACGCCGCCTCCCCCCCACCCTTCGGGCACCCCACGCCGTTATTCGGAGCAGTATTGTAGGATGGCCACACCAGTGCGGCAACTTGCTAGACATCACCTCGGTGGTAACCGAATCTCAGCGCCTTGTGGTGTCTTCTATTCAGAAAACATTGTTATGCTGCCTTCGACCTATTCGCCGCAAGTGCGCACGCAACTCAGCTGCATAGCTTGCTAGACACCACCTCGGTGCTAACCGAATCTCAGCGCCTTGTGGTCTCTTCTATTCCAAAAATATTGTTGCGCTGCCTTTGGCCCCATTCGCACATCGGTCCGCTACTGCCGCCATCTCACAGGCCAACGGGGCGCCCCACGCCGAGTTTCAGCATTGTAGGATGACCACACCAGTACAGCAACTTGCTAGACATCACCTCGGTGCCATCCGGATCTCGGCGCCCCACTGCAGATGAAGTGCCTCTCAACTATGAAACCACCACGGTGACATCCGGATCTTGGCGCCTTGTGCTGGTTCCGGCCTATTCACACATCGGTCCGCTACTGACGCCATCTCACAGGCCAACGGGGCGCCCCACGCCGACTTTCAACATTGTAGGATGGCCACACCAGTGCGGCAACTTACTAGACACCACCTCGGTGCCATCCGGATCTTGGCGCGTTGTGCTGCCTTCGGCCTATGCGCACATCGGTCCGCTACTGACGCCGCCTCACGTGCCAACGTATTTTCTCCGCATTTTATACCCTATGCCGCATAACAGGTCATGTGACTTGTTTATAAAACTTTTCATTGGTTCATTTTACTTTTGGTTTCCTAATGATGGAAGGCTTGATCATATGACCTAAAAACAACACTTTTCATTGGATGAAAACTTTTTTTTTTCCCAAACGATGAAAGCCCCACCTTGTTTCTGGATGTTTCAGACTGAAGCTGGCGTCAGCATGAGAGCACCACCATCTCGTAGCTCCGTCGTGGTCATTCCGCGAGCAATCATGGCAGCCGCTCCCCACCAGAAGCCTACAGGAGTCGGGGGCCCCCAAAACTTTTGATGAATCCTCAAGGCGGAGGGGACGCTTTCGAGAATGGGGTCCAAGACCTAGCAGACAAGCGTCCGATTTCCAAGGTGTCCCAGGGCCATTTCAGTGGACCAGGCCCAAAAAGGAAACAGCCTGCCGCCATTTTGAGAGTCCTGTGACAGCCGCCTATCGCTGCACCGCAAGAGTGGGCGCAACTCAGCTGAATTGCGGCTTTTGACACAGTGGACCAAAAGCGGACGGAATGGCAACTGAAACGGTAAAGGGGCGCCCCACTACAACAGATAAGACTCCACCTGGAGAGGCCCGTTCACGCCGCCTCCCCCGGGGCGCCCCACGCCGTTATTCGGAGCAGCATTGTAGGATACCAAAACCAGTGCGGCAACTTACTGGACATCACCTTGGTGCCATCGTTCTGCTGCCTTGGAACTATTCGCACAACAGTTTGCTACTGATGACCCACCCCCCGCGATGCCCCACGCCAGAAATCTGGACGTTGTGCTGCGTTGGGACTATTCGCACAGCCGACCGCTACTTCGTTGTTTTTCCCTAAAAATGTTTATATGTTATTACTGTTTTTGTTTTCTTGTATATATTTATAAGTTATTAAAGTTTTATAATCTTACTACTTTGTTGGAGTGCTATATATTTTTAATGTGACACATAATTGTAAAAACTTTCATGTACAAAGAGTCATCCCTGGAATCTTCCGCTTCAGGCTCGGTCCCCTCCCCAATCACAATACAGGATGGTTTTCAGATAATAGGAACGCGTCTGCTGTGACGGATCTCATCGAGTGTGGGCCTTGATCTACTATAACTCCTTTGAAGAGGGGTGATTCTTTACAGCTGGGGCCATAAACTACATCTGCAGGGCTAGCTGATACCCTGGGACCGGCCTGGACAATCGGACACAGAGGAAAAGGAGTGTCAGAGGGTGCGGTAGTGAATAGGGCGAAAGGGAGGTGTCGGGCGGGCACAGGGTGTGATTCTCAGGGAAGAGCAGCCCAGATGGGGGGTGGTTTATTACCCATGCATAAGACAGAGAGCGGGGGTGACCACTGCCTGGGGGAGATGCTTGCGAGGGTGGGGAGCCATGCTAAGGATCGACAGCGTGCACAGAGTGGGTCTGGTCAAGGCATCTAAAATGACTGCCGTGCACGACAAAAGTGTGGCATTTGAAAAAAGGCAAGATGGCGCAGACAATGTTTTTCAACACTTCCTGATTTCCTTCGAATCGAACGTTAACAGACGTTGGGGCATATTACCAAAGTTAAGCGATATTTATCCCTAACGATGCTTAGCAATGATTTTTTTACCGCTAAGCATCGTCAGAAATTATCGCAGATAAACCTTGCTATTATCAAGGTTTATCGCAAATACGATAAAAAACGACCGCAATGCATGAATATCGCTGAAAACTCAGCGATATTCATGCATTACCGAGCTAATGCTCTTAGCCATGTTATCCACCTCCCATTGGATAACATGGCTAAGAACTGCTCAGGGCAGGTGCTAGCTTTTGGAGATATTCGCGCTTATCGCGAATATTTCCAAAAGTTGATAATAGGAGATAGCGATGTTAGCGACTGTTTCCAGTCGCTAACATCTTGGCATGCCCACTTTGCATGTCATTAGTGATAAATATCACTCACATGCAAAGTGGGGCCCAAGATGGTCGCTATCTCCTACTAGCCGTCGCTAACTGGTGTTAGCAACAGCTAGGTAATACAGATATAATTTTATCTCCGCGAAGCGGAGCGCTGTTACAGATATATATCTTGTTTTTGAACGTTAATTTCTCAAAATCCACTGAAGCACATATATTGAGACCTAGCAAAGGCACATCGAGCTACCAGTCCCTACAATTTTGCCAAGTTTCGTGCAAATCCATTCAGCCGTTCGATTATTATTATTATTTATTTTTTTTGCCCCGCGGGGCCCTTTTAAAACCTCCACATCAAACCTAAGAGGTCAAGGAGGATCTACTATGCCCCCTTATGGTCATTTGCCCCTTCGCTTTGGCCTCCTCTTGTCTCTCGATCCTACCGAGAGACAAGATGGCGGCCGCTACGGACTGTTTGCAATGTTTACAGACGCCGGAGAACCAATCAGCTTCGCAAACCTCCGTTACACGAAGCGGAGCGCTGTTACAGATATATATCTTTTTTTGAACGTTAATTTCTCAAAATCCACTGGAGCACATATATTGAGACCTAGCAAAGGCACATCGGGCTACCAGTCCCTAATATTTTACCAAGTTTCGTGCAAATCCATTCAGCCGTTCGATTATTATTATTATTATTTTTTTTTTGCCCCGCGGGGCCCTTTTAAAACCTCCACATCAAACCTAGGGGGTCAGCGAGGATCTACTATGCCCCCTTATGGTCATTTGCCCCTTCGCTTTGGCCTCCTCTTGTCTCTCGATCCTACCGAGAGACAAGATGGCGGCCGCTACGGACTGTTTGCAATGTTTACAGACGCCGGAGAACCAATCAGCTTCGCAAACCTCCGTTACGCGAAGCGGAGCGCTGTTACAGATATATATCTTTTTTTGAACGTTAATTTCTCAAAATCCACTGGAGCACATATATTGAGACCTAGCAAAGGCACATCGGGCTACCAGTCCCTAATATTTTACCAAGTTTCGTGCAAATCCATTCAGCCGTTCGATTATTATTATTATTATTTTTTTTTGCCCCACGGGGCCCTTTTAAAACCTCCACATCAAACCTAGGGGGTCAGCGAGGATCTACTATGCCCCCTTATGGTCATTTGCCCCTTCGCTTTGGCCTCCTCTTGTCTCTCGATCCTACCGAGAGACAAGATGGCGGCCGCTACGGACTGTTTGGAATGTTCACAGACGCCGGAGAACCAATCAGCTTCGCTTCACAAAGCTCCGTACCGCGAAAAGTCCGCGAACCGGAGCGCTGCCCGGTCCGCTGTTACAGATATATATCTTTTTTTGAACGTTAATTTCTCAAAATCCACTGGAGCACATATATTGAGACCTAGCAAAGGCACATCGGGCTACCAGTCCCTACAATTTTGCCAAGTTTCGTGCAAATTCATTCAGCCGTTCGGGCTAAAAGTGAGGCCAACCGCCCTATGGAAAACTCAATGTTAAAAACACGTTTTGGGACCCCCCTTTTTTCTCGGCCCCCCCTTGACGAACCCCCCCCAAATTTTCAAGGGCTGCTCAGAAACAAAATGTGCCATTTTCCAGAAAATTTCAGCCAATTCCGTCCACAAACGCCAAAGTTATTAGACATAGAATTTTCAAAAATCCCATAGAGAAAAAATCCTAACTATATATACCTACTGGCGACCGCCAGTAGGTAATATATATATATATATATATATATATGTATATATATATATCCTGCATGCTGGTCACCCGCCAGCATGCAGGCGCTGGCTGGTGACCGCCCACTCGGTCTGGAGCGAGGAGTTATACCTGCGAAACTCTGGTCAGTGCACAAAAATGCTACTCGTCGCCCCCCCTGTGCTGGATACCCACTGGAGGTGATTTGCGCATTGGGGAGAGAGGAGGCAGAATTTATTTTGTCTGTTTAAGGGGGACAAAGCTTTGGTTTTAGTTGCTGTACGGCTGCAGTGGCGAGGAAACACCGACCAACACAGTTTGGAGACATCACTGGATGTATTGAAGTCCCGTCACTGCAATGGGCTTTACCGGTAGACTTCATCGCCCAGCATGCAGTGCAGCAATAATAGCACGAGGTGCCTTGCAACTGTGAGGCATCACAGTGCTCAGAGATCACATGACGAGGAGTGGTCATCTATTTAACAGCAGTATAACGGACCCCTGGTTACACCAAGGACACTGAAATGGGCACTGATGAGGACAATCGAAGTCCGAAACGCGTCTGCCTTAGCGTTTCAAGGACCTTTTTGAATTGCCAGTGCATTAAGATCTAATAAAGCCGAGTTCTGACCCCCGGAGCTGTGTCACACTCTTTTCTGTGAGGGAGAGAGACTGGATGGGATATATATATATATATATATATATATATATATATATATATATATATATATATATTCCGCACACCCCTTCACAAGGAAGGATTAAGTACGCACTCACAAGGTTATGCTTTTCCCAAGTTTTCAGTTTATTTTTGCGATTTCCATCATCTCAGCACAGAAAACCGACGCGTTTCGCTGCACACACGCAGCTTGCTCACGGTTAATCATTAGATATTTTCGAGCCCCTCCTATTTCTTCAAGGGAACCGCCAAAACAAATCATACTCAATACCTCACTTCCTGTGTCATGAGTCGGAAGTGACCTGGGAGTTGTAGTCTTTTGCCCATATTTCAACTACAAATTGGGGTTATTATCGTCATAGATGCATTTATACTGTTTTGTTAAACATTACAAACACTTCATTCATTCCTGTCGTGGCTTATTTACACAGTGTTCAAAAATTCATCAGTAAACGTTTACTGATGAATTTTTGAACACTGTGTAAATAAGCCACTATAGGATGATTTGTGATAAGAGACAATTGCAAAGATATAGAATATCATCAACATATGTCTTTAAAATCGGTTTTGTAAATATCGACAGGAATGAATGAAGTGTTTGTAATGTTTAACAAAACAGTGTAAATGCTGTAGAGATAGGAGGGGCTCGAAAATATCTGAAGGGGTGTGCAGAATAATTGAAGGCTGGGCTCGGCTAAGAAGTACCGCACCGAAGATAGAAGCGCCAGGGGTCTTGCGAAACTTGGAGCCATTCTGGAATATATATATATATATATATATATATATATATATATATATATATATATATATATATATATATATATATATATATATATATATCCAACAACTCAGGCGCACAAAAAGGAAACCCACCGGAAGATTGATAAAGTGTCTTTCTTTTATTCAGACAACTTGCCAGCAGTCATCTTGCTCGAGAAACTGACATCTCTGATTGAAGCCAGACGCGTTTCAGGATCTTTGCATCCTTTCATCAGTGGCAGCAGAAAGAAATGAAAAGTTCGCCCTACACACGGACCGTTTACATTCCAAACACCTGCCATGGTAGGCGTGGCGCTCCTGCAGCCTCATGGTGCTTGTAGATCGTGTGCCGATTTTCCCCAGTGGGTGCGCTTTTCAAACTTTCATTAATGCAAGATAAAAACTAAGGTGGGTTGATGCCTTATTTTCAGAGCAGTGGCTGCCCTGCTTTGCAGAAGTCCAAACACACTTGTGCAAGCTCCTACCCTGAAAAGGAACTTGCACTCTTCCTCCCAGTAGTTCCAGCCTCACCTGAAGCCAGAATGGGCCCGCCTCACAGCAGTGGGGTTTCCTCACGGCTGTGCAAGCCGTATAAATCCAACAACTCAGGCGCACAAAAAGGAAACCCACCGGAAGATTGATAAAGTGTCTTTCTTTTATTCAGACAACTTGCCAGCAGTCATCTTGCTCGAGAAACTGACATCTCTGATTGAAGCCAGACGCGTTTCAGGATCTTTGCATCCTTTCATCAGTGGCAGCAGAAAGAAATGAAAAGTTCGCTCTGCACACGGACTGTTTATATTCCAAACACCTGCCATGGTAGGCGTGGCGCTCCTGCAGCCTCATGGTGCTTGTAGATCGTGTGCCGATTTTCCCCAGTGGGTGCGCTTTTCAAACTTTCATTAATGCAAAATAAAAACTAAGGTGGGTTGATGCCTTATTTTCAGAGCAGTGGCTGCCCTGCTTTGCAGAAGTCCAAACACACTTGTGCAAGCTCCTACCCTGAAAAGGAACTTGCACTCTTCCTCCCAGTAGTTCCAGCCTCACCTGAAGCCAGAATGGGCCCGCCTCACAGCAGTGGGGTTTCCTCACGGCTGTGCAAGCTGTATAAATCCAACAACTCAGGCGCACAAAAAGGAAACCCACCGGAAGATTGATAAAGTGTCTTTCTTTTATTCAGACAACTTGCCAGCAGTCATCTTGCTCGAGAAACTGACATCTCTGATTGAAGCCAGACGCGTTTCAGGATCTTTGCATCCTTTCATCAGTGGCAGCAGAAAGAAATGAAAAGTTCGCTCTGCACACGGACAGTTTATATTCCAAACACCTGCCATGGTAGGCGTGGCGCTCCTGCAGCCTCATGGTGCTTGTAGATCGTGTGCCGATTTTCCCCAGTGGGTGCGCTTTTCAAACTTTCATTAATGCAAAATAAAAACTAAGGTGGGTTGATGCCTTATTTTGAGAGCAGTGGCTGCCCTGCTTTGCAGAAGTCCAAACACACTTGTGCAAGCTCCTACCGTGAAAAGGAACTTGCACTCTTCCTCCCAGTAGTTCCAGCATCACCTGAAGCCAGAATGGGCCCGCCTCACAGCAGTGGGGTTTCCTCACGGCTGTGCAAGCCGTATAAATCCAACAACTCAGGCGCACACAAAGGAAACCCACCGGAAGATTGATAAAGTGTCTTTCTTTTATTCAGACAACTTGCCAGCAGTCATCTTGCTCGAGAAACTGACATCTCTGATTGAAGCCAGACGTGTTTCAGGATCTTTGCATCCTTTCATCAGTGGCAGCAGAAAGAAATGAAAAGTTCGCTCTGCAAACAATCAGCAAAACTATGTTACCTAATTTAAATATTAAAATAAACATATGAAATTGTTTTATTTAACATTGGTCAATATAGAAATAATATACATATATGTTCCCCAAAAAAATAATATTTAAACAATTAAAAAATTACAAAAGTAATAGCAACAGAAACAAAAAAAATATTTTAAAGTGTGAATATAAAGAATAATTAAATAAAGCAATATGATGAATGCCAAAAAATAAATAAATAAAATTTTTGAACACAAGACTACACAGTTAAAATATATATATATATATATATATATATATATATATATATATATATATATATATATATATATATATATATATATATATATATATATTTTAACTGTGTAGTCTTGTGTTCAAAAATTTATATATATATATTACAAACACGCTCAAAACTGGAGGGCGCTTCCACGGAATCCTGAACGCCGCTGCAGCAAGGAACACGAGACCCAGAAGTTCAGGTGAGAAGATTCTTTAATCGGCACCTTCGTCAAGCATAACGTTTCAGCCTCCGAAAGGCCTTGGTCACATGACACACAGAGAGCGCGATCAGAATTTAAAGTGCTAGTGCTGTAAATCCACAACATTTCATTGGACACCGCTTAGTCTTCAAAAATACTATCGAAGACAGACTGAAACACCATTGTAAATCACAGGATAATCCCAAAAGATTAATTTGTCAAAGTGACTTGTGCTTTTACATTGTGAAACAAAATATCCATATCATGACATGATTTTAAGATATAATGAACTGTTACTTGGAGTCGCAAAAAATGCTTTTAACTGGTTAATCCACATTGCAATAAAAAAAAACAAGGACAGAAAATACTGTTGATACACTTGCCATGATTAATTTCACATAAATCAATTGACACATTGATTACTGTATAAATACAATAAGACAAGTGAAAAAATTAATTGATCAACTGTTCAATATAAGGACAAGTGTACCCAAAAAGATCACATACGCAGTGTCCACCTACTCGCGTGCAAATGTAAATAATAAAACAGTAAATGTGTGAACATATATATCAAGAATTATATATATATGTGTATTAAAATAGATTTCTCAGTTATTACTTAGGCTGATCCCAACCTATGCAAAGATGTTGTTCGTTAGCTTTCCTTCCAGAACCGAATGTTTACACAGGCCAACTAGAATCTTCAATGTTGTCTGCTGAGCAATTATATATCTCAAGTGCATCAAATCTATAAGGGAGATAACATGTTGACCAATAAACAGGTACACTAAGATGTTTGCAGAAATAAAGTGTTAAATCAAATATCACTACTTCTGTGTGTCATTGGTTTTTAGAGACACGTGTACAGATCTTCAGTCGAATTTAATCCCCAAGGGGATTTGCTGTTCAACTCAATGATGTATTTAGTCTCTAGCGCTCTGAGGATGCCCTCTCTATCTCCACCTCTTCTCAGTGGACCTACTGCATCAATTGCAAAGTACCTAAGGAGTGCACTGTTGTTATTGTGACTCTCCTTGAAGTGCCTAGCAACCGGGTACGTGGCATCATTCGTGTTGATGGCTCTGATGTGCTGGAGCACCCTCTTGTGGACCTGCAGTTTGGTACTCCCCACATATCGCAGGCCACATGGGCACTCCAGCACATATACCACATACTCACTTTTGCAAGTTAGCTGCTTTAAGATTTTACGGGGCGTGTCTGAGAACGGAACAGTGTATTCTGTTTTGCTCACACCATGCAAACAAGCTTTGCAGCTGGAGCATTTCCTGAAGCCCTTGCTTTCTGACAGCCAATTTTATATATATATATATATATATATATATATATATATATGTATATATATATATATATATATATATATATATATATATATGTTGTTGAAAATGAAGTGTGACAGTTTGGCCTCTCATTCTGCCCCACTAGCATATTTTACTACTCTCTGGAAAGAATTGATTTATATCATTTTACAAGAAAGTTGCGATTACACAAATGGCATTCCAGGGACAATACTGCTGGGGTTCCGGCAGTTGAATCCATTAATGAAGTGGAGACTCTCATTGCTTTGAAAGAACTTGAACGGGATAATGTGGCATTACCACCGATTGATGCCTAATCTTTGGGTTACTATGTACATTTAAGTTGCCCTAATGATTCCAAGTCAAAATCTACATTTAACCCTGTGTTACCTTCTAGTGGTATTGACACATTTGAAACATTAATGATCAATGATTTTAAGAAATTGGTGAAAAAGAAACTGTGGCCTTATGACAACTTAACACAAAAACAGAGAGAAGCAGTAAAATCCCTCCAAGTAGATTGTAATATAGTGATCCAGCAATCGGAAAAAGGGGGTAACATTGTCATTTTAAATGTAGAAGACTATATACAGGAAGGTTTGAGACAACTTAGTCATCAAGATTATTATGAGCAAGTCCCCAAATCTAGAATAGATTAGTCAAATTCTACCTACTACGGTATGTTAAAAAATTGGCATACCAGTTGGCATCCTGGAGTGGGATGAGTATGCATTTTTTGTTGAATCGGAATCCCAAAGTGGCCATCCTTTATTTGTTACCCAAATTACATAAGGACCCGGCTAGACCACCAGGGAGACCCATCGTGTCTTCGATGGGGTCACTCTTGGAAAAAAACGTCGAAGTATATTGACTATTTTTTACGTCCATATGTAGAGTCTTTACCCTCTTACCCTCGTACCTGCAAGATAGCAGAGACTTTTGTAAAAAGATTAGGGATGTCACGTGGCAGGAAGGCTTTCTTCTGATCACCCTGGATGTGTGCAGCCTGTACACCTCGATCAGGCATGACGATGGTGTGTAGGCATGCGCGCATTACATGAAATCATGTTCTATCTCATTTTAAAAACATAATGAGCTAATTCTCCAAATGATCAAATATTGTCTTGAAAGCAACTTTTTTATCTTTATTGGCTTATTGTATAGACGGAAACAGGGTACGGCTATGGGCACCTGTTTTGCTCCCAGTTTTGCCAACCTTTTTATGGGGAGGTGGGAGCAGCAGGTGCCCATGGTTTATGATCAATGTACCGGTACATTGATGATTTGTTCATCATTTGGGGTGGTAGTCAGGAACAGGCCATGGAATTTATTACCATCTTGAATACAAATGATGTTAACTTGAAATTTGATCGAAAAGTAAGTGCTACGAATGTTGACTTTCTAGACTTACAAATCAGGGTAGTGGACAATAAATTGATCTGCAGTCTGTATCGAAAGGAGACATCCAACTACCCTGATTCGTAGCATCCCTTACGGAGAATTTCTTCGAGACCGAAGAAATTGTAATGCTGAAGAGGATTTTGAAACAGAATGTGAATGCATTACTAAATGATTTTTAGAGAGGGGCTATAACCTAGATTCTATTCAATCTTCTTGTTCAAGAGCAGCTAAATTTAAACAAGATGAGTTATTGGTCCCCTTAGAGTCTGAGCAAGAACCTAATACTATCAGGTATATTACTACTTTTAATTCCACCTCGCTAGCAGTATGTAAATGTCTCATAAAACATTGGAAGACCTTGAGGACAGAATCCGCTGTAGAGGATGCAGTCGGTATTTATCTGAACATTACCTACAGGAAAGGCAATTCTTTAAAAGAAAAGCTTTGCAGCAATGATGTGACAAAAGCAAAAAATGATGGTTCTGATATTCGTTTTGTTTTTACTTGTATGTCCTGTAAAGCATGCAGGTACAGCTGCAATGTGAAAAAGGTTTATTACCCTGTTTTTGATACAGAGAAGCCAATTGAGAAACATCTGACATGCCTTTCGGATCACTGCATCTATGTCCTCATGTGCCCATGTGCTAAGAAGTAACCCCTAGATTCATCAAAGTCCCGTTTTGAGAGTCTGTAATAGCGATTATTAAGGAATCGCTATTACAGACTCGCAAAACGGGATTCATGTACAAATCTCAATTTTTTTTGCGAGCCCTACAGCTTCCTTATTTGCGATTAGCTAATTGCTAATCGCAAATAAGGAATAACCCCCCATTCATCCCTATGGGCCTAAAGGCCCATAGGAATGAATGGGAAGACATATCAATGTGCGAATCGCTATTAGCGATTCGCGTTTTGAGTTTGCGATTTCAAGGCTGCAGGGGTGTCAAATAGAGATTCCTTAAATGCAATTCCTCGCACAATTGCGAATTCTATAATAGCGATTATTGCATTTGGGATGATGAATCCCAAATGCAATAATTGCTCTCGCAAAGGGCCAGATTCTCAGAATCTGGCCCTTTGTGAGACGATTTTCTTTTCATGAATCTGGCCAACAGTTCCTAGGTGGGAGTCTAGCTCTACCAGTAGGTCAGGTTAGTGGGAGTGCTCCTTTTAGAGGCAAGGGCCCTTGCATACCCTGAGGGGTGTCATGTTTCATCATTGGGCAGCTCCTCCTTGGACCTGTGCTGCAATGCCCAACGGGCCCCTCAGGTGGGCTCTTTGCTGTACTTCTTTTCTTTTTGCCAATGTGAAGAGTGAGGTGGGGTGGCTGACTAGATGTGAGTAGAATGGGAAAGAAATGGGCAATTCAAATGACTAAGGGGATCCAAAGGCAAATTTAGGGGCCGATTACGCTGGCGCATCCTGTATTTTAACATTGCGGCAGGTGGCAGCACCCACTACAATGTTAAAAACATGTTTTGCATATGCATGTACAACGTGACAGGCACCGCGCAGCACCTGCCACCTTGTACATGAATATGTAGGGGGGTACCATAGGTACCCCTCACTTGCAGCATAACACCCCCCCACTTCCTGGGTGCCCGTAACGCACCCCCAAAGGCATTCTCCGCCTGTCTTTTTGCAGCAGCAACGCAACAGCTGAAGTGCTGGAATCCCTTGATCCCAAAACTCTTTATCCTGTATTAGTGATTATGTACGATTGATGGTTCTACCCCTGTAACGGTGTCATATGTTATTCACCTGATGCTTGCTTGGTATTCTTTCGTTTGTTTTTCATTTAATAAAAAGATATTATAAAACAAAATTTTAAAACGACCATGTCCGGCTTACATCACATGGATGTATTGTATACCTTCTGGGGACAGACCCAAACTGAGTGGAAAGGGGGCCCTAATCGGGCCAGTAAGGGCGGATGCTATTTAGTGTACAAACAGTCAGTAGTCGGTGCGGGGAACGGACCTGGGGGTAGGTCAGTGATCCCCAGAAGGTATACTATATATTGAGAGGAACCACGATGATTCCACCAGTGAAGTCTCTGCTCCAGAGAAAGCCTGGCGGTGTCAAATGGGAAAACAAATAAACGACTGCCACACTGCTGGAAATCTCCAATCCAATGTGCCAGGGCCATTTGTTTCAATAACAAAGTCTTGCTTTGGAAGGTTGTTTGAAGAACAACAAACTTTACTGTGTGGTGTATTGAACATGGTGCCTGCACAGCAAAGCTTCAGTGTCTTCAGCGGGACCACCATGGCAGCAGCTCTTGTGAAAGTGCCTCGACCTTCCTGGTGGAGAACTCTAAATATGGCAGGCTGTAGTCTGCAGTGCAGCAGAGTACACTTGTCCACTGACCTGCTGGAATGAAGTACAGCCTGCCAAACTCCATTGAAGCCCCAAATGTTTCAAGGTAAATGCAATAAAGTCTCAGAATAAATGGTTCTCTAGCACACCGAAACATCTCAAATTGAAAGAACGTAAGGTAGAAAGGACCTAGTATTCATTTATAGTTGTGAGAGCTGGAAAATTATATGACTCTGCCTTGCACAGCTACAAAGAACATATCAAGAGAGCAAATATATATCACATTAATCTGCATATTGCTGAGGCCAGTAACCAAGCTAAGGAACTGTTCAAGGTTCTAGCAGATTTCAATTTTCCTTTGACCACACAAGTCAGTCAGTCAGTCAAAATTAACTTTATTTGGTTTGTCACAACCATAAAGTCTACATATACAAATTTCAATTTAGTAGAAAAAGGATAAAATTCATTTTCTTTAAAAGTATTTTTTCGGTTCTTTAAAAAGTAAAACATTATTGTCCAGTCCCCTCTTTTAAGTTGATTCGGCTTTTAAAAACAAAGTCTCTACTTTCTTCATAAATTTCACCCCGCAGCATATTAAAATGTTCGAACCTGCTCCCATCCAGCTGGTGACAGCCTGCCTCCAGGTGCGGATCTGCAGGGCATTTAGGACTGGTTTCAACAAAGTTCTTCTCTCATCTTTTATTGACACGCACGTACACAGTAGATGGCATAAGGTTTCCGTATGGTACCCGCATAGTCTACATCTTGACTTTTGGTGTGTGTTTTTCCATGATGGAATCAAATCTTTAGAAGAATGGTCGCCCAGTCTAAAAGCCATGAATTTCATTTTTAAAGATAACCGAAAGTGTGCCACGAGGTAAGGTTGCGGCTTTAATCGTTTATATGAATTTAGTACAGTCCATGCGTGTCGACGTTTGGCCAAAGTCTTTTTGTCTTCTATCAAGGATAGAACTTTTGTGTTTAGTTTGCAGATCTTTTTAAAGGATGCATCTTCCAGTTGGCTATTCCAGATTTCCTCTATTTTTAGGGTTTCTAAGGTTGTGCGCAGGTCGTCTCCCCAAGAACTGGGCTCTTGTTGATCATATTGTTTTTTAATTTCAAGCCAACATAGGTTATTTAGTGATCCTAATTCTGCAGCTCTAAGCTTCCAGCACCATTTTGCTAAGACCGCTTTCCTTTGATATGTTTGATTTTGCAGGCCGAATTCCAATCTTATTTGTGCTGGAGCTGATCCTTTATAAAGATTGAACACGGATTTATATATTTTTGTCTGGAGTGTGTTTAAAATGTCAATTTCTTTCCCGTGCCATATTTCTAGCCCATATGAGCGAGATGGTAATACTTGGGCTGCCATTTCTTTTAGGAGATGGTCATATGACGGGCATTGAAGTTTCCTTTGTAGTATTCTGTAGGCGAAACTTAGTGATTGTGCTTTAGCAATGATGTTTCTTTTTTGATGTAATATGGACATGTTTTTACTTAGTGTAACCCCTAAGTATTTATATGTTGTTGTTTCCTCGATATGTTTGTCCTTTGTGTGCCATTTAAATAATCGTCCACTTGAGCCCGCCAATCTCACCACTTTCGTTTTTTTGATGTTTAATTCCAGATCTTCACAGTCAAAGTACTCTGTTAATTTGGATATTATCCTTTGAAGACCTATCGGCGTTTGACTTAAAACCACAATGTCGTCTGCATATTGTAAAAACTGGATGCATTCGTTAGCCAATTTTGGTGGGTGTCCGTTCACATTCTGCAGATGCCTTTCTAAATCTGCCAGATATATGTTAAAAAGGCTTGGAGAGAGCACGCAGCCCTGTTTGAGGCCGTTTCTTATTTTTAATTCTGCGGATGTTCGTCTCCCATTTCCAAGCTTTACTTTGCCCACGTTCCGCTATATAAAGCGATTATAATGTCAATTAAAGTCGGCGGGAGACCCCATGTTTCAAGTTTTTTCCATAGGCGGTCTCTTGGAACTCGGTCAAAAGCGGATTTCAAATCTATATAGCAGGCTAGTAGTCCGGTCTTCTTTTTACCTGCTCCTTCAATTAGCAGTGCCAGTGCCAGTGCCGAAAGATTAGTTGTGCAACCCGTGCCTTCCATAAAGCCCATTTGAAATGTTGGTACTATTTTATTTTTATTTATCCATTGTCGAAGGTAAATCAATATGCAAGATGCGAAGAGCTTTGCCTCTACATCGATTAGGGCTATCCATCTGTGATTCCCGGGTTCCATTCTACACCCGTTTTTGTATATTGGGTGGAAGATGTTACCCTGCCAGGACTGCGGTATCTTTTTTTCCATATATAGATGATTGAATAACGGCGTCAGATATTTTGCCCAAAAATCGGGATCGTATTTGAATAGAGCGTTTGGAAGCCCATTGGGGCCTGCTGCTCCTTCCGCTTTCAGTTTTTTTATCAAGGCGGTTGTTTGTTTGACTGTTGTCAGAAGAGATGGTTCTTCTAGGTCAATACTTTTATGCTGATCATCTTTTCCATATCCGGTTTCTGCATCTCTCTGAACCATTCCTTTTTTAAAGTCTTTATTTATTTCTTTGTGGGGTCGGTTCCTGTGTGTGTTATACAGGTTTTCATATAATGAACCCATGTTGTTTCACTAATACCGATGTTATGCTGTCCACCCGTTCCTTTCGATAATTTATTAATTATATTCCAGAATTCACTGCTATTTGGTAGTTTGCTCGTCCGTAGCAGATCTTCCCAAATAGTCTCCATGTGCTATCTTTTCGCTTTTCTGCATTCCTCTTTATATTCTTTTCTCATTTTTTGTATTTCGTTATTGTCTACTTTTTTTCCAAACCTCTGGTCTGCACACAAACTTCTGCTTCCACCTCCAATCGCTATTCCTTAGTTATGGTTTGGCCCAGTTGCTTTCAGGTACGATATATGCAGATCATAAATATAAATAAATATAACTGCAAGAAACAGAAACTGGAAGGTGGATTATTTGTTCCTATATGTAATATTCCACTGTTTGGTATTGATCTAGTCCATGATGTCCTATATTTTCCTGAACTTGAATCCTCCATTGGTCAAGGTACTGCTCATGATTCTGGATTCCACATTGTGAAAAGTAAACCCCTGACCAGCTTCGATGGGGCCATTTCCTAAACCACTGACCAAAATGAAGAGACCTAGAGATCAAGCTGAATCCACTTTCTGTGGAACTATCAGCGAAAAATAAGGTTACAGCCCTAGCCATAACCAGTGTTTTCATCTTGAATGAATGAAGCAGATTTTTCATACCTTAAATCTGATCTACACATTCAGGCAGCAAACACCTTTGATTACACTAATTTTACTCCTTACCTTCCCTATTAAATTCAAATCAGATGGTCTTTTATAGGCTGCTAAAAGTGGTTGAGGGAGGAAAACAATTAAAGGTTATACTTTCCATTTAGTCATGCTTTTAAAGGACCACAGATTCCAAATTTCAGTTTTGTGTATTTATTATAAGGCCAAACATAATTGAATATAAACACACCTCAATATCAGAGTATATAGGTACATAAAAATCAATACAGAGCCGAGTCTACGAATATAATTCATTCGGCACAAAAGGCATAATATGATGAACTCCAAAATCAAAATGCAACAAAGTATAGAAGCTGAGTCCAATTCACTTTTTATTAGAGAAGAAAACAAAGATGTCTTTCCCTACTCTGCTCTATGTGAACATCCTACCTATTTCCCCGATATCCTATCCCAAAGGTGTCAGCACGTGTTGACTTCCTAAGAAGTACTCACATCAAATGGGTCTGATAGCTTAAAGCTATGGAGCTCATTCTAAGAAGCTCCTTCTTCTCCGAAATAAGCAGAAGTCTCTCGAATATGTCCCTGCACATCATACAAAAAGACAATGTTCAACCCACAATACGTGACAAGGTAATATTTTCCATTTGCAACAACTTTCAGTAGGTTTCCACGGAAGCTTTAATTAAATTGGTTCTTCTTCCAGTGGCCTTGGTTTTCAGATAGGTCAGACACGAAAGGCGTCCTCCCTTTTCGCCTTCCAGCTTTCTTCAAAGACATTTCGGACATCTTCTTAAATCTAAGAATAACGAGGTCGAATTCTTGCACCTGCAGTAGGATGAGAACACACTGTGTTCAAGCACAAAATGATTAATTTAATTATAATTTTTGAGCAACCAAGGAGAAACAAAATTCAAAACAACCTGTGGCTTGGGCCTAGAATGCAGGCAACTTACACTAAACACAAAGTACATTGAACTATTATAATTTCATCCTGCACAGTATACATACAGGATTATACATTTTTTTAATACATACAAAGTACTCCTTAAATGTGTACACTACATTTCAATGCTGCTATAACTTTGAATAAATGCATCTTAATAATCATGAAACACTGCAAATGGCAAAAATACATGTGAGTGCGTTTAAACCATGAGTATAGTGCACCCATACATTTAAGAGTGCTGTAAGCGCTCTATCGCCTTCGTCATCGTTTATATCTCGATAACAGTGTTTAACTTGGTCTTCTCAAACGCCTCAGTTTGTGCCATCAACAGGTAAAAAAATGCCACTGAAATAATTCCTACTTTGACTTGTAAAATTCGGCTGTCATGGCATATTAGCTAAGCTTCCTTGTCTGCCTTTGTCCCAAGAGATCCTATTTAAGTCTCTGCATTGTTCCTTGCGTTGTTCCTTCCTTATTGGCATACAACTTCAAGCTCCTTCAGATTTCACAGGCTCTGTGCCCAGAACACTCTTTCATGCTTTTCGACTCTAAAAATTAGGGAAAGCTTGTTCACTGCTCTCGAAATTACATTGGCTCCTTATTAGGCAGCGAGCAGTTTTCAAGGGCCTTTGCATTGCCCATAAGGCCATCTATGGTCAGGCCCCCTCTTACATCAATGACCGCCTGATGAGTTACATCCCTGCTTGGACTCTTTGCTCCTCTGTAGCCTGCCGCCTGGTCACCCCACGCTTTCATGCTTCTCTTAAAGGGGGCAGAGCTTTTTCCACCTTGATACCACAGCTCTAGAACAACTTACCTGAAAATGTGCGCAAGGAACCAGTCCTCCTTCCGTTTAGGAAAAAACTCAAGACTATCTTGTTTGTGGAGACACTGACTACAAAATAATTTGTTCACACTAGCTTACAAGCATTGTCTGTTGTAAAATTCCCCCCTAGAAGCGCGAAGAGACCTGATGGTGAACCAGCGCTATACAAAAGCTAATTAACATAACATTAACATAACATAACCTTTCATGCAGTAGCATTCAAGGGGCCGAATGACCTGCCTTGCAGCTTAGACCAACTTGAAATCTCTTAACCTTTCTGGAGCTTCTAAGAGTATTCCTACTTCAATCTGTGTTAGTATCATAGGGGATCAAGCATTGGTAATGCCATTAGGTATGAGTTTACTGGTTTAATGGATGTACCATTAGGGTGGGATACATGTGATGGACCCAGCAGGAGGGAAAGGGGAGGGATACAGTTTTCAAGTACACCGGCATGCAGTTCAATGCAAGCACAGAAGAGGAGGCAGAAGAATACACTTAATCAACCAATAGCATTAGGCGAAAGATGTATACTCCACTGACCTGTGCCAAGACTATCAAAGTATCAAGCCAATGGCATAAAAAGGCTGGTCAAAGAAAGCCAGTGGTTGAAATGAAAGGACCAAAAGCATGTATCTACATGGCAACTTTTGAGGAGAATGTTATTCAATCTGCACTCAATCCCTACCGTGATAATATCACCCTGTGGCGCAGGTATATCGACGACATCCTGGTCTTTTGGAAGGGTGATCGCGGAACCTGTGAGGCCTTCTGCAGTTGGATCAATCTCCAAAATCAATATCTTAAGTTCACGGAAACAATGTCTACCACTACCATCCCTTTCCTGGACTTATGCATCAACCTCAATCCCACTAGTCTGAGCACGACTCTTTTTCGCAAAACAACTGACAGGAACAGTCTTTTACTGTTCCAGAGCCATCACCCACGGGCCCTGAGAGATAACCTTCCCTTCAGCCAATTCCTCAGGATCAGGAGGAATTGCACAGATACAGCAGATTTCCAAAGGGAAGCCACTCTGCTTCAACACAAACTACAGGACAGAGGTTATCCTACCAGACTAGTAAATCAGTCACGTAAAAGAGCCCTGAATAACCCAAGAGTGAACCTATTGGAAGAACATCCTAAAGCCCAGGATGAGTTGATAACATGTGTCACCTCCTTCACCCCGAACTCTACATTTCTAAAGAAAACAATAAATAAACATTGGCCAATAGTCAACTCTGGTGGGCTAGGAATTCCCAACCCCAGATTCGCTTTTAAAAGAACTGCAAATCTCAAGGATGCCCTAATACACACACGCCCAAGACAAAACACTGTCAATAACCAAAGGAGGCTGTGGGACCTCCCCCCAGTGGTTGGTCATTTCCCCTGTGGCGGTTGTGCGGCATGCCCCCAGACATCCCAAAGTAAAGAAGTAAGAATTACTGACACTTTTGTGTGGCAACTACGCAAGCACACTAACTGCAATGGCACCAAGTGTATCTACATGATTACGTGTCCTTGTGGCAAAAATTACATAGGAATTACCATGAGGCACATTAAAGTGAGGATTCTAGAACACAAGAGCAACATCAGGTGCTCTAAAACACATACCAAACTATACGAGCATTTCTTTCAAAACAAACACCCAGCAGACTGCCTCACTTGGGTGGTCTTAGAAGCCCATCCAGCCATTTCCAAGCAAGCCCTGTTCAGGATTGAACAAAGATGGGTCCATCGTCTCCGATTGGATCTGGTTGGGTTAAATGACTCTGTCCCTTGGGTGTCATTAGGCATGTGATCTAGCCATCCATATACTGGTGCGAAGTACAACCCATGCAAAGTTATGCCTTAGTTTGAAATTCCCGAATCATGACACTCCTGGCAAACACATATGCGGGTTTTGACATTGTGACGCTTGTTCCCCCAACTATCCAGCTCAAAAGGGGTAACTGCTAAACTTCCATCTTCCCCTCCTTGATTTTCCATTATCCTGTACCTCTCTAAGATGGCCGCCACAGTTATCAGACCACTCCGTGGTCAGGCTCCCTCTACCGCAACACATGCGTAGTCATGGGTGGGGGCGGGACCACAATGGCGTGTGACGCCTAAGCAGGCAGCGTCTGAGGCACTTAAATAATGCCCGCGCACAAAGTCAATCACCAGCTGCTCTGCGTCTTCAACCTGACGCTGCTCGTGGGGTAGGTGCATCGGCTTGGACTGCTGCCGCCGAAGGTGAGAGTTTCATAAAACAGCCGCCCCTGTCCGCCGACCTTCGACCAGGTAAGCTCTGCTGTGCCTTCTCTGTCGGACCCTCGAGTGTGTGGGTCTGTGGATCGCCGCTTCTCGCTGCACTGCGGTGCAGCTCGCGGTCCTGGTGAGCGGGTGGGCGCGGCCGCCGGGCTCGGCTGCCCTGCCGGTCCGCGCTGGGTCCCGGATGTTCTATCTGGGGCGCTGTGCGGTCACGGTGGGCGTTGGGCTCGGGGCTTGCCCCCGCCTCGCAATCGGTGCTGCCCTGGCCGAGTGAGGCAGTTGGGGTCAGACCGGAATGACTCTAGTGCCCGGGATACGAAGGAAGGTACATCACCTTACCCTGTCTCCCATTCTATATGGTTAGGCAACTCCTGGACTGCTATACTCCAGCTAAGTATAACAATAGAATTACCAATTACTAAGTAACTACCATTCCCTGAAAATAGGTACCATACCTCCCCAGCCGGTCCCACGGGAGCAGACTGCGAGGTCCGTCAGGGAACCTTTTAGGGTAAGGTTACTTAAAGAGCCCTCCTCTCTTTACCCAGCACCGTTTTTGATTTGTTTCTTTATGTCACCTTTCACCGATGCATGAAATGGCATGAACTAGTTGGTCACATCAATGATTTGCCAATTATTTACAATGTATATGTCCGGTTTTTTATGATAAGCACGGTTAGTGCGTGTATGTGTGTGCTTGTACTATTCTCTTGAGGTGAAACTTCATTAGTGCAGTTATCCTGTATAATGGCCTCAATTTCATTTTTACAGGTTACTATATTGCAGCAGGACCGATTGTCCTGCACCTGGTACTATTGACTAAACAAGGTCGTATACCTCTCTGCAAGTTTTGACCCTTCACTTTTATTTATTATTATTTTTTCACCGTGTGGTACAACCCAACTAGGTCCTGAAGAATTGCCACCAGGCATGAAACATGTTGACCAATAACTGAGGGTAGTAGTTTAGTTTACTCCGATAGTTTTAGGGTAAATTTTCTCCCCTCATACACCACCACCCCTTGTTTTTAACCAAGGGAGTCTACCACAGTAATAAAATGAGTTTGTGGACTGACTCACCTTTTTTAATCTAGCACTCACGTCACGACCACACTCCCTAGGCCCTCTCACACACATTCACCATATGGCGGGAACAAAAGATCTCCGATAAAGAGCCCCGGTTTCAGGAGCCCGTCAGACATTGCAGCGCCAGTCTGACGAGGAGCAGAGCCCATATGATGAAGCATGACACCTAGCTTGCTGGGTGTGTGAGGGATCTAGTTCCAACCAGGGGATTCCCCCCACTCACTAGCACACACACACCCTTCTCCGTCACTTGTACATTGTTAATACCAGGTGTGCTTGACAAATGTGCTATTAAACCAAGACCAAAAACAGGTCTACCAATCACATTGGTAGTACCACTGTTTTCTCACCAACTCCAAGAAAATGGTTACTGCAAGCTATTTGCCTACATTTTTGGATTGCATTGGACAAAAGTGATACAGGATGGTATTTGTGTACATAAAACAACACATAGGCACTCATGCGCACACACACACACCGAAGAATGGGCACTAAGGCACACAGGTCAAAGAACATACATGTACCATGCTTTTAAACGAATAGAAATGCGGCTACCTATGCACACAGACCAACAGACATTAAGCTGCTTGTACACACCGCCCATAGCCAAAATGACCCACATAAAATACCCACGTGTCCATGTGCACAGGTTTACACACACACATATGACCACACCTGCAGTCACATTAATGTCAAATAGCTGAATAGCTAAATCGTCTAAATATAGCCATTTGCGTGGTTTTTTGAAACGTGGTGTCACAGTCCTTTGGCATCATGCTCCGTTGCTACTTTTGCTTCCTTTAATCAACTTTTAATATTGGTATTAAGCTCAGCAAACAGACAAGTATGCCAAATACGTTTTCTGACTCATTTTTTCTCAAAAACATCCTACTGGATAGGCTTAACTCCTGCTGTCATCTCCTTGTAAATCTAGTTTGCCAAGCTAAATTTGGTATAATCTACAGACAGCAAGCGTCTTATTTTAGCAGTACCATGTTTCTATTCAGCTTATTAGTGAGACGTCAGTACAGCACAGGACAATTTCTTTGATCAACTTTTAAAAAGCCGGATTTTCTAATGGGTATTCAACATTACTCAGGCAAGCAAAACCTTTTCTCCTACTCCTTAATACGCATATTTGAAAAGGAATACTGCATTTACTTACATGATAATGTTTTCCTTAACATCCCAACATAATTTAGTTGGTGAGGAAGCATAAACATCACAAAATAATTTAGTTTGTGAGCAAGCATATTTGATGGCGGATGGATTACACAGCGTGTGTAACGGGTGTAAAATACGATAATCTTTTTCTTCTGTTTTGTGTATTTTCAGTGTGTTTTCAATATCTCATTCCTGCAAATAAGTTATTGGGTTTTCATCTGTACTCAAGTCACTGTGGAGGGGCACAGTAGGTTCATTGTATTATAATTTGATGGCCTGTCAGCTGCATGCTACTACTACTTAACTCCTTATATTGGTAGGTATAGATTTTCTGTTCTTAACTCCATGTCAGCACTCGATTGCAGGTGCGGCTGGCACAGGTAAGAGCAGTGATGTGGGGGCAGGGTGGGGTGGGAAAAACGTTGACAGAGAACGGGATAGGTATAATTGAACAAAAACAACTGGTGAGTGCAAGGTAAGTGGTTTTATTTATTTTCTATTTAATTTTACCTATCTTGTCCTCTGTTGATTTATACTCCCCCACCCATCTTGCCTCACAGCTCTTACCTGTGCCAGCCATGCCTGCTCGATTGTGGTAAATGATATTATGGAATTGCTATTTTTGTGAGACAATAACATTGTTATCTATTTACTGACACAGAGTCCTTCAGCGACTACCTCAAATGAACGAATAGGAGGCCCCGGCACTCACTTCGAATGTCACTTAAAACAGGGCCTAGTCACACGAACAATCCTCCAAGAAAATAAAAGAAAGAGAACATTTTTCACCCAGAGGATGGCCTGGGAAGGTTGCGGCCCAGCCTGCCAGCTCAGCCTAGTCCCGCTTAAAAGGTCTGTTAAGACATTGAGATATCCTGGGGTCTACCCCCCTCTAGATATCGTTTGCCCCTTACCGCCCGTTCAAAACTATGATAATGAGGGCCCAACTCAATTTTTTCATAAAATATGTAAGTCTATTTTTAGGTCAGTCCCATAGACCGCTTTAGCTGTTTTGTCAGCTTCATGTATTAATAATCACTCATAAATATATAATGTATCAATACATACATGCATATATACATACACAGAGGGGTTATGAATCAGCTATCTTTGTCCATTGATCCATTAATTTGTCATTCACATTCTGCTTCTGCCCACCACTTTATACGACATGGGGCAATGGGTCAGTCCATTTCAGCCATTGTCTCTCTTACATTCTTTCATGATCACATGTGCACATCCACCTAAGAAGTAGTGCACTTCCATTCCATGATTTTTGGGCCAGTCTCTCCTTTCATTTTCTTTTGAATATATATACATATATATATATATATGACCCTAAAAGATAATATATATATATATATATATATATATATATTATCTTTTAGGGTCATATTTACTATTATTTCACGCAACGTGGTGCAGTAAGGGAATTTGCTACACTGTATTGCATGAAAGAGAAAGAGCAGAGATGCTTCTTATTTACAAAGATATGTAACATTTCTGTTCTCTCCTTGCTCTTGCACCCTGTATGCTGTCTAGAGTCAGAAACCCATTAAGGTCAGAACGGCTTTTGCGCAGAAAGGAATACTTTCCTGTACAAAAACAATCCAAAGAGGCATTTTCCTTTTTCTATGTGTAATGCTAAATGCATCATTCATAGAAAGAAGAAATAAAGAGGATAAAAAAAAAATCTTCTTGTTGTCAGGGTAAGACCTACCTCGTGGAGTAGTGTGGCTCACTGGTTAGAGGCAGCAGACCCGAGAGCAGAAGTCGGCTCGGGACCAGGGTTCGATTCCCGACGCGGCAGGGTCGTGGACCTTGGTCAGTGGACTCGATAATTCTCGCTTCGGTGCTTACTCTAATCAGGGATCCCACTCGGCAACTCTGGGCATTAGCTTGCCTAATCTCCACAACGGCCCCACCAATTCCGGGGATGCCTGGCTCCACCTTGGGGACTCCCAGCAAGGGACCATCCCACAGGGAAAGCCAGGACGGGTTCCCCAGAGTTATACAGCGCCGGGACGCCCCGTTGCTGGGGCAGCTGTGCGCTTTACAAGTATACTACATTTACATTTACA
This sequence comes from Lissotriton helveticus, assembly GCF_964261635.1. NCBI lineage: Eukaryota > Metazoa > Chordata > Amphibia > Caudata > Salamandridae > Lissotriton > Lissotriton helveticus. The sequence continues at coordinate 868,390,647 of NC_136068.1, read as the reverse complement.
TTTACATGTGCTGCATTCTTATTCCTCTTTTCCATCTCTCTGAATATTACAAATCGAAAGAAGGCCCAGAGATGTTTATATCCTGTGAAAAACTTAAAAAGTTCAAAAGCACAAGCACTTTTAGCGAAAAGAGAGCATATCAATGTTTACATTACATCTATTAAGCAGTATAGTCAAAGTATTAGCTGCTCATAGGTACTACGTGAGGACCATTCCTCCTTTTTTAATACTGTCTTACTGTTTTTATTCTTTCATTATGTATATTTGTACATTATTGCTTTCCTCGTGGTGGCACGTTTCCCCACGAATGATGTGGTTTCTTTCATGGTGGTATGTTCCACCCTTTTATGATTTTAACAAATCAAATAAAAGTATCATATTCTTGTTAATCCATCCTGTTGGAAGCATACTCATAATATGCAATCCCAAGTTTATGGATTTTTGTAAATCTGAAATTGCGTCAAATCCATGGTTGGATGCACCATGCTGCGCTGCCTTAAATTTCTTTACAAAGCCACGCTAGGCAGGACAAATCTTATTGAAGACTTTGCATTGTCCTTGCTTTACCTAGTGTGATGCAAGACCAACACAAAGGCTTAGTAAATCTGGGCCTTAACTTCTGTAGTTTATGTTTGCAGTGAAATAGTATGAAATGTGGCACACTTTACACAACAAGGCCTATTACCTTTTGCAATGCTTGCTTATTAAGTTTCTCAGCTGTTCACCTCTGTCCTTTTAATGCTGTATAATACAAATTTAAACTCTAATTTAACCTAGCTTGTACCTTAACCTTTTCCTCTCTTGACTGTTTTGCATTGTGATTACGAATTTCGCTGCATTTTCCTGCATGTTTGATGGTTTTTAAACTTTGAGTCTAATATACTTGTATAGGTGACCACCGTCGCTTCAAGAAGGCAAGACATTTGATATGTGTCAGTTTGGGAATAGCTAAATCACGGTGTTATGGAAGCTCAGATAAAATGGCCCCAATCGTGCTGTCCCAAAAGAGTATTATTTGTTATCTCTATACCTTGTTTTGTTTCGATTGACGAATGAAATGTATCTAAACTTGCAGAATGCAGATAAAACATTTCACAGCATTATCTCGGGAAACACAAAAAGGGGCAAATAAAAGGACATCTGGGCACACAATGGCGCACTGTCTGTTCCCCAGTGTCAGATATGAATAGACCCTACCAAAGCATTGATGTTTGTGTGAATGCATTAACACGCACAAAAGAAGCAGATAGATGGAATAAAGGTCTGCAACTCTTTAGAGCTTGATTCCAAGGTATGAAAAGTGGCAAAAAGGTGAGAGAGCAAAAATGGAGTCAGTCTATGTTATTTATTTAGATATTGGTTTAGTGCAGACATTATTAAAGTATGTGTAGTGTATGTTAGAGAAATCGTGCATTACTGTGAGGTACAAGATTCTTCTATAGCACGCGTGAAATCTACAGCGATTCAAGAGGAAGAAGATTTTTTCTTCTGCATGGTAGTTACAGATGTACCGTCACGCTACTGTAGTCAAGGTGACGCCTAACTCCATAGAGAATATTATTATCTTACCATAAAGCACTCTGTCCGCTTTATTCTTAAGAACACATTTTTATTGAGGTTTATATTAGCATCACATAGGCATATGACAAACATGCGGATCAGTGTTACACATCAATGTTTACTGACCCCACCATGGCCCCTGTACATACACTGCAATATATCAAGTCTAACAGAAGTAATTGGTTCAATGAATTAACAGTTAAAACTTAGTTAACAGTAAGTCATGACAGTTGCAGTTTCAGATAGATTAGATTAAAGACATGACAGCCTTTCAGTGGCGGCTCGCAGAGGGAGTGCTGCGGGCGGTGAGGCGGGGGATTTACAGGGTGGGGGGTAGTGGAGCCAACAAGCGACAGCCAGGAGTAAAGTAAGTACATAAATAAATAATACTATTTACCTTGCACTCCTGCATCGCCAACTGATGCAGCCGTATGTCTGACTCCACCTCCCCCGCTCGCCTCACCACCCCGCAGCACTCCCTCTGTGAGCCGCCATTGCAGCCTTTGCCCTCTCACGTGTCCGCTCCCCGTGCGTTCACGCCTCTATTCTAAGAAACGTTTTTTAGGCACATGCAATATGGCACCACCGCTCACTATCACTACGTATTACATCTCCCACCCATTTTGTATTCAAGCTCGGGGCAGTTGGGGGGGTGGGTGAGGCACTAGTCTCTCAGAGCATGGTGTTGTCTGGCAACTGGGTCAATATCCCTTCTCATGAAGGGAGATCCTCTTGTAGTATCTGCAGCTCATGCAGCAAATTGTCCCAGTCTGCGGCTTTGGGGATCCTGCGCAGTCCACAGATCTTCCCTTTCCTAAGTGCGGCAGATTCAGCCAGGGCCGGACTGGCCCTAGAGGGGCACTGGGCTATCCCCCGCACGGGTGGGGGGGGGGGCAGTTTGTGGCCCCTGGGGGCCATTTTTGTTACAGGGCCGTTTTTGCAGCATAGCTGCAAAATGGGTCCTGTAACAAAATCACCCTGGATTCAGCGCTGCCTCATTTAAGTGTTGCTGCGCACCCGTGTCTCAAACCGGGTAATCTCGTGGCTTTCCAGTGCATGGTGATGGATCTACGGACTATAAGCAACGCTAGGTCTGTGAAACGTTTTGTGACTCTCCCTGCCTTTCTATGCCTAAACAGTCCCAAGACTCCGCTCTCTATGGTGTAGAGGTCTTCGCACCTTGTTATGCCAGTCAGTGCATCCATGACCTCTTGCCATAAATCTGCAGCCACTGGGCAATTCCAGAATGTGAGAAAGTGGCTCTATATATACTGGACAATAAGGCAGTACAGTGTGTATAGACTCCACAAACCCCAAAGGTATAACAGAGGTTAAAGTCAGAACTGACCTTACTCTCCAAAGTGGTAGCTTGGTCGAGCAGTAAGTCAGTACCAGAAGACAGTGTAAAGCATTTGTTGTACACACTCAGTCAGCAAAAGGTTTCACACACTCAAGAACTGAACTCCAGGCCAATTGTTATTATATCCTCAGATATAGTTGTTTTATTTTTAGAACCAACAGTTATAAAAATATACTTTTCGAGTTACGAGTACTCTCATGTAAATACTTTGCAGAGGAGCAATACATTTGTACACACAATGATTACAGGATAGCTAATAAGCAATACAGTTCTGAAACACACTCTAGCATTGAGCTCAATGGGTTTTTCATAGGAAAGTACAGTTGATTACTTTATGGATTACTTTGGTAGTTCCAGGACTAGATCTTAGATTCAGTCCTGGGGTCTAAGCTGAAACCAGATTAGCAAAAACGTTTTAGTTACTGATATGAATTTTCCTGAATATAAAGCTGTTTTAAAAGTTCACACTTAGAAACTTTTCAAGGTGATTCTGACAATGTTATCCAATGGGAGGAAATTCAGGTTACAGGTAAAGTATGACTGCGATACTTTTGTAACCCAGCACTAGTCTCCTAGGGCCAGCACTGGGGGCTTAACTCAAAACAGGTAGGTAATTGCATTTCAGTATTTCGTACAATTTTTAAGGAATATTTGCAGTTTTCAAAAGTAGACACTTAAAAGAAATTTCATAGAAAAGCAGAAAATGGGTTCCTATGGAGAAAATACAGGTTACTAGTAAACCCACTAGGGATTACTTTTGCGGTTCAGTACTGGGCTGAAAGGTACAGTACTGGCTTCTCTCCTGATCACAGTTGAGTATTTTCGAATTCGGACTTTGGCTGATTTTATAGGAATATTTTCAGTTTTCAAAACTTCACACAGAAAATTTTCGAGTCAAAATGGGTCAATGTTATCCAATGGCAGGTAAGTGAATCACCGGTTTCCAGATGAGTATTTGGTTGGTGAAGTTAGAGTTCTGGGCATAGACTCAGGAGTCCCCCAGGGTCAGGTGAGTACAGTTAGTTCAGTCCCAGCGGCACAGGGGTGGCCGGGTGCAGAGGTAGGTAGGCCCAATGTTATCCAATGAGGGAAAGGGGGCCTTCGGTTGGTGGCTGCTGGCTAGCAGGCCACGCGGGTCTGGGAGCTGGGTCCTGGTCACTTGCTCTGGGCAAGGGGGGAAGTAGGATAGGGCAAAGAGGTCACAGCCAGCGGCACTCGGGCGGCTGGGTGCAGGGTGCTTTTGAGCCGCCGGGCACTCAATGTTATCCAATAAGGATCTTGAAAAAGGAACAAAGGCTGCAGGCTCGGGTACGGTGACTCTCCAGGGGTGACCAGCAATTCGAGAGGTAAGTTGGGATGATGGAGCACAGGTAGGTACCCCAAAGGGAGGCACAGGGAGCCGCGGGGCACCAGGTGCAGGGGTGTCTTTGAGGGTCAGAAAAGCTTACCCTCGGCTGGTCGCGGTTGGGGTGGCCCCTGGTTCTGAGTCTGCAGGCGTCGGCTGGTTCGTCGAGGAGGGTCTTTTGGCACTGGACTACTGGTCCCAGTCGCCGGGGGGACGTGCTCGTGGTCTTGGTTAGGGTTAGCCCGGCCCGGGCTCAGCTGGTGCAGAGTGGGCTGGTCCGGAGCTTCCTGGTGAGCACCAGGTGGGGTGTTGCAGCAGAGCCTCTACTGATGGGAGTCCTAATCTTCGAGAGGGTCAAGGCAAGCAGGTCCTCTGGGTGTCCCAAGGTTGCTGTCTGCGGAGGTCGCAGGGATTAGGCAGGAGCAGGTTCCAGGATCAAGAGGCCGGCAGGCCTGGGGCCAAGTCAGTTGTTGTTGCCCTGTTGTTAGCAGCTGCACGGCGGGTCTTCTTCTTCTTGATCTTCTTTCTTCTTTTGATATCGGGATCTCAGGAAGGAAGGTTCAGGGAGCCCCTAAATACTAAAATTAGGGGCGTTACAGGTAGGGCAAGGGCAGGGACCAATGGGTCCCTGTCCTGGGGTGAGGACACCCCCTAGCCTGCTCCTCTCCTGTGGGAGGGGGGCAGAAGCCTAGCTGGGATTGGGCAGGGCTCCCCATCTACAAGATGGCCGGAGACCGGGGTTGTGCTGCACCTCGCCTCCTCCACCTGAGGGGTGGAGTTGGCAAAGGTTGGCACACCCTCCTTCCTGACGTAGTTTTTCCCGCCAGTCTTCCCACCAGAGTGGGGGTAGAACGGGTGGGGGGCCAGTTGCTGGGTATAGCAAATGGTCTGGAGAAGCTCTCAGAGGCGGTATGCCTTTTAAGCTTTCCCCTGTCCATCCTGGGGGAGGAAACATATCACCTCGCCCAGGATGTGCATTATTGCAGGCCCAGGAGAGCGGGGGGCTCTCCACCCAGGGGTCCAGCAACATGTCTGCTGCGTGGCAGCCTCTGCATCCACTCAGCCCAGACGTGGATTGTAGGTTTGGGTTTTGGAGGGCATCTCTAAGATGCCCTCTTGTGCATTTTACATTAAATCCCACATTGGCATCAGTGCGGGTTTAATGTGCTGAGAAGTTTGGTACCAAACTTGTCAGTCTCCAGTGTAGCCATTATGGGGCTGTGGAGTTTGTAATGACAACCTCCCAGCACCATATACTCTTAAATGGCATCACTGCACTTACTGTGCCCAGGAATGGCCCTGGGTACTGTAGGGGCACAGGGCTCATGCACCTGTGCCCTCACCTCTGGCATAGGGCACCCAGCTAGAGGGGTGACTGAAGTATGTCAGGGAGGTGGGTTCTGTAGGCATGGCACACAGGGATGTGTGCCATGTCGACTCTTGTTTTAGTTCTGTACTTAAGCACTCAGCCTGCAAAGGCAGTGTGTGGGTGCCAGGGTACAGGGCCCCTGAGGGTGGCACAGTAAGTGCTGCAGCCCTCAGGGGTCTTCTCTGGTCACCATGCCCTGGGTACCTACGGTACCATTTGCTAGGGGCTTACAGGTGGCCAGAGGTGCCAATTGGGTATTTTGTTTCAGCATAGCTTTTTCTTTTTAAGGAAGGAACACAGGCCATGGGTTCCTGATTGGCAGGGACCCAGGGCACACTCAGTCAAAGTACATCAGCAGTTCAGAAAAAAGTGGGGGCATACCAGGGCAAGAAAGATGGCACTTTCTCACACAGAACAGATGCGCCATATGGGCATCTGGTACTTGGCACCATTGGCAATTCGAGGCAGACCCAAATATTTTGTGCAACCTCGCTAGGGTGAGATAGGTCCTGTGTAGAATTTTATGTTGGATGTTCTGAAATTTGACGTTGTGAGAAAGTTTGCACAGATATAGCAATACACTATCTAATTTTTTTTTCGCCAAGTCCCGGCCTATATCCCGGTTCCAAAGGGGATGATGGATGGAGCGTTTGAGCAAATCAAACACTCACCCCCAGTCAACTGATCTGGGTTTAGTCCATCACCATTCTTTAGCTCACTCCACCACCCTAGTTCAGACATGGCCATATGCAAGTCAGTCTGACCCTGTGCCTCATGGGAACAGTCCAGCCGAACTGCCAAACCATGTCTTCCCTGGACCGGAAACAAGCATCCTGGGACCGGTTTCTGGTTTATAACCCTCATCAGCCAGGCTATCTTGAATCCAGTGGCAAAGTGAGCAAGGGACCCACGTCTGGGCATACCCTGCCAACTTAGGGCGAACAAAGCGATGCCAAAGGGGATGATGGACGGAGCATTTGAGCAAATCAAACACTCACCCCAAGTCAACTGACATGGGTTTAATCCATCACCATTCTTTAGCTCACTCCACCACCCCAGTTCAGACATGGCCGTATGCAAATCAGTCTGACCCTGTGCCTCATGGCAACAGTCCAGCCCGAGCTGCCAAGCCATGTCTTCCCTGGACCGGAAACAAGCACTCTGGGACCAGTTTCGGGTTCACAACCTATATCCCGGTTCCAGCACCTATGGGTTGGTAACACAGGGTCTTGTGAGGTGTCTGCCAGGGATCGTGTGAGCCAGGTGATAAGCAGGCAGCCCCGCCTGTAGTGTGCAAGGTCTACGCCAACGGATCTTGCTCCAGTTCCGTGTCGACAATCTGCCACATTCGGCCCATCTCAGCTAGCAATCAGCCATGATCCAGGAAAAGGCCCACCGGCAATCCGGAGTCAATCTGGAGATGTTAAAAGGGATGAGCATGCCATTTTGAAACAGTGAGCATAGGCTTTCTACTCTGGTTGTTTCCCATGCTGTCAGCACTTCCCCCCCACCAGATTCAACTCGGGCCTGGCGGAACTGATGTGGCTCTCAGGGGAGTATAAGAACATAGTCAGCCTTAGGAGCAGGCTTCTGCGAAAGTTGTTACTTGCTAAATGCATCAGATCGTTGGCCTCCTGGGGTATCCCTTCATGTGGCAGAAAGGTCTCTTGCACCACCTGCTGTGTGGGGTCTGCTGAGGGCAGCCCCAATTCATCTGTTAACCATCTCACCTGCCAGCGGGCAGGCCATTGCACTTACGCTGCAAAATAATTATGTTAAAAGTTAGGGGCACCAAGGCCCTCTTTCTTGACTGGTAGCTACTGCTTGTGGAGAGCAACTCTGTGTCTGCCTATTTTACATAGGAAGCCCCCCAGCATTGAGTGCAGGATTTGCAATGTCGCCCAGGGTACATCCACTGGAAGATCATGGAAGAAATAGGTTTGGCAACATGGCCATTATCGACAGTGATACTCTAGCCTGTACAGTGAGTGGGAGTGTGCTCCAGAACGCCATTTATGGGTGAAGGGAGGCAATGGCTCTAGTAAGATTGCTAACTATGAGATCTTGTGAGGGATGGTAAAAATTGATGCCTAAATACCAGAAAATGTGTGGCTCCCAGCATAAGAGGTGTGCATCCACCAATAAGTGCTGTGACGGGCATTCAGGGTGAATCGAGAAGCGGCAGGACTTGGACCAGTTCCCTTTCAGGACCAATGCAGCATGGAACTCCATCAGGATGTCCGTGTTCTCAGATATGCCATCTTGAATATCACAGACGTTTATTAGTACGCCATCGGCATATAGGGAGACAGTGTGCGTCACTCCTTCCAGAGATATGTCCCACATCTGGCCTTGTTGTCTGAGCCTCTGTGCCAGCAGCTCCATTGACAAGGCAAAAAGGAGCGGGGATAAAGGGCACCCCTGGTGCATTCACCTGCTCACCAGGAATGGGGCAGAAATGCACTGCCTGATCTTTACTCAAGCAGTGAGCTCCGTGTAGAATAGTTTGATAGGTCTCTGTAGCCCAAAAGCTGTGCCAATGGACGTTAGAGTCAAGAACAGAAATCCTCAATCAACAGGGTCAATGCCTTCTCCAAGTCCAATACTAAGCATTCTGTGTAAGGCCTATGAGTAGCAGCCAACTCCACCACTCTGTGGTGTCTGCGGACGTTAAGAGAGGTGGATCTGCCCTGGATGAAGCTATTTTGGCCCGGATGTACAAGGCGTGGAAGGCGTTCCAGCAGTCGCTCTGCAATGATCTTACTGAGTATTTTGTAATCTGTCCTGAGCATAGACAATGGATGATATGACTTCACCTCTACTGAGTCCCTACCGGGCTAAGAAAGGATACAAGTAGTGTCTCACAGCGCGTCAACAGGAGCCAACCCTCCATTAGCGCAGTCTGATAATTCTAACAGCTTAGGAACCAACGGTCTTCATATGCCTTATAGAACATCACTGGCAGACCATCCGACTCGTGGTCTTATACCTGGCAGTGCCCATGATGACTGTCCATTTTTTCTGCACAGTGTAAGGGGCGTTGAGCGCCTCCCTGTCAGTTTGCTCAATGACAGGCAGCGTAACCCCATTAAGATGTGAGATTGGCATTCTATGGGGGGTAGTAGAGTGTTTGATAGTGGGCTGTGAACACATCTTGTACATCCGTCTGGCTGGTGACCAGGCAGGTCGGGAGCTCTCTAATCACGGTGATGGGGGTGACCGGTACCGCTCTTCTCAGTAGCTATACCACAAAGCCGTCAAACTTATCACCCTCCGCATGCATTTTGGCCTGATATACCCTGAAGTCTAGACTATGCAGCTGCTCCTTCAATGTCACTAGAGCCGGTCTTGCAGTGGGAACTGTATGCGCCGCCACTTCCAAGGCCCCTATGTATGTCTCTATCCAGACCAGGTCCCGGTGAAGGTCAGCCCTTGCTTTCACAACTGCATGAATACATTGGCCCTGGAGCTCCACCTACATCACTTCACATTCTGCCAATCTAGAGGTAACCGTGCCCCAGTTTTCTGTCAGGTAGTTGGATAGATTCACATGAGTTGCATCACTAAAAATGGGGTCTTCCAAGATGGTAGGCTATGGCCGCCACGTAGGGACGAGTGGTCATGGCACTCCCCATTCAGCAGCCATGACAGGGGAGGTCAGCAACGGAGGATGTGTGCAATCTAGTTGGGTGTTTAAGACACAATTGAAGTCTCCTCCAATCCCCAAACAACAGTCCCATAGATGGGGTTCTCCAGGTTATGTATTAGTATGCAGAACATCTTCCAAAGAGAGTGTCTGGGGAGTGTCCTGTGTGCCATGGCCAGGAGCAGCGCAGTTATAAAGTAGATTGGCCATGGTGGGGGTGCTATTGAATCTTGTGTCCCTGTTTCCATGGATCCGGCGCTTACGGTTCCACCAGGTTACATCTGTCTGGCATTGTGATGTTGAAATCGAGGGAACTGAGGGCTCGTGCCATCACTGCCCCACCCAATCCCAGGCATCTGCCAGTTTGGTAAAGAAGGAGCTATACCGATTCACCATAACTTTCAACTTAGTTGGAAATAGCAATGAGTAGGTCAGGCCTGCCTATCGTTGTCACTTCTTCACTACCAGAAAGGTAGCTTTGTAGCATTGCCCTGCCAGGGTGTAGTCCGGGAACAGAAATATGCATGTGTTTTCATACATAAGTGACTCCACAGTGTGATCCAATCGTAGGATGGCCTCCTTATCTCTGTAATTCATTAGTCTAGCCACTACCAGTCTGGGGGGTGCCCCGGCGGCAGCTACCTCACTTGCACTCGATGCGCATGTTCTGCCAGATAGGGAGTCAATAGTTCTACAGGTGCCACAGCTCAATCCAGTGATGTCTGAAAAAACAACATGAGGTCTGGGCCCTCCGCACCCTTGGAGAGGCCCCCCAATTTAAACATTGGTGTGATGGGACCGTCTATCGGAGTCCTCTGCCCTGTTATCGAGCTCATGAAACTTGGCGGTGAGGGACCTAAGCTGCCCCTCAAGTTTGGACTCTGTGGGCTGAAGCCCATCTAGCATGATTGCTGCTTGCATGACACGGGCAGTAAGTTTCCTTTGATCATCACACAGTAGGCCCACTTCCACGGCCACAGCATTGACCCTACTTCGTACGTCCTGCCTGGTTTCAGTAATGGAAGCAAGGATTTTGTCACATTTAGTGTCTGCTAGGGCTATGGGTGGTTCTTCTTATGGTGTCATCTAGTCGACCTGATCATTGGTCCCAGCATCTGGACGTAACACCAATTGGAAGCCCCTTGCCGCCCCACTGCAAGATGCGAAGGGTCATCTCCTGTGCAAAGGTCAGCAGCAATTCTGAGCGAGCAGGCTTCGGGTGGGGAGGTTACTGCCCTGCAGTTGGTGTATGTTACCTGTGGACCTGCCTGTCCCCCGGCTTAACACTCAGCCCGCTTTTGACAGATTTGCAGAAAAGTTGGAGGAAACAGGATTCATAATTCACACCTCAAACATGACCAATTTGGTAAAGATTGGACAAATCAGTGGCATCTCTAAAATGTAGGACACCTAAGGAACAAGGCAGCGGATCATAGGGAACTGCACATTTCCCTTGTTCCAGTGTGAGTAGGTTTCAACAATTCAATTTCTATCTGTGTGCACTCACTACAGGCATCTGCGGCCAACATGTAACATTTTGGTCAAAGACATATAGTAATCGAAGCTAGAGGTGCGCCACAATAGTCTTTTATAAGAAGAAAAGAAAGTTCCAAATTAAAACCCAAAGTTTTGTCAATTCTTCATTTTTCTTTCGCGTATCAAATATTACAGTAAAGATAGCCAACAAGTTTTGCCCATAACAATGGACTTCTACAGGCCTGTAAAGTAATAGATGCAAACCACACTTAAATACAATCATAGTACCAAAGCGCACGCTATTACACTCATTAAGGGACTTCTTACGATGTCAGGCTGACTTATGTCTACCGGACACCATTGCGGAAAAGGAACTGCCCGACCTTAGGTTGACAAATTCGACTGGACTATTACGATGCAAATGCCCATAGAGCAGTCACAAGCCTCCATGTGTCAATGGAAGCTTGTGCGGCAGGCAGAAAAGGCCCACAGTACAAGCTTCCATTGAGAAATGGAGGCTTTGAGACATCCCTGCACTGTGTGGCAGGCACCATGAGGTGCCTGCCTCACTGTGCATGGTTGTTGAGTGGGCACCGTAGAAGCTCCCAAGAGTGGACGCCTCGGAGGGATGGGGCCCTGCAAGGACCCCCCAAAGACACTTTCTGACAGCAGTTCCATGTCGGAAAGATTGACATGGAACTGCTGTCAGAAGTGCCATTATGATCCATATAGCGGAGTCAAGACTGGCTCTGCCGTCATTGTGAATTATGGATGGCTTCATCGGGAGCGTCACAGAAATTCTTTCCTTCCTGATGTTTCCTCCCCCCACATAATAATGCGGCGGGCGGACCACTGTGTGAGATGTCGGTGGGTCCGGCACCGACATGGCATCGGTGTCGGACCCACCAACATTATAATTGATGCTGAGTGGTAGACCCTCTTTGGAGGATTGGACAAAACAATGCATTAGAATTGGGTATGTTTGTGTCTCTTTTTCATCCTGCTGTGCATTACTCCTATCCAGCTCTTGCTAAGTGTCCCTCTGGATCTGGAACAGTGTTACCTCAGACCCAGGTTTTAAATCGATCAGTTGATCTTCATGGCAAATACTATGCTATGTTATGTTACGTTATAGATCACCTATTAAGCGCACATACACCAAAAAGGTCTCTTGGCGCTAAGGTAGAGAGAGGCTGCTGCTGTCAGAATTATTCATGGGTTTGTCTTACAAACAAAGTTTTCATTTTTTGTCGTTAGGTACCAAATACGGGGTGGATTGGCTCAAATCACCTGTATGTCATATTCTATTCAATTTTGACTTGGACCACTAGCTTCCAGGTCTGTTTTTAGGTTGGATTGGGGGCATTGGTAGCTTTTTGGATATGACATAGTGGCATTGAAGTTTTAGATGTCCCTCTCTATGCTACCAACATACTTCTGATATGGATTCTAATGTTGAAAAGATTAGAGGGGCAGAATGTCATTTTTTGTCATTTTTCTATTTCCTTCTATTCGTGCTATTTTTTCCAAGTGCTCTATTGTTCTGATTTTCCTATTGAGCTATTTATCTCTCCATTATTTCTTTATAGCATTGCTTTGGAATATTAATGTAATTTCAGGTGCTATCTTCCATTGACACAAACCATAATTAATCAGAAAGGAAGTGGATGTGATTGCATTAATTTTCTCCGTGTACTGTGTATATCTATCACGTTTTAACAATAATGGGAAGAAATAATGCACAATGTAAAATGAGACATACATTATTGAGTGATTTATAATGTTTATGTAATGTGCTTCATAAGTTTCTCCATGTTAATAATAATAATAATAATAAAACAATTTATAAAGCGCCATGGTTACACTAAAAACAGTGTGTCCCCGCGCTGTGAAGACAGAGCAGATATCCACCACCTCCAACCGGTAGGGTAGAGGCAGACCGAGAACCAAACATTATTTCGGGAAGAGGTACGTTTTCAGTTTCTGACGGAACCTCATCTCTGATGGTTCCATCCTGAGCTCAATCGGCAAAGCATTCCATTGTTTGCTGGCCAAGTATCTGAACGATCTGCCGCCCATCCGTGCTCGATAGATTTGAGGTACCTGGAAGAGCATACTTCCTAAGGATCTCCAGAGTCGCTTAGGCTGGTGGATGGTCAGTAATTTTTGTAGGTAAATAGGGCCCTTTCCCTGCGCAATGCGCTGAACCGTACACATAGTTTTAAACAAAATACGCTCACGGATGGGTAGCCAGTGCAGCCTGGTTAGAGCGCGTCTCCCTGAAGATTTCCTTGAGAGATCCAGTGCGAGTCTGGCCGCCGCGTTCTGTACGCATTACAGTCGATGTAATCCTTTCATGCTCAGGCCAATATATAATGAGTTCCCGTAGTCTAGGTGGGGTGTAACAAGGGTGTGAATCAGCGTCTTCCTGCTGGTTGCAGGGAGTAAGTCCAGAATTTTTCGCAGGCTCTTTAGGATGCCGTAGCATTTTCCGGCTACCCCTCTAGTGTGGTGTTCGAAGGACAGATTGACATCCAATCTCACCCCCACATTTTTCACCTGCTACAATTCCGGCGGCCACCACGCCGAGGACCAAATGGAGGGAGCTTTCCCTATAACTAGGAGCTCGGTCTTACTCGCATTAAGGCGCAGGCAGTTGTTACTCATCCAGACTGCCAATTCCCCAAGACAAGCTGAGAAATTCGCAGCAGTGTCTTCTGGGGGCTGGGACAGTGTCACCACCAATTGAGTATCATCGGCATAGGACACTATCTCCACCCCATAGGCTTCCACTGTCCTAGCAAGGGGTTCCATATACAGATTGAATAGTGTAGGGCTCAAAATAGAGCCCTGCGGGACCCCTTGCCTTAAAGATCGTTCCTCCGATTTAAAGGGGGGACAGTGAACTTGAAATCTTCTGTCTGAGAGAAACGAGCATAGCCACTCATGAGCCGGTCCACCAATCCCCGCCTCCCTGAGTTGGGCGAGTAGTAGGGGATGAGAAACGGTGTCGAATGCTGAGATCAAGTAGCAGCAGCGCGGCCGGTCTCCCTTCATCTACTCTCCCGCGCAACATTTCTGTGGAGAAGAGGAGCGCTGATTCAGCAGAGTGGTTAGCCCTAAAACCTGACTGTGAGGGGTGAAGAAGTTGGCCCTCTTCCATATGTTTCACCATCTGGGCATTCACAATTTTCTCCACCACTTTAGCGCAGAAAGGTAAAAGTGAGATGGGACGAAAATTGTCCAGATGTGCCAGACTAAGATTAGTTTTTTTTTTTATCGGAATGACCTGCGCTGTCTTCCAGTCCTGAGGTACATAACTGGCCTGGAAGGACAGCTCTGCCATATTCCCTATGTGATTTAGGAGGAGTTCTAGCAGATTCTTAGAAATCTTGTGTTGAGCCGCATCTTTAGGAGAGCCAGACCGAATGCTGAGAGCTATCTTCCTCAGCTCCTGCTGATCGGGGACTACAAATTGATTAAGGCAGTTATTGCCTCTCTGTCTCCCCACACAGGTCTGTTCCATAAGCAGCACCTCCACTCCCTTCGGGAAAGATTTATATATGGTTTCGACTTTTTGGACAAAGAAGTCCGCAATCGACTCACAGATCTCCTTGGAGTAACCATCCAGAGCTCGGGTCCTGTCCAACAAAGTAAGTTCCTTATATAGAAAAAAGCTCCTTAGTTGAACTCTCAGCTGCCTCAATTCTTTTATTTAAGAATTCTCTTTTAGTCCTCCTTACCATGCGATGGTACTCTTTCATACTATTCTTGTATTCTGTCTTGGCTGTCTCCTCATATTTTTTGCGCCAATTACGCTCTAAGCCTTTGCACACAGATTTGGCTGCTCTTAACTCAGCGTTGAACCACTGTGCTGACTTCGAGCACCTTACCAGGGCTAAGCGTCCACGGTGCCGTCTTATCTAGGGCCTCATTCAGCCAGTACTAATACTCCTTCCATGCCACGTCAAGATTGTCCCTGATAGGGGGGCAACTTGACCTCAAGGCAAGCTCTAGCTCAGCCTGATTAAACTTCCCCCATTGTCTCCGCTTAAGAGCCATTGGCCTCAATCGCGGGGGATTTTTAGCCTGGTATGGTATAGAAAATTGGACCAGATAATGATCTGACCATACTACTTGGATTGGGGGTTGAGTCTCCACTCCATCCCAATTAGCATATATCAGATCCAGGAGGTGACCCGCTTGATGAGTGGGCATCCGGGATTGGAGTTTGAGCTTGAATAGTTTCAGTGAAGTTATCATACCATGGGTTTCTTTGTTACCTTCCTCCTCTAGGTGAAGGTTGAGGTCACCCAATATTAGAAGCCTATTATAGCGCAGAGCTGGCTGCGCCACCACCTCCATCAGGCTTTCAACGAATTGCGCTGACACCCCTGGTGGGTGGTATATCAGATAGCCGTTGATAGTCAGATTTGACCCACCTTTGATTGAGAACAAGCCTGCTTTGCTGTTCTTAATACTGGCCGCTTCAAGGGTACACATTAGTACTAGCTTATGCTTATACACCACGGCGATCCCCCCCCCATTGCTTCTCCCGATCAAGCCTTAGCATGCCATAGTCATGTGGGAGTGCTTCTAGGATTTCAGGTGCGGACTCCATATCTAGCCAGGTCTCAGTTAGAAAGAGTACATCAGGCTGTTTGTCCTTCGCGGAATGGGTGCAGGTTCGAGTGTTTGTTCCTTGAATTTGCCGTGACTTTGCTCACTGAGATTGTTTCCAGAAGGAGCTGATTGAAGTACACATTTACCCCATGTGAACTGGCATACGAAATTTGGGACATTTTAGTGGACGCCCTCACTTTTGAGGATGTGTACACTATACGAGGAAGTGGCCTCGTTCACCTAGGATCTCCATATCTGTGGGCTTGACTTTCAAGTACCCGTGTCCTGATGAAGCCTAAAGAAATATTTGGCGGAAACGCGACCGCGACTGCGTCGACACCATTCTAAGGAGTCCCCATATATTGATTCCTGTGTTCTATTTCTGGCGCCTTCTTCCCTATATATATTGTTGTGTAAAAAGAATTTATAACTTAGGCGCTTAGAGGATCTCCTGTATAGCTTTATATCACTCTAAGGTTATAGTGAATATTGTTTATCCTAATTATTTTCCTTTTTCCTTTTGTAGGGTACATAGTGTTTGTTTATATGTAATGTATATAAGGTATTTGTATGATGTGCATATATATTGTAAATATGTATAATTTATATATTATTTTTGCTGTTGTGTGCCACCTTGTCCTGTGATGCGTATATCTGTGTTTGTAAATTTGTGAAATCATATGCATTGAAAATAATTGTACATTACAAGGTAATTAAATATATCTTGTGTATAAAAGTTTTTTTTGTTGAATTGATCCCTCTATAACCCCCTTTTCTACTTCCTCATCCTTGTGATGTCCCTAGCCCAGGTTTGGGAGGGTTATTTGGGCATAACCCCTGCATCATTTTTCTAGTTTGTCCTGTAATAGATCGTACATTTCTAGTTTATGTTTTCTTAGGGAGCGACAGTTGATCTGAATCAGAGCCATTGTCTCTCCCATACCCTCCTGTCCCCTCCATTCCCTGAGGTTATATAGGCAGACCTTGCACCTTTGGGTTGTCTGTTCCACCCGCAGCGCATGCTTGCAGGCCTCATCCATCGGGGGACATAATTGTTCCAGCTGTTCTTTAGAGTATTTTTTCCTTAGTAGGTGATGAGGGGATATTTGAGCAGGGTTTTGGCCCCTGGCCCCGTCCGGCCGCGGACGGGCACAGATGGGCTTGCCTTTGGCGCGCCCGCTGCGCGCGTCTGCTGCGCGGCCCCTGTCCACTCTGCATTAAGTAGTTGCAGGACGGTGAAAACTAGAGCGCTAACCCTCCTTCCAGTCTACCCGGAAGTGGTGGGCTCCTCAACCCTCCGCAACAAACGCCCACAATGGACGCGGCGGAACAGGGCGGGACTGCAGCGCAACTCCAATAAGCAGTAAGTTCCCCCGGGCAACCCTTTAAAATTCTCCCTAACACCGTAAAATTACAAAGTACACAATTTAAAAATCAGCTTTTGGATGAGCAGTCATTAACTCAGTGCCACTGGCGCCCCTGCACTGACACTGTTAGCGATAGTGGTGGTTTTCAGGCAAAGTGAATATCGTCTGTCACTGCCACTGACAGACCAGTCCTCACAACGCGGCCGCTGTCCTCCCCGCACTAAATAGGTGCAGGATGATGAAAACTAGAGCGCTAACCCTCCTTCCAGTCTACCCGGAAGTGGTGGGCTCCTCAACCCTCCGCAACAAACGCCCACAATGGACGCGGCGGGTCTGCAGCGCAACTCCAATAAACAGTAAGTTCCCCCGGGCAACCCTTTAAAATTCTCCCTAACACCGTAAAATTACAAAGTACACAATTTAAAAATCAGCTTTTTGATGAGCAGTCATTAACTCGGTGCCACTGGCGCCACTGGCGCCCCTGCACTGAGGCAATTGGCCATGTATTAGGATACCATAAAGCTTAGCTGCATTTTTAGATTCTATTACGTTTTTAACATATACTGTATGTAATATTTGTCACTATTTATTGTTGAAAGTGGTGGTTCTGTCCTTGGAAAATTATTTCATCTTTTTTTAGTTGTCTGTTTGAAGATAACTCTTTGTTTCTCATTTGTTTCATTTGTATTTGTCATGTATAAACTTAATGTGTGTGATAGCATGTACTTTGGTACAATGTTTGCATTTATGTGTTGTTCACATCTATTGTATTACAGCCCTGAAGAAGTCCATTATTATGGAGAAAACTTGTTGGATGTCTTTGCTGTAACAGTTGATATGCTTAAGAAAAAAAACAAAAATCAAGAATTGACAACACTTTGGATTTGAAATTGGGACTTTCTTCCTATTAAAATTGATTGTGGTGCACCTCTAGCTTGGATTACTATGCATCTCTAAAGTGTATTTCAGGGAGAGGTACACTTTGGGCTTCAGATGAAACTGGTGAAGCCACCTACAGTGTTCAATTTAAAGAGTGTGTGTGTTTATGCGCAAGAAGATAAGAGGGGCCCCTTCTTAACCCGTGGGATTAGGGCACTGAAACATTGAAGTAAAGAGAGTCCCAGAGGGTAAACTTCTTAAACAATGCTAGAAGCTATCCATACAAGTATTTCCACTTTCATTCCATTCAATCAACTAACTCACCCTATACACCAGTAGATTGTGCCATATATATTAAAAAAGGTTCTCATAAAAAGTAAAAATTGCACACATTTTTTTATTTTTGACACATAATACAAATGTCATACACATACATAGGCTTAACAGTCTTCTTAGTTGTCTGAAAATAAAAAAACAGTAATACAACACACAGCAAATTAAAATGACAAAATTTAAAAACACATTTAGAGAGAGTTCCACAAACAGACTAGTATAATCAGTCTTTAACAAGTAACACATCTACTATTATGCAATATTACTTGCACTGAAAGATAATTTCCGAATTTTTCAATATTCCAACAGTGCTAAGGTAGTAGATTGTGAATATTCAATTAGCGTCGACGCGTTTCGATGGTTCATTGAAATTATTCCATCTTTATCAAGACCAGATCATATCTCTCTCTAGTTGAAATAAAATTATTTTCAGTCCAACACCTTAAAAGCGATATCCAATATCTTAATCTTATTGGGATCGTCTGTGATTTTCTTTAAAAAATTTAATTCCAGCAGGCTACACCGTAGGGCCAATTCACATATCGGGCAGCTCATTCGATAAATCCGTGCTGATGTATATATTCGCACTCAAGGGTTCTTACTTCTTTAATCGTTGAAGTTTTGTACCCCTTGGTTACTGGGGGAATTTATATTGTATTTCCTTTTTATCCCCTTTTGTTTTACGTGCCGTGTGGGCTGCTCGATGAGATGATGTCGATGAGTCAGACCCTAGATCCAATAGTGTGATGTAGAGCGAGGCGGCATGCATCCTCTGTATTTGGCATGTGTGTTTATGTCCATTTATTACCGAGTAGTGGTATTCGATCTGTAGTTAATTTAAGGGTTACCTGAGATCGGGATTTATTGATTTTTGTCCCTTAATAACTTTGCACCCATTTGACGAATCTCCACAATCTTTGCAGACCCGCTGCACCTGTAACATTGTAAAAAGATTGAATGTTTTGCTGAATTTGGTCAAGGGGTTGCAATGCAAACAAGCATTGGCATAGCCAATAGGTCTCGCTTTTGGGACCTTATAAGTATTTAGTTATGCAGCACAATATCCTTGGTGCAACAACATCAACTGTTGCATGGCTAAACACTTATAAGGTCCCAAAAGCGAGACCTATTGGCTATGCCAGAGGAGGTAAGATACACTCATGTCACTTCGGAGATTGCCAACAGATAAAACTGAAATATGAATGGTTAAGACTTTCACAAACTATTTATGTATCTGTGTACACTCAAATAAACGCAACTCTCAATACAAGCACATTTTTTTGTAATTTAGACAGTGGTTTTAGTACTACACTGCAGAAACCATTTGTTCATTAACCTGAGAATAACAAACGATAGAGTAAAAATCTTGAAAGTTTCTAACAAGTAACATGAAGCTGGTTAAAGTGCTCACGTTTCTATTTCCTTTAGTTTATCAGGACTGTAAAATGTGATCTGCAGGTAACACAAGGACGTTTCAACAGGATCATTAACCTACTAACCCAGGTTATGTAAATACAATCCCATGACCTACACGTTACTGCTTTTAAGCAGGTATATTAACCCTCTATGCTATTATATGACGCTTCAAACCAGTGATCAGAGGGGACGTGCACAGCTCTCCAGCAAATGCAGTAATCAGCAGAGATAACCTACCACTTACAGGTCTTAAAAGCTACTGGATACTCAAATATCTATGCAGCAGGTGGTTTAACGTAGTACAGGCCTGAGACCCTATTGGTCTCTTTTTTCATGCTGCCAAACATTAAAACATCTCTACTCAGCAAAAACAAGAATTAAAACCTGGGTAACAGTAGGACAAGCAAGACCAGAAGCAGGAGGGTCAAAACTAGGACAACCAAAAAGTACCAGGACCAAAACAAACAAGGAGTATGAGACCAGGCCCAGAAGGACCAAGACCAGAAGTATGAACACAAGAGGGACCAGTACAAACAAGACATAGCTGGGTCACTCCTGGTAAAAGGCCCCTCCCTCCCTGGCTCTGCACAGCCATAGAACCCCACTCACAGGTCAGGCAAGTCGGTAGGAGCCAGCCAATCAAAATAGGACGGTACCCGACAGATCATAACAGGTAAGACGCCCTTGGCTAAACAACTGCCGCACCACAGCCTAAGGACCCAAAAAAACTATGTGGAGTTCAGGACACTCAAAGACAGCTGCCTGAACGAGCAGAGCCGACAGACGCTGCCTCTTGCATCGTACTAAAAGGCACTACACAACTTAAATACTGAAGTCATGTATCCCTGTCTATACCTCGTAGCGACTACTAGTGCCTCCCCATATATGCGTTTGTCAACACTATGTGAGTGCCATTACCGCAAGATAGCCTGTTAGCACTACACGTCTAAAGCTACTTTCTGCAGCCACCTTTGCAATCTGTACTGCATTAAAAGATACCCTCCTCTTCTCCTCACATTCTTCTGTAATGTGTGCCCCGTTAGAAAGTGCACGAAAAATGCACCTTCAACCCTCCTCTGTGTAAGAAAGGACAACGTTAGCCTGCGCACCTGCCTCCATGAGAGGAGTAAATGCCCGCTACTTATGCCACCCACAATCCTGCCAGTCAGCCCCCGCAGCCTTGATAGCATGGATAATAGCAGAGATCGCATGAGAGGGGGCTCCAATGTTGGGCCAAGCACATCCTTGGGAGAGAATGAACATTTTGCCAGCCAGTCACCAGCAAGGACAATATCTCCGAGAGCGCGAGGCGCCCCCTGCCCTGTACAGGTGTCAGCTTTAGACCGCTGGCTGCCCCTCTATTAGACTCCGTCCTCTCCACAGGGCCTAGCGCTCTGTTTCTGTAGGAGTTTCAGGACTCCCTGAAGGTCACACAGCTCCAAGATCACTTATTAACTCTTTACTGCGCATTTGAGCGGTGAATGACTACCCCACAACCCCGGCTGCAAGGGGGGAAGGGAGGATGGGGGAGGGGAGGGGAGGATGGAGAAGGGCAAGAGAGCACCCACCTGTGCTGTATGTCGGCCGGGTAAACTCAACCCCACCCTTCACAGAGCAGGAGAGAGTTCCGACCGATCTGCTCCAAGTTAACTATTATTTACGCTCCGGGGTCTTCGCATCTCCAAGGGGTGCAGGTGTATTGGGGAACAAGGGTAGGGCTCAATGCTGAAGGTGTGGGAATGCAGTCTGGGGCAGCTAGTTTCTCCGTGGGGTGGGGGGCGATGGGCCGTGCTGTTCGAGGATTTAAGGACGTGCACGAAGAGGAGAGACCAGCCTTTCACAACCCCACCCCCTCCTTACCTGGCTTTCTCCTCCCGAAGAACCAGAGGTTCGGGCCCCAGGGCTCCTCTTGCGCTGGGCCTTGCCCATGGCAGGAGGGCGCTCTCACATGGTGGGGGGAGCTGCAGCGCCACAGGGGCCGAGCGGCACGGGAGCAACAGCCTGAGCGCTGTCCCTGTACACCCCGCCCTGCGGAGGGAGCAACAACCTGCAAGTTCCCCTGCGGATCCACCGTGCAGAGAGGGAGGGGCCGGGACAACTTTCCCTGCACACCAAGGGGTGGAACAACGCGAGATGAATCAAACCATGGGCCAATCAAGGGCGGGGCGTGGAGGATGGACGGGGCCATTCAAGGTTTATATCACAATCAGGGGCAGGCCCTACAAAACAAACGAAGTTCTACAAAACCTGACAAAGTGCGGAGTCACGAGAGGGGCGCGGCTCCAATCCAATGGGCCGCCCCACCACACACAGCCTAGAAACACAGCAGCGGAGGGTGCAGGGCGAGATGCTGAGGCCCCCGGCGGCGAGCAATGTTCGTCTTGCAGGTGCGTCCTGATCCAGCGGCACCCTCCAGGCAGTGAAGTAAACTAGAGGGATTATACAATATCTACAATATATATATATATACAATATACAGGATCTACAATAGAATGTGGAGCAGGAGTGCACGGCTCCGGGAGGCTGGGCATGCGCGTCCACGATGTCAAATCGACGCGAGTGCACAGGTCTGTCTCCGTTCAGAGCCAACTCAACAGCAATAGGTCGAGAGAGCTCGACCTAAAGAAAAAAATGGTAGCGGACCAGAGAGGGAGCATCTCTAAAAGGAGTTCTGCCTCCTGATTGGCTGTAGAGGAGCCGACGCGGGAATCCTGATTGGCTGTAGAGGAGCCGACGCGGGAATCGAAACCTGTGGTGCGCGCGCACCAGAGGAGCGGGGGCAAGGGAGCGCGAAGACGCCGA
The DNA here is from genome assembly GCF_964261635.1 of Lissotriton helveticus. Taxonomy (NCBI): domain Eukaryota; kingdom Metazoa; phylum Chordata; class Amphibia; order Caudata; family Salamandridae; genus Lissotriton; species Lissotriton helveticus. The sequence goes on along the minus strand of NC_136068.1, from coordinate 868,368,471 downwards.
GACGAGGTAGGGGATGTGCGTGTAAGCGCCTGGGGTTCTCTGTGTATGTGTGTGTGTGTGTGTGTGCGTGTGTGTGTGTGTGTATGGGGGGGTTCTGTATGTATGTATGTATGTGTGTGTGTATGCGGGGGGGGGGCTGTATGTGTGTTGTGCATGTGTTGTGAAGAGCCTGTTGATGCGCGCGACCTGATCCCGGCAGGCTGCTGCTGCTGCTGCTGCGTGCGCGTGACAGTCTGTTGTCCTCTCCGGCTCCCTTTCAGTCCTTGAAAGCCGGAATGATAACAATAGTCTCGCTCTGCGACAGCAGGCCTTTGGCCTGCAATCGCAGGGCGAGACCTAAAAAGGGTGGTACCAAAACACGCTTGAAATCCAATGCATTTTACATGGACATTTGTATTTCATGTTGCGGCACAATGGCTGGGCGAATTATAATTACATTTCACAGCGGTGTACATTAGACTAAGTAGATGATTCTTTTTGCTATTGCAAGTGATGTTATGAAGTGGTTATGAAGTTATAAGGGCCAAAAACCTAGAGATAATTTGTAGCACAATACTTCTAAAAGTAGCAAAGAAGTCCAAAAAATAAACTAGACTGCATATGTAAAGTTTCAGGTTTTATTATATGAACAACCAAAAGACACTTTTATGGTCACATTATAATGGAAACCTGTATGCAAATACAATAACGAATAAAATACATCTTAATCTACATATGTTTTTTTGCATTCTCTCTGGCTCATAAAATAAAACTGTGCTCAACAGGCCAAACAAAAATCATCTCCCTTATGTACTCCTATGGAACAAAATGAAAGATTGCCCTAGCAGCGAACCACACAAACTACTATTTGGAGGACAAGATAATTGGCACCTAGAAAAAATACTAATCTCAATTTTTATAACAATAACAGAGACTGTCTTTCATTCACTTCAGTCTTGATATGTAGCACAATCCTACTAAAAGTAGCAGAGAAGACCAAAGATTCAACTAGAATGCATATTTAAAGTTTCAGATTTACTACATGAAGAACTGAAAGACCCATCTATGGTCACATGCTCATAGGAACTCATAAACAAATATATAACTAATAGAATACATCTATACTACACTATATGTTTTCTACCTATTACCAATTTACTAAAGTGGTAATAGATAGGGATCTACTACATACCCATATCTAAAGCCCTAACACAGAGCACAGCCAAAGTGTAGTACAAAACAATATGGCTGCCTTTTCATTCTCTAAAAAGAGTCAAACCCAAATATATACTGGCTTGTCATTGCCATGTACCACACCATACTGCAAAGTTATCATGATATACCTTGGCCCAAAATATAACTTTCGCGTTGATGTATTACTGGATTGCCGTACCTTTACATCATGCATGGTGTCGCATGAGCAACGCATAACTTAAGCTAGATTTACAAAGCAACGCACGGCCACCAAACATGGCCCTGCATTAAGTGGTAAATCTGAAGAAATGCAAGGCATCACAATTCGCTATTTTGCATTACTCTGCACACCTTAATCTATATTGCTGCTAAATTGTACATACATCCGTAATGCTACACCACTGTAGCCACTACACTATATGCTATTCCACTCTACGCCTCTCCACTGTATGAGATTTTACTCTATGCCACTCCACTATGTGCTATTAGACTTAAACAATGCCACTGTATACCACTACACTCTACGCCATTACACTGTATGCACCTCCACTCTACGCCACTCCAATCTACGTCACTCCATTGTACACCACTCCACTGGACACTACTCCACTATACGCAATACCACTTTGCGCCATTCTACTGTTCACCACTCCACTCTAGTATATTCCACTACATGCTGTCCTTCTGCTATCTTCGGCTCCTCCGGGTCGGTCTCGCTCACTCCTCTGCGTTGTCTCGTCTCTGCTGCAATCCCTTCAGTGCATGGTTCCTTCATCTCCCCGGGGTCTGCGACTGCTCTCCCCTGCTCCTCAGTTGTCGCCTCGCTGTCTTCCGCTGTCGCCGCATCTTCGCTGCACACACAGTCCTAATGCTCCGCCTCTCTGTGTGTCGCCTCTCCTTCCTGTGTGTGGCTTGTACTTCCGGTCGGCAGCAATGCGCCCTTGGTGGTGCCCCCGGGATACCTGGGTACCGCCCCGGTTGCCCTCGCCCTGTCACAGCTATGTCAGTGCACTCCACACCATGCCACTCTACGATCACCACTACACTCTATTGTACTTTAGTCCACACTATCTACCACTCCACTCAACTCTACTCCACTGTACGAGACTTCACGTCACACTACGCTACTATACAGCAATCCACTCTACACAGTTCCACTGTTTCTCACACTACTGTTGATGGAGCAAGGTGGAGAAAGACAATTTTGTGTACCCCTTGCAAAATCACACTTCCATAATCATAACTTGAACTAATTGAGTGATGTGTGAAATTAATCAACTTAGAATAAAAAGTTGCACCTACACAGACATACGTGGGAACTAATTTTGCTTATGTAGCAGTCATAATTAACTAATTACGTGAATCTGATGTGTCCTAAACAAATAAGCAGCTTTGAAATAATGAAATGGGGCATAAATGTGCTTTTTCTTATGTATTTGTGGCAGAAACCGAAGGATAGGTGAGTATATTATGCCTAAATGTTGCTTATTTCGCTAGATAACTACTAATAGGGAAAACCTTAGTAAGGGGGGAGGTAAACAGACGGGCTAGATTTCCAAAATTAACGTTCGTTTGTGTTTGTTTCTATGATAGTTCCCATTCTGGCCTGTGAGGCCTAGTGAAAATATGGCTTTCCTATTAAACTGCGAAGAGAAGATGAACTGAGCATGTGCAAGCCAAAGTCCGAGTTCGAATGCGAGCTGCTTGTGCCTGGAGTGAATGCAGTTCAAGGACGTTGTGGCCTGGAAGTCTAGATGGCTGCCAAAACGGATGAGCACAATGGTTCTGAACGTGAGAAGATCTCGTGAAGTTGCTAGTTGAGAACAGGACTAGGCCGGACAGTGCCCAAAACAAAGACCCATTTTAAAATCTAGCTGACGGAAGGAAAGCAAATATTGTAATGATGAGGTGATGCTCATCCACCCCAAATTGTCCAATCAGAACTCAAATTTATGCTGAAAGTTACTCTTTTAGATAGATAGAGCTAGTGAAAAAGGTATAAAAAGTGCTGGTTTTAGTGAGGAAAAAACTTCTTTTCGATTTCTTCCCGAGATGCTGCTGGTATGCTGATTTTCCTGAGATGTAAGACTTTAGGAGAAAGATGAATTTTGGGAACTATCTGTCCTTTGCTAATACTTGCATTTCTGAAATCTAAATAAAATGTCTATTTGTGAATTTTCTAAAATAAATGAAAATAACTGTTTGAGATAAAACTCTTATTCTTTTAAAATGTTGTTTTGAATAAAGAAAAATAAATAAAGTGAATACACTTTTAGACATGTTAAATTTGCTTTTAATAAAAATTAGATAAATGGAGAATTAAGCTGGTCTTGAGTTTTCCTACGCCTAATCTTTACCAGCAGATTCGTCAACCACAGTGGTGGCGTGTCTAAATAAATGTTATGTCAATGAAAACCATGGTAAATTCATTTAAACTGCAGGTGTAAATAGTATAAATATCTGGTTTATAGTTTTAGACACTCCACTATGATACAGCAGCTCTCCTTTGAATTTCACCGATCCATGGAGTAGGGTGTAAGTGTTTTGTGAGTGACTCGAGGTGTTTTGGGCCCCACTGTCGAGTATATGTATGATTTTTTACTTCAGGGAAAGGTGATATGGTTTTAGAAATTATCTCTGGAGTAGCGCTGCATCACTGTACTCTATGTAAATCCATGCTACAACACTCAACCACACTGTATTCCACTCTCTGACACTTTACTCCTGTCTATACTCCTTCACTCATTGGAGTGAAGGGGTGTGGACAGGAGTACACAGCAACACTGTACCATATTGCATGCTACTGTACAATACTCTAGTCTATTCTACTCAATGAGACTCTAGTCCATTATACGACACTGCACAGAACTCTTTGTATGCCAATGCACCCCACTTTACTCAACTCAACTCTGACACAGTACTCCACTCTAATCCACTACTTGACTGTACGCCACTCTATGCCATTGTACTGTATGCCAATCCACTGCACCACACTCTACCGCAATGCATTATACTGTACAGCACTCGTCTCTACACCCTCTCTGCACACAGCAATCACAACTCTTACGGCTTCTCAAATGACGCTATTTGTCACAACACAGTGTATGGTAGAGTGGCGAGCTATAGATAGTGTTGTCTGATTAACAATCTGAAAAGCTTGTGTAACAAAGTCTGCTACTTATAATAATTTGTAGGTGGTCGATAAATTGTAAATGAAAGTTATAACTATAACTTTAGACTTTCTAAACTTTCTGCAGTTTAAACTTGGTTTGTATAGGGAATATACATTTTCCTAACCATAACGAAGCTTTAACTTTTAGTTTTTTAGTTTTCTTTCATTGAATATATATATATTCAATTAAAACAAAGGATGAAGATAGGTTATAGTTAGGAAGACTTAATTTATTATTTCTATACAAAGCCTACTTAAACTACACAAAGCTTAGAAACTAAATATGTATAGTTATAACTTAAAGTTATAATTTCCACCCAGAACAAAACTTTAGAGAACTCAGACACCTTTGTACAGAATGTTGTAAACTTGCTAAGCAAACTAAATGGCTTCTCGGCACCTTGTAAATATGTCCCCTTCCGCTCCAGTCCTCTGCGGCAAAGGGGTGTGCAATGGGTGTTGCTCTGGGTGTTCCACCGCAACCTTCACTGCATTTTGACACTGTCCCAGATTTACAAGGCAGAGGCAGCACCATAAACATCACGGATTACTAGACATTAGAATGGCAAAAATGAAGAGAAATTAATAATTTCTCCTAATTGTTTGCTCAAGAGTAAATCACCATTATTGATTGTTTATGGGGAGGAAGGTGTCCCTTTCTGCATAGAAACAATCGCCCCTGCCAAGTAGCACCCCTGCAGCATGGCGGCAGGCTGCCTGCGTTGGCGCTAGGCAGCTTTTTTTGCACCAATGCCAGGGGAAACACAGGGGTACATTGTATTCTTGTGTACACAGCGAAAACCTGCCTTTTAAAAATGTCGGTTCCCTGCTTAATTTGGCGTAGCTACAAGCTCGGAATTTTTTTTGCATGGGTTTTTACTTATTTCCACATTCAGGTACAGGGAAATAAAATGATTTCCTGAAAACACATCATTTGGGGTCCCATAGTGAAGTCGGGATTAATAAGAAAGGCCTTCAAGTTTCAAGGAAAGCAACTAGAACATCCATTAATAATCTGAAAAAAAGACAAATGGGAAACATAAAGATGCTGAAAGTAGGGTGACCATATATCCTAGATTTCCCCGGACAGTCCCGGTTTTCCAACACTTTTCTTAGTTTTAAATACATGTCCCGGTTTTTACGTAAAGGTAAGGTCATTCTGCAAAGCAGAATAGAAAACTATGCTTTTCTTTCAAAGGGGCCTCTGCAGTCTGCAGTAATCACAGTAATGTATATGATTTTGTCAGGCAGCACACGAGGAGGTCCATTGCATGCTCCCAGCGGAGGAGAGACAGACTGGGGAGTAGAGCAGGGGGACACAGGGTGAAGGTCCTGCCATAGATTATGGTGAGAAAAAATATATAGATATATATACATACATACATAAATACACACACACACACACAAACATATATATATATATATATATATATATATGTATATATATATATATTTAACATTTATGTTTTTACAAGGCTACGCAAAAACGGGAGGGGCCAGATACACAAACAAGAATAAAAGCTTTAGTCCTTCTTTTATGTCTGACCTGTCTCGGTTTGTGCTCCTCAAATTCTGGTCAGTCTAGCTAAAGGTCATGTTCTATCAGGCAGAAAATGTGCCATTATGCATGGTTTTATTGAAGTAGAGTCTGGATCTAAGTGATTCAGCAGCGAAGGAGAACTTAAGAAAGCCGGAAGTGGGATCCTAAACACATTGTTCAAAAGCACTAATTACAGGAAGCACAGTCCATCATTCTGTTAGATTTCTAAGAAGGTGGTGCGCAATAAAAACACAGATGTACACAGAATGCATGAGTATTAAAGGGCCATCTGTTACTGCCAGAAAGCAAAGCTGCGAGACAAAGTTCTGTGTGACTTGAGCGTTTGTCTTAATCAAAGCAGAGAATGTATGCTACGCGACAATATTCACAGGTTACTACAAGGAGCCATGTTTGTGGTTGGCATTAGACCCTGCTAGTTAGCAACAAAACCCAGGAAATTGGTGTTTTGGACCTGTAGCCTTATCCAGATAAAGGGCTACTGGATAAGGACAACGTTTAACTTTTCATTTTTGGTTAGTCACTTTTGCTATTCAACAAAAATGTATCCAAAAACAGTCCTCGGTAAAGGTAACATTTTCCAGCTGTTAGGTCATGAACATAGCTTTGTGAATTCACCCATCCACTTTATGATTGCGCACTTTCAAGTGCCAGAAGTGGAGGTCTGAACAGAATAATAGGGATTTGCGTTCCCCCCTGCTCAGTCAGGAGTCTAGGTAACACCCCATGTACTCCTTGTGTGAGTACTAAGACCTCCAGCACCATTCACAACTAGAAGCCCATAACACACTCCAGTAGAGAATAGTGGTGACAAAGTGGTTGAGGAGTGAAAGATACCCTAACTAGTGAGAGAGAACCTAGCCACACAACGAGATCCAGGTGACAATTAATAATTGAAAGTGCCAAGGTGGGTGCTGCTCTGGCCCTCCTGCCTTAACACCTGATGATAAGTGAGGGTCTAAGGACAACGCTATGAATGCAGTCAGCACCATAGAATGATGCCGGTAGGGCGCAGAGACATGGGGGTTGCAGATTTCTTGTCTCCTGAGAAATGTGTACTTTTAAAGAGCCACCTGTCCTGATGTACTTTGTGTGTAACTAGTAGTGAAATTGGTAAGTGGTGGAATACCTCTGTTAGTCTGTTATTTATCATATGTGATTTGATCTTTTTATAAGGCTATATACAGTAAGGATTTTGGAAAAAAAAGACTTGTCATCTTTAAGGCCACCACCTTAGTTGTATGGATTACAGCTCTAAGACATGTCCTAAAATTTGAGCAGATGGTTACAGGTGAGGTGCACGGTCACTGACTTTCTGGGACCGTGACTTATTTTCCTCAAAATACTTTGATCCATAGAAAGAGAGAGAAAACAAAAAAAGGAGCTAGAGGGAGGAAGAGAATGATAGAAAAACAGAGAGAGCGGGAGGAAGTTGAGATGAATTAAATTGATGGAGCAGGGTTTTCCGTAAGTAAAACCTGTTAAGATTAAACTTCTCATTGTGTGAAAAACATTAACAAGTTTTGAAATTAACCGATACAGTGTTAATAGGTAATTTAGGTGTGAGAAAATAACGGGTTTAAGTAGGCCATAAATGAATATTGTATGGATAGTTAATTAAAAGTGCACAATGAGATTTTCCACGAGCAAATGTGAAAAACACATTTTTGATTTAACGTTTAACCAATCAAATGTTAATTACATATAATAGTCTTTTGAAAATGAATTGCGTTCATTAATGAATTAATGAAGATTGAAATGAATTATAAAATGGAGTTTATATTTTGAAACTATAACTATAACTAATCTTGTTAATTTCTCCTAGAGAAAACTGCACGCTTTGCAAAGAAAGTGTTCAAGCTGACTTTAGGGATCCTTTTGCTTAAAAATGTAGAAATGCAGAAAATTGTGTTCTATTCATTGTAGACGACCATTGTCTTCTTCTTTCTTGTTAAATGGCTACTAAGTGTTTCAAATGTCTGCGGAAACTTCCTAATGCCTGAAGCAAAGTATTTGTTTTGTGGATAACTGTACTGGAAATGTTACAATATTTCTTCGGTTGTGCGCCTGTCGAGGAAGTAGAAGAGTTTGATTTCCTCTGCTGAAGGACGATGATGACGGCATGAAACAAAACAATGAACTTTTGAAGGTTTTTAGGCTTGGCTTGGCTTGGCTTGGTTAGGAGAGGAGAGAGACGAGGCGTTCGTGTGAGCTTTCTGAGATCCTTTAGCTGATGCGGTCTGTAAGCGGATACCATTAACTTTGCTCTTCATTCCTTGTGAGGATTGCCCCATCTTTCCCTTCCGGCCGGAGGGTTAGCCTTTCAACTATTAGCAAGCTGTGCTGTAGTTTTTTTAGGTTTGTATGAGATTCTATAGTTGCATTTATCTTATTTTAATGCACTTTATCGACTCAATTCATACTACTTAAATGAGATGTTATTATGAATTACTGATTTTTGTGTTCTGATTCAGATTCGATATTGTGATTTTGTTTGATCATTTCCATATACTTTACAAAAAGAAAATGAGATAAAGCAAAGTAAATAGAAAAACGAATCCTGCCGTTATTGATTATTGTAAATAAAGAGAACTATATATAGTTGTATATAGCGTGGTTTGAATAATGTTCCCTTGATTCTAGGTCCTCATGAGGGGAATATTCATCTAGATCTTTTGCCAATCCCTACCAACTCTCCGATCTGTCGGAGGACCTAATGTTGATGTGGGACAAAATTCAGGTTTGGTTAAATGAGAATATTAGACTGATTTAGCGCATGGTGTAAATTGACACACTCTTTTTTAGTTAGCCCAAACCCCTTTTTCCGCTGTACCACGCGCTATCAAAATAAAACTATCCCCACTTGTGTCTTGAATGGCATTGGCTTTTGTATTTTGTAATAAAAATCTGTTTTTGCTTCAGCATCCTTGGTGCTCAACTGGTGTGTTTTTTTTAAGCATTCATATCTGGTAATAGTCAACGGTTTGCTTGGGTATTATCTCATGTGTAAGGACTGCATCCTGGAAGACAGACGAGGAGGTAATGCCCTGGTTACTTACTGGTAATCTTCATTACTCTTACTCCTCCTCTTCCTGGATGCAGTCCCACCCTCCCGCCTGGAGACAATAGTCTCGCTCTGCGACAGCAGGCCTTTGGCCTGCAATCGCAGGGCGAGACCTAAAAAGGGTGGTACCAAAACACGCTTGAAATCCAATGCATTTTACATGGACATTTGTATTTCATGTTGCGGCACAATGGCTGGGCGAATTATAATTACATTTCACAGCGGTGTACATTAGACTAAGTAGATGATTCTTTTTGCTATTGCAAGTGATGTTATGAAGTGGTTATGAAGTTATAAGGGCCAAAAACCTAGAGATAATTTGTAGCACAATACTTCTAAAAGTAGCAAAGAAGTCCAAAAAATAAACTAGACTGCATATGTAAAGTTTCAGGTTTTATTATATGAACAACCAAAAGACACTTTTATGGTCACATTATAATGGAAACCTGTATGCAAATACAATAACGAATAAAATACATCTTAATCTACATATGTTTTTTTGCATTCTCTCTGGCTCATAAAATAAAACTGTGCTCAACAGGCCAAACAAAAATCATCTCCCTTATGTACTCCTATGGAACAAAATGAAAGATTGCCCTAGCAGCGAACCACACAAACTACTATTTGGAGGACAAGATAATTGGCACCTAGAAAAAATACTAATCTCAATTTTTATAACAATAACAGAGACTGTCTTTCATTCACTTCAGTCTTGATATGTAGCACAATCCTACTAAAAGTAGCAGAGAAGACCAAAGATTCAACTAGAATGCATATTTAAAGTTTCAGATTTACTACATGAAGAACTGAAAGACCCATCTATGGTCACATGCTCATAGGAACTCATAAACAAATATATAACTAATAGAATACATCTATACTACACTATATGTTTTCTACCTATTACCAATTTACTAAAGTGGTAATAGATAGGGATCTACTACATACCCATATCTAAAGCCCTAACACAGAGCACAGCCAAAGTGTAGTACAAAACAATATGGCTGCCTTTTCATTCTCTAAAAAGAGTCAAACCCAAATATATACTGGCTTGTCATTGCCATGTACCACACCATACTGCAAAGTTATCATGATATACCTTGGCCCAAAATATAACTTTCGCGTTGATGTATTACTGGATTGCCGTACCTTTACATCATGCATGGTGTCGCATGAGCAACGCATAACTTAAGCTAGATTTACAAAGCAACGCACGGCCACCAAACATGGCCCTGCATTAAGTGGTAAATCTGAAGAAATGCAAGGCATCACAATTCGCTATTTTGCATTACTCTGCACACCTTAATCTATATTGCTGCTAAATTGTACATACATCCGTAATGCTACACCACTGTAGCCACTACACTATATGCTATTCCACTCTACGCCTCTCCACTGTATGAGATTTTACTCTATGCCACTCCACTATGTGCTATTAGACTTAAACAATGCCACTGTATACCACTACACTCTACGCCATTACACTGTATGCACCTCCACTCTACGCCACTCCAATCTACGTCACTCCATTGTACACCACTCCACTGGACACTACTCCACTATACGCAATACCACTTTGCGCCATTCTACTGTTCACCACTCCACTCTAGTATATTCCACTACATGCTGTCCTTCTGCTATCTTCGGCTCCTCCGGGTCGGTCTCGCTCACTCCTCTGCGTTGTCTCGTCTCTGCTGCAATCCCTTCAGTGCATGGTTCCTTCATCTCCCCGGGGTCTGCGACTGCTCTCCCCTGCTCCTCAGTTGTCGCCTCGCTGTCTTCCGCTGTCGCCGCATCTTCGCTGCACACACAGTCCTAATGCTCCGCCTCTCTGTGTGTCGCCTCTCCTTCCTGTGTGTGGCTTGTACTTCCGGTCGGCAGCAATGCGCCCTTGGTGGTGCCCCCGGGATACCTGGGTACCGCCCCGGTTGCCCTCGCCCTGTCACAGCTATGTCAGTGCACTCCACACCATGCCACTCTACGATCACCACTACACTCTATTGTACTTTAGTCCACACTATCTACCACTCCACTCAACTCTACTCCACTGTACGAGACTTCACGTCACACTACGCTACTATACAGCAATCCACTCTACACAGTTCCACTGTTTCTCACACTACTGTTGATGGAGCAAGGTGGAGAAAGACAATTTTGTGTACCCCTTGCAAAATCACACTTCCATAATCATAACTTGAACTAATTGAGTGATGTGTGAAATTAATCAACTTAGAATAAAAAGTTGCACCTACACAGACATACGTGGGAACTAATTTTGCTTATGTAGCAGTCATAATTAACTAATTACGTGAATCTGATGTGTCCTAAACAAATAAGCAGCTTTGAAATAATGAAATGGGGCATAAATGTGCTTTTTCTTATGTATTTGTGGCAGAAACCGAAGGATAGGTGAGTATATTATGCCTAAATGTTGCTTATTTCGCTAGATAACTACTAATAGGGAAAACCTTAGTAAGGGGGGAGGTAAACAGACGGGCTAGATTTCCAAAATTAACGTTCGTTTGTGTTTGTTTCTATGATAGTTCCCATTCTGGCCTGTGAGGCCTAGTGAAAATATGGCTTTCCTATTAAACTGCGAAGAGAAGATGAACTGAGCATGTGCAAGCCAAAGTCCGAGTTCGAATGCGAGCTGCTTGTGCCTGGAGTGAATGCAGTTCAAGGACGTTGTGGCCTGGAAGTCTAGATGGCTGCCAAAACGGATGAGCACAATGGTTCTGAACGTGAGAAGATCTCGTGAAGTTGCTAGTTGAGAACAGGACTAGGCCGGACAGTGCCCAAAACAAAGACCCATTTTAAAATCTAGCTGACGGAAGGAAAGCAAATATTGTAATGATGAGGTGATGCTCATCCACCCCAAATTGTCCAATCAGAACTCAAATTTATGCTGAAAGTTACTCTTTTAGATAGATAGAGCTAGTGAAAAAGGTATAAAAAGTGCTGGTTTTAGTGAGGAAAAAACTTCTTTTCGATTTCTTCCCGAGATGCTGCTGGTATGCTGATTTTCCTGAGATGTAAGACTTTAGGAGAAAGATGAATTTTGGGAACTATCTGTCCTTTGCTAATACTTGCATTTCTGAAATCTAAATAAAATGTCTATTTGTGAATTTTCTAAAATAAATGAAAATAACTGTTTGAGATAAAACTCTTATTCTTTTAAAATGTTGTTTTGAATAAAGAAAAATAAATAAAGTGAATACACTTTTAGACATGTTAAATTTGCTTTTAATAAAAATTAGATAAATGGAGAATTAAGCTGGTCTTGAGTTTTCCTACGCCTAATCTTTACCAGCAGATTCGTCAACCACAGTGGTGGCGTGTCTAAATAAATGTTATGTCAATGAAAACCATGGTAAATTCATTTAAACTGCAGGTGTAAATAGTATAAATATCTGGTTTATAGTTTTAGACACTCCACTATGATACAGCAGCTCTCCTTTGAATTTCACCGATCCATGGAGTAGGGTGTAAGTGTTTTGTGAGTGACTCGAGGTGTTTTGGGCCCCACTGTCGAGTATATGTATGATTTTTTACTTCAGGGAAAGGTGATATGGTTTTAGAAATTATCTCTGGAGTAGCGCTGCATCACTGTACTCTATGTAAATCCATGCTACAACACTCAACCACACTGTATTCCACTCTCTGACACTTTACTCCTGTCTATACTCCTTCACTCATTGGAGTGAAGGGGTGTGGACAGGAGTACACAGCAACACTGTACCATATTGCATGCTACTGTACAATACTCTAGTCTATTCTACTCAATGAGACTCTAGTCCATTATACGACACTGCACAGAACTCTTTGTATGCCAATGCACCCCACTTTACTCAACTCAACTCTGACACAGTACTCCACTCTAATCCACTACTTGACTGTACGCCACTCTATGCCATTGTACTGTATGCCAATCCACTGCACCACACTCTACCGCAATGCATTATACTGTACAGCACTCGTCTCTACACCCTCTCTGCACACAGCAATCACAACTCTTACGGCTTCTCAAATGACGCTATTTGTCACAACACAGTGTATGGTAGAGTGGCGAGCTATAGATAGTGTTGTCTGATTAACAATCTGAAAAGCTTGTGTAACAAAGTCTGCTACTTATAATAATTTGTAGGTGGTCGATAAATTGTAAATGAAAGTTATAACTATAACTTTAGACTTTCTAAACTTTCTGCAGTTTAAACTTGGTTTGTATAGGGAATATACATTTTCCTAACCATAACGAAGCTTTAACTTTTAGTTTTTTAGTTTTCTTTCATTGAATATATATATATTCAATTAAAACAAAGGATGAAGATAGGTTATAGTTAGGAAGACTTAATTTATTATTTCTATACAAAGCCTACTTAAACTACACAAAGCTTAGAAACTAAATATGTATAGTTATAACTTAAAGTTATAATTTCCACCCAGAACAAAACTTTAGAGAACTCAGACACCTTTGTACAGAATGTTGTAAACTTGCTAAGCAAACTAAATGGCTTCTCGGCACCTTGTAAATATGTCCCCTTCCGCTCCAGTCCTCTGCGGCAAAGGGGTGTGCAATGGGTGTTGCTCTGGGTGTTCCACCGCAACCTTCACTGCATTTTGACACTGTCCCAGATTTACAAGGCAGAGGCAGCACCATAAACATCACGGATTACTAGACATTAGAATGGCAAAAATGAAGAGAAATTAATAATTTCTCCTAATTGTTTGCTCAAGAGTAAATCACCATTATTGATTGTTTATGGGGAGGAAGGTGTCCCTTTCTGCATAGAAACAATCGCCCCTGCCAAGTAGCACCCCTGCAGCATGGCGGCAGGCTGCCTGCGTTGGCGCTAGGCAGCTTTTTTTGCACCAATGCCAGGGGAAACACAGGGGTACATTGTATTCTTGTGTACACAGCGAAAACCTGCCTTTTAAAAATGTCGGTTCCCTGCTTAATTTGGCGTAGCTACAAGCTCGGAATTTTTTTTGCATGGGTTTTTACTTATTTCCACATTCAGGTACAGGGAAATAAAATGATTTCCTGAAAACACATCATTTGGGGTCCCATAGTGAAGTCGGGATTAATAAGAAAGGCCTTCAAGTTTCAAGGAAAGCAACTAGAACATCCATTAATAATCTGAAAAAAAGACAAATGGGAAACATAAAGATGCTGAAAGTAGGGTGACCATATATCCTAGATTTCCCCGGACAGTCCCGGTTTTCCAACACTTTTCTTAGTTTTAAATACATGTCCCGGTTTTTACGTAAAGGTAAGGTCATTCTGCAAAGCAGAATAGAAAACTATGCTTTTCTTTCAAAGGGGCCTCTGCAGTCTGCAGTAATCACAGTAATGTATATGATTTTGTCAGGCAGCACACGAGGAGGTCCATTGCATGCTCCCAGCGGAGGAGAGACAGACTGGGGAGTAGAGCAGGGGGACACAGGGTGAAGGTCCTGCCATAGATTATGGTGAGAAAAAATATATAGATATATATACATACATACATAAATACACACACACACACACAAACATATATATATATATATATATATATATATATATATATATATATATTTAACATTTATGTTTTTACAAGGCTACGCAAAAACGGGAGGGGCCAGATACACAAACAAGAATAAAAGCTTTAGTCCTTCTTTTATGTCTGACCTGTCTCGGTTTGTGCTCCTCAAATTCTGGTCAGTCTAGCTAAAGGTCATGTTCTATCAGGCAGAAAATGTGCCATTATGCATGGTTTTATTGAAGTAGAGTCTGGATCTAAGTGATTCAGCAGCGAAGGAGAACTTAAGAAAGCCGGAAGTGGGATCCTAAACACATTGTTCAAAAGCACTAATTACAGGAAGCACAGTCCATCATTCTGTTAGATTTCTAAGAAGGTGGTGCGCAATAAAAACACAGATGTACACAGAATGCATGAGTATTAAAGGGCCATCTGTTACTGCCAGAAAGCAAAGCTGCGAGACAAAGTTCTGTGTGACTTGAGCGTTTGTCTTAATCAAAGCAGAGAATGTATGCTACGCGACAATATTCACAGGTTACTACAAGGAGCCATGTTTGTGGTTGGCATTAGACCCTGCTAGTTAGCAACAAAACCCAGGAAATTGGTGTTTTGGACCTGTAGCCTTATCCAGATAAAGGGCTACTGGATAAGGACAACGTTTAACTTTTCATTTTTGGTTAGTCACTTTTGCTATTCAACAAAAATGTATCCAAAAACAGTCCTCGGTAAAGGTAACATTTTCCAGCTGTTAGGTCATGAACATAGCTTTGTGAATTCACCCATCCACTTTATGATTGCGCACTTTCAAGTGCCAGAAGTGGAGGTCTGAACAGAATAATAGGGATTTGCGTTCCCCCCTGCTCAGTCAGGAGTCTAGGTAACACCCCATGTACTCCTTGTGTGAGTACTAAGACCTCCAGCACCATTCACAACTAGAAGCCCATAACACACTCCAGTAGAGAATAGTGGTGACAAAGTGGTTGAGGAGTGAAAGATACCCTAACTAGTGAGAGAGAACCTAGCCACACAACGAGATCCAGGTGACAATTAATAATTGAAAGTGCCAAGGTGGGTGCTGCTCTGGCCCTCCTGCCTTAACACCTGATGATAAGTGAGGGTCTAAGGACAACGCTATGAATGCAGTCAGCACCATAGAATGATGCCGGTAGGGCGCAGAGACATGGGGGTTGCAGATTTCTTGTCTCCTGAGAAATGTGTACTTTTAAAGAGCCACCTGTCCTGATGTACTTTGTGTGTAACTAGTAGTGAAATTGGTAAGTGGTGGAATACCTCTGTTAGTCTGTTATTTATCATATGTGATTTGATCTTTTTATAAGGCTATATACAGTAAGGATTTTGGAAAAAAAAGACTTGTCATCTTTAAGGCCACCACCTTAGTTGTATGGATTACAGCTCTAAGACATGTCCTAAAATTTGAGCAGATGGTTACAGGTGAGGTGCACGGTCACTGACTTTCTGGGACCGTGACTTATTTTCCTCAAAATACTTTGATCCATAGAAAGAGAGAGAAAACAAAAAAAGGAGCTAGAGGGAGGAAGAGAATGATAGAAAAACAGAGAGAGCGGGAGGAAGTTGAGATGAATTAAATTGATGGAGCAGGGTTTTCCGTAAGTAAAACCTGTTAAGATTAAACTTCTCATTGTGTGAAAAACATTAACAAGTTTTGAAATTAACCGATACAGTGTTAATAGGTAATTTAGGTGTGAGAAAATAACGGGTTTAAGTAGGCCATAAATGAATATTGTATGGATAGTTAATTAAAAGTGCACAATGAGATTTTCCACGAGCAAATGTGAAAAACACATTTTTGATTTAACGTTTAACCAATCAAATGTTAATTACATATAATAGTCTTTTGAAAATGAATTGCGTTCATTAATGAATTAATGAAGATTGAAATGAATTATAAAATGGAGTTTATATTTTGAAACTATAACTATAACTAATCTTGTTAATTTCTCCTAGAGAAAACTGCACGCTTTGCAAAGAAAGTGTTCAAGCTGACTTTAGGGATCCTTTTGCTTAAAAATGTAGAAATGCAGAAAATTGTGTTCTATTCATTGTAGACGACCATTGTCTTCTTCTTTCTTGTTAAATGGCTACTAAGTGTTTCAAATGTCTGCGGAAACTTCCTAATGCCTGAAGCAAAGTATTTGTTTTGTGGATAACTGTACTGGAAATGTTACAATATTTCTTCGGTTGTGCGCCTGTCGAGGAAGTAGAAGAGTTTGATTTCCTCTGCTGAAGGACGATGATGACGGCATGAAACAAAACAATGAACTTTTGAAGGTTTTTAGGCTTGGCTTGGCTTGGCTTGGTTAGGAGAGGAGAGAGACGAGGCGTTCGTGTGAGCTTTCTGAGATCCTTTAGCTGATGCGGTCTGTAAGCGGATACCATTAACTTTGCTCTTCATTCCTTGTGAGGATTGCCCCATCTTTCCCTTCCGGCCGGAGGGTTAGCCTTTCAACTATTAGCAAGCTGTGCTGTAGTTTTTTTAGGTTTGTATGAGATTCTATAGTTGCATTTATCTTATTTTAATGCACTTTATCGACTCAATTCATACTACTTAAATGAGATGTTATTATGAATTACTGATTTTTGTGTTCTGATTCAGATTCGATATTGTGATTTTGTTTGATCATTTCCATATACTTTACAAAAAGAAAATGAGATAAAGCAAAGTAAATAGAAAAACGAATCCTGCCGTTATTGATTATTGTAAATAAAGAGAACTATATATAGTTGTATATAGCGTGGTTTGAATAATGTTCCCTTGATTCTAGGTCCTCATGAGGGGAATATTCATCTAGATCTTTTGCCAATCCCTACCAACTCTCCGATCTGTCGGAGGACCTAATGTTGATGTGGGACAAAATTCAGGTTTGGTTAAATGAGAATATTAGACTGATTTAGCGCATGGTGTAAATTGACACACTCTTTTTTAGTTAGCCCAAACCCCTTTTTCCGCTGTACCACGCGCTATCAAAATAAAACTATCCCCACTTGTGTCTTGAATGGCATTGGCTTTTGTATTTTGTAATAAAAATCTGTTTTTGCTTCAGCATCCTTGGTGCTCAACTGGTGTGTTTTTTTTAAGCATTCATATCTGGTAATAGTCAACGGTTTGCTTGGGTATTATCTCATGTGTAAGGACTGCATCCTGGAAGACAGACGAGGAGGTAATGCCCTGGTTACTTACTGGTAATCTTCATTACTCTTACTCCTCCTCTTCCTGGATGCAGTCCCACCCTCCCGCCTGGACATGGCGGTTGACTATTTCCTGTTTTGCTGTTGTATTTTGGTGTGGTATGTTACAGGAACTGCTTTATTAGTTCCTCCCTTTTGTGGTGGAACCTTTTGGGTTTCAGCTAGGGAACTGGTTCTGCCAGAAAGGAGAAGTATCTCATGTATAAGGAATGGTTTCAGGAAGACCAGAACTCGGAGTAATGAAGATTACAGGTAAGTAACCAGGGCATGAGTGGTGATCCAGAAGCATCTACCTTGATTGGAGGAAGGAGAAAAGCTTTGGAATATAACACAGTTCAAAAGACTGCAAGTTGCCTAAGTGAGTTAAAAGCTCACTACTATGGGCCGCATGTTTCAAATTTAAAACTTAGCAAGGTTTACTTTGGATTCCCTGTTCTGAGATTAGTAAATTGAGTACTATTAAATAGGCAAACAGTAACTAATGCCTTTTATTTACAGCCTTTACAGAGGGCAAAAATGAGGAATAAAGTGCTATACTTTTCAAGAAAAAAATTCAAACAATTTTATTCTGATAATTCTGGAAACCATTTATACCTTTAGAAGTGCTAGATGCTCTTTTGGGTTTGTTGTGTGCTACATAACAATGTGTGATGCAGATACAGTGAAATCATCCCTACCTTTGATTAGGTGTTTTTTCACGCTATTTTCCTGGGCTTGAAAGTGATTATTCTTATAAAAATAAGCATTTGAGATTTTATGCGAAATCTTATGCATGTGCTTGACTCGCAGATGGTGTGAGACAGAAAGACTGAGAAGGAAAGAGAAAGAAAAAGAAAGAGAACAAGAGGGTGTTAGTGCATATCTGTGTGGATTTTTTAGGGGGCTTTTGAGACATGAGGTAAAAGAGATGGCGCTGAGACACTCCAGAGCACATAACATGTTCCAGGATGCGTGTCGCACCTGCATTTGATTTACACCAACACACAGATATTTTGAAAAATACGTATGCAAACGATGTTTTAGCGCACAGTAAAAGTTACTACCGTGTGCACTGCACACTAGTCACCACGGGCCACTACCACATGGAACAAGCTGGCAGTAGAGCCTTCCCCTGACGGAGTGCACATATTGCTAGAGGCGCGTTAGCATTACGCATTTAACAATTCACGAGGGTCTCTAAATGACAAAGCTTGGGTTAACGGCTCCCAGAAAGAGCACCCACAAACAGACTTGCTGTTTATCTGCATATCTCCACAGGCCAGCAGGAATGCACAACGTGACGTTGCAGTCGGCAAAATGCAGCGCTTATAGGGGTGCCTTTTGAAAACTATGTGCTCGAGGGTCAGCAGGGCCTGGGGGCCTGTAAGTTTTTCAAGCTTCAGATCTCACTAATTCTGTCATGCAATTTCACTTTGTTTAGTTTCATGTTCAAACATATTAACCAGCTGAGCTGCAAGATCAATATTTACTTCAAGCCTGTGGGGGAGCCTCAGCTTCCTTTTCAAGCACAACAAATGGCAACAGCTTCCTGTGCACCTATCCACACGGCAACAATATGCGTGGGGGGGTACTATGACCCATATTTAATGTTTGACAGATGGAGTAAAGGCAGACAGAGTGGCAGATGAGTCTACGTCTGCCACCCTACCTTTACTCTGCCAGCTAAATTGATAGGCGTCTGCCAACCAATACTGTCTTCTCGTGTGGATAGGAACTCTAGTCATGACATGACATTGAGCAATCATATTTTTCAAAGCTCCTTAATTTTCAAAAACAAACCCACAGCCCGCCATGCACAGTTATCTAATAAATAATTTACCAACTACCCCAGACCCCACCTCCCCTGTGCTGCGCCAACTGCCTGACCTCCTAGTCCAACGTCAACGATGAAGAGACACGCAAGATCATGAACTCCACCCACTCAGGATCTCTGTCAGATCCGTGCCCACACCACGTATTCAACAAAGCAGACGCTGCCATTGCACCCCAACTACGGAAGGTCATCAACATCTCCTTTGAAACAGCAACATTCCCGGAAAGCTGGAAACATGCCGAAAACAACGCCCTCCTCAAGAAGCCCAAGGCGGACCCCAAGGACCTTAAGAACTTCCGGCCCATCTCCCTGCTCCCGTTCCCTGTGAAGGTCATCGAGAAAATCGTTAACATGCAACTGGCCCGCCACCTGGAAGACAACAACATCTTGGACCCGTCCCAGTCCGGGTTCAGACGAAACCACAGCACCGAGACAGCCCTCTTCGCCACCACAGACGACATCAGGCGCCAACTAAACAACGGCAAAACATCAGCCCTCATCCTCCTGGACCTGTCAGCCGCCTTTGACACGGTCTGCCATCGCACTCTAAAGACATGCCTCCTAGAAGCCGGAATACAAGAGAAGGCCCTTGACTGGACCACGTCCTTCCTCTCCGGCAGAACCCAGAGCGTCCGCCTCCCACCCTTCCGATCCAAGGCCACCAACATCATCTGCGGCATCCCCCAGGGCTCATCCCTCAGCCCAACACTGTTCAACGTCTACATGGCCCCCCTCACACAAGTGGCCCGCCAACACAACCTCAACATCATCTCCTACACTGACGACACCCAGCTCATCCTCTCCCTCACCAAGGACCCGCCACCGCCAAAATCAACCTCCACAAGGGAATGAAGGCCGTCGGCGACTGGATGAGGAACAGCCGTCTGAAGCTGCACTCGGACAAGACAGAGGTACTCATTCTTGGACCCAGACCCTCAGCCTGGGACGACTCCTGGTGGCCGACCACACTGGGAACAGCACCGACATCCACCGACCATGCATGCAACCTAGGATTCATCCTCAACTCCTCCCTCTCCATGTCTAAACAGGTTTACGCCGTCTTCTCCTCCTGCTACAACACCCTCCGCATGCTCCGCAGGATATACAAGTGGATCCCGACCGAAACAAGAAGAACGGTGACATAGGCCCTCGTCAGCAGCAGACTGGACTATGGCAATGCTCTCTATGCAGGAATCCCAGCGAAACACCTACGACGACTACAACGCATCCAAAACGCCTCCGCCCGACTGATCGTCAACATCCCCCGCCGCAGCCACCCAATGCCACGCATGGCTGACTATGTCATGTAACAATACAAAAGGTGTTGTTTTAAGTAAGGCAGACCTACTGTCTTTGTTAAAGGGTCACATCACCAAAATATAAAAAGCAGCATGCCAATTGGCTTTAGTAAGTGTCCCCTGCATTAACATATATAAAGCAAACCTATTTGGCTTTGCCAAAAAGTCAGCAATAACTATAATCAATTGTATCTTTTATACATTCACTACTTGCAATGATTAATAATATTGAATAGCAAAAATATTTTCAACAAAGTATTTCAAAAAAATACATTAACATGTCTTTAAGTCTTTTATTAAATGTTTTTCAGGCCACAAAGTGCAGCTATGGAATCATCCACAAGGGGTCCCTGCACTCCAGCTGAAGAGCATACAGCTCCAGCCTTAAATATGTATTGTAAGGACCCATCCATCAGATTGCTTGCTTCATTCCTTTGCTACAGCTCAAGTCGTGTTTCGGGTGTGATATATATATATATATCTATATCCATATATATTCATATGTATGCACTACAAAGATATCATTCTTAGATATATCACACTGTAACAAGCTGCCTGGAGCTGCAAAAGTCTTTCAAATATGACCTTGCCTGCACAAGCTTCAACAGTTGTTCAGACCCAACTCAGAGGTCCTTTTGCTTGTCCCAACTCCATGTTGGTTTGCTTATCTGGTGGTTAATTTTACTTACACAGTATGACTGTAGTATAACTAGCACTGTGCCAAGCTTGCATTTTTATGCTGCCCATATTTAGATGTTCATTATTGGCATGGTCAGAGCTTTCATATCCTTGTTAGCCATATTTGACACAGTGTCTTATTCAGGTTCTGCTGACATTGCATTACTAAATATATATAGGACCCAGAAACCAATCACTCAGGGAAGAAGCAGGCTGAGAGCACCAGTTGGTGACTCGACTTCTTCCTTGCTGATCAGCAAGTATGCATTGGTACAAATCAATACATTTAATTCTGTTTCTGAGCAAACTGCTGTGTCTGGTGAGTTTCTTTAATTTGCTCCTGGGAGGCTGCAAATACAAATAATTTTCCTAACAGAATGGTGTCAGAAAGTATGACACATTGGAGGTAGGGGAGCTGAATACCTTGACTTTCAATGCTTAGAATATAGTTAGTAGTAGACTTGGGAATTGACGTGTACCTACACATATGAGATGCATTGAAACAGGGGACTGAGAAGTAACAAAGTTATTTTATGTCAGTAATATTACAGTGACAGTGGCTAATCCTTACAGAGGTATACATTTCGCAGAGAAGAGCCTGTGCAAGGATGGGATATTGTTTTTGCTCAGAAGTAGACATCCTCCCAGGGTATAGTGAGTGGAGCTTCTGATTGGCAAGTTGCAACGGAACACAGGGAAATGAGTTTTGAAATATGCACAATTCTGTCATTGATAAATGACTCCATTTAAACAGTTTATTGATCTTTAACAGTAATGTACTACTATGTTTTCTTGAAATGTTTCTTTGAATTATATGAAAAATAGTGCATTACTGCATTAGAGAAGCAAAATTGTCTCTGAGTGGTCCACAACTCTTGAGCCGTCTCTTATTCACTCTCTCTATCCACTACCTAACAACTTGTCCCTTGTAGTAGACCTTTTGTATTTATCTTTCACACTGTGAGTAAAAAGCACATTGCATGGGAGTGAATTTCAGAAAAAAAACATGGTAAACCCACTTAAAAGTTGTTTAAAAACCTAGCAGGAAAGAAAAGCTTAAAAAATCATCACCAGATAGCTCGGCAGTTAAAGTTAAGTACATAAATTGTATAAAATATGTTAAATAGTTGCGCACAAGTATGGAAAGTGTAGCTGTAACAATGTATATATGTACTTCAATTATTGTATGTCCCAGAATGGTAAAAATTAGAATTAAAACTCGAGGCAGAAATGCTAATCATTCCATATAAAAATAGAATGGACTTTGTAAACATTGGTCTATGACTTTGAGAAGATGTTTTGTGTTTGTTTAACGTATGCAGGGTAGTTCATGTTTTATGTATGTCTTGTAAGTGTTACCACATAACATGTAAAGCGCTCTGATACTTTGGGGTATAGCTAGAGCTTTAAAAAACAAAAAATAATGATAATAAAAAGTTTAACATAGTACTGTTAAAACTAACTCTACCTGGAAAAAGGCACTCAATAGGAAAGGAGTAGGCCTTACAGAGAAAAATTAATTTGTGTGTTTCACACAACCAGGACATGAAAAACTTAAAACTAGATGTCCCAATTTTTGTTAGCATTGCTTATTAGCTACCTAGCATCTACTTTAGTGGTAACTTATATGTAGAAAAAGGGGAGTACAAAGACTGGCAAATAGTTTCACATGCCAAGTCGAAGTAGCAGTAAAATGTGCACACAATGGCAGGTTTGAAAGCTACTTGTGCAAACAACAAAGCCCTGCAGCCAGCTGGTAAAATTGAATTTATAGTTAATTTAGGCCCTGGGCATATGGTATAGAACTTTATAATGAAATTTCAAATAAACTTAATATGTCAATAGTGTATACACCATGTAAAATTGTTAATAAAAATCGGAAAGCTAAGTTGAATTTATCCTTGAGATGGTGTAGATTTGCTTCCCCTTAGTAGATTATATTAAATATTAAAGGGATTTGCATAATAAGAGTAATTGGTGGCTGTTGTGGGGGTGAACTTCTGAAAAAAAGAGTCTTCCTTTTATCACACAGCAAACAATAGATTTTGACTGGCTTGGAATGCCTGGTTCCTAGGTCGAGCCTGGGCATCGCATGCGCTGCCCTGCTCTGCGTGGCATGCTGTATTCGAGTATAGACTTGAAGCCCTGTCCACTCTCTGCCCATATTTGTCATTGGCTTGTGTCACAGGCCCTTCTAAATGCTGGTTTCTGAATTGTTAATAGGCTTGTTAGTCCCTCCTCAGTACCGCCTTGACTTCTTTTGTAACCTCCCATGAGGACTGGCCCTTTTACTTCTGTTGTTACACAGTATGTCTTACTTAGTCTGTAAGCACTATTTTCTTTTCTTTAATGAGTTTCTCCTACTGCAGACACAACATACTTTTCTGCAACATTCAGCCCGCCATGCGTGCTTTCACTTTCCAAGCAGCCCTGGACAATGACGGACACTACTGAAATGAAATAGGTCTCGCATTTACAAGAGTTTGAGCTATTGGCATTGTAAATTATCAAAACAGATAAAAGGCATTCTCATTTACAATGCTAATTGCTTAAAGTTTCGCAAATGTGAGACCTATTGCATTGCAAATGCTTACTAATAGAATTAACTGAGTTCATTCCCAGCACCAGCAAGAGAGCTTTAGCAACTGCTAACCTGTCTGTCCAAAGGGACACTTCTGAGTAGAGGGAGATAATGAATGGTTTATTGCCCTTTTTGGGTCTGTGTGAGGACATATGATTACAGCACATTGCTGTCATCTGGACAGCTGAGAGACTTGTATTTAAATGGCAGTCCAATATATATATATATATATATATATATATATATATATATATATATATATATTTATATATATATATATATATCATCGACTCCCAAACACCAGCCGGTTGCACTCGTGGGCGGGTGCACGCCACAACGGGGGTGTACCCGTTTCAAAATGTCCAAACACAATCCTGGAAAATGAAACCACCAAGGAAAGCAGCACTCGCAGGGGGTTGTTCCAACCAGTTTATTACGCCGGAACGGAACAACCCCCTGCGAGTGCTGCTTTCCTTGGTGGTTTCATTTTCCAGGATTGTGTTTGGACATATATATATATATATATCGGCTCCAAAAAGTCCCACCCCGTCAATAACGGGAATCAGGAATCTGTTTGGGCCCATCCAGGGCGGTATAATTGTGTTATATGAGTGGGGAAATTCATGAGTATAAAATATACATAGCCCATCTGTGGGGATTATAATAATGGGCAAATTGCATGATCGATTTCGATTTATGTTGAGTATTGCCATTTATTTATTTATGTATATTTATACATTGCTCGGATTGTAGAGCGGATTGCCATACACAACATTCTTTACCCATTCAAAGATGGCGACCGCGTTTTCATCTATTGGTCCTATCTTTATGTCATGTAAAATTGACACGTGATGACTTTAAATGCAATGAGGCTTTGTGGCACTGTGTTTGTTTCAACACTGACGAAGGCCGAGTGCCGAAAGCGCGTTTTGAATTAATAAAACTGAACCGTGGATTTACCCTTGAGTGCTGCTTCCTGATTCCCGTTATTGACGGGGTGGGACTTTTTGGAGCCGATATTGTGGTCGGGTGCACCCCCGGCGAGCAGGCACCAGCCAAAGAGTGCGACAGGCAGGTGCAAATGGAGCGTTTATATATATATATATATATATATATATATATATATATATATATATATATATATATATATATATATATACCTTTAAGGAACAGATAGCATCATAGGGGCCCTGTGTCATTAATTGTCAGGCAGGATTTATGAGCCCTTGAATGGGATACCTTTCTTCCTGCAAAGCTGTGAAAGCTGACATCTGCGGTTCATAAAACACAGCTAGATAAATGGGAGGCAGGACTTTCTTTCCTATGTCTTCCCTTGTAAGCACATTTGTGAGTTTGATGGTATTTTTAAATGAAAAAAACAAACATTTCTAGGTCTATTTTTCAGTAAATCTTACTTAGGGGTGACGATCATTTTGTGCTTAGTTTCAAAAGAAGTTTAGTAAGTGATTAAATAAATGCATTTAAAGGCAATTAGCTTTTGCATAAAATAAAACTCCACATTAGAATTAAACTTAATGAAAGGAATGAAACATTTCATATAAAGAAACAATAAAAAAGGTCAGTGATTATTATTCAATAATGATTACATGTAAAATACTATTAAAATTATTTTCACTAAAATAATTTTTGCATTTTTATGATCTGTATAATGTTTAATAACCCTACTATGAATATTAGCAAAGGAACTACTCAACATGTGCAAAGTGCATGTTCAACTTTCTATGTCTAAATGGGTAAATATGTTGTGTATTAAATTAAAAGGGTGAGTATATGTTTCTCTAACAATACCAATATTACTGTATCTTAGTGACAACTTAAAATGTGATTTTAGTGTGGTCTAAAGGCTGCAATATGTCTCAAATACAATGGCTATTAAAAGTAAGTTATGACCAAGAGAGTAGCTCTAGAGACATGTGAACTCATTGCATGCCTTTATGTACAAGATTTCTAGGCGCTTTCTGGCACTATACATTTTTTGAACCTGTTCTTTAGGTGCTAGAGAGCACACTGCACAGGAATAAACAATAAAGGAGCAAAAGTTAGATCCTACATTTACAATATCAACACAGAGGCACCCTCAGTCCTACTTCTGGAAAATTACTTTGAATTGTGATGGCCACATGGAATAACCATGCTTAGACAGGGGACATTAATTTATGACAACAGGTTTAAGTGTCAGATGCCGAGTTCTGTATTAAGTACTATCACTGCATTTCTTTAATCTGAAGTTTGCCACTATGACAGTCCTTATTTTATACTAGTTGTTAGTAGATAAATTGTATTTCATTTAAGTGATTTAAGAGAGTCAGACGCACAAGCTCTCTAGTGCAAGCTAAAAGTAGTATTTGTAGCAAAAAATAAGTCCGAACTTTTCAGAGCATCTTCTAAAAAGAAAATGTGTTTGATTTCAACTTTAAGGGCCTACATTAGACTATGAAAGAATAACAGCAGGCTGTAATGTATATATGTACATTTATAATTGCGTAAATGCAAGTTGTACATTTAGGGACTGATTATGATGCAGTTATGAAATCTTCCCAACCGAATCGGTTTGGAAATGGTTTCCAACTCACTTGGATCGGGAGAGTTCGACCGACCGAGTACGATGCACCAGGATGCTTCCAGATACGAATTGGTTGGAGTCCCATTGACTTCAATGGGAGCCTATAATCCAAACCGCATTGTAATCGGGCCCTCGGTTGGGAAGACATGTTTTCGATCCAATTTAGAAGGAGAAATTGTCATTAGGAGGCCTTCCTAATCGCATTGTTATCGGGTCCTATAGCCCTTGTAGTAATAATAAAGTACATAAACAGGGCTTTATTCGGTTGAAGGGGAAAGGTATTTCTTTTCAGCAGTTCTGCTTCTATTTTCATCTACAGCAAATGTTTCATGTAGAAAACTTGTAGCCACACATGTGTTAAGCAAATGCACACTAGAGTGCAACTTGTTCTAAATAGAATATATATATATATAATAAATGCTTAGAATCTTGCAGAGTATTTTAACAATAACTAAATTCCTCTGTATTAGATTTCCTAAATATTGCATTGTAGGATAACTCATTATGGGTAATGTACAGAAAAGAACATAATGGGTAAAAGTGCTCATTTATAATAATGTTATGAAGTCTGAGGTTTCCATGTGTCTAGGAAAATTAGGTCAAATTAATGCTCAATACATGTTACAAATATTCAGGATATCCTCAATAGTAAATCAACTAAATTTAAAAATTGGAAGAATTTACACAGTGCTTACAATGAAATGATGGCCTTGATTAAGCCCTCCTGGAACTAGTTTGGAGGTACGATTGGCTAAAGGACGTATTACAAATTCTGTTTGGAGCATATGGGCATATCACTGTTTGTTTTATTGAGAAATAATACCTTTGTAGGAGATATGCAGGGTGGGGCTTATCCTACTGAATAACATTGCCAAGGGGCACAGCGTAGACACCAGAGAATAGATAACTGTAGGGTACCATTGTTATTGCAGTCCAGTAATTCAGAATGAAGGTATCAGACACGCCTGAGGAGAATATCATGTTTCCACTAAGGTAGGCATATAGGGATACATTTCACAACTTTAATATGGATACGCACCACCAATTTGCTGGGAATATGGCCCCTCTGAATTTTTTTTTGCAACAATACATTTTTCAATAAATGGAATTTACTCACAAATACCTGAGAATAAATTAGAACAGGGCACTTATAGCTTGCAGCTTCAGTAAGGATTATCTCTTACATGCACCCCCTGTAGTGCAGTTGTGCATGTGTTGAGAGATGATAAATGATGCTGTTAGACTGCAGTTTGATACCTTTATTTATTTATTTATGAAATTTGATAAAGCGCGAACAAATGCCCATGGGCGTCTTGGCGCTGGGACATCTACAACAGATTCTCCACTGCTTATGTATGAACTGAGATTAATGCTGATTGAACAGTCAGGTTTTTAGCTGTTTACGGAAGGACCAGAGACAGGAACTGGTCTGAATTGACAGAGGTAGGGTATTCCACAGTTTTGGAGCTGAAACCAGGAACCGACGGTCTCCCCAGTAGACGGTCTTGGTACGGGGCACCACTAGGTCTTTGAGAATAGATGATCGCAGTTCCCTAGGGGGATGGTAGAGAATAAGGTGGTCTTTGAGGAACTGAGGTCCTTGCTTATGTAGTGCCTTGTAGACAATGCAAAGGGTTTTGAACTTGACCCGGCTTCTGATTGGAAACCAGTGAAGTTTTCTGATGGTGTCAGATGCGGACTTATGTTTGGGAATTCTGGCGAGTAGTCTTGCTGCCGCATTTTGTATTGTCTGCATTTTGTTTAACACCCTGATCTGAGCGTTAGCAAAAATACCATTGCAGTAATCCAAGGTGGACAGTACTAGAGCGCTTACCAAAGTTTTCCCGGCACTTTCAGGGAGGAAGGGAATGATTTTCCGTATTAAACGCGGTCTATGAAAGGCCGAGGATGCTACTTGGTTGGCATGGGCAACGAAGTTAAGTTGATCGCCAAAAACAACTCCCAAAGTCCTTACCTTAGAAGCGGGTTTAGGCAGAGTTCCGAAAGACGCAGGCCACCAGATGGGAGACCAGCTTGGTGCGAGTTGCCCAAAAATGACAACCTCCGTCTTATCGGAGTTGAGTTTTAGACAATTGGAGGCCATCCAGTCTCCAATTGCCAGCATACCTTCTTTGAAACTCTCGGCCATCTTATGGCCAAGGTTTTTAATGGCCAGGACTAACTGAGTGTCATCTGCATATGAGGTAAGGCTCATCCCATGTGCTCGAATGATATTGGCTAGGTCCGACACGTAGATATTAAAAAGTGTCGGACTCAGGGATGAGCCTTGAGGGACCCCACATGGCAGAGACAGATTAGTCGATTGGTATGGTCCCAGGGTGACAGCCTGAGTTCTGCCTGATAGAAAGAAGGCCAGTAGATCTTTGGCAACTTGTTGGCTGCCTATTTTATCGACACGGTCGACCAGGATCGAATGGTCGACCGTGTCGAAAGCTGCAGATAAATCTAGTAGCACCAAGACTGCTGTTCCTCCTTGATCTCGGATGACTCTTATGTCATCCGCGGCTTTGATCAAGGCAGTTTCGGTGCCATGGAATTTACGGAACCCAAATTGGGTGTTATCCAGTTAGTGATGTTCCTCAATGAATTCGGATAGCTGTGAATTCATTGCTTTTTCTGCAGCTTTTGCCAAGAATGGAAGGCTGGTTATCGGTCGATAATTTTTCAGGTCGTGTGGTTTAAGGAGGGTTTTTTTTTTAATTTCCGGATAAATCGCAGATCTGAACATGCCATTGCAAATTTGAGTGATGACAGGTATCAAGATGTCCATAACTGGAGGAAGGATTTTAAAAGGGCATGGATCCAAGGCTAAACCGGTTTTAATCGAGGAGATAATATCCAATGTTTGAGCCTCCTTAATGTCTTTAAACTGTGTAAATAAAGAAACAGGCGGTGTGGAGTTAGTGGTTGTTGGGGGGTTATTAATATTAGCGGAGAAAACAGTGTAAATATCATTGACCTTTGTAAAGAAAAAGGTTCCCAATGCATCACAAAGGGATTGAGAGGGAGGAGGATTTAAGTCGGGGGAGTATCCGGCTAAGTGCTTGGTTGTATCGTAAAGCTGTTTTGTAGAGTTCTTGGCTTGCTCTATCCGTTCGCTAAAGTACTTCCTCTTGGCTTCAGCGATCATAACTTTATATTTGGCAAGCATCTCCTTATAACGGGTTTTGCTTTCGTCGCTGTACGACTTCCGCCAATGCTTCTCCCTGTTCCTACAAAGTTGTTTCTGGTCCCTAAGATCTTCGGTAAACCATGGTGCAGAGGGGGTCGATCTGTTTCTTGTAACATGTTTACGGGCGACAAGTGAATTAGTGGCAAGGCCCAGCCAGTCCTGAAATTGCTTGGTGGCAGTATTAAGATCAGTGAATAATAATTTGGGCTGAGAGTTGGTGAGACGGGTTTTTAAAATAGCGCTATCTATATCTTTCCAGGCCTTAAAAGGTTCACGGCTGGAAGAGGGTGCATTGACAATGGGGTCTTCAGTGGTGGTAATTGTGCCCAGAATTGCATGATGGTCCGACCATGTGAGTAGAAGGCTGTCAGTTATGTGAAGACCCTCCAGGTTAGAAAAGATGCCGTCCAAAATATGACCGACCTTCATGCGTGGGGGAGTTGACCAATTGAGGAAGCCCTAGGGTGTTCATGCCTGATAGAAGGGAGACGGTATCACTGTCTTCCAGTTTCTCTAAATGGAAATTAAAGTCGCCCAATACAGATAGGGACCTTTCAATAGCTACATACATATGAAGGGGAATTCGTTTTACAGATAACTAACAACAAGGTTCTTTAAATAGGGAACTGAGAGGTTTGGGAAAAAACACAAAACATGTACCCACCCCCCATAAAGTGATATTTAAAAAAAAGAGAGGATTGATAAAATAAAATTAAAAAAATATTCTATCCCCATAAAGTGATTACCTTATAAACTTGTGGTTCCCTTAGAACCTGTTGTGCCTGACACCAATACTATATTATCATTCATACCTGTGGAGACAGAGTATTTTTCTCTCCTCAGCAGTTTTAAGCATTAAAGTCCATCCACTGATTGAAAGCCTCTTTGCTGTCGCCCTAAAAGATACCCAGTACAAAGATACCCAGTACACTTCTTTCACTGACAGTCCCAGGGTCAATGCACAGGCACTAAAGAGAAACTTGGACCACCTTTGCCTGGACAGAGGTAGCATCGTCTTGTAGCACACTGATTACCTACTTTTGGCACCTCCATCACTTGAGGCATGAGAAAGCCAGTGAAAAGGACACTGTATCTCCGCTGAAGTACCTCCAGGAGAGAAGATACACAGACTCATTGTCAAAATGCCAATGCTGCCAAAAAGAATTTATGTGATATCCCAAGGCACACGCCGCATGTCACCTGACAGAATAGAATTGTCAGGGTCCGGAAGGTTTGGCACCCCTCGATGTTCGGAGCACCACTAACCTGTCTCTTGATCTTGCCTGCGGGGACCACGGTCAGAAGAGATGCCTCCCAATTCCCTTAAATGCCAACCCTCCCAATGCGATGGATACACTGGAGACAGATAGCACTCCGGGGGAAGAGGGAAGGGTTATATCCTGGGGGGGCACCCTCTAGGTCTGGTCTTGCGTGGTTCTTTGCTACCAGAAAAATAAAGGACACCGTTACTACGTTCAATGTAAAACAGGCTAGACAACAATTTAGTAGGGTACATTGATAGCCACTCACTGTCTGCCCCCAGCGTTCGAAGCCTAGTCTTGGCGTAAAAAGGGGTCGGGGACTCTGATGAGGCTCCTCAGGCTGTTACTTCACAGGACTCTGAGAAGAATACGGTAGTTAGGGAGGAACCCACTAGGCGTTACTGAGCAGGCTAACAATATGTCACACTCAGTTGTTAGCAAGTCAGGGAAGTCTGACCGGGTGTGGCACTCCGGTATTGCGCGAAGCGCAAAGGTTCAGACTTTGAAGCAAAAATAGCTATTCAAGGTTGCACAGCCGTGCAAGTCTTACCTCCACGAAGAAAGCGGGAAAGAAAGCGTCCGCGGGTTGAGATGTTGGAATCCTGAAAGCGGGAAAGAAAGCGTCCGCGGGTTCAGCTGAGGGAATCCTGAAAGCGGGAAAGAAAGCGTCCGCAGGTTCAGCTGAGGGAATCCTGAAAGCGGGAAAGAAAGCGTCCGCGGGTTCAGCTGAGGGAATCGTGAAAGCGGGAAAGAAAGCGTCCGCGGGTTCAGCTGTGGAATCCTGAAAGCGGGAAAGAAAGCGTCCGCGGGTTCAGCTGAGGGAATCCTGAAAGCGGGAAAGAAAGCGTCCGCGGGTTCAGCTGTTAGAGGTCGGGTACGGGCTTGGAATCCGGGATGATTGACAAGCACCTCCTACTTCCTGGGAGGTGCTTTTATACCCTTCTCCCTGTCGCCATTTCCGCACTGCTAGGGCCCAAGGCTTTCTGGGACCTGTAGTTTTATGGCGTCTTCGACGCCCCTTCTGCATTGCGCTCAGGATCGCTACAAGAATCGATTCAGGGCATGCAGCCCTTGTCCACCAACAAAGGAATGATGTTCTTTCTGTGGATAATGAACTACTGCCACCAATGGATCCTTGAATGGAGATGCTATGACTAATAAACTTGCAAATTGTTTCAAGAAATTGAAAGAGACATTGTGTACTGCACCAGCATGGGGTCTGCCTGACTACAAACTGTCTTTCCATCTGTTTCAGAGCAAAATTACATTGCAAATGATGTGGTGTTGCCAATGGTGTGCTGACACAGTTGAAAAAAAAGCCTGTGGATACTACTATGTGACTTTGCTTTCTGCATTGAGTGGAGGATGGCAGCTGTGATGGTGGAGAGGACGGCTTTTATTGTGTTAGACTTTACTTGTATTGTTTAGGTGCCAAATTCAGTACATTTGTTGTCATCTGGAGCAGCACAACATTTTTTTGCTGGCAGGCACATAGGTTATGACATCACCTTGTTATCTAACTGTAATATCATATTAAGATGGCAACCTGTTAATTTGGCAAGAGTATTACCTGCAATAGGTTTTTCTTATGAGACCCCCTTAACCATGTTTGTGTTGAGACTGTAAAATCCGGCACCACATCAAGATTAGACACCATTAGAAAAGGCACACTATATGAGTGGTGCACTGATGGTTCCTCCAGCAGTCTGATAGACACTAGTTACACAGCAGAGTATGCTATAACAATAACAGACACCATAGTTGAAAGTGCAGCTCTGCCACCTGGCACACCTACTCAATACGATGAGCTGTATGCTGTAAAAAGACCATGTATCCTAATCGAGGAGAAAACTGTTAACATTTACACTGATTAACGCCTTAACGGCGGCCGCGATGTTGCAGAAGTGCGGCACTTTTGAAAAATATGCGGGCCACGTTGGCCAATGGCCGACGGCAGCATGGAACGGGTTAATGTTATGCTTTGCAGTTGTTCCTAATTTTGGCCAGCTGTGGAAGTATTGTGGATTCATAACAAAAGCAGAAGGTGGTATTATTGGTGGGGGTATTGGTGGTGGTGGGGGTATTGGTGATGGAGGTATTGGTGGTGGTAGTGGTGGTAGTGGTATTGGTGGTATTGGTGGTGGTAGTATTGACGGTGGTATTGTTATTGGTGGTGGTGGTATTGGTGGCAAGGTTGGTGGTAGTATTGGTGGCAAGGGTGGTGGAATTGGTGGTGGTGATGGTATTGCTGAAGGTATTGTTGATGGTGGTAATGGTATTGATGGTGGTATTGGTGGTGGTGGTATTAGTGGTAATGGTATTGGTGGTGGCGATTTTAGAGGCAGCAGCATTGGTGATGGTGGTATTGGTGGTGGTATTGGTGATGGTATTAGTGGTGGTATTGGTGGTGGTATTGGTGGTGGTATTGGTGGTGGTGGTGGTATTGGTGGTTCTGGTGGCATTGGTGGGGGTGGCGGTATTAGTCGGGGTGGTATTGGTGGTGGTATTGGTGGTATTAGTGGTGGTATTCATGGTGTTGGTAGTGGTGGTATTGGTGGTGGGGGTATTGGTGGTGGTGGTAGTGGTGGTGGTGCTGGTATTGATGGTGGTGGGATTGATGGTGGTGGTTTTGGTGGTATTGTTTGTGGTGGTTTTGGTGGTGGTATTGGTGATGGTATTGATGGTATTGGTAGTGATAGTATTGGTGGTGGTGGTATTGGTGGTGGTGGTATTGGTATTGTGATGTATTTCTATGGGTACTGTATCGATTCCCCTATTCCTGACCCTGGTTTGGTTAATAATTAACTAGCAGCCATCTAACGGCGCAAAAACCCGTTATCTGATTAAGCCACACCACGGCACAGACGCTGCCCCGCCTTTCTGACGCGCTGAGAAGGAAACGCTGCCTTTCTCCTGCCGAGAAATCCAGCTCCGGCGCTTCCAAGGCGCCCTCGCAGGCAGCTGGAATATCAAGACCTGGGATAAGAGATACCAGCCCTCCAGCCTTCTAGATCCCAGGTACAGAACTGAATAACCCCTTGCAGAGAATTCTTGAGTCAATCCCTTGGCAAAACAAACTTAACTTAAACTGCTACTTATCTACTCCCGCCCACGTATTAGGCTTAGGTCAGGTACACTGGGGTAGGCGTGGTTAGAAACACCAGTTGAGTACGATTAGCCAATGTATATATGTATGTATCTATTTTATCCATTTTAAGTATCATATGGCTCAGAAACCATATCAATGCTTTTACAGTATTATTTCATAATTCTGTTTTTACTGTATGCACTTTACTTAACTATAAGTATTGCAATAATAGCGATCCATTTCTCTTGTACGAGAAAAGAGACTGATCAATAAATAACATCTTTTATTGAACACGCCCGTCTCTTCCTTTTCTCTACAATCTGGTGAAACCAAGAATGCACTGAACTGACTGAGTAAAATAAGTTGTCTTTTGTTTTCACACTACTCTAGAGATACACTCTTGATTAGGGGAGAGCAAAGTTGTCATGTTCTATGGTTGTCAGAAACTAAATCCCTTCTTGTCTATCCAGGGAGCTTCAGACCCTCCTTGCCTATTCGAGAAAGTTTCTAGTGAACTCTGAGCTAGCTGGCAAACACAAAACTTTAAGTCTAATATCATCGGTAGAAGACCTAGTTAACCTCTGCCCTAGGTCTATACTATTGAAGATATTATTTCAATCCGCAGAGCCTATTGGGATAATAGGAACTACACTACATGGCGCCCAACGGTTTGGATAGGCGATAAAACTAACGCAAGACATTAGAGTAACTCAGTCGTGCTTTTTCACACAGAGCCCCTTTTTTCCCATAATACTCCAAAGACGTCTGGAGTGGGTGAAAGGTCATATCCGCCAAACCTCGCAGGAGGAGACTCCTATGTATGGTTCTTGGTTTATTCAACGTTGAAGGATATACTGTTCCAAAATATTGTGCATCTTATCTTTGTTTCCGTGGAAACCTGATCTGCAAACAAACAAAATAACCTTTCTAACAGTAAAATGTCAGACAGTGAAGTAGAAAGGGAGACAGCTAGAATAGCAGCTGAGCTCATAGCAGCTGATAATACTCTGCTGCAAAATGACCCGGATATAATACTCATCCCGGTCAACATAGGAAAATCTATAACTTTAAAACTTATAGAAAATGGGCTGACACTAAGAGGTGGTACAGTCATATTCGTAATTGAGGCACACGAATATCGGCAGACAGAGGTATTTTATTCATGGATAAACTTTCCAGCAGCAAACGCTGTAACAAAGGACTTCCACTATTACAAAATAGAGGAACCTCCTAATGAGTACACTCCTTTCGAGGAGGTGGAAATACCACTCAAATTCCAAGAGCACCTGCTCTTGTTTAATGGCGCCCTAAAACATAATAATCACATCACCAGGCTCGGTCCACTAGGTAGACCAGGAGCGACGTGGCCGGTCCTAGCCGGATACACACCACATCCAGACATTGAAGAAATGCCTGCAGCAGACCTTTTAGCACAGCTAAAACAATTAATAAAAATACATAGACAATTAGTCCAATATGTAATGCGGACTTCAACAGTCCAACCAGCAATTAAAATTCCACAGCTGACCCCTCATCAGGGGAACACAAATAAAATTACACAACAGAACATACAGTCCTGTCTAGGTAAAGTACCCGCAAAACGGGAACAAATTCCTTTCTGGCTAGCACAAAAAATCACTCAAATAGAGGCGGTGTTTCCAGATACCACCCCTGTTGAGAAACACAGGATTCTGACTATCTGTCTTCCAATGGGAATCGCACCACATGTGGAGGACTGTGACACTTGGGGAACAGTCTTTGCTTCCATTTACACAAAAACACATGGTGTACCATCCATGTCAGTAATACCAGATGTGCTAAAACAAATTCAAGATGAATACGGTCCAGAACCCGCTTTAACTCTCGGTATGAAATTACTGAAAGACTTCAAGCAGGTCTCGGCAATATTACTAGCCAATATAAAGGGAGAAGCAGCAAATGTGGTGATCCGCCAGAGGTTAAAAGAGACAAATATAGCAGACCAACCATCTTAAACACTCAAAAAAGAGCTGGGATGGAAATAAACAATCCACTCCTAAAGAAAAAAGATTCCAGTCCAGAGGAAGGTCTCCTCGGCGGAGAGAAAGATCTCCTGACCAAGGACGCAAGTCTCCCCAAAGGGAGGCCTCTGTGAAAAAATACAACCTTAGAAATAGGGATAATATAAAAAAACCTGATAAATATCAAGATATTGATACACGTCCCTCTCAATCTTTTCAGACTTCCTCGCAGAAATCGGAAAGAAGAGGACTATCAGAACACAGGGAAGAGCACGTCAAGTCCAAAGACAAGGAACCTGCTCATCAAAATAAAAAATTACAATTTCCAAAGAAGAAGGTAGCCAGTATTAAAGTAATCAATCATGCCGAGAATACTGAGGACACAGCTGAAAAACGCTCAGACAATGCTAGACAGCGCAGCAGAAGTGAGCATAGCTCGCAAAGTCCTTATGAATCATCTGGAGACAGTGGACACAAATGAATACATTCAAGTGGAAACTGCAGATACCAGAGTTAGCAAACCTCATAAAATATATGAAATAACATTACGTATAGAGGGGGATAAGACTAGGAAAATAAGGGGTCTATTTTGGGATAATCTCTCCAAGGGCTATGACATCCTTCTAGTTGAAAAGGACTGGCCACCCGAGTTTGTCAGGGAGTGCCCACATGGCGAAGAAATAATTATGCCTGCCTTCTCAAAATCATATTCCAATTCATAAAAAATATACACTTGCAAGAAAATGGGCAGTAGCTCAAGCCCCTGCCTTATATAAAAATCATGTGGGATGGGATGAGGACTCTCCTCCTCACAAAATCCAGTTAAAATCACAACCTACTGCACAGAGGCAGTACCCGATTAAGCAAGAAGCCAAAAAACAGGTAAAAGAGATCCTAGATCAACTTGAATACCAGGGGGTGATTGAAACTTGCACCTCACAAATGAACAACCCTTTGTTTCCTGTCTCCAAGCCAGACAATTCATATCGTCTTGTTTTGGACTACAGACACCTTAACTCATGTTGCAAAACCTTTGCAGTACAAAACTCGCATAGTGCTGCACTAATGAATAACATAGTGCGCAAAAAGTACAAAACAACGTTAGACATCTCTAATGGATTCTTTTGTCAAAATATAGCACGAGAGAGCAGATATTTGACGGCGTTCTCAGTAAATGGCTCGCCAAAATAATTCTGTCGTTTTCCCCAGGGGCACAAGAACAGCCCAGGGTTATTCTCAGCGAGAGTAACAGAGTTACTACAAACATATGATGACGAGGCATTATCTTATGTAGACGACATCTATCTAACAGATAATGACTTGGATACTCACTTGAAGCGAGTGAACACCATAATACTTGGGTTCGCAGCAGAGGGTTACAAATTCAACTTTAAAAAGTCAAGAATTGCCCATCTAACAGTCCTGTTTTTAGGATATGAACTATCAAGTGAAGGCAAAAGCCTGGCTGACAATTTTCTAGAGAAATGTGCTGTAATCCAAGCACCTAGAACAATAAAAAACTTACAATCAATTCTAGGCTTCCTGAATTTTGGAAGAACTTACATTACAAATTATGCAGAGAGAGTTAAACCTCTCTATGATCTAATAAAACCAGATTTTAAAAGAATCAACTGGACTCAAAAACACACAGAAATTTTAAGATCTTTACAAACAGACATGTTAGTTAAAACAAAATTACAAACACGTGATAACACACGCAACCTTGTGATTCGAGTCATCCCAGGAAGATGCGGATTCACATACCTGACCTCCAATGAGGGAGAAAAGGTACCAATTGCATACAAATCACACTTGTACACAGAAGCTGAAAAGAAGTTCAGTATTAAAGAAAACATTGTTCATGCAGTTCAAACGGCTATAGCAAGAGAAAAAGAAAAAGCGGACGGTAGGCGTATCACGGTCAGAACAGCAGAATCAGCCTTTGAGGCATTAACAACCCCATGTAATTTACCAACCACAGCATTGAATCCAGAGTGGATACAATGGGTAAATTCAATCACTACAGAGAAAGTATACTACTATTTTGATCCAGAATTGAATGAATTAAAATATCTAGATTATGAAAAAACATACCCTCTGCCAATCGACATTCTGCCCTTACGACAGTACGCCTGTGTAATATATACAGACGGATATGCTCAACCCTCAGTTTGGGGAGAACAAGCATACAACCCCACATGTGAAGTTACAAAAGAAGTGTGGCGCGGAGGTAAATTAAGACTTCTATTGACAAAAACACACTCAGTGGAGAATAATTCAGAACAACAAACTGAAATTATAGCGTTAAAAATGGCGCTAGATAATGCCGATCGCGAATTCCCGACACTTATAGTGTGCGATTCGCATTACTGCGTCAAATCATACAATAACGATTTGCAGAAATGGATTCAGAATGGTTACAAAGATGACATAGGTGCCACAATAAAGCAGAAAGCGCTTTGGGGACAAGTAGTTCTTTTAAAGAAAGAACTACCAAAAACTCACGTGATACATTCAGTGAGTCATCGGCGTGATGGCGTTCACGTTGCAGGGAATTCATTGGCTGAGACAGCCACAGCGGTTGCAACTAAATCGGCTTCCGTAGCTACAAGAAAGCGTACAGTAAAATACATTGACGGTGAAACGGTACTGGCGGTAAGAACGTCATCAAAAGGCGACTGCTCAGCGCTACCGATCAATTACCCACTCAACTATACATACATAATCGATGCAAACTCCGTTCCTTTTGCTCGAATCCCTGGAGTGGGGGACAGAGTAATTCCAAACATGGACAGGAGAGGCTTGTTAATAGCAGACGCACATATGGGTGAGGGTCTTAGACACCTCAAGCTAAAAGATTCCCTAGAAGAATTACAGTCAGTGTACTGGTGGCCAGGCATGAGTCTGCATCATCACATTTTTGCAAAAAACTGCCCGGGCTGTAACAGAGATCGCAGTGGCGAGCGAGGAGGAATATTGCCATGGCATTTCGCTCCAGATAAACAACAACAATAAGAAAGTACCCATCATGAAAAAAAAGCGTCATATTAACATAAAAAGACAAATTTTCACTTATAATGTAGACCCCAGCGCTCGGCTGACGTCTGGACTGTTATAAAAAGACTTGCGAGTCTATAATGGCATATACGCTAGGAGCATGCTACGTTTTGACTAATATTTTCCCTTTAGCCCTCAAGCTTATGGGGAAGCATGGCCAAATGAGCATTGCATAGCGGGACTCTTCTCACTTCCTTCCTGAGGGATACGGGATGGTGTAAAGAAAAAACCAAGGCATAAAGCTATCTATAACAGAAAAGGTATTAGGTTCGGGAGCTGGGTGGGTCAAACATTTAATAAGTGTCCAACGTAGTCTAAATAACCTGCCAAGAAATTCTCTGAAAGGATTCAGTCCGTACGAACTATTGTTCGGGACTAGAATGATGATCCAAGATCTTGATAGTCAGACTTCAGTGGTTAAAGATAAATGCTTTGATATCAAAGATCATTTGGCTATTTTACAGGACTTAAATGAAACAAGGAAAGACCTGAGCAACATAAAGTTGAAACAGCAGCCAACAACCACTGAAGAGAAACCACCTGTCCCAGCAAGGCCTGTCTGGATTCCAAAAGTCGGGGATCTAGTCAGAGAGAAGATCGCGGTAAAGAAGGAATTTGGGCCTTCTTACAGAAAAGCAGTTCCTGTCTTGTCTGTCAACGGGACAAGATCAGTAGTACTACCGCCCCTTGCTGGTAAAAAGGAGAACAGAGTTGTATCCATCGACCTGGTAAAACCACAATCATGTGGCCGATAACAAACAGTAGGCCAAGTGGACTCCCAAGAAGTAGTAGAACACCAATGTTTGCTACAAATCCAGAGGTTCAAACTAAGAGGCTAATCACATTCGAAATGCCTACAGAACATCAAAAAGGACTATGCAATAAAGCAATGGAACCTAAACCTCTAAAAACCCAAATAAAAACATTTAGTCGAGACACACCAACCTACAATGAAGTAACATATGAGTATGCTGATGAAACAAAGGAAACTTCTAGAACAAAAAGTAATCCAGAAGCAATTGGAACAATTGACAGAACAGCATCCGGCTACTTCATCAACTTCGATGATTCATCTGAAGATCTGAGTGAATCTAAGAAACAGCCATCAACAAAAACCTTTAAAGATAAAGCTAAGGAACTTTTTCAACAACTGAAAGAAACCTATCTGATTTCTCCATGGATTGAATTTTGGGTGGCCTTAGGTGCATTTATCCTCATACTTTGGCTCATCATGGTACTATGCTTGGGACATTTCATTGAGGGAAAATATGCAACAATGGACACAGCAAGCCAGAAAATCAACTTGGTCCTTAAACCACACACATCTTCACACATCGAGAAAAGAGAACGTTCTTCAGTCAACTTCACAGCCAACCCTATACCCGGCGGGGTAGCATGGGACAATACTGATTATGAAATCTATGGTCCGGTTGAAATCCTGAAGTATCTACACCAATTCAAGATCTCATTGAGTGACTTTGTTAAACCAAGCACATTTGCTGATGATTGGGACTTTGAAAGTATTAATGATATGATGTCTGACCTAGTGATGTCTGCTAAATTTACAGAACATGATTATTTGCAGGGTTCGTCTAATTATGATCAGATGTTCTGCTACAACCACTATGGTAACCATTATCTACATAAATCTGCACAACCTAGAAATGTTTTAAATTATAACCAATGGGAACATTGTGCTACTCCTCCAAAAGGTAGCTCGAAAACATTTTATGATAAATATTCATACTTTTCAGGGTTTAACACAAGTAAAGCAGAAACATTTTATTTCAAATTGTCAAATAAGACAGGTATGAAGACCATGCTTACAAACACAAAATTGATATATTCAGATTCATTTTTTGAGCAAATGAATACATTTGGTTTTGATTTCTGGAACAATAATATTGAAGCAAAAACTGTTTGGGGTACAAGAGATTGGCAAGTACAAGGTATAGAATCATTGTTTAGAGCCTGCATGATCCCAGAACAAATTATATTTTTGAATGACACTATTCAACAAACTACCTGTCTTGGCTTAGCCAAAATCAAAGATTTAAACAAACCGTCTATTCCAAAGCCAACAGTGAACAGTAATAGCTCTATAGATGTTGAGATAGACGTAAACCATATATTAAACCAAAACAGAACACATCCTGAATGGAAAAAATGGTTGATCTGGCCCACAGATACAAATAACTGTCAAGACAGATTCCTGAACAAAATACAGGGGTTCACATTGACCAGGCCAGACCCTAGATATTCCCAAAGACAACATCCAGGGATAGTAACCACCTACAGTGTGGGCAAGCTCTGCCTTCAATGGCTACAAACATCCACACTGGCAGAAATTAAGCAACACCTAACTTTACTTACAGAAGGTGCTGACTTGTGTGTTTTCATTATGGGACCACGCAAACAGCGTCAAAAACGTTTCATAGCGGCCTCTATATATGCAGCTTATAACGAAGCCTGGAAAGAAGCTCAAATTGAGACAGCAGAGAAAATACGGGAAATTGACCGTATTAATTTGGAAAAATCACTTTCTGTGGTGGACAATGGGTTAATGACTCTGTCCTCCAGAATATATTCTCTGGACAGCATTGTGTCTTCAGCAATCGATATAATATCGCAAGACTTACTGTTGTTACAACACGGTCAGTCCCAATTGCGTTCTATTGTACAGCTTGGCTGGACGTTACAAAATCTGCGTTCAGGCTATGTGCCTTGGCGTTTAATCAACACAACGTCATTATTTAATATCTTTAACCTTACTGATAAACAAATCAGTATGGCACAGAAGGGTGCTGATTATACAATTCTGAGCATTGAGAAACTCGAGAGATTACCATTGACAATGTCAGAACGACCTGTCATTGAATGGATAATACATGGGATAGTTAATATTCCGATATCAACTTTCAGGTTTCAATACTGCCAAAAATATATACAGGCAGGCCAGTATGAAAGGTTGGGTAAAGGGTACATTAAGTCAACATGGAACTTGCCCTATACACACGCATGTGTCAGTAATAAAGGCCATAGTGTGTTTCTTAGTGGCAATAATTGTGCGAGGTCACTAAGCGGTACACTTCTGTGTCAGGGTATTAGTTTACATGGAGCCTGTGAAGGGACTTCAAATAACCTTTCATGTTACCAGCTAGGCACACCTGCAACACAAATAGAACCATTCTTTAGGAGGCTCTCGAACGGGAGTTACATTCTAATAGTAGATCGCAGATGTTGTAGTTTGCTGCCCGGAAAACCTTATCTCATAACTGTGACTACGAAGGTCATGTGCTGTGAACGAGTATTGTTCCCGAACGATTCTCCAGACAGGGAGGCAAGGTTATGGCCCAACTTGAAAATTGCTTCTACTCGAATTGATACTTTAAGCAGAATGAAGACAGTGCTCCTACAGACGCCGACCAGGCTAACGTCATCTAAAGAAACGTATGATCTCCAAGTTGCAAGGACAACGGCAGAGATTCATTCATTGTTATCAACTAATTCCCCCATACATTTCGCAGAAATACTGAACGAAATCTTAAATATTTCTGATACCAGTGGTGTCTCAAGTGTATTTAAGACAGTGTTTTCAGGAGCTTTAACACCATTCAAAGCCATCCTGGGTATTTTTCCAGACTTTGTCCATTCCATTTTTGGCGGACTTCCTCTCCTTTTGGGACTTGTGGCAGGCATCCTATTTTTGATCCTGTTATTTCGCTATGGCAAACCATGTCACAGACAAAACACCTGCGACAAGGGAAGAAACGATCCTAGCCATTGGCTACCGGGACCGCATAACTAAAGTCCTTGGACTAGCACGGCTTCGGGACTTGAACATGACTTGGTTTCTTTCATTTAGACCGATGTGGCAACGTTGTGTTATGCCTGTATTAAGGTGCTTGCTATGTGGCGAAGAATGCGTG
Source organism: Lissotriton helveticus (assembly GCF_964261635.1). Classification (NCBI taxonomy): domain Eukaryota; kingdom Metazoa; phylum Chordata; class Amphibia; order Caudata; family Salamandridae; genus Lissotriton; species Lissotriton helveticus. The sequence goes on along the minus strand of NC_136068.1, from coordinate 868,325,274 downwards.
TTGGACACCTGTCTGACACTACAATCGGATGTGCCAATGGACGCAGAAACCTTGTTGGGTCCGGTAACGGCTCATGCATTGTGCTGTCCCCAGCGGCTACCTATCCTGATGACGGCATTCGTGGAGACTTCACCACTGCGATTGAGGGGTAGTGAAGTACGAGATGAAAGCAGCATCGATCAGGTACGACCTTCAGTCAGCTATGCTGATCAAAACATCAATGGAGGCAATCATGCTCATGAATGCATGGTAACAACTTTTTCCGAGTTAGTGGAACTTTCACAAGAAGCTGTTGACAGTTTTTTCAACAGTCTGAATGATATGATGTTTTCACCAGAGCAGAAGGAATGACTTTGAGCAAGCTAGCACACGGAGTTCCCTACATCCTGAATTTGGCCTTCAACTTTTAAAAAGCGATATGGGAATTTTTTCTCATCAGTTTTTTCAGACAGCGGGAACCTTTTTTCCCCAATCCAAAAATATTTACACTTTTTTGGGACACTTATCTTCTGCTTAAAGTAGAAACTATTCTTAGAGAACTGAATTTCTATTTTAGGTACTCTAGAGACATTAGCTACCCTCTAGCATGTTCATACAAATTTTATGTTGTGATGAAATGGTCTCGCACTTTTCTTCTGTATTAAGAGCCATTTCATGTGTAGTTTTCGCATTTTATTCATGCTGAGTTTAAAATATGCGTTATAGATTTAGCATTATTATACTGCTTGAGTGCATATAGTACATATAATTATCTTTCGTATATTTCATATTTCCAGTTTTCAGAATGCATATGAATGTATTTTGGGGTGGTACGGTATACACATGCACTACTAGTTTTTTACTATGCCTAGATTTGTAAATATGGACATAGTCTACGTGGAGTGGGTGTGATGTATTTCTATGGGTACTGTATCGATCCCCCTATTCCTGACCCTGGTTTGGTTAATAATTAACTAGCAGCCATCTAACGGCGCAAAAACCCGTTATCTGATTAAGCCACACCACGGCACAGAAGCGCGTTATCTGATTAAGTCATAACGCATGCCATCTAATTATGCAAGCGATATTCCTCCAGCCCCCTGATAGGCATACGGAGTTCTCAAAACAAATCAAACCTACAGCGACCTGGGAAAATCCCCGCAGCCATTGTTTTGATTTCATCGAGATCTTCAGTAAAGAATGTGCGAACGAACCCGTTCGTATGACATCCTTATTGACGTATTTATGTCCATCCTTACGTCAATCTCGGCACCTTTCAGGTATAAATATTACCGACATTGCCTTAAGCAAACACACGCGGTGGTGACAAGATTGGAGCAGCGAGACTTGCCGAGGAGCCCAGCTGAGAGCGAAGCCCACAGACGCTGCCCCGCCTTTCTGACGCGCTGAGAAGGAAACGCTGCCTTTCTCCTGCCGAGAAATCCAGCTCCGGCGCTTCCAAGCCGCCCTCGCAGGCAGCTGGAATATCAAGACCTGGGATAAGAGATACCAGCCCTCCAGCCTTCTAGATCCCAGGTACAGAACTGAATAACCCCTTGCAGAGAATTCTTGAGTCAATCCCTTGGCAAAACAAACTTAACTTAAACTGCTACTTATCTACTCCCGCCCACGTATTAGGCTTAGGTCAGGTACACTGGGGTAGGCGTGGTTAGAAACACCAGTTGAGTACGATTAGCCAATGTATATATGTATTTATCTATTTTATCCATTTTAAGTATCATATGGCTCAGAAACCATATCAATGCTTTTACAGTATTATTTCATAATTCTGTTTTTACTGTATGCACTTTACTTAACTATAAGTATTGCAATAATAGCGATCCATTTCTCTTGTACGAGAAAAGAGACTGATCAATAAATAACATCTTTTATTGAACACGCCCGTCTCTTCCTTTTCTCTACAATCTGGTGAAACCAAGAATGCACTGAACTGACTGAGTAAAATAAGTTGTCTTTTGTTTTCACACGACTCTAGAGATACACTCTTGATTAGGGGAGAGCAAAGTTGTCATGTTCTATGGTTGTCAGAAACTAAATCCCTTCTTGTCTATCCAGGGAGGTTCAGACCCTCCTTGCGTATTCGAGAAAGTTTCTAGTGAACTCTGAGCTAGCTGGCAAACACAAAACTTTAAGTCTAATATCATCGGTAGAAGACCTAGTTAACCTCTGCCCTAGGTCTATACTATTGAAGATATTATTCCAATGCGCAGAGCCTAATGGGATAATAGGAACTACACTACAGTATTGATGGTGGTATTCGTATTGTTGGTGGTGGTATTGGTGGTGGTATTGGTATTGGTGGTGGTGGTGGTATTGGTGGTTTGGTGGAAATGATGTTGTTGGCGGTATTGGTAGTGGTGGTGGTGGTGGTGGTATTGGTGGTATTAGTGGTTGTATTGGTGGTGGTGGTGGTATTGGTGGTGGTATTGGTGGTGGTGGTGGTATTGGTGGTAAACACAAGGAGATGATGGACAGAGCGCTGAAACTTTTCAGACACACACCCCCAGTAACCGATCTAGGTTGAATCCATCATCGTTCTTTGGCTCAGTTCGCCCCCCAGTTCAGACACAGCTATAAGCAAATCTGTCTTGACCCTGTGCCTCATGGGAAAAGTCCAGTCCAAACTGTCAAACCATATCTTCCCAGGACTGGAAAGGAAACAAGCATCCTGAGACCGGTTTCTGGGTAACATCTTTCACCAGCCAGGCTACCTTGAATCCAGTGGCAAAGTGAGCAAGGGACCCACGTCTGGGCATACCCAGCCAATTTAGGGCGAACAAAGCTAACACAAGGGGATTATGGACGGAGCGCTGACATTTTCAGACACTCACCCCCAGTCACAGATCTGAGTTGAATCCATCATCTTGCTTTAGATCACTTCGCCACCCCAGTTCAGACACCGCTATATGCAAATCAGTCTTGACCCTGTGCCTCATGGGAACAGTCCAGCCCAAACTGTCAAACCATTGGTATTGGTGGTGGTGGTGGTATTGGTATCAGTGGTGGTGGTATTGGTATCAGTGGTGGTATTGGTGGTATTGGTGATGGTATTGGTGGTATTGGTGGTGGTGGTATTGGTGGTAGTGGTATTGCATTGTATTGGTGGTATTGGTATTGTTGGTGGTGGTATTGGTGGTGGTATTGGTGGTGGTGGTGGTGGTATTGGTGGTGAGGGTAGTGGTGGTATTGGCGGTGGTTGCGTTGGTGGTGGTATTGGTAGTGATGCTATTGGTGGTGGTGGTATTGGTTGTGGTGGTATTAGTGGTGGTATTGGTGGTATTGGTATTGGTGGTAGTGGTATTGGGGATGATGGTGGTATTGGCATTGGTGGTATTGGCGATGGTGGTATTGGTATTGGCGGTGGTATTGGTGGTGGTGGTATTGAATTGGTGGTGGTGTATTGGTGGTGGTATTGGTGGTGCTGGTGGTGGTTTTGGTGGTGGTATTTGTGGCGGTGGTTTTGGTGGTGGTATTGGTGATGGTGCTATTGGTATTGGCAGAGGTTTGGTGGTGGTGGTGGTGGTATTGGTGGTGGTGGTATTGGTGGTAGTGGTTGTATTGGTATTAGTGGTGGTGGTATTGGTGGTATTGGTATTGGTGGTGGTGGTGGTGATATTGGTATTGGCGGTGGTATACGTGTGGTACTGGATTGGTGGTGGTGGTGGTATTTTATTGGTGGTGGATGTGGTATTGGTGGTGGTCGTGGTATTGGTGGTGGTGGGGGTATTGGTGGTGCTGGTACTGGTGGTGGTGATGGTATTGGTGATGGTGGTATTGATGGTGGTGGTATTGATGGTGGTGGTATAGGTGGTGATGGTATTGGTGGTGGTGGTATTGGTGGTGGTGGTATGTTATTGGTGTTGGTGGTATTGGTGATGGTATTGGTGGTGGTGGTATTGGTGGTGGTGGAATTGGTGGTGGTGCTGGAATTGGTGGTGGTGCTGGTATTGGTGGTGGTGGTGTTATTGGTATTGGTGGTGGTATTATTAGTGGTGGTGGTGTTGTTGTTGTTGTTGTTAATAAAATGGTCTTTTGAAAACAACCCTGCCAAGTGGCTTTAGTGCAAATCAAAACCAAAGAGAATGACATTTAACATAGATGTGCTGTTGTCAGCTTCAGCCCATTAGCACAGGATTATGTGCTACCTGGAATTCACATGACTTAATTCGCTAATCATTTCTAAATTCATTTTACTTGAGGTTTAAAACAGATACAAGATAATGCTGGGTTAAAGGGATTGAAAGAAGGTGCCTGTGTTACGGCTGAGCTGCTTAAAAAAATACAAGTGGTTTCAGCTGAAGCAGAGCATGCCCGGCCTGCAGTAAGAAAAACTCAATAAAGTAAATAGTGCTTACAGACTAAATAACAGGTTCTGTGTAACAACCGAAGTAAAGGGGCCAGAATCCATGGGAGGTTACAAATGAACATAAGGCCGTACTTACGAGGGACTAACAAGCCTATTAACGAATACGAAGGCATCATTTACGAAAGACAATGACGCAAACCAATGAAAAATATAGGCGGAGAGTGGGCGCTGCCTTCTCTTCCGTAATCAACTACAACAGGCTCACAGATCGGGCAGTGCATGCGTGCTCTCACAGGGCTCGACCTAAAAATGGATTAGTAAAGGCAACTGATGGAACAGGCCTGAAATGGCTGAATGCTCTGCCTTTAGTACTGCACGCAATAGGGGCAAAGCCATCTAAAGCATCTATGGAGACATGGTCATGAAGAGAAAAATAAAAGCTGTTTCTTTTAGTTCTAGGTGGACTGGACCGCAGACGGTGAACTAACACCACAAATGGATTAAGGGGACAAGATGCAGGGCTGCACCCCAACGCCTGACATGAAGTTACCAGAATTTGATGAACATCTGTCACCAGAGGACCTGCGCAACACAACAGACAAGGACAGACCAGACCATTTCTACAACCCACACATTTTCTCCCGTTTCTTAGGACATCTTCATCCATCGCATGCCAGCTTTTTGTCAATCGTGGACTAATCCGGCTGTCTCATGAATCTGTTTGGGACTTTGGTACTAACACATTCATATCTTTATGCAGACAGTTATCTCAAATAACTATAACTCGTGTCCTAAGGTAACTATAACTCATGCTCCTACCATGCACAGATTTCTCATCAATAATTTTACAGCCAATATATGTTGCACTATTATAATTTTGTATTTATTTATTCTATTTACTTAAGAGTTGTATATAGCACTGGCAAGACCCTGGGTTATGAGAGTAGTTTTACATCAGCAAATGTTCATAACACAATATCAAGTGTAACCAGGACAGCTGAGTAGGGTTCGATCAAGATGGTGAGTACGAGGGATTACAAATGACAAGAAGAAGGTGTAGGGAGGGCAGTGAGGAGAATCTGTAACGTTGGATGACTGATGATCCACTAGTTTAGATGCAGGATGAGGAGGAGATCCTTTAGCTGTTTCTTGAAGCACAGGAATGAGGAGTTCATCCTGATATGAACTGGTATGGAGTTTCAGATTTTAGGGGCATTGCTCAAGAAAGACTGTGCCAGTATTTTTTGTTTGTGGGATTTGGGTAGAATGAGGAGCCGGTTATTTGAGCTTATTAGGTTTCTTGTCTGACTAGCTTTTTGAGTTTTGCTGCAAGGTAAGCAGGTTTCCCAGTGTGAATAGCTTTGTGAGTAATGCAGGCAGTTCTGAAGCTGCTGTGAGCTTCAACCGGGAGCCAATTCAGTTCTTTCAGGGCAGGGGAGAAGCAGTCGTATTTTTTGATTCCTGTGACCATGCTGGCTGCTGCATTTAGAGTGGTTCTAAGGAGTAAAAGGTGGGATGTGGCCAAGCCTTTGAGGGTGGAGTTCCCGTAGTCCAATCTAGACAGCACCATCGCTTGGGTGGCAGATTTGAGATAATTCTGCGATAGGTAGGGTTTCATTTTGTGCAGAAGTTTAGGTTATGGAAGCTTCAGGTCTGCACTATTCTTTATGTGGCCATTCATGAACAGTATCTAGGGGGACTGATCTGTCTTTGAGATGAGGAGAATTCCTGTCTTATTTTGGTTGAGTTTTAGGTAGTTGTGCAATAGCCGGTGCTGGACCCCTTTTCAGGGCATCATTTAGACAGCGCATTTTATCTAGTGAGGAGATTTCCATGAAGAGCTGGATGTCTTCTGCGCATAGATAGAAGGAGATGTTTGCTTAGATGAGGATGATGAGGAGGGGTTCCATGTAGATACTGAATAGAGTGGGCGAGTGGACAGAGCCTTAAGGGACACCCTGGGTTATTGCCGTTGTATCAGATGTCTGATTGCCTATTTTTATTAGTTGTGAGCTGTGTTGGAGGAAGGATGTGAACCAGCTAAGGACCACTCCATCCACAGCGATCCTTTTTTGGAGGAAATCCAGGAGGAGCTTTTGGTCAACCATGTTGAACGCCGCCTATATGTCTAGGAGTATGAGCACACAGCATTGATCCGAGTCCAGGAATTTGTGTAGGTCTTCTAATATAGTCAAAATGACTTTTTCTGTGCTACATCCTTTTTCTGAAGTCCCATTGATGAGGGTCCTGGAGATTGCTGTTTTCGATGTGTTCACTAAGTTGTGAGAACACATTTCTCTAGTGTTTTTGGGTAGTAAGCAGATTGGAAACAGTTCTGAACTTATTTAGATCGTTAGGGTCTGCTTCTGTCTTTTTTAGTACTGCCGTGACTTGACCAAGTTTGAGGCACTCAGGCATCACTCCAGTCATCAGAGAGCTGTTTATAATTTTATTCTAGAAGGGGGTTAGTGTGTGACTGTACTTCATAAATGTGATGCCAATTCTAGTTCAAGGTGGAAGAAATACCTTGCTATTAGTTTTTTAGTTAATAGTCTGTTTAGGATGGCTGCCTTTTGGTGAAAGTATTTCTTAAATTGCAGTCGCTTAGCAATTAGCTGAGCTTCTGCAAATAAACAAACAAGACAAGCACTACACCTACTATGAAATAATACAAAGCCAGTTCAAAATAACAATGATGTCATAGAAGATGTTATGAGGGATGTAATATGCTTATTCAGACCAACCCCTCCTGAGGCGAAAAGCCGGGAGACGCCCTGCCTGTTTTTAAAAATATAATTGTAATTTGTGCTCACTTGTGTGTGTTTGTTGTCGATTTTAAAACTTCACTCACCACCACTCGCTTCGCGTTCAGCCAGCAACCCGCACAGCTGATTGGAAGCTGTCGCGGAGAGGAGACACGCCCATCCGATAGGCCACGCCCCCTTCTACTACTACATAAGCGCGCGCTGACTGAAAGCGGCGCTTATTCAGACCAACCCCTCCTGAGGCGAAAAGCCGGGAGACGCCCTGCCTGTTTTTAAAAATATAATTGTAATTTGTGCTCACTTGTGTGTGTTTGTTGTCGATTTTAAAACTTCACTCACCACCACTCGCTTCGCGTTCAGCCAGCACCCCGTACAGCTGATTGGAAGCTGTCGCGGAGAGGAGACACGCCCATCCGATAGGCCACACCCCCTTCTACTACTACATAAGCGCGCGCTGACTGAAAGCGGCGCTTACTCAGACCAACCCCTCCTGAGGCGAAAAGCCGGGAGACGCCCAGCTTGTTTTTAAAAATATAATTGTAATTTGTGCTCACTTGTGTGTGTTTGTTGTCGATTTTAAAACTTCACTCACCACCACTCGCTTCGCGTTCAGCCAGCACCCCGCACAGCTGATTGGAAGCTGTCGCGGAGAGGAGACACGCCCATCCGATAGGCCACGCCCCCTTCTACTACTACATAAGCGCGCGCTGACTGAAAGCGGCGCTTATTCAGACCAACCCCTCCTGAGGCGAAAAGCCGGGAGACGCCCTGCCTGTTTTTAAAAATATAATTGTAATTTGTGCTCACTTGTGTGTGTTTGTTGTCGATTTTAAAACTTCACTCACCACCACTCGCTTCGCGTTCAGCCAGCACCCCACACAGCTGATTGGAAGCTGTCGCGGAGAGGAGACACGCCCATCCGATAGGCCACGCCCCCTTCTACTACTACATAAGCGCGCGCTGACTGAAAGCGGCGCTTATTCAGACCAACCCCTCCTGAGGCGAAAAGCCGGGAGAAGCCCTGCCTGTTTTTAAAAATATAATTGTAATTTGTGCTCACTTGTGTGTGTTTGTTGTCGATTTTAAAACTTCACTCACCACCACTCGCTTCGCGTTCAGCCAGCACCCCACACAGCTGATTGGAAGCTGTCGCGGAGAGGAGACACGCCCATCCGATAGGCCACGCCCCCTTCTACTACTACATAAGCGCGCGCTGACTGAAAGCGGCGCTTATTCAGACCAACCCCTCCTGAGGCGAAAAGCCGGGAGAAGCCCTGCCTGTTTTTAAAAATATAATTGTAATTTGTGCTCACTTGTGTGTGTTTGTTGTCGATTTTAAAACTTCACTCACCACCACTCGCTTTGCGTTCAGCCAGCACCCCACACAGCTGATTGGAAGCTGTCGCGGAGAGGAGACACGCCCATCCGATAGGCCACGCCCCCTTCTACTACTACGTAAGCGCGCGCTGACTGAAAGCGGCGCTTATTCAGACCAACCCCTCCTGAGGCGAAAAGCCGGGAGACGCCCTGCCTGTTTTTAAAAATATAATTGTAATTTGTGCTCACTTGTGTGTGTTTGTTGTCGATTTTAAAACTTCACTCACCACCACTCGCTTCACGTTCAGCCAGCACCCCGCACAGCTGATTGGAAGCTGTCGCGGAGAGGAGACACGCCCATTCGATAGGCCACGCCCCCTTCTACTACTACATAAGCGCACGCTGACTGAAAGCGGCGCTTATTCAGACCAACCCCATCCGATAGGCCACGCCCCCTTCTACTACTACATAAGCGCGCGCTGACTGAAAGCGGCGCTTATTCAGACCAACCCCTCCTGAGGCGAAAAGCCGGGAGACGCCCTGCCTGTTTTTAAAAATATAATTGTAATTTGTGCTCACTTGTGTGTGTTTGTTGTCGATTTTAAAACTTCACTCACCACCACTCGCTTCGCGTTCAGCCAGCACCCCGCACAGCTGATTGGAAGCTGCCGCGGAGAGGAGACACGCCCATCCGATAGGCCACGCCCCCTTCTACTCCTCCCTCCTCGCCCTGATAGCCATGCTCAATCGTAGGACGCGCAGCGGACGAGCGCAGCGGGCGCGCCGATTAAGGCAAGCTCGTCTGCGCTCGTCCGCGCCCGGCCGGGGCCAAGGGCCATGTCCCCTGGCCTCCCCAAAGGCGACAGACTGGTATACAGCCCAGGCCTCCTGTACCAGCTACGGCCAACTCTTTCCCCTAAGTGCGGTACTCCCTTACATCCCTTGGAGATCCCTCGACACTGTAAGTACTGCAACTCAGATCTATGCACTACAACCACCAAACCCAGAGTCGAGGTAAAGAACTACTCCATGTTTCTTCTCAACTGCAGGTCCCTTGTAAAACATTGCCTAGAAATGTCCCTATTACTAGAGGAACACTCCCCAGATGCAATCTTTCTGACCGAGACATGGCTGAACCAAGACTCTCAGCCAGACTTAGCACAAGCTATCATCCCGGGATATCAGATAGCGCGGGCCGACCGACCACTGGGTAGAGGTGGCGGCCTCGCGATTATCTACAAAGAAGGCTATACCTGTCGTCATTTGACGGAAGATATCGAGGACTGTGAAAACCTCTCTTTTTCCATCGATTTCTCTCCCAATGCCTGTTTCACCGGTATTCTTATTTACCGCACTCCCGGTCCCATAGGACAATTCAATACCTCCCTACTTTCGGTGACCTCCCAGTCGGTTGTCTCTCCCTCCATTACCTTACTCGGAGATTTCAACATTCACTTTGACAATCCATCAGACCCCTCGGCACAAGAGACACAGTCAAGCTTGGCTGCTTTTCAACTTAAGCAACGTGTTCCGTCCGCTACACACGAAAAGGGTCACCTGCTAGATCCAATCTTCAGCAACTCCGACCAGCTCAAAGTAGGCAACATAACCAGACTTCCCTGGACAGATCATTTCTTAATAGCTTTTAACTGGACCATGAGCAAACCACCCCCTTCCTCATTTGCTACAAGAAAAACTCGTAACTGGTCTAAACTCCCCATCGACAACTGGGTGAAAGCTCTAACCACCACGAGACCCTCTCTCTCCCAAGACCCAACCTCCAATAATACAAAATACGAGGAATGGATAAACACCTCTCTTGACTCGGTCCTCCCAGAACACTCATCAAAATCTAAGAGACATAGCAAAACAGCTCCCTGGTACACAGAAGAGCTCAGGAATCATAAACGTCTCTGCAAAAAACAGGAGAGAAAGTGGCGCACTTCATATAACCCCGAAGAAAAAGTCACCTATAGGGAAATGATCAGGAACTACAAGCTGGCCATAAAATCTTCGCAAGCTGCCTACTACAACCTTAAAATAACCACCGCGAAATCCAAACCCAAAGAAATCTACCGTATAGTTAATTCCCTGATCAAACCTTCACCACCAATCACAGATAACAACAACTCACCAGCCAAGTGCAATGATCTGGTGGAATTCTTTTTTCAAAAAATCAATAAAATGTATCTTTCCTTCCCCAATCCATCCACCGACTCCCCTGTCCAAAACCCGCACTCGACCTTAAACCCGACCAAGCGGTTGGAATCTTTTCCCCTGATAACACTGGAAACCGTAAAGAAATTGGCACAACAAATAAAATCCGGCTCCCCTTGCGACCCTGCTCCCCCAGGCTCTTTGAACCTTGCCAGCACTGCTATTTTCCCCACGCTCCTGGATCTTATGAACTCCTCTATAGTAAGCAGGACAGTTCCCACAACATGGAAGCATGCTATGGTACAGGCTCTACTGAAAAAACCTTCCCTTGACCCGGCCAATCCCAGTAATTATCGCCCGATCTCGTTACTCCCTTGGGCGTCCAAAATTTTGGAGAAACACGTCAATATCATTCTGACAACGTTTTTCGAGGAAAACCACCTCCTCGACTTCTCCCAAACAGGTTTTCGTACCAAACACGGGACAGAGACCGCTTTATTGGCTGTAACTGAGGAGGCAAGACGCATTTTGGATCGAGGAGGATCAGTGGCAGTGATCCTCCTCGATCTAAGTGCCGCATTTGATACGGTACACCACAAAATCTTGCTAACCCGCCTTGCCAACTTAGGAGTGACCGGAGATGCCCTGACATGGTTCGATTCTTTTCTATCTGACAGAACCTTTCAGATCTTCGACGGCACATCCCGCTCATCCACTCGTCCTCTGGGATGCGGAGTCCCCCAGGGCTCTTCTTTAAGCCCTACGCTCTTCAACGCATACATGAGGCCACTGGCTGAGGTGGTTCGTCCGCATGGTGTCAAGATCATCTCCTATGCGGACGACACCCAGCTGGTGGTCTCCCTTGCACAGAAGAGCGGCCTCCAGTCGCCACCAGACCTAGCGGCCTGCCTGGAGGACGTAAAGAGGTGGATGATGAGCTCATGCCTAAAGCTAAATGACGATAAAACTGAGCTAATGCTCCTGGGCCCAGCCTCTCCTGCCTCCATAGAGCTGATCTGGCCATCAAGCATGGGAGTGGCCCCACCCCCCAGAGACAACATCAAAAGCTTAGGCGTCTGGCTCGATAAGTCCCTGAGCCTTAACATACAGGCCACTAAGATCTCAGCCACCTGTTTGGCCTCCTCAGGGTGATCAAAAAAGTCCTTCCCCTCCTCTGTTTCGAGGCCAAACAGATAATCATACAGGGCCTCATCCAATGTCGTCTGGATTTTAACAACGCCCTCTATTTGGGAGCACCAGACTACACCTTACAGAAGCTCCAACGCACCCAGAACTGTGCTGCTAGAGCGCTGCTGGGAATTCCTCGGAGGACTTCAATAAAAACCGGCCTAAAGACCCTACATTGGCTACCTGTCAGGGACAGAGTAAAATTCAAATCGCTCTGCATTGCCCACCAGACATTCTGGGAAACGGGCCCAGACATCAACCGCTCCCTGATTTCTCCCTACAGGCCCAATAAATCCCTCCGCTCCTCAACAGCATTCCTGGCCAAGATTCCCAGAATCCGCAGAGCCAGAGCAGGAGGACGCTCCTTCTCGTATAATGTCTCCAAACTCTGGAACACCCTCCCTCTGCAGCTGAGAAACAACCCCAACCTGATTAGCTTTCGCAAACAGCTAAAGACCCTACTGTTTAACACCTAATAAGTAACCTCATGAGGGCTTTTTCTGTTTCAGCGCCTGTACGCCTCAGGGCAGCTGCAGCGCTCTACAAATCACATTTTCATTTCATTTCATGCGGGGAAATTAGCAATGCTTGACAAGAGCGCAAGTTATAGTTACCTTAGGGCACGAGTTATAGTTACTTGAGATACCTCTAACTATAACAGCTGAATTTCTATGGTTTTGTGTATGCAAATTCTGAACCAAACTATCACGTTCCTGTATCCTTTGTTTTTTTTTAGTTAATGGCTAAGGTTTTTAAAATTCTAATTCATAATTATAACATCCGTGTAATCTTTGGTTATTTCAGGGAATTTCTATGTTTTTATATATTCTATGCGGCCAACCCCCTGCATGCAGCTACACACCAAACTCGACCGTTTACTTACTCCCAATTGGAACTTACAGCTTATTAAATGAAATAAGGTAACTACAATGTTATCCTATGGGATAGGAAGGCTTTGCAGCACTGAAAAACAAATTTAGGAGATTTTCACTACTAGGACATGTAAAACTCAAAAGTACACATCTTTCTTTTTTAATAAGTTTAAGTTTAAGTTTAAAGTATTTGTAAAGCGCAACATACACCTAGACGGTTTCTTGGCGCTAAAATAGCGGAACAGCCTGAGTGTCGGAATCAACCGCTCGGGCATAAACTGAAGCAGGGGAAAAGGGGATTTTAAGACAGAAAGGCTTGGGCAAACAAAAAGGTTTTCAGGGATTTGCGGAAGATGGAATACTGGGTGAGGGATCTGAGGTGAAGGGGAAGGGAATTCCAAAACACAGGGGCGAAGGTGGAAAATTTAGAGCCGCCCTGTTTTTTTTCCTGTAACGAGGGGCTACTAAAAGATGTTAGGCCGAGGAGCGAAGGTCTCTACCGGGAACGTAAGTTTTGATGGCTGAAGATATGAAGATAGGGGCCAGACCAGATCTGGCCTGAAAAGCCATACAGCCTAGTTTGAACAAGGCGCGTTCCCGGACAGGAAGCCAGTGGAGGGTCTTCAATAGGGGAGAGGTGTGGTGGAATTTAGGGAGACCAAAGGCAAGGCGAGCCGCCTGGTTCTGCACTGCAAGTTGCCATTTGGGCAGTTTAGGGCCTACCCTTGAGGTGACTTAGGTGTATTAAAAGGAAGGTTTGGTCCTGGGAAAGGTTTATTTTGCCAGGTCAGCATGGCAGTTTAAAACTGCACACATAGGCTGCAATGGCAGGACTGAGCCATGTTTAAAGGGCTACTTAAGTGGGTCGCACAACCAGTGCTGCAGGCCCACTAGTAGCATTTAATTTACATGCCCTGGGAACATGAAGAAACAATTTACTAAGAAAGTAACCAAAATCATACCTCCCGAACAACTGAGAGAACATTTTATTGACATTGCCCATGAACACCACTTAGGAAGGAGTTTAACCAAAAGTAAAATCATGGGTGACTACTATAAAGAAAGCATTGGAAAATAAAGTCAAGGAGTGTTACGCACATGGCTTGAGTGGCAAAACCAAAGTTGTTCACAAGGCCTCAATGTCCCCAGTTAAAATTCCTTCAAAACTATGGGATAACTTCGGATTAGACACCTTGGGTCCTATAAACCTAAATAATATTCACCACAACTACATATTTGTACTTCTTAACTACCACCCTCAATGGGTCTCCATTAAGTTTGCAAATAATATCAATAATGGGATCCTAAATGAATTTCTTGAGGATACATTTTCTTCAGAAGGAATCCCCAGCACCATTGTCACTGTCAGTGGTGTACACTGTATGTCAGAATAGATGAAAGAATTTCTAAAGGACCGATCCGTTAACCACATTAGAACTCCACTTTATTGCCCAATAGCCAATGGTCTGGTGGAAAGGGTAAATAGAATGATTAATGAATCAGTTTAGTCTATAGAATTCCACTTCTTACATACTTGAATGGTAGAAAACTGATTCCAAACTCACAACCAATTAGTAAAATGGACAGCAATCAATGTGGGTCAAAAGAGGTAACCTCACCACAATGGTTGCTCTCAGTCAAATACAAAACAGTGTTATGATAAACTAAACAGTCAAGCGCACACAACAATATTAATGATATGAGTAATCAAATCGGAGTCATTCACAGGATAAGATCACAAATGAATGTTCTTTTTGTTCCTGTTTTAATAAGTCTGTGAAAATTTCTCCTATCAGGGAGATCCATACAAAAGGAAACCAGCCGACACGTGTTTCGTCAATTGGGGAAATAACCCCTGACTCTTCAGGGCTGAAAATGTGTGGATTGTCGTATTATCGGCGGAACGGTGATAATTCCAACCCGCTCCTATTCGGGTTTGTTTTGTAATCACAAGGTGCAACGGGTCTGCACGTACAAAGGTGATGCCTTAACGGCATGCGGGAAAGACCCTTCACGCTACACTTTCAGCTGACCGCCGCTCATAAGTAGACTTTGGCAGAACCCGCCATGGTCATTTCTACACGCCGTTAAGGCATCACCTTTGTACGTGCAGACCCGTTGCACCTTGTGATTACAAAACAAACCCGAATAGGAGCGGGTTGGAATTATCACCGTCCCGCCGATAATACGACAATCCACACATTTTCAGCCCTGAAGAGTCAGGGGTTATTTCCCCAATTGACGAAACACGTGTCGGCTGGTTTCCTTTTGTATGGATCTCCCTGATAGGAGAAATTTTCCCAGACTTATTAAAACAGGAACAAAAAGAACATTCATTTGTGATCTTATCCTGTGAATGACTCCGATTTGATTACTCATATCATTAATATTGTTGTGTGCGCTTGACTGTTTAGTTTATTCCTCATAAGGGTTAGCCTTCTTACCCTTTGGTTTCAAAGTTTGGGGTTTTCTTTGAACAAGCTGCACCAAACAAATCTACACTATCGTGACTACTCAACCACTACATGTTGTGCGCCATTCATTTCTGAATACTGACAAACCCTTCGCAGAACTGAGTGTTATGATAAGAAATGGGTATAAAGGATCCCGAGTGGAAGGTTGGTGATTGGGAGGTGGGAAGGAAACCTACTGTGGGTCTCAACAAATTCAAAAAATTCTCTCCACCTTTAAGAATTGATCAAATTAAATGTAATGTAGTGATTCTTGGAGATGGTAAAACATGGAACGTGGATACACTTGCCAAAAGAAGTCCATTAACCTGGATTTGTATTCAATTCTGTTGATGATAAATGTGCCCTTGGGAGAAAAAAAAACGAGATGTACTTGTAGTGTCTTGTGAGTTAGAGATGGCGGGACCCTTTTGGTTCATGACGCACTCTGTAGAACAGTGACTTAAGTGCATAGATATGGGTGAAGGAATTGATGATGTAGAATGTTCAGTTAACGGTTACATGCTGAGAAATAAAGGCATGCAATACCATTGTAAGAAAGAGCAGGGTGCGCTACAAACAGAGCCACCTGACTTACCTTTTTATCCCAGCACTCCTGCACCAACTCCAGCACTCCTGCACCAACTCGGAAAGAAAACAAGGGGTTAAACCCATTGAAACTGACTCTCCTACGCGGGAAGATGGTGGGCTCACCCAAACCTCTGATCAACCAGGGAATCCAAGTGGAGGAGAAAAGGACGTCAGCAACCCACGAGAGGCACTCGAAGAAGGAGGGTGGAGCTGGGGATTCCCGGAAGACGCCAAGGACCACAGAGCGAAGAAGATGCTGAAGAGCAGAAAGGAATCACCAACTGGAGAAGCCTGGTTGGGAGAAACGCAGGATGATGCTGAAGCTCCAGAGGACTGGAGTGAAGAGTGGGGGATACCCTCGGGAGATGCCTACAAGCCACTGCAACTCAGGAGAGTTGCAGCATTTGCGGTACGTGCTCCGGACAGGGGAGAGAGTATTAGGGGGGGGGGCTCCGAGCAAAAGTGGGTCTGAGAGGTAGTGCAGACCATATGAGGAATGTGGAAAGAATGCTGCAAAACAACTTTAAAGAATTTTTTTCTTTTGTTGTATGTGTGCCATCCTTAAGTGCTAAGTGCATGCCTATTCACTAAAGCACAGAGAAGGGATTCATACAACAATGGAGACAGATGAAAAAGGGTCATGTATGCCTAAGAAGACAAGAGACAAGGAAAGCCTGGTCAAGTTTATGTTTTGCTCCTCATCCTCACACTTTTTGTTTTTTCTTTCCTTCTATTTTTGACTCACTTCTATTGGAGAAGGGGAGGGGAAGGAGAAGCATAACAAACCGAAGGCAGCAAAAGTAACAACCCAACTAACTGGGACTTGTCTTCTGTAACCCACAAAGCCAAGGTAGTTTTTATTTTGTTTCTTTTATTTCCATCTCTCCATGTGTGGTGAAGGATACTATCCTAAACCCAATTATCGTATAATCAAGATACTACCCCCCACCTTCTCCTTTTTCTGAGACTCCCGGGGACATCCTCCTGTAAGAAGACCACCTTAAAAGGAAAAGAAGAAGAGAAGATAAAACCTAGCGGAAGAAGACCAAGAATCGTACTTGACATTCTTTTATCTGTCCACCTCCCCCAAATAAAGTTCACCAAGATTGAGAAACATATTAAGCCTCCTCAATTCTTTTTCAGTCCGTCCGTTCCACAACAAAGCTCTGTGTGTGGTATGATCCTTTATATGTACCCGAGCTGGGGAGAAGCTACAACTGACAACCAGATAGTGAGGTTCTGTAAATTACGAATTGGTTCGTGCTCAGCCTCCATTTTGTAAATCGCCGCCATTTTGTGTTGCCCTCACTCAGGCAGCGCGGCGAACGCAATGTTTTTGTAGTTTCTGCATTCACGTGTCAGGTGGCTTCTTCGCTTATGTTTACTAACGAGTGTCAGGACCTGGCCGAGTACACTAATTCCTGTCTGAGCTGATTAATCCCCGTCCGGACTATTTGTTGGCTCACACCATTCTTTCCTCCAGGTTATCTTATCTGCTGTCCTTCGCTACAGGTCTCATGTATTCTCCTGTTTCATGATTGTCCTTCTACAACATGCAGCTGTGTTTTCTCTACTTGTAAATCGAATTGTGTGAATTCACATGTAATTTACTCGAGGGGTCGAATAACAAACATAACCGGGAAACTTGAGTTGCTTTAGACTTAAAGCATTGTCTATAACGTTTGCCTATGTCTCATGCTCTTGTGTGATTGCATTTTGCATTGTATTGTACCGTATATAAACCTGTACGCCACGGAGTTAAGTGGCAGTCTCTTTTGAACCTCGTTATACTGACGACTTCTAAGACCACTGTACTAGCTGCAGCTAATAAATATCATCTTCTACGCCAGACGAAGAGTCTGTGTCTCTGTATTTGACAAGGCAGGTGAATCCCGGGGATCTTAGGCGTACCCTGCGCCGCCGGGCCTTAAGGCTGTGGTTCTCCAACTGGCGCCCAACGTTGGGCGACTTCAGTGGTAGCGGATAAGCCAGAGGGTCGTGAGGAGCCCCGCAAGAAAATTCTGGAGGACGCGCACCACGTGATCGACCCCTGTATGTCGTAAGTGGAGCGAAGGTCTTTGACAGCGCGGCTACTCCTTTCCGACGGCTACTGAAGACTGCTGCCCTGATGACTGTCGCCCTGCCTTGGACCCTTCTGATGATGTTTGGTAAAGCGAGACGATAGACGGACCTTCGCTGGTGTAGGACGATCCTTAGTTAAGTATTTGGTGGGTCGCTCCCACAATCCTTTGTTTTGTTTTGTTTTTGGGTTTTGATTCAGTTATTGCAATAACCGAAGCCAAGGGGTAAGTACGTTTGTACTATTTTATTGATTTATACCCCTTGTTGTTTGTAAACAGTCTAGAGAAGTAACGATGCCTGGACTGAGTAAATTCAAAAGAATTTGTTGTTTAGGTTGTACGAGGGATTCCCAGTTGGAAGATTCATGTCCGATTCCTCCAGTTGGAACTCCCACTTATGAGCTCTATTCTAAACATGGTATTGGTCCCATTACCTTTAACGAGACATGGGTCCGATACACGAAAAATAGTGGAGTTTTGAGTTGGCCCCAAAATGGTAGTTTTGACTCCGCCATACTAGTTACTTTGGAAATTATTCTGTTTAGAAGAAAAGCCCGGCCGACAATGTTTGACTCTTTTCGCCTTTGGCGTAAGGAAGCCAAACAAAAGGAAATTAAGCAAGCGAAAAAGGATAAGAAGGCACAAAACATGTCAATTATAGAGGCCGCTCAGCAGTTTAAAAGTAATGAAACTGATGGTGCGAATGAAATATCAGAAAGACAACATCGCATGCCGATAGATAGATGCTATCCGGTGTTGCCTACTTCCTCTTCAGATAAAAGTAAGGAATTATAAGAAGATTCCCTAATGTCTTGTTTATTGAATTCACCTCCGCCCTATGCCCAAAATCCTAACGCACCTTTGTTACCCCCTCCTATCGCTCAACCAGTGGTTGCTCAATTGCCGATTGTTCAGCAACCGGCACAGCCCATTAATGCTTCCTTGCCTGCTTCTGACCGTCTTTACAGCCTGTAATTCAGCCCCCACCTCTTCTACAAATTCCCACTCTCGTTCCTCAGCCGGCTGCATTTCAGTCTCCGTTACCTACTGCATCTGTATTGCCTCCCATTCTCTCGAGGGATTCCCCTACATCACACAGGAGACTAGCTGAGGCTGTCTCGAATTACTTTTCTCCTCTTCTCGGGTCTTTGAATCTGTCTCCAGCTTTCTCTAGACGACAATCCCATTGTCAGCTTCCTCTTACGGACGAGAAGGTAGTTTTGGGTTCCCTCGCTTGTAAATGGATTGAGAGAGGACTAGACTATAGTACAGAAGATATTATGAGTTCTTTTCACCAATGGGTAGAGCCCACGCAGAGATATGTTTTTAATGTCATGTGTCGGACTCTTATTAAAGGTTGGGAAGATATGGAGTTAGATATAGTTCCTTCTGAGCTATTGAAGTTACAAGCCGACTTCGATAAAGGTTTTATTGTAGGGCCACGAGTCGAAGACGCGGTGAATAAACTCATTGCGTTTCGAACAATGGTTCTGTCTTTGTCCCTTTCCGAAACTGATCCTACCAAAACCAAAGGCATTAAGAATTATCCGATGCGTGAAGTTCCTCCCGTATGGAGGGACGCAGTAGTTGGTCCACCTCCTGTCCCTGCTCATTTCCAGCGTATATGGGTCCACGAACCCTGGAAAAGGTCTGAAGTATTGGCGCTTAAACAAACTCTTCCGGACCCGCGTAAAAACCCGGCTGGATATTATAAGGAATTGTCTCAAACAGTTGACGCTTGTATTATGAATTTGGCCGATATCGATATGTTGTTTGGGAATGTTGTTCCACAAGCATTGTGGGCACGGATTCGTAGGGAAAATCATAATGCTGAATTAGGTGGTGATTGGGCTGCTATTAGAGCCACTGATGCAGGCCAAGTGTGTGGTGCGAAACCCGATGATCTGATTACGGCCCTACCGGGCAGAATATTTGAATTGATGAAAACTATGATGCCCGCGGTGCGAGTTAATTGGGATAAGCTGGCCGCATGCAAGCAAAAGAAATACGAAAGCGTTTCGGGTTTCTTCACCCGTTTTGAAGAGACGTTTATTGATCATAGTGGTCAGGATTTGAGTACAGAGGGCGGCCAGCGGTTGTTTGTGGAAAAGTTTGTATACAACTTGCTTCCTGAATTGTCGAATAAGCTAAAGAGTTCTGAAAGTGCATGGGCTGTCTCTTCCACTGCTAAAATACTGGCTACTGCACAGTATTATGAGAATAGAGATAAGGAGGAGAAAGAGAAACAAGAGAAGAAAAATAAAGATTTGAAAACGAAGGTTCTTTTACAGCAAGCTTATCCTCCGCGTTCTGCACAGCCTCAGTTTTCTCAACCCCCACAGTTTCAGAAAGTGTTTCAGAAACCTGAGTACTTCACGCCACGCCTTCCGTTGGGTCCTAATCAATGCGCGTATTGTAGAGAAGAGGGACATTTTAAGAATAATTGTCCGGTTTTATTACAGCGTAATAATGGGATGTCTGCTCCACGAGGTTGTGGTAATTCCCCATCAGGATCTAGAGGTAGAGGACGAGGTGTGTCCTCTCAGGAGCAGCGTTCTATTCCTCCATCTACTACGAATTATTTTGATCAACAGAGAGTTCAGTCCACGCAGTATTATAGTGACGATTATTGTGAAGACAGGGCTGATGATTTTCAGATCGAATAGGACAGCCATGGACGAAGTGAGGGAGTTGTGTCGATTCCAGTAGATCAAAATGGGCCATATGTCACGATCAATACTATGGGTGTTTCAGAACCGTTTCTTCTGGATACTGGTGCGATGAGAAGTTCTATTATGCATACTAAACTCCCTAGGGCACCTTTGTCTGGCTCAATAAATACTTCTGTAGGATTTTCTGGCGCCCCAGTTCGTAATCCGGTTTCTTGTCCCTTGCCTGTTTCGATTGGTCCCTATGATTTGAATGCTCCGCTTATTCTGACAACTGGTTGTGGCGAGAACTTGCTGGGTCTGGATTTGTTGAAAAGATTACATGCAACATTGTACTGTTCCCCTTCGGGTGTGCATCTTACATTGGGAAAGAAAATGACATCTTCTGTGTATCTGTCTCGGGACAAGTTTCCACCTGAGTTGCTTTCTCTTCCTGAAAGTCTTTGGGCTACAGGCCCAAATGACGTGGGTTGTCTTGCGATTCCACCATATGTTGTTACAATTAAAGAGAATGTGAGGATTCCACGCATTCCCCAATATCGTATCTCCAATTTACATTTACAGAGAGAGAGCACTTTTGGCTATTGTCGATGATTTCATTCAGAAAGGTGTGGTTGAAGAGACAAGAGGCAATGTTTGTAACAGTCCTGTTCTTCCGATCCTTAAAAGAACTGACCCTTCACAGCCTCCTGTCTATCGATTTGTTATTGACCTTAGGGAGGTCAATAAAATTGTTGTGCCACAGTTTCCTGTTGTTCCGGACATTACAGCTTTG
The DNA here is from genome assembly GCF_964261635.1 of Lissotriton helveticus. Classification (NCBI taxonomy): domain Eukaryota; kingdom Metazoa; phylum Chordata; class Amphibia; order Caudata; family Salamandridae; genus Lissotriton; species Lissotriton helveticus. The sequence goes on along the minus strand of NC_136068.1, from coordinate 868,304,103 downwards.
TTGACGATGATTCCTGCTTCGGCAGCTTGGTTTTCAGTTATAGACCTCAAGAATGCGTTCTTTAGTATTCCTATTGCTGAAGAAAGTAGGGATATCTTTGGTTTCTCTCTCGGTGGCCGAAGTTTTAGATTTAAGAGAGCTCCTCAAGGCTATTGTGAAAGTCCCTCTACCTATAGTAAGGCTCTTAAGTCACAACTGGATGCTTTTTCCTTGCCTCCTGGCGCTACACTTATTCAGTATGTGGATGATTTGTTGGTGGCTGCGGATACGGAAGATATGTGTAAGGAAGTGACTGTTGCGTTGTTGCATCATTTGTCTGCTCTACATCATAAGGTGTCTCCCTCTAAATTGCAGTATGCCCGCCAAGAGGTTACCTATTTAGGTCATCTCTTGTCGAAGGAGGGAAGGTGATTGACCCCAGAACATATTCACGCTATTTCACAGATGTCTGTACCCACCACGCAGAAAGAAGTACGTGCCTTTTTGGGTATCACTTCCTATTGTAGACAATGGATTCCTAATTTTTCACTTTTGGCTAAACCATTGTTGGCATTCACATTGAAAGATACGCCACATCCGCTCCCTTGGACGGATGAATGTCAGAAAACCTTTGTTGACCTACGTGCTGCTCTATGTTCTGCTCCAGTGTTGGGTACCCCAGATTATAGCAAGTCTTTTACACTGTACGTTCACGAGAGAGAGGGTTGCGCATTGTCAGTTTTGACACAGTTATTTGGAGATAAGCAGAGACCATGTGCCTTGTTCTCCGCTACATTAGACCCGGTAGCTAAAGCTTTGCCCAGTTGTCTCAGAGCAACAGCAGCTGCAGCGATTTCTATCAGACAATCTGTCGGATTAGTGTTGGATAACACACTTCTTGTTATGGTTCCACATGCAGTGGATACCTTGTTGAATAGAACTAACACAGCACCTTACCAGTGCTCATTTGCCTGGATACGAGCTGACACTTCTAGCGAGTCATGTGTACATCAAAAGATGTAACACATTAAATCCAGCTACACTGTTGCCACTGCCAGATGAGAAAGACGTTCAGGAAAAACATGATTGTTTTCTTCGAACGGAAGAAGAAACAAAGGGTAAAATTGATTTCAAGGAAACTCCGCTCAAGGACCCGGATGGGACCCTATGGGTGGATGGTTCTTGTTTCAAACTTCTAAATGGTGAGACTGCTTCTGCCTATGCTGTTACCACCTTATGCACAATTATTGAGACGGCACGTATTGGACATAATTCAGCCCAAGCAGCTGAATTGATAGCCTTGACTAGAGCATGTGTGTTGGCAAATGGAAAGAGAGTGAATGTGTACACAGATAGCCAGTATGCTTTTGGCGTTGCACATAGTTTTGGTAGGTTATGGAGGGAGAGAGGATTCTTTACCTCTCAAGGGACAAAGATGCAGCATGGTCAATTAGTGACTGATCTTCTTGAGTCACTTACCTTACCTGCACAGATAGCAATCATAAAGTGCTGCGCACATAAGAAAGTTACAGATGATGTGGGTCGTGGAAATGCGTTTGCAGATGAAGTAGCAAGAACTACAGCTAGAGATACAGCTAGTCGAATGTACGTGGCAGGTCCTGCAAACTGGGTTAGGGAGGTTGGAATGTGTGAAGACACGATTGAGAGTGTGAAAACGATTCAGGGAGAAGCAACTGAGAAAGAATTAAGAACGTGGAAAGAAAGTACGGGAATGTTGGACTCGGCGGGTTGTTGGACGGAATTGTCGGAACATCAGCGATGGTTATTACCGGACGCTTATGTATTGCCGGTTGTAACTATGGCTCATGGTCCAGCCCACATTAGTGCGAAAGGCATTTGTAAGCTCTTGGCTCCTGTATAGCAGAATGAAGGAATTCCAAAATGTGCAGAGAACGTGGTTAAGCATTGTATTGTTTGTCTAATGCATAACCCAGGAAAGGGTACCCCAACTCCGGCAGGTCATTTTTCTCCCCCGTCATATCCTTTTGAAGTGTTGCAAATCGATTACATTCATATGGATCGATGCAAAAACCTTAAGTATGTTCTGGTGGTGGTATGTGCCTTTTCCCGTTGGATAGAGGCCTACCCCTTGAAAGATAACACGGCTCTGTCAACTGCTAAAGTGTTACTTAAAGAGTTCTTCCCCAGATTTGGTTTGCCGCGAATTGTCTGGAGTGACAATGGAAGTGAATTTGTGGGGCAAATTATGCAAAAAGTATGTTCTGGTCTTGGGATCAGACAAAAATTCCATGCGGCAAACCATCCACAGTCAGCAGGTTTGGTTGAGTGCTATAATGGTACACTCAAACTTAAACTAGCTAAGATTCAAGCCAGTACGGGTCTTGCTTGGCCAGATGCCTTGCCCCTAGCTCTTTTGTCAACCAGAACTACTGTACACTCTCGTATGGGACTTAGCCCATATGAAGTGGTATTTGGACGCCGAGCTAATGTTTGGGGTGTCCCTCACCCCAAGAGATATTCTGACATACCATATCCTCTGTTAATTGATTATTTGCATGATTTGACTACTAAATTAAGTGTCATTCATCAACAGGTACAAAGTGCTTTGCCAGAGGCCTCCACGGACCCAGGTCACACCATTTTGCCCGGTGACTGGGTCTGCATCAAGAACTTTCAACGGACTAAGAATCTGGAGCCTCGTTGGTCTACACCTACGCAAGTTTTGCTCGTCACCCGCACGGCTGTGAAAGTGGTCGGCAAGCAAAATTCGGTGCATGGCGTGCACTGTAAAAAAGTGTCATTGCCATTACCCTTTGACCAGTGGATTCGCAGTGGTATAAGAGAATCAGATACTGCAGCAGTCCCTTGTTTTGTGCCCTTCAGTGATGCTCAAATCTACGGAACTCAGTCTGAGAAAGCAGATGACGACCTTCTTCAAGTCGCTGTGCCTGCGCACCTTCGAATAGACACCACGGATCCAAAAACGCTATTTAAGGACCAGACAGTGCCGAGCAAAACTCGCTACAACCTAAGGTCGAGAGTTGACCAGAAGAACTGAATATTTTGAACACTTTTCTCTTTATTACTCAAACACTTTTTTAATATATATGTACTGATCTCTTATCTCCTTGGTTTTGTGTGATATTTAGTATTAGATGTGCCATCCGTCTCCGTCGCAGGGTCACGGTAGGAGACTCAGACTGTAACCTGGTTTTCGTTCTTTTAGTAAGTGGCTAGCGCCTCAGGATATACAGAAGTACATAGCTGAGTGATTGAAGAAGATTGCCGTGAGCGACATTTTTTTTAGATAAAGATGGATGGTACAACAACCATAGGTAGGAAAAATAGGAAACAAGAAATGAGATTGAAATATTGCAAATCATTGCGTAGTCGATTTGGCGTAACTTTGTGTATTTTTATGTTTTTGTGTATTTTTTTAGCCTGCATAGGTTGGGTTGTCCATGTTCTACACCCGAGAAATGTTGCTAATTCTACAACTTCTTTGCCCTCTCGTCTTTCTGTCGTTTCACATAAAATGCATGCTCTACCTCCTCATGAACAGATAAGGAGAGCTGAATATATGAATAATACATTCATCCAGTTGTTGCACCAACACCAGTTGGCCATTAATATGACTGATTGTTGGGTGTGCGGTCTTATGCCACATAATACACAGAAGGGAATGCCTTATTTGGTCCTCCCTTTCTCATATGAAGGTTCAGCTTGGGCCTATCTGACTATGTTTTCGGCCGCATACCATAACAAACTTAGAAATCCTGAAAAGACTCAGGGACTGGATTGGATTTCAGCCACAGCTCTTTGATTAAAGGTATAGTGGTGATGGCTAAGATTGTAGAGAAGGGCAAAATTCCGTTAGATGAGAAGAGAGCTTATGAAGGATGGAATGTTACCCACTATGTTTCTAGTCTTGGTGACAAAACTAAAAAGGGTGAGTCTTCTCCTGTATGGACTGTACCCCATCAAGTTAATCTTTGTCTCCAAGTCAACAGTAAGAAAACTGACAATAAGCAGAGTTGTTTACACACCTACATTTTCTCCTCCCCTGATTTCCCTCCATTGGTTCCATCTCAAGGAACATATTTTGTTTGGAAAGATAGAGCTTACACCTGGCTCCCTTCCAACTTTTCTGGAACCTGTTATGTAGCCTTCCTTCTTCCCCCTACATATTCGGCTCCGTCAGACCACCACAGAAGCAGATGTAGCCGAGGTATATTTGATGCCAAGGACACGGCAGCCCAAGAAGGAGGGTATTTCCTTAAAGGATTCCTCCCCTTTTGGGGCCCGATGGTTAACAGCAGACACATCAGGCAATTGGTTCGTGTGGTCGAGACCACTATTAATGTTACTGCAGGCGCAACAGGTAACATTAAAACAGCAGAGCTTCAGGCTGATCGTCTTCTGACGTTGCAAAATCGAATTGCGTTAGATGTGATCCTAGCAGACAGAGGAGGTGTCTGTAAATTGATCGGATCTAGCTGTTGTATTTATATTCCAGACGATGCTCCGGCAGTATATCAAGCCATTTCCAAATTGCATACCATCTCCGAGTCGATTCATCAGGATGAAGGGGATTGGTCTTTTATGGGATGGTTTTGGAGAATATTGTCAACCTGGGGATGGAAGATCCTAACGTTCCTGGGAGCAATTTTGGCCATCATATTCTCTTGTTGTCTGTGCGTTCAATGTGGTCCCACAGTGTGTGGCCTACTGGCTACTTTATGCGTTCCACGTCCTGAAACTCAGAGGACAGAGAATATTAGGATGATGGTGCAGCAACAGCTTGAGGACTTTGTGATTCCGACTCAGATTAGCAAGAGTTGGTTTGTCTTTGCCTGAGTAATGGCAAAAGGAGGGTCTGAGGTTCTGTAAATTACGAATTGGTTCGTGCTCACCCTCCATTTTGTAAATCGCCGCCATTTTGTGTTGCCCTCACTCAGGCAGCGCGGCGAACGCAATGTTTTTGTCGTTTCTGCATTCACGTGTCAGGTGGCTTCTTCGCTTATGTTTACTAACGAGTGTCAGGGCCTGGCCGAGTACACTCATTCCTGTCTGAGCTGATTAATCCCCGTCCAAACTATTTGTTGGCTCACACCATTCTTTCCTCCAGGTTATCTTATCTGCTGTCCTTCGCTACATGTCTCATGTATTCTCCTGTTTCACAATTGTCCTTCTACAACATGCAGCTGTGTTTTCTCTACTTGTAAATCGAATTGTGTGGATTCACTTGTAATTTACTCGAGGGGTCGAATAACAAACATAACCGAGAAACTTGAGTTGCTTTAGACTTAAAGCATTGTCTATAACGTTTGCCTATGTCTCATGTTCTTGTGTGATTGCATTTTGCATTGTATTGTACCGTATATAAACCTGTATGCCATGGAGTTAAGTGGCAGTCTCTTTTGAACCTCGTTATACTGACGACTTCTAAGACCACTGTACTAGCTGCAGCTAATAAATATCATCTTCTACGCCAGACGAAGAGTCCGTGTTTCTGTATTTGACAAGGCTGGTGAATTCCAGGCATCTTAGGCGTACCCTGCGCCGCCGGGCCTTAAGGCTGCGGTTCTCCAACAGGGGATTACATAAACCCCGCAACCCGAAGAACCGAGAGTGCTCGCCTAACGAGTTTGCTGTGGTCCAGCAAACTGCTTGTGCATGCTGAGTGTGCCTCAGTCAAAGTGAAACTCGATGGTTGGAGTATGTGGAGTCAAAATGCCACTCTAGCCAATGCAAAACCTGTGAAGAGAGTGAAGGTCTTTCTGAAAGTTTGTCTGTCTTCAGCTAGAAATTTGATGGTAAAGTCGAGACAAGAATACTGCTCCACTGCCTAACACAGAGCCCTCATTCATTCAGTATGACAACGCTAAAGGCTGCGACACCAGGTAAGGAGAAGCGGTAAATGCAGTGATAGTCAAATTCAAGAAATTGTTAAAAGGGGATACATTTCTGATGCAAAGAAATGCTAAAAGCAGTAGAAACCAGGTACAATGCAAATAGGTGAGAAGGGTGATGAACACATGCAAGAAACAAAACTGCTACTCAAGTGAATGTGAACAAAGCTTCAAGAAAATCAAGCGTGCAGTTTAAGACGCCACTAAAATGGCATATTTTGAACCAAAATTGCAGATGGAGGTTGTTGTTGATGCAAGCCTCGTGGGGTTGGGTGCCATCCTTGCTCGGCACACTGGACATACCAATGCCCCAAGACACATTGTGGTTTATGCTAGCCGAAGTTTATCATCAATGAAACGTTACAATTCACTAATGAAAAAGAAAGCCTTGTGTTGGTGTGGGCGTGTGAGCATTTTCTTTTCACAGTTGTCTCGGACCACCAAGCATTACCCACCATTTTCGGCAATCCTAAAGCCAATATGACAGCTTGCATTGAGAGGTGGGAGTTACAATTGCAGAAGTATGATTATACTATTGTGCTTTGTCCAGGAAAAGATCAAAACCCTGCTGACTACTTCTCACATGTATCAATACAGTGCCATGGCACTACTTCTAAAGAGACTGGTCCTTATATTAACGTCATCATGCATCATGAAATCCAGTACCCCTGCTGCCATATCGGTGGAACAAATCACTGCTGCCATGGGCACTGACAGAAATTTGCTAATACTCACAGACATTATTAAAATACAAATGGTGAAAACATACTCGCCCTCTTCATGATTTTCTTTTTTTAACAAATTTTTATTGATTTTCGAAAGAAGCCATATGAACAGCCCCAGGGGCAGTACAGAGAAGCAGTTAGAAGGTAAATTGCATTACAATTATAGACATTAGCATTCCTGAGGACCTCTCAGAGACAGCTGCAATCAAGGATTCCTACTAGCAGTCTGTTGGTCCCCCACTCCCTCCTCTGTAGGCAATTCAGCATGCAGGTCGGCTCTTCTCTGCACATGCTACAGTCCAATAGAAAAACTTAAGTAGGAAACTCCCAACATTCATCCCACCCCCCCCTAATCTTCAAACACCCAAACAGAATCCCCCCACCCCATCCAACCCCCCAGGCATGCTGTTGGCCCAGTAAAATACTCAGGCAGTCGCCAAAAACACATGCATCACGCACCAGAATCCCCGCCTCACAGATCCCAACCTAGAAAGTCCCGGAAACACGGGGGGAGATTCCTTGCTAGGCCCTCTCAGGACCCATCCTGCTCTACCTCCATCAAGTGCTAGCTGCTTCAATCAGCCTGTGTGTCCTCCATCTCACAAGGCACTCCCTCCCCATCTTCAATCGGGTGCTTAACCAGTTCCATGAGCGCCACCCACGCTCAAGCCATTGAACTCCCTGTGCCAGCGCACATGAGTAGGCCCCTTTTGCACCTTTCAATGGGTGGTAAGTACCCTTTTTGCCAGGACCAACCCCAAATCAATGAACTTGCTGGTGATTATGGTCTTAGTAGTGTGCGGCAACCAGTGCAACAAACAAACCCCTGGTGCCATGGCTATCTCCCTCTCCGTCACAGTCGTCATGGTAGTCATCACCCTTCGCCAGTAGTCCTCCAATTCTGGGCAGTCCCAGAACATGTGAAGAAACCCCACCCCTTCCAAAGTACAATAGGGACAAGCGGACGATAACCCAAATAGTTGTTGATTTTGCCGGGAGTTAGGTACGTCCTATATAAAACAAAGAATTGAATCAGCTGAAAGCGAGCATTCCGAGAGCTCTTCCATGCTCTCTCGACAACCTCCCCCCAGGGCTTCTCCTCAATGGCTCCCCCAAGCCTGCTTCCCATTTGTGTCGTAACGCTGTCAGGGGTTGGTTTAAGTCCCGAGTAATCCGCTGGTAAAGAAAAGTCACCACTTTGAAAGTTCCCGCTGCCATCACTATGTATTGACAGGCGAGAGACGTGCTAGGTTCCTCCATTCCTCCCCACCCGTGCTGACAGCCGCCGCCAGGGCTGCATGAAAGTCCCCTCGTGGGAAATCATGGCGCTCCATGAGATCATTGAAAGGAATGAGGCTGCCATCCTCGTAAAGGTCACCTAGTGTGATGACCCCGGTATCCTCCCAGGACCGCAGCTTGCTCCAGTCACCCTCATAGGGTAGCACCTCACACATCCTTAATGGAATCTCGAGCACATACGGGATCCGGACGCCCGCCCTTCTGTCCAGCCACGTCCAACATTGTCGCACTGCACGCAAATCTGGCAGCACTGACCCATCTCTTAATGGTAACCACAGCAGAACAGAGGACAAAAGACGCCAACTCGGATCCGGCCCCCCCAAGTCCTCCGGTTGCCTGATGGGTCCTGCCACCCATTTCGTAAACCATTAGAGCTGCGCAGCATGGTAATAGCCCTCAAGGTCGGGCAACGCAAAGCCCCCCTCCGCTCTGGGCCATTGTATAGTAACCAGAGCAACACTCCTTCTCCCATTCCCCCACAAGAACCCAGTAATCAAAGTGCTGAGCTGGGCAAAAAACTTGTTCGGGATCCAAACAGGGAGAGCCCCAAAGTAACAGAGAAACCTCGGCAGTGTGACCATCTTCACTAGGGCAACATGCCCTCTACAGATAAAGGAAGAGTCCCCCAAAAATCGAAACAAGTCTTGGCACTGCGCATTGCTCGCCCCACATTACCTTCCAAAGGTCTCAATAATTATTATAAATCTGGGTCCCTAGGTAGGGCAAACAGCGGATTTCCCACGGGACCCTTCCTACACTCTGCAGGTCTACCCTACCTGAGCTGGTGGGGAATAAACACAACTTCGCCCAGTTCACACAAAGCCCCGCAACTCTTCCAAAGGTCTCTAACAAGTCTGTCGCTCCCCCTCGCCCGCTTCATGATGACCTTGAATACCGGAAATCCAAAAATATGCAGGAGGAGCTTTTGGTTACACCAGATGGCATCATCTTATGAGGGTCATGAATTGTCATACCTGAGAGTCTCAGACAACAAGTGGTTGACCTGACCGATAAGGCACATTGTGATGTTGTTGCTACTAAACAATCTCTACTGGACTGAGTACGGTCCAACATCTTGATGAAAGAGTTGAAAAAGAGTTAAGGGCATGTCATTTATGCAACTGCTTGTCATCCAAAACAATCCTGCATTTGTTAAACATGTTTGATCTTCTAAAGCATGCATGGGAGAAGATTGCAATTGATTTCTTTGGACCCCTTGACAATGGGCATTATCTACTAGTGATGAATATTCCTGCTTTTCCTTGTGGAAAATCTGTTGTCAACTACTCATAACAGAGTCATTGAGAGATTAGAAAGTATTTTTGCAACACAGGGTGTTCCATCGACTTTGAAATTTGTGATTGTCAGGCAGAAATGGAAATGCAAGACTGATGCTCCTTCTGATGCTGCCTGTTAGACCTGGCATCCTTGGTATTGTTTTCTCCTGTCTTTTTGCCTCTACCTCCTGTTTGCTGTGAGCTGGATTTCGTTATTGCTAGACTAGATGCTTTGGGCACCTTCCCACTGCTGATCAGTGACAAAGTGAAGTGCTCCCTTTGTAAATTGTATATAAAAAGAGCAATGGTTCAGGGGTGGCCTACTTAGATCCAAGAACACGAAAAAAAAAGTTATTTTGTCTAGATACTGAATCAATTAGGGAACAGAGCTTGTAGGGCAACATGTGTAGCTTGAATCGTTATAATTTGCAAGATGGTATTTCACAACTACGTTCAGGTGCTCACATGAGTGATAAGGTGCGTAACGTGTCCGAGTGAGAGTGAAAATACATAAAATATCACACGGACAACAAAAAGAAATCCACAACAATATATACAATGGGGGGATTTTCATTGGGGGGGTCGACGACATTTCGATCTTTACTGAGTCAAGATCATCATCAGGACAGGGTGAGCAGTCTGAATCTAGAGTAAAAATGAGCTTATATTAGCACTGTGCCCTACTGGACATTTTAATTAAGAAAGTGCCAGTGTGCTCCCAGTGCCAGAGTAATAACAGTTGGCATGCATTTGGTTTTGTATGGAAATGTAATTACATGAATGGTCCCGAGTGGCGGGAAGGGATTGCAGCTAAGGCATGCAGGAGCGCTTGGTGTAATGATATTACACTATGCGCCGCATTGCATACCTGCACTTATTATTTTAGGGAAGCAGGTAATTGAAGAGGAGGAGTGTCTGGTGCACTCTCTGTTGTTTTCAAGGGGATCAGTCTCTTGGTGACCTGGTTATTGCATTGTTCGAGTTGGGAGAGGATCTGGGGTGAGTAAAGGCAAGAATTCAAACCCACTTGTCTATAACTAAGAATTCTAGTCTGGGTATTAACGGTGTAAAGTAGCTTCTTACTTGCAAGTTAATTGGAGTTGGGGGTCCTCCACTTCTAGTCTTACGTTCCGGGTGCTTGTTAAAACTTAGTCTAGGAGAGATTAATTCATCAATGTGCAAACTTGGTACCAGTTTAGGAAGAGATTTACAATTAAAAATATGCACCATGCTTACTTGGCTTACTTGCATTACGAACGACTGAACAGCAACCCTGTGAAAAGGATCAGTGAAGACATTCTCTGGACCACCCAAGAGGGCCTGGAAAATGGTTTCATTAGTAAAAATGAATTCCTGTTCCTCAATAACAAGGAGCCACGCACTCCGGTACTAAATACATTACCCAAAGTGCATAAAAATGCAGAGGAACCCCCGGGCAGGCCCATCCTGTCAGGTTGTGGCTTCATCCTGGAATCCCTAGGGAAGTATGTAGATTTTTTCATAAAGGGCCTTGTTCGAGACACTGTGACTTACATCAAGGATACCACCCACCTTATCAATCCGATTGAATCACAGTCTTTCAATCCGAATACAGAACTTCTTGACACTCTTGACTTATTGGGGCAGATGTATCAACATACCCCTTTGCGATTTCTAAATAGCGATTTTTAAGGAATCGCTATTTAGAAATCGCAAAATGGGATGTATGTAAAAAAATCGCTATTTTTTAGCGATTTCTTAATCTTCCTTATTTGCGAATTCACAATTTGCGAATTCGCAATTAAAGAATAATTTCCCATTCATTCCTATGGGCCAGGAGGCCCATAGGAATGATTGTGAAATTAATCTCAATTTGCGATTCGCAATTTGCTAATCTCAAATTGAGAATAATTTCAAGGGTGCAGGGGTGTCTCAATGACACCCTGCTGCACCCCTGAAATGTACATGTGTGTGCATATGGCGCACATACATCCCCAATGGGCATGTGTGTGCGACACATGCCACCTTCAAAAAATGCCAAATTGTGCATTTTTTAAAGACTTCACAAATTACCATCAACTACAAGTTGGTGGTCATTTGCGATTTCTTAACCAAAATTCGCAATTCAAACATGCTACATACATAGCATTTAAGGAATCGCAAAATTGCGATTCCTTAAATGCTATGGCAAAATAAGGAATCACAAATTTTTGCTATTCCTTAACTTGCGAATTTTTGATGCATGCCAAAACATGCAAATAGAACGTTTGCGATTCGCAAAGGCCGAAATTCTGCGAATTTCGGCCTTTGCGATTCGCAAAAGACTTGATACATCTAGGCCAGAGTCTCTATATACAAACAATCCACAACAAAAGGGTATAGACGTAATTAACATCTAAATAACCATCCAGCATCCCATCAAGTACCCACTGAATTTATAATTAGACTGCTTGAGATTGCACTCACTTGTAACTACTTCCTGTTTCAAGACACATACTACCGACAGTGCAAAGGCACTTCAATGGGGGCAATTTTTGCCCCGAATTTTGCTATTCTGTTCGTGGACGACTTGGAATCAAACATCATTCTCAATTACATGAATCCACATAATGATAAAATCCGTCTTTGGCGCAGGTACATAGACGATGTCCTCATGATTTGGGGCAGTAACCAGAATGCATAAAGAGGGTTCTGTGCTTGGCTCAACATAAGCCAGCCGGACTTAAAATTCACATTTAGCTTTGATACACACCAGGTAGATTACCTGGATGTGACAATTAAGTGCTTCGATGGTCACTTATACAGGACTCTATTCAGAAAGCCAAATGAACGGAACACCCTGCTTGAATACCACAGTGCGCACCCAGGGCACTCAGGGATGGCCTCCCATATGGACAATTTCTAAGGATCAGGTACAACTGTAAATTCAAGGAAGACTTTTTTCATGAGGCGGAGATCCTCTTTAAAAAACTTACATCTAGGGCCTACCCCAGGAAACTGCTCAAACGTGCCATGAAAAGAGCGTGGAGTGCCCTCCGAGAACACATACTCCAACCATGTGATAAGAAATCACTAACTAGGATCACCTTTGTCACAACATTCAGCACAGTGAGCAACAAACTGACGAAACTAGTGAGGAAACATTGGTCAGTACTGGACCCACTTAAACTAACTACAGGAACACCCCTTTTCTCTTTTAAAAGAGGGCACAACCTGAAAGATCACTGGGTTAGGGCGTCCACTCCAGCCAGAAAAAATAACGCTATTGAGGCGTGTTTCAATCTGCCACCAATCGTTGGACACTGCAAATGTAATCACTGCATGGCATGCGACTCCACAAACAACACAAAGGTTTTTGAATATGATAACTGTAAGCATGTTCTAAGTCATTTACCAACTGCAACTCCAAAAATGTAATCTATTGCATCAAGTGTCCTTGCCAACTACACTATATCGGTCAAACAACACAGCAGATCAAGACCCGGATCTCACAACACAGAAGCTGAATCCGTTGCAAAGTACTCACGGCACCGCTGGTGGAACATTTTTTGGCACTGGGACATTCGGAAACGGACTTCACCTGGCAGGTGATAGACAGCCTGGTATCCAACACAGGGGCGGTTACCAACAATCCATACTCAACTGCCTAGAATGCAAATGGATCTATAACTGCAAGACCATTGAAAAAGGACTGAACACTCTTGATGAGTGGAACACTTGCGTTTAATACCATATTATTAAGGTCTCTTGAATTCAGCACTATGTCAACTGTCCCACATATATGATCAATCTAATGAGCCTCGCCATGACAACTGTTTCATTTTGTGTTAACCCTGTACAGAAATGACTATTGTTACAAGTTGTGTTAACTGTGCCAAGACCTCACATAGCCTGCAAGGGGTGCTTACTTAAGCTATGCATCCACTATGTGTTTGAACGACCCCGCACAGCATGCGCGCTATAACCAATGTATCCCTATAGATAAGTTGTTAACTTTGTGTAACTAAATTTGCTTACCCCATGGAACAGGTGCTACTTCTAAGCCCGTAATTGTATTTTTTCACACTGCAAATATTAGCACTAACATGTGATACCCAACAAAGAACAATTGCGAGTAATAAGGGCTACTCGCACGCCCAAAAAATTGTAAATATGTACACTTAAATTATGAGCACGAATGGTTGGACCTGACTATTGTTACATTTTGTGCTAACCCTGCTCAAACATCATGTAGCCTGCAAGGGGTACATCCACTATGTGTTCGCACAACCACATACTAGATGCGCGCTATAACCCATGTATCCCTCCAGATGAGTTGCCAACGCCGTGTTTCCAAATTTGCTAACCCCATGGAACAAGGGCTAATTCTAAGCCCGCAAATGAATTCAAGCACAATGTAAATATTAGCACTAATGTGAAATAACCGATAAAGAGCAACTGCGCGTAATAAGGGCTACTCCCAAGCCCGCATTTTCACAATATGTACACCACACTCATTAGCTCTAATGGTAGGACCTGACAACCAGCACCGAGGGCATTATTAGTTATGCGCCACAGAGCTAGTGTCCCTCAAGCTACCCAAGCCCACCCGCGCACACGCGTAGGACTACTGACTCCAGTGACGTGCGCAGGACCCATAGCGCATGCACGAAAGATCACATACACCTGGAAACAGATATCACCGTGGCCCTTCGCCTCCGCTTCCAGACTCAGCGACAGCATTCAGTGCGACGGTCGCGAGGACCAGGAAGGCCATTACTGGCCAGGAGTGCGATGATTCAATAAGTGTACCCGCCCGACCCCTAGAATCTGCTTCTTGCACTTCATGTAGGCTGAGGTCTCCCGGTTCACTTTGTAATTTACGCCGTTTTAATTACAGATTCCGACCCAAGGCACGAGTCCAGGAAGTAATTGGTAATTAATTAATTAATTAAGTAAGTAATTATTTATGTGCCCTACTTGAGTCCACGCTTCAATTTACGGTCAGGCGTCCACGTTGCATAGTGATTTGTACCCTGAGCCGATAGCGGCCCCCAGTGAGGGTGTACCTTAGCTGAACAGTTAATAATCTCTGTACCTTTGTTCCTAGGACCCGACTCGAACGTCCTCTCCCACCTTCAATAATCACGTATACTCTCTTCAAAATATACCCAAGTAAGCATGATGCATATTTCTTAATTGTAAATAACTGGTACCAAGTTTGCACATTGATTCATTAATCTCTCCTAGATGAAGTTTTAACAAGCACCCGGAACGTAAGACTAGAAGTGGAGGACCCCCAACTCCAATTAACGCGCAGGTAAGAAGATATTTTACACAGTTAATACCCAGACTAGAATTTTTTGTTATGGCCAAGTGGCTTTGATTTCTTGCCTTTACTCACCTCAGATCCTCTCCCAACTAGAACGATGCAATAACCAGGCCACCAAGAGACTGATCCCCTTGAAACCAACTAAGAGTGCACCAGACACTCCTCCTCTTCAATTACCTGCTTCCTTAAAATAGTAAGTGCAGGTGAGCAACGCGGCGCATAGTGTAATATCATTACCCCAAGCTCTCCTGCATGCCTTAGCTGCAATCCCTTCCCGCCACCCATGATCATTTATGTAATTACATTTCCATACAAAACCAAATGCATGCCAACTGTTATTAATCTGACACTGGGAGCACACAGGCACTGTATTAATTCAAATGTCCAGTAGGGCACAGTGCTAATATAAGCTCCTTTTTTTCTTTATTCTATCGCTAAGCCCTTGCCACGACCGAACCACCGCCCCCCACCACCACCCTCCGCGCCTGGACCCCGATCGGCACCGAAGACACCGTCCGCACAATGAACTCCATCCACTCCGGATCTCCGACCGACCCCTGCCCTCACCACGTCTTCAACAAGGCCGACGCTGTCATCGCACCCCACCTGCGGGACATCATCAACACCTCCTTCGACACCGCTACCTTCCCGGAGAGCTGGAAGCATGCCGAACTCAGCGCTCTACTCAAGAAACCATCAGCCGACCCCACCGACCTCAAGAACTACCGCTCCATCTCGCTGCTCCCGTTCCCGGCTAAAGTCATCGAGAAGACCGTCAACAAGCAACTGGCCGCCTTCCTCGAGACGAACGGCTCCCTCGACCTCTCGCAGTCTGGCTTCCGGGCCAACCACAGCACCGAGACCGCCTTGATCGCAGCTACAGATGACATCCGAGCCCTGCTTGACAATGGAGAAACAGCGGCCCTCATTCTCCTGGACCTCTCCGCGGCCTTCGACACTGTCTGCCACCGTACCCTAGTACAGCGCCTCAGCAACGTCGGAATCCAGGAGAAGGCACTGGAGTGGATCACCTCCTTCCTCGCCGGAAGGACACAGAGAGTCCGCCTCCCTCCGTTCAGATCGGAAGCCACCGAAGTCATCTGCGGCGTCCCTCAAGGCTCCTCGCTCAGTCCAACACTCTTCAACGTCTACATGAGCCCCCTTGCAGCCATCGCACGCCAGCACAACCTGAACATCATCTCCTACGCCGACGACACCCAGCTGATCCTCTCCCTCACTAACGACCCCGCCACCGCCAGAGCCAACCTGCACGAAGGGATGACAGACGTAGCCAAATGGATGTCGAACAGCCGCCTGAAACTGAACTCAGACAAGACGGAAGTCCTCATCCTGGGATCCTCACCCTCCGCCTGGGAAGACTCCTGGTGGCCCCCCGCCCTGGGCAGCGCACCCAAACCAACTGACCACGCACGCAACCTGGGCTTCATCCTGGACTCCTCCCTCTCCATGACCAGACAAGTCAACGCCGTCTCCTCGTCGTGCTTCAACATCCTGCGCATGCTACGCAAGATCTTCCGATGGATCCCCACCGAGACCAGGAAGAGGGTCACCCAGGCCCTCGTCACCAGCCGTCTGGACTACGGCAACTCCTTCTACGCCGGAACCACCGCCAAACTCCAGAAAAGACTCCAGCGGATCCAGAACACCTCAGCACGACTCATCCTGGACATCCCCCGCCGCAGCCACATCTCCGGACACCTGAGAGACCTGCACTGGCTCCCGGTCAACAAGAGAATCACCTTCCGGCTCCTCACCCACGCACACAAAGCCCTACACAACCAAGGACCAGGATACCTCAACAGCCACCTCAACTTCTACGCTCCCAAACGCCAGCTTCGATCGACCAGCCACGCCCTCGCCGCCGTCCCCCGCATCCGAAGAGCCACCACTGGAGGAAGGTCCTTCTCCTACCTGGCCGCCAAGACTTGGAACTCCCTTCCGATCCACCTCCGCCTGACCCAGGACCACCTCGCCTTCAGGAAGCAGCTCAAGACCTGGCTGTTCGAGCAGTAGCGGACCCCCTCCCCCCCAGCGCCTTGAGACCCTCCGGGTGAGTAGTGCGCTATACAAATGCTCTGATTGATTGATTGATTGATTTTTACCCTAGTTTCAGACTGCTCACTCTGTCCTGCTGATGATCTTGACTCAGTAAAGATCGAAACTTCATCGACCCCCCCTAATGAAAATCCCCCCATTGTATATATTGTTGTGGATTTCTTTTTGTTGTCCGTGTGATATATCGTATATTTTCACTCTCACTCAGTCACGTTATGCACCTTATCACTCATTTGAGCACCTAAACGTAGTTGTGTAATACCACCTTGCAAATTATAATGATTAAAACTAAACATGTTGTCCTACAAGCTCTGTTCCCTATTTGATTCATTATCGATACAAAATAACTTTTTTTCGTGTCCTTGGATCTCAGTAGGCCACCCCTGAACCATTGTTCTATTTATATACATTACAACCCCAGGTTTGCTTAACGGGGTACCCTTGTTTTACCTAACCCCCCTTTGTAAATTGTGCATATGGATTGGTGTTTCCATGATTGACTTGTTTGACTTACTACTAAGTCTCTAATCCAGTGACTGTGTGCGCCGAGGGCCTCTAAGACAAATGCTGCTAGTGGACCTGCAGCACTGGTTGTGCCACCCACACAAGCAGCGTTTCAAAAGGGTCTCAAACCTGCCACTGCAGTGTCTGCACAGAGTCTCTACTGCCATGTCGACCTGGCAAGTGCACCCACTTGTCAGGCCCTAACCTTCCCTTTTATTACATGTGAGTCACTTGTAAGGTAGGCCAAAGGTACCTCCGTGGGCAAGGTGCAGTGCATGTGAAATGTAGAACATGTTCTGGTGTGTGTGACATGTCTTGATAGTGAAATACGGGTATTTTGTTTTTCACTATTGAAAGGCTATATGTCCCATAGGATAGAAAGAGAGTTTATTTATAACATTTCATAAATATACCTTTTCATTGGGACATGACAAAAAGGTAGAGTTTAGTAGGCCTGAACTCAGAATATAAAAATGAATATTTAAGTAAAGATGATTTTCATATTGTGTGTTTGAAAATACCACTTCTGAAAGTGGGTATTTTCTTGCATAGCCATCCTGTGTGCCTCTGCTGGTTGTGGATTGACTGTCTGGCTTTGGAGTGACATGGGCTGGGGATATGCATTCTCTTCACACAGCCACGGGGGTGTTTGAGGTGTGTCCTGCCTTTCCTGGATGAGTCAGGGCTGGGGTAAATAGATCCCTATGTAAATTGTGCATAGGGATTGGTGTTTCCATGATTGGCTTGTTTGACTTAATACTATGTCCCTAGTTCGCGCTGACTCCGACACAGGCCCTGCTGTGCGACTGCAAGAACCAACGCATCGTGGAACTGCGGCTGGAGAGATCAAGGCAGCATTATTGCCGCCACTGCATCGAGAACCGACACATCCCCAGACATGGCACCGAGGTGCCAAGTCTACAAGTACATCGGGCCGCAGGAAGAAACTGATGCATCACCTCCCCACACAGTAAGAAACCGATGCATCACCTCCTCTTCGGTAAGAGACCAATGCATCACCTCCCCTGCGTGGCAGTAAGGAACTGACGCATCACCTTCCCTGGAGCAAGGAACTGAAGCATCACCTTCCCTGTGCGTAAGGAACCAATTCATCACCTTTCCTGTGGCTGTTTTTGTTTATGATTTTGACACATCCAAGGTACTTTGTGTAGAGTGTTGTATCTATAGTTTGCTATGGACAGAACTGTTTTTACCTTTTAAAATTCATATCTTGATAGCTGTATGTTGGATGTTTGTCGTTTTGGTCTTGTTTGGTTTAGATAAAAATTACTTATTTTTCTAAACTGGTGTGGTGTCCCTTTGTAGTGTTGGTACTGGATTATAGTATGTGCGCACAAATGCTTTACACACTGCCTCTGAGATAAGCCTGTCTGCTCATGCCAAGGGGATAAGCAGGGTTTGTCTAAGGGCATAACTCCCTTACCCTAACCTTCTCCCTCCTTGGACAAAGGTGCAAACCGTTGCCAACTAGAGACTCCCATTTCTAACACAGTCCCACTGAGGGTTGTGACTAGTAAAGGATACATGGTGACTGCTCACAATCCTGGAAAGTCCATTAGGCGAGGTACTTTGCAGTACAAGCACCTGCCTTGACCTTCGCCAAGTCCTGAATGTCAGAAGTGAGATCTGCCCACCTGAGGATCCAGAGAGTCTGATGACTGTACCAGTGTCTCTGTCACCAGTGCCAGGTATGAACACTTCTCCTATATTGCTGCAACCTCACATGACAAGATTGATTCTAGCACCAAAACGACTTATTGAAGTGTTATGATATATATGTATTGTTTGTACTCGTCTCTATATTTAACAAAGGGGGAGATGTAGTGTCTTATGAGGAATTGATGACAAAGGGTTGACCCTTTTGGTTCCTGATGAACTCCATATCATAGAACAATAATGTAAGTCTGTGGGTGGGGGTGATAGAATTCATGATGTAGAATGTTCAGTTAATGATTACACACTGAAAAATAATGTTGTGTAATACCAAGCTCTGTGTGTGGCATGATCCTTTACATGTACCAGGGCTGGGGAGGACACTACAGTACTCAGTTCAGTTCAGTTCCAATGCTTTATTCGATTATTAAAAACAATCACAAAAGCGTACAGTAAAAAACACAATACAGACATTACAATGAGAAACAGTAACACGGCAATAAAGCATTTCAAGGTATTAAAACATCAGACTTTTCCTATGCAGAATGGCTTTTAGTAAAAAGGTAGCAGTATAAAAACAAATATCTGCTGAATCAAGTGCAAATAACAATTTCATGGCTTGGGCAGTAGTGTACACTGAATATTTTAAAAACATGGGTCTGAGGTAGAGACGGCGAAGATACATATAGAGTGGACAAATAAGCATAAAATGCAAGGTGCTTTGTCTAGTCTGACCATCACAAGGACAGGGAGAATGACTATGGAGTTTCATCTCTGGAAAGGCAACTAGGTTGTGTACAATACCAAGTCTAAATCGTGTCAAAACAAACTGGTGAGATTGCTTGGTTATGAATTTTAAATATATGGGCATGCCCTTTACTTCCAACTTGGTAGTATTATAAAATACATAGGTAGACATAATAATACATTTCGCCCTGCGCAGATCGGACTTAGTTTGGATAAAAGCGTCTTTGAGGTCCTTTTTCGATAAAGTAACGGCACAGTAGGGGTCCTTGATGATGTCGAGGTTAAACACGTCGCCATAAGAGGAAGAGACATAACTTAGCCAGGGGATCTTGAGGGCTTTATCCAGCTTCAAACAATCAGCGATAATCCGCCTGGTAAAGGTAGTCTCGTCTTTAGCCCATATTGACCTCCATACCATGAGCGGTCGTAGTCTCGTCAGATCTGACAAATAGCTCAGGCAAACCTCACTATGACACAGTATGGTAGGTGCCGAGGGAGGTAAACAGAGAAGTCTTCTTAGAAACCCATTCTCAGTAATTTGCAGTCCCCTATGCTGGCAGTGGCCCCAAATACCAGAACCGTACAGTGCAATAGATGCACACCTATGCCTGTAGATATCCACCATATCTGGTATGCAGCGACTCCCTAACTTTGCCGCAAAACGAAAAATTCCAGAAGAGCTTTTAGCCATTCTACTATTGACATTTAAAATCTCCTGCGACCAAGTCCCTTTATCATTAAAAGTAACTCCAAGGTAGCAGAATCTGTCAACAACCTCAATATTGTGATTATTAAAATGGAACGGTGTAACAGATTTTATCAGTTTACCACAAACCATGATAAAAGTCTTGGTGTTATTGATTTTCAATTTCCTTGTATTAATAAAATCGTAAAAAGTGTTCATACGTTTCTGGAGTCCGTTAGGAGTGCGCGAGAGCAGCACCGTGTCATCGGCATAAAGCAGAACTGGTACGGGGTAGCCACCAACCTGTGGGGAGTCAGCCTGAACTATCTTTAGTTCCGATTCGATAGAGTTGATAAAAAGAGAAAATAGCAGGGGGGCCAGTACACAGCCCTGCCTTATGCCTGACTTAACCTTTATTTTCTCGGTACATCCACCTAGCCGGCCAAAGCGTATCTGGGCCGATAGCTTGTTGTAAAGGCATGCCAGAAAGTGAATGATTGCTGGTGGGGCGCCCATACCCAGTAATGTGGACCATAGGAGATTATGGTCCACAAGGTCAAAGGCGCTCGAAAGGTCGGCAAAGCACAGAAATAAGGAACCCTTCTTCGCTCTCGTGTATTTCCCAATAAGGAGGTCAAAGTTGATGCACTGCTCAGTTGTCCCCAATCCTTTGCGAAAACCATATTGGGATTCTGCCAGTATATTGTTATCCTCTACCCATTCCTCTAGCCTCATCAGGAGAACCCTACTCATGATCTTCAGGGAGGAATCGAGAAGGGAGATAGGGCGATAGTTCTTGGCCTAACCTCTATCTCCCTTCTTATAAATGGGTATAATAATGGAATCACTACAGTACTCACTCGCCCAACTGTCACTCAGAATATACAATGGGATAACCACATGCCATGTTAATATTTGTTTTTGCAGTCTTCTTTATTCCTTTATTCTTCTTTAGATAATTCTTGGCGTGTGCCTCCATTTTTTCCAGGGAAGATAAATGTGTTGTAATGCTCCCCTTTTTATTACCATCCTTCATCTGCCCTAGACCCTTTCACCCCCCCTCCTCTCCAGTTGGAAGGTTTCAGTTGAAGTTTATTTAGAATGCTGAGGAAGGCTCTGTGAGGAGATTGCCCAGTGAGGTGAAACTGGAGACACTTCTAGACCCTTACTGAAAAAAAATATAGATGAGTAATTGTGAATTATATGGATGTTTTTCACCTAGGGGTTCTGAGGGACATCAAATAGACAATGAGAGTGAAGCTCGAATTGTGTATGATGTCAATCAGAACCCCAAGGTGAATAACTTCCCTGTAATTTACTATTTATCATTTTATAATTTTATGTTATGTATGGCCCCTAAAAACATCTGCCCATGCTTTCAACCGCTACGTAATAGCAGAGGCGTAATGGGGAGCCATACGTAACATGGCCTCTTTTATGTATCCCTGTCCCAAAGGTTAACCACCAACACCTTCCCTGTCTTCCTTGCCCCTACAGCAGCTGCTTTCTGCTTTCAGTCAAAGCCGACAAGCAGCGCTGCACTGACAGGGTCTCAAAGAGCCCTGTCAGACTGGCCTGGAAGGCCTTTTATTACAACACTACAGTGGGTAACCAGTTTTGTTATCATCTGCTGCTAATGTCATAGCATTGGGTTTTGAGACTCAGAAACTGAAATAAACTATGGAGGCTTTCTATGAGAGCCATACACAACAAAGCTCTTCTTACCTTCTTGGTTGTGATTTCTTCACCTAACTAATGACATCGCTGTGAAGACAATAAAGTTATTGTTTACAATTATTACTTTCAATAAAAGCCACAGTAGAAGCTAATAAACTTAGGGGACTTCTTTCCATACTAAAAATTTTTTTTTTTAAATGTTGAAGTTTTTATTATATTTCTATAAGAGGTTTGTTGCATGATTTACATGCCTAAGATTTTGACGGTTCGCTTGTCTAATGTCTTGTGCTCTATTAAATTCAAACGAGATTCTAGGGACACATTCGTCTCTGTTCTCTCCCTGTTATGTGCTGGTTCGCTCACTACTGTTTTTAAGATCGGCATTCTGAGTAACAGACGTTACTTACTGCTGCAGCAATCGGCACAAACTTGTGGCAATAAAAATATAGGAGAATTCAGTAAAACTATCTTCAAGGTATTTGGCTTCCGGAGATGTTTCGGGTAAAATAAGTACAACTTTGCAGGAAGAGATTTTGGTAGTGCATGTCTGTTACCTTACTTACGGTAATCACCTGCATGACGTAACTGATCCAGCAGCATCAGCGAACAGAAGCCAAACAAACCGGTGGAGAGTGAGCCCGCAGCTCCCGGAACAGCGCGCGGCCACTGACACGCAGCGCCAGCACAGGCAGCAAGCCCCGGCCAGGGACCCGCGCTGAGCAGCCATCCTGCCCGCGGCTCCTGCCTGACCCTGCTCGGCCTCCATAGCGAGCCACAAGGCAGAAGAAAAGACCCGGGAGCACAAAGGAGCAGAGTTTGGCTGAAGCTTATGGTGGCCAGGGAAGGAGGAGGATTAAAAAGAGATAATCATGGAAGAGCCAACAACACTCACGAGCAGAGAAAGGCGATGAAGAACAAGGGGGAAATTAAAGAGAAGAAGAGGAAGAAAGTCGTGGTCTGAGCTTGGACGCCGGAGTCGCCGTGCCTGGAAGAGCGGCGGCCCCCAGAAAGCACCGGCCGGAGCACCACCTCCTCTCTGTGGGTGCCTCTGGCGAGAGCACACTACACTGCTCACCTGTGGCGAGGAGCCATGCAGGCAGGCCCATCCGCGCTCTGAAGCCGCCTCGGGGAGCACAGGGGTCGGTGGAAGAGGCTCACCACTGAACAGGTTCCTCGCGGTACCAGGAGCTATGGCACTTACAAACTTTTGCTCGAGTGGTCCAGCTTCTCCCTAAAAGTGACGATTCGTGCATTGCGCACTTGGAAGCGCTCTGGGAAGCAGGGTTTGACAACAATTCATCACTTGTGGACTGTGTGTAGTTGCGTTTGTAGGCGCTATACTAGTAAGCCGCGTACAGAGGTACCAATTTTACTCTTTGATGGAGGGTTTTGTAGTGACATTAAACTCTGCACCCTTTCTCTGAGGTGGCGCGGAAGGGGCAAGCCCCGTCCGCTTTCCTGGTACAACTTCCAATTTTTTGACCAAGAGTAACATTTTGGGAGCTTTATGGGGAACATCGCCCAGTGGTGGAGATGCCGCGGAAGGAGCTGCCTTTGCCAGAGGGCTGGGAGGAAGCCGTGGACTTTGACGGGAAGGTGTACTACATCGACCACACCAGCAAAACTACCAGCTGGATCGACCCGAGAGACAGGTATGAGGAAATACCGGTTTACTGCCATTATCGGGCTGTGGGAGGCGGGGTGTTTTCCGCTGCGCTTTCGCTTGGCAACCAAGGTCGCATTTAAACAGCCCCAGGATCTGCTGAGCCACGAACGCCCTTTATGGCCCGTAATGTTTTTGTCATTTTTAGTTTTTAACCAACAACACAGAGGAGCCTGCGGGTGGACAGGTCTTTCTTTGTGTTATGTGCTTTTATACATTACTAACCCCCTGCCGCGACAACACACCCCTGTTTTGTGAACGGGCTCAGTTTGCGTGTTGACTTGTGAGGGGGAGAGGGGTGTGTAGGCCGTGCTCTGGGGGTCAGGAGCATGGGTGTCGGAGCTTTTAGGCTCCATGACCTGCGTTAATCTGCACTGGCTTGGACTGTGGGCGACTAGCTTTGTTTGTGGTCAGTTGCCATGAGGACCAGTGGCCCACGGAGAGGGGTTGGCCTCTCTTTATTGGGTAGATGCACATAATGTGACAACAGACGAGGACTGCCCCCTCCGTCCACACTTCCCATGTCCTACCTTATGTTTACCCACGGACATTACATGGTATTCAGTTCTACCCATGCCTGAAGGTACCCTGGTTTGCTGTGTTATGGAGCGAGTGGCGTAGCACTTGTGCCATGGGCCATACTGCAAAAAGAAAAATTGGCGCCCAGAACCGCTATGATTGGGGTGTAGTGGGCCTCTCAGACCCCACTGTCTGCTGCACTGTTGATAGTTGTGCTACTGTACCTGTTGCTGCCGATGTGTATTTAGGGTGGAGGAGGCGTCCCTGATTGTGCAAGATATAAACAGTTTGACAAGAAAAATTGCACAATACATAAAGTTGTAAACAGGGCGGTAGACAGAATTTTGTAGATAAAACACATTGTGAGAACGGAATTTGAACAATAAAACGAGTTCGATCGTGTGTGTGTGTGTGAACGGAGGTGGTTGAGGCGGCTTTACTAGGTTACTTAAGTTGGCATAGCACAGCAGTTGGACTAGCCTGGAGTGTTTGCCAATAACAGCCAACAGTTCGAAAAAATACCCCAAGGGGTCACCTGCCGCAAATATAAGCAAACTAGTTAATTGCCTAGCTCAAGCCCTTCACGTGTATTTCCAGTGTCGAGCAGAAATCAAACTAAGATGGAAAAAGGTTGGTGATGCAAATTGCATGGTTTTTCTAGGGTGCTAGTTTCTATCTATTCCAAGGCTGGCCGTTTTGGATCCAGAATTTTACAGAAAGATTTTAGATGCCAAATATTAATTATAAAGCATATCCTTGTGTATCACCTGTCATCTTATTTATGCATACTATGTAGAAAGCCACCCGAGTTCTACTATACATAGGTTCCACACTTGTCACTCCCAGGGCCGGGCGCGGCCAGAGTAGATAAATCAATGGGTGTGGAGCCACTCGTGGCCTTCACTGACACATAAGAAGTGCGTAGTGCAGCTGCCCTCGCTGTAGTATGGACCATGCTGCATGTGCATGAACCTCCTCAGCTGTCATACCCATATTTTTGCTCATGCTCGCTGTCATATAATATACCCATCATATGTTCATAGATATGAAAAGCAATTGCCTGCATAGTACATCATTGACTGAAAACAGCATTTACTTTGAATGTGGGACCAAGTAGAGGTCTTTTAGGTTTTCTTTGCTTATACATATTGCGGGTTTTGTACCTGGTAGGTCAGAGGTAAAAATAAAATGCTGATACCTAAAAAAAAAAAATCTGTCACATGAATATCCTACATTCAAGATAAAAGACTTTATAATTGTACTGTTTTGGGTGTCTATATAGTACTTACTCCCCTGATGTGGGGTCTGAAGTGCTTGCCTGCATGGGCAGCAAGCGACGCCATCTATGGTATATAGTCGGAAGGGTGTTGTTTTTGTTTTTGATCCTGTGTAGGAAGTATTTCGATGTTGTGTGTGATGGCCACAGAGGTGTGCTTATGCTACAGATTGCCTTGTGGTAGATGAAGAGATGTGAGAGGTAGACACAGCCTTTATGGTTTTCAATTAACTGTCAGCTTTGAACTGTTGTGCAGGTCCCTTTTAGGAATTTTTTGTGATCTTAATCTACCTTAGCTGGTGACTACTCTGGGTTGTCCAACCTGATTTTCTATTTAAAGGTTTTGTTTCTGAGCAGGCACGATTGAAGAAAGAAATGATGAAGGAAATCTGCTTGATTGGCTTTGTTGCTATTATCCCATATCTGAATGTCAAAGTGAGATGTCTAGAAGGGGTATGTAGCTGGTTGGGACCTACAGTGTTGGACTCGATTAGAGCGGCTGATTGACCAGCTGAACGTGGCAGACCTCTTCAGTTATTCCTTGTCTGTTCAGTTAGTGATGGTTGGTTTATTGTCCGATCTAGTACTGGCCGATGGGCAAGACCAATACCGGATATGCAAGTGTAAGACGGTTAAACATTGCAAGGCAGTTATTGTGCAGTGGGTATGAACTACAGATGGTTCCCGACTGCTGGGTGTTATGGTATTTGTGTCGGCCAGAGAGATATATATGAATTGACATTTCTGTGTACTACCCAGGCTAGCCATGGGTCCGCCCTTATTTATTAACCTGGATATAAAAAGTTGTGTGCTGGTTGGGCTGTTGCATATCTATCGGCTGTAAACTATGGAATGTACTTGAGAGTGCAGTTATCTTTCCAGGATCTGCCCCAGATTTGTGGGCTGAAATAGTTATCTTTCAGACAGCCATGATTTCAACTGTCTCTTGACGGTAAATGTCGTTTACAACGCGGTGTTTACACCGCGATGACCTTTACCACGCTGCCATTACAACGCATGTCATTACTACGACTTGTGCTGGATGGCGTTCTTGGTTAAGGAATATTGTGATTTTCTATTCCAACACCTTCCCTACTGTTACGTGGGCTGGAGTTGGAATAGAAAATCATAATAATCCTCAATCCGCACCCTCCAACGCAAGTCGTTGTAACGACTTGTGTTGTAAAATCCGTGATCAAAATGATCGCGTTGTACTATCATACATCCCTTCTGACGTGTATATCCTCTTGAATGCTTCATATCTTGGCTGGTAATGAGTGTCAGAGCTGAGTTGCTTCTACTGTGCAAGCAGTGCCTCCCATGGATTTCTTATGCTCAGACAGTATGATGATCTGTGGTGCAAGCCTGGAGCACAGTGTCCTGTTTTGTTTGAGTTGCTTGAATTTACCTAGTAGGTATAGCCGTCCTACGTGTTGGCAGCCGCGGGCCGTGGAGGGAGTTACGGTGGGGCAGGGAGGCGGGAGGGGGAGGGGCGGGGTGGTGGGTGCTAAAAACCGGCATATGGATAATTGCAGGTAAGTACACAATTTAATTATTAAAACGAATTTCGTAGCGCGCACTGCATTGCAAAATGCGATGCTGTGCGCGCTACAAATTTTGTTTTATTAATTACATTGTGTACTTACCTGCAATTATCCATATGCCGGTTTTTAGGTCCCTCCACCCTGCCCCTCCCCCTCCCCGCCTCCCTGCCCCACCGTAACTCCCTCCACGGCCCGCGGCTGCGTGTTGGGTAGCTCTCTGGACAATGCAGAGGGTCTTGAAATTGTTCGTCTAGCCAAAGGTAGCCAGGGGAGTGATTGAAGGACTTGATTCAAGCTCCCTCTTGGGTGAGGTAGTGCAGGAGTATTGAGGCAGCTTTTCGCATTAGTTGTATTTTGTATATGATGAATCTGGGCACGCTCAAGTATAGACTATTGGTTTAGTCAAGCCTGGAGATTAAGAGTGTGAGGATAGCTTGTAGCTTTTGTTGGTATCCAAGGCATGGTAAGATTCAACACAGTGTTTTCTTTGTGTATAAGGCAATATTTGTGACATTGTCGACGTGGTATCAAGGATAGGCAATGATAAATTCTGAAGCGTGAGTAAACAGATACTGCCAGATTTTGATTCATTGATGCAGAACTTTGAGACAACATTGCTTTTTGAAACTGAAAGTGTCAAAGTTTTAAGGGGACTAGTGCTTGTAATGTATTTCCGTACTTGTGTATCACGTTTTAGGGCGCTTCTCAGTTGCAAGGTAATGCCAGGGTGGAGATGGTGAAACTGCTGGGCGACTTTTTTCTGTTGGTACTTAATTACCTCCTAATTAGGAGTTACACACGTCGGAGCTGGACTATGCAGTAAATCTGCAAAACATGGAATCTTTCTGATTTTTCTAAACACGTTTCGCCAGAGACCTGGAGCGGTTTTCAAATGAAAAATACAGTGGGTCATTGTGAAATTTGCACACTACTTTTAATTGCGAGACAGGTCCAAAACTCCATATTCCAGCCAAGTATTATTTAACCCACTATCGGGACCATTGTCCTTTGACACATCGAGTTGCTGCTCAGTTCCACAGATTTGGAACTTTCAGTTTACAATAGGAGTATGCATTTTATTTCCAGTGGGAACTGCAGTGAAATGCATTCTGCCGCGATGACGACACTTGCTTGTTGCTGAAAGTAAGCTCTCGAGTTTCTCTGAATGAATGGGTGAATGACCACATTTGTACGAAGCAGCCTTACAACAAGACGTCTCGATGGTCTTTTTTTCTAATGCATTTCGAGAGTCAAGTTTTAAAATGTTTGATATCTGTATGATATGGGAGCTGCATCGCTTTGTCAAAGCTTTAATCATATTGCAATAAATATACAGGAAAACTGAGGTAGTGTGTTTTAAGTACACGAGTCGGAAAATGTAATCTTACCGCCTTATCTGTTGAGAGCATGAGTGTTGTAACCCAAGTACAATTCAGAAGGAAACATTAAATCTCAGGACATTACGTTTTTTTTAACTACACAAAAATGAAGCTAATAAAAATAGGCACCGGACTTGCACGGCAAGTCTCTTTCTTTGAATTGTTCTACGATTAAATGTAGCGATCAGGGGTTAGAAAAGAGTAGCTCAGGGCAGGGCCATACTATTTTAATGGCTGTGGTCTTATTATGTTATATGCTTGTGTTATATGTTGCACATTTTATCCGTGATATGGTGACCCTTTCGGAATCTAGGCTTTTTGTGCCTTTCTGGGTTGGGATTCTTGTTGACACACCCAAGGTGGCCGTGTGCTATTGTATTTGTTTCCTCTCGCTTTGAGTTGAAGTCGATTTTATTGGATAATGGCTGCTGGGGTTCGACTAGGCGAAAGTGCTGCGGATTATATTGGACAGCGGCCAGCTGTATCCGGTTTATAGATCGGATGCAGAGGTTTCTATATTATTGGACCGGTGTTGGTGAGAGTAAGGGTGTCTGGAAGCAAGAGGGGTCCCCAAGTCCGGAATGTCAGTCTCAGCTTTTTAGATTTTGGCACTTGCAGTCCCACAATTTTAGGTGGGGACGAGTAAAACCAGACCACACAGCAGAATGCAAAGAACAAAGGCAGGACTGGCTAAAGTTCGCACAGCGACGTGCTTGCATACAGACAGACAGTCTTAATATTCTGATGGATCAGACTTCTGAAACATGCTTTTCTGATGTGCAATACCACTCTGTCGTTTTCAGGAGTTGGTGAATACGAATTGCCTTCCCAGAATCAAAATGCACCCCCTCACATATTACGCAGTGAACCTGGACTTTATGGTTGAGTGCTCCTAAAATGATTTGCTCCGGTGTTCCATTATCAATGACGTAAAACCTATTTGTCCGTGTTTAGTTAAAACTAAGGGTGAATGAAGTGCAAGTAAAACATAATCGCTTATGAAAATCTAAGTGGTGAAACCCTCATGCCAGCATGCCTCTGAGGCAGCAGTTGAACTTTGCAGATCCAAATAATTGTAATAAAAACCGGCAAGCGATGGATCAATATTCGAAAAACAAAATTACTTCATATATCAGGCATGCATGCTTATAAGCAAAATTGACAGAGCAGACACACACACAGGTATTAAGATGTATCCTCCACTTAGCTCGAGTCGAGTGCTGCAGCGTTCACTATTGCTTTTTGTGTGTGTGTGTTTTGTTTGCCCCTCTAGTCGTCACAGGCAGGTTTGTCTTGGGTGATGTGTCAAAGGAATAAGTGGAACTCGCCATGTTCTGCTTGGCGCTCACCCCAGTGCTGGAGCAAGGCCAGAGAAACCTGTCTTCTCCACCTGTGCACGTTGTGGGCGTTGCAGCACGCAGAAGGCTGCAATTATCGGATCCAGTAGATAATGTTCTGGGTAAACAAGCAGCCATGCCCTGGTAGCAGCGGTGGGCACTGCATTTTGTCTAGATGCATTCTTAAGGAACGCTTGTCCGGTGGTCTCATGTCACCTTGGACTTTAAGCCAATGGGGCTTTCCATGCTGGGGTTTGTAGACGTATGAGTTATACAGGGAAGATTACAGAAGCAAGGCACAGTGTATAAGCTGTTGACTCGGTTCTTTCATATAAAAGCCCTGGTTTGTTTGCAAACGTGTAGAATCTGTAGTGTAAACTAAACACACCAGTAAGCAGTTGTGCTGCAAAAATGCAATCCATCAGAACGTGTAGAAACATGCAGAGGTTCTATGTTTACTGCAATTACCTATAGGGTGGAAAAAATAAACGTGTTGCCATAAACATCTCCTTTCTGACAATCACTTTATAAAAACACTGCAGAAGAACGAAAAGCAGTTCCCTGTCTCTTTGCTTACGATGTAGCTGTAACTAGTTTATATCTAAGCAGAGGAACAAAAACATATAATTGTGTGAATCCGAAGGTTAGAAAGTTTACTGAAATATTATTTTCTGTCAGTATGCGACACGATGGGAATGATTGCTGAAGAACTACTGCACTCCTACCGCTGGCTTTAGTAGTCTCACGTGACTGTATGTAATGTCTGATTACTTCAGATGTTTCAGAAAATACATTATGTTTAAGCGGTTATGGGAAGAGAGAAAGTCTAACCATAAAATGTCCTCTTCTATATGTTAAAAGAATAATGCAAGTCACCTTCGTGCTCCAGTCTGTATAGAGGAACTCCACCTTCGTCCTCTATATGAACACAAAACTACTCAGTAACTTGCATTAGCCTTATACTGTATGACAGCAGGTACTTTATCTCATATAAACTGTGTGTATATATATATATATATATATATATATATATATATATATATATATATATATATATATATATATTCTGAATGTAATAATATATGTGCAGAAATGTATGGCATCCGCATTTTGCTTTCTCTAACAGGTGTCGCTGTTTTGTCAGGAACATTTGTAAGCATTGTAGAGCAATTTCAAAGCCACCCTTACTGGAAATGGATGTGCTGGTCAACTTTGTGAACCGAAGTAACCCAGGCTTCTGTCATCCTGCCTTGCTCAGGTTGGACATCTTTTAGTTGGTTCATAATTCCCCCAGGGAGATGCAGTAGTCTGTTTTCTTGATGACTTGTCCCCTATGTTTTAATGTTGTATATCTGTGGAGACAAGTCTTCCTCTTTGATTTTAATTCCAGTCACATCTTCTAGACACTTTGATATTGAGAAGTTACTTAAAAAGAGATGTCAGTTAATGATTCACATGATATGATTTTATGAGAGAGGGATTTTTTTTAACTAGAACTGTCAACCTCTGAATATTCTCTGAGAGCCTCTTGTGAAGATTCCAACCCCACCCGCTCAGAGTGTTTTCTTTAATCACCGATGTGAACAGAGCATAGGTGTTGATAGCAAATGAGAGGTGCCATATCAAGCAAATCTGCCTCTGTTTCTTGCTGTTGCACAATAGACGTTGTTTTTCCTGCTTTTTCTTTGGTGATTGACCCCTCTGTATGTTTTCTGTGGCCTCTCTCTCTCCTTTTTTTTTTTTTTTTGTGCTGCTGCAGCCTTTCTGAAGTGTTCCATAAATTTAGCTCCTCTTCTTCTGAGCTAGCTGTCACCATGCCTACTCGGTTGTTGGTGGTGGTGGGAGGGGGGAGGTGATGGAGTGTTGTCTGATTATTTATGTTTTGAATATGTTGAACACTTTGACAATAGTTCATCCAGTTAAAACCTGGACATCAAATGTAAGTGTTGCAGAAAAGATTGACTGTGTGGCCTTCACATGTTCCTTAGGAGGAACCTGAGGCTAAATCAGGAAAGGGACAAAGCTCACCTCAATAGAACTGGGCATACCAACATACTATTATGAAGTGTACAGTTACATTATGACTGGAGGGCATCATTGTGTTTCCTTTTGTAAGAGCACCAATACTTGAACTTCAAGATACTACTTAGCAAAACAATTCTGCCCATAGTGGCAGATCAACCATTAATATCCACAGTGGTGGACTTATAAATGTCCCATTTCTTTACAGTTGATTGAAGCTATGGCAAAATCAACATGATGTTGACGGGGGTTAATTAATTTTTGTCTGGAAACTTTGGGTGATCAGTGTTGACTTCATAACATCTCTCCCTGATCATGTTTTCTCTGTTACCCATTTTTTTTAGGTCTGGTATAGAGGGTACTTTTATGTTTTTTCCCCTGTTGTATATAATAAAAAATATACGTAGAAGAACCTTGGGTCTTCCCTCTTCAGCCATAGGTTTGTTCACCCCTCACTCACTTTGTGCTTCCACCCACCACTGCACACATCATGGGCCAGCCCTTTTCACGCATTGCCTCTTTTATATCGGGAGTGAGGGCCCTTTGATCACTTGCATATCCACCTGAAAAAAAGTGCATTTCAATGCCAAGACTGGTGGGCCTATGCCTTGCCAAGGTTATTTTCCTTCCATTCTTTATCCTGAAACATTTTTTTTAGACTCCTCCTTTTTGGTTTAATCTATGATTTTAGATGAGATTAGTAATTTGCTTTAATTGATGTTTTTATTGCATGCATATAGCCGCCACATTTTAGGCGTCAGACAGTTTTCTTTTTCTTTTACTATTTAAAAATTAAAAACGAAAACATTCAATTATTATTAACATCTGCGCTTCTCACCGGATTGCCGATGCAAAAAAGGATCAACAGAATCTTGGTTTTGCTAAGATTGCGGAGCGACAAATCTCCCATCTTGAAATTGAGAAGAAGAATACCATTTCTGAAGTATTTTTTTCAGACATAACCTGACTTTTTCTAGCAAAATGTTACATTTACGAGTGCGTATCTTATACAAGAATCACAAAGCCAGTAATGTCTACATTATCTGTTTTCAATTAGCTAGTATTTAATAACTATACCATTAAAACGCCATGAAAAGATGGCACTCATGGAAAAAATGACTGTCATCGATCTGATCAAGAGCATGGAGTTCAAACTTTATGAGCAAGGCAAAGTAGTATAAGCTTTGACATAGGTGTGCTTCACTTGCGGAACCACCTTAGTTAAGAAATTGACCTAGTAAAAGAAGGGTTGAAAGTGGTGCAAAATTAATTCATCAATGCAAAATCGAATGCTTTTTGTAGGTCCAAAAATATAGGTTCGGTGGGCGATAAAAGGAAAAAAAACATAGAAACAAAAGTAACCTTTCATGATTTTTCTACCTCCATGCTTGCTTACTTTATTAAAAGTGGAAACTCCACATGAACAGAGCTTCTGAAATGGGAGTCTGTCAGCTTCCCTGTGAATTCCTGGCATTTTTGTGTGTACATTTCCACCGTGATATTCGAGGTGTATATTTAATTTGCAAGCAGAGCTATTTCTTGATGGGCTAAACGTTTTAACTCGCTTACATGTAGGTGTATCTTACTCATTGAGAATGTTGAGACTTTCTCTGGAAACCTTTGTAAATTGGGCCTCTAGCTACACTAGAATTGGTATTTCTGATGACCGAGAATGTTTTTTTGTCTTGATGCAAAGCCAGTAGGCGAGCAATACCTTCAGAGCACAAGGAATTCCTGAATCCAGATTTGCGGTATTATTTCCCCAGAACAAGAAGCGGGGACAAATACATGTTTCTTCGGTTTCTGTGTGTATAGCATTCATTCTCCTGTTGAAATGCTGGATTTCTAAAGTGGTTTTAGCTTTCTCTATTGAATACCTGAGGTTTGGTATTGTGCACGATTTTGCTTTTAAATAATTATGTGCTAATATTGTATTGTGTAATCTCTGTCTTTTATGGCCATACGTGGCCGAATAAAGTTTCTTTGATTGATTGATTGAAATGTGGATTCTATTGAAAAGGTTTCCGTGTCTTTCGCTTGTACTTTCTTTACATATATATTTTTTGATAGCTAGAATGCCCCTCTCCAACCCCAAAACCTCATATCTTACCACTTCCTCTTTCATAGGCTTTCTGTTTTTAAGTCATCTGAAAGGTGAAGTATACTTGCACTACACTAATCCTCTATGGGTAATGGAGTAGCGTGCTACTCGCCGAAAAGCGCCTCGACGAAGTAGTAAGCGCTATATAAATGCAATTACAATACAATACAATACCATAACGGTGGGTCCAATCTGTGGTTTACTGCAGATGACCTTGAAGTTTAAAACAAAACATAACATGGCAATAGAGCTTTGCAGACACTCAGCATAGCTGCCAAGGTTTCAGATTGCCATGTGTGACATTTTAAAAATTTGAGTGAAATTATGAGTGACATTTCATCGACTATGAGTGACACTTTCTCGCGAGCAAAATTCATGCAATTACTCTACCTAACCTGTTGTACAACATTGCAAGCATAATGGCATTGATGCAGTGCACCAGAACACGACGTGCACTGCTGAACATTATAAACTGTGGCACCGGCCGCGTCGCGTGCGCAGTGCTGCGTGAGGGCTGACTTAACTGGCTGTTGTACAATATTGCAAGCTGGCTTAAATGCCTTGATGCACCAGAGCACGTGCGCACTGCTGAACATTAATAGAAATAGACTGTGAATAATACCGGTTTATCCTATAGCTCTTCAAAACACACTCGATCGTTTCCTAGCGCCCTGTATAATAGGTGCTAATGTTATCACATAAAAATAATACGCATTGGAAGGCAATGGCGACGTACAACAAGACATTAAAGGAAAGCCATACCATAATGTGAGCCGCCAGATGTAAGAAGATCGGACCCGAGGAAACCAACTGTCTGATCTTGACAAAGTGGCTCATCTCTCATATTTTCTCAATTTCGCTATTTGCCAATTGTGATGCATTCATAAACAAACTACCGCATCATGGCTCAGTGAGCTGAATGCTCACTGCTGACAAAATGTAGTCATCTAAACGTGGCGAGTTCCAGTCTCGGCATTCCATCACTCGCACGTCAATACATCTGGGATCATAAATTTGCGTACTAACTAACAAGTGCAGGTGAAGTTCAGAAACGGCAGAGACTGACTGACATCTCATCACCGGCGTTGCGTGTGCAGCCAGCGCTGCGTGGGGGCTGAAACTTTACTTACTACTTGTTGACCACCTGCTGCTGTCCAGCCACGATGTGCAGCAGTGACTGCCACTACTGCCAGGGCACTGCCTGTCTTCATCTCCAGGCAGGGCTGCTTGCTGCTGCCTCCACTCGTCGCCGGTCACTGGCCGCACTCCTTTCCTCGGCCGCCCCGCCCGCGCCGCAATCGGTTTGCGGCCCCCTAGCATGAGAGAGGCTGTGGCAGGCTGCACTCTCAGATTTAAATCCCCCGCCGCCGCTTTACTTCCGGGCCGTCGGATGTGAAGGCAGACTGTACCGCCGCACATCCGGCCCCCCCTGTGACACCGTCGTCGGTGATTGGCTGCAGTATCACCGGTCGGGCCTAGAGCAGGGCAGGGCACTGGCAGGCCGGCCCCTGTGTCATGAGCCGCGCTGGCGCCGCAGGCAGCCGCACCATTAAAATTAATGTGTGTCGTAGACGCATTCTGTTTCCAGGGCAACAGGCAGCTCCTGGTGGCAGAGTGCAGAGTCTATACATTGCAGCGCTCTCAGAGCTGAGAGCTGCAGGACAGTGTGTGAGTGTTTAGGAACATGACGGGCAGGCCGGCGGCGGCGGCGCACCTCTCTCGGAGGGAGCAGCAGAGAGAGCCCGGCCGGGCACAGTGACAGGCGCCGCTGGTATGCGTGATATTGCATTTCAGTGCGGTGATGCGGATCACCGCACTGAAATGCGTGAGCGTCACACCTGTTGCGTGACGCTTGGCAGGACTGACTCAGCCTGCCCCCATATTCGATCTTATGTTACAGCCAGGACAAATTGCCCTATCCTGGTATGCCAGATGAGACCAAGAAGTTCAGTTTGTATGCTGCATTTCCTCTATGTTAAAATGATTGCTTCTGTAACGCCCAACATAGTGTGTATGAAGGAGGGTTTCTCTTTGTTCTAAAACAGGCTTCACTGACAAGTAGCTCGTGAGCTACTGGTAGCTCTCCAGCTAAGTCTAAGTAACTCTCATCGGTGCAGCCCGACCTACTAATTCAGAAGCTTCTTCTTGGTTAAATTAATATTTGTATACCAAAGTTGATAGATTGTATTCGAGACAAAATTGTGTGTATTTTCTTAAATTAATAAGCTGATGTTTACAAAAAAAAGGCAGAATTTCCAATATATATTTAAAGCTCCTATTTCATGATAATTCCTCTGGCATGGGGAAGACTTTACAGTACGTTGATACCATGGCATTGCAGCTAGGGCTGTTATGCATTACCCATGTAGAGGCATTCAAACGGACCAATTGACAGTCTTTTATTTTCTTTGTCATTTTTTTTTTTTTTTTTTTTTTGCATTATTGTTGGCAACCTTGCCTGAAGTACTGCATCGATCACTGCTGGTATTCTTGTATATGGTGGCCGCTAATGTATTCTTGTCTGATGTGGTCACTATTCAACACTAATAATATTAGTAGGTCTGGATGATTTTCATTGAACTGAAATAGCTCTTATTACAGAGAAGGTTGAAGTCACCCTGTTCTAAAATCTAAAAGCCTTCCACGGGATTTAAAATAGTTGTTAGAATGTTAGTCCTGTTTAGGAAGGAAAGTTGGGGCCTAGAATAACCATTTTTCACACCAAAGTCAGTTATCTAAGGCCAGACAGACCATTCCTATCAACCTGTTGAGTAGTGCTTCTGTTTTATTTATCACCGGATTCCAGCAAGGCCTTACCATCTTGTCCTGTTCGTGTAAATTCTTCTTAAAAAAAAAAAGGGGTCTAATTCGGGAGCTACCACCCTTGGAATTCCCGATTTTCCCCTGCTGTGACTGCTGTAACTGTTGTTTCCATTTAGCTACTTTAAGGGGCACACTTAAAATTATAACTGGCTTTGCATTTGGACAGACAAAATGGCCATTAAGACAAGAAAGTTCAATTTGTATTTTTGATCCTTGATTTCCATGTGTTTTTCAGGATAAAAACAAACACTGATTTTACAAAATGCCTGCTGGTGTCCTTGCCTTGTAGTCTGGTGTGTGTGTCAATGCTACATTTTGAAGATCTAGGTTGACATGTCTGTTCATGAGCCTTGTTGTGCCAATGGCAAGTTGTGCAGATACAAACAGTGCAAAGACCAGTTGGGTACCTTTTCATTAGATGGTGCTTAATCTGGAACAATTCTGGAACTCCTTATCTATCTGGGCCAAAACGACTGGCTGTCTGTTTTTGAAGTACCAATTGCTTTAAATAGAGCAGCTCTTCTGCATTAGCAATGTGACCTCGTTTGGTGACCGAGATCTTCTTTCCGGTCTTACTCATGCTTGCAACCTTTCACGCAATAGCACATGAAAGCGGTGCACATGTGCACAAATTCATTTCAGAGCTATTGCTTCCTAATGGAGAAAGTCAATATTTCTTAAAAATAATATATTTATACGAAAGTAGCATATTATGTGCTGTATTGTAAGTTTTAAACAAAATGGGGCCCATTTTGAAGGAGAAACCTAGCTTTACAAGTCTCTTAGGACTGAAAATCCCATGATTTACTCATGTTTGTATGTGTCTCAAAACAGATTGTGCGAAAATGCATATCGTAAGCCTATTTCTGTAAATTACTCCACTATACAAATCCATACAACATGGAATAAATAATTAGAAAGTACCAGAATCCACCGCTACGCTAAATGCTCTTGGGATGGATAACACCAGATGAATGCAACATTCCCAATGATATTGTAGCTGTGTATTGCATGGAGTTCAGTTCAGTGGATTATATGTCGGCTCAGTGCTTGAGTTTATCAAAAGCCACAAGTGGAGAAGTGTGGCTCACTGGTTAGAGCGGCAGACTCTGAAGCAGAGATCAGGCCCGGGACCAGGGTTCAAGTCCCGACGCGGCAGGGTCTTGGGCTCAATGTCCACTGACTCGATAATTCTCGCCTCGGCGCCTACTCTAATCATGGGTCCCACGCTGCAACTCTGGGCAATAGCTTGCTTAATCTTCACAACGGCCCCTACAACACTGGGATGCCTGGCTTCACCTTGGGGGTGCCCAGGAGGGGCATCTCACATGGAGAGCCAGGAAGGGTTCCACAGCGTTATACAGCGCCGGGACGCCCCGTTGGGGCAGCTGTGCGCTTTACAAAATACACTACATACATACATACAAAGAGAAAGAGGGTGTTTAGAACATGTTTGTTTCTGATGGTAACATTCTCAAAACAAGATGGGATGCAATTTCTCTACATACTCCAAGAACCCTAGAAAAATATGGTGAAAACAATTGTTCTTGCCAGTTATTTCTATTTGTTCAGTCATTGCTGATGGATGGATGCCTTTAAGACCTTCATTTCAATCTTATGAGGGCAATGTGCAAATCTTTATGGAGCTATAGATTACCCTGGTTATTTGGGGTGAAATTGGCATGTTCTTGACTTTATGAATCCGTTGGCTACAATGAGAAGAAACTGATTACGAATTGGCTGATTGAGCCCCCGTTTGACACTGTCACACTCAAATAACACTATTGGCTAAAGTAGGTGGTGGAGCTTCTTCTTGTTTTTTTTTTTACTTTTTTCTTTCTTGTGGAGAGGAAGTTCTAAACCTACACTCTCAAATTTTGTGAGTTATTCCAATTTTTGAACACTAATTAATTTCATATTCACACACTTCCTAGTTCATTGTTATTGTTAATATTTATGTTCTATATAACTTAATACTTTAATGCATCCTTCCGTGCTTGAATAGTATTCCTTTTAGCTACAATTGCACTGATTGAAATCCTTCTTAGTATTAACTTTGCAATAATGCTACAAGCGTATTGATATACATGCAGTACTGTACTATATACTCAATAAGTTATAAAACAAAATAAAAAAGTTTTAAAAAGTAAAAAATAATGCCATGACTAAAAAATCGAAAACAGAAGCTAGATGGTGTTCAGGTCGAATCTTACTGATTTAAGTCACAGTCTGAGAGCAAACGAGAAATATCCTTATCCTACGCCTTGTTCTAGCTTTATAAGTGTCTAAAATGATTTACTAGGTAGGGTACACTAGCTTAAAGTAAAATGCCTTCCTATTCAAGGTGGATTATAGTAATTACCGGTCGTTTGAAACTGACATTCTTAACTTTTTGAATATTCAGAACATTCATTATTTCACTCCAGTATCTCATAATCCTGATCTTCCAGACATCTTTAAGTGTGTCTAGCGCCGTATTCAGAAAAACGAAATGATCTCGGTACTAGAGAACACCTCATTAGCACCAGTTCATTAACAGAACCCAAACACGCCTATACTCTTATATTTATATGATATTATCGTATGTCACATTTAGCATAGCAAGGGTTGTTATGGGTGTGGAACGCCCAATTTCTAAACTGTGTGGGTCAGTTGTCATCACACACAACATAAATATTCAACTTAATTTACCCCTATCTCCCAAGCATTTGTTTCTACCATTCTTATAAGTAAAATGTCGCAGTTGAATGCCAATTTACCGGGGTAACATGGCACACAAGTTCACTGCTGATCAATTTAAGAATCTGTTTAGCCGATATGAAGAAGACACTGATTTTCATAATGTGTAAATTGTACATTTCCCTGGAAAAAATGAACAATATATGTGCAAAACAAAATTCAAACTGTGTTGGCAAGGTCATGGTTCACTGCAACACTCATTAGCCTCATAACAAAGGTTGGTCTACTGTAGTTTCAGAAACACAAATTCTGAGTTTGTGATCTAAAATTTCAGTAAAAATATTAGGGAGGTGAAAAAAACAAATTTTTCTCCAGTATGCATTTGAGACGGAAGAGTGACTGCTTCCTATTCACTATTTTGTCTGCCTTTGTATGCACGTGTTTTAAAGTAATACAATATGTATCAGAACCCCTTTCAGAGGGTCACAACGCAAGCAGTAGTTACTGAGCCCAACCGTGGCGATAACACATGCGCAAGAACTTAGGTCCACGGGGTCAGGCTGCCCAAACTTAATCCACTTCACCGGCAGTAACTTAAACAGGGACACTACAGGCAGATGAGTTCCACGCAGCTCTCTGACAGCGGTCGCACAATAATTATAGACCTAGGTCAGATGGACTACTGGTGGAATTTTATTACACCTATAGTAAGCTGTTTGTGCCGAAACTATTACAGGTTTACTTGGCGGAAAGGACCAAGGGTGTCTTGCCAGACTCCATAATCAAAGTGCTAATAGCGGTAATTCCTAAACTAGGGTGGAATCCCAAGGATGTACAATCTTACAGTCCACTCTCGATCCTCAGTATAGACTCTAAGGGCAAATTATTTTCAAACAGGTTGTTGCCTCTCATGGGAACATTGGTTCACAAGGACCAAAATGGGCTTATGCCGAGTTTGGAACTTGATGAGTAATGGCTTTCAATATGTTGTGCTGGTCACATCTCCTTGAGGTCTTGTTGGTCATGGGATTTTGACCGACATTTGTTGCATAGATCAAAATATGATCTCATCAGTTTTCGGCTTCAGTTAAAACAGCCCAGACAAGCTCCACTCTGTTCAGTATACAAAGGGGCATGAGGTAGGATTGCCCACTATCGCTGCTGATTTTTGCATTGGCTATGGAACTCCTGGCATGTAGACTTCGAATGCGGGTGGAAGACTTGGGGTGCGTGCATTTGGAACATGGCACGTGATATCCCTGTACACAGAAGAGAGGATGATCTACCCACGACGCTCCAGGGAGTCCCTGTTGGCCCTAATGGCAGCACTGGAATCTTTTGGGGACGCATTGGGCCTAAAGTTGAATTCTAGCCTGTTCTCTATAAGGCCTGTGAGGGCCTTGCAGAGCGAGGGGGGCTGCATGCTGGGCTTTAATAGCAATACAATACATTTAAGTAACCGGGAGTCCGCATATATCGTACAGAGGCTGTCTTATTAGAGGGAAACTTGGGTAGAGCACTTGCATCGATTTGGACAACCCATTCGTTTTTGAAGGTCCTTGCCATTTTCTCAAGTGAGGAGAGTGGTGATAGGCAAGATGCTCATTTTGTCCCGGCTACTGTGTTTTTTTTTTTTTGCATTGGTGGTGCTCCTCCCTTCTTTAGGGCTCTGAACGAGACACTCTCAGACTTGATATGGGGTGGTGGCAGAAGATAGCTTACCCTCTACAAGACGTAGGGCCCACTGAGGGAGCAGGAAATGGGTGCTCCTAATTTATTAGATGTACTACATGGCGGCACAGCTTCAGTGGCCAGTGCGGTGGCTGGGAGCAGGTCCCTGTGCTTAGAGAATTGATGTACAGGTGGTCATTCTATGTAGATCAGTACTGGCCTAGCTACTGAACCCGACCATTCGAACAGAATCAAACACTGCATTTATGTCCGCTGCAAAGAAATGTTGGACTAAATATCTATATAAGCGTGGATCTCCACCCCCATATGCACAGTATTTGGTGTTATGGGCTATCCCTGAGCTGCGTGAGACTCAATAGGTACACGATGTAAGCCCTTGGAGGAAGTGGTAATCACAATGTTTGGAGAGTTGTACGAGTAAGCAATTTTGCTAACTTATCAAGAGTAGAAAGAAACATACAGATTGAATGCAGGCCATTTTCTAACATACAATACCTTGGTACATGCAAATGAGATCTGGAGGGGTCGGGGGGGAGAGGAGCCGCAGGTCTCGCCCTCACTGCAGGGTGCCCTTACCTATAGTACAGTCCATAGGGCCTACACAGCCTTGTGTAACCCCCTTCGTTGCACAAGCATCCATGGGCCACCCAATTTCCAAGACGTCATAAGAGGAGGACCTAGTTTGGGACGTCGCAGATGATCAATGGCAACAGATTAGGGTGCAAGTCAAATGACTGTCAAGAAATCCGAAATTTCAATACACGCAATTTAATTACCTCCACTAAGCGTATCTTATCCTAAAACTCTTGCACTGCATGTACCAGGGTACCTCATCGGCCTGCCCAAGATGCCAACAGTCAAAGACAGGATTTTATCATATGGAGTGGGCATGCCCTGCTTCCCTCGACATGTGAACGGGTGACGGGGATAATATTAGACATAGTTGGACGGATACTATCGATCATCCTGATCAATCCAGTCTGCAGCAGCTAAACTGGCCCTTTGCAGGCAACGTGGATCCTCCACAACACTGGCTCTAATACAGCTACATTGGCTGCCCATAGTGGAAAGGGTTCATTTTAAATTCCTCTGTCTGGTTTTCAAAGCAGTGCATGAGTTAGGTCCGGTTCCTATGCAGGAAAGGTTTTCATGGTATTTACCCCACAAGGCAGCTACGTTCCTCTAGTGCCGGTCTACTGACGGTCCCTAGATTTAAACGGTCCAGGTTAGGAGGAAGGGCATTTAGGGTGGCTGGTGCTCATTTGTGGAACAAACTACCCCAGAGTCTAAGGCAGTCCAGCTCCTTGCTAGAGTTTCGTAGGAACCTTAAGACTTGGCTTTTTCCCAAGGTTTAGTCCTTAGTCTCTTTTTCTTTTTTCTGTTGTGACCTGCTTTCCACTCTGGTTTATTAGTCTGAAGTGCCAGGATACCCGTGGGGTGACAGACCGCGCTATATAAGTTTCAAAATCAATCAATCAATCAATCAACCAATCTATGTCTGCTTGAACTGATGCCACAACTGTCTGAAGGTAGAAACGTACATAGAACTATTTACCTACCCATGCTGTTGTTTCCAGCCGTCGGCAGTGTAGGACTTGCTGCGGGACCTTAATAAATGGGCAGGGTTTGGAGACAGGACGCAATGACTTCTGAGACTGGCAGAGGGGAGAAGAGATCCAGAAGACGCATTATGGAATAAATATCTTTTTTTGGTTTGTTTTTTAGTCCTCATTGCGCAATAACTGAATGGAGTATGTTCAACAACAAGTTTACCATGTTAGGGGAGCCCTTGCACCACACTGTTCCGACTTTGAAGTTTCCCTGTCACACACAGCTTAACTTAGCTTCACGTATGAGGGTGTCCTATTAGCCACCAGGCATCCACCACGCAGCTTCCCACTCCTTTCTTGCAGGGAGTCGAAAACTGTGCCAACCTCTCCCATCTCTTTATTGCTGTAGTGCTTAATCATTGGACTTCCATGGATCTTAATTATAGCCCAATGTCTGTCCAGTACTGTTCCCACATAGCCCAAAAATGTAATCTCTTGCTATGTGTGCCAGCCCTATCTAGGGCATTTATCATGAGCACTGAGTTCAACCATACTTCCTGTGTAGGCACTGTTGGACTGACCCATTTAATACAAATCTCGTGCCTGGCCAGAAGTACTAATAAAAAAAGCAGATTTCTTTAAACTAAATCCTACCCTGTCGTCCGTAACAACATCCGCTTGAAACATAACTAACTGGACACTTACCTGGATTTCTTGACGGATACGTCTGAGAGAAACTTACCCACAGCTTCCCAGAAGCTCTGTAGTCGGGGGCACTGACAAAACATATGGATGTCATCCGCTCCTTCCTCGTCACATTTAGGACACTGCTTCGCATTTCGCTTCTCAATTTAGATATCTTCCTTGGCATTCAGTATGCTCTATGCAGGGTGAATAGATCATTCTTTCTGAGTGGTGCAGATTTAATGACATATCCACAAGTAGCTGCAGATACGTGCCATAGTAATGATACATCCAGCGACGGCAGCGCCTTCCCACAGATCTCGGTGGGTAGGGTGAAGTCCTCCCGTCCTTCAGAATAACCGTCCAATACCATTGTGCTACCTCTCTCTTAAAAGTTTCCCCCTGGAACATAAACTCCAACTCCAGATTTCCTTCACCCTCCTTTCCCAGGGATTTTGCCCAGTTTGTCAATTGGTAGAATTTAAACTTAGACAAAGCCTCTCTGGTCAATACGGTTAACAAGTCCCAGTCGACAATTGTGGACCCTGTTAATATCTGTCCCCATTCCACTATTCCTCCGTCTCTTAACGGGGCAGATAACGCGTCCTTTAGACATTCCGGAGTTCCTGGGGAGTCCCAGATTGGAGCTTGCTGACAGTAATAGGGGATCTTCCACAGACGCCTTAACTGAACCCACAGTCTGACTGCTGTGTCAAGAATTTTTAATTTTACTTTCTTAAAAAGTTTTGTGTGGACAAATT
This sequence comes from Lissotriton helveticus, assembly GCF_964261635.1. Lineage (NCBI taxonomy): Eukaryota > Metazoa > Chordata > Amphibia > Caudata > Salamandridae > Lissotriton > Lissotriton helveticus. The sequence goes on along the minus strand of NC_136068.1, from coordinate 868,260,246 downwards.
TATACAGAAAGTGACTTCCTTCTGGGCATGTCATAGCTTGCATATACCGTGGGTAAAAACAATAGTCCTTAAAAAACACTAACGTTTTTAAAGTGAAAAGGTCTCCTTCAAGACTTTATATAACACATTTTTGCAGGGCATCAGGACCTGCTGCCTTTGCTTTTTTTAGACCTTTTATTGCCTCGATAACTTCTACTTCCGTTATCTCTGCATATAGCTCTTTTCTATACACTTCTGGCAGGGCCTGCTTAGACCATAATTTAAGGGAATCCTCTATAGGATCTTCGCTGTCTTGGGTATTCTCCAAATATAAATCCTTAAAAAAACTGTGAAAGGCATTCCTAAAAGCTGTCTCTTCTATGGTAGGGTGTACCTTATCCTCCTCCTGGATACATATGATCTTATTGCGGCTTTGTACCATCTTCGCTTTCCAGGCTAAAAGCTTGCCAGACCCCTCCCCATATTGGTAATGAGCAAGCTTAATGCCTCGCTTTTTTTTTATTCTAATGTCTAGAATATTGGGGAGCTCCCTTTTCTTATCATTTAGTTCCCCTACAAGTGCTTCCTCTTTGTCTGTCGAGTGTTCTACCCTTATTCTCCTTTCTAACCACTGTATCCCTTCCTCTAAACTCCCGATCTCTTTTTTAATTAGCTTATTTCGATGGGCAGCTAAACTAATCAATTTCACCCTGAGTACCACCTTATATGCATCCCACCTAACCTGACGAGAGGTCTCATCAGAATTTAACCAGAAGAAATATTTAGTTTCTCCTCTCGGGTCCGCTATTATCTGAGGGTCTATAAGCAAGGACCTATCTAATGTCCACCTTGACTGAGTATGCAAACACTGTATCTCCATCCTTACCATCACCGCTGAAAGGTCTGAAAAATGGACTGGGAGATGTTCAACCTTTTTTATATTTGCACCTAGTGATTTATCAATTAGGAAATAGTCGATCCTCGAAGAATGACCTAGTTTTTTATTCTTAAAGATGAACATTTGGGATTTCTAGAATTTTCTCCCCATATGTCAGCTAGACCTAGATCCTCTTGATATAGCTTCAGCCAACTCCTCATTTTGGGTAGCGTAGAGGTCTTGCTTGGTGGGTACCTATCTTTCTTAAGATCAATTAATAAATTAAAATCACCCCCCAAAATAACTTTACCAGGGACATCCAAAAGATATGAATATAGGGCCTGCATTGCGGTAGGGTCGTCTACGTTAGGACCGTAGTATCCTGCTATTGGCAATGACCTCTCATTCATTCTTATGTTTGCTACGGCTCATCTCCTTTTTATGTCCATCTTAGATGACTCTATAGCCACTCTTGCTGACCTTTTAAAAAGAATAATCACCCCCTTAACACAACATGCCTGGTCAGTACATATGTAAGACTCCACCCAGCCATGACTTTTCAGAATATCACCCCATTCTACCTTTAAGAGATGGGTCTCTTTTAGAATTACTATATTACTATTTCGCACTTTATGCATCCCAAATATTCTAAAATTCTTTGCCTTCTGGCTCTGACCCGCAGACTGTTCACATTCCAAGTGAGAGTATTAACTCGCATGTTTTAAAATGGGTTTTCTTTTTATCCATGTCTTGCACAAGTCGGACCAACCTTTTTTTGTTTTTTTTCCCAAATGCTACCACACCCTTAGTGCACTTTATTTTATGTGATTTGTTTACCCCCCTCTGCCCTTCCTTTCCCACCCAAGGAAAACCCTCTATTTTTCCATTTTATCGAGTCAGTCCCGCTGATTTGAGATCCCTACTCTATAGGCATTTTATACTTTTTGTGCTTTGATCTTGCTTATTAAAGACTCTACCTCTTTGGTCTCCCTCGAGTTAAGCATCTGATTATTCCACATAATTCTCAGTGATGCAGGGAATTGCATTTGTACTGAGGCTCCAAAGGATTTCAGCTCCTGCATATATTGGCCAAGCTCCCATTGTCGGTCGTGGGTCGCCTTTGACATATCTGATCTTATTTGAAAAGACCAATCATTCTTTTTATAGGATCCTGCTCTTATTGCCTCACCCAGTATTCTTTCCTTAAATGTGTAAGTTCTAAAATTAATTAGGATCTTCCTCTGGTTCTTTCTATTCCTGCTTTTCCCAAACGGATCTCTGTGTACCCTTTTGGATGTCCTCGTAAAGAGCCTTTGTTTCGCTCCAGGGGAAGAATTCTTTCAACAGGTTAACCACAAATTTTTCTATGTCTTCCCCCTCTAGACCCAACCGGGATATTTAGGAGTCTCAAGTTGTTACGTCTGGAATGATTTTTCAAAGTCTCCATTTTTCCTCTTAACTCTTTCTCATTTGCCTGCAAGACCCTTATCTCCTCTTTGTGAGCCTCCACACTCTTCCCCATCTCTTCCACCAAAGCATCCACTGTGCTGATTTTCTCCATAATCCTATTAATCTTGGTTTCTAGTACCTTGCAAACCCCCTGAATTGATTTTTCTCAGAAGTGGCAAAATTTGCTCTCATCTCTGAGATCAGCATCTTAATTAAGCTGTCTTTGTTTTCAGCCCCACCTACCTCTTTGGATCTTATTACGTGAAGCCCTTCCCCCACCCCAGTCTCCACCTGACTCTCATGGCTAGTATGTGTGTCTTCCCCTGTGGCTTTATCGAGTTCAAGCCCCTCAAATCTGTTAGCGCTAAGCGGGATACCTGTTGTGGGGTCACCTTCCGCCATTATACCTTTTTGATTAATTTCAGTGTGCTCTGCCCTATGCAGTGTAACCTCCTTTGGGATGGATTGTTTGACTTTAAAATATGATCGAAGTGAGGAGATCGATATAAACTTTTGTAGCTACTGCCCTCCCCCGAGCTGATGTTACGATGATTACGTTCTGGGGGTATTCTGCGACTGTTGTGAGATTATCTGGCAGATTTCTACTTCTCAGGCAGTATGTTATTCCTCTACTCACAGGAGACTGCTGTAACTGTTCAATGGGGGTATCAGTAATGTTACGCTTCTTCTGACCCGTACCTATACGCGCTGGAGTTTGGGACTTTCCTGGTCCACCCCCCTTAGACGCCTCCCTTACCCTGTTTGCTTGTGTTGGAGCTCTTTGACCTGTTCCTGGGGTTCGCCTCCTCCTAGGCACAGTGTTACCATAGGTGCCGTGGCGAGATCTGCTGGCACTGCTGTGTTGCTCTCTCTGAGGCCAGTGCTCCTATTACTGGTCTGAGTGTTACTGTCCCCTGGAAGAGAACCCTAGCTACCGCCATTCCTGCTTACTCTAAGAACTAAGCCTGCCTGTGTCCACACAGAGCAAGCCTTGAACGATGAGGTTCCGATGCCACCAGAGTACGCGGGGCAACAGGTACGCAGGACATAAATACCTGAACACGGGTCCGCTTCGAGTCGCCGGGAGAAACGGCTCCTCTATTATCTCATCAGAACCAATGGACTTGCTACGGGCATCACAGGCATCGAGAGACCAAAATGAAAAAGAATACACATAAGTCAGCACATCAACCCTATACCTTGAGCAGAAAACTGCATATAGAGATCGGGAGCTCGCGGCTGGAGTTCCTATCCGGCCGCCAAGTTCACCCGAGCCGCTCCCCCAAATGCTGCTTCTGTTTTACTCCCTATGGAATGAATATCTTGCCAAATCGGAAGTGAAAAGCAATGACTGCCCACCATGAGTGGGTGTAGAGTGACGAACCTGTAGCTGTGGGGGACCATGTGAAAGCTATAATACTTATTAGCAACATGCCCTCTTGGCCACTTTCCTGTCTTGGGAGCATAACCTCCTCTGGATTGTGACTACAAATGACAATGTGTCTTTCCACCGGTCTGTGCTGCGTGTGCACTCCTACCCTGCGGACCAAACCCACACACTAATTAGTTGCACTACAGGTGACACTTCCTCACGCAAACAAGTAACATATATGGGATATAAGTTGAACGTCATGGACTGGGGAGCTAGACATGCTGAATATCATTTCATGTGACGTATCAGGCAAATGTCTTGTTTTTTATGTAAACACAGTGGATAGACAATGGAACCAATCCTTTGTGCTGTAAAGACATTTGTTTACAACGTTACATCTGGGGAGAAAAGACAATGATTTCCTGAAAGCTAGTTACGTCCAAAAATTTGAACATAATTGTATTTAAATCTTTTTTTATTCACTTAATAGAGGACCACTTCCACCACTTTGCTCTCACCTCTGGCTTTGGCTGAAAGGACACTAGCATGACGTCGTCAGATGCTTCATTTATATTTACTCTTCTTGAACACCATCTGACTCACACCCATGGTAGTGACAGGGTAGTGTGCTCTTTCTTATCTGGTTTAACATCAAGCACCTCTTCCACTCTTGGGTGCGGCCCTCTGTCTATTTTCTCATTACTTTGCTTGCTGCACTCTGAAGTGGAGGGATGATCACAAATAGCATATCTAAATTTAAAACTATAAAATACAAAGCTAATATACCTATTGAGCAAAGGCTGACCCAGAAACACACCCTAACTCTGTGAAACTCAGCCAAAGTATACTTAGACATCCTGCTTTTTAAAACAACAAATCAACTTTGAAACGGAAATAAACGATCAGGTTCAGATACACTACATATAGTGGTCTGTCCTATATGACAGATGGCAAGGAAGATGACATTTTGGAATGCATGGTTGCATGCTTTTGTACTGTAATTGCATTTGTGTTGTGCTATCTACCCCTGACAAGGCATTGAAGCGCTTTACAGCGAGTAGCATGCTACTGCAGAACCCAATGATAGTGATTAACCCGTTGGTATTGTTGGCTATTGGGATTGGTCATGTGCTCTCAAAAAAAAAAACACTTGCCATGCATATACTCCAGATTCTTTGCAGTAAAAAAAATAAAACCACGTAAGTGTGATCATTAATTGAGGCTTTTGTGGTTTCAGGCAAATGGTTGGTGAGACAGATAATAAGCCTGGGGGAGGTTAGGGATTGTTAGGTTGCAGGGCTGCTGTTCTAAAGAAGGAGAGCTTGTGATCTATAAGATGAGGTGCGAGCCATTTGCAGAATTGCAATAAAAGACATTCAGGCAGTCATGCAAGAAACTGAGAGAAGGCGGAAATAGCAAATCATTTAGAGGATGGAATGTATGGAGAGGGTCACTCTGAAAAAAATAAAGGACTAGAATCAATTGAAAGTAAGTCAAGGTCGGGCAGGGTTTTAGGAGACTAGTGGGAGAAGATTTGTTGACGTAACCTGCAAACTTGACACTATAAGCTGTAACAAAAAACAACATTATATATAGTCCTCCATGACCAGGGCAGACAGCTTAAACATGTAAGTCCAAGTGTACAGATCATTTAACTATTAAGCACCCTAGTTTGCAGTGTGACATGCCTGGGGCAGCCCTTTCAAACATATTCTAGACTAGAGCAATAGTAAATTTTAGCCTGTGGTTTCCAGTGCTCAGCACTGGCATTTAGTGATCAACACTGGCAGTTTTCTTCAGCACCAGTTAAGGACACATTCATTTACGGGGAGACTAAATGGTTGGATTATAATCGCAGGATGTTGAGCCGACGCTGAGACTCGAATCTGATTCCTCAGTGCCGAAGTTGGCGGCTCTGGACACTACGCCACATCCGGCCCCCGTTTTAATGGTTAGTAGTTCTTTATGCTTTAGGCGGCGCTAACCGGAGAAATGGGCTGGTGCAAGCTGTGAGAGCCCCAGCACTTTAAATTATTATTTTTTTTTTTTAGAAATGATCCTCTGTTCTAGAGTATCCCAAGTTTGGTACAGAGTCAGTCCACTGCATAAGGGGGGGGGGAGTAGGCACGATGACTTCTTTAGTCTCATTTAATGATCGACCTGCACTATTTTGTATTAAAGGTTGTTTATCGCAGATACAGAAGATAGACGATACCTAGGACTAACATCCCAAGTGTATGTTGTGCGTGTATGTATATTTGACCTGTGTGGCACATGCATTGTATGTACTATTGATGCAGAGTAATGAAGGCCGGTGGATTCAATTTTGGAAGTACTCTGGCCTGTCCTGTGCGCTGTATGGGGTGAGGTTGTTTCCCACACAGTGGAAGTGTATTGCTGACATTTCCAAAACAGGAGGGAGGAGACCTAGACACTGATGTGAGGGCAGAGGAGGCAGGGCTCCTATAATAATTCAAATAGGTCCTTTTGATGAGAGGGGCTGCTGATAAGTTTTCCTGTAAAAGTGCCACTTGGTAGATGATGGTGGTAAAGGACGGGACTGGCTTCTTCTTCCGTCACAGTGAGAAGGATACTTTAAGTTCGGCCAGATTTTTGTTTCTTTACCTGATCACTGTCTGTGTGCTGTTGATAGGTGATGAAACGTCACACCTCTTTGTGCCTCTGTTTTGGGTACTCCATGGTGAAGACTACCCTGTGAGGAGCGTCACTCTGCACCAAGCTGTGTCTATAGAGCAGCCTGGAGAGGCACCTGAAAACATTATACCACCCCAATATATGGCACTAACTCTTAAGATCATAATTATGTGGCAATATTACACCATTTCTCTTAAAAACCACATTTTCAAAGATGGTTATTGCTACGGAGATGACTCATTTGGCAACTCTAACTCAAGGAGCAGTCTTCCAGGTGAATAATCACATAAAACTAGAGCACACATTGTTTATTCCTGCATAGTTGAGCAGTTTGCACAGATAATTTAAGATAATTAAGCATACCACTAGCATAAACAAATGTTTGAACTGACAGTTGTTATTTGCAATTAAATTACCATTCTGGAAGCGTAGAATCTTTTGCTAGGTTGAAACAATGAAGAGACCTCGCAAAACAACTAGAAAGCAACATTGATTATATAAAACTGGGAAGGGTGGTGATTGAAGTGGTTACGTGATAGGTATACAGTAGAAACGTGGCAAAAGCCTTGGTAGAAAGTTCAGGCAGGTAGGAGTTTAACCGTGACCAAAAAAGAGGGGAAAAAAGGTCCTAGCAGTGTTGTCACCACGGGGTATCCGCAAGTGTTGCGACCCCAACGCCCTCAACATACCCATATTCTTTATAGACGCATATTCAGGACACTTATGTTAAGGCGAGGGGTACCAAGTAATCCCGCTCATATTTTATACTATTCGTGACATGATGATTTTATATGTGTGTCAACATTCATAAAAACACGTAAACCAAGACTGCAAGTGTGGGTTGTTGCAGAAATCCTGTGCACACATCAAGCCAGTAGGCATTAATTCATGTCACCCTGCTCCTAGTGACTGGGACAGGCTCTAACCTCCTAACCCAAGCTTACAATACAGGCTGTGGCTTTAGACTTGGTACATTTTCTGCTCTGGGAAAGGGACTCTTAAACTACAGCTTTCTCCTCCCCGGGGATCTGCACAGGCATACTGGCACAGTGATTGAGAAAGCCACTGGTTCTGTCCTGGGCTCCATCCTCCCTCTAAGTGTTCCTGTCTCTTAGCTTCCGTTCCACCATCATTCTGTTACATCGCGCACTCTCAGCATTACAGACACCAGTACAAACCTACAGGGAATGGGGAACACAGGATACTACACTCCCCTACAGGAAAATACATATAATCTCTGACAAGTGTCAGTATGCCATATGGACTCTACTTGGGCACAACTTCTTTAGTACCTGGCTCCTACGTCCTTTGGTCTTCCCCCTGCTAGTTCTGAGGGCACTCGGTGTTTCAGTACTTTGCTGTCTTAGAGTAGCACTCTTAGACCTTTGCCAAGGGCTTATGTAACCATTTTCCCAAATTGCGTAAAGCATTTAGGATCAACATCGCATCTCTCTGCCCTAGCCTGGATAACATGACCCCCACCCTCTTCCTTTATTGTGATGTGTGAACATGACTGAGATCTTAAGAGCTTAAACTAATGATCCTGTCAAGTTTTGGGAATGTCTCTTCTCACCCTCCATTCTCACGAAACACAATGATCACCGGGGCAAAATGGTAAAGTGTGTTCGCCGGGAGCCTCCTGTGTTCTCTTGGCTCCCGAAGAACAACTTTCTTCTGTAATGTCATCAGTCTGCACCCAGGCTCTGTACACGAAGGATATCTCCTGGCGCCCTCCTATGTGATAATTCTGCTAGCTCAGTGATACTGAAAGTGCTGCCCAGGGGGCACATGTGGCCCTCCTGACCTTTACATGCAGTCCGCAGGTCGATTGAACACTAATATTTAAAAAGATGTTAAATAAACCTGCAAGAATTTATTTAAAAGTTAATTGAAGGGAGGGATCTATGGTACCAGCCCAACAGAACCCTTAAATCAGGAACCAAGTTCCTCCTTACTACTCAGGATACGCACTGCCAGGAACGGTGGGAGAGCGTTCTCCTATCTTGCTCCCACCTTGTGGAACGCGCTCCCCATGCAGTTACGCATGGTCACCGATCATCACCTATTCCGAAAAAGGCTAAAAACCTGGCTATTATGATCACCTTCCCCTCTTCCGCTGTCATTTCCGCCTTCCATCCATGGTTTTAGCTAGCGCTTTGAGACCCCCTGGGTGATGTGTGCGCTTAATAAAATCTTGTAACATAACATAACCGGCTGCCCATCGCCCCTTAGCTTTAGGGATACCCTAGTTTTGAAAAGCCATCTTGCAGCAAACCAATAAAAACATGATGAAGTCCCTTAAAATTGTAGAAAGTATATATCATTGTCATGCAGAGACATTTCACCTTATTACAACAGATTAAATCAGTGCATTTAGAAGTATAAAAGTGATAGTTTTCAAACATGAATTTACACACATTTATGGCAACAATGCCAATAGTGAACTAAGAAGCAAGCCGTTTTTTTATGTGCACCCTTTGGCCTGGGTTGATATTATTCATGAACAATATAGTTTATTAAATCAAACATAGGAGAAGATTTTGTACAACGCACATCTTGAAGTCATGTATTTTGAGGTCCTCTTATATGTGATAATGAAGGAAATGGAGGGAAAGTGAAATCTAGCAATTGCGTTTAATCACACAATTTGGTCAAGTGGGGAAATCGGGATTGATCCTAGGTGTTTATGATTTCGCATTGTGCAGTTCAGCCACTAGATATACATGCTTCACTTCCCTTACACCCACCCCCCGCCCACCCTCCCACAACTGCCACCCTGCTGACTGCAATGCAGTGCTCGGTCACACCACAGACCAAACAGTTAGGCCCTTGGGAAAATTGTTTGCAAGTACCCATGCGCTCGCTTATCGGGCTATGCTTTTGGCATGGCAGTTCTGATCTTGTGATGATGGTCTCAGCTAGACTATGTGATTGTTTTTTTAAAATGCACGCAATGTGATTGTTATTGGTAATGCCAAGCTGCTGTTGACAGATAGTGTGCACTGTGAATCTTAGTATCACAACTGTATTTATCAACCTTGGTGAGCTTTATATGATTTTGCAGTGGCGGCGACTCCGCTAAGGTGGAGGAGCGTCGCCCCACTGCTTTTCAGCAGTGTGAAAAACGAAAAATAAAATAACACAATCCTTTTATTTTTCCCTGATGCGGCAATTTGGCAGGGTGGGGCTGGGCTGCTGTGCTTGCAGAGCAGGGAGGAGGAGATGCACTCTAAGTGTGCATGACGGTTTGGCCGGCAGTCTTGGGCCGGACAAACAGTGAGGCGCACTTAGCCTGTTCTCCACCAGGCTCTATTATAACCTGGGTGGAGAACATGCACAGGCTCATGGTCCCATCTGCGTGCCGAACCATGGCATTCAGACCAATCACAACGCTGCTGACCACAGTTGTTGTGATTGTCTTGGAGAGCCTGTGTGCTTGCTGCTTCTATTCCCGACAGATTCATCGGGAAGAGACGCGGAGAGAGGATGGAGGAGACGTGGTGATGAGGTAAGTTTATTTAAATTTTCCACACCACTTCTGATCCATGTTAGCCACCATTGTGATTTTGTTAAAACAAACTACTGCCTCTCTCCATCTTCGTTCACCATCTTCGTTCACCCTATCCCTCCAAAAAACAACAGCATTCGTTGTTGTGTCTAGGGACCAAAATCCGGGTTAGAATCCTACATGAGAAAGTCGATGCAACAACACTGCCAAGGCCAAGAAAAGTCATACCTGTCCACCACACTGGTATATTCTTGAAAAGTAAATACAGAACAGGGAGCCAACTGGCTTTCTATCCGGTAATGACCTAGGAATGCCATTTAAAAGTGTCCGTTAAAGTTGCACCAATCTGTATTTGTCTTGCTGCCAACAAAGTGTGTCTGAAAATATACAGGGCACAAGTCCTAAAAAAAGAAGTGGGGGGACTCTCCAAGGTAGGCGTGGTCACAGGAAGTGACATCACGACAGGAAGTGACATCACGACAGGAAGTGACATCACAACAGGAAGTGGCATCACAGCAGGAAGTGACATCACATGTAAGGCAGATCTATCATTTGCATATAATGCAAGATTTAACAATTAAAGCTGCTTGGTACTTAAGCCTGTGACTTAAGGTCCCTGCATGGAGGAATTAGCAGCCCAAATGTGGATGAAGTTTGGTGAAGGTGACATGAACACATTTTCAAAACGCTACAGGAAAGTTTGACTGCAAGATTTAGTATACATTACAGGTTCCCAGAGAGGCTGCTTCCCACACTCGATAATGACTATTACACACAGTAGGGCTCCATATTCACGTTATTCTATTGATGAGTGTTATATGTTATCTCCCCACCTATTGTAAACTAGCGACTCTGTATTAAATAGTTTTGTCCCAGCTGCCTCTCTCTAGCTGTGGCTAGATTTATTTATTTTATTTATAAAGTTTTATATAGCGCGAACTTGATCCCGAAGGATATCAGAACGCTTTACAATTTGCAGCAAAGGTAACAAATCAGAACATTAGTCTAACATTGGGAATCTTGGCTGAAGACAATGGAGCTGCCGGGGCATTAGCTTGGGTCAATGCCTAAATTTTAGATATATTAACTGGCCATTGTATTTATTTTAGCAGATTTATTTATTTCTATTTATTTTAGGAAATGTATTTAGTTTTGGTATATTTTAGTTTGACTTATTTGCCTTAATTTACTTCAGTGCAACAAAATATAAACATTGCTTTACTTTGTATTAATACTGTTTATTTTTGTGATAGTTCCTAAAAAAAGGGCCGATTATGACTCATGCATTGTAATGGTTGTTTCCCCCTTTACAGAGACTACTTACTATAAAATCGGGGTGGGCCTAGCTCATGATGTCATTTTGTGGGGACCCCTTGAAGAAAGCGGGCAGAACCTTTGCAAAACTTTGTGCCCCCCTATCCAGTAGTGCAATTATCCAAACACTGACAGGATTGAGCCTAAATTAAAAATATACTGACATACGTAATGCCAAGTCAGACGTCATCATGGAGTCATGTTTAAATGAACAATCCAGCACCATCCTACACCTCCCCATTCCACAAAATTATACAATTCAGACCAACAACACAAACTAGAAGGGGGCGTTGCTGTCATCATTAAACATTCCATGTGGAAACAGCGACACACGGAAGAACACACAAGGGTACACCATCATACTACTTACATTTTGTAGCCTGGTGTCAATTGTTCAATGCAGGGCGTAATTTGTGCCAGTGCTTAGCGCCGGCACTTAATTGGCAGGGCCGGGTCTAGTGGGACTCTGATTCTACACGCACGAGGCGCACAGTGCATGTAAAATGTTTTCATTTAACTTACAGCACACTTGCTAGTACTAATACTTAATTAACTCCTCAAGTCTCGTGCAGCCGCATCGCATTGTGTTTAGTTTTTCACATCTCAGTTTACCCTTAATTGTTCACGATCACTTGAATAATGAAATATTCTGAGTGGGAGAGCTCTTTGGCAGCACTCTGCCAGGTTTCTCTCTCGTCACTCTCATGCTGCTGTGTTAAAGAGCCTTGGTTCTACCGCACAAAGAATTAGGGTGACCAACTGGCATTGGTGCAAATTCAGGACGGTGAGTGTAAAAATTCAGGACAAAGGGTCAAAATTCAGGACACAAATTCAGGACAGGAGGTCAAAATTCAGGACAAAACTTTAGGACAATAGGTACGTTTTACAGACACATCAGAGGTTGTGCAATAGTATATAAGTAAGCCCAGCCATTTCCAAAAGTATTCAACCATTTGCAAACCTATCCATCATGTATCCTTCCATCTATCATTTCACTCATCCATCCCTTCATCCATCCCCTCATCCATCCTTTCACTCATCCTCCATTATCCATCCACCCTTTCACCCTATCCATCTGTACACTTATCCATCCACTCTTCATCCCATCCATCCATTCACTCATCCATTCAGCCATTTACCCTTTCACCAATCCAGCCATCCTTTCACTTACTAATCCTTCCACCCATCCACTCTTTTAGTCATCCATCCATCCTCCCTTTCTCTCTCCATCGACCCTTTCACTTAGCCTTCCTTCCTTCCTTCCATCCATCCATCCACCCACCCATCCATCCATCTACTCATCCACTCATGAATCCATCCATTGCCCCTATCACTCATCCATCTATCATTTCACTCCTTCACACATCTATTCATCCTTTTGTCCATCTACTCTCCCTTTCACTCACTCATCCATACTTACACCCACCCTTTCACTCATATGTCCATTCATTCACCCTTGCACTTATCAATCCATCCATCCATCATTTCACACATCCACCTACCCCCCATCATCCACCCACCATCCACACACCCACTCATCCATCCTTTCACCCACCCACCATCCAATCCACTGATCCATCCTTTCACCCATCCACCATCCACCCACCCACTCATCCATCCATCCTTTCACCCACCCACTCATCATCCATCCATCCATCCTTTCACCCACCCACTCATCATCCATCCATCCATCCTTTCACCCACCCACGTATCCATCCATCCATCCCTTCACCCACTCTCCATCCATCCATCCTTTCACCCACCCATCCATCCATCCCTTCACCCACTCTCCATCCATCCATCCTTTCACACACCCATCATCCATCCATCCATCCATCCGTCCTTCCCCTCATCATCCATCCATCCATCCCCTCATCATCCATCCATCCTTCCCCTCATCATCCGTCCATCCTTTTCCCTCATCATCCATCCATCCTTTTCCCTCATCATCCATCCTTCCCCTCATCATCCATCCATCCTTTTCCCTCATCATCTATCCATCCATCCATCTGTCCTTCCCCCTCATCATCCATCCATCCTTCCCCTCATCATCCATCCATCCTTTTCCCTCATCACCCATCCATCCTTTCCCCTCATCATCCATCCATCCATCCATCCTTCCCCTCATCATCCATCCATCCTTCCCCTCATCATCCATCCATCCTTCCCCTCATCATCCATCCATCCTTTCACCCACCCCCTCATCATCCATCCATTCCCTCATCATCAATCCATCCATCCCCTCATCATCCATCCATCCACCCTTCCCCTCATCATCCATCCTTTCACCCACCCCATCATCCATCCATCCATCCTTCCCCTCATCATCCATCCATATATCCATCCTTCCCCTCATCATCCATCCATCCATCCATCCACCCTTCCCCTCATCATCCATCCTTTCCCGTCATCCATCCATCCTTCCCCTCATCCATCCTTCCTTTCATCCATCCTTCCCCTCACCCATCCATCCATCCTTCCCCTCATCATCCATCCATCCCCTCATCCATCCTTCCTGTCATCCATCCATCCTTTCCCCTCACCCATCCTTCCATCCCATCCATTTATCCTGCCCCTCATCCATCCATCCTTCCCCTCCATCCATCCATCCATCCATCTCCTCCTCCATCATCCTTCCCCTCACCCATCCATCCATCCCATCCATTTATCCTGCCCCTCATCCATCCATCCTTCATCCTTCCCTTCATCCATCCTTCCTTTCATCCATCCTTCCCCTCACCCATCCACCCATCCCATCCATCTATCCTGCCCTTCATCCATCCATCCTTCCCCTCCATCCATCCATCCTTCCCCTCATCCATTTATCCTTCCTCTCATCCATCCTTCCCCTCCATCCCTCATCCTTCCCCTCATCCATCTTTCCCCTCATCAATCATCCAGCTACCCTTCCACCCATACATCCAGCTATTTACATTTTCTCTCCATCCTTCCCCTCACTCATCAATCCATCTATCCTCTCTCATTATCCATTTATTCAATCTTTCATTCATCCATTCACCCTTTCACTAATTCATCCAGCCATTCACACATCCCTTCACTTACTCACTCGCCCACCTTTCCATATTAATTTTGAGCTGAGCCCTTTTGAGAAGAGGCCCATCAAGAACTTCACCCTCACTGCAGGGGCCGTTCCAGGACTGGGACAGAAGCCACCCAGGGCGGAGACAGGATCCACCACAGGGGGGGACAAGAGCCATCACAGGCGGGGGTGTACTGGAGCCACCACAGGGGGGGACAAGAGCCATCACAGGCGGGGGTGGACTGGAGCCACCACATGGGGGACAGGAGCCATCACAGGCGGGGGTGGACTGGAGCCACAACATGGGGGGACAGGAGCAGGAGTCATCACAGGAGAGGGAAGGTGATCCACCAGGGTGGGCATGCAGTATTCTAGTATCATCTTGGGCTTCTCGCTCCCTCCTGCACAAGACAACGAGAAGACAGGCTCTATGTCCAAAATGCCACCCCCCACTGTGATATACAGTACTTACAGAAGATACTCTAAGAGAACTGATTGAACTGATTGTCCTCCATACTTTGTTCATCAGTGTGGGTGCGATTGTGCCATTTCTTTATTGTATTACATTATGCATGTTTGAAGAACCGAGGTTTGCTTACAAATTAGGGACAGTAATTAAGCTCGGTGAAGAGAAGCAGGTGCTGCCTCGGTGTAATCAGGGGTGTAATCTGGCCGAGTCTAGGATGTTTGGGGCCCTGGGTAGAAATGGATGTGTGAGCCCCCCTCTAAATAGCAGATACAAGACGCATTCAGGGCTGTTTGCATGAAATGAAATGAAATGAAATGAAATTTATATCGCGCAACTAAGCCCGTAGGCATCAAGGCGCCTAACAAAATAAGATCAAAAAGGCAGAAACCAAGCTAAGGATATGCACTGGCAAAAAGCCATGTTTTGAGTGCCTTTCTGAAGGCCTGCTTTGAAGGGAGGGTTTTAATGTCAGAAGGCAGAGAGTTCCACAGCCTTGGGGCCAGTGTTGAGAAGGCTCTGCCACCCCACCTAGCCCTACGGACACGGGGGACAGATAGCAGGGCTTTATTGGCCGAGCGCAGGGATCTGGAGGGGGTATACATTTTTAGCAGATCCCTTATGCCTCCTGACCTATTTGAGGCCAGGGCCCCATAGATCAAGCAGAGGGACTTGAACGAAATCCTGGCTTCTATTGGGAGCCAATGCAGTGTTTTTCTAGCAGCCGTAGCAGAGGCCCGCCTGGGCAGATCTAATACAAACTTTGCGGCCGCATTCTGCACCATGCGAGGCAGGGCATGCGAATGGATGCCCTGCTCCTGAACCTGCAGCACCTCCCTCTGTCACCTTCACGCACCTCTTAACAGCTCATCAAGGGCTGGAGGTGTGACGGCTGCCATCCCGCTGTGCCTCTACAGTGCTGCTGCTGCTGGGGGTCGGAGCTTTCATACAGCCTCGGAGTCAAGAAGGGAGGTGGGGGCAAGCTGTGCCCGGTTCAAATTACGGAAATGCTTTATTTACTTTGTGCGCGCCGCGCTCCCGTTTTTTTAATGGTGGACGCGGTTTTGATTTAGCAGGGTGGACGGCGTCCACCCTGAAAAACCCTCGGAAATAAGTGGGGGGATGCCGTCCACCCGCGTGGTACCCCGACTCGTGCCCTGAAAATATATGGTACCTCTCGAAAATGCGGCTTTCAGAAATGCAATTTGTCTGTCTTGTCGAGCTAATTAGCATTCTCCAATTTTCCGAAGCTGTCCACGCAGGGAACTAGAATTTTCATAAGAACCCCCAATATTTGACAACTATAGGAAATGAGGTGTATGCATTACAATTGATTTAGCTGAGATAACACAGTTTGGAAAGTGTGGAAGTTGTTATTAGGTAATTTAGCTACCAGACCAATAGACCAGATCTTTAAAATGCCATTACTAACTCGTGTTGTGCTGTGCATAGGTGCCATACTTGAATGTGTACCCTAAAACGTAAGTAAAACGTAAGATATTGAGGGAGTTGCTGAGCACTAAACGTTTTTGTTTTGTTTGTTTTTTAGTTTCGTAAATTCATGAGGTTCGTTTCTTAATGCAAGGAGTTGTTAATCCTCTCCTTTTTAAAATTTCCCGAATTAGCACAGTGCCTTTAAAAAGTACATGAAAGGATGAGTGCAAGTAAAATACAAAGCTCTTGTCTCATGACGTAACAGGGTTTCTAGTTGAATGTTTCGCACGAGTGATGCGCACGAAGGTCTTGAACGCTCCTGTACAATGCTATCCTTAACATGTTCGAATTAAAACCGAGGCATAAAACCGGTGTGACATTCTGCTTTTTTAAAGGCCTTCTGCATTCTCAAGCTAGAATTCTAGGATGCGTGCACTGTCCAGCCAGCGTGGCTTCTGGGGGCAGGGAATGAAGGGCTGTTTCCCTGCGTTCAGAGCTGCGGGTGAAGGTAGGCCAGTACAATAAGTCATGTCAGCTTTCCCTACCCGCGCACAGGGAGGACGGCCATAGAAACCGAAATTATTGAGAGCAGTTGCCTGGACAACCCCTTTCGACTCCTTTTGAAGGAGCTCGAGCCGCGCGGCCTCTGTCTGTGTGGGGACGCTGGACGCTGCTTTCTTTTTATCAGTCGCACAATCGGGCACTTTATCTTTAAACAGGCATTAGAAAAATGTAATTGTATTACACATAACAAAAAAAGCACATGCCTAGTTACGTATCTGTTTGCAGTGCAGAGGGAAGTTCGAAATGCAGTGAGCTGATTGCCCTGCATGTAAACTCACGGTTCCCAAACCCGATTAAGTCACTTTAAATGTTTTTGCAGTTGTAGCCGAAAAACTAGAAGATGAAGCGGTTTACCCAGGATCACAGGAGGTGGTGGGCAGGTGGGGGAGGGGTGTGCTACTTCGGTTTGAACTGTGATGTCCCAGTGGCCAGCCCACTGTAACTTGGCTAGTAGCCCGCATCTGACTCCATAGCCAAGCAGCCGAAAAGATCTATGAGCAGAAATGTCCTTGGAGTGCTTGACAGTTAGTGCCCAAATCTCTTACCTTTTGAAGCAGCTCAGTGGGTGTGACTACAGATTTTAGTGGCAGCCTCTTGATTTTTTTCAAAAGTATGTCCTTATTTAACTTGTCATCAATATGATTGACTCCGTATGTTTAAAACTAACCAGATATACACCAATTCAAAGCATACCATATTTTTACAAAGTAGTGTTATTTGATACATGGGCTCTGTTCTCCATTACAATACAATACAATACACCGGCATCTCCTCCCAGCTCCTCTGAAGACTACAGACCATACAGAATGCTACAGCTAGACTCATCCTGGACCTTCCCACACAGACCCACATCACCCCCCACCACCTCAGAAAACTCAGTTGGCTCCCCTTCCAGAAGAGATGCCAGTTCATGATCCTCACTCATGCCTACAAAGCTATACATGATCAAGTACTGCCCTATATCAACCATCGACTGAACTTACATCTACCGACATGACACCTGCGCTCTGCCTCATTAGCACTTGTGCACACCACCCGCAGGTGTCTCAGCCGCAGCGGGGCCACTGCTTCTCCTTCATCACAGCCAATACCTGGAATGACCTGCCCCACCATCTTCGAGCCACACCTCTCTGGTGGACCTCAGAAAGCAACGCAAGACGTGGCTTTTTGACCGAGAGCCCATGCAACCCTAGGGTTCAAACAGTGCTGCACTTCACAAAAGCTGATTGATTTAGCGTGCATGACTTTTCCCCCAGCTGCGAGACTATGATCTGCGTGATGCAAGAATAGCTCAATGAGTTGCACATTTGCGCCTTAAAACAAAACAATGTGGTTTTTGGTGGGGATGGCCCTGATTTATAATTTGAAAAATGTTTTAAGAGTATGCTGTCAGAGGTAGTTGTAATTTTATTTACCATTCTTAAATCGGGAGTCTTTTCATAAATCAGTCCCATAGATAATTGGCTGCTGCTAATACATGGTGCTTCTGGGTACCATGCTACACCTTGGAACTGTCTGATACATGAGTATCTCAGAGTTATTTGTATGGCCTGGCAATACAAGTAGACTCACTCGCTTGCCACTAGAAGTTAGCACCAGTGAGCCTTAGCAAGTGTTAAAGGTGTAAACTTTGTGTTGATGGGTTGGGTGGTTAATTGGTATGAGAAATATCCCTGCACTGGCCCTAATGCTGCAAGAAATTGTAGTGATTGCTGGTGCCTTTACCTTGCACCGGTTCCTATCACAGTGCTCCTGGGTGGCTCACAGTCTTTTTAGACTAATGTAGTGGTCCTCATTAGCCAGAGGAATACAAAATTGTCTCCTCCTCTCCTTCTGTGTTACCTTCTGCCCTCCCTCAATGTTGCTTTATAAAACTTTCCTGAAAAGGCACTATAAAGTTACTAAAAACTATAAATTACATTTAGATATAATGCACAGCAGATGTGCTGCTGTGCTGCATGGCTACAAAGCATTGGCAAAGCCAGAAGGTCTCATAAGCAGGACCTGTTTCCTTTGCCAATGCTTGTTCCATTCTGATGAAAAGTAATATACTTTTGAGAGGTAAAAAACTGCTGCTTTCTTATACATTCTCAGCTGGAATATTGCCTTTATATATCATCACATGCGAAATGTATGGTGTGGGCAATATGTTGCAGGTTTCTTGCATGTCACACTCGCTACTCTGATTGGAGGAGTGCATAGAAATTCTAGGTCTGTCCCAAGAAGTAGGTAGCCGTGCAAGCGTATCATTCAGAACAGAGAATATGTGAAGGCACTGTAAAGTGAAGTGCCTCTAACATTCTAGACTTGGCTTCCTAAGTTGAGCTGGCTTATAATGCAGGTCTTTGCTATCGGAGTCCTGTGTTTTCACTTGATGAGAAAAGAACACGCACAAATGTTTGAGAGCTTTGGCATCACCTGCAATATGTACCAAGTACAATGCTCTTTCCTGTTCAAATATCTTTAGAGCATTATATTTTAACAATGCATACAGGAATTCTGCAGGAAGGCAAATAATCATTTCTGAACTAAAGTGCTAAGTACCAGATGAAAGCCAGAAGTTAAAATTAAAACATACGCCACGGTAGGCAACTGTTTTATGACCTTATTACTGATAATTTATGCATAAAGTTAACTACGATAAGAAACATTTCTCGATTTGGTAGAAATGCACACCATAAAGTGCAGAGGAGCTCTTGCAAGGACGTAACACACAATTGTGTGTCACTCCTGCCCCACAGAATGTGGTTTGGGACTCCTGAGGCGGTTCCTGGCAGAGGGCATCAGGGCTCCACCCACCCACTTTTTTAGGTCATGTGGCTGGTAATTGCTAAGAGCAATTATAATCCACATGACACGTAATAAAATATTTGAACCTGTGCCACCACCATTGCTAGTAATCCTGGCCCTCCGTAAAAAAAATTGTTGTCTGGAGATTTTCATTTTTGATTTGTGTTTTTGGATTATTAGAGAAGTAATTTGGCTTGGGTAGACATTGCTGATCCAGGCTGAATTTTTGTGGATGACATTTTTAAAATGTCAGTTGTATTGCAGTGATGATGTAATAACTCAGGAACCATGAGACCTCTATACTTTATTTTGGTGTCAAAACATAGGTTTTGGGGGTCAAGTAGTCTTCTAGAGAAAGAAAATAACTCCTCAAGGCAACTCTTCTGCCATTTTCCAAAATGGCGTCTGTAATAGAGGAAGAAGAGACCTATATAGAAATGAAACAAATAATAATCTATACTACTATTATAAAGAGAGAACTTTGAACCTTTGAGGCGGGTAAACTCGGGAACCACCGCGCCAATCCAAACGCCGATACATCGTTGTAATTGTGAGGGTCTGCAGATGGACATAGGCTATATAAAAAAATAAAATATACGTTCTTTAAAATATTTACGATTAAAAAAAGTAGTCACTTGGAAGTAGCGCCTGCCGCGACATGCGTGCTGACATCAGGAGCGCGGGAAGGAGCGGCGGACAGGCGGGGAGGAGCGGTGAGGAGCGGCGGACAGGCGGTGAGGAGCGGCGGACAGGCGGTGAGGAGCAGGGGCTGAGGTAGGTGAAGCGGCCCGTGTGCGGCTCATTGGGGGCCCTGAAAGTGGCGGGTGCGCTCCGGGGGACCCACGGACCACGTCGGGGCGGGCGGGGGCCCAGAAGCCTGATTGCTCCCGGACAACGTCGGGACGGGCTGCTAGTAGTTAATAGTTCAAGTGTTTCACCACCGTATCTGCCTCTTTAATTGGGTCCTTTTACGATAATCCTTTTGTTATTCCCGTTGGAGCCACCAGGAAACATTCCTTTCTGAATGTTTCCTGGTAACCCGTTGGAGCTGGGAGGCCGCTGTTACCCACACAGACCTATATTAAGTGCATATTTCCATGCACGGACCATAAAAGGAATAGTATAAACTGTGTTTTTTTTAATAAAAAAAGATAAAACGCATGGCTGTTTACCTACATGTAAGGAAACTGCTCTTAACAAGGGAGCTTTTAATCCTCCCCGGACCTAATAAAATTAGACGGTGGCTCCAACGGGCATAACAACAGGATTATCGTCGTAAAAGGGCCCAATTAATGAGGCTGATACGGTGGTGAAACACTCAAGCCTCCGAAGATTATGTAATTGGTTATACATAATCCAACAAAGTTTAAGATTTTAAGGAAAAAAAAATCCGTCCTGATGAAGGTGAAAATATTGGTCTAACACCGAAACGCCTCATCGCCTGTTGTTTTTAACTTGACTTGTATGGATGGTATATCCACATGATTAGATTGTAACCCAATAGGGAGGATTATGAATAAGGATATGTGTATAAATATATACCGTGGTTTTATTGAATAAAGGTTTCTTTTTTACACACTTGCAACCGTAAAAGGAACATTTTGGAGAAATTGTATGCTGTGCTGTGATACTAAATATAGTGGCAATAACAAATGTGGTTAATGGTAGATAATGTCAGGATAGTTGACAATGTCTCAAGAGAGAATACTAGAATAGTAGTTGTGTTTAATAAGGGATTCCCCCCTTTTTTTAGACACCCTACTACAGGGTTTTAAGTCTTTTTGGTCTACATATATACCCCGTCCCTGTGTAAATCATAGGGGTATCTTCCTCCTCTTTACGTTTGTAGTGATTCTGCACACATTGATAAGGCAGTTGGGTTATAAGTTTGCAGCTTTGTTTATCCCTACAACAGACACCACTTTTTTCCAGCAGCTACTTCATTGGTACAGTCTTGAAAAAGCATCATGGCAGTATTATATGCGCCGGATGTTCCAGACAAAGAACAGCTGTCTTCAAAATCAAAAATATCAAGAGCAGCAATTGTAAATCATTTCCTGGAAAAGTGACTAGGAAGTGGTGTGCTGTTGGATTCACAAGATTTTACAGCCTGAGCTGCTAACAAGTTCCTGCTCCATACTATGTCATTATAACTTGTTGATGCACCAGTCCCATTCATTGAAGTGATTAGCTCTCTACTTTTGCACTTGTCAACAAGTGTAGTGGAATTTTCTTTTTGCCGTTATGTAATTCATATAACATGATTTGGAAAGGACGGTACATTTGCACGGGATAAGCCTATCAGTTCATGGGATTGTCTTCCACTTCTTCGCTTATGTCTTCAAAGCCCTCATCAATGTTGTTGTCTTTTTGTTCCGAACTTTAGTTTGTAACAATTGTGCTTTGCTGATAATAAACAATGATGTAAAAAATGTTAAGACAACATCAGACATTCTTGTTGATTTGCGGAGCTCTGGGGTATCGCACAATTTGTCATTAAGTCCAAAATCTCAGTCTTTCAGGACATTTCTTAAAATGATTCCTGCTGATTTTACTGCAACCTGTGATCGTATTTTGCCAGCAAGAACTTCAGATGTTAAATCAGCTGAGAACACCATAAGTGTCCCATTATTTTTCTGATCTCACCGAGTGTGAACCGGCAGCCAGCACTCAAGAGTGGCTTTAAAACTGAATTTGCTTTTTCAAAGAGTGCAAACTTAACTGAAGGCTAGTGGTTACAGTGCTGCTGGGAGCCCATTGTACATTCATATATTCAAATGTATGCCAGCAGGCAGTTCGGGTGGGCATACACATCCACTGCAAATACATTCACCACGCTGTTTAGATCAGCTACTCAGCTGAAAACGTCATCTTGGAAGAAACTAGCTGCAGATAAAAACATGTTTGCCCTTTGAGACTCACATACTCTGTACATTATTCTTTCGTCAATCCCTTTAACCCTTGTTCTGGTTAAACCACAGGCAGTACATTGAAAATCCTCTACTTTCTGATCAGTTGTTAGTCGGACCAGGGGTAGCCATCGATCTTCTAAGTGGATGGGCGTTGGGTTTGGTTGTCATTGCTTTCTCAGAAGAGACTGATTCTTGTGGTTCCCTGGTTTCTGCAATTTTTTACACATTTTTTCCAGACTTTTTTCCGTTATATATGACTTGTAGCACTTGTTACAAAGACAAAATATTTGATCCTCTTCACCCTTCAGTTCCAATCTTTTATGAACTTCGTCTTACCATATTTCTGCAGTATCTCAAACTCTCTTTTTTCAGCCGCAGTTGATGCTAGCTTTTCTTTCGGATTAGTTTGGCATATGACACATTTTTCCTTGTTGAAGGAGTCCTCAGATTTTGTAGTTAGCAATACTCTGTCAGGTGGTAAAGATCCTTTGCTTCCCAGTCTTGGCTGCTCCCGCGAAGGAGTAGAGGTGCGGGGGGTGGGGGGGAGGGGTGGAGGGGGGGGAGTGATGGGGGAGGAGAAAAATGAATTAAAAAAATCACTTACCTGTCGGCTGGCCGCCCCAGAACATGCAGAGTGTGCATGAATTTTTGGTTGCCTCCAGAGGGCCGGCCAAACATTCATGCGTACTTAGGAGGGTGCCACCACTCCTCCACCCTGCGCAGCCTAGCTCGACCCCACATAACTGCTCCAATACAGAAAAATAAAATAATGATAACATTGCGTTATTATCATTTTAGTTTTCCTTTTTTGCCGTGCTAAAAGGCAGTGGGGTGATGCTCGTCTGCCTTAGCAGAGGAGCTGCCCCTGCTGCTACCACCTGCTTTGCTCATGTTTAGGAATTTGAATCAACAGAAAGCCTGAAACAAAATCAATATTAAAATAAATTACCAAAATGATGGCTAAAACACATCATTACAGAGCCACCTTTTTAGGTCTCGGCCCAGAGACGCGTGAAGCGCGTTCTCGGCAGAGAACTATTGTAATCGTTTCAGCCGGCAAAGGAGACAAGAGCTGGGCACGCGCCCAGCATTTTCAATGGGAGAGGAGTGACAAGAGCTGGCCACGCGCGTATTCAGTCGCGCACACGGCGCCAGCGTCTCCCCGTGCGCCGATGACTGCTCTCTAACTGTCCGGCTTCACGGAAGGCAGCATGCTTGTTTTTTCCTCCCACCCTTTCACTACCAGGTCGTCCCCCCCCCTCGCCGTACTTGACTGGCTGTTTGTTTATTTATTTGGACACCGGGAGACCGAAGCAGAGGCCGTCACCCCTTGCCGACAGAAGCAGCCGTCCTTTCCTCCGAGGAGCGAGCGGCCGCTGGCCCCCGGATCCTCCCCGTCCCCTTCATTGTACCCAGGGAATGCTTCTCCGGACCCCTTCCGCCTCCCCCACCCCCGGGGCTGGCGTGCAGTGATGGCAGCGATGTGGGCCCTTTTGTTCAGGGTTTGACAGGCTAGCCGGAGACGGCGTATAAAAACAGGTTTTCTTTTTGTTCTTTGCTGTTGATACCAGCTTTTTTATTATGGTGTTAATTGTACGTTTATTTGTGCTCCAAGCACGGCATAGCAATCACACGCGATGTTGATCATCCCGCAGAGACTTGAACCTGGTTAATACATAATAAATGCAGTTGTTTTGCACTTATTTTCTGAGTTTTGTTATAAAGTGCGGCACACTGTGCTTGACTTGAACCCGGTTAGTACACAATAAATGCCCGTGTTTTGTACTTATTTTCTCAGTTTTGTTATAAAGCGTGGCACACCATAATTGATCTTTATTTATTTGTTCTTCCTTGCATTCACACAAAGTGTTGAGCATCCTGCAGAGATTCGAACCCGGTGCTCCAGTTTAAAAGTCGGCCACGTAGCCGTTACGCCACCTCCAAATTGATGGGTCTAAACTAGCAGCCATCTTAATGTTCTGCCACTCCGTGCTGTGACGTTAATGCGTCCATGGAGACACCGGTGTACATCCACATGCAGCGCGAGACCCAGGAAGCAAAAGTGTAGACACTGAAGAGTTCCAACGCTGCTGCTTCAAGTATCCGGCCTCTGAATGGCAAAGTCCTGGAGTCCATTCTGGTAACTGCTGAACTACAGCGTGTAATCACACAAGTAGTGACATGATTCGTTTGGAAGAGGCACATGCTTGGCTGATGCAAACACTTACGCTGCAGGCAAGACTAGTGTGTGTCTTAGTTCTTAGACGTTTCCGGAGTCTAGGAGAGGGCAGTTGATATATAGGAAGGAGGGTGGCTGCATCCTCTGGCTCCGCCAGAGTCCATTCATTCTCCAGGGCGCAGCTTGCTTGCCTGCCCTATGCCACAGTAAGCAACAGATGAGCCTTCAACACTGTGACCCGAATGGAAGCTGTCCTTGGCAGGCTTTCTCAGGGTGTACTACGGCAGGGTGTCGAACCGTCTGCATTTAATCTCTGGTGCCCCTGCATCTATGGGGCCCCAGCCTGGGTGCTGAACTGAGCTGCTCGACCATGCTCTTCAAGGTGCTCACACCCTGCAGCAGCAGCTCGCAAAATTCTGACGTGGCCAATCGAGAGAAACTGAATACATTGTTTCTGCTCTTCTTGTCATCATGCTTTTAAGAATAAACTCAGACACCTACTTTCTATCCATGCAGTGCCCTGTCTCTCCAACGCTAAGCCCTGAATATACATCGTTTCTGTCACCCTGTTCCCTCATGCTAGCGTGCGGTGCTTGCCAGGGTAAGATTAAGCAGTGTTCCTTTACCTTTTAATGTGTAATTCCTATGTTGATGCCATGCGAGCCCTGCTTTGTGTGTATGACTTTTATGCATTACTAGTTTTTCTTTCTCAATTACAGAGAAAAAAGCCACTGTTTGCCTGTCTTTGTTGCTATTTCCCTCACGTTTCTCGTTTTGTGTTTCGCACTCTGTTGCCCTGTTTGTGTTTTTCTGGGTGTAAGAAGTGTGTGTGTGTGTTTGTGTCTGTATGTGTCTGGCGGCAGCGCCACATAAATACGATCATAAGGCCGGCACTCTAATGACAGCGACAGATGGAGCAAACGTGGGAGACTTCATTCGGAGCACTGAAACAGACTGAGAGAGAGGGACAAGTGAGGACTAAGGTGAGGGAGGAAGGGAGGAGAGAATAGGGAAGGCAGGAGGGAGTGCAATGCCAATAGCTCTCCCTTTAATAATGCAGAGACCATTGCATTGTAAATGCTTGTTAACATTGTGAAGGGTTGCTCTGAGAAGTTATTTTCTGTCTCTACAAGACTACTTCACCCCCAAAACTGATGTTTTGACACCAAAATGAAGTATGTAGGTCTCATGGTTCCTGAAATATTGCATAATTACTGCAACACATCCTCCATTTTAAAAGCTGTCATCCCAAAAAATTTGGCCCAGATTAGCAAAGTCTACCCAAGCTAAATTACTTGTCTAATGATCCAAAAAACACAATTCATAAAACACAATTCAGAATGAAAATTTCTGGACAGTTGTTTTACGGAGGTATATTAAGGGGCCAAGACTACTGGCTGCCTCTCGACTCGCAGCCAGGCACATTCCACATAGGCACATGCACTATTGCACATGTGGAAAATCATATTTCATTTTTTTAATGTAAGAACCTCAGGCTAAGGGCTGACCTAGCACCAGCTCTGGCCTGCAGTTATCAGGGGTCTCAAAAGACCACTCACTTGTGGTATTTTGAGACCCTTCAAACAGTGTCGCATTTTCCAAGCAAAAACAGTTTTGTAAGGCACCAGTACTCTATTTACCGGGGCTGCTTGTCAATCACTACACAGAGCAGTAACACCATTTTCCAAGTTCTCACACGGTGAAGGGGAAAGGGTGCCTGTGAGTGATCTTGTGATGGTGAAAGGTCCCCGTCATTGCTGCTCCTTTAAGCACTGTAAAATGAAAGTTGAGGAAATGTTTTAAAATAAGCGTTTTACACGCACCTTCACAATGAACTTGCAGGTGAGGCCACCCAGTGAAAACACCAGAGTTCAGTGGAGATGCACAGATGTCCTTAATAATGGTTTGCTTACAGCTTAACGCCTCAACATTCATTGCAAGGTTGTCGTTTTTTTAAGAATGGATTAATAATTTCTGGGTCAGGTTGATTGTTCCTTTTCTCAATGCTTCCTTGTACCTTGGTGTACTCTGGAGGGGGAATACTCATCTTGCTACTCGCCTAGTAAGGGTTCTCTATTTTAATGATGAGAATATAATTCTATGACAGCCTAAAGGCTACGATATAAATGTGGTGCGCACACCAAAGTGTGATTATGTGTGGATTTTTTTTAAACACACGACGTAAAGTACATTTATGTGATTTCCATAGTGTGCCAGCCTACCAATATTTTGGTGCCTCTCTGAGCTTTGTGTTATTGTATCCAGATAAATAAGGCAGGAACTGATATACACCTTAAGTCAAACAGGACTTTTGGCTTTGTCAGTGATTGTTACCTGGGAAAAAAAAATGAGTGACAACAAATGTGTTGTAAAAAATAAAATGTCTTCTAAAATGATCAAATTGTGTTTTACATTTTATTAAGGCCTTTGGGGTGGATAGTGGTCTTCAAAGTGCCTCATTCACTCTGTATGACACCCTTTTCGATCCGCATCTCGTTCATCTACAGGTCTAACTTCATCTATTTCCTATTCAGCACCCTCTTTTCACACT
Organism: Lissotriton helveticus; assembly: GCF_964261635.1. Classification (NCBI taxonomy): domain Eukaryota; kingdom Metazoa; phylum Chordata; class Amphibia; order Caudata; family Salamandridae; genus Lissotriton; species Lissotriton helveticus. The sequence continues at coordinate 868,233,156 of NC_136068.1, read as the reverse complement.
CTTTCCTATTCAGCATCCTCTTTTCACACTCGTGTGAATAACTATCCTTGTAACTAACTCTCTCTCTCCCTCTCCCCCCTCCCTCCCTCGAACCCTCCCTTCCTCCGTCCTGTAAGCGCTACATTAGCTTATATCTTTGCCATGTTAATATTTTGGCAACTGTATACTTCCTTCTCATACATTTTCACAGAAACATAATTGCAGCTGGAATGCTTGACCATTGCTCTGTGTTCTCTGCAACAATGCCATGGTTTGGATGAGCATGTATTCTGAAACACCTTTCTGACCCATTGACAGGCACTGTGAGAAACTTTCGCTGCTTTCAGACTCAACTTGACAGCTGTCAATCGTGGACAGTTATAAACATCTGGAGGCGACTCAGTTCAAAGTATGCGCTATACAAGAATAATATGCTGCACAAACAAGTACAAAAAAGCAGTTTTAGAGTTTCCTTTATAAATGCTTATAAGAACAGTATTTTGTCTATTTATCACAGAAACTGTGCTGAAAATTGCACCTATAGGCACCATTTTTTAAGAACATTTCTGGGGGTGAGCCCCCTTCGAATCGCCTCAGAAATGTTAGGCTCGCTCGGCTCACCCATGCATAAATTACGCCTCACCGCTTTCAAATTCCACAAGTCACCACAGCCCTGAAGAATGTACGCCCTGAACTCATGATTGTATGTTTTTTGTGTTTGTATTCAGAGAGCATAAAAGCTGTTTGTAGAGAACAACAAATATAGAAGATCCTACACATTAAAAGGAAAAGGAAGGGTTGAATTCAAGTTATTGACTTAAAAGATCTGTCTTGAAAATGTGGATCTTCAAGTTCTTACTAAATACCATGAGAGACAGGGTAAACTTCAGTTCTTTGACTAAGAGCTTCACAATTTCATAGCATTTCTGGAGACGGCCTAGTTGGCATTTTTTGTTCTGTTTCTGTCTTGGTAGTCCAGTGTCGGATAAGTACTGCACTTTACGATATATTTCTTGTGTATCATAGTGAAGTGAAGCTATCTGTCACACCTTGGGATTGGGCACCTTTTATTTTATTATTCTGTGCAGAACATGTTTACCTGGGTCTGCTGTTGTGCTATTGACTGCCTTGGCGTTAGAGCACAGTTTGTCCCAATACCCGGCAACGCATGTTACTGCCTATCTTTTCAAACGCCTTTTTTGGCATATTTCCACCTGCAGACAATCTTTCTGAAAAAAGTTCTGCACAATGCATCAGACATATATTTTTTTTTTATCTTTGTATTTATGTTTCACTACTAAGAACAAGAAGCACAGGACCTAAGCAACATCTTTAGCCAACAAACGTCCTGTACTGGTGCTAGGGTCAGACGACACCTTGTAATTAAGTATTAGCAAATCCAATAGTTATGTTTTTTGTGCAGACTGGCTCCGTCAAACCTATTTTATTTGCCAATGGTTGTGCTCAGTAGCACTGGGGAGTGAGCAAGCACAAAAAAAGGGAAAAGGTATCTTATAAAAAAAAGTAACATCCAACATACAAACACGTAAAGGAAAAACTGTGAAACTAAAATACTCCTGTGGCCTGAACAAGGATGTGACTGACAATGTTTCAGGCCAATAGCTGAAGCTTCTGGTGCCGACGGTGAAGGAGTCTCACCCGTAGACCATTTAATATTCTCTAGGATACACCGTTTGCTATGAATGGAGCAAGCACCATACACTTCAAATCTGAAGCAGCTTGTACTTAAAGTTTGTGTTCTGATATTTTTGGCTACTATGTAGTCCAACAGAGAGCTGAATCATTTAGCTCTGAGTTATGAAGTTTGGCCAGGGTGGTAATACACTATGAAAGGCATTTATTTCAGATCTGATTTAAAAAGTGAATGAAAAAATTGTGCTAGCCGATGGTGAAATCTTTTTCATTTATCTTTAGTAGCGCCTTTCGCAGTTTCTGCTAATTTTAATGATGAAATGCGGAGCAGAAGACACATTGTGGTGCTCCTTTTAAAGGTTTTATGGTCATTACTTTGTAGTTTCAGTGTTTTCCCCTCTACTAACTCGTTTTGAGTAATTGGAAATATCTGCTTCTTTGCAGCAAGAATTATGAAGTAGAACAGTACCGGAGTGTTAACTTGGCAGCTGGATTTTGGACCTTTACTTGATTTTCTAGGTGGGTTGCCAAATGCCCTTACCTCCTCTATCGAGTTTTGATTTACTCTGTTATTTAGCTTACGAGCAGGGAGTTGATTATCATGTTTCTTCATAGCTCATTGATAGGCAGAATGAAGGTATGGTTATATTGTTGGCACGTTTTAAGTTTTAGCATTACCAGGTTGTTTTTGGGGCCACCCAACCGATTCACCATGGCAACCATTTACCAGAAAAGACAAAATAAAACACATGCAGTCATGTGATGCACAAAGCTTTTTTTGGTGGCATTCATGGGTATTTACAGACCAACATATCCATTGATATGTTCCAGACCTATTAAGAGGTACAAGTTTGTTGTGTAAGTGGCACTCATTTAAAAGCTCGCCCTCATTAAAAATCGCCCCTTATTTACAAGCTCGCCCTCATTTATAAGCTCGCCCTCCATACACTAATCTTTGAACAGTTCTTGTTGTACATTTCGAACGTGTTAACTGTAGACTGCAAATCTGCTCCCAAGGGGCAATCCAGTAATTGCAGAATAGTATTCCTAAGTATGCCAACCGGCAAATTGGCCTTTAAAAGTATCTCACTTAATCATAACCAAGGGTAAAGGCCTTTCGCGGTCTTACTTTGCCTGCTGATGTATTCAGTGCATAACTAGGCGAACAGAATAGAAAATAATCTCTCAAGACCTCAGGGATAGAGGGTTCAGAGTTGGAAAGGAGCACTATGAGATGACTTAAGCTGCACCTCCTTAGTCATTATTCCTGATTTTAATGCCTCTGACTTTGTGGGCTTGGGAAATGTCACTGGTTAGTGTCCTAATGACCAGGGCCGGACTGAGAACCAAAACCGGCCCTGGCAAAGTGCTCAGCCGGCCCCCTGGGGTTGCGACCAAGCTCTTTGCCGGGGCCGGTTTTCGGCCGATTTTGTTACAGGGCCGAATTTGCAGCTATGCTGCAAAAACGGCCCTGTAACAAAACGGCCCCCAGGGTCCAAGAACGGCCCCCACCCTTGCGGCGCACCGGGGGATTGCCCAGTGCCCGCAACTGCCAGTCCGGGCCTGCTAATGACGGGATGAAAGAGCTGTAGTGGAGACAGTGGGATACCCCTTTATGAAAGTTGGAAATATGAGGAGGTGAGACCATTCACAACAACTGACACCTGATGGGAATATCAGTGAATTCATGAACAACCTAAAGTCGTCTGAATCCTGCACTGAAAAGTCTAGGCGACTTTGCAAATTACGTTTGGTAGCATCTAGGTGAACTGCAGTCCGTAGTGGAACAACCTTAACCTCATGCGCGCTAAGCGTTTTACCGCCGTGCGCTGAGTTTTTCTAAAACCCGCGGTTCATGACGAGCTCAGCTCGTCATGAGCGTACAAGAGTCATGAGCGTCGAAGGGGTTAACACTTCAGGAAGAGGAGAAAGAATGAATGTCTTATCACCTAATGATTTATCTTCAACAAAGCCCGCCTAACTTGGGGCCACCATTCTAGGAGTTACTTTTGCAAGTCCATTGCCAGGTATTGTGGAGCATTCTGTCTAATCTCCATTGAGTAACGAAATAAGCCTGTATTTTGCAGCGAACTTCTGGTTCCTTATGTGGTTTGGGCCAGGCAATGAAAATGACCTCTGTAAGACACCCTCCAACATATGTTGGGCTCTGGTGGCATATGCCAATTAACGTAATTGAAGAGCCAAAAAAATGAATGAGGGTGTGGTTTCTGCCTTCCTTAAGCCTGATTATAGTGTCTTCAGTTTCCTTACGGTTGATTAAAACTTAAAGGGATATTTGGTAAGTGTAAAGCTATATGGTCTGCACCCAAATTCAAAGTTGGCACAAAGTTCTGCTACTAAGTCAGGATCCATGGTTGGGTTTATTTTTCGATTTTAGGAAATGGAATAGCAAGCATTCCTCCTTAGTCACCTCATACAGCCCTTGACGTTTATATTACAAAGCCCAAGCACGAACTGTATTAGAAAATAACTTACTATATACAAATTGTATTCTTTAGCTTAGTGAGACTGTCATTGAATTCTGATAATTTAGTTCTGATTTCTTTCTCTGTGAGCTGATGTACCATTCACAGTGTTCATAATGAAGGACTTAAGGCTGAATTAATAATTGCTTAGTAAATTCAGATAAAAGGATGCAGTATTTCAAAATATTTTCAATACTTCCGCTAATGTACTAGACCTTGTGTGTTCGAGTTAAATGCCAGGTATACAGCAGCTTGGTCAGAAACGAACTTTGGAAATTAGTTGAGGCCGCAAGGCACCATCCTTGTCACATTGAAAGTTGTAGGGGTGGGGCCTTTACTGCAGGACCGGGATCTTCACCACACTACTGCAAAGTTGGTACTCATCAGAGGTTTTCCTCGCGATAGCGCCTGACATGCTATGCACGACAAGCTGACGACCTCTTAAGTTCTAATGGGAGAGATACTACATCGAACATTTCAGAATCCTTGTCTCGGCAAAGACCTCTGAGAATCCCAGAAGGTTCTTTGATATATAAAGGTTTAGACTGTGCATGGCCATTAACAACATTAGCAGAATCAGTGTAAAATATTCACATGCTTTCTCTTCTGTCCACTTATAGGTTGCTATCTGAATGTTACGCAGTCCCCTCACTGCTGTTACTAACACCTTGACTGATTACGATTTAGTTGTCAAAGATATAGCTACAAAAATATGTATTATGTAAAACTGACCAAACTAGGAGAATTGGTGATTTATAAATAATGTTCTCTTTCTGAAGCGCCATGGTATGTGCGATTTAAATCATTGCATACTTTCCAGTACAAATATCCTACCGTAAATAATGTGTGCACCTATATTAAGGCACTTAATCAAAATAGTAGTGTGTATTGAAAACAATGGCAACTGAACCCTCTATTTTTTTTAATCTTCGCATACTTGCCCAAGTTCCTTGTTGTAAGGTAGCCTCATTACACAAGGCGCAGTTAAAACAAACTTTTACGATTGTGTCTGAAGGAAGCGCCACATTATAGCGATGGTACAAGTAGAGGGTAAGGCCTTAGATAAATGTACCAGCGAGCTAGTAGGTGCCCTGATGCCACCGTCCTGTCACAAGACTGTTACGTTGGTACCATTTGAGAACCCTGCTTGTGCTGTGAACACTTAAGATGTGTTCCTTTACCCCTATTCCACTGCAGGATTTGAAACGGACCCATTCTAGGATTTGATTGAGGCTTCGTTCCATTTGCCTTTTACATTTTAGTATCTCAGTGCACTCCTTAAGGTTGAGCATAGGAGAGCCCAAGAAGGTGTAGTTGTGTGTGCTTGGTTGGAACCTGTATCCTCCCATGTGATCGTGTGCATGCTATGATTTGAAGCCAGTTCCGTTCGGTGTTTCATTCTAGGATCTTGTTCTTCTGTGCAGTTCACTTCTGGCAGCTACATTCACTCCTTGAGACTGAGAGCTGGAGAATGTTATCATTGGTCTTTATTTATTTACATTCTTTGGGGGTAAAACCAGCACCACCAAACGCTGTGGTTGCTTTCTGATAGTTACATTTTTCCAGCAGTCACTGTTCTATCTACTGCTATATTCGTAGTATTCTGGGTTTTTGATCCAAGATGTCTACTGTCCTGCAGCCTCCTTGTATATAGGCATCCTTAGTTGCAACACATCCTGACGCAATGGCTTCAACTATGTCCATGGGCTCAGTTGTCTCGCAACCCTCATTTTATTCCTCAAGACAGACCTGCTTTTCTTGCTCCTCTTGTACCCTGCCTGCCTGCAGCCTATATCCTTCTATACTGGATTTCTCGGGTTAGTTTCCTGATTCTTCCTTAAGGCCTGCAGCATCCTTGCATTCTTTGATTTGGCAGTAAACCCATTGTTTCTTGAACCTCTGCTGTGTATTGGTGTCTTCTAGTTTCGTTCTAAGATAGTAACTCTGTTCCAGAGTACCCTACTCTGTCAGTTCTGGCACATGCTGTGGACAGCAAGGCATTACATGTCGCAGTGTTTGGTGGGTACAGGCTGCTCTTGATAGATCATCAGTCTTGCTGCTTTAGTGTTCTAGATCCATGTTCCTTCTCATTATCCGCGTTCTGCTTTACGTGACCCTTTTTTCAAATCTTGATTATTGTTATGATTCAGAAGTGGGCAGGTATCTCTGCCAAGGCTTCAGAAGTATGAGGGTGGATGGAAGATGTATAGGAGTGTTAAACATGGATTGGTCATGTCCTTTCAGGTATCTAATGAACTGTGTTGGAGTGGGGGAGGGGAGGAGAGGGGTGGTGTGTGTGTGTGTGTGTGTGTGTGTGTGTGTGTGTGTGTGTGAGATACGTGTCTGATATATGTGTGTGTGAGATATGTCTGTGATGTGTGTGTGTGATATGTGTGAGGGATGCCTAAAGGAGTAATCGGGAAGAAAATATGTAGCGTTCTAGCTGTAGGTGTGCTGGAACACAGATTGAAGGTACATCGTTTGTTAATATTTGAGCGCTAAGTGAAGTTGTCAGCTGGTGGTGATATTCCGTCTATTCACCAGTTTTCAGGTAGGATTGCATTGTTGCAAGCTGAATAAAACAGCACTGTATTGAACTCTTGTAGCGACATCCTGGTAAAGGTCCCTTAGGGAGTGAACTCTTGTTAGTCTCTCTGTTGATCGAGCAGAACAGTTGGCCTTTCTGGCAGATCTCCCTGGGGCATCTCTCATTAGGAGATGGTTGCAAGAGTAGGAACACCTTGTTTGTTGATCAGTTGGTTGGAGTTATTCCATGTATTTTGTATTCTTATTCCAAATGACAGTAACCTTTGCTGCTTGCAAAATTACCTTCTGAATATTCTAAATATTGCCTTTTTTCAGAATGTCATGTGCTTGTACTAATGCTTATTGGAAGGCAGGTCTGCGCTGTGGTTAATATTCTGAAAACCACACAAGAAAAGCTGACCAGAATACAGTAAATATGTGTTTAAAAGTGGCTGCAGTACATTTTGAATACAGGATGTGACTGTTCGCTGCTTTAGACTGTAAACTATTCTAATGATGCTGCGACTTTTGCATCCCAGCTGGATGTATCACATGTTCTTGCTAGTTCAGAGGTTGTGACCATTGCAGTGCATGCCCAGTGACGCACCCATGCACTCATTGGGTTTAACGGATCATATATTCAATTATGTTATGCAGTCGCCTTCTTGGAATGAGAGTTCTTTCAGTCCTGAACCCAAGGAGATGGAGAAGCTGTTTCTTTGTATCCTATTCTGGTTTAGTGTGAGGCTACAATATATGCAGCCCGTATTGAGTGGTCTTGTGTTTGTCTAATAGGTTTACTTGTTTGTTCTGACCAGCATGAGACAGCCATTTCCGTCGGGGATGACAGTGCCCCAGTGAGCAGTCACAGTGACTGATTTTCAGTGCAGGCCATTCCCTTCGAAGGATAGCTCCCACTCACCTTGGGGGTACCAGCAGCAAAACCCTGGATCACCATCCGCATGCCTTTCTCTGGTGTCCTCTGTCATTAGGGAGCCAAAATAATGAGACCTCCTCTCTGCTTGCAAGAGTGGTGATCCCTGTACTCGCCTGCCTAAAGGCCTGCTTCCAAGTCATCCCTCTGCCGCTCACTGGCGACCGCCCCATGTGTTTCCTGCTAATCCTTTCCTGCCTGTGATTCAGAAATCCCCCCAGTCGACCTTCACTGCTTAGCAAGTTCTCTAGCGCTGAGTATGGCCAAGCAAAGCACCTCTCCCCCTCTTTCTACAGTTTTAAGAGACCCACAGAATGAGCGCATTTCTTGGTGCTGAAAACCTTTTTGTGGTTCTCCTTGTCAACAACATTAGGTCTCTTTTTTTCGGGAACTCCTCGGTCAGACAGTGGCCCTCAAAGGTGCATTTAAATATGCTGGGACTGCAGTTCATGATCTAATTTACAGCATGTGGTGAGCACATGTGGCAGTCTGCTATGTTAGCCTTTGTATCATAGCAGTAGCCAGCTTTAATCTTCAGTCATAGGAGTCTTGGCTGCCCTCCGGCAGATTCAGGACCAAAGTCAAGCCTTGGAACAGTCTTTCCTCTAGTATGGTGCATAAAGGATGTACTTGAATTCACAAGTGGACAATAATACTTGGTTTGCAGTACCATTTAACATTTAGCAACAGCAGCCGTGGCCGGTGTAGGTAAGACAATGGGGCAGTGAGGCCGGTGGGCGGGATTTCGAGAGACGATAACGAGGGGAAATTATTTGATTTTCCCCTTGTGGTCGTCTCTCGAAATCCCGAGGCCCCACCGCTCACCTTCCGCAGCTGACCAACTGTGGTAGTTTGGGTCAGCCCAACAAAATTGTTCAAGTGCTTGAAAGTGTGGGAGGATCAAGTGAATTCAAGTTCATCCTCCTTTGGGTTCAGTTCCTAGATAACACATATGTAGTATTGTTCTCAGTGTCTCTGAATCGATGGTGTTGGCATTTGACCGCTATTGCCACCAAGGAATTCATAATCTCTGGTATTTGCTCCGAGATATTCCTCCAACCATTCAGGGACCGGTGCTGTCCGCCGCTCTCCCAGAGTGGACCTCGTGGAGTGGTGACAAGCTGTCAGTGCATCCGTTTTGTTCAGGTGATAGCAGAGGCCATGCCGCAGTCTTTGCCAATGTGCTGTTGTTTTTGCAGGCTCACCTGTGCATGCAACCTTTGGCAAAGGTGAAAAACTTTGTAGCTTTTTCAAATTGAAAACCTGTTCACGGTCACTCTCGCGGCATTTATAAGTTCCTTTCCACCAATGGGTTTTGTTGAAATTCTGATTTTTCTGCGCCTTAGCTAACATTGTTGCTATCGGTAGATAATAGCGAACCAAGGTGATCTGGAGGTAAAAAGGAGTGGTATGTTTAGGTTTGGTAGTAGTTTTCAGCATAAAAGTTGTTATAAGTTTGTAGTGTTTCCTAGGCACGCGTCCTCTAGATTTCATATTTGCTGATATAGTGGATAATAAGACAGAACTTCCTGCTCCACTTTTATTTCATTTCCTGTCTAATTTTCTGTTTCAAAAGATCGAAGATTATTCCCAAAATTGATAATACACTGTGTACGAAACGCACGTACACAAAAGAATGAAAAATATGAGAAATGGAAAGAGATTGAGATGTGTATTTCATATCCAGCAGAAGTTTAAACTTTAAAAGTTTTTTTATCTATACTACTATTATAAAGAGAGAACACAAACCTTTGAGCCAGGTAAACTCGAAAAGTACACCACCAATCAAAACACCCAAGACATCTTTGAAAACCTCAGGGCAAGTAGAAGGACATAGGCTATTAAAAATAAAAAATATACGTTGTTTAAAAAATGTCGAAATATAAATAAAGTAGTCCCTTGCAAGTAGCGCCGGCCGCGACGTCTGCGTGATGACATCATTTGCGTTTGCGCTCCCTGGCAACACTTCCGGAAATGGCGCCGAAGATCGCGACCTGCTGGGAGGACTGCCGTGGCCCTGCTTGCTGCTGGGCGAAGTGGTGGCCTGTGCGGGCGGGGCGCCTGGAGAGTGGCGGCCTGTGCGGGCGGGGCGCCTGGAGCGGGACCGGCGGCTGAGGTAAGGATCAGGCTCTCCGTGACACGGGCGGGAGGGGGCCTGGGCGGGAGGGTGCCGGGGCGGGAGGGGGCAGGAGGGGGCCAGGGGCGGGAGTGCACGCAAGCCTCAAATGCTGCCCCCAGCCCCTTTCTGCCCCAGGCAACGCTGGGGCGGGCTGCTAGTATTTTTATAAATGAACGCGCATTCTCGATTTATTAACAACAGAAAACAAATGTGAAGAAGCCTGACTGAAAGAGCCATTGATATCCATGGTTACATTAGCATCGTCTTGAAACTAGTGCTAGCGAAATGGGACTTAAAGAACGAATTGAAGCCAACACCATTCAGTCATCCTATCTTAAATATGGAAATAATGGAAACTATATAGAATGCGTTGATTGCATTGTGTCGGAGAAAAGGTACATCTTTGACAATGCTTTGGTTGCCTCAAACCACTCGATCTCTTGAGGATTGAGGATAAAGTCGGACTTAGAAGAACAAACATTGTCACAGTCTCAAAAATGGTGCCCTCACATGACAACCCTGAGGAGTGCGAGAGAGATTGAGAGCTGTTATTTTTGCAGGCTCACCTGTGTATACTGAGCAGATCTACTGAGGTAAAGATAAACATTCAAGATCGGGTTTACAGGGGAAAAAAAATCCACAAAATCTAAAGCAGTGTAATTCTTTAGCAAAAACAGTTTCCCTATAAATGGAACTTTGGCAAAGGTGACAAACCTTTTTGTTTTTTCAAATTGCAGACCCTGTATGGTCACTTTGGCGGTTTCTTCCACCTATGGTTTTTGTTTAAATTCTGATTTCTCTGCACCTAGCAATTTCTTTATTTAACCGCATGCGTGCGGCATGATTCCCCCCCGTACGCTGGATTTTGCGAAAGCGCACTTTACATGACGAGCTGGGCTCGTCATGAGCGTGCGAGGAGGCTACCTCATGACGAGCCCAGCTCGTCATGAGCGTCGAAGGGGTTAACATTGTTGCTATTGTTAGATATTAACGAACTGACGTGATCTAGAGGCAAAAATGAATTGTGGGTGTAGGTTTAGGAGTAGTGGTTAGCATGATCCTCTCACAGCATGGCTCTCATCTTATAGTGTGGAGTACAGAAATAGTTCAGCTCAAAGAAGGTTCAATTTAAATTTCTTGTTTTGCCCCTTGTACCTCTTACCCCTGAGACATGATTTGGAAATAGGTCTGAGAAACAGGGTATGTCGCCAAGGCACATCATTTACAATTACACCGCCTCTTGCATTGCAAATGTCGACCTGCACTTGTTTGTGTGCACACACACACTTATGCAGAACCAAAACAGTAATTTGTAATTGATGTGCATTACATACATTTAAAATTGGTGGAATATAATGGAAGCGAAATACAGTTGTTGACGCCAGCGATTCACATACAGATCTACCTAAAGTAGCAAATAGGATGAAATTTTATTAGTTGGAGACAACTCGGGAGTTTGCAATAGCAATCCACGTTAAATCAGTGGGTTTAATGGGTTAGCAGTTGGCTCATTTCAGGGAAAATGGCACCAGACCTATTGTCCGGATTTCAATTCAAATTATTAACAGCTCTATAACTTCCAGGGAGTGGAATGGGTAAAATGCAGTTGCTAATAGAGTAATTGGACTTTCAGCCGTGGTTCGCAAGCATGCAGTTATGAATTTGGCATCAGAGGGTGTTAGAAACCAGGACATTTAGGAACCTCGCTGAGCAGTGGGTCTTCAAAGAGGTGAACTCGAATCCTAGGACAGCATGGAATTTCTCTCATAGCTATATAATGCACAAGTGGTTTTGTAGGCCTAAAACAACAAAACAGATTAGCTGTCAGCTGAACATGTATTTAATGCAAATGCAGTATATGTTATCTATGCTACACTAAATAGTCGAGCTAGCTTATTTTCTTCCTGATGTACATGCATGTTATATCTGCTAAAATTCTCCAACTGTAATGGACATGATAGCATAGTTATTTCCCTTCATCCACTCTGAGTGCAAGGATATACAGTTGTTCGTTTTTAATGCAAGAAACCAAGCTATCCTGAAATAATAAAGTGAGTAAAAAATACTAATGCAACATAAATGGGCATATACAAATGTTGTCCCATTGACACACTTATTTGCACCGATATAGCTTCAAAAGGCCACTTTGCATGACTGTCACTAGATCGGTCTCAAAGAGGCGAGATTGTGTGAATGTGTGCTTTCGGCAAAATTCTTTTGAGAATCGAATATGAATGGGCTGTACTGAGTGGTGATTTAGGATGGAGAGAAGAGGCGAGAAGAGAGACCTACATGAGAAATGAAGGCCTAATGTAATAGGCTGGTTCTCAAAACTCCTTGGAAACATGCTACACTGGCAAAGCTCTCCGTTGGGGTCCAAGGTTCTCTAAAGTATGTTCACTAAACTCTACAATTTCTCTCTGTTATTCCCTTCTATCTTGGTTTTGACTGACCGGTTTTTCACTGTTGCACTGGAGGTTCTCCATATTTCAAAGGTATATTATTGTTAATGTTCTCTTGTTTTTGGTGCCCGGTGGAGCTTTCAGAGAAAGTGTTTTATTACTCCTTCAGGATTAGACAATGCTACTTCGTTCTGCATCCTCTGAAGTTTTAGGATGGGGATAATATTGCAGTGCATGTGATGGATGTTGAGGGATTCTGTGCTTCTTGTTCAGTTGGTGTTCTAATTTAGCTCTTTGCATTTTGTGACTTTGCATTTGGCTAATGTGTGCTCTGCTGGTTGCGTTCAGACCTTGTCCTATTTTCTTTGCCTTTCTTTTAATGCAGCATACGGCTCGGGGGCTGGCTGGTTGGGTGGAAATCTGATGTCCGATTCATTTGTCTCTGATCAACTATAGGTTATCAGGTTTATGGTGGCAGAACATTTTTGACCACACTAGATTGGGTTTCAGGGGTGGCAAGTAGAATTTCAGTGTCTGGAATTGTTAACAGAATAAGACTGGACACGGCTTTCAAGCTGTGACATTCAGACCATATCCCCAAAGAAGTACTTTGTCTGAACATTTTATAGATCTGGTACAACTTGTTTAGGTCAAGGCAGAAATGGTTTCCAGTTACAGTTGCTGTGCCGTGGGGGCTTCCTTTCCTTTGTGCTCATGTATTGTTAATTCTTACCAGTTTTGATTTTTCAGATTTCCAGGAATATGTGGCTCCATAAGTATTAAATCTATTGCCATAGTTGGGAGAATATCTAGGTAAAAGATTATCTTGATGGGAATACAGGAAAGCCTGGAGATTGATTGGCTTTCTAGTATAATATTTGCTAGAGAAATAACTTACTTGAGAGCAAATGAGAGGTATTTTTCTTTTTTTTTTATAGCGTTACTTTCCCTCTTCCCCCCCACCATCCACCGTGTACGGTAAGGGGTGGTCAATCAGAATGATTTGTATACTGTAGTTTGAGTAGCAGTATGTTTGCCATCGCTGTAAATGGTACCTATAGATGTACATACTCCATTGCCCTTTTACTCAGAATGTTAAGAATTGGTAATTGTTCACCTTGCATATATGGTCCCAAGATAATGAATGGTGATGGTCAATAAGAAGAAATATGGCAATTAACATCAGTGAATACCTGAAGCAGAGGATAACATGGGTTTTGGGTGATTCCATAAATTTACGCTCACTGTGTACAGGCAGCCACGCCCACTCTCCCTGCCCACTTTCTGTTCCTTCTCGATGGGGTGAAGCTTAACAGGAGTTTGGTAGATGTGATTCAGAAGGCGTCCAAAAGCAAGACCCCACAAATATATATGGACGCATGTCGGAAACGTGAAAAAAATAGGTTCCTTTTGAGTGGCTTCTGGTATTGTTTTCTGGGTAATTGGCCGGGCTATTGGTACTGGTGTATTCATGTACATTGTTGCCGTAGTTAGATATCGTAAGGGAACGTTGTGAGTTGACAAAAAAAGTGAAGGTTTTAAAGGACAGTCTTGTTTACATGTTTTATGGATTATCTTCAGCACACCTAACTTTCAAGACCTTTTTGAAGTTTTATTTGCAGAGAGGAGATACACAGCTCCAAACTTGACCACAGTCTGCTCCAGATCGTTGCCATAGTGCGTTGTTGAGTCTCCCGTCACTCTTAGGGTGGTAGAAGGACGTTGCTCTGCCACGTCCCCAAACAAATGTAAAGAAACGAGTAGGACATGGGTAGATGGTTGTACACTCAAACATTCCTGTTCTGGACCACATTCCTGTGACATGGCTGCATGCAGCTTGGTCCTGCCACGCTATTCTGCATCTCAAAGGATGAAGGAAGAGAAAAGGAGAATCAGTATACAGGTGTATTAATCTGCAGATCACCACCAGCTGTAAAGAAATATTTCCCCTGCAAGAGACTAAACACTTTCCAAGTGAAGGACCCAGAGGTAGCAGTTCGGCTGCCATTGTCGCTTTGTACCACTACACTTAGAAATAAGACTTAAACGTATTTGTTATGGCCCATTAAAAGAACAAAGCTGTGTTGAGCAATGTGTGTGCTTCAAGCGTCTACCCAAATAGACTGATGTAATCAATTCAGGATGATCAATGCAAATTATTGCATATTTAAGAAGTGATAGAAAAATGATAACCTCAGCTCTACATCAGGTAACCCAATTAGTAAACATAAACACACACGCATTGTTGTTCAGTTTGAAATCTGTATAAAGCCATCTTATTTTCAGCCTTTTGGTTGTAACTTATTAACACATGTTCACAACCAAATGGTTATGCATGGGTGCTGCAAATTCATTTTAATGTTGTTCTTGCTGATAGTTTCTTGTTTTCAAAGGGTTAAGGAAATACCCAGAGCTGGCTCATTAAATCAAATGCCTTCTCTTTGGTAAGAGGTGTAAATTACCGTACACATATCATTTACAGAATGCCGGGGATATTTTTCCAGGTTAATCAGATATTACCTTTCTCTCAATTCCTTAGTAAATGTTTGATGTTGAATGCCAACTAACCAAAGGTATGAACTATGTTAATTATTGCTTCCGTTTAGCCATAACTGAAGGCGTACATTGCTTACCCATGTGAATGTGCTGTTGGGACCTTTACTACAATAGAACACAGAACTTAAATTATGCATAATGTGTCATTCCTAGTGATCACTCTTTTTCTCTCTCTCTCTCTCTCTCTCTCTCAAAGACACACACGCATACCTATCCCTATCTTATCTGTATCCCTCCAATCACCCGGCAGCGGCAGTGTAGCCTGTATCTAGGGACTTTAACCTGCGATGGAATGTGAGGCTGGGGTTAAAGTCTCCAGAAAAACATATCACTTACATTCCGACGGATGAAAGTCCCTGAAAAAGCCCAATGCACGATTTGTGAGGGAGGAGGTGTGCGCAGGCAAGTATGGAGCAGAATCCCACCCCTCTCTTCCCATAAACCCTTACTCTTATTCCCCCACCTCTCTCTGGCCCCCCTCAAAATGCCCATTAATCTGTAATGTCGCAGATCAGATCACTGGCTTTAGTGTGACTCCTTTCCAAGCGTTTTTGACCACCGAGCAAGACCACCGGCAAGGGAAAAAGTTGTTAAAGGGCTATTAAAAAGTGCGCTCGAAAAACAAACTCTGTGGTTATGTGCACCAACCTGGTAAAGATTTTAATTCAGTAAATGGGGTCGTGCAAATATTCGCACATGGTCACCCACTTTTTATCTTGTGTGTTCTAAGCAAACGTCCAGACACATATCATAGCCTGAAAAAAGGGGCTTTGTGAATTAAAACCTCTTCAAAGCGGGGACAACCTAGCAGCATAAATTTAAGTCTGGGAGCATCAGGTGCTGAGAATGGATCTCACACCAAGAATAGGCCTCACTAAGGTGCCAAACTTGGGCAACATATCTTGTGTATAACTGATAGTGTTTGGATTTTTTTCATTGGGTGAGGGCACCCACGTAGTCTCTGATGCACCCTTAACTCACAAGTTCCCAGGTGTAACTTTAAAAACACTTATTGTGGGCTTGCATCGTAATTTAACTATAAAACATGATCTCTTTAGAGCTGCAAAACATAGACCGATGGTTCATACAGTTCTCAAACCCGAACCAACAACCCCTGCCAGTAAGATACACCCCAAGAAACTTCAGTCAAAGAGAAAAACACTGTATTTTCCTTGTGCAAGAACCAAAGGGATACAGGCTCCAAGTGCAGATTCACTCCGCAATGGATCTAGCTCATCTTCGGCCCTTCCCCAATGTTGATCGCAAGGTAGGCTTCTTAGGCTCAGATCAAGCGCACTGTTTAACAAATCCTCACGGCTCCAGGGCAGACTCAGTAGTTTTCATCCAAGCAGGCTTTAGGCAGGTGAGGACTGCTGTTTGTCTACAAATCAAGTAGCTCCTCTCCTCTTTGGTAGACCACAGCTTAGATCCTTCTGCAGGATTTCGCCAGATCCCAGACATAATTCCAGTCCAAATGGGCACAATTACTGCCAAACTCCTAGCTAGAGCTTCTTTCAAAGCCCAGTCAAATAAAAGAAACAGCCACATGCATCTCAAGAGGACCATCGATGGGAAGAGAAGACAATAGCAAGTTTTTCTATGTTCAAAACCCATAACTGAGAGGTTTTTTAGTGTGGAGCACATTTTTGTGCTTTTTTTCCACAATGAAAATGGAATATGCAGAAACTAAATGATTGCAGCAATATATATCGCAGGAGAGACTGACCAATCTTCTGAGTGGGATCTCTCCTCCACCACCACATCTCTTCCTTCAGGATAAAAGGCAAGCTGCAGTTAGACTACGGATTGTTTTTATAAATAGGACCAGTCTAGACGTTATAAGAAAGGGTTAACAATGTTTTCAGGCTGGTCTGGGGCATGGATGCAGAGGCAGTCAAACCTGTTCTAGCAACCCCTTTGCTCTGTGCCTTAGCAGCACCCAGAAGCAGATTCCTCCAATCTTTCCGGACATACAGTGGGGCATTCAGGGAATGATGGAGTACATAGTAGATCATCCGATACATAAGGACATTTCGATTGGCCTCTCAATCTTGTGCTTTTCCTTTCTCGCTGAACATCAGTTACTCAACGTATGGAAATGGAAAGTATCTAACATCCAAATGCAGTCATGCTAGAAAGGGCATGGCACATTGGTAATTTGCCACCATTGTAATGATGGAAAGAATTTCAGCGCCTGTACTGCCCACCACATACAATTGTCTCCATCCCTGGAACTCATTATAATGATGGTGTCCATAGTAAAATATCAGCTTCAGCGTCTCCTCCAGAAATGAACAGGTGCAGTGCAGGGCGCCCATTTATAACATCCAATCATACTGAGCTTGTTGCTAACCCATTTTGGTGTAGTATATCCATGTTTCGCGCATCCCGCTTCGGAGACAGGGCTGTACATCGTTGTGATGAGAGCAGTGCTAAAGAATGCCAGGGTCGTAATGGATGGGAGCTGAAAAAGACAGTGAAATGTTGTGTTCTACCAGATCAGAGCAAACAAAGGAGATGATGGACAGAGCGCTGAAACTTTTCAATCACCCCCAGTCACAGATCTGGGTTAAGTCCATCATCGTTCTTTAGCTCACTTCACCACCCCATTTCAGAACCAGCTATATGCAAATCAGTCTTGACCCTGTGCCTCATGGGAACAGTCCAGCCCGAACTGCTAAGCCTGATCTTTCTTGGACCGGAAACAAGCATCCAGGGACCGGTTTCTTGGTAACACCCCTCATGAGCCAGACTAGCTTGAATCCAGTGGCAAAGTGAACAAGGGACCCATGTCTGGGCATAACCTTTCAACTTAGGGTGAAAAAAGCAAACACAAGGAGATGATGGACGGAGCGCTGAAATGTTTCAGACACTCACCCCCGTCATAGATCTGGTTTGAATCCGTCATCGTTCTCCCAAATAGCCCTTCCTACCATACCAGTTTCTTGTTAGGAAGGGCCTACTTCAGCATGGTTGAATGGCTTGTGCATTGAGCACGTATGTCGCTGCACAGATTTAACCCTTTCATGCTCAGCTTTTTCAGCATAATCAGGGGCGTACCTTGGTCAGTAAGACTGGGGGTGGGAGCTTCAGATTTTGCGACAATTATTCTGGCATATCATGTTAATTATTATATGAGAAGTAGCACATGGGGGGGGGGGTTTAAGAGCCAATGGAAAGGGAACGGTGTGCAGATTGTGAGGGGTATTTAAAACACCCACGTTTTAAGACCTTTAAAGCAGAAGAGCGTGTGTGTGTTTTTGTCTAAGTGAGTATTTAAAAATCCCAGGTGAAATCCGACTGTTTCATTAGTGCACCAAAATGAAAGCTCCTGTACCCAACTGTTTACTAAATAATACATTTATTAGGGGGGTGTAACACCCCAAACACCCCCACCCCCGAAGCTATGCCTTGATCATATTACTTCTGATGCGATCGCGAGAGTGTGTGACTAGTGTTAGTCAGTAATTAGTCCCACATGTAGTTCAAGGCAAGCCCTCAAGTGAAGGTGGAAAGACACACCCAGACAGCCAATATCATTAGGTGAGAGATGAATACTCCACTGTGCTGAACCTAGGAGTGATTGACAAAGTCTGAATACTTGAAGGAGAATATCAACGGTTGAAAGTTGAGGATCCAAAAAGCCCACTCTAGTATATTGTCTGTAATAACTCTGATTAAAAAACACTACAGAGATTACTGATGAAAACTGTTATGAAATGCCCTACCTCTGTATTGTGTGAGAACTCTACTGAACTGATTGACAAGAAAAGAAACATGTGGGCCAGGTGCCATGGGAAGGAAGTACACCATTCCGAAACCTTTGTTATTCCAGTAAAAATGTATCACACCATAAGGAGTTTGAATTTGTAGACTAGCATACACCACGATTAGCTTTCCATTCCGTAGCAGACCATCCACTTCTTTGTCACAGCGGAGGTGTTGGGAGTCAAACTGAGAAACTACCCAGGACTCATGGACATACCGGAAAGCTCAGTCGCTTTTAACCAGTCCACGAAGTGGGAGGGATCGGAGGGGCACGCAGTGACCATACTTTATTAATTTTAGAAAAATAGTTCACCTACTTTTTGTGACATGAAAACAGTTCCAGCATGGTTGATTCCGAGAGCAGAAATGCTTCATCAGAAGTGTGAGACAGGGAGTCTCCTGTCCTTTGAAACTGAGAAAGGCGCAGACCGCTAAACAAGCCTTCTTGCCAAGGTGCCTGCTTCCCTGAAAGAAATGTAAATATGTACTGTGCAACTGGTCAATCTGCAAATGTAGAGGGTGCTTGGTAGCTGGTATTGGCTTTAATTGATGTAATCACTTGAAGCTTCCTGATGACACACATGCATTCTTTTTAAGACGTACTGTAAGAGAGGTACTGGTTAAGCTGTTAAGTGTGTGCTTTTAAAATACAGCTACCTGATGACACACATTTATTCTTTTTGAGGGGTATTGTAAGGGAGCTACCAGCTAAGCTGTGAAGCATGTGCTTTTAAAAGACAATTATTAAAAATGTGCAGTGTACAGTCTAAAATCTATCTTTTGCAAACACTTTATCTTAAACCTGTTTGCGCGTTTTGTAGCAGCTTATCTTCTGTGTGTAATGCAAGTATAAAATAATGGCTGTACATGTTCACAGTGCTTTCTGTCACATACTGGGACCTCGTAACACTAAAGATGTACAAGTCCCTATTCCCCACTACACCAACCAGGAGTCAGTTCTGTGGCTCTCAGGTGCAGTGCATTAACCACTAGAGGTGTTTTAAGGGATGATAAGTGCATTTCCCCTGATTAACATAACTTGTATTTAATTCTCATTTAATCTGTGCGTTATTTTATATGTAGTTAACTTAAGGTGAAACAAAAGCGAATCAAGTTTCAGAATATATTTTGAATGCACTTCGAGCACTGCTTGGAACCCCAGCAGTGGGGCAGCGGTGCTCCTCCGAGCAGCAGCTGTCTCTCTCCTCTGCGCAGCGGTCTCTCTGAGCAGCAGCCTCCTCTCGCGCCCGCCTGTCTGCCGCAGGTAATCATTAGTTCGCTTATCAGCTCTGAGGAGGGGAGCGATCCCGGGCCAGGTAGCCGCTGCTGTGTGGTTAGTCAGGAGAGCAGAGGTCCACGCGCTGTGGAATGCGGCAGGTTGCTCCGGTTTCCAGGATACGCCGGGGGAGGAATGTAAACAGGAGTCCAGTGCCGCATACTTGGAATTTCACCTCTGCAGTGGAAGAGCCGGAGTCCGCAGGCCCGACCTTGGCCCCACTCTCAACCTTATCAAGATGGAAAGGGACCACTGTGTAGTGTATTCTGCATAGCACGTCATGGGACTCTTATTGCCTTGCTTGCTTTGCTGCTTTGGGGCTTCCACAGTTTACGAAACAATGGCAAAGTCAATTGGTCTGGTGTTGGGTCCCTCCATTTGTCTTTGTCAATGCTTTTGTCATGGTTAAAAGTGTATTGATTTGGGAATCGCCAGCCACGTGACAATATGTAAAAAAATGAATTGGCCAAAAAGTAAAAAATGTTGCACTGGTCTAAAAAGGCACTCCTTCTATAGCACTCCCTGGTACAGAAGGGAGCTGTGTGCAGGCGTGCCCATTGTAAAAAATAAAGCGCAGTGAGTAACTTATTGTTATTGTCCGATGCCAGTGTTTAATTTGAGCCGGTGCTTGGTGTGCTGTAGTGGGTGGAAGGAAAATGTGAATGACACAAAAGCAGACTATAGGATGAAGAGGGTTGCCTGAATGTCACTTTAAGTATATTATATATTACTTTAGCAAAATTAAAGTTTTTGGCAAACTTCAGAACTACAAAGTGTCAGCAGACCCACCAGTCATCCTCCGTCATTGTTGCGTATGCGTAGACATAATTCGGCTGACCACTTGCACGCAGGGCTTTAAGAGGGATGAAAAAACTGGGGGTCTCTCAAAGGGGCGTGGCTGGTGTAATTAAGTGCGTGGCTTAAAAACACAAGCTAAAAAATTGTGTTTAGCATAATGTGCCGTATTTTGCTGCTCCGTTATTCCAGATATATATGTATAATACAACAAGTAACAACACACTTACAACAAGCTAGGACTGTTGGCTTTGTCAATGGTTGTTAGTTGCATAAGATAAACTGTGGATTCGTTGTGTTTAATCTTGAACATACTTCCGTTCTAAAATGAAGAGACTGTGAAAGTACTATAATAACCAGGCTCTTTGAAGTTACATCAGACAGTGAAGGGTGGCACTGCTGGAGATGTTTTTTTGAAATCACCTAGAGTGAGGGCAAAAATGGAGAGAGCGATAGGGACCCGCTTTTATATTAAAAAAAAAAAAGCCCGGGCTCGTCACTTACACCTCTACGGAGGTCCAAACTTCTTTCCTTTTACATCACAAAACAAGACTGATATTAAAACATTTTCCGGTGCAGCCTTTTTCTCTGACTCTAACCTGTGTCTCTGCCACACCGATGAGCCCAAGCTGGGCAACAAAATGCCTGTGGTTGATGGATGCCTCTGAGAGATGTCTGAGTTTGGCTGATTTATGTAGACCATGCCGTTTAGAAATATTCATTTCCTGGTTCCTGCTAAGAACAATGGGTTAAAAGTTCCTCCATTCATTTGGAGGCCTAATGCCTGGTTTACTCTGAACACAAGTCCTCGATAATGTTTCTTCTGCCACAACTTCGAGTGTTTTCTTGGTTTTTTTTGTCCGTTCAGTGTTATGTTGAAATAGTTTAACATGACTTATTCTGTCCCATTGAAAGCTGAAACAATTCAAGTAAAATTGACCCTATTGGTAGTCAAAATGTCATGGATGTAGCTGTAGTGAAATGTACAACTTATCAGTGACTCACATTCGAAAATCAATTAGTCATTTAAATTATAAAGCTTCAGTAGCCACGCCCTTAAGCCATGTGGTGCTACCTCGTAGCACCCGAAGTAAGAAATAATACAATCAATTATTAAAGCAAGCATGGGCAAAGCCAAAAGGCCAGGCTTTATATGCCAAGGCATGTAAAACACAAGCCTTCATAAATGTTGTTTCCATGTGTTGCATGTAGAAATGCTGTTTATCACATTAGCATTGGCCCTATTTTCCAGTGCTGGGTAAAATGTAGCCCAAAATAATTTTGTATAGATTGTACTTAGGAGTTGAATAATTGAATGTGACAAACAGGATGAGGATTGCGTACACTTTTCCAAATACAAATAGTCCTACACACTTTCCAAGGGAAGCACTTCCTGTAAGGCGGCATGATACACCAAGTAGCCAGTCGTCTGAGGTGAGAGAGAATTAAATCAATGGATGTAGCCAAAGCCCACTATGTATACCTTAAAAAATGGAGACAATGCATCATGCACACAGTCGTGCTGACAAACTACTCAAAGATAGGCAGCAACAGCATTGATGATGAACCAGGCACTGGATCAATCCAATGACATTATGGATTAAATCTATGGGAGTGAGTCTGCTAGGTCCAAAACATATTTCTGGATGCGACTGAGGGATGGCTACTAAGTGAAAACACCAGCTATTCCAAAGACGTATTTAGACCAATTTTCATGTGCAGTAGTACACCTCCCGCGATCAGAGACTAAAATGTGCCCCTTCAAAGCTAAATTTAGGACTTCTGGGGTCGCATGCTCATTTCATTTGACTTTAGTTACAAGTGTGATGTGTAGCCTTTTCAGGTCTTGCCTGGCGGTGCAGCGCGCATGCGCTGGTCGCTCTCAGAGGGCTTTTTGGAATCAATATACTTTTAGAAGCTGAGTTTCGGCTCCGCCCGTAATTTCTATTGGTGTCCGTCACTGATTATGCTAAACGGTGTGTTCTGATTGTAACGGAGGCTTTTTAGTCCCTCCTGGTTACCACCCTGTCCACATTTGGCCCCGCCCACCTGGACTGGATCTTTTACTTGCTGCGTGACACGGTGGGATTTATAATTACTGTCGTCACTTTTTTTTAACATTACTTGCGTGTGGGCTGTGCATCTACTATTGGGTTACGTTTCACAAATAATGTTTTCTTTCTAACTATAACTTTTATGTGGGTTTGGCGTAACTATTGTGTTGCGTTTACCTTGTACAAATTATTCCTATAAACTTGGGACTTGTGCCGATCTGTACGCAGAGAAGTCAAGGACACACACGCAGCTTGTTTAAATCGCGAACCTCTTTTTTTGTGTAGTTGAAAGAGGACCGCGCTTGTTTATTTAATTATTTAGCAGTGCGATTTGCTGTTTTTCGAGCCAGCTGCAGTGCCCGCTGCATGTACAGATACAGAGAAAGGTGTTTTGAAGTCCATATCTGCGCTTGTTTATTTAATTATTTAGTCGTGCGATTTGCTTTCACCGCGCTTGTTTTTTTCGGCATTGCCAATGACGACCGCTTTTTTTCTAGCCAGCTGCAGTGCTCGCTGCATGTACAGAGAAAGGCATTTTGAAGCCTGTATCCATGCTTGTTTATTTAAAGTAAATATCTGTTTTTACTCCAGTGAAGGTGCATGCTTAAAATCCATTTAAATATCAGTATTTGCTCCAGTGGCTGTGTGTATACAACCCTTTAAAATACTAGTTTTTACTACAGTGAAAGTGTGCATATAAAACCCCTTTTAAATATCACTATTCACCCAGTGACTGCATGTGTATAGTATAAACCCCTTTAAAATGCCAGCTTTACTCCTGTGACTAGATGACTCGTGTTGTGGTGTAAGAAGCTGTTTTATTTGAATTTTGGGATGGATACATTAAGCATGATTTGCAGAGGAGAGAGTGGCGTTAAATGCGGGATATATATATATATATATATATATATATATATATATATATATATATATACAGTTTGAAATCAGAGAGTATGTGCAGTAACTTGAGATCAAGGAGGTGTCCATGTGCTGCACGAGAGGTGCACGTCAGGGCAATTTAAAACTCGCGAGGAAGCTGGGTGCTCGCATTTGCCATGTGTGATCTGCCCCCGAACTCGGGCAGCGAGGGACAGGCTCTCAGCGGGTGGCATTTCGACCTATCTTTATAGAGTCCCTTCACTGCTCAGCCTCCAGGTGTAGTAGCGGCATCACAGCCGCAGCAGCGCAGGGGGAGGGAGGAAGTAGGCGCCGTAACTTAATGACGTGCTGGGGTCTTGAACGCAAGTTGTTTATTCTGCAGATCAGCCCCCAGGAGTGTAAATCCCAGGTGTCCGCTTTCCCTCTATTTCTCCTCAAATCTCGAAGTTTGAACTTTGTGAACCCTCTATATGCAAACAGCCATTTCAGAGGGAAGTGCACTCCCCTACAACTGTAGGGGTGGTGAGGCATGCGGGAAGTTATGCGGCACTCCTGTTTAAGGTAAGCCCTGTTTAGTGTGAAGCCCTTCAGTACATGTATCCCTTTCCGTCCCGCCCACTGACATACAATGGCCGCCTCTTCAGCACGACCCTCTCAGGGACGAACAGCCCCGCTCCTGAAAACTGTGCACACCACAGGGAGCATGGAAGGCCCGAGGCATTCACCCTCTGAGAGCAAGGGGCCGGATTACAGGCGCAGCAGCTCAGCCATAGGTTCAGCAGCCCCGTTTGAGTGCAAAATCCCTGAACGGAATACTGCACTCATTCGGCAGTAGCCTGCTAAACAGCGGGTGCGTGTTTTGTGTGCAAGTGTGGAAGGGGATGCGTACATCCGAGGGTATGGGAACGCACACTATATATACAGAGGTGGGTGTGGCTGGTATGCGTGATGCACTAGGCTCCTACATATGTAAACAGGGTGCACGCGGCGTGTACAGGCTCCAAAATGATGTAATGACGTGTACAGAGGCAGGTTGCACATTGTGTACAGACCGAGGCAGGTGTCGTGCACCTGTTATGCACAGAGAGATGTATGTATGCTAAACATTAAGTGTATAGTTGTAAACATGAGGCATGCAGTGGGTGCACACACTATGTAAAGATGTAGGTAGGTCGAGCACTCACTCTGTATAGAGTAGGCGCGGTGCATGCAGCGTGCACAGTGCTTAATTTGTAAAAGCAATAAGTGTCAGGGCCCTCGTGAGAAGGCCACTGCAAATTGCACCACCTATTGCCCCTGCCAGCGCTGCCAATAAAAGCACCAGCTCAACTGTGTGTAGAGCAGCTGCTGTTTGTGAGTTTTATTGATCACTCCTTTTTAGGTTTCGCTGGAGGGCGGAACTCTTAGCTCCGCCTCCAGAGAAATCTCTTGATTTCCAGTAAGGAGAATGGAATACGCCCCCCTGTCCCATTGGCTAGCTCCATAAATGGAGGCTAGCCATTGGAACAGAGATCTGTCCGTCAAGGCCGGACCAGATTCGGGGGCGTTCCTGAGATTTTTTCCCAGGGCGGAGTTACGTTTTTGCCCGTTCCCTCCCCTTTCACTGAAAGTCTGTCCATTCCGCCCCCTCCGTGTGCCTTTCCGCCCCCCCCTCGCTGTCCTGTGCACGTTTCCCGCCGTCCGTGTCCTCTCCCGCCCCCTCCCGCCGTCCGTGTCCTCTCCCGCCCCCTCCCGCCGTCCGTGTCCTCTCCCGCCCCCTCCCGCCGTCCGTGTCCTCTCCCGCCCCCTCCCGCCGTCCGTGTCCACTCCCGCCCCCTCCCGCCGTCCGTGTCCACTCCCGCCCCCTCCCGCCGTCCGTGTCCACTCCCGCCCCCTCCCGCCCCCTCCCGCCGTCCGTGTCCTCTCCCGCCCCCTGTGTCCTCGTAGGTGCTTGTTCTTTCTGGTTCTGTTTCCTCTTCATGTTCCGATCAAACACATTGAGAACACCGTCTGCCCGGGAAGTGAGATCTCGTACTTGGGTGATTATAGGTGTGCTGTAGTGGGTGCAAACATTGCGAGAAGGCGGCAAGTAAGGGTGTGTGGTATTGGCTGCTTCAGTTGTTGTCAGATGTTCATTGGCTGTGTGCACTCCACGCCTTCCTTCCGCCAGTAGGCGGCCATCAACAAAACATGTGCTTGGGAATGGGATATTAACGCTACATACTGGCTGACAGTCTAGCGAGAAACCTGCGATTAGACCCGAGTCAAGCCCTTCAGTCAGAAAGAGACAGCGTGAGAGCCTTGGGGTGGTAGAAAAGCACGTGAAGGAACTGTATTCTGGTGTGTATACGATACAAAGGTAGGCTCAGGCTAACTGTACTTTGATTCATCCAAGCAGCACCAGTTGCCCGAGAACCATTCGATCTTTTACTGTCATCGTGAGTAGTAATTTATGTACTTTTCTGCTGCACTTCGCTCTTTCTCCCTCGGCTTCACTTTTTGCTTCTCGGCTCGATCAGAGGCTGTGCTCCTCATCTATGTAATTTTCCTCTATGATAGCGTCTGTTGGGGGTCTCGCCCCTCCCCGTCCCTTGCAGCGTTTCGCATCCAGTGCATTGTAAATGAAGTAAAGTTCCCTGGCGAAACAGACAGAAGCAGACGATCTACGTATTAGGCTTATCGACCAAGCTGCGTACTTTCCCATGCATTTTCAGTGTTTACGTTTGTGTTAACGATTATCGGAACTGCATTTTCACGGTTGTTTAAAAATCCATTTAATGTTGGGAAAATATGCAGGATACAAATGTATAAAGGAAGATACATACATTGGGGGAGCTGTCATGTTGTTTTCGTACTTACATGGAATGTTTAGGGTGCCCACCTACCTAGTAGTTTACTAGCCGGACCTGGATTTTCATTGTATTGTATTGTTTTGTAATTGCATTTATATAGCTCTTACCCTGACGAGGTGTCAAAGGCGAAACCGTTGCATTGTAAATGCTTGTTCTTCCATTGAGACTCCTATCTATCCTCCTAACGCTATTCTTTAAACTACTACACATATAACCATTCGAACAACATAAAGGCACAACATATCACATACAGACACTCAATAAGATATAGCTAAAATACAATCCCATTAGCAAAGCAAATGGCTTTAACTTAAAAAAAAAAAGGCAGGGCCTATTGCATTTCCAAAGCTTGTTATTATACTGTAATGGGTCTATTCTGGGACAGTGCTCTCTATCACAATGAGTGCACTGACAACTCACACCTGCCTTGGGACAGTGCATTAGTGAAAGGTGGATCAGCTAACTCCGCCAGTCCGACTGGAGTGAACCTGGCATCCTTGCTGTCACCAAACATGAGTACGTCTTGACTAGATGAGTATGCCCTGCAAATGATGCATCAACGTCCCAACTTATTCCTAAACTACGTAATTTGATTTGTTGTGGGCAAATAATCCTTTCTTGACCGACTGCTCAAATTCTTTATTAAGGAGATGGAGCTGGGACCCTTTTTGTCTAACCAATCTTTACTTTGTTTAGTTGGAGACAAGGCATACCTTTAGTGGGGTTTTTTCATTAATATAAGGCATGTGAAAAGGAAGATGGAGAAGCTGTTAATGTCCAATTTTTGCTTAATGTTCATTGGGCTAGGGTCCATAGAGCAGACAAAAATTATAGTTTGATATTTTTAAATCTTAGGTGAGGGATCAAGTTTCAGTAAACAAGTCTGACTGTCCTACTGTGCATTCTACCTGTAATGTAAAATTGTCTGGAGGAACATTAAGAAGTATTCTAGTGATACATGTGGGGACGCGCGCTGGCAGTGTGGCTGGTGTGTTTTGCTGATACGGCCTGATAATTTTAACTTTGCGCTTGCACAATTTTAGTTCATTTATGTTTTTACTAATATTGCTGCTAATTCTACACTTACTCTGCACTCTTGCTCTCAGCCATTCGCCCCAGTCCACCGCAAGACTAGCTCGTTTGCGTGGAGGGAGTTTGGTTCTACTTCTGGCCACGAGGGAAGTTGACGCTCTAGTGGCACAACCCCCTCAACATAACCGGATGCTCCATTCGCTGCGCAGCAGACGCACGCTGACAGTATGGCTGGTGTGTTTTGCTGATACTGCCTGATAATTTTAACTTTGCGCTTGCACAATTTTAGTTCATTTGTGTTTTTACTAATGTTGCTGCTAATTCGACACTTACCCTGCACTCTTGCTCTCGGTCATTCCTCTCCGGTCCACAGCGAGACTAGCTCATTTGCATGGCAGGAGTTTGGTCCTACTTCCAGCTAAGAGGGAGGTTGGCGCTCTAGTGGCACAACCCCCTCTACATAACCGGATGCTCCACTCGCTGTGCAGCGGGCGCACCAAAGGCAAGCCCGTCTGAGCCCGTCTGCGCCCTGAGCTCGCCAGGGACCCTGTTCAATTCGCCTCAAATCATGGTCCCATATTGGGTTTGGCATATTCTTGCAAAGAGTTGTTGGAGTTGAGACCTAATCCCTTCTCTACCAGTTGGACTGATACTTGGCCGACCCTTGAGGGCCCTTTCTCATGTCTAACTTGCCGGTTCCAGAGTACTCCTGCCGATATGGTGCCGTTTTATACGGGCTCCTTGTTGTGCCTCTGTCAATACCCACTCCTCTACCCCTCATTTTGTCACATCCAGCTGTAACAACATAGGCAACCCCCCAATCAACACAGGCAAAGCCCCTAACAACTTCTAGATGGGGAGGAGAAGTCTGCTATGTAATATTAGATGCTTGCCCAAGCATTCTGCCGAGGTTTGGGATCTTTTCTCCTCTGTGCAGCCTGAGCTTGGGTTCCTGACCGAAACATGGCTAAAGCCCCACTCGTCCCTTCCATCGCCCTAGCCTTGCCTGAGTGTTATAGGCTCATTTGGATGGACAGACAATTAATGGTAGGGGGTGGAATTGCAATAGCATATAGAGATAGTATCAAAGTTACCGCATTAGAACAACAATATAACGCTACCATGGAAGTTCTGGTCTTCCGAATAGATTTTTCGTCCCAATTAAGTTGGAAGGGGGCCTTAGTCTATAGACCTCCTGGCTCTCTAACCCAATTTTCATTACAACTCACTGAATTAATTGCCCCCCATGTGATCTCGAGCACTAACTTTCTATTGCTGGGTGATTTTTACATCCACAGCGAGTGCACCTCTAATGCTGATGCACTGACACACTTGGCAGACTTAGCCCTCTTAGAATTATCCAAGCTCAGCAAAGACCCCACGCATACAGCAGGCCACACATTGGATATTATTTTTCCAACTCCGCCAATGTTTTCTGTGAGTCCCCGCAACAACTATTACGGTCATGAACCAAGGAAGACAAATAGACCTAACCCTGTCATCTATCACTACGGCAGTCAATGGAAGAGAGTTACCCCAGAGGGCTTTCAAGCTTCCTTTGTAGGGCCTTGGACCACAGCATCGGATAACCTAGAGGATGCCCATGCCAAATACAATCTGGCTGTCTCTATTGCCATCGACCAGCTGTCACCACTGAAATCACTCTCCAATAACTCCAAACATCCTCAGACTGCCTGCTACTTTCCTCAACTTCGAGCTCAGAAGCAACTCTGTAGGAAACACGAAAAAAGATGGCGCGACACCCATGAAGAGAAAGACAGAGACCGGTTTTTGGCTACTTTGTCTGATTACCATGGAAAAATTAAGGCGGCACTTAAAGCCCACATTGCACTTCAATTGGATCAGGCTCAAAATTATCCTAAAGTTTTATATCACATTCTCCAGTCCTCTACCAACCCCAAGGCCTGTGAGAATCCAGTGGCTCCTACACAAACACTTTGCAACGACTTAGTAAAGAAAATAGAGCCCATTCATGATAAAATAGTCCTGCCAGGGAGCCAATCTCCAAATATTATACCGTCTGTTCAGCCAGCACAGACAACATCCCAGTTACTTGAAAGTTTCCCTCCGGTGACACTGGCAGAGGTAGAAACACTGATTTGCACTGTTATATCAGGTTCCCCCCTTGATACCATCCCGGGAAGGATCACCACCACTCTTGCCTGTCAGCTGTCCTCCCCTATCGAGTGTCTTCTCAATCTCTCTCTCAGAGAGGGTCACGTTCCATTAGAATGGAAAGCAGCACTGGTCATGCCTATCCGCAAGAACATCAAGGCCCCGCTGACCGAGCTCTCTAATCTCCTATCCATCTCGCTCCTTCCTTTCCTGAGCAAGTTACTGGAGAAGCATATAAATAAACATCTCTCCAACCATGTCGAGCTGACTGGTAGCTTAGACCCTTCCCAGTCAGGCTTCACGCCCAAATACAGCACAGAATCAGCCCTACTAGCGGTCACAGATAACATTAGGATGACCCTAGACACGGGCCAATAAATGATTCTGGTGCTGTTGGACCTATCCGCCGCATTCATCACTGTTTCACATCAGATACTGCTCAGAAGACCGAAGGAGATCAGACTTAGAGACTCGGCTCTTCAGTGGTTGATGAGCTTTCTATTTTCCCGCTCGCAGACCATCAATCTTGGCCCGTATCGTTCAACGCCCATAGAACTGACCAAGGGAGTGCCCCAGGGCTCTTGCTTGAGCCCGACCCTGTTCATTATCTACGTGGCTCCCTTGGCCAACCTTCTAAGGATGTGTGGGTTTATTCCCATCTCCTACGCCGACGATACACAGCTGCTCTTTCCGTTCGATAAATTTACTCCATCAGTACAGTCGCCTTTTCTTCAGGCATAAGAACTATCTCACACTGGATGAGGAGCAACTTCCTCCAATGCAATGTGGGGAAGACTGAGATTATGCTCTTCGGAGAGGCCCCAATACTATGGACTCCTAAATGTTGGCCAGCGGATCTGGGTACCCCCCCCTGCTCCGAAAACCTGTGTTAAGAATCTAGGCGTTCGCCTGGAACAGGCCCTTACTTTGAAGGAGCATGCTGCTCCGACAGCTGCTTCCTGCTTCCATACGCTGGGTCTGTTGTGCTGAGTCTTCCCATTGCTCCCCGACTCTACTCGGAAGACACTGACCCAGGCACTTATTTTTCGCCGTCTGGACTACTGCGATGGCCTGTTGGTCTCTGCTAATGAGTCCGCTCTTAGCAGACTGCAGGTAGTCCAGAATACGGCAGCTCGTTTGATCCTTAATGCCCCTTCCAGGTCAGCCTCCTGTCCCCTGCTCTATCAGCTCCACTGGCTCCCTATACGAGAACGGGTGAAGTTTAAAGTCTGCTGCAACCTACATAAGGCTCTGTTCAACCTCGGTCCCACTTACCTTTCCCACAAATTCATACCTTATATGCCTCCGAGGTCACTTCACCCAGGATCCAAGTCTTTACTTGAGGTTCCCAGAATCAGGAAGGCCAGATTGGGCGGGAAGTCCCTGTTCTATCTGGGCCTTCGCTATTGGAATGAGCTTCCACTATATCTGAGACAATGTTCGGATCAGCTTCAATTCAGGAAGCAGCTTAAGACTACTCTCTTTTGCTTCTGATTCTCAGCAGATAGTCCTCTACACGCCGCCCGTCCAAGCGCAGAGATACCCCTTCGGGGGTCGATTTTGGCGCTATACAAATAAATAAATAAATATGTAATTGGGACATTGCTTTATAATACATTTTTGAGGAGCCGTGGGTCATCTGGCACCCTATTTATCCACCCTGTTCTGCCACCCTGTTCTGCCTAGTATTTAAAACTAGAAAATGAGGAAATAAAATTAGGTTCTAGACAGAATAGTGTGAATACTGTCATACTGTCTTACTTAAAGCTTTGTTTTATGTTTATGAATGTGTAATACTCTTCTGCTGAAAATCAAATGATTGTATACTGCCTACATGGAAGCTTATCTTTTGTAAGCTCTACTAGATCGTGAACCTTTTTAGGTTAAACATAGTAGGCAATGCATGTGGTGCCTGTTGCAAGGCATATTCGGGCTTACCAATAATATAGGGTGGTATGGAGCCAAACAATCACCTACCATTGGTTAACTTTCCTTATCACCCTTATTTTCCTACTTCTTTTACATGCTCAAGCTTGTCAATCTTGTGTTGGTCCCTTCCATGGACCATTGCTTCTATACCATCACTTTGAGTGGCTAGCATCTGTGCTTACATTGCTTGCTTTCCAAGCACTACTTTTTATTTTGTGTTGAGCACTCCATGAGAGTACATGTGTTTTCCAGCAGTTTCCCTCATGTCGTTGTCTCCGCCTATGTTGCTCTCTGTCTTTGGCATTGTGAAGCGTCTGTTAAAGAAACCCAGCTTTAATTAATTGTGGGTTTCTAACGCGCTAGAATCGACTCCTGAAGGAGTATCTCTGCGCTATAGACCGCTGGGGAACCAGTCCTGGTTTTCCTTGTGAGATGGTCCCTACTGGGTATCTCCAAGGTGAAACCAGGCATCCCCGGCGTATGTGTGGGCCGTTGTGGAGATGAGGCAAGCTAATGCCCAGAGTTGCCGGGTGGGATCCCTAGTTAGAGTAGGCACCGAGGCGAGAATTATCGAGTCCGCTGACCCTGGTCCAAGACCCTGCCGCGTCGGGAATTGAACCCTGGTCCCGGGCCGTCCTCTGCTCCCGGGTCTGCCGCCTCTAACCAGTGAGCCACACCACTCCACTTTGATCCAATCATTCCATGTAACAACAGACCAACCATACTTTTTTTTTACTGCAGTTTCCAAAACCTTAGACAAGCATTTGCCATCCCAACCATCAACTCAACTAGAAAGCAACGACTTGGATTAAATTGATATACAGAAATGGCCATGGCTGCTGCAGTTGACATGTTACATATAGCCACTGAGCACAAGTACACTAGTGTCCTGCTGCTGTTCGATTTGGTGATGGCTGTTTATAGGGTTGACCAGAGGATACTTTTCAGTCGGCTCTCCAACTGTGAACTTTCTGGTAGAAATGGGCAGGAGCAGAAGGCAGGTTATTGTTCAGAGAATTATTTACAACAAGGGGTGGTGCTTACAAAATTATTTACAACAAGGGGTGGTTTACAAAATTATTTACAACAAGGGGTGGTTTACAAAATTATTTACAACAAGGGGTGGTTTTACAAAATTATTTACAACAAGGGGTGGTATTTTACAAAATGGTGTTGGATCTAGCCCTGATCTCTTGACTGGGTGAGAGTATTCTGCTTAATTCAGAGACTCTGTCCCTCACCACCCCTTGTTGTAAATATTGTTCAGAGAAGCCAGCAGGGGGGATAGGCACAATAGAATAGGGCCAGAGCGTGGGAAAGACTGGCGAGCGAGCTGATGGCCGGCAGGGAGGACAATAGTAGTGGGGCAAGCACTCCGCAACCAGCGGCACTAGAACACAGGAGTTGATGAGGAGAAAACCAACTATGGTCCCGGCCAATAATCCAACACATATTGAGACCGGAAGCCTGACTCATGTGAACCCAATAACACGCAGGATTGTAAATTTCCACTTAGCGCAACTCAATGGGGGGGGTGAGGGGGACGTTCCTGTTAAATGGGTATGTTAAGTTAAGCACACCAGGGTGTAATGATTCAGTGCAATGTGTGCAACATGTATGAGGTATGATATGACCATCGAGCAATGTATTCATATACTGATGGTCTTGAAAACCAATAAAATCTGGTTGGGAAAAAACTGTGAACTTTCTGGTAAGTGGTTTGCCTCTTTCTTGGGCCAAAGAAAACCTATGGACTGCTATACGTCTTTCACTTAAAAGATTACAAGTGTTTCCCACGGCTCAATTATTTTGTGTTACTTGTGTAACAACTATGCTCAACCCCCGACAACACTAGTCTGAAGGACCTTTGAAATCAGTTTTTTCACCTATGCAGACAACACCAAACTGATTTTTAACTAAGAAAACCTGTACAAAGTTAACAAGTAGGTGGACAATAATTGACTAAAACTTATCTTGACAGAATGGAAGTATTCATTGTAGGTGGAAATGCTTCAGTATGGTCTTCGCAATGTATATGCTCCTATCCCTATCAACAGTATTAAAAGCCTGGGAGTAGAACCTGACTTTGCTCTCAAAATTGAGAAATTGAGGATTAAGTTTCAATAGCAGCCTCTGCCCTTTAATGTCACACTCGAAGGTTAAACCCATTATTATTAATTTCCTAAATTCAGATGTTAGAAGTGCAGTCAAGTCTGCCATCATTGGCTCCATGTTAAATGTTTGTATAGCACTTTACTTAGGAATCAATAGAGTATCTCTTCAGCGTCTCCAACCAATTCAAAATTATGCGGCTAGGCTCCCTACAGTTGCTCCTTGCCTAGAACCTATTCCATCAAATTTACATTGGCTTCCCATCCTCATGAGCTTGAGTTTCACTGAATGAAATGTATCTCTTGTTATTACCTAACGCGTTTTAGCACCATAAGACCCCCCTGGTGATAGAGTGCTTTAGAAAAGTACCTTAATAGAACAGTGGCAGAGATAGAGCCCTGCAACAAGGCTGGATTAAATGTGAATGTGTATGCACATGTTGATGCTAAGGAATCATTGTTAAAGTTGAGCAACGTTATTTTTAAGAACCTTAAATCATTTGAAGTGACCATGAATAAGACCACCTTAGTAGTGTATTGTTGTACTCTATCCACCACCTTTCACACTGAACTCAGCTGACCCACGCTTGATTAAACTAGCCTCTGTGCTCCTCAGGTGGATTAAATATAAGGGTTGAATACATGTTCATTAAATAAAGGGAAGGCGTTATCTGCCTGCTGCTGGCTTCTGGTTTATTGTTCAGTTTGCGGGGGGGGGGGGGGGGGGGGGGGGTGCGTGTTGTTCGAAGTTCTCCACTTTTCTGGCAGGGCCAGGTCTCACTTGGAGCCGCCCCTTCGTGCTGGGCTTTGCGAAACCGTGACTGGAATGAAATAGAACCAGTCCAACGTGTATTCAATAAGTATTTGCACAAAAGGGTGCCCCGGTGAAATAGTAATTAGGTGTGTGCCGGTGAGCAAGCAGGAATTCACAAACGTCAGCACGCACAGCGCACATTCTTGACGTTCATTAGTCATTCTCTCGTAATCTTTGCGTACCAAAGTGTCTTCTTTTATATATGATCATAAAAAACAACCTGAATTTTGGAGTGTATGGACTACGCTTGTAATCCGCTCTTGGGTGTACATTTCTTCTGGTGGTTTGTCCTGAAAGATGCGAGGGCTGCTTTATGGGTTCCTGCCGGATTGAATTCTTTGCTGTGCTCTTTTCGTAACAAATGTATTCTGTGACGTTTCTGTTTTTGAGAGTAAAGTGTAAAATCACAAACATGAAGTTATGCATATTTACATTAAGACATGGGAAGTTGTCTCGACAATGAATGTGTTCCTCACTTACATACTGCTTGTTGGGTGATTGATGTGGGTGGACCTTTTTTAGCATTAAATTGCAGTTTCCATTGACTGACGTTGTTTGTTGATTGTATCCAGCAGCGAAGGGCACAGCCTGCAGTTACCTTTGTATCAATGGCGAACGAAGGAACGCTGCATCCTGGCATACCTGGATACATGCTGCTCCCCTGTTTAGCGGAACTGGCATTACCTGAACGCGCTGTGCCCGAGGGCAAAGCAATATTTTGTTTCTTTCTGTGCTCATTAGACTCGGTAAAAAATGAAAGGTGCCCTGGGGAAAAATGTACTGAAATTAAGCTAGGGAGCACCAAAAGGAAACATCTCGTCTTAATACAACAGAAGCTGTTGCCATGCGGTTCGATGCAGACAGATCATCCAGCAAATGGCGTTTTTAATGCACACGTGTTAGTTATCCATGTCTTTGAATAATTTGCAACGGTTTGCACTTTATCCACAGAATTCAGAAGTTTATCAGGACTGCCACCGTAGTGGGACCCCTGCAGAATGTGACGACAGGGCCCGGGGTCTACCATTTCTCACAGATATTCATTGGCCATGGTCTGAATGGGGCCCTCATGAAGGTTGGTGGCCGCTGAATGATTGCCCCCCCCTCGCAGCGGCTGACGAGGTCTGCGGTACATTCGTCAAAACTTCAGAAGCTGTATCTTCAACTATTTATAACGTGTCGACCCTCCTTTTAGGTCGAGCCTAGGCAGCGTATGCACTGCTGTGTGAGGCATGCTGTATTGAGGTACGGCATAGAAGCTCCACCCATTTCCCCGCTTATCTTTTCAACCGGCTCCTTTTACTGTCCTAGCGAAATCGTTGCTTTTCATTTGTGAACAGACTTAGTAGTACTTCCTTGGTACCGCCTTGTAATTTTTGATCTGCATTTGTAACCTTCCTTAACTACTGGACTTTTTCCTTGTGTTACCACGGTTTGCTTTATAAGTTGGTGAGCACTGTTTTCTTTAATGATCTTTCCCTATTCCACCCACGACATCGTAGCAAGCCGCCTGCCTTTATACTGTGCGTTTTTAAATTATAGCGCATCCACTTTAAATATAGTGCCTGCACTTATTTAATTATTTAATTTAACAGCGCATGCCGCTTTCACTTTAGCGACTGCGCTACAGAACCTTTTAAATTATTTGTTTTCCGCTTTTGGCGCTAGCGCTCTATAAGTGCTTTCACTTTAATGTTGACCACGCCCCTTTCTTTAGACGCTGCTCGCTGTAACCTGTATTCAGTGAGCATTGTCTAAAGGATGGTGCGCAGCCACCATTATAGTGGTCTTGCATTTACGACAGTTTGAGCTATTGGCATTAAAAATGACAATACCATTTATATATGTGTTGCTTTAAAAAACACATAAATAAAAGGCATTGTCATTTACAATGCCAATAGCTTAAACGATCGCAAATGCGAGACCTATTCCATTGAAAATTCTTATCTGACATGCAATGAGTTCCTTCGCAGCAGGAGGAGATACGCCCTCCAGATATTAAAAATTACTACATCGTCTTTAGAGTTGATAGTACAACGCTCATGTTTACTGAGAATAATAGGGCACATCGGCTCATTTGCACGTAGTAGGTTCTGTATTTTACAATACTTTTGGAACATTCAGGTATTGGACATTTATTTAGTAGAATGCCCACCACAAGCAGAATCTAGAAAAGTCATTCTGCATGAACGTTTGACTATTTGTCCCTTGTAAAATACAACAGTGTCTTATGAGACTGCACTACTTTTAAGCAGTGCAAAGTAGAAATATAAAATGATAATAACTTTCAGTTATTATCATTTTATGCTTGTGTTGCTTGGCGGGCGGTTGGTCAGGGCTGCTCTGCTCTCGGAGCAGGGGAGGAGTGGTTTCCCAATTCTAAGTGCACATGACTGCAGTCATGCACACTTACCCTGTCTCTCGTGAGGCATCAAAGTAGGTGGAAAAGTTCAGTGCTGCACACACCACCCACCCATGATTACCTGATGCTGGCACGTCATGGGGACGTAGAATTTCCTGCCTGATTTTCCTTTTAAAGACCAACTGGTTCTGTTGAATAGAACTCAGAGTTTAATGCCCATAGTGTACAGAATAATTAAATGAGAGCAAAATACAAGAAATAATGTTTCCCAGTGATTTGGAGTCATCTGATATCCCTGCACCAGACGTTAATGTGTGGTCATCACTACTGACTCAGGTTGATTTTCCATCAGCGAATCCATAATTTTCTTGTTAATTGAGCAATCCAAGACCTCCCTTCCAGTTTAATCATAGGCTAGTCAGATTTAACACTGACTCCAATACTCTCAATCAGGGAAAACCTCTTGAAGCACAGTTCACAGTGCTGGAAATCTTACTAGCACAATTGTTTTTTAGTTTTATTTTGTTTGATATTTCTGTGTAGCCATTATGTCTCTAAAGTGCTGCTTCTTTGCAAAGGTGGTTAAAAATACCCCCATCAATAATGAAGAATATTAAAATTCAGAGCTAGAAACACTTGATCGGAAATAATGTAACTAACTTGTATTTTAATGGATATGCCAGTAAGATCGTCCTTCTAAGGTGGTATATCTGATTAACATTTGTACTCGCTTCTGCTCTTACATTTCCTCCTTGTTAAAATCTGTTTTTGTTTTCTATTTAGCTTCGATATTGGGTACGAGTTGGGGTAAGTCCACCCTTTCCCTCTCCTGTCCTCTCCTCTTCTTCCCTCCCCCAAACACCCTTGTGATTGACCATCAGTGCTCCATAGCTGCCAAGGTTTCAGATTGCTATGTGTGACATTGTCATATTTTCAGACTAATTATGAGTGACATTTCAATGACTAGGAGTGATACTTTCTTGCTAGCTAATTCAAGCAAAGAAGACGAGGGAAATGTAAAAATACCAGAAACATCATCCATTTGACTAATGAGAAACTCTATGAATTTAACTGCTGCAAAGCACAAGAAAAATATGCAGCCAGGAAAAAAGCATTCTGTGAAATTAAAATACAAACTGCTACTTTGGTTTTTTATTATGTTTGATGGGTGACAGCACAACACGTCTTTAATTAAGATTAATATACCGTCTCAGTCTCTTAGGATCTTACTTCGTTGGTTGATGTTCTCAGGCGTGTGTGGGCCATTGCAACAGGTCGGTGGGCACCTGCGTGGCAAGACCGCAGCGATTTGGACTTCGGCAGGGTAACCAACGCAATCTACATGGTCCAGGTGGGTCTGGCTCATGACTGTGAGTCAGCCGCAGTTGACGCTGGTGGGGCCGGGGTCGACTTAGTCCAGGATACATAATGCTCTATATAATACAGGTGCCGCCGTGGGGGTGAGTTAAACGCGCCCAGCTGCCGTGCCATTACCCATACTGAGCTGAGAAAATGCCTCCGCGCGGTGTTCTTGTCGCACATGCTGCTACTTCAGGACCGGAGCTGATCACTGGTCCCCCACCTCTCTTTTCAAGTTGCGGGCTGTAGCTTGTCTCCGGGCACCAGCAAGGGCTGGCAGATCTGGCCCAGGCACATTTGGATGCACCCGCCCGGCGCATTCACCAGGCAGGGCCTATCAAGGCCTCAGCCTACGCAGATTCTCTTTCCTCTTTACCTTGAGGGCCCCCTCGTGATATGGAGGAGACCCAATGAGAGTATTATCGCTTGGGCAATAGAGGATTTTGTAGTGGCCGGCAAGTAATAAGCTTTTCGAGGATATTTCAAATGATAAATGTTCCGGTCCAAGGAACTAACGCAAAGTGCTGCAGGATTATTAACTTGCAAATGCCTCCCGCTCACGCCATGGACTAAGCGCCTATTAAAATGAGTCTGACAACTTTAAAAGACTCACACACTGTCTCCACAGTAGCCATTGGGCGCACTGACAGCGGCTCTTCTGACATCAAAGTTATCATGCGGCTGAAGTGTGGATTTGTGTTACATTGTAGCAGTGCTAGCGCAGATGAGCCCAGCCAGCTCCTAAGTATGCTGGGAGTATTGCATACCACTCTCACAGCTTTCAGCATGGTTTGTATACATCATAGAGACTCCACTTGACAGCTTTGAAAGGCGCTATAATGCGTGACTTTCCATTTCAGTGCGGTGATGCGGACCACCGCATTGAAATGCGATAGTCTCACGCCTGATGTGTGATACTTGGCAGGGCTGAGTGCCCCCTATCTGACCCATTCTCAATCTCTGTGTCTCCAACCACATTCACCACTTTGCGCTTAATTCTTTCCTTAATAAGGCATAGCCACCGATCTCCCCTTGTGCTTCTTGGATCCCCTCCCATCCTTTGCCCACTATACCCAGTTGTCACTTGACTGGGCACTCTTCTCACCATATATTGACAGCGCCACTCTCACTTTACCTTTTCAATGCTGCAAACTCGGAAAGCTCCTAAGATCAGATGTGTGCTCCTTGGTGTACCAACAGATTATAGACGGCCAAATGAACAGGGCACAGCTTAAGTTACAAACTTGCACTAAACTGCAGTATTCTCCGATCAGCAGACTTCTTTCAAATATGGCATTTTTTTATGTTGCTCAATTGACTAAGCTGCAAAGTTTTGTTTTCACCTAAGTTCTGCTAGGACAACTAATGTTTCAATAGGATATCTAGAGGTAACTTCATTTCTGTCTCGACTTTTTTTCTGTCACTATTTATTTTGATCTAATTTTTACAAACCTTTTAACATGTCCCAGTGGTGGGCAGAGGGTTTGGTTGCAAGCCATGGCTTTTCGTTTTTCCGTGCAGTCGTCCTTCCAACATGTAGACGTTCATCAAAGGAGGGGGGTGGGATTTGTCAATTAGAAGTCAAGGATTCTCGGGTTTATGGTTCAGCAGTTCTATAGGCC
This sequence comes from Lissotriton helveticus, assembly GCF_964261635.1. Classification (NCBI taxonomy): domain Eukaryota; kingdom Metazoa; phylum Chordata; class Amphibia; order Caudata; family Salamandridae; genus Lissotriton; species Lissotriton helveticus. The sequence continues at coordinate 868,193,533 of NC_136068.1, read as the reverse complement.
CCTGATATATATGTTTTCAGGGCATGTTGAGTTGGAACATAGTTTTTTTCTGTCTCATTTGTAGAGCAAGGCTTTTGCAAATGAACGCCTCTGGTGTAAAAAGCTTCCTACCCTAAATCGTTGCAGTAAGTTATTAGTTTGCGGGTCACTGACCTTCGCTTTAGGTCAGTTGGTACCGAGTGAATATTTTGCCGGATCTAGCCCGGGCCAGGGCCATGCATCACCTTGTGGATGAGGCAAAGAGGGTAAATTACCTTCTTTGCTTAACCAGTATCCACTGTAGGTGTTGAAAGGCTGTGAAGTTGTGTCATGTGTACTTTAGCCCATCACAAACGCTTTGAAGTTTAATCAGTAATGTTACTGGGAGTGCCATGTATAAGTCATTATTATTCGGTAGACTGGACATAGTCACTACCATCACCAAATTATGTTTGTGTGGCATGAGCAGTTGTGGTAAGACTATATGTATTTGCCACAGGTGATTGAAGTGTCTCTGGAGACTGCTTTATTGGAAGTAAGGTCAGGTGTGTGTTAATGTCTTCACCCAGATTTCTGGACTTTTACATTGGTGATTTTGAGGTAAAGCTTGGTCGGGTTCATCCATGATTAGAATTGTGAGGAGCACCTTACTGTTCATCGGGTACCGTTATGTGGTTGCTATAAGCCTTTGTTTTTTACACATAGACATGCTCTGGAAAATTGTGTTTATTTAAATGAAGGAATGTCTAAAACTTCTGTAAAAGGCCTAAGAGTACTCCCACACTTGTGATCTGGCTAAAGTTGACTTGAACGTTTGGCTATCTTATGCACTCTCCTAGCTTCTCTTCATCTCCACTCTGGAAGTAAATTCCAGCGGTAATGTATGCGGTTTTGGTCGTTCCTGGGCAACCAGCCAAATGCCTTTACACTATGAAGAGTGTGTGAACAGTTGGCAGTAAAGTCTATAAACTTGTATCATTCTGAATTTCCTGTCAATTAATATATTTTCTAAGCATTGAAATACAGCCAGGCTTGCAAAAATATCATGATCCAAGTTTCTTTTGGCTACCTCTCTCAGGTCCTTTTGCCTCATCGTCTGGATATGTTTTCTCTTCTGACCAGAAGGTTATGCTGTCTTGCTGCGCCAGTCCCTTATCTTTTGAGGTCCTTGCTCAGTTAGAAGCTAGAAGTTAGTGTTTTTTCAGAGATTGAATCTTCAAAAAAGTAAATTCCAAACAAGTGCATTTTAACATACTTATAACATTACAGTACATCTTGGATGGGAATTCAAAAATAACTGTTTGTGTATGTTTGTAAAATACTATGTATTTTTATAGTTCCAAATTCGAAATGGCTAAACCGTGGAGTTTTTCAGCTAATGTCTAGGCAGACATTTTGATGTTTGAGCTTGTATATGAAACATCAGTTGTGTTCCTGGCATAATACTCTTATTTTGACTTCCGTGACGGCTTGTGTCCCAGAGCAAAACCTAGATTCAACAGTTCCATTACAATGGAGAGCATTTACGTTTCAAAATGTTTATTCTGCAGGCATACCACTGATTCCCTCTTACTTTTCCAGCCTGAGGAAGGCCAAACTAATGTCACCTACCAAAGTAATACAATGGCGACCAAGCAGTAATACGCCATTTGTTTAGCTCATTATTCATTTAATTCAACATGATTAACATGTAATTCTGCTTCTTCAAATCAGTAGCACTGGGCCACATTCATAAACATAAAGTGAGTAGCTGTGGTGTTGAGCTTGTTGATTGTGTGTTTTATGGGATAACAGAATTGATAGACTACAACAAAGACTTAGACTGTCCTTCCAATGTATTCACTACCTTTCACCGCCGTTTTCTTTTCTAGTTTCACTTTGCTCTTTTGTAGTCTTTTGTTTTGGTCTCTTTCTTCTCCTTTTCTGACTAACTAGTACAACATAGATGACCCCCCACCCTTCAACACCCTTCCAATCATATCGTGCAACTTGGCAAAATCCTAGATGACGCGCTTGTGCCGGATTTTGAAATATAAAAATTGTAACTGTTCGTAGTCCCAGCAAAAATAAAATATTTTTCTTTACACACATCATTGTACTCCTTGCTTCCCAATCCAAGATCCCCTGTTTCGCTACCGACTGCTGCTTTCTTTTCCCCTCGCATCATATACATGTAGGGTAATGTTAATTTTTCCTTACAGCATCACAATGAAACCCATGGTCAGATCTTGTTTCTTTAGCCATCTCTTAGAGTATCTCTCACTACAAAGAATGCATGCATGTAACTCCCGGTTTTCCACCTACTTCTTGTCAATCAGAGCAGTTCACCACTTATTTAAAATAAAAACATAAAGCAAAACCGATACTTCTATGTTTAGCTCTTTGCCTTTCATTGTGTCGACAAAGTGCCTCTTTTCTATCACACCTCACACAAGCAACCTTAAACTGAAAGTGTCTACTCTGAGCTCTCATCCTGCATAGGTTCTTATAAATTCTGCTTCATCACACTTGTGCACTCCACTCTGCAGCTGATTTTCTTGTGTAAGCCCCAACGAGCATCATCTATTTTGTTGCTCCTGTAGTTTCGCTTATCCTGGTCATTTTTAATGGAGTGGCACTTGCTGTCCCTCTTCACCAGTTCCCTCATTTATTCTTTTGTATTCATATATATATATATATATATTTATTTTGGTAGGGGCATTTGAAGTACTATTTTTTTATTGCTATGTTAAGATCCAATGCGGCAGATTTGGGAGAATTGACTTGCAGAAAGAGGATCGGTTTTTCCTCACCCCACAGTGACTCTCAATAGCTGTCAAGCCATGAGGTATGGTGTTCCCTATAAGGGGGCACACTTTTAGAACCTCCACCCTCTATTTCTTTGCTAAACGTAGAGGGAGGTGGGATTTTGCTTGACGATTAAGGATGGCGCTTCCCTAGAGCATGTTCACTTCAGATTGATCCATTTTTTTTTAAAAACTCTTTATTCATGACTGTAACAAGCATTACATTGTGCATATTATCATTTAACATAATATCAGTCTTTTCCGTTTTCTAAAACGTAACTTTGGCATAGTAATCCATACATCAGTTCGTCTGTTGCATTTCGTATAGTTCCAGATATCGAATCAGGTTAATACTTATTACATGTCAGTAGGAAACTGTATCGCCCAATCCTCCCCCGTTCCTCCCCAACTCCCCCCACCCTATTCCCGTCTTCTGGTCATTCCCATGTACATCGTCCAGAATGTGTATATAACAGTTTTGTGGCTGCATGAATGGATGCTGCAATTTATAGGCGTGGTCACCAGTGTGTCTAGGCTAGGCGGTCGTGCATGTAGTCCCTCTCCATAGCAGGTGTGTATTCAAGTACCCTCGTCCCGGGGTAATTCTGGGTCATCATCCTCCAGTTCCAATAGCATGCGGTCCCAGTCTTGTGCAACAGGGTATTTACGGTGGCCCTTCTCCTCCTCCCTACGCAGTTCCGCTGCCTCCGCCTTTCCCCATTTCAACATGTCGGACCTCCACACCCCTACATCAGGGGGTCTGAGTGACTTCCACCTCATCGTGATGGTTCGGAGTGCTAACAAGAGAGCCAGGTCTATAAATTTCAATTGTGCCTTACAGGCTTTGGATCTCTTCCAGATCCTGGAACCTATCAGGCAGGGTAAGGCGCCCTCCGGGACCTGTAGACCAGTTATAGTGCGTAGTGTGTTTCGGATCGTCTCCCAGTAAGTACGCAGTCTCTGGCACGCCCACAGCATGTGGACAATATCAGCGTCATCACCACGACACCTAGGGCAGCAGTGGGGGGTGTTGGGGAATATCCTATGCAATCTTTGTGGAGTGAGATAAGCCCTGTGTAGCACCATGGCCTGTATAAATTTGAATTTAACATTCCTGGACACTCTCCTAGGGTGTCCAAGGATGGTTGTCCAGTCCCCGTCTGTAATCGCCTCCCCTGTGTCTGTACTCCAAGCCTCCCTAAGTGCGGTGAGGGACCAAGCTGCGTGTTCTCAAATGCCCACATATAGCCATTTCACTAAATGTCCACCCGACCCCATATAGTGGAGGAGATGGACCAGTTCGTGTTGTGCCGGTTTGGTGCGTTGTGGAGCTCAAATGCGTCTTACATAGTGGGACATCGAGGCGTGTAGAAGTTACAGCCGTTGCGGGGCTCCCGTGGATTGTTTGAAGGTAGCATGGTCTAACAGAATATTGTCTCCAAATAAGTCTCCAACCCGGTCTACCCCAGCATCTATCCAGGGTTGTAGTCTGCGTCTCGACAGGTGTCCTTGTGGAGTTGGGAGGCCCAGTAGGGGGATGTTGTCTGCATAGGGAGGGGTCCCCGCCGTGTATTTGAGCGCATTCCGCCAGCATTTCAAAGCTACGAGTAATAAGGGGTGGCAATCCCTAGGAGTCCTGGCCGCGGGCAACAGAAGGGAATGGAGATCTCCGCGCGCCAGCCTGTTTGTCGTAAAAGCAATCTGGTGGAGGTTTCTACCCGCCACCCATCTTGTCAACCACTGGAGCTGGCTAGCATAATAGTAGCTTCGTAGGTCAGGTACCCCCAGGCCCCCCAGTCTGGTGGATAGCTGTAGTTTCTTGAGGCTTATCCGTCTCCTCCCCGGTCCCCAAATCAAGGTGATCAGTAACGAGTTTAGCAAGGTAAATATGTGTTGTGGGAGGAGGACCGTCAAGTTCACAAAATAGTACAATATTCGGGGAAGCAGGACCATCTTTGAAATTGCCACCCGGCCCATGAGAGACAGGGGCAGGGACGTCCAGAAGGTCACACTACTGCGGAGTCCAGTGATTGCTCTCCGCACATTACCCTCAATCTGGTCTTCAGGGTTCCGATATACATTAATACCGAGGTACTTAAATGTAGTCGGGGCCACCTGGATCACGTGCCCTCCAAACTGTATGTGGGTGGGCTGTCGTCCGTCGCGGAAAAAGAAACCCAGTGATTTCCCGGGGGTTTACTGCCAGGCCCGATATTCCCTCAAACCGCGCAAAGATAGTCGCCAGGTGGGTGTGATCATCCTGCAGGTTACGTAGGAACAGCATTATGTCGTCGGATTAGATGGAGATCAGGTTATGGGTTTCTCCAACCAGAATGCCCGCCTCTGCCGCCCTAGTCCGGAGTGCAATCGCGAGGGGTTCTAGCGTGAGCACGAATAGCAGCGGTGACAACGGGCAGCCCTGCCGGGTGCCCCTATGGACGTCATAGCTGCCCAAAGTGTGCCTGCCGGTGCGTGCCCTAGCCGTTGGATTCGCGTGTATAGTAGACAAATCCATTTTATCAGGGCATCTGGGATTCCAAAGCAACGTAACACTTCAAACATGAAGTCCCAAGTCAGGGAGTCAAATGCTTGTCGTAGATCAAGGGTTATGCAGCCGGCATGTGGTAATTCCGGGGGGGTAGTTGACATGAGGGCGTGCAGACGTCTTGTATTCTGAGAAGTGCTTCTCTCCGGGAGGAAGCCACATTGATCCGTGTGGATCAGGCCAGGGAGGTGGGCTTGTAATCTCAAGGCGATAGCCTTGCTAAGGATTTTATACTCCGAGGGGAGCATAGACAGAGGCCCATAGTTACCCACATCCAGTGCGTCTCTGCCGGGCTTCGGGATGGAGATGACCAAGGCCTGCATAGTCGAGGCCGGTAGATGGCCAACCTCATACGCAGTTTTGTAGATTTTTTCTAGGATAGGTGCCAACGTATCGCAGTAAGTTTGGTAAAACTCACCCGGTAGGCCATCCATACCTGGGGTCTTGCCCCGGTTTAGGGTGTGGATGGCAATTTTAATTTCTTGCTGCGTAATGGGCCTGGCTAGGGCCAGCTGGATCTCACGGGGCAGGGCTGGGATCGTCAGCTCGTCCAGGAAGTCCATCATGGCATCCCTAGTATCAGTGGGGGGGGAGCGTACAATCTCTCCAGGTGGATCTTGAGCACATTATTAATGTCCATCTGCGTGTTTACCTGCCTGCCCGTGTCATCTCGGACACTCGTGATTATCGGGGTCTCAGGAGTATCTCTGATCAAGCGAGCCAGCAGTGCTCCTGACCTATCCGCTACCGCCTGCTGCTGTCGCAAGTATTCTCTGTAATCCATAACCCTTAGGGTTTCTAGGAGCTCTGCATGCTCAATATTACACAGTTGGAGATCCCCCCTGCGCTCTGGGTCCGTTCCCACTGCGGTCTCAAGCTCTTTCAGCCGATCCTCCACCGTACGAAGTCTATCATGTACCTCCTGTCTGGCACCCACTAGCCGGCCAATCGCAGCGCCCCGCACCACAGCCTTCATGGCGTCCCATACTATCAGGTTCGAGGACGCAGAGTCCCAGTTTTCCCTGAAGTAGCCAGTTAGCGTGTCCGCAAGGTGAGCACGGAACGGGCCGTCTTCAAGTAATGAGGGGTTGAGCCTCCAGGTGGGCACCGGAGAGGGAATCCTACCCCAATGTAAATCTAGCGTTAGCGGCCTATGGTCCGAGAACGTTTTGGCAAGGTAGGCCCAGGACGTACAGTGCGTCGTCAAGGACTTGGTGCAAACAAATCTGTCCAGGCGGGTATGCAGGTTATGTAGTGGGGAGTAGTATGAGTATTCTTTGTGTCGGATATAATGTGCGCCACACATCTACTAGCCCCCACCCCTGAAGCCATGTATGAAAAGAGTCAGACAATTTATGAACCCCTGTCCCCTGAAGTGGAGGGTGCGATCTGTCCAGCCCTGTATCTAGTATCATGTTCCAGTCCCCTCCCAGGATCCATGGGATGTCCGCCCATTCTGCCAGGGCTCTACTCACAGTTGGGAGGAACCTGTCCTGGTCGTAATTCGGGGCATAAATAGAGCCCAGGACTACCAGTACCCCGTCTAGTGTGCCCTTGACCATTAAGGTACCGCCCTTGGTCGTCTGTTTTCCTTTCCATCTCTACGAAGGGGACACCATAACGCACCCAAATCGTGGCTCCTCTGGAGAAGGCAGAATATGTTGTGGAAAAAACAGTTCCCCTCCATTTTTTTCGTAGAGTGTGTACTTCGGGCTGTGTCAGGTGGGATTCCTGGAGGAATACAATATGTGCTCTTTGACGAATCAGAAAGGCGTGTACCCTATGTCGTTTTTGTATCGCCCCTAACCCTCTCACATTCCACGTAACCAGCCTATACTTCCCTCTCTCTTCAGCCATAACCAGATACCGATGTTCGAGTAGACAACATTATACAGTACAGTGTGTGTATTGGCCATGGTAGCCAGAAGACGGTTCCCACCCAACCCCAAACCCCAACTCTGGAGGCGCAGCCTCGGAACCCAGCTGTGCCGAACATGAAACTGTACAACAAGATCATACAATGAACCGTGCATACGCTCTTGGGGGGTCTGCTAGGCTTGAGCCATATCCAATGGACCATGCCACTCTGTGCCGCCTGCTCAACGGCGCCGCCGGGAGGGACATTTTTAAATCAGTCACTGTTACCGTCCGTCTCTTGGGGGGGAGCCCCCTCATCCCCGCAAAATCAGTGTAATGTGTCTGTGATAGTTCAGAGTGCGGACCTCGCCTAGCTCACACGGCAGGAGGCAGCGGACAAGACTATATCACTTCAGGAGCTCTCAGGTACTTCAAAACAACAATTGTGCCCCCTGCCTATAAGGCCCTCGTTCCCCCCACCCTCCCCCACCACGGACCCTCCTAAAGGTTACAAGAATGAAAAGGATACCAGTTGGACTCATCAAGTCAAAGTACATCTGCAGCAGACATTATTCCAAGGCAGTGTCCAAGATTTCATCCGCTGCTCTGGGTGTCACATTCGGGAATAGCACCAGGCTGTTCTCAGAGTCTGAATGTACGGTGCTGTCTTCGGTGTCCGTATTTACTTGCTCCCGGTCTTCTCTGAAGGAACCCACCATCGCAATGGCGTCCACTTGTCCCTGTTTCTGCTCGTGGGCCGGAGGCCCCCGTCCTTTCGATTCCGCGCTTCGTGTACCCGATCCGCCGTTTGTTGGGGCCGTTCCATCCTTGGCTCCACTTGTCGTTGAGCCCTGAGTTGGGTCCACGTCTCGCTCAATGTCCATCACTTCCAGCCACTCTTCTGCGTCTGTGGGGCTGTCGAAGAAGTGGGTCTTGTTGTCATGGATCACTTTGAGGCGTGCCGGGAACAGCAGGGCGTAACGGAGCTTGGCTTTTTGGAGTTTCTTTTTAATCTCGTAGTATGAAGACCTCTGCTTCTGCACTAGGTTGGTGTAATCTGGATAGAGTGAGATGCGTTTGTTTTCGTATTCTATTACAGATTTCAGCCGGGCCTGTCTAAGCAGTGTGTCTCTGTCCCGGTAATTGAGGATCCTCACAATCAGAGGCCGAGGCGGTCGGCCCGGGCTCGGTTGCCCCGTAGGGATCCTGTGTGCCCTCTCCACACAGAAGTACGGGGACAGTCCTTCCACAGCAACATTATCCCGGAACCAGTTTTCCATAAAATCCGCTGCGTGGGGCCCCTCACAGCGTTCCGGCAGACCAATGACGCGGATGTTATTGCGTCTATTGCGTCCTTCCGCATCCTCCACCCTGTCTAAAAGAGTCTGTACCTGGTGCTGAATTTGCTGGATGGAGTCTGTGTGTTCAGCCACCGTCGGGGTAAGGTCTGTCAGCGCCAGTCCCTGATCTTTGACTTTGTCCGACAGCTTGGCATGGTCGGCTTTAAGCAGGGAGAGATTCGAAGTAAGGGTGCCCATTTGCGCCTCCATCGCAACCCTAGAGTCTCTAATTTCCTTAAGGATCAGGTCCAGCTTGTCACCCTGGTGGCCCTCTGAGGGGGTAGAGGTCCCTGTCCCAGACGTGGGACCGCCCAGAACCTCATCAGGCATAGTTTCCGTAGGTGTTCCATCCTTACTATCGGTCGCTTTCACTCCCCGTCGCCCCATGGCGACCGTTGCAGGGCAAACCCCCAAGCCCACTCAGGTCTCAGGTATTCGGTTGTCCGTCACTTTCCGTGGGCACTGTCAGCTCGCAGCAGTCAGGCAGCGTCACTGTAGTCCCTGGCGCAGTACTTGCAGGCGCGAAGATTCAGGGGGGCGGCAGGGGTAGGTGGGCCGACGCTTCTCAGCCACCGGGGAGGACCTCGCCCCAGCCTCCGCCCGGAGGGTCGACGGTGATCCCCCGCCCACTGGTAGGCGATCCCCGGGGCCCGTTCCTACGCCCTCACTATTCTCGGCGCCAGTCGGTCCTCGTCCTGGCCCACCAGCCCGGCGTGGGTTCGGGCCGGTAAAGCCCCTTCGCTCAGTCCCTGCTCCTTACCCAGGGCAACAGCAGTGGTCCTACACCCGGTCCGCTGTCCTGGTCCGGTGCATCGGAGTCAGCAGGGCGTCTCCAGCCCGGGTCCCCGGCAATCGCCGCCGTCGCAGGGGAAGAGGGGTGAAGGAAAACCAGAGAGGGGTCCGACGGTGCAGCGTGGCGCCGTTATCCGTGTCTCCACGTCGGCCCACCTCGGTAGCGGTCCTCTGCGTGTGGCCGCCCGGGCCGGCAGTGCAGGGCAGGCTCGGGGCCTCACAGGAAGGGCTCCTCTCCGCGCGTCCGCTCCGCTCCGCCATACCCCCAAAAGCGCGCCACAAAGGGTCTCCGAAGGCGGGGGGGGATTCGCCGAAGTTGTGTGGTCGCCTCCTCAGCCTCGCTAGCCGCAAGGCCACCCCCCAGGCAGCGGTGTCCAGGTAGTCCCCCGGTGAGTCAGCAGGTGGCGCCTCCGCGGCCCGGGCTCAGTCCCCACTCGAGTCCCCGGCTCACAGCGCGGGCCCAGGCCTCGACTGTCTCCGACGGTTTGTCGGGCGCTCGTAACGCCCAGAGCCTCAGAAACGTAGTCGAGGCGAGCCGGGCGTCGGGGGATCAGGATCCAACCTTCGGTGTCGCGGGGTGGCCCCCGGAGACGGTGTTCAGAATCTGTGTTCTCCCGGCGGCACCGTAGCTCTAGCAGACTCCGTCCGCCATGTTGGCTAGCTAGCCACGCCCCCCTCAGATTGCTCCATTATGCTGGATTTGTGGAACCTTTGGGTCATGTTGGACATAACTAGTTGTACGTTTTGTTCTTGAAGCCAGACTGACTATCCGCATCTTCATTCTCAAAGACTGCCATTGTTTGCCTAACCTCTCTTATTACCTTCTTTCCCCCATCATTTTATATGCCCTGCAGACCATGATGAGATCTCACAATTCCAACAGTGATGCACGGCTTCAGAACTATTCAGATCTCACACTTACCCAGTTAAAAATCACTTGCATATGGTGTACAGTCAGGTCAGCTAGACACCCTAGCACAGCTTGCATGTGAAGGCTCGGCACGGCAAGAATCCATTCATGTTATTGACACCTCCTGAGGACATACTTGGTGGCTCTAGTGTGCTGTTTATCCTTTAGGGCAGGGTAGGTTTTGCTGCTTAGTAAGTGCAAAGGATCCGCAGCCCGGCTCCCACCCCATTGCACCACCCTCTGCACCAGAACTTACCACTCCTCGTAAAAATATTCCAATGTTTGCCAGTTTGCATGCTCCTTCACACGGTTACACTCAATGACTCCTGGATGGCCCAATTCAGTGGAAATTACCCCTCTGAAAAAGGTGGCTTTATTCTAGATACATTATTTTCTATTACAGTCAATTGCAATGCACAGTTTGTGGTTTTTGAAGACTTATTGTGTGTAATATTTGAAGCCTATCTATAAGCAATGTACTCACCAGCCCTGTTGTACGTATCTTTTCCCTGTGCTATAATGAGATAGGAGATTACATATAAATGTTTTGCATGAAGGCACAGCTTTCCTGAGCATTGTCCCTTCTGACCGTCTCAATTTTACTAAGATCACTTGTTTGGATTTGCTGCGTTGTAAAACATGTATTATATTCTATCATTTGTATAGCACTTACATCCCCTATGTGGGCTCCTAAAGCGCTTACTCACATGAATAGCAAGGTGCACAATGTTGGGGGGGGGGTCTGGGGGTTGTTGGAATTGTTTATTTCTGAATTTATGTGGAAATCTTTTCATGTCGTACGTAATGTCCCTTGAGGTACGGTTATCCTTTTAAGGAAAAGGTTTCTTGGTGGAGTGATGGATTAAGGAATATGAAAGAGAGACCCACATTTAATAGGTGTATGATGTGCTAGTGGCTCTTGTTTCTGCGGGTCTCTTTATTATGTTTTTCATTTGCATGTTCTGAATCAGGAGACCTTGTGAGGAGAAAGTGTTTGTAGCAGGATGCGGTGGAAATGAATAGCTTTGAATAAGTGGTTCCTAATCGACCTTTTTATTTCATTAATTTTTAATACTCGTTGTGCCAGAGTAATTTGGAGCATGGTCGGTGTCATTGTACCTAATTGTTGAAGCAGAGCGGTGGCATTCACGCATTTGTGAAGGCTGTGTATTGCGGTCATGCTGCCGTGCCGTCTGCATTGGCGGGGTTCTGTAACGTGCGCTTTTTCCACATTGTATATGTAGAAACCAATTAGGGCCTAATGCAACGGAGGCAAGGACAATTGATTGAAACTTTGAATGGGTTTTATACTCATACCGTAACATTTCTTTAGCTAATGATGAAATCCGACAGTCGGGCATAAATGCTGGTGCCAATCTGGCCTAGAACGAGGTGGGGTGGAAAACTTTTTAAATCGTGCACCCAGTATTGCAAATGGCGGAAGGCGACAGGGGAGTTCAGGTGAGAGCACATCTGGTGATATGATCATTAGTGAGAAGGGATAGTGGAGGTCAGTAATGGGACAACGCTCAATAAATATGGACGCCCTGTCAGGGAAAATAAGTGTGGAAGGAAGTATGCTAACAGATACGTTATTGAAGGAAAAGTGGGGCAGAAGAAAGGAGGGAGTCATGGTGAGTGAGTGCATTAAGAAGAAAGAAAATATGATATCTTCACAAGTATGTTTACGGCAATGATCAATACACCAATATCGGAAATGGATCGCCAGGATTACTTACATTTGAGCATGCTCAAACGAAGAAGCTTTTGAGGAAACATACTCAGCAACACAGGTCTTCTGCTTCAATATTCTAGCACAACTCTGGTATTCATTAATATCACCTGACTTTCTATTTGAAAGGTTTCAATCAATGTGCCTTCACCAAAGAATTGGGAATTCAACAAGACTGAAGTCCTCATCCTGGGCCCCAACCTCTCTGACTGTAACGACTCCTGGTGGCCCGCCACGCTAAGACACCCCTCCACACACACCCTCAGACTACGCATGAAACTTTTGCATCATCCTGGACTCCTCACTCTCAATGAACCACCAGATCAATGCAATCTCGTCCTCCTGCTTCCATACACTCTGCCTGCTTCGAAAGATCTTCAAGTGAAACCTCACAAGATAAGGAAAACAGTCACCCACTTACTCGTCAGCAGAAGACTAGAGTATGGCACTGCACTCTACGCCGGCACCATGAAAAAACTCCAATAGAGGCTGCAAAACGCCCCTGCCAGACCCATCCTGAGCATTCCTCACCGCAGCCACATCACTGGACCACCTGAGACACCTCCACTGCCTCCAGTCAAAAACAGGATCCTCTACAAGCTTCTCAAGAACTCTCACAAAGCCCTCCACAATGCTGAACCCACATACCACAACCACCGCCTCTCCTTCCACATGCCCATTCGACATCTCCGCTCCACCCATCAGGCCCTGGCCATCATCCCATGGATCGGCAGGACCACTGCTGGAGGAAGATCCTTCTCCTACCTCACTGCAAGGACTTGGAACTGAACAGCAGACCCCTCCGCACAGCATCTTGAGCCCCTTACGAGCGAGTACTCGCACTCTACAAAACCTTTATTGATTGATTGGAATTGTGTAACAAACTACAGCATTGCACCAGTAATGAAGACTGCCTGATAGTAAAAAGACTAAAATGTGGAAACTGGGGAACGTTTTGGAGCTTGACTAAGGTAAATATTCTCTACTACTGATGTAGACCTTTTTTCATTACATATCTCTGCTCATTCTCCTAGAAGGAAACAACGCTAGTAGTAGTTTAGACCTATTGGTTTCGCTAACACACATGTTTGTGCAGTCACCAGCATTTAGAACAATGATATTCCTGCAAACAAAATTTTTCAGAAAATGGAAACCTACAAGTGCTGTATCCAGAGATGAAACCGAGATGGGGATGTGGAAGAATATGAGGAAATGAAAAAAATGGAATCAGTCTGAAGTACAATAAACAAGAGATGGTAAGTGTGGGTTTATTCTGGAGTACAGGGAAACAGCATACAACTCCCCAGCTGACCAGACTGATAACTGACAGATCTGGAATCAAGCTGGTTGAAAGAACACACTAAGAACATTCATAGGTTCTAGAAGAGTAGTGGGAAAGGACCCAAAGGAAGGGCTAGAACCCGATAGGAACAACTAAGCAAAAGCATTTACAACACATCTTCTCTCTTTCAAATGAAAGCAAAACACAGGATAAAATAATGAGAAATAAATACTAGTATAAATAATCATTCAAATACACAGGAGGTCTGCGAGACCTTACACTTCTTGTTTCGACACCTGTGGAACCTTTTTGAGGAACCTCACTAGAAAAACTTTGAAAGGCATCACCACCACCTTCTCCCCTCCGAGAAATTGAGGATGAAGATGGAGTGACATCAACAGAAGTAGATAACATATAACCAGTGTTGGACATAGATTCCTGATTCACATTAGTGGAGGCATTAAAAGAAGGAGATTTTTGATACAAAGCTACTCTCCTAAGATTCCATTTCTCACCATTGTTAAGCACAACATCAGATGGCGCCAGTCACCTGAGCACTTTACAGGTCCTTAAAAGACCATTTAATTGTTAATGAGGCCTTGTTGTATTTGACCTCTTCTTAGCGCCCCTGCATCTCCACTCTGACTATGCCTGGAATCACCCGGTCCCCATAAATCAGCAACCGACAGTGTTTGCAGACACTTTAAAAAACAAAAAAAACACAGGTATGATGTCTGCAAGGTCCGCGGGGCGCACAGGAAGGCTTGCTGTGCCGCTGGCGGCCCGCGGGCCGTACTATGAGTACCCGTGGTGAAGAGGCATACAGATAAATAATAAAAACAAGATATCCTAATGAAATGAATAGTCACCCGGTATGTACTGTGTGGTAACCGTACAGGAGAACGTTAAAGTTAATCAAAGGGTGAGCGCATCACCATTACATTCGTTGAGAAGAAACAGTGGTGTGTGAGGAAGCAAACAGAGGAATGGTACCCATTGTTGAGAGGCGCGCACTTTATATCACGCACTAAGCGATAATTACGGAAGTCTGCTAATGAAGTCAGCGTTCTAGCTGACGTACATACAAAATGGCTCATCAACATGACGCAGTGACGTTGCAGCATTACGCTGTGAAGGACGATAGCGCTCAGAGTTAGGCACGCAATGACAGAACGTAGCTAAGCACCGCCTGTCACACGTGAACTCTCGCGCATGCAGCAACGTAGACTTACAGTTGGGGATGACGTAGTTGCCCAGCACTTGAAGAAAGGAAACAGGACACCCAAATTCGCTGGAACTCTGGTGGGAGAACCTCAGAGGATGCAGCAGGACGAGGCCGATGCCGTCGCACGCAGGATCCGATGTTGGGGGAAGTCTCGCCACCCAGGAAATGCTCAGAGACCACACCAATGAAGACGCTGGAATCGCAGTCTGGTCAGCTAGTGAGATCGTCGCCAAATTGAAGTACAATAAACAAGAGATGGACGCCGATGTCTACATAAAGTAAGTGTGGGTTTATTCTGTAGCACAGGGAAACAGCATACAACTCCCCAGCTGACCAGATTGATAACTGACAGATCTGGAATCAAGCTGGTTCAAAGAACACACTCAGAACATTCATAGGTTCTAGAAGAGTAGTGGGAAAGGACACAAAGGAAGGGCTATAACCAGATAGGAACAACTAAGCAAAAGTATTTACAACACAGTACCTATTGGATATACCCAATTTTAAATCCTACGGGGGTAAACAGTATAAATCCATTGGAAGAGCTGGACCGAACTGTTAATAAACTCTTAAGGCAGTGACAGGAAGAGACAGAGGGTGCTGTAAAGTTGAGAGGGATAAAGGATCAGTGTGAAGAGAGTGTTAACTCCCACACTCGGTTCACGCCTATCTTTTCTTTACTAAAGCACTCCTAGACATTATTATGGTTAAATGGCTATAGTTTATGGAGTATTTCTTGCATACTTGCAGGTAGGCTTAGTCCAAATTCAGCAGCCTTGTCCACTAACAGGTGATCTAGATAATTTTAATATTTAATATTTCTATTTAACTGATCATACGATCAAGACAATACTTTGTTGTGCTGCCTGTCGACCATACCATCGTATTCCAGGCCTCCACTGTAATTGGGCTGCAAGGCTGCAAATGCCATGCCAGCGCCATGGCCCTTTGAATGTCATTCTGGTCTCCCTCTGGTTGCCCTGCTGTTTGGCATCCCATGGCCCACAGATAAGGTGAAGACGGCATTACCCATCTACCCGTGCAGCCCTTGTCTATTATTTTGTTATGGGTAGGGTGTGTTTTTTCTTTTCCTTCTCGCTCAACACTTGTAACATGTGCCATTTTGTTCCCTGTGCTGGTGTGGGTGGTGGGATTCAGTCCTGTTGGTAGCTGTGATGGCTGTTGCCTCCTCTGCGTATCACTTTATTGGGCCCTTAGTTCCTGGCCATTGAGCCTATTCGAAAAGGTGCAGCACCCCTCCTACAGGAGCTACAGGAGGAGGGAAGGGTGAAAGACGGCTGCAAGTGTCCACCTGCACAGCCTCTGCCTAAATAATAGATTTTCGAGAGGGAGGGGAAAGAGGAAGGCAGATGCTGTTTATTAGGAAATTTAAATGTTCAGAGCTTTGGGCCTATACCAGTTCATATAGGCCACTGCTGCTCCATTGTCGTCAGTTCCCAACATTCCAATGTTCTAATAAGGGGTGAAAAACTGACATGGAAGGTGGATGAAATCAATCATAAAAGTTAATACATTTGAAATGACTTATACATTTTAGGGGAGAGAAAAAAGTATGTGGCCAGAGTTACATGTAAAGTTGCCATTTAGGGTGCAGGAGCATAAGGGAGGGTACAGAAAGAGTATGTTCTGCCCTATTCTACATATGTTTCAATGGACTCACTCCATTCCTGCAACCAAGCCTTATTCCCCTGTCTCTGGGTCATCCATTGAAGGCAGCACAAATAAAGCTTTTGATATCTTGAATTTCCCCCTCCATATAAGGGTGGAACTAGCCTCCATATTCTGAGTGGAATTTAAAAAATAATTGCAGTGTCCATTATCCGAAACTGCCAGTGCACTCTAGGGATTCTAAGGCCCACAGACTCTCTCTCACTCCTCTCCCTCTATTGCTCACTTTCAAACCTCTAACTTTACCTGGATGGTGCCAGTGGGCACAGCGCTAGTGGGTTCATGCTTCCTCATCTCCTTTGCTGCAGGTTGTGTCAGTGCGTACTGTACTAATGATGGATTGCATTTATTGCCTCTTAGTCAGGGCGGCGACATATATATGGCACACACAAAGACAAACTAGCAAAATACAAGTGATGCCAATGGTATTCAAATTTAAACGTAATTATTTGAGGAAACAGATACCATCAATTATCTATCTCCAACATACACATTTATACTGACTAAATCAACTGTCCTATTTTTATGTTCATCTTATGGCTAATTTTCTAAAGAAAACACAAAACACATAAATAATATATAGTACTCATGTAGTAATCTTTTAAGAATCTCTTTAAGATCTTCAGTATTTTGGTCATACACATCAAAGAATCACACAATATATATTCTTGTGTCGAGCAATTTTCAACAAGACATACAAGCAAAAAAACAAATAAAGTTGAACAATCGTTGACCCTTAATCCATGGGTTATGTCTGAAGCCCAATAGCTTGCAAATAGGAAAATTGGTAATGTCTCTTATAACCTTAATTCCTTTTTCGAACACCAAAAATATATATAGGAGTAAGTGAAGCACAACTCAATGTTTTTATGGCTTGTCAAGTCAATCCAACTCCTAGGGAATATATCCTATATTGCTTCCAAATCAAACAAAGGGTGTCGAAATCAATGGTAAACTGTCGACGCGTTTCGGCCTGTCAAGCAGTTTCAGGCCTCATCAGGACAATGGGCAAACAAAACACGCAGTACTTTACCGCATTCAAAACCGGTGAAAATCCCAGCCTTGTTTCAAAATCGTTTTCACAATTATATATCATACCAAGCGTATAATATGGCAATTTTCCATATTGGCGAAACAACCTTGCATCCAAAATGCGTGACTTCTCCAAATTGACGGGTCCGCACGGAGACTTAATCCAAAAAGCGTCTACACCGAAAAGCGTCTCTGAATCACGCCAAATAGTATCCTTTCACTCGTTCCTCACAGTCTCCCCGGAAGTTAATTCCGGGGAGACTGTGAGGACACCCAGGGTCCCAGAGTCCAGGGTCCCAGGGTCCAGGGACTGTGTCGGGCCCGACACCTTCTCTATTATACCGAGGTCTTCCAGCTTCCGGAGTTCTTCTTCGACCTGCGGTCTCAAGTTGAACGGCACCCGCCGGTGTCGGAGGGCTACCGGTCGCACAGATGTGTCGATATGCAGCTTAAACTTGCGTCCTTTCAGTTTCCCAAGGCCTTGGAACAATGCAGGGAAGTCTTTCAACAGGAAGTCCGCATGTGCCTGGTGCACCTGGTTGGCAAAGAACACGAGACCGAGGTCTTCCGCGGTGTGGCAGCTTAGGAGGGTGCCTTTCTTCCCTTCTGTGATGTGGAAGCGCGTTTCAGTGGAGTAGTCGCCATTCACGACGGTCGTTTGAATTACTCCTCTTAGCGGTAGCGGCTCAGTGCCACCGTCAGTGTAAATCCTCGCGGTGGAAGGTGCAAGCGGAGGCTTGGGAGACATCTTCTCATATTGTTCTGAATCCATGACGTTCACTGAGGCCCCCGTGTCTATGAGTGCCGTCATCTCAGTGCCCTCTACGGCTATCGAGCACATGGGTGGAGGTCTTCGTTTGGTGGAGGCCCTACTGACGTAGGAGATGACATATATCTTATCGTCTTCATCGTCCTCATACCGCGGTCTTCTTTCTTGAGCTTGGTGATCCGGCGGGGGTATTTCTTGGTCTAGCGACAACTGCCGGACTCGTTGCGTCATTGTTCTGGGTCTCGGGCCGGCTGGCCTGTATTTTCCTCCTCGGCATACAGCAGCGAAGTGATTTAGCCGCCCGCACTTTAGACATGTCTTTCCTTTCGCACTACACGTTGCGGTCACAGGATGATCTTCACCGCAGTATCCACATGTATTCCCTCGGGGTGTGGTGGTTCTTGGGCGGACGGTCGTGGACCGTCTCTGGATCGCGTCGACCCTCTCCTCTTTGATTGGTGTTGTCCTGGCGGCTGTCGGAGTAATAATCGGTGTGCGTAGCGCAGCCTCCATTTCTTCCGCCCTCGCGTCGGACAGCTCGTGCGACCTGGCCAGGACTAGTATCTCATCCAGCGATATCCCGGGTTGGCGGTGTATGAGCTTCCTCAGTAGCTTCGACCTGCAGCCCACTATGATCTGGTTTCGTATCTCCTCCCGTGGGTTGGTGAACGGACAGGTGCTGGCGAGCCGGCGCAGTCGGGGTAATACATGTCGACCGACTTAGACTCCGTCTGGCACGCTCTTTTGAATTTAAACTTCTCAAAGTCGTTATTGAGTTGTGGATCAAAGTGTGTGTTGAGTGCAGCAACCGCGGCGTCATAGTCGTTGTCTGGTCCGGTATTGGGGAGCGTCTCGAATAGATCGTATATTTCCGGTCCGCCATACAGGATGAAGAGTGACCTTTTCACTGTTCCGTCCGTCCCTTGCTCACTGCACCATCAGGATTCAAGCAAGCCGGGCCGAAGACGGCTGTAATGCCAGAAACCGCTCCCCGGAAGCTTGTTTCCTTTCCAGTAAAGAATTGGCTTGGTAGTTTGGTCTGCCCTGTTCCCATGATGCACTGTGCCAGGGTCAGACTAATTTGCATGTAGCCAGGTTCTGAACTGGGATGGTGCAGTGAGCTAAAAAACGGTGATGGATCAAGCCCTGATCTTTTGACTGGGTAGGAGTGTTCTGCTTAATTCGGATACTCTGTCCATCACCACCCCCCTTTTTGAATCGTTTTAGCCACCACAAGTGTGGAAGGGTATGCTCAGATGTGAGTCCCTTGCTCACTGCACCATCAGGATTCAAGCAAGCCGGGCCGAAGACGGCTGTAATGCCAGAAACCGGTCCCCGGAAGCTTGTTTCCTTTCCAGTAAAGAATTGGCTTGGTAGTTTGGTCTGCCCTGTTCCCATGATGCACTGGGCCAGGGTCAGACTAATTTGCATGTAACCAGGTTCTGAACTGGGATGGTGCAGTGAGCTAAGAAACGGTGATGGATCAAGCCCTGATCTTTTGACTGGGTAGGAGTGTTCTGCTTAATTCAGATACTCTGTCCATCACCACCCCCCTTTTTGAACTGTATTTTCCTCCTCGGCATACAGCAGCGAAGTGATTTAGCCGCCCGCACTTTAGACATGTCTTTCCTTTCGCACTACACGTTGCGGTCACAGGATGATCTTCACCGCAGTATCCACATGTATTCCCTCGGGGTGTGGTGGTTCTTGGGCGGACGGTCGTGGACCGTCTCTGGATCGCGTCGACCCTCTCCTCTTTGATTGGTGTTGTCCTGGCGGCTGTCGGAGTAATAATCGGTGTGCGTAGCGCAGCCTCCATTTCTTCCGCCCTCGCGTCGGACAGCTCGTGCGACCTGGCCAGGACTAGTATCTCATCCAGCGATATCCCGGGTTGGCGGAGTATGAGCTTCCTCAGTAGCTTCGACCTGCAGCCCACTATGATCTGGTTTCGTATCTCCTCCCGTGGGTTGGTGAACGGACAGGTGCTGGCGAGCCGGCGCAGTCGGGGTAATACATGTCGACCGACTCAGACTCCGTCTGCCACGCTCTTTTGAATTTAAACTTCTCAAAGTCGTTATTGAGTTGTGGATCAAAGTGTGTGTTGAGAGCAGCAACCGCGGCGTCATAGTCGTTGTCTGGTCCGGTATTGGGGAGCGTCTTGAATAGATCGTATATTTCCGGTCCGCCATACAGGATGAGGAGTGACCTTTTCACTGTTCCGTCCGTCTCCTTGGTGCCCTTGAAGTAGAGGTTTAATCTTCCGACCCACGCCTTCCATCTCGGCACCGCCGTCGCAGGGTCTGCCGCCTCGCTGAATGGGGGAATTGGCGCTGCGCCCGAATGTAGATAGGTGGACGGCATTGGTGCAGTGGCACCGGCTTGGTTGGGGCCTGGTGGAGGCAGAGCGACTATCGCAGGAGGTTGTGCGGCCGCTGCGGGTGGGTTTTGACCCGCCCCATCTTGACCAGCTCCGGGCGCCACTACTGACATGGCTCGACGTTGGTGGCCTCCTCGGGTCTGCTTGTCCGGTGCTTGCACAGCTGAGGTGTTGGTCCGGGTCTGCACACTGGCCAATGCTTCTTGGCACTGTGAGGCTGCTCTCTCCAAACTCCTTGTGTCCCTCTAGGTGAATGTAGTGTGAAGAGAGAGGGAGGCCACGTGGACAGAAGGACCGCAGTGGGTCACAGGAGAGAGAGACTGGAGTTGTCCCTGAGGCGGATTGCCTTTGCCTCTGCTTGTTTAATTGCACCGTGTCATCGGGCCTCTGG
Organism: Lissotriton helveticus; assembly: GCF_964261635.1. NCBI lineage: Eukaryota > Metazoa > Chordata > Amphibia > Caudata > Salamandridae > Lissotriton > Lissotriton helveticus. The sequence goes on along the minus strand of NC_136068.1, from coordinate 868,172,827 downwards.
CACTGGGGTGTCTGGAATCCAGTGCACTCGGGTCTCCTCCCGCGTGTGGCCTGCCGAGGTCGGGGCAGAGGGGCAGGCATGCAGCAGTGGAGCACCGGTCGCGAGCGCGGCTTCAGTGGCGCTGCGGGGGCGTGTTGTTGGGCCTTCCCGGGGCCACGTGGTGTTGAAGCGCAAGAGGCGCGCTGCCTTTTCCTCCGGCGATACAGGGACCCAGATGCCGCTGATGGGTCCGCGCTGGGAAGACGGCCGGAGCACGCAGAGTTGCCGCGCAGGCGGGAGGGGGGACAGACTCACCCGCACCTCCGGTGGCAGATAGGCGCAGCCTCAGTCCGTCGTCGAGTCCCGCCAGCTGAAGGCGCTCCCAGCCGGTGGGTCAGGTCAGGGCCTGACACGTGGTATAGGGGCACCTAATAAATGGACACAGACTACTGTTGAGGGATAGCCGGAAAGACCCCGAGTGGTCTTCCGCTTTCTTTATTTATTCCCCGGCGCGAGCCCGCCCCGGGGTATGCGTGAATGCGTGCATGAGTATCGATACAAAGTATAGGAGAGCCCGAGTGGCTCTCTACAACCGCTAGGCCCTGCATCGTCTTCTCCTCGTGCTAAGCCTGCTGTCCACTTGGCTTGTACTTTCATATTGCTGACCCATTTGCTTTCTCTTGTCCACTTTCCAGTCCAGTCTCTCTTGCCATTAGCAGAGCATTGAATGTTTCTCATGCCCTATCTTGCCACACCATTACCGTAAGCATCTATGGGCGTAAAATGGCCACTCTTATTAATATCTCTGCCACACCACTTCATTGCAAACTTCCTGTTTACTTTAGTGTTGGATCCAGTGTTGAGGAAAGGTATGTTCCCCTCTCTCTCCAATCACCTTTCATGTACATCGCTAAAGCCCCCACCACCAACTGTAGCCGTCAATCAACTCAGAACGCTCAGCGTGTCTTCTTTGGACCTGTCCATCAAGTTTTCATTCTGAAAACAAGTCTTCAATTACGATTGATTTGCCCTCTCTCGCCGACGTGCATAGGGTGCCTCACAACTCTCCCACTGTGGTCATTTCTCATTGGTCACCTTCGAGGTGTGAATGGCATAAGGAGGTATACCTCACTGCCTGGTGTTTCTTGCAAGGTGTGTGATTTCCATGTAGTCTTTTAATTTTTTGCTACTATTTTCTTATTTGATTTAATTAGATTGACCCCTTTCATCTTCTCATTAATATCAACTAAACGTATTAAAGATAAACATGATTTTATATTGCACCACGACCAAATGTCTAAAAATTATTTTTAATGCTCCAATGCATATAGAGGAGACGGGAAGGACTGTAATTTTTTCATCATCTACCAAAGAATCTTAATAGAAAATTATCTCCCAGACAGCTGCTGTAAAACTGTGATACAGCATGGAAGCGCAGCAGTTAGTCAGTGGAACATTGTTAATGGCTGTTTTGTGAAAAAATACAGATACAAAGGGAACTCTGTATACCTTCAACATGCCTATTTCAATAAGCACTGGTAAAGACAATAAGTATTTGACTGGTTTTTAGCAATGCTGTACAAGGGGAAACGCAAATGGGCGAGAGAGCAATGTTGAGCATGGTGAAAGCAAATAAGTGAGGGAGCAGTGAAAGAGGGTACAACGTGGAGCTGGGGGGTGGGAGAAAAATACAGGCAAGAAAGCTGTGGCGGGAAGGAAGCACACATGGGCATTCACATCCCAAGAGAGGGCGGAGAGAAGCACACTATCACGAGGGAGCAACATGGAGTATGGAAGAGAAGTACACAACTGAAACAGCAGGAAAACAAGTGCACTCTTGTGAAGTGGTCAAGACAAAAGAAAGAAGTAGTTCCTTAAAACTGAACCATGGAAGGACACAAGTAACTTGTCACTGCTCAAAGGGAGGGAGAGACATAAGCTGGAAAAGGCAAGCCATCGAATACGAAGCAAGCTAGTGAGCGTGAGATTAAAACCAACCAATGGTTAACAACGAGCTAGCTGTAAGCCCCTCTTTGTGCTTGTTGAGCCAACAATATGTATTTCACAACCAGACATCTGTGCTGTCTGTAGGCTCAACCTAAAACTGGCTATTGTATGTTTATAGAAATTGCCTCATTATTTCCCTTTCCCAAGAAGTAGCATGAACAACTGGTCTGGCTTTCTTTGGTGGCATTTTAGAGAAGTGTAATGTATACTAGTGCCTGCATTGTTGTTTTTGAGAATTTCTTTTGGTGATGGAAACTATTATTGAGCCTTGGGGTACTCTCAAGGGACTGTTAACATTTCATATAATACTGAAATTAACAATCATTGAAGATATATGCCCATTACCAATCACCTTGAGATTATTCAGTGTGTTGTGTGCCATCTAAGCCACCCATCTACATGCCACCTCACCTATACCCATTATCATATAAACCTCTCTCCCACCTCATGCACCTTTCTACATTGGTTGTGCAGAGTCCCCTCGTGAACAGTCCGTATCCACAGGTGTTTCTGTGCTAAACACAATTCCTCATGGACGACACCTAGAATTTTGCTTTCCTTATACTAGAGAGGACTGAGCCCTTGACCCTGTCAGCTTTAAGGTGTTCGCTTCCAATGCCACAGTTTATATCCACCGTTTCCATGGCACCTTTGCACACCGTTCCGTAAAAGATATTTAAATCTAGGTCTCCAACATATCGATACAAACGCTACTTTTGAGACAAACATTCTTCCTTGAATCCTCCAGTAGCCATGATCATGTGTCTGGTACAACAAAACACCACCATCAAACCCCCTGTCTTTTCTGTGGCTCCCATACTCGCATCAGGAATTACACAGCATTGCCAGTGTACGGGCACAGTGCCACCCCAAAGCCATAACTTATCCTTGGACTCTGTACTTTATTTAAGTGGTACCTAAAAGCAGCACCAAATAGCAAGCAAATGTCACTTTCTAAATTTCCCTTTCTAAATGTCCATCCAAGAAGATTTAAAATGTAAAAATGTTTTGCTCTGTTTTTAATTATTTATTATTGCACTTTTCGTAGTATACTTATTTTGTTCTTCTTATAGTAAAGTTGGATCTACGGGTTTGCCCTCTCTCTTCCACCCCTACTCTTTGGCACCGTTTCAGCTAAGCCCCAGAGTTTTAGTGTAGATAAAATGTATGGTTCCAATATAGACCTACAGAAATTCAGCGCTTTTTGTACAGTGAGGATACATTAGGCATTTTTAGTGAGCAAAGCAAATAAGCCTGCTTTGTAGTTTCATCGGAACGCAGATCTTACGGCATAGCATAGTCATGATGTTGATTCACTCTTTTGTTCGAAGTTTCAGTCGACAGAAGCTGAGAGCTTATTCGAGCAGTACATGTTACAAGTCTCAATTAGGTATTCAGAAAGCAGCTGACGAGCCATCTCTTAAAGCAGGGTTCTGTGTCATCACTGATATTCCCTTGACGAGCATCCCCCCTCACACTGCTCTCAGTTCATAAAATCCCTACACTACTACTCTCCCCATTCAACTGCACTGCCCACCTTCCTCATTGCTTGATCCCTGCAATACTCGGATTTGTAGCTCCGCCCATTCCGTACTCCTCTTTAACATGCCATTTTCTATGTAAACCACTGCTCTTGTACAGTGTCCCATTCATATTTTTGTTCGATACAGTGATATTGATATATTTAGGCAAAAGTGGAAGTTATTCATTGCATAAAGACGTTGAAGAGGTAGCTGGCAGAATATAAAAAATATAATATACATGTTTTTTCTACATGTATTAATGCACAGGTGTTTTACCCATGATCAATTAGAAAATGTTCTGGTTAATTGTAGCTGTGATTTTTAATCAGTCACGCCCATATCCAAACGTGTGTTTTTTTGTGGTAAGTCAGACCCATGCCTGAGGCAGAAAGCAAGAGTGTTTGCCAAGAGAAAGAAACATAAATCAAATGAAAGCCATGAGAAACATAGTAACACCACACCATTACATTGAAAGAGGGCATCTAGGAATGAATAAAAGAGAACACCTAGTAAATGTAAATGTAAATGTACATGTATTTATATAGCGCAAATCACCGACACAGTATCTAAGCGCTTGCTTAGGGAACACGTCCTGGTATTCCCCTGTGAGATACCCCGGCAGGGTGTCCACAAGGTGAAAGCCAGGCATCCCGCCGCGAGGGGCCGTAGTGGAGATTAAGCAAGCTATTGCCCAGAGTCGCAGAGTGTGACCCCGTGAGTCGAGTAGGCACCGGAACGAGAATTATCGAGTCCGTGGAAATTCCGGGTCTGCCGCCTCTAACCACTGAGCCACGCTTCTCACAACAATTGGCAAAGCCAAAAGGTCTGGTGTTGGCTGCCTGCCTTTAGCAGTCATTATTTTGTCATTGTTTTCGTAAAAAGGTTTTGTTGGGGAAACTACTGGACCATCACCAATGTATCAATAAAATATTGGGTAAAAGTAAAATATGTATATACCGCTTTCAGTGAAAAATCAGTAAAACTATATGTTTCTTTTAATGTGAAAAACTGATTTTATGGTCTACATGTTGGAATGCACTTGCAAACTCGTATATATTGGAAGTACATAACTGCAAGACCATGTCCGAATTCTCCAGCACTTGAGAGCCATATTAAATTCTTATTCCACCTACTCTGTTGCTCGTCATTTTAAACAGTACCGCAATAACAATCTTAACTATCTAAAATACTTTGTTATTGATTCAATACCCAAGTTGAGGCGGGTGGCAATCGAGAAGTATTACTTAGGCAATTGGAAACTCGATGCATATTGAATCTGGATACCAAGTCACCCAACTGGTCCAATCTTGGTGAAGATTTACATAATTGTTTATAAATAAGGACAAGATTGACCATGGTACTGTAAAAAACTTGATCATACTAATTGTGTAACTGTGAAATGAACTGTACGGTCTCAGTTGTATGCTGCTATTTAATATTATTGCACTTTAGCACTTATTGCACTTTATCAGGAAACAAGGATGGTAGAAACAGACCAAATAGACCTACAAGAAGTAAAGAACCTGCACTTGTTCTGCGCTCAATACAATTGTAAGACCAAGGTTATTTGTCATTATATAAACACTGAGGTCGATCTTATCTTCGACAAACATGGATTCATAATTGGGGCAGCTATAATTATACTAAGTTGTTTCAGAGTAAATGATAACGCCCACTTAGGGTACAATTTTGACTTCATTGGACGGCATTTATGAACAATAATATTAATGTATTAATCGCTGATATACATTTAATTATCTGCTGCTTCTATTTTCGTATACTTATTACCTATTTGCAAGACCTTTTGTAAATATGGATGATGTATTTGTAGATTTTATCACTATGTATTTTTGTTACACTGTTATGTTTAAAGTGTATGGATATAATGGTGTTGATATTTTGCCATCATGCAAATTGTAGGTCTGTCCTCTGTCAGTAGCATGATTAAACAATGTATAGTCATGATCATGAACTAACGCAGCATTGTGACCAACCTACTCACAACAAAGAGGAAACTTTAGCCCTCATTATCTCGAAAGGGCAGTCTATCACACTGGAATCCATTACCCCTTGTGATTGGTCAGACCACCACTGCATTCGCTTCTATAATAACATGGAGGTTTCGATGAGGAAGGCTCATCCAACAAAAGCTAAAATCTGGAAAAGGGATTTCAGATCAATAAACCCAGGTGAATTAGCTGCCCATTGTAAAACTGCCCTCGCCTCCCAAGCTGAATCGAGCGAGGTTCAGCTACTCATCGACGCCTACAACTCGGCCATCTCTAACATCCTAGATGACATTGCACCACTTCAACTAAAAATGACCTCAACAAAAAAATTCAAGCCATGGTACAACGACAATTTAAACACGGACCGGCGCAATCTATGGGCAGCTGAACGAGCATGGAGGTCAAATCCCTCCCTGGAACAACTACAATTCCTTAGAGAGGCCAGGAGTATTTACAACAAGCAAATCAAGAGCGCTAAGGCACATTACTTCAGACATCAACTTGATTAAGCCGCAAATCGCCCCAAGAAACTCTTCGAATTGGTCAAACAACAATCAATTGTTTGATCAAATAACTCTGCCTCCGATGTCAGCCCACCGTCTGGCAATTAATTTTCAGCTTTTTTCATTGAGAAATCAAGACTCGTCTCCAGTGAACTTGCCTCTAAGAAGGCTCTACTGACAGTTTCAGGGTCCGCACCACCTCTTGTCCTCTTAGAAAACCCCAAATTCACAAGCCTGATCATTAAGAACAATGCCTCATGGAGCACCTTTACCCCTTTCAGTGAAAGACATCAACAGGATTCTTCTGAACATCAATCCTTCCAACCACTTCGGTGACCCACTGCCCCAACGAGCTTCAAAGAGATCAAGAACGTTCTCATCCCCACCTGGACAAGGATTGTAAACGCTTCTCTATCACAAGGCACGATCCCTGACTGTCTAAAAGTAGCGCAGGTATCACCCATACTAAAAAAATACAACCGCAGATAAATCTGTCCTCCAATAATTTCCGCCCCATATCTAACATCCCCACTCTAGCCAAACTACTAGAAAAATGCGTACAATCCCAACTTTGTGCTCACATGGAGAATTTCCAACTCCTTAACCAGCATCAATCAGGCTTTCGGAAGGGCACAGCACAGAATCGGCACTCACGCACGTTTTGGACGACATCTTAAAAATGCTTGAACAAAATGGCTCCTGCCTCCTGGTCCTCTTTGATCTTTCCTCCGCATTCAACACGGTTAATCATGACAACCTCCTTTTCACTCTGAAAAACAGGATGGGATTCTCGTCACTGGTGTTACAATGGTTCGCCTCCTTCCTCCCCCCACATAACACAAAGAGTTAAGGCAAACCACTCCCTCTCCCAGTCCTCTCCAGTACTCATGGGTGTCTCCCAAGGGTCTGCTTTTGGAACCTCTTGCTAATTCTCTAATTGACATGAACATTCCCTTCCAGATGTATGCGGACGCCACACAACTTTACCTGAAAATCTCATCCCTGGATAACATCATCTCACTCAACTCTGCTCTAACGGCTACTCAAAATTGGTTAACTGAGAACTACCTCCTGCTCAACACCTCCAAAACTGAATTCCTCCTCCTCTCTCCTCGAACCACCCCCTCAAGCGTGACCTTTGGTTGACTCACCTCACGGCTTTCAATTACACCCCTCACATCATAGACTCGGCCAAATCTCTCAGACTCACCTTGGACAAGCACCTGAATATGAAAAGTCATGTCATCAACATATGTAAGGGAGTTAATCACTTGCTGAAGACTCTTGGGAATATCAAGCCCTTCCTTCCTCAAAATGACTTCAAATAGGCGATCCAAGCACTGATCTTGCCAAGGCTAGCTTATGGCAGAGCTATGCTCTGTGGCCTTCCCAAATACACCCTGGCTCCAATAAGGTCAGCACTGAACATTGCGGCCAGACTAGTTACTGGTACCAAACGTAATGAGCAACGTTTTCCAGTCCTACAATCTCTTAAATGGTTGCCCTACGAAGCTCAAATTCAGTTAAAGTTTGTTGTCCTAGTGCACAAAGGCCTGCGCGCCAATACCCCCAGGTACCTAGCGCAAAAGCTTGAATTATCCTGTGGCAAGAGAGCCTCAAGTAGCGCTAACAATTTCCTCCTGAAACCTCGTATCATGAACAAAAAGAGAACTTGTCGTCGAGCCTTACTTAGGAGCTGCCACAAAGATCTGGAACTCTCTTCCACCTGATTTGCGCAGAATCTCATCAATAACTGCTTTCAAACTTGAAGCCAATAGATTCCTAATGAACAAATTCTTACCTTAAGTTGGGCTAGGTGCATTTGCTGGTAACCACTGATCCTTCAACTAGTGCACCAACATGATCCTACCACCTTTTTTTTTTCCAACGTTTGTCTCTGCTCATTTCGGTTGTATGTTTTGCCCCCGGTAGCATCCTGTTATTTATCTGTTAATTTTATTATTCGTTTTGTACCATTTGTGATTATTGTGCCTACAATTGTCTAGGACTGTCAACTGATATCGTTACTGGAGTCTTATCTCACCTTTCATACTTGTGTAAAGCGCTCTGATATCCCTCGGGATCTTGTTCGCACTATATAAAACTTTATAAAATAAAAAATAGTCTGTTGTGTGTTACCATCGCTTACACTCAATCATGTGGTGAATACAAAAAGAGATGCTTTAGCTTGCAGTACGTATGCAAGCAAGGCCAGGCTTTTCCGAAACGCGTCATATGGTGGACATGCTGTGAAATATTAAAATGCACTAATGAATTTGGAATCTGTGCCTAGATTTAATTTCAGAATTCTTTTGGGATTTTGATGTATATCTATATATATATTAATTACTATTTGGAGAGTGTTATCTAGAGGAAGGACATCCTTATTATTCTATTTTGAGCTAGTATTCTAGAAATGGTTTGAGATCTGAGAAAGATGTGATATGCTGGTACAGGTCTGTTCTAGGTAAATAGTTATTCTTTCTCTTAATGCTCCTGTTGTGATCTTCCTACCAATATTTGGCCTCCTCGCTGCATCAAGTCAAACCGAAGTAAAAAGGTTCTCTGTCCAGCCGTTCAGAACAGAAGATATATTTGATTTTCAAGAAAGGTGGTGGAGTTTTCTTTGTATGAAATAACATATTGTCTTTATTTTGTCTGGGTTTTTTTCAGAACTAACCATTTACTCTAGAAATGTACTTTTAAATCTTAGTTCTATTGCTTATCCTGGTCTTTTTCTGTAGCATATTTCTCTGCCTAGTCTCGAACACAGACTGGGACCTGCAGATACTTTTCTAACGTGCATAAGGGTATCCATTGGGTTAAGTGTCAGAGATTCTGCAACAGTAATGTTCCAGTTAATGCTCGTGTTTTGTGTAGACACCAAGAAGACATATTGTCTTTAAACAGAATGCTTATGTTAAAAATATATATTTTTTTATCAACTATCGGGTCTCAATGTATTTTTGACATCTACAAGAACAAAATATGTATTTTACTTGGATTCTGTGTTGAAATGAGTTGATTGCTACTTACTTAACATATTCAAATTATGCCAGCTAAATGAGGAATACTACATGTGCACAAAAGGTAACTTTGTTAACAAACGTGTTCACTGTTTTTTGTGCCTGTACCGCAGCTGTTGCTGATCGTTTTACTTCCCTGAGCAGAATGGTCTCAGATTATCTTTTCTGGGCTCTGCATTAGCAATCTTCGGTGGTATTGGTACTTCTGTGTAATTACTAGCCGTGGTACTTTTGTGTACTTACTAGCCATATTTATTGCCACACTTACGCCGGTGCAGTGCTTTCAAACTTTTTATAACCGTGACACAATCATCAATCAAAATGAGCTTTATTCGATTTTGAAAATTAAAATCATAAAAGCAAGCATATAAAGAAAGACAGTACGTTATCATTTATTACATTAAACATACTCATTTATGGATAGCTATCATGTAGAGAGTTTTAAAATGTTCATAATATATTTAGAAACATGTTATGGTTCCCCTGGGTAGACATTTCAAAGCACGTTACCTAAAGTTCAAATGTTAACAGCTTTCCTTGTCCTCAATACATTCTTTAGGAAGCCAACCATCGAACCAATACAATAGTAACTTTCGAGCATCTGTAAATGTATGAAAGCAGGGCGACATTGCCTCCATCCTCCCTGTTTTAAAAGTGGTTTTAACCATCTTAACCTCTCATTAATATACAACTTACAAAATGAGACTACACACACTGTGCTTTGTCGAGATACTTTATCACAGGGACATCAGCATAATTCTCTTGACCAGTCATCAGTGATTGGGTACGAAGTTAGATGGTGAAAGGTCCCAAACCTAAATCTGGTCAAGAGATATCTGTCGTATCCGCCCAAAACACACTGCAAATATGGCTGAATATTGGAGGTCGTGATGATCATTTGATGATAGATCACCATGGTTTTATTCAACTCAAGTGTTAACCTGTTTTCTTCTAGGTGAGTCATAACAACTTTTTAAAAAATCTTTTCGTTTCATAAAATTCATACTATCGGGCATGGTAAAATACTATGGGTGGCCAATGTCCTGCATAAAATTTTCAACATATTTTAGCCATAAAATGTTACGAACATTATCTAGTCTCATTGAGTCCCTTAATATTTCCCTGTTAAGTCCAGCACTCTCTGTGGTCTAAATTCTATGCCATAACAAAACTGGCAGTGCCTTAATCAAATCGGAAATATTTGTAACACCCAGCTCGGAATGGCAATTAAAAACTGGTGCACTATTTGGAACACTTAGAAGGGACCTCAGAAAGATGTTTACCGTGCGCTGAATTATAGTACAGTCTTGGAATCCCCAGATTCCTGCCCCATAAATTGCTATACTCACGCTCTTTGCTCGATATATCTTTAATAAAATTTCTAGTGGCCTTTTCCCCAATTCTTTAGAGAAATTAAAGAGGGCTGCAATGGACTTCATAAAAAGTAAGGACCTAGCCTTAACTGCTGGTGCACAAGAGCCAGATCTATCAAAAAGCGCGCCAGATAACTGAATGCAGGGATGGTCTCCACCTTATTCCCCCCCCCCGCCTGAAAACTTCTATTCTTATTTTTAATTGTCCCACATGACATCACAAAGCTTTTCTTGGCGTTTATTTTTAGGCCAAGCCTATCCATAAAACTAGTATAAAAAGAAAGGGCCCTTTGCAATCCTATTTGAGTACGGGACATGAGGACGGCATCATCAGCATAAAGGAGAGATGCGAATGGGTGGGAATTTACAGATGGAGGATCCCTAGTGTGTGACACCAACTCCTGTTCTAAGGCATTGGTGTATAAGGAGAACAGGAGTGGTGCCAATACGCATCCCTGCCTTACACCTCGTTCGATTTCAAATGAGGCGGTACACTCGCCCTCAGTACCGTAGTGGACCTTTGCAGTAGCTCCATTATACAGCTGTCTTAAAAACTGGATTAAAACAGGGTCAACTTTCAATTCATTTAAGATACCCCACAATTTCTCATGAACTACACAATCAAAAGCTGCTGAAAGATCTACAAAGACCAAATAAAAATTCCTTGCTTTGGCCTTAGTATATTTACCATTTAAAATGCTTAAATTCAAAATCTGCTTGTTAGTTCCTAAACCAGCTCTAAAGCCATATTGTATGTCGCTTAAAATGCCCTTTTCTTCGGTCCATCCCTGTAGTCTTTCTAAGAGAATCCTGCCCGCCACCTTCATCAAAGAATCCAACAAAGATATCGGGCGATAGGAAGCAGGGTTCTCTCGATCGCCCTTTTTAACAAGCAAGGATAGTGCTGTTGTGGGCCTGAGTGATGATGTGGTGGTGTATTAGAGTGATGTGGTGGTGTATTAGAGTGATGTGGTGATGTATTAGAGTGATGTGGTGGTGTACCCGAGTGATGTGGTGGTGTCCCCGAGTGATGTGGTGGTGTCCCAGAGTGATGTGGTGGTGTTCCTGAGTGATGTGGTGGTGTCCCTGAGTTGTGTTGGCTTTGAAAATATATAAATTAATAGCATTGTTATTCACAAAGCCGATAGCTTACACTTTCCTAATGTGAGTCCTATTGGCTATGGCAATGCTTGTTGGTAGCAAGCAAGGACAGTGCTGTTGTGGTGCTGAGTGATGATGTGGTTGAGCTGAGTGATGTGGTGGTGTATTAGAGTGATGTGGTGGTGAATTAGAGTGATGTGGTGGTGTATTAGAGTGATGTGGTGGTGTATTAGAGTGATGTGGTGGTGTATTAGAGTGATGTGGTGGTGTCCCAGAGTGATGTGGTGGTGTCCCAGAGTGATGTGGTGGTGCCCCCTAGTGATGTGATGGTGCCCCTGAGTGGTGCCCCTGAGTGATGTGGGGGTGCCCCTGAGTGATGTGGTGGTGCCCCTGAGTGATGTGGTGGTGCCCCTGAGTGATGTGGTGGTGCCCCTGAGTGATGTGGTGGTGTCCCCGAGTGATGTGGTGGTGTCCCCGAGTGATGTGGTGGTGCCCCCGAGTGATGTGGTGGTGCCCCCGAGTGATGTGGTGGTGCCCCCGAGTGATGTGGTGGTGCCCCTGATTAATGTGGTGGTGTCCCTGAGTGATGTGGCGGTGTCCCTGAGTGATGTGGCGGTGTCCCTGAGTGGTGCCCCTGAGTGATGTGGTGGTGCCTCTGAGTGATGTGGTGGTGTCCCTGAGTGCTGTGGCGGTGTCCCTGAGTGCTGTGGCGGTGTCCCTGAGTGCTGTGGCGGTGTCCCTGAGTGCTGTGGCGGTGTCCCTGAGTGCTGTGGCGGTGTCCCTGAGTGCTGTGGCGGTGTCCCTGAGTGCTGTGGCGGTGTCCCTGAGTGCTGTGGCGGTGTCCCTGAGTGATGTGGCGGTGTCCCTGAGTGATGTGGCGGTGTCCCTGAGTGATGTGGCGGAGCCCCTGAGTGATGTGGCGGAGCCCCTGAGTGATGTGGCGGTGTCCCTGAGTGATGTGGCGGTGTCCCTGAGTGATGTGGCGGTGTCCCTGAGTGATGTGGCGGAGCCCCTGAGTGATGTGGCGGAGCCCCTGAGTGATGTGGCGGAGCCCCTGAGTGATGTGGCGGAGCCCCTGAGTGATGTGGCGGAGCCCCTGAGTGATGTGACGGTGTTCCTGAGTGATGTGGTGTTTGAGGGTGTGTGGGGGGGGTGAGAGGGTGTGAGGGGGTGTGAGGGTGTGTGGGGGGGAGGGGGAGGGTGAGGGTGATGTTGATGAGGGTGTGTGAGGGTGAGGGGGTGTGGGGGTGTGAGGGTGAGGAGGTGTGAGGGTCCGAAGTAAATGGTGGCAGGGCAGACATCATAAGACAGAGAGAAGAGACTGCGTCGGTCAGTTTCAGAATCAGGAGGGGCAGAGTCAGCACAGTTTGTGAGGGATCAACGTGTCTAAAGGCAAAGCATAGCGGATGTAGCATTGCAGCTAGCAAGTCAAGTGTTTTCAAGCTGAGTGTCCCTAGAGAGATGGCAACACAGCAACAGCATTTGAGGAGCAAGGCTACTGTAAACAAGCACGGTAGGCTTTCACTTTCGTCCAGAAACAAGCTCTCGGCATTGCTGTTGCGGGGGGGTGGCTGGGGGAGCGGCAGCCTTTGAAGTCTGATGCTGAGGCACAGACAAATGGTGGTGCGCGATGTGCACGTGGGGGGTTGGGGGAGCGGCAGCCTTTAAAGTCTGATGCCGAGGCACAGACAAATGGTGGTGTGTTATGTGGCTGGCATTATGTGTGCACGCGCATAGATCACATGAACTGTATGCGATCCGCAGCCGTTTTGGTAGACTGTTCTTTTCCGTTTACTATAATCTTGCCGAGCAATGCGCAAGCGCATTGGCTCAGGCGAGACCTAAAAATGAGTACTATGATGGATTCGGACCATGTAGTAATAAAACTTCTTTCGCAACACGCTTGTAAAACTCTAGTTCAAATGATGCCCCAAACCTCCAGATTTGCCTTAAACAGGTCAATTGATATCCCGTCAGGGCCAGCGGCTTTACCACTCTTACTTGCTTTGACTGCAGCAGTTACGTCCTGAAGCGCGATATCAAGTTTAATAGGTAGGAAGGGCTGGTCTACATTACCTATTTCGGGCCTCTCAAAGTCTTCCTCGTTAAACTTCTGTCTTGCATATACTTTGGAAAAGAAGTAAGTTCAGGTCTGTTCTGCTATTGCCAGCTCGATGGTTGGTTCATCTATTTTTTGGCAAGGAAAGGTGCATTTACAGCAGCCCAAAATTTCGTGCTATATTTAGACTCAGCAGCCTCAATAAGGTCCTTCCAGGCGTTATCTTTCAACTCCGATATCCTATTTTTCCGTGCTTCATGATAGTTTAGTTTCTACATACCCTTATCTCAGTCATGTCTCTCGCCTCACTATGTAAGGCCTTCTTCAAGTTACAATAACTTCTAGTGCAATTTTTATCGAACCAGCCTTTCTTTGTGTTTTGAGTACCCTTAGGATCTTTAAATAAGATGGTTCTAACAACCTCAGTAATATTATGAAAAGCAGTTAAAATATCGTCATGTGCCGGGCTGTCACTTAGGCATTTTAAGATTGGATCTAATGCCTTTACTACTATCTCAGTACTTAATTTTATAGTGTCCCTCCTTCCCCAACGGATAGCATATCCATTTTTTTTCCCTAGTTCTATATCCTGCACCCATGCTATTTTATAACGAGTTTTCTTAGACACCCGGCTTGGAACTTTTATGTTCACACTAATGGCCAAGTAGTCACTCATGACGTTATGATGGATATCAAAGGCATTCTTATAGCTAGCATAGCGATTTGGGATGATGATAAAATCAATAAGTGATTTAGCACCTCTCCCTATAAATGTGTAATCAAACTCCACCGTAGGCATGCACAGGCGGTTAGAAAATCCCAAATCATGTTTAAACATAATTTCATTAAACTGGTCGCCTTTTGTAGTGTGTTGGAAGTGAAATGATGGGTCATCATTATCCAAGGTTAAACCACACTTCCCCCCACCCACCAATGGACACAGACTAGTATTAAAATCCCCACCTCAAATAGGTAAAGTTTCAGCATTGGCATTTAATTCTGAATTAGCGATATCTCTACTGAGCTTCTCTAGTATGGATCCCAAGTGGGCTATTTCAATGTTATTATAGAAATTTACGAGAAGCAATGCATTATTATAATCCGTCTGTATAAAAACCGTTTGGTAATACATTTCAAAACTAACCATCACACTCTTATGTGTGGCCAGCCGATTCGAGATATAGACACATAATCCTCTTTTTGGCCTACCACTAGGAGATTGAATCGCTGGAGTGTGGTATGTCTTGTACCAATTTATATGAATACTATCGATGGCCCAGGTCTCCTGTAGACACAGGACGTCAAATTTGTCAATAAAAGTTAGCCATGCAGGATTGTTCGCCTTGTTCCTTAGGCCTGCCACATTCCAGAACAGGATTCTGCATATCCCCGATTGATTATCAATTTGGTTCGTTGGACCACTGGCATTACCTAAGGTACTTTCCATTTTAACCTCTCGTATTTCATGGCCCTGTTCTGCAAAGTCGTAATAGCCAGGTTATCAGTTTTTAAAGTATGCTCAAATACATGGCGACCCCTTATGATTGAGTGTCAATTATTCTCATCTAAAGAAGTAAGGGGACCAAATCTGTTTGACACAGCCAGTGTGACCCGGTCCCTCCTGTCTCCAGCCTTGCTTACCATGGTTAACTGGGGTATTAGTGGTATATGGTGGGTAGAAAAACCCCAAGGGACGCACTTGGATGGTGGTGTTAAATGTGTTTAATCTGTGCATTCTTAATAGGACTTCCCTAACTAGGGCCGGTGAGCCTAACAAGAGCACTATGCAATCGACTTCATAGGCTTTATTACATTTGCCCACCCAGGCCACCCTCCTCACCATCTTAAATTCTTTAAAAAGAGCATTTGTTAGACCTGTCCTTTTACCCAACCAATTAATAGTCTTATTTCTTAAGGCAGTCCAGTTTTCTGCGGTTGCTGGTGAAAGTTGGGGAACGTCAACTAAGGTGATAGTGTATGGCGTTGCCGCTGTGGGGAGGTTAAGTGTTTGTCAATTATTCATCTCCCCAGAAGCATTGGTATTTACTCCAGCCACTTGTTCAAGTTTACTACTTTCCCCGCCTGAAACTTTAGGTCTAGTTCTTTCTTCTTTTTGTGCATTACTTTTGTCAGAAAGTATGGATATGTTAGGTCGCTGGTCATGGCAGTCACCCCGTTTGCTAGGTTCAAGAATTTTCTTATTTCCCAATGTAGTCGTAATAGTGCTAGACTTATCTAATTGCACCATACTTCCCAGAGATTTCTGATTTACTGCATCATTACATAATGAGCTCTTCTGGTGGACCCCTAAGAATTTTTCTATACCAGTTTCTATTTTATCCAACCTTAAACTAAGGGAGTTAATTTATTGCGACACAAATTCTTTTAAGCCTTTTATGGCTACGAATACCTCTACTAGTTCGCTAGGGATTACAGTTGCCGTTTTTTCCCCCTCAAAGTGGCCAGCTCCCTTTGTGTTTTGTCCCTGCCCCCCTGTGTTTTCCCATACGGCCTTTTTGACTGTGTCTTAGGAAATCTAGGGGTATGGGTTGGCACCGGATGGATTACTACTGCATCTCCAAAGGTGTTATTAGCTACCGCTGGTTTGGGCGAGTTACAAAATTTTTTCTTTGGTGGTAATTGGTTGCTTTCTGCAGGATCATTTAGAATATCATCAGAAATTTCCTGGACGCACCCGTTATTGAGTTTGACACGAGTAGCATTGTAAAGTCCTCCTATCTTCTCTTTTCCCTTGTCTCTATTCCTCACTATATTCTTTACCCGTCGTTCTTTTCCCTAGCTTCCTTTCTCTCATTTTCTTATAACCCTCTCCCCTCCCGGTTTTTGCCTTACACATTAAGCTCGCTCCTGTTTCTCTTCTTCCTATCAGTAGCTTTCTACAAGCATTTGCAATGCAATAGTTCTCGCATTTCTTAAAGCTACAGCTGTTGACGTTAACAATGACTTTGTTTTTTACTTTTGCTTTTTTATACCAATAGCAATTGCGCTATGCAAATATATTTGACACTGCAAATAAAAAAACAAAAGTAAAAAGCATTGTAATTTTCAAAGTCAACAGCTCTAACTTTAACAAATGCGAGACCTATTGCATTGCAAATGCTTGTTTCTTAAGGTGCAATATATTGGATAAAGGTGCATTCTCAGGGCCTCTCCTTTCAGTGTTACTCTCTTTTTGTGATTTAGTGAAAAATATGGACATTTGTGCTGCTTTGCTGTTTGCTGATGGTAACGTAATAACTGCTCACAGATTACAATCTTGCTTGTCCCGACCATAACCTCATCTCTTTGGTAATAAAATATACGGTGTTAGGTTCTGATTTAGATTAATTGTTTATTAGAATCCATGTTGACTATCAGTGGCATGCAATTTCTGCCCTGTAGTTTCACTACCTTCTGACGAACGATGATTATGTATTTTTGTTCACTAATTTATAAAATCATATGTTTTGCATGACACGAGGATAAAATTCTTCACGTCGCTCACTGGAGATTGTTGCTGCATTTGTAAAAACCTTTACATTGTGTTTCCTCATTCAACTTCTTTATCACTTGTTTCTTTAATTCAGACTATCTTTCAGCTAAGTGATTTTCTAAAGTTTGAAGGGACACTCAGAAAATGGATAAAGCGTAATCCGTGGTGAGGTATTGAGGCTACAATAAGGATCAGAAAATTAAACCGAGAGAGAATGCTTAAACAGCTAGAAGTCTCCATTAAACAAAATTACAGGAGGTCACGTTGTTTCTCTGACTAAGTATATATAACTTCTCAGCTGCGAACAATAGAGGCCTATGAAGGATAAAGGCACGTTTATTGACAAATTCGTCGTGGCCAGGGGTTAGAGGTAATCAGGGCACAAGTCTTAAAAAAAGAAGTGGGGGGACTCTCCAAGTTAGGCGTGGTCACAGGAAGTGACATCACGACAGGGAGTGACATCACGACAGGGAGTGACATCACGACAGGGAGTGACATCACGACAGGAAGTGACATCACGACAGGAAGTGACATCACGACAGGTGTGAGCAGGACAAATGCAAGGCAGGGAGATCTGTTGAATAGGATGGCTCCCAAGATACTGTAGCTGTAGTGTAAATAAAAGATTCCACATTAGGCAACTGTCAGCATTTTCATAGTTGAAGGAATGGTGGCATCCTGCTGTCACCGTCATTCATTCCTTAGAAACGATTCTGAGGCATTCCATAGATGTCCATCAATCTTGAGCACCCAAATGTTTATATTTGAAGAGGTTAAAGCACTTTTGGATGTTGGCGACACAGCAGTTTGCCTTTAATGAATGCATGGAGACCTTTCAAAAGTGATCATTTTTAACCCTAAACTTAGAAACATCAATGCTTCCTTGCCCTAACAACAATTCCACAAGGGAACTAAGAGGAAAGTCAATTGGAAAGGCCATGTATGATGTGCAGAGGAGCATTGGTCGAGAGAAAAGAAAAAGATACAGTTCCTCAAGCTTTGTTACGCGCTTGTAAAGGATGCTTATGTGTAAGGCTCCCAGTTTTTACAGATAAATACAGACAGAAAACAATGTGTTTACGGTCTACATTTATTTGTAAAAGTGGATAAATACAGAAAATTGTCGTACTTTTAAGTGACTCACTGTGCTGTCTTTCATAAATTATAGGCCAACAGTTGGACAGCATGTAAATAAAAAAACAGGAGGACATTTCTTTAAATAAAGGCATATATCAACATACATTTATGGTATAATGCTAGTATTTACAGTGGATGTATTGTTATGTAATATTTGCCAGCTTAATAGCTAAAACTCGCCAAACAGCAAAGTATGAGTGCTCGCCTATCAGATAAATAAATATGGAAATGTACAGTTTGACAACCTCATTTATATGCAAAGCACAAAATAAAAATGGATAAATACAGATAAAATGGGCACAAGAAAATACAGCCATCGTTGATCTGAAAAATCATTGAGAAAGCAGTGTGCACCAACTCCAAAACCAGAATTATCTCTTCCAGGACGACCACACTGGTGCCACAATATTGCTAGTGAGAATCTCCTGATTACCAACAAGGACAAAGCCAACCCCCTGGCCCAAAGTAACCCCTCTACAGCCTTGTCACGGTTAACAACTAAACAATAATCTGCCCAGTGGGGAGGCTCTTGCACTTCTCAATGGTTCACTTTCCAAGGCACCATCACCAACATTCCTGTGTTTCCTTGTCGCATAACTTAGCCCTGCCGCATAATTTGGTCACCATCGCATAATTTCAGTTGCTCTCTCACATTGCTTCTGTTGAAGTTTACTTCGATACTACTGTAAAAACCCCAACCCCCCCCCCCCCCGCCCCCGTAACAGCACTGCTCCCGCTGGACACTGCATAGCACTGGAGCAAACATACCAACAAGGGGCGCTATATCTGAGGCAAGAGCCCTGTATCTTCAAGGGGCCCACACAGATAGCTGTCGACCCCTTTAGAAATATCGCCTCTGTGAGCATCAAGGTGATGAGTGAATTATTTTAAAATTAACATGCGTTTTGAGATTTTCTTTGTTTACAGACTAAGCTGCATTTAAATGCTCACATTTTTACAAACAAGGGAATGGACCCTCTTATGCCCAAATGTACACACTATGGGGAGAAGCTGGTGTTACGGCCTGGTTCTGCCCACGATCACATACTTTGGTCAAACGGAATAGCTGGAATTATGGCTCTGGCCCCCTGCATTCTAAACCTCGCCACCCCATCACCTATAAAATTAAATGGGATAGAGGACTCCCCCCCCCCCCCCCCCCCCCCAACACTACTTCTAGCTGAATAGAGGGCCGCATATGCGACGGCAGAAATAACAATCCTGCTGCATTGTTACTCTAAAACACGTCTGATACTTTTCACAATATTTTTCTTTTTCTGAAAGCGGAGTTTATTTCCTGGGTGTTAAAGATGTAAAATTAAAAATGTATTTCTTGGAAACACTCGACCTTTGGTGGCGATGTCGAAATAGATGCAGTACTGCTCCTTTTATTGTCTGGCGAGGCACACATTAAATCAGTTAGCAGATGGCTGTGGCAAAAGAATAAGGAACATGGATGTGATCACGTTTTAGTTTCGGAAGGTCACCTGCGAGACTTGTCAACAGTGATCGCTAATTTTTCTGAAACTGCTTTCTCACTGAGAGCACATCCCCCTCCCCCCCGCCCCCCCGTTTGACTTCCAGGTACCCGCTAATCTTTTCTCATTAGGGGATGATGGGCCATGTGGGGCATGGTGACCGGCGGCAGTCCGAGAAGATTCAGCCAGACACCCGGAAATGCATTCTTTGTGGACTTTGTGCGCGCTCCTATTTGGGAAGGGTAGACGGCGTTTTGATTGAGCAGGGTGGACGGCGTCCACCCTGGAAAACCCTGGAAAATAAGTGGGGGGATGCCGTCCACCCGCGTGGTACCCCGACTTGTGCCCTGGAGGTAATGAAACACTGGAGTGGAAAGAGCTGCATAATCTTTTCTTCGAAGACGTCCGAAAGAATAGTGCAAATGTCCTGAGAAGGTCAGAAGCCTTGCTCTAATGCTGCAGGTTTAGTGAAGGATTTCTTTTTTTCCTTCAAAATACTTTATTGATTTTCCAGAAGAAAAATACAAAAATGATTTTGTAGGAGGGTTAGTATATCATATATACAAGGCCAATAATGTCACATATAAAAGCATAACATGAGGTTAATACGCCTATGAGAGTATCAAGAGGCTAACCCAAATGATCAATAATAAAAGAAGAAAGACCAGTTGAAAGGGAGAGAAAAGAAAAGAGAAAGGGGAAGAAGAAAAGGGAAACAAAAGCTAGACGAGTGGTGTTATATGCTTACAAAGTTCTATGCAAATGCGGGCACCAGAGCAATCCGATATTGATAGGCATAATATACCACAGTCTAGTACTGGTAATGTCAATTAGCTACATAGTGATCCAAGAGATACAGCTGTAAGGGCACGAGCCATGGCCTGCACCCTTAAGGGCACGTGGTGTGACTCATAGACATACAGTGGTGTTTATGGGGGTTTGTAGGAGTCGAGATAAGTGTCCAAAGAGTTCCACATCAGCCTGGATGACGGTTTCCACAGAGAGTTCTGTAATGCAATGTTATCTGCCCCTCTGAGAAGGGTGATCCAGTTTAACCAGCCTTTATAAGATGTCCTGTTCGTGTCCTTCTAGTTTCACTATCCTAATAATTTCCCTTGAGAGTTTTTAGCGCTGGCAATACAGTCAGCCAGGAATGCCCTTCTCTTCGAGTCAAGTCATTTATGATAGTCTTCCAAGGCATTTTTATATGTGTTTTTAGAATCCGGTGAGTATGACTTTCTTCACTTACGTTCCAGTCTTTTACAACTGCTTTCTTCCTGTCTGACTTCTTCTGAGAACCACAGAGCGTATGGGGCGAGATCTGGATAGGCTAACAGATTTCAGAGTGGCAGTTTTATCAAGCGCTGCCTGTTGTGGGGGTGTGTGCTGGGCCCCCTTTAGTGATTAGTGCTTGCGCAGGGGCGGGGCGCGGTGCCGCGACAACACTCAGGCACACACAGTGTCACGGTCGGAAGTGACGTGCACGAGCGCGCGTCCTTCTTTTATTGGACCCCGCAGGCCACGCCTGGCCTGCGGATGTGTGGATGCCTGTGCGTAAGTAAACTAGACCGTTACATCACTACATCCCTATCCAACTCTATAAAACTTTTTTTCCACAATGTCCAATCAGTGTTTTCAACTAGGTGGAAATTCCCCACAATATGTTCCTGTACTTGCGTGTCCCTTGATGTAAACTTCAGGGCCTCAGCAGACCGGCATAGTCTTTTAATCTTTGGCTCGGTGGTGGATTGGGCTGCAGGTTGTACCTCTGCGCGTGGCCCCGGCCATTTTCCATGCTTTGGTGATTGTCCGTGCCCGCATCCGACGGAGTCGTGGATATCGGTTCCGGCTCAAATCTCTCCGTCTGACTCCCTGATGGTGAGCTGCTCTCTTCCTCCGGCACAGCTGTCACCTGCGATCCACAGTCTTCTCCCGTGCCTTTCGAACATTGTCTCGATGCTGTCGGGATCGCTTTGAACCAGGAAATGTTCCTCGAGACTTCCTCTTCGCCTTTTCTTGCAGTGATCATGGTACCTTTGGTGGATGTTATGGTCCAAGTGCCTGGCTCGTATCGCGTTTGGAACTTGCCTCCCGGACGCCTGTTTCGTATGATCACTCGGGTCCCCTGCCTTAGGATTCTTGGAGTCGCCCTCCGGCGTCGACTTGCTCGTTGGTTCCCTAGTCGTCTTCGTTCTTGAGTGTCTTCCGTGTGGGCCAAGTCTGGTATCCACCCCGGGATGCTGGGCAGAAGGTCTCGTCGTTGGCCTTGGAACATGAGGGTCCATGGGCTCCTTTGCGTGGTGCAGTGAGGGGTTCCCCGATACTCCCGTAGGAATTCGTGCAGCCTCTGTTCGGGGTCAGCTTGCTCCACTACCGCTATCCGGAATATCTTATTGAGTGTTCGCATAAACCTCTCAACGTCCCCATTGGCTTGGGGCCACTGAGGTGTGATGCGACGATGCAGGATGCCTCTGGACTTCAGGAATGTGGCAAACTCAGTTCCCTGGAATGGCGGTCCATTGTCGCTCCGTATTTCGGTAGGGTATCCAAACATGGAGAACATTTTTTCTAGCGCCGGGCCGACATGTGTGAACGCAGTGGAGACAACCCTTTCCACTAAAGGGTATTTTGAGTAAGCGTCAATGGCCACCAGCGTGTGTCCTTCCCCCGGGAAGCTACCAAAATCTATGCTGACCTTGGTCCAGGGTGACATGCAAGCTTCTTCCGTAATTACTGGTGCAGGTCTGTCGGGGTCGCTGGTCAACTGACATGACAGGCAGTTTTTTACATACTCGTCCACTGTGGTTTCAAGCTCCGGGAACCACACCTTTTCCCGCATACGTGCTTTCATCTTCGTCGCGCCCTGGTGTCCTCCATGGGCGAGTTGGGTTGCTCGGTGCCTTAAACTTTGTGGGATCACTAGTCGTGACCCTCTGAGTAGTACTCCATCTTCTGTGGCACTTAGCTCGTGCCTGACATGCCAGATCTTCGGGAGTGCCTCTTTGTCTTCTGCAGTCCAGGAGTTGGGTGGGCGTAGGTAGTCAGTCCACGAGCCTTCCTGAACTGCCTGCAGCGACCTCATGTAAATATTGTCGGCGGTGGCTGCTTCCTTGATATCTTCTATTGACATGCATTGTGGGCATGAGGTGAGTGCCACCCACCGTGCGTATTCCTCACAGTCATCATCCACCGGTGCCGGCTCTGGTTGTGTGGGGTGACGCGATAGATAGTCTGCAGGATTCTTGGCCCCTGGGCGATACACCACCTCCATTTCATACGATTGAAGTTGAATCACCCAGCGCTCAATGCGAGGTGGTGGGTGGGGTGCATATCCCTTGAAGATGGGCACTAAAGGTTGGTGGTCAGTGACCATGACGAAGGAGTGTCCTTGTAGGTACAAGTGAAAATGGCTACAGGCCCACTTGATGGCGAGAGCCTCTCTCTCGATTTGTGCGTACCTGGTTTCGGTAGGGGTCAGAGCCTTACTGGCGAAGGCTAATGCTGTCCACTGCCCGGGTTCATGTTCTTGGGTCAGGACAGCGCCAAGGCCCACCGGACTGGCATCGACGATCACCTCCGTGCGTTTGGCGGGGTCGAAGTACGAGAGGGTGGCTTTCTCCAAGAGGGCATCCTTGATACCTTGAAAGGCTTCATCTTCCTTCCCGCCCCACTGCCACGCGGCGTCCGCCTTGGTCAGTGCTCGCAGAGGCTCGCTTCGAGTAGCCATGCACGGAATGAATCGGCCACAGTACGTGGCCATCCCCAGAAAACTCTTCACCTCCGTCGGGGATTTCGGCGCTGGGGCGTCCTTTATGGCTTTGGATTTCCTCGGGTCAATCTGGATTCCCTCTTGGTTGAACACATAGCCAAAGAATTCAATTGAGGGTTGAAAGAATTGACATTTTTCTCTGTGGAGTGTCGCTCCATGGGTACTCAGTCTCTTGAGGACATCCCGAAGGTTCTTGTGATGTTCAGACGCGGTGGCAGAGTGTATCAGAATGTCGTCGCTGACATTTGTCACCCCGGGTAGTCCAGACAGGAGTTCTCTGATTGTGTTTTGGAACACCTCTGCTGCTGATGAGATGCCAAAATTCAGCCGCTTGTAGCGCCGGAGACCTAGATGGGTACTAAAGGTGGTGATGAAACGAGACTCCTCCGCTAGTGGCAATTGGTGGTATCCCGCGTTGAGGTCAATTTTGGAAAACCACTTCGACCCATTGACGTCGGCCACTATGTCGTCCATAGTAGGAGTCAAATGTCTTTCCCTTCGGATGGCGGTGTTTGGTAACCGCATGTCGATGCACAAATGGATTTCGCCCGGTTGCTTTGGTTTCTCTACAATGACCATGGGCGAGACCCACAGAGTGGGTCCCGTGACCTTTTCGATGACGCCCAGGCACTCAAGTTTCTCGAGTTCTTTTTCCACCAATGGGCGAAGGTGAAAAGGTATCCGTCGGTGGCGTAGTGCAGTGGGAGTGACATATTTGTCAATGTGGAGTTTAACAGGTTCACATTTTATGCATCCCAGCCCTCTGAAAAGTTCCGGGAATCGTCCCAATAGCTCATCCACTTGGTGTGCTCTGATACGGTTGGCGAATGCTATTAGTTTCAGGTCCTCCGCCGTGTGGCTACTTAGCAAGGTGTCAGCCTCTCGGTTGATGATGTGAACAGTCGCCATTACCTCTGACTCGTCGGCTTGGATGGGTATTATGATTTTGCCTTTGAGGGGCAGTGGCGTGTCTGCTCCGTAGGCGAAGATTCTTGTCTTGGATGGTAGCACTTCAGGCCGTGGGCGTAGCTTGTTAAACTGTTGCAGGCCCATCACATTGACCGTGGCGCCAGTGTCAATGATTTCCTTGACCTCGTTGTTTCCCATCTGCACAATGCATGTTGGTTGTGGTCGTCGTCGTTGTTTGAGCTCCCTTGCGAACGAGACGATGTAGGCCTCTTCGTCCTCCGACTCAGAGTCATCATACACTGTGGGTAGGTGCCTTTCTGCTTTCACCGGGGGTGATTAGGTTAGTGATAGTTGACGAACGGCCTTGGTAGGCGTCCGTGGTCCCTTGAAGTTCTTGGATTGGTTCTTCCTGCGGCAGACCGATGCAAAATGGTTTGGAATCCCGCAATTCGCACATGTTTGCCCCTGGGCTGGGCAGTCTTTGGCCGCGTGAGGTTCATGGCCGCAATATCCACACCGGGCTTGGGGTGAATCTCTCCGATATCCTCTCGGTGGCGGTCCACGTAGTCGCGGCCGCACAGCATCTGCACGTTCCAACTTGATAGGTTCGGGCTTGACTGCGGTTTTGTGTAGGGCCTGTTCCATGGCAGTGGCTCTGACGCTTGAAAGTTCGTGGGACCTGGCCAGGATTAAGATGTCTTCCAGTGAGATTCCGGGTTTGCGCAGAATCAATCCTCTCAGTGTCTTGTCTCTACACCCTTGAATGATCTGTCGTCTTATGGCTCTCGGTTGGTCCTCATCCGTGGCGCTGGCTAGTTCTCTGACACGGGTATGGAACTGGTCCATCGACTCCCCCTCCCGCTGACCGGCCTGGCCCAATTTAAATACTTCGAAGTCTACATTCAATTGGGGATCGAAATGGCCATTGAGGGCCGCAACAGCCGCGTCATAGCTATCCGCAGCACCCGTATTGGGTAAATGTTTGAAAAGTCTGAAAATTTCATCCCCCGCATAGTGAAGTAATAGTGATCTTTTTACCGCATTGTCTGTTTCTCTCGTGACCACGAAGTAGTTTTCCAGTCTCTCGAGCCAGATCTTCCATCGCGGCGAGGCCGTAGACGGGTCCGCTGCTTCGCTGAACGGTGGTAACACCCCCGCAGCGGCATGCTGAAATGGGATGTTGATGGTGGGAGCAGGTGCGTCTCCGTCCCCCATGGCGAAAGTGTCCCTGTAGGCAGGTGTACTGCTGCAGAAAGCGTCGCTGTCTTACTAGCGCCGCTCCGTGATGCCACGTGGTAGCTGTGCGGCCCACCACGGTCTCGTCGCAGGCGTGGTAGGCCTCCTGTGGCTTGAGGGCGTCGTGACGCCTTCTGGGGTCTTCCTGTGGGCACCAGGTCGTCAGTAGTGTCCCTCCAGGGCGTGACAGGACCTCCTTTTGTCCACACCCAGCACACGCGCAATGTGTGAGGGACAACAGGGCGTTTTCCGCGGCTCACGCGCAATGCGTGAGCATTGGCAGGGTGTCGCGCCGGCACTTGACTCACGCGGGATGCGTGGCGTTCAGCAGCCGGTCGCGTTTTCCAGGCGGCCGGAGCAGTCGCCGTGTCCACGTCTGTTCCGCTCTTGCTTTCCTTGTCGTTTCCTTTCCTTTTCCTTTGTTCTTTTTTTGACAATGATGCACCCAGCGCCACCGAAGACCCAGGCAGGGAAGCAGGGACAGGAGGGCCGGCCCAGCGAAAGCAGGCGGCTCGGCTGGGAGACACGCGGTAGGCACCGCGGAGAGGAGCAGACCGCTCCGGGCAGGCTGTCGGTGGACGGGCGAGGGTTGGGCCCCCTCCGCTCGTCGCCAGTGTTGTGGGGGTGTGTGCTGGGCCCCCCTTTAGTGATTAGTGCTTGCGCAGGGGCAGGGCGCGGTGCCGCGACAACACTCAGGCACACACAGTGTCAGGGTCGGAAGTGACGTGCACGAGCGCGCGTCCTTCTTTTATTGGACCCCGCAGGCCACGCCTGGCCTGCGGATGTGTGGATGCGTGTGCGTAAGTAAACTAGACCGTTACATCACTACACTGCCGTCAGCCACGTGTTAAAACGCGCAGCGCCGTGGTCGAAGTTGCCCGTATTTGCATGAGCATCTATCTTGGAATGGGATTTCTTTAATAGAAAACTAATTGCAAGATTGCCAACCGTGCTTGTACATACATCATGACACATGCATTTTCATACAGCTGCCAACCAACAAAGCATTGACAACCCATTTGAATGACCTTTTACGGCGTAGAATTACTGGCTTTGCCGCTTCCTGTTTTTACTGTCTAAAACAGCATCACCCAAATTTACTTTGCTACTTTATCTGACTCCGCTTTTACCATGTTCTGCTGCTGCAGCACTAAGAGGTGCTGAACATATGCACATATCTCAACAAGGAGGGTGTGGCATGTATCCTAGTCTTTTCCTTCAGTGTGTTCCAATTACTTGAAAGAACCCACATTAGGCTCCTTCTCCCTCCTCGCGGCCAAGGCTTAGAACTCCCTCCCCAAACCCCTCCCCCTCCCCCTCCACCTCTGACAGAGTGCACCGCTCCCCAAGTTCCTAAAGGACCTCAAGACCTGGCTCTTCAATGGAACTCAGTGAACCTCCATGATCTGCGGACCACTCCCCTCCCTCTGCGCCTTGAGACCCATTCTAGGTGAGTTGCTAACGCTTTACAAACCCCTGATTGATCGATTGATTGATGGATGTCCAATCCTGATGCAAAGACACTACACAGTAGGACTGGCCGACATTTTCTTTTGTGTTCTTAATGTGAATTGCACGTTACGCGCTCCACAGAGGCCGAGAACGTTGGACTAGGTCACAAGTGAGATCTGATGTGAAAAGAAAGCATAATGAGCATTGTTGAGTTTCTAATACTGAAAGCATAACTTGTATCCAGTGTCTGGTAAAGCATATACCCCTGCATAGAATACTGGAGCCTTTCATCCCTTGTGTTCAGGAAATACCCATCAGTAAATGCCCTCTCTGCAAGTTCTAGGCCAGAGCCCCATCAGTAAATGCCCTCACTGCAAGTTCTAGGCCAGAGCCTATGCAACTGCATTGCAGCAACAAAAGAATTACGTAGGGAACCAGTTTACTTTTAAACTGTGATGCAAAGTCAAATGTTGTTAGAAAATCAACTTTACAATGAATCTCCTCTCTTGACCAGGATTCTTAACATTCAGATGAACTTGTGAACCAGATCATGAGGCATGTTAATAGTACCTAGTATGACCTTTGTCAAGATTGTCCGTGCCCTAAAGTTCAGGAGCATTCCTTTCAGAATCATAACACAAGTCCATCTTGACAGAAGGCTTCCAAAAAGTAGTAGTAGTCGTAATTATGAAAAAAGAAAACGTTTTCCTGAGCCCATAACGACATTTTAGCTAAATCCTTTAACTAATGTAGTGATGAGTGTGCCCACAGCCCACTTTGTGTGGCTGCAAAGTTTTATCACATGAGTCCGCTCATTCTATAAGAGGAAAGTAAGGCGGAACTTCCAATGGTCAGGATCTTTTTCCAGAGTAAACATTTCAGATAAGGAAGGTGGGTGTTTCCTATTCTACCTGGGTCTGTCCAACATTTATGTATTAATAGTTTTTGATATAGCACTGCTGACCTTGAGGGGTGGCAGAGTGTTTTACAACAATGGTATAAGAGCAAACGCTCTGTAGAGCACAGTGCATGCATGAAAATTACAATACTAACACAACTACATACCATCACACTGCTACAAGCGTGACAGTCTGACAATTCCAGGCGACCAAAGCTATAAAAATGACTTGGGAGGCAGGAATTCATTTTTCTTGTATGTTTAATTAATAAACAGCAGCTGTTGTGCTGATCTCCAACTTAAACCGACAGTGCCACCATGTGGCAGACTGTTATAAGTGCCGTTTTTAGCAATTAAGTGCTGTTGCTGAGCACCAGAAACCACCAGCTCAAATTAAGCACTGCTCCGTGATTTATTAGTTTGCAAAGGAATCTGAATAATCGACATGGGGCAGATATGTGCACCTGATGAGGCAAAGAAATCAAACATGTAATCTATGACAGATGAAGGCATTTATATAAATCATTTACTTTACTTCTAGTTTATCATTTTGATGGGCATGCATGCATGCAAGCAGTTTGTTGCATTACCCCATTTAACAACAGTATGGAGACGTGGCGTCCAGGCTCAAGTGAGTAAGACCGAATCCCATGTCATAGTCTTATGCTTTATATGAATATTAAATGTTCTGTTAGTTCCCAGGTATTTGCTGATGTGTTTAATTATCATCATAGCTGTTAATTCCGTAATGTGCAGGGGGCCATGCTAGAAATATGCAGTCTCATAGGGTTGATGGTCCCTAGGTAGCACAGGGACTATGAAGTAAAAAATACTAGATAAAAGAATAATTTCAAATATAAGAATTATTATTTCATTTAATTATTTTAAATAAGTTTAGTATAAAGTTTGCTGAACTACTTTCAACTGCGTCATTCTTTTAGAGAAAGTGGGCGTACAGGTATGTGTTGGACTAAGTTCCAAGCTTCTTGGTGTGTCCACAAACTTAGTTGGTTGTGGAATGAATGAATTGATGCAATCTGTAGTTTTCTTGGACGGTAGCTAAGAGTTGAGATGCAGGTATGCAACAGTGACACTCCGGTTCTCCACGCGTGGCAATAAATGAGGGCGTGAGCCAAGGTTACGCACAGAGTATTTGCTGTTGAGTGGAAGCCTTTTGGGCAATTTAAATGGGAAATGATTCAAAAATAGGCTTCAAATTTAGGCTCAAAAGAAACACGTTCTCAATTTAAAAATCTCGTGATGTTTGGCTTGTGGCAAATGATAGTTGAGATCAGCCCATGCTGTTGTTTCGCAACCATTCTGTTTGTTATGTATACTAGTTAATCTTTGAAGGGGGTCTCAATTTAAGAAAGATCACCTCTGATGTTCTCCTCAATGGTGCTTACATGATAGCCAGTAATCTAACTTTAATCTGCCAGGCATTTTGGTTTTATGAGTGGAGTGCATGTAAAGTATTGTATAATAGAACTTTAAGTGGAGTCAGAGATTAACACAGCACAAGCATTAACAAACCTCACTTGTCCCTGCCTCTCCTAACTCACAAGGGCCCCAGAATTGCATTGTGCCCCAACCCCCTTACTTACCATGGTTGTCGATTGCGAAGGTCCCAATTTCCCAGTTTGATCAAGTTCTGGCGAACTCCAGATGGACTAGGCTGACCTGGAATATACAGGAAGCACATAACCTGACAACATGTGCCTTGATAGCGTTCATTTTCTTATCAGATCGCCCTTTCTTTTCTGTGTCATTTTGTTTTGCAAGACGGCATGCTTTCTTGCATCTGTGGAATGTGCCGACCCATGCTCAAAAGTTTGTCAAAGGTTAATTTCAGTAACAGGAACAAAGGGCAGGAATGTTGTGGTTAGTGCGTACGGCGCTTTACTGGTTGCAGTAGGCTAAAGTCTCGTCATCGGTTCCTAATGCAACCTTTATTGCTTAAGGGGAAAACTGTCCTTTGTTAAGTACAAAGCAATGAACGGGTGGTGTCCTGCATTGCCTTGTTTTTTTCATCTTTAAAAAGGTTTGTACTTGGGAGGCAAGGCTAGCGTGCTGCTTCTACTGCTTAGCATTGTATGGAAATAGCCCACACCCAAAGCCGAACTGTGTTTTAGCAGCAAGAGTTGTTTACGAGCAAACAATGCCGTACATGTTGTCCTACTGACGGGATGATGGCGGAGCCAAGGTTGGGAATGCCTTTCGGCCACATACAGTAAATAAATGGTTCATAGGTTTACTTTTCTGTTTTTAAACAAACAAGTTGAGCAATTTTCTTGGCCAGTACGCTGGAAAATCTTCCAGCACAGTATGCCTTCCATAAAGGTCACTGATATTAGGATGATTACCTTGTGGGCTTTGTGGCATGTACTGCTTTTAATACAGTTTTTCTGATTTTGTTGTTGTTTTTGTTTAGATACACCAAGCCGCTCACCTTTGCTGACTGCATAGGTGATGAGTTGCCTTTGGGATGGGAGGAGGCCTACGACCCTCAAGTTGGTGTTTATTACATTGATCACAACAATGGTGAGTGGCTTTCAGGTGATTGTTAACTGTGTACATTAATCCAACATGCTCTCAAGCTGTTAGTGGTATCTTACTTCCGTCTTAGTTATGAGCAGGGCTTTGAGTAGGATGAAAGAACTGGATGGTCTCACAAAGGGGCGTGGCCGAAGTAATTAAGTGCGTGGCTTAAACACACGCTAGGTACACATCTGTGTTTCGCATAGTGCGCCGTCCGGCTCAATCAATAACTATTTGTAAAGCGCAACTACCTACCCGTGAGGGTCTCAATGTGCTGGTAGGGGTGGGGGGGGCTCCGTTGAGTGCTGGCGTAACCCGAAAAGCCAGGTCTTAAAGTCCTTCCTGAACTGGGGCAATGGGGGAGATTGCCGGAGGTGGAGGGAGTTCCAGGCTTTGGCTGCGAGGTAGGAGAAGGACTTTCCTCCCATTCTAGTCTTGCGGATACGTGGGACAGAGGTCAGTGAGAGCTGGGCTGTCTTTTGGGTGCATGGAAGGAGAGGTGGCTGTTCAGGAATGCAATGCGGGTCTGGTGTTGTGAAGGACCTTCAATGCGTGTGTGAGGAGTTTGATGGTTATTCTTCTTTTGAGTGGAAGCCAGTGGAGATTGCGGAGGTGTTGGTTGATTTGACTGGAGATGTCGAGGAATAGTCTGGCTGCGGCGTTCTGGACGGTCTTGAGTTTGCGAAGGAGTTTCTTGTTGATTCTGGTGCAGTGAGCGTTGCCATAGTCCAATCTGCTGCTGAGTGCCTGCGTGACAGTTTTTCTGGATTTTGTTGGGATCCATCTGAAAGTCCTAAGAAGCATGCGGAGGGTGTTGAAGCGACGAGTCTAGTATGATGCTGAGGTTTCGTGCGTGGTCTATCAGGGTGGGGGATATCCGAGGGCAGAGGGCCACCAGGAGTCGTTCCATGTGGAGTGGGTGGAGCCAAGGATGAGGACTTCTATCTTTTCTGAGTTGAGTTTCAGGCAGTTGTTCTTCATCCAGGTGGCGACGGCTTTCATCCCTTCTTGGTAATTTTGTCTGGTGATGTTGGGTTCGTTGGTGAGGGAGAGGATCAGCTGGGTGTTATCGACGATGTTGAGCACGTGGTTCCTGACAATGGTTGTGAGAGTAGTCATGTAGATGTTGAAGAGGGTGGGGCTGAAAGTGGATCCTTGGGGCACTCCACAATTGGTCTCCGTCTGTTCCGAGAGGTAGGGAGGGAGTCTGACCCACTGAGTTCTGCCGGTGAGGAAGGAGAAGATCCAGTCAAGTGCCTTGCCGTGGTTGCTGGCGCCGTGGAGTTTGGTGGATAGGTTGAGGTGGGAGACTGTGTTGAATTAAGCTGAGAGGTCCAGGAGGATGAGGGCTACCGTTGAGCCCTGGTCGAGGAGGGAGTGGAAGTCGTCTGTGATGGCGAGTAGGGCGATCTCGCTGCTGTGCTTGCTTTTGAATCCAGATTGGGAGCTGTCCAGGACTTGTTTAGCTTCAATGAAGTTTGCTAGCAGGGTATTGACTGCCTTTTCAATGACCTTGGATGTGAAGGAAAGCAGGGAGATGGGCCTGAAGGTCTTGAGGTCCGTCCGGTCCGTGGAGCATTTCTACAGGAGAGGGTTGACTTTAGCGTGTTTCCAGTCATCAGGGAAGCTGGCGGTCTCAAAAGAGCAGTTGATCGTCTGAAGTAGTTCGGGTGCAGAGGTGGTTCTGTGTAAGATGTGGTGTGGTCAGGGGTCAGAGGGTGCTCCCGAGTGGAAGCTTTTCATGGTCTTCAAGGTGTTTTCTGTCATGAGTGGGATCCTTTTGAGCAGGGTCTGTTGGGTGGCATCGCATGAGGGGGGAGCTGGAGCGGGGAGGTGGTTTTGGCTGTCGAAGTTATCGTAGATCATCTTGATCGTGTGGTGGAAGAAAGTGCTGAGTCTGTTGCAGAGGTCTTGGGTGGGTAGGATGTCTGTTGATTTGCTGCAGGGTTTGGCGAATTCCTTGATGATGGAGAAGAGTTCTTTGGTGTGTGCGTTGGTGAGGATTCTGTCTTGGTAGAATTTCTTCCTTGTGGATTTGATGAGTTGGTGGTGTGCGGTGGTGGCTTCTTTGTAGGCGGTTCATGTTTCCAAGGTTTTGCTGTTCCTCTGTCTTTTTGAGTCATCTGGTCTGGATCTGGAAGTGGAGGTGCTTCATGGGTGTCGTTGTGTCGTCTGGGAGGGTGCTTTTGTGAAAGACTGCAATGCCTCCTCCTGAACGGATCGGGCATCCTAGTGCAAGATCTTGTATCCTTCGGGAATGTCGGTGGTGATGCCGTAGTTGGAGTTGGTCCAGGTTTCCGTGAGGAAGGCTACGTCAGGCGAGTAGGTGTTGAGGAGGTCCCAGATTTCTATGGCGTGCTTGTGTAAGGAAAGTAGGTTGAGGAGGATGCAGTTGAGTGGTTTGTGAGCTGTGATGTCCGGTAGTTTGGGAGATACTGCTGAGGTATGGAGGTGGGTAAAGGTGTGGCAGAACTGTAGGCAGGATAGAGGGCTGTGGATGTTGTTTGGCGTTCAGAGCTGGCAGTAGTTGTTGCGTCCAGGGTTGAGATCGTAAAGGGTGCTGGAGGTGTAGCGTTGGCGGGTCAGTGGACCAGGGTCCCTGGTGCTGATTGCGGTCGGGTCCCTGGTGCTGATTGCGGTCGGGTCACAGACGGGCTTGCCTTTGTCGCTCCTTTGGTGCACCAGTAGTGCAGCTGCCATTAAGTAGGGACCGGGGGAGGGTGGAGCAGCTGAGAGGCGGGACAGGAAGGACATCCTGGAGGGGGGGATCCGCAGGGATCCGCAGGGGTCCGCAGGGACAGCAGTGGCTGGTAGAAAGCTAAAGAAAGAGTGAGAAGAGTAAGGAGAGTGAAAAGTGAAAAAGTGACATAAGGACAAAACGAATGAAAGAGGAAAAGAGGGCACAAAAGAAAAGAGGCAAAGAGAGTTAGAGGCAGAACAGCAGAGTGCTCTCCCACTGGGGATGAGGCGCAAACAGGAGCCTTCAGGTGGAGGAGGGCCTCGAACACCCTGCAAACCGAGAGATCGGGGGGCAGCACTTAGTGGTGAAACTGCGTGAGGGAGAGCAGTCACACTGACCAGGTCAGTGGCTAGTATTTTACTGCTTCTGTCATTGCATCCAGGTATATAATACAACAAGTAACATTACACTTACAAGAAGTCATGAGTGTTGCCTTTGTCAATAGTTGTTATTTGCATAAGTTAAATAAGCAACAACTACGGCTTTGTTGTATATAATATTGAAAATGCTTCAGTTCTGACATAATGAAACTGTTAAAAGAACTATAACGATTCTCGTTGAAGTTACATTAAAGGCAGTGAGGGTTGTACTGCTGCAAAGTTAAGATTTGTTTTCACCCTGCAGGTGAGGGCAAAAATGTAAAGCCTGATGGGGACCATTCTCAGCACCTGCTTAGCCCCGTCAGGACCCATACCACTTGCAGCCCTGGTTGTGACCCACTCATGAATTTCAAACAGAAAGATAAAGTTGCTCTCTGGGAAAAAAAAGATTTGCCCCCAGTGATCATAATGCATACATTATAATGAAGATTGACTATAGAGAAGTGCTGAATAGCTCCCATTTTGCGGTGCAAGAGATTGCCCTGGACCAGCTGCATTCATCAAGCTGAAACATCTGTATTGTGGCACTGGATTACAGCGATGACACGAACTCTGACCATGAAGCTGAGGAGCTGTATAAGATGCATCTTTAAAGGTATACCAGTAAGGCTCCCAAGTCGCATCCGACTGGATAACAAAATGGTGAGCCATGCAAGCATCTCCCGCTGTCTAGACCACACATACAACTGTATGAGAGCTAGCCTCATTTGCCTGAATGGAGCAAAGCCACAGGGCCCTGCTTCCTGGAAGGGAGGCCTGTAAGCTTTCAGTACAGAAGCCCACAAGGCAGACAGCACAGTGAGTCACTACCTGGAAAACAGGATACTGCGGGATTGTACGAAACAATGGGACGTTGTTTGCACCTCAAAATAACTCAGTGGTGTTGGGCATTCATTTACAACTGCCCGTGCTCTGGTATAATCCTCAATTTTCTCTAAACTGATCTAAAAGGTGGTCTGTAAGAGTCAGCTGCGATGTGCAAAAATGTACAGAAAAGCATCAGCCACATCAAAGGTGTCCTTGGACAAGCACTTCTTGCTCAAAGTGCAGTCTGGTTTTAGGTTTTAAAAAATTGCACCATGCTTAAAGGCTCCTGAAATAAATTGCATACCCAGATTAAGTGGGAGCTAATTCACCCTTGATCTTCCCAAACATTATATTATATCCCTCATATCCTTACTTACAGCCAGCTCTATCCACTGGGGTGCTGTTATGTCATTCCCATTTTTCTTCTTCCCACGACAGTATAGAGTAGTGGGCTTAGAGTCATCCCATTTCTGCCATTGGACTTTACTGTGAGTGACTGCCTACTGCTCTTTCACAAGGATTATATCCACACACAAATTTGCTCCCTTCAATGACAGGGACTACGATAGCAATACGTGCTTTTTAAGATAAAAAAAATATTGGTGCTTTTTAAAAATGTTTTTTTCTTCTACACACTGAGTAGTTCTTTTAAGTTTTAGAGACTACCTTGTCAATGTGTGCTTTCTGAGACCAAAACTGTAATTTTTCGATTTTAATAATGACGATGTCCTGGCATCTCCCACAACGTTTTAGAACATGGCAGTACAGAGCAAGTACTGACATATCAAAAAGCAGGCAACCAGTGTCAGACAGATTGGCTTCAACAATACTTGTTTTTGCTAGGTGTGTATGTGTCTGCCAGTGTATGTTGTTGTTATTGCAGTCTTGTGTTGGCATTTTTTAAGAACATGTTGCCACTCCTATTTGCTCCTGTTTTGTGCGAAAAGAGTTGTTTCCAATGTGCAAGTGAACAATGTCCCTAACCTACAACTACAGGGTTCAAACCATTCCCAAACTGTCGGAAACAGATATTGGTGATGGGCCCGCACAAGTAAAACGTTTGATATCTGAGCTCAGGGCTCAACTCCAATTTGTATGGATAAGCCGCCCTCATTAACCCAGAGGCCCACTGGCTCCATGATGTGAAGCTGTATTTTGCCGAGCATCTGAAAAAACCATGGTAGTCCAACTAAAAGTCGAGGGTGCAACTCATTTCTGCTCTTGAGGCTGTTCTAGCAATGGGTGCTCTTTGAGTTCACCTGGTAAGTCGAAGTCAAAATTGAAGAAGAAACACAAGGCCAAGAGGGACTTTTCCCGGTCCTGACACTCGCTATCTTTATAGAAGACACGAGGGATTAAAGATGTCATCCAGGTCTCTCTCATGAGCGCCTTTTGAGAAGCTGATTTCATTATGAATCCTGATGCAGCCAGAGTTTCCTGGGTCATCGGTGACACCACAGCAGAACAAGGCCTTTGGGGAGGCCATTTTGCACATTTTAAGCACTCTTCCAGTTCTGTCTGGTACACCTTTGGGTCTTAAGCACCAGCCTCTTTCCATGCTGACTCTGGTGTCGACTTCCACTCTGGTTTCTCAACCTATGCTGGTCCCTTCAATGTTGACTCTGTTCTCAACTCAGCCGGTAACGGAGAGGAACTCTTTGCCAATGCCAATGTCCGACTAAGACAAACTCCTTGTTATCAATGGGAGTCTCTAGTTAGCAGAGGTAGGTACCTTTGACCAAGTAGGGGCGCTTGCGTATAGTCGGGCTAAGGGAGCTACACTCCTAAAAATAACCCCTGCGCACCACCTTGGTAGCTTGGCAAGAGCAGGCAGGCTTATCTCAGAGGCAGTGTTTAAAGCATTTGTGAAAACATACAGTAATACAGTGAAAACACTACAAATGGACACCACTGCAGTTTAGAAAAATAAGTAATCTTTATCTAGACTTAACATAAGACCAAACGACAAAAATCCACCATACAATATCAAGAATACGACTTTAAAAGGGTAGAAAATAGCTCACTTCAATGTAGATGGTAAATGTGACACTTTACTCTCAAAGTACCTTAGATGCGTAACGCAAAACAAACAAGAGGGTCACAGGGAAGGTGATGCGTCGGTTCCTTGCTTCGGGGGAGGTGATGCATCGGTTCCTTAATGCAGTGCAGGGGAGGTGATGCATCAGTTCCTTACCGGAGAGGAGGGGATGCGTCGGTTTCTTACTGCGTTCAAGTTACGATGCGACGAGATGGCACCGCGATGCGACAATACAGTGCGATGCCACAAAATGGCGTCTTGGATGCGATGCAACAACTTGGATGCGATGCGTGCACGCCCAACGGCCGTGCGGTGAACTCGGTGGACTCTTGAGCCACGACAGGCCCTGCAACACGCTTCTCCTGTGATGCGACTGCAAACTCTGCGGCGGAGACTTGCTTCTCCGGCGATGGTCCGTGCTTCTTCGGCGGTGTGTCGGCAAACAGCTGCGGCGGTGGTGCGCTTCTTCGGTGATGCAACGGAAACAGCTGTGGCGGCGCCACACTTTTTCCTCGTTGCATCGCGCTTCCAGATCCCAGCGACACACAGTCTCTAGGGGTCCCAAAAACAGCAGCAGACACCTCTCTGGAGGCAGAATTCCCAGCAAGGACATTCAGGGGAGCTGGTGGTGAAGTCTTGGTGTCCTGAGACTTCAGAACAGGAGGCAAGCTCAGCTTCATGCCCGTGAAGATCTTCCTCAAGATGATAAAGTGCACACAAAGTTACTCTTCTTCTTTCCTTGGCAATAAGTAATCACTGCAGACCACCCCCAAACAGCAAACAGCACTGGGGCAGTCTCTTCCTTCAGCTTTCTTGGTTTCTCTCCTTGGCAAAGGTTTGTCTTGATTCCCAGAAGTGATCTAAAGTTCTGGGGTCTGGGCCCAATATTTATACTACTAAATCCTTTGTTCCCTGAAGGCAGAGAGTGTCTGTACCTAGTCAAAAACAGTTCTGTCCTCCCTGGTGCAGCTTCCTGGCAGGAGGTGGAACCGCATTGTTGAAAGCAGACCTGGCCCAGGTAGCTGAAAAGAAATCTCCTCCCCCTACTCTCTATTGTATGTAGGCTCAGGCAAGTGCAAGGAAATAGCCTCCCCCTACTCTCTATTCAACCCAGGTCCTATTCGGCCCAACCCTGACTCCTCAGACTGCTGGAGCCAAGGCCTTCTACAGCCCCCTGTCACTCACAACCCAGACATGGAATACACAAGCCTAGTAGAGGCAAACTGGATGGTTAGGCAAGCAAATATCTACTTTCTAAAAGTGGTATTTTCAAACACAGAATGTAAAAAACACCCACACTAAACGATGTAGTTTAATATTCTGAGTTCAGGCATACTAAACTCGTTTTTCAACCTTGTTCCCTGGGTCAGTTAGGATTATAAGATGTTATAATCACACTGCCCATTCTGGCCTATGGGAACAGGTAGCCTTGCAATATTGAAAAACGAAATTGGCTGTGATTCACTATCAGGACATGCCACACACACCAGGGCATGCCCTACCTTTCACATATAATGCACCATGCCCACAGGAGTACCTTGGGCCTACCTTAGGGGTGACTAACATGTAGAAAAGGGAAGGTTTAGGGACTGGCATGTGGGTGCACTTGCCAAGTCGATATGGCTGTCCCAGACTGCACACAGGCTCTGCAATGGCAGGCCTGAGACATATCTTAAAAGCTGCTTCTGTGGGTGTCACAACCAGTGCTGCAAGCCTACCAGCAGCATTCGATTTACAAGCCCTGGGCACTCATGGTGCACTGTACTAGGGTCTGACAAGTAAATCAAATAAGCCAATCATGGAGTCACTAATCCATTACAACAATTTACAATAGGGAGCACTTGCACTTCGGCACTGAATAGCAGTGCCCAAAGCATCTAGACCAGCAAAAACACAGGAGGTAAAAGCAAAAAAACTGGAAGGGAGACCCATGCCAATGGTGCCAGGTCTAACACTAATCTTCGCCTGAACTGAGATTCCGACAAAATACTGCCTCTACAACTGAGCCTCCCTAATTTGCCCCACAAGCTTTTCAGTTCCAACGCTTATTAGAGTTTTCCACCAGTGAGAGCTGACTACAGGGATGGAAGGGGATCATTTTCTGCCACAATATGATCAAGACAATTTGTACATGGACGTAGAGGAGACCAGTGGGGCTTATTACTTCCACTGATAATGGGTTGATTTTGCCCAGCCAGAGCCTCAACTAAAGAAAGTGTTTCCTTTGTTATAGTAACTAGATGTGCTGAGAGGTCCTGGCTATACAACTTCTATCTGTGGAGGTCAAGACTAATGTTGTTACTGACACACAAAAGATTTGCAGTGGTGGCTACTCATAGGGCAATTTGACAAATGGCAAACCCCTCTCCCTTCCCAAAATGCAGCTGATAGTGGTGATGCATCACAGCAGGTTTCGGAGGAGACCATAATAGATTTGCTGTGGTGGCTGCTTGACCACAGTTGGACCAATGGCTGACCCTTCTTCCTTCCTCACACACAGCTGATAGTGATGATTTATGTCTCAACGCTGTGTTGGGGAGGCACCTGGGAGAAATGGAGATCTGAGGACTCAGGTCTCCGTTGGAATCATGACTCCACGTCAGTCTGTTGAAGAGGTGAGCCATTTGCATAATGTTGAAGGTCTCCCTACCATCCATCAAGAGGAGGCTGTTACAGGTTGTCACTGACTGACGGAATGGGGGCCTGGGTTCTGTGCTAAAGAGTTTTCTGGTGCACCATGGCTTCCCCCGATTGAAAACCACCTAGAGGCATCTTTGAGTGCCAGGGAGGACGAGCTCAACCAAATGTAGGTCCTACTTTGTCCGAGCACGAATGGCGATTACTCCCCGAGGTGGCACAGGGCATCTTCCAGCAGTGGGGAGAACCGTGGCTAGATCTATATGCCATGGTCTAGAATGTGCAGTGTCAAATCATATGTGTGCTGGAGTTTCCAAGAATTAATTCCAACTAGAGTGGAGCAAGGGATTCCTGGACGCCTTTGCACTACTACCTCCCTTGCCCTGAGTTCTGAAGAAGATCAGGAATGACTGGTCATCCTAGTGGCTACAGACTGGGCCAGAAGAGTGTTGTACCTTAATGCTCTAGGCATAAGCATCTCCCCACTTTATGAGGATCTTCTGTCACACCAGTAAGGTATGATTCTGCACCCAGACCTGTGCAATTTATATCCCCATCTGTGAAGATTGAGCAGCTGCAGTTTACTCCATTCAGTCTACCTCTTGAGGTTGTTGTTATCCTTGCTGCATAGCATCTCTCTACAAGCAGTGGTGGCTCCTCCGCTAAGGAAGAGGAGCGTCGCCCCACTGCTATTTCAG
Source organism: Lissotriton helveticus (assembly GCF_964261635.1). Taxonomy (NCBI): domain Eukaryota; kingdom Metazoa; phylum Chordata; class Amphibia; order Caudata; family Salamandridae; genus Lissotriton; species Lissotriton helveticus. Next base: position 868,133,037 of record NC_136068.1, on the reverse strand, counting down.
CAGTGCAAAAAAGAAAATGATAATAGCAAGACGTTATCATTTTATTCTTCTATGTTGGAGCCAGGGCAGGCTAGGCTCTGTGACGTCAGAGCAGAGGAGGAGTAGTTTGCCCTCCTTTAAGTACACATGACGGTGTGGCCCGCCCTCTGGAGCCGCCCAAAACCGTCATGCACACATGGCGTTTTCTCCATTGTGCTGCACAGTCCCATGGAGAACATGGTAAGGCACTGCCTGAGTGTCCAAAGGGGGCGCTCAGACCAATCACGACTTCTCCTGCAGCGTGGTGATTGGCTGGGAGAATCCAGAAGCCTGGGTGCTTCTGGTGCTTCCAGCAGACAGAGGATGGAGTAGAGGAATGCAGCAGCACTGCTGAGAAGGTAAATTTATTTATGTATTTTAATCCACCCCACCACCCCCATTCCATGGCAGCCACCACTGTCTACAAAGTCCATTTACGCAAGGTGCTTGGAAGAATTTCTGGCCTGATGTGGTGTCTGCAACACAGACCCATTACAAGCCAAACTGTTGATGTTTTATTGTTTGTTTTTGTCTTTGGCCCAATTAGGACTTGCAGTGGGGACCATTAAACCCTCCGCTGCGCCGAACGTTCCGCGCTGGTGCTTCTATTGCGCGGGCGGGGCCGGAACGTTCAGCGGACGTGCGCAGCACTACCGAGGTAGTGCACGCGAGGTCCGCGGAACGTGCGCCGCACGGAATGGGTTAAGAGTTATATTTTGACCCTTTCTTCCTTTTTGCATTTAGCAGACTAGCTGCTCTTGTTAAAATCATCAGTAGTAAGAAGGTTTTCTAAAAGGGTTGACCTATATGTTTCCTCCTAAACCATTTGTGATTCCACTATGGGACTTAAGTTTGGTCTTGACTTTTCTCATGTGTACTCCCTACGAGCAAACGCACAACCTGTTTTTAGCATCTTTTGACTCAAGACTGTTTTCCTTATTGCGATCACTTCAGCTCATTGTATTAGTGCAACCGACATACGCTACCTTTTTTCCCAGACAAACAGGTGCTGAAGACCAGGGTGGCCTTCTTGGCAAAAGTTGTGACTCCTTTTCATGTTGGACAATCCTTCGCACTCCCAATGTTCTTTGGCCGGCCGCCAGTGCTTAATCTGAGCTGGTGGATGCCGGTGGGGTCCATCATCACTCATTTCTGGGGACAGGTGTTTTTCCTCAGAAGATATTGACTGCAAGCAAGAGAAGGAGGGAATAGCGGAAAAAATGGTTGTGAATGGAAAACGCAGGAACCTGTAGGAGTGTGGTAAATGAGCAGGGAGTGTCTGACAGTTTAGGGAAGAGCCATTAGGTTAATGTAAGATCACACAGCCTTGCTATTTAGTCCGTTGACATTTAAAAGCACTGGCTGTGGGTTTCAGAGCAGAGCTTTGATAACCAGCACTGATTCTTTTTTTTTTTTTAAATAATCTTCATTGTTGCATTTTTCATATCCATACTTTCCCTACCCTCCCCCCATTTCCCCTTTATTCCTATATTGTCTTTCTCAATATTTACCTAAGATCAGGTGTATTTATAATATCTCAAACATTACATTATATTTTGAAAATCAAATATGTATGTTATAGCACATATGAGGTTCACATTGCACAAGACATTTCGCAATAGTATAGTCAAAGCCTTTCCTATTACATTTTATTATTGTACAATTGGGTTCACTTGGGCTCTAGTCTCAAGACTCTAGGTTTGCATCCACTGCCACAGGGGGTCCCAGATTTTCAGCCCCTTTTTTTTTGCTCTGCCCCTTCCTTCTATAGACAGCTACCTCTAGGCTGTATGAAGCCAGTAGTTGTGCCCACCATTGTTTGAATACAGGTGGGTTTGGATCCAGCTAAGCCGAGGCCAGACATATTCTAAGTACTGCCATAGATATAAATATCAACCCTTGCATATTATTTGGTCGAATATCTCCATCTATACCTACATTATTTCATAAGCCAGAGATGTTCCTGATCAGTTCTTGTAATGCATCACATGTTGCAAATATATGTACAATGTCAGCCTCGTATAGAGCACACTGCCGGCATTCTGTGCCTTTACCAGATCCCCATTTCGCTATACTATTTGGTGTGTAATATAGTTGAAAGAATGTTTTATAATATTGGGCTTGTAAAATAGCAGACATTAATGTAGCTTGAGATAATTCATAAGATCTCAGACATGACTCTACCGTTGTTCCCAGTTTGTCCTGCCATTATACGTCAATTGTTTTCATATCATCAGGGAGTATGGTGATCAAACTATCGTAGATTTCGCCGAACTTTACTGCTTTATTTTTATTTATTATTTCAATGGTCTGAATTCTCTGAAATTTAGATTGCCCGCCCCCTTTCTTTGTTAAAAAGTCTCTGACTTGGAGGAATTTTAAGAAGTCTCTATGATCTAGCATATACTAATTTCTTAGTTCTTCGAATGATTTAAGCCCCGTCGTATGAATAGAAACAGCCAAATTGAGTGATCCCTTCATTTAGCCATTTGTTCATACACGCATCATAGAATATCTCCGGGAGATTGTTATTTTTGGATAGAGTGGTGTAGTAAGAAAACCTCCTAATTCCTAGGAGTTTGTGCACATTATTCCAAGCTATATGTATGCCTGCCAGGGTTTTGAAGCGTACTCTTTTAAATTAGCAGTTATATGTATGTCGCCATAGATACCCACTAGCTTCATTGGCCAGGATAAGTTCTTGTGGTGTTGGTATATCCCTATTTGACCTATTATTCCCATTTGGGGTTAATAACACATTGCTGTATTTCAAGATCGTAGCCCACCAATACACTTTAAGATTAGGCAGGGCCAGGCCGGCTCTATCTTTCGGGAGAGAGATATATCTAAGCGCCCTACGAGGTCTTTTATATCCCCAAATAAATTGAGAGAACATGTTATCCATGACTTTAAACAGTTGTGGTGTAAACTCTAAACAAATTGTCTAAAAAAATACAAACATTTAGGGAAAAAATAATTTTTATCACATTGCATCTACCTCCAATAGTTAGGTGTAGGTTGTTTAATCTGTTAAGATCTTTTTCAGTTTGTTGTATTAGCGGGTCCAGATTAACCTTCACCAGGTTATCCAAATTGGCAGTTATGTTAACACCCAGATAGGTGGCACTCTCTACTACACGATCATCCCTAATCGAAAGTTTGTTATTGAGGACTATATGGGTTTTATCCTGGTTCGTCTTATACCCAGATACCTTCCCAAAGTTTTTGGCCTCCTCTTCCACCGCTTTTATTGCTGCGCCTGGGTCACTTGTGACCAGCGCGATATCATCCGCATAAGCTAAGGTATTTGTGTCGCCGTTTTGGGACTTTATTTGTGAGATTGCTTGATTATTTTCGAGTCTACGGTTAAAAGGGTCGATAAATATTGCAAATAGTAGAGGGGAGCATGGGCATCCCTGTCTTGTCCCTCTGGTTACGTCTATTTTTCCTGATACTGCCCCATTCACCATTACTACTGCTTCATGACCTGTGTATAACATTCGAATAGCTCTGATAAAACGTTCCCCATACCGCTTCTTGACATTGCTGTCCATAGGTATTTCCAGGAGACCCTGTCAAAGGCTTTCTCCGCATCTAATAATATGAGTGCCTTGGGTCTCCTGCCATCTCGGTAATGTCGAAAAGTGTAATCACTCCCTGTACGTGGTAGATCTCCCCGGGATGAACCTATGCTGGCGGTCCGATACAATTTTGTGATTAATTGCCGCTAGTCGGCTGGCTAGCAATTTCGCATATATTTTGGACGCGTAATTTATTAGGGTGATAGGACGATATTATCCAAGTTCTGCAGAATCCTTATTTTTCTTTAAAGAAAACTACAATTTTAGCTTGAGCCCACTATCCCGGGGGTGCCCTCCCTGAAAGATATGTACAAATAGGTCACTTAAAATCCCCTTTAGTAGTTTATAGAATTTAGCATAAAACTCTGCTGGTATTCCATCCAACCCAGCAGCCTTCCCTTTGGCTAAACTATTTATTGACAGTAACATTTCTTCCCACTGTGGTGTTTCATCCAAGCTGTCTTGATCCTCCTGTGGCAACTTTAAGGTTAGAGTCTGATCTAGATATTCCTCAATCTCATCTAGTTGTACACTGGTTTCTTCATATAGTTCTTATTAGTATCTTTGAAATGCGGCTCTATTCTCTTTAGGGTCATTTCATTTTTATTTTTTTTTGCAGAGTTTTATATAGCGCGAATTAGACCCGAACTGAATCAGGTATCCGAGCGCTTTTCATAGCACCAGTTAAGTTACATGAGGACACGCATTTCTAAGGCCGTATTTTGGATCTTTAATCTCCTTAATTATATTAGCCATATTTTTTTGCCTAGTGCGTACTGCCAATTCATGCCCCACTTGTTCACTCAACTCGTACGTATTCTCCCTATTTATTGTACTTTGCACATCGCCTTTTCTGTGAAGATATCGATTATTTTTGGCAAATGCCACCCCTCTTAGTTCTCTTTCGATATCCTGGCCTTCTTGTGCCGCCCTTGTCAATCCCTCCTCCGCTACAGCCAGCTTTTTTTGCAATATCCCCATTTTTAGTTTAGCCTCTTTGTTAGATTTTAACGAAAACCGTAATGTTTCTCCTCTTATTCCTGCCTTAAGAGTGTCCCAAACTATCTCTAGTGAGGTACTACCCAGGTTATCCTCTAAGAATTCAGGTATTCATTTGTTTATATGTTGACAGTACTCTTTGTTTAGTAGCAGGGCCCTCTCAAAGATCCAAATATTCTGGTCGTCATTCATTCTTCCACTGTCAATACTCATAATTAGAGGATTGTAGTCCGATAGGACCCCTGGTAATCTATCTATTATGCAGCTTGAGATCATAGTACTAGTTATAAATACATAGTCTAATCTAGCGAGTTTGGCATGTGGGTTGGAGAAGAACGTATAACCTGGATCTTTAGGGTGTTTTGCCTGCCAGCAGTCCCTCAGACCATGTGCAATGCACAATTCTTTAAGGGCACGATATACCTTGGGTTTTCTCCCTTTATATACAAATCCAGACTCTAATGACCAATCACACGACAAGTTCAAATTAAAGTCGCCACATACAATCAATGGGAGTGGCCAGTGAACCAGTTAATTAGTGATAAATTCCAATACATCCGGATCATCTGTGACTTTACCGTATATAGAACATACAGTTAGTTTTTTTCCATTATTATACTGGCATTCCGTGATTGCCCATCGGCCATATTTATCGGCTGCTGATCTAACAAATTGTATCCCCCCTCCCATTGCCAGGATGGCTATCCCCCTTGTCTTAGTCACCTGCGTTATGGCTATAATCAGTCTATACCCTAGGGTTTTCAGAAGATTTTGTTGCGATCTCTCCATATGTTTCTCTTGGAGACATATGATATTAGCCTCTGTTGCTCTTAATCCCATTGCCCCTCTTTGCCTTTTTTTTGGGTCATTAAGGCCACCAATATTGATAGAGAGAATTTTCAGTTTAGCCATTTAGAGTTATATCTCCCCCCTCCCTCGATCGTACCATCCCTTCATACCATTCATACCGTCCTTGACCTTTGATCTGTTTGATGCACCATGATTTATCTATCCTGATTGCATGTCTTATACTTGTTGAGTGCCTATGGTCCCATTTCCCCACCCTGCTTGCGGCTTCCCCTCCCCCTCTCTCCCCCACCCCTCTTAGGGCAATCAGGCTCAATCCTGAGCCTGTGTGATAGTGTCTGGGTTGTCCACGCCCGCACTCCCTCCCCTTCCCCGCTGCCTTACCCTGTGCTCAATCTTATATATATATAAAAAAAGAGAAGAGAACAAAGCGGAAGATAGAGAAGAAAAGCCCATCCTAGTGTGCATGGAAAAAGAAATCGCATTTTGCTACACATCTACATTTCATTTCCAGTACCACTCAAAAAAAAGAAAAAAGAACCCAAGAAATGTTTTTCCCCTTCACAATATCTTCGTCAAACCCCCTGAAAAGCCAGAGGAACATATATTTACTATCCCACTCGGTCTCCTGGTACTTTTTAACGTGGGCTGAATGGCTCATTTAGTCTCGATAGATTTCTTTCCCCCTGTTATGATCTTGTCTAACAGTTTCTGGGCTTGTATTTCGGATGTGAAATAATGATTCTGTCCTTGATGAATGATTTTTAGTTTAATTTGAATTTAAAAATACTTGTAGAGCGCACGTACACTGAATCAGTTTCATGGCGCTAGTGAGGTCCCTAGGAGGAAACAAAGAAGAGAACTAAGTGCCAAAAGCCTGCTGAAATAATAATGTTTTTAGTGACTTCCGAAACTCCATATAGGAGGAGGAGAGTCTTAATGGTAAGGGGAGGTCGTTCCAAAAAGTGGGTGCAAGTACAGCAAACTTCTGCCCCCCTGCCCGCTTCTTTTTAAAACGGGGCGTGGTTAGTAAGGCCAAGCTCGAAGAGCGAAGGTCTCTAAGGGGAACGTAAGGAGAGATTGCCGAATTGATGAAGGCAGGGGCAGTACCCGCTCTTGCTTGATAAGTTAGACACCCTAATTTGAACCTGGCTCGTTGTTTTATAGGGAGCCAATGAAGGCTCCTGAGCAGTGGGGTCGAATGATGGGACCTAGATAAGCCAAAGACCAGTCGAGCAGCCTGATTTTGTATCAACTGCAGCCGGTGTAGGGCGTAAGCAGGGGCTCCATTATAAATAATGTTGCCATAGTCAATCTTTGACATGACCATGGCCATTAAGATAAGTTTTAATGCAGAGGCAGAGAAAAACCTGGCAACCTTCCGGATCACTCGAAGTGTAAAGAAACAGGAAGAAACCACCGAATTAATATGTGAATGAAGTGTTAATTGATTATTAAGCATAATCCCAAGTGTTTTAACTGAACAAGAAGGGAGAGGGGGGGACCCAAGTGAAGGGAGCCTGATTTTGTTAAAAAGCTGATGCGCCAGCTTTTTGGAAAGGGGTTATGAGCTGCCTGAGCCTCCATCTCCTTTCCACGGTGGTGTGTGCAAAGTCTGGTTTGGCTAAATAAGAAAAGTTTTCCCACTTTCTCTTCATGTTGGGTCTAGCCAGATCATAGACGGCCTGTGGCAGCAAAAAGTTCCCAAAGTATATTAAAATCACAAGTGTATACCCTTGTGTATTCGCAGGGCGCTTGGAAATGGCAGGGGAAATCTTTGCACCCTCTGAATTTCCTTATCCCAGTCCCAGTGTGCCAGTTCTGGTAGAGAGTTTTTCAGTAAGTTTATTGTGATTTCCCTGATATCCTTGCCTTCGCTATTCTCTGGAATTCCCAGCAGTCTCAGGTTATTTCGACGTTGGCGGTTCTCTGCTTGCTCCAGCTTCCACATTGCATCTTTTAGCATATTGTCTTGTGAGGTTGCCTGTTCCTTCAATGTATCCACCGTATTTTCTAAATCCTCTGTGCGTTTTTCCACCATGCCCAGGCTGTCTGCAATCTCTGCATGTTTTCCCAACTTTGCACATAGTGCCTTGCAGTTTCTTTGAGGAAGGCCGTGCTTGGCGATTTTTGATCTTAATCTCATCCTGAAAACACCTCAAGGTCTGAAAGATCATTGAAAGAGAAGGTTCTGCAGTTTCATCATGGGTTTTCTGTGCCCCCTGGCTAGAGTGATGTTCTTTTGCTAGCTTTCCTGCTCCTTTCGGGCTATTGGAGAATAGCAGTTGAGTTGCTGAAGAATCCCATCCTAGTTCTCCTTCTTCGTCTAGGTTTTTCCTATACCTGTTCCTCTTCCCTTCCGACTCCCGTTTTGTTCTTTTCTGGATTCTTTTTTCCTCTTGCTGGCTGTAGTTACTGGTGGATATATCCTCGCATTCCACCCCTTCACTACTGCTGGAGAGTCCAGTATCTGACTCTGCTGACGGTTCATTCAGGCAATATATTTTTCCATAGAGTCTGGGGAAAGATATACCGCCTCGTAGTTCTTTTTCGGGATAGATCCTTCATCGTTAGCTTTTTGTTGTGACTGCTCAGGCACAATTTCCCCTTCCTCTGCCTTTCCGATTGCTGTAGGGGAACTACCCTTTTCCCGGATATCCCCTTCAGTATTATCCTCTCTCTGTGGGTCTCTACAAATCTCCTCCAGTGAGCCTAGCACTGTGTTCTCATAGCACGACCCCCCAGGATGGCCTCACATCCTCCATGTGTTCTGATCATAATGCTAGTGGGGAGCTCTGGGGATTTTCTGTGATTGTTGCTTCCTGACTAGCCATATTTTTTACCTTTTGTAGCGCCCCCAGTGCCCCCAGCTCTTTATCGCCATCAATAAGGGGAAACATGCTAGTTATTGCGACTTGTTTTTTCTCTCCACGGCCCCCCAACAGCATACCTTTCAATTAGGTAGTTTTAGTATTTTTGGGAGCCTCCGTTTTGTCTGTTTTGTCTTTAACTTTCTCCTGCTTGCCCCCCTTGCCGGCACAAGTGTGTGCCTTCTTAGCTCCATCTCAGTCTTGGGGTCGCTCTCTTTGCGGGAAATACACAGCTTGTTTGAGCGCATCCTACCACGACCTCCTCACGCTGCCATGGACTCTGTATGATGGTCTCTCTACGGTCTCTCTCGGTTTCCCCGTTGCTAGCAAACCCAGCCAGCGCAGATTCTTAATCCAGAGGCTGACAGCAGAAGCAGAGCGAGAGATTCCCAGCGCGTGGAGCAGGCTGTCACGCATCAATACCTCTGGGCTCCATTGGGTCTATGGAACCACTGTGTCCAGCAAGGATTTATCAAACTTCGCATTTCTCTCCCCCTCTTTGTCGCCTCGATTTCTTTGCGTTTTTTGTGATTAGCCCCGGTCTGCTTCATCTCTCCATAATTCTGCCTGCAGCATGCTAGTGGTTCATCCGTTGTCGGTAATCCAGCTCGGTGGTAAGCACGGCAAGGAGCGGAGCAGAGGTGATTGACTGTGAATTTCACTCAGACGCCACCCTGCCCTCCTAGCAGCCACCAGCACTGATTCTATTACAAATTAAGCACTGCCTGTCTCACCCCTGGAAACAGAAGGAGAGACTCCATTGGTTGGACTGCAAAAGAGCTTTAAACTTTTACATTAACTGTACTAAAGACCATTGAGTGGCTGATCAGCTTTTGTGGTGTTCTATGGTGGCAAAGAAAGGTAAGCCAGTGCAGATAAGAACATTGTCAAGGTGGATAGCCCTTTGCATTAAGATCTGTCATGTACTGGCCACAATGCAGTCTCAGGAAGGAATGAGGCCAATTCCATAAGGACCAAAGCTGCCACCACTGCGTTGGCACAGAGAGTGCCTGTCCTTGACATCAGACTGTGATGTGGACCTCAGTGCACACATTCGCAAACCACTACTACCTTATTAGCCGGGTCAGACAAGAACAACATTTCTGCCATTCGGTCCTGCGTGACATTTTGGTCCAACCCCATTCCACAGACTCACTGTCTTGGGTGGTAGTGCTTTGATATCTGTTCTAGAGGTGGGGTATCTGTGGTTAGAAGTATCAAACAATCAATCAGAGTACTTGTAAAGCGCGCTACTTACCCGTGAGGGTCTCAAGGCGCCGAGGGGAGGGGGTGCCGCTGCTGCTCGAAGAGCCAGGTCTTGAGGAGTCTTCTGAAGGCGAGTAGGTCTTGGGTCTGCCGTAGGTGGGTAGGAGGGTGTTCCAGGTCTTGGCGGCGAGGTAGGAGAAGGATCTGCCGCCGGAGGTTGTTCGTTGGATGGGGGGGGACGGTGGCGAGGGCGAGGCTGGCAGAGCAGAGCTGGTGAGTCGGGGTGTAGAAACGGAGTCTGCTGTTCAGGTAGGCTGGTCTGGCGTTGTGGAGTGCTTTGTGTGCGTGGGTGAGGAGCTTGAAGGTGATCCTCTTGTCGACGGGGAGCCAGTGTAGGCCTCTCAGGTGGGGGGTGATGTGGCTGCGGCGGGGGACGTTGACGATCAGTCGGGCGGAGGCGTTTTGGATGCGCTGTAGTCGTCGTAGGTGTTTGGCTGGGATTCCTGCGTAGAGTGCGTTGCCGTAGTCCAGTCTGATGCTGACGAGGGCCTGTGTCACCGTTCTTCTTGTTTCGGTCGGGATCCACTTATAGATCCTGCGGAGCACGCGGAGGGTGTTGTAGCAGGAGGAGGAGACGGCGTTGATCTGTTTAGACATGGAGAGGGAGGAGTCGAGGATGAATCCTAGGTTGCGTGCATGGTGGGTGGGTGTCGGTGCTGTTCCCAGTGTGGCCGGCCACCAGGAGTCCTCCCAGGCTGAGTGGGTGGGTCTGAGGATGAGTACCTCCGTCTTGTCTGAGTTCAGCTTCAGACGGCTGTTCCTCATCCAGTCGGCGACGGCCTTCATTCCCTCATGGAGGTTGGTTTTGGCTGTGTGCGGGTCCTTGGTGAGGGAGAGGATGAGCTGGGTGTCGTCGGCGTAGGAGATGATGTTGAGGTCGTGTTGGCAGGCCACTTGTGCAAGGGAGACCATGTAGACGTTGAACAGCGTCGGGCTGAGGGATGAGTCCTGGGGGACGCCGCAGATGATGTCGGTGGCCTCGGATCGGAAGGGCGGGAGGTGGACGCTCTGGGTTCTGCCAGAGAGGAAGGACGTGGTCCAGTCAAGGGCCTTCTCTTGGATTCCGACTTCTAGGAGGCGTGTCTTTAGAGTGCGATGGCAGACCGTGTCGAAGGCGGCTGACAGGTCCAGGAGGATGAGGGCTGATGTTTCGCCGTTATCTAGTTGGCGCCTGATGTCGTCTGTGTCGGCGATGAGGGCTGTCTTGGTGCTGTGGTTTCGTCTAAACCCGGACTGGGACGGGTCCAAGATGTTGTTGTCTTCGAGGAGGCGGGCCAGTTGCATGTTGATGATTTTCTTGATGACCTGCGCCTGGAACGGGCGCAGGGAGTCGGGCCAGAAGTTCTTGAGGTCCTTGGGGTCCGCCTTGGGCTACTTGAGGAGAGCGTTGATTTCGGCGTGTTTCCAGCTTTCCGGGAATGTCGCTTTTTCGAAGGAGATGTTGATGACCTTCCGTAGTTGGGGTGTGATGGCACGTCTGCTTTGTTGAATACGTGGTGTGGGCACGGTCTGACGGAGATCCTGAGTGGATGGAGTTCATGACCTTGCGTGTCTCGTCGTTGTTGATGTTGGACCAGGAGGTCAGGCGGTTGGCGCTGGTGGTGTTCACAGGGGAGTTGGGGTCTTGCGTAGTCGTAGCGGTCATGGTGTTGAAGCTGTCAAGGCTGTCAGCGATCTTGCTGTGGAAGAAGATGGCTAGTATCCATCTGAAGAACAAGTTACTTACTTTTGGAACCTCTCTTTCTGGTGTGTACTCTATATAACTGCACATATCTCTGTGGCTTACATCCAGGTGTGAACCTCTAGTCATTCCCATGGCCTGTGTTATGGGGCTATTAGATTTGGAATGAATTCTGCTGCAACAGACTGATTTCAGGAGGAAGGGGGATCAGAGGAGAGCTAGTAAAAGAGCTCAACTCCCCCGGTTGGGCCCAGTAACCTCTGCTTGCCCTGGGCCCTCTGAACTGGGCTCTGCCACAGTGGGATACTGGTTTGCACAAAAAACAGTCTCACTGAGAGATGCACCCAGGTCCACCTAGCCTGGAGCACCAGTGCCTGCCTGCTTACCAAGGCAAGTGTGACCTGTGAGGAAGAGGAAAGCATTGGCAGGAGCAAGCTCCTGTGGGGAATCCTGGCATGTGGATTCCATGTAGCGAGGTGTGAGGTAACAGCTGCTTCAACAATTTGGTCCTTGCCCGTGTGCAGAGGAGGAAATTAGCAGCCCAGGCAAATAGCCGTCTCCTTAACATCCAAACCTGAGGAAATGGCATTTAATTTTAATAATTGCATGAGTCACATTATTATCTGAATGTCGGACCATTGTTTAAAATTGAATACCGGAAAAACCGAAGTGGTCATGTTTGGAAGAGATACTTCCATTTGGATTTCCACCTGGTGGCCGGAAGTAGCAGGGTCCTGCCCTCAGCCTATCAAGCAAGTCAAAAATCTTGGGGTCAAAATGAACGACCAGCTCTCTCTATCTGACCAAGTAAACCATATCACCTCCACATGCATTTTTTACTTTGAAGTTTCTTCGAAAGATTTTACCTTTTATCCTCTTGGCCCTAAGAAAGACATTCATCACTGCTTTGGTACTTTTCAAAATTGATTACTGTAATGCCCTCTACTTGGGAGCAAAGAGGAGTGTAATACACAAACTGCAGACTTTAAAGAATGCGGTGGCCCGTCTACTCCTCAAAATTCCAGTATTCAGACCCATAAGCCAAGCTATCCGAGACCTGCACTGGCTACCAGTCAGGGGAAGGATTCTTTTAAAATCCATGTGCATTTTGCATAAGACTCTGCACGGGACTGGGTCAGCCTACCTTAACCAACATATCAGGCGTTGTACACCGCAGCGAAAGCTTAGCTCAGTATCAGCCTCTCTGTTGGTGGTCCCAAGGATCAGTGGGGCGGCAGAAGTTTTCTACACCTGGCACCGAAACTATGGAACATGATGCCCATTAGTCTCAGAAAGCAAAGCAATTTGATTTTGTTCAGAAAGGCCTTGAAAACATGGTTATTCGTTCATAAACCTTAGCTGATTACTACGGTCTTTGCACAGATTTACGACAGCTATCGCTAAGACGCCACGGCAAATACGTGCTCTACAAAAACCGTACTTTCATTTCATTTCAGTATGCCAGAGAAGGGCTGAGAATTTGTCTTGCTGAGGGGCCATAGCCTGTGTGCGGTGGTCTGTCAGTGATCCAGTATGCCAGGTGGGGTCACCGGGAAGAGAACCGTTGTGCCAATTGGGTCGGGTCTGTGTGCAGTGGAGAGACAGTGCTCCCATATGCCTGATGGGGCCACCAGCCTGGAGGAGCATTGAGAACCCTCTCGCCCGGCTGCTGCTGCTGCATAACTATGTCTGAGGAACACTAGGCCCGCCACCCATAGCCCAACTGGCCGAGTGTATGAAAGACTTACAGGAGACAGCCACTGCAGCTCCAGCACCCACAATGGGGGCACACTCAGTCTCCAGTCATTTTTTTGGGCCAGTCGGTCCTGGAGAAATTGCTTGCCAGATAGAGCTTTGGTGTTGGATTACTTTGATTTTAATACAGAGTTTGAATGGGACTCTGGGACTCGGGCTACAAATAGAGCTTAACCTGAATGTCGCCTAGAGTGAATGGGGTATAACCATTACCACTAGCTTAAGGGGGGTGAGCGTCAGGTATCCACTTATGGAAAACTGAAGCCTTGACCTCAGGGGACTGTGTGTATTGTTTCTGAATTTCGTATTTTATTTTGTAGTCGGAGATAGATATTTTATCACAAACGCAAGAATTGAACTGGACATTCATTTATTGCTGCTGCGTGTATTATGAGTTGTGAGCCTGTGTTCCCTCCCCCCCCTTATCTACCCTCTCCCACCCCCAAGAAGCCTTGGACTGCTTGACCCGCGTTACCACTGAAAGTCAATTTCTGAAAGGGTAGTTAGCCCAGTTTTTCAGGATCCATAGTAGTTCGGGACCCAGATATCTGTCTTATAGGTGAGGTATTTGCGGTTAAAAGTATCCATCAGAAGAACAAGTTACTTTTGAAAACACTCTTTCTGGTGGATTCTCTATATAACTGCACATATCCCAGTGGCTCACATCCAGGTGTGAACCTCTAGTCATTCCCATGGCCTGTGTTGTGGGGCTATTAGATTTGGAATCACTCCTGCTGTAACAGATTGCTTTCAGGTGGAAGGAGGATCAGAGGAGCGCGATTAAAAGATCTCAACCCCCACGGTTGGGCCCAGGACAAGCACGTCTGCTTGTCCTGGGCCCTCTGAACTGGGCTCTGCCACACTGGGAAACTGGTATGCACAAAAAAAGTCTCACCGAGAGAGATTTTCTGCTCAAACTAGATTCCTTCAGATATCTTGCAAAACGTTTTTATGTGAGATGCACTCAGGTAAATTAAAAAAAAAAGTGATGACACTACATACAGGCAAAAAACATTTTGCTACAAAATTGTAATTTTGCAAAATCCTCCTGGAATTTCACAAACGGCTACAAAAGTTTGCAAGGAAAAATTGTCTATTTTCACAGAGACCTTATTTCACTCACCAGAAGACCTACACATGCATATTGTGTTAAAAGCGTATGGAATAAACTTTAATAGAATTTCAGTTTATAACACTTAACATTATCTTCACGAACTGGGAGACATGTTGGTTCATATAATTTCTAATTTCTAATAAAAATTCAAAGCGTGGTTGATCTTTTATTCAGGAATTTTAGGTATTTCGAGTAGATTACTCACTACCACTCATTTTGCACTCTGCCCTTACACATTTCTACATACACGGCTTACTCTATTCCTTTTATGTTGCTCATTTCTAAATACTTATCACGGAGTCTGCAAACTCCTGTTTTTCTATGCCTCATCCGTGCTTTACATTGGGTTTTTTCTACTCCTGATTTTATTAATTCCAGCCTTTGCATTTGGATACACCACGTTCGTCACAACCTTTTACAAAAGAGTGATGATGCGTGATTCAGATTTTGTTAGTTTACCTTATTTAAGTTAATGACTGACCCAAAACTTGCGAATGTTTGCATTGTTATTACTAAATAAATCCAAAACGTTTCCACAGGATATTCCTTGACGCACACAAAAAATACCTACATATATATGCATTATCAGAAAAACTAACCAAGTCATTTAACAACGAAGTTCCCCAGGAACCTATATTAACCTTTTTGTAGACACAGTGCAGCGTATAATCCTAGGACATCGCCAGTATTATGCAGTTACTAAGCATCTCGTGACTGAAGGGCAGGTATTACTTTGCAGCTAGGCACAAATTCTAATAAATTGAAGGATGGTACGAACTGTTGTTTTGGCACTATGTAAATTTAGCGAGTATGTTAATTCGGAACTGTTATTATTTGTATCCGTAAGAGAATAATGTTCCAGTGGAGTTACAAACGCAGAGGTTTTCTTAAGGCGGCAGAGTAAGTGTCTTGGGGCCGGGATCTCTAACAGCCTGATTCATGAAGCTAAATTGCGGGCGCAATAGCTGCGAAAATGGCATTGCGCCCGCAATTACCCAAATCGGCATTCATGACGAAAATAACCAAAGCGCTAAACACAGATTGCGAATTCGCTATTAATTTGCGCCAAATCACGGAATTAGAGAATAAAGTTAGCGAATTCGCAATACTAGCGCAATCGGAATTCATGAAAATTCTCTAATAGCGAAAAACCTCAAAATCTCCATTAGCGCCGCGCAAATTAAGGACAACCCAAAGCAGGTGGTAACCATAAAAGTGATTTGCGAAAATTTTGAAAAACTGTTGGCCAATCAGGAACAGGGACAGGGCTGACCAAACACACATAAGGAGACACAGCAGCAGCAGTTGGTGTCTCACAATGCCAGGAATGTACATGGTGGTCAGGCGGCGAAGGCTACAGCGAGCAGCACGGAGGAGACGCAGAATACAGGAGAGGATATTCCGCCAGCGGATCACCCTGCTGGGACAAACCAGGGAGCAGATCTATGCGAAGTACCGGTTGAATGGGGCCATGATAATTCAACTCATACACGACCTTGACCCCCTGATGCAGCACCCAACAAGGCGGACCAATGCTGTGCCTACACATGTACAGGTATTGTGTAGCCTGCACCTCTTGGCCTCTGGTAGCTTCCAGGGGATAGTAGCCGCAGCAGGGGGGATATCCCAGCCCACCATGTCACGCTGCCTCCGGAGTTTTGTTGACGCAATGCTCACACAGCTACACCGACACATCAGATTCCCCACCAGCCAACAGGAACTGGACTTGACAAAGTTACACTTCTACAATGTGGCCCATTTCCCATCTGTGATAGGATGCATAGACTGCACCCACATTGCCATCTGCCCCCCAGCTGCGACGGAGTACATGTACCGGAATCGGAAGTCATACCACTCCCTCAACATACAGATGGTCTGCAATGCCAAGACTATCATAACTGACATCGTGGCCCAGTACCCAGGGAGTACCCATGACTCTTTTATATTCCGGCACAGCGGCCTCCACACACGACTGGCCAGGGGAGAATTTGGGGAAGGACACCTACTTGGTAAGTACACATTGTCAACAATTACACATTGCAATGATGTAGCTGCGCAGCTCAGGCACTCACCCTCTGCTCCTCACATGCAGGTGACAGCGGCTACGCCCTCCGGGAATACCTCCTCACCCCATACCTCAACCCGGCTACACCACAGCAACGGCGGTACAATGTTTCTCACATACGGACAAGGAATTGTATAGAACGGACATTCGGCCTACTCAAGAGCCGGTTCCGCATACTGCACAAGACAGGTGGGGCCATGTACTACAGTCCTGATGTGTGCTGCCGCATTGTGGCTGTCTGCGCAATGTTACACAACATTGCAACCAAGCGCCGGATACCAGTCGAGATCTCTGGCAGTGAGTCTGAAGGGGACGACCGTCCACCAGCACATGTGCGGCATGCACGCGGGGAGAACCCTGCTGAAGGACACAGACGGCGCAACCACATCACTATGAACAGTTTCTGAAGGCCACAATCCACTCACCCAACATTCACTCCTGCATGGCAATGTAAAAAATGACAGGAGGCCCATGTATGTAGCATGAATAAATATTATTGTTAAATCCACAATAATAACGTTAAGTATACATTCATAATATTGCAGCAGTATTGCGCCATACTGCTCCTAACTAGCCACTGGACATGCTTGTATCATCAGCATTATCTAGGCAACTTGCAAGGAACTCAATTGCGCCTCCGCCGCGCAGCCCCCAAACGACGCTCTGGCTCTTCCTCTGGGACGGCACGTGTCCCTGCAGTGGGCCTGGTGCTGCGGCGTAACACGCCAACCATTGAGGCAGACAAGCTGCTGGCACTGGAGGCGCACTCACTGGTGTCGTCCCTCCCCACATTGCCTTCACCAGTAGGATGGAGTGCCAGTACGGCAGTGGTGACCTGCTCCAGCACCCGTCCAACATCCTCGACACATTGTATCAGCTGCTGCTGCTGCGCCAGGCACCGTCGTGATAGCTGGGAGGTGGCATTCCCCATTATGTAATTTGAGCGGGTGTAGGCTGTCAGGCGCGTTAGGAGCTGCCGGTGGCGTCGGCGGGCGGAGGTGCGCTGCGATATAACTGCAGCAGTGTTGGCCTCCATGGCCGCCGCCATGCGCTCAACACTATCACCCACATTGGCCACATTGCGGCCAATTTTATGTAGTTGCAGCTGGATGGCCGCTTGCCGTCGTGCCTGCTGTTGGTGAATGCGTAGCATCCGGCGCTCAGTGCTCATGCCTGGCTTGCGCACAGCCATCCCCCTCCTGCTGCTGTGTGATGTGTCATGGTGGGAAGCCCTGACATGGCTGCTCTGCTGGCTGTCCACAGTGGGTGTGTGCACAGTCACCGCAGTTGATGCACCAGAAGTAGTTGGTGCCACGGGTGGTGGAGTTGTGCTTGGCAAAGGTGCAGCACCGGATGGTGCTGAAGCTGTTGGTCTGGCCCTGCCTGCAGGGTTAGGTGCAGCACCTGATGGTGCTGAAGCTGTTGGTCTGGCCCTGGCTGCAGGGTTAGGTGCAGCGCCGGATGTTGCTGGCGCTGTAGGTCTGGCCCTGGCTGCAGGGTTAGGTGCAGCACCTGATGGTGCTGAAGCTGTTGGTCTGGCCCTGGCTGCAGGGTTAGGTGCAGCGCCGGATGTTGCTGGCGCTGTATGTCTTGCCCTGGCTGCAGGGATTGGTGCTGCCAATGATGGTGCTGGACCTGTTGGTGTTGGCCTGGCTGCGGTGTGTGGGGCTACGCCTGATGGTGCATGAGGTGTTGGTGTTGGCACCTCCTCCGCATCCTCTTCTGACTCAGCGATCTGCAGCATGTCGCTGTCGCTGCTGTAGTCGCCGCCACCTGTGAGGGGAATTGGACTTACATTAATGCCATGTATCTGTCACACGTACAGCTTAGCGATAGCTCATTTTGGGTTACGTCTGGCTGCTTTGGGGTTATTTTACATTGTTTTTTTTACATTATGGGCAGTGTACATGTCCGACATTGCTTGTGGCCATGATCTCATGTGCATTGTTTGTATGACTTGGAATGCATATGGGAGGCTATAGGGCCATGGCCATTGGTAGGGGACAGGGTCGCAGTCGCATGCCACTTACCTTGGCTGTCTTGGCTGGGTCGGGATGAGTCCAGGTTGGTGACACCTATGCATGCCTCTGTCTCGAGGGTGTCCTCCACGCGGTCCTCCATGGGGGTATTGGGAGGGACAGTAGGGTCTCCGCCCCCAGTACCAGATGTCTCGCCCAGCCTCTCTGCCACCCTTTCCTTGGCACGACCTCGGAGGTCGTACCACCTCTTCTTTAATTCGTCCAGTGACCTGTGTGTCACGCCCACAGCGTTCACTTTGGCAGAAATTCCTAGCCAGATGCGACGTCTCTCCATCTCTGGCACCCTCCGGGAGTCCTTTCCGAAGAGTTTAGCGTGGTTTTCAACCACTCCCTCGATGAGGTGCTCCAACTCCGGCTCGGTAAACTTGAGCTTTCTCTTGCGCCCGCTGTCACTGGGCCCGGGTGCAGACTCCTCGGACATTGCTACTGTCGCTAAAGGGTGACTAGCGCTACTTTGGAGGTGTCCCGGTAGGAGCTCTCAGTTTCGCTGCAGACTCGCGGTCAGCCTCGCAGTTCAGAATGGGTGTGGCAACTGGCTGCTTCCTGGTTGCGACGTCATCACGGCGCTCGTAAAGCGACTTCCCGTTGGTGAGTTCTCGCTACTGGCGAGATGTCGCAAATGTGGATTTGCGTGGCGCTAAATAGAGACGGAATATCTGGGTTTTTGCGACTTTTTCGGCGATTTCATTTTCTCGCTATCGATTTTAGCGCCCGTGTGCGAATCGCTTAGATTACTCGCTATCTATGATGAATTCCGATCTGCGCCTTTCCATTTGCGATTCGCTGTGATTCGCTAGTTGAGAGTCGCTGTTTCCTTTCTTGATGAATCAGGCTGTAAGTATTTGCTCGTTGCCGGGGCAATAATTGCGCAGCTAAAAGCACTCCAAGATATTTACGCAGATGCCTGGTGGCACGTTATACTTGGAAACGGCATTCCTGCGTGACGTGCACGACACGCTTGCAGGATTCAGCCAGTTGTCCGATGACGCCAGTGCCCCTAACGTAGTTTCCTGGAAAATGCCTTTGCTTAAGCGGTTTATTGAAGACGCAACCAGTATAAATAACCCTTTGCGTTTGTCGGAATTCAGTTTTTCCCTTTTATTTAAATTTGATAACCTTCAATTGAAAATCACGTCCGAGTTATATGATAAAAACAAAAAGTACACCTTTACCTTTAATCATTTAACATAGTGCTCCTCAAACTTCTTAGATATTAGAACGATAAACTTTTGCGAGCCACCTAGCTTTAATGGGCATATGGCCAGTGCTTGAAATGGAAAAATGGAAGTGCAGGTACTCTGTACAAGAGTACCTACTTGTTTCTGAGAAGTGCTGGTACTCTCCAAATAAAAGTATTACATTTCTGTTGAGAAGTGCCAGTACTCTACCCCTCAAAATAAAAAAGTGCCGGTACTCAGTACCGGAGAGTACCGGCCCATTTAAAGCACTGCATATGGCATGGGTAATTTTTTACAACGTAATAGCAATTGTTTGTAAACATTCATGACCTTTACTACGCCTTTCAAAACGGACTGCCCAGCTATTGATCTGCCCATAAATTCAGAGGGTAAACTGCAGGGCCGGACTGGGAACCAAAACTGGCCCAGGCAAAGTGCTCGGCCAGCCACCGAGCTCTTTGCCAGGGCCGGTTTTCGTCCGGCCTGTAACAAAATCTGCCCCCAGGGGCTCAAAACCAGCCCCTACCCGTGCGGCGCACTGGGGGATTGCCCGGTGCCCGCTACGGCCAGTCCGGGCCTGGTAAACTACACTGGAGTCTGGAGCTGGAACACTTTTCAGAATGGGGTGCTGGCCTGTGGCCTCCATTCACTAAAATTACCAGGCTTCTGAAAAATCATGTTGTTAATACCAGTGATCTCAGCAAATTTGAGAAACCCCTTCTGTATAAGAGTATGGGGTGAAGTCTCATATCCATGTTTGTGTTTAAACGAAGCCCAGCAGTGCTTTTTTGACTACACATATTTATATTTTTTGCAGGTTTATATAGTGTGACAAAACCCAATAGAATCGGTGCGCTTTACGGGAGTACCAGATTACATCACACAAGGTTAGATTTATTTTAATTGACGTTTTGGAGATTTAGTGATTTGCCGCACATTAAAGGTTGTTGGCCCAGTGCTTGGACTTCTCTGGTTTCAGTGATCCAACATTGGAAGCTGTGGCTGTTAGACCACATCCATGTTTCCATATAGTTTGTATGATGACTTATAGTGAGCACATTCTATATTGGAAAGGCTTTGTGAAGTAAAAAAAATAAGCTGCCACAAATACTGAAAAGTTCACCTGGAGTTTTCCTTGGCAATACTTGAAAGGGTTTGTTTTAAAACTGGACTTAGATGTTATTCAGCACCTTTGCCCTTGTTCAGAAATGGGGCTAATCATCGTAAATATTGCTTACATATAGACCAGGACGTTTGAGACCCTCAGTTTGGGAAATACTGATTTAACACATTATGCAAATACATATGGAAGTGCATGTGATCATTCTATTAGCTTTCAGCTAAAGGCCTGGCATGAACTTCAGTAATACCCCAGTCATAGATATTATGGTACCGAGGTACTGTTTTTGAGCCTTTGTTACCACATTCTAATCAGAAATACACGGTGTCCCTTTTACTTCTAAATATTGTTCACATTTTCTACTTTCATTAATGAGTTTCCAAATAAGACCCATCATTATAAGAGCGAAAGTGGGGAAAACCACAACCTATGATGACATTTCCTCCACAGGCGAATCTGCTTCCTCTGCAGTCTAAGACAAATAGAACTGTGATGGCCCCAGTTGTATTTGTTTCTTGAAGCAGTGGGGTAAAGAGTAGCAAACATCATTACATTATGCCAAGTCATTTAGGCAGTTCTCTTATTTTAGGAACATTTAACTGTAAGCTTGACCGCGTTGATTAGGAGTTTGCTATATAGTTAGTTGGTGCCCTCCCACTGGCCAATGGAGAAACACTGTGAACTATTTTATTTTGGATTCTACTAACAAAGCCATAAATGGTGGGGTACAGTGACTTAACACAAGGTGAGTGCACCACTCTGGCCACCCTTGCACAACACCAAATGGCTTCCCACTGTGGCCAAACATGCATTTCCAGTCTTTTCCAAGCAAGCACTCTAATGCTAGCCATAATGTACAGTGGTTTCTCATCAGGGGACAGAGGGC
This sequence comes from Lissotriton helveticus, assembly GCF_964261635.1. Lineage (NCBI taxonomy): Eukaryota > Metazoa > Chordata > Amphibia > Caudata > Salamandridae > Lissotriton > Lissotriton helveticus. Next base: position 868,111,658 of record NC_136068.1, on the reverse strand, counting down.
TATATAAATGCAGTTGCAATACAATAGATTGTGATTGTTCAAAATTGAATTCAGTCACAACCTTGGAGTTGGTTGCCATGTAACCCCCGAACTTAGAGCTATCTTTGTTCACTGTACCCCAGGCCATAGCAGACTTTTCAATGATTTTTTCCACTCATATGCATTAAAAGAAAATTATGATAATGTTATTATTCAAATACAAACTTTTTAAGGCTAGATCAGATTTGCTTTGAGCTACTGCCAGTGTGTACATTTAAATATCTTGTTCATATCTGGGCATTTATCGTTTTTTCTCGTTATTTCGAATTTAATTTTTTTTGTGTGGGTTTCAGGAGCAGTCTCCTGTGCTTCCATCTTAGGCACCAGAGGACAGTAACAGAATAGAGGTATCTGACAATATCATATGGGCTCTGTGTACATGTCGTCGCCATGTGGCTCTTCATCAAACAGGGCAGTGTGTCTGCAGCCCTGTTTCCTTTTCCTCTTCCCCATGGCCACTAGAGATGGTAGGTATGACCCTTTCCGAGCTGCTCCTTTTATTTAAATTCCTGATTGATCATTCTGCAAAGCATGCATTTCCCCCGAAAAAGTATCAGATTCTTTTATGTATGTTTGTATATGATATTTCTATAGAGTGAACTTAGCCAAAAGGCAGCAAAGTGCTGTACAAGGTCAAAGGAAAGAATACGCTCATGGAGTAATGGGGGGACACGCTGGGTTGTGGACAGCTATTGCATTGCGAGAGAGTGTTCTTTAAAGGGCTGTATCTTCAATTTTTAGGGGTGTGTTGAGGACTTCCAGAGATGGCGAGCTTATCTGTAAGATAAATGGGGGTACTGGTGAGATGATCTAGCTCTCTCCATACACATGAATTATAGGTGGGCTGATCCTCCCCATCTTTAACCGAATGCGCGCTAGCGGTTTTCCCGCTGCGCGCTGCGTTTTTTTAAAAAACGCGTTACATGACGAGCTCAGCTCGTCATGAGCGTACGAGCGTCGTCACTCATGACGAGCTCAGCTCGTCATGAGAGCGGAAGGGGTTAATGTATTATTTGCATGCAATCTGATCCATGAATCTAAGGCCTATTCATCTAAGGCCTATTCTTACTCCCCATATTCCTGTCCTCCATTAAAAAAAATTAAATATATTGGGATCTCTGCATGCTTCTCTGCATCCCTTGATACAGTAGTACATGCTTTTAACAACGATTCTAGGACACACCCACCACCACAACCTAGCAGCTTTAGCTTCCTTAGGGGAAAAGTTACAGAGGGCTCACTCTATCACAGAGGCCATCATTGATATTAGGCAATAAAAAATCGGTTTGTGACTGTCCTCACCCCTGGCTGCCCAGCTTTCCCCAACTCATACCATAGGGGTAGTATATCAGTAAGTGGTGTGGCTGTTGGAGGGTGAGTTTGCCAGTCATTGACGTATGAAGTTAATTACTCTGTGATGAATTCGAATTTCACCAGACAGTGCTCTGTTCTTAGATTCTTTTAACCCCTTCCACGCTCATGACGAGCTCAGCTCGTCATGAGGTACGCCTGTTGTACGCTCATGACGAGCTGAGCTCGTCCTGTAACGCGGTAATTCCGATCCTTTAGCGCACAGCGGTAAAACGCTTAGCGCGGATGCGGTTAAGAAAATAGTCCAAGGGATTGAATAAAGTGTAAAGAATGTTTAGTTTTGGTAAATATATAGCACTCAAAGCTACGAAACTGACACTCATTTGCACGGATGTCTCCCCTTTCTGAGAGGCTCAGACCGTATCAAAATAAAATGTACACTTCTCTCCCTCTCTAGCACCATTTGAATTGCTGAATACCTTGGAGCTCAAGCCTTCATTGTATTAGTCATCATTGGCTTGCACCATAACTACTTCAGGCCTTTTGTATTGAGCATAAGCTATCCTACAAGACAACCATCAAGTATACAGTCAGATAATTAATAAATATACACAACATTATAGCTAAATCCGGTATTTGTAAAGCGCAAACTACTCACACCTAAGGGTCTCAAGGCGCTGGGGGCCATCTGGGTGATCAAGTGAACTATTGCCAAGAGTCACATGGTGCTGAGCTGCCACCGGCACCCGGGATCGAGCCTGGAGCTCTGCTCTGTTTTAGAGAAAGTACTTCACTGTGGTGTTTGCCAGATAAGTAGTGGCTGCTGTCATCAGTAATGATGACAAGAACACCAGTCCACCAGAGGTGCAGGTAAGTCAGTGGGATTTAGGGGGGTGTAAATCTCAGATTTCACAAATAAAAAAGCAGTGGGCTGCAGGGTGTAGCTGAGATTGACAAGGTTCAGGAAGGACTGTTTCAATAAGGAACAGGGTCAGTACTGATTTGCATTAAGTTGGCCTCTATTAAGTGTGGCACAGTGGGTGGAAAACTATGGTTTGGAATGCTACGCTGAGCGATTGCCACAGATGAGCCTATTTGTAAACATTCACCCTGCTTAGAAACCTGCAAGTGGTGCAACCTGCCAAGCCAACAGCTGCCATTTTTAGTCTATTCCAAAAATGTGTAAATTTGCACCCATTTTAGGAGTACTTTGATCCGTACAGATGTATTACTTTTTTAGGGTCGAGCCTGAGATAGTATGCGCTAAAACGAATGCGTCTATCTTGAGAGAAACTATTGTTTACAGAAATGGCTTGGAGTCCGCCTGTTGCTTACCATTTATTGGCTTGCATGGTATTCTTCTTTTCAGCTTCATAATTGGTCACTGCAGGCCAAGCATCATTTTCTTCTCTTTCTGTGGAGCAACGACCAAGCACTAATTGATTCAACTTAATCAGTGCCCATCTGCTGTTCCCGATGTGATAAGAGGTACTAATTTGTTCCTTTTAACTTCTAGTCCCTGCAAACAGGAGGCAGCACACATGAGAGTCACAAGCGATGTATAACGCCGACCCTGCGGAATTGAGTAACTTTTGGCCCATCTCTCTTCTCCCCTATCTTGGGAAGATCCTGGAGGCCTATGTCACTCGCTGCCTCAGCATGTTCATTGAGGAATCCTCTTTTTTGGACAACCAACAAGCTGGTTTCCGGCTGGCCCATTCTACTGAAGCTGTCATCGTGGCCGTAATGGACGTGCTGAGGAAAGGTGCCGACAAGAACATCGCCCAGGCCCTTGTGCTATTGGATTTGTCTCCAGCCTTTGACACGGTCGATCATGATATATTGATCGACCGTGTCAGCAACGCCGGCGTTCAAGCCATGGCTTTGACATGGATTAGATCCTTCCTGCACCAGCGCACCCAGGCAGTCCATCTGTCCACTTATTCAGCTTCTCACTCTTCCCTTTCCTGTGGAGTTCCGCAGGGCTCGGCCCTGTCGCTGCTTCTGTTTAATTTATACATGCAACCCCTCATAGCCTCCCTCCGTAATAACCCGGTCACCATCTTCAATTATGCTGATGACCTTCAGTTGATCTTCCCTATTGATTCTACCCCTTCCTCTTGTGCCAACTTTCAATCCACAATGCTTGCCATCTCTGAGTGGATGTATCACAGCCAGTTGAAGCTCAATCCCGACAAAACGGAGTTGGTGTTGACGGGTGGGCCGGCCAACCCCTGGAACATCTATTTCTGGCCCCCCTCCCTTGGGCCCCCTCCCAGCCCTGTCAATTCGGTAAAAAGCCTTGGTATAATTATCTGTAGTGACTTGTCAATGAAGCCTCAAATTAAGGCAGTTACTTCCTCCTGCTTTTTTCACCTCCGCAGGATTCGCAAAATCTGTAGGTTTCTTACCACTGAGGCGCTCATCCTCGTCATTATGGCATAATTATCTCCCGGATTGACTACGCCAATACCCTCTATGTCTGGATCCCTGCCTATCAGCTTCATCGGCTGCAGCTGGTGCAGAATCAGGCAGCGAGACTAGTATTTCATCAACCTAAACACCAACATGTCTCGCCTGTACTAAGGAACCTTCATTGGCTCCCAGTGGTTAAACGTTACCTGTTTAAACTTGGTTGCACCATTTTTAAGGCCCTGTCCGATCAAGCCCCAGTATTTATTGCGTCGAGGATCCAGCGTTATGCACCCCAACGAGATCTACGGTCTTCCACAATTTGCTGGTCATCCCGAAGTACAAACGGAAAAAGCACGGCGGCCTGTGTTTTTGCTTTTTGGCCCCTAAGTTCTGGAACTCCCTTCCGACCACCCTTAGACTCTGTCCCAGTTATGTTTGTTTTCGTAAGTTGCTAAAAACCCATTTCTTTCAACAAGTCTATGAGTAACTCATGCACCTTTCCCTTGCCCTTCCGTCCTGAGCGCCATGAAACCGCCTGGTGACCGTGCGCTGTACAAATTCTTTTAACATTTAACATAACATATTGCAGATAATGGGTCAAGAACTGTACCAGGGTTCATGAAAAGTGAACTCCCTTTAAGCTGCATATCAGCATTATTAGCAACCAGGGAACTGAATTGACATTTTCAAAGTTGGCCCAAAATGTATTTTTGAAGATTCGTTTGACTGGCAAAAACGTCCAGCAGGACAAACAAAATTAAAAAGTTGTATTTTCTACGGTTATTTTCTTCGAAACATTGCAATGAAACATTGTTTCTTTCTTATGTGTAGTTTCCAAAATGATGCCTTAACACACAGTGGTACAGTACACTCTAATCTGCCCTACACCAATCCACCACAATCCATTACGACCCACTCCAATCCACACCAGTCCAGTCCACACCAGTCCAGTCCACCCCACCTTACCTCACCACACACCGCCCCACCCCAATCCACCTACTCCAGTGCAATCCAATCCAATCCAATCCATTCCACCCCACCCCACCCAATCCATTCCACCCCATTCTAATATAATCCAATAACCTCATTCCAATCCAATTCACTTCCATTCCAATCCAAGCCACTCCACCCAACCCCACTCCAGTCCCATCCAACCCTCTCTAATCCACCCACCCCAATCCACCCTACTTCAGTTGAATCCACCCCACTCCAACTCCGTCCACCCCACTCCAATCCACCACACTCCAGTCCAAAAAGCAACCCATCGCACTCCAGTCCAAATCCACCCCAGCCCAATCCACTCCACCCATTTCAATTCACCCTACTCCAATCCAAGCCACTCCAATTCAATCCATCTCACTCTAATATAATCTACCCAACTCCAATCTTATCTAACCCACTCCAATCCATGCCAATCTACCGCCACACTACCTCAATCCAATCCAACCGCTCCACCCTATTCCACCCATCTCCACTCCACTGTACGCCACTCCACGGCACTGCGCTCTACGACACCAATCCCACTCTCCTATACTCTACTCTACTCCCCCTGCTCTACTCAATGACCGTCTACTCCACCACTCCACTTTACAACACTCACTTTAAACCATGTTTAACAGCAGAAACATTGGTGTAGAGGGGTTGGCCTAACGGCTAAGGCGCTCGACCTCGGACCTGGGGATCTGGGTTCGAGTCTCGGTAACGACGCCAAAAAACCCCCTGTGATTCTGGGCAAATCACTTAATCTCCCCGTGCCTAAAAAAAAAAAAAAAAATGAAAGTGTGTCCTCATGTAACGTAACTGGTGCTATGTAAAGCGCTCTGATAACTGATTCGGTTCGGTTCTAGTTCGCGCTATATAAAACTCCGAAAAAAAAAAAACATGGCTCATACACTTAAGAACTCTAGACTACAGCCACAAAGAAGTCAACAACCTGGAGTCCCTCCTTGGGTCACTTATTTTAAATGCATTTTCACTGCAAGCACCCTTCATCTCTGCAACAAGAAGCCTCCTTGGTAGAGTTGTCAAATTGGTGCATGTGGGCAGAGCTCCATCTTACTAGGCCTTGCCTTTTACAAATCATCCTATTAAGTGACTGATGACCCCATATACTAAGCCTGAGTTGCAAATAGAGGAGGGGATGCAGGCATATAAATAAGGCGGGCAGCCAGAGCCGATCAGTGGGTCTGGCACAGATCTAAGATTCTGTGCGCTCACCGAGCCATGAACCTGTTTGGCATGTATATCGTGCAACAAACATAATGTAAAAATATCATGCAATCTCTTCACAATTAAAAAACGGAGTCTTTCTGTAACATGGAAGCCTTTCACCTTATTGCATCAAATTACATCACTAAATAGATAGACTTTTATTAACAGTGATTAAGATAGAGTTTTTAGAAACATCCTTGGCTGGCCCCCCAGCCACAATACCATTAGGGGACTACGAGGCAAGTCAAGTCATGTAAACCTTCAACGTGGCCTAGATTCTTATTATACATGGGACAACATTATAGTCTATTAAAAGAAACATAAGAGGTACTTGACAGGGCACTTCTTGAACACAAGTGGTATAATAAAGTCAAGGGAGGCTCATTAAAATAAAATATTTGCAGAGGATCACACAGTTTAGACAAGTAAGGCAGCCATATTGATTCCATGTTATCTGATTCCACATTTTTAAATATAGTCACACAGATAATATCCCCAACTCGGGGTCTTAGCCCCAACTTCCAAGCAAGAATGCATTTATTTTGGGAGGGGGAGAGCATCAAACCCCCTCACCCAAGCTACGCCCCTGAAGCCCCCTTACTATTGTACAGATTGGGATTCCACACTGAAATTCTGCTCAGCGGCCACGTGTAGCTCACGGAGTACTAATTAGCAAGTAATCATGTACCACTATCTTATGTCATCAACCAATATTGAGCATACAATATGAAAATATGCTTCATTTGTAAATATAAATGCGCATTAAGGAATTAATATTAGGAGTGACAATATTTTTAAAGTAATTTATAAACTATACTGCCTCACTTGTATACATATGCATGTATTCCCTGTCATGGTATGCTTTCCGGACATGGATATATAAACCCTTATCAAAGGTTATTGAAAACCTTTCTCTAGCTTCTAACTTCGAGCCTTTTTAGTAAATAATTGAATAAACAGAGAAAATATGCAAATTACATTCAGCAGGCTACCTTGTCATTAATTTTGTATAGACTGGTAACCAGAGATCGCAGTTGGCATTGTTGGCGACAGACATCTAAGAACACAGGCATAGTGTGTGCGCGCACGTGTGCACAATGAAAACAAAACTGTGTGTAGATATTTCTTAAAACAAACATTATGCAAAATAAAACACTAATTGATGGAGTAAAAAAAGATATGGAAGTCACACGAAATGCATGGTAAAAAAAAACATTTACAACCACAAAAACATATCGTGAACTCATTATGAAAACGGTGTTTGATTAGGTGGTGCAAATCCGGAAATTCCTCGTTGCCATCGCATATCCCATTAGAAACCATAGCCTGCAGCAACCATACTGCAGTCGAAGGTGGCATAGTGAAGATCACCTTTGGGAAGGTTCCCTTGTGTATCTGTGTGCATTTTCCAAAGCAGTACTGAGAACGATATCGTCTGCCCTAGATGCGAGGCAGTTAACCATTTACTTCTGCGCAGAAATGGTATTTTCTTCATTTTTGCTAGAGGACTAAGAATAGAAACGCACTCCTATGCTTTGTGTGTCAAAATCACCATATGGTTCTCGGATGACCCGAGATGTTTTGCTAACTAGTAAATAATAATGCTGCTTGTCAACCATTTATTTTGCAGTCCTATTCCCAGCCCTTCCCAAAAGACTGATGTACTTAGAATAGCATTTAGCAATGGTTGGTATTTTGAGCAACTGTTGCCATCAAAGGAACAAAAGGGATGTTTGTGATTTGATATTAATTGTTAGGCCCATACGCAACCGAGGCTTAATGCTCATAGAGGCGGATGACTTTTGTGTGAGTCAGTATCACCCTAGAATTTGATCTACTACTAACGACGCTAGGCTTCTTCTGAAACCATATAAAGTTTGCACTCTATTTCTGATGGCTGAAGCTCTTACACATGCTTCTTGGAAGTTGAAATTTTGTTATGGATGTTGTGGGCGATAATTGTGTGGTCTGAGACCCACCTGTTATGGTTCTGTAGAATTAAACATTTGTTCAAAGAGCACTTAGTAGTCCACCTCTTACCGGACCAGATATTACTTTGTGTTGTTATCGGAAGAGAAGCTCAGACCAATGCACACGGAAGGAGTGGTTTATATGAAAAAAACCTGATCGACCTCATCAAGGTAGTTGAAGCAAGATCATGTGTAACCACTAATTAATGATACGCATATTGGTTAGGACAGTAATCTTAAAAAAAACAATACTCTGAAGCAGATACGTGACCACACCACTAGTTACAGAGCACCCCAGGAGACGTGAACCAACTTTAAATGTGTCCGTGTCACTTGGAGGTTTTAAACGTCTCAGTAATGAGGTTATCAATATAAGGTAAATAAAAAGAAATCCTAAGCATTTGTTCAAATAATATGACTTTCATTTCAGTCATCTATTTTGAAAGATGCCTATGTTGCACTTAAAGAATCTGCAGATGGTGCACAGCCTAAGCTCATTGACTAAAGGATGTAACAGATACCAGGAGTACCTGCAGCAAATAAAACAATTCTCAGTTATTTTAAGCATCAAGCTATTGATTGTGTTAGCTTTTCTGTTTGCTTCTTCTCATTTTGTTGGCCTTCTAATACATGAGCCTTCCAAGGCACAACAGATTCTTTATAATTGATCAGTATCTAGTCTTTGCTTTGTCTCATTGCCTTTTATACATGTGGAGAATTGGGCAAAAGGCGATGGGCCAGATTGATTATACCCTTTACCTGTGCAAATATCTGGGTTATGTAAATAGGGGATGGTATTAGTTCTCTTGGATGCAGTACGAGTGTCTGTGTTAACACTATTGATATTTTGAATGTTCAACTCTTTTATATTTTACTTATATTTTATCTGAAGGTTTTAAATGTGTTGTCTTATTTATGCTTTAATGGCAAAATGCTGAAATAAAGTATCAAGGTAATCTACAAAATGCCTTACAGAAAACATGATGGCGGAAGCTCTGGAAAGACTCTAATATTGCGTCTTAATCACCACATCTACTCAGGAAAAGAATGCATCAGTATATAACCATATCCTATATAAGGCATGATAAAATGCTTTTCAGATAGTCATTTATTGAGGGATGTTCTTTCATGTCCTATATCATTTAACTAGTTTGTTAATCAGTACTAAGCGAGGTTACTTGCTTTACAATACATACACATGTGAAAGTAAAAAAGCGCAAGGTTAGACTTGAGTCTCTAACCATATAAAATGTTCCAGTACAATACATTTGAAAATAGTTTGACAGTGGGTTTTATAGTGAGCTATAATTTCATAGATTAATTCCCCGGTCAAGGTAGGTTAGATCATTTCACTGGTCCATTTGTTTACAACAGTAGCTAATCTCTTACCGTTCTGATTCTCTATAAGCAAACATGTGCTCCTACTTCCCCCTCTCTATTTGATAATTCATACGATGAAGTGAACAAATTATCATGTGCTAAAATTAATTCAAAGAAGGTGTGTAGCCTTTATAATAGTTGAATATGCAGCCATTTCTGTGCAGTGCCTGCAGGTCCCATACAAATTCTATTTGTGAAGTGTTCAAAGCATATAATAAAGACAAGATATAATCTTGGGATATGTCTGTTTATGTCTGGCAGACTGTTGTAACTTTGTATAAGAAGACACTTGTAGTCAGCTTGTTAGTTTCATGAAGTCTTCTTTATTGTTCCACCTCAAGTAGGATAAACAGAGATCAACCTGGTACAACTTTATATCCAGTTCTTGTAGTCCTATGCCAGTCCCTGTCAGCCCCACCAGGAGCAGCCTGCCTAGCTAGGTCCTAGGCAGGACCATCTCCAACTGTCACCCACTCACACACACAGGCACCCAGGCATTCCATTCATCACAGGCACACCAACATTCCGTCACCATCTCATGCACTGGCTGAGCAGCTAGGAAGACCTAGGCTGACTTACATGGCAATGTAAATCTCAGGATACAACACAGACATTAACAATTAGTAGATCTTTCCAGTGATTTAAAATAAAATAAAAGGAATCCACATGCCAGGTTGTAGTAATCTGCTCCTGGCTAGTCACAGAAGATTAATTGACAGCCATTTAAAAAGAATTTGGCACAGGCCTTAAATACCCCATTAGAGAACATTATCACTGTTGCTTTAGATAATAAGGTAAACCTGGCACAATTGTATTTTAGTCACATTTCCTGAATGGACGTTTTAAAATCTGTATTCTAGGTATACTCAATTTAGTTTGTAGTTTAAAAAATGAATGCCATTTTAAAATGCATGAGGTCGCCTGCCCTTCCAATACTAGATGTCATCCACATGTTTGGCTTCGCTTCTGATTTGAAATGTGGAAAATTGTGAAGCCTGACCATTTATTAGCGGTATCTGTGTAAACAAAAAACTACCTGGGGAAACTTGAAGCACTGCAGTCCTTACTCCTAATTTCTTGAATAGCATTTGGCTCTTAAATTTGCTTACATAAACTTGTCCGTCCTTTTCTGCAATAAAATCCAAATATTCACACTCTGACACAAGATGATTTCATCATTTAATATAGATAAAGATTGTTTTTTTAAACATGTTATTTAAGGGAATGGTTACCTTCACCTGTCAGTACAGTACTTTCGTTTTCCCATAATCCGTCAAATATTGGACGAATAGCTTTTATTGAGGCATTTCATAAGACCTTTTCAGAACTGATTGCACTGTTGCTGTGACTCACAACACCAACACTATGGATTACGTTCTTCAATGGGAGGTGTCTGATTCATATATGGAATTCTGCTCTTTTTTTCACAAACTGGTACAGCCACTTGTAGTTGCGATGCAAGGTCAAGATTGTCCTGTTTTAATTAACATTCAAGAATTCAAAGCTCATGTTTTTTTATTGATCAGGATTTTCACAAATGAACATTGTGCATAACTTAATATCATACCAAATAAATTATGAAAACATGTTTCATTATGTAGTAAAACTAGTATAGTGTTGATTCATATTGGATGAAAACTCATATGCACATACCTCATGTGACCCCCTTTATCCCCTCTGTTACAGGAACCACACAACTGGAAGATCCTAGGGAGCTATGGCGGCGAGAACAGGAGCGAATGCTCAAAGACTACTTGGTTCTGGCACAGGATGCCCTGGTTGCTCAGAAAGAGATCTATCAGGTGAAACAACAGAGGCTTGAGTTGGCCCAACAGGAATATCGGCAGCTTAATGATGCTTGGAATCACAAACTGGGGTCGCAAACCAGCTGTAAGTATCAAAGGGAAGCAGTCAAAGTGCACATTACAGTCTTACAATTTATGGTTGTGAATGGAAATTTGAGAAATTCTTCTTTAGAAAATTTGTCTAGAATCGATTACACAAAACATGTATATTCATGAGTCATTTTCCTTCTTTGATTAGCAAGGTTTTAAGAATCTCTTACACATACATTTGATTTTCTTATTCTGATTGATACAGGGCATTTTGTATTTTTGATTTCACTTTTTCTTTTGAATAAGATTAGTCTTCTTTTTAAAGTATACATTTACCCTACAGGCTTAGAGGATTATACATTTATTCACCATTCTAGATGGGACAGAAAAATTAACTGCCCTTTGTGTCATTTATTCATGCTATTCCATGACTCTAAACTGATGTCATAGAGAGACAACGATCTGACCAATCAGTGAGAAAAAGGTAAAGCAAAATTTGCCAGTGCAGTCAAACTGTTCTAGAGAAGACCTGTGCTGGAGAAGACCAGTTCAAGCACCTGTTGCATAATTTGTCAACATGAGTAAAAGGTCACAGTTTGAAACTCACTGATGCATCCATCCCTAAACACAACTGTCGAATGTCTAATTGGGGCAGTGTAAATAGTACAAAGTTAGTGTTAAATATCAGCTTTCATTGTCTAATTGGCACTGTCGGTGGGAGCAGTTATTATGAAGAATTCCTTCATTTTTTCTCATGAGAGATGTTTTCCTACTTTTTGTAAATGTTGACAGTGAAATTCTTAAGGACATAGATGGGCTAGAAAAGGGCATAATATAGTCAGTACTTTTGTTGGAAAAAATAGTTTTTCGAAGTGATCAAAATCCTTTATTTCTGTTACAATACCTTAAAAAGTATAATACATCTCATTTGATAAGCAATCTCATAAAACTCATGTAAAACAATTAAGAACTGATATGAAAATGATTCAAAAATTCATAACGATACTCTTTAGAAAGTGCAGTAAATTAATGATAGCAGCATCCATAGCTTCACGGCATCTCCTAGAAGTCATCGCAATAGCAGAGAGAAGGAACCCCATAATGGATCTAAAACATTCTACTAAAAGTGTTGTATGAAGAGAAAAAGAAGGTGCACAATATAAAATCAAGTGACAGAGCAATCATTTTTACCTTCTAGAACAAAGAGCTGCGCACATTAGTTCCGAAGTTACATAGCAATGGCTATTTGGATAACGGCCTAGGGATTACCAATAGATACACGTACACAATCCAATGTTGCTAGGTAATGGTCTTGAAAGGGTACAAATAGAAGGCAAGAAGGTGTTGCAATAATAGGTTTTAGACCACTCATAGAAGGAAATGCCAAATCTCAATGGGCAATGCTCTTTGAATTCACGAGGCGCACTAATAGCAGCATTCACAAAGAGCAAAACAAATTAAGCTGACAACGGGCTCTGCCAAGTAGTAAGCAAGTTGCCTCATGCACAAATACTATACACACTCCCTTTGGTCAAATATAAAAACGTAGAATGATAAACATCATTCCTAGTTGTACCAGGCCCAAACCAAACAACAGTAAGTATACAATAGAGACACACCTCTGGCTATGCAGCATCTGACCAACCGGGGGCACAGTTACTAGTATCTCCGGCCCCTTAATCTTCTTCACAAAATGGCATTTTCCAGTAGAAGAAATGTATTGCCCATCTCATAAGTTGGTAAAATTGATGAGAACACAAACTCTTGCCAAGCCTAGAGGGGATTAATTGCACTATTGTAACGCCTCTGGCACAGGCCTGCACAGGCGTTGCTCTAACAGACCATTCCCACTGTAAGAATCTCGAAAGAGCAAACACAGTAGACTCTGGTGTGCCATATCTTAATATGCGCAGGACCAACAAACAGTGCCTTACTCCTATATTAAGACATAATGGAAGAATCCATCTGGACCTCTGTAGTTTGTATTTGTGACACAGCAACAGGAAGTGTGCCTCAGTTTCTGCTGTATTAGGTCAGAAAGGGGTGTCCACTGTCACTTCCCCCTCTTTGTAAAGCATTTACTCGAAAACGGATATACAAGGACTTTGCCAAAAGGGAGGGTAATTCTATCCATGAACTGCTCAAATTGCGGGGTCATTTGTAGTGTAGATATTTATCTGTCAGGCCATCTCGCCTCACCTCCCGATATACCTTCTGAAGAGCATGTTCCCAGTAAATTCCTTTGACCTGCATTGCGGAGTTACTTTAGATCTTACTAGGTTCTTGCCAAAGCCCTTCGAGTTTTAGCTCACTGCACAAGGTTTTAACAGCTTTCAGCCAGGGTGTGCTACAGTGCTTGTCTAGCATTATAACTCATGTAGGGCAGCTCTATAGGGAGAAACTCCCAGGTTGTCCAAATTCTGACCAAATAAGTAAGGATTTTGGGGTGGATAGTTTGGTCAATCCTGTTGAGGTTCAGGTCCCATCTTAAGGGTACAAGTGGTGTGCTCGCTGGGACGTTCAGGGTAGATCTAACACATTTATTTTCTGTGATAATTTATTGTGAATTATCAGTCAAGCCCCAGATTTCTACCCCATATAAACCACCGACTGTGGCCACAGCTCTATATACCTCAAGCAAAAGGCACACAAATGATGGATTTACCCACAATCATGAGATCTGTTTTTTTGGGGATTTTTATATAGCCCTAACTAGACCCGAAGATATCAGGTATCAGAACTCTTTACATGGGCACCAGTTTTGTTACGGATGGACACATTAACTTTTGTTAGGCATGGGGAGATTAAGTGATTTGCCCTGATTCACAGGATGTTGAGCGTCGTTGCCAAGACTGAAATCCAGCTCCCCATCCCTGAGGTCGGCTGCTCTAGCCGTATGGCTACATCCACTCCATCGTTCCTTTGCTCATCATGCCCCTCCAGTTTAGACCTAGCTATATGCAAATCAGTCTTGACCCAGCTCCTCATGGAAACAGTCCAGCCCGAACTGCCAAGCCAGGTCCTCCCTGGATCAGCAACAAGCATCCTGGGACTGGGGCGCTGGCCCAGGGAGGGCCTGGCTTACCATACTTTTCAAAGCATCATGAATTCAATAACCCAGGAGACATTTTTGTTTTTGAACTTTTCTAGGGCCACTGCTGTGTTCCCTTCAGACCTCCCACAACACTTTTAAAAATCATTGGTGGTGGCCCTGCCCCTCATGAGGGCACCACAACAACTAAAATATTGAAAAACAAAACTCCTGCAGGGCATTATGGAGTGCTTCCAGGAGGGAGCAGTGAATATTTTATGAGTGGCCTTGCTGCTTTCCTATTAAAGCAGCTAGGCCGCAACTGATTTTTATTTTTGTTTTTCTTGGTTCCCTAGTTCACCCAGCACACCCACAGCTAAGGTTTTTTTTTCTCACACACTGCCAGTTTTGTCTTTATATAATTAATATTACTGTCAGCGCAGGGAGCCCACCCCTGCACTGCCATCCCCATTTTATATGTGGATGCCCTGTTCCCATGCGGGTGGACCTCAACTTTTTAAAACCTTGGGAGCTGCATAATGAGGCCCAGGGCACTTGTGGCCCCGCAAGGTCCCTACCAGCATACATCCTAGTACAGCAGGAGCCAGCTTTCCTCCCACTGCAAAAAAAAAAAAAGGTTAAGTTATGTTATAGTTAGGTGAAAATTTCAGTTTCAACTGAACATTTTAAATTTTAATAAAAACACAGAAATTCACCAGTTATAGTTAACTCCAGTAACTATAATTTGTTCACCCACCATGCATGGTGTGCCATCAAGTATGTCATTTCAGATGTCATCGGTGATGTTATCAATGATGTCTTAGAACATGCCGTGAGTGATGTAATATGTGAGGCTATAAGTAGTGCAGGACATTTAACAATGCACCCAGGGCGGCCATCACACCTCCGTACACAGGCAATCCAAGAAGATGCCAACCCAGTCCAATTATCTATACATTTTGAAACTTATTTACTCATAAACTACTGAATAGATTTAAAGCAAATAATGAAAAGCGCGCTTTCTGAGGAAAGATCTAGTTTTCTGCTAAATTTGATGTCGTTCTATAGAAGGGCTTTGGTTGTAGCGATGTTCAAAAATCCCTATAGAAAATGCACAGGGAAATTGCATTTTGTAACCCCCCCCCCCTTTTCTCAGCACCCGCTTGATGACTCGCCGCAAAACATTCCAGGAAGGAACTGAGGTGGATGAACTTTTTTGGGGGAAAGATTTGTCACGATTCTTAAATGTTATTAGCACAACAAAAAATCCTTTTCCTTTGGAAACTAGGTCCAACCTATAACTACATAATATATAAATAAATATGTAATATATCACAACAAGAAAAATCAGCAGCCCTCGAGGATATCTAAATATATGAATTTATTAAGGGAAAACTTCAAAAAGAAGTGAAAAACTGCCAGTATGTTTCGACCGTTGCCGTTCTAGTTCACTGCTATTACTGGGGGTGCTGCTGATGCATCTTATTGTGTAATATTGGGTATGAGGCCCGAACTTTACAGCAGGCACCGACAAGAGCATGCCAATCAGCGTGGTCACATTGTTGAAATATAGATATATAGATCTATATCTATAAATATATATATATATATATATATATATATATATCTTCTCTCTCTATATATATTTACGTACATACGTACATACATACATACTCCCTCAGTGAGTGCTGGTGTGGCTAGTGAACATCCACCTAGTCGTAACTGAGTAAGTACTCACAACCATTTCAAATGACCTTTCACAATTTTAAATTTAATGCTAGAAATATTGGGGTAAGTGTGGTGTAACTTGCCCTAAACACCTTTTCCAGTAGACGTATGGGAATATGTTTCATAACATAACATAGACAAATATCTTCTCTGTGGAATAAAAAGAACAGTAATTTCTCATGTACATTTTCCACTGTGAAGACAGCCTGCAGAAGTTTGTGTCTAGTAGGAGTGCATCTAGGACTTCCATAGATTTCCCAGGCGTTCTCTTCAAGATTTCAGTAATCAAGACCGAAATATATAATGCAGGCTTTTGCCTCTGGTTATGAATACACATTATATTACATTTTGCCAGAGAGCTAAACTATCAGCTAAGCTAAGTCATTTACCTTGGTTGTATAGTTGCTGTTTTTTTTTAGTAAAAGCGAATGTTTTAATTTGGCCATCACGTTTAAAATGTATAAAAACTATTAATCTAGTTTGAGTGAAATATTTAGTCAAAGGAATGTTGCACAGTGGACTTGCGCCAGATTGTTTGAATGATGTTGTATTGCTTAACTTATCTTGCCTGGAACCTTGAATACAGTGCAACAGTCTTGAACTGGTTACAAAGAGTTAAATTAAATGTTTTCACAGTATTCGTACATAATTCTGTTTCTTGGAACTATTTAAGAATTGGAAAGTGAAACTTGACGCTTTTGATTAAAATAAAATGAGAAGAGAGCAACATATTTTGCCATCAGAGGACTAAGAATAGCACGATTAAGATGCTGTGGCAGGTACATAATATACACCATACTGTAGTTAGCAACAGAGTAAGAATAAAGCCAGACCTCACGTCATTAACAGACATTAAGTTCAAGGCAAAGTAATACGTTAGCAAAACTAACCAAAATTGGGGGGGGGGGGAGAAGCTCATAAATAAAGTGTTTTACTCCTTTTTTAAGTTTGGACAAAGATTGACTAATTCACATACGAGACCCAGATAATATTAAGCGTTATCACTCCAGGCTAAATGTACTCATATTGGCTTTAGTGATTCTCTAATTATGAATGTTAGGCATTGGCAAGTGGAGAATCACAAATTTACCCCTGCAGACTCCAGCTCATACCATTTAGTAATTTTCTAAAACTCACAATCACTAATTTCGGAATCACATTTTAGGAATCAGTAAAGAATGCAATTTGTGATTCTGTTATTACAAATGTCTCATTGCGCTGGAACTGATGACATCGCAGTCGGGAAATGCTTGAAAAGAGCACATTTCTGGGGAGGTGACCTCTGTGAAAAGGTGTGTAGAAGCTGTCTTACTGGAGAGAAGCATGGCAAGCCAGGAGATAAGCAGGCAAGGCAAAAGGTGGAAGAAAGAAACACAGGTTTTGGGCATGGAGCTGGACATTTTGACAGAATAATGTATAGATAACAATGGCAATTGCTTGGTAAAGCATCTCCATCTGTACATGAAGTGGTATTAGAGAAAACTTGGATAGACATTCAGGAAAAATCTGTGCTGTAGGCGTGACCCAGCACTGTGTAAAGGGTATCAAAGTGCTGGTGTGGTCTCACGGCACGCACCAAGGAGAAATTTACCACCAGGAGGACAGGAGAAACTCATGCCACTGAACACCGATCGAGGAGATGTTGGAAAGCATATTCATGTCTTGAGCTCTATCTGGAGTCATTGATTTTAGACATCTGCTTCGCATAAAACACCTACACGTTAGTGCACTCCCCCCACCCCCAATTTTTTTTTATGGGACGTAAGTGCACCATGTTCACATCAGCAGCATGTATATTATGTTCCAAAAATAATCACTCCCAGCATACAACGTAAACTGTTAACAACGATTCCAGTCATGTAATTTACTTATTACGATATTGTATTGTGGGACATGTAGTTCAGTGCTTTATGTGCAAAAGTTACTAATTTTGTATGAACTATACAAACATATATTAACTAAATTTTCTGAATACTTTATTTAGAACTTGAAATAAAACACATTTATTAATGTAATATGTTCCCCCCCAAGATAGTTAGCAATGGCTTTTCTTAAAGATACAACAGTAGAAGTGGCAGAAAAGCAAGGTGGCGTGGACGTTAGAGATGTGGAAGGTGATTTTAGTGAGCCTAGCACAGCATCTTCTTCGATCAATCCAGTCAGGATTACAGCTGCTTCCCAACCACCATAAGTCCTTCCATCACAAAGAACAAGCCGAGAACAACAACAAACAAGACCTGCAATGCTACAGATACCACTGGCAACTTATCTGCACCAATGGAAACATTTGAAAAGATGGAGCACTGCCATAATGACAAGTCCACGCATTAGGTGAGGAGTCATGTGGGGCATATCATCACTGCTAAAAGTTTGCACATTCCAGGGTTTCGACCCTGTTAGTTAAAAGCTATACAGGTCTTAATAAGGTGAGTTGGGATCTAAAACCAACACATCCAACGATTTAGGGCGAACACTGAGGAACAAAGAACAGTGGGCATACATATGGAAGCAATGACTGAGGCAGCAACTGCACTTTATGTATCCCTCCATGATGATTCTGGAACACAGAGACACAAAAACAGACATTCTGTGTGGAGTGTTAAACGTGTTAGAAGGTCAGTGGGCCAACATTCCAGTTCCACAGGAGTCTTATCATGGCACACTGTGAATTTACAGGTGCTTGTAGGTAGAGATGAGTCCCTTCAGTGGGGACTTAGTCGTGGGTCTGGTTCTAGTAACCTGCGCCTTAGAGCGTTAAAGACACAGACTTCTGAAAGTGAGAAGACTTCAAGCCTTGGCAGTGTCTCAGTGCGTGAAACAGCTAATACAGTGTGCACCGAAAGCCCAGGTACAGATAGGGAAAGTATAGGTGCAGGAACAGGAGCAAATATTGCTAGGGTAAAGAGAGGGTAAAAGAAGAAAAAGGAGTGACTTAGATGATGCAAATAATGTAATTTTATCCATATTAGTCCATCTGACTTCTTGTGTTGATGATGTATGCGATGGCAATGAACACATATTGTGGGTTGCACGTTGAAACTGTGTTTGTGTTATACATGACTGAATAAATGGTTCTTCACTTTCCCTAGAAATGTTTGTTATGTTTGGCCTGACTGCCCTTCCCCCGTTTGCTCTTTAGGCATTTAGATCTGTGGGTGTCATGGGGTGGGGGGGATTTAATGGAAGGGGAGTCTTCATCCCGCAGAATCCTCATTGTCTTGATCTGTGGTAACCCTTACCTCATTGCAGTGGTATGGTAGATTCCACAAAAATCAATGATTTTGCAGCATCATACAGAGCTCCACTAGTTTTCGTAAAGACAACAAAATCTTCCCTTAAGTTTTTCAAACCCGTTCAAATACAGATTGGGTCTTTTAGTGAAAATGTTTGTATCTACGCTCCCATGGTGAATGGGGAATGGGGGATGGGGATGCTGGTGTAGTGTTTGAAGCAATAGCATGTGCACTCCTACAGGAGAAATCATCACACCCCTGACACACCCCTAACATATATGGTATGTTTGTGTACAGGTTGTTCAAGGTGTACTCATTTGTAACTTACCTAATAAATATGAATCTCTTAGCTCTTTTCTTGTCAAACGTTCATTAAGGACACAATGTTGGAAGATGAAGGAATCGTGTACTCCCAGGTATTGGGCCAGCAAGTCTAATATTTAAGTCTGAACGACATACCACTTGTAATTTATGGTTTCTCTATAGGCATTCTGTGGCTAATGGTGGACATATCACTACATGGGCTCCATTAATGGAACACATTCCACCAATACAACCTGTTACATGTAGGGATTGTGCTATATGATAACATTAACCATGGTATCCTGCAAGCCCTGTTGTGAATGAAGGAAAACAATGCTAACATGTATTCTGGAAAAAAGAATCATGGGAGGTTCTGAACATTTGAAAGTGTGCTTTGGGATATTCCTGCTTCCATTGCAACGTTGCCCTGGTATTTGCCAGTGGCAAGTACATGTAACGTACACAGGATCTTCACATGAGTAGGTATAGCATAACTATGTGGGGTGTTTCTAACCAAAATTGGGTTTATATCATCTGTTATTTCCAATAGGAGTCCTGCCTGTTCTACCTATACTTCCCATATATTTCCCCCTCACTTTGTGCGAAAAGCGTGACATGCTGTTCCTCCTCCTTTTTTGGCACCCAACATGCTCACACTCCTCACCATTGATGAGATACCATTCCGAAAAAGTGTCCTGCAATCTCGGCGTAATTTATAGTTTGCATCTGGCTACCACCTGCTTCTACCTAGTGATGAATTGTGCATAGCACATGCTGTTTCTGCAAATGTTCGTTAATTGTGAATGTGCCATACATATCGGCTATTTCAGAATTCCGATTTGGGATTCACAATTTCAGTTTGCTATGCTAAACTACCAAAAACATATTTCTCTTTTGTTTCATACATTGGAACACATACATTGTGTGTTCAGTAAGCAGTTTGTGATTGATAACCAAATCACAAAACATGCATATATCGGGCTTCATATACTTTCCTCCACATGTCTTACAGGAGTTTCAGATTAAATCTAGGATGTAGATCCTTTATCAGGGATAGTCTAATACAATGGAGGCAGGTTACGCAGAGCTTTTCAAATCCTACAGAGCACCTCCTGCCTGATGATAGCTGGCCATATTCATTTTGTGTGTATATATATATACATTGTCAATCAGTGACATCGGGCCTGGGTCTCAGAGCACGCCTGACTACGTATTTCTGAGGTGGGGTTGACATGGAGAATTCAGGCAAATTCGTCAATAAAGATGTAATTTCGTTTTTATACATGAATTTATCATTATTCATTTTGACATCTACTTTTCAATATTAAGAGTACCTTGTTATTTTTAAACCAATATTTTATTGTATACTGGACTAAAGTTGTGCTATGGTCCTGTCTCCGCAAACAGCACTCTTTAGGCAGGTTGTCAGTCAATTGTGCTCAACACAGTTATCATCATTGTTATTTTTATTTGTTCCGTTAAAGAGAACCTCACCCATCAAAAAATTAAGTGATCTGCAGTATCCCAAGGTAAAGTATGAATCCACATGAAACCAACCATTGGTCTTTACCATTTGAGTCTTTACAACTTTCAGACTCCATTAAGAGCTTTGATTTTCCCCGACATACAGCATAAACTGTTGTCTCTCCCTGAAACCAGACACCTAGGATTGGAATCTAAAAAATATTGGCACCACTGCCATTGAGTTGTGCATCAGTAGAACTGCAAATAATAATGATATCATAGTAAATACCAGTGTTTTAACAAAAATATTACAAAGCTTTATTTTAGGTGCCAGCAGCTGGCCTACTAGAATCCAAACACTTCAATGAAATATTTTCCCACCTCAACATTTGGAAGATTTTTTGTTTGTATTTCTGAAGGGCTAAAAATATTAATTTCTGTTTTAACTACATTTAGGTTTTGTGTAGGCATACATTCAAGTGCTCTTCGATCACTACACACCAAACGTGCTATTATTTGCTCTTTGGCAGTATTTATAGTGCCAAATCCTTCATAAGTGTACACGCAACATATGCTTGTTTAAACAATGCTTATTGCCTGTGAAATTGCGGATGCACAGGGCATTATTTGAATGTATGTAACTGAATATTTGTGAAGGAGTCGATGCATTTAGAATCTGAGGTAAGCATCTAATGTAAGCATGTAAATATAATGTGTTTTTGTAAGCTACTGCTATGCTAAATTGGTGTTATACCATAAAACAACAATCTAATGAAATCTCACCAAAAGAGGTAGAGTAACTTCAAGAACGTTTTAACATTTGGCATTTTAAAGTACATACAAATGAATTTGACTAAATTTGCCTTAGACATTCATATTGTATGGCATTAAATATGTTTCACTCTGTCTTCACATTTTATTCTAGTGGCATCTGGATCTTCCTCTAGCTCCAAATATGATCCTGAAATTCTTAAGGCAGAAATTGCTACAACCAAATCCAGGGTAAGTTATCAACTTGTATGGATGAGACAGCCTATGTTATTTTGTAACTTTGGTAAGTATGCCAGCGATATGTTGAGAAAATATTGGTACGTCCATAGATTAATTCTGAAAGATATGAATTTGAGATTTCGAGCCGGAGGTTTTCATGGACAATTAACAGAAGTATTATTCTATCTTTTTGCATTGTCTGATTAAGAATGTTTAACGACATTCTTATTCTGAAAAACTAAACTAGCGAAAGAGCTTCTTTCGCTGGGGTAGACAGTGCAAAACACAGCAGAAAGATACAGTACCTGGTTTCGATGTCTCTCTTTTGGACACCATTTCACCCAGCATTATAGCCCTCCGTGGTTAAATTGACCATTACCCTGCCTATGTTAAAGCCAGATATTTTGTTTGTCTACGGCATCTTATATTCTCCATATTGCACAGTTGTGTATTTGTGTTGTATGTATTTCTTAAGGAAATCAGAACATTACAGCCAACATTAATTGATGTCAAAGGTTGGAAAGTGTCATAATTAGTACACTGTTCAAGTAGATGCTATGCCTACAACGCTTAGCCTAACTGTAGAAGAATTCTTTAGAAGCACTTACTTGGTTTGTATCCTCTATTAAAAACACTTTACAATAGGTTCCATCAGAAATGTAGCTGCAGAAATACTTCAACTGAATACCATTGAGCTGGGTAACAATAACTATCTGTTATTTCAGCACCAAGAGATCCAAGATGTTGGTGAATGTGCTTTTTATATGGGTTATGTTATGTTAAGTTATGTTATGTTGTCCCGCAGCAGCCTAAAAAAGCATGCAGGGAGGTTAAGTGGGAAGGTCGACTCATTCCGTGAAGTTGAAGTGGCATTACTTTAGGGATGTGAAGAAATCAAATAAGTGACTATGGAAGTTTGAGATGAGAGATGCTAAAACGAGAGGGTGGATACTTTTTTTTCCCTGAGTTTTACATAGCGCAAGCTTGACCCAAAAGTATCAGGTTATCCGAGCGCTTTACATGAGAACCAGTTGTTACACAAAGACACTTTCTTTTTTGTTCCCCAGATTTAAGGTCGACCGTCCTAGCTGTTAGACCACATACTCACCCCACCTTTATTTGTGCTTGTCCCGTAGGCAAGCTCTAATGCTAGATGATTTTACCTCCACTTACCCCGCTCCTAAATGGGAAGAAAATCAGACGGTAAATATTGATTGGTTTGTAGTTCGTATAAGACACATGCAGTGGTCTATTGGTCATTATGATGGCACAGTCTGGGGTAGAGAACACGGATTCAGATTAGATTAAAAAGATAACGAAGTTGGAAAGAATGATGCGAGAGGATCTGCTAACAGGTGCTGGAGAGAAATAATTTGACCATCAAGAAGTATGTTCTTTAATAGGCACAAATTATAGTAGATGCTGTTGGTGTGTTTCCAATTTGTTCTTCCGCCTAAGTATCCCTTTGAAGTTTTAACAAGAACATGGAGATGGCAATGGAATCACATACCTTATGGTTGTTTTGAAGTAGTTACCAGTGATACATGGAAATTGTTTCCTTAAGTGTAAAGTGAATAAGCATGAAGATAGAAATATGCACCGCTGATATATCAAGATTGAAACGTGTTCCAAAAACTTACTTTTTTTGAAAGAAGAAAAAATTTGTAATGCACTATTTATCATTATAAAGATGGAATTTGTCTGTGGTACATTCAAAATACTACCAGGTAAGAACAACGATCTAAGGGAAATTTACAGACCTGCGCGGATACATCCCCATTCCATATACATAAATAACATAGAATCTGCGGGTCCCTAAAGCAAAAAATACAAACTAGTAACCTGAGCAAACCAACAGGAAATAATGAATCAAGGAAGTCCTTTTTAAGAGGACGGAATTCCATCACCCACCAAGGTGGCATGCTTCATCATTTGGCATCTCCTCTCGGCTGCAACCTAGTGCAGCCAAGGAGCTACAACTCCTACCTAGTGTATAGGAGGAGCTCGCGGATGTTTTAATGTTATCCGGGGACTCGATCTCCTAAGATCGATAGAGCATGAAACAGTGTGGTGAGATTGCGTAATACAGTGAGTGATTTAAAATTGACTACCAGGAGAAAAACGAGTTTATTAGGTATCCCGTGGTGTCAAGGGTTAAAAGCACTAAGAGCACACCCTGAATAAATGTGCAAACGCACTGGTGAAATTGCTAGGAAGGTCTACATGTTTCAGCCAATCTTGATCACAAATTGATCATGTCTTTCTTCAGGACCTAGTTATCATTACTACTGCACAAAATAAGTGAGTGAGAACTATCACAAAAAGTAATTGGAACAATACATCCAAAAATAGACTGGTGTCGTACTTTTGGTAGAAACTACAGGGATATGTGGTGAACACTTGTGTTCAATTGGGGGACTACCCACCGCTCCTGGTAACAACTCAGGGCGTGAGGCAACGCTCTGTCCGTCGCTACCTCGGACCCGATCCTGGTTGTCACGTCTTAGATAGGACTTCCTTGAATTATTATTTCCTGTTGGTTTGCTCAGGTTACTAGTCTCTATTTTTGCCTTAGGGACCTGCGGATTCTATGTTGTTTGTGATACATTCAACCCAAGGATTACTATGTCTTTTTTTTTAATTGCATTTTAAATTGTTACAGGAGGTGTATTTAGAACCTTTGTTCCACCATTCCCATTTTTCAGGTTAATAAACTCAAGAGAGAAGTTGTTTACATGCGGCAGGATCTGTTGTACAAAGAGAACGGCTATCAAACACTGAAGGAGTAAGTATTCAAGAGCTACAGTGCCTTATGTTCTAATATATTTCTATTAAATTTAACATGCAATGTAGTAGCAAACCTTAAATGCAATTCTTCATTGAGACTTTGAATGAACGAATCTACACAGCGGAAACTGCTGCCCACTTTGACTCTAGGTACATTAAACTCAGTTTAAAAAAAAATTTGGGATACTGAATGGCATGTACTGTAATGGGAAACATTGGTAAGGTGGCCAATGCATTTCCAATATTCCAAGAGGAAACTGAAAATTTGCAACCACCAAAGCGTAGACGCCATATACTTACAATAAAAATGAAAACAATGAAAAAAAATTACCTGATTTGACCGTTTTACTGCTGATGGTTTTTAAGTAACATACCTTTCAGTTGTAAATATGGTTATTATTATTTGTGATGGAGACAAGAATAAAACACTGCCTAACCAACCACTGAAATTGCAGCCATCTATAATTTTACAATGTCACTTAAACTATTTGGGACATTAACTTAAAAAAAGGAGACCAAAAAGAAATCACCTTTATACTGAACACCTGAAGTGCAAGAAAAAAAATTGCTTCTATTTAAATAATATAAAAATGAAGTCAATTAAATACTTTTTGCGATAGTTTCGTCACCTTAGCAAAAGGACATTTTTTGAGGCTGCTGTGAACAACGTGCACCAGCTTCGAGGTGTCACTCACGGTGACGGGAGCCAACGGGTGAAGTGGGATCCATTGACCCACGCTGTAAACTGTAGTGTGTGGAAGCAGAATGTGAATGATATAACAGAGCAATAGAAGAAGCCCTCTTCCAAGAACCCCTCTATGCATTTACACTATGTATTTAAAATAAAAAATAAGAGACTGGCTAAAGCTCTTTAACTGTCAGACTTATAAAACTGAATTCAGGCGCCTGTAAGTTGGTTGGTGCTTCCACATACGTTTGAGCAGTTACTTGAAATGTATTGAATGAGACCATCACCGAGGGGTTGGAAGCATGCCGTGTGGGAATAAAGTGGGCACATGAGAAAATACAATGCAGTGGCCAGAAAGATGGGGCTAGGAAGGAAACCAATGACTGCCTAGCCGACAAATTGTTTTGTGGTGACCCTGGTCCAGTAGCAACCTATGAGACTTTTTCAAACACTCTATCTCGTGAACTCAAATGTAAAGTGGTGGCCTTATGTAGCAGACTACTAAAAAGTATACAAAGGGAAAGGGATCCCATATTTTGTGAGCTGAAAAAACATTTTGGCTTTTCATGCTCCAGTACTTTAAACAAATGGTCTTCAATAAAAGTGGTAAATGTAAAGCAAAATCATGTAGGTAGGAAAGAAAGCTTAGCTTTTGTCATTAGATCCAAGACAACGCAAAAATGTCTGTTTACTTATTTTTCTATTGACCATTGTCAAAAGTACATGTTGTCTGTCAGGTTACACTACAAATTTGACATGAATGTGTGTCTATGGGTGTGTGTGTGCGTTTCTAGTGCTTTTTGTTTTGTTTAACCAAATTCTATTCAAATTTGTGTTTGAACATACAGTCTCCAAAACACTGTAGA
This sequence comes from Lissotriton helveticus, assembly GCF_964261635.1. Classification (NCBI taxonomy): domain Eukaryota; kingdom Metazoa; phylum Chordata; class Amphibia; order Caudata; family Salamandridae; genus Lissotriton; species Lissotriton helveticus. Next base: position 868,085,407 of record NC_136068.1, on the reverse strand, counting down.
GCAGGGGCAAAATCAGTTGTCACTGACATTTCTTCTTTTTTAGGCTTTTCAGCACATTTGGTCTGATCAGGCACATTCTATTGTCTTCAGTTTTGGTACAACTTTGTATTCATGTTATCTTTTGTCATATAACCTTTATCCATAGTTCAGCAATGAATGTACAATACTGTGCCATTGATTCATGCCTTTCACATACATTCAATCTGGTAGAGATGGAATGCATTGCACTCTTATGGGAAACATTGTTTCTAGTTGCATTTATCTTGGCAGATAATCCATTCCTGAATGTGTGCTAATATGTGATCCATGAGCTTAAAAATCCCTGCAGTGTCTTACTTTTGAGAAGGATCACCGGGGACCAGATCTTTTATTTTATTCATATGTTCAAAATCCACACCCATAATTGTGACATAATGTGCTCTTGTAATGTCAGTGGCTTCTGTGAGTATGAACCTTTGTATTCTTACCAGATAAATGGGATTTCCAGTATTTAATGTGTGACAGAGTATTCCTCTTGATCAACTTCCAACAGCTTCTTGAAGTAGGAGGATCCATCCTTCAGCAGCACATCTGTTCTCTCCATCCATTTGCACATGGATGTAGTGCATAAGCTTATAATGAATCTAAATCTAATCTAAGTTACAAATCTGGAAATCTTTCTCTGCTATTTGGCTTACTAAACAGTATCTAATCTAGGAAATTTCAAGGGCTCCTTTCTTTACTCACTCATTCCTCTTCTGTAAAAAACATCCCTTGAACCAGTTAATCCGCTTTGAATTTTTATTTAATTACCTTGTCTCGTGCTACTAATGATTGTTTTGGGTTTGTCTATTTAGATGGGTGGAAACTCTGTTTTGTGTTATGAAATAAAGCATACAGTTACCCTAGTGATGCATCAGTAAATAATAAAAACTAATGAACACGACAAATGTCTGGGAATTATATGCAAAGCTCAGCACACTTAGGATTACCATAAAAAAGAAGGATTTCTCAAAGCATTAATTACATTTTCCTACCTAATCTGTTGCTATGTACAGCAGACCTGATTCTCAAAGGTAAGTGACACTGTTAAATAGGTTTACACGTTGTACTAACTCTACTACTTTCAATATTTACTAACTCCAAGTGTAGACTTACTACAAAAGTTTAAGTTACATGTTTCCACCCTCAGAGTAATGCAGCTGTGTGTGTGGGTGACATCCCTCACTAGAATCCTGCTTTGCCAAACTCCTTTTACTCATCACTGATCCCTTTCCCTTTAGTAGTACGTCTGACCATTTTCTTACTCCCACCCTCCAGCCCCTCCCTGTTTTACTACTACAACACATACTTAAATATGCAGAGGTTCTGCAGTGTGGGCAGAAATCTCCACACATATAACTATACCCAGTGCAGAGTCATAAAACTGTACACGTAGTTAGTGAATTGCGAGTTAGAAACCTAGGAGTAACCATGGTTTCAGTCTTATCCTTGATACCTCATGCTAACAACTTCACAGAGAGTACCTTCTGCACAATGAAAGCACTACTTCGCACTCTCCCGTACCTTGCATGCCAACATAAACTGCAAGCCATCCTCACGCTCGTAATCTACAAGCTTGACTATTACAACAGTCTATACTTTGGGGCACCCACATTCATTATACGCAAAATACGAATCATCCAAAATTCTACTGCAAGGCTTCTTGTGTACCTTCACCCAAAGAGAGTGCATGACCCCAGTCCTGTAATAGCTCCGAGGGTGCATTGCCCAAGTCTCGCAATAGCTCCACTGGCTACCTATATCTAGAAATGCAGTGTTCTAGGCACTTTGAATTGCCCACTGTGCCTCCCAATGAAATGGACCGCTATACCTACAAGTTAAAATACAGAACAAAATGCTACAGGCGTTCACCATGTATCACCATACCACCTCACCTTCAGAAATCTGTAGGAGGCTTTCTGCTTTGGAATTCAATACCAGCCAGCATTAGAAGCACCCAGGAGCATATATTCTTCCGAAGACAGTTGAACCTTGTTTGTTTCCTAGATAACTATACCACCTGCATCCAGGCAATAGAACCCAGAAAACAGCTACACCCTGAAGTGCAATCCACAGCTTACAACCCAAGAACTGCAAACAAATCAACCAGAAAACTGCTTTCATCATGCAGATAAGCAAGAAGTGCTGACTTATGATTTGCCATGGCATTACATAATTTTGTACTTCCAAATACAACTCTTATGGCTCACAAAAAATACTAAAACCATGATCTGCAGTGGTCAGCAACTAATTGTAACATATACCTGCTAAATTCACATAATACATATCTGCTATGAAGGTTGTCCATCACCAGCACTGTACTGGCAAAAAAACACGCACCACCTAAACAACAGGCATGGAATAACTGATGAGATATGATACACATTACTTTACAGTTTTGGAAGCCTTTAATATAGTCCATTCGCTGTTGGTCCCATATATCTATACAATCTGCAGGCATGTGGAATTTAATAAATATCTACTTGCCCATGGGACAGGCTCCTTCATAAATGTTCTTGTTTCTTTGTCTTCATTTTATTTATTTGATTTCTGCACAATAATAATTGTCCCTCCACCCCCAAGCAGACAAATTCCACAAATATAACCAGTCAATAACGCAGTTGACAGTACATAATTCTATAAAGTGCATCAAGTACATACTTCTATAAACGACATCAGATGTATGAAAGGAAGGAAGGATAAAAACTCTTAGACAAGTACATAAATATATAGAAATCCACAAGATGCACATCAGCACCTTGAATCCTACCCCAGTGTGGTCAGGTCTGTATTCCCCTATTACTCCCAGTGGCACTTATCAGTTCCCAATTGCTAAGGGGGAACCAGATATAAAAAAAAATCCAAGCCTTCTTGCTTTTTCGAGTATATATTGCCCTTTTCAGTTAATAGACTGATAATAGATGCGCAAACCATTGATGGACTACCGGAGGGGAGGGATCAAGCCAGGCTATAGTCAAACATAACCTAAAAATGTCCAGAGCGACAAACATAAAGGGTTGGGCATCAGTTAGAACTATGTCATCATGAACCCCTAGTAACATTAACCGAGGGGACAAAATAGTATATATCCCTAGTTTATTTGCCAAAACTCAATAATCCCAGCATTAAGCCCATCTAGAGCTGGGCAGCTGGCCAACATGTGACCTATATCCACTCCATATTCCTTACATCTTGGACAATTTGTCCCTGTAGTCCCACCCCATTTAGCAATTTTTATATACAGGTTAAAATAAGTTTGAAAATGTTGATCCTGTAAATTAGCCTGGGATTAAAAACATCTGAGCACCTTCTAGGGACTTAGCCAGGTCGCTAGTTTGAGCATTAGTCTCATCTCCCCAACCCTTTGAATGTTTGACCAGATCGTCTTGCATTGTTTAATTCAAATCCGTATAAGACCCCAATCTGGGTATTATCAGCAATAATCAACTCTATAGCCTCTATCTTGTCAAATCCCATCACTCCATCTCATTTCTTCCATAAAAAAATCCCTGATCTGTAGGTATTTAAAAAAAAAATCCTTATGCTCAAGCTTGAAATGTTGTCAAATAATATCAAATGTCTTTATCCAATTTGTGATAAAAAAAATCCCCCAGCCTAAATAGCACGAGTCACCCATTTGCTAACATATGTATCCCAAAACTTTCCGGTAAAAGTGGGTTGCCATGTATTGAAGTATAGTATTTAAATCTACCCAGACCTATTCTTTTACAGACTTTACCCCATTTGCGGAAAGCCACCATTAAAACTGTAAACCGGACTCTCTGTAAGTATCCGAATTCGGTTTGCCGAAGAAGACACCCCTTCTTTGGGTGTTCATAAACTTTCTTGTGCTGTAAAGCAATCCATTTGTCCCTTTTGGTGCCATGTAGTGCGGTGACAAATTATGGCAGCAATCTCGTTATATAAGATCTCAGCTAAAAGCCTCTCCGATTAAGCCTGAGCTCATACTATAGTAGGGTTCGAATACTAGCAAGTCACTTATTTCGCCTTTTTTCCGCAGATCTACATACTGAGGCTAGAGGTAGACGTAAGCAATTGTTTCAGGGCCGGAATGCCCTTTTTGGTCTTTGCAAACCCACTGACTTGCATGTTTTAAGTGTTTTAACAAGCACTTCTGTAGTCTTCTCCCATACGGAGAAAGATAGAAAATTTACAGCTGACAAGGACAGAAGTAAAACTTCGTCCTTGGTTGGGAAAAATGGGGTTGGAGGAAAGGTGAACTTGTAAACGCTTAGCAGATTTTCGCATGAGCAAATCTACACATGTATATTTGCTTGTGCTAAAGTGCAGTCCACAAATAATTTCTAGGCGTACCATATAATGGCCTACTTCTGTACATCCTTGTCAATTTATGAACACCATAAACGTAAGGACATATACCATGCATGCAAATTTAGGTCTGGCGTTAACCAAGACCACCTTGTTTTTATTAAAATTCTATCTCAATCTGTATGTCAGCTGCCTTCACTATGAGTGACAGCAATCTGCTCTTTCACAACAGCTCGGCACACAAAATTGTTTTGTTGAGTGACAGGGACTATTGTGGTAATGTGTATTTTTTTAGACCAAAAATAAATGTGAGTGTTTTGCTAATGGTTGTTATAATGGTGAGGTCCTGGCAGCTCCCACAACATTAAAGTTTCATGCACTTTTGTGATTTTCTTTAAGAATTGGACCTCAAATTAGGTCTGGCGTTAACCAAGACCTTTTGATTTATTAAAATTCCATCTTAATCTGTATGTCGGCTACCTTCACTATGAGTGACAGCAATCTGCTCTTTCACAACAACTCGGCCCAAAAATAGTTTTGTTCAGTGCCAGGGACTATTGTGGTAATGTGTATTTTTTTAAACCAAAAAATATTTTTGTTTTTTGCCAATGTTTGTTATAATGGCGAGGTCCCGGCAGTAAAACACACAAGATGATGGACGGAATGTTGCACAATGGCAAAACATTCACCCCCAGTCACAGATCTGGGTTTAATCCATCAGTGTTTTGCTCACCAAGCCACCCCAGTTCAGACATGGCCATATGCAAATCAGTCTTGACCCTGTGCCTCATGGGAACAGTCCAGCCCGAACTGCCAAGCCATGTCTTCCCTGGACCGCAATCAAGCATCCTAGGACCGGTTTCTGGCTATCAGCCGTCTTCAGCCAGGATAGCTTGACTCCAGTGGCGTAGTGAGCACGGGACCCATGTCTGGGCATACCCTTGCCACATAGGGTGAACAGCAAAACACACAAGATGATGGACGGAATGTTGCACAGTGGCAAAACATTCACCACCAGTCACAGATCTGGGTTTAATCCATCGTTATTTTGCTCACCAAGCCACCCCAGTTCAGACATGGCCATATGCAAATCAGTCTTGACCCTGTGCCTCATGGGAACAGTCCAGCCCGAACTGCCAAGCCATGTATTCCCTGGACCGGAATCAAGCATCCTAGGACTGGTTTCCGGTTATCAGCCGTCTTCAGCCAGGATAGCTTGACTCCAGTGGCGTAGTGAGCATGGGACCCACGTCTGGGCATACCCTTCCCACATAGGGTGAACAGCAAAACACACAAGATGATGGACGGAATGTTTAAAAATGCATAGGCATTCTTATAGGTCCGCTTAACAAATGTAAACAGTTGTTATGGTTAAAATATATATATATATATATATATATATATATATATATATATATATATATATATATATATATATCAAATAACTTGTATGTAGACTATGCACTGACATACATACATGTTAAACATAAAATATATATATTATGTTTAGCATATATGTATGTCAGTGCACAGTTTACATATAAGTTATTTGATTATATGCTATGGGTCTCTGTTTTATTTTATATATCACTGTCTAAATATGATAATAATTATTGTATCTAGGAGTGCGACACTAATGGAATATTAAGAAAAATATAACATAAACAAATAAATATAAAGGCATTTAAAAAAACATAACATTTCCCCATAAATACGCTTTATGTACAACAGCACTTGAAAGTCTGTGTTTCTAACTATTTATCCATACATGTTCATATGAGACTTGATATATTACTACTTTATATCTCTTAATTATTTTCAATATATCTATACTTTTCTATGTTATGTAGCTATATATTTATTACTCCTACTGTAGAAAAAAACGTTCAACTCTTTCCAGTTCATTACTCTCTCATCCTATACCACTGTCAATATATCCTCTGCCTACATTCGCTGACTTATCCGAAACCTCATTGTACTACTGTGATCTCACTAATAACCCTCTCTAAATCTTCCCTCCTTTATTCCTCCTTTGACTCATCCTAAACCTTGTTTTACTACTATGATCCTTCAAATAACACTTTCTCGAGTCTTGCCTCCTCTATCCCTCCTTTATCAAAATTAATCCAACTAACAGGCTCACATGTCTACTGCTAGAAGTAACAGTTTCTATTTCCCAATACAAATTCACCACTAATCCACTTTGGGTTCCGGGATAGTGTTCTACCTGCTAAAAAGCGCTTCAGTGCCTCATCAGTATGCATTATATAAACACAATTGTAATTACAACTGCAATGTGTAGTGTAGTGTAGTTCCTATTATCCCAATAGGCTGTGCGCATTGGAATAATACCTTCAATAGTATAGGCCTAGACCAGACGTTAACTAGGTCTTCTATTGTCGATATTAGACTTAAAGTTTTGGGTTTGCCAGCTAGCTCAGAGTTCACTAGAAACTTTCTCGAATAGGCAAGGAGGAGTTGAACCTCCCTGGATAGACAAGAAGGGATTTAGTTTCTGACAACCATAGAACATGACAACTTTGCTCTCCCCTAATCAAGAGTGTATCTCTAGAGTGGTGTGAAAACAAAAGACAACTTATTTTACTCAGTCAGTACGTGCATTCTTAGTTTCACCAGATTGTAGAGAAAAGGAAGAGACGGGCGTGTTCAATAAAAGATGGTATTTATTGATCAGTCTCTTTTCTCATACAAGAGAAATGGATCGATATTATCGCAATACTTATGGTTAAGTAAAGTGCATACAATAAAAGCAGAAGTATAAAATAATACTGTAAAAACATTTATATGGTTTCTAAGCCATAAGGTGGTTTAAAATGGATAAAATAGATACATACACATATACATTTGACTAATCGTACTCAACTGGTGTTTCTAACTACGCCTACCCCAGTGTACCTGACCTAAGCCTAATACGTGGGCGGGAATAGAAAGTAGCAGTTTAAGTTAAGTTTGTTTTGCCAAGTGACTGACTCAAGAATTCTCTGCAAGGGGTTATTCAGTTCTGTACCTGGAATCTAGGATGGTTGAGGGATGGTATCTCTCGTCTCTGGTCTCGATATTCCAAGCTGCCTGCGAGGGCTGCTCGGAAGCGCCGGAGCTGGATTTCTCGGCAGGAGAAAGCAGCGTCTCGTTCTCAGCGCGTCAGGAAGGCGGGGCTGCGCCAGCGGGGTCTGCTCTGCTCTGGGCTTCGGCAAGTCTGGCTGCTCCGATCTCGTCACCACCGCGTGTGTTTGCTTAAGGCAATACCGGTAATATTTATACCTGTAAGGTGCCGAGATTGACGTAAGGATGGACATAGATACGTCAATAAGGATGTCATACGAACTGGTCGTTAGCACATTCTTTTGCTGAAGTTCTCGGTGAAATCAAAACAATGGCCGCAGGGTTTTTCCCAGGTTGTCATAGGTTTGATTTGTTTTGAGAACTCCGTATGCCTTATCAGGGGCTGGAGGAATATTGCTTGTCTAATTAGATGGCAAGCGTTATGACCTAATCAGATAACACGTTCCTGTGCCGTGGTGTGGCTTAATCAGATAACGGTTTCTGCATCATGGGATGGCTGCTAGTTAACTTGTTAACCAGATCAGGGTCAGGAATAGGGGGATCGATACAGAACCTATAGGAATACATCACACCCACTCCACGCTAACTATGGCCATATTTACGAATCTAGGCATAGTAAAACATACTGTAGAGTATCGTGTATACCTTACCACCCCAAAATACATATAATGCATTTCGAAATTATCTAATATACGGAAAAAGCAGTCACATGTATTATATGCACTCACCCTGTAGAATAATGCTAAAGTAATCACGCACATGTATACACTATTGCTAAGTTGTATATGAGAATTTACACATGAAATGGCTCTTAATACAGAAAAAAAGTTCGAGACCACTTCATCACAGAATAAAATTAATTATGAACATACCAGCGGGCAGCTAATGTCTATAAAGCTTCTAAAAATAGAAATTTTAGTTCTCTAAGAATAGTTCTTACTTTAAGCAGATGATTAGTGTCCCGAAAAATCGTAAAAATATTTTGGGGCTGCTGAAAAAATTGCCGTCCGTGAACTGGAGGGGAAACTGTTCATGTAATTTCATCATTAAAGTTGAAGGCCAAATTCAGGGTGTTGGGAACGCCGTGTGCTAGCTTGCTCAAAAGTCTCTATTTCTGCTCTGGTGAGAACATCATATCATTTAGACTGTCGAAAAAGCTGTCAACAGCTTCCTGGGAGAGTTCCACTAACTCGGAAAAAGGTGTAACCATGCATTCGTGCGCATGATTGTCTCCATTGACGTTTTGATTAGTATTGCTGACAGAAGGTTGTACCTGATCGATGCTGCTTTCATCTTGAACTTCACTACCCCTTAATCGTAGTGGTGAAGTTTCCACGAATGCCGTCATCAGGATCGGTAGCCGTTGAGGGCAGCACAAAGCATGAGCCGTTATTGGACTCAACAATGTTTCTGCATCCATTGGCGCATCTGATTGTAGTGTCAGACAGGTGTCCAACACGCATTCTTCTCCGCACAGCAAGCACCTTAATACAGGTAAAACACATCGATGCCACATTGGTCGAAATGAAAGAAACCAAGTCATGTTCAGGTCTCTAAGCCGGGAAAGTCCCAGGATTTTTGATATCCGGTCCCGGTATCCAATGGCTCGGATTGTTTCTTCCCTTGTCGCAGGTGTTTTGTCTGTGACATGATTTGCCATAACGAAATATAAGGACTAAGAATAGGATTCCTGCAATTAGTCCCAAAATGAGGGGAAGTCCAGCAAAAATCGAATGGACGAAATCTGGAAAAATACCCAGTATGGCTTTGAATGGTGTTAATGCCATTGAAAATACTGTCTTAAATACTTTTGAGACTCCACTGGTATCAGAAATATTTAAGATTTCATTCAGGATTTCTGCGAAATGTATGGGGGAATTATTTGATAACAATGAGTGAATCTCTGCAGTCGTCCTTGCGACTAGGAGATCATACGTTTCTTTTGATGACGTGAGCCTGGTCGGCGTCTGAAGAAGCACTGTTTTCATTCTGCTTAAAGTATCTATTCGAATAGAAGTAATTTTCAAGTTAGGCCATGCCCTTGCCTCCCTGCCTGGAAAGGAGCTGGGGAACAATAAGCGTCCACAGCACTTGACCTTCTCAGTCGTAGTTACGAGATAAGGAGTCCCGGGCAGTAGACTACAACATCTGCGGTCCATAATTAGAATGTAACTCCCATTATAGAGTCTTTGAAAAAATGGTTCTATCTCTGTTGCAGGTGTGCCTAGCTGGTGACATGAAAGGTTATTTGAGTTCCCTTCACAGGCTCCATGCAAACTAATTCCATTACACAGAAGTGTACCGCTTAGTGACATCGCACAATTATTGCCACTAAGAAACACTTTCTGTCCTTTATTACTGACACATGCATGTGAATAGGGCAAGTTCCATGTTGTCTTAATGTACCCTTTTTCCAATTTTTCGTACATGCCAGCCTGTATATATTTTTGGCAGTATTGAAACCTGAAGGTTGATATTGGAATATTAATTATCCCATGTATTATCCATTCACTGACAGGTCGTTCTGACATTGTCACTGGTAATCTCTCGAGTTTCTCAATGCTCAGGATTGTATAATCAGCACCCTTCTGTGCCATACTGATTTGTTTATCAGTAAGGTTAAAGATATTGAATAGTGACGTTGTGTTGATTAAACGCCAAGGCACATAGCCTGAACGCATATTTTGTAACGTCCAGCCAAGCTGTACAATAGAACGCAATTGAGACTGACCGTGTTGTAACAACAGTAAGTCTTGCGATATTATGTTGATTGCTGAAGACACAATGCTGTCCAGAGAAAAAATTCTGGAGGACAGAGTCATTAACCCATTGTCCACTACAGAAAGTGATTTTTCCAAATTAATACGGTCAATTTCCCGTATACTTTCTGCTGTCTCAATTTGAGTAACCTTCCAGGCCTCGTTGTAAGCTGCATATACAGAGGCTGCTATGAAGCGTTTTTGACGCTGTTTGCGCGGTCCCATAATGAAATCACGCAAGTCAGCACCATCAGTAAGTAAAGTTAGGTGTTGCTTAATTTCTGTCAGTGTGGAAGTTTGTAGCCATTGAAGGCATAATTTGCCCACACTGTAGGTGGTTATTATCCCTGGGTGTTGTCTTTGGGAATATCTAGGGTCTGGCCTGGTCAATGTGAACCCCTGTGTTTTGTTCAGGAATCTATCTTGACAGTTATTAGTGTCTGTGGGCCAGATCAACCATTGTTTCCAATCAGGATGTGTTCTGTTTTGGTTTAGTACATAGTTTACGTCTATCTCTTCATCTGTAGAGCTATTGCTGTTCATTGTTGGCTTTGGAATAGACGGTTTATTTAAGTCTTTGATTTTGGCTAAGCCAAGACAGGTGGTTTGTTGAACAGTGTCATTTAAAAATATAATTTGTTCTGGGATCATGCAGGCTCTAAACAATGATTCTATACCTTGTACTTGCCATTCTTTTGTACCCCAAACACTTTTTACTTCAACATTTTTGTCCCAATAATCAAAACCAAAAGTATTCATTTGTTCAAAAAATGAGTCTGAATATATCAATTTTGTGTTTGTTATCATGGTCTTTGTCCCTGTCTTATTTGACAATTTGAAATAAAATGTTTCAGCATTACTTGTGTTGAACCCTGAAAAGTATGAATATTTGTCATAAAAGGTTCTTGAGCTTCCTTTTGGAGGGGTTGCACAATGTTCCCATTGATTATAATTTAAAACATTTCTAGGTTGTGCCGATTTATGTAAAAAATGGTTACCATAGTGGTTGTAATAGTGCATACTATCATAATTAGTCGAACCCTGCAAATAATCATGTTTGGTCAATTTAGCAGACATCACTAAGTCAGACATCATATTATTTATACTTTCAAAGTCCCAATCATCCGCAAATGAGCTTGCTTTTACAAAGTCACTCAATGAGATCTTGATTTGGTGTGGATATTTCAGGATTTCGACCGGACCATAAATTTCATAGTCAGTATTGTCCCATGCTACCCCACCCGGTATAGGATTGGCTGTGAAGTTGACTGAAGAAAGTTCTCTTTTCTCGACTTGTGAAGATGTGTGTGGTTTGAGGATCAAGTTGATTTTCTGACTTGCTGTGTCCATTTTAGCATATTTTCCCTCAATGAAGCGTCCCAAAGTTAGTACCATGATGAGCCAAAGTATGAGGATAAATGCACCAAAGCCCACCCAAAATTCAATCCATGGAGAAATCAGATTGGTTTCTTTCAGTTGTTTCAAAAGTTCTTTAGCTTTATCTTTAAAGGTTTTTGTTGATGGCTGTGTCTTTGATTCACTGAGGTCTTCAGAGGAATCATCGAAGTTTATGAAGTAGCCGGATGCAGTTCTGTCAATTGTTCCAATACCTTCAGGATTACTGTTTCTTGCATATTCGTTTGTTACTTCATTGTAGGTTGGTGTGTCTTTACTAAATGTTTTTATTTGGGTTGTCAGAGGTTTAAGTTCCATTGCATTGTTGCACAGTCCTTGTTCTTCTGTAGGCGTTTCGAATGTGATTAGCCTCTTAGTTAGGACCTCTGTATTGGTAGCAAACCTTGGTGTTCTACTACTTATCGGGAGTCCACTTGGCCTACTGTTTGTTATCGGCCACATGATTGTGGTTTTACCAGGTCGATGGATACAACTCGGTTCTCCTTTTTACCAGCAAGCGGCGGTAGTACAACTGATCTTGTCCCGTTGATAGACAAGACAGGAACTGCTTTTCTGTAAGAAGGCCCAAATTCCTTCTTTACCGCGATCTTTTCTCTGACTAGAAGATCCCCGACTTTTGGAATCCAGACAGGTCTTGCTGGGACAGGTGGTGGTTCTTCAGTGGTTGTTGGCTGCTGTTTCAACTTTATGTTGCTCAGGTCTTTTCTTGTTTTGTTTAAGTCCTGCAAAATAGCCAAACGATCTTTGATATCAAAGCATTTTTTCTTCACCACTGAAGTCTGACTGTCAAGATCTAAGACTAACATCCTAGTTCCAAACAATAATTCGTACGGACTGAATCCCTTCAGAGAATTTCTTGGCAGGTTGTTTAGACTACGTTGGACACTTATTAGATGTTTGACCCACCCAGCTCCCGAACCTAATATCCTTTCCGTTATAGATAGCTTTATGCCTTGGTTTTTTCTTTACACCATCCCGTATCCCTCAGGAAAGGAAGTGAGAAGAATCCCGCTGTGCTATGCTAATTTAGCCATGTTTCCCCACAGGCTTGAGGGCTAAAGTGAAAACATTGGTCAAACGTAGCATGCTCCTAGCGTATATGCCATTTAGACGCGCAAATCTTTGTATAACAGTCCAGACGTCAGCCGAGTGCTGGGGATCTACATTATAAGTGGAAAACTAGCCTGTATATGTTAATCGGACGCTTTGCTTTTTAGTGTTGATCCTTTCTGGAGTGAAACGCCACGGTAGTATACCGTTTCTCTCGCCACTGCGATCTCTGTTGCAGTTCGGGCATTTTTTTACAAAAATGTGATGCTGCAGGCTCATGCCTGGCCACCAGTACACTGATTGTAATTCTTCCAGAGAATCTTTTAGTTTGAGGTGTCTGAGACCCTCGCCCATATGTGCGTCAGCTATTAACAACGTTCTCCTGTCCTTGTTTGGAATTACTCTATCCCCCACTCCAGGGATTCGAGCAAAAGGGACGGAGTTTGCATCGATTATGTATGTATAATTGAGTGGATAGTTGATCGGTAGCGCTGAGCAGTCGCCTTTTGATGACGTTTTCACCGCCAGCACTGTTTCACCGTCAATGTATTTCACTGTACGCTTTTTTCTAGCTACGGAAGCCGATTTAGTTGCTACCGCTGTGGCTGTCTCAGCCAATGAATTCCCTGCAACGTGAACGCCATCACGTTGATGACTCAGTGTATGTATCACGTGAGTCTTTGGTAGTTCTTTTTGTAACAGAACTATTTTTTCCCAAAGCAGTTTTTGCTTTATTGTTGCACCTGTGTCATCTTTGTAACCGTTTTGAATCCATGTCTGCAAATCGTTGTTATATGATTTGACGCAGTAATATGAATCGGACACTATAAGTGTCGGGAATTCGCGATCTGCATTATCTAGCGCCATTTTCAATGCTATTATTTCAGTCTGTTGTTCTGAATTAGTTTCTACTGAGTGTGTTTTTGTTAATAGAGGTCTTAGTTTACCTCCGCGCCACACTTCTTTTGTAATCTCACATGTGGGGTTGTATGCTTGTTCTCCCCAAACGGAGGGTTGAGCATGTCCGTCTGTATAAATTACACAGGCGTATTGTCGTATGGGCAGAATGTCGATTGGCAGAGGGAATGTTTTCATATTCTAGATTTTTCAATTCTTTTAATTCTGGATCAAAGTAGTATTTTACTTTGTCCGTTGTAATTGAATTCACCCATTGTATCCATTCCGGATTCAATGCTGTTGTTGGTAAATTACACGGTGTTGTTAATGCCTCAAAGGCTGATTCTGCTGTTCTGACTGTAATACGTCTACCGTCAGCTTTATCTTTTTCTCTAGCTATTGCGGTTTGAACTGCATGAACAATGTTTTCTTTAATGCTGAACTTCTTTTCAGCTTCTGTGTACAAGTGTGATTTGAATGCAATTGGTACCTTTTCTCCCTCATTAGAGGTCAGGTATGTGAATCCGCATCTTCCTGGGATGACTCGAATCACAAGATTGCGTGTGTTATCACGTGTTTCTAATTTTGTTTTTATTAACATGTCTGTTTGTAATGATCTCAGAATTTCTGTGTGTATTTGAGTCCAATTGGTTCTTTTAAAATCTGGTTTTATTAGATCATAAAGGGGCTTGACCCTTTCTGCGTAATTTGCAATGTATGTTCTTCCGAAATTTAGGAAGCCTAGAATTGACTGTAGGTTTTTTAGTGTTCTAGGTGCTTGGAGTACGGCACATTTCTCTAGGAAATGGTCTGCCAGGCTTTTGCCTTCACTTGATAATTCATATCCTAAGAACAGGACTGTTAGATGGGCAATTCTAGATTTTTTAAAGTTGAATTTGTAACCCTCTGCTGCGAACCCAAGTATTATGGTGTTCACTCTCTTCAAGTGAGTATCCAAGTCATCATCTGTTAGGTATATGTCGTCGACATAAGATAATGCTTCGTCATCATATGTTTGTAGTAACTCTGTTACTCTCGCTGAGAATAATCCTGGGCTGTTCTTGAACCCCTGGGGTAACCGACAGAATTGTTTTTGAGCGCCATTTATTGAGAACGCGGACAAATATCTGCTCTCTGGTGCTATTTTTTGACAAAAGAATCCATTAGAGATGTCTAATGTTGTTTTGTATTTTTTGCGCACTATGTTATTCATTAGTGCAGCACTATGCGAGTTTTGCACTGCAAAAGTTTTGCAACATGAGTTAAGGTGTCTGTAATCCAAAACTAGACGATATGTATTGTCTGGTTTGGAAACCGGAAACAAAGGGTTGTTCATTTGTGAGGTGCAAGTTTCAATCACCCCCTGGTATTCTAGTTGATCTAGGATTTCTTTTATCTGTTTTTTAGCTTCTTGCTTAATTGGGTACTGTCTTTGTGCAGTAGGTTGTGATTTTAACTGGATTTTGTGAGGAGGAGAGTCCTCATCCCATCCTACGTGATTTTTATATAAAGCAGGAGCTTGAGCTACTGCCCACTTTCTAGCAAGTGTGTATTTTTTATGAATTGGGATATGATTTGAGAAGGCAGGCATAATTATTTCTTCGCCATGAGGGCAGTCCCTGACAAACTCTGGTGGCCAGTCTTTTTCAGCTAGAAGGATGTTATAGCCCTTGGAGAGATTATCCCAAAATAGTCCCCTTATTTTTCTAGTCTTATCCCCTTCTATACGTAAAGTTATTTCATATATTTTGTGAGGTTTGCTAACTCTGGTGTCTGCAGTTTCCACTTGAAGATATTCATTCGTGTCCACTGTCTCCAGATGATTCATAAGGACTTTGCGAGCTATGCTCACTTCTGCTGCGCTGTCTAGCATTGTCTGAGCCCATTCTCCGTTTTTCAGTTGTGTCCTCAGTATTCTCGGCATTGTTAACTACTTTAATACTGGCTACCTTCTTTTTTGGAAATTGTAATTTCTTTTTTAGATGAGCAGGTTCCTTGTCTTTGGACTTGGCGTGCTCTTCTCTTTGTTCTGATCGTCCTCTTCTTTCCGATTTCTGCGAGGAAGTCTGAAAAGATTGAGAGGGGCGTGTATCAATTTCTTGATATCTATCAGGCTTCTTAATATTATCCCTATTTCTAAGGTTGTATCTTTTCCCATAGGGCTCACTTTGGGGAGACCTGTGTCCTTGGTTTGGAGATCTTTCTCTCCGCCGAGGAGACCTTCCTCTGGACTGGAATTTCTTTTCTTTAGGATTGGATTGTTTGTTTCCATTCCAGCTCTTTTTTTGTGATGTTAAATTATTATTAAAAAATACTTTTTCAGGACTTTCAATCAGTCGGGGTTTTACTGGTATTCCACCTAAACTATCTCTACCTAGTTCCTCATAGGATTTTTCTATAATTCTGGCAATTTCAGCTGGTTGGTCTGCTATATCTGTTTCTTTTAACCTTTGGCGGATCGCCACGTTTGCTGCTTCTCCCTTTATGTTGGCTAATAGTATTGCCGAGACCTGCTTGAAGTCTTTTAGTAATTTCATACCAAGAGTTAAAGCGGGTTCTGGACCGTATTCATCTTGAATTTGTTTTAGCACATCTGGTATTACCGAGATGGATGGAACACCATGCGTTTTTGTGTAAATGGAAGCAAAGACTGTACCCCAAGTGTCACAGTCCTCCACGTGTGGTGCGATTCCCATTGGAAGACAGATAGTCAGAATCCTGTGTTTTTCCAACGGGGTGGTGTCTGGAAACACCGCCTCTATTTGGGTGATTTTTTGTGCTAACCAGAATGGTATTTGTTCCCTTTTAGCTGGTACTTTACCTAGGCAGGACTGTATGTTCTGTGGTGTAATTTTATTTGTGTTCCCCTAATGAGGGGTCAGCTGTGGAATTTTAATTGCTGGTTGGATTGTTGAAGTCCGCATTACATATTGGACTAATTGTCTATGTACTTTTATTAATTGTTTTAGTTGTATTAAAAGATCTGCTGCAGACATTCTTTCGATGTCTGGATGTGGTGTGTATCCGGCTAGGACCGGCCACGTTGCTCCTGGTCTACCTAATGGACCGAGCCTGGTGATGTGATTATTATGTTTTAGGGCGCCATTAAACAAGAGCAGGTGCTCTTGAAATTTAAGTGGTACTTCCACCTCCTCGAAAGGAGTGTATTCATTAGGAGGATCCTCTGTTTTGTAATAGTGGAAGTGCTTTGTTACAGCGTTTGCTGCTGGAAAGTGTATCCATGAATAAAATACCTCTGTCTGCCGATATTCGTGTGCCTCTATTACGAATATGACTGTGCCACCTCTAGGTGTCAGTCCATTTTCTATAAGTTTTAAAGTTCTAGATTTTCTTACGTTGACCGGGATGAGTATTATATCCGGGTCTGCGTCTTGCATAGTATTATCAGCTGCTACTAGTTCAGCTGCTAATCTAGCTGTCTCTCTTTCTTCATCACTGTCTACCATTTTACCGACAGGAAGGTTATTCCGTTTGTTTGCAGATCAGGTTTCTTATGGAAACAAAGATTAGATGCACAATATTTTGGAACAGTGTATCCTTCAACGTTGACTAAACCAAGAACCATACATAGGAGTTTCCTCCTGCGAGGTTTGGCGGATATGACCTTTCACCCACTCCAGACGTCTTTGGAGTATTATGGGAAAAAAGGGGTCTGAGTGAAAAAGCACGACTGAGTTACTCTAATGTCTTGCGTTAGTTTTATCGCCTTTCCAAACGTTTGGGTGCCATGTAGTGTAGTTCCTATTATCCCAATAGGCTCTGCGCATTGGAATAATACCTTCAATAGTATAGGCCTAGACCAGACGTTAACTAGGTCTTCTATTGTCGATATTAGACTTAAAGTTTTGGGTTTGCCAGCTAGCTCAGAGTTCACTAGAAACTTTCTCGAATAGGCAAGGAGGAGTTGAACCTCCCTGGATAGACAAGAAGGGATTTAGTTTCTGACAACCATAGAACATGACAACTTTGCTCTCCCCTAATCAAGAGTGTATCTCTAGAGTCGTGTGAAAACAAAAGACAACTTATTTTACTCAGTCAGTACGTGCATTCTTAGTTTCACCAGATTGTAGAGAAAAGGAAGAGACGGGCGTGTTCAATAAAAGATGGTATTTATTGATCAGTCTCTTTTCTCATACAAGAGAAATGGATCGATATTATCGCAATACTTATGGTTAAGTAAAGTGCATACAATAAAAGCAGAAGTATAAAATAATACTGTAAAAACATTTATATGGTTTCTAAGCCATAAGGTGGTTTAAAATGGATAAAATAGATACATACACATATACATTTGACTAATCGTACTCAACTGGTGTTTCTAACTACGCCTACCCCAGTGTACCTGACCTAAGCCTAATACGTGGGCGGGAATAGAAAGTAGCAGTTTAAGTTAAGTTTGTTTTGCCAAGTGACTGACTCAAGAATTCTCTGCAAGGGGTTATTCAGTTCTGTACCTGGAATCTAGGATGGTTGAGGGATGGTATCTCTCGTCTCTGGTCTCGATATTCCAAGCTGCCTGCGAGGGCTGCTCGGAAGCGCCGGAGCTGGATTTCTCGGCAGGAGAAAGCAGCGTCTCGTTCTCAGCGCGTCAGGAAGGCGGGGCTGCGCCAGCGGGGTCTGCTCTGCTCTGGGCTTCGGCAAGTCTGGCTGCTCCGATCTCGTCACCACCGCGCGTGTTTGCTTAGGCAATACCGGTAATATTTATACCTGTAAGGTGCCGAGATTGACGTAAGGATGGACATAGATACGTCAATAAGGATGTCATACGAACTGGTCGTTAGCACATTCTTTTGCTGAAGTTCTCGGTGAAATCAAAACAATGGCCGCAGGGTTTTTCCCAGGTTGTCATAGGTTTGATTTGTTTTGAGAACTCCGTATGCCTTATCAGGGGCTGGAGGAATATTGCTTGTCTAATTAGATGGCAAGCGTTATGACCTAATCAGATAACACGTTCCTGTGCCGTGGTGTGGCTTAATCAGATAACGGTTTCTGCATCATGGGATGGCTGCTAGTTAACTTGTTAACCAGATCAGGGTCAGGAATAGGGGGATCGATACAGAACCTATAGGAATACATCACAGTAGTACGTTATCTTGTAGTAAAAAACTTAATACAAAGTGCAGTTTGTGAATCAGGCCCAATGTATCTAACATCACTCATTGAATGTACTAAAAATCAAGACTCAAAATAATGAGTATCTTCTCCATTTTAGCCTGCATAATAGTAAAACATTCCAAGTAGGTGATAGGGCTTTTTTGTTTTTTGAGTTTTATATTATGATATCCAATGAAACTTGAGATTCTACTTCTAGCACTTTCAATAGAGAAGTGCCCTGCTATTTCAGTGAGAATTATTTAAGCTATGTAAAAGTGGTCATAAATGAAGATGTGTCAGAGGACAATGTCTGGGGAAGAATTCTCCTATTTGTCAATAGCAATAACCTCCTACAACTACCAGTGGCAGTTGCTCCCTGGAAGTAGTAGTGGGGTGTGGAGGGGGTAAGGAAGGTGGGGGTGTTAAAAAAACCAAAACAATAACTTACCGGCCGTCCTCTCCGTCCTCTTCCTGGCTTCTGTGAAAACAAGAAGAACCCAGGCTCCCCTAAGCCAATCACAATGCTGCAATGCAGCGTTGTGATGGGACCCTGGGTATGTTCTCCACCCACAGGCTGTAATACAGCCGGGTGGAGAACATGCAATGTGCGCATGAATGTGTGGCCGGCCTGAAGCGACCGGGCAAACATTCATGCACACTTAGATTGCCACCCCTCCTCCCCCTGCGCTGCCCAGCCCACCCCTGCCCCGCAAAACGACCCCATGCGTTATCATTTTATTTTTCCGGTTATCATATTATTTTTCGTTTATTGCAGTGCTGAAAGTCAGTGGGACAACGCAGAGGAGCTGCCCCTGATACTGCTCTGGCTTGATATTCAGCAGGTTTTCCATCGCTCTCCAGCTGAGAACCTCGCTGATTTTTATGTTGTCCTGGTTGAACCCAAGGTTTGCTTATGCCTACGGTGCAGCAACTGTATTGATAAGGGACACCAGCTACAAACTCTTAATGAGGTGCAAAATGGAGAAGGCCACAATTCAGTTACCGGACACCTTGAAAGATATGGGTCAAGTCTGAGATTCGAATTACAAACCTACATCTAACCTTTTAGTGCCTGTTGGACTCAGCCCCTTATGTCAAACCAGCAAACCTAGGTGACCCCAGTGTGTTGTTCTCATGATTTACCATGTAATCACTTTGGGAGAGATGAAGGGAGAACAAATATCTTTATTGCTGGCCTGAGTATTTGAAATAGATTATTTTTGCCAATTAGATTATGTACCAGATTTTTTACTTTAATAAAGTTGCTCAAAAATATATATTTGCACAGAAGGTTTGTGGTTTAATGTCACCTGCGTTTGGTTTTATCAAGAGGTGGTGTGAGGTGGAGACTGCACCTTTCATTTCAGTCTGTGACATACCATACCAAAGCTATGGAATATTCAATAATACCATGAAACAAGTCTAATTATGCGCCACGCCCCTTTAGCAGAAAATGTCTATGAGGCCATGTTCTGATTTTAAATTGTTACTTGTTTGACCATCTCTCGATTCCTGGCGTCTCAGTTTATGTGGAATGAGGATGTAGAATAGCCCTGATTAAAGCGACAGTACAACGATGTTAGAGAAGTAACTAAGAGCTGTGATTTGAAAAAGATGGTCCCTTTGTCTTTGCAATGGTCATCAAAATGTTATATATGTAATTTTCTGCTTCCTGGTCCGTTAATTCTGCCAGATAGCAGCCAGAGGCGTGCCTTCAATGTGGGACTCAGTGCCTCTCCCCTGACTTCCATGCATGCCCTAAACCAGCAAGTAAAACCTAGAAAAAAGGAGGAATTTAAAAAGAAAAGCGGAGACATTAAGAAAGCAAAATATTCTTTCTGGGTAACAAATTGTAGCTTAACGTGTCAGGCAAATCATTCCATGGAAACGCAATTAAAATGACTGTTGCATTCACAGCTATATTTGTAACCTAAAATGTAATTAAATGACTTCTACACTCTAACATGAAGTTGACGAATCCTTAATTTTTTTTCCAAAATGGTCTGCAAATTGTCAGCTGAGAAGAATTTGCTATTACGCAATTCAAGGCGGGCCAGTGACTTCTAAATTAAAATGTCCGCAGTTCTGCTGGTGAGCATAGTGCATACAGGGCCCTTTATCCCTGTATCTCAGGCATCTCACGGTGCTGGCATCGTCCCAGTTGAGTAGTTCCTGTATAAATGTTTTACGGGTGACTCACCTGCCGGATAATTTTTCACAATTATTTCCCATGAGGTTTCAATGAGAATGTTCTTTTTTGTTCTTGTATCTGAGCTAAGACTGTGGAGAAACCTGTTTTACGACATAGTTCCACCCTGACAACAGTTAAGCCCTTTGTTTCCCTGCCAACTAATGCATATGTGCGAACGGATACGTCTCCTTCTTCGGTTTTTAGACCAAAGTTCTTGTGTTACAGAAGAGCAGATGCTTAGATGCAAGCAAAGGTACAAAAACACGAAAAACGTACTCCATTGTATTCTATAGTCCTGATCGAAACTAAAGCCTGCGCCTTTTCACCTTCTTTAGTCTGTGGTGTATGGAAATCATGCTGGTGCGAATACAAATAAAGTCGTTTGAGCTTGTTTAAAGAGGGACTCGCAGACCACAAATGTGGTTCATGGCCTAAGTCCAAATTGGCTTATTTTCTTCTTGTGAGTGCCTATGTTGGTTTTTTATTTTGTCTTTTAAGGTCCCTGTCACATAGATAAATCCCAACATGTTTATTAAGAGAGATTGTCTGTTATATTGTGGGGATAGAGAGTTGCATAGAATCATACCCCTGCCACTTTTCACACAATCCATATTTCGAGTACGCTGTTATGCCAGTCTTGTCTCAATCCTGGGTTACTTATGCCTTTGGATAGAAAAGTGCATCCTTTGCATAATTATGGGAAAATTGAAATCCTGGGACTGGTGGGTAAGGGGTCAGCTCCTCAGATACCTTCATGTGGAGGAACGTCCACCTTTATAAGGCCAACAGGCAAAGCACATAAAGGCAAAAGTCACACAATTCTCCTCAACACCTACTCATTATTTACACTACAAATCAATTTGCTGATGAAGGAGGTCAATCCTCAGCTTTCTATCCTTCGGAAAACTCTTCTTCCAGTCCGACCATTGTGTGGTCATTGTAGTGCTTAATAGAGCCTTGTCGAAGACCCACTGGGACTACTGTCATGTACTCTCCTCAGGGCTCCAAAGAATGTGTCTCAAGTACAGATCCAGGTATCAAGATTGTGGCTGGACCTAGGTAAAGAGCACTACGTGATATTAGCCTTGTAACCACTCCGCTGTTTACTGAAGGACTGATGAATCAATTTCTAGCATCTGTGTTTATTGCATAAGGTCAACTTGGGCAAAATGGCCAATATGTCTCCAAAAGCTTTCCTGTTTTACATGACAGCCAGGAAAATTTAGATGTTCAGCTCTAAATTGATACGCAAAATAGACTTTAAGCGGCAACAACAAGGTGAGCTCTGGGTGTGCAGGAACTGTAAATCCCTGTTCTGGGAACCGAACTAAACCTTTCCCCTGTTATAAATGGGAGTCTCTAGTTAGCGGTGGTATACACCCTATCCAAGTAGGGACCCTTCATTCGAGTCAGGGTAAGGGGATTACGCACCCTAGGTAACCCCTGCTACCCCCTTGGTAGCTTGGTGCGAGCAGTCAAGCCTAACTCAGAGGTAAGGTGTAAAGTATTTGTACATAACACACACAGTAACACAGTGAAAACACTACAATAGAAAACCACACCAATTTAGAAGAATAAAATATCTTTTTCTAAACCAAAAAAGACCAAAAGAACAAAAATCCAACATGCATAACTCAAAAGATGACTTTGGTTTCAAGCAATTTAGTTTATAGAACTCTATGGATGCAGTGATTTTATACCAAGTACTTCATATGCGTCAAAATCCACAAGGCAAAACAACCGCAGAGGAGGGAAGAGTCAAAACACAGAGATGCGTCAGTTCCTGAGTCCACGGTGAGGTGATACGTCAGTTCTGCTGCAAGCACAAGTGTTGCGACAAATCAGGACTGTAGGGGGAAGCAATGCGTTGAAATCCAAGACTGTTCTGGTCTACGGGTGATGCTTGGGGAAACTTGTCCCACAGGTGCGATGTGTAGAAATCTGGATCCGCTGGAGATCATTGCAGCAGCGCCAGACAGATGGGTATGTTTCTTCAGCCAAGGTCCCATGATGGTTCGATCTCGTCAGCTGCACAGCAGGGCCAGCGTCAGAGTCCGTGCGGTGGTCTCAGACCTCAGAGGCACGGTGTGCGGAACTCTGGCTGCAGTGGTTTCTTTGGCCACGGGAAGGCTCTGTGTCAATTTCTTTGGCCGTACAGCAGCATTGCATGGGAATTTCTCCCGCACGGCTGTGCTGCGTCGGAATACAGGCGCTGTAAGGGCAATGCAACGTTTTTCATGGTTTCAAGTAGATCTTTACAGCAAGAACAACCCCCAAGGGCCCAGAACTGGAATTGGCACCACTTGGCAGGTTAGATCTCCCTATAGTAGAGTTCAGGGATGCTGCAGGTGAAGTATTTGCTGGCCTTGATATTTCTTAACAGGAGGCAAACAGACATAAGCCCTTGGAGAAAACTCACAAGCAGGTTACACAGCAAAGGTCCAGTCCTTTTTGTCTCCAAAGCAGCAGGCCAACACAGCAAAGCAACACACATCAAAGAGGCAGTACTCCTTCTTGCAGCTCTTCAGCCCTTTTCCTTGGCAGAGGTTCCTCTTGATCCAGAAGTGTTCTACAGTCTGGGGTTTTAAGTCCAATTCTTATATGCCGCTCGAAGGCCACTGACTTTGCCGTTTCTTCCCTGTTGCTGCCGAGGAGTGCTGCGGATTTCAATTCCTGAAGGGATTACCGGGCGAGATTTGCACGGGCGTGCAGCGGGACTGCGAGGACCAGGGGGCCAAGTTCCACCTTAGTGGCCACACCTGGGTCCTCTTCTCGCTCCGCCCCCCCGCCTACTTCAACTCCTCGCGGCCCTCGCTCTGCGGGTGCCGCTCGAAGGCCACTGACTTTGCCGTTTCTTCCCTGTTGCTGCCGAGGAGTGCTGCGGATTTCAATTCCTGAAGGGATTACCGGGCGAGATTTGCACAGGCGTGCAGCGGGACTGCGAGGACCAGGGGGCCAAGTTCCACCTTAGTGGCCACACCTGGGTCCTCTTCTCGCTCCGCCCACCTGCCGTTCTCCCTCCTATCATCACCACTCTGTTAACTATTTGAAGGAAGCAGTTTTGCGCGCACGCGGGACGCGCGCGCGGGTCGGAGCCCGGGGCTAAGCCCGGGCAAAGGGCGGGCCGTTTGAGGCCGTTCGAGGACGGTAGAGACCGGCCCGGGCCACCCCCCAGATCACGCCTGTGACCCCCCCTCCTTATAACATCTTAAGGACTTTGCCCGCATCCACAAGCAATGAGTAATATGGAGACAAGGAGTAAAGCCAATCTGGCTGGCGCTGGACCTATCACGCCTGCAACGGCCCAAGGTAAAATTGACAATTACTTTCTCAAGGCGGGTTCCCTGCTGATTGATGACATCACTGTTTTAGAAAGACGCATCTCCCAAGAAATCGAGTGGGTTAGGAGATCATCTATGGGTATTATAGCGTTGGCTAAAACCCCTGAGGAAAGGCGGAATACAGTTGGTTCGCTGGATGGAGCTCGTGGAGGGGACCAACCACCCACTAGTCTAGATCTCTCAGAGGAAACCTTAAGTGACCTCGAAGACATGAGTCTACTGTCACTTCCACTGACCCAAATTGCACAACCTCCAATTTCCATTATTGTGGGGGAACACAACGAACTAATTCCTAACTCATCTAGGGAAGAACCGCCACGGGTAACGAACACCTTAGATGTAATTGATCCATCAAGTACAGCTAGGGGTGCAAGGGAAGGAGCAATACAGAAAAGGAAAATGGGGAAACCGAGTTACAGAGAAAGGAAGGCGAAAAAGTCGAAGTTAAGTACAACACTTAATAAATCCAGTACTGACAATATTAGACACGAGACTCCAACACCAGTTAGAACGGAGCTCCCTCCCCCAGTTATTGCTCCCAACATATCCACCGAACTTCCACCTCCCATAACAGAGAATAACTCGGAGTTACCCAAAGAGGATATTACACTTGCAGACATAGGAAACCTGCTTAGGTTATTGCTCAGTCCTATAGAAGCCCGCCTGATTAAAATAGAAGCAAGGCTTATTAAATTTGAGAAATCTACCTCCCAGTTCATGGATAGTTGGAAACCTGTGAACACCTGCCCCATAGTACCTAGTGTAGACCCAAAACACAAGAAGGGCCTCGAGTCTCAGAACTCAACTAAGAAAAACGGGGCTGAAAACGCGAAATCCTCATCTATAACTGTAAACTCAAAACCAGTTCATCACCACGCACCCAGTCTAAAGCAAAATAATCCCCCTTCCGGAGCTCAACAACCAGCTACACCTGTGGGTGAATTCCACAAACAACTCCCTTGCTCACAGCAAACAGCTGCAGCTACTGATGCAACTCAGTCACAGTTACAACATACAAGTGCATCCAAACTTCCACTAACCAATACACAAAACCCCCAAGATCATAACACTACATCCCAAAAAACACAAAAAACTGTAACAGTAAACCTCCCACCAGAGGTAGCTCCATACACCGTTATTCTAGCTGGGGCTCCGGAGCTAAAACCTGCGACAAGCGAAACAGGGGCCTCGCTAAAAAATAAAGTAATTAACTGGTTATCCACATACAGACCACTTCCCAGAGGCATGACAAGCGATATTCGCATGGTAAGGAGAGTTTCATGGGTAGGGAAGACGCCCAAATCTATCAGTGGTGACTGTATATTAGTCAGTTTTAAAGAACAAGGAACAGTTTCCTATATTTGTGGTTGCTTCCCAGAGGACGAAGGAAATAACATCCACCCACTCCCTCTCTCGTTCTTTTACCCATTAAACACCCACACAGCTAACGACCAGAGATGGGGACACCGACATGAGCCACAGGGAAACTGGGGGGGAAACTTGAGAGCGAGGAGAAACCCTTATAATCAAATGCGAATGGCACCAAGCTACCCTTTGATTCATGATGAGGCTCAGGGATGGGAGACCGCCAAAAGAAGAAGAATGGGAAGGGGTGTCTCTGAAAGAGGAGCAACTTGGCCCCTCAGACATTACCAGCCCCCATTTCTGCCGATCTTCAATCGATATGATTGTCTTGAAATGGTGGATTGACAGCACGCTTCTGAAGACAGGGCACCCCCGTACCCACTCGAGCAAGCCGCATCTAACTTCTCTGATGACGGCGGGCATAAACCTTCCGACCCTATCCATCGGGAGGAGCATTCTGCTCCCAGTAATTCAGAGACTCCCCAACAGAGAGTAGATAGGGCATCTGAACCAGAGGGTCCATACAGGGGACAAGGGCCGATACAGGGGACATCCCCAAAACCCCATATAAATTTAATGACAAACTATGGTGCGAAGGGAAACAGCCAGTATGTCCCTCAAATATTAAAGCTGCTCTCATGGAATGTCGCAGGAATGGCCAACAAAATAGATTCCCAATTATGGGCTGAATTAATCAACTCCAAAAGTGCTTGCCTCTTCCAAGAGACCTGGGCAAGAGAGGAGTATACCTACAGGGGCTTTGAGACATTTGCGATACCAGCAATATGGGGAGGGAGAGGCCGACCATCTGGTGGTCTAGCAATCTGGGTGGCATCAGATCTGGGCTGCATAGCTTCACGATATAGCGTGGACTCAGAAGACATACTGGCTGTCCTCCTTGAATGGCCTAGATCATTCAAATTAATCATAATAAATGTCTACTCTAGACCAGTTTCCATATCCAGCACCTCTAAAACCATTGTGGAACTGTCCTCTCTTCTAGAAGCTATTCCAGAGGGTATATCATACTTAGTAGGGGGAGACTTCAATTCGCATTTTGAACCATTACCGGGCCTACTTGATGGACCCTCCCTAGAGGAGGATTCAAGTTGGCAGGTTCCACCGACAGAGGCCCCCCCTCCGAGAGCATGGACACCATTAGCCGTCCAGATAAATATGCTTACCCTTACCCTTACCCATGGCCTTGGGGCTTGCAATGATCGTGTCAAGTCCGATATCCCGAGCAAATGCATGTACAATAAAACGGGGAGAGAATCTAGATTAGATTACTTTCTGGTACAGCTACATGCTTGGAAAAGGGTGGTTGACTTCAGTGTAACATCTAGAGAGGACAGTGACCACAATGCCTTGGAACTGGAATATGCCATCCCCCGCATGGAGGATCGGGTATTAAACGAACAAAAGCCCAGAGAAGGATACCTCCTAGAAAACAACAGAAGGAGGATAAGATGGGAAAAGCTATCCACTGGTGAAGACAAGCTAGCTACCCTCTACGCTAGGATTATCCCAATCCTCGCTGAGGCATTTGACCTTTGGGCCCCAGTGTGCACGCAGGAAAATAGAGAGGACCTTGCCCACGTACATGAACAATTAATAAAAACACTTGAGGCAGACCTCTTCAGCAGCAGACCACCCAGGACCCATGGATCACATAAAGGCACCTGGTATAATACCTCATGCCGAAATGCCAAACGTGACCTTCTATTTATTATTAAAGCTGGAGGTCCAAGGGAGGAGATCCGCATTAGAAGGAGGGCGTACAAAATACTCGTGGCTAATGCTAAGATTGAGTGGGATCTCCAACACTTGGAGAATCTCTCTGAGTTATTAGTAACAAGAGACTCCCGTAAATTCTGGCGAGTAGTCAACCATGGTTCTGAAGACCTTCCCTCGGCAACCGAACCAAACATCGCCCCTAGTGTCTGGCAAAATCACTACCAGTCACTATATTCCTCGGAGCCTGGAGGGATAGAACCTCCGCCTCCCACCATCCGAGATAATCAGGCCTCGGATCCTTTCACTGAGAAAGAGATTAGGATGGCGATAGCAGGGTTATCCTCAGGAAAGGCACCTGGCCTGGACGGGGTGCCGGGCGACCTATTCAAACAGGAGCCAGGAATATGGGCACCCTATCTGTTAGTGTTATTCAATGCAGTGCTTGGGGGGATGGAAATACCTGATACTTGGCTGGGGGCGGAGGTGGTCCCGATTTTTAAAAAGGGCTCGCCTCTGCTCCCAGTCAATTATCGCCCAATAAGCCTCATTGATGTCTCCCAGAAGTTATTTGGCAGATTAATACTTAACAGGTTACAATCTTGGATGGAGGAGACCGATATCCTAAGTCCTCTGCAGGCGGGATTTAGAAAAGGAGTTTCTACAGTTGATCAAATACTCCGATTGAACATCATTTATTGGAAGACAGTACTGATCGAAGGCGGCACATTATACGTGGTCTTTGTGGACCTCCGTGCTGCCTTCGATCTGGTCCCACGGGCCAAACTGTGGGAGGTACTGTCTGAGTTGGATGTCCCAGGAGATATCCTCCACATCTTAATTAGATTGCACACAGACAATTATGCCCGAGTTAGATGTGGTAAAGGTGGTAGGTTGACGGAAAGGTTCCCCGTTCGCAGAGGGGTACGGCAGGGCTGCGTATTGGCCCCAACACTGTTTTGCCTCTTTGTGAACGGGGTCATAGAGCATCTGAGCAGGATTCCCAACATTGATGCACCACAATTGAACGGCAGCAGGGTGCCCGCGATCATGTTTGCGGGTGACACCCTGCTGCTGTCCAAATCGCCAATGGGGTTACAGAGGGTCTTGAATGGGTTCTTGGGTTTCTGTAATGAAAGGGGCCTTGAAATAAACCCTTCAAAAACCAAATTTATGATCCTTAACCCCAAGCCCAAAAATTGCCCAAACCCCCGCCTAGGCTCTACATTTCTGGAAAGGGTCCACACAATAGAATATCTCGGAATAACCCTAAACCAGAATTTAACATGGCTGGCACACATAGCAAAAGCAACCACAAAATTAGCTCAGAGGGCGGGAGGTATTACAAGAATTGCTAAGAAATCCCCTCTTCGCCCGCTGGTACCTGCCATTTACATTTATAAAGCTCAAGCTCGGGGGGGCATCATCTATGGGGGCGAGCTTTGGGGTAATACTCCGCTACACACCATACAGGTTGCAGAAAATAATTTTATTAGACAACTGGCTGCACTCCCCCCAACCACCCCGCTTCTGCCCCTAAGACTGGACTTGGCACTGCGACCAATTACTGAGGAATTGGGCCTTAAACCGCTGACCTACTAGCGTCGCTTGTGGAGCAGTCAGGACCTTGTAAATTATAGAAATGAGTTGCAGGAATTTCTTAGGTTAACCAATGCCACCAAAATTCCCTGGTTAAAGTATATCAGGGATATGTGCACGACCCTTGGAGTGCCAGAGCTATGGACAGAGCCGGAAAGTGCGTCCACGAGGATTTCTAGAAAAGCACTTTCAAATCTATTCTAAAGCTTTATGCTCCAAAAAACATTGAACTCTACCCGGGAAGGGTCTTTAACCGACACCTTCATCAAAACAAAAGACTTATATTGCCATGAATACGTATTAGATGGCATGACACCAGTATTCGCACGGAAGATCTATATGCAATGGAGGTATGGATCTCTCCCTTTAAGGTCCTTCACAAAATCTTGGGTTGGCAGTTTGGAGTCAGGGGTCTGTCCGGCCTGTGCATACAAACTGGAAAGCGATCTACACGTGGTCTTGTTCTGTAGAGCCTATAGTAGAATTAGGAGTTACTGGTTGGTCCCTCACTTAAAAAACCTGGGCTTCAGGACATACGCTCCGGCCTACAGAGTTTTAAAGACAGATCTATCTGCACCAACAGTGTTTGCTATGGCAAAATTCCTGACCGCAATGTGGCGAGTCCGTGCAAGAATAATCAAGGACACTATAACTGTGTGAAAAACCTTTTTTTACTCTCTTGTATAAATGGTTTGATTTTGTTTTTAAAAAGAAAAAATGGCACTTTATTAAGCACTGGCGTAACCATCTTCTTTGGACACTGTATTTTTAAAAGGACAGTATATTGTATTATGCTTCTAAATTGCTTAAAAGTGATTAATTACTGTATATCTTTTATGATCTTTTATTATCGAAATAAAGATTTTTTAATGTATATGCTTTTTTGCCTTTGAAGTAGGCATTTTTCAAAGAATTGTCTTTGTAGTGCACACTCCAGGGTGTGAAGACAGCATTGTGAGACGCCAGGCACAGCCTTATTCAGGTGCAGGGAACAACTCATCCCACCACTCTAACTCAGGAAGGCCCATCAGCCTGGTGATGGGCCATCTGGATGTGCAGGCAACACCTCACCTCCCTTTGTGTGACTGTCTAGAATAAATGCACAAACAGGCCGCTGTCAGTCTAAACCAGACGTTAATTTCACCGGCAGGCAGACGCACAGGACGACTAAACAAGAAAAGTCCAACATTCTAAAAGTGGCAATTTCAAACAAACAATTTAAAAATCACCTTTTTTAAAAGATGTGTTTTTAAATTCTGAGCTCAGAGACCCCAAACACCAAATCTCTAGCTGTTACCAATTGAAAGTTACACTTGTAAAATGTTACAAGGCAGCTCCAATGATATAGCCTGTGTGAGAGCAAGTCCTTGCAATTGTGAAAAACAAAATTGGCAGTATTTCACTATCAGGACATGTAAAACACACATGTACATGTCCTACCTTTCATATACACTGCACCCTGACCATGGGGGGTACATTGGGCCTACATTAGGGGATGCCTTACTCGTAGTAAAAGGGAAGGTTAGGGCCTGGCAAGTTCACTTGCCAGGTCAACATGACAGTTTAAAACCACACTCACAGACACTGCAATGGCAGGACTGATACTACAAGTTTACCGGGCTGCTCACATGGGTGGCACATCCAGTGCTGCAGGTCCACTAGTAGCATTTGATTTACAGGTCCTGGGCACACACAGTGCACTTTACGAGCGACTTATCAGTAAATCAAATATGTCAATCACGGAGAACCAATCAGAATTACAATTTACACAAAGAGCATATGCACTTTAGCACTGATTAGCAGTGGTAAAGTGCCTAGAGTCCTAAAGCCAACAAAAGCAGGGTCGGAAAAAGGCATAAAGTCAGGAGATAAACCTCCAAAAAGGGATAGGTCAAACATCCCCTTTCAAAAGGCTCATAAAAACTGAACGTTTTAGATTGGTGTTTGCCAGAAGTACTGTGAATGTGAGGGCATTAATCCATAGATGTTAAATGTGGGTTTATTTCTTGTACTTGGATGAATTCTGACTGCCATCTTTCAGAATTCTGTATGCAACCAGTAAGCTTTTTAGTCCACTCTTCTGGAGTGGTGACAAGGCAACATTTAATGTTATTCCAAGTTTCATAAACAATATATAATTCGAAGAAGGGTTGATTATGTGTTCACTGCAGATCTCCCGGGGACAAGAGGGGCATCTGCCATTAAAGAACGAAAATATTAACTGGTATTCCTCTTCAATGACTTTTCTTCCTCCCTCTCCCCCACCCAAATAAATATATATATTGCACTCTCAGCCACTACTTCAGGCTTTCACATCACTTTTAGATTTCCAGTATCACTTGGATTTATTTTTTTTACAACTTTTAATGCAGCTATTCCACCATTCACCAGCCACCAAGTTACGGCAGCTGAGTATGCCTGTTGCAATTGTATGAATTGTGCAGCAATTGTAATTTTTATTGTAATTGTGCAGCAATAATGAGTTGACGGCATCTTCAGCAAAGCAGAGGA
Source organism: Lissotriton helveticus (assembly GCF_964261635.1). Classification (NCBI taxonomy): domain Eukaryota; kingdom Metazoa; phylum Chordata; class Amphibia; order Caudata; family Salamandridae; genus Lissotriton; species Lissotriton helveticus. The sequence continues at coordinate 868,054,034 of NC_136068.1, read as the reverse complement.
CATGCCACAGCCACTGGGCTATGGCTTGCGGCACCTTTGCTGAAGCTTTACAGAAACAGTCACGCCCTTATCTCTAGCGTAAAGTGGGAAAGTGAGGCTAGAGGACCACACCCTAAAGGGCAATTAAAATGCTTCACGAACAGACGCAACGGTTGTAGTTAGGACAACAAAGTATAAATATAATATTTTGGGGAAGTTGAGAGACAAAGAGTCATGCATTTCATGAACGTTTGCAATTAAAGCAGATTTGTAGCCTTTTGGTGATGAGTACAAAGTGTTTTCTTGGATTAGCAGGATCTCACTGCAGACAAATTGTATTTTTGGTGAATCTAATTTCTATAAGACACTGCAAGAAATAGTATTTTAATAGCAGTATTGGGAACTCTTTGGGTGTTTTAGCTTGTACAGCTACCAATATAAACGAATGTTCTTTGGTAGGTTACTTTGGTTTTTCTGAAGTATTACTGGTTAACACGCATTTACAGGAAAAATAAAAGTCACCGATGTATTAGTCAGTTTCAGCTGTGAGGAACTTGTGCAGTTTTACAGTCTTATTTTCTGGCGTTATCCGCTTTGAGAGATGAGCGGTGACCTCTCTGCTGGAGCAAGCCCTTTGCCACACTGTCCACGTCGAATACTGTAATGCAATGCAATGCAAAGCGTGTAATGGAAGGAAGAAGCCGGGGTAAGCTGGATGAAGAATTTTAGCCACCTGTTGCCCTATAATAAATAACACAAATAGTTTGAAACTATGATTTTTTTTTTCGTTGTTTGTGTGTGATATAACTATTTTAAGTAGCAGAATTTAAAGTCGCTTTACCAACATACCTCTTGCTATATTTTTTCGAAGCGGAGGAGGCCCACTTCCGTGGGTCTTCGGCAAGTGGACATTTTCCACTGGAACTAAGTTGAGGGTCTGCTTGCCACAATTCAGTGTGTTCTGCCTCCAGGACTAGGCATCAAATTAGACCCAATTCGAATCAAGTTTATGTATGAGAAGAAGGTTTTACTAAAAGCAAAGTTACATCAGTCTTTATGGCTGTGTTCATCCAGTTCCCCATGTTTCATATAAATGCTATGCCACTACTTGTAGGAGAGGGAACTTAAGCTTCTTTTCAAAACGTAGGTCTTTGTCTCTCCGAGAGATCTTACACCAGTCAACCCCCACTCCACAAAATGGCTGCTGATTTTCCAATAGTTCACTTCTTTATCTCAGCAGAAAAGGGACTTGCCGGTTATTGAGGTTGCATGTCAAAATTCTGTGAAGTGTATGTAAGCACAGTATTGGACATTTTCACTTGGCACATGTGGTGTGCTTTGGAATGAGGCTTGGCAGATTCTCCACATGCGTCCCCGAACCCTCTCCACAGTTGGTTTGGTCAGTGTGGATGTTTCCCCATGGAGGTATGCTTTGGGAAACTCCCTTTCGGACGAAGTCTGAATCACGCTGCGGCAACAAACGCCGGCAATAGAACGAACGCGGCATTAGCATGCATTGCTTTTAGAGGGCGCATTGGTGGGATGCAGTTGGATTTAAAGCCCAGCACCTTCCCTACTGTTGCACAGACTGGAGTTCGAATAGTAAATTATCTACTCCAGCCTCCAGCACCCCCTACGACAAGTTGTTAAAATGACGCTGAACAAATGCGTCCTAAAGACGCGTTCTTACAAAAGACAGCATTCAGAATGCATGCGTCCTAAATGCATGAAGAATACCATCATACATTTGTGTGCTTTACCTCGATATGTACCAATAAACCACATGTGCCAGGAAGAAACAGGGAGTTCCTAATTTTTATGATTAATACCTATATGGAAAATTAAGGTTTCTCACCTATTTATTTGGTATTTCAGAATGAACCTTAAATCCCTTTAAAAGACCAAATGTCATTAGTATGGTGGATTTACAAGTCACATTATCTATGTTAGTTTTTCTATTTGTATATGTGACGTATATGTGACGTTCATATACTAAATCAATTATTATAAATATCCTACATGAAAAATTGAATCTTCATTTACGGTGTGTTTTGACTTTCATTGTTGTCCAAAGCACTTACCAGACATCTATTGACATTGATTGTCATGAAGAAAAGACACTGTTAATATATTGTTTTCACTGAATTGTGTCTACTAAGCAATTGTTTCACCCAAGAGAACTCTTTGTAGATTATATTGTCTATGCCCAGGTTCTGAGGGACGCAGGGTTTACCCCATTATCTTTAATGGTAAAAATCAAAACAAGCACTCAAATTCACAAGTTTTAGTTTACTGAACTAACAGTAACATGCACCATTAGCATGCACTGCTTATGACCTCACATTTTACATGACCTGTGACAAGTTAAATGACATTATTGATAACATTAATGATGATCTCATCCAGTCACTGTGACTATAGGTTTTAAGGCCTTAGAGTGATTCAGTACGCTATTTCCTACTACTAATTACTAATCACATGGTAACGGACATAATGTTTGACCACATGCTGAACCTATACAATATCTGTGAAGTCACCCACATTTGGTGGAAGTTACCCTTTTCTTACTGGTATTCAGCCAACTAACAAACTGCTTCTGTAGACTTTAATGGTTCACCCGCTTTTTAAACCTTAAACGCCCTGCAAAACCAAGTTTGTAATCCATTCACCTTAACAGGACTACCTTCTTAAATATTTCACATGGCATGCAAGATTAAGTCAAGAGGTTGACATGCATGCCTTTGCCACTGAAAAGACTCCTTCCCGGCCCATTGGACAACACATCATTATTCGATAAAACACTGTAAAGACATTCCTGAGATAGGAACAATGGCATACAACCTGGGAGTCATTCTTAAACCCCTATTGGGAAATAAACACCTCTAAATGGGACACCCCTATGTTCTTTAAATATGTGCCTTGCCTCAAAATCCAAAGAGGAGTTCGAGAAATAAATATCCACACAATATGAGAATCCTTGTTGCATAGAATCTATGTACAACACAGTATTACAGCTATTTAACACAGGCTCATACCCAGATATGCAATGGTGAATATTATGCTGTCAACCAAAGCTTTGGGGTTTCTCTGAAACTTTTGCAAAAACTTTGGCTTTCAGCCACAACCTACTTTTAAACCAACTTCTGAAACCCACTTGCAGATGCTCTCAGCCTTTACCTTGCTTAAGACAGAGTATTACTTGTGACCAAAACATTCGCGATTTGTAAACAGTGCACCCCATAACTTTCATCTTGTATATCACACTTGCCTCATGGGCTTGCCAATTTCCATGCTTATACCCACACGGGGACACACAGCAACTCTATGCTGTATATTTTGTTGGCGTTGTCAGTGATGGCATCAATTATGCCATTTGAGATGTCAACAGTGATGTGATAAGCATGTCTTGAGTGTTGTAATATGTGAGATCATAAGCAGTGCATGGAGGGGCTCAAGTTATATTTAGCTCAGTAAGCTATAACTATTAATTTCAGTGTTTTTGTGTGTATTTTAAATTTCATGTTAGCCTTTGTTTCGTTTTTTAGTGAATTTCTGATTTTATTTTACGATAAGCTAAGATCTTACCTAAGATATCCAACTGTAACATCACTTAACCTATGTTTATATTGTTTGTGCATACATATACACAAACATATACACATGACTTAAACACATGTGCACCATCATATAAAACACAGTGGCAGTCGCCACTCTGTAATTATGGTTCAGCAGCAGTGTCCGTTGGCAAGGCATATTTCGTTTTTCTTATAGCTTTAGACCCCATGGATAGTTTTGCACAAATCGTGACAGTCTACTAACTCGGTTAGCTACGTTTCTGCATGCCACGTTTTGGAAAGATGCTTCCATGGCAAAAAAGTTGAGGGGTGAAAAAGTATGGGTTTTTCCATATTATCTCACCTTCAAATGTTTCCAAATGAACAGGTTTTCACAAAAATAACCTTGGAAGTTGACATTTACTCCGGAAGCATGATTCATTTTGATTTGGTATAAATCTGTTAAGTAGTCTTTGATATGTTCATGTTTAAAGAGGAATGGTGGCTGACATGATATTAAGGGTTAACATGTTTGTATATTGTCATTTGAAAAGCCATTTGTTCATTTTGGCACCCTTTGACAGATTTGCGTGAAAATTGGCAGAAAGTACATTCTAATTACTACTGGTGTTTATAAATGTTTGCATATCCATAAGGGTGGAGGGCAAAAAAGTGTTCATTTGCTAATAAGCTTGGCACTGTGTGATGAATCTGAACAACATTTGCCACAATCTAGGAAGGATTAGTTTTGTGTTGGTATGTCAAGGTTTGTGCCAATCCATTGAATGAGGGCATTGTTAAAGAAGGGGGAAAAAAGTTTTCATTTGATTATAACTTTAGTGTTCTTTGATAATTCTGTGTCAAGTGTGGCAAGGAGATAGTCCGTGATACCCAGTACAGGTGTATTAGGGTTCATGCAGATGTAGTGGAGGGTGCAAAGTTAAAGGGGGAAAAGATAAAAAAATATTTTTTTATTTACTAATAACTTTGGCACAGTTTGATGTACCTGCATCAAATGTGGCTGGAGCTTAGCACGTTTAAACTTCTTCTAGTATTGTTAAGTTTGTGAAGATCCGTTAAGGGAAGGCAGAGTTAAAAAGCGATGGGGGGAACAAAAAAGTTGTAATTTGTTGACAACATTACAAATGGGGGTGGGGTTGCACACTACTCACACACCGGCGGTGACGCCCCTAAGGACTCTGGTCAATGTAGTAACGTGTTCGCGATGCATCATGTTTCGATCTTCTGCTATCTTCGCTGTCTTCGCCATCCCTGGACACGTGTTTCGGGGTATCACCCCTCGTCAGCAGGGATAGGCCGTGTACTGGGGTTACCGATGGCTGCCAATATCTGCCAGGTATAGTACCACTCAGGCGCGTAGGTACGGGATCCCAGGCTCGTCAGCCCACTGCTCACGGGAGCTTTAAAGTTACAAATGGGGGTGGGGTCGCACACTACTCGCACACCGGCGGTGTCGCCCCTAAGGACTCTGGTCAATGTAGTAAAGTGTTCGCGATGCATCATCTTTCGATCTTCTGCTATCTTCGCTGTCTTCGCCAACCCTGGACACGTGTTTCGGGGTATCACCCCTCGTCAGCAGGGATAGGCCGTGTACTGGGGTTGCCGATGGCTGCCAATATCTGCCAGGTATAGTACCACTCAGGCGCGTAGGTGCGGGATCCCAGGCTCGTCAGCCCACTGCTCACGGGAGCTTTAAAGTTACAAATGGGGCTGGGGTCGCACACTACTCACACACCGGCGGTGTCGCCCCTAAGGACTCTGGTCAATGTAGTAAAGTGTTCGCGATGCATCATCTTTCGATCTTCTGCTATCTTCGCTGTCTTCGCCATCCCTGGACACGTGTTTCGGGGTATCACCTTTCGTCAGCAGGGATAGGCCGTGTACTGGGGTTGCCGATGGCTGCCAATATCTGCCAGGTATAGTACCACTCAGGCGCGTAGGTGCGGGATCCCAGGCTCGTCAGCCCATTGTTGACAACATTGCCACTGTGTGACGAATCTGTGCAAAATTTGCCAGGAGCTTGTAGGGTTTGATTTTTGATTGGCATAGGATTTATTTTTTTGCAAATCCAGCGGGGGACGGGGGCAAAGTTAAAGGTCATACAATATATGTTTCAGTTGGTTATAACTGTAGCACTATCCGACGATTCTTCATCAAATGTGATAGGCACGTAGCAAGTTACACCCAGTGCAATGTATTTAAGACTTTGTGCAAATTCATTGGGTGTACGAGTTATAGGGGGTGGGCGGGCTCATTACATTTTTGATTGACGAATAACTTTTGCACCATCTGATGGGTGTGCTTGAAATTTCTTGGACACATTATGTTTAGCTTACTCTTCTCACTTTCAATCACCCATCCGGAGGGAGATTTCTATTGGGGTGAGTGAAACAACTTTCCATCCACTAATAAATTTGGCACTGTTTGATGGATTCATGCAAAATTTGGCACCCGTTTCCTAGGTTTAGTTTACTGTTGGTTAGGGAACGTTTTGAGCGTCTCTAAAGAGGACAAAGGCAAATTGGAGGTCAATTAAAGTTTAATTCACTCATAACGTTGGCACTGTTTAGTTAATCTGCATGCATATTGGCAGCCAGCAAATTATGCCAGGTGCAAGGCCAGGGAAACCCCTGCTGCACATAGCCAAAGGGGGTGAGCACAGGGTCTGGCCGAATGCTGTTCATAGCACAGAATGGGTTCGTGGCAGGGCATTTGCAATGGAGATTGAACATTGAGTTAAAAAAGCTCAATGACATTCACTAGAATAAAAACACAGTTAAAAACTGTGAGTTATGAATCTGTCTCATACTTGGCAGTGGCTGAAATGTGCATGTAATGATTAGCAACACATACCATACCTTGCTCCACCCACCGTGCTCAAAACGCCAATTTGGCATAGGTACAGAAAGAAACAGAAGACTGATGAAGAGCACAACAGGACATTATTGCATATGTACATAGGCACTGCACCAAGACCCATGCAGGGGGCTACCACCAGCCCCTAGCGGTCACACCCCCATAAGTGGGCGACTACTCACAGATACCCCTCCACCCCCCCCCCCACCCCCCCACCACCACCACCACATTCTTCCTTTTTTTTTCTTTTGCTTTCCCTATCGGACAGAGGGCAGCAGGTTTGCCATTTTCTTTATGGTCTTCTAAAACTTTCCTCTTAAGAGTTATGGTAGCGCTCCCTATGTGCTGGTCTTTGCAAGGGCAGACTACAACATATATTATACAGTTACAGGAATAGGTGATGTGTGTGTGTGCGCGTGTGTGTGTGTGCGTAAATGTATATTCACCAGTCATAGTTTTACTGAAGTAACTATAACTCATGCTCCTGCCATGCACAGTGTTGTCATCAATTATGTCATTCAAGATGTTGCATTGATGTTATCAATGATGTCACACAACATGTCGTGAGTGGGTGATGTAATATCTGAGAGTCAGAAGCACTGCATTTAGATGTCCTAAGGTTACTTCATTTAATTATAACTGGTGAATATCAATGGCTTTTTGAATTTAAAATGTAACACTTTAACTTACATTTTCACCTAACTAGAACATCACTTTAATCTTTGTTTTTTCAGTGAATGTCTGAGGTTTTATTTGTATGTAAAGTAAGATTTTATTACAATATCTAAGTAGGCCTAATCTGAGTCCTATGACAAGACACTGATCCCAAAACTCCCATGGCGAAAATATATTTATCGCCATGCACTGCTATTTACTTCACATACTGCATCAATCATAATATGTTCTATGACATCATTGATAACATGACTGCAACATTTGAAATTCTGAAATGGCATCACTGATGACAAAACTGCATGATGAGGGTGCAAGTTATAGTTACTAGAGTAAACTATATCTGGTGAATGCACCGTTTTTTAAGTTTAAGGTATTATGTGGTCACTGAAATCTTCAGCTAACTATGACTTTACTTTTACTTTAAACTTCGTTTTTTTCAGTGAGTGTATATATATAAATTAGGTGGCATTATTAGGTAGATAGAGTGGCCCTTGACCAAGTTGGGAGGCAGTGAAGTAGATGAGGTAGCTGGTAATTATTGAAAGGAGAATAGTTTCATTGCATGCATGCCCAGGGCTGGTTGTCACTTGATGGAAGGAATGTTCCTGGAAACTGCTTAGTAATAATTTTTGGTGCATTATTCAGTTGTCTGATAAGTTTGAAAACGAGAGACCTTGTGGAGCTGGTGCTTTACAGCACTATCAGTGGGGTTGGCCCCTAATGGAAGTGGTTTGGCACGAGCCCTCCCAGGTCTGGATGAGGTTCTGTGGGTAGTCTGACAGCTCAGAAAGTAGCACTAGACCCACTATGAGCAACTGGAGGACAGTCTATTTCGGTGGCATCATCCCCTACCACTCCAAAGGACTGTAATGGCATGTATCCTGATGGGTGCAGCTCAAAGGGTTCCAAATGGGAATAGTGAGTGTGTACCATGCATAGCTAACCATCTAAGGCTGCCAGACCTTTCTGTAGGTAAGAACACCCTGGTAGTCCCTTGAATTTGTCCTATGTGAGTTCTCTCTCACTTGGACTCTGCCACAGGTAAGTTCATAGTCTACACAGTGCGAGACCCAGACCGTAACCCTGGTGGACTAGTCCAGTGCTAGTAATTCTAGTTAGGGTTGAGTCAATCTAATCATCTTCACATTTGACATCCACATGGCAGTGCTCCACATTAGGGCATACTCAGTACGGCATGGATTAACCCACTAGACAAGGGTTTATGATTAGTTGAAAAATGCACTTGATAGCCATGCCTGATACAAAACAAATTGTCAAAGAGGCATAAGGACTAATTCTACCTCTCCAAAGATGTACATCTGGGGAAACCATTGTGATAGATCTAAAGTGAATAATAACCCTGTGAGAGATTATATGGGGGTGGCCCAGATGGTATTCATCCCTCCAAAAAGTCATACCATAATATGGCCCTTCTCTGAACTGCGAATTTCGTCAATATTGTAAGGCTTGGCACGCAGTGAAATTCAAATGGTGATTTGTTGCGGGAAAGAAATTCTCTTGTGCTGTACAAGTCCAGAAAGGTGCAATTATTATTAGGAATGTCATGATGCTTTTACTAAATGACACAGGGGACAAGACTTCATGGAAAAAAACACTCTGTCCGCTAGAACCTGAGCACTGGAGAGTCTATCCTGTTAGGTTACTCGGTCTACCACAACTCTGATCCCATCACCAGGGTAGGTAGCAATGCCGTACCATGGTGTCCTCATCGCACTGAGGAGTAACTATGCGGTAACACATGCTACATATAAATGTATTTTCACTGAAATAATCAAGCACTGAGAAGGCAAATCTGTTTGTTAAATTACAAAATAGAAATACCTGTAAAATACTTCAGTTGGTCGAAGGCAAAAACTAGCAAGCAAAGCGACCATCACTTTCCCACCCATAATAAACAGTCTGCTCATGGCCTCACATACAAAGAAGTGCATTGGGCATGGTCAGAACTGCTTGCCTAACTGACCTCTATTGAAAGGTTTACCTGGGATGTAAGGGCAGGTCCCCGACCCACAGTATAATGGCCATGACCTTGGTTCATAATGAGTCACGTTTGAGTACAGCCCCTGATTTCAAACGTGCCCTGTACATGATCCCCATATCAACATACCAAATTGTGCATGGTCGCTAACTGTGCAATTGCTGCAAAACCTTTTGCCGTGTGGGAGGGCAGTAAAGCTTGAAAACTACTAAACAGATTTACATCAAACGGCACAAAGTGCTTCTTCTCAGTGGAGCTCCATAACCATGAAAAATGTGGTGTGATATCGTCCAGTATTTTAATTTTGTTGCGGAGAGCAAATACTTATATGGGATCTAAAAAGGAGCTACTTTTTTGACTCTCTCACCAGTCCCCCTTTTTTAGATGTTCTCGCTTTGTATGAAAACTGAGATCTGTGTGCCAAGTGTCAAATTCTGTCTGGATTTGCCAAATATCACTAAAGTACTTAGCAACTGAAAAAGAGACATTTCTCTAGTGACTGCAACTTCATTATAAGTACAGATTTGCTATTGCCGTCCCTGCAACATATATAACATTTTAATTTGATACCTGTTAGCAATGATTTTATTGTGCTTGGTTTGTGTTTTTTCGATGTCATTTTCACAAGAAAACTTTAAGTAAAGTTCACCTTAAGGGAATCGTCTTTGATTTGCCAATATTTTTCTGATGATCTTACCGTCTTTTGCCCCACAACAATGTTGCTTATTGCACCCCCTTTAGAGAAAAGGAAAATGGACAGATCCCTTTTACTCTTCTGTATAACGAGTTAGACTCATCTAAATCCACAGTGTTATGAGTCGGACAACCCTGCAGGGAAGCTCTTAACTGCAGGAATTATTTGTAGATATGTGGACCCTCATTGTGTCCCCTGGAAGCAGTAGACACAAGCAGCACCAGATGTTTTATAATATTAGTTTATTTATTATGCACAATCAGCAAACAAACCTTGTGTATCAGAATGATGAAAATTATTATTGTAATCCAGTGGCAGCTGCCATGTACTGAGGGTGGTGGGGTAAGAGGGGTTGCAAAAAAAGAAAAAAAACACTTACCTTCCTACTCTACATCCTCTGCGCTCTGGTCTTCTTCGGCAGGCAGGCAGGCAGGCTCCAACGTGGGTCCAGGAAACTGCACTAACCAATTCTGGTACTGCTCTCACAGCATGAAAGCGGCACTAGGATTGGTTGAAGCAGACTCTCTCAGCGCTCCTAAGAGCACTTGAGGCCTGTGCTTTCTATAACCTAGCTGCCTAAGGACTCTCAGTGGCCACTTAATACATTCTGCAGGGTGGTCCCATCATTTCATGTTACACCACTGGATGTTCATAAAGCATCAGGGAACTATGGATAATTCCAAGATCTATATTATCATCAGACTCATGATAATAGTAGTGCCGCAGAGTATATTTCCCTATTATTTTATGCCAAGCCATGGATTTTCCTAGGAACCTGTATAAAACTCTCAGCCCTACAGTCAGATAATGGCTCTCGAGCATTTCTCCCACACATTCAGTCTTCCTCTCTGGCCAATTTTTTTAGGTTGATTTATACTTTTTTTCGTACGATTCTCTACGGACATGGGCATTTTCTGTTTATTTTTTATTCATGCAACTAATGTCAACCTGTTTGTAAAAATAAATATATATATATATATATATGGAGATCTCTCACACTCTGAGTTATGATCACTATTCAAAGCTTTAGTTTATTAGGGCCTCAACCACATAAGTCTCGAAAGAGTTAGTATGTTCATGTTTTGCATACAATTAGGCCTGGTTTGTATGTAAAATGTATGTGCCTTCAGAAAAGCTCTTCCACTTATGTCAGTCCCTGGGCCACCTTGTATTTGCAGTAGGCGAAGGGAAAGGCAGACAGTCAGAAGACACATTTGTTGTATGCCGCCTAAGAATGATGCACAGTTAGCACACCTCCTGAGACTCTCTTTTGCAGGGGCATTCTCCTGGATCAGGCGGGGCACTGTCTCTTTGCACCTTCCTGTAAAGCGAGGTTTTTGCCTCTCTTGAGATTCAGCTGGTCTGGAGCCAACGGTGATAAGTTATCTCCTGGCTTGAAACTGCTGCCCCCTAGTGCAGGCAAACCTTTGTGCTTACACCAAAGACATTGCTTTTTTTTTAACTCTGCATGGTCACAGTTTGCTCTGCTCATACCCTCATTAATCTAGTATGACCCTATTCCTATACACTATCTTTCACAAAGACCCATTTCTCTTTTCTTCACTTGAAATTCAGCTTTTGAACAATTGCTTTATTTTAGCAAATTTACAAAGGTATAGTTGGTGCTACAATCATAGCATGGGTCTTGTATTTTCCAGCAAAGTACGTCTCAGTATATGAGACTAAACAATATACTAATACAACAAATTTAATTGGCGTGCATCGTTATTGTGAAATCTCCTTGTTAACTATTTAAAATGTGCCTTAACGTTGAAAATGTGAAAATATTACCATTGTGTTATATATATTGTGTGGTATCTTGGGGGTGGCGTCGAAAGAGGTTACGGTACATTTTCAAGGATTTAACAGGCTGGTGTTAATGTGTTTTTTGGGTTTTTTAAAGCATAATTCTCAAGTGCACCTGTTGTCCCTTTCCCATGCAGAATTGATTTGAAAATGTCTGGTGCCCATGGTGGATACAAACTTGATGAAGCGCAAAGCATTCTGAACGAAATGAGGGAGATAAAAAAATCAATCAGTTCTGGTGAGAAGGAGAAACGTGGTCTCATGCAGGTAAACTAATCACAGGTTGATGCTTTATCTCTTAGGGGATGTTCACAGGAGAGAAATGCCGGCCCCTGATGCAGGGTGCCACATACTTCAGGGGCGGCCCCATTCAGGTTCCAGACTACAAATATCTGGGACATATGGTATTCTCAGGGACCCCTTATTGCATTCTGCATGGTGACCCGTCATTTCACGTTACAACACTAGATGTTTGTAGTGGATAGCCCTTTGGTTCTGAAATTAATTCTGTTACTTTATATGAATACCTTCCATATCTTATACATAAATTTAGGACCAAAGACTCTGGTCATTTGGCCTTTCCCATGAAAACCAGTGTCTGAGTTATGCTATAAAACAGAAACAAAATACAAAGAAATATCTAGTCAGTGCAGGGTTTTTCCCACTGATGTTGTGGAGTTGTCTCTAAACTTAGCAAGACTTATGAAGTTCACAGAAGGCGGTAAGGTCTGTGGCAAGGAATCCAACAAAAGTAGGTTTAGAATATCCTCTGCAGGTGATTGTTCCTTTTTGCCCATTTCACATTTCCTTGTTAGGTCTTGTCTATAGACCGCTGTAGCCTATTAATAATGACACCTATTGTCACTACTACAGTAAAATATATACATATAGTGGGCAACCCTCTAATCATTTCCATGATCCTTTGCCTTCCATTTTCTTCAATGATTTTAGAGCTGTCATTCTCTCACTCTGATCCTTGATTATCCATTAATTGCTCTTACAGGGTAGGATTCATGACTGTCTACCCCCTTTGGTTTTTCTACAGTTAGGACAAGTCACACCCATTCCAAAAAAAATTAATGTAGACAAATCTGATCCCCACAATTTCCGTCCAGTCTCTAATATCAGGACTCTAGCTAAACTTCTTGAGAAATGCATACACATACAACTGTGCTATCACATCGAAAAGTTTCAGGTGCATGACCAATACCAATCTGGTTTTAGAACAGGGCATAGTACTGAAACGGCTCTAACCCACATTGTTGATGACGCCGTGAGACTACTTGACCAGAATGATCCATGTCTACTTATCCTTCTTGATCTATCCTCGGCGTTTGACACGGTCAAACACAAAAACCTGATTGATCTTCTGGAAAAAAGATGGGGTTAGCAGTGCCAGTCTTAAATTGGTTTGCCTCGTTCCTACAGAACAGAATGCATAGAATCAAAGTGAACCATTCCCTCGCTTACAGAACAACAGTTTCAATTGGAGTGCCTCAAGGTTCCACACTCTCACCTACACTCTTCAACTTGTTCATGGAACCCCTCACAGAAATCCTGAAACATTCTAACATACAATATCACATGTACGCTGATACGATGCAACTTTATATGAAAATGGCCTCTCTGGAAGACATCAAATCTCTGACCTGTGTTCTTTGAAAACTCAACAATGGTTAACTCACAATAACCTTATGGTTAATACTCTCAAGACCAAATTCCTCCTGATTGCCCCACCCATCCACTCCACACCCATTCAAGTCTGGCTCAAACAGCTTACAGCTCTCAACTGCGATCCGCTTGTTGTTGATTCCACAAGATCTCTAGGCATCACACTTGACAAACACCTGAAAAGGCAAAACCACATCAGTGCAACAACTAAGGGAACCAACCACCATCTCAACAGTCTTAGGAAAATCAAACTGTTCTTGCCTCATGTGGACCTGCAAATTGCAGTCCAGTCCCTAGTTATCTCCTTGGTGAAATATGGATTTGCGACCTTGGCTGGGTTGCCCAAAGCTAGACTGGTCCCCCTTAGGGCCACTCTGAACTCTGCTGCCAGACTCATCATTGGCTCACAAAAACATGGTTGCATCACACCCAACCTAATTCAGCTCAACTGGCTATCGCTCAAAGATTGGATTAGGTTCAAGATTGCCCGCCTGACGCACAAAGCTCTTCATTATAATATCCCCACTTACCTGGCAAAAAAGCTCAAACTTTCTGGTATGAATCAGACCCGAAGAAGATCCAGCACACTTCTGCTGAAACCTCACAAAATGAAAAAGTAAAGAAACCACATCTGTACCTTCTCAGTCTGGCCCCAAGAACTTGAAATGCTCTTCTTCCTGATATCCATTCTAACCCTTTGACCTCCTCATTCAAAAAACAAGTCAAAGGGTTTCTCCTGAATAAACAGCTGCAACAATCGTACTGAAGACAACATAACTAACTTTTATGCCATACAGATAGCAGCGCTATCATTGAGGCATTTTCGGGATGCAACTTATGTTATTCCTACATGTTCCACATGTTTGAGTTTGCTCTTACTGTAACTGGGTTGGTTAACTACAAATGTTTGCTTTTTTAAATGACAAATCGTATCCTTTTTCTACTGTACAGCACTCTGATACCCCTATGGGTCATGTTTGTGCTATATAAAACCTTTCAAATAAATATATAAAATTGGGTTAGCCACATGCACTTCATTGGATGGCTTAGTTGCCTATCTCATTTCCAATCTTCTTATTCAGTGGCTTGCCTCTCTCTAATCATTTTTGGCCAGCAGGGTTTAAAAAAAATAATTGAATCACACCCACCCATCAGTTGCTCTTCTCTGAAGCTCATTCCCTACTGCTCCCAACACTTGACAGCAGTGCCCCCAGTTATGTTATTTTTGTCAATATTTTATATATTTATCCATTTATTTATGGAGGGTCCAGCAGCTGAAATTTAATGACAGCCTATTCCATTCTTTTTTTATTTTTTTAATTACTGCTCCCAGATGGGAGTGCTCCTTCGTTTAAAGGTAACTAGAACAAGTGAACAAAAAACTAAAATGGCACATAGAGCACATCATGCCATATATGCTTGGAAGCATGGTCATGCATTCATGTATGTAATCATGCAGGGTGCATACGTCATGACACAGGTGCATGCACACATTATTGCTCTTCTTTTAACTTTTTTTTACCTATGCATGACAGTTTTGCCAAAGAAGCATTGTTTCCTTTTTTGCATCATTAAGAAAATGGGGTATCATCCAACACAGTCAAAGGACCTGGGTATCAAATGATAAACATGAAAAACGGTCCTAGACCTATATTTTGTATTCAAAACAAATCAATTATTTGAAAAATACTGGTAAATAGGAATTAATCCTAAGCAAAGGAAGAAAAATGTTCTTGTCTATACATATATATATACAAAGCACCCATCAAATGTTCCAAAAGATGTTCTTTGCGAACATCAACATTTATTTGAATATTTACAGTTGCATAAAAATACTTTATACATAAATCAAGAAAAAAGTACTGCCAGGTGCAATAGCAAGGTGCAAGAAAAAGTGCTTGTGAAAAAGGAAAGATTGATGAAAGAATTAGATACTTCACATAAAAAAGTAAGGTACAATTCCTTATAGCCGAAACCTGACCCAAACAATTAAATCAAAAAACACAATTTCTTATTCCAGAGACAGAATACCATGAACAGGGGAGGGCAGGGAATGGATTCAGGTTTTACCAATGGGGGTGGAAGGATGTCGACGTTTCGACCCTGGCGCATTGGTGGGTGGGTTAATACCTCAGCTACAGGTCTTCATCAGGACAAGGACGGACAAGGGAACCTGGGGTAAAACGAATAGATCATCAGATCAAAAGTTCTATATGAATTAAAAAAGTTCAAAAAGCCCAATAAATGGGTAGGGTACATTACCTAAATCGTCAAAAAGGCAGCACTACAGATGGAAGAGCCACCTAAAGATAGACAAGAACAATGGACTTAGTGCCAAGATTAAATATTGGCACTAGACAACTTTGTAGAATGCTCATTTATAATAATGAGAGAAAAAAGGAAGAAGCACTCACCAATCAATGATGTGCTCCACCAGTAAAAGATATCTCCACTGGGTGACCTCAGGTCTATCAATGACTAGGTTTGTCTTGAAAGAAACTCAATTCAAAGAGCTACAATATAAAATGGGTAATATGAGTCCTATGTACATACCACACAAATAATTAGTGCATCAGCAAAAAAGCATTAACGCCAATAGGTCCCCAGTGCTTTTAAGAGGAGAGACCAATTGTCTTTGAAATGCATGTATCGACTCATTTCCTATTCCCTGGGGCTCTGGATACACTGCTTATTTTCAGTTTCAGCAGTATGGGTCCCTTCCATGTGTCCGAGTTATCTGTCAAAGATGATGCAGAGAAAAGTCAATAGTATGACTCTTGTAACTTGCGGTTAGAGATGACTTATCTTGGTTAGGAACGTGGAGACCTCTAATGCGGTCATTACTTGGGCAGGAGAAGAATGATTGCACTCAGAAATTTGCAGAACGTGTAGCTGTGGGGACTGTCTGCCAATACCTACTGAATCTAAAAGTACTCTAGATGCAGATCATAAGTTCTATCATGCAGATTAAAGATTAAACTGTGAGAATCAGGAACTACTACAGCTTTTCTGTTTATGAATAATATCTTCACTGCAGAGAAGTGCTGAAGTGGAGGCTGGAAAATTTGTGAGAATTGGGATGCTGGTAGGAAGGTAATCTCAGCTTGCATACCTTTTCTGTTAAGATGGCACAACCCTAATCCTCCTTAGTGGCATACCTCTCTTCTGCATATTCCACACACAGTGTCCCGTATTTCTGTTTAGCATTCGTTCTGCCATTACTCAGATGTAGGATTTCCATAATTAAATTTTTGGGAAGTCTATCTGGACGGCCAAAACATGAGAGCATACCTTAACACTACAACCGAATCGTTCTGCAGAGGAAGTATATTGCAGTGGCATGGGACAGATGATGGGTGACAGTCAATGATGGGAGAAGAGTGAATAGTGCACATGATTGGGCAGGTTAGGGATTGGGATCATAGGGTGGAGAAGGCACTTCATATCCATGTTTTAATATCCTGTTTTTTGGCTTTTATTACTTGCCTCCTTTTACTTTTTCTTAGCTCCTCATTACATTTATCTCTTGATTGTATAATTTCTTTACATACTCACACTTTCTTTATTCACATTGCCAAGGTGGCATGCCTGTACGTTCCCTCCTCTTTGCCAGTTTCTTTTTACTTAGTAATGCTCCTTTATGCCTTTTTCCCTGGCCTGCTAGTTGTTTAATTTCTTATTTTCCTGGTATAATCTGTGCGACTTTTAATTTGTTTTTCCACTGTGCTTCTTCTCCACTAGCCCAGCCGCTTATGTTTTTTTGGTTCGCCCATTCTTCTAATTTGTTACCTATGTTCTCCTCCCCTCTGCCTGAATGCTAGCATTTTGGAAGGTTTTTAAATTTGACAGAGTGACCGAACCGTGCTACTGAATGTGAGAAAATACAGACCACATACATTAGAGGTAAAGGTAAAATTCCTGCAGAAACAGTAAAATAATTTTATCTTAAGCTTGACATAATGTAGAGGGGGGTCTCAATGATGTAAGATTAAAATAAAAAATAATGGAGCCCTCTACAGACTCAGAGAAGTAATTCCAGGGTTGTGTACATAAGGAGAACAAGTGAAGGGCCTGAAAAATAGTGTCACATATCTCCGCTTTTAATCAACCTTCATTTGTTCAACATACAGAAAAAGGTGCTTTTTCAAAGCTCTCTGACTTTGTTACATGAGTCTTCAAGGTCAAGGCCCATTGTATATCCGAAACATGTGTTCCTACACCGCCTGGCTTGATGATCTGGGTCCACCCCCTAAAGTATCTAAGGAAGTAAGAAACCTTTGAATTACCATGGACTCCAAATTATCAATAAATGCCCAAGTTAACAAGTTAGCCAGATCAAGCTTCATTACTATGAAAACTCTGTGACACATCTTTACCCACCGACGATTGCCACAGGAAGTCCAAGCTACTATCTCGCTTCCATTGTCTAAATTTGATTATGCCAATAGCCTCAACCATGGATCATCTTTAACAACTAAGAAATGACTTCAACGGATTCAGAACTCTGCTGCCAGACTACTCCTATACGTAAAGCCACAAGTCTACATCTCCCCTGCCTTGAAGGCCCTACATTGGTTACCGGTTAGAAAAAGAACCACATTCAAGCTACTTTGTATGAACCACAAAGCGATACATGGAACAGGGCCTCTCTTCATCAGGAAAACAATACCATTTACATTCAACAAAGGAACATCCACTCTAGATTGGCACTTCGCCTCAAAATCCCACCATACAAGAAAAAAAACATAGGTGGCACATCTGTCTCTGTTCAAGCAGCCAAAATATGGAACTCTTTACCCCCAGACATAAGATCTATGGTTAACTATCTTATCTTGAGAAGACTACTCAAGAGTTGGCTCTTCCCCACATAACTACTATTCTCAAACATAAATGTACACCTTATCCCCATGTATACAAGCATTTATTTTGGATTATATGTATGTATCTTGATATGTGTATTCCTTTGTATAAATGTGTATAATAATTGTTTTTAAATATATAGATATTTGTTGGGTCTGCTTAACAAATGTACATACTACCTGTGCTTATAATATTCTGCGTTTAACACCTTGAACGCTATGGGGATTTTTCTCCTGTGCTGGAACTTTGCAGATACCACTATTCATGACGAGCTGGGCTCGTCATCAGCGTAGCAGGAGGCTACTGCATGACGAGCCCAGCTCGTCATGAGCGTGGAAGGGGTTAACATGTAAATAGGTCATTGCATATATGTCATTTTTTGTCATAACTATGTCCAGTTGCTTCACTATTTAAATATTAAAAGGAAAAAAATATAAAATCAAATAAACTAGCTTAAAGTACAGCAAACCTTGAAATGCTGAGTTGATTAAATATAGCTCCAATCTGGATATTACCTTCCTTCTACATACATTCCTTCTATTCACTTATTTATCCTTATATTTATTGCTCTACTCCTCATTCAGTACCTCCTATGCGCTACTCTATATCTCACTTTATACCTCTCAATATATCCTCTACATATTTACCTTCCATGCACTTATCTATCTTTACATTTATGACTTTACTCCTAATTCAGCATCTTCAATGCTCTACCCCATTTCCCACCCCATACCTCTCTCAATATATCCTCTACCTCCCCTCTCTGCGTCCCAACCCCCATTCTACTGCTATGAATGATAAAATAACCCTTTCAAGACTCTTCCCTCCTATACTGCCCCTTGCGTCATCTTAAACCTCTTTTACTATTCAGGTCTCCCAAATATGCCTTTCTAAACCCTTCCCTCGTGTATTCCTTCTAGACTCATCCAATACTTCATCTTTCTAGAGACCCCCCCCTCTATCTCTCTTTACTCATACCAAGCCTCCTCCTGCTGCTATGATCTCCAAATAAACACTTTCTATGCATTTTTCTTTTGTATCCTCCACTATCCTTTTCAATCCAACTAGCAGACTCGCATTTCCACCGCTCAAATTAATTTCCTATTTCCCTATACTTAATCACCACTAATCCTTTTTGGGTTCCGAAGTAGTGTACTACTTGCCAAAAAGCGCTTTGACACCTCGTCTGGGGTAGTAAGCACTATATAAATGAAATTACAATACTATACGATAGAACTCTATCGCTTTTTTTAATGTATAAGTTCATTTTATCACATCATGTGGTTTAGTGTCATCTTTGTTATTGTAAGAAAAAATGTCTGCTATGTGCCCGATCCCCTGTGACAACTTTGTGAGCATATTGAAGCACCTAAGATATCTCCATGTGAGCATTTTGCGGCACCTAAAATATCTCCATAAATACCTCCTGCAGTGTTTCTTTCGTGAAAAAAACAAAACCAGTATGTATCGACATTAATGACGTACTGATGAAGCTGACAGCTACTTTAGTTTTTGCAGCTTTGAATGAAACTGCCCACCATTGCTAGAAGAAACCGTGTTTGTAGATGAAGAGATGTGTATTTTTTGGGTTTCATAGTGAAAATAATATATGAACTGTGCAAAAACCTAGTGCAGTCTATAACTTATTATATGCTGCTCCATTCATGTTGTTTAGAAGAAAAAGATTTATTTGAACACTGCTAACATACTATATAATCCCAAACAGAGTCTTGCCAAGTTGAAGAATGACTTCCATATTGACAAAGGATCTCAGTCGGATCTCTGGGCCAGCAACACTTCCTTGGCAAGTTCCAACCTTTCCTTATCAAGACAGTACCTGGATGTGAGCTCCCAAACTGACGGTTTAGGAAATGTGAGTATTTATAAATAATTCTTCTCGGATATGGGAAGAGCATTGAAGTGTGCCAATGTTAAAGGAATTCTTAATCATTAACATAATTCCTAATTTATTTTCAAAATAACCAATTTCAGTCTCCCACTCCAAGGTAAGGGAATTGGGAACGGCACAGCAGTCAGAAGATTTCACTTCCGTGCTTAGTTTTCCCCGAAAACCAGAGAAACAAAAGGCTGACGCATTTCGGCTTTTACACTTTATGTCCCAGTTGAAGGCAAATGTCTATACAACATTTTTAAAGTGTTCTTAATCCCATTAGTCTGTCATTGCTTTTTACACCCAAAAAAAACGAGAACGTATTACAATCAGTTTTGCTGTAAACTGTCACATTGAATATATGTATTTAGAAAACATATTAAGAAAAATATATATTCAAATTATCCTCATACTAAAATGTTCCCAGATGTTTTTTTCTGTTTGAAAACATCCGTAAAGTACCATAAGATAAGGACTATATGAATATACTAAAATTGACAATGTGACAGTTGACATAACATCAGCCAGTCCTAATCATCATATGCAATCATTGTTAACTTCTTCATATTATATATGTAATGCGCCGGGTGTAACTTTTACTCATGCGTTATACGTTTTTAATGTAAATGTTTAAGTCTTGATGAGTTTAATTTGCTGTGCTACGAGACATTAGTAGATAATTGACAAAACGCATCTTGCAGTCATCATTTGCAGCTTTAGTGTGTTTTTTACTAGGAACCCAGTGTTGAAAACTAGTTATAATTTCTAATCCGATAATTTCAAAAGTATGCTGGAAAGTAAAAAGAAAGAGGAATTAGTGACAATGCTACATCTAAGCTTGATAGATTAGTAATGCCTTTTCACAAGAACGAAAGACTATTGACTAATTGAGTTTTTAACTGTTCACTGAACCTCTTGCATTTCATAGAACGTCAGGCTCAGCGAGTGCAGGATCACAGCTCCTTGGTCTCTAAATGTTCAGTATGTTTCTGCTGGGTCTTGTAATGGCCAGGGTCCACTAGACCAAAGGATGCTGCCTGATGCTTAGTGGTTCATTTGTTACCTGAGCCCAGTCTCAGTAGACAGTGTAAATTATACAGAGTTCTTTGAACTCATTTTCTGGTTGATAGATAGCCAGCAGAACTACATGAAAGCTGTTGTAAAATGTTATACAAGTTTTGTGAGAAAAAAAACTTCTGATTTCTCATTAACTGCAGATTTGTTTTTATTTGTTGGAGAACACTTAGATGTAGTATTCCAAATTCGGACCATGTCTTTGAGTAGATGCATGTCACCTGGTGAACTGACGCTGCTTTGTTCCCCTTCTTGCCTTTGAAAGGCTGGTGCAATTCTTCACAGATTAGTACCTATAAACCCGCCTATTTTGATAAGATGTTTCATAGTCTTGTGGATGGGAGTGGTCTCAAAGGACTTCTTCCCGGTTACTGCAGTTTACTTTGCAAACAACGCTTTTTTCATGGCCATCCCATACTCCGTTCTGTGTTGGGGATGTACCTGGACACTGTTGTAATATTTCCCGAGCTAAACCATTTTTTATGGAAGGACTGCTACTAAAACTCATTAACAATGGAGGTGGTACCGACCGGTTAGTTTATTATCTCCCTTACAGGAAGCTGCAGCCAGAAGGGTATTTATGAAGGGGATTGCTTAAGACTTGCAAGCTTTATGTACATAGTACAGTGCTGCTTCGTAGAGGGGTGTAGTCTCTCTATAGTGCAGCTGTTGGACTGAGCCCTTTCTGCAGGGGTCACCCCAAATTTTTGCTTTCCTTTGCTGAACCTGTTTTTGTTTGCTTTTAGGACTCTGTGCATTTTACTCCTGGTAATCAGTGGTAAAGTGTTTGCACTCCTTCCTAAACATCCAAAAAGTGGCCTACAACTGATTGATACATTTAATTTACTTTTACTTCCCTAGTAAATGGTACTACATGTGCTCAGGGCCAGTAAATTAAATGCCTCTCATTGTGCCACCCACTAAAGTAACCCTGTAAAACATACCTCAGGCCTGCCGCTACAGCCTGCAGTGCAGTTTAACCTGCCATTTCGAACTGACAAAATTAACCTTTTGCCAGGCGTAAACCTTCAGTTTTAATATTTAAAAGTCACCCCCAAGTAGGACTTAAAAGCTCAAAGGGCAGAGAGGGTGCATGGGTTTTAAAAAGTAGAACATGTGTACTTACATTTTACATGTCCTGACAGAGAAAACCCCTAAAGTCGTTTTTCACTGTAGGAAGGTTATCCTGATGACACAGGGGTTACCTTATTGCACTTAATAAGTGGTCACTTCAGTTTAGGAACAAATAGAGATATGCTTCTTCCACTCATTTGAATGGTAGTTTAATGTTTCCTGGTAATTGCAAAGTCTGATTTTAAGTTAATAGTCTGAAGATGCCACTTCTAGAAAGTTTCCATTTTTCGGACTAGCCCAAACTTGCCTTTCTGCCTGTGTCCAGGGTCACAGAACTGTGAATGGCTCTTCTGTTGTGTGTTGTGTATTCCTTCTAGACATAAGGACAAAGGGGCCTTGGGTGTGGAGTATGGGGTTCCTCTCCTGAGCAGGATGTCCTGAGAGGTTGTACACCGCCTTCCTGAACTTCAAAGGGTAGCCTGAGGGCTGTGCCCACACCCATCCTTACCTCTGAGGCTATCTGTCCTGCCACTGACTAATGCAGCTCACTCTTAGGCCTACCTGCCCTTTGTTGCCCTAAACAGTTTCAACCCCAACCCAGGAATGGGGTAAGGTTAGATATAGGTTGCATTCTCACCCAGAGGCTGTCACTGGGTATCAGAAAAGCACATTAAGAACCTCTCTTCAGAACACTCCTGGTCCTGTTGAAGATTCAGAGAAAGGACTTTCCTGCTGTCTGAAAAAGGAAGACGACCGGCTTACCTTGGACCCAGGATCCCCAGAAGTGACTCCAACTGTCAGTTGGCTGACATCCTGTTTGAGCAACAGGGACTCAACATGCTTGCAGAGGCCTCCCTGCAACTGTCCAGGTGACCAACACCACCAGGAGCTTCCTGGCACCTGAGGCTGGTCTCTGCTGCAATGTGTCCTGATCCCCGAGATGTGCCCCCCAGGTCATGGACATGTGGGTGGTATCAGAGTGTACTCCTCCTTCAAAAACTAGCTCCAGATGAAAATCCAGATGGTTTGGGACTCTTCGCCACAGTGATCGGGCTTCTTATGTCAGCAACAGTCACTGAGTCGCCCTTCAATGCAAAGCTCTGACAGTGACTTGCCCTTCATGCCGAACGATGACAGCCCACATCTCCCACCAACGTGAAGCTTCAGCGATGATTGCTTCTCGCACCAGCAACAAACACATCTCCGCCAATGCAAAGCTCCAGTTGAGCCTTCTCGCGAGGACAGGGACTCAAAGAAGGTGAACTCTTTACCGGGACAAACCTTGTCACTGTATTCGAACCGCTCGCCATGGCGATTGGCCTAAACTTGTGACTTTGACCAGCTCCAGCGTGACCAGAGACCCGCAAGTGGCACTTTGTGCTTTCTGGTTCTATTTTCAGCTAGAAATGTAAAAATTCATAACTCTAGGTCTACTAATAGGATTTTTTAATTTTTATTTATGCTTAATATTATGTAGTTTTCTGAATTGGTTTGGTATTTTTTTTGTGGTGTGTTTTCACTATTTGAATTCGGCTTAAATACTTTACACATTGCTTTTAAGTTAAGCCTGACTGCTTTTGTGCCCAGCTACCGGATGGTTACACACAGTGTTTTTTACTGACTTTTGTGGTTCACCCTGACAAAGGTTGTGTTTATTATTTGAGGGGGAATTCCATCCATCTCAACTAATAACCCAGTTACTTACAGCAGTGCACTGCTATGTAACAGAGCTTTCTTCCTTATGCTTTTTGTTCCTTCATTAATACACCTTTAGACCCTGCCTTTGGTGTCCTGATGTGCGCCCGGTGAAGACATTGTTTATGCTGTAGTCTGTCATTGTCTGCTCTCGGTTCACATTGTCAAATTGTGTATTTTGTTGACCTATTTTTCATCCTCTTCCCTGTTGTTATGTAATGTCATATCACGTGAAGCTCTTCTTTTTCACTGGATTTAAGCGCAGTTACCATTGATACTTTTCTTTTCTGTTCCAGTTTGTTACCAGCAGTAATAATCAGCTGGCTGAGAAAGTCAGATTACGCCTTCGGTACGAGGAAGCAAAAAGAAGGTAATTTGTGCTTTTACAACACTTGACGTCTCTCTTGTTTATCGTTAATCAAGCATTTTAACATCTGATATGTTTAGATAAAAATGCACCACCATCGGATTTACAAAAGAACTCTTTGTGTTGGTCTCACCCACTGTTTGGCATTGATTGGGCTGTTGCTTTTACTACTTGCTGTGGAAGTAGAAATGAAGGTTAGTTTTGCCTCGTGGCTGCCCCTGCATGGACCAGTTTTGGAAAACCGAGACCTGCTCGGAGTGGGTGGAATTAAGCTGCAAGCATATGTCTGACCAATGTGTCCCAGGAAACGTCTGCATACACATGGTTGTTATATCATTTTAATATTAGTATAGTTATAATACATGGGGAGCCTGCAATCCCTGTATAAAAACCTGTCTCTAATTTCTTTATGATCAGCTTCTTGTAACACACCCAGTTGCATAACGACCTCAGAAGTAAACTATAATGACTTATTACAGTCGAGTTCACAATACCTTCACCAGTGGCAGCAGCTGAGGGGAAAGGCAGGTCGGGTCACAGAGCATAATTAAAAGCAGTATTAAAAGGACAAAAAACTTGCCTTTTCTTCTGCTGGTTTTTCAAGCTGTACATTGACAAAAAGAAAGGCGATGCTTATGGCAACATGTTTATTGTGTGCACTCCTAGAGAATTTGGAATCTTTATGCATGTTTCCCCTGCGTTTTTTTTTTTAAAGCTAGCCTGTATTATAATGCTAATAATCTATTTTTCCAATAAGCATCTAACAGCTTTTTGATGTGTTTAATTTTGTACTATAGATCTTATTTTTATTCTTATTGTTTACAAACATGCGCTCTCTTTCATATCAAAGAGCTACGCACCAAGGATTTAAGTGGTTTGTGGGAAAGGTGAAGGTGTGACCATGTAGAATAAAGTGCCCCCTACTATACTAGATAAGGATATTGCAGTTCACCTTGGAATTCCACAGCCTTATAAAGAAACTCAACCTTCAGCCTTTTTCCTCTGTATGGTCATGAATCTCCTCTGTAACTTGCTATATCCTTATAATGTATGGCAAGGTTTTTTTTTAGCCCACATATATATTTTCTAATAGGTTTTACATAGTAGTAACTGTAAAAAACTTGGCAATAGCTATATCTACTTGCATAGCAATATTGCATTATAAGTGACAACCACTGGTATTCGCACATTTTGTTTTTGATATTCTGTGAATTAAATTTCTTCTGATTTCACTTGGCTTTCTGTGCTCACTGTAAGCTGAGAAGGTGAATACTTGACAGAATTGTTCCGGACATGTTGGGTCTGGCATGCTAGTCGCATTCACTGCTTCGTTTTTTGGCAGCTTATTCTTTGAAAAATATTTTTATTTTCTTGCTTCTTCTTTAAAACTTAATTTAAATTTCCCTTATTATAGTCCTAGATGGGGTCTTTAAGTTTGCAAATTATTTGATAACATTGATGTCAGTTCACTGAAATACTGTGTCAGGTGTGATGTCATGCACCCTTTGCCCCATCTGATGACGTCACAGAGCGTGGCCCAATTTTCTACCCATAAACCTTCAGCAGCCTTCTTTTCCAGTTGAAAGGTTAGCGATTGGGATCTTTTTTGAATCTTTAGAAAGTTAAAGACTTGTTATTTTCTGTTCCTCCTACTGCTGCCTTTGTGAACCCTGAGACTACGAATAGCAACTGCTACCCATAGCAACTTCTTACTGACATCTATGGCTAATGCTATGTGTGACCTAACCAGTTTATATTAATTATATGTGCCTCCAAAGGATTGCTTTTATCAAGATACAACTCTCCAAGCTGGACAGTGAAGCCTGGCCTGGGGTGCTGGATTCAGAGAGGGACAGACTGATATTGATAAATGAAAAGGAGGAGCTCTTGAAGGAAATGCGCTTTATTAGCCCGAAGAAATGGACACAGACTCAAGTGGAAAGGCTACAGGAGGAGAAGAAACGGCTAGAGGAAGACCTTCAGACAGCTAGAGACACACAAAGCAAAGCACTAACTGAAAGGTAAGTGGCACATGCTGTGATACTTTTCTTTTAATTGGTTATTGGCTTTTCTTTTTTAAGGTTTCCTTAGTCGCTCTGTCCAGTGAATTTTTATGAGCCTTTTTTCAGAGAATGCAGTGTTATTGATATTCTTTTACTAAGAAAGAATCGCCGTTTAGGTTAGGACAGCGTTGGTCTTTTTCTCTTGCAAAACCTTTACTCCGTAAACTAGCAGGTTGACACAGGAGGGAAACAAAAATGCAATTTACCAGGTGACATTGCAAATCCTAGATAGCTTTGGTGATGGGTGTTCGGCCAGTCAGTGGTTCATTTTTTCTGTCCGTTTATCAATTGTTTCTTATTGCCTCTAAGGTTCATAATTGTATTTGAAGATTATTTCTGAATTTCTGAATCTCTTTCTACCCTAACACCCAAATGGCTTGGCGACTTGTCAGCCACTGTAATGGAAAGTGTAATGGGCACCTGATGTGTTTTCTGTCATTGTACATATTAAAGATGTGCCCCAATTCATTTTAAGTTATTATAAAAACAGTGGTCCTGGGCTTAAGGAGTGTTTTTCAACGAATTCAATATAGACTACAATGAGTACTATAGGTTTGCTTTCCAATGTCCAGCCGGACAAGGAGCATTTATTTGAGCAATTGTAAACAAAATATGAAAGAATGAAAGAACACAAATAAAGGGTGACAAGCCTGTACCAAATGTGAGCGAAAGAAAAGGTTGGAGAAAAAGGGTGAAAACAAAGCAAAATTTTCAGGCAATAATGGTGGAGCAAAACGTGGCTTGCATCTTAATACATAATATCGCAAGCTCAAAAACGTCAGTGACTACAACATATAGACACAATGGTACAATTGTAGCACTGTTTAAAGCAGTCGACGGCGTTTCGATCCCATGCTCCTATAATAGCGGGATCATCATCAGGACTAACGGTAATTGCCTGGTTGTTTTGTGCCTTCAAGCAGTGGGATACCACGCTTGGGCGTCCGCGCTGTGTGGTACAAGGGGGGATTTTTTGGGGGTTCAGGTTCCTCCTCCTTAGGTTGCGGGCAGGTGCCCCGTGGGGATGAAGAGTGGGAAATCGGTCCAGCTTCTGATGATTGTGATGATTGGCACTTGGCTTCAGATTCCAACGTGTGCTCAAAGGAGTCTCAAGGGAGAAGCCGACTCAGTGGTCAGTCTTCCGGGTTCGGCGCAGTGGCAGGAATCATTGTAGTCTATATTGAATTTGTTGAAAAACACTCCTTAAGCCCAGGACCACTGTTTTTATAATAGGTTACTACCCAAGTTCCGAAGCGATCATTACGGGTCCCCTTGTTTGTTTAACCAATTCATTTTAAGGCCAGGTTGTTTGCCATAATTCCATGCATTATTGGGATAAGTTGTCTGCCGGGTCTACAATGTATAGACAAATCTCGTCAGTATGTAAGAAAACAGCTATACATCGCCCTATGAACCTTAATCGTCTGCATGAGTGGTGTTTTCCATTCATGCATGTCAGTGGTTCCATTGCTAATATGTATAAAGCCCTTTTTGTGAGCCCCTGGTTATGCTGAACTATAGTTGACGATTGATCTTCATTTTGGGTTTCAGAAACCCTCCTCAGGCAGCAACCACAATTCTTCTCAGGGCGAAGACATAAGCAAACCCTAAATTAGCCTGTGCCCAACCCTCGGGTAGCTTGGCACAGAGCAATCAGGCTTAACTCAGAGGCAATGTGTAAAGTATTTGTGCAACACTTCAAACAGTAACACAGTGAAAACAAACCACAAAAGGACCCCACACCAGTTTAGAAAAATAGCCATTATTTAATAAATAAAACAAGACCAAAATAAAAATACAATCAATAGAACCAGAAGTATTCAATTTTAAAGATTATAGTAAAAATAACACCAAATGGCATAAAGTGCCAAATGTGGATATCTGGTCTTGCTAGACCTGGTCAAAGCCACAAGTTCAGGCCGACTGCGATGGAATGCATGCCAGCTACAGGGACACAGTTAGGCCCACTGAACAGAGTACTTGAAATCCTGGTTTGCTGAGCAGTGCGCGGATCAGCGTTGAAGATGCGTTACATAGCCAAAGTTATGCGTTGGTTCCGAGATGCAGCAAGCATGTGGTGTGAGGTACTGCTCCATCTTCATTGAAGATCCCTTCGATGAAGGCTTGCGATGTGAACTGCGGAGTCAAAGATGTGTCGAGGAGTTGGTGTGATGTGTCAGTTCCGAGTAGCTACAAGGCTGCGATGTGAAATCCAGTGTCGTCCTTCAGGAGCAAAGCAATCCTTTTTCCTGGCATGTACAGGTCCAGATGTGTGCGAGGAGTTGGTGTCTGTGGTCCAATAGTGATACAAACTTGTGCCTTTGAAGTGGGGGAGAAGCTTCTAGATGTTTCCCTTTGAAGTCCCCAGGCATCATGTTTTCCCTGCTCTGGCTACAGACTAACTACAGGAGATATGCAGCCCTTTCTGTGGAGTCTGGACACAGCCTAATCAGCTCTAAGTGGGGCTGTATCCAGCTCCTCCCTACCATCCTGCCAATGATGGCCTATCCAGGCACACCTAAGCTCCCTATTGTGTGAGGCTGTCTACAAGGAATACACAAACCCCAACTGTCAACTACACTTAGTCATGTGACCTAGAGACAGGCTACAGGCACTAAATTGCTATGGCAGGAAAATGGAAACTTTCTAAAAGTGGCATTTTCAAAACTGTAATAAAAAAATTGACTTCACCATACTTTAGGATTTTTCGTTCAATCCCAAAGACACCAAACATGCAATGGTTACCTGTTCCTCTTCGGAAATTACAGCTTATTAAATGTAATAAGGTAACTCCAATTTTAGTCTATGGGAAAGCTAGGCCTTGCAGTTGGGAGGAACACACTTAGGAGTTTTTTACTACCTGGACATGTAAAACTTAAAAGTACACATCCAACTTTTTAAATACACTGCACCCTGCCATCTGGGCTGGCCAGGGCCTATCCTAGGAGTGATTTATATGTATTAAAAATGAAGGTTTGGGTCTGGCAAACAGTTTATTTTGCCAGGTCGAAATGGCAGTTTAAAAATGCACACACAAGCTGCAGTGGGTGGCCTGAGATGTTAAAAGGGCTACTTAAGTGGATGGCACAATGAGTGCTGCGTGCCTACAAGCAGCATTTAATTTATAGGCCCTGAGCACAGGTAGTGCCACTTTTCTAGGGACTTACAAGAAAATTCAATATGCTAGTTGGGGGCATAAGCCAATGTTACCATGTTTTTAGGAATGAGCACATGCACTTTAGCACAGGTTAGAAGTGGTAAAGTGTGCAGAATCCTAAGACCACCAAAAACGAGATCAGCAAAAATTGAGGAGAAAGGCAAAATATTTAGGGGAAGACCACCCTAAGGCTGACAGGTCTAACAGATATCTTTATATTCTTTGTGAACTGCTATTGTTAGCCCCTATAGTCCGGGGGCTTTTCCGCTGAACATTTCTATAATTGATTGAATAACATCCATTGAGGTTATCAACTGCCCTAATATTTGCCTTTCCTTGTCTTCCAGCCTCAGCATTATTCTTTTTCCCAAATACCCCCTTATTTCAGTCTCTTCATATTCGCCGTGTGTTGTGTATAATTTCTCATAGCACTCTTGAAATGTTTGAGATGCCTTAAATATGAAGTCATTTATTTGTATCCCAATCATGGCTACACTTTGCAAGGCCTAGGATTTCTTCAGCATATTTGTCAGAGGTATGCCAGGTATTTCATCCTCTGTCGCCATCCACTGCATGTTTTCAGAGAAACTTTACCTCTCTGCTTGCCCCTTCATGAAACTCCAGTGTTTTCTACTTCATGGAAGTGTATTTCTAGCGTGTTCTATCTACTTCAAATTGACTTAAGGGTTCCTAACTGTTTTACATTTTCTCCTTGCATAAGCTCTATAGTTTGTTTATTGAACCTTCATAGTTTTGAAGTAAGTTGTAATTTCTTCACGGATTTCTGCTCAAAGTATTGCATCTAACAAGGCTTTGACGTAGTACGAGTTGTGTCTGGGTGGGGATCTCCAACACTAGGAGCACAGGTTAATGATCCAAGAGCGTGCGTGATAAGTGCTCGCAGTTATTAATCATGTGATGTGTGCAAACCAATAGTCGATTTGTAAGTGTACTACGCGAATGAATGGGTAGAATATGTATTCTTTTCATGTATGATTTATTGGTCTCAAGATAGCTATTAAACTTTCTATTTCCATTGCATGTAAAATAGCTTTAGATGAGGAGAAAAACTCTAAGGGGGGGTTTCTGATCTGTCTAATTCTATATCTAGTATAGAGTTTATCTCCCTCCCTAAATCATTGATTGTGTAATAGCTATATTATACAAGAGATGTAGATTATTGATGAATTGTTTGTGTGCCACCCTTCATGAATATGTATTGTATGAGGCATAATGACATGTTCCCCTTAGTCAGGGTGTTCTGGGCTTCTCATGTGGAGATGCCAGATGTGTCTCCTGAAGAAATGTAATGTCTGTTTTGTGCTGTTTAAGGTAAGTTGCTATTCCCCCTAACCTTTCGGGCATCAAAGCGGCCCCTTATGTCCCACATACGAAGTCGTAGGTTTAGACTTCTTTTACTTTCATATCTAGGTAGCACCATATTTTAACTTGGTCAAATACAATTGGCGAGGTTAAGAATCTCATGCTCACCCTTTGTGTGTGATATTTCCTCCCTTGTTACCGCTGTCTTGTAAACCCTTTCCTCCCTCCACCCACACTGCCTACCTCAGCTTGCAGTAATTATCCTCCTACTGCCCATTCATTTAAATGCCAACTAAAGATCAGCAATAGCTGATATTGTGGCATCTGCCGGTAGGGGGGTCAGGGAGTCAGCACTTCTCCCCATCCTGTGACGGTGGCTAGTGCCACCTATTGTGTGATTGGTATAACCACCCGCTCGCTATCTGATCATGCCTTTGCTGCCATTTTCCTATGTGACATTTTTGATGTTCCCAGTATCAATGGATAGTTTTAAACTTATTTACCATAATGATCATTTTTTGCAGCTCTACTTACTTTCAGGAGCCTGCCTCCTAATTCATTTACCTTAACAGTCTATTCTGACTTTATAACTTGACATTTAGTTAATCAGTTCGGTAATTTGGTGGCTTGCTGGTGCTATTCACTTCTTTTGCTGCATGGCAGCTGAACTAAAGGCATTTATCTTGGTGCTGTGATGATGTCCCCATTCAGACTGTCTTCATATATTCATTTCTTACGTCTGTTGTCTAGTTCTTTCATTTCAAAACCTAAGATCTTTTTGTTATTGAGTGTAGCCTATTATCCAACACCATGCTAGTTTGAACCTTTCACTGCATCTGTCATAGCAATGTCTGCTACTTGACTTGCTATATCATGGTCTTTTACAACCGTTTTGAGAAATAAGGGCCAGATTTCATTACCTTTTATTCAAAGGGTTTTCCGATGTTTCAATAAAACTTTAAGAACTCCTAAAATGGGAATTAAGTGGATAACAATTCTTTATTTGGAAGGGGTGTGTTTTAGGTGTCTCTTCCAAACACAGAATCAGTACAATATGTATCAATAGTTTCAAAAGTCAGTAATCCTCAAGTTGGGGTGGTAAATAATTTGTAAAAGTCAAAGAACCACTGCCCTTCTGCTGTCAGAGAAGCTTTTAAAAAAATATTTATTTTTTAAGTACCTTCATTTAAATGCAATTCCACAAATAGTGGTCTGCTGGACTTTGCAAGCAACCATCCCTTGGATTGGTTACAATCGGAGTGAGTCGCAATTCGCAACATAATTAAATAGGTCGGATTGAGACCCACTCCAATTCAGAACGTTACAACCTCACCCGTTAAGTACAAAGGCCTGTTCGCATATTTGTCATAAAAATACTGACTCAAATCACGACTAAGCTACCAATATAATGATGCATCCCTAAATTTACACTCCGCCGGTCAGGGAGGATATGTTCTTTGGTTCTAAGGGATTCATGCTAAAGAAACAATTGATGGCCGGAATGCTGAACAATGTCATACTCACCCAAGTACAGAAATCTGGGCCTAAATCCATTGTTTTATTTGCTCGCCATGCCATTCCAGTTTGGACCCAGCCATTTGCAAATCAGTCTTGACCCTGCTCCCCATGAGTACGGTCCAATACAAACTGCCAGACCAGGCCCTCCCTGTACTGGCAAAAAGCATCCTCAGACCTGTTTTGGGGTATTACATCTCATCAGCCAGGCTAGCTAGACTCCAGTGGCATGGAGAGCACAGTACCCACGTCTGGGCATACCTGTACCACTCGGGGTGACAAATGCAAAAAGATTCGTAGGCAAGCAGGATATATTACGTTGCATGTAAGGCCCATCCTTTCAATTTTTTCTTGATTCTTGCAGAAGGTAGGTGGGCCTCCTGCACCACTATCATAAAGTTTGGATAAAACTACATCAAAAACCCCAGGTACTGTATCTCTCTTGTTTTACGTGCAAGTCTAAACACTGCATCTCTGAATTTATAGTTGACTATGCGAGCAGTTTTTGGCCTTCAATGGGAGATGGGTACAGGCCTCTGGGCCAACTATCAATGCGTTCTTTCCCTAATGAATGAATTCACTGTCAAATAGTTTGGTGAGCATGTTTTCAACAAAAGTCTCCATTGTATCTGTGTTTGCTGGCACTGGCACTCTCAACTTGTTTCTATGAGGCCTCACCTTCAAGTTGTCCTTCTTGACTCTTGAGATCTCCAATGTTTTCCTTATTCACGTGATGATCTTGTTGTGGACCATTTAGTTATATTTTGTGTCTAAATCTCTCCATCCAGCTTGGTTTAGTCTGGATACTTGGTTTCCCAGACACTTAAACAAGTGGTTGGCTCTCGTAGGTTAGTGTGTCAATTTTTCCATCTGCTCTGCACAGATTGCTGTTCATTTCCCTCTATCTTGCTCTGACATCTGCCAGCGTCTCATTAATGGTATCTGTTGAATTATCTTGCTGGAGACAGATTTATTTTGCCACTGTTTGTTCTGTCCAGTTGCATTGAAATAATATATTCGATTGTCTTTGAATTGTCTTACCCCATTGTGATCGACTATTCCCCTATCACACTCTGAGGCTGTTGTGGTTCAGCAACTTTTTCCTTATCTTTACTTGCCTGTGTCTAAGTGCCAGCTCATACTCAACATATTTATTCTAGTGACTATCTATTGGTGATGTAGTGCGCCCTTAACTTGATTTTATGATGCACATATTATGCAGATTAGAGATTACTGGTGCTTCCTACTGCATATATTAGTCCCTTTTAGCTTTTTCGGGTTGATCTGCTGTTAGTTATTTACAGGGTGGCTCTGGAAAACAGGACACCACTTGTGGAATAGTGATGCTGCCCACTTTTAGTAATTTTCTCCACTGGATTGTCCCGCTTTGCATCTCAAGTGTGTTACGCTGTCCCTCTCTGTGCTTCAGTAGAGTTAGTGATGCTATTAACTCTGCAATACAGCACCTGTGTCCCTTGTATCTGCTGTTGGCAGTCTGTAGCTAGAAGTTCTTTTTTGCACTAAATTGCCCCTTGCACTGGTGAACTGCAACATCCGCTCTGCACATTTAGGACCTGATTACAGCTTTAGCGGTGCAGCACCGGGTCTGCTCCGCCACCGACGCGACAAAGCCATGGTTGGGCCCACTGCTAGATTAGGAGTTTCCTCCTGTTTGGCAGGTATTTTTTGGGCTTTCCCACGTCCCTCTAAAAATGGGAACTGCGATGGAAATGCCAAAAAGAGTTCCTGCACTGCATGGAAAAAGTACCCCAAAGCGCAGAGGCACATGTGGGCCTTGGGGGGCCCCCTTTGTTTCCTCTTTACAGAATTTTTATGGCGGTGGAACTGCGATGAAAACCATGGTGGTCCCAGCCAAGCATATTGATGCTTCCTAACCGCTGTAACCGACAAGCGGCTGCAGTGGGGCAATAGCAGTCCAACCACCCTAATCGTAATAGGGCGGTCGGGAGACCGCCGCCACCATGGATCACCAGACTTTTAGTTGAGCCCTTACTGTTCAAGTCTGTACTCGCAGTTTTCGGCTCTACTTCATCTATGCTGTGTGTGTACTCCCATTTGACTTTATACTTTTAATACTGTATCACATAATTTTCATTTTACTTCCTGGGGTGTCCAAAAACAATTCTCTATTTCTGGATAAAAGTAGTGTTAATGAACTCCCCGAAGCTCAACCCCATACAGTAATGTTGCTATTGCTTTTCCCTGTAAGCTAGTATGACTGAACTCACAAAGTCTTCACCAAGCTTACTTTTGCATCTTTGCAGTGCAGCTACTTTCTGGTTCAGGACGCTCTTTGCTTTGACTTTTTGTTGGGACCATTTCAAACCATACTCCAAACTGACACTTAGGTAATTGAAACTGTCAACTTTCCCAAATGGGATTCATTTTGTAGAGAAGGATTACTTTAATGATGCTTTTGAATTAGTTGCCAAATATTGTGCTGTATTTATGTTAACTGTTCGATCCATGTCAGGCTGTATGTGTTGGTAATGATGCATTGCTAACACTCTCAAGGTCAATAGTACTTCATCGCAAGGTCAAACAGAATTTTAAATATGAGCATGTATTGAATAAAATAGATTTTTGACGTTCAATGGAAGGACGTACTCTGGATAGAATGATTACCACAAGAAAGGATAACACTCTCAGCTACTAGAGATGTAAATGAAATAAGGTGATTTGCCTATGAATCTAGCTTCAAAAGAAGGCTGATTATACCGTGTAATTCAGTATTCCAGCCCAGCTGATACTCCTCAATATCGCACCATAAGCAAAATGTAAGGGATAAACGCAGGATTTATTCACAGAGCGCATCTTTCTAGGATTCTCGTGCAACTTGTCCCAGAAACGACCACCAGCAGTGTTATAGTGTGTGCGAATCTTCTTCCTCCTGGTCGCAATGTTCCTGTTGACTTGTATGTCAACCATGATATTCGGGCTCGCCCCCCAGGGTACGACTTGCCCTGTTTTTCTTCCCCCAAAGGATGTGTATCAATGCAGTGCAGCGATCATTATGTCCGGCTGAGGAGGCATCTGGAGAAAGTGATCCTGATTGTCCAGTCTTGGGAGACATCAGGTCAGCTAAGGACTAACCTTGATATTTCGAGGGAAGCACTTGGTACTTGTAAGTACTCACACACATCATTCTCAGAATAGACGTAATATCTTCCGGGGTGAGATGGGTCAGTAATGGAATATCTTTCAAGAGCCGTAAAATATTACTCCTATTAACTATATCATGTGGGCTGTTTGAATATTAGATCTCTATTTAAGACCTGCTTCCACACTTGGTCACTCTCAGTCACCATCCCATTGCTTCTCTTTACATTTCTTGCCGGGATAATGGATACAGGGGTTAGGCTTACTTGTCTATCATCACAAACTTTGGTCCCATTTAGATGAGGTTTAGCTTCAAGACATGAATGTCCTCATGTGGTTGAAACAATGCCTTTCCAGTTTTACAGATGCACCGTCTATGAGATGGAGGCTGTGCTTAATTTTTCCAGGTGGTGGACACCGCACTGGCGCACTACTATTTGGGTACCAGGTCTTACTTTTTAAGCATCAGACTTTGGAAAAGAGTTATAGATGGAAAATTTAGGAACCCAAGAAGAAAGGAAGAAAACGGGGATGAAAAAAGAGCAAGAGTGAGGAAAATAGATATGAAATGTACCATGGTAGATAAAGGAGGCATGAGGTGGAATCAAATCCAAGGCAGTATTTAGCAACATTGGTGAGGGACTACTAGGAAAAACCTTTGGCTGCTGAACTTATTTATTTTTTAAACAAATTAAGCACATCCACCTGGCGATGTGGTATACATGAAGTTACGTAGAGCATCGTACAGGCGGAGCAGAGCCAGACATACTAACTGGTCCTTTACTTAGTAAAACAAGTAAATGACAATACTTTCATTATAGGAAGAGCTACAAAACGTGGCGATAATGCATATGGACACTACTGCATAGCTGACCAGGGTTCCATATGAGTTTGAGGCACTCTGTGGATTTCCCTCTGTGAAGGAATAGAAAGGGAATCGTGCTGAGTGAGAAATGTTATGCTGGTTTAAAGACTTTGCTTCCTTGGTGGTTTTGCCGCAGTTGGAAGAAACCTTGGTTCATGAGGCTGACTAACACAGAGAAGACAACAAGAAGCAGAATACAAGTTATCAAAGACACGCAGTGCTAATGTACTAAAATAGACTACATTTGCCACACCATTCCCCAGACTAAATAAGAAAGAGCAAACTGCATTCAAAAATGTTGAATTTGGTTCATATGTTTCTACAGTGCTGAAGTCCTGCCTAGTCTTAAAGATTTGACATGCTGTATCATACACAAAGAATTATAGCATGAAGACCCAATATACCCAGAGAACTAACTAGGTGAGAAAACACACAGTTCAAACACTTGGGCTATGCTCATGGCTTCCCGGGATAAGGCTTGAAGGACACAACAAGCTTTCTCGTGATATTTGGTGTGGGAAAGGAGCAGCCTCCATGTTGTACCCCATCAGCTGACTGATCTGCTGAACATCTGCTGAGAAACTGAAGACCCTTTAATTTTCTGGTTTAAAAGTAAGCTGTCTGTGCTAACCGCACTAGTGAAAGTCTCCTGCCTTCCCTGGTTTCGGATTTATTTGACTTAGTTTTACTCTTTGTTGCTTCCAGTCCATATGCCATGTTTTGAGTCTGGTGCATACCTCCCATCAGTTAGCACTCTAACCCTTGAAACGCTTGCAGACAATCAGGGCCCAATTTACTACGCTCCCGCCACAAGGATGAGTTGCGCATCACGCGACAAGCAGCACAAGAACATCACATCTGCTCCCCTCCCTCGCTGAACAACTAAGTGCCCGCCTAACACCTACCTGTTCATTGATTTCTGTCACCCACGTGAGTGAGTGGTGGGGACTGGGGTTTT
This sequence comes from Lissotriton helveticus, assembly GCF_964261635.1. Classification (NCBI taxonomy): domain Eukaryota; kingdom Metazoa; phylum Chordata; class Amphibia; order Caudata; family Salamandridae; genus Lissotriton; species Lissotriton helveticus. The sequence continues at coordinate 868,016,817 of NC_136068.1, read as the reverse complement.
ATGATGTGAGTAGGCCCGTGCCCCTACACCCACATCCTTGAGCCACGCCTCCGAAATCACCTGGACCGACCACCGCTGCGTCCATTTCACCTTCCAGAAACCTGTCACACGTCACCGCACCCTTCAGATCCCCCAACGTCGCTGGGGCAAGGTCACCAAGGAACTCCTACAGACACACCTCGAACTGAACCAACCGACTAACCCCACCGACCCCGAGGAGGGGGCCCGCACCCTCAGACTCTGGATGGAAAACTGCGCCAACACCCTGGCCCCGATATGACAGCGCACCAACAGGGACACCAGCCAGAGAGCCAGCTGGTTCACCCCGGAACTCCTAGCCTCCAAGCGCACCTGTCGGAAACTGGAAAACATCTGGCACAAGGAGAAGACACCCGACAGCCGCGCAGCCCACAAAGACGCCATCCGCAACCACCACAACCTCATCAGGACTACCAAGAAGGCCGCCTTCAAAGACCGCCTCGACAACAACGCACACAACAGCAAGGAGCTCTTCAACATCGTGAAGGAGCTCTCTAACCCCAGCTCCTGGACCAACGACATCCCGCCGTCTCAAGCCCTGTGCGACGCCCTCGCTGCCTTCTTCCACAACAAGATCATCGACACATTCACGACAGCCTCATTCCTCGGACCATCCCTGCTAACCTCACCACACCGGACCCACCGAACCCCACTGAACACGACCACCTCACTACGTGGACCAATGTGAACACCGAGGACACTTTCAAGACCATGAGCACCATCCACTCAGGCGCCCCATCCGACCCTCTCCTCCACCACGTCACCAACAAAGCCGCCAGCTCCATCGCACCCTGCCTGCGTAACATCATCAACCTCTCCTTCGAGACGGCAATCTTCCCTGAGAGCTGGAAGCAAGCCGAGATCAACGCCCTGCGGAAAAAACCCAAGGCAGACCCGACCGACCTCAAGAACTTCCAGCCCATCTCCCTGCTTCCTTTCCCAGCCAAGGTCATCGAGAAGATCGTCAACACCCAACTTACCCGATACCTGGAAGACAACAGCATCCTCGGCCCCTCCCAGTCAGGCTTCCACAGGAACCACAGCACCGAGACCGCCCTCATCGCCGCCACAGACAACATCAGACTCCTACTCGACAACGGTGAGACAGCAGCCCACATCCTCCTGGACCTCTCCGCCGCTTTCGACACCGTCTGCCATCACACACTACGCACACGCCTCCACACTGCAGGGATCCGCGACAAGGCCCTGGACTGGATCACATCCTTCCTCTCCAACAGAACCCAAAGGATCCGCCTCCCCCATACCACTCCGGAATCACCAAGACCATCTGCGGTGTCCCACAAGGATCATCCCTCAGCCCGACGCTTTTTAACGTCTACAAGACACCACTCGCACGCATCGCCAGACTACACGACCTCAACATAATCTCCTACGCCGACGACACGCAGCTGATCCTCTCCCTCACCAAGGATCCCCTCACCGCCAAAGCCAACCTCCATGGTGGTATGAAGGACGTCGCCGACTGGATGCAAGAATGCCGGCTCAAACTGAACACGGACAAGACGGAGATCCTCATCCTCGGGCCCAACCCCTCAGCATGGGATGACTCCTGGCGGCCTGCATCACTGGGCACCCCCCCCCCCACACCTACCAACCATGCACGCAACCTTGGAGTCATCCTCGACCCGAAGCTCAGCATGACCAACCAAGTCAATGCAGTATCCTCCACCTGCTTCCACATCCTCCGCATGCTCCGCAAGATCTACAGATGGATCCCGACAGACACACGTAAAACCGTCACCCACGCCCTCATCAGCAGCAGACTCAACTACGGCAATGCCCTCTACGCCGGAGCCCCGTCCAATCTCATCAACAGACTTCAAAGAATCCAAAATGCCTCTGCACGCCTGATCCTCGATGTACCGCGCTGAGACCACATCTCCCTCCACCTGAGAATCCTGCACTGGCTCCCCGTAGGCAAGACAATCAGCTTCAAACTCCTAACCCACACACACAAGGCACTTCACAACACCGGCCCTGCCTACCTCAACGACCGACTCTCATTCTACGTACCCAACAGGAAACTCCGCTCCGTCGACCTGTCGCTGGCCGCCGTCCCACGCATCCACAGAACCACTTCCGGGGGCAGGTCCTCTCCCACCGCACCGCCAAAACCTGGAACTCCCTCCCCCTCTTCCTACGACAAACTGAAGACCTGCTGAACTTCAGGAGACTACTCAAGACCTGGCTTTTCGACCACTAGCAGCAGCCTTACCCCCCCCCCCTCCTTCCCCCAGCGCCTTGAGACCCTCACGGGTATGTAGTGCGCTTTACAAATTCTTTGATTGATTGAGAGGACGAGCCTTACCTGGCCCAGTCTTTCAAATCCCATTTTCCCTTTACCCACCTCTGCTTTAGCGATGAAAGAGTAGAACTGTATGATTGTGGTCATACAGTGCTTGAGCATAGGCAGGCGTGCATGGCTAGGCAATGCATGCAGGGGTGTAATGAGAGCCAAGGAATGTTTCTCCTGCCTGGTATGAACAGATGTAATCGAATATAGGCATCAGACTTATGCTCCTGTGAATGCATCTAACACAGGCTTACCCCACCACCGGCCAGGCCCACTTCTTGCACACTGTGCAAGAAATATACAAAGGACATCTAAATGCGAGTTATGCATAGGTAAATGCATTTGGTTATTGATTCTGCAGGAAGTTTGCACTTAAAAATGTGCAGTATGCACATATGTATTTATTTACATTTGTATTGAATGCCGATGAATAGCAGAGTAGGGAGACAGAGTGGTGAAAGTGAGGAGAGCACAAGGTACCATTTTGAGGCAGATGTTCAAGGTTCAGAATCTGTGTTTTTTTGTAATGACTCGCGGTTGAACCTCTGCGGATAGTGGTTGGGGCCAGCAAGTGAGGTCCGGCGGTTTGGAAGAACCTGCCTCCTTTGCTCCTGCATTTAGTTCAGGGAATCACCTAGAGGTTATTCTGATGAGACCGTAAGTGGTGGACATGGTGCTAACTTAAGCCTCGACTCTTTTTTTGTGTCCTGTAGGACACATTCTGTTGTCCATGATGTATTGTTTGATGAAGTGAAGTCCGAGCTAATCAGGAAGGCATGTGTATATGTGCTACAGTTGGGTTATCTGGGCCGACCGACCTTCATTGTTACAACCTCAGACAATCCTATGTAAATGAGTGGATTTGTCGACTCTTGTGGAGAGATTTGTGGATTAGGTTTTCAAACACCAGGTGACCCTGTCCACCACCATGGACGTCATTTAGGGTTCGCAGCTGTGACCCCTGTCTTGCCCTTTGCGGCTTTTGGTTGCATAGGTGGCAAATTCAGTGCCAGGTACCCAGTGGCAGCTGGGGCTCCACTCTCTTTATTTTATTTTATTTTTTAACGCTAATAGTGAATACATAAAATATATTATTCTCTAATAGCTAATGAAAGTGGAGTACCATAAACTGGAATATGCCCTTCCATGGCAACTGAGGTAAGTAAAAAATGCTTGTGTGAGAGTGTATATGTGTGAATTTGTGTGTATGTTTAAGTATGTGTGTGAGTTAAAGTGGAAGACAAAAGGGCTGTGTTGTCACTTCCACTACCCCTGGCATTTTGGTGAATTGACGTCTTTGTCCATCACCCCCTGCTGGCATGAAGATAAAATAGCTGAGCGCATTTCTTTTAATTTGTTTTTATTGTTGGTGTGGGAAACCCTGATAATTTAAAGAGTGGAACAGGAAACTCTAACCAAAACCACTACATCGTTAGTGTGTATGAGTTTGTCTGTTCGGTGGTCCTTATTGTGTTATTCTTACCAGCTATTCTGCACTGGGTTTTCATTAGTTTATGTAGCTGTTTGTTTAAAGTAGGCGAATACCGAGGCGTAGATCTACTTTTTCTTTAAGGGCCTGTGCATGTGCTATGCCCGGAAAAGGTATCACTCATAAATATGCCAACAAGATGTATTTTTTAACCAGTGGAAGTGTTTCACCTTAGTTCATCAGATTACGTTTCACTTACTGCAAGTGATTATTGAACTCGGAATCCTTCATGCTCTCGGCACACCCTGACGACAGTGCATTGAACCAAGAGGCGTCAGTTGTCATATGCACCCTATTTGTGGCCTAGGCGGTTCGGATGCAACATTATAGGCTATTGCATCTTACACGCGAGAGGCTTCTGTGCGGTACGCAGCCTGAACCAAGCATTTCAAGGCGCTCTCATATGTGATAATGAAGTCAAAGGAGGGATGCTGAAATAATTCGGAGCACACAGTTTAGTCCAGCAGGGAGGACGGGCCTGGCCCGAGGTATTCCTGTTTCTCGTTATGCACTTCAGCCATTAGATGGGTATATTTCTCTCTCTCCCACTTTACTTAAAAGGTTAATGCTTTGAGTTTATTTCCTGGTGCATGAGGTTAGTTTTGGTAGCAGGCAGAAGCCACATGAAGGCGCGGCTCGCTGTGGGTTGGAGGGTCCAAGAAGACTTCGATCTGAGTCAGACCCAGACATCTGGGCCGAGCTTGGCTTGAGCGGCTCCTCCACCTCGGATTGGCCGATGCCTGGTACCCGCTGCACTGTTTTTCCATGTCTGATGATTGTTCCTTTTAGTTGATGGAAGTGAATGATTGTAAGCTTAAAACAAAGTTGTAAGTAAGAATGTTATTTAAAGTTTGAGATTATGGGAGATGTATACTCTGCTTTTAACCATTCCCTGGCCACGCTTGAACTCCAAAGTAAACATTCGCATATCATTAATTTAAGATATTGTCTACCTGCCATGGGACACAGAGCTTGCTAAGTCATTCTCACTTTTCTGATGGGAATCAGAAACTCTTCTGTCTACAAAATTTGAAAACCTGGACTGTCATTTATTGACTTCATCTTATACTGTTCCTTTTTTTAAATGATTTTGCATCTGATGAATTTCCCAATTGCATATTTATATCTGTAATATATCTTTGTACAGTGCCACACTACTTTTTAGGTGGCGCCCGTGGTTTATAAATATGATAAATAAACAAGCCACGGCATTTGTTTTACGAGCGTCCCTCTGACCTGGTATTTAGCACCAGTGGCAGGACTGGCTTGTCAGTAATGCCTCAGCGATGTGCTAGGCAGAAACCAACACCCACTCCACCAGGCAGAGCCGGAAGACTAGGAAATGAGATAGTCTTAGGTTTCACATCAGTTTCATCTGTCAGGTAGGATTCCGCTGTTGGACCAGTCTCAAGGGTCTGTGTCATTACACTCTCATTCAATATGTGCTATGGAAAGTGACATGGCACTCAGTGCTGCACAGAGTCCCTGGATAGCTTGTAACCTCAGTTCAGCAGACCGTTGTGCCGTAGCGTAAGACTAATTCACTTTGCTTTTAGAGACCAAATTTCTGAAGTTTGGAACCCTTTGGTTTACTTAATAAAACTTCCTTTTTTAGTAAATATTGGATTGTGATTTAAAAAATGAACAATGTTTTTGTTGGCATCAACCTTGAGTAGGCATTCTAGAAAAGCAGCACATGGGTACATTCAGTCAGGAATTATGGATGGGCTGCCATTACTTCCAATAGAGGTACTGGTCGACCAATAAGGCCTACCAGCCGGCCAGGCGCTGATACAAACCTTTGGGAAGTTATTGGTTGCTGGACAAGATACACCAAACACACGAGGTCCTACAGATGCTAGTATTCATGGGTACAGCATTGCTTCTGGTAATGTGGTTCTAGATTACTGAATACTATGGTTCTAACACCCCTGTTGATGCCTAGGCACCAATGGGGTGGGGTGGGAGAGCGTTGGGTTGAGACCTCACAGACTCTGAATGAAATAAGGTCCTGGCTAAACCTATGAAAGTCTCCAGAAGCATGCAATTAAAATACACACAATTCAACTACACCCACATGTCATATCTGATGCCACACAGACAACAAGCTATTTATTGAGGCGACCCACATGGCTGCCCCAGATGTAAATTATTGGCTGCAGACTTCTGCATATGAACTGGAACTGCCCCCAACTGCAACTGTTCTGGATTGTAGTGATCGGTGCACTTAACGTCACCCTGCACTGTTGCCTTAAATGAAATGTAGAGGCTGTTAGCTAGGTTTATTCCCCAGACCTAATAAACCCAGAATTGGCTCCCGGTCCTTTGACCTGGCGTAAATATTAGCTCAGAAAAGAATAGCGATGGCCTGGAAGTCAGTGAAGGGACCAGGGGTGGACACTTGGATTAATGATGTCACTACGTGGGCTAGGGCTGAAGAAAGATCCCTCATCCGCGAAGTCACAAGGGGGAGTGTGGCAGTGCCTGATAACGGAACTGTGGTCCGAGGTGCTGGAGACTTGGGAACACCCAGTGAATGTAGCGGAGGGGAGCCCAGACAACCTGGAAAGGTTGGGTAGGGAAGAGCGTAACTCCTCAAGTGGCGTGGATGGTGAGGGGAGTAGACAATAGCTTTACAAACTAGAAATACCCTGAGGCTGTCTTCCCCACACACTTCCCAGATGATGGCATTATTTACTAGATGTTCACCGCACTGCCCTCTGTTCAGACCCCTTGTGCATTTTCTGTCTGTCCAGAGTCTTTCAATGATGCTGGTGCAACCCGTTCCTCTCTCCCCAACTCTCCTTTTGTTCTCCCGCTTCCATGGCGGTGTTAGTAGCCCACAAGATGGCTCGGTTTGTTTTATTCTAGTTTTGTTTTTCTGCATATGCATAATGCTTCTCTGAAACCCCCTTTTCCTATTACATCCTAGCACCAGAATTGAAAGGTTTAGGCAACTATTCTAGACATAATGCACAAGATGGGATTCAGGTTTCGCCTGCGACAAGTGTAAAGCTCATGGAATGAGACAGTGATTGATTCTACAATCCTGCTTTAGATATCTTCTAGTACGTCCTACCTCAGCATATGTGTGCTATGTGGTTGTGGATACCACCTCTATTGTAATCCCAAGATACCTCATGTTCTTAATGTAGAGGTGCCCTAAGAGACGAACTGTTGAGATATGAGTGTCTTATGTAAATGCCAATAATCAGATGTGTAAAACAAATTATGGACATGCTGCCATTGTGTTTTCCTTGCTCGACTGTACCTTGTTATTTATTTAATTTGAACAAATGGCACAGTTTGGGTACAGCTGGGTGTATATTGTAAGATGGAAATTCCATGGAAGTTCATTGAAGCTAACTTGGAAAGTCTACTGGACACAAGCACTGGGCTTGTGACACTCCTAGGTATGTGGCACGAGGTTTTCAGGCATTGGCCTTCAGGCTGGAAAAAGATACTCTCCCCCCCCCCCCCCCCCCCCATCCCCCCGAATGCATTGCAGCTCTCTGAAATACCATACTAGCAGGGGGCTTAATAATGCATAAGGAAGCGAGCTGAGCAAAAATAGATGTGCTTTTTTCCTAAAGAATACACCCACGACGGCCCTGACCACAAGGTATTTTAAAGGGCTCGATACTCATTGTTCTCTGCCTTCAAAGGTAACCAGAGACACTGGCCGCTCACATTCCACTGCCTCTGTTGAGGGACGGCTCTTTGTTAATCCGGGTTACTGTTGCTTTGCCTTTGACGCCCATTTTAGGAATGTTGCGTGACATGCACTGTTGATTAAAAACTGTAGGTACAGTAGAACTCATAAATGATCACACAGGTGGGCTTCTTTTCTTCATCACTTATTGTGTGTTAGAATTTGCATCTGGGTGTGCGTTGTATTAAAGCTTTAGTATAATCATTGACATTCATTGAACAGCACATTCCTCTACCTGACAGAAGTATTCTACTACAAAGTGACTGCCAACTTCAGTGGTTTGCTGTTGCAGCGGTCATTGCATTCATTGATGGTATAGGTGTTTTACGGAGTGTCTTTCCTTGCAATTGGTCACTGCTCCGACCGCCCACATAGAGACCAGTGAGTGAGCGTTGGTACAAAGGTAGCCTCTGTGACTCACACATTCCTTCAATCTTGTAACTCCACATGACTCATTGACTATTCATAGCATGTCTGTTGGAGTCTATCCTTCTTAATTCAAATGTTTCATTAATTTCCTGTACGCTTTACCATCCCTGAACATGACACCTTTGCTCTGTACAGTGGGACGACTGAGTGGAATAATCTTGGTTTATTCCTGTTACACCCATTTAGGATATTATCCCAGGTAACGTGTTGTATACCTTTTTTTGCCCTGCCCGCTGTTTAGTCATTTTCTAACAGTCACACAAAAGGTGATAGGAAGACAAACATGCTTGCAAATTTTCTGGCCCCTAGTGGTCGCTCAGATAGGATTCCAACCCATCGTTTTCCGCCTGCTGTGCCACTCTAGGCAAAGGCCCGCCCTGTGCAGATCAGTACTGACCCTGCTTCTCATGGGAAAAGTCCATCACAAACTGCCATGCGAGACCTCCTCAAAGAAGGGAACACACGCAATCCCACACCAGGGAACACAAGCAATCCCACACCGGCCAGTCTTGTTAGGCCTCATCAGTGAGGTATTGCTTGGACCCTTTGACACAGTGAGCAGGGGACACGCGTCTGAGCATTCCCTCAACTTATGGCATTATATGTTTCATTCGCAAGGCAATGGGAGGAGTACTTGCACAAAGTCCAACTACTGTGTATGTAGCATGAGTTCTAATTCTGTACAAGGGTACAGTGAAGTAAACATCTCTCTTCCTTTTGTTTTCCGATTCATAAAGAACTCAGAAGTTATCAGGATGTTGTTGTACATCCAACGATTTGCCTAATCCACCCAGCTATGTACCTCAAATGTAACCTCAGGATACGTTTCTCCAAGGTGGGTCAACTCAGACATGGTTCTGGTACAATCTGCCGGAATGAAAGCCTTAGCCTGCACTTCGAGTTAACTCCCAAATTCCCTACTTGAAGTTTCCAATTAATAGTGGGCCTGAAAAAAGGGAGAGCCAATATCCTCTTCCAAAAAAGACATGCACTGGCTTCCTGTCAGAGGGCTGGTCAGATTATAGATCTTGACCAACAAGGCTGACTATTCCTCTCCCCCCCGCCCCCACCTGCATTAGAGATCAAGGGCTACAAAACTCCAAGACCCTTGTGTTTGTCTACAAGCCCGGTCTGGTCTCCAGCCAAACATAAGGCGTTGAGCGCGTTAATAGAGGGTTCTAAGGCTTCTGCTTGTTACTTGTTGCTGCCTATCATTCATCACCCCGAAAAACCATGAAGAAAAACTTCTTCCTCAAAAAAAATTATGCAGTCACTACTTAACACTCATCATTTCCTCCCCCCCCCCCACCAGACTACAAGAACATTATATAAGAATCCTGTCATTGTTTGATAGTGCGCGCTCCTAGGTCCTTTCTTTAGATGCATGTTCATGATTTCCCTACTCTTCTCCTACAGCAGCCAGTGGACGGTGGATGTAGACCGCTCCGGCCATTTTTGACACAAGCCAGTTTTCTGTATATGATATACAAACCCCACCATCATTTATAAATAATGTATGTGAATTTCTTCATCAGCATCTGATTCTGACATTCTCGTCCATCGCAGGGTTATTTTGGTCTCGCCTTTGTGATGAAACATTCTTCCAAAAAAGTGACAAGTCTCGCTTAATCCAGGCCACCTAACATGCATGTATTTGTATGTTGTGGCCAAATGGAGAGCGCACAATACTTAGTGAAATACCCAAAAGTTTTGTCATGTTCTATTCAGCCCTGCCTCTGTTGCGGATGTGTCTGAATGATGAGGAGCGGATCTCTTAGGGAGTGTATCATTGCATAGGAAGCAAATATACCCCTGAGAACAAAATGACGCCAGGAATACCAATGAGCAACCGATTAGCATGGGCCTAGTCTAATCGTCTGCAGGGCCAGTGCGGAGGCTCTGTACTTGCATGGTTGAATGAATACAAGTGCACTCATCAAAGCAATATAGCCTTCATGTAAGGCAAAGAAAAGTCTAAGCGATTAATCTTCTCTGAATACGTCAAGGAAATGCCTGAGGTCTGTTGATCACTGGCTGAATGATATCACCCACTGTCTGTTTACTGCTTGTAAAACTGCTGCCTCACACCCGTAAACATTTAGAAATCAGACCAGTTGAATGCATGACTGCAAGTCTAAGACTGGACTCTTTCCAATGAGCACCGCATTTGACCGCTGAAAAGTTCTGCCACTTCTCATGGTTATTCAGGTGAAGAAGCACAGGTAATATTTAGATTTTAGATATGTTATCCTCTCGTGGACCATCCATTTGATAAATTCATAGACCCTAGTAAATTTAAGAAACTTGAACTGAATAGAAATTGTGACTTTTTACAGTGATGCTGACTGTTATACTGAAAGTAGAAAACTGTGCTTGCTATACAGTGCTCACTCTATTATATACATGGTTCTATAGGACTGCAACCGATTTGTCGTGCTCTTTTGGTAAAGAGCTTGTCTAGCTCCAAAGGGTGTATATTTTTTTAACAGAATGTCGAGTTTTCATCCATAGTAATGTGATCTTGAGAAGTTTGAGTCTGGCATATGACACCGAGTTCCTCGTTGTTGACCACCCATTCTCTTCTTGGATTTATATACTTTAATTGAAGTTCTTTGTATACAGAGCAAGGATTTGAGATAGTTGTTGACATTCTTTTGAAAATGTACTGGTCACCTATCTGTGAAGCTATCCATAACAGTTTATCTGTATTCACCATTTCGCTGGGAACTATTGTAAAAACTATTGAATTTCAAACGTACATGTTGCCATAACAGCCAGACTAGATTATACAAATTCTCCCTGCACATCTTCTTAATTGGTTACATGTGCACAATGCAGCTGCAAGATTAATTTTGGGATTGCCTAAATCTCATTTGATAGGGTAAGTGTGCCTTCAAGGGATTTATTTAAAGATTTTACTAATTTATTTTGAAGTTTCAAGGCCGGACAAAAGACTACCTTGCTAGTTAATTTCTTTCAGCAGCTGATTCTACTGCTCAATTACTTCATTTGGTGAATCAAAATCACAGTTAAGAACAGTGTATATCATACAGAATATAAATTATAAGTGCAAAAGCGTGCAAAAAACTAGAACAAAAGCAGGTGTGTATAGGAAAATATTAACTTTTTATCTTCAGATTAGGGTACTTAAAAATACAGACAATGTAACAAGAGGGAAACAATATAAAATTCAGAGCCTTCACTGTAACAATAGTCAACACTTTTCTTCGTGATGGAGATTAAACAGATTACAGAAGAAAAAGCGTAGGTTGACGTTTCGGTCTCTATTTTTTCATTAACGAGACCATCTTCAGGACTGGCAAGTATTATAGTTGATGACCCCTGATTTAAAAAAAAGAAGTGCAAATCGAGTGTCTTCTTAAATTGGTGACCTCACGTATATTAATCTTTGCTAATGCCGAGCGTTGTATCCCACTATGCGGCCAGGACAAGTTCAATTTCTCTGCGTTTTAAATCACTCGTTTTAGCCAGTGCGATGCGTGCTAAGAATCTCTGATGTCTCTCTACGCAAGGTCAGTGGCATTCAGTTTGGTCTGGTCTCATCTGAAAGGACTTTACTGGTTCCCGGTGAATACATGTATTATTGTGAAAGCATTAGTTATCACCTTTCAGCCTTTCACCAGCCGACCCCCAGATATCTGTGCAACAGACTTAAACATTATTTGCCAACTCGCACTCCAAGCTCAGACATGCTCTTTTTAGGTCGAGCTAGAGTGCGCATGCGTAGCATGCGTCTAGCTCGACAACTATTGTTATCAGTCTCCTGAGAATCTGAGACAGGGTTCGGACACGCGCGCCGATTGCACCTCGTGGCGCGCACGTCCAGGCCGGCGCCGTGCACATCCCCTGCCTCAGATTCCCAGCAAGTCAGGACACAGCACACACACGCACGCACACACACACATGCACCCCCCACCCCGCTCGCGTGCACAAACACAGCCACGCACGCACATACCCCCCCTCCTTCTCCTCACCACTTCAGAAGACAACGAGCGTGCCCTCTGCTGCTGCCGGACCTCTGCTTTAATCCGACTCCCGACCGCAGCCTCACTTCATGCTTCTTAATCGCACCCCACGCCGCTGCCCGCTCCCTGGCCACACATTGAGCAAGGTGTCTCCGCTCCCTGCCGCCGCTGCCATCTAACGCTGTAATAACGGGCCATGAGTCACGTACATGGTGACGCGCTCCTGCTCCCAGCGCAGCTTATTTTCACTTTCTGCTCTCGCGTTTCTTGCCCGCCCTGCCCTACACCTAAGCCCCGCCACCGTGCACCTCCCTCCCCTGGGCTTTCACTTGTTGCATCTACTAATCCCTTACTCGCAGGCATGGAGGCGCTGGCTCTCCGACTCTTTGAGATTAGGTGTTACGCTCAGCAGCTTCAAGCTTTAGAGTGGAGTCCTCACCCTAGCCGATTTTGACCAGCGCAGTACCGCATCTCCTCCTAACCTCCCTCCCCACACCACAGCGGTCTCACATTTGGAAGAAAGCAGGGGAGAACGAGCCGCCGGAAGAGAGTGGAACCTAGAGTTGCGGCGCGAGAGCCGCTGAAAGGGACGGTGCTTGGAATCGTGGCTGTTGCCGTCCAAGCAGGATCCTTTGGGCTCCGGCAGCGGCCCAAGACCAACACTTCTCCCGCAGCTGCCCGAGCGTGACATTTCATCAAAGGGGCCGGGTCTACCCAGTGCCCCGTGAATCGCCCACATCTGGGTCTCATTACCGACTGGGGTGCACAGCGCGTGCCTCAGCTTGGCCAGACCAAGCGAGCGAGGAAAACCCCGCTCTCGCTCCCTCCTCGAGATCAAACCGCACTAAAGGCGCAAACACGGAGCCAGGCAAGGAATGGAAACAACTACCAATCCAAAGCCAGTCTTCATACATACCAATAGACCTGGTTCAGGCGGGAGATTCCTGATTTTGCAAGCCAAGGTGTGCTTACTTATAGCTGTCTCCCGCCTGAAATTGCCTCATTTTCAATAGAAATAAATGGGGAAAATACAGTCTTAAGATTCCCCCCCCCCCCCCGCCCCCCCAAATCTCCCACTTTCTGGTTTTAAAATGTTGACGTGTATGAGTCTTGGTCAACTCGCCGTAAGTATCTGGAGATTTCAACGTTCAATTGTCCTCGCAAAGTAAATACTGTCAGGTTTACCTTTGTTTGTTTGACAGCTCAGGTGAATCACCGCAAGATGGCTGCCGCTAAGAGGCTGTCTCAGAGGGGAGGCGCCACGCGCGCTGGTGGATGTGGGGGTCAAACCTTAATTGTACACATGTCCAGGGATGGCGAAGACAGGGAAGATAGCAGAAGATCGAAAGATGATGCATCGCGAACACTTTACTACATTGACCAGAGTCCTTAGGGGCGACACCGCCGGTGTGTGAGTAGTGTGCGACCCCACCCCCATTTGTAACTTTAAAGCTCCCTTGAGCAGGGGGCTGACGAGCCTGGGATCCTGCACCTACGCGCCTGAGTGGTACTGGAACAGAAGTAAAAGATTACCCGAAAACACGTCCGCACACATAGTTGTCAACTTGGATTTTTTTCTCTCTCTAAAGCACAACAAAAATCATTCCAAGACTGGTGCTGGAGCATGCATATGTTTGCTAAATAACGACAGACATCTTGTAATTTTTTGTCGTATTGGATTCTTCATGTACCTTTACAATATGGTATGGATTTTTTAGAATGGTAAATAAATATATGCAGAAATGGCATGCAATAAAAAACAAGCATTTGCAATGCAATAGGTCTCGCATTTACGCAAGTTTAAGGTATTGGCATTGTAAATGACAATGCCTTTTATTTATGTTTTAAAACCAAAACATAAATAAAAGGGATTGTCATTTACAATCCCAATAGCTTAAACTCACGTAAATGCGAGACCTATTGCATTGCAAATGCTTGTTCTAAAATGTCATTGATTTAGTTTGAAAACCAGAGGAGACTGCTCCTTTTCAGTGTTAGCTGCCAAGGCCGGGAACGAGCTTCCTTTAGCGCTTCGTCGCACTGAGAAGGAATGCCTGTTTAAGTCACAACTCGATACCTTTTTCCTTGACCAGGATCAGTCCATAAGTCTCCAGGTTTTTTCATGTGCTCTATCACCAGCATGCTCACTGGCAGCTGTGCACTTTATGATTACGATGGTTGGTTGGTTGATTGATTTGTACGTGGACTTTCAGAAACAGATGTTGTTTCCATACGTTTTAGTCAAGATGACCTAGATACAGCGAGTTAAAATACCAAAGTCTAAGTCTTTTTATTATGGTCACACAAACAATGTTGCTTAATGCAGTGTGAGCAGACACCTGGAGGGAGAGGGGGGTTATCTGTTTGTGGTGGATTTCAATATGTCTCTGTTTTGAATTTTGGGTCTTGAAGTACAATTTGCTGTCAGATAAACCTGCCAGGTTTCTTACTGCCTTGAGTGATGGTAGAATTTCTCCAGCTTCTGCGACAGCACATGGAATAAAATCTAGTATTCAAATAACTAATTAAGCATTTATTCAAACTCTGTTGAGATCCATCATGCACATCTTTGTTCACCAGATAATTGGTGGTTTGTATAGCGAATCTGCTTCTCTACTGCTCGTGAATTGTTGGGCAACTTGTGTATCATAATCTTCAGAACAAAATAGAAATTGTATTTCCTTCCTTGTTTATCCATAAAGAGGTGCACGCCTCAAAATATATAGCAGATTGAAGTTCGATGACCTTTCTGAAACTTAAAGAATGACGTCTGTCGCTGATCCCTCCCACGGCCTCGATAAACAGCCAGCACAGAGTGTTGGGCAATTGTCCCCTGTTTTATGGTACATTGTGTCATACCAAGTCAACCAGGCATAGAATTATGGTGATTGCTGACCGCTTTGGGTCGAAAGCTTTTAGTCGATGTTTCCTTTTAAGGCCAATGAGATGCTGGGTAACCAGCAAATTGAGTTTTGTTTTCTTTTTTATGGCTAGAGATGTTCTTTTGGCTTGTTTTCAATTAAGCTGTGTTTAATAGGTGACCTTAGTACGTGGTGGTCATTTATAAGGTTGAAAAGTGTTATCATCAATACATTAATTCCTGTCTTTTGTTGGAGACTGACTATTAACTTCCATGATAAATGGATACAACATGAGAGCAAATCGTTCTTGCAGGTAAGCATTGATCTATTGGGAAAGACTAGTGGTCCATGTGTGCAATAACCCGTGGTACCTAATAGTAATAATAAAACTTCTGTTAGTGTTAAATTTGCCTTGGGTAATTTTCACAACACCCATTAGGGCAGGGTGTATGGTTTTAATTGTGCTCAGTGTTTTTTGGTTACATGTTACCTCTGCAGGTATTGGTCGTGGTTTTGGAACTGAGACACAGTAGGGCACAATAATGTAACATCAATTCAATGTCCATTCACAAAATGTGGTATCCATCACTCACAATCCCTTATCCCACCAGTATCTGTAGTCCAGGGAGGCAGAATAACTGCTGTATTATGAATAATATGATATGGTTCCCCTTGGGAAATGGGACTAACATCCAACCTGTGCAAAAAGGGAACTAACATCCAAATTTGTGTTGAAACACTTTCCTCCCATCTTTTCCGATTTGTAGGTGTTTTTGTGGGGGTAAGTTCCGCAGTTTTACCTGGAGAATTTGCGTTTGGAAAGACGTGATAATTCTGCAGGTGTTAAAACTGTGTGTTGTATTATTGCTTTACATGTAATACTGATTTGGTTGGAACGTAAACTCCTATTTCTGCCCAAATTGGTAATAAGAGATCTCTCGGAATAAAGGTTTATGCCTTAAAAAAAAATATGCATTTGTTTACACACTGGCAATGTAAGGAAGGTAAAATGACGCCTGAGACAAAATAAAAGTGTTAGCCCTTTTGGTGATCAGATATGACCTCAAATATTTTCATAAACTCTTTAGATTAAGGAATATACTCTTAGTAAAGACAATCTGATTCTACGAGGATGGATCAGGAAATCTCAGCTTTCCTTACGTAACACCAAGGTTTCAGTTATCGTATTATTGTTTACCATCACCACAACCTCCAATAGATAAGAACGTGTAGAAAATAAAAAAAACAGATTGATGAACACATTATCAAGTTTCTTTTTTAGATAAGACTTGAAAAAAATATTTAAGAACCATGCCTTCATCTTTGTGCTCCCAGTCATCAAGTGATCATGCATAACAATGTTTACAATCCTAGGAATACTGTAAGTCAATAGCATTTTTTGTTCAATAGCACACTATACTCCAGTTTAAAAGAAATGACATTTTCCTGGCGCATCATGTCAGCATCCCAATTAGAATAATTTGTATATAAAATAGATGGGTATGTGTGTTAGTAACAGCTGTGGTCTACTAACGGTGACATTATTCCTGGGTTCTTAACATCAGGGGCAAAGGTCATATGACCACTTCCCAAGATGTCACTGGAATCAAAGAATGTGTGATGTTACTTTTGCTAGCCTTATCATTTTGATGATTCGAAGCTCATCCATTTGAGATTTAACATTTTAGCTAAAAAAAGCATCTAAATATCTTTTCAGGATTAAGAAGTATGATGTTACTCTGTAATAGATTCTGTTGTACGTAATTGTACTTTGATAGTTAGTTGTCTCCTGCAGGAAAATGTAGGACTTCAGAATTTGAGGGTTTAAAAATAAGATGCCTTTACCAGACGCTGCTTAGTTTGTGGCTCAAGAGCTCAACAGCTATTTAGAAAAGCTAGTTCACTATTTCAGGAACTAAGACGATGGAATGTGGTAATTTGAATTTTTCAGGACTGAACTATTGTGGGCAAAATGTACCTTAGCCTGTGAATAAATCCTATGCATCCTTGCATATCATCATTGTATCCAGTGAAAACTCAACAAGCATTAGCAAAACCAACAGGTCTTACTTTGTTACCTTTTGGCCTTGCTAATGTTTTTTAGCCACGCTCCATAGCAACAAAAAAAAAAAAAAAATAACTGACACGTTTCTTGCATCATTTTGTATGTGCATGCACCACTCGCCATGCATGCACATGCCTACAAAATTATACAGGTGCTTTATTTTTGGTTTTAGTTACCGATCCAAGTTGTATCAATAAGTACATTGAAATAAAATGCCCAAAAACATTTTAGTTTTTTAAATTTTAAGTAGGGAAGTAGAAGTAACACAAGGAGGGTGGGTGATACCAACGGCAAAGCAACACAGGGGAGAACGGACGGCAAAGGAACATAGGATGGGAAGCATAAGCAACAGGAGTTGGGACTGGAGAGGGTGCAAAAGCAACGGGAGGGTGGGAGTGAAAGCATATAGGGATTGGAGAAGACCTGGGTGGAGGGCAGTAGTAGGTAAGCGCAAGAGGGAGGAGTGCAGGGAAGAAGCAGTCGGGCAACAGAGAGCAACCCGGAGTGCAGATGGAAAGACAAACATGGGAGACAGCTCAAACATGTAAAAAGTAGTGCTTATGAATCAAGCAATGAAAGCATCAATGCCAGCCAGTCAAAGAAATTGTAACAAGGCAGTGGTACATGTGAGGGATCAAATACAGTACTGACCATTCTGGACACGAATCATAACCAGGCGAATAAGTGACGAGGAAAGCCAACTAATAGTAAGCTTTGGGTGAATTCTGACCCCCCTCCCCCTGCCCCTCCCTCCCTTTGCTCGGTAAATCACAATATGCCATATAACCCACAGAGCATGCGATGTCTAGTAGGCTAGACCTAAAAGTCAGAATCACATTGGAAATATTTTCCTGATAGGCTCTTGACTTTATGAGTTTCATTTTTTTTTTTTTACACAGGATTCAGTGCTAGACTGATCAAAGCGTGCAATCTCCTAAAAATTAGAATACAATACAGATTTTTTTCCCCCCAGACTTTCAGGAAAAACCCTTGGACAAAAGCACTCGAAAATGTTTTTGGTTGTAGCAGTATTGTATGCTGGATTTTCTTGTAACACTTGGTGGTGTGATGAGTAGATGAATAGCTGCAACAACGATGCTGTTGCCTTGTATTCTCTCCCTCAACAAATAAAGAACGTTTGTATATAGGTTAGAACCCGAAACATCTGATGTTAATGTTCTATTTTAGAGAAGGGTCCCTTCTGGCCAAACTTCATTCAAGGTGAATTGTTCAGGCTTTTCTGTCGGTAGTAGATTTTTATCCTGGTTCCAGACGTTATCTTCTTTAAGTAATCTGGTGTTGAAAGAAAGAAGTGCTGTCGTTTTTTGATTCTCATCCATGTTTTTTGCTTCTTGGTAACCCGAGTATTTCATTTCTAGATTGAAAATCAACAGTAAGAGAAACCAGCTGGTCCGGGAGCTGGAAGAAACCACACGGATGGTTGCCACGTTGCATGCACAGCTCAAAAGGTATGTTTCAGCAATGTGCAAAGAGCTATTTGAATCAAATGCATCCTAATGACATCAGAAATCCAAGTAAGGAGCACATTTATTTGATTAATACTTTGAGATAGAAATGTACTCTGGAATTGTCCATGCAAATAAAGCGCAAGGCAAAGTGATGGCAGTAGTTGTGCTATACCATGTTATGCAGATAGGGCAAATGCCCTTGAGTAGTAAAGTAAGCACAGCTGTATTATCGCCAGCTGTATTATCGCCTAGTATGTCTCTACTGCAACGCTAGGTCAATGGCCAAACACGCATTACAAATTTGGGCACTTTTAGACTCTGTGAAACCTGACATACTGTTTGTCACTGAAACTTGGCTCCAGGAATCGTCTACACCAGACATTGCCATAGCCCTACCTCCGGCCTACAAAATACATAGACTTGACCGCCATGGAAACAAAAAAGGGGGAGGAACAGCAATAATTTATAACTCAGCTATAAAAATTCATATAAACGACTCCCACCTCGAATGTTGGGGAGAGCTGCTTATAGCCACGATAATAGTGAACAACAAAGAAGCATGGAAGGTAGCCCTTATTTACAGACCTCCCGGCTCTAAAACCAACTTCTCTGAGAAATTAGTAGAAGCCATAGCACCTTATGCTCTAACCACAAAGAATTTCATCCTCCTGGGAGATGTAAATTACCACCTCGAACTTACCACTGATCCTTGCACTATAGATCTAACCACCAATCTAGAAGCCTTACAACTTTGTCAACTCCCCACGGGCCCAACTCATATAGCTGGGCACACTCTTGATCTCATTTGTACAAATTCCTCTAAAGTCACGATTACTCAAAGTGACTTAGTCTTTTGGACGGATCATTACATTATAAAATTTGCTATAAGCGGATCTCAGATCCCGGCGATCCGCCCAAGAAAAATGAAAAAAACCAGACCATGGAATAAAATCACCATACCAGCCTTTAGCAAATCCTTTCCCCCGCCCTCTATTGCCCAATGCACCAATCTTAGCCAAACTGCCGTGGAATTTGAATTAGCCATTACCATTGCACTTGATGATATAGCACCTATGCGCACCTCTAAACCTCCAAGAAATAATTCTTTATGGTTTACGCCGGAACTTAAACAAAGAAAATGCGCTACTCGGCTGGCAGAGCGAAAATGGAGACAGACAAAAAGCGTTCAAGACAGACACTTATACAAAGTGGCTCATAGACAGTATATGCAGGACATTGCTGAGGCTAAAAAAGTCTACCTGGGTAACAGGATTGCCCTAGCAGCAAATTCCCAACGAGAACTATTTAATATTGTGAAGGAGTTTACCACACCTCCAGGTACACAACAGGCGCTTCCTGACTCTAAAAAATGGGTTGAATCCGTAGCCTCCTACTTTCATGAAAAAATAACTGAAATTCATAAACGATTTCCCCAGCAAACAACTGAGGTTAAGACCAGCACCCCTCCCATTGAAAGGCAAAATTCCCACAGCAGCCATGATAACACGCTGAAACTGTTCTCACCCCTGATTGAGCAGGATGTAAATCATGCACTGCTGAAAATGAAATCTGGAGCACCGGGCGACCCTGCTTCGCCACAAGTCATACATAAAATCTCTCCAGTTCTGATCCCTACCCTGACTAATATTTTTAACCAATCAATACAACATTGCGTTGTTCCTGACCATTGGAAAGAAGCAATAATCAGGCCCATTCTGAAGAAACCAAACGCAGACCCTGATCAATTTACAAATTATAGGCCTATCTCCCTTTTGCCACCCTTTGGGAAAGTCATGGAGACCCTAATCAATAAACAACTTGTCGCCCACCTGGAATCAAATAAACTCCTTGATCCATCCCAATCCGGTTTCAGGGCATTCCACAGCACCGAAACAGCCCTGCTGGAGGTTGTGGATAATATAAGGTTATCCTTAGACTCAAAAAAATCAGCTATCCTGATATTACTGGATTTATCTGCGGCCTTCAACACCATCTCGCATCGCATACTGTTAGAGCGCCTTGTTGAGATTGGTGTCGAAGGAAACGCTCTTAAATGGATATCAAGCTATCTTGAAAACAGACGATCAAGGGTCCAAATTGGTGATCATACCTCTATCTCTTATAATAATGATAAAGGTGTCCCACAGGGATCTATTTTAAGCCCGACCCTTTTCAATATTTATGTCTCCCCTCTGGCCAAAATCATTAGAGAAAGCGGTTTTGGGACAATATCTTATGCTGACGACACTCAAATCCTCGTCACCATCAGCCAAAACCATGAAGACGCTAAACATAGGTTCAAAAATTGTATGACCAATATACAAGAGTGGATGACCAGAAACCACCTAATGATGAACGCAGGGAAGACCGAAGTCATGCTTTTTGGCAAAGCTGACCAAATCTGGTCACCGGACTGGTGGCCTGACGCCCTGGGCACTTGCCCTGCCCCCAAACCATACGTCAGGAACTTGGGTGTAGTCCTAGATAACAAGCTCACTATGTCTGAACATATAAAAAAAACAGTTGGAAATAGCTACGGCCAGATACGTAGCCTGAGGAAGATCTTTAAATGGATCCCGCTCTCAGCACGCATGCCCCTAGTCCAAGGGCTGGTTATAAACAGGATGGACTACGGGAACGCCCTGTTTTCAGCCATCAATCAGTCACTACTAAACCGACTTCAGGTTCTTCAAAATACTGCTGCGAGGCTAGTATTAGACCTTCCCCCTCGCACCCCGTCAGCAGCATGTCTCAGAACGTTGCACTGGCTCCCCGTTAAAAAACGCATAAAGTTCAAACTCTGCTGTCTGGTTCATAAGGCAGTAAATGGACATGGACCAGCTTACCTGGAAAGGAAATTTAAAGCCCATATCCCAATTAGGACTCTACGTTCCTCCAGTAAAGCCCTTCTATCCATTCCTAGAGTCCGAACGGTCAGAAACGGGGACCGAGCCTTCAGTAAGACCGCCCCAGAAGCATGGAACTCCCTCCCCACATCTCTGAGAGAAGAGCCAGATCACGCCAGATTTCGGAAACGGCTCAAAACCTGTCTCTTCAATCCTTAGTATGCCGAACTCTTAAACCCCTCTGAATCTGCTGAAATCCAAGGATCTTGTCTGCTCCCAGCGCTCTGAGACCTTCGGGTGAATTACGCGCTTTACAAGTGAAATAAATGAAAAATAAATGAAATAAATGAAAGTGGCAGTGTCATATCCCGCAATATATGCGCAGCTGCTGAAAATCACTATTACAGCAACATATAGATCAAAATGAGTTCCTACCCAAAATAACATTGGGTCTGGCTGGTACAAATCATCCTTAAGTGGCTATATTTTAAATACTTTTCCAATGACAAACGCAAGCAGCTAGGGATGATTAAAGCTGCACAGCTCAGATAGTCACTTTAATTGGCTTAGAAACAGAAGATCCACAAGTAATACTATTGCCCACCTCTAAGGTTGTTACATAGGTGTGTACTATTTCCTTTTGGAGCCGGAGCCCGCTGCAGGAGACTGCCCAGATTACAATATCTTGAGTGGAATAAACACTCAGAAGTGATACCTGGCACCTTACCAAACCGTTGGGTGGTGCTCACATTGCCCTGATGAAGCCCTGTTTAGGGAGAAACGCGTTGGCTGCATGTGCACTTGGTTGAAACCAATAAAGAAGACTCTTCACTAAAGACTCAAGAACATTTTTTTGACTGCTTGACTGTTTTTCTGTTTCCTCTCTTTGTCTTATATTTTGCTATATTTTAAATAGCCGATGGGCAAGTCCACTATGCACAACGATTATGAAAGTCCAGCTGTTCACATAATTTTTGTCTGGTAGTATTTCTTACTGCAACTGTAAATGTTGAGCCTCCTGGTAAATTGACTTTTGGTCCTGGCAGTTCCACCAGTAGGAATTTAGTTGTTATATTTCAGGGGTTTTGTTTTTACTGTCTGTTATTTATATTGGCAGTAATTATGCATAAGGACAACGTGGTAAAAAAAAGTTGTTAAAAACTGGTGTGTTATTTTCCATTAAATACCTTAATGCGTGGTATTGGATGTGAGTGCTGGAGGGATGGATGTGTACCAGATGTTTGTGGTATCCACTGCAAGTATCCAAGTTTGGTGTAAATGCCTTGTGCGCGCACACACATCTGGACCTTCGTGGAATCCTTCATGGATATTAATTTTCCCAGCAATTCTAAATGCCATGTGCATTTTACCTCTTTATGAGGTGTAGTAGTGGTGTATAAATACTAGATTAATACTTTTCATTTGTTTGTTTACAAATACTTATTGGAAACATTTTAAAGGTATCTCAGAGATCTGAAATGGTTTCCACAGCTTTCCTCATAGTGGGTTGGGATGAGTTTCTCTCAAGCACTTGTAATTGCCGGCTAGGCTTGTTAATACAGCGAGCTGTCTACGAATACAGGCTGTCTTTGGGTTTTAAAGAGTAACATGAGCTTAGCTCCCATCTGACTAGCTCATAGTTTGTCCAAGTCTGCTGTGCCCTTTGTTAGGGTTGTGCAACTTTTAATGCACCGCGGTCACATTACGGCACATTCACAAGGAAAGGGATTTGGATGTCTGCTCCATTGGATTGGCAGTTATGAGTTGTGTTTGTGACTTGGCATGTGCACAGCTGGGCTTGCACCCAGGTTAAATGTGGATCCTCTCATGTTCACCTACCTGTGTCTATTTTAGGCATACTTCTAACCAAAGCTGGGGCAATCTATTCATTAGTTAATTAGTGTTTCCTACTTGGTGTTCCGTATGAGGTCAGTGTGGAGCCTGTAGCATTAGCAAGAGGTAGTAGTACATTTTGAAATATTTAAAGGTTATTAAAAATTCGAAGGGCAAGATCAAGAAAATTGGGCCCTTTCTCAAATTTTAGCATCAGAGAACATCCCCAAATGTTGTCATACTTCCCAATTAAATATTGTGATAAACTCAATACTTTCTGATAATCACGGATCCACTTTTAGGGTCTGGGGAGTAACTGAGCCACTAGTTGTTTATGTGGGGTACCATGAAATGCCAGGTAGCCCGTCCCCTCCAACATATATTATTGTGCATGCTCATAGCTGGAATGTTTGAGCATTCCATATACTGAGAATACTGATTGTTTCCCTTCTTCCACAGTTTATCCACCAGCATGCTTTCCCTATCATCAGGCAGCAGTCCTGGATCTCTGGCATCTAGCAGAGGATCTCTTGCGACGTCCAGCCAAGACTCCTCAACCTCAGCTAGTTTTACTGACCTCTACTATGAGCAACTCGACCAGTTGGACTCTGAGTATCAGAACAAAGCTGAGTTTTTACTCCAAGAAGGGACTGTTGGATATAGGCCTTCTGGCGATATAACAACTATTCATGAGAACGAGGTGGCCAAACCTCGGAGGACAGATAGTGGCAGTCGTGTTCAGTTTCTCCGATCCTTTTCTGGTACGCCCCGGTCAATGACATCACTGTCCCCGAGGTCATCATTGTCCTCCCCTTCTCCCCCCTGTTCTCCACTGGTAATTGACTCACTGGCCACTGGAGATGCCTTTCTGAGCCACATGGACTTTGATGATCCTGAGTTGAATATGAACCTTTCGGAGCTTGGTCTTAACACTGGAAATGAGATCTACAAACTGGAAAGGCCGGAGGCTGAAGACAAACATTTGAGCCAAGGTAACTATATACATGAAAAGGGGGAAATTGTGGTGATTGTTGCGAACGTCATTTTTCAACGTCAATCAAGACAGGGTGTGTTTTCCCATAACAAATGTCCCCATGCAATATTAGCCTTACAAAATCAAGTATGTATCTCGAAGAATGATCCAATGCCATTTTCATTCTTTTTCAACAAGGTGGTTTGAGAAACATTCATATTAGGGAGTTTCAGTCGGGGTGGGTGGGGCCCACAAAACAAAAAATGAAAATATGTCTTGAATGGATATTTTCAGACAGGTTTAAATAAGTTGTACATTTCAGGTGAACAGGGGAATACAATATTTTATCGACATACACACAGGTATGTACATGAAAGAACGATTTACACATCTGGTGAATGATGTTAACAAGATGTCTCCGAACTCAAGCTGACATCAAACAATAAATGTTCTGAAATGCTCATAGTTAGTTTTTGTTTACAATGGAGGACTGGATAAAGAGAATATTTTTTTTCTTTATGATGGATGCCATCTTTAACTAGGTTGTCTCTGAAGCTATAAGTTAAGATTTTCTTGATCCGCAAATACGTTTGTTGAGATGATGGTACTATTTTTGGTCCAGCACAAATGAAATAGATTAAAAATGCATATAAATGGTTGTGCATAGATGTAAAATATGGAAAGTTGGTTTGGCAGCTCTTTTTGGGAAGTCTTTGTTTGTGAAAAGTGAAAATTGCATTCAAACATTATTTCTTCAAACCAGTCTCTTTTGCCAATTTGATGAGAATGAGTAGATAAAGTTCCACTGAAACTTTGTTACTGTGGCCACCTGCTTCTCTGTCTCCTATACTGCCCCTTCTTACTTCCAGTACACAACTTGTCTTGCCTCTCACCTTCTTTCACCTTCCATCTAATTTACATTGTATGCTACTGAGCTTCTATCAAGTTTTTAGGCCATGCCATTTTATGTCAACCACCTGCACCTTTTACAAAAACTTGCACTACTTCTCCTAAGAACAGTCCGTCTCCACCAGTCTGCATACGCCTCCTTCATTGCCAGCATTCCTCATGTACCATTATTACAAAATCATAATGGTTCCTAATTGTTATGCTTCATAAGCAAGGACAATAACATTTCCATCAGTACTTAAACATGTTCATAAAAGTTGTCTTCTTTTTTTTTAAATGGTGGCCCAATTTTTATAAGAATGATAATACAAATCAGGAATTCATTAGAAGGCCTATGATTGTGATAATTCAGTGGACTTCCAGTTTTGTCGATGTTGCTACCAAGGTGACATTTGCCAAAAGTGGTCCATATCAAGTGCTTACCAGGATATAAATGTTTGTGCAAATAACCAGAACTTAGCAGCAGAGTTTTCTGCCCCCCTACCAACATAGTAAACTATCTTGTTAATGTCAAGAGGCCCTATCAACAGAACATGCCGCTTGTGTGCAAAATAATATACCATTCTTCATAATAATCAATATGGTTGCCTGTAGGTACAGATTGTATTGGCAGGGTGACTGAATTTTTAGACTTGATATTAGCCAAAACCTTTTGATTTTACTAAAATGTCATATATAATATACTTAAAGGGCCAGCCCTCTACATTGGTTTGCTGCAGAGTCATTCACATTTTTCTGCCTCCCACTGCAACATAAAATATGGGGCAGTGGATCAAACCTCTTCCACCACTGAATGACTTACCTGTGAATGACGACACTCAGCTCTTTTACAAGGAGCACAACCGCACACATAGTAGTTGCATTCAGTACTTGGACTGCTATGGCAATGTGTGCTTTTTTAGAATAAAATATTTTAGCTTTTAGTCAATTTTTGTTTTATATTAGAGAGGGCCCTGCAGCTATCCCAACAATAACATTTTACAAAACCATGTGAAAACCAAATCCGTGCTAAGCTATAAGACTGGCTTTGCCTCTGCTTCATGTTTTTGTTGAACATGCGCTGTGTAATTGTATTTCTTATAAAAGTGTCAAAAAGTAATGTAACTGTATAGTTAGTATCGGGCATAGACATGCTAAAGTGCTCTGTTGCCTGAACCCAACACCCCTTCAAAATATTTTAAACATGGCAGAGGCATTGCATTGGTTTAAATATCACAGTGAATACAAATATGTGTGTGCTTGTTGTGTTAGCCAGATCCTGTTCCTTATTTGATAGCAAAATGATGATGAACATTTTGGAACAAAACTCTAAAACCTCAGGCAAGTAAGTGTCTCATTTGTGATACCAAATGTACTGTTGTGCTGACAAATGTGGACAGTTGTGCCACAAATAAAGGCGCATTCTTGTAACAACAAGGTGGAGAGAGAGAGATCCTATATATGGTACCTAATGCACAGTATTTTACCTAAAAGGTCTATTTCTAATCCTCAAATCAACCCACAATATTTCCTGTGCCTTTCTTAATAATGGTTCTCATCGGTCTGATTTGTTAGAAACCCATATAATTGCTGATTTATAGGACAACTGTGCATTAGTCATAACCTGACCTAGGCATTGGTTGTCGAATTCCAATACTATCCTGACAGGTGATGGGTGTGTGGTGTGAGCAGAGTAGAATGAGGAAAGGTTACAAGACTTTAGGAGAGCTTAAGCTTTAGCAAATTCATTATTATTATGTTTAGAAATAACAAGCTGAAAGAACCATGAACAATCGGCATGAAAGGTGGGTGCTTGGACAAGAACGTGCTTGTGAAATAGTGAAGGACAGTAGGAGGTTATGCTCCGTACCTTTACACAGGAAGAGGAGGATGTATATATGAGGAGAAAAGTAGAAGGGAGAATGGCAATATGGATGGCCCTGAAATAGTGTTTATCTGTTCACTTACTCATTATTATCCTTGAAGTAGTGATGCCTCAGTCATATGGCTTGTAATTGATGGCTGAGTGCCTTGCCAGATTTACCCATGAGTAAGATTTCCCTGGCATGTCCATCCATTTGTAAGACAGTGAAGCAGGTAAAACTTGGCAGATCAAAGTAAATGTAAAAATGCTGGAACAACAGAGAGTTACCTAAAATGCAAATATGCATGTCAGATCCAATCTACAATAGCCCATTTTTTGGAAAACTGGTTGACAAAGCTTCTGTCGTTCAGATGTCTGACTTCTATGACCATCAGATAGTATTCTTCCAAAGCATAGACACTGAATAATCCCGTATTCATCTGGGAGAACCTGAAAATGACAATGAACTTGAAGTTGTGTGGCTATATTACTACTTTTGGGTCAGTCCGCTGCCTTTCATGTCATGGACCTTAAGACCTAACCATGACCCCTCGATGAACATGACATCTGAGGAAGTATTCTAGATTGGCTTAATCAATTTACCACTCCTCTTAACCTCTACATCACGCATCTCCAGACCTCAACAACTCCTCCATTCCATTCTTCTACATGCTGATGATACACAGATCATCCTGAAAGAAAAATACCTGAAAGATCTAGACTTCTCAGGAAATTACCCTTGTCTTTGAGCCATAGACCAGTGGATTCTGAGTTACCACCTTAACACTTACAAAACTGAGATCTGAACCTGTAGAGAATGGAAGAACTACTAATGTACAGCAAAACAACCTCAGCAATGCACCCCATTGCTATTGATATCAACTGAGTTAAATCTGTAAGTCATCATTTTCTCTAGTTCTTCCATGGGTTCCCAAGTAAGCTCCAATAATAATCCCACACCACCTCTTCATTGTGTCTTTTTTGTCTGTTTCCCTCAGAGGATGCAGGCCACTGTCAACCGTTGTCATGTCTCTAGTAGTCCATCAATAGTCTGTACTTCGAATCCCTCTTTTTCATTCTCAGAAGACAGCAAAGAATCGCAATGTGGCAGCAAGGCAGCTCCTACATCTTCACCTATTGTAACTCATAGCATCAGTGGCCCGTGGCCCTCACTGATTCAGACTCTCCACATTCAAGTCCCTCTTCAATGATAAGTGGGCCACCCAGATGCAGGTCCTTCCTTGTTTCAAGTAGAAGCTCCTAAGATGCTACTGGTATCATACACTATTTTCTAGACCAGCCTCCTTGTTGGTCATAAAATTGTAAACAAAAAATACCCTCCCTCGCAATTTCACCACCTGTAAGAAGAAAAGTATCAGTGTCTCCTCAATCTCCATAACAAAAATGGAATTCCCTCCATTCTGAGATGAGAAATGTTCACTTGGAATTCCAGAAGTAAGTAATGACCTGCCTCTTCGTAATAGATGAGGTGCTTGTGATTACACAATCACCGGGATCAATACATAAAACATCCCAGAAATCATTTTGTCTCATCAGTCCTTCCTGGTTCATTTATTTCCATTTCCTCTCTAAAAGAGTTTCTCAAGCTCCTTAGTCCATCACCAGTTGACAACGGTATGATTCTTCAATCTGTACCTTTTTTAAATGAGTTAATGATTAGCTTGAGGCGCTATTATAGGTCTGCAACAAGGCTGAAAGGTGCCATGTTAGTGTGCTACATAACTATTAAATGAAATAACTATATCTTATCATAATATTTCTATGCTATGCATGGAGTGTGTTCTTATGAATTCAAAGGTAATCCCGCTGCTATGTATAAACAGGATCCAGAGTTCTGATCGGATGGCTTTTCTATCCTATTTAATTTATGCCTGTCTACAGCAACATTCCAGATTCCTGGCCCAAGTCGGTGCTTCATCTAATTTATTAAAAATGAGTACACTCAAGCCCCGATAGCCACTGTCTGATTGATTTATTGGGCACAGAAAAACGTTCTTTGGGTGGCTCCTCCTGTAAGATCTGGAAGAATCGGCCACCAGCAAAATTAAATTCCATTTAATCAAACAGTTAAACTGACAACTTGTTAGCACTATCAATGATCATCAAGAAGTCAAACAGCTACTCAAAACCTGTTTTATTGGCTTTAGTAAGCATTCAAACATATCATTAGCAATTTGCTCTGGAAGTAACTGTCTTGGAAAATACCGGCCAACTTGATTCATGATATCAATTTGCTCTACACCAACACCTGGGTCCAAATCAAATTAGGCGAGGGCTAGTTGCTCTCGTCAAAGTTAGAGCCCAGGAAGGCTTCAAACAAGTGTGCATGCTCACCTTAACGCTATTTAATTTGTTAATCTCGGACCTGAGCACTTATTTAACTCTCGAAGTTCGCAGATGATGTGGTTCTTCTCAGTTTAGCAGGAATAGGGCTCCCAAAACTTGTAAAATCTTAAGGGCAAATACTGCAAAGAGAACGAACCAGCAGTGAACTTTGGGAAGACAAACGGTGATTGTTAGGAAAAAGCTGAAAAAGAAAGGTCACTGACATTTTGGGGGCAAGCCAGTGATGGAGAGCAGTATTTAGGGGGTATGACTACAAGTTCAAGGCTCCCATTTATTTGCACCTTAATGCATTAAAACCGAAGCATGCATCACTAATTCAGTGTTTCAGAAGCACCTCTGAACGTCTACTAGCCCATCTTTGATCCCTCTTTTTTAAGAGTTATGAAAGCAAAGCTCAACCCTGCGCTAGCTTTTGGCGTGGAAGCCTACTCAGAG
This sequence comes from Lissotriton helveticus, assembly GCF_964261635.1. Lineage (NCBI taxonomy): Eukaryota > Metazoa > Chordata > Amphibia > Caudata > Salamandridae > Lissotriton > Lissotriton helveticus. The sequence continues at coordinate 867,987,247 of NC_136068.1, read as the reverse complement.
AAATGTCAAAACTTTCTCAATATTTGGAGTGTAAGGCTGACAATACAGGCTCTTATTTCTCCTTCCTTAGGACACACCACAGGCACAAATAAGATTGCAGTTGAGGCTAGTGGACCAACAACTAGCTGTGAAAGGATGCCTCCCTAAATGCACAAACTTATCTTGGTAGGTTTAAGGCCAAAAGCTCTCATCTCGAAGGAGTTGAATTTCCCGGGAGAATGAATGCAGCTTTTACTGGGGTCTTCGAGGTCTAAAGGCTGAAGTTTTGTGGGAGCGAAATGTATTGCATACTGGTTTTAAAAATCTGCTATGCAAGACAAGCCTCTTTCATTAATGATTACTTTTGTGAAGCTTTTAAGGGCAATTTCAAAATAAAGCTATAAGAGATACGCTATGGTCAATTTTCATCGTATGATTTACAACCAAAATAGTCCAAAAGGCTGAACTTGATATGGTGAGGTGGGGGGAGTTTCGAATGTAGGCTCTGTCCACACCAACAAGAATCGTTAACCCACTTATTAAGCATCTGTCCAATTTTTGTTAGAGGAAGGCATATATTGTCTCAATAATGTTTTCAACCAATTTGGGATTAAAAAACATGCCGGGATACAGTACTTTTCTGTATGTTGGGTGAGTTTGCAGTAGTGACTGTACAAATTATCAAATTTATGAAAAGAGCAGACACATTCTTAACAGAAAAAGAGCTTCAATGGGGGATATACATTTTAACGCAAAACGGCTGGTAACTAGTAATTAACCCCCAGATTCATCATGGTCCCGATTTGCGAGTCCTTAATAGCGATTATTAAGGAATCGCTATTAAGGACTCTCAAATCGGGATTCATGTAGAAATTGCAAAATAAATTGCGATTCCTACAGCCTCCTTATTTGCGATTAGCAAATTCTAATCGCAAATAAGGAATGACTCCCCATTCATTCCTATGGGCATAAGGCCCATAGGAATGAATGGGGAGTTATTCCTTATTTGCGATTAGCAATTTACTAATCGCAAATAAGAATGCGATTTCAAGGGTGCCAGGGGTGTCCAAAGGACACCCTGTAGCACCCCTGAAATGGAAATGTAGCCTGATGTTGCGCACAAACATGTCCAAAGGACATGTGTGTGTGTAACATACCACTTAGAAAAAATGCACTAAAGTGCATTTTTCTAAGTTTTCGCTATTTACCACGAAGTCAGACTTCGTAGTAAATAGCGGCCGGAAATTGCGAATTCGCAAATTTTAAAAGTTTCATGAATTGCATTTAAGGAATCTCAAATAGAGATTCCTTAAATGCTATTCCTCGCTAAAATGCGAATTCTGTAACAGCGAATTTTGCATTTGGGATGATGAATCCCAAATGCAAAAATTGCGCTCGCAAAGGGCCAGATTCTCAGAATCTGGCCCTTTGCAAGCGCAATTTCTTTTGATGAATCTGGCTGTAAGACTCTAAAGTCCGCATAGGGAGAAGACACTATGATATGCATCTGATTTGCTTCTGAACTGCTTTCTATCCTTTACCCTTTTCTCTTCTTAGGTTGATTAACCCCTCCCATGCTCGTGACGGAACCGTTCCGTCACGAGCCTCGGGTGGGCTGTGCTGGTGACGGAACGGTTCCGAAACGGCCCCCTCGCCGCACCTGCGCGGCGCGAATTCCGCGCCTGCGCTGAGCGTTCTGAAGAGCGGGCGGGGCCGTGACGGAACCGTTCTGTCACAAGCACAGCTCACCCGCGGGCCGTGACGGAGCGGTTCCGTCACGAGCACGGGACCGCCCCCCCCCCCCCCCGCCCTCCCCCCCTTAGCGCTGTGGCGGAATAGCCGCCGCAGCGAAGGGGTTAAAACAAGATGTACTTTGTTTTCATTTTAAGAAAGATAGAATAGTTTAGACGCTGAATATGATTTTAATAATGAAAAGATCCGTTGTCCTATATGTATCTTTTGGTTAGAGCACTATCTACTTCACTGTTGCGCACATTGTGTTTTGGTTTTTTATTAACTGAAATAAACTTCCTTGCAAAGGTGATTCGAGAATGTGAAGCAAAGCTGTATGTTGCTAAAGCCAAAAGAAGTCACGTTAGTTCAGCTTCTGCTCAAAGTTGAGGGCACAGACCCATTCCTGTGACTGCTTCTTGTTGCGGTCCAAGTCTTCTCGTAAGTAGAAGAAGAAGCACAAGAAGGTCAAGCAGGGCTTCGCCTGGTCCTACCAATCGCTGCCAGAGAAGTCGCGAAGATCTCGTTCTCTCTATGGTCCTCCGCCAAGGAGCAGATTCCACAACTGATCCAAATAAACCCCATTTCCAGGTGCTTTGGCGACATCATAACAGATAGAGGCCTTTAAAGAAGCTCTATTAAAAATCTTTGACACTCTTCCTGCTCCTTCAGGCGCGCCTTCAAGCCCCGCAAAATATAGCACGCAAAGGGTGGGTCCTTCATATCTTTTAACAGGACTATGCCCTGCCATTCCTTTTCGACCCACTGTATCTAATGCACTCCCAGAGGTACTGCTTTGGTATCTATTCTAAAAGTGAGGAATCTGCGGTTGGAAGTATATATCAGAAGAACGAGTTACTTACATTCCTTAACATTCTTTCTGGTGGATGCTCTCTCTAACCATGGTCTCTCTAACCGTAGATTCTTCAGTGCCTTCCTGCCTCCTTTGTTCTATAAAATGTCCTCTTTTTCCATCTGAAAAGGTTCAAACTAGAGATCTGCATACTAGTGTCTCTGGTTATTGTTTGGGTTAACATCTGAACAAGGAAATAAACTGATAATTCTTTGCTTTAGGGCCGCTTATACATGTCTTCATTGTCACCTGTGGGGTGGAACATTATCGACGCAGAGCTCCCTGGTGACACCTAACAGCGTGCGGAAGCAATGCTGTTTTAAATCTTCCAGATCCAGTCTTGGTTCATGGGGATGTAAAAAGGTGAGGAATCTGTGGTGTGGTAGAGTATTCACCAGAAAGAGCATTACTGAAGATAAGTAATTGTTCAATTTAGAACTCATATGGACTGTTTGCTTCTGCTTTCTCCTTTTGTCTGTCTTGACTCTTCATTTTCTTATGGGCTGCATGCTCCATTCCTCTCAGGGACATGACACTCAGTTGGCTCCTGACAGAGTACTTGATCATGAAGACTGTTTATTTAATAATATATTGTTGCAGCTCCTTACAACCCATATTACACATTCAGAGGTGATTGTGTTCTTCCAGTGTCAAACACTAAAGTTGCTTTGACGGTTTGTTTTTTTAAACTTACTTGGTCCTGTTGTTATCCCACTCCCCCTAATGGGAATAAAAACTGCAAAGAAGTAGCCAGAAACATGTTTTTCTGCCTGTACTCTCAAGGTCTGGAACACTTATCGTCATCAGCATCAGAAATGCTAAATTTTAGTGCAATTAGGAAAGACTCTGATGATTTAAAGAACGTTACATCGCTACACTTCAGTATCCAGCACTCATGAATATTTTGCCACTTTGTAAACAGTCCCTAGTTGCTCATCAGTACTCTATTCCTCTCAAATTAGCTTTGCACCTTATGAATTCATAGACAAACTGGTTACTTCACTCACCTCTCTGTATTTACGACCATGCTAATAAATTAGCATAACATTTTAACTTCTGGGAAATATATGTCAGTGTAGTGTTGTATGAAAAGCAGGAAAATATTAACAACGGAAAACTGGCTCAGAGTGCAGTATTGGAATGTGGAATAATGATTGGCTGAAGGATGATCAATAACCGCAGTAATTTTCATGTCCACACAAACAACTATCTTAATCACTGTTGCACAGTCCATATTGCTAACCTCAGTTTAATTCACAGTTCATAATCAGGAAAAAAGGAGCAGTGACTAATACTTACTTGTCACCATCATGCAAATCATGTGATCAACTAATCATAACCCCCTGTTTCCCTCATTCCGCCATATGCCTCTTGCAACGTTGGTGGCTGCTAGGCCGTTCCTTTGGAACGCCTTACCATCTTTTATATGAAACTTGAATTTGCGCCTGGATTTAAAAACAAATATGAAATAAATTTGTACTACCTGCTCTTTTGTATGTCTTTATACAGTTTGATGCACATGTATATATAGAATACCACCTGGTGCCAATCTGCAAACTTAAATAGACATAATGATTAATGTTGTCACACTGCAGGTTGTACTTGTCAATAAAATAGATGTTGATGTGTTTTACCACGACAAGTTTGCTTTCACTATCTATATGTAAATAATCCAAACATTCTTGAACTGTGTACTGGTGCAGATGCTATGTGTAAGGAATTGGGTTGTTAGTTGAGAGGGATGCGAGCCCTTCTCAAACAACTGCCACAGCCGTCGACAGGGTGAACCATAAACCGTTACTAAATTTACCTGTGCTTAACACTGGTAACTTGGCACAAAAGCAGTCAGGCCTTAGAGGCAATGTGTAAAGTATTTATGCAGCACACTTAACAGGCAATAAAGTGAAATCACTACACAAAAAAAAATCCTACAACAATTTTGAAAAAAGAGTAAACTGTAAGAAATTATTTGACCTCAAAACGTGAAAAATCCAATCTGTAGAACTGGAGATATGCAATTTCAATGTTGCAAGGTAAGTATATCAGTTAAAAACCCAAATCGCCAACTGTCATTTTCTGGTTTCAACGGACCAGCACAAAGCCATATGTTCAGGCTAACCACAATGGAGCACAAGCCAAATACAGGGACCAGGTCTAGTCTCAATGAGTATTGTACCATATGTCCTTGATATGGGGCGTTGTGTCACGCTGCATCGGTTCTGATCAGGGGCTGCGAGGGCTGCTATGCCAGGTCATGCGTAGAGTTGTGTTGCACTGTGTTGGTTCCAATGAGAAGATGCGAGGGCTGCGATACGAGGTCCTGTGTTGCTTCCTTTCCAACGAGGCAGCCCATTGTGCGGCTCGAGGTCCTGCATTGCGAGGTCCTGCTTGGCTCTGTGTTTAGCTGCATCATGCAGCTATGGTTCTCAGGAAACACCAGGAGGAGTGCACTTGAATGTCTGTCAAGGTATCAGGATCTGGGGGCACCTCTTGGGGATCAGGACTTATTCCAGCAAAGGCCAGCAGCAGGGTACACGCAGGTCAAGTTGGGTCTCGGGAGATAAACAGATGCAGGGAAGGTCTCTGAAGCTTGTTATGTCTCTTTAGCTCAGAACGGTAGACCGGTCAGCTAGCCCTTGGAGTCACTCCGGTGGTTCTGGATTCAAGGAGGAGGTTCAGTCTGTTTTTCTCTGGTAGAAAGGCAGTCCCTTTTGCAGCAGGACAGCAGGGCAGTCCCTCTTGCAGCAGGACAGCAGGGTAGTCCTCCTTGCAGCAGGACAGCAGGGCGATCCTTTCAGAAGCAGGGCAGTAAAGCAGTCCTTTTTCAGAGTCTTTCATGGGTCCAGGAGTAATCTGAAGAGTGGGTCTGAGGGTTCCATCTGTATACCTGGCACCAGCTTTGACATGAGAGATGCTTCTGGAGTTTTCCCACCGAAGAGGTCTTTGAAAATTCCTGCCTCCCTATCTTGGTGCCAGTCAGTCTGCATTCACAATAGGCTAGTGTGCAGTTATTTGTGTGTGAGCTGAGGCAGTCTCTTTGAAGTGCAAGTGTGACCGGTGACCGCTCCCGCCCCCCTCTCATCAAGTCTGGATGGCCCATCCTGCCAACATCCACACCCTCCATTGTGTGGCTGCCTTGGAGGAATACACAAAGACCAACTGACAACTACACCTAGTCATGTGTCCCAGGAGCAGGCTTGAGACACCAAATAGGACTAGGATATGTCAACTTTCTAAAAGTGTAATTTTCAGAATTGTGACTGAAAATCCATTAAGGAGGGCTTTAAATTACAATTCCTCAGACACCTAACACCATTCCTACCTGTTCCCAAACAAAAGTTATCACTTATTAAATGTAATAAGGTACACCCAATTTTATCCTATGGGAGAGGTAGGCCTTGCAATAGTGAAAAATGAATTTGGTCATTTCTCACTACCAGGACTTGTATAACTTAAAAGCACATGTCCAACTTCTTCAATACAACGCTCACTGCCCTTTGGTCTGTTAAAGGCCTCCCCTAGGGGTTACTTTTATGTATTAAAAAGCAAGGTTTGGACCTGGCAAATGTTTATTTTTCCAGGTCGAAATGACAGTTTAAAACTGTGCACACAGGCTGCAATGGCAGACCTGAGACATGTTTAAAATGGGCTAATTAAGTAGGTGGCCAATACGTGCTTAAGGCCCACTAGTAGCATTTAATATACCAGCCCTAGGTATATGGTATACCACTTTACTAGGGATTGATAAATAAATTAAGTCTGCCAATCAGGTGTAAACCAATTTTACCATGTTTTAGGGAGAGAGCACATAAGCACTAGTTAGCAGTAGTAAAAAGCACAGAGTTTTAAAAGCAAGCAAAAAGAATTTCATTAAAATAGAAGGATGGAAGGTAAAACGTGTGTGGGTGACCCTGCACAGAGGACCAGGTTCAACACTGTGTACAATATTTCCGATTGAGATGTTATGTTCTTGTTACTAAATAATTACACAAACTATGTATTCAAGGAAGACCATGTTGGAACAAAAGAAATAATTATTGTCCCAGATTTTAAGGCTACTCTGTATTTGCAGTGCTGATGTTTGTATACTTTTCTCTGGCCATCTTATTCGTCTATGTTGAAAAACCCAATAGACTTGTTCAACATTGCAAAGAGACTGAGAAAGCAGGTGAAAAAGTGCATTATAGAAATTTGAAGAAGGGTAAAGTAGTCTCTACTGTGGTGGACTGTTTTACCTGCAATGCATTCGTATTGCCCTCTTTTTTTAATTTCATCTCTTTACTATGTCTAACTGTTTAATACGATAATTGGGCAGCTGGATAGAAAGTTATTAAAAATAAAATTTCAGTGAATGTCATCATATCATGCTCAGATCATTCTGAAGCCAAGACTATATGTCCTGGTTTCCGTTTTCCATAAAAAATTCTATCTATGAAAGTTGTCAAGAGTGTCTACAGAAAATTCTTCTCATCTGAACAGTATATTTTGTTGTGAGTGTACTAGTATTTTTATCGAGATATGTTGTTTTTGACGATTTATACAGCAGTTCCCCCCTAAACAGCTGCAATGCCCTTCCAGTGGTGGCTAATTGGTTATTATTGTTCACAGTCCTGACGGGAAGTGCTAACTAGAGTCAGTTTTCGATAAGAACATAATTGTAGCAGTCTGCTGTTAACCACATTTGGGGATGGATGAAATACTATTTTTCCACGCAGCCTTAATGGGTTCTCCATTCATGTTCCACGATGAGATTCGCACACCTAATGCTTCTTTCTTGTTTGTGCCAGGTTTAAATCCTCTTGGAGGAACTGCCTTGAAAGGGACTGGTGTTTCAGCAGCAGTGTCAGACGAATCGGTAGCAGGAGACAGTGGTGTGTACGAGGCATCTACGCAAAGGTATGGGTTTTCCCCTGAATAAAAACACTTTAACATGTTTATGCAAAATGGCTTGCCAGATAAGAGTACTGGTTTCAAAATGCACAGATGCTGCACTGTGCACAAAGACCAGCAAAAGGAGATTTTTAACATTTAAGTTGATCATACATAACATGTGTATTTAGAGTTTATCATATCAGTCAAGGTTCAAGGAGGTTTCCTACATAAAATTGTAGAAATTGTATGATTCTGTGGTAGGCAGCGTTCCACCCTGAGGTTCCAATTCACATCGTAGACAACTCGTGCTCTCCTTGTGTACGATGTCGCTTTCCCCACTGGAAGACTTTGTTAAATATAAGGCAATTAAATTGTTGAGTGCCATCTGCGAATCTATATTTTGAGTATAAAATCCCTATCACAATGCCGTAGAATCTGGAAGCTTTTGTTGATACATACCCATCAACAATTCTATAGGACATTCCCTCACACCTTTCGCGTCCAGAATATGGTTGGTTCTGTTGTCTTTCAGTGGATTTTATTCCGATTATCTTGGTTAAATCCTATTGGCTCAGTTAGCTATTTCATGTCTTTTCTCTCGTATTATTTGGCCTTCATGACGGTAAAATGGTATAGTACATGATTAAAAGATGTTTACGTAACTTAAAGGAGAAAGTCTGCACATATCTGTACTTATTATTGAGTGATGTCACGCAATTCCTTTGTGAAGTGACACGACCCTATAAGAAGAAAAGTCATGATGGAATACGTGCTCTAAGAACCCGTTGTGTTAAATTATCTTTAGACACGAGTGCACCACTCTAGCCTTTCAAATATGAAATTGTTGAAAAAATGAATTGCTGGTTGGTATTATCACTTTTCACTTGCATATTCTGCCTACTGGATGAAGGTTTAATACCTGCAGCAGAAACTCCTTTATAAATGGAATGAAAATTATGACTGTGCATGGGAAACGTAATTAGACCAGCATGTCTACACAGTTACAGCATTATTATTGAAGTTAATTCAGCAGTGATTGCACCAACCAAGAGTGGAGCAAAACTGTCTGTGAATTGATTGGCTCGCTCACCCAGAGCTGTTACTATCCCTATGATTTGAATTAATTTATGCCACAGTGGACTGGCCAATGAATTTGGTTCTCATGATAACATTCTGATTAATGAATGAGCTGAAAGAGCTCTGTCTGCTGTGACCCAAATGGAAGGATCCTCAAATGCTTCCTGAACTGATCGAGGTTGTTGCTATGGTTCTGGATTGATGGGTCACAGTAAGTAGAACATTTCAAGGGATGTACATCCTTCCTCTGTGGCAGTGTGCACTCTTAGGCTCAGTGACAACTGCATAGAAGAAGTCAGATTTTTCTAAGAATGAATGGTTAACTAAGTATTTCTTACAAATTTGGGATCATGAGTCCTGATTTCCAACATGGTGTGGGAAGTGTGAACCCTTCGTTATGGCTGCAGCAAACATGGCAAAGGTTCTAATTCAGAGTAGAGAAGGCTCGCTTACACTTATTCTAAAATAAAATTGTATACACTTTTTCAAATTCTGCAGTACTCTTCACGCTGGTTTGTATTCGTCTTTTAGGCCCAGTTTGTCTGAAACTACAATGTCTGATGTGGATGATACTGAGCCGGTCGGAACAGCCAAAGTTCAAATTGGAATGAAGTAAGTACTTAGACGTAGTTCAAGACTATACAATTCATTGGAAATGCATTCATCTCATTTATAAATAGATTACTGTTTGATATATAAAGAATTGATTGTTTCTGTTTGTTTTTCCAGGTATGATGACAAAAATTCACAGTTCGCAATATTTGTCATACAGCTGAGTAACTTCTCTGCTCTCTTGCAGGAGCAAGACCAGAAAGTGTAAGTGTGTGACGCAATGTTAAGCTTTCAATATCAGAAGTGCTTCTTATGCCAAAAAACTACCTTTTACCTTAACGTCGTTCTTCGAACATTAGTTTACACGTTTAACAAAAAAACTTTTAATTTTAGCGGTGTCTGGCAATCAGGTTAAACACTGTGAGATCAGTTTCCAAGAAAGGTTAATAATATAGCCTTATAGCCCGCCGTAGCGGGCTATACTAGCCATTAAAGGCCCGCTCTAGCTCGGCGAGGTCCTTTAACAAGGGAGCTTGACTATAATGGCAGTTATAGCTGGCTACAGAGGGCAATAAGGCTTTTAGAACATTCCACCACTATAGGGAAGAATGTTATAACAAATAAAACAAAGCCCTCATGGAGCCCGAGGAGATTTAAATCTCCTCAGGCTCCCTGAAGCCTTTCTTCACAGCAACCGCTATGAAGAAAACATTGGAATGTTGGAGCTCCAGGCTTCTGCTGTCCATTAGAAGCCCAGAGCACTCCATTGTTTTCAATGGCACTCCCAACATTCTAATATTATAATAATGTATATCATTTGGAGTAATTATATGGTGTGGATGTGACCAACTAGGGCAACAGAGCCCTTTAGAGAAACCCAGAAAAAAGTGTCGAAGCGGTAAGTTTTGAAAATAGCATGCAGGTATTTTTACATAGGTAAAGGGTTGTATATATTGTTTGGTCAGTTCCATTCATTGGAGGAAAGAGGGGCTCGTGGTATGCTAAAAGAAGAAGGGAGGTGAGTGAAGTAAAGAGAAGTGTCAATTCATAACTGCACATGAAGTGTGAACTGTAGTTATGTGATCATACTCACATTTATAGTTGCATATTGTGATTGTGTTTTTCTGTAATGCTGTTGGCCTCCTGTAGAGTTTAGTTACTGCTCAAGAAGCAGCAGTGAAGATCACAGTGTCAGTAGAACATTAGAAGATATGCGTCAGGAGCCTCTTTCCCAGAACTCTTAGGAATGCCTTAGGAACTCTGTCCCTCAAATCACTCAACTAGAAACAAAAGCACCTTTTCTTTCACAGTCCATCTAAACCTACATGGCATGAGCTGAATCGCAATTCAGTTTTAGTGCTCAAAATAAGTAGCTTATCAGTCCTTGTATACCACGATTTTTGACTGCTCCCTGAGGATGATGAGCAGAGATTCCATATGTTGGCAAGTGCCTTAATTAGCTCTCATATTTGACCAGCGGTTGCAGAAGGCCATGGGTTGCACTGTAACTTCATTACAACTTTAGGTTTCCTCTTAATTTTACAAAAGGCAAGATCCCAGCTGGACAAGCTGGGAAAGCTGTGGATGGCCCAGGCACGGATTTCTGTTCCCATAGGATATAGCCTTCTATCCCATTGCCAAAGGACAGATTTATTGGTAAAGGCCCTGAACCCAGCATCTTGGTGCTATAAAATGAGAGAGGGCCTTTAACATCCAGTATAGCCCAAGTCAGAAGGGCTTTAATGATATTAGGACATTCCACCCTCTAAGAGTAAAATGTTCTAATTTAAGAAGGGAGAAAAAGAAAGACAAACATTAGAATGTTGAGACAGAAAGCTTATACCAGCATTATTGGCCCTGAGACACTCCATTGTCTTCAGTGGAGCTCTCAACATTCTAGTGTTCTAATATAGAGTCATATCCTGATGCCAAGGGATATATCTGTTGTTAAAGGCCCGAACCTGAGAGAAGGCCTGTAATGAGGTAGAGGGCCTTTAACAACCAGTATAGCCTGAGGCAGAAGGGCTTGTAAGGCTATTCGAACATTCCACCCACAAAAGGTAGAATTTTGTAAATTCAAAAGGAAGAAACATAAAGGCAAACATTGGAATGTTGGAACAGAAGGCATATACCAGCCACTACAAGCCCGGAACCGCCCCCATTGTCTTCACTGGAGCTCTCATCATTCCAGTGTTGAATTTCTGTTCATAGGGACTCTCCTAAAAAAACAGTTCATCCTTAACTGCTACATCATGTCTCCTTTGCACTGGAATACATGAAATCCCATAGTTGCTTTGATACTACTAGGCCTCATCAATGAGGTGCAGTGTGAATTCGGTGCAAAATTACCTAATGAATCAAAGTCTGGGCATGAAAGACCCATTTAGGGTTGCTCACTCAGAAGAACAAAATATGATAGAGTGCGTGGATTAATCTCATCTGTGGGAAAGTACTCTGGGCTGAAGTCCAGTCCATCATATTTTCTGGTCACTTTGCTTGTATTCCTGCTCAGAATTCAAACAAGCAGATACTTTGAAAGAAAGTGTACGGGGCAGTCAACCGTGGCCCAATGCCTCAACCTATCTTTGGTACTTAGTAAGCATACGATTGCTCGCTCTGGAACTATCTACCTGGCCTTCATGGACTTATCTTCCGCTTTTGATTGTCAAATTGTGGCAGTGCATGAGGGTTATGGGGGTAGAGAGCAATATCGTCAACTTTCTGGAGGACCTGCATAAGGCCACGAAGGCCAATGTTAGATTCTCTCAGGATCTTCGTGTCTCTAAGAATTTTGACATCAGGAGGGGTACATGGCAAAGTTGTATTCTTGCCCCATTTTTGTTCAATCTTTATATTAATGATTTGGACACAGTTTTAACAGATACAGGGGTAGATTATGCTTATGTAGGGCGACGGGGGCTCCCCTTCCTTCTATATGCAGACAATGCTGTTCTTATAGCTAGAACTGCCAGGGGTCTCCAATCCGTGCTAGATACATTTTACAATTTATGGTGGATCGTGATCTATCAATAAACAACACAAAATCCTATATAATGCAGGTGGAGATTCGGCCCAAAAAAGTTTTCAATTTAAAGTAAGTCCCGAGAAAGTTCCCAGGACAAGTGTTTTTTCATACTTGGGTGTCCTACTGGATGATCAACTAAAATGGGGGCCACTGTTCCGGAGGAGAAAGGGGGATATGATGCGGGTAAATGCTGCTTTTTTTAAATTTTGCTGCCATAATAGGCAGCTATGATGAAAGTCTCTCAGGCAAAAAGCATACCTACAGCTTGCTACGGTAGTGAAATTTGGGGGCATACTGCCACTGATGCACTGCAGGTAGTTGAGAATACTTTCTTGAAGCACCTGTTGGGTGCCCCGAGTGGCCTATTGAATCATCTGGTGGCCCATGAGGAACTGGGGGTGCCCTACTTAAGTAATACCCTGACTTTGTGCCCCCTTGTGTTCATGTTAAATTGTTGGCTGAATAAAAACTTAGCTCTTAGCCATCTGATTTTAAATGAGTGTATGAGCCTTGATAACATGTCCCGTATACTGTGGCTTAAATATATTAAAGGTAGCTTTGAAGAGTTGGCACGACCTGATTTATTTTCCAATCCTGAATCCATTGTAAAAAAAGGCTGTGGAGTTAGTTAGGTAAGCCTTCAGTAGTTTAAGGAAAATAGAAAGAGATGAGCGAGAAATGCGGAAATCTAGTGTCTGCAAATGTTAAAAACAAATCCTTCTGCCGAGCCTTGTCTCTTGGGGTCTTTATCCACTTATGAGCGGAATTTATTGTCCAGGTTTCGTCTGGATTTTTTTCACCTCCTGCTTGCTGTTCCAAAAGGGTGCAGTAGAGGTTATGTGTTAGCACTCTGTGGCTGCGACGGAGAGTCTCCACAGGATCTGCTACATTTGATATTTTTCTGTAATTTTTATGAGTTACCCTGGATATATTTCTTAGTCTCTCTACTAAAGAAGATGAATTTTAATAAGGCTTGTCTAGTGCTCTTGTACCTTCAATTGTTGAAGCCTGATTGTATTTTTTTTTATTGTTGGCTTTCTGAAATCAACGGTGAGAACCAGGGCCTGCATAGACAATTAGTTACCTGTTTGCGGACCAAACGCGGTGAACAGGTTCAAAATGGTTAGGCTACTCGTGTAGGTTAGTGCAAATGTAAAGGTTACTCTATCCTTATATTGTGCACTTTACTGCTAGAGTTTAATATAGGGGGCAGTCCGATTGTTTCTTTTTTTTATGTTATTGTACTTGGCTTGTAATTTTATTGTATTATGTTTTTTAATGAAATCTGGATGTTCTGTAACTTTCATGGTTTTACATACGTGAAACCGAATAAAGTTTATTTTGATTTGATTTGTACTTCATAGTGCATCTATAATCTGGAAGGTTGTCTATAGTTGTTACATTTAATTGAGGGACAGCCAAAGAAGTCACATGTAAGAAATCACAGCGGTTAGGAAGTCAGACTGGAGCTCACGTGACACCCTTCATTGCAAGGCACCAAAGTTGCTCAGACCGAGTTGAAGACTTTCTCCTTTCATGATATAATGATATAGGTCAGGCTGAGCCAGAGCTTGCGATGAAGAATCTTGTGCAAGAGAAAAAACCTCCAAGTAGAATCTTAGCACCATTGTCAGCTAAGGTGGAATTCAAGATTGCCTGGTGTGTTGGCTGTCTTCCCACAGTCATTTATCAAGTTGCATTTTTACTTAATTTGGATCTCTTCATCAGGACTTAGTTGCAGGCCAAGGTTTGTGCTTCACAGATTCTGCCAAGTTCAAAATGCTCAGAATGGAATGGGGTCCCATCAGTGACTGGTCAAGTTTAACTATCTGTTGTATTGGTCTGATGTTTAACGGTCAGAATTTCAGCCTTGTGATTATAATACAATTTTAATCTTGTAATGAGAGATTCCTCATAGTTTGACCCCCACAAATGAGCATCCACCTTGTAATTCGTGACACACAGCATATTTCTTTTACTCCCTTTCCCAGATATAAACTAGGTCATGAGGACACAACTTCCAACTTTAACAAGCTATTGCTAACCGTTCCTTTGAATCATCGGTCGTTATTAGCCCTACTGCTATCGGCACGTGGTGCATTGACACTTCAGGATGGAAACAGCAGCATCGCACCAGTGACAGGCCGAGAAGCTTATTGTGCCTGTGGGCTGTTTGTCCAGGCAGACACTGGTTCTAGAGAGAACATCAGTTCTGCTTCGTGAGGGAGTTAGGCGCTCTTTATTATCCAAAACAGCTACAGAGCCCCATTGTAGCAACCCGTCCCAGGAGAGTGTTCAAGAACTTCATTAACATAGGAACTGGATTTACCCGCCTGTGTATTATCTGTTTGAGTGTTATAAGAGACATAATAGGTTTATACTAGTTATAAAAAATACTTTCTAAGCCAATAATCAATTATTCCACATTTAAGAGTTTATAGTAATAGTTATCTATCTTTCATAAATAGTGAAATTCAGAATTACCAGCACAGAGATCTAACAAAATAATTATAATCAGTTCCATAGGTTAACTGCAAACGGGCTGTAATTGGTGGAACTGAGCAACCGTGGGTATGAGCGTACACATCAAATCAAAAAACAATTTATTACATTGATCATTGTATTTGCTTTGGGAGTATATCTTGTGTAATCGATCTCAATGTATATAATTTCCTGTGAACACTTTAGCTTGCTGGCTTATGTGAAGCGGATGTATGACGGAGCAATACATTCCGTTGTAACACATGCCATTACAATGCGAATGCCTTAACCACGCTAACCTTTACCACGCATATTTTTAAGATTATGCCTTTGCCAAGCGTGCCTTTTCAACAAATGCTATTGTAAAACCATGAATGTTAAAGGCTTATGTGTGGTAAAGGTTTTTCCTGAGCCCTAAAACCAGCCCCTGGTGCAACCCCTCCTGGCCTCCCGTCCTTTAAAAAAAATACCCAGCCTTGAACCCTAAAACATGGCCCTGATGCAATTCCCTCTGGCGCCCAGTCCTTAAAAAAACAGGCCCCCAGTCCTGTCCCCCTAAACCCGGACCCCTAGCATAACCCCCCCTCCCCCCCCCCCCCAGAGCTCCCTGCCCTTGAAAAAGCACCAGCCCTGAGCCCTAAAACATGACCCCACAGCAACACCCTCTGGCCACCTGCCTGTTAAAAAAAAAAAAGGCATGAGCCCTGAAAGCAGCCTCTACCCACCCCCTCCAGCACCCTGCCTGAAAAAAAAGTAAAAAACCAAATTACCCCCTTAAAAGAATACAAAAATAACCCCAGCCCAGAGCCCTAAACCCAGACCCGCCGCAGAACCATTGCTGAAACTCCCCACGCCCTCATGTGCAATCCCACTTAACTCAGTGGAGATGTGCCTTTTTTTCGAGGCAGACCCCTATGTTGTTTTTATTTTTTTTCCTTAAGCGGAATCCGGGTCTCTTCTTCAATGATGCCGATAGCCTGTACCACGTCATTGCCCATACCATCATTGCCATGCATATGCCCTTACCACCAGTACCACGCATATGCCCTTACTGTTCATACCTTTACAACATAACTTGTTGTAAAGGCATGTGTGGTAAAGGCATATGCATTGCAAAACCATGCATGGTTAATGCTATGCGTGGTAACGTTCCGCATGTTGTATCAACACGGAGGGGTAGACTATGCGTAGTAACAGCCACTTTGTAGTGGCTGTTTCCCATGTAAAGCATGTGTGCTTCAAGGAAGGATTTCAGCTGTAAGTCTTACCCTAAATGATGCCTTAACATTACACATATTTGTTTGTAGGTATATGCGTGTGGCAGTCCTTCCTAGTAAGGAGAACACAAGCTGTTTGTTCCGGACAAAACCAGTGGACTCTGCGGACAGTCTTCTTTACAATGAAATTTTTTGTGTGCCTATATCACATGCCTTGTTACGTCAGAAGACAATGAGAGTCGATGCCTGCTCAGTCAACAGCCTCGACTGTGAAGAATGCCTGGTAATACAAATGTAGACCTTAATTTTTACTCTTTGGGTCTATTTAGGTTAAGATTCAAAAACTCATCACTACTTCTGATCTATGTATGCATGGGAGTATTGTTTAACTCTCCAGCAATTACCTATATTTACGGTTAGCAGCAATTGTTTTAGGTCGTGTTTTGTGAGAATAGATGCATAATGCCACTGTACATTCCTGGCCTACATAAGTTATGGTGGGCTCTAGTTGCCAGCTAGCTCCCTGTCAGCAGGACACCATGTCCACATCTAGGTTTATTTGTTGTAAATCATTGTCATCATAGTGCTTCAGTTTTGTTGGTTTAATGGAAGCGACCCTTGACTACACCGCCACACACTGTGTCGAATTAAAGCTCATAGAAGAACATGTGTCCCTCGATGTTGTGGAGCTACGTTGCAGCTCTAGCCAGACCCTTGCAATTTAAAGGTTGTACTGGGTGGGACCTAATAAGCCTGTAAATTTAGGCAGAAGTAGATATTTAGCTATTATTATACTTGACATATCTAATTTGCGTTCACTGTGGAAGGGAGAAGTGGCTTTCTTGTTGCAGTTACACCTTAGGGTTCTCAATAGGGCTCAACACTCAAATTGACTTGGTTCCTCGTTGCCAGTTTTGAGATTTACGTTTTTCTCCAATAGCCATCTGGTGATGTTGGATGTTCTCTGTGAACTGTCATTATGTTTGGAGGCACTGTCAAGTAAAAAACCATATCCCTGGGACACTGGGAGACAGGACGGGCAAACCCCATCTCTTGGGTGTGCTCAGCTGACCTTTATTTAAAGAGTTTTATATAGCGCTGGCTAGACCCGGAGGTATCAGAGCGCTTTACATGAGAATTAATAATGTAACATCAAAAGTTCAAACATTACACAATAAATCCCCCCCCCCAAAATAAAAATATGCAAGACAATTAGGAGAGGAGATAAAGGAGAGAGAAAAGTAGTGGAGGGGGCAGGGTAGGTGGGAAAGGGAGGATAAGGGAAGAGACAGTACAGAGAGGCGAAAGGAATTCTGTCTGAAGACCGACTGGGTAGGTGAAGACCAAGTAGGAAATCCACGGCCCATCTCACCTATAGCTAAACCAGGTAGCTCCATCGGGCATCATACAAAAAAGTTCAGTCTCAGTACATTGAGAGAGGGGAGAAGGAGAGCCATAAATAGAGAGAGGATGTGGGAGGAGACGACAGGAGGGACGAAAGGAAGTGCAACAATGTGGTTTAACAGTAAAATAGAAAAAGATCAACAATTACACATTGCATCAAACAATCAGCAATACATTAGGAGAGGAGAGAGAAAAGAAGTGGGGGTACCTTTTATTGTTGTGGCACCCTTCTTTCCTGACAATGCGTACATTCTTCCTTTCAATACAAAGGTAGGATGAGATTGTATTAAAATAAATCTTATATTCCTGACACTAACTCCAACTCTGAATTGGTATCAGTACATACTTCTCCTAGGGACAGGTGCTGTCCCCAGTAACAGTGTTGGTACTTGCAGCCATTGATCAAGCATTTTAGATTACTTGTAACTTTAGCTTTGCTTGACAAATTTGCTTGAAACGTACAACAAAATAAAATCACCATTTCCTTAGACAGTTGTGCACAAATTGATTAAGATGGTATTCAGTTGCAAAGAGGCAAAGGGCTGCACACTGCCCTGTACACAATGGTGAGAGTTATACATAGTTGCTTCTAGAGGGATGTATGACGTTACAACGCATACATTCATAACGCATACCATTACAACAAAACTTTTACAATGCAAGATCCTTTACAACCCATGCTATTACAACACATGCCATTACAATGCAGATGCCATTACAACGCATGCCATTACAACATAAGTATGGGTAAGTATTGTTTAATTTTACCTAATAGGAATGTAATAGTAGTGTAAATGTTGGATAGTTTAGGGGTTAAAATTACTATTCTAACTCCAGGGGGTGTAATAGTAGGGTTAATAGTAGGGTAAGTTTTGGATAGTGTAGGGGTTAAAATTACTATTCTAACTCCAGGGGGTGTAATAGTAGAGTAAGTGTTGGATAGTGTAGGGGTTAACATTACTATTCTAACTCCAGGGGGAGTCATAGTAGGGTACGTTTTGGATAGTGTAGGGGTTAAAATTACTATTCTAACTCCAGGGGGTGTAATAGTAGGGTAAATGTTGGATAGTGTAGGGGTTAAAATTACTATTCTAACTCCGGGGGGTGTAATAGTAGGTTAAGTGTTGGATAGTGTAGGGGTTAAAATTACTATTCTAACTCCAGGGGGTGTAATAGTAGGGTAAATGTTGGATAGTGTAGGGGTTAAAATTACTATTCTAACTCCAGGGGGTGTAATAGTAGGGTTAGTGTTGGATAGTGTAGGGCTTTATTTAAAATAAATTATATTAAAATTGATTAAAATTAAATTAAAACATATCAAATTACATCAAAATTTAATTTAATTAAAATAATAAAATTAATTTAAGTAAATTAAATTGAAATTAGATAAATATTAATTAAATTAAATACTTACCCATACTTACATTGTAATGGCATGCGTTGCAATGACATGCGTTGTAAAAGCATGCGTTGTAATAGATCTTGCATTGTAAAAGTTTTGTTGTAATGGTGTTGCGTTGTTATGCCCGCGTTGTGATGGCTGTTTCCATTTCTAGAGGTAAGGGCCAGGCCCACTGTTAAACCCTGAGCATAAGCAAAGACTGTGTGCAGTGGGCTGAGACATGTGGCACTAGGAGCAGGTCAGAGGTCACTTACTGCTCCTAGAGCCCACAACATGGGACAGGGCTTTTCTTAACATTAAAGGAGAGCTATGGTTCTTCACTGCCATCACAAAGTGTATTATAATAAACGTAGCAAACACAAGGAGATGATGGATAGAGCACTGAAACTTTTCAGACACTCACCCCAGTCACAGATCTGGGTGAATTCATAATTTGTTCCTTAGCTCTCTACGCCACCCAAGTTTAGACCCACCCATATGCAATTCAGTCTTGACCCTGTTCCTTATGGAAACAGTCCAGCCCGAACTGCCAGGCCAGGTCTTCCATGAACCTTAAACAAGCATCCTGGGACCGGGTTTGGCTTAGCATCCCTCATCAGCCATGCAAGCTTTAATCCAGTGGCAAAGTGAGCGAGGGACTCACATCTGGGCATACCCTGCCAACTTAGAGCGAACAACGCAAACACAAGGAGATGATGGACGCCGCGCTGAAAAGTATCAGACATACTACAATAAACATAGAAATTTATAATTGAGTAGATGTTATGGACACAGTCCAAAGCCTAAACAGCCATAAAGTTTGCCAGATGGCATTAACTATGCATTTGTGAGTGTGCCTGTGCATTTCACATAATTTCATGCATGGTGTCACATACAACATTGCAAATTACTGTGATGATAACTCGGACACAATTCAAACTTCCTAGCCTTCCAGAAGGCTCTAAATCCTCATCTATTCAAACTACTTGAAATCATTTTCACTGGACCCCTCCTTTCTACTGTTGTCTCTTTAATTACTAATTTCTTCTGGTAGTTAAGATTGAGTCATTACTACGTTAATAGACTATACCTCTTTCTGTGTTTAGCTGTTTTATGTGATGCAATGCCCACCCATGTGGTTGATATCCACGCTATATAAATGTATATGTAAGTGTGAGTGTATTAGCTAATTTTTGAAAGCCTATTAATTCTGACCTCTTAATGTAACTATACTAGGGTTTCTAAAGCAAATAATAGTGGGCCCCATTGAATTGTTTTGCTGAATGTGGTGATTTAGAAGTGGATTTATGTAAAAGGTGAGGGGAAGCACCAAGTGTCCAGTAACAAGCGTCACTCTACAACAAAACTTTTAGATTACTGAAAATACTTACAGCGAGAAATGTGAATGTTTTAAAGCCTTTTAGTTCCAGAAATTTAGCCGGAAAAGGCCTACTTTGGGGTTCCCAGTTACCTCCCCATTAAGTCTGCCACCAGAGTTACTGATGCCTGTGGTACCACTAACTCTGTCTGGAGGGGGGAGAGGGAGCGGGGGGGGGGGGAGTTCAAATTGGACCCACGGGGTTCCTATGGAAGAGAGGAATTACCTGGAGAACCGGTGACTTCATTCCTGATTCCTTAATTATTCGTCATTCTTTACTTTTATTTCATTTGCAGAGTTCAACAGACAAAATCTGCAGTCGATCCATTGTGTATCTAATGCATGATGGAGCAAGTAACTCCTGTTACTTTCCCAATTCAGAATTAAGGGGTCCAAGTACTATAGCCCTTAGAGTACTTAACCCATTTTATATTCCCACCCACTGTCCAGTCCTCATGTACCGTAGACATACCTGTATATACATAGATCCACAAGTGGCTCACCCCCTACGTTCAAACAATGTTTCCTATTATATTAGATACCTCTGAAGCCATATGACACAGCAAGTGAAGGACCTTGTGTGTAATTGGCTAGCACCTTGCTAAAGACAGACATGGTGCTGGCCCTTTATCTCACCAGAACCTTTGCTTGAATAGCAGTGTTGTTCCTGGTGCGTTTCCATCAGTATATGCAACAACTGCATTGCGGCTTAAATTTTAAGGGCCAGAACACCTTGTCCATCTGATTAAAAAAATATCCTTGTTAATAATTAGAGGCTAATACATGGTGATCATGTATTCATGAGATTGCTGCTGCTTTCATCTTTTCAAGCAGATGCAGCCTTTTCCTGGACGTTTCCATGGCTTCTGCTTGCGTTTGGCTTGTATTTGCTAGACTGTGCCTAACAGGAAGCGTGCTAATTTCATCTCATTGCATCATGGGACATACGAGTGTAATAGTCTATTAAACCTTTCCAATATTTAAGTGACTGGCAATTCAAAGATGTAAATGCTCTATTGGCTACAAAATAGATTGATAGGCTCTTCATCCAAAAATGCCATTTTCTGAAAATGAGCGGTTAAGTACAAATCCACCACTGACACTTTAATAATACATTTAAATAGTTAAGAGTATTCAACTGGATTCTTCTGTTTCTATCTGTTTGCAACTCATTACTATATGAATCACTGTCTTTTTTTATAATGTGGTAACTCAATTTCCTTTTCCATCACTGAGTCCACTTTGTGTCCTAACTGTTTGTTGTTTTCCTTACGCACAGGGTGGGGCTCAAATAAGCCTGGCTGATGTTTGCAGGTCAGGCGAGAAGTCATCGCGTTGGTATAACCTACTCAGCTACAGATATTTGAAGAAGCAAAGCAAAAAAACAAACCATCGAGCTGCTGAAATGTCCACTGCTGAAAAACCGGTAGGAACAGTTGCTGTGCAGTATTATTAAAACCCTGTTTTGCCCCAGCTTATTAGCCAACATATTAACTTAGTATGTCATTGTACCTGCTGCAGAGATCTGGCCTTAAAGGAAAAGCTATATACTCAAACACGGTTGGGTTGGTAGAAGCATTTCTTTTTCTGAGGGTCATAAAAGAGCTAATATTAGGGGATCATAATTCTTGTTAAATGGTTCTCCCTCAGAACAAATACTCCTAACATGTGCTTCTTAGGGATCATTGATTCAAGATTTTGAGGTCCTTGGGCGGAGATACTTTCCTACAAAGTTGGCAGCAAAACGAAAGCGGCTTACTGCTCCGTATCTTGTATGGACATATCATAGCCATTAGGGAAATACCACGTCCACCCATGTACCCGCCTCTTTTAGAAAGTCCCTGAGGTCAGGTGTCCAGAAATATCGGTGGTTACAGTTCCTACACCTAATGCAGCATTCATTCCCTCTTCAGATGCTCCGATTTCAGAAGGAGAATATTGTTACAGAATGACAGTTGTAATAAATTAGAGTTCTTGGTGTGTCATTTGGGAAGACCTGAGGCATTAGGTCAATTAAATAAAACATATTTATTGTAATAGAGTAACATTTGCAGAAATCTGCAATTCCTTGCTGTTTATGATCTGATCTGTGATATAAAGACATTTATGTTGAATATGTTTTCCTGTTTAGAAAGAGCACTGCTTGCTCCTATGCATTGCGTTTTTTATTATATTGCTCCTGGCTCCAGTTTAAGATTATATTGAATGTATACTATTAATCCTTTTTCAAATTGTTGGTCAAGGCAAAATAAAATGCGAGGGCTTACCCGTGTTCTGTTGATCCTCTCCAGGATACAGAATTGTCTGCGTTTTTTGAAGAAGCCTGCTTCTGGTTGTTAGAGAATGTTGTACCAGAACCAGTCTGGATACATTTCTTTACCAACATATGACATGTTCCTTTAGTCTGATGATGTCTTAAGTTGAGAGAGGGCGATCACATCCCACCCTCCATTGATTGTCTCAGACTATCCATAAAAGAATCCACATGTTTTCTGATGTTTTTCATTCAGTTTCCCGCCTAGGCACATAACTTGTCTCAAGACATGATTTTAAGCCAAACCTGTGTCCCGATGTATTTTCTCATTCAGTGCCCGGTTATCTGACTGACCATTTGACAGTCCATGATGTGACTGAGGAGACCCACATATAGTTCACATACCATGCGGTGCTGCGCCTACCATGATCTATAGGGCAGGGTACATTCCACTTATGGAAAGTGGCACCTGTGGAACTCTACAAACACATTCCTGGCATAGCTGATATCTATAGTGCCCTGAATTTGACACTCCGAATTAACTTTACCAGCTTTGATTCTTTGACATGCCTGGCCCACTCCATGCACAGCTTAGATAAATTGGCGGAGGTGTGTGAAAGGGGTAGTGATGTGTGGGTACTTGTGCCGGTTTATTTCCCTGTGTTGTTCCGATGCTGGCAAACGCTGCTTGTGAATGGCGTGTCTAATTACAAGTCCTGTTATGTAATAATACTTGGCAGCTATTTTATCTGCCTTGGCTGGTTGTGATGCTGACTCGAACCTGCTGGGATTTACTGACCTATAATTTTCTTGCATGACACATCTTTTATTACTAGTTCTGTTGGGAGTTTTTATAATGCATTCACAGATTAAAATGTGTCTGAACCAGATTGTTTTGCCCTGCCTCTTCTCTCTACCTTCTCCCAGTTGCAGTGCAATTAGTTTTCACACCCGTTAACGGAAAGAGCGCCTGAGCAGTCACGAGGCACTGTGGAAAAAAACCTCCAACATGCCTGCATGTGTCAGCCGGGTTTATTGATTAGGATGTTTTTTGACCCGGTCTCCCACTGTGCAGTTGTTGTGGTGGTCTTTGTCAATAGTTTGAGTTTATTGAACTGCCAAAGACACGGAAATCAGGCCAATCTGAGCTATGTTCTTTATACTAACCTGTTATTTCTCTGACTGGGCGGCTGTGCTTGCACAGATCGAATGAATGAGGATACGAGTTTCTGACTAATCGGAGATTTGTTCAACATTATTATTTTATTTGAGGTGTATCTGGAGTACATTATTTGCAGATTACCTATATGCACTATGCATCGATTTCCTTATCTTCTCAAGCTAGAAAGCACATACAAAAAGATTAATACCTAGGATGAATGCTGTTTTTTTAGACTAGGACATTTGTAGTTTTTTTTTGTTGACAATATGCATTCATGATTAGACCAAATTATTAAATACAGACTTTTTTTTTTATTCAGACATCGCGGTCTCCTTATGCAGCCATGCACCTTTCATTAAGGAACATTTACTCAATGTTTGTGCACGCAACTGGATGGTAAAATTTCCACTCAAAATGTTGTTTTAGTATTTTTTAGCCACTCAGTGTTGTTTGCTGCCATCCGACCAGAGTTCTTACTCAATCCTTCACCTTAGTCTAACGGAATAGTCTTATTCTGAAAATCTGCTTGGCCACCACCTTCCGCCAAACTTTTTTAAAAATGTTCTAGAATGTAACTTCCCAGGGCCATGGCTCAAGTCCCAGGAGTTTCTGAGCGTCTGCATTATTGGGAATGCTGTACATACTCAGAAATGCTCATGTGTTCTTCTTTTGGTAACATGACAGAAATACCAGAGTACAGTACTATGGTCCCTCTTGAGGGAAATGTTAATGAATCAGTCCAAAGCGATATTCTTACTGTCCTTAAAAGTCTGTGCCGATTAGTGTTTTCCCCTTTTCAGGATTAACGCCAGGCTTTTCCCACTGCAATTTAACCAGTGTCGGTTTTTTTTAGTTCAGGAAGATGCTCTAATACGTGTTTCCCCTCTGCTTGGTGTGACATAAATAATGCTGATAAAGTAGCTTAAAAGTATTTTCTCAAGTCTGTTTTGTGGTATAGCCTCCAAGTTGGCCGAATGTTTGCCGCTAAAATTGCCACAGTATATGATTTTTTTGCTAAAGAAGTCCATATGGGTTTGTTGCATTTCTAGTCAAAAATTAGGATTTTTTTGATTATATTACAGTGTTTGAACTGTATCATGTTTTTGGAGCAAAGGGCAATGCATATTTTGGGCTCCTGTTCAGAACAACGTTGAAGTTTAGTGAACATGTTGATGCCAAACAATATTGAATTATGTTTAAACTTTCAAAAATGTGGTCACGCAAAAACAGCTGAAATATCTCTTTTCTGGTGGTGTCTCAGACATCTTTAGGATAGCATTGGGTAGACTGAGCGGAGTGAGATGTTGTGGGCGCGAGTAGTTAAGATGAAGAAATTTACACAGGTGAAATAAAGACAGAGAAAAATCACCTGCCAAGGGGGTTTCTTGAAGGTAGTGCCTGGAGCAGTAGCTTTGCTCATGCCATAATCTGTATCTGTTTTTGAAGGCATTAGAACTTTTCCTGTTTTAAGCCTTTGTTTCAGTATTCTGCTTAGATGGCAGAACCAGCAAGTTATTTATCGTTTTTATTTACTTTTCCATTTATTATTTGCTATTCCTGTTGTTCATAAGAAAATCAGTCACAGGTGACTATGGTATTCTACCAAATATGTTGCTAACACACTTTCTATATAAACCCCAATCTGTGACTGGGGGTGAATGTTTGATTTATTCAGCATTCCGTCCATCATCTGTTTTTTTTGCTTTTGTCACCCTAAGTGAGAAGGGTATGCTCAGGCGTGGCTGCCATGCTCATTGTGCCACTGGATGCAAGCTAGCCTGGCTGATGTGGGGTGATATCCCGAAACCGGTCCCTGTATGCTTGTTTCTGGCCCAGGGAATACTTGGCCTGGCATTTCGGGCTGGACTGCTCCCATGGTTAGCAGGGTCAAGAAAGATTTGCATATGGCTGGGTGCAAACTGGTGGTGTGGTGAGCAAAAAAGCAATGGATTAAACCCAGATCTGTGACTGGGGGTGAATGTTTGATTTCTTCAGGAATCCATTTATTATCTATTCTTTATACTTTATATTTGAAAATCTGTATAATGCACTGCTGTTTAAACCCTACTGCTGTGCACCTCCTTGTATAAAATAAGCTCAGCAGGCCGCCCGCAAACTGTCAAACACATTTTTACAATAATTCTATAAAATATTAAATACTGCAAGCAAGTTAGAGAATGTTATGAGTTTTAAGCACGCGCATTCTGACTAACATAGAAAAGATGATTTGCAGTAATGCATTTCGAATTTGCATTATAGAAATATAAAGGGTAAAACATAGCATATCAAACCGCTCAAGTGAGAATTTTCCAGACGGTATCCTTTGTCTTACTTAATTTTTTTAATAAACCCTGCATATGAAATTAAAAATACTGCAGTCAAAGGAATTTAACAAAAATGTATGTTCAGTTTTCTTGTTTCTGTCATTCCCAGCTGCAAACTAGCCTGTGTCACAACACCTCTTGTCAGTGTTGGAAATGTTACACTAGTTCAATATGAAACTGCAAGCCCTAAAGTGCACTGTGTTGTTGGCTAAAATACCAGAAATGGCAGAATATTATTCATTTGAAATGGGGCCAGCCCTGAACACATTTAACAGTTTAGACATTGAAGATATGTTCCTTTATCGCCCTTAAAAGTACAGTTAAAAAACGTCCATTTTCAGAAATGATGGGGTAGGTTTATTTGAACCAAACTAGTCAAGACATCTGGTGGCTCAAGGTCTCCAAGAAGTAAAAAATAAGAAAAAGGAAAGCTTCTGAAAACACCTTTTTGCCAAGCCTCCCATGGGCTACAGCAGTCATCTCAGGAGCTTCTCCCACCTTCAGGAAATCATTACATACAGATAGTAGAACTGTAAATTCCCTTCTCTGCTTTTGACGTTTACTAAAAACTCACCTGTTCAAACTTTACGTAGCCCAGTAATCACTGCTTTCACCAGACTAACTGGTACCTCTGTAGGTCAACGGTATGATATCTACTTTTAGTCCTTCCTCTATATCCATCACCGTCCACCTTCCTTCAGTTTAAACATCCTACCCCTCCCATCCTCTGCCCATAGTACACCCCAACCCTCACCTTTCATAACTAATCCATATCAAATCCAATTTCTTCCCTTCTCTTTACTCCTGACCCAATACCACAGTTGTAACATCTTACTCAACTATGGCAACTTTCCCTATTCTTTGTAAGAAAATGTATCATTGTTATTTTTAACATGTAAAGCGACTTTGTGACTTTGTGCCATAAAAATATGCTAAATAAATAATGAATAAATAACGCTATGGAACAAGTGCTTTCTAGAATGAATTTCAATATTTGCCTTCTTTGTACTCTATCTGGGGTTTGCCTGGGGCAAGCCTGTTGTCTGTTTTTTCTGTGACCCTCTCACCTACCAGGAACACTCATTCATTTTCTGGCCTTGCTTCTAAGCTCCAGATATCTCCTGCCATCTGCTCTTTTCATAAGGGAAGTAGTGACATAGTTGTTCCCATCTTAACATGGCTCACTTAGTGAAAAGAAACTGCCTGTTAGTTTCCCAATCAATCATAATTGGCCAGTTTCCTTTCTGGCACTTCCTGTTTCCTGTAAATCAGTTCCTGCTTCTTCACATTTACTTTCTGTTTCTCCCTATAAAAAAGAGCTGGAAACATTAGAACTATGTCCAACAAACTCTCCAGTAACTTTTTGTCAATGGGTTATAAGCCCCTAGTTCCTGTTTTTAGGTCGAGCCTATAGCAGCGCACATGCACTGCTTGCTCGACTTTTCGTAAGGGGCTTCAGAAATCGCCCCAAGCTCACAGGCTAATGGGCTTTGCGTGCGTCTTTCAAATAAAGACAGCACGCAATTGGGCAAAGTCGGGTGCATGTCTCGCCTTTGCTCCGCCCACAGCCTATTGGTGTCGGATACCCACACAGGCCACATCTGTTTTCAATTATCGTGCCAAGACACGGGCACGATAATTGAAAACAGATCGCTCGCTGGGGCGGGCGCGCGCACCACTCGCAGGCTTGTTACATATCCACCCCTTCTGATCTCCTACCGCCCATGCGTTCCTTACTTTCTTCACCCCGCCGCTCTAAACACTTCTCTCCTTAATCCGTTGCGCACACACCCTTCTCACCTGTCCTTCCCCTCTACCTCTGCCTCGTACCTCTTCCTGCCTTTCTCCCTGTCCAGTCACCTATCCTTTTCCATTTCCGACCGCCACCCCCACCCCCTTCCTTCTTTTACCCCAAAGGTGCAGTTACGTTTAAGCAGCATTTTTTTGCACAAAAATGTGTGTGCTGCTGAGACGGGGCTCGTTTGCTCGGGTAGGTAGCACCGAGGAGCCGGCGTCTTGGCGCTGCTGTCCGGAGAAAGACGCACTGGGGCTAAGGCGTGGGAAGCGTTTGGACACTCCGTTTCCCCCCAGGCTTGTACTGAGGAGCTTGAAGGTCACTTGCTAAAAGCCAGCATACAACAGTATCGACCGTGAGAGCAAACAAGCAGTCCCCAGGGCGCAGCTCTTCCAGAAATATAAAGCCATATTAAAAAATATTATACATTTATAGATGATTGATGCTGTGGGTGCAAGGGGTCTGATCAAACCTTAGGCGAGGAATCACCCACGGCAACACCAAACGAGCAGCTAACTCCAAAGAAACCACACCTACGGAACCAACACCAGCAGGAGCCGCACTCGGCGGAGTAAATGTGTTATTTGTGTTTCCAGAAACATTTGCAGCGTGCAGGCCCGATTGTGTTCATCTTGTAAACATGGCACAGGGTGCTGGGCGGGGACGGGTGGTGAGAAGATGATCAAATTATGTGTTTGAGACGTTTTTACTTCTTGTCCACGATTTTGCACTTGGGTTTTGGCACGGAAGCAGAACACGAGAAATGCACACTTATTAAAGGCCTGGGCATTAATGGCGACAGGGCACCCACTGTAAATTCAGAAGGAAGTTCCTGCTTTGCAAGGGGTGAGCCTGTAAGTCTTTCATGTGTTTGTGAGGCACCCTTCAAGACTGATTGCTTTACCATAGAACTTCCAAAGTCGGGAGGGAGCACTTCACCACCACAGTTACAGACCTCTAGCCCCCGTCCATGCACCACACATTTAGTGCATGTAATACATCCTGCACAGGAAAGAATTATGCCTTTGTTCGGCTTCTCACACACATACACATGTTTTTTCTTGGCAACTGGCAACAAACCTTGCATTTATTCGGCCATCTCCTGCACGAAACGATTCTGTGATTCATAAACGTTTCTCCTTTGGTGTTGCAAAATTCACGCATCACGCGTACACGTGCGGTTGTTCTGTTCCCAGTTGTTTTGAATGTGGCTTCTCACCAATAAGCCACACAATCACTACACTCCCACCTGGGAGTCAAATATATCATTACACCTTTGAATAATATACACTTTTAAGCATGTCTTACCACCCCTGGCACAGCAAGACTGCAGCACAAAACAAACAGCAGCTTTTAAAAAGGAGTTTTATTTAACAAAATGCAAAGACTATCACTTTTAGAATAAGGCTTGGGGTTTATTACATAATACTCTCTAAACAAAGGCTGTCTCAGATACCAAATCCATTAGATTCAAATATATGTATCAAACGTATAATCTAAAGGCATGAATCAATAACTGAGCAAACTATAATACTGATTATAAACAAGCAATAACTGATATAAGATAAGATACACTGAACGTCCTGCAAGAGATCAGAAAGATATATATACAGAGTTGAGGATCACTCTAAATTTGTAACCTACCACACCACAAAGAAAACCCCTCAAACGATCACTGCCACTGGCTCACAAAACTCAATACATCACCTGATGTATACACTGCCCACTTCTGGCCGGGGGAAGTCTTCACATAGCCGGGGATCAGAGCTCAGCAATCAGGGTTCAATCAGAGGTAGACACGTCTGCCCTCACTCGGAATCCAAACTTCCACTTCTACCAGACCAGTCGAGGCTCCCCCTTTTAATACAAGTGGAAACGTTGGTCGAAGTTTCTAGCAAGCCTCGCCTCCTTTTCCCATCAGATTCCGTACCACTCCGTGCCAAGGACACAGCATCGGTTGATCAGGCCTTTGCTATGACTTCGAGAAGGAGCCTGTACATTCCTCTGATAAGAACCGGTTTTCTCTAGTCCGAAAAACAGGAGGAAAGCAAAACATGCCCTCATCAGCTCTGCAGCTTCGTGCAGGACAGAAAGGCCCAAAGCAAGATGGAATTGAAAAGCAAGATGACATGAGAGCATGTCAAAGGCAATAGTCAGCACTGCCATAAAGCAAGGTGAAGTCAGAGAACAGAATGGTCAAAGCCAATAGTAAGAACTCCTAATTCTCACCAATGCACACACATTCCTGCACACCTTCAAATACACATCCCACACGCTCTGCTCTTGGCAAGACTGTTCCACTCCGTAACAGCTCCCACTGAAAGACAGCAAGATTACAGAACAGAAGAGAAGCAGGCAAATGCAGGACCATCCTACATTAAGGAACACACTAAAATCAATTAAAATGGTGGTGGTGAGGGTCATCATAGGGTGCCAAAATTACAAGAGTGGCTCATTTATTACACCAGTGTCTCGTGACCAGGGCGCCTTTGGTTTCTTTCTCCCTCGTCTTTCCTTGTCTATCACTCGCAGACACAGAGTTTCGCTGCAGCTAAAATACGAAAAAAACAAAGACAAAGGTGGCCTAACTACTTGTGGTTACTTTAAGATGACGAAGGCGCCCCCCACCACCTGCCCTGCACATGCCCGGCCCCTCCCCAGGGAGACACACACACATTCTTGCCCTTGTATTAGGGGGGGTTTCCAGCTTTTTACTCGGCCCATTGCGTCCAGGAGATTCAAAAACAACTCCAGACCGACCTGCCGGTTTATCGCACAGTTGGCAGTCAACTTCAGCCTGTCTCGGCGCAAGCATGGCGGAGCTGGCCGGAGGATCCGCGGAGCCTCCTTCAATCTCCCATACCTTGCTAAATAATCATACAGCGTGTTGTTACTAGTTTTAAACCATACTGTGTTTTGTAATGATATAAGCAATAGACATTGAAACTGGTCCCTTCTGGGCATGTACAACAGCAGAACTGTAAACGGTGTGGCATCATTACTTTGATTCACTAGGCCACCCTAAGCAGTTGTTCCACAAACTGTTGTGTCAAAATAATGTGATTACATTCCTCTAAAGGAAACCGCAATCCATCTCTGTGATTGTTGAGGAATTGTGAGACGTGTTTGGCTTTAACAGTAATATTTCTCATTATTTGTCACAGTATTATCAGTTTCTGTTGTGAATATCTGAAACGAAAATGAGAGTCTTCCTAAACAAGCATTTGTAATGCAATAGGTCTTGCATTGCTAAAAGTTTGAGCTATTGACGTTGTAAATGATAATGCAACGCAAATAGCTCAAACTTTCTGTAATGCGAGACCTATTGCATTGTAAATGTTTGTTTGTCCTTGGTATTTTTCTTTAGAGAACTCTGCATCTACTCCTTTTCCATTTTCCATTCCAATTTGATTTGTTATGATCCTCACATATTTTGATTTGGGTTCTTTGTGTGTCTGGTCAAATCCTCTCTGTCTCAAGGTCTCAAGGTTTTTTCGCACCACTTTGTTTTTTCCTTCAGTCAGCGAGCATTCAAGGAAAAACCTGTTGCCGCCACGTGATGTTCCTAAATGTTAAGCAATACGTCGGCTACAGGAAAGAGTTGCCCTTACTTGGATGAGTGAAGAAGGTGCAGCCGTTGCATCTATTGTCAGATTGCCACACCAACAACTTGAATCAGATATGGATACTATGCAGGTCCTTGCAGGAGCCTTAAAAACCAAGCTCATAAACAGAAATTGTAGCGAGGCAAATATCCGGCTCTTGCTGCTATTGAGATTGCTGTGTTTAGCGCTAGTACAGTGTGATATTCTGGAAATGCAACTAAACTAAAGACATTTCTGAATCCACTTTGCCTTTCACCCACCTCAATTTGTTTCAGACATCTCTTAAATGGAACACCTTATTGAAAGTCTTTCTGGGCTAGCTTCGGCTTGGGCCAATCCATTAGCTGGAGAATCAAACACATTGGTGGATAACTATGCAAGCTTTCTGAAAATACTCTGTAGCAAGGGAATACTGATGTGCTAGCTGATGTGACTGTTTTTGTCAGTTGATTGCTGAGACCACCTGGATTGAAAGAACTCAGATGACAATTTTCAGGTGGGGACTTCAGGAAAAGATAAAGGGTGAATTCACTTTGTCAGCTTGACCAGTGTCCTTGATGAAGTTAATAGTGCTCCTCATTGAACATTGCCTTCTAGAACTTTAGAATGCGAGATGGATGATTCAAGGTCCCGACCCACACCACTTTTCACAAATATTCTCTGCTTAGAACTGAAGAATGAGTCCAGTTCTGCTAATAAAGTAGTAACAATTCAGATCAGAACCAGTAGGGTTCCACTGTCTGAGGCCAAAAGAGACTGAAGGAGAGGAGGCGGTTAATGCCTTTACTGAGTGCAGGGTGGTAATTTGGAAAGAGCTTGTACTATACTCCCAGGAAGGAAGGCAGGATAGACAAGAGCCCTTGAAAGGGAGAAGGCAACAGGTAGTCAATGGCTCCTTTGTGTTGGATCTTCTTGTACAGAGACCAGCTCTCATATGTTCCTTCATCAGGCTTTATTCTTTCAGAAGATGAAGTTGTGGTTCCAGTGCTACTTAATTGAGTTTTTTTCTGGAATGTATTTTCATTATGAAGGGGCACAATAGAATAAAGTTCTGTGTTTCAAAAAGGGTGCCCGACCACATGTAGAAAATTTATAGAACACCAGTAAAAGATAAGACAGTACCATTGCTGATTTCTTTAGCAGGATATAAAGAAACATTATCTTTAAGTATTAGCTCTTCACTCAATTTTGCAGTATTTTGTTTCGGATACTCACACATTCCATAAATAAACTGGGCTACTGAACAATTTCCAAGTTTTCTCAAATTTGCCATGAGCATTACCTTTTTATGGGGATTGTTGAGCTCCTTTAGAAGAAACCCAGGCTGAGTCAAAGAACGCTCCTATGGTCTCTTTATTGCCAATTTATGCACAACATCAAGACTATGCTAATATTTTTTGTAAAACATACTGACCTATCTTTGCCACGACATAGAGAATTTGATGGTGCCATACATATTGAATTCAAGGATCAGATGCCATTTGTGAATATATATTACTTGTTAAGAAAGACACTTAAACAAGTGATATATATTCACAGATCGAGCTTGGTGAAGATGGTCACACTCTCCAGGATGTCTCTAGTTAAGGGAAGAGTTTATCGATCTTTGATTATTACCTTTCTGAAACATTGAAAATCAATGCAGCGTTGTAATACTTTAAAGACAAAAACAAAGAAGCCCGTGCTGGAGATGAAGATGTGTTTTTGTCTTTAAAGTATTACAACGCTGCATTGATTTTCAATGTTTCATAAAGGTAATAATCAAAGATTGATAAACTCTTCCCTTAATTAGAGACATCCTGGAGAGTGTAACCATCTTCACCAAGCTCGATCTGTGGGGTACATACAGTCTGGAGAGGTGTGGAATACTGCTTCCAGTACTCCCTTTAAGCATTTTGAATATCTGGTCATGCCCTTAGGGTTGGTCTGTGCCCTTCCAGTGTTCAAATGATTCATGGTTCAAGTATTCAGACACCTTAAATCAATGTGCGGTAGTATACACACATGAAGCTCATTTTTTTCTTGGAGTTTCGCAGACCATAGATTTTATGTCACTTCAGTTCTGCCCAGATTTAGACAGCCCCAACATTTTTGTAAACCGGAAAATGTGAATTAAAGAAAATTCTTAGTGAATACCATCGGTTTCCTGCAACAGCACATGGAATCTCTATTGGTCAAAAAAGATTTCTTCAAATAATGACTGGGCAACTCGAACTATATTCAAGGAAATCCAGTGTTCCATGGGATTTGCTAATATTTATCGTCTGTTCATTGTAAGCTTTGCTTGGTATACCAATAACATTATTAGAGTTTAAGAAAGCATAAAGAATGGATTTTCTTTTCGGTAGGGCAGAGGAGGAACCATTTAAAGATGTTAAAAGTAACTTTACCCAAAGAACTATTCTAAGATATCTGAATGCAAAAAAAGAAAGTTACTATGGACGATGATTTTTCTGGCAGTGCTGCGTTTGTTGCAAATGCTAGAGGATGACCGTTTGGAATATTCAATCTGTTATCTTTTACATAATTTATCTCATTGTAAAGCTAACTATTTCATTCTTTAGATGGAGCTCTTAGCCATAAAACATGCATGTCTGGAGTGGAGACGTGTTAGTTGAGATTAATAAAAAGAATCTTCTATGTCACCGCAAATGGAGTAGACAGGCCCATGGGGTATACTTCTCTAAGAATGACTTTTTTTTCATGACTTCCATATTAGGATCTAAGAATATATTAGCAGAGGCTTTATCTTGATGCGATCCAGATTGTGTATGACTAGCATTCAAAATTGTCTTCCTCTAACCTGAATTATGGGGTTAAGGAAGCACAGATAGCGAGAGTCCTTCAGATTTGGCAGAGTTCTGAGTTAGACACCTTTAATACAACTAATGGCCTATAGTTTCAACAACAAGCCTTATTCATTCTTATAAGGTGTTGGAACAGAAGGTCATGAAAGTGTGTTACTGTCCCACTATTTCTGGCCTTGATATTAGGATCAGTTTTGATGTCGTTCTGGCGGCCATGGGTAACAAACGATGTTATAGAACATGTCACCTCTTGTACGGTGCGTACTGAAGAGAAGTTTCAGCACACAAGGCTGTTTGGATATCGGTTTCCTCTTTGTGTACCACCAAACTGCTGCACTTTTTACAGAACTTATTGTTGTTCATCCTGCTCCCAATAGTTACTGAATGGTTATGCTTACAGTTCATGGCCTTTCTAAGATTATGCATTTCACCCCATTCAAGAAAGTTTCGCCCCATTCAAGAAGGTTTCGGCAGCTCCTTATATGGCTTAAGGTTTCATAACTGATGTGTTTCATCTTCAAGGCATTCCAACTCTCATAATGTTTGATCAAAGATCCCAATACTTTTCTCAGTTCTGAAACACTCTTTGTTCTGCTGTTGGTCTCAAACAAACCATTTCATCTGGTTATCATCCCCAATCAAGTGGCAGACTGAAAGCGTGAACTAGTTCCTAGAACAAATGTTTCTATAATGCCGAATTTTCATAAAGTAATGTCAAGCATAGCTCTATCAAGCTTGTCTCCATTCTCTGTCATAAAGGATTTGCGATTGCGCCTCTTATTGCCCCTATAGTGCTGGCGGTTTGAGAATATCCCAGTCAGTTAAAAGAACTACAAATCAAGGTTGCTGAGAATATTTGCATAGCTAAAAACAATATGTCCAAGAGTACCAATTCATTAAGAACAGTCTACTTAAACCTTTTTTCCTGGAGATCATGTCTGGCTATCCGCTATATTTATATCTGCCCAATCTCTGCCTTTCAAATATAGGCCAAAATGTTTTGTACCATTCCCCATTGTCAGCCAAATAAACCACATGACCTATCACATCCAATGATCTGCCTATTAGAAATTTCATCCGGGATTCCATGTTTCTCAACTGAAGCCATATATTACAGATTCCTTTATACTCGGAGGGAGACTGGTCAGAGAAAAAAAGTGGAGAGGCCAAACGATGGCGATTGATAAGGGAGTCATGCCTGATCTTAGCAAGAGAAAAGCTATATTTCACCAGAAATCTGACATAATTATGAATAGTCAAAATTACAGGATCAAATTGAATAGATTATGTAAGTTTCAGGTCAAGAATATGTTTATTGCATAGTTTTTCTTTCAAGAGGAGGTTAGAGGAGATGACTAGTTTGTAAGCAAAGGAGAGAGACCTCGGAATATTGAAGAATGTGTAATGTTTGTATTCAAACTTGTCACTTGCAAGTTACATACAGAAGGCTGCAATGGACATTCTGCACGCTGAGATAACTTATCAGCTATGTTTGTCTACTTCCTTGCTCAGACTCCTAAGTAAATTGTTGTAATAGTGTAAGGGCCGTTCTAAAGAAGATTGTGTCCAAAAACAGGTGGGATGCTTTGAAGATATTTGTATTTATTTTATTTAAGAGTCCTATAAAGCGCCTATATGACTCAAAGGTATCAGAATGCTGTATATGAGAAGTGGGCAGTGTTTTTAAAAACAAAGTATTAAGCTAATCCAAAATATTTTGAAAGAAGTAGGTTGTCTCTCCAAATTGTGCAAAGTAAAATTGCCCTGTATTTTGTTTGCTGTAAAGGACTCTGTGTGCGCACTTTTGGAACAGACTGCTGTGGAACTGGAAGCTGTAGAGAAGAGATTGGGGGACAGCAGAAGCACCTTAACCACAGAAGAGAGCTGGTACGTATGGAATCCTGGTAATGTAAATAAATTGAAACCGATAACCGCTTTGTGATTTATAATATCATCTCTTCCTCTTCCCTTTACTGCCATAAATATTCTAAACGTAAGTCACATAATTAATGGTAATCTGAATTTGCTGCTGAATTTAACCACTGATTGATTTTCATAAGAAATAACCGTTTCTTATTTTTAGTATTGCAAGTAAAATTTATTGTCGAAATTTTCAATAAAATAACTTTGAATAATAATTTTGAAAAAGGCTTCCATTCTGCCTCTGTTTAAAAAAAAAAAAGCCTGGTTTCTCCGGACCCCAGTAATTACCGCCCTATCTCCTGGTTGCCCTTGCTGGCAAAAATCCTGGTTAAATGTATAAATCAAGAGTTGACTACTTTTATCAAGAATAATAACATCTTGGATTCTACCCTGTACGGGTTCAGGAGTGAGCACAGCACAGAGCTCACCTTGATTACAGCCATGGAGGAGGTTCGACGCACGGTCGACAATGGAGGAAATGCTGATCTGATCTTGTTGGACCTCTCAGTACATTTCGATACGGTGGACCACGACTTACTGATAAGTCGTCTCTAAATGATTAACAAAGGCGGTGTAGCTCTTTCTCTTTTAAAATCTGTTTTATAGCAGAACATCCATACTATATTGCTTCTCAAGCACCTGTTGCTGTCAACCCTTTCAAATCTTTCTTCAGGTAAATAATGCCGCTAATGTAGTTCTTCTTGTCTGTACTCTCGTCTGGAATGTAAGTACAACATTGTTGAACTTTTAACATCTGGCAGACTATGTCCTCTTTTGCGAGAAGGACATGTAAACAAAGTCAATTCTGTAAGATCATCGATCTAATGGCAACAGTTTCTGTGTCTATAACTAGGAATCCTACAGCTGTACTAGTAGATAGTTTATCCACTACAGTAGGAACATTTCTAATATTTTTGTGAGTTCAGTATCACTCCTACAGATGGAATGAAAGCACCAAAAATGTCTCCTACAATTTCTCTAGCACTGTATGGGCCTAACGGGATTGGTCCCAGTGGCGGCGGGTGATCATGGGCAAGATGGGCGCCGCCCTGCCACCCTTGGGGGATACAAAAAAAGTGAGCTGGAACACCGAGCAGCTAGCAATAAATGTTGCTGGCTGCTCGTTGAACAAACATGGGCAAATCTGGGTTTTCTTTGAGGGGGACGGGGGGTAATGGTTCTTGGCTGCCTCTGCCTCCGACTCTGCTGCACATGCTTTTGGCAGGGCAAATAATTCTTCGACCTGGAGCCAGAAAGCAGAGCGGTGATGACATACAGGGGGGCAGGACCTGTGTATCACTGCCAGCATACAGCTTTGAATCTGGGTGAACTTCGTAGAGCCCAGGGAGGAGTCTGAAGCTCCCCATTCATTACAATGGCTGGGGGTGGGCCAGTGTACCTTCAGTGAAAGTAAGGGTGTGTGGCTGTGGCATCTCTGCCTCTTCCTTGAGAGAGACCCAGTTACAGTTGTTGCTTAGTGATTGGTGTACTGGGGTCTAGGGGAGGGGTCATTCCAGAATGTTCCAGTTTGGGATCATCTGTATCATGACTCCGAGCCCAGCAAGAGAGAACAGAACATAGATATGGAGCTGGTAGGAATTGAGGCAGGAGAGGCGAGCACTGACTAACTACTACTAGTAAGTATTGCAACACAGCCGAGTTAACTTAAATTGACCATAATGACGAAGGCTGCAGCTGCTTGCTTTAAAGTTTAATGAAAGTGAGCGTGACTAATTTAGAAGGGACACAGGCCGGGCCTTTCAGGCAGAATGCCACTAGTGAAAGGCCCGTTGGTGTTCCTTCTAAATCGTCACGCATATATATGCCCCCCAGAGTTTGGAGTGTGGGGGACACGGACAGGGAAGAGAGTGGGGGGGGCGAGGGGAGAAAGGAAATTCCCCTCTCCCTTCTGTGATTAACGGCGAAAGCGCTATGCATAATGATGACCCTGCCCTTGCCCTGTGACTTGCCTCCAGATACCTGTGATCAGGCTGCAAGCTTGACTGGGCTAAAAGAATTTAACACCCCTGCCCCTCCGACCCCTCCTCCGTCCTGTGTCTGAGCCCGGACTGCTGCTGCAGCTCGAGCTGCTGGTTCAGGCGTCTTATCTCCAACACACACACACACACACGTTTTTCACAGGTCTTCAAAAGTGCATTTATTATATTCCTTTGGAACTGGT
This sequence comes from Lissotriton helveticus, assembly GCF_964261635.1. Classification (NCBI taxonomy): domain Eukaryota; kingdom Metazoa; phylum Chordata; class Amphibia; order Caudata; family Salamandridae; genus Lissotriton; species Lissotriton helveticus. The sequence continues at coordinate 867,949,245 of NC_136068.1, read as the reverse complement.
TAAGGAGGGTTTGTTGTTTTGTTGACTGATTCCAGAATCCATATGTCCCCACTCTGCCTATTCGCTATTTCTTACTTTTTATTTTCATTTCACTGCCGCAGTAGTGAAAAGGCATCTCACAAGTAGGGACTACACATTTTCCCATTTGTTTATGTTCACAGAGTCTGCAAGAGAACATTTTGTTAAGAATACATTGTTACTTCATTTTCATTTTTGTTGTAATTTAGCCGTTAATGTTGGTTTCTTCTGTAGAGTGGTGCTGTACAGTGGTGCTGCAGAGTGGTGGTTTATATTTGTGCTGTAAAGGGGTGCTGCAGAGTGGTGGTTCAGATTGATGCTGTAAAGGGGTGCTGCAGAGTGGTGCTGCAGAGTGGTGCTGCAGAGTGGTGCTGTACAGTGGGGCTGCCGAGTGGTGGTTTATATTGATGCTGTAAAAGGGTACTGTACTGTGGTGCGGCAGAGTGGTGCTGTAAAGGCGTACTGTAGAGTGGTGCTGTAAAGGGGTACTGTAGAGTTGTGCTGTACGGTGGTGCTGCAGAGTGGTGCTGCAGAGTGGTGCTGCGGGTTGGTGGTTTAGATTGGTGCTGCAGAGTGGTGCTGTACAGTGGTGCTGCAGAGTGGTGCTGTAGAGTGGTGGTTTATATTGGTGCTGTAAAGGGGTACTGTACTGTGGTGCTGTGAAAGGGGTACTGCAGAGTGGTGCTGTGCAGTGGTACTGTGCAGTGGTCCTGTGCAGTGGTACTACAGAGTGGTGCTGTGCAGTGGTGCTGCAGAGTGGTGCTGCAGAGTGGTGGTTTATATTGGTGCTGGAAAGGGGTACTGTACTGTGGTGCTGCAGAGTGGTGCTTTATATTGGTGCTGTAAAGGCTTACTGTAGAGTGGTGCTGTAAAGGGGCACTGTAGAGTGGTGCTGTGAAAGGGGTACTGCAGAGTGGTGCTGTGCAGTGGTGCTGTGCAGTGGTACTACAGAGTGGTGCTGTGCAGTGGTGCTGCAGAGTGGTGCTGCAGAGTGGTGGTTTATATTGGTGCTGGAAAGGGGTACTGTTCTGTGGTGCTGCAGAGTGGTGCTTTATATTGGTGCTGTAAAGGGCTATTGTACAGTTGTGTGCAGAGTTGTACTGCAGAGTGGTGCTGCAGAGGGGTGGTTTAGATTGGTGCTGTGAAAGGGGCACTGTAGAGTGGTGCTGTAAAGGGGTACTGCAGAGTCAATCAATCAATCAATCAGGAGTTTGTTAAAGCGCAACTACTCACCCGTAAGGGTCTCAAGGCGCTAGGGGTGGGGGGGGGGGGGTGCAGGTTCCATTCCATCAAGGAGGGGGTCTGTCGAAGAGCCAGGTTTTGAGGTTTCTTGCGAAGATGGGGAGCGATGTTGTCTGTCGGAGGTGGAGCGGAAGGGCGTTCCATGCTTTGGCCGCGAGGAAGTAGAAGGAGCGGCCTCCCGATCTGGTCTTTCTGGTGCGGAGGACCACGGCGTAGGAGAGCTGGGCTGATCGTAGGGTCCTTTGGGGTGCGTGGAATTTGAGCCGGCTGTTCAGGTATGCTGGTCCGGTGCCGTGGAGGGCCTTGTGTGCGTGGGTGAGCATCTTAAAGGTAATTCTCGCCTCGACGGGGAGCCAGTGGAGTGTGCGCAGGTGCTGGGAGATGTGGCAGTGTTTTGGCAGGTTGAGGACCAGTCTTGCGGCGGCGTTCTGGATGTCCTGTAGCTTGCGGATGAGGTTTTTGTTTATTCCGGCGTAGAGTGCGTTGCCGTAGTCGAGTCTGCTGGTGACCAGGGCGTGAGTGACTGTCTTTCGGTGGTCGAGGGGGCTCAATTTGAAGGTTTTGAAGGTCTTACGAAGGAGGCGGAGGGTGTGGAAGCAGGAAGATGAGACAGAGTTGATCTGGCGGTCCATTTTGAGCTCGGAGTCCAGGATGATTCCCAGGGTGCGTGCGTGTTCTTTGGGGGTTGGTGGGTTTCCGAGGGCGGTGGGCCACCAGGTGTCGCTCCAGGCGTCGGGGTTTGGGCCCATGATGAGTACTTCTGTTTTGTTGGTGTTTAGTTGTAGTACAAAAGGGGGTGGCGATGGACGGAGCATCTGAATCAATCAATCAAACACTCACACCCAGTCAAAATATCTGGGTTTAATCCATCGCCTTTCTTTAGCCCACTCTGCCACCCCAGTTCAGACATGGCTATATGCAAATCAGTCTGACCCTGTGCCTCATGGGAACAGTCCAGCCTGAACTGCCAAGCCATGTCTTCCCTGGACCGGAAACAAGATTCCGAGGACCGGTTTCTGGCATTTCAGCCGTCTTCAGCCCGGCTTGCTTGAATCCAGTGGCAAAGTGAGCAAGGGACTCACGTCTGAGCATACCCTGCCACATTTATGGCGGCCAAAAGTGGTACCCCCTTTTGTACCGGTGTTTAGTTGTAGGCAGCTGTTTTTCATCCATTTGGCGACGGCTTCCATGCCTTCTCTAAAGTTGCGTCTGGCGGTGTTGGGCTCGTTGGATAGGGAGAGGATGAGCTGGGTGTCGTCTGCGTATGACACGATGTTGAGTCCGTAGGTTCTGACGATGGGGGCAAGTGGAGCCATGTAGACGTTGAAGAGCGTCGGGCTGAGGGAGGAGCCCTGGGGGACTCCGCAGGTGGTAGGTGTGGGGTCTGAGAGGAAAGGGGGGAGTCTGACCCGTTGCGTCCTGCCGGAGAGGAAGGAGCAGATCCAGTCGAGGGCCTTGTCCTGGATTCCTGCGTCGTAGAGTCTGCGTATTAGGGTGCGGTGGGAGACTGTGTCGAACCCGCTGATAGGTCTAGGAGGATGAGGGCTACTGTTTCTCCTTTGTCCAGTAGGGTGCGGATGTCGTCTGTTGCGGCGAGGAGGGCGGTTTCCGTACTGTGGTTTTTTCTGAAGCCGGATTGGGAGGAGTCGAGGATGTTGTGTTCTTCAATGAATGTGGCGAGTTGGCTGTTGATGGCTTTCTCGATGACTTTCGCTGGGAAAGGGAGCAGGGAGATGGGTCTGTAGTTTTTGAGGTCAGTGGGGTCCGCTGAGGGTTTCTTTAGGAGGGGGTTGACCGTGGCCTGTTTCCAGTCGTCGGGGAACGAGGCGGTCGCCAGGGAGCGGTTGATGGTGTGGCGGAGCATGGGTGCGATGGTGTCGGCGGCTCTGTTGAAGATGTGGTGGGGGCAGGGGTCCGTGGGGGCCCCTGAGTGGATTGACTTCATTATCTTCAGTGTGTCTTCGGTGGTGAGGGCTGTCCAGTCATTAATCGCTGGTTTCCAGGTGTCGGGGTGGTTGGTGAGGGTTCAGTGTGTTGGTTGTCTTCGTCGAAGTTGTCGTAGATGCTCTTGATTTTGTGGTGGAAAAAGGTGCTGAGTTTGTCGCAGAGGTCTTGTGAGGGATGGATGTCGGTAGACTCGCTGGTGAGTGGTGCTGCAGAGTGGTGGTTTAGATTGGTGCTGTAAAGGGGTACTGTAGAGTGGTGCTGCAGAGTGGTGCTGTAAAGGGTGCTGCAGAGTGCTGCTGTACAGTGGTGCTGCAGAGTGGTGCTGTGCAGTGGTGCTGCACAGTGCTGGTTTAGATTGGTGCTGCGGATTGGTGCTGCAGAGTGGTGCTGCGTAGAGTGGTGCGGTACAGTGGTGCTGTACAGTGGTGCTGCAGAGTGGTGGTTTAGATTGGTGCTGTTAAGGGGTGCCGCAGAGTGGTGCTTTAGAATGATGCTGTAAAGGGAGGGGTACTGTGGAGAAGTGCTGTAGAGTGGAGCTGTAGAGTGGTGCCGCATATTGGTGCTTTAGAATGATGCTGTAAAGGGAGGGGTACTGTGGAGAAGTGCTGTAGAGTGGTGCTGTAGAGTGGTGCTGTAGAGTGGTGCTGTAGAGTGGTGCTGTAGAGTGGTGCTGTAGAGTGGTGCTGTAGAGTGGTGCTGTAGAGTGGTGCTGTAGAGTGGTGCTGTAGAGTGGTGGTTTAGATTGGTGCTGTAAAGGGATGCTGCAGAGTGGTGCTGTAAAGGGATGCTGCAGAGTGGTTCTGCAGAGCGGTGCTTTAGAATGATGCTGTAAAGGGAGGGGTACTGTAGAGAAGTGCTGCAGAGTGGTGCTGCAGAGTGGTCCTTTAGAATGATGCTGTAAAGGGAGGGGTACTGTGGAGAAGTGCTGTAGAGTGGTGCTGTACAGTGGTGCTGCAGAGTGGTGGTTTAGATTGGTGCTGTAAAGGGGTTCTGCAGAGTGGTGCTTTGGAATGATGCTGTAAAGGGAGGGGTACTGTGGAGAAGTGCTGTAGAGTAACTGTAGAGTGGTGCTGTGGAGCTCTTCAACGTAGCTTAAAAACATTGTAAAAGCCTATTGCTGTGGCCAAAAACTTACAAAGGTTCCAAAGGCGAGACCTATTGGCAATGCCAATGCTTGTTCTTTTATTTTTACTTCCGCAGTGGGGGAATTCATGTAGGGAAAAGGCATCTCACAAGTAGGGTCTACACATTTTCCCATTTGTTTATGTTCACAGAGTCTGCAAGAGAACATTTTGTTATGAATATATTTTTATTTAATTTAAATTTTTGTTGTAATTGAGTCGTTAATATAAATGTTGGTTTCCCAGAGCTATGACATACTGCTTTGTTCTAATCTTTTAAACCTGAACAACTATTTTTCTATGAGGGCATTAATTTTTAATTGTTAAATGCAATTTTAACTGTTTTACAAATGTACAAACTTTTGTTGCACTTGCATACTGTGACCATTATTGCGTAGCCTCAAAATCAGTGCTCAGCTGTTGAAGCGCCTGTTCTTCCACATGCAAATTGCTGCCACACTTTATGTTGATGTTCAGTGCCTACTAGACAATCCAGTTTAAGGATGGTGGGGCATTCTCTGTGGGATTTACAGCTTGGAATGGAGTTCATACCCTGGCCAATGAACCTCTGACAATATCCCAATAATTGGAAATGCTGTAGTATAACTCATCGGTTTCAAAGTTTGAAATCTACCGGGGGGGGGGGGAGGGGGGAGGAGGGGGGAGACTTGACAGCTTCTGTAATTATATGAGCTAAAATGTGAATAATTTTTCACATTGTTGAACTCTGTTAAGGTTAGTTATTTTTTAACTTCAGTCACACTTTGTTGTTGGCAATTCTTCAGACATGACCACAAGCATGTGTGAGCACTGTAAAAGATTCTACAAAACCAGCAAATATTTTGTGCAGCAGGTATAGACATATGGTACATTTTTCATTGAAACGAGTTTGATTACGTTCAGTTATGTGCAGCACGTTTATGTAGCTGGTATCTGTTGCAAGCAAGGCTTGCATTTTGTAAATTCAAAGTGGAAAACTTTATAGACCAAAGATTTTCCTAGGCTGCAGCTGGGCAGATGTGAACCTGAATCCATGTTTTTGTAGTTTACTACAGTGGTGACCATCTTGCAATTGATGCTTGAACTCCTCTTCAGCTTTGCAGTGGTCTAGTGCAGGGGCTACAGGGTCTGGAGCTGGCACACTCACACCGTTCTTCCTCCTCTTACCCTGCGCTCACACAAGCACACCGCTCACCTTGAACTCCCAGCAACCACAATGCACTCTAATGTTTTCTTCTCACTTGTACTTTAAAATGCTATATTTGTACTCCGTGTTTGCAACAATTTGCAGTAAATATGTGGTATAAAAGCCACCATTTGAATACATTTTTTGAAAAATTCTTGCGGTTCTTGCAGTTCGGGCTCGCTCGCTTCGCTCGCTCGCTTGTTATACTACGGTACCATTTCTCGCCCCACCACTTTCAAAATCCACCAGCTGCCCCTGATTGGTCCTTAACTAGTTCTCATCCCATTTCCAAAACAAGTCTCAGAGTCCAGCTTAATCATTATTGCAGACCACGCCAATCACATTAGGGGTCCCACAGTGCTCATCTCTTTCACCCACTCTCTTCAACCTATTTATGGAGCCTCTAAAAGAAATTCTGAGCTCATCCAACATCTACTATCACATGTACACATACTCAACTATACCTAAAAGTCTCTGCCCCAGAAAACATCAGTTCCCTCAACACATCACTAAAGAAAACTCAAAATTGGCTGCCAACCAATTCCCTCAACCTCAAACTAATTACTCAAAAAACTGAACTCCTAATCGCCCCACCAAACCAGTCTCTGGTCATCAAAGAATGGTTGAAAGAGCTAACAGCCCTTAACTGCTCTACAAAAATCATCGAATCTGCAAAATCTCTGGGCATAACTCTTGACAAGAATCTCAACATACAGAAACACATCAGTGCTGCCACCAACAAATCAGCAAATCACCAAATGAATATTTTAAGAAAATTAAAACTTTCCCCCCCTCCCACAACATCTTCTAGCATGCAGTACAAGCTCTAGGGGTTCCCGGGTTAGACTGTGGTTGTGCAACCCTATCTGGACTACCCAGACCTAAACTGGCTCCTCTAAGGGCCTCGCTCCACTCTGCCGCTAGACTCATCACTGGCTCAAAAAGATACAACCACATCACCCCTGATCTCTTGCCAGATCATCAATTTTCCCACAGGATACATTTCTGGAAAAACTATCCCCATGTAACATGTTCCATACCATCTCTTGGGTAATCTGTAGAATGCACTTTTTCCCACAAATGTAATAACTCCAGGAAAAACAGGATCTCCTCCATCCAAATATAACACCCAATTTTCTCAAATTTCAAATGTATGGTCACATTCAATAGTCCCTACGAAGTTTGTATCAGTTGTGGATTTTCTAATGTGAATGCATAAATTCCCCTCTGTGTTGCCAGTCTAAAGCTAAAGCTTATTCTGTGTTCACTTTTTTCTTTAGCCTAGGGTGGAACTTTTGAATGATTTGCTTTAGCCAAGATGTCTCTTTTTCTATTTTCTATTGAATCTATACATTTCGTTTTTACATCTGATAGTATGCAAGTTAAGTTGTGTCTATGTATTTAAGCTGTGTCCAGTATCATGGTAGGTCTAACAAAATGTCCCATTGTCTCAGCATTTTTAGCATCAGGCTGTCTATTCAAGTGCTTCACCACAGGAACTTCTGAAACAACCCAGTCATAATTTGAGTAACAATATTGAAAATTACCTTTCCCATTAAATAAGCTCATCAATTCAGGTACCTCCATACATCAAAGGGATATGATGATGAGTGAACCCTTCAGCAACCAATGCAGGCAGTTGCATACATTTGTAGAAATCCCTAGCATCCATAGTGTCAACGTATTCATTAAGAATACAAATTCAGTAAGTAATCTCTTCTAGAAGCATCTACATGCAATACTCTGGTGACAGGCCGTTAGCTAGAAGATTTGTAGCACAGCACCTTCATTTAGTTTCCACTTGCACGAACAGCAAAGCAAAGTTCAAGTGTCTCTTCGGATCTTGTTAGGTTGTCTCTAGTAAATGTGCAGTCCAATCTCACTAACGATCACTTCCAGAATAAATGACTGTCTGTTTAGTGGCAGTGCGATTTCAAAACTCAGTTCAGCCACAAGGTTCATTTCAAGGAGGCTCAGCTGGATGTGAATGGTTATGGCAACACATGTTAAATGCTCTCTCCCTATCATTGACTGATAGATAAGCCCATTCAGGTGAAGAGTGCCTTTGACAGGGTACCCCTTGGATCTCTTTACTTTTGGTCCTTCTTCATCATTGTCACTCTGCCCAACTCCCTCAGTATTTTCAAGGATAGTGGGTGGTATGTGTACTTCAGACAGACACACCGCCTCCCTCTCTCTCGTCTCCTTGGCCACCTGTCTCAGGGTACAACTCATGTTACAACTGCACTATGCTCTTCATCAGGGTCTGAACCTGGCGCAGTCAACATCACTGTATGAGACCCTTCTCTACCAACTTCAACTGTTGACTCTCTCAGACCCACCTCAGGCCAAACAAGTGTTGTCCCAGCAGCTTGCTGGTCCCTTACAACTTGATTAACCTGCTCCCTCTGCCTAACCACTGGCACATCAGGAACAGGTGCTATCATATCATGAAGGGGACATGGGACTCTGCGAGTGAGGGCAACATGTACCCTGTTAGGGAGACCTCCGCACTTAACAGCTATCTTTGTGACCAGAATCACCTGGTAGAGACCATGCCACCAAGGCTCCATGCACGACTTGTGAACGTGCTTCCTCACCATTACCCAGTTGCCAGGACCGAGGTAATAGCACTGCTCCTGTTGAGTTGTAGTCTCCCCAACCTGGTGAGACACAGAATGTACCACATCAGCCAGTCTTTTGCAGTGATCAAGAACCATGTCATCTATAATATTTCAAGCACATTAGCTGGCACAGCTGGCAGTCTCATGGCCCTCGCCATGATGATCTCATGGGGGCGACAATCCTGTCCTCCTATCTGGAGTACTGCGTAGACTCATCAGTGCAAGGGGCAAAGCATCATACCATTACAGAGATGTCGATGCACACACTTTGGCCAACCTGGATTTCATAGTGCTGTTTACTTGCTCCACAATTCCAGAAGCCTCTGGTCGATAAGAGTAGTGGTGTTTCTGTTCTACCTGTAGTGATGCACAAAACATCTTCAGGACCATGTTGTTAAAATGATCCTCGGCCTGACTTCAAAGAAGTCGTGAAGCAGAAACACAGTATCAACTTTGCTACTGTGAGACTGTCATTTCTCCTTGTCGGGTAAGCTTCAACCCACAGTGAAAAGATGCAAACAGTCACTAGGACATATCTTAGCCCATTGCATACTGGCCCTTCAATGAGTTCCAGTTGCATCCTGTTGAAGGGGCCTCCTGGTCTCCCTATATGACTCAGTGTTACTGCTGTTCTTCTGCCTACATTCTTCTGATGGCACACAACACACCTGTTACAAAAACTTTCAGCCATCAATCTGAATCTAGGAATAAACCACGTTTGCCTTAAGAGGCATACCAAGGCATCTCTCCATACACATGCAGGTACATGATAATGTCACACTGTTGGAGGCAACAAGCTATATGGCAGTACAGTTTTTCCATCTCCTGAAACACTAATATCGTCCTCCACTATTTAGACACAACCTGCTCTGACTCAACCTTGCTGTTCTGCTTCGGACACTTCTTACTGTAATCTCTTGACTTCCTCCCATGTATCACCTGTAGACAACTGATTTCAATATGCTGCATCTGAATTTTCATTGACGTATTCCAAATTAAAGGTGCACAAATTCAGTGAGCAGTATCTAGCTGACTCATCAGCATATCTGTTACCCACAGTCACAGTCATTGCCTTGTCTATGAGCGGCACATTTCACCACTGCAATTTGGGCAGACTTTTGCAAAGCCTGAAGAAAGTTCTTTACTCTTTCCCCATTACGGATTGGTGACCCCAAAGAGGTCATAAATCCGTGTTGCACCACAACTTGTGCTGAAAACACTCCATGAAGCTTCAACCACACCTCAGACAGTACAGACTTCATAGGAAGCCCTCAGGTTTCCTTCATGATCTTGTAGGCAAGAACCATCAACAAACAGCACATAATCTGATTCAGGTAGTGGCACATCTTGCATATCAGGGTGTGGTTTTGTGCATAGCTCAGTAACATCAAGACAATCCTGTTCCATTTCTCCCCTAACAACCTCGATTCCAGGAAGGGGCTGTGATGTAGCAGTGTTCAGGACAGTACACCTTCTCAAGGGAAGATTTTCGGCTCCAAGAATGACTTGCTCATAGTTGGTAAGCCCACTATTGGCGAGTTATTGTGTTTGAGTATGAGTTAACAGCACTTCAGCCGAGTTAGGGACAACAACAGTCAAGGGGTGGCCCATAACAATGCTTTTGCACTGCTCGATTCTAAAGCTAGTTGAAGCAAAAGCTTTAAGATAACCAGACAAAGCCCGAGCTAGGGGGTCAAGTGTAGCAGAAAAAAATGCACTGATCATAATGCATTGCCTTGCATCTGGTTAGCACTGAAAGAACGTAGTCCTCTCTCTCACTTCAAAACAAAGCAAAACATTTATTATAATCAGACCTTCCCAGTACCGGGGCGCGGCAGATAAATTTTCTCAGCTCTGAGAAGGCACGCATGCAACTGTAATCCCATGGTACTGGATCTGACACATCTTTGTGTGTCAGCCTCTGTAAAGGTGTTGCCATCAGGAAACAGTTCGGAATCTGCTGTCAACAGTAGCCCGCCGTTCCCAAGTACATTCTCAGCTCTCTGTGTTGTTGGTGGATTCGTTTTCTGATTCGCTGAGATTCTCTCTGGAGACACCTTTCTTGCTCCTTTCTCAACGTAATGTCCTAGATACAGGATTTCTTCCTTTCAGAGCTGCAATTTGGTGGGAATACTTTATGTTGAATTTTCAGCCAAGTGGTTCAATAGAGCAATTGTGTTTTTTTGCAAGCCTCCTGTGTATTTGACACCACCAACTAGGACTGAGTGATAGGGCATCACTAAGGACTCTACATTTTTTTTGAGTATCTGATTAAAAATAAATGGACTCTCCTTATACCCATGTGGGACTCGGCACCATGCTAAAATATGGCTGCCGATGCGGAAAGCGAAAAGGAACTGGCTATCCTTGTGCCATGGTATGGAGAAGAAGGCTTGGCATAAATCAATGACAGAGAAACACTTGGCCTCACATTGACTCTGACCCAAATCACAGCACAGGAGAGCAACGAACAACTATGGAATTCACCTTTCACAGGTCCTGAATGATGCGGTACTTGCCATTGGATTTCTGTAAACCCATGATGAGCGAATTACATGAACTCCCCATTATCTCTTGCAGAATGCCTTGCTCAATCACTGAGTCAATCACAGGAGTAATCCCAGCAACTGTTTCAGAGTTCAAATTATATTGTGGGATTCTTGGTGGCTCAGCATTTGGCTTCACTGTAATGATGGATCGGTTTGACAATTCTGATGTCTTTACCTGAAAAGTCCCAGATTCCAGGTAGCAGCATGTCTCTCAATTCTGGGAAGAAATAACTTTTCTCAACTTAAAGAACATTCAAATTTCTGCTCTTTGTCTGACAATTTCAAAGGCAACGTCCTCTTCGTATCTGGATTTCGATGCCATTTGGGGTACAGTAAATTGAACAATTCAGCTTGCACAAGAGATCTCATCCAAGCAGATTTACAGTATGTGAATTACACACCACAAATTAGTGATTGTCCTTAAAGGATCCTATCTTGACAGTTATTGCTTCTGAAACTGGACTAGTTATTTGTTTATTTGTGACCTCCTACAACATGGATTCTTTCTCCTGAGAGGGGTAGGTTGGGAACCTCCGCTGTACTCACAGTAGAGCGGGTAGCACGTGTGTCAATGAGGAATGAAACAGGATTTCCATTTACCTCACCATCCACGTATGGACCTCTCTGGCCTATCTCTAAGGTTGCGCAAAGTATGCAATCCTCCTCCCAATCAGGCCCCTTCATTGCAAAAGGTCTGAGCTGAATTTATCATCTGTCTCAATCAGGGAGTACTGTTGAGATGTACCCTGATCCACAAAGGGATTGGTGTTTCCATTGGGAATTTGATTTGCATTGTATCTCTGGACATTGACATTTTGTTCTGCACTTGAGGCTGGTGTGACCTGCATCACTTGGGCTTGGGGCACATTGGGGTTCTGAATTTTCTGTACCTGCTGTGTCTGTACTATTTTATTTCTCTGTGTTTGCACAAATCCACCAATCTGAACCGGATTCCCATGAACTATGTTACAAGTATTGGCCCAACACTTGTGCTTCCATTGCCCTAACCTGGCACAAACATGGCAGGGTTTAGTTTTCTTCAAAGTCTGCACACCAACACCTGTTTTTGGGTCAGTTGGAACACCACATCCTCTACCTTGAGGTTGCATCATTAAGCTCCCTGCTGATACACTCCCATAGAGGTTGCATCATTAAGCTCCCTGCTGATACACTCCCATACACTCCCTGAATGGGACTAGTATTCCCAACAAACTGTGTGTTCTGCCCTCTCTAAGAAGCTTTCATCGGAGCTATCATCAATTTTTCCTTCAGCTTCCTCTATTTCATCTCCAATTCAGCACTGTAATACTTTGCGTATTGCTGAATTTCATCAATGGGCTTACTCTGCCAACAAATCAAATGCTGCTGGATCATGGAACTAACTTTGGGCTTCAACCCATACACAAACATGTAAAAAAGATATCTCGTATCCTTTGCCTCCATAGTCTCTGTCCCACTAAATTGTTTGAATGCCTGCAAAAATTTGTCATAGTAAGTATGTATTGACTTTTTAGATTCTTGGGTCCTTCTGTCATTCTTGAACCAATCGATCTCTTTAGGAGAGATTTTCGCTTTCAAAAATGTAATCACCTGTTTATACTTTTTCATTCCCAATGCTGATGCTGCATATGGTTAAGGATGTCTCATCAGCTCTACCTCGGGCCAATCCACCACAACTTAGCATTCAGACCACAAATCACTTGGGACTACAATTTCAAATAAAGTATCCAAATCGTTCCACAATGCCTTTGACGTTTTCACAAATCGCTCGACCTGTCTGAACCACTCCACTGGGTTCTCTCTTAATCTCAGGAACTCATTTGTGAATGAAGAGATATCAGCCCTCCTCCGTGGTGCATGAACATACCCTCGACCAGGCACCTCTCTAATGGAAAGCATTTGTACACCCTCCTCTTCTTCCTCTGTTACAGATGGAGGCAGTTGCACCCTAAATTTCTTCAGCTTCTTTTTCTTTCATCATCTAACTTCCCATTTATCTAATTCACTCCACTTTCAAATGCTATGCAGTTAACTCCTTAATCAGTGCTCTCCTTTCTGGCAGATGCATGTTTACGAGATTTTGACAGTAAAGCATAAAAGCATAACCTGTAAATTTTCTGGAAATTTTTGGACCTCTGTACATCAATTCCATATCTATGGGCTAGTTGCGTCAGTCTCTCATGAGCCTTTCCTGCACGTCTGGTATTGTCTTTGCATAAGACCGGTATACAGCCTTTACAACGAAACTTTTACAACGTACTACCATTATAACGCAACTTTTACAATGCAAACCATTACAACGCATAGCGCTGGGGGGCGCTCTAGGATAGGGAATAGGTTTAATGTACTATCCAACACCTTCCCTACTATCCACGGGGACTGGAGTTGGAATAGTAAATTAAACTATTCACTATCCAGTGCCCAAAAGCATTATGCGTTGTAATGGTATGCGTTGTAAAACGTACGATGTAAAGGTAGGCGTTGTAAAAGTATGCGTTGTAACGTCATAGTTCATCATCCTGGTATGCATTCAGTCGTGACATGTCAAGAGTCCCAATTATCATTGCTTCTAATTCTACCTTTAATCTCGCCACATTCATTGATGTTTCTCTCTCAGGAACTTGTGCATTTGTTCATCTCTTTCCAGGATGTCCACTACTTGCTCAGGTATCAGTACCTTTGAACCAGTCATCAAATTCTTGGGCAACAAGACCTGGTTGCTCTGCGAGAGTATGAATAGTTTTTTCCACTATAATTACCACTATTTGGACCAGGCAGTGAATTCAAAAGGGGCATGTCAGAAGTCTGCGTTCGCATAGTCATTGAAGGTCCTAGGGACCCTAATTCATCATCGGTGGGGCATTTGTGTTGGGTAAGAAAAAGAATGACAATCTCTGAGGAAATCTTCTGCTTAGATCAAACCCTGTCTGATTTAATGTAAAGTCTGCTCTTGCAGCACATGGGGTATTCCCTTGAGTCGGAACTCTAGGAATCTGAGGAAAGGGTATTATTGTCTGTCCACTGAATTGTTAGTAACCATTGCACTTATTCCAGTATAAAAAGCCAAAGTATGGGCATTATGTCCTGCTACTCCAGGCTTATACAATGGAACTACAAGACCAATTGTGACCGTAATGGGCAATGCATCTGGGGTATTTAGAGTTTGTAAAGTCAAAGGGGCTGTCATTCATGACAGTTCCACAATAGGATCAGGATTTATATTTAGTGATGCCGGTGGCACACCAAAAGTTTCAGATATGGGCGCGTTACTCCCTCCACCAGTCAGGGTGTCATTGTATGGAGGTGGGCAATTTAACAGTAACTCAGTTATAAAGTCATTGTTTATGTTCTCATCACTGTCCTCAGCTGCATTCTCTGTGTCATCTGTCTTTATTCTTTTTCTTCTCCTTTTGTTTACCTTTCCCCTCTTCTGTGATTAGTACAGGATATAATTTAGCTCCCTCCATAATGTCAATTGTCTAGGCTTTCTGGTCTGCATCCCATTTAGGGTGTATGGCTTTCTTGACTCTACATTGATATCTATCTACCTACCTGTCTCAAATGAGCCACATATTCCCAGACATTCAATACCTCGAATTTTCTAAGTCTAGGAGGAGGCTTAATTTCATACAGTGTCCTCCTTAAATTCTCTATAATTCTCAGATGTAATGTTCCATAACGAAGTAATTGCAATGCACCATCTTTCTCAATAATTCTGTGCCACTTTTCAAGCCAAATACATGTGTGAAACCCCTCTTCTACCACTATAGTACAGCCTGGCATTCCTTCAGGTGGTGCATGTATTCCCTTTCTAACAGGCACAGTCACATCTCCCTTTATCGTGCTTCGTAACCCTTTAAAGAATTACAATTTTCAGTCAATAATATGCAATATACACAAATGACTTTCCCTTGAAACCAGGAAATGATTTTTCACCCACAATTCTCACTTCGGCGATCACAACTAATCCCAGTGCGCATTTAACCAATACCATTGTAGCTCTACACCAACCGACCTATACCAGCGCATCACACTGTGATGTCACTCTCATTCTTTGCAGCATCTCACCCTAATTTACAATTTCTCTCGAACACGTTCTCTAAGCAATTCACACAAACCAATGCAAGCTATTGCAAAAACTAACTTTTCCTGCTCCGCAACAGAAATTAAAGGTTATTCATACGCATAAGAGACAGTTCAGCATTATTCTATCATTCACTTCAAGTGACACCTCAATCAGCGGGATCTTACTCTGATTGATAGTTATCCCCTGTGCCCTAAGATCAACTATACCAACCACGTCTCAGTCACACAAAGATAAAGTCCTTATCTTGATAATGCTGCCGACGATGTCTCATGGCAAGCATCACAGCACATCAGACAACTACACTCAATGTCTTCTACACTGTAACTCAATGTTACATCTCCTATCTTTATATCCTGGGATCTTAGGCCACGATGGACCCAATAACCACTTCAACTTCTATAGATCAAACACCACATTCACACACCAACTTAAATTAGCGCTGCATAACACCACAAGGCCTTTAAGGTCGAAGCCTAGCATAAGACTGCGCACATGCACAGTCTCGCTGAACAGAATTAGTGTTATTAGGATATTTCACTTGCAGGCTTTAAGCCCGCCCTCTTTCTCATTGGCTGGCGTCACCGTTCATGCTAAACGGTGGCCAGCCATTGGGAAAGAGTGCCCTGTGACTGACTTCTTTCTCTTTTAGCCCCGTCCCTTTCAGACTGGCTTCCTTGACTTACTGCTGTGGTAAAAGGTTTCTTATCTTCCTTATGGGGCCAAACAGATGGCCCCATAAAGAAGGTGATAAACCTTTTACGCCAGCAGCAAGTCAGGCTAAGGCAGTCTCGGACGGCCGGCTCTGAAAGAGAAAAGAGAAAATTAATGCTCGCTTCTTCTGTGTATTGTGGTTTCAGCTGTTTCAGATATTTTTCCAAACACTCTTGGACCCCCCCCAGCAATCTCACTCACCCCACCCTCGTGCTCTGCTCCCTGGCACTTAAACTGAACAGATCGGGCACTCTTGGACCCCATGCGACCCCCCAGTCCTCTGACATAGGGCATACGTGCTCCATCTCCTCCGGTGCTCTGCCCACCGGCACTTTGTAAGCCGAGCACTTAAGCCCCCCCATGAAGCACTTCTTGTGCTGCACCCCCAGCACTCGCACTTACCCCATCTCCCCGAGGCTCTCCCGCCGGGCTCCGTGGCTCCCGCATCTCCGGATCTACACACCGGCTGCAACTTCGGGATCCGCTAGTTCCCAGCAGCCCTGACCCGGCTCCGTGCAGGGGGGGACCCGGCTCTGTGCACGGGTGTGTCCTGGTTCCTTGCACCCAAATCACTGCACACCGGCCACTTCCAATGCAAACGGCGCAGATGTTGCAAGGAGCTGTCTGCTTCCAGGGGGTTCGGTGCCCCCCAGCCGGCGCTGACACTCCTGCCCCCTCCTGCTGGTGCCCCCACCCTGCCCCCTTCCTTCCAGGGTGTCACGCAGCCTCTGTTGGGGGGGCCCTTGCCTCCACTTAGCTGCTCCCAAAAGTGCAGTGTTTCCGAGATTTTCTGCCGGAGATTTTAATACCTTACCATCCTAATTAACCGAGGTTGATAAAGGATTTAGGAGATAGTGCCACTCTGACTTAAGAGTTTATGAAACCTTCCAGGGTGTCTCGCAGCTTCTGTTGGGGGGGCCCCTGCCTCCACTTGTTAAAACACTGCTATCTATGCATAAGCAATTGCAAGGCTGAACCCTATTGATACTTACACTCCTCCACTGCTACAAGTAGTTTTCCGACTCACTCAAACTCCATTAATCCTTCGACTGAACTATGGGCTTTTGGCCAAATTCTAGCTTGGACACCCTAAATCCGTCACGTCAGTGGAAAACTACCCTTTGCTATCAGATTAGATCCAGTGTTTTCTGGGCCCACTTGTGTAGTGCGCTTTCATACTTTCAAGTGTCTGTGACATTTGTGATTTGTAAAGGATGGGTAATCTTTGCGCTCCACCACCCTTTTGAGGGATAATCTACTAACATTGATGCTTCTGTCCTAGGAGAGGCCTTGTATTCAACAGCAAAGCAAAGAGTCCACTTTCCTTTTCACCTCTGGGTGCACAAGTATATGCATATGTTTGACGTAGGGCGCCTTGAAGGTCTAACTGTAGATGCAGTAAAGAGTGTGGAGGAGGCAATCTATTGACTCCCTGGGGCTCTTTTTGACCTGCCATAGTATCTGTTGAACAGTGCTCCATGAATGGTGGCATGTTGGATTCCTCTCAATGTTCTGTACTCTTACACTTTCTCGTAGAATAAAGCACCATACACCACTAAAATCTATTAGAAATCCCCAAATTTAACAGGAAGAGATTCAGTGGCACTAGGTTTGCTCTGATTGCTCCAAATGTATGAAACTCTCTTCCCCCCACCTATCAGAGCTGCAACTTCATATGAAAGCTTCAGGACCTTATTGAAAACCTGTTTTTTTAAACGGGCTTATCGCTAAACTTTTGGGTATCCCTCGCCTCTCTGACCTAGCTCCATGAAACGTCTTTGGTGTATGTGTGCTTTATAAATATGTTGTAACATAACGTACAAGTAAGCAATATAGCAGTAAGTTTGTTTTCCTCTGTGCCTCATTTAAGATTCTGACCAAACTACGACTGGTTCAAAACAAATCTATAGAAATCATTTTGGGGTTGAAAAAACATTAGCCTACGTCTTATTCTTTCAAATTAACTTGGCTGTCTATCACACAAGTTACAATAATCACCACCTGCATCATGTGGTAGGCAACCCACCGTAAACCTCCCAAATCCCTAACAGAGTTATTACTTAGACTAGGTCTGGGAGAAACCTACGGTGTCACAGAGGCACAAAGCTCTTTATAACTAAATGGAGAAGAAAAAAACTAGGAAAGAAATAACTTCTCAAAGCGGGTAGAGACTTATAGAGATAAGTCTCCTTTTTGTCGAAACGTCGCAAATCTAGAGACGTGCAAAGCTTCTGATGAACTCCTTTACTGACACTAAATGAAGTTATAATCAGTTTCTAATGTCCCCTCTCTCATAATGTGTCCTCCCAGACTTTTCGTTACCCCCTCCTTCCTTCACATTTTCTTCTTGTGCGCCTTAGAACTAGATTGTTCTGATATACCATGTGCATAAAAAATATAATAATCAAATAGAGTGGAGTGTGCTGAAATGCTTTTGCCTAAGTGAGGTCCTACAGATTTAACATAGCACTTTTTTTATGCCAGGCAAGATGAGGAGTCGAGTTTCCAAGGCGAAGAGGGCATCAGTGACAATGAAGATGAGGACTATCCTGAGACGGCTCCATGTGACACAGGGACCTCCGTTGAAGGGCACAGCGCTGATCCTGCTACAATAAAGGTAAGATCAGGGAGCAGTTTGAATGTGCCATCATATTGCTTCTTGTAACACCTTGCCATATCTTTTTCATAGCGAAGTCTCATTTCATAGTTTATCAAAGAATCTTCCTTCTCCTTCCTGATCCTACAAAAGAGTTCTGAAAGTGGCAGCAAGTAGCTCTGAAGAATGAAACTGTAACTCTGTGGTCGTGATTAAGGGTTTGCCACACTTCATGGGAATGGCTTGGCAACCCATTAAAATGATATAATTGATGTGCCATACCCTTTTATAATCTGAAAAAGACGAAGTGCTGGTGCCTCACATTTCTCTATTAATGATGTTTTTAGAGACCGGTAGCTCAACTAAAAGTGGCCTTTTCGCAGTTGAACTTCTAATCAATCTCCCAACACCTCCCCGGTCTTGAGAGGTACCACACCTGGGTTCTCCTCCTCTCAAGCAACCCCCTCTTTTACGAGATTCTGATGAAACCGTAAAGGTGTCTTTTCTTTACATGCATTTTTATTTTCTCTATGCTGTTTGAAGGCCACCCACGTCTGAGACTCTAATACATAGCTCCACCCAAGCGCGCGAACTACTGCCGACATGCAAGGCTGAGCAGCTGGTGCTGTTAACTGGGCCCTTTGTACAGGTGTCCAATAATGGAGAAGCAAGTCAACGCATTGGCTGTAGTGAATGGCGTCGTTTTAATGAAGATTTTCCCCTCCTATCGATTGACTGATGCCACTCACCTCTGGCATTTGTGGTGGTCTGTATGCATGAGTCGCACTGTCTCACTAAATTACCTGCACCCCTCCTAGAGTGGACACATACAGCAGCTGTTTCCCACACCGGTTGGAGCACAGATTCTGTATTTCTAGGGGAACATAGTAATAGTTCTGGGGTTTTTATTTATTTTGGGGGGGAGGGCTGGAGGTGGGTATGCAGCTGCTGAGCTGTACTACAAGTTTGAAGATTCGGTGTGGTTTTATTGACACTGCCTTTCAAGGGTGAGATTGGTTTTAAGCAAAAAAAAAATGTTTTCGCCACCATGGAAATGTGCTCCTCTTAAGAGTTTTCAGTGACGGTTTTCTTTAAAGTTTAAAAAAGTTAACCAACTGGCATAATCTACCGTTATGCATTATAGGGCGGGTAGCGCTTATCAAGATGTCTATCCTTCCCCTGATTATTTTAGTTTTTTTTCCAATATTTTGATCACCGTTGTGCACTCTTTTTTGTTATCGAGGTGGATTAAATGATGCGAAATATTTTGCAGCAAGGGAGAATGCCCCGAACTAAGCTTACTGCGATTCAGCTTTCTGTTGACTATGATGGCTTGGAACTCCCCATATGACCATATGAGGAAGTATTATCAAGCCACCTTTCTCGATAGACTATTCTCTGTAGCAGCGCAAATTAGCCAATCAAACTGCTTTTATTTGCAAAACATGCTTACTGAGTCTGCTGTCCAGTTACCAGTCTTTTCTAAAACTCCGAAATTGCCAAAACACTCTCAATATAAGGTCCTGCAAGTAGTGGCAAATAAGTTAGCGTAACTCCAAGAAGATCAGTTCCCTCTGCTGCACTCCCAGATGCCACTGAAAGAGTGTGGACTGTTAGATTTACCCTTCAAACGTCGCACTTTTATCGTTTCAGTCATTTCCTGCTAGCCGGGCAGATAAAATCTTGGAATCAGTTGGTTGGGGATAACGCTACTATTTCGTCCGACTTTATACTCTCCTATTTCCAGCTTTGCAATGATTTAAACACACCTGTTCTCGGGTATCTGGCATATTCAAAGAGCATATCAGCAAAGCCCATATCATGAGCAAGCTTACGGGGTCTGCAAATTTGGTATCTGGTATTGTATTTGTATCTGCACGAGTCAGTCACTCTCGCAGCATTTTTGTTGATTTCACATTACACCGAGAGCAAAACAGACTTCGCTTCAAGGAGCTGGTATAATCTCATGGCCCACAAGGTCGTCCGAGGAGTGACTTTTAAGCTTATGGCCCTCTAGTCCAAGTGGGCCCTCTTCTATACCCCACATCGCTTGCAGCAAATGATTCCGGCCTCCTCCCACCAAATGTTTTCGATGTGGGCATCTACAAGAGGATTGGTCGCATATGGTGTTCCTCTGTCCCAAACTATTTGTCTTTTGGAAGAAAGTCTTTGCTTTTATTGGTGAGAAGCTACAAGCTCACATAGAACCAGACTTACAGGGGGCGATATTGTGCATTCAAACCTCTAATTGCCATTTAAGGTTGAGACAGTAACTATACTTTTTATGAGTCCCTGGTTGCAAAGTCACTCATTTCCCAAAAGTGGATGTCCCCAATCTCTCCCATTTATGAAACATGGGTAATGAAAATGGATTGAGTAAAAAAATAAGACAAATTCTATTCTCTCTGGGTGGGAGCACTGAAGAAATGTAAGTGGATCTGGAGTAATAGATGTAGCGAAGCAGATTCTAGCTTATAGACTTATTTTTCTGCTCCCCCACAACGGTTGCCATTGACAAACGATAAAACATTTTTTATTTCCTTGTAACATTTCTGTACTGTGACAGTGATTAACAAAGACATAATCTAATTTTTCTTTTTTTGTTTGGAATCGATTTTTCGATACCTGATTGTCAATAAAAAGAAAGAAATAAAATGCTACTTTTTTATCATATGTAATAGTATTTATACCACATGTGTAAAGTTACAATTAAAATGTAGAGACTGTCCATGAAGGGAAGTTGGTTTGACTTTGTGAACTCTTAGTGGTGTGCATTGATAAGTGTATGAGTTGTCATCGGCGTCGGCACCTGTTTTTGTTTCTAATAAGCTCTAATAAACTCCTAAACCAGACATTGTCGTTCTGCTAACCGATTTGTTTGTTTGCAACAGTCATTTTCCTTCCTTCCACCAGAAACATGGAATATAAACTTTACATTTCTCCCTTTTAAGCCATACATATTCGAATTTAGGAATTTGGTTATACAGTATGTCTAATCCTCTCTGTAGAAATATTATCAGGCATTATTGTATTCTTTTAATGCGGTCACATTGATTTAATCACTTATCTATGCACGCACAAAGTGAACGTGTCTCTGCTGTTTTGCTACACTTACCACCTGACACTTCTACATATGTAGATATCACATTTTCATTGGTGGCTCTCAAAAAACTTTTACTGTTAGCAGGGGCACAATTGGTCATGTCCGATCATTAATGTTGTCACCAATGAGATCTATCATCCTGGAGGTCGGGTATAACTTTATCAGAAAGGCATTGAGGCATCCTTCACATGTTTTCGCATCATTCAAATAGAACTTAGATTTGCAAACTTTTTCAGCGCAAGTCGACTCGTGTACATCAAATTAACAACAGTTTCTATCAATGAAATGTAATGGTTACTCCTAAAAGCATCATCTGGAACTATCAAATTCTTCTAACTGTACTGGTAACACTAGTAAAATTAATTTTTACTTAGAAAATGTATGACGTATACTTAACAGAATAGTCACTTTGTTAATGGCATATGTGAAATGTAGACCTACCACGGACATCAAGTAGAAATGCTGATTTAGAAATAGTAGAATCCCCATGTTTGCTGATGTGTTAATAACAGGTGCCAGTACATGTGAGCCAGGGTTGGACTGGCCCATATAGCATTCAGGCAGTGCCAGATGGGCCGGTCTAAAAGATCAGTGAGTGGGCCGAATTTGTAGCAGTTGTCGGCCAGTGTTATGACCAAGTGGGCCACTTTTTACTGCTGAGTTCCTTGATATTACCATTTTTTATTAGGATATTTTTAGCTAATGACGGCCCCTTTAATGTTGGTGCCAGGCCCATTTTTTGTTCCAGCCCGACCCTGATGTGAGCCGTAACATTTCGGTGTGCAAAAACTGGAAAGCAAGTGACTTGTAAGAAGTTTATTAGAAGACATTCTTCATGACTGTAGTATCCCATTTTTCTCCAGGTGGACAAAGAAACCAACACTGAAGGCTTTTCCCATCCTCCCAACGCTGTGCGTCCCAAAGACAAGAGGCCGGCAAACACTTTGCAAACTCCCTTCATCAGGGGCAGCACTATCATCAGATCCAAGACCTTCTCCCCGGGGCCACAGAGCCAGTACATCTGTCGGGTAAGACAAGCCGAAAGTAAAATGAACTATTCTGAAATCACATTTATCAATCACAGATTATAAATTACTGTCAGATTTCACAAGCTGATATCAAATATATTTATATGCTTTTTGTACTAATGTCTACAGAGTGTTGATCTGATATTACTGAAGTATCCTCTAAATGACAGTTTATAATTCCTGCTTAGTTACCTGCATTTTTAATACGTTTTCTCCCTGGAGCGATTCTGCTTTGCGAGATGCATTATTGCACATTTAGTACATTACATAATCATTGAAATGGCAAATAGGCCTGGTTTCCTTTTGGGTGCTGAGTGATGACTAAACCATATCAAAAGCCAATAATAGTGATAAAAAAAAATATATATATATATATGTATGCAGTGCCTCTATGAAAAAAGAGAATTTAATTTGTAATAATTCAGTGTACTTTTGAGATTTAAAACTGTCCCTCATGTCACTTCACATTGCTATAACTCACCTACCTACGTACACAGACTTACTTATTTTACCTTAAAACCGCCTTGAAATTACTTAGTATAAGTCACACAGTTTTGTACATAGTGTTCTCACCTCACTCGTCCTACTACATTAACTATAACTTACACCTTCTCAATGCACTGGTTATACCATTGCCTATGACATTACTTCTACCATCTGAAATCATAGCTTTCATAGCAACACTTATGATATCTCAATTGAGATGATTTTTCAGAACACAGAGCATGGTAGAGTCTTGGCTGTTGAGGTCTCAGGATAAGCATTCAATATTCCTATTAAAAAGTTTTTTTCTCAAATTCTGAGAAACCGGATTCTAAACATTGCTGTTTTTTTTTATTTTAATTTAGCTACAATTATAAAGCTACTGAAATATAGTTGAAGCTTGGGGAAATCTGCACTGATGGAGCTGAATGATAGTTGATCGGACTGTTCAGTCTCCAGGCCCAAAGTCTCAGAGGGAAGTCTTCTCATTCAAATGTGGGATGAGACACCTATACCTCCCGAGTCAAAGCAAGGAGTCTAGCAGACATGCATGCTTTAGCTCATAGAAGAGCGGTCATTAAAATGGGCAGAAACCTATGGGAGGAGATTTACCTGTATGAAACCTGTATGTTCACCAAGCTTTCCACCTCAGCAATAATGCCTAATCTGTCAGCGTTGCAGTGCTTTAGGATATCAGCAGTTGCCTGTAAAGAGTATTTGTTACCAATTGTGCTGGTGGATTATCAGAAGGTACTAAAGGTGCAGAGGAGACATCATTCCCCCTACATCTCTTTAAAACTATATGCGCATGGGACCATTTGCGTCGTCTTTTAGTGAGAGACTGGAGTAGTAACACAGTGACCTCCATGTAGATCCTTGTCTCTTGACCCTGCATTGACATAATAGGAATCACGAAGTGTAACAAGGGAACTGTAGAGTAAAAAAAATTGCCATTGTATTTTGCGTGCCTATCTCTCACACCTCCCCCTCCCTAGCACTGCTATGTGCCGCTCCCCCTGGTACAAGATAGGAGGACCTCTCTGAACACACACACAACACCAAAACAATTCCCATATAGGATCCAAAAAATGCAGCACTTTGTGAACCATGCACAGGCCTTAGGTGTAGAATGATGGCCATCCGAAAATTGGGTGCCGACAACATTGAATGAAGTTCTGTGTAATGCTACAAAGGATTGCACTACAAAGGGGGCACATGATTTGTCTTATACATATTTCTGTGCCAATCAAATTGGTGTGTTCAGAATTCATATCACATCTTATTTTAGAGTAATGTCTTTGCACCTACCTTGTTTTAGCAAGTGCTACATGGATCAGAATCCTTGGAAGACAGTGCTTTAAATGAAACGGTACCGAATATCTGTGCTTCTTTTTATACTGAAAGGGAGGGTACGTGCACTTCTCAGGACTACTGCAACACATTTAATGGGAAAGTATCAGCACTTCTGAGGAGCAAACAGGTGCTCTAAAGAGGAAATACTTGCACGTCTATATTTCTATTCAAAGCACTGTTTTAAGATACTTTCTAGGAACATGGTCTGCTAATGCTTGTGGTTTCACATTATTTGCTGACATCTGATTGGAACGAAAAGTGCATGTAGCAGTCTCACAAACATTTGATAAACAAATGAGGACAATTTTAATATTCCAAGAGTCGATGATTTTTTGAAAGGTCCATTACATCAATTGGTTGACGTCACAATGGATGAAAATCTCCAACACTGCCTGCTTGCAGTTGCAAGAAACATATTGAACACATTCTAAATTCACCAACTGAATACATGCTTGCATACCTTTGTTTTAAACTAATCAGAATTATGAGGTAAACCTTTGCATTGTGACTACCAGGATTCAGAGATAATTTAAACCTAATTTTTTTAACTTACATGTGCCGAAGTAATGTACCGTTAACCATTCCCTGTACTTAAGGTTCTACCAAATTTATATCGTCATTTGACTACAAGTGGCTCTGCAAATCAGATCTGTATGCCCTACCAGACATGTTTTGCACACAAAAAACTAGAGACCTTCACTTCACGTTCAAAAGTAATATGTATTCGAAAAATAGCTTAAATCACAAGGGAAATGTATGATATTAACTGTAGCCCTATATAAAAATGCTGCTAACTGCAGCAATGTATTGTTTAATGCAAATGTCATGGTATTGCCCACAAGGAATGCGTTTACGATATACTTTGGGAAATTACATTGAATCTATTTTACCCCAATCATGACTAAACCGATTGACAGTGGAGATGGCCGATGCTTATTAGTATGACTTACTTGGATTCTGCTTGACAGCAAATGGAAATCTTGGTTTTTTTCCATAAAGACTGCGTTACAGTTTTTTTTTTAAAGCAGCCATAAGATCCCCAAGCCATTATAGTTGTCACAAAAACCATACCCTTCGATTTGAAGCACATCCACGAGTGAAGCAGGCAGCTCTTGTCTCACAGAGCATGTAGTGAGGATACTGTGGTACCCTGTATACAGCACAGCGATTTGGATCAATGTTACTTGGAAGAAATCTCTTCACCTCCCAATTACAGATGGTAAAGAAGATGCCACTGTTTAAACCCATGCCAGAGAAAAAGCAGCATAGCTATGGAGACCTACAATGCATCATATGACAAAAGATATTTATAACACTGCCTTGTACAGTTTGGCATAATGCTTGAAGTCAATATGCATACTGTTGGACATGGCCCTCTCTGCAGGGCCACCGACAAAATCATTTTGCCTTCACCCCTCCTGCTTTTTTTAATTTCGTTTTTGTTGGCATTAGGACTCTGTGCACTTTAACAGTGCTAATGTGCTTGTGCTTTCTCCCTAAAACATGGTAAAATTGGCCCATTTAATTATAGGTCACTAGTATATGGTATTACATGATACCCAGAGCCTGTAGATTAAATGATACTTGTGTGCCTGCAACACTCATTTTGCCACCACTACAGTAGAACTTTAAAACTTGTCTCAGGTCTGCCAATGCGGCATGTAGTGTAGATTTAGACTGTCTTTCGACCTGACAAAATAAACCTTCCTTTTTAATGCATATAAAGCCTGTGTGGCTGCCTGATAAATATCCAAATCTGGAACACCCCGAGCTAGGGTAGTGTGGCGGCTTTCTTTGTGTTAGAATGAGCCCTAAGGCTCTTAAGAGAGTCCTTCTTTACCATTGCATAACACATTTTGATCAAAGAACAATCTATCTTGATAAATAATTTTTCTGGTTTGCCTCTTCTTTCTTTGCATTGGCACACTTAACAGTTGATCATCAATGTAAGAAATTTTAATATTATTTGGTGTGTTTGTCTACCCACCTCAAGGAATAATCATAGACCCTTAGTAGGTATAGCCAAGAGCCGACCGCCTTCAGTTATGGCAATGTGTAAAGTATTTATGCAGTACCAAAACAATAATAAAGTAAAAATCAAAAACTGAAAAACAAATGAATAAAGTTTAACAAACAAAATGACACAAATCCAATAAGGGGAAATGGACATATGAAGTTTTACATTTTTTAGTAGATATATGCCAAGAAAAGTAACGTGCCAATTATAGTCAAAGATTTTACCTTCTGACTCCTTTTCTTTAGTCTCAATCAAACACAGGAGGACTATTCTAAGCACTACAGGACCTCTAATGAGGCACCTGGAAACTCACAGGGTGTCCTGCAGAGGCCAAGAGCAGGGTCCAGACTAGGTCCATATGCCAAAAGTTAGCTGGGTACTCCCAGGAAGAGGCTTCTTGCAGCTTGCTGTCTCTGTAGTACACCGGCGGCGGTCAGCCAGCTGATCCTTGGAGTCCACTTCGTTGTTCTGGGTACAAGAGGGAGCAGGTGCAGTACTTCTTCATCTCCTCTCAGGCCAAGTCTTCTTTTTTTATTTTGTGCAGGTCCTGAAAGTGATCTGTTTCTGAAGTAGGTGCCTTGTGGTGCCATATGTGTGCCTGGCACTAGATAATGGCTAGGAGTGAATCCTAGGCAAACCATAACCAATGGGGTAGAAGTTCCCAAGGCCAGCCCTACACACTTTTTCAGTTGTTCTGTTTTTCCTTACTGTAAACAGACCCAAAATGTCACGTTAGGAAATTTTCAAAGTGGCAAATCTCTTTGTCCACACTAAATGTGAGCTCTGAGGTCAGGTAGTATGTAATGGGAGTGTATTATGGTAATCCGAGTGTTATTCTACATCAAACAGTAAATCCATTTGAAGACGGGCATTGTACCCAAAATAAACTCAGAGACAGAAGTCTGGCAGTGCAAACATAGTGTCCTCCAACAACCAGTCAGTCAGTGGATACACAAGAGTTGTCTTGGCATCCTGTTCTCTCCCGTTCAAGTGTGTCCCATGTAGCTCAATAGACCGGTCATGAAGGATTTGGTACTGTGCTGTCAAAACAAGAGTCCATTGCTCCAACCCTGCATATTCTGTTGAGTGCAGTGGAGTCATATTTGCCCATCCATCTCAGCCTATGTTTGGCTCGTGGGAGGCATTTTGCATGTTGTTCACACAAATTCAATTATAATCACTGACTGGGGAAACCTGGAGACCCAATGCAAATTAGGCTCCAGAAACTTCCGGCAAGGAAAATGTAATTTTCTAAAACCTTTCCTTAAAGTTTCTTAAAAATCTGACTTCACCATTGAATGTGGTTCTTTAATAATAATCATAAAAAACAGCTGTTTAATTTTCTAGCTGGTTCATTTCCCAAATTAGCAGTAGTAGTATTTTAATCTGCACTCCGGTTTTGTACTTAGGACAGCTGGGTGTGCCACCGTGAAAATAGCTTTTGTTGGATTTTCACTTTAGAGGTATGGTATAATTCATTTTCTACATATCCCACTTATAAATACCATGCACCCTACCTTGTGAGATTCAAGGCTTACTTACGGGTGAATTTGGTAATATTTAAAAGGGTGGTATTTAACTCTCCAAGGGGTTTAGTTTGACAGGTCGTAGTTCATTTTTACACTGGAACAGTCTGGTTACACAGGGTAGACCTGAAGCCATTTTTGCACTGTTGCTATAGTTGAGTAGGTGTTTCAGTCCACAATGGCTTTACACTTCTAGACCCTGGGTTCACTTTTTACACTATATATTAGGGGTGTACAGGCAAGTTACATGTGCCAATTAGGAATAAGCCCATTAAACCATGGTTAGTGCACAGAGCTCCAAAGTCGGCAAAATATGGAGTCCATGGAAGATGGTGATCAGAGTGCAAACGGAATATTTCTCCTTTCTTTAACATCTGTTATTGGGATGGCGCGGTCTCCAGAAAGGGTTATTTTCATCCACCGGGCTTTTCAGCCATCGGCCCAATGAGTGGAAGGACTCTTGGAGACCAAGGAGCTGAAATGTAGGTGCCAAAAAAGATGGGAGAGGATTTGAAATACCTTATGTACAATTACCATGCATTTCACAACTATGTGCTTTCCAACTGGAAGCCAGGGAAGGCTTCTTAAAATAAGGGGGGGGGGTGTTCTCTTTGACAGGTTCCAGTTAAATGACAGACAGGAATGTGGGCAAGCTGCATAGAAGATTTTTTTTACTATAAAATTCAATAAAATGTTAATTTATTTCTCTCTAGCTGAACCGCAGCGATAGTGACAGCTCAACACTAACCAAAAAGCCATCGTTTGTGAGAAATTCCATGGAAAGGCAAAGTGTACGGGTAAAGCAGGTAAGACATAACCCTAAAGTTTTTTACTTTACCCTAAAGTTTTTTACTTTACCCTGCTTGTTCGTTTGCTTTATTGAATGTGGTTAGAGACTCTTTGATCTAGGTTGTATAACAATATATAGAAGGGTGGTAGCTGGCAATGTTTTTCCCTCAGACACGTCAGCATTTTGTTTCCAAGTATCTTGTAACTTTGCAAACTTTTGTAAAGTTAGAGGGAATAAAATGCACATCAAGAATGTTCTCTGGAAAAGTTTAAGGAAACTCTCCATTTCAGAGAGGTTTCTTGTAAATATTTTTTTACAAAATGAAACCACTGGAGAAAAAAATGTCTCCAAGAACTTTAACCCGCAGGTGAACTTTTTGCCAATACAAAACCCAACTTGAAACCGGGTTCGAGTCTCGGCAACGACGCTCAACATCCTGTGATTCTGGGCAAATCACGTAATCTCCCCGTGTCTAACAAGAAATGAATGTGTCCTCGTGTAACGAAACTGGTGCTCATGTAAAGAGCTCTGATTCGGGTCTAGTTCACGCTAAATAAAACTCAACAACAACAAAAACTCTCACCAAAGTCATGAGTACTTTTGCCCAGTGCTCTATGGTTGTGGTCACTGTGCCAAACAGCTAATTGATGAAGGACTTGTATAATCAGGAGTAAATCTTGTGGCAGTCTCTATTAACTGCGTGTTTGTTGACTCGATACTTGAAATGATACCTTTCCCGTTCTGTGATCAGTTTCTTTTAGGTAAGGGAGTGCCTTTGTGGGTGATTTGCCACTGTGGCTGGCGAGGTGTTCTGTGTTTTCTTTAAATCTTCAGTAACTATATATTGTGGTCTGTCGGAATTTTCTACTAAGTTTTAGAAAGAGATTTTCTAGAAAACAGTGAAATCGGACGTGATGTACACACTTGCATGTAAAAAAACCTTGTATTATGTTGATGTTCAGTTCTATGTGACTCCAGCGAAGTCTGCTGTCTATAAATTATTATATTCATTAATATTTATATTACAACAATCTTGCACGATGAATGTTGCGCAATTAAGATTGCGAAGTTTCTTTGTGAGCAGCAACATTTTAGTCAGAAACCACTTACCTCTCCTGTCATTAAATGTAGATTTTCTTTATAATATGTTAGTGATTGGCCCAGTGATTTGACATTCATAATCTTTTGCTACTTCCAGCCAGCTGTGAAGACCCTCAGCACAGAGCGTATAATTCGCACATCTTTGGACCTGGAATTGGATCTCCAGGCGACAAAGACGTGGCATAATCAGCTCACACAGGAGATCTCAGAACTGAAGGCGCTGAAGGAACAGCTTGAAGAAGCAAAGCGTCAAGGTGAAAATGAGCTACCTCAGCTGGTGAAAGACGATGACCGGTTCAAGCTTCTGCTCACACAAGTGGAGAAACAGGTGGGAAACCAACAGTTCTGATTCCCCGAATTCATCTAATAATCACGCGGCTCTGTAAAAATAGCCTAGGCCTACATGTGTTGCATTGATGAGATTAGAAAAAAACTGTTGTGTTTATTGTTGATACTTCTCAAAGAAACCCTACAGTGACATGTTTCTGTAATGTTCAGGTTTGTGCATGATTCATAGACTCCGCTTTAAGATGCAATATGTTTCCTTGAATCCACACGTGATTACAAATGCGTCTGTGGTATAAGCAGGTGCTGAGTGAGATGGTCGGGACGTGCTGTCCATCACAACCATGAGTGACACCCAATTGGGATGAGGAATATTCCATCTTCCTGAGTCTTGAGGGAAGCGTGAATTCTGCCTTTTGGACGCAGTGTTCACTAAGGCACATTGTCTCTAATTCACATTCAGCGTAAATAAAAATAGTGATCACTGGGGCATCATGTTCTTCCTGTAAGTGCGTCTACAGATTATTGAGAAGGTGCGTTTTCAGCTCAGCATCCTGTACCTAAAATGGCTTCAAAAACAATGATTGATGGAATGCTTGAATGAATCTCAGCCACTGCCAATCACTCGGGCTGCATCCCATTCCATTGTTTTTCGCCCAACATGCACCTTCATTGTGGACCCAGCCATATGCAAATCAGTCTTGGCCCTGCTCCAGTCAGAACAGTCCAACCCGAACTGCCAGGCCACGTCCTCGCTGAGTCGGACACAAGCAACCAGGATGCTTTCTCCCTTATCAGCCTAATCAGCTGTCTATAGTTTGGTTCCAGTGTCACAATGAGCACAGTACTCACTTCTGGGCATACCACTCACACTCAGGGCATTATAAACAAAGTGATGGATGGAATGCCTGAATTAATCTCTGCGGCTGGCAAACGCTCAGGGCCACATCCCAATTCACTGTTCCCGTTGGAGCAGGGTCAAAACTGATTTGCAGATGGCAGGCAACATACTGGAGTGACATGGCGGTTAAAAAACGATGGATTAGGATACCAACCAGAGTGACTACTAGTGGATTGGATGAAATCAAGCATTCCATCCATCACCCAGTATTTGATGGCCGTAAATGGCTTGCTAGATTCAAAAAAGCAAAGTCGCGCTCTTTTCAGAGAATTCGTATTAAGTACTGAAGTGGCTCTTCCTGTGTGGATGATGGGCCTCCCTAGCGTGTGTCGTATTGTGTAACTGTCACAAACTAGTGTCCAAGAACAGTTCAGCGTATTTAATGGAGAAGAGGAAAATGCATGAGCATATCACATTATCTTAAAACAAATGCAAGCAATGCTGGCTAAGCTCTGTAAAGAAAGGGGAGGCAGCCATAGCAGAATTAATAACGCAAAAAAGTGATAAACATCTTGCTACTAAAAAGGCATTGTTAACAAAAAAGGACGCTGCAGGGACAGACTATCCCCCTTGACCGCTTTGTAGTTTCCCGGTAAGAATGACGTACACTGTCCATGAGATGATCAAACTTTAACAGTACCGGCACAATC
Source organism: Lissotriton helveticus (assembly GCF_964261635.1). Lineage (NCBI taxonomy): Eukaryota > Metazoa > Chordata > Amphibia > Caudata > Salamandridae > Lissotriton > Lissotriton helveticus. Next base: position 867,917,927 of record NC_136068.1, on the reverse strand, counting down.
AAAAATGTTTTTGATACCGCCGGGCCCTCTCGCAGACAGTTCTGCTTCATCTGTCTCTTTTCGCCATCATAGCCGTGTACGCCATTTTCTTGCTTTGACTTGCATCACCTACATGTTAAAACAGCTTGAGCCAAATAACACATCATAACCATTGAGAAAAACGTAATGTTCAGTGACCAATTCTGTGCAGCCACAACCACCTAGAGCTCACAGTTTGGGTTGCTATGTGTGTGTCTTGTGGGAGTGAGGCCGACAGCTTTGCGTAAATACGGCGAACATGTGCAAATTTTGCTGTCGCCCTGTTTTTAAAGTGTCCAGTCAAATACATTTTTTCAACAGCTACTTCCAAGGGGACAGCCAGAGCCAACTATGGGGACAGCCAGAGCCAACCATGAGATCACATTATCCACTGATAGGGATCTGTGGTCTCGACAAACTGACAACCTAGCCTTAGCTGACTCAGGAGAAACAGCCACCTTTGTTTAAATGCAAAGAAAAGGCAGTCTCAGAGTCACCAAATGTGTTTGCTACTGGCCACAGCGTCTACTGTTTCATTTCTGCCTGTTGGAAATAAAGCAAGAAAAACAGACAAAGCAAAGAGAGCGGATAGATGGCCAAGCTTGGGCTAACCACCATGATCTCGGCTTTCACTTGATGGACAAGGTATTATAGCGCCGGAAACCGTTTCAGAAGAGGATGTGAAACTTTAGTGACAGAGAGAAGGAATGTTAGTGTATTATAAAGCACGCATTGTGTTCATTTAAGGATTGTCTTTGGCACGTAAAATGCAAGGTAGCAATGACCCAATCGAAATTGCCAGTGTGTTTGCTTGCACTCTTTTTATTACCATGTGCCAGATTTTCTAATGTATTTTACAAAATTGAAGACTAAAGCTCCTGGTTACATTTCAGCCTTTCAAGGTGCCTGTTCTGTTCAATAATACCATACAAAGGGCTGGGTGTTTAAATGCCCTCATTTACCAGTAGTGGCACTTATTTTAAATTTAGGTTCATGCTTCAATGCATATCCAGATAGAATTTGTTTGCCAGAGCATTTCACCTCAAGTTAAATGCAATTCTAGCTGATGCAAAGGTCCTAGGCCAGATTTTCCGAACTTTTTTCCATTCGCAAGTAGTCCAAATCGCTGCTTATGACCGAAAAACTTTCTTTACTCTTTACTTAACCCATTTTTGGAGTTTACCCACTCCTAAAATACGTTTGTGACTCCACACCAATTTGGGATTTGGGAGGTGCGTGTTGTGAGTGTTGCCTTCAAATACTGAATCAGTATGTGATGAATTTGTTTTGTGACTGTAACCAGTGGAGTATCCTTCTGGAAATGTTCTAGTGTTTAGTAACATACTGTTTAACCAGCTACTCCCCGAGGGCTGGTTTCCACACTCACCCCACACCCATTCGTCTCAGGCATCAACAGTCAGGTGACCCGGTCAATAAAAGAGGCCGGGCGCACGTGTCCTGGATCAGTTACCAGTACCCCAACTATGTGTCTGTATCACTGATTTGATTGTATGCGGGCCTAGGGCCCCAGACATCACATTGAGGCTGTAGAACATTGAAAATGTACAGACTCCTGAGTGGGGTTGTAACTCATTTGCAAAAGGGAAGGGGCTCTTCAGGTACCCTTTGTGAATGTAAGGAAACTAACTATTCTTGAAAAATGTTAACAGACATGGTGGTCTGCTGTCTCTGCCTAGCAAAGCGGTACAAAAGGGGGTGGTGATGGACGGAGCATCTGAACCAATCATAAAACACTCACACCCAGTCAACAGATCTGGGTTTAATCCATCACCGTTTTTTAGCCCACTCTGCCACCCCAGTTCAGACATGGCCATATGCAAATCAGTCTGACCCTGTGCCTCATGGGGAACAGTCCAGCCCGAACTGCCAAGCCATGCCTTCCCTGGACCGGAAACCAGCTTCCTAGGACCGGTTTCTGGCATTACAGCCGTCTTCAGCCAGGCTTGCTTGAATCCAGTGGCAAAGTGAGCAAGGGACTCGCGTCTGAGCGTACCCTGCCAACTTATGGCAAGCAAAGCGGTACAAAGGGGGGGGGATGATGGACGGAGCATCTGAACCAATCAAACACTCACACCCAGTCAACAGATCTGGGTTTAATCCATCACCGTTCTTTAGCCCACTCTGCCACCCCAGTTCAGACATGGCCATATGCAAATCAGTCTGACCCTGTGCCTCATGGGAACAGTCCAGCCCGAACTGCCAAGCCATGCCTTCCCTGGACCGGAAACAAGCTTCCTAGGACCGGTTTCTGGCATTACAGCCGTCTTCAGCCAGGCTTGCTTGAATCCAGTGGAAAGTGAGCAAGGAACTCCCGTCTGAGCATAACCTGCCAACGTATGGCGAGCAAAGCGGTACAAAAGGGGGGTGGTGATGGACGGAGCATCTGAACCAATCAAACACTCACACCCAGTCAACAGATCTGGGTTTAATCCATCACCGTTCTTTAGCCCACTCTGCCACCCCAGTTCAGACATGGCCATATGCAAATAAGTCTGACCCTGTGCCTCATGGGAACAGTCTAGCCCGAACTGCCAAGCCATGCCTTCCCTGGACCGTAAACAAGCTTCCTAGGACCGGTTTCTGGCATTACAGTCGTCTTCAGCCTAGCAGGCTACCTTCCCACGAATCGAATCTGAATGGTTTGCTATGTAACTCATTAATATTCATAAGATAGGTCAGATTACAACCCGCTCTGAATCGAATTCCTATAAACCAACCCAATTGTACATACATTGGTTCGTAAAATTCAATACAGCTCGCAAATTGCAACCCGTTTTTTGCGACCAATATTTCAGTATGGCCCCAAGTTCTCTGTACTTTTCAAAAGGACCTTTGAGATAAAGAATGAGGATATCTACAGTCAGTTAAGGTACACCTAATTATTTCTATATCTTTCAAACATCTTAAAAATTGAGACAAGACCTTGATAGTCAAAGGTCCCAATATGTGGAAGTCATTGAGCCTACATGTGAGAGGAGACCTAAATTGATGCGCTTCAGGAAGACCCAACAGCGGAAGTGTTACACTGTGCCCGATCCCATGAAAAGTGACTGTGTTCTAAATTAGATCGAATTTGAACTTATCTAGTTTCTCCTTACAGATATTGGCTTATTTGGCAATCCAAAATAACTGGAAAAATTAAATTATGAAATAGCTGAAACCCAATATTAAAATGCTAATTCAGAGTCTCTCACACTATGGTATGGATTTAATTTGTATTTTTTTGTAAGGGTGTTTTATAACTGCATTACTGATCAGCAGATCAATAAGAAAGCACTACCGTTGGTACTAGCAGAAACAAACTAGTGTACTGCATGAATTTAGAGAAGATGTATTTTTTGTAATGAGATTAGCTAACACACTTATAAAAAAACTCAAAAGAATATATCAATATTTTAATTCTCCATGTATATCTTGTTCACAAGCTGTGCGTTTTATAATAACAACATATATATAATTCATGGCTATTATCGAGTAGAAGATGTTCCATTATATGGAAGCCTTAACAAATAGTCTTTTTAAATGACTACCCCTTGTTCACTTGCTAGGAGATAAAGAATCTTATAGAACCGGTCTATGATGCATTTATGTTTTGTATTCCTGCAACAATACAGGTGAAGAAGATAGAGCAGAAGCATGAGTTGCGAGCAAATAAAATGATGAAAGCAGCAGCCAAGGATGTGCACAGGTTACGAGGGCAGAACCGAAAGGAACCTGTTGAGGTGCAGTCATTCAGGTAAGGTTACTGTTTAAACCCACCAAAACAGAAGACTATGCCAGGGCTTTCATTGGGCACGAATAAGCCAATGTAGCTTTGTTTTATATGACTGCTGTGTGCAAAAATATGAGTAATTGTAAGTGGATATATTCCTTAGTATTTTTTCGTAACATTAAGAGAGCTTTTCAACTGCATGTAATGCAATACTTCTACCCTAACATTCAGCTGTGTGGGTGCCTCTCCTGACAGAAGTACCTTTATAAGGCATGAGATTAGAATATGGTCTGCATAGAAGGTTTCATACACCACAAGGGAGTAGAAATGTGTAATAGTGCATAAACCTACTTCTTCAAGAAAATCCACAAAATTGTTGGCAATGAAGAGAGCATTGATGAGGAGATCAGCACCAGCACCGGAGGCCATCTTTGAGGAGGAGATCGTCGAAGAAGACGTCTCCGTGGATGAAGATCCGATCGAAGATATCTCCGAGGACGAGGCTCCACTTGTCGCCGAGGAAGACTCGCCTGATCTCCAGATCATATCGGGGGCAGAGGACTCGGACGATTCGATTCCATCTCGACAACCCGTGAGTACCTCTGCCCCTGCACGACACACACTACCCAAACCAAAGGTAATGGTCAGCACTCCGCCCATGGGGCCCAGTCGAGACCGAAATTTATCCTCCGACGCCCCGCCTTCGTTCTCGGCTCCGAGGAAACAGACTATGCCTGCGGATGCCTCAGCACCGAAAAAACCACATGTGCCAATTCCACCTCTTCCATTGGCACCGAAAAATCCTTCGACACCGAAGAACTCGTCGACACCGTAGCCAAAACGTCCTTCGGTGCCCAGAGACAAAGACCCTTCGGCACCAAAAGACACATCGGTGCCGAAGCCAAAGACAGTACCGGACCCGAAAGCTTTCACTCTGAAACCTTCCAGTTCCAAAAACAAAGAAGGGAAGCCAGATTCCGGCGCCGCAGGCCCAGCAAAACCTGTCTCCACGCCAAAACCGCCAATATCTGTACCAAAGACTCCAGATAAACCTAAGCCACCTTCGGCACTGACAAAATTGCCACAGGACTCAATCACTCCTCCTAAGGCAAAGAACACTAAGCAACCTTTATCGGCACCGGAAAAATCGACGCCAAAGAAGATTATACAGGAGGATGATCTGTTTAGACCAGATTCTAGACAGAAAAAAAGTCCATATTAACCCAAAAACTGGACATGTGGAAGCAATTCCTTACAAAAAGAGGCCAGCAGACACACCACTTACACCTGTGGTTCCTGCCAAAAAGGATTGTGCAACTTCTCCAATGCACCCTTCCTCTCCTTCACCTTCTTCCTCTCCTATTAATCCATATACTGAACCTATAACTTCTCCTATCCAATCTCCTGCATCATCACACCACACTGACGAGGCGTATGATTTGGGTGGGGGGGATGATGAACCAGAGTCACATACATACCCTTTAGATGAGGATATCAACCCAGAATATCCCAAGGAAGACGATGCATCTAATTTTGCACCAAACAATGCACCAGACATCCCTGATCCTCAGTACTTCCCAACAAAACCCTCCCCTCCAGAGGATAGTATTGGGTTTAATCACTTACTAAACAGAGCTGCAATTTACCATGGGGTTTCTATGCACTCTGATGCCATTGAGGAGGACTTCTTATTAGACACTTTTGAACAGTAACAAAGGTCCACTCAAATATTACCCATGATCAAAGGAGTCATTAAACATGCTCCAGACATTTTTAAAGATCTAGTAAGGTGTAGAGTGTTAAATCCCAGAATAGAGAAAAAGTACAGACCAGCACCAGCTGATCCAGTATATATTAAGGGACATCTGCCATTAGACTCTTTGGTAGTGTCAAATGCACGTAAGAGAGCCAATTCTCAAATTTCTGGTGACACACCCCCGCCTGACAAAAAATCCAAGATTATTGATGCGTCAGGGAAAAGAGTTGCTGCACAAGCAACAAACATATGGCGCATAGCAAACACACAAGCCTTACTCTCACGATACAACAGGGCTCATTACGACCAACTAGAAAAGTTAATGGAACACCTACCAGATCAATACTAGGATCAGGCAGCAGAGCTCCTACAAGAAGGCAAATTGATATCTAATGCCTCAATTAAATGCGCACTAGATGTAGCTGACACAGCATCCAGAGCAGTTAACACTAGTGTTATTCTCAGACGTCATGCATGGTTACGCATTTCAGGTTTCAAACCAGAAGTACAAACTACCATCCTAAACCAGCCCTTCAATCAGAACCAGCTGTTCGGAACGGAAGTAGATAATACACTGGAAAAGATGAAAAAGGACACAGACACTGCTAAGTCTATGGGTGCATTACAATCCACCCAAACTAGAGGTTCTTTTTGCCGCTCCTCTTATAGAGGAGGCTCCAAGCAAACCGGCGCAGATACCACATCCTCTTTTAAAACACACACACAAACCTCCTCTAATAAAGGCCTACTTTAGAGGAGGGTACAGAGGCAATAACAACAAGGGAAGAGGTAGAGGTAATAACAACAACCTCTCCTCTTTCACTCCCAAACAGTGACTTCCCACTGCCTCCCCTACAGCATTCCACTCCTGTGGGGGGCAGACTATCACAGTTCCTACCTGTCTGGAATTCCATCACAACAGACAAGTGGGTAAGACAAATTATCCAACATGGCTACTGCCTAGAACTCACAGCAACCCCCCCAAACATACCACCCAGGCAGCGTCCAATGTCCACAGAACAGATAACTCTGCTTCAACAAGAAGTTCTAGCACTCCTAGAAAAAGATGCTATTCAAGTAGTTCCTCTACAAGAACAAGGAACAGGAGTCTACTCACTGTACTTTTTAATCCCCAAAAAGGACGGGACACTGAGACCAATTCTCGACCTCAGACCCCTCAACCATTATATACAATCAGATCATTTTCACATGATCACGTTACAACAAGTACTCCCATTGCTAGGACAGGGAGATTTTCTGTCAACACTAGACCTAAAGGACGCCTACTTTCATTTGCCTATACATCCTGCGCATAGGAAGTATCTAAGATTTGTCATACAAGGACAACAATATCAGTTCAAAGTCCTTCCATTCGGGGTCACAACAGCACCACGAGTGTTTGCAAAGTGCTTAGCAGTAGTAGCAGCACATCTCAGAAGACAACAGATACACGTCTTCCCTTACCTAGACGACTGGCTCATAAAGGCGAGATCGTTAAACCAATGTGAACAACACACAAAACAAACGATGAAAACATTACACGACTTAGGGTTTACAATAAACTACACAAAGTCGCGCCTAGAGTCTTCGCACGTTCACCAATATCTAGGAGCTACCATAGACAGATCGACAGCTCTAGCGTATCCCAGTCAAGCCAGGATTCAAAGCATTCAGAGCTTAGTCTCCCTTTTTCAATGCCAGCACTCTCTTCAAGCCAGAGTGTTCATGAAACTAATAGGCATGATGGCGTCTTGCATCTTCATAGTCCCTCACGCAAGACTGCAAATGCGCCCACTACAAGAATGTCTAGCACAACAGTGGAATCAGGCTCATGGTCAGCTCACAGACCTGGTGTTGGTAGACAGCCGTACATATCGCTCTCTGCAATGGTGGAACACCAAAAACTTGACAATCGGACGGCCGTTCCTAGACCCTATTCCACAAATAGTGCTCACCACAGATGCATCCCTCACAGGATGGGGAGCCCATCTCTTGCATTATACCACACAGGGCCAATGGAACAATCAACAGAAACAGTTACACATCAACCATTTAGAGCTGCTAGCAATTTTCTTAGCACTCAAAACGTTACAAGTACAAAACAAAGCTGTTCTAATCCGGACGGACAATATGACAGCCATGTATTATGTACAAAAACAGGGGGGGACGCACTCTGCAACTGTCCCAACTTGCAAGGAACATTTGGAGATGGGCCATCCCTCAAAACATACATCTGACAGTGGAACACCTTCCAGGAATCCACAATCAGATAGAAGATCTGTTGAGTCGTCAGTCACAACAGATTCACGAATGGGAGCTGCACCCACAAGTTCTCCAACCATTCTTCCAAAGGTGGGGGCATCCACAGATAGATCTGTTTGCCACCCACGAAAATACGAAATGCCCAAGCTTCGCCGCCAGATTTCCACACCAACAATCGGAAGGAAATGCGATATGGATGAACTGGTCAGGCAGATTTGCGTACGCTTTTCCGCCTCTCCCACTCATTCCACTAGTAGTACGCAAGCTCAGACAACAGTCTCTCAAACTGATACTAGTGCCCCCCACATGGGCACGTCAGCCGTGGTTCACCACACTGCTGGATCTCTCACTGGTTCCACATCAAAAATTACGGCTCACGCCATCCCTGTTAACACAGAACCATGGAGAAATAAGACACCCAGACCCAAACCAACTGAATTTGGCGATCTGGCTCCTGAGGTCTTAGAGTTCGGTTACTTAAACCTACCACAAGACTGTATGAATATAATCAAAGAAGCTAGAAGACCCACTACCAGAGCATGTTATGCGGCAAAGTGGAAAAGATTTGCAATATACTGTAACAACAATAACATTGATCCATTGGATGTTTCCATCCAAAATATCATCTGCTACCTTCTACACCTACAAAGGTCCAAATTGGCTTATTCTTCCATACGCCTGCATTTAGCAGCAATTGCAGCCTATTTACAAAATAGACAGCATCTATCTCTCTTTAGAGTATCTGCGATTAAAGCATTTATGGAAGGATTAAAAAGAATAATCCCACCTAGGTTACCACCTGCACCAGTATGGAACCTAAACGTGGTCCTTACAAGACATATGGGTCCCCCTTTTGAGCCTTTACACAAGTGTGAACTGCAATTCCTAACATGGAAAACTGCATTCCTTGTTGCCATCACCTCTCTCAGGAGAGTGAGTGAAATACAAGCATTCACAATAGAAGAACCATTTTTTCAAATACACCCTACCAAAGTGGTTCTTAGACCAAATCCAAAATTTCTGCCAAAAGTCATTACTCCTTTTCACCTCAACCAATCAGTAGAGTTGCCAGTGTTTTTTCAAAAACCGGACTCTGTTGCAGAAAGAGCTCTACACACCTTAGATGTTAGAAGAGCTCTACTATACTACACAGACAGGACAAAATCCTTCAGAAAAACAAAACAACTATTTGTATCTTTCTCTCCCCCACACAAAGGCAATCCCATCTCTAAAGGAGGAATTGGCAGATGGATTTTAAAGTGTATTCAAATATGCTATCAAAAAGCAAAACGTACACTGACAGTTCCTCCTAGAGCGCACTCTACTCGCAAACTAGGAGCCTCTATGGCTTTCTTAGGAAACGTACCATTTTTTTTGGTTTTGCAGAGTTTTATATAGCGCGAACTAGAACCGAACCGAATCAGTTATCAGAGCACTTTACATAGCACCAGTTACGTTACATGAGGACACACTTTCATTTTAGGCACGGGGAGATTAAGTGATTTGCCCAGAATCACAGGGGGTATTTGGCATCGTTACCGAGACTCGAACCCAGATCCCCAGGTCCGAGGTCGAGCGCCTTAGCCGTTAGGCCAACCCCTCTCCCCTCTCACCATTAGAGGACATATGCAAAGCAGCAACATGGTCTACAATACACACCTTCACTAAACACTATTGTGTTGATGTGCAAGCCAAGCAGCAAGCTGCAGTAGGCCAAGCTGTACTTAAAACACTATTTCAGTATACTGCAACGGATACAAGCGACCACCGCTAAGGGAGACACTGCTGCACAATCGTTGCTAAATGTACAATCTGCAGCTCATATGCCTCGAACGGAATATGCTACTTACCAGTATGCATCTGTTCTTGGCATGTAGAGCTGCAGAGTTGTACATGCCCTCCCGCCTCCCCGGGACTTGTATCCGTTCCAGTACTCATCTTACTTAGATGCACACGCATGGGCATCCTTTTCTATTTTCTTCTACTAACTCCATCATTTCCCCTCATGGCGAAAAACAATCTGAGGATGGAGTCGATGACCATGCGCAGTATTGTCCAAGGGAGGAGTCACCTATCTCGTGACTACAAAGAAGACAACAACAACCTGCAATCATCCGAGCCCAACACCAGGTGGCGATCTATTGCTAAATGTACAACTCTGCAGCACTACATGCCAAGAACAGATGCATACTGGTAAGTAGCCTATTCCTTATCTTATGTGACAAAGAATTCAAAGCATCTGAATATTGGGGCCATCCTACGTTGGGGCACAAGTGGTAAAGTGATCGTAAAAGAGGTCCAGCATAGAGCGTTTGATTTCCCTACCTCACACAAATATTGATGTTTTCAAGATCATGAATACACAAATTAGGGGCTCCTCAAGTATACATTTAAGATTGTAATAGTAGGTGTGCGAGTACTTGTAGTTAACAACCAAAGAACTGCCATTGGATAGACTTGGCTCCAAGTGGCCAAGAGAGTCTTGTTGGCAGACACTACATTGGCTTACTTTGACCCCAGCCATGAGTCAGAACTGTCTGTTGATGCGACCCCCACTGGCTTAGGAGCTGTATTGTCACAGAAGCAGACAAATTCCGACTGGGCTCCAGTAGCTTATGCCAGTCGTGCCTTGACTGAGACCGAACAACGTTACTCCCACATCGAAAGTGAAGCCACTGCAGTGCACTGGGGTTACCGCCATTTCCACACATACCTCTGTGGTCAACCTTTCAAAGGTCATATGGACCACAAACCACTGGTTACCCTTTTTCGGTTGGTCATCCTCTAAGCCGCCTCCAAGGATTGAGAAATTGATTCTTCCACTGCAGGCCTATTGTTTCTCTGTAGCATATCGACCCAGTGCACAAAACTATGCTGACTTTTTGTCAAGACATGCCAGTCCAACCACCGTGTAGGAAGAGTCAGATGCTGAAGAAGTGGTGTAATACGACCGGGTAGTTGTAGAGCGGTTCTGACCGCTGCCCATTTCACTAGCAGAAATTTTTCAGGCCACCGCCAGGGATGAATGTCTCCAATTAGCCATTTCTGCAGTTGCAGACGTAAGCTGGAACACCCTCACTCAAGAGGTCTCTCATCGCACGGAGGAAGACAATTTGACACTGGCTTCATTAAATAATGTTCGACTAGAGCTAGCTGCATCTCCCAAAGGTTTGCTGATGAGGGAACCCCACAGGTGATTGACCTCCCTCACACTGCTCATCAAGGGACTATTAGGACCAAATTACAACTTAGGCGCAAGGTGTGGTTCCCTAGTCTGGTCAGCCAAGTGGAACAGTAAGACAATGCTTGTTGCGTCAAGCTGCGTGTACAGCTGAGTTGCAAGCACCCATCATTTCCAAGGACATTCCCCCTGTTCCGTGGTACAGGGCCAGTGCTGATTTTGGAAACCTGACACATGCTGGTCATCATAGATGATTTCTCAAAGTATTCAAGATAATCAAATCAACTGCAGGCAGCCAGACAATATCACAACTGGAAAAGGTAATTGCCACCCATGGTCTATTAAGTGAACTCCGCACTGACAGCGGTCCCCCTTTCTCCAGCCAGGAGTTTGCTGAGTACCTGCAGTCCTGTGGCATTCATCATTAGAAGATCACACCCTGTTGGCCCCAACTCAACGGTGAGGCCAAAAGGTTCACATAAACATTAGACAATATTCTCTGTATTTGCCCTAGCCAATGGACAGAACATGGACTTTGCCCTCTACACGTTTCTAAGAGAATACCGTTTCACACCGCATGCTACAACCAAGGTGAAGCCTGAGAGACACCATTCCCCATGTTGAAGAATCATCGCAATTAAGAAGCCAGGTGTCGGAAGCCCTATGCAAGCGGCAGGCACAAAACTACCAAATGTCCTGAACCAGAGGTAACCGGCGGAGGCTTCTCAGTGTTTGGGATCTGGTGCTAGTCTGGAATCGACATCCATGGAGTAAATTCCAAGTGCCTTTTGAGGTTGACCTCTGTAAAGGGAACCATGATAACTGTCCAGAAAGATACCAAGACTGTCATGATAAATATATTGTACTTCAAGCTCTACAGGCAACTTCCCTGTGAATCCCTCATCGATACACACAGGGGGCGACTTTTAAATACATGGGAGTGTTTGTTGCCCAGGTGTCCGAGAAGCCGGTCTTCAGTTTCAGTGATGCACGCTCTAAGGAGACAGATGGACATCAGTTGCCTGTGAGCTCTTCTGTGTCCAGTGAAAACACAACATAGGACAGTTTGAACCTGTCATCAGTTCCTGATGGATGTTTGCAGCAAGAAGAGCCAGGAGTCCTGGGTGGAACCGCCAGGCGGCAAGCGACCGAGAGATGCTACCTCAGGCCACGTCCCATAAAGTCTTCCATTTGGAAAAACAATGTATTGAACTGAGCTGTTTTTGAAGCTGTATGGCAGTGCATGTTTGTTCATTCCCGCATGTCGATCTCTCGCTCTCACATCTCAAGTATCCAGTTTCTACAGTATGATACCATATATGGTGTTTCATTATGCATGCAAATTTTCCATTTGTTAGTTTTTTTTTCTTTGTGTTTTAACGTCTGGGTATAGGAGTAATTTTATCTTGGGGGTGGAACATTACTGTGTATATTCACCCAGTGTTTGGTAGTTGAACCCCCACCTTGATTGGCAGCAATGGGCGCTGCGATGATGTCACGGAGGGGTGAAAAAGACAGGGCCCATGAAGTGTACCTCATGATCATTATAGCTGACAACCCAACCAGTGTCTGTGTCTAATTATGTACTGCCCGTTACTGGTGAGGCTTAGCACGAAGGAACACAACTGAAGCTGCACAAAACAGATTATCGCTTGCTAATCAAACTTTTTCTTCTGAATACCTTTGGATTTGTTTGCTGCAGAATGGTACTGATATGGGCATTCACCTTGCCTTCGTAGCATGGGCTTTCTTCACCTCAGCAATCACTAGCAGGGCTGCTGCGGAGTCTGCTTGCTTGCCAATAGGTCCAGAGTCACAAAAAAGTGCTAAGCTGGAACAGCCGCGTCGGTCTAGTTCAAACAGCCGGGCAAATCAGTGTTGCATGTGATTTAGAAGTTATGAGCTGGTCAAGAATTTAGCAGCCATATTTTGGAAAAAACAACATTTTTAATCTACTTTAGCTTTGTCATGAAAATATGCAACAGTACTTATAACCAATTTAGTCACATAAATGCACAACCAAAGTAGGGAATTATCCAAATCATACGAAAAGAGGACCCAAGTTAAGAAAGCACTTCATAGACGTGCTAATGGGACAAGGTGCTGTGCAGAGGCAAACATAACAATTTACAAAGCACTCCCCGCAATTGTTAGGAAATATTACTCATTGTGTTACCTTTGAATGGTCGAAACTCCAATAGCACTTTAATGATTTGAATGTAACGTACCTGTCTGTAGTGGCACTAAATAACTGAGCTATATTTGTACCATACATAACCAGGGGCGTAGCTAGAGCTTGTGGCGGCCGGGGCTACCCCTCAGATGGCCGCCCCTTGGGGGCGGGGGGTGCTGGGGAAAAAGGACAGTGAGCACTTGAAAGATGTCCGAGTCTCCGAGGAGAGACACGTAGTATTGCTGCTAACAGTTACCTCTATCATGAAAGTTACATGTAGTTATTTATAAAGTTTTATATAGCGCAAACTTGATCCCGAAGGATATCAGAGCGCTTTACAATTTGAGGCAAAGGTAACAAATCAGAACATTAGTCGAACATGGGGAATCTAATGGGCATTGAGATGTTTACTCCTCTCAAAATCGGAATGGTTGTTTGTTAGAAATGGGGGTCTCTAGTTGGCAATGGCTGGCTACTGTCCAAGTGGGGACCCTTCTTCCTAAGTCAGAGTAAGGGGGCTACACCCTTTGATAACCCCTGCTCAACCCTGTGGTAACGTAGCACGAGCAGCTAGGCTTATCTCAGAGGCAGTGTGTAAAGCATTTATGATCATACACAGTAACACAGTGAAGAACACTACAAAGGGACACCACACAAGTAGTTATAAAAAATACGTATCTTTATGCATAGACTTAACACAAGACCAATAACGATAAAAAGCCACAATACTGTAAACTAGGGATACTCTTGCCATGATGGAAAAATAGTTCAAAGTGTGCAAAAATGCACATACATGACACGGTCAAAGGCTAGACAGTTGAATACACCGATGACTGGCAGTACAAAAGAGAACACACAGACGGCATGATCTATCTGGGGATGGGACTCAGAAAAACCACATGTGACATCCATCAGAGAGCTGTGTGAACAATTACCCCTCAGCACAAAGCAAACATGCACATACATGACACTGTTCAGGGATCCATCATCTACAGCTGGTCTAACAATACTACCTTCCTCTATTCCACCACAGCGCTATCACCAATACCATAGCAATACCACCTGAGAGACCCACATTACCATCTGTCACTACCAAAATACGATTCACCATCACTCCACTACATAATCCATTTCTATTACCTTGTCATATCACAAGCAGTAGCACCCCCTCACATTACAACCACTTCTCCTCTGACAACCACACTATCCCTGTTACACTGCCACCTGACTGTGATTTAGGAGAGTTTGCAAGAAAGTCCGAAAGAAATTACTGTTTTTTAAGTTTTTCGCTTAAGCACTTCACTTATACTCTAGGACAACAGCCTGGGTTTAATGCCAAAGCTAGCATTTTTCTTATTCCTTTAAAAATCAGAGGCAATGAATTGTTACATGCAATGCTGAGCTGTATCTGCGCGTCGCCAGTGAGGACTTGTTTGTCCATTTGCAGTTGTGAGCACTTTTTTTGCATGTGAATATCTCACAGCTCCAGAAATCCCAGTACATATTGAAATACTATTTACTTCCTTGGTGCTTAACACAGAATACCAATCAGAGCACCATCTCTTTGGTGGATGTCAAAAGGTGTCTGACGTGCCAGGGAGCATGTCGTTTGCATTACAAAAACATCCTCAAAGTCACGGGCAAATCTTGGATCAAGCCCTTTGTCAGTAGCGGAGGGGAGTGAAGAGTCAATTCACAGTGTGCAGGGCCATTTTGGCATATGCTGAGCTACCCCTCCGTTGCATGAGGGATTTCCCAGCCTCCTTTGCTTCCCTGGGAGGCTGGGAGTGGACAACTGACCGGAAGTGGTCATAAGAATGGGGCAGAGGGGGCAAAGGATATGAAAGGCTAGGCTGTCCCTAATAGGTCTTCGTCGTTCCTCAAAGCTTGGCATTGCACAGATCGCTGCATAATCCTATATACAGATGGGTTTTTTCAAAAGACTCGTGTTAAGCCTTTTTTATGGCTAGACTTTTCAGCCCTTGTTAAAGGTTATATAGTGACACATGGTGTTCTAGTACTCGAATTTTGGTGCCCTAAACAACAGGTTGGAAAACACAGGTTTGTTAAAACTTTTTACTTCAATAACACCTTTATTGCATTCTTTTTCCAGACTTTAGACCACACACATGTTTGTGCATAGCCTATGTGAACACTCTTTCAGGGGCGTTTCTTCTCTTGTGTGATGCAAGACAAGGGATCTGATAGCGCACACTCATTTGATTTTAAATATCACAATTATATTGTAAGGTGGTCTCCGTTTCTGTGTTAGGGTTCGCAGGCAGAAAGTTACCTACACTTTCTGGGTCTTACCCGAATATTCGGACGAGCGAATCTACAAGTGACACATATTGTATGGAAGGTTTGATAAGATGGACCAAAGGAACAGCAATCACAATACGCAGCGTTTACATGGAATTTCAGCTCCTTAATGTAAAAGTATGGGAAAGAATCATGAAAGGGCATCACTTACCACTGAGCCCTCATTCCTTTACACATTAAAGCCCACGAACCTATAAAAATATGTACGAGACGACGGCTATGTCCTATGCTACGTACCTTTAAGTCGTGGCTTGAGCAAGTCTATAATAATGAAATCTAAGAAATAAAGTAGTCATACGTTTTTTTATATAGCGCGAACTCGACCCGAGAACAGTTACATTTCACATTCATTTCTAGGCAAGGGTTGATTAAGTGATTTGTCCAGAATCGCAAGAGACTGTGCTGACTCGGAGACTCGAACCGGGTACTCCTCAGTTTCACAGGGTGAAGCTTTGGCCGTTATACTACATCATCTACCGAGGTACAGCACTCTGATTGCATCTTATACTAACTTATATTTTAAAATGCGCGCAAATTCCCTCGAAAGTACAATTTGTAAGAACAATATGTTTGCAATGGAAAAGCTAAAAAAAAATCACAGAAATCCAACATTCATTGGTAGGTTGGCAGAAATAGTGCTCACGCATAAAGACGAAGTGCTCCCTCTTAACTCACATCTCTTATCTCTAATTGAGCAAACTCATACTCATGCAGAATGGGTATTAGAATTCAATGAAGTGCATACAGGGCCATAGATACTAACGGCAGAGTGCAAAACAAGTCTGGTCACTTAAAGAGTGTGGAAGTAGTGTAACACTTGTTGGTGCGCGCCGGTCGTACAATGATTGCAGGTGTAATTGGACGAACGGTCGGTCATCTTTATTCTTTCCTTTCCTCACCTGAATTATTTTATAGTTGCGCTGCCGCTGGCCCTGGCCCGACCGTATGCAGGGGGCTGCAGGCAAGATGAAAGAAGAAAATGATAGTGACGCACTCCTCCGACTCCAGGCTCAACACGACGACGAGGGGCGTAGCGCGTCACACTGCTTGCTGGGCACGGGGAGGGCTGGCCAAAGTACTTACAGGGCCGTCATTGGTTGCGCTAGCGCCGCCGCGCACGCTACCAGTGGATTGACGGCCCTGGAGGACTACTAGCGTGACTGAGCGAGGCTGGGAGGAGGAGGGGCAGGCCAACAACGGTCATGATGAATGTTGAATTTGTATTTAATTTTGAACCCGGTCCCGGGCTGACCGTGATGTTGACAGCAACTAAGTCTGTGTTTACACTTAGTCAGTATTTATTTATTAGAATGCCACAAGAACTCTGTGCAGTCATTGCTTAGTGCTAGAGAGGCCGCGGCCGCAACGGGCCTCGGCCTATGACAGTCAGTGCCGGCCCGTGAGGCCGCCTCAGAAAAGGTGCCGCCTGGGGCGGACCGCCCCCCCCCCCCCGCACCCCCCTAGCTACGCGGCTGTATATAACTCTAGCTGATGTCGCCAACTGCTACTTAATAATCACAGAGACTTATGGTAAAACCACCGAGTGCAGAAGTATTACAGTACATATATTGTATTTGTCAGAAGTGATACAATATTACATCTTTAAGTACTACATTCCTGTATCCCTAATACACAATAGCAAGTAATAATTGAATAAGTGAAGCGTCACTTGATCCTTTTCACAGCAATTGCAGTGTACCACACCCTAAGGTGTTAACTTACTGAAGTACTATCAGCTTGAAAAATACAACTAGTTTATATTTATAACCGTCATTGAAACGCCTGTATACCTTTGGCATTTGATGTTAGATTAAATACTAAAACAACTTTAGGTACAACATCAGAGTAAGAGAATATGAGAACTGACTCTATAACAGCAAAATATATTTTGTAGGGCTCCTCTGCATACAGACTCGGTCTGCTGTTGTATATGTATTGTGTTCTATAACAGTATGTAAAGTGGACTTTGTGCCATCCCATTGCTCATCATTTTTGTCTTTAATTTTCAGTCTCATAATCTTGCTTCTTAATCAATGGTCTTTCATCCTCTTTTTGTGGTTGTCCCTCCCTCCTCCCCCCCCCCCCGAGCATAGCTTCTTTACCTTCCTTTTGATGGGATGGCTTGTATCTTTCCACTCCAGAGTGCATGCATTTTCTTGTGCTCTTGGGTGCTGCCTAACCCACAAATCATTGTCCTTCCCTGCTCTCTTTGTTGCTCCCTACTCCCGTGAAACTTGTCTCTTGCATGCCCCCATCCTTCCCTGCGTGGCTTGTTATAATTTTATTTTTTGCCTGCTCTAATTTCAACTCCTCCACTACTTGTCCCACCTATGTTCCCTGTTGCTGTTTCATATTAGGAAACAACACTGGCAAAGTCAAAAAGTCAGGTAATTCTTTTGAATGGTGAGAACGTTTGGCTTTGCCAATGCTTGTTAAATATTACCATTTTAACTCAAAGGAGACACAGGATAGTAGCTCTCTGGGAATTAACTGAATTGCTTTCTCTCCCTGTAGTGGAACGCTTCCCTGTTTCTTCAGATGAAAGAATGGTCTTTATTAAATAAAGTTTCATCCCTTAAACAAGTCCAGTTCTTTGAACTAAGTCATCCTTGGATGCATTTATTTTTCTGTACCAAAGAGAATACACACTCGCAATTGCTTTGACCCGGGGCGGCTGGTACCTTTTGAAAGTGGTGGAGTGTGTGAAGTGCTCCACCAGTTTGCAAAAAAACTAAATAAAATACCTCCTCCCTCCAAAAGCCCAAAATAAAACACCCCTCCCTCCAAAAGTGTTAAAAAAACAACAACAAAAACTCTAGAATAACATTTTAAATAAGTAAAATAAATAGTACTTACCCATGGCGGTATGTCCTCCATCCTCCTCAGTGTTACACTTCTGAATCTTCAGTCGAGTTCCCCTGACCAATCCAGATGCTGCTAACCACCATGAAAGAAGCGCCTGGATTGGATGAAGCAAGCTGGCTGGATGCTCCTTCAGGTCCTGTAGGCCTGTGCTTGGTCTCCACCCAGCTGTCTAAGACAGCAGAGTGGAGAGCTTTAAAGTGTGCATGTCACTCTGGCTGGCGCACAACCGCAGGCCAAAGTGACATGTGCACTTTGAAGCATCTAGCCAGCAACTGCTCCTGTCCTCGGCTGCCAATTGGCAGCATAGGACATGCCCCGTATGTCTCTGGGCCCATGATCAGCTGGCTACTGCAGTGCGCACGTTAAAAAAAGGCAATTAAATCGTTTCATTGCCATGTGGACATGGGGGTGACGACCCCCCCGCGCTCTCGTGCAGAAACAACCGCTGCTTGACACACATGAGGCAGCCCCCTTGCTAGGTAGCTTTTTCTTTACTAAAATGCGTGTTTCAGCTGTGTCAACAAAAATAACCAAAAGTATATTTGTATCAATTTCTGTGGTAGGAGGCCCTGTTCTATGGGTGCATATCTAATTACTAAAATGATTGTTGCACTTCAATGCAAGGTTCTCCACTAATATACCAAAGCCCCTTTACTTGTGGTGGGGGCTCCCTGTTGTGTCTATGCAATGGGTTCTTGGTCAAGATTGAAGGAACCTTAAGTAACAGAAAGATTAGACTGCTGTCAGAGCTCCTCTCTATGTGCACTTCTCAATGGCATTTTCAAATCTCGCGTGATCATTTTTGTGTGCAGGGAAATGTTTATATAATCTCCAGCTTCCCACAAATTGCTATTCAGGAACATGTGCATATTGTTTCCCCCAGACAGGCCCCTGAACCCTGTTCCTCTGTTTCTTAGCCTCACCCTTTGCCTCTGAGACCTGTGGAATGCCCATAGAGCAGACGGCTGAGGTTGTGCTGAGACACGGTAGGGTATGACGTAGGGTGTGGCGGTGGGTGTACAGGTATGGCTGATGACGTGCAAGGCAGGGCTTACTACTTTCAGGACGCTGTTGATAGTTGATCATGTCATTGTGGTGCAGCGTGTTCTGTACATTAAGAAAACAAGCCAGCCTCGTTTTCCAGTACCATAGTATTTGCCTCCCACATGCTGACGTAGGAGCCACATTGAAAGCTCCAAGGAGCTCGTTGGTCTCTCAGGAAAGTATCTTTATTTCTAACACTGCTCGTGTAATACAGTGAAGCTTATAAACTTGTAAGAAGTCTATTATTACACACTTGGATTTTTAAAGAACATGCATTAACCTATTGAGAAATTTCTTTTGGGTGGTTTTCTAAAGTGAGAACTAGGCACTTTAATAACATGGCGTACAGAACGGAATATAAGACAGAGATTCTGAGCGTATGCAGCTCACAAAACATTTGACAAAACCGTAGCTCGCGTTTCCATGTGAGCAAACATATGATTACATCATTGTTTCAGGTACTCTGACATTTGCAGATTAGCAGCCTGCTCTTTCAACTCGGTTACATAAATCTCTTCCCTCACAATTCACCGAAGACATCACAAACCACAGGTTGTCCTTATCACACATGAACACACGGGAGACTTGTTTGTCGTGCCCCTTGTTGAGCAAATGAATCCTACGCCTCCTCGAGGTGTTTCTTTAATCGAACAATAGTTTGTGCTTCATGGCATTAGGTGACATTAATTGTCACCCTCTCCTTTGATTATTGTATTTATGTTCATGTTCCTAATGCTCACTAATCAATGTACACAAAGGAGATATGGCACTGGCCAATCGCTTTCCTTCATTTTCTATAGCTGTTTTAACTGATGGTGTTTTCATCTTTCAGGGACAAGATGGCGTTTTTCACTCGACCGAGGATAAACATTCCCAATCTCTCAGCAGATGACGTTTGACCACCATAAAGTATTTCCCGTGTTTTTCTCTGTTGCAGGCACCGATACAAAAACAGTGTCATTTGGTGTTACTGATAAGTTTTATGGTGTTATGAAGGTACCAAGCTATTTGTACAGTAGATCTCTGACCGGTTGTGTATGGATTTTATTTGGTTTAGTTTTATTCTAGCATTGATGTGAGAACCAGCATTAATTTTACAAGTTTGTATAGTTTGTATATTTAGGAATGTATTTTTGGGAAAGAAATTTTTAATGAAAAAAGGCAGCACTTGGTGCTGTATTATTCTTAAATACAAATATGTTCTTAGATTTTTGTACAGCTTTACTTAATAGAGGATTTACTGCAATAAAATAAATTAAGGAAACCTCCTCCTTAAAAAAGAGATTATAAATATATATATGTATGTATACTTGTGTGATACAGATATTATTTGCCACTTGTGTTATCCCTGTTAAGTATTTTGTACATTTAAGAAGCGCAGGACCATTTGGAGCTGTAAAGTGCTGTGTATGACCTCTTTGTGAGCTGTGACAGTTTTGAGCGAGGGGTGACCGCATCCGGATTTGCAGACTGACTCCATCTTTCCGAAGCCTGCTGTCAGAGGAAGGGGCGGGGCTTCGGCTTCATCTGAATGCCTATTGACTGAGAGCTGAAGGAAGGAATCTGAATCAATAATGGTTCCTGTGCCCTGGCTGAAGCAGCCTTAAACCTTTTATTTTTTTTTACTTTAGAAGAAATGTCTTAACAAATGATTAAATACTTTGCAGTTGTTTTGACAGGGATGGTGAAACCCATCCTTAAAAAAACAGTTTTTTGTCAGACTTCTGATGCTCCAGCACTTGTAACCCCTTGAAGCTATCACTACGGCTCAGATGTAGGTAGACTTCATCAAGACTTACATATCAAGGTTGCGGGCAGTATGATGCGACTGTCCAGCAAGCAGGAGCTGAGGAGGCCTGCTTAGCAGTAGAAATTAATTTGAACAATTTTCGATTACTTTTTCGATTGTTCGGTGAATAGCAATAAACATATTTGAACTTTAGCACTGTGAACCTGCCTTTTAATGCATAGTAAGACGCAGTATATGTATGGGTCATGACATGCAGTTTCAAAAGTAGCTAATGGTGTCAGTGAGTGTGGGCTCTCTAAGGATGGCGGTGGTGGTGTACATTTCTTCTGAATGGTTCTTCGTCCCTTAGGCAGGCTCTTTTTTAGGGCTAGGTAATAGTAGGCGGCCATATTGCTCTTGATTAGTAAAGCCAACATGACTCCATTACAAGCAAATGGGGCCGCAAAATGTCACTTAGCCTAGGACTGTAAAAACCTTACACTGTTCCTTCCTTTGGTGGCTTTTGTTCCTCCTATCACTTTCCCTTTCACTTTAACTGTTCACATTGATGTGAAAGGAAGCAGGAATAATTGTTCTGATGGGTTGACATTTTGTTTTAGTAACATTAACCATGAGGTGTTCTCGCGAAAAAAAAAGACGATGCAAACAATTAGACACAACAATCAAAAGCCAAAGCAGTACAGTTATGTATAATGCGTAAAACTGTGAACAATAAAAAAAAGTTGTGAATAGTTAAAAACAAATTGGAATGTGCAATTTAAATATGTTGTTGTCAATATATTTGAGCCTGTTGATCTAGTAAATAATATTGTTAAGCACTTTAATTGTGCCTGCCATAACTTGTGAACTGTTATTTTAGCTTTTCCTATGGCGTTCCCTCCTTTTATTGGATTACAATTTTGTCCCGAGTCATTATTACACCACCTTCCTTTTATGATGAAAATAGTAAAAGTAAACCTGAAGTCAGTGAATCACAGGCACATCCGAGCCAGTTTTGGACAAAGTACTGACATACCAAGCTTTTCAATGGTGTATTTCTGACATTCGTGTTATGATTTAATGAACTTAGAAAAACTGTAATATCTTTGTTAGCTCTAGTGCTTTAAAATTGACTCCTCTTGAAGCATTTTCCTTAGGCACACCCTGAGTTATGGCTTCATTAGCCCACCAGTAAAGTAAAACACAAACATGTGCCCTCGATCATGAACAGGAATGTTGTAGATAGGCAAAGTAAACACCATGTTTAAGGAACTACGGGCATCATCCAGAATTTGGCGAATATGGTACTCTGCCACAAACATGGCACAGTGACCTGTCCAAAAGAGTCGTGTGGACTGTCATATTTCCAACAGCGGTGCCCCCACTGACTCTGCAGTGGAAACTCTACACAGACAGCCTGACAGAGTTGGGGCCATTGGTGTAGGAGCATCAGACTTCTGGCCTTAAACAGGAACCAATAAATAGCAAGCATTTGCAATGCAATCGGTCTCCCATTTGTGAAAGTTAGAGCTTTTGGCGTTGTAAATGACAATGTTTTTTCCTTGTGTTTTTTCCTTGTGTTTTTTTGTTTGCAGTGGAGTGATTCTATTTGCTTAGCACTCTTGCCATTCTTATGACCTCGCGGCGCTGGAGACCGAGAAAATGGGAAATAGGTTATATTGTGAGGAGGTGGAAAATAAATGACGGCAATGGAAAAAGCAATAACAAAAATTGGGAAGGAGTTGCTGTAAAGGGCCAGGAATAATGTATTAGAGGACAGAGTGTGATATTGGAGCAGGATATGTGCGTGAGAGACCGAGAGAGTGAAAGTGGGTTTAGAGAGAAGTGTGCGTAATGGGACATAGCTATCTTCTAGACTCTATATTACGAGTACAGAGTAGCACCCGGATTGGCTATGACTTGCGTTGAAAGTGAAACATACGATTGTCATATAGTCAAAGAGTGCAGAACACTTAGTGAAAGAGGTGTGCATAAATTGATGATGAACAGATTTAAAAAAACAAGCTTTAAGTAATATTCTCCGGCCTCTTTATGCTAACAAGTAAAATTCTGTTCAAAAACACAGTTCCATTTTTCAACAATGTAAAGACGGGCCAAGGCATCCTAATGTTGACATTCCGACCATAAAGCTATTTATAAGGACAAGTCATCTGGAAAGCGTATTGCCTACAAGAGAAAGCACAAGACCCATTTAGAAACAGAATGCTTGTGTGCCTAGCGTAGTGTTAAATAAAATGAATATGGAATTAACATACGACGTTAAGATAACTCAAAGACTCCGTGTATTATTCCAGAGTACAACCATATACAATTTCATAAAGAATAACATATTGTCAAATAACTCCCATTACCGATATTATTTGGTCCTAAACAATAGTAATTATCCCTGTGCATATAAAGTATGACCCACCTGATCATCCCAAAAACCCAAACCTTCACCAATCAATATAGCCAATTTAATGTCAGTCAGAGGCATAATCAAATAAAAACGCCTCTCTTTTCAACACTGGAAGGATGAAAAGCTGAAGGGATCAGCTGAGACAGACTATGCATGATAGAGAGGGATTTCTGAGTGGGAGCATTAATGATTCATCTACTTTACTGTACCCCCTCAACTGATTACCCTTAGTGCACTGATGGTAGTCAAGTCTCACTTTATGTTGGGACTGCCCTGCACTGCGCATGTGGCGACAGGAAAAAAAATGCAATATGTTTCGCATGTGATACAGGAGGATCTCCAAGCCTGTATCACTGAACACCAGCATGCCCCATAGACTTCACAGCCATGACCACAAAACAAGCACGAATGAACGTGAAAAGAAGTTTAAACACATTTATATTCAAAAAGAAAAAAAACGTACATCAGCATATACATTTGAAAAACAGTTTTGTGATTAATGCCTTACTTTCGATAAAAGTATTGAGCTAAATAAATATAAAGCATTACATTTTTATATATTCAGCGTACATGCTTATTCACCATTTGTTTAAAGGAAATTCTACATTTGTGTCAGAGGGTTGGCGGAACCAGTGATGGGCGCGCGCGTTCTGATTAATGGAAAACTGTGTTTGTGTCTGAGGGTGGTGGGAGGGCGGAATCAGCGACGGGCGTAAAGCAATCTTTAAAAAAAAAAAGTTCTCCAAAACAACTGATAAAGCAAGTAAGCGTAAGGAGACTGTGCTTGGACGGTGCTTCTTAGCCTTGACCAGAAGTAAGGTATCGGCTGTGTGAATGACTTAGGAGGCAGCAAAGAAGAGCGACGCAGGAGTGAACCAATGGTGAGTAGCGGGCAGAAATAAAGTCATTTTGTTTTATACAACAGGTCTTGCAGACAGTGCATGAGCGCTGCCTAGGTTCGACCTAAAAATGACCCCCATGCCTTGGTAGAAAACTCCCAAGGTGTAAGGGCGATTTGTTTTTTGTTATTTACAAATGGACTCCCAATCTGGGAGTTTGTTTTTGAAAAATGAAAAGAGTTTGTTAAGCGGGCACCTGAACCTTGTGTCTGCTGAGCTGGCCGGCTTTAGCACTGGTGGCGCCCAGCGGGGCAATTGTTTCTGGTGTCCCCACCGATGACCTCCTTCACAGATTTCCTCATGAACTGCTATAACAAAAGGATCTCTGTGACATAAGCAGTAACCCACTGAGATAGCCACATAAAATACTGTTCTGTCTTCTTCAAGGTACACTTTATTTGCATCAGGCACATTAACCCTCTGCGCTACTTCATGATAAGTCAAGCTGCCACTAGACAAAACTCTGATCTATCTCCAGCAGCAACATTAATCACAGAGATATCTTGAAATTTCTATTGCTGTCGGAAAGCTGCTGGGCACACAAGAAACTCTGCAACAGGTGTTTTTAAAACCGAAATGTATTTCTAAACACAGCCCCCTCACCCAACGCTAACCCTCTTTGCACCCTCCACCCTACGATGTCTGCACCAGCTGCGGCTGCACCGGTCAAACCACTCTGGAGCTGTCCCTTCTACTCCACAAACCTTCAGTCCCTTCAGAGGAGAGAACGTGGCAGCAGCTCCTCTGAAGGGGCACATATCTTCACTGTATTGGCAAAGAGTTTAATATATGGTGGGTGCTGAAGGTAATTACATCCATCCCCTAACGGGCAGTGGACCCTGCCATACTGTAAATTGGACTCTAATCTATCAACAGAAATCCTTTCAGGTGTTCACCATTCCTTTAGAATTCTAATAGCATAGCGTAAAAGCAGACTTTGATTGTTCTCAGTACACAGCATTACAAGCATGCGCATTCATGGTAGTACTTCAAGCAAAGTCCTACCACTCTTCAGTGAATATGTGAGTCTCCATTTGGATACTAGAATTGAGACCAGTGGCGTAGGAATGAGATACACCAGAAATGGCTTTCAAACCTATCTTCCTGGTTAGGTACAAAGAAACCCTGAGAACCTGGTTATGTAACCCTCAGGTGTCCCTTACTCCTCTAGGGAATAACTAGGTTAAATTCCCACAGACTCTGGAATCTGTGCACACATGGTTAAGGAGATCCAGAATACGATGGTTTCCAAAGAATTTGCTCAGTCCTCTGTATGACTTTCTTTTAACATGGCTACACGTGAATCTATGAGCCGCTAATGGTTTGAGATTTCGTAATACCTTGGAGATTAATTAATAGTTGTACCACGGGGGTGTTTTACTGACGGCCCTAAAGATGAGTAGCCCTAGAAATTCTCATCCGGCTGCTGTTTGCTGGCTTCAGTGGGGCACAGAAAAATATTTTGGGAGACACGATTGTCTTTCTCTGAAAAGGTAGAAGAACCAAAAGTGAGTTTGTACAGGGAGAAGTATATTCAACCACTTAATTATCATCCCTCTTAACAAAGCCATTGGCCTACTCCAAGCATCATTGTACCTGGATGAGAGGGACAGGAGGCCTGTGCTTGCAGATTACATCACAGCTCCATGTTGATTGGGGAGACCAGTAGGCCAGCTATTGAAAGTCGATGCATCTTTCTACAATTTTGCTAAGTGTATTACGCCAAATCTCAAATTGATTATTTTCAACCTGCGAGCGAGGCGCCTACTATCTTACATCTGTTTTCCTTTCAAAACTACTTGGGGATTTCATAAGAGAGTGAATTTGTATATATTGTATTTGTACGAAAGTCCGTTTCTTTTTCCGAAAGCACCCATAAAATAAATCAAAGTCAATATGATAAATGCTGCCTTGCCCCCCCCGGCAGGTCTTAGTAAGGCAGACGTATATCAGATGAGTGTACTGCAAGTTTTTGCATCACTTAGTTCTCGCATTTGTTTATAAACATGGGAACTACAAATTAAGTCCATTCAGAAGAAGTAACAAATTGTTTTGTATTACCTTCTCTGCGCCCATTATCCATATCTAATAGCTACAGGGAGACTGACATTAGATAAGCAGATCTATTTATTTCTCGGTCTTATACAAAAACATTTAGTCAGCTTAGACTACTGCTGTGACACCTCTAAATGGTTTTCCTGTTAAAAAGGATCCGAAATGTGGATGAAATGTAAAACAGAATAAAGTCTGCCACATAACGTGTGCTGTCATCAGACCTTGACCTCTTTTCGTCATCCATTCAACAGACTTTACATTTTTGTCTGCATAACACTTCCTTAAACCTTCACTCCAGTTCAGGAATGCTGGTGTTTGCGCGGGAGCAGCAACTTATGTGTAGCATTATCTCTTGAGGTGCTTCAAAGAATATTAGGAATGCAGATAATAACTGAAGACCGAAAGGTAAACAATGCTGTTGAACAAACTAATATAATACGCTTTCCGCAGTTACCACTATGGAAAAAAACCTAGCTAATATACAAGTCCAGTGTATAACAAAGCTTATCAACTACAATGAAAACAAATACCTCTACAGAGGATTATCATAAAATAACTAAGAGAAATGATCAAAACCATATGTTTGACAATGATTCATAAGTGCTTTGGAAAATGGCTGTTGGTGGCAGTTGAGGAAAGTTCTGAAAGACACCCACCACGCATAGCAAGGATGTATACATCATTCGGTGTCACCTACAAACCACCTTTAGCTGTCTGTTTGCAAAAGACCTCTTGTAGACCATACCAAAAACTTAGTAGGCTTAAACCCAGTCCATTGTTTATCATTGGTCCACCTTACTGTCACTCTCACTTGTTTGCTTCTAATTTGATGACTTGTCTTCCTCGTCCTCCTGTGTTTGTCCCTCACCTGTAACTATCGTCTTTACCATCCTTTTGTTTGTCTAGCTTGTATCCACCCACTGCTCATATTTAGGGAACTATTTTTTTACTATGCTTTCCATGAGTGTGTATGTGTTTTCTTGTTCTTTCTTGTGTGCTGTTTATGGCCGACAAATACCCTCTACATTGCTTATACCTTATCTACCCCTCCACCCCAACCCACTGCTCTGCTGCTTCCCCTCTTCTCGCTGTCATTGAACACAAATTAAACATCCTCTGCAATAAAATGTTACATAGAAGTTAAGCACAGATCACAGAAGCATATTTCCAACACAAAAGTGTATGTAAGTGCAAAGTTATTTCAATTTGTTCTTGGACTATGGTGTCAGTATAACGCCAACAAAAAACACAGCACTCTACAGATAAATTCTTTACACCCCAAAGACAGGAAATATAAGTTGACATTATTCGCATGTGATTCTCCAAACAAGCCATCAAATAAACAAGGAAAATATATCTTTTTCTTGAAGCAGAAAGAGTGAGAAGCATAGTTTTGTAATGTGGAATATTTGTTGCGTACGACCAATGAAACTGTTGAAATGAATCACCATGAAACTGGAACCCTTGCCATGAACCAAAAACTGGAAACATAAATATCCATAAGCACAGGGCTCTTAAATTCTCTTGTGATTCCTGTATCTTCTTGGGACTGTGTGTGCTAGAGGTTCTGCATAGGCACATTGTCACATTCTGCTCCATGCACATGGGTGCATAAGAATGGGCCTGAGCAATTAGGCCATCATCGAATTGCCCCAGATGATTTGATTAAGCTCCTTGATGTTTTTACCGAGATTTCCTTGTCTAAATTGTTTAGGGAAATTAAGTATACTGTCAAAATCTTAAGACATAAGAGTATTGTTAATAAAACACAGATTCTCAATGTGAGCAGCAGTAAAATGAATCAGTGCGACAACATGTCCGCTTTATGAGAACAATTGTGCGGCTTTAAACGTCTAGTATTTCCATATCAAGAGTTGATATGGGGACAAGAGATCAATGAAAATGAGTTCATCAATAACTGTAAACCAAGTGTTCGCTACAAACGTGTGCTTAACTGTCCAGGCTTTTCAAGTGATCACATATATTCATCAGGCAGAACAACAACATTGGAACATCACAGAGGATGATAATGTTACCTTCATGTTGACCCCATAACTCTTAGATCCTAGGCGCTTGCCCAATATCGTTACCGGTATCCTGAACCCTAACAAAGGGTCTGTAAACTGCATCTATAGCTAAAATGCATAAGTGATAAGTGTCACCCCAAAATTTTCACTTACGCCTGCTTCAAATTTTCTATCTGAAAAAAAAATCAGACCGTGTGTATTTTAGCTAATGGC
This sequence comes from Lissotriton helveticus, assembly GCF_964261635.1. Taxonomy (NCBI): domain Eukaryota; kingdom Metazoa; phylum Chordata; class Amphibia; order Caudata; family Salamandridae; genus Lissotriton; species Lissotriton helveticus. The sequence continues at coordinate 867,889,231 of NC_136068.1, read as the reverse complement.
TTATTGTTAGGAAATGGTAAAAACCCTACGAACAAAGAGTAATATAGTCACCATAAAGAAAACTGTGAGAACCTATTTAGAAAGGCCAAAGGGAGTCTGGGTTGACTGCCCAATTGCACCACCTGGGGTTGTTTTTCTCTAGTATACAGGATTCTCTTTACTTTGGGTCCCAAACTGTAGAACAAGAACACCCTTTATAGTACTTGACTCAGGCCAGTGAGACACATCAGTTTATGGCTTACTCAGGGAGGTGCTGTTGGCTGAAACATAGACCATAGAATGCACACTAATATTATTCCATTCAATAAATTAATGACAAGCAAGTGTTTTTACTTTGGAAAGATAAACTGTACTTTAATCAACACAAACCTAAATACTAGGCATTAAATACAATAAAGCCACCTTGGTCTGTGGTATATGCAAGGGTGCAAGAACAATATGAGACCTACATGGTGTGACATTGACTTGTCACCATATCCAGTGTTAACCCACAGTATTTTTATTGGCCTTTAACAATAACAAAATCAGACCTGCTGGATTGGAGATTTGCCTAACACATTAGCAATGTCAGAATGTCCGCCTTACTGTCTTTACAGAGCATCCAAGTTCTAGCTAGATCCAATAGTATAACAAAAGGCCTCTATGGAGAAATGACAAGCCATCACTAGTCAGACCTAAATTTATAGCAAGAAGTCTCTGGTTAGAGGGCAAGCATAACCATGCTAAATCCAGTTTCTGTTCCTGTAAGCTCACAAACTGGCCATTCTTCACCCCCTCCTGCCAATGGCTGGCCATAGCCCTACACTTGGGGGCTAGAGAAGGAGCACAGTTGTGCATGAACAGCAACAATAATTTGCAATATCTTGGTGATCGCTATCTGTGGTTTTCAGCATCTTCCTCATGGTAACCACCAGGAGGGGCTACTAGGGGCACACTAAGTTGGGGCAGACCATATCACAGGGAAGCGCTGCTTCTTCCACTAATGCCAACACAAAATTGAAGCACTCTTCAGGCTCACACAGCTCCTGTGTGGAGAACTTTGTCCAGACAGTCCGCTCCTCTGCAAGTGCCCACTCCGGCACCATCTTCTTTGTAGACAGGTTGTTCTACTCCTCCCCAGGCAGACATCAGTCCTTTTACAGGCACCACTTGTGGTCTCCTGACCTGAGGCAATGCATGTCTCATAGCTGCACCCACAGGTCCTCAGTCAAAGACCACATGTATTGGCAGCACTCTCCATCTACCCAGGACCACAGCCTTCCAGGGAGGTAGGTCAATACAGTAGGAGTTTCCAGTGGCCACACCTTCAGGGATATATGTACAAAGCTGATTCTGGTCTCTGTACTATGTGACTTCTAGGAACTATACATTTATCAAATCCAGCAATAGCGTGCAGGCTGCCTGTCAAGGTGCCAGAGTCGGCATGCTTTAATAACAAGCATCCGCATAGCCAATAGGTCTCGATTTGGGATCTTATAAGTATTTAGTTATGCAGCACAATATCCTTGGTGCAACAACATCAACTGTTCCTTGGCTAAAATCTTATAAGGTCCCAAAGGCGAGACCTATTGGCTATGCCAATGCTTGTTGGCTATACTGTGTGTTTGACTGAGTTTGCAGGCAGCGATTATTGCCATTAATAGACGTTTGACTGCATTTCCTCCTTGCAGTGATTGGTATAGAGATATAGCTCCTATGGATTGTTTTTGATCTGATGGGATTGATCTAGGTGGTTATTGTACCGCTGCCTTTGTTAAATATTGTGTAGACATTCAGAAACAGACGGACAGAGTTAGACAGTGTCAGACAGACAGAGACAGAGTCAGACAGATAGACAGACAGAGATAGACAGTCAGACAGACAGAGTTAGACAGACATACAGAGACAGACATAGACAGAGTCAGACAGACAGACTGAGTCATACAGACAGATATACAGAGTCAAACAGACAGTGTAAGATAGACAGACGGATAAAGAGACAGACGGTCAGTCAGACAACATACAGAGTCAGACACAGTCAATCAAACAGACAGCGTCAGACAGACTCAGTCAGACAGAGTGACAGTCATTCAGACAGAGTGAGAGGCAGAGTCCGTCAGACAGAGTGACAGGCAGAGTCAGACAGACAGAGTGACAGTCAGTCAAACAGACAGTGACAGTCAGACAGACAGAGACAGACAGACAGTGTCGGATACAGAGTCAGACAGACAGAGTCAGACAGAGACAGTGACAAACAGAGTCATACAGACAGATAGACAGAATCAGTCAGACAGACAGAGTCAGACAGACTCAGTCAGATAGAGTGACAGACAGAGTCAGTCAGAGTGACAGGCAGAGTCAGTCACACAGAGTGACAGGCAGTCAGACAGAGTGACAGACAGAGTCAGTCAGACAAAGTGACAGACAGACAGTCAGACAGAGTCAGACAGACGGACAGAGTCAGACAGACAGACACAGACATTATCTCCCTCACCTGCCAAGGCAGCCTTCGTGATCCAAGCAATATCCGCTATCTCAAAGGTACAGGAGTGCACACACAAGTTACTGTGAGAGCAACTCGATGCACACCCTCAAAATTGAGGCCTGTGGGGACATCTAGGTGCATTGTGACAATGCATGGCTGAGCAGCTCCACCAATGTTCTAGCAAACCCTAGTAAGCCACGACACTAATAGCATCAATAAGAGGTTAGTAACACATTTTTTAGGGTGGAAGAGCAGGAAGTGTTTCAGCATCATCTTTTCTTCGAGTTGAATGTAAATAGTACTAAAAATTAAGATGTGGGTCACGACAGACTGCTTGAGTGAGGGCAAATTTCTTGGAATTCAGTTAAAGGTCATGTTGCAGTTCTGCAAAGGCTACACTTGAGAAGGCTATGGAAACTCTGTGCATAGTTGAAAATATATCCAATGGTAGAAATGTGTTGATTCGGAGGAGGGCAGGTGTTACTTGGGGGGAAGGATATTCTGAACTCTTAGACCAGAAAAAGGTACAAAACGAGTAGTTTGTTGTGATCACAGTGCTCAGCGGAGCACACAGATCTATAAACGGCGGTTGGCAGATGGCTTAGGCTAATTTTTTCTTTTGATAGTGTCTGTGACATTACTAACATTGAGAGTAGTATGCACATTATATCAACAGCAGACGACTCTGATTAAATCCTCAGGTAAAAACACACAAGGTATAAGAGAAAGCCAGAGACATCAAATGACTAGGAGTAACACATCATGCCTAAGCAAAATACGATATTGAATGGTGCCTGGTGAGGATGTGCAGGTGGTCACACGTAAGGGGTAAAAAAGAGTGGATCAAGAATGACAACTTCCTGCCAATCGGGCTATAGCCAGGCAATATCTTTGCCACAATGAGATCTACTGGTTAGAAACTGCACACACTAGCTTTGAATGAGACGGTAAAATAAAATGGAGTCCGGCAGTGAAATATATTGTTTATAGATATTCAGACGACTAACGTGTAAATCCAATAATGTTTAAGTGCCATTGAGATGCATTGGTGGGTGGAATTCGATGTTTTACTCCACAGGTGGAATTGGGAAGTTGTGCCGGTTTGTACCGCTTGGAGCTTAAGGGAGGGGGTAGTGAGAGCAGAGAGAGAGGGGATGGAGGAGCATGGTTCAGGCGCTGTAAGGCTTAATGAGCCATTACAAAAGCCAGATGGATCCTGTACACGTTCACGCTGCGTGTAACCGCACGCTGGAGGCCGGGAAAAGCCTTTAGTAGCACTTTGAAAAGCCAGTTACTAAAAGTCGAGCAAGCAGCGCAGGCGCTGCTCTAGGCTCGACCTAAAAAGGAGCATTCATTACCTACCCATCTGGGGCATCATCACAGTCCTTACTTCTTGAGGGATCACAGCTAACAAGTATTCAATTGCAAGATCCAAAGATGGCAGACGTGTTGCAGAACATCAGAGATGTGCTGATGCTTGAACAATAAGAACAAGAGGATTTCTTTAGCTTCATAATCATTCCATTTACACAAATCTATAAGATCCATCCTAGAAAGATAAACGAAGGATGTGGAAATATATTGATTCCTGTGGTTTCTGGCAAAACAATGTATAATGTAAATTCTCAGTCTCGATTTATGTAAGTAGTTTAAGTAAATTCTGTTATGGCCAGTTCGTGAATGCCACAGGTAAAACGATTGACAGTTCATTAAAATGCCTTTACTCCGGAGCAGATTTTTTTTGGGGAATGTCAACATACCACTGCATATGCCACACAGACCCTATTAAAAGATGTTCAAACCTTATATGATGGAGTGCAAAACATTTCAAGATTGCGCGGAGCTGTTATCAAGTATGAGGTTGATGGGAAGATTTCTCTCACGCAATGTGTATTCTTGCACTTCGCCAGTCTCCTAATCATTGTATAAAGGCATGACTTTACCCAATTAACCTGAAGGCCCAAATGCTTCCCAAACCGGTCCAATACTTCCATTAGCCCCAATAGCGATTTGTGCGGGTCACGAAGGTATACAAGAGCGTCATCTGCTTACAGCGGAACTAAATTCCAATCTCTACCATAAAAGATGCCCCATTCCCATGTCCTGCTGCACAGCAAGCAAGCCAATGGCTCCATCGCAAGAGCAAAGAGGATAGGAGACAGAGGGCAGCCCTGTCTCGTACTACGCGCTACCTCGAATTCTTCCGAGATCACCTTCCCCACATACACTATCTTCGTGTGTAATAGGTGCACCCAATTTCAATATCAGGAGCCCAGTCCCATTTTTTCCAATACCGTCTGCAAATATGGCCACCCCAGGGTGTCGAAGGCCCACCTCTGCACTTACAGCCCTCATCAAGGTGAGTAGTCTCAACAGACTAATAAAGGTGATGCGTGCTGGTATTAACCCTTTTTGTTCTGGGTATACCAAGGCTGGCAGTAGGAGCAGTAATCTGATAGCCAGAATGCAGTTGAGTATTTTATAGTCCTGATTTAGGAGTAAAAGAGGGAGATAGGAACGGATGTCTTCTAGGTGTGTTCTCTTCATGAGGAGTATGTGGTGTCTTCCACATTTAATTAAGGTAACCATTCGCAGAAATGAATTAAGCATGTTGGATTTATTAAACCTCATCCACAAACTGCCTGTATCCAACTGACAAATTAGAACTGCTCATAACAACTCTAAAAGGAACTTCCAATACAGGAATACTACGTGAGTACATTTTTAGTTCTAATTCTACTATTCACATGTGTAACTTACTTTGTCTAACACTAATATCACACATCTTCCTCCTTAACAAAGAGAAGAAAACATGAGAAATAAAACACAAATATAATATGTGAATAAAAAATGCATAAACGAGATAAGAGAATGAACAAAATAATAGTGACAATAATAATAAACAGAATAAAAAGACCTGAAAAGGTGATCAAACATAGTCTTTCATATACACTGGAAGTCTGCATATTCTCTGACTCTTTTCTCGAACACCACTAGGAACTCTTGACAAATCTGTGGAAGTGTTTACAGTATTAAACAGCTTATTATGTGAATCAACATTATCAGATACCGACATATTAGAATTTACAAACACAATGCGACTTTTGTTCCATATTCTCCAATCTTTTGTTTTGACAGCATTTTTGAAGACCTTTACAACAGGTCTGATCTCAGTATATTTGGATCAAGGTCGACACCCAATGGCAGCTTTGATATCTATAAGATCACCTATCTTCACTTCCTGAAACTGAACACATTTCTTATCATCAAAATACGCTTTTCTATTGTTCTGTTTATTTAATTCTCTCTTTCTCCACTCTCCTCTGTGGTTGTCTACTAAACCTTTGTTTAACTTCATCCACCCTGGATACAATTTTGTATTAGGAATCCTTCCTTTGAACAACTCAAAAGGAGGTCTCCCAGTGGTAGAATGTGGAGACATACGATAAGAAGTTATTCTCTCCTGCAGAACATCCTTCCAATTCAACCCATTAACCCTAGCAAGTTGTATACATTCCTTGAGTGTTTTGTTGACTCACTCCACAACACCGTTAGTTTCTGGGTGATAAATAGCAAATTTTTTGAAGTGGATACCATATTTTTCTAAGAAACCTTCAAATACACTTGAACAAAATTGTGGACCATTATCCGAGAGAATGCTGTTGGGAAAACTATCTCTCTTGAATATTTCTTCCAAGAATTTTATGACAGTCTCAGAAGAAATATCTCTAACAGCTTGAACTTCAATCCATCTTGAATATAGGTCCACCACAACAATCAGATACGGAGTGTCACTTACCCCATTAGGTGGACCAAGAATATCAATCGCAATTTCATCCCACGGATGATTAGGCAATTTCCTGCAAACCATAGGCATCTGTCTGGTTTTGAGAATGTTATCACTGGCACAACATTCTATACACTCTCTAACCATTCTCTCTATCTCTAAGTCCATACCAGGCCACCAGAATTGCAACCTCATCACCTCTTTAGTCTTAACAATTCCTAGATGACCATTATGAGCAAGACCTAAAAGTTTACTTCTAATACCTGCCGGAGGTACCAATTTCATGCCACGAGCCAGCATACCATCTGCAACAGAAAGTTCCTAATTAACAAGAGACCATGGCTTAACTAAATGCTTGTTATCCTTCAACAATTTTATAATACCCTTAACCTCATCATCCTTTTCCAATTCAGACTTCCAATCATTTTCACTAATCGCACCATCAGTGATTTCACATACATTGATAACCTCATCTTCTTCTTGAGATTCTTCCTCTCCAACACTACTATTAACATCTTCCAACCTTGAAAGACGATCTGCTGATTTATTAATCACACCAGGAATGTATTGAACATCAAAATCAAATTCCTGCAGTGAAATTATCCACTTTCCAATTCTAGACGAGATGGCATCCAGACCTTTCTTTGAAAAAACTTCCCTCAAAGGCTTATGATCTGATAATAGACTAATCTTAGTTCCCCAAATGAGGTTTTTGAATTTCCTTAAAGCCCAAAATATCGCTAATGATTCCTTCTCTATAACAGAGTAATTCAACTCCTATCCTCTAAAGCACCTTGAAGCACAAGCAATTAAAGATTCTTTTCCATTTTTCTTTTGAAGTTAAATGGCATCCAGGCCCTTGTCACTAGCATCAGTAAAAACGTAAGTAGGATCACCAGGAACAAACGCATGAAGAGAAGGAGCTTTCCTCAATTCTTCTTTGATAGAAACAAACTCTCTCATGCACTCACTTGACCATTGAAAAACCACATTTTTCACAGTAAATTTTCTCAAATTATGAGTTTTATCTGCATAATCTAGTATGAATTTACCATAAAACTCTACCATACCTAAAAAAGAGAGAAGTTCATCTTTATTGACTGTTTCAGAAACTTTAATAATGGAATCTACCAATTCTTTCTTTGACAAAACCCCTACTCCAGTTATGCGATGACCAAGATAATTCACCTCTTCCATACCAAATTTACACTTGTCCCTCCTAATCGACAAACCAGAATCCCTTAGTCGTTCTAACACTGTACAGACACGTGCATTGTGTTCACGCATGGAACTTCCATATATCAACAAATCATCTTGGTAGCATTTGACACCCAAGAGACCCTTAAGAATTCTTGACATGATTCGTTGAAATACTGAAACTGCGGAAATAAGTCCAAAGGGCATTCTACAAAATTTAAAAGTGCCCATTGGAGTAACAAAAGCTGTTAGCTCCTGTGATGATTCGTCTAGCTCTACCTGATGATAGGCAGAAGCCAAATCAGGTGTAGTGAATTACTTTGCACCCTCCAATGTTCCAATCATTTCATCAATGTTAGGTAAAGGGAACTTGTCCACTACAACCTCTTTGTTCAAGGAACGCAAGTCAATACAAAGGCGTAACTCGCCAGTGGGTTTCTTAGCTACTACAATTGGAGCCAACCACTCTGTGGCTTCAACTGGTTCAATGACTCTCATTTCTATAAGTTTTTCTATTTCTCTTTGTACCCCTGCTTGTTCATTTAAAGGTATTCTCCTCACCTTAGCTACCACAGGAACAGCCTTGTCCCTTAACTTAATATGATGTTTATATCCCTTGAGGCAACCTAGACTGTCTTTAAAAACATCAGGAAACTGATCTGCAAACATAGAGGATAAATCGTCTACTTTCTGTACTGGTACCTGTGGCCACGCATTAGGATTAAAGCGTACACCAAGTAGACGTTGATGTGGCCACCCTAAAAGGGCATCACCCCGCTTAGCCACATATACCTTCCCTGTAATCATGCAACCACACAACTCAATTGTAGAAATAAAATACCCCAACATTTTAATTGGAATCCCTCCATAACCTAAAGGTGAGAGATCACTTTTAACAAGTTTAACTTTGTTGTGGAAGTGTTGAAGAACAACGTGTTCCTCTAACATTGTAAGATGAGAACAAAAGTCACATTTAAAGTAAATTTGTACATCATCAATTCCCACCAAGTGAATTGGATGTTCTACTACACTCCCATTAACTTGAAATGTGACGGACTTCACCTGTGGTTGGGACAATTTCTTTGTTGTGCTATCACCTCTATTACCTTTGGTTTTACAACACTTTGCAAAATGTCCCTTTCTACCACATGCACTGCATGTTACTCTTAAAGCCGGACGAAAGAAAGCATTGGCCATATGACCAAAACTTCCACATCTAAAACACACCGGTCTACTTCCTTGCACAGGAACATTTGTGGTGCTAGACTTGGAATTACCTTTATTTCCAGAACTGTCCTTTTTAACCTGGCATACAACTTCTTCAACCTTAGATTCCACTTTTGCTTCAGAAGTGGTCATTTTATCTTTCTCTCCTTTAAGTTCATTAACACATTTCATCATGTGTTCCACTTGTTTTGCAATGGCTAAGACTTCTTCTAATGGCAGTTCATCCTTCAACCATTGTTCTTTCCTTATATGACAAATGTGCACATTTCAATACAAACTGATCCCTAATTCTCTCCTCCACTGCCTGACCAAATTTGCACAATGAAGCTAATTTCCTTAAAGCTGACACAAATTCCTCAACTGATTCATCCTTTTTTTGTTCGCGTAATCCGAAGGGATATCTTTCCATTATAGTACTTAACCTTGGATGATAATGACAATCAAGTTGTAGAATACATATTTCATATTCATTTACATTTCTTTGTTCAGCTGCACTAAGCTCTGGTAGATGTTCCAAAACCTCTTGCCCCTCACCACCAAGACAGTGAAGCAACAATGAATGTTTACACTCTGAACTTAAATTAGTGCCACAAACTCTTGCATAATTTACAAAAATGTTCTTCCATTTCTGCCATTTAACATTCGGTTCGCCAGGGCTTGTCAAAAAGAAAGGAGGTTGAGTGACATTTTGCATTATGACTTAAATAGGATTGAACTAAAAATACATATATATGCACCTTATATGTAACTCTGCAGATACCTCCTTATGTACTCTATTACCACCATGTGCTTCTAAATAATGGTTAAAACTGTAAAAGATCAGTACTAACTAAAACTTCTCTTCGAAATAAATATGAAAACCAAAGCTCTTCATCCATTATAACGTAGCTGAAGTACGCGTTGCCCCATTCTTTAGCAACGCGTTGGCTCTTGATGCAGATCTCTCCTTACGAAGACAAAGGGCACATTCGATTGACTCCACGATACTGAAACACACACAGCTTTATGTCATTGAAACGCAAGCAGGCAATTAATTGTGTGCGCCGCACGTCATTGAAACGCAAGCAGGCCATTACTTATATGCGCCACTCCAAACAAAATGAAGGCCACTATCTCACATCTTGAGGTCACTGAAACGCGTTACGTGTGTGCGCAGCTCCACATCAACTCAAAGCTGCGTTGGCTCATGTCTTTTAACGGACCAGTTGACACGCATGCGAAAACAAGGCCACTGGAACGCAGGAGCTCTGACGTAACTGAAGTTCACGCCCAAAAAGCCAATGCGATGCTTCCAATTGAAATCACATTACCGAAGACATGCGCAATATTTAATAAAAGCCTCCCTCCGTTCTCCTCACCAGATAATATACAGTAGACAAAGCACTTTTCTTTCATCAAAATCTGCGGCTGTGAAGTCAACGCTTCCCTTCTTAATAGCGGACAGCCGCTGGAGGAGACGCTTTCCGGCTTAATTAGGCTTGTGTTGCGGTTTTCTTCCGCCCGATCGTCGCCAAAGAAATTCTTTGTCTTCCACATTTAAATAAGGTAACCATTCACAGAAATGAAGTAAGCATATTGGATTATTAAACCTCATCCACAAACTGCCTGTATCCAACTGACAAAATAGAATTCCTTATAACAATTCTAAAAGGAACTTCCAATACAGGAATACTACGTGAGTACATTCTTAGATCTGATTCTACAATTCACATGTGTAACTTACTTTGTCTAACACTAATATCACAGAGTACCACTGTCAATGCCTCTCTTACTGAGTGTAGAAGCTCCCCCTCTGCTCGGCTGCCTGGTACACGATAAAATGTCTCCACCAAGGTCGCCCTGTAGATCACAAAGAGCATGCTTGGTAGCACCTCCAGACATCTTATTCCCAGCCATCTGCAACATTGCAGCTCGGATTTCCTCTATTTGAAAGGGCTTGTCCAATTCTCGTCTGGATAGAGGGTTGACAGTGGGCACAACTATCCCACACAGTTATTCCTTCAGTCCTTCACCTCTTGTGCTACATACTGTCAGGTATAGTAGTGGAAAAACACTTTGCCTCCTGTGTGTTAACCACAACCGCATTTGGGTCTCGTATGGCCCCTATAGGTTGTGTGTCCTCTCCTGATTTCAGTAGCCAAGCCAGCATTCTGCATGCCTTTTAGCACTTCGTGTGCTGTTGTGCTATTTATGTCCTGCATGAGATGCAACCAAACCTATGCCATATTTCCATGTGGCACATTGGGAGCTCGGGCAGGGCCACAGCTTCATCTTCCGTTCCTATCATGTGCTACTCTGCTCTTTTCAACTCGTCCTCTATTTGGGATAGCTGTCTGTGCAATGATTTTTGTACCATCCATGTGATTTTAATTCAGTATCCCTAATCTACCTTAAATGCTTCCCACACATCTGTCTTATTTCTGGCTGTTCTCTCATTGTCTGTGAAGTACTGCTGTACGTGTGTGCCAATTTTCTCCCGGAAGGGATCATCTGTTAATGCATCCGTTCGCAGTTCGCACTCGTGGCGTGTCCTCCAACCCACCATTCCAGTGTCCGCTTCAGTGGGTTGTGGTCAGAAATGGTGTGCCCCAGGTATTCCATGGATATTGTATGTGTTTATATCTCTTGCACTTAAACCTGTTGTCAAGTGAATGGGCTTCAGTGGAGCAATGGCTCCTGGGGCAGGTGCTTAGGACTGTCTTGACAACTGTGGTACTGGTTATATCTGAACTCTTAATTTGTCATCTCCTCAGCTACTGGGATCCATCAATCAGAAATCTAAAGGTAGTGATTCCGGTCTTGAACCATATCAAGATGCAATTTGATTCGTGATTGACTGAGTCAAATCTTCTGAAAGGGGTTTCATTGTTTCTCACTCGTCTGAAGATTTCAACCATAACACTAGTGCTTTTAGCTGGGGGGGCGACCCTAGAGGGTCACCTTGCTCAAGTTTACTTGCTGGCGAAGTAGTAGTCACCTCCACCTGGAAAGAGTTCTGGGCAGGGTTACAGAGTCGCCTAACATTTGCTGTTGTGCTCTGGGAATCAAGGAGTATTCATGAGAATGGACAACCAAGTTGTACGGTCTTACTCGAATTGCCCCGGGGCTCAGATTCTGAGGGTCTAGCTGAGCTAGCACATGCAGTGGGATTATGGACGGGGATAAATCTGATCTCCTTAACAGCATGTTATATCTCAGGGGATATAAAGCATTTACAAGGATCACTTGAGCAGGCACTCTACATACTCCACGAATTTCCATCTGTGATTGGAAGCAGTTCAGATTCTAGGTCATTAGATGAGGAATTTGTGGATAGAGCTCTTTGCATCCTGGGAGAAAGCAATGTGTTAAGTATCTGGAATTAAAAACTGCTGCCCTCATAAAACTGCTGCCCTCATAAAACTGCTATTCACGGCTTACCGTCTGGAAAATTAAATCTTCATAGACGTTCACCCAAAGTGACAGGGTTCATTTAGCACAGGAATTAAACACTTATATCCAGCTGGGCAAGAGTACACTCCAAAATATAATTAAGTGGCAAAAAATCCCAAATTTCCAGCTAACATGTCTCTTTATTCGTGATCAAGTAACACATAACCAGCACTTTATGTTACTTTTTTTTACAATTCAGAACTTCTTCAGGGCAGTAAAGCATGATAAGAACAAACTACTATTAATACACAAAAATAATCGCATAGTTAAAACACAATTAAAAGTTAAATAGATATATATGAAATCCATCCCAATACCTCAACAGAGGTTAAAATAAATATGTGTGAAATGAGAAACACAAAAACAGATAGATTACAAGCAGACATATTCATGCCTAACCCTCAATTCCTGTTTAAATCTGTGTTATTAATTCATATTAGACATGTCTAGATTTCCTATCTGTACCAGAGGTACCCTTATCTTATTTAGGGGATAAACTCCCTATATGATGTTATTTATAGTGCAAGAACATTATAATAAAAATCTCATGTAATGTATGTGTCTTGTAAAGCGCACTGCTGCCCTGAGGCGTCGTGGCGCTGTAGACCGCTGGGGAACCCGTCCTGGCTATCCCTGTGAGATGGTCCCTACTGGGTATCTCCAAGGTGAAACCAGGCATCCCCGGCGAATGTGGGGGGCCGTTGTAGAGATGAGGCAAGCTAATGCCCAGAGTTGCCGAGTGTGATCCCTGGTTAGAGTAGGCACCAAGGCGAGAATTATCGAGTCCGCTGACCCTGGTCCACGACCCTGCCGCGTCGGGAATTGAACCCTGGTCCCAGGCCGTTCTCTGCTTCTGGGTCTGCCACCTCTAACCAGTGAGCCACACCACTCCACATACTATGGAAATATATTTACATTCCTTAATAAACTTTGAAGCTGTAATTCCTGATCAGAGAGGAGTAGCTTCTTGATGTTTCATATATGTAGTATGGTATTGATAAACCCTACCTTCTGGGGAGGTTGGAATTAACTTTACTATTTCAGAAATGCCCCTTTTAGAAAGTGGACATTTCTCTGCACTGGACTGCTATGTGTGCCTGATAGCCTGTCTCCAATACATGGCTGGGCTGGGTGACAGCTACATTTGTGCATTCCCTTTACACAGCCACAACACAGGACAACCATCTGCATTCATCTGAAAACTGATGGGCCATCCTGCACAGGAGAGAGGAAAAGAGGTAGCACTTCACTTGTATAGGTGGTGTCTTGTCCCCACACCCCATAGCTAGGCTGGCAGACAGAACTGGACTGAAAGGAGACGTGTGCACTTCAGAGAATTCTTCCTAAGTCACCCCCAACACCAATGGCACTTTTGGGTTTAAGTACTTGGGGCCATATTATCAAGCCTGGGCGATAAAATTATCGCCGCTTTAGCGGCAGGAAACTGCCGCTAAAGTGGCGATAATGGGCTTGATATTATGCTCTATGGATTTCCAATCGAAGCTCATGTTAGATGTGAAGGACATCTAACATGAGCTTCGATTGGAATTCCATACAGCATATTCCCTGTTTAGCCTTTGTGACTTTTTCCTGCTATACCATGCCCTAAACTGGAGAAGTAGTAGCTGCAGCAACTGAGTTTGAGCTAGCTAAGTTAGAGTCTTACAATGGAACCTAGCTGAAGGGGTTTTGTAAGGGATTTCATATTTCTATCAAGCGACTCACCAGGAAGGTGGAGTTCGAGAAAGCTTTGAGAGCCTGGGTGACCCAGGTTGTAGGTTCTGATAAGCAAGGGTAGGAGGTTGCAAGAAATCATAAAGGAGGAGGATAACCTGAGTGTAAATTCCAATTTGGATTTACCACTTCTTGGGGAGGGGGCCAAAGACCTGCTGGAAGCAATAGTGGTTCCCTTGGCCAGGAACAGTCTCTCCTCCAGAAACCTGTCCCCAGAGGAGCTGCAGACAGGAGGGAAGAAAGGACATTAAGACTAGATCTTGCTAAGTTGGAGCAATACCAAAAACCTGTTTTGGCTGAGAAAAAGCATGCTCCAGAAGAGAAGAGAATAGCCATTTAGGAAAGGAAGATGTTCAATGAGCTAAGTCTCAGAAAGATTGACATAAGAGACCTAAAGTGGGATCCAGCGGCAGTAATGGTGGCAGCATACCTTCACTGTCTTCACATTAGTCAAAGTATAGACTCCCCAAGAATGTGGTGCCTAGTTAAGTAGTTGGGGATGATGTGGACAAGTGGTTTGCAGCCTATGAGGTGGATTTAAAAGTGCACAAGGTCCCAGAGGATGTCTGTGGTAGTTTATGGAGGTACATGCCCACAGTGGGGAGAGGCACTATTCTTACAGTAAAGTTTGGGACCAGACATGCTACACTGCAAAGACCATTTTGATCAGTAAGTTTTGGCTGGCACCTGAGAAGTACAGACAACGGTTCATGTCAAGTCATAGGCTATCCAAACAGAGCTGGGTTGATTGCTTAGACTATAAGGAGGGATTCCAAGTGTCCAAAAAAGCATCACCCTCCACTTGAGCAAAGGTTCCAAGGGTGGCTAGTATAGTGATGGGGGAGATGTTTGTGCCAGTTAATGGGGGATGGGGATTTGAGTGGGGTTACCCTAGTGTCCCTGGGTGACAGTGAGATGGTTCCTAAGATACATATGCCCTTAAATACTACCAAGTATAGGCAACGGGTCACCATCAATAGGCAAGGTGTGGAGGCTCGGAGGGATACAGGAGCCAGTTTGACTATGGTAAGGAGTCAGCTGGTTTCCCCAGAGTAGGTAATTCTGAATGCATTACACCAGGTTGTGGTGGCTGACAAAAGAGAGGGTCACTATCCTGTGGCCCTTGTTACATTTCGGGGGGGTGGGGGGGGGGGTTAAGGTCTTCTGAAAGTTGCTGTAAGCCCTGCCATGCTTGTGGACTGTTTGTTAGGTAATGACCTTGAGCACACTACCTGGAAGAAAATGGAGCTCAAGGCTCATGTGGTGATGTTAGGATTACCTGATTGCATATGTGCTACGACAAGAGCCATGGCTGCCCAGGATGGGAGTCAAAAAGGCTGGAGCATGAAAAAATTGGCCAACCGGCTGCTACGAAGGGAAAAGGCAGAGGGTATGGGAAACCCACCACTGAATGAACCTCTAGAGAGATGGATGAGGCACCGGCAGTGTCTGCCCTGGAGTCCACAGAAGAGAGCTTTACTACCCTTGGTGTCCTGCCTGTAATTGCTAGATGGCTTCTAGAAGGAGGAACCCTCCCAAGGAGGTGGTCTGTAGGGCACATCGAGAGTGTCCAACCCTAAAGGGACTGAGGCAATAGGCTGAAGCCCATGCAGCAAGCGATGCCTCTGGTAGTCACCACATTGCCTGGGAGGACAGTTTCCTGTGCATGGGACAATAAGGGCTCTGGTGGTCCTCAAATGCTACAGTCCCTTCCTACTGGATGTGGCTCACGGGATACCCATGGCAGGCCACCTGGGCAAAGACAAGACCGTTGCAAAGTTTGTTCCACAATTTTATTGGCCCAGGTTCTGTAGGAGTTGTACTATCTGCAAGGCTATTGGGAAGACAGGGAAAAGGCTTAGGCCCCACTGGCAGTTGTTGGCACTCCCATTTGAGAGGGTGGACATCAACACTGTAGGACCTATGGACCCCCAGTCTGCTTCAGGTTCATCCTGCCACTAGGTACCACAGGCCATCCCTCTGAGGACCACAACTGCACCCGCAGTGGCAAAGGCCCTGATGGGGTTTTTACCTGTATGGGTTTCCCCAGGGAGGTTGTTCCTGCCAGGGGCACAAACGTCATGTCTGCAGTCAATATGGAAGGTGTGTGAAGTAACTGAAAAGTTCTCCATCCCTTACCATCCACAACCCAATGGGCTTGTTGATAGTTTCAGCAAGACCCTGAATGGCATGATCAGAGGCCGGCCAGGGGCTCTAAGTGAAAAGTGGGATATTCTCTTACCATGCCTGTTGTTTGCCTACAGGGAGGTGCCATAGAAGGGAGTGGAATTAGCCCATTTGTACTTCTGTCTGGGCACTTTGTTAGAGGACCCCTGAGTTTTGGTTAAGGAAGGTTGGGAGCAATCTCCCAGTAAACCCCCCTAGCATGTTGTGAGCTACATACTGGTGTTCATGGGGCCAAATACCTAAGTTATGGAAACTAGCTCCCAGCAACCTAGAAGCCGGTCAGGACGTCATGAAGGAGTGATATGACAAACATTCTATTACTGTGGATTGGCAACCTGGCCAGAAAGTGTGGTTTTTACACAAAAGAATTCAGTTTGTTCTATTCAGCTTTTCTGACCAACGAGAACCCTTCAATGAAAGAAAGCGCACTTCTGACATTACCAACATACCATAACAATTAAATAAGAAGATGCAAAGCCAGGTAGGGACTTTATTTCCATCCAGCTCCATGTCGAAACAGGAGATGAGAACCATGCCCCTCAGTGTATGCTGAGAGAGCACAATGTAACGCACTGAACACGTTGTGTACTGACGCGAAGAGGCGCGTCATGACCTTCTCGGTAAGATGAAGGGGCAAGATATTTAAAGCCGGTACTGCATGGAGCCAGTCACATTAAAGGCTCCGGGACTTCAAGTAGGTGAATGGTATGATGACTTACCTTGAAGAAGTGAGTTTTGGGGGCATATATAAGGAGGGACCTTTTTGCATGTCACGGCGAACTTTAAAATCATTTTGATCATTACCATAGAATGGTGTTGCACTATGAAGAGGGCATAATTATGTACCCTGTGTGAAAATATGTGATAAATAACCTCTTGTTCTCTAATTCTAGACAATACAGAGGAAAATTTTGAGAATGGCCTTTATTAGCGGTGTGCATGCTTCCTTTTGAATGTGTGATAGTGTCTTAACACTAATAGAATAGAAATTTGGTAATACCAACTAGAGTAAAGTAGGGGTTAGATTTTCCTTGGTTCTGAAGAAAGCCCTTTAACCCTTAGTGAGGCTGAAGCATGTCAACCTCAATTTGATGTTTTGTGCCATTATACCCAGTTACATCACTATTTTTTAAACCTCACCAAAGGACCTCAGAGTAAAGACTCAGAGGAGAGGATGCAGCAGGCAATTGTATCCAATACAGTCCCTCCTAGGAAATGCTCCACTTACAAAGTGCGTTGAATCCACCCACTCACACTAGGAGTAATGGGTGAGGATCCAATAATGAGCATGCCTAGGTGGTACCTATGGGTGAGGTTCTTGTTTAAAAAAATCAGAGATTCCAGGTTCTCACTAACCACCATCTGTAGCAGGTAGAGCATAGATGATATGGTCACTCCTCCAAGATTGTTTAGACTGTACTAAATTTTGGAGGCTGAGGGTCCTCTTTTGCTCATAGCTTCGTACGCCCCCCCCCCCTCCTTAGTGTGACAAACTCTGTTCTTCGGTGTGCCTTCTGCAGTTCTCTTCCTGAAAAAAGAAGCCAAAATAGTGTGTTTTTGGTTGATGCCAGAGGGCCTGGTAGAGAAACGTTAGTCCTACATGCCAAGAATAATATAGTCCCCATAAAAGTAACTTGATCCTCATCTTACACCCTAGTTCGTTTCAATCCACCTTTTGTTGCAATATTCCACAGTAATTAAGGATGAGAGTGAGGAGATGCAGACAGTTTATGACTAGGCAGATTGGGTGTACATATGTTCCTGGTCAATTGAGGCATTACTGCTGAATGCTCATAATACCACCTTGGCCATGTTGGAGTGTGATTAGGAAAGAGATGGAGCAAGATATCAACATATAGTGTAGAAATAGGTGAAGCCATTGTCTACCTTGCAATAGCAGAATAACAGCCTCTCACAGAGTATCACGTTACCAAACGTTCCTTATAGTTGTTCAGTGAAACACAGGTCCCTGGTGCGTCAAGACGAACGTGCAAGTCATGTCTAACAGCCAGATTGCTTAATGTTTCCTCAGCTAAAGAGGCATTGGAATAAGAATGAAATCTCAAAAAATGCACCTGGTTGATGCAAGTCAGCAATAAAGCAGCCGTTCGTGTAAAATAGCTTAGGTTGCATGATGTCATGTATCACAGGACCAACCCTGTATGTCCAATAACAGAACCGGGGTACAACATATAGACAAGCAACAGTAGTTCTATGGGACTCTTTCTGTACATATTCAAAATAGCTCTCGTATTTAGTATACGAAATGTATTGCGCCATTTATTCTCAAACATACCTATGAAATGAATGTCACGGAAGTCATTTGAATTGCGGACAGCAGTGTTCAAAAGATGCAGTGGAGTGCAGTATTTACAATGAAACATATGACCATTGGCCACAACAGTAAAGCCCCCTTCTGTGCTCTTCCTACCCAGTAGGACGCAGATTAGGGTAATTTTACACACAACCCTCCTGATCTTGTGTACAACACGGAGAGAGATTACAGATACCATATGCATCATTGATACATTTTATGTACTCTTTTCAGTGTTGATCCAGGGATTCTTTATTAATAATTAATAACCTAGCACGCGAAGAATGCACACTGCTTGGAGGTATGTTTTGAATTGACTGGAGGGTTGAAATGTTGACTGTTTCGGAGGGGATTGTCTGTTGTTCAATTCCATTTCTGATCAGGAACTTGTGGATGTATTTCAAACTGTTTCTTGGATACCAAATGTCTGTGCCATCCCATTGTACATATGCCACATTGTAAAGACTGCACTTCACTGCACCTTTTGAGCACTGCTGTTCAATTACATTTCTGCCACTATGCCTACCCACGCAAGTGAGGTACCATTTTTATCGGGAGACCTTGGGGAACGCTGGGTGGGAGGTAATTTGTGTGAGCCCAGTGATGCCACGCTTTTCCACACACAAAAAGTGCGAAAAAACTGATTTTTTTCAGCTAGAATTGAGGTATGCGAGGGATTCTGGGTAAAGGAACGTTGGAGGATCCACGCAAGCCATACCTCCTTGGAAGCCCCCAGGTGTCTACTTTTCAGAAATGTGTGGGTTTGGTAGGTTTCCCTAGATGGCCGTCTAGCACGGGGCCAAAAACCCAGGTAACCCCTCTTGCAAAAGCTGGTGGACTTGACAATGGTGACAATGGCATAGTGGCTGCAACAGGAAAAGGTCCAAATTCTATGGTGGAGAATGAAGTTTTCAATTTGAGAGCGTGCGATTCAAGGGACAATATTACATGGAAATTGTGACAGCCAATTTTAAGTTTGCAGGAGATTGTGGATAAAAACAACAAAAGAATTCACCAGAAAGACATGACCATATACTTCCTTGTTTTAATAATAATATCTAAATTTAGTAAGTTATTTATAGCTATAATGTACACCTTAACAGAGTTACTCAAAAGTCAAACATTCAAGCACGGCTATCTATTCCTCAAAAACACACACATACAAGTTGGATTTGGCACGAGGGCGAGTGATGGTTCAGTACATAACATTTTATTAACAAGATCTTTCAAAAAAGGAAATGCTCTGTCAATAAATAAATGCATAAAAACCGAACCAGTGACTCGCAACTCGTGAGCTGTAAAGCCACGACAAGGCACCAACCGTTTTACAGGCCATTCACGCACCTTTCATACTTGTTACAAACCAGACCATTGACACCATCCGGAAGGAACAGCAACACATTACAACAATCACAATAAGGGACAAGGTACACCCTGCTTCAGAAAGAGATAAAAGACAAATTTTACTGCACAGCCATCTATTCCGCAAGCGCACACACACATACTGGTTGGATTTGGCACGAGGGTGAGTGATGATTCAGTACATACAATTGTATTCGCAAGTAATTTCACAAAAATGAAATACACTGCGTATAATTGAAAGTATGATAAACTGAACCACTGACTCACAGCTCGTGAGCTGTAAAGCCATGTCACGGCACCAACCTCTTTACAGGCCATTCATACACCTTTCGTACGTGTGACACATACAAAACATTCACACCGCCAGCCGCGGACCCATCACATTTCAACACTCACACCAGCAGACAGCGCCATTCAAGGGCCCATCACTTTCACACGCCCACATTTCTGACATTGCAACAACACAAAATGATGGACTGCGTGGAGTGTCACTCAACTAGCAGTGTGTGTAGTGAACAACAGAAAGTAACTACTCACACACCGCCAGCCGAGCGCCAGTCCACCCACACCACCATCCAAGCACCAGACCATGCACACCACCAGCCAAACACCACTCAGCGCACACCGACAGCCAAGTACCACTCCACACACACCACCAGCCAAGCACCACTCCACGCACACAGCAAGCCAAGCGCCACTCCACACACACCGCCAGCCAAGCACCACTCCGTGCACAGACAGCCAAGTACCACTCCACACACACCATCCAGCCAAGCGCCACTCCACACACACCACCATCCAAGCACCAGACCATGCACACCGCCAGCCAAACACCACTCAGCGCACACTGACAGCCATGTACCACTCCACACACACCACCAGCCAAGCACCACTCCACGCACACCGCAAGCCAAGCGCCACTCCGTGCACAGACAGCAAGCACCACTCCACGCACACCACCAGCCAAGCGCCACTCCACACACCCCACCAGCCAAGCGCCACTCAACACACACCACCAGCCAAGCGCAACTCCACACACACCGCCAGCCAAGCACCACTCCGTGCACAGACAGCCCAGTTTCACTCCACGCACACCACCAGCCAAGCGCCACTCCACACACACCACCAGCCAAGGACAAATCCAAACACAACACCAGGCAAGCGCAAGAGCACGCACACCGCCAACCAAACACCAGACCACACACACCGCCAGCCAAGCACCAGTCCACAGACACCGCCAGACAAGCACCAGTCCACAGACACCGGCAGCCAAGCGCCAAACCATGCACACCGTCAGACAATGGACACTACACGCAAACCAACATCATACTTTAGTTTTTTTTTTAAATAAAAGAAAAACAAAAACAAATTGCAAATTGATACAAATCTACTAACTCAACAACTAAATCTAAAAAGACTACACAAATGCAAACTTTGAAACTACCAACCAGTTCACTTTACCACTCATTGATACTCCCAAACATTATTTTGCGTGTGGTACAATCTAAAACAAGCAGGTACACACAGCCCGGGGTTTGAAGGGCAGTCGGGGCAGTACATACGAACCTCCTTCCGCAAACCTCTTCGCCAACAGACTCTACATCTCCGACTGGGAAAGTCTTTTGAGATTGTAGGAGGAATTTTATCAGGAAAGTGGCGATCTTTCAATCTGGCAACATCCTCCACCACTCCAACTCTAGGAACACTTGCCTGTTCCACTAAAACAAGGCTGCCTATTACAGACTCCTGAAACTTTACAAAAGTCATCTTTGACTGGGGACAAGATTTCTGGAACACAACAAAAGCATTAAAGGTTGCCAAGTGGAAAAGATGGATAGCCAACTTCTTGTACCAAATGTAAGCCTTACGAAGAGCAGCATACGGTTCCAACCTCTGATCTACTCTGTCAACACCACCCATGTACCTATTGTAGTGCATTATGCACACAGGTTTGCGCACTTCTGCAACCTGACCCCAAACAGGCACCGGTTCAGTGCTTTCATCTTGTATTGTAGTCAACATGTAGACATCTCTCCAGTCTGAAAACTTCACAGCTAGAAGCTCCTCACAACGCAATGCACTGCACTGTCCCCGAGCAAGCTTTCGACAAACAAGTTCTTTTGGGAAACCTTTACGGTTTGAGCGGATTGTGCCACAAGCAACAGTGTCCACTTTGGCCAATTCCCTGAACAACCGCACACCAGTGTAGAAGTTATCGACATACAAATGATGGCCTTTGTTAAAAAATCCCCAACCAAGTTCCCACACAATTTTCTCAGTCACTCCAAAAGTCGACGGACAACCAGGGGCGTTAATCCTGGATTCCTTACCGGTGTACACCCTGAAATTAGAGACATATCCAGTCTCACTGTCACACAGCATATACAGTTTGATTCCATAGCGTGCCCTCTTACTAGGAATGTATTGCCGAAATACCAAGCGGCCCTTGAACAACAGCAAAGACTCATCACTGCAATTTCTTTCCCAGGATTAAAGATCTAGAAAATCGATCAACAAAATGATCAATGACAGGCCGAATCTTGAAAAGACGGTCACAATCAGGGTGATCTTGTGGCAAAGCAAGACTATTGTAAACAAAATGCATCATCCGAAGCACAAGCAAATACCTATCATGATTCGTGACTGCCGGAAATATAGCTGTTGCCATCAAGGGACTAGTATACCAATATGAAGCCATTGATGGTTTCCTAAGCAAGCCCATCAAAAAAGTTAAACCCAAAAACTTTCATCTCCTCTAAATTTGTGGGAGTCCACCGGGTAGCTCTAGCGTGGGGCTTAAGGCTGGCACTGTTCACCCTCAAAAAAATGTCAGCATACAAATTAGTCTGCTCTACAATCTCTGCCAAAAACACATCATCCATAAACAACTTGAAAAAATCAATAGGCAAAAAGTTTTCAGTGTTCACCCTACACCCTAGAACACCAGCAAATTCAGGCAATGCCGGCTGCACCATGCCTGGTGCAACCCAGAGTTCAGAACTTTCATCGTCAAGTCTTGCAGCCGCAGGCTGCCGCCCAGCTGCCTCTTGTCTCACTACACCAACTGGAAGTCTAGCAGCCCCAGGCTGCAGCCCAGATGTCTCTTGCCGCACTATTGGCACAGCAATGTCCTCCGCAACCACAGGCACATCATCCACACCAAAAGTAGCTTCATCAGCACTCAGAGTGTCTTCATCATCAGATGAAGGCATGTGTAGAGAAAACTCACTACCTGAATCTTCACCTCCCACCTCTGGCTCAGAATCAGAGTCAGTCTCTGGACCATGGTCAGAGGAAGAATCAAAAAGCATACCAACAACTTGCTGAGCAGTAATCCGGCTAGCCATTATCCTTACAAATAAAGGAGTCTTTACAAACAACTCAACAACCCCAACACTGTGCAAAGTAAGATAAAAAATGTAAGCCTTTATCACAAATATCTATATTTAGAAAAAATATACAATTCACTTACAAGAGACAACTACACTCACCAGCACCTACTCTGCACAGACACAGCAAATAGGCAACGATATCCCACTAGAAAGAAGAAAAAAACTTACATCTACAGAAGGACACATCAAAAACAAATGCAAAACATGTTTTACAATCACAAAAAACAGAAACCAAACATAAACAATTGCATTACAATTGAACAAAAAACAGGTCTCTTACCAAACACATGCAACTACAGAAACAGCAGAACAGAACCACCAGTAACGGAACCGCACACTGCAACAATCTAAAGAGAAAAAAAACAATACACATTAGAAGAAACAAAAACAACACACATTACAACAGGCATTGTCACAGGGTATGTCACAAATTGGGTGTCTGTCCCCAAGGGGGGCAGAATATAAATCATTATAAACGTGGGCCCCCTGGAAGCAACCCTACGGAGGGCAGAGAGGGCAAATAAAGACACGGCAGAACATACTTTTGAAAACAAGTGGGCCCAAGGAAGCAACCCTTGGCCAAGGGGTCGCTCATTACAAAAAATAAAAAAAAACTGGAGTCTAGTGGGCTTTTCTATCCCCCCTGGGTCCAGAAGCGGTAAGAACAGTCTACAATATTTATAATGCCCCCTGGAAGCCACCCTTGCCCAAGGGGTCGCTTCCTTTATAAATATAATAAAATCCCTGGTGTCTAGTGGGCTTTTCTGCCCTCCCTGGGACCAGACGCGGGCCAAAAAATGGCTGATCTGCCCCCAGGGGGGCAGACAATTCTAAAAAAAAATTAAGGGCCACTAGGAGGCGACCCTTCCCAAAAGGGTCGCTTCCTTTATAATTATAAACAAATCCCTGGTGTCTAGTGGGCTTTTCTGCCCCCCCTGGGTGCAGATCGGCCCAAAAAACGGCCGATCTGCCCCAGGGGGGGCAGAAAAGTCTGATAAATAATTTATCCCCCTAAGGAAGCGACCCTTGCCCAAGGGGTCGCTTCCTTTATAAATATAATTCAATCCCTGGTGTCTAGTGGGCTTTTCTGCCCCCCCCCCGGGACCAGATGCGGGCGAAAAAACGGCCTATCTGCCCCCAGGGGGGGCAGAAAAGTCTAAAAAAAAATATGGGGCTCTAGGAAGCGACCCTTCCCCAAGGGGTCACTTCCTTCACAATTAAAAACAAGCATTTACAATGCAATGGTTTTGCCTTTGTTAAAGTTAGAGCTATTGGCATTGCTCTTGACATTATTTTTATTTATGTGTTTTTTTTTAAACATAAATAAATGGCATTGTCATTTACAATGCCAATAGCTTAAATCGCTCGCAAATGCATGACCTCTTGCATTTTACACCCACACAGAGCCACACACATAGAGTCACACTCTGCACTCTGAATCTGCACTCTGAATCTGCACTCTGAATCTGCACTCTGAATCTGCACTACAGGCTTTGCCAATGCTTCTTTGGTGACACAACCCTAGTATAATGGACTAGCTGTAACCTTCATGCCATGCTTAGTCTACCTGTTGAAGAAGGGCACGAATACTCTTAGAAACCAATAATTTCATACTTAAAAGCGACCATTTCCTCATCTGTCATATAAAATTGTTATTGCGCATGTATTTTTGTGCAGTATAAAACAGTCTGTTCATTGCCAGCGCTTGTGGATGCGTGTGAGTTCCTTGAAAGCAGACCTGGAAATAAAACTCCTCCCAATAGCCCAAGGTCTAGTAAAATGTTACCAGCGCAAGTTGAATTCTGACTGCAACCAATTATCTTCACAGGGATTGTTATGCGTGAAAAATTGGGAGCCGCCCAATGTTTAGGGCATAATTCAGAGCTATGTGGTAATGTTCAAGTGCATGTTTTCCCACTTTAAAGCAACCAGTTAAACTCCATCCTGCCTTGTCCCACACTTTGAAGTGTGGGTTCCTAGAAATACTGGTGGCCAAGCTTTACTTGCACCCTGAATGCGCGTAACACTATCCCGCAGAGCCGAGCAGGTGTTAAGAGTTTATACGCTTGTAGAAATAATGCGCTTAGAAGCACCTGTGGAAAATGTAACATTGACTGAATGCTGATTCAGACGCTCTCCGTCCTCGTACACAAAATTGTTATTGCGCATGTATTTTTGTGCAGTATAAAACAGTCTGTTCATCGAGAGGGACGGGGGGAGGTGGGCGGGAGAGGACACGGACGACGGGAGACACCGGAGCAGGAAGGCGGGTGCCGGCAATGCCGGCTGTTTATCGAGAGGGACGGGGGGAGGGGGGCGGGAGAGGACACGGACGGCGGGAGACACCGGAGCAGGAAGGCGGGTGCCGGCAATGCCGGAACAGATTCGGGGGCGTTCCCGGCTTTTGGCTGACGTCGCGTGACGTAGCCAAAAGCCAAAAATTCTCGGGAACGCCCCCGAATCTGGTCCGGCATTGACGGACAGGCCCGTCTTCCAATGGCTAGCCTCCATTTATGGAGCTAGCCAATGAAAGACGGAGGCCGTTCCTGTCTCCCGTATACAACTCAAGAGGTTTTCGCCTGCGCGAAAAAGATGCGCAGAAGCGCATCTTTTCGCCAGGCAAAACCTAAAAAAAGAGGTGGGGGACACTGTCACCGGAAGTGACGTCACAACAGGAAATGACGTCACGAAAGGTGGCTGGCCCCATCGGGCTCATTGCCTCCCCTCGCTTACCCCTTAGATGCGATTGCATTTGAGAAGTCAGCGCGTGATCAGCGTGCTCGTGAGCTCCGATCTCGATCCAGAGAGGCTTAAGAGTGAAGCCCAGCTGTTTGTCAGGGGGGACGGCGTCCACCCAGTAAAATAAGTGGGGGGACGCCGTCCACCCGCGTGGTACCCTGACTCGAGCCCTGACAATAACTGTCAATCGGTGACAAGAGCATTTAGTTTTAAATACTGCATCAGCTGAGATACCGCCCTGCATCTTTGTCTCTGTAATGTACCTTTGTATTTCACTTCACTTGACCAGGAGATCTGAAGGTAAGAATTGAAAATGTAAAATAAAAGTTCTAGTTTGTGCATTGCTCATGCTGCTGGCGTTGAGCCTTCCAGGCGCTCTCGGTTCCACAAAAGGATACCTAGCAGGTGTAAATGAATGTAGAAGATGGCACTGCACACAGCTCTGCAGTGGTAAAACATGCACATGGGGAGGGTAGAGGGGTCGAGGAGTGGTTTGCCTTGAAAGTTTGTGAACACCCGCAAAACGTTGGTGTTTTTTAGCATTACGCAGGCGGGACTGTACTGTGAGTGCTATTCCACATTCCCAGAAATGTACTCACGGTTTCACCTGTGGATGCCTGGATATCTCCCAATGGGGTGGGTTTCCAGGTCTGATACTGGAAATGCTCAGTCACTTACATACATCTGAGCATGGGCGTATAGGTACCAATCCATATACATATATCTGAGCATAGGCGTATAGGTACCTATCCATATACATACATCTGAGCATAGGCGTATAGGTACCAATCCATATACATACATCTGAGCATAGGCGTATAGGTACCAATCCATATACATACATCTGAGCATAGGCGTATAGGTACCTATCCATATACATACATCTGAGCATAGGCGTATAGGTACCTATCCATATACATACATCTGAGCATAGGCGTATAGGTACCAATCCATATACATACATCTGAGCATAGGCGTATAGGTTCCAATCCATATACATACATCTGAGCATAGGCGTATAGGTACCAATCTATATACATACATCTGTGCAGAGGAGTATATGCACCAATATAAATATATGACCTTTTGAAGATGTCACTAGTCAAGAAAATTAAAAGAATACAATGACAGTGAGATAGATTAATTTGCACAGGATCACATAACTGGGGAAACAGAGGAGCTGTGATTGGAACTCCAGCTTCTTATACATATAGACGACTATCTAACCTCTGGGTTCAGATACATTTGATTTTGAATACGCTGTGCGCATTGCAAGAATAAACAACTTAAAACCCCACGTTATGCCCCAGCAGTGCGCTTCATTCTGTGAGTAATAAGTGTAGTTATTACAGAGTAGTTCTAACCAGACGCATACAGCGCTCAGCATGCCTGGCATGTATAGCGCTGCTCTGTTTGTTTCATATTTACAATGTTTTACGTGCTTCCGGGGAAGCATCTCTTGACACTCTTTCGCTTGCGTCTCTGATGAAAAGCGGCTGCTTTGTATTCTGCATGTTTTCATAAACAACTGCACAAAACTCCCCGTAAAAAGACAAACTCGTCCCGGCTAATGAGCTGATGGTATCTGCGGAGAGCGCGCGCAGCTCTCAGCAGCCGGCAGAAAATTGTTTTATGTCAAGGACCGGATTGAGAACAAGTTTAGCGTCCATAGTCCGCACAAAACAACCCCCACCTATCACAAAAACAGGAAAGATAAAACATATTATCAAAAGTCCAACCACAGAATATTGCTGTACAAGTGCACACACTTGCTGTGTCTATTACAATAACTGCACAGACCCCCTACAATGACAGGGGTGATTTGTTTAACACTCCCACCCACAGCCCTGTAATAAACTGGTACATAATTCGAAATCGAACCCAAAATGTTTCACGAGAACCTATTTGAAAGCAGCTGTTTATTCCGTAAAGTGCGGGGCTCGTGTTGTTTCTGGGCACAGGCCTGTTTTGGCAGATAATGAAACTGGTGGAGAAGGAGGTCACGTGACAGCTCTGCTCACACAGTGTGGGCACGTGGGCATCAGAAGTCAGTCAGTCCCCTTGAAGGGAGGCCTGCACACTCCTCGGGGCAGATGCTTCCATGTTTGTTAGCACACACGGGGTTACACATAATTTCTTACTTTCTTTCAATATCTTCCATTTTTTGGTGACATGAGTTTCAAATTTTATTATACAACTTTGTAAAGAATTCACAGTTTTTAACCTATGGATATTTCATCATATTGTACAATGTTATTTTTGGTATAATTGTTTTATTGATGTCTTAATAAAATGTTTACTTTTAAACTGAAACAAAGGGTTCCAAGTCAGCCACCAAAGTCCTGTGGTCAGCGTGGATCGCCCTTGCTGTGCCAATTGCCAACCAGTAAATTGATTTTTCAGGAGCATAAAATACACGATGCATAGATTTCTCAGTCAAGCCAATGGAACCGGAAAGTACACAAATGTAGTGATGACAGTACCACGTGGTGTGACTGAGCTCCTGACAGTGGACGCCACCAGGCAAGCCCCTCCTGTGTGCAGTGCTACCTGCAGGGGGCGACACTCCTGCCGTGCCCTGGGGTGGCGGCATGTTTTCTGCAACAAATGCACACGGGACGCTGCAATAAAGGTCGAAGTCGGTAGGCAAAGACATATGTGCACTTACCCACACCAAAGTGTGGCTATAAAGGTGCAACACACTGCTGCAAGGGATGCTGCAGAGAAGCTTCCTGCAGCCACTGGGTAACTTCAGGACTGTTTACTGCCCACGTGCCGTGCAGTGCTCTAATGTACATTGCGCTTCAAACGCAAGCACTGGGCCAGGAAGGGCAGAGGCTGTCAGCTTTTCAAGAACTGACTGCTCGTAAACGTATCGTATGTGAATATGCTGAATATACGGCCGGGTATCAGAGTCGGGGCCCCAGGGGTCAACGCGGGGTCACCCATGCCTGGGACAGACATAAAATATTCTTTTTTTTTCAGTTTTATATAGCGCGAACGCGAGTCCCCCTACCTGCACATGCCGGCGCTATAATAATCACTCAAACTACGGACTGAACACAATACACAAGCCAGAACGGTGCAGAAACACCGAATGTAAACAGCTGCGTGCGCCAGCGGCGCGAGTCCCCCTACCTGCACATGCCGGCGCTATAATAATCACTCAAACTACGGGTCAATAGCGCAAAGGGAGAATTCTTCGAAGTGGTCCGGGGCGGCGGAGCGTCGTCCAATCACGGGCGCCGGGCACTCTATCACAAGTAAACAATTGATCAATAACGGAAGAAGCTGTTCATCGAGAGGGACGGGGGGAGGGGGGCGGGAGAGGACACGGACGCGGGAGACACCGGAGCAGGAAGGCGGGTGCCGGCTCAATGCCGGACCAGATTCGGGGGCGTTCCCGGCTTTCGGCTGACGTCGCGTGACGTAGCCAAAAGGGAAAAATTCTCAGGAACGCCCCCGAATCTGGTCTGGGATTGACAGACAGAGCCCTCTACCAATGGCTAGCCTCCATTTATGGAGCTAGCCAATGGGAGGAGGGGGCAGATACCCGACCCCACATAGAGGATTAGAGGATATCATTAGATTTTGCTAGCGCATGCGTACTTCGTACGCATGCATCGCTAGTCAAAACCTAACAATCCCTGGTGTCTAGTGGGCTTTTTTGCCCCCCCTGGGTGCAGATCGGCCCAAAAAATGGCCGATCTGCTCCAGGGGGGGCAGAAAAGTCTGAAAAATATTTGGGGCCAAAAAGGAAGCGACCCTTGCCCAAGGGGTCGCTTCCTACACAATATTGCGGCACAAACAACAATCCCTGGTGTCTAGTGGGGCATTCCTGGTGCACGATCGCGACGCTGTGCGCGATCGTGCACTAGGAATGCCGTGCATTGGAACATCAGGGGAGAGGAAACACAGTTTCCTCCCCCCCGATGCCTCAAGGCACCGAAAAACGCCCCCCCGCCCCACCGGAGCACCGAACACCCACCTCTGTGCTGGACGCGCTGGAATGAAATGGATTCCAGCACGTCCAGCGCTTCCTGATGACATTGGTGCGCGCTGTGCGTGCTGACATCACCAGGAAGCGTGGGAGGGCCAGGGGGTGGCAGCGGAAAGTCTTCCGCTGCCACCCCCAGGTAAAAGCGCCAAGATCGATGCCCCAGGGCTGTACTGATGACGGAGCGGTTCCGTCATCAGCACACCCCAACCGATGCTGATGACGGAACCGCTCCGTCATCAGCATCGAAGGGGTTAAGACATTGGCATCTGATTGAAGAGGTACACCCCTCATTTGCTTGCAGAAGAAGTAGGAGCTTAAAGGAACATGAAGCGAGGGCCTACAGAGAACAGGAGAGAGTAGAAACCATAACCTGGGTCTTCCAAAGTGCCAATTGTGTAGTATGTAAGTTCACAAATAACCCTAAGTTTATCGAAGTTGCAGGAAACAGGATTCAAATAAGGGGTCACTCTAAGTGCAACAGTAAAAATGTGGTATATCTTATTATATGCCCATGTGAATTGATGTATGTTGGTCAAACTACACAAATGGTGAAACAAAGAATTTGTCAACATCGGAGCTACATCAGATGCAGAACCGACAGAGCATCTTTGGTCAAATACTACAACAAGGCACACCACACAGAGAACATACTACGTTGGTATATCTTGAAACTGTGAAATTGGACACAAGAAGTGGAAATCTGGGAGATTTATATTGCTAACTCGTGAATGCAGAGGGATAGATCACCTGAAAACCACAGAAAACGAAAAGGGATTAAATGATGTAAGCAAATTTAGAGGCATTACAGCTACCTTGTCCTAATTAAACCTTTGCATAGGTCTTTGGACTTGCATTCTATATAATTTACATATGACACAATTGTTTGAACACTCTGCAAACATTAAGATGATTTGTCAGATGTATCGGGCTAGCAATACAAGTAAATCCCCGTTGCAAGATAAACTGAATAAATCACATGAAAATTGATGTCCCACTGGTGGTAGGTCAAGGTATGAGCACTGGTATTAAGATAATGACCGGTTTGGATATGGTCCATGGGAAATTTATCCACCAGATCAGTATTATATGAGATATGGATTATAGGAAGGGTTTACAATACATGTATGCGCATTCCAAATTTTGGTGCCCATAAGGTATCGGTCTTAGTATTGTTTTTAAATGTGCTTGACCCCAGTAATAAGCAACATAGTTGCTAGTCAAGACCCTGCAAGACTTAGGTAAAGACATGGGCTCAGACACCAACATTATTGTATACTTGACTAGGTCATAGCTGTCACTGAACTGAAGGCATGAGTCCTGTTTGCAAAACAATAGCACATGCCACAATGGTTTGTGACACATGTATGCACAGGCTGGCAATGGCCTCTCCTCCGTTATGGCGGAGGACCGTTGCCCCCCCCCCCCCGTGTGAGCAGATGCAAAACTGGAAAAATAAAATGATAATAAAGCAGGTTTATCATAATTTTATTTTATTTCACAGGGCCGAGTCTTGGGGGCGAGAATCATGATGACAGGCATGGAGGAGGAGTGGTGGGCACTGCTGCAAATGCACATGTGAGTCAGGCCGGCCCTCTTAGGATGGCCAAACCGACATGTGCACTGAGATGTCTCCAACCGAGCTGGGTTGCTGTATTGAAGACTGCAGGCAGAGGCTCCAACTCCCCAAGGGAGTGCAAATCTAGCCTGCTCAGGCCAATCCCAGTGCTTCTCAGAGCCTAGATTGACCATGGGGGAGTCTGGAAGCCTGTGCTGTGGTGGAGCAGAAGAGCGGGTGGCGGCTGGAAAGTTTTGCTTTTGTTTGTGTTGCTATTGCCGCCCTCATCACCCCCCCTCACACACACACACGCTTTCCTAGTCACTACTGCAGACGGCTAAACGATATCTGTATTGCAGTATACATCCAACTAATCACTCGATAGGCAAGCAAACCCCAGCGGTCTAGTTCTCCAGAAGGGACTGTGGAGATAAGAGTGTGCTTTTCTCGGCACATCCTGTTTTGTTCTGAATGCTTTCGGAGACAGACGAAGGCAATCTAGGATCCGGAGAGGCACATGGAAATTGATGTGTATCTGCACAACTAACAGGTAAGAAAAGGACACTAGGGGTCGTTTAACAGTGTGCCAATTGGGCGACTTATTTTCAGCACACTAGGTCCATGAAGGTATGTTATACCCACGAGCACTGGGCTTCATTCGCTCACGCTCTTCCCTGTCCACCACTGGGCTTCATTCGCTCACGCTCTTCCCTGTCCGACACCCGCTATCTAAGAAAAGACTCCTTGGCCCAAAGTAGGTCCTTCCTTTTGATTGACATTGGGTTTCTGAAGAGATCTGCCCTACCTAGAGTCCTAAAACCTTCCTGGATGTATTTAAACCATGGGATGTGATGGGTGTGATCAAGAGCCACACAGTCCCTTAGGTCATCTTTATTTAAGGCGGTCCCCTGGTTCAACCAAACTTTTAGCCAATAAGTTAGAGAGCGAAACGACAACAAATCTGACAGGTAAAACATTCCCAATTCTTAATGTACAATAAAAGGAGGCATCTCAGGAACCTATTTTCGATTCTTTGTAACTCCTCATGAGATGTGTATCCCCAGATCTCACTACCATATGTCACCTGTGCTAGACACTCATCTCTATAAATCTGCAAAATTGTACCTATTGGTTTTTTGCCCAACCGTGTGGCAAAATAAAAAATTGCAGTATTGCCCCGTAAAAATTCCCCTTGCTTTTAACTTTTCAAAGGGCCCCAGTTTATCTTGGTGTCCAGCACAACCCCGAGGTAAGAGAAGACACTAGTCTTGGGGACTGGGGTAGACCTGACCTTAAAATTAATTATCTTCCTTGAACTTGGACCCATCTGGATCACATATGACTTGGAGATGTTGACCAACAGGTCCCGGCCCTCCATGAATTTCACGAAGGAATCAAGTAAAATTTTCAAACCTCTCGCAGTCCAGGCCGTGAGGATGGCATAGTCCGCATACAATAATACAGTCGAACCACCCAATTCCACCTTAGGAAAATCTACCTGTGTGTCAACTAAAACCTTCTCCAAATTGTTAATATAAATAAATTAAATAAAAAAGGGGCCAGTATGCAACCCTGCCTTTGTCTACACCCATGCACAATAAAGTCTCCCGTCTCCCATAGCTTGTTTCTGTTCACACAATCAAAGGCAGAAGACAAGTCCATAAAGGCCAGCTATATGCTACCAGATTGGGCGATGGTATATTTGTTGACAATCATATACAAATTCAAACATTGATCGACTGTCGACCTCCCTGGATGAAAACCACATTGGATGTGAGCTAAAATGTTATTATCGTCGGCCCATGTAGACAACCTATCCAACAGGATACGTCCCACCACTTTAACAGATGATTCCAATAGGGATATGGGCCTGTAGCAGAGGTTACTATCCCTATTTCTTTTTTAAAAAACAGGGACAATAGTGGAGATGGACCAGGTACTATGCGGGTCCTCTCTTTTTGTTACATTAATAACGGTAGAGAGGATTGGCACCCACATCTGTGGGTTAGCTATATAAAGGTCGGGGGGAATACCGTCAGGTCTTGGAGCCTTGTTTCTAGATAACCCCGCAATACCCTTACTCACTTCATCGGCTGTGATAACAACGGCCGACTTCCCTCCAATGGCTATACTGGCACCTAATGGGCTTCTGAACATTTCCTCAAAATTACCAACTCATTCGCCTAATAGCCCCCACAAATTCCTGGCTGCACAGGAACAGTTATGATCAAACCATCTAATGACTCGATCGATCAGATCTGTGGGCAGTGCCTTAAGCAGTTGACCAATTGTACATAAAATGGCCGAAAATGCCTCTAGGACTGCCTGAAGGAATTGGTAGAACGGGCTAGAGACAAACATGAAATCTATGAATGTTGCACTCCCCTCCCTGTAAAGGTGGGATTGATGGGTTTTATATCATGGACCAACCAACTCATGGTCAAAGTTAGATCAAACTCATCAACTAGGGAATTAAGAGTGTCTCCCTGCAAGGTGTATTCTACATGCATGGGCATTCTATGTCAGATACAATTCCTTCTGTTGGATTCCCACATAGGTGAATATTGAAAATCTCCTGTGATCATAACGTGACCATTATAAGGGGCCTTAACAGTTACTTTACGTAGGAAAGAGCCCATTCTAGAGATGTTGCAGGCATCTGAAGAAGTGGGAGTAGCATTATAAAAATTCAACAACAACAAATTGACAGACCTCTCAGAGAAAGATAAAGCCTGCAAGCAAGGATTGCCAGTTGATAACACCTTCAAGAGACAGTGTACATCCAAGGAGACATAAATTACCAGCCCACCCTTAGATCTTCCCGCCTATGAAGGAGTGGCTGGTACAAAGAATTTCTTAAATCCCTCTAGGAAAAAGCTATTTGTATTGGCTCAAGTCTCCTGAAGGCAAATCATGTTAAAACCTTCTATAAAAGTAATCCATCCGGGGTCAGTAAACTTACTTGCTAATCCAGCTACATTCCATGAAATTAATCTGTAAACCTGGCCATCCCCTAGATCTTTGGGAGAGCCCCTGTTTTATTTGGTGGAAGGATGATGTCTCCAATGGCTCTATACAAGTGAATCAATCACAGGCGTTCAACGTTTCCAAAGGTGTAAAATGGTTGTAAAGGGGTATGTCTTGTATTGCCATCTGCCGATCTGGCTGGGAACAAACGGGATAAAACGGGAGCCTCCATGAGTTCCCCCTGTTGGTCGTTATCGCACTGCTAAAGGTCTATAAAAATGCCCCAGGTGAAGAGCCACAATAGCCGAGAGACATCCCCACAACATCACATGAGTTGTTCTGTGACACTGCATGTAAAATTCGCTCTACCAGGTAGGATCTGTTAAAGTTGACGATTACACAGTCTCCTGCCAAGTTTTTTGAGACCTCCTAACCCAGGAAACTCTGCGCACCATATTTATAAATCTCTCCAACCTTAGACCAAGGGCGGTGTTGCGTTCCAGCCGGTGCAAAACCTTGTTCTTAAATTGGTCTAAATCTTCAGCGACATCCATGGGGAGCACCGGGACATTCCCAAGTACTACACCGTGTGCTGAAGATTCTGAAGGAAGATGTAAAGTTGGTAGCCGCTGCCTCTCCCCCCTGGGGTCTGCTGCACGGGCCTCTGTAATGACCCCCCTCCTCTCGATGGCTGTACCATTGTGGATTTAACTGGACCAGTGCAGGCTATGGGACACTGTGGTTTCGATGCCACCACTCTGCCCATTGAGTCCACCACCGGGGAGTTTGAATCTGCCAGGGGCAGTAGAGGATGATTGGCACTACCTTGCAGAGGTATTAAGGGTGACAAATGCCCACGTGGTCCTTGCTCACCAGTTAAATCACTTGCTGACCGGGGACTGGCTAAACCCCTCTAGAGTTTCTTTGAGGATCAGTGTCCCCAGCTGGACTGTGCTGGCAAATCCTCGAATGCTTCAGCTCCATTGTGGCTAAACGTTGCTTAATAGGGTCTATAATTGTCAGCAAGGAACCCATCCATTCACCCATCATAGCCTCCATATCGTCCTTGGAGAGTGGTTGCAGTTTAGGGGACACATTGTCCTGACCCCTCTGCCCTTGGAGATTTCGCTTTGGCCCCTGTCATCGAGCGTTTCCTTTTTACTCCCAGTCCAGTCCCTGCCCTCAATACTCCTGGCTTAAAATTACACACTAGACCATGATTTTGTATGGTTAGAACAGTAGACTTGGGCCTGGTGCTGATGGCTACATCTAGGTCATGACCTCTCTCTGCCCCCGAAATCGGGGTTCTTGCTGGTGTAAATGAGGGTCCTTGGTCCAGCTGGATATCCTGGGCAGGATGTGACAAGCTACCCACCGATGTACATAGTGGGCTGGAGACAGGGCACAAGAGAGCCGACGGACCACCATTTCGATTTCCTTGTCTATAATCCCAGCTGCTCTTAATAACAAGCATTGGCATAGCCAGTAGGTCTCGCCTTTGGGACCTTATAAGTGTTTATTTATCCAGCACAATATCCTTGGTGCAACAACATTAACTGTTGCATGGCTAAACACTTATAAGGTCCCAAAGGCGAGACCTATTGGCTATGCCAATGCTTGTTATTCAAGCCACATGCTTGAACCTTATGTTTAAAACACACTGGAGAAACAACGATTCAAGTGCATGCCTGTATTAACAAAATAGAGTTCATTTTAAACATGGGTTCTGTCATACTTCACTCTGCTCCCATCTGTTAAACTGTGGCCAGCAGAGGGGGGAATAGCTCAGCGAGTTGAACGCTTGAGCCAGGAACAAAACGTCAATTGGCAGTATCATTATGGGAATGGCTGTCATGGCCACTCAGCCTTCCGTCCACCACGTAAACTGGGAAATGGCTAGCATGAAAGGCGATGTAAAAGGTTATATTATATGCATCTTGTTAAGAACCGCTGCCGTTCTTTGCCTGACAGTGTTGCTTGCACCCACCGCAAGGAGAAGGGATAAAGTGACCAGATCTTGAAAACCGGGACATTTTGCAACAAGGAGCCCCTGCACAGCAATGACTCCGGAGCATCCTTTTCTCATTAGAAGTGAGTGAGCTCCCAAGAGGACTGGCGGGGCTGAGGGTACTTAGGAGACCCTTCACTGAAGTGACTCCAGAACATCCAGTTACAAACAGAAGAGAGTTAGAGAGTGAGCTCCGGGTGGAGGGAGTTAACAAGGAGACCCTGGATAGCCATTACTCAAGAGCATCCTGCCACCAATAGAGGGGCTCAGAGTGAGCTCTGGGTGAGGTAGGTTAACAAGGAGACCCGGCACAGCACTGACTCCAGAGCGTTCTACCATTAAAAGGGAGAGGGTCAGCTATGAGGGGGTGGGGCTAACAATGAGACCCTGCCCAGCACTGACTCCACAGCATGATGCCACTATCAGAAGAGGGTGGGAAGGTCAGTTACAGGGGGAGGGGGGGTAGGCTAACAAGGAGATCCTGCCCAGCACTGACTCCACTGCATCCTTCCACATTAGAAGGGAGTGAGGCTAACAAGAAGACCCTGCCCAGCACTGACCCCTAGAGCATCCTGCCACCATTAGAAGGGGGTGAGAGGGTCAGGTATGGGGAGGGAGGGTAACAAGGAGCCCCTCACAGCACCGACTCCAGAGCATCCTGCCACCATTAGAAGGGGTGGGAAGGTCAGTTACATGGGGGCGAGAGGGGTGAGCCGAACAAGGTGACCCTGCACAGCACTGACTCCAGAGCATCCTGCCAACATTAGAAGGGAGTAAGATGGTGACCTCCTGGGGAGAGGGTTTAACAAGAAGGCCCTGCACAGCAAGGACGGCTGCCCTGCTGCAGTCAGTCCCCGAGGCTGCACTGACCAAAACTGGCAGAGCATTACCACTGGAGGGAGGTAATGCCCCTAAAGAGTCACAGACTAGGATGACGAGAAGTAGGAGACAACAGGAAGTGAGCGATAAAATGAGGAGCTGTTCCCACATCTGTTTGTCTCAACATCATCCACTGAGCAAGCGTGTTAGTTGATAATGTGTTCTAGCTCTCAGCGTCAAAATCTTGGCCGTATGCTCCTGTACTGAGCTCTGGTGGCGGGGGGTTTCTTAGCACCTACTGGGAGCTCCAGTGTCTCTGAGGAGAGGAGATGCTAATATTACTTCTTCTGGAAGTATTCACTAACGTTTAGTGATGGTGAGGAAGGGACCGTCTTTCCTCATCCATAACCAGGAGATGTTTTCTTTGAAGGATATGGAAAAGGTCTTTCTGAAGCATATGGAGCAAGTCCATAAGCCAGACGTGGCAGGACATGCTGGTACCACCAGGATCACAGAGCAGCAAGGTTAGCTCTAATATTCTCAAAGACCTTTAGAATCAGAGGAGTTGGTTGAAAGAGGCATAAGAAAGCCTCCAGCCAGCCCAACATCAAGTCATATCCTATGCATCCGGTCCCTCTAATCCAAGAGGCAAATTATCCCACTGGTGTTCAAGTGAGTGACCAGTACATCTACAGTTCAGCAAGTAATGTCCTAGAAGATGGGGTTGAGAACTTCTCTGTGGATTTCCCACATGTAGGGCCAAATTTACAAGAAAGTGTCGCAGCGCAGCACCGCAAGCACTTTGGCTGCGCCATGCTTCGGATATTTTAAAGCACAATGATGCAACATATTTACTATAATATGTCACATTCCTGTGCTCTCCCCTGCGCTAGCCAACAATGGGCTGCTATGTGCCGACGCAGGCACCCTTGAACCACGGTGAAAAAATGCCTGAGTCATGGGAACGGTTGTTTATGTGCAGGAAGGTTGGCCTTCCTGCACATAACCAATCGGAATTGGCGTGTTTCAACTTCTATGTGTGCTTCATTAGCACGCATAGAATTTGCACAACATCACTTTTTTTATGATTGTTTATGTGCAGGAAGGGACAACTTTCTGTACATAAACAATCACCAGAGGTGATTTCCTCTTCCTACGTGTGCTGCAGATGCAGCACGCTTAGAACAAGGAAACAAAACGAGGAGAAATGAATACATTTCTCATTGCGCCTCCCTATGCCTCCCCAGGGAATGCTGGGAGAGGCAGGGGACACAGATGCTTTTCCAGGTTTACAATTTCCCGTAAATCTGGAAATGTGTCAGGTTCCATTGGTATTGCGTGGGAACACCCACAGCAACATCCATGAAACAACCCTTTCACGCAAAGGGCTGCATGTAAAGGGTCCATATTTACAAAGACAGGAAAAGCCACACAGGGTGGCTTTTCCTGTCCTTTTAACTATGGGGCAGTAAAATGTGCCGCCGGTGCATCACAAAAGTGACGCACTGTTGGCGCAAGGGGCTTGTAAATAAGCCCAGTAGTCTGATAGAAATATCTGCTCTGGCGTTGAGTTCTAGAACATGGGAGACTTGCAAAGACATACTGCCTTATGTGGCTCATTTGCAGAGGTCCTTTGGCATCTGTCAGAGTTGTGGGTAAGGCTGTCACCTTTCCTCATTATAACTCTATATTTCATCATTAGGAGAACAGCTTTCAGGACAAGAAGGATGGATTTCAACTCCACCACGTAAAGGGGCTCATCATATGTGACACACATGGCACTGGTGGAGAGATCCATTCAATGAACTCCGTACCATGCTCTTGGGGGAAAGAAGTGATCAGAAACTGTCACTCCAGCCAGTTTTCAGATTGTTTCTGTCTTCAGCCAGGTTTCAGATTGCTGCAAGATAGTCAAATCAAATAGATGTGACGTGATTTAATGCATATTGTATTGCAGCATTTATATAGCACTGAAGCGCTTCGCTACAAGAGTAGCATGCTACACCACATAGGTTGTGCGGTTGCAACAATGTTTTTGTTTTGATCCAATGTGAGAAGTGTTCCACGTTGTGCGTGATGACTACCAAAGTGTGTAGATGAGGAAGTGTAAGAGACAGACGTGCAGTTTTATGGTTTCCGTATGCTGGAAGCTTTGAACAGATGTGTAGGTCTCTTTATGGTATTTCATATGATATAGTGTGCTCATTTGGTTCCTGCACTGGTTTGTCCAATCTGTGATTGTGTGTACAGTTGTGGTATGAAGCTGGCATGGTTGAAGAGAGAGTGAGAGAAGCGAAGATGTATGTTGGGATGGACATTTTTTTATTATCATCCCATATCTGAGTGTTTATGTGAGATGAATAGAACTGCCCATCTTACTTTGATATGTGGGATCTGCAGTGAATGGACTACAATAAAGTCCTCCAAAATTATCCAGTAATGTGTGACAGATTTCAAGTTATTTCATGCCTGTTCATTTGGTGATTTTTGTTTTTTTGGCTATACAGTGATGGTGATGGATAACCCTCATAGCAGATATGTCTTAATTTAATAGATATAAGTTACAATGTGTTAGTGACCTCTGCGTATTATGTTTTAGTGTTCTTGTGGGCCATAACTCTCATATATGGAAGTACATAAATATATTGCTATGGCCAACAATCGGGCATGTCTTTTTTTGCTAACCTGCATTAAGAAAGCAGTTAATGAGTATCAAAATACAGAGGTGAAACAGGGAAAGTAGGATACAAAAATGCATACTAGTACCCCCACAACGCATTCTTAAAGGCATGGTCAACAGTGCATTAAAATGGGTTTGACAATAAATGTGTAGGCAGGTAAGAGGGATACAGTTAATCAATATGTCAGAACAATAATATGACATACAATCAATGTGGTATTGGGTAGTTCTTAACCCCTTCGAAGCTCATGGCGAGCTGAGCTCGTCATGAGGTACGCCTCTTGTACGCTCATGACGAGCTCAGCTCGTCATGTAACGCGGTTTTTTAAAAACCGCCACGTACAGCGGGAAACCCGCTAGCGCGCATGCGGTTAAATAAGAGAATAGGGAAACAGTTTATAGAGTAAGAGGGGGTACAAATGAGACTTGCAAGGACATAATGAAACACCATAAAAAGGCAGATGACTAACATTTAAACGTCATGAGAAAAACAAATGTGGCAGTGGGCAAGAGGCTTAAAACTTAATCGGTAATTTGGAAAAGTGTTTACAACAAACGATATATTTAGGAGTAGATGAGAAGTTCTATTTTCATTTTTTTGTTGAGAGTAAAATGAGCGTCAAGAAATGAGTGATTCAACATAAATAGAACATAGAGAAAGGGGAGCAGTGGCATAGCCCATGCGGCAGAAGTTGCAGGGCAGCAAACGAAGGGATCACCAGCACCCCCCGATCTTACCTGTGGCTGTCACAGGGCAACAAACGCAGGGATCGCCAGCACCCCAACCCCCCTCCCCCTCTGCGCTCTTACCTGCAGATATCAGGGGCGACAAACACAGGGACCGCCACAGGCAGCAAAAGGTCTAGCAACGCCACTAAAGGGGAGTACAGTGGAAAAAAGCACTTGCTCCTGTGATCCATTCTATGTAAAGGTTTCAGTTCCATACATGCCAATATACCCTATTCAGGAGAG
The DNA here is from genome assembly GCF_964261635.1 of Lissotriton helveticus. Classification (NCBI taxonomy): domain Eukaryota; kingdom Metazoa; phylum Chordata; class Amphibia; order Caudata; family Salamandridae; genus Lissotriton; species Lissotriton helveticus. The sequence goes on along the minus strand of NC_136068.1, from coordinate 867,848,395 downwards.
AGACTCCAAATTTCTGAAGCCAAAAATGGCTTTGTTTTGTCTGTCTGCCGCCTAAAATTGCCTCTGCTTCAATAGAAGTCAAGAGGAAAAATACATTCTCCCTATTCTGTTTTTTAAAATCTCCCCCTTTCCTCTGCAGTTCCTCAGTATACCAAGTCAGCCTTTCAGTTTTTACGTCTCGCCTGAGCCAGCGCATGCGCTGCCCTAGCGAGACTTTTAGTAAGTGGGCTTTTAAAAGATCACCACACACTTTTGCTTGTGGCCTAAAGCTTGCAGTTATGCGCACAGTTACGCGCAGAGGCGCCATCTGGCTTTCCTCTCTCGTCATGGCTCATTAAGCGCATCGTGAGTGAAGACCCTTACAGCGCGCGCACATTGCACACCACTCGCCAGACGTGCCTCCTTGTTTTAAATAGTCTTCCTAAACCTGATGCCGTGTGAAAACCTGTTTCCACATCACCACAGTGCCTCTGCTGCAGGTCTTCACCAAGTTCACGCATCTAATCATAGCTGCCATGGAGGTCGTCGAGTCAAAACACACACCTGAATGGCAGGTTAACACACAAAGAATAAACACGATAAGGAGAGAGCGCAGAGCCTGCAGCCCCTATGTGTTTGTGCTACTGTCCTTTCACTTTCTTCAAAGAGAACGCGTGGCAGTCACAATATACAATCAACGCAAATTGTTTTGTTACTTGTTTTGTAAAACATTTACTTTCACGTGCCAAAATGTCTGGACGGGCGTGACAACACTAAAGGAAATCATCTGGCCATGGAGCTTGCCACCCGCTGTTAATGCATCATTAAGGGAATGCTGTTTGTTTATTTGTTCAGACGCGACCTCGCCCACCGATGATCAAGCAGTCACATGTGTTTTTGGTACTTGACACAGCTGAAGTGTAGACAAAATATTCCACTGTCTATGCCGGGAATTGATAGTACTAAGAGGTACATGTCCGCGGCACCCACAAACACGTATAAAAAAAATCAGTTCACTAAAATATCTGTCATGAAAGAAGCGTGGTTTTAGAAGAAGAAGATATGATTTGAAACCGCAAACAATTCCGAGATTCCAATATGTTTCTCTCCCAGATTGGGTATTAGTGCATTGTCAGCAGCATTCTATTTTAATAAACCTAGGGATCGTGCAATTGCATCTTCCACGTCAGCCGTCATGCCTTATTCATACTATTGCTTTTGAATGTGTACACTACAAGCTAGCATTTTAATTATCCACCTATGCATACCAGATGCAGTGTGAGTCAACTTATTAGTACTAGTTCTAGTTTAACTTTCATGCCAATGTCAAGGCCTACCCGCAGGTCACATTTATGTTTTGCATGAAGATGATATTGTTGGCAGGCTTATGTCCCAAAACAGCTTAGTTTGCTTCATAACATCATATAAAATTACAGTATGTTCATCCGTTACTCTTGGCTCTCTGGATACTCTGTTATAGTGCGTATTTAATTATTTGATGCTTTCCTGTATTCTAACACTGTGTGACTAGTTTTTTTTTTTTTTTTTTTTAGTTTTATATAGCGCAAAGTAGACCTGAGGCATCAGGTATCAGAGAGCTTTACATGAGCACCAGTTTCGTTACAGATGAACACATTCATTTTTGTTATGCACGGAGAGATTAAGTGATTTGCCCAGAATCACAGGATGTTGAGCGTGCTTGCCAAGACTCGAACCCGGTTCCCCAGGTCGACCACTCTAGCCGTAAGGCTACATCCTCTCCCCAACACAACACTGTGGCCCAGTGTAGATAGTAATAGGAAATTGAAAAGAACTTAAAATATAAATCATTTCTCAAAATACTGGTGGAGTGGAGGGAGAACATCCTTCACAACGCAACTGTTACAACGAAGTACCTTTACGACGCAACAATTACAACGCACTTTTACAACGACTTGCGCTGGGAAGCGCTGTAGGATAGGGAATAGTTTCCAACACCTTCCCTACTATCCACGGGGACTGGAGTTGGAATAGTAAATTAAACTATTCACCCTCCAGCGCCCCCCAACGCAAGACGTTGTAACGACTTGCGTTGTAAAACTTGCGTCGTAAAGGCATGCATTGTAATAGCATGCGTTGTAACGTCATACATCCGGAGTGGAGTGATGTTCTGAAAGCCCTGCATTTTCTGGAAAACGGTACCAACTGATCTTTTGCTAATTTCATAATGTCCTTTTTTCTCAATTCCAAAAATTAAAGCTAGCACTTTCAACCATACAACACATTGGTGGAATACGTGAAGAAATATTGAAAGGTCATAGCAGCAAGGAATTTCCATTTAAATGCCCTTTTGAAAAGAACCGTTTTCTAAGTTCTTTGCTCTTCTAAGTGCCGGTATTTGTATTGCTGAGTTATATGATTAACATTACACAGTTGTTTTCATATCAGTCAAAACAATGGAAATTAAATACATTGGGGTGAAAGACCTTGAAGTCCAGGAAACGCTCTAGCATTTCACTCAACAAAAAGAGAATTATTACAGCTTCTTCAAACTTCGGTAAAGCCCCTGTGTATTAATTCTTTGCATAAACAACTTATCATGGTCCCTGAATGTCATCAACTACAGCGACCATTGATATTTAAAAAGGGATAAGGCATTACGTATTTGGCACAAACCTTTTATTTTACAAATCATTAACAAAAAGAAGAAGGAAATTAAGTTTCTTGTACTTTGAAAGCCTTCAAACGTATAGAGGGACAGTTGGACTATCAGGCATTGCCACAACTTCCGTTCCAGCTGGGCCATGTGGGCCTGTTTCACTTGCACACATCGTCCCATGTTCATTGTGGACAAGCCAAGCCACACTCAAAATTACAGAAGTGGCTCTTTCATTAGAAAAAAGGTCTTACCTGGCTGCCCTCCATCTTGGAAATGGGATTTGACAGCCGCCATGCTCATACTTTATGCGTTCTTGCATTCTTTCATAATAAGCCACAAATGTTGCAGTTCAATATTGGGTTTTTTCCTCAACCACACCACTATTTTACTATTTTGGTAAAATAGAGTTTCAGGCAAAGCTTAACTTTATTGGTTTATTTATGTACCCAGTACTAGTCGTGCATTTTGGATTGCTGATTTTAATGACGAGGATGGATCTGGGAATCCGATGGATTGTACTTCATAGAGGGGGCATGAAGGAACTTAGATGGTTGTATTTATATATTTTTTATTACATAATTTACATAGTTTTGTATTTGTTCCAGGATAAGTTGCCGCATAGCTAAAACCTTATAAGGTACAAAAGGCGAGGCCTATTGGCTATGCCAATGCTTGTTTAAATTGTAAATGTGCGTGTTATTTACTCGGCTACTAGCGCTGCCCGAGTGCTGCTTGTGGTCGCGCGTCGCAGCGTTATAGAAGGGTAGCCTGCCTACCACCCAGATGGCCAGGTTCCAGTCCGGCGTCGACTGAATATCCTGTGGGTCTGGGAAAATCTCCCAATCTCACCCTGCATTAAAGAAAGTCTGACCCAGAGTAATGCCTTCTGGTGCTCATGTAAAGTGATCTAACTCCTTTGGGTTTAATTTACGCTACATAAAACTGCCAACCAAAACCTAAATTAGATGTCTACTCCTTCGAAAATCCTAGATGTTGGGAATATTCTTCTGTAGCGCCAGTAGATGTCAGTAGTGTTATATCAAATTGGCGGACTCTTCCTGATTATTGAATGTGTGTCTGGTCAACTTTTCGTACACTACAGTACTCGTCTGTTCGCTACTAGTCCTGGCGCTTTGCGGTGGCTCTGGCACTAAGAGTGTGAGAGGTTGTGTAGCAGCACATCCGTAAAAGCAGAAAGAGTTTAGATGGAGAATGAAAAATAAAGGGACCCCTCAAATGCTATTCTTCCGGCAACACCATTTGTATTTTACAAAACAGACTGTCACATGCAGGGGCACAATTTGACCTGAACTTTTGGAGGGGGAGGGGTGGGGGCTAGTTTTAAGAGGTAAGAAATAAAGAAATAACGACGCTACGCCTACACAAGGGGAGTACAGGTGTACCGCTTTTGCATAGACACCATCAGGGAGAAAAAACACAGAAGGCGTATATTAAAGCAACTTCAACACTTCTTACAAAAAACTCTAGGAAACTTGTGCTAGAACGGTCTGATATTGGGTGGCAGAGATATGCCTCTGGTTGGACAGAAATGAAATTTTCAGGCTTCAGTCATCTTAGCTCTCAGTCCGCCCACACTCTACTCCACTCTATGCCACCCATCAACACTACTCCACTCTATGACGCTCTATGCAACTCCTTTTATGTCACTTTACTCCACTCTATTCTATGACACACAACTTCACTATACGCCACTCAACTCTATGACACTCTATGCCACTCCACTCTACACCACTCCATTCAACAACACTCAACTCAAATCTATGCCATTCTACTCACTTACACTACTCCACTCTATCACTTCACTCTACAACAACCTACTTTGCTGTACATCACTCTACTCCATACCCTATATGCCACTCAGCTCTACACCACTCCACGACACGCTATGTCACTCCACAACACTCTACTCTACTCAACTCTACTCCACTCTACTCCCTTCCACTCAACTCCCTCCACGATACTCCACAACACCCCACACCATTCAATAACACTCCACAACACTCATCTCTACTCTAGGTCATTCCATAACCCTCAACTCTACTGCACTTTATGACACTTCACTCTCCATTACCCTACTAACTTTAGGCTGTGCTAAACAGAAGCCACACAGGTGTACTACATGGCTAAAATATATTGTTGTATATAGTTACATCAAACTTTAACACACTGTCACATTACATGCATACAATCACACATACATTCATGCAATGCATTCACATATTTATCTGCAAACACTTTTTATCCAGTGAGCATTAACTCTGATGTAATCACATAGAATGTAGAATCTTGTAGAGGAATTTATATGAACTGAAAGTTTAGTAGAAGTTGGAGATGGATTTCATGGGACATCGGATGTTTTGCCGGTGCTGCTGTATGTGGGCCTATGTGTGATGTACTTGGCAATAAATGAAACTTATAAGAAGTGATGTCTGCCTTCTTTTTTCCTTAACAATTTGGTGACGAGCTGAAGTTACATGGTGCATGAAATGCAAAGGGGTACCCCTGTGTCCCTCAGAACCTGTGCATGTATGAAATAAACTACAATTGGTTCTGTCGGAAAAATCAAATACTTAACATTCCATAATGAATATATATCAAGAAACACACCAAGAGAATGAATATTTGATTTACAAAATTAGCATCTTATTCTTTTTACTTTTTATATAAGCAAGGCTGTCACATAAACATATTTTTTCATTGAAAACAAAGATACGTGACTTAATGTAGAATAAGTGATCAAGAGGTGACAAGTTGGAATCCAGTTCCCTTCCAAATTCGCTGCTGCGGTACATTGGGAATTATCCCTCCACACACTGGCTCCATTCAAGCAAAAGGTAAACACCGCTTCCACTGAAGCCCTTACTCCTACCCAGTCCTTAATCATCCTAAATCGTCTCCCTTTGATTACAGAATCCTGCTTGACGGTGGATCTGATATGTTGCTATCATAATTGTATGAATTAAAGCAGCATTGCACAATTTAATACACTTAATCAACCGGCTCTTTTCCTGAATAATCCAGGGAGGCCCGTCATGAAATAGAACCACTGGCATAGGGTGTTTAAGAACTATTTAGTAGCTATTGAGGGAAAGAAATACAAACTGGAAAGTAAAAAAAAGCATTAATGTTTGTTTTGCTTAGTAATGCAGGGCAAGAGATTTTAGACAATTTGCCTGAAATGCAACCTCTGCCAGGGCAAATATGAAGAAGCAGTTAAATGTATGCAGAAACATTTTATAGAGGCATCTAATGTAATGGTTTAGAAACATAGTTTTTCATGCGTGAAGAATCAGAACAGGGGAATATGGAGGAATACACAGCTGCTTTAAACGTTCTGGCAGCCTCGTGAGAATTCAAAAACATGGTTGACACTTATATTAGAGACCACATTGTTTTCCGTTGCTACTCAAAAAAACTTCAAGAATGGTTGTTGGCTTGCAGGAACCCGGCGCTGCATGATGTCATTGACATTGTCAAGGGTGTGGAATGGACAATGTTATCTACTACAGCATTGGCTAGTGATAATACACAAACGCCTACTGTATGAAGACAAAAAGGTTAATGAGATCTTAAATTAAAAACTTTAAAAGTAACAAGTTCAATTCTGAAAAAAAATGTTCATGTGTTATGAGTGCGGTTTTAAGTCAAATCTTTTGTTGCAGTATGTAAGAATATGAAAGCTAATACTTTTGGAAAAGTCAAAGTTAATGCTATTGATGAATCTGGCAAAGAAATGTGTTCAGATATAGTGCTTACTGTAGATGTCTCAAGTCCATTTAGGGGACCTGTAAGAATGGTGGTACACACTGGTGAGGTAAAACTGAATATTATGGCTGACTCAGGGTCACATATCACCATTTTAGCTGATCATACTTTTTACAGTCAATCGAAAAATATTGTCTTGGAAAAAAACTGATGTAAATCCAAAAGCATATATAGAATCCAATATTAATATGTTACGTTTTTTTGAAGACTCCTTAGAGTTTAAAGCCAGAGTTATCAATATCAAGATAATACCTCGTCAGTGGCGAATCTGCAGTGATGACCATATTTTCATGAAGGAACTGGATCAATTAGAATTTTCGGAGAATACCTTAGCCAAGGCACGTACTTAGATTATTAAAACCAAACAGGACCCTCTTATAAAACACAATCCTAAAATGAACAAAACAAAGCAACGTTTAGCTTTGGTCACAAGATATTGCACACAAAGCCAAAATATTTACAAAATTCTAAACAAACACTGGCATATACTTTAATTGGACCCTGCTATGAAAAAACACATATCAAGGAGACCGATGGTAACATATAGCAGGAGTGTGGCACTAAGGAATCTCAATGCCCCAGTTATACTGCACATAACTCTCAGGAGAACATGGGCTCTTGGATACCGGGTAAACCCAAGGGTTTCTTTAGATGCATGAGATGTAATGTGTGCAAATATGCCATTGACAAAATCCCCTGCTTCCAATACAATAACAAGCATAAACATTACATACAACAGTGTATCAAATGTAACACCAAATTTGTGATATACTGTATATTTTTTTCATGCAAAAAGATATATGTGGGCAGCATTATCAGATCTCTGAAAGAGCGCATAAAAGAACACATAAGGACGATCAGGTATAATAATACAAATTACCCTCAAACAACACATTATAATACAATGAACGGAGGATCAGAAATGGTAAACATTAGATTCCATGCACTAGCCCATATTAGGGTAATCCAAAAGGAGGGGATAGAACCTTGACCTTAAGGAAAAAGGAAACAAAATGGATAAACAAATTGAGGACTGTGGAACAAGGTTTTAATACCGATAGAGAGATACATGTGTTTTTAAGAGATTAAGTGACTCATATGAATATAGGAAAACTTACACATTAAATGTTTTTCAATGGGGAACAGTAACTATCGACTGTTCTCAAAAATACCCTATATGATTTACCTATTATTGCATATAAATTATGGTGTATACAAACTATTAACAACAACACAATTTCTTTACTCATTTATTTTCAAGTACAAGGACCTGTATGACGAGAAAATATGATTTGAAATGCATATACTAAAAGTGATGTCACCTTCCTATCCACTTCAAGGGAATGGTTTGGGTACTCTTTTACAACATCTGTCCCATCTTTACATACTTTGCTGTCTCCTGTCCAGTTACAAATTGTGACTAATCTTGCAATCCAAAACTGTTCAACATGATCTTTCTCTTCTCTCCTTCTTAGGTTACGGAGGCTTACATCAAGTCTCATCTACTGTAAAACAGGCAGATATAGTGGACGTTCCACATACTCATTTTATACTATTTCGTGCATTTTGTTGGTTTCGACAATCCTGAATGGCACGACATAGACATCCTCTGAAATCTTTCCGTTGGTCCAGTTACGAGTGACATCTAGTTTTACAACCGACAGCTTTCTGAAATGAATGATGTTGTTATTAAAATCTGAAGTAAAAGTGTCTTTTGTGGGGCAGACAAATATGGCAGCTGCTGCACGGTCAAGCCCCTAGGATACTTCTAGTCCCTCTTCGGTTTCTGGGTTTGAGGACGTAAATACAGAGGGCCTCATTTATGAGGCCCCTTTTTGCGCCATCGGAACTTCACTTTTGTGAAGTTCTGTGGTGCAGAAGCCTGCGTGATATTTATCAAGCAGCACTAAGCCACTTTTTTTGGCGTACTGCTGCCTGATAAATATCAGTCCCTTTAACGCAGTGTTCTGCGTTAAAGGGGCGTGCGAGGGGTGTTGCTGAGGGCGTTCCGAGCAACATCCATAGCTTTTTGACACTGCCCCAAATTTACGAAAAATCGTGAATCTAAGGCAGTTGCAAAAGCTTACGCCTCCCCAGGGGAGGCGTAAGGGAGGCTCAACGGGGAGAAATATCTTTATTTCTCCTCGTTTTTCCTTTTTCTACGTGTGCAGCATTCTGCAGCACACATAGAAAGAGGAAAAGCCTATTGTGATTATTTTTGTACAGAGAGGTTTCCCTTCCTGTACAAAAATAATTATCCCCGCAAAGACGGCACCCTTGCACCATTGTGCAAAGGTGCCTGCGCTGGTGCAGGCAGCCCATTGTGCGCCGGTGCAGGGGAAAAGGACAGGAATGTGCCGTATCTTATAGATACGGTGCATTCCTGCCCTTTTCTTTTGCCATAGGGAAGTGCAGCAGGAAGGCCTGCTGCGCTTCCCTACAGCAAACCCTCATAAATGAGGCACAGAGGACACCGGACAACAACGCAGCCCACAAGGACGCCACCCGCAGACACCACCACCTCATCAGATTAGCCAAGAGATTCTCCTTCAAAGACCGCTTGGACAACAACGCACACGACAGCAAAGAACTCTTCAGCATCGTAAAGGAACTCTCCAATCCCAGCGCCAACGACATCCCACCCTCACAAGAACTGTGCGACTTGCTAGCCATCTTCTTCCACCGCAAGATCGCTGAAATCCACGACAGCTTCAACACCACAACCGCCCGACTACGCCAGACTCCACCTGCCCTGTGAACACCACCAGCGCCATCCGCCTGACCTCCTGGTCCAACGTCAACGACGATGAGACACGTAAGGTCATGAACTCCCTCCACTCAGGATCTCCGTCAGACCCGTGCCCACACCACACATTTAACAAAGCAGATGCAGCCACCGCACCCCAACTACGGAAGGTCATCAACATCTCCTTCGAAACAGCGACATTCCCGGAAAGCTGGAAGCACGCTGAAATCAACGCCCTCCTCAGGAAGCCCAAGGAGGACCCAAAGGACCTCAAGAACTTCCGGCCTATCTCCCTGCTCCCGTTCCCGGCAAAGGTCATTGAGAAAATCGTCAACAGGCAATTGTCCTGCCACCTGGAAGACAACAACATCTTGACCTGTCTCAGTCCGGATTCAGATGAAAGCACAGAGACAGCCCTCATTGCCACCACAGACGACATCAGGCGCCAACTAGACAATGGCGAAACATCAGCCCTCATCCTCCTGGACCTGTCGGCCGCCTTCGACACAGTCTGCCATCGCACTCTAAAGACACGCCTCTGAGAAGCCAGAATCCAAGGGAAGGCCCTTGACTGGACCACGTCCTTCCTCTCCGGCAGAACCCAGAGCGTCCACCTCCCGCCCTTCCGATCCGAAGCCACCGACATCATCTGCGGCATACCCCAGGGATCATCCCTCAGCCCGACACTATTCAACATCTACATGGCCTCCCTCACACAAGTGGCCCGCCTGCATGACCTCAACATCATCTCTTACGCCGACGACACCCAGCTCATCCTCTCCCTCACCAAGGACCCACACACCGCCAAAACCAACCTCCACGAGGGAATGAAGGCTGTCGCCGACTGGATGAGGAGCAACCGTCTGAAGCTGAACTCGGACAAGACGGAGGTACTCATCCTCGGACCCACCCCCTCAGCCTGGGACGACTCCTGGTGGCCGACCACACTGGGAACAGCACCAACACCCACTGACCATGCACGCAACCTAGGATTCATTCTCGACTCCTCCCTCTCCATGGCTAAGCAGGTCAACGCCGTCTCCTCCTCCTGCTACAACACCCTCTGCATGCTCCGCAGGATCTACAAGTGGATCCCGACCGAAACACGAAGAACGGTGACACAGGCCCTCGTCAGCAGCAGACTGGACTACGGCAACGCACTCTATGCAGGAATCCCAGCCAAACACCTACGACGACTACAACACATTCAAAACGCCTCCGCCCCACTGATTGTCAATGTCCCCTGCCGCAGTCACATTACCCCCACCTGTGAGACCTACACTGGCTCCCTGTCGACAAGAGGATCACCTTCAAGCTCCTCACCTACGCACACAAAGTACTCCACAACACCGGGCCAGCCTACCTTAACAGCAGACTCAGCTTCTACACCCCCACCCGCCAGCTCCGCTCCGCCAGCCTCGCCCTCGCCGCTGTCCCGCGCATCCAACGAACAACCTCCAGCGACAGATCCTTCTCCTACCTCGCCGCCAAGAACTGGAACACCCTCCCTACCCACATACGGCAGACCCAAGACCTACTTGCCTTCAGAAGACTCCTCAAGACTTGGCTCTTCGAGCAGAAGCAGCACAACCCCCCCCCCCCTCAGTGCCTTGAGACCCTCACGGGTAAGTAGTGTGCTCTACAAGTACTCTGATTGATTGATTAATTGAGTGATTTTCTACAAACCTGGCCCTGCACTTCTGGGACGCCAAGACTACATAGAAAACAGTACACGCTTAACAGGTAGAGGGGAAATGGGCTACATACCATGGGTTACTTTGAATAGATGTGCCTCCTAGTGGAAAGTTCAGTGTTTTCCAAAAACGGTGAGTGTTTAACGTTGGTACCGGTTTTCAACTCTTGGCCAAATTGGAATATAACTTTATTGTGTTTTAACATCGCGATATCTGCTTTGCCAATTAGGAGTGGCAACATTCCTGTTTCAAAATTTGTTATGTTTTCAGCAGAACCGTGGGCCTTAACCGATTTACAAATTTATATTATGAATCATGTTATTGTTGGTGGATACACAAGTCTATTCATTGCGGAGGCAGGATGACTTCCTTTACTTAAATCACAGGTTTTCTATATTTTAAAACGTGCCATGTTCCTATTGCATGGTACTATAGGCAGAAGCTAGACCCTTACATGTCTCATCTATTCGATCTTTCACTTCTACATAGAAACAAAGACTTTGGCTTATTACAATTGATAATAAAATGGATGAAACATATGACACTGACATGTCTTATTTTTACTATATGGTTTTAACCAGATGTAGACTTATCATGGTTCTCTTCGCTTAAACTAACCGGGAGTAATCAACAGCGTGAGAAGTTGGCCTGGTATATGCTGTCCACTAATTAAAGTGGGCACCTTGCACCAGGCCAAATAAGCCTTATGGTGATTTAAGAGGTCAAAGATAACCTTACAAAGCTTTCCAAGTTGTAGTTGTGGAGAGCAGCCTTCAGGCTTAGTCTTGAAGGAAGGTTGAGCTGCTTGTTTTACCAGAATGCAACCTTATAGTTTTGGTTAAATGAAAGGAGAACCACACAGTAGTTATAAAAATATGTATTTATTGATATACCACTCTCTATTACGACACAGTATCTTCTACACGAAGATACTCATAAAGCACACAATACTGTAGCATAGAAACAAAGTAAATAGCACTAATACACAGTGGCCTCCAGGGGGAGACCAAACCATATACTAAAATAGTGGTATAAGAACCACAACTCGAGTCAAGACAATGTCTAGAGGACGTAGAATCGCTGGAACCCCAAGGAAGTACCTAAGGTGAGTAAGTAGGGACCCCACGGAGGACGGGTGCAGTGTGGGAACACGACAGCGCGCTCCGTACAATTCTTTGGGGAAGTTGCGGTTGAAGTTTTAAAGTTTAAGGACCCAGTGGAATTCGAAGAAACCCTGTGGAAGTTAGGAGGTTGGAGAGCCACCCGACCCGTGGATACCGTAGTACCAGAGTTACCTATCCCAGGGAAGCCAGGTGCATAGGTCTGAAGTGGCGTCGGAAACCGCAGTCAAACCCAATGGAGGACTTCGAAGAAGAGCCGCTGCTGGAAGGAAGAAAAGTGTCTGTCGGAATCCAAAGGTGGATTCTTCTTGAAGAGTACCTGAAAGCAGAGGGTACAGAGTCTGGATCATTTAGGATTGACGAGGGGCTCGGTAGACGAATGCCCACCGATGTCAGGTGCTTCAGGTGCGTTGAGGGAGTTCTTGACTCTGCAGCCACGGGGACCAGGAGACGTCGATAATGACCAGGAGCCTGATACGAGCTGTCTCACGAAGGATGTTGAGTGCTGAGGGGTCGGTGTCTGTAGGGAGCACTAACAAGCTTTGGCAACTGCACCCTACGCAGAAGGTCAAGGAAGGTTATGGTTTGGACCAGCAAGGTCTAGGAGACTCACCAAACACAGGGGAGTCAGGGCGAGCCTGAAGCAACCAGGGGAGCCCAAGAAAAGCAACATTGACCCTCAAGTGGACTCACAGGTCGGAGGCACAGGAGTCGCAAGAGGACCTCGGGCGATTTCCCAAAGCAGCAGCCCACGGAGCACTCGGTGCGAGGACACCAGAGTTCATTATAGGAAATGGTGCCAGAGGGTGAGGCTACTCGGAGCCCAGTGCACTTGTTCGGGAAACGCCAACAAGCATATGCACTTGAAAATGAACATGGTGCACAGGGGAACGGGTATTGCAGATCCCACGAGAGATTCTGGCCTCAAACTTGGTAAGAGGGCAGCTCAGACCGCAATGGATGTAGAAACCCACGTCCTGTGTTGCTGGAGCCTTCAGAGTCCGTAGGAGCTCAGGAGCAGCAGACCGGTCAGTCATGATGTGGTGCCTGCGGTTGCAGGGGAGTGACTCCTTCACTCCAAGGCAGATATCGTCGGTTGTCTTTGATGCTCTACAGGTCCTGCACGGAGCCTGTACAGTACACGGGCACAGACGATGCTTCAGACTGAGAGGGAGACAAAATCGAGCCCAAATGAAGTCCAGAGTGTCCAGACGGTCGAACTTCAGTGGTTTCTTGTTCAGAATCTTATCCACGTCGAATCTAGGGTTCTATACCCAGGTAAGCCCTTTTGTACCCATGGGAGAGGGTTGGACAGATTCAACGGACCCTCCCAGGGGAGGGTCTGGACAGTGGGGAGTTTACTCCCATGTCCTTTGTCCAGTTTCGTGCCAGAGCAGGAGCCACCAGCTCCCAGGACTGGTTTGGACTGGACTATGCACAGAGACACCAAATGTGCCCTTCATGCAGATTTTCGGTCGCTGGCAAGCGCACCCAACCAGCCCTAATAACTAAATCCTGTCTGAGAGGTGGTCACACCTCCCTGTGACAGGATGCCTATTGCTCCACCTTCCTCTGCTCGAGTTTGGCTCAGCAGCAGGAGAGCAGAAACATGTCTCTGGTCGGCAGCAACCATTTTGTGCTGCCTGAGACTAGAAGGTTGGTACTGGGAACACCAGGGACCCAACAAAGCTTGCTTCATAGGGGTGGAATCGCACCTCCCACACCGGTTACTGGGTATGATTCCACAATGTTTGAGACCAAACACAATAGGGCTATTTACAGCCGTTTTAGAGTTGGTCATCACGCAGGACCATAATGCCACTCTATATGTCGTAAATGGCTGCTGCACTAACAACCCAGGAGAATGGACTCCGAAGGCTGCAGGGGTGTCCTTCTCATGCAGTGGCACCCTCTCACTTAGAACCAAGCACCCTGCCTTAAGGATAGTTAAGGCCTGCTGTAGGGGTGACTTATAGGTTTTAAGTGCAGTGACCCTTAGATGTAGTAAACCTATATATGTGGTACTGAAAATTCTGGACTTGTGTAATAAACTTTGTCGTAGCATGACGATTTTGGTATCAAAAGACCGAGAATGGCTAATACACTATGTACAAGCATTTTCGTCATATTCCAGTAACGATTTCACCTCGAAATCGTCATTTTCGTCCTGAACCCTTGGCTTTGATTTTGTGTACAGCAGCCATTTTGTGAGTGGCCCTCACATAGGCTTATAACTACAGCCAAATTCGATTCCAAAGGACACGTACACCTTAATTGACTTCTCTGTGACCTGGGCAAGCTGAAACCATTGCCCCAGGCCGAACCTGCCCGACCAGTTCCTTTCCCAGTGGCCGAGCGAGATTTGAATTGAATTTGAATTTAAAAACATTTATTTAGCGCAACTTTTACCAAGCGGTTTCATGGCGCTTTACAGATAATAACCAATACCGGCAGCAAGAAGAGGCTATACAGCGAAAACTCGGGAAAAGAGCAGAGTTTTGAGACTTTTTCGGAACTCTAGATAGGAGGATGAAGTGCGGAGACGCACAGGGAGAGAGTTCCAAAAAACTGGGGCAAGAGTCGCAAATTTTGCTCCACCAGCTTTCTTCTTTTTAAAACGGGGGGTAGCCAGAAGTGCCATGTGGGTAGAACGGAGTTCTCTGCCCGGCAGGTAGGGCTTGATAGCTGAGCATATGAACTCAGGAGCAGTACCCATCCTGGCCTGAAAGGTGAGACAGCCGAGTTTAAATAAAGCTCGCTCTCGCACGGGCAACCAGTGTAATGCCTGCAACAAAGGAGTGGTGTGATGAAATTTAGGCAGGCCATAGATCAGGCGAGCGGCCTGATTCTGCACTAGTTGCAAACGATGGATGACATAGGCCGGCGCGCCATTATAGATTGTGTTACCATAATCAATGCGCGAAAGCACCATTGCCATCACAATGATTTTCAGTGTCGGGAGGGAGAAGAAGCGGGAGATCTTCCTGATTGTCCTAAGGGAAAAAAACAAGAGGATATCACTGCACTAACTTGGGAATGGACAGAAAGTTGTGAGTTAAGAAGGATTCCCAAGGTTTTGACTTTGGGGACCGGGAGTGGGGGAACACCAAGTGACAGGGGCCAGTGGGAAGGGGACCAGGGACTGCAACCACCTCCAGTCAGGACCAGTTCAGTCTTATCTGGATTCAATTTGAGGTGGTTGCAGTTCATCCAGTCCTGGATAAACCGCATAACTGTTTGAACATTCTGGGCGGATGAAGGGGAGTGAGAAAGATTAAAGATTAGCTGGAGGTCATCGGCGTAATTAAACACCGTGACCTCGAGCTGCTGTAACATAAAAATGAGGGGGAAGATGTATAAATTAAACAAAAGAGGGGAAAGTGAGGAACCCTGGGGAACACCACACACCACCTCACAGGAGGCGGCAATAAAACCAGCAAGATGAACAGCTTGGGCCCTCTCGCTCAGGAAGGACTCGAGCCATGAAAAGGCTAAGCCCTCTATGCCCGCCGCCCTGACACGGGTGAGGAGGATGGAGTGGTCCACCTTGTCAAAAGCGGCGGACAGGTCCAAAAGGATGAGGGCTTGCGGGAGGTTGGTATCGATGCCTTCCCGTAGCTCGTCCATCACTGAGACCACCACCTTCTCCGTGGAGTGGAGGGGCCGAAAACCCGCCTGGCAGGGAGAGAGGCAGCGATTTGTTTCCACATGGGCACTCAGGGTGCTGGTAACATGTGTTTCTAAAACATTTCCCAAATAAGGCAGGAGGGAGATAGGGCGGTAATTGGAAGGGGATGAGGGATCAGCGCCGGCCTTTTTTAGAATTGGGATGACGACCGCTGTTTTATGGAAGCTAGGAACATCACCATTGTTGAGTGAGTCGTTGAGGAAGGTAAGGGGCGGAGTAGGACAGGCTAGAAAGATTTCTCTAAGGATGTGAGCGGGGCCAAAATCCAAGGGAGAGCCCGACTTCACCCGTTGGAGTAGAGGGAGGAGTGTGTCTTCAGTCAGCAGGGGAATGCTGGTTAATTTGGAGACAGAGGGGGGAGGAGAGGGATTGACAAATGTAGATGACGGAGGAGGGATGTTAATTGTAATCTTTGCAACTTTCTCAATGAAAAACTCATTGAGCGAGTTGCAAAGAGATTGGGATGGGGGAATCGTAGCCATGGCTCTGTCAGATAAGGCCAGTTCATGCACAGTAGCAAAGATTTCTTTTGTCTGGGACTGCGCTGCCAGTATCCTGTTGGAGTAGAATTCAGTTTTGGCATCGAGGATACCTTTTTTATAAATCTGAAGGACAGATAGGTAGGTGGTTTTTAACACAGGACAGTACGCTCTTCTCCATGCTCGCTCGGCTCTCCGTGCAGCCAGTTTCTTCACCTTGAGATCTGAGGTGAACCATCGGTTAGCTGCGTGGGCCCGCTTGACCGAGATTCGTCCCAAAGGGGCGAACTCGTCGCCCGCCCGAGTCAGCCAGTTGTTAATGGTAACCAGCTGAGCCGGGGCTGCAAGGCCTGAGAGGTCTGGGGCAGTCTTGGCCAGAGACGAGCAGAGGGACGGCATATCGACTTTGCCCCATTTCCTGATCCAGATGTTCTTGGGGAGCTGGGATTTAGCCTCAGGGGCTAAGGCAAGGGAAAAAAAAATAAGCGAATGGTCTGACCAGGGGCAAGGAGAAATAATGGGGGGCGTTAAGGGGACGTTCAGAGCCCAGATCTGATCCAGCGAATGACCCTGAATGTGAGTGGAGCTGTGAATATGGGGTGTAAAATTAAGACTGATTATAAGATCAGTAAACTCCTTAGAAAGAGAGCTTTCCGCGGGGTCCTTTGGCCAAAAATTAAAATCACCTAGGACTAACACCGACGAGTTATTTATCGCCAGTGTAGCCAGGAGGTCTTGAAGGCTGGAGAGGAAAGAAGGGGTGGAATGAGGGGGGCGGTAAATCAGAACAGAGGTCAGGGGTGTCTGATAGGAGATCGAACGTACTACCAGATAATCTACTTCGGGGATAGGGGGGAAGGGAAGGGTCTGAAAGTGGCGGTCAGTGCGAGCTATCAAGGCCACTCCTCCACCCCTTCTGCCCTCCGGGCGGTCGGCTCGAGTGGCAGAGTATAAGGGGGGCAGTGCAGCTAGTATATTGGGCAGGGAGTCAGCCTTGAACCAGGTCTCCGTTAAGAACAGGAGATCCGGTTCGTGTGTGTCGATGAAGTCAAATAGCTCGTACTGATGGTTGACCGCAGATCTAGTATTCAGCAACGTGGCCTTGATGTTAAATAGCGAAGTGTGAAGGGTAGAGGGAAGCGGGGAAACAGGTGAAGGAGTGGCAGACGGAGGGATCAGCTGTGATACAAACGGAGGTGGCGCGGAGGAAGGGGAAGTAAGCAAACCAAGATGGATCAGTTGAGCGGTGTTAGGGGGCTCAATTGTGCCGGGATTCCAGTAAGAGCAGAGCTGGGAAAAGAAATATGTGAGTAGGGGAGCATAGTGGAGCGCCCCTAGCCCCTGCCGGCCGCGGACGGGCGCAGACGGGCTTAACTCAGGCGCAACTCCCGCTGCGCTCGTCCGCTGCGCTTCTGGCCGGTCATTGCAATTTAAAGCCAAACCCCACCCCCAGCTAGAGCGCAACGCGCGTCACCGCCGGGACCCAGGCCCTCACGCAAGATGGCGCCTGCCCTCCACAACAATCGGCACGTCAGCCGTGATGGACCGGGGCAGGGAGGCACACCCCACGTAGGGAAGCGAGTCTTAGATCACCCGCTGTCTGGTAAAAACTTGAGGAAAATGAAATTTTGCCTGACCAAGATGCCCCCTACGTGTACCCTATGTTACATGTATGTGCATGTCACACATGCATATTTCTCTTAGTGGCCTGAATCACAAGGCCTCTGCAATCACGTCCTGCATTAAGGTGCCTGTCATCAAGTTTCCCAAACGTTAAGCTAACATGAAGGCCCATGTATTTGCATTTGTGCACTTTTAAATAAATATCGTAATGAACCCTTTTTGTGGTTCAGTCTGAGCCACTTTCTGAATTAGGGTTTTCATGACTCCTGACACATTGAAAGCTGCAGTTACGTATCTCTGACCTCGCATACTTCTAGCTCAGCCGAAAGAGGCCCAGCAAGGGTTGCCCAGACAGTATATTTTGCTTAACAGTTATCTGCATGCCCGGTGAAAAAGGTAAACAGAACCCGTCTGCTGAGATAGGGCCCAGCCTTTCTGTCTCTGTTTAAATGAAATTACAGTACTTGCATCTGTAGAAAGCTCACAGCCCCCATGTAATGAACGAAGAAATATATGCCCTTTTCTGTCTTTTAGTGATGAGTAACCTTTGCTTCAGATAATACATCCCCTGACTTAAGATATCAGTTAGTACCAGACGTGCTGGTCGCCTTGACACTAAAGATCCCTCTACTAGACTGAAAGTCAGCTCTCCTCCCAGTTACACGTCAATTGCACGTCATGATCAAATTGCGTGCACAAGTAGGGCAAAGTTCCAGCCTGCCATGTAACTCCTCCTCTATGTGGCCACCCACCTATCACCCACCTGTGACTCATTAAGTGTACATCCTCATGCACGCCCACATGCTCTTATCTCTTTCTTTCATGCTCTGCCTGGAGCGCTCCTCCCTATGTACAAGGAAAAATGTATATATGTGTTGTTCTCTGTAAATAATGTTAGAAGACCCTTCCTGAACCTCAGTGGTGATGGAACAGATTCTCCCTTAACTCGAGTTACTGGAATAAAGCCCTTTTAACTTGGACACCACGGACTCTCTGCCTCTCATTTGATACATGCTAATTGTTAATGCCTAGAAATTATGACAGGGTAATATTTTATTTACCACATAAATATGGCGCCCGAACAGGAACTAATCCCTTTCCCCACACGCCGGAGACGTAGGTCCAGCCTTTGCCCCCTTCTACAGCCGTGACGGACTCCGAAGTGCACGCAGCGGGACTTCCTGCTTACTCCCTCAGGCCCACGGAGGAGACGGACTGCGACCAGGCGTCCACACGAGGCGGTGAGGATCGCGGATCATCCCAACCAGAGCCCAACCCGTGAGAGAGCAAGGTTCGAGGTTCCGAAGGTCCACCTGTTCCAAGGCGCATGCACAGAAGTAGAAGCGTAGTATCAAGTTTCCGAGGCCTTCAAGTTCTGTTTCCCGGTGAGTACCACTATGGGGAATGCATAAAGTTCAAGACGGGTTCATTTTATATGAACACGGTAAAGACGGGTTCACGTTTTACGTGAGCACGGTAAAGACGTGTCTCATTTCTATGAGCACGGTAAAGACGTGTCCATTCACATGTTCACGGTAAAGACGGGTCCACGGTAAAACGTGGGCACGGTAAAGACGGGTCCACGGTAAAACGTGGGCACGGTAAAGACGGGTCCACGGTAAAACATGGACACGGTAAAGACGGGTCCACGGTAAAACGTGGGCACGGTAAAGACGGGTCCACGGTAAACGTGGGCACGGTAAAGACGTGTCTCATTTTTGGACCGGTATGGTTGTACTGTATTCCAGTGCATAAAGTTAACTGTTTTCTAGTATGTGTTTTATTCCATGTATCAGGTTAGACTGTATCTGTTTTAGTGTTTTAATGTTGTAGTGTGAATGATTGTTGATTGTTTCAGTCTATTCTATGTGTATTGTATTTCCATTGTGTTGGTTTCAACATGCCGCTGTTTTCGAAATTGCGTCAGATAGGGACCAGGAAAGGTATACTAGAAGAGTCAGTCAACATCCCGCCTAGAGACACACCTGGTCATTTTATGTATAATAAGCACGGGCTAGACGCCATTTTGTTTTTAGATTTATGGGTAGATTATACAAAGGACCTGGAGGAAAAGTATAGATGGCCTATCTCGGGAACATGGGATTCTGAATGCATTATGAGAGTAGAGGAAGCGCTATGGAAAAAGAAATCAAGACCCTCTCAGAAAGATGCCATTGAGTTATGGCGCAAAGAGTCACATAGGAGAACAGAGAAAGAATTGAACAAAGCAGAGAGAACTAAACAAGCAGGGGAAAAAGCGAAAGAAAAGGAACTACGGGAGGAGGGGGAACGGGTCAAAAGTAGAACAGGTTGATAGAGAAAGAAATGCCGTCGTTACTGGTATTTACCCCGTTCTCTCAGAAGAACTAGCTAGAGTGCCAACCTCAGAAACACCCAGTAGGTCGCGAACGCCACCACCTGTACCATATAGAGTATGTAGAAAGAAGCCGACAGCATCAGAGGCTGTGGAGTTCCTTGTAAATAGCTCCTTGTAAATATGGTTTATGAAGAGCATGTCATTATTATAACTTGTTGAGTTTCTTGTGAATATGGCTTGTGAATAGCGCCATGTAGTTATGGTTTGTGCAGAGCAAAATCATTACGTTAGGCAGGAGAGAGCTGGATCTCTTTCAAGTGCTTGGAGAAAACGTTTTGAAGTTGTGCGTACGTGTTATGTGATAACGTGGAGAGATGGGTTCATGACTTTCCCATGTACTGCAGTCATTGGGGAAAGATTGTGCTTCAGCTGCCAAAGGGTTAATATCTTGTATTGAGAAGGCAGTATTTGTTTTAACATGCTGTTTAACATGCATGGTTATGTGAGCTGACACTAAAAGGCAGTGAGTAATTAGTTGATTGATGGTTTGATTTAACTTTTTCATTGGTTGCTGGGTCTGCCTATGTGCTTTGTCAGTTTGCTGACTGAATGGTAACGTCTTGCATGGAGAGTAAAGAAGTGTTCATTTAACATTCTATTTCAAATGCGTCCGTGTATTTGTATGGGTTTGCCTTGGAACACTTGATTTAATGTGTTTGACTCAGAGGTCGGTAAATTGTAAATAAACCAGTCGGATTGAGATAAGGGTTTGCACGGAGGGTGCTTTAATGTTTTCACGGTTGAGAAGGAAATATAAAACAGACCCATCATAGAATGTGCTTTTGATTAGTGTAATGCAACCGTGTGTTTTTTTTAAATAGGAATGTGTTCTACAAAATATACATTATTATTTTACCCAGTGCAAGCTGCCCTTTAGAATAGCATGTGACAGTTAATCCACTCAATTAGACAACATGGGTTTTTTTTTTACCCTCAATTAGAAAACATGTTTTTTTGTTAAAAATGATGAATCTAGCCCTTTTAATAGGTAGAATAGAAGAGCTTGCACACTTAATTATGAACATCTTGGTTCTGCAATACAAAATTATGGTGTTGCACATGTTATTTTCAAAAAGTAAAACGTGATGTGTTTCCATGTCATGTTGTTCTGTTTCTTTTTTTCCTTTGCAGCTAGTAACGATATTATCTGATATAAGTATGTTGAGATGCTAGCATGTGTCTAGGTTACAAAAATAAAATGTGTCCTTATTAATTATTGATTTTAGGATGCTTTTTGTCACGTTTTGAATTTGCTTCAGTTAAGTTAGAGAATTTGGTTAGCTCTCTGGCCTGGGTACAGATGTGTTTTGAATTACAGAGAATGTGTTTTTCGGCCTTGAAGTGGCCTGTCTACCAGGGAAAGATATTTTGTAAAGGGAGGGCTTTTCCCTCTTGGAGCTCCGAGCAGTGCCTGTCTTGTTATTATTGGCCATACTCCAATTCTTTTCCGCGGACAAGTTGTTGGCAGTCCTCCAACTGACTCAGGCTTCCTTCGCATGCAGATAAAGAATGCTTGCAAATTGACCAAGCTCTCTCTTCAGTAACTTGGCAGCTGTTCTTAGCTCTAAGAGTTTTGGAAAGGGTGGGGGAACAGCCCTGTGGGTGACATCACGATGAAGGGGAAGGCAGTGTAGAAAAAAATAAACTTGATGAGCCGCAGAGAAATTGTTTATATAAGGTGGGGGTCAAGTTGCTCTTCCTTACAGCCAGCACTGAAAGCTTCATTGGCTTCAGATAAGGCATGCTTGCAAATAAATAGTTTTTCCCTCGTAGTGTAAACAGAATAATTGGCAGGAGTTTCGCTCTTGCAATGAGTCCTAGCATTTACAGTCAGGCATTAAAAAGACAGCTGGACAGTATTTACATGCCTCCCAACACTGCTCTACTCCAGACGACATCCTGATTACAGCACGATCAGAACCAGACTGCGAGAATGCATCACTGACAGTTTTACATTTTCTGGCTGACAAGGGGCACAAGGTGTCCCCTTCAAAGTTGCAATCAGCCCAAGACACAGAAGGAGGTACGTGCTTTTATTGGCCTCACTTCATACTGTAGGCAATGGATTCCCCAGTATGCATATCTAGCCAAACCACTCATACAATTGTCAACACAGGAGGCAGCCACTCCGACTGTCCTCCCTTGGACACAAGAACACACCTTGGCATTTGAGGAATTGAAAAGAGCATTATGTCAAGAGCCAGTTTTAGCGACTCCAAGTTACAGTAAACCTTTTATGCTTTTCGTAACTGAACGAGATGGAACAGCGTTATCTGTCCTCACACAAGATCAAGCAGGAAAACACAAGCCTTGCGCTTATTTTTCTAGTACACTAGATCCAGTGGCCCAGGCTCTGCCTGCGTGCCTGACATCAGTTGCAGCAACAGCCCTAGCCATAAGACAAAGTGACTCGATAGTGTTGGGTCACCCTCTGGCAGTACAGGTTCCACATGCAGTGGAGGTTCTCTTAAACAGGACACAGACACAACATTTGACTGTAGCAAGACTGACAGGATATGAACTGACATTATTTCAACCACACATAGAGATCAGACGTTATAATATTCTGAATCCTGCAACACTTTTGCCCTCAAGTACAGTAAATGCACCGCCACACGACTGTGTGGAAGTAATGAATATAGTGACGAAACCAAGACAAGACCTGACAGATATTGCACTTCCAGACCCAGACTTAACGCTCTATGTAGATGGATCATGCATGAGAACGAGTGCAGGAGAATTAGTAGCAGCATATGCTGTGACCACTGCTACTAAAGTCATAGAGACACAGAAAATAGACACACTATCAGCACAAGCAGCAGAGCTCATCACTCTGACACAAGCCTGCATAAGAGCTAAGCACTTGAAAGTAAACATGTATACTGACTCACAATATGCTTTTGGCGTTGTTCATGATTTCGGGGTCTTATGGAGGGAGAGGGGTTTCTTGACCTCCCATGGGACCAAGATCCAGCACGGCCAGCTCATTCAAGCCCTGTTGGAAGCAATACATTTACCTACAGCCATTTCTATCCTGAAGTGCAAAGCTCACACCAAAGTTACAGACACCATTTCCCAGGGTAATGACCTGGCAGACCGAACAGCTAAACTTACAGCCCAGACAGCCCAGACACCAACAGACACGACAAGGACAGAGGTACCATTACTGATAACATGTATGACAGTCAGGGATCCCACTCAAGATGTACTCGACATACAGACACATGCCACTGCAGATGAGATAAAGAAATGGACTGAACAAGGAGGGGTCCAGACTGAACAAGGTTGGATGACTAAGGGAAAAGGTACATGGTTTCTTCCAGATTCTATGGTACAAGTAACCATAAACACAGCACATAGTCCAGCACACTTGGGAGAAAAGGCAATGATAGACAGCTTGCAGAATATCTGGTTTAACAAGCACATGCGTGCAGCAGCGAAACAGAAAGTACGAACATGTATGATCTGTTGCCAGTTCAATCCAGGTAAAGGCATTCCGGTGGAACAAGGCGGATTTCATCCTCCTGACCACCCTTTTGAGGTCCTCCACATGGATTATATCCAAATGAACAGATGTAGAGGTTACAAGTATGTCTTGGTAGTTGTGTGTGCACTATCTAGATGGACAGAAGCATATCCAGTTCCAGATTATACTGCTGTGACAACAGCCAGGCAATTAGTGCGCAAGTACTTCCCCAGGTATGGATTGCCTCGGGTCGTATATTCCGATAACGGTCAGCCATTCTCCTCTGAATTAATGAAACAAGTGTCTCTTCTCTTAGGATATACTTGGAAATTCCATTGTGTAAGACACCCTGAGGCAGCAGGCCTTGTAGAAAGACATAATCAGACAATCAAAACAAAACTTGCTAAGATATGTGCAGAAAAAGGCGTGGATTGGATGGTAGCCTTACCGGTTGCCCTCTTTTACATGCGTATGGTAGCTCATTCCAGAACAGGCCTATCCCCGTATGAAGTAGTCTTCGGTAGACCGCCAAATATGTGGGGTACGCCTATGCCTAAAAGAATAACTGATGTTGACAGTAACATGCTGACAGATTACCTGGCTTCCTTGATGTCTGCACTACTTTCTTGTCGTTCACAGGTTGCTGCCGCCTTCCCTGACAACACCCAGGTCAAGGAGCATGCCATATCACCAGGCGATTTTGTATGTGTCCGGAATTTTGATCGTTCAAGCCCCCTCGAGCCTCGCTGGAAGACCCCGAAATTAGTGCTTCTTACAACAAGGACCGCGCTGAAGGTGGAGGGACGCAAAGGATGGATCCACGCTCAGCACTGTAAAAGACACTTTGGACAATCTGGTACTTTAGTAAAAGATACAGACACTAAAAACATTAAAGACAATACAGACTTTGCGCCGCTTGCGCCGCCTGCGCCGCCTTTACTAGAAAAGACTCCACAGCAGGAGTATAGGTCTAAGTTGAGATCTAGTAAGTCAGACGTAGTTTAATTGTTTAAGTCCACTCGGTGGTGAATCGGTTAGACTAGATTTCTGACATGTATAAGATCACAGACGAGAATAGTAAGAAAAACAAGATGAAAGCAAAATACTGCAAGTTATTACACAGTAGATGTATAGTTACTTTGATCATTCTTTTTATTCTGTGCATTGTTATAATCTGTGTCAGTTTATTACTACATGTTTTCTTTCCTATTTCCTCACATATACACTCTTCCAGTAACAGCACCATAGAGCATACATTTAGTGAACTGCCACCTCATGAATTGTCATATCACTTGCATTGCGTAACAATACTTTTATTCAAATGTTACACCATTCTCACCAGACCAGCAATGCGACTGATTGCTGGGTATGTGGCCAACTGCCTCCTTATCAAAAGACGAAGGGAGTTCTGCCCTTCTATCCTCTACCGTTCTCACACAATGGTTCATGTGGAGCATGGTTTGCCTTAATGACCTCAATAGATAGAAAGTACATAGCTTATCCAGGTGGCTGGATATATGGAAACCTGAATAAAGTAATGAATGAAGCATGTTTTCCAGACAAAGATGGATTTCCCCAAAGGAAGGGAACCAATCTAGAGAATGAAGAGTACGAGCAGGGAAATGCATCCGTTAATTTTATAATGTTAAACGTTCAGCCCAAGCAAAATACAGGTCCACCGTTTATTTCAGTTTTACCAGCAAAAGGTGATTTATGTGTTAATAAGAAAGGCTCAGTACATATGGGACACAGCGAGTGTAAAGTTGTAGTAGAGTTTAATGATAAAGGACTTTCTTCTTTCAAAACATCACGCCATACCTATTTCATTTGCGGTCAGACAGCCTATGTACATCTGCCCTTAGACTGGGGTGGGACTTGTTATATAGCATTCTTATTGCCACCTGTATTCTTGGCCCCATCCCATTATCATAGAGATTCACGACTAGAACATGTTAGAGTAAGGAGAGAGACAGATGCCTCAGGGATTGATCAGACTGAAACAGCTTGGGAGCAATATACAGATTTCAACAAAGGATTCTTTTTCTTCATAGGTCCCGTCCAAAACAGTAAACTGATACGCAAGTTAACAAGGACTCTTGAGGCAGTAGTGAATGTGACTGCATCTGCCCTGGCGAACTTGACCCAGGAACAGTCTGCTATGAGACTTGTTGTTCTTCAAAATCGCCTCGTTCTAGACGTCATCTTGGCGGATAGGGGCGGAGCTTGTAGCATGATCCGATCTAGTTGTTGCATTTTCATCCCAAATAACGCGCCATCTGTGTATGCAGCGATAACAAGGCTCCACAAGATTGCTCATAGCATACATCAAGACCCAGGCACATGGACTTGGTCCAGTTGGCTCTGGGGTGTGATATCTGCTTGGGGATGGAAAGTGTTGTCCTTCCTAGGAATGATCCTACTTATGATATTTGGTTGCTGTCTCTGTCTGCAGTGTGGCCCGGCCATTTGCGGCCTGTGTGCAACTGCATGTGTTCCACATCCAAGTATACAAAGGGTTAAGGACGAACAAATGATGCTGTATGATCAACTATACGGTCTCATGAATATAGATGTATCCTGAAGGGTTAAGTAGGGGACAAGGAGGGAATGAGGAAAATGAAATTTTGCCTGACCAAGATGCCCCCTACGTGTACCCTATGTTACATGTATGTGCATGTCACCCATTCATATTTCTCTTAGTGGCCTGAATCACAAGGCCTCTGCAATCACGTCCTGCATTAAGGTGCCTGTCATCAAGTTTCCCAAACGTTAAGCTAACATGAAGGCCCATGTATTTGCATTTGTGCACTTTTAAATAAATATCGTAATGAACCCTTTTTGTGGTTCAGTCTGAGCCACTTTCTGAATTAGGGTTTTCATGACTCCTGACACATTGAAAGCTGCAGTTACGTAGCTCTGACCTCGCATACTTCTAGCTCAGCCGAAAGAGGCCCAGCAAGGGTTGCCCAGACAGTATATTTTGCTTAACAGTTATCTGCATGCCCGGTGAAAAAGGCAAACAGAACCCGTCTGCTGAGATAGGGCCCAGCTTTTCTGTCTCTGTTTAAATGAAATTACAGTACTTGCATCTGTAGAAAGCTCACAGCCCCCATGTAATGAACGAAGAAATATATGCCCTTTTCTGTCTTTTAGTGATGAGCAACCTTTGCTTCAGATAATACATCCCCTGACTTAAGATATCAGTTAGTACCAGACGTGCTGGTCGCCTTGACACTAAAGATCCCTCTACTAGACTGAAAGTCAGCTCTCCTCCCAGTTACACGTCAATTGCACGTCATGATCAAATTGCGTGCACAAGTAGGGCAAAGTTCCAGCCTGCCATGTAACTCCTCCTCTATGTGGCCACCCACCTATCACCCACCTGTGACTCATTAAGTGTACACCCTCATGCACGCCCACATGCTCTTATCTCTTTCTTTCATGCTCTGCCTGGAGCGCTCCTCCCTATGTACAAGGAAAAATGTATATATGTGTTGTTCTCTGTAAATAATGTTAGAAGACCCTTCCTGAACCTCAGTGGTGATGGAACAGATTCTCCCTTAACTCGAGTTACTGGAATAAAGCCCTTTTAACTTGGACACCACGGACTCTCTGCCTCTCATTTGATACATGCTAATTGTTAATGCCTAGAAATTATGACAGGGTAATATTTTATTTACCACACGTACACCTTAATTGACTTCTCTGTGACCTGGGCAAGCTGAAACCATTGCCCCAGGCCGAACCTGCCCGACCAGTTCCTTTCCCAGTGGCCGAGCGAGATTTGAATTGAATTTGAATTTAAAAACATTTATTTAGCGCAACTTTTACCAAGCGGTTTCATGGCGCTTTACAGATAATAACCAATACCGGCAGCAAGAAGAGGCTATACAGCGAAAACTCGGGAAAAGAGCAGAGTTTTGAGACTTTTTCGGAACTCTAGATAGGAGGATGAAGTGCGGAGACGCACAGGGAGAGAGTTCCAAAAAACTGGGGCAAGAGTCGCAAATTTTGCTCCACCAGCTTTCTTCTTTTTAAAACGGGGGGTAGCTAGAAGTGCCATGTGGGTAGAACGGAGTTCTCTGCCCGGCAGGTAGGGCTTGATAGCTGATTATATGAACTCAGGAGCAGTACCCATCCTGGCCTGAAAGGTGAGACAGCCGAGTTTAAATAAAGCTCGCTCTCGCACGGGCAACCAGTGTAATGCCTGCAACAAAGGAGTGGTGTGATGAAATTTAGGCAGGCCATAGATCAGGCGAGCGGCCTGATTCTGCACTAGTTGCAAACGATGAATGACATAGGCCGGCGCGCCATTATAGATTGTGTTACCATAATCAATGCGCGAAAGCACCATTGCCATCACAATGATTTTCAGTGCCGGGAGGGAGAAGAAGCGGGAGATCTTCCTGATTCTCCTAAGGGAAAAAAACAAGAGGATATCACTGCACTTACTTGGGAATGGACAGAAAGTTGTGAGTTAAGAAGGATTCCCAAGGTTTTGACTTTGGGGACCGGGAGTGGGGGAACACCAAGTGACAGGGGCCAGTGGGAAGGGGACCAGGGACTGCAACCACCTCCAGTCAGGACCAGTTCAGTCTTATCTGGATTCAATTTGAGGTGGTTGCAGTTCATCCAGTCCTGGATAAACCGCATAACTGTTTGAACATTCTGGGCGGATGAAGGGGAGTGAGAAAGATTAAAGATTAGCTGGAGGTCATCGGCGTAATTAAACACCGTGACCTCGAGCTGCTGTAACATAAAAATGAGGGGGAAGATGTATAAATTAAACAAAAGAGGGGAAAGTGAGGAACCCTGGGGAACACCACACACCACCTCACAGGAGGCGGCAGTAAAACCAGCAAGATGAACAGCTTGGGCCCTCTCGCTCAGGAAGGACTCGAGCCATGAAAAGGCTAAGCCCTCTATGCCCGCCGCCCTGACACGGGTGAGGAGGATGGAGTGGTCCACCTTGTCAAAAGCGGCGGACAGGTCCAAAAGGATGAGGGCTTGCGGGAGGTTGGTATCGATGCCTTCCCGTAGCTCGTCCATCACTGAGACCACCACCTTCTCCGTGGAGTGGAGGGGCCGAAAACCCGCCTGGCAGGGAGAGAGGCAGCGATTTGTTTCCACATGGGCACTCAGGGTGCTGGTAACATGTGTTTCTAAAACATTTCCCAAATAAGGCAGGAGGGAGATAGGGCGGTAATTGGAAGGGGATGAGGGATCAGCGCCGGCCTTTTTTAGAATTGGGATGACGACCGCTGTTTTATGGAAGCTAGGAACATCACCATTGTTGAGTGAGTCGTTGAGGAAGGTAAGGGGCGGAGTAGGACAGGCTAGAAAGATTTCTCTAAGGATGTGAGCGGGGCCAAAATCCAAGGGAGAGCCCGACTTCACCCGTTGGAGTAGAGGGAGGAGTGTGTCTTCAGTCAGCAGGGGAATGCTGGTTAATTTGGAGACAGAGGGGGGAGGAGAGGGATTGACAAATGTAGATGACGGAGGAAGGATGTTAATTTTAATCTTTGCAACTGTCTCAATGAAAAACTCATTGAGCGAGTTGCAAAGAGATTGGGATGGGGGAATCGTAGCCATGGCTCTGTCAGATAAGGCCAGTTCATGCACAGTAGCAAAGATTTCTTTTGTCTGGGACTGCGCTGCCAGTATCCTGTTGGAGTAGAATTCAGTTTTGGCATCGAGGATACCTTTTTTATAAATCTGAAGGACAGATAGGTAGGTGGTTTTTAACACAGGACAGTACGCTCTTCTCCATGCTCGCTCGGCTCTCCGTGCAGCCAGTTTCTTCACCTTGAGATCTGAGGTGAACCATCGGTTAGCTGCGTGGGCCCGCTTGACCGAGATTCGTCCCAAAGGGGCGAACTCGTCACCCGCCCGAGTCAGCCAGTTGTTAATGGTAACCAGCTGAGCCGGGGCTGCAAGGCCTGAGAGGTCTGGGGCAGTCTTGGCCAGAGACGAGCAGAGGGACGGCATATCGACTTTGCCCCATTTCCTGATCCAGATGTTCTTGGGGAGCTGGGATTTAGCCTCAGGGGCTAAGGCAAGGGAAAAAAAAATAAGCGAATGGTCTGACCAGGGGCAAGGAGAAATAATGGGGGGCGTTAAGGGGACGTTCAGAGCCCAGATCTGATCCAGCGAATGACCCTGAATGTGAGTGAGCTGTGAATATGGGGTGTAAAATTAAGACTGATCATAAGATCAGTAAACTCCTTAGAAAGAGAGCTTTCCGCGGGGTCATTTGGCCAAAAATTAAAATCACCTAGGACTAACACCGACGAGTTATTTATCGCCAGTGTAGCCAGGAGGTCTTGAAGGCTGGAGAGGAAAGAAGGGGTGGAATGAGGGGGGCGGTAAATCAGAACAGAGGTCAGGGGTGTCTGATAGGAGGTCGAACGTACCACCAGATAATCTACTTCGGGGATAGGGGGGAAGGGAAGGGTCTGAAAGTGGCGGTCAGTGCGAGCTGTCAAGGCCACTCCTCCACCCCTTCTGCCCTCCGGGCGGTCGGCTCGAGTGGCAGAGTATAAGGGGGGCAGTGCAGCTAGTATATTGGGCAGGGAGTCAGCCTTGAACCAGGTCTCCGTTAAGAACAGGAGATCCGGTTCGTGTGTGTCGATGAAGTCAAATAGCTCGTACTGATGGTTGACCGCAGATCTAATATTCAGCAACGTGGCCTCGATGTTAAATAGCGAAGTGTGAAGGGTAGAGGGAAGCGGGGAAACAGGTGAAGGAGTGGCAGACGGAGGGATCAGCTGTGATACAAACGGAGGTGGCGCGGAGGAAGGGGAAGTAAGCAAACCAAGATGGATCAGTTGAGCGGTGTTAGGGGGCTCAATTGTGCCGGGATTCCAGTAAGAGCAGAGCTGGGAAAAGGAATATGTGAGTAGGGGAGCATAGTGGAGCGCCCCTAGCCCCTGCCGGCCGCGGACGGGCGCAGACGGGCTTAACTCAGGCGCAACTCCGGCGCGCCTTCGTCGCGCCCGCTGCGCTCGTCCGCTGCGCTTCCGGCCGGTCATTGCAATTTAAAGCCAAACCCCACCCCCAGCTAGAGCGCAACGCGCGTCACCGCCGGGACCCAGGCCCTCACGCAAGATGGCGCCTGCCCTCCACAACAATCGGCACGTCAGCCGTGATGGACCGGGGCAGGGAGGCACACCCCACGTAGGGAAACGAGTCTTAGATCACCCGCTGTCTGGTAAAAACTAAAGGTAATGATGCCAGAATTACTAAAAGATTTTTTAAAAGTCGCGCTGCCAGGCGCTATCAAGCGGCTGATAGAGGTAAGATCCAGAGAGAATGGAGGGGGAGGCAGAAGAGCTCTTAGCTGTCCTGAAAGCTCGCAGTCTGCCCCCAGCGCTCAGCGGACCTTCTGTTGTGCTGCCACCACACTTACCGGAACCGCGAAGCGCCTCAATCCAGTGGACAATTTAAAACCAAACCCCACCCCCAGCTAGAGTGCAACGCGCATCACCGCCGGGACCCAGGCCCTCACGCAAGATGGCGCCTGCCCTCCACAACAATCGGCACGTCAGCCGTGATGGACCGGGGCAGGGAGGCACACCCCACGTAGGGAAGCGAGTCTTAGATCACCCGCTGTCTGGTAAAAACTAAAGGTAATGATGCCAGAATTACTAAAAGATTTTTTAAAAGTCGCGCTGCCAGGCGCTATCAAGCGGCTGATAGAGGTAAGATCCAGAGAGAATGGAGGGGGAGGCAGAAGAGCTCTTAGCTGTCCTGAAAGCTCGCAGTCTGCCCCCAGCGCTCAGCGGACCTTCTGTTGTGCTGCCACCACACTTACCGGAACCGAGATAGCATCAAGGCACAACATGCCATTGTGATGTATTCCTATAGGTTCTGAATCGATCCCCCTATTCCTGACCCTATTCTGGTTAACAAACCAACAATTTAACTAGCAGTCGGCCCATGAGGCAGCAAACCCCCATGATGCAGATACCGTTATCTGACGAAGCCACACTACGGCACAGGAACGTGTTATCTGATTAGGTCATAACGCTTGCGATCTAATTAGACAAGCGATATTCCTCCAGCCCCTGATAAGGCATACGGAGTTCTCATAACAAATCAAACCTATGACAACCTGGGAAAAACCCTGCGGCCATTGTTTTGATTTCACCGAGAACTTCAGCAAAAGAATGTGCTAACGACCTGGTCGTATGACATCCTTATTGACGTATCTATGTCCATCCTTACGTCAATCTCGGCACCTTAAAGGTATAAATATTACCGATATTGCCCTATGCAAACACACGCGGTGGTGACGAGACGGAGCAGCCATACTTGCCGAAGCCCAGAGCAGAGCAGACCCCGCTGGCGCAGCCCCGCCTTCCTGACGCGCTGAGAACGAGACGCGCTGCTTTCTCCTGCCGAGAAATCCAGCACCGGCGTTTCCGGGTAGCCCTCGCAGGCAGCCTGGAATATCGAGAGCAGAGAAGAGAGATACCATCCCTCATTCATCCTAACTTCCAGGTACAGAACTGAATAACCCCTCACAGAGAATTCTTTAGTCAGTCACTTGGCAAAAACAAACTTAACTTAAACTGTAACTTTCTATTCCCGCCCACGTATTAGACTTAGGTCAGGTACACGGGGTAGGCTTATTTAGAAACACCAGTTGAGTACGTTTAGTCAAATGTATATGTGTATGTAATATATTTTATTCATTTTAAACCTTCATATGGCTTAGAAACCATATCAATGTTTTTACAGTATTATTTTATACTTCTGCTTCTAATGTATGCACTTTACTTAACCATAAGTATTGCAATAATATCGATCCATTTCTCTTGTACGAGAAAAGAGACTGATCAATAAATAACACCTTTTTATTGAACACGCCCGTCTCTTCCTTTTCTCTACATTCTGATGAGACTAAGAATGCACGTACTGACTGAGTAAAATAAATTGCCTTTTGTTCACACGACTCTCGAGATACACTCTTGATTAGGGGAGAGCAAAGTTGTCATGTTCTATGGTTGTCAGAAACTAAATCCCTTCTTGTCTAATCAGGGAAGTTAATTCCTTCCTGAACATTCGAGAAAGTTTCTAGTGAACTCTGAGCTAGCTGGCAAACCCAAAACTTTAAGTCTAATATCGACAGTAGTAGACCTAGTTAACGTCTGTCTAGGCCTATACTATTGAAGGTATTATTCCAATGCGCAGAGCCTATTGGGATAATAGGAACTACACTACATGGCGCCCAACGCGTTTGGAAAGGGCGATAAAACTAACGTAAGACATTTAGAATAACTCAGTCGTGCTTTCTCACTCAGACCCCTTTTTCCCATTATACTCCAAAGACGTCTGGAGTGGGTGAAAGGTCATATCCGCCAGACCTCGCAGGAGGGAACTCCTATGTATGGTTCTTGGTATAGTCAACGTTGAAGGATACACTGTTCCAAAATATTGTGCATCTAATCTTTGTTTCCATAAGAAACCTGATCTGCAAACAAAAGAAATAACCATCCTGTCGGTAAAATGGTAGACAGTGATGAGGAAAGAGAGGCAGTTAGATTAGCAACTGAACTCGCAGAAGCTGATACTGCACTACAAAATGCAGACCCGGAGATAATACTCATCCCGGTCATCAAAAGGAAATCTATAACCTTAAAACTTATAGAAAACGGACTGACACCTAGAGGTGGCACAGTCATATTCGTAATTGAGGCACACGAATATCGGCAGACAGAGGTATACTATTCATGGATAAATTTTCCAGCAGCAAATGCTGTAACAAAGTACTTCCACTATTACAAAATAGAGGAACCTCCTGAAACGTACACTCCTTTCGAGGAGGTGGAAGTACCACTCAAATTTCAAGAGCACCTGCTCTTATTTGATGGCGCCCTAAAACATAATAGGTCACCAGGCTCGGTCCTTTAGGTAGACCAGGAGCAACGTGGCCGGTCCTAGCCGGATACACACCACATCCAGACATCGATGGGATGTCTGCAGCAAACCTTTTAACACAGCTAAAACAACTAATAAAAATACACAGACAATTAGTCCAGTATGTGATGCGGACTTCAACAATTCAGCCAGCGATTAAAATTCCACAGCTGACCCCTCACCAGGGGAACACAAATAAAATTACACCACAGAACATACAATCCTGCCTAGGTAAAGTACCGGCTAAACGGGAACAAATACCATTCTGGTTGGCACAGAAAATCACCCAAATAGAGGCGGTGTTTCCTGACACCACCCCATTAGAAAAACACAGGATTCTGACTATCTGTCTTCCAATGGGAATCGCACCACACATTGAGGACTGTGACACTTGGGGTACAGTCTTCGCTTCCATCTACACAAAAACGCACGGTGTTCCATCCATTTCGGTAATACCAGATGTGCTAAAACAAAAGCCTGATCGATATCAAGACATTGATACACGTCCCTCTCAATCTTTTTAGACTTCCTCGCAGAAATCGGAAAGAAGAGGACGATCAGAACAAAGAGAAGAGCACGCCAAGTCCAAAGACAAGGAACCTGCTCAGCTAAAAAAGAAATTACAATTTCCAAAAAAGAAGGTAGCCAGTATCAAGGTAGTTAACAATGCCGAGAATACTGAGGACACAACTGAAAAACGGAGAATGGGCTCAGACAATGCTAGACAGCGCAGCAGAAGTGAGCATAGCTCGCAAAGTCCTTATGAATCATCTGGAGACAGTGGACACGAATGAATATCTTCAAGTGGAAACTGCAGACACCAGAGTTAGCAAACCTCACAAAATATACGAAATAACATTACGTATAGAGGGAGATAAGACTAGAAAAATAAGGGGACTATTTTGGGATAATCTCTCCAAGGGCTATGACATCCTTCTAGCTGAAAAAGACTGGCCACCAGAGTTTGTCAGGGAGTGCCCTCATGGCGAAGAAATAATTATGCCTGCCTTCTCAAATCACATCCCAATTCATAAAAAATACACACTTGCCAGAAAGTGGGCAGTAGCTCAAGCTCCTGCTTTATATAAAAATCACGTAGGATGGGATGAGGACTCTCCTCCTCACAAAATCAAGTTAAAATCACAACCTACTGCACAAAGGCAGTACCCAATTAAGCAAGAAGCTACAAAACAGGTAAAAGAAATCCTAGATCAGCTAGAATACCAGGGGGTGATTGAAACTTGCACCTCACAAATGAACAACCCTTTGTTTCCGGTCTCCAAACCAGACAATTCATATCGTCTAGTTTTGGATTACCGACACCTTAACTCATGTTGCAAAACTTTTGCAGTGCAAAATTCGCATAGTGCTGCACTAATGAATAACATAGTGCGCAAAAAATACAAAACAACATTAGACATTTCTAATGGATTCTTTTGTCAAAACATAGCACCAGAAAGCAGATATTTGTCTGCGTTCTCAATAAATGGCACTCAAAAACAATTCTGTCGGTTAGCCCAGGGGTACAAAAACAGCCCGGGGGTATTCTCAGCGAGAGTAACAGAATTACTACAAATATATGACGACGAAGCATTATCGTATGTCGACGACATATACTTAACAGATGATGACTTGGAGACTCACTTGAAGAGAGTGAACACCATAATACTTGGGTTCGCAGCAGAGGGTTACAAATTCAACTTTAAAAAATCCAGAATTGCCCATCTGACAGTCCTGTTCTTAGGATATGAATTATCAAGTGAAGGTAAAAGCCTGGCTGACAATTTTCTAGAAAAATGTGCCGTCCTCCAAGCACCTAGAACACTAAAAAACCTACAGTCAATTCTAGGCTTCCTAAATTTCGGAAGAACATATATTGCAAATTACGCAGAAAGGGTCAAACCCCTTTATGATCTGATAAAACCAGATTTTAAAAGATCCAATTGGACTCAAATACACACAGAAATTCTGAGATCCTTACAAACAGACATGCTAGTTAAAACAAAATTAGAAACACGTGATAACACACGCAATCTTGTGATTCGAGTCATCCCAGGGAGATGCGGATTCACATACCTGACCTCTAATGAGGGAGAAAAGGTACCGATTGCATTCAAATCACACTTGTACACTAAGGCTGAAATGAAATTCAGCCCAACGGAAAAAATTCTAACTGCAACACAGACAGCTATAGCAAAAGAACGAGCCCTGGCACAAGGTAAACGAATAATAATCGTGACACCGATACCAGCCTTAGAGGCTGTAACAAAAGCAAGCATTCCGAATGCTAAAGCGCTCCATCCGAGATGGATACAATGGGCTAATTCTCTTGCTGCAACAGACGTGGCGTACGAATTTGATCCTTACTTAAAAACACAAGAATTTCTCCAATATGAATTTGAATGTCCTCCGCCGACCGAAATTCTGCCTCTAGAACACTACGGCTGTATAATATATACAGACGGATCAGCACAACCCGCAGTGGGGGGTAAGCAAGCTTACAGTGCTGCGTGCGCGATCGTTAAAGGTCGCTGGCACGAAGGAAAATTTAAACCATCAATCACTAAAACACAATCTTTAGGAGATTGTACAGCTCAGCGAGCTGAACTACTGGCGTTCAAGATGGCGCTTGAAAATACCGATCGAGAATTCCCCACACTCATAGTGTGCGATTCGTATTATTGCGTTCAGTCTTACAAGGAATACTTGCAGATCTGGCTTCAGAATGGTTTCAAGGATGCGAAAGGTGGCACAATCAAGCATAAAATGCTCTGGGAACAAGTAGTTCTTTTACAAAAAGAACTACCAAAGACTCACGTGATACATACGCTGAGTCATCAACGTGATGGCGTTCACGTTGCAGGGAATTCATTGGCTGATGAGGCCGCGAAGGCAGCTGTGCAAACGGCTTCCGTAGCTGCCATCACCCGGTCAAAAACAAAAATAGACAGCAAAATATTACAAGCTGTCAGCGCTACAGAAAAGGATTCGATAGAAACACTCCCGAAAGGCTTTCCTGTAAAATACTCATACATAACTGATACAAACAATGTTCCTTTTGCTCGAATCCCTGGAGTGGGGGATAGGGCAATTCCAAACATGGAACATAGGTTAGGACGTATAATAGCGGCACACGAAGGGCTTGCTTCTATACATGCTGGCGTCTCAGCCACAGTATCATTATTAAAACAGAGATACTGGTGGCCACAAATGAGAAGACAAACAAGGAATTATGTTTTAGAATGTGAAATATGTCAAAAAATGAAAGTATCAACGGTGAGACGTCCAGCACAGACGCCCCTTCTAATCTCGGATAAACCATTAGCCTGTGTTTACCTAGACCACTGTGGTCCCTTACAAAGGGATGGTAACTATAAATATATCTTGGTTGCAGTGGACTCATGTACGAGATTCATATGGATGTGGCCCCAGCGAACGGCTGACGCCAGAACTGTTGTAAAAGATTTGCGAGTCTTTATCGGCACATACGCAATTGGCATGCTGCATTCAGACCACGGTCCTGCTTTTAGCTCTCGGGCTTATAAGGAGGCCATGGTCAGCATGGGCGTGGCATTGCGGTACTCTTGTCCATTTCACCCTGAGGGGAACGGAATTGTTGAAAGAAAAAACCGTGACATAAAGCAATCTATAACGGCAAAGGTATTAGGTTCGGGAGCTGGGTGGGTCAAACATTTAATAAGTGTCCAACGTAGTCTAAATAACTTGCCAAGAAATTCTCTGAAGGGATTCAGTCCGTACGAATTATTATTTGGAACTAGGATGTTGATCTCTGACCTTGATAGTCAGACTTCAGTGGTGAAAGAAAAAAGCTTTGATATCAAAGACCGTTTGGCTATTTTGCAGGACTTAAACAAAACAAGAAAAGACCTGAGCAACATAAAGTTGAAACAACAGCCAACAATAACTGAAGAACCACCACCTGTCCCAGCAAGACCTGTCTGGATTCCAAAAGTCGGGGATCTAGTCAGAGAAAAGATCGCGGTAAAGAAGGAATTTGGGCCTTCTTACAGAAAAGCAGTTCCTGTCTTGTCTGTCAACGGGACAAGATCAGTTGTACTACCGCCACTTGCTGGTAAAAAGGAGAACCGAGTTGTATCCATCGACCTGGTAAAACCACAATCATGTGGCCGATAACAAATAGTAGGCCAAGTGGACTCCCAATAAGTAGCAGAACACCAAGGTTTGCTACCAGTACAGAGGTTCTAACAAAGAGGTTAATCACTTTCGAAACACCTACAAAAAAACAACAAGGACTATGCAACAATGCAGTGGAACTTAGACCTCTGAAAACCCAAATAAAAACATTTAGCAGAGACACACCAATCTATAATGAAGTACCAAGTGCAAATGCAAGAAACAGTGATCCTGAACCAATTGGAACAATTGACAGAACTGCATCCGGCTACTTCATAAACTTCGATGATTCCTCCGAAGGCTTCAGTGAATCAAAGACACAGCCATCATCAAAAACCTTTAAAGATAAAGCTAAAGAACTTTTGAAACAACTGAAAGAAACATATCTGGTTTCTCCATGGCTCGAATTTTGGGTGGGTTTTGGTGCATTTATCCTCATACTTTGGCTCATCATGATACTAACTTTGGGACGCTTCATTGAGGGAAAATATGCTAAAATGGACACAGCAAGTCAGAAAATCAACTTGATCCTCAAACCACACACATCTTCACACGTCGAGAAAAGAGAACTTTCTTCAGCCAACTTCACAGCCAATCCTATACCGGGTGGGGTAGCATGGGACAACACAGACTATGAAATTTATGGTCCGGTCGAAATCCTGAAATATCCACACCAAATTAAGATCTCATTGAGTGACTTTGTAAAACCAAGCTCATTTGCTGATGATTGGGACTTTGAAAGCATTAATAATATGATGTCTGACTTAGTAATGTCGGCTAAATTTACCAAACATGATTATTTGCAGGGTTCTACAAATTATGATAGTATGTACTGTTATAACCATTATGGTAACCATTTTCTACATAGATCTGCACAACCTAGAAATGTTTTAAATTATAATCAATGGGAACATTGTGCAACACCTCCAAAAGGGAGCTCAAGAACCGTTTACGACAAATATTCATACTTTTCAGGTTTTAACATAAGTAATGCTGAAACATTTTATTTCAAATTGTCAAATAAGACAGGGACAAAGACCATGATAACAAACACAAAATTGATATATTCGGACTCATTCTTTGAACAAATGAATACTTTTGGTTTTGATTATTGGGACACAAATGTTGAATTGAAAAGTGTTTGGGGCACAAAAGAATGGCAAGTACAGGGTATAGAATCTTTGTTTAGAGCCTGCATGATCCCAGAACAAATTATATTTTTAAATGACACTGTTCAACAAACTACCTGTCTTGGCCTAGCCAAAATTAAAGACTTAAATAAACCGTCTATTCCAAAACCAACAATGTACAGCAATACCTCTACAGATGAGGAGATAGACGTAAATTATGTATTAAACCAAAACAGAACACATCCTGATTGGAAACAGTGGTTTATCTGGCCCACAGATACTAATAACTGTCAAGACAGATTCCTGAACAAAACACAGGGGTTCAAAATGACCAGGCCAGACCCTAGATGTCCTCAAAGACATCACCCAGGGATAATAACCACCTACAGTGTGGGCAAATTATGCCTTCAATGGCTACAAACTTCCACACTGGCAGAAATTAAGCAACACCTAACTTTACTTACTGATGGTGCTGACTTGCGTGATTTCACTATGGGACCACGCAAACAGCGTCACAAGCGATTCATAGCAGCCTCTGTATATGCAGCATACAATGAGGCCTGGAAGGTTACTCAAATTGAAACAGCAGAGAGAATACGGGAAATTGACCGTATTAATTTGGAAAAATCACTTTCTGTAGTGGACAATGGGTTAATGACTCTGTCCTCCAGAATTTTTTCTTTGGACAGCATTGTGTCTTCAGCAATCGACATATTATCGCAAGACTTACTGTTATTACAACACGGTCAGTCCCAATTGCGTTCTATTGTACAGCTTGGCTGGACGTTACAAAATCTGCGTTCAGGCTATGTGCCTTGGCGTTTAATCAACACAACGTCACTATTCTATATCTTTAACCTTACTGATAGACAAATCAGTATGGCCCAAAAGGGAGCTGATTATACAATCCTGAGCATTGAGAAACTTGAGAGATTACCAGTGACAATGTCAGAACGACCTGTCAGTGAATGGATAATACATGGGATAATAAATATTCCAATTTCAACCTTCAGGTTTCAATACGGCCAAAAATATATACAGGCTGGCATGTACGAGAAATTGGGAAAAGGGTACATAAAAACAACATGAAACCTGCCCTATTCACATGCATGTGTCAGTAATAAAGGACAGAAAGTGTTTCTTAGTGGCAATAATTGTGCAATGTCACTAAGCGGTACACTTCTGTGTAACCGAATTAGTTTGCACGGAGCCTGTGAAGGGAACTCAAATAACCTTTCATGTCACCAGCAAGGCGCACCTGCAACAGAGATAGAGCCATTCTTTCAAAGACTCTATAATGGGAGTTACATTCTAATTGTAGACCGCAGATGCTGTAGTCTTATGCCCGGGACTCCTTATCTCGTAACTACGACTGCGAAGGTCAAGTGCTGTGGACACTCATTGTTCCCCAGCTCCTTTCCAGACAGGGAGGCAAGGGCATGGCCCAACTTGAAAATTACTTCTATTCGAATAGATACTTTAAGCAGAATGAAAACAGTGCTTCTTCAGACGCCTACTAGGCTCACGTCATCAAAAGAAACGTATGATCTCCAAGTCGCAAGGACGACTGCAGAGATACATTCATTGTTATCAACTAATTCCCCCATACATTTCGCAGAAATCCTGAATGAAATCTTGAATATTTCTGATACCAGTGGGGTCTCACAAGTATTTAAGACAGTATTTTCGATGGCATTAACACCATTCAAAGCCATACTGGGTATTTTTCCAAAATTCGTCCATTCGATTTTTAGCGGACTTCCCCTCATTCTAGGACTGATTGCAGGAATCCTATTCCTGGTCCTTATTTTTCGTTATGGCAAACCATGTCACAGACAAAACACCTGCGACAAGGGAAGAAACAATCCTAGCCATTGGATACCGGGACCGGATATCAAGAATCCTGGGACTATCCCGGCTTAGAGACCTGAACATGACTTGGTTTCTATCATTTCGACCTATGTGGCAACGATGTGTTTTACCTGTATTAAGGTGCCTGCTATGCGGAGAAGAATGCGTGTTAGACACCTGTCTGACGCTACAATCGGATGCGCCAATGGATGCAGAAACATTGTTGAGCCCAATCAAGGTTCATGCTTTGTGCTGCCCTCAACGGCTACTAATCCTGATGACGGCATTCGTGGAAGCTTCACCACTACGATTAAGGGGTAGTGAGGTTCAAGATGAAAGCAGCATCGATCAGGTA
Source organism: Lissotriton helveticus (assembly GCF_964261635.1). NCBI lineage: Eukaryota > Metazoa > Chordata > Amphibia > Caudata > Salamandridae > Lissotriton > Lissotriton helveticus. Next base: position 867,807,386 of record NC_136068.1, on the reverse strand, counting down.
CGACCTTCTGTCAGCAATCCAAAACAGAATGTCAATGGAGACAATCATGCGCATGAATGCATGGTTACACCTATTTCCGAGTTAGTGGAACTCTCCCAGGAAGCTGTTGACAACTTTTTCGAAAGCCTAAATGATATGATGTTCTCACCAGAACAGAAATAGAGACTTTTGAACAAACTCGTACACGACGTTCCCTGAATTTGGCCTTCAACTTTAATACTAAAAGCACATGAACACTTTTCCCTCCAGTTCACGGACAGCATTTTTTCAGCAGCCCCAAAATATTTTTGCATATTTTTCGGGACACTATCTTCTGCTTAAAGTAAGAACTATTCTTGGAGAACTAAGATTTCTAAACTTAGATAGCTTATAGACATTAGCTGCCCGCTGGTATGTTCATTGTATTATATTCTGTGATGAAGTGGTCTCGAACCTTTTTTCTGTATTAAGAGCCATTTCATGTGTAAATCTCATATACCAAATAGCATTAATGTATACAAATGCGTTATTACTTTAGCATTATTCTATAGCTTGAGTGCATACTATACATATGACTGCATTTCTTCCGTATATTTGGAAATTTCAAAATGCATTTATGTATTTTGGGGTGGTAAGGTATACACAATACTTTATAAATATGGTACTATGTTTTACTATGCATAGATTAGTAAATATGTCCATAGTTAGCGTGGAGTGGGTGTGATGTATTCCTATAGGTTCTGAATCGATCCCCCTATTCCTGACCCTATTCTGGTTAACAAACCAACAAGTTAACTAGCAGTCGGCCCATGAGGCAGCAAACCCCCATGATGCAGATACCGTTATCTGACGAAGCCACACTACGGCACAGGAACGTGTTATCTGATTAGGTCATAACGCTTGCGATCAAATTAGACAAGCGATATTCCTCCAGCCCCTGATAAGGCATACGGAGTTCTCATAACAAATCAAACCTATGACAACCTGGGAAAAACCCTGCGGCCATTGTTTTGATTTCACCGAGAACTTCAGCAAAAGAATGTGCTAACGACCTGGTCGTATGACATCCTTATTGACGTATCTATGTCCATCCTTACGTCAATCTCGGCACCTTAAAGGTATAAATATTACCGATATTGCCCTATGCAAACACACGCGGTGGTGACGAGACGGAGCAGCCATACTTGCCGAAGCCCAGAGCAGAGCAGACCCCGCTGGCGCAGCCCCGCCTTCCTGGCGCGCTGAGAACGAGACGTGCTGCTTTCTCCTGCCGAGAAATCCAGCACCGGCGTTTCCGGGTAGCCCTCGCAGGCAGCCTGGAATATCGAGAGCAGAGAAGAGAGATACCATCCCTCATTCATCCTAACTTCCAGGTACAGAACTGAATAACCCCTCACAGAGAATTCTTTAGTCAGTCACTTGGCAAAAACAAACTTAACTTAAACTGTAACTTTCTATTCCCGCCCACGTATTAGACTTAGGTCAGGTACACGGTGTAGGCTTATTTAGAAACACCAGTTGAGTACGTTTAGTCAAATGTATATGTGTATGTAATATATTTTATTCATTTTAAACCTTCATATGGCTTAGAAACCATATCAATGTTTTTACAGTATTATTTTATACTTCTGCTTCTAATGTATGCACTTTACTTAACCATAAGTATTGCAATAATATCGATCCATTTCTCTTGTACGAGAAAAGAGACTGATCAATAAATAACACCTTTTTATTGAACACGCCCGTCTCTTCCTTTTCTCTACATTCTGATGAGACTAAGAATGCACGTACTGACTGAGTAAAATAAATTGCCTTTTGTTCACACGACTCTCGAGATACACTCTTGATTAGGGGAGAGCAAAGTTGTCATGTTCTATGGTTGTCAGAAACTAAATCCCTTCTTGTCTAATCAGGGAAGTTAATTCCTTCCTGAACATTCGAGAAAGTTTCTAGTGAACTCTGAGCTAGCTGGCAAACCCAAAACTTTAAGTCTAATATCGACAGTAGTAGACCTAGTTAACGTCTGTCTAGGCCTATACTATTGAAGGTATTATTCCAATGCGCAGAGCCTATTGGGATAATAGGAACTACACTACACCATAAACCTTTTCATCGCACACACACCCTGTCTTATCTTACTCACACCTGTCTCTGCTCCCTTCTTTATGGCCTGTTCACGATGGGGATGGGCCGGATTTTTATTATGGGTTTCTGCAGCTTGTGTAAGAAGGAATGTTGGGTTTTTGCATGTTTGCAAAAGCTAGAACTGCCCCTTTCTGTTTTTGTACTGAGTCATGTAACGCTAAAAACATATAAAAGGCCTCTGTCCTCTTTGTTCCAGAGACTACCTCATCCACTTGCTACGGCTTCTGGGTGACGTGGCCTCACTATGTTAAGTTTAATAAAGATGTCTTTTCATATTTTCAGAGTCTGTGCCAAGTTCTTGTTATATTAGTAAGTTCTTCAGTTGGCGCCCTAACGCGGGGATCATCAGAGAAGTGACTTTCTGTGGGAGTGATCGTGCCAGGAGACTGAAATAAACTGAGGAGGACAGAGCAAGATTCTACTAAGAAGGTACTCTGTGCACGGGGATTCTGGAGATTCTTTGATTCTGCGGCCCAGTATATGTCTGATCTTCCTGATTTTTGATCCTCCACATGATGTCACTCCTGACTGATAACCTTTTTGCGTGAGTATTCTTAAAAAGACCATTAGGTCATGTAGAGCTTGACAGTTAGAATCTGGATAACATTTTGATTAGTAAAAGTAAGAGTTAAGTATAAGTGGGTCGCTCCCAGTCCTTTGTTCTTTGGTTCTTTGATTTTGATTGGTTCTTAGTTTGATTTGTCCTTAGTTTTATTTGAATATTGCAATTTTCAAAAACCGAGGGTCTTGTATATTTACGAGTGTATCGATAGAGATAGCCCCTTGAAGCTTGAAGCTAGATTAGTGAGCTATAAGATGCCTGATCTTAGCGAATTTGGAGATTTGTGTTGGCCAACTTTGTATACGTTTGGATTAGCCAGCTTCCCCTAAAGGGGATATCTAAATAGGTTTGGATTTAAAAAAAAACATATTTCTTCCTTGGTGATTTTGTATCCCCAGGGAATTAAAATATGACATAATTCAAAACAAGGATCCTTTGTTCTGCGCAGTTTTATGAATGGAGATATGCAGAACGATTTTGGTGTTCTGCCAGCCAAAGCTAGTGAATTAAGTGTATTGTGGCTTCGTGCACATACAGCAGTCTGTTAGGCTGCGGTTTTTGCAGTCTTTTGGAACCCTATTGAGACGTGTTTCTTGTAAATATGAATTACAGCTAATATTTACAAATGGTTTGGTTTGAGAACAGCCTATGGGCTGTCCTTTGTTTTCGTCCTAAGTGTTGATTTGTGGGTTCAATGTGTGTTTCAATGTCTATGTGGTTTTTCTCATTAGTGTAACTTCAGTAATAGCTTACAGCGCTGTATTGTGTGTCCTTGAGTGTTTGAATACTTTCTCTTTATGTCTGCAATGAGCTCTCAATGTGTGTTTGTAGGTGTCTTGATGTTTTCAGTCGGTTTGGTAAAATGTCAGATTAATTAATATTAAGTAGAAATTAAATAACACTCCAGCAATTTACTATGTCACATGCTAAAATCGCTATATGTTGCTATTTAATTTACAGACTAAACAAAAACGCATATGTGCAAACTGTTAAATGCTTAAAATAGATAAGTTAAAATTCACATTCACTAGGAATACGAAGGGCCTCAAAAATAATTGTGTGTTTTGTAGCAAAACGAATTTATAGCATTTTTTTACTTACATGCATTGTAGTACATGAAAAAGACAAACACTTCAGCTAAAGTGGATTTTTGCTAGATTTAAATGCATCTTTTTGCAAGCGCATTTTTAAAAACTTGAAATGTCTGTTTTCAGTAAAACTGAAAGCGTGCTCAGGTTTCAGCACTCTTTCAGGTTTCAGCCTTTCCTGCCTTAAAGCAGCAGATGTTGTTTTTCAAAGGCCATAAATAGCATTGGAATGTTTATTTAGCCCAGGACTTAGCCGTTAGTTAATCACAGTTGGCCTTTTTCATTTCAGAATAGTGTTTTAGAGGGTTACAAAGATAAGGTTCATCACTTTGTATCACTGAAAGACTTTCCAATTGCGATTTTCCTCTCTTTAAGCAATTTTTTTTTTAAGTATATTTTTGGTTCTTTTGCTAAATACTGATTGCCCTTTAAAAATGGCGCGAAAAATGTCATGTTTTAAGGTAGGCTTTTTGTGCGTAAGCGCATACATGAATGCATCTAAAAATGATAGGCAAGGGATGCAGCTTACCTTTATATGTGGAATTATCATAAAAACAGATAATTGGTTTCATTGAACGAAAAATTATTAATTATGGAAAAATTATTTGAGAAAAAAATAAGTGTTTTTTAAAATAGTTTTTTGATATTTATAAAGCTTAATACTCATACTATGACCTCCTAGTATTAAAATTTGATTTAAGTTATGTGTTACGGTGTAATTAGGTAATTTGCATGTTGGTTTTCACTTGGCGCAGGCGTAAAAAAAATAATTTTTCCAAGGATTTACATGAGATATGACTAATGTCTAATATCTGTAACGTGTAAAGAACATCCTGAGGATGATTAATATGTAAAACACTTATAGGATATTTATTTTTAAGTGCCCCAAAGATAAAAGTCGAAATTGAGTTAAATGGGTTTTTAACACAGATTCTCGTTATTTACCATAGCTTGAAAGTGTCTCTGGCTTCAGTAAATGCATACATTTGTGTATAATCCAAACTTGCGAGTTGCTATTAAGGTTGTTTTTCATAGCTCATGAGCCAATGTGCCCGGTGCAGAGGTTTGTGTTTAATATCAGGGTTGAAGGTTCTAACTTTAGCGGTACCAAGCATTTGTTCTAAAAACTGGTATGTGTGAACCCTTCACAGTAAATGTAGTAGGCCTTCTGTCTCTGTCATGTTGACATTGTGACCTTTTAAATTCGAGCCTTGTCTCTGTGAAATACAGAATAACCTTGCTAAACAGGCCTCTGAAAGGTGGAATTTCTGGTTTAAAGTTAAAGACTAATTCCAAAGGGAAATATAAAAAAAGGTTTCTTTAAAAGTCCCAACATCATGACATTTGTATTTCTGCTCTAAAAAAATAATGTCTGCTAGTACAGAAAAAGAAGTGTTGCATTACGTCTTAGACAAAAAAAATAAGATGCAGCCTTTTACTAAAATTTTGAAGCCTACATGAATAAGTAAGAACAATTTGCCAATTAAGAAGTTTTTTATTATCATGGAGACTGTGGCACAAGACTAATTTTAGGTGTCAGGGAAAGGATTTTACCTCTAAAAGTTAAAAAGGCTTCATGTTGCAAGGTGACTGACAAGATGGTAACAGTTAAGTAATGGAAATTTATTTTTGTGTTTGTTAATGTGTATCATGTTTTGTCTTCCGCTTAAAAGTTACAATTGATGTCTGTTTATTATCTGTATTATCTGTACATATTGAATATGCTTTTGTGTGCTGTGTATTTTTTTTTCTCCTTTTCGCTTCTGCTCACAGATCATTCCTGGATTGCTCTGGGGGCTTTTAAGCCTAACAAGACACGTGAGTTTGGTTGGTTGAAATGAGATGTTTTTTTTTTTGCGCAACTCCTTTAAAAAGAAATGTCCATGAGTTTTTCATGTTTGTGTATTTTGTTCTATCATGAATTGTTTTTGCTGGTTCTGTGTGTCCGAAAGTTGTATTTGACAGCAGATACCCACTATTGGTGATCTACTGTCAAACAGGAGGGTATCCTTACACGGTATTATGCGTCACCGCTCATTTATATATGCTATTGTTTTACAGCGAGTATATCTGATGGCTTGACGTCCGTTTTGTGCTTTTTTGCATGTTTTATGTTGTATGTGGCCGCTTAAGAAATTATTACAAATTCACCCGTGTTGTTGTGAGGGACATGTATGACGATACGTGTCGCTGTCAACAGTTGGGTAAAATTTTCGCTGATACTAAAATTCACAGATATGATTTTTTTACATATTGTGAACCAGACAGACAACACTTCACCAGTGTATGTCAAATTTGGCTATAAGTATTGAAGAAAAATAAACAGCAAATTGTGTCATTTGTAGTCACGATACTGCCCTTTCCTGTAAGGAACAGGCAGCCCTAAAATTATATATCTGATTGGACGTAAGGATAAATTATAGATTTGTGACTGTTGTACATGGTGACCTAATTTCTATTTCACATTAGTCAGTTTTATTCTGCTTCCTAAGTGGCTTTCCTATGGCTCTGGAACGTAAAAGAAACCAGGTTTCATATTTTTACCTGAAGAAGGAACTGGAACATTAGCTGAGATTACCGTATATGGTGTAGTGGCCAACGGTAGAGTTAAATTTGTAGACTATTGTGATTTTTTTTGTGTATCACCCATACTCTTGGTATTGTGTCACATGCCTGACTATCACCCAAGCACATCAGGCCTAGTTATTGGGGATTTTAGCTGTGTCCTATTCTCTTTTCCGTATTCCTTTCACCAGTCAACTTTTATTTATTATTAGTGTATTGTTCAGGTTCGCACTTTCAGATTGCAGTAATGTACCATGGACCCCACATTTTATGTATAATTCCCTGTTGCATAACTAGACTGGTTTCTAAGAATTTTCTTTAGGCCTATTCTGATGTTTTTCCAGTCTAACTGTTAGGACTGTTAGGACTGATTAACTGACTCAATACTATAGTAAGATAGGCTTTCCACCTCAATAGGAGACACTTTACGTTTTCTTTTGAATATGACAAATCCAATGCCTATTCTAATTTGGTTTTTAGTTCCTTTTTCTGCTGCTTTAATTTTAATGAACCAGATGTATTTTAAATAATGGAAATACCAGGACTCTCTAGTTCTTGTCTTTTGTTCCCACATCTTGATCATTAGCTTTTCCATTGCATAGTCCCACCTGATGCACAATTATTATGATAACATGTATGTGATCCCGCTTTTGAGATGTTCTAGATGAGGAATTTAGGAACACCTATGTGTATCATTGAGATAAAATGTGTTTGCCCCATGAGACATGCCACTATGTGTGAGGACATCCATTCAGATAGAATTCCCATGTCGCTATGATGATGAAAGATATGCTCTCACACGGAAACCCAATTGAAGAGCCTAGAGGCACTGTTTTGCCTATTGCCTTTGTTTTGTATTTGCCTTTGAGAATGACAGTGTATTTCAACACAGAATTGTCCAATGGCGTGTGGCCACTCCTTTGAAGATCGCAGGCCACCTGTTTGCAGTCCCCTTGTTGTACAGTGAACTGTTTAAAGCAGCGCACTTGCTTCATCAGAAGGCGTTCAACATCAGAAAAGAAGAAGGAGCTGGTTTTGCCACAGTCCCTTGAGATTTCAGTGCAAAAGAGCGCCTGTCATGTGCTGGTTAACCTCTGACAGTGTGCAGTCCCTTTTGATTTCAGTGCAAAAGAACGCCTGTTATGTGCTGGTTAACCTCTGACAGTGTGCAGTCCCGTGAGCCCCTTGGCCTGAGTTTTGGCCACGCACCCCCCCTTTTTCCTTTGCTTCAACGGAAAGTGCAGTGCACCGGAGGATCCAAGAGTGGCAAAAGGCACTCCATTCTGGTGCCCATGAAAGAGCGGCCTGAGCGTCCTCTGACACTGAATGATGAGTGTTGGAGTCTGAGAATGGTCCCGGGTCTACACGAGAAGAGCACAATATCTGTAGTATCTGCCGCAGAGGAAAGATACGGTGCACTGCCTTGAGACATGGAGACTTTGTGAATGAGCTATGAGTGTTTGCCAGGAGGGCACTCCAACAGATACTGAGCATCAGAGCATGGGAGGCCTGAATCCAAAGGCCTATGCAACAACGGGAGCAGACTTGATTGGACAATAGAAGCCTGCCAGAGAGGCTTTTGGAACAGACTCTGGGCATAGTTGGTTTCACAAGAGGTTTCCGTGTGATTGTATAGACTAAGTGTTAGGAGAATGATTATATTGTTCAACTGGCATTATTTTTAAGTAGTATTCTGTTTAGTAAAAGCAGAATAAAGTCCATTTTCTGTGAAAGAGTATCCCCTTTTCACCTCAGAGCATTAATGAGGGTCACCATTGTTTCACTTGAACATATAATGAATTACAGAAATGCATAGGAAGACCTACAATGTTACTAGATCATTTTAGGATTTACCTTTTGCTTAGGGTTGTGAAAAATTATGATTTCATTTGTAATAGCGGTCACTACTTTGTCTATATGTTCTTAATGACGTCTTTTCTAGTGTTTTATAAACATGGCATTGTCTTTTATGGGTGGGATTGTTTTTACTGCCCAATTCACATCTGCACCCACCTCCCAACCTAGGTCTCTTCCTACTTCTACTTCTTTGCATTCTTTCCAGATTTTACCTGAACATGGACTAGTTAGGAGGTCAGAGTTTACTGATAATTCTTTTTGTACAGTTTCTGCATCGACACCATTTAGTAGTAAACATCACTAATTGTTGGGTGTGTGGTCTTATACCACATACTACAGATAGAGGCATTCCCTATTTGGTCCTGCCATATATGGCCTTTGTGCTACTGCGTGTGTAAGGAGACCTGTCCTGAGAGAGTCGCTAAGTAATAGGATTATGCTTCAGCAACATCTTGATGATTTGATAAATATAGACCTGGACTCAGACTAGCGTGAGTATAGGTTATTGCCTATGTAAGGGCAAAAGCAGCGTCTGTGGTACTGAAAATTCTGGACTCGTGTAATAAACTTTGTCGTAGCATGACGATTTTGGTATCAAAAGACCAAGAATGGCTAGTACACTATGTACAAGCATTTTCGTCATATTCCAGTAACGATTTCACCTCGAAATCGTCATTTTCGTCCTGAACCCTTGGCTTCCATTTTGTGTACAGCAGCCATTTTGTGAGTTGCCCTCACATAGGCTTATAACTACAGCCAAATTCGATTCCAAAGGACACGTACACCTTAATTGACTTCTCTGTGACCTGGGCAAGCTGAAACCATTGCCCCAGGCCGAACCTGCCCGACCAGTTCCTTTCCCAGTGGCCGAGCGAGATAGCATCAAGGCACAACATGCCATAAACCTTTTCTTCGCACACACACCCTGTCTTATCTTACTCACACCTGTCTCTGCTCCCTTCTTTATGGCCTGTTCACGATGGGGATGGGCCGGATTTTTATTTTATGGGTTTCTGCAGCTTGTGTACGAAGGAATGTTGGGTTTTTGCATGTTTGCAAAAGCTAGAACTGCCCCTTTCTTTTTTTGTACTGAGTCATGTAACGCTAAAAACATATAAAAGGCCTCTGTCCTCTTTGTTCCAGAGACTACCTCATCCACTTGCTACGGCTTCTGGGTGACATGGCCTCACTATGTTAAGTTTAATAAAGATGTCTTTTCATATTTTCAGAGTCTGTGCCAAGTTCTTGTTATATTAGTAAGTTCTTCATATATTAAGTAAGTGGTGCATGCACAAACTTACACAGGCTGCAATAGCAAGCCTGTAGTTCCATTTTGCATGGCCTTTCATGAGTGGCATAATACATGCTTCAGCCCATGGGAGGCCTCTGGGGTACCTATGCCCTGGGTAGATGGGTACCATATACTAGGGACTGACAAGGGTACACCAGTATTGAATCTGGAGTGTACCTAAGTACATGACATAACAGTTTAAGAAGAAGGCAGATAGACAGGTTTCCTGATTAGCAGGATCACAATCAGACTAGTCAAAAACAGTATCACATTTAGCAAAAAGTGGGGGTAACCATAAGAAGCAGATCCTACTTTCCTACAAACATCATAGATGATATATTCTACATTTCAAGTGGGAAATCAAACATATCTTTTTTTGTTGCCCCATAATGTGGTTCTCTCTGATTCACACTGTAGAGTAGATGAAATGATACTATGTTGCTCCAGGGTAGAACTTTGTTGCCATTAACAGAACGGGAGGCCACCAACTTAACATACAAGGAAGACCTTTTGGACAATTCCCCCTATTCAGAACATTTAGAATGAGGAACTCACTGCAACATAATGACTGTTAGCCACTTTTTGATTACAAACGGACCAATTGTTATTTCTAAAGCATACTACGGTTTTCATGCAGCTAACCACGCCACCTTTTTTAGCCTCAGTGATCAATCAATCAATGAATCAGTCATTTGTTAAGCGCACTACATACCTGCGAGGGTCTCAAGGAGCTGGGGGGGGGGGCGCTACTGATCGAACAGCCAAGTCTTTAGTATCCTCCTGAAGGTCAGCAGGTCTTGGGTCTGTTGTAGGCTCAGCGGGAGGGTGTTCCATGTCATGGCGGCGAGGTGGGAGAAGGATCTCCCGCCGGTGGTTGTTCTTCGGATGCGCGGGTGGCGAATGAGAGGTCGGCGGAGCATAGCTGGCGGTTGGGGGTGTAGAAGGAGAGCCGTCTGTTGAGGTAGGCTGGGCCGGTCTTGTGGAGTGCCTTGTGTGCGTGGATGAGGAGCTTGAAGGATATCCTCTTGTTGACGGGGAACCAGTGCAGGTTTCTCAGGTGGGGGGTGAGGTGGCCGTGTCGTGGTACATCGAGGATCAGTTGTGCCGAGGCATTTTGGATGCGTTGTAGTTGATTGATGAGCTTGGTCGGGGCTCCTGCGTAGAGGGCGTTTCCGTAGTCGAGTCTGCTGCTGACGAGGGCCTGGGTGACTGTCTTTCTTGTATCTGTCGGGATCCATCTGTAGATCTTGCGGAGCATGCGGAGGGTGTTGAAGCAGGAGGAGGAGACGGCGTTGACTTGCTTGGTCATTGAGAGTGTTGAGTCGAGGATGATTCCCAGGTTGCGTGCGTGGTCGGTGGGGGTCGGGCTGCCCCCTGTGCCATTGGCCACCAGGAGTCGTCCCAGGCTGACGGGTTGGAGCCGAGGATGAGGACCTCTGTCTTGTTCAAGTTCAGCTTCAGACAGCTGATCTTCATCCAGTCGGCGACGGCCTTCATTCCTTCATGGAGGTTGGCTTTGGAGGTGATGGGGTCCTTGGTGAGGGAGATGATCAGTTGAGTGTCGTCGGTGTAGGAGATTATGTTGAGGTCATGCTGTCGGGCGACATGTGCGAGCGGGGCCATGTAAATGCTGAACAGTGTCGGGCTGAGGGAGGATCCTTGGGGTACGCCGCAGATGATCTCGGAGGCTTCGGAACGGAACGGGGGGAAGCGAATGCTCTGGGTTCTGCCGGAGAGGAAGGAGGTGGTCCATTCCAGTGCCTTGTCTCGGATCCCTGCGGCGTGGAGGCATGCACGTAGTGTGCGGTTGCAGACGGTGTTGAAGGCGGCGGAGAGGTCTAGGAGGATGAGTGCTGCAGTCTCCCCGTTGTCTAGCAGGGTCCTGATGTCGTCGGTGGCGTCGATGAGGGCGGTCTCGGTGCTGTAGTTTCTGCGGAACCCTGACTGGGAAGGGTCCAGGGTTCTGTTCTCTTCGAGGTATCGGGTTAGCTGTCTGTTAACGATTTTCTCGATGACCTTGGCCGAGAAGGGGAGCAGAGAGATGGGTCGGAAGTTCTTGAGGTCTCTTGGGTCTGCCTTGGGTTTTTTGAGTAGGGCGTTGATCTCTGCGTGTTTCTAGCTCTCTGGGAAGGTCGCGGTCTCAAGGGAGAGATTGATGACGTTGCGTGGGTGGGGTGCGATGGAGCTGCTTGCTTTGTTGAAGACGTGGTGCGGGAATGGGTCTGACGGAGAGCCGGAGTGGATTGTGCTCATGGTCTTGATGGTGTCATCGACGCTCAGGTTGGTCCAGGCTAGCAAGGGGATGAGGTCGATGGTGTGCGGAGGGTCTGTTGTGTTGCTGTTTGTTGGGGCTGTCTGGGTGTTGAAGCTGTCATGGATGTCTGCTTTCTTGCGGTGGAAGAAGGTGGCGAGGGAGTCGCACAGGGCTTGCGACGGCGGGATGTCATTGGTGTTGGAGCTGGGGTTGGAGAGTTCCTTCACGATGTTGAAGAGCTCTTTGCTGTCGTGTGCGTTGTTGTCGAGGCGGTGTTTGAGGGAGTTCTTCTTGGCAGCCATGATGAGGTGGTGGTGGTTGCGGACGGCGTCCTTGTGTGCTGCGTGGCTGTCCGGAGTTTGTTAACTGTGCCATTTCTTCTCTAGTTTCCAGCAGGCTTGCTTGGGATCTAGGAGTTCTGGGGTAAATAAATAAATAATTTCTCATAACTTATGACCATTCTACTGTGAATCTAGGTCAATAAAAGGATAAATGTTATGTTACGTTCTCCCAGTCTTTTGCCCTGTTTAGGTGATGGTTTAATGCTCATCTTCCTTTTTACCATTTACACTATGGGCACTGTGAAAATATTTCTTGGTGGTCTGGAATTAAACATTTTTAGGTCTCGCGACCTATCAATGCGCGCAAGCGCATTGAGCGGAGCGAGAATTCAAGTGCTCGAAATCCTCGTCAAACCAAGGGCTTCTTGCTGCGTTTTTCTTTAAGTTCACGTGAATCACGTGATTAAACAAGCACGCGCATCAGCCTCCCTCCCTCCTAATTGCATTTTTTTTTAACGGCCGCACAGCACATCAAAGGGCTTCGCCCAGCGTGCACTCTGCAGCTTCTCCTCCCCTAATTATTCATGGCTGGCCGGCCGTACTTTCAGTTTCCCGGCCGCCATGTATGAGTCCTTTTTCGCTTTTTCCAACCCTGACGCTACGAACATTTCAGACACCCATGCACGTTACACTCTCCAGAGTGATGACACCGGAGTTTACTATCGGAACGTTAGACCCGTGATTTCCACTTATGCGGTAAGATTGACAACTCGCTGGAATTTTCAGTAACGGACCCAGCTTTCATCGCTGTTCACGCATGCATGATGCCATGATGTTCCTTTGTGCGCTCGGGTATTGTAAACTCTTTGCCACTCCCTCCTGTCTTCAGCGCGACAACCGCTTTATCAACGTTGTGCAATAAAAAAAATGGTATTTGTTTACTTTCATTTAGGCGGCACAGGTATAGCAAACACTTTCCCGCTATAACTTTTAAATATGTCCGAGTTTGTTCCCCCTTCCCCCGTGCAGACACTTCCTCTATGCGCCATTGTTCTCCCTCCCTCTCCCATCTATTCCCTTCCTGTGGCTTTTTTTTCCCGACGCGGTTTTCACTTTATTGTTTCTTATTTTTATTGCAGCTACAAACAGTTCACATTCACTCAAGAAGCCTAGGTGCATGACGGTAAACTGCACAGTTATCTCTAAAACAGATCTCTCGAAAGCACTCAAAACCTGTTCTATGCTGGTTGCGGCTCACTATTTCTGTTTTTCCTCTCGTTTAAGGTTGGAAAGTCTTCTGAATGCTTGTCCTTTAGTACTGGGCCTGCCCACTGTAGCCTTGCTGTGTGTCCGTCAGACACTCTGCTGTTTTAATGGCCCATTTCCTCTCCAGGGCTTCTCCAGCGCTTCCCTCCCACTCTCTCACTCTCCCGCCCCCCACCCGACTTGTTTTCATTTCGCGGCAGATTTTCGTTTCACCGCTATTGCTGCCCTTGACTGACCCTCTTACATGCACTAGAGCTCTCTTGCTGTTCTATGCTGGTTGCGGCTCACTATTTCTGTTTTTCCTCTCGTTTAAGGTTGGAAAGTCTTCTGAATGCTTGTCCTTTAGTAATGGGCCTGCCCACCGTAGCCTTGCTGTGTGTCCGGCAGACACTCTGCTGTTTTAATGGCCCATTTCCTCACCAGGGCTTCTCTACCTGGGCGGCATTCACGCCTCTTTCCCAGAGAAGGAGCTCTGGGTTAAGAGCTGCTGTCTGGCACAGCCCCCGGATGGCAGACATCCCCTGAACTGCGGACTCTGTGTGCACTCTAACTTGCTTCTGAACCATCAGTTCAGATTGTACACACACACACACACGTGTGGCGTGGTTGCTGTATCCTCTGTGTGTGTTAGGCGCTTTACTTGTGGCACCAAGGTGTGGAGTGCTATCTCCACTTTGGAAAAGGCGCGCAGCTTATGGAAAGCGCTTCCCTTCTTCAACAAGCACTGGCGTTGCCAATAGGTCTCGCAGTAGGAAAGTTGGAGCTATTACAATTGCAAATAACAATGCCTTTTATTTTTGTTTTCATTTTAAAAACATAAAGGGCTTTGTCATTTACAAAACCAATAGCTCCAACTTTCCTACTGCGAGACCTATTGGCAACGCCAGTGCTTGTTTCTTTTTGTTTTCCATCTAACTCTACTTCTCGGAGTATGTACACAATTAAATCCCCAATAACACTGGTGTTATGTTAGATATACTTCTTTTCACATAATGCATGTTCTAAAAGATCTATATTATTATTAAACAAGGGCACAACCAAGGGGTTTCTTCCTTCCTAGTAATTTGACACCAAAATGTAATATTATTTGGAACTATTGTGTTGACAAAAAGTGTTTGTCTTTAGAACATAGTGTATGACTGTACTTGTGTATATATATGATTACAGCCTTGAAGAAGTCACTGTGTGACGAAACACGTGTCAGCATGTTTTCCTTGTTTTTAAATACATGCCACGGTCTACAACCGTCTGGCTTTTGTCTTCAATTTTAGAATCAATAATCATGTGAATAAGAGTAATTTCAAGCTTAACCCACAAAAACCAGAATTCCTTCTGATCTCGCCTCCCAAAAGTGACACCAGGATTAAGGAATGGATCAAGATGATTACTGCGCTAAATGGCTCCCCAATTATAGTAGAGTCAACTAAGTCTCTAGGAATCGTGCTAGACAAGGAGTTAAACATGCGTACCCACATCAACACAATGGCAAAAAATGCCTGTTTCCATCTGAGCTACCTTAGAAAGTTGAAGCCGTTGATTGACTCAGAGGACTAGAAAACGGCAGTCCAGGCGTTGGTCATTTCTAGGATTCAGTACAGTTGCTCCACTTTATCTGGTCTTTCTAATATTTAAACTGCTCCCTTAAACTTGTCTCAATGCGGCAGCAAGACTTATATCTGGATCCAAAAATGTTTATCACATCACTCCTCACCTGAAAGCTCTCAATTGGTTTGAAGCGAGAATACAGCAAAAAATTGCATGTATAACACACAATGCTATTCACCACTCAACTCCTCGTTACCTTGCCCAGAACATTACATTGTCTGGAGGTAGTAGATCCTCTGGGGGGGGGGGCGGGAGATTATTTACTGAAACCAGCTTTCTTCCAGAAGAAGAGGTTATATGATAGAGCGTTCACAAGAGCTGTTCCTAGGATTTGGAACTCACTCCCGCCGAATATCAGAAGGGTTACCCACGCTACTCAATTCAAGAAGGAGGCTAAGACCTTTATGAGGAGTAAATTCCTCCCATAACAATGGAGCGGAATGAGGTAAATTCATAGGTCTTACGTCAGGTTCCGTAATGAATTCATTGTCGTTCTGGTCTTCTACTGTACTTGTATTACAATACATCACCAATGTGTATTTCTAGTAATGCTCAGTATTGGTTTTGGTTTGTAAATAAGGGTTATGCCATTTGTACTATGGTTGTCTATTACTATCAAGTGTGTGTTATTGTAATTTGTAGAACATGCAATGGGGTTAAGTCTCATATTCCCGTAGTAGGTGTAAAAAAGAAGGAAAAAAAGGGATTTTATCTGAAAATGAGGCACAATCTAACTGTAAAGAACTCTGAAAATTATTTCTTTGGGTCGTGTTTGCACTATAAAAACACTGAATAAATAAATAATAAATAAATAAAACTTGAAACTGTTCCTTTTGACTGTTTTGGGGTTGTCCTTTGGTACTACGGTCCTTCATTTTCGCAAAGAAGTAATTGTTCCAATGTCTTTTGTGCATCCACGGTAGTAGGATACATTTGTACCAATACAGCACCTATTAGATACATCTTGATATTTTCTTACAGTTGTTGCACTTGACATGAGATGTGCGGTAGACAAAACCACTACTACCTGTTATAATGATTTTCTCTGATTGTGGTTCAATAACCCCATCGCCTAAAATATATCCTAGATATTTAAATTTACTAAAATCTGCTCTAGACTTCTTTACATTTATATGTAGATTGGCCCTTGTTAACTCATTCAAGACCATTGTTAAATGTTTTAAATGGTCTTTCTAAGTAGGACTAAAAATGACAATGTCATCCAGAAACGCAGATGAGTATTCTTGATGATCTTTTAAAACTAGGGGTCAGATGTATGACCGTTTTTTGCACTTGCAAAGGGGTTTTAGGCCCGTTTGTGACTGCATAAAATGTGTGGGCCATGTACAAACCCTATTTTGCGACTCGCAAGTAATTTGCGACTCACAAAATAGGGTTAGTGACTCGCTATTAGGAAAGGACGTTCCAAGGGCATCCCTTCCTAATAGCGACTCCAAAAACAATGTATGAATGTTTTGCAACCGCAATTGCATTAAAAAAACACTTTCAGTTTACCACTCTTCTCAGAAGGGAGGTAAAGCACTCGGAAACGGGAAGGGGTCCGCATGGCACCCCTTCCCCTTTGTGAATGCATGCGCAAATATTTTTTAAGGGCAGGCAGTGGTCCCAGGGACCACTGTCTGCCTTTCAAAATATAACACGGAAAAGTTAAATTTTTAGTTTTTTAAATGCATCACGTTTTCCTTTAAGGAAAACTGGCTTCATTTGAGAAAAAACCTACTTTATTTAAAAGCAGTCCAAGACATGGTGGTCTGCTGAGCCCAGCAGGCCACCATCCCTGGGAGTGCTAGCCATTCATAATGTGGTCGCAATTTTACGACAGCTCATTAAAATTCATGAGGCATGCAATTCGAGACCCCATTGGAAATAACAGTGTCTCAGACACTGTTGTACATTGGATTTTGTGACTCGCAAATTGAGACTCGCAATTTGTGAGTCGCAAATTCCAATGGTCATACATCTGGCCCTTGGTCCACCAGGCAGTGGAAGGTGGCTGGGGCCCCGTAGAGTCCAAAAGGAAGAACTGTAAATTGGTATAGCCCAAACGGAGTAGAGAAGGCTGTCTTCTCCAAATCTTCTTTTTTTTAATGGGACTTGCCAATAACCATTTGCAAGGTCGATAGTAGATATATACTTGGCATCCCCTAGTTTTTCGATCAAGTCGATTATTCTAGGAATTGGGTATGCATACAATTTAGATATACTATTAAAGGCTCTGAAATCTATACAAAACTGTAGACTTTTATCAGGTTTGGGGACAAGCGATATGGGAGAAGACCAATTGCTCTTAGAAGGTTCTATGACCTCCATCGCTAACATCTTCCCGATCTGTATAGCTAGTCTCCTGGCTGATGGAATTCTATAGGGTCTTAGTCTTATCACTTTCCCTTCTGGTGTTGAAATGGTATGCTCAGTGAGGGTAGTTTTCCCTGGTATATCTGAGAAAATAGAGGAAAAGGGTTGTAGTACTTTTATTAGTTCCTCTTATGGATCATTAGAGAGTTCCCCGTTTATGGGAGTTGTTTTAAGGTGGTATTGGGTTCCTTTGAGAATCTGGCCTGGTATATGATATTCACTAATGTAAGTGGGTATCTTGCACCAGTCCACACAACACTTATGGTGATTTAAGAGGTCTCAGACAATCTTAGAAAGCTCTCTAAGTGGTAGCTGTGGAGAGGAGCCTTCAGGCGTAGTCCAGAAGGAGTGTAAAGCAGCTTGTTTCACCAGAATGCAATTGTGTAGAATAGGTTAAGTGAAAAGAACCATACCAAGTATTTATACAAATATGTATTTATTATATCATACTCTCTAGTATGTTCCAATATCTCCAACACGGATATAAACACAATGCACACAATACTTTAGCAAAGAAATACACTAAATAGCATGAAATACACAGTGGACCCCAGGGGGGGACCAAACCATATACTAAGTAGTTAAGTACCATGACTCTGATCAAGACAGGTTCGAGAGGACGTAGAAGTACTGGGACCCCAAGGAACCACACAAGGTGATTAGATAGGGACCCCACGGAGAGCGTGTGCAGTATGGAAACACAACTGCGTGCTCCGTACAACTCTAAGTGCAAGTCGCGGTTGAATTTTCATAGATTAAGGACCGTTCCCAGGGAACCCTGAAGAAACCCTGTGGAAGACAGAAGGTTGGAGAGCCACCCCACCCATGGATACCCTAGTACCCATGTTACCTACAACATGGAAGCTGGATGTATACGTGTGAAGTGGTGTCGGGAACCGCCATCGCACCCAATGGAGGACTTCAGGAAAGTGCCGCTGTTGCCGAAGGAGAAAGTGTCCGGTAGAATTTAAAGGTTGAATCTAGAAGCGAGGTACCTGCAAGTAGAGGGGACAGAGTCTATATCACTCAGGAGTGACCAGGAGACTTGGAAGACAAATGCCCTCCAATGTCGGCTGTTGCAGGATGGATGACCAGGACCTTAATTTAACCCTGCAGCTGTGACGACCAGGCGACGCTGAGGAGGACCAGGAGCCATGCACGAGCTGTCACACGAAGGATGTCAAGTGCTGAGGGGTCAGTGTCCGGCGGGAGCACCAACAAGCCTCGTCAAATGCAACCAATGCAGTAATCAAAGAAGGAGCAAAATCGAGACCAGCAAGGTTCAGGGTACTCACAAACAGCAGGAGATCAGGGCAGGCCCCGAGCAGGCATGGGAGCCCAAAAGAAACAAGTGAGACCCTCAAGTGGACCCACAGGGTGGAGTCGCGAGAGGACGTCAAGCAGCTCACCAAAAGATGCAGGCCACGATGCACATGATGCAGTGTGACTGAAGATTCTGGTCACTGGAGGTTGAGATAGGGGCTACTTGGAGCGGCAGGCCTTGGGAGCTGTGGAAAACCACCACCTGTGTTGCAGAGTCTTTGGAGTCTGGAGGAGTGCAAGATCAGCAGATCGGTCGACTTATATGCAGTGCCTGCGAATGCAGGGGAGTGGCTCCTTCACTCAAAGGGAGGTTCCTTCAAGTGTCTTTGATGCCAAAAGGCCTTGGAAGGTTCCTATATGATGCACAGGTACAGACCATGCAGCAGACTGGAAGGGAGACGAAGTCGGGCCCAAACAAAGTCCAGAGTGGCCAGACGGTAGAAGTAGAAGTGGTTTCTGATCTGAATCTTATCCCACAATGAATCTAGCGACCTACACACAGGTAAGTCCTTAAGTACCCTAGGAAAAGGGTTGGGAAGATTCAGGGGACCCTCCTAGGGGAGGGATTCAACAGGGGGAAGGTTACTCTCATGTCCTTTGTCCAGTTTCGCGCCAAAGCGGGAGCCAACGGCTCCTAGAACTGGACTATGCATGGGGACACCAAGTGTGCCCCTCATGCGGACTTTCTGGCACTGGCATGCGCACCCACCCAGTCCAAATACACTAAATCCTGTCTGGAAGGTGGTCACACCTCCCTGTGACAGAATACCTATTTGTTCCACCTTCCTCTGCTTGAGCTTGGCTCAGCTGCAGGTGGGCAGAAATGTGTCTCTGGTCAACAGCAACCATTTTGTGCTGTCCAGGTCTAAAAGGTTGGCACCGGGAACACCGATATCCTAACAGAGGGCTCTTCCAGCGCTTCGAATCATACCGCCCACACCGTTTACAGTGTGGGAGGTATGATTCCGGTGTGAGGGTATGATTCCAACATGTTTGATACCAAACATGATGGGATTCGTTGCAGCCGTTTTCGAGATGGTAGTCGCGTAATTACGCGGTGCCCCTCTATTTAGTATCTGGGTTCCTCACTGACAACCCGGAAGAATGGACTCCGTAGGCTGCAGGGGTGTTCTGCTCATGCATGGACACCCTCTTACTTCGAACTAAGCACCCTGCCTTCAGAATCTCAAAGGCCTGCTGTAGGGGTGACTTATATGTTTTAAGTGCAGTGACCCGGTGGACGCTGGCAGGCAAGGTGTGAGGACAGTGCGGACAACGGTCAATGGTCAATGGATCCCAAACCCATTCCCACCATGAGTCTGAGCCAGGTTAAGGTGAGCAGACTTTTGAGAGCCCTCATGGACTGACATTGACAGCGGCATCAGCAGAGCACAGCACAGAAGAAGCAGAGCTGTGAGTCTGCGTAGAGGAAAACAGAGGTGAGCGGTGAAAGCCTAGCCTAAGGCCCGGCACCCAGAATACAGCATACAGAAACCAGTAACACAAGAAATGTGCGGTGAGAAGGAGGGATGAAGAGGGATAAAGAGGGGGCGAAAGGTGAGAGCCTGAGTTAAAGACGGAAGCTGAGCTGAGCTGAGGAGAGCGGTTATTCCCCTCAATCGTGCTTTGTACCCTGCTTCCTCAGCATCTAACCCCGAGCACCCATTTCCCAACACCCTTTAGCCAGCGACACCCAGCAAAGGATCTCAATACTAACAACCTAGTGACAAAAGAAAAGAAGTGAGAGGCAAAGAGACACTGCCAGTAGCTGTATAAGACTGTACAAGATGTACAGTTTTTCTTATGCCACACAATGAGTTCCGGTCATCAGCGTGGGACATTGCCACAACCCCAATTAAAATGACGGAAAAAGAATGAGGGGAGTTTAGAAATTGGGGATGATCTTCTGCTCGGTCAGAGCAGCCTAAAGGAGACACACCTCGAGACCTAGCCAACTTAGCAGTATTTTCTTCAAATACAAATTCTCCTGCAGACGTTCGATACCCTGGAGTCCGTAATAGGCCCAGCAGTAGCCAACCATCTATCACAGGATTCTTCAAGCAGCAAAATCCGCAAACAAGGCTAATGATAATGGAACATTGTCAGCATCCATTTGCGCTAATGGGAATCAAACATCTGAGACTAACACAGTGGTCTCGCACGGCTTAGGCCCCGGCTCAGGGCATATGTTGTATAATGCCCTACTTTTCTCAGAGTCAGAGACAAAGAAAGCCAGTAGTGATTTTCAATCAGTAATCAACAACACTGGGATCTGTCAGTCTGCAGATATAGTGAAAATCTCAACAACAACACACAATCTATTCGCCCAATTCAGGTAAAAGCTCAAGTTCATGCTTCCATGGCTTCTATGGCTTCTACGTCTTCTACTGCAATATCCGATGGGCGCGAAGACACAATTATGCTAATACCACAAGGTCTTAGACAAAGCGAGACTAACTCCGTAATCAATATATCCTCTGGTCCGGACCAAAACTCAAGTGACGAGGTCTTTATGTCCTCCCTCACTATACCTAAGTCAGAAACTACCAGGGGCTGCCAAACCTTGATACCAGAGGCATCTTCCAGCCCAAATGGCACTAAAAGGTTATTTAATATCGACTTATCAAGTTTAATTTTGGAAAATAGTATCATTAATAATGACAACAAGTCAACCCTGGTCCCAGGCAAAGTCACAGTTGAGAATGTGCCTATTTTAAACGACCAAAGCAAACTCGCGCAAGCCGATTCTTTGATGAATCCGCTTAGTTCAGCCGACCTATCATTGCTAGCCAAATATGCTCACCAGCGCTCTTAATTTTCACTTGGATAACCTGAACATTCAAGTGGATTTATTAAACACATTGGCTCTCTACGTAGCTGGAATAGATACTAAACTGCTTCACCTATCAAACCTGGTAGCCAAAGTACAATCAGATAAAGACGAACAATTGTTAACATGTACCTGTGCGCAACTAATTGATAAAATCTCAGAGTTACTGACCGTTGTGAGATACATGGTGAAAGAGGTAAAGGTGATGTCAGACAGAATTGTACAAAACAAAACAGTCTTGACCGAACATAACCATGGTTCCCTTTCGGTTACAAAAGCCTCAACTACAGGATCCTCAGACAAAATTGGGAACTCACAGGCAAAAATTGTGATAAGACGAAACTCAAGAACAAAAAATAAATATAGCTCTAATAAAAGTAAATCTCAGCAACAAAATATAGCTCCATCAAAAAGAAATGTTGCAGCAAGGGAAAACCAATCCCTAAATGATGAGACCAAATCAAATACGCCACAGAAATCCCACGATTTGATTAATTGAAGGAAACAAATCCATGGATCAAACATCAGTAGACGAAGTTAATGCCCTACAAATTACCTCAAAGCAGGCACCAATTCTTAATATAAATACAGATGGTCTAACCAAACGGGCAAGAAAAAGACCAAGGAAAGCTCACAATAAATAAAAAAACTTTAAAAAATCCACAATCAACATCTCGCAAACTGAGCCCATTATGAAAGAAATGTATCCAATCTTTAGACCCTTGGAATCCTGCCGGAGCAAAACTATAGCTGACCTAACTGGTCAGGCCCCATTATGACCACCTTCTGAAGTGTTCCACGACAGCATATGGTCTCAAATTACTGCAACATACTATAGCTGGCCTAACGGGTCAGGCCCCATTATGACCACCTTCTGAAGTGTTCCACGACAGCATATGGTCTAAAATTACTGCAACATCCAATTCACAAGTGAGTGGACAAGACCAGGCCCATAGAGAAATTGATCAACAATGTGAAGAGCAAAATGCTGTTATACGGAAAACTGCTAACAATGTCGCCTTTCCAGAAAATAGCGCAACTAACATCAAGCATACAGTATCCTCCGAACAAATCATAGTGGATGATACCGTGCCAGGTAAAGGGGTTATTCCAGACATGCAGCTGTCATCAGAGAAAAATGGTAATATAAAAAAAGAGAAATAAAAGATGAATGAATTATCACATACAGCTATGAAACTAGCATCTGTCCATGGTATACCACAAGAGGTCCACATGATATCCTGAACCACGGTAACGTTTTGAAACTACTGAACGCAATTCCTGAGTTCAAAGATTTAACATCTAGGGCTAGATGTAGGTAATTTGGATTTACCGATTCATAAATACCGAATTTTACCGATTCTGTATTTATGAATCGGTAAATCCAATGTATGTAAAAATTCGGTAAAAAATACCGAATCGGTAGGATTCGGTATTTATCAAATCGGTATTTACCGATTCGGTAATTGCCATTGATTGCTATGGGCCTTGAGGCCCAAAGGAATCAATGTCAATTACCGAATCGGTAAATACCGATTCGGTAAAATTACCGAATTGTCAAGGGGGACAGGGTGTCACTTTGACACCCTGTTGCACCCCTGTCATATAGCTACTGTATATCTTTATAATGCGTTAAGTTAACATAGGCTCATTACATGTTTAAACGCCATTTTTCCTTTTGCTGCTTCTGCACACGACACTTAATTGTTGATTTAGCTTTCAACCTAGTAGTTCGTTGTGGTTTACATGAGAATAATATGTTATTACTCTGATATCAGCTTTGCTTAATAAACTATGTCTGTACAGAGAGTGCTGAAGCTTCAGGAATAACACGATACAGAATTGTTATGAGGTCTGATCTTCGCGCCTTCATAGACATAACATAAGTGCAGCTTCTGCCAACTTTGGGCTTTAGGCGGGTTTTATATTGCTTTGCTTGAAGCACACAAACACACTTGATGCTGTTCGCATGCAGAGAGAGCTGGTGTATGCTGATGTGATCTCATCATTCTAGGATCCTGAGGTATGGGCCCGCCCTGCTAAAACCCAAAGAGACCTTGTTAGCTATTAATATAATATGTGAGTTAGGGAGGGTGAGAAATAAGTGTTGTTAACACTTATTCATTACAGCATGGTAACATGCTGTCACCATTTGCTTTCTATGGACTAGTAACTATGCTGATAACTTTGCTTCTGATAATATGTTTCCTTGTATTATCTAAGATACTGCACCTGAGAAAACGGCATTAGTAAATAAATATTTCAAATGTGCACGTTTCCTCATTTACTCCACGTTCTGGTTTGAAATGATTGTATAACGAAAGAGTGCTCATGTGTTCCACGTAACCTGAGGTATCGTAAGTTCATGTTCTGGTTTGTCTAAACATTGGGAGTTTGTTATGACCAATGAGACACTGTAGCTAGCTCGGTAAGCGGTTTGTTGGGTACTAAGGTGAGTTTTGGGTCACCCTAATTCGCTGAGGTTCCAATCCTCTGTGCACAGTTCTGTGGGAGAACAGAAACCCTGCTACATGGCGCCCATACGTTGGTGGTCTTATATCATGACACTCGAGTAGTATATCGTTCAAACCTTAACCCCTTCACTGTCGTTTCCGGAAAACGGTGGTGTCGGAGAAACCTACCTATTTTTTTAAATAGGTCTTTTCAAGCTTGAATCTATCTAAAACGGTTTCTTTGAATTACTACCCAGTTGTGCTACAAAGTTTCCTTTGTTTTTCAGTAATTCCGGTGTAATCATGGCGCAGGCTGTGGCCATCCCGCAGCATAGTCGCATTGCGGTGCGCAACCATGTACAGGCTTTCCAAGTCCCGTTAGATGGCTTGGCTGTGATTTTAGTGGTGTGTGCAGATCCGGCGTACCCTTTCGAACTGTTTTATTCGTGGGTAGCGTTTCCGGGAGTGGACGGAAATTCTGGTGTGTTCCACACCTACACACCCTCCCTTGTACCGGCTGAGTATACACCGTACAGGGCACTGGAAATACCTATTGATCATTGGCAGCATCGCGTTTGGTTTGATGGCGCCCTACCCCACTCTTTGTCCGCTGCGAGGTTGGGTCCATTGTCCATTCCAGGCACAAATTGGCCTGCATTGGGTGGATTCACCCCGCACCCGAATCACGGCGCTTGTCCCTTAGCGGATATTCGCAGACTACATGTTGTCTCGATTGCCGTGATTCGTGCATTAGTGCAATACATAGGTCGTCATCTCCCGGGAGGTCCCCCAGGGGGTCCGGCCGTTCAAACGGAACATGGCGGTTTAAGGCTCAATCCGGTTATGGTCAATTCGGTTTTTGGTAAGCGACCCGATGATAAAGATGAATTCCCTTTCTGGCTTGCCGAGAAATTTGACCAACTGGAGGCTGTGTTTCCGAATTCTACTCCTGCTGATAAACATAGAATGTTGACGATTACTTTGCCTAAGGATTTAACTCCTGAACTCGTTGACTGTGAAGGTTGGGGGAAAACTTTTGCGGCCATTTATACAAGGTGTTTCGGCACCCCGTCTATGTCCGTACTGCCTACGATCGTTAAGCGTGTTCAGGATGATCACGGACCGGAAGCAGCGGTTGAATTGGGTATGCGCCTGTGTGGTTCTTTTGAGATTGTTAGCGATCTCATCCTCTCCAATATAAAGGGAGATGCGGTGAACTTTCAGGTGTTGAATGCTTTGGCTGCTCTACCCGATGCCGAAAAACCCCGACAGTTAGCGAAGATTGCTGTGGCCACATATAAAACTATAGGTCGCACAAGTAAAGGTCTGAAATATTTTCCTATCAAGGAGAAAAAACAACCACAAGGGCAGCCTGCTACAGCAGATGTCCAGCCCAAGTCCAAAAAACAAAATTGGCCTAAAAATCAGAAACAGGGGAAGCAACAACAGCAGACTCAGGATTCTTATCCTGCGCCACAAGTTCCTGCGCCGACAGAGAGAGTTTATGTTTTGCGTGATCGCGCGATGATTAAATCACCTGATCGATTTCAGGTTTCTGATCAACGCTCTCCTCGTTCCTTTCAGGACTCATCAGCCCCAAAGACCGGTGGAGGAGGAGGCGGAAGGGGACGTGGTGGCCAACAAGGACGTGGCCAGCCCCGCCAGACAGAAGGCGCAGGGAAGCAGGAGGATTCTACGCCAAAGAGACCGCAGTTTGCGAAAAAGAAAGTCGCAGCCTTAACAGCGCATCGATATGCCACAGATAGTGAGAACGCGGCTTCGGAATCTGACGTGGGCTCTGACCTTGCTGGACAGCGCGGCGGAGATTACCATAGGGAGAGAGGCCCTGCGTCCACTACTGAGGGTGACAGCGACTGATGTTTACGTTGTGATAGAAACAGCCGATACGAGACTTGCTCCCCCTGAAAGACTTTATGAAATTGTCCTGTTAATTGAAGGTGACATACAGCGTACCATCAAAGGGGTATTTTGGGAAAATCTTTCTTCTACGTATGATATTTTGCTTTCGGAGGCTGACTGGCCCCCACCTTTTGTGCTCGCCGCGCCGCGAGGGGAGGAGTTAATCCTGCCCAGTTTCGCGAACACTGTCTCGAAAGAGCATGCGCAGCATTTTGCAGAAGAGTGGGCTCGGGCTCTCGCACCGGCTCTGTACCGTAACCAATGTGGTTGGGATAAATTGTCCCCTTGCCACGAAATTCCATTGCGGTCTCAGCCGCAGCCTCAACCTCAATATCCCATTCGGCGTGAGGCCAAGGCTTCCGTTGCGGAAATCCTTGAACAATTGGAATATCAGGGAGTTATTGAAACGTGTGTGTCACCGATGAATAATCCTCTTTTTACTGTGACCAAGCCTGATGGATCGTATCGTTTGGTATTGGATTACCGGCATTTGAACTCGCATTGCCGTAACTGTGCAGTACAGAATACTCACGGCTCTGCCCTAGTGGATAGTCTAGTGCGTAAGCGTTTTAAAACAACGCTTGACATATCCAACGGTTTCTATGCCCACAGATTGGACAGCTTTAGCTCCCAATGGACCAATTTTACATGCGCTGGAGTCCAAAAACAATTCCGGCGTCTCCCAATGGGCTATAAGAATAGTCCTGGTATATTTACCGCACGCATAGTCTCTCTTTTGGAGAGAATCGACCCAGATGCTTGTTCGTATGTGGATGACATATATCTCACAGACGACGAAATTTGGGAGCATCTGTGTCGTGTAAATTCGATTATTTGTAACTTTGCAGATATGGGTTACAAATTTAACTTTGCAAAATCGCACATTTCTGAGTACACGGTGTTGTTCCTGGGCTATGAGCTCAACAATGAAGGTAGAGGTTTGGCTCCTCACTTCTTGGAGAAATGCGCACAGTTGCGCGCTCCTACAACACTGAAAAAATGACAGTCTTTACTGGGCTTTTTAAATTTCGGGAGAACATACATTCCGGAATATGCCCAGCGTATCAAGCCTTTGTATGCTTTGATACAACCAACTTTTTGCAAATCATGCTGGCTGCCTGAGCACTCAGCCATCTTGCAGTCTTTGCAGGCTGATCTGCTCGCTTCTAAGTTCTTACTGACTCGTGATAACCATACCAACCTGGTGATAAGAATAATACCGGGGACAGTGGGTTTCACGTACCTCACTTTTAATGAAGGAGACACAGTACCTATTGCTTACAAGTCACACTTGTACACTTCGGCTGAGATGTGGTTTCCCACTGTGGAAAAGGTTTTAACAGCTGTGCAGATGGCGATTCTTAAGGAACGAGCTCTGTCACAGGGGAAACGCATGTTGGTTGTTACACCCTGTCCTCATTTGGAGGCGGTTACGAAAGCCAGTGTACCAAATTCAAAAGCTTTGCACCTTCGGTGGATTCAGTGGGCTGCGTCCTTGACGTCCGCGGATGTCACGTTTATTTTTGACGCCTCATTACGGTCGCAAGAGTACTTGCAGTATGAATTCGTTCATCCTGCTCCTCTAACTATGCGACCTTTGGAGGACTTCCATTGCCTCATTTACACTGATGGTTTGGCGCAGGTTGCGCATGGCTCAAAACATGCCTACTTTTCCGCTTGCGCCATTGTGGTCGGTGCCATGTTGAATGATGAGTTCATAACCAGAGAAGTGCACTCGCTGCCTCTGGGAGATTGCACCGCACAATTGGCAGAGCTTCGTGCTCTCTTACTAGCGTTGGAGTACGCTGATCCTAGTGTTACTACTCTTATTGTGAGTGATTCTTACTACTGTGTCCAGTCTTACATGAAAACTTGTTCTTTTGGATTCAGAATGACTTTCGTGATTCCAAGGGTAGCACAATAAAACACAAGATGATCTGGGTTCGAGTGGCGGAGCTTAAGGCTACGTTGCCGCTCGTTTTTGTAATTCATACTCTTGGCCACCAGCGTGTTGGAGTCCACGCTGTCGGTAACTCGCTTGCTGATGAAGCGGCGAAATCAGCGGTGTCTACATACTTAGTTGCAGCAGTTACACGGTCCAAAAGTAAGATTGATAGTGACATCTTGGCGGCTGTTGCTGCCACTGAGAAGGGAGGTAAACATCCTCCGGGGTTCCCTTCGAAGTACACATAGCACTTAAGTCCCGAAAAGGTTCCTTTTGTGAAAATTCCTGATGTTGGAGAACGTTTGATTCCCAACTCGGATCGCAGGGCTGACTTGGTTACAGCGGCTCATGAAGGTGTGGCGTCTGCGCATGCGGGCGTCTCGGCCACTGTAACTCAATTACAACAACGTTTCTGGTGGCGGGGACTGTACAAACAGACGCGTGATTATGTCCTTCTTTGTGACATTTGCCAGCAGATTAAGCCTTCGACTGCTGCGCGTCCGCCACAGACACGTTGTACATTTCTAATAAACCACTAGGTTGTGTTTATTTGGATCACTGCGGTCCTTTTAGCAGTTGATTCATGCACACGCTTTTTGTGGGTCTGGCCCCATCGCAGCGCTGATTTACGGACTGTCATTAGAGATTTGCGCATCTTTGTAGGGATTTTTGCCTGTGGTACCTTCCATTCGGATCAGGGTCCGGCTTTCGCCTCTAAGGCGTATAAGGATGCCATTTTCGATGGGGGTCCAAGTCAAGTTTTCGTCTCCCTACAGACCTGAGGGTAATAGTGTAGTGGAGCGAATGAACCGTGATTTAAAGCAATCTTTGACAGCTCGAGTTATAGGCACTGGCAGAAACTGGCTAGCCCACCTCTATGGCGTGCAGCGTGCTCTTAATAATCTCCCTAGACGGTCTCTGGGTGGGCGGACCCCATACGAAATGCTCTTTGGCATCAAGATGTACGTCCCTGACCTTGACGGTCTAGACTGCGTGGCTCGCGCCACAACCTTTGACGTAGATGAACATTGTGATGTTTTACAGGATCTACAAAAGACCAGAGACAGTCTTGCAAAGGAACATTTGCCCTCCACGTCGGATATCGCGTTGCAGATCCCGGTAGTCGGCTGGCTACCCCAAGTTGGAGAACTGGTTTGAGAGAAGATCGATAAAAAGAAAGAATTTGGTCCTTCCTATCGAGCTCCGGTTCCAGTACTTGGAGTGAAGGGCACAAGAACAGTAATTTTACCACCACTTCCTGGTCGTAAGGAAAACAGGTTTATCTCAATTGACAATGTCAAGATACGCAGAGTGGCCGATTCTTCTTAGCATGACACCGGCTGTTTCCTGTCCTTCCATTGTGAGAAATTCAGTTTTGCCCACTGCTTCTAATCATGAAATTGAAGTGGCAATCGAGTTGCCTGCTATTTCCAGTCCTTTATTAAGTACTTTGCCCGGTACAGACCTTGCTGAAATAGACTATACTTACCCCACTGACTTGTCCATGCCTGACCTGCAAGCCCGTTTGGCCACAGAATCCAGATTTTCATTTGACACTGTTTCCAATGCCTCGAAGAAACCCTCACGTTTTGCAGTTTATGCCAGCTTATTTAAAAAACATTTTTTAATTCCACCTTGGACATATGTTTGGCTGGTGCTTTTTTCCATTTACCTTTTTATGTCAATTGGGTTTATTTTTTATTTTTTTCGAATTATGAATGGACACTATGTCGAGGAAAGAACATGCATTCGACATCTAAATGGAACTTTGGCCCCCCTTTCCTCATCGCATTCTGCACACAGATTGAAAAGAGACTTGACATTTGTTAACATCACTGCTTGGCCTGTCCTTGATGGGATAGTGTGGGATGCCGTTAGGTTTCAAATTCATGGCCCTACCGCGGTTGTTAATGTCCCTAATGTGCTTAGAGTTAACATGGGGGATGTAGTGAAACAAAACATACGTTCTGATGATTGGGATGTTCAGGCCGTAGAGTCTTTGTTTTCTGATTTGAAATACTATGCTGCCTTTGATGCTGAAGATTTATACTTAGAAGCTGCTAATTATGGTGATTTGTTTTGCTTTCAACATTGTGGCAATCACTTCGTACATAAAACAACTTCTAGAAGGAATTCTGTAAATTATACACAATGGGAGCATTGCCCAGCTCCTAAACAAGGCAGTTCAAGTACTTTTTTAAAGAAGTACACTTATTTCACTGACTTCAATCAGTCTAATCCCGAGTCCTTTTATTTCAAAATGACACAGAAGCCTATGTCCATGGTTAGACTTACCGATACCAAATTATTGTACTCGAAGTCCTTTATTGATCAGCTGGCTATTGGCGGCTATGAATTATGGAAGGAAACTATTGACTTAAAATCTGTTTGAGGTTCTAAAAGCTGGCAGATACAAGGCACTGAGGCTTTGCACCGTGCTTGTCTCATCCCGAATCATATGTTGTTTTTGAATTTTTCTATTTCACAGACAACATGCTTTGGATTGGCTACTTCTAAAAAATTGAATACTCCGACCATACTCAGTTTTCGATTAGGGACTTGCAAACACTATTGCTGAATTGTCTGCAGTTAAATTACATCTTGCTAGGCTGAATGATGATGTAGATTTAAATGATTTCATAAAAGGCCCGGCTAGTGGTAGATCAAAAAGATGGATATATGCTGTTTACAATGAAATCTGGAAGACATCACAGATTGAGGCAGCGACACGCCTTAGAGCTATAGATCAAGCCAATCTAGAAAAAGTGCTTGCTGTGGTAGATAATAGTATTAACATGCTTTCTTCCCGCATTTACACTTTAGATAATATTGTGTCTTCTGTAGTGGATATTGTGCATGATGAAGTGTCTGTGTTGTACCATGGTCAGAATCAATTACGTTCTATCATGCAATTTGCATGGACCCTTCAAACGCTTAAATCTGGCAAGGTGCCATGGACCTACATGAATGTTTCTTCTCTCTTTGCCCCCTTTAATTTGACTGACAAGCAGCGCTTGCTTTCCATGCGAGATGCTTCATTTTCTATGTTACATAAGAGACTGGAGTCCTTGCCTTTTTCTGTGGCAGAGGCCAACGCTGCAACGTGGCTTATCCACGGTTTGATAACATTACCTTTTGCTTTGTATAAGTTTACAAATTGTATGAGATATGTTGCCATAGGTCGCTATGAGCCCTTAGGTAGTGCGTTTCTCCATGAAGTCTGGTCCCTCCCTTTCACTTATAGATGTTTGAAAGACGGACAGAAGGTTTATCTGAATGGGGAGGAGTGTACAGAAACACCAGACCATTCGCTAATGTGTAGGCATATACAATTGCACGGTTCTTGTAACCAAGACCGGCCAAACTTAGCCTGTGTTTTAAAAGGGACTCCAGTTCCTGCAATCACCCCGACTTTTACCTTGCTGGGAAACGGGAGTTATTTACTTTTAAATGATGAAGATTGTTGCGGGTTAATTAGAGGTGTAGCTTATGTGGTCACCGTAACTGAACGTGTAGTTTGCTGCAGAAATGTTCTGTACCCACCCACGCATGAAAATAGGGATGTTTCCATCTGGCCACGCATCCCAACCTTGAAAGCAGAGTTCAGCGGCATGAGCAGAATAAGGGCTCTATTGTCCCAGAAAGAAGTGGCCTTGAGTTCGGCTAGGGAAACTTTCGTTCTTCACATAGCTAATACCCGTACTGAGGTTCAGGCCCTTTTAAATACTGATTTACCGTTGCATTTCAGCGAGATGGTACATTCTATCTTTAACGCGTCCTCCACAACTGGGCTGGCACATTTTTTAAAATCTGTTAGCAGTGGTCTTGTAACTTCATTTGAAAAGATCTTTGGAGTCATCCCTGCTTTCTTCCATTCCATTTTTTCAAGTTTGTTTGGTGAATTCCCGGTTATACTGGCACTAGCGGCAGCCGTTCTAGTGGTTGTTTGCTTCCTTAAATATGGATGCCCCACATGTGGAAGGAGCCGCCCAGCCCCTCCTGGCGCTGTTTCGCAACCGGATGCTTGAATATTATGGCACGCTGCCGCTTGCGATTTTAAGCACGGCATATGGATTATCGTTTCGATTTTCCTACTTCACCTGTGCCCAGCCTGTGTTTCATTGCCTAAGCTGTGATTTTGACTGGGCCCTTGATTTGTGTCTCTGCGGACCGGTTTCTCCTGAAGTCGACTTTAATCAGCTGATGAGTCCCATCGTTACTCACGAGTTGGTTTGTACTGGCGACAGGATTATGGCCTGAGCAGCGATGCATGGACTAATGGGTCCTTGGAACATTCTTACAGCAGCGCAAGATTTCTTGGCACTGAGCTTTCTTGAAAACCCACCGAGTTGTCCTCTGATGGTAATAGAGGCTCCGGTACTGGGAGAACACGTTTGTTCTTTTCCTCTTTTGAATTGGATGGCTGAACTGTTTTCGGATGAAGACGGTGATTTCCTGTTGGAGGCTGTTGCTGCATATTTTGCATATTCGGTCTTGCCTTGATGACCCTTATTGGTTTATGATGATGCCCCAATTATTTTGCATTTTTTCACCTCCCAGTCCTATTGGCTTGAGTGCTGTTGAATTCTGAAATTGACATTTTTTGAATTTTGATTTGATTACTGTAGTTTTTTATAATCATAAGGTTGTTCATAGTTCTTGAACTCTGCTTTCATGAAGTTGCCCTTATCTTATCTTATCTTATCCGTCCTCGGATCATGGGGGGGTGTCATATAGCTACTGTACATCTTTATAATGCGTTAAGTTAGCATAGGCTCATTACATGTTTAAACGCCATTTTTCCTTTTGCTGCTTCTGCACACGACACTTAATTGTTGATTTAGCTTTCAACCTAGTAGTTCGTTGTGGTTTATATGAGAATAATATGTTATTACTCTGATATCAGCTTTGCTTAATAAACTATGTCTGTACAGAGAGTGCTGAAGCTTCAGGAATAACACGATACAGAATTGTTATGAGGTCTGATCTTCGCGCCTTCATAGACATAACATAAGTGCAGCTTCTGCCAACTTAGGGCTTTAGGCGGGTTTTATATTGCTTTGCTTGAAGCACACAAACACACTTGATGCTGTTCGCATGCAGAGAGAGCTGGTGTATGCTGATGTGATCTCATCATTCTAGGATCCTGAGGTATGGGCCCGCCCTGCTAAAACCCAAAGAGACCTTCTTAGCTATTAATATAATATGTGAGTTAGGGAGGGTGAGAAATACGTGTTGTTAACCCTTATTCATTACAGCATGGTAACATGCTGTCACCATTTGCTTTCTATGGACTAGTAACTATGCTGATAACTTTGCTTCTGATAATATGTTTCCTTGTATTATCTAAGATACTGCGCCTGAGAAAACGGCATTAGTAAATAAATATTTCAAATGTGCACGTTTCCTCATTTACTCCACGTTCTGGTTTGAAATGATTGTATAACGAAAGAGTGCTCATGTGTTCCACGTAACCTGAGGTATCGTAAGTTCATGTTCTGGTTTGTCTAAACATTGGGAGTTTGTTATGACCAATGAGACACTGTAGCTAGCTCGGTAAGGGGTTTGTTGGGTACTAAGGTGAGTTTTGGGTCACCCTAATTCGCTGAGGTTCCAATCCTCTGTGCACAGTTCTGTGGGAGAACAGAAACCCTGCTACACCCCTGATTGTGGCTTGTGTGCCATGTGGCACACATACATGCCCTTAGGGCATGTATGTGTGCCACATGGCACAGGTGTACATGCACAGATGTGTATACATGAATTTGTTATTTACCATGAAATAGCATTTCATGGTAAATAAAGAATTCTTAAGGGCCTGTTTTCAGTGCCACCTACATCTAGATTTACCGATTCGGTAAATTTACCGATTCTGTATTTTACCGAATCGGTAAATTTAAGGCCCCCAGCTAAAACACCAAATACCAGTCGGTAACGGCCGAAATTCGGTATTTTCTGCCATTACCGACCGGTATTTGGTTACCTACATCGGGCCCTTAGTGACTTAGATTCAGTTGAGTTCAAGCAAGATCATAACAATCTCAACAAAGAGATAACTCTTACAACTTGGCTTCGAGAAGACATAATTAGTAACATCTTAGCAAATAAAACTCAATTTGAGAAATGGGGTATTAAAATATGAAATCAATATCCTACTCTGCTGATCCCGACGCTAACATCTAATAGTCCAGTTTTAAGGGATCATGCTACTAATTCAAGATTAAGAGGACATTCGAGGGTTTTGAAAGGAGCCTCAGGGCCTTTGACAAAACTAGAACTGTCATCCGGGATCAAGATTAAGTGCTGTAAATTAGGCACTCGTGCATGTGAAGAGCTAAAGAAAAGACACAGCTCTTATTGGTCCCTGGAGTTGGCTCCCTAAAATACTAACAAAAGGGAGTGTTGACATGCATGAATGATGCCCAAAGAGCTCTAATAAAGTCTTAAAACCCTTTAATATTTGTTCATGGAACACAAATGGTCTGAAAACGTTAATAGAGGATCCCGACACAGTAAGCTTCCTCAGGGATTTCGATGTTTTAATGTTCCAGGAAACATGGAACATGGAAAAGGAACCCCTTATTGGCTACTATGAGTATTTGAACGTTGCTCTTCGTAAGGCTGCCTTTGGTCGTGTCAGTGGAGGTCTATCCATCTACGTTTCCTTGACTCTGGACGTCAAACATTTTGAGATTGACTTTCAATTGGCATGGCTTTTATGTATCAAACTAGCTCTTAAACAACCCATCCCATAATACTCCTAAACGTCTACTTAAGTCCAAAAAACTCTGATAAAGCTTCTCAATTCACTACCTTATGGGAAATAGTCATAGTGCTGTATCACAACCACCTAGACGCAACGATAATCATCTCAGGAGATTTTAATATGCATTTCCTTAATCGAAACTGCGTCAACAAACCAACGAAAGTACTGTCACAGATGTGCGGTTCTCAGCTTAAAAAATATAACCTAGTGCTATTACAGGATGATGGTCAAATACCCAGATTTTAAAAAACAGGCCATTACTCCGTCATTGATTATTCCATCAACTCAGCGGGGCTGACATACTCCCTTCACAAATATCAAGTAATACCCAGGATAGAAAGTGACCACAATCCACAATTAATTTCCTTGGCTCTATCACTCGATCATTTACCGGAAGCAAGATCAATGAAAATTGTACCAACAGCCTTTAGCCTCGAAAGGCTAGTATGGAACCCGAGAAACCAAAAGGAAATATTGGATTTTCTAGAACTCTTAATCACCAAAGTTCTGGAGGAAAAAAAAGAAGGGAAGTCCATGGTTGATATTTGGCCTTGTTTGCGTACTACACTTTTGTATCGTTTTCCCCCATCTATAACATCAAAAGGCTCCATCATGACAAATAAAAAATCAGGATGGTATACTAATCGGGTGCTTCACCTAAAAAAAGAGCTTAATAAAGCTATCAGGGCGACTTTCAGAAAACCAAATGGAGCATTAAAAAGTTTGGAAATTCATAAATTTAAAAAGTGCAGAAAACAATATAAAAACAAAATATGGAAAGCCAAACAATCCTATTATGAGGGATTATGGACTAAACTACATTTCTCATGTAAAACTCAAAATCCAAAACTATTCTGGGACGTAATTAACAATCTTGAAAATGGTAGTAAAAGAGGGAATAGCGCTAATATCAATGAATCTTGCTGGGCAATTTTCAATTATAATCTTTAAGTTGCACCCTCGGACTCACAGTCTGACTCCAATATTGCTTGCCAGAAGACAAACATATCAAGCAAAGAATAAGGCAGAAAATATGTTACAGTCCAGCATATTTTCCAAGCAGAGCTACAAGCTGAGGAGTTAGGGCCTAAGGAGCAAGTCCCGCACATTGCCCAAGCTGGGCCACAAGTAAAGGAGATATGGTCTGTAGAGCAAGTTAAAAAGGAAATAAGCAGGATCAGATCGAATTGAGCGCCCGGCCCTAACGGGATTCCAAATTCAATTTTTAAAACAAATCTTAAGCACTGGCCAGAGGTTTTAACGATTTTATTTAATGATGTTATTAAATCTGGATCAGTCCCTGAGTAATGGCAAGGAAGTATATTTCATCCGATATATAAAAGTGGTCCACAAGACAATCCTGCAAATTACCGACTTATCGCCCTAACTGACCTGGAGGCTAAAATCTTTGCGAGCTGGCTCATTGAAGACTCTAGAGATTGGTCCAGAAGAAAAAATCTAATTCCAGCTTTCCAAACCAGTTTTAGAAGAGGCGAATCAACCAGCACAAACTTGATCTTACTGACTTTATTAGGCGAAAGGCCAAAATATAGAAAGCAAAAGTTATATATCTTTTTTTCTCGATCTTAAAGCCGCCTTTGATTCTGTTCCTCGAAAACTACTTTGGGCTAAACTTTTGGATTGGGGCAAACCAATTGCTTGATATGATTAAATTGTTATATACCAACACATAGGTTCAGATCAAAGTCGGAGATGGCAGAAGTACAACCCGCCGACTTGAAACTAAGACTGGTCTGAAGCAAGGTTGTGTTCTGGCTCCATGCCTTTTTAATCTTTTTATGGCCGACCTTCATATATATTTTAAAGAAGTTAATGCTCACTCTCCTTCCCTCTTAGGCAAAGACATCAAATATTTACAATATGTTGCTGACACTACTTTATTAAGTCATTCTGTCATAGGTCTAAGAAAATTAGTTGAGTCTTTTAATCATTATATCACCCTTAACGGTTTGAAAATTAATCCCAAAAAGACAAAAATAATGACTGTAGGTGGAACAAAAACAGATAAGAAAGAATGGAATATTAATGGGTTACATATTGAAACTAAGACTGGTCTGAAGCAAGGTTGTGTTCTGGCTCCATGCCTTTTTAATCTTTTTATGGCCGACCTTCATATACATTTTAAAGAAGTTAATGCCCACTCTCCTTCCCTCTTAGGCAAAGACATCAAATATTTACAATATGTTGCTGACACTACTTTATTAAGTCATTCTGTCATAGGTCTAAGAAAATTAGTTGAGTCTTTTAATCATTATATCACCCTTAACGGTTTGAAAATTAATCCCAAAAAGACAAAAATAATGACTGTAGGTGGAACAAAAACAGATAAGAAAGAATGGAATATTAATGGGTTACATATCGAAACTGTAAAATTTTATAAATACCTGCGAATAATATTTGACGATAATTAACCTCAAAGCAAAGGCAACAGCTTTGTCATTTGCTTTTAGAAAGTTGAGGGACAAGTTGTCATGTCCAATTCACGAACATCTATTGAAGGTCATGAAAGCAAAGCTGATTCCATCTCTAGCTTACGGCTCAATGATTTGTCGTGGAAAAGACGCGAAAATTCTTGATAACCTACAAATAAAAGTCTTTAAATCAGTTTTTAGGATCCCCTGGTATATAGGACATGCTAATGTCAGATTAGAATTTGGTCTGGAAAGGTAATCTCTGGTACGGCAATCTGCCTTTTTATAAATGCTATATTCGTTATATCGCTCAGAACAAGGTATGAGCATGCTAGTAGCTGGAGATCCTTTTTAAGTGAGAGTTTACATAATTTTGAGTGCCCAACATTTGAAGAAGAAATTAGGAGCAAAGCTGTTTTTAAACAAACAATAAATCGATCAGTCACTCTACCATCGAGTCTTCTAGATAAAGATGAGCTCAGAAAAAAATATCATTCCTGGGCAGTTACCAACTCATGTATTAAATTAGAACCTCAATCATACTTGATGACCCACTTAAAATCACTCTTAAGGAACTAATTTATGTTATTGCAGTTTGGGAGATATCCTACTAAGGACGAAATACCTAAATGGGAAAAAAATTATCCACTAAACTTTGTAGGTTATGTGGCTCCTATGACGAAACTTTAATACATATTGTAACTATATGCCCCAACTGCTAGAAGAGCAGAAGACTCTGTTAAGACCTATTTTTAATTAATTAGGGGTGAGAACATGTCGACACGCCATTATTACCTGTCTCACTGGGACTGTGCCCCGCTTGAGCTCTCAATTTGTAAAGTTTATTTTTATTGCCAGAAAGAAACTCTTAACCAAAACTGATACTGATTGTTAATACAGTAACATGATGTTAATTACTTTAATGCAAAAATAAAATGAAAATTAAAAATCTGCTTTTAAAACGGCTTTTAAAAGTTCTGAATATATCTTTACATCATAATTACAAAAGGTTTTAAACTGTTACAGGATTGGCTAATCCAATTTAAGACTAAAGACAAATCGTTTTAAAATTTTAATGATAGTGTTTGGATATTGTCCTCTAGCCGTTAGCACAAACGCACTTTATTCATTGCTGCTCTCTATTATTGCTGCTAAAGTTTTCAGTATAAAGCTGTATACATAGTTTATGGGCAAAAACAAAAATTGTTTCTAACAAATTGTGTTTTATCTTTGATTGTAACGATTTTTATTAATCAACAAATAAAGTAATTTCATCATCAAGTGCAGAGACCCTAGATATCTAGTATGTGGTGCAAGCACCATCTTACACAGGCTGCAATGACAGGCCTGTAGTTCCATTTTGAATGGTCTCTCATGGGTGGCATAATACCTGCTTCAGCCCATGGGAGACCTCTGGGGTACCTATGCCCTGGGTACATGGGTACCATATTCTAGGGACTTATAAGGGTATGCCAGTATCCAATCTGGGGGGGGTACCTAAGTACTGAACATGACAATTTAGGGAGAAAGCAGATAGACTGGGTCCTGATTAGCAGGATCCCAATCAGATTAGTCACAAGCCAGCATAGCACCAGGCACAAAAGTGGGGGTAACCATGCAGAAGGATCCTACCTTCCTACAGTTACTCTCCAGGACTGATGGTACAAATAGATTTTGGAATAGGACCTAACCACTTCTTTAGGAGATTTATATAAAAGGATTGTTTCTTATGGGTACCCACTTTCACTTTACAGGTAACATTTGTGACTTCATTATGCCACCAGATGTAGGTAGTAATACAAGTACCCAATCTCCTGCTTGATAGACTCTCCATTTATACCCTCACTATATATTTGTTTTTCTCTCTTTTGACTTGCCTTTAAATTCTTGGTGGCTTAATCCCGTAATTTTCCAATAAGGGTCTTCAATTGTTGGGCATAGTCTAATAGAGTACCTGCAGTTTGTTCTGCATCCTTTTCCCAAACCTCCTTAGTAATTTCTAAAAGGGTACGAGGTTTGCGCCTGTTAGACCTGGCATCCTTGACATGGTTTTTCCCTGTCTTTTTGCCTCTGCCTCCTGTATTTTTGCTGTGTGCTGAATTTCGCTTATGCTGGTCTAGATGCTTTGCGCACTTTGCCACTGCTGATCAGTGCCAAAGTGCATGTGTGCACACTGTAAAATGTGAATATGGACTGGTGTTTCCGTAGTTGTCTTGTTTGACTTACTACTACGCCCCTAGTACAGTGTACTGTGTGTGCCCAGAGCCTGTAAGTCAGATGCTGCTAGTGGGCCTGCAGCACTGATTGTGCCTCCCACACAAGCAGCCTTTCAAAGGGGTCTCAGACCTGCCATTGCAGTGTCTGCGCACAGTCTCTACTGCCATGTCGAACTGTCAAGTGCACACACTTGCCAGGACCTAACCTTTCATTTTTAGGGCTCGCACTGCGACGCAATCGCGAAAGCGATTGTCGCAGTGGAGTCCTATTGTAATCATTCTGGCTTTCAAGGACTAACGAGGTTTGGGACAACAGACTGGCACACGCACGCACGCAGCCTGCCAGAATCGGATCAGGTCACGCGCTCCGATTCCGGCAGGCTCTTCAGTCACCATGGATCACGCACGCACACAGAGACACACACACACGAGTGCACACATACACACATACACACATACACACACACCACACCACACCACACCACACCTCCCCAGCCCCCCCCCGCCGGGGCCCCGCCGGCGCCTCCGCCACACGAGCGCACACACACAGTCAATCCCCGGCCCCCCGCCCACACGCACGCGCCCACCCCATCTTGCTGCATTTCACACCACACCCTGCTGCAGTTCCACCCACAGCTGCGCCGTCTTACCGGTAGACAACGTGTATTTTCACCAGCATGGCTACAGGACAGTATCACCGACATGAGATCGTACGGACAAAGCTGTACTTCCAGCACCAACGATACAATTGGTTACGTTAACAACTTCGCGCATGCTCCGTCCAGAAATGTAAAAAAAAAAGTCATGCCTGTCCGCCCATACAAGTGCAGAGGAATCCATTTACAATAAGCGGAGGGGTAGGAAGGGATACCCTACCCCTCAGCTTGTGTATCTGCACGGTGCTCGCGCTTCCATTTTCCAACTAGTGTGTAAATAAACTTTATTTTGTTT
The DNA here is from genome assembly GCF_964261635.1 of Lissotriton helveticus. Taxonomy (NCBI): domain Eukaryota; kingdom Metazoa; phylum Chordata; class Amphibia; order Caudata; family Salamandridae; genus Lissotriton; species Lissotriton helveticus. The sequence continues at coordinate 867,767,281 of NC_136068.1, read as the reverse complement.
TATCAGCACAGCTTCATTGACAGGCACCGTGTTTCATGTTTCATTTTATTTATTACTTCCGAGGAGGTAGCGTGTGTGCTTTTAGAATGGTCACGCCCGCTTTGATGTTTCACCATGGGAGAGACAACGCCGACACTCGAACTCAGTTCGAAAATTTTCAGCTCAAGATGTTACTCCACACTCCCTGCCGAGACAATTGGCATTTTTAAATAGTTGTTTTTAATGTCAATGAGCGTTTCCCTGGCTCAGAACCTTTAACTTTAACAGACACTCTCCGTACTCTCTCGGGCTCACCTGGTACTGCCGCTGGCTCCCTCTCTTCGGGCTACGGCTGCCTCCTCCTCCCCCCTGCTTATTTAACATTGCAGCCAATTTCAAATAGAAGATTGTGAACTCAGTCCTTTCATTCTAAGTCACGAAAATCCAGTAATTTACAGTTAGGGGTGTGTAGAATGTCGCGCAGTGCGTGAGTACTGTATTACTGACTGATGTGGATTCGAACTTGCCGTCTCTGTCTTCTGACTATTTCTTTCACATTGTGCGGGTGCAACGTGTGCAAACCTTTAGGTTTAATTTTACATGTTATGATTTATTAAGTCCAGGGATAACATTATTTTTAAAAAATTCAGAGTTTCTCATTTTCAAACCGGCCCCCAGTGGATCTGGCATTTAGAAAATGTAATGCAACATATATTTCTAAATACGTGGCGTGGAAGGCGACATGACTCCTCATCATGAACGGTCTAAAATCTAGTCTGTTAACCGCCAATGTGCGTCACAACTGAGACTGAGCAAAGCAAGCTTACTTAGCCTTGTTTTATTAGGTCTGCTTCGGTGGGGGGGATAGCGCACTGGGGTCACACCGGCAAAGAGAAGCTTGAAGAGAACCGCAATATGCTTTTTTCCGCCGTGGGCTCGGTCTCTCATCTCCCTGACCCTCCTTTCATTCTATGCTCTGTCCCCCCATACTCTTCCTCTGTCCGTGGCGGGCTCGATCTCTCCTCTCCCTGTTTCCTCCCTTCATCACATACTCTATCTTCTCTCACAAACAATTCTTATATACCAATTGCAAATAAAAAAAAAATTAATGCAAAGCATTGTCATTTACAATGCCAGTAACTCAAACTCTAATGCTGCGAGACCTATTGCATTGTAAATGCTTGTTATTACATGTGAGTCACCCCTAAAGTAGGCCCAGGGTGGGTGAAAGGTAGGACATGTACTGATGTGCTGATAGTGAAATACAGTGTATTTCGTTTTTCACTGTTGAAGGGCTATCTGTCCCATAGCATAGAATTGGAGTTTATTTCTAACATCTTAGAAGAATAATTTCCCATTGGGACAAGGTAGAAATATGGAGTTTAGTATCCCTGAACTCAGAATATAAAAATACATCTTTTAGTAAAGATGATTTTTATATTGTGTGTTTGAAAATACCACTTTTAGAAAGTGGCTATTTTTTTGCTTAGCCATCTGGTGTGCCTATGCTGGTTTGTGGATTGACTGTCTGGCTTTGGAGTGACAGGGGCTGGGGATGTGCATTCACTGTAGACAGCTACTGGGGGGTTGGGTGCATCCTGCCTCTCCTGGATGAGTCAGGGATGGGATTAATAGACCTGGGCAGCATTTAGAGTAGGAGGAGATTTTCTTGCACCTGAATAGGCCTGGTCTACCTTACATAATTGCTGTCTCCACCTCATGCCAGGAAGCTGGACCAGACAGGACAGAACTGGTTTTGACTGAGCACTGAGCCTCTCTGCAATCAGAGAACAAATATAAATCAAATATAAATAATGGGGCCCAGGCTCCAGAACTTTAGAATACTTCTGGACTCAGGGGGAACCCCTGTCAAGGAGAACAACTGGGAAAGCTGAAGGAGAAGTACTGCCCCTTTGCTATGTGCTGTCTGGGATTGGCCTGCGGTGGCTGTTTCTGCTAAGGAGAGGACAAAGAATTTGTTGTGTGCTGTGTGTCCTGCTTGAAGAAGATCTCCAATGGCATGAAGTAGAGCCTGCCTCCTGTTCTGAAGTCTCAGGGACACAAATACTTCACCACCAGCTCCCTTGAACTTCCTTGCTGGGAGTTCTGACTTACCAAGAGGTGCCTGTTCCTGTGTTGGGCCTCTGGAGTATGTTCCTGCTGCTGGGAGCTGGAGAAACTGATGCAGCGCCTGCCCGCTGTTGGAGAAATCGCTGCATGTCGAATCCCGTGCCCTGATCTCCGAAGACCGTGGTCACCACACCGATTCCGATGCAGGCCCTGCTGCGCGACTACAAGAATCGACGCATCGTTGGACCGTGGCTGGAGAGATCAACGCTGCGTCGGTGTCGGTGCATTGAAAACCGATGCCTCCCCGAATTCCCACGCATCATACAGGGCACAAAGTCAACAACAATGCTGGGGCTGCAGTCAGAAAACGACACATCACCTCCTCTTCAATAAGGAACCAACGTATCTCCACCTCTGCGTGGCAGTAAGGAACCGACGCATCACCTCCTCTGGAGTAAGGAACCGACGCATCACCTTCCCTGGGCGTAAAGAACCGATGCATTAACTTCCCTGTGGATGTTTTTATGATTGTGACGCATCCAAGTTACTTTGTGTTGAAAGTACCTATAGGTTTCTATAGCCAGAACAGTTTTTAAATTCTAAAATTCATATTTTGATTATTGTATGTTGGATTTTTGTCGTTTTAGTCTTATTTGGTTTAGATAACGATTACTTGTTTTTCTAAAATAATGTGGTGTCCATTTGTAGTGTTTTCACTGTATTACTGTATGTGTACACAATTGCTTTACACACTGCCTCTGAGATAAGCCTGTCTGCTCATGCCAAGCTACCAAGGGGGTGACCTGAGGTTATTTTAGAAGTGTATTCCCCTTACCCTGACTAGGAAGATGGGTCCCTACTTGGACAAAGTTGCAAACCATTGCCAACTAGAGGCCCTCATTTTTCTAACAACGCACATATAATAATTCAAAAGGAGAACATCCCAAACTGCTCTGTACTTGGCCTCTTAAAACAAAAAGGGCTGGAGTGAAATTCTTAGCCCAATTCTTCCCTTCCATAAATAACATCTTTGTCAATGTGAGTTTAAGAGAACCATTAAATTGTCCTACTATTCTAGGGATACTCAAAGTACGGCCCTGGGGCCGCATGCGACCCTACTGACCTTTAATTGTGGCCCCCTGGTGAACAGCAGCACTGGGTTGCCGCTCACATGACAGAGCAGGAACATTTAGAAGGCTGAGAAACAAACGGACATACTTTATCTTCATGTTAACCAAAGTAACGGTAAAGAAGAAAAGGCGTCATAGAAAACTTATCTTTAGGAACACCTTTAGCTTTAAATACATCTTGCACTAAACATGTAAAGACATGATACACTATTTTTAAATTTGCATAGAGTTGTGTTTATTAACCTGCATGAGCGTTTTACCTTAGTAGATCAGATTTTATCACTGCTTTGAGGGCATTTATTAGCAGTAATGGTTTTCAAACATGATCTTGGAAACATTCATTCCGCCCCCATTCTGAAAACAATACCATTTGTGAACCAAGAGCCAAGTCATTTTTCAGGTGCATCTTGAGTGTAGCCTTGGCTGTTATATAATTGAAACAACAAAATAGTTTATTAAATTAAACACAAGAGAAGGTTTTGTACAGCAAACATCCTTAACTCGTATATTTTAAGGGACTCTCATGTGGTAATTAACAAATAGGAGGCAACTGAAATTAACCAATTGCCTCGGATCACACATTTGTCAAGTGAGGGAAGCCAGGGCTGATACCAGGTTTTCTGGTTTCACATTTTGCAATTCAGCCACCAGATGAGTATCTCTTTCCCTCTCACGATTTACATTAGAAGTTAATGGTTTGAATTTGATTTTTGGTGCACAAGAATAGGGAGTTGGTGGCAGACAGAAGTCACATGAAGGCTTGGTGTGATTCCCACATCATGCATCTGCTTCGCGTCCCCCACCTTTCCTCACCCGACGTTTGCTTTGCTGGCATTGGTGCGGCCCTCAGGCATGCCACAGAAAGTACTTTGTGGCCCCTGGGAAAATGTTTGTGAGTACCCATGTACTAGTCTTTCCATTTGAGGGTGGTATACAGATGTTTTATGTCTAATTGTTTACATACTTGGGACATTAGTTTTGAAGCAAAAGGAGTACCATGGTCTGTGAGTATCACTTATGGAAATCGCACTCGAGAAAATACTTCTATCAAATGTTCTGCTATACCTTAATATCTGAACTTTTGATGAAAAGGCCTCCAGATATCTAGTAGCATATTCTACTAATACAAAGGCATATTGATGTCCCTTGGATTATTTTGGGGGTGAGCCAATAAGATCCATACCTATCCTCTCAAAAGGTGTACCTATAATAGGTAAAGGCTGTAATGGAACTTTAGGTGGTCTACAGGGGTTCTTTTGTTCACAGATTTCACATTCTTGACAATATTTTTTTATATGTGCAAAAATACTTGGCCAATAAAAATTTCTAAGAATCTCTTGGCGTTTTTTATGCCCCTGAATGACCTGCCGTTAAATGAAATGAGTATGAGCTTAAAACATCGCCCTTGGTTCTACGTCACCACGGGACGAGAGTGGAATGGACCAAAGCCCCCGCCGTCTGGAAGTGTCGTGATTCTTCATCGATCCAGGGATTCATCCTTCCCGCAAACCGGCCTTTTTGAATAAGAAGAGGTACTGATTGCAGCCTCGCTCGCGTTTACCGGCCGACCAACAGACGCGGCAATGTCATCCCCGCAGCTACCAGGAACTGACATTTATGGCATCGCCTGTGAGGCAGAGATAGATGCAAAACATCGTTTTCTGCTCCCTCCTGACGACGAGACGTGGTCTGCATACACCGAATCCCACATGTTCTTGAGTACTATATTTGAACTATTGTTACCCTAAACCAGCAACCCCGAAGCGGGAGCCATATCCTTGTGTTTCCTCCACTGTCATTGGAAGGAAACAAAAATAGGACTTACCTATCCAATGTGGAAAACTTGGACCAGCTTCAGCCTGGTAACACTTTGAAGTTCCGTATTCTTCAGCCTGTGTGTTCCCCTCCCTGGCTCCATCTGTTTGCCCTGACGAAGGTGCCTTACACCGAAACGCGCGTCGGGGCTACCACCAAGGACGGCGACTTTATACCATCTAATTTGCCCCTTCATTTTTGCACCCCTGCCTATGCAACTATAAGTCCATCTATCTGTTGCAGGCTTTGTGAAATTCATCTGTGTAAACGACCTGAATGTGTTTGAGTCTGAATGATCCCCAGAAGATGTGAGTGCCTGTCGAGTTCCCCTTAACTGCCCCGGAGCGAATGGAACACTTAAATGTATGATATTGTTTTCATCATTCTGACTTGAAATATCACATTGATTGTATTCTTTTTTTTAAATTTCCGAACATCTAATCCCTGAATGCTTTTTTATAAATATGTGCATAAAAATCAATAAAAAAATATGTTTTTCATAAAAGGTATGATTTGAAATTCTGGCTCTGATACTTGGTAATTTAGCTCCTTTATTAACTGAACTGGATCCCTTAGAGGACCATATGGTCTCTACTCCGGCAGGATGTTCTTCTGTATTTCTGAGCTTAAAACATAATCTGGTCCTGAAACTCCTTGGGAACTAGTAGTTGGTGTGGTTCGGTGATTCCTGCTACACTATACAACATTTTTTTTCTGGAAATGCGGATATATAGCAGTACGATTCTGTTTAGCTTCATTCCCATATGGGTTATATCAGGGTATCATTTACTTGAGTGACCCTAAAATTGTGGCCTGTCATCCTTGGCTCTGGAGCTAATAGAGCATCTTGAGATGACACTGTTTTCTCTACTACCCTCTCCAGTTCATCTAAAATTGGGATTATCAGTTCCTATAATTACTTCTTCAGGTAACCCTCGAAGAACTCTTGCCTCAGCCTCTACATCTTGACAGGTTATTGTGGTGAGAAACAATCTTGCTACTGGATAGGTCTTTACAACCCCATGTGTACGATCAAGAATAATCTGAGACAGAAGTATCAAGTCATTCTGTACAACCAATTGTTCACATCCGGAATCTAATAGAGCCTTGGCCTATTTCTGGTTAATTTGAACACTTACATAAAAAATTGGCCCATTTCTTGTGTATAGTAAATGGACCTTGGGACATAGTTGATCGCCATTGGTTCTTTTGGGGGTTTTCCTATTTTTTCAGAATCGGGCTATGTGGCACCACTCCCCACATTCAAAACATTGGGGTCCTAATGCCAGTGGTGAATCAGACTTAGCAGGAGGGGTCCTTTTTGTGTCCTTCATACTTTTAAAAGACTTCTTTTTGACATGTGGCACTCCTGACTTTATTGAATGTTTCATTGCCTTCTCGACCTCCATCGGGTGATATCTTTCTTTAACCCTAGAAAACGTAGTGGCCATTTCCACAGCTTGGTCAATAGTGAGTCCAAATGTTGGTGTAGCCACTTCTGGGTATGACTAGGCAACGCTTCTAGAAACTGCTCAACAGACTTTATCCATTATTTCCTCCTTGCTAAGTTCCTGACGTTTGAGCCCCTTCTCAGCTGCTGTGTTTAACTTAAAATATGTTTTAGGTGTGTTAACTGGGCTTCCTCTCTCTTGTCTAAACGTTAACCTATAAGCTTCGTCATCCAATCCTGCTCTATCCAAAATATTTTCTTGACTTCTTCTCCCCGAGGGTCAGCGGTTTGATCAGCAGCTTGGGTTTCTCCAGTTAATAATGGGGTTAAGTATAAAGGCCAGCAGCCTACAGGCCATGAACTAGCTCTGGCAGTCAGTTCGAAATTGAACAAAAATTAATCCAAATCTTCTCCTGCCTGTAACTTTTGTAGCATCACCACAAACCCTGCACAGGAGGTCCTCTATAATTAGTCAATCCTGTGGTCACGTGTAATTGTTTCTGGGCTATTTTGTTGAGATGTTCAGTCTGAGTCTTTAAAGCGTATCTAAAGATCTCTCTTTCAGCTTCTGCAGAGGACATTTGGCCTTCCTATGCCCATTCTAACTTAGGTTGGCTTTGCACTAGATGTTGAATTAAAGCATCAATTTTGTTTCAAATGGATTTACGCCTGCATCCTCCAACACGTGTCATCAAATTAATAACTAACTCAAGGAATTGCTCCTTTAAGTATGTTAATTTATTTATTTAAACAGATGATTGTGATTCTGAATTGATTTAGAGCTTGTCTCTTCTTCTTTGTTTTCAGGTCTTCCAGTGTTCCCCGTCGACCGCAACCTCAACAGACGAGATATCTCAGGTAAGTGACTATTAATATTATGATATCCACCCTGTGGTGTTAGCCTTAATGTGACTCTTTTCCTTTCTTCTTTCTTAAGGTTATATTAGTAGGTGCTCCAAAATAAAAAGAATTTTAAAAAACAACTACTCCTTTCCAATCAGGACGGGGTTATAGAGTTCGTCTTCACTTTATTGAAAGTGTCTGTGTTTACCAAAATAATACCAATTAAGTGTAGGAAAGGAAAACAAACAGCAAAATTGAGAGAAGCCAAATTCCCCAAATTGAGGCTTCCACCATAAATGTAAAAACACCTGTTTGTTTACTGCTCTTCGATTTCTTCCTGTTTCCTTCTAAACCCCAATCTTCTATTTAGTATGTGGCCACACACCTGGCGTAGCAAAGCTCCTCCCGAAGCGTGGCTGGTCTGGAGGTTTTGTCGGTGTCCGCTCAGTGTTTCGATCGCTTTATTCTCCAGGTCTTAAGTCCCTGTCCATAGCGGTACCTCGGCAGGTGAAAACGGGTTATGAAAATCTTCTTTCTGCATTATTACTAGGTTTCCTTGCTCGTAACTTGTGAATGATGGGAGCTTCCCAATTCGATTGTCTGCCTCGTTCTGGATCTCCTCCTCTGATGTCCCGCAACTCTGCCTCTTCTGCTTTCTCCTCACGCATGCTCTGTAGAACACCTGTCTCTGCTTGTTCTGCTTGACTTTCTGCTGTTTCGACTTCATAATTCCTGCTTTGTAATACAAGAGGAACAACGGTTTTGTTGATTTTGAGACTGGTGTTTTCATTCTCTATTTCTTCATCCTACATATTGTGATAACTAGCCGTAGACTTTTCTTGTCCATTTAACATATTCGAAGCAAATATATATTATTTGGTGGTCCTCACAGATTACTATTCTAAGTGGATTCACTATAACTTCATTTCTTTTATTACTACAGATGATGTAATTGAATTTTTAGGGAACTTCTTTGCGAATTAAGGTTTTTCCAATATCTTAGTGTCAGATAATGGCACACACCTGGTTTTGGGAAAAATGTCAATATGTTTTAATCAACATGGTTTTAAACTGGAAAAAAACCAGTTTACATCCTTCACCAAATGGCCAATATGTTTTAATCAACATGGTTTTAAACTGGAAAAAAACCAGTTTACATCCTTCACCAAATGGCCAAGTTGAGTGAGTTAACAGATTTTTAAAGAAAGGTGTACAAATGTCCATTGCATCCCAATTGTCCGTGTATGATTTCATATGTGAGATGGGACATAGTTACATCACATCTAATGCTGTTACAGGGTATTCTCCTTTTTATTAGGTCAAGCATTCAAGACCTCTTGTATATACTTTAGTATATACTTTAGTATATACTTATATATGTATGTACTTAGTGGGCTTTGGAGATCAGCCCTAGGACTTGTCTGCTTCTACTTAGGGATTTTTTTTTCTGTTCAACTGACTCTATTTAACTGTCTTGATAGAAAACGACCAGCAGAGGTCAGTAAAATAGCAGAATTGCTTTCTGCTGAGGGACATTCTTTTTTTAATGTTTCTGGCAACTGCCTCTATTTAACTTTCTTGAATGAAAACGACCAGCAGAGGTCAGTAAAATACCAGAATCACTTTAGCATTCTCTTGATTCCAGTCCATAGAAATTGTCTTCCACGAGCACCCGTAGACAATAATATTTTTTTCAAATCTTGTATTTTCAGTGATATGACCACCGAAGGCCCTGCTTTTATATTAAAAACAGAGATTTGGACTATACCATTTCTAGATGAAAGGCAATATTTATCTCCATGTGTTCCCATCCCTGCTGTGTCACGCAGTTTGGTGCTTACTTTCCCTCCATGTTAAAGAACTGTAGATGTTTCAGCACCCTGGCTAATGTGCTGCATAGCTAAATACATGTAAGGTCCCAAACGTGAGACTGATTGCATTGCAAATTCTTGTTTATTAAGAGGTACAAAAGAGAACACAGTACTGGTATGTAAATTTGGAAAAAAGTACAATTTAAAAAATGAGCTTTTTGAAATTAATCATAAGGCTTTGTATGTCAAACAAAGTATATTTGAGAAACAAAAGAGAACAAAAAGTGTCATGATTGTTCAGGGAAGGAGATTCGGTGATTGTAAAAAAAAACATGTGAGAGTACTAAAAGAAGAGCTCACCTGTATAAGTAATGAAAGTGTTGAACGCTGTTGTGACGTTAAGAGATAAAGGATGGTGTAGTAAAAGTGCAGTAGTATTGTTGATACCCGGACAGAAGACGTTATGGAAATATACAAAAATGACAACGACAAATATTGAAGAGCATGTTTATCTTGAACTTCCAAATAAAAGAAATTCGGAAGAAAGGGCATAATATTAACAAGTTAATGAGGAACACACAAATGAAATAAGAAGTGAAAATACCGAATATGAGAATAATTTACAAGACAATGAAAATGTTTTGAAAGTTTTTAACAATGGACGTTTGTCACAAGATATCAAATCATAAAGTGTACAAGATAGCAATTCACAAACTGACAATTAGAGAGTTTTAAATACTAGTAGCAGGGTAATGTTACCAAAGACGTTTACTGTCTTCATAAGGTATTAATGGATTTTAGTTACTAGTTTTATTTATAGAAAGGGAGATGTATATAATTACATCAAACTTTAACAGTCACATTACATGCATGCATACATACATTCATGCAATTGTACATACATAACACTTATACATTCATGTATTTATTTGCAAACAAGTATTATCGAATGAGCATTAACTTTCAATCACATAGAATGTTGTAGGGGTATGCATATGAGGTAAAGGAATATTCAGCAGGAGTTGGAGTCTGATTTCATAGAACACTGGATTGCCAGTGCCGTTTTATGTAGGCCTATGTATGCTGGACTTGTCAATAAAGGAAATTTATAAGGTGACCAACTGGCATGGGTGCAAATTCAGCAACAGTAAGTGTTAAAATTCGGGACAAGAAATCAGGACAGAAGGTCAAAATTCAAGACAAAACTTCAGGACAAAAGTTGCGTTTTACAGACACATCAGAGGACGTTGTGCGATAGTATAAAAGTAAGTAAATAGACAACCACTTAAGTACAAGTCAAAATACAGTTTATATTAGGTTGAGACAAAATCGGGCACTTCACGTTTTTTCAGTATGCATGCAGCTTTGAGCAACTGTACCGGTCTTTTTGTGGTAATTCATGTGATAATAATGTATTTATATGGTTACTGCACTGGGTTGTCCAGTCTGATATTTTGTTCACAGTGGCATTGTGATCTGTAAAGCGGCACGCATAGGTGAATTAAAAGGAGAATTGCTGTGATGAACCCACTATAGGGAATGCATTATGGGTGTTTCAACAAGTGGAACTTAAAATATGGAATCTGATTTTGCTTATGGGGCCTTCACAGAGGGTTGATCTAGCTGATGGAAGTCACAATGGTGCCTTTACCTGCAGCTTTCTTAAAGAATGCACTGTGATACACTATTACATAGTTTATTTTTGACGCCTTGCATATTGCTACAAACACAATATACATCTCAAGCACAGCTCATGGCACTATGAGGCTCTCCCTAAAACCTTACACCTAAAACAAAGCATGCAAACATTTACAATTACTAGTGTAACATTCAAGTAGTAGTTGGATGTCACTCAAAATTTCACCTATTAATTCTTTCATCCATCATTCAGTCTTTCACCATTCATTTTGTCCTTCCATTTGTGTAACCATCCATATCAAAACCATTTCAACCATTTGCAAACCTATCCATAATCTATCCTTCCATCCATCATTTCACTCATCCATCTCCTCATCCACCCTTTCACTCATCCGTCCATCCACACTTTCACCCAACCCATCCTTTCACTCATCCATCCACTCTTCCACCCATCCATCCATTCACTCATCCATCCAACCATTTACCCTTTCACCCAGAGCATCCTTACACTCATCCATCCACTCTTCCACCATCCATCCATTCACTCATCAATTTAACCTTTCACCCATCCAGCCATCCTTTCACTTACTCATCCAACCACCCAGTCACTCATCTGTCCACCCTTTCACTCATCCATCCATCCTTTCTTCCAGTTCTCCACCCTTCCTTTCACTCATGTATGCATTCTTTCACTCATCCATCTTTACATTCTTCTTTTCACTCATCCATGCACCCACTCTCCCATCCATTCTGTCAATCATCCATCCATCCATCCTCCCTTTCTCTCTCCATTCCCCTTTTACTTAGCCACTCATCCTTCTATCCACCCTTCACCCAGTTGCAGACAGAAGAGGTCCAGTTGCAGACAGAAGAGGCCCATCAAGAACTTCACCCTCGCTGTAGTTCCTAAAGCAATGGGTGGGGTGGGGAAAGGTTCACTATGCCACTGCACATAGACAATTCGAAAACTTGGAAGTCATGAGTCATGCATGATGCAAGTGCCGGGACGAGAGGTGACTGTCATGGTGTTGTTTCCAGGACTTTAAGTGGGATGAAAAAACTGGGGGTCTCTCCAAGGGGCGTGTCTGATGTAATTAAGGACGAGCCTTAAAACACCTCAGATAAAAATATGTGCTGAGCATAATGTGCTGCCCAACTGGTCTTGTGCTGTTTCTATCATTGCATCCAATAACATTAGACCTACAACAAGCCATGACTATTTATCAACGGATGTTAGTTGCATACATTTTTTTTAAAAGCAGCAACTATGGCTTCGTTTTACATAATAATAAAAATGTTTGAGCTCTGAAATAATGAGACTGTGTAAGAAACATAACCTCTTCTTTTTAACTTAGTACATATGTTTTGTATATTTCTTCCATCTAACCCTAACAGAATGCCCTGCCTTGGATCGCGGCAGGAGGCCCACTGGATGCTGTAACATCCCAAACTGGCCATTGTCATTCTGTATGTGGCAATCAGCCTGCACACAAAATGACAATGGGCGGGGGTGGGGCTGCTCTTGTGCTCCAAGGATGAGTGTGAGGCTGCCCCATCAGGGAGCTGAGGCCTCTCATTGGGGAACAGCTCTGCTCCCTGCAAGGCCAAAAATTACGGACAAAAGGCGTGTGTAAAAGGGATCCACATGGACAACGGAGGTGAGGTCCAAATTACGGACGGTACGTGAAATTTACAGACGGTTGGTCACCCTAGAAACCTATAGGAAGTGAAGTCAGCCTTCTTCTCTCCATAAAATGTATTGGCAAAGCTGTTAGTTTTTGCACAGACAAGACTTTTTGGCTTTGCCATTGCGCCCCCCCCCTCCACGCAGTTTTATATAGCACAAACTCAACCAGAAGGTGTCAGAGCGCTTTAAATGAGCACCAGTTGCATAACAGACGGACATATTCATTTTTTCTGTTTTTTTAAGCATGGGAAGATTAAGTGATTTCCCAGAATCAAAGGATGCTTGACCCTCCTGCTAGACACCAACCTGTTTCCCCCAGCTTCAAAATCGGCAGATCTGGCCGTTCAGCCTAATGCTTCTTCGGTCTCGCCTGGTGTTGCAGCGCAAAGCTCTGCTAGCTGGGTGAGAGATTTTGTAGGAGAGTAGATTTAAGAAGGGGACTTGAACCCCCGTCCCTCATTTTCATTGGCTGGCGTCCCCGTTTATGCTAAACGGTGGCCTGCCATTGGAAATTAGGGTTTTTTGTTGACGCCCTTTCGCCTCCGAACCGGACTGGTCGCCTGCTTTGCTGCTGTCGCAAAGCACTTTCTTATCTTTATGGGGCCATGTGTTTCTAATAAGTGTGGAGGAGCGCACTGCCCCCGACCTCTCGAAGGAAAAAAATCTGGGTTTCGTCAAGATTTTTTTCCTTTGAGAGGTCGGAGGCAGCGCCGCCTCCACATTTATTAGAAACACATGGCCCCATGAAGCTAAGAGATCTATGCTTGTTTTAGAGAGAGGATTCCATCCTCTGAGGCAGAAGGAGATGAAGAGGCGTCACTTTGTGTCCCAGCACTGCAGCAGCTTGTATTTGCAAACATGATGGATTGGTGTGAAATCTGGCCTCGGGGTCTCTTTAATCCCCTTTCCCACTGGTGGCATACTCTTTATTCGTGAGGCTGTGAATCTCTCCTCTGAGAAGATAGCCATGCCATTAACCCTTATATCGCCTATTCAACTTCAAATGCACTTGTGTGCTTTGAAGCTGGATGAAGAACGCCAGCAGAAAACAAACATACATTCATTTAATAGCAAGTCGGACTGCTCCAAAAATACACCCAGCTAATCAAGTTGTTACTCTTTGAAAGCAGTTTAAGGATGTCCTAGCAAGTTCCATGCATCTTTTTTAAATAGTGCCTCTTTTACCGTTTCTACACTCTATTTCATAATAATATGTGGAAAGTATACGTGATTCACAAAAAAAGTTAAACGGGCCAAAACAAGCCAAAAAGGTTTCTTTTCAAATGACTGCGTGGCTATGTTAACTGGCTTTTGTCAAATAGCCAAGTTCTATTTTAACAAAGGAATATTATAAATCACAACAGCATCATTACTTCCCGAGACGTCATTGTAAACCACATGTGCTAATTATACCCCACACCCCACCCCCACACTTTTTAACCTGGGCCTACCATAGAGGTGAATATAGCATATAGGCACAAGGAAGAGAATTGTATCTTTTTCGTCATGATAACAGGTCTGGCGCCTCAAGACGAGCAGTGCAAGTAATGAGAGGCTGACTTGTTGACAGAGAGTGCATGCTTTTTCTAAAATATTTCCCTTTTAAAGGTTTGGGGTGAGAGGCGGACTTGTTGACAGAGAGCGAATGCTTTTTCTAAAATATATCCCTTTACCACCTTAACCGCGGCCGTTATTTCACAGCAGTGTGGCGGTTCCGCGGAGTGGGCGGGGCCGCGTCGGCCGTTGGGACGTTCGCAGCACCAGCGAGGTGGTGCTTGCGACTGCCAACGGCCGACGGTAGCAAGGAAGGGGTTAAAGGTTTGGGGTGCACGCTGCTCGCTAGCCCATTAGTTCAGTTTCTGGTCACTTCCTGGTTGTGTACCTTCAGATTCAGTGCCCTAGGGGCACGAGAGCGCAGCGGCGCTCCTCCACCCACAGACTCAAGCTGAAAATGGAGAGATCTGGCAATGTTCAATCCTTTAATGACCCCAATCCTGCCCTTGGTATGAGAGACAAGGAGAACTCAGACACCAGCTTTTTGTGAGTATCTGTGTGTACGCCATGGTGTGCAGTATTCTGCGTCGAATTCTTTATCTGTCCGTGTCCAACTATTTCTCTGTTTTTTGTAGTCTGTATTTTTTTATCTGTTTATTTGCGTGTTCTACCTTTGTGTATTTTTAGATGATTCTTTGTAAACAATGGCTGCAAGTGTGTGCTTATGTACAACTGACCTTGCACACATTATGGCTGTCTATGTTTTTTTTGGTTGCTCTGGTGGACTAAGTTACTTCATACGTGTGTGTCAAAGTACATGCATCTAATACCAATTGTGTACTGCTGTGTGTGTTTATCTTTTTTTTTAGTGCGTCTGTATTTTGGGAAAGAATTGCTTTAAACTGCATTAATTTAATTGAAGAACAAAAATACCTAGATACAAATGCATTCTCTATTTTACCATTTTAAAACAGATTTAACAAAAGGACTCTCGAAAACCCGTGGAATGAGGTAACAGACACCTCCAAATACAGAGGGAGGTGGGTCAAAGATCAACTAGGGAACCTTTGGCAGACAGTTAAATGTATAAAACTGTGGACAGAGTCTCCATGGGGGTTTGTTGTGAAGTGACTTATATAGCCCAAGTACAGCGTGTGTGTGATCTAGCCAGTCCTGTCAAGTATCACGCATCAGGTGTGACGCTCACGCATTTCAGTGCGGTGGTCCGCATCACCGCACTGAAATGCATTGTCATGCATTTGCCACCACCTGCCAACCTGTGCCACCAGCAGCCCCTCACTGGCTTCAGTTCTCCCGCGAGACGTGCTGCGGTTGCTGGGCTATTCCTAAATAGTTAAATCACCATCTGTGGCGCGCTCAGCTCTGAGAGAGCTACATTGTAGAACTCACTCTGCCCCAGCTGCCTGCTGTGTTGACTGGCATATCTGGTTGTGGCGCCGACGCGGCGCGCCGCCGTTTACACAGAGTGCTGTCAGTCATGGCACACCACGGGGGCCGGGATTAATCGAGAGCTGTGAATCTTCATGCTAGGCTTCAGGCCCTGGGCATTCCCAGACATAGGAGAAAACCCTAGATCAGACGAGGAGCATGATCGGGTGTAATTATAATTGCATTTAGAAAGGGCTTTCTACCCCTGATGAGGTCATGACTATTTGCGCCGGGCAGTATCCGGATGGCAGGTAGAGTGCCGTCACGTCAGGAGTCTCTCTGCGCAAGAGGCATGAAAATCACATCGCGGCGGGTGGCAGGCTTACAGTGAGGTTGGCCAGCGAGCGACGCCGGGGCCCCGGGAAGAGTGGCCATGCAGCCTGAGAACAGGTAGGCTGCAGAGAGTGCACCATCGATGGGCAGCAGTGCAGTCACGGCCCGCTGCAGTCTCTGAAACTTTAAGTAAGTGATTTTAGTCTGTGACACATTATACAGTCAGGTTTTTAGCATGTGCATGCTTTCTAAATTATATAGCACGATAAAAGTGTGGCAACAACTAATGTGGAACTAACCCTGTGGTTATAATTAGGTTAGCACTCAGATGCAGGTGAGGTAGCAAAATGTATATTTAGCAACGAGCAAGGCTTGATATTAGATTTGGCGAGTGAACCCGCGCGGCCGCTGCCAGTGTCATGGTGCAGTCATTAGTGGAGTTTACAGTCCTGGACTGTGGTAGATCTGATGTAACGGCGGGCGCTCACTCAAGTAAGTGTTAGCGCATTAGTAGTAAATCAGGCCTCCTCCAGGCTCTCAGCTTTCCCTTGCTGCACTGCTTTAGGGCCCAGTCATCTTCACCGTGCACGGGGAGGGGAACCGTTAGCCATCCAGGCAGTGATTGCATTACAGAAGGAGGTGGAGGAGGAGGGGAGTTGTGAAACACCAAATGCCCCCTCTTAACGTATCGCCCCTGTGTAGGAGTGAAAGACATTTTAGACCAGTCACCACCTTTGCTCGAGACAGTAAAACTGCATTGCCACCAAGAAATAGTTTGAAACACCACGACCCTGCTGGGGAAGTATCTTTACTTTGCTCATATAATGCTGCAGACTTGGGAGCAACAGGCTGCATTATGGTGGAAAACAAGAGATACTTATTAAAAGAAAAGAGAACAAAAAAAATGTTTTTACAAACTCAGTAAATGTAAACATGGACAGGGGAGCGGATTCATAAAGGAGATAATAAGGCAGTGATCTAAATTAATTTTTTAGAAAGAAATTCAGAGGCAGAATTTATATTTGGTTGTTTTCCGAATGTCAAGTGCGTGTGCAAGGATCTGAAGGCAGAGATTTCTGAACTGTTTCCATCACGCCTAAAAAACACTGATCATGCTTGCGCATAGTCCAAACTTGGAAATTTCCAGAATTTGCAACGGCTAGCTTCTGTGACCCTTGGATGAGTGCGAGACATACATTATACTGTGTGCTGTCTTGAGCTTTGTAATTTGATTGTGACTTTCAAATGGTGCAGGGTAAGACACATAAGGGCTGAGGTAAGGTAATCAAACTTTCTGGTGCTTGTCAGAGGTTGAAAGTGCATGATCAGTACCGCTCTTTTTTACCTAGATTTTTTTTTTTATCAAACATCACCTCAAATGCAGACCAGAATAAAAGATATTAAGAAAATCCACGTTGGTTTAAGTGGGCTTCACATCTTTATGTTGTGGGCTGGGTCCTACGTGTGACAGAGAGGCCCTGGAGTTTACTCTGATGCTCTGCATCCTGATCTCATTGATTCACTACTGGCAACAAGGAGTATCTAGGCGGGCCAGTGTATGCAAAGGCTGGCTAAGGAATCTGTGTTTTAGTAGCTCAGCTAACTTGATTTGGCTGTTAGTAAGTAAAACGAATGCTTCAATTATTCTAACCTACCTGCACCCCTGGCCTGTAGTGTACTGAGTCTGAGAATTGTGGAGTCACACATTTTGACTCTGCCTGCTTTTCAGTTGCCTGCTGTTAGTGCACTTTAGTTAAATGACAGCTTAGAGTTTCATGTTGCTCAAATGGGTGCAATATTTTTTATATTTATATATTTGCCTCGTCTTCATCGCGCGATATTGCCCGCGATAAAGTGTCACTCATAGTTGTTGAAATGTCACTCATAATTTCACTGAAATTATGAAAATGTCACACATAGCATTCTGAAACCTTGGCAGCTATGGTTAGTCTAGCCCAATCTGGCAACATTGCACCACTGGTATTTATGCGATAAATGCCGCGCAGCAGACTCTCGTAATCCCAGTTGCCTAGCCAATGAAAAGGGCTAAACCATAATCAATCATTAATTTTGTCCGATAGCTCGAAATGCAAGACACCTACCTATCTTTCTCGATATTCCGTCATCTTTGTTTGCAGCTAACTACAGGTTTTTGAAAGACGAGGTCTAATCTTAACAAAGCCATTGTTTGTAACATAATGGCAGACACTGTTTTCGAAAAGTATAGTTTGAGCAACATATAAATAATATTTGTAAAATATCGTCCTTGTTCCTGTTTATAACCATTCAAATAAGTATATTTAAAATATTGAACTCTTAAATAGAAATAAAGTAATTCGGGCTTTTTCTAAGGGCGGATATTTTTCTAGATCTTCTGGAAAGCTCTCTTTACATAAACCTGCGTCTTTCCACACTGTCGTAATTATTAAGACGGAATAGAAACAAAAGAAAGACCAGAGGTTTACTGGTTAAACGTCGCCGCCATCTTGGGTGATCGAGACGAGCGCGCTCTAACATTTCTCACTCATTTAACACATTAAAAAAAAAAGTATTTGGTATTGTTTCTTTAGAAACAGATGTGCACCTTTGCAATAGGTTTTAAGTATTACTGTATACTTTTATGGTTCTAGAAAACGGGACTTCCTTATACTTATGAAAAGATCTTCAAAGTGCTCTTTTGTGAGCTTTCTCTATCATTTTGTTTTTTATTTTATTTTTTTAAATATATTTGCAGATTTATTTTTCCTTTGTTTTAAGTTGCATTGGCGGTGCATTGCGGCTTCGGAGAGAAGTTGCCACGCAGCGGAACCCGCGCTGAAGTCCAGTCGCCCTCGTAAGCGGCACTAGACAGCAGGAAACTGTCTGTTTGGGCAGGAAGTACGTGCTGGGCCGGCTCCATGCTCGTTCTTTTTGGGATTTAGCGGCGCTGAGGATGGATGTCCAGGTATCGGAGTACAGGGCTAGACTGCAGCAGCAGGTGAGCCACCGCTCCCATCCTGTGGCTACTGATCATGCATGTGAATTACCTACTACAGTAAAGATTACAGAACCTAAAGCAGGGTCAGCTACATATGGTGTCACACAATCACTGCCAGATACCTTCTATCACTGACACTGTTTATAAATACTGACACTGTTTACAAACATTCATAAAATGTATCTTATTTATTTACAATGTTTTATAGTGCCTCTTCGCCAACTGGTATTGACGCGATTTACATATGCGACATTTGTTTATACATTAACATGCAGATCAAACCAAATGTAAACCGTGGAGGGATGGGGGTGGGAGGAAGAAGGGGTGTAATGTTTAGGAGTTACCAGAGAATAAATTAGTGTGATACTATTTATCGCTGAAAGGAATTACACTATAGCTGGGTGTCCTTAACCTCATGTTCTAGTGGGCACACAATTAGGAGAAGTCTTGTTTTAGCAACATAGAGAATGCCTGTCGCCGTTTTTCATTGGTTTGAAAGGCACTTTCAGTTTGTACGAGAGGAGCCCGTATTTGTGTTTGAGCTAGGGCAGTTTTGAATTTCGCCTGTTCAATAACTAAGGAGTCCTTGCTGCATGACATTTTAGACCCACTGGGTATTTTTTATCAAATCGGATACATACCTCGGTGTACCCGTGTGTATAGGTTTGAATGTTAGGAATTTGATTCTCGCCTCAATAGCGATCTCTGTGAACGGGGTAGATATGATCACATTTCCACTTCTGTGAGATCAACTGGGTTGTTTGGTGTAGGATTGCTTTAAAGGGCAACCTGGTTTTTGCTGAGAGACCCGGTAGATTGGCATTGCCTGCATCTATTCTAGAGACTGAGTGCATGAGTGACCACCTTGATTTGAAGTTTCGAGAACAGATGTTTTATTCTTTTTAATTGTTGAACCAGGAAATTTGCCATTTAAGCAAGCTTATTATAGTATGAGTTAAATGACAGTGTGCCATGTTGGGGAGAGGATGTGGCCTAACCGCCAGAGCTGCCGACTTTGGAGTTGGGGAACCATGTTCAAGTCTCGGTGTTGGCTCAACATCCTGTGATTTTGGGCAAATCACTTAATCTAAATACAAAAGCCCTCCCCTAGGCGGGGAGAGAGGGTGTCGCCTGCCTAAAAATCTGAGTGCACTGCGTCTCTGGTAGACTATAGAAAATCACTAATGTGAGGAGCAAGATGAAAGATGTGTCAGACAAAAAAAGTGTATGGAAAAAAACTAGAAAATTATTTATTCAAATTATTCAACAAATGACAATTTAAAAAAACATTAATTGTTTTTTCATTAATAGTTTTAGATATGTATACATTAAATTCAAAATAACACACACAACATATTGCCAAGGACATATAGTGTTCGCAGAGTCCCTAAAGGACTAAATGGAAAAGTTCCCCTCAACAGAATGAATAACTTCAAAGAAAGATAAAAAAAAATAGTAGTCATACCCATTACACACAGTCATTCATACCCGACTCTCATTAATACTACTGTCTTGCTCATACAATCACTCAATAAAAAGAATTGCATAAATATGAAAATAGGAACCAAAACATCGGAATACAGTGGTATTATAATAGTCAATACATTGAATGACACCAGAGACATCTCATATGAGACGGTAAGTACAAAAGCAGATTCCAATCAGTGTTTTTCAACAGTGCATCAATGTCAATAAATGGTTGATTAGAACAAACATATAAATTATACAATAAGTATTCAGTGTTTCTATATCTATACCACCGTAAGGTTCCTATTTAGACACAGTGCCGACGCGCGTTTCGGTGTGGGCTAAGATCTTGCTGTCACCTTCTTCAGGGCACAAATTAGATACAATCCAAAAAACAAGCCGTGTAGTTCGGGGGGAGAGCAAGAATTATGTACATCAAATATGAAATTGGGTCCACAAATCCATTCTATAAATCAAAAAAATAATATACAATAACACAAGTTTCTCCCCGTAAGGGCTACCGTTTCAGGTAAATGAGCACAAATATAAAAGTGGATAAATAACTCCAGTACCAAAGCCAGAAAAAACTGTATAGTGAAACAGAGAGGATGAACAGGTGATGTACAAGGACAGTAATAAATATCACCATCAACAAGAATCGGTAGGAATAGATCCAAGACAGGGTGAGCAGAAGTGTGACAGACCTGTTTACTTTATGCCCATAAACCAAAGAGTAGTGCACAAAGACGAGGAAAGAAAGTTAGGTACATGCTAATAGAAAAACACCATCTTATTTTGTGAAAAACTAAAAGCCATGGCTCACAGAACCGGGCCGAACGTCGGGGTAAAGTCCGATAGTAAGGAGCATCTGACGAGATAAGGTGGGATCAAAGCTAATGCAAGATAGAAGTAGCAAGCCAAATAATCAATACCGACTCTGCTCACTCACACCTAGGTGTAATCTGGTTTCGGTCCTAATATCATTTAATGGGCCGACAAAGATACTCAAAGTGGCTACCTCATGTACCGTGACTGTCTCTGCACAGCACAGGAGAATGAATTGGTTCAAAGATGAATTCGGGAAGGTTATCAGTTCATGAAATCACTTAATCTCCCCATGCCTTCCAAAAAAAAAAAAGAATGTGTTCTTGTGTAATGTAAATGGTGCTCATGTAAAGCTCTCCAATAGCTTTGGGTCGAGTTTGCTCTATATATAAAACAGCAAAAAAAAAGAAAATGTATGTTTGTTTACAAACCTAGCCTGCAATTGCAGCGGAGAGTGGTATATGGACAAACTGTATGATGATTGTGTGTCATTTGAAAAGGTGTGTCTTAAGCTCTTTCCTTAATTGAAGCAGGATTAGGGCAGGCTTTATGGATACAGATATGTTGTTCACTTCTCACTGGGTGCTTAGATGGAAAAAGTCTGCTGTCTCTTTTACATTTTTTTTGCACTTCTTAGTCTCTGGTCTGAAGATGGCCTTTTATACATGTATCAGGCCTGCCTATTCCACTTCTCTGACCTCATTTTGCTGGCGTTAGGACTCTGGGCACTTTACCCCTGTTAACCAGTGCTAAAGTGCATTTGCTCTCTCCTCTAAACATGGTAATATAGGCTCACCACCTACCGGCATATTTAATTTACTTATACGTTTCTAGTAAAGTGCACTGCATGTGCCCAGGGCCTGTAGATTTAATGCTACTAGTGGACCTGCGGCCCTCTTTGTGTCACCCACTTAAGTAGCCCTCTAACCATGGTGCATGCAGGTAGGAATCTGGCTTTTTATGTAGTGTACCAATGTAGGGATACATCATACAAATAGTCCAGATGACCCATATTGGTTTACAAGAGCTTCCTTTAATAATACCAAATCTTCTCTTAGTGGTATTTTGGTAGGCCAGTTTAGGCTTATCAGTGGGGAGTGTTGATCATTTGTTGTACACACAGAGTCAATAAATGACACACAATCAAAATAAATCTGAGACCAATTTAGGACTAGAACATAGACTTATATATATTTTAGACACAAATATCTTTGGGATTAGGTAAGTACTGTAGACATTATAATTTTTACAGAGAAAACAGTAAAAATTGCAGAGTTGTCAGATTAGAGGCATGGGCCTCGAACGTGGTACTGTTATCCTATTGGAGGAAAAGACATGTACTTCAAACAGCTACTTGCAAGTGGTTGTTGAAGGTGCCCTTTAGGACTTAAAGTGCTTGGGGGCCAAGGTCCAAAGTGCCTGCATCAGTTTGGCTTTACCTGCCCTGGTGTGTCCGGGTGCAAAGGCGCTGGTTGCAATGATAGACTTGAGCATGGTTGAAGTTTAAAGGGACCTGTCAAAACAACAGGGACTGCATAGAGGGGCTTGGGGACAAGCATGACAGAACCCAATGTGGGGCTCGGTTCACGAGGGTCGTTGGAGTACGGGGACACAGATGGCTTCCGTGAACCCATGCTGCGGGGCACGAGTGTAGAGGTGTTTGACCTGCTCCCCACTTGCGTTGGAGGCTCTCATGATTCTTGGGTGTACCTGGAGAGGGAACGAAAACAAGACAGCAGGGCCACTCTTGGTGTAGGCCTTGCTGGTCCTGAAGTTCATTGATGACAGACAGGTCAGCTTTGGCGGTGTCCAGGCTGGACACTCAATAAGCATTGGATGTGGCAAATGCTCCATTACCTAGGGTATTCATGCAGGGAGCTTCTTGGAGGTTCTGGCATATAGAACCTCGCTGAAGAGGCGGGACTTACCTCTTGGAATCATGGTGACCTCCTGGTGAGATGCATCCTCGGTGGGCCCGATGTCCTGCAAAACGAAGAACCTGCAGATGCAGAGGGTATGGCTTCCCTACCCCAAGAGAGATACTCTGTGGTTGGTGAAACGCTGGACAGTGCTCCAAAGGCTTAGGAGGATGCACTGCTTTAAGATGAGCTGGTTCGGTGCAATTGTCGAGGTTCCAGCAGCAAGGCAGGGTTTGATACCAAGTTCAGGTTAAGTCCTCAGTTCTCATTGTGGCTGCTTTTCTTTGTTCTTCTTCTGTTCCCAGGTCGATAGATCTGAATTCCTGGTGTAGGGAGATCCCTTAATTTAGGGGCATTTAGGGGAGCATGGGTAGTAGCCAATAGGCTACTTAACCCTGGGGTGATTACACCCCCCTATATGACCATTCCTTTGGAGAGTGGGCTGGGTATGCCCATACGTGGGGCCCTTGCTCACTGTGCCACTGGATTCAAGATAGCCTGGCTGATGAAGGGTGACATACCCCGAATCCGGTCCCAGGATGCTTGTTTCTGGTCCAGGGAGGACCTGGTTTTGCAGTTTGGTCTGGGCTGTTCCCATGAGGCACAGGTCAAGACTGATTTGCATATGGCTGGGTCCAAACTGGGGTGGCGTAGTGGATAAAAAAACAATGGATTTAACTCAGATCTCTTGACTGGGGGAGAATGCTTGAATCACTCAGCATTCCGTCCATCATTTGTTGTAGTTACGCCCACAGAAAGAGCAGCATACCCCCTTGTAGTGAATCTGGAGCCAGGGCAGAGACTTTGTACATTTTAAAGACCTCTCTTTGAAGTCTCCCCCACTTCAAAGGCACAACTGGGTATACGTACTGGAATCCTGACACCACCAACTAGGTACACTTCTGGACCTGAAGATATTCTCCCAGTAAAAAGGACTGCTATGCTGCTGAAAGGACTGTCACTCTGCTGGACTTTGCTAGACTCCTGCTTTGCTATGCCTGCTTCACTGGCTGCTGCCCTCCTTGCCTGGGAATAAGAAGGACTGGACCTACATTTCTACATTTACAGAACCTAAATGACTCCAAGGGCATGCTGACTTGCCTCCTGTTTGGAAGCCTCAGGGACATGAAAGACTTCCAACAACTCTGCTACAGTCTCTGGACTCTGCCAACTGTGAATTCTGCCCTGGCTGGTGGTGCCAATCCAGTCCTGGACTATTGGAAGTGGGGTTTCTGGCTGCCTTCTGTTAAAATCCATTCATTGCCGTCATTACACTGGTCGAAACCGACACATCTGACCTCAACGCATCGCTGCTGCAGTCGAAGATGAGGACATTGCATCGCTGGCTGCACGGCTCGACGACAATCGCCTTCATCGAGAGAGGTTTGACAGTGCATCTCTAAATGTGCGGATCAGAACCGATGCATCACCTGCATCCATGGAGATCGACTTTGATGCATCGCCTCCTCTGACAAGGTTGGTCCTGTATCCAACCCATGCTTCATCGCGGTCAGCCTGAACTTTCAGATTTGAATCAGTCAAGCACGACCAGATTGCCCCGGCGCTTTGTTTCTAAGCACTATATTTGTAGATATTCTTTAAAAATTCCTAACTCCAGTTCTATTTAGTGGATTTTTGTTGTTTTGGTTTTGTTCATTAAATTAAGCTCTATTTTTCTAAACTGGTGTAGATTATTTTGTGTGATGTTTTCACAGTTTTACTGTTTTAAGTGTTGCACAAATACTTTGCACATTGCCTGTGCCAAGCTACCACAGGGTGAGCAGCACAGGTTAATTTGGGTGTGTGTAGCTGACTTGGAGTGTGGTTTCTGCTTGGGCAATTTCTAACAATTGGCCTATCTTCAGTCACAAAACGTTCCTCATTTCCTCTCCTACATAGGATCTTCCTCACCTAAACACTGTGTACACAATGCACTTTTACCACACATTTTGTGATGTGTTCACTTGAGCCACATCCTCATTAGTGCTACGAGGCTTTGAATCAGTTAGCTCAGTGCTGCATGTTTACTCACACTGGGACACAGTAATATTTCAGCCTTGAAAAAGCCTTAGCCTCTAAGCAGAAGGGGGTGAAGCATATGCCATATGCATTTAATAGGAACTACTGTATACAATCAAGATACATAAAATATTGTCCTCTGTGAATATAATTGAATGGTCAGCACAATTTAAGGATCTTATTGAAACCTATCAGGATTGTTCTCTAATAATACATTTATTATACAGATACAGCTAGCTTCATCATTTCAACTTCATCACTTCAACTTTTAGACAACTCTTTTGAAACAAATGCCTGTAACAAATGATGGAACCAAAATAATTGAGTATACTGAAAATTGTAAAAAGCAGGCAAGGCATTCGCTAGTATTTGCTATATAAGGTACTCAAGGTCCTCCAATACATGATTTTAGTTATTGTTTGGGAATTCTAAAATCTGGAGATATTTTCCAAAATGCACATTGGTTCCTTGCTAAAATGATGCTCACGTTTCGCTACCTGCTCTAAGCATAGTTCTGTTGTCCACAATAAGATATATAACATTTTATATAACGTATAACACCACATGATTTGTCAATTCTAACCTATGCAGATGACCAGTGTTATTATTAAACAGTGTAATGGCACTGACATATTTAATACTTCGCTAAAATTCAAGATTTTCAAAATACGTACATTCATTTTGGGAGGATTATTAATCTATGAGATCTAGGGTAGTGTAGAAAAAGAGGAGTCTACATTGTTTCAATCAATGCAGAAAGGTATTACTAGGACTATTTTCTTCCACTTTCTCCTCCAACCGCCGCCTGCAGCTCCAGAATTCAAGCCACACCCATACCTAAGGTTTTGTGGATGAACAGAAGTTAACGGGGATGCCCCACAGCCGTGGTGAAATGCATCGGGGTAGAGCCAGCGCCCTCTAAGACATACCGTATGCAGAAATATGATCTGATATATATATATCTATATCGTCCTAACTATTGTTTGCAACAAAAAAGTCCCATTGGGTGTTGATTTTGTGTTATTGACTGCAGATATTTGTGTGATCGGTTATTTGGGATACACTATTTATCTCAAATGATATTCTGA
Organism: Lissotriton helveticus; assembly: GCF_964261635.1. Classification (NCBI taxonomy): domain Eukaryota; kingdom Metazoa; phylum Chordata; class Amphibia; order Caudata; family Salamandridae; genus Lissotriton; species Lissotriton helveticus. Next base: position 867,741,347 of record NC_136068.1, on the reverse strand, counting down.
CCATATATTCTGCCGCCATCGCACACTGCAAAACCTGTCTCCAAACTTCCCATGTGGATCTGCTGTGTCTCAGCATGAAGGTGGGGTGCCACAAAGGACACATGTAGGAAGTACTTGAAACCTCCTTTCATTTTAGGGCGTCTTGAGCTATCTGCTGCAATTCCTCAAAGGAATTCAATTAACACTGTGAGGAATTGGACCCATCTCCAATTGACATGAGCTTCCCACTTGTTGGGCTCGCATTTGACATCTAGTCCTTGGGATCCTCTTAAACGGTAGCTGAGTTAAAGTGGCTGCCAAACCTTGGCGCACCCTGCAGCAATAGGAGAACTTGTCTCTCCCCAAGACCAAAGCGGAAATATAAAGGCGGCAGGAGATGACTGATGCCAAAGAACCTTTTCAGCCCAAGTATTCCTTTGAAATAGGTTTGCATCATTATCTCATGTTTGCGTTTCTGTTTCATTCTCGGTCTGTATTGTTATTTTAATTTATTTGAGGTCTGTTACCCTTGATAATTATTATTTCTTTGCCTCGGGATTTTTTAAAAATCACTTCTTTATTTCGGTTATGTTATAATGCACATTATAACTGTAGCCAAAAGGCAGATAGTATGTTCTGAGTGATAACATTATAGTTCACGGTTGCATTCCTGCCGGCTGCTTTCTGGTCATAGCGGGAGCTCATCCCATTGGTCTCTTTCAGGGGACCCCACAAAATGCTGGGGCTCCCCTGTTTGCTTATGTGCAGCTGCACATTGTAAGAAAGTGAATGGAGACTATACATTTAAACTCTAGGGCATGTACAAATGTTGATAACTTTATCGTGAAATGTGCTCAGATCTTGGAGCTCGTGGTCAGGGAAGTGATTTGGCATCTCTTTTGCAACCGTGGGAGGGGCAGTGAAGTTCATCCCAAGCGCGTGTTTCCTGGTGACTCAAAAGGAAAGTGATAGTGGATTTTTCTTAGTTACGGCCACTGGAAGTAGCATTTGAGAGCATTCTTTCTGACTTGCAGTTAGAGCGTTCGTAATACAGTAACGGGAAGGTAAGATATAACCTCCTTTGTGCTTTACACGGCACAATCTTGACGCGACATGCTACTGCTTGCAATTTCTTTTATTGATGTTTTTTCTGTTCTATGTATCCTACGTGGTGCTTTTTATTACTTTTTGTGCACTTTCTTTATCCAAGTTCCTGTTTTAACGTCTCAATCTGTGTACCAAACCTGTTTTTGACTAGCGCACGGGCCGACGTTAGATTGGTTTAATGGTGGCATACACTTAGTGATTTGGGGACTATATTTTGTTTTTTCTAGTTGATCAGTACTGCGACTTTTACTGTTGATGAATGCAGCATTTTTAGGTTATACTGGATGTTAGTAAACACTGACAAAGTAATTTAACATTTTTAACGGTATGCATCTACGCTTTCTGGTAATTCAGATTAGATCTAGCTGCAGTGGTGTTGATTTGTCGGCTAAGTGGACACATTTCAAGTCAGAAGACATGAGTAGTAATGTTTGCTTCTCTAGTTGCTGAATTTGTGTGATCCTCCTCTAATCCGTGTGGGGCTGTTTTACATATGATTTATGCACCTGTGTTTAACTCTTATTTTCAGAGTCACGATTAACAGAACTTTCATTGCTGATAGGACATTTGCCAATGAAATGAAATGAAATGAAAATTACATTTATAAAGCGCGGTAGCTACCCTCGGGCGTCCTAGCGCTGCGGACAACAGGCCTAGTGGACAATAATTCGGGCTATTCTGGCTTGTTAAAAAAAAGTGTTTTTAGAAATTTGCGAAAAGTAAGTAGTTTAGGTTCTGATCTGAGTTGGATGGGGAGGGAGTTCCAGAGTCGGGCCGAGTTGAGGGAGAACGAGCGGCCTCCACATCTAGCTCTCTTGACCCTTGGTACTGTGACCCGAAAGGCGGATTCAGATCTAAGCTGTCTAGTTGGGTGATAAGCTGTTACCAGGGATTGGTTGATTGCTGCGCCTTTTTTCCAGAAGGCTTGGTGAGCAATGCACATGGCCTTGAATTCGACCCTTTTTCTCACTGGAAGCCAGTGGAGTTCCTTCAGTCTGGGTTTGACTGGGAGCCGGCGGGGAATTTGAAGGAGCGTTCTGGCTGCACCGTTTTGAATGATCTGTAGTTTGTTCAGGGTAGTTTGGGGCGCACCTAGGTAAAGGGCATTTCCAAAGTCCAGACGAGATAAGATCAGACCCTGGATCATTATCTGTCTGGCATGGAAAGGCAGCAGAGGGAGAATTTTTCGAAGGAGCCTTAGTAGCCCAAAGCAGATGGCTGAGAGTTTAGATGCGTGGAAGTTGGAATTGAGGGATTTGTCAAGCCAAATACCTAGGCTTTTGATAGAGTTTTTATGTTCTGGGGCAGGACCGAGGCATGGGGGCCAGAAGGGGTCGATGTTATTATAGATGGAGTTGCCAAGGAGCATAAGCTCCGTCTTATCCCCATTCATTTTAAGGCAGGAGGATGTCATCCATTCGGCGACTCCTCCAGACAATTCTTTAGACCGTTGGACGTGCCTTGCAGGGGGTTGAGTGCCACCACTAGCTGAGTGTCGTCCGCATAGGTGACTAACTTCACTCCAAAGGGGCGGACGATCTCAGCTAGGGGGCTCGTATAAAGATTAAATAAAGTAGGGCTCCGGGATGAGCCCTGTGGCACCCCACAGTCTAGGGGTTTGCTAGGGGAGATGACGTCACCCTCGAAAACCTGAAAGGAACGGTTAGAGACGAAAGACCTGAGCCAGGTAAGTGCTGTTCCTGATATTCCCTTGCTGCTGAGTCGGTGCAATAGGATGTCGTGGTTTACAGTGTCGAAGGCGGCACTTAGATCAAGGAGGATAATGGCAGCAGAGCCTCCCAGGTCTAAGATTCTCCTTGTCTCCTCCGTCACTGCGAGCAGAGCGGTCTCTGTCCCGTGTAGGGGGCGGAAGCCTGTCTGCGTGGGATCCAGGAGATTGTTGGCTTCCAAAAACTCTGTCAGCACAGTATTGGTATGTTTCTCCAAGATTTTACTAAGCCAGGGGAGCAGGCAAATGGGTCGGTAGTTTGCTGGGTTGTTCGGGTCTGAAAATCTGAAAAGTCTGGAAATCCAGTGGTTTTGTTTTGCATTTTTGTTTGTTGAGGTGTGTTTGTGGGGTTTTCTGGTTGAGTCCACCATACATGCCAACATTTAAATATTAGTAAGAGATGTTTCCCCCCATTAACGTACATTGAAGCAATTGCAATTTGAGGGTGCAGCTTAAGTAAAGCCATTTTTGCCTTTAAAACGGGGGAGTGTCCCACCTAAATCGGAATTGGATAAAATTCTTCATTGCACTTTTGAATTTCATTTTACACATAATTGTGAGTTTTAGGGCAAGCAGAGAAAATATTACTGGGTAAAAATAAAAGGTTAGTTTTGGGGTGTCAGGCAAGTGTGTGCTTGAATTCTGTCATGTGCAATAGACATGTGGAAAACTAGGAGCCCTGAATTAGGGTTTGGTGGAGAGGGTGCTCCGTCACAAATATGAAGCCGTACCTGTCTGCCGAACTCTTGGTCCTTTGTCCAAATTTAGAGTCTGTTGGGCCATCCAGTTTCCGTCGTCAGTGCCCCTCCTGGCTCCATTGATGGAAAGTTTACACCAGCAGCTTAATGGAGTGCTGGCTGTTCGAGTAAGGGCGCCACACCACCCACCTTATTTAGGTCTGACGGTCTGATGCATTTTTTTTCGTTCATCACTGCCAGGGAAAACCGGGTTATGGTGAACAGAGGATGTGGCCTAACGGCTAGAGCAGTCTACCTCGAAGCTGGTGAACCGTGTTCGAGTCTCGACAGGAATGCTCAACATCCTGTGATTCTGGTCAAATAATTTCATCTCCTCATGCCTAACAAAAATTAATGTGTCCATCTGTAACATAACTGGCTCTCATGTAAAGCACTCTGATACCTTCGGGTAGAATTTGCACTTTATAAAATAAATATAATGTTCTCCACACCTAGGGAAAAAACTGTCTATATGCAGGATGCTTTTCTAAAGCAAGCTCCCTCTTTGGAGACATAAATGTAGTGGACAGCTGTCCACTGAAACTTTGGTACCTTCAGTTTCTCCGAAGGTACAGAGATCGCCAATGAACCTGTGGTGACCAATACATTTAGAAAATGTAATTCCCTCTGGCAGACGGATGGATGGCGTGCTAGCTACTAAACGTAAGTCAGGCCCTAATGGTTTGGGCATATGGAGAGGGCTTTTAGATTAACCTGTCTTTCTTTGTGGTGCCATTGCTTTGAGTCTTTGGTTTTGTTTCTATCTTTTTTTATTCATGCCTGACAAAATAAACTGTAAGCCACACTTGGCAATAATATGACGTTCTAGAGACCTGTGGTCAAATTTGTCAGCTGTGACTCTCCTGGCTAGTTCCTAAACACGTTCTACATTGACACGGATGTTCAGGTTTCTGATGCAATGGTTGTTTGCAACCTCTTTTTACTGTAAATTATTAAACTTCTTCGCCGTTTGTCCACGCCAGGAAATAGAGATCAAGTCTCTGGCTGCTGAAGTAGAGAATCTGAAAAACGGTGGCCATCTAGGAGTTTCTCTGAATCTGGAAGACCTGCAGGAAGAAAACGCAAAACTGAAATACCGTCTGAATATACTCCGCAAGGTGAGTTGTTCTGCGTAAACATTGCATGTATAGTTGGGGATTTTCTGTTTTAAACATATGTTGCTTTGTTGCTGTTAGAGTATAGAAAAGAAAATGTGAATTTCACAGTTATATTGCCACTGTCCATAATATTCATTGTTTACACTGAGGTATTCCTGTTGTAGCTTGCTCTTATTTTAATAGTATCTTTAAAAAGATTAGAATAAGAGGTTTCTATGTTCACTTAAACTATTGATAAAGTAATCATTTGTCTTTTGGCTGTATTTGTTACATTTGTTGCCAAAAACTTAGTCCTGTGGTAGATAGGAAGAGGATTTCAAATACACTATCAAAGAGGGCTTTACTTTTTACTTCATAAGCATTTGTCTGTTGGTTAGTGGGGTATGAGGGTAGTAAATAATATGGTTTTGGGAATGTTTTAAGGTCTTTTGATTTCACACTTTAATTAAGTTGTGTACAAAACCCTACGTTTGTGGGGCAAATACTGCAAACTACCTAAAACAGTTTTCTCTTCGGAGTTACTGCGATTGTGCATGCGTTCTTAGATAATAAATACACACATAAAAAATAAATATTAGGGGGGAAATGGAAACGACTTTTAGCTCAGTAACTAATATTAACAATCAGTTATTTCCTCAAAGTTTTTTTATTTCTTAATGCTGTTGGTTTCTTTGTTATTGATGTCTGATGCAATAACCTCTAAAGTTACGCCTTGGAATGATGCAATGCTTAGGAGACATATGACCGGATTTGTCAGCCGGAATTAACAGCGACTAGTCCATATTTTTTTTACATTGTGTCCAAAGTTCAGGTCTGATGCAACTGCTGGGTGGTTTCACTTTACTGTAAACTATTGCACTTATCCGCCCTCTGAGTATTCCAAGAAATAGATAACTCTTTGCTGAAAGCAGGATCCATAAAAATAAACCCCGTGCCCATACTTTATGCCGTATCAAAGTAAGCATGCCAAATCCTGCCTAGAAGGGTTGAAGGATATTCGTCCGGTAAAATAATTCAGAAAACAGAGCTACTGATGCATTTTACACCACAATTTACAAAGAATGTATCTAAAGCGTCACAGTTCTTCCTGGAACATTTGAGTATACACTCAGCAGATAAATCAAAGTCTCGAAGGCTCCTTAGTAAGGCTGGAGGGTTACCAGCGGTTTAGGTTGTAAAAATTGACTAAAATATAAATTTTACAGAACGCTTTAAAATTAATTAGCTTCAAATATCATACGCAATTCTGACGTGGCACTCGAATGCTTAAGGCATTTGACTGCTCAGGATTGTAGGGAGATTATTCCGACAGGAAAGGTAATAAAAAAGTGGGGGTATTATGATTTATTTTTAATTGCTTTGAAATTGGCTCAAAAGAATTAGGGTTTAAAACCAGTCCAAATACTCTGGGTATGACATTTGACAAATACAGGTGTATATAACATATGTCTTCAATGCTGCCATCCTAGTTTTAGTTTCACATCTTGCCCTTTCAGTTAGATTATGTTCTGTATTATACCCGAGACTATGTTCTGAGGGGTAAGTGTGGAGAAAGTGTAATTCATATATTAAATAGAAACATTATGGACGGTATTAACAGACTTACATGGCATAGCATACTGTATGTGTTGATACGCTCTTCTATGTCTCACATAGGGTTAGTAAGTGCTACAAATACTATAATACAACAATAAAAGCCAAGGAAATTGTACCAGCATTGGGTGCACCCAACTCGGAATGAACTGTCACTCAGTTATTTGATGTATTTTAAATATGCAATCATTTTGTCCCTAAGACATCAACAGTTCCGGGAAAAAAAAAATATTTTTTCCACATGCCAGATTTTCATTATGGGTAAATAAATGCAATTCCCCTAACTAAAAGTGTACACATTTTATGTACAATTATCTAAATAGTAATATTTTGACAGTAAATTCACACATTTGGTTCCCGGATACCACCTTGTCATTTTGTCCGAAAGCTCATATGGTCTATGTTGATAGAAGCTCGATCATTGTCATTTTTGTAACCACATGCCAAGGACGCGCATCATCTGCTAGTGGTAGCCACTAAAATCCAGTAGACTCCCCTTTACGGTATCATACTTGTTAGAAGCTGTGGATGTACGGCAAATGCTAGACATGGCCACCATTATGCCTTAGATGGTATTTATTGTGATAAAGATGTTCAAAATATACCAGAAAGGGCCACTATACAGTATCATGTGGAGAAGTGTGGCTCAATGGTTAGAGCGGCAGACCCTGATGCAGAGGTCTAGCCCGGGACCAGGGTTCAATTTCCCACCTCGGTGGGTCTTGGGCTCAAAAATTCCACGGACCTGATAATTCTCGCCTCGGTGCCTATTCCAATCATGGAGTCCCACTCTGCAACTCTGGGCAATAGCTTGCTTAATCTCCACAACGGCCCCCACAATGCTAAGGATGCCTGGCCTCCACCTTGGGGGTGCCCAGTAGTGGACACCTCACAGGGAAAGCCAGGATGGGTTCCACAGCGGTATTCGTACAAGCGCCTTGAGACCCTTGCGGGTGAGTAGTGCGCTATACAAGTATCAATTTTATGTATTGAATTCCGGTAAAATTCCCCAAAAGATTTCCTAATGACGAAGCCTCCATAATGCATACATAGCCCCTTATGCCTATGGGGCATCTTCAGTAATTGCCACCATTATGTTTAAGATTTCTACAGTATGGCAAGGAGTGCCATTCTGACTCATTAAATGCCCAAAATGTGCCAAGGAAAGATGCTGTATGCCAGGGCCAACACATTGCAGTGAAAGGACGCATCAATCTGTGCCATTGTCAATGGCTCCGCAAATTCCATTTCCCTGTATTCTGCACTCATCTTTGGGTATTGTTGAATTCCTTGAAGGCAGATTGTGTTCCTCCATCACTTGTGCTCTCACTACACAACACATAGTCACTATGTTGAAATGATTATGTATTTTGAGATATCATCAGTGATGTCATGAGCAGCTCATGCACAGCAGTTTGTGCAGTATACCATCACTTGGGAATTTCAATGGTCTTTAGTTTTTCTACCCTAACCACAAAGTCAACATAACTAGCTCATTTTTTGAGTATAATAAATATTTAACAGCAGCCGTAGACCTCTGCAGAGGCTTTATCAAGCAGGTAGATAACTTGTTGAGTATTTCAAAAGCTGGGGAGCTGTGCAGAATGGACTTTGTCTTTGGCTTCATCCATATTTTTTTTAAAACAAAAACTTTGTTTATTTTAGCTTCAGATACGTCTGTGCACTATAACACTGTAATTAATACACAACGTTCCGTCACATTATGCACAGAAATAATAAGTTCTTCCCAAACAGCTCAACAGCTAATCATGAAACAATCAATTGAGCTCATCTTTCAATGTTTATAACTGTTAAAATATTGTAATTCTTCTTCTATTTAATCTCAGGGAGGGGATCAGATTTGGGTACTTCTCCAAATATTGACATGCTGGTATTTTACATCTACACTGTTAAACCAAAATGTGCCTATCCTTTAATATTTCTTCTCAACCCATACACTATTACTTCACAAGCATTACATCTCAATCCAACCCACTCATAGTGCTCATGGTGGAGTATGGTCAGTGCACTTCTCAAGGTTCAAGCAAAAATGTAATACTATGTCGCTGCCATCACCAGTGGCCGCAGCTTTCCTCCTGTGTTACTGAACACAGAGCACCCAATCTTTGCCTATCTGCGCACATCTATTTTCCACACAGCGATGCTGAGAGCCACAGGCGATTTCTAGGTCTAGGCTATACCATACTTCACCATCAACAATGCTAGGTCGGCAAACTTTCATTCATATATATTGCCTTCTTAGACCTCGGCCGTAGCAAGCTACCGGTTAGCGTTTCCATTGTTGCGGATACCCCCTAGTAAGGTGTAGGTACTGAGCATTTCTAAACCATGTGGTATAAAACAGATTCTGCCTCTTCACATCCTGGGCAGCCAGCCCTTTCAAACATCTTACCGATCCTGTATGGAGTTACGTGTGTCTGATGGCAGTAATTACATTGACTATATTTTAATTTATCATTCCAAGATACCACTTTGTATAGAACCCTTAGCTGTAGACCAGTTTTCATCTGAAAATTATGATCCAGTGTCTACCTCGCATCTCAGTTGCTGATCGCTAGTAAACAAGTCTCACTCGCACTTTAGTTATTAGCAGCTTTCTTGGGCCTAGTCCTTATTTCCTCTGCTCATCAATTGTGAAGCTTGCGCGACATCAGATTGGAAGCTGTGGGACTTGTGCGGTATGTGTTGCAGTTATTTTCAGCTACTGTTTCCCCAACAGATTTGCACGTCAATACCACTGGTGAAAGGGATAGTCTTCCCTTCGATATCACCAAATGTTCTTTGACATCATCAAAGTCCATATATCCTGTGTCCGGAATCATGGTCCTTTCTGCTTCAGTTCTTCTAGCTGATATCCATTTAGCTGCCTGATAATGTAATTCAAAATTGGGCAGTCTGACTCCTCCCTCCCTACACCGGAAACTGACCTTTTTCTATTGCAATTCACCATCTACTTGCGCCCCATATCAATTTAATAATCAGTGGTTGGAGCTCCCTGAAAATGCTCTGCGGCTTAATAACTGCTCCTGTAACAAAATGGTGCAACCGGTGTAGTTGCATAACCTTTTTTGAGAGTTATTTTCGGCCTATGAGTGACAGTGGAAGATTACACAAAAAAAGATATTGAGCTTGTGAACACCACAAGCTCTCTGCGTACATTGCCTTGATCACATGTGCCCAATATTATGTATCCATACCCCCAAGTATTTAAACGTGATAGGTGTCAACATTTGTTGGTCCCATTGTACAAATAATAATGCCTATTTACTCTGATGCGTCAGAGGGCAAATAAGGAATTTCTCCAATTTCACCCTTCATTTTCATGTTCTCAATTGTTGGAGTCAAATAAGCGTTCAAGCTTCTAATGTACATAAGGAAATCAATGTTATGTTAAACATCCCGTAATAGTCTGTCACAGCTCTCCAGCCTATTAGAACTGGTTAGAGGCTGTTTTAGCAGAACAAATAATTGTATGGAGAGGAGGGAGTCTTTACCTACACCTTTGGCCCATTGGTAGGAAATAACCTCCTCCATTCGAACACCTGAAACTGGAAGTTCTTTCTGTAATGAGAAGTTCGATCTAGACTTTTATACATATTTTGTATGCTCCATAACCAGGACTAGATATTCCCACCTGAGAGTCTCAAAGTTTGCTGCTTGAAGTGTTTTCTTGGTGACCATGATCTAGGTTTGGTGGCATCATCACCACCACCTCTACCTTGGGAAAAGCTTACCAAATTCCCAAGCATAGTTCTAGATCACTTTCAGCTGAGAAGTCAGCAGGTTTTCATATGTTGCAAAACATTCAGCGGGGGACTGTCCGAGGATACGATTTTTATTTATAGCAGGCCAATTTTGAACTTTATCTGAGGTGAGCTGTGCACTCTCTCCGTCCCAGGTGAAATGGAAATTTGAATTTAAAACGGTTCGCAGCTTCATGTACCTAGAGATGGTGTCTTCTGAATGATCAGTTTCAACTATCCGTACAGCACTGTATATATCCTGTTCACATTTATCCTGTTCACATTTATCACTCTTATTCGCTCCTTTTTCACCATAGCACTTGCGCCGCTGTTCAAACAAAGTGTATGTTCATTAACTCTTACAGCCTTCTAATGTCAGTTTGACACCATAAAATGTAAAAGAATATATGGTTGGTTTCTTTTTTTTTTTTTTTTTTTTTTTTAAAAACCTTTATTGAGAGAGACGTGAGTACAAGCGCTGGCCTACAACCACAGGGGCCGGCCGCAAAGTCAGGAGAATCAAAATAACAAAGCAATGTATACGATAGGGTAAATACAGGATGGATGCAAATAAAGTCGTTACATCGCCAGCGCCAGGATAAAAGAGGTTTCATTTTACATTATATAAAGGAGGCAGCAACCATATCTACCAGCGCGTCATGCAACATATACAGCAAAGAAGGGGGGGGGGGCGGGAGGGAAATAGCCCCCCACGCAAGCAGACGACCACAGTAGGGCAAAGCCCAAAGACCTCACACGCCCATACCAGGTGCAGAATAGAGGAAGAATACCAGCATACAAATAAAGTGGACGCCACACGTACAGCCCACCCGCCCCGAAAAAGGAGAAAGTGCAGACGCTAGCGAAACAGAGGAGTAAACACCAAGGGACATAGCCCACCCCCTGGAAAAGGCAAAAAAGGGGCCATAGAATAAAACAAACTAAAATAACAAACACCCCCCCCACCCTACATCACTGTAATGGCTACGGCCTACCCCACTAAACAGCGTGCCTGTCGCCCAGAGTCACCCGAAATATAGAAAAAGAGAAAGGGAATTATAACGAAGAAAGAGAGGGGAATAAGAAAAGGAAGGAGAAGAAAAGGAAGAAAGAGAGAGGAGAGGAGCCAGCGACCGAGACATAAAACACTACCCCCCCGCAACAATAATGCACTAATCGAGGTCGAAAAGGAGGGTCAAGAAAAGCCTACACCAGGATGTAAACAGGAACCATCCAGAATAACGAGGCCCGGAGATGCCATGTAAAAAGGGTCCCACAGACATCCGGGCACGATCACCCCTGTCCACTTTTATGAAGAGTCGAGCTTCCCAACCCCGCCACAGCCAAAAAACAGCAGAACACAGTGGGTCCATACCAGTCAAGAAAAGCCGGTGGGATCTCCGCAAAACAACGTCCCGGCAAACTAGAAGCAACCAGGAGAACTCGGCAACAGTCAGAATGCAAAAGTTCCTCAAAGATCCACGTGGTCAAGCACAGTATCTGGGCCGTCCAGCACGAAGCAAAGAAAACAGGATGTGGAAAGCACTGCAGCATCGGCACCGGGTCCGCTAGATCCCATAGAATCGAGCACCCAGCCGGAGATCCCAGCACAGCCGCCGGCGAAGTTTCAGGCAGTACAATTCGGGGAGACGACACTTCGTCACAAAATGGCGGAGCCACCATGGCAGCTATCCGCAACTCCAAGGCTCGACCCTTCAAGGACAGGTCGATCCGCAGAGCAGACAGGGCAAACCAGATAGCACTCCGAGTAGGGGCCGCCCAAACCAAACGAGGGCTGGAGAAAGCAAATGCGGTAACCTCCCTGTCTCCAGGAGAAAGACACCCCGAGGGGCCATCCGCCATCTTAAGTACAGCACCCTCCGCCATCGCCGCAGGTTCTTCCAAGTCCATCAGGAGCACCGGCGGCCCCAGGGCTCACCGCCAAACCGCGGCGGATGGCGCTCGGCGGAGAAAGGAGAGTCACCAGAAGAACGGGCGTGCTCCCCACAGCACTCGGGGGGAGCCCAGCACCGGATCCCGGGCGGGACTAACAGGAGTGGGTTTCTCACTTGAGGGGTGCCGGACAGCGCGGCTTCTCTTCTTCGGGCCGGTAGGCGAACGGACATGCGGGGTGGCCCACCAGCGGGGGCGGGTCTGCCCCAGGGGTCCCGGCCCGCGGCTCTCAGGCTCCCACCATCGGGTCTCTCCACCGGTTCCGGACCGCCGGCACTCCGATCATCTCCGGGCAGGCACAGCACTCGAGGCCCCGGCGTCTGGGCCGGGAAGGCCAACAAAGTGACCAGGGCAGAACGCCGGAATCACTGCACGCCAGAGCCCCGGAAAAGGATGGTAAGTGAAGGCTCTTCCTCAGTGACCAAATTCGGAACACCCCGAGCAGGATCAAATACAGGATAGGTGGCGGGGAGGAAGAGATCACGGAGCGAGGCGGTTATGCGACCGTTCCGATCGCCATCTTGGCTCCTCATGGTTGGTTTCTTAAATACAGAATTTGCTTGATTTTAATTTGGTGTGCCGTTGATTCATGTTCTTTGTCCTTTTTTTTCTATTTTTCCCTTTAAATGATTATTACGGAAAGGTTTGAATAGGACTGTTTTGTATTGGTTATTATTGAGTATACCAAGAATCAATTTGGTTACCAGACAGAACCAATTTTCTCCACATTCTTGTACACCCAGGTTCTGAGGGGCACCCCATTATACTAGATGTGCATCCATGTGAATCCTCTGCTCTGGTGTATGCCTAGAAAGGCACATTTCCACCAAAAATGGCAGAATCTGTTCTGTGTGTACACTAGGCAGTGCAGTCTTGTATAGTATTCTCAATATTGCTCCCTCAAAGTTCTGTCGCAGGTAGGCAGATCATTTCTGAGTTTACGAGCGGCACTAATACATGACCCAATCTGTGGCCTTCCAAGAGCTGCCTGCCCGTAAATTCAAAGAAATCTAAACATTTAAGTCTGTCGGTGCTCTACAGTTTTTTTCTTAAATGTTAACAGCGATGCTTGAGCTGAGGTTCATTCACAAACTGGTTCTCAGTGAATTGCTTCCAGTTCCCAGCTGGTACACTTCTCTAAGTACAATTGTCCAAGCAATGTTGGCCATTAATGCATGCCCTTCTGTTTCCTTAAAGGCCTTCCATTCAATCCCTACATTACCCACGGAGTCTTCAGAGTCCTTCAGTTATGCTTTATCCTAGGGTGCATCGGAAAGTGGGGCTTTGCCAAGTAGCTTTATGCTGACGCCATTATGGATGTAGTCCGCCTGTTCCAACCAACAGTGCAACGGTCCTATAATGTCCTGCATAAGAATTCAGCAAGCAGAGGTGTATGGAACCTGTGATGCAGGGGCAAAAATTCTTCTGATCTGCTATGGAGTTCGTACACTGGGCTGTACAAAAAAAATTATTTTATCAGAAGGTGTGCTAGTTTCCAAAGATCATGCAAACCCCAATTCACCATCCACAGTAGACCATCTATGCTGCAAGTTTTACACCAGCCATCCTGGAAAGGGACAAATACAATCTGTTCAACTCCGTGTGAGCCACATAATTATAATCACCACACTTCATTATTGGAACCGAATTCTCTAGCAGCAACTGTTTTGCTATTTCATCCAGTAATAAAACCGAGGGCAAAGTCTGGGAATATATGGGCAATATTTATGGAGACCAACCATCCAGATGTCTTTTGCCCACTCAGTGTCTCCTAGAAAAGGGACTCTGTGCCTGACCTAAATAGGGGCTAATTTGCCTTTGCTGATTTAGCTGCTCCAGGCACATGAAATTGCCATTGACACCAAAGCTTAACACATTACTCCTTTGTCATGAGTTTGTTGCCATTTGCCTGCCTCCCCAGTCTCTCACTACCACATCCCACCTCACCCGCTCGCTCCCCTTCAAGGACAGAATAAAAACACTTGTATTCCAATTACTAGTAAATAAGTTATTGCATTAGGTTATCTTCAAAACTGCCTCTTAAAAGAAAATAATGCACAATTAACAATCTTTATAGATGGTTCCACTCTGTCATATATCCATCCCCTTTTGCAAATTAATGTGCAATGTTTATCTGGAGCCTTAGACATTGTACCATAATCTTACAAATGTTATCTGACCTATTTTACCATGTCAGTTTACTCTGTAACTACTCAGTGTCACAAATTACCCCAGTTAGGACTCCTCTTTAGTTCTGCTTGTATTCTCAGTAATCCGAAGTATTATTAGAGGGCCCGTTCAAATGGAATCAATTGTTCCTTCAGAAGCATCTCTTGAAGTTGCCTGGCCATCACCAATGTAAATTTCTGTAATTCAGTGTAGAGTTTACAGATTCATTGAGTGCCTGTACACCCGTACCTGCTGCTGTTTTGTTAGCTATTACGGTTTGGTTCTTTCTCCTTAACTTGGCTCTCAATTTGGGTTTGCTCGACAAAGGCGGTCTCTCAGGTTCACCAGTGGCCGCCAGCTTTTAGTTCACTCCCATGCCTCTGCTGTATCTCTGAAGAGAGACATGCCGTCGAGAACCACCTTTAGTTTTTTCTGGAATGCCAACATGTATCACTTGCAATTATCTGATTCTCTTCTTCACCTACCGGAATGATCTCCTTTGCTGCTGTACCCCCAGAGTGTAATCCAGAAATATCAGAATTTGTGTGGTGCCAACTATGTAGTGACCGGGTTGTCTGGCATTCTACAAAATATTGTCTGTTGCAATAAATTCAGAAATTTGCTAGTTGGTGGTTTGATACACCTCATGGTGGCATTAGGGGCCCAGTGGCCATATCAGCCATCACAACAGAGAACTATTCTGTTGTACACTTAGGTACCACTGTTGTGTTTAGCCATTCAAGCAGGAAAAGTTCGGCCCTCGGAATTCACTCCCGAAATTGCTCACTCTAGATCTTCCCTCAAAGCCCTTTTCTCAGTTCGCCAGAATGCGTGTTCTTTCTTGTAAGTCTTTGAATTGGTTTTGGATTAACATCACCACGGACTCAATGATAGTAAATTTTGCCTCTTTTGTACTCAATCTGTTTTTTACTCGTCAGCACATAGCAGCACAACTTTGATTCCCTATTCTGCTTGTCTTGCACTTGGAAGCCATACGGGTCTTGTGCATCAATTGCAGCATAAGATCTAATTTATTAGGAGATTCTGCCAAGTAGTCTTTTCTTCCTTATGGAAAATCTTAATTTTTCAAAAGCATTCACCACAGCTTATCAGGGTCCAGAGTCTCCAACCACCTTCACTATGGAAGGGTTCTTCGGGAATTGTTAAGCCTTCCCTGTATCGAAGGGATGGTGGCTTTCTTCAGTCGTATCCTGCCAGCACCATCAGCATTCCCTTGATGATCAGTTGTAAAGCCAGGCAAGGGGGTCACACTCTCTCATACAGGTGGAGTTCTCACCTACTGCTTACACTGCTGCTTTGATGAACTTGTTGTTGGATGTTCCAAGACAGACATTTCCCTTCTGTCTGGGGTGGAAACAATTTAATACATAGTGACTAAATCTGGAGCCACATTCATGTGAATAATCTTTGGAACCCATACTCATATTGGTCATTACCAGCTTATGGTCACAGTTCTTTGTTCCTTGAAGAAATTATCCACTGTCACTTAGGAACCCCTGATTAGAGCACATACATCAAGATGATCCGAATGCTGCTAGCGCCGGTACGCTTCTCTGGAAGCAACTGTGCGCTGTACAAATTGATCAGTATTATCCCTGCCCCAGGTCTACGTTCACCAACTTATCATAACTCAGCAGCATTGATTTGCCTCCAGAAGAGGCATTGCAGGTCCAGGGGTTGTCTCTGCTCCATTAAGCACCATTGGGGCTATCAGGCCCATTCTTCCCCTGTGGGCAGTATTTGCAGTTTTGAACCGGTTTGTCTCGTTGTGTGCTAATTCCAATGTTGGTTGAGCCTCCCACTCCTCAGTAGGGAAGGGGTGACAATGCCGACTACCCACTGGTGGATTAATGCTTGTCTCACGTCGTTGTCTGGCTGCTGCTTCCTGTTGTGACTTTGGGCCTGATTTAGATGTTGGTAGATGGGTTACTCCGTCACAACAGTGGCGGATATCCGGTCCGCCAAAATATAAGCCCCATAGGAGATAATGGGATTTATATTTTGGCAGACGGGATATCCCTCAGCGTTGTGCTGGAGTAACTGGCCCTCCCGCATCTAAATCAGACCCTTTGCCTGGCTAATGCTCCAGACTGCCTCCTGTTTACATCTCAGTGCAGCCCAATCCTTGCCACCATATTCTCATATCCTAGGCTGGAGGTAAGGTGGCAGTATGTCCTTACAAACATCTTGTTATGCATACCCTGGGTTGTAAGGCTTACTGATAAAATGTTAAACTGGAAAGGGCTTTTGAAGATGGATGGCAGGAAAAGCGGTAGGGTGAGATGGTGACCCACATCCTGCCTATATGTTGAAAAGTGAAATTCACAAATTTATAACTGCTTTCATGGGATTGTGACCTAAAAAGTAACATTTAGTTTAGCACAATAATTTGATACTTTGCGCACAGGAAGATGCTTTAAATTGTTATAACTTTTACTTGTCGTGCAAAGATTGTGTTTTACTTAAGCTTTCACAATCGTAAAAGCCGGTGCTCCACCTGCAGAATGGGTCTGTATAGAGCCCTAAACATATTGTGAAGAAAGGGATACAGATGCAGAGAATATACTTCTAGTGCCAGTTAGATGCATTTCTAAGAAACATTAACATTTATTGTATTATCAAATGGAAGTGCTTAATATGTAGTTCTTGGCTGTGTAACAGGGGAGACATTCCAAAAGAAATGCTAATTTTCCTAGCAAAACTGTACATTGTTCCATATGTATGTATGTATTCATTTGTTGTGATTTCCTGCAGAGTCTTGAGGAGGAGAGAAATAAGCCCACCAAAAGCATGATTAACATCAATTCGCGCCTGCAGTCGATATTTGGAGATGCAATTAAAGCAGCCTACCCGGAGATGGAAAATCCTCCTCTCGCCGTCACACCAAGCCAGCAGCCTAAATTTGGAGACTACCAATGTAACAGCGTCATGAGCATGACACAGGCGAGTTGCAGGGCAAAATTGACTTTTGAGTTACATGTTTTATTCACATTACATAGCATGGTACCCATTCCAGGACCACTTCCCATTGCCTCTCAGTACCTGTAACCTAGACAGAAGGTGTGTTGAAGGTACTACTTTCAGTTGCACAGATTTCAAAGCTCTGTTAGGGTTTGAGCTTAGGCTCCAAATCCTTTACCCGTCCACATTTAGTAATCCCTGTAATCTTGCTCAGCCACAGCACTTTCATTTCACAAAAAGAATAATTGTGAGCAGCGACGCTGTCCATTAGATGGGGCTTTGTAAAGCACTGCTCCTTTGTTTGTTCGGTTTATTTTCAGTCTTAATCAGCCATCTTTGGTGCATTAAATAGCAATATTAAAGGGCTGAATTTGGTTTGTTGCTGTTCATGATTGGCAGCTGTTTACTTCTATTAATAGATTTTAAATGGTTTCTCACACATTACTTGGATGGAAATAATAAAATATTGTGTATTTGGGAAAGTGTGATAATTCTGTTAGGTTTCATTAAATATAAAGAAGAACTTATAAACCCACAAGCGTAAGGAGATGTGTAACAAATGTATATTCAAGGAGAGAATCAACACGTTTGAAAAGAAATCATACCTGCTTTTTTGCAATTACTTTAAATGCTCACCAACGTCTGTGGGCTCTGCTTGCACACTTAAAGCCAAAGAGATGGGAACATTTCTGCCTAACATAGACTGATGTAATTAAGCTGATTGAGATATTTGTCATAACCTTAAGTCATCATTCTGAGTTTCGTGTGGTACTATGCCACAGATATTGCTTTTTTCGTTGGTGAGTTAATGTTGGTACTACCAGTCAATATATAAATTGCTAAATTAAGTGAGAGCTATACTTAGATTTGCACCCAAAAAGTATCTGCAAGAAGAATCTAGTTACCTAAAAGTGAAAATATTTTGTATCCCAACTAAATTAAGTATTATGGCTATAAGAACGATTTTAATGTGTCGTTGCCAATGGAGATTGTGGAAATGTTTTCTTATTTGGTTGTCTGTTTTCCCAGAAAGCTCGGGAGCTGCATTTTAACTAATATGAAGTGGCGTAATATCTACAATGTAATCAAAACACAAAATGTCCAGTTTGAACCCTTAGCAGTTTGCTTTTCCTGCTCTTCATTCTTTAATTACAAGAGACTGAGTCTTCTGCTGAAGTTAGTGGGATATGAACAATGCCTTTCTCCAAGTATGTTTGAAAGGAGTTGAACATGATGCCCACCAGACCTACTTTGTTATGCATGGGGATTAGGAATGATAAAAGAGCACTTTTTAACTTTGATGTTTGCTTCTTGTCCTTAGACTCCCTTTCAACCAGGGTCCTTTTTCAAGATCTACCTGAAAGCAGATCTGGTTGCGATCTAAATTTGTGTCTTTATTTAGCTTCTAATTAAGTTTTCAGTTCTTAACATAGTTTGGTACGTTTATGTTTCTAAATTGTATATGGTTTTAACCAGGGTATAATAAGAAGTTGTTTCAGTAAGGGCTATGTATGGCATAGACTCTAAAATAAATACGCACCTCTTAATGGACCATCTTCAGAAAAGTCTAGGGGGAGTTTCTCACCTAGGTTGCTCCCTGGTAGGCAATTACTTTGCTCAAATGATGAGTGTATTCACTTCTCTGAGCCCAGCCTGCTTCAAGCCCAGCACATGGACGTTTCTGCCCTTTTGAATAACTAGTAGTTCCCACTTTGGAGTAGGGGCAAGGGGACAACAGAGACCTAGTTCTTGCTTCCAATCAGGCACATTTGTCACCTTGTAAATTCCGGAAATTTGGGAGATTTAGCCCACCTAAACCCCAAACGATTTAAGGAAAGCTTAAGATTGGCACAATTGTAATTTTATTAGATCCTCCAAGAGTTAGAATGTTACTCTGCGTACTGTAATCCATATATTGACACTGTTGAGCTCTCAGTTTTATTTAATACTGATAGCCATCCTATCACCCTTGCTATTCAGTTTGTATCTGGAACCTCTTGGTATCCACCTGGTAAGACAGTATCACACTCTGTCAGTATGCGGATGATGGTATTCCACTGTATCTTAAGTTATCCTGAACGTCTTGCTTCCATTACCTGAAAAACTGACTTGACAGCATTCTGTTCGGGATGTTAACGGCTTCAAACTGAACGCACCCCTAAATACAAATTTCACCCTAATTCATGGAGGTAGGTGACCAATTTAAAATGAGAATTGCTCCACCATGCGCCGCTAGATGGATGTTCACGGTCTTTTGCCACATGCATCAATGGCTTGACTTCCAAATGGATTTCCACCTCTTCTTCAATGAGTGCATTCTGAAATCTCCAGTTGGTGTGGTATCCCATCAGCCCTGCCTCCTGTGCAGACCTAATTTTTAGGTCTCGCTGAAACAATGCGTAAGCATTGTTTTTGGTGAGATTATAGTAAACTGCTTTCAAAAGTCTACCCACTGTGGATCAGATCGCACACAGTTCATGTGACCCAGGCGCGTGCACAGGAATTCGCTTCTCATACCCCTCCCACAAAGCAAGACAAGCCAAGAACGTCAAAGCGACCGGTCGCTTTGATTCCATTTGCCAGCAGCCACTTCACGCGCCCTGCAGGTCATAAACAGGACCATCTGCTGGTGAATCGGAATGCTGGCATGGTTGCCCAGCCCCCCTCCCAACCACATTATTTAAAAAATAGTAATTTTATTTGTGTGCCTGCGTTTGGGAATTTTATAAATTGGATCTAACATGCTTCAAGGTCTATTTACACTTCCTGCACATTGGCTACCGGGATGCACCACCTTCTACGGACGCAAGTGCAGCACAATGGAGTTCAACAATAGGATCGCGACCGCCGGTTTATGCAAGGCAGGATGTTTTTCTGACTCCCGCTTGAATGAGAACGCCTCTGTTTTAAGACGCAGGGGGTGTTGAGTTTAGGAAAAGCGCAGTTTAAGTTGTATTTCTAACAGCCTGTCTGAACGTCTTAATAAAAGAAACACATTCATTATTAAAAGCTGCGTCACAATTTCATGTCAGATCGGCATTGTTTTACAATAGAAAAAACATTTGGATTTTAGTTATTTAGCCCTCATTACCCATTGCAGAATGTAGGGTAGAGCTATATCTCCAGGCAGAATTCTGCCCGCCGCAATTCCGAGTGCCTTCGGGTCCGGAATGATCCGGTCTGCAATCTTTGGATTTGCTAATTCTGGGCTCGAAGACACCAGACCCTGTTACGGGCTGGCTGGGCTGTTGACAGGAGCACAGCCCGTTTCCTTCCCGACTTTAATAGAGCATCAACAAAGAGGCACGTTCGCATGAAGTTAATAGATCCGGCCAACAAAGATTTGTAATTAGGCCAGCAGAGGGCTCTACGTCTGTTGTCTGGCGACCAACCTAGCCCTTTCCAACTATAATCCTCCAAATAGACTCCTAATTTAAGCGAGCTACATTCCTAAACGACCCCTATGTTTAAAATCACTTGTATGTCTCCAGGGAACAAGTCCTAAAAAAAAAAAAAGAAGTGGGGGGACGCTGACGTCACGACAGGAAGTGACTTCACGAAAGGTGGCTTGCACCATCAGACTCATTGCCTCCCCTCGCTCACCCTTTAGCAAATGGAGCCACACATTCACTCTATGGCCTCTCTGGGGTGAGATCTCACCCCAGAGAGGCCAAAGAGTGAATGTGTGGCTCCATTTGCTCCAGTTTTCGAGCTCCCAGTAAAATAAGTGGGGGGATGCCGTCCACCCGCGTGGTACCCCGACTCGAGCCCTGTTAATGTCTCCTGTGATGCTTCCAGGTGAGGTTGTCCGGACCTTGGCATTGCACGGACTCCATACCCCACTGGATACAAGAACGTTTTTGACTTGGATGCCGTTCTCAAGAAGACACTTGTTAATATACAGAGGGGTGGCACACTTTCCTAATCCTGCTGTAATTCGTTCAAGGTGATTGTAGTAACTGCGACAAAGCAGAAATATAAGCGAGCAGCTATCTGATTCGAATTCATTCAGTTTTAAGAATATTTACTTGCATAGGTTGTTACATGTTACTCCCCCCTCAAATAAGTGCTATTAGGTTTTATTTATAATGTATTGGAGCGCTTTAAATGAGCACGGATTACGTTACACAAGGACACGTTCAGGCACAGGGAGATTAAGTCATTATTATGGTGGCCAAATGCTTACTTCATTTTGCAGGCGGCACAACTACTTAACTTTATTCTGCAGGCGGCACAGAACAAAACGGCGTGACGATAAAGCCCAGTGCTGGCCTCCTTTTATTTTCTGTTATTTCACGGACTCTCTTAGGTCCGTACTTTTTGTTGGATTTGGGAAGCTATACCATCACAGCTGATGTCAGCAGCAAGCGTCACAGACTCTCCTGGGTCCCTACTTTTCGTTGGATTTGGGAAGCTATACCATCACAGCTGATGTCAGCAGCGAGCGTCACGGACTCTCTTGGGTCCCTACTTTTCGTTGGATTTGGGAAACTATACCATCACAGCTGATGTCAGCAGCGAGCGTCACGGACTCTCCTGGGTCCGTACTTTTCGTTGGATTTGGGAAACTATTCCATCACAGCTGATGTCAGCAGCGAGCGTCACAGACTCTCCTGGGTCCCAACTTTTCGTTGGAATTGGGAAACAATACCATTACAGCTCATGTCAGCAGCGAGCGTCATGGACTCTCCTGCGCCCGTACTTTTAGTTGGATCTGGGAAACTATACCATCACAGATGATGTCAGCAGCGTGCGTCACAGACTCTTGGTCCGTACTTTTCAAACATTAAGTATTCTTTTTTCTCCTGTTTAAAAAGGTAATTACATTTAGCGTGCATTTAAAAATATGCGAATGCTTTGGAGATGTTGTCTTTTTACCCCTTACTTTAGCAGTACCCAATATTTTTTTTAGGAGCTTATCATCCTGCTGGTTGTTCATTTGCATCTCACAGATGCTGCGAGCCAAGAGATTACAATCTTTACTGCAAGGCTCAAAGCACGTAATTAACTTGTTTTAAATAGCTCTCTACAGCAATGCTTTCTGCCCACATGCCGTGTTGTCCTGGCTGAAGAACGTCCGGCAGCAGGGTTGCGAAACAGTCCTTCATGGCCCGAGCTGATCCTAGCGCTATCTTCATTCATTTTTGATGGGCTTGCAGCTGGTCTCCACCTCAGCATAATATCCTATGATTCAGGATAAAGCTCTTTATTCTCTCATTTAACTGCAACACGAAGAGGGTGATCAAAGAGGCTGAGGTTTAAAGGGGGAATGTGTTGTGTGATGCTACATATTTACACAGCGCTCAACACAACATACACACCAAATCCCACTTAGTGCTATATAATTAGACGTCATATAATTACTCTATCTATCGCCCTCACTCTATCAATATATCTATCGCCCTCACTCTATCTATCTATCTATCGCCCTCACTCTATCGCCCTCACTCTATCGCCCTCACTCTATCGCCCTTACTCTATCTATACCCTCACTCTATCAATCTATCTATCGCCCCTCACTATCAATCTATCTATCGCCCACACTCTATCAACCTCACTCAGTCTATCGCCCTCACTCTATCTATCACCCTCACTCTAACGCCCTCTATCTATCTATCGCCCTCACTCTGTCTGTCAAAACCAACACATAAATAAAAAAAAATTCATTTACAATACCAATAGCTCAAACTTTCCTAATGCGAGACCTATTGCATTGCAAATGCTTGTTTCCTTCTTTCACATGCATTCCATTAAGGTCGATAAAGCAAGAGTGGAGCCAGCACCGAGCAGCTCGCAGCTGCCAGTCAGTCTCACATTTGCTATTCCGGCTCTGGCTTCCGAATAGATTAGCTGGGTTTAATCCAAACCTGAGAGACCTGCTGGCTGTAATTTAAATTGCTGGGGCTGGTTTACTCCTCCTCCTCCGACTCTATGCAAATTCGAAAGTCATAGAGGATCAAGCTGCGTCTCGTTGCCAAAGGCAACATGCACCAAACACTGCTAAATTATAGAAAACACAACACATTCAGCACCAAGCTCGGCAGTCAGGTTGTTATGGGTTTTACAAAGCGGCCAATTTCCACACTTACCACGACAACTCGATACCTCAGTGCCGATGAGCTGTCCTGCAGTCCCCCCAGGGCACAAACAGGCATCCACTTCTGTCAGGACAGCTGATCGCAGCAAAAAGACAGAAGTGGATGCCTGCTTGTGCCCCGGGGGAACTGACAGCAATAATAAAAGCAAATCACACACGCCAAGCGGCATTTTCGTTGCTATGGCAACAAAATGGCGAGGGACTGTCCACAGTCCCACAGACACGCGCATGCTGTTTCAACGGACAAATGGCGAGAGCAGCCTTCTTTGTCCATTGCAGACGCGCGCATGCGAGCCCTCGCAGAATCGATTCCAAAAGGTACTCACAATGGCGAGAGCAGCGCATGTACCTCATCCTGGACGGAATCCGGTTTGGAAGTTGGAAAGTATGAAATTATGTTCATTAAATTTTGACATCTGGATGAATGCTGCTCTTTCTATTAGTTTACCTAGGAAAGGTCTATTTGTAATTGGTCTGAGGTCTGTAGTTGTCTGGGTCATGCGGGTCGAGGTTTGCATTTTTTAATAATGGTCCTATGTATGCTTTCTTTAAGTCTTCTGGAAAGATTCCTGCAGTTAATGAATTATTGATGATTTTTCTTATTTGTGTGGCAGCAGAGGCAGTTAGAAGAATGTTTGTGGTACACAAGAGTCAGAAGGGCAGCCAGCCGGTGCCCTGCTTGCTTTAACCAGATCTATAAATTCACTTTGTGATAGGTATTTGAAGGAATGCAGAGGCTGGGATAGCCTACTCTTTGATGGGTTTGCCGGAAATGGGTTGGTGCTTGTGGTTTTCCTTAGTTATAAATATGAGCCTAACATGACTGCTTTGGTTGTGTAATGATTTGCTAGAGTCATGGGACAGGTTTCTTCTGTACATTTAGGTTTACGGAATTCTGTGAGAATTGAAAAAATTCTTTACAATCACATATAGCATTTTGAATTCTGACTAAATAGCTTTTTTGATTGTTGACTTCTGTATTATGTTAGGTTTTTGTAGCTGAAGTTTCTCTTAATTACTATTTGTTTTGAGCCAGGTGCGTTGCAGCTTTGAAATTTGTTGTTTTATCTCTTTTGATTCTGCATTCTTCCAAGGTGCTTGTTTTCTTTTGTCCTGTTGTTCTTAGTAGAATTAGGTTAAACAAAGCTTCCTGGAGCCACTCCTAAAGTTTTTGACCAGAATGTATTTTATCTAGGTCTGTTTTGGAAGTTAATTGTATTTCTAAGAATTCATGATTGAGTTTGTTCCATGGTCGTTAAGTGGTTGCATGTATGGTGGACTTAGGTATGTTGATTTGTGGTGTTTGGTGTTGGAAAGCCAGCAGATGGTGGTCTGATCACATGACTGGAGTAATCCTTTGAAAGGTAACTAGTTATAGATTTGCAAAAACAACATCTAGGATGTGTCCAGAGATTTGTGTAGGTTTGTGGACGATCTGATGTAGGTTCAGTGTGTCGAGGCCAGTGAAGACAGTTTTTGGATGTGGCATATTGGGTTATCACACCATATGTGTAGGTCACCAAGGATGCATAAGGTGGAGTGTAGTGTCATAAAGTTTGAAACTGAGTCTAGAAACCTGTCTGGGAATGATGCATTGCTATATGGTGGTCTGTAAAGAATGAGGAATTCACAGGAGGAAGCTGGTGTAGGGTTGTATCTGGTGATGGGGGCCTCAAACCTTGTATGAGAATGTCACGAGCTTTGGTTCTTCTGAGGGAATGGGGACTTTGGTTGCACAGAATATTTTTCACAGTAGCGGCCAGCCAATCATGTTAAGGGGTCCTGAAACGGCCCTATTATTTTTAAATTGTCTGTACTGCTGTGGGACCAATCTTCCAGATATACCTAATTTTGTAACCCCTTCACACCCAATCTGAGCCCCCTCTTTAAAAAATAATTTCTCAAACGGCTGAATTGATTTGCATCAAATCACAAAAAGTTCATTTTCTGTGTAAAGCTCTTAACTTTTTTCCAAATTTGGTGCAATTCTGTTCAGCCATTTTCTTTTATTGGAGACAAAATGTTCAGTTGGGAATTAACTTGGGGCCCCCCCTTTTTCCTTGGCCCCCTCCCTATGGATCGGCACAAAAATGTTCATGAAACAGCACCTAAGTTCTTAGGAAAAACAAGATCCTAATTATGCCTGACCCAAGTATAGCTACCACAGTGGTGTTCATTGCTTTGTTTTTAAATACATTTATTAAACATAAACAGGCCAGGAGAACTCCTGATTTTCGAGCGGAAAAAATAACACACACAAACCCAACACCCCTCCCCCCCACCCTGCACATCCCCAGACGGGGGCACAAAACACGTGCACTCCAGGATTTAGTCCTCTTGTAACATATATTTGGCTGCTAATGCGTTAGTACCAAAAGGCCTTTTTCAAAGTACGAATTCGTTCAGTGCACAACCACCATATATGTGGTAAACAAAAACATATAAAACAGACATTGTGTTTTTTGATGCCTCAATAGACCTCAACATGTCAGGATCTGAAGACAAATTTGGGTTAAGCTACATCACAACGGGTGCAGCTTCACCATTATTTACATTGTGTATCATTACTTCATGATAATTATACAAACATGCATGCAGCCATGGTTTTTGCTTAAAAGAACGCGTTCACCATAATTGAGGTATAAACAATAGAGCCTTAAATACATCTGTCGGCTCTATGTACAACAAATTTGCTGGTCCAGAGACCTATATAATTTCATGAGTGTACCCCAGCACGCCACATTTAACGTACATGCTATATAACTAAAACAGAGCCATTTTTGAAACAGGTAAATCCATCGGCTCACTTAGTAACACATTTGTAGGTCGAGTGACCCATTCACTAGAGAGCGCCCCACCATGAGTTTAACGGCCCAAGGCACAATGATGTTTGCAAACCTCATACTAAATCAAAGCAGATAAAATTAAGTAACAACATAGCCCCACCCCTATAACAGTTTATACAGTTCAAAGCATAATACCTCGTCATTTGACAACCTTTTTATGCCTGTGTTCACCCAGTGGCAACAAACTTTAAATGTCTGAGCATCATCAATATTCTCATCGTACCTTGACAATGAAATGGAATGATGTGCAGCTACTACTAAACTACTGTCTAAAGACAACGTGCTAATCCTAAAAATATATATATTTACTAGGACACCGTGCTCGTGTGGAATGGGGAAATAAAAACAGGATACACAGCAGGTATACAACTCTCTATGAGAATGGGCAAGCAACACCTAATTTCCAATTACTATTTCAGCTGGAGATACTGGTAGGGAAGGAGGAGTTCCAAATCACACAACAGTACGAGCAGTAAAAACAACTGTATCATTTGGAAGGCCTCAGAGCATGGAGTCCAGAAACAAGGATAAACTGGTACTCTTCCGATATGCGCAAACATTTGCTCATCCTTGTTCAAACCACGTGGGGATTCGCTGTCGAGGAGAATGATGTACTTGGATTTGAGGATCCTCCGCTTCTTCTCCCTGTCTCCCCATCTCTGGGTCAAGGCCCCTATGTCAATGGCAACAAAAGTTACAGTATCAGCATTTTTCTCATGAAACTTGTACCAATGTCTTTTTTTTTTTTACTGGGAAGATTATGCTCCCCTCATATTGGAGACCACAAGGACACAGTAAGACATAAACGCAGTTATCACTGTTACACATGATACATTTCTTAATGTTACCTGTTTTCCCAGTTGGTAACTGATAAGATATCATGTTCTTAACTGCATTTAGATGCCTTGCAGTGTCCGCAAGCATTTAACCCTGCACTTTGTAGACCACATTATTTTTATGTAACAGATTTGGTTTTTAAAGGATATTTCTAATCAAAGGTTAAAGATTTAAGGTTTTAATTAATGATACACATGGGGAATATGGTCTGCAACATTACTGCAACAAACATGCACTTCTACCAGTATTTTTACAGTTTAAGGTGCAAGTTGTAAAAGCATTATGTTAATTCCTGAACTCCGTAACTCTGAGCACTCTGTGCAGAGTTCCTTTGCATTTGTACTGTTGATTTCTCATAAGTGACGGTTATGGCAGCAGAAAGGTTTGTCCATTTAAAGCTTACAACCATTGCAGGCCGAACATTACCAGGCAGCCATATGATTCAACTCAATAGGACCCCTGCCAGTATGCTGAAATGACTTGTTACATGTTTGAAATACGTTAGATCTATAACGTAGAAGGAAGTCCTATGTATATTCACTTCTCTAGCCTCTTAAAAATGCATTGCTTCCAGTGGTTGTTTTTCAGAGTGCTTTCCAAAAAATGGTCCTAAGTTTGCAGATATTGACAAACTTGCCCACGTGTTTCTCATCTCCAATTTAACACTTCACTCTAATCGTGAACAAATGTTGATGTGTATAAAAAACTGAGGTGCATCTGCACACTTACAGTACCTTCAGACTGTTGGATTGTTCCATCAGTTAACAATCTGCTGCTTTGAGGTCAGACAAAGTTATGTACAACTATGGGTTTTGTAGAGAAAGGGTGTATGAAGCTGACTGCAAGTGGCATGAAAATGAATATCGTACCTGACTGACCCATGTGTTTTGTGTTGGTGGTTTTCTGCACCATCCACTAGGTGTAAATGAATCTGAGACTTACACCCTGTTAATGATTGCTTCTTCTGGAGTAAATTAGCAGTTGCTATGAAGCATCTCAAATTTACCTGGGCTGAACTTGCGATATTCACAAACATTTACACTGAAGCATATCTTGAGATGCTGGGACCATCTTTGATAAGCTCATGTGGAAAAGAAACTCAAAACGTATTGCTCCAGCGCAAAATGTATTCTAAAAGTTGTGCAGTGGGTTCTTTTAGGTAAATCTAATTGCAAGATTTTGTACATTTATAGTGTCTGATAATTATTTTTCAGATGTTGAAAACGAATCAGAAGAAAGTTAATCCAAGAGATATTGCAGACCAAATTGTCCGAAATATTCCCAGTAACGAGTATATCGAGAAAGTGGAAATTGCAGGCCCAGGTATGGCCATTCAGCACAAGCTTTATATGAATTTCTATTCTTTTCTCTCTTCGAATGGTAGAAAAAAGGCCATTTTATTTATCAAATCTGTATCATTAGGTCATAAAACAAAAGCACATCACCTTTAAAGCTACCCTCTTTTTTCCAAAACATCC
This sequence comes from Lissotriton helveticus, assembly GCF_964261635.1. Classification (NCBI taxonomy): domain Eukaryota; kingdom Metazoa; phylum Chordata; class Amphibia; order Caudata; family Salamandridae; genus Lissotriton; species Lissotriton helveticus. The sequence goes on along the minus strand of NC_136068.1, from coordinate 867,712,958 downwards.
ACCGTCTCATTTGGAAAAGCTCACAGTTTGGCTGTTTCTCTGCCATTACATTCATCACTGAATCCAACAGTTTTGGCAATATCATATGTACGGGCAATGCTCGGTACACCTAAAACTACACGGAGTCTGCTATTTGGAACAAGTTGCAAATTAAGGAAACAATACACTACAATAAATGTTATGTCATTGTGTTTAAGATGGAGATCTGGCACCAGTCTCATCTATGTTTTATTCAATTGTGAACTAAATTACATCCCATGAGTCCACACCATTTACAGTCTAGTTCTGCACCCATGCCACAAATGTGGCTTGGCCTTCCTTCTAATACTAATAACAGGGTTATCATTGCACTTGCATTACCTCCGCACTCCTCACTTATGCACAGGGCTCGCAGATAAGGCTAGTGCCAGCTGCAAAGGTTCACACATCATGCAGCTCTGCACCACTTCAGGCTGCCTTTTTGTGTCCCTGTCACCATTAGCCCAATGCATTTGTTTAGGGAACCTATCAGATAAATATCTTACTTAAGATAGTTTGTAAAGACATTATGCACATTTACCTCAAGATTCTCATATTTTCATATGTTTCAGTTTACATAATGGCCCAGTTGAGCCACTCTTCAAAAGAAGCCAGACACAAGCGTAGTGACTGCCATTCTGCATATCCTGAAAATAGAGCAAATCCGTTTGCAGAGCCCTGTCCTATTCTCATTATTCACTGATTTTTTTCTACACTATTCTCATTATTCACTGACGTAGTTGAACTACTAGAACAAAATGTGTTGTGGTAGTATGAAATATATCTTGTACGATCTAGGCTTGTTAAACCAGAAAACTAATTATGACTTAAAATTCAACACACCCGAAAAAGTACAGGCCAGAAATACTTAGTATATCAATTACTATGACAATTAAAAATTGAAATGTGATTCTATACAGTAAAACCCCACACAGCTTAATTTCTCAGTCAGTTGGGCGATTTGATTCAAGTTACTTACCATGGCATTTTTCAAGTGCAACAGCATTTCTTTCTTTTCCTTGAAGGGTTTATTAATGTACATTTAAGAAAAGAGTTTGTATCCAAGCAGCTGAAGAGTCTGTTGTTGAATGGAGTTCAGCCGCCCACAGTTGGAGACAAGAAAAAGGTAACTGAATTTCACATGGACACATTTTTCCATATAGGAGCTGTAATCGTCTTGGGTTGATTCTGTTGGCTGTTTACGCTTTCGTCATTAATGAATGTGCTTGCACAGTTTGCTAATCAAATCCATTTTAAGATGTAATTTAAATAAGGTACTTTGGTGTTCTTTGAGGAATGTATCCTTGTCTGACCTGCCAGTGTTATGCATGTAAAATGGAACTTTGCTTCTGCACCATTTTCTTCAAATAGAACCAGAGTACTGAGTGCGCTTTTACACTTAAATGTTACGTAGTCATGAATCGTGCTGCAACCCAGCAACAATCCCTCAATTTTCAGTTGCGTGTTGAGAGGACTCACGGTGCGAGATGTGAGGAGACGGCTGTGCACCGAATGGGTTCTTGCCCGTGTGCAGGATTGACTCGTCAGCCCCCCATGCCAAGAGAGTGCTGCTGTGGACTGAGCCGTGAAACAAATGCCATGCAGGAGTGATAGAGCTGTACCACCTCATGTCTGGTTACCCGGATGCCAGAGATGACCATTGTAAAAGTACTTGTGCCGACAAAGCCACAATACTTGCGTGGACTTTAGTGGCAACTCCTTATGCCAGGAGGGGTCTTCATAGTAAAGGAGGCTGCACCAGAGAAGTTTATGCCTTGCCAGTGGGTACTGTCGCAATCCCATAGGCAGCATGGGTGGGCAACCGGTACCAAGTTTTGCCAAGTGTGAGCAGCTGTCCGGAAAAACTGGGCCTGCGACCTGCGAGTCGAAGTTGAGCACCGAGATCTGCCCTGTGGACCTTGAAGGACATAGAGAGGACTTTTCTCCTTCACTGTCGGGAGTACGAAGATCCACCCCCTCACCAGAGTAGGGAAAAACTGAACTTACTGCATCAACTGAAGCCTGGACCACCTCCTATCACTGTTGATGAGACAGCATGAGAGAGGCCTTTGAGGAGAGAGCTTGTACCTGCCGGGTGCTGCAGCGAGCAAGACTGGAGCATTGCAAGTGCCCATGGTCGGGGCACCTGCTGTAACGCACCCATCCTGGTGAAGCTGGTAAGACCTGATAAAGATCTGTTCTCACTCACTGTTAAACCTGCCTAGACACGTTTGACTATTTCCTAAGAGTCAGAGTGGACTCTTGAGTAAGGCCTACCAGCAAGCATTCACTGGATGCGACCACCAGTGAATGGGGAATTACCTGGACCACATTTCAACGAAGAGGGTGAGACAGGGATTTGCCAGACCACCACTAGAGCCCTGACCTCAAAGGGATTGTGCTATTTCTCCCAAATGTCGTAATACTTATTTGAATGCTTACAGTTAGAAATAAAATACTTCTTTTTAGTATAAAAAGAAGTATTTGGCTGGACATTGATTTATTGACACTACTGAGTGCACTTTTAGCTATGAGTCGTTCACACGTTTACCATGCTTTGATTAGGAAAACTCGTACCTCCTACTACACAACGAGAATAGAGAAGGCGGACAGCTCAATGAAGGAGATGTTCTTGGTCTACAAAGAGATATCCTCACTCTCCACAACTGAAGTACCAGTATTGGGCTCCGTGGCTTCTTGTAATCAAATAGCAGAATTTTTTGCTAATAAGGTGGAAAAAATCTACGCCACCTTTCCCGCAGACGCCAGGGAAGGACTTAGTGGTGAAGGGACGCTTAACAGTGACCTAAATGAGACGGAGTACCTGACTAGGTTCAAGGTGCCAGCAGGCAATATGCTGAACGAGATAGCATCCAGCATTAAGTCTGGTTCAACCAATGACCCTACCCCTGCTAAAATTTTGCGAGGGGCCAGTGAGATTTTAGAACCTTTTATTGGCCATTTGCTCGAACTCTCGTTCGGTTCAGGCAAGGTACCTAAAACCTGGAAGGAGGCAGTGGTGCTCCCTCTGAAAAAAAAAACGAATGTTGGCTTAGAACACCTAAACAATCTGCGTCCCATTTCCCTCCTGCCCTACTTTGCCAAGATTGCCGAGAAGGTGGTCAATTTACAACTGACTGCACATATCGAAATGCACAAACTGCTCCACCCTACGCAATCGGGCTTTCGGGCTTCTCATTCCACGGAGTCTGCCTTACTCTTTTCTACAGAAAGCCTCCGCAGACATGTGGATGGAGGGCAGACAGCGGCGCTAACCCTTCTTGACTTGAGTGCCGCTTTCGACACATCGGCACATCACATCTTGCTGCAGTGTCTTAGCAGAGGAGGAGTGATAGGCACAGCGTGGAAATGGCTGGAGTCTTTTCTCCAGGATCGTAAGTTTCAGGTGGCACAGGGGACCTTTCGTTCTGATGCCTTTGCTCTGAAGCAGGGGGTCCCCCAGGGGTCTAGCCTCAGCCCAACTCTTTTTAATCTTTATGTGGCACGGGTGGCTGAGATCACCGGAAAATATGGGGTGGAAGTTGTGACATGTGCCGACGACACTCAGCTGATTGTGGCCCTTACACAGCCAGCAGAGCATGCCGCCGGCAACTTCTCCTCCTGCCTTCAAGATCTGGCGGTCTGGAAGGCTAACAACTGCCTCAGACTTAACGGTGATAAAACCGAAGTACTGATTGTGGGAAATGCTCCCTCTGTCTGAACGTCGGCTTGGTGGCCTCAGACACTTGGGCCTCTTCCTGTGCCCAGCGATCAAGTGAGGAACCTGGGGGTTTGGATCGATTCCAGGATCACATTTGATTATCACACCAGCCGTGTAGCGGGCATCTGTTTTGGCATCTTGCGGGGCCTAAGAAAGATTCTGGATTTACTTCCCATAACAGCTAGGAAAAGATTGGTCCATGCTCTGGTAACTTCCAGACTGGATTATGGCAATGCCCTTTATTTAGGGGCCAACGTGAAATGCCTACAAAGATTACAGCAGATTCAAAATGCTGCCGCCCGGCTGGTCCTGAGGCTACCCAGGAGAGCTTCCTCAATGAATGCTTTGGAGACGTTACACTGGCTTCCTGTCACGAAGCGGGTACAGTTTAAAGCCTTATGTGTCAGCCACCGGATTATTCAGGGGAAAGGCCCTTGCTTTCTTATTAATCTTTTAACGCCCCATATCCCGACTCGGCAATTAAGATCCAGCGGGTCGGGTCTTGTTCAGGTGCCCAAAGTTAAAAGAGCCAGAATGGGGGGGCGCTCATTCCGGTTTTTGGCTGCCCGATTGTGGAACGGACTGCCCCTAAAGTTGCGGTTGGTAACCTCGGAAATTATATTCCGTAAAGAGTTAAAAACCTATCTTTTCCCTAGAGGATGCCTTTAAAGGTACAGGATGCGGGGTGGGTTGCCTCGGGACGTATGTGAGTCGACACACCAGCGCAGGGACACACTGTCAGTGTAACCAGGCGCTTTAGAAGTTCAGTTTACTTACTTACTTATCTGCATCTACAAGTCCCCCCTCCAAGAGAACCTTTGACTACTCGTCCACAATTACCTCTGAGAGTCAAATGCAGACGGGGTACTTGGCCCAGTTGCTCAGGATCCATAGTAGGTCAGGCCCAGGGACATCAGGAGTAAAACGTCTCAAGCACGACATTAAGGCCATTAGTCTGTGCGCGCCCTGTGTCCCTCTGAAGGGGGTTTAGATACCATGCTACACATTTCTTGTATGTGAGGGAAGCTTGCACTGTGGCTGCCCCTGCATTACTTGTGCTATGTTTATTTTTGAGGGATGAGAAAACCTTATTATGCAAAAGTGAGAAGTTGGCTTTGTCAATGATAATTCTTTCTATGTACCTTTTGGGATCATCTTACTTTTCATGTAGTGTGCATGTAAATTGTATATGAGCATTTGAGCACCACTTAAGTTCTGGTTGCATTTCCCTATTTTATTCCAGGTTATTGTTGACTTCTCTTCCCCAAATATCGCCAAAGAAATGCATGTAGGCCACCTGCGGTCCACTATCATTGGAGACAGTATATGCCGCTTGTTCGAGTTTGTGGGCCATGATGTTCTACGGTAGGAATTCTTTGTAATAGAAGACTCTGTCCCCCAGGATGGATACATTTCAGATGTCATTAAATTAGGCCCTACTGTCTATGCAATTTAAATATTAAATTTGAAGTAGGATTGGGATTACAGAGTTACTGGATTACCAAATGAATAATAACTTGTTTTATAAAAAAAACTTTATGCTGCTCTTCTGCAGTTCCTAAGCGGTGTACGTTACCTATGTGACTTTTAAAATAAGTTTTCTATTACATTTTTACTCCTTTATGTACTTGGTTGTCAGGGCCCTATCTATAGCAGTGTCACATTTGTTCAGTGCAAGTGATTAATAAAAATAGATGGCAACGAACAGTATTCGTCTACACTTTCCGTATAGCATTATTAATTGATAATAACAGCAATAAGAGGAAGTATATTGAACATAGGGTATGACTTTTGAAATGTAAGTGTGCTCCATAAACTATGATTGTAAAGGTAGTAAGTTCTTGTTCTTTGTGAACACCAGAGAGGCAGTAGTAGTGCAAGGGGGTATGTAAAATGTGGCAGTAGCTACTATTTCTCTTGAGTCACTAGTAGGAGAATGATGTAACCATTCTGATATGCCGCAGAAGTCCTAGTATCAGTCTTTGAAAATCCTTTGAGGAGATCCAGGCAAGTGTTGTTTTTGTATTTGTTATTTTTTTACAGTTCGGGTAAAGGACATTATTGCTCCCTATATTTCTTCTTCCCTGGAGATGTTCAATTTCTCTTCTAAGTTCACTGGGGTATTTTGTGTGAGGGCTTGACACATGATGCCGTCTTGACTTCAGGTAGGGTACAGGTCCCTTGGAATTGTGGTATAGTCACGTTCCCTCTCAAGCAAGTCTTGAGTCTATAGACATTAACGGTCTGCATATTATACTTCTGTCTGCACTCATTGAGGTGAACGTAGTGCTCAATTAATTGTCTGATTTTCAGCAACACTCCTGGCTACTTGGGTTTCGGACAGAAAAAGAAAGGCCTTGTATTCCTTTTCATTTTATGACTGCATATCCTTTTGAGTCTGTGAATCACAAGCCTTATGACTGCAAATTCAGTGAGAAATTGATTTCCTTATTGTTTTCTGTAACATATGTTTGAGGTAAGAGTGAGACTATGGTTTGTACCCTGGACCTATACATATTTTAGTCTTGTATGTCAGATTTGCCTCTTTCGTGTCTGGTGATAGCAGTTTTCCTACACTTTTGTGGCTGTACAGTCTGTGCCCACTTCTTTTCTTTCATTCTTTGTCATAGCCATCATTTGACCTGACCTCTCCCTTGTCAAACTCGTGTGTTACACTTCACTTTTTCTGGTCCTGGTAGGCCTTCTCTCCTTTATAATTTCCATAGGTGAGCATTATGTCAGCTTATTGAGCCGCTGTACTTTAGTGTAGTCCCAGCAATAAAGTTCTCCATCTCTTGTGATAATCATATCCAGTTATTACAGAGTGAGGATGTTTTGTCTGGGTTCTGACTGAACAGGTGACATTATTCGCCTTTCCTCATTCGGTATTTTCTGTGTATGTAAAAGTCATTTCTTGGATGTTAAAGATTCCTCTTTGGTCAAAGAGTTCTGCCCTTTTGCACCCATTGCCCACTTTATCCATTGTAAACAGCTTCCCGTCCCCCCTTCATCTCAAACAATTATTCTCGTTCCTTTTAGTTTAGCGCAGAATCCTTGTTTGGTATTATAAATTAACTTGTTCCGTCTAGTCCAAGTGACTTGGTAAGAATATATTGTCTTTGGCCAGGCTCCGTGCAAAGTTTTTTCCAAGTGTTTTACCCTTCATATGAGGATTTTATTATGTTATTTCTGGACCATTGTGTGTCTCCTTTCATGGAATGATTCGGGACAGTGCAGAAGCACTCATTGTTTCAAACATACTTGATTAAATAACAGTAATGTTTCATGTATTAATTTTGATTGAGAGAATTTGTTTAACATAATGTGTGGCCTCTTAAACACTTTTATATTTTGCTTTCTTTGTAGGTTGAACCATGTTGGAGATTGGGGAACACAATTTGGCATGCTAATTGCTCACCTTCAGGATAAATTCCCGGATTATGTGACTGTGTCCCCTCCCATAAGCGATCTCCAGTCTTTTTACAAGGTGCGTGTATTCATAATAATTATGATGCCTTTTATTTGTATTAGCAAAAATAAATTCTGTAGCAGAATGGGGAATGTAAAGAATTGGGAAAGGAAGTCAGATGATGGTACTGGTTTTCCTAATATATTCAGTCACAACTGGTACCTTTAGGAGGACACGTATGTAAGTAGAATTTATGTCACTCTGCTTTCTGAGAAGGGATGCTAAACTAAGGATGGACTGTGTTTGGTAGTTTATATGAGGTCAGTTATATGATCCAGATGTGTTTACCATCTGTTGAACGGAGGATGCAACCTTGCCTTTTATCTGAGGGATTACAGCCCTTATGAATGTGGTGAGATATTAATGTTCGAGGCATGTGGGCTGCTGAATTCATATCTATAGCATAGATCGCCGCCTAGTGTTGGGTCCGGATGATTGCACATTGTTGTCCTGGAAGAGTCTTCGAAGTATCACGAGATAGGTGGCTCCTCCCCTGGACTACAGTGCGCATGGGCATCGACTCCATCCCCAGATTGTTTTTTTCCGCCATTGGGTTCAGATGCATATTTGATCACTCAAGATCGGAATCGATAGAAACTTTTCTTTAGGCCCGAAGGCCTTTCCTATAGCGTCGGTATTGTCTTGCGTTCGGTGCCCAGTTCTGTTCCGGCTCAGTTCCCGAGTCGGACATCCAGAGGAGTCGCGTGGCTCTTCGGTGCTCGAGGCCCAGTCAACGCAACCAGACTTATTCGACGACACATCATGGAACGGAGCCCGTTCAAAAGGTGCCCCGTGTGCAACTCGAAGTATCCCCACATCGACGTCCACCCGGTGTGCAACAAGTCCCTGTCGCCGGATCACGACGAAGCCAACTGTATGGCTTGTTCCCGTTTTCGCTCCAAGAAGACGATTCGACTTCGGCGCGTGGCGCGCCAGGAGGCCCAGCAGACGGCCCCTGACCAGGTGAACATTTTCGAGGGGGAAGAAGCAGACGAGCAGGAAGATCGAGAGCCGATTTCAACTCCAGCGGCAGAGATCGACTCCAACTACGACGCAGGCGTCGAAATGCTCGACACAGAAGACGTCGTCGACGAGGTAGGAGACGACAATGAGGCCTATGGGGCCACGGAAGATAGCTCGGGTGAAGAGCTATGCCCCGTTCGAACAATCACTAAGGCTCAGGTCGAGGGATCGCCACATGGCCTTACCCAAAATCTTACACCTGGATCCACGGTCTCGCCTCCGGGCCCGGCTACGGACACTTCTACGGAGCCGCCATTGGTCAAATCGAAATCGAAAGTGAAAGCTTCGGTCTCGACAAAACCGAAAGTGATAGAGACGCCGTCGAAACAGAAGACGCCTGTCGCTTTGGTGGCCTCCTCGTCTTCAGACATGTCGGGGCAGCCGAAGCCGAAGAAGGTGGTGGATCCGGTGAAGTCGGTCAAGGGCGTTGAGCCGAAGACTGGAACGCCAAAGCCAATTGTCAAGGCCGCCGACCGGAAACCTTCTGCGCCGAAGGCCATCGACACAGACAGGGGAATCGGAGCTCCAAAAGCTGTCGATCCAGCACGTCGGCCAGAAAAGGCCAAGAGTACTGTTACACTCGAGTCAGCCCATGCTGGTGGACCGAGAACACCTGTCGGGTCGACGAAACCGTCCGCATCCTTCACGAAGCAGGTGTCGGACTCGTTGCAACGCATCAGGAACAAGGCTTCCGCGGTCGATCCGAAGGATACTTCCACCCCGAAGCCCGCAGCCAAATCGCCAAAGTCGACGCCGCCGATCCAGTTCACACTGCCGCCGAAAGTGGCGCCGAAGGCGTTCGTGCCCAGGACAGTCGTCGAGACGTCGACGAAAGTGCCCTCGGGGCCGAAGCCAACCCCTGCAGTTGTAAGCACTATACATCGACAACCCCTACTGGAGGAGTAGTCGGAACAATTTATCGACGCCGACACCGGTAAACTTTCCTTCTACAAGCGAAAGATTACGCCGGCACAGCCTATGGAGTCCTACACAATCCCTTTAGAGAGGAAAAAGGCTTCTACGGATTCACCAGTTCTGGTTGAACCACTTACTCCACGGCCTCAGGTCATTGCTCCAACCTCACCCTCTTACTCAGATGTGGAGGCTGGAGAAGGGGGCGATGAGGAGTACAACTTCCCTGCCGACTCTGATCTGAGGATCACCGTGACTCATGGGCAGATGCTGGGGACCCAGGGGATCCGCAAACTGCCCCGGACTCTCAACTATATACTGTCAAAACCTCTCCTACTGAGGATTCTGCGGCATTTAATGCTCTAATTGAGAGGGCAGCTAAAAATAATGACGTCCAGCTGCATGCTGACCCTATTCAAGTGGACTTTCTGTTTGATACCTTTTCCACCTCTGAAAAGACTGTCAAGACTCTGCCAATGCTGAAGGGTGTTTTAAAACATGCTGCAGACATTTTTAAGGAACCCACACGTGCCAGGGTTATAAACCCCAGGATTGAAAAGAAGTATAAGCCGGCTCCTGGCGACCCTACCTACATCAAGGGCCAGTTGCGGTTGAACTCTCTAGTTGTTTCTAATGCCCGGAAGAGGGCAAATTCACAAACTACTGGTGATGCTCCTCCCCCTGACAAGGAATCTAAAGTGCTAGAAGCATCAGGGAAGAGGGTGGCGGCTCAAGCGTCCAATATCTGGCGCATTTCAAACACTCAGGCACTTTTGGCCAGATATGACAGGGCACACTATGATACACTTGAAACCCTGTTACAACACTTGCCAGATGAGTATAAAGAGGCAGCGGAGATGCTCATTCAAGAAGGGAAGCTCATCTCAAATGCTTCTATTAAATGTGCACTGGACGCAGCGGACACCGCGGCCAGGGCCATTAACACAAGTGTGATGTTGCGGCGTCAGTCCTGGCTCAGAATCTCCGGGTTCAAACCAGAGATACAAACCACCATCCTCAATCAGCCTGTAAACCCTGATCACTTATTTGGCCCTGAGGTGGATACCACCCTGGAAAAAATAAAGAAAGACACAGAGACTGCAAAGTCTATGGGAGCTCTCCAGTCCCAGCAGTTCAGGGGTAGTACTTTTCGTCGCTCAAGCAATAGAGGTGTTTCCAGAGGCCAGATGTCCCAGCAAACACAGTACACTAAAGGTGGGACGCAGACCTCTTACAACAAGCAGAGCAGAGGAGGCTATCGTGGCAACAGCGCCAAGGGCAGAGGTCGTGGAAACAACAACTCCAGATCCTCCGCCACCAACAAACAGTGACGCCTTGTCACTGCCCCCCGACCATACAACACCGGTCCGGGGGAGACTCCAGCAGTTCCTGCCAGTCTGGAAATCCATCACCACAGACAGGTGGGTCAAAAAACTTATCCAGTACGGTTATTGTCTGGAGTTAACGTCCACTCCACCCAACATCCCACCAAGGCACCGTCCTATGTCAACAGAGCATTTGCACTTATTGCAGCAAGAGGTGCTAGTCATGCTGCAAAAAGGGGCAATCGAGCTCGTGCCGGTGGAAGACAGAGGCACAGGAGTGTACTCCCTGTACTTCTTAATCCCAAAAAAGGACGGGTCCCTCAGACCCATACTGGACCTCAGGCCCCTAAACTAGTACATTCTCTCAGAACACTTTCACATGCTCACGCTGCAGCAGGTTCTTCCGTTGCTCAATCAAGGAGATTTCCTCGCAACGTTAGATCTCAAAGACACATATTTTCACATTCCACTACATCCATCACACAGAAAATACCTTAGATTCACCATTCAGAATCAGCATTACCATTTCAAGGTCCTCCCTTTCGGAGTGACCACAGCGCCCAGGGTGTTCACAAAATGCCTGGCGACGGTGGCTGCGCACCTCAGGAGACAAAACGTTCACGTCTACCCTTATCTGGACGACCGGCTTGTCCAAGCAAAGTCGGCCAGGCAGTGCGCTGCCGACATGTCCCACACCATTCACCTTCTTCACAATCTGGGATTCTCACTGAATTATCCAAAATCGCACCTTCAGCCAGCCCATGTGCGGCAGTATCTGGGCATGACAATAGATACTCTGGCAGCCACAGGTCAGCCAAATTCTGTGAGGATCAACAGCATTCAGTCGCTGATACAGAAATTCAGACCGCAACACTCGCTTCCGGCACGAGTGTTCATGCAGTTGATAGGCATGATGGCCTCCTGCATCTTCATAGTCCCGCAGGCCAGACTACATATGCGTCCGCTTCAAGAGTGCTTGGCACATCAGTGGAATCAGGCTCAAGGACAGTTGAACGACCTAGTGTTGGTGACCGGTCGGGCATACAACTCTCTGCATTGGTGGAATCCACACAACCTTTGCAAGGGCCGACCGTTCCAGGACCCTGTTCCACAGATCATCCTAACGACGGACGCTTCTCTCCAGGGTTGGGGAGCTCATGTACTCCACTACACAGTGCAGGGACTATGGACAGCGCAGCAAAAGAAGATGCACATCAACCTCCTAGAGCTGATGGCAATCTTCATGGCAATGAAAGCATTCAAGGTACATCTGTGCAACAAAGTCGTGTTGATCCGGACGGACAACATGACAGCCATGTACTATATTCAAAAGCAGGGAGGTACACACTCTCCACAGTTGTCTCATCTGGCTCAGAGCATGTGGAAGTGGGCCATTCAAAGGAACATCTTCCTCATGGCGGAACACCTCCCGGGCAAGGACAATCAGATGGCGGATCTGCTCAGCAGGTACAGCCACTAAATGCACGAGTGGGAGATACATCCATCGCTACTCCACCCGTACTTCCAGCAGTGGGGTCATCCAGAGATAGACCTGTTCGCCACAAGGGAAAACGCAAAATGCCAAAGCTTTGCTGCCAGGTTCCCGAACCCACAGTCGCAGGGCAATGCGATATGGATGAACTGGTCCGGCAAATTTGCATACGCTTTTCCCCCAGCACCTCTAATACCGCTGGTGGCGCGAAAGCTAAGGCAACACTCTATGACACTCATCCTGGTTGCTCCAACGTGGGCCCGCCAACCATGGTATACCACGTTTCTAAAACTCTCCGTGGTACCGCATCAAAGGCTGCACCTCACACCCAGACTTTTGACGCAGAGCCATGGCGACATTCAGCACCCAGATCCGCAACAGCTCAACCTGGCGATCTGGCTCCTGAGGTCTTAGAATTTGGCTACCTTAACTTGCCTCCCGACTGCATGGATATCATACGGGAGGCAAGAAAGCCCACCACCAGAGCATGCTATGCAGCAAAATGGAAGCGGTTTGTCACTTACTGTGCAGACCACAACATCAACCCGCTAGACGCATCTACTCACGACATCATTTGTTATTTGTTACATCTTTACAAATGTAATCTAGCATATACTTCCATTCGGATACACTTATCCGCCATAGCGGCTTATCTCCAAAACAGGCAGCATCTCTCCGTTTTCAGAGTGCCTGCCATTAAAGCCTCTCTAGAAGGACTGAAACGAGTCATTCCTCCCAGGACCCCGCCAGCTCCTGTATGGAACCTTAATGTGGTCCTCACCAGACTGATGGGTCCACCCTTTGAGCCTCTACATTCATGCGAGATTCAGTTCTTAACATGGAAAGTGGCTTTCCTGATAGCCATTACGTCACTGCGACGTGTTAGTGAGCTCCAGGCGCTCACCGTACAAGAGCCATTCATACAGGTTCATTCCAACAGGGTGGTGCTGCGCACTAACCCTAAATTTCTTCCTAAGGTGGTTTCACAGTTCCATGTCAATCAGACTATTGAACTGCCTGTGTTCTTTCAAAATCCAGAGACAGTGGCTGAAAGAATGCTCCACACTCTTGACGTTAAACGAGCTTTGATGTACTACATTGATAGGACCAAAGATTTTAGGAAGACAAAACAACTCTTTGTTGCCTTTTCTGCCCAACACAAAGGCAACCCCATTTCCAAAGGAGGTATAGCCAGGTGGATCGTTAAGTGTATTCAAATTTGCTATCAAAAGGCTAAGCACACTTTAACGATCCCCCCCGAGAGCCCACTCCACCCGCAAGTTGGGGGCCTCCATGGCTTTCCTTGGTAATATACCTTTGGGGGACATTTGTAGAGCAACCACATGGTCTACCCCACACACATTTACTAAACACTACTGTGTGGATGTGAACTCCAAGCAGCAAGCAGCTGTAGGGCAGGCTGTTCTAAAAACACTTTTTCAATCGTCTGCAGCTGGCACAGGCGGACGCCGATAATGGAGGGACTGCTATTTATTCTATGCTATAGATATGAATTCAGCAGCCCACATGCCTCGAACTGAATATGCTACTTACCAGTATGCATCTGTTCTTGGCATGTAGGGCTGCTGACATTCATATCGCCTGCCCTCCTCCACCGGCGCCTGTAGCGGCTGCAGAATTTTACACTTACTATTAGCATGGCCATCGCTCTCACTGTTACACTCCATCTTCGCCACAATGGCTAAAAACAATCTGGGGATGGAGTCGATGCCCATGCGCACTGTAGTCCAGGGGAGGAGCCACCTATCTCGTGATACTTCGAAGACTCTTCCAGGACAACAATGTGCAATCATCCGGACCCAACACTAGGCGGCGATCTATGCTATAGATATGAATGTCAGCAGCCCTACATGCCAAGAACAGATGCATACTGGTAAGTAGCATATTCAATCTTGTGGATGATAATCAGAATGACTAGTTTATGCAGGAGGAGAAACAAGTATTTGATGGCAGTTGTGATGGGACAGAAGCTTTTAGTACCACCCAGGCCCTTTTATTTTAATTTTATCTGATAGAGAATTATAGCCACAGATTCCTTACCTTAAAAATATTCCCTAGGCATCAGACTGGATCCATACATTTTCGAGCAGTGCCCCTGTGTGTCCGTAGCTGGTGTAGTTCTGCTCCTCACCGACAATGTCCGCACCAAAAGTAACATGCAAAATGCCTTTATAGGTGCCACCGCAAGTGGGCTGATGTCAGTTTTATAGGCTATGCACCCCATATTTGGGCATCCTAACCCTCTGATTATGCCCTCTGATCAGGCTGCCCTCCAGGAATATCTGCCGGCAAAGCAGATTGGTGGCGGTCTTCACCCCGGCCTCTGCAATCTCCATCTTCATGTGTGGAGATTGTGCGGTGACAGCTGAAAACCTTTGATTTGCCTCCAGAGGTGGTTGATGTCATCTTTGCAGTCAGGAGTCCATTGATGAAAACTGTATATGCCTGTTGTTTGGACACATTTGTGGTTTGCTGTGTTGCTCGCCAGATTGACCCCCTCTAAACAAAACTGTCTTATGTTTATTTATTATTTCTGCTGTCTCTTGCCCTGGGAACCGTTAAAGGTTATTTTTAGCCATTCTAGGCCTTCTTACAGTCACCTGCTTAGCCCTCTTTATTGAAATGATGCGCTTTTTGAAAGAGCTTCACCATATGTTTCTCCTGTCTCAGTTTCAGATGCCCCAGTGGGATCTCAATCTTGTCCTTGCGTATCTGATGTGTACTCCTTTTGTGCCACTGTACAGTTGTCCTTTACAACTTTTAAACAACAAAACTGTGTTCTTAGTCGCCATCACTTCTGCACACCTCCCTTGGTTACTGCTTTGGTATCTATTCAAAAGGTGAGCAATCTGCGGCTAGATTCCTCTAACAAGAGAACAAGTTACTTACCTTCGGTAACACTCTTTCTGGTGAAGGCTTTATCTAGCTGCAGATTCCTCACCAACCTTCCCATCTTAACTCTTCTGTGTTTGGGCTGTATCTTTTAATAAGATTCCTAGTCTAGGAATCTGCATACTGATATTCCGATTGCTTTTGGGGCTCCACATCTGGAGGCATGGAGAGTCTCGAAATGAACTGATATCAGAGTGCGGGAATGGTGCCTTTATAGGCCCAACACATCGTTTCCGGAGAGGAGCCGCACTGCTCCACTTTCGGGGATCCAGAGTGTAGATAACTGACTTTCTGGATAGTGCACCAAAACAAGGTACTGTTAGACGGGGACCTGGAGGGTCGGCCGAGCACAAGGGGAGAGGCCTCCGGTGAGGGCCGTCTCCAGCGATCGTACAGACAAGTAACTCCCCCCCCCCCACAGATGGACACCACACGAAGATCAGAGTAACACCTTTTATAGGCAGTTCTTGAAGTAAGGTAGTACGATACAAGGAGATCAGGACACGATGATCCTCTCAATTCTAGTCTCTAGTAGGGAAAGGGGGTAGCGGGACAATCTTGGTACCTACGGGTACTGAGGTGAAACGGCGGTAGCTCACAATCCTCGAGCTCGGCGGTCGGATGGGTCGGACCGCGGCAGCGCCAGCAGGTCCCGAAGAGATCGTAGGTGGCAACGGGCCGCGGCAGCGCCAGCAGGTCCCAACGAAGATGGAAGTTACAACGGGCCGCGGCAGCGCCAGCAGGTCCCACGAGGATGAAGGTTGCAGAAGGCCGCGGCAGCGCCAGCAGGCAGGACGATAGTTCACAAGGCAGGGCTGCGGCAGCGCCAGCAGTCCGTCAAGGATGAGTTCTTCTCTGTGTCTCTCGACTCCAGGATACAACTGCCTTCCTGCTCTGGGGCTCCTCGGTTATAGGTCTGGCGCCCTTTGATGTCCGGACCCTCGCACTGGGAGGTCGGGAGGTCCGGGATGAGGGAGTCCAGACACCCAGCAGGGGGGTGGAGCCAGCACCCGGGGAGGCTGGGGGCGATCGGCACCTGGCGGGGGAGATCCATCGACACTTCTTTCTCCCATTAGCCTGCCAAGTGGTCCGTTCACCTCCTGGATGGATGGTGGTGCCGGGATGGCGGGGCCTGGCCGGGCCCAGGGTTGGGGTCGAGCTGAGGCCACGCGGCCGCGTGGTGCAGTGTCCAAGATGGCGGCTGGGCCGGGCAATGGGGCTGCCGGGGGCCCGGGCCCGTGACACAGAGATATCCGGGAGCAGGCGTCCCGGAGGGGACGGGTTGCGGGTTGCTTCTGCGGGTAGCCCCCGGAGAGCCGGTGTCTGGGCCCTGTCATGCGGGGAGGGAGCGAGCCCTTCGTGGGGCCTGTCCAACATGCGTCCCCCCCAGCTGAAGGCGGGGAGAGTCACCCATCCTCTTGGGGACTCTCCTCGTCGAGGCGGAAAAAGCGGGACAGGCCATCCGCGTTGGCGTGGTCTTGGCCAGGGCGATGCTCCACAGTGAAGTCCATCCCCTGCAGGGAGATGGACCATCGCAATAGTTTGGGGTTCTCCCCCCGCATTTGCATTAGCCATTGCAGGGGCCGATGATCTGTTTGTACCCGGAAGTGGGTTCCGAAGAGGTAAGGCAGGAGCTTCTTGAGGGCCCATACTACTGCGAAGGCCTCTCGCTCAATGGTGCTCCAGCGCTGTTCTCGGGGCAGGAGGCGTCTGCTGATGAAGGCCACTGGTTGGTCGACTCCCTCGGGGTTCAGTTGGGAGAGGACGGCCCCGATGCCATGGTCTGAGGCATCAGTCTGGACGATGAACTCACGGCTGTAGTCGGGGGCCTGGAGCACAGGAGCGGTGCACATGGCGGCCTTCAGCCTCTCGAAGGCTGCTTGACAGTCGGGAGTCCAGTTGACTGTTTTTGGGTTGGTCTTGGATGTGAGTTCCGTGAGGGGCCCCACAATGCTGCCATAGTCCTTTACGAACCGCCGATAGTATCCGATGAGCCCCAAGAAGGCTCGGACCTCGGTTTGGGTTACGGGGGGGCGCCAGGACTGGATGGCAGCGATCTTGAGCTGGAGGGGGGCCACCAGACCGCTCCCCACTTGGTGTCCGAGGTAGGTCACGGACCCCTGGCCGATTTGGCACTTGCTGGCCTTGATTGTGAGGCCGGCCCGTTGGAGGGCCTGCAGGACCCCTCGGAGGTGGCGGAGGTGGTCTGACCAGTGGCGGCTATACACCGCGATGTCGTCCAGGTATGCGGCGCTGAACTCTTCGAGGCCCGCCAATACCTGGTTCACAAGTCGTTGAAACGTGGCTGGAGCGTTTTTCATTCCGAATGGCATCACTCTGAAATGGTAGTGTCCATCCGGGGTGGAGAAAGCGGATCGTTCTTGTGCTCTGGGGGTGAGGCCGATCTGCCAGTAGCCCGCCGTCAGGTCGAAGATGCTTAGGTAGCGGGCCGCCCCCATGCGGTCAACTAGTTCGTCGGCTCGGGGGATGGGGTGAGCGTCGGTTCGGGTGACAGCGTTCAGACCCCGATAGTCGACGCAGAACCGGAGCTCGGGTGTGGTGCCCGGGGCCGCAGCTTTGGGGACCAGTACAACCGGGCTGGCCCAGGGGCTGTCCGAGGGTTCGATGACTCCGAGTGCGAGCATCTTGGAGACTTCTTCTTGGATGCAGGTGCGTACCCGATCTGGTACTCGGTACGGCCGGTGTCGGATAGGAGGACTGTCGCCAGTGTCCACGTCGTGCAGACACCAGGGGGTGACCCCGGGTGTGAGGGAGAATAGGTTTGCAAATTGCAGCAGGAGGGCCCGACAGTCTTGGCGCTGCTCCGGGGTCAGAGCCTCGGAGAGTTGGACCCCGTCCACTGAACCATCTTTTTCCCCGGCCCCCAGTAGGTCAGGGAGGGGCTCGGAGTCCTCTTCCGCCCCACTGTCTGTAGCCATCAGCAGGCTGAGCTCCGAGCGCACGAAGTGGGGTTTGAGTCTGTTGGCGTGGAGGACCCGGAGGGGGTTCCGGGGGGATTCCATGTCGATGAGGTAGGTGACGGGGCTCTTACGCTCGATCACCTTGAAGGGCCCCGTCCATTTGTCCTGTAAGGCACAAGGTTCGATGGGGGACATCACCCATACCTGCTGGCCAGGCTCGAATTCGATGGAGGAGGCATGTTGATCGTACCACTTCTTCATGTCCTCCTGACTGGCTTCAAGATTGGCTTTGGCGAGCTCTCTGAATCGCCGGGTCTGATTACGGAGGGTCAGGAGGTACTTGTAGACGTCTGGAGGGGTCTTCAGGGGGGTCATTTCCCACTCTTCTTTAACTAGGCTGAGAGGCCCGCGAACAGGGTGTCCGTACAGGAGTTCGAAAGGGCTGAAGCCTAGGGACTTCTGGGGGACTTCTCGGTAGGCGAAGAGGAGGCACGGTAGTAGCACGTCCCACTGGCGGCGTAGGGGTTCTTCCAGCCCCATGATCATCCCCTTGAGAGTGCGGTTGAATCGCTCGACCAGTCCGTTTCCTTGCGGGTGATAGGGGGTTGTGAATTGGTAGGTGACTCCGCACTGTTGCCATAGGGATTTCATATATTTTGAAATAAAGTTTGTGCCCCTGTCGCTGACGACTTCCCTAGGGAAGCCCACTCGAGAGAAGACCCCCATTAAGGCTCGACCTACCACTGGTGCTGTTACAGTTCGAAGGGGAACCGCCTCAGGATAGCGGGTGGCGTGGTCCACCAGGACCAGGATGAATCGATGCCCTTGTGCTGTTCGGGGGTCCAGGGGCCCCACAATGTCTATTCCCACCCTTTCGAACGGGGTGGTCACAACGGGGAATGGTTGCAGAGGTGCCTTGAGTTTGCGGCCGCTCTTCCTGCTGGCCTGGCAGGTCGGGCAGGACCGGCAGTGGGTGGAGACGTCATTTCTCATTTTCGGCCAGTAAAAGTGAGTCACCAGGCGGTTGTATGTTTTGTCTTGCCCCAAGTGTCCAGCCAGGGGGACATCATGGGCCAAGTTCAGAAGGAAGTCTCTGAAACGGAGGGGCACCACCAGCACTCGACTGGCCCCCAGCTCCGCTATTCTTTGTTCGCTGTACAGTAGGTCATTGTCCCAATAGATCCAGTGGGCCCCTGCGGTGTCTCCTGTGCCCTGGGCGAGCGCTTGCTGTCGCAGTCCCTCGAGGGAGGGACATGTCTTTTGCTCTTGCCGGAATTGTTCTTGGGTGGGCCCCCCTTCCTGACGCCACTGAGCCAGGTCCGGAAGGTCTTGGGGCTGAGCGGGCTCTTCGTGGGTTTGTTCCGGGGTGTCGGTAGGGATGGAGTCTCCCTCTGGAGCGATCGGGGGAGGAGGTGCTGGCCAGTCGCGTTCTTCAGATCTAGGGATGGTGTCGGCGGCCATGGACCGGGTTGTTACGCACGCCCAGCCCGGGAGGCCTAACATCCCCAGGTGCTCTCTTCTTTCAACGGCTGCCCACGGGGAACTCTCGAGATCGTTCCCCAGGAGGCAGTTCACGGGGGCATCGTCGCGGACAGTCACTTTTAACATACCGGAGACTCCTCCCCATTCGAAGGGGACGCAGGCCATCCGACACAGGCTCTCCGAATTGTCGGCCGATCGGACGGGGCAAAGAACGTTTGGCAGAATTTGTTCTGGGGTCACCAGGTGACAACGGACGGCCGTCACACTGGCCCCTGTGTCACGCAGGGCTTCGGCCTTACGCCCATTTATGTTCACCCACTGGCTGTATTTCCTGGTGTTGGCTGGTAGGGGAGCCCGCGGGATCAGGTCTCTTCCCCCTAGGCAGGCCAGGGTCATGGCGGCAGGTTCCCACTCGGGCTGCTCCTGCTCATACTCTTCAGGCTCTTCGGAGACTTGCTCTTCTCCTAGGGCGGCGGCAGCCACCTGGCGGGGTCCGGGGGTCTGGTTCTTTGGGCAGGTCGGGTCACTGGCATAGGGGCCGACTCGCTGGCATCGATGACACGTAACGTTGGCTCGGAACCCCGGGCGCATCGGGGGGTTGCCCCGGCCGGCCGGGGGCGGGGTGTTGTTGGCGGGAGCGGCCGGGACGGCGTCTCTGCCCCGGCCCTGTCCTCCTCCTCCTCCTCGGGGACGATGATGACCTTGGTTGGTTCTGTTCTGCTCGTTTGGCCCACTCCGGGTCACTCGGGTGCTCTCCCATCGGTCAGCCTCGGCGGCGAGCTGCCGTGGGTCAGTCGATTTACTGTCGAGGAGGTGCTGCCTGAGCTCAACGAAGCAGTTGTTGGAGAGGTGCTCCCACACAATGAGGTTGAAGAGCTGTTCGTAGGTTGTTACGTTGCTACCCTTGATCCATCCCTCGAAGGCTCGGCTGAAATAGTTCACATATTCTATCCAGGTTGTACCCGGGATCCGGGTGCAGTTGCGGAACCTCTGGCGGTACATCTCGGGCGTCAGCCCATATCGACTGAGGAGGGCGGCCTTCATGTGGTCATAGGACGTCATTTGATGGTCCGGAAGCTGCAGCAGGGCATCCCGGCCTTCATTGACGAATCTCCCCCATAGACCGGCTCCCCAGTCACTTCGAGCGATCCGGTGGGCAGTCATGGCGATCACGTAGGCCTTGAACCACTGCTGTATGTCGTCGTTCCGATAGTATTCACGGACCACATCCTTGGGGATGTGGACCTTCTGTTCGGTAGTACCTGGGGGGCGCGGTTGCTCGGGCACCCCTAGGTCTTTGTTCTGTTTGCGCATTTCTATCTCCGCTAGCTTGCACTCGTGTTCGTATGCCAGTCTTTTTTCTTCGAGTTCTCTCTGTCTCTGCTTTTCCTCTCGCTCTTCTTGGAGCCGTAAGTGTTCTAAGTTCATCTTTTGTTCTGCCAGTTTCAATTCTCCGTCTAATTTGAGCCGTGCCAACTCTAACTCGTGTAGTCTATTTTTCTCTCGTTCTCGGATCTCTTCCCGGGAGAGATCCGTTCTCCTTTCTTCCGTCAGAGTGGTGTTTGTCTCCGGGGCTTCGGGGTCCCGGGGTCCGGCGATATTTGTCTCTGCCCAGGATTCTAGGGCGTGTTTGAAGTCCTCTTTCGTGCTCAGACCGGTGGTGGCAATGCCTAGTTCTATGCAAAATTGTTTTAGCTCTCGGTGGTTGTACTCTTCCAGTTTTTCCATCTGGAATTTCTCTGCAGATCCGCTCTCTCTGGTCGTCATTGTGGATTAGTCGTAGGGTGAGTTACTCTCTGTACGGTTACGCGTTGGTTCGGATCGCGCCGCTGGCCACCAATGTTAGACGGGGACCTGGAGGGTCGGCCGAGCACAAGGGGAGAGGCCTCCGGTGAGGGCCGTCTCCAGCGGTCGTACAGACAAGTAACTCCCCCCCCCCCCCCCCCCCCACAGATGGACACCACACGAAGATCAGAGTAACACCTTTTATAGGCAGTTCTTGAAGTAAGGTAGTACGATACAAGGAGATCAGGACACGATGATCCTCTCAATTCTAGTCTCTAGTAGGGAAAGGGGGTAGCGGGACAGTCTTGGTACCTACGGGTACTGAGGTGAAACGGCGGTAGCTCACAATCCTCGAGCTCGGCGGTCGGACGGGTCGGACCGCGGCAGCGCCAGCAGGTCCCGAAGAGATCGTAGGTGGCAACGGGCCGCGGCAGCGCCAGCAGGTCCCAACGAAGATGGAAGTTACAACGGGCTGCGGCAGCGCCAGCAGGTCCCACGAGGATGAAGGTTGCAGAAGGCCGCGGCAGCGCCTGCAGGCAGGACGATAGTTCACAAGGCAGGGCTGCGGCAGCGCCAGCAGTCCGTCAAGGATGAGTTCTTCTCGGTGTCTCTCGACTCCAGGATACAACTGCCTTCCTGCTCTGGGGCTCCTCGGTTATAGGTCTGGCGCCCTTTGATTTCCGGACCCTCGCACTGGGAGGTCGGGAGGTCCGGGATGAGGGAGTCCAGACACCCAGCAGGGGGGTGGAGCCAGCACCCGGGGAGGCTGGGGGCGATCGGCACCTGGCGGGGGAGAGCCATCGACACTTCTTTCTCCCATTAGCCTGCCAAGTGGTCCGTTCACCTCCTGGATGGATGGTGGTGCCTGGATGGCGGGGCCTGGCCGGGCCCAGGGTTGGGGTCGAGCTGAGGCCACGCGGCCGCGTGGTGCAGTGTCCAAGATGGCGGCTGGGCCGGGCAATGGGGCTGCCGGGGGCCCGGGCCCGTGACACAGAGATATCCGGGAGCAGGCGTCCCGGAGGGGACGGGTTGCGGGTTGCTTCTGCGGGTAGCCCCCGGAGAGCCGGTGTCTGGGCCCTGTCATGCGGGGAGGGAGCGAGCCCTTCGTGGGGCCTGTCCAACAGGTACACTGTGCAGAGAATCCACGTAACCCTTACTGATTTACAGCGACACAACTAACAAACCCAAATGCTCTCTTTTGTGGTAGTGTGAGTGAGCAGTTTAGGCTTATCAAAGGGTCGGACCAAGCATTTGTTGTACTCACTGAGACATAAATGGACACACACTCAAGAATAAATCCAAGACAAATTTAGAAAAATAACAAGTTTTTTAATCTAAATTTCAATATCAAGAACTTTGGTATAAAATATGTACTTTTCAAGATATTGATTTTCACAGGTAAGTAAAATGTTCAATTGAATGTGTCATATTAGTGCACAACACTTTATTCCTGAGATTAGATCAATCTCTATACTCTGTTCGGATCGAGTGCTGACGTCCAGGTATGTTGCTGCTTTTAATTCCACATGCTGCATACGGGACTTTCCGATTTCTGGTGCCTGGCCGCACCCAAACTAATGCAGGAGCCCGAACAGTACAGAGACTGCATCTGCTATCACAACAAAGGAATTTCCAGCGCGCAGTCAAGGGCGGGGCCTGTTTTATATGCGAGCCCTCCCAATGTGGCCGCCACGTTCGTGAAGCTGTGAGATGAAGTTTTTAGTATTTGCAGCGCGAGGAAGCAAAACTACCCATGCCGGTTGCAGTATTCCAGAAGTGCCACACCGAACGGGGAAAAAAACGAACTATAAGATTATAGCCTGTGGGAGTTTGTCATGAAAACAAGCATTGAAAAACGCAAGGATGCTCGACAACAAAGGCATAGAAACACAATATGAAGGTAAAGAAACACAATGTGAAAACAGCATAAAGGACACAATATCAGGAGTCACAGTTCGTACATGGAGGCACTAAAGAAACAAGACACAGTAATGCCACCAATACTTGACTAATGCCAGTGGTCCATGTATCTTGCCACAGAGTCTACGGGGACATTGTCTTTGAACATGTACGAGAAGACCAGCAGAAGCAGTCCTAGAGCCGCTGGCTGAGAGCACGACCGTTTGTCGCGATTGTCGGGACAGGTGCAGCTAGGCAGGGTTGGTGCCAAAATGGCTGTAGCTGGTCCTCAGTCCTCGCTTTCTTCGTTCTTCTTAGTCCTTCTACTTGTCTGTCGAATCTGAGTTCCTGATGTCACAGGTCTCACCTAAATCCTCATTTTAGAGACATTAAGGGGAGTGTAAGGTAGTAGTCAATGGGCTACTTACCTTTGGGATGCCTGCACCCCCTATATGACCACTTCCTGTGGCGAGTAGGCATAACCCTGACCCAGTGTGTCTCATTTCACCAAAAACCAAGATGGTGGAATTCTATTTTTCTTTTTCACATCAGGTAGCCCCCCTTAGGGGTGTAACTAGCCTGATACTGAACACGCCTCCTGACTAGCTACTTTTCCCACCTGACCTGGTGCCAAAGGGGCCTGGGGCAGGGGGTGGCACCTTCCCTGTCTGGGGAACCCAGGGTTGCATATCAAAGGCAGCAGAGGCCCTTCAATCCTCCTGCCTTGATGTGCTGATTGCTAGCCTTCCTGCTTAGAGGAGGTGACAACACCTCAGGGCGGTGCATGCATTGTTTTCGACCTCAGAAAGGGTGGGCCCTTGCCTGCAGAGGGTCAGAAACCTCTCTGTGGTCTAAACCAGTCAGCCAGTACACTAGAAATTGTTAAGTTTTCAGGGGTACCTCTAAGGTGCCCTCTGGGTGCATGTCTTCCTAAACCCACTACTGGCATCAGTATGGGTTTATTAAGACAAGTTGTTTGACACCATACACCATAGGCCATCATTTAGCTGGGGAACGTGTAACGACCACTTTCTAGAACATATACTCTAGATGGCTTCCCCGTTCGCTTGTACTATGTAGTAATTGGACTAGACAGCACAGGGGCAGATCTGCTTAAGCAGATGTGTCCTCACATGTAATATAATACACCCTGCTTTAGGGATGTAAGGACTGCTGTAGGAGTGACTTACATATATTTCTTGCAGGGTTTGGGGTCATGGCACACAGGGGGTGTGCCATGTCATGGTTTCACTTTTGTCTGCACAATTTGGCGCAGCCTGCAATGGCAGTCTTCATGAGTTTTGTGTTGGGTCCTTTTGGGTGGCACAATACTTGCTGCAGCTCTTAAGGACCCTCTTTAGTACCAATTCCTTAGGTACCAGGGGAACTAGGGACTTACAGAGGTGCTAAAGGTCATGCCATTTGTGGAACAATTGCACAGTTACCTTGTTTTTTGGAAATAATACTGACACTGAGGACCTGGTTAGCAGGAACCCAGTACATCTCAGTCAAAGTTGTATCAAATACCAGGCAAGTCATGGCAGTGACCATCTCAAACAAGCATTTGCAATGCAATAGGTCTCTCATTTACGCAAGTTTAAGCTATTGGCATTGTAAATGGCAATGCCTTTTATTTATCTTTTAAAAAACAAATCATGAAAAAAGGCATTGTCGTTTACAATGCCAGTAGCTCAAAGTTGCGTAAATGTGAGCTGTATTTGATTGCAAATGCTTGTTACTGTTACTCTGTTTGTAATTCCTGCTCAATGTGACTGGAGAGGAGGAAACCAGGCAGCACGCAACACGTATGCCGAGTTAATTGCTCATTCAATAAGTGACTTCGCAAAAAAAAGACAATCGCTCCACTGCGTGCACAGTTAGTTTCTCGGCTTAAAGCTACAACATTCCAGGCTGAGGTCCGTGTAGCTGTTTTGCTGCTTTTTAAAGTCTACAAAACGTAATGAAACCCCCACCTAGGA
The DNA here is from genome assembly GCF_964261635.1 of Lissotriton helveticus. Classification (NCBI taxonomy): domain Eukaryota; kingdom Metazoa; phylum Chordata; class Amphibia; order Caudata; family Salamandridae; genus Lissotriton; species Lissotriton helveticus. The sequence continues at coordinate 867,688,019 of NC_136068.1, read as the reverse complement.
TGTTAAATACATCTAGGGACAGCCGGAAACGAAGAAGCACTCACTCACCATGTCCCCCAGCTCCGTGTCCTGGTCGTCGGTCAGGATTAGCACAATGTTTTGGGAAGTAGCCTGGGCTGCCCAGGTGAGCTGGCATGTTGTCCACAGAGCCAGGAGCACGCGCCCCCTTATCGGGTCACCGGACAGCGTCTGCAGCGCAACTATAGATAGCCGTGCGATGCCTGCAGTGACTGCAGTGATCGTGTTTGCGGTGCCTGCAGAGTCACTGGACAGCCTTTGCAGTGTCACTATAGGTACCCGTGCTGCAGTGTCATTGTTGCAGGGCATCCGGCTCAGTGTCACCATCAGGGAGGAGAGCCTCGTCAGGCCCAATTTCATGGAAATGCTACTCGTTCAGACGGCGCGCTTGAAAAATCTGTAGGTAGTGCCGTCAGAAAAGCGATTGCGCGCCTTAATAAACGTCCAGTTTTGTGGGCGCCATTTTGTGCCAATCACTTCCTGTGTGCATAGCTCTTGCTGTTGCTGTATCACGCGGGTTCTGAGGCAGTCGTTACATGGAATGTGCTCCCAATAACAATGTAGCATGGCAAGGATTTACATCTTTCCACGGTGGACTGGCCCTACCTTTCATGCTTCCAGCTCTGTAAAATGATTTACTGTGACCTAGCGTGTTGTTGCAGGTGACGTACTCTGTTTTTCACACTCGGGCTATCTGGATTGGCTTAACTAAGGCCCCTGTATTCACAAAACACGACGCATGGGAGTGTACTAAGGCCTCGGATGACTTACATTAATGCATTACTTTCTTTTGACAGCGGTATAAAAATGTGACATTTCTTTTATTTTATTGTTTTAAACTATTCGGCATAAGCAACATAAGCGCCAAGGGGCAGTGCGCTGCCATGGGTCTTCTCTTGTGAGAGAAGGTGCGTGATGCTAGTGCGCAGACACCTGGGAGACAGCCGCAAGGTCCACTGTGTTCATATCCTACTCACAAGAAGTTAAAATGGACGTGGATATTTCCGAGCTGTGCAGCTCATACGGACCCCGCCTCTGCTGTTCACAATTACAAAAAATATTAATTCGGCAATTCCCCTGTCGGAAAAAGTACTCTAAACTTGTGCATTGAGACTCCACACTGAATTTGATGTCTGCTCGCCCCTCATGGGGCTATTTCTGCGTAGAGACTAGGTCAGTTTAAGGCTTTTCTTCTCTGATTGGTCCATTACGAGCAGGGCTTAATTTGTAACCAAATAAGTGTAGGTGCCCAAGGCTTTGCTCAGAAGCCTGCGCCCAGTGCACCTGAAGGTTGTTGTTGCCACTACCAAGCTTCTTAGTACTGATTCTACCTCATGCCTCTTCAATCACTCAAACAGCATCTGTAAAGCGCCACACTGTCACCCTCAGGGGTATCTGGGCGCTGCGTCCTTTATGCTTCACCAGATACTCCTGGCCCCCTTACCCCACTCTTGCAGGCTGTTTTTGACCATTGATCAAGTAAAAGGACCTGCAAGGGATTTTGTTACAAAAATGACTTCTGGTTAGTTGTAAGATTCAATCTGAAAGTAACACTCCAGCAGGAGATGACTACAAAGTGTCGATGGACAACTGAGCAAAAATGCAGAAAAGAGAAAAAACACACGGGAAACCTAGGATATTTTGAAAATGTCAATCTTATTTAGACATAAAGTATTCAAATGGGGTAAAATATTTACAGCAACATCTTAATGCAAAGAAGCCAAACACACATTGTGCTAACAGTACATAAAAATAACTATTCCAAATGCAAAAATGAGAGTCACAAATTAAACAAAAATATGTAACTATCAAAGGAAATAATTTCCACTTGGAAATAGATGTAATGGTCGACGTTTCGGTCTGTTCAGCTTTCGTCTTTTCAGACCATCTTCAGGACAGTAAATTTGGTGCTGTCTGATGAACCATTCAGATGTGAGAAGGTCGCTTCTCTGAGAGTTATACTTTAAGATCAAAATGGGACTTGCAGCAGCAGCTGTCTAGAAGGGGGTTACGAGTAATGCGGCCACCGAATGATGAATCAATGATTTCCTTTATTCTGCGAGGATAGAACACTGCGCTCTGAAACGGTGCGGCTGGCGTCTCACTTTCCGAATCGACACACGGAAAGTGAGACGCCAGCCGCACCGTTTCAGAGCGCAGTGTTCTATCCTCGCAGAATAAAGGAAATCATTGATTCATCATTCGGTGGCCGCATTACTCGTAACCCCCTTCTAGACAGCTGCTGCTGCAAGTCCCATTTTGATCTTAAAGTATAACTCTCAGAGAAGCGACCTTCTCACATCTGAATGGTTCATCAGACAGCACCAAATTTACTGTCCTGAAGATGGTCTGAAAAGACGAAAGCTGAACAGACCGAAACGTCGACCATTACATCTATTTCCAAGTGGAAATTATTTCCTTTGATAGTTACATATTTTTGTTTAATTTGTGACTCTCATTTTTGCATTTGGAATAGTTATTTTTATGTACTGTTAGCACAATGTGTGTTAGGCTTCTTTGTATAAAGATGTTGCTGTAAATATTTTACCCCATTTGAATACTTTATGTCTAAATAAGATTGACATTTTCAAAATATCCTAGGTTTCCTGTGTGTTCTTTCTCTTTTCTGCATTTTTGCTCAGTTGTCCATCGACACTTTGAAGTCATCTCCTGCTGGAGTGTTACTTTCAGATTGAATCTTACAACTAACCAGAAGTCATTTTTGTAACAAAATCCCTTGCAGGTCCTTTTACTTGATCATTGTATTGCCCAAACCTACAAGGGTATTGTTGGGATGTGCTATCTCTTTAACTGCCACGAGTTTTATCCACGAGCTATGTTGTACTCGTGCCTTTCTTGTACTATGTGTTTGTAGAATTCCCGGGACGGCAGTTGCTGCTGGGAGAGCTGAACGCTGGATGCAATTAAAGGAAGGTCTTCACTACTACTGCCTTTGTCACTTCCTTTCACTGGCGACGATGGTCCAGTGCTTCACCTCTCCTTAGAGTTGCTTTTCGTCTAATTTCAAGGACGAAGCAACCGTGACGTCGGAGTCTTGTGACAATGCCTATGGAAATTCAGAAGCGGCACGACGTTCACACATCCTCACTGGTGTAACTGATTTGAGCCGTGAGTTTTACAAAAGACTTTCTCTTTTATTTTTCTGCGTGTTTCCAAGGTTTTACCGTGTCAATAGTTTTTGTGCCTAAACGCGAACTCTGCTCTTCTCGAGCCAACGCGCGAGCTCTGCACATCATTTCTTTTATAGCGCGCTGACAATCTCGTTCTGCTCTCGCTCTCTGTAACGCATTGTGACGCTTGCTGCGACTGCACTTGCGAGCAGATTTCCACGCGCATGATTCTACTTTGTGATGTGCATTCTCCTGACATTCTATGCAGATTATAATGCGCTTAAAGTCATAACATGGCATTGTGTCTTATTCATGGAATTCTGTGAATACATGCACTGTTTTAAAAAAAAAAAAGAGGAATACAGGCACCTTGAGTAATATATATTTTTCCTGGAAATATTGTTATTTTGGATTTTCTTGGGGTTTTGTGGCAGCAACCCACCCACGCAAATGGAAAAAGTAGCCTCGCCACCTCCCTTTTTGCAGTCTTCTGGTCCTCCTCCTATGCCCTGGAAGCAGTGGAAAGCCACATTCGAAGCCTACATTGAAGCCATCGATGGCGATACCTTCACCTCCAAAAAGAAGAAGGCGTTATTAGTATACAATTTGGGACCTGAAGGAAGGTCCATTCTTGAAACCTTACCCCTTGAAGAAGTAAGAATATCTGTTTCAGGGAATGACGGTGATGCACAAATATTGGATGAGTATGCTTCCCTAATCAAAACTCTGGACAAAAGATTTAGTCCCAAACGAAATACTGTTTTGGAGCGTCACAAGTTTTTGCAACGTGCGCAAATGCCCGGGGAGTCTATTGACGATTTCGTTGCAGCTTTGAGGATTTTAGCAGTTAATTGCAACTACAGGGAATTTAGGGATGAAATTATTAGGGATCAACTTATTGAACGCACTTGTGACAAGAAGGTGCGTGAAAAACTTTTATCTTCTGGTGACCCTGACTTAGAAACTGCGTTAACCTTGGCCAAATCAGTTGAACATTCCCAGTTTTGCTTGAAGGAGATGAGTACTCCTGTGTCGAATGTTGTGGCTCCAGCGGAATCTTCTGAAATCAATGCTGTCACCACTAAAGCGACGATTAAGACTTCTGAGCGGAGAGCACTAAATTCCAATTCTCCTCGTTCTTCAATTCATGCCAACAAACCCAAGAATGATGCGCAAGGGTTATCTTGTTATCGATGTGGTAGTAGATCACATTTGGGAAACTTCAAATTTTGCTTTGCTACTAATCAATCTTGTTTCAAGTGTGGGAAGAAAGGTCATCTAGCACGCATGTGCAAGGCTACTAGTGTACAAAGAGGGTCTTCACACATGGTGAAGAGCATTGATGAACGCCAGTATGTTGTTGATGATGATGATGAGCATTATGAGTTGTTGATGTTGTCTGCTTCTCCCATGGATGCGGATGGTGTTGTTGAGATAGCTGCTATGGATGGGTCTCGGAGAAGGAAGTCCCCGATTTGTTCCATTAATGTGAATGGTGTGTGCATCAAATTTCTAGCGGACTCTGGTTCTCCTTTCTCCATAGTCAATGTTAAAGATTTAGACATGCTAGGGAGAGTTCTTTTGTCCCAGTCCTTTATTAAGATGTTTGCGTATGGGGGCAAAAGAGTGGAAGTTTTAGGAAAGTTTAGAGGTGAGCTTGAGTTCAAAGGTGATTCTACATCTTCTATTATTTATGTTGTCAAAGACGGTACAAATTTGTTGGGTTGGCATGAACAAGGTGAGCTTGGCATGATCCTTGATCCTAACCATGAGGACATGGTTCTGTCAAGACGTGAGGCTAAGCAGTATTATGCCTCTTTGCCTGATTTTGAGTCTGTGCACTCTCTGAGTATTTCGTGTGAGAGTGAATGGGCGCATGAGTTTCCGGAAGTTTTTTGTGACAAGTTGGGTAAACTCAAGGGTTTTCAGCACCAAATTGTTTTAAAAGAAGGGGTTAGAGCGGTTGCACACAAGGTTCGCAAAGTACCACTTAGTATGCGAAACGAATTAAAGAATGAACTGGAAAGATTGCGTCTTTTAGGAGTGATTGAACCCATAGAGGGGTCAGAATGGTTGTCTCCTGTAGTTTTAGCGCGCAAGGCCGATAAGTCTCTTAGGATGTGTGTAGACTTGCGCGACTTGAATGCTTGTATATGGGTTGATCGACAACCATTACCCAACATTAATGAAATGCTATCTACATTGGAGGGTGCCAGGTATTTTACCACCCTGGATATTTTTTCGGCATACCATCAAGTTATGTTAAGCAAGGATTCAAGGCACCTTACGTCTTTTGTGACTCCTGAAGGTGCCTTCCGTTATTTGAGAATGCCATTCGGACTGGCGTCGGCTTCCGCAGTTTTTCAACGCCTTATGGGCAATCTTTTTAAAGATACTGCGGGAGTCGTCTTCTTTCAGGATGACATTCTCATTTATGGAAAGTCTGTGGAAGAGCATAATAGCAGAGTGAGAACGGTTTTGGAAATTTTAAGGAAGTTTGGTTTAACATTAAGGAAGGACAAGTGCAAATTTCTCAAGGAAAGTGTAGATTATTTGGGTCATCACATCTCAGCTAAAGGGGTGGAACCCAAAATGAAATTGTTGGATGCCATTCAAAATGCACCAGAACCATCGAACAAGGATCAACTACGTTCCTTTTTGGGACTGGTTGAATATTATGCCAAGTTCGTTCGTAATTTTTCTGATAGGACTGTGTCTTTAAGAAATTTGTTTAAAAAAAAAATGTAAAGTACGATTGGTCTCAGGAGTGTGCAAATGATTTTAAATCACTGAAAGATGAAATTGTGCAAGCACGTCCTCTCAAGCTTTTTAATATCAATGACCAATGTATTGTAATTACTGATGCCAGCAATGTGGGTCTTGGGCCAGTTCTTTTGCAGAAGAGGCCTGATGGTAAGGAGGAAGTAATTGCTTTTGCTTCCAGAACCTTACGTGGAGCAGAAAGCACATATTCAACCATCGAAAAGGAAGCATTGGCTATATGGTGGGGTGTGCAGCATTTCAGGAATTTTCTTTGGGGTAATCATATTATACTCAAGACTGATCATAAGCCTCTTATTGATCTCTTCACTACTAAAGGTGGTGGGAGGGCTTCTCCTCGCATTGCTAAATGGCAATACAGACTTAGTGAGTTTGATTATCATCTGGAATATGTGCCTGGGATTAGAAACAATGTGGCTGATTGTTTGTCCAGGTTGCCTCTTCCTCACGATGATTTGGAACACGGTTGTGAGGATTTGGAAATGGTGTGTGCGGTTAGTTCAGTGTCAGAGGTTGACATTACGCTATCGGAGGCTGATTGGAAGTTTGCTGTAAATGAGGATAAGAATTTGTGTTGTGTTATTGATTGCTTGACGAATGGTTGGCCCGATGACAAGTCTTTATCTTCAGAGTTGGTACCTTTCAAGAGGGTATGTGATGAATTATCTTTAATTAATGGTGTTTTACGCAGAGGTGGTTTATTGGTGGTTCCGGAAGCTCTTTGCAAAAAGGTTTTGGATTTGGCTCACATTGGTCACTTGGGTATTCGTGCTATGAAAAGGAGAGTACGTGAAGATTTTTGGTGGCCTGGAGTAGATAAGGCGATCGAACACTGTGTTCGTGACTGTGGGGCTTGTGTTCTTAGTGATAAGTCTCAGGTTACTTGTCCCTCTCCTGTGACTCCTGTACAAGTTGAGGAATTGCCTTGGTATAAGTTGGCATTTGATGTAGCTGGCCCATTTTATAATCTAGGAATGACTCCGAAGTATGCGCTAGTTCTGATTGACTACATGTCAAAATGGCCAGAAATTAGGTTTGTTGAGAGTATCAATTCTGCTACTGTTATTAAATTCTTCAAAGATGTTTTCTTGCGTGAGGGTTTACCAGAAGAGTTGGTGTCTGATAATGGCACTCAGTTGGTGTGTAGTGAAATGCAAAGTTTTTTGAAGTCTCATGGCATCAAACACATTCTCACCTCTCTTTATCACCCTTCAAGCAATGGCTTAGTAGAGCGGTTGAACCGTGTGGTTAAAGATCAATTGCAGTTGGCCAACATCAATGGTCTGAATTGGAAGAAAGTCATATCAGACATGTTGTGGGCATTAAGGATTACCCCTCATTCCAGCACGGGTGTGTCACCTTTTACTTTACTCAGGGGTAGAGTAGCCGGTTCGGAACTGAACAAAGATTGGATGTCGAGGAAAGATGTTAATGTAGTCAAGCTAGGTAGGGTGGCTGATGTTAGAGCTTGTACTCAGGCCAATTACACTCAGGGTAGTTTTAGATCATCTCCTGTGCGCTCAGGGGACTGGGTAAGAATCAGGAAACCTGTGCTTTTGCGTAAGGGATTAGCTCGGTTTTCCCCTCCTGTTCGGGTTAAGGAAGTTAAGGATCATGTGGTTGTTCTGGAGAATGGTAAGGTTTGGAACAAGTCTCGCGTTGCTGTTGTTCCTAAGCATAAAGAGGAGTTTGTGAAGAGCAAATTTAGTTTGGGGTATCGTGTTTTACCCACCTCTGACTCAGACTTACTTCCTGCTAATACCATTCCTCGGGTTTTGCCCGCTTCTAACCCTGGTTCTGTTTCAAATGATGTTATTCCTCAACGAAGTTCCACCAGGTGCAAAGTTGTTCCTGTGAAGTTTCGGGATTTTGTCACTTATTGAACGATTGCATTTCCTTTTTGTATTGTTTTAAGGGATGGAGTGGGTTAGTTGTTATTTCATTTTACTTTCCATTGTTCATTGTTTGTTTATTGAAGGAAGGGGGATGTGTTGGGATGTGCTGTCTCTTTAACTGCCACGAGTTTTATCCACGAGCTATGTTGTACTCGTGCCTTTCTTGTACTATGTGTTTGTAGAATTCCCGGGACGGCAGTTGCTGCCGGGGGAGCTGAACGCTGGATGCAATTAAAGGAAGGTCTTCACTACTACTGCCTTTGTCACTTCCTTTCAGGTATATTGGGTTTCCCCCTTTTACTATCTGTTTTTGACCATTAGCTCTGTTCTTCGTTTTTCTCTTTTTTTCCTTTCTCCTTTTTGTGTTTTTCTCTCTCTTGCTGTGGGTGAAGGACTGATGAGAAAAAATAGGTGCCAGGCCCCAGAAAGGAGCGCCTGTGCATTCCTTCTTCCAAAGCACAATGTCAGGGCACTTTGCATTATAGGAATGCATGTTACATTGACAATAAATCATGTACACGTGTAAAACAATTTAAAGGATGTGTTACATAAGGCAGGAAGGGTTACAAGGTGCCTTAACCACATAAGGTATTTTTAAATGCAGACTTTGCAGACAAATAAATAGCACAGATTTACTACCACGCTTCTCCTTGTTACCAATATATTTGTAGCAGAGTTTTGAAAAATAAATATATAAGATGAGGTCCAGACTTTGCATCAGGGTTGCTTTGGCACAATCCAGATGCAAAATCTAATTTGTTAAATATTTAAACACGCTAAAATATATTCATGATAGAACTTATGTGTGAGGTCTTAGGATCTGATGTCACTTCTTATGATGCCACTTCCTGTGATGCCACATGGGATATCAAGCGCTATGATGTCACACGTCGTGTTGTCACTCGCATGCTACTTAACGTGGTTAGTCCCCCCACTTCTTTTTTTAGGACTTGTGCCCTGCAGGCATTACAGTTTCAATTGTCTCCAGACTGGGTAATACAAAGCACTCTCATGCAAGGGCCCTGCTGGGTGTCTAATCTTCCATATCCTTGATAGTAGAAGCACATGTTGCATACATGAGAACATGTATATATTTTATTTAGGTGTTTTTGTAAAGCTACAAGACACCTGTGTTTGCTGACACAAAACCATGCATTGGCGTTGCAGGGGCGCCCGGGGCCTCTCGTAAGAGCGAGGAACACGGGCCCTCTTATCATAAATTCAGTGATTAAATACAGCCACACTTCGGGTGAAGAGGGGCACTCAGACACGAGGTCGCGGGTGCCACTGCGCACGTTGCACTACTAATAGCTACGCCGCTGCAACGATGTGTGTGGTCTGTGGAGGAAAACTAAAAATGAGCAGATTGCCTGCATTCATTACTTTGGCCCGCAATCCACCATTGTTTTCTCACCCTTTTTTCGTAAGGCGCCTCGTTCTACAGAACTTGCTCTAAAACATGAGAAAAAGGAACAACTTTGTGAAATCTTTCTCCCAGATTCAAGCCGAAGCTGGTCGGGCAGTCGTTCCCTGTACACTTTCAGTGGGATTCCATAGATCTCCTATGTGTGAAATATTCGAGCGCATACCCTAGACATACAATTTGCAGAACTAATGCTAATCTGCATCCCTGCGAGCCCTCCGGACATGATAACTATCAACTAACTGCCCTCCCTCTTTTAAATGTCTTCAGCAGCTACTGTCAACCTCAGAGTGCCAGAAAACAGGCTACTTTTCCAGTATGTGGGGAGGCCATACTGTAGTGTTTTGACGTGTTTCTACCACTAGATGGCTCGCCTTAGCTATCTCTGGACCACTGACTATTTTCTTTTCCTGCTCTGTTTCTCATTTAGGAAAGGATTTCTCTTCTCTGTGAATTTATACTGATCCAGTCCTCGATCCAGTCCTTCAGACCATTCCTTAGCCTGGAGCTCCCCCTAATGGCCTTACCCTGAATTTCGCCCCTCATTGTTTTTCCTATTTGACCAAATCCGGATGTCGGACTGGAGTGACAGTATCCTGCAATGTTGAGCTAATGATATTTGCATGTCCACGCTCCCCCTTATACACACAGCTGCAGCCTCGAAAGACCCTGAACCCCTCATTGCTAAATTTATGTTGAGGCTGCCCCCAATTTTCTCTTGCAAAATTGGCCCATGCCTCCCCTTTATTGTCATTGTTTACCAGCATCTGCCCCCCAATCAGCCCTGATTTACTGGAGTGTAGTGTTCGATGTGTGATTTACGATGTGCCCAATTCTCGATGCCACCATTCATACGGTGTTGGTGTTTTTATCGTTATAATTGTACTGCTCCACTGCTGTGAGTGTCCTGTGTGTCCAGCTCTTTGTACCTAAGTTCCCCTAATATGGCTGCATTGATTCCAAATGAGGGTGTATTTTATAAAACCGCCTGCATTACGCACAAAATCCTCCACCAAAACACACCGAAATACCTTGCTAACAAATTGACCAAAGCAGGCTGCACGCGATCCCTGAGAAGCTCGAACACCCTCCTACTTATCCCCCCCTTCAGAAAAAGAATTCCACCCAGTCACGCTCCTTTTCAGGCAATGTCCCACTTATTTGGAATGCCCTCCCAACAGACCTCCGTTGTAACCCGTCCTACCCCAGCTTCAAAAAAGAACTCAAACTTCTTCTCCTTAATAAATACGGGGGCTTCTAATCCCTCCCGAGTGGCCCCGTCCTCTCAGCATCCCCCCACTCAGCTGCTCCGCCTACGGCTAGTGACCCCCCTCCTATCCCCCCTCTCCTTCCCTTCCCCTTCAATCTGATCACCTTATCTCCCCTCCTTGCCTCTCCTTTACCTCCCGTTCCTTACTACACTTTATGACCTTCAGTTTTCTTTCACATTTTTGTCCTTCCTGCTCCTAGGCATACTATATCGAACCTTCCCACCAAACTGCGACCTCTATATTGTATATCTCATTGTGTTTAGCAATTGTTTTTTACTTTTTCATCTAGTTTAACCTTTATCCTATGTGGACTGCTCATTTATGAATCAACTTTCTGTACTTATACACACTGTACCTGTGTTTAAACCCATTTCTGTTACAATTGTAAAGCGCTCTGATACCTCTGGGTTCAGCCAGCGCTATATAAAACCTCTAAAATAAATAAATAAGTAGAGAATGAAAAATTGTTTTAAATGTTGATAATCCTATTAACGGTGTTATAACTTAATCAATATTACAACACCTTTTCCAACCTTCTCTAACTGGGGACGTGTGTAGTTTGCAAACAATGAATTATGTATTTTACTTTATTAATTTAGTTTACTGGGCCGCTTTCGACAGAGCATGCATATATACCTCTTGGCTGTTCACAGAGCTGAGTTCACCGCGAGTTACTGTGTGGTGGCATGTGGTTGACACGGTGTGTGCTCGGGGTGAGAGACCGAAGAAAGGGGAAATTGTTGTCATTACGCTACCGCCCTGTCTCATTTTCGGACGGCCCAGCCGGACTGGATCCTTTGCTTCACGTCTTGTTTATATAGCACGCCCGCTTTAGATAAGAAAATCCTTCATGATGGATGGGCCGTCCAAAAGGGAGACAGGGCGGTAACTAAGAAGCAGCCTTTTCAATGGGACGCCAGCGTTTAGCATGAACGCTGACACGACCCAATGAAAATGATGGGCTGGGCTTCATGTCCCCTTCTGAAATCTCCTGTTCACATTAGCTCTCGCAGAGCGAGTAGCGCATGCGTGCTGCAATGCTAGGCGAGACCTAAAAAGGGGCTCTTTCCTACACAGAGGTATTACAAAAAGGTTTCTGGATCCAGTCGTAAGCTTGGGGAATATTTAAAAGGTGTGGAATCTGCAGCTAGACAGTCTCTACCAGAAGGAGCATTACCAAAGGTAAGCAACTTGTTCTTTGTTATTAATTGATGGACCATCCCCTTGCCGAAGCTACAAAATGTGGGTGAGAGTATAATAATAAACATTTATTAAATTATTCCAAATGTGTTGTCCAAAATAAGTCTACTGACAGGTATGGCAGAAATCCGATTGTCTGTTACAAGATAAACTGTCTTAGATGACACGTCATATACTCATTAACCTATAGATTAAATTGCCTTGTACTATATCTAAAGGGCAGCACAAAGGAGGTTCTGCCATATCTTGTCATGAAAATGTGAATCTGTCATAGCTCATAAAATAAGATCTTATCCATGCACTCATGATGTGCAAACCTGATAGCTCATGTAAGAGCTCTGCCTTGGAAGGTATGTGAAAATATTAGTTTTACTTTTTCTTTCCTAACTCAGGAATCTAAAACCAGGTTTGACCAGGAGGAAGACTTTAAGAAGCGGGCATACCAGTGTGTGGTGGATTTGCAGAGCAAACGCCCGGACATCATTAAAGCTTGGAACCTGATCTGTGATGTATCTCGAGAAGGTACTTTGTCTTTTCATACTTTGGATGTGGATTTGGTATTGCTTTAAAATAGATCCATCGAACAACGATCTTGTCATACTTATTACATGGCAGCAAGAAATGTGTGGACTTACATGTGCAATAACTTAGTAACCTGTATTATTTTACCATACTGTTTTTTGCAGTTATCTTGTGATAGTCTTCTTGTGCAACTTTCTTCTGTTCGAGTGTTATTCTTTATGAAGGTGTATTTTGTCGGATGTTTGAGACCATTCGCACTTTTCATGCATGTGAATGCATAGTTGTCTTTCTGCTTTTTTTCAGTCTGGTTTTCACGCCTTTCATACATGTCACATCATTTATTGTGAGAATACATTTACCTATCAGTCTGATTGCATATATTTGTTTTAAAGCTGTACTAGACACCCATATTCAATTGGCCAACTGATCTGGAAATTTGCAGAACACGTATTTGTGCTGTTATTCAGGTTGTAGTTCATGCGTTGGCTAACAGGAGAGGAGAACATCATGTATACAGACATGGAAGTCCATTCAGAGCATTAATTTCCACAATTGTTCAGTGGTTCCAAAAGTTTCATTGTAGTTATAATACACTTCTGCGGATAGGTATCCATATTTTTTTTATTTAGTCTGTTCATGATATTCCCATGATTCTTTTCGGTTTAGATAACGTCACTATTGATTTACATGTACTGATAAATTACCTAGAAGGAGATGGCTCAGTTATCATTATTTGCGTCCATCTTGCAGAAAATCTTTCTCGTCATTTTAAACCCAGCAATAACGAGGAAAGAGACCAGGCAATCTGTTTAAAAATAGCTACTGTTATTTCATTGGAAAAAGGCATAATTGAAATGGCTTACTATTGTGTATAGCCGTCTTTCCCAAAGTAAAGCTGTTACATAACCGCTTAGCTTATTTAAAAAATATGTGGCATTTACAAAATATAATTCTGATGTGATTCTTTTAACACGTAAACTACCAGACGAAAACAGAACAGTTTTTTCTTGTTTTCATTCTTAGGTCTTTAAAGTTTTAAATGGTTCTACCTCCTTTTAAGGCCTTGTCTACCTGCAGCATTAGCTGTTGCTGAAGACCTAATGATGTTGTGTATTAATGCATGCAGTGGGCTTTTTGTCAGCCACTTGCTCTTGATTGGCTAGCTTTGTTTATCTCCCACCCCTGTAGCGTAGCTTTCTTTTGATTAGATGAGCTGTATCCTTTCACTACTGACATCAGGGAATATTTTTCTAATTTGTCTTTTAGCACTTGGTGGTAGTGCATGTCTTTCTTTATTGCCTTGCTTTATTGGCTTATTTAAAGATTTTTTTGGCAGTTGCTTTTGATAGGGTGTGACAGTTGCATACTACTAATGTGCCTCTCCCTTCCTTCTGCACTCCCACACATATTTTTTCCAATTCATAATGCTCAAATGACCATTGACAAGCTTGGCACAATGACTAAACTTTAAAAAAAAAATGCCAACATATCTGCCAGAGCATCATCAAGTTTGAGCCCGCTTAGCTGACATTTTGGCATGCTTTTTTTCATTTTAGTGAAAAAAACACCCTAGGATGATAATCTCTAAAGTATAAGAAAAATCACTCCAAGATGACTACACATGGATGCACATGACTCGATGCATCATCGGCCATTTTTAGGTGTAACCTGCACAGTACGGAATCTTTTGTATTAAAAAAAACCATTTTAAATGGGGCTTAAAGCCCACTCATTACTTGCCTATACTTACCATGGGCTGGCTCCCACATCACTCTTGTTTTCTAGCTTACTATTGATCAGCACCTCCTCCTCACATCCGTCAGCGCCTGGGCTTCGAGTCGAATTTTGTTCTGCCACCCTGCAGTGGAGTCTACCAAGTACTGTTTCTGTTGGTCAGTGTCCTTACACTGCAGGCTTTTGCAGTGCAGGCACTCTTATTTTATTTTTCGACATACACTCTTTCAGTATTCCCTCTCGTTCACCCCTGTTTAAAGATTAAAAAAAAGAAAGACATGCTATGACGCGAATAGCATTGATCGCTTCATAGCACTTTTTTTAGGTCTCCGCCTGCGAAGGCTGCGCTTGCACAGTCTTGCAGGGAAGATCTTATGTTTTTCAGTAAGGGGCTTAAAACCGCCCCTCTTCTCCATTGGCTGGCTTCCTAAACGGAGGCCAGCCATTGGAGGAGAGGGGCATCACTCCGTTTAAGCCCCGTCTTTTTGGGATTCGGGGGTGTTTTTTTTACTTTCTTTCTCTCCTCTTCCCATTGGCTGGAATTTTTCCTTCCAGCCAATGGGAAGAGGAGAGAAAGAAAACCACGTCCCGAATCCGAAAATCACGGGTCGTTTCTCCGAGGCATTTCTGCTTTGCCTCGGAGAAATGTGGTCGTGTGGAGTCTCTCCTGGTCGCGGCCCACAGCTTGGATGACGCAGGTAAGCTCTCCCTCCACCTCGTGCCCCCTTGTTGAGTGCTTACTCTCCTGCCCCCCCTCGTTGGTTGTGCTTGCTCTCCTGCCCCCCCCCCCTTGTTGGTTGTGCTTGCTCTCCTGCCCCCTCCATCGTTGGTTGTGCTTGCTCTCCTGATCCCCCCTCGTTTGTTGTGCTTGCTCTCCTGACCCCCCCCCCCCATGTTGGTTGTGATTGCTCTCCTGCCCGCCCCCCTCGTTGGTTGTGTTTGCTCTCCTGCCCCCCTCGTTGGTTGGGCTTGCTCTCCTGACCCCCCCTCGTTTGTTGTGCTTGCTCTCCTGCCCCCCCCTCGTTGGTTGTGCTTGCTCTCTTGACCCCCCCTCGTTTGTTGTGCTTGGTCTCCTGCCCCCCTCGTTGGTTGTGCTTGCTCTCCTAACCCCCCCTCGTTAGTTGTGCTTGCTCTCCTGCCCCCCCTCGTTAGTTGTGCTTGCTCTCCTGCCCCCCCTCGTTTGTTGTGCTTGCTCTCCTGCCCCCCCTCGTTTGTTGTGCTTGCTCTCCTGCCCCCCCTCGTTGGTTGTGCTTGCTCTCCTGGCCCCCCTCATTGGTTGTGCTTGCTCTCCTGCCCCCCCTCCCCTCGTTGGTTGTACTTGCTCTCCTGCCACCCCTCGTTGGTTGTGCTTGCTCTCCTGCCCCCCCTCGTTTGTTGTGCTTGCTCTCCTGCCCCCCCTCGTTGGTTGTGCTTGCTCTCCTGGCCCCCCTCATTGGTTGTGCTTGCTCTCCTGCCCCCCCCCTCGTTGGTTGTACTTGCTCTCCTGCCACCCCTCGTTGGTTGTGCTTGCTCTCCTGGCCCCCCTCATTGGTTGTGCTTGTTCTCCTGCCCCCCCCCCTCGTTGGTTGTACTTGCTCTCCTGCCACCCCTCGTTAGTTGTGCTTGCTCTCCTGCCCCCCCTCGTTTGTTGTGCTTGCTCTCCTGCCCCCCCTCGTTTGTTGTGCTTGCTCTCCTGCCACCCCTCGTTGGTTGTGCTTGCTCTCCTGCCCCCCCTCGTTGGTTGTGCTTGCTCTCCTGGCCCCCCTCATTGGTTGTGCTTGCTCTCCTGCCCCCCCCCCCTCGTTGGTTGTACTTGCTCTCCTGCCACCCCTCGTTGGTTGTGCTTGCTCACCTGCCCCCCCCGTTGGTTGTGCTTGCTCTCCTGACCCCCCCTCGTTGGTTGTGCTTGCTCTCCTGCCACCCCCCCTCGTTGGTTGTGCTTGCTCTCCTGCCCCCCCTCGTTGGTTGTGCTTGCTCTCCTGCCCCCCCCTCGTTGGTTGTACTTGCTCTCCTGCCCCCCACTCTTTGGTTGTGCTTGCTCTCATGACCCCCCCATTGTTGGTTGTGCTTGCTCTCCTGCCCCCCCCCCTCGTTGGTTGTGCTTGCTCTCCTGCCCCCCTCGTTGGTTGTGCTTGCTTTCCTGCCCCCCCTCTTTGGTTGTGCTTGCTATCCTGCCCCCCCTCGTTGGTTGTGCTTGCTCTTCTGACCCCCCCCCTCATTGGTTGTGCTTGCTCTCCCCCCCCTTGTTGGTTGTGCTTGCTCTCCTGCCCCCCCTCGTTGGTTGTGCTTGCTCTCCTGCCCCCCCTCATTGGTAGTGCATGCTCTCCTGCCCCCCCTCATTGGTTGTGCATGCTCTCCTGCCCCCCCTCGTTGGTTGTGCTCGCTCTCCTGCCCCCCCCTCGTTGGTTGTGCTTGTTCTCCTGACCCCCCTCGTTTTTTGTGCTTGCTCTCCTGACCCCCCCCCCCTCGTTTGTTGTGCTTGCTCTCCTGCCCCCCCCCCTCGTTGGTCGTGCTTGCTCTCCTGACCCCCCCCTCGTTGGTTGTGCTTGCTCTCCTGACCCCCCCTCGTTGGTTGTGCTTGCTCCCCTGACCCCCCCCTCGTTGGTTGTGCTTGCTCCCCTGACCCCCCTCCCCTCGTTGGTTGTGCTTGCTCTCCTGCCCCCCCCCTCGTTGGTTGTGCTTGCTCTCCTGCCCCCCCCTCGTTGGTTGTGCTTGCTCTCCTGCCCCCCCTCGTTGGTTGTGCTTGCTCCCCTGACCCCCCCCCTCGTTGGTTGTGCTTGCTCTCCCGACCCCCCCCTCGTTGGTTGTGCTTGCTCTCCTGCCCCCCCCCCCCTCGTTGGTTGTGCTTGCTCTCCTGCCCCCCTCGTTGGTTGTGCTTGCTCTCCTGCCTCCCCCCTCGTTGGTTGTGCTTGCTCTCCTGACCCCCCTCCTCGATGGTTGTGCTTGCTCTCCTGCCCCCCTCGATGGTTGTGCTTGCTCTCCTGCCCCCCCCTCGATGGTTGTGCTTGCTCTCCTGCCCCCCCTCGTTGGTTGTGCTTGCTCTTCTGCCCCCCTCTCGTTGGTTGTGCTTGATCTCCTGCCCCCCGTTGGTTGTGCTTGCTCTCCTGCCCCCCCTCGTTGGTTGTGCTTGCTCCCCTGACCCCCCCTCCTTGGTTGTGCTTGCTCTCCCGACCCCCCCCTCGTTGGTTGTGCTTGCTCTCCCGACCCCCCCCTCGTTGGTTGTGCTTGCTCCCCTGACCCCCCCCCTCGTTGGTTGTGCTTGGTCTCCTGACCCCCCCCTCGTTGGTTATGCTTGCTCTCCTGACCCCCCCTCGTTGGTTATGCTTGCTCTCCTGCCCCCCCCCCCCCCTCGTTGGTTGTGCTTTCTCTCCTGACCCCCCCTCGTTGGACCCTGCTCATTGGTTCCTATTGTAGGGGAGGACGACTCTTTTGATGCTAAACAATGCTTTTTGACTGCACACTAGTATTTTGTAAATAGTGAGAAACTTGTGCTGCCTTATTTATTAAAACGTATTGGGCTGCCTGTCATTGCAATCAGGGATAAAGAGACAGAGGAGTGAGTGACAAACAGAGAGCGAGAGAGAATATGTGAGTGTGAAAGTGTGTGAGACAGCTTTATGGGGGATGGTGGTGGTTAACACCAGCAGTTTTTAAATTAAAAACAAACTTTGAAAGTGGGCCTTTCTTTAAAGCCCTTGTGTTTCAAAGGAAAGAAAATGATTTCTTTCTCAACACTATGTGCAACAACCCTTATGTTCATACAAGTCGGTGATGCTTTCACCCTTTACTGCAAAATGCATGGTATGTGGAATCCTATTTACTGAGAGTGATTTATTTTCCCAGATGATGTGTTTCTGCAGTTTTGTTTTTCGTTTAACATATGAATCTTGTACAGTACATACTGCAAACTGAGCCGCCTTTAGGTTTCGGAGTGAGTTCCAGAGGTGGCTGAGTGATAATGATAGCATGCCTAAGAGCTCTGTAGTTTAGGAGGAGGGAAGGCAGTGCGAGTGTCTATTAGCGAAAGTCACTGTGCCATATAGATTTTCAATAGTGCCCATTCAATCCTTGGCATCTTTGCAGAGCATACAGAGTTATTGTCAGGTGTGCCTATTGTAATTACTTTTCTATGGGAAACTTTGTGAAGGAGTTGCACAACTTTTAAAATATGGAAAGTGCCATGGGAACATTTGTCTAACTCTCCCTAGCCGCCCCCTGCGCACCCCCCACACACACACTCACACTGTGTGGGAAGCTGGCCTGCTGGCTGCAATTGCCTGCTGGCTGCAATCTGGTTTTGACACTCTCTATACAGAAGTGGTGCCAGTGGGGAGAAGTGGGAAATGACCTTTAGAAGGAAGCGGGCAATGCGAACTGGGAGGGAATTAGTTGCAGCCTCCTAACAAACATTTTGGGCAACTGTATTTTTTGTTTTTGTATACAAATTAAGCCCAGTTTGGTGATGTGGGTTCTGATAGGGTCGAGGCGGGACCTGGTTTGGGGTGCTGTGCTCTGTTATCACAAGGTGGCCACTGTCCTTTTGGGGAGCACAGTGGAGTGTAGGCTGGGGTCCCCAGCTGTCTCTCAGAGTTGATTGACTCGAGGACGCCGGCCCGTAATCTGATGTGACGCAGCCTGGCTCTGTGTGTGTGTGGCTTTGTGTGTGTGTGGCTCTGTGTGTGTGTGTGTGGTTCTGTGTGTGTGTGTGTGGTTCTGTATGTGTGTGTGGTTCTATCTGAAAGAGACACGTTAGTATTAGATTCCTTACCTTAGAATATCCCCAGGCGTCAGACTGAATCCGGAATTTTTTTGCGTAGCAGTACCCTTGCGCGTCGGTAGGCGTCGTCTGCGGCTCCGCGTCCGTCGTCGGCGTCGTGGGTGCCGTGATGACGTCGTCGGAGTACTTAGACGACGCCTCCGCGTGCTGACGTCAGTTCTTCTTTTTTCCGCGCCAGCAGCGCAGATCCGGAAAAAGTGGTACCTTAGTCACTTTTTGACTAACTCTCTTTTTGATCTTTTTGATCTCCTTTTTTGAGTCTTCGACTCCTAATCGGTGCCGGTAGGGATGCCTGGTTTCAAACCCTGTGAGGATTGCAACCGGCTGATGTCGGTGACAGACCCTCACCATCGGTGTCTCCACTGTCTCGGCGTCGACCACGACGACAAGGCCTGTTCCGACTGCCGGGCCCTGACTTCGAAGGCTAGACGGGAGCGGTCCCGTAAGCGGCTCGAACTCCGGCAGTCGGCCCCGCGCCAAGAGAGGTCCCGGTCCGGACGGAGGTCGAGGAACCGGTCGCGGGAGCGGAGCCATCATAGCTCCGGGAGTCGACATCACTCATCTGGGTCGAAGTCGTCAGGTAAGCACAAGAAGTCGAAGAGACGTCATCGCTCTTCCGACTCCCCCCGACGCTCGCGCGACGCAGCCGGGGGGTTCAGGTGGCACCGCCCACGCGGCTCCGTCGGAGTCGCAGGCGCCGCGTCCGGCTTCATACCCTTCGGTCCCTGGGCCTAACGCGACGCCGGAGGAGATCGAGCGGTTCCTCATGGCCATGAGGGCCCTCTCTCCTCCGACGGGCTCCGCGGCGCCTTCGGGCCCAGCGGTCCCGTCTGGGGGTCCTATCGGGTCGGCGGCTCCGGCCCTGACGCCATCGGGTGCTTCGGCTCCGACGCCGCCGGAGCTTTCGGGCCCGGCGCCGCAGGGCCCCACTGGATCCGGTTCCGGATCCGGGTCATCGCCGGTGGATTTAACGACCTCCCCAGCGCCGTCCCCTCGGGTGTCACCACCGGCGATGTCCTCGGGCGGCGCCGTTCCCGATACCTCCCTCGACCCGGTTCCGGCACCGATTATGACGCCGTTCGGAGAGTTTACTTTCCATGAACCGGACCCATCCTTTGTTGAACCTGACTACCAGGAGATGGGTGATGAGGAGGATTGGGAGGGGTCTGAGGACCCTCTGGCACGTGAATGCCAGTCTCATTAGGACTGGGCAGGTGAACTTGGGGAGGCCAGTGGTATAGACACTTCGCCTGACACTGGCTTTGTCTCGCCTCCTACCGTGGCTACGGAGGAGGGGGCAACCTATAGTGTGGTATTGATGAGGGCAGCCAAGGCCTTGGGCCTTGAGCTCTCCGTCGCGGCCGTGAGGACTAACCTCCTCACTGAGGTCCTTAAGCCGCAGTCATGCTCAGCCGAGCCTCTGCTGCCGTTTAACGAGGCCTTAACCGACGTTCTTTTGGGCACTTGGTCCAAGCCCGCTACGGGTTCGCCCGTAGATAGGAACGTGGCCAGACGCCACCGCCCGGCCCCGGGCGACCCATGTTTCCTGTCCACCCACCCCACCCCCGAGAGTCTGGTCCCAGACCGCATTCCCGTCGGCACCGCCGGACAGGGAATCCAAGAGGTAAGAGCAGTACGGTAAAAAGATCTTCTCGTCCCTTAGTTTGGGATTGCGGTCTTCCAATACCGCATGCCTCTTGGGTGCTACACCCACTCTCTGTGGGATACGGTTGCGGAAGTGCTGCCAGAGTGTCCGTTGGAGGTACGGGCCAAACTCGGCCAAGCCCTTGTGGAGGGCCGGGATGCAGCCAAATATTCTATCCGGTGTGGGCTGGATACCACCGACTCACTAGGTAGGGCGATGGCAACGACGGTGGCGGTCAGACGCCACGCCTGGTTGAGGTCCGCCAACTTTTCGGCCGATGTCCATAACACACTTATGGACATGCCGTTTGATGGCCGTCGCCTCTTTGGCGACAAGGCAGACCATGCGCTTGAGCGCTTTAAGGACTGCAGGGCTACGGCCAAGTCCTTGGGCCTCTCGGCTCCGCGCCAGCAATCGGCTGCCTTTCACTCCTTTCGTGACCACGGAAGGGGTGTACCCACACGTGCTGCCAGCCACGCTCCGCAAGGTAATACCCAACGCGGTGGCGGCCGTGGGAACCGCCGTCCCGGCGGTCGGGGACAACGGCGAGTTCAGTCCACACCTTTCCCCGCAGCATCCGCCTCAAAACCCTCCTAGTCCGTCCTTTCAGGCCCATGTGACGCCAGTGGGGGGCAGGGTTCGCCATCACCACCTCCACTGGCGCATTGTCACATCGGACAGGTGGGTGCTGCAAATCGTCCGAAGGGGCTACTCCCTCCCCTTCGAGGCGACTCCTCCAGCCATGCCACCGCAGAACCACCGTGTATCGGGGGATCATTTGCGACTTCTGCAGGAGGAAGTTACGGCCCTCTTGGCCAAGGGGGCCATCGAGCGCGTTCCTGGGCCAGAAGTAGGGTGTGGTTGCTACTCCCACTACTTTCTGGTACTCAAGAAGGGCAAAGGGGGCCTACGCCCTATCTTGGACCTACGGAACGTCAACGGCTTCCTCCGGAAGGAGAAGTTCAAGATGCTGACACTGGCTCAGGTCCTAGCTGCCCTGGACCCAGGAGACTGGATGGTAGCGTTGGACTTGCAGGACGCTTATTTCCACATCCCCGTCCTGCCGGCCCACCGGCGCTACCTGCGGTTCACAATTGGCCACGAGCACTTTCAGTATACCGTGCTCCCCTTCGGCCTTACCAGCGCCCCACGGGTGTTCACAAAGGTGATGGCGGTGGTCGCAGCTCATCTGCGCAGGTTAGGGGTTTCAGTCTTCCCCTACCTCGACGACTGGTTGTTGAAGGCGGGCTCGCCCCAGACAGTCGTCAGCCACCTCCAGACTACGGCAGATCTCCTGCACCGGCTGGGGTTCTCCATCAATGTACCAAAGTCACACCTGTGCCCCTCTCAGAAGCTCCTTTTCATCGGAGCGGTTCTCGACTCGGCGCGGTTTCGGGTTTATCCACCCGAACAGCGGGTCCGGGATATTCAGGCTCTGATTCCCACCTTTCAGCCGTTATCCCGGGTCTCGGTCAGGTTGACGCTGCGGCTTCTGCGGCTTCTGGGGCTGATGGCCTCCTGCATCCTACTGGTGCATCACGTCAGGTGGCGGATGCGGGCTCTGCAGTGGGACCTGAAGTTTCAGTGGGCCTAGCATCAGGGCAACCTGTCCGACCACGTCCTGATCTCGGAGGGCACTGCGAGACAGCTGCAGTGGTGGCTCACGGACCGCGATTGGGTCAGCGGCAGATCCCTCTCCCTTCCCCAACCGGAGCACGTAGTTGTGACGGACGCGTCACTCCAGGGCTGGGGTGGCCACATGGGAGAGGCGGAGATCAGAGGCCTCTGGTCTCCGGCGGAGGCCCGGCTCCACATCAACCTGTTGGAGTTCGGGCGATTCGTCTAGCACTGAAGGCATTTCTCCCCTCTGTCCGGGGGATTGTAGTGCAGGTTTTCACGGACAACACCACCGCCATGTGGTACTGCAACAAACAGGGCGGGGTGGGGTCGTGGACCCTTTGCCAGGAGGCTCTGCGCCTCTGGCAATGGCTGGAATGCCAGGGCGTGACCCTGGTGGCTCAACACCTGGCAGGGTCTCTGAACGCCAGGGCGGACGAGCTCAGCCGTCGGTGCATGATGGATCACGAATGGCTTCTGAACTCGGACGTGGCGCAAGGCCTCTTTCGGCAATGGGGAGAGCCTTGGTTAGATCTATTCGCCACCGAAGAGAACGCGCAATGTTATCAGTTCTGCGCGTTGGAATTTCCAAGGCGGCACTCGCTCGCGACGCTTATCGTCGCGTGTGGAGTTGCGGTCTGTTGTACGCCTTTCCGCCTATACCACTTCTGCCCAGAGTGCTGAAGAAGATCAAGCGCGACCGGGCCCAAGTTATTCTTGTGGCTCCGGACTGGGCACAAAGGTACTGGTATCCAGAGCTACTCAGTATGTCAGTCGATCCCCCGGTTCGTTTGCCTCTTCAGGAGGACCTTCTGTCGCAGCAACAGGGGACGGTCCTCCACCCGAACCTGTCCAGTCTCCACCTCCATGCTTGGAGATTGAGCGGCGACAGTTGAGGCCATTTGACTTGCCTCCTGAAGTCGGTAACGTCATTCTGGCAGCCAGGCGTCCCTCCACAAAGTCGGTATACGCCTGCAGGTGGAACAGATTTGTGGCATGGTGCACAGCAAAGGCTGTGGATCCTCTTGCTGCCCCTCTCTCTGAGGTTCTTCTCTTCCTTCTTTTTTTGCCCAGCAGGGCTCTGCTCTGGGCACTATCAAGGGCTACCTTTCTGCCCGTTCAGCCTTTCTGAGGCTGCCTGATCAACCTTCTTTGTTCAAGTCCCCTATTGTAAATAGATTTCTAAAGGGCATCACACACACGTTTCCTCCTGTTCCGTTTGTGATGCCTCAGTGGGACTTGAACCTGGTTCTTACTTTTCTGATGTGCGCTCCCTTTGAGCCACTTCACAACTGTCCTCTCCGCCTTCTAACTCTGAAGACTGCTT
The DNA here is from genome assembly GCF_964261635.1 of Lissotriton helveticus. NCBI lineage: Eukaryota > Metazoa > Chordata > Amphibia > Caudata > Salamandridae > Lissotriton > Lissotriton helveticus. Next base: position 867,664,699 of record NC_136068.1, on the reverse strand, counting down.
TCCTGGTTGCCATCACCTCTGCCAGGAGAGTGAGTGAGCTCCAGACTCTTTCTTGTACTCCACCTTTCCTTTCTGTCCATCCGGACAAAGTGGTGTTGCGCACTAAGCCATCTTTCCTGCCCAAGGTTGTCACGGCCTTCCACATCGGGCAGTCTATCACCTTGCCAACCTTCTTACCGCCTCCACATCCCTCTAAAGAGGAAGAGCGGCTCCACCGTCTGGACCCAAAACGTGCGCTCTCGTTCTATTTAGATCGCACACGCCAGTTCCGGGTGGATGACCAACTCTTTTTTGGTTACGTGGGCGCTAAGAAGGGGAAAGCGGTGCACAAGAGGACCATCTCCCGGTGGATCATCTTGTGTATCCAGGCATGTTACTGCTTGGCTAAAAAGGAGCCCCCTGTTGGATTGCGGGCTCATTCCACCCGAGCCACGGCGACTACAACTGCCCTGGGCCGGGGAGTGCCCTTACAAGACATCTGTCAGGCAGCTACATGGGCATCGCTGCACACGTTTGCAAGACACTACTGCCTGGACAGCCAAGTCCGGAGGGATGGCTTCTTTGGCCGTTCTGTCCTCCAGGACTTTCTGGTGTGATTATTGGTTCGCAGACCCACCACGGGGGTTGGTATTGCCGGGTTATCTATTCTAAGGTAAGGAATCTAATACTAACGTGTCTCTTTCAGATGCACAAGTTACTACTTGTGTAACGATATATCTGTAAGAGACATTAGTTAGTATTAGATTCCTTACCGACCCACCCATCCACCCCGTTCTGCGAACCGATATCTAGGGTTAGGGTTATCTCCTTTCAGGGCCCTAGTTTCAATGGCACCAGTGTTGGTTTTTAACATGGCTCAGCGCTTCTGGTGCGGAAAAGCTGTGTCTAAGAACTGACGTCAGCACGCGGAGGCGGCGTCTAAGTACTCCGACGACGTCATCACGGCGCCGACGACGGACGCGGAGCCGCAGACAACGCCTACCGACGCGCAAAGGTACTGCTACGCAAAAAAATTCCGGATCCAGTCTGCCGCCTGGGGATATTCTAAGGTAAGGAATCTAATACTAACTAATGTCTCCTACAGATATATCGTTACACAAGTAGTAACTTGTGCGTCTGGGTGTGTGTGTGTGTGGTTCTGTCTGTGTGGGGTTCTGTCTCTGTGTGTGTGTGGGGTTCTGTCTGTGTGTGTGGGGTTCTGTCTGTGTGTGTGGCTCTGTGTGTGGGTGCATGTGGCTCTGTGTGTTGCTCTGTGTGTGGGTGCAAATGCAATAGGTCTCGCATTTTCAAGAGATTAAGCTATTGGCATTGTAAATGGCAATGCCATTTATTTATCTGTTTTCAAAACCAACACATAAATAAAAATGTTGTCATTTACATTGCCAATAGCTCTAACTTTTACAAAGGCGAGACCGTTGCATTGTAAATGCTTGTTTTTACTTTGAGCTATACTTGTTAGCACACAGTGGTATCTTGTTAAGCCCCACTTTTGAAATGGCATTCTAATAAGTTTATAAACTGTGCAATGTATAAGTAGCCCCTAATAAAACAATTTGTGTGCAAGTAAGTAAAGCGGTATGCAGATAAACTGAGGTTAATAGCAAACACTCACATGATAGCAGAGATCACTGCCTCGATGACTGGCACTTGTGGCACTGTTGAAGACAAAGACTTTATTATATGTTGTTGATGCCTCTGTCTCATGTGAGCCAGAGCTCTTGTATAACTACTCCTGCAAATAATACAAAAGGATGAGACGTTCCAGTGTAGTAGCATTTGACAAGGCAAGTCTTTCTTCAGCACATGACTATAGAATGGAAGAAGCTTTATAATGTGGTAGTGGAAGGTAGCTCAGCAAGTTGAGCGTCCAGTTACAGGTCACTTCTGGAATGGCTAGTTCATCTCTTCTGAGATTGATCAAGTGAGAACTTTGAATTGGCTGGTAATAGTACCAGATATTGCTAGCCAGATCTCCATTCAGTTTGCGGCATCCATTATGTAAAGGACTAATACAGTAACTGGGTGCCTTCTAAGGAATTTTAGAAATACATGCTTTGTACAGGAGCCTGTTTGTTCTGAAAAGAGAGTCGTGTGGAAGAATAAATAAAGCTCTTAGTTCCTCATTCCCGGTCATTTCTCAGAAATAGCTTGATTTCCCAAAATGCTACTGAAATGCCACCCACTGTATTCTCAAAGTAAGTCGTTTATCTCACATAAATACATAAACCCTCACTACCTCTCTCACTTCATATATATATATATATATATATATATATATGTATATATATATATATATATATATATATTACCTACTGGCGGTAGTTAGGACCTAGTTTCCATAGGAAATCCACAACATTCTATTTGGAATAACTTTGGCGTCGATTGATGGAATTGGCTGAATTTCTCCAAGAAAATGGCCAGCTCCGCTCCGCTCCTTCCCTGAAAGTTTGGGGGGGATTCGTGAAGCGGGGGCCGAGATAAAAGGGGGGTCCGAAAACGTGTTTTCCCCATGTTAATTTCCATAGGGCGGTTGGACTCACTTTTAGCCCGAACGGCTGAATGGATTTCCACCAAACTTGGCAAAATTGTAGGGACTGGTAGCCCGATGTGCCTTTGCTATGTCTCAAGATATGTGCTCCAGTGGATTTTGAGTAATTTAGGTTAAAAAAATATATATATATCTATATGCGCGCCCCGGTACGCGCACCGGGGCGCGCTCCGCGAGTGGAAAGCTGATTGGCTCTCGGGTGTCTGTCAACATTCTAAACAGTCCGGAGAGGTGTCCTTTAAAAGCATTTCCAGACCTACCCCAGTCAAAGTGCCTAGGTCATTTCCACCACAGTGCATAATTATGAGGTCAGGGTGTGGCAGATGCAAAAAGGTTTTCACCGATGGTATCAATTGGTGACATCTCAATCCTCTCTGGCCAATCCACTTGATGTCCACATTTGGTAAATCAAGGTTGTGAAAATTTCTGATAGCTGCGTACCTTTGAGCCCAGTGGATGTAGCTATGTCCAATAATCCAGACAGAATACATGGTGAGAGGAGGTTCTGGTGCAGTCAGATGAAGTGTGGGAATGAAATGGCAGTTGGAACAGTAGGTGTTTGCAAAAAAAAAACTGTGGAGTTTCAGTGCTCTTGAATCACAAGCAATGATTGGTGGATTCAGATAGTTGAAAACTGAAAGTTAGGGTGCATGGTTCTGTTCTGTGAAAGAAGTAATTTGAATGGTTAAGAAAAAGTCATTTAAAGAAACATTGCACCGGATAAGGTGGTGTATTGAGAGGTCAAACATCCTTGCTGAGTTCATTTGCAACATTGTAGAATAAACTTTTAAACCTGAGAGCTCAGTGAGGAGGGAGTTGCTATGGTAACAGGCAGAAAGGGCTTTTTTTTCGATTTACGCGGGGGAAGCGCCCGGTACGCGCACCGGGGAGCGTACCATGGAGAAAAAAGAATGACAGAGTTTTTAAAAAATGTAGCATTTTTTTATAAAATGGAGGTAAAAAACCTATTAAATTCACTGAAAAAACCATAGGTTTGACACCAGTTATAGTTAGCTGGAAATTTTACTGACATAAAACCATTGAAATTCCCACATTATAGTTAGTTGGACTCACTATAACTTGCGCGCCTGCAATGCACTGCTGATGACGTCACATATTACATCACTCATGACATGGTCAGTGACATCACTCATGACATCACTGATGACACCATCCAGTGAATGTGTGTCTTTCTGAAAAATAAATATGTTTCATATATGTATATGTAAAGGTCTGTATGGTTTGGTGGGGGTATTACTTAACACATAGATGCATCAATGACTGACTCACTGTTTGTATGTGTTTTGAAGACAGCATATGTGCAGGACTGTATGGGTGTATGAGTGTGTATATGTGTGTGTTAGTGAGTGAATGACTGTCTCACTAGTGTCTTTATCAGTAACTACATATGTTTTAATCTAGTATATGTGAGTATTGATGTATATAAGTGAGTATATGTGAGAGTGAGAGATTGTAACAGTTCCTGTTTAAATAAGTATGTGTTTCTATAAGTGATTGTTTAATAGAGTAAGTATGTGTAAGTTTCCTTAGAAGTAAGGTGGTAGTGTGTGTATAGCTGTATATGCAAATAAATGGATGTTCAATAGTTTATTTGCATGTGTGAGTATGTGTGTGAGTAACTTTTGGATGACTGTCGGTGTGTAACAGGATGTATAGGTGTATCACTACATATGATGAGTGAGTATATGTATGAGTGACTATATATAACTGTTGGTGAATGAGTGGATGTGTATATAGATGGTGGAATTACTGAATTGGTTGTTGTAACTGGTATGGGTATCTCAATTTTTTTGAAAATGTTAGTTTCTATTTTTGAATATGTGTTTCAAGGGTTACATTACACTGAAACGAACTCTGTCACAAGGATGGTGTCATCAGTGATGTCATGAGTGATGTCACTGACCATGTCATGAGTGATGTAATATGTGACGTCATCAGCAGTGCATTGCAGGCGCGCAAGTTATAGTGAGTCCAACTAACTATGACGTGGGAATTTCAATGGTTTTATGTCAGTAAAATTTCCAGCTAACTATAACTGGTGGGTTTTTTCAGTGAATTTCATAGGTTTTGAAAATGCTAATTCCTAACTATATATAGGGCCTCAAACCTATGTTTTTTTCAGTGAATTTCAAAGGTTTTTTAATAGCAAATCTCTATAGCTATGAAATATAATATTTTTTATAATGAATTTTATATTGTATATTTATGTAATACTATTTTTTTATGTATATTTTTCCTTTTTTTTTTTTCTTTGGCCCAGGAGCGCGTACCGGTGCGCGCACCGGTATGCGCAGTGTTGCGGCGCGTACCGGTGAGCGTCCAGTGAGCGCTATTGCCGCGAACGAAAACATCATCGTGACGTATCGCGTAGCCGCGTGATGCGTCTTATGACGCACGGCGAAGCGCACCCGGAAGCGCCCGAGCGCATACGATCACGCAACGTAAGCGCCCCGGGGTGCGTAGCGTAAGCGCGTCGGGTCATGTGACCTGAAAATAACACTTTTTATTGGTTCAGAACAGTTTGTTTTTCCAAATGATGAAAGCCCCTACCTTTTTTCCTCATTCTCACTTTGTACTTTGACTGAGGAAGACCTGTTTCTAGTAAGTGAGAAATGGCTACAGTAGCAGCAGGAGCATCTCAACCACAACCACCACCACAAGGACCACCACAACACCACAGTGGTGGTGAAGAAGAAGAAGAGGAGGAGGAGGAGGAGGAGGAGAGGCAGTTCCTGCCTGAAGATAATCCCCTCTATAAACCGAAGGAGCACATTGTGTGGGAGTTTTTTAAAATCCCATGGGGACTAAAGAAAGTCAATGCGCCAAAAGTGACATGTCTGATCTGTGGCACTGTACTTTCCAGGGGGAACCCTGCAAAAAAATATTCATTTGGCAACAATACCATGATTCGCCATATGCAACGCAGGCACCCAAACAACTATGCTGCGGCAGATGTCAGAGAACTAACAAGAAACCCTCCCCAATCTTCTCCCAGCACCTCCAAAAACAAACAACCCACTCCATCGGGTCCAGAGACAAGGGAGATGGTCCCAAATATCCAACCCCAGTTTGGAGATTTTAAAATAGTTTGTATATTTTGCGGGACTACAATTTCCTATGGAGAGCAAAGTATCAAACTATCAACCGTGCTGGAGACAACCACAACTGCAGAAAGAAACCTTAATTTTTTCCAGATTTTTTTTGCTCCAGTTGAGCCGTTTACAATTCCCTGTTTTTTGTTTGTCCCCATAAAAATTACAAAAAAAATATAAAATTGTTCATAAAAGCCAAAAAAAGTAAAAAATGTTCAAAAAAACAATAAAAAAGAATTAAAAAAACAGTTCTTTTTAGAACTACCTCCAATTTATAAAAAAATGCTACATTTTTATAAAACTGTCATTCTTTTTTTTCCAGGATACGCTCCCCGGTGCGCGTACCGGGCGCTCCCCCCGCCGGGCCCTTTTATGGCCCCCACATCAAACCTAGGGGGTCAGGGTGGGGTCTACCCTGCCCCCTTTTGGTCATTTCCCCCTTTGGTTTTGCCACCTCTTGTGTCTCAATCCTACCGAGACACAAGATGGCGGCCGCTCCGGACTGTATGGAATGTTGACAGACACCCGAGAGCCAATCAACTTTCCGCTCGCGAACTCACGCCTCGGTGCGCGTACCGGGGCGCGCTTATAGATATATATATATATTTTTTAACCTAAATTACTCAAAATCCACTGGAGCACATATCTTGAGACATAGCAAAGGCACATCGGGCTACCAGTCCCTACAATTTTGCCAATTTTGGTGGAAATCCATTCAGCCGTTCGGGCTAAAAGTGAGTCCAACCGCCCTATAGAAATTAACATGGGGAAAACACGTTTTGGGACCCCCCTTTTATCTCGGCCCCCGCTTGACGAATCCCCCCCAAACTTTCAGGGAAGGAGCGGAGCGGAGCTGGCCATTTTCTTGGAGAATTTCAGCCAATTCCGTCCATCAACGCCAAAGTTATTCCCAATAGAACGTTGCGGATTTCCTATGGAAACTAGGTCCTAACTATAACCACCTACTGGCGACTGCCAGTAGGTAATATATATATATATATGTATGTATATGCTCTTTTTTATTTTACTTTATGCCATGTTGGAAAAAAAATTGTAAAGCCAATATTTTTCTCATAGGCGAAAAATAGACTTGCTTTACCATTGCTTGTTTATCTTTTTGGCAGTACCAAGGCAAACAAGATTGGCAAAGCCAGTAGCTTGACGCTCACATTTTTTAGGGCGAGATCTGTTGGGTTCGTCAGTGCTTGTTGTGGTCCTTGAATTTCTTTATAAGGTCAGGAGTATGCATGCAATATATTTTAAATAGATTGATAATTTTTATTTGACTTTCAGCTTTTTCCTAGTATTCTGATTTAAAATGTATTGTTTTATCGCAAATGTAATGTTGTCAAGAAATAAAATGTTTCCAAAATGTGTTTTTATGTTGATCCTGGCATAATTATGATTTGTTGTAAATAAAATATCTGCTTGTGCTCTACTCATAATTGAGTGCAGAGCTCAACTGCTGTTCTTTTTTTTATAAAGAATGGTTTGTGAGTTTCTTTGTTTGTCCCATCCAGAGTTCCAGAAAATCTATGATTGCCTAGGAATCTTCATCATTGAAAGGGGGGAGTCATTTTACCAGGACAGAATGGATGCAGTTGTGAAAGAATTTGAAGATAAAGGTAACTGTCATCAGTTATTATACTTTAAATGCCACTCTTCCTTATTCAAGATAGTAGGTAGTTTTAAAAAGTTGTATTTTATTATGTTATTGTCTTGTTCTTGTATTTTCATTGTCTTTGGTTATAAGGGGAAAAGGGTTACAAGCCTTTCATATGAAGAAAAATGTTGACAAATTGGCTATTAAGTGGGTTAATTTTATAGCTACGCCAAGGACCCCATTCTTCCAAATGATAGTTCTAGGCTCAGAGTTCATTCCACAATGCAAAGTTGTGCCCAAAAACAAGGAAAAGAGCGCTCTATCTCTCCTTTTAAAAATATGTTAGTTTGGAAGCAGAAATGTTTCTAGCTTATAGCTGCAGAAACACGCCTACGAGCCGAGCATCTGGAATTTGTACTAGAGCTGATTGGATCAACATTTTGGAAATGAAGGTGGGTAGAAGAGTAAAGCAAGTATTATAAATCTTGTACTCTAAGTCCTAGGCCTACTTAAAACAAGCCTGCATTCCTGCTGTTCACGACCAGCTAAATCTTTGCTATTTGGCAGCATTATGAAGTGCAGGTGAGGCACACAGAGTTACACCTACAGTTAGTGGGATGGGACTATATGACTAGACTCTCCTTGACCTTACTATAAGTTAGGCCACAATTAAGTATAATTAATAGACAGGTGAACATCTTTTCTTTGGCCTTTTATCCTCTTTCTTGAAGATCTTGTTGCTATATAATGCATTGTGTATATGGCTAATTTCTTAGTGAAAGCCCACATAGTTTCAACGAACAACAGGATTTCAATATCTTGTTTGTGTGTGACTTGCCATGTTCTGATCTTGAGGAGGGGCCACCTTAGTATTGTTGGGGCTTAAGGACAAAGGCTGGCTATTACGGAACACAAAAGTAACGTCCAAAAGCAATACAAAAAAATCCAGTGTAGCCACACACTGGGTGGAACACTGACATAATATCAGTCAATTAAAATTCGGTAATCATCAAACATCATCCAGTTACAGACCACAGCAAAAAAAGTCTACAAAGATATATTTTGGATAAAGTCATTGGGCATTTTGCAGTCGAATGGGATGAATAAAACACTGAATGTCATGTTTTCTGAATATACAACGTTGTGGGTTTCTTTCCTTCTTTAAGGTTCATTAAATCTTTTTAGGTGTCTGATGAATTGGTCATATTGTATTGATTATCATAACATGAGGGTTCTCATCAATTAATTATGGTAACCCATTTCAGCAGGTTTAGTTTTTTGCTATTTAAAAGTCACTAGTTCAATTTTACTCACTTGATCATTTCTTAACTATCCAAATTATTTATTTTTTTGTTCCTAAACGCACCCGTTTCAGCTAATCAGCACATACGTTTGTTTTAATCATGCTTCTCATTTTTCAATATCCTTTTTAATATACATTATGGGTTGGTGCACTTATTTGTTTCACTTGTTTATTTTTTCATTTTTCATGTGATTTATTTAGTAAACACCTTTTGGTCCCAGGTTCAGGGCTGACATTCACTTTAGGGCTCTGAATTTGTGAATAAATCCAGTATTGTCCCAAGTCATCTTGGAGTTTTTCAGCGCTGCTTTTTGATGGTTTTTTATTTTGTTTAGTGGTGATTTGGTTCTAAACTCTCAACTTACATACCAATGCTGATGCTTCAAGCATATGTTTTTTCACGGGGTGTTGTATGCGTGTTTCCCCTCAAGTGCAATGTTTTATGTTCTTGATTTTCTTTGGTTCAGTTTTCCCTGATGAAGGGTCGATATGCCCGGAATGCATTGGGATTTGCACAGCTTTGAAAAGTGAAATGTTCTGGAAACACATATTTTATGATTATCAGATATACTGCAACAAACTGTGTTTCACTTATTAAACTCAGAGATTATATAATACAATTTTCAAGCAGAGACTGGCTAGTGGCTTCAGTACATTATCCTTTTTAAATGTAGTGTCATGAGGCACATGGGCTCTTGATTATTGTTATTTCTAGCAGGACGTGTCACAAAACAGTAGACTTGTCCCTCACATACAGCTAATCCGGCATCCTTTTCTCCTTCCTTGAAGGACTAGTTCAATTGGACGAAGGGCGCAAGATTGTATTCCCCCCAGGATGCACAGTTCCTTTAACAATTGTGAAATCTGATGGAGGGTACACATATGACACATCGGATCTAGCTGCCCTCAAACAAAGGCTGTTTGAGGAGAAAGGCGATATTCTCATCTATGTGGTAGACTGTGGGCAGGTGAGTGAATACAATATTTACCAAAGCATTTATTTACCAGCACTATTAATCTCCCTTTCACATATGTTTTGATTTCAGATGTTATTATTAGGGCTCCCGGTTTTATGGTATTTATTGTTTTGACATTCCGTCTGTATTTATCCATATTTATTTTTTGCTTATTTTCTCTGTATTTATCCATATTTATTTTGTGTTTTTTGGAAAAATTAACCTGAAATTAGTATATTTCCACATTTATTTAACCGGTAAATATACACTTATGCTTGAATTGCTACTAGGCTTCAATGCTGTAAAGACCCACAGAAGATAAATCAATGCACTTAAAAGAAAATATGCACATTTCATTAGCAACCACGTGCATATCTACTGCTGTTAAAGCATCTTTACTAAAAGTCCTTTCTTTTTTAGCCACCATACCTATCTATCTACACAGCTATTGGCCTGGCAGTCATGACAGACAGTATTCAGAATTACTCAAAAGCAAACCCATTTCCGTTTTTATCCACATTTAAAAATAAATACAGACAAGAAAATAAATGATTTCTGTCTGTATTTATCTGTAAAAATCAGGAAAAACTGAAAACAGGGAGCCTTAGTTATGATCAGTGTTGCAACCAACCTGCTAATTTTCCTCTCTTTCATGAATCTTAAAATCGCTCTCATAGGTTGATTGCAATAGTAGACCCATTCTACGTATTTTGGTTTTGTAAGAAAATCATGGGCCAAAACTTGTAATATCGGCCAAAGTTATTTTACTAGTTACCAGTATGCATGTTGTTCTTTACCTGGTAATGAATCATAGATATGTACAGTACTTCAAATAGAAAATGTAGAACTAACCAGGGTGGGTTACAGCTCTTTTGTGAGAGTATAAGGTTCTGCGCTGCAGCCACTCCTTTACACCATGAGCGAGGTAGCTGACTTTGTGGAGTGTCTGGAGTTTATTGTGAAGGAACTTGAGGCACTTTCTGTTTTCCGTTTCAGTTTCAGTTTTTTGGCCCTCCTGAGATTCTTTCCAGCGATACTGGTTTTCCTTTACATGTTCATCACATCATTGTTCTGTGCACTTTCCCAAGGAGCCTAGTAAATATCTGTCATTTCCGAGATGTGCCATACCTATACTTTGGTGAAATACCAACATCACCCTTCACTTCCGTATTGATCACTTTCCCGCTCTTGATTCATTCTTTATCCTAAATGCATTGGGATGGACCAGTAATTCAGCTAACAGGGTTCTGGGTAATGTATACCTCTGTCTTATTAACAAAGCTGATAAGGCAACTAACCTGCGTGAGCCACATACCAGAAGGAGTTTTTAATGTTATTCTATGGCTAAAATGCTTTTTTTCTTAACAATGAGCTTGTAACCTTTGACTTAATGTTAGTGGTTTGACGAAAGCCATGGTACCCGGACTTCCCATGTTCCATTCTTGGGGGCTCAGGCTGTCAGAAAACCAAACTTTTTTAGCCCGGCTAGTTTTCCACCTCCTTGTTTTTGTGTTTTGCTGCTAGCGCGGAGATATCCCTGTAGGGGTGAGTCCTGTGCTTTGCAAAACCCCTCATTGATTCATTCAGATGCCACACGGTGATGCACCACAAAATAGCTGTTGACCTGGCCCTTTTTGCAGGGTTATCACTAAACCTTTTGTCTTCTTCCTCCTAATTTTTCTGACCCCTTTACCACTTCTAACCATTGCTAAAGTACATATTCTGTAGTAGGGGGTCTCTGTGTATAGTCATAATCTAGTGAATAGTCCCGCCCATGTGCGTGGACCCCGGCAATCAAAAATAATCTCTTAAGTTGTCAGAAAATTGCAGAACTGCAAAGACACTTAAGAGAGAATTTAAAGACAAATAATACAGCCTATATCCACAGGCTACACTGTCCAGTACTTCAACTAGAAATTCCACCAAAGAAAACACACAAATAGCATAGCCTGCCCAGTTTCTTCCATAGAGAAACTTGCCTCTACCAGAAAAAGCCTCTGGAATGATAGAGAGGAATGTATGGACAGACAAGCCCCATAGGCTGCCATTATGTGGCTTAAATAGGATACTGTGCCTTTAAGAGAACTTTCCAGAACTTCTCCCAGTATCCCAGAATGCACAGCAGGTCCCTCTTACTTTCAGTTCTTTTTGAAGGCGTAACATGCCAGACCTGTAGCATTCTTTACATGAACCTCACTCTCTCCACCGGGGAGGCGGGCGGGCGCTTATGACTATAACAGAGATACCCCTACTACAGAACTGGAGTTACAGGACAGAAACTACTCCTTCTGTAGTAGGGGATCTCTGTGTATAGCCATAATCTAGTGAATAGAATGGCAAGCCCATCCCCACACCAAAGCGGCGGTGGAGAAAAGAGAAATAATACCACTACTGTGCGAACAGATTTCGCAGCGAAGCCTGCCCAACCTGAGCGTCTGCCCTGGCATCAGTGTCCAGGTAGTAAGGCTTAGCAAAGGTATGGACCGACTTCCAAGTGGCCGCCTTGCAGATTTCTGCAATAGGAACATTACCGAGCAAAGCAGTCGTGGCAGCTTTGCCCCTGGTGGAATGAGCCTTCGGTTTACCTCCTAAGGTCTTATTAGCTTTTTGGTAACATAGCTGTATGCAGGACACAATCCACCTAGAGATAGACTGTTTAGAGGTCGCAAGACCCGTCCTGACCGATCCATAATTGATAAACAATTGGTCTGTCTGACCTACGAATATCTTTGGTTTTATCCAGATAAAATTTCAACACCCTCCTAACATCCAGGGAATGTAAAGACCTTTCCCCTGAAGATTAGGCTTCCAGGCCGCGAAGAGAGACGGCTGCAGGCTGCAGGTGGGTCTGGGCAGGCTGGGAAGGCACCCTCTGCCTCTGCTGAGGCCTCTGGGGGGCTCCCCAGAGGCAGGAAGCCCAGCAAACGGTCCCGGTCTCCGTCGACGTCGATTGCTTCGACGACGACGTCGAGAGGGATGACGACGGTGTGTTCCCCATCTCCCCGGGGCTCCAGGTCGAGATGGCGTGAGAAGTCGACGTCGAAAGGCCTGGGTAGGCCGCCGTCAAGATCACCGTCGACGGCGTCGTCGACCCATCGACATCGACGAAGAAGGCATCGGCGCTCGCCGTCAAAGCGACACCGCTGATCGACGTCGAGGGGCTCCTCGACGTCGAGGGCCTCGGAAAAGCAGTCGGCGCCGAGAAGGAGTCGGCGCTCGTCGTCGAGGACTACACGTTCGACGTCGCGCAAGGGGCGCTCGGCGTCGAGGAAGAAGCGCTCGACGTCGCGAAGGCAGCGTTCGACGCCGGAGTCGCGGAGGCGACGTTCGACGCCGGAGAAGCGACGCTCGACGTCAAGGAGAAAGAGGTCGGCATCTCTGAGACTTTCCAGCTCTCCTAAGCGGCGCAGAAGGATTTCTGACGCCAGAAGTCACGCTGGGTCTGGTGGAGGACGCCGGAGGCGGCGATCGCCTTCTGGAGGGGCTGATTCGCAGTCCCCTCCCCCAAAGAAGTCACCGGGCTCGGTGTACTTGGTGGTTTATACACCACCTCGGCCTAAGACGCCTCCGCCTCCTTTGCCTAGAGAGGATCCTCCCATCAAGCCTCCTCTTCCGCCACTTCCTCCCCCAGGACAACCACCACAGCCGATTCCGCCACGTGGGCCTGCTCCTCGGTCGGAGATACCCATTCCTCCACCAAGGTCGCTGTCGCTGCCTCCGCTCCCTACACTGCCTAAGGGGACTCCAAAACCTCTGCCCCAGGATAGGCCAAGGAAGACTCCCCCACAGAGGCCTGCGGAGCGTCCACGAGCTGGGAGATCGCGCTCTCGCTCCAGGAGGAGGGACCGATCCCGTAACAGGTCATCCACGAGGTCGAGACGACGCCACAGGAGGCGCAGGTCTCGTTCCCAGTCGAGGTCCTCACGGACCAGGGACTATTCTCCGACTTTGTCAGAGTCACCGGAGACAAGGGTGTCTCCAATTGACGATCTGGTGTCCTTTCAGGATGTCCTTCTAAGAGGTGCGGCGAAATTGGGCATCTCGTTGGCGGTGCCCACGCCCAAGACGTCGGTGATCTTCGAGACACTTCACCAGAAACATCTGTCTCATCCGTTACTACCACTGGTGCCTGGGCTGGAGGAGCCTGCCATGGACCTTTTCCTCACCCCGGCAGTGACTAAGGCGGCCCCCTCAAGACTGCACATGAAGTACCGGGCTCCCGACTCGGACCCGGCTTTTCTAAGGGTGGAACCCCCTCCAGACTCTGTGATAGTGACGGCAGCTCGGAAACAGCATGCCACCACTCCGTCATCCACAGTCCCACCAGATAAGGAATCTAGATGGCTGGATTCGGCTGGGAGGAAGGTGTGTGGGACGTCGGCGACTTCCATGAAGGCTGCGAGTGCCACGGCCTTGTTGGGGCGGTATGACCGAGCCCTCTGGGAATCCCTTCAGCAGTTTGTGGAACACCTGCCTCGTGACAAGAGAGAAGATTTCCAGGAGGTGTTGAATGAGGGGATGCTGGTGGCGAATCAGGTCATCAGTGCTGCAGCCGATTCTTCCTTACTGGCGGCGCATGGCTTCTGCCATGGGATTAACCAGCGAAGACACGCCTGGCTCCGCCTCACGTCACTAAAACCTGACGCGCAACAGAGGGTTGCCAATCTACCATTCTCTGGCGAAACCCTGTTTGGAAAACATGCTGATGATGAAATGGCCCGAATGAAGGTGGAGGCCGAGACGCTCACGGAGGTGGGTCTAGAGAAGCCCAAGGACACCAAGAAATCGTACCGCCCGTTCCAGAGACGGTTCGGTGGACAGGGCAGAGGGCGTGGCCAGTCTTCGGGACAGTAACAGCAGCAATTCCGTCTTTGAGTTTGGCGGCATGGCTCCTGAGATAGTGCAATATGGTCATTTGAATCTGCCAGAAGATTGCATGGACATACTGAAGGAGTCTAAACGACCTTCCACTCGGAATTCCTATGCTTACAAGTGGAAGAGGTTCTGTATCTGGTGCCAGTCCAAGAACTATGACCCTACGACATGCAAGGAGGATGTTATTCTTCCTTACCTTCTACATTTGGCGCAGTCTGGACTTAATGTTCATTCCATTAAGGTTCATCTCGTTGCTTTGACTGCCTACAGGAAATGCCCTTCACAGACTTCCTTCTTCCAGATCCCTGTGATCAAAGATTTTCTGGAAGGCTTGAAGAAAGTATTCCCTCCTGTCAGGCTTCCTTCGCCTTCATGGGAATTGAATGTGGTGCTGTCCAGATTGATGAAGGAACCTTTTGAACCTATTCATAAGGCTTCGTTGCAACACCTGTCCTGGAAGGCGGCGTTCCTCGTGGCCATTACATCGGCCCGCAGGGTGAGTGAAATTCAGGCGTTGTGTTGCCAAGAACCTTATACTATATTTCATGCTGCCAAGGTTGTTATGCGTACTCACCCTAAATTTCTTCCCAAGGTTATTTCTGATTTTCATGTCAACCAGACCATAACTTTGCCTACGTTTTTTCAGAATCCTTCATCTCCAGCGGAAAGGTCTTTACATTCCCTGGATGTTAGGAGGGTGTTTTATCTGGATAAAACCAAAGATATTCGTAGGTCAGACCAATTGTTTATCAATTATGGATCGGTCAGGACGGGTCTTGCGACCTCTAAACAGTCTATCTCTAGGTGGATTGTGTCCTGCATACAGCTATGTTACCAAAAAGCTAATAAGACCTTAGGGGGTAAACCTAAGGCTCATTCCACCAGGGGCAAAGCTGCCACGACTGCTTTGCTCCGTAATGTTCCTATTGCAGAAATCTGCAAGGCGGCCACTTGGAAGTCGGTCCATACCTTTGCTAAGCATTACTGCCTGGACACTGATGCCAGGGCAGACGCTCAGGTTGGGCAGGCTTCGCTGCGAAATCTGTTCGCACAGTAGTGGTGTTATTTCTCTTTTCTCCACCGCCGCTTTGGTGTGGGGATGGGCTTGCCATTCTATTCACTAGATTATGGCTATACACAGAGATCCCCTACTACAGGAGGAGTAGTTTCTGTCCTGTAACTCCAGTTCTGTAGTAGGGGTATCTCTGTTATAGTCATAAGCGCCCGCCCGCCTCCCCGGTGGACAGAGTGAGGTTCATGTAAGGAATGCTACAGGTCTGGCGTGTTACGCCTTCAAAAAGAACTGAAAGTAAGAGGACCTGCTGTGCATTCTGGGATACTGGGAGAAGTTCTGGAAAGTTCTCTTAAAGGCACAGTATCCTATTTAAGCCACATAATGGCAGCCTATGGGGCTTGTCTGTCCATACATTCCTCTCTATCATTCCAGAGGCTTTTTCTGGTAGAGGCAAGTTTCTCTATGGAAGAAACTGGGCAGGCTATGCTATTTGTGTGTTTTCTTTGGTGGAATTTCTAGTTGAAGTACTGGACAGTGTAGCCTGTGGATATAGGCTGCATTATTTGTCTTTAAATTCTCTCTTAAGTGTCTTTGCAGTTCTGCAATTTTCTGACAACTTAAGAGATTATTTTTGATTGCCGTGGTCCACGCTAATGGGCGGGACTATTCACTAGATTATGACTATAACAGAGATACCCCTACTACAGAACTGGAGTTACAGGACAGAAACTACTCCTTCTCTCTGTGTAAGTTGTATTGGTGATTGGTTCATCCATGATTGCCATATTTGATTTACCTGTAAGTCCTTAGTAAAGTGTGTGCCCAGGCCCTGTAAATCAAATTCTACTAGTGGGCCTGCAACACTGATTGTGCTACCCACTTTAGTACCCTGAAAACATGTCTCAGACCTGCCACAGCAGTTTCTGCGTGTGCAGTTTTAAACTGCCATGTCGACCTGGCAAGTGCAACCACTTGCCAGACCCCAGAACTTCCCTTTTACTACATGTAAGGAATGTGGCATAGTCTAGATAATGTACAAATGGATTTGATTTTAAATACAACACAAACACCACTTAGGTTGTTACTGCATGCTCATGAAAAACATTCCAGGGATCACCAGCATCTGCATAGTGATAAGAGTTTCAAGTATCAATCCCTTGTACAATCAAATCTTGGAGACCAGGGTCACAGGAAATGGGACAACGTAGTTGACGACTAGTCGCCACAGAATAACATTTTGTTAATATCTACCAGAATAATTTGTAGCCAGTGCATAATATCCAGAGTATGAAGAATCCTCTGTGGATCTGAGGACGAACCAGCTAAAAAATAATAAATTGCAGCCTCTGATTTGACATAAAAATTCAGCAGGACTGTAGGAAAGAATCGCGTATGTCAGAGTAATTACCACAAAAAACATAACTTTCCAGTTCAGCAGTTGAGTCACTGACTAATAATCCTTTAAATGGTTTTTGAGCCTTAACAAAAGCACCACAATAAGGTTATGTAGGAAGCTGGCACTCTATATAGTGCACCAAAATGAGGTGCGCTGTGTAGAGAGTCCAGACAACCCATATTGTTGTACAGAAGCAAGAGTAACATACCCAAATGCTCGCTTTTGTGGTAGTGGGGGCGAGCAGTTTAGGCTCTTAGTATTAAGCACTTATTGAACCACAAAGTCCGTAAACCAGTCACGCACTCCATAAAAAATCTGACACCAATTTATAAAAATAACACAGATTTTTATTTCAATTTAGACACTTAGATCACTGTAATTGGGTATGTACTTTTCAAGTTATCAGTTATTAAGTCACAATAAAATACTCTTATACTGGGGTAATGTTATCCTATGGGGAATAAACATATACTGCATAAAGTCACTTAGCAACAACTTACAGAACAGTTCCCGTGGACTTAACTTAAAGCAGTGACAAGGTCCAATGCAGCATCAACAGGTCACCTCTGGTGGTACTGGGATGCCTGGGTGCCAAGGTGTGTTTCGGTGTCGGCTACCCCGCTCACTTCACTTGGAAACGGTCCTGTGGAGATGCAGGGGCAAGGGGGCCAGTCTGGCTGAACCCAAAGGGGGGATCAGGTCTTGAGAGTCTTGGGCACACAGGGACACCATCCGTCCACTCACACTCAAGCTGGAGGCTTGTGTGCAGTGGGGCTCTAGCGTCCAGCGGTGTTGCGCTGCTGAAGATTCTCATGCTTTTCGGCCCTGCAGAAATAGGCTGCAGTGCTGACTGGGGGACTCAGCTTTTGAGAGTCTCGGACCCCATTGGCACCGTTGTCTCCTTTGGACTCGGGCTGTTGGGCTCGGGTGCAGGGGTGCCGTGAGGTAATGGGTTACGGCGGTCAGAGACTGACTCTGTGTCTTGGTGACCTGGTGAAGAGGGAAACCAGAGCAGCAGGGCCACTCTCTGTGCTGGCCTTGTGTATCCTGACGTCCCTCAACTTCTAGGTCTGTCGTAGTGCTGTTGGAGTCCGGATTGGAGTACCAAGAAGCCTTGATTGCTGCAACTGCTGGTATCCAGGGTATTGGTGCTGGGCAGCTCCTTTGGTAGGCTCAATGGCCAGCAACACGGTGGCCCCGGCAGATGCTTTTCTTTGTTTGCAGATGTGGGGAAGCAGCTCCTCTGCTCCAAGGGAGATCTTTCCAGGTGCTGGACAGTCCACCTAGGATTTTGGGGAATATGTCCAGCTCTTTGTGAAGTCGGTCCCAGCTATGGTCAAAGTACAAGCACCTAGCAGGGTTTTGCACCGATCTTATTTGCAGTTTTCAGTTTTCGCTCTGTTCGATCCCTCCTCTTTCTTACTCAGTTTCCAGTAGCCAAATCGGCCACCTAAATACTCAACTTAGGGGCGTTAGGGCGAGTGAAGGGTAGTAGTCAGTGAGCTACTTACTCCTGGGGTCACTACACCCCCTAGATTACCATTTCCCGTGGGTAGTGAGCATCACCCTGTCCCAGAGTTCCTCACCACACTCTAGATGGGAGAATCCTTTCTTTCGTGGTCACTTCAGTCTGCTCACCCTATAGGTGTGTCCAGCCTGGCATGGTAACATGCCTCCTTCCTAGCCTATTGACTATCTATGTGCCTGTCCTGGTGCTAAATGGGCCTCCGGGCAGGGGGTGGCATCCTCCAGGTCAGGGGGAAGCCAAGCTCCCATATCAAAGGCGGGAGAGGCTTTGAACCCTAGTTGAAATCTCCTAGAATAGTCACATTGTTGGCAGGTAGACTAGCTTCTAAAATAGTGCATAAACAAAACGTTCCTGTGGTATAGTAGAAGAAATATGATCTTTAAAATCGTCTGGAGACGGAAGTGAACTTAACTCACCTATCGGGGTCTAATCTTTCTGAGCAGTAGATGGAGGTATTTTGCCTTGATCATGTCTGGGACATCCCTCAAAAGGATGCTATGGGAGAGAAAGTAGACAGAAAGTGGGTTAGGGGACGGAGAGGGTGTGAAGAGAGGAAAGAGGACGGAGTGACGGGGAAGGGAGGGGTGATAGTTGGACAAGAAGGGAGTAGGGTATAGAGTGAAAGAAAAGTAAAATCGAGGGGGTGTGGTTCATGGGGCAACTCATGAATAGGTGAGTCGATTCCAGCTCCTGTGTGTACGGTGATAAAAGGTGGATGCTTTTGTGAATGAGCTGGTGACCTGCACATACAATCTCAGTCTGCAGTCTCTAAAGCCAGTGAACACTAGTGGAGGTTTCAAACGCAATATTGTTGTCAAAAGTAGGTTACCCATGCCTTTGGCGAAGCACCCTTATTTCCCATCATCTCATTGAGCAGTAAGTGTAAATGAGGGTTTCAGTCCATTTATGCATGTGCTGAGCCCAGAACCACTTTTACTTGAGAATCGGGGTTCAGAAACCTGCAGAAGCGTTTCAGCAACAAAGACTGCTTTGTCCTGTAGGGGCAGTAGGAATTCACCATCTTTTGAAAGATGCAGACCCTTAGGTTGGCTCTGGCAAATAGGCTGTTCTACCAAAGGGGTATAATTAATGGTTCTCCAGTCAGTGCAACATTAATATCCATCATCATCAATATCATCATCATCAAGGAATCTTTATTTCGGCATTTTGCCATAAAAGAATGCAGGTTAAAACGATATACAAGAATAATGATAACATTTATTGAAATAAACACAATACAATATTGGTAAAATCAGTCGTGGAAATGTGGCACGATTTCAGTATGACAGTCACATTAGAATAAACACCATATTAATAAAATCATTCATGGTGGAGCGGCACAATTCATTAAAATAGACACAGTATTGTAAAATCGTTCATGGAAGAATGATACATGATTACAGTATATCAAATGAGCCTTAACATCCATTAGCAATCAATCGTCTGCGCTTAGTCCACATAGCTACCAGGAACCGAGAGACTGCAAATACAATGTGACTAGAGGTATCAGTTTATAAAATTCTAAATGCATACGTACACTGTACGAAACCCATGTTTTTGCATAAAGGAACTAGCCAGTACTTCCTGGGTTTGCTGTATGCTGGACAAAAGAAGAGTACATGAAGTTCTTCTTCTGAAGTACAGCTACACCCTGGACATGTTTTGATAGTAGAGGCTGACCATTTGCTCGTAAAAGCTCTTACGGGTAAAGTACCATATCTCCATTGTAAATAAAGTTTCCTCGATGCAATAGGATAGATAACATCCAAAAAATCCTCAAAAGAGTAAAAATCTTTGAATATTAAAAAAGAAGTAGTCAGGGTGCCGGCATGGGGGATGGACAGAGCAGCAGAGAGTTTTTCATCAACAAAAATCCTGGTGAGCGACTTGCGTGAGACCTCATGGCAGGTCCTTTCCGGCTCATACCACATGGCAGGCAATCCCAATCTTAAAAATTCCTGCTTTAAAGACATAAGCCACTGTATTTTTGCTGCACTATAATGATGTAATATTTCCTTCAGTTCTAGCCTATAATTCAGCAGCTCTGGCGTTATCCAAAGCCTGTGCCAGAACCTAAGGTGTTTAAGTGCTAATTCGACTTCGATAAGTCTCAGCCCCAAGTCCAACCTTAAGGGTAGGAGCGGGGTGGTTTGTGGGAGTGCCAAGAGCTGTTTAATACATTTATTTTCAGTTTTGGCGATTTCAGGCCTACAGGAATGCTCCCACAACTCACCCCCCCATACAGGATTGCAGCCCTCGCCTGGGTCTTATAAATCTCCAACGGGGGTTTAATGGGTGTGTATGTCGATGTGTTGGAGAGCTTGACGATTCCCCCCGCAAGCTGGGCCAGTTTCATTTGTGATTTTACTTGTTGGGGGCCCACGACAGGTTTTCATTTAAGGTTACCCCCAAGTACTCAAAGGTCGTTACCCTTTCTAGACGCACTCTGCCCAGACTGGGATTCGGGCGGGTGGATGCCGGTGAATTGAAGATCATGAATTTCGTTTTATCAACGTTTATCTCCAGACCACGGCATCTGCAGAAGCCCTCAAAACCGTCCAACACACGCTGTATCCCCATGGGAGACTTTGAAAGCAGCAGGGTGTCGTCAGCGAACATTATCGCCGGCACCCTGCTTCCTGCCAACCTCGGCGCGTCATTATTAGGTACACCATCCAGATGAGCAATTACGCCGTTCACGTAAAGGCAGAACAGGGTAGGTGCTAGTACGCACCCCTGCCTCACCCCCTACTTACAGGGAACCTGGATGATAGCGCCCCATTCCTCCCGCATCTGACCTGTGCAAAGTTCCCCTCGTGCAACCTCATCAACACGTTCAGGAGTTTTTGTGGGACACCCATTTTCTGGAGCACAGACCACAGTTTTCCGCGGGGCACTAAGTCGAAAGCGGAGCGGAGGTTCACAAACACCATGTAGAGGCTGCCACCCTCTATCTTCGCCGTTTTCCAGAATAGTAGTATTAGGCGAAAGATTTGATCCTTGGTGGACGTGTTCCTCCTGAACCCCGCTTGGTATGGGCTGAGGACTGCGTGCTCCTCCAACCAGTCCTGAAGGCGGTCTAGAATCAGCCGCGCGAAAATTTTCTGCAGGACATCGATGAGGCTAATTGGCCTGTAGTTGACCGGGAGCAGAGGAGAGCCCTTCTTAAAAATTGGGACTATCTCTGCTCCCAAGTCCTAGGTTGGTGTTTGAAGAGGTCTCCCGGAAGTTTGTCGAGGCCGTGGGCTTTTCCCGCTGCAAGTTTAGCTATTTCAAGACATACTTCCCCTAGGGAAAATTCTAAATCGTCATGCTGGTCAGGTGTAGGTGGGGGAACCGAAAAACTTTCCGCGCCTAGATCTACTGAGTAAAGGGCCTTGAAGTGATCTTCCCAGACTTTTGCCTCAATGTTAGGTTCAATGGCAGATTTTGATTCTCCGCTGCCCGTACTGACTATTGCCCAAAATCTGCGAGCATCCCTGGAATCTAGGGCACAAGATAGATTTGTCCACTTATCAAGGTCCCACTCTTGCTTGGCATTTTTCATGATTTTTCTTTGTACTGGGTGCGCATAACACGGATGAGGGGTTTATTACTGCCAAGCTTTACAGCCTGAACCAGCTCTGACTTGGCCGTTCGACATGCAGCATTATACCAGGTAAATACAGGAGCCCTCTTTCTCCGATTAGACACTTGTGGATTAAGAACCTCGAGTAAGGAGGAAAGTAGCTTCATGTGCAGAGCCTGCAACTTTTCATTGAAGTCTGAAAGGGGAGGTTGAGTGGTTAAGGCATCAACCTTCACCAACAAGGGAAGAATTGAGTTGTATAGTTTAGATAGTTCTTCTGGGGACGCCACTATCTTTTCCCACTTGACCCAGCGTCCATTATTTGTTAGGATTATCTTGTCTCCTACATCTTCCTGGTCTCCCACTACCTTCCCTCCTGGTCCAGGGAAAACCATCTCCAGACTTAGGGCGTTGTGGTCACTGTCAACCCTGGTAATTACCTTGAAATCAATGACCTTAGACCACAGCCGCGTCTCAACCATAATATAGTCAAGGCGCGACTCCTGTCCTGTTTTATTGAAGGTACACCTCGATGGAGTATCAGAGGGAGTGCGGCCGTTACAGGCCCTAATGGAATGGTTTAAAGTTAGGGCCGTAATCTGAATCGCTAAAGGGGACCATGTCCTGGGTATTGGAGATTGGCTTGGGGGTATCGCCCAGTGATCGTCCTCTGCCATAAGAGCACCTTCGTTCATCCCCTGAAGGGGCTCGTAATGACAGTTCAGATCGCCAGCTACGAGGAGATGAACGTCACTAGTAATAGTGTGCAGAAAAAGCGACAGCTCTTCAATGGTAGAAGACTCACTCGATATGCTTACTGGCCGTGAATAAACATTCACGATAGCAAGCTTGAAAAAGTTTGGCCACTTCAGGACAACACATTGAACATCCTCTGAGTGGGTATTCACAACCTCTGCCATTCAGCCCAGATGCAAACCAACCCAGATGGTAAGGCCCCCTGACGGTCGCCACTCCCCCCCCCCCCCCCCCAACGAGTGGGTACATGGAATGAGGCAAATCCTACTCTAAGTTGTTCATCCCTCGCCCAGGTCTCTTGAAAGAGGCAGATGTCGGTCTTATCCACAAAGGAACCCCACTCAGGGCAGGACAATTTCTTAGAGAGGCCTGCCACGTTCCAAGATAATAATGTCAGGGATTTTGGATTAATGGCATTAGGGCGGATGAGATCGCTCCCCAACAGGACACTTTCCCTTGCAGGTTCACAAAGGGGTTCCGGTAAACAACACTGCATGATTCCACCGGATGGAACATCGCCATTTCCTGTAGAAGTCCCCTGGGTGAAAGATTGGGGATCTGGGATAACACTAGACAATTGGCCAGACGTTAACTCAACAACTCCCCCAGGATTGCCATGCATTTCCACCCGGCTATGCTGTAGTCTATCGACCATTTCCAGTCCACTAAACCTATTTTGGATGCGTATTTGGCTCGGTGAGTGCGGTTCCACAAACCTACCCCTCTCAACCCTACCCGCACCTCGGTGCTCTAACAAGGTCCATCCACCTTCTGTATCAGGCGGATAGGTTGAGGGATAAAAATATGACAGTGGAAGGGGTTGGATAGTAGCCCCAGGGCTATGGTACCTCCAATTACAAATGTACTCCACAGTCCGTGGGTCCTTGAAGTTTACCAGCACCCAATCACCAATATTGGTTTTTGGCCTGTGCCCCACCCAAGATAACCTGCGCACCATCAGTATTTCACTGGTAATGTGGCGAGGGAGTGGTCTGTTTTTGTTAAGCCAATCCGAGACTTTATTTTTTAGGGACCTAAATGATTCCAGACTCGAATTACTTATTTTGGGAACCCCTGTGAGGACTACCAGATACGGACTTGATTCTGGCGGCAAGTCGATTATACACTCGCCAGAAGGGTCTGTAGCTGGTAAAACCCGACCGCCCTCTTTAGGCTGTCTTGAGATACCCACCCTTGAAATGTTTGTAGATCTGTCCACAGGTACAGGAGGGTTTGCAATGGGTGGTTTAGGAATGTGCGATTCTACTGGGGTGGCAGGTTTTTGTGATACAATCCCCCCCTGAACAATGTTCAATTGTGCGCTACCCGGATGCAACACATTTGACTTCAAACTGTCCACAGTTTCTAGTGTATTTAGTTCAATCTGCGTGAGTCTCGCTTCAAGTGGTTGAAGGGAGGATTTTAATAGTATGCACAGTTTTGCGAAGAGAGAGTCCTCCACTGCCGGGGTTTCCTCAATAGAATTGTCCACACCTGGAGAAGTTATTCCTGGACGGGTTACAGGCAGTGGTAGTAAAACATGTGTGTCCGTGCAGTTTAAGGCATCTGACCCCTTTTGCTTACATGTTATGTCACTATTACCGGTACCTTTGGCAAATTTGGACTTCCTGCCTCCAGTGACAGTACCAGCCCCCCTCTTCCTCTTGGACATCGCCCCCTCGCGTCTCTCCCGCAGTTGCCGAGTATTGGGTCTTTCGGGAGAGCTAGCCGTGGTTGACACAATGGTAGTATTTGTAGCTTCTATCAGTTGGAGCTGCTCAGCTGGGGGAATATAGCCCTGGTCCTGGGAAATCGGTGGACTATGTACAATCGCAGGAACGACAATTGTATTTGCTCGCATAACGGATTCTGGTGTACGAGCATTTGCAAGGTGGCCCAGGGAGGATCTTTTGGCGAGACCTAGATCTTGGGAAACTCGTCGCTCCATTAGAATTATCCCCTGATCAATGACAGAGTTGGCTCTATCTGTTAAGTTCCCGCTTGAAGTTACTGCCTTACTCCTGCTTTCGCGCGCTGCCATATTACAAAGCTTCACCCAGGTAGGTACTTACGAATCTTCCTGGCGGATGGAAAGTAGATTAAGCCAGATGAAAGAGGGGTGGCCCGGTCCGGTCTCCTCCGGGCTACAACGGGCATGTCCGCGCTGCGGAGGTCAGAACTTCCTGAAGTACTTCCGGTGTGTGAAGGAGGGAGGCGGGGCGGTCTCCAGACGGCCCCCACGGCTCTCTGGGCTTCCGAGTCCTCCAAAGGGCAAACCACGGCAGGAACCAAATACGCAGCGTCTTCCTCAAAGCGGGAGACGCAAGATGTTAAGTAGCGCCTGGTGTGTGTGAAGGAAGGAGGTGGGGCGGTCTCCAGACGGCCCCCGCGGCTCTCTGGGCTTCCGAGTCCTCCAAAGGGCAAACCACGGCAGGAACCAAATGCGCAGCGTCTCCCTCTATCATTTTGGGCCCTAGGAGGCCTGCTCTGAATTTTTGGGGAAAGAAGACAGGAGGGAGAATGTGTGCTCAATTGTGTTCTTCTTTCCAAACTGGGCCTACGTCTGGCAAAGGTTGCACAGTTTCTTTAGTTTTGTCCCCCCAGACCAACCCTCTTGTTTCTGACCGTTACGACCTCTGTGCCGATCAAGGCTTAAAACATCCTCTGAGACTCGATTTTCACTGCCAGCATTGCCAGCTGCTGCAACAGTCTCTTCAGCCTACTGTAGAATGATAGGCGACACCGGATGCCTTTTCTAGTACAGTCGCAATCGCACAGAAACAACACAGAGTAACGAAGGTAGACACACCCCCTTTTTCCTTGGTCTTCCTCATGCTGGAAACACACCGATCTTCTACTTAACAGTCTCGCCACTTGCACGGCCAAGTACATTCCTTTTCTATCTCAGTAGGCAGGCTTACAGTGAGTTCAAGCAGACCAAGCTCCATCAAACGGCACAGACTTCAACTGATGCTCCCTCACCTCTGGGAGACTTGGCTGTTAGGCAGACTTCAGTCCTGGTGCTCTTCAATTACTCTGTGCAGCACACTGTCCCTTGGCAAAATTTGGCAGGCTTCACCTGTGAAAATGTATCCTTGAAAAAATTGTGGGGGATGTGGCAATTGCCACAAAACTTGCAATTCCAATTCCTTTGTAAACAGTAGTTGTGCAGGGATCATAATGAGGGCCAAGTGTCTGTGTCTCCTCCCTCCATCCACAGAAATCCAGACAATATACTCAAACTTTCTGTCCTCATCCTCCATCCAAATGTGCTATAGTTGTTACTCAAGTCCAGTGAGTCCTGGACAACTCAGTCGGCTAAAGATGTATCTAATGAGTTTACAATTTAAAAGTAATTATTAATCTAAAAGTCCACCATTCAAATAAGGGTCCCTTCCCAGAAAAATCTATGGTGTAGCATTTTAGATACTAGTCGTCTTAATGTCACGGTGTTTTGTCGAGACACAACTCATTCATAGGAATAATTACCAGACCCAACTTGTTTCTGAGGGGTCTGCTAAAATGTCCAGTGGGGGATAACATGCTTTATAGGTCTTTATTTCGAAAACAAAGTTATACAGTGGTAGGACACTACACAGCTGGATGTATTCACTGGAATCTAAGGTTTAGGAATTCCCATTGATGGCTTGGGATCTATAACCTTTAAACAGTAAGATTTCTAAGTACTATAAGGGTCCAGGTGATTCTTGCGGTTTTGAAATCTGGCCAACCTGGTCTAGCAATGTGATCAGATGTTGCAAATACCTCCAGGTCTCTGTGGTACAAGGCAGTGGAATGTAAGAGCACCCTTGGCATATGGGTTGGTTTGGGATTGGCGCAGGCATACCATTTGATCCAGGAAAGCACATCCACAGCTCTTTGAGTCGGGTGATTCCAGAGTACCTTGTTCTATTTCTATACTCGCAGACTTGCAGTTATGTCGTGTCTTTTGCAAGGTCTTGGCTCCCCAGGTATTCTCCATGCACACTTTCAGTTATCTGGCCTTGTGCACGTCTTAAAGGGAATGGGCTCCTGAGAAATGCCATTTACAGTCGGAGTATAGAAAAAACAAAAGCTAATGTAAATCATGTAGTCTGCAAGTTGTAAAATATTATTAACTTTTAAATAAAAATATTTGTTTTATTTTCATGTGTCCAGTAAGCGTATTGGTTCAAAAAGTATTAGCAGGCTAGCCCATTCCTTAACCATTTGTAAGAATGTAAATTCTAACATTGTTGCTGCCTCTGCCATTACCCATACAACTGTATTTTTCTCTTCTAATGTTATGCCCAAACTTAGTTTATGCTTATTGTTTTGCAGTCGGTACATTTTCAAAGTATTTATGCAGCAGGCCAGATGATTGGCTGGTATGATCCCAAAGTGACCAGAGTAGAACATGCGGGATTTGGAGTGGTCCTAGGAGAAGACAAGTGAGTAGCCGGGGAAGTGAGACATTCAACCGAGTCCCATGGTTGTTAAATGTTCCTACCTAAAACTTGCCTTGCTGGAAACTGTTGAGCATTGGCATCTGATGTACTGTGGATGTTCCCTGACTTTCAGGGCAACAACAAAATGAAATACTTCAGTACAAGCACTTGGATCAGTTAATATGGGTGCATTTTGAAAGAAAGTAAACAACAAACCTTTTTTTTTTTTTTTTTTTTTAAATTTGTTTTTATTGTCGCAAATACAAATCAATTATTCAACTTTTATCTTCCGTCTGATTGGCTTCAACATTCAGCCGCGTTCAGTCATATATGCAACTTTTCAAATTTACAATTTTCGTTTTGTTTTTTTGTTCAAAACTTAAAACCAAAAGGGTCACAACACATTGCTATTGGCATCAGGTTAATTATGACAGTTGCGCGAGTATTAGTTTTCCCAGGCATTATACATGTGAGTTCTCGTACCATAGACTCCTCGTCATCCCTGTTCGTGGGCCCATGCCTCCCTCCTTCCCAAATGACCCTCCCTCACCCTGCACTCCTCCCTCTCATTCTACGACCTCGTCCTCCTCTTCACTATCCATGTCATCATCCTCAGGTAGTGGCTCACAGAGCTCCCCCCTATACACATTCCATGGAGACCATGTCTTATTCCACTTACGTGGGTTAAGAACAACAAACCTTTTTAAACCTATAACAATTTTCCTCTTTAATATCAGATGGGTAATGACCAGTTGACCTAACCAAAGTCTGAGATGCTTTTGCCCAGAATGCATTAACAGAGATATATTGTGTGATGCGTGGTGGTATGCTCTATTTCGTAGAATTATTGATAAACCTGTTAAATTATACATTTTTATGTGATGGAAAGTTGACTTATCTGCTTGTGAAGAAATTAGAGGATTAACACAGTTTGAAGATTTAGCCGAATCAGACAAACCAACCACTTCTTAAAATGTTGAAGCTCAAGATATATGCCCTACTGCGGCACCCACATATTTGTGCAATATAATACACCAGATCCCACAAGAACTGGATCTGAACTCCAGCTTATACGATCTTTCGCCCGTAGGTCCAGCTGCTCTATTAGCATTCAGGCACAACTAGTGCATAACTTCCATTGCCACATTTTGGTTTGCGGGGGTGTTCTAATATGCTTTCTTGTTTTTAAATGGGATTTTTAAAAGAGAAACTTTCCCTCCATTTTCTCTTTATTTTCCTCTGCATGGTCAAAGAACAAATTACATCTACGTTTGTTCTTTGTACTTCACAGTAGGTACTACATTATTCTTCAACTTCCCCCCAGAAACTATCCAAACAGAAAAAGAAACAATTATATCGAAGTGCACTTAAGCAAATATGACAAATAACAAAACAAATATTAGGTGTGTACAGAAAGTTGTGCTTGCGCACTTTGAAGCTATTACTTGAGTTTTTGTTTCTGTCTTGTCTTTTAGGATGGGCTTCATTTCTGTATTTGTCCTACCTCTGTTTAAAAAGATTCCATGTTATGGTACGACCATATGTTTTCTTGTATCTGATGCCCCTGTTTGACAGTGGGCTGAAACAGTCTTCCATTTTAGCCAGACACATGACTGCCATTTCAGCACTAAATGCAAAACCACTTTGCCTCCATATTACTAGCTTAGTGTATCCCTCCTTGTAAACTTCAGTATTTAGTGAGGTATAGGAGAAATAGTGCATGTGTCCAGCCTCAAACTGCCACTGAGAGGTTCAGCCAGTGCTTTTCTCTTCACTCATAGAGGTATCCCACAAGTGGTTGGTTGGGAGGTTTCCACTGAAAGTGTTCACCATCTTGCATGCCTTTAGAGATATGGTACCAGCTCCTGGGAAGAGACTTTTTCATAGGGCCCCTCACTCTCCTTTTCTCTTATTGTTTCATATCAGAAGTGGAGATCTCCCATATAGACTACAATTACAGTTTGCTGGTGTAGGTGTAAAATACTTTTCTCTTACAGTAGAACAATTGGAAGGCTCAATGGGTTCTATTTAATCTTTATTTAAAAGAACTGTTTAAGCCAGATTACTATAATTAATTCATATTAACTGTGTCAACAACAAGAGCCCTGGGTGTAACAACTACGAACAAGCGTTCAAGTGTAATAGGGATGTAGGACAAGCCTGCCCTCAAAACTCCTAGTATCTCAAATCTGGGAAATCTGAACTTTTAATTAATGAGCTCGGTCGGATTGTCAGTCACAACTCTTCTCTCTCTCTCTCAATCAACATTGCCTTAAAATAATTATGCTTAATTACAGGAAGAAGTTTAAAACTCGGTCTGGGGAAACTGTGCGCCTAAGAGACCTGCTGCAAGAAGGACTGAAACGATCTATGGACAAACTAAAGGACAAAGAGAGAGATAAGGTAAGACTCTAGGAGAAGCTAAATGCATTACTTAAGCGAAAGTTAAAACGTCTCTACTAACTATTTTCCTGTCTGGCATATCATTTTACTTTTGTATTTTTAAAACGTGCTAGTAGATGTTTACTTAAACAAATAGTTTGATGTAATAAAGGACGAAAAGAGGGATTCATTCTTTAAGATACCTTAAAAACATTGAATTTATTTGCAAATCGAGACTACAAGATCCACCACGGGCCTGTCCACAATCCTTAACGTTTATTCCAACACTGGTCTCCCTGTTCTACTCTGACTCTTGAGTCTTCTATTTCCTAGACTGGTTTTGCTATGTTCGATTTTAGAACCTTCTTCAGTAGCACTATCAACTCTTGTAGTCCCGAATTTCTAATGCATTTTGGATACGTTTATTTATCAATGCAGTGCAATACACTTGCAGAACAGCTTCAGGGGTTCCAAGACAAAAAACAGTACATGGCAAAAAATATTTAACATAAGACATAGAAAGGCAGTGAGGCAACTCAGTGGCATCTGCGTCCACCAGGAATAAAGACTTTGCACATCTGTGTCACTGTCAGTTTTTCCCCCAGAACTTTGCTCATCTCGTTATTTAGATGAATCAAGTCAAAAAGAATGCACATATGTAGATAATTGCAACACCATGCAGTTTCTCTCAGAGAAAAAGGAATGTCGGACTTGTTACACAGCTGTGTATTTTTTTTTTGACAGTCAAGCACAAGGCTACTTTTTTTAAATTGTTGATTCCTTCTAGATGTTTATTTTTAAACTGTCTCAGAAGTCTAAAAAATGTTTCTCTCCCAACATTCAAAGGTTGCACAGCCTGCACACAATGAAATCTTTTTATTGAACCACCTAGATGTGGTGTGTGGTAACTTTAAGAGTAGGCAATGTTAAAGAGAAGAAAACTAGCAGTAATGCAGCTTGTTAGTAATAACAGAGGACCAAAACATCCGATCCGCGTATCCTGCTCTTCAAACAGAACGAGGTTACTTTATAAAGCATTGTGTTCCTATTTACTCTCTCTCTCTAAACAGGTGGCAGGAGCAATCAATTAACTGAGATTTGTATAGCGTAGCTAATCACCTGAGAGAGTATCAAGGCGCTTGATTCTTGCGCTGAAGGTGGGCTTAGTTGTAAAGCCAGGTCTTGGGTCCCTTTCTGAATTCCAGGAGAGGGGATGAGAAGTAGGCTTGCGTTCTAAATATATCATAAATGTATAATAATAGTTTGTAACTGCCCTAAAGGAACTGCAAACCTACTCAGGTTTTTTTGCGTCTGAGTTTTGATGTAAAGACTTTGGAATGCCTCCATCTTTACCTTTTCCTAGTGAAAATGTTTTCCTGTCATTCTCCCAGACATCACTAAATTATTGTATTACTTTTGACTCCATCAACTGTGCAGGTTGGTTTGGCCATGTACTGCTCTACTGTTGGATACTTTTCTCTGCTGATTCCTCACGGTGTGATAATCCTCCTGTCTTCAGACTGGGTTAAGGCCCTTCCGCCCCCCTCCCCCCATAGCTCTTTGTTCTCTTTAATAGTACAGGGAGCAGCCGAAGCATCGTAATTAACTTTAACCATCTCTGAAGCCTAAATCCAATATTTTGATGAACTGCCCCCGTTCTCCTGACCGAGATTCTGGTTTCTATAGCAAGAGAAGTTGTTACCCTAGGGAGCCTTACCCTTCGCTCTGCGAACGTAATAGGTCTTCTTTGTTGCCATGTCCAGGCCTTGTAAGAGCTTGTGAATATGGTTGTAAGTTTGTCTGACTGCATGGAAAGGCCTTATTCCTTTCTTTACAACAGAACAGTTGTTTGCATGTTTGATAGAAATCCTGAAATGTAGCCTGGATTCAGGTGACCAAGTGGGTTGGTACCTGGGTATGGTAGTTACTTTACACCACCATGTATAGATGCATTCCACTGGTTTCCCTGGATATGTCGAAGGTTTTACCCGTTTCTTTACTTCCCCACTTTTGGATGTCCGCTCCACTCCATTCTGTTGGTGAATCGACCCATCTGTTCTCCACTCAGGGTCGAAAAATTAAAAAATTGTTACTAGACCTGTAGGTCTAGTAACTTAAAAATTCTAATCGACCTAACTATAATGCTCCTGACCTCTGTCTATGAAAGCCAAGCAAATGTGACAGGTTAACAAGATTTAAAGGCATTTTTATTGCTTATTCACTTTGTGAGCAATAACGATGTCTTAAAATCTGGCTGTCTTGTCACATTTGCTCTGTTTTCAGAGACAGAGGTCAAAAGTCGGTTTGTCTTCCTACTCGCTAGAAAGGACGAGTAGGAGCTAAAAATAGCTTGTACTAATTAAGTCTAGCTCACAAAGGCGAGCGGGTAATTGGATTTTTCTAGCCCTGCCACTGTGGCATGCCCCTCGTTGGCTGGAACACTTGTCTAAGTAATATAACAATGAGGGTCTATGGTCCACGGAAAAGCAGTGGCTGCTCATAAGTGTGTTGAAGCTGCAGGCAATCCATCTTGCCATGAAGGCTTTCCTCCTTTCCACTCTGGGAGCACCATTCTAGTTCTGTTGGACAACAAAACCACTGTCCATCAATCAAACCAACAGATAAAGTCCTTATTTTTCCACCCAGGAAGAAACTCCACCATGAAGTCACATTCTTGCATCTTCACCCCCAATCTAGCCAACCATCCAGATCAAATTCTGGTCCCATTAGGTCCCACAACTTTGAGTAACGATTTATGATCAGTCTTGAGGAATACCTTCAAACCCCAAATGAACATACAAAATGACTGGTAGCCCATGCAGCTAAGGCTTCCAGCTCAATGACAGAGTCATTCCTTTCAGTATCCATCAAAGAACTGGACGCAAAGCCGCAGTCCTTTCCACCTTACCATGAAATTGGTTTAATACAGCACCCAAACCAACTGCACTGGCGTCTACCATCAGTACTGTCTTCATATTGCATTGGGAAGGAACTAATATATCACCTTCAATATCTCATCTTTGATTTGTTCAAAAGCTTTTGGTTTTGGGCTCTCCCATTCAAATCTCCTCCCCTTCCTGAGCAACTCTCTCAATGGTTCAGACTAACTTGCAAAATCTCTAACTAACTTAGAATAATATTCCACCATCCCCATAAACTAACGCAACTTGTCATTGTCATTTGACGTTTCTGCATTAACTATGGCACTCACTAGATTCATCTTTGGTCTTACCCCTTTACCTGAAATATGATACCCAAATTACTCCACCTCGTGTACCAAAATCTCTAACCAACACATTGCATCCAAAACTCTAACCAACACATTGCGCAAAGTGCCATTGTGGGTATCGATACTGTCACCGATAATCAAAATGTTGTCCTGGAAAAATATAACGTTTTTGACAATTGACAACACATTTGATGTCTTTGGAACACGATGGCCGTGGAGGAGAAGCCAAAATGCGATCTGTTGAACTGACACACACCCTCAAT
Organism: Lissotriton helveticus; assembly: GCF_964261635.1. Taxonomy (NCBI): domain Eukaryota; kingdom Metazoa; phylum Chordata; class Amphibia; order Caudata; family Salamandridae; genus Lissotriton; species Lissotriton helveticus. Next base: position 867,631,737 of record NC_136068.1, on the reverse strand, counting down.
AGTAACAAAAACAATTACATACTTCGAATCTGGGTGTAACATTACCTGATGATACGCACTATTGAGGTCCAAATTAGTCAAAAAAACTTCCCACCTGCTGTGATGTTGGGCAGAGGAAAATGATCCATGACAACACACTTATTCAAACTACAAAGGTCAACACAAAACCTGAAGGACCCATCAGCCTTCTTCGTGATCACAACCAGAAATAACCACTGTGTGGCCTCTACGGGTTCAATAACACCATCACTAACAATCTGATCAATTATTCCTTTTACTTCGGACCTTATAGCGACTGGAACCTTCCTGCTAACATGTCTCAGCGGAATTGCATCCTTCTTCAATACTATTTTATGTGCGTTCTTCCTTGGCCAAACCTAACTTGTTGTGAAAGACTGGTGCAAACTGTTCTACCCAACCACTCACATCACCTTCATCCACTACATCACTTGTTCTGCTGCTCGTGGATTCACTACTTTGTGTAAATCATACTGATGTGACCAACCTAGGATAGGTGGGCCCTCATTGGCTGTGTACATTTTCACTTGTGTGTGTGTTGCTGACGAAACTCAGTCCTCGCACTGAAGAACCCCATCACTCCAATACTAGCTCCCTGGTATCCTTTCAACACAACATCCATTGAATTCAACACTCTACCAAATCATACAGCTGTTTGGGAATGATGGTATACAAAGAGCTGTAATTTGTCATCAAAGTCACATTCTTACCATCCACACAGAAGTCCGCTTTGGGACGTGAGTCTATTATAAGAACACTGTGACCATGACTTTTCTTGAGTCCTCAATTGAAGCAATCCTTATGTTGGTCGCTTTGCACACACAACCAAAATGACCCTTCCTTCACAACTGTGGCACTTTTTTCCAATGGCAAAACAGGACTTTGAGTCCCCCAAGTGAAAATTGCTGCCACATCTCTAACAAAAATATGTAGCAGATTTGTTCTGTGTAGAAAAAAAAATTGGTAACTTCCACCCGAAATGCCTAGCTTCTTGTTTACCAGTGCTACTAACTCCGAATCGCTATCCACTCCCATCACATCGCCTCTACCATCCAACTTCTGCATTTCCTCCATGCATTTATCTGATTCTTCCACTACTTTGGCAATTTGTATAGCTTCTTTTAAAGTTGGGTTGCAGGCTGCCCAAAGACATTCTTGCATGTTCTCACTGTTGCACTGAACGATTAATTGATCTGAAATGAGCTCCTCAGTCATGGGCCCGAATTTAAATCTCATGGCTAATTCTCTCAAACTATCTAAAAATTCATCCACCGATTCTTGGAGTCTCTGCCGTGTAGAATTTGGGATGCTGCATGACAATATACAACGTCTTGGCAAAGTGTTTCTGCAGGCGCAACTTTGCTTCTTTGTATACATCTTCCATAACATCACCATTGTCCTCATAAACCTGTGGTAAATATTTGAAAATATGTTGACCCTCAGTGCCCAGACACCCAGGTAATAATGCGCTCTTCCTGAGTGGTGAGAAATGTGATCCTCCTAATGCCACCGAATAGTTCTGGAAGGTTTCCACCCGGTCTTCCTACTAAATGGGTAGTTCACTCTGTTGCATTAAAAATTATGGAGGCATGTTGTATATGTACCTTTTGTTATGCCTTGCATTTCTTCACATATGGAATTGTGTTTTCCTTTAACGAATGTAAGTTGAGCGTGGCATGGAATACTCTGTAAGCTGGTCACCAGTTCCAATCCAGGGCGTCAGTTACACTGGTGTCCTGGAGTGGAAGGCGTGCTGCCTGGCGCTCACATGTTGCTCTGTTATTATCAAGAAGCCTTTTGAATCTTCACTTCGTTCATCGCATCATTACAATTGGCGACGAGGATGGGGAGGCACCACTACTGATTGGCTGATACTCACGGTGATTAGAATGAAGTGAGCAACAAAAAAAATGCAAGTCTTAGAAGTTCTTCCCTTTAACTGTATGGAGTGGGAATGGCCAACATTAATCACAAATCCACAATTATAGTTGCAGTGTAATTCCACAAGGAACCAGTAGGTGGCAGTGTCTACACATGTCTAACTCTCTAAACAATTCTCTATTATTCTTAGCATAGAGGAGAAACTGCCATGAGGTAACGGGGAAAATAAACTGGATTATCTCGTCTCAGGACTCACAGTGAGTAATTGACTTGGTGCGCAATTGTCAGCTCGGCGGGTTCTGCTGCGGCGCTCACAGTACCAGTCCAATGCGTGTGCATGGGCACGAGTCAGCAGCACATGGAGCTTGCCTAGAATACAGCGGTAACTGCGATGCATGCGCACGGGCACGAGTCGGCAGTGCGTGGGCCTTTAGTATACGAAAATCGCTCCACGCAACCTAAGTACGAGTAATTAGGGTAAAATACAATTCTCTCAAAGTTACTCGCAGATGATGCTGATAGGAGCGGTGACGCAACCCTCCTCCGCGCAGACAAAGCGCGCCAACGCCAAAACACCGTGACTGCTGCTGCACCCGTCCGAGGTGCACAGGGGGACGGAGACACGTGCTGCTAAGAGAAGAGCCAGCCGCGGCCCGGAGGGGTCCGGAGGAATAGGCATAAGCAGCAGCCAGTGAAAAAAGTGCCCCCATCCTTGGGAGGAGCTGCCCTGGCCGATCGGCATACCACGGCACCGACTGTGGTTCCAGAAACGAAGGGAAACAGCCTGGGGCGGACACAGCAAGCCCCGCAGCGCCATCTAGTGGCCATCACGCGGCACTGCACCCGTGAAGCAAATGAGAGCAGCAGCAACTCTAACCGGACAGGCAGCCCTATCTAACAAGAGTACCTGAAGCAGCCATAAAAGCCCACAGTGCCACCTAGCACCTGCCCTCTGCACAACGACAGCAACGCCAAAACAGAAAGGCAGCTCAAGACGGACACAGTGAAGTTTTGCAAGGAGCGTGAATCCAATGCAAAGCAGCACGAGAGACAGCTGCCGCGCCAAAGGAAAGCAGACTCTCAGCAGAGGAGGACAAGCTGGAAAGTGCTCAAAGGACAAAGCAAAGTGCAAGCCAGTGCTACCAGACACGCCAGTGGTGCCGCGCCACCACAGGACTTCAGAGCACAGAGAGTGGCACTGCGCCGCGACACACAGCGACAAGGAAGCCCGACCAAAGGCACAGCACAGCACACCACTGCAACAGGACAGCACAGCACTGCGCTAGAACATGCCAGAAATCCACGTACACAGACGGTCAGTGAGAGAGGGACGCAAGTTTACTACTCAACCAAAGAAGGCGAAGCAACCACGCCCGTTTAACGCCCATATAAGCACAAAAGCCTCACTGTCAGCGTGCGCGAGAGTTTGCCCAGCGAGGAGAAGGTCTGAGGAGCGGTGACATTAACCCTCCGAAGCCAGCAAAGCACCCGGAGAGCGCAGACAGAAACGCGCCAGAAACACAGGAACGCGCCAGGAGTGCAGTTAACTCCACACAGGACATTCAGCAGAACGCACAGCAAAGTGCGCCCAAGGAATCAAAAGCGCGCCAACGCAGAAGCACTGCAACTGAATCAAGCGACGATCCCAGGGATCACAGACGGCATGAAGACGCAAGATCACGCAAAGCCAGAAGCGCGCAGGAGGTCGCGCCTGTGAACCTGACTGCGCAGTCAGCACCCACGAAAACCTCTCCACGCAGAAACACTGCTGAACGCAGGTAGGAGAGCACACACATCTCCACCGCCACAGCGAAGCCCTACAGTAGGCCAAAGACCACCCACGGTGTCCTCCCTCACACTGCCTCAAGACGGAGTCGGCTACGACCCAAGATCGGCAAGAGCGGAGTTGCACACCCCACGCGGCAGGCCGCCGCACACCGTGTGCTCCAACGAACAGCGACACAAGACCAGACGTCACGTCGCCCAGCAAACAAGGAGCACCTCACCAAGTGACTAGCCAGCCAAGCACGCCAGAGCAAAAGCAGAAGCCGGCGCCACGACAGCGCCGCCTCGAGGTCCAAACGCAAAGCCCTCGACGAAAAGAAGAGTGACAGCTCTGTCACCCCAAAGACCGGATGAGCACAGGTGGGCTGAACAAGCCAACAAAGGGAGAAGACCGAGGACTCACAGCCAGCCCAGAAGCACACCCTGACACACCAGACAGCCGCCAAGGCGGACCGACGTCCCAGGATACAGCCCCACGGATGAACCAAACATAAGCCGCAGCAAGCGCAGTCCACGTCTCATCCCAACGCTTCCCCAGGCGACCGTCCATCCCCGAGAGTCGGCAGTCTTAGTCAGTCGGCATCCCTGCTCCTGAACGCAGATGCCAAGGGCTCCCTCTCACCGCCTCAAGATGGAGTCGGCAGTGGCCCCACAACAGGCAAGAGAGGAACCGTACACTCTGCGTGTCAAGCCGCCACCTAAGGTCAACCTCAACAAAGCGGAGGCACATGGCTGCCAAATCTCTCCGGACATCCAACACTCCCAGCAAGTCACCAACACCTATCATCCCGAGTCTCTACATGGCTGGCAACCACCAACACCCCAGCCATCAGCACCTGCGCCAATCAACACCACTGCCAGATACCGGCAGTGTGGACTAGCAAGAAGTTCAAGTAAGACGTGGTCCGTGACCAAGGAACCGACGAACTTCGACACCCTTAAGAACCAGAAGTATAACCATTAACAGGAGAAGGTCGCGACGACTAGTCCAGTCACAGAGTGGAAAAGAAGACAGTGTCCTAGAGCCAGGACAAGACCAGAAAGAAACGGGCGGAGTGCACGCCGCTCGGAGAAACCTGATCAGGAGGACAAGAGCAGCGAGATGGACGGACCGCGTCGCGAAAAGGAAAACAGAATAGAAGGGCACGACGCCATGAAGGAAAGAGAAGAAAGGAGTCATGTGGCACGACGCCATCAAGAACAACAACATCCGTAAAGGTGAGGAGAGGTGTGACAAGTCTACACACCCACCAGAAGAAGAGGTGACACGCACCACAACACCACGTACAGTGACCCACATGTCCAGGAGAACATTGATGGCACTAGAAACAGAACATGCATCTATTTACGAGCAACCCTCCTCCGCGCAGACAAAGCGCGCCAACGCCAAAACACCGTGACGGTGAATAGCGACCACAAAGACAATAGCACAGCATGACAACTCATGCCCAAGATGAGAACCGACCACCCAGTCTGGTCACCAAGGAAAGAAAAGCAACAACAGAGAAGATACGACGACAGGTCTAGTCACCAAGCCAAGTGAAGACAGTGTCCTACCACATGGACAAGACCACGGAGACGATATGTAGAGGGCCCGCTACATGGAGAATCCTGGTTAGCATGAGAAAGCAAGAAAGAAGACCGGACCGCGTCGAGGAAGTGAACGAAGAGGAAAAATGGAGAATCACATCACTCCACAGAGGAGGAGAGAGAACTACAGCACACAGGAACATCGGTGCTGTCCAAGGAGCATCGTAACAATCAGCACACAGGAACATCGGTGCTGTCCAAGGAACATCGCAACATCCGTGTGGATCCCAGTAATCCCTACAACCTGCATTCGAAGAGACCAACCACTGATGAACTGCATGGGTGCCCCGTGAACCTGAAGCTGACCGAAGCAGAGCATACCCGAGCACTAGACAATCCACCCTTGTGGACTACACAAGACTCGACTGTGGCCATGTCCGAAGTTCGGCAGCGACCCGTACAGCCCACGCGATCAAGTGGCGGTCCAGGGGACAAGGGCCTCGGCCGCATATCCTGTGAGAGAGGAATCCGGATGGGAGAGGTGCAGCAGCGGCAGCTCCACGACAGGCAACAGGAAGCATGAAGGCCCCAGGTAATCACCTGGCACCGAGAAACGGTCGGTTGAAGACACTGAACCCATGTCCTAACGGCAAGACCATCCTGGCGGATGACATCAACACCCCCGAGGACATCATGAGAGACTTGGCGGTGAGTCCGTTGGCAGTTCGGCAGCGACGCCTTTGCGCGGCTCATGCGAAGCCCGCACGGCCCACCCGGTCCCGTCGTGTCCGGCAAGAGGGTCCTCCCAGCGTCTCTAGTGAGAGAAGAGTCCAAGCAGGAGAGGCCAGTCTTCAAGGCTCCCGTGAGAGAGGAGTCCAGCAAGAAAGGCAAGTCGGAAGTTACCTGGCCGGACGGAGATGTGAAGGCATCAAGATCAGCAAATCCAAAGAAAGACCTCTCGTGCCATAATCGTCTCCTACAACCAACAAGCGTGGTCATCCACTGGACTAGGAACACCTGCGAGACCCCTCAAGGGTCACACCCTTTCTGCTCCCAAAGTGAGAACACTGTACATAAGCGTCAACACAGCAAGACAAGGATGATCTGAAGTACACCGCCGAGGTGAAGCTCATCTGACCGACTTTGTAGTCCTGGAACTTTCAACATTCTCCCAGCTGATCGCCTGAAGAAGATCTGTTGAGGCTATCAACTGTTATTGTTCTGTTTTCTTACAGGTTGGACATTCGCTTTTCCTTTCATTAAAGTTGGGGAGGAATGTAGTGTCCTGCTAGGACACAGTCTAGTTGTTTCCTATGTAATCCTACACTAAACACCCACCCACCACAGACGTCACTGGGTCAGGTGACGCTGTCAATAAAAGAGCCAGAGCGCACGTGCTCGTGGCCAGATCTGCTATCCCCTAACTGGTGTCTGTGTGACTCATTCCTTACACCATGTGGGCCTAAGGCCCAACACTACAGCCCGCGGTTGTAATGCCAACGTACTGACACAGTAAAAAGAGTTAAGGGCCTACTGCACTAGTCGATTGATCTGCAACACATGATTCCTCTGCCACATGGGACCACAGGTGTGTGCAGGGGCGCAACTAGGTCTTCATTTCGGGGGGGGGCTAACATGGCAAAAGAAGGGGCGTGGCTAATGTTAATCAATGGGGCGGAGCTAAAATGGCAGATAATCAGGATCGGTTAATGCCCCCTCACACCTTAAAACCCATACCCGCCCTGAACTCTAAAATTACCCCCGGCACCCCAAAACCCATACCCATCCTGATCCCTAAAATTATCCCCCCCCTGGCACCCCAAAACCCATACTCACCCCACACCCTAAAATTACCCCCTGGCACCCCAAAACCCATTACCACCCTGAACCCTAAAATCACCCCCCTGGAGCCCCAAAGCCCATACCCGCCCTGAACCCTTAAATTACCCCTGGCACCCCAAAACCCATACCCACCCTGAACCCTAAAATGACCCCTGGCACCCCAAAACCCATACCCGCAGTGATCCCTAAAATTACACCCTTGCCCCCCAAAACCCATACTCACCCTGAATCTTAAAATTACCCCTGACACACCAAAACACATACCCACGCTGAACCCTAACATTAACCCCCTCACACCCTAAAACCCATACCCGCCCTGAACCCTAAAATTACCCCTGGCACCCCAAAACCCATACCGATCCCTAAAATTATCCACCCGGCACCCCAAGACCCATACCCACCCCACACCCTAAAATTACTCCCTGGCACCCCAAAACCCATTACCATCCTGAACCCTAAAATCACCCCCTGGCACCCCAAAACCCATAACCACCCTGAACCCTAAAATGACCTCTGGCACCCCAAAACCCATACCCGCAGTGATCCCTAAAATTACACCCTTGCCCCCCAAAACCCATACTCACCCTGAATCTTAAAATTACCCCTGACACACCAAAACACATACCCACGCTGAACCCTAACATTAACCCCCTCACACCCTAAAACCCATACCCGCCCTGAACCCTAAAATTACCCCTGGCACCCCAAAACCCATACCGATCCCTAAAATTATCCCCCCGGCACCCCAAGACCCATACCCACCCCACACCCTAAAATTACCCCCTGGCACCCCAAAACCCATTACCACCCTGAATCCTAAAATCACCCCCCTGAAGCCCCAAAACCCGCCCTGAACCCTAAATTTACCCCTGGCACCCCAAAACCCATTCCCATGCTGAACCATAAATTCCCCCCGGCACCCCATAACCCATACCCAACCTGAACCCTAAAATTGCCCCCTGACACTCCAAAACCCATTACCACCCTGAACCCTAAAATCACCCCCCTGGAGCCCCAAAACCCATACCCACGCTGAACCCTAAAATTAATCCCATGGCACCCCAAAACCCACACCCACCCTGAACCCTAAAAGTATCCCCCCCTGGCACCCCAAAACCCATACCCACCCCACACCCTAAAATTACCCCCTGGCACCCCAAAACCCATACCCATGCTGAACCATAAATACCCCCGGCACCCCATAATCCATACCCACCTTGAACCCTAAAATTGCCCCCTGACACCCCAAAACCCATTACCACCCTGAACCCTAAAATCACCCCCCTGGAGCCCCAAAACCCATACCCGCCCTGAACCCTAAATTTACCCCTGGCACCCCAAAACCCATACCCACCCTGAACCCTAAAATTACCCCTGGCACCCCAAAACCCATACCGCAGTGATCCCTAAAGTTACACCCTTGCCCCCCAAAACCCATACTCACCCTGAATCTTAAAATTACCATTGGCACACCAAAACACATACCCACGCTGAACCCTAAAATTAACCCCCTCACACCCTAAAACCCATACCCGCCCTGAACCCTAAAATTACCCCAAAACCCATACCCATCCTGATCCTTAAAATTATCCCCCCCCCCCCGCGGTACCCCAAAACCCATACCCACCCCACACCCTAAAATTACCCCATGGCACCCCAAAACACATTACCACCCTGAACCTTAAATTACCCCTGGCACCCCAGAAACCATACCCATGCTGAACCATAAATTCCCCCCTTGCCCCCCAAAACCCATACCCACCCTGAACCTTAAAATTACCCCAGGCACCCCAAAACCCATACCCATGCAGAGCCATAGATTCCCCTCTGGCACCCCATAACCCATACCCACCCTGAACCCTAAAATAGCCCCTTGACATTCCAAAACCCACACCTGCCCTAAACCCTAAAATTACCCTTGGCACTATAAAACACATACCCACGCTGAACCCTAAAATTAATCCCATGGCACCCCAAAACCCACACCCACCCTGAACCCTAAAAGTATCCGCCCCCCTGGCACCCCAAAACCCATACCCATCCTGATCCCTAAAATTATCCCCCCCCCGGCACCCCAAAACCCATACCCACCCTACACCCTAAAATTACCCCCTGGCACCCCAAAACCCATTACCACCCTGAACCTTAAATTACCCCTGGCACCCCAGAAACCATACCCATGCTGAACCATAAATTCCCTCATTGCCCTCCAAAACCCATACCCACCCTGAACCTTAAAATTACCCCAGGCACCCCAAAACCCATACCCATGCAGAACCATAAATTCCCCTCTGGCACCCCATAACCACCCTGAACCCTAAAATAGCCCCCTAACATCCCAAAACCCACACCTGCCCTAAACCCTAAAATTACCCCTGGCACTATAAAACACATACCCACGCTGAACCCTAAAATTAATCCCATGGCACCCCAAAACCCACACCCACCCTGAACCCTAAAAGTATCCCCCCACCCCTGGCACCCCAAAACCCATACCCACCCCACACCCTAAAATTACCCTCTGGCACCCAAAAACCCATACCCATGCTGAACCATAAATTCCCCCGGCACCCCATAACCCATACCCACCCTGAACCCTAAAATTGCCCGCTGACACCCCAAAACCCACACCTTCCCTGAACCCTAAAATTACCCCTGGCACACCAAAACACATACCCACGCTGAACCCTAAAATGACCCCTGGCACCCCAAAACCCATACCCACCCTAAACCCTAAAATTGCCCCCTGGAACCCCAAAACCCATACCCGCTCAGAACCCTAAAATTAAACCCTGGCACCCCAATTTGTAACCCACCATGAACCATAAAATTACTCACTGGCTCCCTAAAACCCACACCCACTCTGAACTCTAAAGTTACCCACTAGCACCCCCAAAAGGTAATGATGTGCTGAAAAATGCATTAAAGGTACTGGAACTTACATAAAAAACTTCTGACTGCTCCTCTGATACTATACTGTGGAGTCGGGCTGATCAGCAGCACTGCGTCCTGGCATCCAGCCCCTCGAAGGTCTCAGAGTAGATAGGTCTCCTGGATTCTCCTTGCCTGGGTCCCCTCTGCTTCTTCGCTGCTGCCCTTGGATGCGAAAATAGAAAGATCCATGGCCCTGATCACCATTTATCTGGTGAGCAGTGCGGTGGATGTGAATTCCATCCAAGTGCACAGACAGCAGGGTGAAAGGGATGGCAGTGCAGGTGATGCTTTTCCTTTGAAAATTAATTTCTGCTGGTGTCTTAGCCCAGGGTTTGCTGTCTGTGCACTTGTATGGAATACACATCCTTACAAGTGCACAGACAGCACACCCTGGGCTATGACGCCAGCAGAAATTCCCATACAAAAGAAAAGCGTCACCTGCACTGGCCATGCCTTCCTCCCTGCTGTGCACTTCACACCCCATGCTTATAACCCATCAAGTGCTTAGGTGAATCCCTGCCTTCAGGCAAGGATTTCACCTCTGCGCCACTCTAAAGGAAAACAAGAGGTCAGGGCAGGGGGGTTCACTCGAGGAAACTGTTCAGAGGCTGGCTGTCTGCTCGGGCTGCTGGGCCTCTCAGAATGCATAATAAAAATCACATTCTCGGCTCCGATGCGCAGCGTTAGTTAATGATTTCAGTGCGTGTCATCTTAGCCCGGGCAGAGGAGGCGACGGGGGGGGGGGGGGGGGGGGGGGGGGGCGGAAGCCCGGTGAGCCCAATGGGTGTTGCGCGCCTGGGTGTGTGGCTAATCCCGTCATGTGAACAATAAATGCTGAACTGTGCTTCTGAATAATCACGGAGGCTTCATGGTGAAAATATATTCAACTTTAATAGCAGTAAAGAAACCTGTGTCCAATTAGCCAGACACCAACAGCTTATCTCTCCAACCTTCCTGGAACCCCCACTATGTCATAGTCACCTGGCCATTCCTACTCCCCTCCGAAGAATATAAACTACAAGACACAGTATAACAATATTGAATCCTACATCAGTGTAATTTAACATTTTGGTCTTGACTTCATCAGCTGAGCAGGTTGGTTGGCCCGTATGTTATTATGTTGCCAAAATAAATTGATTTGAATATCCCTCAGCGTTTCTCCCTCTTAGATCAATGGTCATATTAGTTTTCTAATTCTAACAAAATGTGCTGCTTGAAAAGTTTAGTTGCAGAGCTTGCTACCAACCGATTTCATTATGTCAATCACTGGGATATTACTGTTGTCTTTATCTAACAAGCTCTGGTTGGAGCTTGTCTGATAGCCTGAAATTATAGCTTTTCACAAATTGAAATATAGGTCCCTACAGCGAGACGCATGCTCAGTGCTGTGCCTTCGTGCCTAAATTCTGCAGTCTGAGCCCCCATAGTGCAGCTTTGTTTCACCAACAGTCAAATAAAGATTTCTCAGCCTCCACCACCTCCCCCCTGTGGATATGTGCTGTAATGTGCAGCTTCATTTTATTCGCCTCTCTGACTGTATTGATTTTCGAGTATACATGGATGTGAAAGCGAGATTTCGTAGCTTCCTGGACCACACAGGCCTCATGATTGAGTGCAACATATGAAAGGGGACCTACAGCGGAGAAATAAAGTCTTGGAGAGTTTGTGTCCCATTCACAGGGAACACTGCCTTGCTTTCCAGACTGGAATTTGGGAAGTGCCCAAGATTCATTTACTTATGGTTGGTCCCGGTCTATAATGGTAGAACATTGAGATGCAATGGTGCCAAGAGTAATTAGCAGTCACTAGTATTCAATGAAATTATTTTTTCAATGAAATTAAATGGGGATTTATAAAGCGCACTACTGCCCGAAGGCGTCAAGGCGCTAGCTTCAAATAGGTAAACTGCATAGAGGAAGAGAATAAAATTACAGATTAAATAACCATGTTTTAAGTGCCTTCCTGAAATTGGTAATACCTTTCAGCGTACGAGGGAGAGAGTTCACTCACAGTCTGGTGGTGCCTACAAGAAAGTCTTTGCCACCCCAGTTGGCGTTCCTAAATTTAGTCACAATAAGATTGTGTTCTGAAGCTGGCCAAAACGGTATATGCGGAACATACCATTGAAAACAGCTCCTGAAATATTCAGCGGCATTGCCTTGAAGAGATTTTAAAACAATCTACAGTGCTTTAAAGTCTATACACTTCTTAACTGGAAGCCAGTGTAGATGACGGAGTGCAGAAGAAGCAGATTTGTATTTAGGGATGCTTAAAAGAAGGCATGCCACCGCATTCCGTATAATTTGAATTTGGGTCAAAGATTTTTATAAATAGGGCATTACAGTAGTCAATCCTTGAAATATCTATTGCAGTTGGCACTGTTTTTTGAAGCTCAGGAGGGATAAAAGGAAATATTTTTCTAAGGAGTTTTGAGGTGAAAAAAGAGGTTGATGTAACAGCATTGACCTGTCCCTCGAAGGATAGGTTATTGTCAAAGACCACTCCAAGATTCCTTACTTTATCAACTGGAGTAGGTAATGTTCCCAATTGCTTTGGCCACCAGGTAGGGGACCAGAAAGTGGTGTTTCTTCCAAAAAGTATGACCTCGGTTTTGCTAGAATTAAGCTTTAAGCAATTTGAAGCCATCCATTTTCACACTTGGAGCATACAGTCCTGAAAGAGCGAGGCAGTCTCATCAGGGTTGCTGGCTACCAGTATCGCAATTTGTGTATCATCGGCGAAGAATACCACCTTGAATCCATAGAGATTTGAACAGTTTGGCCAACGGGCCACATAAATATTTTAAAAAGTGACAACCCATGTGGTACCGCCGTATGGTCGGGAAAGGGTAGGGAAGCGATACTCTTCCAGAGCCACAAATTGCTCACGATTCTCAAGAAAGGATGCGTGTAGAGATAGGGAAAGACCCGTTGTCCCTATAGCTCCGAGACAGTCCAAAAGTATGTTACGATTGACCATGTTGAATGCTGCGGATAAGTCCAATAGAACTAATGCCACAGTGCCTCCAGTATCGACCTTTCGTCTCACTTGTTCTGAAGCTGTAATCAGGACAAGTTCCGTACTATGTTGGCCTCTGAAGCCAAACTGCGTTGAGTCGAGAAGTCCACGGGTTCAATAAAAGCTGAAATCTCCGCATTCATTGCCTTCTCGACAGTCTTAGCTGGAAAAGGGGGTCTAGATATAAGTCGGTAGCTATTTCGATCTGAATAGTCCAGACTAGGTTTTTTTGTACCCTTCCCCCCTTTGTTTTGTCGGTGATGGATGTATTGATCCAAGAGGCTGTTGACAGTCAGTAACCCTAATGAGTAGTTGCACAATACTGTTCTTCCTTTGTATTGCATGAGCACATTATTATAAGACGTCAGGTGTAAACTGGAGGCATTGACCAATTTCACAAGATTTGCTTACAAAACCCATAGATCACTGGTTTCTAAACTTACTCCACAAAGGCTGATTCATGTCCTATTTTCAGTCGTGCAGTTATGAGAAATTTTCAAATTCATTTGTTTACTTTGTATTGGGCATGGATTTAAGTGTTTGCCAACATTGCACACATGATATTTATCAGTGCTCCTTCAGGGGATTTTCTTGGGCCGAAATACAGACCAAACATTTCTGTAGTGTATTTACTATACGCTCCTTTAAAAAGAAAAAAATAACTTTGGTCCGTGTTACCCTATGACACAGGTTTTGGGTGAACTCCGAAGACCTCTTGACTCTCTGAGTTCAATGTTGTGTTTATAATGGGGCTAAGTTCATGGACATGATTGGCGAAAATATGCTGTTTACCGGATTCTAATTCAGTGACCTCCTGAACACATCATTAGGCTGCAGCTGCTGAGATTTCCGTTTAAACATAGCAGAGGTCAATGTATCCAGAGACCCACTACCCAAACAAGGTTCCCACCATAGCAGAATCCATGTCTAATTGGCTAAGTTCTAACTTTCCCCCGCACAGAAGAATTCAACGTTGTTTTGTGTTGTATTTCCAAATTTTCTCCATGGTTGTGACTGCTCTTCAATAGTAATCTTAAACAAGCATTTGCAATGCAATAGGTCTCGCATTAGGAAAGTTTGAGCTATTGGTATTGTGTAAATTACACATTTTTTATTTATGTGTTGGTTTTGAAAATAGCGAAATTGATAGCTTTGTCATTTACATGGCCAATAGTTACAACTTTCGCAAATGTGACACCTATAGCATTTGTAATGCAATATGTGTTGTATTTACGTGACTTACATGTATTGATATTACAAATAGCAATGGCTTTTAATTTTTTTTAAATAATTAATACTTAAATAAAAGTTATTGCACTTTATAATGGCAATAGCTTAAACTTTTGTAAATAACTTTTGTGAAGATTATGTTCAGTGTATTTTATTGTGACGAAAATCCAAGAACAGAAGTGAAATATTAACATCTTTTTGTGACATTTGTAATAAAGCTTGAAACATTGAGAGAACATATTTGAACCAGTTGTTGTTGAATGGTTGCACAGATTGATGCTGTGGTGGTGCTGAGTGATGATGTGGCGTTCAGTGATGCTGTTGTAGCGCATAGTGATGTTGTGGTGCCCCTGAGTGATGCTGTGGTGGTGCTGAGCGATGCTGTATGCTATGCTATGTTTTGTTTCGCTATCCTATGTATTGTTTTGTTATGCTATGTTTTGCTATCCTATGCTTTGATTTGTTATGCTATGCTGTGCTGTGTTTTGTTATGCTATGTTTTGCTATGCTTTGTTTTGCTATGCTATGTTTTGTTGTGTTTTATTATGCTATGCTTTGCTATGCCTTGTTGTGTTTGATATGCTATGTTTTGCTATGCTATATGTTGTGTTTTGTTAAATTATGCTATGTTTTGTTGTTTTGCTTTATTTTGTTATGCTGTGTTGTGTTTTGTTATGCTATGTTTTGTTATGTGTATGCTATTTTTTGTTTTGCTATCCTGTTTTGTTTTGTTATGCTATGCTGTTTTGTTGTGTTTTGTTATACTATGCTTTCTTATGCTATCCTATGTTTTGTTGTGTTTTGCTATGCTTTGTTATGCTATGCTATGTTTTGTTTTATTATGCTATGCTTTGTTTTGCTATGCTATGTTTTGTTATGCTATGCTTTGTTATGCTATGCTTTGTTATGCTATGCTAAGCTTCGGTTTGTTATGCTATGTTTTGTTGTGTTTTGTTATGCTATGCTATGTTTTGCTATGCTATGTTTTGTTTTGCTATACTATGCTTTGCTATGCTATGTTTTGTTGTGTTTTGTTATGCTATGTTTTGTTGTGTTTTGCTATGTTTTGTTATGCTATGTTTTGTTATGCTATGCTTTGTTATGCTTGGCTTTGTTTTGTTATGTTATGCTATGTTTTGTTATGTTATGCTATGTTTTGTTCTGCTATGTTTTGTTATGTTTTGTTATGCTATGCTGTTTTGTAATACTATGATATGTTTTGTTTTGCTATGCTTTGTTATGTTATGCTAGGCTATGTTCTGTTCTGTTATGCTATGCTATGTTTTGTTTTGTTATGCTATGTTTTGTTTTGCTATGTTTTGTTTTGCATTCCTATGCTTTGCTATCCTATGCTTTGTTTTGTTATGCTATGCTATGTTTTGCTATCCTATGCTTTGTTTTATTATGCTATGCTCTGCTGTGTTTTGTTATGCTATGCTATGTTTTGTTGTGTTTTATTATGCTATGCTTTGTTATGCTATGCTATGTTTTGTTATGCTATGCTTTCTTATGCATTGTTTTGTTATGCTGTGCTTTGATTTGTTATGCTATGCTAAGTTGTGTGATGCAATGCTATGTTTTGTTTTGTTATGCTATGCCGTGCTTTGTTATGCTACGCTATGCTATGTTTTGTTGTGCTATGCTGTTTTGTTGTGACTTGTATGCTATGTTTATTGTGTGTTGTTATGCTATACTATGTTTTGTTATGCTATGCTATGTTTTGTTATGCTATGCTATGTTTTGTTTTGCTATGCTATGTTTTGCTATCCTGGTGTGCTGTTGTGTGTGGGGGGGTTGTGTTTGGGGTTGTGGGTGGGGTTGTGTGTGTGCGGTTGTGTGGGTGGGGTTGTGTGTATGTGTGGTTCTGTGTCTGTGGGTATGTGTGTGTGGGTATGTGTGTGTGGGGCAAAACCATGCACAAATTGCTTAAACCAAGGTAAGCCGCTCACCTCTTTGTCTCCTACCTGTAATCCATTCCACGGGACAACATTTCTTTATTTAACACCTCCTTTTAGCGTCAGCGCTAAGTACCATATTTTAATATTGAGAGCCACTGGGCATTGCACTATTAATTATTGACCAGGTATTGCTTTATATACATTAGAAGGAGTTGAAACGTGTGAGGAGGCACAGCACATTATTGGCTGCACCCCACAGCTGCCGGAAGGAAGGAAGTAGGGCTTTGGAAATAAACAGATGTGACGAGATTCACTTCGGCAGCTGTCTGTGGAAAATTAAAGGAGACCCCGCTGCTTTCACAGAGCGGAAGACTGTCCAGTCTGCAGCACGAGGTTTTACGACATCTTGCCTTTGATCCTGCAGTTTTATCACAGAGGGAGCTGCCGTGGGGACAACACAGGCAGTGACTTTAGAAGTTAAGCGCATGGACACTGAATGGCAGCAGAGTGGGGCTGCGACATCTGAAGGCCTGCACGAAGCCTCCACAACATTGCTGTCCATGTTAAATACACTCATGGCGGACCGCGCCGCAGTTGCTATTGTCCACTCACCAAGGTCTTCAGGTGCCGTGGTGTCCTTTGATGTCAGACTCTTCTTATCAGAGCCGGTCAGGGGGAGCCTCTGGATTAAGTCTGCAGCCGTCGTCATGGAGTCCAGGAGAGATCAGCTACCGCTGGACTTGAGGTCCGGTCCTCTGGGGAACCTGGTCTGCATCGGTGAGCCACCTGGCCATGGGCCGGAGTCATTGGGTGCAGAGTGGGCAGGCCTCACAGTTCCGGAGGACACCAGATACATTTGTGTAGGCTTCTTAGGGACAGATCAGCTGTCCTTGGTGGTCTCTGGTCTTTGTCGAAGGGAAGGCAATCTTCCTCAGATACTGCAAGTTGCTGGCTGCAGGACAGGCGGCGTCTTCTTTTGCAGGGTCTTTGAAACTGGAGACAGGCCGTTAGTGCTGGGGCCAAGTCAGTAGGTGTCTTCAGGCTTTGCTGCATGAAATCATCTTCTTTCTTTTTAGGTCAGTAGGAACTAGATTCAGGGTCTAGGGGAGCCACCTAAATACTACATTTAGGGGTGTTTTAAGGGAGTGTCAGGTAGGGCCAATGGGTATCTTAACAGGGGTGACTACATCCTCAATTATGCCACCCTCCTGTGGGAGGGGACATAATGCTAGCCGTGATAGGAGGAGTCCCCCCATCTATAAGATGTGGGGAACTGAAAGATGTGCTTCTCCGAAGGGGCTACTCCCTCCCCTTCACGGCTACCCCTCCAGCCATGCCACCTCAGTACCACCGCATGTCGGTGGACCATCGTGATCTTCTTCAGCAGGAAGTCACGGCCCTCTTGGCCAAGGGGGGCATTGAGCATGTTTCTGGGCCAGAAGTAGGTTGTGGTTGTTATTCCCACTACTTTCTGGTACCCAAGAAGGACAAGGGCTTGCGTCCTATCTTGGACCTCAGGAACATCAACCGCTTCCTCCGGAAGGAGAAGTTCAAGATGTTCACGCTAGCTCAGGTCTTGTCTGCTCTCGACCCTGGAGACTGGATGGTAGCGTTGGACTTGCAGGATGCATATTTCCACATCCCCGTCCTGCCGGCCCACCGGCGCTACCGGCGGTTGACGGTAGGCCACAAGCACTTTCAGTTTACTGTGCTCCCCTTCGGCCATACCAGCGCCCCTCGGGTGTTCACAAAAGTCATGGTGATGGTCGCAGCTCATCTGCACACATCAGGGGTTCCAGTCTTCCCCTATCTCAACGACTGGTTGTTGAAGGCGGGCTCACCCAAAGCAGTTGTCTCCCACCTCCAGCATATGGCCGACCTCCTGCAATTGCTGGGATTCTCCATCAACGTTCCGAAGTCGCACCTGATTCCCTCTCAGAAGCTCCTCTTCATTGGAGCAGTTCTGGACTCAGCGCAGTTTCGGGTTTATCCTCCCGAGCAGTGAGTCTGGGATATTCAGGCTATGATTCCGATCTTTCAGCCTCTATCCCGGGTTTCGGTCAGGATGACCATCCGGCTACTGGGCCTGATGGCCTCAAGCATCCTGCTAGTGGATCATGCCAGATGGCATATGTGGGCTCTGAGGTGTGACCTGAAGTTTCAGTGGGCTCAGCATCAGGGCAACCTGTTCGATCAGGTCCAGATCTCGGAGGGCACTGCACGACAATTGCAGAGGTGGCTCACAAATCGTGATTGGGTCAATGGCAGATCCCTCTCCCGTCCCCAACCGGAACACACAGTTGTGACGGACCCGTCCCTTCTGGGATGGGGCGGCCACATGGAAGAGGCGGAGATCAGAGGACTCTGGTCTCCGGCGTAGTCCCGGCTCCATATCAACCTTCTGGAGCTTCGGTCGTTCCGAATTGCACTGAAGGCATTCCTTCCCTTTGTCTTGGGGAGAGTAGTGCAGGTGTTCACAGACAACTACACCGCCATGTGGTACTGCAACAAACAGGACGTGGTGGGGTCGTGGACTCTGTCAGGAGGGTCTGCGCCTCTGTACATGGCTGGAACATCAGGGCATTTCCCTGGTGGTTCAACACCTAGCAGGTTCTTTGAACGCCAGGGCGGACGAACTCAGCCGCAGGTGCATGATGGATCCTGAATGGCGTCTGAACTTAGAAGTGGCGCATGGTCTCTTTCAGTAGTGGGGAGAGCCTTGGTTAGATCTATTCGCCACCGAAGAGAACACACAATGTACTAAGTTCTGCGCATTGGACTTTCCAAGGGGACACTCGCTAGATGGCGCGTTTCGTCACAAGTGGAGTTTCGGTCTACTATATGCCTTTCCGCCTATACCACTTCTACCCTGAGTGCTGAAGAAGATCAAGCGCGACAGGGCCCAAGTCATTCTTTTGGCTCCGGACTGGACTCGAAGAGTATGGTATCCCGAGCTACTCAGCATGGCTTTAGATCTCCTGATCCGACTGCCTCTTTGGGAGGATCTTCTGATGTAGCAACAAGGGACGGTCCTCCACCTGAACCTGTCCAGCCTCCACCTCCTTGTGTGGAGATTAAGCGGCGGCAGTTGACGTCTTTTGACTTGCCTCCCGAAGTTTGTGATGTAATCTTGGCAGCCAGGCGTCCCTCCACTAAGACGGAATATATACCTGCTGGTGGAATATGTTTGTGGCCTGGTGCACAGCAAAGGCTGTGTATCCCCTTTCTGCCCCTCCTTCAGAGGTCCTTCTATTCCTCTTTTCTTTGGGGCCCAGCAGGCTCTGGGCACTATGAAGGGCTATCTCTTGGCCATTTCAGCCTTTTTACAGCTTACAGATCAGCCTTCTCTTTTCAAGTCCCCTGTTGTAAATAGATTCTTAAAAGGCATTACTCATCTTTTCCCTCCTGTTCCTTTCATAATGCCTCAGTGGGACTTGAACCTGGTTCTGACATTTCTGACGTTTTCTCCCTTTGAGCCACTTCACAATTGTCCTCTTCGTCTTCTCACTTTGAGGACAGCTTTCCTGGTGGCCATCGCCTCTGCCAGAAGAGTGAGCGAGCTCCAGGCTCTTTCTTCTAAACCTCCTTTTCTCTCTGTCCTTCCGGACAAAGTGGTTCTCAGAACTCGTCTATCGTTTCTGTCAAATGTCACTGCCTTTCACATCGGGCAGACCATCACTTTGCCCACCTTCTGTCCGCCTCTGCATCCCTCAAAAGAGGAAGAGAGGCTCCACCGTCAGGACCCAAAACATGTGCTCTCCTTCTACCTGAACCGCACACAACAGTTCCGGGTGGATGACCAGCTCTTTGTTGGCTACGTCGGCGCCAAGAAAGGTTGGGCCGTGCACAAGCAGACCATCTCTCGTCTGTCGTTCTGTGCATACAGGCTTGTTATTCTTTGACTAAAAAGGAGCCTCCGGTGGGACTGCGCGCCCATTCTACCAGGCCGACGGCAGGCAATAATGCTTTGGAACAGGGAGTTCCCTTGCATGACATCTGTCAGGCAGCTACATGGGCCTCACTGCACACGTTTACCAAGCTTTACTGCCTGGACAGCCAAGTCCGGAGAGACGGCTTCTTTGGCCGTTCTGTTTTCCAGGACTTTCTGGTGTTATCTTGGTTCGTAGACCCACCACCGGGGTTGGTATTGCTGGGGTATCTATTCTAAGGTAAGGAATCTATCACTACGTGTTTCTTTCAGATGCACAAGTTACTTACCTTTGGTAACGATATATCTGTAAGAAACATTAGTAGTGATTGATTCCTTACCGCCCCAGCCATCCTCCTCGTTCTGAACTGTTTTCTAGGGTTAAGGTTATCCCTTTTAGAGCCCTAGTTTCAATCCACCAGTGGTCAGTATCTTGCATGGCTCTGCGTTCCTAGCGCTGAAAGTCGTGTACAGTCCTGATGCCAGGGCCCTTGAGCGCGTCTAAGTAGCTCCAGCGACGTCATCTCAGTGACGACGACACATGCGGAGCCGCACGACGCCGCCTACCGACGCGCAGGGGTACTGCTGACGAAAATGTTCAGGATCCAGTCTGACGCCTGGGGGTAACTCTAAGGTAAGGAATCTATCACTACTAATGTTTCTTACTGATATACTGTTACCAAAGGTACGTAACTTGTGTTTTAAATCCAAGGGTGCTGGAGGAGGGAATTAAGTATGTTTAATCAGTGCTTAAAAAGCATCCTCCAACTGACCCCTCCAGATTTCCCTCTCGCAACCTCTCACCCTACCATTCTAACAGAGCTAATTCCAAACACATCAATATGCAGTTCACATCAGTGGCTGAAAGTGATTGCTTCGAAAATAGAGCATTATTTAACAGGCAAGCGGCCCTTCTAGCAGCCATGCCAACAGTCTTTGGAAAAAAGGAGAGCTGATCCATTAATAAGGAAAAAACAAAAGAGTTGGGGGCATTAAGAGATGAAGGTGTCCAGTTCTTGATGCAGGCAAGAGCAGCAGCTGAATTTCAACAGTGATACTAGGAGGCTGTTTAAATGATCTCTCATTGAAGACCTTTGTTTGACGTAGTCTCTGTGGTGCAATGCTTTACTCCTAGTATCAGAAGGTTCTGAATGAGGGGCATTGTTTTTCTGCCTTCAGAAAATAATAATTGGCAAGAGGACTTATTGTCCGACATACCACTTAAAGAAGGAACATTCAAGTAAGATACATGGTCCATGAGAGGATTATTAGATTAATCCTGTTAAGGGAAGGCTTCTTTTTGGTATGTCACAGGCTTCAGGTTCAGAATGAATTTGCGTTTTAAGCATCCCATGGGTTATTGCAGTAATGTATGTGTTACTTTTCTCAGTGGAATCAACCTAAGATCAGGGTAAGCAATTTAGTTCTTCCAGTGAGTGGAGGCCTTCAATCAACAAAATTAGTGGTTCCCAGTAAAACGAGTGAGGTCATCAGGCGGTGTCCGACCCAAACAAAACAATGGCCTCGATAGATACCAGTAAACGCTACTCCAATGATTGCAGGGCAACCTTTCATGCCCAGGTGCCTTTCCACCAGGTATGTCAGTGAGTGTGACGTAATCTGGTCGAAGTAGATAGTGTAGTTAGTACAAACCCAACAAGCAGTTTACCATGAGCACCAAAGGGTTTGTGGTATTACCAGCACTGATATGCCTATGGTGAGGGCAATGCTCGATAATGATGATCAAAGCTGTTGCTCTCCTATCATGCATGTATTTACAAAGCAGATAATGTCGTAGTCCCTGGTCAACGTGGGAGATCTCCTACAGGCAAGATTTAAGGTAAAGAATGAGGCATGTCTTTTTTATTTTTTTAAAATTTTATTTATTGTTTTACTTCAACAAACAGTCAAACATTGAGCAATGTAAACAGGAGCAGAAATAAAATGAAAAACAGACAAAAAAAATACACAAATAGGGGGAATATCTTAAATCCATTTGGTAATTGGAGCCCAGATTTTAGAATGAGGCATGTCAAGTGTTTTTAGAAGGTTTCACAGTCGTGGCAAAGATCGCCTTCGCTGGAATTATTCTTGATTCTACATACTTACATTTAAGAAAATGCTGACTGGAAGATACCGGCTATTGCAGTGAATCAGAGTTCATCTAAGCAGTACCAGAGTTTGAATGAACAGTGAAAAGAGAGCTTCCTTATCCCTAGAGCAGGCTTAGAGGTGCCTCTTAACCTATGCCTCTGTCAACCCAAGTAAATCCTAGATGCATGAGTGAGATTGCTGGGTGTTTCCAGAGTATTGGCATTCACAACAGACTAGTAGCATCCTGACGTTTAATGTAGATATCCTTGGTGATGCTGATGTCATGGACAGTGATCACTGTAACATTTGATTGGACAGCAGTATGCATGAGAGGAACCATGGATATCCAGTAGATGTTGGTTACTGCACACTTCCATACTTCTGTAGTTTTTTACTGGTCCATTTCATTACCTGGTTGTTATGTAAACTGTTCTGATTGTTTGCTATGTCTTAATATATCACTATGAATACACTCCACAGAAAGACTATCCTTCTCAGTAACGGTTGCCGGAATCAAAGCTTTCTGCTTCTTGTATCTTTGTTGGTAGAAATAAATATGTTTCTCATGTGATGCAAATATTGTGAGATTACTCCACCCTCGCAAAGTAAAAATATTTTTGGGGTGTTTTATCAGTTGGAATATTTATTTTGTCAAAGGCCAGAACTTTGCCCAAACTAGTATTTTCATATGTGCCACTATTGCTTTGGTGTACTGAAGCAAATTGTACTCCGTGATTAGAAAAGTGATCCATACTTTTTCTTTGAAAGGTTTTAACAGCAGAAGAATTGAAAGCTGCCCAGGAGTCTGTAGCATTTGGCTGTGTGAAATACGCCGACCTCTCCCACAACCGAATGAACGACTACATATTCTCCTTCGATAAAATGTTGGATGATCGTGGGAACACAGCTGCATACCTGCTCTATGCCTTCACCAGAATCAGGTGCCTTGCTTTGCTTTATTACTAACAGGTCAAAGAAGATAGGTGTGATGATAATGACTTTGTGTATAATTATAATACTTGCACAACACAATAATTCATAGTAAAAGAACAATTGCATCGCATCACTGATAGTTGTGGCAAAACGAGGTACAATTGTCCCAGATAAAATTATGTCCATCACTATATCAAAGGGCGACCCCAGGGCAAGGCACTCTCTGCTGAGGAAAGAGGGCCAGTTGGCAATGATAGTCTTAGTGAGTGTAATTTATTTCTTGATTATACATCTTTGAAGGCAGTCCACTAGTCCTGTGGCAGAGCGTTCTTCTGTCAGCGTCAAGTGGAGGATCCGGCCTTGACACTCGGGTTGTCCACATAGAACAGGGAGGATATAAGCAAGGAAACAACAAAAAGAATACTACGAGTCAGTGGTTTGACCGTTTTTTAGGTCTCGGCTAGCGTAGGCTGCGCTTGTGCAGTCTCGCTCGAGACTTTGTTTCTAGTAGTGGGGCTTGAACCCACCCCTATTCTCCATTGGCTGGCTTCCTAAACGGCGGCCAGCCATTTGAGAAGAGGTTTGTCTTTCCATTTAAGCCCCGTCTTTTTCGGATTGGGGGGCGTGTTTTTTCGGCTCTTTCTCTCCTTGACATCCTCAGTCCAAAACACGCCCACCATCACGCTGCCTGCACGCCCAAGTCGGCTTTCTGATTCGTTGACAACTACCAAATAAACACTACCATTGGTGTTCCTAATTAACCAATAAGAGGGCCGACTGGCGCCTGCAGGCAGCTTGAGCAGACACACTGTAGACTCTCTGTGTTACACCCTGCCTGGGTTCGCACTCTGCCTCCTCTCCACTATTAGCCTCGTGTTAATGAAGGTATTGACCTGTCTCGGAGCACTGCATCACTGCTGCAGAAGTACTGTAGAGACCAGTGATGCATTAGGACATTATGATGTCACTGCATAAGCAGAGGTGGGCATGTGGTCACTTTGTCGTGCACCTATAAACTGCCAACAACTAACTTGCAACCTTCAGTTTGAAAATCCAACATACAGCCACAGACGGGAAAACTCTTTGAAGTACGCGATTTACTTTCTTTTGTGAGATTTTCACAAATATTTCCTCGGTGTGTGGCCTCTTGCCTGTGTGGTGTCTTTTTGTGGAACTCATGGACCAATCGCTCCACATGCTATTTTTCAGCTGCATACTGTATCAGTGACAAATTCACACATCGTGACTTTTCGAGGTAAACTGAGGCTTCCTAACCACATCTGGCTGTGGATATTTTTAATGACACAATTAGAGGGCGGTTGAGCGGTCACATCTCGTGCTACCCGGATGTGAATGTGCAGCGGCTACACCTCCACCTCAGACCTGCAGACGACGCGCAGCACCTTCTGGTTTCGGAGTGGGGGCGAGAGCACGCACAGGCGAAGCAACAGCTTCAAGGCCGAGCGCACAGCAGCTCCCTTAATTACATTCATCAGCTGTGCTGGCTGCACTAATGACAGCCTGGGCGCTCGTGCGGCCGCTTCATTTTACGCGCGACGGTAACTGTGAGGTGTCTCCGGGGTCGAGATACTACTCATCTCGTGCCCCTTTTAATTAATATGTAAGTTATATATCTGGCTTCTCTAATCTCCCTACATTAAGGGACCCTCGCTCTGAACAGCATCTACATGTTTGAGCTGCTGACAGTCTCTCTCCATCATGAGCCCCCGATGGACAAACTGTGGGGTCACCCGTGTTTAAAGTCTAGCCAAGACGCTCCATTTTGCAGTTCTTAAGGTTAATTGCTGCCCAAAAGAGAGTCGCCAAGCGTTTGCGCGATCACGCCAGCTCCTGCGCGCGGCAGAGGCGCCGTCCATCTTTCCCTTTAGCGCTCTGGTGACCGGATATAAACATTTAAGAACAAGGGCATTTTCCTGCTAGAGCCCTCTGCAGCCAGCATTATGGGTGGCCTCCCCTCTGAAAACAACATATCGGGTCGCACTGAGGTTGCTGCACGATCAGAGGTCAGACATCACACGACCACAGAACTGGAGCTATTGGCATAAAACATACCAGAAGCAAGAACGACCGGCCCGTGCAGCAGTAAACGGGAGAGACCAGTGGAAAGGAGAGCTCAGCAGTAAACGGGAGAGACCAGTGGAAAGGAGAGCTCCTAATAAGGGCAGCGACCCACTCACCTCCAGCCTGACAGCAGAGCAGGGGGCATGATTTATGGCCTAGCTAGTAAACCTACTGTCCAATTAACGCTTGCTTCTGGGATCTTCCACCACCACATCCACCACCACATCCACCACCACCACATCCATCTCCACCACCACATCCACCACCACATCCACCACCACCACATCCACCACATCATCCACCACTACCACATCCACCACCACCACATCCACCACCCCACCACCTCATCCACCACCCCACCACCTCATCCACCACCATCACCACATCCACCACCGCATCCACCACCACATCCACCACCACATCCACCACCACATCCACCACCACCACATCCACCACCACATCCACCACCACATCCACCACCACATCCACCACCACATCCACCACCACATCCACCACCACCACATCCACCACCACCACATCCACCACCACCACCACCACATCCACCACCACCACCACCACATCCACCACCACCACCACATCCACCACCACCACATCCACCACCACCACATCCACCACCACCACCACATCCACCACTACCACCACATCCACCACCACCACATCCACCACCACATCCACCACCACATCCACCACCACATTCACCACCACATTCACCACCACATTCACCACCACATTCACCACCACATTCACCACCACATTCACCACCACATTCACCACCACATTCACCACCACATTCACCACCACCACCACCACATCCACCACAACATCTATGTGTGTGTGGCTCTGTGTTTGTGTGTGGCTCTGTGTGTGTGTGTGTGTGTGGGTGCATGTGTGGGTGCAAATGCAATAGGTCTCGCATTTGCGAGAGATTAAGCTATTGCCATTTTAAATGACAATACCGTATAGTTATTGGTTTAAAAAAAAAATGAAAACAATAACATTTGCAATGCCAATAGCTCTAACTTTAACAAAGACGAGACCATTGCATTGTAAATGCTTGTTCCGACGTTTGATTAGGGAGGGGGTCAGTGAGGAATTACCACATTCCATCACCTGGTGCAGCCCTGTTTTAGCGGTGTCCTCCCTCTAATTGCCTCCCTTTCCCACCCAATTCTTCGAGTACCTCTGTATACTGCGCCATACCTTTTCCAGCCACGCTTCTCCGGGAGAGTGGCGGGCCGCACGTGGTCTCGTTGTCCTGCTGGCGTCTCCTTCCTTTCCTGGATGTTGGTTTCGGAAAGTTTCACAGGAAATACTGAGGATTCTCGCAAACCGCTGCTTCCTCCTTCAGCTCTCTGGTTCCTCCTGTTCCCTCACTCGCTGGCTCTCACGGGCCTCCATCCTCTTCCGGTTCCTTTTTCTTATCCTCCCAGGATAGGACAGATGACAATGACGTCGATAGACAGGGCTCCTCCTCCTGGACAGCGTATGGCGGCTTATAGGGATATTCCTCAGCCTGCAGGTGAAGCATTAGAGCCTCAGTTTCGAAATGCAATGGGGCACACGTCGTCAGGTCCCCTAACTCGTTCTCGGGCTCCTGACACACCAATACATTACTTTTTTTTCTATGACCCTTGAAAATGTATAATTGTATCACAATATAAATATAAATCTTTTCCCCTTCCTCTGTGAATATAGATGTCTGGCTGGTTATTGATCTGCCCTCAATTCTTTTGTCAAAGCTAACATTTGTCTGGGAGCACACATTTTCCCACCTCTGTTCTTTTCTTCTGGTCAGGCTCACACAGTGCATGTGATCCTCACACTCTTTCTTCAATTCTGCCTTCTGCCAGACCAACAGATTTTACACTTGGCTCCTCACTTTGCCTTTTACTGCTAGTGAAAAAATATGACATTCATATTGGGCGGTTTTTCGACCCAGACCTTCACTGTTTTCTTTTTTGTCCGTAGTACTTTAGTACACACCCTAGAGTGGGAAAGTATGGACACAGACTATAGCTTTGGAAAACCAACTGACTAGATGACATTGATTTTAAGTATTGCTTACATGTAGTTCTGTTAGATGAGGACAGCACACAGAGTTGAGCAGAATTAATGTTGTCCTGGAGTAGGAGATGGTAACATACAGAAGTGTTGGTTGGTGTCTTTTCCTTTTGGTGGATGCCATGTGTTTGTTACAATAGAAGCCTTCTGCTTTCCAGTGTTCATATATCTCATTTTGTCAAAAAAACTGAAGTACAACACGAGTTACTAAATACTCGTCATAGTTGTTTGATTTGTTTGCTGATAATCCTATCATTCGGCACATACAAATAAACAACTTTGTTTCTAGGATGCAGTTGTAAAACTGTTGAAAGAAGGGGGACTGTCTTGACCGGGAGATGTTGTTAATTCTATAATTGCTGTTATGTTTTTGAACTGACTGCTAGTCATTTTGTTGTGCTGGATGCTGTTTTTTTAACGAATGAAGAAAAACTAGTGACACTAAAAAGTTGACTTCTGCTGGGCAGCTGTGTGTTTTTACAATAAAACTGAACTTAGTCATCTTGAGGCACAAGGTTTGGTGACACTTACGTCAGGCCCTCAGCTGGCACTTGTACACATGTCCTTTCTCAGGTAGAGGCGGTGCAGCTCATGGGAGGAAGAAGAGTACAGTTCTCCTGTCCTATTCCTCTCTTCTTGATGATTTAGTCCCAAAGATATTAGTATATTTGAATGCCAGATGTGACTTAAATAGCCATCTTCCTGTTTTTATTCCCCAAAGCCCTTTTTCAGTACCAGTGTTCGCTCATGAGGGGGTAAAGCATGAAATAGTGTGGGCATGGCTAAGGGTATGTGGACCATCACAATTTGCTTTCACCAGGTCTCCTACTTTTACTGCTTCGCACAGTTTTCAGTTGGAGTAACTTATCGGGCGATCCCGAGTAAGGAGGCAAATTTAGATCCATGCGCAAACATGAGTTTGTGCAGGGATTGGAATTTCAGGTTGTGGGGATAATTATAGCATCCCCCAGAATATTTTTCCAGCTAGAGCTTGTCGAAACTTATTTTTAATAAAGAAGCAAAACATGTGTCTTTTGTTGTGCTAGATACTACATTTGCATGTTAAACGTCATTCGTAGGTGGAGAGGTTGTTTGATAACTGTCCAAAAATTGGTGCCAAGAGAGGACATTCATTCAGCTCACACAGGTGTATATTCCTGCAGTAAGGATCAAACCTTTATGTACCTTATATTTGTAGGAGTATTGCACGACTTGCAAATGTGGATGAGAAGATGCTGCGTGAAGCTGCTGAGAAAGAGATCATTTTGGACCACGAGAAGGAATGGAAGTTGGGCAAGTGTATCTTGCGGTTCCCGGAGATCCTACAGAAGATCCTAGATGACCTCCTTCTTCACACTCTCTGTGACTACCTTTACGAGCTGGCCACCACGTTCACAGAGTTTTACGACAACTGCTATTGTGTGGAAAAGGACCGGCAAACTGGTAAGTATACCATAATGCAGAATCTTTCAGCTTTGAAATGGAAAAGAAGCACTACCATTCTCTGGGAGCACTTTTTTTAATTTACTGAATTCCTGTGGTAAAATGTTGTGTATAATTTTTAGTGGTTGTCAGGGGCATGTAAGTCGGGGCTAATGGCTGCTCATGTACATGATGAAATCTTTCTAGGTATCTACCTTGTTTGAAAAAGGATTATCTTAAGTTGTTTTTCATACTGCCTCTTAATCATTCTGAGCCTGTTGGAAAATGCCACCACATAACAGTTGGTAATCAAAAAGCTTCCTGATGGAATTCAGTTTGAAGGGCCACATTGTATAGTTGTTTCATTTATTCGTTGGATTTTAAATCTATTCATTCTTCTTTTTGTTCATTCAGTACATTTGAAAGTTAACATACAATGCTGAATCTTTTTATTGCATACCCTGGGAACTATCATGCATATAAATTTAGGTAGAAATGTATTCTTCTGTCCAAATCAGCGAATAGAAATTGGTGTCCTGTAAACTACAGAACTTCCTGTGATGCAGTAATGAGTTTTGATAAAAAATATATGTAATCATGTACCAAACCTGTTAAACAGTTCATTGCCCTGCTGAAAGTGCCACATTGTTCTGCCTGTCCCTTATCCAGTATTTGGGTATCTTTCATAGATTCACATGCCTGAATCATTCCCCGTCGGCAAGGCGGGAGTCCCATGGTAAATAAAAAAGCAGTGCAAAAGCACTTTGTAGTAGTAGTAGGCCCTAGAACTAGGCCTGAGGCCTAAATTATAGTAGCCTATCTACATCATTATGTCAAAAAGACCAAAGTCTTTGCTCCAACCAATCAGCTCACAGCACCCTCTAGAACCCTCTCTGCAGAGCCAGTTCTCCTCAGATTTTCACCGCACGTCGTGTGGAAGGGAGTCTCCCTGAGTCTTGACTCAGTTTTTTCCTCAGAGCTTCAGGATGTCTGACAAGAAGGCCTTGTTTAGACCTTGCAGAACCTGCGAGAAGAAAAGGGTCCATGTGGATGACCAGCACAAGGACTGTATTTATTGCCTTTATCCCAAACATGAGGCAAAAAATTGTAAGATCTGCCGTACCTTCCCTTCTAAGACCTTAAGGGATAGGGAGGCCAGAGTCCTTTTGTGGCTAAAATCCTCTTCCACGGATTATGATGACAAAGCCTCTACTTCTAGTAAGAGGTCAAGGTCACAGGAGGATAAGAAAAGTGAGGGGAGAAAACATGCTAAAACCTCCCACTCTACTTTAGGCTCTTCACAGAGATCCCCCACATGCTGTCTCTGGAGCCTCAGCCACCAACGATTCCTCTAAGAAAACCGCGAGTAAGAGCTCTTCTGTCTCCTCACCTGTGACTACTATTTCTACTTCAACTTCCTTTTCTACGCCTATGATCTCCACTACATCTATCACTTCGCCTATTGTGTCTACAAAGATTTGTATTGTGGCCAAAAGAACTCTCGTAGACGACTCGTCAACGAAGACATCAGCGTCAACGAAGCCTTCGTCGTCTAAAAAGAGCTCGCCGGCGAAGTTATCGGCGCCACCGTCGACGAAGAAAGTATCGACGATGAAACCGTCGACGAGGAGCCCGTCGACAGCTGTTCCGTCGACGACCAGCCCGTCGACGATTGTCCCGTCGACGGTAGTTCCATCGACGACGGTCCCGTCGACGGCAAATCCATCTACGACGTTTCCTTCGTCGTCGACCTCGTCGACGATAATCCCGTCGACGACGACATCTTTTCAGCAGACAGCTGCACCTTTGTCACCGGTGCCGTCAAAGATGATGGCTTCAGCTTTAGTGAAGCCGATTGCTGGGAATCAGGTTTTTTCTACACCAGTTTCAACGAAGAACTTTCAACTCGTCTCTTACAAGAGGCAACAAGGTTCTTACATGTCGCCACTTATGCCCTCTCATCTTCTGGAATCCTACTCGGATGACGAAGAAGATGATTTTGAGGATGATGATAATGAAGGAGCTTTTGGTGTGGCGCGTCACCCATCTGATCATGTCATCAAGTGTCAAGATGATGATGAAGATGACACTTATACTGAACATTATTATCAGGAGGACATTTTAGTGCCTCATTCTGTGGAACATCAGAGGCGGCCTAAGGTCTCAGAAGTCACCCATTTACCACCTACCCTGATTCAGGATTTACAGGATATGCTGGCAGATTACAAACAACGCTTTCCGCCACATATGCCTCAGCCTACTACTTCTATTCCTCCATCTCAAGTTACACCGCTTTCTCCAGTTGTGGAACCTACACAACATGAGTTGCCTCCACAAGCCCCGGACACGTCCTCAGAAGATGAAGTAGAGGAAGGGGAGTTGCCTAACGTACCTTCATCAGACCCTTGGGATGATTATGTTATTCCCATGCCATCCCCTCCGACTCCTCAGCCTTCAGATTCTTCACCTGAGGATGTGGGTGGGTTTCACAATCTGATGCAGAGAGCAGTAAACAGATTTAAACTCCCGGTGACTGTGGAGCAAACGGAGTGTTTTCTTCATGATTTTAAGGAAGAAACCAGGAAAGTATCTCGAGCCATTCCTATTATTGACTATATTTGGAAAGAGGGTCTCAAAGTAATGAAAAACCCCGCTTCGGTGCCTGCTGTGTTGCCAAGAATTGATA
Organism: Lissotriton helveticus; assembly: GCF_964261635.1. Lineage (NCBI taxonomy): Eukaryota > Metazoa > Chordata > Amphibia > Caudata > Salamandridae > Lissotriton > Lissotriton helveticus. The sequence continues at coordinate 867,600,374 of NC_136068.1, read as the reverse complement.
AGAAATACCGTGCCCCGCTCACTAGTCCAGCGTGCCTTATTGGTCATCCGCGTTCGGATTCGGTGATCTCTCAGGCTGCACAACAAAGGTCGAAGAATCCAGCTACCCCTATTTCTACACCACCTGATAAAGAGGGGCGACGTTTAGACCTTATTGGGAAAAAGTTTTCCACAATGGCTGCGGCCTCCATCAGAGCGGCAAATTCTTTGGCGATTATAGGGCGCTATGATCGCCAAATGTGGTCAGAAAAGGCTGTCTTCATGGAACTCATTCAAGAAGATAAGAGGCAGGAAGCACGAACGATATTAATGGAAGGAGAGCGCGCAGCTGCGGAGTCCATCGACTGCGCATTAGATATTGCAAACACAAATTTCAGACAGTTGGCAGGAGTGGCTGTTTTGAGACGTCAAGGGTGGTTGAAGGCCACTACCTTTCATCCAGAGGTCCAATTGAAAGTGCTGGACATGGCTTATGATGGAGAGTCCCTTTTTGGGAAACATGTAGACGAAGCTCTCCAAGCAATTAAAACAGATACGGATACTGCAAAATCGCTGGGGTCATTGCAGTACAAGAGAGGATCGTTCAGAGGAGCGAGAGGACGCGGTTATTCGTCCAGAGACAATTATTACCAACAAGGCAGGCAATATCAACAGCAATACCGCCAGAACTATCAGTCTTCGTATCGCCAGTCTAGATCAGCTGGTTTCTCTCGCCAAGGAGGAAGAAGGCGCACAAACAATCAGAGGCGAGACAATCACAAGAAACAGTGAGATCAATTGGGCGCCATCTTCAATCCCTAATTTTCCCGTGGGCGCGAAGATATCTGCCTTCCAACACCAATGGCATCAGATAACAACAGATCAGTGGGTGCTGGACCTAGTCCAACATGGTCACACCCTGGAGTTCATTACCAAACCTCCAACAACTCCGCCCAGGTGTCCCCCTCCCCCTCGTCTTCACTTACTGATCAAGGAGGTTCAAGCAATGCTTCTCAAGAACGCTGTAGAGAAGGTCCCAATCCATCAGAGAGGGACAGGTTTCTATTCCCGTTTTTTCCTCATAAAAAAGAAATCAGGGGAATGCCGACCGATCCTAGACCTGCGCAATCTGAACAGATATCTCAAGAAACAGGGATTCCGAATGGTCACTCTCTCAGACATTCTCAACTGCCTCAACGAGGGAGATTACATGGCTTCCTTGGACATAGAAGATGCATACTTCCACATCCCAATTCACCCAAAACATCGAAAATACCTCAGTTTCACTGTGGCTGGCGCCCATTATCAGTTCAAGGTCCTCCCATTTGGCCTCAAGTCGGCCCCAAGGATTTTCACGAAGTGTCTGGCTCCTGTAGCAGCAGCTCTTCGATCAGCAAAGGTGCAGGTCTTCCCGTATTTGGACGACTGGCTAGTCAAAGGTCCATCGAAGGCCAAAGTAAAATCCGACATTATGATATGCTGCAATCTCTTTGCATCGCTAGGCCTTACAATCAACAAGAGCAAATCTCAATTGATTCCAAAACAGAACCTGTTGTTCCTAGGAGCTTTTCTAGACACAGTAGAATGCAAGGTATTCTTATCTCAAGAGAGACAACTCCGACTACAAGCCTTGGCAACAAAACTGTCAAGAAAAAAGTCACTTTCAGTTCGCCTATTTGCATCACTTCTGGGGATGTGCTCGTCGGCCATCAACCTCATTCCATTAGCACGTCTAAAGATGCGACCCTTACAGGAAGAGCTACATCTTCAATGGCGACAAGCGACAGGCTCTTTCGAGGACATCATCACAGTCACCGACAGGATGGTGCATGCCCTTCAATGGTGGACAAGGCTGAGCAATCTGGAACAGGGACTCACTTTCTTGCAAGCTCCTCCGGATTTCGTTCTGACGGCAGATGCATCCATGGAGGGCTGGGGAGGTCATCTCCAGGATTTACAGGTGCAGGGAAAATGGTCTCAACAGCAGAAAAAATGCCATATCAACAGTCTAGAGTTGAAAGCCATATTTCTTTCTCTTCAAGCGTTTCTCCCCAGGATCGCAGGATCCTCAGTTCTGGTCAGAACGGACAACACTACCAGCATGTTTTATATAAACAAGCAAGGGGGAACGAGGTCAGCAATATTGTCCAGGGAAGCCCAAGAGTTATGGCAATGGTTGACGATTCACAACATAACTCTCAAGGCAGAACACGTCAGGGGTCTGTACAACACCTTAGCAGACAAACTGAGCAGATCCTCGTCAGATTGCCTCGAGTGGGAACTGAACAACAACCAATTGAGCAAGGTGTTTCAGAGATGGGGCAAGCCAATGTTGGATTTATTTGCAACCCAACAGAACAAGAAATGCCGGTACTTCGCCAGCAGGTACCCTCAACCGGGATCAAGGGGGAATACCCTGTCCATGCGATGGTCAGGGAGTTATGCCTACGTCTTTCCTCAGATCCCTTTGATTCCACGAGTGGTGCGCAAGATGAAATTGGAGAGTTGCTGCCTTCTGCTGATTGCTCCCAGGTGGCCTCGCCAGTATTGGTTTCAGGAGCTCATGCTTCTCTCACAGGAGCCACTGATCAAGCTGTTGGTAACCCCAACGTTACTATCACGCAACGAGGGCCAGATACTGCACCCGGACCCTCAGTCGCTGAAATTGCATGCATGGCTCCTAATTTCCTAGAATTTCAGCATCTGCAAATTCCTCAGGACTGCCGAGACATTCTAAAGAAAGCAAGAGCCCAGAGTACATTAAAAACTTATCGTCTCAAATGGAAGCGCTTCTGTGCTTGGTGCATCTCAAACAATTTACATCCTATAAAGGCGCCAGCAGAAAAAATACTACCCTATTTATTGCATTTGGCGCAATCAGGTCTTTCTTTTTCTTCAATAAAGGTCCACATAGCGGCTTTATCCAGATACAGGAAGATGGCTGACACTCAATCACTCTGCTCTTCATCTCTCATTAAGCAATTCATGAGGGGTCTTTTCCGGGCTTATCCTCCAGTAAAGCCTTCACCACCAGAATGGGAGCTCAATACAGTTCTCTCACAGCTGATGAAGCACCCGTTTGAACCCATTCATAAAGCTGACCTAAAATTCTTGAAATGGAATGTTGCTTTGTTGTTAGCCCTAACTTCTGCCAGAAGAGTGGGAGAAATTCAGGCATTCACTATAAAGGAACCCTTTATGCATTTCTCCCAAGGCTATGTCACTTTGCGGACGAATCCAACATTCATACCAAAGGTGCCTTCTCAATTTCATCTAAATGAGCCAGTCAAGCTGAGGGTTTTCTTTCCAAATTCATCAACCCCAGCGGAGAGAACATTACATTCTTTAGACATCAAAAGATGCTTAAAGTTCTACCTCCAGAGAACCAAGGCTGTAAGAAAATCAGATCAACTATTTGTGGCTTATGGCCAGACTACATTGGGTAAAGCGGTCACAAAAGCTACGATTTCCAGATGGATAGCCTCTGCCATCCAGTTCTGTCACATCAAGGCTAACCGACCATTGACAAGGTCTGTTCGATCTCATTCCACAAGAGCTGTGGCAGCGTCTGCAGCTTTGTTTGCAGGAGTGACGCTTGAGAACATTTGCCGTGCTGCGACATGGAAGAATGTCCACACGTTTACAAGACACTACTGCCTACAATCAGCAAATCAGAATGATGCGGCAGTGGGCCAAGCTGTGTTAGGCCATCTGTTTCCATAGGAATACATTCAGGTACAACCATTGGTTTCTTCTTAAAAGTACATAAAGTTCAAATTGTTGTTTATAATATGCATACATATGTTGTCATACAGTAAGTTTATATGCTACTAATGTTCCATTTCCTGTAGGAAATTGCATTACTTCTATGTTGGTTTTTCAATAAGGTTGTTAATAGATCAATCTCTAAGCGATTGTTGGTTGTTAGCGGTACATTCATGGGGGTGCAATACAGTAAGTCTCCCACCATCCGCAACCGACTTTGCCTGGTTTACTGCTTGCTATTCTGATTCAGGCATGTGAATCTATGAAAGATACCCCAATACTGGATAAGAAAACAAGTTACTTACCTGTAACTTCAGTTATCCAGTATTGGTATCTTTCATAGATTCACATGCACCCACCCTCCTCCCCGGAGAGGCAGTTCTCTAAGGTTGGGATACTTGTTCCCACTTGTGCTACGAAAATCTGAGGAGAACTGGCTCTGCAGAGCGGGTTCTAGAGGGTGCTGTGAGCTGATTGGTTGGAGCAAAGACTTTGGTCTTTTTGACATAATGATGTAGATAGGCTACTATAATTTAGGCCTCAGGCCTAGTTCTAGGGCCTACTACTACTACAAAGTGCTTTTGCACTGCTTTTTTATTTACTGTGGGACTCCCGCCTTGACGACGGGGAATGATTCAGGCATGTGAATCTATGAAAGATACCAATACTGGATAACTGAAGTTACAGGTAAGTAACTTGTTTTCTTATCCCTTCTCTTGTAATGGCGTAATCAGTACACCCTTGAGAAAGCAATAATGTCACTGTCATGAAAATCCATTAAGATATAACAAGGCTGAACAGGTGTTTCTGTGAGTTGATGAGACTGCTTCCTCCATCTTCATACCTTGTATATAAATTACTGCATTTTTGTTATTTAGCGTGGAGCACCTGACTTAAGCGATAGGCTATGGTTGTCTATTGAATCCCCGGTTAGTCCGATTGGTGTAGTCTATGCTTGGGCATAGACTACATCTACACTTATGTTCGAGGCATTTGAGCTGTGGATCATATGCCTTTGCATAGATCGCCATCTAGTGTTTTTTCCGGATGTTTACACTTTGTTTTTCTTCGAAGAAGTCTTTCCAGTCATGAGGTAGGTGACTCCTCCTTTCGGTGATAGTGCGCATGGGTATCGACTCCATTGTTAGGTTGTTTTCCCGGAGAGGGAGATAATGGAGTTAGTAAGAGTAGTAAGAAGGAGATATCCATGAATGCATGTATCTAAATAAGATGTTACTGCAACAGGTATATGTGCGGTTGGGCGCATATGACTCTCAAGCTCTATATGCCAAGAACAGATGCATACTGGGTAAGTAGCATTTTCTGTTTGAGGCATATGAGGTGTAGATCATATGCTTTTGCATAGACTACATAGCAGTTATCTCCCAAAGCGGTGGCTAACCTGTAGCTGTTGCAGTAGTCTGAAATAATGTACGTAAACAGTATGACTCTACAGCTCTATATCAGTGGCGGGCGATAAGTTTTGGGGGGAGGGGGGCGGACGGGACACACACACACGCGGCTCACATACACATAACATTCACAACCAGGCGCACACACATTAATTCACAACACTCTTTCCCAAACATTCACACACGCACGCGCGCACCAAGCAATGTAAAAATAACTTAAATTTCACTTACCTTTAGCCAGCTCTGCTCTGCCTTGGAGGTTCCAGGAGACTTGGGGCTGCTGCCTTCCCTCATTGGCTGACCTTAGGTCAGCCAATGAGGGAAGGCAGCAGTCCTATCGTCATCACAGAGTGGGATGGGGTCAGGGAGACTACTGACCCCACCCCACTCTGTGATGAAGTGTCACTGATTGACACTCGATACTGGGCGCTTCAGGGCTTAAAACTGAAGCGCCCAGGTGCGAGGCAATCAGTGACGCAATCCCTCGTCACTGAGGGGAGGGCCTCAGCAACGTTTGCTGAGCTGAGAAAGTCACGCCCAACGGAGCTGTGACTTTCTCAGCCCAGCAAAGTTCAGTTCAGGCAGCCAGGAGCCAGCGCTAAATGCGCATGTGTGTCTCCTGGCTGCTTAAACTGAAAGTGAATAGTGTCTGTCAGGCAGACTTTTGTTCAGCCTGACAGACACTGTACCTACAGGGAAAAAGCGGGCGGGCCCTTCCACCCAAATGGACCAGCCGCACCTGCTCTATATGCCAAGAACAGATGCATACTGGGTTAGTAGCATTTTCCATCTTGAGGGTGCAAGGTTTCTGTCATCAAGGTGTGCATAATTTTGTTTCTACTTCTTTTCTCCGATTAATTTGGCCATCTGTGCCCTGACCTGATATCATGTTAGGTCTCACCTACTAAGGTTATTATTAGCTTAAAATGGGCTTATATCGAGAATAACCATTGCTTGCTGTTGGTTGGTCTCATTGTCAGTTCATTTACTTTATTCTTATTTGTTACCTTGTGCGGGTTTACTTCCTCCTCATGCCTTTGTCCTTCCCTAGAGCATGGGTGCATTACTTGTGTTCTTCCACAGCTTACTTTTCAGATACTACTTTTTTACTTGTATGTTTAAGCACTCCACAAGAGTGCATGTGTTTTCCAGCTGTCTCCCTCATATATTTCCCCCTACGCCACACTTATTGCTCTTTCTTTGCTCCAGTGCTTCTCGCCTCCACCCTCTGGCAAGCGCTAGCCCTCGTGTGCTTCTCCCCATGTTGCTTTCTCATTTGTATGCTTTTCCCTCTAACCCCACTGTCCATTTACTTATCTCTCTGCTCCACGTTCCTCTCTCTGCTTCCCTCCCCATACCCACCATGTTGCTTCCCGGGCCCCCCATGTTACTTCTGCTCACCCACTTTTTAACTTACCACACCCTCAGTGATTCCAACTCCCCCCAATGTGACTTCTGTCCACCCCGTTGCTCCAGCAATCTGCTTTAGCTACTTTTTATTATTAGTGTTTACCAATGCAACTCAGATAAACAACAAAAAAAGTATCATTTTGTAGGCGTGTGCATGCTTGATGCGCATGCCTACAAAATTATTTAATTTTCTCTTTTTTAGCTAGACGGCATAGCATCAGGGATGTTGTACAGCATTCTGGAAACTATTGGCAAAGACAATAGGTCCCAAAGGCAAGACCTGTTGACTTTGACACTGCTTGTTTTTCTCATGTTAGGATGGTTAGGTATTCCAGCATTGGGGTCTGGGTCTTTGGAATCTGAAAACTCCTGTATGCTACTCTGAATAGTGTCAAACCACAAATAGGTGGTCCTTAATTCCTTTCCTGAGGCTACAGACCAACACGGTGCTGCTGTTATGGTCATGGCTTTCATGGTCTCAACACTGGATCCTCGATGGCTGATGATCTTGCTTGATGGAAGTACATGCAGCTGGAAATATGAGGCTTTCTCATCATTGGCTTTCTTCCAAATACAGAAACAAGCCTAATGTATTGCAAAGATCCTGTGAAAGACTGGTCTTATGTCATTAGGCCAGCTGCTTTTTTGAATATATTTAGCACCCAAGTTAAGCTAACCTACTACCCCTTCAAAGTATTTTGGCTAAAAAATTGCTCTAATTTATTACTTGTTTCCATGGAGCCCATCTTTTCTGCTTGACATTTCTAAACTTGGTCTGAAATTTCCTTCAGTCCTTCAAAAAACCTCCCTAATAGTTTGGAGAGTGAACTGGCTTATGGTGAGCATGGTTGTTTGAGGTTTTGCCTTGTGCACCTGCTGTGTGACATGCTTTGTGTTACCCTGCTGTGTAGTAGTTTCTTATGAAATTCTGGAAGTCACAAGCAAGAAATAGTGTAGGATTAAGAACCGTTCTGCAATTGGAGCACTTGCACAACACGGATTGGAATCCAGCCATATCCTTCAGTTTTGTTACATTCTAAATTATTTTACATCATGGTGAACAGACTGGGATCGACCCGACTGGTAAATGTGCTTTAGTGGCCCGAATTCCATCAGACAGATGCTGCTGCTATTGACTTCGCTGCTTTGAGACTTAAGCTTGGTAAAGGGCAACTTTCATATGGAGAAAGAAGCTGCAGATTCCTCACCTTTTGAATATTCCCCGATCGCCTGACTGGATCAGGAAACTTTTCAGCAGTACCTCTGCGCACCGGTAAGTGGTGCTGTGTGGCTCCTCACTCACATTGTTCAGCTCGGAAAATGAGGTGCGGAGCCTATATGGGTCCGCTCCCAGCCTCATCCTCTTGGACATATTGTTGCTTCTTAAGCTTTGGCGTCCCCCCTGCTTCAGTCTGAACCCATAGGCCCGTGGTTTGCCTGTCTTGGAGCTCTGATGACGAGCATACCTGCCAAAGACTCTCACGTCTTTACATAATTTTGAATATTTCCCCTGGTACTTAAGGCAACGGCGTTTCCTGTTGATTTCAGTAGTCAGAGCCTTTTCGTTACATATATTTGATTGCCTCATTTGATTTTTTTGTATTTTACGTTCATGGGCCTTTTTTAAAGTTCTCTTTATATTTATGCTTGGTTTTAGCCTGTAAGTTTTTATTTACCTCGATCTGTTGTCTAGGTGGTTTGTTATTTACAACACCTCTGCCCAGATTTACTTACTCTTTCGCCAAGTTTGTGTTATATTTGTAATGCAAACCTGGCGCAAAGTGTTATATTGTTTTTTTACTTTCCAACACCAATCTGGATTGCGTTAGAAAGTTGGCCAGAGTAAAGCAATTGCATCAAGGGAGCATTCCATGCATGGGTACATTGGCGTTCATGTGCAAATACCCTTGGGTTTTGTGGCAGATCCCTATCTGCTAACAATGGTAGACATACATTTGTTCCATAATCGCATGCCACCTCAAGGCAGGTGTAACAGAGTAACAACTTTATAAATTCCCTGTAGATACGCTGCTGTTCTCCTCTTTCTTTTTCACACTGGTCAACACATTTGATTGCTGCGCTGTGTTGCATGAAACATTGGAAATTCTGCCCCCTTTTGTTTCTCTGGGCATTGCATTATTGCTCACAGCGAACTACCACCGGTGAGCCAAGGCTACTCCCAGTGACACTCGTTGTGCCTTTTTCAGTCGTTCTGTTTAGGCAAGTGTGGCTCGATTCCGGTTCTCATCAGACCTCTCTCCTTGGGTTGCATTTCGGATTCTGAATCGAAGCTCAAATCAGGTTATAAAACTGCAAACCACATCTTTAGTCAAGCCTTTCATTACATTCCTCAGAAAGAGTGAGGATTTGAGATCTGGCGTAACCTTCTTGCCAGAATATCGAATTTGCGGTTGTGTTCCCAAAACTGTTTTTAGCAGCACAAATATGGCTGCATGTGCTAGAAAACAGAAAAGCCCTGCGAAAATATATTAGTAGGATTGAGAATGTAAAGAAGATGCAACAGGTTTTGTACCAGGACAGCTTATTAAGGTCAATAATGTCACCAAATTTGGCTTGCATTGTGTGGAATAAAGACATTTTAACCTAATTAGACTATGGTGACACTTAATGTCTGAGTGCAGCTTTTGGTTCAGTGCAAACTAAGAGTAAGATTATAATTTTTGTTTAAAGTGTATTGTGACAGAGAAGGGAATTTCCTTTTGATAGGCGATATGACCTATTTCCAGTTAGCGGGAGAGCTGCTGAATTGCCATGCAAGGCACATGGTAAGGTGGCAAAGTAGTGTTTAGATGCTGCACTCTGAAGATAACTAAAGAAAAACTCATTCGTAAACCATATCCTAGAGCTGTGTCATTGATTCTGGGGATATCAAGACATGCTTTCTGTGTTGTTCTAAGAAATTTGTGAATAACTGCTTCAAGCTCTAACCCATCTCTGTGACGGAACACTACTTGCTATTCTCAGTAGCACCCCTGAATCCATAATAAATTCATGCCACCAAAGGAGACTTCAATTACCGGTAGCATTTGTTTTACAACTTGACTTCTGTTAGTCACATGCAACCCTGACAATGAAGGCGTGAGAACAAAGATGTTAAGATCAGATGATTTCGACGACGCAGAGTCTAGCTGCAGTTTCCTATTTCGGCCCAAAATTTTCAGTTAAAGTTATGGAAGGGATCCCACCACTTGCATGCCCTAGAGCAGTGGTACTCAAACTGTGTTCCGTGGACCCCAAAGGGGTCTGCGACACCAACTCATGGGTTCCACGACTGCTTGGAAAATTAAATAATATTAACATTAATATGGTGCATATGAATAAAGAAACCAATACCAATATTTCTTTATTTCGGTTTTTCACCATAAAAGAGCTATCGCAGATATGTACAAACAAATTAAAACAGTTAAAAAAGTTTAAAAGCGACAAAACAATTCATCTAGGAATTTTGCTTAGAATAAGATGGTAGGAGAGTCAGTTATGATCGAGTCTTTGGTTTTACATATTGAGGAAGTTTCTCCTGGCCCACCACATGGAATTTAAAAAACGTGAGATCGCATAGACTATATGGAATCAGTGTTATATTTTAAAATTCTGAATGCTTCCTTGCAATGGGTTGTTCCTAGGTTTTTACATAGCTGTACCAACCATCTTGTTCTAATTGTGCAATAACCCGGGCAGAAAAAGAACATATGGAGTTCAGACTCAACGCACATGTTACAGGCTGGGCACCCACTTGGATTGCCACCCATCCATTTGCACGTCAGAGCACGCAGTGGAAGACAGCCATGACGAAACAGCACATAAAGCTTCCTGCCTAATACCGCGCAGATTTCGTCACGCCATGCCTCCAACTTGCATGTGTCTTTCACATCCAAAAAGTGTAGTGTAAGGGAACCGTGGGTGGATCATGTAAATTGCTGTTTGCAGGTATATCCTGCCCTTATATACTATCAGTATTATACCTTCACTCCTATCCTGCCCTTATATACTTTCAGTATTATATTTACACCGTGTATTTTGTAATTTACCGTATGTATTTGCTTTATTGCACACTCTTATATCCTGGTATGCTGGTTGATCACTAATGCCACTTTGTAATCTATAACTTACTACTGTGTAACCTACTGTAGGCATTTGTTTTTCTGCACATGTGTACCACTATAGTGCATTAGCGCATTCCCCCCATACCCATCTAATCCATCACCGCAACATGGATCCTATCGGCAAACACACATACAAAATCAACTACCCACCATCACTCACCAAAAAAGCCGCCAAACGCTTCAAACACAACTTCATTAGGTCACACCCTGAAACTCCCTTTGTTGACAACTACTTCTCACCGGTCAATGGATCCCTGAACACTGATATCATCTTTCACACCACACGCAGAGCTCAATGGAGAAAGGCGTTCCTCATCCTTCTCTCCGTCTCCTCCAGAAAATCAGCTCATAGCCTAACTCTCTCCATCACACCATCCCTAGTCTTTCCAGGCAGAGCCACCATCACTATCTACAATAACGGGATTGTCCTAGCACAAGCTACAGACAGGAACCTGGAACTGCTAGACAACTTGTTCGACACCTTCAAAGAACACCTCTCCAATTCACGGACCAACACTCATATCTCCTCCAGTCCCACCAACCAGGACCTCACAGCTACATACTCCTCAATCAGGGGCACACCTACCACCCCAGACCTCTCATCCCCCACCCACATTCCCACTATCCCAACTCAGCTCTCAAGCATAGACACAGATCGCTCCCCCTCATACACCACTCACACCCCCGCCCCTTCTACCAACTCGCGGACCTCCACACATACCTTCAACACTCCTATCACACCTATAGCGAGCATTAACACCCCGCTCATGGCTAACAGCACAGCTCCCACCCTTAACACACCTAACTTAGTCCAGCACCAGAATAACACGCACTCCGACAAATCCCCCCCTTTATCCCCCCCATTCTCAGTCCCCACTACCCTCTAACCAACTACGCAGAACATACCTCCTCTCTGAATTTAACCCCCACCCCCCTCAACAGGATCATCCCCAATGACGCTTCCCCTCCCACTCTCAGCCCCCACTATCCTCCCTGCACCCCCACCACGGCTATCAGTCTCCCAGACTACACCTTGACCCCCCCGCCTACCACCAACGCCCTCACTCTCACCACCACCGTCCTCCCTACCTCATCCACACCCCTCCCACCCAAAAGCTTTCCCCTCCCTAAATCCATCCCACTCACCAACACATTGCAGACCTGCTCGAACACCAGCCCTCTCCCCCAGCTGCACACGAATTCCCTTGTCAGCCAATCACCGCTGACTGCCACCACCACCCCCACCACCCCCCCCCACGATGGACTACATCTTGGCCACCCTCACACAGATAAAAGAAGACATACACACCATCAAAGAACTACTCTCTACACACCCTATACACCCCTCACCCACCCCAACATTCCCTCCCAACTTGTCCCCTACTCCGCCGGCTGACTCCCTCACTCAACACGCCCCACACCGGGCGTCAATCCCTGCTCATAGGCGCAGCAACTGCCCTCGGCCCCCGCATCACCCTTGCAACGCCCCACGCAACTACACCGCCCCGCCCAACTTGTCCCCCACCCTTCCGACTAACTCTCTCACTCAGCTATCCCCCAATCTGACCTCAATCCCAGGTCGTAATCGCTACAACCGCCCTCGTCGCACGCACAACTCTTCTTCTGACCTCGACACACTCACCCTTCTCCGCTCCTATGACCAAGCCCCCCAAAATAACACAACCACCCCACACCTCAACATTCCCACGATACACTCAAATCCCCTTAGGCCGCCCACACTAAACAGCAGATTCTCCATCCCCAATAACCTGAGAAAAGTCCCTCTCTCTCTAGAACCATCTACCGCCCTCAACACACCCCGTCTCAAATGCACTCTTCTCAACTGCAGATCAGCCAAGAAACATTCCGCCGCCATTGCTGACCTCCTCTTATCGCGGGACCTTGACCTAATCATCTTGACAGAAACCTGGCTAACTGAATCTTCGACACCTATAATGGACATATTGGTTCCTCCCGACTACCACATTATCAGGCTCGACAGAACAGGCAAAATAGGTGGTGGAATCGCATGCATCTACAGGAACAACCTCTCTGTTCAGAAAGTCAACTCCACCTCCCTACCATCCCCAACATCCTGGGAATACATCTGCCTTGACATTATGAGTGAGGGCAAACCGATATGCGCGCTTCACAGCATTTACCACCCACCCAGGGACAACTTCACTTTTTCCCAAGAAATAATGGAGTTGATCTCAACCAATTCCGGACGGCAACTCACCCAAATATACCTTGGTGACTTCAACCTCCACTGGAACGATCGCAACGACGCAGTGGTAAATAGTCTTAAAAATTTCCTTGATGCCCTTAACCTCACCCAAATATGCAACGGCCCAACCCACGAGAAAGGTTCTACCCTCGACCTGATCATCTCCAAAGAGGACTCTATCCAACTCGAGTCCATCCAACCCTGTGACTGGTCAGATCATCATATTGTCACATTTTTTATCAATGAAAAAGTCAAAGTCAACCCGGCTCAACTCTCCAAGCCCAAAGTCTGGAAAAGAGACTCGAAAAAGCTCAACCCAGGCTCTTTGCCCCCGAACAGTTGCAACCTCCTACTGCCACCGACAAGCGCTACAGACGTCCAAACTCTGACTGACCACTATCTCAACGCTATGACATCTATAATTAATGAGGCTGCACCTATGGAGCTGAAAAGAGTCTCTACTAAAATATCCAAACCATGGTACGATGGGAGTCTCAATGAGGATAGACGAGACATGCGAATGGCAGAGCGTACCTGGAGATCAGCCCCCTCTGCAATGCACCTAAAAGAGCTGAAGAAAAAGAGAAACGCCTACTTCAGGAAAATAAAACGCTCAAAATCAGACTTCTTCAGCCTCCAACTCGACCAAGCAAAAAACCGCCCGAGAAAACTATTTGAGCTAATCAAAACACAATCCAAGGAACAACCCCAACCGCTCAACACTAGGTGTGAGGCACCCTCCTGTGAAGACTTCGCTGCTTTCTTCATCCAAAAAACTGACAAAATAAAAAGCGATCTCCTCATTGATGCAAGCCTCTACTCCAAACCCCAACGCCTAGCACCCACTGAACCAAAAAACAATGCTACATGGTCAACCTTCGGCACATACTCGGAAGAAGAAATTGGCAAACTGCTCAGCACCCTGAAACCATCCAATCACCTCACGGACCCCCTCCCTGCCTCCGCAGTAAAATACTTTACCCCTTTGCTTCTCCCTCTCTGGACTAAAATTATCAACAGCTCACTCCAACAAGGAAGCATTCCTGACTCTCTCAAAATTGGACAGGTCACACCTCTACTAAAGAAACCTACAGCCGACCCCTCTGATCTTAACAATTATCGTCCCATCACCAATATTCCTACTCTCGCCAAACTACTGGAAAAATGCGCACAACTACAATTGACTAAACACATTGAGCAATTCGATCTCCTCAACGCCCACCAGTCAGGCTTCCGAGCAGGACACAGCACAGAGACTGCTATGACTCACATAATCGACGACGCACTTCAAATGCTAGACCAAAACGACCCCTGCCTCCTCATCCTTCTAGATCTCTCTTCAGCATTCGACACCGTTAAACATGAGAATCTACTAGAACTACTAAATACAAGAATGGGTTTATCTGGAACTGTTCTCAAGTGGTTCACTTCCTTTCTTCACAACAGGTCGCAGAAATTCAAGAGCAACAACCTGATGTCCTCGCCAATACCTGTGACGCTAGGCGTCCCCCAAGGATCCTCCCTATCCCCAACTTTGTTCAACCTAGTCATGGAACCTCTCACCTCCTTGCTACAAGCATCCAACGTAAACTTTCACATGTACGCCGATGACACTCAGCTATATCTCAAGTTACAATCCCCCAAAGACATCTTACGTCTGAACTCAACGATCAGGAGCACCCAATCTTGGCTGGCTGATAACCACCTCAAACTAAACGCTATGAAGGCTGAGTTCCTTCTGATCTCACCTCCCACGAAAATATCTACCACACAAACATGGCTTAAGCACCTAACAGCACTCAATGTCCAACCGACCATAGTGGATTCTGCAAAATCTTTAGGCATAACACTTGACACCAACCTCAACATGCAGCAACATATCAGCAAGGCAACAAAGGGAGCGAACTTCCAGATCAATACTCTGAGGAAACTTAAACCCTACCTCCCAGCCAAAGACTTCCACACAGCAGTACAATCGCTAGTCATCCCACGTATTGAATACGGCAGCACCGCCCTCTGCGGACTCCCCCTAACTACTACCGCACCACTAAGAGCTTCTTTGAATGCTGCAGCGAGACTCATCACTGGGTCAAAAAAGCACTCCCACATTACCCCTGACTTGAAATCCCTGAACTGGCTGCCTTTTGAAGCCAGAATACAGCTGAAAATCGCCTGCATGACACACAAGGCGGTACACATAAACTCACCCGGCTACCTCGCTCAGAAACTGACAATCTCTGGGGGAACTAGAAACACGAGAGGCACAAACAATCTTCTGCTGAAACCTCGAAGATTCCGGAAGGAAAAAACTTACAAGCGCTCCTTCTCAGGATTGGCGCCTAGGATTTGGAACTCACTCCCTCCCGAAACCAGGCTTATCTCTTCCACTACACTCTTTAAAAAAGAAGTAAAAGCTATCCTCATGGCTAAATACACTTGATCTATCATCTCGAACTCTGTCAACACCTTGCACCGATCTGTTTTGCATGCTTGACTCATTTACTTATTTGTATGAGTTGTTTTATTACTCACGTGATGGCTTGCAGCCACATATTTGTACTATGTGATCTATTGATCTATTGTTTGACTATGTTCCCTCATGTACCCCTCTATGTAAAGCGCTCTGATATCTGTGAAGATCTTGTTCGCGCTATATAAAACTTTGAAAATATAAATAAAAAAATAAATAAATAAATCCTGCGTGGAGATTAGCGGTTATTCCGCCCCAATAGCTAGAATTTAAGAGACTATGTGATGTTCTCAAGCATGCTATGTCAGGATTGTCCCATAGATCTTTTAGCTCTATTGCATAAAGGCCTTCCCTAATAAATAAGAGCCAAGGCTTCTTTCGTGAGCCGGGGAGTCTCAGGATTCCCAGTAGCTCCAATCTTTACTCCGCCAGTTCCAGTGTTACCCAGGGGCGCCACCAAAAAAGTAGTGGCCTGCAGCCAATTTCCTCAGCAATAGATCTCACCCCAAGGTACATGCGCAGCGGAACCACAGGGGAGTTTATCAGTAGTCCGAGTAATTGTCTGAGGAATTTGTTCTCAGTAGTGACTATAAGCCTATGGTTAGAGTGCCCCCTTAATTTTGCCCCTTATAGGGCAGCGCTTCTAGCCTAGGTTTTAAAGAAAGAAACAAAATGTAAAAATTAAATCGTTCTGTAAATGTGAAAGAATTTTAATTTGACGCCTAAAATTCAAGTTAGTATCCTCTAATTGATTCTGTGGAGTAGTCAAACAGAATATAGTATGAATGATGGTGGCTTCATTTTATTTTAAAAGAGCTCTATCTTTGTAATTAAAATGTTGACATTTTTATATTTGTTTGTGAATTAAGTAAAATATTTAATACTTTTTGTATTTGTTTGATGAATGTGTCTTTCCATATTTGTGTGTATTATTCAGATGTTCAAATCATCGAACTTGCCTAGCCGATGTCCAATAATTACTAATTGAGGGTCCCTGATTCCATTAAATATTTATTGGGGGTCCCCGGATTCCAGTAATGATTGTGTAGGTCCACACAATTCAAAAGGTTAGGAATCACTGTCCTAGAATACAAACACCGTATTTACCTTTTATGATGAAAATATATTTGTAGAGCAATTCTGTATCTAACCACTAGAGAGCAGGATGAAACAACGTATAGTCTCCTACACTATCAAGCTGCTAAACCTGTGTTTCTTTTCAGGGTTTCTAATTGCCATTTCAACATAGGCACACACCTTCTCGATTTGTTGAAATGGAAACTGCTTTACTCACTGGGGATTCTTCTGGACGGTCCAGTGCAGACAATTCAACCCACTGGGGTGGCGCCTCTTCCCGATTTTATGTGTCAGCTGAAATTGAAATGGAACTTTGATCACGATTTTCGAGACAAATAAGTAGTGAAGAAAGAGTCTGAGGACGAGCGACTCAACTCATAGATAGATGCCTTTCACTGCTGTCTGGCTCTCAATCGATCTGTCGTGCTTCACTTCCCCCACAGCCCGTGGCAGGCGGCAGCAGATCGGTGCACTATGGCCACTGTGGGAGTAACTCTTCCTCTTCTTACACGGAGAAAACATGTGACTGAATGAACCACACTACCGCCTTCTAATGCTGTTTTCAACTTTCATCCACGCTCCCTTTTAAACACATTCATTTATTCTGCTGCCTGTTGGCATTTTCCACTGCTGGGGATGGAGATGAGTTAGATTTATCCCCTCATTGTGATGATGACAGTCTTTCATGGACTTGCAAGAGGCCAGTGGGCTTGATACTACTGGGGTGGTGTGGTGAGCAAAAAAACGATGGATTTAGGCCCAGATTTTGTTCTGCATTCTGTCCATCAATTGTTGTTTTTGCATTTGTCACCCCGAGTGGGACGGGTATGCTCAGACGTGAGTCCCGTGCTCTCCACGCCACTGGAGTCAAGCTATCCTGGCTGAAGACTGCTGATAGCCAGAAACCGGTCCTAGGATTCTTGATTCCGGTCCAGGGAAGACATGGCTTGGCAGTTCGGGCTGGACTGTTCCCACGAGGCACAGGGTCAAGGCTGATTTGCATATGGCCATGTCTGAACTGGGGTGGTGAGCAAAAAAACGATGGATTTAGGCCCAGATCTCTGTACTGGGGTGAATGTATGACATTGTTCTGCATTCTGTCCATCAACTGTTGTTTTTGCATTTGTCACCCCGAGTGGGACGGGTATGCTCAGACGTGAGTCCCGTGCTCTCCACGCCACTGGAGTCAAGCTATACTGGCTGAAGACAGCTGATAGCCAGAAACCGGTCCTAGGATTCTTGATTCCGGTCCTGGGAAGACATGGCTTGGCAGTTCGGGGTGGACTGTTCCCATGAGGCACAGGGTCAAGGCTGATTTGCATATGGCCATGTCTGAACTGGGGTGGTGTGGTGAGCAAAAAAACGATGGATTTAGGCCGAGATCTCTGTACTGGAGTGAATATATGACATTGTTCTGCATTCTGTCCATCAACTGTTGGTTTTGCATCTGCAAAATGTCCGGCACGACAACAAATATCCTCGCTCTTCTTATAGTTGCTACGAAAATAGCCAGCCTGCAACTACATCTATGCTTCATCGACTTTCGCGTGGCATTCGATAATGTTGAGAGGAGGAAACTTTAAGGGAAGCTGGCACACTGGGGAATCCCTCAGGACATCCTGCTGCTTCTACACTCTGACACCTGGGTCCAGGTGAAACTGGGAGGGGAATTCACCTTTCTAAAAAAGTCTCCACAACCAAAGGCCTGAAGCAGGGTTGCGATCTGGCACCCACTCTGTTGATCCTCTATATTGCCGACCTCCCTTAAACTCCCAATATCAACAATCCATGCACTCAGGCTCGGTGGAAAACCACTGACAAACCTTATGTATGATGATGACGTGGTGCTGCTCAGCCACACATATCGGTCTCCAACATCTGCTCGACGAAATGCAGAAATAAGCCGCAGAGAATAGCCTAAAAATCAACTTCAAGACAACAAGAGCTATGATGATAAACAACAAAAGAAGGCGGCAGAAGAGGTGGCACCTGGGCGGTGTTCTTATTGAATCCACCACTGACTACAAATATCAAGGCGTGGTTATTGATAATGAAGGACCCTTTACGCACCAGAAGGAAGAAATCAGAAGGCGAGGCCTGGTCGTCGCTATAACACTGAAAAATCTGTCTTCAAAACTGATAGGGCCTTCACTATGCCCCCTCCTGAAGGTAGCACAGGGCAACCTACTCCCCACACTAACCTATGGCAGCGAAGCAATGCGGGGAGAGATGCAAACCAACTGGACACCTCCCTGATAATGTCACATAGAACCATGTTCAGCCTCCTAAAATACTCCTCACCAGCTCAGATAAGGTTGGAGTTCGGCTTAGTGAAACAGTCGCTGGCCAGGCATGGTGCCTACATCATTGGCTGGAATAAGTTAAGACTCTCTGCCTCAAACACTTTAAATCAGCTGCTATGGCAAGAACTCTAGAATTGTGACATTTCCCCGGGCAGACGTTACTTACAAGAATCTCTTTATATCACAAAGCTCACCATCCTCTGGAACACTCAGTTACAACACACAACCTTCAAAAAATTGGAATGGAAGACAGTAAAACAACTCTCACTGCTGGAAGACAAGGCCGTATTTTCAGCCAGATCCCATGCCTGGATGACCCTGAACTCTTACAAAACATCTGCACCTCAAAAATATTTTAATCGGGTTTTCCCTAAAACTCTTAAAATAAAGTTCTTAAAGCACCGCCTGGGCATTCTACCGTGCGCCGACCATCTTCCACTATGGCAGAGGGCATGCTCACCAAGCAGCTGCAGTCTGTGCGACACAGGTCCAGGAGCCATTTTGCACTTAATCTGCACATGTACGGCGTTGGAGCAAGAGAGGATACAGCTGCTAAAGATCCCTCTCAAGCAGTCAGGGATACGCACCAGGCGACAAGCGGTGTTTGCATGGTTCGACTAAGGGGCCACACAACTGAACTGGAGAATGTTCAAATTCCTAGAACTGGCGGAACAGAAAAATGTAATTCAACACCGGAGCGAACAAACCACTCCATCATTAGGCAGGGCATTGAAGAATCTGATATGTCAATTGGAAGCAGCTTCCTAAAACTCAATTTTAACAAAAAGAAATAGCCCGCCAATGATGGGAAACGCCGTCCTGCCGCCTAGTTATCAGGAACCTTCTCCTGATATGTACGCACTTTCCGCACTCCGCGCTCTGGCTGTCTGGCACTATTGTCTCATACAACAGATGCACATACCAGAACACACTAACCATTATCAACACAGCTATGCAGTACTGCAGGGCATACTCTTTACGGCTCCATTTTTATTGTCACATTTTAAAGGCACTTATCTAATGGTTTTATCAGCCTTTTTGTATATCTGCATGTAGGCACCGCACAGCACTTTCTATCATGTGTATCAATGTTTTTACTGACAGCACAAAACTGTGCAATGGTTTTTAGTAACTATGCATAATAAAAATAAACTTGAAGCTTGAATAACATACAGTTATTTAGTTTAAACTTTGATACACTGTTACTTCGGTCTACATTTTATAGTCCCAATTAAATGTCCAATTCATCCATGTTTGGACTGGAACTTAGCTAGGTAGGGTGTAATGGAGTGTTGTACAAAGTACACGTGACAGGATGATAAATTATATCTGAATTGGGATGGCTGTTCTGTATTAGTAATATCGCTGCCTGGGAAGGAGTAAACTTCTTTATCCCTGGTGGGACACTCCTTTGTAGGTTACTCTATTTCTCAATTATGATTTGTCTGGAGCATTGTGTGTTCACTTAAATCTTGTCCTTCCGTGAAGATGTGCCCCATCTCTTTATACAGTGCACTGAAACCCAATGGGTGAGGATTCTTGCCTAACCAAACCGCAAAAGTATATGAAATTTGTTGTAAAGTGCCAGGGTCAGCCCCACTTTTTGCCATGTATTTGATGTGATTTTGACTGAGAGTGTTCTGGGTTCCTGCCAGGTCCAGGTCCCCAGTGCCAGATCTCTTTCCCAAACTATATAATTGTTTCCCTAATTGTCAATACCTTTACGACTCCCCGTATGCCCCTAGTAAATGGTACCCCTGGTACCTAGGGCAAGAGGCTAAAGAGGGCCCTTGATGGCTGCAGCACGGATTGTGCCACCCTTAGGGGCCCCTCGCCAAACACATACAGACTGCCACTGCAGTCTGCATGCCTTGGTGCAGACAAAAGTGAAAACAAGACATGGCACACCTCCCTGTGTGCCATTACCACAAACACTGCATAAAGTATAGGTAATCAGGATACTCCGATCCGGATCCCCCTCCCTAGCAGCCACCTGACTCAACTGCTGGACAAACAAGCATTTACAATGCAACGGTTTCGCCTTTGGAAAAGTTAGAGCTATTGGCATTGTAAATGACAAAATTTGTTTTTATGTGTTGGTTTTGAAAACAAATAAATAAATGGCATTGTCATTTAAATTGCCAATAGCTTAATCTCTCGTAAATGTGAGACCTATTGTACCCTACGGACGAGCTCAGCAGACAGCAATTACTACCACATACACACACCCAGAGCCAGCCACACACACCCAGAGCCAGCCACACACACCCAGAGCCAGCCACACACACACCCAGAGCCCCCCACACACACACCCAGAGCCCCACACACACACACACACACCCAGAGCCCCACACACACACACACACCCAGAGCCCCACACACACACACACATCCAGAGCCCCCCACACACACACACACCCACTGGAGCAGTCACACACACCCACTGGAGCAGTCACACACACCCACTGGAGCAGTCACACACACCCACTGGAGCAGTCACACACACCCACTGGAGCAGTCACACACACCCACTGGAGCAGTCACACACACACTCTGGAGCAGTCACACACACACTCTGGAGCAGTCACACACACACTCTGGAGCAGTCACACACACACTCTGGAGCAGTCACACACACACTCTGGAGCAGTCACACACACACTCTGGAGCAGTCACACACACACTCTGGAGCAGTCACACACACACTGACGCTCTCAGTAGCGGTCGCTCCCCAACCTCCCTGCTCTAATCCTGGCATCGTTTGGCTCCCTGATTCACTCCTGATATCGTTAGGCTGCGTGCATTGCCCTCATCAGATAAGTATTGTTGGGCTGATTGCTGTGTACAATCGCGCTATTTTGCGATAAGCCCTGCCAAATTGATTTAATATTCATATTCTCTGCGCTCGCTGTGTTGCTCTTAGCCATACGTTTGTGCTCTGAATACTTCTAGCGCTTTACTGAATTGTGCTTTGGATATTTGTAGCGCTTTGTAGAATAATTGTACACACACTGGAGCAGTCACACGCACACACTGGAGCAGTCACACGCACACACTGGAGCAGTCACACGCACACACTCTGGAGCAGTCACACGCACACACTCTGGAGCAGTCACACGCACACACTCTGGAGCAGTCACATGCACACACACTGGAGCAGTCACACGCACACACACTGGAGCAGTCACACGCACACACACTGGAGCAGTCACATACACACACACACACACACTGGAGCAGTCACATACACACACACACACACTGGAGCAGTCACATACACACACACACACTGGAGCAGTCACATACACACACACACACTGGAGCAGGCACATACACACACACACACTGGAGCAGTAACATACACACATACACACACACAGCTTGGAGCAGTCACACACACACACTGGAGCAGTTGTGTGGCCCCCAGAGCTCTCATTGGGTGCACTGTCTCCTTCTCTTGAGTTTCCCTGCAGCCATGGGTGCTTCAGACCCTAGTGTGTGGCTCAGTGGCTCCCACAATGCATTTAGGTTGCTTTTTATCCCCTAACACGGCCTGCAAAACTTACGTCTCCTCCTTCCCCGCCCGAGGCCCTCTGTACCTGCCCGCCCCATTCCGAGTGCTCCGTCTGCGCTCCGACTCGAGCCCGAGGCTTCGACAGGCCTAGGTGGCGTTCTATCACACAGAGGCGAGTCCGGTCGTGGGAACAGTGCACAATCCAGTGCACAGCGTGCAGGGATGCCGCCACATCACCCCAGTTCCGCCACCCCTCCTCAGAGCCAGCGCATTACCTGTTGTTGTGTTCATTCTTCCCTCGGGTGTCGGCGGGTGGCTCTGACTCAGTCGACCCCTTGCAGCGGGCCGCTCACGTCTCCTGTTCACGCGCCCGCCCCTTCGGCCACCGGGGCGCTTCTGTGCCTCAAGCCTCCGCCAGCAGCCCCCAGGCCCGCACCACCCAGGCCCTGGAAAGCGTGGAGAAGCTCAGGGACCGGCCATTCAATTCCTGCAATAGAGCAAGAAGGCAAGAGGGGGAGAAGGCGGGTGAGGGGGCGTGCACGCATTACACGGCGCAGCCTCCCCGCGGCCCGGGGGTGGGAGGCAGATTTAACCCTCTGCGCACCGACAGCTCCGTGCAACTGGTGAAATTGTTTTCTTCACAGCGCCTGAGCGGGGGAGCGGTGGTAGTAACACCAGTGGCGGCTGGTGGATTTTGAAAGTGGTGGGGTGAAAAATGTTGTACCTTAATGTAATAAGCGAGCAAGCGAAGCGAGCATGCCGAACTGAAAAAGGAGGGTGTGGGGGGAAATTTTGAGAAAAAATTGATTCAAATGGTGGGTTTTACACCACATATTTACTGCAAATTGTTGAAAAAAGGGGGATTCAAATATAGCATTTTTAAAGCACAACTGTGAAGAAAACATTACAATCAAATCAAAAATAGTGAGACAAACATAAAATGCTGCTCTGCAGGTCTGTTTTTTTAGTGTACTCATGTGCTTCCTTAGGCTCTGTACTGGGAACAGATAGGAAAAGGAAAACTGAACATACTTTAGAATGTAAATAGGATGCTGTAAATATGTGCGGTACATCCTTTATTACAAGAAACGTCTATATAGATGATTGTTTCACATAATATATTTTACTTTGGGAGGCACACAGGGCTGTCTTCATAGATGAATTTTATGATCTTTTCATCCATCCAATACATGCACACCACCCTTATAACAGACTTCACCTCGATGACAGTTCTAGCTAAAAAAAAAAAAAGCACCCACGTCAACCGTATCAGTACAATGTGTTTAATTGCTCAAATGCGGTTGGTGTTAAACTATATTTCGTAATCACTGCAATTCGACCTCAGCCTAACACTTCCCCACAGTTCTCTCACCCGTCCTCTGTATTCAGAGACCCTAAAACAGAAAATTACGGGTCAAGCTAAAAAGTAACAGAAGGGCAGTGTGTCGGCCTGAAGGACGCCAAGTGCAGCACTGTACCTGGCGCAAGCAGCCTTATATATTGCAACATACAATGCACAGATGTATTAAATGTGTTAAATGAATCCGAGCAGCAGGGGGCCTGTCAGACCCAAAACCTCGGGTGACACACATTTTAACATTGGAGCTCCCCCAAACATGAGCCAGAGGCTTGTCAGACCCCAAACCTTGGGTGACACACATTTCAACATTGGTGCCCCCCTAAACCTCTGTGGCCTCTGAAGAAGTCACTTAATAAAAGCAGTACATTATTATATAATCATACACTCGTTTCGAATTTGCGTACTCTCTCTGCATGCAGCAGGATTTGGCGCATATTAATATTTGAATAATGTTTATGCCTAAATAAAATACCTCGCTGCGTGGGAAAAGTAGAAATTAATGACCGTTTGACGTTCTTAGCAGACCTGGCTGTGTCTCAATACGGTTTTCTAAAGCATGATTTGTCTTGCACTCGGGTACAGAGGCGCTTCCTAAAGGCATCGACCCACACACATACACACACGCAGAAGAGAGTGCAGGAGAGACAGCTTCAGACGACAGAGCAACAGGAAACTTTTCAAGGACCAGGAAACTTTTCAAGGACCGTGGGAGGGAGCATTTATTAAGGAGAAAGGGAGAGGGCATGGGGTTAAACTGCAGGGGAGAGTTCTCTAAGAAAAACCAGCGGGACCCTACAGGGAGCAGTGGGCAGTTCACCAGAAAACACCACAAGAATAGTGGATGAAGCCTAGAGGGAGGAGAAGAAAGGAGGGCTCAGGGAAAAATCACCAGGAAACACAACAGGCAATATGGGGGATTTGAGAGCGAGGAGCAGGCACGAGTCAACAGGGGAGATCACTAAGAAAAGAGACAGGAACAAGGAGAATAACGGAAGGGAGTGACGGGCAAGAGTGCAGAAGACTGTTCTACCATAGCTGCCACATGAGCGCTGGGGGAATCTGAAGAGAAATTACACCGCGGTTTTTAGAATAACCAGCCTTTGCACATATTGGCACAGTTCAGCAATCACAGCAAGCCTGTCTAATTGCAAGCAGTGCAGGGCCAACCTGCAACAGTTTAGAACTAAATAACTAAGCTGTCTTTAATCAGCGGCTGAGGTCAATTTAAGCTAGAGGAAAAAAGGCAGGTTCTCAATGAAAACTGGAGTCTGCTGTCAAACTGCCGGTATGTTATGGAAAAGAATATAATACAATTATACAAAGTACGTAGCTTTCTTTCCCCCGTAGACAACTGTTGAAAATGCCAATAAACTGAAGCACTGTTAGGAAAGGGAAATCGGGACGCGAAATGTGCTGCCTCGGATAAGAAATACAGGAGCTGAGAAAGGCAGACGACATAAACAGTCACAGCTTGCAATACTCGCGGGGGAGGGGTTGGGGGGGATTTGGTGGGGAAGCGCTGGAATGAGAGGCCGGGGGCATTAAAAAGAAAAGTTTAAAAAAAAAAGAAAACTTACCTGACTGCCGACTTGGGTCCGACCGCGCCGCATCTGCTGTCCCCTCCTGGGACAGGGTCCGCGTTGGCGCCTTCCGTTTAGTGGCTGGTGACAACAGCAACCCCTCTTCGCCAATCCAGAAGCGGCGCCTTCTCCTGAGCAGAGGGGAGAGCAGTGAGGGCGTGTACCCTTCAGAGTCTCTCTCTTGCCTGTTTTCGCTGATGGGCACAGCTGACTCGAGTTGCACGAACGGGAGGGGGCGGGAGAGAACACGGACGGCGGGAGAGGACACGGACGACGGGAGGGGGGCGGGAGAGGACACGGACGGCGGGAAAGGGGAGGGAACAGGAAAAAACGTAACTCCGCCCTGGGAAAAAATCTCGGGAACGCCCCCGAATCTGGTCCGGCCTTGACGGACAGATCCGGCACTCAATGGCTAGCCTCCATTTATGGAGCTAGCCAATGAGAGCCGGGGGACGTTCCCGAAGTGCTTATTGTCGACATAGGATTTCACCTGCGCTGAAAGGCTGCGCAGCAGCCTTCGGCAGGCGAAACCCAAAAACCGAGGTCGCTCCTTCTGCTACCTGGCAGCCAGGCCTGGAACAATCTCCCCCTGCACCTCAAAGCCTCACCATTGCTCCAGCAGTTTAGGAAGGACCTCAAGACCTGGATGTTCAACCAATAGGAAAATAGACAGCATGATTCCCTCAGTGCCTAGAGACACAACCGCTCTCTACAAATCTGATTGATTGATTGGTAAGTCACCCCTACAGCAAGAAGTCTGTAGCCTGCTACTTGGATGCAGTGCATGGTACGTAGTATGGAAATGGTGCACAGTTGTTTGCAGCACACGTTTAAACAGATGCGCAAGGCGAAAACTGGAACAGTGCGTGCTATTGCAATGAATACTACCCCCAGGGAACCCGCAAACTGGTGATGCCCTGTGGTCACCACATTGAGTGAAATAGGGAGCGGCTGCTTCAAAGCTGCTCAGTGTTTCACAGTGCAGGTGGCAACCTGCCTGCACTTTAAAGATCCCCCTGCAGGCGGATGCAGTGAGTGTCTGCACCCGCCTGCAGGGGGGTGTCGGGAGGGTCGATGGCACCCAGTCCTCCCCAGCTACGTCCTCCCCACCCTCCCATACCGAGGACAACCTTCAGGAGGAGCACTGGACAGTGCGTCACCTTCTTATGGGGCACAGTGAGTGTGCCTTCTAAGTGCCTGTTTTCATCTGCGTCCACGTCTATAATACAGTACAGAGGCACAGTGATTCCATCATTTCCATGGGTCCACACCCCTATGCAAATGAGAGAATGCCTTCATTTGATGGCGCCGGCGCTACATGCTGCCAGTGCTATTAGTATTACAGATGGTGCCGCACAAGGGTCTTGGGCTCCTTCCGTAATACCATATTGCCCCCGGGACACAGTGTATAATAGGGTCCCATATGTTTGTGGAGCATTACTGTCCTGATCCAGACTAAATTCACAGGTGTGCCATGGTGTAAAAAGGATGATGTTCAAGATTACTTTCTAGCCCATATCACTTGCAAAGGAGTGTTATTTTCTTTTCTGTGGAAATTTAGTAAATCCATTGCAGATTGATACTGCAAAATGGAAAAAAATGTGTGAACTGCACATGTTATAGCACTGATAGAACTGTAAGCGGGTTATTGTGTGTAGGTTAAGCTGTTGTACACAAAGGTTTTTCTTGTTCAGTGTCTCCTACTCTGACAGTTGAGTACTGAGGTTCTCTACATGCCACAGACATTTACTCATCAACTCTCCCTTAATACACATCAACACTGGTATTGGTTTTGTTCTGTGTCCTGTTCTCCAGTCGTGCAATGCTAGAGATTACATCTCCCACTGTTAATGAGACTAAAAGCACCAGAGATACTTCTGAACGTCTTCATTATCTAAGCATCTACATTATCGCTGTAACTTTAAATTTATGGAATTAAAAGTGGGTTGGTGAGTGTTAGTAATCCTAAACTCATTCCACTTTCTTTGTGTTTAAGTCTGCAAGTTTCATACGCTGATAATGGTTTTCCAGTTCAACTGATTGACAAGAGAAGTAGTATAGTTGGCATGAAAATACACTTTTTAAGTTCATAATCCACTCGTTTTGTTTTTCAGGTGAGATTGTCAAGGTCAACATGTGGAGAATGCTTTTGTGTGAGGCGACAGCTGCTGTTATGGAGAAGGGCTTCAGTATTCTTGGGATTAAACCTGTCCAGAGGATGTAATTTTTCTGAATATGGCAATTTTTTCTATTATTGAACGATGACAGCTCAAGGTTGATTTTTATTTTTCTAATTACCTGTGTCTCCCATGCAAAGAGAATGAACCAATAAAGACGTTTCTGAAATCACTTGGTTTCTGCGCTCTGTGTAAACCTTATGAACTCACAGTGAAAGGTACAGTCTTCTCACCATTACAAGAGCAGAAGAGAAACGGTTGTGTTCACTTTTTATATTATACGGCCAGTGACACAGAAGAACAGATGACGTGGACTTTGTGGTAAAGTCACAATTTTCCCAGATGTGGCTTTTTGGTCCCATTCGTTGCACTTTCTCTTTGGGTCGTCCTTACATGATTCACGGTTTGAGTCATTGGGAAATAGTTTGGAAGCAGCACAATATGACAAGGTTGGGACAATATACGAACTTTGTTTTCTTTCTCATCGGCAGACAATATTTAACCAGAAACTTTATTGCACAGCTTTTAATGCATTTTAGTGGGGATAGTGAATCTTACATGTCTGTAGCACAATGTCGATCCCTTACATATCTTTTCTGAATTGCTATCTTTGTACCTATCAGTATTTAACTATAACTTGGCAAATTATTTCCTCAATTAGGGAAAATACATGCATGCTTCAAATGTACAGTTGCCTATCCAAAGGAACAACTTGCCTCTTCTCTGCACATATGTTGTCTCCTTTTTCTGAGATAATAGACTCCTAATTAATTAAACGTTAACATAACATACCTTTCCATATTGTAAACTGGTTCCTCACTACACAGACATCTGACACAAGATGGTGCAACATATATTTCTGTTTTAACTTATGTTTTATTTTCCTGAGGAAGTCTCTCCAGGCTCACGCTCTGGAACAAAAATATTCTGAGTTCTTGAGCACCTTTATCTGTGTAAATGTCATTTTAAGAAATCTGTTTGTGTAGCAAAATACTTTTTACAACTGTGAAGCCACAATTATGAAGCTGCAGTCTTTTTGTTAAATACTACTAGAAGCTTATTGCGACCCATTTTTACCCGATTGGGATTTTTTTCTTTTCTTTGAAAGTGTTTTTACACAATACACATCCCCTATCTAGATGAATGACTGCAGTTACATGCTGAATTGTTATTTATGAAAAACTAAATTATGGAAACTCTTTAGTGAACAGTTTGCACATTAGTGCTTCTTTTAATTAAACACCGGTTTCTCACACTAGCCTCTTATTAGTTTACTCCCCCAGTAACTACACCTTTCATGGCGTGGGTTTTCTATGAATCTAAAAGGGTTCACAACCATTAAAGCGGTTAGTAGCAGTTTTTCTGTCCTTGCTCAGTGTTTTTAGGTCTCGCCTGCGCAGAGCGCAAGTGCTGCTTAGGAGGGACCTCTTGAAATCGCTCCGGGCTTTTGTGGAAACTTGTGCATGTTCTGCACTGTTTCCAATGGGCCCTCGTGCATGTGCGGTGTTTGCCTTCCGGGAGCGAGCAGCGGCGCCATCTGTTTGCAATTATGGCACCCACCGCTGCTCGCTCCTGTAAGGTAAACGCTGTAGATGGACGCGCTTGTTTTCTTTTGCCGTCTTCACTGGTGAGCACCTGCGGCTCCCCCTGGCAGGGAAGCTTTGCACCTGTATCCAGGGAGCAGTTGTCACTGAGGTGCCCTCTCAGCAGGCACTCGAGCTGGAGACTCAGACTCACACCCACCCTTGTCAGTCTCCCTTTACCTTACTTCTGACACGGCCCTCATCTTCTTTTTGTCAGTTCCTTCCTCTTCTCTTTATTCCTTCCCTCTTTCTACCTCTCTGCCCTTTTTTCCTGTCACCTCCTTCCTCTGTCACTCCACCGAAGCTTCCCCTTGTGCCACCCACCTCTGCTGCGTTACACTCTCTTCTTAGCCTTGTCACTGTTTACCGAGTCACTTCCCACCTCCAATGCCAGGCTATCTCTCCAGTACTCCTTGTCACACACTCTCCTCCCCACCTGTCACAAGCATCCTCATTCGTTTTCTATACCCTCTGTCTCTTTCTCCTCAGTCACTGCCTCTCTCCCGCCTTTGTCAGATTCCCACTCCAGTCTGCCCTCCCCTCTTTTTCTCTCTCTCTCTCTCTCTCTCTCTCTCTCTCTCTCGCTCTCTCGCTCTCTCCTTCTCAGTTTCTTATCTTTCTCTATCACTCTCTTTCTTCTTTACTGCTGCCCTTTCTCTCCAATAGTCCTTACCGCCTCTCACCCCTTTCCACATTCTCCCCTGTAACAGGCTCCCTTTCCTCTGGTAACCTGCCTGTCCCCTTCCCTCACCGACGCTCCCTCTGCCAGACTCCCCCCACCCTCTCTCTGTCCGCCTGTCCCCGCCTCCCCTGGCCCCCTCTCTCCAGTGACAGCGGCCTGACTGTCCCCCTCGCCTCCAGAACAACCCCCCGCAGCAGGTGTGCCCTTCGCTTCTGTGCGTCCACGGGCAGCAGAGAAGCGCTCGCGTGTGAAGAGAGGGAAAACAACACCGGCCAAGGCGTTCTTTCGACCTTCTGACTTTGATTTGACTATGACCACTATCACATGCTCCAGCTTAGCATTCAGCAATTGACAACCCCCTTCATCTCTCAACCAAGGGGAGCTGCCCATGCCCCCCACTTAATGCGCCATCACCCGCATTCCAGTTCATTCCTCCTGCGCATTAGTTTTAGCACTTCGCATGCAGTCAAGAAAGGAAGTTCCTTATCGAGTTATAACTCAGAAATTAAAGATTTACTCTGCATGCCTAGTTGTAACTTTGATAAACAATTCACCATTTTCCCCATAATTATCCCATACCAGCCTCTCAAAACCAGGACCATTCTCTGAGCTCGGAAGGTTGCCTTTCTTTAAGCGTGCAAAATTGTCCTTAGCATAACCGAACAAACAGCGCTGTTATCACACGGTTAATTATTCGTGGAGCGGCCTGCCTCCGGGCCGAAGCTGCCATGGCATGGTTGGCATTCCTGCTCTGCTACAGGCCCGCCTTTCATCCATGACTGCTTGCCTTTGCGGTCGACCGGCACATGCGCTAACCCAGGCGATGCAGGTCGAGCTGCTGGAAAAGCCTGCTTCTCTTTCCATCATAAAAGGTGCAGTTTTCATGGCACAAATATTCCTTGTGCCACATTGTGAGAAGGGGTGTTAAATGGATGTGAACCATTGCAAACACCCAGTGATAAAAGTGGGCGGGATCGGAAGGGTACGGCGTTCCCCAACTTTTTAAATTTAACACAGACCGTTCCCCTACTTCTTTACTTTAGACATGCGTCCCAAGACAGCAGGAATAGTCCGAATTTAAAAAATATTGCGTTATCGTCCAGCCCTGTGTTTTTCACATTAAGAAAGGTGTCTGTGGGGGACGTGATCGAGCCGAGCAGCAAGATGTCCACTCAGTGAGGTGGCTCTGCTGGCAAAGCGCATAATCCGATTACCGTTTGAGGCTTGGCGAACATACGGGGGCACACAGGCAGAGAAAGTGTGTGACATACCCGGCGCCGTAATTCGCGAGGTTCCAGGCAATGAAAACACGCTACGAACTGCAGAACCAGTGAGTTGAAAGCGCGGCCTAGATCGGGCCGAGACACAGCAGCGGAGGCGAGAAGCAGGATGCATATGCGGTGATTCGTAGCAAGATCCCTGGAGCCGGAGAGAAACTACCGCCCTGGGCGCCCGAAGCTGGGGGGCCGGGTGGGCATTGTGTGGGCAGAATAAGAAGGCTGCCTGGGGCAAAGGACACAAAAACTGCGGGCGACCATGAAACAAAATGGCAGCCCACTAACTTCTGTGATCCCCGGGGAGTGCAGCGGAGACGAGAGGGCGAGTGTAGGCACCACAAACAGTGCAACTCACTGGACGCCCCCCCACCCGTAGACGGAGCGCAGGGTATGCGACGAGCCAGCGCAAGCACCGCAGTACCCGTCAGCGCAGAGCAGCTTACCAAAAGACTCGGCGGGAGACAGCTGACCCTGGGCCAACAGGGAGCCCCCGTGAGCAACCGAACGGGAGGTGTCATAAAAGTGAGGGCACTCAATGTCAATACTGCCCCACAGGGCCTGATATCCAGCAGCTCCTGGCCAAGAGACCAAGCGATCGAGCCGTGGTGCCAGGAAAGGTTTGGCTGAGGGGAGGGTTGCTGGTAGAAAGCAGGCGGACGCCGCGATGAGTGCTCCCGGGACCGGTGCGGATTTGCCGCCACTCGGGCAGTAAAGATCCTGGCGCTAGGACGCAAGGGTAACAAAGGTGCGCCAGGAGGATAGCAAAGAACGGACTCTTGATGCGGTACCCTTGAGACTCCCCGCGCATGATTGGGTGGCGGACTACGGCCTACTAGCAGCGGTGGCCCCTGCAAGTGTGACGGTCGTCCAGAGACGTGGACGGACGACACAGCTGGCGATCCTGCCCGCATCAGATGAATAACAGGTCATTGGGTGAACTGTGAATGTGAAGTGCCAGATCAGAGTGCAAAAGGTGCGCCGCCTACCTGGGACCCGGCGTGCTGCGAGAGGCTTCCCAACAGTAGTGAGCCCAAGGGTGAAGCGCTCCAGGAGCGGCCAACCAGCGAAGACACAGCGACAAAGACACCACGGGGAGGGCTGAACATCAAGCAACCCCCTTGCACGAGGCAGTAAGGGTGTCGAGTGGCTGTGGGACGGCCTTAAGACTTGATTGCCCAATGTACAAGAACACGGTGCCCATGGGGGAACGAACAACTATAACTGTGGCCTAGGAGCAGCGACGGCCCCGGTGAGTGAAGCGTGGAAGAGAGGGGGCGAGCGTGAGGGTGCCACAGGCTGCAAACTCCGACGCTACAGAGGGAAACATATAGACTGCTCCCCTGAAGAAAGATGGCGTGTCGTGGGAGCGCAGGGCCACGCGGTCTACACAGGGCCTGCCAGTGACCGAGTAAAGCAGCAAAGCATGCCCGAGCTCCGGCGCACGGCACATCAGCAGAACAACCCACTGACAGGCCGAAGGGAGACACACGCATGTGAGTGGATGGCCGAAGTCACAAGAGCGAAACACGACACAACAGGAGTCGGCACGCAGAGATCTCACAGGCCCAGAACCGCAACGGAGCAACCATCGCGGAAAGGGAAAGATAGGCAGATAGCGTATCAAATTAACTATAGCGTCAGACAACACCAAAACTGGAGCACCATAGGGAACACTGTGATCCCCTTGCCCCACGTGTATTCGACCAAACGTGCCGCAGAAGCAGTAACAGTCAAGTGTGTACACAGTGAAGAAGCAACGCTGGTGGGGGAAAAAACATACATGGGGTAGACTGACAACAAGCAGGCCAAGATCTCCTTCGAAAAAAGAACAACATGTCTGCAAGACCCCACCATCGCCCCGATCACTATGGTCCCTGAGACGCAAATGGACTCAGACCAAGACGACAACATCAGAGCAGTGATGCAGAAGGTGAAGGGCAGCCTTAGAGCAGTCGACACGAAACTGGATAATATGGCGTCACGAATGGACCAAATGTCCCAAAGAATAGACAAACATGACACACTGGAACAGAGGATGTCAGACTCGGAGGATGGGCATGAAACATCGCAGAGCAACATGCTACAAATGGAGAGCGTGCTAGAGGTAATGAGGGCCCGGAATGAAGACCTGGAAGGGAGGTCCAGAAGGAACAGCGTTCGTATCACAGGGTACCGGAATCCACCTATATTCAAAACATGGAATGGTACGAGAAAGAAATGCTCCGAGATCTGTGTGCAGAGGAACTTACCCCGATGTTCCTGGTAGAACGTGCCCACCGCACCCTGGGTCCCAGGCCATCTCTGTGAGCTCCGCCGAGACCAATCCTAGCTCGCCTACTTAACTACAGAGACAGAGACACTGTATTGAGAGTGGCAAGGGAAAAAAGCAACACCCAATATCAAAGGAACAAAATAGCGCTGTACCCAGACTTCACTCAAGCCGTACAGTCGGCAAGAAGGGAATTTATACCGGCCTAAAATCTACTTCAACAAGCTGGCACGAAGTATGCAATGTTGTATCCGACCAAGCTGCGGTTCCACACCGGGGGAAAACCCCTGCTTTTCACAGAAGCCAGTGCTGCCCCGAAGTACGCCAAACAGAACACGAGGAAGCACTGCAACCATGACGGAGAGCCTTCACCTGCCTCCAGAAACCAGATGAGTGACAATGATTGATTGTGAGAGACATGGGGGTCACACACTCTGTACTCCCAGGGACACTACCTGTTGCTCTATCCTTGAGCCAGAGCCGCCCATACACGCTCTGCCACCCTGTCTAACTGTGACAGGGCAGTAAGCAGGTGACCCCAGCCCCTCTGGGATGATTCCCCATTACACTGTTAAATGGGTAACACGCAAGGGATGTTGTTCTACAAGGGATTTACAACCTGATTTGGGGGTTGGTGTTGGTGTGGATGGAGGGAGGGAGGGGAAGGTTGATGTTTGTTGTTGTTGGTCACAATGCAACTCAGCCATCAGACTTTGTTATCCCAATTGCAGACAGACACACCCAGCTAGACAACAGATCAGGTACACACGAAAGACACGACAGTGGTCAAGTCTGTGACACAGGTTTCAACAGAGAGGCCGGGCGAACAGGGACATACAACAGACACGCTTTAGATAATAAAGAAGCCGAATGTCTAAACTTACCTGCCTCACCTGGAACGTGCGAGGTCTGAACGACCACCGTAAGTCCCGGCTTATACAATCTTATTTGAACAGACACGGGGTAGATATCTGTCTCCCACAAGTGACTCACCTCCGGGAGACGGCCGGCACTAGATTGTCCGCCGCCCGATGGAGCGAGATCCACACTGCAAACTACTCAAATTACTCCTGCGGGTTGGCGATTCTTGTTCGGAAAGCGGTGCCCTGGCAAACGCAACAGTCAATACAAGAACCAGAGGGTCGGTATCTCCTCCTAAAGGGAACACTATTTCATTGGCTCCTAATTGTAGTCAACGTCTATGGCCCTAACATAGATGATCCTACATTTTTTCACCACCTCTGGCACCTGATCCAATCGATGGGAGACGCTGCAATATTTTGGGATGGAGATTTCAATATCGCGTTAATGCCACACATGGTTAGGGAGGGAACATCCTGGGCCCATCACCCACAAGCGACAGCAGCATTGCATAGTATAATACAAGACGACAGCCTCGCTGACCCCTGGCGCACACTCCACCCCGCAGCACGTGAGGAACTTGCATTACACATCACTGCCAAGCATGGTCCAGAATCGACTTCTGGCTCTGACCAAAGACATACAGGTCTGGGTGCAGGTCGTCACCCACCAGGCACGGACACTGTTGGACCACGCTCCGGTGGCCTTTGCCCTATCGATCCCACAACCTTATCAACAGCCATTCTCATGGCGCCTCCCCCCAAACGCCTTACTAGATGCAGCTTTTTGCGAAAGCCTCCATACAACCATCCATGAGTATTTTGTACACAACACTGGGTCAGTGTCAACAGAGGGCATACTGTGGGAGGCGTTTAAAGTGGTAATTCGAGGGCATTGCATAGCAGGCCAGTCTGAGGTACTACATGATATACGGGGCAGTCTGAGCAGATAGAAAAAGAAAGACACGGTCTAGAGTCACAACACTGCATGACATCATCACTCTCCATTTTGGTGAATATACGCACTACGCTCACGTCATATCAGGAAGAAGCTGAGCGAGAAACCAAATTCTTGCATAAACATGCCACTGCACGCAGATACGGAGAGGGGGCAGACTGGGTAAAACGCTGGCCAGTCTCCTGCGAAAGCCTAAAGTCACAGAACTGACCACTACAGACGGCGGAATAGTACACTCTCCACCAGAAATACTGTCCGCAATGCACAGCTTCTATGCACAAATATACAAGTCCACTTCCGGCCCGGCCGAGGAACTATTGTGTGAATACTTTGACTCTATTGAGCTAATATGGTTTCACAGAGCCCACCGTGAATACATGAAGGCGCCCTTCTCAATGGAAGATGTCAAACAGATCATAGGTGGTCTCTCAGCTGATAAAGCCCCTGGAGCGGACGGGCTGACGGCTAAATGTTATAAATAGTATGCCGATATTCTGGCACTACAACTCCTGGCAGTATATCAAGAGGCAATGGAGGTGTGCCATTTATCCACCTCAATGCGAGAAGCCATTATCATAACCGTTTTAAAACCAGATAAGGACCCCTCAAACTGCGACTCTTACCGTCCACTTTCGCTAATCAATAGAGGCTCAAAAATCTTCGCCAAACTTCTGGCTATCCGAATGCAACCACTGCTCCCTCTGATAATACACCCGGACCAATCTGGTTTTATACTGGGCAGGTCCATGTCCCACAATCTCCGAACGTTGTTTGCCCTAATGCATTATCTCGCACCGCATGTCCCGGCAATCGTGGCCTTGCTGGATGCCACTGAGGCATTCGATTCCTTGGAATGGGGCTTCCTTTTCCCGCTGCTCCAATGAATAGGCTTCAGCCCCATCTTCATCCAACAGATAAAACTGCTCTACACTATGCCCACGGCATGATTGAGGGTGAATGGCCTGGTCTCTGAACCCATTGATATCACTAGGGGAACAAGGCAGGGATGCCCCTTGTCGCCCTTACTTTTCGCCATAGCAACTGAACCGCTTGCTGCTTGAATCAGACAATACCACACGCACCGCAGTATTGGGTTCACTACAAGAGGTTTGACAATATCACTATATGCAGATGACATCACGCTATACATGACTGACCCTAAAGACAACCTAGCACCCATGACGAGAGAACTGATTCGATATGGGGAACTCTCAGAAATGCGAATAAACTGGATTAAATCTGTTATCATCCCCCTGACATCCGGCGCTCGGCCTTTTGAAACTGAGTACCCAATTACATGGGCGACAGGGCCAACACGCTATTTGGGGATATGGATAAGTAACGACCTTAACGAACTATGGACCGAAAATTACGGCAAAGTGGTTGACTGGATTACGGAGAGGTTACATCGCTGGAAAACACTCCTCCTGTCCCTGTTGGGGCTCATCGCAATAGCCAAAATGATTATCCTGCCCAAGCTGCTGTACCTCTTTGTGAATCTCCCCATCCCTCTAACCACACACTTCTTTAAAAGACTGCGCTCCCTCATGATTGAACTGGTATGGGCAGGGAGACAACCCAGAATATCATGGGAGGTACTCACCCTACCCCAGTCCCAGGGGGGCATGGCCGCACCCGACTTTGCACTATATGCCTACAGTGCGCAGGCGCATTTCCTACAATACTGGGTACACCCTACACACTTCCAGCTGCACATGGCTATTGAAGCAGACAGAGTGGCACCGGCACCACTAGGCGCCGCTGTATATCAAGCGTACAGGAGGCCACGCAGTGAAGTGGACACAGTCGAGGTGCAGCGATGGACGGGGCTGCGCAAGAGAGCAAAGGTAGACATGCTCTACGCCCCCCCTCTATGCAACTGACTAATCACCCTCAGATACCCCCACTAGGAGATCGCAGGGCAAGGAACAGGGCGACACAGCTTAAGATACGGACAGGCAAGGACCTATTCTCCGCAGACACCTTCCTAACACTACAACAAATGTGCGGCCAGGTGGCCCCTTCAGCTGTGGACATGCTGCTCTATTATCAGCAAAAAACACAGTTGATGGACAGAATGTAGAACAATGTCATACATTTACCCCAGTACAGAGATCTGGGCCTAAATCCATCGTTTTTTTGCACTCCACACCACCCTGGGTTAGACACTAGCTATATGCAAATCAGCTCTGACCCTGTGCCTCATGGGAACAGTCCAGTCCGAACTACCAAGCCATGTCTTTCCCAGGAATCAAGCATCCAAGGACCGGTTTCTGGCTATCAGCCTTCATCAGCCTGGATAGCTTGACTCCAGTGGTGTGGAGAGCCTGGGACTCACGTCTGAGCATACCCAGCACACTCGGGGTTGTTTTTGCCTTTGTCGCCCCGAGTGGCATGGGTATGCTCAGACGTGAGTCCCATGCTCTCCACACCACTGGAGTCAAGCTATCAAGGCTGATGAAGGCTGATAGCCAGAAACCGGTCCTTGGATGCTTGATTCCGGTCCAGGAAAGACATGGCTTGGCAGTTCGGGCTGGACTGTTCCCATGAGGCACAGGGTAAAGGCTGATTTGCATATGGCCATGTCTGACCTGGGGTGGTGTGGAGTGCAAAAAAACGATGGATTTAGGCCCAGATCTCTGTACTGGGGTAAATGTATGACATGTGTGTGACACCCTCACTCTCACTCACCCTCACTCACCCTCAACCCCTCACCCTCACTCACCCTCACCCTCACTCACCCTCAACCCCTCACCCTCACTCACCCTCACTCACCCTCAACCCCTCACCCTCACTCACCCTCAACCCCTCACCCTCACTCACCCTCAACCCCTCACCCTCACTCACCCTCACCCTCACTCACCCTCACCCTCACTCACCCTCACTCACCCTCAACCCCTCACCCTCACTCACCCTCACTCACCCTCAACCCCTCACCCTCACTCACCCTCATTCACCCTCACCCCTCACCCTCACTCACCCTCACTCACCCTCAACCCCTCACCCTCACTCACCCTCACCCTCACTCACCCTCACTCACCCTCACTCACCCTCAACCCCTCACTCACCCTCACTCACCCTCACCCTCACTCCCTCACCCTCACTCACCCTCAACCCCTCACCCTCACTCACCCTCACTCACCCTCACCCACCCTCACTCACCCTCACTCACCCTCACTCACCCTCACCCTCACTCACCCTCACTCACCCTCACTCACCCTCACCCTCACTCACCCTCACCCTCACTCACCCTCACCCTCACTCACCCTCACCCCCTCACCCTCACTCACCCTCACTCACCCTCAACCCCTCACCCTCACCCTCATTCACCCTCAACCCCTCACCCTCACTCACCCTCAACCCCTCACCCTCACTCACCCTCACTCACCCTCACTCACCCTCACTCACCCTCACCCTCACTCACCCTCACTCACCCTCACCCTCACTCACCCTCACTCACCCTCACTCACCCTCACTCACCCTCACCCTCACTCACCCTCACTCACCCTCACCCTCACTCACCCTCAACCCCTCACCCTCTCCTTCCCGACTTCGGCCTTTTCGGGTCTCACACTCACCGCAGACCCCTTCACATGGCTCACACCCACATTTTTTTCAGGTTACCATGCCAGGTTACCTCACTCACCCTCAACCCCTCACCCTCACTCACCCTCAACCCCTCACCCTCACCCTCCCTCACTCACCCTCAACCCCTCACCCTCAACCCCTCACCCTCACTCACCCTCACCCTCACTCACCCTCAACCCCTCACCCTCACTCACCCTCAACCCCTCACCCTCACTCACCCTCACTCACCCTCACCCTCACTCACCCTCACTCACCCTCACCCTCACTCACCCTCACCCTCACTCACCCTCACCTTCACTCACCCTCACCCTCACTCACCCTCAACCCCTCACCCTCACTCACCCTCACTCACCCTCACCCTCACTCCCTCATCCTCACTCACCCTCACCCTCACTCCCTCATCCTCACTCACCCTCAACCCCTCACCCTCACTCACCCTCACTCACCCTCACCCTCACTCACCCTCACTCACCCTCACCCACCCTCACCCACCCTCACTCACTCACCCTCACTCACCCTCCCTCACCCTCACTCACCCTCACCCTCACTCACCCTCACCCCCTCACCCTCACTCACCCTCACTCACCCTCAACCCCTCACCCTCACCCTCACTCACCCTCAACCCCTCACCCTCACTCACCCTCAACCCCTCACCCTCACTCACCCTCAACCCCTCACCCTCACCCTCACTCACCCTCAACCCCTCACCCTCACCCTCACTCACCCTCAACCCCTCACCCTCACTCACCCTCACCCTCACTCACCCTCAACCCCTCACCCACCCTCACCCCCTCACCCTCACTCAGCCTCAACCCCTCACCCTCAACCCCTCACCCTCAACCCCTCACCCTCACTCCCTCACCCTCACTCACCCTCACTCACCCTCACTCACCCTCACCCTCACTCACCCTCACCCTCACTCACCCTCACTCACCCTCACCCACCCTCACCCTCACTCACCCTCACTCACCCTCAACCCCTCACCCCCTCACCCTCACCCACCCTCACCCACCCTCACCCTCAACCCCTCACCCTCAACCCCTCACCCTCACTCACCCTCAACCCCTCACCCTCACCCTCAACCCCTCACCCTCACTCACCCTCAACCCCTCACCCTCAACCCCTCACTCACCCTCACTCTCACTCACCCTCACTC
Source organism: Lissotriton helveticus (assembly GCF_964261635.1). Taxonomy (NCBI): domain Eukaryota; kingdom Metazoa; phylum Chordata; class Amphibia; order Caudata; family Salamandridae; genus Lissotriton; species Lissotriton helveticus. The sequence goes on along the minus strand of NC_136068.1, from coordinate 867,560,604 downwards.
ACCCTCAACCCCTCACCCTCACTCACCCTCAACCCCTCACCCTCACTCACCCTCAACCCCTCACCCTCACTCACCCTCAACCCCTCACCCTCACTCACCCTCACTCACCCTCACTCACCCTCAACTACCTCAACCCCTCACCCTCAACCCCTCACCCTCAACCCCTCACCCACCCTCAACCCCTCACCCTCACTCACCCTCACTCACCCTCACCCTCACTCACCCTTACTCACCCTCAACCCCTCACCCTCACTCACCCTCACTCACCCTCACCCTCACTCACCCTCACCCACCCTCACCCTCACTCACCCTCCCCCTCACTCACCCTCACCCTCACTCTCACTCACCCTCACTCACCCTCAACCCCTCACTCACCCTCACTCACCCTCACCCTCACTCACCCTCAACCCCTCACCCTCACCCTCACTCACCCTCAACCCCTCACCCTCACTCACCCTCAACCCCTCACCCTCAACCCCTCACTTACCCTCACTCTCACTCACCCTCAACCCCTCACCCTCACCCTCACTAACCCTCAACCCCTCACCCTCACTCTCCCTCACTCACCCTCAACCCCTCACCCTCAACCCCTCACCCTCACTCACCCTCACCCTCACTCACCCCCTCACCCTCACTCACCCTCAACCCCTCACCCTCACTCACCCTCAACCCCTCACCCTCACTCACCCTCACCCTCACTCACCCTCACCCTCACTCACCCTCACCCTCACTCACCCTCACCCTCACTCACCCTCACCTTCACTCACCCTCACCCTCACTCACCCTCAACCCCTCACCCTCACTCACCCTCACTCCCTCATCCTCACTCACCCTCAACCCCTCACCCTCACCCACCCTCACTCACCCTCACCCTCACTCACCCTCACCCTCACTCACCCTCACTCACCCTCACTCACCCTCACCCACCCTCACTCACCCTCACTCACCCTCACTCACCCTCACTCACCCTCACTCACCCTCACTCACCCTCACCCTCACTCACCCTCACTCACCCTCACCCCCTCACCCTCACTCACCCTCACTCACCCTCACTCACCCTCACTCACCCTCAACCCCTCACCCTCACTCACCCTCAACCCCTCACCCTCACTCACCCTCAACCCCTCACCCTCACTCACCCTCAACCCCTCACCCTCACTCACCCTCACCCTCACTCACCCTCAACCCCTCACCCTCACTCACCCTCAACCCCTCACCCTCACCCTCACTCACCCTCAACCCCTCACCCACCCTCACCCTCACCCACCCTCAACCCCTCACCCTCACTCAGCCTCAACCCCTCACCCTCAACCCCTCACCCTCAACCCCTCACCCTCAACCCCTCACCCTCACTCCCTCACCCTCACTCACCCTCACTCACCCTCACTCACCCTCACTCACCCTCCCTCACCCTCACTCACCCTCACTCACCCTCACTCACCCTCACCCACCCTCACCCTCACTCACCCTCACTCACCCTCAACCCCTCACCCCCTCACCCTCACCCACCCTCACCCTCACTCACCCTCAACCCCTCACCCTCACTCACCCTCAACCCCTCACCCTCAACCCCTCACCCTCACTCACCCTCAACCCCTCACCCTCAACCCCTCACTCACCCTCACTCTCACTCACCCTCAACCCCTCACCCTCACTCACCCTCAACCCCTCACCCTCACTCACCCTCAACCCCTCACCCTCACTCACCCTCAACCCCTCACCCTCACTCACCCTCACTCACCCTCACTCACCCTCAACCCCTCACCCTCAACCCCTCACCCTCAACCCCTCACCCTCAACCCCTCACCCACCCTCAACCCCTCACCCTCACTCACCCTCACTCACCCTCACTCACCCTCACCCTCACTCACCCTCACCCTCACTCACCCTCAACCCCTCACCCTCACTCACCCTCACCCTCACTCACCCTCACTCACCCACCCTCACCCTCACTCACCCTCCCCCTCACTCACCCTCACTCACCCTCACCCTCACTCTCACTCACCCTCACTCACCCTCAACCCCTCACTCACCCTCACTCACCCTCACCCTCACTCACCCTCAACCCCTCACCCTCACCCTCAACCCCTCACCCTCACTCACCCTCAACCCCTCACCCTCAACCCCTCACTTACCCTCACTCTCACTCACCCTCAACCCCTCACCCTCACTCACCCTCACCCTCACTAACCCTCAACCCCTCACCCTCACTCACCCTCACCCTCAACCCCTCACCCTCACTCACCCTCACTCACCCTCAACCCCTCACCCTCACTCACCCTCAACCCCTCACCCTCACTCACCCTCAACCCCTCACCCTCACTCACCCTCACTCACCCTCAACCCCTCACCCTCACTCACCCTCACCCCCACTCACCCTCACTCACCCTCACCCTCACTCACCCTCAATCCCTCACCCTCCCTCACCCTCACTCACCCTCAACCCCTCACCCTCACTCACCCTCAACCCCTTACCCTCCCTCACCCTCCCTCACCCTCCCTCACCCTCAACCCCTCACCCTCACTCACCCTCACCCTCACTCACCCTCAACCCCTCACTCACCCTCACTCACCCTCAACCCCTCACCCTCACTCACCCTCAACCCCTCACCCTCCCTCACCCTCACCCTCCCTCACCCTCCCTCACCCTCCCTCACCCTCCCTCACCCTCCCTCACCCTCCCCTCACCCTCCCTCACCCTCCCCTCACCCTCACTCACCCTCACTCACCCTCACTCACCCTCACTCACCCTCACTCACCCTCACTCACCCTCAACCCCTCACCCTCACTCACCCTCACCCACCCTCACCCTCACTCGCCCTCAACCCCTCACCCTCACTCGCCCTCAACCCCTCACCCTCACTCGCCCTCAACCCCTCACCCTCACTCACCCTCAACCCCTCACCCTCACTCACCCTCAACCCCTCACCCTCACTCACCCTCAACCCCTCACCCTCAACCCCTCACTCACCCTCACTCTCACTCACCGTCACTCACCCTCAACCCCTCACCCTCACTCACCCTCACCCTCACTCACCCTCACCCTCACTCACCCTCACTCACCCTCACCCTCACTCACCCTCACCCTCCCTCACCCTCAACCCCTCACCCTCAACCCCTCACCCTCACTCACCCTCACCCTCAACCCCTCACCCTCAACCCCTCACCCTCAACCCCTCACCCTCACTCATCCTCACCCTCACCCTCACTCACCCTCACTCACCCTCAACCCCTCCCCTCACTCACCCTCACCCTCACTCACCCTCACCCTCACTCACCCTCACCCTCACTCACCCTCACTCACCCTCCCCCTCACTCACCCTCACCCACCCTCACCCTCACTCACCCTCACCCACCCTCACCCTCACTCACCCTCACCCTCACTCACCCTCACCCTCACTCACCCTTAACCCCTCACCCTCACTCACCCTCACTCACCCTCACCCTCACTCACCCTCAACCCCTCACCCTCACTCACCCTCAACCCCTCACCCTCACTCACCCTCAACCCCTCACCCTCACTCACCCTCAACCCCTCACCCTCACTCACCCTCAACCCCTCACCCTCAACCCCTCACTCACCCTCACTCACCCTCACTCACCCTCAACCCCTCACCCTCACTCACCCTCAACCCCTCACCCTCACTCACCCTCACTCACCCTCAACCCCTCACCCTCACTCACCCTCAACCCCTCACCCTCACTCACCCTCACTCACCCTCACCCACCCTCAACCCCTCACCCTCACTCACCCTCAACCCCTCACCCTCACCCTCACTCACCCTCACTCACCCTCACCCTCACTCACCCTCACCCTCACTCACCCTCACTCACCCTCACCCTCACTCACTCTCACCCTCACCCTCACTCACTCTCACCCTCACTCACCCTCAACCCCTCACCCTCAACCCCTCACGCTCACGCACCCTCACCCTCACTCACCCTCAACCCCTCACCCTCACTCATCCTCAACCCCTCACCCTCATCCTCGCTCACCCTCACAACACATATTGTGTTACAATAGGTGTCACATTTGCGAAAGATAAAACTATTGGCATTGTAAATAACAAAGCTATTAATTTCGCTATTTTCAAAACAAGCACATAAATAAAAAATGTGTCCTTTACAATACCAATAGCTCAAACTTTCCTAATGCGAGACCTATTGCATTGCTGTGCTTCTCTCCCCTGCTGCACTCTCCTGCTCTCTAGAGATGTGGCCTAACGACCAGAGCTGCCATCTAAGTGACGTAAATACAAAACATGTTGCATTCCAAATGCTATAGGTGTCACATTCGCGAAAGTTATAACTATTGGCATTGTAAATGACAAAGCCATCAATTTAGCAATTTTAAAAACCAACAAATAAATAAAATATGTCATTTACAAGACCAATAACTCCAACTTTTCTAATGCGAGACCTATTGCATTTCCAATGCTTGTTTTGCCTTTGTCGCCCCGAGTGGCATGGGTATGCTCAGACGTGAGTCCCATGCTCTCCACACCACTGGAGTCAAGCTATTCAGGCTGATGAAGGCTGATAGCCAGAAACCGGTCCTTGGATGCTTGATTCCGGTCCAGGAAAGACATGGCTTGGCAGTTCTGGCTGGACTGTTCCCATGAGGCACAGGGTCAAGGCTGATTTGCATATGGCCATGTCTGACCTGGGGTGGTGTGGAGTGCAAAAAACCGATGGATTTAGGCCCAGATCTCTGTACTGGGGTGAATGTATGACAATGTTCTGCATTCTGTCCATCACCTGTTGTTTTTGCCTTTGTCGCCCCGAGTGGCATGGGTATGCTCAGACGTGAGTCCCATGCTCTCCACACCACTGGAGTCAAGCTATCCAGGCTGATGAAGGCTGATAGCCAGAAACCGGTCCTTGGATGCTTGATTCTGGTCCAGGAAAGACATGGCTTGGCAGTTCGGGCTGGACTGTTCCCATGAGGCACAGGGTCAAGGCTGATTTGCATATGGCCATGTCTGACCTGGGGTGGTGTGGAGTGCAAAAAAAGATGGATTTAGGCCCAGATCTCTGTACTGGGGGGAATGTATGACAATGTTCTGCATTCTGTCCATCACCTGTTGTTTTTGCCTTTGTCGCCCCGAGTGGCATGGGTATGCTCAGACGTGAGTCCCATGCTCTCCACACCACTGGAGTCAAGCTATCCAGGCTGATGAAGGCTGATAGCCAGAAACCGGTCCTTGGATGCTTGATTCCGGTCCAGGAAAGACATGGCTTGGCAGTTCGGGCTGGACTGTTCCCATGAGGCACAGGGTCAAGGCTGATTTGCATATGGCCATGTCTGACCTGGGGTGGTGTGGAGTGCAAAAAACCGATGGATTTAGGCCCAGATCTCTGTACTGGGGTGAATGTATGACAATGTTCTGCATTCTGTCCATCACCTGTTGTTTTTGCCTTTGTCGCCCCGAGTGGCATGGGTATGCTCAGACGTGAGTCCCATGCTCTCCACACCACTGGAGTCAAGCTATCCAGGCTGATGAAGGCTGATAGCCAGAAACCGGTCCTTGGATGCTTGATTCCGGTCCAGGAAAGACATGGCTTGGCAGTTCGGGCTGGATTGTTCCCATGAGGCACAGGGTCAAGGCTGATTTGCATATGGCCATGTCTGACCTGGGGTGGTGTGGAGTGCAAAAAACCGATGGATTTAGGCCCAGATCTCTGTACTGGGGTGAATGTATGACAATGTTCTGCATTCTGTCCATCACCTGTTGTTTTTGCCTTTGTCGCCCCGAGTGGCATGGGTATGCTCAGACGTGAGTCCCATGCTCTCCACACCACTGGAGTCAAGCTATCCAGGCTGATAGCCAGAAACCGGTCCTTGGATGCTTGATTCCGGTCCAGGAAAGACATGGCTTGGCAGTTCTGGCTGGACTGTTCCCATGAGGCACAGGGTCAAGGCTGATTTGCATATGGCCATGTCTGACCTGGGGTGGTGTGGAGTGCAAAAAAACGATGGATTTAGGCCCAGATCTCTGTACTGGGGTGAATGTATGACAATGTTCTGCATTCTGTCCATCACCTGTTGTTTTTGCCTTTGTCGCCCCGAGTGGCATGGGTATGCTCAGACGTGAGTCCCATGCTCTCCACACCACTGGAGTCAAGCTATCCAGGCTGATGAAGGCTGATAGCCAGAAACCGGTCCTTGGATGCTTGATTCCGGTCCAGGAAAGACATGGCTTGGCAGTTCTGGCTGGACTGTTCCCATGAGGCACAGGGTCAAGGCTGATTTGCATATGGCCATGTCTGACCTGGGGTGGTGTGGAGTGCAAAAAACCGATGGATTTAGGCCCAGATCTCTGTACTGGGGTGAATGTATGACAATGTTCTGCATTCTGTTCATCACCTGTTGTTTTTGCCTTTGTCGCCCCGAGTGGCATGGGTATGCTCAGACGTGAGTCCCATGCTCTCCACACCACTGGAGTCAAGCTATCCAGGCTGATGAAGGATGATAGCCAGAAACCGGTCCTTGGATGCTTGATTCTGGTCCAGGAAAGACATGGCTTGGCAGTTCGGGCTGGACTGTTCCCATGAGGCACAGGGTCAAGGCTGATTTGCATATGGCCATGTCTGACCTGGGGTGGTGTGGAGTGCAAACAAACGATGGATTTAGGCCCAGATCTCTGTACTGGGGTGAATGTATGACAATGTTCTGCATTCTGTCCATCACCTGTTGTTTTTGCCTTTGTCGCCCCGAGTGGCATGGTTATGCTCAGACGTGAGTCCCATGCTCTCCACACCACTGGAGTCAAGCTATCCAGGCTGATGAAGGCTGATAGCCAGAAACCGGTCCTTGGATGCTTGATTCCGGTCCAGGAAAGACATGGCTTGGCAGTTCGGGCTGGACTGTTCCCATGAGGCACAGGGTCAAGGCTGATTTGCATATGGCCATGTCTGACCTGGGGTGGTGTGGAGTGCAAAAAAACGATGGATTTAGGCCCAGATCTCTGTACTGGGGTGAATGTATGACAATGTTCTGCATTCTGTCCATCACCTGTTGTTTTTGCCTTTGTCGCCCCGAGTGGCATGGGTATGCTCAGAAGTGAGTCCCATGCTCTCCACACCACTGGAGTCAAGCTATCCAGGCTGATGAAGGCTGATAGCCAGAAACCGGTCCTTGGATGCTTGATTCCGGTCCAGGAAAGACATGGCTTGGCAGTTCGGGCTGGACTGTTCCCATGAGGCACAGGGTCAAGGCTGATTTGCATATGGCCATGTCTGACCTGGGGTGGTGTGGAGTGCAAAAAACCGATGGATTTAGGCCCAGATCTCTGTACTGGGGTGAATGTATGACAATGTTCTGCATTCTGTCCATCACCTGTTGTTTTTGCCTTTGTCGCCCCGAGTGGCATGGGTATGCTCAGACGTGAGTCCCATGCTCTCCACACCACTGGAGTCAAGCAATTTAGGCTGATAGCCAGAAACCGGTCCTTGGATGCTTGATTCCGGTCCAGGAAAGACATGGCTTGGCAGTTCGGGCTGGACTGTTCCCATGAGGCACAGGGTCAAGGCTGATTTGCATATGGCCATGTCTGACCTGGGGTGGTGTGGAGTGCAAAAAACCGATGGATTTAGGCCCAGATCTCTGTACTGGGGTGAATGTATGACAATGTTCTGCATTCTGTCCATCACCCGTTGTTTTTGCCTTTGTCGCCCCGAGTGGCATGGGTATGCTCAGACGTGAGTCCCATGCTCTCCACACCACTGGAGTCAAGCTATCCAGGCTGATGAAGGCTGATAGCCAGAAACCGGTCCTTGGATGCTTGATTCCGGTCCAGGAAAGACATGGCTTGGCAGTTCGGGCTGGACTGTTCCCATGAGGCACAGGGTCAAGGCTGATTTGCATATGGCCATGTCTGACCTGGGGTGGTGTGGAGTGCAAAAAACCGATGGATTTAGGCCCAGATCTCTGTACTGGGGTGAATGTATGACAATGTTCTGCATTCTGTCCATCACCCGTTGTTTTTGCCTTTGTCGCCCCGAGTGGCATGGGTATGCTCAGACGTGAGTCCCATGCTCTCCACACCACTGGAGTCAAGCTATCCAGGCTGATGAAGGCTGATAGCCAGAAACCGGTCCTTGGATGCTTGATTCCGGTCCAGGAAAGACATGGCTTGGCAGTTCGGGCTGGACTGTTCCCATGAGGCACAGGGCCAAGGCTGATTTGCATATGGCCATGTCTGACCTGGGGTGGTGTGGAGTGCAAAAAACCGATGGATTTAGGCCCAGATCTCTGTACTGGGGTGAATGTATGACAATGTTCTGCATTCTGTCCATCACCCGTTGTTTTTGCCTTTGTCGCCCCGAGTGGCATGGGTATGCTCAGACGTGAGTCCCATGCTCTCCACACCACTGGAGTCAAGCTATCCAGGCTGATGAAGGCTGATAGCCAGAAACCGGTCCTTGGATGCTTGATTCCGGTCCAGGAAAGACATGGCTTGGCAGTTCGGGCTGGACTGTTCCCATGAGGCACAGGGCCAAGGCTGATTTGTATATGGCCATGTCTGACCTGGGGTGGTGTGGAGTGCAAAAAACCGATGGATTTAGGCCCAGATCTCTGTACTGGGGTGAATGTATGACAATGTTCTGCATTCTGTCCATCACCTGTTGTTTTTACCTTTGTCGCCCTGAGTGGCATGGGTATGCTCAGACGTGAGTCCCATGCTCTCCACACCACTGGAGTCAAGCTATCCAGGCTGATGAAGGCTGATAGCCAGAAACCGGTCCTTGGATGCTTGATTCCGGTCCAGGAAAGACATGGCTTGGCAGTTCGGGCTGGACTGTTCCCATGAGGCACAGGGTCAAGGCTGATTTGCATATGGCCATGTCTGACCATGTCTGACCTGGGGTGGTGTGGAGTGCAAAAAACCGATGGATTTAGGCCCAGATCTCTGTACTGGGGTGAATGTATGACAATGTTCTGCATTCTGTCCATCACCTGTTGTTTTTGGCTCTATTATCAGCTGCGTGCATCCTGCAGAAGCAAATTTGACACATTCCCAAATCCTCCCCCCTACACTACCATACCAGCACTAGAAAATGTGCTCGAGTTTGACCACGGCCGCAAACTGATCACCCGTATATATAATATAACAGAGCGTGCTGAAACTAATTTGCGGTCAGCTGCAGATGCTGTCCTCAAACTACCGTCTGAGACTAATCCACTTCAAATACATCCACTGTCTTTATCGGACCCTGGTGCAACTGTACCGAATGGGATTGGGCCCTGAGAATCGCTGCTGGAGATGTGGGGACACACAAGCCACATTCTTGCACGTGGCAATTCCGGCCGGTTGCTAATTTCTGGGTACGTACACTGCAACATATACTTGACATAACTGGACACGAGCTGCCCTGCACGCCACTGGCGGCGTTGCTGGGCGACAACACTGCTGTTCCAACCAAAAGAAGGAAATTAACTGCCATGCTGTTAATAATGGCCAAGCGTCAGGTGGCCATTCAATGAAGCGCGGTCTCACCGCTGACAACTAAGAACTGGATCATCCGTGTAACACACTGTAAGACACAACTGGAGACATACTGGGAATTGATGCCAGCGAGGTCTCACCCCGGGATATTTGGGGTCCGTTTATAAACTGGCTAAACACAGTCAACATAGGACCTTTACGTGATTAAAGGGAAACGATAGCTCGCAGCTGCCTAGAGCTGAGATCTAGCCGCCCTCAACCACTGAATAAACCTTACACTAGAAGACATACAAATCCCAATATAACAATAATGTACTGTACTGGTGATGATCATAACTGCTATGTGTCGAAATAAGGATTTTGATACTGTCATACCACTGTCCTTGTGGCACAGAGTAATGTACTGGTGGCTGTTTTGTCTGATGGTAATTTATGTTTTTACAAATGCCAATAATTTTTTTTTAAAAAGGTGTCTGCAGTTGCCTCGACCTCCTCCCCCTTCCCCTCTGTGTCTGGGGGCAGGGGCATGCAAAGCAACACTGTAGAAATAATCAATCTGCACGCGAAAACGGCTTCCTTTGGTGGCCCTGCTGCTGGAGTGCGGTTTACACCTCATTTAGTGAGGAGCCCCCCTGTCTGCCCCAACTGTGACCAATACAATGGTCACATCAGGATGCATTTTAGGCACCACCCTTGACCTCATCTGCCCTTTATTTTCGGGCTCACATAGAATGACTACGCCACAAGGAAATGGAAAGTACTCCAGTGTAGAATTCCTGGCAGACTATGCCCAAACCGTGGCGCTTTAAAAAACAAGCATTTACAATGCAATAGGTCTCGCATTTTCAAAACTTTGACCTATTGGTATTGTAAATGACAATATATTTTATTATTGCAGGTTTTTCAAAGATAAATAAAAGGCATTGTCATTTACAATGGCAATAGTTCAATATCTCGCATATGCAAAGACCTATTGCTTTGCAAATGCTTGTTTAGGTCTGTGTCCAGTGAATATTTTGCTTTATCAAGGTCTGGTGATTTGAGCAATTTGGAGATTCACAGTGTGTGATGGTAGTTTGCAGTTTCCATCCCTCAGGACAGAAAACCGCTGGTTAGAGAGATTGCTCCTGTGAGCTCCAAAGTTTTTTTCATTTGAAGCAGATACATGTGATGCAGGTGGATACATTTGATGCCCGATGACATCAATACAGGTTGGTGGAGATAGATGTTCCTCAGGAGATTGTACACATCCTACTCAAGGGTAAAGATCACCCTTGATGTAGTAGCAAGGTTAGATAAGGATAACCACAAGATCAGAAAGAGCCCTAATTCCTCTTCTGGAGCTTCACTCTGTAGCCTTTACCTACTGACAGCCTTTTTTATTTCCTTCTTACATATCTGCAAACTAAAAACGCTGCTTAATTATTTTATTGGGCACATTCCTCAAGTCAGGAGTTGACTATGGATTCATAGTTTATTTTCCTTCAGAGTGGACAAACTCCGACGATTTAATCAAGGACTGTTTATTTTAATAAAACAGTTTCACGTCACAAGCATGATGACCTCCGACAGCTTCTGAAAATAAGGACTTGTCTTAGGGCACTTCTGGATCAGTGTAATCTTTGTATCAAGTTTACTTCCTTAGGCTGGCTGGCTAACACTTCCCATTTTATACCAAGGGTTTGAGCACGTTTAATAGCAAGGAATAACATGCTTTTGGAAATTCACAGCTGCATCCAGAAGTTATTGTCTCAAGCTTCTTATTCATAACTTCTAACATACACATGGGGGGGTTTGTTCAATTTAGTATCATGAGGCTGTCCTGAGTCATTGACTACGAGCACCATGCTGCTTGCTTCAAGTTCTTGTTCATTCTTTAGATTCCAAGACATATTATTTTCCTCATAGATTTCCTCACCCTTGGGTTAGAGGGTCATTTGTTTTATTTGCATACTCTTGAGAAGTGACCCTTTTTGCCTTACACATTGCAATTCCTGTTTATGGCAGGACATCCTTTGAATGATGCAGGATGGAAGTTGCTTCCACAGTGATAACAGCTGGCAATCATTCCCATCTTTTTGTGTTTCCAAGTCTCTGTTTTCGTTAGTTTGCTGACTATGCAAACGTAAGCATTTTTCTTTTTGTCTATCTTCTGAAACTTCCTTTTCCCAAGACACAGACTGTTCTATAGCTTTCAATGACTTAGTTAGATTGTCTTAATTTGTATGTGTTTGTTGCATGTGTTTAACGTAAGTTGATCCTGTTGGTTTTGTTGGTGACATCCAAAACCACAAGTCACTGAAAGACCACTTAACGCTGTCAAATATTCATTTGATGACTCCTGTCTGCCGAAAAGTGTAAAAGTTATACCATTAAAGTGTGATATTGATGGGGATATTAAAGTAGTTCTCTAAACGGAGAAGGGCTTCTTCATCATTGAACTTGTCTTCTCCCTCTGATTGTTATTCTTTGGGGAAGTTTCTAAATATTCCTTGTCCATTTGACCCCAAACAATGAAGGGGAATCCCCTTGCGCCGTTCTGCAGGCATTCTTGTCACAAATATAGCAATGATGCAGTTTCAAACCCCCTCCTTCTATTACTTCCCCGGAGTGAGTGGTTCCCCTTTACATTGTAGGAACGTTTGTGGTGAGTTAAATTGCATAGTTGTAATGGCATGGTAAAGAAGGATGAAAGCTGAAAAGAAGAAGATAACAAAAATCTTATATAGAAGTAATGTGTGTAGTAGGGGATAATTGATTATTTTGTGTGAATTGGAAGTAATTAACACACAGCTTCCTCTGAAGGATAGTAAAAGAATGACAGTAAGGCAGTATGTTGTGAAGCTTCGCACTACAGAGATCTGGAGGCAATTCTGAGTTTGCAGTGGAATGCATTATTTACAGTGCAGGAACTTCCAAGACTGATCATGTATGAAAGCGAGGCTTGGTGTGCCAGTGTAATCTTGGGGGAATTTTTCTGACAGCATGCCTTCAACTGAGAGCCTGTCCAACAGCCTTATTCTCCCACAATCGACCTACTAGCCATGGTCAGAACAGCATGTGGCAGAGTCAGCCACTATTGGCTGTGTGGAGGAGGGCAGGAAGGCGTCGCCCATCAACAAGGATTGGTAAAAATGGCAGCAACACTCTTCCTCTACTAAAATTCATCAGCGAAAGGCAGGTCTACACATCAGTATTAAACAAGGGTGATGTGCGCAGCGTGGCTCAGGGAGATGGCGCACACGTCGTGATGGAGTTGAAATCCTTCACAGCATCATTACAAAGCTCTAGAGAGTCATGCAAATAGTAGCAGAAGTTTTTCTTCTCATCTGCATCACCACGGTAAGTGTTGTGTTAGACAAACATGAAGAACCGGGTAATTACGAGCAAGCATTTATTTGGCAAGACAAAGCATGCACCACCACGCCCTAGGTGACTGTAACTGATGTGAGATTTTGCAGCACAATTTGTTTGTTGCACTCTCTCTCCTTCCCCCTAGCCCTGTGACATACCTCCCTCCCCTTTTCTTTAGCCCCTCCTCTCCATCTTCTGCCTTACCGTTCCTGGTACTTCTCAGTTTATTAAGAATATCACATAATTCATTCTTAATGCCAAAAGATAAATGGCAGCTAACTACTCAATATGGTAGCTATCAATATCCCCTGCTGTCTACAGGGGACCCAATGCCATTCCTTATAATTCCTCCCCCATCCATCGTTTGATATCTGCTTGATTTGCTTCCCTTGAGAATCACTCCCCACAGTTTTGTGAATCTTTACTACTGGTCTCCCTGCCATGACCTCCATCAGTCGAACAAGTAAACCACTGATAATTATGTCCTGGCATGTACATAGCTTCACAGACTATGTAAGGAGAATCCAAAGGAAGATAACTCCTTAATGGTTGCTTAAAACTTTTTACATGTGTCAGATAGGGATTATATGTTGCTGTCCTGCCCCTGTGTTTTCTTCTCCAGGGCCATGCCCTCCAAGATGTGTCTAATTGTACCATACTAGAGACTGTAGTCTTTGACCACTTGCTTGTTGAGCTTAAAGTGTCTTAGAACATTTCCCCAAATATGTGTATGTTCTTAAAGATGGGCCTGGGACACGCAGTGGTGTAGAGTGAAACAGATACCAAACATATAGTCAAAGATAGAAAGAAACATGTAAAATAAATAAGAAGGGTCAACCTTTTAATATCCATCGGTATTGGAATTAAAGGGCAAAGTTTGCCCAACCCGGCTTCACCCTTTCCCTAATCTCACTCTAGATTTGGCACTCCTCTGTTTTAAAGGGAAAAACAGTCCAATCCTCAAATGTTACCTTTTGCTCAGATATCTCTAGGGCTTCTCAGTATTTTTATGCTATTAACTACTCAGTACCATGTAGAGTTTTCCTTCTTGCCCCGAGACACATCTGGAGAAGAGGACAGCTGACAAACCCTTCCCTTCTGGAATCTCAGTTCGTAATCTGTAATCTCGGGGGTCATCTTCTTGACTAACATTCTCTCACAGTAATCATTTTGGAATTTGCCGCCTTGAGTCTCACACTAAGCATGGGCATAGAGGATATCTGATTAGGTTTTCTCATCTATATTGTGTTTGTTCTAAGGGTCTGAGCACACAACTCTGCTCCATGATTCAACTCTTCCAAAAGGGACTAGGGGACACATCTGCCTTTCAGAATGCCTTGCTTGCTAACAGGACTGGAGATGCATTTCCCTTCCTTGTTGCCATGTTTGCAATTGGGGCTGGGGTCACAGCCTCTTTTTCAGGATCCCACACTCGCTAAAGGGACTAGGGACAAAGCTCTGTCCCAGGATTCCCCACTGACAACAAATCTGGGCCATATTTCCTTTCCAGGATCCATCACTGCAGTACAAGTACATTTACTGGGCTCTCGCAAAATTAAAGCTGTATTATCTGCTTAGCCTACCTTGTAAACTGAGATCAAAGACACAACTCTTAGTAGACAGTAAAGTGCTACGTCCACTTTGAATGCAGTGTCTTTTAACCTGGGTGGTGATGGCTCCTTCCTAACTGTTATGAGTGGAATTCAGGATCTTTGTCTAGTAAGGCAGTGTCCCAAAAATATAAGATGTCCTCCTTATGCAATCCCGTTAAGTACGTTTCACAAAAATCTGTGAATTTCTTGAAAGAAATTTTACTTTTACCAATCCATGGATATTTATGCGCAAGGCATTTGTGTATTGTCACCTCAATCTTCTCACGTACATAGGGCATTTTGTGGACAGAGCTACATTTCTTAAGCAAGTAGAGGCCGGCCTGGGTACCCCATTCAGCCCCCAATACCCACTCCCTCAAGGCACTCAATTACTAACGAATTTTTGAATAATGTAATCATATGTGTCTCAGTCGTTGTCAGATAAAATCTGTAAGCTATTGAATGATTTAAATATTGAACCCACAAACTAGCTAAATTCAATGTTTTCTCAATATGGAGACCAGTGCACATATTTTTCTTCATCATCCAGTCACACCTAACGTCTTTATAGAGCTTTCTTCCTTTCAGAATTGTACATCTTTATGGTTTCGAGATGTTCACCATGGAGCAAATCATTGTACAACTAAAGCCTCAGCTTTTCTAGCTTCTCATAGCCATCGTTTACATTGCCTAACAAATGGCTTGAAAAATATAAATAAAAAATCTATAGTTTCCCAGCACCCTTTGCTGTATGATGCAGGAAGTTTGACATGTAATGAAACTTTGAATCTCTAACAAGTTCTGAAAGTCGTACTTTTGCTTCTCGCAAACGTTGTGCAGGCCTAAGGTAGCTTGTGTGGAACGCCCCATCTTTTTCTTGTTACTTTAGATGCCGAATCCATGTGATTACCAAAGACTTGTTTACAAATGAAAATGGCCTTTCTGCTTAAAAGCATAGTTGGTAATCTTTAATTATGTTTAGGCTTTCCTGTTTTCAGTTTCTATTTTTGGTAAATTCTGGTGGTGTTTTGTCAGTGTTTTCCAGTGATTTCAATACCTGAAAAAAACAGTGCTTTTCAGTGATTACTAATTTTCGCGCCATAAAAAACAACTGAAACGGTGTTTTTCCGGTGTTTATGGAACGCTTTGCTTTTATTATTGCTGGCTTTCTTCATTGATGCATGGCATATAGACAGTGTACGTACGTGTATATGAAGTCCAAATACATATTTACAAGTCAAATTTATTGTAGTAGACCATACAATATTTCTTCAGTGATTCTTTAGTCATTCGCGCTCTCTCTTTCCTTTCCATGTACACTTTTATTTGTGAAAACGCCCTCTCAACATTGGCACTTGAGACTGGCAACGCCAAAACAGCCAGTACACAATTTGCCAACTCTGGCCACTGACGTAGCTTTCCATGCCAGTACTGGTGCACCTCAAGGTTGACATTCTCTGGGACAGGTTCTGCAACATATGCGTTGAACTGGGTGCAGATGCCCTCAGAGGTATTAAAGCGGTCA
Organism: Lissotriton helveticus; assembly: GCF_964261635.1. NCBI lineage: Eukaryota > Metazoa > Chordata > Amphibia > Caudata > Salamandridae > Lissotriton > Lissotriton helveticus. The sequence goes on along the minus strand of NC_136068.1, from coordinate 867,544,684 downwards.
AAAATGAAGCTGTACTTTGCAAAGTCCGGAGAAAATTCCCCTTTACGGAATGGATCTAACACTTGTGCAGAGTACCAAAGTGAGGCTTCATTGACTTCAAACACCATGATTGGTGAAGGGACATTTCTATGCATCATAGCTAGCCATTTCTCATGCATGGTAAAATAAAATTTCCTGAATTGGTCTTCAACACTTCTTTGCTTACCAAGTGGCAAGCATTCTAACAGGGAACATGTTGCAGTGCCAAAGTCACAAAAAGTGTCGCCTAGCCTACTCTCGAGGAGACGTTTGACATCTACACCAATTATACTGAAAACTTGGTAGACAAGGGTGTTTTCTGACTCTAGTTTTTTGATTATGTCCACCACAGCAGTCATGTTTTCCTGTAAAAATCTAAGGATGCAGTACAGTGTACTTTTTTTGACATCGCTATCAATATGCACCCGAAGATCCTCACATTTCTTGCCTTTTGCATCATCACTAAGCAAAAATTCAGTAAGCGGTCGCCACATAGATAATATTGCATTCACGGCCTCTAGGACTGAGAACCACCGACTAAATGACACAGTTGGGATTACTCTTTCTTTGCTGCCACACAAAACACAAAATGAGAAATATTTGCGTTTGAGTTCCCGCGCATAACAAAACAGTGCGCCTGAATGGACCACAAAATCAATAGCATTCTTCATTAGCTCAGAAGATTGTAATGCTGCTTTCAGCATACCATCTAGCAAATGGCAAGGATCTCTCACAGGGAAACACTTCAGCTCAGGCATTGCTTTTGACAGGTCATCACATAACTTTTTCGTATACGTAGCTGAATCGCTGCAAATACAAACAATGTCACTCCAATCTTTGTTAAACTTGGTAAGAACTCTCTGCAGCAGCATTCCAAGTGACACTGCGTTGCATGTTTCCAGTACATCTAGATCTGCCATGATGGTACGTCTGTACCATCCATTTTTTGCATCATAAAATGTGATTAGCACTGCCACTGCTGGGTCGCCACGCATCTCTGGGGTTTCATCAATGGTAACAGAGATCTTTACATCACCTTCGAGTAACTCTGAAATATGTTCAATATCTGCAAGGAACACCTCTGGTAGGTATTTCTCATACATTTGTGTTGCTTTTGGCAATGTTTTGCATGCTGGTGCACGCTTGCGGAACAGATTCCCAATTGGTCCATCAGCTTGGTGTAAGCAGGTTCCAGATTGCACTAGGGCACGTACAAATTCATGTGCCACATCCTTTTCTTCCTCACGTTTTCTTTTGAAGCGGGTCATTGTCTCGGCAAGAGACATCTGGCATAGGCTGTCGCTATTAGGTGGCTCTTTCAATTTCAAGTGGGTCTTGGTGACAAGATGTTCAGCAATTCGGCTTGCAGTGTTCCCAGTTACTATTGGGACAGTCACTCTGCAAAACCTGCAAATTAACATCTTTTGCCCACGCACTTCTTCAACCATGAAATCTATGTTTTCCAGCACATAGTCTTCTGCTGTCTTTATTCTGCGGGGCATGTTGTTCTGCGCACACTAGATAAATAAAAAAAAAACACTTAGAAACCGGTTGCGTTCTGTTGAGAAAATAAAGAGAAAGACAATATTTTCATGGTCAGGTGACTGCTGTGCAAACAGGGAAGAGCGGACTTGTGTTGCAATGAGTAACAGAAACAAAAAGTTCTGGTCACGGGAGCTAAAAGGGTTAAAAGCACCCCAGGGCATTGGCATGAGGCCTTGATGTCTGTAAGGTTAAGTCAGCACTTTTGAAAATTTGCCTGCAAAGGGAGGCTCTGTGCAAGGCACACCTCTTGAACTGCGGGGTACAGAGAGACGTTTTTGGAATTGCACGTTTTGTGACATCTTCAGGTATGAGTAATTTATGAGAGATTTCTGGGGGTGTTGGGCGTTGTAGACAAGGCAGGCACTTTATATAGTTCATTTAGAATCAATGTGTTGTCATTTGAAGAAAGTGAGAGCTGGGTGACATGTTCATGGTTTTGGGCACTTCTCACAAATCACATAGTATGATGGCATGGCTCTGAGTAAAGCTAGGCTGGTTTTCACTGCTGTTTTTTTCTCCTCTGAGATTTATATAGTGCGAACTCGACCTGAAGATTTTGAAGCGCTTCATGTGAGCACCTGTTGCTTTACACAAGGTCACATGCATTTTTGTTAGGGACGGGTAGATTACGTGGTTTGCCCAGATTCACAGGATGTTGAGCGTCATTGCCACACACCACCAGCCATCAGTGCATACTCCCACCAGACACACACACCACCAGCCGGCAGTGCACACTTCGACCAGGCACACACACCACCAGCCATCAGTGCATAATTTCTACAGGCACACACACCCCAGCCATCAGTGCACACATCAATTGTTAACGCATCCACAATTAACTAATGTAGCAATCGCAGTATGGTGTTGCAATATTTAGAAATGCCAATAGCTCAAACTTAATTAATGCGAGACCTATTGCATAGCAAATGCTTGTTTAGAGTGAATTGCAGAGAAAGGCTGACCAACATTAAAATAAAGTTTTCTTGCTAACGATCTTCTCTCTATATTTACAGCTGCAAGCAATTCAGAAAAACAATAGAAATCTTTAAATAGAACGTGGTTATCGGTGTAGCAGATTTTGGTAAATGTTAATAACAGTGTTACACTGACAGTCACGTTTACTGTAGGACTGATTTGTATACCTGGATATATTTTAATAATGTCTTTTATTGTTATGTATCTGCTTTCAAATAAAATGACAAAACAAAAAGATATTGGCAATTGGACATGGAATGTTGTATTCGTACCTTAATGTTAGTATTCAGCACATCACAAAAAAAAGATTTAATCATCCCTTTATATATTTTTGACCTTTATAAAACACCATTTTCAATTGACAAACACACATGCCTTCTCCTCTTTGAAATTATTTTGCGCCAAGTTAATTGCAATAATCTGACACCCCCAGGCATTGCAGGCGCTATGCTCATCGAGATGAAAGAAGTTCTGGGGGATATAAATATATTTATATATATCGCCGAGCCTGTTTGTAGCAGCTGCTGCTTCAGATCAAGGTGGGAGGTTACGTGATCTGCCCGAATCTCCGGATGTTGAGCCCACCTCCAGACTCTAACCCGGTTCCCTAGTTAGCAGCTTTGGCTGTTACTCCACCGTAGCTTGCCCTCTCTTTAACACTCTTAAGTCACTTCTTGCCGTTCTCCCTTCTCGTTCTCCCTCCCCAACTCTTTTTAATTATCTCTCCTCCCCCCCCAACACACACACATTCCGGCCCACAAACAGAGCCTGTGTGTGGCCCCTTGTACCTGAGATTATATACTGCAGCAAGCGACGAGCTGACGGCAGAGACAGTAACGTGGCTTCGACACTGAAGTGCGCAAATATTGTGTATTTGTGAGTGCGCTGTGTGTGGTGATGAGTGCAAGGGAGTTCTTGTAAGCATGCAGCCTCTTTACCCGGCGCCCACCCCACGTTAGCCAGGCAGGGGGGGGCCTTGCTCACGGGCCGATTTAAGCAATGGAATCATAGGAGAGGGCAATGGGATAGGGTTACGAAGTCCGTTCCAAGTGGAGCGGTCTAGGTTGGACAAAGACCTAAAGGTTTAAAAAGAAAATGTGCCCGCTGTAAATACAGTTGTAAATATTAATGTTCTTATGTGGACACTCTATTATTGCCTACAGGACTCCCATCCAGCAAGTGTGCAAACCTAAATGGGACCAATTGAGGCATTTGTCAGTGTCTTTTTTTCATCTCTGTTCTGGGGGACTAAGGGCGGTTTGTCATCATTTATGCTGATAAGTACCCTTTGGTTTTCCATTTGTAATACCATTTCTTCCATGTCGCAAAAGTACATCAGCCTTTTTTAACTGTACTCTACCCCGTGCTTTATTATAGTTCGAATTCATTGCAATACACCGTTTTAAAGACTGAGGATGATAAACTTGCTGCTTGTTTCCTTCTTTTAGGTCTTAGCATCAAGGTAGTAGACATACCCAGGGTAATTCCTTAATAACCGCACCCCTGCACTTTATCGTTGAGTCACCAGACCGCCAGAGAGAATGCCCACCCCCACGTTAGCCATTGCAAGCATTTAAGCCTCATTATGTAAATGGTCTTTTTAACGACCTGTGTAGTAATAGGGCACGGCCGCAGGCTAACAAACAGCAGATCTCAACAGCTCCTCTCCCCCACCGCATGAAACAATATTGCGCCTCATTCACCGATGCCCACCCCACGTTAGCCAGGCAGGGGGCCCGTGCTCACGGGCCGATTTAAACAGTAGAATCTTGATTAGAAAAAACAAGCATGCCGCCTCTTTACCCGGCGCACACCCGGAAATAACTACTCTCCAATATTGTAGAACGCCCCAAAAATGTGATGATCTACAATTCACGTATGTCAGTTCTCCACAGGTCGATCTTGTCAAACGTCTGGGCTGTAATTCAAGCCACTGTTATCTCCAAAATTGATTAAGGCTCCTAGCTATGATACTACATTCAGCGTCAAGACCGTTATTTTAAAATTTATGACCAGATTACTCCAGTCCTATCGGGGCTTTTTTAATTACCTTTGAAGGTCAAACTTGCATTTCTCACCTTTCAGATCATCATTCCTTCACTCTGACCTAAAGATACACAGTGGTACTAACATTTTTCACTCTTTATCTCTTTCAAAACCCCTCTCTTTAGCTCTTTATTTTGCAGCTTTACATAGTGCCAACTCGACCCAAAAGTATTGGAGCGCTTTACATGAGCACCAACTACATTACACAGGGGCACATTCAATTTTATAGCCACTGGGTGGTTACGTGATCTGGCCGAATCTCCGGATGTTGAGCCCACCTCCAGACTCGAACCCGGTTCCCTAGTTAGCAGCTCTGGCTGTTACTCCACCGTAGCTTGCCCTCTCTTTAACACTCAAGTCACTTCGCGCCGTTCTCCCTTCTCGTTCTCCCTCCCCAACTCTTTTTAAGTATCTCTCCCCCCCACCCCAACACACACACATTCCGGCCCACAAACAGAGCCTGTGTGTGGCCCCTTGTACCAGAGATTATATACTGAAGCAAGCGACGAGCTGACAGCAGAGACAGTAACGTGGCTTCGAGACTGAAGTGCGCAAATATTGACAAAAAATGTCTGCAGGAGTTATGACTGTGGGCCGAGGCCAAGCACAATCAGAAACCGTGTGATTGGGTGTGTGTTGATGAACGTGAGAAGGTGTGTGTATTTGTGAGTGCGCTGTGTGTGGTGATGAGTGCGAGGGAGTTATTGTAAGCATGCGGCCTCTTTACCTGGCACCCACCCCACGTTAGCCAGGCAGGGGGGCCTTGCTCACGGGCTGATTTAGAAATGGCATCAGAATTAAAACTACAAGCATGCGGCCTCGTTACCCGGCGCCCACCCCACGTTAGCCAGGCAGGGGGGGCCTTGCTCACGGGCTGATTTAGAAATGGCATCACAATTAAAACTACAAGCATGCGGCCTCGTTACCCGGCGCCCACCCCACGTTAGCCAGGCAGGGGGGGCCTTGCTCACGGGCTGATTTAGAAATGGCATCAGAATTAAAACTACAAGCATGTGGCCTCGTTACCCGGCGCCCACCCCACGTTAGCAAGGCAGGGGGGCCTTGCTCACGGGCCGATTTAGTAATGGCATCAGAATTCAAGTACAAGCATGTGGCCTCTTTACCCGGCGCCCACCCCACGGGCGCCGGGTAAACCTCCCAACATTTACCCTGGCTGGTTCACCTAGGCCTTGGAACACTGGCAGTCTCGTATGGTCGTCGTCTCCTCGTCAAGGTTGCCCGAACTGTAGTGAGGTGTGCGAGACCACACAAACTTGGACAGTATTTAGAATGGGACCTGGCCACACCCAACAACCTTGCCAACCAATGTGTCTCCCCGCTTTTAATGGGGGTGACGCACGTTCTGGGCTGCTTCCTTCTTGTACCTTAATTGCAGTTTGGTCTGCAATGCTTTGGCTCCATCAAGTGGGCAAGTGGTGCAACAGCAATGAAAATCAGTGACACTCGGTTTAAACAGTGTCAGCTGATTTTCATTCGGTAGCGTTTTTTCGTTCAGTCGGTTTTAACCGAATTCCGGACAGCCTAATTATGTTATACACTTTTAGGATAGTACTCCTCAAATTATATTTTGGTTTATTTGTGTGCTTCTCCTAGCCATGCCAAGACATGTTGCATGAACAGATCATGATTTTACTGGCCTCAACCAGACAGGTCTATCTTTGCTTGTAAAGGTGTAACCTTCCTATACTCTCCCCTGGACGTCCATGCTGCCTTGTTGAAAGGAAAATGTTTTTTCTAGATGCCGGAGAGGATGTAGCCTTACGGTTAGAGTGGTCGACCTAGTAGTTGGGGAACCAGGTTCAAGTCTCTGCAACGACACTCAACATCCTGTGATTCGGGTTAACCCCTTCCATGCTCATGACGAGCTCAGCTCGTCAGCAGCACAGTGCTCGTGTGCTTATGACGAGCTGAGCTCGTCATGACCACACCCGTTTTTATTGCTGTCCAGCACAGCATGGGAAACTCTTAAGCAGCGATGAGGCTAAATCACTTGATCTCCCCATGCCTAACAAAAAAAATAAAAAATGTATGTGTCTGTCTGTAACGAAACTGGTGCTCATGTAAAGCGCTCTGATACCTGATGTCTTGGGTCTAGTTTGCGCTATATAAAACTCTAAAAAAAATCCAAAAAGGACTTGGCTAAGCCAATAGGTCTGGCATTGGCTGCCAGCCCTTTGGCTTTGTCAATGATGGTTTTGTTATGTCATGGGGTTTTGCTTAACTTTACGTTTGGGGGGAGCTACAGGATAGGTCACAGTATGCAAACAAGCTATTGTAAAGCCAATAAGTCTCACCTTTGAGACCCATTAAAACTGTCAATGTCTTTTGTTCATGCTGTACATAGTGCAGCATGAACAAAAGTAGAAAAAAAGTGCATTAATATAGAAACGTCAGGCATGTGCGCTTCCAAAATTACAGGAGTGACTTTTATTTTTATTTACCAATCTAAATATGGCTGTAAATACAGTAAAAGAAAAAAATAGCAGCGGGAAGGCAAAATAAATCATGGATAAGGTAAGCCATGCAGAAAGAAGAAATCAAATCACATGGGTGAGAATGTGGCCTAACGGCTAGAGTGGTTGACCTTGGAGCTGGGGAACATTCTGTGATTCTGGGCAAATCACAGTCTCCCCGTGCCTAACAAAAATGAATGTGTCCGTCTGTAATGTAACTGGTGCTCTGATACCTTTGGGTCTTGTTCGCGCTATATAAAACTCCACAAAGCAAAAATAGCAGTGAGACTAAATCAATCAATGGTAAGCAGTGGACACGCTTTAAGCCCACTAGAAATTATTTCTATGCCACTAATGTCATTTTCAGCTAGACAGCTTTGCTGTCTCGTAGACTCGACCAAAACAAAACTGTGACTAAAAGCAAAAATATTTTTGTCTCGAAAAGCCCTCATTGCTCTAGTAGTCCCTGGCAGAGAAGGGAATTATCTTTTACTTCCATTTGTCAAGAAACCAGCATTGCAGATACAAACTGTACCAAACCAAGAGTTTTCTAATTCGATATTCATTCAAAGTGTGTGACCACTATTAAATCTTGTGGTCTGACATTATGTACAGGTGTAGCTGAAGGAATGCATTGTGAGCGTCCGCAGCACATATGCATGTATAACCTGTTATGTCATATTTTTTAACTTTAACATACTATAGAATACTCCGTAAAACGTTTTGATTTACAGTAGGAGATAAAATGTGATGGCATTAATGCTTCAAATACTGCACCTTACAAAAGAGCTTCAAGCAATTTTTAGACACCTTAATGTGAAAACAACATGTAGAATTAAAATAAGAATAGCGTACGCCAAACCAAACAGTTGCATTTTAAAAAGAATTGAGAATCCCTCCTTAGCACAGTAGTATCGACAATACGTATCAAATAATACTTTTGAAGTGCTGCACCTTTATTATATGTACATTGTCATAAAATGCATAAATCTTTGAAAATTTCCAACATACACTTATGTACATAATTTGGAATACAAAACCTATTTCACCTCTTTGTAAATAAGACAGAAACGTTTTTGTGGATAACTTTCAAAATCATAAGGACACATTCAATTGCTGTAAAATATGCAACTTAATTTATATTTTAAAAAAAGCATGTCCGATATGCAATGGTAACCTATTCAACCTGCTTAACAACACATACTAACATGTGAAAACAGCAGTATGCAGCAACTAGAGAATGGCCCAAGCCTGGATATCTGTTTTTTCTTTCAGTTGGCCATGTTGATTCAGATTATCATGGTGAACATACAAGTATGTGATTGTCTCGTGAATTTGTGAAAAACACTATTAAGGACTAAGACCTACGTTTAATAGGAGTTTAATAAGAGCTGTGTGGCTGCTTCAGTGGCACTGCATACATTTGTTTTGCTTGCGCTGCTCCCTTGAGAACCACGTCTCCCCAGAGCACTCAAATAATGTTTCAATAAAGTTTTACTGCTTGTAATCAGAGTTCATTGTGTTTTTATTCAAATTTTCATTTTATCTTTTCTAAACATAATATTGGTCTTCTATTCCATGATAATAATAGCCCATGTGGCCCAATGCATTTCGGGCGTAGCCCTTCCTCAGGGGCCTTGTAATTCCTTGTCTGCCGGGTTGGGTTCATTAAATGGACGATTAACGTGCGTGTAGACGAGTCATAAAGTAGTTCAATGGCGCGTTCAATACTCCTCGTTTACCGGCGTAAATGCATTGGGCCACATGGGCTATTATTATCATGAAATAGAAGACCAATATTATGTTTAGAAAAGATAAAATGAAAATTTGAATAAAAACACAATGAACTCTGATTACAAGCAGTAAAACTTTATTGAAACATTATTTGAGTGCTCTGGGGAGACGTGGTTCTCAAGGGAGCAGCGCAAGCAAAACATTTGTATCGCAATCCTAGTACAGGGGTTTTTACCCCACGGGCACCACCTACCCACAAAGACATTTTGAACAAATCAGTAAGCGAAGAGTGCGTATCCCAAATCCCGTTTTGGTTCTAAATCAATTTCTTTCTGTACTGCATACATTTGCCCTTTGCTCAGGGGCTTTTATGATGGTAAATAAATTGCCACAATGTTTCGCGCCACTACTTTGTACCACACAGGCGCCCATGTAAAACGTAAAATTGTGCCCTAAATTTGCATACAGCATAAGTGTTGTCATCTATTGTTACAGTACGGCTCAATCATGCCATATTTTCAGGATATTCAGGTATTATACCTTTACAGTCAATGTTTCTAAATAGTACTCATTGACATTGACAGTGATTATCCAGAAAATCTACCATAGATCCAGCCATCATGCATCTTTTTTGGAACATCCTTTAGAAGGGTGGGTGGTGCTTTCTCAAATTCACACCATAAATTCTATATTCTCCATGTAAAAATGTAAACTTCAAACATGGCCACAGTCAGATTACGGATACTGAAAAAGTACTTGTCTGTCAATAAATGTCTTATGTAAAAAAGCAACATGTGTGCAACTTAATATCACCAGGCGCTAATCAAATAGAATAGTTATCATCGCCAAAACTAGGTTGATTATTTGTATGGCAGCAATGTTGGCTTAACAATTTACGGAGTAGAATTACATTTTTTCAAAGATCTAGCAAACAGTGAGACCACAGAAAAATTGAGTCATACATGTTTTCTTGATTCTAAAGCAAATCAGATCAGGCGTAGGCATTTTCATTCTTGTCAACAGTTCCTTCATCTTGCCATCTCCATCCGTCACAAAACTGATAGCTGTAGATTGCTTCTAAGCCATGTTCTGAAGAAAAATTACCACTAGCACCCCAATGGATCCCCAGATTGCATCTGTCCTGAGTATTGAAGCTCTGATGTCAGCTCGGTACATGGTTTATCTTTGTGAGGCCAAAATAAATTGTGTTTTTTCTTTTTTTCAGCAAATGTCTTTAGGCAGAAAATCAACAACATGGCGATGAAACGTAAGAGAATCCAGAATAAAACCAATACTGATGATGAAAAGGCAGGAGCTATCTTTTTATAGAGTTTTGCTAGAGTGATGACAAATGAATGCATCTGCTTTAGCACCGCTTGCTCAATTTTTCGTGCCTGGGATAAATTATATTAATATTTGCTAAGCAATGAGCAGCTATATGTATATCTAGCTTTCCAATTTGGCATCTTGATCTCTTAATATAATTTTCAATGTACAGGTGGTGGCATGCAGAACCTAAATGAGCAGAGTCTGACCCCTATGATTGAGCTGAAACTCGGAAGAGAAGAAAATTGTTTTGAACAAAATACTTTCTTGAAATGCGTCCTATGTTGGAAGCTTTCATTTGATCATATTTTGTACATCATATAACCCAGTGCTCTTCCGCCTTGCTATTAAGGTGAAAGATCCAAATTATGGCATGTTGGATTGACACATCACATTAATTCCTGAATTAAAATTGAATGGAAGACCAAGTAATATTTTCCATTTACCACTAGGTACTCTTTCCTTGAATAAGCATACATATACTGAAAAATCGTACACGATAAATACATAGAAATTAACAGCATATAATATTAACACAGATAAATTTACATAGGCCACGGTTTAAATAAATTACTTTACATTGGCTTCTACAAGAAGCTGCATATTTTCAAAAAGTCCTATTTATCACGGTGCAGTATTAAATAAGGAAGCTGTTGTGCTCAGTCTTACTGAAACTGATTTAAGCACCACATCCTTTAGATGCATACCTATGAAAAACAGTTTCAAATGTTTTTGAAAGTCTAGGGTGATAATCTCACAGCGTATCACTTCCACTTCCTGCTGTTGTAAAATTATATTTCTTTAGAATTTGGGGTTAGTTCTTTTTTTGCCATCGTTAAAAAGTGCATTTGTCAACAACCTTGTCAACATCTGTTCCATATAGACCAGCTGCATGGGTCAAATTTTAGTTTCTTTCATTTCATTTTTTAGGGATTTGAATGAGTCCTTTATTCGAATGATCTCAGTCGCACATATGTGTCCAAAAACTCTGCTGTACCATTCCGTTGTCCTTCCTCTGTAAAACAAGAAAGCAAGCAAAGGTATTGTTATATATTTGGGCTTTCAAAAATAAATGTGAGGAAATTGTAAATGTATTTTAATTAGAACACATTTTGAATCACATTTTAAAAACAAAATAAAAACAAAACAAAACTTTTGAAGCTGCAACATTATATTCTCCAGGTATTTGGATATGCTATTTTTTTAGTTTACACAGCAAATCATTTTAATGATTTGATCTGAAGTAAAAATTAGTTTGCATTTCAAGAACATGTCTGCAAAATGGCTCTTTATTTATATTAATTGTTTTTAAAGGTGATGTTTTTACAGAATGGATTATTTGCTACGGGTCTTATGTTCTTGCAGACCTGACAAATTACTTTGCTAAAGATAATTCATTTATTGTTTCATACAATTTTAAGTTTTCTCTGAAACGAGTAATGGATAATGCATTTTTTTTAAAATAATTCTTGTGATATATTCTCACCCACAATCAAGTGTGCAGCTGCACATTGTATTGGCGTTTACGGGGGCTGCGGCAATTTGACATTTATATTCTATGAGGTGATTTTTTTATAAGTAGGATTCAAATAAGGCTAATTGTATTATTTCTATTATGTGGTTTCGTCAGGAATAACTATGTGCCTGGACAAAAAGAGGGATAGGGCTTAAAATCCAGTTTAAGATCTGTTAATCAACATAGTTCTGGAAATGTACAAGTCACTAGACCTTTGAGTAGATAACTGCTTTTTGGCAGTTCTAGACTTAAGTAATATCCATTCATCATGCTTCGGAAGCAGTGTGTGGGATGTAATGCCAACACTCACTGATACATCTGTGTACCGTTCGAAAACTGGTTTATAGTGATGCCAACACTATCCACAGTGCTGCCCAGTGTTTCCATATAGAGACTGAACAACACAGAATCACCACATACATGCACTCTTGGGAGCTATTCTAAATCAAATTCCTTGGCTCACACTAATGTTCACTCCTCCACTCTTCGTGCTTAATTTGTAAAAAAATAAGTGCCAGATCACAAGATATTTCAGAAGAGACTACTACAGTTTACACCACCGTCAGGCCCTGATAAAGCTACCGAATACCAGAATAAATGCTACCTACTAACTGTCACCATCATTTAAATGTGGCAATCTGGACTATGCATGTTAGAAGATTGGGCTGGGCACACTGATGTTAATACTTTTAATAGTATATCACATTGTTAAACACTACTGCTCATGAGCATTTTAAAAAATTGCCTAGCAGTGCCACCCTGTGGTGGGCTGGAAAATATGTGTCAGTGTTATGAAATAAGTGCTAGTGGTGAGCATGGCAAACACCGGCACAATAAAAGCACAGGCTGTTCTATAGCTAGTTTTGTGCTAAATAAATAAACATAGGTAAATTTCATATGCTGACTGCCTCTACATTTGTCTTTTTTTGTTTTAACAGTAAAATGATGCCCCTAAGTGAGATTCTCTTTGGGGTCCACAATTATCTTCTTGTTTTGAAGCTACACAGCAGATTGCTCTTCAGAATGCAGCTTGTGTGACAACAAGACAATTGAACATTTGCCGGTTCTTTTACACAAGATTACACTGTACCTCATTTTAGACAATCAAGCCTCTTAAACTTCACAATGTTAGTAACCATGGGGCAGCTTAATCAACACTTTGCACTTATCCAAAGCCACAACAAATGATGCGAACTGGCACAAAGTGTCGATAAATCTATTTACTCTCCAGGTCAAAATTTTATTTGCACTGGAAAGTTGCCTGTAAATTACCAAAAATAACACTTGGAATGCTTTGATTTGAGGAGGCGTCCAATGGATGTTCCTCTACTACCAACCATTGGTTTTGATGCAAAGCCATATCTACTAACAGTGGTAAACAGGGCTTTGTGCCAAAAAATAATGCTGCCTCAAAACAGGTGTAAAGTTGGAGAAATCTTTTAATTTCACCAAACGTTTCAAACGTTCCTGTGTGTTGAGTACTGTGCAGCAAACCTCTAATGTATGAAAAGTTTTTAACGTTGTCTAGGCTTTGTATATTCTACTGGAAGGGTGCTCTTCTATGAAAAAATCTAGAAACAGACAAAAAAAAGACAAAGTGTAGTGCATTTTGAAAATCTAGGAAAATCCTACACCTGAACAGTGGAACGTTAATGTAAAGTAAAACCCAAAGTTCATAGCATGGAGGGAAGAAGAAAGCATGTCTGATAATGTGTATTTATTTCTCAATATAAATTAGGACCGTACCTTGTGTCTATCCTGCAGACACGAGTCAGTTTTGACTTCTGTGGTCCAATGTTTTCAATGAGGTGTTTGCATAAAAGGACGTTCCCCACAATGCCGCTCGTTGAAGCTCCTTCACTGTGAATAGAGGTAGCAGCTAGAACGCAAGTCCCACTCTGAGGGTCAGTTCTCCATGTCCTGCAAATATAAGTGAAAACTAAATATGTAACTTTTTAAAGCAATATTTATTTTTGGTGGTGATAATGATGGATAGTTCAGGTGCTTAGTGCGAAGCAGGTAAATCAAAGTAATTTTTCATTTCATTCATTATCACTTGCTTTCAAAGCTTGCAGATACTACTGTTACACCAAGGGGCATCAAGGCATTTGGTATGAGCTCTGGCTATTTTATAAGCAATTTTATTCCATATACCTCAAAAATAACAATTGCTGGCAAATAGAGTAAGTCTTGGCTGTGAAAGCTATTCGCTTTGCCGATGCTTTTATCCCCTTAGATGGATGCCCCGAATGTGCATGTGTCCGCGCCAGCCATTCTGAACAGGGAGTGTCAAATATATAACAAAATGCATTAAGAATTGACTGCTATGGATGTGTACCCAGATCCATATTGGCCACTTTTTAATGCATGTTGCTTTGGTTTAACAAATACTTTTCAAAGATAGCCACCATGGATGTGCACACATTTATGGTGACCATCTGTAAGAAGCTGTCTCTTCATATAGTTGCTCAAAATAAGGTGAGGCAGTGTGGGCGAGCATGCAGTCTTATCAGAGGGTAGTGCTAAGCATTTATTGCACACACAAAAGCAGTAAGTGAGACACGCACTCAATAAAGAAATCGAACACCAATTTTAAAAGCAACACTTCTTTTTATATGAATTTAGATACCAAGATCATCTGAATCGGGCAAGTACTTTTTGAGATATGAATTTATATACGTTACAAAAGTTGACAGTTCAATTTCTGGAGCAGTGATCTTATCCTATGATGCAAAAACATGCAGTATATTTGGGCACTTGCCAGTGACTTACAGGACCCTTCTACTTGATTTAAAGTGAGTATGGAGCAAGGTCCAAGGCAGCACAAACAGGTCGCTTCAGGAGGCAATTGGACATTTGGTTGCAGAGGTGCTTTACAGCGTCGAGTGTCCTATTCACTTTAATGGAGAACGGTTCGTTTGAAGAGAGGCTGTAAGCAGGGACTGGGAACCCAACCCAGGCGAACTCAAAGAGGGACTCAATCCTTGAGATGCTCTGGCATGTAGGGACACAATTGGTCTACTTCTCTCCTTGAGCTGTGAGGCTCGGTGCAGTGGTGTCTTTTGGTGGAGAAAGAGGCTGCAGGCGGCAACCGGAAGCCTAGTCTCGCCCAACCCAGGGGTGGGCTCTGCTCTTTAGGGTGTAAGGGAGCCCAAGGACTCGGTCACTTCCCTTGAACTCGGGCTGTGTGGCATGGATACAGAGGCACTTTGAGGTGTCGTGTTGGCGGTCAAAGGCTTTCACTTTGTCTTGTTTCTGCAGAAGAGGGCCAACAGGACAGCCGGGCCACTCGTGTTGGGTGTCTCACTGTCCCTGAAGTCCTTCGACATGTAGGTCGGTTTCCTCGGCGTTGGTGTCCTGGCCGGACACAGCCAGCCGTGGTTGCTTGCAATGTTCCTGTACCCCAGGTATTTGTGTTGTCGATTCTTGCATCCCCACACTTAGAGGGAGGACGGATCTGTTATGTTATGTTATGTTATGTTATATGGCACTTATAAAGCACGCGGCTACTCCCAGGAGTGTCTCGGCGCTGAAAAACAAAGACCTGTGCTGACCTGTAGGAGCACGGCGACCACTTTCTGGGTGGCTGCAGAGTCAGTCCACGAGGCGACAGGGCTATCTGCATACCCATAACAACACTAATCTGTAGATACATCGCAAGGATGCATTTTAATATGAATAAAGAAGTACTTCTGGGGGTTAGCAGAGGCGACACTTCAGATGACGTCAAGGAGTCCCTGCATGCTGAGGCTTCGCCAAGCAGCTGCCTAACACCTCAGTGTGTGATGTCCAGTCCATAAGCTAAACTGAGTTCCACATTCTTTCCGGCAGGGTAATAGGGTTGGATCATCCTATGTGGGGATTCTTAGCTTTAGAATACATACACACACCTTCACTTGTTCTAGACCTTCATAGATTAGGGGTTGCATAGCAGGAGTATGCCTGATTACCACCTTGTCTTACAAATATATATATCTGTTTATATATATATATATATATATATACATATACACACACATATATATATGTCTATATATATATGTGTGTGTGTGTGTGTATGTATATATATATATATATATATCACTGCTCCAATTGCGCCAAAAAAGGAAGGGGCTCCAGCGGTGGGTGCCGCTACACGGTTAGCGCGCCGTGTAATATCAATGCTCCAACAGCTTCTCTCCCAGCCGAGAGAGAAGTAGAAAAGCAGCACTCGCGGGGTGAGTTTCAGAAGTTCTTTATTTTATTCCTGGTGCAGACGCGTTTCGGGCCAAGCCCTTTGTCAATGTAATTACAAAAACGCTATCAGGAAGACATTTTATGCAGCGCGGTGTTACTGATGGAAACTGTAGATGGACTACCCGGCTCAGAACTGCGGGCGCCATATTGGAATGTGCAAAAGTAACGTTGTTACATTGATCACAGGGCAAAATTACATTTTTAAACAACATAATTCATTTAGTTATGAAGCTTAATAACTAAATGAATTATGTTGTTTAATGAGCCAATGAGCTACCTACCTTTAGGGTGACTAGACCCTCTATATCAGCACTTTATGTGGAAAGTGGGCATAACTCTGACCCAGAGGACCTAATTCCACCAAAAACCAAGATGGTGGAACTTTCCTAGTTGTATTCACTTCCGGTAGCACACCCTAGGGGCGGTACTAGGCTGAAGATGAACACACCTCTTGACGAGCTAATTTTCCCACCTGCCCTGGTATCAATTAGGCCCAGGGGAGGGGGGAAGCCAGAGCTGCATATCAAAGGCGGTGGAGGCCTTTGAATACTCCGGCCTTGATATGCTGATTTACTAGCCATCCTGCTTAGGGGAGGTGATAACAGCTCCTCCCAGAGCAGACATCGTTTTCGACCTTTGAGAGCGTGGCTCTCACTTCAGGGGTCAGAAACACGTCTGTGGTGGCAGACTGGACAGGACCAGTCAGCCAATACATGAACTCACTCCCTCCAGAAACCAGGCTTATCTCTTCCACTACACTCTTTAAAAAAGAAGTAAAAGCTATCCTCATGGCTAAATACGCTGGAACCAGTATCTAGAACTCTGTTAATACTCGGCACCGATCTGTACTACATGCTTAACCCCTTTGCCTACTTGTATGAGTTGTCTCATCACTCACATGATTGGCGTTGCAGTCACCTATTTGTACTGTTTGATTTATTGATTTATCTGTCTGACTATGCCCCCTCATGTACCCCTCTATGTAAAGCGCTCTGATATCTGCAAAGATCTTGTCCGCGCTATATAAAACTTTTAAAATAAATAAATAAAATAAATAGAAGTCAGTAGGTTTTCAGGGGGTACCTTTAAGGTACCCTCTGGGTGCATGGATTAATAAATCCATCACTGGAATCAGTGTGGGTTTATTAATACGAGGTGTTTGATACCAAGCACCATAGGTTTCAGTGAAGCCATTATGCAGCTGGGAAACACGTTTTGACCAGTGCCTAATTCATACCTTAAGATGGCTTCCATGTTCACCTCTACTGCCAGTAACTGAACTGGCCAGCACAGGGACATATCTGCTCATGCAGGTATGTCCTCACATGTAATATAATGCACCCTGCCTTAGGGCTGTAAGGCCAACTATAGTGGCGGCTTACAAATATTACATGCAGTGTTAGCGGGCACGGCACACAGGGTGCGTGCTATGTTGTGTATTTACTTTTTAGAGCACAATGTCACACAGCCTGCAGTGACAGTCTGCATGAGTTTGGTGATGGGTCTCTTAGAGTTGCTCAAGATATTCTGTAGCTCTTAGAGACCATCTTTAGTACTTATACCAGAGGTACCAGGGTTATCCCTTACTAGGGACTTCTAGAGGTGCTAGAGGCCTGGCCAATTGGGGATCACTTGAACAGTGACCTTGTTTTGTGGAAAGAACACTGGTACTGGGGACCTGGTTAGCAGGAACCCAGTGTATTTCAGTCAAATTTCAGTCAAATTTCAGGCAGATAGTGGGGCGGGGGCTACTGCAACAAAAACCCAGTCTCCTACATCATCCTTACAAGGGATTTATTAAAAGTATTACAAAATTTTGTACAGAACGCCCACTGTCCATAAGTGGACATAGGCAGGCGGCCATTTTTGCAGAATAAAAAAAAAAGTAAAATAACTGATAGCATGGTGGGCTCTGGGCAAGCGGAATATGAGATATTAGTAAAGTGAGCTAAAGAGAGGGTGACAGAAATAAATAAATAATCCATATTTGTAAAGCGCAAACTACTCACCCTTACGGGTCTCAAGGCGCTGGGGGCCGTCGTGCAAATTAAGTGAGCTATTGCCCAGAGTCACATGGTGCTGAGCTGAGCTGCAGCTGGAGCTGGGGATCAAACCGTGAACCCTGTGCTCCGAAGTCAGCTGCCCTGGCTGCTGCACCACAGAGAGCGGTGAGTGCAGGAAGGGGGAGAAAGGAGTACCTCACAGGCACAGAAAAAAAAGTCTAACTTCAGCTGTGGAAGTATACATCAGCTAATCAAAGCACTGCAGATCTAAATGCTCCTGGATCAGATGAACATATGAATAAGAAGAAAAGCCGCTGAACCAGGAGCAGGGAAGTGATGTAGACAACAAAGCCATCCAGTCATCAGCAAGGGGTCAATACAAATCCCATTTTAGTATATAATATGTATTGAAAACAATAGATCTCCCTACAGAAACCTAAATCTGTAGCTAAAGTAGTCTGTAGCAGACACCTAAAAGGAAAAGAAAAATTACACATTTTGCTGCTTAAATATGGCAGCCATATCCTTTAGGAAGTAATATATATGTACATTGTTTTCTTAAGATTAACCATTGCTTGTTATTTTACTGGATTAATAGTTGTACTTCCTAGCAGGAACGTGCACTTGGGATAGTTATGGATATGCCAACCATCTTAAATGGCTATTGTGTGATGAACACAGATTTCTTTAACTACTTCAACAATGAAAGTGGACTCACAAAGTGCAGGGATTACCTATGTTTCACTGCTTGACACATGGATGCAAGGCTAAAGGGTCACAACAGACAAGTGAAATTCCTGGAATAGTGTTCATAAGAAAACCCACAACCCACGGTATTCATGTCCGTGTGTTATTTGAATTTGAAAACGCAAGGATATTAAACATAAATGTTCTGACTGAAATTGGCATATAACAATGCATGCACATTTCTGACCATCTATTTCATACATTTGTATTCTGGAAAAGGTGAGGTGTGAGAAGAAAATAATCGCTTCCTCTTAAGAGGTCTATTGTGTCAAAAATGAGTTTTGCTTGATGGATCCCATGCCTTTTAACACAGTAAGGTCGAACCTAAAATTCATAATTTTTTGTTGTCACAATATCATGAAATCTTAGTAGTCATGCATCTGTTCAATATTTACCTTTTTTAGATATTAAAAATGTTGAAGATATTTCAAAATACTTTAGAGCATAATTATGGATAGTGAATCACATTAGCCAACAGATCCCAGAGATCCTGCGTAGAATATGGACTCAACTAGGCATGTAACTACTTTCTCCAGGTCTAAAAACAAGCATGGAGGATCTTATTTAAGTGGTGAAGGCGAGAAATCTTTTTCTTATGTAAGAGGTGACACTGGACTTCTTATGGGCTCTTGAAACTCTATTGTTCATTAAGGGAAGATTAATATTCTTGTGATGGAAAGTAAATTCCAATTCTACAATTTGCACCAGTTTGCTTTACTTCTGTGACACGGATGGTTCAAGGTGTTAGTGATTCTGTGTCACAGTGCTTTGAGAACATATGGTGAGGTTGCAACTCAGGGCTGGTCAACCCAGTTTTAATATGCTATACCTTTGGAAGAACAGGTTTAACTGGTTCCATTAACGTTGAGCGTCATTAGCAAGGTGGAGCAAGTACCTGTTTGCTACAGAGTGTACATACAAATGAATGATGACTACATAGTGTTTCAAAGGTTATGGGAGTGTAAGTAAAGATGCAAAAAACATCAAGAAACGATAATACTGAAAAATCCATCTATAACAACAATTAGATACGCACACTACTTTAAATGAGCAAGTGTAATAATGCCACAATTGTGATAACATGATTAGCCACCCAATATATATTGGATGATTAGGGTCTGAGAGTGTACTGGAGAGTTCTATGCAAGCCTGCGACTAAAGACATGCAGAAGAGCTTGTCCCCGAAGGTCCAATTTCCCTTCACACTGCAACATCAGGGTTTAGCAAAGTTGTTGTGTAGGATGAGGTCACTGGTGACAAACTGAGTCTGATGATGCCTTAACGTTCTCAGATGTGCCTAAAGTTCACTCTTTAAGTGATGATTGATAAAGAAGAACATGCTCTGGGCAGTTTATTTGGTCTTTGACGTGTTGCAGTTGTTTATTCTGGTCTCTTATAATGTGAACACAAAGACTTTGGAGTGGTCGCTACTCCATTTGGTGTCATATTTCTCCACCTAAGATCCACAAGGTGCTCATTCATCTGTGTTGATGATTTGTCTGGAACCGTTCTGGCTGCTCTACTTCATATTTCTTTTTTCAAACAGCTAAGTCCCAAACTGAAGTATATGTAGTATCAAGAACAGTTGAAATCTACTAACCAGCAATGTTCCTTATTATGCACATTGTTTCATAGTGTTTTGAGATACCAAGAGACGACCTAGGATGGGAAAATCTCGACACCATTCTGAAAAGAGATGCTGTGTGCCCTTGAGATGCTAGTTTCTCTAAGTGCTGTTTTTGGTACTTTCCCAAGACAAAGCATTCATAGCCCTAAGCACTGCAGACTGGTTGTTATTTTCCTGTTTTCCACTCAGAGGACAAGCTGTGATATTGCAGATCTCTTTTTAGCACCCGGAAGAGTGATAGCTCTCCTTACCCAGTTTTCTTTTCTTTGCGAGCTTGGTATTAATAGTGACACTACACTAAAGTCAAGGAGCCAAGTTGTGAGACTTACAATACTATATTGTTTTATTTTAGAATATGTGTTCACAGCATTAGAATAAAGTGAAAAGGAAGAAATCCGAATTCAAAAATAAAAAAATAATATAGGATAAAATTTAAAATATCTTGAAAAGATATAAAGGTGTGTTACTGCATTTAAAAATCAATCTGGCATTAAATATAAGATATGGGTTTGGGAGGTGGAGATTGTGAGTTAGGGCTACGCTCACAGGTAGGGTTAGCATTAGTATTAGGGTTTGGATTAGGAAGGTTTCTATGGATTTGTATCATTCTAGAGTTATTTAACGTGGGTTTGTAATTATGGATGCTCTAATATTAAACCAATCCTAACTGACAAAATTATTTTGATCGATTATTAATTTATAATTTGTCATAATTTTATTTCCTCATTAGGGTATCCTTTGTGCTCTCACAGAACACTGATCTAGTATCGGCAACTGAATTTCCGTTAGAGGCATTAGGAGTGGGTTCTCCTGGATTGAAACATATTAGCTGGGGACATCAGATAGCCCCTAGTTAACAAGGGATGAGAAAAAATGTTACAAAGAATAGATATAGGCGTTGCTAGCCTTACTAGGCATCATGATTCACTGCATTACTTTATCTTTTATTTTAGGTGCAGAAAGTATGCATCTGATTACAATCCTTAACTGTATTTTAATAGGGCTAATGTATCAACTGAGCGCATTGTACTGCAATGTGTGAAAAAATTGTGATACAGCTGCAATCCCCTTGATCTATTAGAGATTATGCATGAGAAGACTAGATTAGTTCCTGGCAAAGTATTTCTTTGACCAATGTGATTGCTTGAAATATGGCTACAAACATTTATGGTCTTCTATTGACTATCTAGCCAAGAAAGCACTCATTAACCTTAAGGAAGCTTATTGATCATCACAGGGAGTTTCAGTCCAAAGGGAGATTTAAATTCCTTTTTAAGAAAAACCCATCTCTTTCGTTAAATAATCGGAAATCGTCCAGCAAATCCACCACCGATTCTGTGAATCCTATCTGGCCATTACTTTTCAAAAGAAAATAATTATTTTAATCTAATATAAGTTTCACATTTATAGGAGTATATATTGGGTATTAGTATACTTTAGGTTTATATTTTTGTGCTGAATGAAAAAACATGACTACATCTTTGGTCATAATGGCTGTACATTCTCTTACCTCAAGACCACAAAGTCTCTTGGCGGCAAAGGTGGCAGGCTTTCAGTGGAGTACTGATAGATTTCTGTATCGTCATCCAAAGTTTCGATTATTTTTTCCTGCTGCAGACTCTGGTCCCATGAGCGCCGTTGCCGCAGAATATGTTGGAGAATCTCTCTTGGAGTACCTTCTATTTCAGTAGATGATTTCCACAGCCGGACTGGATAGTTGTCATCTTCCACCTAGTTTACAAACAAACATTATTTTATTGTCCAAGTACAGGATTCCTTCTAAGATGGTCTGTGTTTGAATATGTCATTTATAATATCAATTCAGGCACTAAACATATTCATAATATTTTCATTAAATACCCAAAGTGTTCTAATGCATGAAACACCTGCAACCTGATTACAAATTAGTACGGTAATTTGACAGCGATACCGGTTGACCAGAATTTCAGTTTTTCTGGCCAGTATCCCCTCATTTATATCTGAGTACTACAAGTTAAATCCCATATAACCGAGAAGTAATGGCTGGATCGATCCGTTTTTACTGGCTGTAATTCTACAGGGATTTTACAGCTCTGTCGAGTTTAACTCAAACATTTACTGCCTGCTCTGAGACGATGTAACTGTGTGAAAGGGGAATGGCGGTGGGAGTTGGGGAGAGTGAGAAAGGGAAGGGAGGATGTTGCCTGGCATAGGGGAGAATGATGTACTTCCCTCGTGCCTTAGTAGAAGATTGTACTAAGACTGGGCTGCACTCAGCCCTTTCCCATGGTAATTTTATCAGGTAGATTTTCTGGCCACTAAAATTGGTTTTGGTCGTTTTCCCGGATTTTCCAGGTGCATGAAAATGAGACTGCTCATAATTGCACAGAGAGGAATGTGACCTGAAATTCTGTGCTTCTTAGCCTGTAATCAGGCCCACATTGCTTAATGTACATCCAGTAGAGGAGTCCAAGCCAGGATTTTAAAACTCACTGACTCTAATTAGTTTTATTAAGATACATTATAATATATCTTATTTAAATATCCTGAACATCTGCCTCAGATCAGGACCTATGCTGAACACCCAGCATTAGAGATACTAATTTGAAAGGAACTAAGAACAGAATACAGAATTGAAAGAACAAATAATATGAACCATTGCTATGAAATGAAATGTCTTCTGTATTGCATGCTTCAGCCAAAACTCATCCACATTCATTCCCACCTGTCAAATGACGCTGGGCATTTTTAAAATCTGAAATGCATGAACAAATGTTCCTTTGTTTTGCCATCGGTTTCCAAGGACAACATGTATGCATATGCCTTTGGGAGAAGAGGAATTACCTGGAGGGAGAGGCTGGCGAGATTATTTTATCCTAACAATGAAATAGAGCCTGACTGCTGCAATGAATTAATGGTGGGTTCACCAGGAATTCAGGGATGATGGCAATCAAAATGGCAAGATTACAAATCCAAACTCCGCCACTAAATGTCAGAATTATGCGAAGCCTGTGAATCTAAAAGAGATTTCACATTGCAAAATCTTAGTACCAAGCTTGTTTCCTCTGAACAGGACTGCTCCTGATATGATGTGTTCTCTGTCTCTATTGGCACAAAGTCCTGATACTCCTACCTCCACATTCCATAACACTTTTGAGAAGGAGTTATCTGTGCAAATTATTTATTGCAACTTAATGCACTGTTATCTTCACATGCCACTTTACAAGATAAACTGGAATGCCAGCATGGTAGGTAACTCTATCAGTGTATAACAACCATATTTCAAAATACATTCTGTGCATGTTTGGCACTTTTTCTGCTGCATATTGTACTCATCCCCTCAAAAAGAAAATGTTGCTTCTTAAGGAGCAACTAAACTCTGGAACATTATTTCTTCCAGCTTTAATGGTCTACTGAACTCTCTTGTATTTCTGAGCGTACACAGGGCTCCTACTTTGCACAAATCCCTTTTCTGTTCCAGAATATAAAATATTTAAAAAAACTAAAATGTCTTCCATTATCATTATAGCAGTTAGTGCACTTACCTTTTTGTAAGCAACTTCTACATGTTCTAAGCTGGAACAAGTTGTCCAGCTTTTAAATTTCTCTTTAGCATCCCGTAGCAGGTTCTGCATTGAATTTTCAAGAGAAATCAGGATGCTGGAGTATGTTGCCAGTGGGTTTGCAGTTGGGGCAGCTTCACACTGGTTGTTCTGGTCATGCAACACATTGTAGCACTGATCAAGGCAGTATTCTGGTATCTGTGTGGAATGAGGATAAAATAAACACTGAGCCCTAAGTGTCTAAAGTAAACATCAATAAAGTCTGTGAGACAGTGGTGTATGCAGTTGATGCTATGTTACTGTAATGTCATGAAGCAAGATGCTCTGTGATTTGTCAATTTCATCCTTTACTAGGGGTATATCTTCTTAGGTCATGGAGTGGATACATATATATTTAGGGGAATCCCTCCGTTATAAAGGTTGGTTGTACCCGAGGTCTGCCGTTGCCACTGTTAGACCTTAGTTTTCTTATCTCACTTTTTTCATATCAAAGGTTACTGGATGGCTCTTTGTATTAGAACTCATTATCCTTGTCACTTGGGTGTACTTAAATCTCTATAAAAAACGTGCAACTGGCCCCTTGGCTGAGTAGTCTTAAGTGGTGGGCAGTTTTTGAGTTAGGACTAAGTAAACAGCCCTTTAAATAATATACATAAGAGGTTTGAAAACTGAACTTTTTTGTTTGTTTTTCCACTGGAATCGGAAAGGGAGAGGCTTTTCTTTGGTTCTATAGAAAGCATGTGAATGCCAAACTTTAGAAATTGAGGGCTTGGTCAAAGACAATGGGCTTCTGCATCACTTTATCTCATCAGAAATGGGTCTCAGGTGTACTAATTTATAGACCTCCCTAATCGGATGGAGTTTTTATCAAGACGCTAGAGATGGCGCTAACTCATTTAGCGGTGAGATATGCTCATTTCCTGGTGCTAGTGGACCTTAATATACAGATGGACAAAGTGGAAGACAACGTGACCAGGGATTTTAGAGATATTATGGTGTACCTGGATCTTAGCCAATCTATATTTAAACCTACACACCAGGAAGGACATGTACTAGGCCAGGTTTTCTCTTATAGATTGCTATTAGCGGAGTTTCCTATACCTATGGTCTGAACATATCATCTGATCAAATTTTCATGGCAGGCTCAAAATATAATTCATGACTTGGATGTTAATCGGCAGGCAACATATCGAACATGCCATAAATTACATCCATGGAAAAGGATTTATGCTTTGGAAGCAAGCTCCCCATCTCTTTTAGGTGAGTTAGAGAAGGGTGTAGAGCTGCTTGATAATTGGATCAGAGGCGTTATTGATAAAGTGGCCCCTTCGTTCCCTGGCAGAACTAGCAGAAGTAGACCATCTTGTCAATGGGTCTCAGACAGCATTAAGACTGAGAAAGAAAGATGTAAGATTCTAATCTAGAAAGGCAGTGGAGGAAAGAGTTTAATGCAGATGCTAAAGAAACTTATAAACCAGCCTGCAAAAAATATCATGAGTAAATACAAGTAGCCAAACAAGTCTTCTGTAAAAACAAAATTGAGAATGCACAGAATAAATCTAAAGAACTTTTTGCTATTGTCAAACATTTTATGTCACCGACGGCGAGTGCTAGGACCCATCATCATTCTATAGAAAGGTGTGAACAACCACATATTTTCTGACAAAAATCCAGAACATTCAAAGCTAGTCAGTCCAGTGGGTCAAGAGCAGGTGCATAAATAATTGACAAACTGCAGGCAAAATGGATCCACTCCGCTAATGCAACACTGTCTAATCTAGAGCTGATAACAGTGGAAAGCTAGTTGCAAGCTCTGCACACTTTAAAAATCGGGCACACCTTCAGATCCTGGTATGCCTAAACTAATGTATGTGGGGGCGTTGATAATTAATCCTCTGGTAAATAGGATACTTAGTATGTCCTTAACAAATGTGATGGAGCCCGCTTTCTGGAAGCAGGCAAAGATCTTGCCCCTGATAAAAACGTCAGCTAACCCTTGCGTTCTCTCAAACTATAGGCCTATTTGCATACTTCCAACCTAGTCTAAGATTCTGGAAAAGTATGTGAACAATTCAGCTTTCAGGCTCTTTGGAATCCAATAATCCACTCCATCCTAGCCTGTCAGATTTAGGCCCAGCTTTAGCACAGAAACTGCACTAGTGGAGGTTGCAGAATATGTTAAAAGTATCCTTGATGGGAGCAAGGTGGTGCTGATAAGGTTAGATTTGTTGGCTGCCGGTGACATGAGCCCTCTTTCAGAACTTTTAGAGCTTTGGACTGGCTTGCCTCTTATGTGGCCTGGGTTTCATAAACTAGTCTGTGGTGGAAGGATGTACTAGACACACTAGAGGGCAGGTAGGTTTCAGGGGGTACTTCTAAGGTATCCTCTGGGTGCATGTATTAATAAATCCTTTACACCGGAATCAGTGTGCGCTGATTAATAGGAGTAGTTTGATACCAAACACCATATGTTTCAGTGAAGCCACTATGTAGCTAGGGAACTCGTTTTGACCAGTGCCCAGTACATATCTTAAGATGGCTTCACTGCTCTCTTGCAACATCTAGTAATAGAACTAGATATCACATGGGCATATCTGCTCACGCAGATATGTTCTCATATAAAATATAATGCACCCTGCCTTAGGGCTCAATGGCCTGCTGTAGGGGTGACTTATATATATTAGATGCAGTGACTTTGAAATGACACACAGGAGTGTGCCATGTCATATTTTCGCTCATGATTTTGACCATGTTGCGCCGCCTTCAATGGCAGCCTGTGTGGAATTTTTGTATGGGTCCATTAGGATGGCATAAGATATGCTGCAGCCCTTTGGGACCCCCTTTAGCACTCATGCCCAAGGTACCTGGGGTGCCATTTACAGGGGTGCTAAATTCCTTAGCCAAACGAAGCACAATTAGACACCTTGTTTTCGGGAAGGACCACTAGCACTGAAGTCTGGTTAGCAGGCCTCAGCTCACAGTCTGAGTGGAAAATCAGCAAAAAGGGGGCAAAAAAGTGGGGGGATAACTACAAAAAAAGTACAGTTTCCTACAGTTGCTCTATTGAAAATCGACTATAAGTGGCATAATATGTTTAAAGCCAAATAAAAACAACTTCTGAGAGGTGTAACTAGAAGCCCAAACCAACAACCTTTTCAGAGGCACCTTCTGCTGATTACTGCATTAGTAAAATCTGCTCCATAGCATAATGTTTATACCTGGAATAGTCTTGTGCACTCAGCTATCATGTGCGCCAGGCCTTGAGTAGCTGCCAGGTTTTCACTTAGATCTCTTTGGTCTGGTTTGCCAAGACTGTACTTCCGCTGACTGGATCTGCATAAAAATGACATAGATTCAAATGTATATGTTCACACGTTAAGTATAACACATTGAAATAAAAAAGTTAATGAATATTTCATTGCACCCACAGTAGAAACCGAAATTCCAAATGTCATTTCAGTAAAATTTCAGGTGCATTTCAGTAAAACGTTTAGTGAAAAGGCATATTTAATACAGCAAAATCACTAGTTGCAAGGTTGGTGCCTTTCCTCCCTATAGTTGGCATTGACATCCAGCTACAACATCCCACCTGTTGCCATGCTTTTGCCTCCACCATCATGTCCAGCAAGGTACATCGATCCTTTTACCAGAAATGGTAGAGGAGCAGATGCCCACTCTAAGGTGACTGGCCCTAGTCTTGTGGAGTAAAGTCTGTCAAAGACCAGCTTAGAAATGCTGGAAACAGCAAAGATCTTTCAAAGTACTCGGCAGGCAAGAAGAAGAGAGGATGCTGGGACTTGTGTAGGCGGGCCAAGGAGGCAAAGCATAAAGGCAGCGCTATTAAACCATCAGAAAGGGTCAGTATTCTTGGTGCTTTATGGATTCTGGTTTCAGTGGAAACTGCAGTGTGAGGGTGCTACAAATAGAGGAGCCTGCATGCAGGTTTCTATCCTTAAAATGCTTGTACTTCACAGGATGACTTGGGTTCAGATTTATCAAAACTTTGCACCAATTCACAGTCATACAAAAAGGCACAAAGTGTTCATAAAGTATTACTAAATGTATCGACCTCAGAAGACTGTAAGGCAGAGTATAAGTTTCTAGGCTTCACCTTGGGACCTTCAAAGCACTGTAGATGTCAAATGATTTATCATCTTGCAGGATACACTTAAATATGACCTGCTTGTGGCACTATCTTCTATCACTATTTTCCAATTTTCCAGCAAATATCTCAAAACCCAATCCTATTAATCTTTTAAAAATGCTGTGTTCTTTTTTAGTCCATACATTTCTCTATGTTGTGTGTTTGAATTTCGTTAACAGATAGAAGTAGATCTAGAAGTCTCTCCCCTACTTAACCTCCCCAACATATGTGAAAATGTGACTATTATGCTAACTGAGCAACAAAGCTCCTTGGCGTGTTTTCAGTCCATACTTCAGACAGTAATTGAATCAGAAAATTTGGTTCTTTTTTGGATTCGCCTGTGACAGTATATACAATGCATGAGCTCTCGCGTGGGAGAGAAATTGTATACAACAAGGGGCTTGCAGCCCCCTCCCCCCGATTGCTTCACATTCATTGCCTTCATTATATCTCTTATTTGCTGCGTTCTAATTCACCAACGCATGCTGACTTCACTTCCTCTTCTTTCGGCTGGATCATATACCAAGTACTAATTGCTTCAGGTTGATTGATGTCCTTCCGCTAATCGCGCTGTGATTGAGGCACTACTTTTATTTTTTCTTCTACCCTGTCCTCCTTGTTGAACCTCTTGCAGCTTTGTTTTACTATGCGACACATAAAAATGTATGTTTATTGTGCCAACAGATGGTATCTGCCTCCAAATATATTTTCATGAAGTCATGTACCTGGGCACATTGCTTTCTTTATGTGATAGAATATTTGACAATGTTTTTTTTTTCTTGTTCACACACGGGACGATTAACTGATCTGCTCAGAGTCACAGAGGTGTTGTGCTGAGAACTAACAAGCGTTGGCAAAACCAATAGGTCCTGCCTTTAAAACTATTGGCTTTGCCATTGTCTTTAGTTCATGCTGTACAGCATAATCATTGATTTATTGCCATGCTTTATAGCAGTGTGGCTAAAAATGATAATAAAATAGTGACTTTGATGCATCCAGCGGTAAAAAACTTTTGAAGAAGAAAAAATGAGTATTGGCCCAGGCTGCATCATAGCACTTTTTCTAATTCTTTTTAGCCGCACTGCAAAACTTTCGTACTGCTGTAGAGCATGGCTGCAAAACACTGCTAAAGCCAACAGCTCTCATCTGTGTGATCTATTGGTTTTGCCAGTGCTTGTTTTATTTTAGTTTCTGTTCAAGCCATGTCAGTCACTTCTCCTACCCTCTGAGCTGTCATGGAAGGCAGTACTTTACCGTGCCACTTAGGCCTGTAGTCTGTCGGTTCACACCATGGGTTTGGAAAACATAGGTGGCAAAAATGGATCACTTTCCTACCAAAGAATACTCCTTTGACTGTCTAATAAGCATGTAATGCATCAAATGTGCAATTTTAGTATTTGCTCAAATGAATTTTTTTAAGACGCAAAGGATCCCTACTTTTGCAGCAAGGAAAATCGATATAACATGGAAAAATCAAATTAAAGGAAGATGACGTAATCTCGCTGTATCTTGGTGTCTCTTCTCAACTGAAAGCTTTGGAGTACTACGGGCTTACTACGTTTCATGCAGATGCACTCCTGTTGTCATGCAAGGTACACATACTGACAGAGACATAACAAGTAAATAGCAGAAACATGCATTTATCTAAAAAGATTTCCAAGATCCTGCGATCATGTCATTTGGTAGCCAAACTGTGCCTCACAAGAAAATTAAAACGTCTTCTTCAGTGGTCCTTTTTGCTGCTTATGAAGTGCGTTATCTTTAAAGCTATAAGACCCATATTGATGACATAATTGCCGCTATCTATGAACATTCCAACCCAATAACGTTTAGGCAACAAACTAGACGCTAAGAACGCTTGACTTTAAGTTTAGTCCTCCGAGTTACGTTCCAGAGATAATGTTTCCCTTTGAAGTCTGACTCCTAAAGTAAAAGATTAATAACTATTTATCTGGACTGGCAATCCAAGCAGGCGCCCTTAAAGAAAACAAGAGATAAATGGAAAAAACAAACACTTTCTCTTATTGTGACTCTTTCATGCTCTGATGCAGAGTTGGAATAAAAGGCAGGGGGGGGGGGGGCAAGAGAACTGCAGCTCATCAGCCCTACTGTGGCTGACTTCACCCTGATTAATGAGTTACAGCTGAAAGGCCATCCGTCTTTGTCACGTCTTCCCCCGGCTTCTATTGCCTGATATGGCCCTGCAGAGGGAGAGGCTGACACACACTGTTTGCTTGACCCTTATTGTGAAATAGTCATATTAGAAAGGCTGCAAAGCTCGCTGTACATGTTGTTGTGACTGTTTCACGTTGACATGCATGCCTTCAATTCATTGGCGCCATGTAAATACGCAGTCTTGACATGGCGATGTAGCACACCCAATGCTCTAAAACGTATTCCTCCACAGTGCTGGAGAAAGATAGAAACAAATCTCTCTTTTTCGACAGTTCAACTATCACTAACATAGTCACTAACATTGGAAAATTCAGAAGCCCTCCACCATCTCTATATCCTCCCTCCCTCCCGTCCAACCGGACCCGCTTTGCTTATACAACTTTGTAAGACAGTTCATGTTCCTGCACTAAGTACAGTCAACACCCAGAGTCGGCCTGAGCCAGAAAATTAGCATGGGCACCAAAATAAAAGTGGCCCCAGTTAGCAAATTAGATAGCTAAAAAGTGACCCATTTTGCACACTGGTCTTTTTTTTTTACTTGTAAAGACATGCTGTATAAGTGTTTTGCAAGGTAAGGAAGACTTCATGGATTTGAGCTTGATGCATGCAATGTTTATTTTTAATATCAGGAAAATCAACAGCAAAAAACTGGCCCACCAGACCATAAGACCGATTCACAAATGTACAAAAAACCTTCCCACGCAGTCACTGCCTCTTTGCCCTACAAGCCACCCTAACCACACCTCTCTACACCTCACCACAGCGTCCTTTTTGGTTCCAACTTGGCCATTATGCCCACATTATTCTGACGCATCCAAGAACAGTTGTGTTGCTTCTGCAGGGACTTGTTTAATCATTGGATACCCCAGTGCTCACTGTGCCAGGCAGTTCATAGGCTATTAGTACCACCCTGTCCAATGGTCTCAGATGAGACCAATTATCTGCTAGGTTTCGTTTGGATGGTATCATGCCTGTTTAAGGAGTATGTTAAGTACTCTTGTCTAGGTACTGCGTGTTGGTGCTGAATCAGACAAGGACGTTTACTAGCACAAAAAATGAGACTTGAGTGTCAAAAGGTAATCGGAACGCGATCAGTGATGTAACACATGATGGGGCCTCCCTGTAGAATGTGATGAGAAGCCCCGGAGTCTCCCATACTTCATAGATATTTACTGGTCTTGGGCTCAGTGAGCCACCCAGAAGGGTGATCCTTCCTCCCCCCCCGCCCCCCCATCCCCCCAAGCCCAGGGGCTATAGGAGCCTTCATTACACCCCTGAACATGATTAATTATGGTTTACATACATTGTTTCGCTTGTATTGCAGCATTGGCTCGTCACCTGTGAAGGAGCTCATTTTCTGCTTGTAGGTGCACTACGTGCTTGCCTGGTTCATCATAAAACAGCTTCACGAGTTGACTGCTCACTATAGAGATCTATGTGTAACCTGTAGGTAATTGGTTTGCACCTGGGTAAGACTGACTCAGCCATTCGTCTTGATTCATTTAAGAAAATTAGAACCATATAATAATGTAATGTAATGTGTATACTTGTAAAGCGCACTGTTGCCAGTCGGCGTCCTGGCGCTGTATACCGCTGGGGAACCCATCCTGGCTTTCCCTGTGGGATGGTCCCTGCTGGGAATCCCCAAGGTGGAGCCAGGCATCCCCGGCGTTGATGGGGCCGTTGTGGAGATAAGGCAAGCTAATGCCCAGAGTTGCCGAGTGGGACCCCTGGTTAGAGTAGGCACCGAGGCGAGAATTATCGAGTCCGATGACCCTCGTCCACGACCCTGCCGCGTCAGGAATCAAACCCTGGTCCCGGGCCGACTTCTGCTTCCGGGTCTGCCGCCTCTAACCAGTGAGCCACACCACTCCACATATAAATCTGCAATAGCAAATTCCTGCCCAGAGATAACATTTTGTTGTGACTGTGCTGTACATATGGTGAATGAGTAATAGTGCTTTAAAAGTGCTGAATTAATGGTATCTTCAATGCTGGATGCAGTTAGTAGATTCTCCGCCAAAAGGAGAAACGACTAGGCAGAAAAAATCTGAACTATTTCTTTAATTCTCATGTAATGACGAGATGCATTGAAATGAGGAATCTAGTTTCACCACAAGTACCTGGAGGATGAAGAACTTTCCCTCCTTAATGTATTGAGGTGAAAGAGAGATGGAGCCAAGCAAACAGCGATGTTGGTGGGAGTCATCTGGTTTTCTTCGACACAAGCAACCACATCCCTGAGGAAGACGAGAAGGGTCATAAGAGCCTCTCGGTTTTCATCTGGCAAGAGAAGGATGGCCGCCTGGACTGCATAGAATTGTTGGTCTTTTGGCATATCTGAAAATAAAGAACATGTGAATCATCATGTCATTTCGTGAATGTCAGTAGTAATGGTAACGAGTAACAACTGTGTGTCTCGATTAGATATTGGGTCCATTAGTTCTATCTGTACCATCAACAGAGTACACTCTTGGATAACCCGAGAGAAGTCACCAGACACAAACGAGGAAGAACATTAAAATATGTTTCAACATTAACAAAGGATAAAAATGTTTAACAATCATATTTCCTGCTATTTCCCACAAAAATTCCCACACACAGCAGTGATTACCATGGGCTCTCACAGATGCATGGCTGTCAGAGCCTTTGAGCTCTCACCGCACACAGCTGTCTAGTTGGCTGCCCCACAAATGCGGAACAAAGAAAATCTTCATGATGGTGAACTTCACATTTGATCTCCTTCTGCTTTAATGCAGTCAGTCACAACAGACTGATAAGTGCCTCAAAAGCATGAAAACTATCTTCATAAATACTTTTGCCAGCCTAAAAATGTTACTGGGGTTGCCACATACTTGTTTCTACTGGTCAAGCAACTGATTGGCAACTTGAAGAGAACATGAGTTAAGAAGCCTCATTTACTTCTCAGACCATTACCCAATTCAGTATACATTTATTCCCTTGGTATTTTTAGCAATATATTTGCAAATTGCGTTGGTTAGTACAGCAATGAATTGTAATTTTCTATTTAAGAAACAGAAAAAAGTTGGAAAGATCGAAATGATCCACTTTCTTCACTTGTTTTCTGCTGTAGAATGGAGTATAGGTCCACCATTTTGGCAGGTTTCGGCATTCCCATACCATATTGTGATTCCTTTGACTTGAATTTTACTCTAGAGTAAGAAATAAGTAACCCACACTCTCAAATAAAGAAGGTCTCTTACTGCTGAATTAATTCTCCAATAGTCCTCTTTGCTCCCCCACTTCTTTTGGCCGAGCCTACTAGACAGTGCATGTGGTGTGTGTTGCGAGGCATATTAGGGCTTACCTAGAACATAGAGAGACTTGGAGCCCGCCCACTGCCTACCACTGGTTAGCTTTCCTGTCACTTTACTTGCCTGTTTCTTACTCTTTCCCCACCTTATCAATATGGTGGTTATATGTTCCATGGAGCATTGCCTCTTTACCATTTCTTTGATTGCCTGGCCTATTTGCTTCTACTGCTCATTTTTCAAGCACTACTTTCTTTTGTGTTACGTACTCTATGGTGTATGTATTTTTGAGCTGTCGCCCTGATGTACTTCTCTCCCGTACACTCAGTGTTGCTCTCTGTCACCCAAGTGCTTCTCTCTGTTGCGATCACTCATGTGCTTCTCTCCATTGCCTCTTTGCATCCTCCATGTTGCTTTCCCCACTCATGCCCCCCTCTCTCCCTGTTGTTCCTTCCCCTCTGCGCCCTCCATATTGCTTCTCGACACCACCCATCCTCCCCATGTTGCATTCACATTCCGTGTTGTGGCATTCCACCGCCCTCCTTCATGGTGCTTCCGAGTTTACTTGCCCCCTCCCACTTCAGTTCCCATGCTCATTAAAAAAAATCCTTTGTACATTTTATTTTCTTTTTAGTTACTTATGCAGCTGAGATTGGTAATTAAAAAGAAAACAAATGCTTGTGCCACTTTGATGCGCACATGTACAAAATGATGTGGGCGGCCTCATCAAGGGTTTTTTTTTTTAAATCTTTGACCATGCTGACGGCATTATCAATGCCAATATGTTGGAAAGGCGAGACCAACTGGCTTTGCCAATTCTTGTTCTCTTCCAGACTCTTCAAAAGCTGATAACGTACACACGTTTTAACGGATAAGGCAAGGGCACCCCGGCCTCCTTGGGGACATTTGTAAGTACGCTATTGAGGACATGGGGTCATCAGTGTGAAAATTTTCGGCCCCCAATCCAGCTCTAGACCTAATCCCTAATTGGCCTCAAACACCCATAGCACCTGAATCCTTATTAGGAGTTACGTGCAAACTGCACACCTGTGCCCTTTTGCGTGCATGATTTTCAAATGGAGCAAATAACACATATATTTGGGCTCAAGTATGTTGGAACAGTGGACTAGAAGGAACAATTAGCAAATTGCTGCCCGCTATAAGGTATGAAACAAATAATGCTTCAGTAATTACACACCAGCCGAAAAATGTATCTGTTACATACACTGGTAGATGTGTAGGAAGGATTCACACAGCTTCGTTGTGAAGATGGGCTCAGGAAGGTCCCGGAAGTACTGTTTGACCATATCTGCTACATCAAACGCAGACTGTCCTTCATAGCTGGTACCAGTTGGATCAAGTTCATTCATCTCCCTTAGAGACTGGATGCGGGACTTGACTCCAGACTTTCGAAAAAGGCCAACCTGTTCAAGAAAGAAACAAAAAACATGGAACTTGCTACAAATTACAAAAAGAGAATGGATTTACATGGATTTTGAAAGAAAGGGTATGTGAGAATAAATATTTAAGATGTTTAATTTTAAGCAACCGTATGCATGATGCTATACAGAAGAGCCATAGAGATCTCCATAAAAGTAATTTGCAATCTACTGTGAGAGACGAGACAGCTCCAGTGCATATATGATAAAAGTCTTAGGCAAAATAATGCTTTGCCATGTGGGGACTTCTTGCCCCCTAGTAACAAGACATTTTCATAGTTAATTTGATGCAATATAGCGCACCTTTGTGGTCATTTGCCATTGCATCATAAGACGCCTGCCTATAATGAACTTAGGGGCATATTATCAAGAAACTGCATTAAAGTTATCGCCGCTTTAGCGGCAAGAAACTGCTGCTAAAACGGCGATAATGGGCTTGATAATATGCCCTTGTGAATTCCCATAGAAGCCCATGTTCTGGTGTGAACATGGGCTTCTATTGGAATTCTCAAGGGCATATTATCAAGCCCATTATCGCAGCTTTAGCGGTAGTTTCTTGCCGCTAAAGCGGCGATAATTTTAACGCCGTTCTTGATAATATGCCCCTTAATGTAGTACGGTCCATGGAATGAGACACAAAGAGTGATACTGGGAATTTTAAAAAGCCCACATTCATTTGCCAACTGAGTACCCACTGACTATGCCATTCTAGAGGCCTTTGTTTTATATATATATTCCTTTGCAAATGAAATTGGCTACTTGTTCTTACAATATAAACACATGTGCCATACATATGCCTTAAGCCTGGCCTGAAAGTAACGTGTGCAAATTGAAGTTCATCAACAATTGCCCTACAAGGTTAGGGCGATTGTGCTGATGGCAAGGTGAGTGTCCCCTTTTTGACTCAATTGTTTTAATAGGAACGGGGAGAATATGCGTTGCACACTACTACACCTTCTCGAAGTGCTGTTATTTCTAGGGACACTCTCGGTACAGGGAATAAATAGATTTAGCAAGACTTTTTGTTGCTGCAAAGTCACGCTGAGGGATGCAAAGCAATGCAAAGTCTTGATAGGGTATGTACATTTCAGCGCAAAACTTTTTTTGTGCACCATAACTGCTTTTTTTTGCCCAGTAGCGTTTTGCACTGCTTTGCACTACTTTGGTTCAAGCGGGCATCCATGTAAGAGGTTTTCCAGCACAGCCACACATGGTTTTTGATGTAAAGACTGTGTTTTCTATCAAAACGAAACAGCATCTTGAGGCATGTGCAAAGTTTGAGAAATATTATTTGTATTGTATTGTATTGTATTGTAAGGGGAATTTATAAAGCGCGCTGACACCATGGGTTTCCTGGCGCTGGCAGACAACTGGGGGACTGGGAGGGTTTAGCCAGATGGAGGGAAGAGCCAAGTTTTTAGGGATTTACGGAAGAGGGTAAGGGAATTGGAGGTTTTAAGAGAGAGGGGGAAGGAATTCCAGAGTTTGGGGGCCAGAAATGCAAATCTCCGGCCTCCGGATCTGCAGAGTTTGACAGGGGGAGTGAGTAAGAGGTGCAGATGAGAGGATCTCAGGTTCCGAGAGGGGCTGTAGGTCCTGATGAGAGATTTAAAAAAAACAGGACAGGAACCAGATAAGGATTTAAAGGTGAGGCAGCCGATCTTAAAGGCTGCCCTCGAGATGACGGGGAGCCAGTGCAGTTTTAGAAGGAGGGGTTTGGCGGATTGCCATTTCGGAATCCCAAAGGCCAATCTCGCTGCTTGATTCTGAACGAATTGTAGTCTGCAGAGAGATGTTTTGGGCAGACCATGATAGATAGCATTCGAAAAATCTAAGCGGGAGAGGACAAGGGCCATGATTACTTGCAGGAGAGCTTCAGGAGTGAGGAGATAAGCCACCTTCCTGATCCTGCGCAGCTGGAACATGCAGGAGGAGACAACTGTCCCCACCTGGGGCCCGAGGGAGAGACCGGAGTCAATAGTGATCCCTAGGCTTTTTACCAAGGCCACAGGGGTGGGGGGAAGGCCAAGTTCTGCCGGCCAAAAATGCGGACCCCAGTGGGTAGAGCTCTTGCCAGGGAGAAGAAGCTCCGTCTTTCCGGGATTCAGCTTAAGCTGATTTTGGCACATCCACGATAGGATGTGGGACATAACTGCCTGAAAGTTGGGAATAGCAGAGGGGGAATCAAGAGGGAAGATGAGTTGCAGGTCGTCCGCGTAATTGAAAACGGTGACGTCCCACTGCCTCAAGGAAAAGAGAAGGGGTCGAAGATAAAGATTGAAAAGAAGGGGGGACAGAGAGGAGCCCTGAGGGACCCCGCAGGGCAAGTGCTCCCGAGGAGCTCTAAAAGTGCCCAGGCTAAGGGTCTGAGACCTCCCGGTCAGGAAGGATTTGACCCATGCCAACGCCAGGCCCTGGATGCCAGCTTGCTCGACACGGTGGAGAAGGATGTTGTGGTCCACCGTGTCGAAGGCAGCCGACAGATCTAATAAAACCAGGGCCTGGGGGGTACCCTTGTCAGCACCGTCTCTCAGGGCATCCAGCACAGCCAAGATGACAGTCTCCGTAGAGTGGCCGGGTCTGAAGCCGGCCTGGTTAGTCTCAAGAAAGGTGGAGTTCTCAATAAACTGTGAGAGGCAGGTGGTGACATGGGCTTCCAAAATTTTGGAGAAAAAAGGCAGGAGAGAGATGGGGCGGTAATTCGCCGGGACGGCGGGATCAGCCCCAGGCTTCTTCAGTAGAGGCACCAACACGGCCTCCTTGAAGGAGCGGGGTACCGTACCGGACGACAGAGAAGAATTCAGCAGGGGAAGGATACAATCAGGTAAAGAGTGGCAGATATTTCGTAATATGGTGGGGGGACAACAGTCGTCTGGGGATCCAGATTTAACGCGGGTGGCCAGTGTGGCCAAAGCGGTAGGGTCTAAGGGAGGGAAAAGTGTAAAAGAAAGAGCATTATGGGGGGGGAGAAGCGGGGCCGGCGACAGGGGGGGTAGTCGGAATGGTATCTTTGATCGAGGCAATTTTTTGGACAAAGAAAGTGCTCAGCGCGTTACATGATTCTTGTGTGGGGGCCTGAGTCGGAAGTGTCCTAGGATCGGAGGTAAATTCGTTGAGGATTTTAAAAATCTTCTTAGACTTGCAGGGGGCAGATAAAATTTTGTCTGAGGCATAAGCTTTTTTGTCGGCGGAAATGGCTGTTTTATACTCGTTCCGCGCAGCCACATATGCACTTCTGCTAGGTAAGCAGTAGTCTCTCCTCCACCTGCGCTCGAGTCGGCGGAGTTCTAACTGCAAAGTCTTAAGGTGAGGGGTAAACCATTTATGGGAATGACAGTGTCGGGATCGGGGAAACTTGGTTAAAGGTGCGAAAGTATCGCTGGCTATAGTGAGCCAATCAGAAACTTGCCCCTGAAGCTCGTCAGTGCTTGAGTCTGTGGGGAACAAGGGACGGGTGAGAGAGAGATGAGATAAGAGTTTGGAGGAGTCGGCGGCTCTCCACTTGCGTGCGGTACCGCCCTCCTGCAGTGGGGTCCTGATCTGGCCAACGGCCGAAAAGGTGGTGTCAATTAAGAAGTGATCGGACCACACACAAGGTGTTATGAATGGGCAGGAGGACTTGACCCCGTGAGCCCAGATGTGGTCAAGGATATGGCCACCGCTATGAGTGGCAGACCTGACTAGTTGTGTAAAATCCAAGCTCGAGAGGGCCTCGAACAGTTCGGTGGCATGGGGGCCGGCATCCTCATTCTGGAACCAGTAATTGAAATCCCCGACAATGATAGTACGGGGGGAAGAGGTGGCAAGATTGGTTAACTGTTCAATAAAGGAGGAGGGGAAGGAAGGCATGGGGTGGGGGGGACGGTAAAGTACCATAAGGGTGACAGCGCCTACCTCGGTCCCAAGACGGAGGACCAGGTTATCCACATCGGGGAGGGTCATATTGGCAGAGGCAATGATCTTAAGATTCTTCCGTATTACCGCTGCCACCCCTCCACCGGAGCGGCCTCCAGGTCGGTTGGTATTCAGCAGAAAGTAGTCAGGAGGTAGTGCAGCAAGGATGTCGGGGAGGGAGTCGTCAGTGAGCCAGGTCTCAGATAGTAAAAGGACATCTGGCTTCTCTGTCATAAGAAGATGGAAAATATCGGCTTGATGCCTGACCATGGAGCGAGTGTTGAGGTATAATACCCGGAGCTGCGACTCGGCAGGGACAGGAAGGGTGGAAGATGACGACGGCCCCAGCAAAGGGGAAGAGTGACCTGGGATCCCCAATAAGGAGATCCTGGTCCAGGTCTCGGGAGGTAGAGGGCAAGCAATGGTTTGTAGACTCATTAGAGTGGAGCGGGAATAAGAGATGGCAGCGTCCCTGGCCCCTGGGCCCGTCCGGCCGCGGACGGGCGCAGACGGGCTTAACTCTGGCGCAACTCCGGCGCGCCTCCGTCGCGCCCGCTGCGCTCGTCCGCTGCGCTGACGCATGGGGGACGTTTAAATAGACTGATGACGAGGGTGGGCGGAGCCAGCAGGGCGGGTTGGGAAGGGTTTTTTAAAAAGAGATAGGCGTCCACCGCTCGTAGTCAGCGGGACTGAGAAGGAGCAGGGCTGCTTGCAGACAGCAGAGGAAGCAGGTAAGTTTTAAAATAAATGTCAAGTGCCCCCCACGAGCAAGCCCTCTGCCACAGGGCTGCTCGAGTACACTCGGCAAAAAAGGGGCGGAGCCTAAATAGGCTGATGACGAGGGTGGGCGGAGCCAGCAGGGCGGGTTGGGAAGGGTTTTTTAAAAAGAGATAGGCGTCCACCGCTCGTAGTCAGCGGGACTGAGAAGGAGCAGGGCTGCTTGCAGTCAGCAGAGGAAGCAGGTAAGTTTTAAAATAAATGCCAAGTGCCCCCCACGAGCAAGCCCTCTGCCACAGGGCTGCTCGAGTACACTCGGTATTTCTCCAAACATTTCACACTTTGCATCTGTGAAGCACACACAGTAAGTACAGCACGCGTGCAATGTTTGAAATGTTTTAAAGTGTGTCCAGCCATAGGAGTATGTACTGGAAGGACACCTTTTGTACCACAACAAAAAGTTATGTGAGTGTCACCAATATAGGTTTTCTACTGCATGGCTAACCTTCAAATACAATGCTATGATATTTTTTTATCTAAATTTCAAACATTGGATGATGTGTGCTGTACAGTGCTGCACAAAAGCAATGTGTATCATGTAAGTAACAAAAACATTTCTCCTACTTTACTCAAGGAAGCATTTTTATTTTTTACCCAAATCCTGGTCTAACAATATTTGTAGGCAGGGCTTTGCGTAAAAATTCTTAGGTGGTTGCACTGAGATGCTCACGTACCACACATGGGTAGTCCCCTTCAGGCTAAGTAGTAGAAAGCAGTGCAAAGCTCTATTTGCGCTACGAAAAGGGTAATTGTTCTGACACAAAACAATTTTGCACTGGAAAGTAGATACCATATTAAAACAGTGCTGTTTTGTGTCACTTTGCGGTGGTTCAAAATCTGCCCCTGATGTTGACAAATTTCTCAAGCAATGCCATGGAATGTTGAAATGTAGGGGTCAAGAAGAAACGCAATTCCTGTCACTGATACTGTTATACTCAGTTTTTGTCAAAAATTTAAAAAAAACTCAAACCATAAGTTGTTGTCTCTGACATTTACAATTAGAATTCATGCAAAAAAATCAAATAAGTGGACACATTCTGGTTTAAAGTCTATACCTGGTCTAGGAAGTGAATTTGCAAGTACTCCATAGCACGAAGGATGCCCTTTGGAATTGGACATCCTGTTCTTTGGACATTTAGAAGAAATGGAACGCCAAATACATATTTGTCCTTATAGTCTGGGGCTTTTATTTTTCTGATAAACTTGGGAACAGTCCTACAAATCAAAAGGTAAACAAACTGTTAGTCTGAAAACTTTAGAGCCAGTAGAATTAAGAATATCAAATTGTAGCAAAGGATGGTATATGTATCGACTTACAAACCAACAAGTGCTAGCTCTTCTTAAAATATGATATATTGTCAGGTTGTGAATATTTGATCGATCAGATTGTTGGGTTAAGTTTGCATCCTATACCAAACCACATGAATTACGATAGAGCATTTACAGTCTCACTTTCTGGTGGAAAGACGTCTAGTGAACAGGGAGTAGAGGAAGCGTGTGGTTTCAGAGAATGGGATGATAGAAGGGACAAAATAGTTTTGGTTCTATGGGGAGTTTTCTCTTTGGTAGGGGCTAAGGGGCGTTAGACTGCCTAGCACATGCATTTTTGGTTCTGCTCCAACACTATGAAGGTCAGGACAGAATTCTTTAAATGGTATCTTCTATCTAATAAAAACGTTCACTTGCCCTACTTTTTGGGCCCTTCCTGGTTACTCCTTTGAGGGTTTTCAGTAGGCCTGGGCGGTAAATTCTGTTCCGCACACGAAATTTGGGTAAGTTCGCGTTCCGCGGAGAACACAAAATTACCCAAAATTCTGCATTC
Organism: Lissotriton helveticus; assembly: GCF_964261635.1. NCBI lineage: Eukaryota > Metazoa > Chordata > Amphibia > Caudata > Salamandridae > Lissotriton > Lissotriton helveticus. The sequence continues at coordinate 867,503,372 of NC_136068.1, read as the reverse complement.
TGCGACTTTGCGAAATTTTTTGCTTGTTCGCGTTTTTGCGGGATATGTTCCCCCGAGCATGCAAAAAACTATTGCGAACAGGAAAAAAGCATCGCGAACAAGCAATTCTGTGTGTTCGCGGAATTTCTGTGTGTTCGTGGAGATTTTTTACCGTTTCACAGAGATTTGCATAACGCAATTGCGCAAATTCCGCCCACCCCTAGTTTTCAGTGCCAGAGAGAAGTTTATAGTTTTAAGAGCATCCGTAGAACACCAAGGTTCTGCCTTCTCCATTGTCTGGTATTCATCACTTCTGTTATACTTAGCTACGTCCCTTCCATGAAAAAGTAGGCTAAGCTAATAGGTTGAGTCAAAGGTCAGTGGATCCTTGCTTAATAATGTTTACCACGGTATGGAACTTCCTCCTCAGTTGCTGCCGGTAAGGTAATTAAGCAGCCTGCAGGATCTCAGCTAGTTTAAAAAAAACACTAGGATCAGTAAGGAATGGTCATATGGTGGAGGGCATGTTTTTTTTTCTTCATTTTTTCGGTGTAAGCTCTGTTTATGGCCCGCAATTATTTCAATTGGTACTAGCTGGCGATACTGGCACACAAATAAATGAGGACCTCTATTTCAACTACACTTCGATTGCTTATTAGTACCTTCTAAGCTATCCTATAGTGCAAATGGGGATTATGGTACCTTCGATCAAACTACTTTCATGTGTACCATAACACTACATCCCCATCACACTATAACTTGGTGCGTGGATGCACGTTCATAAACATGGGTGGGTGATTTACAAACATTTACTTTCCTAACCAAACTAACTGCTGCACTTTCATTCGGCGTTCAGCTGCAGCTGTGTAACTTGTTACAATACACTGAAAACAAAAGGCAATATGGGCGGTATTCTGTGTGATGTGCGACTTATTTGCCCTAAAAAGGATAAATCAAATGTACCAACTAATCAGCTAAGGAACTACAGCACTAAATAGGTAAAGCCCAAATTGCCCAAAATGTTTGTTTGTAAAAGGCATGGTTTCCACATTTTGAAGGACCTAGACAAATGGATTATTCCCTTTGGCATGACCAGCTGAGGCATGAGCGGTTTTCATAAATCAAATGGATGGCTTTACAATATCATGAGATGTTGCTGCCACACCTCCCACTATGAAGATAAGATTCTTGACCAGCACGCAACACCTCCTTTCCACATTGTAGAGTTTATAAGCTACATGTCAATTTATTTCTCTGCATGAATATCACTTCCACTGCTGGTAGCAGACGTGCTTTTCAAATGGGGCAGCATATATATCCAACTGAGAATTCTCGGTGGGATGTGACTACTTTCTTTGGCTTTAGACTGGATAACTTGAAAGCTAATGTTTAATTAACCTCATATTAGAATGCATTTTGGTGGGTATGGAATTATCCAGGCTTCCACAGTGTCACATATTTGTGGGGTTCCACTACCGTCGTTGCTTCTGGGGCCTGTTTACTTCCTTCCAAATGTGGTTGACTGTGTCTACGTGAGTGCGTGACTGGAAAGTACCTGACAGAACCTGGGTTAACAACCATAATAGTGGGGCTTTAAAGCAACCCAAGGATGCCAAAAACACAATGGTGTCTTCATTCCTCCAATGTTTCAGGGACCCAGAACTCAAGATGGTGATCAAGACCCAAACAATGTATGCAATGCAGCAAGTAATGTTGCTTTCTGTGCTGTGCTTTGTGGGTGTGTAAGGGAACGGAAACAAACAGAACAGTGCCATATCTTCTAAGATGTGGCGCTGTTCTGCTGTCTTTCTGCTCAGGCCACTTTGCGCTACCATGAGCCAGCTCATTCTCCCTTGCGCCACAGTGCAAGAGTGTCTGTGTTGTGGTAAGCATAGTTTTTGTGCATGAAAACTATGCTTTAAAACATCCCCCTTTGTATGTCTCCTGTATAATGCAGCACATATGCAAAGAAGGAAAACGGGAGACATTTAAATATTTATCATTGTTACGCCTGCCAAGAGAAGCAGGATTTGGGGCAAATCAATGTCCACAATTCTTTGCAGATCGGAATTTGCATCAGAACCCATGGATGGTTGCATGGGAATGCCTATGCACCACCCATGGAACACCCCTTGACACAAACTAACGCAAGGCAGTGTGTTCCTCAGTGTGTGTTACGTTTGGGTCAAATCCATCGCAAATCGCAATTTGTCTTGGACTGTAAATCCGAACCTAACAGTTTTCGTCAGGTCTGTGTTAAAAAAGTAACACAAATATGTAGCACAGTTTGTATAAATCTGGGCTCAAATGTTGGTATAGATGCCTGGCTTCCAAGCTAAGCTGGTGAGAGCACAAGAAGAGAAAGTCTGTGGTCAGTAAAGTGCTGGAAAGGAAGGGGGCTAAAGAGGTTGCTTAGACGATGTATTTCCTTGGGGCACTGGTGGCATTAGGATTTTGGGGCATAAAGTCAGGTTGGTCCACCAAATTTAAACCAGATAGGAGTAAAAAGACAAGAACTCTGTGAAATACCTGTCCTGAAAGAGGTCGAAATGCAAAGAAGGTGGAAGCTAGGTATCTTTTTATTTGTGTTCCTCTTTTTTCCTCCTCATCCTGAGCTACGTGGCCATCTTGTAAAAGCATCACTTGCTCACTACAGCTTTGTGTAATGGCACTGGCTTGAGGGGCACTTGCTTTGACCATGAGCACAGAAGATGTAGTTTAACTCATTAGTACTGCTACCTACGAGGCTGCATATATTTCAGTGGCAAAAGTTGTGGAGAACAATGTCTTAAGAGTAAAGGGCAAGCCAGTGAGTCAATCAGGAGTCCCAAGTCAACTAGAAAGACTTGACCCAAAAAAAGTGTGAACAGAGCAACCTCATCCCCAAGACGACACAACAAATATACGTGCAAGTGTCAGCTGGTTTAGTAACTGGCACATCAGAAAAGAGAATTTCAGGAATTATATGGAGTTGAGCAGTAGCCAAGATATCCCCAAAGCTGTCTGAAGTTTGTTCGTGCAGATGATGTGAAAGAAATAAAAAGATGGCAATCAACCTATGAGTGCCGCGATATACAGGGATGATCTTTGGAAGGAAAATATGACAAGGATCTTTGGATTAGGAGTGAGGTATAACTTGAACTTCTATTAATATTTGGTGGATCTTGAGTGGACCTCCTGAACAAGGGTTTGTTGTTAGCCCATGGGGGACCTCTGACTTTGTGAAATAACTTAATGTTAAGCTGCAGGGGCCGAAAGGGAAGGATTTTGTGCTCCTTTTTATGTTGATCTCTCACTTCCAACTTTCCCTATCTTGCTACAATACTGAGCATGTTGTTTAAGGCTAGGAGTAATGCAGGAAAATATATATTTATTATTATTATTATTATTATTCTGAGTTTTGTATAGCGCCTGGTTACCAATAGGCATCCCAGCGCTTACCAGAACATAACACTACTAAGAAGATGCAGGGATTAAACGGAAAACAAAGAAGTTTTTAAAAGCTTACGGAAACGAAGAAGACTAGCTTCCGAGCGCAGATGTAAGGGCAATGAGTTCCACAAGGAAGCCACATTTATTGAGAACCTTCTGCCACCAGTTCTCGCCTTTTTCACCCTGCCAACCTGAAGGAGATGTTGGTGGTCAGAGCGAAGTGAACGAGAGGCCTTGTAGGGCTGGACCATCTCATCCAGAATGGGTGGACCGACTCCGTGCAGAACTTTGTGGGCAATGCAGAGTGACTTAAATTTCACCCTGTCCCTCACAGGGAGCCAGTGCAATGCCCTCAACGCGGGACGGGCAGATTGACGCCTAGGGAGACCCGTCAGGAGCCTGGCAGCCGCGTTCTGCACCTGCTGCAGTCTGTTCAGGGTAGATTCGGGTGCGCCCAGGAATAGCGCATTGCTGAAATCCAGCCGCGAGATGATAAGTCCCTGGATGAGGAGCCTTCGGGTGGCCACTGGGAGCAAGGGCAAGATCTTCTGGGCTGAGCGGAGCAGGCCAAAGCACACGCCAGCGGTCTTTTTGGCGTGGGTTTTAAACGATAGGTCCTGCTCCAGCCATACCCCCAAGCTCTTGATCTCCTGCTTGGGGGGAGGCATCGGACCCAGACAGTCTGGCCAGCTGCTGGGGGACAAAGATGGAGAAGAGTTCCCCAGCAGCATCAGTTCTGTCTTGGAGCCATTTAACTTTAGGGCTGAGCTGCACATCCACGTGTAGATCTTTTCAAGACATGAGTGCAGCCGGTCGGGATGGTGCGCCGACTGGGAAAGGCCAATGATTAAAAAAACACTGCAGGTAGCAGAATACTGTTTGGGGGTCTATGACAGACATTTTTGAAGAGTAATACGTTCTAATTTTATAAAATGACTCGGCAAATTTGCAAGCTGACAAATTTCATAAGAAGTTTTTGAAGTACTATTAAAGTAGAACTGAAGAACAGGACATGATATTGCAAGTTTCCTCTTAGTCCTTGGGGTTGGAAATGAAGAGGAGTCCCTCTCCCAAGTGAACTCTTCCATGTTCCGTTTTCCTGTATAAGTCTATTGTTGCAACATGGGAAACCTCATATGCATGGACTGTGGTTTCTTTCTGGTGTTCACCAAATCCTGGCATAACCGATTATGGAATGATTGTCGTTGGTCATTTACTCCCTTCTCACTGTTCGGTCGTACCATGCTCTCTTTGTATAAACAAAAATTAGAGTGAGCATAAGGCTGCTATCATTTGGGGATTGTAATATTGTCATACACAGACTTCTAGGTTTATGGTTTCTCCTTGAGACTATAGTGCATTGTTGCCCATGCTGAAGCCAAGACAGAAATCATGATCTTTGCGTTAACATGTAAATATGCAGGTCTTCTTTCCAGCGTATTTACAATGTTGTATTTCAGGCCACACAATAAGTTCCGCACCCACAAGCATTTCTATTTGCATTTGATTCAGTCATTAAAAGCCATAAATGTACTCATGTACTCAATAACAGTTTATTTATTTTAAAAACTGCCAGAGAATGTGTTTTTTCCAGGTATTGTGCAATTGCAGAGATGCCTGAACAAGTTTAAAGATTTTCAGGGAAACCACTACAGAGAAAGGTTGTTGCAAAGAAAAACTATTTATGTTCACTACAAGGAAGAGTAAAACTGTTAAAAAGTATTTCGATATTAGGTATTAAAGAAATATTAACATTAAGTAGATCTACATGCCTCAAAGGAATAGGATATGGTCTAGTGTTAAAGATGAGGTCAGGGCTGCGATTTAGGGTAAGAGACAGGCTAAGGATTAGGTTTAGAGTTATGGTTAGTCTTGCGTTAGGGTTCAATTGAGATCAAGGGTTAATGCATGGTTAGCAAACGGCAGAAGTGATATATTTTCGTCTGAAAGAAATTAATTGAAACAGTTATATTTAAGAGTCCTCATATTGGGTCGCAATGTATTGTTGTTTTCTCTATAGGGGTACCTCGGTATGTGCTATATTTCTGTTACCTATTCTGCATTGAGACTTAGATCTCTTTCTCGAGAAGCTAACATGGATACATGTCTTGTTATATATTCTTAGTTTTCCAAACTATAGGAGGGCAAAATAACCAGTGAAGGTCCTGACAATTATATGGGAGTTTAAGAACATGCAGTCGTATTACCAGTTCCATCCTTGCTTGCTGGAAGGTGAGTATTTGTCCATCAAAGCAGTAAGTTTTAATAAAGCAAGCTTCTGTATCCGGTTTACTTGAGCCGCTGACTGGCTGTCAATCTGCATCAAGAGGTTTTCCAAATGTGTACATTGCTCATCAGACCAGTCTTGCCTGATGATACACGTAGAAAAAAATGCATAAGTGTCAACTGTTAATAAAACAAACATGTTTTTCTTTCTACAAAAGTGGTTACTCTACTTCGATTATTATATTAATTAAGCATTCTAGATTAAGATTTTAAATATTGACGAGACATATAACGAACCTTTTGGAAAGTGTTTGTGATGATTTAGTTCCAGAAATGGTAATACAAGGGAGTGGCGGCGAATCAGCATCATTATCATTCCCACAAATATTGTCCATATCACCAATTGGGATCCTTTCAGACCGCTTTTCCAAATGTTTTTTTATTTTAAGATGTACATCTTTTGGGGACGATGGACACGGTGATGTTGAATCATTGGCAAAGTCTGAGTCACCATCATCAGAAAACTTCTCTGACCATTGGTTGACCAACTTCCGAAGTCCATTCACATGCTCCATAACATTGTCAAGTTCAGAGAAAACATTGTCGTCATCATCATGATTTCCATCATCCCCATCATCTCCATAATCATCATCCCCACCTTCATCTTCTCCTGTTGACTCCATTGCATTAAAATGGAGTGGGATGTTTGGTACATTGTCATATATACTCAGTCGATTATCCAACAAAGAAAGAGGGGTTGGGGATGCATCTGGATCCTTACTACTGGCAGATCGCATCCGGTTTCGTCTGCAACCATGAAAACTTCCAGTTCTCCAGTTTACGGAGGTGTTGTCAATTGGAGACAAAATACTGTTTGTAAGTGCTTTGGGAAAAGTCCCAGGCTTATGGCCATGGGGTATTTGAAATATCTGATTCTCATGAAGGTTTTTTTCGTTCTTTAAGTTTTGCTCAGATACATCATTCCAAATGGAGAGCTTGGTAGGGTCAAAGTCTTCCGCATATATTCCAGCTCTTTTAGCGTGGCTTCTGACTCGGATGACTGGGCTCGGCGTACTCACAGTGCTACTATTTTCTGACTGGCTACTGCTGCTACAGGTCTGAGGTGTGTAAGAAAAATGCCTTTTAACCTGACTTTCAGGAAGATCAGAAATGTTTACACAATTGAGGTTCTTCAGCTTGTCATCATCTAGTCCTTCAAGGAGAACAGGGCTACTTATAATGGGTTTGCCCTTCAATTGAGCATCCCTTTTCACACCGGAGCTCTTTAAGCGTAACTTCTCCATTTTCTTCAACAGGCTCTTTCCTTTTTTATTTGGTGGTTTGTCCAAAAGTTTGTCTTCACTTATGATATTTAGGATATCACTGTGAGATGGAGAGCAGCTAAAAGTTGAGTCTGGTGAAGCCAGTTTCGTAGAGGAGCACCGAGACGAGCTCCTGCTGGTCTCTAGGTCTTCAAATGTCTTAGGAAAGTTGGCACTGTAGCTGTCCCCACTGCTCGAACTGTGAAGTGAAGATACATCATGCTTTTCTCTGCAATCTGAGAATGATAACTCGTCTTGGTCAACGCTTTTGGATCTTGGGCTTTCTGGAGCAGATAAACTGGAATTTTCTTCTAAAGGGAACCCCTCAACACTCTCTAGTCGCGACCATCTTTGACTGTGTCTCTCGTACGCCCATTTGTTGCTTATGGCACATGGTTCATCCTCTTCAGATTCATCGCTCTGAAAAAGGTGATACTAAGAGTGAATATAATAATCATGTATTGCATTTATTATTGCTGCTGTATTTACTGATGAAAATGGTTATATTTCAGTTTGAAACATATGAATAAAATGTCAGACATATTTGTTCTAAAAGCAGAAATGCAATTACATTATTAATGATTCCTGTAGTAGACATTCAGTTCTAATTTCTCCCTACTTTGCAGAGGACCGTAATGAGAAGGTATACTTCTTAAAAAGTTAACACTGTAATATTGTTGCATGGCATTTTATTCACTTCTTTGTCCTAAACATATGTTATGCCTTCAGCAGTTTGAATGCTTGACTGTCTATGGCTCTAATTTATTTATATATGGGTAATGTATTTGCTCCACGTGCTCACACCTTATGGCACTGAGACTCAGAAAGGAAAGAAGAATAACAACAGTAAGAGGACAGTAGCGAATATTTAACATAGTCTTATTTTGTTAGGAGCAAAGTTCAGAACACTATGTAGAAAATATCTTCACTATGTAGATGAATTTTCAATACAAACAATGCTGTTCCCAGCTACTGCTAGCTGCCAAAGCAGAAGTCCTGCCTCCACAGAAGGCCGCACTCCACAGTCTACCTTAACTACACATGTTTTACTTGTTTTTTAAAGAGAAGTTATGTTTTTATGCTCACTCTATTCCATTCCAAGAACTTTCCGAGTTTGGGTAAATGTGTTCCCTCTGTTTGCACTACACCGTGTGTTAGAATAAATGAATACTTTTCCCAGTTATGTTTAGAACTGCGTCTCTTTTGTAGACAATTGATCACTTCTATGTACTTATTTGTGTGTTCTTTATTTATCATCCACTTGAACAAAAACATTTCTATGAGATATATCAACATGAACTGATTCACAGTATAAATCCATTATCTGTTTCCCCAATCCCTAAATCGGTTCAGGCATATCTAGTGCCTCTATGTCTGGTACTGGTTCACCTGAATCAAGTTAAAGGTTACCACTGGACCACAATATTAATAACAGCTGATCATCTCAAGGGCTAGGACAACATAATAAGCTGTATAATGATCTAAAGATGCTGATTTAGCATACCTCACCTTTGATTTTGCAGTGTCTCTTCAAATAAAATAAATTGGCTGGGTGCAACTCACATTAACTAATTTCTGTCATTACTTACCACTAGGGTTGTATGAATTTCCCACAAATAGAACCCCCAAATCTTGCAACTACATATTTCTACTTCCTGATCTTTCTTTTTTCCAATTTTCTGGATATTCTTGTACTAGTTTTGGTGCTCTACCTGTCTGTCATTAACCAAATAATAAGTGGGCTTAAGAGCGCAGTAATACTAAACTGTAAATTAAAGAAAGCCAGAAATAAAGCCCACATACCCTCTTTCGGTGACGACTTATTTCCACCTTCATCGTCGCACTTTTGTTCAGTGCATTTAGCCGCCTGAAAAAAGTAATGAAAGTACCCATAAAGTCATTAGATGATGAACACAAATTGCTTAAAATACACATCTGCAATTTTATAGGCAGGTTTTTGACACTCTTATTTAAAAAGTTGTCAACATTTAAATGTTTCTATCATTTGACAGCATGAGGGCAATGACATCCCCAAACATTGGCCACGTTTATCTACAGATCCAATTTCATCACTGCTTTTAACTTGACTTGGAGATCTCAATTTCACCTGTTCTAGGCAAATACTATTTTATTATAAGCCCATGTAATATTTTGGTATTTAAATACAACACTTCATACACCCACAAGAATGAATTAGAACATGCTGTGTCTCTTGCCTGGTGATCAAATTCAATATTCATGTTTCAGATATGAATGTTCTTTCTTTTAGCGTGGGGCTATGAATGAATACAACATTCCGAGAGCAGTCCAGGTTTGAGTGAGAAGTCATGCCAGTGTGATATTTAAATCAGACTTACTGAACCAAGAGAATGTAGAAATGACTTCTGAAATGTTACTATGTTTGATGCTCAACCGCACACGATGAATCGCTGCAGTCTTGAGTAAGTTTGTAAAAACATACATAAACTTTGTTGGAATTTTTTTTCCCACACAGGTACTACAGATCCAACATGCAAGTTTTTCTATGCGTTGTCATCTGTCGTGATAGCACATGGAAGCAGCTGTACTGAAAAAAAAAGGATCAGAACAGCTTGCTCAACAGACCAAACAAAAACAATGACCAAATACCATTTTTCAGATTCCGATCACATTCTTCAGTATTTGTCAGGGCTGCGCCCAGCGTCGCTCTTCCAGCTAGCAGATGAGAGGTCTGTATCTCATGTACATGAGATGCAAGCACTGGTGGGACCACAGAAGATGTGGTTGTCACAGAGAAGGTTTGAGCCTCAACAGGGGCCAATCGTATGCCCATAGAAGGCATGACAAGAGTTTAAGAATCATGGAAAGTTTACAATGATTTATGCAGGTGTGGGCTTGTCTGCTATGAGATGGAAAATCCTTTTGTTTCAGTGACCAGACTTTCAGTGAAAATTCAGTATAGAGGGCTCAAGCTTAGCGTTATCAGTGAGTATTTCTCCTGTTTAGTGTTACCAGATTTTACCACAAATAACAATTGAAGGGCAACTTTGGCTAGAAGACGGGGTTGTTGTGATGAAAACATTTAGACTTGAATCCTTAAAGCAGATTTCTAATCCCGGCTTTAAAATTTTGCCAAATTGTGTGGTCTCTGAAAAACCTATCTCCTGTGCCTTAGTCACTTCATTTGCATACAGCGCAAGTGCTTTTTAACAAATTGATTTTCTGTATTTATTTATTTATTTAGAAAGTTTTATATAGCGCGAACAAGATCTTCGCAGATATCAGAGCGCTTTACAAAGCAGGGAATACCAAACACGGGAATGAATACGTGAGGGAGCATAATAGTACAGGTAAATCAATAATGCAGGTAAATTGTCAGGTAAGTGAAACAATAAAGCAGGTACAACACATATTCGTAGGGATCTAGCAGAATAATACAGGAAAAACATAGTCGTCGGGATCGAGCTGGATAATATAGATAGGTGCAGATACTTTACAGATCCAAGTTATAAGCTCAGGTGTATTTGGCCATGAGAAGAGCTTTTACTTCTTTCTTAAAAAGTGTGACAGAGGAGATGAGCCTTGTTTCAGGAGGGAGTGAGTTCCAGATCCTGGGTGCCATTCCTGAGAAAGAGCGCTTATAGGTTTTTTCCTTCCTGAATCTTCGAGGTTTTAGCAGCAGATTGTTTGTGCCTCTAGTGTTATCTAGAGCCGCCAGAGATTGATAGCTTCTGAGTGAGGTATCCGGGAGAGCTCAAGTGTATGGCCGTGTGTCATGCAGGCGATTTTCAGATGTATTCTGGCTTCAAAAGGCAGCCAGTTCAGGGATTTCAAGTCAGGGGAGATGAGTGTTTTTTTGACCCAGTGATGAGTCTCGCTGCAGCGTTTAGAGAGGCTCTTAGGGGTGCAGTAGTGGTTAACGGGAGACCGCAGAGGGCGGTGCTGCCGTATTCAATTCGCGGGATTACTAGTGCTTGTACTGCAGTTTGGAAGTCTTTGGCTGGTAGGAAGGGTTTAAGTTTCCTCAGGGTATTGATTTGAAAGTTCGCACCCTTAGTAGCCTTGCTGATATGATGCTGCATGTTGAGATTGAGTCGAGAGTTATACCTAGAGATTTTGCTGAGTCCACGATGGTGGGTAGGACATTGAGTGCAGTTAGCTGTTTAAGCCACGTTTGAGTGGTAGAGATCTTCGCGGGAGGTGAGATCAAAAGGAACTCTGTTTTCAGAGCATTGAGTTTGAGATGATTATTGGCAAGCCAGGCTTGGGTGCTTCTGATCGTTGAGTTCAGGAGTAAAATGTTATTAAGGGCAATGTTAAGAAAAGGAGGGCAGGAAGTTGGAAATGTGATAATAAATCACAAAAAGTATGTTTCACACATGAAATGGATTGGGGTGCAGCACACCGGAAGTATCCTGTGTCTGGGAAGACATTTCTCCTAGGACAAGAACCCTCACTCACCCGAGCGTGACGTGCTTTATCATGGGGTTTCCTCCTCACACCAGAGCCACACGGCTGGTGGTGTGGGCTACAACTCTTTTGGGTTTAGAGAGGAGCTTTGGTGTTTTCAGGGGAGAAACCAAAGGTCCGGGTGGTGAAGGGCAGAGAGCAAAAAAGGGAAATAAAACTGTCTCCAGGAGGCCAAATATGTTTTATTCTGCGGACGTACTCCAAGCACAATTTCTCTCATTTGAGAAGAGAAGCAACATGTCTTGGCTCTATTGTTTGTTCAATTAGTATACAAATATTTGGTGCCATTTTTTTTATTAGAGCAATGCCTTGAGTAATGCGGAATGTCTCCTACCGAGTACCGATGACGTCAAAGTGGAACCCTTAGGCTGCCCGACCTGGACAAGCCTGGTTTCCAATGAGAGAATCTCAATTAAAGGGGCTGCAAGGATAAATAACACTTAAACAGCAATCATGGTTACATATGCTATCAAAACACTGACGCCTATCAATGAAACTGAGCATCATATGCTTGAAATGAGTCTACAGCCCCTGGGAAAGTGTCAGCCCAGCAGACTTTTCATGTTAACAACATCTGCTTCTGCTCCTGGACAGAAAGACGGCTTCCAAACCCTCCCATCTCGCCGAAGTATCACAGACACGGCTGGAGCCAGCATGGAAAAGCAGATTAATCTTTCATGCAGAGGAAATGCCTGCAAGGGGAAACATCCTTTACCCCGCAGTCAGAGCATCAACCTGCCTTTACAAAGCAGTCACTACCCCGACCGCGATCTTACTACAAGTTTCTTTAACCCGCAAGTCATTACAACGTATTGCATTAGGGGCACGTTGTTGGACTGGTGTTGGATTTTAAGTTCAACAATTTCCCTACTGTTACGTGGACAGGAGTTGTGATAGTAATTTATACTATTCCAAAGTCCAGCACCCCCCTAAGGCAAGTCGTTGTAATGAATTGCGGGAAAAAGTAAAGTACGGTAATGTCGCAGTCGGGGTAGTGACTGTTTTGTAAAGACATGTGAGGTAAATGCATTGCGGTTCCGTCACACAACTGTCAGCAAGGAACGCAGCCGGAACACTGTGAAGCCCAGTGAAAACCTGTATGTGCTATCTGAAACGGCTGAGACCTTCTTTTCCTTTCTCATAATCCAGCTGTATTCTTGCTCTAGTCACTTACAATGTGGGGAAACAATTATGTGGACGTAGCATTTTCGGAGTCAATGTGAGTTTACCACGCTTGCCACATAATCCATCATCTGTTGCATAATACCAGACTTGGGCTGTGGAATACTGCAATTTACAATTTAACGAGGTGACAATATTTCCCTGATGGTGTTAGCACCTCGACTTACTGGACTAGAAGAAGGGCTTTGGACATCATCAGGGACCAAAACCTGTAAAACCTTGAATGCAATTCAAACAGGTAGAGCGGGAGTGAGACAGAAAATAGACCCAGGCACCTGGATAGAAAAAGCTCACATTAGTGAAATAGATGACTAAAAAAGTGTCCCATGTTTTCGACTTAGGGTAGTTTTGAACTAGTAAAGACATACCTACAAGTGTTTTGCAATGTATGAAGACTGTATGCATTTGAGCTTGCTACAGGCACCATTTGTTTTAATATCAAATAAATAACTGTAGAAAGCAGATTATAAAATAGGTGCATGCACAGCCAAAAAGCTGGCCCACACACCGACAGATCAGACCAGCCCATCGGGGACTGCCTGATTGCCCTATAGGCCAGTCCAACTCTGCAAACAAGGTGAATAGAATGATTTCGTCTTTGTCATCTGTCTTTTATGTCAGCAGTGACAAGTCATGTTCTCAGAGCTGCAGTTATTTCAAAAGGACACTCAGACTTTATTAGAATGGCAACAATGTTGCATCCATTTTTAGCTCACATCTTGAATAAAGAAGTGTCTCTAGCGAGGCGCTTGCTTAATAAAAGTAATAAATGTACAGTTTAATGTTGCAAAGCTATTTGTTCATGGAAAGAGGTGATGCGTGATTTGCCTTTGCTAGCCACATAATTTAGTCAACCCTGCCACATAATTTGAGTCACATAATAATCCCAGCAGTGCTGTATGACCAGGGAGACAAGGCAGGCAAGCTCATAGCTTGGCTAGATAAAAAGCAGCAGGTGCAGAAGGTGGTGACGGAACTTACGACCGTGAAGGGAATAGTTATCACCGAACCCCATGAGGTTGTCAAGGAGTTTGAACGCCACTACCGAAAGGTCTACAGTAGAGGGTCAGACCGGCCTGAGGAGGACTCGGTCGACTTGTTGGCCGGTATCCGTATGCCTGCCCTCACAGAAATGGAGAGGGAGACCCTTGAGGCTCCGCTCTCTGCTGAAGAGCTGGGTCGAGCCATCAGTGATCTCCGTTCGGGAAAGGCCATGGGACCCAACGGGCTTCCGATTGAACTTTATAAGCTCAAGTATGACGTCCTCAACCCCTATCTTAAACGGATGTTTGAAGAAAGTAAGGAGGAGGGATAATTACCTAGAGATCAATGGATAGCCACTATCGTCGCTATTCCAAAGGATGGCAAACCTAAAGATTCGTGTGCCTCCTACAGGCCTATTTCTCTATTAAACGCAGAACCCAAGATCCTGGCTAAGGTTCTCGCTAATAGGCTTCGGCCAGTCCTGTCGACACTGGTTCACCCGGACCAATCGGGATTCATGCCTCATCGCAGTACTGCTCTTAATCTCCGTCGTGTCCACGGTGTGTTGGGGCGCTGCCACACTATTCGGGAGGTCGCAGTGCTGGTGTCACTAGATGCCGCTATGGCGTTTGATACCTTGGAATGGCCATATATGATGGCGGTCCTCAGAAAAATGGGTTTCGGGCCAGAATTCATAGGGCGGGTGCGTCTCCTTTACTCCGGGCCCCTGTCCCAGGTTACTGTTAACAATAAGATGTCCGAGGTCTTTGGTTTGGAAAGAGGGACGCGACAGGGGTGTCCCCTCTCACCTCTGCTGTTTGCCCTGTCTTTAGAGCCACTAGCTACCTGGATTCAACAAGATCTTTCTATTAAGGGGCTCCGATGGGCGGCGGTTGGGAGGACAGGATATCGCTTTACGCGGATGACATCCTTCTATATCTCACTAGCCCTCACAAGTCACTCATGGAGGCCATGGACATCTTTACTAGTTTTGGGAGAAATTCCGGCTACAGTATAAATTGGGGCAAGTCCGTCCTCTATGTCCTTCACGGCGACCCCCCGGCTGCGCCCCACAACTGCCCGATTACAATAGCTACAGATGGGTTTAAATACCTAGGGGTTTTTGGTTCCAAGGATGCAGACACCCGATATGAGAGGAATTTCCTGCCACCTTTGCAACTGTTCAAGAGGGACTCTGCCTCATGGCAGAAACTCCCGCTTTCCCTGCTGGGCAGGGCGTCACTCTTTAAAATGATGGCGCTGCCGAGATTCCTATATGCCTTGCAGAATCACCCTGACCTGGTGCCCCAGTCATACTTTGCATCTCTTGAAACCTCGTTCAGAGGGCTTCTATGGGCTGGGGCGCCTCGTATCTCCCTTCAGAAGTTGACGCAGGGTTGGTTCGATGGGAGCATTGCGCTCCCTGACATCCGTAAATATTATTGGGCTGCTCATCTTGCGGCCATCAATCAGGGCACGTACTGCGACGGCAATGATCCAGGGTACGGAATGGACTGCTGGCTTTTGCCGGGAGGGAACTACGAGGCGGCGCTATATTCTAGGCCTGGCAGGTACCTGCTTACCGGACCCACCAAGTATTCAGTACAAATATGGCACATAGTGCAACAAAAATTGGGCGGGGCTGACACTCTCACCATGGCCACCCCGCTATGGGCCTCCGAACGACTGGGTACCCTGAACCACACTAAGGGGTTCCATAACTGGGACTTGATTGGTATCTCCCACATTAAAGATCTTTGGGGCTCCGGGGGAGTTGTGTCTTTCGCCTCCCTCCAGCAGACATATGAGCCTGCACAAACAGAATATTACCGTTACCTGCAGGTCGGCACTCCCTCCAGTCCAACATCCCCACAGGAACTCTCCCCCCACCCTCATCACCCCTGGAAGACAGATTACTGGATGGCCACCTCCCGAACACGCCATTTCCCTTACTTACAAAAAAATTATTAACAACTCCCCTGACTTATTGCAATCCCTTAAAAAAAATTGGGAGTCGGACGGATTGGAAATAGATGAGGAAGAGTGGAATAGTGCGCTAGCGTCCCCTAAGGAAGTAGCCATATCAGCCAGACTTCGTCTGATCCAACTAAAAATTCTTCATTGAGTCTATATCTCAGGGACCAGATTGCAACTTATGGGCTGCAGTGCTGATGGGCTTTGCCAGAGGGGATGTGGAGAGGTGGGGACATTCTTCCACATTATCTGGGAATGTCCACTGCTCCAGGTTTACTGGCAGCGAATACACCAATGCATGAGGCAGGTGTGGGAGGTGGAGCTGCGGGTGGAGGCGAAGAGGTGTCCCTTAAATATATGGGAGCCCACTGATTTGTCATCTCGTGGGAAAACTTGGGCCATGCTGGGCTTTGCCATTGCGAAACGGAATATTGCTAGGCTGTGGGGAGCTGTAGGTCCTCCAAAACTTGGTTCCTGGAAAACGGACATGGACTGGTGCATGCTCCAGGAGAAGACAGTTTATGTAGCATGGGGTTGTCCACAGAAATGGGTTGGTGTATGGTCCAGCTGGAATGAATACAGGGGTCACATTTGCGATCCCCCCACTACTGCCCGGGTTGACGAACCACTGCATTGTTGAAAGTATGCTGTTGAACTGTATTTAATGAGGCCTAAGGTATACAATCTCCTGTTTTTGTTTTGACTTTCTTATGGTACAATTGTAAGTCCTGCACTGTATAACTGTGATGTACACCACCGTTTTTCTCTTTGCACAGTCAATAAAAAAGATTTGTTTTTAAAAATAATAATAAGAATCCCAGCAGTCCTAGCCATTATTCACCATTCAGTTTAGAAATTTCTTACTATGCATAGAAGCGCCATATTTTCCCATTATTTTGACCTTATATTTCCGTTAGCTGTGAACTTTACTCCTTTTAATTTTCTCCACCAGTGTACCCAGTTATTCAGTTATTACTGTATCTTTTCAAACCACCTGTGTCACTTTGATGGCAATTCACCTTGGCTTCCTTACTTTTGAGTTTGAGGCGCATGCACTCTCCCTGATCCTTTTTTGACGCTGCTTTTCATTACTTAATATTTTAGAACAAGGGTGTTTGTAGCCTTTAATCACATAGAGGCCTGGCAGGCAGGCCTTCCTAAAATTGAATCAATATTTCATGTGTTCATGGCAAATCTTAATTCCACTTCATAGGATCTGATCGAAAGGATGGAAATGGATTTTCCCTTGAGTCATGTTCGGGTCTTATACTTGTTATCTGGTATTTAGATACATCTCTGACAAGCGCAGAAGGTAACTGGGGGTTAGCAGCTCTTTTATTCTTGACTTGCCTGGCTGCTACCCCTTCACTTCGCAAGGAAACGCATGCTTGAATTTATTTGAAAGGGTTTTCCCATATATAATTATATATTTATATGTTGCCTGTTCCCTCTCTCACCATCAACACCTTTTTCTATTACGTGTTTGCCAATGGACATAAGCACACATATGGGAAAGGTTACATCAACGTAGAAACCATTCGTGTTCCGCTCCTTAACTGTCCTGATGATGGCCTGAATACAGTGCTGAAGGCTGCAGCAGTTGCACAAGGCGAGGCTAGAACAAAAATGGAGGATGCAGTTAGACCAAGGGAGTTGCCCCAATTAGTCTGGAATCATGGGCCTGTCAAAACCAGCTCTGGGAAATACCAAGAAAGGGCAGAGTTTGCCACAAATAAATATTTCAAGACCTCTGAGTAGCAAATCATGTCTAGAAACTTGGACTTCATCTACATAGAACATAGGTTGATATGGTAACTGCTAAACATAAGAAAACGGCTGTGTGATGTTTGTGAGTTGATTCGGTTAGGATATGTTGGAACGTAACCTTGGCTGGATTTCTGGGCAAAAAACGTTGGAAGTCGCCACACTGTTTCAATTCACATCCGCAAATATATGGTGTTCCGTAGCCGCTACATCCTTGAAAATACCCTTCTACATAGGCTCTAAAAAATGTGTATATGTTAATTTGAACTCGCCTCAGCTATATGATTTATGTATAATGTATAGCAGAAACAAATTTTAGAATTGTGAGGGCATGCAATGAGCCCAGCAAGGACTTTAGCAGGTCGTTCGGCGTTGGCAAAACCTCATTTGCCCTAAGCCCACATCAGAGGTTTGGTAGGAATGCCAAATTATTCGTTCGAGAGTCCAGTCCCAGCCAGTGACAAAGCTTTAAAATGGGCTGCACTCATGAAAATCGTGATCTTGTTCCAGTATATCCTACTTCCGACCAAGCTTTTTATCTCCCTTTGAAAATACTTCACTGAGTAAAGTCATTCAATGGCTAATAAATATACCCTACTGTGCCGTGCTTGTCCAAGGAGCACAGGAAGTAGCAGCTATTGGTCGATGACAGGCCCCTGCAAAGCTCAAATACTAGCAGCATAACCGCATTGCGGCACTATTGCTCACTTCAGTCTTTTGAACTTTTTAGAAGGTTCGATGCCATGAAAATAATTGCTCTGCTTCGCATCCCTCTGCTAGTGAGCGCTTCAACTCACTATTGTGCGTGACCATGGTTTTATGTATGTTTAATATTCATAGCATGCATTACAGGGCTTTATGCATGTGAACATAGTCTAAATGTATGTATGTATTTAATTATTTAGCATAAATATGCCGAGCCCAGATATTAACCCACAATTAACAAGAGGTTCTTGAATTTATTTGTGGAAGCAAACAGATTGTTTGTATGCACTAAATCATCGTGTCATTTTCTGCTGCTACTGGTGTATTTCCAAATCTTTTAGCTGAAGTGTGCTTGCAGGTTGATCTTGTGCAAATTTAATGCTGGCAACATTCAAAATACACAATAGTTGCGGCATCCGTGCACTTCCAAATAAACAAATAGAAGTATTGTTTTCTGTCCTGTTTTACGCAATGCAGGAATTGAGCGCATTAGCCCCTTTTGCTCCACAAATTCAAGCTCCTTATTACAAAAAGGCTATAGAATACCCTGGTATATTTTGTGTGGCAACAGAGTGACTGGTTGCTAAGGAGATAACGTCTAATGGTGACCCAATTTTGGACTGCTTGGTATACAGGTATATGACTCAACAGGTATCTTAAACTAATAAATGACGCAGCATGGCAGTTTGCCACAAGGCAGTTATGCATATTAGACTGATAAATTAGGGATGTGTGATGAATAGTCTTCATGTTTTTTTATTTTTCTCACGCATCTTATTACTATTCACAGAGGTAGCCATTATTTTGATGAAAATTCTCACACATCTGCCTTCATTATGAAATACAAATTGTGTGTGCGCTTGTTTTGGGGGTTCAGGGTGGGGTTTCAAAAGGTTGTCTGATGCGAATAACTCGGTAGGAGGAATAAAAAAACCCTACCAGTTTCCCTATTCCCCTCAACGGTCACAATTTGTTTTGGGGCTCAGGACATGTAGTGGATGTAACGTTCAAAATGATTGGCATGCACACATCAGTGGAAGCCAGGTGTGGACAGAGAGAGATTTCAACTGCAATTCTGCAAACATGAAGGGGAGTAATAGTAAATGATTGACAATTTTACAATAATTGTTATAAGGCAATCCAATGGGTAATTCAGTCATGTTTCCATAACAACCGTCTCATGGCATGATGTTGAGGAAGTTCACGATAGATACATCTAGAGAAATTCAATACAGGGATTTTCGAGAACATCATGGGATGATAAGAAATAACTTTGCCAACTTTGAAACAAGCTCATGCAAAAAATGCCAACTAGATTAATACAATGTTTTGTGATAAGTAAATGTATTTTCGATTAAAGCATCTGAAATGAGTAATAAACTAATGGGACAGTGGTCAAGATGGGGCTAGCTACATTTTGAATATGGGTGTGTCTAGGATGGCAGGGCAGATAGGAGCAGCAGATATATGGGTCAGCTTGGAGCACTGTTTTATAAGGTTATACTCAGAGGTGGCTGGCGGCCTTGCAGGGTTCCACTAGTTGAACAGCAGGAGAGAATTGTAGGCTAAAGAAATCTACATTGGGTTACGTGTGGGGATCAATAGACAAGCTCCAGTTAATAAAGCAGGTTACGGTAGGGCCAAAGGATGGAAAAGGAAGGTTCACATCCACCACAGATGGTGGGAAGCAGGAAAGAAAGAGAAAAAGTAGCCTAGAAGAATAGGTTTTGCTAAACACAAACATATTTCAGCCTGAGAGTAGTTGTAGTGGAATTCTATGCTCAGCATCAGTATGTGCCCTTTCTATTATAAAATGGCGCCTGTGAGTCATTTGGAGATGGGAAGAGTGGCTCCTGCTGCACAGGTGAGTTTATCTTTGTGTACGTTCCATTATTTGCCACTCCCTCACATCAAATCCTGATTTAAAACTAAATATAAATACCATGAGCTTTTAACTAACTTATACTGTTTAAGTTATTTATCATAGATAATCTATAAGCAACAATTACATTTTTTATAAAAAGTGATTAAATGAGGGAAGGCATTGTACAAACAAAATAGGTTACCTGAAGAGTGACTCAAAAGCATCTCGGTCTAGAAATTCATGGTCATTCTTCACCGTCTCAATGTTAATCGGGAACTGTTGGTCTGAATGCAAAGAATCAAATAAACTCTTTAGCGTGAACACATTTATACAAAAAGAGACAGTGTGTTTTCTATGAAGATTAAGTCTAGAGTAAATAGTTTAATCGAAGAGAGAGATGATGTCCTTAGCACACCTTCCCCTCAGTCTGACCCACATTCCATTAACCATCTTAGAATATATTTTAGGGAAGCTAACCTTGAAAATCAAGCCACCTGCAAACTTTGTTTTCCTAAAATCATGAAAGGCTTAATTTTAGTCAAAAGAAGCACTGCCCGGAAGTGCCCTGTCTCAATCACAAGGTAGGTATGTTGTCAGAGACCACTAGGGGTGGAAAGCTATTAGACGGACAAGATGCCACAGGACCGTGAAAGAAGAATGTTATGGTTGATAAAACAACTTGTGTTGCCATTGGAGATGTTCTTCAATATGCCCACATGCTCTACCAGAGGTGTGAGGAATTGTTTGTGCAAGGTTGTCCGTGAGTTGTAACCAGAGTGCGTAGGGCTGAAGCAGATGCTATTGGGTTGTGGACTGAAAACACATATCATGCTTATGACTCCTAGAGAAGAGCTTATGCCACCTCACTTTGTCCCTACCATTAACAGTAACATCATCCAATAGAAGAGTATCACCTTCTGACCAATCACAAGATTCCTATCATTGGAATGAAGGCTCGTGTGCCTCCGGCCTAGGCACACACAAATATTACCCAGTGCAGGAGGAACTTAGTCTATGACAGTGATGTTTTTCTAATGTATATAGATATTTCATTATACATTAAAACTATCTGTCAGTTTCTGTAATAAAACGTTTTTTATTCATTAAGATTTTTCTTATTGGTATTTTATAATTTTCATTTATTTAGAGTCAGGGTGTCCTAAATGCTTGACCTATTGTTATTTCAACCATCTGTTGAAAAACAGGGTGTGCTCAAAGGACATCTTTTGAACCAGAAGCTTATATTTTCTGTGTGCATAAACTCGTGCTTTATAGAGGCACTATAATATTAAACCTGATATCACATGGAAAGCAGATTGATAATCTCCATACCTTCAAATAATTGTGCATATTGGGGAAATCCAGCTGCTCTCAGCCAGTCACAGGCTTCTTTGGCTTCAATTTCTATGAGAGAATAAAACAGGGATAAATAAAAAAAAATACTTCTAACTGAAAACATTTCTAAGAAATCAGGGAAATATTTTTTTCATTGAATAATTTTTTGTAGATCTACAAATGATGGTAAATATTTGATTTAGTAGCCTAAGTCACAGCAGCACACCTAGATTTATATGAGCATAGGGATGTATGTTAATGTATGATAACCAGGGCTGGATACATTGTATAAAATAAGACAATTTATGCAGTTCAATTTGATGTGAACAAGCTGGCTAAATTGCATAAAATATTAAAAATCAAGCACTTAAATTTGTTGTGAAAACTACTAGCTCCTGTGGGATAGCTCGTGGGGTCCAACAAGGATGTGTGCTCGCCCCATTTCTTTTTCTCTCTACACCAACAGTGCTACTCTGGTGTTATCTGCCAATGAAGTTCCATTAATTAATTCCACTCCAGTGCCAGTACTTCTCTATGCAGATGATGCAGTCTTGTTGGCTCGGATCGGCAAAGCACTTCAGCATCTGATAGAGACATACACGGGTTTAATGAACAACTTGGAATTAAGAGTTAACCAAGCTAAATCATGGGTGCTTGTTCCAGGCTAGAGACCAAGGGAAATCCCAAGATGGGATATTGAAGGAAGAAAATTGGAAGTGGTGGACTCAGTTTCCTACCTTGGGATACTCTTTCATCGTTAAAACACCTGGCAAATGATGGTGGCTAACAGGCGGGTTATGATGAAAAGATGTATAGGGGGTCTGTCCAGATTTTTTAAAAGGTTGGGAACAAAGCCAGTGGAGGTAATTAAAAAGATCTACGAAGCAAAAGTTACATCTGTTGGGGCTGCAATCTGGGGAATTGCCAGTACCCAAGCTTTGCAACAAACTGAGGATTGTTTTTGGAAACGCTTGTTAGGCCTCCCAAGTCTTGTTCCTCATATATCTGACACCTGAAAGTAGAATAAGTTGCTAGCCGTAGCTACTTCAGAACTTATGAAATCCCACTTCACCAAAGATACACAATGTATTAAATGTCACAATAAAAAGAGCATATTTTTACACATGACAACATTCGCAACACAAATATATATCCTTGAATCCAATAGGCATATTTACTTTACTGAGATGGTGTACCAAGACTTGCTTGGAAAGTGCACTTTTAGGCAGCAGGGTAGCACTACCATAATTACCTCGCATTCTGTTCATGCTGACGGACTACAACCTATTTCCTTCAGAGAGCATATGGCCACTTGGTAAAGTTTTTCACCCTGTACCAGTTTTAGCCCCAACAATCATTGGGTTCATAGTTTGTGCATTACACATTTTTAACATAACAAAGTGATGTGGTTTGGCAGAACATAAAATAAAGTCAGTGTACGCAATTTGTAACAAGGAAGAAGTTGTTTAAAGATGTTATTGTTTTTTAAAGATTACAATTAAAAATGATTATGGGAGATTAACTTCCAAAATAAAAACTTAATAAACAGTACGTCACACGTTTGTTGTAAAACTATCTATGCTGGGATAAAGCCACCATGGCATTTTGATCCGATAGACATACATCCTTATTGATGTCTCGACTGCACTTAGAGTGCACAGAGGCCATAGATACTCTGAATTGAGTGGATTGGACATACACTGCTTTTTGGTGGTTTTCATGCATGACCCAAAGTTCAAATAGGTCTACTAATTGTTAGTAAGTCTTTACAGCGTGTGTTAATAAGGAATTTTAGTCAATATCTAATATGTTCTTCACGTTAGGTGAGCGGTAATTTGACGTGTTCCCTGCCTTCTACCTGAAAAATATTTAGTAAAGTACCTAGCAGTTAAAAATAACAATAATAATAAAAACATTTATTAAGCGCCTGGTTACACAGAGAAACAGTGCGTCCCCGCGCTATGAATGCAATCCGTCAGTACTCCCAAAACAAGCCAAGCAGAAGGGGAAAAGACAGAGGGGAATTACAATCACTAGACTTTGGGGAACAGATATGTCTTCAATTTCAGTCCGAACCGTAGTTCAGATGGTTCCATCCTAAGTTCAATAGGAAGTTCGTTCCAGTATTTACTGGCTAGGAACGTAAAAGACCGCCCTTCCATCCGCGCTCTGCGGATATGGGGCACCACCAACTGCATGCTGCCCATGGATCTAAGCAATCGTTTGGGACGGTATATAGTCAGCATATTTTGGAGATAGACAGGGCCGCGGCCATGTACTATGCGATGGGTGATGCACATGGTTTTAAACTGAACAAGTTCCTGCATGGGAAGCAGTGCAAGGTTTGTAAAGCTCGCTTCCCAGATGACTTCCTGGGTAGGTTCAAGACCAATCGAGCCGCAGCATTCTAGACACATTGGAGTTGGTTTAGGCCCTTTTTACTGATTCCACAGAGAAGTGAGTTCCCATAATCGAGATGGGAGGTAACTAAGGCATGTACCAGGGTTTTCCGTGCTTTGATGGGAAGAAGATCTAGAATTTTGTGGAGAACCTTTAGTATGCCATAGCATTTCCCGGCTACCATTCCAACATGTTGGGAGTATGAAAGATTGGAATCCAGACAAACACCCAGGTTTTTCACCGCATCAGAGGGAGATGGCATAGTACCCAAATCCGCTGGCCACCAAGCTGATGTCCAGATCGAGGGAGACGAACCAATTATTAGAAGTTCTGTCTTGTTCCCGTTGAGGCGCAAACAGTTATTCTTCATCCAGCCAGCAAGTGCCACAAGACAAGCGGAGAGATTCTCGGCTGCTTCAACTGGATTATGAGATAAAGTGACCACCAGTTGAGTATCATCCGCGTATGACACAATATCCACCCCATAAGATTCTACCAGACGTGCCAGGGGCTCCATGTATAGATTGAACAACGTGGGGCTCAATATAGAGCCCTGTGGAACCCCTTGCCTGAGAGAACGAGGTGTGGATTTGAATGGGGGGCAGTGCACTTGAAATTTCCTGTCAGCTAAAAAGGAGCACATCCATTCATAGGCTGGGCCGGCTATCCCATTCTCACTTAAGCGAGCAAGGAGCCCTGAGTGCGATACGGTATCAAACGCCGCACTCAGGTCTAATAGTATCAAAGTAGCTGTATAACCCACCAATAATATAATGAGCGAGGAAAGCTCTTCGGGATGGGTCAGATAGTACGCAGCTCCTCCATGTTGAATGTTTCTTTAACTCTATTCAGAACTTGAAATTATACTTCTAGGACCAACATCTGGGAAATCTGAGCAGTGAGGCTACTGGCCTGCATGGCTACTGAAACACGCTGCACAGGCCGTGTAAACAAGCTAGTGAGTCGACTGCAGCTAGGGCAGAACTCATGAGCCCACCTGTCTGCGCGCACAGCTCAACTGGGCTACAAGACCTGTATTGGCTGCCAGCTAATCCTAGTATTCAGGCCAATTGTACTCTGGCTCACAGGCGCAAAGCTACATGAAAACACAGGGAACCACCCGTCCCAGCGAAGTGAACCTCAACTCTGCATGACAGCAGACATATGGCAAGACTTCCAGAATTGTGTTTGAATACTTCTAAGCAGATGTATATATTCCATTAGACCCCTGGAGAAAACGCAGGACACTAGCATTTGACCGCTCCGCCTTCCACCAAGTAACATGGTTTCTCTGAACACCTTGGGGCATATTTATGAGTTCTGGCGCATCTCTGCAAATCAGCAGGGATGCGCCAGAACTGATGCGTCACGCAATTTCCTCCTTGCGGCACCACAGATGCGCCGCATTGTAAATGCGGCGCACCATGGTGCAAGGAAGGGCAGATGCGTGAAGCATCTTGTGGTGTACGGGCGGCGCATTGCTGGAATAGCGTCGCAAGTGCGACGCAACTCCTGCAATGTACAGAGGCCACCCAGACATAACGTGGTGCGTCACTCCTTACGCCTGCTTCAAGCAGGCGTAAGGATTTGATGCAGCAGCGTCGTAAAACTGACTCAGTGAAATCTTGTAGATTTCACTGCGTCAGTTTTACGGGGCTTTCCTACGAGGGAACGCCCACCCTGTGACAGAACGCCCACATGAAACCTGACGCAGGTTTCATGTGGCGCAGGGCTTTACAACGTGACGCATCTACCTAGATGCATCACGTTGTAAATAGGTCGCAGGGATGCACCACGTTTCCGCACCGTTGCGTCACGCAACGGCGGCGTAAACGTGGCGCAAGTCCGACATAAATCTGCCCCCTTATATCCATGTTTCACCATATCAGGCCATAAGTCCAGGATGGCGATGTATGTGAGCACTTTGGTCCACCCACAAAGTGTGCAGAACCACCCCTAACACTCAAATATAGCCACAAACCATATTTACTCTTCAGCGTGCTTGCGCCAGTGACATAGCTCAGTTGGTTTATGTCCCTGTTTGATAAGTCTGATGAAACCTTCACGCTGACTTAGCTTGTGCCATTTTGAAGACGATGTAATAAGTACCATTCATTAGTATTCCAGTATTAGGAAAAACGTTACTCTATGATCACCTTTTCCATTTTCAGAATAGCGGGGCATATTACCAACAACTAGCGATAATTTTTGTCTCTAACTTGTTTAGAGACAAAAATTATCGCCGCACATCGGCGATTTTTATCGCAGATAAACCTTGCTATTAGCAAGGTTTATCGCAAATGCGATAAAAAACGGCCGCAATGCATGAATATCGCTGAAAAGTCAGCGATATTCATGCATTATCGAGCAAATGCTCTTAGCCATGTTATCCACCTCCCATTGGATAACATGGTGAAGAACTGCTCAGGGCAGGTGTTAGCTTTTGGAGATATTCGCGCTTAGCGCGAATATCTCCAAAAGTTGGTAATAGGAGATAGCGATGTTAGCGACTGTTTCCAGTCGCTAACATCTTGGCACGCCCACTTTGCATGTCATTAGTGATAAATATCACTGACATGCAAAGCGGGGCCCAAGATGGTCGCTATCTCCTATTAGCTGTCACTAACTGGTGTTAGAGGCAGCTTGGTAATAGGGAGATAATTTTATCTCCGCTTTCTTGGCTTTTAAAGCCAAAAAAGCGGAGATAAACCCCTTGATAATATACCCCAGCGTCCCTTTGGGCTCAAAGCTAAACTTTATACAGCATTTGAAATATAATATCCAGAAATATATGTAAGGAATATAGCTGCAGAAATTAGCAAATGTATCCTGCCAGGTGTAAGTAATTTGACTGCTCCTTGTTGCTCTGCCTTATGGTTTGGGAGTTTTGCTTCCCACAGAATAGAGCTGCGAGACCAGGAATGGAATTTGCACCAACAGGGTCGAGTGAGCTTCTCACGTCTGACATGAGACACCTGGAGGTTTGTCATGGCAGCGAGTGGAGTCAGGCAGCGCTCTTCTGACGCAAAGAGACTGTAGAGACAGCTTCCTGGAAGAGGTCTGTGCAGCCGGCCCCGCGCTCTGCTGCTCGCTCCCATACAAGGCCTGTGAACACGAGCGCGCGCCCTGGGACCCGGCCGTGGAGGCAGGAAGGTGAGGGACCTCGCAGAGGAGGAGGACAGGCAGACACGATCCAGATTTTTCCGATTAACAGCCCACGCCTCGTGTGACGGAGCAGCCCCATGTCTCAGGCTTTATAGCGCTGCATGAGCCTGGCAGCCGCCTCTCGGAGCTGGCAGCGCGCGCGCACATGCAACAGCAGGCGGCAGATGTCCGGAATTAACTGCTCATTCGAAACCAATTAATAAAGCTGCTCGGTCCACCCGGTGACGTTCCCACGGGAGCAGGGCCCAGAACCGTCCAGAGCCGCAGAGCCGCCGCCAGATGCCTGAAAAATGTAAACATATCACATACTCTGGCCGGGCCGCGGGAACCAGAGGCGTCTCAACGCACACCTCGAGAGCAACCCCTGCTGTCCCCGCCCCCACGCTGCACCGTCTTAAACCCTGCACTGCACTCTGTCAGTGAACTGCACTCCACCCCACCCCTCGACTGCACTCATGCCCTCCTCCAAGGCACCACATTTCCACCCTGCACTGAACTCCACCCTTGCACTCCCCCCCCCTGCACTCTACTCCATCCCTGCACTGCACTCAAAAACTGTACTACACTCCACCCCTCCACTCAACTGCACTCCATCCCTGCACTCAGGCACTGTACTGCACTCCACCCCTGCACTTCACTCACCCCCTGCACTGCTCTCAAACACTGTACTGCTCTCCACACCTCCACTGAACTGCACTCCAACCCTGCACTGTACTCCTGTCCTCTACCCCTGTACTGCAGTCCACTCCTACACTGCACTCCACCCCTGCACTCAAACACTGTACTGCATTCCACCCCTGAACTCCACTCGACCCCTCCACTGAACTGCACTCCACTCAGCACTGCACTCAAGACACCATACTGCACTCCACCCCCACACTGAACACCTGCACTCCCCTCCTCCACTGCACTCCACTCCTGCTCTGCAGTCCACCCCTGCTCTGCAATCTACGCCTACACTCCACTCCCCTTCACCCCTGCACTGCACTCCTGCCCACCACCCCTGCTCTTCTGCCCACTCCTGTACTTCAGTATACCCCTGCACTTCACTCTACCCCTGCACTGCACTCCATCTCTGTACTGCATTCAACCCCTGCACTCAAATACTGGACTGCAGCCCACTCCTGCACTTCACTCTACCTCTGCACTGCACTCAAACACTGGACTGCACTCCACCCCTGCACGGCACTCCACCTCTGTACTGCACTCTACCTCTGTACTGCACTCTACCTCCATACTGCACTACATCTGTGCATTGTGATCCAAAACCATTTTGGACTCCACTCCCATACTGTATGGCACCTACATGCTACAATCCACCCCCACACCTTACTCCACCCATCCTGGCCGCCACTCTGTTCTATGCTACTCCACCTTCTGTGCGCCAGCTAGGCAGCACGCAATCTCATACTATGCGCTACGCCATACTGCTCTCCACCCCATACTGCACTGCATTGTTGTACTGTGATCTACCTCCATACTGCACATCAATCCCAGACTGCATTTCACCTCATCACCACAGACTATACAAAGACACCACCAACAAAGCAAACATGATCCACTACAACCTTTGCATCACAAAGCAACCTGCCCATCCAGGCAACTATGCAAAATGATCAACATACCCCAAAAGCCAGAAGTCACCCGCCCTGGCCTAGTCCATTCACAAGCCCTCTGTGATTTGTTGGCAACTCGCCTCATTTCTATTTCTTGAGCTGGAGTCCTGGCAGATACCATAGGACCAACCCCCATCATGAAACCGATCAACTCTCGACTAGTCAAGAGACCAGTTCACCATCGACAATCTCAAGGGCCCAGTCAAAGACATCTGTCCTGCTGGCTCCAGGTCTCCACTCCACCTCAGCAGCACAACCAACCAGAGGCATCACCAGCCCCTCCCTCGGTGACCTCACGTTCTCTCACATATAAATCATCTCAGTAAACAATGACGTTACCCTTGCAGAGTGAGGCAGATCTAAATCTACGGCAAACTCATTAAAAGTCCAATTTTCACACAGCGCTCCACTTTCTCTGAAGGAAATCACATTCTCTCCCTTTAACGGAAAGGCATTCTACCCTCTCAATATTTTTTATTGAGCGGATCCAGAAGATTACAATCAAGAATCGGAGTTCCTATGAATATGCAGTAGAGAAAAAAAATATATATATACATATATAACACACCATTAGAATTTCTCAAAAGGCATTTCATTTCATTTCTAATATA
The DNA here is from genome assembly GCF_964261635.1 of Lissotriton helveticus. NCBI lineage: Eukaryota > Metazoa > Chordata > Amphibia > Caudata > Salamandridae > Lissotriton > Lissotriton helveticus. Next base: position 867,474,364 of record NC_136068.1, on the reverse strand, counting down.
TTTTACAAAGAGCAAGCAATAGATAGTAGAGCATAAAATGATAATAAATACCCTAACCAACATCCTTATAAAGTGCTTAAGATTTTGATAAGATACCTTTCTAAAGATCCCTGTAATACAACAACGTTGAATAATAAGGATAAGGTTATGTTATTGCGCAAATCGAACCATATTGTAAAATACTACAAATTTGATTCAGTGCCTTACAATTATCAAAGTGCTTCAATAACTCCAGTTAATAACCGATAATACTTTCTCTAATAATCTTCTTCCTAATTTATATAAGCCTGTAACAGACAATTACACTTTTAGAAAAGACATTTCATTTCATTACTAATTTAACTTATAAAGGAAAAACGATAGATAATAGAGCATTAAATTATGATAGTACCCTGACCAACATCCTTATACAGTGCTAAAGAATTTAATATGATACATTTCTAAAATTCCTTATAGCACAGAAAAGGATATAGCATATGGTTATGTTGTTGCGCAAAACGGGCCTTATTCTCAAGTGCCACAACTTAGATAAAGTGCCTTACAGTTATCAAGGTGCCTCAAAAATTGCAGTTAAAAAATGATAATACTGTCTCTACTAATCTTTTTACTAATTTATATAAACAACATATTTCAGGACCGAGGGCCAGAACCAAAATGTATTTCTATGCCCTCGAGATTCTTAATGAAACAGAACCAACTCGGTCAAAAGGCACCAAAAATTATTCTGTTGTATCACTTTACTTATCCATACTAACCTCCCAGACCTAATTACTAATTATATCAAAGTATTGGGAGGAGGTGTTAAATCGCTTCAAACCCCCTACTCTTTTGATGTATGCTTCCTCAAATTGCTTTGTTCAAGTCATTTTACTAAGCCACTCTTAGTATTCCGGACCCCTGGATGTTTGCCACCTTTGCAAAATCAAAGAACTATCGACTGTGAAAGCACTTGGCAAAAACTTCTGGCCCGATTTGGAAACGTTCCGGGGTTGCCCAATATGTAAAAAAGCAAAGAGTACCAAAACTGTATCTAATTTGATAGCCACACCCAAAGCTGAATTGAGGACTGCCACCACCTTGGACCAGAAGGTGCGTAATCAGAACAGGAATAAAAAATATGAAGCCAGCCTCCCTCGCCCTGCTGCTTACAATGGAAAGAACAGTTATCAAGAGCTGGGAACATTTCATTTAATACCTCGCGTGTATAGCAGGCCAACCAACGTAAGATAAAATACATCTTTTTCAAATTTGCCGCTCTCAGGGACATATGACCTAAATGCGATATTGTCTGCCAATTCATCACTGTAAAATCACAATGTGTTGTTTGTTGAATTTTATCTAACATATGATGGGACCTGGATGAGCCTTCTACCCATTCCAAGGCATAGAACCCTGCTTAACCATTGGTGAGGATGCCATTAAGTCACAATTGACCAGAATGGATTCATCGCCGTCCGAATTCTGAGGCTCACATCTGCCTTTGATACATCGCCCCATATTGTCAGAAGACAAGGAGCTACCCTGGATGGTGTCCCATCATATGTATGGCAGAGATCTTTCACAATCGCCTGTCCTTTCTCTGGTTTTTCTTTTATCCTCAGAGCAGGTGCTCCTCTAGGATCCACTATAGCACCCCTTCTTTTCAACACGTAGCTCAGCTGACATCATCAATCCAATACCCCATATTATGCTCCATCACAATACTGTCATCCCCCCTATTCTGCTTTACCCATTATATGCGCTTAACCCGTACTACAGTCCGCTCTTGTGCTGTGCTCCACCCACCATCAACTGCACTCCATCCCGTACTATAGTCTGCACCCATACTATGCTCCACCCACCGTCAACTGCACTCCATCCCATACTATAGTCTGCACCCATATAATGCTCCAACCATCCCTCAACTGCACTCCATCCCAGACTGCAGTCTGCTCAGATCTAAATCCATTTGCAGATTAGGCCAAGTCAATGACCTCAAAACTAGTTAAGGAAGTACCTGGGAAGAAGGAAGCGGAGGCAGATTACACAACATTTCAGCAAATCCTTCTCATGACCAAACGATCACCAAATATGTCCGGTAATACAACGGTGTTTCACTGCTACTTTTAGTTTATGAATGTCAGAGACACATCTGGAATTAGAACCCAGGTACTGGTTCTTTTAATCCATAGTCAAGAAGTTTTGGGGTAATCCTGTTCAGAAGAGGTTCAATGTGATAAAATTGCTGACTTCTTCATCGAGAAGGTTGAACTTATTTATAGTACTTTGTGTTCCTCTTCCCTCCCCGTCAGATCCATGCTGACTTCTGACCCTACTCACGAAAGTGAGCTTGATTCCGTAGCCAAATTATGTACGTGGCTACCATTTGATGAAAAGTCTTTTTATGACTGTCTGTTAAGCATTAAATCGGGCTCTCCACGTGACCCTTTGCAAACTAAAATATTGGGTCAACTCCTTCCTGACTCTCTTAACATCCTAAAAGAGCTTCTTAATTCCTCACTGAGAGATGCCTTTGTCCCGCTTGAGTGGAAACACGCAATGGTTATTCCACTCTTAAAAAAGGTTGGAGCTGACCCCTTGATACTGTCAAATTTTAGGCCAATCTCTTTACTTCCTGTGCTCTCTAAGATCCTGGAAAGACATGTCAACAATCGATTAACTGACCTTGTGGAGAGATTTGGATTCCTGCATCCGTCCCAATCGGGCTTTAGGGCCAACCACTCCACAGAAACAACTCTTCTTGGAGTCACTGAGAGATTGCGTCATTGCATGGACCGCGGAGAGACAACAGCACTCATATTACTTGATTTGAGTGCCGCATTTGATACTGTGTTGCATTCCATTCTTCTTGCCTCTCTCCGGTCCTTGACTCGGCCTGGCTTGCCTCCTTCCTTAGTGGCCGCACCTTTCAGGTCTTTTCCTCTAAAGCCTCTACTAAAATCTGTTCTTCAGCATACAGAGTGCCCCAGGGGTCTATTTTGAGTCTATATTAGACCCCTGGCCACCATCATGGAGGATGCTGGTCTTTCTCTATTTTCATACGCTGACGACACACAAATCATCTTTTTTCTTTCCGCCACCGATGATAACATCTCAGCCCTCAAACAGGGATTGTATAAAGTCTCAGAATGGATGCGTAACAACTTTTTGAAGCTGAATGGGGACAAGACAGAGGTTGTCATCCTGGGCAAACGCAAGGACCTATGGGGCCCCCAATACTGGCCCCAAAAAATGGGTCCTCCCCCCCCAACCCGTAGCCCAGGTCCGCAACCTTGGCTTTCTCACTGATGAAAACCTTTCTATGCAGCACCAGGTGGTGAGGGTGGCCGCTACATGCTTCACCATTTTGAGATGTCTTCATAAAATCCTCTGGATGCTTCCTGACTCCACCAAAAGGATGGTTGTCCAGACCCTGGCCACCTCTCGCCTGGATTATGGCAATGTTCTTTATTTGTGGGTGTTTCATGAAGCTCTTAGGAAGCTTCAGGTGGTGCAGAATGCGGCTCCCCGCCTCCTATGCCATGTCCCGCGCAGAGTCTCCATATCCCAGTCCCTCCTGAACCTTCATTGGCTCAGGATTGAAAGTAGAGTTAAGTTTAAGGCTCTTTGCTATATTTTTAAGATCAAACAGGGTGTTGCTCCTCTATATTTACAGGAGCTCATTCATGCCTATTTCCCTACAAGTTCTCTCCGGTCTTCCTCCAAGGGTGACTTAGTGATTCCCAGATTTAAGTTGGTGAGAATGGGCGGCCACTCGTTCTCCCACTTAGACCCTAAGATTTGGAATTCCTTGCCTACTTCATTGAAAACTGAAACCATCTATTTTAACTTTCGAAAGGGCCTCAAGACATGGCTTTTTCTGCAATAAGCTGCATTTTGTTCTCTTTTCACCCTCTTGGACTATCCCTTGGCGCCGGGAAACCCTGTATGGGTAGCTGTGCACCTTAAAAGTTAAATAAATAAAATAAGAGGATTAAATAAGACCTGACCAAGGAGATGCTCAGCTATTTAGAGTGTGGCGGACTGTAGGAAAAGGGATAACTCCTGTGACTGGTGGTGTGTGTGGTGGGCTGGATATACTTCGCATGTGGCTGCTGCATGTGTCTTGAAGCCACATATAGCTGCAGTCCAAAGACAGTCCTGAAAACTCTTTCTCTGTAGTCCTCCCGCCAAAAACACCCAAAGAAAATCTTTAACTCAGACCCACACTCTGTGTCTTCTTTTCGAAAGTCCAGATTGGTTGTATTAAAATTAGCATATTTCGGGTAGAGTCCTGAGCTAACCAGCCCAATGCTCTGTCCCTTACCATGAGTGGCAATCAAAGGCCCCTCTCCTCCATGCCATGATCAATCCTGCTGGGCCAGGGGCATGTGTGGTCTAACTGGCCATGACATCTGGGCACGGCAAGGCTGAAGACCATTAGTAGTCTCCACCCAGCAGGTCCAGCATAAGAGGGGAATGGGCTAATGCTGCAGCACCCCAGAGAGCCCCCATTCAACCTCAAAATGTCATTATTTCAGAAACACAAACTTCTTTGTAAATGAGGGGCCCCACTCTTTTTCCCAGTAGTAAGCTAACCAAGGTGTTGTGTTAGACACAGGCAGCCACCAACACAAGCTCGCGCTGGGCTGAGTGAAACTGTGCACATTGTTCTTAACTGTTAACTGCCATGGATTTGCTATATTCTGCTGCTAGTGCACTTTGCACAGCGCCACCTCGTGCGCTTTTAAAGCCTTTTAAATATTTTAAGCTGATGTTAAATACCTGACATTGCCAATTCCTTACAGTACTTGAGACTCCCCGGTCCAAAGCAGCGTCCATAGCTGATTGTGTGGAGGGAGAAACTCACGCCGAACACCCTCACTTCCGGGTGGCCACTAGGTGACGGCCATATTGGAAGGCAGTAGTCTAGTCCTCACGCAAACTACTGCCCAAGGCTACATTTAAACTTGTGATGGCGCCGACGTGCAGCAGGCGCACCGCAGGTGCGCCGATGGCAGGCCCGTCCGTGCCCCTCTGGGACCAGGGGCCAGGAACCCTGCCCAATCAACCATTCTTCCTAAAAAACCTATTATATACACTAACATAGAGCTTTTGACTATAAACACAGTAGCTCATCCAAGCTGTATGCACTATGTGAGAGCAGAGCGGCCCTTGAACTGCTCCGTCTGTGGGTTCACAGCAGTCGCTTTCAGACCTCACCTCGTCGTGTTCCTTTTCAGGCGGACTTATCTACAGGCCCCCAGGCGCCTGTAGACAGTTCTTAGAAGCCGCCCCTGACACGCTGGCGAGCATGCTAATAGGGAAAAGCGCCCTCACAGTGCTAGGCGACTTTAATATCCATCTGGATGATCTCAATGACCTGTCAGCAAGGAGATGCCTAGCTGACCTGGACGCCCTACAACTCTCACAAATGGTACCTTCCGCCACTCATAAAAAAGGCCATATCCTAGACCCCATTTTCTACAACGACCTCAGACTGAAGGTGTTAGCACCCAAGCGGATGCCTTGGACTGATCATTGCTTGATCCTGTTGCGCCTCCTTAAACCTCACATAGGTGACCGTAATAAAGAACGTATAGAAGTCGGGCGCAAACGGCCTAGAAAATCCCCGAGGCTTGGATCACAGACCTTGAGTCCTCCGCACCACCAGACACTAAAGACCTGGAAGAGACCCATAACAACTGGCTAACCTGGATAAATGGTTCCATAGATCGGAACTTCAGGAAGCCAGGGCCACTGATGCAAATAAACTCAAATAGATCATCCTGGTTTTGCCCAGCGCTGGTCGCCCAAAAGAAGAGCTGTAAAAGGCTAGAACGTAACTGGAGGAAATCCTATGACCCTGAGCTCAAAGTAGCCTATAAACTAGCCATACAGCTCTACCACAAGAGCATCAGGAAAGCACAAGCAGCCTTCTTTGAAGGAAAAATAGCTAAATATTCCAACTACTCTAAGGAGCTCTTTAAAATGGTCAAATCCCTTACCACAATTGACCCCGGAACTAACAGCTCCCATCATTCCAAAGAAATATGCAATGGGCTAGCCTCTTTCTTCAAGAGTAAAGTGGAAAATATCTATAATTCCCTCCACCCTAACTCCACTAAGAAAATAGGTACCCGTGTGGACCTCAACAGCACTATAAACTCCCCAAAGCAGAGAGAACAAGCTGGACCTCCCCACCCACTTCCCCCGCACTTCTGTCCTTCCCGAAAATCAGTGAAGAAATGGTGGGCTCCCTAGTACAGAATATTAAATCCGGCTCTCCTCTAGACCCAGCTCCACCCCATATTCTGGCCCAGGGTGGGAAAGCTGTTCTTAGTCAACTTTCCAATCTAATCACTCTTTCCTTCGAAAATGGCAAGGTGCCCAAAGAGTGGAAACACGCTATTATCAAATCCCTGCTAAAGAAACCACAACTGGACCCTGGAGTTCTAGCCAACTATTGTCCAATATCCCTGTTGCCTATTCTAGGCATGATTGCAGCGAAACACGCAAACAGCACAATCTCTCGTTTCCTGGAAAACAACAACATCATAAACCAGACCCAGATGGGATTCCGACCTAAACACAGCACGGAGTCAGCACTGCTTGTGGTCACTGAAAAACTCAAATACATCTTAGACCAAGGGAGACCCGCTGCGCTTGTACTAATGGACTTAAGCGCGGCATTCGATACGGTAGACCACACAGTGCTGATCGAAAGGCTTGAGGATGTTGGAATTGGAGGAACAGCCAACCAATGGGTGGCTTCATTCCTGAGTGGGAGATCCTTCCAGTGCATGGAGGCCAGATTCACGTCAGACTCCCTCACAGCTCCATGGGGAGTCCCTCAGGGATTCTACCTAAGTCCAAAATATCTTCAACATATACCTTAGTCCCTTGGCCTACATAATACAGGAATTTGGCCTCTCTATCGTGTCATACGTGGAAGATACATAACGAGTGGTCTCAATTTCAGATTCCCTTAACTCAGACCATAGACAACTTGTCCCTTGCCTGGAAAAAATCGGATCCTGGATGGCTTACTGTAGCCTCAAATTGAATGGGGACAAAACTGATCTAATGATCTTGGGCAGTAACTTCAGCCCTCGCTCGGAAATTCCTTGGCCAGCTAATTGGAGGCTGCCTCCCCTTCCGAAAACAGCCTTAAAGAACTCAGGTATGTGGCTGGACCAGAACCTGATGATGGAGGTCCAGGCCAAAAACCTTTCAAGCACCTGCTTTGGGATACTTCGTATGATTAGTAAAATAATGTCCCTACTCCCAGAGGAGTCAAGGAAGACTGCAGTGCAGGCCTTGGTGGTTTTGAGGCTTGACTACGGCAATTCTCTCTATCTGGGCTCTGCTAAATACATCACGAACAGACTGCAAGTTGTACAGAATGCAGCTGCCTGACAGCTGCTGAATATACCCATACACCATTCGACCCAGATCCTCCTTGAAGGAGCCCCATTGCCTTCCGGTCCAAGCTAGGATTAAATGTAACTCCATAAGCTTGGCTCACCGAGCCATGTATGGGAGAGGCCCCTCCCTGATCCAAAGGTTGGTCTCACATTACTCACCCCAGCACCACCTTAGGTCAAGCTCTAACTTTCTGATGAATCCCGCCATATTCAAGAGAGCCAGGTGGGGCGGAAGGTCATTCACTCACCTGATACCCAAACTGTGGAACAGTATGGATCCAGAACTCAGACTAATTGAACACGAAGTGTCCTTCAAAAAAAGACTCAAAACATGGCTCTTCACCTAAACTCATGCGCTAACATCTGCCTGTCCTGTTTCACTTCAGCGCTGAGATGCCCAAGGGTAATCACACGCTCTACAAATCCCCTTAACCTAAAGCTAAACATAACTGTCCTTTCTATAGTACGTTCTGCCATTAGAATGGCATCATAGCACTGTCAGTAGTCAGAGTGTGACTAAGAACACAAAAGGGCATATTTACAATTCCCCTGCGGCAATTTTACGCACCGGAGCATCGCTTTTGTGACGCTCCGGAGGCACAGTGTGCCAGCCCATATTTACAGGCCACACAAAGCCACCCTGAGTGGCTTTTCATTGCCTTGTACATATGGAGTAAGGCAAAGCCTTACACTGCATGGTTTTTGATACTGCCCCAGATTTACAACATAGCATAAATCTGGGGCAGCGCCAAAACTAACACCTTCCCAAAGCAGGCGTAACAAGGAGAAATGTTTATATTTCTCCTCGTTTTTTTCCTCTTTCCGATTGTGCTGCATTCTGCAGCACACATAGAATGAGGAAAATGCCTCCTTTGGTTGTTTTTGTGCAGGAAGGTCGCCCTTCCTGCACAAAAACAATCATGCCAACAACACAGACACCCTTGCACTATGGTGCAAGGATTCCTGTGTTAGCACTCAGCCGCAGTTTGTGTGTCGGCAGAAAGGACAGGAATGCACTGCATCTTGCAGATACGGCGCATTCCTGCCCTTCTCTTTTGACATAGGGCAGTGCAGCTAGGCGCTGTCCTATGCCAAACTATTGTAAATATGCCCCAAAGTCTGTGTTCTTCTGTCTTAATATATTTGAGTATTGTGTTCTGGTTAGTCTCTGGTTGGACGGCAGAGTTATGCTCATAGCAATTATGAGTGAGTAATTTTGGTACTGAGGAGGTCTTTTAGGGGACCTTTTCAGATCCCTTAAGCATAGCACACGAAGCTAGTGCATTGCACCAATGGAGGGTGCATTTTCCTTTGCTTAGGTGGCTGCATTCCAAATCTGAATTTACTAGCACATAGCCTCACACCAAACAATTGGAAAAAAAATACCCCCCACTCTGGGTATGTCAGCCATGCCACATTTGAGGATATCATATGATGCATTAAATCATGTAAATATTCAATTTTTCATCAATAAAAAATAATGCTCAGACTGTCCTCAGCGGTCACATGTTTTTAATTAAGGAACTGAGGACTGAAGAAATAAAGTGAAGCGCTGAGTCACACAGAGTGGTAGTGAGCAAGCAAGGAAAACTCGGTTTCGCTAGATTCACTAGAACACGAGTCCCATTGTGTATGCCACTCATTACATCACTGGACATTTCATATATGACAGCCACGGCCCGTGGAGGGAGTTCTGTGGGGCAGGCAGGCGGGTGGGGGGGGGCTGGGGCAGGGTGGGGGTGGTAAACACCGGAATATGGATGATTGCAGGTAAGTAACTAATTCAATTAATAAAATGAACTTCGTTCCGTGCCCTGCTTCGCAAAAATGCGATGCAGGGCGCGCTAAGAAATTCGTTTTATTAATTGAATTGTTTACTTACCTGCAATCATCCATATTCCGGTGTTTACCACCCCCCACCCTGCCCCTTCCCTGCCCCGCCTGCCTGCCCCACGGAACTCCCTCCACGGGCCGCGGCTGATATATGATGTGCTCAGCGACTACATGGATGGACCATCTAGTCAGCGTGTGAACCTAGACATTACTCTAGACGAATCCAGTGGCACAACAGAACTCCAAACCCTCTTTCAGAAATGAATAACACACTCAAAATACCACTGAGAAACAACATATTTATTTCTTAAACCCAAGTAGAGTGCATAAAATATGACAGTAACCAGACAGAAGAAAAGAAATGTAGCAATGCAAGACACGACCAGCGAATACAATGCAACAGAGATAACATGTTTAGTACTTATCTAGCATCCTAATACCTTATCGATACTTCTAAATTCTATGCTGAAATGTAGCAGAAGCAGAATACAGTAGTTCTATCAATTGAGTTTCTTAAAATGGATCAACCAGCATACCTCCCTTATTGACAAATTGCTATTTCGATGTTCTCAATCATCGACATTGCACAGCAATGTTGAGCAATACTGGGATGAAGTCCCTTCTCTCCCCAGAGCAACCACCTGATAGGGGCTAGTTTGCGGAAAACTGACATGACTACTTGCCTGATAGTTCTGTTGCAAAACCTCTCCAATATCTGACCAAATCTTGGGGTTTTTACAGCATCCGATTATCAATTTGTTTATTTCACAAGTGTATAAGTTTGGCGACACTAAAGTCCCAATAAGACAAAATAAGCATGCAGTTGAAGGCGTCGTTCCAATTTAAATGTTGACATTTTAGGCTGGATACTACTTAAAAGCAACCTATCTCACTTGTTATAAAACGTTTAGTTATGTGGTTTACTGTACCAACTTTTTAGACAGATCTGAACAATTGTCCTTTACTCAACCACCTAATCAACAAGAAGTTCTCCAACCTCCTTGACTTTTCTCTTGTAGATAATATCATTGCTTCATTTTTATCATGAATGTTTTCTACACATCATCAATCTCTCTTTGTTATCAGATATTTTGTATGCTGAACCATGTACAAACTTTCCTCACCCCATATAATGTACTATTTTAATTGTCTCAATTGTATACTTATATTGCATTGTGCGCATTATATGAATATTTCCTTTTTGCTTTATTTTTAATAAATGCATTTTTTCAACTGTAAAAAAAAGAAAATGTTGACATTTTAGCCTCCTCTGTGAGCGCCCATATTAACACAGCAGTGATCACAATATAAACAAAGCAAGTATGTCAACCTAGAAAGGGGGTAGACATGATGCTAACACTTCTGCGTTTATCTAAAACTTCACTCTCTCTAATAGAAACACATGAAATAGTTGGCAAGCTAGCAAACGATAACAGAGAGGTAGGTAAAATGGGCCCTGTCACAGTGTTCATGACGTTGCAGGGGCCTGCGTGTCACAGGCCGCGTGGCGCAGATCAGCCTAAACATTTTGGAGGGCTACTTCATTTCCCACATTCAGGTATAAAATCCTCTTGTGTACCTGATGGCACTGCTGCCGCTACACAAATCCGCAATTCGGGAAATGCCCATTGCAGTGCTTAATTTGTAAAAAAAAACATAAGTGCCGGGGCTCTCATCAGGAGGTCACTGCAGCTTGAACCACACATTGTCCCTGCCAGAACTGCCAATGATAGAAACAACAAAACTACAAACCAACACCCTCCTACAAGTGTGACAATTCGGACCATCCAGGCCCCCAAAGCTATAAGAATTGCTTGGGCTGCAGGTAATAATCATTTTTAATAAATATGGAATTAATAACTCTTATTGTGGTCATCTCTAAATTAGCCAGACAGCGCCTCTTGTGGTAAACTGTCACAACCGCTAGGGCTGGACTGGAAACCAAAACCGGCCCTGGCAAAGTGCTCAGCCGCCCCCGAGCTGTTTGCCAGGGATAGTTTTGCCCGATTTTCTTACAGGGGCCTATATTGCAGCTATGCTACAAAAACGGCCCTGTAACAAAAACGGCCTCCCAGGAGCACAAAACTGGCCCCTACCCTGGTGGCCCACCGGGGAAATGCCCGGAGCCCGCTACTGCCAGTCCGACCCTTACAAGTGCCGGTGTTGCTGTGTTGACAATTAAGGAGAGGGGAGAGGGGTTGGCCTAACGGCTAAGGCGCTCGACCTCGGACCTGGGGATCTGGGTTTGAGTCTCGGTAACGACGCCAATAACCCCCTGTGATTCTGGGCAAATCACTTAATCTCCCCGTGCCTAAAAAAATGAAAGTGTGTCCTCATGTAGCGTAACTGGTGCTATGTAAAGCGCTCTGATAACTGATTCGGTTCGGTTCTAGTTCGCGCTATATAAAACTCTACAAAAAAAAAAAAAAAGTGCTGGTGCTGAGCACCGGAAACAGCGGGCCCAAATTTAGCCCTGGCCCATGACAAACCAAAGCAAGAAAAGGTATCGAGAGACTTCGGCATAAGGGGTCTGGTGGTAAAAATGTGCCAGTACGTAGGGGAACACCAAGATATCTTGACACATCTGTCAAGATGTCTCAATTAGGGGTGAGGGGGAGAGTTTTGTTTGGGGTAGCAGCATAGTTCAGAAGTAAGTATGTCACAAATGAGGGGATAATGTAACATTGGGCTTTTAGCAGTCCAACATACAACTATAGATTTTATGCAATCATGATACACATTTGTGTATTTCCCTTCGTTTTTGTTTTATTTCCGCCTATGTTTTTTTGTGTCATTTTCGCCAATGGGGACTGGCTTATGCAGAAAATGCCTTGCAGGAGCTGTGAAACTGTATGTGTCCCGCGGGCTCTGTGCTAGCTCTGCCCACCATGTGACTTTAGAAACCGTATGGAAAAATACATTCAGAAGGTAGGTAGGTACCTATAACGTTTGGCCACTGTGGTGCATTTTGAGTTATATGTGTAATTTTCATGAAAATTGCACATATTTAACGTGGACCAATTTAGCAGTTTCTCACATTCCTAACCTTGACTTGAGGCTTTCCAGCCACTTACACTTTCTATGAAGAAATGTGCACATACATGACCTGTAATGTTGACACATGTAGCAATCTTCAAGGCATGTGTGGCACTTCAACCTACACCATGAAACTATGTTCATTCCTTAACCTGTGCCCGAGGTGGGGCTGCCTGGGCTCGCCGGAGAACAGAAAGGCCCTGCTCTTGCAGGCAGATGCCAGAGAGCAGCATGGTTCTGGCTGAATAGCATCTTGTATTGATTAGGCGACCTCCCGCCCCCAGGCCCAAAACAAGAGGATGTTTTCATTGTCAGGTGCCCTGGAGGCAGCTGGACAGATTGTTTATTGGGAGTAGCAGGGAGGGGGCAGGGAACCCTCCCTGGGCGGAAGCAGGAAATGGGGATCCTTTGAAACGCGGGCAGCGGCAGTGAGGGCATTCAGTAGACTACGTGCTGGCTGAGGCATAGTTATCTGCCATCTCCGAGAACAGAAGTGAGATTAGCCGCCTCCACGGGGCAGCCTCGCCTCAAGCTGGGGCACCCAGCAGCGGCATCCGGGATGACGTCAACAGCTGCTCTGGCAAGGCGCTACCTGGAATGTCCCACGGCGCCAATAAACGCGCTCCTGAGAAAGCGTGTACTTGCAAGCAGTGTAGGCATTTTGTCTGACGCCTGGCGTACGTATAACACGCAGCAAGATCCGTAGCTGCCAGGGTTTCAGACTGCTTATGTGTGACATTTTGAAAATGTCAGTGAAATTATGAGTGACATTCAACGACTATGAGTGACACGTCATTACGAGCAAAAATTCAAGCAATGAACGTATAAAATATCACAAATTACACCCATTTGAGCAACCAGAAACTCTAAGAAAATCCTAAAATTGCTACAAAGAGAAGCGCACTGTGGGACCTGACTGTACCAAATAGGATGTGTGAGGCCCTAGCGTGGATGATCACATGACAGCCGACTCGATGACTCGGAGTGCTGCCCGGCCTGTCGGAGCACCGGGCAAGCCACAGGACTGCCACCTTCACGACTTGGTCACCCTTCATTTCGCCCACCATTGTCCCTCAGCGACCCTGGGCTCTGCCACTTCACCTCCCCCAACACTGCCCTTTGCTTTCCTTCATATCCTGCCAGTCTACCATCAAGTCCCCAGCCTCCTGTAATACTAACCGTGCAGCCAGGTAGTTAGTTTATGGTGCATCTCTCTAAACCTGCACTGCTAGTCAACACAAAAGCACCCCCTAGTTTTCCCCATGATTGAAACTCTCTCCTTTGACACACAGCGCGTGACTGCTCACCACGCGATGTAAAATTAAATCAGATACAATACTATGAAAACTAAGGTGGTGTTGATTAAACTGTGCCTGGTGAATAGCATATCCACTCTATAAACTACCAGCCTCCACGTCACACAACTGAACGGAGGACTGAAGCGGTAATAGTGGCACTTTCTGTATGAGCAGTGCCGGTCCCGGTGCTGGTCAGTCCTCTGCTGGGATGACTCCCCCCTGCACGACAGGCTTCGACTACGGCCCAGGAGCCCACCACAGCATTCTCAAATTATAGTTGCTTCACATCCTCACAGTGCTGCCAGATTGCACTGTGAGGGACCAACACTGCCGCGGGTCACCGTTCGGGTCGGGCCGCCACTGTCGGCCGATAGTGTCACATATATTGATTGTACAGACAGGGAGAGTCAAACACGACCGGTCGACGCTGCTAGCAGTGGTGGGCACTCTGACTAACTTAAACTAGTAGTGTCTGCGTGGCCAGGCCGATCCGCCAATTTTTCAACCACTCATGAGAGTATCTGTTGGTTCCTAGCTGTCTCGGAAGTAGCAATTGGACATTTTGCATATGGCCCACTTGTCATATTGTCATACGGCATGAACAGTCACAGAGAATCTGAATGCCGCAGCGCCAGTGGGTCAATTAACTAATTTTTACACTGTAGCTTCAGCTTGCCTCCCTAAGCCAGTTCAGAGCGAGTTGAGTCATCCACCCAATCCTGCTGCAAGCAGCATGGGTCGAGCGCTGCAGCAGCTTCCTGGCAGTGGTGCTAACAGCGCTCCAGCATTACAAATGAGAAGGCGCTATAAATGCGTGACTTTCAATTTCAGTGCGGTGATGGGGATCACCACACTGAAATGCGTCAGTCTAACGCCTGATGCGTGGTACTTGGCAGGACCGAAGATGGAACGTGCTTACACAATGAGGTGGGACAGAGGAATGGTGGCGTTTCATGAAAGATCAGTAGCTCTGAAACTTCGCTAGAGTTTTGACTTGCTTCAGTTCACCCAATTGGAATTTTTAAAACTAGAATTTGAAGTTGCAAACTGTACATTAAACACAGATCCCTGTGGCAGCCTTAATCTATAATGTGTGCTGCTTTTCCAGAATCCGAACCAGTAAATTGCAATAATACGCAGTTGTGTAAACTCTGCCAACCAACAAGTCATGCAGCAAACGGGGCAGAACAGCAAACATCAAGATGCTGTGAGCAGTTATAGAAAGTGAAACTCCCTAATGCAAACAGAACAAATGGGCCCCCCTGCCCTAGGCTAGGTAGTGAAATAGAGTCACAATTAGTGTATTTGGTGGACCTTACCATTAGGCCAAAGTGGCACTGACCTTGTTGAGCTAATAATAGGGGCAATCATGAAATTGCAACAGTTTTTGCGATCTGTGAAACATATATTGAGGTGTTTGGGAAAGGGCACCTGAACAAAAACAATACTTAGAGACATTTTTCTCTTTCTATATGTGCTGAAGAATGCAAAAGACACACAATTGATGGACGGAATGCAGAACAAATCAAAACATTCACCCCCAATCAAGAGATCTGGGTTAAATCCATCAATTGTTTGCTCACCATGCCACCCCAGTTTAGACCTGGCCATATGCAAATCAGTCTTGACCCTGTGCCTCATGGGAACAGTCCAGCCCGAATTGCCAAGTCAGGTCCTCCCTGGACCGGAAACAAGCATCCTAGGACCGGTTTCAGGGTTTCACCCCTCTTCAGCCAGCATAGCTCGATTACAGTAGCACAGTGAGGCCAGGACCCTCGTCTGGGCATACCTGCCGCACTTAGGGCGAGAAAGAAAAAGACACACAATTGATAGACGAAATGCAAAACAAATCAAAACATTCACCCCCAGTCAAGAGATCTGGGTTAAATCCATCATTCTTTTGCTCAGGATAGCTTGATTCCAGTGGCACAGTGAGCCCAGGATGAATGCAGCACACTTAGAAAGAGGAAACAACAAGGAGAAATAAAGATATTTCTCCTCAGGAGGCGTACAGTTCCGACACATTCCCAGATCTACCAATGTTGGTAAATCTCGGAATGGTTCAGAATCCATGAGTGGATGCGTGGGAACACCTCTCTGACGCTAAGAATACAAAGCAGCGATTTGCACTGCCTTGCATTACTCTATATTTATCAAGACACGCAGGGCCACGCAAGGTGGCCTTGTGCTGCTCGATAAATTCCATTTTGGTTTTGCATCGCCCTTGCAGCACATTGCATGGCGCAAGTTCGACCAAAAACCTTGATAAATATGGGCCTGCGTTTTCAGTAACTTCTTTATCATTTGAGCAAGAAACTTTTTTTTGTTAAAATCTGTAGATTATGCAACAGATGATGGATTGAGTGGCAGATCTAGAATTATGAGGAAAAGGCAGCAACTACAAAATTGCTTAATTCCAGTGGCCCTGCTGATATGGGACCAGCAGACCAAGGTTTTGACTCCAAAGTCTCAATAACCTCATCAAACTGTGTGGTCTTGTGAAAATCACTTTATTTCCCTGTGCATCAGGTCCTTTATCTGCCAGAATTGGGAAGCGTAGGAACAGGACAATTTCTGTATTGTGTATTTGTTTTTATTATAGGGCGATCTTGACCATGCACAGGATGACAGAGGGTTTTTCAACATGATAGCAGCATTGTACACACAGAAGAGGAACAGAAATATTACATTTATGACGAGTACTGCTAACAGATATTAAATAGCTGACACTTAACCATACCTATGCAGGTGTTGTCTAGTGTATGAAAGTAGGGGGCTTTTAGTGTAGTAAGCAACAGAGTTCCTGTCACAGAGTACACACAGCTGTGTATCATGCACGCATTATAAATTGGAGATGTCACGGTATGTTTGGATATTGTGGTAATAGCTCGCCAAATATCCTACTAATGTTGCCCACCTGTGTAGTGGAGCAGTGGTCCTGCCACTGTTCATTTCTTATGAGCTGTGTGATTTGACGAGCACCTGAGTCCGGCAGCGTGGCGACCACAAAGGCAATGAGAGTCCTACCATGGCTGACATAGCCCACTAGCACCAGCTTCTATCACCTCAACACAATGGAGCAGCCAGATGCTGATGCGCCTTTGTGGACTCTGTTTTGTCCCTTTGTTCGGAAGCAAAGAAAGGCCAAGGACAATTGGGCGGCAGTAAATTGCAACCACCTCTCGGACTGCTTGCTTCAGAAGCTTTTTTGTGTGCACCAGTGACATCAATGGGATGCGAGTGACAGTGTGTGTATGAGCCCAGATACTATGCCACGGAAACTATTTTTTTTAATGAAGTCTGTATCCACATCATTGGCTATTCTGTTGGTTGTTTTTTTTTATCTCCCACCTCCTGGACTGCTCCTTTGTTACCAGGTTGGCAGCTGTGGGCTTACGCCATGACTATGGCTGCAGATGGTGTCTCTAAAACTCCCCTCCTCTCCCTTCTGTCACATTAAATTAGAAATGTAACGTCCATCTGGAAACAACCGACACCATGCCAACTTAGGGCCTTGTGTTTTTTGTAGAGTGCTGGTCTGAAACCCATGGCAAAAGTGTTGCCAAGCCTTACAATGCATAGTAACTGTCACCGCTATCTGGGTCAAAAACACTGCCAATGCTACAATGTCATGGCTTCAAGGTCAAATGCACCCCCAGTGCTGACTTCACAAATCAGTGCAATATATCCTACTCTGTCACTATGATACCTTACCTACCATGACCTGCCCAATGCTTATAATGTGTTACATCATTGGCTTTTACATTTTTTGTTAACTATTACAATGGAAAAACAAAAAAATCTGTTTCCACAACAAAAGAAGCATTGTCAAAGCCAGTTGAGGCGCTGGCCGGGCAACCTTTTGGCCTTGGAATTTCATGTTTGTGGTGTCATGGTTTTTGCAAAATGTTACTGTTTGGACTGCAAAACTTTACTGTTTGGAAAGTTGCCAGGCCCTTGTCAATCTAAAAAAAAAAACAACAAAGGTGCTAGGCTAGAATTATTAATATATTCTATCCTAGCACTGAACAAAACTACTTTGTATTAGTGTGTGTTCCTTGTGAAAGGGAAGCATGCCATAATGCCCGATAATGCATGCTGGAGTGGGTGGACAAAATGTTAATAACCCAACAACAGACTAATGGATGACGTCTGAATGTAAACTCATATAACTACAATGTTATACATCAAAAGATCTTGGCTAACCCTAACCTAAAAAAAAAAATAGTTTGGTGTTGGCTTCCAGCCCTTTGACTTTGCTAGTGCCTTTTTGTAATGTTTTTGTACATCTTTATTACAAATAGAAAGGATTGAAACAGTAGATAAACAGAGAGGTTTTCAAAGACAGATAGAGAGGGGTGTACAGATAGACAAGGGGTCTTCAACCTTTTCTGTTCTGATCCGTGCAAATCATCGTGAGCTACTAAAGGCCGAGCAACTTGCGCATTATTACCAAAATACTCCCACGCCCAGCTTCATTGGCTAAGGATAAAGAGATACCCATTTAGTGTATGCAATGCACAATATGAAACCAGAGAGTTTGGTATTAGTTCTGGCATCCCTCTTCAACAAATGTTGTGCTCCTACCCTCTGCAGTAATCAGCTAAGAAGATTACAATCATAAGAAATCATACAGGCCTGCAGTGCTTTTCAAAGCTGCCAGCGCACTAAAAACCATAAACTACATATCTGTCTCTCACACCTATTCATCCACCACACTACTACTTTACATAACTCGGTAATTGCACTTCAGTGGTCATCACTCACAACATGGAAGCACTTCCCACATAGGATTACAAAATAAAGACAACACCTTTCCAACCACACATCCTACATGTAATCAGACTAAAGCAACAGATGGTGAGGTTTTAACAGCGCATAGTCCAAATGGCAAATAGTAGGAAAAAGAATTATTGTTATCAAAGTGGCATCAAAGGAATCAAAGACAGCTACCACCTAACGCTGTCAAAAACAGCAATTACAACGTAATGCCGTCACAATAGAAAAATAAAGAAGATTCCCTGAGCACAAAGTACATGTATCTGTGAGTACTACAGATAATATTGATTCACAAATAATTGTCTATATCAGCACATCCAAATTGTGAGAAAATCCTTATTTCCAGCACGCCGGTTTGGATACAGGATTGATTACACGAGGTCGCTGGGAATACCCGAGATATTTATGATGGTTCCATAGTGTGAAGGCGGATTCTGCCTGGTGTCTATTACCGAATTATAATAGAATGACATTGTCTCTGGAACAGTTGAGAGCGTTTTAAGGAATTCCAGACCTAAAGGTTTTTGATACGATCAGAACTTTATAAAGTGAGAAGTGAGAACTACCAAGGCCCTGAAGAAGTAATTGGGTAAAATTTCCCCTGACGAAACATGTGTTGGCGTTTGGCTGTTTCAAACTGTATCAAGATTGTATTGCTGTATCCACAAGTCTTCACGAACACCTATGGATTGAGAATAAAAATAAGGATTTTCTCACAATTTGGATGTGCTGATATGGACAATTATTTGTGAATCAATATTATCTGTAGTACTCACAGATACATGTACTTTGTGCTCAGGGAATCTTCTTTATTTTTCACACATCCTACATGGATTAGCTTGCTGACCATGTAGTTGAGTGCTTCAGTACACCACATAAGGGTGGCAAGCATTATATAAATGCTGCAATACAATTATTTTATTACATCATGCCTCCTTTTTCTACATTATCACAGGACAGGACCTTCAAATGCCTGAGTTCAGTGTGTGCACTGTACAAAATTCTCTCCTGACAGACTATAAATTTGTTCCACGTAATAATAACCTATTTCACATATATGGTTAATATGTTGTGCCGCTTAGTTCATGGCCGGACTGGGAACCGGGAACCAAAACCGACCCTGGCAAGGTACTCGGCTGCCCCCCCTCCCCCCTACCCCCAAGGTGGATGTGGGTGCCGCCGAGCTCTTTGCCAGGGCCGGTTTTTGGCCGATTTTGTTACAGGGCCGATGCTGCAGAAACGGCCCTGAAAAAAAACGGCCCTCAGGGGCCCCAATCTGGCTCCCCACCTGTCCGGTGCACCCGGGGATTACCCGGTGCCTGCTACGGCCAGTCCGGCCCTGGTAGCATTCCAGGATTGTTTCATGTTCAAAAGCTATTACTTCTGAAAATACCTCTTAATGTAGTGATAAAATATGTTGTTCATATGAAATGCTTCCGCAAGTAGGAGAAATAAACGTGATTTTATAAAACATTCCATCATATTTTTGTATGACTTTTGTGCCACTAATTTCATTATTTTCAAGTCTTTGCTATTGCAAGGAAGGGACCACAGACCTAAGCTTGGTCCATGCTCAGCTCTCACTGTTAATTTATTGGCCTTGTTTACATCAGAAAATTATTGCCACTGCAAGAGTGAGGTGCTTTTTTTAAATGTGATACATTTAAAGTGAAGTGTTAAACCTTATATTCATTGTGCGAAAAAACAAACACTTCATTTTAAATTCCTCCCATGATATCATTAAATTAAAAGCATCATGTTACAAGTATTTATTTTTCAAATAAAGCCTCTTGGAAGTTCTCCCTGGGCACAAACCAGAGCCAGGAACTTAATTTTGCATTTCTCCCATTATTTCATTAAAATGTCATGAAAAGACGTGAAATTATGTTCCTGGTTCCGTTTTGTGGCCATAACCAACGTGCAAGGTACATTATTTATGATAAAAATAAAAGATGATTGTGAAATGCTGCTTTAATTTGATGGTTATATTAAAATAGTTTTTCAAATAGATTTTTTTCTAAAACCATGCACAGGCATCTTTAAAAACAAGGATTTACAATGCAAAAGGTCTCACATTTGCGAGAGTTTAAGCTATTGGCAAATGACAATGCCTTTTCTTTATGTGTTTTTACAACTTTTTTACAAGTTATTTAAACTTTGCCTTGTGTGCAAGTGCTAGGCTAGGCAAGTGCAAGGTAGCCGTACCATCAAAAAATCAAATCTCGTACTTTTCACCAAAACATTATTTCTTGAGAACTGTGTATCACCAATTGAGAAAATCATAAGAACCACAATCAACTAATGTATGGCGTGAACTGCTTGTGTGTCTGTGAGTTAGAATGCAAGCCCTGGATTATTCATCAAACGTTTTCTTTCATTAACCCTGGCTGTCCGACGTCACAGTTGGCGTGTGCGGAGGACGGCCTGGGGCTGTCTGAACCACGCCCACCCATTATTTCACCCGCACCACGGCAGAATTCGCGCCTCAGTCAACGGGTTAATGGGTCAGAGGGACACACAGTGACAGGATGCATACTTTTGCAGTCAGATACTAAGAATCAACTGACAGGCACCCCTCCTTTGCATGGACTCATCTGAACTAGATACACTGTATGAAGGAGCGTATTGAACCATCAGATGCCATTAAAAAAGTGCTGTAAAAACACACAGATTTGATTCTGCATGTAATGAAAGACCAGAGCAAGATCAGATTTCCCAAATGCAGAATTGGATCTACGTTGATTTGGTAAGGCAAGACTCACACCACAGAAAACTGGGCTGAAATTGGCCAGAAAAGGGCCGTCTCGACACTTCTGCTGCATTTTCAATACTTTGAACAAGAATCACTTAGCAATAGCAAGCATTGCTAGTCTCAAGCATCCAACAGCTTAGACAACAGATGCAAAAACCTCACAAAAAGGGCAGGTACGTTTGTCAATAACAAACATCTGTATGTTTAAGGCGGCAATGGAAAGTTCTTTGGGTTTCTGATGTAGGTCACATGTTGGTCGCAAATTCTAGTCTCAGGCCCACTGTGGTACCCCAGATGTGGATGAGTGGGCTGTGCTGCTCTGGTGCCAATTTCATGATGAGGTAGTATGGAAGGAGCCTGTGACCTCTGACAGAGGAGGTAGTAATAAAAGATGTTTCCATTTCTCCTGTATCTAATATTACAGTTAACTAAAAAGATGCTCATGGATTTGCAATCTGATGACTTCCAACCCCATTACACCCACTCAGCCTTACATCCTTCAAAGTTCAGCGTCATTGCCTAATATACAAGTGCTTAGTGAGGATATAGATTATGGAGTGTGCCCTCAATGCAGGGGCTCTTAATAACAGAGGGTGGATAAAGACACCACTGACTTCCAGGCACACCCCACATCACCACATTACTGGCAGCAGGAGGAGCAGGAAAGCTAAACTGCCCAAGTAAGGCTCAACAACCACGGTAGACAAAATTATCTTTAGCTAATGTTAGTGTAACAGTCTCTGAAATGTGACTGACTGCTGCCGCTCCAACATGCCACTGAAATTGCAACCAGCAGGGTGTTCTCAGTCACACCACTCGGAAGTATTCCCATAAGTGGTTTGTTTTCTTTCTAGTCAATATCTAGACATGCAATCACAGAAAAGCCATCAGAGTGTACGGAGAGCTACACAATATTTATAATTTTTTTAAACTCACCTACACAATGTATTTTTTTCGGAAATATATTTCAGAACGTGCGAGTTTGTTTAAAACTGTGGATAACCTAGTTGGAGAGAACACTTAAAACGAGAGCCTATACGCTAAAATGTTATGGTGCAACATAAACATTTTGAAATGTTAAAAGTGGAGTTATCCTTGTTAAGAGATGAAGCTGTGAGCAGCAGTGACTGCTTAAATCTCAGATCTTTGCACAGGGTGCATTCTCAGTTCTAAAAATGATGGGGTATAAGAAAATTATAACATGGGATGCGTAAACATACTGCTGTTTAGGTGTCTCAATATGCCTCAATATGCGCATGCGCGCTGCAGCGCTAGGTCTGCGAGACCTAAAAAAAAAATGTTTCTCTTGGCCACAAACCTGATGCCTGTCTGGTTGTGCCTAAGGTGGCAAGCTCTGCATTTCCTGCATTGCGGTATGTATACCTAATTGTGCCTTCAAGGGTGCCACTCCAGCGGCCAAGCCATTCAGGATCGTAGCGCGATGCCAGGCAGCAGAAGTTGTGGTTCTCCGTGGGCAGGCTAACACTGCTTATGCTGGCCGACTTCAGCCGCTTTGCCCTGCCTCAGATGGGCTTAAATAGTCAGAGTGAGTAGCTGGTTCATGTGACAGTGGACAAGCAAAGACAAGAGGCCTGAAAAGGCCTACAAAATGGACAAAACAAGTACAATAGGGTACTAAAGTTGAAGTCAGACTGCAAGCTACTGACATGGTGTCGACCGGCAGAAGACCCCTGAGACGAAAGGGTTGCATAAAAGCAAAATATAAAGCCAAACAAGCCGGATATACAGACCTTGTGGTTTACAAGTATAACTGTAGTCCTCAACTAGGACATACTAGCATGACATAAAGGAGTTCAGTTATAAATACACAAACAACAGTTTCAAAATTACATAATCTTGTATACTTTAAAATGGCACCAGTCAGATAAACACAGGCCACTCCAATAGGCATATACAACAACATTAGCGGGAGATAGGAACTGATAAAGCTGGTATGTTCCCTGTGATCATTTCAAAAGCATCCTGCTGTCACATCAGGCTCTAAACACAAAAGGCAATTATAGAGTAGTAATGAAGTAAAAACAAAACACTAATACTGAAGGGAACTACTTTGTGTATGAGTGTGCTCCTTGTGAAAGAACAAAATGCAGTCACTCAAAGGGAAGTTAGCCAGTGGCTACAGTACGCTGACCAACGGCTCCATGCTGTATGCTGTTGTGGGTGGAAGCAAAATTTGAATGACACAACAACTGACCAATAGATGATGAGAGCTGACTGAAAGCTCCTTTAAGTAAGTATCATACAGATAATGTTAGTAAAATCAAAAGTTCTTGTCTAATGCCAGACCTACAAATAGAAATGGAAATGCTGCATTCTTTTTGGAATCAGAGAATGGAAGACTACTTTAAAGTTTCAGACTCTTACGGATTGGGAATACAGAGATGGACTCTATTAATTGAATGCACTGGCAGTTCTGCATAACTTGCCTGAACTTACAAGGTACGTGCTTCCTCTATGTTATTAAACGTTAACAATAGTTTCTTAAGGTTAGCAGTACAACTGAAGAACCTGCTGAGTGGCAGCAGAAAAAAACCAACAAAAGCAGTCATTTGATAAATTGCACCAACAGGTAAGACAACAAACCTGAAAGGGTTAGCTGTACAGTGGCGAAAAGAGCTCTAATCCATAAACCAACCTTGGCCACTGAGTAGCATATTGAAATGGAGAATTGATTGTCTCTGCAGAATAAAGTAGACTTCATACCAACGCAAATAAAGGAAATGATTACAGATTTTGTCACACAGATTGACAGTCAATCGTAAATCTTGATATTGGGTGTGATAATAATTATGTTATATTACCAGTATCTGCATATCACACTTCTGCCATTGGTGATTCCTCTCCTACCTACGTGACTGACAAGCTCACCACTTCTGGTGGGTTTCGCAATCCTGCAGCCAGGACACCATCAGACTTGGAACATAAAGTGCTGAAAACAAAAACAAGACAACAAACCTTCTACATGTAAACACCGAAGATCTAGAATAAAATCCCAATATCCATCAATCCCAAAATCAAGCTATCACTCACTTAGCATTAAAGTACTTGCATTTTATGCTTTTAGGAGATTTTTTTTTGTACATGGATAAACTGACTGATATCAATGCCATTGAATTTAAAGAAATGATGGACTCCTTTGGATTAAATCTTTTTGTAGGAAACCCTACCCATCAGGGCAGAAAGATACTGGATCAAGTATGCTCCAGTGCCGACATACTAATGGAAGACTTGATACCCCTGATCTGATCAGACCACGGAAAAGGTGGTGTATGCTCTCCCGTGTAGAGTAAGCAGATGGAAACCCTCTAGCCCATGGTTTTCTAAAATTCATTACAACTGGAAGAAAACAAACAATGTAAGGTGCTGGAACGGAAATGGAGGGAGAAACATAATTTAATGGATGAATAGGCCTATAAACTGGCATTAAAGAAATATCAAGTCTTCATAACCAAAGCTAAAGAAGCCTACTATGAGGAGGGATTGAAATGGCAGGGAACAGATCAAGAGAGATTTTCTCGATTGTGAAGAGTTTTATGGCCTCATTAGCTTAGCATGTGCTAGTTCACATTCTGATTCTGTAGAATGGTGTGAACAGCTTGATTTTTTAATACAAAGATTTTAAGTATCCAAGCCAGCCTGTCGGTTTTGGACTAGAGGAGGTCTCTTGTATAAAACAGCAAGCTAGTATGATTCCCCCTTGTTAAAAATTGGATTTTTTGCAGGCTAGGGCACATACCAAAGCCAGGTAGAAACCGCCACTCCAGTCAGGATAAGGGAATTACACTCGTAAAATAACCCGTGCTAACCTCCCTGGTAGCTTGGCACGAGCAGTCAGGCTTATCTTAGAGGCAGTGTGTAAAGCATTTGCACATAACCAGCAGTAATACAGTGTAAGCACTACAAAAGGACACCACCCCAGTTTAGAAAAATATCCAATATTTTTATATACTTTATACAATACCAAAAATGATAAAAATCCACAATTATCAAAATACGCTTTAAAAACAGTTCCTTGATTTTGATAGATCCGTCTGGGGCTATCACGGTGTCATGAGCAAACAAATCCAAATAGTTTTGGCTGACCGTGGCGTCGCGGGCCAGCTACGGTGTCGGGAAAACCCGCAAACAGTAACTTTTAGAAATGCAGGCTGTCGGCAACCTCTCGTTGAGCTTCCGAAAACACGGCGACCGCAGGCGTCGGTTCCGGAGGTCAGTGCAGGAGTCGTCGGGGCCCTCGAAGGCATACGCGTTGCAGTTCGATCTCCTCTCTGTTGGAGTCAGGAGCGCTGGCATCGGCAGGTGTTGTGTGCTGCGGTGCTGAGTGCAGCGGTGCGTCGTGCAGTGCCCTCAGGTCGTGGTGCAAGCATCGGCTCGGTGGCGGCATCAGATGGCGTCGTTGTGAGACCAGGGTCGCAGTGCGAGATGAAGGCAGTGCTTGTCAAGGTGCTGGCAGGTCACGGTGCAAGCAGCGGCGTTGTCGTTGCTGAAGCGCTGTCGTCGGCTGATGAACTAGAGTCGATGGCGCAGGCGTTGGTAGGCCAAGGCTGCAGTGAGGAATGAGGGCTGTGCGTCGTGTAACTTTACGAGCTATGCCCTCGAACCACAGTGAAAGCAGTGGCGTCAATTTTGGCGTGAAGCGTCGTCGTCGGAGATACCAATGCATCGTCGTAGAGCGAGGCGGTGCAGAGTGCGGTGCCCACAGGTTGCGCTGTAAGCAGCCACTTGGTGGTGGCGTCAGCAGGCGTCGTTGGTGAGACCAGGGTCGCAGGACGGCATTGCAGTGGTGCACTCTGCAGTGCCAAGGCGTTGTTGTGAAACGAGGTGGTGCGGAGTGTGGTGCCAACAGGTCGCGGTGCGAGCAGCGGCTCAGTGGCAGCATTAGCAGGTGTCTTCTGAAAGACCAGGGTCCCGGTGCGGCGTTACAGCGGTGCCCTCTGCAGTGCCTGCAGGACACGGAATCGGCAGCGGCGTCGTAGACGTCGTAGAGTTGCTTTTCTTCTGTTGCAGCACAAAACAGACAGTCCCCAGTGCTGAGGACAGAAGAGCTTGAAGTCTTTGCTGTTCCTGAGACTTCTTGAACAGGAGGCAAGCTCTACCTCAAGCCCTTGGAGAAACTCACAAATGTAGATTGCAGAAAGTTCAGTCTAGTCCTTTCACTGCCCAAGACAGAAGCAGCCACTGCAGGCCAACACAGCAAAGTGGTAGTCCCTCCTCACAGCTTCTCCAGCTCTTCTTCTTGGCAGTCTTCTTGGTCCAAAAGTATTCTAAAGTTCAGGGGTCTGGGCCCCAGTATTTGTATCCAGAAATCCTTTGATCCTCTAGGCAGAGGGTGTCTGTGCCCAGCCAGCACCAGTTCTGCCGTCTCTGGTGTGATTTCCCGGCAGGGGATGGAGGCGGCATTATTAGAGGGCGCAGACCAGGCCCTTTGAGGTGCAAGGAAATCTCCTCCCCTTCCCCCATTGCAGCCCAGGTCTATTCAGCCCTTTCCTGACCTAACTAGACTATCGGGAGCCACCCTTGCTTCCTAGCCATCTGACGTCCAAACCCCTGACAGGCAATCCACATTCCAACAGAGGCACACGGGATGACTGAACAAGAAAATACCTACTTCCTAAAAGTGGTATTTTCAAACACAGAATGTAAAAATCACCTTTACTAAAAGATGGATCGTTAGATTCTAAGTTCAGGCATGCTAAATTTTATTTTCCCACCTAGTTCACAGGGCCAGTTATGTTTATAAGAAATTATAAACAAACTTCCTATTCTGTCCTACGGGGAACAGGTAGCCTTGCAATAGTGAAAAACGAAATGGGCTGTAATTCACTATCAGGACATGCCACACACAACAGGGCATGTCCTACATTTCACATTCACTGCACCCTGCCCACAGGGTTACTTTGGACATACCCTAGGGGTGCCTGACATGTAAGAAAAGGGAAGGTTAGGGACTGGCCCATGTGTACACGGGCCAAGTCGACATGACAGTTACAAACTGTGCGCAGACACTGCAATAGCAGGTCTGAGGTACCTTTTCCGGGCTACTTACTTGGGTGGCACAAACTGTGCTGCAGGCACACAAGTTGCATTTGATTCACAGGCCCTGGCGCACTTGGTGCACTCTACTAGGGACTAACTGATTAGCAGTGGTAAAGTGCCCAGAGTCCTAAAACCAACCCCAGCAAGTCAGGAAAAAATAGGAGGAAGAAGCAAAAAGTTTGTGGATAACCCTGCAAAAAGGGCCATTTCCAACACCCCTCCTAAGACAAAGCAGAGTACCTTAGAGCCTATTTCTCTGGAGTGCTCTGTGCGGGCTTTGAAGGCCATTAAATATGGCTCACCTGCTGATCCATGTCCCCCTAAATTACTTGTATCAGAGACTGACATTTTTTAACCAGGTGGTCAATTCCATCCTAAATATATCAGTAAGGACAGGACGGCCACAGTTCCCAGAATGTGTGAACCAGGCAAAGAATCTTCTGTTGCTAAAAAATCCAGCAGCAGATCCGGTCAATCCTTCTTATTATAGGCTGATATCCCTATTCCCTGCTATATCCAACATTTTAGAGAAGCAGGTGAACAAACAGCTTTCTAGTTATTAGGAAGCAAACAATTTGTTTCACTCCAGTGAGTCAGGCTTCAGAGCTAAACATAGCACGGAGACCGCACTGGTAGAAGTATCTGAATATATTAGAGGAACTCTGGGTGCTGGGCGAGTGGCTGTACTGATCATCCGGGATCTATCAGCAGCATTTGATATGATTCCTCACTCGATGCTGTTTGACTTTTAATTTGCGGGCTATGAGTGATGCAGTATTGTTTAAGAAGAAACTTAAAATGTGGCTCTTTGCACACGTTTAAGCCTCTTTTCCATATTCTGATCTAGCTGCTTTCCCGGGGGACATTCCTTGGAGTAGCTGTGCGAGCTACAAAATGCGATCATCATCATCATCTGAACACCCTAGCCATGCTCCAATTAAGGCCAGAGCTAAAGACACACCTCCTTAAAAAATTACATGGCAAAAAAGTAATAATCCACTTCCACTCTCACAATCCGATTACTTGTTAATTGTATCTTTGCTGTTTAGCCTGTTCAGTGGTCTGCTGTCTTTTGGTTGCGTTCACAGTATTCAAATACCACATACATACCTTCATAAATGCATACTTGCATACACACATAGAGCACTAAAGATTCTCTGGAAACAGAAGCCAGAGGGAACTGTAGAACCCCATGATATGTTGTTCACATGTGAAAGTCCCAATAACATTGGAGGAAATGGATGACTAGAGAACTAGGCACAATATTAGTTAAAACACGAAAATGGGTTGAATCCCAGAAGTAACAGGTTTTATTAATTACCCATTCTGCAGTATGGGCGCCGAAGAGGCTGCAACCAGAAATTAGCACAATGTGTCATAAACAAAGTCAGATATCAAGTTATATACGACAACCCCCACTAATGAAGGAAAACCTCAAAGCGTCAAATTTTCAACATACTAGAATATAACATAGAAATATATTCTACGATATCTTTTAGTACAAACTTCATAATGTTTTACTATCTATATCATTGTTCATATGAAGTAATAATGCCATATATGACCTTCCTACGTGATTGGATGGCGGAAGAAGAATATGCATCTACTTTGATGGTCACATTTTCTGGCATTTAAGGTTCTAAATCATACCCAGATTTCTATAGTAAATGTGTTTCTGCATCCATCGACAAAAACCCACACATGTGTCTGTGTGTATTGTACTGGCTCCTTTGACACCAAAGTCCATCCATGGTTATCACAGTTCCGAGCACATTAATGGATTTGATGTTGCCAATAAAACTCAGATTGTGCAGGTACAAAACATATTGGAATCCCATAGGGATCAAATATATGATGCAGCCATGTGTTTCTAACATTGTTCCTGTATCTTACACATGCAGAAACTGCAATTGGCTTGGAATTAGGGTAAAAAAGAAAGGCAAATTCAAAAATCACCTAAATTGCATAATCACAATGGCTGTGTTGAAGGAGACGCCAGTGGTCACTCTGGGGAGGATTACACCAGCTGGGCATATCATATGAATGTTTTTGCTGGAACAAAGCAGTACAGTTCCCATATCAAAACTTGGGGTTAGCCGGAAACGAAAGTGGGGGGAAGAAATGCATAATGTATTTATAGACAGGAGCACTTCATCCGCTGCTGTGTGCTATTGAAAGTGCAGGAATATTTGTTTCTTTTAATTGAGTGCGCATGGGAAGTTTCCATTCCAGAAAATTCTAAATGTGCCTATTTACAAAATGCAGTTTTTTTTATGTATTCAGAAACATTGTGTATACAATGCACATTTTCTATTTACCACAAGGGGGCATTATTGTAGTGCACAGTGAAGCAACAAACGCAGAAACCTAAACACGGAATGCGGTTGATATACTCAGCCCTGGAAACAACCTCACAGGAACCCTTAGAACACGTTTAGGGCAAGTTATGCAGACGAGATCTCGCGACTGATAATTATGCAGACAGGTTTTAGCGATTTGGGAAGCAGGCGTTAGGCCAAGCAGGAATCAAATGTGCAAACTGCAGTAGGCACTTTATACCACAGCGGCATACCATAAAGAGGAGCGACATGGTTTTCCATTGTATTAGGCAAATCATAGAAGGGAGGGGCGGAGGGTGAGGGGGGATTTGACTGCCATCCACCACCCACATGTGTTACTTGCAACAGGCATTTCCGGGTCAGAGGCCCTTGGCAACGAACTGACAATTGAAGCTCTTTTCGGGTCTGGCGTGACAGCACAGCTGTCTGATACCAATTACCGATTGTTTTAACAGTACATAGTGACGGGAGTATCCCCCCACTCCTCAAACTATTTGGCGCATCGTTCTCTCCAATTGAGTGCCTGCATTTCAGTGTATGAGGGGCAACTCTACATCTCAAAAGCACACTGATTCATGAAGCAAATTATTGATCTTATGGGTGCATTGTATACAGAAAGCATTTGTTTTCTGATTTATTTTTCCCACTATAGCAGGCGTTTTAAAATATTTTTTCATGACCCAGAGTGCAATGCAGGCCAATTAGTTTGGCAAAGTTTCTTTGTTACGATGGCTTCTTTTTACCAAAAAATAAAGAAGCAGCTGAAGTTGCATTGCACACTTTTTGGCCATCACTAGCATTGCAGTGCATTCAGTCAAATGGCATGTGACCCACCATTGTACCTTTTTTAATTTGAAGTTTATTTAAATGTGTATTTACAACACGGAAATGATCATTGATTGCCCACAAGCATCAACATTGTGCAACTGAAACCAAAACGTTACGGGCAACCTACCTTTCCGATCAGACATCACACTGGCGAATTTTAAGGGACTGAACAGTAGTGATAGGGGGGGTCAAGAGCCAGTCCAAAGTTATAACGAATTATCAAGTGCACTGAATCCACTTTGTACTGTCAGTCGTGCTAGAAATGTAACTGACATCCAGCCCCTCAATAATATTGATACCTACTGAGTTTCTCGCTCCTTTGCATGTCAACCACCCGCACGCTCTTAAGTCATGTGTAAAAAAATATTTATTGATGAAACTCAATAAATAGCTGCTTCCGCAAAACATGTAATCAATCAGAACAGCATCAAAACCAAGAAAAAACACCATTGGTAAGAACTATTATTTAATACACCATAACTACACAAGTCCAAACACATAGCTAGACATCCATCTTCTCCTATAAGTTGGATACCTTCAAAGTTTTAAGATACCTTTTTAATGGGTCATCTCAATTTGGATATACATAAAAAAAATTGTAACAACTGATATTGATTTCCCTCTGTTCTGCATGACTGTGTTTAGGCATGTTGCTATTAAGGTTTAATACAAGGGTTAATAGTAGTGGCAAAGGAGCTGCACTGATACCACTCAGTGATGACTTTAGTTTCCTTCACTTATGGCCTTGGCTGGAGCTGAGGTAAATTTCAGGTAAGAGGAGTAGGCTATTAGAGAATGGTAGCATGTCTGCTGCACAGAGCTCCTATTTAGGGACGTGGTCACCATATCCGCTCTAGGCATTTGGAGGAAGCCTAATGTATTAGTGGTGGTACACAAGTTACCCAGTTGGTTTCCAAAATGCAAAACTGGCTGTAGAATACCGTTTTTAGGTCGAAGCCTAACAGCCAGCGGAAATGTCTGGTTGAAAAAGGGATATTGTGTACATGCCCCTCCCATACTCCTCCCATTGCTTACCATTTGTTGCTTTCACAGTCACTCTCATTTACTTGATTTCTTTCGACGGCTCCATATCACGTTTGTCCTTCCTACGGGGCAAATAACCAAATGACATGTGTCCTTCTGCTTCTCACTTTTATGGAGCTACTTTTTTCTTTCTAGATTAGCAGCACTTGATCAGAGTGCATGCCTTTTCCAGCTCTGCCTCCGTTTCCATCTCTCTCTATCTATTGTTTCACTACTCACCAGTGGCAGTCGGCATGGTTTGTAGGGGGTGGTGGGTGCGTGCGTGGGGGGTGCACGGAGGGGAGGTGGGGTTGCACAATATACAAAAAGATGTAAACAAAATAAACTTACCTTGCTGCCGGGTCCTGGGTTTCCTGTCCTGCTCTCCTCCGGACTCAAGGAAACACAGCCAGGCTCCCCTGAACAATCACAATGCTGCAATGCAGCGTTGTGATTGGTAAGTGTCCAGGCTCCCCTGACCCATGACAATGCTGCAATGCAGCGCTGTGATTGGTTTTGAGCATCCTGGTTCGACGCTCAACCAAGGTATGGGGGCCTGGGCATGTTCTCCACGCAGGCTGTAATACAGCCTGCATGAAGAACGGGGAAAGAGCGCATGACTGGTATGGGCTGCCCAGAAAGGCTGACCAAACAGTCATTGCGCACTTGGGGTGACGCTCCTCCGCCAAAGTGGAAGAGCCGCCACTGCTTACCCACTCGTTCTGTGGTGCTCTTCATTGTGTGCTTTGCTTGCCCCCAACCACAACATTTTGCTGCCCCGTTTGCCTTTCGTTGTGCCCCCACTGTCCATACATCTGTTTTTCCGGGCACCAGCCCCTCCATGTTCCTGTCCCATCATCCCCAATTCACACCCCCACCCTCCCCCGGGCCCCGTTTGCGTTGCTTTCTCGGTGTCTTCTTCACCCCTCCAGCCATGTGTTGTTCACCCTGGGGTGCTCCTGTCATACCATCCCCTCCTCCTGCCCCCCAACAACATAAAGCACTTGTACCCTAGTATTTCTATGTTTTGTAACATGTACCGATCCATCTTGGGTCAGTACATTAAAAAAAATCGTCAGCTTGGCATGCAAGCACGTGCGTCATCAAGCATGTGCCCGCATGCAGATTGACGTGGCTCGTCTGGCGCCTCAAACTTTTTTTTTCCAATTTAAAAAAATACTGCACAGTATCAGTGACCAAAGCTGTACAGCAGTGCCAAAAATAATCACCAAAGGCAATAAGTCTCTAAGGCGTGGCCTACTGGTTTTGCCAGTGGATGTTCTCATATGCAGCACACGATATGACCTCACAGCACCACCCCCCTCCCCCACCTTGAATATTGTCCAAAATGTTCCGCTCTTTTGTAGAGAAGTCTTAGAAAGAAATGCACGGAACAATGGTGCTGTAAGTAAGTGATGCAGGTGTTGCTGGAGGCAGGTGCATGACGTTAAAATGTCTAGTTGAAATATAAGTTGCCTTAGATGTGTGTGTTTTCTTGTGCCCCTAGTGATGGGCAGCACCGGCGCAGCTCTGTTCCAGGGTGGCACGCCCACCGAGGAAAGGACAAATAAGGGGGTGGGTGGGCAAGCCTGTCAAGGGCTCCCGTAAGACGAAGAGGACGGAAAGACGCGGGCATGAGAAAGGCTCGTTAAAGCCAGGAGGGGCGGCCGGCGGGGGTTGTTTAGCGAGCGGTTAGGTAACAATTAATGGATTTGGGCGACGGCTAGGGTTATAAATAGCTTGCATGACAAAGGGACAGTATTTTTCTAAGCCCGAGGCTGCTAACACTCTTTGACAAATGAGTTCTTTTAATGAGTTGTATTTTTGTTTGCTTCGCCCCACGCACGACGCTGATTCTGGGATCCCCACAGCCCGGTAGTGAGCTGAACTGTGCAAACTCGCCTGGCAGCCGGCACACGTTTGGAAAACGCCTTCTAGGGAGATCCTCGCGAGGCGGGACACTGCTTAGATGCAAGGTGCAGAATGCCTGTACCCAGGAATATACCGGACTATCAATACCTGCATCTCTGCCAGGGCAATATAGGGGTACATCTATCCACTCTTCTATTAGGAACGTGAATGTCATTATATAGAGAACACCACACACTGAATTGTTTCTTGGGGTGTAAATAATAGGCATTGCAACATTACAAAATAAAATGATGGACGGTGTGTTGAAACATTTCAAACACTCACCCCCAGTCACAGATCGGGGTTTAGTCCATTGTTATTTTGCTCAACACGCAGTGGTTCATTTATAAAAAAATAAGCCCTGGGGCTCTCGCCAGGAGGGAGCTTGCACCAGCCCATTACTCCTGTTAGCGCCACCTAAAACAGAACCAACTACTGTCCATGAAAGTGGGGAGAGGACGTTGTGTAATGACCAGAGCTGCTGACTTCAGAGCTGGGGAATCGAGTTGGAGTCTTGAGGGCTCAACATCCTGTGATCCTTGGGCATATCACATAATCTCCTCATGCCTACCATAAATTAATGTGTCCTTAACCGGTGCTCATGAAAAGTGCTGGTGTTAATGATTAAGTGCTGGTGCTGAGTACCAGAAACCATTGGCTCAAATTATGCACTGTTACGCGTCACCCCAGTTTCGACCCAGCCATGCGCAAATCAGTCTTGACCCAGTTCATCATGGGAACAGTCCAACCAGAACTAGCAAGTCAGGTCCTCTCTGGACCGGAAACAAGCATCCTGGGACTTGTTTCAGGGCATCACCCCTCATCGGTCAGGCTAGCTTGAATCCAGTGGTGCAGCGAACAAGGGACCCATGTCTGGGCATACCCTTGGCCCCTTAGGGTGAACATAGTAACATCCCAAAATAAAATGCAAATAATATAATATAATACATAATAGGCAGTCACATCACCTAGGTAGACTGAGTCTGTCTGTAGGTTACACACAGACTCCTGCAGTGGGTGCAAGAACGAGTTATCTATTGTAACTCTTTCATTAATAATATTTTACACACTATCATCTATTTGTGGGGGACACTTAGCAGTCAAGAGGAATTTACATTGATTGAGGTAGACAGAAGGTCTGAGCTTCCATCACCCATGCTGTCTCCAATACAGCACTGTCTCCCTGCAGTTGTTTCTATTTTATTATATTCCAGGTGTTGATAGCAATGCAAGCTGTGCAGCTGCGGTTTGTGGACAACACCACCCAATATTACCATAGAATAATGTCCTATGGACGTTATCCACCAGCGTCAATGAAGGAACAGTGATTAATAACAGGAATGTGTTTTATTTAGGGAGTGTTTGCTTCCACAACCCTGTGGCTTCCTAACACTGTAAAAGAACAAGTGTTAATGTAACCCAACCCTGAAGTGCTCTTGAAGTCCAAACACGAGACCTGACTTAAAAATATGAGAGAGAGAGAGAGAGAGAGTGTGTGTGTGTGTATGCTCACTCACACATACATTTCCATGACAGTAAACTGCTTACCTACCTAGGTATACTTAATGGCGCTGACACATTTTTGGGCTTACTTGTGATTCCTATAGAAGCTTCCTAGGCGTTATCCTGGACTCTTCACTCTCAATGTACAGACAAGTCAACGCCGTATCCTCATCCTGCTTCAACATTCTTCGCATGCTCAAAAAAACATTTCGCTGGATCCCCACCGAAACAAGAAAAACAGTCACCCATGCTCTGGTCACGAGCCGATTGGACTACGGAAACACCCTCTACGCAGGTACTACCGCTAAACTCCAGAAGAAACTCCAACGAATCCAAAACGCCTCAGCCAGGATCATATTAGACATCCCGCGTCACGAACACATCTCTGGCCACCTGAAAGACCTCCACTGGCTACCCGTCAATAAGAGGATCACCTTCCGACTGCTAACCCACGCACACAAATCACTCTACGACATCGGACCAGAATGCCTCAACTCACGACTGTCCCTCTACACCCCCTCCCGCCAACTTCGTTCTTCCAGCCAAGCCCTCGCCACTGTACCCCGCATCAACAAGACCACCATGGGAGGCAGATCCTTCTCATACCTGGCAGCTAAAACATGGAACTCACTCCCCACCTACCTTCGTCTTACCCAGAACCACCTAGCATTTAGAAAGCAACTTAAAACGTGGATATTTGACAAGTAATCCTCCTCCCCTCCCTAAGCGCCTTGAGACCCTCTGGGTATGTAGTGCGCTATATAAATTCTCTGACTTGACTTGACTTGACTTCTTGTTCAGGGGCAGAACCAACACTGATTTCCACATGATAAGTCTCTTCCTCTAATGAAAAGAAATCAGCTTAATCCGATGGCGGGAAATGCTATGCATAGGAATTCCTAGTGGTTAAAGGCTAATAGAAGTATTTGTGCTGCCTCTGATTACTCTGTGAGCCTGACCTATCTGTGAACCGGATCTAAGATAGTGAAGCATTTAAACAGAACTAGGGATGCTCACTAGCCATGTGCAACAAATTCTGACCAAGGAACAGTCACCTTTCCTACCTATGTTCTTCAATCCCCCCTCACAGTCCTTTATCATAACATAACAGACGCATTTGTGGACCGCAAGTTCTCCACTGATGAGCCATTCGGGCTATTCACAGACAACAAACATTCCCTGTTATCCAAGTCATTGCTGCTCATTGTAGTGACCTCTGAAGGTTGAAAGGCTGAGTGAAGGCCCCAGGATTCGAACCTTCGACCATCAAACACAGATCCCTGGAGTGAACGTATTAGTCCAATGAGCCACCAGAAGACCAGAGAATGACTCTCAGAACCAAGCCAGATTCACAGCTCCAATCTCATTGGACAGCGTCTACTTGTTGGCTTTGGAAATGCCAACTTGAGCAGCCCCTTCTTGTGTGTCTCCTCCCACCCCATACCTCCTCAAAGAGTAATGAGACAACCTATACAAAGCATTGCTTGCAAAGGTGGCTGTGTTAGAATGCGACAGACATCTCTCAAAGGTGTTCAATAATCATATGCACATATGTCCATTTTGGATCTCTTTAATGTAATGAACTTGCTATGAAATGAGGTTAACAAACTCGTAACGTGTCCTGCCGCCGAAGCTCACACATGAACACACTCTGAAGGCAAGAGTCAGGGTGCACAGCAGACCTGCCATTACAACGCAGCGCGATGCCAACTTTTGAACAGACAGGAAAGAGGAATAACATAACGCATACTTGGAAGTGCTGTACCAGAGCAAATCACGGTATTAATTGGTAAGGGCGAAACTGGAATGTTAAAGTTATCTTCAAGAGCACGATGCTGTGTGCCATTCCTGCCGGCACCGCCTCTCATCAGAGGTAGAGGCTGACTTTTCATCGACCGACTGGGTACACTCGGATCTCTGCAGCAGGCACTCGGCCCACTGATCTAGCCCACAGAATTGCCAACAGAAAAAGGAAAATAATAAAATGCGATTATGTTGAACATTTGCTTCAACCATAGGGGTCCAATGTCCTGCAGAACACGGTATGCTGACAAGTAAGCAGACGTAGTGTTTCTGCATTGAACCCTGACTTGTATGTTCTAACGAATAACTCAACATTTACTGCAGATGTATGACGACAGAGTATCAAGAGCGAATTCCTCTCATTCCTAATTTCAAGAGTTCTGCGTTTTTTAAGTGAAGATGTTTCTTGCACAAAAGTCACCCAAAAGAAATAAAACATAGAAAGCAACATATGCTCTAGTGACAGTTTCAGAAAAGAAGGCGCCTGCAATAATACTAATTTGGACTCTTTTATAGCCCACACGTAAGGGTTGGGGTCGACGGGCTATAGATAAGATAGTTACAGCATTAATGTTATCACGCATCAAAAGTTGACTTGCTGCCACATCTCTGCATCCAAACATCTCTGCAGCAGGATCTCAACCCAGTGATCTACCTCACTGGAACCACCAGTCTTCAGTTCACCATTCATTGATCGCTACAGCAAGCGCTCAGTCCATTGATCAGCCCTCGTAGGCTATGCACATATCACTGTTAGAGGAGGCTGCGGCGACTAAGGTAAAGCCACAATGTATATATTAAACCAGGTAATTGTATTGAAAAATATATATATATATATATTGTCACTCACGCGTTATCATCATTTTGCTCCGTCCTCAGCCGCTTGGAGAAACTCTCAGAAGAATCATTTATTTCGAACAAGATCCTTGCAGTCAATTCCAAACGTTTATATCCATGTCCGCCTTATCCAAGATTTGCAGAGTCCTTTCCTCATAACTCTGTGTCCCTTCAGTTTCTTTTCTCATCAGCGTGAACCCGGCTCCTCGCCGCCCTGCTCCCTCGCGCCGCTCACTGATGTGCTACGCCCACTCCGCTCTGCACTCCCTCCCTCCATGCAGCCCGGCAGGGAGTGGATGGCTTTAGTTCCACAGCAGGAATAGCAAAACCCACACGGGTCTTTTTACAATGCGCGCTAAAGTAGGGGGAGCCAAAACAACTCCTAAACAAGCCGCTTAATTGTTTTGTGCGCA
Organism: Lissotriton helveticus; assembly: GCF_964261635.1. NCBI lineage: Eukaryota > Metazoa > Chordata > Amphibia > Caudata > Salamandridae > Lissotriton > Lissotriton helveticus. The sequence goes on along the minus strand of NC_136068.1, from coordinate 867,436,546 downwards.
AAACGACTAAAAGTTACAAACGTGAAGGAAAACTTCCACCAGGCCCATCTTTTTATTACAACTGAAACGATTCCGAGTATTGAACATTTTTATTAAATGCAACACTTGGCTCTGCTCCCCTCCTGATCTACAATGGAACAGTCGAAGCTCCAGATGAGCGCGGCATGGTCCAGATGCCATTTGCTCCTCAGCACCTGGCCCGCCGGGGCTGCAATGAAGACGATGTGTTGCCTCCCTCTCTGAGCAAACAAAAGGGGGATGATTTGAATCATTTGCTCCAGCGCCTCTTTTGTCTGCTGGCTACCACAAACTGCGTGTGGGCTACTGACTGTCGGTGCCTGGCACAGTGGGAGAGCTGGGATAATAATGCTAGCACTAACTTTCCTAGCGACTACCACCTACAGTCTCCTTAGTAATGGAGATAATTGTAATATCAGTTGTTTCTACATAACATTGTAGGTGAGTTTATATCACGGAGAGAGACGTTTTACACCAAGGGGTTCTGACTTACATCAACCAACGACAGGGAACCTGAACTTGCGTGTAATGTCACTCAGACCCGAGCTGGAAATGTCCCGCTTTCCCATCTATAACGTCATGTGCTGTCCCCTCCGGAGTTTTCCCTGCACCAAGCTGATTCTACGTATAGAGGCATGTGTCCAAAGAAGTCATGAACAATATGCCTTCATACTCCACTGCCAGGCCTAGTGAACATGGTAGCCACCAGACCATTTGCTTGTTAATGAGGCGTTGTTTGTCACTCCTTCTTAGATCCCATGCATCACTCTGGATTTTGCTGAAAGAATTAGCGCCTCCCCCTACCCCCCCCCCCCCGAATTTTTTTTTAGCCCCCCCTTGAAATTTAGCTCTAGTTGCGCCTCTGGTACCCAAACATTAACTATAAGTTACGCCTTCTCCATGAACTGCTTATACCCGTTCATATTATATCACGGACGCCTTCTGAAATTATACCATTCATAGCAAGACTTATTACATCGCAAATCACATCTTTTGCCAGAACATAGTGCATGGTAGCTCGGAGAGTTATAGTTTTAACAACAGTGGTCCGTGCACATAAGAGTGGTTGGGCTGTGGGTCCCAAGGGAAGGGGGAAGGAAGGGGGCGGGATTTCAACATACAACCAGAAGGGGAAATTCATTATTTACTTAATTTTCCCTGGCGGTCATATGTTGAATATCAGAAAGTGTTGTAGAGTGGAGCAGAGTGTAGTGTCACAGAATGGATTACAGTGTTGCACAGTGCAGTGGCTCAGAATAGAGTAGAGTGTTGTACAGTATGGTAGAGTAGAGTGGCATAAACTCTCATAGAGTTGAATGTCATAGAGCAGCGTACAGTGGAGTGGTATTTCAACAGTAATATTATTTTTTTCAAATCGATGAGGACTACAATTCAGTGGAGTTTGTGGTTCATTCTTTATTTCTTTTCTTCAAATAAAAGACTGTAGCTTCCTGGACCTCGAAGGATGCCACGCCATGGAGCCGGCCAGAACCTACTTTTGAAGAACGTTAATTCCCGACTGATTATTGGATACAGCAGCACCTCTGCCATAACACTTTTTGGAAAATAATAATAAAAAAGACAAGAGAATTTGTCAGGCAAACTGAAAATCAAATTGGATGCCATTGGGAAATACCGCAAATACTTACTAAAGCCTAAAAATCTTTACATTTTTTTCTGCCCTGAAGAAGTCCGTGAAGGACGAAACGCGTTGGCTACAGCTACAGTCTTTTATTTGAAGAAAAGAAATAAAGAATGAACTACAACTCCACTGAATTGCTGTCCTCATCGATTTGAAAAAAATGTTATTACTGTTGAAATATTAGATCTTATTCTTTATTAGTGTGCTGGACCATTGTGTGTTATATGTTGTAAAAAGGACATTCTCTGTCTTCGGAGATTTAGGGGCTTGTGAATCTCCGGTCCGTGGCACCTAAAATCTTCACTAATCAGTACTAAGGATAGGTGAAATTGTGCTTGACCCCATTCCCCGTTCTTTTCTGCAATTGTACAGTGGAGTGGTGTACAGTGCAGTAGTGGAATACAGCGCAGTAGAGTGGAGTAGTGTCTCATAGAGTGGAGTATATTAAAGTGGGGTAGTGCAGCATTGAAAGAGTTACATAGAGTGGCATACAGTGGTATAGAGTAAAGTAGAGTGCTGTAGATTCATATTGACCGGAGTACAGTGGAGTGCTATAGACTGAAGTATAGTGTGGTAGTGTGAAGTGGCATAGACTGTCGTTGAGTGGATGCAGTGTTGTTAAGAGGAGTACAGTGGAGTATCGTGGAATGGTGTTGGGTAGACTGGAGTGGGGTACACTGAGATATCATAGAATGGAGTGGCATAGAGTGGAATAGCGCTCAGTGGAGTGGCGTATAACTGGAGTGGCGTAGTGTGAAATAGTGTTGAGGCGTACAGTGGAGTGGTGTAGAGTGGAATGGCATAGAGTGGAATAGTGTAGGGTGGGATGTTGTAGAGTGAAGTAACGTACAGTCGAGTGGCATACTGCGCAGGTGTGTTGACTGATGTGGCATAGAGTGGAGTGGCGTACAGTGGAATAGCGAACAGCGGAGTGGTGTAGAGTGAAACGGCATAGAATGGAGTGTGGTAGAGTGGAGTGGCGTGCACTAGAAAATCTACAGTGGAGTGGCGTACAGGGGAGTGGCGTAGAGTGGAGTGACGTACAGTGGATCAGCGTACACTGGAGTGGCATATAGTGGAGTGGCGTAGACTGAGTGAATAGATTGGAATAGCATTGAGTGGAATATCATACAGTGCAGTGGCACAGAGTTGAGAGGCATACACTGGAGTGGCGTAGAGTGGAGTGGCATATAGTGGAGTGGCGTAGACTGAGTGCATAGATTGGAATAGCATTGAGTGGAATATCATACAGTGGAGTGGCACAGAGTTGAGAGGCATACGTTGGAGTGGCGTACAGTGGAATAGCATAGAGTGGAGTAGCGTATAGTGGAGTGGCGTACGCTGGACTGGTATAGAGTGGAATAGCACAGAGTAGAGTCTAATGGCATAGAGTGTCGTGGCATATAGTGGAGTGGAATAGAGCAAAGTGGTGTAGAGTGATATAAGTTCATTGGAGTGAAGTACAGTGGAGCACATTGGAGTGGAATAGAGTAAAGTGGTGTAGAGTGTAATAGCGCAGAATCGAGTGGCATGGAGTGGAGTGGCATACACTGGCATGGCATAGAATGGAGTGGGGTAGAGTGGAATAACATAGATTGGAGTGGCGTAGAATGGAGTGGTGTACACGGGAGTGGCGTAGAGTGGACTGGAAAAGAGTTAAGTGGTGTAGAGTGTATTAGCATACAGTGGAATGGCGTATATGGAAGTGGCATATAATGGAGTGGCATACACTGGAGTGGTATAGAGTGGAGTGGCTAGAGTGGAGTGGTGTAGAGTGGTGTGGCTTAGAGTGGAATAGCATAGAGTGTAGTTGTGTACAATGGAGTACCATATAGTGAAGTGGTGTAGAGTGAGTGGGGTTTAGTGGAGTTGCGTAGACTGGAGAGCCATAAAGGGGAGTGGTGTTGAGTGGAATAGCATACAAGTTGAGTGGTGTAGAGTGGAGTGGCGTAGAGTGAAATGCAGCCGCAGCCCGTGGATGGAGTTCGGTGGGGCAAGGAGGCGGTGCGGGGGAGGGGCAGGGTGGGGGGTGGTAAACAACGGAATATGGATAATTGCAGGTAAGTAAACTATTTAATAAATAAAACTAATTTCGTAGCGTGCCCTGCATCGCAAAATGCGATGCAGCACACGCTACGAAATTCGTTTTATTTATTAAATTGTTTACTTACCTGCAATTATCCATATTCCGTTGTAGTATTGTATTAGCATAGTATTGTAGTAGCATAGAATGCAGTTGTGTACAGTGGAATACCGTATATTGAAGTAGCATAGAGTGGAGTGGGGTATACAGTGGAGTTATATAGACTGAAGAGCCATACAGCGGAGTGGTGTAGAGTGGAATAGCATACAAGTGGAGTGGTGTATAGTGATGTGGCATAGAGTAGAATGCCGAACAGTGGAATAGCATAGAATGGAGTCGCTGTTTAGATGAATAAAGTGGAATAGCATGCAGTGGAGTGGTATAGAGTAAAATGGGGTAATGTGGAGTGGTGTAGCGTGGAATAGCATAGCGTGGAGTGACAGAGTGTTGTTGCATACAGTGGAATAGAATATAGAGAATGTAGTACAGTGAAGTGGCATAGACTGGATGGGCATACAGTGGAATGGCATGGAGTGGAATAGCGTACAGTGGAGTGGAGTAGGGTGGAGTGGGGTAGTGTGGAGTGGTGTATAGTAGAAAAGCTTAGAGTGGAGTGACGTAGAGTGTAGTTGCGTACAGTGGAATTATATAGTGGAGTGGCGTAGAGTGGAGTGGAGTACAGTGGAGTGGCATAGGCTGGAGTGGCATACACTGGAGTGCTGTTGAGTGGAATAGCAGACGGTGGAGTGGCGTATAGTGGTGTGGAGTGGAATGATGTAGACTGGAGTGGTGTGGAGAGTTTAAAAGCGTACAGTTGAGTGTCAAAGAGTGGAGTAGCATAGAGTGAAGTAGCACAGAGTGGAGTGGCATAGAGTGTATTGTGGTAGTTTAAACAGACACAGTGTGAAAGTGTGTGAACAGATGCAGATGTAATGTGACAAAAATATAGATCATGGAGTGTAAATTGCAATTTTTGCTAGTAGGTGCAAATAATGTAATTGTTGTTAAAGTTATATATGTCAAAATACTTAGTTATATATTGTGCTGCAGTATACCGTGCTAATTTTGCGTTACACTGCCGTACATGGAGATGGCAAGGCAGTATATGATTGGCTAATGGCTGTTTTTACAATACATAAAAGGCAGCGATGTAGTTTTAAGCACACTTTGTCTGTGCTTTGGTTTAGGGGCTTGGATTTTGGTAAGTAGTAGGTTTTATTGTTGTTTCTTACCACTTTATTAAAGTGGTGTTAGTTAGTGAAATGTATTTTTGTATTTTTCTATATATTTTAAAACAGTTTATGCAGAACCATGCTACTACCTACAAAGTACTGTGGAAAACTAAAATATGTATTAAAAAAAATATACACCGTAGCACACTATTGTAGTGAAATATAGTGCAGAACAGTGTATTTACATTTTTAAAACAATTTTTACATTAAATAAAATACATATTGTGTAGTAAGCTAATTAGTAGGTATTAATGGAGTACTCCGTCGACTTTTTTTTTGTAAGATAAAAATGTGCACAAAATTGCAAATACACTGTAGTGCACTATAATTAGACCCCCCAGGATATAGCGGCATGGATTAGCAAATTTAGCGGCACAAATATGGAAATTTAGTAGCACAAATATGGAAATTTAGCGGCATTTTTGCTGCACTTTATTTTACTCATAATCATTCATTCTCAGCCTTACATCAATGGAAACTGTTTTGGCAGAGTATTCCGCTTTGGAATAGGGAACCTGGGATATGGAACAGAGGAAGCAGCCCATAAGTGAAGGCTGTTAGCCCTTGAAAATGCAATCCTCCATTTGCTTTAGTATAGGTTCTGAGGGTATTATCTTGACTTATACTGGATGCTCCCTTGTGTCTGGACAAAGCTATACTTCTGAAGAGCTCAAACTAGAGCGAAACAAGTGGGCACCCTACAGAGCCAGAAACAGGCATGCTGTGACAGTAAAAAGTAAAAACATGCAGGCATGTACTGTCTTCAAATATAAAACTAGACCAACTAGAATGAAGGAAAACTTCAAATAATAATTGTATGACAGTTGAAAATTTTAAAAAGCTCAAACGGAACTCCACACTCAAGAACAAAGCCTCAAATGTAAGCAATGAGCTCTGTCCACTAAGTCCCACCATGAACGTGCACAGTGCTATTTCATGTTTAGCAACAACTGGATCCAAACTTAGCAAAACATCCTAGCGAGCATTCTGACTATCTTGATCACAAAATTATTGAACGCACAGAAAATCACTTTTCATAAGTCCAACAATCAGGAACTAGGTAATGCAAAGTGGATTCAACAAATGACTCTACGTCTCATCTTAAAACATCCCTTCAATGAAATGTGATAAAGCAATTAAAAACTCCAAGATCATGCTCTAGAGGAGAATTACAGAAATAAAACAGGATAAACATGTAAATGAATGTGCCAAACTAACGCACGCAATCTCAACACACAGTGAAAGGGCATTCTGGACCCTGGTTGGAGAGGGCTCTAGATCTTATCTACAGCCCAATGACCTGTACATATCAAGAAAAATAATGGGAAGTCCATATAAAGTCCCTTTACAAATCATCTGTCATTGCCTCAATTAAATCTCTACAAGACTTACATCATATCCGACCATTACTAAGGAGAAGACAGTACAATTAATCAAAAACTCCAATACTGCTACAACTGCGGGCCCAATCGGTATTCCACTAGACCTTGTTAAACTTGATGCGCGAATCTGGAGCTCTGTATTGGAGCAGCGCTTTCTTCATGTAACTATGACTGGGCAGGTACCTACATCACAGGATAAAGCTGGTGCTGCAACGCCCCAAACGAGGCCTGGTATTTACCAATGATAATGATATGCATCAGGACAAGAACTATGGCCACCCAGATTAGAGGTATTACATAATTTCTTTTTCGCGAGCACGTTTGTAAAAATCGCGGTATTTTTACAAAAGTGCAGATTTTGCGGGCACTTTTGTAAAAATCGCAACATTTTTACAAAAGTGCCGATTCTGCGGCAAACCGCGAAATCACGAAATCCTGGAGGGTCTGTACAATTGGGTAAATATAGTGCAGCTTTCTTTTATTTTACATATTTAACTTTAAGATTTTTTTTTTAAGTACTGATGTACTACCTAGGAAGTATTCCAGTACTCCATAATAAAAATATATGTATATATATAGAAACTTATAAATAATTTTCCCTACCAATACCACATTAATAAAGTGGTAATAGTTAGAGAAAAATATATAACCTCATACTTACCTTTATCTAAGGCCCTAACCGAGGGCACAACCAAAGTGTTCTTAAAACAACATGGCTGCCTTTAACTTTTGTGAAAGCAGTCATTAGCTAATCACATAATGCCTTGTCATTGGCATGTACCACGGTACTTTTGCGAAATTGTGCAAAAACTACTGCAGTCTCAGATATTACTAAGTTATATAGAACAGCCAAATGCTACTCAGCACCCTTCATACTCTACAGTGATTAAAACTTTTAATTACTGGGTAGGCAAGGGTGCTGCCATCAAGTGGTATGCATTGGTTTCTAAACGTAATTTTCAATTCCACCGTCAAAGCAAGGGAATTTTAACAGGGGCGGCTCCTCCTCTAAGGTGGAGAAGCGTCGCCCCACTGCTTTCAAAGCAGTGAAAAAAATAAAAATAAAATGATAATAACTTACTTATCATCATTTTAATTTTGTAGCAGTGGGGCTAGGCTGGGGCAGGTGGGGTCACAGGGGGATGAGTGGTGGGCACACTCTAAGGGTCCGATTACAATGCGGTTAGGAAATCTTCCCAACCAAAACAGTTTGGAAATAGTTTCTGACCCACTCGGATTGGGAGAGTCCGACTAACCGAGTACGGTGCATTCGGATGCTTCCAGATACAATTTGGTTGGACTCCTATTGACTTCAATGGGAGCCTATGTTCCTAACCGCATCGTAATAGGGCCCTCGGCCAGGAAGACACGTTAACGATACAATTCAGAAGGAGCAAATGCCGTTAGGAGGCCTTCCTAACCGCATCGTAATCGGGCCCTAAATGTGCATAACTGTTTTGCTGGCCGTCTTGGGCCGGCAAAACAGTCATGAGCACTTTGCATGCTCCCCAACAGGCTGTATTACACGGCCTGGTGAGGAAAATGCCCAGGCTCACTTTCCTGTCTGGGCACCGAACCACGGCCCTCAGACCATTGACAACATTGTCATTGGCTTAGGGGAGGGAACCTGGGTGTGTTTCCAGTTCCTTCTTCCGTTCTGGGACATCGACAGTTAAGCAAGGCGAGATGCGGCCGGCCAAAGAGGTAAGGTTTTTGGTTTTTTTTTTTCACCCCCCCACCCTGCCACCCTGCTATATATATAGCAATTGACATATCAATTGACAACAGACTACAACATTGTGCATAGTTTATGGAGAGCAGAAAAGAGTGGCCGCCATTTTGACGCATACATATTCCCTGTCAAAAATCCACTTAAAGCTGTTATAATGCACCGTAATGTTTTCAACTTCATAACATATTATTAAAAAATAAGCAATTTTCATCATATTACCAATTCATATGCATTCAACATGATTAGCTCATTTTTTGAATCATCAAAAATGAAAAACTCATCATAAACAGCTTAGAGCTGTTGTAATGCCCCATAATTTTTTTCAAATTCATAACCTATTGTTAACCGAAATGCACTGGTAAAGAGGCTGTGTTTAGTAAAAGAATCAGATAGAGTACTAGAGGGACAGCAAGAAGAAATTTTTCTAGAGAACAACTAATGGCTTTAGATAATCTTAAGAAAGTCCCCTCTAAAGTGATGAGACAATCAGATAAAGGAGGTAATGTAGTAGTTTGGCCAAAAGAAGAATATTTAGAAGAAGGAATGAGACAATTCAATGACTAATCATGCTACAAACTGTCAAGTAAAACTGAAGCAATGGCATCAAATCGCAGATATAAAAAAATGTTGGAGGAGTGGAAGGACAAGGGGCTTACTAAATGGGAGGAGTATCTATTTTTGAGATGTGAATACGCTAAAGTCCCGATTCTGCATCTTCTGCCTAAACTGCACAAAAATGCTTTAAAACCTCCAGGTATACCCATTGTGTCTTAGATTGGTTCACAATTAGAACTAACCTCCAAATACAATGATTATAATTTCAGGTCCTTTGTATATCTGAAAGTCACAACTCACTTTCTCACATTTATGGAAGGACTGACTTGGGAGGATGACTATGTACTGGTCACAATGGATGTGATCAATCTATATACATTCATTCGACACGACCTTGAGATCCAGTCAATAAGGCATTTCCTACATTCAAGACCAATATCTTTGTTGTTTCATACAGAAATGCTTATGCTTGGACGATACTTGACTAATTTCTATACATCTATTTATGTGTCCCTTTTACCGTCGTTACATGAGGGTTTGTTATATTGCTTTGTAGCCTTTACCTTTTTCTTTAAAATCTTGCTATGTACTAGACCTACTTATGTCTTTGCATGCTCAGATTGTACGACATGTGGCTTGATTGTTTGGTTTTTTCAAATTAGTGAATTATTCTTCTTCTCCACATAATAGATTGAGGTATTATGAAGTAGGAAATAGTGACTACGATTTTGCATTTGTTTAACTTTCTTTGTCTAATTGATGGCTTTAGAATCTGTTTTCTTCCTTTAGGAATTTGTTTAGCTTGAACTTATGGTTCACAGGGAAGATATTCTTATTGTCTCTTTTTTAACTGTTCCTCTTGGTAAGTGTGTATAGTTATGCCTTACTCACAATGAGGTGTGGTGAATAATGGGTTCCACTTATTTCTTTTCCTGTTTGGTCTGGTTTTATATATAAATTTTCTCTTTTTTTCTCGTTCTATAAAAATTTATTTTTTCTTCTATTCACTTATCCTATTAAGTACACATGGATACGATCTAGAGCATGCTTCTTTTTGATTTTTTCTTTTACCTGTTTGATTAATTCTTTCATTGTTTAGCAAGTGAGTTCTGATTTCTCTTTAATTTGTGACTTGTTGATAGTATACTAACTAAAGACAAGCTCTTGTAATTTGTTATGTGTTCGTAGGGTGATTGATTTTAAGGCTATCCTATATTTGTTTTAGCCCTGATGAAGTCGATTGGCGTATTTGCCTGACGAAACACGTGTTGGCAAGTCTTTTGTTACCCTGTGGTTTGAAGAACATCCAATAAGAACTGTAATTACCGAAGATACTAGGAAAATGGAAAAATAAAATAACAACTTATTTAACTTTGACCAACAAATATACAAACAGGTACAAGGTACGGGCACCTGCTTCACCCCCAGTTATGCAAATCTTTTCATGGGTGGGTGGGAGGAGCAGGTGTCCACCCAGTGGGAAAGTGTGAATAACCAACTGGTGATGCGGGCCAGATTTATTGATGACATCTTAGTCATTTGGAAGGGAGACAAAATATCTGCGCTGGATTTTGTCTCAGCCTTAAACGGAAATGATTTTAATATACACTTCACAGCACACTTCACAGCACACACAAGTAGGAAGAGAATAGTATTTCTTGATGTGGAAGTTTCAGTACAGAATAACCATTTGCCACGAAACGACATTAGAAAGAGACAGCAGGGACTAGATTTATGTATTTTAATTTGTTTTTTTAATTAATAATATTTATTTAATTGATAATTAATTATGTTAATTATGGAAGTGCATTTTATTTTTAATTTAGTAGTGGTTTGTGAATTGTGTGGTGTTATAGGTTAGGTTTTAAATAAAAGAAATGTATGTAATAATGTTTTTGTTTATAAATAATCTCTAACTAAAAATATGTGTTTGTTTGAAAAATATTTATATATTTTATTTAATATAATATTTGTAGGTATTTGTGATATGTATTTAACATTATAATATGCTTTTAAACTTTATAATATTAAATATATTTGTATTTTAATTTTTTAACATATTTATATATATTTGTTTAATTCATTTTGTTTTTCAAATATTTTCTGTTGTTTTTTTTTAATTTTGAATTGACTGTAGTGGGAATAGTATTTTTTATTACTCCACGGTGCAACACTTTCCCTACTGTTACACTCATTGGAGTGGGAATAGTAATTTTTACCACTCCGCTATCCAACACTTTCCCTACTGTTACACTCACTGGAGTGGGAATAGTATTTTTTACCTCTCCGCTATCAAACGTTTTTCCTACTGTTGCACTGACTAGAGTGAGAATAGTAATATTTACTCCTCCGCTATCCAACACTTTCCCTACTGTTGCACTTATTGGAGTGGGATTAGTAATTTTTACACCTCCGCTATCCAACACTTTCCCTACTGTTGCACTGACTGGAGTGGGAATAGTAATTTTTACCTCTCCGCTATCCAACACTTTCCCTACTGTTGCACTGACTGGAGCGGGAATAGTAATTTCTTACCCCTCAACTATCCAACACTTTCCATACTGTTGCAATGACTGCAGTGAAAATAGTAATTTTTATCCCTCCGCTATCCAACACTTTCCCTACTGTTGCATGTATTGGAGTGGGAATAGTAATTTTTACCCCTCGCTATCCAACACTTTCCCTACTGTTGCACTTATTGGAGATGGGAATAGTACATTTTATCTAACACTTTTTTTTACTGGTGCACTGACTGAAGTGGGAATCGTAAATTTGATACCTCGACTATCCAACATAATTTATTTGTTACATTTTTATATACTTTTAAAATTAAAAAAAGATATTTAAATTAAAAGTTCTTTCATTGTTTTTCAGTAAATATATATATAATAATTTTTATATATGTGTTTAACTTTTTTAAATTTAGTTTATTTCTTATTTTTATTAAAATATATATTAAATCTTTTTTTAAATTTGAAATTAAGTTTAGAATCTAAAATATGTAATATTTTTATTTTTATTTTATTGATATAAAAAACTATTTTTAACATCTATATTTATGTCATCAATATTTTTTGTTGTTGATATTTTTGTATTCATCTCTATGAAAATAGGAAGTCGATATTTTTTACATCTATATTTATGACTCAATATTGTGGTATGGGGATGTTTTGTGTGTCCAAGTTTTGTCAATGAACCACAAAAGACATAAAAGATTAACTGGTTAAATTTATTACAACATTTTCTAATGAATCATCCAAAATAAAAAAATCTTCAATGAAAATTGGCACATCTTGCAAACTGATCATATCTTGGAAAAACACTTACATAACACACCCCAGATAACATTCAGGAGAAGCAAATCTCTGAAAGATGAGCTGAGCCAAAATATGAATGAATTACAGCGGAGAAGTGGCCAAATAAATACAGGAGGAAGAGGGTTTACATGTTGCATGAGGCGCATTGCATGTGTTAATTGTGGTAGTTGTGCTAAAGTTAAGGTTCCAAACATTAAAAGAGAATATATAATCAAGGGGACATTTGATTGAAATACAGAGTTTTGTATTTATTGTCTCATTTGCCCATCTGGTAAAAAGTACATTGGAAATACTATCCACAAAGCTAAGAAACAAGTGTTAGAACACTGTGAGCAAGGTGAAAGCCAAAACACGTTTGTACGAAGGCAGTGTTTAATAAATATAATTTAAGCATTCCTGAGTGTCCTGGTAGTTCCTAATCAGAAGGATACTGTTAGAGATATATTATTTCCAATTCCATATGAGAAATGTTGTGATTGTTTTTCATGTTTATTTTATGACACTATGCACATGAACATACAAAGCAACACAAGATGGCATTCAGCATCTTGACACCGACTGTTGTACAGCCAAAATGTGCAGATGCATATTTGCTGTAATAAATTTCACATCAGCTGTGCTTGCTAGTGGAGTATTTGGAAAATAAAAGCATCGGAAGCGGAGACGCTGCATTACGGTACCACTGTCGGTTCGGACACATACTGGCAACCGCTAAAATATATATATATATATATATATATATGAATTACACAGGGACGGTTGCCACCGTGTAATTATAGTTGGGCCAGAGTTTCCATAGGAAGAGCATTTTTGTTTTTCTAATTACATTGGCACCACTTGACAAATCTTAACCAAACTTTACATAAAAAAAGTTCATTCACCTCTGCTCCGACCTGGAAATTTTTAAGGTGATCTGTGAAGCGCGGGCTGAGAAAAAGGGAGGGGAGGAGGGGCAAAATGCTTTTCCCCATGTAATATCCATGGGGCAAAATGGACAATGATGTAGAAAAAACACAGCTTTTTAGAATTACACCAAATTTTGCAGAAAGCTAGATGTTTACTCAGAAAGCATGCTTTTATTATTTGGGGTAAATCTGTTCAGTCATCTTAGAGCAAGATGTAAAAAAAATAGAGATATATAGCGCCGCTGGACTCCCGCAGTGTAAAACCAGGAACAAATAGACTTGTTTAAGTTTACTAGAAAACTCAGGTTACAAAAATGGAATAAACTCAAGGTCAAGAATATGGCCCCTAATGTTTCAAGTATAGAGCCAGCACGAGAGACCATTGATGAAGTCATTACCTTAATTGCTATGCAAGACTTGGAGTTGGGCACGCCAGCCAATACTCCACGTGATGCAATATCGATGGGTTTTAAGACAGATCTGAATTATCCTAATTCATTTAAGCCCAAATCCACATTCAATCCCACACTACCAGCATGTGGCATTGATACTTTTGAAACCTTGGTCATCAATGACTTTAAGACTATGGCTAAGAAAAAACATTGGTCTAATGACAATTTAAGCAAGCAGGAAAGATTAGCTGTGAAGTCACTAGAGGGTGACACTTCCATTGTCATTCGCCAATCTGATAAAGGGGGTAATGTTGTTTTAATGAATGTGGCTGATTATATCAAGGAGGGAATGAGACAATTGAATATGAAAGAGTGTTATGAAGTTTCTTCCCTACAGGCAATCGAAAAGAGTAACAGTACCTATCATGAGATGCTTAACAATTGGCGTTCGAGTGGTATTATTGAATGGGACGAATACTCGTTCCTATTGAACCGTCACCCTAAAGTAGCAGTACTGTACTTATTGCCAAAGCTCCACAAAGACTCCAGCAATCCCCCGGGCAGGCCAATAGTGTCTTCGATTGGTTCTCTCTTAGAGAATACGTCAAGATATATTGATTTCTTTTTGAGACCCTTTGTTGAAGTAGTTCCATCTTATCTCAAAGACAGCAGAGATTTTATAAGAAAATTGTCTGAATTTACCTGGCAGGACAACTACATACTCATTTCCCTTGATGTTTGTAGCCTCTACACATCTATCAGGCATGATGATGGTATCAAGGCATGTCGGAAATTCCTGAACTCCAGATAAATTTCGTATCTAAACCATACTGAAATGATCATCATGATGATGAGATTTTGTCTGGAGAATAATTTCTTTGTCTTTAATGAGAAGCATTACAGACAGAGACAAGGTACGGCGATGGGAACTTGCTTTGCTCCCAGCTTTGCTAATCTATTCATAGCGAGCTGGGAGCAGCAAGTAGAGGGGACCGACCCGATGTATCGTGGCCATGTGAAATTGTGGCTACGGTACATCGATGACTTGTTTATTATCTGGGATGGATCACAACAGGAGGCAGTGAGTTTCATTGATGATTTGAACAAGAATGATCTGAACATCAGGCTAGAGGGTCAAATGAGTACTGAGATGATGGTGTTCCTAGACCTGCCTGTCAAGGTATGTGATGGTAAACTCACAACCAACCTTTACCGCAAAGAAACCGCAGGTAATACTCTATTACACGCGGATAGTGGACACCCTAAAGCCTTAATAAAAAGTATTCCTTTCGGTGAGTTTCTCCGGGCTCGGAGAAACTGCAGCACAGACCAGGATTTCTGGACTGAGAGTGAATGCATGAGGGAACGTTTCACTGAAAGAGGCTACCAATCCTCGGTCATAGAAGCAGCACTGAATAAAGCCAGTGCGATTAGTCACTCTTCCTTACTGACTTCCAAGGATGATTTGAGACTTGAAAGAAAAGCAGAGGTGATAAGATTTATATCTACCTACCATGTGAGATCTTGGGAAGTACAAAAGAGTCTCAATCGTCATTGGAATGTCCTCAAAACTGAACCGACTTTAACGAATGTTCTGGGTGATAACCCGAACATGACTTATAGGAAGGCTCATTCCTTGAAAGACAAACTGAGTAGGAATGATGTAAGCAGTATTACTAGTAAGGGTACAGATGTCCAAGGATTTTATACCTGCATGAAATGTAAGGCGTGCAGGTACAGCAACAATGTCAAGAAAGTCTTCTTCCCTATAGAAGCTGTTGAAAGAACTATCAACAAACATCTCACATGTTTATCAGAATATTGTGTTTATGTACTAACATGTCCTTGCTCCAGGAAGTACGTGGGGAGCACTATGTTCCCAGCCAAAAAACGTGTCCTGGAGCACATGAGATCAATTGACAATAAAGACCAAACCTCTCCAATTGCTCGCCACTTTGAGGAACAGCATAAGAGCAACAGGAACTTGCTAAAATTTTTTGTGATTGACAAGCTTCCTGTTATGAAAAGAGGGGGTGACAAAATTCGGAAACTCAGACAACTGGAGAGTAGATATATTATCGAATTAGATACCCTGATGCCGAATGGGCTTAATTCAGAGGAGGAAATGAAATGGCATTTGGGGGAATAAGAACTCTATCTTAGCATTGTCTAATTATGTGGAATTTCTTACTCTGTTCAGGATATAATAGTATGCTAACACAATAGTAAGTTTTAATGTGTAAATATGTAACAGCCTGCATTTGAATACGTGCTTTTCTGCAATTTTTTAACCGATTCTATTTGGTTTCACGTTATTCACTTATTTTCATTTATTAATAAGACTTTACAATAACCCAGTTAGGGCCTATAAGAGATTGATTTTTCATACGAATTCTGATTGGTCCATTTTTTTTATTTTTGTCTCAGGTAATGGAAGTACACTGAAGCACAGGAAGAAACCTCACTTGGGTGTTGACTGGTGATATTAATGCTGACTTAAGAATTAACTCTCACTTGGGACGTTAAACTTGTTATAATTGCCTAGGCGGATCAAGTATATCAGTAGAGTTGAATAGAATCTCACTTGGGATCATGCATTTGCCGTATTGTGTCCACTGTTGACAATAATTTTCACGATATACTATGCCACTATATCACCTCCCAGGTCAGCACTATATATCCTTTCCGAATGGGGGCACGCATTGAATATGTAAAATACCTTCAGGAATATCAGTTGCTTTGATCCTATAATTAGGTAGCTTAAAGAGTTACATTTATATGTGCAAATTATGCTTTGCTAACAGAATCTATGTTTATGTACAATATTCCATGCCTGAAAATAATTGACAGGATTGTCTTCATATATTTGATTTAAACTAAGATATAGGATCCATCAGTTACATGTTATTTACTCCACTCTAAGATGGCCGCGAGATAGGGGTTGAAAGTCCTTTGTTTATTTTGAGCACATATCACGTGTGAACTTTATTTAATGTTTGGAATACTGACAATGTAATTACCCGTGACCAAGGCGAAGGTTCGCCGAAACGCGTTGGGTTGTTTTCGTTGTTTACAGTCACGATGCTGCACATGATGGATTAAACAAACTTTGAAAACGCACAAGAAGGATTGGGAGTGATCTTTTCTGTCAGGGAGAGTGCATTGCGTAGCCGTGCTGACTACGCGCTGTGAGCCTGAATGTCTTCAGGGTAACCTTTGCCCCTGGATTGCACCGCTGTTTTGGTGTCCCGGTGATTGCGAAGGAAGTGGAACTGCATATATATATATATATATGAATTACACAGGGACGGTTGCCACCGTGTAATTATAGTTGGGCCAGAGTTTCCATAGGAAGAGCATTTTTGTTTTTCTAATCACATTGGCACCACTTGACAAATCTTAACCAAACTTTACATAAAAAAAGTTCATTCACCTCTGCTCCCACCTGGAAATTTTTAAGGTGATCTGTGAAGCGCGGGCTGAGAAAAAGGGAGGGGAGGAGGGGCAAAATGCTTTTCCCCATGTAATATCCATGGGGCAAAATGGACAATGATGTAGAAAAAACACAGCTTTTTAGAATTACACCAAATTTTGCAGAAAGCTAGATGTTTACTCAGAAAGCATGCTTTTATTATTTGGGGTAAATCTGTTCAGTCATCTTAGAGCAAGATGTAAAAAAAATAGAGATATATAGCGCCGCTGGACTCCCGCAGTGTAAAACAGCAAAATAAAACATTCTGATTGCCTAGAGTTTTAGTTAGGCAAGAGTTTCCGTAGGAAGAGCGTTTTTCCTTTTGCAAAGAACTTTGGCACCATTTCACGAATATTCAAGAAACTATCCAAAACAAAAAAAGTTCATTCACCTCAGATCCTTCCTGGAAAATCTAGGGAAGATCCATCAAACGGGTTTGCCGAGACAATGCAGGGTGACAAACTCTCACACTACCTTGTAGTATAGTTAAATCAGATTGAAGAGACCTCATGACTATTAGGAGAGTTGTTTTCCTGTAAAAAGTACTTGTTACACACAATGGGGCATATTATCAAGCCTGTGCGATAAAATTATCTCCGCTTTATCGGCCGAAAACGGCCGATAAAGCGGCGATAATGGGCTTGATAATATGCTCTGTGGAATTCCAATCGAAGCCCATGTTAGATGTCTTCACATCTAACATGGTCTTCGATTGGAATTCCATTGGGCATATTATCAAGCTCATTATCGCCGCTTTATCGGCCGTTTTCGGCCGATAAAGCGGAGATAATTTTATCGCACAGGCTTGATAATATGCCCCAATATGTGTGTAAGTAAAATAGTGTTTCGCATGTTAGTTTTGCTGTACTATAGTAATACTCTCAAATTGGACCTTTGCACTGTACTAATACATGTGTGAATGTGCATTATTAGAACAGTTGCTTTAAATAACAAGTTATTCGGCAACATTGATTTTCGCTGCATCATACACACACACTCAGTGAGGTACGAGATTGTGGCAAGGGGGCCAGATTGTAAAAAACCACACACATTGAGGGTAAAACGAAGGAGCAGCAAGAACAATATCAGCAGGGTGGTGGGGTGCCAGGTATTTGTACATATGCCAGAGGAGGATTGGAAAGCGAACAGAAAGCCATACTTAGGGGTCTATTAGGATGGCGGGCGGAGAGCCACCGCCGGGTCGGCGGTGGCGATCCGCCCACCATACATGCCAGATTTACCCCCACCATTCTAATATGGCAGGGTGTAAATCAGGCATGTATACCGCAGAGGACGGAAAAACCATCCGCCGCTTTTCTGCCGGTCATATTGCTGGCCGGGCGGAAAAGGCCCTCAATATGGTGGCAGTGCCTTAAGGACCACCGCCAACCATATTATGATGCCTGCCTTTCCATGGCGGAGTCTCCGTCATGGAACGGCATACGGAGATTGGCATTGGGGGCCCTTCATGGACCCCCGGGGGCTGGAGGGGTGGGGGGCTGCACTTGGCAGGGTACCTATGGTATCCCCCTTCTTTGGCATACACAAGGTGGCAGGCACCGCATGGTGCCTGTCACGTTGTGCATGCCAATGCACAACATGCATATTTTGCATTGCGGTGGGTGCTGCTTACAGCACCGCCCGCCGCAATGTAATATATGCGGGATGCAACCGTCAGGGTGGCTGTCGCATCCTAATTGCCATAGCTGGATTGCCACACCTCTGGCGGTCGGTCTGCCCACCATCATGATAGACCCCATAGTATTCTTCTGCTTTGACTTCTGTTCCCTTCACACTTGGTCCATGGGATTATTTTGAGGCGAAAAGCTCAATTTGCCATAGTTAATGTTTGACATAAAATTACACTTGAGTAGTGATCAATAAGGTGATCTTTGATTTTCATCTTCTTTGGGTTCTGAGGGCCATAGCAAGCAACTCGAGCTTTGCTATTTTTATGTCACTCGAAACCCCTGGACATCTATAAAGATAGATTGAGTACAAATTTGAGCTTGAAGTTACTAAAAGCTTTTGAGTAAACTTTTGAGCTTGAAGTTACTAAAGCATTTGAATGCAATTCGTTTTTTTGACTCTTTTAGGTCTGTGATAGCATTGCTGCGGGTTTTAAATTTAGGAACTTCATTTGTGCTGGAGAGTTACGTTCTGAAATGTTTATTCAGAGCAATAACACCTAAAAATCTCAGAAACTTGGTGAAAGCTGAAACAGAATTGTGCCTTATTCATTCACAAATCTATGAATGCAGAACTAAAAACTAAGGGGCCGATTATGATGGCGCACCATAGAGCAGGAGGGAACCTCCGCATTGCCTGCGGAGTTCCCTCCTGTGCAATTAGGATGTGACCGCCACCCTGGCGGTCACATCCTCTATTTTTACCATTGCGGCGGGTGCGGCTTCAAGCTGCATCCGCCGCAATGGTAAAAATGCATACATTGCATTTGTATGCAGAAAGCGGCAGGCACCGTGCGGTGCCTGCCGATTTCTGCATACAAATGCAGGGGGGTACCATAGGTACCCCCCCATGCGCACCCCCCACCCCCCCCTTCACCTAGGGGGCCTGCAACGGGCCCCCGCAGTGAAATTACACATGCTTTTCCACGGCAGAAAACCCGCCGCAGAAAAGCATTTTTTAAAGCCCTTCCTAATATGGCGGACGGTGTCTGAGAGACACCGCCACCATATTAGAGCTTTTCCGCCGCGGTTGTAAGCCAACCGTGGCGGGAAAGCTGCGGACGGAAACCAGGACCCACCAGCCATCCTAATGTGGCAGTGGGTCTTTGGTGGGTCCGCTGCTGTTTTTCCGCATCCACCGGGCCGGCGGAAGCGGAAAAACCGCAATCATAATAGGCCCCTAAATGCAGATAATCATGATCTGAAACTTTTTTGACTCAAAATCAAACTTACTATGGCAGACAATCTGCTAGTATGAATGATTGTTGATAGGTGGTGCAGGTTATGGCCAGAAAAGGGAATATTGGAGTCCCCAGGTGGAAGTAACTAGACTGGCCAATAGGAAAGTAACTAAGTTAATGTTCTTGTCTTAGGCAGAATTTTGATTGCGGCATAATAATAAATGTAGTTTTGGTAATTCCAGGTTACTCCTTGATGTGGAATTACCAATAATAATGTGATTACTCCTGGTCACGTAATTAAGAGCACATTTGGAAGGGGCGACTGGCTGCTCGCACTTGTAAGTCAAGTTCTGCTGCATTTAGCACTGTTTTTTCAGCGCAAAATACCTCCTCACGTACATTTTGAACACAAAGATGAGTTTTACAATAAGAATATAGTGCTAAATGTCGGTAGTAAGTTCGAGGAAAATCCTACCACATGAGCACATTTAGCAAGCATAAGCAGCTGCTCTCACTTGCAATTTGTTTATGTTACATTTAGAGCTAGTGCTTAGCGCAAAATGCATCACATTCATTTTGGACACGAGAGAGCATTTTTGTGCTAAGAAATAGTGCTAAATGCAGAATTACTATTCTCGCGTAACTCAAGCATAATCTCACGGAAGTCGTAGGCAATTCTGCATGATTATGCTCCACGGAATTACGCAAGTTACAGCCGCCCCTAAAATGTACTCAAAATGAACGGAGAACCTTACAATCGCTACATTTCCGACTTTTTAAAAAGTGTTACTGAGTCAGTCCTAATGTATCCAATGGCTTCTTAAAATACTAAAACAGAGGTCTAAACCAAGAAAACTGTATGCACCATAAAAAGTGACTTAAGCTTGAAGACTTGCTGTACTGGTATCCCATGATTGAATCTCAGGGACATATTATCAAGAAGGACGTTAAAAGTATCGCCGCTTTAGCAGCAGGGAAACGGCCGCTAAAGTGGCGATAATGGGCTTGATAATATGCCATTGAGAATTCCCATAGAAGCCCATGTTCACACCAGAAAATGGGCATCTAGGGGAATTTACAAGGGCATATTATCAAGCCCATTATCGCCGCTTTAGTGGCAGTTTTCTGCGATAATTTTAACACCGTTTTTTGATAATATGCCCCTTTGTCCCTCTGAGATGTGATCAAATTTACCAGTTTCCAGCTGGGCCCTGAATGCATGTATCCTGAACATGCTGCAAGCATAATATAGCTTAGATGACAGAGCTAGGTAAATCCTATCTTTGTAATCAAGCTGATAGGAAGTATTTCATGGGATAGGAATGCAAGAGTTCGGACACTTTTAAAAAAGCTGATGAAAGGAAGAACATAACCAGAGCTCTGATCTGGTCGCTGAGGGCAGTGTTAGAATTCAATGCACCACATCAGCAGGAGTAGTTCATAAAAAATGTTCCAGAAGCTACATACACACTGGTAAACGAGCAGGTATGAGGAGAATCTCTGAATAAGGGGCTTATTACGATGTCATTCAGAAAGGCTCCGAATGGGGTTCGGTATTGCAGAACACGATCCGGAACCCTTGTTTCTGAATGAATAGTACACATTTCCCAACAACTGATTATGATGCCTGGCAACCGTTCGGGCAGTCTGAATTGGTTCCAAAAGACATTCATACAGCCTGAGTCTTTCGTAGCCGAATAGTACAGCTCCATGGACACAGAATCTTTCTTTGGGGACCGTTGTGGACCCACCCTCACCCAGAAGTGTCCAAATAGGGCCCATGGGGGTGCCCTAGGGACCCCTATTCCCAACCATGCACAACGTGACAGGCACCATGGGGTGCCCGCCACAGGGTGCTAGGTTTTCTCCAACCACTCCTGTTTTTAATCGTTCAGAACACAAAGTCCATGCAAGTCTGACTGAACGATGTTGGGAAGCATTGTAATCAGTCATCTGGACTCACAGGACTCGATTCGTTCAGAAACGAGTCTGAGACCGATTCATTCAGAACAGTTTCCGTACAACATAGTAATCGGCCCCTAAGACATTGCCAGTTTCCAAAGGTTCTCTCAAATTCCACCATCACATGACAGTGAATACAGAGAAGGTGCAGCTCCTAAGATTCCTTTCCTTGTTCTTCGCAATATGAAGAAGATGATGTGACATTTCTGTTGGATTGTGTATGTATGTAATGGTGTTTGTATAGCCCAAACCGAGCTAGAGAGGAACCAAGAGTTGGACACCGACCGATGACTCGGTATACTATTCAAGGTTATTTTCAATAAAGCAACTAACACTAGCAATCCTTTTTCATGAATTGCAAGAGGGTAGGAGTAGATCTGATGCCATCTGGGATGTTCTACCAGATCCTGGGTATAGAGATGGAGAATGCCTGTGTTGGATCGGAAAAACCCTTTACATGGCTTTGGAGAGCATGCACCCCTGGCCCACGTTGCAATCTAAGCAAGACTCCTTTGTTTTTAATATTCCCTGCAGAAAACATGACAATTGTGCATGTTCACTGAGGATCTCTCTCTTTATGATAAGGGAGCTAAGAGAGCAGTTCTGAGGTCAGGAGGAGTACCCAAAGCGAATCCCTCCTATTTGAAGACACCAGTGCACTTTAACCTGGCTGCAAGAGACTGACAAGGGTAGCATCATGTGTTTATAGTGCGGGGACAAGCCCTTTTGGCTTGTTGCTTACAAAGGACGGGGCCTACTGGCCTCTTCTGTTTGGTCTATGCTCTCTCTCTTGTCAGAAATATAGCAAATGTAAGGTTTCTCTTTGTGTATGGGCCATAGATTTCGGATGCATGTTTACAAGGTCCAGCAAGGGAATCGTGAAGTATGTATGTTGTGTTTGACTGTATGAGGATAGAAATATATACTGGAACTCAGGTGTATGGATAACTCACATAGTTAATAGTTAGGCAATTCTGCTCAGAAGGGGAATCGTGAAGTATGTATGTTGTGTTTGACTGTATGAGGACAGAAATATATACTGGAACTCAGGTGTATGGATAACTCACATAATTAATAGTTAGGCAATTCTGCTCAGAATCTTTGTTAATTTAGATTAAGTCTGGACATTCAATAGCCTCCTTGTTAGAAATGGGGGTCTCTTGTTGGCAAGGGTTTGCACCTTTGTCCAAGTAGGAACCCTTCCTTCTAGTCAGGGTAAGGGAGTTAAACTCCTAAAATAACCCCTGCTCACCCCCTTCATAGCTTGGCATGAGCAGTCAGGCTTATCTTAGAGGCAGTGTGTAAGGCATTTGCACATAACCAACAGTAACAAAGTGTAAGCACTACAAAAGGACACCACACCAGTTTAGAAAAATATCCAATATTTTTATATACTTAAGAAAAGACCAAAATGATAAAAATCTATATTACAGTACTTCGAAATCTTCAGTTATCTAAATAAACTTGAAATAAAGTTCCTTGAAGTCAATAGCTCTGCCTGGGGCTATCACGGCGTCATGAACAACAAATTCCAAACAGTTCTGGCGGACCGCGGCGTCGCGGGCCAGCTACGGTGTCAGGAAGACCAGCAAAACAGTACCTTTAGAAATGCAGGGCGTCGGCGACCCCTCGTTGAGTTCCGAAAGCACAGTGCCCCTAGGCCTTGGTTCCGAAGGTCGGTGCAGGAGTCGTCGTGCCCTTGAAGTCACACGTGATGCAGATCGAACTCCTCGTGGTTGAAGTCGGGAGCGCTGGCATTGGCAAGCGTTGGGTGCTGTGGTGCGAAGTGCAGCGGTGCGGCGTGCGGTGCCCTCAGGTCGTAGTGCTGGCAGCAGCTCAGTGATGGTCGTCCAGAGGTGTCGGTGAGACCAGGGTGGCGGTTCGAAGTGATGCGGTTCGAAGTGATGCGGTGCTCGTTGCGGTGCTGGCAGGTCACGGTGCAAGCAGCGGTGTCGTTGTTGCTGAATCGCTGTCGTAAGCTGATGAACTGGAGTCGATGGCTCTGGCGTCGGTAGGCCAAGTCTGCTGTGCCGGAGGAGGACGGTGCGTCATGTAACTTACGAGCAGTGCCCTTGAACCATGGTGCAAGCAGCGGCATTGATGTTGGCATGGAGCGTCGTCGTCGGGGATACCAAGGTGACGATGTGAAGCGAGGCGGTGCGGAGTGCAATGCCCACAGGTCACGGTGCAAGCAGCATCTCGGGGCAGCATCTGCAGGCGGTGTCGGTGAGACCAGGGTTGCGTTGCGGTGTTGCGGCGTTGTGGCTATGCCCTCTGCAGTGACTTCAGGACACGGAGTCGGCAGCGGCGTTGCAGGCGGCGTCGGGTTGCTTTTTCTTCTGTTGCAGCACAAAACACACAGTCCCCAGTGCTTAGGGCAGAAGAACTTGAAGTATTTGCTGATCCTGAGACTTCTTGAACAGGGGGCAAGCTCTACCTCAAGCCCTTGGAGAAACTCACAAAAAGAGATTGCAGAAAGTTCAAGTCCAGTCCTTTCACTGCCCAAGACAGAAGCAGCCACTGCAGGTCAACACAGCAAAGCACACTGCAAATTGGTAGTTCCTCCTCCCAGCTTCTCCAGCTCTTCTTCTTGGTAGTCTTCTTAGTCCAAAAGAGTTCTAAAGTTCTGGGTTCTGGGTCCCAATATTTATACCCCAAAATCCGTTTTCCTCTCAGGCAGAGAGTGTCTCTGCTTAGTCCAAACCAGTTCTGTCCTCTCTGGCCCAGCTTCCTGGCAGGGGATGGAGACAACATTGTCCAAGGCAGACAGGGCCTATTCAAGTGCAAGGGAAATCTCCCACCACTCTAAATGCAGACAGGGCCCATTCAGGTGCTAGTGAAAAGTCCTCCCGGTACTCTGAGTGCAGCCCAGGCCTATTCAGCTCAGCCCTGACCCATTCAGGAAAGATAGGACACACATCAACTCCCCGGTGGCCATATGAGAGAATGCACCTCCCCAACCCCTGTCACTCCAAAGCCAGACAGTCAATACACATCCTAGAAGAGGCACACAGGATGATTAAGCAAGAAAATACCTACTTTCTAAAAGTGGTATTTTCCAACACAGAATGTAAAAATCACCTTTACTAAAAGATGCATTTTAACATTCTGAATCCAGACATACTAAACTTTATTTTTCTACCTTGTTCCCAGGGGTAGTTATGTTTATAAGATGATATAAGCAAATTTTCTTATTCTGTCCTATGGGAACAGGCAGCCTTGCAATGGTGAAAAACAAAATGCACTGTAATTAACCACCAGGACATGTCACATACACCAGTACATGACCTAACTTTAAAATACACAGCACCCTGCCCACAGGGGTACCTTAGGGCTAACTGACATGTAGAAAAAGGAAGGTTGGGGCCCGGCAAGTGGGTGCACATGCCAGGTCGACATGGCAGTTACAAACTGAGCACAGACTCTGCGGTGGCAGGTCTGAGTTACCTTTTCAGGGCTACTTCTTTGGGTGGCACAACCAGTGCTGCAAGCCCACTAGTAGCATTTGATTTACCAACCCTGGCACTCTCGGTGCCCTTTACTAGGGTCTTACCAGTAAATAAAATATGCCAATCAAGGAAACACCAATCCATAACATAATTACACAGAGTGCATATGCAGTTTAGAACTGATCAGCAGTGGGAAAGTGCCCAGAGTCCTTAAACCAACAAAGACAGGTCAGGAAAATATAGGAGGAAGAAGCAAAAAGTTTAGGGATAACCCTGCAAAAAGGGCCATTTCCAACACTCCCAATGAGGTGAAGCAGGTCCCTGTACCTGGAGGGTATGGGTAGACTGCCCTTTGAAGTGTAAAAGCATCTCCCTGGTATTTTCCTGCTTCCTCTTCCCCAGGAGTGTCACTGAAGTTGATATTACGTAGTGCCTAGGAGCTGTTGTATCTTCATTTTTTTGTCCCTGAGTTCCCGTTCCTTGTGAGGGCTCACGTAACTTCACCTCCTCTTCCTGCTGATCCTGCAAATCACATTTTATGGCAGTGTCAGCCTGTCTGGACACCCACCAACATACGCAAAACTAGATGTAATCCAGAAACAAAAAGGATATTGTAATCCACCTTTGTGACTGGGCATAAATACTGCTATAAACCAAGAGTTATTGAATCAATGTGATCTTGTTATTGTTATTGTTATTGTTATTTTATTTTATATAGCGCACAGATGCCGCAGCCAAGTGGCGTCCCGGCGCTTTAGGAGATGGTAGAACACAACACAGCAAAAATGACCAGGTAGGAATGGGACTAGACTGTAGAAAATAGGAAGGTTTTTAATGCCTTCCTAAAAGGAAGCAGATCAGGGATGGAGCGGAGAGGAGCGGGCAAAGAGTTCCAGAGAGCTGCCGCCAACACTGAAAAAGAACGTCCACCCATTCTAGCTCTTTTGAAGCGTGGCACAATGGCAAGATTTAACCCTGAGGATCGAAGGGCTCTAGAAGGGACATAGTGCAGGATTGTCTGCGAAAGGATAGGGGGGGAGGCTGACTTAAGAATTTTAAAAGCTAAACAAAGAGCTTTAAATTTAATTCTTTGCCCAACAGGCAACCAATGAAGATCTTGAATAGTTCGGCGGGCAGAGACAAACTTCGGAAGGCCGACCAGCATCCTGGCCGCCGCATTTTGCACCCTCTGAAGGCGAGCTAGTTCTGCCTGATTCACACCCAAGAGCAGAGCGCTGGCATAGTCCAATCTGGTAAGAACCAGAGCTTGGACAATGATCTGTCTGGTGTCCGCATCAAAAAACTTGAAGATAGGTCGAAGGCACTGCAGGGCACCAAAACAAGTACCAGCTACACGTTTAGTATGGGAGGTGAAGGAGAGTTTATCGTCAAGCCAAACCCCAAGGTTTCTAACTTCGGCCACCGGGGTGGGAACATGGCCCAATTCAGATGGCCACCATTGATCTCCCCAAAGCCCACTTTCCCTACCAAAAATAATAACCTCGGTCTTAGAGGCATTAAGTTGGAGTCGATTATTCGCCATCCAGCCTGCCACAGCTTTAAGGGCGGACTGAAAGGTAGGAGCATCCATGTTGGAGTCACCATTAAGTGCCACCGCCAGCTGCGTGTCATCGGCGTATGACACCATGGTGAGACCAAAACTATGGGCAACCTCCGCCAACGGCTGAACATATAAATTAAATAAGGTAGGGCTAAGGGCCGATCCCTGCGGGACACCCTGAGGAATGGAACGAGGAGCAGAAACAAAGGGTGGTGTGGATACTTTGAAGGTTCGATCTGTGAGAAAGGATCGGAACCACTCGAGTGCTATCTCTCCAACTCCAACCTCCTCGAGACGGTGCAGAAGGATCTGGTGGGAAACCGTATCAAAGGCGGCACTGAGATCCAATAGGATCAGTGCCGCCGTCTGACCCTGATCCAGCATCTTCCTGATGTGCTCCACCACAACCAAGAGGGCAGTCTCGGTACTGTGGCCCGCACGAAACCCATTCTGAGAGTTATCCAGTATATTAGCTTCCTGCAGATGAGATGATAAAATGTGGTTAGCATGTGATTCTGCTAATTTAGCTAGCCAGGGGAGCAGGGAGATAGGCCGATAGTGTTCTGATTTGGTGGGGTCAAGGGCAGGCTTTTTAAGGATCGGAATGATGGTAGCCTGCTTCCATGCACTGGGAACACTGCCGGTGTTAAAGGACAGCTCAATAAGACTGTGCATAGCAGGGTAGCAGCACTCAGCGAGTTCCCGGAATTGGATGGGTCTCATGGGGTCATCCGGTGAGCCGGATTTGACTTTCGTCGTCAAGGCTTTAAAC
Organism: Lissotriton helveticus; assembly: GCF_964261635.1. Classification (NCBI taxonomy): domain Eukaryota; kingdom Metazoa; phylum Chordata; class Amphibia; order Caudata; family Salamandridae; genus Lissotriton; species Lissotriton helveticus. The sequence goes on along the minus strand of NC_136068.1, from coordinate 867,409,203 downwards.
TCCTCCAGAGTGGGACTGGGGATAATCAACAGTGGTGTAGAGACCGTTGATACAATAATATTCTCCCTGATGGAGGTTTGAGAGAATGACCTATAGATGGCCTCCACCTTTTCAACGAAAAACGAGGCCAAATCCTCACAGTGAGCCAAGGAGGCTTCAAGAGTAGTAGTATCGTTCTTTTTACTTGTGAGGTCCTTGCATACCCTGAAAATCACCTTGGTAGGATTCGTACTGTTCTTTATCTCCTGAGAGTAAAAGGCAGCCCTCGCTGAACATATGGCCCGATGGTACACTCTAGTACAGGCCCTATAGGCCGACTTGAGGTCAACATCGTAAGTTTTACGCCATGCGCGTTCCGCTTTTTTGCAGGAAGATTTGAGCGTTTTAAGGGATTCGTCGTACCAAGGACTAGAGGGACTTGATCTGGTCTTACTCCACCTGGCCGGTATAAGAGTATCTAATGAGTGATTTAACCACTCACAAAAACTATCATAGCCAAGAGAGACTTCAATGGGGGGTTGAGGATGGTGTTTCATCAAAAGCCGATGAAAATGCTCAAGATTCAAGTTTCTCCAGGGGTGTTTGAAAAGATCAGGAGTATTGTTTCTGAAGGGAGGAGTAGAAGTAGTGATATGAGTTTCGATCAAATGATGATCGGTCCAGGCCATAGGTCTAGGTTGAAGCACTGAAATATTGGTGGCGAGATTCGTCAAGAAGGGGTCTAACAGATGTCCGCCTATATGAGTCGGTAGCTGTACCAGTTGGTTTAATTGAAATGCTTCAAGATCCGCCAACAGGCTGTAGACCGAGTTAGAGAGTGGAGCATCCATATGCAAGTTGAGGTCGCCAATAATCGTAAAATTGACAGTTTTCATGACTAAAGAGGAGACCACCTCCAGGAGGCTATGGCGGAAGGCGCCCTCGGGACCGGGAGGCCTATAAATTAATAGCCCCGAAAAGGTAAAATGGGGATTCACCGTGATGTTAAAATGCGCGCTCTCACACCCTGCTATGATGGTAGGCTTCCAAACGCAGGGATAACAAGTTTTTACCGCAACTGCGATGCCTCCGCCTCTAGCATTACGGTGGAGAGAGTGCATGGTGTATCCCACAGGGAGGGCTAAATTCATGACAGCCATAGATTGGTCATGCAGCCAGGTTTCGGTAAAGAAAAATATATCCGGATTGTCATCTGTAATCAAAGAAAATACTTCTTGATGGTGGCATGTCAGCGATCTAACATTCAGATGAAAAATTTTAAGGGTAGTTTGAGTAGCACCGCCTACCACAGAGTCTGGCTTGCGGACACGGGGAGGTCTAGTTTGAAGACTTAAAATAGGCTGCGGCTTAGGGATGTAAAAGGAGCAGGTGGGACACTGAAAGGGCCCACTAAGAGGATCCAGGGCGCCATGAAGGCAATCTCTTACCTCGTGGCGCAGTAAACGCAGGTTCGCAGCCGATATCATCCTATGGGAGCCAGAGTCCCCTGCCCTAGCCCTGCCTTAGCGCTGACGGGCCTAGACGGGCAGGACTCTGGCGAGACTCAGGCGTAGCGAGGGCGCGACCGCTGCGCTAGACCGCTACGCTCCAGGCGAGCATTAAGTAGGCGAGTGGCGGAGAAAAGCGCTAGCGCGCTAACCCCCAGACAAAGTAAGGGAACAGCCTTCCCAAGATGGCGGCGTCACGTCGTAGTCACGTGACCCAGGAGCCCCGGAGCCCGGACCCGCAAAATAGCGGTGCTTGAATTTGTATTATATGCGGTGAGGGCCAGGGGGGGGTCACAGCAGAACAATAAAAACAGGGGTAATAAAAACAAATAAACACAAATACAAAAATTGGATGAGTTAAAACAGAAGCGCGAGCCACAGCACAGCGCTGATCGAGTAAAACTCTGCAAACGCGGTGGTCACCTTCTCCAGGCTGACCCCGAGTCAAGGCTCACCTTAAGTAGGCGAGTGGCGGAGAAAAGCGCTAGCGCGCTAACTCCCAGACAAAGTAAGGGAACACCCTTCCCAAGATGGCGGCGCCACGTCGTAGTCACGTGACCCAGGAGCCCCGGAGCCCGGACCCGCAAAATAGCGGTGCTTGAATTTGTATTATATGCGGTGAGGGCCAGGGGGGGGTCGCAGCAGAACAATAAAAACAGGGGTAATAAAAACAAATAAACACAAATACAAAAATTGGATGAGTTAAAACAGAAGCGCGAGCCACAGCACAGCGCTGATCGAGTAAAACTCTGCAAACGCGGTGGTCACCTTCTCCAGGCTGACCCCGAGTCAAGGCTTACCTTAAGTAGGCGAGTGGCGGAGAAAAGCGCTAGCGCGCTAACCCCCAGACAAAGTAAGGGAACAGCCTTCCCAAGATGGCGGCGTCACGTCGTAGTCACGTGACCCAGGAGCCCCGGAGCCCGGACCCGCAAAATAGCGGTGCTTGAATTTGTATTATATGCGGTGAGGGCCAGGGGGGGTCGCAGCAGAACAATAAAAACAGGGGTAATAAAAACAAATAAACACAAATACAAAAATTGGATGAGTTAAAACAGAAGCGCGAGCCACAGCACAGCGCTGATCGAGTAAAACTCTGCAAACGCGGTGGTCACCTTCTCCAGGCTGACCCCGAGTCAAGGCTCACCTTAAGTAGGCGAGTGGCGGAGAAAAGCGCTAGCGCGCTAACCCCCAGACAAAGTAAGGGAACAGCCTTCCCAAGATGGCGGCGTCACGTCGTAGTCACGTGACCCAGGAGCCCCGGAGCCCGGACCCGCAAAATAGCGGTGCTTGAATTTGTATTATATGCGATGAGGGCCAGGGGGGGGTCGCAGCAGAACAATAAAAACAGGGGTAATAAAAACAAATAAACACAAATACAAAAATTGGATGAGTTAAAACAGAAGCGCGAGCCACAGCACAGCGCTGATCGAGTAAAACTCTGCAAACGCGGTGGTCACCTTCTCCAGCAATCCTTCTTCATAACAATGGAGGTACAGAGCTGTGTACTTGTGTTCTCTGCTCCTGTTCTGGGGCTGGGGTCTCTGGCTGGCAGCTTCCTTACTAACCCAGGAAGAGACTTGGGGATCTAGAACCTTTGCATGATTGGCTGTTTGACTTTGTCCTTGAGGAGAAGGAAGCCAAAATTCTGTAAAAAGAAGTATTGGTGGATTGAAAGAAAGTTATCCAGAAGAGGGGAATCCCATCCCAGCAACCTGAAACTGAGGAACCTATTAAAATTGTATAAGGAAAGTAACCTTCAAAAACACTGTGCGACAGAGGGAAAGGATCTGCTTTATATCGACTATGGCAAGGGCTTCTCAGTACCTGTTCCCTTCAGCATTTGGCCTTGGTTAACAGTACCAGATCTCAAGCTTGCTCCTTCTGTCTTCCAGTCCTGGGAGTGGGTGCAGGGTTATTAGTGTAGTCTAATCATTGATTAACATATTGAAAATGTCCAAGAACATGTAGCAGTTGAAGATATCAGCACTTTACGGAGCCTCAGCTTGGTTGATCGAGGACTCTAAGATATGATGTGTGGCCTTGGGGAAAAGGAATGCTTGAAAATGCTTGACAGTGCTAAGCAGGTACTATGATCTGGGCCGACTGAAGAACTAAGAAGGAGTGCATTCCAGATTTCCTTTTGGCGCCATAGGACTTGCAGTCTTGAAGCACTATTCATTACAAGACTTTGGCCCTGTTTCACCATCTGGCATAGTTATCTTGGTGTGAGGGCACCAGTGACTATCTGAAGTCCCTCCTCTGTGTACTCCCACCTCGCGCTTTCCCTGACTGACAGTCTGCCTGTCCTGTGGTGTAACAAAATTTGAGGGGGCCCCACATGATAGATATGCTGATGGAGTGCCCACCACATGTCTCCACATAAATCCAGTATATATATATATATATATATATATATATATATATATATATATATATATATATGAGGGAAATTGTCGCATAGACCTGCAAACAGCAAGCCAAACAAGCAGTTCGAATATTCAGCAACAAGGAGCCGACCCAAAAGGTGCTGGTGAAAGGTGTCTTTATTTCGTAAAAGCCAGCGCTGCCGCCATGACGCGTTTCGCCTCCAGGGAGGCTTGATCACATGACAAACTACGTGCATCAAACCCGGCCATTTAAAGTGACAATGCAGTACCTCGTGGAATAAAAATGGAAAAAATACATCTTCCAAACAGTACAAGACTTTTGCGGCTAAAATATATATCCAGCGGAAAAAGAAAGAATGAAGCTCAAGTGAGCCAACTTGATTCAAGATGAAGCACTAAACATATTTACAATCAATAAAATATTGCAAATTGCTCAAATATACGATAGAAATATGTAATAAATGCAAAACTTGATCAATATACAATACACAGCTGAGTACATGATAAGCTAATTCATCTATGTACAATGGTGTAGAAAAAACATTCAAAAAGTTATTTCCGCCATGGATAACAAAATAAAGTATTTACAAATAGTGCAAATAGTATCTATAAAAATAGCAGCAAAAGTAATGACACGAGTAACATTTGTTTAAAAATCAAACCCAAGTGGGCAAGTCACTATAATAGTCGCAGGCATTAAAGTGCAAATATAAAGTGCAAACAGTGCAAAGAAATAATAGATGGTGATTCCAAAGTTAAAATTCAACAGTCAAATACTGGATTAAAAAAGAGAGAGAGAACATTTCATCATATGTACAAACTGAAGCAGGTTGGAACTAACTGGCAAGGAGCGCTTTCTTGATGATATTCAATCAGGACTTAAAAAACGGGGAAGTCGGAACCAAAAAATTAGCTCAAATATCCGGACAGGCATGATCAGGCAAAAAGAGAAAGAAAATGTTTAGATTGAAAAACATATGTGAACAAAGGGGGACTAAAGACAAGTATACAAGTCCTCCCTATCGTTGAGGCCATTGGGATTCTTAGTATTCAGTTCCAGGATATACCTGGTCTCAAGGAGACGGAGCTTAGCCTCACGATCCCCACCCCTCCTCGACGCCTCAACACAATCAATCAAAAAATACAGGAGTGAATCTGGTACCCCTAAATGTTTGTCCTGAAAATGTCTGGCAACCGGATAGGTTTGATCATGACCAGAAATCGCCCGTATGTGTTGGAGTATTCTCTTGTGGGCGGGCAGCTTAGTGCTGCCCACATATTGGAGCCCACAAGGACACTCCAACACATAGACGGCGTATTCTGTTTTGCATGTGAGCCACTTAGTAATGGCAGTGGGATGTTCAAAAAAAGGACTTTTGTAATGCGTCCGGTTACTGCCAAAACGACAGGCCTTGCACTGAGGGCAGATCTTAAAGCCCTTCTTCAGGGCTGACCAGGTGGCTGAAACTTTAGGTTCCAAGGTGTTGCTTACCAAGGCTTTGGACATTGAGGGGGATCTTCTGAAAGTCAAGGTTGGTATGGGCTCCACCAAGTGCCCGATCACAGGGTCACTGAGAACCAAATTCCAATTTCTGTTGATAATTTTTCGAAGAGCCCCATGTTGTCTATTGTATGTTAGAATAGCCCTGGGAGTACATCTTTGGACATCCTCAGTCACATCATTAGTCAATTGAGCACTTCTGGTTCTTGGTATCAATGCCTCCTGCCTACTCATAGAGTTGGAACGTGAGATTGCTTTGGCCAAAATCTCTGCAGAATAGCCCCTAGCCAGGAAGCGTAGTCTGCAAGCTTCCTGCGCGGCCGCGCATTCGGCGTCAGTACTACAAATTCTCTTAATTCGCAGCATTTCCCCAAAGGGAATACTGCGAATTAAATGTGCTGGATGTTGGCTAAGGGAGTGTAGGATGGTATTACCCGCACTAGGCTTCCTATAGAGTCTGGTATTTAGTTTGGTGCCCTCTGCCACAACCTCAACATCCAAAAAACAAATCGATATAGTACTGAAGTTTGCTGTAAAATTGAGATTAATGGTGTTCAAATTAATCAAATCGACAAACTTTCTGGCCTCATTCACATCACCCCTCCAAATCAAAAAAACATCGTCAATGTAACGCAGGTATAACATAATGTTAGCAATAAAAATGTCATGGTGTTGCCCGACTAGGACCTGTTCCTCCCATAGCCCAACGTGCAAGCACGCGTAGCTAGGTGAGAAACAGGCCCCCATCGCCACACCCCTGACTTGATGGTAAATTGCGCCATTGAAAATGAAATAGTTTTGTTCCAGACATATTCTGGTCATCTCAACCAACATTTTGTTGTGAGCTGTAGGGAGGGGTAAATCTCTGTTCAAATAGTGGGCCAAGGCCTTGAGTCCATCCTCATGTTTAATTGAGGTGTAAAGAGATGAAACGTCCATCGTTACAAGAACCATATTTTCTTCCCATATAAAGTTTTCAATTTTGGCTAAAAAATCGAATGAGTCTTTAACATATGAAGGGAGACTTTTGACATGGTTTTGTAAAAAAAAGTCAATATATTTGGACACATTTTCCAGGGAACTGTCGATGGCCGAAATAATCGGACGGCCAGGTGGTACTTGATTGTCCTTATGGATTTTGGGAAGTAAGTACCAAGAAGGGATGACAGGATAATCCTTCTTGAGGTACTTGAATTCCTCATGCGTGAGCAGGCCCGCACTTCTCCATGCCTGTAATTTCTGATGTTGTGTGGTCCACGCATTTTTGACAATCTGTAGATTACTCTTTCGATAACAGGAGATATCATTTAATTGTGAATCCGCTTCTTGTATGTATAAATCCCTAGGCCACAAAACCACATTGCCGCCTTTATCGGCCTGTTTAACGATAACATTGTGGTTTTGTTGGAGTTTCACGATTAGTTGTTTGTAGCATTGGTTCTGCTTGGAAATGTGAAACTTACGTTTGTTGGTGGCAGTATAGAGATTTTTAATATCGCGGACCACACTCTCCTGGAAAGTATCAAGATTGTAGCAACTCCTCTGCCATCCGGCGTTTTGCAGTTTCACAAACAAACAGGAGCACGGACCACCATTAAGTGCGCAGAATCTTTTATTTAGATTGTGCTCAGTCGGCCATGCTTTTTTCTTTTGTAATCACACCCATTTAAAGTGACAGTGCACACAATGTGTTTTACAAGCTTACATAAGAGGAATTTATACAATTTGTTCTCAATTTTTTTCCCACCCGAGTGTTTTTTCTTCAAAACATCATATATATATATATATATGTTATATGTTATGTTATGTTATATAGGGATTTGTAGCGCGCACTCCTACTCAGGAGTATCCTGGCGCGGAGTGAGGTCAGTGACAGAAGGACAGAGAGTTTACATAGATTGCTTGAACAGATCTGTTTTGAGGAGTTTTTTGAAGGTGGCTAATTCCTTAGTGTGTCGAAGAAAATCAGGCAGAGCATTCCACATGGTGGTGGCCTTTACCACAAAAGATTGTCCCCCAAGTCGGGCTCGACGAAACCTGGGGATGACCAGCCGTCTTTGGGAGGCAGAGCGGAGAGAGCGACTGGGAAAGTAGAACGCAAACCTAGAGCTCATATAAGATGGGCATGGACCGTGGAGAGCTTTGTGAGTCAAGGTCAGGGTTTTAAAGCGCACTCGCTGCACCACCGGAAGCCAGTGCAAGTTATTGAGCTGCTTGCGAGCACTCATTCTCCTAGAGATGTTAAAAAGGAGCCTGACAGCTGCATTCTGGATAACCTGCAACTTCCCCAGAAGGTAACCAGGGATGCCGATGTATAGGGCATTAGCATAATCCAGGCGTGACAGAATAAGTGCCCTGGATATATAAATATATTTTTATTTTTTATTTTTTGGGGGGGTGAATTATAGTCTAGAAATGGGATTGACCAATGTGAAACCAGCAGATCTAACTTCTATTTATTATATTTGTATTTTGTTTTCAAGTACACAAAACAAAAAAGTTAATATTTTACTGAAAAACGATAAAGAAAAGTCTCATTTCAAACCCATTACATCTTTAACCACAACATACCACATGAATATAAGTGAATTCATTACCTAACATTGAACCTAAAAACCAAAACATTTGAATTTCCTGTCACTGCGATTCCTGAAGTCAGAGGGTTTGCAACCACAAATTGGCTCTTTAATATGCACTAAAACCATTTTGCCATACAGTAAAGACTTTCAGAAATAATTCTCTTACAGCCACCTGGCATTATCATCATCTGTTGAATAAAAATCATGTGAATGTTCCTCTTCCTCACAGGCCCATATACAATGCTGTGGTACCACGGACTCCCTTGTTATAGATAGGAGAAGGATTTTCATTTGGAAACTAAAATTGCAGTGCTGATGAGCATTCCTGTTATTCCAGTTTGAAAACAAAAACATACTTTTAGGAAACAATGAAGGAAAAGGTTTTCATGCTGTATGTGTGTACAAGGAATCTTTTATTAGACCCTACACAATGACCTTGCATTTTTTCATTTCAGCTGTGAGTAGTTGATGCCTTGCATTCTAGTACTTGTAATACTTTCTATAATGGGAAAGGCAAAATAAGAACCATATTGCAAAAAAATACATCTGACAAGAAAGAGGTTGAGATCTCTGCTTTACAATACTCAACTTAAAATGTCTATTTAAATATTGAATTCACTGATTCTTATTATGTAACACAACGGCAAGCTGCTTTGTACACTACTTTGATTTTAAGAAAATACACAAAGCTCTTGGAAATATTTAAGTAAAGCTGTTTACTTTCTTTTTTCAGTGTTGTGCTTTTATTGGTATATATTTGTCAATTCTTTTTAAAATATATGTACTGTGTGTGCTTTTAACTTTTGCCTGACGCCTTATTCAAAGCATGCCAGAGGGAAACAAGAACTCTGTGGTTCTATCCAGATCCTTTAATAGAAACATTTGGAAATCACTTGCAATGACTAGCATTTAAAGCCCTGGCTGGTATTTGTTCTCTTATCAATGCATACCTCTAACACTTAATGTAAGAAAAAACACTGTAAAGTGTGTTTTCGTCTGCCCTAATGGTCCCCGACTGATTGATATCTTAAGTAAACAAAGACAGAAAGGCAATATTTAAATGAATACAGATTATTTCATATACAGTTCTCCTTAAGAATCATGTGCAAGTCTTTGCAGAATATTAAAACATGAAGAGAGAGAGCTGACATTTTTCTCTGGGAAAGGTAGCAGCCCCACCTCTCTCCAGTCATTTATGTGCTGCCTCTTCCCCTCTAAGAGGAGCACTTCTGTGTTGAGTATGCTCTCCTTCAGGGGCCCCCACATAGGATCTGACAGAATATGCTGTGGGAGCCCCCCTACAAGTAGAGGAGACTGAGGGCTCCCCTGTGCAGAACGAGCTGTGGGGGTATCCATTACACCCCTGTGCTTACTCATAATTGAGCAGGCAAGCAGAGGATGGTGGAGACAGAGTACTCCGTCACATTTGTGATGGAGTACCCTGTCCATTAAACTTTAAACTAGGATGTTAATTTCCAAGCCTTCTTAAGTAAGACTTGGACTGCTTTGACTTAAGACCAACAGCTATATGGGTATTTACCTAACTTCGGTGTTTGTGTTCAATAGTGAGACAGCCCCAGGACAGAGGTAAAAGTCTTTAGTAGTTTCCTCTAAAGCCAAGCCCTGCCTCCTCACCCCCCCCCCCAAAATAAAACTTTCACCGCTTTTCTTTATCCCCAGTCTGGTGATGTAATGTCTCTTGATGTGGCACTATCTGCCTGAAGTGGTTCGTTTCTCAGCCAGCTATGTAGACATATCATTTCAGCAATGGCTATTGGCTTTGCAATGTGTTTTCGTCATGCCGCACACCAGCGAGACTGTTGTTCAGCATAGTCAAAAGTTAGTGTCACAGAGGAGAATGGCATAGAGTGGATTGGAGTAGAGTGAAGTAGAGTATCATAGGGTGATGTAGAGTGCTGTTGAGTGATGTAGGGTGTCATAGATTATTGTACAGTGGAATGGCATAGGGTCATAGAGTGGAGTGACTTAGAGTGGAATAAAGTGATGTAGAGTGGAGTGGCATACAATGGAGTAGAGTGTTTTACAGTGGAGTGGCATAGTGTCATAGAGTTGAATGGCATAGAGTGGAGTACAGTAAAGTAGTGTGTAATAGAGTAGAGTGGACTAAAGTGGCTCACAGAGAGTTGTGTAGAGTGGAGTAGAGTGGCATAGAGTGGAGTGGAGTGTTATAGAGTAGAGTGGCATAGAGTGGCAGAGTGGTGTAGAGTGGAGAGGTATAGTTTGTCAGTTGTGGAGTGGTATAGAGTGAAGAGCATAGAGTGGAGTACAGTGGAGTGTTGTGGAGTGGTATAGAGTGTTGTGGAGTGGAGTGTCATGTAGTCGCTTAGAGTGGAGTGGCATAGAGTTTTATGGAGTTAGAAGAGTATCACAGAGTGGAGTAGAATGGAAGGGCATAGAATAAAGGGGTGCAGAGTGGAGTAGAGTGTTGTAGAATAGAGTGGTGTAGAGTGGAGCAGAGTGGTATAGAGGTGAGTGGCTCAGAGTGTTGTAGAGTTGAGGAGCATAGAGTGGAGTAAAGACTGTAGAGTAGAGCGGAGTGGAGTAGAGTGGAGCAGTGTGGAGAAGCATATGGTGGAGTGGCATTAAGGGAGTTGCATAGAGTGGAGTAGAGTGGACTAGATTATCATAGAGTGGAGTGGCACATAGTAGAGTAGAGTGTCATAGAGTGGGGTGTCAACAAGTGGAGTGTCGTAGAGTGGAGTGTTGTGGGGCGTCATAGAGTGGAATGTTGTGGAGTAGAGTGGAATGTTGTGGAGTAGAGTGGAGTAGTGTTGGAGAGAGGAGCAGCTTAGAATTGTGTAGAGTGGAGTAGTGTGTTGCAGAATAGAGGTGACTAATGTGTTTTGGGGTGGCATACTGTTGTATTGCATTTTAGGACCCTACTGGAATTTTCACGATTCATGCCCTTTTATAGGTATAAATCACCATATCCTTATTTAGGCATAGAAATCATAACCATTTTTAGACATAGCTCATGCAGTCCAAATATGGCAGGGCTACTTCCACTAGTTCCGAAAATCCACAACGATTTCTTGGAAAACTCGGCTTCAGCAGCTAGGGACTTCCCCTTGCTCGAATACTGACTTGTCCAAGAACTCATGAAGTTTTCAAAGAACTGAGACTCTTTGATGACGTTATTATGTCCACCTTTACGTCAAACTCGGCACCTTCAAGGTATAAATATGCCTACACTTGCCATAGCAAGCACACGGTGGTTTGGAGCAGTTCGACTATCTACTTGCCCGACGCATCCTGCTACAGCAACTGCCGGAGGAAGCCTACCCTCCAGCAGACGCACTGAGAGAGACGCTGTCTTTTCTCTGGCCGAGAAATCCAGCTCCAGTGTTTCCAAGCTTCCCTTGCGGGTTGTTGGGAAATCGAGTCCTGAGCCTGACCTTCTTCATTCTAAACCAAGGTACAGAGCTGATTAGACCCTTAGAGAAATCTTGGATCGATTCTTGGCAAAGAATATTAAATTTATGCTACACCTCATTTACTTCTTCCCTCGTACTAGACTTGGGTTAGGTACATCGGGGTAGGCGTATTTTGGAAGCACCAGTTGAGTACTTTTTAGCCTCTGTTATTTATACATGTATTTATCTATGGTCTAGGAGCCATACAATGCTTTTACAGTATTATTTTATCCTACTCTTTTTACTGTGCGCATTATACATTGCAACCAGTATTACGATTGTAGCAGTTCATTTCTTCTGCTTGAGAAAGAAGACTGTTCAATAAATACTTTTATTGAAAATGCCTGTCTATCTATTTCTCTGCACCTCTGGTGAAACGAAGCATGCACGAATGACTGAGTAAAATATCTATCTATTGTTTCCACGACTCTGAAGATCAGTTTTATCTTGGGGAAACAAAGTTGTCATGTTTATGAGGTTGTCAGAAACTAAATCCCTTCTTGCGAACTCGAGAAAGTTTCTAGTGACCTCTGAGCTAGCTGGCACTCACAATTAAGTCTAATATACTCGATAGAGACCTAGTAGACATAAGTCCTACGTCACATCTATAGGATATATTATTCCAATGCGCAGAGCCTATTGGGAATATAGGAACTACACTACAATACAGGGAGTTGTATAGGGTGGAGTAGAGTGTCATGGAGTGTCATAGAGTGTGGGATGGTGGAGCGGCATAGAGTGGACTATAGTGTCATAGAGAGGAGAGGCGTAGAGTGTCATAGAGTGGAGTAGAGTAGAATGGTGTAGAGGGGAAGTGTGTAGAGTGGAGTATCATAGAGTGGAGTGCCGTAAAGTGGAATGGAGTGGGTAGATTGGAGTGGCCTAGTGTAGAGTGGAGTAAAGTGTCATAGAGTAAAATGGGGTAGAATGTTGTAGAGTAAAGTGGCATCGAGTGGAGTACAGGACTGTGTCATAGAGTGTTGTGGTGTAGAGTGGAGGGGCGTAGTGTGGAGTAGAGTGGAGTTAAAGTAAAGTGGAGTGGTGTACAGTGTAATGGCATAGAGTGGAGTATGTATGATGTGGTAGTGCATTGCCATCACAGGCAACCCATTTTCAATTGAAATGACCATTATGTTTGCAAAGACATACAGTTTTACTGATAAAACTATACAGCACACAAACAATAATGAGTGGAAATGGCATCACCTAGTGTATTGATTTGTTTTGATCATATTAAAATATTTGTATCCACACTTCATAATTACATAAAAATGTGCTTCATTTGTGCTTTCCCAAATCTGATATATTCTGAAATATCTGTACAGCTCATTTGCAGACATTTAAATTTCGTTGTGGTATAGAAAAAGGGCTTTCTTTTCACCACCTAAGTAGCCAGCAAGAATGTCACATAAATCCTCTCACTTTGAAGTCAGCGAAGGAAAAGTAAACACCAAGCTCTCTCGGAAAACAAAGCCTGACACTTAACCTCTGTCTTTGAATGCACAGCAAATGGGAAGCGATAAGAACAAAATGTTAATGCCTGTTTACAGAAAATAAGCATTCGTAGAAGAATACATGAAACGGTGGTAAATAGCTATGCTCCATGGGAGGGACGGACTCAACCTGATCAGCCTAAAACAAATAAAGCCAGTAAATAGAAAGCAAGCAACTGTGAGTTACAAAACACAAAGCCAATATTAATCAATGGGTAGAATTCTTTCCCAAGGAAGCTTTCAGGATGTTCTTAGGAAATCTTTAGCAAACCAGACAACTGTGCTATCTAGTTGACTTCATTGTCAAAGACTGGTTCTTCTAGCATCGTGGGTAGGCCCACAATCTTAAAGAATAAGCAACCTGAAACGGAGGGATCTGTTCAAAGAGAATCAAGAACCAAATAATTTATTTACCTGGACAAGAGCAATAGTATTAAAATGATATAGAGAGAGACACAAAAACAAACCACTTTACCCATAGTCTAGTGACAGTGCAAGATAAAGGCCCATATTTATTCAGATTTCTTCAAATTCATTCTGCGCTTTATGGAAATCTTAAGTACTGCATTGCACCAAGGGTAAAAGAATTGTGCCTTATTCACAAAGAGGCAAGCACTCACCAATGTCATCAGTTGTGTTCAAGAAGTAAAAAAAATGTGTATGACACTAAGCTTTGCACTTCGGCACAAAGGTGAGCAAGTAGTATCTTGTGTGAGATTTGTACTCGATAGACCCTCTTAAGTGCAAAATTCTTCTTGAGGGCAACTGCCTATCAGTAAATTTAATATGTTTATTTTTTTCTAGAACCTAAATATATTAGACATAGAGAAATCCAACAATTTTCCTTTTCCTCCTAGCTTGTGTAATGTCTGCTTTCATTTGGTGTTCTTGGAAAGCAGGGTGAAGTTATTTTGGGCATTGCTTTGCATGACATTCTTGAGATGTTTGATCTGCTCACAGCCACATACAACCTATTTGGTTACATTAACAGGGGTCTTGCTGCAATCATTTCTAGTTTTATGTGCAAAAAAACTTCGAGCGGAAAAGATTACCGACACTGCCGATTTGCCAGAAAACATAGTAAATCTTGTCCTAAGCCTCCGTGTCTGCCCTGGTTTACCTATTTTCTCAAGGAAAATTATTTAATTTGTCAAATGAATCCATGGATGGACTGTCGGACACGTCACTAATGACACCTAATTCTGTACCACTCCTGCTAAGATTCAATCCTGAGAACCTGCCTTTTGCAGTAAATAAAGTAGTCCATTGACGTTCATTTTCTACCACTAATTATGTAATCTCATAGCCTCCATAATTTATTTCAGTTTCCGAATTTCATAACCCAGTGCTATGACATAGCAACAGTTGATAACAAAACTGGTTACCCACTTATGTCATGAAATAAAGGCGTTCTAGGCCAGGCAGACTGACAGCCCAGCATGAGAGCCTGTCAGAGCAGCGCTGCTTGTTTGCTTTGACTGAAAGCAGAAAGTGCAGCTGCAGGATGGGGAAGGAAGGCAGGGAAGGTGGTGGGGTTGGCCAAGGATGGCAGCTAAGTTTTTGTTTTATTTTTTTTAACCTTTGGGACAGGGATACATAACAGAGGCCCTGCTATGTATGGCTCCCCATTACCCCTCTGCCACTGCACAGCAGTTGAAAGTATTTTGGAGGCCATACATAACATAAAATTATAGGTGAGTAACAGTGAATAACGGTGTGTTATCCACCTCTGGGTTCTGAGTGACATCATAGACAACTCAAGCTTTGCTCTCGTTGTCTATTTGATGTCACTCAGACTCCCTGGATGAAAAAGGTAACTCATTGTTAGCCATCTACAATTCTATATGTGGATCCCGGCACCTTTATCCTTGCCCGAGGCCTTAACCCAGAACACAATCTAATTCACCAGAGCAATAATAGAACAGCATGTATGCAGGTAAAATTACTCCAACTCTATAGTGCATAATATTTGCGCCCCTCCACATTGTTTTTTTATACTACACTGATTTTATAGCAATACAACTTAGAGTGAATAAATAATAGCCGTGGCCAGCAACAAATGATTCACCTCTGAGTGAGGCCTGTAAAGGAGGAGGATGTGGCACAACGGCCAGAGCTGTCTACTTTGAAACTGGGGAACCAGGTTCGAGTCTGGCGCCCGCTCTACATTACGTGATTCTGGGCAAATCATTTAATCTCCGCCTGATGAAATAAAATGAATGTGTCCTTATGAAATTAAACTGATGCTCATGTAAATACCTTCGGGTCGAGTTCGCCCTCTATAAAAATTTAAAAAAAGAAAGAAACAATCTGCCAAGCATTTTGAACTACATTAAAAAACACATTCTGTGACCAGAAATCTGCAGGATTCTTACAGTGCTTCTCAGACAGGTTTACCGTGGCATCCTGCTGTCGGAGCAGGAGCAATGTTGAGGTGCTGGCCCCTGATCCAGGCCGTCCTTCAGTCACTAAATCTCCTTTTGGACAAACATTTACTCGCAGTGATCAGTGATGTTTATGCGCAGCTCAGGGAGAGGCTGCCACACTGCAGCGCAGCTGTTTGGGAAATGTCCAAAAGGCCTCCAGTCATGTTTTTTCTCACACCGTGGGAGCAAATTGGCGCAGCACATTCCGTAATCCAGATGGGTAATGGGAATAGGAGGCCCCATGACGTGCTGAGTGATTTCGCAGTTCTGCTCCAGTTGTTACTGATGTCATCGTCATGGCGATGCTCCAAAGATTCCGACATCCAGCTGCAGTGTTCTCTAACATTTTCTAGGCCTCTCGCGGGAACAACTGGTATGTTACATAGTGTATCTCTGCAGCAACAGAATCCCTGCCTTTTCTCAGTGTTTTGCCTTTGTCCCAGTCAAGGTTCATATTTTCAGTGAAAAGGAGGACATTTTAGAGCCTGTGGGAGGGGAAACAAAACCAAAATATTCTGATATTTCCATCCCTTCCTTTCAAGGTCATGGGCAAGAGGTCAGTCAGCTCAGTAATATCTTGTGAGTTTCTGCGACTATTTATAGAACCGGGTGTCCTCCCACTCCATCGGCCAAATCATGAACGGTGGAGGACAACTGTCTCAAAAAACACAAAGCTCTAACGGAGGGAAGAAGCGTACTGCAACATTATCTTTAAAGCACGCAGTGCTCGAGTCGGGGTAACACGCGGGCAGACGGCGTCCCCCCACTTATTTATCCCCCCCTGCCAAACAGCTGCACTTCACTCTTTGGCCTCTCTGGGACGAGGAGCTCGGAGCTCACAGCACGCTGCTCACGCGCAGACTTCTCAGATGCAATCACATCTAAGGGGTGAGTGAGGGGAGGCAATGAGCCCGATGGTGCAAGCCACCTTTCGTGACGTCACTTTCGGTGACAGCGTCCCCCCACTTCTTTTTTTAGGACTTGTGCCCTGAAAGCACGCATCCCATTTCTTTAGAATGGGCACAGTTATTATACAGATCCACGCACTAAACAACTCGGGCGGAAGCACCAGTAGACTCCCAATCCCAGACCCTACCTCTGTCCCCTGTAGGGTCAGTAGCAGACGTCCCATGACAGGGCCCACCTGCCTAAATCCAATGTCCTGCTAAAGTCATATCGGGAGCTCTCCTCTTCTACACTAGGGTAACCTGCCATGAGGGCTCCAACCCCCACCCCCCCCACATATGTACCATCACACCTACGTACATTTACACCGTTAAAAGGCAACGGTACTGTCCGCACAATTGATATCTTTGACACACAGTTCGATAGCTCCCTAACGTCTCCCCCTTGTTTCACCCCCATAGTTGGCAGTTCGCTGTTTCACATCGGCAGCTACGACTCCGGTGACAGTTAGACGGGAACACATTCAGACAAGTTTAGACAAGATAACACTGGGAAAGAAAACACGAGAGTGGAATATTTATGCCTGCTTAGCGGAAGCAAGCCCAGCCAGAGTATAAGAAACTACCCCTGAAAAGCACAAACCAGTAGGAGGGTTCCTCCCAGAAACTTTTTCTAACGTCTAGTTTTTAGAATGGCTGTGATGCAGTAAAAATGTGTACTTATTTATAATGTTTTATATAGCGCGAACATGACCCACGGGGGTATCGCTATTCCTTACATTTATTCCGCTCCCAATTGCAATTATTGTATTGTATTGTAATTGCATTTATATAGCGCTTACTACCCCTGACGAGGCGTCGAAGCGCTTTTTCGGCGAGTAGCACGCTACTCCGGGACCCATAGAGGATTAGTGTCAATGCATTATAATGATGTAAGATGTCAATATGTAATAAGTAATGTAAAAATCCTAATAAACAAATAAAATAAAAAAATCTTTAAAGCACGTCTGTTTGACTAACTTACTTACATGATTTCTTCCTTAAAAACCAATTACTGATTAGGAAAAAAGAAAAAAAAAGGTTACTGTCGATGCCTGAACAACATTGGCAAAACAAGAAATGTCCCAGACCAATGATGTATATGTGCACACTTATGCGACATGATGCAAGAGGGGTCTCAGCGTGATGATGTATAAATACTCATATATCACAGTGCATAGGAGGTAGGTAAAGCCAACAAATTAACAGGGAGAGCCAAGCCCCAGCTGAGCCAAGGGTCAAGCTTGGCTCTAAGGACCAGTAGTGAACGATTAGAGCCATGAAAATGTTTTGCTATGTAATTTGTGTAATAAACATTATGTAACGCTATAATAAAGTCTCTTCAAAATGGGGAAAGTGCATTTCTCAAACAATGTCAGTGCATTCAGAAACATTCATTAAAAATGATAATGTGTAGGTCAAGACTACCAGACAGCTAAAAAAAAGAACTATGGTGAGATTACCAAACACTTACCAGGGTTTCCAATTGGTGAGTTTTATTGTAACTCTTATTTGACTTTCTTCTTAGTGATGAATTTCCTTGTCCCAACTTGTCCCTCTTGTGTTTGTCCCTTCCCTTGAGAATAGCCTAATTATCATCTCTCTGATTGGCTACTTTCCATGCTTGCATTGCTTACTTTTAGGGAACTTTTCATTTTGTTTTTTTGTTAAGCACTCTGTAGGAAGCTGACTCTTTATATAGTATACAAAAAAGAGGCATGCTGTGTAAAGAGTCCAGGTATCCCTTATAAGTGGACAGAGGCTTGCTTTAACAATTCCAAGGTACTCTTTTGTGGTACTGTGGCAGAGCAGCCTTAGGCTTATCGGAGTGGAGTGTTAGGCATTTGTTGCATAAACAAAGTCAATAAATTATATACACACTCAAGAAGGAGATCCACACCAATTTAGAAAAATAACACATATATTAATATGAATTCTAACACCTAGAACTTCGGAATTGTGTTGCGCCGCGGGCCATAGTTCAGCCGGCGGCGCTGCCCGCTTCATCACTGCGGGCCGCGGTGCAGCCTGCAATGGCCCAGCGGCTCCTCCTTCTTCTCGGGCAGCCGCTGTTCCAGCATCGTTGTTACATTCCCCTACGCTTATGTCTAGTCGGGCATGCCGTAACACCATGTGTCGGCCCGTTAATGCTCTTTAACCCCTTGTGTGCTGTTGACGAGCTCATGACGGTTGAGCTGCCCTCATGACGAGCTGAGCTCGTCACAGCTGTTGCAACGTTCGCACGCAGGGATAATTTCCCCGCTGTGCTGAATGTTCTAAAAACGGGTGTGGTGTGACGAGCTCAGGTCATCACGAGAGCAGCTCCGCTGTGCCTCATGACGAACCAAGCTCGTCAACAGCACAGCGGCACCGCGCGCGGCCGCTCTCCCCCCACACAGCGGGGGAAAACACCCCGCAGCCAAGGGGTTAATACATAGTAGGAACACGGCAGCTCCAGTCTTGGAGCTGCGGCTTCCAGTACTTCTATGGGGCATATTTTCACTCACCTTTTGTTTTGCACATTTCACTGCAGCTTCCAGTATTTTCTCCTGGTGACATCTTGTTATTCATCTTCCCATGAGTCCTCAGTCCTGCTTCCCAGAGGGCCATGGGAAGGTTTTTTGTTTTACCCTTTCCAAGATGGCGACCTTTCCTATTCCTTATGTTTCTTTTTCCCTATCCAAGATGGCAACTGCTTATTTCCTGTTACATCACTTTCGGCCAATGGGCATTTAAGGGGCTGAATACTTAATTTCCTTGTGTTGCAACACTCCTTGCTCCTGCTGGTGTCTCCTTGCTCTTGTTGGTGAATTCTTGCTTCCTCTTGGCGTACTTTTGCTTCCGATTGACGCTTCGTGTTCCAGTTTGGATTCCTTGAAGCCTTCTATTCCAGATTGGCATTCTTGCCTTCAATTCTCCTCACCTTTGCTCTTATTTGTGGGTTTTCCTTCCTTTGCATTCCTGGAGAATTCGCCCTGAACAAAGGTTTTTCCCCACAGGGTTTTTCCTCTTGGGACTCCTTGTGGAAAGCAGTGCACAGTCTGCTCTGGCTTTTCATTGTCGGCAGCACTGTGGCTACCAGAAAGTGTTGTCCTTACATCTGACAAACCAGAACCCTCAAGAACTGTGAACCTCTGCAAAACACCAGAACTAGTAAGAACATTCATTAAAAGGCATGACAAATTGGGTATGTACTTTTCAAGTTATTAATTTTTCAGCTTTTTGCAATGTTAGCAAACAGTGCGTTTTTGCGCGGTAATACTTTCCGAGGGAAAGAAGAACTTTTACTGCATACAGTCAAGTCAATCAATCAATCAGTCAATCAATCAGGATTTATAAGGCGTGGCTATTAACCCAATAGGGTATCCAGGCACTTGCAGACCCTGGAGGCTTTTTCAAAGAGCCAGGTCTTGAGGGCAATTCGTAATTTCAGAAGTGAGATGGTGGTACATGGGGAGGCTTTTCCAGGTCTTTTCTGCGATGTGGGAGACTTGCAATAGGATTTTGAAGGTCTTCTTCAGGTCGTGAGGTATTAAGGGACCAAGGTCCCAAATTCCACCAGAAGTTCGGATTTACCTGCCCTGGTGTGTCTGGCAGCATCGGATTGGTAATGCAGGCACTCAGGCAATGCCCGAGAGGCTCATATCCGAATTCCAGCTGTGGGCTGCTTTTTTGAACAGCCTGGGGGGCCGATTTGGGTGTTCTTCCATGCCTCTAGCGGCCCAGTTTGTGCCTGAGTGACACTTCTGGAGGTAAATGGGTGTCCATTACCTCCCTTTTATCAACAGTAGAGGCGTCACACTCGCTGAGCTGGCCCATTAATGTAAGTATATTGAGCGGGCAGTGGGCCTGAGCAAAAGTGGCCTCACTTGTTTTCAGGTGTATTTCACCAGTGTAAACTAATCTGTGCATTTTTTTTAACCCCCCCTTTTAAGAAAAATTGGCCGAAGCAATATGCAAATGTGGGCCACCTTTTTTAGCATTCCCGGGCTGATTTTTAATCCCAATCCAACCCTGGTGTCTGGGTGCAGAGGTACTAGACAGACTGGTAGCCTTGCACGCTATACCATTGGCAGGGGGCACCTAGAAATAGGCTGCATAGGGGGATGTGGGGACAAATCCGGAGTGCCCAGTGTGAGGCTCAGTTCATAAGGGACCTGGGAGCAAGGTGGAGCAGACAGAGTTTGTGGACCTGGGCCAGGAAGCTTGGGTGCAGAGGGTTTTGGTCGACTGGCCCTTGTGCGTCGTAGGCATTCACGGGTCGTGGTCTGCTCCCACAAAGGGCCAAAACAGGACAGCTGGGCCGCTTTCGGTGCTGGCCTCTGCAGAGCTGATGTCCCTCATTGACTGGTCGGTCTTCAGATTGTTGGAGTCCGGATAGGACTCTAAACAAGTGTTGGTCACGACAAGGGGTCCGGTACCCCAGGTATTGTGCAGGGTGGCTCATTGGGGTCCTGGTGTCTCCATACTTAGCAAGGAGATAGATCTGACCTCTTTGAGTAAGCTGACCTCCTCCTGGGTGGCTACTAAACCAGTGGACCCAGTGGTCAGCAGCTTCTTGTAACCGGACGTCATGGTCGGTGTCTTCAGGATGTAGGGGAGTGGTTCCTCCACTTCAAGGGAGATGCCAGCTGTTTATGTAGTACTGGGAACCCTCCGAAGATTTTTGAGGATGCACAGCTGCAGGACATGTCAGATATTGGCAGTTGTTGATTCAGGAGCAGCAGGCAGAGTTTGCTGCCAAAAGTTCACAACACTTTTTAGTTCTTGCGTTGATTCACTCTTCAGTGTCCTTTTCTTCTTTAATCAGGTGACATCTAAAGTTCTGGTGTCAGGCAGCCACCTAAATACACAATTTAGGGGCCTTAGGGTAGTGTAGAGTAGTAGGCAATTGGCTATTGTCGCTTGGGGTCACTATGCCCCCGATTTGACTACTTCCTGTGGGAAGTGGGCATAACCCTGTCCCAGTGTTTCTAGCTCTGCCATCACCAAGATGACAATCAACAGAACAAATGCCAATACTGACCCTCTTTCAGTCACTCATTCCCCATAAAGATCACACACTCTAATTACTAAGATCCTTTACATTTATTCAGACCATCTATGTCAATTTTCAATTGGTTTTGTAAACCAATACTCATCAATTTGTTTCACATTTTCTCAAAATCAATAACCTTACATTACACAGAAAAAGACTCTATTTACAAGACACACAACACTGAACAAATAACAATTATGATAGACATTACTTTAAGAACAAAAACAATCAATATTTATTTTTCTCTTTGGTTTTGTACAAATAAATATTTAAATACAACAATACAGAAATTATGCTTGTAACGCTTGTAAAATACCATCCACAAAAAATTATCATTATAGACTTTTCCTTCTTTTACAAGGCTATGCCACCAAACAGTGACCCTACTGCGCTCCAAGATAAATTCATTCATATACCATTTCTGAATCTCTATAGTTTTGTTTCACTAGTGCTACAGTGGTATCTTTTACACAAAACACTTGTTTAGCTAAAGAAAAACTTTTGACGCAATTCAAACCCATCCTGCTGTCGTTAAGGGTTCTCCTCAGGACTCAGAACAAAAAAAACAATACATCACATTCTTTATTAGCACACATGCTGTTTTGCACACATTCCATCTCCCTTCATTCACACCACACTTAAGTACCTCTTTATTTCTCCAAAGGTACTACACCACTTCCTGTATGGCCTCTAAGGTACCCTCTGGGTGCCTTTATTAATAAATCCATCACTTGAATCAGTGTTGGTTTATTAATATGAGGTGTTGATACCAAACACCTTTGGTTTCAGTGAAGCCATCATGTAGCTGGGGAACAAGTACCAGTGCCCGGTACATATACTTAAGATGGATTCCCTATTCACTTGCAAAGTTTAAGAGTAGACTTAGATATCACAGGTGCATATCTGATTGTGCAGATATGTCCACATATGTAATTTAATGCACCCTGTCTTAGGGTTGTAAGGGCAGCTGTAGGGGTGACTTACATATATTGCATGAAGTGTCTGCAGGCATGGAACACAGGATGTGTGCCATGTCGTGTTTTCACTTTTGTCTACACCATTTAACGCTATCTGAAATGCAGTCTGTATGAGTGTAATGAGGGGCACCTTAGGGGACCCCCTTTAGTACCCATGCCTGAGGCACCATGGGTTCCATTTATTAGGGGCTTTCTAGGGTGATACAGGTATTGCCAATTGGGGATCAATTGTACAGTATTAAGGATAGAGATCTGGCACTTGGGACCTGGATAACAGGAACCCAGTGCACTTTTGCCAAAATTGCACCAGATACCAGGCAAAAAGTGGGTATGACAATGTCAAAAAGGGGCACTTTCCTACACACTCCATGGCAGCGCATGTGTTTTGCATCTTTCTCCCTCTTGCGTTTTTGTACCACACTCTGTGCTGCTTTATCTCACTTGTGTGCTTCTTCCTGACCCCTGCACTCCATGTTGCACTCATGTGTTTCTGCCCTCATCAGTGCTTACTTTGAACCTGTGATTTCCAGTTCTGGGCAACGGCCCTTAATTGTCAACACCGACGTATGTGACAGTCTGCCACAAGGTGGTGCTGTCTGAGTTGACCACAACAGCGGTCCATTAGTTATTCAATATACATTAAAATGACTGTTACCTGTCTCCAAGCCATTCTTATAGCTTTGCTGGACTGGAATAATTTGGAGTGTTATACTTGTAGGAGGGTGATGGTTATACATTGTGTTTTTAGTATAATTGGCAGCATAGCAGGGGCAATGTGTGGTGCAAGCTGCAGTGGCCTCCTGACGAGAGCCCTGGCACTTATTTTTTTACAAATTAAGGACTGGCCCTCATCCTTGGTGTTTATCCCCCATACTCCCTGTAGCTCTCTCGCTTATGTGCTTCTTTTGCCCACCCCCACCTGTCTTACTTTTTATATATTTCGGCAAAAAGCACTGACAAACCCAATAAGTCAATTTGGCAGGACCTACTAATGTTGTATTGCATTTTAGGACCCTAGTGTAATTTTCCAGATTCATGCCCTTATATAGGTATAAAACACCATGTCCTTATATAGGCATAGAAATCATAACCATATTTAGACACAGCTCATGCAGTTCAAATACGGCATGGCTACTTCCACTAGTTCCGAAAAGCCACAACGATTTCTTGGAAAACTCGGATTCAGCAGTTAGGGACTTCCCCTTGCTTGAATATTGATTTGTCCAAGAACTCATGGAGTTTTCAAAGAACTGAGACTCTTTGATGACGTTATTATGTCCACCTTTACGTCAAACTTGGCACCTTCAAGGTATAAATATGTCCACACTTGCCCAAGCAAACACACAGTGGTTTGGAGCAATTCGACTATCTACTTGCCCGACTCATCTCACTACAGCAAGTGCCAGAGGAATCCGACCCTCCAGCAGACGCACTGAGAGAGACGATGTATTTTTCTCCTGCCGAGAAATCCAGCTCCAGTGTTTCTAAGCTACCCTTGCAGGTTGTTGGGAAATCGAGTCCGGAGACTGACCTCCTTCATTCTAAACCAAGGTACGGAGCTGATTAGACCCTAAGAGAAATCTTGGATAGATTCTTGGAAAAAGAATACTAAACTTATGCTACACCACACTTACTTCTTCCCTTGTACTAGACTTAGGTTAGGTACACAGGGGTAGGCATATTTTAGAAGCACCAGTTGAGTACTTTTAGTCTTTATTTATTTATGTATGTATTTTATGGTTTAGAAACCATACCATGCTTTTAAAGTATTATTTTATAATACTCTTCTTGCTGTACGCATTATACTTTACAGCCAGTCTTACGATTGTAGCAGTTTATTTATTTTGCATGAGAAAGAAGACTGCTCAATAAATACTTTTATTGAAAACGCCCGTCTCTCTATTTCTCTGCACCTCTGATGAAACGAAGCATGCACGAATGACTGAGTAAAATATCTATCTATTGTTTCCATGACTCTGAAGATCAGTTTTATCATTGGAAACAAAGTTGTCATGTTTATGCGGTGGTAAGAAACTAATCCCTTCTTGTTCATTCGAGAAAGTTTCTAGTGACTGAGCTAGCTGGCACTCACAATTAAGCTTAATATATGCGATAGAGACCTAGTAGACATAAGTCCTACATCACATCTATAGATGTCAGATACCGACGGCGAGAACAGTGGATCCGCAGGAAATAATACCCGACCGGGTTTAGATGTTACAGGTCTCCAACAAGATGACCCGGATGCTATAATCATCCCATAAAATGTAAGGAAAACTATAGCTATAAAGCTTATAGAAAATGGCCTATCACCAAGAGGTGGTAGGGTTATATTTGTCATAGGGGCACACGAATATCCGCAGACAGAGGTATTCTATTCATGGATTATCTTTCCACAAGCAAATCCAACAACACATGTGTTCCACTTCTACAAGATAGGGGAACATCCAGCGGAATATGTTCCTTCCGAGGACATTGAAATTCCACTAACTTACCAAGAGCATCAGCTCTGGTTTAAAGGTGCCTTACAACATCAAAATCACATTACCAGGCTCGGTCCACTAGGTAGACCAGGAGCAGCAAGGCCGGTACTAGCCAGCTATACACCACATCCTGACATTGAAAGAATGACAGGTGTAGAACTGTTAGCTTAGCTAAAACAATTAATTAAAATACATAGACAATTGGTACAATATGTCATGCGGACTCTAACAGTCCAACCGACTATCAGGATTCCACATCAAACCCTTCATCAAGGGAACACAAATAAAATTACACCACAGACTATACAATCAGTCATTGGTAAAGTACCCACCAAAAGGGAACAAATTCCATTCTGGTTAGCTCAAAAAATTACTCAGATCGAGGCAGTATTTCCCGATAGTACACCTCATGAGAAGCACAGGATTCTAATAATCTGCTTACCAATGGGGATCGCACCACACCTGGAGGACTGTGACACTTGGGGTACAGTCTTTGCTGCAATCTACACAAAAACTAATGGTGTACCGTCTATAGCGGTGATACAAGACGTCCTAAAAGAGATTCAAAATGAATACGGGGCAGGGCCTGCTTTAAATCTCGGTATTAAGTTACTGAAGGACTTCAAACAGGTCTCAGCTGTAATAGTAGCTAGTATTAAAGGTGAAGCAGCATCCGTGGCAAACCGCCAAAAACTAAAAGAACTTGATGTAACTGAGCAACCATATGAACTGGCCAGAATAATAGAAAAATCCTATGAAGAACTAGGTAGAGATAGTTTGGGAGGGAAACCAGTAAAGCCCGAACTGACAGAAAATCCTGAAAAAGTTTTTATTAAAAATACACTCACTACTCCTAAAAAGAAGTGGGAAAATACTAGACAGACACTTCCTAAAGAGAAGCGTTCTCAATCCAGAGGTAGGTCTCCTCAAAAGGAGCCCTCTGAAAAGAGGTATAACCTCAGAAATAGGGATAATTTGAGAAAACCTGATAGATGTCAAGATACTGATACACGTTCCTCTCGTACCTTTCAGACTTCCTCGCAGAAATCGGAAATAAGAGGTCGATCAGAACACAAGGAAGAATGCGTGAAGTCCAAAGACGATCAACACGTTCCAAAAAATAAGAAAACTCAATTCACCAAAAAGAAGGTAGCAAGTCTTAAAATCAGACATGCCGAGGATCTTGAGGACACAACTCAAGAACGGGGAGCAGCAGAAGTTACCATAGCTCGCAAGATCCTGAAGGATCATCTGGAGACAGTGAACCTAAATGAATACATTCAGGTGGAAACTGCCGATACCAGGGTTAGTGTACCCCATAAGTTATATGAAGTAATGCTCCGGATAAAGGGGGACATAACTAGAAAACTAAAAGCACTCTTTTGGGGAAAACTATCTAAGGGTTATGACATCCTTCTGGCTGAAAAAGACTGGCCACCTGAATTTGTCAGGGAGTGCCCACATGGCGAAGAGATCATTATGCCAGCCTTCTCCAATCATATTCCTATTTATAAAAAACACACTTATGCCAGAAAATGGGCTGTAGCACAGGCACCAGCATTATATAACAAGCATTTACAATGCAACGGTTTCGCCTTTGCCAATGTTAGAGCTATTGGCATTGTAAATGACAAAATTTTTATTTATGTGTTGGTTTTGAAAACAGATAAATAAATGGCATTGTCATTTACATTGCCAACAGCTTAATCTCTTGCAAATGTAAGACCTATTGTACCCTACTGGATTTCACTGAAGAAAATCAGAGTCTGGTCTGCAGGTGTCACGTGACAGACGGCCAATTGACAGCTGAGGGGGTTAAACCGTGCTGGGGTGGCACATTAAGGCGACGCTTGCTGTCCGTGCTTGTGAGGAGGTAGTGCACCTGTTGAGGGAGAGAGAGTGTGTTTGCATATGTGCGTGCATGCATGTGTGTGTGTGTGTGAATAAGCACTTCCAAGATTTAGTGGGACTAGAGTTTTTATCTACAAATCATTGTTTTCAGCTGTGTTCTAATGGAATCAAAACAACACTACACCCCCCATAATGCATAGTGTGATCACATAAAAGTACAGAACTGGAAAGAGTGTCCATAATGACCAGCTAGACGGTTGTCACCCTAAGAAGGATGTGCTTCAGTCTCCAGTGCCACGGGCGAGTGGAAGCACACACTGTGCTGGTGGAGAAGTAGAAGAAGTACAAGTGTCCATAGAAGAGAAGTAGAGGGGATGCACTCTCCACTCTCTATCCACTCTGCACTCCCTATGCACTCTCCACTCTGCACTCCCTATGCACTCTCCACTCCCTATCCACTCTGCACTCCCTATGCACTCTGCACTCCCTATGCACTCTGCACTCCCTATGCACTCTCCACTCTGCACTCCCTGTGCACTCTCCACTCTGCACTCCCTATGCACTCTCCACTCTGCACTCCCTATGCACTCTCCACTCTGCACTCCCTATGCACTCTCCACTCACTATGCACTCTCCACTCTGCACTCTCTATGCACTCTCCACTCCCTATGCACTCTCCACTCCCTATGCACTCTCCACTCCCTATGCACTCTCCACTCCCTATGCACTCTCCACTCCCTATGCACTCTCCACTCTCCACTCCCTATGCACTCTCCACTCCCTATGTACTCTCCACTCTCCACTCCCTATGCACTCTCCACTCCCTATGCACTCTCCACTCCATATGCACTCTCCACTCCCTATGCACTCTCCACTCCCTATGCACTCTCCACTCCCTATGCACTCTCCACTCTGCACTCCCTATGCACTCTCCACTCCCTATGCACTCTCCACTCCCTATGCACTCTCCACTCCCTATGCACTCTCCACTCTGCACTCCCTATGCACTCTGCACTCCCTATGCACTCTGCACTCCCTATGCACTCTGCACTCCCTATGCACTCTTCACTCCCTATGCACTCTTCACTCCCTATGCACTCTCCACTCTGCACTCCCTATGCACTCTCCACTCCCTATGCACTCTCCACTCCCTATGCACTCTCCACTCCCCACTCTGCACTCCCTATGCACTCTGCAGTCCCTATGCACTATGCACTCTCCACTCCCAATGCACTCTCCACTCCCTATGCACTCTACACTCCCTATGCACTCTCCACTCCCTATGCACTCT
Source organism: Lissotriton helveticus (assembly GCF_964261635.1). Taxonomy (NCBI): domain Eukaryota; kingdom Metazoa; phylum Chordata; class Amphibia; order Caudata; family Salamandridae; genus Lissotriton; species Lissotriton helveticus. Next base: position 867,381,312 of record NC_136068.1, on the reverse strand, counting down.
CCACTCTGCACTCTCTATGCACTCTCCACTCCCTATGCACTCTCCACTCCCTATGCACTCTCCACTCCCTATGCACTCTCCACTCCCTATGCACTCTCCACTCCCTATGCACTCTCCACTCTGCACTCCCTATGCACTCTCCACTCCCTATGCACTCTCCACTCCCTATGCACTCTCCACTCTGCACTCCCTATGCACTCTGCACTCCCTATGCACTCTGCACTCCCTATGCACTCTTCACTCCCTATGCACTCTTCACTCCCTATGCACTCCCTATGCACTCTTCACTCCCTATGCACTCTCCACTCTACACTCCCTATGCACTCTCCACTCCCTATGCACTCTCCACTCCCTATGCACTCTCCACTCCCCACTCTGCACTCCCTATGCACTCTGCAGTCCCTATGCACTATGCACTCTCCACTCCCTATGCACTCTCCACTCCCTATGCACTCTCCACTCCCTATGCACTCTCCACTCTCTATGCACTCTCCACTCCCTATGCACTCTCCATTCCCTATGCACTCTCCACTCCCTATGCACTCTCCACTCCCTATGCACTCTCCACTCCCTATGCACTCTCCACTCCCTATGCACTCTCCACTCCCTATGCACTCTCCACTCCTTATGCACTCTCCACTCTGCACTATCTATGCACTCTCCACTCTCTATGCACTCTCCATTCCCTATGCACCCTGCACTCCCTATGCACTCTCCACTCCCTATGCACTCTCCACTCTCCACTCCCTATGCACTCTCCACTCCCTATGCACTCTCCACTCCCTATGCACTCTCCACTCCCTATGCACTCTCCACTCCCTATGCACTCTCCACTCTCCACTCCCTATGCACTCTCCACTCCCTATGCACTCTCCACTCCCTATGCACTCTCCACTCCCTATGCACTCTCCACTCTCCACTCCCTATGCACTCTCCACTCCCCACTCTGCACTCCCTATGCACTCTGCAGTCCCTATGCACTATGCACTCTCCACTCCCTATGCACTCTCCACTCCCTATGCACTCTCCACTCCCTATGCACTCTCCACTACCTATGCACTCTCCACTCCCTATGCACTCTCCACTCCCCACTCTGCACTCCCTATGCACTCTGCAGTCCCTATGCACTATGCACTCTCCACTCCCGATGCACTCTCCACTCCCTATGCACTCTCCACTCCCTATGCACTCTCCACTCCCTATGCACTCTCCACTCTGCACTCTCTATGCACTCTCCACTCCCTATGCACTCTCCACTCCCTATGCACTCTCCACTCCCTATGCACTCTCCACTCCCTATGCACTCTCCACTCCCTATGCACTCTCCACTCTGCACTCCCTATGCACTCTCCACTCCCTATGCACTCTCCACTCCCTATGCACTCTCCACTCTGCACTCCCTATGCACTCTGCACTCCCCACTCTGCACTCCCTATGCACTCTGCAGTCCCTATGCACTATGCACTCTCCACTCCCGATGCACTCTCCACTCCCTATGCACTCTCCACTCCCTATGCACTCTCCACTCCCTATGCACTCTCCACTCTGCACTCTCTATGCACTCTCCACTCCCTATGCACTCTCCACTCCCTATGCACTCTCCACTCCCTATGCACTCTCCACTCCCTATGCACTCTCCACTCCCTATGCACTCTCCACTCTGCACTCCCTATGCACTCTCCACTCCCTATGCACTCTCCACTCCCTATGCACTCTCCACTCTGCACTCCCTATGCACTCTGCACTCCCTATGCACTCTGCACTCCCTATGCACTCTTCACTCCCTATGCACTCTTCACTCCCTATGCACTCCCTATGCACTCTTCACTCCCTATGCACTCTCCACTCTACACTCCCTATGCACTCTCCACTCCCTATGCACTCTCCACTCCCTATGCACTCTCCACTCCCCACTCTGCACTCCCTATGCACTCTGCAGTCCCTATGCACTATGCACTCTCCACTCCCTATGCACTCTCCACTCCCTATGCACTCTCCACTCCCTATGCACTCTCCACTCCCTATGCACTCTCCACTCTCTATGCACTCTCCACTCCCTATGCACTCTCCATTCCCTATGCACTCTCCACTCCCTATGCACTCTCCACTCCCTATGCACTCTCCACTCCCTATGCACTCTCCACTCCCTATGCACTCTCCACTCCCTATGCACTCTCCACTCCCTATGCACTCTCCACTCTGCACTATCTATGCACTCTCCACTCTCTATGCACTCTCCACTCCCTATGCACTCTCCATTCCCTATGCACCCTGCACTCCCTATGCACTCTCCACTCCCTATGCACTCTCCACTCTCCACTCCCTATGCACTCTCCACTCCCTATGCACTCTCCACTCCCTATGCACTCTCCACTCCCTATGCACTCTCCACTCCCTATGCACTCTCCACTCTCCACTCCCTATGCACTCTCCACTCCCTATGCACTCTCCACTCCCTATGCACTCTCCACTCCCTATGCACTCTCCACTCTCCACTCCCTATGCACTCTCCACTCCCCACTCTGCACTCCCTATGCACTCTGCAGTCCCTATGCACTATGCACTCTCCACTCCCTATGCACTCTCCACTCCCTATGCACTCTCCACTCCCTATGCACTCTCCACTCCCTATGCACTCTCCACTCCCTATGCACTCTGCACTCCCTATGCACTCTTCACTCCCTATGCACTCTCCACTCCCAGGTGAGTGGGAGGGGGGAGTGAAAGTTTTAGTGGAAAGTTAATGAGGTGTTAATAAATCCCTTATTCATAGGGGAGGTCAAGTTACAGAGAGAGGAGAAAACAAGAGTCCAATGGGGAACTTGAAAGGAGGGAAGTGATCTGAGATAAGGCTACTGTATGACGGGGGTGGGGAATGAATACCAGCCCTCGAGGGGAGCTGGGTACTGTACCAGAGAGTGGGAAGGGGGATGAAAACAAGGCGATGAGGGCTGGAGTGTTCTCTGCCTACAAATTAACCCTGCTCTCTTAGACTGCTCTCATATTCCCTCCAGTTCACCTCCTTGGGGTGGAAGGGCACACGGACAGCGGGTTAGGGGTTGTTTCCATTGTTAATCATGTTAATGACAGGGTAGGAAAATATTCTGAAAACCTAGAAATAGAACGTTAGTGTTAAGTCAGTGATTTGTCAAAAAAATTGAAATAATATATAAACATGCGTAATGTGTATGTCAAGTCGGGTATGATAAGTCCACTCCACTGTTGGCAACTTCCCCAAAGGCGAGGGGGAAAACTTATGATTGTGCTGTTCTTGCAGGTAACCACAAAGCATGTTGGGAATTATAGCTAGAACTAATTATAGAGCAAAAATAAAACTACAAGTCCCAGCATGCCAGATACAGTTAGTTGGGCAAATAAACCTGCCTATTGTAATGCTGACACGAGGAAGATGACAGCTACTAGAGTAGCGTAGGCTCAGCACGACTGGGAAGCTTGCTATTGTGGCAGCAGAACATAGTCGTCCTCGCACAGCCACGCATGAAGCTTTCTTTCTAGCGCGGTGGATCAGGGAACAGCACGGTGTCACGATGAGCTGCAAGCAGGAGCAGAGAGCGTGTTTACACTGAGGAGCCCACCCGCCTCCTCCGTTACGCCATAGCCAGGAGTGCCCGCCTCACGTCACCAACCTGCCTCCCGCACGTGACTACACTAACCCCGCACCCACCCCTCCCTGGTCGGTGGCGACTGGTGACAACAAAGAGCAGAAAATACACAGCGACCCTGGTGTGCTGCGGGCTAACTAAGCTCTAGGGCCATGTGCTACGCTCCTTCACAGGCAGCTTTACACGCACGGGGATATGAGTACACTGCACGCCCCCTTAAACAGGCAGCGTGGAACACCATCCTCAGCCTCACTCTGGTCTTGCGGCTCCGTACCCATCTGCAGTATAGCCTCCCTCTACCCGTGTGAGCAGATATCTGGCTCTTTGTTGCCGCCTCTGCCTCCCTCCCTAAACCCTGCCCCGCTCTGGGTCATGGTCTCGTCTGGCACATGCTGCACGGAAAGTCTCGGTAGCACACGAAGCCCCATCCAGAAGACAGATATTTGGAAATTGTTGCTTAGTCACAGGTCAGGTGTCATGTGCCTTCACTGCTAATGCGCATATACCACTGTTACGAGGGGCTTTAAGTGGGCCGGGTCCAGCAGTTTTCAAACGCAGGTGCTAAGGGTCACATCGACGGAAGGGCACACGGACAGCAGCGGCGGAGGGGGGGGGGGGTAAAGGACAGCGGGAGGGGGGACGGCGGGAGGAGGGACACGGAGGAAGGCAGGACAGGAGCAAGCACGGCGAGGAAGGCAGGACCACACGGAGAGCGGGAGGGGGGACGGCGGGAGGAGGGACACGGAGGAAGGCAGGACAGCTGCAAGCACGGCCCGGCCGGACCAGATTCGGGGGCGTTCCCGGCTTTTGGCTGACGTAGCATGACGTAGCCAAAAGCCAAAAATTCTCGGGAACGCCCCCGAATCTGGTCCGGCCATGACGGACGCCTCTCTGTTCCAATGGCTAGCCTCCATTTATGGAGCTAGCCAATCGAACAGAGGGGCGTATTCAAGAGTCCTTACTGGAAACTACAGATTTCTCTGGGGGCGGAGCTTACGCTCCGTTCCCCAGTCGAAACCTAAAAATCATGTGGGATGGGATGAGGACTCTCCTCACCATAAGATCCAGTTAGAAAATCAACCTACTGCTCAGAGCCAGTATCCAGTTAAGCAAGAAGCTAAAAAACAGATCAGGGAGATCCTAGATCAACTTAAATACCAAGGAGTGATTGAAACATGCACCTCGTCTATGAACAATCCCTTGTTTCCTGTCTCCAAACCAGACAATACATATAGTCTAGTTTTGGACAACAGACATTTAAATTCTTATTGCAAAACTTTTGCAGTACAAAATGCACACAGTGCAGCTCTGATGAATAACTTTGTGCGCAAAAAATATAAAACAACATTAGATATTTCAAACGGTTTCTTCTGTCAAAATATCACACCTGAAAGCAGGTACTTGATCGCTTTCTCAATTATGGAGACTCAGGGTCACTTCTGTCGTCTCCCCCAGGGATTCAAGAATAGTCCAGGGTTATTTTCAGCCAGAGTAACAGAGTTACTACAAACGTATGATGATGAGGCATTATCTTCTGTCGATGACATCTATCTTACAGACGATGATTTGGGTAGGCACTTGAACAGGGTGATCACCATAATACTTTGCTTTGCCTCTGAAGGGTACAAATTTAATTTTGAAAAATCAAGAATTGCCCACCTCAACGTCCTATTCTTAGGATACGAACTTTCAAGTGAAGGTGAAAGCCTGGCAGCAAACTTTTTAGAAAAATGTGCGCTGCTGCAACCTCCAAAAACACTGAAAAACCTACAGTCAGTTCTAGGATTCCTGAATTTCTGAAGTACTTACATTCTGAACTACGCAGAAAGGGTTAAACCTCTCTACGAACTAATCAAACCTGATTTCAAACAAACTAATTGGACTCAAAAACACACAGAAATTTTGCGTTCAGTGCAAACAGACATGTTAGCAACAACCCATTTACAGACATGCGTAAACGAACGCAACCTTGTAATCCGAATCATCCCAGGGAGATGCCGATTCACGTACTTAACCTTTAATGAAGGTGAAAAGGTACCAATAGCTAACAAATCACACTTGTACACACCAGCTGAAATGAAATTCACTTCAACAGAAAAAATTCTGACAGTGGTTCAAACTGCAATAGCAAAAGAGAGAGTCATCCCGCAGGGAACACGCATAAAGGTCGTTCCTCTTGTACCTGCCTTAGAGGCAGTGACAAAAGCCAGCATTCCGAATGCAAAAGCTTTAAATCCAAGATGGATACAATGAGTTAATTCTCTTGCTGCAACAGACGTTGAATACGTTTTTGACCCCTACTTGAAAACTCAAGAATTTCTACAATACGAACAAGAATGTCCTCTGCCCACTGAGATTCTGCCTCTAGAACATTACGGATGTATAATTTATACAGACGGATCAGCACAGCCCGCAATTGGGGGTAAACAAGCTTATAGTGCAGCGTGTGCGATTGTTAAAGGTCGCTGGCGCGATGGTAAATTCAGACCTATGGTCACAAAAACTCAATCTCTCGGAGACTGTACAGCTCAGCGAGCTGAACTACAGGCTTTCAAGATGGCGCTTGAAAATACTGATCGCGAATTCCCCACACTCATAGTGTGCGATTCATATTACTGCGTCCAATCTTACAATTAATATTTGCAGAATTGGGTTCAAAACAGTTTCAAAGAAGCAAAAGGTGGCACAATCAAGCATAAGTTGCTTTGGGAACAAGTAGTTCTGTTACAGAAAGAGCTACAAAAGACTCACGTGATCCATACACTGAGTCATCAGCGTGATGGCGTTCACGTTTCAGGGAATTCATTGGCTGATGAAGCCGTGAAGGCAGCTGTGCAAACGGCTTCCGTAGCTGCACTCATTCGTTCAAAAACAAAAATAGACAGCGAAATAATGCAAGCTGTCACTGCTTCAATGAAAGACAGTGGTAAAACACTTCCAAAAGGCTTTCCACTCAAGTACTCATATATAACTGATGCAAATAATGTTCCTTTTGCTCGAATCCCTGGAGTGGGGGATAGGGTAATTCCAAACATGGAACACAGATTAGGACTGATTTTAGCAGTACATGAAGGGTTTGCCTCTGCACACGCAGGTGTTTCTGCCACAGTGTCGTTATTAAAGCAAAGATACTGGTGGCCGCACATGAGGAAACAGACCTTAAACTATGTTTTGGAATGTGAACTCTGCCAGAAAATGAAAGTTTCAACAGTGAAACGACCGGCGCAGGCGCCCCTTTTAATTTCAGATAAACCACTTGCATGTGTTTACCTGGACCACTATGGTCCCTTACAAAGGGATGGCAACTATAAATATATCATGGTCGCAGTCGATTCATGCTCAAGATTCATTTGGATGTGGCCTCAGAGCTCGGCTGATGCCCGAACTGTTATAAAAGATTTGCGAGTCTTTATCGGTACATAGGCAATCGGCACGCTACATTCTGACCAAGGTCCTGCGTTTAGCTCTCGAGCTGACAAGGAGGCCATGGCCAGCTTGGGCTTTCCATTGCGGTACTCTAGTCCATTCCATCCTGAAGGAAATACGGTTGTGGAAAGAAAAAAACGTGACATAAAGCAATCTATAACAGCTAGGGTATTAGGCTCGGGTGACGATTGGGTCAAACATCTAATAAGTATCCAACTTAGTCTTAACAATCTGCCAATAAATTCTCTGGGTGGAATCACTCAATATGAAATAATTTTGGGTACTAGAATGATGGTCGAAGACCTCGATCGTCATACTTCAGTGGTAGAACAAAAACCCTTTGATATCAAAGACCGTTTGGCTGTTTTACAGGTCTAGTGTAATATAAATAATTCCCTTCGATTATACCTCACTCATAGTCATCATCTACCATACATTCATCTCCAAACCAAAGTACGTTCCCTTACTAGCTGTGGATACAAGCACAAAATTAAGGCTACCAATATTAAGCAAATATACAATTTTATTATCACAATTTGATATCAGAGATTTAAAACATAAGCAAAAATATAATCACATACACAATCCCCAACAATATAAAAACATTAAAATAATCCCTTCTTGTTCATTCGAGAAAGTTTCTAGTGACCTCTGAGCTAGCTGGCGCTCACAATTAAGTTTAATATATTCGATAGAGACCTAGTAGACATAAGTCCTACGTCACATCTATAGGATATATTATTCCAATGCACAGAGCCTATTGGGAATATAGGAACTACACTACACTAACTTTGACAGTGCTTGTTTAACATGATCTTAGATACATTCCAGTAGCACAATGAGCAACAGACCCATGTCTGGGCATACCCATGGTCACTTACATCCATACATTGAATACACAGCAGGTGATGAGAGAAATACTTGCAAAAAGTCTAACTAATAACAATTTCTCTCTCTGGGTAGCATTTAAACTCATCATTTATTGTGCTCACTATGCCTCCTCTGATTGCTACCTGTCATTTTCAAAGCAGCCGTGGTTCTGCTCCAATAGCAACAGATGATTTATTTTGACAGTTTTGTATAGCGTGAACAAGACCCTTGCAGGTATCAGAGCTCTTTACAGTGCAGATATATTGACATAAAAATGTAAAAATACAATGAATTAGGTGAATACAGTAATGGTAAACATTAGAGAACCGCACATATTTACAAGAGAGTATAAATGATTCAGGTGAATTAGGCCAGGAGAATCGATTTAACTTCTTTTTGATGAAAGCTGCGGATGGATTAAGACATTTGAAATGGCTTCGGTCTGCAGAACAGAAATCACAAAAGTAGTGCCTGAGAGGGCATTAGAGTGAAGGCCTAGCAATGTAACACATTCCCCTGCTGCCCGCATGGGACAGAGAAGCCCCCAACCCTTCAGGTGCTACAAACCCTTCAGAGGTGTACCATTGCAACTAAGGCCAATGATCATTTGTGAAATATGTGAGACTCAGGGGCCCCTCTTCACATTCTGTGATAGGATGGGGGTGGTGTCACAGGGAATCATTTTACTTTAGGACACAGACCTGAATGTAACCATCGAAGCATTTCAAGCGAGAATGTATTTGTAAAGTGAAAACTGTTGTATTGCAAGTCTAATGTCTCCTACGAGCAGGTGATATTCCACTTTAACCATGGATATCCCTAAGTGACCTGGTAATGATTGTGTGCACATTTTACAAGGTTTAAAAGGAAAGGTCACAGGTTGGGGGGCTAGGAAACCATGAATCCAGACTGGATCCAAAATATAAGAGGTCTGGCCCTTCAATCCTGCTTTCCATTAGACAGAGGATACTTCCTACAAGGCCACTTATCAAAACTCAGTGCAACCCAGGACGGTGTATCATCAGTGATATGCAGTCACCTTTTCAGCCCTTCTGGAGGGGGCACAGCCTGGCAGTTTGGCTGTTCCCATGTGGAGCAGTCTCAATTACATAAAATGGACCTTTGTCTCGAGTGGCAAGGTGTGTGAAAAAAACGATGGACTAAAATGTGGCCCAAGTAATCACTAGTGTCTAAATTCCATTCATCACTTTGCTGTTTGTTCTAGTAGCACAAGCAGGCATGAATAAGCAGAAGTGAGAACAAGGAGCGTCGTATCAAGGCCTGTAGAAGAGCAGTCCCAATGCTGCATTCCTGTTGAAAATATGTCAGAAAAATCGCTTAGAAGTCCATTAACCAAGATATGCTACAAGAACTTGGAAGAGGCAGCTTTCAATCACATTACATAGGAACGGAAGTCCTGGTACTTGTCAGAAAATGTTAATATCCCTGCTATCTACCAAGGGGTCCTTCCGGCAGGGGACACTTGGCCAATGTTAAGACAGTGTCGGATTTCACCTTGCATCAGAAAAGAATTAACTAAAGTGGTCCAGGAAGGTAATATCTTTGTATTCAATTCCTTGTTTATATTATCAAAAACCACATCAGTAAAGTGGCTCGAATGATTTCCTTGACAATAGTATTAAGTAATTCACTTTTAGATATTTTCAAAGAATAAGAACAAGTCATCTGAGTATTTCAGTCGTATTGAGATTAACTGCAAGGTCAGTTGTTGGTGGGAACGTGCGTTCATTGGATGTAAGTGTGTCAACATAAAAGTGCAAAATCTTCCCCTTCCAATTCACAGTCATCAACAGTGAATGCTGATGATAGATAATTAGAAGCTGATTGATACATAACTAGAAGCAGATTGATACATAACTAGATCATTTTACAACTCCAAACATAAATTCTGAACAGCTATTGAGGTGTCTGGCAAAACAAATTGATGTGTTTGGCATTTATCCTAAAATTATTCTTTATAGGTACATCTACCCACCCTGAAATGTGTAAGGTTCGACAATATGAGAGGCTGTCACTATTTATTCTCCATCTGCCTCAAGGATATTCTGTCCTCAAATAGGTCCTTAATAAACCATTAGGGAGAGGGCTTTGAGCTCTTCTTTTAAAAATTACAGTACAAATTCAATGAGAAGTTTCTTCATACAATCATTAGTCTTGCAGTGGAGAAATTGACCGCTTGCTCAGGGCAGAAAGGAGGAATGCTATCCTGTGACCTAATCAACAGGGAGTACATGTCAATGGTTTTTGCGGTCATGGAACCACAACAACTTAATTTTTTTCCTTCACCAAATATTTTTGACAGAGTGAAGAATAACGAGGTCGGAACCAATTGATGATGGACTTCAACGAAATAGGGTGCTTTGTAGTCAATTAAGAGTCCTTGGAAACAATAAGGTCAAATATAGAGCATTTTGTGTTGGATACTTTACTACAATTTTGCAGGAGCTTATTATCCTGCAAGAAAGAAGCAGATTAACCGCTGTGTCTGTCAAGTCCCTCAAAGAAGGTTAAAATCACCAAGAGACATTTTGGAATCTATATCCTTGAATTTATCCAGGAAGGTCTTATTATCACCCGATGGAGATAAATAACATCTAAACTGATTGTGAAAGCATTTGGCGAGAAGATTCCAAGAGCAAAAATTGGAATGAGGAATATTGATCAGATACATTTTGCACTGAGCAGAGTTCTTCTGTATAACTGAACTCTCCTTGAATCCTGCCATAACAATCATATCTAACAATAGAGTATTGCAAAGGAAGAAGAAAGACTATAATGGTTTGTGAGATATCATTCAGCTAGGCTTCAATCAAAGCAAAGACATGGAGATCAAAATGAACAATGGTATAATCCACCTAGATTCTATGCTCAGTAGCTAATCTGCACTTACGCTGAAGACATCGCAATGATGAATAGACTGTTTTGGAAAAGGATGTAACTAATTGTTTAATGGAGATTTGAATAAGGCTGTCGAGTTCACCCTACTTCGGCAATTGGGTAGTGCAAGGAGGTGCATGGTCTGAAATTAACCATGCCAAAAAGAACCCCAAAGAGCAAGCGATGGGACGCTTACTTGAAAGTCATAACTCTCAAGTAGGTCACATAGTTCATCTTTGAAAAGGGAGGGCGATGCACTCACATGAAGAGGGTCACTCTTGTTCCTGGGCCAAGTGGGCCACGCAGAACAGATGTTCAAAATAGTATTGTATGGTAGTGATCAAACAGACAGCAGATGCTGATATCATCAGTAGAATATGACAGTTGGTTATTCAATTTAGCAAGATCAATTTTCAAGAAGAGATAATTTAAGGAGATCCGGTTATCCAATGTAAGATCTGAGTTGGACTCAAAGTATATAAAGCTATTCAGCTAATTTGGTTAGGGATGGTGAATGTGTCTTAGCAATCATTGTAACAGTCACCAGTGGAAGAAAGGTGGGAGGACCCAACGGCAATGATTGTGTAAGTTATATATTAGCCACAAGTTGAAAGTTGTATAATTTGCAAACAAGGATGAGACAGGTACAAATTTTGTTCATATTGTTGAATGGTGTTTAATTAATTAAAGGAATCCCCTTGTCGTATTCATGAAATGCCTGCATTTTACAGTACACTGTATTTATTTAGTTTGTGATGTGCAACCAATGTTTATCTTTAATTTATAATTAATTTCTGGTTTCATTTTTTTATAAGTCTATATTAACGTCAGTTGGCAACTAGAAGTCCTTGATTTGGCATCAATTATTAAAAGTGATGCTATGTCACAATAACACAAATATATAAGAGAAGCTTGGAACCATTTTTGCTTCGTTTGCCCTTCTTTTGTATTTTCATATCTTTTTTTAATATTTAACTGGGGAGGGCACTGCTTAGGTTGATCAACTTTTAAGACTGTGTGAGAATTTGCGTCGCTCTGTTTCACTTTGTTCTGCCACAAAGTTTTAGTAAATGTTGCCCAAGTATTACTTCTTTTACTATTTGGATGTGAGAGGATGTGATTTACAGTGGTGAAGGAGGGTGTAAGGTTGCCAGCTATTAAATGTTTTTGAGAGCACAGTTGCCGAGAGTGGTTGTAAGGGTTTTACGGAGGGGATAGCCTGGGTGAGGGAGGTATATTTTGGGCCTCATTTATGGGGATTTGGCATAGGGGGACTCAGCAAGTCATATTTCTGAGCTGCGTTATGTCAAAGCGAAAGGGCTGGAATTTATCCAATACGTTGCATTCCTGTGCTTTCCCCCAGCGCTGGTGGTGTTTCGGCATCCTAGTGCCAAGACAGGCACTCTTGCAGGGATTGTTTAAGTGCAGGAAAGGGCACCTTCCGGCACAGAAACAATCCATTGAGGTATGTTCCTCTTTCTATGAGTGCAGCAGCATGGAGCACACTTAGAAAGAGGCATAAACGAGGATAAATAAAGTTATTTCAACTTATTATGCCTCACCTCAGGAAGCGTAAGATTTTGGCGCATCCCCCTTGTAAATGGGGGGATTGTAAAATTAGTGGGTGTTGCATAAGAACTCACACTGCAATACTCATGGAATGCCTCCCTAGTGCAGAGTAAGTCAATGTAGTGATTTGTGCTGCCTTGCCTTACTCCATATCTATGAGGCCATTCAAAGCCACGCAAAGTGGCTTTGCATGGCCTAATAAATATGAATTGGGGGTTTGCCTTGCTGGAGTGTCACTAAAAAGTGACGCTACGATGGCGCAAGGGGATGATAAATATGCCTCTTATTTAGAAATTCCACAACGCAGCACAGCATCCAAAGTTGCTGCACTGTGTTGCATGAAAGAGAAACAGTAGGTCAGTGGTAAATCAACAAAGATCTGGCGAGGAGGAGCTTCGCGAGCATCCAAGATGGTCGCGTGAGCACAGAGCTCTTCGCTATTATCCTGATATATATCCTGATTTCGGAGATGGGCTCTTTAAGACGGACTTTGGCTGATCTCAATACTCCTTCAAAAATCCAATTTGGACGTCGGGAGCCGCTGTTACACCGATTTGAACTTTTGCGGCCTGCCCGGGGAGTTGCCGGGGGCTCAGTTAGCCAGCAGGCCGTGGAGTAGTTGAACAACAACAGCTAGTGGGGTTCTCCCCCTGACGGCCTCGTTTTAACTTTCAGTTTCGTTTTCCTACTCCGGGCCTTATCTGATCGGAAGACGGCTTGGATTTTCCCCTGAGCCGGCTTGGCTTTGCCTCTTCGCTGTGCATCATTGTCGGTGAGCATTCCACATCCAGCTCTCCCGGCATCTCTGTTATTTCGGGTCACTTTCGTTGACCTTTGGCATCACTATTAACGGCCATTTTCACCAGGTCTCGCGGGCCGCTTCGGGGCTCCTTTTCCAATATGGCCACCAGACTCGATAACGAGAAGCGCAAGACTAAGACGCCTATCTGTGGGGGACAGACTCAAACCAACGTCATGGATCGCTACACCTTTCCTAAGGGATCCCCCGGCGGTACTGGCCGTGCTCCTGAAGACCCTAAGGCTGACCTTGCCGCTTCTCCTGAACTATCCCTACAGGATGTTATGAGCGCCATTGCCAACATGAACGATTCATAAAGGGGGTGGTGATGGACAGAGTATCTGAATTAAGCAGAACACTCCTACCCAGTCAAAAGATCAGGGCTTGATCCATCACCGTTTTTTAGCTCACTGCACCATCCCAGCTCAGAACCTGGCTACATGCAAATTAGTCTGACCCTGGCCCAGTGCATCATGGGAACAGGGCAGACCGAACTACCAAGCCAATTCTTTACTGGAAAGGAAACGAGCTTCCGGGAACTGGTTTCTGGCATTACAGCCGTTTTCGGCCCGGCTTGCTTGAATCCTGATGGTGCAGTGAGCAAGGGACTCACATCTGAGCATACCTTTCCACACTTGTGGTGGCCAAAACGATTCATAAAGGGGGTGGTGATGGACAGAGTATCTGAATTAAGCAGAACACTCCTACCCAGTCAAAAGATCAAGATCGATACGGTGGCTGTTGAAGTTACTTTGATCAGAGCGGACCTGGCGAAAACCAATGAGAAAGTCAAGTCGTTGGATATCAAGACCTCCATCCTGACCGCCGACGTCTCTGAAATGCAGACCGAAGTTGGCAATTTGCGTTCCTCAAACGACCTGATGGCTCGCCGACTTGAGAATAGGGCCCGGCGTACTAAAGTACGCATCATTGGGGTCCCTGAGGGCCCTGAACACTCTGCTGCCGACCTCCTGGTGGAGGATCTTGTTCTGAATCATCTCGCCCCCACCGGGCTCAGCAAATTCTTTGCTGTGGAACGTGCCCATCGAGTTCTGGGTGGGAAGGCAAAACCGGGTGCCCCCCCCCGAGACCTCTCATTGCGAACCTTTTTCACTTTCGTGACAGAGATGCCATCCTGCAGGCCTCTCGGGTGGGCGGCCCGGTAAAGTTCGAGAATGCATCTGTTCATTTCTACCCGGACTTTTCCCAGTTGGTTCAAAGGCAGAGAATGGCCTTTCAGGGAGTGAAGCGCCGGCTACGAGACTTGGGCCTTAAGTACGCCATGCTGTTTCCAACTAGACTGCGGATTGAGTACTGAGATCGGACATTTTTCTTCGACCGTCCAGATAACGTCAGTTACTGGCTTGACTCTTTGCCTAAGAGAGATGATCGATCTGAGCACCCTGGCGGAGCCGAGGGTGGTTAGCCGGAGCAGAGGTGGTACTGTGGTTCTCGATGTCTGAACACTTCCTTTGTTTTTGCAGCTGAGTCCGAATACTTTAGTTTCCTTATGTCTTATCCTGGATTTGCCCGAGGGTGGCGGGGGTGAAATGGGACTCTTTCCTCCTCCTGGGTTTCTTTGTGTAGATTAGTTTAATGTCTGGGCGACAGGCACACTGCAAGTTGGGGTGGCTTTTGGGTCATATGCAGGGGTGCAGGGTGGGGGGAGTTGTAACGGGTTCAAGTTGGGGGGTGGAGGAGGGGTGTTTATGTGTTTGTTTCTTCTTACAAGGCACCGTATTGTTTTCTTTTTTGCTCCGATCATTGTGTTCCGTGTGGGGTGTGCTCTACATTATTTCTGGACATAGGGGGTAGTGAGTTGAGTCTACTGTCTTGGAATGTCAACGGGTTGGGTGATAGGATAAAACGAGGGGTTGTTTTACAGTTTCTGAAAGGTCATTCTCCTGATTTTGTTCTTTTGCAAGAAACGCATTTAATTGGTAATGCATGTCAAGCCATGAATAGGCGTGGATATCGTCTGGTTGCTCACTCTGGATTTACATCTGGCTCCAGGGGGGTGGGTATTTTGGTTCGGTCTTCCCTCCCATTTGAAATTGATGATGTACTACTTGATGACAGAGGGCGCTACGCCGCGCTCACTGGTAGATGGGAAGGGAAGACGCTCTCCATACTCACAATCTATGTCCCCCCCCCGGGCCTGCAGACTTCCACTTTTGCTGATATTGGAGGGGTCATTTTAGGGCTTCCTGGGGGTCTTTTGATCCTGGGTGGCGACTTTAATTCGGTCGTTTCTGGCACTTCAGATCGCTACCCTCCTAGGGACTTACCTAGATCTCAGGTGTGGTTGAGTGGGCTATTGGAAACCTTTGGGCTGATAGATAGTTGGAGGTTGATGCACCCTATGCAGTTACAGTACACCTTCCATTACTGCGTCCACGGGAGCCTCTCCAGGCTTGATTATTTCCTAATGCCGGCGGCCCAATCTTCCTCTATCAGGGAAATTCGACATCTTCCCAGGGGCATCTCCGATCATTCCCCTCTGTGGCTCTGTGTGGAGGCCGGGTTGTGTAGCGAAGGTAGGGTAGCTCCCATAAACCCCTGGTATCTCCATAATCCCACGACTCGCTCGGAGCTGATAAAGTCCATCGACCATTACTTCCTTGATAATGTGGGATCTGTTTCCTCATCTGTGTCACTGTGGGAGGCTTTTAAGACTGTTATACGGGGACATTCTTTGTCGTTAATTGCATGTGCCAAGAAAGCCAAGTACGAGGAATTGGTACGCCTTGAGACTGACATAACTGCCCTTGAGATTGACCTCGAGGCGGGTGTCACCCGGTCTAAACTTCATTCCCTCAGTTTAAAACAATCCGATTATAAAGCCCTGGTGACCGATACTGCTAAAGTAATGAACAGAGAGCAACAGGGTAGACTGTATGACGTGGGTGATATGGCTGGTAAACTGATTGCGTGGCTTGACAAGAAGGAAAGAGTGAATCGTGTCGTCCCTGTGATTGAGAGGCCTGATGGAGTATGTGTTACTGACCCGGTTGGAATTGTTGAATGTTTTGTAGACCATTTCCGAACTGTGTATTCGTCGGTCTGTGATAGGGACGAGGAGGATTCTCAGTTGTTGTTACGTGACATTACGCTGCCCTGCTTATCCGAAGCTGATAGAGTTCTCATGGACGCACCGCTCTCGATAGACGAAATCGCTGTTGCCATCCGTTCCCTTCGTTCTGGTAAGGCTATGGGCCCCAATGGTTTGCCCATTGAACTGTACAAGCTACGATATGACAAAATGGCGCCCTATCTTAGGGACATGTTCCTCGAGGCATTGGACTCTGGTTCCCTCCCCCCGGATCAGCGACTGGCCTCTATTGTGGTAATTCATAAGGAGGGTAAGCCGCGCGACCGCTGTGCCTCTTATAGACCCATCTCACTTTTAAATGCCGAACCTAAAATCTTAGCCAAATTGTTAGCTAACCGTTTGATAAAGGTGATCAGTGACTTGATTCACCCGGATCAATCCGGTTTCATCCCGCATCGCAATACTGCCCTTAATCTTCGACGACTCCATGGAGTTCTCGCGAGAGCTGGAACCCTTTCTGAGTCGGTACAAAAGGTGGTGGTGATGGACGGAGCATCAGAGCCAATCAAACACTCACACCCAGTCAAAAGATCTGGGTTTGATCCATCAGCGTTCTTTAGCCCACTCTGCCACCCCAGTTCAGAAATGGCTGTATGCAAATCAGTCTGACCCTGTGCCTCATGGGAACAGTCCAGCCCGAACTCCAAAGCCATACCTTCCCTGGACAGGAATCAAGCCTCCGAGGACCGGTTTCTGGCATTCCAGCCGTCTTCAGCCCGGCTTGCTTGAATCCAGTGGCAAAGTGAGCAAGGGACTCACGTCTGAGCATACCCTGCCACACTTTCTGAGTCAGCCATTTTGGCTTCTTTGTACGCCACGATGGCTTTCGATACAATAGAATGGCCGTATCTTTGGGCGGCTCTCGCTAAGTTTGGATTTGGCCCTGTTTTCATTGCCTGGGTGAAGCTTCTGTACGAGAGGCCTCTTGCTCAGGTGGTGGTTAATGGTAAGGTTTCCGGCACTTTTGCTCTCGGGCGTGGCACTCGGCAGGGCTGCCCGCTGTCACCCCTGCTCTTTGCCCTTGCACTGGAGCCTTTGGCCGCATGGCTCCACTGGGAGCCCTCGATAAAGGGCATTCGGTGGTCCCCTGATTTCGAGGATCGCATTTCGCTCTATGCGGACGACATCCTTTTGTACCTCACCTCTCCCCAGAAATCCCTGAATGTGCTTTTTGATGTGTTGACCTCCTTTGGGAAGAACTCAGGTCTTATTATCAACTGGACAAAATCCTGTGTCTACGTATTGGCTGGCGACCTTCCTCCGCTGCCTCGTAGATTCCCGATTCAGGTATCCGAGACGGGGTTTAAGTATTTGGGGATTCACGTCTCCTTGGATCCCGTTGTCCACTATGAGCGCAATCTGCTACCCCCTCTCCAACGGTTGAAACTTGATGTTGCGCGCTGGCGTCAATTGCCGCTGTCGCCGCTCGGGCGTGCTGCCCTATTTAAGATGATGTCACTGCCGAGATTTTTATATGCACTCCAAAACTCTTTTGACCCTATCCCTTCAAATTATTTTCGGGAAGTGGAGAGCCTGCAGAGGCGTCTGTTTTTGGGATGGGCGTGCGCGTATTGCTCTTTCCAAACTCACGCTCCCTTGGTACGACGGAGGCATCGCCTTCCCTGATATCAAGCGCTATTATTGGGCCTCCCTATTGAGTGCGATTAACCACGCAACCTATGCACCCGTCCTGCCCCGGCTTTTGAGATGGACAAACATCTGTTGCCGGGCGGACATTATGGTAGGGCGCTCTACTCCAAGGGGATTTGCAAGACTTCTGGTGGAGAAGTGTGGCTCACCGGTTAGAGGCGGCAGACCCAGAAGCAGAGGTCGGCCTGGGACCAGGGTTCAATTCCCGACGCGGCAGGGTACCTAACCAATGTCAGCGGGCTCGATAAATCTCGCCTTGGTGCCTCTCTAACCATGGGTCCCACGCTGCAACTCTGGGCAATAGCTTGCTTAATCTCCACAACGGCCCCCTCGCTGCTGGGGATGCCTGGCTTCACCTTGGGGATGCCCAACAGGGACCATCTCACAGGGAAAAGCTAGGACAGGTTCCCCAGCGGCACACAGCGCCAAGAAACCATGCGGTGAATGTGCGCTCTACAAATTCAGACTAACATAACTTAACATAACTGGCTGGTCCCACTAGGATTGCTGTACGAGTCTGGCATGATGCGACTCAGGCTTTGGGTTGGAGTGATAGATTGACTCGTGTGACCCCATTGTATGCATCTGAGAGATTGGGCTGTTTGTGGAGAACGAAAGGTTTTGAGAGGTGGGACATGATTGGCATCAGCAGAGTGGGTGACCTGTTGCGGATGGAATATGAGCTCGGGGACAGGGAATTTTTCAGATACGTACAGGTGCGTCATGCCCTGCTCTCGGTTTTTACTGCTGGCACTGATATTCCCGAGTCCTCTCCTCTTGAGGACCGTATATTGGACGGCCATGTGCCTGACAGCACGATTTCATTGATTTATAAAAAGTTGATCAATAAACGGGCTGATCTACTTGTGCATCTCAGAGCACTATGGACTGATGATGGGTTGGAGCTGGACGACGAGGACTGGCAGTCTGCGTTGTCATCGCCCAAGGAGGTCGCCATACCTGCCCGTCTTCATTTTGTCCAGCTCAAGATCTTGCACCGTGTGTATGTCACTGGTCCGAGTCTGGTTCGAATGGGTTATTCTCTGGATGGGTTGTGTAAGCGCGGGTGCGGTATGCCTGGTACCTTCCTCCACATTCTATGGGAGTGCTCGGAGGTGGTTGCGTTTTGGGCACGGGTGCATGCTGTAATGGAAAGGGTTACCGGGGTGTCACTGCTGCCTGAGGCCAGGCATTGCCTGTTGAATGTGTGGGAACCGAATGATTACACTGCCGCTCAGATCCGGTGGGCGACCCTCGGTAACATGATAGCTAAGAGGGACATTGCACAGTTGTGGGGTTCCCAGAGGTCGCCCACGGTATTGGTGTGGAAGGAGGGAATGGATTGGTGCATGTTTAGGGAAAAAAACTTGTATTAAGCTAGGGGAAGACCTAGGAAATGGAACAAAGTCTGGTCCCAGTGGAATGCTTACGTGGAAATATATGTACCCCCCGCATGATTTAATCCCTGACGTCACCTTATCCCCCTGAACGGCATTCCATGTATCGCTTACTGATTGTATTTATCGCAATGTTTCCTCACTGCCCCCACCTATGTATCTGGTTACAATTGTATGAATATTATCGTCTTACTTGTTGTAACATTCTATGTGGACACATGATCGTAATTAATGTGACTATTGCCTTGGAAAATTCCTTTTTTTTTTCTGTTTGTTGTTAGCCGCTAGGCACTGCTCCCGCTTATCTTACAGAGGGCCGATTTTGCAGCACTGCAGCAAAACCGGCACCATGTAAGAAAAGCGGACCCTGTCGGCCACAAAACCGGCTCCCACCCCTCCAGCCCACCAGGGAAATTCCCAGTGCCAGCTATGGGCAGTCCTGCCCTGGCGAGGGTGCTCTTCAGACTAACCACGTACCTGTCGCTTGTACATCAATGTAAACCTCACAACAGGCAAGCTGTACATGTTTATTACAGGGACATATTTGATTTATGTCATCACAATGCCTGATGCCAGGGCAAACAGACGTTGTTAAAAGCAAATTCATCATCAGAACACTTAACTCCTACTTCTATCCTGAAACCCTAGAGTAGTTAACTGCCCATGGTAAAAAGTTAATTCATAACAATCCCGGATTCAATATAAGTGAGCATAAATCGCCCTGCCTGTTATAAAGGCACTCTCAATACTAACATGCCTTAAAATACTTGTTAGTGTGTTCGCAGGAAATTAGAAGCTCGTAATTGGTGAGTTATGTTCACACTCCTAAATCTACATTTATTCTACGTCATTGACAACAAGGAGGTCTCTTTAATTAGTTGTAACAAGTTACAAATAATGTAATTCTGGTTTAGGGAAAAGACTGATGGTGCCCAATCATTAAAGTAAATTAAATACTACCTAACCTGTGTAAAAGAAGCATATTATAAGTTACTGGGAGGGCGGTGACTATAAAGGAACAACTTTTTCAGCGTTAATCCATGATTTGGCCACTGACTTCAAAACACTTAAGCCATGTAGTAGAAGTTACTTTATGGCGTACATAAACAAGATTGTTCCTTTAATTTCCTTTAATACAAAGTACACATCATTACCAAAATCCATATGAAATAGTGGAACTGGTCCAATTCAAAACTGCTTAAAAACGAGATTTAGCCCTTAATGGTTCTTTTCACTCAAGTACTGACTTCTTAATTTTGCATTTATATATATCAATATAGAACTAAATTTGGATTGGGTTCCTAGAAAACGTGGGCATTAGGGGATTACTAGAGTCTGTGGTGGTAGAAAACTTTTCAAGAAAATGCATCAGTGATCGAATGGGATTCTTAAGATGGACAGGGCCGGAGTATGCTCGCCCGAGGCTCTGTTTGTGAGCAGCAACAATAAAAGAAGATGGCAGAATGCTCTGAGTTTTTATTGTGTTTTGAAATATTTATGTATTCATGTTCTTTAAGGAAACTGTTGTGAGTGGAGCAATGAAGCAGGTAACGCATAATATTAGCCTTCAACGGTGATACAATGGCATAGGCAGTGTGTCTTGGACATTTAAAAAAGGAAGGAAATTGCTCCCCTAGGGGCTGGTTGAATTGAAAAATACATCAATAATCAGGGTTCAGTGGACCCCTCAGACCCCAGGGCACCCGGTCGACTGTACCTGCTTCACTAATGAAAGAAAGTGACACCCCTTTGATGAGATGCAACTAATATCTCTCAGACATATGAGGTCTCAGGCGTAGTCCGGGAAAACTTTATAAAAATAATATTAACTGGTGCTTTCTTTGAGATATGGTGAATAATACACGCCTATTAGAATAAAGTGCTGCTGAAGGCCAAAGCGTACTCCAGTCGACAAAGGTGGTTGCTTCAGTTTGGTTCTCTTTGGTTAGATGAAAGTCTTGGAATGGTCACTGGCCCACAGGCCTGTCAGCCTAAGATACAAGTCCTCCAGTGTGGCTCCTTCAGTGCTAATGGTTCTCTAATGTTGGCATTTCCTACTTAGCTTTGTGAGAAATTTTAGTTCAGAATTGTATCCGTCAGTGGATTGTATACAGAACCTGCAAGTTACGTTTTGTTTGGGATGTCTTCTAGTTGGCTTAGCCAGGCACTCAGAAAGTTCACTGCTTTTATATATCCCAGGATGCATCACGCTAGGGCTTTAGTAGCTGTTCTTTCGGTGGGCCAGGTCAAGACTCTGGATGTGATTCGGAGGTGGGCAGTAACAGAACAGTTGCCAAAAATTGAAAACTGTCTCGTCTGCATTTCCTGGTTCATTAGAAAGGTCAGGGGGTGGTTGTATTGCCAACTTTAGTCAGGAAGCTGGCTTTGGACATCAGAAAGGCCACATACTTTGGGGCCCCACATACAACAGCACAGCTACCTTTTTAGGTCTCGGACCGCAGGTGGCGCCTGCGCAGTCTCGCTCCGAGATTTAATGTTTCTTAGTATGGGGGCTTTAACCCGCCCTCTTCTCCATTGGCTGACTTCCTAAACAGAGGCCAGCCATTGGAGGAGAGGGGCATCACTCCGTTTAAGCCCCGTCTTTTTCCGATTCGGGGGCGTCTTTTTTCGCTTCTTTCTTGTTTTCTTTCTCTCCTCTTCCCATTGGCTGGAATTTTACATTCCAGCCAATGGGAAGAGGAGAGAAAGAAAACCACGCCCCCTGATGCGAAAATGGCTTTGCTTTCCTGAAGCCATTTCTGCCCGACCGCCGCCGGAAGAAGTCGAGAAGCTGCCGAGTCCTCCGGTGAGTGCTCGGTTTTCTTGCCTCTCTTCCCTGATTATGCCCGTGTTCTTGCCCCTCGTTGTGCTTGCTTTCCTGCCCCCTAGTTCGTTGTGCTTGCTTCCCTGCCCCCTCATTCGTTGTGCTTGCACTCCTGCCCCCCCTCGTTCGTTGTGCTTGCTCTCCTGCCCCCCCCTCGTTCGTTGTGCTTGCTCTGTCCCCGCGAGCACCGGAGCCGCAGCATTGGGAGCAGACACCTAAAGGAGGAGCTCGTGGAGAGAGAACTGTACCGGGAGCAGGAGCGCCTGGAGCAACGCACCGGGAGCAGGAGCACCGCACCGGGAGCAGGAACACCGGCGCCGTGAGCAGGAGCACCTCACCGGGTACAGGAGCACCGGCGCTGTGAGCACCGTCCACAGGAGGAGACGCAGCACCGGGAGCACTGGAGCCCGGCAGAACAGCGGGGGAGGCCCGAGCCGGGCTGCCAGGACCCTCTCACACCTGAAACATGGAGTCGGAGACCAGCCCGTCTCCCCCACACACTGCACAGCAGGCTCCCCTGTCCTGCAACCTACTGCCCCCGGTACTGCACTCTAGCACTCCCTGCCCTGCACCCTGGGCGCCTCAGCGCTGTATCTAAGGACCCTGTGCATTGCTCCCACCGGCCCCCACCCAGTGTAGTGCATCCTACACCCAAGAACACCCCGAGCACCACTGCACCCACAGACCACCCTGCACACGAGAGTGTCTGCACAGCACTGCATGGCAACTGCAATTCGCTAGAGTTTGCCGCCACTAAAAAACCTTGTGTGTCTTCTCTTGGACTGCCTCCATGACCCCCACTTCGCACTGTGCACCTCGATTTATTTTATGGAAATCCCTGTGTGATCCTGCGTTGTGTCTTGACTCCGCCCCCTGCAGAGCAGATCGCAAGGCCTGGAAGCCACCATACAATCTATTTGATCCACATATTCAACATCCTACCCTCTATTCAGCACGTCAGCCCCCTGTTCAGTGCCCTAGGCCCCACCACTCAGCATCCTAGCTCCCACCTGTGCAGCAAAACCTCGCCCACGTACACAGCCCGCCCCCTCCTGTATCAACCAAGAACCTCTGTGCACCTCACCGCAGGAGTATCCCCCACTGCACAAATTCCCAGTTTTCCCCGCACACCACCCTGCCCCTCCGCAGCACGACATCCCAGCCCTTCCCTGCACAGCATCTCAGCCATTCCCCATGCTCAGCATCTCAGCCATTCCCCATGCTCAGCATCTCAGCCATTCCCCAGGCTCAGCATCTCAGCCATTCCATAGGCTCAGCATCTCAGCCTTCCGCAGAAGCTGCCCACCCAACCTCACCTGCAGTTTACTTGCTTCCCCGTTACAGTCAGTACCCACGCACTTAACCATATTTTTAAGCCCCGTGTTTAACCATATTAATCTAACCTCACAACCCCCGCAAAAACCTATTTTAGCACACCCTTCAGCTCCTATGACGCTTTGCCGAGTCACTGAAGCAGCAATGGCATGACGCTTTGCAGGGTCACCTAAACACCAATACGACCCTGTCCTAACCCTCAGGCCCCCTCCCTTGCACAGTCCTTTAAGCTCTTCTTTTGCACAGCCCCTATGCTCCTCACTGGCACCGTCCCTTTCCGTCTCCGTTGCACAGTTTCTTAGATTCCCTCATTTGCACAGGCTCCTCCCTTGCACACCCCTTTACACCCCCACACTGTCCCTCGCATTCCCTTGCATGCACAGTCCCCTGTATTCCCTCACATGCACACTCCTCTACGTCTGATCACATGCAGTCCCTCAGGCTTCTCCCATGCACTGCTCCAGACTCCCCTTGCACAACTTCCTAGGCCTCTCTCCTGCTCAGAGTTATGGAGTCACTGCACTTCACTTCACTCTCACCTTTTGCACCACCCGCTAGGACCCACCTTCACGACTGGCTAAATCCTTCCCTTGCCCAGACTCCCTTTGAGCCCACTGATCATCCCGAGACTACCCTGCAATTCCTAGCACATTACCTGCCATCACTCTGCCAGATTCGCCCCATACTCCACCACAGCTTCATAGTCGCGGGGTCCCAGTGGGTCCCCATAGGGTGCCCAAAGTTTAAAGGAACCCTCCCACATCCACCTGGTCCTTCTCTGAATTGGTGCTTCCTCTCTGCTCTGTCCTTGTTCTGGATGGTGATGCTCGCCCGGGATACCCGCCTGGCTGGTTCGGCTTCCCACACTCATTAGTTTCCCTAAGTGCAAGTGCCTTTTTACCTTTCAACACTTGATCCAACATTGACCTTCTAGAAGCGCGACAGTTCTGTGGGCTAGCAGACCAGTTTGTCCCGGAGACCGCTCATTGCATAGATTTGGGTGCAGATTTAGAGGATAACCTTCTGACGTTTCTGGAGTTGGATTCTAACCACCGTGACACCTGTCTGTACTCTTGAACTTAGTACTGGTTCTTCAGCAGTTCATAATCTCTTACGGTTCCTGAGCTCCATAAAGTGTTGTAAAGTTTGATAATGGGAGTTCTGGAGAGCATCACCTAGAAGCACTGGCTCATTCAACTTGTAGGTCTCAGAATTTGATATTCGTTTCTTACCTGGATTCCATGCCCGCTCACTGTAGAGACGCCAGAGTGTGTCCCGCATTCTTCCCGCCTTCCTGAAGGAGCCCATGCCACCAGACCATGCTGATGTTTTTGCTGACGAGCCGGGTCCAGAGGCAGCAGATAGGCGCTGGCTAGAATTGCCCGACGTGCTCAGAACCCCATCCTCAGACGAGCTGTCCCCCTGTGAGCCACTGACCCCTTCTGGAAGTCCCACGTTACTCCTGCCAGACACCCCGGAGGCGCGGCTGGGCCGTGCCCTGGAGCAGCTTCTGGGGACCGCCCGTCATAGCCCCACTGCAGGTAAGTGACCAATGAAAGGGAATGGGCTTGCTCTAGTTGAAGGATCTGGAGGGGCACAGTTACATATTTACTTTGTGTGTATATAACTGTGAGCTGGTAGTACCAGCACACCTTGACAACCTCTCTCTACTAGAGTTGTGCTTCTTTGGAACCTGTCAGAATGGCAGCCCTGGGGCAAGTTCTAGGAGTGCAGCAAAATATTCCTGCATCTTAAAGCATCAGACAACATTGACTGTAGCTCTCCCTGTCTGTGGTTTTGGACAGAGGCTGTTACTCACGCATCCAAGTGCAAGTCCTCTGGAAGTTTAAGAGTGAGACAGTTATTTAGCTCTTTAGGGTCCTGGGGTTGTGCATCTGTGGTTCACTTTTCTCTATGTGGCACCAGAAGTTTGCATAATGTCAACACCATTACTTCAACTCACCACTAACGTGCTTGTGCTTGCTGTTCTGCCCGCTCGTTGCTTGTGCTTGCTGTCCTGCCCCCCCCTCGTTGGTTGTGCTTGCTCTCCTGCCCCCCCTCGTTGGTTGTGCTTGCTCTCCTGGCCCCCCTCGCTGGTTGTGCTTGCTCTCCTGCCACCCCCTCGCTAGTTGTGCTTGCTCACCTCCCCCCCTCGTTTCTTGTGCTTGCTCTCCTGCCCCTAGTTGGTTGTGCTTGCTGTCCTGCCCCCTCGTTCGTTGTGCTTGCTCTCCTGCCCTGCTATTGGCATTGTAAATGACAATGCCATTTATTATGTTTTAAAAACAAAAACATAAATAAAAATAATGTCATGAGCAATGCCAATAGCTCTAACTTTTAAGAATGCCGAGACCATTGCATTGTAAATGCTTGTTTTCCGGTCTGGGCCATGCCTGCACACTATGGTGGTCCTTGGCAGGAAAATACATAGATGTCCCCTAAGGACTGGGAGAAAATGCTCAATGACTGGATTTTGTGTTTTATTTCCTGAAAGCAGACCCCTGCTTTGACGTTTGCCTTTGATGAACAAAAAACAGAGCTGAGCTGAAATGTCTTACTTCTCACAATGATTCTTGAAAAGATTTCTTGCCAGGAGGGGCGGAGACCCCGAAATGATTCTCAGATTTTGTGTCAGATCTTGCGCATTTGTTGAGAATCACACTTTCTGATTCGCGCGGAGTTCAAGCCATTAATGTATGAGAAATACTGCTGAACGGGCATTTCTGAGAAAGGGCACAGTTTGGGTGTGCTGCGAGGCACAGGGAGACCTGGCCTGCTCAATCGATATCACAAAGCTGGCAAAAGCAGAACATTTTAGTTCTCTTCTAGAAGATGAGGGAAGGGAGGGCTGCCTCAACCGGCACGATTATTTTAAGCTTTGAAAGTTGACGAAATTGTCGGAAAAAATAAAAAGGCCTATTCAGCCTTGAGAAAAAAGGCCTCTTCTGGAGAGCAATCGTCTCCTGTGTGAGTGAGAATTTTTTTGTATTCCCAAGGGTCGGAGTGGGGGTAGTCAACAAGCCTGCAATTCATAATTGAATTTATAAGTTGTTTTAAGTTCAGCTGCGTTATTTAGAATCAACTACGAGATACCCAGTGGCCTTGTGCTTATCATGGAACGCATTCCTGCGAGGGCACTTTAATAACATTGCTTTTTCCGATTATGCATCCGATAATCAGAATATAAATCACTCTGAGTAGAGAGATGTGGTTTCTTATTCACACTAATCACGCACGAGGGTGCATTGGGTTTAACCACTACTGGCTAACGTGTCCCCTACTTGTATGCGTAGTTGATAACAGGAACAGAACAAGCATTTGCATTGCGAGAATTTGAGCTATTGGCCCTGTCAGTGAAAATGCCTTTTATTTATGAGTTTATAAAACCTGCAGTGATAAAAGGCATTGTCATTTACAATACCAATAGGTCAAAGTTTGGAAAATGCGAGACCTATTGCATTACAGAGAGTACGGTGTCCCTGAAGTGGGCGCTGTGCTCAGCATTAAAGTTAAATAACGTTTTAAAAAAAAAGCTGAAACAGAGCGTGGTGCCCCTGAATTGGGCACTGCACTCAGCATTTAAGTTAACAAAAAAAAACTGAAAAAGAAAGCTCGGTGTCCCTGAAGTGGGCGCTGTGCTCAGCATTAAGGTTAAACAAAAAAATGAAAACAGAAAACGCGGTGTTCCAGAAGTGGGCGTCACGCTGATCATTAAAGTTTTTTTAAAAAAGCTGAAAGAAAGTGCAGTGTCCCAGAAGCGGGTGCTGCGCTCAGCTTAAAAGTTTAAAAAACAAGAAGCAGCCGCCATTGTCCCGTGTGTGCTTGTCGGGGCAGTCACTTTTTAAGTTAAATCGCTTAGGACTCCATACAAGAAGCGGCCGCCATTGTCCCGCAAGTGCTGTGTAAGCGTGCTGCAAATACAAGAAGCCTCTTTAACATCTACATTGACCCCATTGCAACCATTATCAGAATCCATGAGCTCAACATTGTCTCCTACGCCGATGATACCCAATTCATCCTCTCCCTCACCAAGGAACCCAACATCACCAGGCACAACTTCAAAGAAGGGATGAAAGGCGTTGCAACCTGGATGAAGAACAGCTGCCTGAAACTCAACTCAGAGAAAACAGAAGTCCTCATCCTCAGCTTCATCCCCTCTGCATGGGATGACACTTGGTCGCCTCCCACCTCGGAAATCCACCAAACCCAACAGACTATGCATGTAACCTAGGCATCATATTGGACTCATCGCTCACTATGAATCCCCAGGTCAACGCCAACTCCTCCGCATGCTTAAACACCTTCTGAAAAGCATTCAAATGGATACCCTGTGACTCCAGGAAAACGGTCACTCACACTCTCATCACCAGCAGACTGGACTACAGCAACGCCCTCTACGCCGGAATCAACAAAAAACTCCTCTGCAAACTCCAGACCGTCCAGAATGCCACAGCCAGACTATTCCTCGATATCCCAAGGCACGGCCATATCACCCAACACCTCCACAACCTCCACTGGCTCCCTAGCAAAGAAAAACTTTGAAGATGCTCATGCACGCCTACAAAGCCCTTCACTACAATGGACCACAATACCTCAACAAGAGAAACCTCCACTCAGCCGACCTCTCACGAGCCACTGTCCCAACTTTCTACAGGAACAGAGCGGGTGGAAGGTCCTTTTCCTACCTTGCAGCTAAGACATGGAACGAGCCCCCCCTTCACATCCGGCGAAGCCCAACACTGCACCAATTCAGGAAAGACCTCAAGACCTGGCTCTTTGAATGATCCCAATGGAGATGCACAAACTACTCACTCTCCTCCCAGGCACCTTGAAACCCTAATGGATGAGTAGTGCACTTTACAAACCCCTGATTGATTGACTGATTGAAGAAGCAGCCATTGTCCCGCATTATTTATTAACCCCTTCTACGCTCATGACGAGCTCAGCTCGTCATGAGCGTAACCTGCGCTACGCTGATGACGAGCTGAGCTAGTCATGTAACGCGGGTTTTTCAAAATCGCAGCGCACAGCGGGAAAACCGCTAGCGCGCATGCGGTTAAACAAAATAGTGCTCACTGACTTATGAAGTAGACCGTGTAACAAGACAAGTAAAAAGTCCAGTCGTTCTGGGAGGTTACAAGTGCAGACAAGGCGTTACCAAGGAGGGACTATTAAGCCTATCCACAAAAAAAAACGATTTTGCAAGGACAGTAAGAGGAGCCAATTGAAAAGATGGGTGGAAAATGGACAGAGCTTGTATGCCATACCTCAATACAGCATGCCTCGCAAAGCAGCGCATCGCTGCCCAGGCTCAACCTAATAATCACATACAGGGCTTGATTACTTCAATTTTGATTCCCTGGTTATTCTTCATTTCATATCAAGTATTTCACCAGCTTTCAGAACCTGCATACTTTTTGGGTGAAATGCACAGCTCCGTAGTATTATATCCGCCCTTGTAAATTCGATGGCCATAAACACCCATTGTTGGCTCCCTCTGAATACCATCTCTTGAGCTCCTAATGATGTCTGAAAGGAAATCCCCCACAATAAGAACTACCTTTTTCAGATGAATTGAAATGATTTGAGCATCCACTGTGCCACGGAATATGTAAAACTTTATTTTTGTATTATTAATAATAGCTTTATTTATATCCTCTGAGGTCATTTTAGGTCTCTCTCACCAGATAGCTTTCAGCTGTCTGTATGTGAAAGCCTCCTGTGCACCATACCAAAACGTACAGTGGCCTTAAAGTCCACCTTTTGCTTGCCATAGGTTGACCTTATTGCCACTTTCATTTGTTTGCTTCTTTACGTAATGACTTTCCTTCCTCTACTTGTCTTCTCCCCTCCCCCCCAGCATAGCCTCCTCTTCATCTGTTTGATTAGCTGACTTGTATCCTTCCATTGCTCACATACAGGGAACTTCTTTTTTCTTTTTCTTTAAGCACTCCTCTTTCATGTGCTGCTTACCCCCTTCAAATACTCACCCCTTGTTTCTTCTTTTTCAACAGCTCCCCTGATACTACATTACCCCATTTGGTCCTTGATATACATATTTTATTTTTAATTTATTTGACATTTTATAGAGGTTTCAGCAGCTGCCATTTGCTATCAGATTACTACACTTTCTAAAAAGCACCTCTTGGGAACTTCCACTACCTTCCATACCCTTAAGACCTGCTCCTTAATACCCCTTGTGGTCCTTTTAATATTTTCTTTAATGTTTAATTTTTTAAGGGCCTTAGCAGCTGTCATATCCTGCCTGGCCCCTCCTTTACCTGAAAAGCTCTTTTACATAAGTAATTTGTATTTTTTATGTGCTGATCTAAAGGGCATCCTCTATCTTAGATTGGTTAATAAAATTTTAAAAAAGAAAGTAGTCTCCCATCATTCTATAGGCACGCACATGCTTTCACCAGGTGTACGTGCACCTGCAGAATGATGCAGCTGGCAGCAGCTTTATTTTGTTGCTAATGCTTCACACAGTGGCGTAGCTAGAGCTTTTGCTGCCCGTGGCGATCCCTGAGTTTGCTGCCCAGTGAAGGGCCGTGATGGGAGGCGACAGACTACGACGAGGGAGAATAAAAGAAAGCAAAAAGAAAACTTTCCTTCATTCACAGCCACCCCCCCAAAAAATACCCCTCCCCCAGATATGCAACTGTCTTCACAGCATGGGAAAAAAGAATACGCAGCAAGGTCAGCTCTAGGCCTGGGCCATGAATTCAGTTCCGCTCACGGAATTTGGGTAGTTTTGCATTCTGCGGAGAACGCGGAATTGCCAAAAATCCGCTTTTTCGCACTTTCAAAATGCGTGTTCGCAAGATATTTCCGCCCGAACACGCAAACAGCATTCGGGAACAGGAACCTTGCCAATGGGTGGAACAACCAATTCCGTGTCTTCGCAGAACTCTGCGTGCTCGTGGAGATTTTTTTCCATTTCGCGGAGCTTTGCGTAGCGCAACTACGCACATTCCGCCAACCCACGCTCCATTGGCTTTACCATCGATTGTTTTTTTTCCTTTTCCTTTAATTTTGCTATTCATTACACTTTTTTTCTTCAAATAGTGAGCGGGATAAAAATAGAAAAATCGACAGGATGGTGAAAGATACAGACTCCGGAGTACATGGGACTTTAGTCCCCCATACAGGCAAATCGTGGGTCAAGGTTGTTAGGTCTTCCAAGTTACCCAATTAAGGCAAGAGGCAGAACATCAACGCATAATGCAGCCACGAAGCAAACAAGGACGCCACAATCCATGAAATCACAAAATCAGCCATTTTGTAAACTAAATAACTATGTGTCTCCTTTTGTTGATGCCTAACCAAAATTGAAGAAAATAGCCACAACTACAGCTCTTCAGACAGCCTCTAATCCAGTAAACAGTCATGCCTTATTAAGAACGAACCCTCCGCATATTTTAGCGTGGATGTCATTGGAATATTTCCCATGTAAACTTGTAACCACCAGCCATCCCACAGATGCATTTTTAAGACACCCACAGATGCAAAGCTGAATAAGAGAGGAAACTGTTATCATTGTAAAGCAGTTGCAGCCGCTTTCCCTGGGGCTGAACCGCAGTGAAATCAACTTAATTGCAAAGTGTTTAAATCCCTCTCTACTTTTAAAAACAAAGTGCCGTCCTGTTCAGAAACTGACCCATTTGTGGAAACTGAATGGCACGGGTTTCACTGCAGTTTATGTTTTAATGTTATTAACTTACTTATTCTTTTATTTCTTAAGGAGTTTCTTGACATTTTTGCAAAGCAATTCGAAGAGCATTAAATCACTGTACATTTTTAGGGTGACTTGAGGGTTCCATGCCACTGGGACATTACTTTTCCATTCCTGGGCATTGCTATTACACATTATTGTCATCTCCGCGTTGGTGCAATTGGCTGAACTAAAATTAACCAATTTACAACTCCCAGAATGCACTGATATTTATTTAAAAGTAAACTGCAGGAATGGAAAGTGGTGTCCCGGTGGCAAGGAACCATTTGGTCACCCTAAAATATACCTCTATCACAATACTGATTTGCGTAACCTTTCAAATCTCGAACTTATCATAAGAGGAAGGCTCTGAGCCCTAACCCAGGTTTCTAATTGATCACCTACTAATACCTTCACCCAGTAGTTGCTGCTATCGGACGGGGGTGGTGGGGCGGCGGTGTTAATAAAAACAAAAAAATACTAACCTTAGAACGGCCAACGGGCCTCTGGCTTCCCCGCGACTTCTTCCTTCTTCCTCTGAAGTCCAGCCGGCAACAAGAAGCACCAGGCACAGAGGCTCCCCTGAGCCAAATCACAATGCTGCAATGCAGCGTTGTGATTGGTCTGAGTGCCGTGGTTCGGCAGCCAGACTCAAACAGGGATCCTTTGCATGTTCCTGACCAGGCTGTGTAATGCAACGTGGTAGGAACATGAAAAATGTGTGTGAACTGTTTGTTCGGCCCAAGAGGGCCGGCCAAACATTTCATGCACAATTTTGAAGTGCAAACCGCTCCTCCCCCTGCGCTGCCCAGCCCCGCCCCACATCGCACACAGAGGTTATTGTTATTTTATTTTTCCTTTTTGCGCAGTGGGGCAACGCTCCTCCACCTTATCAGAGGAGCACTGCCTTCATCCCTGATTTCAGAGGATTCGAACTCCTTTCATGCAGCGTAGCTGGTGTCTGTTGTCTACATCACCCTTACATCCTCATCTAGAACTCCCAACCTCTGAGGGCAGGATATGTCAAAAAAGTCCTAAGACAAGCATCCTGTCAGGGAATTGCGCACCACCAGAGAACTGTTGCATGCGTTGTTAAAAGAATGAGATGCTTTGTCGATTGCTTGAAGTTTCACAGACGTCTTTACCTATAGCTAATCGGAGGAACATGTGTCCTGTCATTTTGAATGAAAACTGCAATTTTACTGGTAACAGAAAGCGATTCCCAAAATAAAATAATACAAACTCTCTACAGGAGCCCCAGGGTCATGACCTTTGGTTCTTCAAACAACACTTGTCATGTAATCCAGTGATTATCTTCATGATGCAGCCTCCAAATGGGGATATCTTACAACAGTCCCACGGAATGCAGAACAGTCCCTTTGCTACTCTGTAGACTCCACCCGAGGTCCGGTGCAATGAGGTCTACTTTCTTGAATCTCACAGGAGTGTAGTAATATCACTATAGGATCTTCCCGAGGGTGCGCTTTTTAAATATAACTTTTCTATGTTCGTATTCCCTTGCAAGTACTCATGTGACCTTTGTCATACTGGCACGGTCACTGGGGGTGATGAGATCTACATTGGTAAAGAACAAATCCACAAAGTGGGAAAGAAAAAGATCAACACGTGGGAAACTTTAAAAGTGTTTGCACAGTTGTGAGTCACCTGGCAGAAGTTTGCAGAGAACAGAACATGCGCTCACCTTCCGAATGTGTCTGTACTCGCAGGGGCACTTGTGCACGCGTGAAAAAGACATGATTTCGATGCAATCCTCCTTAATAATGCAATCACTGTCCTTTGTTGAAATTGCACCCCATGAAACCAACTCACATCAACAGTCCACCTAATTCTGAAGATGGTTTGGGGTGATGGTCTCTTTAGGACACATCAAATAGCCCCAATTACATTCAGCGAGATCCATACCCACGGGAAAAGAAAAAACAACCTCATGCTACGTAGGCCTAATAATGCAGCGCAAGGGATGCGAAGTCCCTACAGGCAAAGCAGCTAAGACTAGCCTTTTATCTTCCATCCTTTGACCTGCCTACCTCACCTGCTAGCTTCTCGTACCTGTTGCCTGCATGGCTTGCTCGCCTTCTAGCTCCCTGTACCTGTTGCCTGCATTGCTGGCTCCCCTGCTAGCTCCCTGTACCTGTTGCCTTCATGGCTGCCTCGCCTGCTAGCTCCCTTTATCTGTTGCCTGCATGGCTGGCTCGCCTGCTAGCTCCCTGTACCTGTTGCCTTCCTGGCTCGCCTGCTAGCTTCCTGTACCTGGTGCCTGCCTGCCTCTCCTGCTAGCTCCATATACCTGTTGCCTGCCTGCTTCTCATGCTAGCTCCCTATACCTGTTGTCTGCCTGTCCCTCCTGCTAGCTTCCTGTACCTGTTGCCTGCCTGGCTCACCTGCTAGCTCCCTGTACCTGTTGCTTGCCTGCCTCTCCTGCTAGCTCCCTATACATGTAGCCTGTTTGCTTCTCCTGCCAGGTCCCTGCACCTGTTGCCTGCCTGGCTAGCCTGGCAGCTCCCTGAACCTGTTGCTTGCCTGACTCATCTGGTAGCTCCCTGTACCTGTTGCCTACCTGCCTCTCCTGCTAGCTCCCTGTATCTGTTGCCTGCCTGACTCGCCTGCTAGCTCCCTATCCCTGTTGCCTGCCTGCCTCTCCTGTTAGCTCCCTGTACCTGTTGCCTGCCTGCGCCTCTCCTGCTAGCTCCCTGTACCTGTTGCCTGTCTGCCTCTCTTGCTCTCTTGTTAGTTCCCTGTACCTGTTGCCTTCCTGGCTCTCCTGCTTGCTCCCTGTACCTGTTGCCTGCCTGGTTCGCAAACTTCGCATGCTAGCTCCCTGTACCTGCTGCTCTATGAAACCGTTCCGGTATAAGCGCGCTCTACAAATACATTAAAATTAAAAATAAAAATTCAAATGCTGCTCGCCTGCCTCTCCTGCTAGCTACCTATCTCTGTTGCCTGTTTGCATCTCCTGCTAGTTTCCTGTACCTGTTGCCTTCCTGGCTCGCCTACTAGCTTCCTGAAACTGTTGCCTGCCTCTCCTTCTAGCTCCCTATACCTGTTGCTTGCTTGCCTGCCTCTCATGCTAGCTCCCTATACCTGTTGCCTGCCTGCCACTCATGTTGGCTCCTTGTATCTGTTGCCTGCCTCTCCTGCTAGCTCCCTGTACCTGTTGGCTGCCTGGCTCGCCTGCTAGCTCCCTGTAGCTGTTGCGTGTCTGCCTCTCCTACCAACTCCCTGTACCTGTTGCTTACCTGCCTCTCCTGCTGGCTCCCTATACCTGTTGCCTGCCTCGCCAGCTAGCTTCATGTACCCGCTGCTTGCCTGCCTCTCTTGCTTGCTCCCTTTACCTGATGCTTGTCTGCTGCTCCTGCCAGGTCCCTGTACCTGTTGCCTGCCTGCCTCGCCTGGTAGCTCCATGTACCTGTTGCTTGCCTGCCCCTCCGGCTAGCTCCCTGGTTTGGATTTTGTAACTATACTTTCTGTTCTCTGCCGTTTATTAGCATAATCAAACAATAATAGCTTATTTAAAATA
Source organism: Lissotriton helveticus (assembly GCF_964261635.1). Taxonomy (NCBI): domain Eukaryota; kingdom Metazoa; phylum Chordata; class Amphibia; order Caudata; family Salamandridae; genus Lissotriton; species Lissotriton helveticus. The sequence goes on along the minus strand of NC_136068.1, from coordinate 867,346,560 downwards.
ATCTTGATTTTATGATGTGCCAACCCTGTTTTTTTCTGTATAACGTTTTCTTTCTTTCAAAGAACTCTTTTTTCGGGTGGACTAAAATCAGCTGGCCAAAGTCATGTCACATAAGTCTGTACATTGTATTATTTGCATCTGATACAGTAATTGCTTATTTAGCCATTTAAGTACCTAATCAGTTTCCACAGTGACTACCGACTGCATCCTCAGATGAGGATGCAACCATTCAGCTTGGCAATCCAAAGCAGACTCTTTCAAAACAATCTTTTATATCCCCTTATAGCTTGATGAGGGTGAATGGTACTGCTTCCCCATTCAAGCAATCAGTGGATATAAAAGATAAAGAGGATAGCAACACGAAAAGGTGGTCATTGGAGACCTTGTTGCAAAGGCAGCGAAACACAGCAGCCCCCAGTTTACTGCTACCAAAATGGAACCCAAACTGTTATAATGAGAGGGTGCAAAGTATAGATTGATCTTTCTTCTAGGCACCTACCTCAATAAACTTTTTGCTTGTTGTGGAGGTGGCTAAGAAATTCCAAGGTACTTGTTAAGGGATGTGTCATGACAGACAAGAGAGGGTAGGGCTCTAGTTGCACTGAAAAAGAGAGCTGGGGACAACATGGGATGTTGTTTTGATGGAGTTCATGGTGGTAAACAATGGCAGACTTACGTCATTTATAAAGTCCCCATCAACTGACTAGGCCTTGCGCCAGTTGGTGGGTGGAGGTGATTCCTGGGCATTCACTAACCAATGAAGTATAAGTACCTAGGTCCAGTCCTACCCATTGCTTTGTGTCACTCCCAGGCAACTTTCCAGTGCAAAACAAGTTTTGCGCTGGAAAGCAAATTTAAAAAAAACATTTTGTGCAGGTTTGGATCACTTTTGTGACACAAACCCAGCGCAAAATGTTTGCTAATTTGAGCCATATAATGCTAACCCTGCTTTCTGAACACAATAAATGTGATGGAAACAAAAAAAGTACATTACTGAATTTATGATGTCATCAGTGGGAAACATCCTTTACAACGCAACTTTTACTCCGCACTACCATTACGACCGGCGTATCTTACCGTCGCAGGGAGAAGGAGTTTTTGCCGCTGCCTCCATTGTGGTCTCCATCTAGTTCGGACCTACGGGTCGTTTAAGGCTCTCTGCCTCCTCGTCTTTAAACGTTGCTTTAAGCTTGTGCGCATCGATGCTGGCTTTGCGCCTACAAAGGACATGAACCGACCATATAACTGAGGTCATCTGAATACTGATTCCTGGTCCATCTGATAGTATCTTCACCTATATGGAGAGGCTTTATCACGCTCTTGTTAGAACCCTCTAAAAGACACTTGGATGGTCTTTTTTGCCCTCCTGAACCGCAGTGGTATCTCAGCTCCCTCCATGAAACGTGCTTGGATTCTCTACAGGCCCCTTAAAGTGTGATGCTCCGAATTTTGATCGTCTAGTGAGCGCATGCACCCACTGGATTCCTTTTATAATTGTTGTAGTCAATTACCTGTTAATCCTCTGAAAACTCCCAGTGGTCCCGCTTTTGAGGGCCCCTAGAATACCCACCTTCAGCCCTTGCTGCTACTAGGACCGCTTTTCAGAACCTTGTGGCAGACGTCCTTTGCTGGGTCTGCTTTGTTTTCCATTCCAAGTGCGCCCTGATGAAGGAAGCCTGTAATGGCACTTGTCCGAAACGCGCGTCAGCGCTTTTGTGTGTGATGATACGTATGTGAATGCTTGTGTATGAATCTGATTGTACAAAAGGTGTGTTTGAGTGTATGAGTGAATGGACTTTGTGTCTTTTTCGAATTATCTTTGCGTGTCCTAGTTTTTATATTGTATTTCTGTTAATGATCAAAAAGTTTTACAGATATTATTTTAATGTCTAAATGAAACTAATTTTCTATGAAAACAATGTATATATAAAAAACCAAAAATAAAAAAGTTTTCTTCGAATAAATTAATTTTCTCTGTGGTTGTGTGGGTTAGCTGAATGCGCGATTAGAACTTTGTTCTTCTGATATCTAGGGAACACCCATTTCCATGTTTCTCTCTAGTATAAGTACCTAGGTCCAGTCCTACCCATTGCTTTGTGTCACTCCCAGGCAACTTTCCAGTGCAAAACAAGTTTTGCGCTGGAAAGCAAATTAAAAAAAAACATTTTGTGCAGGTTTGGATCACTTTTGTGACACAAACCCAGCACAAAATGTTTGCTAATTCGAGCCATATAATGCTAACCCTGCTTTCTGAACACAATAAATGTGATGGAAACAAAAAAAGTACATTACTGAATTTATGATGTCATCAGTGGGAAACATCCTTTACAACGCAACTTTTACTCCGCACTACCATTACGATGCAACTATTACAACGCAAGTCATTACAACGACTTGCGCTGGAGGGCGCTCTAGGATAGGGAATAGTTTAATTACTATCCAACACCTTCCCTACTATCCACGGGTACTGGAGTTGGAATAGTAAATTAAACTATTCACTATCCAGTGCCCCCCAACGCAAGTCGTTGTAACGACTTGCGTTGTAAAAGTTGCATCGTAATGGCATGCGGAGTGAAAGCATGCGTTGTAATGTCATACATCCATCATCAGTACATGATAATATAGACAGTTTAAACCAATGGGAGGTGCTCAGGATAATGGTGCAGTGCAAGTGAAAAAAGAATGAACAACCAAGTCAATGACACAGTGAAATGATTTCCCTATGGTTGGAACCATTGTATATGTTGTGCATATTATCTGTGCACTGTGTCATTGACATTATAAATTGATTACTTTGATGTTTTTGTTCCCATCAAATTTATTGTGTTCAGAAAGGAGGGGTTAACATACTATGCAGTGCCTTGTCGATGCTGTTAACAATGCTTCAATGATCCCTAGGGTAACATTACCCTTTTGCAATGCTAAATTTGGTAGTCATTAAGCCATGCTTTCTTTTGTCACTCTAGTGCATGGCTCCAGTCTACAGGTGACAATTGACTTTTCATGTCACAGTGCATTTCTGCACCATGTAATATAGCTTTACAGAAAGGTTAAATATGCCAATCAAGGATTAGCCACTTTCTCCATGTTTTGGGGGTCAGAGCACATATAATGTGCACCAGACAGCAGTGCCCTAGAGTGTAGAGTCAAAAAACAAGGAATAAAATAGGGTTCATCAAAAGGCAAAAAATCAGGAGTAATCATGCTGAAACGGCCGATTTCCTACAGGTACCATGTGGAGAAGTATATCTTTGCTCTGAAAGTTGCAAATTAGCATGTAAGGACACATTTTATTGGCCTGATTGGCCAGAGCTGGTTGGTGCATATATTTGAATACTAGACAGATGACCTTAAAGCAGATGATCCTTTCAATAAAAGGAAGCCAATGTAGTGCCATCTGCTACTGAGACATTTACTTTCCTGGCAAAGCAACACAATTTGCCCTACAGGTATGATTTTCAAGGAAGGGTAGAAGCCGTGATCCAAAACACCAAATAAGGTGGTCAGAGGAACCTGCAAAATGGTCCCTATGTCAAAGGCCGATGAGAGACCCGGAATAACAAGTAGGGATGATGCTTCCACTGACAAAGTGGTGATAAACTATAATTTATATAACCCAGAGGTGGAGACGTTGGCTTTTTAAGATTATGGAGAACAAAAGTTCCTTAATGGGAAGGCTAATGAGGTGGCCAACGGTTGGTGCAAATAGACTGGCATGTTGTTTTAGCAACCAAGAAGGTGTAGGGTCTCTGGCAAGAACCAACAGGGTTGAGATTATGCAGAGTATAGCAGTATCATTTATTGGTAGCGATTTGAGATGCAACTCACTGGGAATTGAGAGGTAGGTGCAGACGTAACTGGTCACAAAAGACTCGAGGAAAGGCCATGTGAGGCTTATCAGCTGTGGTGGTCATTTGCTGGATATTAATAATTTGACAGATAAAGAAGTCATTTACATTTCCACAGCACTCTTTGGAAGACGAAATAGTAGTGGCAAGACCTATCTAGTCTGATGAGACCAGCTTGAAAATAATGACATTTCTAATCCTGAAGTGTGAGAGCAAACAGTAATGGTTTGATAGCCAGAAAGCCTAACTCCACCAAAGCCTGAAAAGCAGCGTAAAATGGGATACTCTTGCGGATGGGAACTCGAAGTGTGGAGTCACTAACTGACGTTAGCCATGCTTCTGAGTGTAAAAATAGATCAGGCTTTTTGTGGGTAGTAGAATAATCCCAGCTGTATGTATTACTGCTCAGAGAGTGTACTTCAGTGAGAAATGAAGGATGATGAAAGCAAGCAGGTTAAGCATGTTCCAGAAAGAGTAATGGTCATGCAGGGTTATGATGAAGGAGAATATTTATCCCTTGGAAGCAATCACTAGGAGGGCATAATAGGTAATCATCGCAGAGCTTAGTTAAAAAACAATTGTGGCCTAAAAATCCAACATCGAGTTTGACAATATAGTGGTTAATTACAAGGGCCTCATTAATCCCAATGGGACTGATAATAGGAGTCATAAGTAATGCGGGGAAAGAATCATTCCAGGTTTGTCACTTGAACACATATGGGGTCGCATTATACATGCGGCGCATTTCCCTTCATTGGGCTGGGTGCACCTTTTAAAAGGTGCGCCCAGCAGAATAAAGAAAAATGCACCGTAGTGTGATTAATTAGTTGCCCTCAGGGCAGCAGCGAACTTGAGCTACCCTGGGGGCAGCGCATTCATGAGGAAAAAAATGGAGCGGCTGCTTTGATGCCGCTCTGTGTTTTCACTCTGCAGGTGCCAACCCACCTGCACTTTGAAGGGGGATTAGAGATCCTCTGCAGGTGGGTGCAGTCAGTAGGAGGAGTAGGAGTAGGGTTCTCTAGTAGGGAGGTGGAGAGGCCCCTGGATGTGACCCTATTGGGATGCTCCTTGAAGCTTTTGGATGCCCCCTTTTTAAATGACAAACAACATAAAATAAGAAATAAACCCTCTTGATAAGAATCTGGATGCTGATGCTCTTTATGGGCACATACTATCCAGGCAATGATGTCTGGTTGTGTTGAGTATATGAGGGCCTCAAGTTTTATCACCAGTAGGCTGAGATGTTGGACATACAGATGATGCATCGAATGTATGGGGGTTTGGATTATGAGGGTGTAACCGTATTTGTGGGTATGTGTAATGTCTTACTGTTTTGCTTATTTTTACAGACTATTTATATTGTGATTGGGACATATGTTATTTCCTGAAGAAGGTGATGGCCGCGCATTTATAGGCCCACCGAAACGCGTTGATGCTTTATGAAGAGGATACTATTTAAAATCTGTCGGACAATTGTACTGTATGATCAATATTGAATTTTTACCCATTTTCGACACAATTGAATACTGACTTGATTTAGAAGTTTTCCTCTAGAATTAGGAACTAGTGTCCTTTCCTCATGTTCCCAATTTACTGTCCTATGTAACCAATACTTTGGTTTTTATCCCTTTGTTTTTTATTTCTATGTTTTTAATTAGCTATGTACTTTGTTGCCTATTTAATTGAAGTACAATTGTGTATGTATTTTAATAAAATGAATTACTATTTTTAGTACAGATATCTGTGGGTTATATTCTTTATGTCCACTCTCTCAGCACTGGTGTGAGGTAGTGTGTAAGCTTTTTATGGTTGGTGTACTAATAGCCACTGGGGCACTTCTTTCGTGACTTAAGTCTATAACGGTACCCCTCCCCTTTGGCTGGTGGGTCCCTCTCTTTTTCTTTGAGAATTTACATCTGTTACATAGCAACCAGAACTTCTGATCGACCGTTCAGGAACCACGTTCAAGTTATACTCTTCACCTCTTGACAAGGATGTTATGAAATGTCGTAGTATAAAAGGTACTTTCTTACAAATTGTTTTTATTCAGTGGTCATCATAGTCTAGTTGCTGGGCATTTATTTGGAACAATTAAGATATAAGCAACGAAAAACTGAACACAACTGGAGGCTGTCTTCAAACAATCTAAACACTCTGCATTATGAAAAACTCAAGAAGAGTTTCTTATTCTTTTATTTATTTAGCGCATATCTGTCAACAAATTCTACTTTACGGCGATGTGCACACATTTTGTTTATTGACCTTTGTCATTTCTTTTTTCTTTCATTTTTTTTATATTTTATGCACAACATTCAAAGTTATTCTCACGTCGTATCTTGTATTATTACTTCACTTTATTATGGCATCTCAAAGTGGATTAAATCCTCCAGTTCCCTTCCTACCCCGCCCAGGTGAACCTTTAATTAAGTGGTCCAATTGGAAGGACTACTTTTTAAACTATGTTGCCGCTGTTGATGAAGAAAATGATGACACATTTACTCAATCCAGGAAGAAGAAAATGCTACTTCATAGTTTAGGTCAAGAGGGAAACAGAGTATTTAATCAAATGGAAAAGAAAGTAAGACCATCTGATAGTAGGAATGTATTTCTTGATGCTCTTGAAGACCTAGATTCACATTATCATCCACCTGTGTGTGTAGGTATAAGTAGATACACATTTTTTAAAAGGAAACAGGGTAAGTCGGAGTCTGTTGACGATTATGTTTCATCCTTAAAAAAGTTAGCAATTCATTGTGAATTTGGTACTCTCTTTGACAGTTTTATGAGAGATGAGTAAGTAATGCATTCTAACAACTCCTCTATCCAAGAGAAGCTTTGGACTTGTGGAGTTGCCCCCCTCAATTAAATTTTTGCTATTGTGAGAAAAGCCGAGATGTCAAAAAGGTGTGCAAAAGTAGCCCTCAAATGTAATGAAGAAGGGTTAACAGTTGGCAAGGTCTCTTATATCCATAATAAAAAAAAACGAAAAACGTGCTTCACCTGGTATTAATAAAAAAGTTGCTGTTACTAACAAATCCAAAGTGGATAAAACCTCATGTTGTTACAGATGTGGTTATAATGGGCATTATGCCAATGACACAAAGTGCCCAGCATTAAAGTCTAAATGTTCATATTGTGGTAAAGTTGGTCATTTCACCAAGGCATGTAGGATAAGGTTAAATAAAAACAAAAAAGTTGTAGGAAGTATAGTCGATAATTGCACAGATAATAATGATTCAAACTCATCCAGTGATGACGGCATTTTGTGTATTATTGATGGGTTTGATTCAGATGATATTGTATCTAATGTCAACGCTCAATCTAAAAAGAAACCCACTTGTGATGTGAGTATTGGTGGTGTTTTAGTACACATAGTCCCAGATTCAGGTTCCCCTCATACAAATATTCAGTGAAATGTTTGGAATGGTTTGTTCTCTAATACTCTTAACAAAGACCTACAAACTTCTGATATTCAACCAGTAACGTTTACTGGTGAAAAGATACCCATGGTGAGATTTGTGGAAGAAATCTTTGAATTTAAAGGTAGGAAGGCTTTAGGGAAACTGTATGTTGCAGAGGTTGGACCCTCTGTGTTAGGGTGGATCGACCAGGGTGCACTTGGAATCATTCTCAACCCTAAAAACGATGACCAAGTAATGATTTTAGACGAGTGTAACAAACAATTAATGGATCACATTGTAGAACAGTTTCCCACAGACTTTTCTGGAGAAGTGAGGAGGTTAGCTGGGTTTTCTCATAAGATTGTCCTTAAAGTTGATGCTTTTGCTGGTACCCATAAAGAAAGGAACATTCCTGTTAGTGTAAGAGAAGCTGTTATGGCTGATTTGGATGCCCTAGAGAAGAAAGGTGTTATTGAACCTATTGAGTGCGCTGAGTGGTTGGCCCCATTAGCCGTCGCACGCAAATCGGACGGCTGTTTGCATTTGTGTGTAGACCTGAGGGATTTAAATAAAAATATTTTAATTGATAAATTTCCCTTACCCAGGGTAGATGAACTTTTAGCCCGAACTAAAGATGTCAAATGGTTTTTAACCATAGACTTGACCTCAGATACCTTTACATGAATCCAGCAAGAACGTAATTGCTTTCATCACTCCCTTTGGGTGCTATCGCTTCATCAGAATGCCATTTGGTTTGGCTTCTGCGGCGGCAGTTTTCCAACGTTTAATGCACAAATTATTTAAGAACCGTGAGGGAGTAACATATTTTCAGGACGACATCTTAATTGTGGGTTGGAACAAGGAAGAGCATGATGATAGACTTATTAAAGTGTTGAACGTTCTTGCTAAGAAAGGTCTTACAACAGAACTTAAGTTTGTAAATTTGGTATGAGATCAGTAAGTTATTTAGGGCATGAAGTTGGGGGTGATGGAATTTCCCCTAAGAAAAAGTTAATCCACGCTATTGAGAATGCTCCAATACCCAAATCTAAGAATGATGTAAGGTCTTTCCTTGGCCTAGCCGAGTTTTACTTCAAATTTGTATGAAATTTTGCCTGCAAAACTTATAACCTCAGACAGCTCCTTAAGATCAAACAAGAATTTAATTGGAATGATGAACTTCAACATGATTTTGATAAAATTTAACATGATTTATTATTATTATTATTATTATATTTCTTATATAGCGCCTGAATCGACCCCCAAAGGGGTATCTCCGCGCTTGCCTTGGGAACCCGTCCTGGCTTTTTCCCTGTGAGATAGCCCCTACAGGGCATCCCGCCGCAGGGGGGCCGTTGTGGAGATTAAGCAAGCTTAATGCCCAGAGTTGCAGAGTGTGAACCCATGATTAGGTCAGGCACCGAAGCGAGAATTATCGAGTCCATGGACATTTGAGCTCAAGACCCTGCCGCGTCGGGAATTGAACCCTGGTCCCGGGTCTGACCTCTGCTTCAGGGTCTGCCTGCTCTAACCAGTGAGCCACACTTCTCCACATTTGGTGTCTGCCTTTCCCTTACAAGCTTTTGACAGCATGGCCCATAGTATTATAACCACTGACAGTAGTGGGAAAGGTCTTGGAGCAGTCTTATCCCGAATTGGTGATGATGGATCTGAGGTGACTATTGGTTTAGCACCTCGTTCTCTAACCTCTTCTGAAGAGAAGTTTTTTGTAATAGGGAAAGAGATGTTAGCCACTGTCTGGGCCATGGAATAATTTAGGAAGTATATTTGGGGTTCCAGGTTTACAATGCGTACTGATCACAAGCCTCTTCTTAAAATACTGACACCTGAAAGCATACTCAAGGCCATTCCTAGATTGGCAAGGATGAATCTCAAGCTTTTTGGAATTCACTTATGATGTAGAATATCTACCTGGAAAAACGAACCAAATTGCGGATTATCTGAGTAGTGCTCCCTTACCCTTACTAGACGATATTTTTAATGATTGTGATGATTATAATGTTGCTGCTATCCAAGAGTCTAGTCAAAACATTACACATGCTATCTCAAAAGAGGTATGGGACAAGGAATGTGATAGTGACAACACTTTATGTGACGTTGCTAGATATGTTGTTGATGGTTGGCCTATTAAGTCTAGCTTACAGGATGACTTAAGATCCTTCTGGGAGATCAAAGGAGAGTTATGCATCGATGATTGTAACCATTTATGTAGGGGTGGAAGCGTGGTTGTCAATCAATCATGAAGGACATTTGGGAATTATTAAACTTAAGAATAGGATGAAGATGTCTTATTGGTGGCCAGGGTTAGACAGAGACTTTGAAAAATGTGTTCAGCAATGTTCCACCTGTGCCAATGCGGACAAAGCTCAAAGAGTGTTTAAACCTTCCCTTGGTAGTAGATATGTTCTGGAACATCCCTGGGAGGATTTGAGTATAGATTTGCTTGGTCCTATTGGAGATGAGGTTGGATGCATGAAACATATTTTAGTTATTGTAGACAGCTACTCTAAATGGCCTGAGATTGAAATCACGGACAAGTGTAACTCAAAAGTAATAGTACATTTTTGGGAAAAGTTATTTTTACGGGAGGGTATTCCTAGATGCATTCATAGTGACAATGGAACACAGTTTTGTTCTGATACTTTCCTACAATTTTTAAAAAGGAATGGCATTTGCGGAAAGAAAACCCCAGTTCACCACCCGGATGGGAACGGACTTGTGGAGCATTTCAATAGAGTTATTATGGGCAGCATACAAGCAGCTATTTCTGCCGGTAAGAATTGGGAGAAAGAATTATACAGTACTATATGGGCGTACAGAATTACTCCCACTTGCACCAGCCATAGCCATTTAGAATCTTACGAGGGAGAGAACCTTTTACAAAGGACAATGTAGCGTGGAATAGCAAAAAAGTGTGTGGGAAATGGTCTCCTGCTGTTGTTCGCTCCAAATTACGTAAAATACATGAGTCATACATTGATAATTTTGATCAAAACATTTCACAAAAGAAGCTGATCTTCAGATTGGTGATTGGGTGAAAATAAAATTAGGTACAAAAGTTATGAAAGGTGAGAGCAAATATTCTGCTCCCTTGCATGCAAGTTCAAGAAACATATTCTAAATCTGCTAAATTAAGTGATAATAAAGTGTGGCATCACAATAGGATTGCTAAATGTAAAGGTAATTTTACTGTTACAGGTGGTGAGAAGTCTTCATCCATGGATTGGATGTGGGATGAAGTTATGGATATGGAGAAAGAATCTCCCTCTCATGTACATATGGATTCAAATGTAACCTCTTGTCCAGAACGTGTTTCTTGTAATCCATCTAAAGTAACTTGTACTAGTAGATCTGTGAAAATGCCTTCAAGATACAGGAGTTGTGTAATGTATTTTTGGTTTAGTGTGTTATAAAGGGGGGCAGGGTAGGATCCTGTTTTTGTTAATGTTTTCTTACAATTTTCCTAGCTCTTTACTTATTATTTGTTTCCAGCATTTTATCTATTATCAATTGTTTTTACTTGTATGTTGCATTTCTCTTATTTAATGTAAAGAGAGAAGATGTGGTATCGTAGCTACGACACATGCACCCAGTACCATAGCAACTGAGTGATACCACGGAGCAGGATTCCAGAATGAATAGAGTCAGTTAATGGAGAGGTTCAGGTTGTGAGTTTTACCTGCTTGCTTCCCAATAAAGGTTCTCTTTATTAAACCTTTGGATTAAGTCATCATTACACACCCTCCGGCAACGAGATGTCGGGGGTCCATAGGACCCGCTTTCCCCCGACCAGAGGACTTCTCTCAGGTGGCGGACTGTCAGTGTGCCTCCTGAGAGCTTCTTTGCCTCTGCACTCGCATCTGCAATAGGGCGCGGGTGCAGAGGCAAAGGGATTCTGTTATTTGCATGTGGGCACACCCCCATGCTAATGAGGGAATGCCCCTGAAGATAGCATTGGCGCTTTATGTGCGCCAGCGCTATTGGAATTACAGAGGGGGCCGCACAAGTGTCTGCGACCCCTTCTGTAATACCAAAGTGCCCCGGGCTGCGCAAAGTGGGCGCAAACGCCCATTGCGGCCCCGGGCCACCAGTGTTCATAATCATAGTCCAGGTGAAAATGTGCTGGAAATGGAAACCCCGATTCCGGCATGTTATTCCACATTACACAGCACTATACCTCCGAGTCACAGTGACAACTTATATCACCTCGACCTGACTTTAAAAACTGCCACGCCCACGTCTCTGCATCTTTGCCATGCTCAGGCTCTATGCCTGCAGGGCCCGAAGTTTCAGACGCAGTTTTGATACTCATCTTGGAGCGAGCTCAAGAGCCGCTAGACATCAACAAAGGCGCCGCGAGAGTCACGCGCTGCCTCCTCAGACTCACACGGCTTGGTCTACCTGCATGACGTAATGTGTTTTCAAATGAAAGCTGCGTGTTACCGCAAGGAAAACGGAAAGCAAGCGAGGGCACCGCGCATGAATCACAGCTGAGGTGCTTGGCTTGTGTTTGCCTGTCGTCCTTTTTGATCTTATCCACAGAACTGTTTTCAGGTGAGATGGGTTTTGGGAAAGTTACGCCTCATTTGCCTGCAGGCATGAAATATATATTTTGAATTGCTACCTTCATCTCCGCGCCGTTCTCTGTAGGAAATTGTTGCACCAGCGAGCTGTCCTTCGATGATGTGGTAAATTATATAATCTCAGCCTGCTGAATAAGCAGCTTGCCCAGGATGAGGCTAGATGCACGAGCAGGCCGGTCCTGAACAGTGGTTGCAAACTGGGCACTAACTCGCTATCTTGCTATTTGCAATCTCTAGTGATGGTGGCTTGCAGGGGATGGTGCACCTCCAATCCTGTGTTCACATTCCTAAGTGGAAAATATTTTGTAATAAAGCATGTGTTCCTTAATAAAAAAATGACCATATGGGAATATTCCAGTTGGAAGAAGGGTTGAAGATTGCAAGCAGCAGGCCCTGGACTTCTACCTAGCCCTGCCCAGGGGCTAACAGACATGCCACCAAAGAGCTTCTACATGTAGGTGTTAACAACTTTGCAATTCCAGTCACATATCAAAACCAATGATACATACCATTCCGAATTGCAAGTAGAAGGGGACGTCCCTTTCACTACCTCAGAATTGTGATGAAGAGTTATTTGCAAAATCACTTTCGGAAGTCAGGACAGCCCTTCTGAATTTGAAAAGGGATTTAGTACATGATCAAACACCATTTTGCAACTGTGAAAACATCTGAGGTGAGTAAGGCTATTTCTACATGTACAGTATGGCACGTTGCGTATTTGCTCACAAGCCGAGCAGTCACTCACTGGCACTTGCAATGTAAGCCAATAATTCTCCCCTCCTCACTCAGACTAGTCCTCCTCTGGCTGAGAGTTCTGCAGCAGGAACGTTCCCCACCGAGCTATGTTGCCAAGCAATGAATAGGTCTGCCTTCAGTAAAAAGGGAAGTGTTTGGTTTTCATGGTGAGCATTTCAGTCACAGTGACTCAACCGCAGTCTGACTAGAAAGATGCTGGAGTGACAGTATCCCATTTTTTAAACGAGACAAAGCAACTTTTGACACTGACTGCATTCCTACAGTGAGTCACAGGCCTTTATGAGGCAAAGAGAAGAAAGAGAACTCATTCATACTCGATGCACTTGGAGTTTCCACTCCCACCGTCTGACTGCTAGATTGAATATTCATGACAGGAGCTTCGAGGAATGCCCGGGATAATTAAAGTGTAACAAGCAAGATGAAAGGAAGAGACAGTGGCAAGGGAAAGAGTGAACAACACGTTTTTAAAGTATAGATTTATTTGAGGCAAATTTTGTTTCACAAAAGGCCATTGCGAAACCCTAACAAAAATTAAAAAAAGGTATGACCCCTACTTTGTGTGTGGGACTATGTGCAGGATGGGAGCCAGCTGGCAAGCAAAACAAAAGAGTGCATAGCATAAAGTGTCAGGAATGAGGAATACCGAAGATCACCAGCACAGTCACCCAGCTGACACAGCCAGCAGAGCGAATGTTTGTATGATGGAGGGTAATCCTCATTACCACCACTTTCCCCTCCGTCATCCCATTCATCACACATATAATTTGAAAAATCCCACTCCACAGACAGGCCACTGAGGCCCTGGACTTCCTAAATGGAAGCCATTTTTTTCTCTATCTTTTCTGTTCTGCCTGATGTGGGTCTGTCCAACCACCTCCTATAACAGCCAGGTATGGAGAGACTCTTCCTGTACAATCACCGACACGCCCCAACCGCCCATACCATGATTGGTGTCAGGAAGAAGAGACTAGTCACCATGCGGATACCCTAAGTAATCAAAACATTGCTGTCACATTTCTCTCTTCCTCGTTCCATTCACTACAGGGTACGAAGAAACCATATAAGAGGTACCAGGCTTAGGTATGCCCCAAAGAAACAATCCAACCACAAAAGATGTGCATACACAAAAAAAACATTATTACAAGACCAAATAAAGATGCAAAAAACATAATACTGCTCTGCTCACCATAAACGCAGACCCAACAACCGTCAGTATGTAACAATGGTAAATAAAATGGGAAGAATCCTAAGTGGCTGCTCTTCCAACATCCCAAAATGGAAGATGCAACAATCCAAAAAGCCACCACACCCAAAACGGACCTCCTATGATTCACAGGCAGAAAGAAGAGCACCCCTCCACACATACGCCCAGGACATAAGAGTTCAAACCCACTTGCAACAAAACCAAGTGTAGGAGCCGGAAGCAGTCAACACAGCAAAGCACAGCACACAGGAAATGTTGCCCTGCAATCACCAACGCCAGGAAATAGAAAGGGGAAATCCAATTGAGGGCCAAGACACAGCATGGCAAACAATGACACTCACAGAATAGACGCCTGGGACACTGAACAGAATATAGCCACATGGAATGGAAATAGTCAGAGAAAACAAAGCCATACAGGCACGAAAAGCAGGACCGTACAACAGAAAAAAAGCAGGACATCTCACTAGACATCCAACTGCTACAGGCCAAGGGACATCTCCACCTCATGCAAATAACCACTGCCTGTGGCTGCACAAACATCTCAGAGCCCACCACTTGGTAGTGTACAGAAGTGCTGACCTATAGAAGCCACCACCACAATCTCACTCTTTTCAGTCCTGCAGGGTGTGTAAGGCTGGCAATGACCAGCACAGGAGCGCAGTTCTGTGCAGATTGCTTTCCGCATATTTCTGGGTAGATCTGTCTGAGAGCAGAAATAAACAGAAAGAGTCTCTCCATTCCACAGATTTTATGGGAGTTAGTGGGACGAACCCAGAGCAGGTAGGAGAGTGAAGATAGAAAAAAATATTATTTCTGTGTATGAAGCAAAGGTCTTCAAAGGTCCGTATGTGTGACAACATGCCTCACATCTCACTTTTTAATTAATGGAACCAGGAAATGGGGGCATTGAGGTAATGCATTTTATTGGTACCAGTTAAAATGCACTGGGCAACATCTAACACTTTCCCTTCGTGGTGAAACAGTATTGTATTCCATAGTGATGGTATGAGAAATGAGAGAGGCATAACAAAAAGAAACCCGTCACCGGCAGGAGCGAACAAATTGACTCATATGCCCATATGACATCTTTCTTGGTACAGTCACCACAAGTGGCCAGGTGTCATGCTGAGGGCCCATATCAGAGCCAGTGGTTGCAACTGGGAGCTTGAATGTCCCTGCATCATGTAGACCTACAGCCCAACAGACAACACAACTGGTAAACAGCCAAATCTCCACAATGATGTTCTTTTTGTGCCATTGAGGAAATCCTGCTAAGGTGAAATTTCCAATGAGCATGGGCATTGTCATGAATAACTGGCAATGGGGACTATGTGTGTGGCAAGGTATTGTGGTGATAGAGGTGTGATTCAACTTTGTTTTAATACCTCCGGCTAAGTATGAAAGACCTTGCTTGGCAAGTAAAGCTGTTTCAGCCTGCCTAAATTTGACGCTAGGGTGTGCTCTACAGTTTTCCCGCTCACTGAGAGTGCTGCAATGTAAAACATTTTTACAGCAGTTGATCGCAATAGCTTCTGCTTCGGTGGCGGCAGAGGGTATGTTTAAGTACATGTGAAGCTAATGAAGCTATCATGGGACTATCATTGTTTTTCTCATTTTTTGCCCACTGCCCGAGTCTCCTGAGATGTCCGGTGGTGTTGACTTTCAATGAGTGGAGAGTGGATGGGAGGCTGTAGTGCGTGATCTGAGTAGCTTACATGGATTGGAGCGCCAATCTTGATGCTTCCTTCTTTTGTAATGAGGAGTTTCAAAGTTGAATCTTTTGTGTACATCGGTTTGAGCATGATTGGAGGCAGGTATTTTCCAGTTGAACCAGTCTCTTGATCAATACAATTCTACAATAGTGTGTGAAAATTAAAATCTTCCAAACTAGCAGGGTTTCATGTAATGCAAAGTTAATAATTTCGGAAAAATTTGCAGGTGTAATGAACGCAGCCTATTAGATGCACACGGCGTCTTATAAAAGAGGAACGTCATAACATGGCACGACGTGTGAGGGACGCAAGTAGAGGTACTCCAAAAGACTCCTCACGCTATTGGTCAACACATGCCACCACACTATGTGACGATAAGCGTGATTTCCAGCACTTCCTTGAATTCTGCAGGTTTTCAGGTTCACAACTGCCCAGTGGGAAACAAGATTTACTTTTGTCACAAACGAATCACTCCAACTGATTAAGTGCAAAGCACATCATAGGTGGATTAGGATCTGTCTTGTCTTCTTGCCCTGCTCATCTCCTAAAGATCTTGCTAAAAGCTTTCACTGCTGGCATGTTGCTACTTCCTTCATTTAATCTGTCCTTCTTGCAGTCTAAGGCCACTGCTTCAGCGATATGAACTTTTCAACATAATCCCTCTATGATAGGATGGAGATGTGCCAACCCAAACATCAATGTCAACAGTAAAAGGCTTATGATCTTGGCATGGCATCTGCTTTGTCGGCTTCATTTAATCTGCTAGTACACATGGGCATACAGGACGTTTTGTTCAAGAATCATAAATGACAAGCTTCCCAGAATGAGTGAAAGCATAAGCAGGATAACTCGACCATCTGGAAGCCGCAACATTAGCTATTAATGTGTATAAAATTATGATAGAAAATAGCATCTGAAACAATGGAACGAAGAGGACTTCAAGTGCCCATACCAATCCAAATAACGATCTTTTATTTTGTTTATGGTGAAGTCACATATTTCATTCATTAGTTAATAGAAGAAGCCACCAATGCCCCAGGAGTCTACTTCTTTTTTTAATAGGGATTATTTGGAAGTTTGTATAGAGTGTCTTGGTGAAGTGGACTGCAAACCAAGGCACTTTCAGGTTTTCCCACTCACGAGATTGTTTTCCTGGCCTTGGAGACCCAAGAATGGGCTGACTCAAGCTAGGAGTGGTATATTCAAACTGGAATACAGCACCTATCCACTTTTTCTGTAAAAGGGCTTACGATCCAATCAATTTTCTTCACATCCATTATTGCTGATGGCGATTTTCTGCAGACACACCAAATTAATGCCACCCTGAACCCACCAAAATTATTTTACATATTACACATGTAAAATTGTCTTACACACCACTTCCCTTGTATCAGCAATCAACCAAAAAGGCAAAAACAGTATTTCCTAGTTCTACTGTTGTTTTTTAAAGATCCTCAAATGTGAAGATGGTTCGTAATCATTGTATCTCAGCTACTCATTCCAAAGTCCGCCATGCTTTTAATCTTGTAATTGTAGGCAAAAACATAATTTGAGTGCATATCGGTACACAATTTCAAGTGCTTCGGTGTACAAAGACTCCTAAACAAAAC
Source organism: Lissotriton helveticus (assembly GCF_964261635.1). Lineage (NCBI taxonomy): Eukaryota > Metazoa > Chordata > Amphibia > Caudata > Salamandridae > Lissotriton > Lissotriton helveticus. The sequence goes on along the minus strand of NC_136068.1, from coordinate 867,329,425 downwards.
ACTAAACACAGCTCCTAAACATAGCATTTAATTTTTGTATTAATGCATATCACAGGAAAATATGATTCTTTTTTGTGTGATGGAAAGAAAATGTACTAATGGTTTTGAATTACATTAACCTGAACTCACAACAATGACAAAACAATTACAAAATGATAAAGAATAGAAAGAATGAAAACCACTCCTGCACAGTATATGCCCACCACTCAGTAGTACTTAAGGGCCCTCGTTTTTGGTGGCTGTGCACATTCCAACAACCAAACTACAATCCCTCTTGAACAATTGCCCTTACGCTGTGGTGGGTGGATGCAAAATGAGAATGACAACTGAATAACTCAATTGATGTAGAGGGCTGACCAAAAGCCCCTCTACGTATGTATAGGAATGTACATTTTTTAAGCATTTATTTTAATTACTTTAGGCTGCTGGACAATTAGAGCTCAGTCTAAGCCAGACCTAAAATCCAACCAGTCCAAAAAGAGCTAAGGGGCATATAACCAAGGAATAGCAATATTTATCGCAAAATGTGCTTAGCGCATTTTTTTTAACGCTGGATATGTTATTGGAGAAAACATGCTATTAGCAACGTTTTTCTCCATTGTGGTAAAATATCCAGCGATAGCAGCGAAATGCGTGAATATCGCTGAAAATATAGCGATATTCACGCTTTAGCGACGAAATGCTCTTAGCCATGTGATCCACCTCCCATTGGATAACTTGGCTAAGAACTGGTCTGGGCAGGTGTTAGTATTTGGAGATATTCACGCTTAGCGCGAATATATCCATCGCTACGCCTGCCTTGCTAATAGGCGATAGCGACGTTAGCGACTGCTTTCAGTCGCTAACTGGTTGGGTACGCCCACTTTGCATGTCATTAGCGATAAACATCGCTGACATGCAAAGCGGGCCCCAAACCGCTCTTTATCGCCTAAAAGCTGTCGCTGACATCAGTTAGCGACAGCTTGCTAATAGGGCAATAGAATTATCGCCGCTTAGCGGCCGAAAACGGCCGCTAAAGTGGCGATAATTGCCTATTGCCCTGCTTGATAATATGCCCCTATGTGCTTTATATCGAAAGTAGGTAAGCAAAGCATTCTAAAATCACAGCTTTTTCGGTGTTCCCTTAAAAAACACATTAAAGATTACCAATGCACAAAACTCTAACTACAATAACAAAATAGATATATGACCACCTGAAAGCACCTGAACAAGATAAAAGCACTGGCAGTGCAATGATCTCTTAAGCAGTGCCTGATGCACTGTGCTCTATGTGATCCCTTTCACAAGACCACCTTCCACATTGTGCAGATTCCTAGATAATTTTTTCTGCAAAAATAAAACAACAAGGGGTGCGGGGATTACATTTTTGTAAAGACAACAAGTATGATAGGAAGCAAGTATGATAGGAAGCAAAAAATAAAACCACCAAAACAGATTGGACATACCTTTCATCTCACAAGTGATGCTACCTGCAAATGCTAAATGATTGAGAAGTCTACCTGGGGAACAAACAATATCATATTTCCTCATTATTGACATCTGAACCTGTGAGCAAAAGGGGCTTTAGGTGGGTTTGGGCTGGATGCTGGTGGCGCACCTCTAAAATATCAAGTTTTAATATCAACCTGCACACATATTAACTCCGCAATATGGACTGCCAATGGATTACAAAGGTAAATCAGTGTGGACTTAGAATCGTAAATCAACACCTCCCTACATATGTTTTTCTTGAAAATATGGCGGTAGTCCAAAGTGTGGCGTCCATGTATGTACAGATCGATAATACTGACCTTAAGGTTATGATATACAGTGCTAATGGTGCCCCCTTCCAATTGGTGGTAAAAGCCTAGATAGAATGCTGTGAGCCATAGGCACTTGAGTGGCATAGTCTTTGGGTTGTGGTCCCTTGGTGTTCTGTGAGGGCTTAGGTATGTGCAGGTCACAATGCCCTCATGCCACGTCTCTGTCCTGCATGTGATCACAGGCCAAGCGAGATAAGGGAACAGCACACAGCTGAATGCAGCAAGATCACAAGATGTGTGTTTTTGCTTTCACCCACTTACCATGCTGCTGGTGTAAGCAGTGATACAAATCCACTGTATTGGACCTAGACAAGGAAAGAGCCTTTAGGCACGTTCAAAGATGGGTGATAATTTAGGACTGCCTTGCCCTAGAGATCCCAGATAAACGATGCAGAGAGAGTGGGGACATTTTAAAGGTAAGCTTTCACTACTACTCCTCCCTCTTTGACACGTTTTCTTATCCCTCTAAATGAGGGTTTGCTAAAAAGCAGAACTTAACAACTTTAGGAAATAAATCATGGTATCTGCAAGGGGATAACAATTATGTGACCATCAGCAGGGCACACCCTGCATCGTGTCTAGAACTCCTTCACACCTATCACAAGTACCAGTCTCAAATGCCTGGCCGAGAGCCGACATTGGCTAGGGATTTTGTATGATGCCTCAGTCTATGCTTGTTGTTGCATCCAATTACATGTGAATGCACGTGCTATGTATGTTTTCTTCTGGTCCCAGTGTTCCACTGGAACTCTCACTCACCCTCAAGGAACATAAATGTAAATTGTTTAAGAAGTCTGTGGAGTACTTAGGTCACACTCTGTCTGGTGATAGAGTGGTACTGAAAAGATCCAATGTTGATGCCATTGTTTCTGCTCCTGCCCCCACCAACAAGGATCAATCAATCAATCAATCAGGACATTTGTTAAGCACGCTACATACCCGTGAGGGTCTCAAGGCGCTGGGGGGGCGAGGGGGGGTACTGCTATTGATCAAAGAGCCAGGTCTTGAGAAGTCTTCTGAAGACCAGTAGATCTTGGGTCTGCCATAGGTTGGTGGGGAGGGTGTTCCAGGTCTTGGCAACGAGGTGGGAGAAGGATCTGCCGCCGGCGGTCGTTCTTCGGATGCGGGGGACTGTGGCGAGGGCGAGGCCGGCGGAGTGGAGCTTGCGGGTAGGGATGTAGAAGCTGAGTCGTCTGTTGAGGTACGCTGAGCCGGCACTGTGGAGGGCCTTGTGTGCGTGGATGAGGAGCAAGGAGTCGTCCCAGGCTGAAGGGGTGGAGCCGAGGATAAGGACCTCCGTCTTGTCCGAGTTCAGCTTCAGTCGGCTGTTCTTCCTCCATTCAACGACAGCCTTCATTCCTTCGTTGAGGTTGGTTTTGGCGGTGCGAGGGTCTCTGGTGAGGGAGATGATCAGCTGGGTATCATTGGCGTAGGAGATGATGTTGAGGTCGTGCTGTCTGGCGACGTGGGCGAGGGGTGCCATGTAGATGTTGAACAGCGTTGGGCTTAGGGAAAAGCCCTGGGGTATGCCGTAGATGATCTCGGTGGCGGTGGAGCGGAAGGGTGGAAGGCGGATGCTCTGAGTTCTGCCAGAAGAGAGGAAGGATGTGGTCCAGTCCAGGGCCTTCTCTTGGATCCCGGCGCTGTGTAGGCGTGTTCGTAGTGTGCGGTAGCAGACTGTGTCGAAGGTGGCTGACAGGTCCAGGAGGATGAGGGCTGCTGTTTCTCCATTGTCGAGCAGGGTTCTGATGTCGTCAGTGGCAGCGATGAGGGGGGTTTCGGTGCTGTGGTTGCTGTGGAAACCAGACTGGAATGGGTCCAGGATGTTGTAGTCCTCGAGGTAGCGGGTCAGTTGTTTGTTGACGATTTTCTCGGTGACCCTTGCCGGGAACGGGAACAGGGTGATGGGACGGAAGTTCTTGAGGTCCTTGGGGTCTGCCTTGGGCTTCTTGAGTAAGGCGATGATGTTGGCGTGCTTCCAGCTCTCCGGGAAGGTTGCTGCCTTGAAGAAGATGTTGATAGCTTTCCGGAGATGGGGGCGATGATTGTGCTGGCTTTGTTGAAGACGTGCTGTGGGCATGGATCAGACGGGGATCGGGAATGGATGGAGCTCATGATCTTGATGGTGTCATCGTCGTTGATGTTGGACCAAGCACTCAGGTGGCTGGTGGTCGCGGGGTGGAGGTCTCGATGGTTGGCGGGGCAGTCATGGCGTTGAAGCTGTCGTGGATGTCGGCGATCTTGCGGTGGAAGAAGGTGGCCAGAGAGTCACACAGGTGCTGTGAAGGGGGGATGTCGTTGGTGTTGGAGCTGGGGTTGGAGAGTTCCTTCACGATGCTGAAGAGCTCTTTGCAGTTGTGTGCGTTGTTATCCAGGCGGTCCTTGAAAGCGGTCCTCTTGGCGGTTCTGATGAGTTGATAGTGTCTGCGGGTGGCGTTCTTGAGGGCCGTGTAGTCATCTGGTGATTGTTCGCCGAGCCACTTCTTCTCCAATTTCCGGCATGTACGCCTGGAGGCCTGGAGGTCTTCCGTGAACCAGGTCTATGATTATATGGCCCAAGGAGCTTGATGCCCCACCAGTGACATCAAGAAAAGTGAGCAACATAGGTGTAACCATGGACTCAGATCTATTCTTGATACCTCATGCTAACGAGGTATCACAGAAAAACTTTCTACACAATAAACACACTGGGATACATATTCCCACACCTTCGATTCCAACAAACGCTACAAGCATTCTTACTCTCATGATCTCCAAGCTCAACCTTTTTAATTGCCTGTACTATGGTGCCCCTGTTTCATTATATGCAAAATTCAGCAAATCCAAAATGTTGCAACCTCCTCCTTCTATCCAGAAAATGCATGACATCAGTGCTTTCAAACACTCACTGGCTACCAGTAGATAAATTATCAATATTCAAAGCAGTTGCATCATGCAAGTGCTGGGATACCTTCTCGGGTGATTAGTGCGCTATACAAATTAATATAAGATAACATAACCCACCAAGCCTCTGAAAAGAACAATTAAATCATCCAATTTAATTTAAGCAATACAAACAAACCAGGACTCTGCACTACAGGCTTGCATCACAGATCGTCGTTCAGCCTTACAGAAAGAAATCCAAAGGAGGTTCTACCTTCTTGGTTCAAGGCACCAAACTGTGGAACTCATTGCCAGCCAAGATTCAAACCTTTGAGGAGTATTCAAAGTTAAGAAGAAGGGTGAAAACATGGTTATTCCCAAGATAATTACATCAACTATTGACCTTGTAATAGAACACAGAACAACAACTACTCCTACCAGTATAAGCAAAATAGAGACCTGTGGAAAAGTCTAGACAAGCACACCACACCACGAAGATAGAGACAGGCACCTGACCCAAATGGAGAGCTCCAGCCAACATAACCTCTGAATCACCTCAACATTCAAATTAAATTTAAGTACATCATGCCAATATTAAGATATGCCTCTCCAATCAATATCAGCAGCACCCGCGTCTGCTCAGCATCTAAAGATTTGCAACCTGCCTCCTGACACAGGGGACTGTAACCACATCCCTACACACTTCACACACATTGTAAACAATGTCTTCCTTACCTCCTGCCTCTAACCAAGATGGAGAACAGTAAACCTAGTTTTTATGACAGTACGCACAGATTCAATTTAATATAATCAATGTCGACATTTGATATCACGTACCAGTTCACTACATGATCCCTCATCAACGGGGCAAGCATGTAATGGATGAAAGGACCTGTAGAACGTTGCTGGCAGCTGGTGGCAGAGATGCGGGCTATTTTGGAAAAGGGGGGTGGTGATGGACAGAGTTTCTGAATGATGCAGAATACTCTTACCAAGTCAATAGATCATGGTTTTATTCCATCACCGTTTTTTAGCTCACTGCACCATCCCAGCTCAGAACCTGGCTATATGCAAATTAGTCTGTTCCTGACCCAGTGCATGATGGGAACAGGGCAAACCAAACTACCAAGCCAATTCTTATACTGGGAAGGAAACAAGCTTCCGGGGACCGGTTTCTGGCATCACAGCCTTCTTCGGCCCGGCTTGCTTGAATCCTGATGGTGCAATGAGCAAGGGACTCACGTCTGAATATACCCTCCCACACATAGTGTGGATAAAACCGATTTTGGAAAAGGGGGGTGGTGATGGACAGAGTTTCTGAATGATGCAGAATACTCTTACCAAGTCAATAGATCATGGTTTTAATCCATCACCGTTTTTTAGCTCACTGCACCATCCCAGCTCAGAACCTGGCTATATGCAAATTAGTCTGTTCCTGACCCAGTGCATGATGGGAACAGGGCAAACCAAACTACCAAGCCAATTCTTATACTGGGAAGGAAACAAGCTTCCGGGGACAGGTTTCTGGCATCACAGCCTTCTTCGGCCCGGCTTGCTTGAATCCTGATGGTGCAATGAGCAAGGGACTCACGTCTGAGTATACCCTCCCACACATAGGGGCCGATTAGGATGGCGGTTTTTCCGCATCCTCCGGGCCGGCGGAAGTGTCCGCCGGCCTGGAGGATGCGGAAAAACCGCGGCGGAGACTCCAAAGACCCACCGCCAAATTAGGATGGCTGGTGGGTCTGGAATTCCGTCCGCCGCTTTTCCGCCGCGCTCGGCTTCCGACCGCGGCGGAAAAGCTATAACATGGCAGGCGGTTTCTATGAGACACCGTCCGCCATATCATGATGTGTGTGTAAATATGCTTTTCCACGGCGGCATTGCCGCCATGGAAAAGCATACGGACCTTCACTTCGGGGGCCCGTTGCGGGCCCCCTGGGTGAAGGGGTGGTGGTGGGTGCACATGGGGGGTACCTATGGTACCCCCCTGCATTTGCGTGCACAATGCAGCAGGCACCGCGCGGTGCCTGCCGCTTTGTGCACGCAAATGCTGTGCATGCATTTTTTACATTGGGGCGGGTGCAGCTTGAAGCTGCACCCGCCGCAATGTTAGAGATAGAGGATGTGACCGCCACCCTGGCGGTCACATCCTAATCAGATCGGAGGGAACGCCGCAGCCCATGCGGACGTTCCCTCCTCCTCAGGGGTCGCGGACGGACTCAAGTCCGTCCGCGATCCTAATCGACCCCTCTGTGTGGATAAAACCGATTTTGGAAAAGGGGGGTGGTGATGGACAGAGTTTCTGAATGATGCAGAATACTCTTACCAAGTCAATAGATCATGGTTTTAATCCATCACCGTTTTTTGCGGGCTATACCAGTCCACTTAGGAGTGAGGGGGAATCAGAAACCTGCTTGGGTAGCCTGCCTTATTGTCCTCCTTTACATGTTTACCATTATGAGATGTCAATTTGTGCGGTTTGCCAAGATGAACTGCGTTATCATCACCCATTTTATCACTATGAATGTTAGTGTCAGAATATGTTACTATTTGGGACCCTCAGGTTGGACTATCTTAGGGGCATATTACCAACGATTAGCGATATTTAACGCTAACGAGGCTTAGCGACGAATTTTTTAACGCTAAGCATCGCCGGAAATTATCGCAGAGATAACTTGCTATTAGCAAGGTTTATCTCAGAAGTGATAAAAATCCTCATGCTAACTGCCAAATGAGAGATTATCACTGGAAAACCAACGATAATCTCTCGAAGTTTGGAGTTAGCTTGATGGCTCACAAACTTAGCCATGATATGCACCTTCCATAGGATATCATGGCTAAGTCAGGAAAATACCAGGTGTAAAAAAAGCAGTGCTAACCGCGGTTAGCACTGCTTTTTTTATCACTAACCGGGTTAGCGAAATCCTTGATAATAGGAGAAATGTCGCTTAACAACATTTCTCCTATTATTTTTCTCTGGAACGCCCCCTTTGCATCTCATTAGAGATGCAAGGGGAAGCTTAGAGAAAAAGGGTGCTAACATGCGAATTTGCGTGTTAGCACCCTGTTGCTGATAGGGAGATAATTTTATCTCCGCTTTCTTGGCTTTTAAAGCCAAAAAAGCGGAGATAAATCCCTTGATAATATGCCCCTAAGTGTCCCCAATAACCAGCAATTTGACCATGTGCCCTGTTACATTTCTGTACATTTAGCACATGTCCAAGTGTCAGGGAATATTCGGCCACATGCATCAATCTAGGATTTTGCATTTCCTAAATAGCGAAAATTAAGGAATCGCTATTTAGGAATTGCAAAATCCTATGCATCAAGAAATCCTCAACATTTTTAGGATTTCTTAAATTTCGGAATTTGCTATTCCTTAATTGCGAATCGCAATTAAGAAATGGCATTACATTGATTCCTATGGGCCTAGAGGCCCATAGGAATCAATGCCGTTTTGCATTTCTTTTTTTAGGTAATCGCAAATTGTTGATGCATTGCAAGGGTGCAGCGGGGGGTCCAGAGGACCCCCCTGCACCCCTGAAATGTATTTTAAAGTGCATGTTTCACACACACATGTCCTAAAGACATGTGTGTCTGTAACATGACACTTTCCAAAATGCATTTTTGTGCTTTTTGAAAGAATTTCGCAAATTAACACGAGGGTCAACCTCGTGTTAATTTGCACTTCTTATTTCAAAATTCGCTTTTTTTTAAAAACTGATGCATTGCATTTAAGGAATCGCACAAATGCGATTCCTTAAATGCATTCGCATTTTTAGGGAATGCAAAAAAAAACGAATTTTGAAAATTTTTTTCATGCATCCCAAAAACGTATTTAGGAAGCGCAAACGGCCGAATTTACTGATTCGCACCGTTTGCACTTCCTAAATAGGTTGATGCATGTGGGGGATAGACACTTGAGGCAGCTATTCATGTGTTTTAGTGCAGACTATCCGCCTGATTCATCAAGCTAAATTGCACTCGCAAAGGGCAAGATTCTCAGAATCTTGCCTTTTGCAAGTGCAATTTTTGCATTTGGGATTCATCATCCCAAATGCAAAATTCGCTATTTAAGAATTCGCACATTTGCGAAGAATTGAATTTAAGGAATCTCTATTTGAGATTCCTTAAATGCAATTCATGAAGCATTCTAAAATTGCGAAAATGCAATTTTGGGCCGCTATTTACCGAGAGGTCAGACCTCTCGGTAAATAGCAAAAACTTAGAAAAATGCATTTAAATGCATTTTTCTATGTTGCATGTTAAACACAAATATGTATGGAGGAGAAGCACACCTTTTCTTAGTACTTTATTGCCTCTTTTAATCACTCTTGACTGTAAATACTCAATGCGTGCTACAGTGGTGCTACAGTGGTGGCTCGTATGTCCCCACGTGCCGAAACTAACCCTACCTACCTCGAGTGAAATCACACCCGACCACTGTGCACTGTTGCAAACTGTTTGCAACAGTGCACAGTGGTCGGGTGTGATTTCACTCGAGGTAGGTAGGGCATGTTAAACACACACATGTCCTTTGGACATGTGTGTGCGCAACACCAATGTAGATTACATTTCAGGGGTGCTACAGGGTGTCCTTTGGACACCCCTGCACCCTTGAAATCGCATCCTTATTTGCGATTAGCTAATTGCTAATCGCAAATAAGGAATAACTCCCCATGCATTCCTATGGGCCTGTAGGCCCATAGGAATGCATGGGGAGTTATTCCTTATTAGCGATTAGCAATTAGCTAATCGCAAATAAGGAACATGTAGGAATCGCAATATTTATTGCAATTCCTACATGAATCCCGTTTTGCAAGTCCTTAATAGCGATTCCTTATGAATCGCTATTAGGGGCTCGCAAAACGGGAGAATGATGAATCAGGCTGTTAATGTGCTGTCCATAGCCAAAAGCAATTCAGTTAACACAGATGATGCGTGAGTAAACTATTAATTTATTTCTACGTAGTGCTTGACAGTCTGTGTTTTCTATGTGCTCTGTATCCCTAGATCGATGCAAAATTGAAGTCTTATATCTATGTTTGTGGAATGACCTGGTTTTTGGTTTTAAAAATCTAATCACCTTATATTGCATACTATGCAAAGTGTAAAGGTTCAAAAGTGCAATTGGTACAAGTAAGCTTGATTATGAAGACATCATCTGAGACATGAGCCACTTGTTCGGGTAGAAGCGCAAACTTTATGAGAGCTTTCTAGGCACTGTTATCAGGTAAACTATACCCAGTGAGTGCATACATAAACTGGTTTTACTGTCCAGTGTCAGACATGTTCTACTTGGTAAAGTTACCTTGCATAGTTTGAAATATTAGAAAATTAGGGCCCAACACATTTAAGAACGCTTGCTCATAGTTTAGTGCGATACAAGGCAATTCAGAGACACCCACGTAGACGGCCACGTGGACGCTTACTTTCGCCTCACGTTGAGAGTCGTGCACGCATATGCAAAACTTTATTAGATTTTTGGTCTATGTTCCTTTTGCATTTTATTTTATTTTACTAAAATGAGCCTTAGTGTTGAGGTAATGTTTAAAAGTCCATCTTCCAGATGAGGTCACGCTTATTGTGCGTGCTTTGGTAACCTCCTCATTTTAGCTGGTCATCATACCTCTCTCCCCCCGCATCACAACATTTCATTTACTCTCTCGCTGCCTCCACTCTGAGGTCATCTGACATCACATGACCTCTTCCCTTTCTAACTCTGCTCGCGCCCTCTCTTTCTCGGGTCAGCCGCAACGTTGTGCAATATATTCATGATTTAATGCCCTTTTTTTATCAAAACGTGCTGTACAAGCCTGGATGTCTCTAGGAATGTTATATTTCTCACTGATTTAGTTGTTCCACATTCTTCCGCCAGCAATCCTTCTGCGCAAAAAGGAGTTGTTTTATACAAGCTGATAGTCACGCCAAGCAACCCGTCACAAAGGCGTCAGATGTCTTGGAGGAGACAGCTATCTCTGGCTGTTATCTTTTTTCGCTTTTTGCTAGTATTTGCATGCAGCCAAGATATTCTTCCATATGGGGCTGAGGTAACTGCAAAATAACTGCGAGGTGAAAACAGGGACATGTCCACTCTCTGCAGTATTCCAGCCACTTCCCAAAATGAAACCCCCTGCTCACTGTTGTTAGACGGCGGTATTGGGAAACAGCGACAAACCATTGCCCTTACATTATCGAGTCTGAAAATGTAGTTCAGACATTTCATCATAGCAAAGAATGTTGAGACTTATCTTGAGATGCAGCCAATCAGAGTGCAGCCCCTGCCCGCATTATCTGTTGTTTAATGTCTGGTAGATGAAGACATTGGACAGAATGCTCCGGACTTACTTCTGGGACATGTAGGATAATATTGTTTTGAAAGAGCATATCAAATATAATGCGATATATTTTTCTTATTTGGCCTTAGTTTATAGTTTCTAAGTAAAAGCCGATGTAAAATCGCAATGTTCTTAGTCATCTCCAAGAAATGCAAATATTGCACCCACATATTTTCTGTTGCTTTAAGAATCGACCTTAAACAGCCGAAAGGTCACTGTACAAGAAAAGGAGGTGGGGAATGCTACAGTAGGTATCGAGGAGTGAGCAGTTTGTAACATTCTTTTCATGTCCATTGTGGGATAGGCGTGAAGAAGGAGGTTGCCCGTTTTGGTGTAAGCCTACCAGGCAGTGCAGCTGTCTGATTTGCTAACAACATATTGGGACACTCAAAAGCTTTTCTGGGAAATGCTTTCCGCCCATTCCTTACCATTGGTTTTGTGATTTGTGACTTACATTTGCTTGCTTTCTATTTGCTGGCTAAAATAGCTTTAGGCTGTCCAGCTTGAGTTCATCCCTTCCAGTGCCCAAACACTATTTACTGTATTTGTCCTCCAGTGCTCGATTTCTGTAAACAGGCCTTAAGATCTTGTTCTCATCTTCTCACATTTGCTGTGCAATCAAAGACAGAGGTCAAGTGTCAGGCTCTGTCTTCCAGGGATCTTGGTGTTTACTTTTCTTTCTCTAATTTCAAAGTGAGACATTTTATATGACAATCATGCTGGCTACTGGGGGAGTGCTTGAGGAAGGGTGTACGATGTAGTTATTTTCTAGCGAACAACAAAATGTAAATGTCTGTAAATAAACTGCTCAGATATTTCAGAAGATATCAGAATTAGAAAAGCACAAATGAAGCAAACTTCACTGTGCTCTACGTCACTGCACTCTATGCCACTCTATTCTACTCTGCACTACTGCACTTTATGCCACTTCTCTCTGCACCAGTCTACTCTGTACCACTCTACTCTATGCCACTACACTCTCCTCTACTGCACTCTACTCCTACCATTCAACTCTACGTAACTCTACTCCGCTCCATGCCAATGCACTCCATGCCACTACACTCTATGTCACTACACTCTGTATCACTCCATGCCACTCTAATTTATTCTCCACCACTGTACTCCACTTCACTTTACACTTCTCTACTCTACACCAATGCCGTCTACTCTACTATGCACCACTTGACTCTTTGTCACTGCACTCTACACCATTCCATTGTGCACCACTCTACTCTGTGCCAATCCACTTTACGCCACTCTAATCTACTCTGTCCTCTACACCTCTCTACGCCACTTTTCTCTACTGTGCATCACTCCTCTTTACTCTGAAACAATCTACTCTATGCCACTGCACTTTGCGCCACTCTGATCTGCGCCACTCTACTCTGTGCCACTCCTCTCTTCGCCACTTCACTCTTTACCACCTCAAGACTAATGCATGCTACGCCACTGCAACCTATGACAATCTACTATGCAGCATTACACTCTATGCCACTATTCTCTACTCTGCAACACTTTTACACTTTTACACAACTGCACTCTACAGCACTCTATTATACTCTTCACCACTGTACTCTGTGCTACTGCTATCACAACTCTTCTAGCCACTGCAGTCAAGGCCAATGCACTCTATGCCACTCTTCTATAAACCACTGCACTCTGTGACAACTAGCCATGCAACACTACACTCTCTGCCACTTTACTCTACACCACTGCATTCTACGCTACTGCACTCTACACCACTATATTCTTCTCTGCACCACTTCACTCTATTCTACACCACTTTAATATATGCCAATGCGCTCTACGCCACTACTCAATGCCACTGCACTTTGCCCTGTTCCACTTTATTCTGCCCTACACCACTCACCTGCATGCCACTTCACTCTAATCTGAAGCAATAAACTCTATGCTACTGCACTCCCTGCCACTGCACTATGTGCCACTCTATTCCACTCTGTGCCACTGCACTCTAATCTGCGCCACTGCACTCTACACTGCGCCACTTTACTCTATGCCACTGTACTCTATGTCACTCTACTCTAAACCACTGCTCTCTACACCAAAGCTCTCTACACCACTTTGCTCATACCCAATGTACTCTAAGACAGTGCACTCTACACCAACTACTCTGCACCACTGCACACTACATCACTGCACACTACACCACTGCACGCTACGCTACTGCATGCTCTTTCACTCTACATCATTGTACTCTATGTCAATGCACTCTATGCCATTTTATTCTACTCTGCAACGCTGTACTCTGTGCCACTGATCTCTGCACCACTCTACTCTACACCACTGAACTCTTCACCACAGCAAGATTGCAATCTCTACCACTGAACTCAACACCACTCTATTGTGCACCACTGCACTCTACGCCACAGCATGCTACACCACTTTACACCATTGTGCTCTACATCACTGCACTCTATGCCACTCAATTCTACTCTGCACCACTGTACTTGAGACCACTGCTCTCTGCAGAAGTCTACTCTGCAACACTCTACTCTATGTGTTGCACTCTATGCCAATGCACTCCACTCTGCATCACTGCATGCCACTCTAATCTATTGTGCAGCACTGCACCCCACTGCACGCTACACCACTTTATGCTGCACCTCTGCATTCTACCCTGCACCATTCCAATATGCCAGAAGGTGCGTTTGCAGAGCAATGGAGAACGGGGGCGTGACCTCCTACCAAGTCTCAGCAATCCAGCTGTGTTGGACTTTCTTCAGGTGGGACGTCCGTGGGTGAAATCTGCCCCTCCTGTTATCTCCAGTAAGTCTCACACAGCGGGATTGGTAAGAGGTCTTCAGAGGCCACGCTCCCTTTCTCCACCATTATGCAAACGCACATTGTGGTGCACTACTGGTTGATAGATGAAGTCCACCTTACTCCTGAGGGACCTTGGGGGCCAAGAAGCCCTCCTAGTACCTACTGTAAGTCCTACGCAGTGGGATTCCTGAGAGCTGGTCGAAGGCCCAGCCGCCTTTCTCCACCACTCTGCAAGCGCGCCTACTAGTTAAAAAAAACATAGAAATTCACTGAAAAAACAAAGGTTACAGGGATGTTATAGTTATGAATTACCATTTAAAAAAACCTTAGAAATTCACTGAAAAAAACAAATGTTACAGGGATGTTATACTCAGGAAATGGATTAAAAAAAAACCTTAGCATTTCACTGAAAAAAACAAAGATTACAGAGAAGTTATAGTTAGGCTCAGGTTTCACTTGTGCAAAACCAGAGAAATTCAGCCATTATAGTTAGTGAGCTAACTATAACACACGACTCGGTAATGCACTGCTTATGACCTCACATATTACATCACTCATGGTCAGAGTCATCACTGATGACATCACTGATGACATCTCAAATCACGTTGCTGATTACATCACTGATGACTTTAACCTGTGACTGTGAGTGTTTAAAACAAGTTTTAGAGTGTTAAATTCATTATTTACCAAGGTGTACTGGTGAATCACCATGGTGCAAGGGTGCCTGCGTTGGTGCATGGCAGCCAATTGTGCACCAGCGCAGGGGAGAGCACAGGGATCCATGATATTGTTGTAAATTTGATGCATCCCTGTGCTTTGAAAGTAACGCAACGCAGCACAGCCAAATGGCTTTATGCACCGTGCTGCGTTACGTTCTTGTAAATAAGGCCCTGTATGCCTTGCATTATCATTGTGGACTGATAGAGCCACAAAAGAACATGTGGTAAAGTAGGTCTAAAAAGTCAATTTAGTGTGCTTGGGGTGACCCCTGTCTTAAAGAGACGTTCCAGATTGCAGAACTTGGTGTATTACTGAGAATATTGGTGAATAGGCGAAAAGTGTAAATGGACGATCATGCTGAGATTTAAATCTTCACCTGCGCTTACATGTTTTTTTTTATGAATAAGGCCAATTGTGTCACTGCCCTCTCTTGGCAATGAGGTGCTCCTTGATACTTCCAGGTAGAGCCAACTACTTACGTGGGCAACCCAGTCGCACGCCCCGGGGTGAACCTTCAAAAGAGCACATGTGGCTGCCTGTGTTAAGTTCATGCACACAGCAGTGGGACACTTGGGGCCTCATTTATGAGGCCGTGCGTGCCTTTTACGCCGCCGGTGCGTCACTTTTTGTGACGCACCAGTGGCGTAAACAATGCGCCTTGTTGCGCCCTATTTTCAAAGTGTCGCATCTAGGTAGATGCGTCACTTTGTAAACCCCTGCGCTACATTATACCTGCGTCAGGTATAATGTATGCAAATGGGGCGTTCACACGCAAAAAGCCTCGTAATAGTGACGCAGTGAAATCTATGAGATTTCACTGCGTCACTTTTAGGACGCTGTTGCGTCAAAATCTTGCGCCTGCCTCACAGCAGGCGTAAGACTGACGCAAGCCCATGTGAAAGGACGCATTGCTGGAGTTGCGTCACTATTGTGACACACCCCAGCAATGCGTGACTTTTGCGCTTACAGATACGTCAGAAATACTGACGTATCTGTAACTCCTTGCGACATGATGCGTCATATTATAAATATGACGCATCAATCATGTCGCAGGGAGAGCGCAGTGAAAAGTGACGCATCGCTGTTTTCACGCAGCGATGCGTCACTTTTCATAAATAAGGCCCAATGTTTCAGTGATTCAGCAAAGACTGCTTGCCGCATGCAGTTCTTTTAACACCCCATCAGCCCCCTTCTCTCCCCCCGTACTCCTCTCCCCCTCTGCCGCCACACACTAAGGGGCAGATTTATGTTAACTGGCGCATCCCCAGGGATGCACCAGTTAATGTGCGCCACAGTGCGCCACAGCTCCGCCACCCATGGTGCGCCACATTTACAATGCGGCGCACCATGGGGCAAAAACTGCACAGATGCGTGACGCATCTGTGCCGTAAAGGCGGCGCATTGCTGGAGTTGCGTCGCAAGCGCGACGCAGCTCCAGCAAGGCTCGGGGGTGCCCTATCTGACCAATGCTGCATCAAGACCTACGCCTGCTTCAAGCAGGCGCAGGCTTTTGACGCAGCATTGGCCTGAAAGTGACTGAGTGAAATCTTATAGATTTCACTCAGCCACTTTTGCGAGGCGCACCTGCCCCGGAACGCCCACCCTGCGCCGGAACGCCCACAAGCGGCGCAGGGCTTTACAACGTGACGCATCTGCCTAGATGCGTCACGTTGTAAATCGTTCGTAGGGATGCGCCACGTTTACGCCGCCTTGCGTGACGCAACAGCGGCGTAAACGTGGCGCAAGGGCCTCATAAATCTGCCCCTAACTATCCCTACCAGCAGGTTGGCGTCAGTACGAGGGAGGTAAGCTGTGGGTGATGCAGGTGAACTGAATTTGGAGAGGGACGGGATATCTCTCTTCAGAGGCCACTCGCAATGACACAAACACCATTTATGTTGAGCAGTCACCTATTTTTGTTGAGTACACTATGCAGTATTGGCTTACACAACGGGACAATTAATACGAGTTCCATGAAATACACAATCACAGTACTTTTGGGGGCTTTTCAAACGTGAAAACTACAGAATAAAGGGCCTCATTTATGAAAAGGGACGCATCGCTGCGTGAAAACAGCGATGCGTCACTTTTCACTGCGCCCTCCTTGCTAAACCAATGATGCGTCATATTTACAGTATGACGCATCATTGCGCAAGGAGTTACAGATACGTCAGTATTTCTGATGTATCTGTATGGCTCAAAAGTGACGCATTGCTGGAGTGTGTCACAAAAGTGACGCAACTTCAGCAATGTATCCTTTCACATGGGGCAAGCCCCATGTGAAAGGGCCTGTGCCAGTCTTACGCCTGCTGTGATGCAGGTGTAAGAAATTGACGCATTTGTGTCCTAGAAGTGGTGCAGTGAAATCTCATAGATTTCACTGCGTCACTTCTACAACCCTTTCTTGCATCAAAATGCCCCCCTTGCATACATTATACCTGGCGCAGGTATAATGTGGCGCAGGGGTTTACAAAGTGATGCATCTACCTAGATGCGTCACTTTGTAAAAATGGCGCAAATAGGCACATTTATTACGCCACTGGTGCGGTACAAAAAGTGACGCACCGGCGGCGTAAAAGTGACGCACAGCCTCATAAATGAGGCCCAAAGTATTTTACTTGAACAAAAGCAAAAAATCCATTCTTGTTAGCAATGCGAATTTACCATGGGCCGGGAGAGCGCCTTGTGTGTCATATCGAGGAACTACAACAAGAGCTTCCATAAACAAGCCACGGAAGAGGAGCCGCCTCTGAGCGCTGGCAGTGAACACAGCCGCCTTCTTTCTTTTTTTTTATTTCAAAATATTTTTATTGAAAATAAAATTTTTCATATCCATAGAAAAGACATTCTTAATACTGTACTGGTCTTGCAAGATTGCGGCCTTCTTTCGAAAGGAATGTAAACAGCATCTCCCCAGATAGGAGCCAGAGCTGCTCATAAACAGAGTGTCATTTCTAATCTCACACGCCCGACATGGAGCTCATCAATAAAAGGTAAGAGAGAGCGGCCTTACAAGCAACAAATCACCCAAGACTTCGCTTTTAAGATACCACTGTGAATGTTTTTCATAGTACACAAAAATGCAAGCCCCGATGGTGAGCAATAGAAAACCAGCATTCCCATTGGCGATCTAGCCTCTTCCCTCCAGGACTTTTTTTTAAAAGAATAATGAACTAGCCTCCCACAGGATGCATGCACCCTCAGGACTGGAGCTTCCAAATCTACCTCCTTGTTCAGAAAGCATGTATTTGTCCTTATAAAAAGGCAGAAACTTTCTAAGGGCCTCACAACAGGGATGGATAGCTCGCCCGCCGAAATATAGATCCCATGTCAATATCAAATGTTAAATCGATTTTGGCGGACGGGATTTCCGTCACCATTGTGATGGAGTAACCTGTCCACTGATATCTTTATCAGGCCCTAAAATTCCGCCGGTAAAATATTGCTGGGATAAGTGCAAGAATTTGAGTGGTCGGAGAGACGTGACTTCTTGTGGGTGTGACTGTTGGCCACTACTGCCATGCAGATCAATATACACACACCAAGTGCAATGCTCATGACCTCACCCTAATGTGACCATTGCTATTAAAAATGTAACAAACAGTATTGCAGATGATATTATATATACACTATTAACATTAACACTAGGAATGAGACCACAGCTATTGTGAGGTCATAGACTTTGCATATGGTGTGCTTGTTGTGGTTAGCATGGTTGTTGTGCAAGATATGGATTGTGGAACTAACCATAACTGTCAAATTTCAATGGTTTATGTGTTTTGTTATGTAACCATAATTTTACTTTAATTGTTGTTGTTAAGCGAAATTCAGAGTTGTTTTTCTAAACATATGTTAAGGTGTCAAAATTCCTAACTTTAACTTCACCTGTAGATTTTTTCAGTGAGTTCTCTTTATTTTGATGATATGCTTCATTCAATGTCTTAAAAATATTTCCATCCCTCTGCTGTGCACACAGTGAGTTGGGTGTAGGGCCTCATCTTCAGCCAGGTCCTGCACTCAACCTAACTTAGCAACAAACATACTGTACTCTCAGACTTTGACTGTGTGATGCAGGAAATGGCCACAGCTCCTTAACATGTATTTGTATGGCGCTGAATGACAGTTGTTTATTGTTACACAACTTAACAGTACTCATTTTGTGGACCTCAGGAGGAAAGGCTGAGTGGACCCATTTGGGATTTGAACCAGTGACCATAGGTCAGAGATAGGACCCTCCAGTGGACAAATTAGTCCCTAAGCCACCACATCCCAGCTCTGGTCAAGCCTTTTAAAAAGAACATTTGTTTTTTAGATTTGTTTTTTGTACTCTAGTACTTTCTTTAATTTAGTATTTTTGGTGTATTTATTGAGCTTAGAGCCTTAGTGGCAAATGTCCATTTTGTAACTGGAAATCAATTTTATATTCATTGGTGATATTTATGGAAGCCTGCCTCCATTTTTTCATTCCCATTTCTGAAATTCTGTTTGGCACACCAAATGATGGTTGTGCAGTGTGTGCAGTACAAGACAAAATGCTGAGGTAATAGCTTGGGTTACTCCTCAGGTTCCTTCAGCACCTCGTCAGGGACATTTTCTGGCTTTCCTCTGTCCTGTGTCTTCTGCTAGGTGCTGGTTTCATAGAAAATGTTGAGAAGTTGTTCTGAAGCTTTGCCTTGTGGCGTACAATTTGTATGTGACCATTCTAAAAGTATGAAATCTTTGGTGGTCTCTTCAGTTTCCACAGTATCTCTTGCAAACATTACCTAATACTCTCCTCGTAGTGGGAAGAAGTTCATAGTCCTGCAACATCAATGTCTACTTAGCCAGGCAGGGTGGAAAATGTAAAACTTGCAGTGTCTCTGAGTAGGTACTGCTCGGCTCTCTGGAAATAGTAGATATGCTTTCTGCTTGGGGTTTTGGAAAAGCAGGGAAATGGCGCTCAAGCGGGTTCAAGTAGTGATGCAATTGGTAAATAAAAAACATAATGTTGATCATGGTGCAACCAGGTTAGGGGAACACCCTTAACCCCTGTATAAATAGTGTGGGCACAGTAACCCACACAAGCAATATCAAACCAAGTCCCGGGCACACGTTTAGGGATACAGTTATTGCAGTTCTGCTGTTAAATTGATCAGCCGCGGTCGGTAGTGGGATGACCTGCAGGGCGGTGACGTCGGGAGGGGGAGGGGCAGGGTGGGGGGTAGTAATGTATGGTTTACCGTGTTTTACAGGTAAGTAAACATATAAATAAATAAAACAAATTTTGTTGCGTGCACTGTATCAGTTGCGTGCACTGCATCACCAAATCGCCTGAATGTTTCAGGGTCCAGCCTCTTCGCGTCTCGTTGTAGTTAAACGTTTAACTACAACGAGACGCAAAGAGGCTGGACCCTCATCACGCTATTACAGCCCTGAAGAGTCACAGGTATCAACCTGTTGACAAAACACGTGTCGGCTGGCGTTTTTTGCTTTGACGAATCTGAAATTGCATAAACATCGTTCCATACATGTATCTACCGGTGTCGATTTCTTTTGATTTCTGTATCAATTTAACAGCAGAACTGCAATAACTGTATCCCTACACGTGTGCCCGTGACTTGGTTTGGAAATAGTAGATATGGCTGCTCTTACTATATGGAACAGACCCTTTTGTGTGTCATAGTAGGTTACATGTAATGTGAAACAATTAAGACCTCAGAATTCTCTTCAACTTGGCAAATAGTAAGTGGACCTAACAGGATATGCGTAAACAATACAGAAAGACCAGCCTAGCTGCTTGGTATGCAGCGTCCACAGTCAAGTCATAGAGATCTTAGGCTTAGTGGACCTCCATGAAGTACACCCCCCACACTCCAAAATTTTACTCTGGATTCAGTCCACACCTAAGTAGAGATTTTAATTGAGGCAAAATCTAGGGCCATATTATCAAGAAAGGGCGATACATTATCGCCGCTTTTATCAGCAGGAAACTGCCGCTAAAGCAGCGTAATGGGCTTGATAATATGCCCTTGTGAATTCCCATAGAAGCCCAGGTTAACACCAGAACCTGGGCTGCTATGGGAATTCACAAAGGCCTATTATCAAGCCCATTATCGCCGTTTTAGCGGCAGTTTCCTGCCGATAAAAGTGTTGATAATGTATCGCCCTTTCTTGATAATATGGCCCCTAGTATTAAAATTTTAACATGCCTAAATATGTCGATAGACTGTGCCCTATTTTTTGAGGCTTGAAACTCAACACATCCCATTTGTCATCCTTAGCCCGCAGGCTGAGGAGTAGGACATTGGACTAAGACCTTTTGGACCGATGTTGGATTCTCTTTCATAGTCTGTGGTTGTTGTACAGTAACAGTGAATTGTACATAGTGAATGCAGGGAACCTGGGCTTGTCATGGTCTGCAAACCCTTTGTGGGGTTCATGAACACTGCAACATGAACAATTGTATATTTTTTATTTCAAATTTTCGGGAGTGGGGGCAATTAAGTAATTCCCCTACTTAAGCCTTCGGGTCAGGGTATGCACCCTTAGGTGGCATTTTTTCAAGATGCAAGAATCCAGCTCCTCGCCTCCTAAAAAGGTAGCCACAGGAGAAAATGTTCTCTTGTTGCCAGTTAATCAGAGTCTTTGAGTCCAAAGTCTCTGTTTTAAGTCTCTGGACCTGAAATGGACAACAGGAGGAAAAAGCTCACTTATCCAAATGAGGTGTTTATATTTTAATTTGCATCTTATGACCATAGTCAGAATTTTAGTGCTGGACACAACTATTTGCCCAAAGGTATCCACCAGAAGCACTGGCCCGAGCAGGATGGACCAGGACCTGATTCTTTAGGGTTAGATCCTAACCACAGTGAGGTATAGGGTTGCCCATTAAGGCTGCCAAGACACCTCCAATAGCTTTGGAATCAGAACAGCATCCTTCAGACGAAGGACCAGAACCCGTGCTAGGGTATGAAGCCTACATGCTGCCCAAATCTAAGAAAAAAGCACAAAAATATGCATGTTATACACATTTCTTTGGGGAAAACATGGTATATCTGATTTTACTGGGCACAATAAATATCACAACACCCTCTAGAGCACTCACACTCAAGGCCAAGGCCGATAAAATACCCATTTATATTTACTGATTGATTTAAAAAAAAAAATGTAAAACATGCTTTTGCAGCATGAATAATTCCCTTGATGTACGTCCATCTTCTATTTTCTCTTGCGCCGGTAGGTTGAAAGTTCCCTACGCTGGAATAATTGTGTTGTCGCTATTAATATTATTTGCAAAACAGCAGTTTGCTGTTTAGCTCGCGAGAAAAGCCAATGTACCCTCAATGCAATGTAAATAGACTTACCGGTCTGACTCTGTTATTCATGGCAAAGAATGAAGCTACAGGAATGTAAATATTGTTGCAGAAGAAAGAACAACTCAATATTATCTTAGGTGACGTCCTTGCGTGGAATTCAAACGTAGACCACAATGCAATCCTCTGCATTTATTTTCATTGACTGGTCCTTTGCTTAGGCTCCCACATCTTCATTTCCTGGACTGTGTGCTTCCATGCTGATGACGATGACGTCATTGCCAGTGTGACCCCTTAGACGAGACTGGAGACGGCTATGTTCAGTCTGAGCCGCAGTGTGTGGGCAGTAATGTTTACAAAAGCTCGGCCATCGACCTCTGGCGAATAGTTTGCGTTAAAGACTCATTACTTCTGCGATATCTGACTTTGCAAGCCTGGCATCATGGAGTTTGCCTCATTTTCTTGGCCTGTCAAGTCTGATTAATCACAGTGCTATTGCACCACGACAAACCCAGAGTAAAGCAAAGGCCATTTTCAAGCTTCCCCCATTAAGACACCCGGCCCGGGGGAGGCGAAGCAGGACCCATTAAGGTGTCCGGGTCAAATGCCGGCCGGAGGCGGGCAGCCCTGCCCCTGCAAAATTCAAATAGTCCGCTCATGAGGGGGTGACCATGATTGGTCGCCTCAGGGGAAGAGGGAACCCCCCAATCCAAGGGCAAGCGGAGGAGACACAGGGGTTTAAAAAAAGGGGCAACGGGTCTAGATAGTCACATACCCCCACTACTCACAGAAAAGAAAAAAGAATCCCACCCACCCTCACCAGAAGGAACGGGCAAGGGGAGAGGTGAGGCGAAAGGAGCACAAAAAACGTAGAAAAAGAGAGAATTACTAAAAGGTAGAGGAGAGGCTCATGCAGGTCCTTGGGATGCCTCATGGTAGGGGTAATGAGGGAGCCAAGGGCGGCCTACCGCCATGGAAAGAGTAGATGTGATGCTCCAGCAGGATAAGACCATTGGGATGCCTCACGGCTGGGGTACCGAGGGAGGGAAAGGGACGGACTCAGCCTCAGGATAGATAGAGTAGATGCTCAACCAAGGTCCTTGGGATGCCACACGGCAATGTCACTGGGAACAGGGAGGGCCCCAGACGGCACTTGCAGACCAGACAGTTCCCAAATCGGTAGCAAGTTGAAGCTTTGACCCGTGCACAGAGGCCCAAGAAGGTGGCCCCTCCCGTACCCTTAAGTTGAGGAGGCTGGGTCCACACAGTAATGAAAAGAATTGCAAAACAAGGAAGTATACTCACAGGAATAGTAAGAGAACTATAGGATAACCAAGATTGAGCAATTGTATGCAAAAATATAATCATGTTATGTTATAACTGTGACCTTTTTTGGCACCAAATCACATTGCCAGTGGTTTGATTTAAGGTGTATGAGGGATGGATGGTTTAAGGAAAGGGAGGGGAGGGGCAACTTGCCTCCTGGAAGGGGTTGTGGAAGGAGATTTTTTGTTTACATGGCTCTTTTTGTCTGGGTAGTGCTGTATCTTCGAGTGGAAGCTGAAGAAACTCCACAGAGATGTGTAAGGTACTCTACGCTATTCTTTACTGGATATTCCTTCTTATGTATATTGTTCCTTATCTTCTCTGGCTCTTTTCCACACCCATGCAGTCCCTGCGTTGTCCTACTGTAGGAATATTTCTGCTTTTCCCACACCTCATGTGCAGTTCCCAGGGGCTGGAAGTGTTGTCTGTATCCAGGCTGTGGAACTCAGTGAATTCCATGCTGCATTGTTTTAATGTCATCCCAGACATGTCATCCTGATCATGACAGAAAACACAATCATACCTCCCACGTGACAAGACATCAGTTTGGTATCTTTCTAGGAGTCTAGGGCCAGATATATTAAGATTTTGCGTTGCCCTTGCATAAGACACAAAGCCACAAAAGGGGCGATGGCACTTTGTAAAGAAATGTAATGCAACACAGTGGCTTGTGCTGCGTTGCGTTACATTTCATAGTAGTAGGCGGCCCTTTGGTGGAAGCAGGGTATTGCTGCACATTCACCCATGGAATTTGACACAATACCAGATTTACTGATATCAGAAAACCTGGAATTGCGCCAAAATGGTACACTTTATTTCTCCTTATTACTGCCTCTTTTTATGCGTAATGCATTCTACATCACACATAGAAAGTGGAAATTGCCTCTTATGATTGTTTTTGTGCAGAGGTATGTCTTCTTGTACCAAAACAATCCTACTTATAACACAAGCATCCTTTCACCTCAAGTGCGCCAACGCAGGTAGAGAGTTGAAGAGCATCATATCTTAGTAGATAGGGCATTGTTTAGCTCTCTCCCATTCACCCAATGCAGCACAACAACTTTACTTGCTGCCCTATATTGTGTGAACGTTTAGTAAATATGCCCTGCTTCTTTTGACCATGGAGTTTATTGAGTTTGTCACGCTGACCTGTCACTGCAGATGTCATGGTGTTCAGATTCTTGTGAGCTACCAATTGATGTGCTGTGTTAGCCTTAATAGAGTTACTTCCACTTGTTTTCACCTTTCCTCTTCTGGGTTTGCTGCTCTATATTACAGTGAAAAAGGTACCCCCTGAGGTTACTTTGTAGGTCTGGGAGAAAGGAGGAAGCAAATCACAAAATCATGAAAGACAACTCCCACACGACCTATATACTTTCTCTGTAGGCTTATGACAGTTTTTTTGGACTATCCTCTGCTATAAAGACAATTCAAACACCTGTTTGTATGAATTTGTTCATTTTATTATATTATTCAATTCATTCTTATTTTTATATATGAGAAATATTTTTTGTTATTTCTCTGATTGTACAAAGGTTAAACACATATTAATGAAACCACCAAACACTCCTAAGTACAAATATACAATTGTTTAATTTGGACATGCATGTCACATTTGTTTGAGTGCATTATCACAATAAAAAATTACATGCATATTAGAACATATGGTATATCCCCATAATTCAACCACACTCACATCCCATACATACACTTCCCAGCCTGAATTGGCATACACCATTGAGAGTCACAGAGAGAGCACTTCATAAGATATCCCTGAGTATGTTGCCAGCTGGGGTATGCTCATCCTTTTCGTTGACTCATTGCATCCTAGCCTGACTAGGGAATTTACCTTCCCCGCTGTACTATTCTCTGTAAAATGAACAGATTCATACACACAGGTGTTTGATTTGTCTGTATAGCAGAGGGTAGCTCAAAGAGCTGTCATAAGCCTACAGAGAAAGTATATAGTTCGTGTGGGAGTTGCCTTTCATGATTTATGCTGCTCTACATACCACTACTATTTGAATCATCGCCTCTTGACACCTGACGTATCTGTGAGACCTTATACCCAAAGTGACACACTGCTCTCCCCTGGTTTCATAGCTTGATCATCACCAATGTTTGGATGGCCAGGTCTCTGCTTCACCTTTGGCACTCTTTTCTCTTGTCTTTTTGACTTGGCGTTTGATGTTTTCTCTTTCAATGCTATTGGCCTTGAGACTGCATTGCCTTGTTGCTGTCAAGCAGCACGTATTCACCTGCAGTCTAACTGCATCTTCAGTTGTGATTATATTGAAACCAGAATGCTATTTGGTTTTTCAACCATGCAACTAAAGCTTCCATGGAATCACCTGATTTCTGGCACGATGAGATGAAAGTGTGATGCTCCTGGGTACAAAGCATCTTCATATTAAAATCTGTACAAACTGTGTCTTTGTCTACTTTGTAGAGAACATTCTGATTAGCACTGCCAATCCTGTCTCACAAGCCACTTCAGAAGGTGCAGTTTATGTTTGTCCAGTGAATCTAGCCACCTCTTCCACTTGGGGCCATGTTTTGGCCTCTGCATCTTGAATGGCATGTTCAGGTCGGGAATTAAGTTTCATGAGTCTCTCCTGTCCATCATGATGGTTCAATATTGTGATGTCTCAGTGTGTGTTTCTAATTGTGTAATGTATGGCAATCTCTTCAACAGAGCATCGGTTACATTGCACATGGTCCCTCCCACCCGCCGCTTGTGGTGAGTTTATGACACACTCAGGTTTCTGTGGTTGGTGATTTGCATGCTGAAGGAGTGAGCCGGTATGGTAGTGAGTGAAGAAGTGTGTTTGGTAATTTCCCTAAACAGAGAAATTGTTGTGTAGGGCTGTTGCACTTCATCATTGCCATTACTGGCTGATAGTCCCAGTAATACAATATTAGCTCTTCCACCTAAAAGCGATATGAAGCAGCCAGCGATGGCTGCATTATGGCGTTTTATTTAAACATCCCCTTATCCACCGCCATCTGCCCCTCAACCTTAGACACTCCCACCCGATTGCCAAAGCCATTAGCTCCACCATGGGTGGGATTTATTGGCTTTGCCCATGCTTGTTACATATACTGTTATGGTTTCTGTCAAATCCTAAATAGAGGTGGAGGTATAAAGAATATTCACCTAAAATGATAGAGTAAAATCTACAGCCTCATTCTCAGCCCTTAAACAAACCCTAAACAGCAAAAGGTTCTCTCAGAAAGCTCAGGCAAGACCATGATCTGGCTGAAAGGTCAGTGTGCCTATTCATTTGTTGTTTTGTTCAGTTTTAAGGGGTGCATGTCCCCTCTTTTTTGGTTGCAGTGTGCCCTACACAGTGGTTGTTAACCTGTGGTCTGAGAACCCTGGGAGTCCAAGACTGTTTTACAAAATTAAATAATATTAAAATTAATAAATGAAAATTAATAAAATATACACATAAAAAAGCAAAATTGGAAACGTGAAAACTTGTTTTCTATATTTGATTGTGAGTTAAAATGTTATTATAGTTGAGCAAATGTTTGGTGTGTACTTGTTTTTATATTTTTATGCATTGTTTACAGTTTAAATCATGAAAATTGCTTGGGAAGGTGGTCCACAGAAGTCAAAAGGTTAAGAAGTGCTGCCCTACAAAAAACAGATTAAAACAAAAATTAGTACTGTGTTTTTGCCCATATTATTACAATGTGACAAAGGAGGTTGATAAATAGAATAGAACTGTAGAATTGAACAGCTTAGGGTCCGATTCCGATCTTGGCCGAAGGGCTCCGAATCAGATTTGGTTTTACCTAAACCGATCCAGAGCCCTTGTTTCCGACTGACTCGTTCCCAATTCAGAACAACCAAGTACGATTCCTGGAAACCCTTAGTGCTGACCGAATCATTTTGGGTAGGCATACAAAGAGATAGAGCCCTCCGGAGCCAAATCGTACAGCTCTATGGAGCATGTTTTCCAAGCGAGCAAGTACGATGAACGATTCGGACCGCCTTTACGAATCGTTGTGCCCGGATCGAAAAGGCTGCCGGAATCAGTCTTTGGGGGCCCATATCAAGCTCCCTTCACCCGGGGCCCTCCATATTGTGCCTGTGGGGGTACCCATGGGCCCCCCCTTTCAGACCCTGCACAGTGTGGCAGACACCAAGGGGTGCCTGCCACAGGGTGCACGATTTTCCCCAGTCACCCCTTTCTTCAATGCAAGCCTGTGTAAGCGTTCGGTACACGGCCTCCTATTGAAGTCAATGGGAGTCTGGCCGAATCGTATCTGGATGCATTCAAACACATCGTACTTGATCAGTCGGACTCCCCTGACACGTGTCGTATGGAAAGCATTCTGGACTCGAGTCATTTGGTTTGCTTTCCCAACGAGATCGGAATCAGGCCCTTAGTCTTAATTTACCGATTTCTTGGGTGTGAAACTGAGTATCCTCATGTAGGCTGTAGTATAAGTCTAAAATATTATGCTTCATTCTTTTTGCTTCAGCCAGCAGTTCAACAAACGCATCACTTAATGGTGAATTGTGTCTGTAAAGAAGCAGTGTACCACTAACAGTTATCCATGTATTAAAAACACACTTGGTGGGTCTTTATATTTTGCTTACAGAGGATGAAAGAATGAATGAATGAATGAATGTATTGCTTCAATCAATACATATTTGGTACAATTAGCAAATAAGTAACACACAAGTTCAACATTATTTACAAATATATAATCCCATGTAAGGAGTAAGAAAATGTAAGACTTTAAATGCTTGTTGGATTAAAACAATTCATTAAAAAGTAGCGATGAAAATCCGAAATTTAGATAATTAAAGAGCAGGTGTCTTGCCTCGCCCCTTTATCCAGATTCTTCATAGCGATGCACACAAGGTTTACAAACTTGGCATATTGTGCTAATCCCGTCGGCCGGTCGGTTTGAAGACAGTGTACAGTGTCTCAGGCTTCTTGGCAGGTTGAAATACCAGCAGATAAAACATCGGCCTCAGCAAAGTGCGGTGCACAATTAAAACGGGATGAGAAATGGGACCAAACATCAAGCTTTAGTGAGTGGATCCAGATTTTTAGGCTGTTTCTTCCTTTAGAGAGTTGGTAGGTAGAAATTGAAAGTAGTCATCTTGTATGAACCCTGCAGGAATGTGAACTGAAATATTGTTATTACTTAGCTAAAGAACTAGGGGTTCTGCGGAATTATACCTTGTGCAGTACACAAATAGATGTGAACAATGCTCCAGAAACTGTGGATGTGAAGGTGCCATGCGGCAGATCCGCATAGACAACAAGTTCTAAATGTGAAGGCCAGCATCTCATACGCCTGCCCATTTGTTAAAAGTTTATCTTTAGTGGAAATCAGCAGCATTTCCATGAAAATACTGTACATGGAAAATACATTCTATAAAGGAGAATTTATTTTTGTGTGGCTACATTTAGTGGTGTTGTGGAAGTTAAGGTTGATGTTGGACATGACCTTGTGCAGCAAGTGTTGGAAGCATGACCTGAACTTTGGCCTGGTTCTCCTCCCAACATCTGCTGTCTCCAACCCATGCAATGCCTTTTTGGCGCAAAGCTGGGAGTGGCATAGGGTCTGGCTTTTGAACAAGCCAAACGCCCAATCTCTCTTGAGCCAAACTTTCTTGCTGTCACAGAGTGGAAGCCCTGTGCCAGCTACTATGTCACTGAACCAGTTGTACAAAGCCTTCATGATCTCTGGGCACAATGCGCCAGACACTTGGGCAACAATGCTCAACGTGCGTAGTCCTTGCCATGCATAGTTGTATTTTGAAATATTGTTCATTTTTTTTAACTTTTCTTCAGGATTTGCAAGAAAAGGAAGAAAATATCTTGGTTTTTAAAGTTACTGATCTATCTGTGGATGCCTAAATCTTCAGCTCTCAGTTTGGATCCACAATCCACATATCCCATGGTTAAAACATTATTTTTCATTTTTGTGGGCAGTATCTGCTTATTTGGGACCCATCATAGCCTCTTCTGAGGGCAGGCGATTATGCCCCCAATGTCATTTTATTTCCAGTACACAGTTTTCGATGTGTGGTAGCTAGGAATAGACTACCGCAAAAACTAAATGTTGATGGATCCTTGAATCCTCTGAGAATCCACTTACATATCCACCACTCAAATTACTTTCATATTTTCACTATACTAATTTACCACTAATCCTTTATGGGTTCCGGAGTAGCGTGCTCCTCGCTGAAAAAGTGCTTTGACGCCTTGTCATGGGTAGTAAGCACATATAAATGCAATTACAATACAATACAGTATCCCACATTGGAAGAAAGGAAAAATGCAAACTCTGCCATTAGGATTTGTTGGTTTTCAAACATATTATCATCGGACAAGAGTCACAAAAGTTCCTGACTGATTAACACTGATTAACCCTTCAAACCATTAATCTGTTTGTAACTCAGATACTAAAAAATAGCTGACCAGATTTACACCAAACCACTCAGTCACTTTTCTGAGCAAATTCCTAGTTTGATGCTAAATCTGGTGCAATTTGTTCTAGTAGTTTTTGCTATAGTTGTGAGCAAACATTCCGACCAAAGTTCAAATAGAAAATACAACTTCTGTTTAACCTCCTTTAACTAATCGGAGACTAAACAGGACAAACAAGTGACACATTTTGTGCAGATTCATCAAATGGCACTAAAAAGTTGCAAAACACAGCCACATCTCCCAGCACCTGTGCACACTGCACTGGCTCCCCATCGAGATGCTCAGCCACACACACAAGGCCCTCCACAAAACCGGACCAGCATACCTGAACAGCTGACTCAAATTCAATGCACCCAAAAGGACCCTACGATCAGCCCATCTCTCCTATGCTGTGGTCCCTCGCACCAGAAAAACCAGTTCGAGAGGCTGCTCCTTCTCCTTCCTAGCAGCCAGGGCCTGGAATGCCCTTCCGCTCCACCTCAGACAGACAGTGTTGTTTCCCATCTTCGTAAGAAACCTCAAAACCTGGCTCTTCGACTGACCCCCTCCTTGATGGACTGGAGCCTGCAACCCCCCAACCACCAGCACCTTGAGACCCTTACGGGTGAATAGTTGCACTTAATAAACGCCTGATTGATTGATAAGCACATCAAAAGGTTAGCCAATACTGAGGGTTAACCTTATCTATAAAGCCACAATCACAGACTCCATAATGTATATGACTGTAAACATACTGCTTTTCTGGCAAGCCCTATTGACAACAGTGAGGGATGGTATCCTGATGAAGGAAACGAGGAAAGTAGAGAGTTATTGGTGAAGAAGTGGATGAAGGTGGACATGTGCATGGATGGTGTTTACTCATTAATCATCTAAAGCGCCTGTATATATTTTGGGAGTGACCCCATTCTCTGTCTCGGCCATTGAATTATGGTACTTGGAAAATGATATTTGGAAGCAGCCAAAAACTGATACTCTTATATATGAAATGTATTAGGTTTTCTGGTACTGCATGTTAAACCGTGCTGAAGTTAGAAAGGCAATGGGGCCTTGTGGACTGAATCTGCTAAAGCAAAAGATTAAAAAATTGGCTGTACCCAGCCAGATCCTAGTGTGGCCACTTAACACATTATTTCCCCCTGCCAGCAGCAGTACACCATAGTAGCTGGGCTCCTTTTTGCCTCCGCGGCAAAGAAAGGAAGCTCTGTTATTCCTATCACATCCCATCAGGCAGTATTTCCCCTGTCCATTGATAGAAGGTTGACGCTGCGCCAAGCCGGCCCTTAATGCGCACATTCAAGCCCAAGGCAGGAAATACTTAAGCGAGCCGAGCATTGTCGCTCTTAGTCACGGCTTTCACTGCTGCTACAAAAGATTAAAAAAGAAAACCAGGAAATCCACCCAAGTGCTCAAATATAAAAAAATAACATTGAACTTCCTACCTGAGTCGCCTGCCAACGAAGTTCCAGGACCTCACATGCGAAGAGCTCTGAGTGCTCGGATGTGTCTTATTTCCTTTCAAGATGAGAAAGACCCCGGTTATTGCCATATTGGCAGCAGAACTGTCTTACAGCTTACTTTTTTCTCTCTTTTTTTTTTTTTTTTTACAAATAGTAATATAAATACAGGAGGTGATAAGACCTTCTGGTACAACGGGGACACAAAGAAAGCCATTGAAACGCCTCAAGAAGGCATTTTTCATGGGGCAATCAGCAGCACACTATCCTTTTTAGAGCACGTTTCTTCTGCAAAAGACTTTGCACGCAATTTGTGGATCTACTTCAAAGACACAGGCGCAGCTTAACTTCAATTAATATGATTTGACGAGGGCGTATTTTCATGTTTGCCAAATCACTTAATTAAAAAATCCATTCTGGTTTTCAGGATAGCCATAATAAATATGTATAAAATGAATTCACTTAAATATTAGTAGTATATTTTCTGGGCGTTTGGAAATATAACTCTAATTTACCATTCACTGAGTCAATCAGACCCATTCTAGTTTTTAATGACACTAAATCAGAATTTTCAGGGTGCAAACTTTAATTTTCAGAACATTGTACTTTCTTAATTCTAAGTTTGAGAGAATGCAAAGCTTTTCTTTACGTGATGTATGATAACTTTTTTGTAGCATATATCAATATGAAACAAGCATTTGCATAGCAAATAGGTCTCGCTTTTGGGACCCTATAAGTATTTAGTTATGCAGCACAATATCCTTGGTGCAACAACATCAACTGCTGCATGGCTAAACACTTATAAGGTCCCAAACGCGAGACCTATTAGCTATGCCAATGCTTGTTCAGATTTGCCCAACAAATTGCTTAAGCTTGACCAGATAAAATTTTTTAAGGATAGTCAATACTATTTAGAATGACCAGCACTAGTTCAAAGTACGTTTTTAAAGTTTTATCTGAAATATCTTCACACTAGATGTGTGTCAAGACTTTGTTGGCGGTTTCTTTAACCGGCTTGGTCTGTAACGATTTCACAGTGCCCCCCCTGCAAAGGATTGATTTCTTCACATCTGGGGGCAACTTTAGTTTTGAAGGGGGCTTATTACTCCCTTTGGCCTTCTTTGGGGGTGGTGAACTGGTGGCTTCAATCTTAGTATTCTGACTGTCATTGGATCAAATCTCCAAGTCGCCATTGAAAACACATGAATTCATGATTTCCACAGAGTTCCTGTCATCACCAGCCAGACACGGAAGTTGTGGAACACTGGTGCCTCCTTTCAAAGAGCTGATTTGCAGAGCTTTCTTTGTGGCCCCAACCTCTCCACCACGCACTAAATTTCACTATTAACCACTTGCGTGCTGCCGTCGGCCGACGCAGCACTGCCCACCTAAAAGAAGTTAATTGCCCCGATAGCAGTGGTAAAAAACTGGTGATGGTTGCAGCCAAGGGGCGGCATTTATTGGCCGTCATAACCGACTTCCTTTTCCCCATGCTCTTACCTCAATCAATGCTGTTGGGATTTTTGCAGCAGAGTTATCACAAGGGCGCAATGTCCCGGGGCAAAGGGCCAAGAGGGGTGGCCCAGCCCAGTCTGGCTCTGGATATGCAAACCTGTTCGCATTCCGCTCTGTAGGAGTCTGTTGCCGCCTTTGTGCAACAAGGAGGGCTTCTCTCTCTTGTGCGGCAGTGGTATTAGATGGGTGACTAAGTCACACCCCAGAACAGCGTGAAGAGTAAACAAACACGGTCTTCAGTGTGGCGGAAGGTAGGAAGTGTGTCAAAGAATGCCTCTAGGTCCATACGTGGAAACAGGGGGCGCATGCAGAACCACCAACAGGAGTAGCGTAATAAAGCAGAGAGGTCAGTGCACGCAAGGTCGCAATTCCAACTGACCCTCACTGATCCAAGGACCTGCACTGTGGCTGCAGAGTAGGGCAGGGCGAACCCCAGTGGGTAACAGGCCAAGCTTGTGACAAAGAAGGGGAGGGGCTCACTGCATGCAAATGAACTGCTGCCGGAGCACAGCAAGAGGGGGCTGTGCTAGGTAGCCTAGTATTTCAGCCAGTGGGGCACCTGTAATGTGAGAGGCAGAAAACAGTTCCAAGAGGACCTCACAGAACTTTATGTGAGGGCAGCAGTCCTCCAGAGCAGAGGGGGGAGGGGGTGGGGGGGTGATAGTAATGATCCAGTCCCTACGCCGGGAAAGCAAATTCCAGCAAAGCCCAGCTGACGTCTGTGGGGTACCGCCAGCTGGGCTTTGCGGGAATTTGCTGTGATTTTTGCAATAGATCCTAACCCTTAATGAACTCCTTCTATCATGAAGGTTAGCCCGTACCTGCTCTGCAGAAACATTGGTAGATGTTTGTGAAAAGGTACTAAAATGCCATTAGATTTCCAGGCTCTCCTCTAAAGCACTCGAAGATGACTTTTGTTTAGCACCTTTGTTTGAAGTATCCTAAAATTCTACATTAAAACAACTCTGATTAGATAATAAGATACAACCTGTTATAGGGTGATAGATTATTTGAAAAGGACATACAGGAAGTAACGGAGAAAGTATTACAAATACCAATATGAAGGATGCAATTGTGCTACTTTCTATTTTTAACAAGCATTGGCCACGCGGAAAGTGACAGTGATCGCGATCACGATCAAAGACAGATGGTGGCTGCGCGCGTGCATGCTCGTGTGAACGCAATTGCTAGGCAACCAAAAGCCTGTGGCAGCACTTTGAAATCCAACACACTAAATTTCTCGCAGAGCAGCTCAAGCGCTGGCTCAACGAGACCTCAAAACGAATATCAAGTAGAAAGATTTCAGCAAGATCACATGAGAATAGGTGCATGCAAATACAGAAATGCTATGCACCAGTTATCAACTGCAGTTTCTGCAATGTGATAGCAGACATTCCAAAGGGAGGCAGATGTGGCTCCACGGGGTCCTTTGTAATAGGGTGAGGATGGCATTGATAATCCTTAGCTTGACAGTTTATTCCCTTTAACAGAAAATGACTTAAAAAATTGTGATGCAGTTTATGGTTCCACGTTACTGAGTAAGTCTCATCCAAAGCAAGAGCAATGGAAACGGTGCCTATTTTTGCTGTCGCTATCGCCAAGGCCTTACTGGATCTGCCTTTTAGGTGAGGGCAGGTGATAGAAGCATCTGAGTGTGATTGATAATGGGGAATGACTGGAAGTTGATGTAGGAGAGGGGCAGGAGCTGGAGTGCATTTTCAATAGACTGATTTTCAGGATTGTTCTGAACTAAGTATGTGATGGAGGCTTTCTATGGGGACCTGGAGCAGTGCTCTGTTGGCAGGGGTCAATCAATACATTTGTAACGGTCCTTCTGTGACAAAATATTATTAGGAGTTTTTTTTAGTAGGGATTAATGTTAATTTCCCACCCCACTCTCCCAGCACCTTGTCTACTGTGCCCTCCAGCTCACCTTTGCTTACCCCCTCACTGCCTACTGTCTCTTTTCCCTCAGGATCTTCCTGGATTTTCCTCTAACTGACTCTACCCACTCTCTCCTCCAACCCTCTCCTCCACCCTGGCACCTCACCCTCATTGTTTTCTGCCCACCTTAACTTCTACCCCTACTGCATCCATCTTGCCCATACTGTCCTGCAGCACTCTCCTTCAGAACTCTGTGGCTTCTCGCTCACTGCACAATATTAAATATCTTTCCAGATTCCCTGCCTCTTCTCTACCACAATGTCATTGGACCACTCTGCTCTCCATTATTCCTAGTGCCTCCCCCGATTGAAATGTCCTTCTCTCTACCTTTCTCAAAAGGCATCAGTAGCGTTCTTCTTGACTTTCCTCCATTCTCCTTTAAAATCATAACACTCACACCAAATGCAATGCTTTAACCTTACAATGTTTAAACTAATAAAGAACAACACGTACATGTAAAATGTGATTAAAAAACAACACAATCAAACTGTTTAACCTGACCCTCTTTGCAGTGTTACCTTCAAACTGTTCACCTTTTTTCCTCCACTTTTTTCTGAATTCGTTTTTATTTGCCTTAAGACTCTGTGCACTTTACCACTGCTAACTAATGCTAAACTGCTTGTGCTCTCTTCTCTAAACATGTTAACATTGGCTTATACCCAATTGGTAGATTTAAATTACTTGAAAGCCCCTAGTAAAATGTCACTACATGTGCAAAGGGCCTATGAATTAAATGCTACTAATGGGTTTGCAGCACTGATTGTGCCGCCCACTCCAGTGTTCCTTTAAATATTTCTCAGCTCAGGCCTGCCATTGCAGAGCTTGGGTGTGAAGTTTAAACTGCCATTTCGATCTGTCAAAACAAGCCTTTTTGGAATGAGATGAAATGATTGCTCACTCCGATTGTAAATGATGCTTATCAACAATATCCAAAATAGTTTGATGATCGTGCTACCCTCGTTTAATGCCTGCCTGGTATATGAGATAAACAGAAAGGGAGAGGCCAAGTTCACAAGATAACTTGGACTAGAGAGTGCACAGCTGATTAGGGCATAAAAGCCTCAGATTATAATTAATACATTTGATTGCAGTTTATATGTTTTACCCATAAATGAATTTAATCTTCATTGTTTACTCATGTTTCTATTCATATGTATATGTGTGTATTTATTACATCACACAATGAATTGATTATTGGTTTAACAAGATTTTTTTTTATATACACAATACATGTACAGTTTCTAATTCCATACAAGTATCAACAAAAGATTAATGTGAGCCCGATGCATTTCGGGATGGTGGTTTCTTCATCAGGGGCATTACCTGTGAAAGAACGAATTATTGAATTTAAATATATACATAACTGATGCAATAGATTGTGCAAAGTGGTTAGCTCGCAAAAAACAGTGAATATAACAATGGTTTCTCCTTATAGAACTGTTTACATGCTTCTGTAATTTTTAACTGGTGTCTCTTAAAAGCATATTAAGGAAATGTGGTCCTTCATAGACCGAATGCGTTAGAATCACAGTGGACGCATACAGTCTTGTAGTGTGCGTTCAACACTGTAACCCGTGCTCAATACTAGAGTAGACCCATGCATGAATATAAAGTTTAAAACATTGAGAAGGCACCAGTCACCTTAATAACAGTAACACACTAAAAGTACCTTCTTGTCGCCATAGATATTATGAAGTATCCGAACTTCAGACAGCGAAACAGAGTGTTCACTAGTTTCTGAATAAAAAGGTCAATGTCAGACTCGCTAGACAATACGGAAAAAGGGCAAAAATCACGCTCATCAAACTTTTAAATACCTCAATGAAATTGCTGTCGCTCTACTCAACTCTGTGCGATCGCTGTTCAAAGAACTTCCGTTCTCTGTCAAATAAGATGAGCCGAGTATCAACACACCTAATAATTAAAAACCCTTTTGCTGCCACATTCGCTCTTCCTACCGCGTGGTTCTTACCTAAAACTTCAAACGCCAATGCCGGAAATGTCCTCCATAACAGCTGGTCACTGGTCACTTGTATGCCGGACATCCTGTTTTATAAGCAACTTGTCACGAGTACTTACCGCAAATTCAACCGTGGATACATTTTGGACACCATCTTAAAGTGGCAAACCCGCCACTAACTACACATTACTGATCAAAGTCGAAAACGATGCACATCCATAACTAACGTGAAGGGTGGTGAAGGTCAACATCCCATGATCAAATAGTGAGTAAACGGCAAGCCTATTCCACCGTATCCACCCTGTAACAGTACACTTGCTTAAGTCACGAGTAGTCAAAACACATGCCCAACTTTATTGAAACCTAGTGCTAAAGTACCTCGTATTACCAAACGGATTCACAAAAATAAACAACTAGGGAGATGTTCAAAACAGTGCCCCTACATACTGAGACTGATGTGTATTCGAGTGTTGTCACAACTTATCATGCCAATGTACTGTGAAAAGTTATTTATGTGAACATTGAGTTATAACTAACTGTTTTAAGAAATAGCAAGAATTCAGATTAGTCTTAACAGGTTACATGCAACACAAGGAAACACAACAGAGATCTTCACAATCAGCAAAACTCAATGTAATCTTTATGTCAACAATTCTAATTGGTATAAATATATAAAACAATGTGGTAGGACCTTGGACTGAAAATGTGTGTATGTCACTGAGTGTGAGTGAAGATTTAAATGAGAACGAAATGCAAGAGATTCTAACTATTAATGATTTAAAGGAAACAAGGCATTTCAAATTTATCGTTAAGCCCTAATGGCATTAACAAATTCATCTTTTTGATCCAAACTGCTTCTCTCTGCAAACGTCTTTTGGTAAAACAAACCTTTTGCCATGCCAAAACAATCCTTTTAAATTTTAATACATATAAGTCACCTCTAGGATAGGCCCTGCACAGCCCAGAGGGCAGGGTGCCATGTATTTAAAAAGTAGGACATGAACTTTTAAGTTTTGCATATCCTTGCATTGAAAAACTCCTAAATTTGTTTTTCACTACTGCAAGGCCTATATCTCTCACAGGATAACATTGAAGTTGCCTTATTAGATTTTATAAGTGTAATTTCCAAATGGGAAGAGATAGCAAGTTCATGTTTATGCTTCTGGAATCCTAAGTTAAAATCCTAATTTATGGTGAAGTCACATTTTAAGTTATAATTGTGAAAATGCACCTTTTAGAAAGTTGGCTTTTTCTCGCCTTAGCCATTTGGTTTCTGCAGCATGTCTGGTAATTTGACTAGGTGTAGCTGACAGTTGGGCTTTTGTATTCCTCCTAGAAAGCCACACACAGTGGAAGCTTAGGTGTGACTTGGTGGGCCATCACTGGCAGGGTGGGAGGGAGAAGCTGGGCACAGCTCCACTTACCCTTGACTAAGTTGTGTCCTCCCACCACACAAATGGCTGCATATCCCCTGTAGTTAGTCTGGAGCCCGGGCAGGGAAGGCAGGACATCTGAGCAATTCAAAGGCATCCCTGTAGAAGCTCCTCCCCACTTCAAAGGCACAACAGTATATAAAAGAAGGACCAAAGAAACCAACTCTTCAACACGCTTCTGGACCTGGACTGCTGTGCTGCTAAAAGGATTGCCAGTCTGCCGGACTGCTGCTCTTAAGGAACTGCTGCCCTGCTGTGCTAACCTGCCACCTGCTGACCTCTTACCTGTGGAAGAAGAACTGGACCTGCAGCTTCATCTTGAACCAGGACCCCGGAGTGCCTCAAAGGGCTAGTCTGCTGGCCTCCTGATCTGAGTCTCAGGGACATAAAAGGCTCCACAACAGCTCCTTGACCCATCTTCAGCGAGGTCCTGACCCCAAGTGGTGCCTCTCAGGTCCTGGACTCTTGGTTTGTAATGGGCCTATTCACACCGGAACCACACGTCTCACACCAAAATTCAGCGTGAGCTGTTACCAGCCCATCTCTTTGCACAGCAAGCA
Source organism: Lissotriton helveticus (assembly GCF_964261635.1). Lineage (NCBI taxonomy): Eukaryota > Metazoa > Chordata > Amphibia > Caudata > Salamandridae > Lissotriton > Lissotriton helveticus. Next base: position 867,290,971 of record NC_136068.1, on the reverse strand, counting down.
TTGATCACCTGTGAAGGACCGCCACCGCGAATCACCAGTCTGCCTGTCTATGACGGCAAGACTGCTCTTCGCTCTATGCCAACTACCACCCACGATGCTCTCCATGTCCCACGCGACCCTCTCCAACACAAACGGGACTTTTGCACGAATCTTGAGATGGTAATCATTCAGCTGGGCTAATCTAGGACTTTATCCGATCCACGCTCCATCGAGGTCGACCTGAACTTTTGACTTTTACCCAGTTTCTGCTTTTAGGTGCTACTTTATGGTTCATTCTTTGAACAATAAACAAAGTAGAATCCACTCAGAGTGGTGGTGATCCCTAAAGTGATGGGGAACACACAGTGTTGTTTAAATGCCCCTCACACACCAACAGGCCCCTTGGTGTCATGCTTCATCATCGGGGCCTTCGCACCCCTCTGCGGGATGCGGCGTGCTACGACTCGCGACTACGCAGGAGCACTAGGTAGTGAACTATGTGAGGGGGTGTGTTAATTAAAGGAGTGAGTGAGGTGAGGTGAAAGTGAGTGGTTAAAAAATACCTGGCACGTAGGTAAAAATAATTTTATTAAATCCTCGGCTGGTATTAGTAAAAGAAGTGCAAAGTGGGGTCGTAAAAATACATATTAGGGTATTACAACCGCCTCAAAGTGTCAACATGTTTCGGAGCGCAGGGGCTCCTTCTTCAGGACAAGGATAAGCACAGATCCTCCCCTTACTCACATGTAAATGTAAAAGTGTATATAAAAAGTTATTACAACAATGTGTAATGTACCTAACAATGTTTATATATAGGTAGGTTCAGTTGCGCCCAATTGGCGTTCGATGAAAACCTGCAAAAAGAAAGCATAATAAACACACTGGTCTATAGTACACAAACTAAGAGAGAAAAGCTGGTTCTCTTAGTGTAAAAGGGTAAGCCCCAAGTGAGGGTCGCAAAACCCTGTAAGGATAAAAATGGACAAACACAGCAACATACAGACATACAATCACAGTGTGGAAATACTCTCTACTCAGGTGGAAAGAGAGAGAAAAACAAACAGGTTTATAAAAGGCTTACTTATAGTTCTCAAAATCAAAACCTCATGAGCCTATGCGTGTTATTGGGGGATCCTTCCTTACTGCTCAGTAAAGTAACCTAAAAGACATTAATACGAGGGTTTTTGTTTGTTGTACACACAAATTCCCTTAAGCATCAAGGTAGTACTTAATGTCATGGCCCAACTCACGGTTACTGCAAAAGCTAGTCGCCTGCCTTCCCTCAACGCGGCTCCGATGAAGTGAGCGTTGGAAACGCTGGTGTCCTTTTTATACTCTCCTAATTAGCAATTAGTTTGTTGTGGATTGAATGATAGGACCCGGGAAATGCCCAAATACGGGGACTGTTATAATGTAGATCCGGAACTGAGCGCCCGGTTAAGCGTCTGGAGACGCGCATGCGTGCATAGACCTAAGCTTAGTTGCGTGTGCGCATGCGTCGAGGCGAGTGAAGCCGCGCATGCGCGTACCATTAACACTAATGGGAAATGCGGTGTAAACGCGCATCTGTATAATTAAAGTACTGATCAGAAGCGGTATTAATGTACCCAGGATCGGCCAAGCGCTGTTTAAGAATGGATGTCTAAGCAAGGGGAATGCCTGATAGAGTCAAAATATGTACATCTAGACCCAGGAGGTTAAGAGAGAGTGAGCCTAAAAGTAATATGGTCAATATGGCAATGTTAATAGAGATAAATCTTGGGGGGCAGTTTAACCATTGCGGAACCTCCGTGATTACCCCATTGACTATGGCCATCACATACCGAGATGAGATGCAGAGTTCAAAAAAGCTGGCCTGATATAGCTTAACTTGAGAAGCCCTGTTTAACAATTATTCCCAAATTGGGCAGATAGTGTAAACAAGGGGGATGCCTAATAGACTCAAAAAATGTGTGAATCTAGACCCTCGAGAGTCTCCTAATGGTGTGGTAATTTAGGGACACATCAAGGGGGACAGATTGACCATCACGGAACATCACATATCAGGCTGAGATGCACAGTTCACTAAAGGAGTCCTGATATAATTTATCTTAGCAGATTCCAAGGAATGGAGTCATTGAGGCCGGTAGTATCGGTCCCAAGACGGAACACCCACCGTTGTTCCTTTTCCAGAAGACCTGCCTCAGACTGTAATTGCTCGATCACTGTCCACTGTAACTCATTGACACAGTGTGGATGTTCAATAAAGTGGGCTGACCTAGTGATTAACATTACTCCATGGCCCCTGACTGAGTTGCAACAAAAGGTACTCAACAAAGGCCTGGGATATGTCCCCACCAACAAACCTGACATTTTTCTACTGCATGAGGAAATGCAGGACTTTATGAGAACCATCAAGTTGAGGGCTTTTTTCAAAGATAAGGAACCCTTTTTGGAGACCTCGGACACAGGGCTAAAACCTAGGTCAACTTTCACGCCACTGGATAACCAACTCCCGGTGGAGGTGCTGGCCTTTGAAAAAGCAGTGATGCAGGAACTGAAATGTTTGGAAACCGAGCACAGGGTGTTCCAAAATATGAGCAGAATGGAGAATGAGGCAATAAATGAATTGAGAATGAACAAAAACATTACCATAAAACCTGCAGATAAGGGTGGAGCAGTGGTTATTCAAACTACCACGGCTTACGACAGAGAGTGTAGGAGACTTCTCTCGGACAGTAGGAATTACCAGATCCTAGCTGAAGACCCGACTGAGTCCTTACGAGTGCAAATAGGTGGCCTGATTGAGGAGGCTCTCGCACATGACTGGGTAACCAAAAAAGAGTCAGAATTCTTGGTTCAAAAAAATCCGCGCATTCCGTATTTTTATACTATACCGAAAGTGCACAAGAACCTCGAGAATCCACCAGGACGGCCGATTGTGTCCGGTATTTCATCCATCTTGGAACCACTGTCCAAGTTTGCCGATGCCTTCCTGAGACCTCTCGTACAGGCCACTGATACCTATCTGAGAGACACGAAAGCAGTACTTCAACTGTTACAAAATCAGACTTTCGATCCCACCTCTCAGATGCTTCTAAGCCTTGATGTGGAGAGTCTCCACACGAGCCTCCCACATGATGAGACTTTACAGATTATTGAAGAAGTACTACACTCGACCAATTGGAAGTATCATACCCCTCGCAGTGTAGTGATGGAGTGTATCTCACTGGCGCTCACTAAGAACTTTTTTGAATATGAGGGCACTCTATTTTGGCAGAGTCACGGGACCAGCATGGGCAGCACTTTTGCCCCTAGTCTGGCGGGACTCTATGTCCATCATCTGGAATCCTCTAAGATCCTACATTCAAACAACCCCTACAGGGCGAGGATTCTTACATGGCGAAGATATATTGACGACATTTTGGTTATCTGGGAAGGAGATGTGAACTCAATTTCTGAGTTCATGCATTGGCTTAACAACCAGAATGCATTCCTCAAATTCACCTACCAAATGTCAAGCAGTACCATGGTTTTTCTGGACTTGAACATTTATCATGAGGCAGGCGTCTTGAAGACGGAGACCCATTTCAAACCGACGGCCAAGAACTGTCTCCTCAGATTTGACAGCTTTCATCCGCGTCATCTGAGGGAGAACTTACCATATGGACAGTTTCTTCGCCTACGTCGGAACTGTAGTGACATTGCGAAATATAAAACTCAGGCCAAGGATCTCAGCATAAAACTGAGACAGAGAAAGTATCCTGACCAGGTGATCCAGAAGGCTATGAAAAGAGCCAGAAACAACAACCGAGAGGCCCTCCTGGAGGATAACCCTCAGAGAGACAACCAAGCGGATAGAACAGTCTGTGTTACCACATACAGTCCAGTAACCAATCAGGTTACGAAACTGGTCAATAAACATTGGCGTATATTAACAAGTGGTACTCTATCACTGGAGAAACCTCTGTTTGCACACAGAAGGGGTAGGAACCTGAGAGACATGCTTGTCCACACAAGACCCCGTCCTATCAAAGAAAAACAGCCAAGACTGCAGGGGGTACAGGGCCACCATCCATGTGGCAACTGCAGTAATTGTCACCTCACCAAAAAAAGCCAAACTCTTACTTTTTCCAATGGAACTAATTGGGAACAACGGACATTTACGAACTGCAACAGCAAGAATGTTGTATATTTGATCACATGTCCATGCGGGAAAGAATATGTGGGAATGACAACAAGACCAGTGAAAGTAAGACTCAACGAGCACAAAAGTAACATTAGGTGCAAAAAACTTACAACAAAAATGTCAGCCCACTTTATTGAACATCAACACTGTGTCAAAGAGTTACAGTGGACAGTGATCGAGCAATTACAGTCTGAGGCAGGTCTTCTGGAAAAGGAACAACGGTGGGTGTTCCGTCTTGGGACCGATACTACCGGCCTCAATGACTCCATTCCTTGGAATCTGCTAAGATAAATTATATCAGGACTCCTTTAGTGAACTGTGCATCTCAGCCTGATATGTGATGTTCCGTGATGGTCAATCTGTCCCCCTTGATGTGTCCCTAAATTACCACACCATTAGGAGACTCTCGAGGGTCTAGATTCACACATTTTTTGAGTCTATTAGGCATCCCCCTTGTTTACACTATCTGCCCAATTTGGGAATAATTGTTAAACAGGGCTTCTCAAGTTAAGCTATATCAGGCCAGCTTTTTTGAACTCTGCATCTCATCTCGGTATGTGATGGCCATAGTCAATGGGGTAATCACGGAGGTTCCGCAATGGTTAAACTGCCCCCCAAGATTTATCTCTATTAACATTGCCATATTGACCATATTACTTTTAGGCTCACTCTCTCTTAACCTCCTGGGTCTAGATGTACATATTTTGACTCTATCAGGCATTCCCCTTGCTTAGACATCCATTCTTAAACAGCGCTTGGCCGATCCTGGGTACATTAATACCGCTTCTGATCAGTACTTTAATTATACAGATGCGCGTTTACACCGCATTTCCCATTAGTGTTAATGGTACGCGCATGCGCGGCTTCACTCGCCTCGACGCATGCGCACACGCAACTAAGCTTAGGTCTATGCACGCATGCGCATCTCCAGACGCTTAACCGGGCGCGCAGTTCCGGATCTACATTATAACAGTCCCCGTATTTGGGCATTTCCCGGGTCCTATCATTCAATCCACAACAAACTAATTGCTAATTAGGAGAGTATAAAAAGGACACCAGCATTTCCAACGCTCACTTCATCGGAGCCGCGTTGAGGGAAGGCAGGCGACTAGCTTTTGCAGTAACCGTGAGTTGGGCCATGACATTAAGTACTACCTTGATGCTTAAGGGAATTTGTGTGTACAACAAACAAAAACCCTCGTATTAATGTCTTTTAGGTTACTTTACTGAGCAGTAAGGAAGGATCCCCCAATAACATGCATAGGCTCATGAGGTTTTGATTTTGAGAACTATAAGTAAGCCTTTTATAAACCTGTTTGTTTTTCTCTCTCTTTCCACCTGAGTAGAGAGTATTTCCACACTGTGATTGTATGTCTGTATGTTGCTGTGTTTGTCCATTTTTATCCTTACAGGGTTTTGCGACCCTCACTTGGGGCTTACCCTTTTACACTAAGAGAACCAGCTTTTCTCTCTTAGTTTGTGTACTATAGACCAGTGTGTTTATTATGCTTTCTTTTTGCAGGTTTTCATCGAACGCCAATTGGGCGCAACTGAACCTACCTATATATAAACATTGTTAGGTACATTACACATTGTTGTAATAATTTTTTATATACACTTTTACATTTACATGTGAGTAAGGGGAGGATCTGTGCTTATCCTTGTCCTGAAGAAGGAGCCCCTGCGCTCCGAAACATGTTGACACTTTGAGGCGGTTGTAATACCCTAATATGTATTTTTACAACCCCACTTTGCACTTCTTTTACTAATACCAGCCGAGGATTTAATAAAATTATTTTTACCTACGTGCCAGGTATTTTTTAACCACTCACTTTCACCTCACCTCACTCACTCCTTTAATTAACACACCCCCTCACATAGTTCACTACCTAGTGCTCCTGCGTAGTCGCGAGTCGTAGCACGCCGCATCCCGCAGAGGGGTGCGAAGGCCCCGATGATGAAGCATGACACCAAGGGGCCTGTTGGTGTGTGAGGGGCATTTAAACAACACTGTGTGTTCCCCATCACTTTAGGGATCACCACCACTCTGAGTGGATTCTACTTTGTTTATTCGCATGACCAGGGAGACTGAATCCACTGACTCTCTCTCTCCCCCTTCTGTTTGCAACTTGGTTATAGACAGCGCGCAGCTGTGGGAGCCCCTTCCCATTGTTATTTATTCTCTTTTGGACTCACACAGACATTTTTTTCATACAAAACATCATATCACTCTGAACCTTCCTACCCTCCTAAACATCACCATGGAGGATGAACATGGATTGACCTTCAGTGAGGATGACATTGACCGAATTCTCGCAGATGTCAATCCATTTGAAGGCCTTAGCAATACCGACCCAGGCCCAGCAGTAGCAGACTGGGACGAATTGATGAATGCCCGGAAAACCCAAATTAGAACAGCTTTACATGGCCTCTTGATGAGGGAATATTTAAGAAACAAAATAGCCCCGCAGGGCCTATTGGTTAAAACTGAACCGTTTATCTTCCAGGATGACCTTGTTTTTAAAAAAGCGTGGTCACTCATCTCATGGCACTGCACCAGGGACTGGCTGGTGCTTATAGTCCAAACTGCCGCAAGAAAATCTTTGGAACTTAAATTAGAGATCCAAAAACTGGAAGTTCAGTTAAAAGCTTTCATTTCCCCAGCAGACATAAAGAAAGGTTTGGAAGAAATGAATCAACAAATGAAAGAGTTTGAGGCAACTTTGAAACAAAGCAAATTTAATAAATTGAAAAAAGATAAAGATCGATTTACCCCTGAAAGAGCCTACCCATACACACGAGCAGATTATGTAATGAAAGATAACACAAGTGACACTGACAGTGTGAACTCTGATGGTAGCAATTCAAGTACAAAATCAGGAGGTTTCCAGCAAAGGAAACAAAGAGGTGGGTTTCGACAACAAAGATCGCAATTCCCCCGCCAGAGAGGCTGGCGAGGTTTCCAAGGACCTCAATTTAATCCGTATCAGAACCCTTTTCAGTTCCCACAGTATCAGTTTGTCCCTCAACAAATGGGACAAATGTACCCCCAATGGGTCCCAGAACAAACCAATACACCTCAAAATGCTCAGCCTTTTTTATCCTGGGGCCAGGGATCCCGCAGGGGGAGGAACAAGAAGGGCAACAATGTCAACTGGCAGCCCACAGAGGAGACAGACCCACGAGTGCTGACGAGGAGCATGACGGCGAATCAAGCTTCAACGAGCAGCAGGGGGACCTAGTGATTAACATAACTCCATGGCCCCTGACTGAGTTGCAACAAAAGGTACTCAACAAAGGCCTGGGATATGTCCCCACCAACAAACCTGACATTTTTCTACTGCATAAGGAAATGCAGGACTTTATGAGAACCATCAAGTTGAGGGCTTTTTTCAAAGATAAGGAACCCTTTTTGGAGACCTCGGACACAGGGCTAAAACCTAGATCAACTTTCACGCCACTGGATAACCAACTCCCGGTGGAGGTGCTGGCCTTTGAAAAAGCAGTGATGCAGGAACTGAAATGTTTGGAAACCGAGCACAGGGTGTTCCAAAATATGAGCAGAATGGAGAATGAGGCAATAAATGAATTGAGAATGAACAAAAACATTACCATAAAACCTGCAGATAAGGGTGGAGCAGTGGTTATTCAAACTACAACGGCTTACGACAGAGAGTGTAGGAGACTTCTCTCGGACTGTAGGAATTACCAGATCCTAGCTGAAGACCCGACTGAGTCCTTACGAGTGCAAATAGGTGGCATGATTTAGGAGGCTCTCGCACATGACTGGGTAACCAAAATAGAGTCAGAATTCTTGGTTCAAAAAAATCCGCGCATTCCGTATTTTTATACTATACCGAAAGTGCACAAGAACCTCGAGAATCCACCAGGAAGGCCGATTGTGTCCGGTATTTCATCCATCTTGGAACCACTGTCCAAGTTTGCCGATGCCTTCCTGAGACCTCTCGTACAGGCCACTGATACCTATCTGAGAGACACGAAAGCAGTACTTCAACTGTTACAAAATCAGACTTTCGATCCCACCTCTCAGATGCTTCTAAGCCTTGATGTGGAGAGTCTCTACACGAGCCTCCCACATGATGAGACTTTACAGATTATTGAAGAAGTACTACACTCGACCAATTGGAAGTATCATACCCCTCGCAGTGTAGTGATGGAGTGTATCTCACTGGCGCTCACTAAGAACTTTTTTGAATATGAGGGCACTCTATTTTGGCAGAGTCACGGGACCAGCATGGGCAGCACTTTTGCCCCTAGTCTGGCGGGACTCTATGTCCATCATCTGGAATCCTCTAAGATCCTACATTCAAACAAACCCTACAGGGCGAGGATTCTTACATGGCGAAGATATATTGACGACATTTTGGTTATCTGGGAAGGAGATGTGAACTCAATTTCTGAGTTCATGCATTGGCTTAACAACCAGAATGCATTCCTCAAATTCACCTACCAAATGTCAAGCAGTACCATGGTTTTTCGGGACTTGAACATTTATCATGAGGCAGGCGTCTTGAAGACGGAGACCCATTTCAAACCGACGGCCAAGAACTGTCTCCTCAGATTTGACAGCTTTCATCCGCGTCATCTGAGGGAGAACTTACCATATGGACAGTTTCTTCGCCTACGTCGGAACTGTAGTGACATTGCGAAATATAAAACTCAGGCCAAGGATCTCAGCATAAAACTGAGACAGAGAAAGTATCCTGACCAGGTGATCCAGAAGGCTATGAAAAGAGCCAGAAACAACAACCGAGAGGCCCTCCTGGATGATAACCCTCAGAGAGACAACCAAGCGGATAGAACAGTCTGTGTTACCACATACAGTCCAGTAACCAATCAGGTTACGAAACTGGTCAATAAACATTGGTGTATATTAACAAGTGGTACTCTATCACTGGAGAAACCTCTGTTTGCACACAGAAGGGGTAGGAACCTGAGAGACATGCTTGTCCACACAAGACCCCGTCCTATCAAAGAAAAACAGCCAAGACTGCAGGGGGTACAGGGCCACCATCCATGTGGCAACTGCAGTAATTGTCACCTCACCAAAAAAAGCCAAACTCTTACTTTTTCCAATGGAACTAATTGGGAACAACGGACATTTACGAACTGAAACAGCAAGAATGTTGTATATTTGATCACATGTCCATGCGGGAAAGAATATGTGGGAATGACAACAAGACCAGTGAAAGTAAGACTCAACGAGCACAAAAGTAACATTAGGTGCAAAAAACTTACAACAAAAATGTCAGCCCACTTTATTGAACATCAACACTGTGTCAATGAGTTACAGTGGACAGTGATCGAGCAATTACAGTCTGAGGCAGGTCTTCTGGAAAAGGAACAACGGTGGGTGTTCCGTCTTGGGACCGATACTACCGGCCTCAATGACTCCATTCCTTGGAATCTGCTAAGATAAATTATATCAGGACTCCTTTAGTGAACTGTGCATCTCAGCCTGATATGTGATGTTCCGTGATGGTCAATCTGTCCCCCTTGATGTGTCCCTAAATTACCACACCATTAGGAGACTCTCGAGGGTCTAGATTCACACATTTTTTGAGTCTATTAGGCATCCCCCTTGTTTACACTATCTGCCCAATTTGGGAATAATTGTTAAACAGGGCTTCTCAAGTTAAGCTATATCAGGCCAGCTTTTTTGAACTCTGCATCTCATCTCGGTATGTGATGGCCATAGTCAATGGGGTAATCACGGAGGTTCCGCAATGGTTAAACTGCCCCCAAAGATTTATCTCTATTAACATTGCCATATTGACCATATTACTTTTAGGCTCACTCTCTCTTAACCTCCTGGGTCTAGATGTACATATTTTGACTCTATCAGGCATTCCCCTTGCTTAGACATCCATTCTTAAACAGCGCTTGGCCGATCCTGGGTACATTAATACCGCTTCTGATCAGTACTTTAATTATACAGATGCGCGTTTACACCGCATTTCCCATTAGTGTTAATGGTACGCGCATGCGCGGCTTCACTCGCCTCGACGCATGCGCACACGCAACTAAGCTTAGGTCTATGCACGCATGCGCGTCTCCAGACGCTTAACCGGGCGCGCAGTTCCGGATCTACATTATAACAGTCCCCGTATTTGGGCATTTCCCGGGTCCTATCATTCAATCCACAACAAACTAATTGCTAATTAGGAGAGTATAAAAAGGACACCAGCGTTTCCAACGCTCACTTCATCGGAGCCGCGTTGAGGGAAGGCAGGCGACTAGCTTTTGCAGTAACCGTGAGTTGGGCCATGACATTAAGTACTACCTTGATGCTTAAGGGAATTTGTGTGTACAACAAACAAAAACCCTCGTATTAATGTCTTTTAGGTTACTTTACTGAGCAGTAAGGAAGGATCCCCCAATAACACGCATAGGCTCATGAGGTTTTGATTTTGAGAACTATAAGTAAGCCTTTTATAAACCTGTTTGTTTTTCTCTCTCTTTCCACCTGAGTAGAGAGTATTTCCACACTGTGATTGTATGTCTGTATGTTGCTGTGTTTGTCCATTTTTATCCTTACAGGGTTTTGCGACCCTCACTTGGGGCTTACCCTTTTACACTAAGAGAACCAGCTTTTCTCTCTTCGTTTGTGTACTATAGACCAGTGTGTTTATTATGCTTTCTTTTTGCAGGTTTTCATCGAACGCCAATTGGGCGCAACTGAACCTACCTATATATAAACATTGTTAGGTACATTACACATTGTTGTAATAATTTTTTATATACACTTTTACATTTACAAGTGAGTAAGGGGAGGATCTGTGCTTATCCTTGTCCTGAAGAAGGAGCCCCTGCGCTCCGAAACATGTTGACACTTTGAGGCGGTTGTAATACCCTAATATGTATTTTTACAACCCCACTTTGCACTTCTTTTACTAATACCAGCCGAGGATTTAATAAAATTATTTTTACCTACGTGCCAGGTATTTTTTAACAACTCACTTTCACCTCACCTCACTCACTCCTTTAATTAACACACCCCCTCACATAGTTCACTACCTAGTGCTCCTGCGTAGTCGCGAGTCGTAGCACGCCGCATCCCGCAGAGGGGTGCGAAGGCCCCGATGATGAAGCATGACACCAAGGGGCCTGTTGGTGTGTGAGGGGCATTTAAACAACACTGTGTGTTCCCCATCACTTTAGGGATCACCACCACTCTGAGTGGATTCTACTTTGTTTATTCGCATGACCAGGGAGACTGAATCCACTGACTCTCTCTCTCCCCCTTCTGTTTGCAACTTCATTCTTTGAACATTCATAGCTCCAGTTCTACTGATTTGTTTATAGTCGTTTTGGTCTTGTTTTATTAATTAAATTAAGTTCTATTCTTCTAACCTGGTGTGGTGTTTTCGCTGTTTTACTGTTTGTAGTGTTGCACAAATACTTTACATATTGCCTCAATGTTAAGCTAACTGCTCTGTGCCAAGCTACCAGGAGGTTGAGCACAGGTTAATTTGGGGTTTGCTTGTGCCTTACCCTGACTAGGATTGTGGTTGCTGCTTGACCAGGACTCATGCCCCAGTCAACCAGTAACCCAATTTCTAACACAAACCAATTATTGATTGTATATTCATAGTTGTCTCTGCCAAAGTGGTAAGGGTAATGTGTGATATGTAATATCACATGTAAGATGATTTACACATTTCTAATTGCATTTTTATTAAGGGTTACACCATAAGCATTGAGTTTGGCATGCTAGTTATGGTTTGCATAGCTGTTGTGTGAGTTATCAATTGTGCTCCTCGCCATAACTTGTAATTTCAATGGCTTTTGGTTTTAATTTTTAACTTCTCATTCAATTTTTGCCAGTTGTTTCAAAGCTCCTATTGCACAGAAAAGAAGCTTTAACTTTGAATTATTTCTCAGAGTTTACTGTGCTGAATTCATTTTCAAGATATTTAGTCTCCCATAAGAAATAAAAAGGTTGAATGTAGGGTTAAAACATCATTACTTCTTCCTTTCAGCACTAGTAAAAACGTTCTTTCTTAATGATAGTGCTGCTCCCATTGTACTAATTAGCACACCTGGCAAGCTCACCCTTACAGGCCCATCCTTGATGCAAACATTTACCAATGAAACATTTTCAGTGAATGAAAATAAAAATTGTTAATGAAGAAGCGTTCCTCAATTTTAGTAGACCATGGAAAAAGTCTCATTTTAGGTCATTTTAACTACTGGGCTAATGAAGAGATTAGATGTATGAATTCCTGTGATTTCACAAACCTCTTAAACGGCCTCAATCTAGAACAATATGTGCACACACCCGCTCATAGTAAGAGACACACGCTTGGCCAATTTTGGACAGCAAGTCTTTACTCATCAAACCTGTCAGTCACCCTCGGCATCAGCTCAGATAATTTTTTCATTAAATTCAACCTGGAGGGACTACAACACAACACTAAACTCCACCTGCTTAAAAACTCCTGCAACTGGTCTCGAGTGGACATGGAAAGCTTTTACGCTACTCTTGCTTCCACACGGAATCCTGGCCAAGATGTTCACCTACTGGAAAAGGAATTTATACTTTGGTTACTTAGGGCCTGTGATATACATGCCCCTTTATGCATATCTAAGGCTTTCAGATGACCTGAGTCTTCCTTGTAGTTCTCTGCGGAACTGAAAGCAGGCATGTTGAAACTCCACCATGCGGAGCAGAAACTATACAGAGATCATGCCCTGATTAACAAGACCCTTTATTAAAAAGTGTTTGCAAGACTAAATGGCCCTATTATTGCATACAAATTCCTCTTTTTTCACAAACAAAATATTACAATCCGCCAATAAATCTAAGAATTTTTTTAGAATTGTGTCAAATCTTTCGATATCCGGCTGATTGTCACTCTTCCCAAGAATTTTGTAATGAGATGAACTCATACTTCACTGAAAAAATAAAACAAATAAAGTACAGTATCCTTGTAGGGAAGACAATGCTACATATGGTGTCAGAAGGCCCAAATTACACATTTTAACCAGTTTCTATCCTAGAATCAAAGAAAGTCTCATCAAGTTACTGTCTAAAGTGAAGTCTGGCTCCCTGGATGATCCTTGCCCTCCTACGGTCCTCAAATTGGCTCTCCCAGATATCTCAGGACAAATTGTGTCTTTACTTAACACCTCCTTATCCCAAGGACGTGTACCAAGGTCCTTCAAGGATGCAGTAGTAATCCCACTACAGAAGAAATCAGAAGAAAATCCTTTATTGTTAAAAAAATACCGACCTATCTCCTACTTGCCTTTCCTGGTCAAACAGTTAGAAGCCCATGTGGCACAGCTTCTTTGCTCTCACCTCGATGATTCTCAATTTTTAAATATTCATCAATCTGGATTATTGTCTACCCACTTCCCTGAGTCAGGTACACTATCAGAAATGGATGACATGTAGAAGGAGTGAGATGAAGGTCTGACTACTGCTTTGGTTTTGTTAGATCTCTCAGCCGCCTTCGATACGGTTGACCAAAAACTGTTGACGGGCCAGATTGAAGCTGCTGGGTTTCGCAGCTCATCTTTTTTTAATTTCTGTAATTTTTTATTGAGTAAAAAAATATATATATTTACATGGAGCATGAGATATACATGAGTGGAAAATCAGATTGGCTGAAATCCTTCAGGGAGAATTGCACATAATCGGTCTGTCTGGGTCCTTTTAAGGTACCTGAGCTCAATTGGATTGTGCGGTACTACAGGCTTCTTCCTTATCCCCGCATCTCTTTAACATCTATATCAGACATTTAATCTGGCTCTAAGAAACATGAATTGTAAAATATACAACTAAGCAGACGATTCGCAACTATGCTTTTAGGCTAGATGGCTCCCTCGCATCTCAGATAAACTTTCAACACATAATGTATTTCATCTGGGATTGGATGAGCAAACATTTCCTTAAACTTAACTGTGACAAAACAGGGATTGTTATCCTGAATAATAAAACATATTTTTGGAACCATACTATCTGGCCTATTGAAATGGGGACTCCCCCTCCCATAAAATCTAGGCTAAGAGTCTGGGAGTTACGATAGATCATGGGTACTCACAGACATTTCCCAGTCTGTGGCTTCCTGAGGGCTGGACCGATGAGAGCAGGTTGAGGGGTTGAAAGGTGTGCGTAAGGGGATGCAAGCAGATGCATGCTTAAAACAAGTTGTCTAGGAAACATTCTTTGCTTTTACCTTTGGTTTAGTTAACCTGCAAATAAAGTATCCCCGTTTCACAGCTTTCTGAATGTTCATGCTCTGTCAAGTGAACAACAGCCCAGTGCTGCTCTTCACCAAAGGGCCGCAATTAAAGGTCAGGAGGGCCGATGTGGCCCTCGGGCCGTACTTTGAGTATCCTGGCATAGATAATGAGCTGTCTTTAAAACCCCAGATTGGATTTGTAATTTCATCTTACTTCCTGAATCTCTGGAGAATTAAGAAGATCGCTAGGTTTCTCAATTCTGAGGCCTTAATCTAGGTGGTCAGGGTATTTGTTACCGCCCAACTTGATGATGCCAATTTTTGATATATCAGCCTCCCAAAAACTCAATTGCGAAAATTACAAATTTAAACAACATATAAATTCTCACATTACTCCACTGCTGAGAGATCTTCATTGACTTCTGCTGGAGCAAAGGATTATCTTTAAAATTGGCTGTATCACTTATAAGGTTCTATCTGGTGGAGGTCCTTTATTCTTAAAATCTAGAATTGAGAAACATATTCCTGTTCGGAAACTTCACTTGTCCTCTACGAACTTGTTGGTGTTTCCAAAATTCAACAGAAAAGAATGGGCGGGTGTCAGGTTTTCAAGTGACAAAGAACTCATTTCCTCTTACAAAAGGTCAGTCTAGGGAAGTTTATACAAGCTCTCAAATGGTGTTGTTTAGGCAAGCATACCAACTACCTTAATCTGTTTTTATTGGCCATTTGACTGCACAACCCCTCTCTTTACCTCAGCGCCAAGAAAGCTTATGGTGTACGTGCATTCCATAAATTACCCTTACATAGAATACCATAACATAACAAGCCTGTTAGGAAACACTGTTCTATGGAGCACTTTATTTTCCTACTTTATCTGTCTGGTTAAACCAACTTTATAGTGTCAATATACTACAAAAGAAAAGCACGTTTTTGAATATGTGTTTTTCATTTCTTTACAATGTGCTTGCTATTTAAAAATTGACCTATAATAATATGCATTTTTGCATAAAATATATTTTCAATAGTAGCACATTAATCCTAAAAACGTACATTTCTCGAAATATCGACAGCCATATCTAGTCTCAGGCAAAGTATGAACACTAAAGTGATAATGTTCAAATGTTCTAAATCTTACTAAAGCGAACTCAAATAAATTAATAAATTATGTAATACTAAAAAATACTGATTGTGCAACGTGTAATATGGGTTCTACATTGCTGCGTGACATTAATAGACCACTTGGCTTTCGCATCACGGTTTAGAAATGTCGCCTGAACCCCTTGATATCAATATAGGCCCCCTACTACACAGTTACATGGGGAGGGATGTGATTGATTGCATGTGTGTTCGTTTGTTTGCATAGGAGTACGAAGAGGACAGAAATCCTCTGGAAGCCCAGGAGCTCTGCGCGTTTCCAGAAACAGATATCAACTTCAGGATGAATAGGTGTAAGGGAGGAAAATAGCAGAGCAGAAAAAAGTGGGAAGGTAGGAAAGAAGAGAAATGGAGGCAGCAGCTTGCTGAATCTAATCGATAGATAAGGTGAGCCCCATCCAGATGGACATCTATTGAAAGAGCAGCATTGTCACTTGTCACATTGTCACAGCAGGGTGGTCTCACTGGCAGAGGACTCAATGAGCTTGAGACATCTTTGGCGGGGGAGGGGTCAAGATTAAGAATGATATTTCACGTTGTTACAAGTTTCTTTTGTGTTCTGCGCAACCAAGAAGATGGAAGAGGAATTGTCCAATCTGATGCATACTGCGTTTACAAGCCCCTGTCCAACACCTGGAGACTGCCGTGGTTGCAGGGGAGTGGGAGACACTGCACAAGCTAGCACCCTATCATTAGCTTCACAGCCAGCAGAAGGTGCTGCGTGGTGTGTACACGCCAGGGCCTGCTGTTTACCACATACAGCAAGAGCAGCAGGAAGCGATGGGCTGGCTGAAGCACATCAGCCAACTGGGAAAAATGAAAGTGAAAGTAAGGGGTGGCATTTCAACGGGGTGCTCATGTCTCGTAAACACTTCGCCAACCAGTGCTTGCAGAAAGAGTAGAGAGGTAAGTCATTTGGAATAAGAACCTTTTCACGACAGGCACGGGTTCACCTGTAGAAGCTGTTGAGAGATACCTTAGGGAATGTGTCTCCCACGACGAAACCAATGTGTCCCCACTCCTCGGGCCTCATTCTATGTTTACACTGTTTCTTTCCTTATTGCAATTTGATCAATTCTATTCTACGTGAAGAAGTACATTTATGTAGGCGGTAAGGAGTCCGAGGAGTTGATGCATGGTGATGAATGCATTTTGTTTCCTTATTTTAACAGCTGGTTTGGATTTTATGAGGTTTATTTCATAGTATGTTCTGTTTCAGTGCAGCAATGGGAGGAGACCAGCAGCATGTATTTTACAAAGCTAAATGCCTGAAAATGATATTAAGAGGGAATAGGTTATTTCCATGGTAACCTACATATCTCAGACTATCCAATGTGATGCTCGAATAACTAATTCAACCTTGTTTCTTCTTTGAATTGTGGTACTTGTAGTCAAGCAGGTGCAGTGGGATAATCAAAGCTACAGGTACGTGAAGGCGATTAAAGTCCTGGGGGAACACTTCCACCTACCAGGGGTCAGGGGATGTCTCTGAAGTGGTGGCCCCTGTGCTGACAGGCTTTACTAAGAGATAACAGTCAGTAATGAGTAATGAAAGTCTCACAGCTCTATCAGTACATGCGCATTCCGCACAGACAGTAGGTTGCCTAGTTCGATGCTGCTGTGTTTGTAGTAGTATAAAAGATAATGTCACTGTTTCTCCATCTTCCATTCAAACACTCTGAAAAATCAGAACTGAATCTGTGCTAAAGTTTAAGTGAAGCAAAGTAGGTCTTTAGTGCAACCGAGAGGATGACCCCTAGGATAGACCAGCTGAAGCAGGGGTGCACTCAGCCCCTGCTGCTGTGGGTGGTCTTGGGAAGGTAGAGAGCTGCTATGAATGGCGGATCGTTTCCCCACTGCTTAAATACTCCTGGTTGGAAGCTTAGGGCCTTATTACGAGGGCCGGCAGTGATACACCTGTTAAATTCGAATACCGCAGAGTGTGGCATTTACTGGTTGCGCAATTAGCACCCCACTCCAGGCTTTGAACCTCAGAATGGAGAATAACGAGATGTTGTTTGTCACCCAGGTATAAATAAATACAGCTATATCAGGGACCTGATTTCTTGCCTTGAAAGCTCGTCAATACGTTTGGAGCTATTTCCATAGCATATTTTAATATGGTCCATTTATATTGCTTTAGTCCCACGGGTTATGTAGTGCCTACACCTCCCAAAATGCATTAGGTTGTAGAATTACTCCCCATTGGTCTATCATGCTGTCATAAGGCACATTACGTCACTGAGTGATCTGGGTATCCTACCAATGAAGTATTTGTCGAACTGTCCCCTCAGAAGTACTCTCCGGTATGAACGAGTGTTTCTCTATATTTTCTTTCCGAATATTCTGAAATAAAATACGGTCGCTCTTCTCTGCTGCAACATTCCCACTTGGGGGTTAACCCCTTCGACGCTAATGACAAAGCCAGCTCGTCATGGGCGTTACCTGCGCTACGCGGATGACGAGCTGGCTTTGTCATAAACAGCGCGATTTTTAAAATTCAGCGCACAGCGGGAAAACGCGGTAGCGCTGTAGCGGTTAATGTAACGTCTAGCTTAGTGCTAAACAAACATCCTTCCTGGCACAGTCATCTCAGTAGCTCCTGGTTACTTTATAAAGATTCTCCTGTCCCTTAACTGCCCTTTTCTTGCTCAAACACACTGAACAATATTAATAAACGAAGGCACTCCCAAGAAAAGCTCAAAAGCAATTTGTAAACAATGTGGACAGCTATTAGGCATATCCTGCCAGCATTTTCTGATATTGTGCCCAGTCTGAAATCCTAGTTATTAGATAAGTATAGAGGCAGACCACGCAACATTACCATCAACCAGCCCTGTACTGCACTAGCTAAGGCACAGGAAGTCAAAAAGCTGCTAGTCATCTTCAGTGCATACCTCACATTCATACTGTAAATAAGTGCTGTAGTCGAGGGCATCAGCATAAAATGTTCCCTGCTTGAAACAATCTTTTCATATCTACAGCCGGTATCTTGGTGTCGTTGCGCTGCAGCAATTCCCGGTTCAGCCATGGTCCCGTCTGCCATTCTATAGAGTATATTGTGGGAGGTTGAGACGCCTTTCTTTTTATGCATGGTGGGTCCCCACATTTCCCTTTACGATTTACCGGTGGCCGATATGCTTTGCGGCATTCTTCTCCACGGGGATCATCCTGCAGGCAATGCTTACTACAGCATGGGCCTGCTTGGCCTTTTCCTTCCCAAGGTACCTTGGTGGGGTCACTGGAGATGGTAATATCCGTCCCAATCTCAAATTGCTGTTGCCCTGCAAGTTACTGAAATTATTCCCAAATCAATATGGCTACAAATCCCTGTTTCCTGATCTCTAAAAGTAAGTGACTCTTGCACGCTTTGATTAGTTGTTCATCAAGCACATTGCTCCTGGATTTCTTTGCAATCTTGTGCCTGTTTTCCTTCCTCCTAGTCCTGCATTTCAGTAGACCTCTACTCCCAGCCTTGCTTGTTCTGTATTATTGTTCAAGACGGTGACTCCAGCTTCCTCTGTCCAGCTTTTCTTCAGCTCACACAAGAATCTTCTAGGCCTAACCATCTCAACCTTCATTTTTCACCCCCATTTGTTTGCTAGATTTTATTACTGGTTAAGGACTCTGTGAACTGGGACTCTGATAAGCAGGACTCAGTACAAGTTCTCTGACCCCTAAAATATGTGAAAAATGGTTAAACCCTGGGATTAGCAAATTTAACTTACCTATAGGTCCCTAGCATATGGCGTCCTGTGTACCTAGGGCTTCTAAGATAACTGTCACTTGTGGACTGCAGCAAATGTTGTGCCACCGCTAAAATGACAAACTAAAACATATCTCCAGGCTTGCCATTGCAGCCTTCTGGTTCAGTTTTAGATCTGCCATTTCAACCACTGAACACAAACCTTTGACAGGCCTAAACCTTCCCTTTTAGTACTATAAGTCTCAGTGAAAGTAGCCCTTAGTTATCCATAAAGCAGGATGCATGCTATTTAGAAGTGGGATATGTATGTTTGATGTTTTACATGCCCTGGCAGTGAAAAACCTCCAAGGGAATTTTTCACTGTGGCATGGCTGGCTCTCCTATAGACTAACACTGGTTTACACTATTACATTTAATACATGCTAAATTTAGTTTCAGAATACCTGGAAAAATGGTTCAAGGATTCATTTTAAGAGTGACTTAAAATCCAATTTAATGTCAAGGTTGGATTTTATATTACTAAGAAGGGACAGGCACTTTCAGAAAGTTGTCTATCTTCTGCTCAAAACAAAAGGGCTTTCCTGTAGGTGTCCAGTTGTCACCAGACCTCTGATAGCTCCCCTGGAATGAGATGTGGTTTGCTCCCAGACAAGTGGACAAAGGACTGTAGGTGTGGGCAGGTGCCTTTCTTCCTTGAGCGAGATGGCCTGGGGACTGTGCCCACCCCTCAACAGAGCTTCAAAGCATGCCTACCTTGCACTGGCAGATAAAGCTCAAACCTAGGAGGGAGAGAGCTGTCCAGAACTGGTTTAGGGGTGGACAAAGTTTTTTCCTCCACCCACAGTCTGGCATTAGACATAAAAGTGGCCCTCCTGGACATCCTCCTCAGAATACTACTGGACCTGTGGAAGGCAGAAGAAGGAATGTATCTGCTGCTGAGACCTGTGAAGAGAACACTAAGAGGTAGACCTGCACCCACTTGCACGCAGGACAAAGAAGTGGACTCCAAGGACCAGGTGGTTGGCTTCCTGTTAAGTTACAGGGACACAAAAGCTGCAAGAAGCCCACCTTCATGGAAGATCCCCACTGACCAGTTTCCACTGAACCCTGCCGGAGGCTTCTGTGGAATGAGTCCTGACCTCCAAGTGCTGTTCCTGAGGTGCTGCAACCCTTGGCTATAGAGTTATAGGAAACAAGGGAACCCGACGGTAGTACACTAGGGACCTTGGGCGTTTAGCTTATTACACAAAACAGTGGACCCTAGTAGTTTGGGTGATCAGGGTAAAGATAGACACAAACTGGAATAGTATTTATGTCCTTTGTCCAGCCGGACAGGAATTTATTTGGCGATGCACACAATCAGAAAGTAATGTCAAGGTGGCACAGCCCGTGACCCACAGTAAACAAGACAAAACAACAAGTATAGGCAAGAACGAGCAAATCGGTCTGTATACTTATAATCAGTGAACAGACTTGATTGTAGTTTGAGTGACCATTGTACATGGTATTAACAAGCATATTCAGTACATATGATCCTATTGTGTCGACGACGTTTCGATGCCGAAAAACAAGATAAATGGCATCATCTTCAAGACAAATACATAAATCATGTTTGTCTTGGAATTATAAACAATTGCCTTCATGCAAGACAGATCCTTAGGCGGGGAGGTAGTACAGGCCGAGAGCGGTGGATCGATTTGGACCAATGATAGCGTGTATTTCAGATTATCCCGCTTTTGAGTCAATTAGACCGTCCAGATCACGGTTGCAGAATCGCAGGACGCGGCATCTCTGGCGGGGATCGCCAGAGATGCCGCACCCTGCGATTCTGCAACCGGCACAACTTGAGCCGTGATCTGGACGGTCTAATTGACTCAAAAGCGGGATAATCGTAAATACACGCTATCATTGGTCCACATCGATCCACCTCTCTAGACCTGTACTACCTCCCCGCCTAAGGATCTGCCTTGCATGAAAGGCAATTGTATATAATTCCAAGACAAACATGATTTATATATTTGTCCTGAAGATGATGCCATTTATCTTGTTTTTCGGCATCGAAACGTCGTCGACACAATAGGATCATATGTACTGAATATGCTTGTGAATACTATGTACAATAGTCACTCAAACTACAATCATGTCTGTTCACTGATTATAAGTATACAGACCGATTTGCTCGTCTATACTTGTTGTTTTGTCTTGTTCACTGTGGTCACGGGCTGTGCCCCCTTGACATTACTTTCTGAATGTGTGCATCGCCAAATAAATTCCTGTCCGGCTGGACAAAGGACATAAATACTATTCCAGTTTGTGTCTATCCTTACCCTGATCACCCAAACTACTAGCAACCCTTGGCTATGGACAGAGTGAACTCCTCCTTGTCTAACCCTTAAGTGGGGATTTAGAAACATTTTGACAACTTTTCTTCAAGAGATGTGGGACCAGGGCCTACCTGCACACATTCCTCTGAGAGTCCATTGTCAGTGAGATCGGACTTCCCACAAATCTTGCTACATTCTTTACTGGGACCAACAGTGAATCCACATCTGACGGCATCAAACTTTTCACTGGCATCAGCCTACAGCCTTACTCCACCGAGGGAATCCAGAGCTCCAGAGAAGTGTCAAAGACAATTTTCTGATGATTTCACCTGAACCAACACCGACTGGCGACCGATCCTTTTTTAGACCATTTTTGACACTAATTGTGAACGTCTTCCACTCGGAGCCTTCCTGCCGCAGTCGGTGACCAAATCAGTACCCCAATCTCCGACAGCCTGTTGCTGTTGAGCCCTGCTTCGGATTCAGCCTGCTGTTATCGAAATCGAAGAGCCCATCGACAACCAGTTGACATCCAGCACTGTTTCCGAGAACAGAAGGTAGCTTTTTGACTGGGACGCACCCATTTCCTGTATCTGACCAGTGAGCAACCGTGGTCGGCCTTAACATTTGACTTTGCCTCGGTCTAGCTCGACCAGTTGCTTTGGTTTGCACTTCAGGCTTTGTGGAGCTATTTTCATTTCAAAATTTTAAAAAAACACATGTACAGTTCCCCTTATTGGACTGTTGTTGACTTTGTGTCATTTTTACTCATTAAAATGTTCTCTATTATTATAAATTGGAGTTGGATTTTTTTATTGTTTTGTGTTTTTGACTTTTAACTGTTTTGGTATTTATAAATGCTTTTCTCATGTTCTTAAATTAAGTTTCTCTGCTCTGTGCCATAGCTAACCGGGGCTGAGTTCAGGTTTAAATATCTGAAACCTTTAATGGACAAAATAATAATAGTGACATTATTACTTGCAGTAGGTTTCTAGATAATATGACAGGCTTAATTCCCCAAATGTAGGTTATACTGTGCAGCATGCAAGTGATGCTACTTAAATTTCCAGGGTTGCTGCAACTTGTTATGATGCTGCTCTATGTGCGAGATTACCACCTAACATGACTACTCAGTATGGCAGAATTGCACCCGAATCTCTCAGAGGTTGTTCTGAATTTGCCCAGTGTGTTATTATGCACAGCTTTCTGCCATCCATTCAAATACCCCTAATGTAAATTTGAGGACGTCCTCATGATGATCTATTTATTCGTGTTGGATGGGTGCAAAAGAGATTCTGCAAAACAGCTGAAGTTATTTCTCAATCGAAGGCAAGCATCTTCATGCACCATTATCTCATGGGGCCGCAAATACCCTCACAGCTCCCGCCAACCACACTTGAACTGTCATCACTCAACATTCTATAGCCAGAAGGCATGAGAAGCTTGTGCTGGCGAAGGGCAGAACAAAGGACTGAAAGGTGAGCTTTGGAGAGATAAATAAAGGCAAACGGTTTAACAATATGAACCATTACATTTTACATTGTCGCTATTGAGGGTAAGAAATACTGCATAGAGCACTGCTGAAGCTAAAGGAGAGAAAAATCAATGTTTCTCTCAATCACCTAACCTCTCTGCTCCCATCACTGTAGTCTCCAGGGCTGGACAGGCCTTTAATTCCGCTCAGCATTTTCTAGGTTAGCTTGAGCCCCTAGATGCCGGGTTTGAAGGCGCAGGGCTGCTCCTGGTGCCTGTCTCACTTTAATCAGCTCCCCGAAATTAACTGCAGTAGACACAGGGAGACTTCAAGAGAGAGAGAAAGAGAGGGCGGGAGGGGTAAGGTCAAGATAACGTGATTAGAGAAGGAGAAGAGAGAGTGGACAGAAGAAAAGAGAATGGATGGATGGAAAGATAGCGATTTTGTGAAAACACAAATGCAGCGGAGCTGGTTTGAGAATTTTTGCCATGGCTGCTTTGGTTCCCCCGTTCCTACGTGGCTGCCTCCGTTTCCCATTTTGGCATACTGGCATCAGAGGCAGAGGTTCATACATTGTATCCTACCCTGATCTCCGGAGTGAACAACAGAAGGCTGTAGAGGGGTTTGATCGAGAGCACAATAAAGGTTCAGAACTGTTAACAGAAAGCCCACAGTGCTCCTAAAGGGCTTTGCATTCTTGTCTCTGCGCTGAAGCTGGAGTCTGTTTGTATTATCAGGAGCACAAGGTGAATAAGTGGTCTCAGCAGAGTCCCAATTAAACCCAATTGCAAACTCCTAATTATTGTCACTTACATCCTGCTGAAGTGAGTTGGCTACACTTAAATTATGGCTCTTTTAACCATTACAATACTTCAGAATTATTGGTCATCATTGACTTAGTATTGTGGGAGAAAGTGGTGGTGGCAACATGACTTGTTCCCCTGCACGTGTGTGGCAAGATAAGGGGAGGAATCTCATCACAAACAAGTGTGTTGAAGATATTGTGCATGAAGCATGCATATTTGTCACTAGGTAGGTAGGGTACGGAGGCATAATTTGCAGATGCTGTTAAACCCTAAAAAAACACCCCACTTATAATGTTCGATTCTCATGACTTCCAGTTATTTGCCATAGTTTTGAAAGTGAACTGGAGAGTTCCAGAGAAGGAGGGGTTTGTAATCATCAATTATATATATTTTTTAACTGTATTCCTCAGTCTATTGGACCCAGGTGAAGGTTTTGCAGTGTTTTTCACCAACAAAATTCAACCCATCTTCTGACAAAAAAATGTATCTCAACACACATTTGACCTATATCAACCTCTATATATGTGATTCTCAGACAGCCTCATCTGATGTCCAGAGTGGAGAAATGTCTCTGGTTACTCATAAGAAATACTCAGGCTTCCTTTTGATCCTGCTTCAAAAGCATTCCAATATATCTTGAATTTATAAATGTATTGAAAGTACCTGACCTTTCTCACTACCGTTTGTACATTTCTTGCCGGTGCAACGATGCCAGCACTAACACATTGGTCACATCCCTGCTCAAGAAGCCAAATCTGGAAATGAGAACCTGTCCAAATGTTACCTTATTGCAAACATCTCAAAGCTGGAAAAATATCTTGAACAAGGAATACGTACAGAACTACCTACTCTAATTAGAGTCGGTCCATGGAGCACTTTGTCCTAGAAGAGGTACAAATTGACATTGCATGGTGACATCAGGTTGCCACACTCTCAGGGCACTCCTTCCATTGCATTTATCATTGGTACTGGACAGCATTGACTACACCACATTCCAGGTCCATCTCTTTAATACTGGACACATTGGTTCTAGCTTTGCAAAGTGACACCTTCCCTGACACCTTGTTCACAGTTAAAGGCACTTCCACTTTATTTCTCTCTGACTGTATCTCCAGAAGTCACTACTGCCTCCTCTCTATGTCTTGTTTACAACCATCCCTTTTGATCATTCTTGTATATCTATGCAGCTGACACCCAAATCCAACTGAGGCTTTGGTGTCTGGGCAAAAGCCGGCTTCAGGGATTGTGACTTGCTTGCTAGACATTGGCAAATGTAGATGCCTCAGTGTTGTAAGCTAATTCCCAGCTGAAAAGAAGTGTTTTGTTTGGCTCCAGTGCTAAGCAGTAATTATCTTTCTATCTGCAGTCCATGAGCCATTATCAATAGTTAAGAATATGGGGTCTCTTCAGAACTGGACCCTCTCAGTTTGCCTCCCTTCAGCTCTGTCACAAATGACTGCAAGATTCAACTAAAGAATCCAAAATGCACATTCAAATATCTGACATCTCCACAAAGGGGTTCCACCACCATGGCATTGGTAACATCTAGATTGGATTGTGCCAATTGACATTACCCTTGCCTTCCAAATATGCCCTGCTTTAAATCCAGGAGGTTCAGTATTCAGCTGGTGGTACTCTGTTGTTGGAGGACCCCTACAATCCCAAGGGTTGCCTAGTTTATGTCGTAGGGAAGATGCCTCGAAAAAAATTGCAGCACTTGGCTCAGGGACGTGCCCTGTAAGGTTAAACACCAAGGCCTGTGCTATGCTCTTGCATCTTACACTACTACTCCCACAATTGGATTATGAATACTACATTACCTAGAGAGTCCATGATAAGAGCTTCTGCCGTGTTTATTGGCCATATTTAGGTCTGCTTTGCTCTGTGAATTATGTCAACCACAGAGTCCCATTTAAATCTATGCTCCTTCTCAGTGATGTCCTTTTAAGGATTCTTTGAATGAAGAGCCCGCTTGGGTTCCATTTCAGTCTCGGGAGTCTACCTTTTCAACTTTTGCTCATTGTCCAATAGAAGCACAGGCAATTGCTTCAGAACTCTTCTCAGAACCATTCTTTTTCGTGATTAAAGTAAATATTCACATTTGTGAGCTTGTCAGTAGCAAGATACAGATATTTGGAGAACTTTCTGCATACAAATATAATACAAAATAGCAAATCACATTTCTGCACCCATAACAACATGCAATTCCAGAGTGTGTCCTCTGAATATTGAAGACAGAATATTGTGGCCTGGAAATATCGAGGACATAATATTGAAACTGAAATATCGAAAGATAAGTAAGCATAGATTTTTCATAAATAATTCCACATCTATGTACCTTGAAAAAAATCTATCTATCTATCTATCTATCTATCTATCTATCTATCTATCTATCTATCTATCTATCTATCTATCTATCTATCTATCTATCTATCTATCTATCTATCAATATATATATATTCACTGAAAAAATCAAAGGTTAAATGGACATTATAGTTAGGCTCAAATTTCACTTGTGTAAAACCAGTGAAATTTAGCAGTTATAATTACCTGAGCTACGCCCCCGCAATGCACTGCTTTTGACCTCACATATTACATCAATCATGACATGGTCAGTAAGATCACTGATGACATCACTGATGACATCTTAAATGACATCACTGATGGCATCACTGCTGACATCACTGATGACATCATCCACTGAAACACTCACATCCCATTCAACCTCTCATATGCCCACTCACACACCCACACAACCACTCACATACCCATTCACAGACCCATACCATTACTCAGACACCCACTCACTTCTCCATAGAGCCATTCACACACCCACTCAATCACTCATACAGCCACTCACATAATCATTCTACTCTAAGACACTATACAACACACTACTCTATGCCCCGCCACTGAACACCACTATGCTCCTCTATGAAACAGCTCTCACTCCACTCTGAGCCATTACACTCCACTCAATGACACTCCTTGCCACTCCCCTCTATGACACACCACTCCCTGTATGACACTCCATTCCACTCTATGACACTTCACCACACTCCACTGTATGACATGCCACTCCACTCTGACACATCACTACACTCTAAAACATGCCACTAAATACGACTCCATTGTACGTCCTTCCACTTTACTCTACCACACGGCACTCTGACACCCACTCCACTCTACTCTACGATGTACCACTTCACTCTATGCCACTCCACAACACTCTGCTCCACTCTGTGCCCCTCCACTCTATACCACTCTACCCCGCTCTATGACACGCTGCTCCAATGCCCTCTATGGCATGCCACTGCACTTTACTACACACCACTACACTCTACGCCACTCCCGGTCACTGTACAACATGCCACACCATTGTACAGCACTCCACTTTATGGGCTTCCACTCTTTGACACTGTACGACATGCCACTCTATGACATGCCACTACTCTCTACTTTACAACATGTTACTCCAACCTAGAACACTCTACTCCACTCTATGCCCTTCCTCTCTGTGCCACACTACTCCACTATACAACACTCTATGACACGCCACTCCACTCTACTCTATGACATGCCAGCCCACTCTTTGACATGCCACTCCACTGTATGATACACCTTTCCACTCTACGCCACTACACTCTGCCACGCTCCACGTCACTCCTCTGTATTACATATCACTCCACTCTACGACATGCCATCCGACTCTGCGCCTCTCCACTCTAAGATACTCTACGACATGCCACTGTATGACACACCACTCCACTCTATGACACTCCACACCGCTCCAATCTATAAACCTCGTCCCTCTCCCATGTACAGTGTTCTAAAAAAAGATGTCATTTCAGATGTCATGAGTCTTATTATGAATGTTATTATTTAGCATAAGTGATCTAATATGAAAGGATATAACCAGTGCCATGGAGAGGCGCAAATTATAGTTCATTTACTTTACTAATCAGTTGACAACACTGTGTACGGAGGTGCATGAGATATATACGTTTTTGGTGGTGTGCAAAATATGACTTAAAGTTATAACTATATAATTAGAAATTCTAATGTTTGTGTTGTTTAATTTAGTTTTGTATAGAATACATAATTTTTTCCTAACTCCAACTCATTTTGAACCTATTTTCATTGGGAAAAATATATATATACATGTATACATATATATAAATATATATATTTTTCAAGGTACTCTTAATATTGAAAAAGTAGATGTCAAAATGAATAATGATAAATTCATGTATAAAAACGAAATTGCATCTTTATTGACGATGTTGCCCGAATTCTCCATGTCAACCCCACCTCAGAAATACGTAGTCAGGCGTGCTCTGACACCCAGGCCCGATGTCACTGATTGACAGGTCACAGGTGTGGTGGCATGTAGCAGTCAGACAAATGCGTGAACAGGAAATCCTAGCTCAGTCCCACAGATAGGCGCAGCGACACCATAATAGTCTAGTGAGATTGGTCTCAATAAAGCACAGACATGACCAGAGGGATGCACGCATTTCTAAAAACAATAGAGTCAGATGGCACGTGAAGTTAGGAACGCATAGCCAAACGATGCAGCAAACACAGTACACACAGTGATCACGAGCTCCCCATGCCGGACATCTGGATACATTACCCACTGGCCGCATTGTGTCCATGCAAGGTCGAGGCCCACCTGGATTCCTCATCCAATACATACATTTATGACTCCAAAGACAGAGGTTCACATTCCTTACTAAAAAAGGATCGCCTGAACTATTTATTGCATTCAATGAACTGCATAAAAACCAGTATTAGATCGATTGCAATTTGAGACAGTCCTCCGATCCTATGCCTGTGGCTAATCTCTCGGCCGCGCTGTTTAACTAAACAAACTGTTTCTGTTTTTTCCAAACGCATCTTGTCTCTTGTTTTTCAAGATATTTCATGTTCAAGCAACAGTACATAGATGTGGAGTTAGGAATAGAAATTATATACGTCTTCTATAAGTACTTTGCTTTCAATACATAGGCGTGTTTTACATGGGGTTGGGAGCCTGAGGGAGTGGATGTAACTAATACATCTGTGGGTATTTATTTGAAAGGCACAAAAACTTGATGTACTAAATAAAACAGTAATAAGTAAATGTAGAGTCTCTGTCACTCAGCAATAACCAAAGGCCATCTAAAACGACATGCTTCACTTTGGTTTCATGAGCAGGAAGCGTTTCACAAGTGTCTGACACAGCAGCTGGTCTTTTACTTGTGATGTGCACTTCGCATGGCTCCCAGTTGACTTTCACTGAATCATGTATATTCCCAGGAGGGGAAAATACAAACATTGAAAGCATTAACTGTGGGTGGAGCAGTCACCGGAAATTCCACTGGATGACTGAAACTCCTTGGGAAGGAGTGATTAAATGTTTCCACTGTCTAAAATCAAAGCCTCTGGGGATGAAACACTTCTGTGAGAACCCCTGTAAAAAGATAATTTTAATGATTGGTATGCTGTGAATCGGAGGACAGGCCTCCAATGCATAGCATGCACAAACCCACGAAAATACTATGGAATATTTAATGAACCGCGATGTATTGCTCCCATTTAAATAACGGGCCTGTGCAGGAGTTATGGATTCCCCCTATTACTGTATTAACCGCATCAATGCGGCCGCTTTTCCCGCTGTACGCGGCAATTTCAAAATTACCGCGTTACATGACGAGCTCAGCTCGTCATGAGCGCACGGCAGGTTACGCTCATGACGAGCTGAGCTCGTCATCAGCCTGGAAGGGGTTAACTGAGCTTTTTTAGCTTTTCAAAATAATTAATTTGAGAATGAATCTAAATATTTGGGCACTTAGCATTTTACCTGAGAGTTAGTGCATGTTGCTAGTAGTAGGAATGACCAAAATAGTTTTAACATTTGCTCAAGGTATAGTGGAAATCGTAACTAAAACGAGCAGATTGTCTAGTGCATAAATTGTGCCTTGGTACGCACTACTGTTTTACTTGCACATACATTTATGGTACTGCATAGTGCTCCTAATATGGAAGGAACCTTGCACCCCTTATCAGGGCACAAGTCTCAAAAAAAGAAGTGGGGGGACGCTGTCACTGGAAGTGACGTCACGACAGGAAGTGACGTCACAAAAGGTGGCTTGCACCATCAGGCTCATTGCCTCCCCTCGCTCACCCCTAGGATGCGATTGCATCTGAGAAGCCAGTGTGTGAGCAGCGTGCTGTGATCTCGTCCCAGAGAGGCCAAAGAGTGAAGTCCAGCTGTTTGGCAGGGAGGACGGCGTCCACCCAGTAAAATAAGTGGGGGGACGCCATCCACCCGCGTGGTACCCCAACTCGAGCCCTGCCCCTTATATAATATCAGTATGCACAGGCTCCCTTGTATTCACATACTTACATTACATGGGACCCCCTGGCAGAACAACCAGATATGTGTCAGGTTGTATCACTCTTGTATTGTATGTTGTATGGCATCAGTCTCTATGGAAACCTCCCATATGTCCCCGTAGGCCTGCTCTGCCATAGTAGGGCCTAAATTGAAAGAACCATTTTAAATATGGAAAACAATACATCGACAGGGCTGGCCTCTTGGTCAATCAGTCAGTGCCTGAAGGGCTGGTCTGACAGGTCAGTGTGGGCCATTTGTATGCCTGTTTTATGGTTTGCAGGGCACGTTTTACTGTTAATTTCCCCAATATTAAAACAAACATTGCCTGCAGCAAGCTCATATCCATGCACTTTTCCACGCCTCGTAACACACTTATACAGAGTGTCTATACAAGTTCAAAACTGCCCCAATTTGCAAACAAGGGCCGCTTTTTTAGCAAACTAATTCACTAAGTGGGGTACTTTTATTTGGCGCCTGTTTTCTGTTCCACTCCGGCCCTGTACATCGCTTCCGGAAAGCAGAGGGGAGTCAGCGCCAGAAGGTATTTCAGTGGCCTCACAAAACTCCAGGAACAGGACGTGTTGTCGGGAGAGGCCCGGAGCTCCACAGACATGCGGTTAATATTGCGTAAGTGACTGGTGCTGCCATCTGGCGCGGAGGAACCTGCTTGTGGTTGAAGTTTTAACCAGCCATTGTTGACAGCTCCTTTGTGATTGGATCTTTTGTTTGCCTACGTGTCCCATACTCTGGCAACCCCGAGAGCACGAGCTTGAATAAAGAAGTTCGCGCAAACCAAGCTCGTACCGTGCAGCCAGGAGCTATGTTTGAGAGGAGCACGGCTACTAATTTCAGTTAAGCTGACCTCTTCCTAAGAGTATGTAATTAAGTTCCATTTGACAAGAAGGGCAAAGGTCAGTCGCTCGCCACAGTTTTTCCTGTTCTGTTCCAACATTCTGTTACCCTGATAAAACCTCTCGGTCACTGCACAAAAGATTTGAAGTTCTCACTCTCCCGGTGATCCCAGATCGCACATTTCTGAGGCGCTTGCTGGGACTATTTTAATAAGACATTTCCTGAATACGCAGGATTCCACACCAGTTTTGCCGAGGCTTTTCACGATACCGCTTTTTCTGTGAAAAAAAGACTAAGGGGCATATTACCAACAAATAGCGATATTTATCGCTAAGTAGGGTTAGCGGCAATATTTTTATCGCCGCGCATCACCAGTTTTTATCGCTTTGATAACTTGCTATTAGCAAGCTTTATCTCAAAAGCGATAAAAATCAGGCGAAATGCGTGAATATCGCTGAGAATACAGCGATATTCACGCATTAGCGACAAAATGCTCTTAGCCATGTTATCCACCTCCCATTGGATAACATGGCTAAGAACTGGTCTGAGCAGGCGTTGGTTTTTGGCGATAGCGGGAATATTCCCATCGCTACGCCTGCCTTGTTAATAGGCAATAGCGACGTTAGCGACTGCTTTCAGTAGCTAACAGGTTGGGTACGCCCACTTTGCATGTCATTAGCGAAAAATATCGCTGACATGCAAAGCGGGCCCCAAACCGCTCGCTATCGCCTACAAGCTGTCGCTAACACCAGTTAGCGACAGCTTGCTAATAGAGCGATAGAATTATCACCGCCTAGCGGCCGAAAACGGCCGCTAAACATGCGATAATTGCCTATCACCACCCTTGGTAATATGCCCCTAAGTTCAGGACAAAGTTTTCAGCGCTGCATATATCCTTTCACAATTTTGAGCAATCACCACACGGATAGACATGTCAGAGGTACTCTTGAATACTATTTCAAATAAGGAGATGTGGCAAGTGGACCACCCATAATCCTCTCTCCTACATCCGATAGGACCTAATGGATTGGAGGAAAGACACTACACTCCACAGGCATAGGCCTCCACTCCAGGCCGGACTGTCCCTAGTGCGCACTGGCAATTTTCCCGGTGGGCCGGAAGGGGGGTGGCCTGGTTTTGGATCGGTGGGGGGCATTGATTTTCATTCTCAGTACGGCCCTGCCTCCACTCCTCTGTAAATATCTTGAAAACTCACCTCACCTCTTTATGTCTCTGTGCTCTACCTCGCTCCTTGAGTGCTAAGAAGGATCTTTGGCTGTGATAGCAATATACAAAATAGGAATGTGTTAATAAATAGATGAATGAAGAGGATCTTTGCAGGGGTAGGCATAGCTCGTGTAATGTAGAGTAATCACAGCAAATTACCCAACAAATCAGCAAGATTACATGGATTTACATAAGAAGAGTAATTTTGCATTTAACACTATTTTCTTACTGCAAAAATGCCCATTCGTGTTCAAATTGTGCATGAATAGTGAGCGTTTGGAGAAGGATTTTCTTCCAATTCAATCCTGGCATTTAGCACCAGTTTCTTAGCTCAAAATACACCCTTGCCTCCAAAATGGACGAGAGGATCGATTTTGCACTATGAAAATAACGCTAAATGTAACAGAACGTAAACAGCAGCGTGAGCAGCTACTCACTAAGGGCTAGATGTAGGTAAATCTAATTTACCGATTCATAAATACCGAATTTTACCGACTCTGTATTTATGAATCGGTAAATTAGATGCAGATACAAAATCTGTAATTTTTACCGATTCGGTAAGATTCGGTATTTACTGATTCGGTAAATACCGAATCGGTATTTGCCATTGATTCCTATGGGCCTTGAAGCCCATAGGAATCAATAGCAAATACCGATTCGGTAATTACCGAATCGGTAAAATTACCGAATTGACAGGGGGAACAGGGTGTCACTTTGACACCCTGTTGCACCCCTGTTTCAGGTTTGTGTGCCATGTGACACACAGACATGCCCTTAGGGCATGTCTGTGTGCCACATGGCACAGGTGTACATGCACAGATGTGCATGTACACAGGGATTCGTTATTTACCATGTAATAGTATTACATGGTAAATACCAAATCCTGAAAGCCCTGTAGCACTGTTAACAGTGCTACCTACATTTGAAAATACATATTCGGTAATTTTACCGATCGGTAAATTTACCGAATCGGTAAAATTTACAGATTCGGTAAATTTACCGATTCTGTAATTTTACCGATTCGGTAAGATTACCGAATATGTATGTTTTCAACACCCCTACATAACAATGTCCAAATACCGGTCGGAAACGGCCGAAAATCGGTATTTTCGGCCGTTTCTGACCGGTATTTGGGCACCTACATCTGGCCCTAAATGCGCTCTTGCTGAAGGATTTATTTTCCCAAATTACAATTACTCGAGCAGGAATCATATCGTTATTATCGGTAATTCGGTGGCAAGGAATAACGTGGAATTAAGGAAATTACTCCAATTATTTTGGTGTGATTGATGATCATCCAAGGCCTATGTCTTTGTGATGGCAACGTGTGATGTTAAAAACTATTCTGCCTGGGGACATCCAATCCTGTGAATATCTCAATCTCCTCTGTCTGGTTACTAACTCCACCCCTTCTACCTTCCCTGGAAGGTCATCCGAGCTTCTCCTTTTGCGCTTTCCTTTTTAATACAATGTGTGGATCTAAACACCTAACCTAATCAATTAGAGGGTCATTGTCCAGGCAGAAAAGCGTGCAAGAACCATGTGCAGGAACATATTCATTAAGAAATTGTAAAACGAAATTGTGTTATGATCTAACACAAACCGCATGTACTGAGATAGGGTATTTCATCTCCAAGCTCGTCCACATATTACTAGATTCGATGAAGCGA
Source organism: Lissotriton helveticus (assembly GCF_964261635.1). Taxonomy (NCBI): domain Eukaryota; kingdom Metazoa; phylum Chordata; class Amphibia; order Caudata; family Salamandridae; genus Lissotriton; species Lissotriton helveticus. The sequence continues at coordinate 867,257,014 of NC_136068.1, read as the reverse complement.
AATGTTCTGTTCAGGAATTTTCTGCTAGCCTCCAGTGGCTATATAAGCCGACTTCTCCTTAAATTAAAATATCGCCCATCATCTTGCTTTTCCATAAAATCTAAAATACGAATAGCTTTAAATTGTGTTATTTTACTGTTGCTACTACAGCTGCATTGATATAGAAGCTGTAAACTAGTTTTTTCTCCTCTTAAGGCTGCCTATCTTTATTTCATTTCAACCTTTCATATTGTGTTATGGTTTTGTTCTGTCCGGTATACTAACTGAATTTATACAGCACATGAAAGAAGAGGAGTAACCAATGCAAATAAAAAAACAACTAAATAATGCACTAACATTTTCACGCTTAGAATACACGCTAGTGAAGTATTATGTTTAAAAGTGATAAGAAGTAGGTAGGTAAAATAGAAATAATACCATTCCTAAAGATCAGCCTAGAGGCAAGTAGGGATTAGATATGGGCATACAAACCAGAAGCAGAAACAATAGACTTTATCGTCTTCAACAAATTGAGTGTTAACCTGTAGCCAGTACGCGCTGTGCAATCCGCTCTTCATGCCAAAAGCTGACCACTTAAGGCAAACCAGTGCTTTGAATGGGCCGGTACTCACTGGTACTGAGTACCGTCACTTCTGAATTTTCAGGCCCTCAGTACCGGCACTCCTCTTTAGCCAGGGAGAGTACCGGTACCCTAATAGACGGCACTGCAGGCTCCCGTTATGTATCTCCTATAGAACAGGGTAGATGCTGCTCTGCTTCTCAGGAGATTGTAAGCGCGCCAAGCCTGTTGCAGTAGCTTCTTGCAGAGTCCCTGCTGGAGATTCCAGCAGCTTCCATGTGAATTTCCTGAAACTGCAGGGGTCTGAGAGGGCTTGCCTTGCGTCACGCTGTGATTAACAGGACAGGGTCTAGACAGACCCTTCCCTGGCGATCAGATGCACAGCGACTATTCAGCTGAAAGTGCTTTAGCCCCACCCTGCCCCTCTCCATCAGGTTTGTAAATGGGTTAAGAAAGGCAGTCAATAATCCAGTCATATTTAGGATATTGATTGCATTGACTGTACTAAAGCGAGTGGCAACCCAACAAAATCCTCTGCCTTTGCCAAAGCCGGTTTTCTTTGCATCATTTTGTTCAGGACAGGAGCTGCTTCTCTTTGTGAGCCCCTCTAACATTAATCACTGGCTCTGTGGGTGTGAAGGTAACCCTGCTCATAAGGCAAGAAAAGCATGGAACGCTGCAGCACTCTAGGAATGAGCTACATGACAACTGGCAATGGCTTTGGTTGGTGATAAAGGTGAGGTGAACATAGCAGGAAAGAGGTGGGATGAATGTAAAGAAGTGAGGTGACAGGTGAAGGTAGGATTGCCACTTATTTTCTGATATAATACCAAATATTTGTTGAGTTCTGTATTCATGAATTGTCTTAGAAATTGTATTTTTTTTAAACACATATTTCTGTAAAGTGTATAACTCTGGTGTGTTTCTTATAATTAACACACACACACACACACACACATACTCTCTCTCTCTCGATGGCAAACTAGGGATGAGTACAGCATGGAGGTGAGAACAGGAGACAAGTAGGGAAAAGAACTGTGAGGAAATGTAAGACTTGTGGAGAGAGTAAGCGAAAGGTGGGAGGAAGAGGAGTAGAACTAGGGAGATAAGCTTAGAGGCTGGGTAAAGGGGAGAGGCGAATGGAGAGGACATGTCTATGTAAAGGCATGGAACCAGGAAGAGCCTGGTCATAGGGAAGAGGGCAGTGGCATTGTTTTAAATGGGCCGGTACTCACAGGTACTGAGTACATGAGGGTCAAACTAATAAACAGGAGGGTCTGTTAGGCCCACATCCTGCCTTGTCCTTGAAACCATCTAGAAATATGCCTTTATAGAGGGATGGAATCGATAGAGAGGTACTTGAATGACATATATGAATGGAGATGCTCTTCGATAAGGAAGCTGAAAAAGGGTAGGAGCAAGCTGTAGTAATCACTAAACAAGGCTGTTTTAAAATCGCTCTAGTTAAGAAGTGCATAGTTAGACCTAAGTAGAATGGACAGAGGTTCCAACATGGCTGATGGATTGGGTAACCATATAGATCTACTGGAAGCTTGTATGGATAGTCTCAATTGATGAAGTAAAACAGTGACTGTTCTTTCTTATGGTGAAAGAAATAAAGTTGGTACATATATTTAGCACCGCATCCAGAAATTGGGAAATTATGTTTAGTACTTTGCTGCTGTATTCGGGCTCCAAGGGTCAACCTCATTAGCTGGATTAGTTAAGTGTATGAGTGTTTGGTGATTCTTTGAAAAGGACAGTTATTACGTCTGGTTGACAGCACAGCTGTATGCAAACCTATTGATTTCAACCTTTTTGTTATACCTGGATTTATCCAGAATAGTATTTCCCACTCACCTGAGGCTATTGGCTGCTTGGTGAATTATTTCCCTTCCTATGACGTGCTTGCTTGGTAATGCTTGAGGGACTCTTGCATCTCAAAAAAATTGACTCATGACACATTCAATTGTGTATCTCAAAAATACAATGTATATAGAAAAGAATCGCTTTTCGCTTTTTTCGCTGTAACAAGCTTTTTTTTCAAACTTATTTTATCCGAGGTTTTAAAATACAAGCCAGATCTATTTGCTTCGTCAGTGCTTGTTTTTATAGGCGATCTGTAAAATAAATAATTCCCCATGTTGTGGTCACAAGGATATGATTATCCCAGTCGGTAAACAAAAAGCACTAAGCTGACTGACTACCTGTTGGCACCGTACACTTTCTCCCAGGACATGCAGCGTACCGAGGCAAAGCCACACACAAGCTGTCCTAACCGCTCTGCTTCTGCTGCTGAATAGAAAACTGTCAAAGAGTGTGGTTTCTTTTGTCAGGGGGAAGTTAAAACGATTTAGGCGTCTCTTTGTGAAGAACATTGAGCGTTTTTCTCTTAATCTGCTCAGCAAGGCAGAGCCAAGGTGGCTGGCGCGGCGGCGCTGAATCAGTGTGCCGGCCCTTGACTCAGGTACAACCACAGCGCATCCTTCAAGACTCACCTGTGAGTCACCCAGGCCAGGCCCACCTTGGAACACACCTGCTTGGAGGGGACAGGTAACGAGGGAGCGTGCTGCAGATCAGAGCCTGACCCCAGAGCTGGGAAACCAACTTCCTAAATTACAGGGCGCTCTGCATTCCTCACTGGTATGTGTGCGCTCTTACGCACGAGGTCAGGATCCCGGCGCAGGCGGCTCTCACCTGCTTTATTGCAGCTTACTCAAGTAGGGTGGGTTTCAAAGACTCGGCTAGGTCTGAGAATGTGACCTGCCTCCCTCGTCCGTTAAAGACTGTCAGTATGCCACAAAAAAGAGGCAGACACAGGACAGTCCAACTGGGGTGCGAAAAAAGAGAACATGTAATGGCAAAGCCAATAGGTCTCGCCTATGTGAGGCTTTGGGAATGTGTTTTAGCCATGTTATACCCCAGTATGCATGTTGTTCAGGATGGCTAAAAATTAGTGGCATGGAGTGGAGTAGATTGGAGTGGAGTGGAGTTGAATTGGGCGGATTGAGCTAGAGTGGAGTGTGGTAGAGTGGGGTCGAAAGGTGTAGATTGTTGTGTGGTAGATTGGGGTAGAGTGAGGTAGACTGAAGTGGGGTAGATTGTAGTGGAGCAGAGAGTAGATTGGAGTGGGGTAGATTGGAGTGGAGTGGGGTTGATTAGAGTTGGGTAGATTGAGGTGGAGTAGATTGAAGTGTGGTAGATTGGAGTGGGGTAGATTGAACAGGGGTAGACTGGGGTGAATTGGGGTAGACAAGGGTGGAGTGGGGTAGATTGGAATGGATTGGGGTAGATGGGAGTGGCTGGAGTATAGTGGGGTGGGGTAAATTGGAGTTGAGTGGGGTGGATTGGGGTAACTTGGAATGGGGTAGATATGAGTGTGGTAGATTGGGGTAGAGTGGTGTGGGGTATATTGGGGTAGAGTAGAGTGGGGTAAATTGGGGAGTGGGGTGGATTTGTGTAGATTGGAGTGTGGTAGAGTGTGGTAGATAGGAGTGGAATAGATTATAGTGGAGTAGAGTGGTGTTGATTGGCGTTGGGTAGATTAGGTGGATTAGAGTAGAACATTGGAATGGAGTGAGGGTAGATTGGAGTGGGGTGGATTGGAGTCGAGTAGGGTAGATTGGATTAGAGCAAAATAGAGAGGGTAGATTTGGATGGGGTAGAAGTCATAGACAAACCAGACAGCTGCACTTTCAGCTAAAAATCGACAATCCTAGTTGCTCAGTTGGAACACAGACTCATACACTGTGGCCCAGCTTCAGCAGGAATCATGTGATTCTAGGTTTTCACTTCCATCTCTCCTAAAACATAATAACCAATTATTGATCCTAATTAAAGTGTGTACAAACACAAAGTACATTACATCTCATCTCCTTGTAAAATGAAGCAGTTAAAACATGGAATGGTGGTTCGTGTAGCTTAACCCATATGTATCCCAGAAACAGGGCTGTTGTGTACTTTTGCAGACAAGACATTATACACGATTCATAATAAAAGCACTACAGAAATGTACAACACACTGGTCAGTTTTGATGAGGCTTCAAAGAGTGGCCCAGGCCGTTCAATGCAAACTTGTTTTAATCCCACAAAGTAGCAATTTTTTCTGTATTTGCACGTGCTACACTTATCTGTACTTAAATAAACACTTATACTCAAACTGACCAGCATAGGTTTTGCAGAAAATAATGTGAAATGCACACATCAATCCAACACTTAAAAAGTGCGTAAAAAGGATCACAGAATTTAAATCATGCAACTGTATTCTAGACACATTTACTTTAGTCAATTATATCCTCAAGTACAAAAATGCAGCCACCTTCAGCTCTGCATAGTTTTAACACGAGCAACAGATAATCCCATATATTCTCCTATATTTCAAAAAGCAACAGCCCGCACAAAGGCTTTTCTTCAGGACTGTGAAATAAAAAAAATGCTTATAAAAACAAATGAGCATAAAACAAGACAAGACATGAGGTATATATTAGACGCATATATACACAAAAATTGCATCAACTCATAATTCACAGCCTTAATTTATATGCACAAAGCACATTCCCTAATATGTATACATCAGTCTTCAATTTGAATCATAACTGATAACTGATATCAGAAAAATCAGTATTCATGCCTACGACTGATCGATACAAACAATTCAGACTCAATGTTATAAACCTGACCAGCATTGACCACTATCTTAATTCTTCAATTTACTTATTTGTGTAAATCTTCTCAAATTTATAGCATCAGTACACTGATTTCTAGATTACAGTCTCCCAATATTATTTGTATTTTAAATTTAATTTAACTTTCTACATGTTGTTTCTAAAGAGGGAGGGTATATAGTACAGCGCGGCCCTTCATCTATCTTTCCTGTCAGTTACATCACTGTGCAAAGATTTGCATTATTTTAAAGGGGCCAAAACCATAACTCACTTATTTAAAACATTTTTTGAAGAAACAATTACAAAGGAAAGCTATATGGCTCCTTCATTAAAGTTATTAACCCAATAAAGGTTTACTCAAGAGTGCTGTTATCTTGGTATCTGCGGTTTGGGCACGTCTAGAACACTTTACACAACATAATCAATGTACCACTGAATTGTATGCATAATCCCTTCTTATATCTTCATGCCCCGTTTTCCTCAAATGTCAAATCAGTGAAGCAGCCACCACAATTTTACACACATGTATCCAGAGTATTGATATATCTACAAAGCTTAAAGCAAACATCTGCAAAGATTCCTTAATAAAATGGTTCGCATAAAGAAAGAAGGCCATCACAGCATTTAAGTTTCCCGAACGTAAACCATTCCCATTTAGCAAATTTTTAGTTTCCAAGGCTCACCCTTTTATTCTCTGCTTATACGGGTTCAAATATGAATTTAGTTGGCTGCAAACTGTATATCCTAACCGCGGCCACACAGTCTGATTTCATCATGTGTATGAATCAATGGTATGATGTTCATTGATACACCTGATACAGTTACCAAGAGTTGTGATTTGATTTGATAACTGATGTATACATTTTATTTATGACAAATTACTTTAGGAATACACATTAAATATGTATGTCATGTTTTGGCCTGTTTTATGTTAATTTGTGTTTTTTCTTGAGTATTTTTGTACTTTATAGTTCTGAAGAAGCAGTTTTTGATGAATACCGTGAAACAGTGTCTTAGATTATCTATTGCTCGTGTCAAAACACCAAGTAGAAACTGGAAATGTTGCATTTTCTGTGCTTGAGGATATATCTGATTAAAGTAAATGTGTTTTTGGAATATTTTGGAATACAGTGAAGCAATGTTATTTATTTGATCTTGGGAGACACATATAAATGAAATAAGGATAATTTACCCCGCCCCTTCCTTCAAAATAAATAATCTTTATAGGCTATATTTACATAGATTAGTATAAAATAGCTGGTCAGCAGAGGTGGACCAACCAGGTTTCAATATCTTCAGGGTCACTGATACAGACTACTTAGTCTGTTTCTTTTATTCTACAAGAAAATCCCCATAAAATAGATCAGTGTGTGTAAGGTAAGGTGGCATATTTGAGAATAATTATTGATGGAAAAAAGCAGAAAAAGTTAAAACAAGTAGAAAACTGGAACTTTTTCCTTTCTATATGAAATGCACACCTTCTGAACTTTACTCATTTTTACTAAACCATTGTGAATCCATTTTTGTAGCTTTGTTCAACCCAATGTGTCATGAGGCTGTCTCCCTTCTCCTTGCTCTACAAAATTGGTGTCACAATTGCAATTGTCTTTGAAGATAGCAAGAATTGATTGAATACGTAGAGTGGATATATTTTTATGCTCTACCACTTGGAAAACAGTCAAATAGAATAAAAAACAGTCAAATTGGACAGACTCATTTGGCCTGGACGGCAAACAACAGGACTATGGAGAAAACTTTGTGAAACTTCCAGTGAGTACCGCCTCTCATGAGTATAGTCAGGTCTTTACCTAACATCGTCAATCCCTTCTGCCCGCCTAGTGCTCTGATGTGCGCTAATTGTTTGTCTGAGACATTTACAGTACTATATAGAACTTTTTTTTACGCTACTGTCTAGAACTTTAAGAAAACTCTACTGAGAACGTTTCAGAAGCATCGCATTTACAGTCTTCATCTGCTAAGTACCTTGGGCCTCATTTATGAGGCCATGCGTCACTTATACGCCGCTGGTGCGTCACTTTTTGTGACACACATTGGTGTAAAAAATGCGCCTTGTTGCGCCATATTTACAAAGTGATGCATCTAGGTAGATGCGTCGCTATGTAAACCCCTGCGCCACATTATACCTGCGCCAGGTAGAATGTATGCAAGGGGGGTGTGTTGACGCAAGAAAGGGTCGTAGAAGTGATGCAGTGAAATTTATGTGATTTCACTGTGCCACTTCTAGGACACAATTGCGTCAATTTCTTACGCCTGCCTCACAGCAGGCGTAAGACTGACGCAGGCCCTTTCACAAGGGGCTTGCCCCATGTGAAAGGACACATTGCTGGAGTTGCGTCACTTTTGTGACACACTCCAGCAATGCGTCACTTTTGCGCCATACAGATACTTCAGAAATACTGACGTATCTGTAACTCCTTGCGCAATGATGCGTCATATTGTAAATATGACGCATCATTGGTGTTGCAAGGAGGGTGCAGTGAAAAGTGACGCATCGCTGTTTTCACGCAGCGATGCGTCACTTTTCATAAATGAGGCCCCTTGAACTTTTGGGTTAGGGGATGCCCATGCAGATGCTGCTGCAAGCTGCGCACATACGCCCTCCATGGCCATTTCAGGAGCAGCTTACAGTGACAATGCACAGTTGGTTATTGGACTGCTATGGGGTCAAGTTCATTCATACGCTATATTTTGCTTACAACACCAGCTATATTATACGTTTTGTATCAGTAAATTCATCTTGAGGAACATAAGGGCACATGTTCAAAATCTCATTTCATTTTCTAAGCAGAAGTTTGTAAATCCAGGCAAAGAATTAAAAGCGATAACTCACTCAATTCAAGTAATAGCCCTCACCCAAAACTGGTGCTTCAATAAGCGTCATAAGGCAGCAATCTTACAGCTCTACTACTATGTGATACAAGTCACAAGGAAAGGCCCAAACAACGACCTTTTTTCTTAGTAACAATGGAGCGGTCAAGTGGCAAAATTACATTGTGCATGGGGTGCTGAACATCCTAGTACCATTTATGCACTCACCTTGCCAATAAATATGGAATTTGAAGGCAGCATTCCTTGTATGTACAGTACAGAGAGAATCATCCTATTGCACAGAGGGTAATCTTAATTGGGCCTATATATTTTAACATTAAACCTAACTACTGGAAAGTGAATCATATGTACATTTCAAATACACCTGTTATACTCTTCACTCTCTTGTGGCCAGTGTTTGTGGTTTTTAAATTCTGCCTATGCCTTGGCTACGTGGTTATGTGCATACCACGCATTTGTGAACATGAAATCAGCATTATCTCTGACCCTGCAGCATTAACATTGTGAGAAACGTGTGCTATGCCCCACTCATTCCTCGACTACTAGCGTGTTCTTACTAGAATGATAGATGGCTGTGGAATCATATATTTCCCTTTAGCGTGCCTCTCCTATCGCGCCAGGCACCTTTAAATGCCAAATTAGGATTCTTGGCGGGAAAGGAGCTGGCACGCTGCCCCTATGAATCAAAACTACCTTTAGAATGCAGTAGTTACTAGGATATGCCCTATCACAATGCGAACAGCCATTCTGAGAGCGAAGAGATGCCTTTGCTGCCTAAAGTATCGGCTTTGAAATACTTTCACATCTAAAAACCAACATTTCAAATTCGGGTAAAATCAGCCAAGAGTTTCAACCTTCGGAAGTTGCTAGAAACAGTAAGTCCCCATTTCATTTTACTAAACAATATCAAAGACTGTAAGTTATAAAAACATATTAGTGGCTCATCATTTGTTAATTCTTAATACAAAGAAGTGAAATGCATGTAACACACAGGTTTGACGGTATTTTGAAGGACTCCGCATATTCTGTAACATATAACACCACTACTTCTTGGAAATGGAGGGAATGTGGGGAGTAGTCAGGCGGGGGAAGAGTAAATTCAATTACTTACAGGGCAGGGAAGAGGTCGCAATGTCCGAGGTCAACTCTGAAAGCAAGCAGCGACTTTATATAGGCAGGAACAATACAGCAGGGATAAGATGCAGCCTTCCTAGGTCTTCAGCAGTCTGTGTAGTGTTCGGCATACAGACAACAAGTACATCGACATGCAGACCACCCCTCTCTACAGTCCTAGGACTAAAACCATCCGAACAAGAAGACAATCACGAACTGGGGCTACAGAAAGCAATACCCTGCCATATTGAGAGAACTGGCAATGAGGCCTCCAAGCACTGGAGCATTGAGGCACTAGGCGTGTACCTCACCTGGTACAGGCACTGCATTCACTATGTCTCATGAGAGGTCAGGCACCTGTGCTCCTGGCTTGTGTTGGGCCCCACGTGCCTCATAGTGTGAATGAGGGGAGGGCAGAGAGGATTCCTGTAATACTTTTATCTGCCCTCATCAAAGAGGAATGGAGATCTGGAATGAGGAGCCAGAAAAGGGTGCAATCCATTCAGGCTTTGTGCAATGAACATCCCTCAAGTTGGCAATAGTACTTCCGGGTTTTCTTTTCAGCCATCTGGAACTTGTTACTGCTAGCACTCGTCGTAGATGCAGTAGGTCTGTGGAGTCCACAAAGTTACAGCCATTATCTTAACTCTGATTACATCTGTGCGGGATGACCAAGGGCGCTTTGTGATATCACAGGGAAACTACGGGGGCTCAGTATTAACCATAATAAATGTATTTGGGCCGAATACATATGACCCTTCTTTCTATGCTAGAATCTGGGCGCAACTGAGGGATCTACAACCAGGCGCTATAGTATGGGGAGGTGACTTTAATACTTGATTAGATTCTGCAATGGACAGATCGACAGACCTGGATAGACATGGTAAACACTCGGCCAAAGTTATACGTGACGGGATGTCAGACTGGAACTTAGTGGACATATGGAGACAGAGACATCCGAACAGAAGGGCGGGGACTTGCTTCTCGGCAACGCACCTTACATGGTCCAGACTGGACTACTGGTTAGTATCACAGAATGTATGTACTTGGACCACTGAGATAATACATTTGCCTACGACATTATCTGACCATGCGCCGGTTCAACTCAAGTTAGAAATCCCGACGCACACACCGAGACAATTCACATGGCGATCGAGACAGACAGCTTTACAAGATCAGGTATTCAGAGACGGACTACGTCAAGCCATACTAAACTTTTTTGAACAAAACACTGTCTCTGTCCAGAGTACGAAGGCCCTCTAGGAGGCCTTTAAAGTCACTACACGAGGACACTGTATAAGCGCACATGTAGGTATACTGAGGGATATACAGCGACAATTAGTGAAAATTGAAACTGATATTCTTGAATTAGAACGCAGATTTGAGGAAACTCCATGCGATTCAATATTGGCTGAAATAAGGAAACACATAGATAAGTATAACGAATTTGCTGACGATGAGATCAAATACATTACACGCAAATACACAACTCGAAACTATGGTATGGGAGGCAGGCCTGGCAGGGCGCTATCGTACAAAGTTAGACCCGCACACACCACGGTACTTATTACACAGATCAAAAGCGCACAGAATGAACTAGTATATGACACACCAGCCATACTAACTTGTTTTACTGACTACTACACCCAATTATATACAGCCCAGGTAACAGCCTCCACTCCGGATATATGGGCATACCTGGAAGATATAGGGCTTGCATGACTGTCTGATACTCATAGAAAATATTTCTGTCTTCCTATCTCAAAGGAGTAAATAGTAGATGCCTTTAAAATTCTCTCCAACAATAAGGCTCCCGGACTAGATAGGCTCCCGGGAGAATTCTACAAAGAATACCAGGATATATTATTACCACACTTTGCAGAAATGCTTGAAGAAGCATATGAGGAAGGCACACTACCGACCACACTCAATGAAGCACGGTTGATAGCACTCCCAAAGCCAGGTAAAGATCCCCAAATATGCGATTCCTAGAGGCCATTATCTCTAATTAATATTGATGTGAAGATTTTAGCAAAAATCATAGCAAATAGAATACAACCACTTTTATTTAATTTAATACTACCGGACCAAGCGGGCTTTATGCCGACACGGTCTACTACTAACAATCTTCGCACCATTTTTTCGCTCTTTCACCACCGAGACCCTGAGGAGCCAGCGTCTGCAGCCCTGCTGTATGCCGCTAAGGCGTTTGACTCCGTAGAGTGGAGCTTTATATTTGTGACTTTGCGTAAAGTGGGGTTCCCTGAACCCTTTCTAAAGTGGATCTCCCTATTATATATGGCACCCAGGGCACGGGTTTGGATAAATGGCTTAACATCTGATCCTATAGTAATTACACGTGGCACGGGACAAGGATGCCCATTGTCACCAATGCTCTTTGCCTTGATACTTGAGCCACTGGCCTGCAAAATTCGCCAAAAACACCCCACCAAGGCTCTACAATTTAGCCTTTGACCGATTAGCATTTCGCTATACGCGGATGACATGGTCCTATACACCACACATCCGGATAAGAACTTAAATCCACTCATCAGAGAATATGTCCAATATGAACACTATGCTGGTCTCCGCATAAACTGGGATAAATCGGTTGTGATCCCACCTACCACAGTCACGAGGGAGCCGGAGCTAGACTTTCCCCTAAAGTGGTGCACTGATCCGGTTAAATACCTGGGGATATGGATACACAGGGACCCAGAAATAGTCACCAGGGAAAATTATGGACAGGCGATGACGAGACTGGAAGAGCAAGTAGATAGGTGGATTAAAATAGTCTTTTCAATGGCTGACAGGATAGCCCTTCAGAACATGATAATATTACCCAGATTCTTGTATCTGTTCTGGAACATACGAATTTGGCTGACTAACTCCTTCTTTGGAGTGGAGAAGCGTGGCTCAGTGGTTAGAGGCGGCAGACCCGGAAGCTGAGATCGGCCGTGGACCAGGGTTCGATTCCCTGCCTCGGCGGGTCTCGGGCTCAAAAATTCCACGGACTCGACAATTCTCGCTCCGGTGCCTACTCGACTCACGGGGTCACACTCTGCGACTCTGGGCAATAGCTTGCTTAATCTCCACTACGGCCCCTCGCGGCGGGATGCCTGGCTTTCACCTTGTGGATACCCTGCCGGGGTATCTCACAGGGGAATACCAGGACGGGTTCCCTAAGCAAGCGCCTTGATACCTTCGAGTGATACGTGCGCTATATAAGTCGCAATACATTTACATTTACATTTCTTTGATCGATTACGTTCTGTTCTACAGAAACTAACATGGGCTGGTAAACAGGCTAGGGTAACCTGGAGAATCCTTACACAACCATACCATCTGGGCGGGTTCGGGGCGCCAGACTTTCAATGATATTATCTTTGTGCACAGGCTCAACATGCACACTACTGGATGAGGCACCATGCATATATTCCACATATCGCGGTAGAGAGAGATAGCGTCTCTCCTACGCCCTTGATGGCGTTGTTAGCCCACCCAATACGTTATTTACCAAGAGACATAATACACACAACTAAGTACACTTCGAAAGCGTGGCATGTATTGGCACACAGAGCAAACAAATTGCCGATATATGCGCGTGCACTGCCTACGGCTAAACATCCCCACCACCAACGGTAACACAAGAACAAAATATGCAATCATTACTTGAAGAAATGGGATTACGTACCATGGGTCAAGCATTCCCTCAGAACACATTCATTAGGTGGTCAGATCCTTCCCTATGCGCACATCAGACTCCAATGAAAAATGTTGCGTACCTACGGCTCCACATGGCTATGAGGACACTTTATAATACTTTTCCAGCTGAACCCGAGCAACTGTCCTCGTTGCAGATACTGTTAACAGCCCCCACTCACAAGAACTTGGTAACACGATTATACACAGCAGCCCAAGACGAACAAGCAGACAAGCCTGCGGCAAGAGCAGGGTAGATGGGAGAGGGCATTAGGCATCTCCATTGATGAACAAGATTGGCAATACAGCTGTACACAACTTACACTTCTTACATCCAATTCATCCATCAACTATATTACACCCCAGTAAAATTGCAGAAATTAGGGCTTAGGGATACAGACTCCTGTCACCGATGCAATGCAGCAGGCGCAGATTTCTTGCACGTAGCGTGGTCCTGCCCAAGCTTACAGACTTACTGGGACACGGTCACTACCGCGCTAAGTACCATGCTCTTGGAACACATTCCAAATACCCCTCTGACATGCCTATAGGGAGCCCACAAACTCAAAAACGCTAGACGCTGAAAGTTCTTGGCAGTAGCTCTACTTCTTGCGAAAAGACGAGTAGCGATACGGTGGGGGAACAAGAGACCACCCAGACTAAAGGACTGGATAAAAGACATGACATATTGTAAAGAAACACTAGAAACCTATGCAGAAGACATACCAATGGCTTCAAGACCCAGATACTTCTGGAAACCACTCATGCAATATTTACAGGACACCACAGATTAGGCAACATGATCTAAAACTGATTAAGAACCGTAACATGCAGAGGAACGGTCGAAATACGGGACCAGGAAGGGCGCCGAGGCGGGGTCTCAAATGATAATAAGAACATAATCACTGATAAACTGCCTGTATGTAACTTATAATATAACCAATAAGTGCCAATTGTATTTCCAAGATTGCTGTTTGTATGATAATGAATACTATGCAGTTGCTGGTCAGAAAGAAAAATAAAATACTAAAAAAAAAAAAAATGTTGCAGCCATTATCTCCTCATACCCTTGCTTGTTCTGTTACTTACTCATTATAGAGGATTTGCTTCCTTAATACCCTGTGTAAAATAATTTGCTTTATTTTTTATTTTATTTTTTAATAACTCTTTTTATTGATGACAGATATCAATTTTCACACATGACAAAATTATTCACAGGTATACATTGTTATTTATGCTTACAACACGTATCTTTAGTTACATATATGGTAAGTTTACAATGTATTCTAGCAATAATTTGCTTTTTAACAAAGATCGTCGTTTGTCACATATGCCCCTTACCTAGGCCACCCCTGCATGGGTCATAATGGTCAGGCTCTCCTGTTTTTGTCGCTGACTATCCTTGGGACGGTAGAACCAGCTTTGGCCAGTTTTAAGCTCTCACATGACTCCATTCATTATGGTGGGCAGAAATTGTTAAGTGTTAGTAGAGTCACAATGGCCTTCATGGCAATCTGGCAGCGCCAGAAGAGCTGGTCATACAGGTCCGTTTTTGAGTGTTTGTTGACCTCTTTTATTGTCTGTTGGGTCAGTACTTATTATTGATATCTGTGATGTTACCTCAAACATTGACTTCAGCAAGCACAAATGCATTCACTCTCCCAAAACACCTCTACAGCATGTCTTTTCAAGTGCAAAAATGCCCTGATTTGCAAATGTGATCCACTCTTGTAGCTTATTGATTGACTTGGGGGGGGGGGGGGGGGGTACTTGTACTTTTAATGTCTGGCCTATTGTCTATGCCAGTCCGATCCTGAGAGCCAGTGATGGCAGTAGAGGATAGAATAGAAGTTCTTAGGAGCCTCGCCCCCATGCTTCCTTCCAGGCAGGGCAGTGGATGTGTACACCAGTGTCAGATTAGACCATCACTGGATGCAGGCGCGGCCGGTGGTGGGAGTACCTGCTGGGCGGTGACGTGGGGAGAGGGAGGGGCAGGGTGGGGGTAGTAATCTATGGATTACGGAGCTTTACAGGTAAGTAAACATATAAATAAAACGAATTTCGTTGCGCGCACTGCATCGCGTTTGGTGATGCAGTGCACGCATCACCAAACTCCGTAATCCATACATTACTACCCCCCACCCTGCCCCTCTCCCTCCCCACATCACCGCCCGGCAGATACTCCCACCACCGGCCGCGGCTGACTGGATGTCCCCAGCAGTGAATTTGAGGTCCTATTTAGTGTTGGGCATGCTGTCTCTTTCGATGCACAGTGCTGGCCCTCACTCCTTTATATACTGTTCTCAGCTGTGTCTGGGCTCTCTATATGCACACTGTCCTTTTGCTTATTTGTTAGTCTAATGATGCATTGCTGAAGTCTGTCAGGACATCTTTTTGTGGTAGTGTGGGGATGATGCAGATGTCCTGGCACTTGGTTATATCCTCAATGAATACGGAGTGGGATGAGGAAGGGGAGATAATGGCTACATTACTTCCCATTAATTTTATTTTCTCCGATAATTCCTTCTTCATCTCATTACTAAACTTCCAATCAGAGGTTTTTTTTCTGTGGCCCGAATCAGGGGTTTGTGTACTGACTCAATCAGCCCATGGATTGGGTATAGCCTAGGAAGGTTGCATAAATGAAATTCATGGATTTTTGTTGGAAAGCAAATTGCTTTTCAGAGGGGGTTCATTAAGGAGACAGACCCTCCACAATCAGTAGTCGTTAGGCCTCAGGGCATTGTGAGAGTTAGAGGTAGTATTAAGGGCAACGCTGTGGTAAGTTTTAGGGCTCAGGTTGGGGGGCTGGGGTCGGGGTAGTTTATGGTAGGGGGCAGGGCTTGAGGCCTCAGGGCAGGGAAGAGGGGAAAGGGATAGTTTTAAGGGCATGGCGGGGTAAGTTTTAGGACTCGGGGGGGGGGGGGGGGCGAGGTATATCCCTTTACCAATCATGTCTTTACAAAACAATTGCGTGCTAAAGTCATGCGCGGTAAAGGCATGCACGGTAAAGGAATGTGTGGTTAAGACGCATTCATGGTTGGGACCCTTTGTGGAGGCACGCGTGGTTCAGTGATGCGTATCTCTGTCATATAAACACTCACTGAGCTTCATGCAGTTTATTAATGATTTCCCTCTTTACAAAGACAGAACCACAAGAGCCACATTTCTTTATAATTTACTGACATCAAGTTCCATTTACATATTTCGCTATTAGCTTCTGCTCTAGGAACATGGGAGACCGAAAGTAAGATGCTGTCTGCTATGAAAAGGGTCTTTTGTTAGCTTTGAGAGGGAAAATCTATCTTTAGTTTGTTGAAATTCCTCAGCTTCTAATGATGTATTTGTGCAAAGGGAGGTTGAAAAAACACTAATCTGGCCTTCCTTGGTAAAGATATCTTTAAAAGTTTGAAGCAGCATTCAAGCAATGGTTAGTGCTCTATTAAATGTCCAAATAAAGTTAGTCAACTGCTGGTCTTGGGTTATCTCATTGTCTGCTTATCTTTCTTTACCCTCTGATCTTCAGGACTTTATTTGATTGTAGATGCTTGGTTAAATTCACCTCATTTATATTTTTCAGAACTCTTGCTTTTTGTTCACTATGAGTGTTACATATGCTTTCTTGCAACACCTTATCACTTCCATTTCTGTGCCATTCTGTGCCTTTCCCCAGGAGTACTTTATTTCTTTTCTTTTCTGGGCATTTAGCATAAAAGCACGATTGTGGTGTTCCCTGCCCTAAGGTCTATACCTTAAGTTCTTTAGTCACATGGGCCTTTCCCAGGGGGGGGGAGGGTCTCCTCCGTAATGGCAGAAAAATAAAAAATAACCGCTGACTGATTGAGTCAATGCCAGCAATTTAGGGAGGGCAGGCTTGGCATAGCAGGGAGTAGTATAGGCGCACTGTAAGTGTGCATGTCTGTGTGGCTGACCGTTTTAGGCCGGACAAAGACACATGTGCACTTAGGTGTCTCCAAGCCTCCTATGTTGAACAGCCGGGTTGGAGAAACGTCACAGGCGCCTAGGCACTGTCTGAGTGGCAAACCACACCGCTTAGACCAATCCTGACGCTGCTCTCATAGCATGAGAGCAGGGTCGGGATTGGGTGGAGAGCCCCAGTGGCAGCGTACTCAGATAAGATTTTTTTTAATGATTTCCCCTCCGTCCTGCAACCCTCCCCCCCCATAGTGTTAGTGGCAAACCAGGCCCTTTTTTGAGCGTCTCATTCTTGCACTGCTATTTTAAGCCTGAATGAGTGAAAGCAGATACTTTCATTTCAAGGTGCTGACCTGTTTTATCATGAAATTGTAAACAAAGTAGCAGAGCGAAAAGTAGCAGAGCCGAACCACGCATAAGACAAAACGAACACACGTTTTGAGACACTTTAGTTTGTCTTGTCAGCGTTGTAAAAACGTAAATGATTCATTTATTACTGGATTGCCATTTTCCAAGTGAACACGTGCTGTCTTTGCTTCTCTTTTTCATCACAGCCTTTCTTTTGTCAACTTATTTTATTTGCTTTGTGAGTGAACTAAAAAAAAACGGCCAAAGAATAAGAGGGGATAAAATATATAGAAACCTTTTCAGTAGATGTGAGTGCGGCAGCAGCAACGTCCTAGCTTTGGAAAAACTGACGGGCCATGTTTTAGATCAGGCCTTTCACATTATAATTTCCCCTCTTTACTATTTCATGTAAAGCTTCACAACTGCATTTGAGTTGAAAAGATGGATTTCTGATGCACCACTGGAGTGCAGAGATCCTCAGCTGTATTTTATTGCTGATTACTTTTGGGATTGGCTCATTATTTTCATATGTGGCAGCACAGCTGGCGGGGCATCTGCCCTTATGATCCTGGCGGATGTGTACAATTAGTCACTCGAGAAGATTGTGAACTTACCATGTACACTGTCTGCAAGGTGGGAAGAATTACATCCCTAGTTTTCCCACTCCCCTTTGATTTGATTTTCCTAATTCTTATTCTTATTAGTATGTGTGCAATGTCATTGAGCACATCTGTTGTTCCCAGTGCTTTAAATGCGCAGGTACAGAGTGCCTGCATTGTTTGGAAGACAGAATAACAAAAACGCCTTAACAAGACTATTCTCAGAAACAAACTGGTACACTGGTATAATGAAAATATACACCATGATCCACACAGTGTTAGTATGCTACAGTGCACATCACTTTACTCCCCGTGTGCTGTATGTGGAAGAGAAACAGCAAGTAGGTGAATTTGTTGCTTGATGGTCACATCTGACTGTCATCGGAGGGTCTACAGACTGGCTGTTGTGTATGGTGACAGTCAAATACTGTACAGTCGCTCCACGAAGTTTCAGCATTAAAATCCTCCTCCGCGTAGGTGCGGGCTTCAGGTGCTCGTCGCCACATTGTTCTGTACGGTGGTGCACACATACACTTGGACAAACCCTGGAGTACACAACTTTATTGTCCGAAGCTGAGAGTCTGGCACTTCTTCACCAAAGGTCCTCCCTGCCATTCTCCACTCCCAATGTTGTAGATTCCATATAGAATATCCTACTCCCATTGAACATACACATAGCAACAGCAGAACATAACACCGGCTAACAGTGCTGTGGATGGAATATCTGTACTACAGCCTGGATGAAGCTGAAGGGTGAAAGACAACTCATTCTAGTCAGGTGCCATATCACAGTGACCACCATTGTTGTTTAGGCTCCTCTGAAAAAAAAGGCACACTGCAGTCAGCAGCTATGTAGGCTTTCCTCGTACAGAATGTGTAAGGCTAAAGCATGGTTACCAGGTAGTCCCATATCATCTGTGAAACTTTCAACCAGGCCAGCCGTCTTAGTCAACAAACCTTTGTGTTCTTGGAGATGTAGTTTCAATTAATTATGGGCTCAAATCCAAGTTTTAGATTAGTTTAGAAAAAATTTCATATGTAACTTGGGGTCACTTTGATAGCTATGAAAAGGTACAACGTGAGCAACAGTTATACTTATCCCTGCAAGTGAGAATATGCTCTGCAAAGCCTGTTTGTAATTATAGCAAATCATGGGGAAGTGACAGGGTGTATGAGGAGAGATCAAATTACATGGGTCCCTGGTAAAACTAAATGTTACAGGTCTTAAGACTGAGGGCTCAGGATGCCTCATTGGAGCCCATCAAACCTCAGTTTATGGTGGAGCTAAAGGAGAGAGTTTTTACGTAAGAGTGTTGGATGGAATGTGTGTTAAAAGAATTTCCAGGTGTTTCAACGGTTTCTTGTGGGGAATCACAAACTACCCTTTCAAGTGGTATTTGAAACCTATTTTTCGACCCGTGTAACAGGGGATATCTACTTTACAATTCACAAGTTTTTGTGTTAACCCCCCCCTGTGCCCACCCCCATTGTGTTCGTATTTAAATCCTGGGCAATTTGAATCAATGTAGTAGTTGATGTTTACTTTAGCAAAATTGCCATTTGTTGCTAGTACATTCAAAATCTTCAGGGAATGTGGCAGGTATTTTTTGGAAGAAAACATGCTTTCGAATTATCTTGCATTAAGTAGGTTTCAGACGAGGACACATATATATTCAACTTTACTTTGCATTTGTGATTGCCTCCCACTTCTATCATACCCTAAAACTTGCTTATGGTCCCTTAGTAAATAGTTATGAACACCCCTGGTCTTAATGTGCAATCTTCAACCAGTCGAGTATACAGCTACAAGGTGTCATCCCTGGAGGGGTAGTTTGGTGTGCTGGCTTTTGATCCTAATGCCACAATAAGAAGTAAGATTCACTTGTAAGTCGATTGGGACCAAAGAGTTTACATGTGGTCTGTTTGGTAATGGCTGCATTTTCCTCTGTCTGGTGTTGCTGGCGGTTTCCCCCTGTACAGAAGGTGTTAATGTGACTATGGGAAGGTGATCAGATCAGTATTCCAAACTGGATTATGCCAATTATGGACATGTAGATTTTAAATGTTATGTTCCACCTTATAGTGTATGTCTTTTCTGTCTGAGATGTAAATATTTATCTGAGAGTGAACAAAGCAGCAAAGTAAATTAATATGTCACTCTAAAATCTTCTAATTTGACTGGCTGTGTCTTTGAGTAGTCTTACTGTTTTTTGTCACCTTTATCAACATTGACAGCACTGATAGTGACACATTCTAATAAACAGATAGTCTATCAAAAAGGTAGCAATGGAAATTAGATACTCACACAATTCCCAGATATTGTGGTCAGTATTGAGTAAGGCCAAGTTAAAACTGGTTAAAACTGATGCTGCAACAGACTACCCTCTTGCTACCAAGAAGTGCATGTATGGTATTTGCAAATGCAAATCCAAATATCTTGGCTTGTCTGGAGCACACAACAGTAGGAAATTAACAATAGAGCTTTCAATTTGCTTGAACCTAGTTGCTTATGTGGATACGTGCAAACCTGTCCCAGTACTGTTGCACCTTGATCAGACACTTTTGTGGAACCTCTGACTGTGGCTCACAGACTAAGTACTTACTTTCCACTTTATGCACAAAATAGTCTATGCTGTCCACATTTATGGAGGACTGCTTCTTGGTGGTTCATTAAATCATGACTGGGACTTCATAACATACATATGTGATTTCTTACAATATTTATGTGGTTTACTGAAAGTGACGGAGTGTCTTTCTCTGCATTTTTCTGGTTATTACTTTCGATATACCGCTGGAACTCACATATAGCCATGTAAAAATCAATCTGAGGAAACACATGTTGGCTCTATCTGCTATGTCTATTATTGCCAAGAAATTATATCAAGACTTGACATGTAAAAAAAATGGAACACCTACTAAATATTTGAGTAGCACATCCTACTCTTTGTACCTTGTTTTTTATATAGGATAACACTGTCTTGTTGCTGTTACGAGTTGCATTACATATCTGGCTTTATTTCAATACCTTGGGTGTGAACATACATTCCTGTGGATTATTGTATTCCTTAGTTTTGCATTAGAATACATTTTACAATTATCTTTGTGTGCAATATTGTTAAGTTAATACAGTTGGGTGCTCCAGACAAGCCAAGATTAATAAACAGATGGTGATATGCTTGAGAGAACATTAATTAAACAAACAGAGAGATCAGTACAAACCTTGTTGCTTGTGAAAAAATAGGAGGCTTCATTAAATCTATATGATCACCCATGGCAGTATAAATAATATCTCTTTGGACTTTGTCTAATTCTAGAACATGTAGGAGCATTGCTTAGTACTATTTTAATCGACATATTTAGGTCACTGCATAGGGGTTTCTAAACGTATTTGTACACCTGCATGGCTACCAACTACTGCTAACACATTCTGTGAGCTAGGTTAGCAATCCAGCTATTTGTCTAAACCATATGACCATTCCAGAAAAGTGCTACACAACCGTTTAATAGTCAGATATCATTTGTATATATCGAGAGAGACTTGTCCTACATTCTGGATGTGGTACTCCCTGGCAGATATATACCAACTAGAAAACGGATAAAGGCATCATCTTGGTATTGTGCAACTGTCTAATTTACTAATTCTGTTAGGGAGCAATATCATTAGTTGCCCTGTTTCACAACAAGTGTTGCATAACACTTTTTGATACTGCTTAATGATATCCAAAAAGCAACAGTGTGTAGACACTTCCAGGGGTGGAGGAATGATGTGTTAACACAGAGGAGATGCAGCAAAGAGATGATCAACCTTCAAAGCCAAAAACAGAGAAACCTTGGCATGCAGCTCATACAACATCTTGATCAGCGATGTATCCTGGATTTGTTGGTCACCAAACACCAACGAAGGACCCTCCAGTTTGTTTAACCAAACTTGTTTTCCTCCCAAACAAACCCTTGTTTACTAGAAGCATAACCGTTGGGTACATCCTCTGATAAAACACATCAGCACATTCTAAGCTGGTTTGGAGCTCCAGCTTACTGCAGTTCCCCATCTCTTGAACATGTAAACGCTCGCAGCTCTTTAACCACCTGTAGTGGTAAAAAGTATCATCAAAAGGATAATACTAACGGAAAGAAAAAGACAACGTGAATCTAGAAGATCCCCAACAGATTTTGAAAATCTGGTAGTATCCCTGTTAGTATAAGAACACAGTCAACTCACCATGGTAGGTGATTTTACATCATATGTAAGATAGTGCACAAATTACTGTCCCTTCTGCAACTTAAATTCTATCTTTATATTCAAGTGAGCTTCTAAAGACTTCCTTTAGTGAGGTTTTATCTGGTTTATTTGGGTCCAGGACCAGTTTAAATAATTAAGGTTTTAAACGGAATTCTCAGCACCTAGTGAAAATATCCACATATCGCGAACCAGGAATTTAACTAGCCAACAGGCAGCGAGATTGTCTGAAAACAGCAGGTGCTTTTGCATGATTACACAATGAAAGAATTGTGAGAATGCTTAACAAACATTGCAAGCTTTGCTTGAATTAAAATTATGTAGATTTTCAATAAATTGGCAATAAGATTAATGTATGCATTTATATTTAAGGTAGCTTTTCCATTTAGTGCACCTAATCAGGATGACTGGGCTCTGTAGCTAAAGGGAGGACAGAGTGACCTGTTATCCTGATAGCCCACATGCACAAACATGACCACAGCTAATGTGTGGGATCTTTTGACACTGTGTCTGTTGTTTGACACATCAACCTCATTATGCATCGCTAAGCATGGTGCCCCCAGGTAGGATAGAACGTTTAAATAAAATTCTCCAGTTTCAATGCAGTCATGAAACACACATATTTTCACTAAATATGACCACGTTGCAGGTCACTACTTTAATGAATTTTTGACAATTCTTATGTAAACACTGTTTTGTAATTGATGAGACCCCCCCCTCTCAGCACCCTAACATAATGTTTGACATGATTCCAATTGTACCTGGATCATTTCCGCTCTTTGTTTTCTTTACTGGAGACCATTGTAAGCATCATTAATCCATTGTTTTCAAGTTCATACATTGTGTGAATGGCTCTGGCTGACCCATCCTTCTTTCACACATTTTATCTGATTGGGAAATTTCCGTCTGGCGTCATTGGTTGTGCGGACTGACGGTTCATGTTCGAATTCCTGCAATAGCTGTACATCACTGCTCATGCAACCGAAAGGCCACAAACAGTTTAGAAAAGCTGACAAAATACCAGGCCCAGGGTATCGTTACAAAATATACAAAAAAGGCGATCAAATTATCATTTTATGACGCCAATCCCTTCATACGTTCCCAAGTGAATGGTCTGTTTAGCTTGAAGAAAAGTTGATGGAATTCAGCTGTGTTAGAATGAGCAAGCGTCATACGGTGGTACACATCTTCCATTGACATAACCCTCCAGCATCTCATGCCATGTATATTCATATTATCAGTCCCCCACTTCTTATTTTATCATCCAAGTTAGCACTTTCAAGGAATCATTGGACAAACTATCAATTGTTTTCCTCTCTTTTCGTTCTATGGAATGATTCAACTTACCATCCTCTGTACGCCTGCCCTCTGAGCGTAGCATACTCTAAGTCACATGACTGCCTTTCTTTTCCTTTATTATTGTACTCTGTAAATTGCCCACACTCATGTCATTGATCACAGATTCCCTATCTTTGAAACTATATCCCTGCAACCTATATCCTGTCTATTCGCCCACCAACCATCTCTATGTACTCCTCTATCTCACCCACTAATGATCACACCTAACTACTATCAATTTATCTACCACAAAAAACCAGAATAAATGCATGGAATCATTTTTTTGAGGGCACAAGATTAATACCAATAACCAAAAATAAGCACTACAAACTGAATTAACCTCTAACCTTGGTGCCCACCGCAAAGCAATGCTTCAAATGTGCTCTGGAACTAGAGTAATTTCAAAGTAGCTGAACCTAACCGCAGTACACTACAGTCCATTACAGATAGGGCTATTGGAGGTCAGAGGCCATGCATTTCAGCACTCCTGAACTGAGGCAGTAATCATCTAAGCAGTACTCTCCTTGCTCCTGGTTTGTTGCTTTGCATGATACTGGATTCATGTGAATTAACCATGTTACCTAATATTTGGACCACTTACCCACCGAAATATGGAACTGCTGGATATGATGAAACACTACCACAATTAAGACCATCGGTGGATTGTTTGGCACTCTTGTGAAATCCAATGTGTCACAACTCACTCCATAGACTTCATTTCTCCCTTAGGTTGGGCTAAAGGCTCGTCATTGTTGTCAGTCCATGCAAGGATAGAATTAGCATTAGATGTAAAACTTTCCACTTGGAGTTGTATCAGATGGTGGAGCACGATTAATATGCATACCCCACTCAGCGGTGGAGCACGGGTTGTCAGCACCCTGAGCAAGGCAAGTACTGCGCCCCCTAACCCGTGCACTGTTAGCACTTTCTGGTGCAAAACTTTAAAAGGAAAAAACAGTAATATGTTTTTTTTCTTTTAAAATGTTGTGCCCCCTAAGATTTTTTCCTCGGGGCAACCTCCCCATTCCCCCCTCTCTCCCCCCACCCTCTGCCTAAAGATGCTGCGCCACTGACCCCACTGTCACCCAGGTTATGATCCCAACATACAAACATTCCCCTTTGTCTTAGCTTCTGTGGGGGGGGGGAGTAGGAGTTCATCCTCGTGGAATGTAAGGTATGTCTACTGCTGACAATATCTAGTGATGTCTGCCCTGCGAACACTATTAAATATTTGAGCATGTTTTAAAACTGCTGATGATAATATTTGACTAATGCTGCAGAGTCTTAAAGCAGAAGGTTAGCGCTCACTGAATGCCATTCGAGGTCTTACTAAGCAAATACCACCATTTAATAGCATGCCTTTTCACAGCACACCCAGCATACCTCACCGATCATTCGTTTGTGTTACATTTATGGTAACGTATTTCCCATTCTACGCATACCACTGCTAAAGATGTTGATACAGCCACTGACCTGGAATGAGGCAACCACTTATCAGAAGGAGTCTTGTTAAGCAATAAATTGTCTCTCAAGTTGACGTATAAAATACCACAGGTCTGTTCTCTGAATTATTAACTAATAAAAAGGCAATCATGTTTTATTTTGTTCTCGAGGTTGAAGCAGGCTTACTGGATTTAACATGTCACAGAATTAGGGCAAATAGAGTTCATCATGATGAAAATGATTTTAAAAAAAACTCTATGAATGTGAAGATATATTGCTGGTGAGGTCCAGGGAGTAGAAAGGGTTGAGATGCTTCCCGCTGGTGGTAATCCTCTGGCAAAGGTGATTCGAAAGATGAAATCTCATTCTTTTGGGTCTGGTTGTCAAAGGGCTATGTAGAAAGCTGGCTGCCAACTTCCGCCCATCGGGCAACTGGACTGTCCATGTATACTAATCCAATAAGTGAGTTGGTTCCTACAGTTCAAATGAGCGGCATTCTAAATACCCCACGTCTACCGTGCTCATTTTGAGACCCCCGGGATGGGGACGTTTGTAAGGGGTTCTTCTGGCCAAAAAGATGTGAACAACCCTTTGTATCAGATCTCTACAGGGTGTGCCAAAAAATAATCTACATTACCTGGGTTCCAGGTGTCTACGCTCTAAATATGTGCTACACCTACTTCCAGAGTGCTATAAGAGATGCTGAATTTGTGAACATGGCTTGGGTGAAGTGAATACAGAATCATAAAATGTGATGTCGGATAAAGACTGATGTCTAGCCTGGTAATACAATATCGACCTTATTTCGAGTTCACTAGATTTAGGTGCAGGGAATACTGAAGGGCTGGAAGCTGCAATGTCGGACGGTATCTCTACTCTTAAATCTAGAGATTACAAGTTATTTCCCCAGAATGGGGAATACCATGTGGGCCGAGGAATACAGGTTTCAAACCTGCACATTTTACTCCCTTCCATGGAAAATATTGGGCCAACTCCACACCCATGAAACACCTGCTTAGCATAGGTGGTAAATGAGGGTAGGTTTTTTTGGGAGGCCTGCCTGCAGTTCAGATGCAGGGGGAGAAATGTTGGGTCGGATGCTGGCTGGGTGGGGTGAGAATTTTCTGCTCCCCCTATACTCTAGATATAGGGCATGAGCAGAAGCTGCCCACTTCCCCCTCAGCTCCACTCCAGGTTCAGTGTCTCTAGGTCCAGAACGATCATTTCTGAAGCTTGCAAAGCCGGAAAATCCAGGCCCTGAGATACCAGGAAAGGTCGAATGGTCAAAGCAGTATTCATCTGGGGACATCAATCCATGCTACGAGTAATGGGGTAGGGGGCTATAGTGTAACAAATTCTACATTTCAATGATGATTCTTGCATGACAATTATTTTCGATTCTGAATATGTTTTTTAATCGTTTCCACACACCAAGCTTCAATTTCGACTTATGTTTGAATAACACCCAATTGAGTGATAAGAATTATCCTTACCTCAGACAGTTGTGACTGAAAAGAAACCGAGGCAGTATTTATAGGGATTTGCCCATGATCACTCAATTTTTTCAAGTTAGAAAGTAGGCTTGAGAACTCTGGTAACTTGGCACCACAGTTGACGGTGTACAAGACCAAGGTCTGTGACACCGAGGCCATCACACTAATAAACAATATATCTGTATGGAGAAGATGAACAGTGCCATGTCTTCATGTGTTGAAAAACACTTTATGGACATCATAAAACCAAGAATATTCGTTGTGCTAGAAGGAATGTATGAACCTTCGAAAGTTGAACATAGTCAATGTCAGCTGAGGTCGGTAGTGGGAGTACCTGCAGGGCGGTGACGTGGGGAGGGGCAGGGGCAGGGTGGGGGGTAGTAATGTATGGATTACAGAGCTTTACAGGTAAGTAAACATATAAATAAATAAAACGAATTTCGTTGCACGCACTGCATCACATTTGGGAATGCAGAGCACGCAACGAAATGCGTTTTATTTATTTAAATGTTTACTTACCTGGGAAGCTCCGTAATCCATACATTACTACCCCCACTCTGCCCCTCCCCCTCCCCACGTCACCGCCCTGCAGGTACTCCCACTACCGACAGCGGCTGATCAATGTACATATCCTGAACTGTACGTTACATATATTTAGAAGTGGAAAGGCATGTAGATTTAGTGTGATAATCTATGAAATGATGGAATGTCTCTCATAAGAAGTTATCCTTCTCCACGGAATTTCAGTGAAGATAAAAAATGAAAAAAACGAAGTCAAAATGCAAAAGAGATGAAATAAGCAGCAAAGAATGCCAGACAGTTTTAGATGAATGCTCTGTCATCGCCACAAGTACAAAGGTCTGCAGTGCCTCTCTCTTAAACACATTATTGATGCTCAAAGACCCCCAAAAACAAAACAAGAGATTGCAAAGCAAATCCCCAAAAATTGAAAAACATAAATGAACAAACAACAGAGAAGCAGCAGATCGATGAAATTAGTAAATTGAATGCCCCCGCGAATTTAGAATACATGAATTTTCTATTTATTCTGCCAAGCGAGCAGCAAATAAACTTAAGCAATCACAAACCACAGTTGGAAAACAAAACTCCCACAAGCAGTCCTTGAGACATAATGATCTACCGAGACAACACCAGGCCATGCATTTCTGATACCATCTTTATAGGATACCAAATTGTCTTTTGGAAAAGTTAGATTTTTTTTGCTGCAATAATAATGTTTAAGGAATATCTGAAAAATGAGATTTAGGCAAATAACGGATCCTCTGGGAAGGTGCTTGGGGATGGATTCTTCGCAATCAAGTGCCTCAGGAAAATCGTGCTGGCTGGGAATGTCTTGGCAAGGTCTGCATGAGTCTGAACCCCTTGTGAGATGTCTGTCAGACTGCATTTCCCCTCTTCCTCTGGTGAAGCGTGCCCTCATGTGACCCTGAACCGCTCCTTCTGCCCAATGGTGGGCATCATCTTTCCTTCCCGACCCTCCCACTTCCCAAGGTGATGACAGCTATCCAAAGAGGGAAGGAGGGAATGGTTTCTTAAATTATGATCTTTCACAGCGAAATCAAGAAGCCAGTGCCTAATGATAAAGCGCGTGGATTGTTTAAAAAGTTGTTTTTAAGTCCTTCTAATTCGTCTAATTTTCATTTGAAAAAATAAAGCAAATGATGACACAAAATTTAAAAAAAGAAGAGAAGAATGAATGGGAAGAAGCCGTGGAAGAAAGTTTCTACAGGACAGAAGATTAGGGAAGGGGTCCAGGTGAGTCTGCAAAGTATCCAACAATTATGGCTCAGTGCACCCTCAGTAGCTACTACCCCTTTGGAATCCAAAAATATTTCCCAGAAGAACCAGTGGATTATTTTCCCCCTTGTAAAAGGGTTTCACTAGTTGATGGTGGTTCAGACAGTTTGCTGGCTGCCTTTTCCATCGGATGAGGAAATACACACAAACTTGCTAAATCCTCGGTATCTTGCTGTGCGCTATATTACCGAAAGAGTCATTCCCAAGAGGCCATCCATGCCAAAGTTCCACCAAACTGGTGTAAAGTGAGATGGAGGCCCAAAACCATCAGACATAAATCACCAAATCTTCTATCCTGACAGGTGTCAGCGATGTTGAGGAATCTAGTTCATTCTGCTGGCCCGCACTATAGAATATGTTCCTCCCTGTGTTGGACATTCTACACAGTCACTTGAGATAGAAACTCAAGAATTACCTCTACAGGCTGTTAGCCTTCTCATTGCACTGTATGTTCACATCCTTTACCTATTTGAGGACATCCTTAGAACTTCAAAGGTAGAACAGAGCATGCACGGATAAGGAATGGAGTGCAAATAGCAGAAAATTAAATATTTTCAGTTATCTATATTTTGTAATTTAAGATTTTGTCAAGTGACTGGTGGTATATTGGGACATCTTAAGTGCTTATAAGCACCACAGCAATGATGATACCAATTGCTGTACAGTTTTGAATTGATTTAACCACCTCACACCAGCTGCAATTCAAAATTGATGGCCATGGTACAAAAGGGATTTATGCTTACTGATATTTGGCAAATACTTTTTGTTTTACTAGAGGTCTTAGTCAATGCCAAATATGTAGAAGATTAAAAGTGAAAAAAATGTGTCTGGAAACACAGGACAACTTAAGAATTGCTAGAGGGTTATTCTATCTGGGGAAACTGCACGGGCCAACTCATGAAGCATCATCTACCCTATGTGTGGCACGGCCAACATGCAGGCAAATTTAATTTGCACAGGTATAGAACTACTGCAGACTAAGGGCCAGATGTACGACCATTTCATTTTGCGAGGTGCTGATTGCGATTTTTTGCACTTCCCAACAAGAGACTCGCAAAAATAAAAGTACTATTGTTTCTCAGACACATTTAGTGATTCTCAATGGGGTCGCAAATGACCTTCTTCATCAATATTCATGTGGCGTGTCGCGATTTGCGACCCATTGGAAATGGGCTGCACTCACAGGGTTGGTGACCTGCTGTGGTCAGCAGACAACCATGTCTGTGATTGCTTTTTAAATAACAAAAAACAACAAGTGATGGACTGAATGTGGATCAATGTCACACACTCCCCCAGTCAAAAGATCTGGGCCCAAATCCATCGTTTTTTTGCACTCCACACCACCCTGGGTCAGATAATGGCTTTATGCAAATCAGCTCTGACCCTGTTGCCCCATGGGAACAGTCCAGTCCGAACTACAACAGCCATATCTTTCCCAGACCGGAATCAAGCATCCGAGGACCGGACCGGTTTCGAGGTAACACCTCTCTTCAGCCCGGCTAGCTTGACTCCAAGTGGTGTGGAGTGCCTGGGACCCACGTCTGGGCATCCCCAGCGCACTTAGGGCGGCAATTGCAAAAAACAACAAGTGATGGAGTGAATGTGGATCAATGTCACACACTCCCCCAGTCAAAAGATCTGGGCCCAAATCTATCGTTTTTTTGCACTCCACACCACCCTGGGTCAGATAATGGCTTTATGCAAATCAGTTCTGACCCTGTTGCCCCATGGGAACAGTCCAGTCCGAACTACAACAGCCATATCTTTCCCAGACCGGAATCAAGCATCCGAGGACCGGACCGGTTTCGAGGTAACACCTCTCTTCAGCCCGGCTAGCTTGACTCCAAGTGGTGTGGAGTGCCTGGGACCCACGTCTGGGCATCCCCAGCGCACTTAGGGCGGCAATTGCAAAAAACAACAAGTGATGGACTGAATGTGGATCAATGTCACACACTCCCCCAGTCAAAAGATCTGGGCCCAAATCCATCGTTTTTTTGCACTCCACACCACCCTGGGTCAGATAATGGCTTTATGCAAATCAGCTCTGACCCTGTTGCCCCATGGGAACAGTCCAGTCCGAACTACAACAGCCATATCTTTCCCAGACCGGAATCAAGCATCCGAGGACCGGACCGGTTTCGAGGTAACACCTCTCTTCAGCCCGGCTAGCTTGACTCCAAGTGGTGTGGAGTGCCTGGGACCCACGTCTGGGCATCCCCAGCGCACTTAGGGCGGCAATTGCAAAAAACAACAAGTGATGGACTGAATGTGGATCAATGTCACACACTCCCCCAGTCAAAAGATCTGGGGGAGTGTGTGACATTGATCCACATTGGGCATCAATGTCACACACTCCCCCAGTCAAAAGATCTGGGGGAGTGTGTGACATTGATCCACATTCAGTCCATCACTTGTTGTTTTTTGCAATTGCCGCCCTAAGTGCGCTGGGGATGCCCAGACGTGGGTCCCAGGCACTCCACACCACTTGGAGTCAAGCTAGCCGGGCTGAAGAGAGGCGTTACCTCGAAACCGGTCCGGTCCTCGGATGCTTGATTCCGGTCTGGGAAAGATATGGCTGTTGTAGTTCGGACTGGACTGTTCCCATGGGGCAACAGGGTCAGAGCTGATTTGCATAAAGCCATTATCTGACCCAGGGTGGTGTGGAGTGCAAAAAAACGATGGATTTGGGCCCAGATCTTTTGACTGGGGGAGTGTGTGACATTGATCCACATTCAGTCCATCACTTGTTGTTTTTTGCAATTGCCGCCCTAAGTGCGCTGGGGATGCCCAGACGTGGGTCCCAGGCACTCCACACCACTTGGAGTCAAGCTAGCCGGGCTGAAGAGAGGTGTTACCTCGAAACCGGTCCGGTCCTCGGATGCTTGATTCCGGTCTGGGAAAGATATGGCTGTTGTAGTTCGGACTGGACTGTTCCCATGGGGCAACAGGGTCAGAGCTGATTTGCATAAAGCCATTATCTGACCCAGGGTGGTGTGGAGTGCAAAAAAACGATGGATTTGGGCCCAGATCTTTTGACTGGGGGAGTGTGTGACATTGATCCACATTCAGTCCATCACTTGTTGTTTTTTGCAATTGCCGCCCTAAGTGCGCTGGGGATGCCCAGACGTGGGTCCCAGGCACTCCACACCACTTGGAGTCAAGCTAGCCGGGCTGAAGAGAGGTGTTACCTCGAAAC
This sequence comes from Lissotriton helveticus, assembly GCF_964261635.1. NCBI lineage: Eukaryota > Metazoa > Chordata > Amphibia > Caudata > Salamandridae > Lissotriton > Lissotriton helveticus. Next base: position 867,225,718 of record NC_136068.1, on the reverse strand, counting down.
CGGTCCGGTCCTCGGATGCTTGATTCCGGTCTGGGAAAGATATGGCTGTTGTAGTTCGGACTGGACTGTTCCCATGGGGCAACAGGGTCAGAGCTGATTTGCATAAAGCCATTATCTGACCCAGGGTGGTGTGGAGTGCAAAAAAACGATGGATTTGGGCCCAGATCTTTTGACTGGGGGAGTGTGTGACATTGATCCACATTCACTCCATCACTTGTTGTTTTTTGCAATTGCCGCCCTAAGTGCGCTGGGGATGCCCAGACGTGGGTCCCAGGCACTCCACACCACTTGGAGTCAAGCTAGCCGGGCTGAAGAGAGGTGTTACCTCGAAACCGGTCCGGTCCTCGGATGCTTGATTCCGGTCTGGGAAAGATATGGCTGTTGTAGTTCGGACTGGACTGTTCCCATGGGGCAACAGGGTCAGAGCTGATTTGCATAAAGCCATTATCTGACCCAGGGTGGTGTGGAGTGCAAAAAAACGATGGATTTGGGCCCAGATCTTTTGACTGGGGGAGTGTGTGACATTGATCCACATTCAGTCCATCACTTGTTGTTTTTTGCAATTGCCGCCCTAAGTGCGCTGGGGATGCCCAGACGTGGGTCCCAGGCACTCCACACCACTTGGAGTCAAGCTAGCCGGGCTGAAGAGAGGTGTTACCTCGAAACCGGTCCGGTCCTCGGATGCTTGATTCCGGTCTGGGAAAGATATGGCTGTTGTAGTTCGGACTGGACTGTTCCCATGGGGCAACAGGGTCAGAGCTGATTTGCATAAAGCCATTATCTGACCCAGGGTGGTGTGGAGTGCAAAAAAACGATGGATTTGGGCCCAGATCTTTTGACTGGGGGAGTGTGTGACATTGATCCACATTCAGTCCATCACTTGTTGTTTTTTGCTTTTTAAATAAAGCAAAACATTTTTTTAATGCAGGGCATTTTACCTAAAGGAAAACAGGATGCATTTAAAAAAGAAAAATGAAAAGTTTCCGTTTTCACTTTTTAAGAGTAGGTCGTTTGTGTGACCACTGCCTGATCTTAAATGATGATGGCACCCCCATTCACAAAGGAGAAGGGGTCCATTGGGGACCCCTTCCTGTTTGTGAATCAAGGAGTCAGAAAAGTATGACTGTTTTGCGACCGCAAAACATTCATACATGCCCCTGTGACTCGCTATTAGGAAGGGATGCCCTTGGCACACCCCTTCTTAATAGTGTCTCGTAACCCCTATTTTGCGAGACTGTAATATGTTACTGACTCGCAAATTAGGCCTGAAGCTGTTTTAGCGAACGCAAAAGGTCCGATTCTCCATCGGCCCTAAGAGCTTAGTACAAACGCACTCACTCCCATTTTGCCCAGACTCTTACCACTATAGTTTAGCTGGTGATCACTACGTGCATAAAATGTTATATATAAAGAAATATCACACATAAAACAGATGCAAAACAGTTCCTAATTTTCTGCACAAGTATAAATTGAAACAAAAGCAAACATCTTAAACAGGGCACATGTTATTTGCCCTGGTTTTTGCTTTATTTCAGCCGCAAGTTGCAGATTGGGCCTTGTGGCACTCTTTTGTGAGTACCAGCACAATTTTTTCATCAACAAATTTCATTCCAGCGAGAACAAACACAAAAGGGGGAAATAAGGAGGAAAAGAAACGTGAGAAAACAGTGTTAAAGGGAGAAAGCCGGCAAGGAAAGGGACCTTCAACAGTGAGATGAAGAGACAGGGAGTGCCTGGTCGTGGATTAAAGAGGCATGAGGTGGAATTTAGACAGTGGTGCCTTGCATTTTAATATTATAGCCTCCAATAGTGCCAGCCGTGTACTTCCGGACAATACTTTAGGCCCAGGCACTTATATTTTTATTTACTAATCAAGCACTGCCATGGGGTGCTGTTGCACCTGACATTTACACTGGGGTCTAGATGACCCCTTCACTTTGGGTGCAGTGTGAAAGCACTGTTTGCAACAAGTTGCATGTAGGTAAGAGAGGAGACATATTAACCCGTTAAGTGCTGCCGTCGGCCGTTGAACGTTCGGAGCACTACCTGGCTGGTGCTGCGCACGTTCAACGGCCGACGCAGCCCCGCCCGTTCTTTAAAACGGCCTCACTGCCGCAAAAAAACGGCCGCGATTAACGGGTTAAATAGAGGGGATCTCGGGAGAATTATTTTCAAAAAGTACTACCAGACTGGGCACAGAAAGTGCTACAATTGTCTTAAATTATTTTACAGCACATCAACTTCAAACTACTCATGGCTGTTTTGAAGTTAACATAAAATAATTATATTTAAGTTTCCTATTTCTGCCCAAACGATGAATATTTATCTCTTGATTCCATTCATTTTCATTTTCCTACACTTTAAACGAGAATTCAATACATTTGAAAACGTGGTTGCTATGGAACATGTTGTCCTCTAGCATGCAGTTTTTTATCACCCATCAAATGTAATATTTGCTCCTATATGTGGGGTGTTTTATTTTTCTCTCCTCCATAAACGAAGGGAATGAAGAAGGTTAAAAAAACATTGGATCCTACTGTGAGTGAAGTTTGTAGATTAAGCAGCCCCTAAGTGCCCCAGCCTCTCTTCCAACATGCGCGCCAGCTTCAACACTGCCCTACTCTTGGACCTGACTATTTTAGGGGGAGGTACATGGGCCACACTGGACAATCTCTGTGAAACCACTGCCTCTGCATGAGCCTTGACTATGAGATGCCCTGTGTCTCACCACAGCATACACTGGCACAAATCAAGCACACACTCTGGCACAAATCAAGCACACACTCTGGCACAAATCAAGCACACATTCTGGCACACATTATGGCACAAATCAAGCACACATTATGGCACAAATCAAGCACACACTCTGGCACAAATCAAGCACACTTTTTAGCCTCCTCTGTGATTGCCTTGTATAGCTTCTCTATCCTTTAGGGCTCCTTCCAGGTTGTTTTAAAACAACTAATGTGGCAGAATTATCTCTTGGACACTGGAGAGCAGGGTATGGCTGAAACCTAGAAAATAAATCCTGAGGCCCTAATTATGAGTGACCCAGTAAATAGACCAGAATTACAGAGCCCTAAAGTCACCTATAATGGAGAAACTGGTAACTCAGAGGTGGGGAAAATCCAGCGTATTGCAAGCTAAACCCAGAGGGTCAACTAAGTAATGAGGAATTACCAGGGTATGTCTGGGTCTGAGTCCCAGTTATTCCTCATGTTCTCATTGACTGCAATAGGTTTTAGCTGCGGCCAAAACCTCGGGGTGAAAGTAAATAGATCGAGAGTGTTCAGGCAGGACTCATAATCATGATGTGGCCTGTTACTGATATTAGAAGCCCCGTTGAATTAAGTGGCCTCTCGTAGAGTGTCTTATAAATATCTCTGTATAAAGATGTTCCTGAAAAACAGCGATTTTATAACTAGGGATAGTGTGACATTTTTATAAACAATCAACTTTTTTATCTCTTCATGCGTTTAAGTTCTCCAGTTCAGCAGGGCCAGACTCAATGGTGAAGTCGAGAATCATGCAGCCATGAGGTGGTCCACAGACCGTTAGCTCCATATAGCGGCAAAAGACATGAGAACAACATAGAGTTAACAGATTTAATGGCCCACAGTAAATGCCCAATTGTTAAAATCTTTCAATGTCACCTAACAAATGGAATGTTCAAAATGTATACCACTTTATTACGTATCTGCACTGACCAGCCGCGGTCCATGCAGGTAACCGCGCTGGGCTGTGGGACCGCATGGGGGTGGTGGATTTTGAGGGACAATGCAGAGTCATTGGCATCGTCCCTCGAAATCCCCCCGCACAAGGCCCCCCTCCCCACAGCTGTTACCTGCACGGACCACGGCTGGCACTGACCATTATGATACACTGTAATACACTTGCTCCCAAGGTGTTGATAACTTATTTTTAAAGTGTAAACTCTCTAAAGATATATTTTTGATATTAGATGTTTTTACTCTCTTTTTATCAACACGGCCAAATATGTGTACTATGCAGCTGATCCTGCTCTAACCTGCACTTGGCATTTTAATGGACTTTCACAAACACAGCTAAATTTGTGTACTATGCTACTGAGCCTCTTTTAATGTACTCTTAACTTGCACCTGGCACTTTAATGGACTTGATTGTCTAAATGAAGTATTTCTTCTTCTTTTTCCTCTTCACAAGTGAGTCATGAAGGAAGAACTTGGCTGTAATAAGGAATGGATGCCACTGGGCAGCTATAATAATTTTTACAAGTGAGTACTAACTTCACTGCACATCTTCACAGGATTATCTGGGCTACCCTTTCAAAGGCTACAAACTAAACCATTAAGTTGAATTTATTCCAGGTACTTATAAAAGATAAGTGATGGATGGTAAGCTTACAATTGCTGAAAAAAGGAGCACAGTTACTAGAATCTGTCACTTGGTACGTCAATAATAGCACCTTTCTACACACACCTCCAATTGCAGGGGACTCCTACTTTCTCTTGCCTCCCAGGTGGTTCTAGAACTCCCTACATGGAAAGTGAACACTCCAGATCTCCCAGGATCTGGTAGTCTTCAAACAGTTGGAAGATCGTGACTCCCCACAGCCTCTTCAAGACATCACCTGAAAACTGATTTCACTTACACAATTCTCTCCAAAGTTGGGACCACCACAGGCTCCAAAGAACATCTCAGGTCTAGCAGCCTACAATTAACAGCAGCCACCCTATGAAGTAGCCAGGCCATCAATGGAGAGTTCCTGTCACTCTCCCCGACCTCAGTTCCAATCAGCCTCTAGAAAAAGTAGCTGACAGTTGACGAAGGACATTCTGGAATGCATCTGCTGACATCCTTCGTGATCACTCCAGCTTTCCAGATGTAGTGGCCATATCTCAATTCAACTTCAATACCCCATCTACTACAAAACTCCTAGTACTTCAATCACCCTCAAACTATTTTTCGATATATGGGAATCTCTGATTTCACGATGCTAAAACAACCAGTCTCTGGCACAGATTCTCAAAGAAATAGTTTGATCACCACCACACATGCTACAAAGTCTACCCTCAACCTCTCATCTGCAGACCTCACAATCAACTAAATACTTCATAAGATTATGAAAAAGAAAGTACCCCAACTGTATATTAATAAGTCTATTGCAAGCAACTGATGGTATACACCCCTGTTATGTTATGCAGATTTGTAGAGCCCACTATCACCCAGAAGGGTATCTTAGCACTGAGCTCCACTGTGACTTAGCACATTGTTATACACCTAATGGGCGATATTTATGCCACATATAACTTGCTCTCTTTAACAGCACTAGTGCCTGAATTTAATTTAAATAGACACTTGCGTCCTGTGAGTATTTGATTTAAATACAATTGTTCTGGTATTAAGTCGCACGTTCTACCCAAGGATTACGCAGAAGATACTTTACATCTGATAGTTATATCAAAATTTGAATCTTAGAATCAGAGAGCACCACATCTTTACTACTCTTTAGAAGTCACAGCACGCCACCAAAGTGTCTAAAGTGTTCTAATGCGCTGTAACAAAACAAAAAAACTTAACCGCAAATTAACGTCCAGGACTCGCCATACGGTACAGCACTTTCCAGAAACGAAAAACAGCTTTTAAAATCCGGCTGTTCCCCAAAATAGAGACACATTTCATCTGCTTCAAAAATCAGAAGCCACCTGCCATGCTGGCATCAACTAGAATAATGTCCCAGCACGAAGTGATTCTTAGGGACATTACCAGTAACCTCAGTGTTCTGAAGTTGGATAATGCACTTAGTCATACTTTGCGTGTCACAGAACAGGGGATGCGTTGAATCGATACACAATTCCACCTCACATGTAGGTCATCACAACAACCTTAAAACTATATCATATATCATTTTAAACAGTGCTATAATTAGCAAATCGAAAAATTGACGGCAGAGCATATTCTCATTAAGAAGTCTCACCAAACACACCTGATGTATCAAAGTAAGAGAAAGCTACAAAGGAAATGATCAAAGTGTTAAAAGAATCCCACAACCTTGCTCGAAAATTGAATATTGTGTAATTTGCATTCAGTTTCCAAGTTTGTATGTTCATAAAATGTCATCTTATGTCCTGAGTCTGGTGTAAGAATCCTGTCACCTGGATGGCAGAGAATGGATGATTGTGTGATTTAAAAATGATTATGATTTTTTTTATTGTGTTTGTGCTTGAATTCACTTTGGCTGCAGATCCTCTAAACAATCAGCAGCAGGTTTACGCACATACCCCAAAAGGTATTGTGCATTTGTAGGAATTGACAATTAGCAAACTGTACAATGATACTTTTCCTGAGACGTTTTCTGAAGGCCGCACTCACTCCTTATCTGATGCCATCTCTATCCACAAATTTTGAGGAAGAGAACATGCTTCAGGGGTGAAGAACTGTAGAGGCAGGAATCCTGAACAGGCTTGGCCTTCAATGACCTTACTGAAATTAAAGTCCTGGAAGGTCAAGACAGGAGGGCAGCCCTGTGGATTTCAGCTCCTGGGGTGAACACGGCATTTAGGGAGGTATGTCAAATATGCCACTCTCCACTGGCCTTTGATAAGTTCATGTGTGGCTTGACCAGTGCCCTCTGGACATAGGCGGGCCAAACCCCTCTGTGCTCCTGCGCTGCAGGCAGCATTCGCCTTGCTGCTGCAGCACCATGCACCACCGACCTGTGAGACTTTGAACCAGCTCGTTGAGAGCTGTCTGCAGAGAGAAGAACTAAAATAAATGGTGTCAAAGGCACTAACTACTTAGAGACCTCTTCCAGTAAGTGTGGAAATTATGCCACTCCAAATCATCCAAATATATGATTTCATCATTAAGGGATAATTTATAGAGGAATTGTAAATCTCACCCTAAGCAGAGTAATGCTTACTCATACTGAAATTTACAAACCAACACGTGGTGTACAAAGGCCCCATGAGCACTAAATGCAAAGTTACAACTTCTTGAAACTTTTTGGCCATAGATTTAAGTCTCCCATCAGTAAAATTGTTTTTGGATTTCTACAGTTTTAGAGTTTGGATATTCATGAAATACCACAACTATATTCTTAATTTTTTGTTCTCGACACATTTGCATGTGAATTCTTTCCACTCTAAACCCTCTGAGAAATTGGAGTTCTGTAGTACACCTCTACTTCTAAATTTCTGAATCTAAGCCTGAATGGCCGAAGGATAAACCTTTACCTTTACAGCATTACCTCTACATATCACTACCTCAACAGAAGTACCTTAAAGATTTTACTTCCCTCACATCAGTAATGAAATTAGGACTGTTTGGACATTTTCCACACCTGGAGCGCCGTTTATGACTGGGACTAGTTTACATGCTGTGCAAATGCTTGAACACAGCAGTAATTGGTACCAATTCGTTTTTGGCAATATTACACAAAAGGTACCTATACTAAGTGACGCCAGCAAATTATGTGCACGAAATACTTTCTACAAGTTGTGTCATTTTAGGATCGATATTTAATTATTTACTTTTATCCTTTCATACGGTGATGGTGTACAATCTTATTACAAAAACGTGTCAGTACTGTAGAGGTACTTTTGTCAAGTTAATGTTTAGCGGAGGTATTATTGCAGGCATAACGGGATGTCCCCGGGTAATACACGCTTACATTTAGGAGTGAAGCGAAGAGTGCACAACAGCACACCCATATTTCACAGGGTCTTTATTAACGAGAATTACTCGCACGGTGCTAAACATGTTTTGTGCATCAAACAAACGGTCTACATATGGTGGTGTCCTTTTAAGATAAACATCTACCCGTTGAAGCGTTCAGTTTGTTAAACAGTTTGGTTGCGACGAATTTATACTAATTTTCAAGCTGAAGTACAAATGTGCCACCGAAACCCTCATAGTTACAAACTACGAATATGGGAGTTTATACTTCATATGGCAAAGTGAGATTGTTTTGGAATTCTAGCAGATACACGTTGTACCAGCTTAAAGAGATATCATTTAGAAAGCTTTTAGTGTGCTACATTTGATAGTGCTATTTATCCTGGTTACTTTCTGCATAAAAGTCAATGCAGCAATGTATGCTCTGCCCCTGAGAGAGCACAAGTCTGAAAAATGTATAATTGCACCATATTTACAAGCACGTAGTTAGTTTAAACATGCGCTGCACACGAGTGTTTTATATCTAGAAGTGAAATACACAGAGTGCCTTATATTCAGTAGTGAAATGTATAGAATGTTTAAGTAGAGTAACAATAGTCATAACTGTGTGAGATTAATGTAGAAATGTCTGGGATGAATATGAAAACCTCACGTTCTCATGTTAAAAGAATCATGTAAGAGTTGAATGGAACTCTGAAAACCAGTTACATTGTGTAGGCCTTAGGGCAATTCACAGCAAATCTAAACGTGCTGCTAAAATAATGTGAGATGGGGTTAACATGGTTCTTCCAAAATTGTATTATCAAAACTTAGTACGGGAATATATGCTTTATAGATGTGTTGTTTTAGAAACGTATGCTAGTTAAGAATGCTGTTTAAATCAAGTTAATGTTTTAGAGTGCAGGGACCCGCTTCATGTAAATCAAGTAGGCCTGAACTGATAATGTCATCTCCTTTGATGTGCCATGTGCTCGTTAAAAGAGAAGTCGAGAGGCGTCCAGTACAGAGCTTCGCGTGTGCTTTACGACCTATGGATATGGTGGAGTCTGGAATTTGAGGCCCACTGCAGGACGGACTGTATGCAGGTGCGAGGGTCCTAATCAGCTAGAATGAAAGGGGCTTTGTTCAGTGGCGCTTGGCGCAGGCCTGTAGGAGTTTTCAGGAATTTCAGGGGGTATCGGCGCACTGGAGAAGAAGCCTGGGAGCCAAGGTCAACTTTAACGAGGGTCTTGAAGAGTACCATCATGGAGTTTACCGCGCAAAGATGTACCACGTGAGGGGCGTCCCAAGGGGCGTTCCTATCGAAAATGTGATTTGGTATTAGGGAAAGCGACCCGGGAGGAGAGCAGAGCAGATGATTTTGGGAGCCTAAGGAAGCGGATGGGTAGGCAGATAGACTGATCAGGAGAGACCCATTATCAGAGAAGAGACAAAGAGAAGTGCGTGATCTTCTTAAGAAGTCACCACGGCTGACACCTAGAGGGGTAAACATCTTGTTAAGTAGGGATGTCACTTAGTATAGTGTAGGGACAGACTAACCTTAATTTTCTTTTCTGTAATGACTTTGAGGTTGCAACTTGTATCCATTTTGGCAACGCTCATGATATTCGAACTTGTACTCATTATTCTGTTTTGTAGACTCAGATTGTTCAAAGAATTTATGTTCATAGTGATACCAGTTTATCTTTTGAACCTCATCTTGAGAAGTTTGTATCTTCAGTTATCTTTGACTTTATATTAAATCTTTGAAACTTAATCCTGGTCAGTGGTCATTTAGAGTGGTGTAAGTTCTTAATTGATTGACCTATTGTTAGATTACCTTTTACTCAATGACAGGTACCAACGATCCAGTCGACTTGGTTTGGGATCTGGTAAGGTAACTAGTAACCAGTAATCCCGCGTTAACAGTTGGTAGCAGAGTAGGATGGTTATCTTCTTGAGGAAGGTAATCTAGAGAGGTTAGTTTACCCCAAGGCCCCTAGACGTCGAGAGACGAGCAGCGGAAGAATCGTGCGCCGAAAGGTGCAGACGGTGCGAGAAAAGCAGCAGTATCGGAGGAGAGTGAGTATAACAAGGGTCATGCGTGAACAGATTGCGGTGTTTTGTGTTGTATTTGTATTGTAATGTCTTGCGGAGTTGAATGCCTGTAGTGTGAATGAGAGAAGGTTGTGAGCGCGCGCAACCTGGTAAACTGGTTACCTGGTAAACGGGTGAACTGGTGAAATCTTAAGTTCAGGCCAGAGCTTAAGTGGTTTTGGGTGTATCGAACATCCAGAGTAGTTGTCGACCATAGTACGGAGGTCACGAGGTACCATTGACCGCCGTGGAACCGAGATAGGGGGAGTGTAAGAGTGAGCGTATGAGTAACGGACGCTGGTCGGAAGTTACTGTGTGTGAGTAACCTATCAGAGAAGGCGATTGTCTGGAAGTAAACGGAAAGACATTTCGTCAAGTTAAGGTGACAACTACAGAAAGACTGTGGGCGTACAGTCAAGAAAGGTGATCGCTTGGACGGAAGTAATCATTTTTTCAGAGTATGAATGGGACGCGTGCATGACCGAGGAGACGAGCTGAGAAAGGAGGGGAACTGCTGCGAAGGGGGACGGGTGACGTCGGCTAGAGCCGCGCTGTGATTGAGCGGTTGGTGTGACGTTAGCTAGAGCCGCGCTCTGGTTGGGCGGCTAGAGTGACGTCGGAGGAAAGTCGCGTACGGATAGGCCAGTTAGTGAGAACTGGGCTGAGATTGGTGGAGTATCATCAGGAAGTAAACAAACGCGGAGAAAGAGAGAAATCATGAAGTGTTTTAAGTGTTTGAAAGGGATTTTTAAACGAAAACGAAGTGAACATTATTATGGGGAAGAGGCTCCGCCGGAGGGTACACCAGCTCATTATATGGCAACGAATGTTGGGCTGCATACCATATTATGGATTGGGGCTTGGAATAAGCTTACGGAAGGGAATGAGGAAATGCAGTTCCCGAGGTACGGGACGTTTAAGTTAGAGGTGTTACATCGGCTAAAAGCAACTATGTCCTCATTGAAACCCTCACCTAGACCTACACAGTTTGAGGCCCTTAATGCATGGATTAGGGCGGCACACGACAGAAATTTGAACAGGCGTCAACAAAGACTGACGCGATCGGTAAGAGCAGTGCGAGATTCTAAATGGGATGAGGAAGCAAAGCGGTGGAGGGTACAGGCTATTGAGGTGGAAAAAATGTATCCGATGAGGGAGGTGGCAGGAGGAGGAAACCTCATGGAGGAAGACGAGGAAAGCGAGTCGGAAGACAATCTGATAAACAGATTGTTAATGGATAGACCACCTCCGAGAGTGGGGGTGATAGAAGATAGGGGGCTCGCAAGGGAAGATGGGAATGCCATAGAGGGGTATACACCACTCCCTATATCGGAATGTACACCTATCAAAGGTGGGGAGACACCTCAACCTAGTACAGTACAGAGTGTAGTGGGAAGGTTTGTGGTGCAGAAAACGCCAGCCACCGAAAGGGTTGAGTCCTTTGGATTGCCAGACGCTCTTCAAGTGCCTGTTATCATAGGACCTATAGTATCGATCTATAACCCAGAGAGAGATAGAGAGGAAGAACAGAGGCAATTGGATAGAGAAAGGATCGAGATGGAAAGGAGGAATAACGTGACAAATGCATGGAAGCAATTGCCAGGTTCGGTAACGTGGAACACCCCATTAGATACATCTGTAGGCCCCAACACAGGACAGGGAGGTCAGAGAGGACCGATGGACCTAAGGGGACCGCGGCCAAAGTCCTATACAGAATTAAGAGCTGATTTGAGGGAATGGGATGGGTCCGCAGTAACCCCGAGTAACAGGTCAAGAACAGAACAAGAATGGGAAAGCAGAGGTAACGGGACTGTATCTCATTGTGGGGCCAGCGAAAGCAGTCAGGGGCGGGAAGGCCAAAGTCAGGAGAATAGAGGAGTTACACGTCCTACGGATGAGAGGGAACAACAGGAGCAAAATGGTAGGAGTGTAGAGTGTGAGGAGATGTCCCGCCTCTGGGAGAAAGGTGGAGACCAAATGGTACATGCTTTTCAGAATAGGTTTAGGTGCCTTCATCATGTACTCGGAGAAGACGTTCAACATTGGAGAAAGGAGAACAGTGATAGGTCCCGCCACGCCTCGAATAATCAGGAATCACAGGGAAGTAGCGAAGAAAGAGGGAGTAATGGAATATCTTACCATGCATCCCGCGAAACTAGCCAGGATGGGGAGAGAGGGGCTATGAGGCGTGAAGGAGTGTTTCACCATCCACCCCGAGAAGATGGAAAGGCATGGGACCTAGAGAGATGGGAACAGGGGAGGACTCCCTATAACTCACCAGTACCTAAACGTAGATCTCGGAGCTGGGATGGGAGAGATGCGGATGGAGTAACTAAATTTAGTGTGTTGAAAGCTGAAATTAAGGCAAAGAGACTCGATGTCACTAGTTTAAAATCAGATGTTGATGAGATAATAGATGGAACATTGCCTTTGGAAAGGATAGAGTTGTATGAACAGGATGAGTTATTGTTCATGGCAAAGGATATTACTAGGAAAGCTAGAGCGTTTCATGAGAAACTGACTAATTTGGCAGACAGGTATGCCGTGGATTTATCTAGGACAAGGGCATTGCAGAGTAACCACAGATTGCAGTACGCAGACCAGGACCTAGATGAGAAGAGAACTACTGGATTAAAAACACACATAAGAGAGCTGGTATCAGGGATAAGGGTGTGGAGAGAATTGGACAAATGGGAAGAGAGGTGGTCAAAAAAGGGCACAGTTAGACGAAGTACAAATGTGATGACCCCCGAGGGAAGGGTAATGCATATGGAGGCAGTCCCCTTGGCGAGAAATATCAAATGGAAATTATGTACATGTGCCCTGGAGTAGAGGAGATTTAGCTGCATTTACCAACTCATTTCCGAAGTTGAGGGACAATCCAGTAGAGTGGTATAAGCAGGTAGAAAGGTTTGTAAAGATCTCGAAAGTATTATGGATTGATTTGAACACGTTGTTTGACATCGTGGTCCCATCTGATTTGTGGACCCCGTGCAAGACTAGTGTTGAATGGCCAAATACTGAACCAGTGAGGGATGCTCGAACTAATGGACCGTCCGAGATTGTCATGCGAAAGTATGAAAGGGTAATAGCATGGCTGAAAGATAAGGTACCACCACAGGATATAGATTGGGTGAAAATAGACCGAACGAGGCAGGAACCCAAGGAGACAGTTCACGAGTTTTATGAGAGATTATTGAAAACATTCAAACAATACAGTGGACTTGATGTAATGGATCCCAAAGATATAGGGCAGTTTGTGTCAAAGTTTGTCTTGGGGTTGAGACCTGATATTTGTTTGATGATACAGCAACATTTAATCTGTTGGCAGAACAAACCACTAGATGAGATCTTACGTTATGCAAGATACTGTAGTGACGAGATAGATTCTAAAGCCAAGAATCTAAAAGAGAAATTGATGGTGGTGCAAATGCAGTCTGCTGGGAAGGGTGGCCAGCAGAAGCAGGGGATGGGACGAAAACCAAACAGTCAGAACAAAGATAATGAAGAAGGGCAGAGACCTAGGGTAGACTTTGCCACTTTAAAGAAAACGACAAAGTGCCATTTGTGTCACCAGGTGGGACATTGGCGACGCGAGTGTCCCTTTAACCCTGAAAATGGAGAGCTAGAAGTGGAAGAGCAGGTTCAAGAAGTCCCAACTCCAAAGGCGACGGTTCCAGGAAGCAAGGTGGCCAAAGGGGGGACTTCGGCTCCACGGGCCCAGTTCCCACAGCCACCGAAAGTAGCGACAGGGGGAAAGGTCTTTAAACAAATGCCTCTCTTCATCGAGGAAGAAAAGTGTTATTACATTGATCCATTGACAGGACAACGTGTGAGCAGTGAAGAGGACTGTACCCTCGGGGCAGTCCTAGAGGTGGATCAAAGAGGGCCATTTGTTGAGGCAGAAGTGGCCGGGTGTCCCACAACGTTCTTAGTGGATACTGGGGCTACCCGATCAACTCTGAGGTCAGCGGTGGTTCCTGACTTGCCGATGTCAGGGGAAACAATTCAGGTGGTAGGAGTCGCAAATAAAAGGCTGACTAGTCCATTGACAGAACCAGTGTCTGTGAAGATAGGAAACCATATGAACGAACATCAGTTTGTGGTTTGTGATTCGAGTCCTGTATGTCTGTTAGGAAGGGATTTGTTGTGCAAATTGAACTGCACAATATACTGCACCCCGCCAGGAGTGGAGGTACAGACTACAGACGATGATGCTACTTTCAAGGTAGCAAACTCAAAATCCTGTGTAGAATTATATCCTACTCTGACAGTAGAAGATCTTCCCCAAGACTTAAGAGATGCAGTGGCGTCAGAGGTATGGGATTTCACAGGAGAAGAAATAGGATTGATTAAAGGGGTAGAACCGGTAAAAATACTAGTAAAACCAAATGCCGAGTTTCCAAGAACGCCTCAATACAAATTGTCCCAGGAAACGATTGCAGGGATAAAACCTGTGATCGAGTCAATGATACAGCAGGGAATACTGGAAGAAATTGTGGGTAGTCCTTGTAACTCCCTGATTATGGGTTTGCAGAAACCTAGTGGGAAATTCAGGATAGTGCAGGATTTACGAAAAATTAACAACATAGTCGTTTCATGTTGTCCCGTGGTACCGAATCCATCAGTGATACTGTTTCAAATACCATGTCAAGCAGAATGGTTCACAGTGATAGATCTTTGCCAGGCCTTCTTTTCAATCCCATTGGATGAAGAGAGCAGATATCTTTTCGCTTTTAAAATGGAAGATCGCGTTTTAACATGGTGTCGAATCCCACAAGGATTCACAGACAGTCCATCTATTTTCAACCAGTTGTTGAAAAAGAATCTCGAAAATCTAGTACTGCCCCAGAACTCGGTTCTGGTCCAGTACATAGATGACCTACTTGTTGCGTCAGAGACAGAGGAAGCCTGTAAAGTAGACTCAATTGCCTTACTGAACCATTTAGCCGAAAATGGACATAAGGTATCCCCGAGCAAACTACAGTATTGTCTGACTGAAGTGCAGTATTTGGGACACCGGTTAGAGAAAGGAAAACGTAAGGTGTCACCAGAGAGGATTGAGGCGATAATGAAGATGAATGCGCCTACAACACAGAGGGAAGTTAGAATGTTCCTAGGAATGGTGGGTTACTGCCGACAGTGGATAGTTAACTTTTCACTGAAAGCAAAGCCCTTACAGAAACTGACGCACAAGGAGGTGAGTGATCCGGTACCATGGGACGAAGAATGCTTGGTGGCGTTCTTGCAGCTGAGAGACGATTTGTGTCGTGCTCCGGCTCTGGGAATGCCTGATTACGAGAAATCATTTTCACTCTATTGTTGTGAGAGAGAGGGATGTGCTTTGTCAGTCTTGGCACAGACCCACGGTAATGCCCGTAGACCAGTTGCATATTTTTCGGCTACATTAGATCCAGTAGCCGCAGCGTTGCCCGGATGTCTCAAATCCGTTGCTGCAACGGGTGTCAGCATTGAAAGGAGCGAGAGTATTGTGATGGGTCATCCAGTGGTGGTGTATGTACCGCATTCAGTTGAGTTGCTAATGACCAGGACGAAGACGCAGCATCTGACTAATAGTAGGCTCACGCGCTACGAGCAAGTTATTCTTGCCGCGGAGAACGTGACACTCAGGAGATGCTCTGTCTTGAATCCTGCTACTTTGATGCCATTACCTACTGTAATAGAAGGCGAAGGATGTGAAGACCACGATTGCCTTGATGTGACTGAACTATGCACGAAACCCAGACCAGATATTGTGGATGAGCCGTTGTCTGACCCCGATGAAATTTATTTTGTTGATGGCTCATGTTTAAGAGACGATACTGGTCGGTTGAGAGCAGCTTATGCTGTTTGTACCATTACTGGAGTTGTGGAAGCCGCTTGCCTGGAAGGAGTACATTCCGCACAGGTAGCAGAAATCATTGCCCTAACCCGTGCCTGCATAGCAGGAAACGGAAAGAGAGTCACCATATACACTGACAGCCAATATGGTTTCGGTGTGGTTCATGATTTCGGGCAGTTGTGGTCTCAGAGAGGTTACATGACCTCCTCTGGTTCGCCCATTCGAAATGGAGAATTTGTGCGATTGTTGTTAGAGGCACTACAAGGTCCAGTTGACATTGCAATAGTAAAGTGTGTAGCTCATACTAAGAATACAGATTTTGTGTCACAAGGCAACAGATACGCTGATGAGGTCGCACGCTATTGTGCGGAACAAGATTATTCTTTTTCAAAGGTGGAAATAGATGGTGCTGAAGAAAAGACAGAATTAAGTATGATGTTAGAAACTGTAGACACTTGGGAGGATTTAAGGATGATGCAGGAGAACGCACCTGAAACAGAGAAAAAGGCATGGGAAATAGCAGGTTGCGTGCGAAGTGAAATGGATTTTTGGGTTTCAGCAGATGGGAGGGCTGTGTTACCTGAAGAATTAGCTAATCCCATGGCGAGAGAAATACATGGTCCAGTACATCTAGGAAGGGATGCTATGATGAGAGTGTTTAGGCAAACTTGGTATTGCCCTAAATTTAGAATAGCAGCAGAATCAGTATGTAAGCGATGTGTTACCTGCCAACAACTGAACGTAGGCAAACGAACACCAGTCACACTGAGTCACATTGGGAGGTCGGGGGGGCCTTTCAATAGAATGCAACTAGATTTCATCGAAATGCCAAGAGTTAATCGCCTTCGGTATGTGTTGGTGATTGTATGCGTATTTTCCAGATGGGTTGAAGCGTACCCTACACGTAGGTGCGATACACTCACAGTGGCTAAATTGTTGCTCAGGGAGTTGATACCGCGCTTCGGGGTGCCTGCCTCTCTGGAATCGGACAGAGGAAAACATTTTAACAGCGAAATAGTGAAGATGTTGTGCTCCACATTAAAGATCGATCAAAAACTGCATTGTAGCTATCGACCAGAAGCTTCAGGAATTGTGGAACAAGTGAACGGCACTTTGAAGAATAGATTGGCTAAAGTAGTGGCATCCACATCTTTGAGTTGGCCAGATGCCCTTCCTTTAGTGCTCATGAGCATGCGCAGCACCCCTGACAGGAGGACAGGTCTCTCTCCACACGAGATTCTGATGGGGAGGGCCATGAGACTTCCCACGGTTCCAACTGCTGCCCTATTGAATATTACAGATGATCTGATCTTGGATTATTGTAAAGGACTGTCTGACGCCATCCATTCTGTGTCCCTTCAGGTGCATGCGGCTGAAGTTCCAGCATCGAGGAACCTGTGTCATGACCTGAACCCAGGGGACTGGGTGTTGGTCAAAAAGCACGTCCGGAAGAACTGCCTAGATGTTCGCTGGCGTGGGCCCTTTCAGGTAATCCTGATCACGAACACCGCGGTGAAGTGCGGGGGGCTGCCAAATTGGATCCATGCATCCCATACTCGAAGAGTTCCAGCACCTCTAGAGGAAACAGCTCCTATCCCAGACGAAAGCCCAGAAGTGGAAGAAGAGTCGCAAGAAGGGATCGAAGCAGCTGAGGGGGTGTCGGAAGAAGTTGGGAACGCATCGGATCCAGACGAAGAGCGAAGGCAGGACGGCAGTGAGACTGAAGACGCAACTGAAGGAGAGAGCAGCAGTGAATACGATTCAGACACAGATCAGTACCAGAGTGATCAAGAACCGAGTGGGAGGACGAGACATAGGAGAACAAGGTGTGAGGCTGCCACTTGGCCGGGAAGAAACAGGAGGCTAAGTTTGAGGTCGGCCCAGGAAGAAACGCTTGCTCCTATATCCGAAGACTCGGATCAGGAAGAAGATACCCAGGATCAGGCTGAGGAGGGTCCTAGAAGGTCAAGGAGGGTGCGGGTGCCTAGTAGAAGATACTCTACTCCTGATTGGACCTACCTCGTTGCAGATGTCGGTGGGGCACAGAACCGGGAGGGTCAGGGAAGTGAACCTGATCAGAACTGATCCGATAATCACAGTACAAATACTGTTCCTGCTACCGGGGGCGGAGACCGAAAGGTTGCTGACACTCAACATCGTCTATCCTCCTCTCCTAAGCGGAATAAGAAAATTGATTTTAGAAACAGTTGAATTTCCAGTTTGCTGTTCACGATATCCAGTGTTGGAGGGAACCCTCCTTCGGTTAGAAATGCTTGAGCGAGTAGTGGAAGTTCTTGGAGTGCTCATTGTTTTGGACTAACACTTTGTTGCAAAAAGACTTTTTGAAAGGACTTTGTAAAATTACTGCAAGATAACCTAGCGCCGAGTGGAAGAAGAAAAAATGGTAGGGGTTTCCTTTTAGCGGATGGAGAAGGGCTAGGGTTGTCTGTTTTCTACAGGACTTTAAACTGTTTGCGGAGAAAATTGTCAGCTTCTCAGAGTCCAAAGAGAGAGAGAGAGAGACATTGTTAAAAGAAAGACTTTGTTCAAAGAGAAGAAGAAGCGAATGCCGGAAGAACGACAAGAGCTACACTGTTTGAGAACATTGAGGCTGGCAACCCGAACCGCAGGGCAAAATGTATAGTTGGCACACTGTTGGGAGTGGTGATTTCCCTGATAGTTTTAGTGGTTACTGTCTCATACATAGTGGGACACGAGAGAGATGTAACGGCAGTCAAAGAAGTCAAGGGAGTGTCAACACCGAGAATTACTACTGTTAATGATAAGGGAAACCTCAATGATAAAGACAAAGCGTTGTTAGATGCAGAAATAAAAAGGTTACACACGGATGAGTCACAGGGAAATTTCAGGTCAAATGCTTATGCTAAACTACTTTATGAGTACATTGATGTCATGGAGGCGAAGAATTGCTATGTTTGTATGCAGTTACCAGCTTCTGTAGATGAGGGTATCAGATACCATCATCTTCCATTGACGTATGGAATTACATGTAGTTTATTGTTAAGCATATTCTATGGACGAAAGGGGTTCGAGTATTATTTCTCGAACTTTGATTCGACATTGCCAGAGGTCCCAAATTGCAAGCATTTGAACAAGTGGGACTATTACAAGAGCGAAGACAGATTACACAAATGGTTCATTCCATGGAAAACGTTAGATACTTCACATGCCCGAAGAAATAATCTGACTTGTCAAGTGTCAGAAATCGAGAAAAAGTTTATAGGGCAGGTGGATACTAGATACAGGAGGCAGAAGATTCTAAAGGCTTCAGGGCAATGGGAAACGGATTGGACCAAGGAAGAAAGGATACACCAAAGAAAGGGTAGCTTTGGTCCAATTGCTTTAGACAAGGAGAAATGGGGGAAACTGTGCATTCACAGGAGTTACTCCTATTATGAGAATCTGTATGTAGGTCAAGTCAGTTGTGAACATGCTTTTCAATTGGAGTACTACTCCAAGGATTTCCTGAAAGAGATGCAAGCAATTCCAAATGTATATTTTGTATGTGGAAGAAATGCCTATGTGAAGCTACCAGATAATTGGTACGGATCATGCTATCTGGCTATTGTCTTCCCTAAAATATATCATGTTGAGAATTTAGAAACGACGAAGAAAGGAATACCAACTAGAGGGAAGAGAGGGCTGGGTGCAGCAGAAGTAATTGGGGATGTATTCGGTGCTGCATTCCCTATCCTAGGAGTGATACTGAATGACATTAAGATTAGGAGGTTAGCTACAGTCGTAGATAGGCTATCTGCCAGTACTGCTAGATCATTGATGCTGGTGGAAGGTGAGATGCAATCGATTAGGGCAATGGTTCTTCAGAACCGACTTGCTTTAGATGTTCTGTTAGCTAAAGAGGGAGGAGTCTGTAAGGCTTTGAAGGTCCAGGAATGTTGCACTTACATTCCAGACAATTCAAAACCTCTAGAGAAGTATATACGAAACATCACTGCCATACACCACAAAATTGAGGATCTGACAAAGATAAACGTGTGGGAAAAAGTAGGTCATGGAATGGGTAAAGTTGGAGGTTGGTTTGCCAACCTAGGAAAGGGTATCGTTTGGTACATACTGAAACCCATCATCATAATTGTGAGTTGTGTAATCACTTTATGGGGACTGGTGCGTTTGTATCAGTGGTATAGAGCAAATAGGTTGCAGAGATCTATGAGGAAACAGGAGAAAAAGTTGACAGCGATGCAGGACACTCAATACAGGAGTCTGAAAGCATTGGAGACCATGAAAAGAGGTGGCACTGCCACGACTTCACTTTGAAGGGTTCTACATTTTTGTGATGATGTCTTGATGGTGATGACCCCTGAAGGTCATCAAAGGGGGGATTGAGAGAGCACAAGTCTGAAAAATGTATAAGTGCACCATATTTACAAGCACGTAGTTAGTTTAAACATGCGCTGCACACGAGTGTTTTATATCTAGAAGTGAAATACACAGAGTGCCTTATATTCAGTAGTGAAATGTATAGAATGTTTAAGTAGAGTAACAATAGTCATAACTGTGTGAGATTAATGTAGAAATGTCTGGGATGAATATGAAAACCTCACGTTCTCATGTTAAAAGAATCATGTAAGAGTTGAATGGAACTCTGAAAACCAGTTACATTGTGTAGGCCTTAGGGCAATTCACAGCAAATCTAAACGTGCTGCTAAAATAATGTGAGATGGGGTTAACATGGTTCTTCCAAAATTGTATTATCAAAACTTAGTACGGGAATATATGCTTTATAGATGTGTTGTTTTAGAAACGTATGCTAGTTAAGAATGCTGTTTAAATCAAGTTAATGTTTTAGAGTGCAGGGACCCGCTTCATGTAAATCAAGTAGGCCTGAACTGATAATGTCATCTCCTTTGATGTGCCATGTGCTCGTTAGAAGAGAAGTCGAGAGGCGTCCAGTACAGAGCTTCGCGTGTGCTTTACGACCTATAGATATGGTGGAGTCTGGAATTTGAGGCCCACTGCAGGACGGACTGTATGCAGGTGCGAGGGTCCTAATCAGCTAGAATGAAAGGGGCTTTGTTCAGTGGCGCTTGGCGCAGGCCTGTAGGAGTTTTCAGGAATTTCAGGGGGTATCGGCGCACTGGAGAAGAAGCCTGGGAGCCAAGGTCAACTTTAACGAGGGTCTTGAAGAGTACCATCATGGAGTTTACCGCGCAAAGATGTACCACGTGAGGGGCGTCCCAAGGGGCGTTCCTATCGAAAATGTGATTTGGTATTAGGGAAAGCGACCCGGGAGGAGAGCAGAGCAGATGATTTTGGGAGCCTAAGGAAGCGGATGGGTAGGCAGATAGACTGATCAGGAGAGACCCATTATCAGAGAAGAGACAAAGAGAAGTGCGTGATCTTCTTAGGAAGTCACCACGGCTGACACCTAGAGGGGTAAAGATCTTGTTAAGTAGGGATGTCACTTAGTATAGTGTAGGGACAGACTAACCTTAATTTTCTTTTCTGTAATGACTTTGAGGTTGCAACTTGTATCCATTTTGGCAACGCTCATGATATTCGAACTTGTACTCATTATTCTGTTTTGTAGACTCAGATTGTTCAAAGAATTTATGTTCATAGTGATACCAGTTTATCTTTTGAACCTCATCTTGAGAAGTTTGTATCTTCAGTTATCTTTGACTTTATATTAAATCTTTGAAACTTAATCCTGGTCAGTGGTCATTTAGAGTGGTGTAAGTTCTTAATTGATTGACCTATTGTTAGATTACCTTTTACTCAATGACAGGTACCAACGATCCAGTCGACTTGGTTTGGGATCTGGTAAGGTAACTAGTAACCAGTAATCCCGCGTTAACACCCTAACATTTGACTTTGTCATTTAAACCGCAGGTAGATAGATGCCTACAAGTGGGAAAAGTTTTTAAGAACCAGGTTGGGCAGGGGTGGCACGCCCATGAGTGCCTTTAGGTATTGCCCCATCTTATTTCTTATCTGTCACTCTGAGGGTCTGTCCCACCACCTCTATTATACAACTACAGACACCCTTGGAGTGGCAAGTAAAACACAAACAAGTTGTACATATGGGATGGAGCAGTAGTGCTTGCTCGTTCCTTCAGACATGCACCGTTTTTTGTGTTTTGGAGTCCTTATTACTGATTGAGATGGGTCATGGAGCTTGCTAGGAGACTGCTGTATGCCAACTCTCCAAAACCAATGACAGGCAATGTCTCATACTTAAAGTGTGATTACAAGTGCTGGGTTTGTAACAGCCTTTCACCCTTCAGGCAAACTGCATGGCGATTATCTATTACAGGTCCTACTCTGTCAATCACACTCTTCAAGAACGAAGTCTGCTTTGCAGGAGGAAGCAGAATTGCGAGCTGAGTGGAGAAGCACAAGTCAGAGATGTGGAAGGCACCCAGGGGCATATTATCAAGAAACGGCGTTAAAGTTATAGCCTCTTTAGCGGCAGGAAACTGCTGCTCAAGCGGCGATAATGAGCTTGATAATATGCCCGTGTGAATTCCCATTGAAGCCCATGTTCTGGCGTGAACATGGGCTTGTTTGGAAATTCTCAAGGGCTTATTATCAAGCCCATTATTGTCACTTTAGTGGCAGTTTCCTGCCGCTAAAGCGGCTATAATTTTAACGCCCTTCTTGATAATATGCCCCTCAGACTGTAAAACAAACATCTAGAATGCAAGGGTGATGTGTGTGTGTTTATGTCTTGCAAGTGCATCAGCCTGTATATATTTGTGTGTGCAGTCCAGTGAACATGTGTTGTTGTGAATGTGATGTGGAGACCACTAGTATAAGGTTGGCCCTGGCATAATGATGATAGTTCTTGACAATTTATGGGCGTTAATGACATGATGGTGCTCAACCATGGTAAAATTCTGTCAGAAATGGGTCATTCATTTGGAAGGGCAGCACCCCTGCCAACTCAATAAACCCACTGTAGTTACACAGTTATTAGACAATCTCTGCTTGACCCTTGGTAGATGTGACACAAGAAGAACTCAATACCCGGAGAAGTGTGTGCTAAATTCAAGCACTACCAACAATTCCAAAGTAAAGAACACACCACAATAGCATTTCAATGCCAATTAAAAAAAAATGGAGAAACATGTATTGAGCAAAAACACCCCATTATCTATATAGGTTAACAGGCACCAGAGATAACAATTGTGAAATTGTTAAGGCAAAAAGTGAGCAGAAAGAGTAAAGCACTAAGAAAAAATAACAGTGTGTGGTGAACCAGGGCCTAGACGCAATACCAAGCTGACCACGATGAAGCAGAGGTCGGACATATTAAGTAAGTTGTCCCAGTCAGAAGCATTACCTTCAGGCTTAGTTGCCAGCTGCTGGGAAAACATCTGGTCAGTCCTCCGTCCCCAAACTCCTCAGAGCAGGTTTGTGGGCTCCAGGTCTTTGTCAAGCCAGGTCTCCTGCAGGGACTAAAGCTTTTTAGTCAGCTAGGCCCTTTTGGAGTCAGGAATCCTCTTTTTTTATTTCTCTGAAGCAGGTAAACAGGAGGCTAGCCACTTGACCTTTGAAGAGCAGTTCCAGGCCTTGGGAGTGAGAAGGATTCAATAGTTCTTGTGTGAATCCCCTTCTCACAGAAGGAGTCCAGAATCAGAAGTCAGAATTCTTCCATCAGGGCATTTTTCTTCTGATACTGTCTTCCCAAGTCCAGGTACGTTATGAAGAATTGGTGGTGGATGTACGACATTTATCCCGTCCACTAGCAAATGGTTGCATAGATTGTTCCATCCAATCATATTCTTGTAGTTTCTCCTGTCTCCTTTTGCAGCACTTGCTTTTTGCATTACTGCATGAATTACTCAGGAGTCCATGTTTTAATGTGGCGGGACACATGCCTATGTTCAGCTTCTCGGCCACTACCCAACCAGAAAAGGTCAAAATTCGTTTACCTCCAACTTTGGCGGAAACCTAACTATATTGGAATGTCCTGGGGATGAGCAGGAGAAGCACTCTTTTGCATCTCCAAGTCAAACAAGGTTGTGCTAAAGCTGCCTTTGATCTGCCAACTATTCTTGTGCACTTCCAGATAGCTAATCCCTGCTAAGTGAACAGCAGTTACCTATTGGGCTTTTCTGAGCTAGGGCTCACACCATTCTTCTCTGATCCAGATTTTCTAACTCTCCCAGTCATGGAAATATATTCCAGCTCTAAAGGTGTGATGATTGTGAGCTCTGGCTTGGGCAACCTAAACTACATTCTTAAAGTGCTCTTCAGTTGGGTGTAGCTTCGTTCCAGTGGCACAGTGAGCATGGGACCCACATATGGGCATACCAGACACACTTCTGGCGTTACACTGAAGTGTACAAAAAAGTAATGGGCGGAATGCTTGAATTAATTCAGCCACTGGAAATTACCCAGGGCCACATATCAGTTAATCATTATATTTCCCACCATGCCACCTCACTTTGGATCCAACTACTGGAACCATGCTACACCCAAATGGTTGCTTGTGTTCCAGTTCAGGGAGGACCTGACCTGACAGTTCCGGCTGGATTGTCCATATAGAGCATGGGTCAAGACTGATTTGCATATGGCTGGGTCCAAACTGAGGTGGCATGTTGTACAAAATAAGTAATTACAAGTTGTTGAGATTAATTCAAACTTGTCACCTATCACGTTTTTGTGTACATAGTTGCAAGTAAGGCAAATTTACAATGGTTTTATAAGGAAGTCAGATAAGGCAAGTAGGGAGTGCCAATGTACAGCACATGTTTTAAAGGGGAAGGACAACCACTTACCTGCTGTTTAACAGTGATAAAGTGCACAGTCCTAAAGCTAACAAAAGTAGGGTATCCATGGCGTGATGGTGTTGATCATTGGAACAATACTTTCATTAGGTAGTAGTTCTGGGCGAATTGCAGCGGTGCGTGGTTTGAGATGGTGGTACATGGGCATGTTATTATCTGTGGCAGTAGAACATCTGAGTATTGGATGAAATGACAATGTTTGAGAACCAAATATGTATTTACTAAAATGGAAAATTATTTTAAGGACAAACAATGAGTGATGTTCATGATAAATTTAACTTCTTTTTGCAAAACAAAAGTTTGAATTTGGTAGCAGAAAGTGTGTATTCACAAAATGAACAGTTGATGTTTGGGGATGAAAAGACTGCTTTTCCAAATATCCATTTAGAAGTCAGATTTTTAAGTGATATTTATTTATTTATTTATTTTTAGAGTGACTCTGTCGTCTGAGCCAGTATCCTAGAAAACTGGTGTAATCTGTCTACTGTCCAACTTGAAAATTCTCCTTAACTTGAGTGACAGCACAAGTCTACGAACCTTACACTCTGTCAACTCTGCACTCTATGGCCTGCAATTGTGTATTTTTTTTATTTTTCAATCTGACTCTCTATGAAGATACCCTGCCATATGTTATGACTTACATTTTCTTAGGAAGGAGCAGCCGCGGTCGGTAGTGGGATGACCTGCAGGGCGGTGACGTGGGGAGGGGGAGGGGCAGGGTGGGGGTTGTAATGTATGGATTACGGAGTTTTACTGGTAAGTAAACATATAAATAAATAAAACAAATTTCGTTGCGTGCTCTGCATCACCAAATGCGATGCAGTGCGCGCAACAAAATTTGTTTTATTTATTTATATGTTTACTTACCAGTAAAACTCCGTAATCCATACATTACCACCTCCCCTTCCCCACGTCACCGCCCTGCAGGTCATCCCACTACCGACCGCGGCTGGGAAGGAATATACTGCAAAAGAGAAGTGTTGGACCCGGCCTCGTGGCGTGGTTCGCCTCTCTCCCTCCACACCCTGTGAGCGTAGGCCTGTGCCCCGAGTCCCCTGCGCAGCCTCCCCGTTAGTGTAGCCTGCACCCCGAGCCTGGTCGTCCTACTCTAGTTAAACCTAGATCCCCCTAGAACCTCGACCAGGCCTGCCTTTCCCGCTCCACGCCCGGCTCCGAGCGCCTAACCTTGCATGCCCCACAAGGCCCGGACGCCATCTTCCCTTCCCGACATCCCTGTCTCCCTGGGCCGAGCGTGACCCCTGTCCCAGCGAAGCCCAGACTCCAAAGGCGCGCCCGTCCCGGCTGGGGGGTAAAGGGCTCCCCGAGTGAGATAAGCCAGGGAGTTTCGATGGCACCTCCGGCCCCCCCTGAGGGGCTGGTTTCTGTCACACCTTTGGCCCTCCCCTGTGGGCCAGTTTCGATCACCCCTCTGGCCTCCCCGAGTGCTGGCTCCAGACCCGCTGGGCGTCTGGGAATTCCCGGACCCATCTTTCAAAGGGATCAAAGAGCCAACCGCCGGACCTCACCAATGACCAGCCCCCGGGCAGGAGACCTCTGCCTGCGAGGGTCCGGAGATCAAAGAGCAAAAGGACTATAACTGGGCCCGCCCGACAACTAGCGGGCAGTTGTATCTTGGACCTGAAGCCCTGCTGATCTGATCGCGGCTGACCCTAAGAAGACTCATCCGGAACCTCTGAGCCCTGCTGACGCTGTCGCGGCTCAAGCTGAACTTGCACCCATCGGAGCCCTGCTGACGCTGTCGCGGCTCAAGCTGAACCTGCAACCATCGGAGCACTGCTGACGCTGTCGCGGCTCAAGCTGAACCTGCAACCATCGGAGCCCTGCTGACGCTGTCGCGGCTCAAGCTGAACTTGCAACCATCGGAGCCCTGCTGACGCAGTCACGGCTCGACCTCTAAGATCACCCGAGCCCTGCTGACGCTGTCGCGTTTCCTCCCCAACCTCTCTAGATCGAGCCCTGCTGACCTCGTCGTGGCTCGAAGAGTACTCTGGTCCGGCTGGACCATCGAGACCACCATCACGACCGAGCCGACTCGACGGAGGTGAGGCAGCCAGTACGACCCTCATCCCGTACCCCCCGGCTCGAGGATTGAGAGCTGTGCGTAGGGTACGCCGCGTACTGACCCAGAGACTAAAAGACTGTCCCGCTTCCCCCTTCCCGAATCCTCCAAGACTTTGTGGTCCCTTGACCACTGTGTATACAAGAGTGCTTCCTTCGTTATTTGCTATATAAAGAACTTGTTACTAGAATCCAACGGTGTGGTGTCTGTTCGTAGTGGGGTGTGAGCTCAGTGTGTACGATCCTAGACCCAAAGTCCTCCCCGGTGGGGACCTCCCAATCAAGACTCGGCAAGTTCTGTGGGAGAGGTGGATCTTGGGGTGACCGGGTGAGCACAACCTGGCCCTCGGAGATCGCCCCCTTCCAACATTGGTGGCAGCGTCGCGATAAGAACCTACGTCTAGGGATCGTACAGCACTGACACACTACCCGAACGAAGAACAACCATGAGCCTCACGAACAACAAGACCACCTTCCAGATGGAACTGCTGGGAGACTATTTGCACCGTGAGCTCAAGCAATTCTGCAAAGATCTCCGTATCCCGTCAACGGGATTAAACACCAAAGAGGACTTTCAACAAGCTCTAACAGCCTGGGTGGAGACCGGAACCCAACCTCCAGCACCGACAGAAGCCGATGGAGGGGGAGCACCACTGATCGAAACCCACGCCCCACAGCAAGAAAGAGCAGAGTCCCCGACGCGGACTCACAGCACGGAGAGAGGTCTATCTCGAGAAGAGATGACCGACCGAGAACGCAACCGAAGCCACGAGCTAGAACTAGCCCGTTTAAAGATGGAGGTAGAACTCAAGCTGGCCGAGAAAAAGCTAGCCATCGAGCAGCTACGGCTGCAAGGAGAACTGGAGGAGAAGAAACTCCAACGAGAACATGACGGAAAGAAGCTCCAGCTGGAGCACGAGCGCAGCGTATTGGAAATAGAACTCAAGGCCCGGAACGAAGGCAACAAAACAGCAGCGACCCGAGAGTCTGTTCCCCCAGTGGAACCCAAGGTCCACATCCCCAAGGATGTGGTCAAATAATATTATAAAAACGATGACATCCAGCAATGGTTCAAGGCCTACGAGGTAGCTATGACCTCCCACCGAGTTCCGCAGAAAGATTGGGGAGCCGGGCTGTGGGGTCGATTCCTGAGTGAGGGGAGAGACACCCTACTCGACCTACCATCTGCCGAACAGACCTCCTACAGCCACATGAAAGAGGCCCTACTCACAAGGTACGGGCTCACCCCAGAAATGTACCGCCAACGCTTCCGAGAATGCAGGAAGATCCCCGGCACCACGTGGGTGGAATATGTCAATTTCTACAGCCGGGCC
Organism: Lissotriton helveticus; assembly: GCF_964261635.1. Classification (NCBI taxonomy): domain Eukaryota; kingdom Metazoa; phylum Chordata; class Amphibia; order Caudata; family Salamandridae; genus Lissotriton; species Lissotriton helveticus. Next base: position 867,197,954 of record NC_136068.1, on the reverse strand, counting down.
CTGGAAGGGTGGATCAAGGGCAGCAAGGTATCCACCTTCAAGGGGCTCATCGACCTCATTGCCTACGAACATTTGTCCCTGAATTGCTTTGTGGAACTCCGACAGCACCTCCTGGACAGCAAGTTGGCTGACCCCCCGGAAGCTGGCCGTCGAGGCCGATCGCTGGGTGAGCACCAGAGTCCCCCGGGGACCCGGGGGAGAGTCTGGCCGAAATGAACAGGGATCATCCCGCCAGAGGGGAGGGGGGAATCAGAATAGACAGAGGGGTTCCCAGGTAGGGTCCCCGCGTAGTCCCCCCCAGAAACCAACCCGGCACCTCGCCTCCCACAGCGCGTGCAGGGTTTCCCCCAGCTAAGCCAGGGCCCGAGTCAGCCAAGCCTGCTACCATTGCCAGAAACCCGGGCACTATGCCAATGACCCCCGCTGCCCCTTGTTCCAGAAGTCTGCCGCTGCAGGGCTCCCAGTGCGCCACATTACCTCAGTAGCTCTAGAAGAGGAGGGGGAGGAAGAGTTCGAGGGAGCAGACCCCGCAGCTATGATGTTAGTCTCCCTGGGTGATAGGGAGATGGTCCCCGGAGCTCCCCTACCCGACAACACAGAGAAATACCGACAGCAGGTGACTGTCAATGGCCATCACATAGGGGCGCTCCGAGACACTGGGGCCAGTATCACCGCCGTCAAACGGCACCTAGTCACCGAAGCCCAGATTGTTCCCCACATCTCCTGCAGGGTGATCGCAGCTGATAACTCCGTCCGCACCTGCCGGATAGCTCAAGTCCCGTTCGAATGGGGGGGCGTCTCTGGGGAGTTACGAGTGGCAGTCCGCTCCGACATGCCTGTGGACTGCCTGCTCGGCAACGATCTAGAGAGCTCCCCATGGCAGCGGGTTGAGAAAAGGACCCACTTAGAGATGGTGGGCCTACCCGAGCGGGCCTGTGTGAGTACCCGGTCGATGACCGCCCGAAGGACCACCCCCGAAGGGGCGACCTTAGAGGCGGCACCGGCGACCCCCGAGGACCCCGAGGTCCCTGAATCCTTTGAGACCCCTGAGCTGTTCCCCAGGGAGAGCTTCCCCCCCGACGCAGGTCCCTTCGGCCCTGGTGTCGAACCGACCCCAAGCTTGGACGACCTTCCTGAGCTGGCCCAATGGCGCCAGGAAGGGGGACCGTCCCGAGAAGAATTCTGCCTAGAGCAGACAGCCTGTCCATCCTTGGTGGGGCCGCGGCAGCAGGCCGCTGCCCAGGCCGCCGGTGACCAGTCTGGCTCCCACTTTGTCTATTGGGAAAACGGCCTCTTATACAGCGAGCAAAAGTCCACCGAACTAGGGTCCGGCCGAGTGCTGGTGGTCCCCCTACGCTTCCGCGGCTTTCTCCTGAACCTGGCCCATGACGTGCCCCTGGCGGGACACTTGGGACAAGACAAAACGTACCAGCGCCTGGTCACCCACTTCTACTGGCCGGGCATGCGCTCCGATGTGGAGGCCCACTGTAAGTCCTGCCCCACTTGTCAGTCCAGCGGAAAGAGCGGAGGGAAGCGCAAGGCTCCTCTCCAACCCTTCCCCGTGGTCAGTACCCCCTTTGAGAGGGTGGGAATCGACATTGTGGGCCCCCTCGACCCCCGGACCTCCTTGGGGCACCGCTTTATCCTTGTCTTGGTGGACCATGCCACCCGATACCCCAAAGCCATTCCCCTCCGAACGGTGACTGCCCCCGTAGTGGGGCGGGCCCTCCTGGCCATCTTCTCCCGGGTGGGATTCCCTCGAGAAGTCGTCAGCAACCGAGGGACCAACTTCATCTCGAAATACATGAAGTCCCTTTGGCAACAATGTGGGGTGACGTACAAGTTCACCACCCCATATCACCCCCAGGGTAACGGTCTGGTGGAACGCTTCAACCGGACCCTCAAAGGAATGATCATGGGACTCGAAGAGCCCCTGAGGCGTAAGTGGGACGTCCTCCTTCCCTGTCTCCTCTTCGCATACCGCGAAGTCCCCCAGAAGTCCCTGGGGTTCAGCCCCTTCGAGCTGCTCTACGGGCACCCGTCCGGGGACCCCTCACCCTGGTCAAGGAAGGGTGGGAGACGGCGGCCCCAGAACCCCCTCCCGATGTGTTTCGATACCTTTTGGCCCTCCGGAACCAGACGAGGAAGTTCCGAGAGCTGGCCGAGGCAAACCTCGAGGCCAGCCAAGAAGAAATGAAACGTTGGTATGACCAAAATGCCACTCTGGTCGAGTTTCAGCCCGGACAGCGGGTCTGGGTGATGGCCCCCGTGGAGCCCTGTGCCCTGCAAGACAAGTGGACAGGGCCCTTCAAGGTGGTAGAACGCAAGAGTCAGGTGACTTATCTCATCGACGTGGAGTCCCCCCGGAACCCCTTGCGGGTCCTTCACGTAAACCGCCTCAAACCCCACTTCGCCCGATCCGAGTTGAGCTTACTCCTCGCCACGGACGACGGGGAAGAAGAAGAAACGGAGCCTCTGCCCGATCTCCTGTCCACAAAAGAAAAAGATGGCTCCGTAGAGGGGGTGAGTCTCTCCTCCTCCCTCTCTCCCGAACAGCGCGAGGACTGTCGCCAGTTACTGGGACAATTCTCAGACCTTTTCTCCCTCACCCCCGGCGTCACCAACTGGTGCGTCCACGACGTGGACACCGGGGACAGCCCACCGGTACGGCACAGAGCCTACCGCGTCCCTGACCGAGTCTGGGCCTGCATCAAGGCCGAGGTATCGAAGATGTTAGCTCTCGGGGTGGTCGAAGCCTCTGACAGCCCATGGGCTAGCCCCGTGGTCCTGGTTCCGAAGGCAGCCGCCCCCGGTGCTGTTCCCGAGCTGAGGTTCTGCGTTGACTACCGCGGGCTCAACGCAGTCACCAGAACCGATGCTCATCCCATCCCCCGAGCCGACGAGCTTATCGATCGCCTCGGGGCTGCTCGTTTCCTCAGCACATTCGACCTGACCAGTGGGTACTGGCAGATCGCCCTCACCGAGGGAGCAAAGGAAAGATCCGCTTTCTCCACCCCGGATGGTCACTACCATTTCCGGGTGATGCCCTTCGGAATGAAGAACGCCCCCGCCACCTTCCAGCGACTGGTGAACCAGGTCCTGGCGGGGTTGGAAGAGTTCAGCGCTGCGTATCTGGACGATATCGCAGTCTACAGTTCCCACTGGCCTGAGCACCTCCAGCACCTCTGGGCGGTGCTGACCGCCCTGAGGAGGGCGGGTCTCACCATTAAGGCAAGCAAGTGCCAGATCGGACAAGGGTCCGTAATCTACCTCGGGCACCAGGTCGGAAGCGGCCTCATAGCCCCCCTCCAGCCCAAGATCGATGCCATCGTGGCCTGGGAGGCCCCCACGACCCAGACGGAAGTGCGGGCGTTTCTAGGGCTCACGGGGTACTACCGCCGGTTCATCAAGAGTTACGCAGACGGCCTGTCCCGATTCTTCCGCCTCTGCGAAGAGAACCCCCAAGAGGATGGGTAGTTCTCCCCGCCTTCAGTTGGGGGGGACGCGTGTTGGACCCGGCCTCGTGGCGTGGTTCGCCTCTGTCCCTCCACACCCTGTGAGCGTAGGCCTGTGCCCCGAGTCCCCTGCGCAGCCTCCCTGTTAGTGTAGCCTGCACCCCGAGCCTGGTCGTCCTACTCTAGTTAAACCTAGATCCCCCTAGAACCTCGACCAGGCCTGCCTTTCCCGCTCCACGCCCGGCTCCGAGCGCCTAACCTTGCATGCCCCACAAGGCCCGGACGCCATCTTCCCTTCCCGACATCCCTGTCTCCCTGGGCCGAGCGTGACCCCGGTCCCAGCGAAGCCCAGACTCCAAAGGCGCGCCTGTCCCGGCTGGGGGGTAAAGGGCTCCCCGAGTGAGATAAGCCAGGGAGTTTCGATGGCACCTCCGGCCCCCCCTGAGGGGCTGGTTTCTGTCACACCTTTGGCACTCCCCTGTGGGCCAGTTTCGATCACCCCTCTGGCCTCCCCGAGTGCTGGCTCCAGACCCGCTGGGCGTCTGGGAATTCCCGGACCCATCTTTCAAAGGGATGAAAGAGCCAACCGCCGGACCTCACCAATGACCAGCCCCCGGGCAGGAGACCTCTGCCTGCGAGGGTCCGGAGATCAAAGAGCAAAAGGACTATAACTGGGCCCGCCCGACAACTAGCGGGCAGTTGTATCTTGGACCTGAAGCCCTGCTGATCTGATCGCGGCTGACCCTAAGAAGACTCATCCGGAACCTCTGAGCCCTGCTGACGCTGTCGCGGCTCAAGCTGAACTTGCACCCATCGGAGCCCTGCTGACGCTGTCGCGGCTCAAGCTGAACCTGCAACCATCGGAGCCCTGCTGACGCTGTCGCGGCTCAAGCTGAACCTGCAACCATCGGAGCCCTGCTGATGCTGTCGCGGCTCAAGCTGAACTTGCAACCATCGGAGCCCTGCTGACGCTGTCGCGGCTCGACCTCTAAGATCACCCGAGCCCTGCTGACGCTGTCGCGGCTCCTCCCGAACCTCTCCAGATCGAGCCCTGCTGACCTCGTCGTGGCTCGAAGAGTACTCTGGTCCGGCTGGACCATCGAGACCACCATCACGACCGAGCCGACTCGACGGAGGTGAGGCAGCCAGTACGACCCTCATCCCGTACCCCCCGGCTCGAGGATTGAGAGCTGTGCGTAGGGTACGCCGCGTACTGACCCAGAGACTAAAAGACTGTCCCGCTTCCCCCTTCCCGAATCCTCCAAGACTTTGTGGTCCCTTGACCACTGTGTATACAAGAGTGCTTCCTTCGTTATTTGCTATATAAAGAACTTGTTACTAGAATCCAACGGTGTGGTGTCTGTTCGTAGTGGGGTGTGAGCTCAGTGTGTACGATCCTAGACCCGAAGTCCTCCCCGGTGGGGACCTCCCAATCAAGACTCGGCAAGTTCTGTGGGAGAGGTGGATCTTGGGGTGACCGGGTGAGCACAACCTGGCCCTCGGAGATTGCCCCCTTCCAACATTACTCTAAAAATAAATAAATAAATAAATATCACTTAAAAATCTGACTTCTAAATGGATATTTGGAAAAGCAGTCTTTTCATCCCCAAAACATCAACTGTTCATTTTGTGAATACACACTTTCTGCTACCAAATTCAAACTTTTGTTTTGCAAAAAGAAGTTAAATTTATCATGAACATCACTCATTGTTTGAAAAGACTGCTTTTCCAAATATCCATTTAGAAGTCAGATTTTTAAGTGATATTTATTTATTTATTTATTTTTAGAGTGACTCTGTCGTCTGAGCCAGTATCCTAGAAAACTGGTGTAATCTGTCTACTGTCCAACTTGAAAATTCTCCTTAACTTGAGTGACAGCACAAGTCTACGAACCTTACAATCTGTCAACTCTGCACTCTATGGCCTGCAATTGTGTATTTTTTTATTTTTCAATCTGACTCTCTATGAAGATACCCTGCCATATGTTATGACTTACATTTTCTTAGGAAGGAGCAGCCGCGGTCGGTAGTGGGATGACCTGCAGGACGGTGACGTGGGGAGGGGGAGGGGCAGGGTGGGGGTTGTAATGTATGGATTACGGAGTTTTACTGGTAAGTAAACATATAAATAAATAAAACAAATTTTGTTGCGTGCTCTGCATCACCAAATGCGATGCAGTGCGCGCAACAAAATTTGTTTTATTTATTTATATGTTTACTTACCAGTAAAACTCCGTAATCCATACATTAAAGTCCACATTTGTAAAGCGCACAATCACCCGTAAGGGTCTCTAGGCGCTGGGGGCCGTCGGGAAGATTAAGCAAGCTATTGCCCAGAGTCACATGGTGCTGGGCTGACCTGCCGCCGGAACAGCCGGGGATCGAACCGTGGTCCCCAGATTCCAGCGTCAGTCGCCCTGGCCGCGGCGCCACACCTCTTCCCTATACATTACCACCTCCCCTTCCCCACGTCACCGCCCTGCAGGTCATCCCACTACCGACCGCAGCTGGGAAGGAATATACTGCAAAAGAGAAGTAAACTGAAATCCAGAGTGAAGAATACTCTTAGGTCATGTACCACTGCATTTTCTAAGCTGTAAATATGCCACTTTGAGCGGAAAAATATCCATTTTGCCACAATTTTTTCATTTTTTTAGGAGTGAAAAACCACATCCCTAGAGATGGCCAGGGTTTCTTGGTACATCATACAAATACTGGAATATTTTATAGTTTTGAAGGGCCCCCCCTCATCTCCCATAGATAGGCTGTTTCATGTCTCGTAGAATGTGTGCAATGACATGGACTAAGAAATAGGTAAATGCTTGGGAAAGCCACTCTGCTTAACTAAGCAAGCAACCTGCAGCACAAGGGGGTCCCCAACCCTTCAGTGAGACCTCATTGAGCCCAAGACCAATGAATATCTGTGCGATCTGGGAGATGACGGGGATCCTCATCACATTTTGCAGGGGGGCCTTATCACTTTGTGTTACGGCACTGGATAGGAATTCTATGTAAACAGATGAACTAATAGCATTATGAAGATATTTCACTGTCATTAACAATTTCATTATGCAAAACAGTGGCGCATTATGTGCACCCAGGTGTTTGTCTATTTCATGCATTCTATAACTGCTTTGGGAAAATCAACTCTTAAGTGACAGTGGTTAAAGACGTGACAGTGTTCACAGCAGGGGCGTAACACAGGCCCCCGCAGCCCACGCTCTTGTACCATTATACAACAGATTTTTGACCTCCCTCTTAGTAATGCTGCTCATCATCTCAGTGCTTAATTTGTAAAAGAATTAGTGCTGAAGAGTCTTGGTTCCAACTCTACTTCTTTCATCTACCACCACATACCCCCCTTCCTCTCACTCTTGTAGATTGGTGCTTTCACCTTTTGTCACAGTTTTTCGGTCTTTCTCCTCCTCCTTCTTTGTTTTTCTCTCTCTTGCTCTGGGCCAAAGTGTGATGAGGAAAAAAGAAGAGTAATGATGGACCCCACCTGCAACCACCAGCTCAAATTAAGCATTAGCTCATCAGCAAAGTATGCCGCATCCAGCTGCCAGCTTGTGCATTGCTAATCCAGCAAACAGGAAGGGTTGTTCCGGCGGGAACAAATAAGATTTCAGCACCTCCAAGAGATATTTTGGAAACACGTAGCCATTGCTAAAACCAAATCAAAATATCGACGCGCGCCTTTGTTGTCAGAATACGTATTGCATTCCCAGGGAGGAAGCGAAGGGGCATTTTTATGTTTGAAACAGCTCCTAGAGGCATCTCGACCTGTGCAGGTGTTCTCGCAGCACGTTTCCATGGTGATTCACAGTTGCATCCGCACAGACCACTTGAGTTCTACATGCTTCTTGCATGCCACGTTCTGCAATCATAAATGTTGACGTGAGGCAGAACGCAAACTTGCTACTTTTATTCCACATTTTGCAACCCTGTAATTGTCTACTGAGACTTTGTGTGAAACACATTGTAACTAAAGTGAAGGGGAGGAGATATAAAGTGATGAAAAGAAAAGAGTAGTAGATATGGAAAGGCAGATTAAAAAAAACAACAAGACTTCTAAGAAAAGAAAAAGAATCTGTGACAATGAAATTACCTATGTATGCTGTCTGAAAGTGCCAGAGAAAAGCATATAATATAATGATATTTCTATGAGCTCAATAATAATGCTTACCACTACAGGACATTCTGAGCAAAGGCACAGCATATTTTAGTCACAGGGCGGCTCTTGCCTGACACACAGTTTCTCAAGTTATACTCTCTACAACAAGCAAAATCTGCGCCAATCCACTAGAACAAAAACTTAGTAACCGCAGTTGCACCGAGGTTTCAGAAGATTGTACACTAATTCATCGAATTGCGTCATCAATTATACTAAAACATGGAAAATGTCTAGCAAAGGTGGGGGATAAAAATGCAGAACACAAATGTACTTATTTTAAAACAGCCAAGCTTGTGTACCATTATGGTAATTATACTATAGAACACTGGCACTATCCACAATACCATTTGTTCAACTTTTCGTGCAAATGCTTGATGTGTGAATGCTAATTTACATGGTGTGATAGTATGTGGAAGTAAATATGGTGTTAGGGAAGGGGATTCAGCGTTGCAGAGCGGGAATTCCTTGCATACATCTGCGTGTGTTCACACACGTTTATAAGGCAAATAGCAACCTATGTATGATCAGACAATTAGGGGCAGATTTACGAGAAAGTCCTGCAGCGCGGCAACGGAAGCCCTTTGGCTGCACCACGCTGCAGCAGTTTCAAAGCACAGGGATGTGACATATTTACAACAATATGTCGCATCTCTGTGCTCCCCCCTGCGCTGGCGCACAAACTGCAGCCCTGTGCCGGTGCAGGCACCCTTGCACCATGGTGCAAGGTTGCCTGCGTCATGGAGAACTTGTTTTTGTGCAGGAAGGGGCACCTTCCTGCACAAAAACAATCACTACAGGCATTTTCCTCTCTCAATGCATGCTGTAGAATGCAGCATGCATTGAAAGAGGAAAAAACGAAGAAATGAAACTTTTCTCCTCGCTGCGCCTCTCTACGCCGGGAGGAGTAGCATTGACACACATTTCCAGATATACGATTCCTGGTAAATCTGGAAATGTGTCTATTTCTATGGGTGTTACATGGGAACACCCACAGCAACACCCATGGAATGCCCCTTCTTCGTAAAGTGCTGCGTGTGAAGGGGCCATATTTACAAGGACAGGAAAAGTCAAGCAGGGTGGCTTTTCCTGTCCTTGTAAATATGGAGAAGTGAAATGTGCCACCAGTACGTGACAAAAAGTGATGTACTGATGGCGCAGGGGCTTGTAAATCTGCCCCTTACTCTTTTGAAAGGCAGGAATATGTTTGTATCCAGAGCAGGACATGTGAAGGGAATGCCTACACATAGTAGCGGTCGGCAGTAGGTGTTTCTATGGGGTGGTGACGTGGGCAGGGGGAGGGGCAGGGTGGGGGGTAGTAATGTATGGATTACGGAGTTTTACAGGTAAGTAAACATTTAAATAAATAAAACGAATTTTGTTGCGCGCACTGCATCACCAAATGTAATGCAGTGCACGCAACAACATTAGTTGTATTTATTTAAATGTTTACTTACCTGTAAAACTCCGTAATCCATACATTACTACCCCCCACCCTGCCCCTCCCACTGGCCACGTCACCGCCCTACAGAAACACCTACTGCCGACCGCTGCTGCCTACACAATTGATGGGGAAGGTGTAGAGGAACTGGGTTGTACATGGGAAATACGTTTTTTTCTGTGGGGAAAAGTTGGCATGAGCAAAAACACCTTTGTAAAGTATGTACATATGTTTAAATGTACACCATGTAGATGCATGTATGCACTCTTGAAAAAATATGATTGTTGGAGCTTCTCAAGTGAATTCAAGTGAGAACTCCAGAAAGCTCCTACCATTCCAAAAACAGGTGTAAACCTGAGAGTCAAAATGTACATTTTATTTTAGGATTGGACCATATGTGTTTATAGTGGAGTACCACAGGGCTGTCTTTGAGTGGAGAATAATAGTTGTCTATCGGACACTGTCCTGGCCAACGATTAAAGCCTTTCCCCTCAGTGAGTAACTATAAAATGCACTTCCATAAAAAGAAGCAATACCGATACATATGTGTTAGCTAATTTGACATGTGACAATCGGGCCTACTGTGTGAAATGCCTTATGTAATGAGGAGAACCCCAACATGAATGTGGGAAAGCTCCAAGTACACCATCAGTTTCAATATGACATAAGGGACAGGTCCAACTTCTTCCATAACAGTTCATTCTTTTGGACCTAAAAAAACAATAGAAATAAGGATCTTTGCACTATTCCATGCATACAGTGCACATTACAAAATGTCTCTAAGGGTGCAGACATCCTCTTCTTCACCACTAACTTGAAGCATGCCACAAAATCATCCAACCTGACCAGTCATATGCTTGACACCACTACCTCTTGCAGCGTTCCAAGGACACTCACCATCAGCTGGTACAATAAAGACACAGTCATGATACAAGTCAACAACAAATAGCCTGTTAGAATTTGAAGAGAATTTTTACAACTTCAAAAACATAAAACGGTTGCATTTGAAGAGGAATTCCACAGCCACAGAAACACAAAACTTCATATCCTTGCATCCTGCATGCGTACTCCCTGACCCGAAGACAAAAGTCCACAATTACTCTCAAGTCTTACACTCCTCACCACTTTCCACTTACGTCACCTACAGCATCTACGCTGCATAGTCCTACTGCACCACCCCGAGTCCAACTAACACCCCTGTGCCGAATCTCCACTAACCAGTTTCCCAATGCTCCGATCCCACTGATCATTTATCTAACTCCTCTGTCCCCAACTAGTCCGCCCTTCACAAAGCCCAAATGCTATAACATATGGGGTTCTATTTGGGGCTCTCATCAAAACACTCACAGCCCTGTCTCCGCACCTCAAACACATGTTCGACCATGAGGTATACCTTTGACATCCACAACTTCAGACTTGTATCTAAATGCTATGTAGCTGGCGTGACTGAAACAAGAGTTGGCAACAATGCAATCAACTCCCTTAACGTTCTCCTTACTCCATGCCACAAAATCATACTGATGAATAGAGTAGGGAAGTGGAAGGTTAAGGTTAAGAGGGGAATCAAGGGGCTGCACTAGAATACACATCCTAACTGACTTGCTCAACTATTTAATACATTACAAACTCTATCCTTTGACTTCAGAGCCAGTTACATCATTAACACCATATTTTCCTTTATCGCAGCAGTAGTTTATCACCCTAAGGAAAAAAACCTTTCCTGGATGAATCCCTTGAACTTAACTAACATCAGCAGATCAAAGCTAATCCAAAACTGACAATGGAAGGCTTCAAGGTGTGGGTCAACAGACGTAATCCCAAACCTGTTTTCAATTTCATCGACAATTTTCAAGTGCTCCTTTGATACCAAGTGGTGCGAGGCCCTACATAAACAGACAGGCACAAACTGGATTGTGTGTTCATATGAATCCTTGAAAGCGCTGACATAGTAGTACAACCCCGGATATAGATTGGCCAGTCCTTTGTTTCCTCTTACTTTACAAGCCTAGCCTACAAACCTATTTCAATTTCACCCAGAACACCCCACATTAACCATTAGCACAGAGGTATTTGTGTGTACTACCACAAATAACCCTTCCATGATCATACCATCTGATACAGGAAATCTAGATCTCCTGCTAAACCCAGAGAACTCAAGATAGGCCTCAAATCTCCTACACATTTTTCACTGGTGATGTTGGTGCGCTAAAACACATTAACAGAAAACTGGAGACACAGAATGACGAGGACAGATCCCTTACAAAAGACCCAGGAGAAGGTACCACACAGTTATAAAGAGAGCCAAATAGACCCACTTTTCAAAACAAATTCTGGAGGCACCTAAGCGGATGAAAAAAACATATAACATCTGCCAAGAATTTACCAACTCAAATACACTAAAACGTGACCCCTTCAGATCCCAATAGCATTTCAAATATCTCCTCGAGTTCTTTAAGAAGAAGATCATTAAAATCTATCAGCCTCTCATCATATAGCCCTGTTACTATACTTCCTCAACTCCTTCACATTGTTGGAAACTTCTAAGGCTCTGATCAAGATCATCAAAACAAAAGTGGACAAACCTTCTATGTGTCCAGGCTCTGCTTCATGCGTCAAGAAAAAAATCTTCTCACCACTTGCTACAGACACTAGAAGCCTAATCTTTGCTTCTCCTTTCTCTGGTCTAGTCCCAGTCCCCCAGAAACAGGCCTTTATCAGTCATGAAAAAATAATCTCCTGACTCAATCATTCTGGCCAACTACCAATGTGTCAATCAATCAAACTGAATTTTTATAGTGCTGCTAATCACTCAGTAGGGTATCCAGGCATCTGCTGGTCCCAGAAGGCTCATTTGAACCGACAAGTTTTGAGGGCCCCTCAGAATTCCAGAAGTAAGTTGATGGTCCGGAGGTACATGGGGTGGCTGTTCCAGGTCTTTGGTGCGATGTAGGGGAAGGAGCATCCTCCATTTCTGCTACGGTGGATGTGGGGTGTGTGGTCTTCGAGTAGTACCTGGTGAACCTCAAAATGTATGCAGGTAACACACAACTCCACTTGTGCTTGGAAAAGGAGCCACAAAATCCATTTAAATCATGTCTTGCCTGATTCTCATGTTAAACTGGATGAAGGAGAGCTTCCTTGTATGAATGGCTGACCACGAGTCTGCTGCACTACAATTCAACAGCCCCTTAAGTCTTGGAACGTTTCTAACCACTCCTTCAAAACAAAGAGTCCATAGATTATCTTCATTGCTGACCTCCTTTTCCATCTGCAAGTCAATGTGTGGTAAATGGTGTAAACATTCCAATATCTCTCCTTTGAATATTTCTCTCAATCCACCATGAACCACAGTGTTGAACCAACGCAAGCCCACATCCTGATGACAATCTACTATTGCAGTATCATCTACTCTGGCAAAAATAAATGCCAGTGTCCAATTTCTTCAGTATAAGAAAGTCTACCTGTTAAACTTCACAGGTGAGACCACATCAAACATAACCTGGCCTGCAATTGCTCCCTCTCATGGTCAGGATCAAATAAAAACAAATCTGTAATGTATCCAAGGTATACTGAGGAAAAGTCATAGCAAACTTGCAGAAACCAGCACTCCAATCTTCCACAACCAGATCCTTCTCCTCAATATCTGCCCATTGGAATAAAACAGCCCTCTTGTAAGAAGCTGAAACACAGGGCATGGTCAGTTTATGTATGAAGACATAGGGCCACATGTACGACACATTTTAGCAGTTGCAAACAAAGATTCATGCTGTTTACGAGTGCTAAAGAGACATTTGGCATGTACTAACCATATTTTGTGAGTCGGTAATGTGTTACTGACTCGCAAAATAGGATTTGTGAGTCGGTATTAGGAAGAAGCATTTCAAGGGCGTCTCTTCCTAATAGCGAGTTGCAGAAGCATGTATGAATGGTGTGCAACCAGAGTGCGGTTGCAAAACATTCATATTTTACGGACTCCGTGAAGGAGGTGGTAACCCACTTGTACACGGGAAAGTTCCTAATGGACCCCTTCCCCTTTGTGAATGTGGGGCTAACATTTTTTAAGATCAGGGAGTGGTCCCATGGACCACTGCCTGCTCTTAAAAAATGAAAAGGTAACTTTTCAGTTTTCTTTTTTAAATGCATCCCATTTTCTTTTAAGGAAAACGGGTTTCATTTCACTAAAGATATTGCTTTATTTAAAAAGCAATCACATACATTGGAGGTCTGCTGACACCAGCAGTCCGCCATCCCTGTGATTACAGGCCATTCACAATGGGTCGCATATTGTGACCTGCCTTATGAATATTGATGAGGCAAGTCAATGGCAACCCCATTGTTAATCGCAAACAGTGTCTGAGACAATGTTGTACATCGCATCTTGCGAGTTCCTAATTGCGAGTCGCAAAAAGTCGCAATTAGGAACTCGTTAAATATTTCCATCTTACACGTGGCCACAGAGTCTAGAATACTCTCAGCTCAATCCTAATATTCAATCACAACTGCTTGAAGTTCAGAAAACTTTTAAACACATAACTATTTATTAATTACCCATCTGGTCTGGAATCTCACATCCAAATCCCACGATTATACTGTATTTGTCACTTCTCATCTAAGCGATGTGAAGTAACCAAAAGAAGATACATAAATAATGCTTTCCGAAACTAATTATAAATAATAAAAAATGTAAACTGTAAGCAGATTTTGAATGGATTTAATATTGTTGCTCATACATTTCCAGGAAAAACGGAATGTAGTTCTCCCCTCAAAAAAACAGATTCACACTGTAACATTTCTTGTATAAGCAGTCCCCCTTTACACATTTCCTATTGTACATATTATTTGAATTACTACTACATCAAGTAAAACAGAGTAACTTTTCGGCCGAAGCCTTCCAGACTGTGCAACTGTCTGGTTTGGTGGCTACATCTTGGGAATATTCTGAAAGCTTCTGTGGGAATGCTTTCCACCCATTGCTTACCATTGGCTTTGTTTTTTGTAACTCACATTTGCTTGCTTTCTATTTGCTGACTTTATTAGTTTTAGGCTGTCAAGCTTGAGTTTGTCCCTCCGGTGGAGCATAATCTATTTACTGTATTCTCCTACGAGGACTCCCCTTCTGTAAAAAGACCTTTAAATATTGGTCTTATCTTGTCACATTCGCTGTGAAAGATGTCAAATGTCAGGCTTTGTCTTCCGAGGGAGCTTGCTGTTTATTTTTTCTTTCTCTGACATCAAAGTAAGAGGAATTATATGAAACTATGCTGGGTTACCCATGTGAGAGAAGAAGCTGTATGACTTTATTTTTTCTAGGGCATAACAAAATTTAAATGTCTGTAAATGGACAGTCCAAATATTTCAGAATATATCAGAATTAGGAAAGCACAGATGAAGCACATTTTTTTGAGATTCTGAAGTGTGATGGAAATAAATATTTTAATTCAATTAGAACAAATCTATTAAAATTGGTGATGCCATTTCCACATATAGAGCCCAGTCCAGACCAATGCCAGTTGGATGCGCATCTGACTGGCATCATGTCGTAAATGGGACCGTCCAACAAGGAGTCGGAGGTCAGCTTCCCAAATCAGGATGCAACCACTTTCATGGCGGTTGGAAAGTGTATACTTCCTATTGTGGCTTGTGCTGCGGCTGCAGCAAAAGCCGCAATAGGAAAAATATACTTGTAAACATCCATGCACCCAGTGGTAGGCACCATGGTGCCTGCCACACGGTGCATGGCTGTTTGGGGGGGACACCACAGTGCCCCCCATGCCACATAGCGGAGGCCGCAGGGGATGGTGGCCCTGCTAGATGCCCTCAAAGTCTGTTTACGACAGCCTCTCTATGGTGTTCAGACCACCATAGAAAGGCTGTTGGAAATGTGCATTGTATCCCCACAGCGGTGCCTGAGCTGGCACGTCTCCATTTTGGGGATTACGATCCATCCTCCACCCCAACGTGTTCCTTGACCCTGTTGGAGGCGGTGCGGATTCCCCCCCACATGCATCATTCGGACAACCCGTATCATAATACGGCATCAGACCGATGCCTCAGATGTTGGGCGGACATCGTAATGGGGCCCATTATTTTTTATACGCAGAATAGTTATATCAGTAAAACCCGTATGTCTGTGCAAATATAATGCTCATTTCAATTGAAAATTTCTTGTCTCTAATGACAGTTTGCTATCACACCATGCATACTTCACTCTATGCAACTCCTCTCTATGACACTCTACTCCACTCTATGCCAGTCCACTCTACAACACTCTACTGCACGACACACTATGACACTCTACTCCACTCTACACCACTCCAATCTATGCTACTCCACTCTACTCCATGCCACTCTACTCCACTGTACTCCACTCTATGCCACAAACATTTATTCATGCTGAACAGAAGCAGTGCTGGTGTACAACATGGCTAAAACACATTGGCCAAGCCAATAGGTCTTGCATGGAGGAGACCTATTTGCTTTGCCAGTTATTGTCCTTTTCAGGGGAAACAGTCGGAACACCGCTGTCTAAACCACAAGTGTTCTGACTTCGCAAGCCCTACCACACATGCTTTAACCACGCTATGCCTTAACCACACATGTTCATGGTTAAGACATATGCCTGGTCTAGCTGAATGGTCGGAGAGAAACAGGAAGCAGGGAGAGGTGAGGTACGTTAGATTGTTTTGTGGGCTAAGGGTGAGCCAGGAATGTTTTGTGGGCTGGGGGTTGGCATTGTTTTGAGGGCTGCGGGTGGGTTGGTTATGTTTTGTGGGCTGGGGGTGGGTCAGGGTTGTTGTGGGCTGGGGTGGGTTAGGGGTAGTTTTGTGGTTTGGGGTCGTTTTGTAGGCCGGGGTCAGGGTTGCTTTGTGAGCTGGGATGGGTTGGGGGTATTTTTGTGGGCTGAGGGTTGGGTCAGGGTAGTTTTGTGGGCTGGGGGTTGGGTCAGGGCTAGTTTTCTGGGCTGGGGTGTGGGTCGGGGGTAGTTTTCTGGGCTGAGTGGGTTTGGGGCTAGTCTTCAGGGTTGGGGGGTTGGTGGTATCTTTCAGGGTGGGAGGTTTGAAGCTAGTTTTCAAGGCTGGGGGTGGTGCTAGTTTTCAGGGCTGGTGGGGGTCAGTGGTAGTTTTCAGGGTTGGGGGGTCGGAGTAGTTTTTAGGGCTGGGGAAGTGTTGACGTATTTTTTTAAATTAGGGGTTAGGGTAGTAGGCCTTAGGGCAGGGGGCGGGGAATGGGTAGTCTGGGTTGTTTTGGGGAATAAGGGGATTGCTGAGCCGTTTTTAGGGCTGGGTCAGGGCTGGGCGGGGTCAGGTTCAGTTACAGGGTTAAGGGACAGGGTTTTAGGCATCATGGTAGGGGGAGGGCACTGCGTGGATGTTGGGAGGGGGTAGGGGTATTTGCACATCAGGGCAGGAGGGGAGAGTTTGTATCTTAGGGCAGTGGGGAGGGGGGTGGCGCCCTTATCCACGCATGCCCATTTACCATACATGCCTTTACCACAAACATTTGTGGTAAAGGCATGCGTGGAAAAGGAATGCGTGGTTAAGATGCAGTTGTTATTCAGACCACATTGTTTGAGCATGCGGGTTGGGGAATTCGTGGTTGCATCATACAATCCTTTTTCAGTAGGTCATTCACCATGTGCTGGCGCCTCTGGACCCCATGGTAAATAACTGTGTGAGCATCATAACATCCACAACTTAAACATAGTCTGTACTGCTTCTTGGTGCAGGATTCAGGCAACAGAGGTGGGGCTGGAGGTCAGCCAATCAGGAATTGTGGACTTTTTCTCATACAATGCCAGGTTAGTCACTATACCACTATACCCTGTCGGGCAGAAACCTCCTCTTTAAGGGACATGCTAGAATCACTGGGGCAGGTTTACACAAAACTGACTCATCTGTATAGATGCGTCAGTTTCCCTGCGCCTTTGTATTGTATTGTATTGTAATTGCATTTATATAGCGGTTACTACCCCTGACTAGGCGTCGAACCGCTTTTTCGGCGAGTAGCACGCTACTCCGGGACCCATAGAGGATTAGTGTTGAATTAGTATAGTGAAACATGCAAGTACATTTTAAGTTTTAAAATGTAAAATTAAAGTAGATTTCTAACAAAACACGTTGACAAGTTTGATCTCCTCAACCCTCATCAATCAGGCTTCCGAGCGAAACACAGCACGGAAACGGCCATGACTCACATAATTGATGACGCCCTCCAAATCCTTGATCGCAATGATTCATGCCTCCTCATCCTCCTCGACCTTTCATCAGCTTTTGACACGGTCAAACACGAGAACCTCCTTGAGCTGCTAAACACTAGAATGGGTTTATCCGGGACTGTTCTCAAATGGTTCACCTCCTTCCTACATAACCGGTCTCAGAAGTTCAAGATCAACAATGTGTTGTCCTCACCTGTGCCAGTAGACTTAGGCGTTCCACAAGGATCCTCCCTTTCACCCACACTGTTCAACCTCATCATGGAACCACTTGCCACCTTGCTCCAAGCATCCAATGTATACTTCCATATGTATGCCGATGACACTCAACTCTACCTAAAGGTACAATCCCCGGATGATATCAAACTCCTGAACTACACTCTTATAAAGACCCAATCGTGGTTGGCCGACAATCACCTCAAACTAAATGCTCTGAAAACTGAGTTCCTTTTGATAGCACCCCCTGCGAAATCTACCACCACCCAACTTTGGCTCAGCCACCTAACAGCACTCAATGTCCGGCCCACCATCGTGGATTCCGCGAAATCCTTAGGCATTACACTTGACGCAAAGCTCAACATGCAACAGCACATTAGCAAAGCAACGAAAGGAGCTAATTTCCAAATCAACACATTGAGGAAGCTGAAACCCTTCCTCCCAGCCAAAGACTTCCAAAATGCAGTACAAGCCCTCGTCATCCCCCGCATAGACTATGGAATTGTGACCCTCAGTGGTCTCCCTCTAGCAACAACTGCACCCCTAAGAGCCTCCTTGAACGCTGCCGCAAGACTCATTACGGGCTCAAGAAAACACTCTCATATAACCCCTGACTTGAAATCTCTGAAATGGCTGCCCTTTGAAGCCAGAATACAACTGAAAATTGCTGTGATGACACACGCGGCCGTACACCACAAGGCACCTAACTACCTCAATCAAAAGCTGACTATATCAGGAGGGTCGAGATCCAATAGAAGTACAAAAAATCTACTCTTGAAACCTCGCAGATTCCGGAAGGAAAAAACATACAAACGCTCCTTCTCAGGAATGGCACTGAGAATCTGGAACGCACTCCCTGCCGAAACCAGGCTTATCTCCTCCACGGCCTTCTTTAAGAAAGAGGTGAAAGCCATCCTCATGGCTAAGTTCACCTGAACTTTAATGTCTGTTGCTCAGAGACTTCGCACCGCCAGGGTATTACTGGTTACATGTTTGCCTAACGTCAAATAATGTCATATTATTCATGATCTAGATTCGTTTATTCTTCTTGTTTGCCATAATACCACGATGGGTAGTCGATCCTCTTATGCTACTCACTAAATATCTATTATTAGACTATTCACGTTAGCCTACTGAATATCGATGCCCGTTCCCCCTGCTCCCTGTAACTTTTAGATACTGGCATAAGCCATCCCTTTAGCATAAGTTCTACTGATTTTTATCGTAGTTGCATGAAAGACTCAGTTTCGTCTTATATTATCGCTTATTTGATTGTTTACTGACATTTTATTAGAACATGACTGCTATCCGATCATGCTACTGAATTTTATATTGCACCCAATATTATGTTGCGTCACCCTCATGCTATCGTCACCCCCTGTTTCTGTGAAGCGCTCTGATATCTGTAAAGATCTTGTTCGCGCTATATAAAACTCTGAATAAATAAATAAGTGGTGGATAGGTTAGTCAGTTATTTGGATTAGGAATGATAGCAGAAGGATAGAGGAGGACAAAGGTTTGTATTTATATAGTGTTTGTTGATGCACACTATTCAGGAAACCTACAAAGGATTGTCACGCATTGCTGGAGTTGTGTTGCAAGCACGACACAACTCTAGCAATGCGTGTTGCGGCCTATTCCCAATACACTGCGTCATTCCTAAGGTTTTGACGCAGTGACACCCTAAAAGTCACGCAGTGAAATCTTGTAGATTTCATTGCTTCACTTTTACGAGGCTTTCATGCGTGGTAATGCCTATCCTGCATACATTATACCTGATGCAGGTATAATGTTACGCAGGGCTTTACAACGTGACGCATTTCCCTAGATGCATCAAGTTGTAAATTTGCCACATTTTTTTTACACCACCGTTGCGTCACTAAAGTGACTCAATGGCAGCACAAAAGTGTTGCAAGGGGCTTGTAAATCTGCCCCACAACAATTAACCAAAAGCACTAGTACATGCTAGTTGATGAAATGAGCACAGTTTAGGGCAGTTTATAAGGCTGCGTCACCCTATGTGTGAATCAGCTGCAGACAATCAGTGAACTTGGGTCTGAAGATGGCGCCCACGGATACAATAGACTGTGTGATCAAAACACGGCAGCAAAGCTTCCGCGTTTTACACAAATGCCACCTGCATACATTTCAATTCGCAAACAGCCACAGAACCATAACAAACGCATAACAAACGTTTGGCAATGTGTAACCTTTGGACGCGGTGCAAGTCATTACAGGTGGGTGTTTCCTTCCCCTTTCCCTGAACAGTCTTCTTTCTTTATTCCCTTCTCATTCATTCTCTTTGACGAAACAGAACACGAACTATTTGTAGTAAACACAACAGATTTCAAACCCAGGTTCATGGCCAGTACATGTCTCCCTGAGAAAGTACGCAGGAATGTACGTCTTTGTGAGGCATTTGGCCTGTGCCAACCGTTATATAACAAAGGTGTGTCCTGCAGGCAACTGCACGCCGTGCCAGGGAGTGGGCGGAGACACTCCAGAGAGCACGCGGAGAGCTGGCAGGGCACAGCAAAGAGCAGGGGAATGGTGTCAGTTTCCCAGGATACACCTTATTTTCTCCCATGCCCCCAGCGGGAGTACGTTGCGTGCCAACCTTTTCATTATGCAACACTTGGAAAGGGTCTTAAATTTGAAGCCTGTGTTGTCAACGCCGAGCTTTCAACTGTCACTCCTTCAGATAATCTTCCCGCTTCCCCAAAGTAACCTCAGAATAGGGATACGTTGTGCTCTGGTGATGGAGCACCCATCTTACAGCAATGTGGTCCATCCCAGCCTCCTAAAACGTATTGATGGACTTGCAAAAGTGTACAGCCAGACAGCTAGAAAGTGGCCTTTCTGCTGGCTTCTGGACAAATCCAGAATAGAAAGGGAAACACTGGCCATCATGCACAAAGTAAGCCAGGGCAAAGGTTCCAACACTTCAGAATGTGCTTATCATTTTCTAGGATCCAGGAAGTTGCAGTCAACTTCCATACAATTACTTAGGAATCAGGGGCATAACACAGGTTCCTTGAGCTCCTGCGGCCTAGGGGCCACCAAGCCTTCAAGGGGCCCCAAAACACTTCATAGGCCGCCCCATTCAGCCCCGAGGCCAATGAATGTCTGAGAGATATGGGATACTCGGTGGCCTCTCACATACTGCAGGGAGAACGCAACCTTCTGCTTGACACCGCTGTTAGGAATCCAGAGCCCGATTCTCAAATGTACACCTCTCCAAGTTGACCTCTGTCAATACATGAAATGTCTGAAACCTGAAATGTCCATGAGCATTCGAATGAAATGCTCTATTCCATGGAGAGCGAACAAATAATGTGGCATGGGTCTTCCCCTTCATGAGACTTGAATCTAATCCTCTCACATAGTGGTATGCTCAGTCCCTATCTTTTCTTCTCTTTCAGTGCTAAGCAGTGATCCACATAATCTATAAGTGCTAAACGAAACTGTGTATACATAAGCAAATACACAATTTACTACTAACATTCATATAACACTTTCCACAGTCTCTTATGTCCTTGGTGATTTATCATTAGTTATATTTATTGCCCAGCCCAGTAGTGCACACTTGAATGACTTTTGAAGCGTGAAAACCTGAGTTGCCACTGGTGCTGTGAAGTGCAGGTTGCACAAAGATTTCTGCTTTACACACGCAACCTACTAAGCCAGTGCTTAATTTGTAAAAAAAAAGTGCAGGTGCTGAAAGTTTTGCCAAGGAGGCCACCGCTCACGTCTTCCTCCGGTGAGCCCCACTTTTTAACTCTCTCACTGCCTCAGTCTCTATCTTCTAACCTTGTTATGTTGTCTGTCCACTAAGTCTTTGCTCTAAGAGTCTATCCTCTCAGCTCTCTAATTGTTTTCTATCACCTTTGTTACACCCTGTATTTCTGATTCCCCCCTATTCATTTTAGCCCTGTCGTTTTTTTTCTCTTCACTTTTATCCACTTCTCTCCCCTCGACCTTGGCTCTTTATTATTGCTCTCTAGCAGTGATTAGCTGCGTCTCCATTTTATCATTTGTCTGCTTTTTTTCGTCTGTCCTGTACTCCACATCCATTCATTCTATCTTCTCTCTTCTTAATGCTCGCTTCTTCACTTCATGGCTGCATTCTCTTTGTATTTGATGTGCTCTCCTCCTTTTCTTCTACTTTGCTCCGTTTTATCGCTCTCCTCTCTTGTTGTTTCTTCTCCTCTTTACTCTTGCTGTCTCTCATCTTTAACACTGCTGCTGCCTGTGACCCCTATCGTCAGCCTGTACATGTCCCTGCTATTTTGAACTCTGTGTTTTCCTGTTGTCATTCCTAAAGAAGCAGAAGATGACGTGTTTTACTTACTTACCTTCACCAAGTGCAAAAACAAAATGAAAATGCTTTTTTGCATATATTAATCAGTTTGGCATGACTGGGTTTATTGCGGAACAGGCGGCTGCTTGAGCACAGCAGGTCATGTCACTGCTAGTGCTGCCTGTAATTAGTAGGTCCAGGGAGGACGAAGGCATCGGCATCCACTGCTCAGCTTGCTGTGATCCTGCCTGCTCCAGCACAGGCATTGTCCCCATCAGTAATTCTGCCAATGCCGGTAACTATGGCTGTGGTGCCTACTGGACTCACTCACGCTCAGCAATTACCATGCTGGGGTGCAGCGCACAGATTCTACTGGTGACGCCATGGCGCACAAAAGTTGTGTTGGGCCACAGCCGCATCAAGCACATTGAGGATAGCAGCAATCCAGAGCTGCCGGATATGCTACTCTGGCTACGCAACAAGTGGAAAGTCCACACTTACTTTCATTTATTCTTCCTCAAGAGTCCTCACTCCCAAGTTCCAAATGCGCTCTTGCAGCTTCCTTGCCTCAACTCCGTCATGAGCCAGCCCCCAGGTACAATTATTCAATGGGAGGTTTAGGCTCAGGCAGTGGCAGGGTGCAGCAGACTAGGGGAATAGAATGCAAGCCATAGTTGTCGATGACTTATTGGATTTGTGATCAGCGTGATGACATCATCACTAACGTGGTGATACACAACCATGGCTGCCTGGACAGGCGTATGCCGGCCTGCCTAGGAACATTTACCAGCCAGTCACCATGCAATGTATGTTATTCTTTTTTATTTTGAATTGAACAATTAATATTGAGACCACCACCTGCAGGTTTAGAAATTGTAGCCCCGGCCCTGTGAAAGAAGTGCAGGTGCTGAGAACCTGAAAGCACCTGCTCAAATTAAGAACTGTACTAAGCTATCTTGAAACCAGCACAACTCTCTAGAGCAAGATAGCAGACTGTTAAGGAGCTCCCACCATGAGCTCACCAGGCTAGGGAGCGCCATATGGCGTAAATATCTGTAAAAAGCCTCACCATCAATCTACTGCCCTTCGGCCGACACAACACAATACAGATCACTGATTGTGGTGAAATCCCTGCAGCGCAGAGAAGGAAACAATAAGAAGGGACCCTGGGTAGACACCCCTGTCTAGAGATCGCATTCGATGCAAATCCCGCTGGGTGCCTGGAGACGTGCCTTCAGACGGCCAGCAGTCCTGCTGTCCCGATATACCCCTCCCATCCACAGGAGTTTGAGCCAGGTCTTACTCCAGGGGCTCGCTGTCTTTCCTGATCTCCTGCTCAATGTGACCTGCCTGAGCGGGGGATAGAGAGAGTAGGGGGGCCATGTTGATGCAGAGGGAGCGAGACCACCACTGCCCTCCTTCGCTGACCGTTGGGTGCCTGCAGACTGCCACTAGCCCCTGCTCTCCCGTACACCTAGTTCTCTACCGAAGTAACAGGAATTCGAGCCAGAACCAATAAATGGAACTCTCTTGCATGCCTGTGAATTGCCAGAACTGTGAATGGTGAGAGTGGGGCAGCTGTGACGTTGGGAGGAGAGCCCATCGGCATACACCCCTACTATCAGCCTCCCCCGGCCCAAGGCGCTTGACCAGCCCTTGAGGTTGAGAAGCTCTTGCTATGAGAGGATGTGACCTAATGGCTAGAGCAGTACATTTTGAAGCTGAGGAACCAGGTTTGAGTCTCAGCAGGGACACTTAACATCCTATGATTCTGGGCAAATCACCTAATCTCCCCATGCCTAATAAAATGAATGTGTCTGTCTATAATGCAACGGGTGCTTATGTAAAGCGCTCTGATACCTTCGGGTCGAGTTCCCTCTATATAAAACTAAAAAACTAAAAAAAAATTAAAAACAATTTGGAAAGACAAGAGACGCGACTGGAAAGCCAAAAGGTGGAAGACTGTAAAGTTACCCCAACGCTGCTTCCTTGCTCGCTTGACAGGCTTCAATCTACTCAAGGGACTGGCGTGTGTTTGGGACTCCCATGTGTTCAGGGAGTGACTCGCCCGACTGACATCCCGCGCCACCTGAGTGTTGCGGTTCTGCCCCTCATGTCAGTCAATCAAGGGACTGCCACCCCCTCACCTCCCTCAGGTGCATGACTCGCCTGAAGCTGGGACAATGAAGAGGAGCCCCCTGCAGCCCCCCCACGGCCCACCCCACCCGACTGGCCCCTGCTGCAGCCAGGTGTCAGACGGACCACCTCCCCACACATTGTGCCTGTAGCTGCGTTGCTCACAATCCCAACCCCTCAAGCTGGTGGTCATACAGCGGCTGAGCGGCCTGGTGATCTGTCCCTCACGGGCAGCTCCGGCAGCACCGTCCCCACTGTCGCGACTTGCCTGCATCAGATTAACTGTAGCTGGAGCGCATTGGCTTGTGCCCCCAACAGCTCCTCACCACCGCCGGATCCCCTGATGCAGAACTTGTTACTGTATGCCCGCGCTATGATCCTGCGAGCAACTTGTGCTGTTATGTTTTAATTGATGAGCTACACTATTATGCTAAGCTTAGAGGTTATTTTAGCCATTATCGGATCTACATTGTTATTATATGCCTGTATGGCGTATATGCTATTTGATGCCTGTATGCTTTCTTGTTGATTATACAGCAACACTGCTAGCTTATGCACACACTGCTATCTAAGCCGACATGCCCTACCATACCTATTTCTGAGCTGTTCCCCCCGTATTTCGTGCTGACTATGGTATATACTGTTGCCACATAGCTGTGATTTCTCCATAGGGCTGTATCTGCTCCATATGTAACTCGTAGCAACTACAACTGTTTATAGTATATTTCTGTGTGTATGTTCACTACGTATTTGTTCATATTTCACGTATTGGCAATTTATTCATACATAACTCAGGTAACTGTTTCTTTCCCAATTATGTAAAGCGCCCTGATACCTTTGGGTCTAGTTTGTGCTATACAAAACTCTATAAATAGCCACGATGAGGGTGGGAAAAAGAATGATTAGTTTGAACGCTACCACGAGCGACTGCCAGTGGTCAGACTTATTGGAAGCATTCTATTCAACACCTTTTGTGTGTTTGATGTACCACATAGTGGCAAGGGTATACCCAGATGTGGGTCCTGTGTTCACTGTGCCAATGAAACTAAGCTGCACTTGAATGATAAGCCCAAATCATGGTGAAACCGGTCTCAGTTTACTTGTGATGCAGTTTAGGGAGGACCTGCTGGGGCAGTTCGGGCTAGACTGTTCCTATTGGAGCGGGTTCAAGACTGATTTGCATATGGCTGGGTCGAAACTAATATGGCATGGTTGGCAAAAGAATTATGCATTTAAATGCTACAGTGAGCATTTACCTGTGGTTAGACATATTGCAAGCATTCCTTCATCACCTTTTGTGTGTTTGATATTCTGTCCTAAGTGGACTAAGATATGCCCAGATGTAGGTCCCATCCTCATTGTGGCACTGAAACCAAGCTACACATGACTGATGGGCCGCAATATGAGAGAAACCTGTTTTGTGTAGTTTGTTTTACAGTTTGGGGAGGACCTGGCCTGGCAGTTCAGGCTGGAATATATCTTTTGAAGTGAGCAGGGCCAAGAATGATTTGTATGCCTTTGGAAATTGATGAAAGGAGTTTATGAGGGGTATTGGTCTTCATAACATGCAGGCATATTACTGGGCATCTCAGTTGGTTATAATTAACGAGTAGGCCTTTGCTCCCTTGGACATGCCTTCACTGAGGGAAAACAGACATGCGATCGGCTCCAAGGGCTATCAGGCCAAGCTGTACAGGCTCAGGAGTCAGAACTCACTTTCACAACTCACACTGATTGTTATCCTGACCTGGGACAGAACACTATGATGCTTTAATTGGGATGACTCCCATTGTGGGACACTGATTTGTTCTAGGAGGTAGGGGATCTGCAAGGATTTGGAAAATCGGACTTAAATGGTATATGTACGCTAGGGGATGTGTCGGGGAAGAGAGGTCCTGGCCCACTAGAAGATTTTCAAAGGGGGGTTCGAACTGGCTGGCACTGAGGCATTTAGGTACCTACTACTACACCATGCTCTGGAGTCTCATGTCCCAAGAGATGCTACCCTTGCGGATGCATCGTCTCTGGAAGACATACTCCTAGTAGGGCTTATCCAACAGAAAGCTATATCCCTTCTATACCAAAAAATGATACACAATAATTCTGACACCATAGTGAATCTTGCGGTGAAATGGAAGGAAGACATGGTTATCTTCGAGGAGGGGAAGGCGATTGCTGCACCAAGAGAGGTAGCCATACGATTAGGCTTCAACTTGGTGCAATGTAAGACCTTGCACATTAGCTGTGCTCTGAACGATCAATGTTTATGCAGCTGTGGTCAGAGGGAAACACCCTTACATATGCTGTGCCAATGCCTAATGCTGAAAGAATTTTAGTTAGGAGTGGAAAGATGTCTTAAGGATGTCACTGATATACAAGGACCCTTTTCAGCAAAAAAATTACTTGATAGCTGGGACGATGTAGCCATACATCAATATGCCACAATCTTTTGAAGGTCGGATCTTATGGTGGCTAGGAGAAATGTGGGCCAGTGATGGGGCTCCCGGGTCATACCAGACCTAGATAACAGGAAAACTGACATGGACTGGTGCTCCCTACCTGAAAAGCAAGTCTGTAAAAGTTGAGGATGCCTCAAAAAATGGGAACACATCCAGCAACCGTGGACATCACTGTGGGAAGTGCCATGAGGTTACTGGACCCACGGGGCTTGATGCATTCGGGAAGGTGGAGGGTATGGCTCCCACAGCAATGGGATGGCAGTCTATTAGTGTATATATTATGAGACATATGTGCTATTGGTTTGATGCACTAGAGGGTGAAGCTGAGTGTGTTTCTTTGTTGGAAATCTTCAATAAAATGTTGTTAAAAAAATGAAAAAATACCTATTTGCATATGGCTGGGTTCAGTCCAAACTGAGTTGGCATGGTGGGCAAAAGAATGATTCATTGAAATGCCATCCAAAGCGATTGCCAGTGGTAAGATTTATTGCAAGCATTTCTCTTATTACCTTTTGTGTGTTTGATGTACCACCCTAAGTGTTATGTATGTGCACAGACGTGGGTCCCATGCTCACTGTGGCACTGGAACCAGGCTACATCAGACTGATGAACTTCAATTACATCAAAATCGGTCTTGGGTTGCTTGGGTTCCTGTTTGGGGAGGTTCTGGCCTGGGCATTTGGACTCGGCTGTTCCTATTGTAGTAGGATCAAGACTGATTTGCTTATGTCTGGGTTCAAACTGAGGTGGCATGGTGGGCAAAAGAGTGATGGGTACCATTAGGTGTTGTTAGAAATATTGCAAGCATTTTTCCCATCACTATTTGTGTATTTGCTCTCCTCAGAAGCCCATATAGTGGGACTGAATTTCACATACTTGTTTAAATACAATTTCTGCTCGTGATTGTTTGAATATTTGCTTGCTCAATTATGTTTCATGTCCAGTGAGCTTTACAAAATCACCTTTCCAAAACACGATTGGCTGCAGTGGGACACTGGGAGCACATGTGCTAGTGCTACTGTAGTTTGTTCCTTTGTACGAAGGGCCAATTAGAACACTGGAATGTTGAGGGTGCCATTGAAGACAATGGAGTAGCTCCGTTCATATCAATGCTAGTATAAACCTGGAGCTCCAGAATTCCAATGTTTGACTTCCTGTTTCTCCCTTTTTAATTTAGAACATCCTACGCTTAGTGGGTGGAATGTTCTAATAGCCTTATAGCCCTTTTGCCTCAGGCTATAGCAGTTTTTAAAGGGACTCTCCCTCGTTATAGGCCCTCGCCTGCGGTGAAGGTCTATTACTCGAATACAGGGCATTTAACAATTGGGAAAACCCTTGGCAGCTGGCTATAAGGATATATTACACAACTGCACCCTGCAACCAATGACCCTGCTGATGCACTGAAAAAAATATGGAGAGGACATCCTTATATCTGTTTGGAATAGTGATAACTTAATTTCTCACATTTTTAATGCATTCCATGTTTAGAAAATTCCAAACAGGATATTACCATTGATGCAATTTGATGTAGGTAAATTGCAGATTTATGAGAATAAACATAATACAAATATGTCTTACTTGCACAAATATGTTAGAGATAGCTCAGTGGGCTAGTGCAACAGCTTCTGGATCTTGCATGATAGTATGGGGCTACACAAAATGGTCTATGGTTGTTGACTGAGACTTACGTTCTTCCTGATGTAATAAACATGATTACATGTGTAACATAAAGGACCCAAATCACAAAAGAAAATATACATGCGTATATTTACTCCTATTCTATTTTAATTTCCATGCAGTTTCTTACAGTCAGGCTCTATGATTTTTAATGTTTTTTTTAAATTTGCTACTAAAGTTTGACCTTATTGCAATTAATTATCATACAGTAATGAACAATAAATTGGGGAATATGTATGTTTTTGTTATTTCTGTGGAAGTGACTGGGCACATCAGAGAATATAGCTGAAGTAAGCCCAGGCAGCTTTAGTTGTCAAAAATGTTCAGCTTTTCAGATATTTCAAGAGATCACTCTTGACCTCGGATCTGCACATCACTTGTCTACAACCACCTCAGCATTCATCAGCGGCGGCTCTTCTGCTATGGAGGAGGAGCGTCGCCCCCCTGCCCACAGAGAAAAACGAAAAATAAAATGATAATAAAATAGCCCTAATGTCATTTTATTTTTCGTCAGTAGCCGAGTCTTGGGGGCGGGGTCTTACTAGGAATGGTGGAGAAGTGGTGGGCACTGCTGTCAGTGCACATGTCAGTTTGGCTGACCGACCTGCCAAACCGATATGCGCAATGACATCTCTAAAGCGTTGCTGGGTGGAGAACAACAGTAGGCACAGGGGCAAAACCAGCCTGCTCCACCCAATCCCGACTCTGCTCCCATGGGTATTCCCACCATGAGAGCAGCGTATAGATTGGCCATAGGAGAGTCTGGGAGCCTCAGCCGGTGCTCAGAGGAGCAGAAGCACGGCGAGAAGCAGGTACCTTTTTTTGTTTGTTTGTTGAGTTACTGCCACCCCACCATGCTGCCCACCACTTTTCCCTCACACCAGCCACTACTGGCTTTCATCCTTCTGAGGTTGATTAATTGAGTACCATTCCATTGGGCAACAGTAGCACCTGTTAAATATAATACTTAGCTACGACAAATACTGTAGGTACAACGCACTAACTTATAAACAAAAACGATCAGAGCATACAGTTATATGTGACCTTTGCTTGGCGGGGTAGCTTGGACCATGTACTGTAAAGTTTATTGTTTCAATCGATCTCTGTCTCTGTCGAGGCACTCGGCTCTGCATGACTTTCTCTTAAACTTGCACCTTATAATAAAACACAGAGAAAGCTGCATGAAAAGTAGAAACGCTATCTTGAGAAAACACGGTAGAACTTTCATCCCTTTGAAAGGACCAAAGGCATTCATTTGGATTAACAGCGAGGTTCACTCTAGCAATAAATTACCAATGTGAGTAATATCTAAACACCGCGTTGGCAAGGAATTGGATACAGTTAAATAACATGGGTGTGGACTCAGAATCATAGGTATTCTTGGAAACGTTTTTTTTTATGAAGACCTGAAAATCTTCCAAACACAGGCTAGCTGTGCATGGGAGAGATGCTTCAAAATAATGGCAGATAGCAATTACCCCTGTGTGAATGCCATGTTACATCATATATCTTCATATTATAATGATTATTTCCAGTGCTTCAGATGGAGTCATAGTTGGCAAGATTCTTGTTTGGGTGGGAATAGGATATCGGCGTGCCATTCTCTCTAAAAGTAAAAATAATTAACTTAATTAAATGAATGGCAACCAGCAAAGGTCTCTGACGCAAGTCGAGAACCCATCTCCATTCCCCTATACAATATAGCCGCACATGACTAATGTTCAAGGTAATGAAGAAGTAGCATTTTCATTAGTAGGAGGGGCTAGAATAAAGAAAGGAGCCAGTTGATGCAGCAAAAGCAGGAGACACTGAGCGATGTGACACACTGTAGATGCATTTTAACAAGCATTGGCAAAGCCATTAAGTCTGACTTGCAATTTGAAGTCTGAATAAACATTACAAAGACCAATGCCCCGAAAAAGAAAACAAAAATAATTGCTTTCTGAACAGAATGCATTTATGACATACAAACATATAATGGGAAATGATTCAGTATATTTTGAGATATAAAGTAGTCCCTCTTTCACTGAAAATCAAGCACTCAATAGGAGGCAAATAGCCAATAGCAGGAGGTGAGACGGTAATTCTACTCTGGGTGGAGCTAAAGCCAGCTCAATGAATATTTTAAAGAAACTGGTTACATTAGGTTTTGCCCATGCTGAGCTGTAAACACAAACCTAAAAATGAGAGAAGGAAATTTAGGAGCACATATAGCAATCCTTTACATAAGATTACCCTTCCTGAATTATACACAGCCAATAGTACCCATACAGACACATACCTCTCAGATTACTGTCATTTGGAGGGTATGAAACTTCTTAAACTCATCTTCACCCTCCAAACAAGTGCCTCTTATAGTCTTCAATAGGGTCAGTTGCCTTGAAAATATGTATCAACCCTAAAAAGAAATTAGTAATATCCATTGACTTTCATGCGCTGTAAATAACAGGTATTGTTTTTTTAGGTTGAGCCTAGCAGCGTGCATGCGCTGCTCTGCATGGCATGGTGTAGCTCCTCTATGGGTATTGGCCACGCCCCTCGCTTTTCATTGGGTCCTTTGTGTGCTTTGTAAAAATCCCTTCCTTTCTGTGGCTGATTTTCACATTTGTCTCACCTTTCGGTGGGTGGTTCCTGTCCCTGGCGACTGACCCTGGTTCATGTACCATTGCTTTTCTGTCTATTTCTTTACATCTCGCCACACTTCTTTTTTAGTTTCCATGCGAAGGCTCTCCTTTCAGTGGGGTTCAGCCTTTTCTTATCACACCACACCTATCATCCATCCTCCGCTGTTTCCTGTGCTGGCTGCTGCGTCCTCCCGCCCTGCTTCTGAGCGTGCACGGAGACCGAATCCCCCTCCCCCACTTGCTGTTGCGCTCTGTACTCCGAGACTCACATTATTAATTAGCCCCATGGGTGACGCACCCTCTCGTGCTTACCAGGGTCTCTTGGATGTTTCCCATCCAATGTTTTGGTGGGTAGAGTGCTATTGTCGCCGAGTATCTGCACTTCTTTAACTTTAAAACATAAATGCCAACATATGCAAACACAAAAGAGGGGGTGGATCACACTGAGCATTTGAAATGAAGCGTGAACTGAATTTGCCTGTGTCCCTATGACAGATGCCTTCAATGCTGATGGTACACTCTCCCTCACGGAAAAATAAGACTCTCCATCCACACAAGACAAGGAAAGTAAGTCCCCCCAAGTCTGACGTTACCGTCACCTGACACCATTTTACCTAGGGCTCTCTGCACTTGTATTTTACTGCTCTTATGACCATGTCATCACTGAAACCTGACCCGCTCCTCCACCCCTAGCCATCACAGCAAGCAACCGTGCCTCATCTTTGCTCATTGCACCATCAGGATTCAAGCAAGTCGGGCCGACGACGCCTGAAATGGCAGAAACCGGTCCTCGGAAGCTTGTTTCCTTCCCAGTATAAGAATTGGCTTGGTAGTTTGGTTTGCCCTGTTCCCATCATGCACTGGGACAGGAACAGACTAATTTGCATATAGCCAAGTTCTGAGCTGGGATGGTGCAGTGAACTAAAAAACGGTGATGGATCAAGCCCTGATCTTTGGACTGGGTAAGAGTGGTCTGCTTAATTCAGGCACTCTGTTCATCACCACCTCCTTTTCTGAATCATCTTTGCTCCAAGCATGGCTCTGAGGCTGCTCCTGCTTTTCGCATCAGTTTCCCCAGAGATCACAGTGCTGCAGGACGCGGAAAACAGTGATGCGGAAAACATCCATTACAATACAATCATTACAATGCACTACCTTTACAACGCAACTGTTACAACGCGACTGCCTTTACATCGCATGCCATTACAATGCATGCCATTACAACGCATGTCACTACAACGTATGCCATTACAACGCATACCATTACAACACATGCCTTTACAACACATTATAAGGTAAGTAATGAAGATTAATTATTTTTAGGGTGAGTATGTGTTTTGGGGTACATGGGAATAGTAATTTTCACCCCATACACTATCCAACACTTTCCCTACTGTTGCACTCACTGTAATGAGAATAGTAATTTTTACCCCTATACTATCCAACACTTACCCTACTATTGCACTCACTGGAGTGGGAATAGTAATTTTACTGAGTCCCAGAGACTTAAGTTTCTGGCCACAACATTTTCATCAGGTTGTGGTCAGCCAATAGGATCCCACGGTCGACTTTGCGGATCCACCGTAGTTTGGTGTGATTGCTAACGCGAATATTATTATTTACAAAGGGGCTTATTTACAAGCCCCTTGAGCCACTTTTGCGTAATTTTTAACATGGGTAAATTGATGCAAAAGTGGCACAAGGGGCTTGTAAATAAGCCCCCAAATGCTTTAATAAAATGCTTTGTGCAGATTTTATGTTTAAAGTGTGTTAAATGCAAGAAATTGCAGTAAGCAAACATACCTAAATACCATAGGCCTGAAATATAGTTATGAAGCATGTATTTTATTAAACTTGACATTACTAAAGATGCTGTGATTTAACATGAACGCCCATTAATACTGGATTGCTTGTTTTATACTTTAAACAGCTGTTGAGCAAGATGTCTTTCTTCTCTTTGATGCCGACGTTGCCATTTTGGAAGCAGCAGTTTATTGGTTAATGAATGGATTTTTTTGTATTAGATGACTGATAGTGAGGTTCTCACCGCGAAGATGACTGGGAGGATGATTCATGGGAAGTAGATTTGAAAAACAGGAAAAGATGTGCCGCAACAATCAAGGACACATGGTTAAAGTACGATTTTACTCTGGTGAGGTGATGGGTAGAAGAACTAAAATTAGAAGTTTCTGTAAGGAACACTCTTGTTATGGTCAGTTGTATGGTCAGTTGTATTGATGCTTTATTTGGTTTTCTAATTCAACATATAACTTAATATTGATTGATTGATTATGTTAACCTTTAATGACAAAACTTGGAGAATAATACTTTAATAAAGAATGAGAAATTAAAACATTTCAAATTAAAACTTTTTATCTCAACTTAACTCTCTTTACTGACTGAACTAAATGTGATGAAGATTGTTAATGATTCATAATAATTTCAGCTCGTTATGTCTTCCAAAATCAAAGATCCATCGACTTATTACAAGCACCCGGTTTCAAGATTAATAGAGTAAGTGACATGGGAACCCCGTGCTCCAGACGTTGGTAGCAGGGTAAAGTTCATTTCACGAGACAGGGATTGAAATAATTAGCTTTGGGTTAGGAATGCCCATTCCCTTAAACCTATCGACCAAACTTAAAGATTAATGGAGTTACCGTTTCAAAGGCGGTTGCAGTGATGAAAATGTGGGTATTAATAAGGTAATGCTTCTCTGTTGCCTTTGTTGAGTTTTTGTCACATTTAGGCCTAGGTGGTGAACTCTGCTCCATTTGCAGAGTTCGCACTCCGCTCTCCATCGAGCTTGCCCAGTACTGAAAAACTCTGCTCCGCGCAGCTGAGTGGAGTTCTGTCCTCACTCGTGCTCGCCAACGATAAGTTGGTGAGCGCTAGTGAGGAAAATCCAATGTGAGACCGCTTCCCAGCAAGATTTCTCAACCTGGCTGGTCTCGGGTAGTTGTGTCCGCTCATGTTGAGAAACCTTCAGTTCGAGTTGAGTAAACTGACGCTTGAGTTAAACTTCTACTCGAGCGACAGAAAGAAGCAGCGCCCTCTTGCGCAGTGCGTGATGCAAATTGCACTGATTTTACAGTGCAGGACAAACACCCGGCGCTAAAATCAGTGTGAATGACACAAGGTAATGCACTCCGCCAGTCACGGAACTCTGCATAAGTTGGCAGAGTTTTTTTACCACTTCATAGAGTTCTGCGGAATCACGCAAACTCCGCCCAGTCCTAGTGATATTGTTGTGCTTTAGAATAAGTGATGTGTAAGCGCTAAATCTTCAGCAGTTGAAGTGGTTATCAGACTCAAGCGCAGGGTTTCGGGGTGAATAAAATAAGTGACTGGGGAACCTCATGCTCAAGCATGCTCAACCAATCAGAAAGCGCTAGGATCTGTGGCTCGACCATGATAGATATACAGAAAATGTGCACCTTTATTTCTCAAAAATTACTGAATGGATACACCATATCATGAAAAGCAAACTTTCTGGCCCATGATCTATATTGCTGGCAAATTTGGTTCAATTATCCTATATGCATTTCTGTAGGGAAAATGCGTTTTTGGACCCCCCCATTTTTCTCAGCCCCCACTTGACTGATCACCCCACTACTTTCCCGTTCACTGGTTTTTTTTTGGAAAGCTTCATGAAGATTCGCCAAACAGCATCAAAGTTATAAGCAAAACAAAAAATGCATCTCCTATGGAAACATGGCCCTAACTATAATTGGCCATTGGTGACCGATATATATATATAAATATTCACTGAAAATACAAAGGTTCAAGTAATGTTGTAGTTAGATGATAAAAAGATCTGTTTTTGCTGAAAATGAAACCTTAGACATTTACTGAAAAAAAGGTTAAAGTAACTTTATAGTTAGGGGAATGTGTCAGTGACAACATTAACATTTTGAACTAAAAACACACACACATTCACCAGTTATAATTAGCAGAGCTAGCTGTAACTTGCACCCCTGCCATGCATTGCCTATGCCCTCAAATTTCACATCACTCTTGACAGTTTTGATTACATAATTCATGACATCACTGATGACATCTCAAACTACATAATTGGTGACATCACTGGTTTTCTTGCCCATCCTTTTTTTAAAGTTTAGCAGCCCCAGGGGATGGGGTCCCCACATTGTGCTTTTTGTGATTTGGTGCAAAGTCTTTAAGTAGTTGTTAAGAAATTAAGGTTCAAATATAATTTTATATCTGGACCATTGGGTCCATGAGAGGCTCAAGAGAGTCTTGCGGGAGCGGTACTTTAAAAATAAATTGTACATATTGGCCCAGGGAGCTTTTATTCCCTTGGGCCAACTCGTTCTCAGTGGAGTCAAACTCCAGTGGGAGCAAGTACACCGATTGGCTGCCAGCAACATCAGAAAAATGTTGCTGGTCACCATTACAGACATCAAAGACTTAGTCCCCTTTCTTAAAGTAAAATAAATCTGTATATATAAGGGGCAGGGTAATGATATACTGCCCCCGAGGCCCATGGAGGGACCAAGACGGACTCCTCCAGGGCCAGAATTAAAAAGAAATCAGCAATTTTTACAGTAATCCCACGGTACTCCAAATGGATCAGAAAAAACAAAACAAAATGGCATGTATCACTAATTTATGGGGAGGGGGAGCACTTCCCCCCTCCTTGAGCCACTGTAAACCACAAGAAGCCCACCGGTGGGGTCGCATTACATAAGAGGGGGCACGGAGCCGCCTCCCCAGGCCGCTTTTAGGCCCTGGGATGCCATCCCCAAGACCAAAACTAATAAATAAGGAGAGGGGGCCATGCAACCCCCTTCCCGAGAAATTAAATTGCCCGGGGAGTTCATTCCCGGGGCCAAAATGCAAAATGGGGTTGTGGGGCTTCGTGGGCCCGATCCTTGACCCTCTAAATGCCCTGGGTACCACATTCCCCGGGGCTGCTAAACAATTTAAAAGGGAGGGGAGGCTGGCTCACATGCTGTGTCCTCGGGAGGCCCTCCGCGGACACAGCAATTTCATGAGAGATGTAATATGTGAGGTCATAAGCAGTGCATGGAGGGTGTAAGTTATAGCTAGCAAAATGTTAATGCTGTCACTGACATATTCACCTAACTATAACGTTACTTTAACCTTTGTTTATCCAGTGGAAAAAATATATATATATACACATTCACTTAAAAAAATCAAAGGTTATAGGGTCGTTATAGTTTACAAAGCGAATTAAAAAAACTTTCAAATTCACTAAAAAAAACAAAGGTTGCAGTGACATTATAGTTAGGCTCAGATTTCACTCATAAAAAACAGTTATATTTAGCTGACCTAACTTTAACTTACGCCCCAGCAATGCACTCACATATTGCATCACTCATGACATTGTCATTTACATCGCTGATGACATCTCAAATGACATCACTGATGATATCAATAATGATACCATCCAGTGAGTGTAAGCATTGTGTAAGAGTTTGTGATTGTTAAACATATATACTAAGTAAGGTACTACAAAAGTTAAAGTAGTGTACTAGGTATACTACTAATGGGTGATAATACTTTAAATATATATCATGTGAGTGGCTGTGTGACTGTATGTATCCTTGCACGCATGAGTTTATGAGTTGCTGTATTGGTGTATAAGTTGGTGCTTGAGTAGCTGTGTGGTTGATTGAGATGCTGTGTGAGTGGCTTTACTGGTGAGTGACTGGGCGTGTAGTGACTGTATGGGTGAGTGAGTGGGTGTCTGAAACGCTGTATGAGTGAGTGACAGGGTGTGTAAGTATGGGTGAGTGAGTGGCTGTTTGAGTGTGTGTTTCATTAAGTGAGTTCATAAGTGAGTGACTGCATTGGAGAGTGAGTGTGTATTAATGGCTGGATGGGTGAGTACAGGGTGGGTGAGTGCTTGTATGGATGTGTGAATAGGTATGTAAGTGGGTGTGAGTGTGTGTGTGAGGGCTTGTATGGGCGAATGAGTGGCTGTGTTGAGAGGTTTATTGGGTGAATGAGTAGGTGTGTGAGTGACTTTGTTGTATGGGGTGTGAGTGGTTCTGTGGATGATGTCATGAGTGATGTCACTGACCATAATATGAGTGATGTAATATGAGAGGTCATAAGCAGTATATGGCAGGGGCGTAAGTTATAGTTAGCTCAGGTAACTCTAACTGCCGAATTTCACTGGTTTTGTACAAGTAAAAAATCTGAGCTTAACTATAACGTCCCTGTAACTTTTGTTTCTTTTTCAGTAAATTTAAAGATTTTTTAATTCTATTTGCTAACTATTTATTTATTTATAAAGTTTTGTATATCGCGAACATGACCCAGAATTGGTATCAGAACGCTTCCCACTTTGGAAAGGTAGGAAATCATAAAAGGAAAAAACAGCGTCAATTAAGTATGCAAGCAAGAAAAATGACAGAGTGGGTATCAAAGAAAAACACATTTAGCTAGTACAATAGAGTACTGGGAGAAGAACAAACAATAGTTATATGAGTATAGCAGATGAGTCTAGGCTTCACAAGTTATTAGTCCAATATAGTAAGTAATCAGGGGGTTGCAAATAAAACAGGCAAGCCATTTAAGGCAATAAATTGGTCACACACATTATTTTTATTTCCTGTTTTAAAGAAGCCGTGGAGGATATTCTGCAGACTTCCGATGGGAGAGAGTTCCAGATCTTGGGGTAGAGCCTGAGAAAGCTCTGTGACTCATTCTATTTTTGCGAAAAATCTGTGGTTTCAAGATGAAAGAGTTTGCACTTCTTGATGGTCTACCCCCTCCAGATAGTTCTAACTTTTGAGCCAGGTAACCGGGGGGTTTGAAATGGAGGACTTTGTGAGTCATGCAGGCAATCTTTAGCTGTATTCTTGCTTCGTAGGGCAACCAATTTAGGGATTTAGTATTTTAGAGCTGGGGATATGTGAGCATTTCTTTTTGTACCCGTAATCAATCTGGCAGCGGCATTCAATGAAGCCCTTAGAGGGGCCAAGGTATATTTGGGGAGGCCACAGAGTGTAGCACTGCCATAGTCTAGCCGCGGCAAAACAAGCGCTTGAATGACCTGCTTGAAGTCATTTTGTGGAAGGAATGGTTTGAGATTCCTAAGTATCCTCATCTGGTGATGAGCACCCTTGCACATCTTAGTGATATGATTCTTTATGTCCGAGTGCCTGTCGAGGGTGATTCCAAGAGATTTAGCTGAATCAATAATGTAAGAAGAGCAGTTGGAGCTCTGTGGTGTTTTATCCAGCGCTCTATCTTGGGAGTGTGATTAGGAGGAGATATGGGAAGGAATTCCATTTTGCAGGTGTTTTGCAGGAGGTGGTTCTCAGTGAGCCCGTTTTGGGTATTCGCCAGGGTAGGGTCGAGGGAAGTGAAGTCTTCAGGGGAGGTGACTTTCAGGTAAAGTTGCGTGTCATCCACATACATATAAACAAGAATGTTAGTGGAGTTTAGTGCATTAGCTAATGGTTCCAAGAATATGTGGAAGAATATGAGAGATAAGACAGACCCTTGTGGGACCTCCATGGAGACTGTGGAGGGCTGGGATAGAGATTGATTCACCTTCACTCCTTGGGATCTGCTGTGAAGGAAGGAGGAAAACCTTTGCAATACCAGTCCGGAAAGGCCCATCCTGTGCTCAAGAATGGATAAGAGGCTGTCGTGATTAACAGTGTCAAACGCAGAAGAAAGGTCAAGGAGGATAGGAGGCAAGATTTGTTTTGGTCTAGAATTTTTAAATATATATATATATATATCCCCTATATATTGTGGAGGTTGTCATCAGTGATGTCATTTGAGATGTCATCAGTGATTTCATTGACCATGTCATGAGTTATGTAACATGTGAGGTCATAAGCAGTGCAATGAGGGGGTGAGTTATAGGTAGCTCAGCTAACTATAACTGCTGAATTTCACTGGTTTTGTATGAGTGAAACCTGAGCCTAACTAAAACGTCCCTGTAACCTTTGTTTTTTCAGTGAATATGTATACATATTTTACCTACTGGTGGTCGCCAGTAGGTATTTACAGTTCGGATCTAGTTTCCATAGGAAGAAAGTTTTTTCATTTGCCAATAACTTTGGCGTTGTTTGAAAAATCTTAACAACATTTTTAAAACTCATATGACACTCATTTCAGCTGCTGTCTTGAAAGTTTTGGGGTGATCCGTCCTGCGGGGTCCAAGCACCAGGGGATACTAAAATGTGCTTTTTCGTATGTTAATCCCCATAGGACCTTTAGACACGACTACAACCTGAACTGCTGAACGAAATTACAGCATATTTGTAAGGAAGGTAGACGTTGGTCAAAGGAAGTGCCTTTTTTGTGATTTGTTGTAAATCTCTTCAGTAGTTGCATAGAAATTTAAAGAAATTTCCAGTTGTATGTATAGGTACGCGGTTGGCACCCATCTTGTGATTTGGTTGAACCGAGTCACAGAAAAAAGATTTAAAAAAATTAAAGGAGGGAGGGGGGGTTCTACGGAGATCACCAGGGCCAAAAAATCATTAAAAAAAATTTGGGGGTGGGATTCGTGGTGGATCTGCGACTCCCCCTGAATTTTTTTTTTTTAAACGAAGCATGGTTTACTGTACTCATTGCAGGGAGTGCGAGTTATAGTGCTGAATTTCACTGGTTTTGTATGAGTGAAACTTGAGCCTTACTATAATGTCCCTGTAACCTTTGTTTTTTTCATTGAATATATATCTAGTTAAGATTCCTAGACACAGGAAGATTGCTTGCTAATAACTTTGCCACTGTTTGATGAACCTTCACTTAGTTTTGCAGACCTATTCCTTTTTCTGCTTTGGCTGATTATGCAAAGTTTCATGGCGATTAGTTAAGAGGGTGCAAAGAAAAAAGGGGGCTCCCAAAACATGTTTTCCACCAAGGCATTTTCCATATAGTTTTTACACAGACGTAGCGTCAAAACGGCTAAACAGATTTTCAGGAAATTTGACAAAAATATAGGTTATGGTTAGGAAAGGATCCTTTTTGGTATTTCACGAAAATCCATTGAGCTTTTAGCAATAAAGGACTGAAACTTAGTGATATATTGCGCCACAGTATACTGTGGGACATAGCTAAGACAAAAATGACAAAACACTATATTATTGGCTAATGAAAACCTTTCCATAATAAAAAGGCAGCCATATTGTTTAGACAACACTTTGGCGTTATTGTCAGTTTCTATGTGAGATATAGCTTTTAAGTATATTTTTCAGCTATAGTAAGACATGAGGGAGTTTAGAATAGTGTGTAGAAGCAGGTAAAACTATTTATCTTGCTTTATACATTTGTAAAACATTTTTTGAAGTATTCTAAGTGCTCTGTCACGATATCTACAGACACATGCACTCTTTAAGAGTGCATGCCAAAAACTAGAAAAAACAGAGTAGATGCAGGAGTCTGCGGCCAGTGGATGGACACTGGCCACAGGTAGCTGCACTTGCGCCATGGTCCATGGCAGGGACCAAGACTCGAAGCCCAGGAGAAAGCCTGATTCAAAGAGGAAGAGGCGCTGACCAATAGGAAGTAAGAAAACGTGTGTGAAGTGGGAGCTAACCAATGCTAAACCAAGGTAAGTAATGAGCATGCTCCAAGCCCCTTTTAATATTTTGTTATCTTTACAAGAGATTTCGTAAGCACAGCACAAGCGCTGTGCATTTAAACCTAAAAATGAGGAGTTATCACGCATAGAGAAGCATTTTCTTGTATCTGTCAATGATATTAGAAATTAGTGTTTTGTTAGGGATAATATACTAATATTTAAAATGTGTTTATGCAACAATGTGCATTATTATAAATCACATTATAAATGCAAAGCACATTGTAAGGGAATAAAAAATCAGCATTCTAAAATGTGCTTTTGTTTTGTAGTACTTTGACACTTAAGAGGAAGTCCACTGGAAATATGAGATTTTTCGGCATTTTTCACATCACTATAGTTTTTCTGCATTTGCCACATAATCCATCATCTGCTGCATAATCTGCAGATTTAACAAAAAATATTTAGTGTTTCTAGCTCAAATGGTTCAAAGGTGACTAAAAACGAAGAGGAATGTGTTCACAGCGCAGTGGAAGGCCCTTAGCAAAGGTTGCCTATTGCTATATTTGGCTGTTAAACTGGTACTAATGATGTGCAACCTAGGCCCAGACAGTGTTAACAGGAGTAAAAATTACAAAATAATGAAGTAATACTATCATAAAATGTGCCGCATTATGTCTTATAATTTGCTCTTTCTTGAAGCATAATTTACTCACCCCTGCCACATAATTTTACCCTTCCCTGTTGCATAATTCCAGTGGCTCTGTTTAAGAGTAGTAACTATGTAATACAGTCGAATGTTGTCATCCAGGGGTTCTAGTGACATCATAAACCATGCGGCCGAAGGACCAGAACCCAGAGATTGCCATATAGGGCCAGCTTACACATGCTATTTATTATTTAGCTTTTAAATTACATGTTTGCTTTAGGGGATTCAGCTTTAATAGGTTGTTTTCTTCAGAGTGCAGTTAATTACGCAGTGATTGGAATTACAATGTTTAAAGTCTATATACCTTTCAGGAATGGTGTGTTGAAAAACAATGTTTAATATTGAAGGCCTGAGTATTTATGCAATTCTTTGGCTGCTGCAAATGCTGCATAATCATGGATATACAGCAACTGAAACTGTATTCCACACAAAAAATGCCTTAAGCTCAGATGGATTTAAAATACTTTCAGAGAATGTGCTGCATAATTAGAATGTGTTCCCAGATAATCTTGCTGTATAATACTAAATTAAGTGGAGATATAGAAGTGCAGAGACTCGAAATTGAGAGTACCAGTTTGCTCCTGAGAAGTCTCCCATTAAATGTATTAAAGTGCATGTACTGTCCCTTCCAAATTAAAGTAGTGCAAGTACTCAGTACTGGACAGTACCAGCCCATCAAAAGCACTGACCTAGTAACCCCAACAGTGATAAAGCTCTGGTTTGTTTGGGCTGTCTTTTGTTGATGAAATCTGTATTTTGCAGGGAATGATAATATATTTGGAACTATACAACTCGCCCTACATTCTGTACCTGCACTACAAATAACTGCGAGGAAATGTGTCCCTTTATTTATCATGTTGAAACAGTCAATTTAGCCACATTTTTTACATTTCCAAAAATGTACTTTGTACAAGTGTTTCCCCGAAAACTAAATTACAAGTCAGATTATCTCTGAAAAGGAAAAAATAAACACAGACAGGCCTCGGGGCCCAAACCACTTGGCCGCAGATGAGCGAACACATATTTTAGATTCTTCATAAACAAAGAGGAAAAGGTCTCAAAAGGTATAACGAGGAGGCTGTCCACCTTCGCATTCTTGCCCTGCCGCTCACATATCACAGAAGTTTACTTCTCGGGGCAAGGCTGAATGCCGGGCTGTTCCATTTCTGGGGTGTTTTCTTTATTCGTTTCGCCTTATTCT
Source organism: Lissotriton helveticus (assembly GCF_964261635.1). Classification (NCBI taxonomy): domain Eukaryota; kingdom Metazoa; phylum Chordata; class Amphibia; order Caudata; family Salamandridae; genus Lissotriton; species Lissotriton helveticus. The sequence continues at coordinate 867,155,822 of NC_136068.1, read as the reverse complement.
TTTCTCGACTGTAAAACACACATTGTGTCTGAAAAAAATAGCTAAATGGATTACAATTTGCTTTAGCATTCCCTAGCCTGAAATATCAGCCAGAACGAGCTTCAAGCTGTGAAGCGCACGTGGCGCTGCCCTCTGTCCAAACAGGAACAAGTCCGAATGAACTTGCCTTGTCACCCAGGCCGAGTTAATCAAGCGCCGCCATTGTTGAGCACTAATCCTTGTGCGCGAGGGGCAGCAGGTCGATTCGAAGAATCCAGAATTGCGAACTATGCATATCAAGCATGCACAGGGCCTGCGTGGTTAGTGACCAACATGGTGCTGGTGGTGTTTGCAGCTCTAAGGCAGTGCCCATTGATAGCATCATTCTGGAATCTGGACATAGTAGGGATGTAGAGGCAAATTCGCAAGCAGGGGAGAGCATGTTCCATGCTTTAGGGGGGACCCAGGGAGAGCCAGGCGCGAGCCGGTCTCTTCCTGGGTATGTTCGCGCGAGAATCAGTAATCAGGTGGGACTGATTAGCGGAAGGGATATAAGGGAGACAGGCTGGCGGTTGGGAACTGCGTGGCGGGAGGCTAGAAGGGAGGTTTGTTTTGCGGCGCGCGTTTTGGTGTACCTTGTTTACACGGGTCATATGGAGGAAGCGGCGGAGGTCAGGAGGGCCGTGCAGATACTCTGCGAGGCCGGGCGCGAAGACCTGCTGCGGCCGGGTGTCCCGGCGGAGGCGTGGGTAGGAATGGTCCGCCCCCCTCGCAAAGCTTCGGAGGGAGTTTCCAGGGCTGTGGAGGCGTGTTTGGCACTGGGTCCGGAGGAGGAGGAAGACGGCGAGGCGGCCATGCCAGCGGACGGGCCCATGCTCGTTTTGCCCGCCGCAGCTGTGGAGCCCCCGCCGGGTGACCCGGGCGCCCTCCAGCAGGTATGTGCTTTACCATTTTTTAGCGCTGGTTCACGTGGGGCGCCCGGGGGGAGGCGGGGGCGTTCTGTGGGCCCGCAGGCTACGAGTTCAGGCGGTCTGGTCCCGGGGAAGTCGGGGAAGCCGCAGGCGGGCCCTAAGCCCAAGCGGGGGCGGAGCCTGGATTACCACGGGCACTCGCTGTCCCCCCCTCCTGCTGTGCTGCCTGTGGATTCTTTACCTGCAGCGCCCGCTTTGCCAGACACGGTTTCTCCATATCTGTGGCTGAATGGCCAATGCTTCATGCTCTCCCCTGCCACGCCGGGGCCTGGTCCTGCCCCCCCCCTGCTCTTGGCCCCCCACCTGCCGGTGGCGCTGCCGCCGGGTCACGCACTGCCGCGCTGCCGGCTCACCCTCCCCCTGCGACTCCCTCCCCTGCCCCTGCCGTGGTTTCAGTGGGCACTGCACACAGTTTGCTGCCTCCCCCGGTCACTACGTCTGCGGCCACCGGAGTACTTGGCCTCCGGTCTGTCACCCCCACGTCCTTGGAGCCTGGTGGGAGGGGTTGGTCGCACAAGGGGGCGCCCGCGTATCCCGGGCAGGCCCTATTCCCGGTACCTAGGGGTCGGCCGGGTGGCCTCCAGGGTGGTCCTCCGCCTGGGTCAGGTGGTGCTTCTGGTCTGGCGTCGGTGGGTTGTTCTTTGGGGGGTGCTTGCGGTTCAGCTGTCGGGGAGCATGTGGTTGCGAACTCTTCATCTGGCTCGAGCGGCCACAGTTTTCAATCTGCGCCTTCGGCTGGGCGGCTGTTGGCTGTTTCTGCGGCCCCGGGAACTGTCCACACGGCTGTTTCCAGTGGTGGGCTTACAGGGGGGCTGTCTGGAGCGGATGGCCCTTCTACAGCTTTCGGTGCACACAGCTTTCAGAATATTGACTGGCAGTTTTATGATGGGGGTATTGGTGATGGGGCTATGCCCAGTGGCAGTGATCAAGTTGCATTTTCTGATGAAGCTTTCTGTGGGAGTTTTCATGATGATGATTTGGAAGAAGGGGAATTGAGAGACAAGACCGTTGGGCTTTTGGCAGCACGGGCCCTAGGGGGTGGTTTGGGACAACCCACTGTTTCTCGTGTTTTGCAGGAGTCTCGAGCGGACCATGCAGCTGTACGAGGGGCAGTGCGGTCTGGATCTTCTCAAAAGGATCGTGGGGCTGTTCAGCCACAGTCGGAGCAGTTGCCCAGAGGTAAGGATGGGTGGTGGTCTGTGTGGCAACCTAGGGAGAGTCTCCCTGTTAAGAGTACTAGATCTATTGGTACAGGCGATGGGGTTGTGGTTGAGCGAGTCGCTCTGGCACCGAGGCTTGAGCGGCCGGTGATTTCACATGTTTCTACTGTGCAAGTTGCACCGGATGTTTCTACAGTGGGGTCTGGTGGGGCAAATGCCTCACGGGTCACGGAGGATAGTATCCTACCGAAGAAATTGCCGTACTCTGGGGTGGGGATGCCGTTGGGGTCCCATTTGTCTGACAAAACAAAGAATCTCATATGGTCTGGTGCTTTTGTGGATGTTTTTCGGCTTTTACATAGGGATGTCCAAGCTAAAGAAGGGTCAAAGGAGGAGGAACTAGAATTGGCTCGGAGGCCTCGTGTTCCGAAGTCGATAGAAAATTGGACTTCGGCCTTTCTTATTTATGCCAGCGTTTATTGCCAACGTCATCCAGAGAAGGCAATAGACATGTTTAAATATGTAGATGTCATTCGCAAGGCTCACAGTTCCTTTGGGGGCTTTGCCTGGTTGTCATATGATGACGAATTCAGGGCGCGCATGAGCGCTTTTCCTGAGCGTTCATGGGGTGCGGTTGATTCTGAATTATGGCTGCAATGGATGGCGTCGGCGAATCCGCCTGCTACGACCCACACGGCTAGCGGGCAGCCGGTGTACTATCGGCCCTTTTCAGCTCGCCCCGCTCAGTCTGGGGCGGGGGTTTGGGGCAGAGGTCAATCATCCGCATCTGGCACCTGCTGGCATTTTAACAGGGGTTCCTGTAACAGACCAGCTTGCAGGTATAAGCATGAGTGTTCGCAGTGTGGAGGGAAGCATGCGCTCACCCAGTGTTTTCCCGGCCAGCGCTTTGGTGATCAAGGACGGGGTTCAGGGGGTAGAGGACAGCCGCAACAAGCTGTTTACAAGGGCTCCTACTCCTATTAGGCAAGATGTTCTTGATCTCTGGCTGGTGGAATATCCTGATTTTGAGGCTGCTAAGATTTTGTCTTGGGGTTTCAAAATTGGGTTTCGGATTGGGTATCAAGGACCCCGGGTGGGCAGGTGGTCGGACAATTTGAAATCTGTAAAGGAGAGTCCCCATGTTGTGCGAAAAAAGCTGGATGCTGAGCTTGCAGCGGGTCGGATTGCTGGTCCTTTTTTGACTTGTCCTTTGCCTGACTTGATTGTGTCGCCTCTGGGTGTGGTACCCAAGAAGGCGGCAGGGGAGTTTCGCCTTATCCATCACCTGTCATGGCCCGAGGGTGCATCCATTAACGACTTTATTGATCCAGCTGACTCAACTGTCAATTATGCTTCGGTGGACGATGCCTTACGGCTCGTGCGCACGGCTGGGGTCGGGGCTTTGCTGGCGAAGAGCGACATTCAGTCGGCTTTCCGGCTACTGCCCATCCATCCTTGGGATTTCAGTTTGTTAGGAATGCAGTTTGATGGTAGTTTCTACGTGGATAGGGTGTTGCCCATGGGCTGTTCAGTGTCATGCTCCCTATTTGAGGCATTCAGCACATTTCTGCAGTGGCGCTTCACTTTTGTTAGCGGCCATGTCTTGGTCTGTCATTACCTGGATGATTTTCTTTTCATTGGGGAGGGTCACTCTGGGCAGTGTCAATCGGCTCTGACCATCTTTCAGGCTCTGGCGGAGGAGTTGGGTGTTCCATTGGCGCCGGATAAGACAGAAGGTCCCTGTACTTCCCTGACTTTCTTGGGGATTGAAATTGACACCGTGTCTATGGTGGCGAGATTACCTGAGGCCAAAGTGAAGGAAATGTCAGCATTCATACATCTGGTGTTGGGGGAGCGGAAAGTGTTTTTGAGGACCGTCCAGAAGCTTTTGGGGTATCTCAATTTTGCTTGCCGGGTTGTTCGGGCGGGCAGGACGTTCTGTAGGCGTCTGGGTCTTTCCATGTCCGGCGCAAGCCTTCCCCATCATCGGGTGCGCATCACCACCGCTGTGCGTGCCGATTTGACGGTCTGGCTTAGATTCCTGCAGGAGTTCAATGGTGTGTCCTTGTTTTTTGCGGATGAGGACATGGTGTGGCAAGTACAGTTGTTCACGGATGCGTCGGGAGCTCACGGCTTCGGCGTATTTTGGGAAGGTCGATGGTGCGCGGCCGGCTGGCCGGCGCACTGGAAGGACCGGGGTCGCAGCATAGCGTTTCTAGAGCTCTTCCCGCTGCTGGTTGCCTTGTATCTCTGGGGGGAGGAGTTTCAGAATCGCTCCGTTTTGTTCCATGTGGACAATTTGGCAGTTGTTCACCTTGTCAATCACCAGAAGGCTCGTGACTTGAGGGTTTTGCGGCTCCTGCGCGCATTCATGCTGCGGTGTCTGCAATTAAATATTGTCTTTAAAGCACGGCATGTCCCTGGTACTTCTAATTGCATCGCTGACTCTTTGTCTCGCTTTCAGTGGTCCGAATTCCGCAAATTGGCTCCCGGGGCGGACCTGGAACCCACGGCGATCCCACAGTACGTATGGGACCTGGGGGATTGAGGGTGCACCAATTGGTTGAACAATCAGTGGCTGACTCCACAAGGCGGGGTTATGTGAAGGCCTGGCATGAGTTTCTGCAGTTTGGTAAGGATTTGGCGGGGCTATTCCGGGCTGGGTTGTCAGATGAACAGCGCATCTTACAATTTGTTTTACATTTGGCGGACAAGGGGCTATCGCCCACAACCATTTCTGGCAAGTTGGCTGGTGTTTCTTTTTACGGGCAGCTTTGGTGGGGGAGGGACCCGGTTGGGGGGGTGTTGGTTCGGAAAGTGTTGAAAGGTTTGGCCAGGTTTCGGGCTGGGGGTCAACAGCTCCGGCAGCCGGTGACGTTTGAGTTGCTCCAGTTGCTGCTACCGGCATTGGAGGTGTGTTGCCATGATGATTTTGAGTGTGCCAAATTTCGTTTGTGTTTTGTTTGGTTGTTCTTTGGGGCATTTCGGGCATCTGAGTTGCTGGGGTTGAGGGGTAGGGTAGGTATGACCAGCGGTGAGGTGGTGTTGGAAAGTGACCGAGTGCGGCTGTGGCTGCGGTTGTCCAAAACCGACCAGATGGGGAGGGGTAAGTGGGTATTTCTTGGTAGGAGTGGCGTCGTTGCATGTTGCCCGGTTGGTGAATGGGAAGGGTTTGTGGCCTCCAAACATTTTCTACAGGGGCCCATTTTCTGTCACGCTGATGGTAGTCCCATAGTGGCATCTCAATTGTTGGCTGTTTTACGCAAGGTGTTGTTGCGCCTGGGGAGGGATCCTGTTCAGTTTGGTACACACTCCTTCAGAATTGGTGCGGCGACTGAGGCCGCTAGGTTGGGGTGGGACTGGTCACAAATTCGTCGCATTGGCCGTTGGCGTTCCAAGTGCTGTGAAAAGTATGTGAGAAAATAGTACATTTTTGCATGTCTAACATTTCTTTTTCTCCTAGGTCCTTGGCCATCAGTCGTCAGATCCAAACGGAGGGTGTGGATACTAGGGCACTCTTTTGTTAAACGGGCGGCTTTGGCCGCTGCCAGTCAGCTTTGTGGGAGATCACTTGGACTAAACAGCATGACACACGAAGTCTCCTGGCATGGAACGGGGGGCATGCGTTGGGGTGGGCTTTTTCCCGCCTTGGCTGCTTTGGTTTCGCAGTGTTTGGGGGGCCCTCCGGATCTACTGGTACTGCATTTGGGCGAGAATGATTTAGTCTCTCTCTCTGGTTTGACTTTGTTAAAATTGATGAAGCAAGACCTGGAAATCATCAAATCCACATGGGTGAGCACCATGCTGATATGGACTGAGTTTGTGCCTCGTCTGCAATGGCGTGGGGCGAGGAGCCATTCCGCACTGGACAAGGCTAGAAGGAAAGTTAATCGCACAATGCGACTGTTTTGTCACCATTTGGGTATCTACTGTTTGGATCATTACCATTTAAAAGTCTCTGAACAGCATCTATTTTGTGAGGACGGTGTGCATCTCTCTGCGTTAGGCATCTCTTTTTACCTTTTGGAACTCAGGGAGTTGATCAGTAAAGTTCTTCAGGTGCAGTTGTGGTGTGCTCCTTCCTTTCCAACTTTAGGTGGGGCAGGAAAACGCTAAAGGTTTTCCTGGGTGGCGGGTTTTTGCTAGTGGGGGTGGGCAGCCTGGAGCGGGTTGGCCATCCTGAAGGGTAGCTAGTTGGGTAGGTCTAGGGGTAGTAGGCAGGAGTTTGTTCGGGGTTTTGGGATTTAGGTTTCGTAGGCTCACTGTAGAGTTGCGTTATGTAAATAAATAAATAAATAATGAATGTGTTATGAAATTTATGATGCACCTGTCCTAAAATAAAGTGGCCTTTCTTGCTCCTAAAGAGGTGTGGACAATGATTTCTTGCGCGAGGGGGGACCCAGGGAGAGCCAGGCGCGAGCCGGTCTCTTCCTGGGTATGTTCGCGCGAGAATCAGTAATCAGGTGGGACTGATTAGCGGAAGGGATATAAGGGAGACAGGCTGGCGGTTGGGAACTGCGTGGCGGGAGGCTAGAAGGGAGGTTTGTTTTGCCCCACCCACCCTCCCTCTTTTTTATTTATTTTGTGGGTTTCTTTCTTTTGCGGTGCTCTAAGCGCTGCTTCGTTTCTGTAGGTTTGCCACTGTTAGGATGGGTGCCTTTGTTCTTTTTGGAGGCGGGTTTTTGCTAGTGGGGGTGGGCAGCCTGGAGCGGGTTGGCCATCCTGAAGGGTAGCTAGTTGGGTAGGTCTAGGGGTAGTAGGCAGGAGTTTGTTCGGGGTTTTGGGATTTAGGTTTCGTAGGCTCACTGTAGAGTTGCGTTATGTAAATAAATAAATAAATAATGAATGTGTTATGAAATTTATGATGCACCTGTCCTAAAATAAAGTGGCCTTTCTTGCTCCTAAAGAGGTGTGGACAATGATTTCTTGCGCGATATCTGTGTATAACTTTGATGTTGTTAAGTACGGACTCTAACTTGAATCTGTGAGATCAATCTGGTTGGCCAAGGGTTGCCCTGGTTTTCCGTGCACTCTGAATCCAAAAAGCTGCATTGGGAACCCACACGCCCTCCACTTCTGTAGTTATGTGAGGGGTTCTCCAGGGCTCTGCACCGTTGCCTTACCTTTTCATCCTCTATGACTATGTTAAGGCTCTCCTCTGCTGATGACACTCAACTTCTATTGGGCCATTGTTCTGTGATCTCCGCTCTAGTCGGGACTTGAGCTGATTCCTCTAATGCAAGAAATATGGGCATCTTTCATGTTCCGATCATGCAGAATCAGGCGCCCAGAATAATGATCTCAACACTTCGATTCTGGAGGGACTCCAGTATTCAGTAGCAGGCTCACTTGCTACCAACCCATCCTCGAATTCTCTTTAAAACCTTTTGCATAGTCACTGGCTCTAAAACTAAATGCTAGGAATAGTACCATGCTGCAGACAGCTACATTTAAAAACAATATCTTACTCCATGTCCAAAGCACCTGTTTTCTGAAGTGCAATAATATTGTATCAACATAATGTTAGGACACACATTTAGGTGTAGGAACTCACAAGTAATATTCTTTTTGTCAGCCATTACAGTCAATGTATGAGCCTCTCTAATGTCTTTGCAAACAAGATAATACAAATACAGTCCTACAATTCTGTTGTTGCTAATTAACAAGACACAACACAATCAAAATAGGTCAACCTTGTAGGAAACCTTATTGATCCTACGCCTGCTACTCACTACAAACTGTAAACAGGTGGCTGCATAGACCGCGAACAGGAAGACACAACCATTGCAATGGAAAGACAAGGAAAAATGAAAATGTCAAGTACGTGTGGACACGTGAGAGTGGGCCCTGGGGTAAGGAGACACCCTCGACCCTGCGTGAATGAAAATTGGATCGTCCGTCCGATTCAGGGAACAATCGACTAACTCAAACACTGGGATATATGCACGCAATACACACACACACACACACACACACATAGGTTACAGGACCCTAGCCTTCACCCAGCCTTTGTAGATTCAGGGCCTCATTTATGAGGCCGTGCGTCAGTTTTGCGCTTCCGATGCGTCACTTTTTGTGACGCATCGGCGGCGTAAAACATGCCTCCTGTTGCGCTTTATTTACAAAGTGACGCATCTAAGCAGATGCGTCACTTTGTAACCCCCTGCGCTACATTATACCTGCGTCACATATAATGTATGCAGGGGGGCGTTTCCCCGCAGAAAGCTTCGTAGAAGTGACGCAGTGAAATCTATGAGATTTCACTGCGTCACTTCTAGGACACCGTTGCGTCAAAATCTTGTGCCTGCCTCACAGCAGGCATAAGACTGACGCAAGCCCTTTCACATGGGGCTTGCCCCATGTGAAAGGAAGCATTGCTGGAGTTGCGTCACTTTTGTGACACACTCCAGCAATGTGTCACTTTTGCGCTTACAGATACGTCAGAAATACTGACGTATCTGTAACTCCTTGCCACATGATGCGTCATACATTAAATATGACGCATCAGGTGTGTCGCAAGGAGTGCACACTGAGAAGTGACGCATCGCTGCTTTCACGCAGCGATGCGTCATTTCTCATAAATGAGGCCCCCAGTTTCTTGTACATACAAAACACAAACAGCAGGAATCACGCTTCTCTCAAACTCAAGACTTCACTCCATAAAGCGGACTTTTTACTAAATAAAATGAATGGTATTTAACTAAATCATATGACTGCGGAGTCAAGTTCACATGCAAACGGTAGCAGGGACCTTTGCTTTGGAAAAGGCTGCACTGCAATGGCCTGGGCGGTGATGCACTCCAAAGCCCAGAGCAGAGGTACGTGTTGTAGGCGGCCCCATCTCATGCATAATAAAATGCATTCTTTAATATTGCTAGAAAAGAGGCCATCACAAATAACATGTGCCATCACAATTTTTAGATAACATTTGAAGATGAAGGAGAAGAACATCAAAGCTGGCATCCCACCATATTGAGTCCCTGGATGCCAATCCAGCTAGTGTACATCTGTGCAGTATCAGACTGTCCTTATCTGGAGACCCTTCTCCGTTCCTACTAAGAAATCTGAGCAATAAAATTCCCTTTTACCGAAACACAGAGTACAAGTCCCTGGAGACCTGAACAGAAACGCCCTACCCCGCACACAAATGACTTCGTGATTGCCTCGTTCTACCAAACATGTAATTGTATTTATACATGGGTCTTTATTTAGAGCTATCCTAGCTGGGGAGCAATAGGGGGGATGGAGGTCTTTACAGAAGAGGAAGCAGAATGGGGGTAATGAGGGGCGATGATTTAGGATAATGATTGTAGGTAAACAGGAAAGGAGATTTACTATTGCATCGAGAGAGTGATTGAGAGAAAGAGAGTGTGTAAAAGATGAGAGCTGATGCTGGGATAAACGAGTGAATTCAATGAGCCATAGCATGTCTTCTAAGTATGGGGCAGGTTTCAAATCCTTGAACCCTAAGTCTGCATCCATCTTTGGAGGCTTCAGTCGAGTTGAGATTAATTTTCTGCAGGCTGCAAAAAGAACAATTGATGGACAGAATGCAGGACAATGTCATACATTCACCCCAGTAGAGAGATCTGGGCCTAAATCCATTGTTTTTTTGCTCACCATGCCATTCCAGTTTGGACCCAGCCCTATGCAAATCAGCCTTGACCCTGCACCCAATGGGAACAGTCCAGCCCGAACTGCTAGGCCAGGTCTTCCCTGGACTGGAAACAAGCATCCTAGGACCGGTTTCAGGCTTTTAGTCCTCATCATCCAGGATAGCTTGACTCCAGTGGCATGGAGAGTACAGGACCCACGTCTGGGCATACCTGTCCCACTCGGGGTGACAAATGCAAAAAGAACAATTAATGGACAGAATGCAGAACAATGACATACATTCACCCCAGTACAGAAATCTGGCCCTAAATCCATAGTTTCTTTGCTCACCATGCCTTTCCAGTTTGGACCCAACCATATGCAAATCAGTCGTGACCCTGCGCCCAGTGAGAACAGTCCAGCCCGAACTACTAAACCAGGTCCTCCTTGGACTGGAAACAAGCATCCTAGCACCGGTTTCGGGCTTTAAGCCCTCATCAGCCAGGATAGCTTGACTCCAGTGGCAGGGAGAGCACGGGACCCATGTCTGGCTTTCTCGAATTGCCTGCTGTCTCAATCAAGCTCAATATTTCTAAATCTGGCATGACAACTGATCTTTACTTAAAATTTCTGATTGTCGCCTCTCCTCTTCGGTTTCAACTGGCTCTCCCCTTCTCGCTCATCCTCTGCATGCCTCCTTTCTCTGAGCACACCCTCCTTAAGGTAACATGCATGCTTGCCTTAATGTCTAAGATTATATTTCTGAAAACTGCGCTCAACTAATATGAAAGATCACAACCTCTACTTCTTGAAAGTCAGACCCCTGCAACATAAAAAAAGTAATCTCTTCAAACGCATCTACTAGCCCCACCAACCATGAGCATGAACTCACATAAACCCGTACTAGTGATCTCACCAAACTCATATTAATGTAATTACAAAAACACTGGAATTAATGCATGGAACTAACAATAACCAATTGCACTGGACTAAACTAATCTTGGCTTCTGGAGCAGCGTGCTGCCCAGCATAAAACATATCAACGCCTCGTAAGGGGTAGTAAGTGCTATATGAATACAATTACTAGGCTTTGATAGATTAAGGAAATGTTGTGTTTCAAGCTGATGAGCACACTCTCTGACACATTCACTTTACTTAACTTCCAACTCCATATTTATTCTGTGTTCACAGAAGTTTTCTTGGGAATGTAAACTGTGACTGACCCTACTAAATCTTACAAAAGCCAGGGATCAAAATAGAATTGGCAATGCAACTGCTTGGAAAGTTCACAGGGAGAAACAAAAGATCTGAGCGGAAGACAAGAGACTGAGAGTATGCTGTACACTTGGCCTCAGTGTCTCCAGTAGAGGAAACAAGCTGGTAATTACCTTGCTACTGTACCTCTGTATCCCAAGAAAACATTGTCAAGTGGCTAGAAGAAGAGGTGAAGCGCTAGGAATGGCAATGACCAGAGTTGCACATTCAAGGTCCACAAGGTGCAGGACTGAGGCTAAACAAAGATTCCACTTCGAACATAGTGGTGTCAGTCAGTCATAAATGTTTATTTCGGAAAATAATTTCTATAAAATATACAATAGACAGTAAATACATGACGTTTTGAAAACATCTAAAAGTTAAAATAATTATACACACCCACATAAACACAGTAATCAGTTTCTCAAATAGAAAAAATGCATTTACGTATCAAGACACACTCTTAACTTTACAGCACCCCTTCAAGATACAACCTGTTCTTCACAGCAACCCTTAAAAATCCAGCCACCAGAAAACAAATGCGTTCTGAGGTTAACATCTGTAAAAACATAAGGTCAGGTCTCGCCTGTGAAAAATCCATGTCCTTACGAAGAGCAATTATGAATGTGAGAAGTAGAACACAATACAAATCTGAGAATAAAAGGTAATGGAGAGTATCTTGCCTTGAGAAGATGTCACAACGACACTAGGGAGTTCTCCACCAATGACCACCCCGTAGCAAATGCGAGCAACGGATGTATCAGCCCCAGGCACAATCGAGTCCGGAGACAGCGATGATAGCAATTAGCAAATGAAAGCAAATAGGGCTCAATGCGTAAAGTTGTTTTTAGCATATCAAACACCCTCACTGATCCTTTTTGCAATTCTAAATCTTCTTTGATAGATTTTCTATGAGGGAGGATATTTTACTTGGGCCAGGCTAAATCTAATTTTGTAATATATTCAGGGGCTGCAAACAATTCAGGTTGACCAAGAGCCTGGAAATCCCCTTGGCATAATGCAACCAGGCAATTTTCTTCTCATGATCAAAAGTGAGGCAATCCCTCAAAATAGCGGGTTCAATTTGAGTTCTTGATTAATCTATATCCACAGCCACTTTAAGAGTGGTTGAATACTATATATATTTCTTCAGCTCCTCCTCATGAACAATGAAAGAAGACGTACCTTGGGGAAGGCCAACAAATGTTTAAAAAAAGAATCTTCACCACTTGAAGCTAAGAGCAGTCAACAAACCCCTAAAATTCAGTGCCATATAAGACTGCAAACCTACACTTACCATTACAAATCTTCAATAAAGTTTGAATAGATTTGTTCCCCAGCCTGGCTCTGAAGTCGAAAGTGCACCCACTGCCCTCCTAAAGAGAGACAGTTTGGCCAAAATCAGGGGCCGCTAGTTTCCTTTCTAGTTAAACAGAACCCCAAATAATGAAAACAAGGGGACTATTGTGATTACTCCACTGCAATAGCGTATCTTCTAGTCTTCATACATCTTAGGCCCTTGACCATGATGTACTACTTCCACAAATTAATTGTAAGATTGAGAGAGACCATGAATTTCACAAAGAAGTCTAATAATTGTGAGAGACCCAAAGCTGTCCTTGCTAAAAAGGACAGCATCATTCGCATAAAATAGAACCGGGAAGAGTCCCTTACCCACTCGAGGTAGCCATAATGATTAGCTCTGTAGGTGATTGATGTACAGTGTGAATAAAAATGAGGCAAACACAAGATGATGGGCGGAGCACTAAAACTTTTCAGACACTCACCCCCAGTCACAGATCTGGGTTGGATCATTCATGCTTGTTTCATGTCCAGGAAACACCTGGCTTGGCAGTTTGGGCTGGACTATTCCCATGAGGAACAAGTTCAAGATGGATTTGCATATGGCTGGGTCTGAACAGGGGTGGCGAATTGAGCTAAAGTACGATGTTGGCTTCAACCGAGATCTGTGACTGGGGTGAGTGTCTGAAAAGTTTCAGCACTCTGTCCATCATCTCCTTGTGTTTGCTGAATAGAAATGGGGTCAGACACAACACTGCCTGACCACCCTACTGATAGCAAACTAAGGGCCTAGTTTCGACTTTGGCATGTGTGGGAGCAGGGTGCCACACCACCGCGTCCCTCCCGCAGAGCCCAAGCCAACCACCCACCACTCGCCACATTGCAGATTGTAGTCCAGTTGGGCGGTCATGTGGCAATGGGCCCACGGTGCTGTCTTTCAAAGGCTCACAGAAGAGCCTTAGAAAGGCAGCGCCCGTGGGTCAGCCACAGAGCGTTCCAGCACAGCATGGACTGTAATCCCAGGGCCCTGAGGGACCAGGGGTCCCTGTAGGGGCCCCGAAGTTTGCTCACTGCCAGCAGTTTCATGCCATGAGAAACGCCATGAGACTGCTGGTGGTGAGAAAACCATTACTAGATGTGCAGAAGCGCCACCATCAAGCATATTGTGGCCTCAAGACCACCAAAGCAACAACAGGGATTGCGGGTCCCAGGCGAGGGTGGCGGTCCCATGGAGGTTAGTCTGCCGTACTCATTTTACGGCAGTCGGACAACTGATGCAGTGGTCCCTGACCGCCACTGCACCTCCACCTCAAGTTTGACTGTCCTATGGACTGCCAAACTTGGAATTAGGCTCTAAGTGCTCTGTACAATCCCCATTCCCACTATACCTAACACTCTCAAGCATGATCACATGCAGGTCAGCCAGGAAATGAACGTTCACGTCAAAACCTAATGAGATCATCAAGGGCCAGATTTTGTTTCTGTTCACCCAAACAAATGCAAAAGGAGGATCCATAAACATCTTACAGATGCTTCCCTGTCTAACCACATGAAATGTATTATTAATTAGATATAGGTATGGGGGCTGATAAAAAGTGCTTTTCCCTTCTCTAAAACCATAATGGATATCAGCAAGAATCCAGTTCTACTCCATGCACTCTTGAAGATGAGTTAAAATGACAATTCCAAGAATCTTAACAGTTGAATTCAGTAATGGAAATTGGTCTTTAACATTTCGGGTCTGATTTAACTCCCTTTTTTAAATTAGGAATAATCACAGATTGAGACCAGGATGAAGGGATCCCATGTTTGACTACAGCGTTCATGTATATAGTGAGCAGACGTGTTGACAAATTAACTTTAGGAGATCAGCAAAAATCCAATCAGGGCTGGTGGCTTTATTACTAGAGATCCACCCAAGTGCATCCCTAATTCGAATTGAAGGTTAAAATAATCTGAAACTGTAAACGACTCTGCCCTTATTCCCTCAGGAGCAAAAGAACCATAATTACCTCTTAAATGAGGCACTCAAATGTCCAGGGCGATGAAATTGTGGATTACTGGGGAATCATTGCTAGAAAAAGCAGGATGGTTAACAAGTTCCTAGAATTTAGCACTACAATTCAGGTAGCATGCTTCTCCCCGGTCTTTCCAAACTTCCTGGCACATAGTTTAATGGCTGCTTTATAGGTCTGCCTACATTTTGTCACTCTAGCTGCCACTCGTGGCTTAGAATAAATGGCCTATACGAAATTGCGATGAGATCTGAACAGCCTTGATCAAACCATTGAGCAGAAGCCCTTGCTTGCAAGTGCCCTGAAGAGTAAGTATGACATCTACTCTAAAACAAATATTAGAAAAAGCAGCCACCAGGTGCTACAGTGGCAAATCTACAGATAGGCATGCCTCAAAATCCTCATAAACATTCTTAACCAGCTCAGGTAAATAAAAGGGTGGGCAGATCCTCTTCGAACTAATTCTTCTCACCCAAGCAGCTGTTGCCAAATCATTACCCTTCAGAAATGCATGGCAAACATAACATCCTGAGCGAGCAAAAGAGGGGTTGCTGAACTGTTCCTATGGAGAGAGAGGGAGGTTTTTGCCTCACACACCCAGAAGGGTGTCATGCTTCATCATCGGCGTTTGCTCCTCGTCGGGGAGGCGGTGCAACCCCCGACGGGCTCACCTCAAAGAGGGGCTCTTTGGCGGAGATCTTTTAATCCAACAGCCTTATGGTGAGGTGGGGGTGTGTGGGCAAGATGGTGTATTATTGTGATGGGAAGGTTAAAATGTAGCAAGGGGTACCGGAATTAGCTTTATTCTGGGGGTCCCCTGGCTGCAACTAAAATGTGGGGCTAGCTCGCTAGGTGTCAACAGGTTAACTCAAGTGATCCTAGAGGAGACTAGAAGTGGAGGTGGTCGACATGTTTCTCGCAGAGGGTAAAGTCACCCGCGATTCATCAGGACCTTTACAAACGTGAGGGAAAGGAAAAACAAAAAACAACAACAACATGCTAGTGTCATGTATGTGGTGTATGTTACCTCAGTGGATTCTCCTATGCCTATTAGTCAAGGACTATTTGCCACATGAGGGATCGGCGGGGCAGAACATCAGGGATGAGCTCGAGCTCGGCGGATATGGGTAGGTCTCCCCACGCGGACACTGGAGATTTGAGCTACAATTCATGGGCTCATCCCTGATGTTCTGCCCCGCCGATCCCTCATGTGGCAAATAGTAACATACACCACATACATGACACTAGCATGTTGTTGTTGTTTTTTGTTTTTCCTTTCCCTCACTTTTGTAAAGGTCCTGATGAATCGCGGGTGACTTTACCCTTCTGGGTGTGTGAGGCAAATACATCCAACATAATGGATGCCCTTGGGTGTCACACGAACGCCTTTGGTCACGCCAGCTAAAAACCTCCCTCTCTCTCCATAGGAACAGTTCAGCAACCCCTCTTTTGCTCGCTCAGCACTAGATACGGACACAAGCTGTCACTGGACCTTCCACCACCCCCCTGAGTGGTAAACAGTGTCCGTTGATCAATTGATCACTTACCTTACCTCCCCCCTTTTTTGATTAAAACATAACATCCTACAATGTCCCAATTTATGGAAACTGCAATTGGTTGTTTATTGCTCCAAGCCTTATACTTAGACACTGAAGAACCTAGTGGGCCGAGAGGAAAACATAATCATTAATCGTATTCACCCACCTTCCTATTTATGTTGGACCAAAACATTACATTTACAGAGGTCTTCTCCAATGCCACTCTAGCCAAAAGATATGTTAAAATCACACATGATGTAATTCAACAACTCTCCCGTGGCTTTTCCTCTAAATGTAGAGAATGGCCCTCCGCCTTACCTCTGGCTCTATATCTAGCCAACAGTTCTTAACACGCAGATACAAATTAAAGTCACCCAGAATAACCACCAGGGTGAATGTCTTAGTCTCCAAACTCAATTGGTCTAAACAGGCTTGTAAAATCGCCAACTTTGCTGAGGTCTCTGCAAATACATTAGGGTTAAACAATTCAGCAAAAGAACACTATTAGAATTATAGAACAAAAGCTTCACACCCAACTGGTAAATACAACCTTTGTCATAATAATTATCAGTGTATCCTAGCTCATGGACCAGTAATGTGGTCAAGTCCCCCTTTGCCCTTCCACATAGGAAGAAGATAGCGGGGGAGAAAAAAGAGGTATAGTCCTCAAATCAAAAACCCATTAGAGACATCCCAGATTTCCCGACATCACAGAATGCTGAAGTTCTTTACAAATGTTACTCACAATGAATCACTCAATTTACCCATTGCCCCAGCGATGTTCCAATTTAACAGCTTAACGCTTCCAGCCTTACTTACTACACCTATTATAGGGCCTTGTCCTCAATATAAGAATTTGGCAGACTAGGACTTAAAGGGGATGATGTGAGTCAATCTACCCCTTCAAGAGTGCTCAATGCAGAAAACCTATTTGCAGTTGATGCTGTAACTGGTCCATAATTAGTCCTGCAACTTCCCATTGAGTTGCCAGATTAGGAACTTCATGCCCTGTCAGTGGGGTACAAAAAAAGGAGAGGGGGAGGAAGAAAATTCTAGTGCCCACTGCAGGAGACAGCACTAATCTGTGAGGCAAGCAGCCAGCCAACTCTCTATTGTCGAAGTTCACCACTGCACGTTCCCCGGTCACCCTCTTCTGACATGAGCCTAGCCATCAATATGTGCCTGAATTTTAGGTTGCCAACAAGATTTTGTGAACTACACCAATGGAACACTTTGTTAATAAGTTGCCAAGTGAATTCCATGTACCCCTCAACCAGTGGGGGGATGTTTGTCAGCACCAACACAAAAAGAGTCTGGGGGGGAGGTCTAAAACAACATTGCAAGGAAAAACACTTAAGCTCTGCTGCAAGGGCAAATGAGACCTATCCGGTTCTATCAAGGGAATCCTTTCACCCCCATCCTTTGGGGAAGCACAGTAGATCTGGGCAGATAATGTTCTATTTGGGACATAGTGTTTTGTGGTCCCACTACAGTTTGAACTTGGATTGTCTCCCTACTTAGCCCTGTCGGTAACCAACAAAGTAGGGATGCCTCATTCCCTGTCAACTTGCAACAGTCAAATGTTTCATCAAGATGGAAGGGGGTTAAACAATAGGAAACCGCAACTGAAAGAGAGGCCGGGGTAAGAGGACTAATAATAGCCTGATTATGCTGGTTATTGAGATCTTTCAAAATAGCATAAAGCTATTTCAGTACAGTGTCAAACATAGATCTTACATTAGATTCCAGCTTATCTGAACCATAAGATAGCAATTCATGTAGGTGAGGGATGCTATCCATCAATCAATCAATCATTCAGGATCTATAAAACGGAGCTAATCACCCAATAGGGTATCCAGGCGCTTTCAGGCCCCGGACGCTTAGTCGAACAGCCAGGTTTTGAGGGCCATTCGGAATTCCGGAAGTGAGGTGAAGTCCGGTGGTGCGTAAGGAGGCTGTTCTAGGTCTTTTTCGTGATGTAGGAGTAGTAGCGTCCTCCACTTCTGCCTTAGTAGATGCGGGGAGTATGGGCAAGTGAAAGGGAGGCAGTAGGTAATCTTCTAAATGGTTGGTGGAAGTTCAGATGGTGGTTAATGTAGGTGGTGGGTTGTTTAGAGCCTTGTGTGGCTGGGTGAGTTGTGTAGAGCCTTGTGTGCATGGGTCAGCATCTTGAATTGGCATCTCTTCTATACGGGGAGCCAGTGGAGTTTCTGAGGTTGGTGTAATGTGGGTTCATCGGGGAAGGCCAAGGATGAGTCTGGCTGCAACGTTCTGTATTGTCTGAAGCCTCTGTAGAGGGTGTGCAGTGATTACTATGTAGAGGGCATTGCTGTAGTCCAGTCGGCTAGGAATGAGGGCTTGTGTCACAGTGCGTCTTTTTTGTTGGGGTAGCCACTTGAAGATCTTATGTAGCATCTGCAGAGTGAGGAATCAGGAGGAGACAGCGTTGATCTGTGATTTCATGGTGAACTTGTTATCAATGATGATTCTGAGGTTTCTGGCATGGCTGGAGGGAGTGGGTGTGGGTCCTAGGTCTGATGGCCACTAGAACTCATTCCATGTGTTGCTGCTGTTGCCAAAGATCAGTACTTCCATCTTGTCTGTATTCAGCTGCAGACAGTTGTTCTGTATTCAGTAGGGGACGTTTGTTATGCATCTGTGGAAGTTGGTTCTGGTGGTGGTGGGGTCATTGGTGAGTGAGAGGATGAGTCGGTGCCGTCTGTATAGGAAATTACGCTGTCAGTCAAAGCTTTATCATTATTAAGAGATACATGATCGAAACTCTCCATATCCATGCCCCATCACAAAAAATCCTTCTAGTAGTTTTTAGATCAGAGTCCTGTCTCCTACTGAGCCTGGGTACATTCCTCTAAATGAATTTGCAAGCTGGTTGATCTAGCTCCATGGAAGAAACCACCACCTCGGGGTGGATATTCGCATGGGTCTACATAGTCAGTCCTGTGGATATTGTTATAGGGTTCCTAGAACTCATGCTCCCCTGACTGCTCACAGTGGAAAGCCCGGTGGCACTACACAAACCAAGTTAGTCCTCCACAGTAACAATCTCCTCAGCAAGTGCCCCAACCACAGAGATCAGATATGACATAATTTAAGATGAACTCCTAGAGGAACCCATTCCATCAAGCTCTCTGGTGCGGGAGAGGCTTTGTGCTTTACAGTGTCAATGCCCCTCAAAGAGAGCCTTGGAAGAAAAGAGAACTAAAGCCCGGCCCCAAGGCCAGTGCAAGTCCAGGACCAGGGCCGGACTGGGAACCAAAACCGGCCCTGGCAAAGTGCTCGCCTGGCCCCCCTCGGGGGGGCGAACGCTTTGCCAGGGCCGCTTTTCGGCCGATTTTGTTACAGGGCCGATTTTGCAGCTATGCTGCAAAAACGGCTCTGTAACAAAAACAGCCCCCAGGGCCCAAAACCGGCCCCCACCCTTGCGGCCGACCGGGGGATTGCCCGGTGCCCGCAATGGCCAGTCCGGGCCTGTCCAGGACTATAGAGCTGCTTCCAAAGCAGAACACCCAAAGACCTCAATAAAAACGATGGCAACCCTCGCCCCTCCAACACCGTCTTCAGTAAAAAAAACAATGAGGGTGGCCTAGCCTCCTCTGGGTTCGGTTGGGCAGAGACAAGCGCAGTCTTCACTCTGGCCAGACCCAAGCACGTCCTACGCAGTGGGGGAATCAGCTGTCTTTAAGCGCTGTGGAGGCTCTGCCCTCACAGGGGGAATGCAAAGCACTGAAGTCCAAAGAGCCCCAGCATGGCAGGGTATTCAGGAATCCTTGGACCCATCCCGAAGTCCTTGAAAGCATCCCACACTGAGGGGGAGTAAGCAGGCTTTAAGTGCTGTGGAGGGCCAGCCCTCACAGGTGGAATGCTAAGTGCTGCAGTCATGGCAGGGTATTCAGGAATCCTTTGCCCCCCTCCAGAAGTCCATTAAAGTGTCCTATACAGCAAGGAATTAGAGATGGTTTAAGCACCGCGGAGGCACCCCCTCACTGGGGGATGCTGGTTACTGAAGTCCAAAGAGCCCCAGCCCAGCTGGGTATTCAGAAATCTTTGCCCCCCTCCAGAAGCCCATCAAATCATTGGTATAATTTTGAGATTTTGATTTATTTACCCTGAGGTAATATACCTTCATTTCATAAGACAGGATGGGAAGCTATGGCATACATTTCTTTGTTATAATATAAGTACTTGATAGTGTGGAACCCACTGCTACGTCTATGCTCACTTTTGCTAACAATGCTTATAGTGTGCTCCAAAATGCTATCACAATGACTTTTGTGCATGGAGGATTTTTTTGCAAGTGGACAAGCTTGTTACAGTGGCCTGATAATTCCGATAACAGAAATGGCCAGACCAAACAGAATTATGAATTGTGGTGTTTTACGTAAAGATTTCGACACCTAAAAGCAGCCAACCCCTTCCTGTGAAACAGAGGGAATTGTGCATTTTTATCAATGCCTGCATGTTATTCCCAAAAACGTGTAATGCCTGATATTGGCCCGTTCCCTACAATTCCTAAAACCAACAGTAACAATAATCCCAGTGGCATGGCGGTAATGGAAAGCACTCTGAGCCACTCGTAATGAGGGCCTGAGAAGAAATCATATTACGCATGCAGAATTGTGTACAAACTTAAAATGTGGGCTTGGATTCAAAGGCCATTCATTCCGTGGAGTTTTTAGGCTGCAGTCGTGTCAAACGTCAGAGCATCCCTTGGCGCTGGTCTTTCAGCTAAGGTTAATTCCTTTTCCATATTAAAGAGGGATATCCTATTTTTCATTTCTATGGAGTCTCAGGTGTTGTTATAAAACATCCACAAGAAATAACTTGAGCATTGCCCACTGAACATTCTGTACTCTGTTTACTTGGCAGCTGCAGGGCCCCGGCTGCCAAGTACCACAGGGGCTGCAGAGCAAGCCATGAAGGAGTTGCTAAACGACCTCTAATTCTTCGTCACCAGAGTACAACTTCTGTAGTAAATTTCTTATGTTTGGAATGTTTTTTGTACAGTTTGTGCCTCTCCGGAAGGGTTTCTAAAGGCTTCCAAATTTAATTTTCCGGAGCCCATTAAAAATCTACAAGAGGTCCAATTATCCGAAATGCTATCCTAATCCACTATAGAAATTCTCAGGCATGCACATTTGTTCCTTTTTGTGGTGTGTAAAATTCAGTGCTTTGCATGTGAACAGGGCATTTTTTTCATACAGAACAATTGGCAGCGCCAATCTGATTGATAAAACTATGCAAGGTATTTAACATTTCAGAATGCTTGTCGAACCTTTTTCATGTAATCGCCCAGCCTCTGCCCTTGTCGGACAACAGTTTGTAAAACAGAGATTAAGCTCTTTCTTACTGCTTCCATGCGGAGTGAAATGTGATTCAAATGCAATTTGTAGGCTCTGTGAAGGCTTCCAAAGCCCTGAGATCACACCTGGACTCTTTCCACTTCTGGCAGACACACAAGACCTTCCCGGGCATTGACGCCTTATCTTCCAACAGGTTCAGGCCGAGGTGACTGATGGAAAGTCTCAAGGCAATCACCCACCCTCGCTTAATCTGCTCTCTATAGAAGATTAAAAGTTGTGGGAATATCCTGGTTGCAGCCAGGACAATGCATGCCTTGGAAACCTTTTATTTACCCCTAGCACCCAATGCTGAGGTGTGTAGGTGCTTGATGGAACTTCAACATTTAGGGGTCATGTTGGATCTTGAACGAAATATCTACACCATGAGCTTGAATTACGGAAATCAGAAGCAAAGCAAAACAACATCAAAAAAGATTAATGGCATTATTGGAAGTTTGACACGGGGGGGATGCCTTCCACTGGAAGCCCACCCGTTCCACCAATCTTGCTGTTCTTCCACGCTATTTAGAGACGGGAAGGTTGCTGGGTTACCATCAACAGACCCTGTGCAAGGTACGCAGGTAGTAAGTTCTAACCCAGCGGTCCATGAGCGCTGGGTCATAGGGACAGTTGGGCAGCTGTACAGAGGGTGGGACTATGGTCACTCTTTGCCTATGGTCTCCTTGCCTTTGTCGGCTCAGCGAGGCATGGCGCAGGTAAAGTGATAAATGACCCCACATGCAGGGTAAAAGCTCCCTTATGGGCCATTTATGTTTTATTAATAAATTCTCACTTTGGGAGGTAAGCAGAGATCTCTAAATATATTGAGTGGCCATCTGTGAGGGGGGGGAGGACAATGATACACTGACTTTGTGGGATAGTGGGCCATTCACCAAAGGCTAAAAACCCTAATGTCCTCCTACTGAGACTGGATAAAATGTGGTAAATATTTATAAATGGACCCTAGAAATCTAGTGATATTTCTTTATCTGCACAATCATGAGAGGAATATAATTAAGGTAACCTCTTGGAATGAAAATGAAAATGTCCACCTGAAGCTCTTCACATATGTGTGATGATAAATAAAAAGGTAACAAAGCAGAGGAAATAGTGAGCCCCATGTCTAGAGATTGTAGACCCTGATCAAGGTGAAGCCCTTCACATTGTTTGTGAACTGCACCTTTCACTGCGGGCATCTTATACATGAAGTCTTGGAACACCTCTCTATTGCTATTGAAGGTTTTTCTTACAGGGATCTTCCTATGATGTTTTAGTCATAGAACAGCTGCATCATCTGAGGTGTTAGACAATTTGGTAGAGCTGCTAGCCGAGACAGTCTCAGTCTTGAGTATTTGGTCAGTGGTAGTAGTAGTACACGGGACAGATAGAGCAGTTGCTGTTATCGCCCAAAAGTTTTATTTAAAATCAATCCTTGTCTGATCAGGGACACACTGGCAAATGTTAAATTAATCTAAATGTAGTTGCTTAGTTGGAATTGGACAAAGCTCACAGATAATTCCCATACAGATTCCCCAGTCCTTTAGATTAAGTGATGCATACATGTGTGAAACTGGATCCAGTCCATGTGTGGCAGGTAAAAGATGAGTCTTAAAAAGGAAAGGAGTGGATCCCTAATCGGAGAACCCTGGCATTCCTAAGTAAGGGAAAGTGATTCCTCCGCTTACAATTTTGTGTTAGCTGCAACAAACCTTCTGAAAACAGCCAAAGATGGAATGCCACCACATTAAGGGAGTTGGTACAAATAGGGAAGCAGGATTAGGAAGGACACACAGTCATTGTTAAAGCTCCCGGGGGAAGTGGACCAAGATCAGTGCTGATGAATTAAGGCCTAGTTAAGGTGTCTGCTTGCCTGGAAGGGGAGGAAGATTAAGCTAGGACATCGGATATTGTGGAGGAGGCAGTACCAGTGAAAGATACCATGGCTTTCTGTAATCTAATAGTAAATAGACGCTCATTCTAGCAGCAAAGCACCTACCGGGCTTTAAAAGACACTGGACACACTTAGAAGGATTTATTGCCTTGTGTCAAGTGGAGGAAGAAGAAGTTGTTGTGGCTGAAGTACCCCGGATTGATAAGGGGTTTAACTGGCATTAATGCCCCATGTTAGAATCAGCACCTTAGAGTCGGGTTGCCTGTTAAAGTTAATGTTCACCAAGTGCAGAGTCTTTGCAAGGGTATTTTATTTTCTTCGTTGATTATCAGGCAAACTTTAACTCTATTGAAACAGATGAGAAATTGGAACGGGTGCTTCTCTTTATGCACCAGTTCTGGGGCTTTATGCAATACGTACTATAAGAGTTGAAATTAGTAAGCATGCCTTGTTTAAAGGTGGATGCTGCAAGGATGACTAATTTCCTCAATGATTTTTTAATATGAACACCACTTATCTTAGTGTTTCCCTCCAGTGGTGGCATTGGATGTGCCAATAGTAAGTGCAGAGGACTCCCAGTCTCAAGTGATGCTGTCATCATGGCCAGGGCACAGAGTCCAATGTGCCCACTGCTGGAGAGCCTAGAAGCCTGCCGCAGAGATTGAAACTGTGCACTTATGTCCTCTTTAAATGCCTCCTGTTGAAGGCTGAGAGGAGAGCAGATAAATAAAAAAAAAGTACAATTCTATAATCACCTCTGGGTATAGGCTTCTCAGTGAACCACAGCTGGAATGACCTGGTATATAAAGCAAGTTAACACTTGGCCAAACAGCAGAGTGCGTGAATTACTTTAACAGAAGGTATGAGGGTTAGCTATAAGGGGTCCTCACCAGTTTTAACCAGAAGCACTTAATGGAGATGAGAAGGAGAGTGTTAAAGAAATGGCACTTGAAAAGCAATTTCTTAAGGAGATTGTGTGGCACATACATCAACTGAAAGCACAAAGGCGAGACCTCAGTATGACTCCAATCTATAATTTGGCTTATTTCTTATTTCTGGCTAAAATTGTAGACAATCCCTCAGCTTCCATGAGTAGAGAGACATTTATTTATCTATAGAGACAGATGTGGCTGGTTGGGCTAAGAGAAGGATAGGTTGGCCGGAAGTGGGTGGAGTGCCTCTTTTATTTAAGAAAGATGTTGTTATGCTAAAGGTACATTGTAAGGCATTCATACTGTACAGGGATTTCAGAAAACCCTGTAGAGTGATAGGGCTGTGGCATACTTGCAGAAAAATCTAACAACCGTCTTTGAATAAATCAGAAGTATAATCATTCCTTCTCAGGCAAAGCAGAGATATGTCATCTTTAGGTTTGGTCACTTTCCAATGGTGGCAACGAAAGGAAGGGGGATGCAGAAATTTGACAGAGAGTGACTGGTCCTTTAGCTCAGGAATTATTAAAATGTGTTCTTCCTTTAACCATCTGTTGAGAAGGATCAAAATATATTGGTTTTGTCTATTTCTTTATGCAAAGAAAATGAGGACAATAAAAAGTTTTGGGATTGAAGGTGCAAGCTAATCTGACAACTACTGTGGTTCCATTTATTAATGTAACACAAGAGCAAAGAAAATTGGTAACCTCAAAGCCTGGGCTGGACTTGGCAGAAGGGGCCACTTTGTTCATTCTGAGGGGAAGGAGGGTGAGTGCAGAATTTGAGAAAATATAATTACACGTTCCCTGATTCTAGGAAAGTTGCAATGGAGGCAGTTATGTAAACATTATATGTATTGTTTCGCATTTAGCATTTTGTGTGTGTTCATTGTTTTTGGTATGGTGTATGTGTTCATTTTTCCATTAATGTATTGTCATTTGATGTATGTATGAAGAATCTAAATTCCTAACAAACATTGTGTGTTGTTCTTAAAAGCTGCTGATTTGCTCGACACTTTATACAGAATGTAGTGTATTTTCAGCTATTTACCCATAGCAACAAATAGAATGAAGTTGGAGCTGTTCTGTAAGTAGAATGGTTCCACTGCAGTGTTAGCACCTGGGAAGGTAATATTGTGATCATCGCTGTATATATATATATATATATATATATATATATATATATGAACCACCGCTCCAAAGGATACCGCGGAACGCAGCACCCTCACGGAGAAAAAACGGACAACAACCTCGGGTAGCGAAAACAGTATCTTCTTTATTTTTTCTTCATAAAGTGCAGCAGAAGTGCCCTAGACCGGACGCGTTTCGGCGACCCTGTCGCCTTGTTCACCGGAATTAACGAGTATTTGCCATTGCACACCAAACAAGTTTAAAAAATGGCAATTCACCAATCATAGCACTTAATTCTGTACCACATGACCATATTGTCTAATTTAGTAAACATAGCAGACAGACTGTTTCCAAACATAATGTTTTCAACCTATACGCTTGTAACCAATGGCCAATAATTCTAACAGTTCAAATACAGTTTTATATATGCCCAAGTTACAATTCTCATAGAGAAACCACCTGATTCCGACATTTGTATACTGTGATAATGTTAAGTCAATATACCTTTTATCTGTACAAATACTCAATAAAATAGTCATAGACATCACGGTTTCTCTGAGCTATATATACTAAAAAACAATCCATCTGAATGATTAAGAAAATTGTATATGTATCTTCACTGGTTAAAAAATCAGGAAAAGTGCTAAAGTGTCAAAAAGTGCAAAGTGTAAAGTGCATATCTACTAAGTGCAAAATACAATAGATTCCCCAGCCGGGGGATCTAATACAGGAAAGAACTAGCAGCAGTTTGGGACAGCATAACCATCAAAAACTTGTATAAACTTAGTTGCATAATTTAACATGCTAAAGTGGCTAATGCTTGTTCGCTACCTAACATCACAATTAATCCATATAACCAAAATACATGAACTTTATACGAAATATATATATGTATATACAGTGAGAATATATAAATAAATATACAGTACAACATATCATGGTTGCTGATAAATGCCCGATAAGATCCGATAAAAGCATAACCCTGGAGTAAGAGTCACGATAAAATCAAAACCTCTCTATGCATTAAAACCAGCAGATAATCCTAATTTCCTGATGCTATCAAAAAGTACTTGTATAGAATTCTTTTCATGTATATACACTTATACTTCATTCAATGCAAAGTATTCAAAACAGATAAATTCATAAAATTCATAGTGAGCTTCAGAGATAATGGTACAGATCTTCACAAATGTTGAGGCCATTTGGGCTCTTGGTGTCTAACTCCAAGATGTATTTAGACTCCAACCTCCTAAGGGACTTGTCCCTATCTCCACCTCTTTTATTTACTGGCACACTGTCAATTACAAAGTAAGACAAGACATTTAAATTGCCCCCATGTACTGTCTTCACATGTCTTGCCACTGGATATGAATGGTCAGAATTGACAGTCGCTCTGAGGTGTTATATATATAGGAGAGGTGTGGCGCCGCGGCCAGGGCGACTGACGCTGGAATCTGGGGATCACGGTTCTATCCCCGGCTCCGGCGGCAGGTTAGCCCAGCACCATGTGACTCTGGGCAATAGCTTGCTTAATCTTCCCGACGGCCCCCAGTGCCTAGAGACCCTAACGGGTGATTGTGCGCTATACGAATGTGGATTATTATTATTATTATTATTATTATTATATATGTATGTATGATGGGATCAGTGAGACAATATTGGAAGCACAATTATCGTGTGGACAGAATATGTTGTTAAAAATATCGAGGACAAGAATATTGAGAAGGTAAGTGCAAATAGGTAAGTATACATTTACTATTCTAAACTCCAGATCTATGCAACTTGAAAAAATATATATATATATTGTCAAGATACATATATGTGGATTTATATATAGTAAAACTTTACTTACCCATAGAAAATAACATACTCAATATTCTTGTCCTTGATATTTTTGAAACGATATTCTGTCCCACAATATTTGTGTTTCCGATATTTTGTCCAAATACTGTATGAATTTACATATGTATGTATTATTTATATATGAGATATAGATGTATGTATGTATGCATTTATGTGGCATTTCTAAAGTGCATTTCAAAAGTGCAAACCTACCCAAAAATGCAGCAGAATGCTGTATAGGGTCAAAGACAGGCATAAAGTCAATGAGTAATAGGAGAGGAAGCTGGTTATTAAAGTGTTACTGCATTGTGAATAATTGATCTTTAAGAAAGCATCATTGGGAATGATCCTTATAGATATGGTGGTGTTCTTCCAGGTCCTTGATGCATAGATGGAAAAGGCGTGTTTATTTTTACACTTCTTAATCTCCAGTCAGATAGTGTCCTGGCTCCAGGTGTGCCAAGTCCCACCATAGATAGTGAGCTTGTCTGCAAGATAAGCAGGGGTGCTGATCATGATGGCTTTGTAAATTATGTAGCTGGTTTTGAAGATGGTTTTGCCCAGCAAGGGCAGCCAATACAGTTTCATCAGGATGGGGTGATGTGATCATATTTCTTCCGATCCTGGATGAGACATGCTGTTGAATGTAGGATGCACTTAAGGGGTGCCAGTGTGGGTCTGGGAGGCCATGGAGCATGGCATTAGCAACATCTAGGTGCAAGAGTATGAGAACCTTAGTAGCAATTTTGAAGTTGCTCTCTATGAGAAAGGGTTTCACTTTCTATAGATGAAAGAGCTAGTACCAGACCATCCTTGCTTTTGACAATGGGTTCCTTGAGGTGAGGGTGGTGTTCAAGGTGAATTAAGTGACTCAGCGTTTGGTGATAGTGGGGCTTCAAGGACATCAAGATTGATATAACTGAGCAAGGTTTGTACTACTTCTTACGTCTTGACAAATAACAGGAATTCTGTCTTGGGTGGGTTGAGAAAATGCTTCTAACCTAGCTATATTGCAAAGGAGCAGTAGCACTTCAAATGGTAAGCTGGTAGCAGGCGTACCAGGTGCTTCCACCATTTGAGCCCAAGGCCAGATGATCTAGAAGACAATGACAAGTGCATTTGTTTTTGAACAGCTGAAAAGGCACAAAATTGTAGTTAGTCTCACACAAAGGAACTAATACGACATGTTCAGGATCACACTGTGCGTGACTATAAATAATCCTTATCAAGTGCTTCAAACACAAGCTCTTCTACATTGAATAGCTTCCTGTAATTGTGTACCTGTTTAAGCCAGACTCTCACGAGTGGACTGTGCCCTTTAAAGGAAGCAGTACACACAAGATGTTATCCCATTGCGGTTGCTATTTTAATTTTGTGAGGATTATATGGTATTGCGCCGAGACGAGCGCACCTTAATCTTATCAAGCACCAGATTTGTTTAAGTTCTGCCAGAGGCATGTAATAAAACTGCACTTATTATAAAAGGCTTATTCTGCAATCCCACTGCTTATTCTCCTTAAAAGGCAATAACCAAATTCATAGTCGAGCCATGGATGTGAGAGTGTGTAACAGAGGAATGGACCTAGCATCTGCATCTTTTGTCTGGTTGTATAGAATGTATATGCCCTTGGTTCTTTTGTAGTTAAGCACTTGCTTCAAGCCCCTGCTTCCTCAATGTACCATAACTAGAACTGTGACTTCAGCGTTCACTCCTGCGTACGATATTGTTTGAAAAGGATTGGCCAAAATGTACACTGTATTCTACTGAATTGATATTTAAAAAGCGCTTTCCTTACCACTTGTGTAGCAAAAAACACTTTCAAGGTGGTCCAACTGCATTATTTATATAGTGCTTCATATCTCTGACAATGCCATGGAATGTTCCGATTGGCATCAGGTTCATGGGCACCGTCAAAGTGCATGGTTGGAAGATTGTTGTTTGTCCCAATAGAGACATGTTGGGTGAGATGCACAAGGTGTGAGCGATGTAGGGGTGGCACGCTGCAGCTAACATCACTGTGCATAAGCATGGGGTGTAGTGGAGAGTGAGTGGGGATAGATACCATCCCACATGAAGGCACTTAGCAACCTAAGGATGGGCAGGTTTGGATGTAGAACCAGCTGTTGATGCCCATCAGTTGGGTCCACTTGGGTATATGGAGTCAAGCCAGTTGAAGCTAACGACACGACGTGTTGGAGGCACTGTTACACTATCAAAATAATCTGCATTGTGTTCACCCAGGGACATCTGAGGTACCCATCTATTGGAGGAACTGCTAAGCCACCAAGGGTGCTGGATTGAGTCCTCCCAGGAGTCACAGAGGTACCTGCCTTTTGGAGTGAATATTAAAACAAGAAGGGAGTGCTATATTGAATCTACCCAGGAGCCACTGAGGGACCCACCCATTGGATACAGCCAGGAGTCAATGAATGGCATGTTGAAAACAGCTTTTTTATACTGAGAAAACTATTTCTGAAATGTGTCGCTTTCTGTTGTAGTTTTATGTCTTTGCTATCTTACTTATTAATATGGCTGCTGTTCAAAGTAGCTATAACTCATGATCAAGTAAGTGCAAGGTTGTGTACACCAGGCCAACAAGTGTGTTTTTGAAATATGTTTAAAACCAAATGCTAAACATCAGAACTGAGAGCAATGAATGCACAGCACTGAATCGAAATACGAAAGCGTGAAAAGGACAAGGAAAAATGTATCATTCAACAAGGGTCGTATGACAGAGGCATGCATGGCTAAACCACGTGTGCCTCTACCACGCAGCCCGAACTACAAATGCGTCTGATCCACGCATTCCTTTACCATGCATGCCTTTACCACACACTTTTGTGGTGAAGACTTGATTGGTATATGGATGTGTGGTAAAGTTCCCACCCTATGCCACTTGCCTTTAGCCTTAACAACTACACTGACCCCGTGCCATAAAAAGTACCCCGACCCCACCTTGAGCCCTAAAAACTAACCCAACCCCCAAACCCTAAAAACTTCTCTGAATCCCCAGGCCCCAAACACTACCCCAACACCTCAAGCCCTAACAGCCACCCAACCTCCCGAGACCTAAAAAGTTCCCTGAGCTCTAAAAACTAACCAGATTCCCCCAAGCTCTAAAAACTTCTTCCCCTGAGCCCTAGAAAAAACCCCAATCCCCGCAATCCCTAACAACTACTCCGACCTCTACTCTGAGCCCTAAAAAGTAACCCAACTCCACCCTGATCCATAAATGCTACTCCGACTCCCCCTGAGCCCTAAAAAGTACCCTGAACCCCCCCAGCCCTAAAAACGACCCCACCCTTAAAAACTCCGCTCTCCCTCCCCCAAAACCCAGCCCCAGTCACACTGTTTCCTCTCTAGAGCCTGGGCCCACCCATTTCGGACATCTAGACCGTGCGTATGCCTTAACCACGCATATGCGTGGATCAGGGAAGCGTGGTTGTGCCTGCGTTGTTACGGCATGCTTGGCTGAGCCCCGGTTGTTCCGACCGCTTCCCTCCAACAAGGTGTGTGACTTCATGGGAACCTCTGATCACATATAAATGCTGGACTGATATGACTTACAATAACACGTGTATTTCTAAGGCACACATTTCCAGAAGGGTATCTTGGTGCTGAATAGCAGATGGTTATTGTTACACACCTCAATAGTACTCATTTTATCGACCTCAGAAGGATGAAAGGCTGAGGGGACACACCGGTATTTGAACCTTGAGGTCAAACACAGGCCCCTACAATGGACTCATTAGTCCACAAAGCTACCACTCCCAGCTTGTTTTTGCACCCATGTGTGGCCTGCAAAGTGTGCATTTGGATGCAGCATGGGGAATTTCAGTGTCTGTTTTCTGGGATGGTAAAGGGCTGCTGCAAAGGTGTGGAAAACTATTTTTTTAGAAAATAAAATCCAGTTTTTGAGGATCAAGATCCCGATTTGTGAATCCTGAGT
Organism: Lissotriton helveticus; assembly: GCF_964261635.1. Taxonomy (NCBI): domain Eukaryota; kingdom Metazoa; phylum Chordata; class Amphibia; order Caudata; family Salamandridae; genus Lissotriton; species Lissotriton helveticus. Next base: position 867,124,905 of record NC_136068.1, on the reverse strand, counting down.
CTTCCAGCAGTGTCTTTGGGGTCCTATGAGAGTTTATGGTCTGTGAATCATCCAAACTAAGTAAAAAATCACTTTTTACAGTTTTTATCAAATGGCACCCTTTAGGGAAACCCCCTAATGAGCCTAAGGGTCCTGGCGAGCTATCCTTCCGGCACCCCGCATCCATTGCTCGCTCTGCGAGACTTCTGTGGTAGAGTATGGGAGAGAAGCTGCGCCCACTCTCCGCCCATATTTTTCATTGTCCTTCCTAAATGCTGCCTTCAGATTCGTTAATAGACTTGTTAGCCCCTCCTTAGTACTGCATTGTCTTCATTTGTACCCTCCCATGGTGACTGGCCCCTTTACTTTGGTTGTTACACGGGACCTGTTATTTAGTCTGTAAGCACTATTTACTTTAATGAGTTTCTCTTACTGCAGGCTGGACATGCACTACTTCAGCTGAAACCGCTTGTGTTTTTTTAAGCAGCACAGCCGCCCCCATAACAAGGGCGCCCGCTTTCAATCACTTTAACCTGGCATTATCTCGTGTCTGTTTTAACCCCCCAAGTAAAATGGATTTAGAAATGATTAGCAAATTAAGTCATGGTCATGTGAATTCCAGGTAGCACATAATCCTGTGCTTGTGGGCTGAAGCTGACAACACACATCTGTATTACATGTCATCTGCACTAAAGCCACCTGACAGGTTGTTTTCAAAAGCCTGTTTTATTAACAACAACACCGCCAATACCACCACCACCAATACCACCATCAATACCACCACCAATAGCACCACCATCAATTCCACCACCACCATCAATACCACCACCACCAATACCACCACCTCCACCAACACCACCACGAATACCACCACTGCCAATACCACCACCACCAATACTACCACCACCAACACCCCCACCATCAACACCACCAATACCACCACCAATACTACTACCATCACCATGACCACCAATACCACCACCACTAATACCACCACTACCAATAATACCACCACCACCAATACTACTGCCACCAATGCCACCACCACGAATACCACCACCAATACCACCACCACCACCAATACCACCACCTCTTCCACCACCAATACCATCACCAATACCACCACCACCAATACCACGACCAACAACACCAATGACACCACCACAAATACCACCAACACCACCACCAATACCACCACCACCACCAATACCACCACCACCAATATCACTACCACTAATACCACCAAAACCACCAACAATACCACCACCACCACTAATACCACCACCAATAGTACCACCCCAATACCACCACTACCAATACCTCCACCACCAATACCACCACCACCACCACCAATACCACCATCACAACCAATACAACTAATACAACCACCACCAATATCACCACCACCAATACCACCACCACCACCACCAATACCACCACCACCCCCAATACCACCACCTTCACTCCCACCAATGCCACAACCAATACCACCACCACCACCGCAATCAAAACCACCACCACCACCACCACCAATACCACCACCTTCACTCTCATCAATGCCACAACCAATACCACCACCACCACCAATACCACTACCACCACCACTATCAATACCACCACCACCTATACCACCATCACCAATACCACCACCAATACCACCACCACCACCACCAATACCACCACAACCAATGCCACCACCATAATTATCACCCCCAATACCACCACCACCAATACCACCATCACAACCAATACAACCACCACCAATATCACCATCACCAATACCACCACCAATAACACCACCTTCACTCGCACCAATGCCACAACCAATACCACCACTACCAATACCACCACCACCACTACCAAAACCACCACCACCACCAATACCACCACCACCTATACTATCAATACCACCACCAATACCACCATCACCAATACCACCACCAATATCAACACCACCAATACCACCAACACCACCAATCCCACCACCACCACCAATACCACCACCACCAACACAAACCAACATCAATCCAATCCCACCACCACAATACCAAATCCAGCACCAATACCACCACCACCAGCAATACCACCAGCAATAACACCACCATCACCACCAATCCCACCACTAATTCCACGACCACCTCCACCACCAATACCACCACCACCACCAATACCACCACTAATACCACCATCAATACCACCACCAATAGCACCACCATCAATTCCACCACCACCATCAATACCACCACCACCAATACCACCACCTCCACCAACACCACCACGAATACCACCACTGCCAATACCACCACCACCAATACTACCACCACCAACACCCCCACCATCAACACTACCAATACCACCACCAATACTACTACCATCACCATGACCACCAATACCACCACCACTAATACCACCACTACCAATAATACCACCACCACCAATACTACTGCCACCAATGCCACCACCACGAATACCACCACCAATACCACCACCACCACCAATACCACCACCTCTTCCACCACCAATACCATCACCAATACCACCACCACCAATACCACGACCAACAACACCAATGACACCACCACAAATACCACCAACACCACCACCAATACCACCACCACCACCAATACCACCACCACCAATATCACTACCACTAATACCACCAAAACCACCAACAATACCACCACCACCACTAATACCACCACCAATAGTACCACCCCAATACCACCACTACCAATACCTCCACCACCAATACCACCACCACCACCACCAATACCACCATCACAACCAATACAACTAATACAACCACCACCAATATCACCACCACCAATACCACCACCACCACCACCAATACCACCACCACCCCCAATACCACCACCTTCACTCCCACCAATGCCACAACCAATACCACCACCACCACCGCAATCAAAACCACCACCACCAATACCACCACCACCACCACCAATACCACCACCTTCACTCTCACCAATGCCACAACCAATACCACCACCACCCATACCACTACCACCACCACTATCAATACCACCACCACCTATACCACCATCACCAATACCACCACAAATACCACCACCACCACCACCAATACCACCACAACCAATGCCACCACCATAATTTTCACCCCCAATACCACCACCACCAATACCACCATCACCTATACTATCAATACCACCACCAATACCACCATCACCAATACCACCACCAATATCAACACCACCAACACAAACCAACATCAATCCAATCCCACCACCACAATACCAAATCCAGCACCAATACCACCACCACCAGCAATACCACCAGCAATACCACCACCATCACCACCAATCCCACCACTAATTCCACGACCACCTCCACCACCAATACCACCACCACCACCAATACCACCACTAATACCACCATCAATACCACCACCAATAGCACCACCATCAATTCCACCACCACCATCAATACCACCACCACCAATACCACCACCTCCACCAACACCACCACGAATACCACCACTGCCAATACCACCACCACCAATACTACCACCACCAACACCCCCACCATCAACACCACCAATACCACCACCAATACTACTACCATCACCATGACCACCAATACCACCACCACTAATACCACCACTACCAATAATACCACCACCACCAATACTACTGCCACCAATGCCACCACCACCAATACCACCACCACCACCAATACCACCACCTCTTCCACCACCAATACCATCACCAATACCACCACCACCAATACCACGACCAACAACACCAATGACACCACCACAAATACCACCAACACCACCACCAATACCACCACCACCACCAATACCACCACCACCAATATCACTACCACTAATACCACCAAAACCACCAACAATACCACCACCACCACTAATACCACCACCAATAGTACCACCCCAATACCACCACTACCAATACCTCCACCACCAATACCACCACCACCACCACCAATACCACCATCACAACCAATACAACTAATACAACCACCACCAATATCACCACCACCAATACCACCACCACCACCACCAATACCACCACCACCCCCAATACCACCACCTTCACTCCCACCAATGCCACAACCAATACCACCACCACCACCGCAATCAAAACCACCACCACCAATACCACCACCACCACCACCAATACCACCACCTTCACTCTCACCAATGCCACAACCAATACCACCACCACCCATACCACTACCACCACCACTATCAATACCACCACCACCTATACCACCATCACCAATACCACCACAAATACCACCACCACCACCACCAATACCACCACAACCAATGCCACCACCATAATTTTCACCCCCAATACCACCACCACCAATACCACCATCACAACCAATACAACCACCACCAATATCACCACCACCAATACCACCACCAATAACACCACCTTCACTCGCACCAATGCCACAACCAATACCACCACTACCAATACCACCACCACCACTACCAAAACCACCACCACCACCAATACCACCACCACCTGTACTATCAATACCACCACCAATACCACCATCACCAATACCACCACCAATATCAACACCACCAATACCACCAACACCACCAATCCCACCACCACCACCAATACCACCACCACCAACACAAACCAACATCAATCCAATCCCACCACCACAATACCAAATCCAGCACCAATACCACCACCACCACCACCAGCAATACCACCACCAATACCACCACCATCACCACCAATCCCACCACTAATTCCACGACCACCTCCACCACCAATACCACCACCACCACCAATACCACCACTAATACCAACACCACCACCAATACCACCACCAACACCATCACCACCAATACCACCACCACCAATACCATCAATACCACCACAAATACCACCACCAATACCAATACCACCACCACCAATACTAATACCACCACCACCAGTATCACTACCACCACCAATACCACCACCAGTACCACCACCAGTACCACCACCAACACCACCACCAATACCACCACCACCAATACCATCACCAATACCACCACCACCAATACCACAACCACCAATACCACCACCTTTACTATCAATACCACCACCACCACCAATACCACCATCACCAATACCACCCCCAATATCAACACCTCCAATACCACCACCAATACCACCACCGCCAACACAAACCAACACCAATCCAATACACCACCACCAATACCAAATCCAGCACCAATACCACCACCACCACCCATTCCACCAGTACCACCACCAATACCACCACCAATACCACCACTAATACCATCACCAGTACCACCACCAACCCTGCCATCACCATCAATACCACCATCACCAATACCACCACCAACAACACAAACCACCACCAATCCAATCTCACCACAACCAATTCCAAATCCAGCACCAATACCACCAGTACCAATACCACCAATACCACCACCACCAGCAATACCACCACCAATACCACTACCAACCCCACCATCACCACCAATCCCACCACCAATACCACAACCACCACCAAGATCCCACCACCAATACCACCACCACCACCAATACCATCACCAATACCACCACCAATACCAATACCACCACCAATACCAGTACCACCATCACCAATACCAATACCACCACCAATACCAACACCACCACTACCAATACCACCACCACAATACCAATACCACAGCCACCAATACCAGTACCACCACCACCAATACCAATACCCCCACTTCCAATACCACCAATACCAATACTGCCACCACCAATACCATCACCACCAATACCACCAATGCCACTAAAACCAATACCACAGCCACCAATACCAGCACCCCCAATACTAATACCACCACCACCAGTACCAATACCAGCACCTATACCACCACCAATACCACCACTAATACCACCACCAATACCATCACTACCAATACCAATCGCACCACCAATACCAGTACCACCACCACCAATACCAATAGCACCACCAATACCAACACCACCAATACCAATACCACCACCACAATACCAATACCACACTACCACCAATACCAGTACCACCACCACCACCAATACCAATACCCCCACCATCAATACCACCAATACTACCACCACCAATACCACCACCACCAATACCCCCAATGCCACCAATACCACTACAACCAATACCACAGCCACCAATATCACCAATACCAGCACCACCAATACCACCACTACCAATAACACCACCACCAATACCACCACCACGACCAATACCAACAATACCACCACCACCAATACCAGTAACATCACCTCAGCACATCTCGCACACTAGTAATATCAGGTGTTCTGTACGAGTCCGGAGCTGCAGCTGAGACCATCCCGCCCTCCATGCCTGCCATAAAGCACAGCCCACCCTGCATCAGGAGGTGAAGCCAGGGCCCTACTACAGCTGGCGTGTTTTTTATTAGGCCAAAGATAGCAATTACATTACGCAATGCCACACTGCACACTCAAATCACAGAGATGGCAGGCAATAGCCCCCCCCCGCTCTTCCTGCCGAGCCACGACAGTGTAATCACTAAGCGAAAGGTGTGGAGCGCTTTCTTAGTGCACTTCACACTTTGTGTCTGTGTAATTTACAACACTTACACATCTTCTTCACTGCACTATTTATCACTACTCTGAAGACGTCGCAGGCCGGTTTCTTCCTCTGATATTTACAATTTAACAAGCGGTCGAGAAGGCCCTTTATTGCAATGTAATAGGTCTCGCATTTACGAGAGTTTGAGATATTAGTAATGTAAATGACAATGCCTTTTGTTTATGTTTTAAAACCCAAAACAAAAATAAAAGGCATTGTCATTTACAATACCAACACCTCAAACTCGCGTGAATGCGAGACCTATTGCATTGCAAATTCTTGTTATTATTTTTTTCCCCCATTTCGGTATTGAATGGAGCTTCACACTGAGCAATAGCAGCCACAACACAAAGGTTTCTGCGATGGTCAGCAAGTCACAGCACACTGGATTCACAAATCTACAGCCGGATTCACAAATCTATAATGGAAGCTTCTTCATTCAATGATGTTCTTTATATTTTAAAGTATTGGGGAATCTTTTGTGGATTTGTGCATCTAAGGTGGATTTAGGACTTAGGGGTCCCTTTCAGTCCCATCTTAGATTGTTAGGAAATACTAATTTCTTGGAAACTACAGAACACATTTACACTAAACATATCCACTTCCTTGCTTAAGTTTTAGGCTAAGTTCAGTATAATTCCATGCAGTGTGCCTTTTACACTAGTGGAGATCTAACATTTCTATGGGGGTTAAAATAGCAAATGTTAGTATTTTGAGCTCTCCTCCCACACGTGTTTCCACTCCCAGACGGATCTGAACGAAATTGTATGAACTTTGAGTTTGAATGGTTTGTGCAGCTTCATCAAACGACCCAATTAGCTCATTATCAAGTCAAAAGCTTTTTAGAGGCCTAGTGGAGTATGGAGTAAAACGCATCTTATCTTGTCTCCGGACCACCACTATGGGCACCAGGACCGCGTACAAGTGATGCTAACAGTGGTGGAGTAGTCGAGCCCTCCCTCTGCATCATGGGAGGGCTATTACTCTCCACAGCAGCAGTCCTGGCTATGGCAATGAGGTCTTCTCTATGCAGCCTGACGCAGACAGCCATCTTGCGGCAGAGAGACCATGGCACGCCAAGCTGCCTGCAACAGCATGATATGGTCAGACTGAGGCCCTGCTGACAACCAGTAACCGCAGAGAGAGCAGGCCACCCGAGACTACTTGGGTACCCTGACCCCTGCCTCAAAAGGGAAGTCTGCAGGACCATTGCAGACTTCATAGCATGGTCCGCTGCTCAGGGGTCGCCATTTCCCTGAGGGCCTGCTCCAGCCCCGCTGCTCCAGTGGCAACCACATGGAGATTCTGCTGCAAGACACAATCTGAGCCCTGCGGAGAGCAGCATAACTTAACTGCACTGGCAGGCCCCCTGTTTGGCCAGGAGAGATTTGTCTGGGCACCCACCTTGGAGTGCGGGCTGATCAGCGGATCCCCATCCTAGAAGGAGAGGCACCTCAACTGATGGGATTCAGTCTAATGAACCCATGGCTCTTCACTTGGGAGCAACTTGATGAGGTATTACAGCAGTGAGAATTTTCGACATGGGTGTGCTTGCATTTTTATGCCCTGGCCCCTGTATTTACCGCTGGGGAAGCTGCTTGACTGGGCCCAGCAATGAGGGGGTGACATCTCTGCACGAAGGCCCTGGGCCTCTTTATTCTCCCTTTTGCTCTACTTTTCCTGTGGAAGCGGCAGCACCTGTAGCAGCATTTTTGAGCCCCCTTGCCTGCATCAAGAAATTGTGCCTAAAGGCGTCCCCGCGCTGAGACTTAGACTGACCGGCATCCATAGCGAGGCTGACCTGCAATGGAATGCACCACTTCTGAGATGTGTCCCTGTGGTGTCCTGCCCCACACAAGCTGCCAACCTGGATCCCTGTTCAGGTAACACCCATCGGACTGCCTTCCTCGCCAAATACTGCAGCCCAACTTTCTTGCGTGATCCCTTTATCTCTTCATTGCAGTGAGTGCCTTTATACCAGTTTTCGGGCTTGACTTAGAGCACACATTTGAGGCTTTCTCCATGTCTTGAGAACATACCTGCCGGGGGATAAGCGGCCACCACTTGTGGATTTGTGGGCGCCTCCCTTACTCCTCACTCCACCACCCCGAGTATCCTATTGGGCCCTGCAGTGTGTAGGGGTGACACCTGTGATGCTCTGCTTGGCGATACAGAAGGGATAACCTCTCCTTCTCCTGGGACCTGCTGGCCTCACTGCCACTGCTGCTCTCACTGTGACCTAACTGTGTTTTCATTGTGGCATATCACTCAGCATACAGTGACACTTTTGCAGTGGAGTGAAGGAGCAGCCTTGGGTTGAACTGCATTCTCTACCTCTGGTGCCCCAGCACTCGAAAGCTATACCTAATGTTAAGTCCACCAATGACACCACAACTGAGCCCTCTAAATACAACCCAGTACCCTCCATCTGGAGCAAAGCCTCTGCCACAGATGTGGAGAAAGCAGACACTCCTACTAACAGTGCAGCAGTGGGTGCGACCCCAGTGCCCATCTCAGAAGAATATATGGCCCCATTTTCTGCATGAAATCCACTCTGAAATTGAGTCACTTAAGGCAGACTTGCATCCAAGACATTTAACAAGACATGGCATGTGGATGATCTTTAAGGAGCAGTTGATGCCCGCTCAGAAGCATCAGAGGTGTTCCCAAGTGTGCAGAGGGTAGAGACATTGTGGCCTTTACAAATGAACCCTTGCAGAAGATCCGTGGAGACAAAGATGCACCCTTCCGACCCTAGATAGCCCCATCGTGTGTCAACTGCTCCTAGGCGCATTGACTCTGTCCCTGACATCCTGACATGAGTTCACTTCTTTACTGACTAAGAAGCTGTCATGCGGACCTCAAGAAGTAAGGCTGACATGGTGTTTCGTGGCCAAACCATTCTTCCAGGATCTCTCTCACGACACACTGTGCAGACGGCACAACTTCAAGCCCATCACCAAAAAGCTACAAGAGATGAACATTCGCTATCAATGGAGGGCCATCATTTTGCCCTCTTGTTTCCCTGGGAAGGTAAAAGATGCGGCATCCGTCCCTAGCAGAGGCAAAGCGTTTCCTGGCGCTGGCAGCTGATCCTATAGACAGAGATTCCTCACCAGTCCACTTGCCAGCTAGAGAAGGACGGCATCCCGTCTGGACCATGGTGCTGGCCCATAGTCAAGGAAAAACAGGCCATCTTATTGTATCTTTTTTGTAACTCATGTAATCCTAAGACCTTATGTATCGCAACTGGTTTCTTATGTAAAGCGCTCTGACACCTTCGGGTAATGTTCGCGCTATATAAAATTGCATTAAATAAAATAAAATAAAAATCAAATAAATCCCAAAAGTGCAATTTCCCATGTTAAATCCAATAGGATTTTTTGCTCTGTGAGAAAATTGTGGAATGGTATAGCACCAAACTTGACAAAATGTTTAACTTTGCTCAATGATTTTGCTTTTGTATGGTTGGTAAATATGTTGAGTTTTCGAGAAATTTGTGTTAAAAGAAGTGCTCGGTTTGGCCATGAAGAGGTTGAATTTTAGAGATTTCTTTACAGTTGGAAAAATGCATTTTTGATTTGCTCACAACTTTAACTCTGTTCACTGAAATGGAACTAAATTTGGCAAATTCTTAGAATGTTTAGCTTGCTCTTTATATTTTAAAATTGTGCAGATTTGTCAAAGGAGCGCCTTTAACGGGGTGAGGGGGTCAAAATGTGTTCATTTGCTAATAACTACGGCATCATTTGATTCAGCCACATGAAATGTGGCAGATATTTAGCATGTATAATCGCCTGTGGCTTTGTCAAGTTTTATGCAGATCCTACAAGGGGGAGCAAAATTAAATGGAGGGCAAGAATGAATTGATCCGCTAATAACTTAGCTGCTCTGCAATGAATCTACATGAAAGTGCGCAGGCTCTGAGCATGTTTAGCCCACTGCAGGAGTCATAGGTTTCATGCAGATCTGGGAAAGGGGCAAAGTTAAATGGACTGGGGTCAAAAACGTATTTCTTTGCCATAGGTTTGATGCACACTTACATTTACAGAGCTGTGAACACCTGGCAAAACACCATGTTTAGCTTTAAGTTCTCTCAGCAGGGACACTACTTTAAGTTTAGAGTTTTATATAGCGCAAACTAAACCCGAGGCATCGAGTATCAGAGCGCTTTATATGAGCACCAGTTTCGTTACAGGTGAACACATTCATCATTCACATTCACCACGGGGGGCCTCATTTATGAGGCTGTGTGTCACTTTTACGCCGCCGGTGCGTCACGTTTTGTGACGCACCAGTGGCGTAAAAAAAGGCGCCTTGTTGCACCATATTTACAAAGTGACGCATCTAGGTAGATGCGTCACTTGCACCACATTATACCTTCGCCAGGTATAATGTATGCAAGGGGGGCGTTTTGACGCAATAAAGGGTCATGGAAGTGACGCAGTGAAATCTATAAGATTTCACTGCGCCACTTCTAGGACACAAATGCGTCAATTTCTTACGCCTGCCTCACAGAAGGCGTAAGACTGACGCAGGCTCTTTCACATGGGGCTTCCCCCATGTGAAAGGACACAATGCTAGAGTTGCGTCACTTTTGTTACACACTCCAGCAATGTGTCACTTTTACACCATACAGATACATCAGAAATACTGACATATCTGTAACTCCTTGCGCCATGATGCGTCATACTGTAAATATGACGGATCATTGGTGTCGCAGGAGGGCGCAGTGAAAAGTGACGCATCGCTGTTTTCACGCAGCGATGCGTCACTTTTCATAAATGATGCCCGGGAGATTAAGTGATTTGCCCAGAATCACAGGATGTTGAGCGTCGTTGCCGAGACTCAAACCCAGTTCCCCAGGTCCGAGTTCGACTGCTCTAGCCGTAAAGATATATCCTCTACCCGTGGTATATTTCTTGGTATATTTTGAGTTTCACACAAAACAACCGAGGGGGGTACACTTAAAATGATGGTCAGAAAGGCAACATGTTCCATTTCAACTGACATTAAATTCTTTGCTTTTCTCTATAGAAATAAACCCTGAAGAGTACTAGAGCAAACATGGCATAAAACAACAACTTTATTCAGAGAACTGCAGTTCCTTTTGTATGGAGTAAATCTGTCCAGAACCTTTCAAGGGATTAGCATTACAATAATGTTTCAAGGACTCCACGCCGTGTTGTGCCCTGAGCGAATAAAACGTACGTGTATGGACTAGACGCCGTGCACTAAAAGGACTTATTACTACATTCATATCCTGCCAAGGAAAACGACCCAGACCTTTTTTAGCTCATATTGATTTGTGGATGCGGAATTGACATGTCGGGGTAGCTGTGTATAAAGGCCAGGGACGCCTGGATATGACATTATTGAACTGCCTTGAAAAAGTCTTGTGATTAAGACGAAACATGTGTCTGCTGATGGGTGCTGGATTGAACAAATAATAAATCAACAATAGAAACAACGATCATTTTGGATTCTTAGAATTATTTCTGCCACAAGAAGCGATAACTTCAACTTTGGATCTCTGTTCTGAATTGGGCTTATTGTGGACAACTATATTCACATTGTGATTACACTTAGGATTAAATGGTCCTGTGTCTTATTTAAAGAGAGTGCTGCAAAAAGGTTCTAATATGTTTATTGTCTTTAGCACATTAGTTATCTAATTGGCAACTAGCACCTTTTGGTAGTAAGGTGGCTGAACCTTTATAGCACCTCGCTCTAATCTAGATATTTTCACTCTGTACTGGTTGAAAATTGTGTAACATTGTTTCATGTGCGGTAAAATTCCCTTTTAGGAACCACTACTACCATTTTTGGGAAGTTATTGTACATTTAGTTTTACGATTCAACTTTCCAATTTATTCACACTAGGAGGGACGGGGCGTTAAGTAGGTCCAGCATACATGCCCAAAACCTAGAAGTCAAACAAGATTTATACAGTTCCTAAGGAGAGATGCTGGAGTTCAATGGGTGCGGAGGTTCCAGGTGAGAGAAGAAAGATAGGGGGGAATACTCCAATAAGGAGCAAGGGCCCTCACACACCCTCCGAAGGTGTCATGCTTCATCATAGGGCAGCTCCTTGTTTGGCCGGCGCTGCAATGCAGCAGGGGGGCTCTTTGCCAGAGGTTTTCAAAGTGGATGGCCGACAGGCCCTAGAAGATGGGGTGTGAGAGCGAATGTGTGGTGAGTAGAGTGGATGTGAAAGTGTGTCTAAAATAGCTATGAGTGTCTGAAGATCATTTACTCGCTGGATACTGATGCTATATTTAAAACCGACTATGAGAGTTGTGGCTGGCAATGAAAATTAAACCTGTTGCAGCCCAAAGTGAGGGGTGAAAAGTGAAAGTGGTCAATAGGTTGACATGTTTCATGCCTTGATTCTACAGAAGGATGAGCGGCATTTCATCAGGACAGGGGGGGGAATTCTCATCTACTCTGAAGTATGGGGGATGTTCAAAAGAGTGTCCTAGGAAGTACCGTCCCTTTGATTTGGAATCGTGGGTAATCCAGGAAACAAGAGGGGTGTGTGGGTGTTAACAATAGCTTCATTCTGGATAAAAACCTGAAGGGAAAAAGAGGTACACAACAAGGGTAAGTAACCACAGTATCACATTTAGGAGGAGCCTGTGACGCAACACACAGAATGTAGGATTGCATTAATAAAACCATCAAGTCATGTGCAAAACAGTGTCAAGAGTTGACTAACCAACCTGTGCAAAAGATTAAGAAATTGCAAAGTACATACCGGTAATCATGTGCAGCATAAGACAAGTATATGCTATCTTCATTTATTGGGGTATATATGGGATTAACCTGTGGGGGACGGTAGAGCCCTACCGCCACAACAGTGTCCCCTGGCTGATGTGTCTGAGGGAAGGGGTGTTGTAGTAAGGGGCAAGGAGAAGGAACCAGACTCACCTAGAGGGGAATGAAGGTTTTCCCCTGCCTGGACGTCCAAATCACCCACAACACTGGCAAGGGCGAACCACCTTTTGCATGGAGGAAGTAGTAGTAAGAAGAGCTGTAGTATCAAAAGACGGAACACGGCCGTGCCGTGGACTAGCTGCATGAGGCCAGGTAGGTGGGTAGAGTGTGTGCTGCTTATATAGGCCCCCTAGCTACTGTGATGGAGGCCACACGGGCAATGGTGGTGTGTGGGTAGACCAAAACAAGGAAGGGGCGCGTGGCTCCGTAATGAAAGAATTCCGGGATATTGGAGCACCGCGAGTAGTAAGGGCGCAGCTATCAGAGCTGGTCGGGAGGGTAATGGCCAAGGCCAGCGGGAGGCTGCCATGGTAAAACTGCACGTATGAGGGGTCGAGGAGCAGTGTGGAGGGCAGCTGCCTGTAGACTGTAAGGGGAGGAAGGGAGCTCCGGTTGCCTGTTCCGTAGCAGCCATGCCATGCGGGGATGCAGACCACCATATTACAATGTGTTAGTTTAATGCCTGATGCATGGTGCTTGGCAGGGACTTTAAAGCCCATACATTGACTTGTGAGACCAGTCCATTGGGCACTGCTAGATTGACCTATAGGCCAGTCTGACCATGCTAACAATCATCTTTGAAAAATATTATATCTAAAAAAAATAGAAAATGCCCATTACATGGCAATATGCGCATAATTTAACATTTGTTTTTTGAAACTTCTGCAAGCAAAACCTGAAGCTTGCTGCACAGTAGCTACATTGTTCCACAGCCACGTTTTCCCTAAAACCATGAGAAACTGTGATGGACTAAATGTGCTTGTGGCCTGCAGAAGCACATCAAATCTGACATACCATCATTTCAGCACCTCACAAAGCATTTCCTTTTACTTGTCCGAACAGTTGCCTACTAGACAGCAAGGCTTTGGAAACCGCATGGGTGAGCCCTCACATGCAGCCGGCCTAACTGACATCCTTTTCATCCGCCGTCATTTGTGTTTCTAAAAGATTTTCACCATTAAAATATAGATTTTTTTATGCAGTGGAGTTTGCATATGGTTGCTGTTTTTAGGGCTCGGACTCCTCCCCAGTGAAACTGGGAGGAGTTTCGAGAACTAATGTTAAAGGAGAAAAAAAAGAAGTATCTCCTAGGGCCTTGGTGAGAGGAATTCCACACATTCCTTAGCGTTTTCTGTCATCTGGTCAGTGATTCGTCTTCCTTGTGTTTTCGTTTTAATAGGCTTGAAGTGATAGGGTAAATGTAGTTTTGTTCCGCCATTTTGGGCATATTTCGTTCGTGCTCGCGCAAAGAAGTACATAAATTATAATTAGGAGCTGTCAGGGTGGCCCGTTAGTGAATCCAGATGGCCGGGCGCGTTCACAATTCTGCAGCGCTCAGCGCGCAGCTTCCTTGTTTTTTTTGGGGAGCGGGCTTTTTTTTGCTTTTAGTGCAGCACCAGCACATGGATCTGTCATGCCGTTTCTTAGCTCACGCTGCTGTCGGTCCCCAGGATGCCGTATGGGGAGGATTGCCCACCCTACCGCTGCCTCGCTCTCTGTGTCTCCCCGGCCCCGTTCCCGCCCCCCTACCGCTGCCTCGGCTCCCGTTCCCGCCCCCCTACCGCTGCCTCGGCTCCCGTTCCCGCCCCCCTACCGCGTCAGAGTAGAACGTATCCTCTATGCTGAGGAAGAGAGAGACGTCATGCTGAGGCACGCAGAAGTGTGACAACGGGGGCTGTAGGGGGTTAGACTAAAAGAGAATATTAAATTGGCCCTTTGCTACATGCAAGGGCAAACAAAGTAAATCCGCGCGGGAAGAAGAAATATAAAGGTAGTAGTAAGTAAGTGATGTAGAAAACCAGGAAAAGCAATTAAAACCCCAGGCAGGCGCTGCACCTTCGAGAGCCCGCTCGCGAAGGCCCCGTTCTCCTCCCCGTTTGCCCCAGGGGTGGGGGGGGGTGGGGGGGGTGGGGGGGGGTACTTGCGCTTCCTGTTTCTAGTTTAACGTTCAGCAAGTGAGCAGTACAGATTACTTGCTATAAATAAAAGACGCTTTTCCGGGAGAAAAGCAGGCGGCGCTCGGGGCTTCGGGGCGTGCAGCACTCACGCATGTTTTAGCGCAAACCTCCGTGCAAGTGGGTCAGTTTCAAAGAGTCAGTGCACTCTGATTCCAACGCAGGCATACGTCACAAGATCATACATTTATATACTCGCTATACAGTGCCAACGTGCAAATTGACACCTTATGTCACCAACCTGACCACTCATCATTTTAAAGTACTCTGGCCCGAATAACCGGCATGGGCGTTTACAACACCAGATTAGTAAAAGCAGAGGGATTATTTGCGCAGGATCACATGTTTGTGTGGGGTGCAGCGGAAAAAGGGGATTCTAGTATTATCACGGAATTAGCCTATGATGTGCATTTGTAAAGCCCCAATCCTTGTGGCATCTTGACTCTAAATTACAGGTGTTTAAAGTGACCCAGCTCAACGGTACTCCTTTTAGCAACAGTGGAAAGGCTGAGCGGACCCCGGAATTTGAACCCGTGTCAAACACAGGTTTCTGGGGAAGATGCTTTAATTCAGTGAGCAGGCGGAGCCCGCTTGGAGTGAGAGCACCCGAGCCACATCAGTACTATGGGTACAGAGTCGCCTTAAAACACGCGAGCTTTTCATCCGTGTGTTTTCCCTGCAGCGAGTATAAATCCATTCTATCCCAGACCCCGTGACTTTCGCTGGGTGGTCACTACCGGAGTCCAGTCTGAGCACGGGGAAACCAAGTCAAGCCAAGCCTGGTAAATAACGCCCTGACCTGTATACCCGAATCCCGGCTAAGTAACGCCCCTGTCTCTATGTGTGTGATCCTGGGCAAACCCGTTGAGTCGTTGTGTGCCTCATGGGTTCCTCAAGCTTTAAACGTAAGGAGCCCTTGGAAATGAACCGAGTGCCCAACATTCGGCGCTATACAGACCAGAATGATAATGCGGAGCTCTCCGTGTAGTCTGAAGGCATCCATTTCGTGATCTGACTCGACTTGAACGGAAGTTGCCCAGCATTATAAATAAAAAATAGAGGCGGGGGTGGGGGGAGGACTCCGGGAATCCCACACTGGCTGTCTTTACTGGGCTAGGGGGGGCTCCCTTAATGGCTGAATGCAGTGCAGAATACATACTAGAGTCAATGAAACATAACCTAGGATCTGCATTGAAAACTATCCGTCAACTAATTACAATTTTAATTTGCGCGCCTCTCGCATCGCCCTCTCTTACTGTGCTAGGCGCTATGCCCCGAGATACGATGAAAGCACCCTCAACATGACATCCAAAACAGTGCCCACTAAAGCTGGAACCAAATATAATACTTTGCCAACCGGGCATTCCTGCCCAGTGTAGGTGCTGCACGTGAGAAAAATGCGATTCAGCAATCAGCACCTCATAACGGGCTACGAGGGACTAGATAAATACAAAACTACTATACAGTGCGTCCAGTGCAGTACCGCGGTCAAAGAGCACCGAACGGAGTGTTGTTGCAGTTTATTTATAGCGCAGATCTGACACGAACCCTGTCATTGGAGCGCTTTACATGAGCACCGGTTTACATTACACACGGACATGTTCAGGTTTTTTCTAGGCACGTCGAGATTAAGTGATTTGTCCAGAATCGGGGATGTTAAACTGATGCCGCGACTAGGACCCGGTTCACCAGTTCCAAAATCGGCCATTATATTACGCACATCCTCCCCCAAACCCACTGTTTGTCCTGCTCAGGAGAGCACATGCCTCTCTATATTAGCCCCCATGAACTTGTACTCAGCACTTAGTTGTGGCGTGCAGTCTCGCAGCGTTTGTGAAAAGATGGAGCTGAGAACACGGACATTGAGTCATTTGCCCAGGATCACACGTTTTTACCAAGTGTAGAAAGTCAGGATTAGAACTCTGGCTCAATGTCTGCCTGTAATATTAAGGAGCCGTTCTGAGGGCATACAAGGTCGTGTTCATCGTCTCATTTGAATTAGACAATCACAGTTAATATGCGGAGATTAATCATATTAACGATTTAAACATTCGGAGCTTAAGGGATTCGCCACAAATAAATCGCGTCGTTTAAGCCCAAGTGCGGAGCTGAGATTGGAGCAGACCTGAAGCGGGCAGCTTTCGCTCTTAGACTTAGAGTCTTCCTTCAGCTCTTGCTATTTGATTCTCCCCTCTCCACCTTTCTCTTGCTTCCTTTCTCGACCACTCTCCAATCTCTCTCCCTCTTTTTTCCTCGCCCTCTTTTTCTCCCTGTCTATTACCCCTTTTCTCCCCCTTTATTCTATTATTACTCCCATATTCTTCTATCCCTTTTACTCAAATCCTCTCCTTTCATCTCTCCCATTCCCCCTCTGCTTGCCTTCTCAGTGGCCCTATTTTAACTCGTTCTCCTCAGTCCCCTCTTTTTTCTGTTGCTCTCTCCATTTGTTCTCACTCCACAGTTTTCCATTTTCATCTCCCGCTTCATGCACCATGTTTTACTCTGTTGGTCCTCCTTTCTCTTCCTCTCCCACTTTTCCTCCCTTTCTCCAGTCCCTGTTCTAGCCCATGTTTAATCTGGCTCTCCCTTTCTGTTTGTCCCATTCTCGCTCTCATTTTGTAATGTTCCTCTCTTTATTTCGCCTAGTTGCTCTCTCACCTTTACAGTGACTCTCCCTTTCACTAACTTCTTATCTGTTACACCATTTACCACGATTCTCCCATCTCTTTTTATTCTTTACATGATATCTCTAATTGTAGTCTGGCTTTCCTTTCTGCTGCTTCCCCCTTCCTTTTTTCTAGTTTACTTCCTCTGTTTAAGTGTACCTAATATCTACCTTTACCTTCCTCTTTCCTCCTTTATGCCGGTTCCCCCTAATTTTGAAAAGTCATCTTTCATCACCCTGTTTCACCTTCGTTCTCTTCACCTCTCTCTTTCTCCTATTTCTTAAAGTCTTTTGTCTCTTTCCAAATCCCCCTCTCTTCCTCCTGGCCCTGTTCTCCCTTTGTTTCGTTCTTTCCTGTCTCACCCTGAGCAATGGACTTCCATTTCACAGACTCCCCCCCCCCCCACCTCTATTTACTCTTTATCCCGTCCTTCTCTCTTTTTAGGTTTTGCCTAGCAAATGCATGCGTACGAAGTACGCATGCGCTAGGAAAAATCTTATGATCTGTGTGTGGAGTCGGGTAACAGCCCCCTCCTCCCATTGGCTAGCTCCATAAATGGAGGCTAACCATTGGGAGTTGGCTCTGTCCGTCAATCCCGGACCAGATTCGGGGGCGTTCCCGAGATTTTTTGGCTTTTGGCTACGTCAGCCGAAAGCCGGTTCTCGGGAACGCCCCCGAATCTGGTCCGGCATTGAAGGCACCCGGAAGAAGTCCAGGTGAGTGCTTGCTTTTTTTTTTTGCTTTTTACCGCTGCCTCGGCTCCCGTTCCCGCCCCCCTACCGCTGCCTCGCTCTGTGTCTCCCCGGCCCCGTTCCCGCCCCCCTACCGCTGCCTCGGCTCCCGTTCCCGCCCCCCTACCGCTGCCTCGCTCTCTGTGTCTCCCCGGCCCCGTTCCCGCCACCCTACCGCTGCCTCGGCGCCCGTTCCCGCCCGCCTACCGCGAGAGGCTCGATATTTTAGTGGCAATCAGGGAGGCTGGCATCCAACTGATGGACCTCAAGAGATTGGCAGGACAGAATTCCCACTAAAGGTACTGAAGCAATCAGAGGGACTTCCGGCTAAGAAGACTCACGCAAAGGGGCAGGCTTCCAGGTTACGGGCAGAAAGGCCTGCACCTCATGAGGTGCTGGAAGGGGTGCATTACAGATGGACAACCGAAGGGCTGCAGGGTGAGGTGTAATGGCAGGTGAACTAGATGCTGGGTAAGGCATTGCAGAATGGGGTGCACAGAAGAGGAGGTAAGGGGATTGTAATGGTGTACAGTGCATTCCGAATGACCGGTTGATGTGGTTGACACAGGCTGGTCATTTAATGGAGAGTTGAGAGATACAGAATGGCCGGTTAGTGGTGTGCTGTGGATGCAGCGTGGCTATTTAATGAGGAGTGGCAATCCAGAATGGCTGAGTAATGGGATTCCAAAAGACAAGGATAACCTACTCCTAGAATACCCATCAGCCCCTTTGTAACTGTCTGATGCGTGTGCATACAGGAGCAAACACATACTTTTAAAGCGCCTTACGAGATTGGTGTGCTTATATTTTACCGAAAATTGACATTACTGAATATTTATAATTATAATTTCACACCAGAGCCGGAGCGTCTCGTCTGAACCCAAAAACATGGCTTTTAATACAGCACCGTATGGAGGTCGGGAGTGTAACATTATAAAAAAATAGGTAAATTATAAAATAATCGATATAAGCCGAGGGTTGGACCACAACACGATGCCTTTGTTTACTAGAGACCAGAAAACATGGCTCCACATAGCGCCTTATGGAGGTTGGTGCATTTATTTGACTGAATATTGAAATTCTAATTTCATAAACTGCGACGTGCGCACTTATTGGGATGTGTTTGTTTAAATATAACCAGTATTTTCTAAACTCATCTATACGTTGTTGACTTTAGTAACAAAGAAGATTCAGAGTGCAGATTCAGACTGCAGAGGCAGATTCAGACTGCAGAGGCAGATTCAGAGTGCAGATTCAGAGTGCAGATTCAGAGTGCAGATTCAGAGTGCAGAGTGCAGATTCAGAGTGCAGAGTGCAGATTCAGAGTGCAGATTGTGTGGGTGACTCTGTGTGTGTGGGTGGCTTTGCGTGTGTGGCTCTGTGTGGGTGTAAAATGCAATAGGTCATGCATTTGCGAGCGATTAAGCTATTGGCATTGTAAATTGAATTGAATTGAATTGAAAATTCCATTTATATAGCGCATAACCACCCGAATGACAAGGCCATTTATTTAACGATTACGCTATTGGCAATGTAAATGACAATGCCATTTATTTATGATTTTTTTTAAAAAACACCCCAAAAAAAATGTCATGAGCAATGCCAATAGCTCTACCTTTAATATTGCCGAGACCATTGCATTGTAAATGCTTGTTATATATGGCATGCCCATAAGTGCAAATACTTTTATTGACTAACTATAATATGAAATCAAACGTTTGGGTTTTTGGAGTGACAACACACGTTTCAGCATGTTTTAAATATAAATAGCAGGGCATTATTCATAAGTAGCAGGACATTAATGTCTCTGTTCAAGCATATTTGCACTTATCTGGTAGCACATGGTGTCGGCAGCCAGAAAGATGATTTTCTGTCACTCACTGAAGGTGCCCTGGCGGCTATTGTGATCTGAAAACGCTCTGTGGGCTCTTTGCAAATGCCCTTTCTCAGCGCCAATTAATGCTTCTATGAAACAACCTCTCTTAGCGTCCCCATTTCGTGTCATTACCTCCATATCTCACACACATGTAAAACCAGATCTGGTGGTTGAGCCTTCGCCTAGATCTCCCCAAAAGTGCGGATCGAGCTGCCGCTACACATAAGACCCTCCTCCTCACACCTTGAATTCCACAAGAGTGTGTTCGAGTTGTCCCACTAGGACCTAGGTGCGGCTAGACGCACACATGTTCAGCATCTGGATACTCACCGGGTGATGGTGCGCTCTTCAAATCAGCATAGCATGCGCATTAGCATAAAAGTGATGAGCATGTTGGTTTACTGCATGTGTGCTGCATGAGTTTGATTGCTGTGAGTGGCCTTTGGTGTTCCTGCTGTATTTCATATCTCTTCTTCCATGATTTTGGGTAATCATTTGCTGGTAAGATGTGCCCGTTTACGATTGGTATAATAGCATTTGATGGGATTGTGTTATACATTTTCTCAGGTGTACAGAGAAGGCTCAAGGCTAAGCTAGCGTTATACCCCTTCTCTGTCAAAAGTGTCTGTTTCATTGCATGATGCTGCAGTTCCCAATGGTGTAATCCTGGTGTGCTTACCATTTACGACCAATGACATTGCATCCATGTGATAGGTTGGTTTATTATTGTCTAGAAGGGAGCTGTGTCAGCTAGTGCACGTAGAATGCCTCAGTAAGTCACGCACAAGTAAAGTGCACTGTTGTTGCAAAGTATATGAAGATCTGGATGATTTTCATTAGTTATATGAATAGTAGCAATTATTAAAATGAATCTTATGATATTGTTTGGCACAAAAGATCTGTTCATTATTTGTACAGATTTTTTTTTATTTTTAGTTAAATTGTAAAACTATTGGGAGATGTTGAATCATTTCAGGATTTAAAGAATGCCCAAAACAGACCGAAATTGTGTGGGAACAAAGGTGTACGTTTAAGTACGTTTAGAGAGGAAGAAAAGGAACGTTAATTAAGCAGTTGTGAAACTGTGTCCTATCACTGTTTGTGAAGAAGTCTGCACCTTTGCCTCTTCATGGGCAGAACGCAAATCAGAATCCAGGTTGTTGTACCGAATGGAAGGTTAAGAGGTGTGATGGAACCAGGATGCCTATTAAAGTGGCCAGGAAAGCGATTCCTCATTTTACTGAGTAATGTCACAACAAGTCCATCATAGAAGTTTGTACTTTATTGATGACTTTAAATGGTAAAACCAACCTGGTCAATTCCTTTGCAAAACAGCCTTTTGAAAGAAGGTCCTTTAGGTTGCAGACCAAACTCCAATAAGACCCCTTCTCTATTTTTGTGTCAGTTTTACATATAAAACCTTTCTAGTGTTCACCTGAAATTATAAAACAGCATTGCACAGCAGGCACATCCAAACCCTGTTACAATTGGCATGTATAAAACCGTGGTTTCAGGAGCCATATACATGATCTTCATCAATGAGTCCAAAAAGACATCGGCCCAGAGACTCTGCCCAACTCTGTCAATGCTCTTCTTGTGTGCCTTGCTATAGTTGTAGAAGAAACAACCTTGCATCAAGAGCATTTCATGCACGTGGCTAGCACAGACTTCATCTGTAAAGGAGCCGCCTTGCCTGGTAGCTTCTTTAGCTAAGAGACAGATATGCATCCTCATAGAGGACCAACTCACACTTATAATAATTGTAAGACAATAAGTGTGTAGGTTCAAACACCTGAGCATCTAACACCCATTAGAGAAGAGTATATGCCTCCACCCATTTGGGCTCAGAGACGCAGATATACACATCTTGAAATGATGATTCGGCATGGATTTGCCAACCCAGGTGCCTACAAATTTAGCACTGCAGGTGATTTAAATATACATGACATATTTTACCATATTAACTAAACGTCCAGCCAACAGCTTGCTTCTGAGATTGTACTAGGAGCTCTGGCATGCAATGGGTCTCTCAAAACACATTCTTAGATTCGTATATTCAACCACGATTATCACAAGCCAAGAAGCCGATGGCACAATATGATGTGTAGATATAAAACACCATAAATTGTGTTGAAAACCAAACTGATGGAAACTCTACTGGTATTAGCTTTCATGATGCTTACATTTGTTAAGGAACGTTGAACACCCTTCCTGGATAAAAAAACTATTTGATTCATAGAAGCATTCCACTATCAGAAATGTGTTGCTTTGTGTTAAGGTGACATAGAAAATATTCCAAGGTTTCGCTTTTTGTGTTCAAATTTAAGTGTCTACGTTGAGTTCACGGGAGATTGTCTGGGTTCGCACAGAGGTGAAAGTGCCCCTGTGTCTGTAATTCAACTCCCAGAGCTTGTGGCCTGCCAGTAAGTGTGGTTTCCCGGCACATGCATCAGGAGGATTTGGTCTTTCAACTGTCCTGGTGAGTGGTATGGTTTGATGGAAGTGGGTCGATATTTTAGGTCAAGCATAAAAAAACTAATACTAGACAAAAAATTGGGACAACTAAACCTAGCAGACTACAGAACCTTTCAAACCCCATTCCTAGCAAAACAAGGAGTCTACTGGATGTCACCCCCTCAAGGGTACACGCCGGTTTAGCTACTAATCGAGCGAGCCATCCTAAACAACCTAGAACCACTGGTGCTACTAACAGCCAACAAACACACACACACCTCCAGCCTAATATTCAAAAACGCAAAAATTACCCTGCTCAAAATAGACAAGAACATGAGGAACAGTGTAAGGAACTCAAAATGGGAATCTTTGTGGGCCAACACCAAGATTGTGTATAAGGGGATATGCCTGTCTATAGAGGCATGGAAGAGGAAAGGAAGTTCCTACCCAGCCCAACTGGAAAAGGTTGGCAACCCCATCACATTCACCACGCTAAAAGAGAGACATAGACTACCAGACATCGAGTTCTACAATTTCCTAAAAATCAGAACAGCACTAACAAAAGCCAAATTAGCACAACACAACCCATCAATTATACAATATATGACGAAACTCAACAGAATAGGCCACCAGATATTGCACCTATACAAACTATTACGCCCAAGCACTACCAAAAGTAATGATAAGCCATCGAATTACTGGTCAGAACAACTCAGCACCACACTAAGGGGCCTATTACGATGGCGGATTTCCCGCATCCACCGGGCCGGCGGAAGCCACCGCCGGCCCGGAGGATGCGGGAAATCCGCTGCGGAGGCTTGAAAGACCCACCGCCAAATTAGGATGGCTGGTGGGTCTTACAACCTGTCCTCCGCTTTTCCGCCGCGGTCGCCTTCCGACCGCGGCGGAAAAGCATTAACATGGCTGGAGGTGTCTATCAGACAACGCCAGCCATATTAGGATGGAGTACAAAGTATGCTTTTCCACGGCGGAAAGCATACGGACCTTCACTTCTGGGGGGGCGTTGCGGGCCCCCTGGGTGAAGGGGGGGTGGGGGGTGCACATGGGGGGTACCTATGGTACCCCCCTGCATTTGCATGAACAAAGCGGCAGGCACCACGGTGCCTGCTGCTTTGTGTACGCAAATGCCGTGCATGCATTTTTAACATTGCGGCGGGTGAAGCTTCAAGCTGCACCCACCACAATGTTAAAGATTGAGGATGTGACCGCCACCTTGGCGGTCACATCCTAATCTGCACGGAGGGACCGCCGCAGCCCCTGCGGACGGTCCCTCCTACTCTATGGTGGCGGACGGACTCAGGTCCATCCGCCATCATAATCGGCCCCTAGGTGAGCATGAACTGACTCTTCTCTGGGCCTCCCCCTCATGGAACAAAATCTCCCCAGTACTATCGCAGACAAAATTCTGGCTGCTACACAAGACCTATTGGACCTCGGCTCATCTAGCAGCTCTAGGCCTCAGGGAAAACGACCTGTGCTGGAACTGCGACAACGAAAAGGGGGACCTAGCACACCCCATCTTCTACTGCCCAAAAATTAAAGCGTTCTTGGAGAAAATCTTCATTTTCATAAAAAAAGCGCTTGGGGGGGCACTAGAAGTAGTTCCTACCCTTGCCACCACATTTATGACTGCAGAGCTAGATTCACAGCACAAAAGGGATCTTGCGGACCACCTGCTGATCTTGGCAGTGAAAATGGTCCTGTCCAATTGGAAGGATACAGCTAAGATGACATTCAAAGGCTTGCTCAATTGGGTGACGTACCTCAGAGGCGCAGATAGCACCGCACTGCAAAACTCACCCTGGAGACCCGCAACTAGGGGAATGTGGACATCAAAAGACAACTACCTGGACCCCATTGGAAAGGGGGGCAGCCAAACATGTATACCACCTACCTGTAACCATGGCAAAAACAGATTGGGCAGTTACCCTGTAATGGTAAAGCGCGCTTAACTGTCTGTAAAAATGTAATAAAATACTTTGATATAAGAAAAAAGAGAAGTGTGGGACAGCATATCAATGCCAGAAAACCCAATGAGAGACAAAGAGATGGGGTTAGAATGACATTTCTATCAAATAAATGAAATACTTGTACACAGGATAAAACAATCTGCAGAAACTGCAAAACAAACAAATGCAAGCCTGTTAAGGTGACAAGTACAAACCTATAATCATCCGCAAAATATACTAACCACAACACTATGGTTTGGCTGCATTTCCTGTAGAACAATTTGAACTGTTGCCCAAATATATGGATTCAATAAACCCCAGATATTTACTTTTGTATATAAACTTTTGAGAAATCTAGAGAATCGAACCCCACATATCTTGACCTGTCAAAACTCATACCACTTGATTATAGGCTAGGGACAGGCGGAACTTGCAGAGTTACATGAAAACTTCGCCAGATTCAGGGGAGTTCCGTGAGTCGGCGGATTTGGCATGTTGCTTGCACTGCTCATGCTTATTTATTGTGCTGGGTGCGTGTATCTCGTGGAAAAACAGCACAAATTACACTAAGCGGCACACTGGAGTGTGCTGCTTCTTTGCTGACTCTCAAGTGGATTTTGTACTCGAGCTGCAGCTTTCTCACCACAAACGGTTGTAACCGCCCACAGTAAATTGCACTAGGGGACGCCAATTAACACTTGCGCCAACTTACCTACGGCGAGTCATGCACGAGAAAGAACTCCACCATGCATAATTTTTCTGGAACTCTGCACTTCAAGCGTAACACAGAGTAGGCAAAATTCTGCAAACTCCACAGGTGGAGCAGAATTTATCACCCACTCCTAGATTATACTAGCATGCCTTTGATTCACACAGTGTTTGTACACTATAATCACATATTTTAACATACACTGTTCTGCTTTGTTTTCTTCCTTCGTATACACTTACCTACATTTTTATAATTAACCTCTCTCTCTGCATCGAGGTTTCCTTCCCTCATGCATCACCCTTCTCTTCTACACCTCCCAATCCATGTCTCAATTAATTTACTTAAACTTATTCCCTCTTTTTTCAGTCCTTAATTGTTTGCTCGGCTGGATATATGCAGTATGCTCATTAATGCTACGTCTCTCATAATATTTGTATCCAATTGTCAAGAACCTGATTCCATTGTCCCTGCTGCAATGGTTAATCTCAAACTGCTTCTTTGGTGTGCTTACATATAGCCATTGTTAACTTGATTTTGTGACAAACAGTTTGACCAGGAGATTGTGATGGGATGTGGCTTTCTACTTCCCACACTGTCGAAATGCCTGTGTCACCTTAATGGAGGTTACAAAATAGTCTGGCAGTTTTTTGCTGTGTTAGCCTTGTGTTTTGACAGTGTACATTCATATCAGATTAAGATGGAGAGCGGAAAAGCATCTGATGATTATAAAGAGACACATATGGGTGTGGTCAATGCTGTCCTACCATGAGGGAAAAAACAAGGGGTGGAATTTGCTCAACCACGTAGCAGTCCATTGTTTTTTTTGACCCCCCCATGCCACCTTGGACAAAAACTATATACTTCAACGATGAGGCCTAAAGAGGTCAAACTGATAGCTGTTTGCTTGTGTTCTGCTTTAGAGAGAAACCTGGCCTGTTAGTTTGGGCAAACAAATAATGGGCTTGAATGCTGCCCTAGTAGTTACCAGTTGCAGAAATGAATTTGAGCATTCTTCACCACATTTGCCTCAGTGCTATGCCCTAAGTGAGATGGGTGTTCTCAGACATGGGCCTCATGCTCTGTGTGCCACAGGAACCAAGCTATACCTCACTGGTGAGGCCTAACTAAGCAGGAATGTGTGGCTAGGGATATTTTTGATTCCACTCCAAAGAGATTTAGCCTTGCAGTTCATGATAGACCATTCCTAATAGAGGAGCATCAAGGCTAATTTGCAAAGGACTGGTTATTGTATAAGGTTGCATGATGGACAAACAAACCTCTTGCGCCAATTCAGAATGCAATTGACTGTTTCATGTCCTGACTAGGCAACAGAGACCACGCTTTATTTGACCTTCTATTTCATTTAAGCCGTACTATAAAAGTAAAATTCAAGTGCCTTTTTATTCTTCAAAGGGACTTAGTTCAAACGGGGCTGTCCTTTCTCACTTCACAATTCCAGGTATATTTTCCATTCTGTCATCTGCAAAACTTATAATCATTTACCCGTATTTAGGTTTAACAGCTTTTCGAGAGACAAACAACGATCATTTGTTCATGTTTTAAGAGGTTGTATGACGGAATAACGCATGCCTTTTCAACTCCGGCATTAGAACGAAAGCGCTGTTACCACACATTCCTTTTGCATGCAAGTTGTTACAATGACTTGCCTGAAGGGGGCGCTGCACTTTGGGTTAATATTATTTACTATTCCAACTCCAGTCTGCGCAACAGTAGGGAAGGTGTTGGACTTTAAATCCAACATCTATCCACCAATGTGCCCCACTTAAGGCAAGCCATTATAACGACTTGAGTGCTAAACAAATGCGAAGTAACAACGTCTTTGGTCTATTGTTGGCGCTGTGAAGGCACGTTGTTATTCCACCTTCGTATTAAAGGGTGTTTCCCATTTTAAGAGTCTGTCTGAAGTGAAATGTGCACAGCACTGTGGATTCACTTGTGGATCAACTTTGTAAACTATCCTCATGAGGTTTGAATGCTGCTGCATTTTCAGGTCACGAAGGCAGACCCCTTAAGGATGCGTCTTTTAATTTCTGCTATTGCTTATGCAGTATACTCGATGAACATGGAAGACTTGTCTGCACGCCCATCTTCTGCAGATGCATGATAAGTATGGCAGTGCACGAGGTGTCCTGAAAGGAGAGAGATATCATGCACTTGTGCAATTTTCACGTGGTATAATGCGGCTTTGTACAAAGGATAATCTACCAACTACACTATGACCACATATTTAGCATAACATGTGATGGTTACTTTGCTATGCAGTTTCACTTATGCCATTGACATTAATAAGGTCAAAACACAAAAATGTTGGGCGAATAGTTTGGAACTTTTTTTTAATTTATATTTTCTATGATCAGCTGTGAGCCACAGAAATCTGAGATTTCAAGATGACCAGAAAAAGTGCAGATATTCCCCACGGAAACACATTGTATGTGCATTTTCCTCGTCCATATGATATGTGAAGTACAGCCCTTCTCTCTTTAAAAGTGAGCTTTGCCAGCTGAAGAAGACGGACATCTCCCAAAGCAGTTCACCAACCACAAATATGTGTTGCCTTCCTAGTATTTTACAAACTGTATATTGGAAACGAGTTAAATATTTTCTGCCATGAGAGACAGCTAATTCCGAACAATTTTAGCGCTGGGACTGGAGTTATAAAAGGAATATTAAAGCTAAACTTGAATTCCTAATGAAAAGTGGTTATTTCTGAAAGCCTGTCATTATCTTTGGATAACACTTTACTCCTCTCATGTGGCATGGGAAGGGGCCACTGGGCCGTGTTCAGGTTTAAGAAAGCCTCACTTGTCTTTTCTCAGACAAGCTGCTGCTGCTTCCGATTCACGAGTCGGGGTCCTTAAAACAACAACAGCGGAGCCTCCTGTAGGCTACATTCAGGAGTCCCAAATCCTTCGCTAAATTGTCTCACCGCTGTTTGAAACAGTCCCTTTGTGCGAATAAAGTCTGCCTCGCGACACGTGTGGCGATTAACTCTTTCTACATATGTGCCCAAACAACCCCATAGTGGAAACAACCCTGGCCATCAGATGCAGTTAATGATTTGAATGTAAATACAATTTTCTGCTTCAAGGGCCAGGTGCTGCAGGGATGTAAAAGCTCTGACTCTTTCACCCCCGTGGCTAAAGTTCATGCTCAGGTCAAGAGGACAATGTGGGACGCGGCAGCAGAAGGCAGAGCCCAGGACAGATTGGTGGAGAAGGGTAGAGCGCGCCATTTTAGAATCGCTCTCAGAGGGCTGGTGTGTGGGAAGGCCTCGGCTGACAGGCGTCCCCCCAGATCGATACCGGTCTGTTTTAGGGGCGCTGACCGTCTCACGGTGAATGTGGAGGCACAATGCAGAGAGGACTGTGACAGAGGAATTGCCTTAGGTCATGGGAAAAGTGGACCAGATGTAAAGAAGCGAAAGCCCAATTTATACGCAGTGCCTAATTTGTGGTGAAATAAGTGCCGGGGCACTCGTCAGGAGGCCACTAGAGGTGGCAGCACCTGTTGCCCCTGCCAACGCTGCCAAAACAAAACTATTTACCATCAAACTCTAAAAGTGTGACAAGTCAGACTAAACCAGGCCCCCATAGCTGTAAGAATGTCTTGGGCGGCAGGTAGTAGTCATTAAAAAAAAATAAAAAATTTAAACCTTTATTTAATAAAATGAAAGGAACAGTCACTATTTCTTTACAGGTTGCAATCTAGCGAACAACAATCCACATTATACATACTTTGTTATCCTCTATGAGAATTACAAGAACATTTATACTTGATCAATTACATATACAGCGTTACAAGGAGCTACATGATGGCTATTTTTTCAAGGCTAGGACTATGTCTAATAACCGGCCCTTGCGCCTTTGCTGCTGCTGACCTCGACTACATGAAAGACTGTCTCCGGACAAATGTTTTTATATTGCCACTTTTATCTCCAAATCAATCCAGATGAGAAATAGCATGCTGTTTTAATTATTTATTTCTTTTAACCTGCTTTGTTTTTATCATGTACCTTTTTAAAATTGTATTGTATTGTCCTATGCATTTTGCTTATGTGCTTTTATGGTCATTGTATTTATGAACCGAATAAAGCTTCATGAATTGAATTGAATTGAAAGACTGTCTCTAGTTATGGAGCCGAGAGACATGGACAAGAACATGAGGAAGTTATCTCTTCCCCTTGTTCAGAGACTGGGGAGGGGCTACCTAAGACCAATCTAAACGTGAAGGCGAGATGAGTGATGACCCAGCCTAGTGATTTATTTTTAAGACTAAAGTACTCATATTGGTTCCTCACAAATACTCAACTTCCTTTCTGTTGATAATATTAGTGTTACTATTAGTCTGTTTACCGTATATGTTCATTGTAATTTGTGGTCATTGTATTTCTTGTTACTTATGAGGCCTTCCACTGATCCTGTTCCTAAGACTGTTCTCTATAAAAAGGATTAAATAAATCAATAAATCCAATCTAATAATATTAATGGAATTGTATGTTCCACTGGAGCGTGCAGATATTGCTCTACTGGGCAGTGTGGGGTTGTGTGAAGCCTAATCCAGGCAAGGGGTTTCTTGGTTCTCCTTTCTGTTCTTCCTGGGGTTTATAAAGATCCTCTTTGACTCCCCATTTACCAGTGTGTCTTGGAAAGACTCTGCAGTCCACCCATATGCACTGCCTAAAAGCTAAAATTAGGGAAGTGCTTTCCGTGAGCGTGTGGCATGCCACAACCAGCCACTTATTACCAAATTGGAATTCAAGGACAGTTGGAGAATAGGGAGGATCTAATGTGTCTGGAACTTCCACTATGCAAATGAGATCTACTTCACTCTGCAGTGCACTGGTGGTGGTGGGTTGGATGACACACTTGTTGCGGATTGCCATGAGGAGGTCACACCACTCGAAAATAATTCTGTATAAAAGTACTCATTTGCACTCCATGAGTTGCATTTTCAGCCCCTTCTCTTGCCCCTCTCTTAGGTCCTCATTCCTAGTGGCCTTATTGCTGATTGGACTTGCAATCTGCGTTTATGAGCAAATCACAAAGTCAGCTAGATCACCACTGATGTATGGTATCCCATCTAGAGAGTTCATCTTATGTAAGCAGGTCCTTGGGTCTTATACTGGGGATAATATGCAGCAATCAGCACAGCAGATTACACACGTTACTCCCCAAAAACGTGTAATCACATTATTTCCCCCTCCTGGAATTACTGGTTCCCCTGTTAACGGTAATTGCAGGGGGAGGGTAGTGATAGGAATTATTCTGGGCCACTCCTTATGAGGATTTTAGATGCATAATCCACTTTTAAGATTTCTTTCAAGAGGTCATAAAAACAATTTAGAAAAATAACGGCACTTTTCACAAATGCAGGACGTTATTGTATTCCAATGTAGAATACCTGCAATTATTCTGTGGAACTAGTGATTGACGTTTCCACAAACTCTAAGACTAGTTTGACACTGTGCAGAAGCCAAAGGCTCATTAGCATGAAGCAGCCGTGTCCTTCTGGCCACTTACTGTTTCCTACAACCCAAGCATAAACATCCTTTTTTGGTACCTGCACTGCTTTCACTGTGTACTGTAGAACAGGAATGAACTTTTGAACATCCTGAGTTTAATATACAATAGATGAGATCTTCTTACCCATGAATATTGTGAACCTACCTTAAGTGAGCTTTTCATGCCAGAGACTAACAAAGTTCTCGAATGTCCCAGTTCCACGCACGAGTAGCTCATCCAGTCCAGTAATTGTCTTTGAATTCTGGGACTTTTTGGCTTTCAAACTGGTCGAAACGGACTTCAAATGTCAGTGTGCAAGGGAAATAATCTGGATTGAATAAACTACTCAGAAATGGAACTGGAAAACCTGAGAACACTGGACTGACATAGTATGAGGCATAATTGAGAACGATCTGGTAGTTGTCAGATACAATCAACTATTGGAGCCAAACCACTAGCCCTTCCACTATCCAGAGACTGTTAAACTTGAGAGAAATAAGTGCACAATCTGAATGCATTTTAAGGAGACTGGTGAACATCCTTGAGTTCGGAGTTGTCGCAAGTCATTGTATCAACTTCATGGAAAGAGAATGAACTTTGAATCTTAATCTATTTGTTGCTATTTTGGTATTTTCCGGAAGCAACAGAGTAACATTTTATTTTATTGTAATTGCACTTATATTGGCAGGCAGTCAACAAGTGTAACTTGTGTAGTATTTTTTTCTAAAACCATCACAGTAAAAAAAACCAAATAAAATAAAAACAGTACTTTTCTCAAAAACATAGTTATCTCAATATAAAAACCAAGATGGAGTTGGCCTAACGGCTACGGCGGTCGACCTCAAATCTGGGAACTGGGTTTGAGTCTTGGCAAGGACGCCAACATCCTGTGATTCTGGGTAAATCACTTAATCTCCCCGTGCCTAACAAAAATGAATGTGTCCTCATGTAAACGCAACTGGTGCTCGTGTAAAGCACTCTGATACCCGATACCTTCCGGTCAAGTTCGCGATATATGAAACTCCGTAAAAAAAAAGATTGTTGCAGCCTAAACACTGATTGCCATTCCTGCAGTGCAAAAATGGTGGATTTTTCCTAATTATGCTCAAATATTCATAAATACATCAACATCTCATAAAGTGCAAATATGCAATGGAACGATGCAAAGAGGTTCTTTTTATCTAACATATGCATTTAAAAACACAATTTGTAATCAGCATCATAATATGCATTTTACAATAAAGACCCCAAGAGGCACAATGGCCAGCACCAATTTAGTAGTCTTTAAACATTTAAGATGTATGCAAAGCTGGACAAGTACATAATATAAGGATGAACAATTTTATCCTAAATCCGCAAATATGGGTGTCATCAGACTAGACAAAAACTTCCACTTTGAAGGAAAGTCCAATGATGGAATTAACCTAAATTGGAGAATGATTAATTTGTACTTTAGTCAGGCAAAAATGTATCTCACAAGTAAAGCTGCTTATGATGTGGCTTATAAGTGACAATAACTGTTATTAGCAGACTTGTAACCTGCTACAGAGTACTGAAAACTTCATTAAGATTTTTGACCAAATGTCTTCCAAGTTCATTTAGACTTGAGTTGACTGCATTGATTTATGGTCTATAAATTAATAGCTGAGAGAAAACATAGCTCATTAACAATAATCTATCACAATATTCACAATGTATTAATATGTTATATATCGATATATAGGATATATATCTATATATACTATATATATAACATATATATATAATATATACATATCCTATATATCCATATATAACATATTACTGTATTGTGAATATTGTGATAGAATATTGTTAATGAGCTATGTTTTCTCATATAAACATATACAGCCCTATTCAGAAAACCTATGGCCGGCAACAGCACGTTGCATGCCACAAGTAGTCACCCACCCAAACTGAAGAATAGTATACCCTATGGGGAATTCCTCAGGCTAAAACATAACTGTTCTAGAAAATGTGATTTTGATGCAGCAATCAAGGAGAGCTTTGGCAGGTTTCTAGCCAGAGATTATAGAACGGATCTCCTAGTAAATACTTTAAAGAAAGTGGAGAGTGTGCAAAGAGACAGATTCGTAAAGAATACAGACCAAGAGAAGAAAAATAAAAATGAGGGAAAGTTCCGCATGATTACAACTTATGCAGAAGATGTGTAAACTTTCAAAAAGATTATGCATAGAAATTGGCACATGCTAAAAACTGACATAATCATTGGGGCAGATATTCCACCAGCTCCACTGATTACTTTCAGGAAGGCATGGTCATTCAAAGACAGCCTGGTCCACAGTCACTTAGATGTAATTCCAACTAAGCAGGGGACACTGAGTGAAATGCAACGTTTTTATCCTTGTGGTAAGTGTAAGGCCTGTGATTTTAGCAAAAGAGTGCTAAGCTAAGGGAATCAGATCATGCAAAAGGATCAATAAATTAATGACCTGTCAGACCACACATGCTGTCTATTGCCTGAGATGCCCAGCACAATTCATAGTGTGAAGATAAGGATACTGAAAAATATGCGTGCCATAGCGAAGAAGGATTTGAGTTATCCCGTCGCTAGACACTTTGCTAATAAACATAAAAGTAGTAGGGATCTATTACAGTTTTTCAGTATTGACTGTGTCCCCGCAAACATCAGAGGGGAGATAGAGTGTTGAAACTAAGGAGATTAGAGTTGCGATATATTATCGACCTTCAAACCATGACCCCAAATGGGCTAAACTATATATGCTCAATTGAAGTTAATAATAGAAATCCTGCCCCCAACGGAGCAACATTTTTGTAAACTATAGTTAGGGCACAATATTTATGTTAGACGATATTTCTGACTACAATATTATGACATACGACAAGATGGACTCCTCAGTACAATAGATTATGCAAAAAAATTGAAAAAACGAGTGTGTGTATGCATATTGATAATGTCAATGATTTGTACGATAATCACTGCATTGACAAACCCAATGGTGTAGCAAGGTTGCCACCGGAGACCTGGATTTAAATGATGGTCCCTTGCACCCCAGTAAATACCCCTGGTGCCTCAATGATGGATCCTTGTTCAGTGGCTGGAGGTTTATTTTTAATAGAAAAAAGTGTTTTCAATGTATTTAAGACAAATGAAACGGATTCATGCACAACATATTGTGCTGGTGTCATTTGTCAACACTGGGTAGAATATAGAAATAATTTAATAGGAGGAATTGTGGGTCTCGCCCTGAGAAGTTCTTTGAGAAAAATCGTGCAAATGGTCCACTCATAATCAAATTGGGTAACTGGCCAAAACAGGATGGACATAAGAGATAACCAGACATAGGAAAGCTTGGTTTTTCTGTTATTCGTTTATGAAAATGTTTTGACAAATTGTATATTTGTAGGGATGTTAGTCCACTAACATCACTAAATGAAAAAAAAATCATATGGCATAAAAGCAAATGTATGGGAGAGTGTAGTTGGTAATCTTCCATGCACTTTTAGGCAATTGAGTAAGTGTCAAAACACAAATGGGGAGAGCAGAGGTAGGTAAAGCAGGGACCTCTCCTCCACTGTACTATAAAGATAATCAAGGGAGGACACGTTTTTTGACCTAGTAATAAACTCTTAACATCCCACTGCGACATTAACCAGTTTTAACAATTTGACATCAGCTCAGAACTTACGTTTATGGAAAGCTAAGGGAGGACTCGAGGATGGGACCCTGTGTCCGTCACGTGGGTCAATAAAGTCTTTACCTTGTAATTTCGGTTTTGACGATGACTTGATTTAATATTACCTTTGCCACAAGACAAGACTGTTTTGGAATAAAGAATCCCCTTTCAAACTTCGGTTTTGGTGATAATATCATTTTGCACTTATTTAGCGTGTTTTTCCAACCCGGAAATAATACAGAGAACTGCGGTACGCAGTCTGGCCTTTTTCTCCCATTGGGAGGCACGCGTAACACTCATGTGTTCAAATAGCTCCTCCGCCCATGGCTCCAGTAACATTGGAGCCTCGAGCAAGTGCGGACAGGTCTACGAAGAGGGAGTAGCCTTGCCGGAGTAAGTTGGGGCGTCCTGCCCTGCTCAGGACACACAATACTTTAGCTGCAACTATATTCTGCTTGCTTGATATTAATTTTTGGATTTCTCTATTTGGCCACATGTGTAGGTTTGACTACAGGCATCCCTCCTTTAACTCCTCGAAGGACTCATGGGGCCCAATGATGGTCGCATTTTAAGTATGTAATTATCCAAAGCACGTCCATGCCGGTGACATCATGTTATATGTTTTATGTTTGTATTGTCTTGTGAGTCTTCATTCCACAGATACAAGCACGCCTTTTGGCATGGTTTGAAAAATATATTTCACCACCACAACCACAATATTATCAAGACTTTTGAAATACAATATTGACCTTAGGGTCGTGTATTTTTTAAACTCTTTTTTTCTTTATATCCTTGCAGGTCTTTTTTGATATGTAACACAGGCCAATTAGGTGCTGTATGTTTATTTTTCATTTTTCATTACTATTGTGTTTATTGTAACACCTGGAGTGGGTACATCATTTCTCCTTTCTAGGTGCTGACGAAATGCATTGGGGAAAGGCATGAAACTAGTTGACCAAAAAGGGAAACAATAGGTATTCACGCCTAGGGTTTTCCTACACGTCCTCTGACTTTAGAATATCATTTTGAGGGGAGGAAATAAAATTGTTTTTGGACCCACTAATCTGGTATTTTTCAACCTTTGTCTTCACTTTTGCAAAACCCACTCCCTTCTAATTTAACATAGGTGGTTAGGTGTATAGGGACATCCCTATATTTTACAACTAAGTGCTCCCACGCATCCGTTGGTAGTAGCAGGCCCCTGTCCGTAGAGGGCAGGGATGGGCCCAATGATGAAGCATGCCACCAAGGGGAAACCCGGGTGGGTAAGAGTTTTATAAAAAGAAAAAATCTCTTTCTTTTCATTGTGCTCCTGCAAGCAAATAAAATGCCCTCCCCCCCCATCCTTTTTCCCTTCTTCCTACAAAGGGGACCTCTCTTGATTATCTAATTGAGTAAGTCAACATAGGAAATGATTTAAATTGAACTATATAATGTAGAAACCCCCAACAATTATTCTTTGGGACAGGTAAGGACAAAAAACAATTGTCCAAACCATCTGTAGCAAATGGATAATGTTCAAAGTTAACACCATATTGGGCTTGATCTTGATAGTCAATAAGCACCTGCATTCGGGGACCTACCTCCCCTCCCCAAACAGCAGATTCCTCAAACTGATGTGATG
Source organism: Lissotriton helveticus (assembly GCF_964261635.1). NCBI lineage: Eukaryota > Metazoa > Chordata > Amphibia > Caudata > Salamandridae > Lissotriton > Lissotriton helveticus. The sequence continues at coordinate 867,088,110 of NC_136068.1, read as the reverse complement.
AGTCTAACATTGGCAGCATTAAACATATTTACACATTTTTCTCAATGCTTCATATTGATATAGTTTAATAATGGAACATACTCACCCATTTTCCACAATGCCACAGTCATGTGCACATGCACTTAGCACAATGCTCCATAAATACACATTTTGTCCATTCTCCATATTTTCCCATCTATGCACGGTTTTCACAGTACAACACATTTTCCCCAATGGTGCAGTAATACACAAACACTGATCTTATGTGGTAAAGTTTGTAACTCAGACATTTGTATTTAACCTTAAGATGGAGTATCGCGTTATATTGAATATATTGCAGTATATACAGAAATATATAAATTACCCAGGGTAAGTTACAGTTAGGTTTTGTTTTCCTAATTAATTGCTTTCCTAATAACTTTGGTGCCATTTGACCAATCTTCACAAAACCTTCCACAAAAAAGTCATCCACCTCAGCTCCTACCTGAAAGTGTAAGGGTTATCTCTTAAGCAGGGGATGAGAAAAGGGGGCAATAGGTATGTTCCCGTTGCGTTTTTTAATGGAGAAATTGAACAGTGAACTCCCTCTGTTTACCCTTGTCCCCGCCACCCTTCTGCTGGGGACCCTGCCCACTTGACCCCTGAAAATCATCAACTTTGCGACCCTTCACTCAACCATCCAATGCCCTGCAAAAGAAAGTGACTTATTCCACCCAGGTACTGCCCTCTATCTTCTTGCAACTACTGAACCACTGCCTATACAATTCATGATTCAAACCATACCTGGACATTAATGCATCTTTCATTTGGCTATAAGAATTATGGACATCAGAGCTACTTAGAACAGTATTTTCGGAAATAATACTATCAGGTCTGTTTCCAGAGTCTTGGAAAACAGACTCAGTTCAGCCTCTACTAAAAAAAAAAAAACTTGACCCTACTGAACCGGGTAGTTATCGGCCAATTTCCAGGATCCCCTTCTACTCCAAGGTGTTGGAGAAACTACTAGTACAGAAGTGCTTCAGCTGCAGATTACAACCTTTATTTCCAATGGAGATCTCTTAGACCACTCGCAATATGGGTTTAGAGAAGGCCATGGAACAGAGACAGCTCTGGTTATGGCAGTGGAGGAACTCAGAAGAACATTGGATGAAGGAAGGAAGGCCGCCTTGATTTTGTTAGATCTATCTGCACCCTTCGATACAGTCAACCATGGAATTTTAATTGGTAGACTAGAGGAGTTGGGATTCCAAGACACCACCCTTACTCTACTGTCATCATATCTAACGAACAGAATATTTGTTGTAGAAATGGATGGACTAGCTTCTAAATCTTTTAAACTGCCATGTGGGGTGCCCCAGGGTTCATCACTGAGCCTCACACTTTTTGATATTTATGTGGCCCCTCTGGCAGCAATTATCAGGCAATGCGGCTTTTTAGTTGTCTCCTATGCTGATGACACACAGGTGGTGGTATCATTGTAAAATATTATTGAGGAGACAGCCGATCGTTTTAACATCTGCATGTCACAGATTAATATTTGGATGCAGAACAATTGCCTTAAATTAAATGGTGAAAAAACAGAGGTTTTTATACTAGGGTCAAATACCTCCTTCTGGTCCCCATGATGGTGGCTGGCTGATTTGGGTGATTGCGCAACTCCTGTCACAAAGGTTAGGAACCTAGGGGTAATACTTGATGAAAGACTGACATTTGAATGTCAAATTAATAAGCTTACCTCCACCTTCTAGGCAATTTAAAAATGATCAGGAAGATCCGTCTTTTCATCCCCTTGGACGCATTAAAAACGGTGGTCACAGCCCTGGCCCTACCACGACTGGACTACGGCCATGCCTTATATGTGGGACTTCGGTCACAGCTCCTACTCATACTTCAACGAATGCAGAATGCAGCGGCAAGACTGATTCTGGATATTCTTAAATATGAATCAGTCTCCCACCGACTGAGAGACCTCCACTGGCTTCCAGTGGGAAAGAGAATTACATTTAAGTCACAATGCCTGGCATATTAGGCACTACAGGGAAAAAGGCCACTGTACCTGAGAACACATCTTAGGAAATCCGTGCCAGCTAGAAATGTAAGGTCGGCTCAGGCACAACTACTGTCAATCTCTAGGTACAAGCAAGCTCGCTGGGGAGGCAGGAGCTTCCTTTTAGGAACACCGAAGATCTGGAATTCTCTACCTATGTCATTAAAAAACAGCAAGCCGTTGATGTCGTTTAGAGGACTGCTGAAAACATGGTTATTTACTAACTGAAAGGTCAGAAGTATAATGAACCTGCAAAGTTCAGCATTCCCGTCATTCATAGCGCCAAGACGCCCTTGGGCAAATGTGCGCTCTATAAGTCTATAAATCAAATCAAATCAAATCAAATCAAAACAGAAGGCAAGTCAAACAGTGTATCCCTCCCCTCACTAAGGAACCGCCCCCACAACCCCGCTCCCAATCCTTCTCAGGGACCCACTGGAGAGACATGGCTACCTCATAGGCCATGAAACAATGACCAATGTCATCATTCTTATAAAACTCTCTTACCACATCCTTAGGAATATACACCCTAGATTCAACAGGCATTGACAGTGTGCTGCTACCAGAGGGAGTCATTTCTAAGCTCCAGGCTTTCAATTCCAACTCCCTTAAACTTTTTTCATGATCCAACTGCATTTTCTTTTCCTCTAGGGTCAATTTCCTATTCTCTAACTCCAGTTGTCAACTCAACTTGAGCTTGGCCAGCTCCATTTCACGCTTCCTACATCTCTCTCTGTCCTCCAGCTCCTCTGGGGACAGACTTTTGGAAGACACACTGCTTCCTGTGGGGAAGGTGCTTGCCTCCCTCCTGGGCCCAATGGCCCTTCCAGCTACACATCTGCATTCCCACCCACTTCCTCATTCTCATGGGTATTCCTTGCTTCTACCCAGGCCCTCAGCGCCTTGTAGAACTCCTCCTTCCTGGTGAGCCCAATAATTGAAACATTACATTTCTTGCAGAAGTGCTTCAGCTGCCTTACATTGTAGCATTCCAGTTTCTCCTCTTCCTAATCAAAATCAACAGATGCTATGGATTCTGTTTTCTCCATGATGGTTAAACTTGGCACAAATAGAAAATCCCAGGAAAAAGAAATCTACCAAAAAGTATGTGGTCGCGTTTTGGTCTGCACTCACTAGTAGTGTTCATCAATCACTGTATTTGAATCACAAATGCAAGTCCAGAATCCTCACCGCTGACCACCAATGTTACATTTGGGGGTCTCTAGTTGGCAGAGGTAGGTACCTTTGACAAATAGGGACCCATGCGTCTAGTCAGGGTAAGGGGGTACACTCCTAAAATAACCCCTGCTTGGTAGCTTGGCACGAGCAGACAGGCTTATCTCAGAGGCAGTGTGTCAAGCATTGGTGAACACATACAGTAACCCAGTGACAATACTACAGAAAATAAGTATTCTTTATATAGATTTAACGCAAGACCACAAATGAAAAAATTCATAATACTGTACTTAAAATGGTAGAATTAGCTTAGTTCTCTTTAGATGTTAAAATGCAACACTTTGAGTCAATGAACCTTTGGATGCGTAACTCTATACAACTAAAAAGTTTTTTTTTTTCCCCTCATTAGCCACTTTATCGTTCCAAGAAATAACCAACCACTAAAAAAAGTCCTTGAAAGGCAGGTGTCTAGAAACTAGTTCCTTTCTTTCCAGGAACAAACCAAATATCTTGGCGGGAGGTACCTTCTGGACGATCTTACTCCGTCAAAGCCTAAAACAGGCTGTCAACCCACTTTCGTCGTGGCATGGGGGAGCCTCCCGTTGGACCTGGAGTACTGGGCCTAATCATCGGACCTGGGGGAAAAAAAAACCCAGGGTCTCTAATAGTTTTTATCTCCACTTAAGTAGCAAATTCCAAAAGGCCAAACTACGGGGACTACAAGACCTTGCCATGTCTACTTTAGATATTTCATAAAGTGATGTCAACCACTCTGCATGAGTCGGGGGGTTGGCATTGACCCAGTTTTTACAGATTTGTCTTCTTGCTACCAAAATAGCATAAAACAGAAATGACCTCTCTAACCCCCCAATGTTATCACTTAGTCCAAAAATAACTAAGGACCAAGAAAAGGAATCGAGATTTTGAGGATTGATTCTAGAGAAGTCTTAACTTCCTGCCAGAAGCTACTAATGTTGGGACATTCCCAAAACATGTGGATATCTGAAGCTGCTGGGAGGAGACATTTATTACAGCACTTCCCTGGTTGGAACTTAGAAAATCTTTGGGGAGAGAAGTATGCGCGATGCAAAGTAAATAGATGGTTGCTCCTCAGCCAGGCAGGTTTGATGACTTTATACAGGAGACTAAAAGATCTCGTCCATAACTCCTCCGCCTGGACTTCTCCATTCCCTCCCAACAGTTTAGCCGGGAGGCTGAAGTCTCCATCCGCTTCCTCCATAATGTTCCAATATAAAAAAGCAACTTCCTTACCACCCCTTACTTTCTCTACCAAATTTTTCTCTAAAGAACTATATCCCCCGAGTTTAACCTTTTTCTTTATCTGCTCTCGAAACCAGCTTGACAATTGTATATATATAAACCAGGATAAAGGTGAGCCCACCCTCTCAGCGAAAGCATCCCATTCTTCTAAAATCCCTCCTGCCACCAGCTCTCCCCATCTTGATATCCCTGCGGCCAATAGCGCAGATGTAAAGCTATCGACAAGGTGCGGAGAGAGCCCCGGAAGATCCCAAATAGGGGCGAAATTAGAAAAGTATGCCAGCCCAAAGATAGCTTTAATTTCAGTCCATTCTTTTGCAAGCAGATATAGGATCTTTAACCTTACTCTCTTGAAATATCTCTGGTGTCCGAATGTAAACAGAAAAACGTCAAGCGGAAGATTAGAGCCAGATAGCATTGCCATAAACATTCAGCCATTTGAGTTGTCTTCGGGGGTCTTTAATAACATCCTAGAGTGGGACAGGTGAAAAGCCCAAGCATAATATTCCAGGTCTGGTAGTGCAAGGCCCCCCTTCTCCCTCCTTCTTCTTAACTTTTTCCATGCCAACCTGGTAGATCTAAAACCCCAGATCTAAGAGTTAATGTTCTGTTGGCATTTCAAAAGTTGCTTAGAATCAAATGCCAACGGAATGGCGTTAAAAATAAATGTATATTTAGGAAGGATAGTCATTTTCACTAAACTCGTTCTTCCATAAATAGTGAGAGGGAGAAAGGACCATGCTTTCGTCAGTGCCTTAATTTCACGCGAAATCCGATCTAAATTAGTCTGGGCCAAAATACTGATGTCGTTTGTAATTTTGACTCCCAGATTGAGGGTGTTACCGGGAGATGAAGGTTTACAATATTCCAAGCCATAAGCTCGGTTTTCCCGGCATTGACTTCATAGCCCGAGAACTTCCCGAACACCTCGGCCCTCTTTATAACCCTGGGAAAAGCCTGGTCGGGATCGGTTGTATATATGAGAATATCATCCGAATACAACCCGACCTTTTTCTCCCAGCCATAAAAGGAGAAGGGCGGAATGTTACGATCATCCCTAAGGGTCTGAACAAAGGATTCAACATAAAGATTGAACAAGAGGGGGGAAAGCGGACACCCCTGTCTTGTCCCCCTGCGAATTTGAAAAGGTTCTGTGCGGGTGCCATTAATCAAGAGGCTAGCCCTCGGATCACTGTATAACAGGCTGATTGCTCGACAAAATTTGGGACCAAATTGGAATTTCTTCATTACTGCATCTAGATAGGGCCAATCGACCCTATCGAATGCCTTCGTAGCGTCCAGTGTCATGATCGCAAGAGGCAGGGCAAAAGTTGAAGCAATATCTATTGCCCCGACCAAGTCGTAGGTCAAATCGGCCAATTGGCGTCCCCGAATGAATCCCTTTTGGTCCTGGTGGATAATCGTACCGATCTCGCTCCCCAAACGTGCCGCCAAAATTGCTGCAAAGATCTTATAATCATTGTTTAGGAGCGAGATCGGATGATAAGATCCACACTCAGCTGGATCTTTTCCTGATTTTGGAACTAGGGCAATGTTTGCCTCACCCCATGACCTAGGCGGTGCCTCACCGCTGATTAATATGTTGTTAAACAGGTCCGTCGAGACTGAGATGATAGTCGAGTTTAGCACCCGATACAATTCGCCGGGTATACCGTCAGGCCCTGCGGCCTTCCCCTGCTTCAGCTGTTTGATGGCACTTATGACTTCTGCCTCTGTTATTTCTTTGTCTAGATGCTCGCTCTGTTGCTTTGTTAATTTTAGAAGGCTCACCCTCTCCAACCACGTATCTCTCTCCTCAGCATTGACTTCGATTCCCTCCATATATATATTCTGAAAGAAGGCCCGAAAGGCGTCCCCAATTTCCAAGTCTGAGTTCCTATTGTTGGCTTCGCCCTCTACCCTCACTTCTTTAATATAGTTTCTGGCTTGGTCAGCTTTGATTTTCCAGGCAAGCAATTTGCCCGCAGCCTCACCATATTCGAAGTGGGAAAGCTTGCTAGCCTGCCACCTTTTATTCACTCTCTCCTGCAATATAGCATCTAATTTATTTTTTAGCGCAGACCTTCTTTCCAAATTCGCAGGGGATATGAGGTCGTCCGAATATATGAGCGCCAGGTCACTCTCTATATTTGAGACCTCCTCTCTATATTTCCTCTTTCTATAGGAGGCGCGGTTGGTGATGCACCCCCTTAGATAGGCCTTCCAAGTCTCCCAAACAGACACCAGGGGGGCAGAATTTAAATTGCGCTCCAGAAAAGCAGCAGACTCAGATATAAGAAATGCTCTCTCCTCTTCTTCCAATAGAATGGTACGATCGAAGGACCATGAGGGGTGAGTGACATTCTGGCATAATATTAATGAAGAGAGAATAGCCGAGTGATCTGATAAGTGAGGGGGAAGGTAGACCAAGCTTTTTATGGAGTCTTTAAGGGTGAAGCTGAATAAGGGATAGTCAATGCGAGATTTGTGTTTGTATTTGTAATTATGAAACAAAACCCCCAAGGTATTGCCTGCTCTCTCCCGCCAAAAATCCACCAGCCCCAAGTTCAACATGCAAGTTAAAAGGGTAGCCCTCGCTTTGCTATGTGGTACTGCTCTAGAGCTGGGGGATTTATCTAGTTTCGTGTCTAGGACCAGGTTGAAGTCTCCCATCCATATCACGGGATACTGAGTCGTGATCAGATGGTTCTGTATTGTATCAAGGTGGGAAGGGTCATCTTGGTTGGGGCCATAGTACCCAACCAGAGTGAACCCCCTCCCATCAAGCTGGACGTTGGCTATTAACCATCTGCCGCTCGGATCCACCCTGAAATCCGCAATCTGAGCTATGGCTATCCCGCGAATGTTAGCATTATGGTCCGTACTAAGAAATTGGTCAACCCATTTCAATTTCTTCATTATATCAACGACCGCTTGCCTTAGCAAGTGTGTCTCCTGGATTATTATGACCTGCGCGGGGGAGTCCCTAATATATTGCATAATGTTATGTCTTCTTCCCTTCACGCTCAGGCAATAGACATTCCAGGATAAAAACATAATCTCTCTCATTTATCTTTACCCACCATCCTCCCAGCTCCCGGCCGGTCTACCCCTGGGAACCCAGTATTTCTCCCAACAGTCTCCTGCCTAACCTGGGTTATATTGTCAAACTGGTGATTAGAATGGTGCTTGGAAACTGCGTACTGCAAAAAAACCAAAATCTGCTTATAAGGACTTTTAAATGCTTCCTCCCACCCCCCCTCACCCCCCCCCCCTGGAAAACCCTCCCCAACTTACTCTGGCTAGGTGTCCTGCCAGTTTGCCATCTCCGACATACCCCCAACGCTGGCCCTATCCATCTTAGATGATCAATAATGGCCAGCTAGTGAATAGGAATCAAATGTATATAGGTGGTGCGCAGAAGAAACCAAAATAAAAAAGTGGAAAGGAAGAAAAGAGTGGAAAAGACCATTGATCCAGTTATGCAGAAAGTTTGTTCCTATAGTCTAATTTTACTGTGATCCCCTCTTTAGTTACATAGTAGATATATAATATTCCATCGCTTTATGTTATATGCTCTACTAATTCTTACTGCTATTATTCCACACTTTACCCTTTGATTCCTCTCCTTCCCCCTTTTTTTCTCTTTTCTCTTTCCCTTTCTTTTTAAATTTCCTTTTTTTCCTTTTTTTTTTTTTTTTTTAGTGATAGCCCCTGTCCCCCTTTTTTTTTTTGGTACTCCTTGCTGTGCTCCTCTGAGCTCCTTTGAGCACCTTATTCCATATATTCCAGTACAATCCTGTACTCCTACCCCTTAGACCTGCTATCTGTTGTATAGGCTGTTATATAGATTAGTATAGAAGCCTAAGTAGACGGCCAATGGGGAGGTGAAAAAGTGTCTGAGTCAGTGTAGAAGCAGAGATCACCCCATGGAAAAAAGAGACGCTAGGGACCCCTCTGTGCAAACTCACTAATAGAAGCTAGTAGTTCGTCTGCCTCTAGAGGTGTCTTGATGTTGTGCATTTTATTGTTGAACATTATTTTCAGAAAAGCAGGGAACCTCATCTGCACTGTGGCCCCCAAGGCCCTAAACTTCTCCATTCTCTGCCCGAGTTCCCACTGCCTTTCTAATGTGGTTTTTGACAGATCTGATCTAACTTCGAAGGTGAAGTCTGGGGCCTTCAGTGTCTTAGCTTTGAGTGCAAGATTCAGAATCTTCTCCTTTGTTGCGTAGGTTAGAAAGTTCACAAGGATTTTCCTGGGCTTTGTCCTCCCTGGGTTCAGACGAAAAGGGTCCCGGTGTATCCTTTGTATGTCCAGTTCTAACTCTACCGTTGACTCGTCTAAATTAAGGGCATCTCTAAGAAGGGAAACAACATATTGTTTGATTTCACTTCCCTCCTTCCCTTCTGGGATCTTTAAAAGCCTAAGGTTATTCCTCCTGGAATAGTTTTCCAGGGACTCAACCCTGTCTTTTACCACTTCCCCTTCTCTCCGTAGTGTCTGGATTTTGACTTCCGCATGCTCTAGCTTAGCCTTGAGCTCTCCTACTGCGCCTTCCAGGCTCCCCGTCCTCTCAAAGAGGCCATCCACTTTCGTCTCTAGAGTTTCACACATTGCCGGATCTCAGATTGGTTTTGTCTCGATTCCGCAAAGCCACTTTTAATTTCACTCCTCATAGCTATTAGCATATCCTGGAGGGAACCCTCACTGCTACCCCCAGGAAAAAACTCCAACGCGCTGGTGTTGTTTGCCTCCCCTCTGGGATCAGGCCCCACCAAAACAACCGAAGCAGAGTCCATTAGCGCCGCTGTGATTGTTGTTTGTCTAGGTACTCCTGCAGCCGTCATATCTGACTGCCCTGATAATTCTACTGTTGCCCGGCTATCACTGCAGCGTTGGGGGCGGCAATAGGGGCGCTTACCCTCTTACTATGTACAGTTTGTCCGACTGGGCCCTGTGATTCTTGGGCTATATTCAGGACCTGAGGCAAGACCTTAAAATAAGACCTTAGAGAGGGGGTTATTTGGGCAGCCCTTTTAGTTGTATTTCTGGATTTTGCTTTCTTTAATGACTGCTTTTGCAGCTGCTCATTTTGGGTGACGTTATGCCCGGACCCCTCAACTCTTGGGTTTATAACCTGAGATACAGATTTTACTGCTTCCCCTGCGTCACCCAAGATATCATCCCCTGGAGCCAATATTGAAACAAGCCCAGGCTCAGGTCCAGGCGCCGGCTCAGTCTCGGGCTCCCCTCTCGGCTCGTGCTCAGTTTCAATGACAGAGTCCCTAATTGAATCCTTATCGGTCAACAGGCTTTTCCCCTCCTTCCTGCTCTTGCCCCTTCGCTTCCCCAGAGTTCCGCTGGAGACCTCCCTTTTCCCTCGGGGTCCCCCCCCTTCTCTGGAACCTTACCGCTCCTCTGAGACAGCACAGTGGTATTAATTAAATGTATCTTACTCCTGATTCCCCACAGCTTCGGGGCAAAATCAGGACAGGAACTAGTACTGGGTTTAGCTGGTGCATCCTGGGCCGAGCTTGCAGCAAAATCGGGCTCTATATCGTTATTGATATCCAGCCCAGCCCCATGAGACCCTGGTGCTACCGACCCCCCGTGCAGCCCCCTTACCGCACCCCTTGAACGCTGCTCCGCTTCTGAGATGTCCATGGACCGCCGCCCTACGGCTCCTCCGCAGCTCCACGGCTGCCTCCAGCCAACGGAACGGCAGGGGGGGCGGGACAAGTGCCTAACACATGGGCTGCTCCGGCTGCGGTGCGCTGCGGTCCGGGCTCCAGAGAACGCCGACTCGGCCAACTCAGCCGAAACTTGATCGGGAAAGCCGGGAGGGGCCCGGAGAGCACCTCCACCCGCTGACTCGCCCATAGGCTACCACACTTCACCACCTCTGCTCCGCGAGCTGACCAGGTAACTGTTCAAAACATAAGGGTCGGGAGTATTGTCGGGACGTGCGTGCCGCTCTAACTAGCGGCCGCCATGTTTTCCCGTGGATGAGACAAGTATTGCAGGGAAAGTGATGCATCAGGTTCCCAAAACGCAGGAACGGAGATGTGTCGGTTTTGTACTGCGCTTCCGTGGTGGTGTGGCTAGCGATGCAGTGATGCGATGAAGATCCGGTGCGATGAAACAAAGATGGCATCTTCTTCTTGATGCGACACACTTCTCCGATGTTCTGAGATGTCTCGACTCGATGCGACAGCTGCAGCGGTGACACCCTTGATCAGTGATACGACAGCAGCTTTGGCGGCAACACTCTTCTCCGACAATGCCAGACGCTTCAGCTCGATGCGACAGCTGCATGTTGAGACACCCTTGTTTAGTGATTCGACGACATCTGCTGCAGCGGCGGCACGCTTCTTCGATGTTGCGAGACATTTCTTCTGATGCTGTGTGATGCGACAGCTACAGCGGCGACACCCTTGTGCAGTGATGCAACGGCAGCGGCTGCGATTGCAAAGCGCTTCTTCGTGATTCGCGCTTCCAGCTCCTTGCGACACGCAGTCTCTCAGAAGGCCCAAAACAGCTGCAGGCACTTCCAAAGAACTCTTGGGGAGCTGGTGGTTGAAGTCTGTTGTCCCTAAGACATCAGCAGAAGGCAAGCTCTTCTCTTAAGCCCTTGGAGATCCTTCACAAGTTGAATACAGCACACACAAAGTTCCTTTCTCCTTTCTGTGGCAGTAAGGCAACCACTGCAGGCCAATCCCCCAAGCAGCACTTCAGCTTAGGGTTAGTCTCTCCTCAGTTTATCCGGTTCCTCTCCTCAGCAATGGTTTCTTCTTGTTTCCCAAAGTGATCTAAAGTTCTGGGGTTTGGGTCCCCTCTTTTATACACAGTTTCTCTTTGTTCTCTGAAGGCAGAGAGGCCTTTGCCTAGTCCAAACCAGTTCTGGTCAGTCCTGGAGCACTCTGTTTACATGACTCCTTCTTTCCTTTCATAGTGCAGGGCAGAGACATCAGACAGGAGGTGGAGCCAGCACTGTGGAGGGAAGGCACAGCCCTATTCAGGTCCCAGGTGCAACTCCTCCCTCCCATCTAGATGCAGATCTCTGTATTCAGCACTGGGCTGACTCACCCTGTCTTCTGGAATCCCCCTGCCCCTGTCACTCAAACTCCAGACAAGGAATACACAGTCTAGCAGAGGCAGGCTTTGATAGTTAGACAATAAAATACCTACTTTCTAAAAGTGGTATTTTCAAACACAGAATGTTAAAACCAATGTCACTGGAAGATGTATTTTATCATTCTGAATTCAGGCATACTAAACTCGAATTTCTACCTAGTTCCCTGAGTCACTTAGGATTATAAGATGTAATAATCAAACTGCCCATTCTGGCCTATGGAGAATAGGTAGCCTTACAATCGTGCACAACGAAAATGGCTGTAATTCACTATTAGGACATGGCACACACATCAGGGCTTGTCCTACCTTATATTTACAATGTGCCCTGCCCGTGGGCCTGCCATAGGGGTGTCTGATAGGAGGAAAAGGGAAGGTTTAGGGACTGGCAAGTGGGTGCACTTGCCCAGTCAGCATGGCAGTACCAGACTACACACAGGCACTGCAATGGCAAGCCTTAGACACACTTTTACAGGCTGCTCTGTGGGTGGCACAACCAATGCTGCAAGCCCACTAGCAACATTTGGATTACCAGCCCTGGGCACCTCTGGTGCACTGTACTAGGGTCTGACAGGTAAACCAAACCAGCCAATCATGGAATCACTAATCCATACATCAATTTACAATTGGGTGCACTTGCACTGTGCCACTGGACAGCAGTGGCACAGTGCCCAAAGCATCTAACACCAGCAAAAACATATGAAGCAACTGCAAAAAACAGAAGGGAGACACACACCAAGGTGCCAGGTCTAACACCGTGTGTCAATGCAATTGAATACTCAGCGCTCCTAAGCGCGTTATACCTGTTCTCCACCGGAAGTAAACGTAAACTGCAGCTGTGTCATTAAAAGACAGACTACCATCTAACAACCTCAACGGGCGCCATCTTGGAAAGGTTAAAAAAGTCACCAATGCTCTACAAAACTAACTAATCTACAGACTGTCCATGCGCTCAAGCATATCTAAACAACAATTCATCAATCGGGTTGCCACCAGATTAAACTCTCTATTACCTGACTATTTAGGGGGAAATACACAAAATAAGTGCTGATATACGTCGCTCCTAAAGATCAAGATGAAAATAACTTGAAGGATAGATGTGCTCAAAAACAAAAGAATAAACAGAACCAAAAATTAAATCAGTGATTGTTATTCCATGTTCAAACATTAAATGCAGTACAGCAGCTCATATATGCGAAAAATAGATGTTATTATAAAAAAAAACTGTAATCAATTTTTTCATTCATCCCTTTGCGATCCTGAGTATCTAACCTTCTGATCTGGTTAGATCCTTACCTGGAATCTGTAGGACTCTCTCTATAACTAGAAATTGTAATTGAGCTATACTGTGTCAAGCCTCGATCCAATGGGCAGCCAGACTACTGCTTTTGTTCTTGGTCCTAATCTTACTTTTGTGTTCAGATATGTGAGTCTCTATCTTGCGTTCAGTTTTCCCAACGTATAGCTTGCCGCAATGTGCAAGGGAGTACCATAGAACAACAGCTAAAACAATTAGAATTCCTGGACGTGGGTCCCTTGCTCACCGTGCCACTGGATTCAAGCTAGCCTGGCTGATGAAGGGTAATATCCAGAAACCGGCCACAGGATGCTTGTTTCTGATCCAGGGAGGACCTGGCTTGGCAGTTCAGTCTGGATTGTTCCCATGAGGCACAGGTTCAAGACGGATTTGCATATGGCTGTGTCTAAACTGGGGTGGCATGGTGAGCAAAAGAACAATGGATTTAACCCAGATCTCTTGATTTGGGTGAATGTATGGTTTTTTCAGCATTCCGTCCATCATTTGTTTGCGTAGCACTTTTCACCCTAAGGGGGATGGGTATGCCCAGACGCGGGTCTCTTGCTCACTTGCTCACTGTGCCACTGGATTTATGCTAGCCTGGCTGATGAAGGGTAATACCCAGAAACCGGTCTCAGCAGGCGCGCAACACCCATTGGGCTCACGGGGCTTCATCCCCCCCCCCCCCGTCGTGTTTGTCAGCCGGGCTGACACGTCTTCGCGGGCTGGCGAGCATGTAATTGCAGCCGCAACCGAGGTCTTTAAAAGACCATTTGCGTGTAAGTTAGGCTTTTGTTGTGTGTTCACCCTTCTTACAGCCACTCTGTCAGTGGTTGGAAGAATTAGCCCCCCCCCCCCGAAATATTTTCCAGCCCCCCCCCAAAATTTGGCTCTAGTTGCCCGCCTGGGTCTCAGGATGCTTGTTTCTGGTCCAGGGAGGACCTGGCTTGGGAGTTCGGTCTGGACTGTTCTAATGAGGCACAAGGTCAAGACTGATTTGCATACGGCTGGGTCTCAACTGGGGTGGCATGGTGAGCAAAAGAACAATGGATTTAACCCAGATCTCTTGACTGGGAGTGAATGTATGATTTATTCGGCATTCCGTCCATCATTTGTTTGCGTAGCATTTAATTTTGAGCTAGGCATTTCAAAAAGTGAGGTTGAGCTTTGCATAAAATTCTTGAGCTATTTATGTCATTCCTCCCAAGTTCCGCCCTTTTGCTTATACTAACAGAGGCTTCGTTGCATGGCCATTTTGTGTGTGCTTGCATAAACCTTTCGTCGCAAAAACATTTTTTTTAAAAAGGTCTCTGCTTTGTGTTGCACTAGCGTCAGAGCAAAAGTATAGAAAACAGGCCACAGGTATTATCCTCGAGCTGCCATGTCTTGGGAAAAAGTGCCACACAAATCAGGCAAGATGGCAGCTGTCCTTTACAGCTTGTGTGCTCCACATAGTCCAACTGTCCAGGGCTGAGATCAAACACACAAGTTCAAAAATGATTCGTGTATATCTGTTTTGTTTTTCAAGGGGCAAGCTTAAATAAGAGCTATGGCCTCTACAAAAGAGGTTACAAATTACCATCGTGCGCGGTTTGTTGACGTTTGCAAGTTACATTTTTGGATTTCATGGGTTCAACGAACTGCAGATCACAATGCAAACTTGAGCTGAACTTTAATCGCTGTGCACTTCCTTTCTGAAAATATCTCGAAGGCAGGAAAGGGTGGAGGGGAGGGGAATGCAGGAGGATGTGTTTATGTAAACCAGAGTAGAAAACCAACATGAAATATTAGCTGCATGTCTCACAGACAGAGATTAGAAAAAAGAAAATGAAGGAACAGAAGTTCAATAAATGTTGGCCAAAAATTGATCTGTAGAATAAATGAAAAATGGAACTCATTTGCCATTCCAAAGTTACAAACGCTGGCTTCTTTTTTAGCAGTGAATACCACGCTTGGGTGCATAAACATCTGTTCAGTGCAATCTCTATATATTATTATAGTTAATGTACAGAGTTGTCCAGTGGCCCTTTTGCCTCTACAGAAGCAGTGCTTAATTTGTAAAATAATAAATGCCAGGGCCCTGATCAGGAAGCCACTGCAGCTTGCACCACCCATCGCCTCTGTCATTGCTGCCAAAACAACTACTAACCTTCTTTTGCCTGCAAGTGTGGCATTTCAGAGTATTTCAGGTCTCCAAAGCTAACGGAATGGCTGGGGAGGCAGGTAATAGTAATTTTTTATGTATATTGGATGGGGATCCAATTTGATCTCACAGGGGCTGTAGTTGTGTGATGCACGTGACATCTGTGGTACCTGCAGAGTATGTGGCTCCCCCTTTGCCAAATGCTGCCTCTGCAAACAATGCACTTTACAGTCACGAGGGAAGCCCGGGTAAACCCAACAGAACCTGGGCATGCTCAGATACTGACATATAGGGTCTTCCCGCAGGGATCGATTAGTGTAACAGGCAGTCAGTCAATAATAATAAAATTGATTATTATTGAATGTTAATTCACTTGGAAAAACAAGCAAAGGCTTCATATGTTTTTTTCGTAACATTACACAGTCTCATAAACACATTATACTTGTTCATAAAAATACAGTAAACAATCCAAATCTGGATAAACCATATCACCTTGATGCACAAAATATATGTTCCTTCATCTAATTTTATTACAAACAAATCAAACTAATAAAGTAATTTGAAGACACTGTCCTTGACATTTGATTTATTACAAACAACAGGTGTTCAACTTATTTCAATTGTCAATGGTAAGGCCATGGGTAGATCAACTACCAGTCATGAGGATAAGACTAGAAATCAGTCATCACAACCATTTCTAATTACAGTCTCCCAAACTCTGATGGAGATCTCCTCTATGAGCATGGTCTTTAAATTTTGGCGAAAATCTTTGTGGCGTTCTCAGGACTCCACAAGGTCAAATGTCTAAATTTCAACAATATACTAATTAAAAACAATTGTGTATGCATTTGGTCTCTATAAACAAGCAGGTCGAGGATTACGTTCTGAACTCATGTCAAGACACCATGAATACCATAACCTCAAATCCTTCAGTCACACAAAAAACCTGTGAAATTGAATGTGTAAATAACAGCCACAAGAGGGGAAATTCCAGTGGATCGAGGAAAAAGATACAGACCCTAGACTGCTTTAACATGAAGTAAGTGGAAGAAAAGCAACTACGCCAGGTCACCAGTGGGGACAATTGGTATCCATCACAAGGGGGATTTGGGGGGGCAGCCGACCAAGGGGAGGCTTGCACACCCGGGGAAGTTTGGGGCAGAAGGGGGGGGGGATAGGTGAGCACTGCGGGCTCCCGTAGCTGGGCTGGTTGGGCTCCTTTGGGCTCTTTTGGGCGGGGTTTGGGCTGGCCACGATAAATACGGCCATTTTGTTGTGCCCGGCACCATTTCAGGTGCAGTGACACGGCAGCCGGGGGTGTTTTGTCCGGGAATTGTTGTCCCTCCCTCCCTCCCTGTGTCCCGTGGGGTGGATCCGGCCAGGGGGGGGCCTCTAGGGGGTTGCGAGGGGCTTTATTGGTTGATGGTGCACTTGCGGTAGGGGACAAGAGTGGTTGTCGCTGGAACAGGTGCCAGGATGGGTGGCGTTTCCCTATGAGAAAAGGGGGGATTCACAGGAGGCCTGGGGCTGTAGGGGCAGTTGGGGAGCGGAGGTCAGGAAGGTCACTAAGGTCATTTGCAGTTGGGGGGTAGGTTGCTGAGCGGATGTGGACACTTTGTTGCAATGTTGGGGATACAATTAGGGGTGGGGGTGGAGGGGGGCTGTTAGGCAGTTATTATTTAGAGAGCACTAGTTTTGTTCGGCACAGGCCTGGTGGGGTTGTTGTATAGGTGCACCTGATTCCAAATAAAGCTGCCTTTATCACACTAAGTTGGTGTCTGTGTCAGTGCTTACCCCCCCCCCCCACCTACTGGTGTGCCCCAAAGTGAACCTGAAAACAGCGTCCTTTGTGCTCGAAGAAATAAGCTTACTGCAAAACAATTGTAACGTAACTAAGGGATCCAGATATAGGATAGGCTGTCAATCACACCACCTACAAAACCGAAGCATCTATGTCTGTAAATTGAGTAGTAGTAACATTTTTATTGGGTTAAAATAGATATAACCATAAAAGATACATAGCAACAGATAAAACAAGCAGGGCATAGCAATAAATGATCGTCAGGGAAGAGAGAACAAAGTGCATAGCAACATTGCAATAAACATGAGCACACAGCCAGTTCTACAAATAACATTTTCCCAATCAACTCTACACATAAATGCTATCTTCAGATAGAAACCTCATATAATCCACCGTAACAGAAACCGAGTTAAGGCCAAGCCTCCAGTAGGTTAACAAGGCTGCTTGAAAAAAAACCTACGCTCACACGTGTGAATATCTCAAAGCATAAAATAAACAGCATGACATTCTTTACCTCGTTACATTTCAGGACCTTTAGGATTCATACTAAAAGGTTCTCCTGGGTAATGTGTAAAAAGGGCAAAACATAAAGGAGTGGACAAGACTGGGCCGAGGTTTTATCGCATTTGCAGAGACCAAGGGTAACCTGAGTGACTCAGCCTTTGGGAAAACTAATAATCAGTGGCAAAAGGAGATTCAATCTAAACCTAGTTAGTAGCTGGCGATGATACACGTTGTGTATCCACGTCAGGTACGGCTCAATTAAGGGTACCGTTTTTATAAGACAATGGGAACGAACAACAGGTTTCTGCAGTTCAAACCCTTCCCTAGCTTCAGTAGGATAAATTACAAAATTCTCTTTGACCCAGGTGTAATCTGCTTTAACAACTTTTTTGGGGCGGAAAATCCAATTCGGGCGACCCAGGATAAGGATGCAGTCTTAACGTAAGTCAGCCACGACATCACTCTCGTATTATCCAGGGAAAGACATTCCCTGATAATCATTCTATTCAACATTGGCTGACTCTTGTGCCAGATGGGAATCAACCATAACGATGGCCTCAGTTTAATGGTGTCCAAAATGTATTTGAGGCTTAATTCCTCATGGACGACAAAGGTGGGAGTACCTCGCAGGAGGGCAAGTATCCCCTGGCAAACTTGTTCTCTTCGACCAATATGTTACTAGAGTCCTGATACCCTCAAATGTCACTCCCATAGCAGGTGGCATATACAAATATAGCTTTATAAATGTGAAGCAGGGCCTTTAGTGGTTTCTTGCCCATCCTGGCACTAAAATCCATGACTGACCCACAAGCGTGGGCATACATATGTCTTTTCGAAAAAAGTAAAAGGCCCCAAGTGTTACTGTCATCAAAGAGAACACCCAAGTAATTAAAGGTATGTACTTGTGTAACCTTTATTTCATTACAGAAAAGGGCTTTCACTTTGACTGGTTTAGTACCAGAGACGACACAAAGAATTTCAAGTTGTTAATCGAAAGACCTAGGCTGGCCATCAAGTCAGCAAAAGAGCTGAGTAGTCGTTGAAGCCCGAATCTCGTCCTTGACATTGGCGGCATCATCTGCGTATTAAAGAGCTGGGAGAGAGTGAGCACCTGCATGAGAGGCATCACATTGTTTGCCCAGCATCACCTTTTACAGGCCATTCATACATATGGTGAATAAAAAGGGGGCCATTATACACACCTGCATAACACCTCTAGTAGAGGAAAAGCACTTTCATGAACCGTTCTCCCCAAATCTGACAGAAGCAGACATGTCCCTATGGATGCCCCCCAAAAATGCACCAATGCTTGGTCAACACCTAAAGGCCGCAGCATTGACCAGAGCTTTGAGCGGTTCACCCTGTAAAATGTTGATGTAAGGTCCATAAAGCCCCAAAAAAGATTTACCTTTTTGGCCACCCTGTACTTCAAGATGAGCAGATGAAGATTTAAACTTTGGTTGACAGTACTCAGGCCAGGCTTGAGTCAGACATGATGTTGTCATCCTCGGCCCACAGAGATAATCTTTCCAAGACCACTTGGCCCAGGACCTTAACAGAGTGTCAATGTGAGATATGGGCTTATAACACCTTGGATCTGCCCTATATACCTTTTTAAAAATTGGTAAAATGATGGAATGTGACCAGGAGCTTGGAGGTCCTGATGATACTGCAGCATTTCAAATGTTTGACAGCAAGGGGGCTAGATGGCAACATTGGTCCTAAAAAGGTCAACTGGCACACTGTTGGGACCTTGGGCCTAATTACAATCTAAGCACATAATGGTGCACGCAACTTCTTTTGGTGTAAAAGGAAGGCCAGAGCAGCCAGTGTCTTTTTGAAAATGATATGAATTACGATTCCACACCAGTCTCAAATTAGTACTTTCCAGTCTCAAATTAGCAAAAAAAATGGTCATACCACTTTGCTTCTGCTATCACTGAGGACAAAGTTAGGGCAGCCTTGGCAACTGAAATGGGATGCTTGAGAGCCCCACCAAAAAGTGGCACTATCCTTGGGGTCACTAGCTCTGACTAACTGCTCCCAAATGTCGTCTTTAAGGGACTCTTTTCTCTCCTTAGTGACCTTTTTGTAAAGAGATTGTAAGCGTATAATCTCTCCCCTATCCCTAGATGTAATATTAAGACTGTCATTAAGGCATAATGAGCTTTAGAACAAGACTTGTTAAACCGATGGGCCCCTCTGAGTGCAGAGTGACCTTACACAAACACCGAATGCAGAGAAAGCGGCCAAGACATCAGTTGGAGCTAGATCGGGATTAAGACAAAGTTCCAACTACTGGCTCCTCTGTCTAAACAGATTGCCACAGAACTCCTCTGGTATTACTTTGGTCAATTTCAGACGGCTTCCCTGTTCAGAGGGGACCAGATGTTTGTTCGGAGGGGACGATGGTATCGATCTGATGTTTTAAGTCTAACGTTAATGAGTTGTGATCACTCCAGCTAGACCACCTTATGTCTGGTATTTCACTAAGTAGCTGGAAAGAGATGAAGAAATCAAAAAGAGTCTACAATAGATTCCAACCCTCTACCAGCATGAGTAGGAGCTACCTGAATACTGGGTGTGACCAGGTTCAGGGATTAAATTAATATGTTCACCACATGCCTTTACGTAGTAGGTTCAAGATGAGCCAGATGGAGCTCAACTCCAAACGGGAAATCTTGAAAAATTTGGCACGTTAATAGACAAGGTTGGCTATTAAGGCTGACCTTCATGACAATTGAGGTAAATATAGTGGGACTTTGGCCAAGAGCCAAAGAGGGGATCTTGCTTTCATCTATAATTGAACCCAAGGAAGAGATGAATGCGAAATGAGACTTATGGCTATTAGAATAATAGATGTTCACGACAAATAAACTTGATTTATTCAAGCAAGTAATACTGCCTCTATGTGAGGGCATTTTGTCTCTACCTCAGCCATGTCACATTTCAGAAGGAAAGATATTAAAGTGCACAGACCAGCCTTGCCTTGCCCCGAGGTGGATG
Organism: Lissotriton helveticus; assembly: GCF_964261635.1. Taxonomy (NCBI): domain Eukaryota; kingdom Metazoa; phylum Chordata; class Amphibia; order Caudata; family Salamandridae; genus Lissotriton; species Lissotriton helveticus. The sequence continues at coordinate 867,067,739 of NC_136068.1, read as the reverse complement.
GAAGAGCTGGGTTCAAAAAAATTGACATCCAAAAAAGGTGTATTCTTAACAGAGCAAGTTTCTTAACAGGCTAGTATTTGGTGAGTTCTTATAAAATGTAGCAAACTCAAATCAAAGACCTTCTCCTCAAACCCTGCCATGTTCCATGATATGAAACTAAGCTGATCATTGGAATCAAACCCTGGAGAAAAGCTTCCAACCCTGTCATGAAGATATCACCATCCTTCTCATTCAAAGATAGTCAATCTACCCCTTCAAGAAAACTAAGAACTTTGAATCTGCTGGAGGTGGTGATATTGGGGAGGCGGGGACCACGCCCTAGGGTGCCCGGTGTGTGTCTTGTGTGGACCTCGGAACACCTTTTGGTAAATGAACCTAGAGGTGCTCACCTTAATCATTAACCCTGGTTTGTAAAAAAAAATCAACAACCTCAACCCAATACTTAAGTGTGGCCTTCTGACCCCTGAGAAGAAGCTAAAAGTCTGCCAGTGACCCAGCAGTTGTTAAAATTCACCACAATGCAATCAACACAAAATGATGTTTTGTCTTGGCCAATACAACCCACCCTTCTCATCACATGGATTTGTGTATGAATGTTGAAATCAGCCCCAGCGCTCCCAGAGTGCCAATGTGTTAACTTATTCTTAAGCTGGGTAAACCCTTCACAAGCATTAGATTTAAGTGGGGGCACATCAACTAGGGCCACCACCTAGGGTGTACAGGCAGTGGGAAGCTCAAGTTGGTCGGTCTTACGTGGGAAACCACCTGGCCCTCCCCCTGGCATAGTCTCAGGGGGACCCTGTAAAACAAAGATAACAACAACCCGATCCCGGGGTCTAAAAGGTTTGAAGTAGATGCTCGGTCATTATTACCTGCATTTGTGTTCACTACACAGGTATCCCTTAAACCAGAAAAGTGCCTCCATGTCTTACATGATTGGAGAAAGCAAGTCAGATTAGGAACCACAGGGCCAGAAGATGGGAACATTTTCCTATTGGGGTGAACTCCCAGTGAAGAGACACCGGAATAGACTAGACTTTATATGATTAGGCTGGTTGTTTGCACAAATCTGGTGAGACTAGCACTCTCTAGCTAAAAGAGTCTCCAAAAATCTATTATTAGTCACCATAAAATCCATCAACCATGTGTTTAATAAGAGAATGGCATCCTTAAAGGAATGAAATTCAGACCTCAAGTTCTCTACAATACATTTGTTATTATCCAAATAGACATGATTAGCAACATTAATGTCCTGGCTAAGTTCCCGCCAATCCACAGAGCTGTTAACCGTGGAACCATTAATATCAGATAGTATAATGTCACAAATGGCTGGGTGAGGCGGGGATAAGCCAGGAGCATCATTACGCAACAATGCTTCCATTGAGGGACCACTATGTGCAGAAGGTGTCTGAGTACTGGGCGGTTAATAGCTGCCACAGACTGTACCGCCTTCTCGAGACGTGATTTAATCACAGGGAGATCTGGAGCATTTGGGTGAGCTCTGGTAATCTTGCCCTTTTTGTATAATTGGGTAATTGTGTGAATGGTAGTTCTTGGGGCTGGAATTGTGGGTTTACTTCGACTGCTGTTGAGAATGTCCTCCTTCTCCAAGATTAAATCATCTATAACTTGCAGGGCACACTTCTTGCCGCTGGTGCCTGGCACCTGGCCAATTTAGGCCCCTTCCCAGCACTCAGAAAATGATTGGGTGCCTTTCACTTCCCATTGAAAACTGAGAAAGAGGAAGGGGTAGGAACACCCTACAAAATAGAAAAAAATCTATGACACGGTGGGCAACCAAAGAATCATGCAACCAAAGTTTCAATGAAGGTAGAAAATCCTTTAATAAGGCCACATCACTTCAGAAACAAAGAGGGCTTACTATAAGACTGACAAACTGAAGCGGTGCACAGAGCTAAGGGGGGTGGCCCTGCCTTGCAACTTCCTGGTGCTGATAGGTGCAGGACGGGCCTGCTCTCGGCCCATGCTAAGCCTGTGAGCATCTCACATGGCAGAAGTGAGTGCATCGCTTTACAATTCTCCTTGGATGTCAAGCATTCCACCCTGAGTCTCAACTTGTGCCTCTTGGCTCTTAGACTACTGGGGCCTGTAGTCCCGAACAAGACTGCAGCAGCATGGTGTCCCAAATGGCAGGAGTGAGCGCAGCACTTTATAGCACTTCTCAGATGTCAAGAGCTCCTTCCCCAGGGTCTCAGCTGGGGCCTCTTGGCACTTGGAATACTGGGACCTGGAATCCCTACAAGAATGGAGCACCACTGAGCAGTAAAATGCATTGAAATGGGTCACATCTCCAATCCGGTAGTATATGAGAGCTGAAGCACACGGTTAACGAATACCTATGGCGCGTCAGTCTTGCCTCATTTGTGCCGGTCCTACAACAAACGTGCTGTTGACCCCAATGTAGCGTTAGAATTGTGATAATCCGACATGAGAAGCCTGAGGGGGACGCTAACCTCACCTTCATTCATCTGGGTCGACCACTCACCAGAATCGGAACCAAAGGAAAACCAGTGTCACTGCAAGCGTCTTAACCGCATGCGCGCTAGTGGTTTTCCCGCTGCGCGCTGCGATTCGCAAAAACCCTCGTTACGTGACAAGGTCAGCTCGTCACACGCGCAGCGCAGGCAACGCCCATGACGAGCTGACCTTGTCACGCGCGTCGAAGGGGTTAAGACAAATTACCCACATACTCACTTGCTCAATCCCAGGCACCATCTTAGAATGTAGTAGTGCATTCACAATCTTTCTATCCAGGCGGATCCAGCCAAACCAAAACATAACCGTATGATGATGAACTTGCAGAATGAAACCTAGTGTCCATGTAGTGACTTAATCGCACACGGCTGGGAAAAACAATTAAGTCAATGTAATTTCCTAGAGTATTTAACGGCATAAGCAGTGATTTTAAATATTGATCCTCCATGGTAACGTTTGTAGTTTGTGTAAACTCAGCAAGAGACAACATTTGTCACCAAATATTATCATCTTAAATCTTCCACATTGAAAGCATTGTAATTTAATTATCTGAAGGTATTTCCATTGTGGTAGAGTTAGAGATTTATTTGGTGTCTTTTGCCCCCACAGCTTTGTTGGGCCACAATTGTGAATCTGGGTTCATGGATGTTTACAAAAATCCTTTTATCTTTCATTTCTAAGGACAGTCGTCAGCCTACATTGAAGCCACCCTGGAGTGCTTGTATGTAGGTAGACCTCTGGTTCTTTTTTTGGTATACCCTGCATGTAAACATGGCCGACATTTGGATAAAAGAGATAGAAACTGTAGACAACTACTGCCAAATGTTTACTGTACAACATATCTCTGCGCATCGGACAACAGAACCCTCGGGGCCCAATATATACAGAATAGAAGCGCACACACTGAACAAACAAAACATATATTGAAGGTTGATGGACTATTCAGACATTTTCTAATAATTTATAAGCACAAGGCTACAAGATAGAGAAAGAGCTCAGTCGTACTAGCCAGGCCACAAACAGATGCAAAAGCATAATTGAGATGTTTTCCTAAACGTGATTCTTCTGACATGGCATACAGAGCACAGCACTAACAAATGTCGAGTGCATGACATAACTGTGGTCATATCAGAAGAGTATTTCAAACATGCACGTGGACAACTATTCTGCGCACAGGAAGTTTACATTACCTTGGGGTGATATGCTCGCTCTGGAAAGAAAAAATGAATGTCTAAAGGCAGGACATTCTTGTCATACTCGATCTATCAACCCTACTGCAATCTTTAAAAAACGTAATTAAGTTTGGTAAGTTTTAAAACAACAAATATCGTGAGAACAATTCTACCGAAAGTATGATTGTGAGGTGACAGGTTGTGAAAGACAAATCTCCTACAAAATAGAATCAAACGCATCAAATCGATATGTATAAAGGGAAAAAAACAAATAAATAATAGGCATGAATTAAACCCAATGTATATCGAAAATGTCCAATAAAGGACATTTAGTTTTTTGTAACCTGTTTGCGTCCCTTTCTGCTGCAACTTTATAGACGTTCCTACATTTTGAACCTGTTTCTCAGTCTCATGGCTTTTTATATTTGGGCTTTTTTAGCAACAAAATATATCCAGGCATTGACAAAGTAGACAACTGGCACAAATTAAATATATCAAAAAACACAAGTAGAGAAAGCTAACAGGTAATCATGATTTCATAAAATGTAATAATGATGATAAAAGTTTGATAAACACATTCAATGAAACATTCAAAAATGATGAAAGATACAAGGGATAAAAAAGAGAATGCAATATTCAATTGTTATATTCTCTATAGGGTAATAAGGAAAAGGGGGGTTAAAATGATTTCCCCAGCTGATTATAAACGTTGATGTCTCTCTGCCAACGCGTTTCGACACCAAGGTGTCTTCGTCAGGGCAATATCAGCATATATCTATAATTTAAAAAAATCAAGATTACAAAAAATCAAGATTACAATAGATATTTACTTGTGTATATATAGATATTTTTACATTTCTTTTTTTCATTTTCTTTTCTTTTTCATTTAGCCAGTTATGTCTTACAACAAGGACAAATACAACCACAATATTCATGAACACATGAGAACATATAGGGATGAAAAACACACAACAAGTTTTAAACGACTTATCAGTATCTTTACTGTTCAAGTTTCCACCAAAATGTGTTACATTTTCCATCTGTATTCCATTACTCTCTAGATTAATTGATTAATTTTGAGCTTGTCTAATGTGTTACATTTTCCATCTCTCTAGCATCAGCTACTAGTATAATCTTTAGGGATGTATATAATTATGAAACCCTATTATAGGCCCCTTCTTTGAGAGACTGATGGAGGGTTTGGTGGAAACTTGAACAGTAAAGATACTGATAAGTCGTTTAAAACTTGTTGTGTGTTTTTCATCCCTATATGTTCTCATGTGTTCATGAATATTGTGGTTGTATTTGTCCTTGTTGTAAGACATAACTGGCTAAATGAAAAAGAAAAGAAAATGAAAAAAAGAAATGTAAAAATATCTATATATACACAAGTAAATATCTATTGTAATCTTGATTTTTTTAAATTATAGATATATGCTGATATTGCCCTGACGAAGACACCTTGGTGTCGAAACGCGTTGGCAGAGAGACATCAACGTTTATAATCAGCTGGGGAAATCATTTTAACCCCCCTTTTCCTTATTACCCTATAGAGAATATAACAATTGAATATTGCATTCTCTTTTTTATCCCTTGTATCTTTCATCATTTTTGAATGTTTAATTGAATGTGTTTATCAAACTTTTATCATCATTATTAAATTTTATGAAATCATGATTACCTGTTAGCTTTCTCTACTTGTGTTTTTTGATATATTTAATTTGTGCCAGTTGTCTACTTTGTCAATGCCTGGATATATTTTGTTGCTAAAAATTGCTTTGCCCTGATCCAGGATTCTGATCTCATTCAGGGGGTCCCTGTTCTAATGCCATAATTTTTATATTTGGGCAACATTTAGTGCAAAGGCAAAACGTACGTCAGCATAAGTATGTATATATATTTATTCTCCCAGGGTCTGGAGCAACTTTCACTGATTTCTCGGCGCGCTCAAACGGTGCGAGACCCTCCGGCAGAGCCCAGCCTCAATACATCCAGGGGCGGTGGGTGACATTTGAAAGTGGTGGGCGCAAAGTGATTTGCATACAGCACCGTAGCGAGCGAGCCCTAACCCCAAAACGGGGGTTTGGGGGGATTACCCCCCCCCCATGAAAATTTTGAAAAAAAAGAAGCAAAATCGTGCATTTTCAAGCAAATTTGAGAAAGCAGGAAGGTTAATAAAGCTATTGTGAAAGTGCAGTTATTACCCACACAGCCCACACAGCCCTCACAGCCCTCACAGCCCACACAGCCCACACAGCTCTCACAGCCCACACAGCTCTCACAGCCCACACAGCTCTCACAGCCCTCACAGCTCTCACAGCCCTCACAGCCCACACAGCCCACACAGCTCTCACAGCCCACACAGCTCTCACAGCCCTCACAGCTCTCACAGCCCTCACAGCCCACACAGCCCTCACAGCCCTCACAGCCCACACAGCCCTCACAGCCCTCACAGCCCACACAGCCCACACAGCCCACACAGCTCTCACAGCCCACACAGCCCAAAACATCCAGAGACAAATGGTGCATTTTCAAGCAAATTTGAGAAAGCAGGAAGGTTAATAAAGCAATTGTGAAAGTGCAGTTATTACATTAATAGATGTCATAACATAGGTAGCTGCTTATTCAGTATAACCACAGAGCTTCATACTATTACGCTGCTGAATTCAGACTATAAGACTTTCATGAAAATCTCAGCTCTAAGAGTAGCAGAAGTTGCACAGCAGTTGGGAAACAGCCTTTACAAAGCATTGGGAACCACGCATTACCTTTACCACGTTTCCATTACAACGCATGTGACTTTATCACGCATGTCTTTCCACACAGTTTATAGTGTTTAGGTACTACCGAATGTACTTAATAATATGCCATTTGATCAGTAAAATCTGTTTAGTCCCCAAGTAGAACAAACACTAGAAAACTTTTAAAAACAGAGATAACAATGCATTTCTGAGTACCTCACTCACAGTATTTTTTTTATTTAACAAACAAGTAGCAGCATATACTTTTTGTAAAGTAAATCAGCACGTCTCACTTTCATTGTAGCAAACTTGTCAATAACAAAAGGATCTCTCTGACAAAAGCAGTGACTCACTGACCTATTTACATCATATGCATGTTGTGATCTGCATCAGGTACATGTTCTTTGCAGCAGGCACATTAACCTTCTGCGCTGCCGCCTGCTGCCCTGTTGACTACTGGGACCACAAACATAGGCTAGCTCTGCCAGACTGCCAAGGCACCTCCATATATAGGCCAACACACATCCCTTGGACATAAAGCACACAGTGCTGCATAGGAAGGCCTGCAGAACTCGCCCTTCAGACGGTCTCACTCAAACATATATTCCCCCCCTTTCTTCTTCCGGGATCATTCGCATCTCATCAGCTGCTCCCCGGATTGCCAGAAATCAGATAAAACCAGGCAAGACATTCAATGGCACAGTTATCAAAAGCACATGCTGGGGGCAAGATAGATAGAGGCAGATGACAGGGCAACCATCGGGTTGAGTTTGTGCTATATAAAACTCCACACACAAAAAAGATCTTGGACCCTGTACTCCTTGTTGTTCCTCCCTTTCCCTTTCAGCAGCTTTTCATCAGCTGCTGAGGGGCCAGAAATGGGACACGTGAACATCATTGTTTAGCTAACCCCCTGACAATCTCGTGACCGGAAGCCAGTTAATGATGTCGCACTAAATTCGAATATTGTTTTATTACACTGGAACAGAACAGGGTGCGTGCGTGTAACACTAAGCACTGCAGTACTGTACATTGACTCACGACTAAAGAGAATGTTCACTCGGCAGAACGCTCAACATCCTGTGAATCAACACCACTTAATCTCCCAGTGCCTGCCTAACACCATTATTATGCCCGTCTATATTGGAACTAGTGCTCATGTAAAGCGCTCCGCTCTGATGCCTTCAGTTCGGTCTAGTTCGCGCTAATATAAAACAAAACTCCACAAATATATATTTCAAAAAGGATACGTATTATTACATGCCTTTAGAAGCCAGTCTTTTGGTAGGAGATGCAAAGGGCTTTGATTCTTTGACAAATATTTCAGCACGTGACAAAGTATCGTCAAAGCCTGTGAAGGAATTAAGCTGTGAATTAGGTAACATTTATTAAGCTTTATTTTTGTCTTCTTTAAATGATACACTAATTAATTGCCATTAAATAAACGTCACCTGCTATCGCGAGATTATCAAGCATTTGCACTCTATATATATTGCAATCAGGAACAAAAAAAGGGGCAATATCATGTCACTACCACATCAAGATTACAAACAATATATTGAATGCACCAAACTAAACATGAACTATATATTAACATCTCCATCAACCTGCATTTTTAAAAAGAATGAAAGATGAGAAACCCCCTGAGAATCTCGTGACCGGAAGCCAGTTAATGATGTGTCGCACTAAATTCGATATACTACCACAGCATTGGAAGAGGTCCGCGGCCATTTTGTACCACTTGAGAAGAAACCTGTAACTGTTCTGATGGAATTTTCACTAATGCAGCGATATGTTAAGAACACCAGGGCTAGTGAACAAGTTAAATAAGGAAACACTCCTCACAAATATATCAAAATGTAGGCGAACCCAAGAGGTAATTTACTGGTACAGTAATTAATTGCCCATTGACTTTAGCAGGAACAGGCCTTATTTGGGGAGGAAATAAAGGAGAAACATATAATGATGAGAACTTTTAGCTAAGCTTTCACTGTCTGCAGTGCTATTTAAAAAGCATTATAATCTTTTAATTCAGTACTTGTTATTCATTAACGAATAAGTGTCTAATACGTTAACTAAATATTACATTAAGGTATTTCCTTTGCATTCTTGTTTATTCCATAATAATATATCCAGGAGTACAAGTCCCGAAGTGCAAATAAAAAAAAAACCTTGTTTGGTGCAGCTATTTAAGCACAGATTTTGAAAGTGTGAGCTAAGCAAGTGACGTTAGTATGCAACTGAGGCATTGTGGGCAAGCTAATGAATCAGGAACACATTATGTGACTTCAAAATGGACATTACTTCCTGTCTCTCATTGTGAATGGCGGCCACAGAGCACATTCAGGGATAGTAGGTGGCTGTGAACTAACTAGCCTATCTTTGATGGATTGACTTTGTCTCCACGTGTTGAATATGACAAGAAAGTGGGCACCACGTCTCACCCACATTAGTGTGCCCCGGTATGGAAGAAGTACGACAAACAGAAAATCTGACCCTGGTGTCCGTGTCCGGTATCTGTGTTCAATACATTGATGCCATTGGTTACAGAGTACTGTTCAACCTAGCCCTGCACCTCCTCTGCATCAGTAAAGAAGTGGACTCTCTCACCATCAGGGATATTCAGTTTATCCGGATGGAGGAGCATATATCTCTGGCCTCGCATACGAAGCTTTCCCTTAATATCACTGCAGCAGAGTTGTATTGGAAAATTCGGACCATGCTGTTATCTCATGTGGAGAGGGCACTTGTCAAGCATTGTGCAGGAGGATGCCACACTGCGTGTAATTCAATAACTCGGTCACCGCTGCTCCACTGGGGCTTTAGGTGCTGGTAAAGATATTGTAACTCTATGGACTTCAGCTCTGAGTGTAGATGTAAAACTGAACATACACTAAGGATTAATGAGTGAGTGATGGGAAAATCTGGACATACACTAATTATTAATGAAGTATGCTGCAAATCTGGGCATGTGGTCAAGAGTTCTGAGTAATGCTGCTAATACGGGAATGGCTTTGCGAGTCCTGATGGTTGGTGCAAATATCAGAATGACACGAATAATACTGAATCCTTATTGATTTGTTTTGTTATTCCCATCTTTTTTCTCTATGTCTTGTCCCACATTATTTTGCATTAAAAAAATTCCATTTGCAAACGTACTCCTCCTTTTCTATATTTGTCTTCTTTTTAATTATTCCCATTTTGTTCTTTTTTCTCTCTCGCTGTTTAGCTTTCTCTTCTCCTTGTTGTCTACTCGCCCCTTTTTTCCACTGTTTTCTTTCTTTTCGGTCTTTTTTCCTCTTTTTTTGTCTCAGTTGAGTTTGCCGGCTATGTTTTGCATACACTCTTTCCTTGCAACGATCTACTCCTTCTATTTTGGCAGTTGTCTTTATATCACTCTCGTCTTTTTGCAGCTATTTACGCACGGATTTTGCTAAGCAAGTGACGTTAGTATGCAACTGAGGCATTGTGGGCAAGCTAATGAATCAGGAACACATTATGTGACTTCAAAATGGACATTACTTCCTGTCTCTCATTGTGAATGGCGGCCACAGAGCACATTCAGGCTGGGTAGATAAGCAGCAAGCAGCGCAGCGGGAGCCTTGGGGCTACGGCTAGAGCTATCGACTTTGAAGCTGAACCAGGGTGAGTGTTGGCTCAACATCCTGTGCTTCTGGGCAAATCACGTATTCTCACCATGCCTATTGCCTACCAAAATGAACATAGCTACCAAGGTTTCAGGTTGCTTATGTTTGACAATTTCATGCTTTCAGTGTAATTAAGAGTGACATGATTCAACGACTATGAGTGACACTTTTTTCATCCTTATTGCTACATACACGACGAGTAAAAATATTTAAAATGGTGCTCGATAAGTTGTCATCGGCAAAAGCAAGTATTTGAAATCCTTCACAAGAACGAAAGCAGCTCATACTTCCATAGAACAGCAACCGCATGACCAGAGGCGCCATAGATCTCCCACATGATTGAATCGATTAAATTACACTTGAATAGAGCAGGCCAGGGTGCGTCGTGCGTGCGTGTAAGGTGTAACACTAAGCACTGCAGTAGTACTGTACAACATCAGTACATTACAACACAACAGCGGCAGCCAGCACAAGCGCAGCATATGTTTTAAAATTCCTTTTGCAATTTGCACACATATACTCAGTCAGTAGTCAGAGTCAACTTAGACAAGAGCAGCACTGCACCTACTATTATTTATTCTTAATCTTCAATAGTTCTCAATCTCTACTCTGTGTGACTTCTGTGTATCTCGACGACTCGAGTGAAGATTGAAGGAGTGTCGGACGTCTGCTGTGCACCTGGCGACGACTAGAGAGAGCCCCCGCCCCCCTACACTAGAAACTTAACAGCAGCAACACTAGTGAAAAAACGTCACGGCGTGCGCGTCCCGAATGGCCAATCACTGCATGGCTTCACATGCTGAAGTCACACAGTGATTGGCCATGATATGCAGTGCTCAGCCAGTGTGCCACCACCCACGCGCGGCATCCAATAATGGATTGCCTGCCCTTCTCCGCGGTGGGCCAGCCAATCCTGGCTCTGCATGCAGCGCCAGGATTGGCTAGGGGGGCACACTGACTGCTCGCCCTGGCGCCTTTGAAACCTCGGGCCCAGCTACAGCAGCACCCCCCTGCCCTTCGGTCCATCTCTAAAGGGGAACTTGACTGTCAGGTTAATAACGCGCATGCTCTGGCAGGATACAGGCCAAAAATCGTCATGCGCAGACAGTACTGCTGCTGGTGCTGGTCTGCTGCAGAAGACTGTCACTCAGACCAGCCAGCCCCACCCCCTGCGCACTCCTTATTACATCGGGTGTGTCCCGAAGCGCTGCGCTGCAGCGGCAGCGGCGCTTTATTATTTGTGATGATGAATTATTTCAATTTGTGTGTTATCAGTGTGTATGTCACGGAGGTGCGTCCAGGCAGTGGGGCTACACCCCTACGCCCCAATGGACGCACCGCGGCTGAATACATCCACAAGTCCTCCCACACAAACTAGTTAGGGCCCACTCACGAAAGGTGGTCAATCAACTCCTTATTGTATTTGCATTTTAAAGATGAAAGCAACATCTAAGTGTTTCAATCTCCCCTGAAACCTTTAATACAGTTTTAATTCTTTCATTGCCTTGATTCGCATTTGTGACCGATAAAACTGTGAGAATTTATTGTGAATAATTCCTCAAGGAATATTTTGTATATGTACCCTTACTTCACCCAATTCCTTGGGGATGATTGGGTTGCCCTATTTTGTCAATAGACCCTCCATAAATAGGCATTCTTGGGTTGGTAGTTGGGTCTGGGGCCATGAGTCGAGTCTGCTATCTTTGTGTGTCAGTTTTTCTCCTGAGCTAAGAATAAAATACAAAACAGTGAACTTTGATGTAAATGAGAAAGAGAGATACTCACCTTCGAGGCTGAATTTCAAAATGTAAAACCAGATAACCTGGAAACAATACAGGCTTCCCTACTTGTCCCAATTGTGTGATCCTAGGCAAATGTTTATTTTTTCACAGAGTCTAGTTTTTTTTTATTATCCCATATGAGCGCACTTTTAAATACAGGAGTTCAGGATGTGCTCAATAGAAGCCTTCTCATGTTTTATTAAATAGACTATCATGTTTTTCATTCTTTAATAAGTATCCAGGGTTTACATAACTACGGACTTACTTCTTAGTGCATTAAAGGTATTGTCTTTAGGAGGGGAGAGCCATGAATGTTTTTTAAAACCATCATGTTTAATAAATGCCTGTCTATGCAGTGATATAAGCTGATGACCTAATGTGAAATGTTTTCACATTTTGAAGAAATACACTTTTTATAATTTATAATTTTGAAGACAGTGTATCATATTTTCACATTATATGTGTTGCCTGATACACACCGAATGTTTTCTTTGCCCACCTTGTGTATGGACTCCTAGAGACAAGATACACATGCCGAATGTTTTCATGGCTCAGCTTGTGTAGGGACTGTTCGAGACAAGCCAGACCTATGGCTTTATTCTGGTGCAGCTCGCCCTATTAATTTACCTATGCACCCTCCTATATTTGAGACTTGCTCTTTGTGCATTGAGCTGTCACTCACTGGGTAAAATGATTTGTGAAAGGGTAAGACTAGAAACATGGAGCCCTGATCGCATGCACCGATTTGGCAACTCTACCATCAAGGCTTCTTGTAGCAGAGAGGAAGAAGAAAGCATGCAGTAAAAATACTTTTAAAATAAGTAATCCCTGGGCAAGGACTCCAGGTCATTGTGTTGAACATGACCGTAGTCATGAGTTCCTAGGAAGAATTATCTGGCCTAGTTGGGATATGCAGTGGCGTAGCTTTAGTGGGGGTGTTTGTGGAGTGACACCCCTCAAATGCAAATATGGTTTTGTAGTGAGGTCTGGGGACCCTGAGTCAGTTCTGCTATGTCTATGTCAGTTTTTTGCATACTCATTTCACTATGAGGTTTTAACTTGTTCATTTTTTGGATCGGGATCTTAAATACTTATAGTGACCGGTTTACCAAAAAAGTAAAAATTCAGCACCCATAGAAGTACTTCTTGAGTGGGTGCATATTTACTACTATTTGGAATTCACAAATATTAGTAGTAGTAGGCTTGGAAATCTGCGCCACTCTCAGGTGTCCAAGCATACCACTAGCCATCAAACATTCGAAAGTTGATGGAAATAAATGTTTTCAAATAGTCTACCCATGGGCAATTGCTCAGGGTAGCATTCCGATCCATCATTTTTCGTTCCCTGTGCCACCCTAGGAAAAAGGCCCACCTAATGCAAATCAGTGCTGACTCTGTTCCTCGTGGAAACAGTGCATCCCGAACCTCAGTCATCTCACCCTTCCACCCTGCAACTTGCTGCTTTTTTTAGTTGGGAAATTTGAGATTCACACCTTCCGAATCCTACTGGCTAACCTATGTCCCTGCCTCCACCCCTGATTCACCACTGTCCCTTCATACTAATTAAGCAAACAAATGCATATCATCTGGAAATACCATTTATTTTATTGTGAGAGACAGCTATTGTTTGTTTGTAGTCTGACTTCTGTTTCTTGTACCATGGCCAGAGGTGATGCAGTGAGCATTGTGGTTCTAACATGAAATACCTTTGGCGCTGTGCAACTTTGGATGCAGCTTGCTGGAACTCTATCCCGTGACCCCCATCCTGTTTCCCATTCAGCCCATTGGTGCTCTGCAGGTTCCCTCTCTCCCTTACCTGTTTCATGTTTATAAAGTGCCTAGTCTCCATGTTCAATTCTGCCCATTGGTGCTTGCTGCCGCCACCTCTCCTCACTCTCTGCCTAAGCCTTATTGCCTCCAGTGACACGCTCTGCCTTCTGGCCTTCATGTTCCTCAGCACCACTCGCTCTTTCCCATCCCTTGCCTTAGTCAAAGGGCAGACTCCAGTGGCTTCAACGGGTAGCTGCTGCCAACCTCCTGACAGGCCTAAAGCAGGAAGATTACTGCCTATTGAGTGTTAACTGGAATGGTGCTAGCCAGTGGTTGTGTGGATCAGCTCACAGGGTGCACTGCTGGCACAAGTGCATTCTGCAGATCTTCAACCCTAGAGACCTCGCGTTGTGCCACCATCACAATGTCCCCATTGCTTGTGAAGGCCTCAGACTATAGTCTCTAGACCCCCTGTCTGGACTTCACTCTCTGCCACTGCCCAGAGCCTCAATGGTGGCTTCCCACAGAGGCACTGATGCAGCAATTGCTGACACTCTAGTAGACATGGCTCCTGCACCGGTTGCACCTGTTGTCTGAGTGAAGCTGGTGCTGCTGTTGCCAGGCTCTCCGCGAAGGAAGCTTACACTTCTGCTGCCCATGCCGGACCTCTCCTGTCTGCGGGTGCGATGGTTTGTTTCACTGCCTATGCTCACGTGGCCCTTGTTCTGTGTGCGCGTGGAGCTGACATTGTTGTTATTAATGTTTTGTACCTGTGCTTTTTGTGACAGGGAGATTTGAACTGCTATCTGGTAACATAACTGCTTACGCCCCTGTTGTGAACGTCATCTGTGCCTGACAGCAGTTTGAGGAATGTTTTCCATTGTAAGGAGCTATTATCATTGCCAATGCTTGCTTCATTGTTTTCCCACTCCTTGATTGCTGGAGGGCGGTTCCACATATTTACACTCTTTCTAAGAAGAGCTTTCACTTTTACTCCCGACAGACCGCCGCTCCCTCCTCTCGCTCGCCAAGTCTTACTTAAACCTCCCGCTCCCAGCTCTGTAGATCCATTCCCTATAGAATGTGCTGAAGTTCACCAGCATTCCCGCAAGATTTTTAAATATGCGTGAAATGTCCCTTACCGCGAGCCAACGGTCCAGTATTGCTGCCGAAGAACTGGAACGGATTCTACAAAATAAATACAGTCATGGAAATTGGGCATTTTACATTCTTCGGTCGAGATTACCTCAACGTTTGTTTGTCTCCGTGCGACATCCAGTGGACAAGTAGCATTTGACAGAGCGGGCTGGTAAATACAGCAGGGAAAGTAGCTTCCTGATGATTGTTATTCTTACAAAATATCTTAGCAGCATTTTAGTCATTGCTTTTTTATCTCAATTTATTTATGTTCACAGGAAGTAGCCTTCAGGAATTAGTGCACTTCAAGCTGTGTTTTAATGTAACTTTTTCTTGCCTCCTTCTTTTGCCATGATTGGTTTAGGCCATGTTCTGACTCTGAGTTGCACACAACTGGTTTGCTGTTACAGCCTAATAAAATTGCCTCAGTACCGGTCGATTCAAAGTAAGACCCATTGCGAATTCGGAATTATCGCGCGGGACCTATTTTTCTAGTCATAAAACAACATGGAATCACCCATGCAGTTTTAAGACATGCATTTACTACCTGCCTTGAGAGGAGGGGGTGGACGGGGGGGGGGGGGGTACATATATGTGTAGACATGTGAGTAGGGAGGAGTGGGGGGAATGAAGTTGTTTTTTAGTTGAGGGTAACACTGCAAGCTCCCCGTTGTTAAAAAAAACAGCCAAAAAGGCATGCAATTTTTCTTGCCAGAATAACGGGCCGGAAAAATTCGTGTCTGGGTAATCAACGTCTGGTGAAACCAACCATCTCATGTAATGTGTTAATTTTATTTCGTATAAAAGCCTGAATGAATTGTGTCCCATCTTGCATGCAATCAGGCCTGTGCATCCTTTGTTCTGTCCCCACCACAATTCTTTGTGTGTCATTTAGAGAAAGATAGTAAGATGCCAGCCGAGGATGAATGAGGGGGTTGAGTCGAAAGTGTTTAGATTGTACTATGGCTGAAGTCACATAACAATCTGCAGAGTGGTATTGCTGGACACAAACGTAGGACTACCTTTGAATAGCCATGTATCTCCCATCAGGGGCAGGACTCAGGCCTTAGTGGCATGGCTCATTGGGGAACAATGATGCAACACATCAAATAAAAGAGTGAAATCATGCCATCTTCGACCGTGGAAGAAATCAGGGGCGATGCTTTGTCACATCCATACCTGGCAGACAAACATTCCTCTTTGTTTAGTGCTACCCTTCCTACCCCTCATGGCTCGCGCCGGGACACTCCGTGGAGTATCTGTGTGCGCTATAAAATAAAATAACATAACATAACATAACCGAGGTCTCCTGTTTGCTGTTAAGGGTTTAAGGAAAGGAAAATGAATGGACTCAACAGAAAATCTTGTAGGGTCTCACATCCCTATCGCTGCACTTTTGCTGCCAGATCGACAGTTTGCAAATCAACCATAAGTGAGTCAGTCAAACTGAGGTACCTGGCTGATATGCATAGACGGGCCAGCATTTGAATGGACTCCGGCCCTTTCATCCAGAAGGCATTATATGTACTGTTGGGAGTTTTGAAATTAATCCTCAACTTCAAAGTGAGGCACCGTGGGGCTTATTTCATGTGGTCACACTTCTTCAGGTTCAAATTTTCATTCTGATCACCAAGTTTTGCACTCATAAAATGTCTATGTGTCTTTTGGGATGGCCGATATGGATACATTTGCAATATGCCAAGCATGCATTACCATGTCTCTTGTTATTGTACTTGGTCATGGGGTTGAATATGTAATGAGGATGATGCTATGTCTTGGGGTTTAGTAGATCATTATTGTGACAAATTAGGTATTAGAATTAGTTGCACACCAGGGATTATATTAGAAAAATTGCCTTGAGGGTGCAATTAGATGTTTGCATCCATTTCCTGTGCCACTGGAGTACAGCCTTTCTGGAATATGATTTACCCTGGTCCTGGCACAATCATAACAGGATGTTGCCTCATTTGGGTGGGTTGTTGGTTACCTAGAAGGGTAGACCCTAATGAAGTCACTGCTGGGACCTGGGTATAGAACAGTACATAGGAACAGTGGTCCCGGTGAACAATTAAATATACATTGAAAAATTTCAGAAAATTACATAACAGGATGTTGCCTCATTTGGGTGGGAGCATAGCTGCATGCAAATCTGGTAATACTTTGCCCTTATTATAGATACGAGTGCAAAGGCAAAGAAGCCAGCAAGAGGTACACTGACAGTGCATCATATACTGCCTACATCAACACCCCTTCCCAAGAAATCTGTGATGACCTGTCACACTTCTTCCACAGCAAAATCGATAACAGCAACTTCGCACAGAAACCAAATACCAGCGATTCCACCGCCAACCTGCCCATCATCAACCAAGATGGCCACCTGGCCAAATGGAAAACTCTCCCCAGAGCCACAGCGATGATCATGAAGACCATTCCCTCAGGGGCCCAAACAGATCCATACTCTCACCACATCTACAACTTTGGAGCATTACCAATCAGCACCACCCTTACTCACATCATCAACACCTCCATCACAACCACCACATTCCCTGAAGACTGGAAACATGCAGCAGTCAACACCCTCCTCATGAAACCATCGACTGAACCAAACCAAATGAATAACTTCCATCCAATCTCCCTGCTCCCCTACTAAACCAAAGTTATAGAGAAGGAAATCAAAAAGCAACTCACATTCCATCTGAAACTGCACAACCTGCTGGAAAACACCCAATCAGGATACAGAAAAAGCCCCAACACTGAAACAGCACTCATCACAGCCACCAAGGACATCAGAACAATCCTGGACTGAGGAGGAACAGCGGCCCTTTTTCTGATTGAACTCCATGTGACATTCAACACAGTCTCACACAACACACTTATCAGAAGACTCCATGAGATTGGCATCCAAGGACCCGCACTCAACTGGATCTTGATCTGCTCCTTCCTCATGCGAAGAACCCAAATTATCAGACTTCCATCCTTCACATCGCAGAGCAAGAACCTAATCTGTGAAGTCCCACAGGGATTGTCTCTCAGACCTTCCTGGTTCAATGTCTATGTGACCCCGCTCGCAAACATAAGCCTATCCCAAGGCGTGAACATCATCTCCTGTGCTGATGACAACAAACTCCTCCTCTCCCTGTTAATCAAGAAAACCACCACCAGAATCAATTTCACCACCTCAATGACCAGGGTAGCACAATAGATGAGAACAAACTACTGAAGCTCAACTCCGATACAATGGAAGTACTGGTCTTCAGAAACAAAACCTCACCATAGGATACCACCTAGTGGTCGACGGAGCTAGGACCAACACCAGCACTCAACGACCGTGCCAAAAACCTGGGGATCATCCTGGACAACAAGCTCAAAAAGACAGCTCAAGTCAACGCATTGGGCGCTGCCTGCTTCCACACCCCACGCTTTCTGCGAAAGATCTTCAAATGGCTGCCACACATCAACATATGAAGTGCAATCACTCATTACAAGCATATTAGAACTGGGAAAAATGCATTTAATGTAATTCAGTGAATGTCCCAGTCTTCACCTGATGCACCCAGTTAAAGGTACGCCGCAGCACAGAAAGTGGTAGTGCACGATATATGTAATAGAGGCACAGGTTACATTGCATTCAGAGCAGATTCAAGCAGTATCTTTTTTCTTTACATGTACATTTTGTGAGAATGCATTATTATAAGTCTACCCTCTGCAGGCCTCTCTGGTAGTTCAACAAGGGGATGGAATACACAACTTGTCCAAGAATCATTGCTTCTCCGAGACATGACATACATTGACCCTTGAACTTTTGGGCTTCTATAGAGTGAAGCTTGCTCTCTGAATAACAAGAATACCAAGTGGACCATTAAATTCTGCTCTATCATGTATAAACACATCATGTCATAAAATATAAGTAAAAAACACCAACATTTAGTCGAAGATGCATTGAACAGTAATGAAATCTTACTTGGTTGACTTAAAACTATAATCTTCTAAAGTTAAATCACTGATGTCAAAATGAGTTACGTATGGCTGAAGCCGTCCGTATGGATTGTCCTATGCAGGAAGGGGCAGTCGAGAATGTACACATATATGCTGCCTCGGGCTGGCTTTACTTAATATAAATATTATAGGTTGCTCATACTTCAAAATGTAGCAGGGAGGAGGTTCAATAGTAATTGAAGGGTTCCTACACATCATATCTGTCAGTTCATATGCATGTATGCCCTAGAGGCTGGTGAACTATTCCCCCTCTCAAAATGCCAATTTCTGATGCTTTTGCAGGGTGAAGAGTAGAAAGTAACACCACACCGGAATTAATGTTCTATTGCCGACCTCCCAGAGGTGCCTGCAATTTCATAAAGCTCGTCATAAAATCCAAAATTAAATGGTGGGGCGGATATTCTCACGGAAAGCTCCCAAATTACAGTTCCCGTGCACCTTAGGTCACTTTCTGATTTATTCTCATTTTAGAAGGCACTGAAATAATTCCTCATTTTAGGTATCCCGTGGCTCCTAAGGTGCCTTACTCTGCTTTGTTGTCAACAGTAAATCATACATAGAAGCGCAGCTCGTTCTTTTCTCTTCTTTTAGTTTTGATCGCCAATGTCACTTCAGACTTTATTATTATTTTGCAGCATCCAAGATGCTTCTTTTTGTTTAAGTGTCCTTTGCAACAAATTATCTATTCAATTCAATGTAAGCTTTATTTCGACAGAAATGTCATAAAAGCAACAAGTAAAATTCATTGCTAATATTTAAAAAAGACAAGATGCAGATATGCGACATGTTTGGTTAACATAGATGTTGGTGCAACCAAGCAATTATTTGAGCCCTTTGTACTATAATACATATGTCGTGTTAACATTTTATAAAATTAAAGGAGCAAAAACAGAATGAAAACGATCAGTGAGTACATGATTGCCTTAAAAACCAGTTTAACAACAGTTGATACTTCATCTTTGTACATACAATACTAAGGAGGCATTAAGTTTGCCTGACATAGCAACAGGGATTTAGAAAAAGTAAAGTGCTAGTGCATGGAAATTCTAGCAGCAATAATGTTGTAGCCTTAAAAAAAACACTGACCCATATACAGGTAAACTAAGTCTATCTTGAGAGTGCTTTCCACCTTGTAAGCCAGGCTTCACCTAAATATTTTGCTATGCAGCATGCAAAGAAAGGCCTGGGGTCGAACCTAAGGATACGCAGTACTATATAATGGTCCCGTATACCCAGTTGCTGGCAAAGCGCTTTCATCCATTTGGCCCGTGACGTTTTATACGCTGGGCAAGCAAACATTAGGTGGGCAATGCTTTCTTTCGAGGCCTTGCATCTTGGGCAGTGTTTCCCATTGCTTGCGCACCATTTTGCTGTCACTTCGCAAACAGGGAGGGATCCATCTCTTTGTACCTTGATTAAATCAAGGAAGGGCTCGTAATTTCTAATCTGTTTGTGGGAGTAGAATTCTGTTGTCAGTTTGCCTACATTGGATTTACAGTTCTCTCGTTGGTCCACCCATTCCCAGTAAAGGCGTTTAAGCTCCTCTGTCAGTGGCGGTTCCTGACTAGCTCAGCAGCCATGAAGTCCTATGGCTGACAGCGTTCTTTTAATGTCATGAATCCAGTCTATTTTCCCGCCGGCATCTAGATGGATAATATCGGTGAGGGCTTCTGCATAAGAAGAGAGCTCAGTGGTCCGCCTGATGCGAGCCCAAAAAAGTAAAGGGCGTAGCCTAGCTACATCGCCTATCAACCGCCTACCCATGTCCAGTAGCAAGGGGGACACATTTGGGTGCCATGACCAGGTCTCTTAGGAATTTATGTTCCGTCCTGCAGAGCTCATCTAAATTTTTGAATACCCAAACTAGCGCCAACTGATTTAGTATCATAAATTTGGAGGGCTGGGGCTACAGGCCTAGTGTGTGAGAGGCGGTGTTCTTTCCCTATTACACCAGCCACTTGTTTGTGTCCCTTTAGCATCTTTGTTAGGTGGGGTCTCCAAGACATATTATCCGAAAGACTTACTCCTAGGTAATCAAAGGTGTCAACCATTTTGAGGGGGACCCCACCTAGCAAAGGGCCATTCCTACATGACCTGCGGCAGTTAAAGGCCATACATTTAGTTTTAGTGCCATTTATGACCAAACCCCGGTTGTCGCAGAAAAGTTGAAATCTATTGATGAGGCGCTGTAACCCTGCTGGGGACTTAGATATCAGCAGGGTATCATCCGCGAACAACAAAGTTGGTGTCTTAAAGCCCCCCAGGGTCGGCGAGTCTGCTGGCTCCTCCTGGAGGAAATCAACTACCCCATTCACGATATAGAGAGAACAGGGTTGGGGCCAAAACGCAGCCCTGTGGGACTCCTCTATTAACGGGGTTGCGCTTTGTTAGTTGCCCCTGTTCCCCCCACCTAACCTGGGCTAAATTCTCCTCATGAAGCTACATCAGTAAATTAAGAACAAAAATGGGGATGCCCCTTTCGCCAAGCATAGCCCACAATCTGGATCTGGGGACAAGGTCAAAGGCAGTCTTCAGGTGGATGAAGGCGAGATAGAGACTGCCCTTGCCTAGCACCACGACTTTTCAATAAATGAGGAGAAATCTGAACACTTGATCCATGGTCCCAGTCTTTGATCTAAAACCGGCCTGAAACTGGGAAAGGATATCTTCATCTTCAGACCATAACTGTATCCTGTGCAGAAGTATACGGCCAAAGACCTCCTGCATAGCATCAATCAAACTGATTGGTCTGTAATTGGTGGGGTCGTCCCTAGCTCCCTTTTTGTGTATGGGGACTACTTCAGCGGTCTTCCAAGACATCAAGCCTGTTGCTCCATCGGCTATAGAATTTGCTACTAGTGAAATATAGCGTGCCCAGTGATCGGGAATAGCCAAAAATAGATCACCAGACAGGCCATCAGGACCTGCCGCTTTTGAAGGGACAATTTTGTTTATTGCAACTTCTACCTCCAGGATGGTAAAGTGTTCCTATCCTGTCAAGTTCCCGTGTATCCCTGCTGGTTCCCCTTCCATACTATCCTCAGCTGCTGAATAGAGCCCTTTGAAAAGGTCATACCAAGTCTGACGGGTGATATGATTTGGGGGTGAGCGTGCACCTGTCCTACTT
Organism: Lissotriton helveticus; assembly: GCF_964261635.1. Taxonomy (NCBI): domain Eukaryota; kingdom Metazoa; phylum Chordata; class Amphibia; order Caudata; family Salamandridae; genus Lissotriton; species Lissotriton helveticus. Next base: position 867,045,872 of record NC_136068.1, on the reverse strand, counting down.
CCCCAGGTAACCAGTTTTCAAAACAAATGATTATCCTTAGATGAGCATGCATCTTTCAGTTGCTCCTATCGTCTTTTGGCCCAATTTGCCTTTGCCTCTCGCTGGGCTACTTTATAAGAGTTTCTAGCGGATTTTATGTGCAATTGGTTCTTCTCTTTAATAGCTTTCGCCAGAGCCGATCTTTTTTTCCTGCACTCTTTGTTATACCAAGAATATGGGTCCTTGGTGGAGTGCTAGTTTTTTTTTTTTTTTTAAAGACCTTTATTGACAAAAAACCGCACATACAACACAGCAATGAGCCCGAGGGCTATCACGTATAGTACATTGCAACAGAAAAGGTGCTAAGGACAAGTAACAGGAATAATGAGGTCTAATTTTAAAGATTTTTCCTGTAGGATAGACAAGAGCAGGATATCGAGGACAACGAGTTGGACCTGGCGTCATAGAAACCGGATTGACAAATAGGAGCCGTAATAAAATGCCAGAGTCGCTGCCCACCATACATGTGAAACGTCTAAACCCAGAAAAAGGAAAAAAGAAAAAGAATAGAGGGCCCATAGAACCTAAAATTAAAAAAAATAAAATAAAAAACTGAAAACCCCCCCAATCCACCCCCCACCCTGCACCCCTGCTGCTGGCTACGGCCCAACCCCCCCTAGCAGTGTGCCTGTCGCCCAGTAAAAGGAGTCCCGAAAGATAGAGAGTAAGAAAAGAATCCTAATCTATAACTCTCAAAAATAAAGAAAGGAGGGGAGGAGCCCACCGCCCGTCCCCCGGCCCCACCGTCCCGCAAGTACATCAACAACACAGAGTAAAAGCCCGGTGATCTTAAGCAGTATAATCAGGATAAAATAGAGATGCAGAATCGACACATAGCGCAGTCAATGGCAGCGACACACCACCCACATGCCCAGGTCAGCAACAGGAGAACCCCAGACCATAATAATAAATGTTCACCCCTGGCCAGTTCTCTCTCCGCCACCACTGCTAACCACGGAAACCCCGAGAATCCAAGGAGATGCGTACGATAGTCCAAACGGGGAACATCGACTAGAGCACTCAACCACGTCCCGTACATACAGGGCCAATGAACACAAGCTGGGCCAGGAGTACGCCACACCCGTGGCACCGAGCGAAATCGAACCAAGGATGAAAGTCTCAGTGTCAGGCCCCTTCTGGAGCGATCTCCGGGTAGAGGGAGATACAGCGCTGGGATCGAACACTCGTCGTGATTGCAGTTCGTACTTTCCACTTCGGCCAGGGCAATAATCAGCAGTAGCAAAAGGCACCTCGGGGTCTGGGGTCGCAGGGCAGGCACCGCTACGCGACGCCGCCATCTTGTCATGGTCAGACGTAGAACAAAGAGCCCCGCTACAGTCTGACGAGGCGGCCATTTTAGAGCATCCACGATCACTGATTAGAACGTCCACCTTGTTGATCAGGGTTTTTGCAGAGTGTAACACTTCGGAGTGGAGGGAGACAATAGCAGCTAATAAGGCTCCATAGCCCCGAGCAGTTCCATGTGTCCTCCCGGTCAAGTCGTCTCGCACCACACATCCACCATCACTCCATGATACAGTCTTTCCGAAGCTGCCCTCCATTGTGAACTTCGTGATCACCACTGGAAACACCTCGAGTAGTGCAAAGCCGCTAATATTGGCGAAAGGCGTACAGCTCGAGGAAAGGCGTTGAGCAGGTCCAAAAAAAGGGGGCCGTAAACAACGCCCCAAAAGCAAGCCGCTCCGCCCGACATTGAGGGGGTAGAAGGATCGGGAGCCTCCCGCCGCTAGCAGGGCAGTGTTCAAGCACTTGTCCGTAGTCGCGATATGGACATCTGCACTCATGCAATCTCTGCGGATAGTCTGCCAGGCACAACCAGCGCAGTACCTGTAGTCCAAAGGAGCGCACATTCCAAATTCGGCCGCTTCTGTTGGGAATGTTCCGACCGGGTCAAAGCCGCTTCTGACGCCCGGTGTCGATCACACGGCAGCCGGTCCCTGCGTCCACTCGAGACCCCGGACTCGGGTCCGCCGCGGGCCGCAAACTTCAGTCGGACATTGCACCCACTTGCAAAGAGTCGCAAGCCTCAGGATTGCACCGCAGGACGCCTGGGCACATCGGCTTCCACGGCGTGCCTTCTAAAAACAGGATCACCGGCAGGATAGGCACAAAGAAGGAGACGGTCTCCGGAGCCGAGGGACTACACGTCCGATCAGGTCGCCATCTTGGCTCCTCCCCCGAGTGCTAGGTTTTTTATTCTGATTCGGGACCTGGAAGTATGCATTCATCTGGGTAACGGTGTAAGTATAGGCCCTGGGCACGTCTATTGATCTTGATGCACTATGTGTTGCATCTTGAAGCTTAGTTGTGCCTATGGTTAGTTCATGTTTAATGCCACCAATCTCGCTCAAAGCTATCCTCTTCCATTTCAATAACTTTTTGCAGTTTGTTGGGACTATATCTCTGGTAAGTGTCAGGGATTGGTTGTTCGGCTGGTAGTAAGTTGCCTCCCAGAGTATGTCTACAGATGAATGGGGGCAAACAAGTGGTACCAATTGGTCAGTAGGTTCCCACAGGGGTTTGTCATACAACTTTAAAGGTGATGTCTTGCAGGTAAGTGAGGCAGCCTCTATTTACTCGATATTGATGGTTTGTTCTTGAACTGTTGAGTAGGATTGGTAGCACTTCAGAGTACACTCCGTGTACCGGGAGTGCACTATGTGTTCTGTTTGCTTGACTTTAGCCAGCTTATTGTCATATTACACCTGGAGCTGTGGTACCTGGTAGTGTACCTCATCCTGGGCCACAAAGCATCTTGCACCGCGCACATTTCAACTGATATGCGCTACAAAGCAGGGAATCAACTTTTTGTCAGGTTTCATCTACGTGTTTCTTCATGTTCAGGCTGAGGCAAAGGAAACTTTACTCCATCCAGAAGTATATATGATATATTTATTTTGTGGTTTTTGAGATGCTCCTTATTATAACTTGTAGTCAGCAGTGAATCTAGGGGTCATCATCCTACAGCTGAAAATACTGGTGATGTTGCCTTTAACGGGTACCAATGAAGGTATTGAAAGTAAAGATAAATGAGCATTTCCTCTGGAGTTCAGCACATACTTCTTTTTTGGGGAATCTTGCTGTAGGTTAGGAGTGAATTTAGTGTTTGCTGTTCTATAGTTCTATAGTGCCTTCTGCAGTAAACATGAGCTCCGTCAATCCAGCTGAATATTTCTTTTCATAAGATGAGAGTGCACTCTGTTGTTTGCCTTTGAAATTTGGGCTTTTCTGGTGGATCTGTAGGCTGACGCATTCATGCAGAAGGGATGGGCATTCACCGTATTCCTGGGGTATCTTGTTACTTAACTCACAGTGCTCATGCAGGCAGACATTAGAAGGATCAAGTGACGGGGTTACTGATTTTGGAACACAGATTCCTCGAACTAACACAGGCTAAAGATATGTGTCTGGTAAGTCAGTGAATCTAGCTGCACCTTAAAACATTCATTATGCAATATGAGAGAGTGAAAATCAAGAAAAAAGTAGAAGTGCACCATATTTACAAGCACGTTGCATCAGTTTAGTAAAGATTATATAAGAGTGTCGAATTTATAGAGTGAAAATACGTAAGAGTGTTTAATTAAAATAGAATGCATATATCAGTGTGAAAAGCTAATGTAGAAGTGTGTAGAGATGTTAGAATGATGTTGAAATTCCATGTTATGTAGCTATTGTAGAGGAGAATGTAATGCTGCTAAACGTAGAAATGTGTAGGCCACATGGCAGTTCTCAGAGAATGCAAGATGCTGTTACACTCTCACATGATATGGATTTTTAATGTTGTTATAATTCAAGGTATTATTGATCATAGAACTGAAATATATATTTTATAGAAGTGTTTCATATAACCATTGTGTGTAATAAGTTATAATACTGTTTAGACAGAGTGCACAGGCCCGTTTCATGTAACTCTAATAGGCCTGAATAGAGAAGTTCATTTCTTTTGATCTGCATGTGCTAGTTAGAGGAAGGTCATGTTAAGCATAAATTGCAGAGACTGCTCGATGGTTTACGACTTAGAAGATACGGTGGAGGCCGGAATTTGGGGCCCACTGTACGAGTGTCTGTTTGCAGGTGCGAGGAGGTTCCAATCAAGAGAGTGATGAATAGGGTTTTGTTCAGAGAGCCAGGCACAGGCCTGGAGGAGGCTTCAGGAATTTCCTGGGGGGTACCGTCCTGCCGGAGAAGAGGTTGAGAAGCAAGGTCAACGCTAACGATGGGCCCAGAGGAGTATCAGCATGGAAAATGCCAGAACCAACACCACGTGAGGGGCGTCTCTAAAGGGCGTTTCTATCGTAAATGTGATCTTGTATTAGGGACAGCACCCCTGAGTGGAGTTAGGGCAGATGGTCTGAGGAACCTAAGAGAGCGGATGGGTAGGCAGATAGGTTAACTGCGAGACATCGATTTGCAATGAAGACTAAGGGAAGTGAGTGATCTTCTTTGGAAGTCACCACACTGACACCTTTTTAGGTTAAGATTCTGCTAAGTAGGGATGTCACTTAGTCTAGTGTAGGGACAGTCTAATCTGAATTTTCTTCCTTTCTGTAAATGACTCACAAGCTACAGCTTGCGTCTATTCTTGCAACTCTGATGATTTTTGAATTGGTTTTGGTTACATTCTTCTGCCGACTAAGAGCATTTAGAAAATGTATGTTTGTATTGATACCAGTATATCTTTTGAACCTTATTTTGAGATGTTTGTATCTCCAGTTAACTTTGGCTTTATAATAAACTTTTAAAACTTATTCGTAGTAGGTGGTTCTTTGGAGTGGTGTAAGTCCTTATTGATTGACCTAGTAGTGGATTGCCTTTTACTCTATGACAGGTATCAACGGTTCAGTCGACCTGAGTTGGGATATAGATTATAGCAATAGATCAGAAATCCCGCCGTATCAAATATGTAATGTAATTTTGCAATTCAAACCTGCATAATCCGCTGAAAGTACACGCAAAGATCATCTCCTTGCATTGATGTCTTGTCTCGTAATGATTTTTCCGCTACATAAACACCACCACCACATAGAGTTTATTTGAGATGGAGAAATGTTCAGTGAGGCCTACAGTTCTCTCTCACGAAAAGGATAACTATAATGTGTTTCGTGAATCCAGGAACTGAGCCCTAGACATCAGTGCTTTTAGAGTATTGAAACAGATTATTTAGGACCAGAAAACAATAAAGAACAAAACTCTGTTGGAAGGTTTTAGGTGTTATTTGCAGCCTTCAACCCCTTTGTCTTTCTGACACCTAGGGCGGAATGTGGCTACAGATGGGTGTGGTTTACAGGGTGGCTGGCTGTACAAGAGATAGTAGGTTCTGAGTTGATGCATGTAGATTTGCACATGGCTAGTGATGATAGTTTTGGTCTGAAAACTCTTAGTAAGTTCTCATTGTGCTTTTTTCAATGGCACAGATATCTCATGGAGATTTCGAGCAGTTTGTTAGCAGGAGAGAATTAATATCTCTTTGTTGCCTTATCAATGTGTGTGGTTTCTCTTTGAGTGTTTCATGTTAATGCCTCATAAGAACCCTCAAAGTATGCCCTCTTCAAAGTCTAGTCTGTTGCACTAATATTAGAAGTTACATTAGGCTTTTCTAATCAACCAGGATTGGGAAATACATGGGGAAATCATTTTTGAAACATCTGATTTTCCTGGTTATTCCTCATTCCGGTATGCATTTTCACTCTGGGATTCACCCAGGGTTTCAAGCTTCCTTTGAGCATTTTGAGTCCCCGGGACAACGTGCAGACCTGCGGTGTTTTCACATTACTCCTAATCCCAATGTGTCTAGAAACTCCTGTACTCATGCCCTTCGAAGATTACAAGTAAGTTACACAGTCTGAAATAATTAGGTCCAGTCTGTGGCCAGCCATCAGAGTGGGAATCGATCCTGAAAAGCACAGAACAACCAAGGCAGTGTTTCACTCTGTGCTATTCATTCGTGGGCAAAAACATCTAATAATATATTGGTATATCATGAGGAGCCTAGCTTTCAGTGAATGTGATAAGTATGTTAAAAAATGGATCCTATAAAAAAATAATGACGCTGCTAATAGGGGTGTGGGCTCCACTTGTGCACCACATTTACCCGAGGAGTATGTGGCATTAAGCTATAGTTTGATGAATTGCCACACTGCTTACATCTCAAATAGCACACAGGTAGTGCTCTGATAGTGTTCATTAGGCAGAATTTGCCAGCCTAGTTGTACTTTAAGCTCTGCAATTGGAAACACAATGCCTGATGATTGAGAAGTCTATACCTGCTCCTAGGCAGAAAGCATAAAGTTATACATGGTCATGCTACCATACTCATCAGGAGCTTTGACCAGTGTAGTCCTTCCAACACAGTACATTACATTTAACATAACACGCTGCTAATGCCTTAAATCAGCAGATATAAAGCACTTAAATGTGAACATGGACATTAATCCACTAATATGTCAAGGGTTGCAAAGATCACACACCCTTTGAGCCCTCCATTACATTATAGGATATCCCCTCACACTACCACCCATTCCTCTGCAGCCTCCTATTTGAAGGTGAGCATTTAAGGGACGTGCAGGGGATGGAAACTTCAGAAAGTAATTGTAAGTCTTAGATCCCTGTTTACTTTAAGACTCTGCTATTGCCTTTATGACACTTGAGAACAGGGCTAGCATGAACAGTGCTGCGGTACAAAAGTTAAGCTAGGGAAGGAGCTTCTTTAAGGAATCAGTAACTTTTCAATGGTGTGTAGGCACAACTGCGGTCACAAAAATAATAGATACATCTCATTGCAAATCACAATTAGGATGATATGTTCCTTTCATGACCCCTGCCAATTGAACATGAGAATGAGTCACACACCCTCTTTTTTATGTGGAAAGCCTTTTGGAAATAATAAGAAGGGATTAGTACAGAGCAAAAAGCTATATAAGCCTTGGAAACACTGAGATTTTCTGAATCACAGGGTATTCAACAGTAAAATCCATAAGTATATTTGACCCTTAATTCTCAAGTATCTTTATTATCTCTTTGTAAATTGAGTATTGTTAAGAAGATTTGTTTTTAGTTTATAGCCTTTATGTTACACAATACTTAAATATTGCCCAACCTGAGTATCTGTTGGGAGCTTTCAACTTTTAAGCTGTGATATGGCTAAAATGAAGAATGTTTGTCAACTTGCAGTCAATCAATGACCAATGTTCTGATGGCTCTGCAGAATCACAAATTGCTAGAATCTGCTAGAAGTGCAACATGCATAGAATTCCAGAGTTCTGGTTACTGCAAGGAATGAGCTCCAACACCTAAGACAGCCGAGAAGATACTAGGAACAGTCAGAGTACAAGGGCTAGCTGATCTTGGTGAGTGGGCTTGCTGATACCATCAAAGTATTATGACAGTGTCATGTATTTCTCCACTTCCCAGTAGAAACTACGCATTTGTTGGGCAACATATACGTAGGGATGGTGACAGACTGATTCTGTGCACCCCGCAGGATATGTCGTCCTAGAGACCAGCTAGCCCACAGTGCCACCATATACACCCATAAACGTAGATGGATTGCAAATGGTTTTGGCCACAACAGACCATGACGACCCTGTGCTCTCCCAGGGATAGTGGTAACAGATCTAGAATCCTTTTGCTCAATCACTCATGTTCTCTTTCTCTCAGAGAAATATACAAGGAATACACAGTAGGGCATTTTCAATATTTGTTGAACAAAGGTGATTCTTGTATAAAATATGATATGTGTGCTGCAGTGATCAATAAACAGAAACAGATGAAAGTGATAAGCAATATAAGGATAGTGAACAGAATAAAAAGTTCCACCCTCTTGCTAAGAATATATATATATATATATATATATATATATATATATATATATATATATATATATATATATATATATATATATATATATATATCTTCAGACACATGAATAAGAACACCGCACTCTTCTCGGATGGTTAAGGCGATTTATTACAGCTCAGCAATTAACTTCCTTCACCTACGCGTTTCGAACAGTAAATGTTCCTGATCACGGTAGTTACAAGTCCGTTTTCGCTTTCTGTTTTTTATACCTAACTGCCCACTGTGTCTATTAGGATGCATTGTGGGAGTGGTAGTTTGTACTCGGCTTGAATTAAGCCATTATCGACTTTTCCACATTAGTAGTAAGCCACAGATTTATGTGTATATTCCAATTATATTTATGAGCCCTTTTTGGCTGATTATTGGCTAAGTGCCCTATTGATTAGAAATCTCTTGGAGATATCTAAGGATATATCGATTAAATAATCCTTTTCCAACTTAGGTAAGGTGATAGCTAAGTGCTATATCTTCCTTTTATGCGGCTTATTACTTTGTGTGGGAGGTCGATAAGAAACATGATTATTTAGTTTGGACGATTTATACGATAAGATAATATTTTACATTCAATGATTCAGACATTATACATTACTTAATATTCCGAAAGTTGAAAAAAAGAGTCATGCAGTTTTGCACTGTCCAGCTTCAGAGTCACTATTTTAGATGTTATATATTCTAGCTTATTTTCGTTTGTTGGTATATCCTGTTTATTCCATTTTGCTTGACTGAGATTGGATGCAACAATATATCAAACAGGAATGAGAAAGCAAATTCAAAATTCCAGTGTTGCAAACATTTTTCCGGTTCATGATAGTCCCTTCATAAGTGTACGTGCAGTTCTTCGTCCCCGTTCAGACCGGTCGGGACTTTCGTTTTGAATCTGATTATCAGTTTGGATTCCAATCTTCTTAATTTCTGCAGGCGATTCCCTCCTCTCTCCTTCTCTGGCACCATTGCTATTCCTGAGTATCTGACATCTTGCCACGTTTTATTTTTGTGTGTCATAAGATGTTTGGCCATGGCATAGGACTGTTCTTTATTTTGTATTGCCCTGATGTGTTCTAACATCCGTTTCTTAAGAGCACAAATGGTCGATCCGATGTACCGTTTGCCACAGTCACATTCTAGTAGATAGACAACATAGTGTGATTCGCAAGTTATCTTATGTTTTATTTCAAAAGGTTGTCCTTTGGGATCATTTAATGATTTCATGTTTTTTCCGATCTTGCACGCTTTGCAAGATAAACATTTCGTGAAGCCTTTTTGCCTTTTTTGTAACCATGATTCCTCTTTTTTGTCAATAAAGTGACTGTTAACCAATGTATCACCAAGAGATGGTGCCTTCCTAAAGGAGATCAATGGTGCATCACCAATCATTTGACCAATGTCCAACTCTTTTTTTAGAACGTTCCAATATTTTGTGACAATCTTTCTGATTTGTACACTTTCTTTCGAGTATGTCAAAATAAGACGTGGTTTTGCATCTGTCTGTTGTGCTTTCTCTTTCTTGTTTTCAATCAGGGTTTCAGTTCTTGTCTTCTTTCTTGCTCTTTGTTCTCCTGCTTTGATGGTCTATATATTGTATCCTCTTCGCGAGAATCGTTTTGTGGTTTCTGTAAATTTCTTTTCCATTTCCATTGATTCTGAGCAATTACGTTTCATACGTAAAAATTCCCCATAGGGTACGTTTTTCTTTAGAGACTCAGGGTGGAAACTGGTTCCGTGGAGGATACTGTTCGTGGATGTCTGTTTTCGAAACAGGGTAGTATGAATTTTGTCCCCTTTTATGTACACCTTTGTGTCCAGGAAATCGATTTCTTTTTCCTGAATATTAAATGTAAATTGTAGACCCACATTATTGGTATTCAAAATTACCATATACTGTAACAGTTCCTCTTTAGTGCCTTTCCATAGTAGGAACAGGTTGTCGAAGAATCTCAACCACAAGACCACCTTTGTGGTATATGGGTCGTTTTCCTCTCTCCAAGCTATGTGTTTCTCCCACCAACCCATGGTAAGATTAGCATAGCTTGGAGAGAAGGAAACTCCCATAGCAGTTCCACGATTCTGAGAGTATACTTCCTTGTTGAACAGGAAGACATTGTTGGTTAGGCAGGTTCTTATCATTTCCAACAGCATGGTTGTATGATTAAGTTCCCCAATGGGTCGTTGTTTGAGAAAGTAAGCCACAGCCCGTAGGCCCAATTGATGGTCAATCGATGTGTACAGCGATACCACATCTATGGTGGCTAGAAGATAAGTCGGGTGCCATTCTGTTTCCATGAGAATTCGGAGAAAATCTCCAGTGTCTTTTATGAAGGAGTTTAGTGTCGGTACAATAGGGGCTAAAAAATAGTCTACATATGTGGCTATGTTTTCATACAGAGACCCACAGCTTGAAATTATTGGTCGGGCCGGTGGTTTATTCAATGTTTTGTGAACTTTGGGTAAAAAGTAAATCGTTGGCATAATTGGATTCTGAACTGTTAGAAAGTTTTTCTCCTCTTTGTTAAGCAGTCCCTTTTTATGCCACTCATCTATCTTTTGATGAATAGATGTTGTCCTTTCTGTTATTGGAAACATAAAAGACACTGGAGATTTTCTCCGAATTCTCATGGAAACAGAATGGCACCCGATGTGGTATCGCTGTACACATCGATTGACCATCAATTGGGCCTACGGGCTGTGGCTTACTTTCTCAAACAACGACCCATTGGGGAACTTAATCATACAACCATGCTGTTGGAAATGATAAGAACCTGCCTAACCAACAATGTCTTCCTGTTCAACAAGGAAGTATACTCTCAGAATCGTGGAACTGCTATGGGAGTTTCCTTCTCTCCAAGCTATGCTAATCTTACCATGGGTTGGTGGGAGAAACACATAGCTTGGAGAGAGGAAAACGACCCATATACCACAAAGGTGGTCTTGTGGTTGAGATTCATCGACGACCTGTTCCTACTATGGAAAGGCACTAAAGAGGAACTGTTACAGTATATGGTAATTTTGAATACCCATAATGTGGGTCTACAATTTACATTTAATATTCAGGAAAAAGAAATCGATTTCCTGGACACAAAGGTGTACATAAAAGGGGACAAAATTCATACTACCCTGTTTCGAAAACAGACATCCACGAACAGTATCCTCCACGGAACCAGTTTCCACCCTGAGTCTCTAAAGAAAAACGTACCCTATGGGGAATTTTTACGTATGAAACGTAATTGCTCAGAATCAATGGAAATGGAAAAGAAATTTACAGAAACCACAAAACGATTCTCGCGAAGAGGATATAATATAAAGACCATCAAAGCAGGAGAACAAAGAGCAAGAAAGAAGACAAGAACTGAAACCCTGATTGAAAACAAGAAAGAGAAAGCACAACAGACAGATGCAAAACCACGTCTTATTTTGACATACTCGAAAGAAAGTGTACAAATCAGAAAGATTGTCACAAAATATTGGAACGTTCTAAAAAAAGATTTGGACATTGGTCAAATGATTGGTGATGCACCATTGATCTCCTTTAGGAAGGCACCATCTCTTGGTGATACATTGGTTAACAGTCACTTTATTGACAAAAAAGAGGAATCATGGTTACAAAAAAGGCAAAAAGGCTTCACGAAATGTTTATCTTGCAAAGCGTGCAAGATCGGAAAAAACATGAAATCATTAAATGATCCCAAAGGACAACCTTTTGAAATAAAACATAAGATAACTTGCGAATCACACTATGTTGTCTATCTACTAGAATGTGACTGTGGCAAACGGTACATCGGATCGACCATTTGTGCTCTTAAGAAACGGATTTTAGAACACATCAGGGCAATACAAAATAAAGAACAGTCCTATGCCATGGCCAAACATCTTATGACACACAAAAATAAAACGTGGCAAGATGTCAGATACTCAGGAATAGCAATGGTGCCAGAGAATGAGAGAGGAGGGAATCGCCTGCAGAAATTAAGAAGATTGGAATCCAAACTGATAATCAGATTCAAAACGAAAGTCCCGACCGGTCTGAACGGGGACGAAGAACTGCACGTACACTTATGAAGGGAGTATCATGAACCGGAAAAAATTTTGCAACACTGGAATTTTGAATTTGCTTTCTCATTCCTGTTTGATATATTGTTGCATCCAATCTCAGTCAAGCAAAATGGAATAAACAGGATATACCAACAAACGAAAATAAGCTCGAATATATAACATCTAAAATAGTGACTCTGAAGCTGGACAGTGCAAAACTGCATGACTCTTTTTTTCAACTTTCGGAATATTAAGTAATGTATAATGTCTGAATCATTGAATGTAAAATATTATCTTATCGTATAAATCGTCCAAACTAAATAATCATGTTTCTTATCGACCTCCCACACAAAGTAATAAGCCGCATAAAAGGAAGATATAGCTATCACCTTACCTAAGTTGGAAAAGGATTATTTAATCGATATATCCTTAGATATCTCCAAGAGATTTCTAATCAATAGGGCACTTAGCCAATAATCAGCCAAAAAGGGCTCATAAATATAATTGGAATATACACATAAATCTGTGGCTTACTACTAATGTGGAAAAGTCGATAATGGCTTAATTCAAGCCGAGTACAAACTACCACTCCCACAATGCCTCCTAATAGACACAGTGGGCAGTTAGGTATAAAAAACAGAAAGCGAAAACGGACTTGTAACTACCGTGATCAGGAACATTTACTGTTCGAAACGCGTAGGTGAAGGAAGTTAATTGCTGAGCTGTAATAAATCGCCTTAACCATCCGAGAAGAGTGCGGTGTTCTTATTCATGTGTGTGAAGATTAACCACGAGTCTTGTCCTTGACTCGTCACCTGCACCAGCTGGAAGGTCGCTCCTTCAACCTCAGGGACGTTTGCTTTGAAATATATATATATATATATGCATGCATATAAATACAATGTATATGTAGATCAGTATATATCTAGTGTACTACTATTAAATATTGGGCCTCCAAATCTAGAACAGCCGTGTAAGGTTTTGGAAATCCAATGGGTTTAAAGAGCTGGGTCATTTTATAGTTGGCGGGATATTTATTAATTGGCAAGAGATCCAAGACAGGTGTGGAGAACGGAGCAAGCTTTTCTTTTTTGGGTACCTCCAGATTACAGATTTGTTAAATAAGTACTGTTTTCCATCAATGACATGCCCCATACCGGTCACGGCTGCTCTCTTTAGAACAAAGTTAAGGGGGGTGGGAAATTGGTATCGCCTCCTATGGACCCAAGGATAGTCCCTGGTGGTTAATACATTTCTAAAAAAGGATACTCAGGAAACGTGATGTACTTTTCCAGATCTGGAGTGGCAAGCCATCTCGCAACTTGGTAGCAAGGCTTTAAGAGTGGCCAATTTTAAAAGAATGACTTTTTTGTCACGTTGGATGGCCTACTATATCCCCAAGCACTCCATAAGATGTATCCAGAAATGGAGAACAGATGTTTTTGCTGTCAGTTAGCGGGTGAGGGAGGCAGACTTCATACTTTTTTTACATGTACGATGCTAGCACAGTTCTCACTCTTAGCCTTGGATTACAGAAAAGATTGGATCCTGAGGCAGAAATAGCACTTTTCGGCTTCGTCAGCCAGAGACAAAATCTAGCAATGTCTAGAGGGGAAGAGACATTGGTTGTGATTGCCTCTTTAGCGGCGCGCTCTCTGATTCTCAAGAACTGGAGGACTATCAAGGTACCAGCCTATGTTGAAAGCCATTTTTGAGAACAACGACATAAGGAGTAGCTTCCGGAGGTAGATCGAGTATTCTTGGACTATTATTCACACCAGCTGAACCAGTGTTAAGATTCCTCCCAATGGGATTATTGTAGCTTTGTTCCATGTTTGCTTATGAGGGTCCCGGACGTACTTTATTAGGTTGTTTAGATAAATACCTTGTACTCTCTATATTAGTTGCCACACCGACCCCGGGGCCCAGTGTCTGAGAAAGTGGAATTGCCTGGAAAGAGTCCAAATTTGTATTCGAGATGGTATTTGTTAAAGTCTCTGGGCCTATGTTGACCTTTGAGATACAGGAACTGATTAATGTTTTTAGCGAAACATCAATGCTATTTAATACCCCCATCAGGGGGTCTAAAATGTATTTAATAATAGCCTCCATCAAGCTTGTGTAGTGGTTAAGTAATACATTGTCCCCCTGTACTCGGTGTTAGTGGGGTCCTTAATAGCACCTGTTGCCCGTGTTACTGGCTTGCGTGTTGAGGCCAGGGTCTTCTTTCGTGTCATAGTGGGGTCTATGACTGTATTGGGTTTCCCACGCACCAAAAATCAGAATTCCAGGAGGCAGGGATTCTCCGTCAGATCAGGTCTCTGATTAGGCATGGTTATGTATTAAGCATGAGTCAATCAGCAGACATAGGATAACAATGTCCATCAGGCAGGCTTTACATTGGGACAGCCATTGCGTCCATGTCCCCGCTAACTTTCACCAACAATTAAACAAATGCATGAATAAACGCTGGGTCACTGAGGATCCCTGAGGAATGCCACTTCCAACTGGAGAGAAAGAAGAATTAAAACAAAGATGGCAGCGAATTGCTTCCTCCCAAACAACAAATAAAATACCTAAAACCAGGAGTGAAGCCAGATCTGCAAGATGTTTTATGAATACCGCAGGGTCAACAGCATCGATTGACATTAACAGATCTAAATGAACCAGGACACCACCATCAACATTATGTCAAAGGTCCTCCTTGATGGAACAGAACAACTGTTCCACAGTCTTTCCAGGCCTAAATCCAGACAGAGAACAAACAAGATTAACATTTAGCTCTACAAACTCTTAAATGTAAGGCAAGAGAACTCTCCAACAGTTTGGAGTTGAAAGGTACAGAGCATATGGGATTTATCTCTACTCTGGGACATTTCTATACCTGGGCTGCATAGGAAGTTGTCCATCTCGCCCCTCACTGGTGGCATCAATGATAAATGTATGTAACAGTGGTGTGGCCACAATGAGGCCAGAAATGTGTCTTGCGCAGACATGTACCTCACCAAGTGTACTAAAATAGCACGAGACACAATTGGACCAGCTGAGGTCAGGGATCGAATAGAGTCATCACCTTGTGCTTCGGCGAGGTATGTGTAGGTGTGATACTGATTATATGTGATGAATTTATGATTCGACTGAGATCAAAATGAAGATTAGGATCGAACACCATTGTCTGTCAGTAGTTCTGCATGGTACACCTTAATGCCTCCTGGCCATTCACCCTGGCTGTCTGTGATTCACGAAAAGATCTCTGCGTATACTGCGGCAATGGTCTTAACCAGCTGAATGCACTTACCTACCTCTTCCCAAGTAGGTAGCCTGTTCAACACTTTTCAATCCTTTCTCCCTTCTCTCATAAAAGAAACACACATTGTCACTTGTTTTCAACAGTTCAATTCAGCAATGTCATATGTATTGAGCATCAAAGTGATGAATGAAACCGGTGATTTATAGTTACTGAGGCCTCCTCAACCCCAATCTACCCCTGGAAAGCACTGTTGAAGAAGGCTAAAACAAAGTGCAGGCGTCGCTTTTATAACGCTCAATATCACCAAAACATTAGTGAAAACAGGGATGCCTCATCCCTGCAGAGATAGTCAGAATGGTCTGATTCCCCGGCTGTAGGCACATTAACCCACTGAGCTAATTGTTTGGTTAATTAACGCTTATTGCTAGTGCTGCTAGGGTTCTCCATAAGATCAGTACCCAAACATTGAGTCTAGGAAAGCGAACAGGGCAGCAGCGTCTACTATGAGCCTCTATTATTCCGTGGCCCTCAGCCAGAATAACTGAGTCCCAGTGGAGCAAGACTAAACTAAGAAAGAACTTGGCACAATACCACGTGCAAGTGGAGAGTTCTGTAACCTCATCTAAGTTCTAGTATTTGAGGGTGAAGTATGATAAATGATTCTCTATTCCCTGCCGTGCTCACTGCAAGCAATTACCATCCTCATACATCCAAATTACACGATTCGTGGCCAAACTACGAAAACAAAGAAATAACAATGTAGTGTAATTTGTTCCACGCTGCAGAGGACTGGGATGTAATTTTGGTTGATATTAAAAAATGTGAAAACACTGGAATTCTGAGAAAAGTGATATAATGTGTTTATCACAAAATGATGAATGTTAGGAAATATTATGAGTAAAAAAATGCGTTCTTGTTACTGTTTGAAAACAGTTTTTTTTCAAAACTGTTTTATACATAATCATTTAGGTAAAGTGGCAGGGACTCTGGGGGAAGAGAGGATCTCTTATTTCTTTAATGCATGCCCCTTTGGTATATGTGCCTCTAGTCTGCTTCTAGATGCACTACAACCCGTTACCTGAAGGCTTGGAATCACATAGCACAAAATACAAGTTGAAGATATTAGATGATAAACAGTGGTTTATTTAGATCTCTATGCTGGTCCCCAGATCATGTGACTTTTCTTCTCACCTTCTTCTGCTTACAGAACATCAAAGAGAAGGTGCTGTTCGATTCTAAACCAGCTCTGACCCTGACTGTAAAGTACATTCCATGACCACACGCAGACAAAAACACACACAGACACAGACTCACACTCTCTCTCATTCAAAGACAGACACATGGACAACCAGACAAATTCTTGCTCACTTTCTGTCTCTCTCTCTCTGTTACATATGGATCATAAATTTGTAAACTAAATACTAACCGAGATGCATATATGGCCCCAAAATAAAGGAGATTTAGCCAGCATTGTGACAATTGGGCCCAGACAGAATTTTTTATTCCGCTGGCGGAATATGGGAAATTTGAAGACTGTGAGTTACTCTTGTAACACGGAGTTCCCGCCACATTTTGCCAATCGCTGTGTGGAGGAATTCTTTTACCATTCAAGCAATGTGATAACAATGGGAACAACACAAGACTTCAGAATGGGACCTGGTGAGCACGAGTGAGATGTGTCATCCCCTAGTGCGATTTCCGGCCAGTAGGAAGACTTCCAGCAAGATTATCTAATGTGGGCAGTCGCAAGCGGTCGCGGTCAGAGGGCTGCTTCCTGAATATATTTTCTACCAGAGCGGCAGCAAAATCAACTCGAAAATAGCATAGTGCTATTCATGTGGATCTCTCAACAAGGATGCGGTACAGGCGCTAAATACCAGCGCGACTAGCACTCTGTGCATTTTTCGCCTATTGCCGGAACTCCGGCCAATCTCACAGAGTTTTTTTGTAACTCTTTGGAAATCCACAGAGTGAAATTTCACAAGTTCAGCCCAGGCTAAGTGATAATCATTCTGTGAGTTGGCAAAATCCAGTATTAAAGAGATTCTGCTGAGGTGCTAGCATAGTTTCGAAGCCCCTTCCTCTACCCCCCAATACAGAGATGAATCAGGTAACCATTCATAATAAAGTATAGGTTAGTCATAGCCAGTTTTGGGTAGAACGTTCTCCCAGGAATCTGAGACTCACTAACGATAGGTACAGAAAGATGTTAAACGAGATGTGTCCATAACCTTTCAATGAAGCATTGTAGATAAATTGCAGCTATTTTATTACAATTAGGGACCTCAAAACTGGTTATTAAAATGTGGTTTATGTTTTTGACACCAATATAAAGTCAAATTAATATAGATGTAAAAACAGTATCCACTGCAGTGTGCCTTTGAAAAGACACTTTCTTCCCAGGCCATCCCAGAAGCTTGCAGACGATGTGTGCATGGAACTTTCCACTGAGCATGACCCAGAAGGACGTCACATCCTAAATCCAGCATCACCTTAAAGGTTTAACCCTCCTACATTTTCAATGAAAGAAAAGTTCCGATGAATTTCAGAAAAATGACGGATAAATTCATAACTTGGAAGCATTTTGCAGGAGTCACTGTAGCATTACTTTACATTTACAGCACTGCCTTGAATGCATTACCAGGCTAACTTTGTATTAGAACAGGCAAAGCAATGTTCAAAGGGAAAGTCTGCTTTAGATCTGCTGAGCTGTCTGCACCTCTCATGTGCATCTCAAAGCAAAGGTTTCACATCAATACTTATTCAGCTATGTCTGTCTTAGATTTCCTCTGCATTCTTCAAGTAATTCTAATCTGTTATTTATAGTGACTTTTATAGGACTTTCTTCTTCTGCACACGTGTCAATCAAATCTGACACTGTCTGTTTCAAATGACCTTGAAAAGAAAAAAGGCTGTGTCAATCGTTGTCTCCTTGTTTCTGGGACCCACTCCTGGATCACTGTTTTGAGTAGAATGCTTCTGCCATTTCATGAGTATTAAGGGAAGAAAACTCCAAATAAATGCAAACACAAGATTAAACGTTCTTCATTTAGATATTGTGTGGTGAAACAAAGGGCCTCGTGGTAGGTGTGTGTAATATTTGCCCTCTCTACCATACATATCCAATACCTATTAGCCGTACTATATAGGAGCCTTGCGTCTGTGAGTCGCCGTGCAACAGATATTCGAAAAATGGCCTAGAAATGAATGTTTGTGACATACTGCAGGGCTTTAAAACAATTCCTGTACTCCCTTCCCTCGTTGCTATGTGAGCTCATGGTATGATCTAATTGATGCGCAGCCTCCCAGATTGATCTTCATGTGCTGATGAAATTCACTCTAAACTTTATTAGAACATGGAATTGTGCCTGCAGTGCTTCATGCGACTTCATCCTGCTCTGACTATCGACAGAGTAGCTCTGGAATCTGGGCTCATCAGATGGAAAAGATTCTCATCAGAAACAAAATAAAGATGCAATGCATTTTCAAGTTACATCATTTGCATCTTAAAATGTCTCCTTAGACACATTCTTACAAGCAGAGCACCCGACTGCTCCTTGCACGAGCTTGTGCAATAATATTACAGATACATACATTGCACACATATAAATGCAACTTTACAACATATCAGAATGCAGACATAAAGCTAGTGCAATGCATTCACAGACCATGCACTCCCAGTGGAAAACCAGGCATGAGTAAGGTGAGCAATGGGGTCATAAGGAAGAGCCAAGACATATTTTGAACTGCTCATATAGAAGGAAAATAATCTTTTTTTTCCTTTTCCATTTTATTAGCCATAAGTATAATGCAATACGCCACAAACAAGCACATAAGTAAATACAATTAACACAATAAAACATAAGTACAAGAGAGCACAACGGATACAGCTTGCATTACACAATCAGAAGCAGACCTGGATAGTAAATTTGTTAACATAACCATAACCACAAACCATATTAAAATATAACACAAGTTCTAATCCCACTGAACATAGGACCACACCCACTTACATTTTAGCCAAGAGCGTGGGCCTCTGGCTTTAGCAAGCGCCATCTCCATTTCATCCCAGTATTAAAGATTTGTGGGTCCTGTTGAGATATGTATATGATATGAGAAGGAAAATAATCTTTGATATGCATTTAGTTTCTGTAGGGTTTACAGGGGTTATCTACATCTACCAGGTCAGGAAGCATGTTCGTCCATGTGAGCTCAAAGCTCCCTATTTCACTTTCTTGCAAACAGTATTTCCTCATCTGTGCTAAAGTATCAAAACGCATACAAATGCCAGTCAGTCTTTGCAGCTGGATTAAAATACAGGATCTATTCCATAAATATAGGAATAGGGTTACTGGTGCTTTTGCTGAAACTAGTTTCTACTGGGTCCCTGAGCAGAGATACACACATGGTGCAACTTTTTATGGGATCCACAGTCAAGGAAGGAAGGTGCTGGTATGATGTGGTATAAAGATCCACTGATAGTAACAGCAGAAGGCCATTAATCAGAAATTGTGCAAAGATGCTTGGTGACAGATACACGTGAACACTGGACATCCATGTTCACTATATCTCAACACAACAGATCTTTGATCATTGCCTTTCTGCCAGATACTCTTAATCTGAAAGGAGCTCCAAATACCCCATTAAATGGGATCTCTGGGATCTCCCCAATTCTATTGCCTCTTGGGACCTTGGAATTTAAATTGACTTTTGCCTGGGAACTTCTGCCTTTGCCAGTGGAATCAGCTCTCTCAGTGCCAGTTGTAAGTGAAGCTTTCTTCATCATCTCTACCATGCACATACAGCTGAGATACAATATGCCTCCTGCTAGTCACCAACTCATAGTGATTCCCAAAGAGCTTTATGATCCTATCAGATAGTCTTGACATCAATTAGGGTTGTGCACTGAATGAATGAATTAATTAATTTATGCAAATTTATATAGTACAACAACTGCCCCGCAAGGGCATTCCAGTGCTGTCTAAATAGGGCACAGGCTAAAGCAGGCACAATGATTTTTTATGGTTTGGAATGGCCGGATTTCACTTGTTTCTTTAAGTTCAGAAGGAATGGCATGGAGAGAGAATGATAGCTCGTTTCACAGCATGGTGGCAAGGAAGTAAAAAAAAAGTTTCCTCTTTTTCCAGGCCAACATATGAGAAGGTCTGAGCAGTCTATTTGGGTGATAGTGGCTGGATCTATTCACTAATTGTTTAGGGCCTTTTAATGGAAATCATTGAGTGTCAGACATTTAAAATGGACCTGTTTGTCTGTCAGAAGCTAGTGCAACATCTCCAAGTAGGAAGTGATTGAGGAATATTAAGTAATAGTCTTGGTGTAACATTTTGTGTAATGGCTCGTCAATTGAAAGCTTAAATTAAGGAAATGCATTTGAACATGAGCCTTTCTCTTCCATGCCTGTTTTAATGTTCGTTTTCATTTCATTGTATTCCTGTTTTGTTGTCAATTCTACTTGTTCTCAGATCTATGGGAGTCTTATGCCCTGGGTCTCGGTGGGGACAAGCAGAGTGAACACTATTGTCTTTTCTGATGGTGCTCGTTGCCTCTGGAGGATCACGGCATGTCTCTGTGAGTTGGCTGCTCTGAAAGTCATGCACTCTAACATTGCCGTGCAAGTTACACTTTTATTTTATTTATTTGTTTTTGCAATTTCATATAGCGCGGACAGGGCCAGAATGCATCAGAGCGCTTTACAACATTAGCATGATACAAGGGTACAGCAAATTACAGTTACAATAATTACGTTCAGACATTTTCAGCAGTAGCTGTGACCAGGACAAATACAGCCATTGGACAAGGGACGTACATGGTTCAAGCATCAATTAAGAAGGTGGGGGCACACAATGAAGGTAGTTCATCTCCTGGATAGAGTTCTTAGGGATGGTCTAGGGTGAATAACCCAGGTGTCTGTCAAATAGGAGGAGCTTGATCTCCTTTTGGGTTTCGCCTGCCGAAGGCTGCGCTCTGCGCAGCTTTTCAGCGCAGGTGAAATCCTATGTTGACAATAAGCACTTCGGGAACGTCCCCCGGCTCTCATTGGCTAGCTCCATAAATGGAGGCTAGCCATTGAGTGCCGGATCTGTCCGTCAAGGCCGGACCAGATTCGGGGGCGTTCCCGAGATTTTTTCCCAGGGCGGAGTTACGTTTTTTCCCGTTCCCTCCCCTTTCACTGAAAGTCTGTCCATTCCCGCCCCCTCCGTGTGCCTTTCCGCCCCCCCCTCACTGTCCTGTGCACGTTTCCCGCCGTCCGTGTCCTCTCCCGCCCCCTCCCGCCGTCCGTGTCCTCTCCCGCCCCCTCCCGCCGTCCGTGTCCTCTCCCGCCCCCTCCCGCCGTCCGTGTCCTCTCCCGCCCCCTCCCGCCGTCCGTGTCCTCTCCCGCCCCCTGTGTGTATTCTCCAAGGGTAGTCTCCCATCTTTGCCCGCCATCACTGCCTCGCCGGTTTTCCTTCTCACTAGTTGGTTTCTACCCATCGGTATTCGTGGTCCCCCTGTAGAACCTTCATTAGCCCCTCCAGAACGGCTCCCCGGGTCTTGGTCATACCTCACATTCTTGCACACACCCTTACTTGTACTCTGCTGGTTAGTTCCTTGCAGATTCTGAGCTTCGTCTGGATTGTGTGCCTTCTCCTCCTCTGCCTTGATTGTGCGAACTGAGGCTTTTTCGTCAGAGTGGTTGCACCGGTCTTGTCGTAGCTGTGCCCGGCAACCACATTTCCGGCGTCTCCTGGCAGAGATGCCTCGTTCTCCGCCGCCACTGCAGCTGCCAAAACCTCCGGGGCTTTAACAGGGGTTGATTGTCTTAGTGCGGAATCCTTGGAGTCCCTGGATTCTCTTATTGCTTCTTTAGATTTCGCTGGATTGCTGGTGTTTTCGCCGTCCTTGCTGGGATCAACGATCACGTCCTTTGCGATGTGCGTCTCGGTTCCGCCGCCATTGCCACGAGACATCCCGGGCTGCTTCACAAGCACTTTCCGCTGCTGAGTGATGTACGC
The DNA here is from genome assembly GCF_964261635.1 of Lissotriton helveticus. NCBI lineage: Eukaryota > Metazoa > Chordata > Amphibia > Caudata > Salamandridae > Lissotriton > Lissotriton helveticus. The sequence continues at coordinate 867,023,666 of NC_136068.1, read as the reverse complement.
GAGTTTGAGGCTACTGGCATCTCCTTGCCACTGCTCGTTAGTTGGTGATGCTTTAGACCCTCAGGATCCTTTTGCTGCCTGACTCCTTTATGTGCCATTATGCCGCCGCCTCTACCTCGTTGCAGCTCCCGTGGATAAAGATGCTGGAACCGTGTGGTGTGTTTGGTGAGTGAGTGTTTGACAAGCCTGCATGAGAGTGTTGATTGGTCAGTGTCTGGCGAGTGTGTGTAGAGTGTTGTGTTGTGTTCTGTTGGAGCACGCCATTCTGACTATGGGAATAGGTCTAGTTGAACAGGAGTTGTGAGCAGTGAGCGTATGAGAGTTCATGAGAACTTGAATGAGAAGCAAGTGTTGTGTGGTGCTGTGTGGGGTGTGTGGGCATGCCTTTGGCATGCCCATGGCTGTGAAATTGAGCTGGTGGTTTCAGGTGTTGGACACCGGCAGGCACTTAATTGTCATCACTGGCGCTTGTGACAGTCTGCTGCAAAGTGATGCTGTCTGGAAAGATGGCCACAACAACACTTAATTATTTCAATATCCATTAAAAAATTACTACTACCTGCAACCCAAACCATTCTTATAGCTTTAGAGGTGTATAATAGTCCTGTTACACTTGTGGGAGTGGGATGACTAGTAGTTGGGTTGGTACTATAATTGGCAGCATGGCAGAGGCAATGTGTGGTGCAAGCTGTAGTGGCATTCTAACAAGAGCCGTGGCACTTATTTGTTTTACAAGTTAAGCAACTGGAAACCACTGTCCAAGGAGACCCCGATGCTGAAACTTCCCCCCAGCGTCTAGTACAAATTTTACAAAATGGAAGGTCAGAAAGACAACAATATAGCTGCAGCTAGGTGGTGAGGACGACTTTTGTTCTGCAACCTCAGCACTTAAACTAGAAAATAAATGGTCAAGCAGAAGGCTACCCACTGTGAGAAGGGGGCAGAATTAAAAGAGGGCAAACTGGTTGAAGTGCAAGAGTCTGGAGGAGGGTACATCGAGTCCTGTGAGGCCAACACCAACCAATATCGCTTCTACTTCGACCTCGTTCTGGCAAGTAATTGACATTTCTTTGAAAAAGTAATAAAAGTACGTTCAGGCTCAGAAATCAATCTCTGCCCATAATTTTAAGTCTTTTTTTTTTAGTGGTGACCACGGTGTTTGCCTCCGCATTTAATATGTTAAATGGTTGTGCCGGATGTATGACGTTATAACGCATACTTTTACTCCGCAGACCATTACAACGCGACTTTTACTCCGCATACCGTTACAACGCATAGCGCCTTGGGGCGCTGGATAGTGGTAAGTATAATTTACTATTCTAACTCCAGTCCCCGTGGACCCTAGGGAAGGTGTTGGATAGTAAATTATACTTATTCCCTATCCTAGAGCGCCCCCCAGCGCAATGCGTTGTAATGGTATGCGGAGTAATGGTCGCGTTGTAATGGGTCTGCGGAGTAAAAGATCCGTTGTAACGGGTGTATACCAGTTGGGCCACATTACGTTTAGCTACCATAACCCAAATAAGTGATACTTAATTTACAGATCTAAGAAGGATGAAGAGCGACTCTCCCTTGTAGAGTGTATGCAGAATTGACAAACGTTCAATATTTGTTTTTGGGTGGGGGGGAGCAGGGTGTTAAATACAACATTGAGTTGGGGAAGTGGTCTTTGTGTGATCCAGAGGCAGTCCATAGGGGGAGATCTGGTTCGTGCCAGATGTTTAGGAGACACCGCTTTGCTAACAGCTCCAACACACTCCTTCAGGCATTCTAGATCGGTTTGTGCTGTGTGTTTAAAAAAAAAAAATGCTTTAGCAGCAGTGATGCACCAAGCAGCGAAAAAGAAACCTGCAAATCACTGAAGCCATGAAACTAAATTTGTCTTCCAAATTCCGTGTTTTGGAACAGATGTGGCTTCTCCCCTTCCATGATGCTCGCAGTATATTCTGAGGTTGAAGTAGACCACGAGCCTAGGGCGTGGCAAGCCAAAACAATTTCTTCCTTGCCTCACTAAGTCTGTTTCAAGTTGTAGGGTCAACACATATTTGAAGAGAACATGTGCCCCTTGTGCAACGTTTACAGTGAGATTCTGTTTAAAAGGAATGGGCCATCCATGGGATTGGTGACTACCTTGTGTGGTCGTGGCAGATGGTGAAAGAAACAACGTATTTTCTTTAAGCCACTGTGCCAACCCTTGTGGAGGCTTCTAATATGCCTAGGTGTTCAATAGGACTGTACTGTGGTCACTGCTTAATTTGTACATATGCACATGCATTTTTCTAAGGAGCCTGCTGCCAGCGCTGCTCAATGGCGTGTTGCTGAAGACCACTGCTATTTTAGTCTTGTTGGAGAGGTGTGGTGCTGCGGCCAGGGCGACTGACGCTGGAATCTGGGGATCACATATTTAAAGCGGTAGCTCCAGTTAGTATGTGTCACAGCTTCTGTGGGGCTCGGGTCCTCTAAGGGGGTTTGGGGAGCAGGAGTGGTCTGAAAGTGAATGTACTGGCAGCCCTCGCAGTGCAACGCCTGTGTAACAACCGTTCGAGGCAGGGTGCACGTCACAGATGTGCTAGAAATGACAGCAAACCTCTCGACACACGACTCTGCCTCTTTTGGATGTTATCACAGGAGGGTGGTACTCGTTGGTGCGCACTTTATTCAGGTGCCCTAACCCCCGAGCATGTTGCTGTGTGTGTCCGGGCAGAGAGAGCCCCATCCCTGATTTATGCATGCCGAATAGTCACTGTGCCCCTGTGTGATTGCCTGTGCTGTTGAGTGCGAGCTTGTTGCTGTGTGTGTCCGGGCAGAGAGAGCCCCATCCCTGGTTTGCCCGAGCCCATGTTGGTGGACACGGCCCTGTTTCGCCTCGCACTAAGGAGCCGGTTGCCAGTCCTCATCAAAGTGACCTGGGGGGGTTGCAGGTGGTTTTGTTTTGTAAGCAGGAGTGTTTTCTTCCAAAGAGGAACCTGCTGATTATTTTCTGGGCTACGTCCGAGGGCCCTGGTAATGAGTGTGCGCCTCAGCAAAGTTTCCCCTGCAGCTGCCGCTTTAGAAAAGTGCTGATGTTGCGATCCTTTGAAGGTGTATAGCCTGTGGGTGTATTTGGACAATCTCCCAGTCCAGCTAAGTGTCCCTCTGCATGTTGCGCCTTTTTGCCCATTCATCTCCTTCCTCGCGCCGCATCCCACCTGCTGACAGGGCGCTGATGGCCTACCTAATGCTCGAGTGACCTAGTTTCTAGTTTAGCATTGTCAAAAAATTATGGATTGCTTAAACAGTTCGCGCACAGGAAGAAAAAGACTGCAAATCCAAGAATGCTTTGAGATTTAAACGTGTGCCCATGTTTCTCGTTTAAATCTTTCTCTTGGCAGTGGTTTACCTGGAAGCTCTGATGACATGCACTTGAATTCAATAAAGTGAGGGTGTATGTGGCGCTCGAGCAGCAGGGAGAAGACAGTCCGCAAGACAAGGGCATTAGTGATGAGCATTACAGAACAAGTGAGTTTTGAGAAGGGACCTGAAACGTGCGTAGGGAGAGGCATTTGCGAGAGATTAAGCTAATGGCAATGTAAATGACAATGCCATTTATTTCTGTTTTCAAAACCAACACATAAATACAAAATTTGTCATTTACAATGCCAATAGCTCTAACTTTTCCAAAGGCGAAACCATTGCATTGTAAATGCTTGTTTGAAGGTGGCTATGCAGGTTGTTAGGCTAAGGGAGGAAGGTAAGAAGTTCCAGATTCTTGTGGCATGTACCATTCATAACTGAAGGTGGGCGGTTAAAGGGGCAGGGATTGGGCATTTCTGGAACCCCTATGTGCTCCAGAGATTTTCAGTTTCTCACTTACATAGGAGGGAGAAGAGGAGTTCTGTTCTTTGTCAGTTAAACTATAAGTTTTGACAATGTTCCGCCTAATTATGAAAACATTTTGGATATGATTATTTATGTCATACAAAATTGTGTGAAATGAACAACGCATTCTCATGTAATAGCATGGCACTAAGTGAAAACTGATAGACACTGTCAGTCAGTCAGTCAAGATACTTTTATTCGATAAAGTAATATCATAAAAAGACACGATACAATTATACAAAGAATATTTACACAGCATACACCATAGACAATAGTACATTTCATTTAAAATATTGTGACATAAATATTATATAAAAACAGTGATAAGAGCTGCGCTAGCCTCTATTACTCAACATATCTTCATAGGTGTCATAGTATGAAAGAGTAAGGTAAAAATCATCCTAAACCAGGTTAGCTAAAATAGGTAATGCACTAGTTCTCCTGTTCCTGATCCGTACGGCAGCTACTAAAAAGCTTGCAACGGAAAATATTATGCGATGAGTATTTAAAAGTTGAAGGTACAGGAGGGCTGGCCTAACATGTGTGAACACGGCCTCCCTCAGAATAGGCAACAAAAACTTCTTCCTAATATCACAATAATAATCGCAGAACATAAGGAAATGTAAAGTGTCCTGCGTCGAGAAGTCATCACATCTACAGGGGGATGTATGACATTACAACGCATGCTTTTACATCGCATGCTTTTACAACGCGGTTTTTACAACGCATACCATTACAACGCATAGTGCTTTTAGGCGCTGGATAGTGAATTGTTTAATTTACTATTCCAACTCCAGTCCCCGTGGATAGTAGGGAAGGTGTTGGCTAGTACATTAAACCTATTCCCTATCCTAGAGCGCCCCCCCCAGCGCAATGCATTGTAATGGTTTGCGTTGTAAAAGTTGCGTTGTAAAGGCACTGCGTGGTAAAAGTTGCCTGTAAAGGTTGTTTACCTCTACAGGGACTTGCCTTATCTGGGGTGCTCCAGTTGTGAAAGAAGCCAAGTGAAAGATGAATCAAGTTAAAACGAAATCTAATTAAAAGATGCCGATGATAGGGGCGGTTCACTATGGTGAGATAGAATTCAGGTCCAGGGGAGCTAACTATAGCGTAATTCGCCCTTACAGTTGATTTCCTAATTTCTACCTCCTCTCTCTCTAGAGATAACAAATTCATCATAGCATTTTTTGTCTGTGAGACGTCCATTTTTGTTATCATCTCTGGGGAAAGAAAAGGCTCGGGACGCCCTATTTTCTCCAGGCTAGATTTGATATAAGCGAGCCAAGGTATCTTTCTAACATTTTCTAGCATGAGACAATCTTTAAGTATACTATGATTCAGGGAGATTTCTTGGTTGAGCCAGGTCTTCAACCAGCACGTTAATGGGGCTGTTTTTATCAAATCCGTTACGTATCCCACCCCTAACTCAGTGTGGATCGAATAAGTGGGGGTGGACTGGGGAACTGTTAAGACTGATCTCAGAAATTTGTTTTCAGTCACCTTTCTGTCTTGAGGGGAATAACCCCAAATCGGGCAGCCATACGTGGCAACCGCTAGACATTTGGCTTTGTATACCTTAATTATTGCCTCTACTGGTCTGGCCCCCAGCTTTTTTACAAAACCCAACAGAGCTGATGTCGTTCTAGCGAACGCGATACTTCTACTATTGCTTTGCGGGGTCCAGCTTCCTCTTTCATCGAATAATACCCCCAGGTAAGGGAACGTAGGCACCCTATTAATTACCTCATCACCACAAATAAAGGTTTTTACTCTACTTTTCCTGGAGCACTTCCCTGCCAGCATTACATGGGACTTTTTGGTATTTGTTTTTAAGTCCAGGGACTCCATAAAACTCCCAAATGCATCTAACAGTCTTTGTAGGCCTACACCCGTTCGTGCCAGAAGGACGGCGTCGTCAGCGTACAGGAGAACTGGTATGACCAGATCTCCTATGCGCGGTATGTCCTGTGACGCCCCCCCTAAGGCTGGCTCCAGGGCGTTGATGTATTAAGTAAAAAGAAGGGGGGCCAAGATACACCCTTGTCTGACCCCCCTTTCTGATCTAAAGTAATTAGTGCAGCGCCCCTCATTTGTGGCCCTCACTGAGGCTAAAAGACCAGAATGAAGGTCAGCTAAAAAATATACTAGGGACGGGTCAAAGCCCATATTTAATAAAATCAACCAAGATTTTTACAGAGGAATCTATCAGGGAAATCGGTCTATAGCAGGAGGGATCCTGCCTGTCTCCCTTTTTAAAGACCGGGGAAATTATGGATTTGAACCAGGAGGCTGGGAAGCTATTTGTGGCCAGAACATTAAATACATTTGTGAGAATTTTTGACCACAGTTTTGGGGCCGCCTTGAATAAGTCAGCAGGGACCCCATCAGGGCCCGGGGCCTTGTTCTTAGTCATCTCCCCTAGCGCCCTTTCAACCTCAGCGACCTCAAATATCTCAGAGGGAACTACGCTATCAGGAAGGGTAGGATCTGTGCCATTCTCCTTGTTTGGCAAGCTATATATTTTCTCGAAGTGGGCTATCCAGTCATCATCTGGTATGTTACAATCGAGTGGTGAGTTCATTTCATTCGCGAACAGGGGTTGGTTTATCGTTGCCCAAAATTTCCCACTGTCTCTCAGGACCTCAGGTGATGAAAGTTTAGACCACGCTTCCTCCTTTAGTTCCAGTTTCAAGTATTTATTGCTTTTTTGTAAGCTGTCCTAAGTCTGACTATTAGCCCCCTATCTTTGGGGCTAGCCTTTAAGGCTTTAAGGAGGGCAGCATGTGCCTTACTACAGCTGTTATTGAACCACCTTTTTCCGTTATTCGTATTCCGAATTCTCCCTCTCTGTAAACCTTGATTTATATTAGTACAGATGGTGTCAAAGGCGGCAATCATCTGAGGGCCCTGCGTGTTGTTATTTAGGCATATATCAACCTCCGCCTCGGAATAAGACAGGACATCCTGCAGGAAGGTTTCGGGGACTACTTTGGCCCATTTTAATCTTCTTCCCTGGTCTGTCGGGGTCACATCCTTCCCTCCCTTATGAGATACATCCTTAAAACCTAAGTGGTTGTAGACAACACTGAAATGTTGTCTACATCTTTTGATTTCTTTCTTGACTTATGCTTTCACTAACATTCCCAGCACAATATTAACACTCTGCTCAATAACAGTATTTATGAAAAAAACAAATGAATTATCAAAACGTAATTTTAATTTTCTTGGGATACTGTGTGTGAGTAAGAGAAATAATATACTACTGCAAGTAAAGGACTGGAGTGTCAATTGTACCTATTACTTTAAATGTTTGAGAAAAATGGAGACCAAGAGAAAAAATGTATTAGATATGATTTGATGAGTCAACAGAATGCAGTATGATTGTGATTAAAACAGAACACCCTGGACACCCACAAATAGACCACTGTAGAAGTAAAAGCTGGAAAGAACTGTGTTCTTAGCCAATCAGATCCTTGAAAAAAGGGCGATTTTCCACCAATCCAATTTGCTAGTGCAATGTTATATATGTTTAGATTTTTGTAGATCGCCTGGTTACTCCAATCGGAGCGTCCCTGCGCTAAAGACTCTCACAGAAAACCTCATGACCCAGACCTAAACTTACTCTCAGTTTTGCCTGAAGAACCAGGTTTACATTTTTTTCCGAACATGATCTAGTAAGGCTCCATTCAGAGCTCCAGAGTCATGGAGTTCCTCAGTTTAGCAGCCAGAAGTCTGAAGGGGCTGCGGCTGCCCCCACGCAAATTCTGTTGATCCTTGGGATGACTGTCCAATGATAAAGAATGGTGCATTACAAGACGAAAGGACAGACCATGGCAAAGTTCAAACTCACAGGGAAGAATAATATGTCTAACAAATGCAAGTATTATTTTTTTTAGCTTTTGTCCAAAGTTGTTCAGCAATACTCTGAAAAGAGAGATACTGCAACTTTTGGCAAATCACTGATATTCTGAACCTATGATGCTTTGTTGCATTTGGGAAAAATGTGTAATAGGGTAAGAGGATCAATTTCACTTATTTACAGATTTTAAATTTGTTTTCTAACTTGTCAAAGATTTGGATTTTTTTGTATGAATGAGGGTTTGTCTTGCATTTCTATTCTTTTGACAAATGCAATGTGTCTGACATAAAGAAAATGTATTTTTGTAGTCTTTCTCAATTTGCTCATCCCCCCAACCCCCTATTTCTATTGCGTGCTTTCTATTATTTAGCATAAATATTGCTCATATTTTCATAGTTTTGTTTCCAATAACATTTTAGGAGAACATTTTTTACCACCATCTGGAAAAATTTTGTTTCTGAATGTGGACAATTCTTTGGAGAGGTACTTATTTAAATGTGACTCGAAGTAGGTTGATGAAAGTTACAGCTTCATCTGAAATCACATCTGCTTTACATGTGTTACTGAAACACTGTATGCTCCCAAGTAGGTGGATAATATGTTTAAAGGGCCCTTAGGAATTTAGAAAAGCAGCAACAACAATCCTGCAAATGCCATATTTTTATAAATAAAGACTTTACACGTGATTCCAATCCAATTTGGTGTCATAACTTGATTCCCACTGTTCAGCAAACCACATAGGAAGCCTCTTGTGTAGAGAAGGGGAGTGGTAATTACCTTAGAAAAACCTCAAGGTTTTTGTCTGCTGACATAGGAATTCCTAACATGGTGAGACCCAGTTGCACTGCTCCGTGCTGCTCGTGGGCAGGCTGAGCCTCTGCATTGGTTAATCTACAATGTTTTGTCATAAAATCATAAAGCTCTGCCTAAATAAACATGTTATTGCTGAGGTCCATCTAGGGATTTTTTCCCAAAAGGTACCTATTTTTCATTTTTTTAGCATTTGTATTATCCCATGAGCTGCTGAGGAATGCTTCACCCAGCCCCAAAAACTTGTTGGCAAGGTAATAATGTGACTTGAGGAATTAGTTGAGGGAAGGAGATCGAACAAATGTTTGGAATACAAACTCCGGCGGCGTGGGAGCCCATCCTTGCCATCACTGCCTGCCTGCCTTAGCCACACCGGGACTACATCCCCCACCTGCCCTTGTGGCGATAGCCGCCGACTTTCCTTTTCCACGCCAGGAGGCACTTCAAAAAGCGACCATTCTTGGCTGCCGGCCTGAGCCACATGGGGACTACATCCCCCACCTGCTCTTGCGGCCGGAGCAGCGAACTTTCCGTTTTCATGCCAGGAGGCGATTCAAAAGCGGCTCAGGGCTCCCATGGCGTGGGAAGCACGCAGGCGTGCCAGGGCCAAAGACGGGCCCGTCTGAGCCCGTCCATGGCCGATAGAGGCCGGGCTCACCCTCTTGGCTCCACCGTAGCGGGGCAGTAATCGTCATTCACTGCCTGAGTGGTGGGACCCTGTTGAACATGAGCAAGGTGCTAGAAGGGTGAGGCAGCGGTTTGGAGCTGCCGACTGCTGAAAGCAGGATAGTGATCTCTGACCCAGCGGTGTGAGTACTTTCCCCCCCTTTCTTTCATTTGTTACCCCCTTAGTAACCCTGCCTTGTACTTGGGACTTGGGTTCATTAATTTGACTAATTAAAATCACCATGGGGAAGAGGAAAGGTGCCCCCACGTGTTCCCCACAGTACTCACGCAAGGGAACCATTGACTCTTTTCTGATAAAAGCAGTGGGGGCAATTAATAAAGAGACAGACCAGGCAGAGAGGCGACTCTCCCTGGATAGGGCAGGGGCAGCTGCATCGCTCCTAGAGGAGTGTGTGCCCAGGTGACCGAAAAGTCAGCAGAGGGTGCCCTGGGTCAAGGTCCAGAAGAGGCAGTAGATGACGCAGGGGGTTCCAACCCTAGTACCAGTCTAATTAACAATACAGTTGGCCAGACCACACGTAATAGGGCTATGTTGACAAAAACTTATGGCGCGGATCCAAGTGGCCCACCAGCTCCAAAGAAACAATGGAAAGTAACTAAGAAAATAATTCCTGTGACGAAAGGGGAAGGCAGCGCAGGTTCAGATATCATGGTTGCCAAGGATTATGAAGATCTGTGGAGGCCCGTGAAACAAGAAATCATGGCAACAGTGACTATCTTTTTGAATATCTTTTTAAATATATTCTCAAAAGTTCTGGTAGAAACAAGGGCAACGCTCGATAAAATTGATAAAAGATTGTCTCCCTTCACCCAAGCCATGCAGAGCGCAGCTCCAAACAACAAGGAGGCCCAACAAGTAATTCCCCCTGTAGCTCTTCGTGTAAAGGCACACACCGAGACCCAGATCCCTCAAGGTATCCCCAGTGCAACAGGGCCCAGGACAAAGGTCACGAACTCAGGGTTAATTATGTCTGGGCCTCTGACTTCCCAGTGAGCCAACTCAAGTGGGTTACCAAGGGGATCACCAATGGCAACAGCATCCAGCTAGTAGGGTTAACCTATTTGCCCCTAATATCCGAGATTTACCAGTCATAGACCTCCCTTCAGCGAGTTGTCCTTATTCAGTGGTCCTGGTAGGTGTTCCAGGATTTAACAGAGCAAAGGACGAGTCCACTGACAAGTTGATTGATAAAGTGACGCACTGGCTATGTAAATACACTGGGTTTAACATCGCTGAGCATAGGCACATTCTGATGGCCAGGAGGGTAGCATGGATTGGTAGGACCAAGAAAACATTCTCAGAAGACAGTGTGATTGTCACGCCTAGGCTCCCTGAACTGGTCCACAAAGTCCTATTCCCCTCCTCGCAATCAATGCCAGTAGAATCAGGGATTAAACCACTACAGCTGGGCTTCTTTTATAGGCCACCACCTAGTCCTAAACTGCCCTAATATTTTGCTGTGCATGAAGAGGGTTCTACCCTGGGTGGGGGACCCCTGACTTTAAGAAACGCATTTGCATCGCTGAGGGACCTGAATGATATAGACTGATTACATGAATGGGAGGGTATGGATAGAGCTATTGACACCTGGGTAGGACCCCTTGCTGAATCATGTGTGAAGGAGGCAACCAATTCTGGGATAACAACAGAAACCTCCTATGGGCGCAGGGATCAAAATAAGCTGGGACTAGACAGCATAGAGAGGGCTACTATCGCCCCATCCTGCTCTCAGGAGGGGTGTATTGGGGGTGGGATGCCAGATAATAACTTCTTCATTGAAGGTTACAAACATTAAGGTCCAGTTCAGGGAGAGCAAGGGGGTGCTTAATCATGTTGTATAGGCCTTAGAATTCATGGTAGGTGGAATCTCTGTTGTGGGACTAAGATGTTGCACCAGGACTCACATTCTCAAGTAACACTTACAGGCTTGTTTTAATCATCTTTTATAATGCAAAATCAGCTTCACAGGGGTCAACTAGCCTCGATAAATTAAGTAGACGGTTGGAGCAAACACACAGTGAAGGTTTGTCAAAGGCTCAACTGATTCTAGCCAGAGACTTTAATTGTTATCTGTGCCCTAACTTGAGGGTGACACATTGTGACTGGTCGACCTATACAGTAAGAGAGGGACCACATATGGAAAACACCCAGGAATGTATGTAAATGTATAGGCATTTATATAGCGCACTACTTACCCGTAGGGTCCCAAGGCGCTTCGACCGCTGCGAAACCCTTCCTGGCTTCCCTGAGAGATGGTCCCTTAATGGGTATCTCCAGGGTGAGACCAGGCATCCCCGGCGGTCTGGTGGGGCCGTTAGTGAAGATGAGGCAAGCTAATGCCCAGAGTTGCCGAGTGTGATCGCTGATCAGAGTGGGCACCGAGGCGAGAGAATTATCGAGTCCGCTGACCCTGGTCCAGAAACCTGCCGCGCCGGGAATCGAACCCTGGTCCCGGGCCGTCCTCTGCTCTCGGGTCTGCCGCCTCTAACCAGTGAGCCACACTACTTCAGGAAGGGTGGGATTTGAGTGTCCTCCTAAATAAATATAGTTTAACTTGCACTCTGGACCTGATTACTACCCATTCTGATATATCTGTGCCCCGACTTATAAAGGTAGAGGTTGCTCATCATTTATTGATTTTATATTTGTTTCTTTCATATTGAGAAGGTTTATATCCTTTTTTAATATTGATCATAGCCATAACCAGCTGACCATGTCACTAGTTTCCCCTCTGTATCACCCAGTACCCTACAGAATAACCGAGGAACGATCTCCGCAACTGACCAGGAAAGGCGGCTACATTGGGCATAGGTTGATATCGTTGTTTTTAATAATTCAGTTTTTAACACACGCAATCAGGAGATTCGGAAATGTTTGTTTAGACCCAGAAGTTCAGGCAGGTACCGCTATTGCCCAAGTAGTAGATGGTTTACTTACAGTGCCGGCTTACTCCTCCAGAAGGGACACCCCAAAATGGTTAGACTGGCAATGATCTTGGGCACTTACAGATCTAAAGATGGCCCTCAAACAGTCTCCGAGAGACAGGGAGCAGGTGGTAGCCTGCCGCAAATTTTATAAGCAAGCCGTTAAGGGATGGAAGCGCCAACTGCAACAGAAGTCCTGATAAGAGTTAACAGAGGGATCTGAGCTTAAGGACTCTACCCGTTTCTGGAGGGTCATTAACAACCCCTGTTTTAAAGATCCAAATAATCCAGGGATCAGCTACAACATTTTACAGGCACACTGGCAGGCTCACTTTGAGGGACTGTATAATCATTCCCACAGAGAGGTGTTAACATAGCTAACATTGCTAATCACATTACCTTCACTCTGGATAAGGTGAGATTAGGAATTGAGGGTCTTTCATGACTCAAGGGACCGGGACCAGAAGGGATCTCGCCAGACCTCTTCTGTTCTTACACAGTGAGGGTCAGAAATGCGCAGTAGCGGCAGTAATGCCATGATCATGGTCTACTGCCACCATTGTCCTGATTTTTAAGAAAGGAGATAGGGATAGTCCACATTGCTATCGTCGCATATATCTTATCGATGTGACAGTGAAGGTTTTGGGGCGGGTGATACTAAACGGGTTGTCGGAATGGGCAGAGGCCAACCACATAATAACGGACATCTAATATGGGCTTTGACCCGGCAAATCCACGCCTCAACCTTTATCTTGTTACTGCTAAATAAACAATAGCCAATTCAGGGACGTTGTATTTAGCTTTTATGGACCTTACTGCAGCCTTTGACCGAGTGAACCGCTGTAAACTCTGGTAACTTATGGGGGAGCTCAGGGTGGACCCGGCAATAACTAACACCCTAAAGGCCCTACATTCGAACACTAACACAGCAGTTAGATACACACAAGAGGGGAAAACCACAGATCATTTTAATTGCACTAGTGGGGTCAGAGAGGGTTGTATTTCAGCGCAGTTCTTTTTTTCACTATATATTAATGGTCTTGATTCTGCTCTGACGGACTTACAAGCAGACACCCCGAGTATAGTAACAAGATAGATCCCTGTCCCTATTTACGCGGATGACCCAGTACTGCTTGCACATACCCCTAAGGACCTGCAGCTTTTACAAGTTGGGTTTGTGACTTTTATGAATAAGATGGACTTGTCCACCAACTTATCTAAATCTTATATCATGGAAATTGGGAAGAAGTGCAGGAAGCCTCACACTTATACAATAGATACACATACCCTACGGAAAGTTTCGGCCTTCTCATACCTAGGTATTTTATTCAATGAAAAATTGTGTTTTAAACATTTATTAGAGGAGAAGCGCCTTGGTTTGATGAGATCGATCAGAGCAATCACAAACTTTGTCATTGATTAGGCCACTGGTCATCTGGGACTTTAAAGTTATATAACTCCTTTTGCAGTTCCAAAGTATTAAATGGTAGTGAGGTTTGGGGATTTAATGTAGCTAAAAAACTAGAAATTTAAGAAAATAAATACTTAAGGCGCTTGCTGAACGTCCCTCATAGCACCCCTGTGAAGGACCGCGATAACCCACTTACTGGGTCTCGGCAGCGGGGGGGACCGCCAAAGTCTTCCATACCTTCCATACTTAGTAAAAAGAGACACAGGAGCCTTCGTCTGAAGGAGGAACCCAGATTTATTTCAAAAGCCCGGGCTATGGAACAGAGTCCCAAGCTAGTCAGAGACAAGACAGAGGAGGCTGCTACTTCACTCTGTAGCTTACAAGCCTTTTATACATTTTTCATCCCAGTCTTTTGGTTGTTAGTCCATTGTTCAATCAGGGCAGTGTTTGCAGTTGATAACCAGATCCAGACGATGTTTGTAGTTGGTGACCTGGCCAAGGCTTTGTACACAGATCATTGTTCACTCGGCTTGATCAAAGCCGTTCTTTCAAGTCATTGTTTAATCAGCCTGATCAGTGCCCAACAGTCAGACCATCGTTCAGATAACCTGATCACGGTGTCAAGGATGTTTACCAGGCTGGGAGCAGGAGATGGAAAACAAGCTTGTTTACCCAGGGCGTGGGTGTCTCATGGATTTCTGTTGAACTGCAAAGAAGAGGGGGTTGGGTGTGCGACAGTTCCTGGGCAGAAATGTAGACTGCAAGATGGTCTCTGTCGTGTCAGTTTAGATTTTCCTCAGGTATCAGCAGAAACGACCAGGTGGGTCGTGTGGAAGTGTTTGACACGAGATGGCAATGAAAAACAATGGAGTCCTGGTACAAATGATGCTGATCAGAAAAACACTTTTCCTCACCTACGTACATTGGTCATGAGGAATTGAGGTCCAAGTTAATTTCTGATATGGTGGCTGTGAAACCCCTATTGTGTTGGGTAAAGATCTGGTCCAATGACGAGGCAGACTTCACCAGGCTGGTAATCCAGGACCTTCTCTCCCTCGATCATATGCTAAAGATCCCATGGTTAAAGTATGTAAAGGACACCCTTTTCACAATAGAACGTGCAGATCTGTTTACCAATCTTGAAAAGGTGGGATCACACGAAAAAGCGCTTATCAAAGATCTGTTTTTTTAAATATGTACCTGCACAACGTGAGGAAAGGAAGTTTTAAAAAAAACACGGTGAGAGAACACATTCTAGTTGAGTCAATGCAGGATATGGAACCTTATTTATCTCTTATAACTAGTGCACATGACATATTCTTAATTACATGGTTTAGGCAGAACTTATTTCATCACCTATTGGCTGTACCTCTCGGTTTTATGGAACACACAGAACATAGAGGACCCTGTGGCTGCGACAATAGGTCTCCACAGGACACTTTACACTTTGTCCTCCTCTGTCCGCATTACTCATACCCGAGAAGAGTGTTTCTTTAGGGGCTTTTAAGAAAGTTTAGATTCAGGCAAACATGTGTTACCTTACTGTTTTTACAACTGTCATCAGATGTTTTTACTCTTTTTTGTCTTTCTAATGTAACAATAGATAAACACACAACTACTCTGTCGAGCCAGACATAAAAAAAGGTATACTCTCCCCAGTTTGCGCTTTCATTGATTTTCAGTATTCAGGGTATCTGGGCAATGTTACAATGGCTATTGAACAGGCATCAAGTAAACTTGTCCACCCTGTGAGTGATGTATTTTTATTTATGTACACATTCTTCTAACACCTTCTCTATCTGAAAGTAGTAGCACACCGTACACATAAACAGTGTAAATCAGAGCATCAACTTACATAGAATTGAGTGACATGCAAACCACATAATAGTAATCATAGTAATGTATGTAATGGTGTTGCACTTCTGTGGGAAGGAGAAAGAGATGAAAGCTATAAAGAAGGGTGGTTGGGAGAGGAGTAGAAAAGGGTAAACTGGTTGAGATAATGGAAGAGTCAAAGGAAGACAGGCAAAGAGGAAATGTAAGCTCAGTTTAAATAAGGCAAGATTGAGAGAGAGGGGTGGAACTTTAGGCAGGAGAGGTATGAGAGGAGAGACGGAATAGGTAGAGTATGAGCAAGGATGGAATTCAAAGAATAGAACAAGTAGGAAAAGAAAAACCTGGCGGGGTGATCGGGGTGGGGGTGCTGGGGGTGTGGACATTACCAAACTTAATTATCAAAACAATGGGCATACAAACATGGAGCATACCGCATATTGCTGTGGATAACAAGAGATGTAATATTCCAAGAGCAGCCACCCAAGCCACTTCAGGAGAAGGGAATAACAATCCCAGACAGAATGCATTTTTAGACTGGAGGTGCAAAATGAATTGTTGAAATTATATTTAAACAGGAAATACTTTAGTTTTCAAGCAAAATCAGTAAAAATTCAGACAGACTCTAGTACTAGCAATAGTTTTGAAACTGCTGCCACCACTCCAGAAGAGGCTTGGGTGTCTTCTCTTCGCATCTCTTGTTATCCACAGCAATATGCGGTATGTTCCATGTTTTTATGCCCAGTGGTTTGATAATTATGAGTATGCATTCAGGTTTAATGCTGTGTATGGCGTTGTAAGTAATGTATGGTAGCTTAAAGATTAATAAATTTGAGACATGAAATGTGGAAAAGGTACTGGAAATGTTACCGCTACATATGTAAAAGAATAACCGAAAAAAAATATCGATTTGCCCCATGCAGCACTAAGAACAGCCAAAAAGAGGAACTTATGTGTCTGCCAGCAATCTGGTGCTACTTTCTGTTCCAGTGACGTGCTTGCTGATAGGGGATTAGTATTCCATTTCAAAGTAAACCTTCTGAATTAGACAGGAACTAAATCACGTGTAAAAGTCATTTCAATGAGCACTATTGCATGCATGCGGTTTTTGATTTACTGTAGATCGTTTAAGGGATTTGCTAGGATAACTTAAATAAATTGCTAGAATAACTTAAATAAACGAAACATTATACTACTAACAGTTTAAAAGTGATTTTGTCTTGTTGTGGAAGGAGTTATTTAAGTAACTTAGATAGAAACTCTTTTGCTTAATACCTAAGCAAAGTGCAATAGAACACTTTCAAGTTTAGGTGAATATTTTTTAGGTAAAAACCAACATGTGTTCTAGTTAAACATCAAAAGCATTTATTCACTAAAACAATCTATTTTTTTCAGGCACATGTCTATGAAAAGCCACTATCTGTATTCCAAGTATATGCTAATATCCTTCCCAAACTTCAGAAAAACCAGACAGACTTCACAAAACTTTTTTTTCTCACCACAATCAGTAGATGTATTAATTGACTAAATAGGCAGTGCAATGTGTAGATGATAAACCATAATACACATTTACAACACTTTATGAACAAGCAACATTCAATGGTGGATGTGCTGTGCATCAAGAAACGTAATGTAATGTAAAAGAATTTGTAGAGCACAAGCTAATCACCTGTGAGCAGGGCCAGACTGGCCGGACTGGACATCGGGGGCCTCATTTATGAGGCCTTGTGTCAGTTTTGCGCTTCCGATGCGTCACTTTTTGTGACGCATCGGCGGCGTAAAACATGCCTCCTGTTGCGCACTATTTACAAAGTGACGCATCTAAGCAGATGCGTCACTTTGTAAACCCCTGCGCTACATTATAACTGCGTCAGGTATAATGTATGCAGAGGGGGCGTTCCCCCAGAAAAAGCCTCGTAATAGTGACGCAGTGAAATCTATGAGATTTCACTGCGTCACTTTTAGGACGCTGTTGCGTCAAAATCTTGCGCCTGCCTCACAGCAGACGTAAGACTGACGCAAGCCCTTTCACATGGGGCTTTCCCCATGTGAAAGGACGCATTGCTGGAGTTGCGTCACTTTTGTGACACACCCCAGCAATGCGTGACTTTTGCGCTTACAGATACGTCAGAAATACTGACGTATCTGTAACTCCTTGCGACATGATGCGTCATACTGTAAATATGACGCATCAATCGTGTCGCAAGGAGTGTGCACTGAGAAGTGGCGCATCGCTGCTTTCACGCAGAGATGCGTCATTTCTCATAAATGAGGCCCCAGGCATTTCCCCGGGAATCTGGAAGGGTGGGGGCGGGTTTTTGTTACTGGAGGCCGGTTTTGCAGCGGTGCTGCAATATCGGCCCCTAGTAACACAAGCAGCGAGCATGCATTTCCAGCCTCCTGGGGCCAGAATGTGCTCCTCCAGGGGCTGGTCCGAGAAAATTGCCAGGGCTCCTTTGGATTCCCTAATCCGGCCCTGCCCTTGAGCGCTTCTAAGCGCTGAGTAGGTGCAAAGGATCAGGAGCAACAGACGAAGAGCCAAGTCTTCAGTTTCTTGTGTAATGTTGTGAGCATGGTGGCTGTTCTGCTGTCCTGGGGAGGGCACTCCAGGTGTTTGCTGCTAGGTAGGGGAATGTGCGACCTCCTGCTCTGCTTCTGTAGATGCGGAGAATGTGTCAGACTGACATCAAAGACGATCGGAGGTTGAGGGTTGGCTGGTGGAAGTGCAGACGGTGGTTGAGGTAGGCGGGTCATTTCTGATGTAGTGCTTTGCAGGCAAGGGTGAGTATCTTGAAGTGGCAGCATTTCTGGATGAGGAGCCAGTAGAGTTCCCTGAGGTGAGGCGTGATATTGGTGTGGCAGGGTAGGTTAAGAATGAGCCGTGCAGCTGCGGTTTGGATGGTTTGGAGCTTAGGCGTGAGGTTGGCGGGTAATCCATAGTAGATAGCAATGCCACAGTCCGGAGCCATTTGAAGATTTTTCTGAGCATATGTGGGATTTGAAGCAGGTTGAGTTGGCAGCACTGATGTAGGGTCTAATGAAAAGTTTTGTGTCCGGGATAATGCCCAAGTTACGAGCCCGGGCCACTAGTTGGTGTTCCAGGAGGGGTTGTTGGATCCGAAAACCATGTCTTCCGTTTTCCCGCTGTTAAGTTTCAGGAAGTTCGTGCGCATCAAGGTGGCAACTTGCATCATGCAGTGTTCAAAGTTGTTTTTGGTGTTGATGGGGTCTTCTGAGAGAGAGAGAGAGCGAGAGAGAGGATTAGTTGCGTGTCATTGTCGTACAAGATCATGCTGAGATGGTGGGATTGGGTAATCTTTGCAAGGGTGTAAGGTGGATGTTGAAAAGGGTGGGGCTGAGGGATGACTCTTGTGGAACTCTGCAGATGACACCTTTGGCTTTGGAGGTGAAAGGTGGCAGCCTGACATTTTGTGTTCTTCCAGACAGGAAGGAGCACACCCAATGGAGGGCTGGTCCTTGGATTCCTGAGTCGTGGAGTCTGGTGATGAGTGTGTGGTGGGACACTGTGTCAATAGCGGCAGAGAGGTTGAGCAAAATTAGGGCAGTGGACTGTCCTCAGTCCATGATGGTTCAAATGTCACTGGTTGCAGCGATGAGGGTCGTTTCGGTGCTTTGGCTGCTGCGTAAGCCCGATTGTGAGTTGTCTGGAGTTTGTGCTGTTCTATGAATCAGGGAAAGCTGGCTGTTTATGAGTTTTTTCAGGATTTCTCTTTAGAAGGAGGAAAGCAGAGAAATAGGTCAATATTTGCTGTGGACTTCTAAGTATGCGGATGGAATTTTTGAGGAGAGGGGTGACCTCTGTGTGTTTCAAGGCACCCGGGAAAGTGACTGTAGCGATGGATGTGTTGATGATGGATTGTAGTACTGGGCTTAGCATGATACTGCTGATTTTGAAGAGAGTGTACGGACATGGATACGTTTGGGCACCTGAGTGGGTGGATTCCATGAACGTTGTGGTTTCCTTGGTGATCAGCTGGGTCCAGCTGGAGAGATTTGGTGCTTCTGATGGGTGAGCCTGTGGGACACAATAACAACTTTCAGAGGAGGGTCCGAGGGAAAATTTATTTAACGACCATTCAGATTAGTACCCCCAGTGGAACTAAGCAAACAACAAAGAAACCTGAAGGTCGAAGACAGGCTAAGATGTTTCCGACAGACACTGGACTATACGTAACTTAACTGTAATATATCAGGTACCACAAGGTCAGGCAGCACTCAACATGACAGTTTGAGTCCTATCAGCCCACCCAGATGGCGGAGCCTCATCATCATGTAGGACATCGCGGAACCAGGTCTGTGTACCAAAGCCCTGATGTATTTTGGCTTTTGTATCACTAGGCTGCGGTTCAGTCACCGTAAGTGTCCTTACCATCGGTGGAGCTGACAAAAGCAGTGCAAAGAAATTATAGAGTGATGTGCGTTAAAATGACTATCGAGGCAAACAATGAAAAATTTATTAGCGTTCACCTGGACGTCAATCTAAAAAACAGTGTAGGGACAGTGTGAAAAAATCACTGTCTGCTTTGCTTTGTAGTAAATAAGGCCAACATGTTTCTGCCGTGAGGTGTATATTCACCGGCATTCGTCAGGGCCAAGCTGATATATGTGCTACTGCAAATTGCACTATTGTTTAGGGTAATAGGAACAAATCTTCTAACAAACCTTGCTACAATCACCAAGGGTCAAAAAAAGAGAGAGGGGTCACTAGGACCCTCCTACCGTATCCACATGGTCGGTGCAGGTGTTAGAAGAGGTCGTTCCTGTGAAAACATCAGAAAGAGAAAAAAAGGAATAGACAGATCTTGTGGTTAACTTATTACTATTCTATTGATGATAGATATACGGTGCCGTGAGGTCTATTTATAGCACTTGAAACATGTTACGTATACCACGCCAGTGAAAGACAAAACAATCAAAACTATGACTAGCCATTCATAAATAATGATGGCCACTTGAACAAGTGCGCTAAATCAAGTCGCAAACAGGTAATCTGTGCATCATGTACGTTATATAAAGACTTACCCAACTCTGCGTGGGAAGCAAGCCTCACCTCACCCGGCAACTGCTCGGAGGAATGAGGCCCCGCTCTAAACATGTAAATAGGGACACTTTAAGTAGTTGATCAATGTCTCAATCCATATTTGAATACATGCTCGAGAACAGATGTTCAACTAACCACTCGTTTTCAAAAGCTACCCCCAGTGTACGCCGAACCCATAGGACCTAAATGGTAGCGCATAGTGTATTTAATTTCAAATTAATCCTATTAGCAATTTGTTTCAGGAGGAGGCAGCAGGCTGGATATGGCTGAACCGTCTATACTCCACACACTAATGCCTTAGAAGTTAGGAACACTAGTCTCTATATTATGAAATACTAGGTACATCATGGAACGGAGGTCACTCGAAATGGGTAATGTGACTGGAAACATGACATTCAATAGTGAGGCTCTTGCCTCGTGGTGTTGAACTAGGTGAAATCAGTGCTAGTATAGTTAGGTGCACTTAAGCAGAGACTCACGATAGTTCAGTGCTCGTGAGTTCTGCACAGGTTGACAACGTATAGATTAACAGGTCAGCCGTCGGGAGTGAACTGGTTGTGCAACTAACCAGAGCAAGCGCTGCAACAACGCCAGTGCTCTGGAAGAGATATTACTGTGTGTCATAACAAAACAGCCCCAGAGCGTGCTTATTGCCTATAGTATAACCCTCTTACCTATCCGTCGGTACCTCGCGGCGTGGTCTCGAGCCGAAGGGGAGGCACCGACGGTCAGGCGGGGCTTAGTTTAAATACCGTCAGTAAAGTGGTAATAGACGGCAGCTGGTGCGCTGTAGTCAATACTGCGCATGTGCAGAGCTCTAACTACTGCTCGAACACATCTCGAGATAGCACACGCGCCGGCTCGAGATGCTATCCTCTCGCGCATGACGCACGCGCCGGCTAGAGAAACTATCCTCTCGCGCATGCGTGTGAGAGATGTGCACGCGAAATCTTTGCTAACTGTAGCGCTGCTAAGAGGCGCTCGTGAGGGAAACATATGCCTACCTGTAGAGTGCATGTACAAAGTAACCAGCGTAGAGGGTTAGGCTTGAGGATAAAATAGGCCAAAGCAAAACCATGAGTGCTGTATATTTTTGAATGCTCCTCTAAATTGGCAGTATTCACTATGTAGTGTGGACGCATCCCTTGTTTATGTACAAAGGGAGCAGTCTCTTCAAGATCCCTCAGTGCTGTATATAGTACTGGTCAATTATAGTCCCTTAGGGTGAAATAATTCCTGACGGCAGAGCATGTTATTAAGAGGTGGCCATCACCGGATCTAGAGCGTCTGGACAAAGTGTGAACAGGACATATAGCCTCAGATAAATACATGGTATACTGGGCTGCTAGAATTGTTCCTTTACACAGAACTGAGGCACGTCTGCCTATGAGCTGCATAAGCAGCTGAATAGAGTCATGTCAGGCAACCACCTGGTTGTAACCAAGTTTATTGAGTCATACATACTCAGGATCCCTGATAGTTGATATCCATACCGGGTCAACCTCTTGAACACACAGGGTGCTAAAGTTTCACCATAACGATTCGGATAGGACATCGCCAGGGATGTGCCCGGTATTTGATTCTCAATATTAAAGTGGCGGCCTTGAGCAACCTGATACCTTTGAAAATCTGGTGTTGAACCATGCCAGACTACTGGTGTATTGAGTACTCAATGGTAAATGCGACCATCAGATCGAGATCCATGGAATGTTGTCATTAAGCCCGATCGTGTCTGTCTTCAGTTTAAAAATCCAGCGTTGTTCTTTGACAAAAAGGAAGCGTGAGACATCAGTAATGTGTGGGGGAATGTAAGGCTGTTCTAGTACCACCCATGTTAGGTCCTCGGCTCTGTGTTTCATGTCTAAGAAGTGGTTCGTTAGACATGTATATTGTTTCTTGCAACGTATTGTGCTCTTGTGTTCACTAATACGTGACTTAATCTTCCTTGTGGTATGGCCCACATATCTCTTCATACACGGACATGTGACCAAATAGATCACTTTCTCTGAATTGCAGTTCGTGTGGTTGGTAAGTTGCCAGGGTCTTGCTGTGCCAATGTCTATTGTCAGTGTTTTTTGTGTCTGTGGACAGGCCGCCCAACCCCCACATGGGTAGTGACCCCGTACTGGGCTCGTACTCCAAAGGGTATTCGTGGTTGTCTTCTTCTGAGTACGGGGTCTGGTATGCACCAAACTGTCCCGGATGGATCGTCCTCTTTTGAAAGCAAACAGTGAACGAGGAATTTCTCCCACTCCTGTATTAAGGATCTTCCAATGTTTCAATATGGTCTTCTTCACACTATTTGATGATGTGCTAAAGGTTTGCACCATAGTCATCCGTTCGTTGGTGGCGTCTCTTTTTCTGTGTTGTATGAGCGCCTCTCGATTATTATTCAACGCTCTTTTACATGCGTTGCGTACTAAATGATTCGGATAGTGGCGTTCCTTCAAGTTCGATGACAACTCTCTGGCATGGTGTTGATACAGACTGTTGGTAGAGCAATTTCGTCTCACCCTGAGGAATTGACCCACTGGTAAGTTCTCACGTAGTGATTGAGGGTGGAAACTTTGAAAGGATAGCAAAGAGTTGCGGGCCATTGGCTTCTTGTAAAGTTCACTTTGTAACCCACCTTCACCAGGGAATATGAAGAGGTCTAGGTAGGCCAATTTTTCTTTGCTGCTTTCCATCGTGAACTTTAGATACTGGTTTCATGAATACAGCCAGTTGTGGAAAGCCATCACATCCACAATAGAACCTCTCCAAATCATCAGGATGTCATCAATATATCTTTTCCACAGCAACACCTGATGACGAAATGGGTTGCTGTGGTTCAAGACATAATCCTCTTCGAACTGATGCATATAAAGATTGGCGAGGCTGGGTGCAAAAACACTCCTCATTGAGGTCCCTGAGACCTGCAGGTACAGGTCCTCCTGATATTGGAAGTAGTTCTCCATCATGGCAATCCTGGCGCACTCCATGATGAAGGGTACTGGTGTAATTGTATCCAGTCGCCTGGCTTCTAGGAGGACTCTGATGCAATCTAGCGTCTCCTGTTGCGGGATAGATGTATACAGAGACTCAACGTCAAAGCTGACCATGAGGTCAGTCTCCACGTTGAACTCAGTATCTGCTAATCGTCTGAGCACATCCCCTGTGTCTTGTAGGTATGTCGGTGTTTCTTTCACGATTGGTTTCAGGAAGAAGTCTACAAAAGTGGATAAGGGCTTGAGTAAAGAGCCTATTGAATGTCATGTTTCCAGTCACATTACCCATTTCGAGTGACCTCCGTTCCATGATGTACCTGGTATTTCATAATATAGAGACTAGTGTCCCTAACTTCTAAGGCATTAGTGTGTGGAGTATAGACGGTTCAGCCATATCCAGCCTGCTGCCTCCTCCTGAAACAAATTGCTAATAGGATTAATTTTAGATTAAATACACTATGCGCTACCATTTAGGTCCTATGGGTTCGGCGTACACTGGGGGTAGCTTTTGAAAACGAGTGGTTAGTTGAACATCTGTTCTCGAGCATGTATTCAAATATGGATTGAGACATTGATCAACTACTTAAAGTGTCCCTATTTACATGTTTAGAGCGGGGCCTCATTCCCCCGAGCAGTTGCCGGGTGAGGTGAGGCTTGCTTCCCACGCAGAGTTGGGTAAGTCTTTATATAACGTACATGATGCACAGATTACCTGTTTGCGACTTGATTTAGCGCACTTGTTCAAGTGGCCATCATTATTTATGAATGGCTAGTCATAGTTTTGATTGTTTTGTCTTTCACTGGCGTGGTATACGTAACATGTTTCAAGTGCTATAAATAGACCTCACGGCACAGTATATCTATAATCAATAGAATAGTAATAAGTTAACCACAATATCTGTCTATTCCTTTTTTTCTCTTTCTGATGTTTTCACAGGAAAGACCTCTTCTAACACCTGCACCGACCATGTGGATACGGTAGGAGGGTCCTAGTGACCCCTCTCTCTTTTTTTTACCCTTGATGATTGTAGCAAGGTTTGTTAGAAGATTTGTTCCTATTACACTAAACAATAGTGCAATTTGCAGTAGCACATATATCAGCTTGGCCCTGACGAATGCCGGTGAATATACACCTCACGGCAGAAACATGTTGGCCTTATTTACTACCAAGCAAAGCAGACAGTGATTTTTTCACACTGTCCCTACACTGTTTTTTAGATTGACGTCCAGGTGAACGCTAATACATTTTTCATTGTTTGCCTCGATAGTCATTTTAACGCACATCACTCTATAATTTCTTTGCACTGCTTTTGTCAGCTCCACCGATGGTAAGGACACTTACGGTGACTGAACCGCGGCCTAGTGATACAAAAGCCAAAATACATCAGGGCTTTGGTACACAGACCTGGTTCCGCGATGTCCTACATGATGAGGCTCCGCCATCTGGGTGGGCTGATAGGACTCAAACTGTCATGTTGAGTGCTGCCTGACCTTGTGGTACCTGATATATTACAGTTAAGTTACGTATAGTCCAGTGTCTGTCGGAAACATCTTAGCCTGTCTTCGACCTTCAGGTTTCTTTGTTGTTTGCTTAGTTCCACTGGGGGTACTAATCTGAATGGTCGTTAAATAAATTTTCCCTCGGACCCTCCTCTGAAAGTTGTTATTGTGTTGTACTGAGCAGCTCCGGCTGCGGGTCTTACTTTTTATACACACATCGCACAGCAAGTGTGACGGTGCTATCCGCTCACCTAGTTTATCTGTCTGCTACCCGTAGTTCGCTGACCATGGATGACTTTGGCGGTCTGGCGTTTGATGAAGAGGATTTGAATAACATCCTCAGTAATAATCCTAGCATACTTGATGACTTGCCCGCGACATCCAGCACTACAACAGAGGATGATTGGGCAAGACTATTGAACCTTAAGAAGAATCACTCCCGTATTTCTCTACATGGATTGATCATGAATGAGTACTTACATGGTAAATGTGCACCATCGGGCCTGATTTTCACCACTGCCCCGCGACTCTTTCTCACAGACAAAGAGTTTTTAAAGAATTGGGCAATGATCGCATGGAGATGCACCCGCGATTGGCTCATTCTGATAATTAAAACTGCTAAGAAGACAGCTGATGCCCTCTTAATTGAGATTCAAGTTCTTGAGGGACAAATCAACGCGGCAATTCGACCTGTGCTCTTCAAGAAGAACTTGGAAGATGCGAATAAAACAAATAAGGAATACCGGGACAACATTCTGTTGAACAAAGTGGACAAGTTCAAAAAAGACTTAGCACGTTTCTCAATGGAATCAACTTATCCATATTTAAGTGACTCATATGTAGCTCCTCAGACCAATTCCAAGGGCAAGAGATATGGGTCTAACTACTCCTCCTCTGGCTCTGACTCTGGTTCCAGTGACCAGGGAAATTCCAACGCAGGATCCAACACCGGAGGCAGAGGGAGAGGTTTCCAACGGAGACCAAACAGAGGTCGGGGAGCACACCAGTACCCTAACCCGGGCCAATGGTGGCCTCCAGGACCTTGGAATTACCATCAGTTACCAATGGGACCACCACCTATGGGCCACCCGATGCCCATGTATCCACCTAACCCGTCATTCTATTATGACCAGTCTTTTTTATGGCAGGGCCGGGGGAGGAACCGCGGCAAAAGAAGAGGGCAACAGTCCGTGAATTGGTCATCAGAGAACATGGACAACAGGACCGGTCCACCTACGACAGGAGCGGCGACCTAGTAGTGAACCTCAGCACTAGGGTCCTCACACCAATCGAAAACGCTGTCCTTAACAAAGGTTTGGGTTTTGTCCCCACGAATGAGGGGGACCGTTTCAATCTGAGATGCGAACTTGAGAGCTTTTACAGAAAGATCCGCTTGCATTTCTTCTTCAAAATATCCCGTCCAAATTTGGACGCTGACAATATGGGAGACCTAGTGGATCTTAATACAGGTCTCAGACCGAAATCTACGTTCACCCCATTGAAACAGCAGGTGCCGGCTAGGGTCATAGCTTTTGAACAAGCGGTGACGCAAGAGATCATGGGAACGACCCATCCTCGGAAGAAGACCTTCCACAACATGACCACCTCTCAGAAACTGGCATTGACTATTTTATCAAACGATAAAACTCTAACGATTAAACCCGCGGACAAAGGCGGTGCCATCGTGTTACAAGATACGTGTATCTATCATGAGGAATGCAAGAGACAACTGAGCGACACCAGGGCTTATCGCCGCCTCACTGAAGATCCAACACTGAGGGTTTCAAATGACATAAAAAGTCTAGTAGAGGAAGGATTATCGGAAGGATGGATAACTCCACACGAGGCTAGATACTTGATCACAGCACATCCAGTGACACCATACTTTTATTGCCTTCCGAAGATTCATAAGGCTACCAGACCGCCACCCGGTCGACCCATCATATCGGGTATAGGCTCTTTACTCGAGCCCTTATCCACTTTTGTAGACTTCTTCCTGAAACCAATCGTGAAAGAAACACCGACGTACCTACAAGACACAGGGGATGTGCTCAGACTATTAGCAGATACTGAGTTCAACGTGTAGACTGACCTCATGGTCAGCTTTGACGTTGAGTCTCTGTATACATCTATCCCGCAACAGGAGACGCTAGATTGCATCAGAGTCCTCCTAGAAGCCAGGCGACTGGATACAATTACACCAGTACCCTTCATCATGGAGTGCGCCAGGATTGCCATGATGGAGAACTACTTCCAATATCAGGAGGACCTGTACCTGCAGGTCTCAGGGACCTCAATGGGGAGTGTCTTTGCACCCAGCCTCGCCAATCTTTATATGCATCAGTTCGAAGAGGATTATGTCTTGAACCACAGCAACCCATTTCGTCATCAGGTGTTGCTGTGGAAAAGATATATTGATGACATCCTGATGATTTGGAGAGGTTCTATTGCGGATGTGATGGCTTTCCACAACTGGCTGAATTCAAGAAACCAGTATCTAAAGTTCATGATGGAAAGCAGCAAAGAAAAATTGGCCTACCTAGACCTCTTCATATTCCCTGGTGAAGGTGGGTTACAAAGTGAACTTTACAAGAAGCCAATGGCCCGCAACTCTTTGCTATCCTTTGAAAGTTTCCACCCTCAATCACTACGTGAGAACTTACCAGTGGGTCAATTCCTCAGGGTGAGACGAAATTGCTCTACCAACAGTTTGTATCAACACCATGCCAGAGAGTTGTCATCGAACTTGAAGGAACGCCACTATCCGAATCATTTAGTACGCAACGCATGTAAAAGAGCGTTGAATAATAATCGAGAGGCGCTCATACAACACAGAAAAAGAGACGCCACCAACGAACGGATGACTATGGTGTAACCTTTAGCACATCATCAAATAGTGTGAAGAAGACCATATTGAAACATTGGAAGATCCTTAATACAGGAGTGGGAGAAATTCCTCGTCCACTGTTTGCTTTCAAAAGAGGACGATCCACCCGGGACAGTTTGGTGCATACCAGACCCCGTACTCAGAAGAAGACAACCACGAATACCCTTTGGAGTACGAGCCCAGTACGGGGTCACTACCCATGTGGGGGGTGTGCGGCCTGTCCACAGACACAAAAAACACTGACAATAGACATTGGCACAGCAAGACCCTGGCAACTTACTAACCACACGAACTGCAATTCAGAGAAAGTGATCTATTTGGTCACATGTCCGTGTATGAAGAGATATGTGGGCCATACCACAAGGAAGATTAAGTCACGTATTAGTGAACACAAGAGCACAATACGTTGCAAGAAACAATCTACATGTCTAACGAACCACTTCTTAGACATGAAACACAGAGCCGAGAACCTAACATGGGTGGTACTAGAACAGCCTTACATTCCCCCACACATTACTGATGTCTCACGCTTCCTTTTTGTCAAAGAACAACGCTGGATTTTTAAACTGAAGACAGACACGATCGGGCTTAATGACAACATTCCATGGATCTCGATCTGATGGTCGCATTTACCATTGAGTACTCAATACACCAGTAGTCTGGCATGGTTCAACACCAGATTTTCAAAGGTATCAGGTTGCTCAAGGCCGCCACTTTAATATTGAGAATCAAATACCGGGCACATCCCTGGCGATGTCCTATCCGAATCGTTATGGTGAAACTTTAGCACCCTGTGTGTTCAAGAGGTTGACCCGGTATGGATATCAACTATCAGGGATCCTGAGTATGTATGACTCAATAAACTTGGTTACAACCAGGTGGTTGCCTGACATGACTCTATTCAGCTGCTTATGCAGCTCATAGGCAGACGTGCCTCAGTTCTGTGTAAAGGAACAATTCTAGCAGCCCAGTATACCATGTATTTATCTGAGGCTATATGTCCTGTTCACACTTTGTCCAGACGCTCTAGATCCGGTGATGGCCACCTCTTAATAACATGCTCTGCCGTCAGGAATTATTTCACCCTAAGGGTACTATAATTGACCAGTACTATATACGGCACTGAGGGATCTTGAAGAGACTGCTCCCCTTGTACATAAACAAGGGATGCGTCCACACTACATAGTGAATACTGCCAATTTAGAGGAGCATTCAAAAATATACAGCACTCATGGTTTTGCTTTGCCTATTTTATCCACAAGCCTAACCCTCTACGCTGGTTACTTTGTACATGCACTCTACAGGTAGGCATATGTTTCCCTCACGAGCGCCTCTTAGCAGCGCTACAGTTAGCAAAGATTTCGCGTGCACATCTCTCACACGCATGCGCGAGAGGATAGTTTCTCTAGCCGGCGCGTGCGTCATGCGCGAGAGGATAGCATCTCGAGCCGGCGCGTGTGCTATCTCGAGATGTGTTCGAGCAGTAGTTAGAGCTCTGCACATGCGCAGTATTGACTACAGCGCACCAGCTGCCGTCTATTATCACTTTACTGACGGTATTTAAACGAAGCCCCGCCTGACCGTCGGTGCCTCCCCTTCGGCTCGAGACCACGCCGCGAGGTACCGACGGATAGGTAAGAGGGCTATACTATAGGCAATAAGCACGCTCTGGGGCTGTTTTGTTATGACACACAGTAATATCTCTTCCAGAGCACTGGCGTTGTTGCAGCGCTTGCTCTGGTTAGTTTCACAACCAGTTCACTCCCGACGGCTGACCTGTTAATCTATACGTTGTCAACCTGTGCAGAACTCACGAGCACTGAACTATCGTGAGTCTCTGCTTAAGTGCACCTAACTATACTAGCACTGATTTCACCTAGTTCAACACCACGAGGCAAGAGCCTCACTATTGAATGTCATGTTTCCAGTCACATTACCCATTTCGAGTGACCTCCGTTCCATGATGTACCTAGTATTTCATAATATAGAGACTAGTGTCCCTAACTTCTAAGGCATTAGTGTGTGGAGTATAGACGGTTCAGCCATATCCAGCCTGCTGCCTCCTCCTGAAACAAATTGCTAATAGGATTAATTTTAGATTAAATACACTATGCGCTACCATTTAGGTCCTATGGGTTCGGCGTACACCGGGGGTAGCTTTTGAAAACGAGTGGTTAGTTGAACATCTGTTCTCGAGCATGTATTCAAATATGGATTGAGACATTCATCAACTACTTAAAGTGTCCCTATTTACATGTTTAGAGCGGGGCCTCATTCCTCCGAGCAGTTGCCGGGTGAGGTGAGGCTTGCTTCCCACGCAGAGTTGGGTAAGTCTTTATATAACGTACATGATGCACAGATTACCTGTTTGCGACTTGATTTAGCGCACTTGTTCAAGTGGCCATCATTATTTATGAATGGCTAGTCATAGTTTTGATTGTTTTGTCTTTCACTGGCGTGGTATACGTAACATGTTTCAAGTGCTATAAATAGACCTCACGGCACCGTATATCTATAATCAATAGAATAGTAATAAGTTAACCACAAGATCTGTCTATTCCTTTTTTTCTCTTTCTGATGTTTTCACAGGAAAGACCTCTTCTAACACCTGCACCGACCATGTGGATACGGTAGGAGGGTCCTAGTGACCCCTCTCTCTTTTTTTGACCCTTGGTGATTGTAGCAAGGTTTGTTAGAAGATTTGTTCCTATTACACTAAACAATAGTGCAATTTGCAGTAGCACATATATCAGCTTGGCCCTGACGAATGCCGGTGAATATACACCTCACGGCAGAAACATGTTGGCCTTATTTACTACCAAGCAAAGCAGACAGTGATTTTTTCACACTGTCCCTACACTGTTTAGGTTTCGACCTGGCGAGGGGCAAAGCCCCTCCCAGATCGAAAACTATTGTCTACAGTAGGGATGTTCGGACCGCCTCTGTTTCCCATTGGCTAGCTCCATAAATGGAGGCTAGCCATTGGGAGACAGAGGCTGTCAATCGCGCTTTCTCTTGAAAACGCGATTCGGGGGTGTTTCTGGTGCTTTTTTTAAGCCCCGCCCCTTTGTCCCGGGCCGCGCTGCGATTGGCTGCCGGCCCGGGACACCCCAGTGACGTCATTTCCCGGGCCGCGCTGTGATTGGCTGCCGGCCCGGGAGCTGACTTGTTGTACTTCTCTCTCCCTTCTTTAAATGGTTTGCCGGTATTGCCCTTGGCAGCCTCCTCAGGATTTTACTTCACAGCCGGGCCACTCTCTGCCACTTGTAGGCTGTCTACATTACAGCGCCGCTATGCGCACATGCCTGGCCTTCCTTCCTTCTCGATGTGGGAGAGGCTGTAGGGCGTGGTGGGCGTCTCCGTGAGGTCGTGCCGAGGTGCGCTCTGACGCGGGTGAGGCAGCTGCACCTCCTGCTTGCATCCGTTCTTCCTGCAGCGCCCTTCTTCTCAGTGTGTGTCACCGCAGGGCAGCCGACGTCACTCGAGGCGACAGAGGAAACACCGGCCACTAGGTAGAATCAAGGGCTGCTTCGAGGAGCATAGATCATGCCTCCCCTCGTCGCCAGTGTCATGTTCCAGCCTGCACCTTTGGACTGGTCAGAGGACGCCAGGGCCTAATGACAGTAACTGGTAATGAAGGTAGGAAAATAACGAGGCAGACACATGCACTAGTGGTCGGGAGATGAACTTCGTGTGGTTCCTCCCTTTTTATTTTTAACCCTGCGGGCCGCGCCTGGCCCACGGATGTCGTGCACATCATATTCGGCTTACAGGCCAGAACACAAGTCCACTACATGGAGTAGTATTGTTGAGGGATGTGAGTGTAGTATTTATGCTTTGAGTGACCGTGTAAGAGTATGTTGCAGGGAGACGTTTACACCGTGTGAAGGTGACGTGTAGCACTTAAGAGGCTGTCGTTGTCGTGGTCTCAGAAACAGGCGTTGTTGATGGAGGGAGTTGCTGCAGATTTGAAGAGAGTGTCCGTGTTGGAAAACCAGGTAGTTGGTGAGGCAGGACGCCGGGATGAGGCGAAAGTGGATCTCACCGAGATGGCGACCGCTGTCTTGGGACGTTGCCGATGGCCCAGGGGAGAAAGATTAACTCACTGCCAGTCTGGAAAATGAGTTTTTTGTCCTCTGTAGTGCTGTGCGTTGGAAGCGCTGTCAGGATGAGCGAGTTGGACACCTGATAGTAGTGGATGGAGTGCAGAGCTAGCAGTTCATTCGGCGAGCACTCTCGCGGCTAGCTACGCCCCACCTTGTGATGTACTCTTAAGACCAGCTGCCCTGTCCGTCTCCAATTGGTCTGTTCTTGTGAGTTACTTGCTGCTGAAACCCAAGTCTGCTCCAGTACATGTGTATGGGCAACTACGAAATTGGGCAACAGAAGGAATGCTTTCCACTGCTCCTTATGCATGATATTAAAATATTTAATAAGACACGAACAAATATGAATGTAAAATGCAGCGCACTATGCCTCATTCCTCTAAACATTTTTACAAACTTGGGTATAGCCCTCTGGCCCCTCTGCCTGCTCAGTCATCCGTGCTCTCTGCTGCCTGCTTCAGCCACCCTACTCATCCGTGTGGGCTCTCTGCCTGCTTAGTCCTCTGGGCTCTCCCAGCCTGCTCAGGCTTCTATCCCGTTCCCGCCACGCCCCCCCCCCCCTGTCCGTGTCCCGTTCCCGCCTCCCCCCCCCCTGTCCGTGTCCCGTTCCCGCCTCCCCCCCCCCCCCTGTCCGTGTGCCGTTCCCACCTCCCCCTCCCGCTGTCCGTGTCTCCAAATGCTTGTTTAATGTTCCTTTGGGTAATGCCCGCGCTGTATAAAAATGCACTTTATAAAAATAAATAAATGTTTGACAGAGCGAAGGGGAACGGAACGCACCGTCCACATCTGGATTTCTGTTTCACAAAATACTTGACACGTAAAAAACATGTATTGATAGGACTTCGGGCTCGCCTATTGTTAACGAGGAGACATCCCTTTTAATCCCCAGTGAACAAGTAGCCAACCTGGGCTCTAAGTGGGTGTGAAGTGCCTCTCGCTGGAAGGGAATTTATCTCGCCGCAAAGTGCTTTTTACCCGACCTGAAAAAGTTGCCTTGGTTTTCATGGCAGCGGCACGCCGAACTTTGCGAGTTTCCTGCCTTCCTTCCTGGGCAGAAAATCAGTAATTTATGTGTTTTAAAATCCTGCTTTTTAGAGTCTGAGAAACCGCGCCCATTGACAGCTGGCAAACGGTCCCACGCCTCTTTGTCCTGTGGGGAGACATTGTTTATAGCAACCGGAAGTCATCAGGGCAATGGAAACAGCTCATAAAAAATACATAGAAAAATGTGCTGTTTTCTCTTTCCCGCTCCTTTACTTCCGTCAGTTCCCTTCACCTATGGTTTCTCACTCTTTGTTCGCGCGCCACACAAACTGCGTCTTCCCCACCTTGAACCAATGCCACCCATGCACCTTTTGTATAACAATCTGCCCTGAATGCACCAAGATGTCTGCAATCAGGGGCGTAACAAACGTTGGTGCAGCAGGAGCAGTGGTACCGGGGCCCAGAGCCCCCTTGAATACTGCTAATTGCTGTGTTTTACTACCCCAACGGCAGTGAAAGAGGCCTTCTTCCTTGCTTGCACCGGAGTTCATGACATCCAAGCTACGCTACTGTCTGCCATCTTGAATATGCGCTCACTCTGAAGATGCACGGTCCTTGGTGACAAGTGCAGGAGCTCCGCGTCTATCGCATCTGCAGTCCGGTGAGAAGTGCGAGAACGCATCGAGAGTGCTTGTGGTCTGGTGAACAGTGCAGGCACTCACTATCTGGCGGTGTCAGTGCTCCAGTGAGAAGTGCAGACATTGAGGGCGCTCGTTCTCTGGTGAGAACTGCTGTTCTATCTATCTGTAGCCTGGTGAGAAGTGCAAAGACTGTGAGAAGGGCCTGACACCACATATAATCAGAGGGTAAGTGCTGGTTCCTAGTAACAGTGCCTGTGGTCTGACGTGAAGCCACTTTGTCTGATGAGAAGTGCTGGTACACACTACCTGATGGTGCGTTTTCTCTGGTGAGAGCAGGTGCTCAATCAGGATCAGTAGCATGGTGAGAAGTGCAGGGACACACTACCTGACACTACACATAATCTGAGGGTAAGTGCTGGTGCCTACTGACAGTGCATGTGGTCTGGTGAATAGTGCAGGGACTCACTGGCTGATGGTGCATGTTCTTTGGTGAGAACAGGTGCTCAATCTGTCAGGGTCTGTAGTATGGAGAGAAGTGCAAGGGACTTACTGCCTGATACATATAGTTTTTTGAGAAGTGCGAGTACACAGTGCCTGAAAGTGCCTGTAATCCAGAGTGAACTGTAGAATTAGATTGATGTAAACTGAAACGCAGGTGGTCTGGTGACCAATGCAAGTCTCTCTGTCTCACAGTGCCTGTTTTCTGGTGAGAACTGTGGCATGTGGTTTGTTGAGAAGTGCAGGTACTCGCTATCTGTTAGTGCCAGCATTCGTGTATAAAAGTGCTAATATACAGCCTGACAGTGCCTGTAGGCTTGTTATAGGTGCTATCTGCCAGTGCCTAGAACTTCAGAATCCAACTGAGGCAAAGTTCATGCAGGCTGGAGACCCCTGCAGGCACTCAGGCTCTCAGAGTGACAGCAGTGTGCTCACCAGTGACAGCTCCCGTAGTCACCACTAACAGCCCCTGTGGGCTCGTGAGAAGGGCCTGCGACTGTCAGCCAGTCACTGTACTTCATGCACTCGCTGTCTGATGAAATGAACAGATAACCGACACCAGGGAGTGCCTGTACTCGAACGAGAAGTGCTGGTGCCGACTGTCAAAAATTGCATGCAGTCTGATGTGAAGTGCAGGTACCCAATGGTATGTTGTGATTGTAGAGTGAAGTACAGTGTGATGTGCACGTGCTCGTTGTCTGAAAGTGGTATCACCAGGATGAGAAGACGTCCTAGCCCTCTGAAAGTGCCTGCAATAACGAGAAGTGCAGGTCCTGAATGTTATAATGTTTATAGACCAATGAGAACTCTAACCATGTGCTCCCTGAAAGTGTGTGTGTTCTGGTACTTTCCGATTGGGAGTTCCTGCAGTCTAATGAGAAGTGCAGGTACTGACTGTACGAAACTGTTTGACTCTGATGAGAAGTGCAGGCACTATGTGTTTAATCATGTTTAGTCTAATGAGGAGTGCAGGTCTCCATGCCCATTCAATACACGGCCTATTTGCTGAGAATGAAGAATACCCAGTGGAGTTAGTATGGTAATTGAGGCGTGTTTTGGAGAATTCTGAACCTGTGTCCTCACAGACCAGGGATTTAGATAGTTTGTAATACTAGAAAGTGTTCAATATACGTATTGTTCTTTTCCTGTTTGCACTGTTCTGTTCTTGTAAGTTGTTAGCACTGAGTGTTTCTCCTGCGGGTACCTTCAGACGCTATACAGCAGGCTATGCCTAGCCAGTCCCCTGCCTTCGCCCTCTTGGGTGCTGTGATAGCATTCTGCGTGGGCAAACCTGCATATCAGTCTGTTGGCGCAAGTTGTGTGTGCGCGTTAAAATACAAGGCTCTAGTTTTTATCTAGGTCTGCTTGCCGAGTCTAGGCGCTGTACAGTGGGCGGGCATGCCTTCTTTATATATGGTTGTCCAAGCGCACCGAGTGTTTGCTGCATGTTGTGTGGCCATGCTGTGTGTTTGCGTGCCCTGCTCCTCAAACACATCATATGCAGGGTTAGCTTTTAAAGGATGTTTTACAGGGTAGATATTAAGGCAGTTCTAGTTGTGTTCCGAATAGTGTACGCATATGTTTACAGTACGCGGGCGCGCATGCGCACTCTTTGTGTACAGTATAGTTTGTGTGAGCTGTGTATAAGTAAAGTACGTGCATACTTTTCGAGAACACGTATATCCATGTAAACAAGTTGTTTTTTCGTCGTCTCTTGCGTGCATGGTAATTGTGCAGAATAATGTGCTTACATTTTGTGCACACCATATAGTGTTTACAAGATGTGTGAGCATTCCATCGGGTTTGCGCCCCTCAACATGTGCACCATAGACATGTAATACAGATCAGTTTATAGTGTGCATCGCATTGCGTGAGTATGTATGCCTTCCATGCACGCAATATTGTGAATATTGCCACTTGGTGGACAGTAGGCTGTGCTCATTGTGTGTGCATTCTGTTGATTTACAAAAGGACGTGGGTGCACGCCGCCTATGCAAGGCACAGATTGTATGCATTCCTCGTCTGCCTGCTGCGTGTTTAGGGTATATTGCGTGTGCATGGCTTATGTGTTTAGCACGTGTCTGTAGGCTGTTTTTAAACAATATAGTCTGCTTGAATTTTATATATGCATGCTATAGGTGTACAGTACTGGGTATAGATGACGTGTTTTACAGTGTACTGCTTGTGCATGTTTGTGTATGTGTGTGTGTGTGCAAATGCAATAGGTCTCACATTTGCGAGAGATTAAGCTATTGGCAATGTAAATGACAATGCCATTTATTTATCTGTTTTCAAAACCAACACATAAATAAAAATTTTGTCATTTACAATGCCAATAGCTCTAACTTTTGCAAAGGCGAAACCGTTGCATTGTAAATGCTTGTTTTTAGATTGACGTCCAGGTGAACGCTAATACATTTTTCATTGTTTGCCTCGATAGTCATTTTAACGCACATCACTCTATAATTTCTTTGCACTGCTTTTGTCAGCTCCACCGATGGTAAGGACACTTACGGTGACTGAACCGCGGCCTAGTGATACAAAAGGCAAAATACATCAGGGTTTTGGTACACAGACCTGGTTCCGCGATGTCCTACATGATGAGGCTCCGCCATCTGGGTGGGCTGATAGGACTCAAACTGTCATGTTGAGTGCTGCCTGACCTTGTGGTACCTGATATATTACAGTTAAGTTACGTATAGTCCAGTGTCTGTCGGAAACATCTGAGCCTGTGGGACACAATGAAGGGTCATGGGAGGAGGTGGAAAGGTCGAAGGTCTTGTATTTGTTTGATATTTTGTCATAGCAGAAATCTTATAGTTGATTGTAGAGATCCTGCGATAGTGTGATGAATTTGTATGTGGCTTCAGGATGGGTGAATTTCTTGACGATCCTGAAGAGCTCAATAGGTTTGTTGTTGGTGACTTCAATTCTCTGGAACAAGGCCCTCTTCTTGCCGTAGCACGTAGGATTTGAGCCTGTCCTTGTAGGTATTACTGTCTGTGCATTTTTGAGAATCTCACAACTTCCTTCCCAGCTGTCTGCAGAGTCTTTTGGAGTTTTTGAGGGTAGTTGTGTACTAATTTGCTTGTTTTCGGGTTTTCCTGGGTTTGCCTTTCAGGGGAGTGAGGCTGTTGGGGAAGGTGGTGAGCCAATCGTTGAGGCACTAGGCATTTCTGTCTGCGTCGTCGGAGAGAGCGGGGTGGTGTACTTTGAGGGTGTTGATCCATGCTTGTTGGGTGATATCTTTCCACTTGGGAGGGTTGCTGTCAGCATGCTTGTAGGGGTGACGATGTTGAAATGGATGATGTAGCCTGAGGATGTGATTGATTTTGGCTGTATTGTAAATTAAGAAGATGGGCTCTAAAGTGTGGCCTGCTGTGTCCGTGGAGCAATCTCCCATGGCCTCCAATTTCTTGTTTTGAGCTCCTATACCACAAGAGTAGTTGTATATATTTGAATCTTGAAAGCTGTCCCTTGGTCTTACTCAACAGTGACTCCCAAGGGAGCCGACCCTGAAGAGTAAGGCGAACCTCCCACACTGTTATACCAGCATCCCTAAAAGGGAGACTCAAGCTACCTAGTAAGCATTCTGGTGTTCCCGGGGATTCCTAAATGGGGGAAAAGTCTGAAGATAATTTAATACCCAGGACGTTCCTGATTTTAAGCCCACTACATCTTCTTTTAAGTAAAGCAGCCTGAGAAGATCACAGAACTCCAAAAAAGAACTGAAATTCTCACGTAGTTTACAGAATATGCTTTCACTGGGAGACACACTGATGGAGAATTACACTTTAGAATCATTCACTTATACAGAAGGTTGAATGTGTACATCAAAATGTTTCTTATCGCTCTTGTTACAAATACCTGAAATAAACATATGTAAAAAAAACTGATTGTCTTCCATTTGTTTTTATTTTTGTATTTGATATTTAATATTTAATATGTCCCGAGTCGAAAAAAATGCACAAGAATGACAGTTTTCACTGTGTTCAACAAAAAGACTCAGGGGCATATTACCAAGGGTGGCGATAGGCAACTATCGCTCCATTAGCAAGCTGTAGCTAACTGATGTTAGCGACAGCTTTTAGGCGATAGCGAGCGGTTTGGGGCCCGCTTTGCATGTCAGCGATATTTATCGCTAATGACATGCAAAGTAGGCGTACCCAACCTGTTAGCATCTGAAAGCAGTCGCTAACGTCGCTATCGCCTATTAGCAAGGCGGGCGGAGCGATAGAAATATTCACTCTAAGCGTGAATATCTCCATAACGCCTGCCCAGACCAGTTCTTAGCCATGTTATCCAATGGGAAGTGGATAACATGGCTAAGAGCATTTCATCGCTAATTCATGAATATCGCTGTATTCTCAGCGATATTCACGCTATCGCCGGAAAATGTATCGCTTTGGAGATAAATGCTGCTAATAGCACATTATCTCAGCGGAATTTCCGGCGAAGCTTAGCAATAAAAAAATTGTTGCTAACCCTAGTTAGCGATAAATATTGCTACTCGTTGGTAATATGTTTTACTGTATTAAAACCTTGAACACAATTCAATACCTGCTAGGCAGAGGAACATTTTCTTTTGCAGAAAACCAATACATATTTCTAAATGTTTTTTTATAATTTTGTTGTATGTAACTCACAATAACGTATTTTCTTTTAAAGTCAGTGCACACAGATGCAGGGAGATTCAACTACAGACAACACAAAGTGGGAAAAAGGAAAAAAGAAAAAACTGTACAAACTGTACAAACAGCAAAGGCAATCCCACCTCTATATTTATTTAAATATGGGATTTTTATTTTAAATAGTTTCCTGCACCTCTAAAAAATGTCACATACATTTAAATGAAAGGTTAAAAAATCTTTGTTGCCTACCAAAATGTTACAATTTTACATTTGGGGAGGCCTTAAAAGTGCTGAAGATGTTTAGTCTGCCCGTACACAGATGTGGTGATAGTGCTCCGTCACTATCTTTTTTAGCCTCTTTAAAAGTCTGTTATGGCCTCAGATGACAAAACCCATAGTTCCCCTTACATTTACTTTAAACATCTGGTTTCATACATGCATTAATATCCAACTTCTCACTTACTTCCGCCTGGTCCACAGGTAAGGCTATAAAGTCCAAGGCACCTATTCCAACAAATTGGTGTTCAGGAGGGCCTCACTTTTCTCTTGAATCAAGAATGTTAGCACTCTAGTTGTTCATTAAAACTCTATGATGAAGCTACACTTGAACACGGGGTTGTCAACTGACGGACTGCTGCTGATATAGCAAGTGCATGTTTCACACTGCAGGAGAAAACTGGGGAATCAATTGTCAGATCGCTGCTGCTGTTGGAAATACATGTTCTACTCAGATTATCAACCTTTTCATACACAGATTGAGGAAGAGATTTCTGAAACTATATAAAATGTATCCTCATTTTTGATTCTGGAGCACTTCTCATAATTTCTGAAAGCAAATCATGAGAAAAAAATGTTTCTCTCCGACATTGTTGAACAAATCCTAGTAGAGGATCATTATTTTTCATCGAGTAAAATTACCTTAGAGCTCACCACAATTAATAAAATTAGTATGATCCAAAACATTTATAATGAGGCAAAACTCTGTTATCCTTCTATAGTTGATTCTTTTTGTGGCCCTGAAAACCAGGCGTTTACACCAATGCATTTCAATGGGACAAAATGATGTAGCCTTTATGGCAAAGGATATTAATCAGGTATGCTTCCTGCAGCTTTACACCTAAACAGTATCATGAGAATTACAACATTTACAAAACAAATTTGTGAATTTCACCCCATATGTTTAGGGTCTGATTAATAATAAAAATATCCAACATGAAGGGGACTCCAAGGCAGTTATTATGTGGAGAGGAATGGGGCCCTCAGCTTTGCCACAGGCCCTCTGACTAACCATGGTCAATAACTACCTGAGAGTGCCCTCCTCTTTAGTTATTATTGCCTTTTTAGCCACATTTGAATGTTGGCAGCTTTTTTTAAGACAATGAAGTGGCTCAGGGCTAATATTTGGGCTCTAGCCCACTTTCTCCAACATTCCAATTCTTGTTTTTTTGGTTTCTCCCCATTTGTTTTAGAACATACATCTCTCAGTGGTAAATTTTTCGAGTAGCATTATAGCCCTTCTGCCTCTCCCTTCATACAAGCCCTCACATTTGGCTATGTGATTTAGACAGCTTAGTCTGGAAGAAGGTCTTTAAGACCCATTATAATCCTTGGAAGTGGGCAATAATTGATGCCTGCAAAGTGACTAATATTAAAATGGTACCCTTCATGCAGCAGCAATGCAAGACTTCCTTATGCAAAGAATGGGTGGCCCAACTTAAACTTCATTATGCAAACTGAAAAAAAAGAATAAAATAGGCAAAGCATTGTGGTTCCTAAATATTAAAGGGGGTTAAGGGGAAGACGAATGACCTGATTGCAGTGCTTTTCCTCTGTTTATGATCCTGATGCACTTCACACGTTGCACAGTTGAATAGACTAGAAAGGGAAAGTTTCAGCCTTGGAACTAGAATAAGAGTACTGATCCTGCCCACTTGAGTAAAAAGTGCGTCAAGGGCTGACACCGGGGGCCTCATTTATGAGGCCGTACGTGAGTTTTGCGCTTCCGATGCGTCACTTTTTGTGACGCATCGGCGGCGTAAAACATGCGTCGTGTTGCGCACTATTTACAAAGTGACGCATCTAAGCAGATGCGTCACTTTGTAAACCCCTGCGCTACATTTTACCTGCGTCAGGTATAATGTATGCAAAGGGGGCGTTCACACGCAAAAAGCCTAGTAATAGTGACGCAGTGAAATCTATGAGATTTCACTGCGTCACTTTTAGGACGCTGGTGCATCAAAATCTTGCGCCTGCCTCCAGGCAGGCGTAAGACTGACGCAAGCCCTTTCACATGGGGCTTTCCCCATGTGAAAGGACGCATTGCTGGAGTTGCGTCACTTTTGTGACACACCCCAGCAATGCATGACTTTTGCGCTTACAGATACGTCAGAAATACTGACATATCTGTAACTCCTTGCGACATGATGCGTCATATTATAAATATGACGCATCAATCATGTCGCAGGGAGAGCGCAGTGAAAAGTGACGCATCGCTGTTTTCACGCAGCGATGCGTCACTTTTCATAAATAAGGCCCCGGGTGTCAGAAGGGAAGTGTAAAGGGCATGGTGAATGTCTTAGGCCATTGAGTAGCAGGAGTGGTGGGCAAAGGACATTTTCATTTCTTCTATTTTTTCTAGTTGATGAATGGCAGTAGGGGTAATATCAACAAGGTACTAAAGACAGCAACTTCGAGTGATGTGTGGGAGGAGAAGACAACTTCAGAATTGCCAGTAACAATGGGGCATGCATGAACCGAGTAAGTCACTATGTATGCCTTATGTAAAAATATTTTTGGAAACATCTTTGCTTGACTATTATGAAAATGCATTGGAATGAATCATGCTGCGTGCCAGGAATAGTAATTTTAACATTTTTGGTTTCAACACTACAACTGGTGTCATAACAGATAAGCAAATGAAGTGGTTGAAATTAATTTTGGATGATACCTTTGGAGGCTCACAAGAGAATAAAGCACATTTATTTGCTTCAGATATAATCCCATTGTGTGAAACACCTGAAACAATGTTATTACCATGGACAGTATTACTAGGGAAGCATGAACGACCACAAAGAGCACTCTCTAATATTTATTGCCCCGGGGATATCAAAGAGATGTGCATCAACCATCTCAAAACGTAATAACAATGAAATGTTCCTGTCAAAACCCCATAAACAAATGAAAGTAAGAGTAAGATGTAGGGAACCAGGGATGTGATAGTTGGAAATTATGTGAGCATAATATCCACAGGTATAGAGTCCACGCAGATAACAGCAGGGAAGAGTAATCCACCAAAGGATGAATTGAATGAGGGCATTGTACCCGTAGATAACAAAATAGGCATACTGGCGCGGATACAGTTAAACCAAGAACCAGTGGCAACACAAACTGAGAATATAAGTGACATGTATGAATAGAGGAAAAAGTCTGCAAATCCTTGGGAGAGCAGAACAGAAGGAAGGTTATCAATCGGTGCAATCGAAACTGCCGTAATGAATATAACACATGTTACTACTCATGTTTACAATTACTGTATAAGCAGAACAAATCTCCAAGGAAAAGTAAGGAAAACACATTGTAAATAAGTGCAGGTAGAGCTTCAAAAGGCCACTGTTGTAAAATCTAGTAGGTTGGACCGACTGGGGCATGCACTTCTGTTGGACAGCTAACAATGCATAAATTACTCCTTACCCCCGAATACCTATCAGGCATGCCTCATTACTTTCCGAATAGAGGCAACCCAGTTACGTTTTTCACTAATGTGTGTAAAGAGATATAATCACAAGATATACTACAAATCAGTAAATAAGATAATAAGTGAGGTAAGCAAATTACTATTGATGTTTATAAAGTAATGGTTGTAAAACCATTAGCATACCTGACTTTACTACCTTCAACTTAATAAGAAAAAAGATACATTAATAAAGCTGGCTAAAACAAATAAAGAAGGTACCAGAAGCACATTGAATGAGACATTTGGTATCTGACTTTAATATGGAGGGCAACAAGGATAATAATACCTTTAAAGAACCTAAATGTTTAGTGGTGGAGTTCAATAAGTCATGCAGGAAAATGGTACATAAAGCCTCTTCTGAGACATGAACTCCATCTGAATCTACATACATACTCATGGGACTGGATTAGGGGTTTCCTCAATTTCCAAAGGATGCACTTGGGAATTAGATAGTACTGGAAATTGGGTCTCTGGTTGGCAGAGGTATGCACCTGTCCAAGTCGGGATCAACACTCTAGTCAGGGTACATGTAGTCCACACTAAATGTTTACCTGTTCTTACCCTCTGGTAGCTGGGCACAGAGCAGTCGGTTTGAACTATAGAGACAGTGTGTAAAGTATTTGCATCCACAAACAGTAACATAATGAAAACACCACACACGTTCTCCATACCCGTATAGATAAATAGTCAATATTTATCTGAGTAAAACAAGACCAAAACAACAAGAATCCAACATATACAGGCCAAGATATGAATTTTTAAAGATGAAATAAAAAATGCAGTGCTTAGAAGTCAATAGCTCCCACAGGGGCTAGCTGGTCATGCCTCAGTAGCTTGGCTGCATCGCAAACCAAGCACATGGTGTCGGAAACCAAAGACATGGCGTCGGACCAGGATGCGGCGTCACGTAGTGGAGGTGAGGCATTGCGGTTCCACGGAGCCATTGGTTCCTTAAAGGCGGCGCAGAGTCAATTAAGCTTTTGCCTCTCCTGGATTATGCATTGCACAGAGGAGGTGATACGTTGGTTGCAGGTTTGGACCTCAGTTCCAGTAGGCGACACGGCGTCAAAGCGGCATCGATGTTGAGAGCTCAGAGCATTGAATCGTCAGCGTTGAAGTCAAACTGCTGGGCCCAAAGCGATGTGTTGAGAGGGAATCACGCAGTGCTGGGGATGGGGCGGAGTCAGGACGGTGCACCGCGAGCGTCAGTGGCTCGGTGTTGTGACTCATTCTGCAGCAGTTCTTCTGTGGTGCAGTGGGAAGGTCAGGGCCGTGTTGAATTTGAGGTTGCTGCTTCGAACACCCAGCAAGCAGTGTCCACGGCTTTCAGAGCAGTCAGCGGCGGTGCATCAATTTTGCAGAATGATGCCAGTTCTGACTGATGCTTGGCACCAAGGCATCGATTTTCTTGGTTGCAGCACCAAATTCACGTCCAAGGGTCCAGGACTGGGTTTGGCACCACTTGGTAGGTCAGGCCTTACAGCAGAGGAGTCCAGGTGCTGGTTGCAAGATGCAGGTGATGTCTTTGATGTCCATGAGGCTTCAGAAACAGGTGCCAAGCTAAGTCAAGCCTTTGGAGAACCTTTAGAAGGCAGAATGCAGAGAGTAAAGTCCAGTCGTCTTACTCCCAGGCAAGAAGCAGCAGGCAGCAGGACCACACATCAAAGCATAGATCAAAGTGGCAGTCCCTCCTGGGATTACAACAGCTCTTGTTCCTGGTGTCAGAGGTCTTGTACTTATACCCATTTTGGCCTTTGAAATATGGAGACTTTAAGGAAAGGTCTTTGTAGTGCACAGGACCCTGCCCTTCCTGGTCCTGGCTCCAGACACCCTAGAGGGGGGTATGCAGCTCTTTGTGTGAGGACAGGCACAACCCTATTCAGTGTCAACTCCTCCCACCACTCTAGTTCAGGAAGCCCCATCAGCCTGGTGATGGGCCATCAGGATTTGCAGGGCACACCTAAGCTCTATTTGTGTGTGACTGTCTAGACTCACACACAAATCCCAGCTGTCACCCAACCCAGACACACATATTCTAGAGACAGGTACAGAGGTACAGAATGGTTAAAATAAGAACATGCCAACTTTCTAAAAGGGACTTTTTCAGTCCTGCAATTTGAAAACCAACTTCACTAAAAAGCCCGAGACAGGTTGCAGGGCTACTCATGTGGGTGGCACATTCAGTGCTGCAAACCCACTAGTAGCATTTGATTTACAGGTCCTAGGCACATGTAGTCCACTATGTAAATCAAATATGCCAATCATGGATAAACCAATCGTAGCATGTTTTAGACACAGAGCACACACACTTTAGCTCTGATGAGCAGTGATAAAGTGCCCGGAGTCCTCAAGTCAACAAAAAGGTCA
The DNA here is from genome assembly GCF_964261635.1 of Lissotriton helveticus. Lineage (NCBI taxonomy): Eukaryota > Metazoa > Chordata > Amphibia > Caudata > Salamandridae > Lissotriton > Lissotriton helveticus. The sequence goes on along the minus strand of NC_136068.1, from coordinate 866,978,887 downwards.
GAAAATAGGCAGAGGAAGGCAAAACGTTTGGGGATAACCCCTAAAACAGGCCATTTCCAAGACACATAGGGGGTCATTATGATGGCAGATTTCCCGCATACTCCGGGCCGGCGGAAGCCACCGCCGGCCCGGAGTATGCGGGAAATCCGCCGAGGAGGCCTGAAAGACCCACCGCCAAATCAGGATGGCTGGTGGGTCTCACAATGTGTCCGCCGCTTTTCCGCCGCGGTCGGAAGGCGACCACGGCGGAAAAGCACTAACATGGCTGTCGGTGTCTATCAGACACCGCCAGCCATATTAGGATGTAGGGAAAGTAATGCTTTTCCGCGGCGGCTTTTCCGCCGTGGAAAAGCATACGGACAATCACTTTGGGGGCCCGTTGCGGGCCCCCTGGGTGAAGGTTGCGTGGGGGGTGCACATGTGGGGTACCTATGGTACCCCCCTGCCTTTGCGTGCACGAAGCGGCAGGCACCGCGCGGTGCCTGCCGCTTTGTGCATGCAAATGCACAGCTTTTGTTTTTTACATTGCGGCGGGTGCTGCTTCAAGCAGCACCCGCCGCAATGTCAAACATACAGGATGTGACCGCCAGGGTGGCGGTCACATCCTAATTGCCATGGAGGGACCGCCGCTGCCCATGCGGACGGTCCCTCCTACTCAGGGGTGGCGGACGGACGCAAGTCCGTCCGCCATCCTAATCGGCCCCATAGTTTGGAAGTTGATTCATGAAATACATCAAGGACACAGAAGTCTGCATGTATGAACTTCTTTGCCTTCTGGAATGTTGCTGGGTGGAGAGATATAAGGCAAGATGATGTTGGAACCTTCTTCCTTTCATTCAACATCATCAATTAGCTCTATCACAATAGTTCAGAAATTCCCAAATTAGGAGATATTAGAAAACCAGAAGGCATCAAGATGTTTGAGGATTTAAACACAAGTTTGAGCTGGCAAGCACTCAAAAGTTTAAATAGCTCACGGTCAAACATGCACACATTCCAACCACCAAGAATATGTACAGGATGAATCACCACTTGAATATAGAGTGTTGACTGCTCCTTCCCTGTGAGAATGCTAAATCACAAGTATACAGTAATTTAGTTAATAACAACCAGAGGAGACTCCCTACACCTATATTGAAATGGGAACAAGACATCAGCACATCAGAGGACAATGATTGTGAATAAGCATGTAGACATCACTTGGCAGTCAAAATAAAACCTAGTACAGTTAATGATCCTACATGAAACAAATTATACACGGCAACTGCTAATTAGGTTAGAAGCATAATGAAGTTAGGACCATTCAACCACATCATATGGGAATGCCCATGAATACAATCATTAAGAGTGCCTTCTTAATTCCGAATGGGCCAGTAACAGAAGTTACGGGTCCCATTGGAATTATGAGATCTGCAGAAACAGATCAGCTCTCTTAAAACACATTTGAAATCTCCAAGTGAAAGTCTGACAAGAAATGAGGAATTCCTCCTTTCTGAGTGAACCCTCAGGGGCTAACTCATATTGATGTGGAATTTCCTCACCCCTGGATTTACCAGTACCCAAGTATTGGTAACTCCGATGGTGGAGAAAACCCAGCCCATTTACTGGATCACTCGTAATGAGTGCCTTAGTGATGCTGCAGCCTTGGATAGATCTAACAATGTCAAAACGTAATCAAATATTCTGCAATTTGGATTTTAGGGTAGCTAGAATGGAAATTGCAAAACAATGAAGAAGTCAGATTGTGGAATCCCAATAAATCTGGAGCAATAAAATGAAGCGGTGTATGCTTGGCAGAAGTGGTATACAAAGCACAGGGACACCCACACATATTCTGCAAATTTGGGTTTATAGAAACTCTGGGAATATCACTAAGGATTTACAATTAATGGAGTTACAACACAAATCGGTGCATGACACCACGTGGCACAGTAATCCCACCAGTGGCGGCTGCCTTGGAATGAGGGTGGTGGTGCGGGGGAAATGGATTAAAAAATAAATAAATGAACTTACCTTTCCTTTCTGGCAGCTGCCGCCTCACGCCTCTACTCTGTCCTCTTGGTCTGCACAGGCAGCATAGGAAGGTGACTCTCCCAGGCAATCATGACACTGCATGAGCAGCATTGTGATTGGTCTGAGTGGCCTGTTTGGCTGCTCAGGCAGTGCCTGAGAGCTTCGGCAAGTTCTCCATTGAGCTGTGCAACACAGCCAGGTGGAAAACATGGTAAGTGTGCATGAATGTTTGTCGGCCCCAGAAGGCCGGCCAAACATCCATGTATACTCAGGGAGTGCAAACCACTCCTCACTGTGCTCAGCCCTGCCCGACCTGGCTCCAGTCCCTCACAGAAAAATAAAATGATAATAACGTCTTGTTGTTATCATTTACTTTTTCTTTTTGTACTGATCAAATAGCAGCAGGGCGATGCTCCTCCACCTTAGCAGAGGAGCCGCCACTTAATCCCACTGAAAAATGACACAAACAAAGAAAAGTAGACTCACAGGGCACAAAAGTGTAAAACAATGCTTAGCAATGTTATGTATATGAACTTGAAAGAGCGCCATGTTATTCTGAAAATTGTTGGGGTGCATCATAATCATTGATAGTCAGCACCCGCATATTTAGAGGACCCTATTAATGTGCGATCATTAGAGGAATAGTGTTGAAATTGCGTACGTTAGCATGTTTAGAAATATAATTATCTAGCTTATGTAGATCAAATAGAGTTTAATCGGAAATGTGCTTTAGACAATGCAAGATGTATTAGTTCATGTGTAAAGTGATGCATTAGGATTAAACGTGCACCATATTAAAGTTGCACATGTAGGTTTGCATATCCATGTAATGAAAATAATGCCTTAGATGATTGCAGATGTAATGCTTATAACATGACGTTAGAAAATGTGTTTAAATGTAGGAAGGCCTGATTGCATATAAGTACAAGAAGAGGCCTATTTGTGATTTCTTATGTTAGCCAAAAGATGTAGGCCCGAAATGTATTTTCCTTGGAAGGCTCTTTTTCTTTCGCTAAAAGTAGACAGTGAAACTTGTGTGCGTGCAAGGTCAAGTTGTTTACAAGTTTTCAGTTGCAGGTGCAAGGACACATGTCTCGTTAGGCAGAATAATCCTTTTGTTTTAGGAGTAAAGATGGTAGGAACAGGCGCCACGGGAGTCAACAGGAATGTAGATAGTATGTTTTAGGCGATGATGGTGTCTGGAACTCAAGGTCGACTCAGCGGTTCTTGGATGAAGTCAGAGTTTCTATGGAAAAATCCAGAAGGAGGACCTGCCTGAAGGGGTGTGCGAAGGGCGTGTTCACTGTTTTTGGGATTTTGTATCAGGGACAGTACCCGAGGGTGGAGCAGAAGAGAGCTAGGAGGGAAGCGAGAAGGAGCATCTTAGAACGAGCTCTGTAGCTTTGGCTACTTACCTTTGCAAAGTGAGAGTACTTCTGAGGAAGTCTTCACTGCTGACACCTTTTCTTTTTGCCTGGGAATGCAGCTAAGTAGGGATGCCACTCTAGTGTTAGTGTAGGGGCAGATTAATAATCTTTCTTTCTTTTAGGTCAATGCAGTCCTCCCTTCAAGTAGGGAATGTCATTGTCTGCCTCATGCTTTTGGAGATCACCCTGATCATTATATTGAGTCGTCTGAGACTCCTGCGTAGGATCATGTTTGTATTAGTGCCTGTTTATTTTCTTAACCTCTTGCTGAGGTGTTTGTATATCCAATTATTTTTGGCTTTGTAATAAATCTTCAAACTTTATTTCATAGTCAGTGTTCCTTTACATTGGATTGAATTGGTCTTCTGCAAGGTTACAAAAGAATTGGGTTTTCCTCCCCTTTACACTTCTTAGCAAACAACAACGATTCAGTCGATCAAGGATTCTAAAAATTGGCAAAATAGAGATAAAATCTAGAGAAGAATCCGGCGTCATCAAACTCTAACATACAAATAAGAGGACAGAGTCTTCTTTTCTGATGTGATACTAATGTTTTCTGTATTAGCTGTACTTTTTTCGTGAAACCCCAATAAAATGTGCTTTAAATAATTACAGCTACCACAGTTTAGCAGTAAAGGAAACTGCACATACAGGTTTAAATGTCACTTTTGATTACACCATTGTAAACCGTCCTTTCATTGAGAAAGTATCATATTTTGAGATATTGCACTTATTTAATAGTGATCATGGACACACTTTATGAAAATGTGTATGCTTGTATTTCATAATTGTGCTTTTCTAAATGAATGTGTGTATATGTATACACACACACACGAACACACACACATATATATATATATTAACTGAATTTTAAGACATTAAACATTTTCATAGTATTTTCTTTAGTTATTCTTTATTTTTAATTTCCTGATGTACCATAATTGAACAGCAATACTGCCTAAAGCCAACATGTGTTACATGCTCAAACACGCTTGTTCAGGGCTGTCACAAATGAAAAAAGATATACACCAGTTTCTTATTTAAATCAAAGGTGAAAATTAGACAAACTTCCAAACAACACATATCATAACATATCCTGATAGAACATGTATTTCACAATAAATTAAATGAACAATTTATTCTCCAAAAAAATTCTAGTATCATTTTGCTCTTTAAACAATTCTAAACCTTTTTTCAGTTTTTTTCAAATTTCATATATTCATTATGTTTTTACATTCACATTTTAATACCTAGGCATAATTTTTCTCTTGTACCCTTGAAAGACACAGGTTCATTTCTACCATATTAATTTTAGAAGATAGAGCAGTATTGGCCATTGGTTTCACCTAGAACAACGTGTCAGAAAAACATTTACCTTAAAATGTCAGTTTGTTTCGTGTTTGAGGTGACTAGATTCTATGTATATAATATCCTCCAAATATGACAGCACACTTCAGCGATTAGAAGCAAAAAGGGAGTAAACGGATGTTTAGAGCATGAGCAATAGCTCCTACTCATACCCAATTTTTATTGTAATTTCTTAAATTATTGATTTGCTTGCAAACTTACTTTTACTGGATGGTAGTTATTGAGTATTTCCCAATAGTACTTTTGCAGATCCGTTATGCTCTTCTCCTCTGGTTATATTCCAAATGGAAGCATCTGTGATTTCCTCAATATCTATTCCCTTTTATTCAGCTCTTATTATCTTTCCCCTTGATAAGGGTTACTATAAAGATAATGATTATGTGTTACTTTTGCTTCTGCTCATGTTACCTATTTCCTTAATATAGCAATCAATATCATCCTACTTCACCATTTATTCAAGAATTATCCTTTTTAATATGTAAGCTATTTGTTCAGTACTCATCCATCTATGGTATCTCTCTCACAGGAGTAAGAGTGCGGTGTAGAGACCGGCCATAAAAAAAGTTTTGTGCTTGCTTCTTTGTAATTGAATTTGTTAACCTCAGAGCGACTCTGTAATGTACTAAATTACAACAAACTCACTCCATTCTTTTACACCTCAGATCAGTACAGACCCGCATAATTTTTACTCTGATTATCCCCCTCTTTGCTAAGTTGTAATTTTTAGAACACATTGCCAGCAGCAGCTTACTAATCGATCTGTTCACTCTCCCTACAAGTAAAATGAACACATTATATTATCTCAGTGACTCACATTCTCTCACTCTAGGGAATTTCTCACACGTCTCTTTGTTCATCCGGTCAGGATGCTTTGAACGGGAAGGGAGGCTAGGCCTTCTATTTATACTCCACCCTTCAGTTAATAGGAATCACCTGTGTTTTCCGAGTGTTAGTACTAATTCTTTAAACCTACACAATTTTTCCTTGTGATTCTTTATAATGGAGAAGTAGAACTTATCTTAAAATTCCACGAGTTGATTTCATAATGTGGCCTGATGGAAAACCCAACTTACTATTTATTTGTGTATTTCTTATGATAACTTTAAAAAACATTTTTGCATCACAGTTCACAATTGCTAGAGGCAAGATGGCGTCTGAGTGAGAGGTCGCTGCAGTAGCCTCGCCTGTCAGTCCTACCCTGTGTTGTGCGAGAGCAGTGGTTGCATTGCCGGTATTGCTGGGATCAAACCTGGATGTAAGAACTTTGGCTCAGTCTTGAAAACAATAGGACTGCGCAACCCAGCGCTGTTTTGCTTATCATTCAACCATTCAACCAGTCAACTATTCAACCATGGGCTTACCTGATATCTTCTCTTTGCTGTTTTTGCTGTCTGTGGAGGTTTCCGATGTCTACATGTCTACATGCAGCGGATCCCGAGTCTAGGACAGCGACGTTATTGTGTCACTGTGGCTGATTGAACATTTGCTTGAACTTCTGCTTTTATCGACCCCTGTGCTCCTGTGCATAGTGTCAAGGGGTACAGCGCATTACAGTCAGTGTGTGGCGTGCCTGTCAGCCTGTCGAAGTCTGCGAACATGCACCACATGCCACGAACTCTGAGAGTAACATTTGAACATTGAACTTGAATATTGAAGACGGGGCCAAGACGGAAAACTAACTAACTAACTGAAGCTGGCAGAGGCGGGCGTATGTTTTTTTTTTTTTTTCTTCTGATCTCATCTGATCTCATCGACTTTGTCTTGATCCTTAACAACGCTACTGACTGCTGTCCTCGACTATGCTATACTTTATATACTCTGCATTACCACCATAAAAAAAACATAGGCATAGAGCGGCTTTAATTCATCTCCTCTGAAAATCATCCCAAAAGCCGACATTAAACTGGTTGACATTCCTTGCCGTATTACCATCAGCACATGTCTGCCCGCCCTGCCTTGTCTTTCTGCCTGCTCACCGATTCCCGTGCCAACAAGAGAGTTAACAAGAGAGTTAAGCTGTGCCGTGTTGAACTGGGGGGGAAAACCCAAAAAAAAACGACCCAAGGAAGCAGACAAGTTTATGTCGAGTCTTTAACGCTTGCGGTGGAGGACTTTAAAGTGAAATACATCGTACGGGAGGAGGGGGTGATTTACCACTGCTCTGCCTCTACCTTCAGTGCACGATTTACAGCTTCTAGTGCCCCGCACCGACCCTAATCCTTGATTTTCAATCCTCTAGGCCCCCCAGTGGATTGGGCACACCGTACACCGCTCATCACTCGTTGCTGCCACTCACCGCTCAACGTCTGCCTGTCCGCCCGTCAGCACGTCATCTGCTGACACAACGTAGGCACATAATTATCACGCATTGGGAGTGAGCGCGCTCTCTGATTGGGTAACAGTAACTGCTGCAGAAACTACGAAACCAATTGCTGGTGACGAATGCTATACATGAGAGCTGTCTGGCAGAGGCAGATGCAGAGTCTGAGGCAGAGTCTGAGGCAGAAACTAAGATATAGCAAAGGAGACTGCATGAGACGGTGCTGTGTAACTCAGGGGAAAGAACTAATAATAAACCCGAAGCAGCAGCAGAAGAAGAAGAAGAAAACAAACTCTGAACCTAAAAGTAAAGAGCTCAGAAAAAATAAGGCGCACAAAGAGTGCATGGTGCAAAGCAACCTTTAGAGGGGGTCTGAAACTCACATATCCCTGATCTTCTGCACTATCTATGAGGTTAAGAAATCTAAAATAAAGTCAGACCGGACTCTTTATCGCCTACAAGACATTCGGGAAGTAAAGGGTGCCAGGGCAGCCGCGGCTGGCGATATTGAATCAACCTCAAGTACAGTAGCAGCTTCAATAGGGGTTGTAGAAAAAGTGGCTTTAGAAAATACGACAGCGAAAAAAAAGACCCAAACTGAGATTCGAGCCATATTCAGATTTAGCGTCAACGCTTGGTGATTCAGCTGGGTGCACTGAACGCACAAATACTCTAGTACATTCCCAAATCCAGAGCATGGCCTGTAGTGACGGGAGCTATGGAAATCCTGGAATAGAAGGGCAAATGGGGTTGACGATGGTTGAATCCCCCGGAACACGCCCCCTTGGAATGGAGAAAGATAATGTAGACGGCATTGTAGGTACATCAGTGTCCAGCACCCTAAGGCTCGATCATCCAGAAAATGGGGAAACCTAAAAAATCAAAGCCCTAAGCTCTCATGGAGGATATATGACGTTACAACGCGGACTTTTACCACGCAGACCATTACCACGCATTTTTTACAACGCAGGACCCTTTACCACGCATACCATTACAACGCTGGTATTTACAACGCAGGTACTATTACAACGCATACCATTACAACGTAAGTATAGGTAAGTAAATAATATGGTAAAATAATTATTAATAATATTTTTTTAAATTAATAAATTATTATTTTAATATTTAATATTTTAATTATTTATGTTAATATTTAATTATTAATTTATAAATATATATGTTAAAATACCCCTGTACCCCAAAACCCAAACCCAGCCCTAAAACCTAAAAATACCCAAGAACCCCAAAACCCAAACCCAGCCCTGAACCCTAAAAATACCCCTGTACACCAAAAACTGAAAACTGACCCTGAACCCTAAAAATACCCCTGTACCCAAAAACTGAAAACTGACCCTGAACCCTAAAAATACCCCTGTACCCAAAAACTGAAAACTGACCCTGAACCCTAAAAATACCCCTGTACCCAAAAACTGAAAACTGACCCTGAACCCTAAAAATACCCCTGTACCCAAAAACTGAAAACTGACCCTGAACCCTAAAAATACCCCTTTACCCAAAAACTGAAAACTGACCCTGAACCCTAAAAATACCCCTTTACCCAAAAACTGAAAACTGACCCTAAATCCTAAAAATACCCCTTTACCCAAAAACTGAAAACTGACCCTGAACCCTAAAAATACCCCTTTACCCAAAAACTGAAAACTGACCCTGAACCCTAAAAATACCCCTTTACCCAAAAACTGAAAACTGACCCTAAACCCTAAAAATACCCCTTTACCCAAAAACTGAAAACTGACCCTGAACCCTAAAAATACCCCTTTACCCAAAAACTGAAAACTGACCCTGAACCCTAAAAATACCCATTTACCCAAAACCCAAACCTAAAATATTTTAAATAAAATTATATACTTACCAATACTTACGTTGTAATGGTATGCGTTGTAAAAGTACCTGCGTTGTAAATACCAGCGTTGTAATGGTATGCGTGGTAAAGGGTCCTGCGTTGTAAAAGTTGCGTGGTAATGGTAGGTCGTGGTAAAAGTTGCGTGGTAAAGGTTGTATACCTCTCATGGCACCATTGCCAACCATGGAAACTCCCATACCCAGAACGTACCTGTTTCTCCAAGAAAAAAAAACAGGAATAGATACATGGGGCAAGGACCGAAAACTAGAGGTGCCAAAGCTAAGGAAAACAACGCCGAGTCCAACACTGAAAGAAACTCAGGGCAGGAAACGCTTGAAGGCCCAGAGCGAGTTAAGAAAAACTTACAAAAGGAAAAGGATAAAGCCAGAACTAAACAGAAAGAAAACACAGATGATAAGAGTAGAGAACCGGCAGACACCACAGAAATAGCCTTACGGGCCAAAAAAGCGCAACGGTTACAGGCCATAACAAATCTGAAAGCTTCAGCAAAAGCCACAGGCATAACATCAATGTCATCAATTTCTCAGCCTAGTATATCTGAAATCTTCAGCCCATTGCCAAAAGAAATTCAAAACAAATCAACAACTAATGTAAACTCCAATTGTAAGACAAATGATAAATACAACATGAGTGATTTAAAAAAAATACCCGCTGAGGTCAAATCATCATTATCAGGGGTAGTGGATAACATAGAGCCTACCGGAACATCAGAAATACAAAATTATGCATTATTGCCAGAGAACCACCAGTCACCGCTAAATACTTTAGCTACTGAGAAGGAATCGGACTCAGATGTAAAGCAGTTAGAGATGGACATTTTTAAGGATAATATAGATCATATAGAAGCTTGCTTGACACCTATAGTTGACCCAACTTACACAATAAAAAGTTTTGAGACACTTCTGAGAAATGTTGCCTTACGTCTTGTTAAGACAGGGGGTAGTAACCGACACCAAGGCCCTAAATGGTTTGATGCCGAGTGTTCCTCTGCCCAAACTTACTTAACAAAGGCTCTTCATCAAGACCCACGTGACAAGGATATGGTTAGACTGGCCAGAAAGAAATACACTGATGCCATTAAAAAAAGGAAAAAAGATTTAAGGACAATGGCATGGGATGACCTAGATAAAGCTGCAGCATTAAAAGATAACAGGCTATTCTGGGAAATAATTAATAGACCTTTTTTAAAAACAGGGGAAGACAACACAATTAGGACACACATTCCTGAAAACTCCTGGGTAGAGCATTACAATAAAATATTTAATCCCAAAGAAATAGCTCAAATTGTTACCTTAGGAGATGGTGATTATGATGACCCCAATACTGAATCAGCAAAAACACTTAGTGATTCATTAACAATTATAGAACTGGAGTCAGCTCTCACTAAGGGGGCGGCGCTAAAAGCCCCAGGGCCGGATGCTATCCCTTTAGATTTGTTTAAACATAATCCTAAGGTTTGGTGTCCATTGCTTTTGAATGTCTTTAAGGCGGTAGTGTTAGGGCGGGTACCGTCTTCATGGACTGAGGCTGTTGTGGTGCCTATTTTTAAAAAGGGAGATAAGTTGAATCCAGGATGTTATAGGCCAATATCTCTAATAGATGCCTCTTGTAAATTAATGGGTAGAGTGATATTGGCACGTTTGGAAACGTGGGCAGAATCATCGGGGATTATTGTAGAGTCGCAGTATGGGTTTAGAAGAGGGAAGGGTACTACTGAGCAGTGCCTGAATTTAGCACTGATTATGGGCAAGTACATGGGTGCCAAGAGAAGTCCTATTTGTTTGGCATTCATGGACTTGTCCAGTGCTTTCGACACTGTATGCAGGGAGAAATTGTGGGTTATGATGGAGGTTATGGGCTTTGAGGAGCCTTTGGTAACTCTGCTCCGTAGGTTGCATGCTGCTACAACAGTTAGGGTTAGATATGGTCCTGGAGGTGAAAAAACCAGGCATATTTTTTCCACTGAAGGAGTCCGTCAGGGATGTATACTAGCTCCCTTTTTATTTTTGGTTTATACGAACGGCTTAGAAAGCTTTTTGATTGAAACTGGTGCCGATTTTCCTAAGATTAATGGTAAAAAGATCCCAATGTTGTCATATGCTGATGATACTGTGCTAATGACCCTTACCCCCAATAGCATGCAGACCTGTCTGAATGCCTTTGATTCATTTATGGGAAAATTAGATCTTGGGGTCAACTTTAGCAAATCCTTTGCCATGATGTGTGGTCAAAAGAAGAATGCTAAAATCCGCAACTTCAAGGTGAGGGAGTTTAGCATAGAGAAAGTTGATAACTTCAATTATCTGGGCAACCTTTTTAATAAAAAAATTGAATTGGGAACCGTTGTTGTTAAACCGAGTACAAAAGGTTTCACAGCTAAATGAGGCTCTCTTTCGTTTTGCCAGTAAACTAGGACAACGACGCATTGCTGAAATGATATCTTTGTACCAAGCTAAATGTGTTTCCGTTATAACATATGGTGCTGGTGTCTGGGGGTCACAGAACTGCGACAAAATACAGATTGCGGAGAACAAGTTTCTAAAACGCCTATTATGCGTTCCCTCGGGTACGTCAAACTCTTTTTGTCATAGTGAGGTTGGAATTGAGTTTGTTTGTGATACTATTCATATTGCACCCTTAGTACTATGGTCTAAAGTTTGGCAATCTGATGATCTGAAACTGACGAGAGATATTCTCACAGATTGTCTCAAACTTGAGCACCTCGGGGAAATCCCTTGGCTCCGATATGTCAGAGATACCTTTGATAAGATCGGGTTAGACATTATGTTTAAAAACCCTGATACTTTGAAAAAGGACTCTAAGGCTATCATTAAAAAAGCATATAGCCAAAAATTGGGATCCTTGAGTGGTAATGAACAGGTACTACGTGTACAGGGAAAATTAGTGCGCCCATTTTATCTAACATATATCTTGAAAATGCAAGGACGTTTCTATCTAACTAGGTTTCGTCTTGGAACCTTACACTTCCTTTTTGCTTTCCCAAAGCAGGGGGGTTGGAAGGTGACATTACCCTGTTGTCCCTGTAATAATAAAGTGTCACAAAATACCCTACATCTTATTTTATTCTGTACTTTGTACAAAGATCCAAGAAATTCCTTCATCAGACCACTATTATTATCCCTTGGAACGCCATATTACAAAGAAGGTTATGAATATCTGTTATCACTGTCAACGGACAAGATTTGTAATGCTGTATTAAGTTTTATTCGATCGGCTCTTGCAATCAGAAACCGTTATTGATTTATCTTGTGTAAATCAGAATTGTGTAATAATGTATTATGAGGTTTCCTTTTTTTCTTCTTCTTCTTTTCTTCCTCAGAGAAATCGTTACTGATTTTATTTTTATTTAGTTTTTTATAGAAATGTGCAATAATGCATTATGATGTTGCCTTTTCTCGGATTATTTGGAAATGTATTGTGATTATTGTTGGTATATTTTTAAATAATTGTATACTTTTATGATTTCCTCTGAGAAACCGAAATAAAGTTATTTGAACGAACGAACGAACGACTCAGATATCTACAAGACTGGGATGTCCGTTTCTAGTGAATCAAGTGATCTGACAGAGAGCTCGGAGAGCAATGTAGATTTACCTGACGAAGAAACGCATGATGGGCAAGGTTCCTACGACTCGCGTATATCTGACAAAACCGGACATAGCGTAAAATTAAAGAAACACCTGGCAAAAAGGAGGATAAAACGCCAAGGAAGTTATACAGCCGAAGAGACCACCGATCCAGGCATTAACACCGATCCCGCTAAAAAAACAATAACAAAACAGTCACGGAAAAGCCCATCCGAGAGAAATACGGGCAAATCAATTGAAGAACATCACAACATGCAGGAAAGGGAGGGAAGAACTTGGAAGCCGAAGGGAAGTCCACGTATTTTACCTCAACCATCATTGAGCGAAGTCTTAAGCTCTATCAAAAATGTCCACGCTGATGTGAAAAAAGACAGTCAGAGAAACCATGCGGCCATAGAAAAATTACAAGGCGCAATTAAGAAAGTTGGCAACACTTGTTTAGAAATCTCTGAAAGAATGGCTTCGGTAGAAACCCGTACCGAATATTTGGAAACAGATGTTACTGAACTTCTCAAGAAAGAAAAAGAACACAATGGAATCATAAGGGATCTTATGCTAAAAGTGGAGGACACGGAAAATAGATCCAGAAGGAACAATCTGAGATTTTTGGGAATTCCGGAAGGTTTTGAGGGAAATGACGCAAGAGGATCTATGATTGGCCTCCTAAAAACTGCATTCCCTGAACTTGAGGCTTGGGATATGGACAAGGAGGTACAACGGGCCCACCGATTTCCCTTGATGCTACCCAAATATCCTCAGAAGACACCACAAGAAGCCATTTAAGATATCGCAAGACCAACTAGTCAGCGGGAACACAAAGGATTTAAATTTTTTGTAAGACCGGATTTTGCACATCCGACGGTTGAAAGAAGATGGAGGATGCGTCAACTGTTTAAGCCATTTGAAAAACTTGGAGCTACTGTCTATCTCCAGAACCCCGCGAGACTGAAAATCATATATAAAGGAAAAACGCGAAGTTTCACTAGCGAGGTTCAAGCCCAAGATTACTTGAGAGAAATAACAGAAGTTGGGGCAAGGAAGCCTGGAAAAACTAGCCCAAGTACAATTATAGACTGATAGCGCATAATGAGTATTGTGAATCCTGTGACTTTACCATAAGTACATCTGGGGGAGAAACAGCGCAGGGGGTTGATAAATGTAATAATTGTTGAATTTGTTAATTACACAACCACTTAAAGCTTAACTATCATATTTTTAGAAACACAGGGTTAGGACGGGGAAAGGGTGCTAACGTGGGCGGATCACATGGACACCCACACCCGGGTACCAACGCACCTGGGGTGCCTCATTGGATGGAAAGGGGGTGGGGGGCCTTGGGTGGGTAGGGGGGGGCTGAGCGAGCAGGGACAACTCGGTAGGGGGGGCAGAACAGGATGGGGGAAAGGAAGGGAGGAAGGAGAACAAAGGTAAAAAAAAACAAAAAAAAAACACTTACCCGTATGATACACATGGAGTATATTAACCTTAGCAATATAGAAAGAACTAACAAAGCAGGGGGTTTATTTATCAGAGTCTATAAGAAAAACTCTAATGGCTAGGATCAGCATATTGTCAATGAACATATGCGGCCTCAATGATATTAAAAAAAGACAAAAAACCGCAGAAGGTCTAAGAACTTCAGGGCCGAATATCGTATGTCTCCAAGAGACACATATTGAAGGGTCGCAACAATATCTACTAAAATCTTTAGGATACCGACTTATTGCAGCTACATCACAGGGGACACGTACCAGGGGGGTCGCAATTTTAGCAAAGGGTGGGGGGCTACAATTTCCCCGATCAAAAGCGGACACTTTAGGTAGATTTGCAATCACAGAATGCCATTTCAATAACGGGGCAAGCAAATTCACGATATGTACAATATATGCGGATATTATTGACGATCCGGAGGTACTGATTAAGGTGTCTAACAAGCTATTTCACTGGCCCCTTCCTTTGATTCTCTGTGGAGATTTTAATATTCATCTACCCAGTAATTGGTCCACAGATCCTGGGTTTATTTATCAAGGCAGGAAACCAAAGTTTTTTTTTGCTCTTAAAGATCTATGTTTACAACACGGCCTTCTAGATGGCTGGGCCATGGATCATCCGGGCGACCCTGGTTATACCTATTATTCATTTCCACACTCAAACATGTAAGACTAGGCTACCTGCTTCTTTCGAATAGCTTGCGCTCTACATGTCTAATCAATAAACTGCCTAGAATTTTGTCAGACCACAACCCGCTTAAGCTTAACCTAATGAAGGGTCCTGAAAAATCTAACAAAAATATATGGACTTTCGAAAGAGCTTTACTATATAATAAAGCATATAATTTACATATGAGAACCTGGATCCCCGCTTTCATATCAGATAATATCGGGTCTACCCCTATCGACATTGTCTGGGACACTCTGAAGGCCGGGGTTCGGGGCGAAACGATTAAATTCTCTTTTCATCACAATAAAACCGAAAAAATAAAAATAATCTCACTAGAAGAAGATCTATGTAAAGCAGAAGAAGGACTTATTAAAACGATACAGGAAGGTAATCCAATTGCTAATGCGGAGCGCAAAGTGGCTATTGTTAAGAATAAAATCTTGTCAATTTTAACTGATAGAGCAGCTATTAAAGCTAATATCAACAAGGGTAAAATTTACGAGCTTGGGGAAAAAATAGGCCACCAACTAGCTGTCAGAACCCGCGAAGAGACATCTTTTGCTCTAATTAAAGAAATTAGGGACCCGGATTTAGGCCTAAGATCAGATCCATCTGAAATAAAAACATCTTTTCAAAAGTTCTATAAGAACCTCTATCACGACGATAATACCGCATGTGGTGATCCCAATATGTACTTGGAATCATTTACCCCGCGACACCTGGAAACTTCTGATCAGGAGATTTTAGACGGTTCAATCACCTATGACGAAATACTCTTAGCAATTAAGGGCCTGGCTACCGGAAAGGCAGCAGGCATGGACGGAATTCCAACCGATTTTTATCTTACATTTGCCCCTCAACTTGAGAATATTATAACTCCCCTCTTCCAAAATATCTTCTCTGGGGGGAACCCTCCCAGGTCGTGGTCCATTACCAAGATTATAGTATTTCCTAAAAAAAACAAAGATGTGAAAGAATTGGGCTCATATCGACCAATCACACTGATTAACGGGGACTCTAAAATTTACTCAAAAATACTGGCAGATCGATTGGCACCCGTAATTCACAATATCGTATCAGAAAGACAACATGGCTTTGTTCCAGGAAGGTCCACGACCGATCATATTCAAAGGGTTATTTCCCTTTTTGATTATACGGGGGTGACAGGAGACCCTATGGCCCTCATACTGCTCGACGCGGAGAAAGCGTTTGATAGGGTCTCCTGGAAATTCCTTTGGGCGGCCCTATCAAACTGTGGGATTGGCGGACACTATTTAACAGCAGTCCAACAGCTCTATGTAAACCCCAGGGCGCACGTTTTAATCAATGGGGCTTTATCTGAAAGTTTCGCCATTACGCGGGGTACAAGACAGGGCTGCCCTTGCTCGCCCCTCCTCTTTGCTATCTATATTGATGTGTTTATTAACAATTCGGAAAATAACAACTCAATTCCCTCAATTCAAGTCCGTAACGTAGAAACTAAATGCCTAGCATATGCTGACGATATAGCTATTATCACAGGTGACCCCAATAATGCCATTAAGTGGATAGAACAAGAAGCCCATGCTTTTGGTAAAGTTTTGGGCTATAAACTTAACAGTAGTAAAACCCAGATCATTATAAATAACAAAATTACGATGCAAGACCCAAGAATAATTAATAAAGCAATCTACCCAGGCGTGAGTATTGATGCTAATATCACAAACATAGTTGACGATAATCTTAACCCTCTCATAAGTCGCACCAAGAAAGAACTACTGCGCCTTCATAATCTACAGCTTACTATTGGGGGGAGAGTTAATGTCGTCAAAATGCTATTCTTCCCGAAGTTCCTCTAATATTTTCGTTCAATGAACCTTGAATTCTCCGAAACAGTTTTTAAAAATATAATTTGTTTTCACGATTTATATGGGGATATCACAATCCACGAAGAGCACTCAGGTGGCTTACTTTACCTAGAGATCGGGGGGGATTGACATTACCAAACTTTAAACTGTATTATTGGGCAACAGTGTTGGGATACAGCGCATATCTTCTAAAAGGAGACATAGACGTCCATAATATTCCCACCCCACAAGAACTTTTTCTGGGAGACGGCTGTACAGGTTGTTTATGGCATCATTTAAACGATGATTACTTTAAAAAGGTGAAATTCAAGACTATCTCTAGCACCATTAAAGTATGGCGGAATGTCAAAAAATTAGTTGGGTTAGGCCGGTATTCTTTTTATACACCTATAACACAGAATTTGGATCTCCCGGAAATATTTCAAGATTTAGTTTTGAATAGATGGGCCGTACTGGGGATAAAACAACTCGGGTGCTTTTTCTCTGTGAATGGTATAAAGTCGTTTACTATCTAATAGAGATTTCTTTAAATACCTCCAAGTGCGGGATTTTATTTTAAAGAAAGGGGGAGGTCGCATTAAATTCTAACCATGGCAAACTATGGACAAATTACTTTCTGTAAAAACCCCTAAAATTGGAGATTTATGAAGGGCTTAATTTACTAATGCCAGACGATTTGGAGAAACATATGGTGGCATGGCAGAGTAGACTTGGCATCTCTCCTCAAACCTCCCTGGAAGCCTTAGAGATGTCAATATCAACCCTAATGTCCATGAAACTCCAAGCACAATTTTATAAAACATTTTTTTCACTTTATTATACCCCAGAAAAATTAGCAAAATGGGGGAACGGATCTAGGACACACTGTCCGAGGTGCTCCCTTCCATCAGCAGATTCAACTCACATGTTTGCTACTTGTCCTTTATTAGGGAATATCATATCGACAATCTCTGACTTTCTTTCCATCCTCGCACATTGCCGTATTAACATTTCAACAGAAGAAATTCTATTAGGTACATCCATCATACCCCGACCCCATTCAATGCACGGGCTTATCTTCATAGCTATGGCTGTTTTCAGACTGTGCATTGCGTCAGCCTGGATAGATCCATTAGCACCATCGTTTGTAGAATGGAGAACCAGGCTGTTTGCAACTTGCAATATAGAAGTAGCGATTTATAGAAACAAAGGGAGGGGAAAGCGGAATAATGGCATGATGATATGGGCACCTTTGTTAGATTGGATGCATGAGGAGTGAAATGCTCGAATCGTGTAGGTCTTATATCTAATGTCTCTCTCTCTATTTGCTTATGCTTTGTTCTTAGTTTGCTAGCTTTATGTTCACTGAACAAATGTATATACTTTTCTCCATATTTGTTAAAATCAACAATAAGTTAGATTGTGCTAACTGTTCTGCAGGGGTGGGGGGAGGGGAGGGGTAATGATGTTATATAAAACTTAAATGCAAATAAAAATTGTTAAAAAAAACAAACAGTTCCCAATTGCTGAATGTAGGGTAAGACAGAGATGTCAAATTAGAAAATTTCATTTCTAAATTCGTGACTCGGTGAAAGAAAGTGAGGCTATTCATTTTTTAAATGATTACAAAACCTATGTGAATTAGATGTAAATACCGGGGACTCAAGCCCTATACCTCCCTGTATTTGTATCACTATTGTGTCCAACTACCTTTCTGCTACATGAGTTATTGTTAGTATGGTGTATCTTTACTGCATTACATAGTTCAGCTAACTGGTGTCCAGATCCTGGTTGATCTCTACCGTTAGTTAGTTTACCATCTTTTATTATCCTATGAAATAGTTGCTGATTACATTAATATATGTAATTCCCTATCCCTATTTAAATCACATTGGAAAGTTTTCAACCTGTTTATCCAGAACATTTTTCTACTTCTTATTTTTTCTCTAAGTCCCCCTCTTCTATCTGCTCAATTCCAATAAAGCGTATTCTGCCTAATTCTGTTTGTTTATGTTCATCACATAAGTGTACTATCATAGGATATTTTACATCACAATTGTTAATTGCCCTTAGATGTTACATCCATCTAATTTTCAGTTCTCATATTGTTGATCCTATATACTCTTTTTCACAAATACACAACATTGAGTATACACAGCACTTGTGTTGCAATTAAGAAATTAGACAATCTCGTAATTCCTACCACCCCTACCATCAGAGAAGGATTTTGTTCGGTCTTCCACATACTTGCAACAGATGAAGTTGTTACAACAGTAAGAGCCCTTTAGGAAGTGAAATAGATCCAATACCTTTGTTCCTTGTGTTGGGTAATTCATAATGCACAGTGTCACTTGGACTGAATAGAGTTCTTAATGTGGGTGCTTTTTTATATACCACCATCAATTTAGATGGTAAGATCTTCTTGATGTCAGTAAATCGAGTGAGAACATTCCAATGTCTTAGTAAAGTATTATATAACCTCTGCTGCCTTCACTATATGTTGTAATGTATCTTACACGGTCATTCTCTTCAGTTCTACTCCTTACTTTTCCCTTCAGTAGTTCCTCTCTTGTAACTTCTCTGCTGTATTTTTAGCCTTATGTATAACATCCATATAGTAGCCTCTTCTTCTAAATCTCTGTGAGATGTCCTCAGCTATTTTACCATATTCACAGGCATCACTAAAGTTACATTTGGCACGGACGAATTCCCCACAGGGAATATTTTCTATCTGTTTTCTCAAATGTCCAAAATCTGCATGTAAAATAGAATTTAGTGCTGTGGATTTTCTAAATAATATTGATTCTAGTTTGCCATCTCTTACATACATTTCTAAACCCCCAAAAACAGATACTTTGTTTACTATATTTAAGTGTCAGTGTGATGTTGTACAGATTATTATTTAAATAAGTATGGAATGATTTGAGAACCTCTTTACTCCACTCCCAAATTACAAAGATATAGTCAATGTATCGTCGCCAATAAATCAGTTTTTCTTCTAATAGGTCCTTTGCTTTTGGTGCATGCTTTTGGTGCATGCTCCCTCTCATACAATCCCACAAACAGGCTTGCGTAAGAGGGAGCAAACCTCAATCCCATCGCTGTACCTCTTATCTGATGGTAAAGATCATTTCTATATAGAAAGAAATTGTTGTTAATAACCAGTTCTACCATATCTATGATCATATCTGAGTGTTTTAATTAGCTTGACGATTTTGCTTACAGGAAGTTTTGACTGCTTCCATCCTTTGGCATGTTTTATACTAGTATACTGACTATTTACATCCATAGTAACCATGTACATATCTTCATCCTAGTCTATATCCCTTATTTGTTTCAAAAAGTCTTTGGTGTCTTTTATACAGGGAAGAAATGTCCTCCCAAAAGATGCCAAATGCACACATATATATATATCTACATATATATATATATATATATATATATATATATATATATATATATATATATATATATATATATATATATATATATATATATTTATATATGGTTGCAGCAAATGTCCCAATATGAGAGGAGCAAACAAAAGCTGGTGCTGGCGGCGAGGTTCGGGACACCCTCGCAAAACAATGGTTACAGCAAAGATTCTTCAAAAGAAGACGCCGCACACTACCTCGATTATGTGACTTATTCGTTTATTTCTTGTAGGTTCCCCACCTACGCGTTTCAGACAGGTAAACTGTCCTTGATCACGGTTACAAAAACCGTTTTTGTAACCGTGATCAAGGACAGTTTACCTGTCTGAAACGCGTAGGTGGGGAACCTACAAGAAATAAACGAATAAGTCACATAATCGAGGTAGTGTGCGGCGTCTTCTTTTGAAGAATCTTTGCTGTAACCATATATATATATATATATATATATATATATATATATATATATATATATATAAATATATTCAGAAAAACCTCCTCCGTTTTACTGGGGGTCACCGACTCTGCAGGGCGGGCTCTCGATTGCAGGAGCGGAGAATCCTGCATGCATAAGATTCCAAAGAAACAGAGCCCCACTCCGACTTCCGTACAAAACAAAAGACTTTATTCGTTGGAGGCAGCATTTAAATAACTCATAGTCCTGACCGGTTTCGGCGTCACCACGCCTTGCTCACAGGTGAGTTACATTTCCATCCATGTGGTCACGAGGCCTTGAAGCTCAACTACAGGCCCCAGCATGCAACATGGTTGTTTCCTTTTCAAGGGGCATTGCACAGTGTTCATTTTTTGCCCAAGAGGCACAGGGTCAGACTGATTTGCATATAGCCATGTCTAAACTGGGGTGGCCGAGTGAGCTAAAGAATGGTGATGGATTAAACCCAGATCAGTTGACTGGGGGTGAGTGTTTGATTTGCTCAAACGCTCCGTCCATCATCCCCTTTTGTATCGCTTTGTTCGCCCTAAGTGTGGCAGGGTATGCTCAGACGTGAGTCCCTTGCTCACTTGGCCACTGGATTCATGATAGCCTGGCTGATGAGGATTATGAATCCGAAACCGGTCCCAGGATGCTTGTTTCCGGTCCAGGGAAGACATGGCTTGGCAGTTCGGGCTGGACTGTTCCCATGAGGCACATGGTCAGACTGATTTGCATATAGCCATGTCTAAACTGGGGTGGCCGAGTGAGCTAAAGAATGGTGATGGATTAAACCCAGATCAGTTGACTGGTGGTGAGTGTTTGATTTGCTCAAACGCTCCGTCCATCATCCCCTTTTGTATCGCTTTGTTCGCCCTAAGTGTGGCAGGGTATGCTCAGACGTGAGTCCCTTGTTCACTTGGCCACTGGATTCAAGATAGCCTGGCTGATGAGGATTATGAATCCGAAACCGGTCCCAGGATGCTTGTTTCCGGTCCAGGGAAGACATGGCTTGGCAGTTCGGGCTGGACTGTTCCCATGAGGCACAGGGTCAGACTGATTTGCATATAGCCATGTCTAAACTGGGGTGGCCGAGTGAGCTAAAGAATGGTGATGGATTAAACCCAGATCAGTTGACTGGGGGTGAGTGTTTGATTTGCTCAAACGCTCCGTCCATCATCCCCTTTTGTATCGCTTTGTTCGCCCTAAGTGTGGCAGGGTATGCTCAGACGTGAGTCCCTTGCTCACTTGGCCACTGGATTCAAGATAGCCTGGCTGATGAGGATTATGAATCCGAAACCGGTCCCAGGATGCTTGTTTCCGGTCCAGGGAAGACATGGCTTGGCAGTTCGGGCTGGACTGTTCCCATGAGGCACAGGGTCAGACTGATTTGCATATAGCCATGTCTAAACTGGGGTGGCCGAGTGAGCTAAAGAATGGTGATGGATTAAACCCAGATCAGTTGACTGGGGGTGAGTGTTTGATTTGCTCAAACGCTCCGTCCATCATCCCCTTTTGTATCGCTTTGTTCGCCCTAAGTGTGGCAGGGTATGCTCAGACGTGAGTCCCTTGTTCACTTGGCCACTGGATTCAAGATAGCCTGGCTGATGAGGATTATGAATCCGAAACCGGTCCCAGGATGCTTGTTTCCGGTCCAGGGAAGACATGGCTTGGCAGTTCGGGCAGGACTGTTCCCATGAGGCACAGGGTCAGACTGATTTGCATATAGCCATGTCTAAACTGGGGTGGCCGAGTGAGCTAAAGAATGGTTATGGATTAAACCCAGATCAGTTGACTGGGGGTGAGTGTTTGATTTGCTCAAACGCTCCGTCTATCATCCCCTTTTGTATCGCTTTGTTCGCCCTAAGTGTGGCAGGGTATGCTCAGACGTGAGTCCCTTGCTCACTTGCCCACTGGATTCAAGATAGCCTGGCTGATGAGGATTATGAATCCGAAACCGGTCCCAGGATGCTTGTTTCTGGTCCAGGGAAGACATGGCTTGGCAGTTCGGGCTGGACTGTTCCCATGAGGCACAGGGTCAGACTGATTTGCATATAGCCATGTCTAAACTGGGGTGGCCGAGTGAGCTAAAGAATGGTGATGGATTAAACCCAGATCAGTTGACTGGGGGTGAGTGTTTGATTTGCTCAAACGCTCCGTCCATCATCCCCTTTTGTATCGCTTTGTTCGCCTTAAGTGTGGCAGGGTATGCTCAGACGTGAGTCCCTTGCTCACTTGGCCACTGGATTCAAGATAGCCTGGCTGATGAGGATTATGAATCCGAAACCAGTCCCAGGATGCTTGTTTCCGGTCCAGGGAAGACATGGCTTGGCAGTTCGGGCTGGACTGTTCCCATGAGGCACAGGGTCAGACTGATTTGCATATAGCCATGTCTAAACTGGGGTGGCCGAGTGAGCTAAAGAATGGTGATGGATTAAACCCAGATCAGTTGACTGGGGGTGAGTGTTTGATTTGCTCAAACGCTCCGTCCATCATCCCCTTTTGTATCACTTTGTTCGCCCTAAGTGTGGCAGGGTATGCTCAGACGTGAGTCCCTTGCTCACTTGGCCACTGGATTCAAGATAGCCTGGCTGATGAGGATTATGAATCCGAAACCGGACCCAGGATGCTTGTTTCCGGTCCAGGGAAGACATGGCTTGGCAGTTCGGGCTTGACTGTTCCCATGAGGCACAGGGTCAGACTGATTTGCATATAGCCATGTCTAAACTGGGGTGGCCGAGTGAGCTAAAGAAAGGTGATGGATTAAACCCAGATCAGTTGACTGGGGGTGAGTGTTTGATTTGCTCAAACGCTCCGTCCATCATCCCCTTTTGTATCACTTTGTTCGCCCTAAGTGTGGCAGGGTATGCTCAGACGTGAGTCCCTTGCTCACTTGGCCACTGGATTCAAGATAGCCTGGCTGATGAGGATTATGAATCCGAAACCGGTCCCAGGATGCTTGTTTCCGGTCCAGGGAAGACATGGCTTGGCAGTTCGGGCTGGACTGTTCCCATGAGGCACAGGGTCAGACTGATTTGCATATAGCCATGTCTAAACTGGGGTGGCCGAGTGAGCTAAAGAATGGTGATGGATTAAACCCAGATCAGTTGACTGGGGTTGAGTGTTTGATTTGCTCAAACGCTCCGTCCATCATCCCCTTTTGTATCGAGTTACATTTCCATCCATGTGGTCATGAGGCCTTGAAGCTCAACTACAGGCCCCAGCATGCACCATGGTTGTTTCATTTTCAAGAGGCATTGCACAGTGTTCATTTTTTGCCCAAGTGGCGTTATATAAGCAATGTCCCAACAATCATCCAGGGCGTAGGGTGCACACTATAACATTTCACCGCAAGTGCACAATAATGCTGCCCCATCCATGATAAGCGTTTGTACTGCAGAGCTTACAAGAGGAGAAACATCTCCCCTCTTCCCTTTCTCTCGGTAGCGCTACCAATAACTGTGGCAGTCCTTCGTATGGTGCGCACCAGAGTGTGTCATGCCCCCTCCATCAAATTCAGAAAAACATCCTCCGTTTTACTGGGGGCCACCGATTCTGCAGGGCGGGCTCTCAATTGCAGGAGCGGAGAATCCTGCATGCATAAGATTCCAAAGAAACAGAGCCCCACTCCGACTTCCGTACAAAACAAAAGACTTTATTCGTCTGAGGCAGCATTTAAATAACTCATAGTCCTGACCGGTTTCGGCGTCACCACGCCTTGCTCACAGGTGAGTTACATTTCCATCCATGTGGTCACGAGGCCTTGAAGCTCAACTACAGGCCCCAGCATGCACCATGGTTGTTTCCTTTTCAAGAGGCATTGCACAGTGTTCATTTTTTGCCCAAGTGGCGTTATATAAGCAATGTCCCAACAATCATCCAGGGTGTAGGCTGCACACTATAACATTTCACCGCAAGTGCACAATAATGCTGCACCCATCCATGATAAGCGTTTGTACTGCAGAGCTTACAAGAGGAGAAACGTCTCCCCTATTCCCTTTCTCTCGGTAGCGCTACCAATACCTGTGGCAGTCCTTCGTATGGTGCGCACCAGAGTGTGTCATGCCCCCTCCATCAAATTCAGAAAAACATCCTCCGTTTTACTGGGGGCCACCGACTCTGCAGGGCGGGCTCTCAATTGCAGGAGCGGAGAATCCTGCATGCATAAGATTCCAAAGAAACAGAGCCCCACTCCGACTTCCGTACAAAACAAAAAACTTTATTCGTCTGAGGCAGCATTTAAATAACTCACAGTCCTGACCGGTTTCGGCGTCACCACGCCTTGCTCACAGGTGAGTTAAATATATATATATATATATTCCAAGATGTGCCCCGTATGGCACCCTATTCATGAGATTATAGGTCTTCCCGGTGGAATCCTTCCCCCTTGTGAATTTTTGGTAAAAACTAGATGATTGAAATTTTGGCATTGTCAATCCAAAGATAATTGGATTCCATGTCTCTAACAGTTGTTTGTCCATATAACACCTGAGTTTATTTCTGATTATATATTTGGATTTCTCCCATTTAGAGATGTCAACTTTTGCATAATTCTAATGATCTCTTAAATGGTGCATTGCTTCACTATGATAGTCAGATTTGGTTCAATACCACCACATTTCCTCCCTTATCTGCTTGTCTAATGATGATCAACTTATCACCACACAGATCTTTCATTGCTTTATATTAATTTTTATTCAGATTGTAGTCATGTGTGCGTAGTACAATTTCATCAAAATTTCGCCCATCCCACCTGTTTGAAATTGGAACCTGTGCATTCCTCTTAGTTCCCTTAAAAAGATGACAACTTGTCTCCTGCATTTTGTTCTGAAGTGTTAGGTCCGTCTAATTTTGATTCACTGCTGCTCAACCCTGCACTGGATGCTTCACTCGACGTAATATTTCTCTCATCACAAGGTCTCCTATTTTCATCAAATTTCCTCACATATGCGTACACCCTGCCATGTCTATAATCGCTCTCATCTTTTGTAAATTTGATTTGCTTTTTCTTCTTGAAGTTCCACTGGGTATTTATTGATTATTTTATCAAGTATTTCATAATTCTTTACTGTATTTTCTGGACTATTTAAATCTGCAATTTATTTCTTGATTTCCTCAATGTCTTTCAACAGACTCTCTCTCTGTTCATCCTGCAAATTCTATAAACAACACTAAATATTGGATAATTATAACATAGCAACAGTCCAGCTACTCACAGGAAGGCAAAATCAATCTGCACTTACGAAGATCAGCGCACCATGTTTGCACCCACCAACGCTCTAAATGTAGGGACTCAATGTAAAGCATACTATACCTGCGTGCCCCCCTGCATACTTGGGAATAATGCATACAACAGCAGTAACCAACATTTCAGAGTAGGAGTATTGCCTTTGTGGAAAAATCATGGTGATGTGCCATAATGGGCAGCAAGCGTAGTTCTGAAGTCTACAGTCCACAATCAGATACATTGAGGTGGTCCTCAGACTATAAAAGAAGGTTTAATGTGTAGGAATGTATTATGTATAGAAGGGGGGGTGAAAGGGTTGTAGAACAAGATGTTTACTATATCATGGAGAAAATACAGAAATACAGGTTGCACTTTTCTGCAGATGAACACTACTTGTGAAATTGCAATGGCATTATGAGGTTGAAATATACACTTTGTTGTCTAAAGCACTGAAATCTTATTGTATTCTCTATGGACATGTTTCTTACAGGAATCCTCAGTAGTTAAAAAAGGCAATGCTGATAGAAACTCCAAAGCATATCCCTGGCCCTATCCTCTTGGCAGACAAATGGGTTAATGTGTGCATGTATGTAAGTGCGTGTGTTAATTTGTGTACATCTTACGTACGGAAAAAGACGGAAATTCTCATTCGCATGCACTCAGGCATTCTTTCTGAAATAATATTAACACTATTTCCAATTCTTTTATTAGATACTGCTTTTCCTTTTTTAGTGTTAAATCAATGTTATAATGCTTATGTTTTTTCTCAGTTCTCCACTTTGCATATATAACTTTACATCATATTCTTCTCCAATGCATTTCAAGGTAAAACAAAACCCTCTCTAAGGTGTAATTTGCTGATTTTACTAATTGTATCATAATCTTAAAGTGAAACATTTAAAATGATAGAAGATGCTTCAGGCTGACAAAAAACGACACTTCACTTGACCAGCAACAATAGTATACATGAATTTCCTTTATAGTGTGAGAAGAAGCAGTTTGATATATTGTCGGGTCTCACGCGTAGCGCCTATCACCACATTCAGAGACTGGAGGAGACTGGAGGAAAGAGAATCTTTAAATATATATATATATATTTATTTTTAACTGAAAAAACAAAAGGTTAGAGGGACGTTCTAGTTAGGTATGAATTGCAGTTAAAAATTACCATTTTAAACACACAAAAGGACAGATATTCAGCAGTTATAATTATAACTCGTGTCCTAAACTACTATAATTCATGCCCCCACAGTGCACAGTGTAGTCATCAATTATGTAATTTAATTTGTCATCAGTGATGTTATTAATGATGTCATAGACCATGCCATGAATGTTGAAATATCTGAGGTCATAAACTGTGCTTGACGAGTGCGCAAGTTATAGACCAATGGTGGGTGGACTGCCAAGTCAAGGGCTTCTGATAGCAAAGCCATCTGACTTAGAATCCACCATCAGAATATCTGTAGTTCTCCAAACTCTAAATGAGATAGGACCAAATGTGAATTTAGCAGTGTAGGAACACTGCCAATTTATAGCAGTGTGTCCGTCCTTTCAAGCTCTAAATGTGGTGCTTGGTCTAGCTCTTAAAAAAGGACAAGAACACTTCAGATTCAGAAAAGATAGAAAAAGACTATATTCATTCAGGAATTGCCAACATAGTGCACTAATACCGACAGTGAATCCACACAAATCACAGCTTTCAAATCCATCTGTTTATGACTCAGTATCAAGAACTACAAGAGATTAACTACGTTTCTTCTTAGGCTGCCTGTCAACCATGTCAAACATGGGCTGGAATGTGATGAACCCAAGTTGTACATTACCAATCTGATCTATGTATCTTTAAGTGAAAACCCACATTTTCCCTCTCCTTTGCATTCTAGTGATCTGCAGTGGCATGTAAGTTGCACGTGGTGCCTATTAAATTACCAATAAGCAAGTAAAACATATTAATAAAGTTTCAAACATGCTAACTGTACACATCCACATAACCAGGTTACTTGCACTTTCAATTGCTTACAGACAGAATCAGGGCAAAATCCTGTTGGTGCTGAAAGAGAGGATACATCTAGCTGCCCATCCTTGTTCAATTTGGAGTTAAAATACTAATGCCGTATTTTTTATTTCTGCATTTGAATAATCAAAGGTTTAATTGCCCATGGTATATGTTACATCTCTTTTCATTAAAGAGATACATGTACATTTGATTGATTTTCTTTTTCTCTGGCCTCAGGTACAAATCAGATGTTTGAGTCTAGGATGGTTTAACTGTCCATTATCTTTCAAGGCACACTATTCCACTGGCAAAACATTTTTTACAAAGAAAACTGCTTTAACAGGCATGGATTAGGTGGAACGGAGAGGTAAGATCGTATTGCCCACGGTCAACCACCCAGCAGGAACAAACAATGACACTCAATATTCACACATCCTATGATGGAGCATTACATGAACGACTCCCTTAACCACTGGCCAGTGCAAACCCTTATAGGAAAACTATCTCCATCCAAAGCTCTTCACCCACACTCACCCCAAAAGATCCTCTTTTCAAAGAGAACCTTCATTGGGAAAACCCACAATTGCAGATGTAAATTTGTCTTTTGAAATATCAAGTGGCCAACTAATTCGTGTGTATGGGGCTATATAGAAACTGCATACCATACCTCGAAAATGAGTAGTCTACTGGCACATTATTATGGATATGGAGAAGAGAAGGGCAATCTAATTCTAGCTTTGTTATTTTGTCTAGGACTTACCACTTTAAGTGTGATATTTCTGGTAGAATGAAAGTTATCTGCCAGTTTTACCTCTTATTCACTGCAGAGCTCGTTCTATTTTGGAAAATGAACGATGCTGAACTAACTAAGGAAGCAGAGTTTATTAATAACCACTTTTGTGTGTTCAAACTCCTCCTAAAATGAGGATGGTTAAGTCAATATCCATCAACTGTTGATAAGTGGCTCACAACAATCGTTAGCCACTTTACTTTGGAAACTGCTATTAGAGTGGGGGGGCCTTGGGTTAGAATGGAAGGGGTTCTATCAGAATATTGAGTGCTAATTACTGCTTTGCCACTATTTTGTACCCAGAAGATACACAATATCGTGACGGTTAGTATATACAGGTAAGTACTGATTTACTATTCTTAACTCCACATCTTTGTACCTTGGCAATATACACATCTTCAAGTTACGTTTATGTAGAGTTAACAATAGTAAATGTACACTTACCTGTATATACATACTTTCACAATATTGTGGTAGTCAACATTCTAAGTATGATATTATTGCAGGGTGATATTTTGACACCCATATTGTGACATGCATCCGTCATTGTTATAGACAGCCAACAAAAACAGAAAAGAAAGCTTTAAGGGCGTGTTTGCCAGAAACACTACATAACTTTATGCATTTACATCTTTAACTAGTCTGTTACTTTGACTTGACACATTTCATATTCCTTTTACAATAGAGTGTTATGACTGCTCTGTATATTGATCACATTCTCTATATCAGGTTTTATTTTCAGTGTTGTGTAAGCAACAAATTGCTCAATAGAAAAAAACATACCACGTCATAAATAGGAAAGACCACTGATGTACCTATCACTGGTCCTTCTATGGCAGAGCTCAAACAGGATACGATAACACATAAGAATAACACATCCCCTCTAACACACTGATGGACTGGGTGCAGCAAGAGGACTACATTTCTCTGGTCCAGGACAGAGCCGCAGCTGTGATGTCGACAAGTAGTGGGACCAAAAACAAAAGCAAGAAAAGATGATGGAAAGAGAAAAAACACATAAAGTGGTTATTAACATAAATAGAAACAGCTGCAGAGTGATGCGATCAGCAGGTGTTGGCTCTTGACTCTATCAACATGTGGGAAGTTGTGGTTAAAGCAGGCGATGGGAACTGCACAGCCACCGCAAAGGGGATATCAGTGACTTCAATAAGAGAAATTGTAAGCCATCTCTATCGCTCCCTTGAGTGTGAACACTTTTTCCCCTTTAGAGATCATATATATGATTGCTGAAATGCGATTGACTGCGTATTATGGTATCATGAACCTGGAAATCGAGAGAGACTGTGCAAATTATGCTCTGGAAAGAAAACCCGAAGCAACAAACCACCTGGCCATGTCTGGCATGACTCTATAAGGAATGGGAGGGAGAGAGAACCTCTAATTGCAAACACATTTATAAAACTTCCCTTTTCAGTGCGCCTTTGGTTAGCTGGTAAGATGTTTCCACTCCCAAATAACTTTATTTGATCTGTCATTCTTGTGTTTTTGATAGATCTGCACGAAACTTTCCAATAAAAAAAGATCATACACTTTTGGTTCAGAATAGCAAGTTTTGTGCTGATCTGTGAAGCGGGAGTTAGAAAATAAGTAGGGGTGGGGTTACAAAGTGACATTTTCAATTTCCATTCCAATAGGAGTCTTTACCCTCTGCTACAGATAAAACAGCTGCATGGAATTGTGCTACCTTTGGCGTGATGGTAGAAATTGGTATGCGACGTTTACGACGCAACCTTTACAACGCCGTTCCATTACGACGCGGTCATAACAACGAAAGTTGTTACAACGAATTGCGCTGGGGGGCGCTCAAGGATAGTAAATCATTTAATTTACTCTCCCAACACCTTCCCTACTATCCACGGGGACTGGTGTTGGAATAGTAAATAAAAAAAAAATTATTTGCGCCCCCCCAACGCAAGTCGTTTTAACGACTTGCGTTGTTACAACCACGTTGTAATGGAACGCGTTGTAAAAGTGTGCGTCGTAATGACGTACATCCGTAGAAATTTACTCAAGGAAGTGCTTGTGCTTGGTTTGAATGTGTTCACACGTTTTTGAGAAATGAGTGATTATTCGTTTTTGTCTTTGGCTTGAAAGGGATCAATTACATAGATATCTGGAACAATAAGCTTCAGAAGCCCAAGACTCTGTAGGCTCAAAATTAAAAAAAGTATTCACATTTGAATGGAAGAAGGCAGATTTCCCCCAGTCATCCATTTCGGGTATGTGAGCCCCATTACGCTATTTGACTGGCTGGCAACAACTTCGGGTAAAATGTTGTGGCTTGCTTTAAAGGACACTGGAACTCATCCCTGTGTCCTCAAAAAGACAAGCATTTGCAATGCAATAAGACTCGCATTTGCGCTATTGGCATTAGAAATGCCAATGCCAGTATGTGTTTTGAAGACATGCAAACACGCACTTTGTACTTATTGTCCTTGCTTACGAGAAGCAAGGCTGCCAGTAAAAGAGAAGTTACTACCAGTCTTGCTTCTCATAAGCAATGACTATAAGTACAAAGTGTGTGTTTAAGCTCCACTTGCAGGTTTTCAAAACACGCAAATAAAAGGCATGTCATTTACAATGCCAATAGCTCAAAATCTCGCAAACGTGAGACCTATTGCATTGCAATGCTTGTTGAACTCTGAGATGGAGGTGGCAGCAGCCATAAGAAGGCAGGGAACATAAGGCCAGGCTGTGTGTTTCAAAAGCAGAAGGGAGGAGGAGGCAGCTGCAGCCAAAACAGACCTCGGTCCTTGAATGCACAGTAAATGTATGAGCAAGATTTACAGCCCTGTTTACAACAGAGCTCTGTAAACCACGAGCACTTGTCTTGACTGCTCCAGCTAAATGAAAGAAATAGTGCTCAAAAGCTCAGTGTAGCAACACATGTAACAGGGGAGTCCTTGAAAATGGGCATAGCTTTTAAAGCCCATATCCTGAATACAGCATGTCTTCCAGAGCAGCGCAACGACTGCATGGGTGAGACCTTAAAAATGAAATAAGTCACAAGGGGGCAAGGTAGCATCACCTAACACCTTGCACAAGAATGGAGGTCTTAAGTGACACCTTATGAATAAACAATTAAAATGATGATTTTGTGACAGGGTTTGCAGTTGTTTAGTTTGGATCTGTGACTCTCAGCACAACCCCTAAGAACGGTGAACCCTTGCAAGGGATTGCAAACCCATGGTAAGATTCCTGGCCAGGGACCACAAACACATGGTGAGCTTGATGGATCTGTGCTGGAATTTTTCAGGGGACTCCAACACTTGGAAGATGATCTGAGGACCCCAGGGTATGTAGCAACAAGGGTCCATAAGTCAGCAAGGGTTAACAAACCCAACCACAGGTTCTGCCTAAAGTAAAATAAAATAAAAGAGCCAGCATCTGAACCAGACTACATGCCACTTCTGGTGGGCTGACCACTGAAGTTCTCAAGTTAGGGGGTTGGCCACTCCTGGCAAGTTGACTATTAAAGTTGGCAAGTTATGGTTAGGAACACAATCTATAAATTGCACAGCAGATACGTAAACCATAACTTGCACAACAAATACAATGCTTATGACATCACAATATTTATATACAAAAGCAAGAACATTGGAAAGTAAAACATAGGAAGGAGCAAGATGGCGGACTGAAGCCGCCACTGGGGAGTAGCAGCAAGGGACCTTCCCCTCCATCGGCATCGGCATCGGCATCGAGAAGGCGATGTTTGGAATAGCTACCAGCTACCAACTATCAGATCAGTAGCTTTTGGTAGCTCAATAAAATAAAATAAGAGGCAACGACAACAAGGATATCTCCTACCTTTGGAGACGCTCATCGGTATCCTTGCTGCTCCGGAGGTTCCGGGGTCTGTTTTTTTGCTGAGGCGGCTGGAGCGGGTTGCGAGCAGGAGCCGCGAGAGCCACGAGAGCCGCGAGGGCCCCGAGAGCTGTGAACCGCAGATGGAGGTGGGAGACCACGGACCTACCGGGGAATCAAAACTGGAGTGTGAGGGGGCGGTGCAGTGGACGCGGAGGTTGGGAGCGGCTGAAGCCTCTGAGTCCTGGCGTAAGGAGTAAGGAGAGAATGGGAGCGCAAGTCTTAGTGGGCCACACGGCAGGGAGGCAGTGCGAGGCAGTGCGGGTGGCTGCCCCCCACCCCCCTTGTACATCGTACATGCGTTTCTCCACAATTGATGCACCACTGCAGCAGCACTTGTAAAAGGTGGGGTGCAGGCTCTCCAGGTTAGTTTGACTTTTTGGCTCTCTGGCTATTCGTTGCTGCAACAGCAACCCCCCCCCCTTTTTTTTACTACATTGCTTCTGCTACATTTCTTTTTTTTTGCTTTGCTACACTGTGACATTGTTGTATTTGCTGTCAACTTCACTGACAACAGGCATGGACTGGGGAATCCCCCAAATGGATAATTGAAAATTGATAATTGATAACTGAGGAACCCCTTCTTTTCTTGGGTTTTTTTGTTGGGATTTTTGCTGGGTTTGGATCTACGTATTGAGGCAAATATTTTTGGCTTGGATTGGGCTAAATGGCAGCAGGGACAGGCTGAATCTGAAAAAAAAGCGGATGCTTCGATTCAGAGGGACCGTGTGTGGTTACTTATACATTTGAAATACGGGTCTTTATCTAGAGACCCAGGTCGATTGGAGTGGAATTTTATCTCTACTTTTTCTATTTTCTCAGCCCAGACTCTGACCCTGACTTCTGCAGAAAATATAACGGAGATAAGTGGACAGCATCCTCAGCACTGGAAGATGGCACCTAAAAATCCGCCCAGAGCTACACGTGCTGCAAGATTATAGTAAATGAAGAGGTTAACAATCCCGGGAGTGAGGGGGGTGTATACGAAAAGATTGAATATGATAAAATAGGAATGTCTTTAAACAAACCCCCGATACTTCAGCCTCCTAAAATTACTCTACCATTATGCAGCAAAAATTGAAGCAAAAACGATGGAGGAGGACACGGGCTGGTTGTAGAACAGCAGGGGCTCAACATTAGTAATGCTGTAACTCCAAAAGAGCAACAGGGTAATATTGGAATATCAGAGACACCTAGAGACCCATCTCATAGCGGGTTATCTGCCCTCTCTGTTCTTGCACCAAATCAAATTCCTGCTAATGAAACTGTTAAAGAAACTGCTGGGAGGAGTGAGGAAGCGATTAAGGTACCGGTGATCAGTATGGAGCCAGTTGCAGATGCAGGTGGTGAAGGTGGTGCTATATCAGGCGGTGATGCCTTGCCTAACGATCAGGACTCTGTGTTGCTACCCGCCTGCATTAATGGTGAGCAACCCCCCAACAATTGTAAAAAAAAGCTCTACGTCAAAGACGAGGGAAGAGATAGGGGTAGTTACAGCTATAGCTATAAATGGCACTACAGCTGGTGATGATTCTCAAATTGACTCTGAACTCAACGATGATGAGTTCGAAGAAATAGAGGATGATATATCTATGAAAATTCATAGCACAAATAAGGGCCCTGCTCTAAAGAAAACCAGAGGAAAATCAAAAAACAAAACTAAGAAACCCATTCCCGGTCAAAGCGGGATAAAAGCCAAACAAATTGCTGACAACAGCCCCTTAAGAAAGTGGGTACAAGCCAAAGGCAGTGTTAAGTCGATGGCATTAAGTCTATCCGGAAGCAGCCCAGGCGAAGGAGCCACCACTGAAAATCAGATTAAAAATGCCAGTGTATCTGACAATTGCACATTAATCACGCCCGGTCAAAGCCTGCCTCTGGCTATACCCAGCACTCAGGTTGTAACTGAATCAATTCACAATATGGAGGGTCCAAAAATGGGTATGGGAATGAATCAAGCAAGTGCCCCACCGCAGACCGAGAATGGGGCGGAGAACGGTGTTAATAAAGAGGATGTATCACTCAATCTGATTGTTCAACTTCTGAACAAACAGAGACAGGAATCCCAGCAACATTATACACAAATGCGTGAAGATAATGATAAAATGCAACGGTCCTTATCCACCATAGAAAATAAACTTGGTGGCCTCACATCAGAGATGACAGAACTACAACAAAGGGTTGCAGATACAGAGGAACTATCTACGCGAACAGATATGTATGTTAACAAACATGAGACTCAGATTGCAAAGTTGCAAACTAAAGTCGAGGATATGGAGAATCGACAAAGAAGACAAAACCTCTGTGTCTTCGGTGTACCATAAGGGGCAGAAGGAGGTGACCCGCGGGCGTTCATGGTTCAGCTCTTTTCCGAAGGCATTCCCAGATTTATCGGACTGGGATTGGGATTCACATCTGCAAAGGGTGCACAGATTAACCCTAGCCCAACGGAACAAGGATAATCAGTATCCTAGACCATTTTTGATCTATGTGGGCAACTTTTTATTAAGACAAGCGGTGTCATTAGAGGCTCGACCTAACAAACCTGTTACTATAGAATTACTTTCTTTGTAAGGTCGGATCTAAGTAAGATTACCATGGAGAAGCGATGGAACCTGAAGCAATATATCGATCCAATTAAGGCCCTGGGGGACCAAGCTTTTTTACAAGAGCCTTAAAGTATTTAAGAATGGTCATACATTTCTTTTTTTTTGATGATCAGGAAGTGGAGAAAATGTTAAATAAATGGCAGAGAGAATCCACAGAAAAATCCATAGAACAGTAGTGCAATGAACAATTATATAAAATGACTTTAAAGTTGATGTAGGTAGAGGTACAGGAATCTCCCCTATAAAGGGGGAAGGGAAGGGAGAAGGAAGGGTTTTTATTTATTTATTTATTGTTTTTTAAACTTTATCTTTCAGTGGGAAGTTGCTTTCTGATTGTGTGCTTCTGTTTCCCTCTCCTTCTTCCCCTTTCATCCTTGGTCTTCCATTTTTTCCTCTTTTTCTCTCTTCTATTAGGCTAAATGAAAGAAAACCTACCTACAGGACTAAGGAAGTAATGACTTATTGACTTATTCTTTTTGTGCTTCACATGGTGA
This sequence comes from Lissotriton helveticus, assembly GCF_964261635.1. Lineage (NCBI taxonomy): Eukaryota > Metazoa > Chordata > Amphibia > Caudata > Salamandridae > Lissotriton > Lissotriton helveticus. The sequence goes on along the minus strand of NC_136068.1, from coordinate 866,943,415 downwards.
TGTCTGAGTTGCTGGTATCTGGGGTATTTGGGGGGGAGGGTCACTGCTGCGACTCTTCTGGCTGCCCAAAACAACGGCAGCTGGTCAAAGAGAGGAATCCTCCTCTAGGAAGAAGTGGGTGGGTGGTGTGGGTGGGTCTGGCAAGGCATGTTTTGGGTGGTGGGGTAAAGGGTTTGGGGGTCTGGGGGTAAAAAGTAATAAAATTGACATGAGGCTAGTTCTTAGAAAGACAATAATTTGCAAGGATTTTTCTTTACAATTCTATCTGTTACGTCATTTGTGTAAGGGGCAAGGAAAAATGGGAAAACAATCGTCATGGATAGAGTAAGATGTTTAGCATGGAATGTGGCAGGACTAAATAGCAGGAATAAACAGCATTTAGTGTTTGAGGCGTTAAGGATGTACAACCCGCATATAGTTTTATTGACTGAGACACATATATGTTATAAGGACCGGAAAGTCCTTAAAGAATTAGGGTATAATGTTATCATAAGCTCAATCCGGGGGGTCGCTATACTACAAAATACATTTTTTAAAGCTAAGGTAACCAAAACGTTCACAGATAAAAGTGGCAGATGGGCCATCACCCAATTTATTATAGAAAGCAAGAAATATACGTTTTGTGTGGTTTGCGGCCCAAATATTGATGACCCCACAGTTATGGACAAAATTAATATGGAACTTCTCGAGTGGGAGGGAGAGTGCTTGATATTTGGTGATTTCAATTGTATTATGAATTACGATATCGATACTACCAGACGGGGGGCATTTAGGAGGATGCGCAAAACACATGCTGCTATTAGGGAAATAGGGCGAATCCACAACATCAAAGATGCTTGGAGGGTATTATACACTGATGTTGCTGGTTACACCTACTACTCGGCCGCGCATAAACTATGCTCCCGCATAGATATGGTCTGGGCATCAGACATTATTATGGAAACAAGCAACATGGAGATTTGCCCGCTGGTCACATCAGATCATAACCCCATTATTCTTTCTTTCAAGACAATAACAAAGACATTAAATCACCGTTCTTTTTCATTTCCAAGATATTTATTTCTTAATGCAGACTTTATGATTAAAATGAAGACTCATATTAAAGACTTTTTAGAATTTAATCTCGGCTCAGCTTTACATAACGTGGTATGGGATTCTTGTAAAGTCGGTATTAGGGGCTTCACACAGCAGTAAATTTTTAGAGAGATCTCGGAGAATAAAAAGAATACAGCTGATACCATAGCGAAAATACTATATGCAGAGGAGCAATTGGCGGGCGCACTCTTACAAGGGTCCAGCTTAGCAGAAGAGCTAGGCTATACTCTAACCGATCTTAAGTCCGCTCTTAAACAAACTCTGAGAGAAAAAAGTTTAATTAAACTGCATAAATATCGTTTCTCTCAGTATGAGGGTGGGGAAACTATAGGGAAAGTGTTAGCTTATAAGGTAGCAGAAAATAGGGCTAAAACGCTGGTTAGGGCTATTAAAGGCCATGATAACGCGATATACAACAGTCCTCCTCAAATTCTGGAACAGTTTGCTAGATATTATAAAAATGTGTACACCCCTGAATGCTGTCCAGGAACTGATGATATCAACTTATATCTACAAACCAATGTAATGAAACATATTAGCGAGGATCAACTGGATATGCTGAACAAAGAAATTACTTTAGCAGAGATCAGACTGGCAGTCTCTTCTCTGCCTTCTGGTAAAGCATCGGGGGAAGACTCGATTCCAATTGAACTTTATAAACATTGTATCGAGGAAGTAGCCCCGGACTAACGGGAAAAGGGGGAAAAGCCCCCGAGTCTTGGACTATCACGCAAATTATGTTTTTTCTAAAGAAGGGCAAAGCGGCGGACGAGTGTGGGTCGTATCGACCAATTTCATTAATAAACACTGATGCAAAGATATTTGCTAAAATATTGGCAAATCGACTTGCCCCAATAATCTCTACGTTGGTATCTTCACAACAGCATGAATTTGTACCAGGCAGGGACACTACAGCTCATATAAATACGGCTTTCGTTGCCTTTGATGCTGCCAGTGTTAGCTCCACCCCACCCGGCATGATACTACTAGATGCTGAAAAAGCATTTGACCGAGTGGGGTGGGACTATCTATGGGCTGTTTTGAACAGGATTGGCATTAAGGGCCTATTTTTGCAATGCATAAAGGCTCCCTATGATAATTCTCGAGACAAAGTATGCTATGCAGGGGTACAATCGGATATATTCTCTGTCTTGCGTGGCACCAGTCAGGGGTGTCCACTATCACCTTTATTATTTGCTCTGGTTATTGAGCCTTTTTTAATGTCGCTACAAAACAATAAAAATATAACTCCATTCTCATCTGGCTTTGATACCCTCAAGATGACGGTATACGCAGGCGATATTGCGGTCTACTCTACAAATATAGATGAGGCCATGACAGGGATCACCTCGGAGGCTAGGACGATCGGTATAGTATATGGCTACAGGTTGAATACTAATAAAACTCAAATAATAGTGAACTACAAACCAATGGACTCTACGCAGGGGGTATGTAAAAATGCCATTTACCTGGGAGTTAAAATTTCTGCATGTCCAGAAGAGACAGCCACACTGAATTATGAACTATTGCTAAAGGAAACAGCCATTACTCTAAAAAAGTGGCACAAGGTTCCACTCAGCTTAATTGGCAAATTTAATTTAATTAAAATGAAGATTCTCCCCAAGTTTATTTATTTATTCCGGTCTATTCCACTGCGCATTAACAACCTTTTTTTTTAAGCGTTAAAACGGCATACTAAGTAGCTTTATTTGGGGGTATAAAAAAGCACGTCGTGCAACAGAAGTACTCAAACTATCATATGTAAAAGGTGGCTTGGACTTTCCTGATTTTAAAACATACTTTTGGTCAGCATTTTTAGGGCGTATTCGTAGTTTGATACACCCTGATAAAGAACCCTTTTTTTATTATACATTTATGTTGGGAACAGAGTCTAAAATGTTCTTATACCGAATCAACGATCCGAATTACTTTAAGCGGGTCAAATTTAAGACTGCACGAGATATAACATATATCTAGAAGGCTATTGTCAGTAAATTTCAAATGCCGATATATCACCCTAAACTACCATTATGGGATAATCCAATCCTCCCTGGATTTTTTCATGATAGGGGAGGGAGACGAAGGGCACATTGTGGGATCAAAGAATTAGGGGATCTATATGACATCACGGGATTTTCAACGTTTGTCAAACTTCAACTTTTGTACAATTTCACCGAGAGCATGCGTTTTAAATATTATCAAATTAGAGATTACTTTCAACGTAACCTTAAACTCACTGAACCGACTGACTCTATTACGTGGGAATGTATTTACTTAATAAAAGATAAATCACTGATCAACTCTGTATATAAAAAATGTAATTCTCAAAAGGAAGGTGACTGTGGGAAATTAGCCACACGCTGGAGCCAGAAGCTGGGGTCTACTATTACTGCTAATTCAATACTTCTTACACTTGATACTATTAGAAAAACAGTTCACTCCTCTAGCTTAAGGTTACAGTCATATAGAACTATATGCTTTCTTTATTATAACCAGCACGTATTTCAAAATGGGTAGTAATTAATTTAAATAATTCAGGTAATGACAGGACTAGATGCCCGAAATGTGATCTATATGCCGCAGATTTAGAGCATATGCTTTATACATGCCCATCATTACTATCTTTTTGGGGTGGAATAGAAAGGATCATGTCTCAGAAACTTAAAAGATCTATTTCATTTACGGCTATAGACATTTTACTGGGGCCACAATTTTGTGACCATAATTTTAGAGAATTTATAAGTGTTATAGTGGCTTGTGCTAGGCTAACTATTGGTCGTGCTTGGATTGCTCGAGATCCACCATCGACGGTAGACTGGTGGGCTATAGTTAAGGATACATATAATATGGAACATACCTTAGCTAAAACTCGTGGTGTAAAACCATTACATAAATTAGGAAAAATATGGGGAGAGTTTGTTTAGGTATCTGCATAAAAACTAGGCCAGGTTGTTTACAGTAATGGCTTTTTACTTTACTTTGTCATTGGAAATTAATTTTGCCCTTGCCTCTTCAATATGAATTAACTTTTATAGTTGGATATATGTGTTTATAACCTTGCTGTTAATGTGACCTCATGTCATTAATAAAAAAATTGGGAAAAAAAGGAAAGTACAACATATTTGATTCAAAATACACACTCAGATGAATAAATAATATTCATTTCATAACAATGTGTTTTGCAAAGTTACGGGTAATATGATATTTAATCTAAATTTTAAGAATATTTATGGCATTTGTAATTTTATCTGTTAGATCACGGTTGCTATTACATTTGGTGTACAAGTTAGGGTTTGCATGTCTGTTGTGTGATTTATGGATTGCAGTTCTAATCATAACATGTGAATTTCAGTGCTAGTTTGTTTTCAATTTGCAATCATAACTCTACTTTTACACTTCAGTGAATATATATGTATTTCATAGAACAAGACCATATTTTGTCTGCTACAAGGTACTTCTTTTCTATGGGATATTTTACTTTTTCATACTTAAGCTTTTATTCAAATTTTAGTGAACAATTTCAAGATAGTTTACAACTCTTTACAGAAAAGACTCAAACACATCCTTCTGCTGAAAACCCTTTTTCTTTCAGATGGAAAGTGAATTAATTAAGTGTTGAGGATGCAGGATGTGAACCATCAAAGCACTATCCCATCAAGACAAGCCTACATCTTGCTGTTGAATTACATTTTTGATTTGATAAACTGCATATTTTTTTAAAAGGTCATGCCTTTGCAATTGATTTCTGTTAGGAATTAATTTGGTAGCTACAGCTCAGTCATTTAGTATTGTGAGCCAGAAGTGGCTTTTCTAGGTAGAGCTAGTGCTCACTGTCTCATTTGTCAACTCCAGCATTGGGGTTGGCAGTTGTTTACAGGTACATTTTAAGAACCTCTTCGTTATTGAGATGGATGGGCTAGGTTCAGAGCTTGAAGTGAGACATGGAAGGAGTCTGAGGATTGGACATTCCTTCCATCATTTTTGATTTGGGATAACCCAATGACATCTGGTGTGTTATGCTACAAAGTATATAATCACTATATTTTGTGCAAATTAATAATGCTCAAATATGTGTATTTTGGCATGTGCATGAGACCTGGGTTGCTGAAGTCTAGCTTTCTAACTATGTTATAGGATGCAAGCTAAAAATGCACCTGCCCATTCCCCACTCCTCTGGAATCACAATAGAAAAAGTCAGAACATTTGCCACAAAAATGTGATCTCTATTTTATAACAATTGAAACTCTTAGTAGAATCAGAAGGGAAAGCGTTCTGCCAGCCCGATGCAAACTCTGGCCTGCAGGAAGGCAGTTTATCCCAGGCAGGTCATTTCATACAGACCTTACAGGCATTGGAGACAGGTAGGTATCCTGGGGTTGGAACCCCTATAACTATGCAGAGAGTTAATTTCTGCAAAGACTGGAAAACAATTGTATAACTCTTCACTTAAAGGCCAGCACATGTGAAGGTTTGCTTGACATCTAACAATTTGCAGCAAATAGTCAGCCTCAGCACAGACTTGCCCAACTGCTGTAACTTTTTAATGAAGGCAACTTCTACAAAGACAGTGCTCGCTAGATACCACAACAAACTGCAGAGGATGTTTCCAAATGTTATTGAGGCTCAAGCTGCATTTGAGTTGGACAACGTTACACTACAGCCCCCCAACAAAGTTGCATCACTGTTCTGACCAACCAGACCCTTTAGGAACTTGAGGACATCACGAAGCTTTTCCAATCCGGGCATCCACACCTGTGCAAAGGCATTCTTTCTGAGTGTGAGTGCGGCTCCATTCTTCTGACAACATTGGTTTCAGAAAAGCATCATTAGAGATGTCGTTTTTAGGGCTCGGCCTACGTCAACCATGCGTCAGCAGGGGAGGCGGAGCTCCGAGCTCTTATGTTATAAAAAAAAAAAAGTTTCTTTAGGGGTCCGGGCTGCAACATTCCTTAGTGCGCGCGCGTTTTTTATGGCATCTGCATAGTGATTCGTCTTCGCTGTGCTGTGTTTTTAGTAGTCTTGACGCGATAGGCTTAATGTAATTTGTCCTTCGCCATGTTGGCATTTTCTGTGTGGTTACGCGCACGGCAGTCCATTAATTTTAATTAGGAGCTGTCAGAGTGGCCTTGTAATGCAATCCAGATGGTGGGAGCGCGTTCACCATTCTGCATTGCATGTATAGGGCGCGCGTTCGTCTGCAGCGTTTTTGGGGCTGAGAAATGTGGACGTCTATTGTATTGAACTTTTATGTGATTTATTATTGCTTTGAAAAATGTGTGTTTGCAAGGAAGTGTTCCAGATTTCAAGGACATGGTGTTCGCTTATTTCCTTTGAAGCGCTGTCTGATATGTATTTCTCTTGAAAAGCAACACGTACCACCACCACCAGTACTACCACCTAGTGTAGTAAGTGCAGAGTAGTGTGTGCAGAGTGCAGAGTAGTGAGTGCAGAGTAGTGAGTGCAGAGTAGTGAGTGCAGAGTGCAGAGTAGTGAGTGCAGAGTGCAGAGTGTAGAGTAGTGAGTGCAGAGTGTAGAGTGTAGAGTAGTGAGTGCAGAGTGTAGAGTAGTGAGTGCAGAGTAGTGAGTGCAGAGTGCAGAGTGTAGAGTAGTGAGTGCAGAGTGCAGAGTAGTGAGTGCAGAGTGCAGAGTGCAGAGTAGTGAGTGCAGAGTGCAGAGTGTAGAGTAGTGAGTGCAGAGTGTAGAGTGTAGAGTAGTGAGTGCAGAGTGTAGAGTAGTGAGTGCAGAGTAGTGAGTGCAGAGTGCAGAGTAGTGAGTGCAGAGTGCAGAGTGTAGAGTAGTGAGTGCAGAGTGTAGAGTAGTGAGTGCAGAGTGCAGAGTAGTGAGTGCTGAGTGCAGAGTAGTGAGTGCAGAGTAGTGAGTGCAGAGTAGTGAGTGCAGAGTAGTGAGTGCAAAGTAGTGAGTAGAGTAGTGAGTAGAGTAGTGAGTAGTGAGTAGAGTAGTGAGTAGTGAGTAGAGTAGTGAGTAGAGTAGTGAGTAGAGTAGTGAGTAGTGAGTGCAGAGTAGTGAGTAGTGATTAGAGTAGTGAGTAGAGAGTAGAGTAGTGAGTGCAGAGTGCAGAGTAGTGAGTGCAGAGTAGTGAGTGCAGAGTAGTGAGTGCAGAGTAGTGAGTAGAGTAGTGAGTGTAGAGTAGTGAGTAGTGAGTAGAGTAGTGAGTAGTGAGTAGAGTAGTGAGTAGTGAGTAGAGTAGTGGGTAGAGTAGTGATTAGAGTAGTGAGTAGTGAGTAGAGTAGTGAGTAGAGTAGTGATTTGAGTAGTGATTAGAGTAGTGAGTAGTGAGTAGAGTAGTAAGTAGTAAGTAGAGTAGTGAGTAGTGAGTAGAGTAGTGAGTGCAGAGTAGTGAGTAGTGAGTTGAGTAGTGAGTGCAGAGTAGTGAGTAGTGAGTTGAGTAGTGAGTGCAGAGTAGTGAGTAGTGATTAGAGTAGTGAGTAGTGAGTGCAGAGTAGTGAGTAGTGAGTAGTGAATGCAGAGTAGTGACTAGTGAGTAGAGTAGTGAGTAGAGTAGTGAGTAGAGTAGTGAGTAGAGTAGTGAGTAGTGAGTGCAGAGTAGTGAGTAGAGTAGTGAGTAGAGTAGTGAGTGCAGAATAGTGAGTAGTGAGTAGAGTAGTGAGTGCAGAGTAGTGAGTAGAGTGAAAGGTAAGCGCTGCGATTCCCACAGACAAACGGGCACATTCTTTTAAATACCTAAGACGCTGCTCAATAACGCTGCGTAATAGTCGCATCTTTATTTTTGTTTCGAATAATTTCTTTTTCGGCTTCTGCCGTCTTAATTGCGCCGTACTATTGCGGGGAATCATTTCCTTTTTGGCTTTTGCCGTTTTAAATTGCGTCGTATGATTGTGGGGAAACGGGGCTTGCTAGGACATTGCTTGCACCATAATCGGAAGGCTCACCGCTGTTACAGCGGCTCTTTAGTTGCGCTGCCGGACGAGGGGACATCTTGGTAGAGGCAGAGGTAGTGCCGGCTGCGGCAGACATCTTGGTCAGCAGGCTAGCTGCTGCCTGACGCCAAAGGCTCACAGGAGCCCATTTAAGACAGATTGAAGAGGGCGCTCGCTCTGAAAGGTAAGCGCTGCGATTCCCACAGACAAACGGGCACATTATTTTAAATACCTAAGACGCTGCTCAATAACGCTGCTTAATAGTCGCGTCTTTATTTTTGTTTCGAATAATTTCATTTTCGGCTTCTGCCGTCTTAATTGCGCCGTACTATTGCGGGGAATCATTTCCTTTTCGGCTTTTGCCGTTTTAAATTGCATCGTATGATTGTGGGGAAACGGGGCTGGCTAGGACATTGCTTGCACCATAATCGGAAGGCTCACCGCTGGTACAGCGGCTCTTTAGTTGCGCTGCTGGACGAGGGGACATCTTGGTAGAGGCAGTGGTAGTGCCGGCTGCGGCAGACATCTTGGTCAGCAGGCTAGCTGCTGCCTGACGCCACAGGCTCACAGGAGCCCATTTAAACCTGGCCATGCAAGCGCGCAGCGTTCGCGCGCAGCGGGCGCGCCGTGGGCGAGCCCATCTGTGCCCATCCGTGACCAGACGGGACCCGGGGCCAGGACTCCTGGCCGGCGTGTTACCTACGCTAGAGCGGAGCTACAGCTATTAAACTGTGGTAAGTTACCTCTGGAGGAGGGGAGCGCAGCCTTACTCCGACAGGAAGGTTTATGGACGGTCCTAGATAATGGGCCTGGAGGTCATCAAACGCACCAAGTAGAGGTCATGCATTATGGCTTGTTAAACACCCGCTCTCTCCAAAAACACAACGCTGAGGTGTACTCTTTATTGGAGGACGGGGAGTTTGACGTGTTAGGAGTTACAGAGACGTGGTTAGAGGATACCTCGCTACCAGATCTCGTGGCGGCATTGCCGGCTAATTTCTCGGTTCTATGTTGTAATAGAACAGGCGAGAAGAAAGGCGGAGGAGTAGCCTTATTCTTTAAAGATCGGATGCGAGGAGAAACAATCCTGGCAGAAAATCTGGGAGGGACGGAGGTGCTTGGAGTCAAACTGAGGCTAGGGATGGACTGCTTGATAGTCTTGGTTGTGTATCGCCCTCCATGGGGTAAGCCGGAGTTCCCAGATTTATTTGTGAACCTCGTGCAGGATTTACGTTCAAGATATGACAATATGGTCATATTAGGGGATTTCAACTACCACTGGGAACTCAGCCCCAAGGAAGGGCAGGCAAGCCAGATTGATGAAGCTTTATCAACGTTAGGGTTAGTCCAACAAGTAAAAAGTCCAACACATGTGAAAGGCCACATGTTGGACCTGGTGTGGACGACACTTCCGGTACAAGGGTCGCCGAGTGTGACGCCTTGTGTCTGGTCGGACCACTACCTCGTGAAAGGAGACCTCCTGATGATCACACAAAAAAAGAAACCCGTAGAGGGGCAGAGGGTGGTGAGGAAATGGAAAAATGTCAATGGAGATAGAATGGTGGCATATCTCCTAGCGAATCCACCCTTGAACCCGGGTGATAAGAATCCGGACGTCCTCCTTAATGATCTGGACGCTAGACTTCGAAAGGCGGCTGACTATGTAGCGGCAGCACGAAGGGTCAATTTAGTGAATAGAGGCTCTGGATCTCCCTGGTACAACAACTCCCTTAGGGAGAAGAAGAGGGTTCTGCGCAGGACGGAAAGAGCTTGGCGCAGAGCCTATGATATCAAGGCGAGAAGTCTCTTCTTAATGGAACTTGCGACCTATAAGCGTTCTATAATAGCCAGGAAGGCTGAGTTTTATGAAGAAAGAATCATTACAGCTACAGACCCACAGAAAGAAATCTTTAGGGTACTAAATGAACTCAGGAAAACGAAAGAACAGAGGCCGGAGTTCACTTGGAAGGATTGCCAGAGATTTCAGGATTTCTTCACCGGTAAAATTACTGATCTACTTTCTGAGATCGCTGGTACTCCCTTACATGACTGCCCCCCACAGATCAACCCGGTCAAGAAGTGGGTGGACAGCCCTTTAGACACCTTACCCTTGATTACGAAGGAGGGACTGTCTCAGCTCATAGGACGAGTCAAATCTGGATCCCAGACTGATCCTTGTCCTCCGGAAATATTCAAACTGGCGTTGCCAGGAATGGAGGAGGAGGTTTTAACACTCTTGAATTCATCCTTAGCATCAGGAAAGGTTCCGTTGGCCTTCAAGGAAGCACGCCTAGTTCCTCTGCCAAAAAAACCAGGGGCAGATGTGAAATGCATGAAAAATTTTAGACCCATATCTCAGATCCCTTTCTTGGCCAAAGTGCTGGAGCAGCAGGTACTCCCCTGCCTCTCGGATCATCTGGAAAGGAATAGCCTGCTGGAACAGAATCAATCGGGTTTCCGTGCGAATCATAGCACGGAATTGGTCATGCTATCTATTTTAGATGAGCTTAGGAGCAGGGCGGACAGGAAGATGCCTGGTGCCCTGGTGTTGCTAGACCTCTCCGCGGCGTTTGACACCATGTGTCATAAACAACTACTGTCGCGGTTGAGAGATTCGGGCATCCAGGGCACAGCTCTCACCTGGTTTGCCTCCTTTTTGTCGGAAAGGACGCAAAGAGTGCAGCTGGGTGCATTAGTCTCCACAGCAATGCCAACATCGTGTGGAGTGCCGCAGGGGTCAGCCCTGTCGCCGCTGCTATTCAACATATATTTACAACCATTGATTGCCCTCCTCAACCAAATGGACTGTCAGGTATACAACTACGCTGATGACACCCAAATCCTCATCCAAATGGATGAGGTCCCTGGGGTGTCTACAAGATTGCAAAACATCCTTAAGCATATAACTAACTGGATGTCGCTGAACTCTTTAAAAATTAACCCTGACAAGACAGAGGTTTTACCTATCACTTTAGCGGGCAGCCCTTGGCATGATGGGTTTTGGCCCTTAGAACTTGGTCCACCCCCAGTACCTGCGGTGACGGTTAAAAGTCTAGGCATTCACGTGGATGATAAGCTATCCATGCGGAAGCAAGTCAGCATGGTGGTCGGAACCTGTGTTGGACCATTACGTCAACTCAGGAAAATCGCACCACTATTGTCATTTTCAACCTTGAGACAGGCGGTTTCCGCAATGATACTATCAAGGCTGGATTATGGCAATTCGCTTTATATAGGACTGCCCCAAAAACTTCTTAACAAACTCCAAGTGGTAATGAACGACGCCGCTAGGCTCATTTTCAAGAAACCCAGGAATTCGCACGCGTTCCCACTCTTGCTCGAGTTACATTGGCTGCCGGTGAGACAGAGGGTGCTCTTTAAAGGGCTATGTATTGCTCACAAGTCACTCTATGGCAAGGCCCCAGGATACATCAAGACCCGTCTAACCCCATATATACCGGGTAGGGCACTAAGATCTGCCGATGCCTCTCGTCTCACCCAACCACGCGCCAGACTAGTCACGGTGGGTGGTCGTGCGATTTCAAATACTCTCCCTGCAGCGTGGAACAATCTGCCGATTGATCTGCGCAGGGAGTCTAATCTAATGGCCTTCCGGAAGAAGCTGAAAACTGCCCTATGCCAGGAAGCCTGGGTGGGGTTATAAGGCCGGCTGTACCAATCTAGGAATCTGTCTGTTTGTGCTTACCTAGGAATTTTGCGGTGCTACTTGGACAAGCGCTTAGAGACCCCAGGGTATAACGCGCTATATAAATCGAATAAAATAAATAAAATAAATAAATAAAATAGAGTAGTGAGTAGTGAGTAGAGTAGTGAGTAGAGTAGTGAGTAGAGTAGTGAGTAGTGAGTGCAGAGTAGTGAGTAGAGTAGTGAGTAGAGTAGTGAGTAGTGAGTAGAGTAGTGAGTAGAGTAGTGAGTGCAGAGTAGTGAGTAGAGTAGTGAGTAGTGAGTAGAGTAGTGAGTAGAGTAGTGATTAGAGTAGTGAGTAGTGAGTAGAGTAGTGAGTAGAGTAGTGAGTAGAGTAGTGAGTAGAGTAGTGAGTGCAGAGTAGTGAGTAGTGAGTGCAGAGTAGTGAGTAGAGTAGTGAGTAGTGAGTAGAGTAGTGAGTAGAGTAGAGTAGTGAGTAGAGTAGTGAGTAGTGAGTGCAGAGTAGTGAGTAGTGAGTAGAGTAGTGAGTAGAGTAGTGAGTGCAGAGTAGTGAGTAGTGAGTAGAGTAGTGAGTGCAGAGTAGTGAGTAGAGAAGTGAGTAGTGAGTAAAGCAGTGAGTAGAGTAGTGAGTAGAGTAGTGAGTAGAGTAGTGAGTAGAGTAGTGAGTAGAGTAGTGAGTAGAGTAGTTAGTAGTGAGTAGAGTAGTGAGTAGAGTAGTGAGTGCAGAGTAGTGAGTAGTGAGTAGAGTAGTGAGTAGAGTAGTGAGTAGTGAGTAGAGTAGTGAGTAGAGTAGTGAGTAGAGTAGTGAGTAGTAAGTAGAGTAGTGAGTAGAGAGTAGAGTAGTGAGTAGTGAGTAGAGTAGTGAGTAGTGAGTGCAGAGTAGTGAGTAGTGAGTAGTGAGTAGTGAGTAGAGTAGTGAGTAGTGAGTGCAGAGTAGTGAGTAGAGTAGTGAGTAGTGAGTAGAGTAGTGAGTAGAGTAGTGAGTAGTGAGTGCAGAGTAGTGAGTAGAGTAGTGAGTTGTGAGTGCAGAGTAGTGAGTAGAGTAGTGAGTAGTGAGTAGTGAGTAGAGTAGTGAGTAGTGAGTAGAGTAGTGAGTAGAGTAGTGAGTAGTGAGTGCAAAGTAGTGAGTAGTGAGTAGAGTAGTGAGTAGTGAGTAGAGTAGTGAGGTGAGTAGAGTAGAGTAGTGAGTAAAGTAGTGAGTGCAGAGTAGTGAGTAGTGAGTAGAGAGTAGTGAGTAGTGAGTAGTGAGTAGAGTAGTGAGTAGAAAGTAGTGAGTAGAGTAGTGAGTAGTGAGTAGAGTAGTGAGTGGAGAGTAGTGAGTAGTGAGTAGAGTAGTGAGTAGTGAGCAGAGTAGTGAGTAGTGAGTAGTGAGCAGAGTAGTGAGTAGTGAGTGCAGAGTAGTGAGTAGTGAGTAGAGTAGTGAGTAGTGTAGTCAGTAGAGTAGTGAGTAGTGAGTAGAGTAGTGAGTAGAGTAGTGAGTAGAGTAGTGAGTAGAGTAGTGAGTAGAGTAGTGAGTAGTGAGTAGAGTAGTGAGTAGAGTAGTGAGTGCAGAGTAGTGAGTAGAGTAGTGAGTAGAGTAGTGAGTAGTGAGTGCAGAGTAGTGAGTAGAGTAGTGAGTAGAGTAGTGAGTAGAGTAGAGTAGTGAGTAGGACATCACAGGCAGCAGCTGTGCAAGCTTCTTACACTCACAAGGAGACCACAGGCAGCTGAGGTGCAAGCTTCTCCCACTCACAAGAAGGACATCATAAGCAGCAGCGGTGCAAGCTTCTCACACTCACAAGAACGACATCACAGGCAACAGCAGTGCAAGCTTCTTACACTCACAAGGAGACCACAGGCAGCAGAGGTGCAAGCTTCTCACACTCGCAAGAAGGACATCACAAGCAGCAGTGGTGCAAGCTTCCCTTACACACTCACAGCAGGTACTGTGCCAAGGCAGCAGCAGCAACAGAGCAAGAGTCCCTTACAAAGAACAGGAACAGCACAGAGATGCACAATGCAATCTTCTCATACTCACAGGCAGCAGCGGTGCAAGCTTCTCACACTCACAAGAAGGACATCACAGGCAGCAGCTGTGCAAGCTTCTTACACTCACAAGGAGACCACAGGCAGCTGAGGTGCAAGCTTCTCCCACTCACAAGAAGGACATCAAAAGCAGCAGCGGTGCAAGCTTCTCACACTCACAAGAACGACATCACAGGCAGCAGCAGTGCAAGCTTCTTACACTCACAAGGAGACCACAGGCAGCAGAGGTGCAAGCTTCTCACACTCGCAAGAACAACATCACAAGCAGCAGTGGTGCAAGCTTCCCTTACACACTCACAGCAGGTACTGTGCCAAGGCAGCAGCGGCAACAGAGCAAGAGTCCCTTACAAAGAACAGGCACAGCACAGAGATGCACAATGCAATCTTCTCATACTCACAGGCAGCAGCGGTGCAAGCTTCTCACACTCACACGAAGGACATCACAGGCAGCAGCTGTGCAAGCTTCTTACACTCACAAGGAGACCACAGGCAGCTGAGGTGCAAGCTTCTCCCACTCACAAGAAGGAGATCACAAGCAGCAGCGGTGCAAGCTTCTCACACTCACAAGAACGACATCACAGACAGCAGCAGTGCAAGCTTCTTACACTCACAAGGAGACCACAGGCAGCAGAGGTGCAAGCTTCTCACACTCACAAGAAGGACATCACAGGCAGTAACGGTGCAATATTCTCACACTCACAAGGAGATCACTGGCAGTACACACCACATGAACACACTCCATAACACATAGCAACAATACATTGGCATTTACAATGCCATTAGCTCAAACTCAAATAAATCCGAGCCCGATTGCATTTCTAATGCTTGTTTTTATAGCAATATCTCTTACTTTGAAGCCCCAGTAGTATTTTTAGTTTCAGCAAGTGTGCTCAAATATCAACATTTTCTTTACAAAGTAGCGCACAGTCGTTACCATAGGAAAATATTATTTCAAATCAAAGTGGGATGCCCTATATGTCACCTCTGTAAGGAGCAGTCAAACACCTTCGGGTGCATGAGAGTGGCTCACAGTCAACACACGGACAACCTTTGACTAAGTTTGCCCGCACTCTTAGCAATAATGGCTGTGTTTGGGAAAGCTCCTGAACAGCCAGTGCCACTGATTTGTATCTCCTGGAAACTGATGACTAGTCTGTGACACGTCAGTAAAAGCCTGGGGTGTAAAAATCAGCCGCCTGAGGTCTGGAAATGTAAAGCTGTAACACTGCTTGTGTTGTTGACTCCTGGCTCGTCCTTATAATTTGTGCACGCCTCGTGAGATGTCCCAGGCCGCCACTGCTCACGTGCTTTGCTCTACACTTACTGAGTTCATCATTTTGGCAGCGACATGTAAACAAGTCTTTTTCTGAAACATTTCTACATCCTTCCATACTCCAGAAGCAACTATTAATCACTCAGACAAGCCTTTCACTACACGAGTAACTGAAAAGGCTCCAGGCATCTGAAGAGCACCCTTCGTGTAGATGTCTTTACAGGCAACACAACAAAGGGCCTGATTGCGAGTCGTGAACTTTGGACAGCCACACAGGCTACACTGGTTCGCAAGGGAGCAGATACTCAGGGACGTATCTTCAAGGGGGTTGTTTGGGATGCAACAGCCCCCCAATAAATGTATTTTCTGATAAACAGTTGGCTACATGTGCTTTCAGTCGTGTATTGTGAGAGGCCAGTCGGATTTCACCAGGGATTTTTACATGCACACAGACAAAAATGCGCACACGCTGTCTACCTCTCTGGTTTGAAAGTCCTCAAAAATATTGGTTACTTTACATAATATTGTGTTTTCTCTGTTAGTACTCCTACCAACCTGCATTCCTCGCCCCTGTCCACTGCCCTTTAGGCCCCTCTCATGTAGGGCCGGTCTGGGAACCAAACCAGCCTCAGCAAAGTGCTCGGCCGCCCCCCGCTCCCCACTGGGGGTGAGGGGGGTTGGAGGTGCCGCTGAGCTCTTTCCGGGGCTAGTTTTCAGTCGATTTTGGTACAGGGCCGATTTTACAGCTATGCTGCAAAAACGGCCCTATAACAAAAACGGCCCCCAGGGGCCCAGAACCGGCCCCCACCCGTGCGGCGCACCGGGGGATTGCCCGGTGCCCGCTATGGCCAGTCCGGCCCTGCTCTCATACATCCTGCTTGTTGTATAGTGTATTTAAACATCATACGCCAGCCTGATTGTCAAAAAATCTGAAGCCCCCTCAACCCCAGTCTTACCGACCAAGCTACCTTCATATTGGGAGGCTAGCATTAACCACTTCAATGACTGGTTAATTCTGGGTAGCTGCACAAGTATACAACATAGCACACATCAGCAAACTTCCTGATTTAATAAAGTGATGCTCATTTAGGCAAAAGATCATTAACTATGTCAGCCCTTGTCTTGAAATACACACAGCCCCACTATACAGGACATTGCAATACAATCTGTAACATGATTTCACCAAATGCGCTTCCCACCAAACACCTGTGCCCTGCCCGGCACCACAGACTTATGGGGCACTCGAACCCCAGTGCGGGCTACTTCTCCGAGCACAAGACTATACCAAGACAACTGAAGCTTGCAGATCCTTAAGCCACAATGTTCTGGCAAGAATGTGTTTCTCAACAACTGATAGGGTTCGTTGACAGGAGGGCTGGAAGACTTGGTGAAATACTGAAGAAGAACCAAGAGCCTCACATACTCCCTTCCAATTGATTTTAGATGGGTTTTGTAAGGTATAAAATGCTTTTCCAAAATGTGAGGCTGCTTGCTTCATTATAGGAACACTTACAACTTAACCCATCACTATTATCTTAGATGTGCTGGAATTCTGATGTTGTTTGTCAGCCAATTGGTTGCAATTCTTCATAAAACATGAGCCTGACAACAAGACCATTGTGATTTCTGATTCACTAGCCGGTGTAACTGGCCATAACTTGTAACATCGGGAATTCTATGCTTTTGGATTGTAAGCTTAACATTCAGATGATGGTTCTATGTCAAATCGGGGTGGTATTCCCACACTCAGAAAAACTGGGTGCAGAAACACCGGCCCACTCTGGATCAGGAGGAGTGGAATTCCATACAGTAATTCTGCTCCATCTGACTCATAATCAGGGTCTAAGAGGAAACCTTCAATAAAATATAATTTGGCCTTTCTCAGTCTTAATCGAACTAAATGGAGGATGTCTTTAATGACATATAACTAGACCAACGCATTCTGAGCACGAAAACAGAGCCATGTAAGAGAAAAGGAATTGCCTTGGATTTATATTAGGGTTGGGTGGAACTCGCGGAGGGGTACATGGAGTTACTTGAAAACTCTGTGAGATTCCATGGAGTTCCACGAGCGGGCAGAATCAGCATGCTGCGCTGATTTTTCGCACCAGGAGCTTGTTCTGTGCTGCAAAATCAACACGAACAGAGGGCGCTGCTTCTTTGCTGCTGCTCAAGTAGATTTTATACTGCAGCAGCAGCTTTCTCACCGCAAACAATCGCGACCGCCAAGGTGACCTGTTGGTGTGGCCTTAGACCTTGCCCCATACTCACCTTAAGTCCTGGAGATTGGTCCAGTGGCGCAATTCTTCTTGATAAAATATGTCTTTTTGGGGTTTATCAGATTAAAAAAAAAATGTTTCAATGACTCCAAATGAGCCGTTTTAATTGAAAAATATAGTGGTAATCCCAAATACTTCGTATCAGACTTTGTTAGCTACCACTTCGCTATATACAGAAGTCAAAATTGGGACATTCCGTATAAGCCTTCATGCCTGCCCGAGTAGAACTGGACTCCTGAATTATCTGAAGTGTCACAAGCGTCAAGTAGGATGAAGCAGTCTATCAAGAGTATTACTTTACAGTCTCATCTTGAATGATCAAGATCAGGTGGACGCATTGCATAAAAGGAAGAGAGAGCATCAACCAATAACTTAATTAATTGGGGCTTCCATTATAAGTTCCCGGATATGGGTGAGGGGAGAAGGGAGGGCCGGAATCCCCAGTTCTGGCTGGTAACCCCGCACCTCTTTCCAGGAATGTCAAAAAAATTTCAGTCAGAAAAGGAGAAAACTAATCTGACCTAGGAATACTAGGTCTAATTCTGTGTGTGTTCCACTTTCTGGGGAAATAACAGCCCCTAATCAGCACACATTGACCAACTGGTTGTGTGGTAAACGTGGTGCCGGCCTTTTCTTTCTGCTGTGGTGCAGGAGGCAGGAGTGTCTGGAGGGCAGCAAGGGTTTGCCATCACTGAGGGGAGCTTTTTCAACTCCCTCAATGCTGCAGTAAGCAGGCGGTCGGGGATCATAGCCAGGTGCATCCTTTAAACCCCAACGCATACAGTTTTGATGGGAAGTGTGGATATTTATGTGCCTGGCAACAGTGTGGTATTCTCCCTTAGGGATACGGGTCTGGCAGACTCAGATTTGGGACATTAGTAGAATCCCTGGTTTGCCACAATAGATGTTAATGTTATTAAGAGCAATTTAGAGTATATCAATTACATATAACTAAAATTGCAAATGCGCTTGGTTCTTGTTTTTTGTTTTTTGTGCAGCTTCAACATAGCTTCAGAATAGGCTTTTGGATGCAAATCTTCTAGTAGAGCCTTTGAAAATATAGATCCCCACTTCATGCAGCATTCCTGCAAGGTGATCTGGAGCAGTGCTTAATTTGAGCTGGTGGTTTCCGTGCTGAGGCCCGGCACTTAATTGTCAACACTGGCACACATGACAGGCAGCCACATGGTGGTGCTGGTTGCCTACTTTTGTGATGAAGGCAACACCAGTTGTTTAATAATTTGACATCCCTTAAAAATGACTAATACCTGCCACCCAAAGCATAAAATAATAGCTTGGGTAGCAGGTACTAGTAATTTTTAATGTCTAAATAGTCCGAATTGTCATTGGTAGCGCTGACATTGGCAATGGGTCGTGAAAGCTGCAGTGTTCTCCTGAACGAGGCACTGGCACTTATTTTTTTTTTACAAATTAAGTACTGATCTAGAAAAAGATCAAATAATAATCTTGCTCAGCCAGGATCAATCGTCTCACTTACTAAAGGCATACTTAAAACCCTAGAGTATTATAAAGTGTGATATGTAATTAAAGGATCTTTAAGGAATGCATAAGGTATATTTCTTTTCAGGAATGCAATGCAAGTTGGGGAAAATCAGTGTAAGCCATTGTTTGATCTAGTATCAGATAATGTCTGGCATATATTTTTCTTCACAAAAGTCCGCAAATGTCCTTCTTTCTGATTAATTTTTCCATTTTATTTATTGCGATTTTATATAGCGCGAACATTACCCAAAGGTGTCAGAGCGGTTTACAAAAGAACCAGTTGCGTTACATAAGGACTTTCGATTACATGAGTTACATAAGAGATACAAACAGAAGAAAAATTGCAAATGTACAAGGTGTAAAGTCACTCAAGGAAGAGATCAAAACTGGAAAAAACTGCACATGTACAAGTTGAAAGTCACTCAAGGAAGAGATACAAACAGATAAAACTCTAAAATCACATAGGAATGGAAGTAAGTACAAAAGTCTACTACATATGCTGATACTGTTAGCACCAGGTGCGTAGCTTCCATTGGTGCAGCAGGTGCAGTGGCACCGGGGTCCAGAGGCCTGAGAGGCGCACTGAACCCTGATTATTGCTATATTTTTCAATTCAAGACGCAGCTGGGGGGTGGGGGGGCATTTCCTCCGTTGCATCAGGGCCCATGACACACTGGTTACAATACTGCTTAGAAAACATAATTTAACATATATTTAAGATATTTCTAGCCTGCTTTAGGGTCATGCATGTATGTTTTTAGGTGTCATTCATGAAACGCAAACCTACTCGAAAAACAGCTGACCATGTTGGGAACAGTTGATTGCATGACTTGACGCACCCAGCCGCTTGTCTTCATAACTTTGTAGTAAATTTAAACTCTCTGACCTCCTCGTTTGCATTTGTCTGAGCTTTTAAAATAATCTGCGTTCTAGAGGTCGAGACAAGTGCTCGCTGTGGAGCTATCGCCACCTAGTGCCAGGTCGTCATGTTTCGTTGCTCAACATTCCTAACGAGGCTGCTTGAAAAGGATTCAACAATTTCCAGAAGGTTGTTTCCAAATATTTGCAATATCAAAACCATTAAAATAAACTGAAGGCTCATAAACTGCATGGATAAGTATAAAACAAACATTTTAATGACCATATGTAAGTTTTGATTAAAGTTTGCAGGGCATTGCCCAAATAATATTAGACACACACATAATTAAAAGGTTGACTAAAACATAAATCAAAACAATCTACTAAAACATGCATCTCTAGTCCAATGAACATCGACGCATGAAACGGGACATGTGCCCCTTTAGTCAATAACAAAACCCCATTATCAAAGTACAGAAAATTACAATTAAAGTCTTAAAGGGCCAGATGTACCAAGCATTTTTCCAGTCAATGGGCCGTTTGTGACCAGTAATATGCACTTTTCCATGTACAGAAGGCAAATTGCGACTTGGTAACTTGCTACCGAATTGTATTTTGCTTTTGCTATTTGGTATTAGGAAGGGGCATGTTTAGGGCGTCCCTTCCTAATACCGTATAGCACTGGTATGTATGAATGTTTTGCGACCAGGAATGCAGTCGTAAAACTTTCACAGTTACCACCAACTTCAAGTTGATGGCAACCCATACTCAAAGGGACCCCTTCCCCTTGGTGAATGTGGGTGCCAACATTTTTTAAAAGCAGTCAGTGGTCCTCCAGACCTCTGCCTTCTTTTAAAAAATGAAAAGGTAACTTTTCAATTTTAGCTTAGAAATTCATCCCTTTTTTCTTTAAGGAAAACGGGCTGAATTACAAAAACAAATATTGTTTTATTTAAATAGCAATCACAGACATGGTGGTCTGCTGTCCCCAGCAGGCCACAATCCAAGTAATTGTAACCATTCACAATGGGTCGCAAATTGCCACCTGCCTCATCAATACTGATGAGGCAGGTCCATTTGCAAGCAACTGCAAATCACTAACAGTGTCAAACACACTGTTGTACATCACAGTTCGCGATTTCCTAGTAGTGAATCGCCAACATTCGCTATCAGGAAATCACAAACATGCAATGTAATACATCTGGCCCATAGTTTCTGGGGTGTTATTGAATGATCATCATCATAAATTCAAGAAATTGTGTGAACTCCTTGTTTTAGGAAAAAGGATAAGCTACATGTGTTATTTTCATTGACATAACTTTCTTTGAGGTCTAGAATTTCTTCTGGTGTGAGATGGGATATGCTTATGCATGAAGCACTGTGGGGGCATCATGAGTTATATGTTCCAGATTTGCATGGTTAATGCTTCCCAATCATGCTTTGCAGTTTTTGAAAATAATGAGATATGTTATAAGAGTGCATTAGCCACTTCGCTGTGGCCAAAATTCCCCCGCCGTGTGGTGGAATTCCACGCGTGCGCGGTTCGGGCAGCCGCCGGCCGTCCTCCACACACGTGCACCGTGACATCAGATGGCCGGGGGCTGTCCGACGCACCGAAACGGTTAAGCAAGGTAATGATTCACATCATTGGAGTTAAAAAAAACCTCATTGGTGCTGCCAGTACTCTGGAGTAAGTATGGGCGAATTTTACGGATCGATGGTCTGCGAATTCACGCGAAATCGCAAAAAAATCAGTGAATTCGCGGATTTATCCACGAACTCGTGGATTTTTTTGTGATTTGCACTGGAGTACTTTCTACTGGCTAATCCAGTAAGTGCTACCTCGTTGGGTAAATGTATAGTGCTTTTCCTACACTGCAGCTGCGTAAAGGGCCAGAAGATTTGTCTCCACTGACCATGTGTGCCTGTAACTTTGCCACCGCGCCAAAAGGCGCCGAGGTCCCTTGAGTGAGCTGTCCATCATAGTTGGGAAAGGGCAGGAAGACATTTGATACCGCTAGTGTGTGGTGCAGGGCCACACGGGCGGGGCTTCTATGCGTGTCAACATGCCTCTTGTCTATAAAGGGTCAGAGAGCGAGCAGGGCAGCAGGTGAGGAGAAAGCATCCTCCTGGTTCCATGAACTACACGGGGATTGCGCTCGAGAAACTCATGGATTCAAATACCTCCCTCGAGTATTACAGCTAATTTTCCATGGCAGATATGGGGTTAAAGCACACTTGCCCAGCCTCGACCGTGCTGAGTAATGTTTTGGGCTGATTTAAACGTTACTGAATTTGAGCTTCAGCTCGGGCACCGGCTTTATTTATATCTGTAAGTGCTTCCTGTTGAGGTTTAATTTTTATGACAGGAGCCTCGTGCCAGAATGAATCCTGGCCTGCATAGTTATCCTCGAAGATGCCACCATTTTGTGCAATACCTCTACTCAACTGGAGTACTTTCTACTGGCTAATCAGTAAGTGCTACCTCGTTGGGTAAATGTATAGTGCTTTTCCTACACTGCAGCTGCGTAAAGGGCCAGAAGATTTGCCTCCAGTGACCGTGTGTGCCTGTAACTTTGGTCCCTCGAGTGAGCTGGCCATCAAAAAAAAAATAATCCACCCGCAAGCGAATTTGCGAATTTTGCAGCAAATTCGCGAGATTTGCGGATCGCGAAATTGCAGAAAATCCGCAAATTTCGCGAGCGGAACGGATTTTTGGCCCATGCTTAGTCTGGAGTCTCAATCTTTTAAAATGTTTCTCAAATTTAAAGCCCAAAAGTTTTTTATAGCGCCTATAATTGATGATTACATCTTACTTCCGAAGTTATCTGACATTGGCGTCACATGTACTCCTCCTGTCTTGATTAAATATTTTCGATCTTACAGACAACAAAGAACATCTATATCTTCATATGTATCCACTTCCAAATACCTTAAATTCAGAGTTCCTAAAGTCTCAGTACTTTCACCACTTTTGTTCAATATTTACATGTGGCCAGGGCTTTAAGTGGACCGGGTCCTGCCAGTGCTCAGAACCGGGAGTTCTAAATAGCATGGGCTGGGATGGGTCCCAATCAGGCTCCTAATTTTTGCCCCCACGCTCTGGGAAAAAAATTCATAATTCTGCAGCAGTACTACCCTTCACTGCCTTTGATGTAACTTCAAAGAGACTCAGTGTAGTTCTTTCACAATCTCATCATTTCAGAACTGAAACATTTTCAATATGATATACAACGACGCCATAGTTCTTGTCTCATGCAACTAACCACCAATAACAAAGCCAATAGTCCTGGCTTGTTGTATGTGTAATGTACTTGTTCTATTATATTTCTGGATGCGATGACAGAAACAGCAAAATACCAGTCGGAGGGCACACTATGATAAGCACAGAATTTCGGTGTATGTGTTTTTAAGCCACACCCTTAGTTACATCTGCCACAGCCCTATGAGAAACCCCC
Organism: Lissotriton helveticus; assembly: GCF_964261635.1. Classification (NCBI taxonomy): domain Eukaryota; kingdom Metazoa; phylum Chordata; class Amphibia; order Caudata; family Salamandridae; genus Lissotriton; species Lissotriton helveticus. The sequence goes on along the minus strand of NC_136068.1, from coordinate 866,920,359 downwards.
CCATCCCCCAGTTTTTTCATCCCACTTAAAGTCCTGCATGTGGCAACTGGCTCACTTTCTTCGATTGCCTTTTACATGATGCAGATAAGGCACAGCTCAAATTTCCTTCTCTCCAAATGCTGGCAATGGTCCCCAGAAGCACCTTCACTCTTCAACAGGCATTCAGTGATAAAGTGGTGGATGTCAAATAACTTTCCAATGCATAAATCCAGGTAAGGCTCAGCTGCTTTTGATTATTAATTATAGCAACACTACTTACAATGAACAATCATGGCCCTCTTGTATGGGTCCTTATCCAAAACATCCAGTTTCATTTGCAATCTCTCGATTCCACTTGGCCTCCAGACTCGTGTAACCACAGCTGCTCAGTCTTGTTTCTTTCTTCTGAAAACAGATTTACGAGCCCTTGGTTGTCCAGGGAAATGCATTACGTTGTAAAGCCCTGCACCATATGAAACCTGCGTCAGGTTTCATTTGGGCATTCAGGCGCAGGGGGGGGTGTTATTCCGGCACAGTAAAGCCTTGGTAAAGTGCCTGAGTGAAATCTACATGATTCCACTCAGTCACTTTTCTGACGCTGCTGCGTCAAAATCTTGCACCTGCGTAAGGGGTGACGCACCACGTTATGTATGGGCAGGCCACGAGCATTGCTGGAGTTGGGTCGTGCTTGTGACACGACTCCAGCAATGTGCCACCCTTTCGACGGGAGATGCGTCACACATCTGTTTACCCTTGCGCCACGATGTGCTGCATAGTAAATGCAGCGCATCTGTGGTGGCGCAAGAGTGAACTTGTGTGACACATCTTACCTGGCGCAGGGATGCGCCAGTTGTCCTAAATCTGCCCCTTAGTGCCTGATTCCGAGTTTGGCGGATGGGTTACACAAACACAAATGCGACAGGTGTCCTATGTACCCCATTGTGACAGAGTTACCCGACCGCTACTCTCTAAATCAGGCCCTTAGACAAGTTTTTCTCTATACTGATCCTTAGATTAGAACACAATCATAAACACCACTATTGATTGACTTTTGATTGGATTATGGAAATGCAATTCTCTTGGCCACTCCAAAATACTTACTGAATCAGTCAGAAAGTGTTCAGAATACAGCAATCCGGGTTATATATGGCCTAAAAGAAAAATCAGACTAGGTTTCCAAATCTAGAAGAAAACTGCACTGGTTTGTAGCTCATTCTAGAGTAATCTGTAAAGCCATGACCATTGAAACAAAATATGTACTCAAAATCAAATCAACTGATTTTATGGTCACAAGATTCAACTGGCACAAAACTCAAAGAATACCCAGATCGGCCAACCAATCTCTTTTCGTGATCGACAAACCCTATACCCTCAAATTTGGCAACAGAGCTTTCCCAATCGCTACCCCAAAATCTTGGAATGCCCTACTCCTAGACGTCCACAGACGATCTTCCATCAAGCACTCCAGCAAAGCCTTGTAAACCTTCCTTTTCAAAGAGCATCTCTCGAATGACTGGCTACAGTACCAAGAAACGGTTCCCAGGAAACATATTTGCTTTACAAATCCCTAAATCTATAAGGATGCTTTGTGTGTTTATAGTGTAAAAGGATAATGGCAGCTAGTGAGAGGCTCAGTAGAGAGGACAAACATGAGCTGGTCCTAACGCCTGAGCTCCTGTTTACCGTCTTGATAAATGTAGCATACGCTAGTAGGCTTTGTGTGAAGTGAGCATCGCTGTACCCCTCTGTGCTAGTAGACCCAGCATCCCCCAATTCCCCTAAGTGGAATAACAACTAGAGAGCTGGGCATAATCTCTTGTCCTTCCAGCAGGTCCAAGAGTGGCACAACCCCCTGCAAGGGGAGGATTTCCCTCATTTACGATCGCCTCAGATAAAAACAAGTGCTTCCACATTGTGCTATACCAATCCAGAAACTGGGCCATATCAATCTACCCCCTCGGAAAGAACCAAAGACATAAGAACTGTGTGGGAAACATTCCTGGTGAAAGGGAGTTACAATCTACGGGTGCTTGCGGCAGCTGGGAGCGGTAAAAGGATCTTTACTGGAAGGGTTTCCCCTCCCAAAACGTTCAAGAAAGTGGCCTTGGATCATACAAACACTCATGCGGGGACTCTCATGAACTCACTCAGTCCTCTGGGATACATCCACATCAGGTATAGGGTAGCAGGAGCAGGATATCCCAGACTCTCTGTGTTCCTCCTCTCAGCAGGCTTCCCAAGATACCTGCATCCTAGCCCCTGCAGCACCCCTAAATCAGGGGTGTGCCCATTGGCAAGGAGGGAAGGAGGAGTCATTCAGGAGAAGCAGTGCAGGCCTATGCGCCCCATGCACGGAACTCTCCCTTCCTTCTCTTTACAAAAGGCCATGTCTTGAGGACTGGGCTGCCCATGATGATAGACACTAGGACACCTAGACTGACATCTGATAGACCTTTAGGCCCGGGGGTAGTCACTGACCAGGATATAAAGCACAGTGACCTCCAACACTGGTGGCCCTAGGGGTATCTGTTCTCTAGTCAGCGACCTTGGCGCCATTGATTCATACTGCTCTGTCTCTGCCAGCTTTAGAGTGGGACTAGCCAATAGGATATCTCCTAATTTAACCGTAGGTTAGTTCTAGGCACACCTAGGTCTGGGTCATAACTAGTTATATGTTAGGTAGGCCTTGTAAGACGTGACGCTGGCTCAGACCTAGGGCCCTTTATGAGCCCCAAGGCTGGTCAGAAATATAACTCAGAGGGTTAGTGTGCCTGCTTCTGAGAAATATTTTTATTTTGTAATGGTAAACCGGTTTTAAACCTAGTTATGTTATGTTGTTGTTGTATACATCTGCTGAATAGATCTGTGAGTAAAATACTAGTCACAGATTTAAAGAATATGTGAAATAACAGTCTTTCGATTCCTAACAGAATGTGAGATTCTCCGTTCCACACTTGTCAGCATGACCTGTAAAATTTAATGTAACCATGCTCACATCTTGTCATCAGGATGGGTATTAACTCCTTACAGCCCTCCCCTGTCTATCCCCTCAAGTTCTGACCCTCATTGCTAAAGAGGAGAGAATGAAAGCGAGCGACCACATACAGACACAGAGACCTATATCTCTGTCAGTTACGAATGTTTTGATTTGAACGTACAGGTATACGCACCCGCTCTCAAATCCACAATTACTAACAAGCATTGGCAAAGCAACAGTTCACGCCTTTGTGACCTATTGGCTTTGCCTGTAGTAGTTCACCACTCTGTACAGCATCTGCAATGCTGTGCCATGTGGCTAAAGTGAAATCAAAAATAAAAAACAAAAGCCTTTGGCACGGCTGCCCAGCATGCCTTCAAAATGACACAGGTGCTTTTTTTTCTTTTTACATGCCAATCCAAGTTGGATCGGTAAATGTATGTATTTTTTATGTTTGTTCACCTACATGGGGGCATCAGCAGAAATGTCAAAATATTAAGTGACAAAAAGAAAGAGACATGTTGAATAATGTTTTCATGTTGCATACTCCAACATCTTCATTGGAATTGATGGTTGGTGAGGGACATATGAATATATAAAAAAATATTTGCAGATTTATATAGCCCGAACTCTGCCTGAATGTATTGGAGCGCTTTACATGAGCACCAGTTACGTTACACAAGGACACATTCATTTTTGGTAGGCACGGGGAGATTACGTGATTTGCCCAGAATCACAGGATGCTGAACCAACACCGAGGCTCAAACCCATTTCCCCTTCTCCAAAGTCAGCAGCTCTAGCTGCAAGGCTACCTCCTCTCCCTTCCCCCATTCTCCACCCCTGGTTGGCAATGAAAATGCCAAAATGCGCAGGGGCAGCACCAATGTTTCTAAAGAGTGTTTTAGTGGGTGTGGGGGCTGCAGGCTGAGCAGCAGCCCTCCAGAAGTGCCCCTAGGAAACTCACCCAGCGTCTCTTGGGAGGTTAAATGCATTACCCCAGGAAAAGTTTGCCTTGTTTCCTAATGTGGCATCTTTGCTTATTGGCTCTCGAGTAAAGGGACCCCATGTGGATGGTTCTATGGCTGCATTTTGTGGCGTTAAAGTTTGAAGGAAGACTCTGACACGTTTTTAACTTGAAAATGGTTTATTGACAGTTCAGAGTGTGAACAGTGTAATGTTTACACTTAGAATGAATGCTCTTTGTTACCAGTATTGTTCGCATTGATTCCAGTAGTACTACATTGACGAAGTATAACTGTATTTATTGTTATTGATGTGATGATGCAATAACAAAGCCAGTAAGCCTGCCTTTTAAATACTGATACCCTTATCAAGTAATATTGCATCTAATATAGGTGGGGGCATTGCCATTATAGTGTTTAGGACCCACTAGGGTTCATTAGGATATGAGGGTGCCATCAAAGGTACTGTCATCTACCTGATGTACATATTTTTAATTTACTGCATTGTATTTTGTAGTGTGTGAGTAATAAAAACGCTTAGCACCTACTGGACAATCATTTATTGAGTGTTGTTGTTGCATGCCAGTTAATTGTGATTTCTAACCCATACTTTCTCCCCTTAGTAGGCCTAAGACTGCTTTGCTTTGCTACTCTGACAGAGTCAAGTGCTACATTAGGGTACTTGGCTCCCAGTAAAAAGGCTACTGCTGACATTACTTATGAAGGCATCATGTTATATCCTAGATAATTATATAACATGTATTCTAGCCCTGCTGCCTCTAGCTGCTCAGCCAGAGTGTGTCTTGTTATTAGAATGTTGGTGTGCCTGTGATGCGTGGAATGCCTGGGTGACTGAGTGGGGTGAATGTGGCAGTTGGAGATAGGCTGAGCAGCTAGGGAGGCTGCTCCTGGTGGGGCTGGTACCACACTAGGCTGGCTGGAGTCATCTATTATGTAACCTGATCTGAAGACTGAATAATCTAGTCTTGAACATACTACCTGGCTCCTGGTGTCTTTCCACATAGGACACAACACATCACATCCTTCCCAAATAATAACTCAATATCCTACAAATGTCATGCCCAACTACATACAAATATGTAAACCATCAATGTTTAATGTAGGTCCAGGAAGGCTAAATCCATGGGATCACCGAGAGAATATCAAAAACACAAATATTGTGTGGACAGAATATTGTGTCAAAAATATCAAGGACCAAAATGTCGAGAAGTTAAGTGCAAATAGGTAAATATAGAGTTACTATTCTTAATTCCACATCTACGTACCTTGAAGATATGAATATTTATTGCCATGTTACACATCGTAAAACTTTACTTACCTATAGAAACTTATCTTCACGATATTGTTGTCCTCAATTTTTTTGACACAATATTTTGTCCCACGATATTTGTGTTTTAGATATTCTGGCCAAATACCCACTGAAAGACCCACAACATATGCCCATATTTCTTATGGCTGTGTAGAATCATAGAATGTGGATTTCAATGTTTGGGCATCGTTATAATTACTATTACTAATACTGGCAGCTGCTACTAATACCATTATCACTTCTACCACCACTACTACCACTAATAAGTATAATCATAACAATAATGACGCAATTAATAACCATTACTATTAGTTATGTGATTGTGTTCCATAGAACGTAGAGTGCTGGAGAATGCGTATGGCATGACACGAAATATAGAGGTTGTAAGACATTCATCTAGAAGACGGAAGAATAAAAGCCAGTGACTTTGATGTGTGCTCCCACAATGTTCTGATGAGTGAGGAGCTCAAAGGAGCAAACAAAAGTCTCTCAAACAGAAGCAGTGGTTCACCGTAGACTGACTCAGGTAAAGTACAAGACGTACTATTCCAAAAACAAACAAAAAAAGCGGAAGTATAGCAATTACATGCAAGGATTTTTAAGATCAAAATCATGCATATACAAATGGAAAGATGTTAATTAGAAATGTCAATAATTTGAATATTAATAAGTAGAGAAAACAACCTAATTTAAAGTGTCACTAAAGAAAGTATGCAGAGCAGGGCAGAACTGGGAACCCAAAGCAACCCTGGCAATTGTCTCGGACCATGCCCGGGAAGCATAGCATGGCCCAGGAGACTGGAATGGCTTGCTTTCTTGCTGCTTTTGTTACCAGGAGACAATATTGCAACACCTCTGCCAAACCAACCTCCAGTAACAAAACCGTCCCCAACAACTGCAAAACCACCCTACCAGCCTCCCGGGGAAATGCCCGATGCCCAATCCAGCCAATCCGGTTCTGAAGTGGGACCAATCGTAGGAGACTGTGGAGCAAAGTTAGTGTATGTGAAAAGGTAAAATGATAGTCTCTTTATGAGACTTTCAATGGGCCCATCTAGTTATGCCCTGGACACAGAAGTGAACAAATGCATACATCTTCAGACTCCGTTTTCCAGAATTAAAATCAGACCTGCCGAACAAACCTGCAGCAGTGCTTGATGAAGCATCCACAGCTTCTGATCATTATGGCAAACACTCACTTTGAAGAACAAAATAATAAAAAATATTATAGATATAAGCTCCTGGAGACACACAAGAGCAGAAAATATAAAGTAAATGAAAGCATCCTTAGTTGAAATTCAAAGGACCTACTAAGCAACACAAGAGCGAGAAAAATGCGGAATTCTAAAATAATTTATGTGCACTTGGAGAATTCTCTGGTGGCACCTGGCCCCGTGTTACATGTCGGGTGCACTGTCCTTATTTACACCACAGCGCACCCTTAAGCTGGTGCACTGGGTGGACTCAGGGACAGTGCACCCTTTAACAATGAGGGCACTGCCCACAGATCAGATGCGAACTCGCACATCCCTGGGGGCAGTGCTTTCAGTGAAATATGGAGTGCACTTTAAAGAGGGTTAGATATCACCCTGCAAGCGTGTGCAGTGAGTGACTGCACCAACCTAAAGGAGGAAGTCTGGGGGTCTATGGGATCCCCTTTCACCTCTCCAGAGGGCTGACCTCAGGGGGCATCTTAAGCTGCACCCATGTCGGTAATACGGTGCAAGCAAAGGGGCAAAGAAACCACGCCCCCATGCAAAAAAATGAATGCCCTCTCAGGATAGTCCGGTGCTATGGCTGCACCATTGTTATTAGTACTATTGAAGAAGCTGGCAAGCGTTCGCAGAAATTTCTGCAATACCATAGTACCATGGGGTGTAAAAAGCAGGCTCATACCCCTGTTGTGCCCCACCCTGGGGCATTATGTGTAATACACCCACTGGGCTCAAAACTGTAGCCAGATTATAATAGATAAGGCACTTAACAAGGCTTTGAGTCTGCCAGGGAACTGATTAGTGCCATACAGGTATCAATCCTTCATTCTACCAGGGCTACAGGATCATTGAGACTGGTTATTCATATTCTCCACAAAGAGAAGTCTGCAATTCTCCTTTAGCCCATGTCTTTACAAAGTTCAGTGGCCCCAGCTTAGCAAGACATAGGGAAACCTAAAATTACGGGCAATGCCTAAGCATAAATCACGTGAATCATAAGGCTTATGTCAGCCATGCTACATCACCTTTACTGCAATTTATCATCACAAAATAAAGGGAGAGGTAGTGCCATAAAAGGACAAATATCACAGTCTACTTCTTTTAATTTACATTGAGCAGACAATTGGTCCTCAGTTGTGTTTATTTATTGTGGAAGGTGGATATGCTGGTGTTGGCCAGGAAAGAAATCCTATGGAACCTTACTTAATATGCCAGTTAGCATATAGGTACACCTGCTCAAGTTACACTGTTCTGGAAACCTTTTCCAACTATCAACTCATTTAAGGCCGGCACTGTATCCCAAATGCATTAGATAAAGTGGCGACGAACCAAAATATAGTAAATGCACACATTCTTTCTACGACAGTGGTCACCACTTTTGAATTTATGAGATACAGCATAAGAGTATGAATCACGGAATTTAACAAGGAGGCATGAACACATAGAATTTTAGATGGGTAACAGTGAATAATGGGAATGTTTTTCACGTAGGGTTTCTGAGTGGCTTAAAAATAGACCAGTTATGTGAAGCTGTTGCCAAGCCATAGCAGTGAATAACCAGCTATGGACTCTGATAATCACACTAGTGAGTCTCAGAGGCACACATAACATTTATGAAACACTATCTCACTGAGACGGCAAGATACATGCAGTGGGGCAACAACCCCCTATAAACTAAAATCCATAACATGTATATTATGACTTAACCATCGAGGATTACGTGCACTGCAAGAGCAGCTGAACACCTTATGCAGTGTCAAAAAAGGGAGGTCTTCAGCCCATTTAAATCACCTCTGACCTGTAACCGATGATTTTCAACAAAACTACCTGCACAGCATGATAGCTGTCATTATTTGATAGTACCCAGCACCACTTCACAGTGCACAGTCTAAGACAAAGACTCAAACATATGTTGGATACTGCAAGAATCTGCTGGTTACCAAAAGCATTTGCCGAAGAACCCACAACATTTGGCCCCTAATATCCTCCAACATCAGTTGCTGATTCTAAGCATTGTCTCATTGACTCTAGCATACAATCATGGTGCTCTGAATCTGATATTTTGCAAAGGTGATTATGTCCAAAAAACTATGTCTGCCATATATTCTGGTTACTCTGTCATTATGACACCCGTATGGGATATGTAGTGCCATCCAGTTAGATGACAGATGGCAATCCACGTTGACAAATCTGACAAACGCAAGGAACCAGATTCCTACATCGGTAATCCTCGCGGTATTCCAAAACCATCACAAGATTGCTGTGCAAAATGTAAATTTAAAAAAAACTAACTTAAAATTAAATACCCGAAGGCTCACAAACTTTCTGAAATGCAATATTTAATTCGCAACATTCTTGTGCTTGAAGCTCTTTTCAGATGAAAATATTACCAGGAAAGCATTTTCCATGGAGGAGGTGCCATGGCAGAAGCTTCACCTCCTTGCTCCACTGAACATTGTCTTGCAAAGATTTGGCTCCATTACTAGCAATAGATCAAACCCAATGGCTTAACTCTGCTAAATGGGCCTTCTGCCGTTGATGATGTATGTTTGTTGCTACGTTTGAAATGATTGATAACACGTTCTTTCATCCAAATGAAAAAATCAAAGCAAAGGTTACAACATCTGCCTAGTAAGATAAAACCAAAGATAATCTCAATGAAAATAGTTCCCTTCTTCTCCATGATTTGAGCAAAGTCTGTATTTGAGAAACCAGTGTGACTGAGACAGACTGCATTCACCCCTGGATTACATCACACACCAGTCCCAATCCATGGCAAACAGAAATGACAAACACAAATGTTTTCACTCTGTATGTTTAGTAATTTATGGCAAATCGTGTACAGCTCTCTTTGGTAAAGTATTACATTCTCAAAAATAACATCAGCATCTGAAGAAGCCCCATAAAGAGACTAGGATTGTGTGGACTAGCAATCTGAAGTACCTTCTCAATAAAATCCTGGTTGAGAACTTAACTCCCATGTTGCAAACATCAACTGTTGTTGATGTATTGGTGTGAAGTGTTTCCAACATAATCAGTCAATAATTGAAACTTTCATGAATCTGACATTTGTCTATTGTAAACCATGATGGTGACCCAAAAACAGTTGGTAATGAAGAAAGTCTAGAGTCGCAAATGACATAGCGGTAAACAGTGCACTGCATGGATTGCACAACAATGTTGCCCCATCAAATATTTTATTCCATTTTGTTTAACTTCTCAGGCACTTTTGATATTGTCTATCATGCCATTATACTAAGGTCTTGCAAGGTCTGGTGTGAAAGATCTGATTTTAATTGGCTGTGCTCATTCTTGACAGACTGAAAACAAGTCATTTCCATCACTCCTTTTCTTTTTTTTTTTTTTTTCTTTTATCCTCATTTGCCACCTCGCCACCCAAAACTTCTATCTTAGTCCACCACTGGGCTTTTATATCTCATGGGCTGGTTTAGAGTAATGGGGCATAGACATCACATATTCTTGAGTCTGGCCTTCCTCTGAACTATCCCTCTTGGCCACCTGACTCAACATGTGTGTCCTCCTCCATCTCTGTTTATCGTCCTGAACACGAACCATATACCAGCGAGACAGGCACGGGCTTAATCATCGGACTTCAACATAAAAATAATTCAACCAAAACATAACAAGAAGGGTACCCAAAATCCTCTATTTCTCTTAGAACGGTCTAAAATATCAAGCTTAGCCATATATCTCATAGCTAAAATCCAATCCATTAAACTAGGGCTAAGTGGTGAGACCCATAATTTACATATCTCTCGACGTGCTAGCAACATAGCATAAAAAATAAGCCTAACATTGTTATTCAGAAATCTGTTTTCTAAATCATATCTCCCGGTAATAATTAGTTCAGGGCTTACCTCAATGCGTTGGTTCAGAGATTTGGAGAGGGAGTTACTTACATCTATCCAGAATTGCTTGATTTTTGGACAGGACACAAACATATGTAAATCATCCACATTTGGAACTTTACACTTTGGACATCCAACAATTCCTCCAACTTTAAATTTAGAAAGTCTATATGGAGACCAATATGCCCTGTGAATGGTAAATAAAAGGTTTCGCCTTAGGTTTGCAGGTTTAACAATACTATAAAGCATGAACATAGTTACTTGCCATTGGTTCTCTGTCGCAATCCTTGGCAAGCTATCCATCCACAGGGTCTCTGGCAAAACGAATGATCCATCTTCCATTTCTAGTATCTGCCAGTACCAAAAAGCCACTTCCTTCTTAAAGATCCCTGTCTCCAACTTTAACTCAAACTCATTTTCAACTCCGATCTCTGTTTCCAAGTCATTTGCCCAGCTTTGGATCTGTAGATATTTATATTTTGAAAAAACCGGACCCCACATTTGCTGGCAAAAACCCCATGTTATAAGTTTGCCATCTTGAAACAAATCTTTCCACCTTTGCAGAGCAGGTTCCTTTTTCAGATGTAGTGCTAGCGCGTCTTTTGTCCAAGATGGAGCACCAGGAGAGTCCCATATTGGAGCCATGTAGCTAAAGTAGGGTAATTTTGATATTTTTCTAATTTTATGCCATATCTCAGCCAAATCTCTCAAAGTTTTCAGTCTCACTTTTTAAAAAAATTTAGGGTCTGCAAACTTATATAGAAAACCAAAATCATGATATCCAGACCTTTTCAACAATATTCCAAATAATTCGCCAATCGGAGAAGTAGGTAGGGTACCCAGCAGCATCCTGCAATTTTTTAAACAGAAAGCCCATGCATAAATTTGTATATCTGGGGCCGCCAACCCTCCTTTATTGATTTTCCTCCTTATTTTCTTCCATGAAATCCGAGAGGCCCTTGACGCCCAAATAAAAGATGTTATCGTGCTCTGTAACTTAACCAGCCATTCCTTTTTAAAACCCAACGGGATAGTCTCAAACAAAAAAGTAATTTTTGGCACAATCACCATTTTTACAAGATTAGCTCGTCCATATATTGAAAGAGGTAGATTCATCCATCCTTTTAGGGTATCAACAACTTCTTTTTTGATCCTATCAAAATTAGTTTTTGCCAAATCTTCGATTTTTTGTGTAATCCTAACCCCAAGGTATCTCATTTCTGCTGTAGTTTTTACCCCTCCTGTGTTAAGATTCCAGGTCATTATTTCAGTCTTGTCTTGATTTAACTGATAACCAGAGATCTTTCCAAAATCCTTTGTTATTTTCACTAGATTTTCCAAAGAACCAACCAAATTTGAAGAATAAACAATAATATCATCTGCATATAATCCAAGTTTCTTTGACCAGTCCATCACCAAAAAAGGGGGTATCTCTTCTGAAGCTCTAATTTTGCAGGCAAGAGGCTCTATATATAAATTAAAAAGCAAGGGTGATAAAGGGCATCCTTGTCGGGTGCCCCGCATTACTTTAATAGGGTGTGTGAGAATCCCATTAACCAATACACGCGATGTTGGTGTGTGATACAAGGCAAAAATAGATTGCGTGAATTTATCTCGTAGGTTAAGATAATGCAGGAGTGTTTTTAAGTATGTGAAGTTAACTCGATCAAAAGCCTTGGCAGCGTCTAACGCGATCACTGCCAAGGGGTATTCATAATTGGAAGCTATATCTATCATTCCTATCAATGAGTATGTAAGTTCTTTTAGGTATCTCATCTTGATAAAACCCCTTTGGTCTTCCTGGATCAATTTATGAATAATTTTACCGAGTCTGTCCGCTAAGATTTTTGAAAAAAATTTATAATCACAATTTAAAAGTGAGATAGGTCTATAAGCATCCAAACTCTTTGGTGATTTCCCTGGGTTAAGTATTAAAATAATAGTTGCCTCATTCCATGAGCTTGGTATTGTTACCTCCCCTCTAAAAAATTTATTATACAAATGACATAATGTGGGAGCAAGTATGTCTCCTAAGACTTTGTATACTTCTCCTGGGAGGCCGTCTGGCCCAGGGGCTTTCCCTCTTTTACTCTCCTTGATCACTTTCCTCACCTCTTCTTGAGTGATTTCCTTATTTAACTCCCGCATATCCTCCACTGAAAGTGGTTTCACTAAGGGTAGCCAGCTTTCTATCTCTACTTTATTTGGACGGAGATCCTCTGTATACACATTCACAAAATAGTCATGGAATGCTTCTACAATTTGTTTCCTTTCTGTTATACCTTCACCTGTATCTGATTTCTTAATCTCTTTAATTTGATTACGTATGACATCTTTCTTAGCTTTCCACGCTAATAACTTGCCACATCCCTCTCCATATGAAAAGTGTGCCAATTGACTGGCTTCCCATCTTTCTTTAACTCTTTGAGACAGTACTGACGTAAGTTGTATCTTTAAATCTAAAAGCTTATTCTTAACCGCCTCTTCTGAAATGTTACCCCCCTGGGCAGTTTGACTAGACTCGCAGTTTCGAATTTCTTTTTCCAAATTAGTAACTAAGCTATGATACTGTCTCCGCTTCTTGGCCCCCTGAGCTCCCATTCTCCCTCTCATAAACGCTTTGCAAGTTTCCCATACTATATCCTCCTTAGCCGAACCCACATTCACATCTAAAAAAACTTGTATCTCTTCTTTGAAAGCTTCTAGAAATTCTTCATCTGCTAAGATTGTTCGATCTAATCTCCAGACAGAACTCGTTTCCTCTATTTCTAATCTTAAATTTAGAGTCACAGCAGAGTGATCTGATAGATGTGTTCTACACTCGTAACCCGCTCTTTTAACCTAGTATCCACCAAAAAGAAATCTATCCGTGAACTATGCTTGTATTTTTTATTATAAAAAGTAAATCCTGTCTGCTGTGCAGCTTTCAGTCTCCAAATATCACAAAGCCCTTGCTGTGCCATAACTGACCTTACCTTTGCTGTCATTTTGCTATTTACTATTGCCCTGTCATTCCCAGTTCTATCCAACTTACAATCTAATACTGTATTGAAGTCTCCAGCCATAATAATTTTGCCAGAGAATTCCAACAACTCCACTTCAATTTTATCTAATATTGTTGGGTCGTCTACATTCGGGCCATAATAACCAACTATAACAAGAACTTCGCCTGCCAATCTTAACTTACTAATCACCCATCTTCCTCTTCTATCTACTGAATTATTTTCAACTACTATATCCGCTCCTTTCCTGATCAAAATAGCCACCCCTTTTCAATCTGGTTTGAAAGCTGTTCATTGTGGTGCTCCCTATGGCTCTGTCCTCAGCCCTGCATTGTTGCACTGTGGTTTAATCCCTGCGGTTCTGCTTGCAGCTCTGATTTGCTCCTATGTCCTGAAGTTTTATGCTAATGCAGATGACACACCACTGAGGCCAATTGGTGACACATCCGTTTTACATTCCAGTTTAAGGAATGCATGTGTGCAGGTGCCGCCTGGGTAGACAGGAACACTCTCAAGTTTAAAACTGACAAAGCTGAAGTTATCATCTTTGGCAGACAATACTAGTGGACCACCAACCGGTGGTCTGAGGAATTTGGACCCCACTTTCACCAAACTCAACTGCATCTTGGGCATCGTTTTAGTTGGACAACTTACTTTCAAAGCTAAGATTGATATACCTACTGATACCTGTGTTGTTAAGTTCAGTGTCAGAAGGAAGATAACTGCTCCACATCCACTGTTGTAAAACCGATGCCAGACCCCAATTGTTTCCACTTTATATTATTCCATTTCTGTGGGCTTGCCAAAGCATGATCTCTTCAGATTTCAACACATACAGAACCCTGCCTCCCTATTGATTCTAAGGCGGAATATTCACTCATTAATCTTCACTTGCCTTTCTACACTGATTACAAAAAAAATCATTTTAAGGTGAATTGTCTTTGTCACAGAGCTTTCAGAAGTAAAACACATCTAGACATGCACAAACAGTTTCAACGCTATTCCTGTAAGAACTCCTCTTTTAACTGCAGTAACTTTCATTTCAACAGGCTACTTTAACAAAAAGATCTTGTACCCTCAATGATTTACTGTTATACTGTGGGAGGTTGATTCTAAAGTACAACAATGTTTATATTGCCCACTGGCCTCAGTGAGATGGTGGACAGCTGATAAAAGAGTTCAGATTTCGCCGGCTGAAGCACTTTTCTCAAAATGATCCCGGTTAGGCAGCAGGTATGTCAAAATTGGATGGGCAGTCCCCAGCCTGTTGGGTGGACGTAAGGGTCTTTGCCACACTGGCCGGCAGGCGGATTGCCCATAGATCTGTAAATACTGGTTACAGTCATGAACCTGAGGTTAAATTTAGAGTTAACAATGTAGAACCGTAACTCAATATTCCCTTATTAAAAAAATAAGAAGCTTTACTACAAAGAACGGCATACAAACAATTGCATAACTTGGAAACTTAAAACCCCAAAAAAGAGATCATAGGAGTATTGTTTTCCAGTAACTGCTTAACATGAAGATACAAATGTTTCAGAAATACCATAAAATGGATACTGGCCTTATAGATGTGAGGAGACTTTTGAGGGTTTTCGATGGAACTTATCATGGCTCCACGATTATAAAATAACGAGGAATTTCTGCCTACAATTTAAGTGCTTGGACATTGCTGATTATACTTGTGGTCTTTTTACAGTAAGAACCACGCACAGTAGCAAGACTGTGCTTTATTGACTGGAGAGTGTTATACATTGCGAATTAGCCTTGAGAAAGCCCGCAAAGGGCGAAACACGCGTCGGCTGTGGAGCTCTGTGTTTTAAAAAAAGAAATAAAAACAGCATTTTCTACACAACGTGACTCAATTGGATTGGATTGGATAAGAAGTGTTTCTACAAGCACATGAATTGGAGTATAAGTGCTGACTGCACAAGGATAAAAGTGACTTTTTGTGATGTGCGCTGGTGTTCTATATTTAGAAAATGGATAGATATTGTGGAGCGTGATCCACCACAAGTATTGAGGTTCCTACTGTGACATAATGGTATCTTCTGAGTGTTAAATTCAAGCTTTGGGTTTGATGTGAAGCAATATTAGAGTTAGTCCACCGGATTTGGCTGAATGTGTGATAAATATAATGCTAGCAATTAAGTGAAGTGGTCTCAAAGATAGTCAATAAACTTATTAGAATTCTCTTTGAAAACGGTGTTCGAGGCAGAAATTCTAGCCATAACTACAGATGGAGTGAAGGCTGCTGGTCAACATCAAATCTTGAGGAAAGCAATAAGTATTGCTGTATTTCCATTATCAACATAGAACAGAGAATGAAAATTGAAGAACAATATGGATAAAAAATCTACTGAAATTTTGGACCAACCTAAAGTTAAGTGTTGGTAAAAAATGCATAAAGTAATAATGAACAGCAATGCCAGTGAATGCTGGAAGGTTGTGGTATCGGTGGGAAAACGCATAACTACAGATGAATCTTATATATCAAAATATCTTGGTGTTAATTACATATATGCATTAAATGGAGCCCAAAATTAAACTGTTAACACACTCTTTGATGGCATAGCAGTAAACGTATGCGAGCAAAACCATAGCATATTATCCCTGATTGTGTGGGAAGGAGGAAAAAACTGGCTTAAAATCTTATTATGGTGGTAGGCTTCAATTTTTCCCATAAGGATTTAAAGGCAATTGTAAATTCTGGCATGATCCCACTGATGTGGAATGCTACTTATATCTTCCCAGTTTACAACAAACATTGGCAAAGCCAATAGCTCGCTCCGTTTTGGACTATTGGCATAGCCAATGGATTTTAGTGATGCTCTACGGCATACCCAATGCTATGCAGCATGGCTAAAGAGTAGGAAAAAAGCCTATGACATGTCCAGCAACATCATTTTGTAGAGCGTGCACCATTCATGTGTGTGCCTACAAAGTAACACTGTTGCTTTTTTCCATTTTATTTGCTGATCAAAATTGGAAAAACTAAACCAATAGCAACATTTGTTTAATGTGATGGGGAAGCAACAAGTAGGGTGTGGTTGAGGGACAAGCAACATGCAGAGCGATGGTTGGGGGAAGCAACATGGAGGGTTCAGTCTGGGGAAGCAACATGGATGGTGGGGGAGAGCAACAAGGAGAGCTGGGAGAGAGAAGCAAACAGGTGAGAGAGGCAGCAATGTGGAACTGGAGGAGACGAATATGGGCGAGAGAGAGCAATGCAGAACAACGTAGAAGGATAAGAGAAGCATATGAGGGTGAAAGCTGGACCACACATGCACTTTCATGAAGTGCTTAACAAAAAAAGATAAAAGTAGTGCCTGAAAAACAAGCATTGGAAGGACACATGTAATGAGGAAAACTCAAGAAGCGAAAGGAAAGTCCATACCTGCTAATAAATAAGAAGTAAGCAAATAAGAGTACCAGCAAGGCCAATCAATATTAAGCAACAGATGTTCTCTAACCCACTGTAAACTAATAATGGGTCTTTTCGCAAAACAGGCAAATTGCGCTGTCTGGTTGGTAAGACCTAAAAATGGGAAAACAGCTCCAGCTAATTAGCTGTTCTTATCATAAACGTCTTTTCTAGACTGATATTGGAAGAAGTAATAGGCTGGGCAAATTATTGCAAAATCATACCCAATGCGCAAACTGACTTTCAAACGGAGTTAGCATGCACAGTAATGTTACAATAACCTCCACAGCTCGACCGGCCATAATAAATGGCCTACCTCCAGAGCAGCAATACAGTGGGTAAAACAGGAACATTAAAGGATGATGAGTGTAGACTACTTTTCATCAAAAATAATAAAAAAATGTTCGGGTCTGGGAACAATTGTGGCCACTCCCAAGATAGAGGCCCAATGAAGACTCAACGTCCAGGATAAAAAAAAAAACTTTTGCTCTAAGGACAAAAACCCTCAACCACCTTGAGAGGCATGCCTCATCTCAGGGTTTCTCCTCACATTCCTCTGTGTGGGCTATAATTCAACCCTATGATTCACCTTCACTCAAGGGTGGTTGAGGGTTTTTGTCCTTAAAACATATGTTTTTTGTGCTGTACATGGAGACTCCAGTTGTCCGCTACCTTGGGAGTGGCACCACTTGTTCTCAGACCCGAGCATTTTTGTGTCCATTTTTATCTCCAGAGCATTCAGGATTGTTCTGTTTGAAACCAGCTTTCGAAAGAGTCCGCTGCACATGTCCTGGTTGACACTCTGAAAATGGGGACGCTGCTTAATCCTGTGAAAAAGCCATTACAACGCAGCTGTTTCCCCTCCTACCATTACAATGCAAGCGTTACCACATGCGTTGTAACGACGTGTAGACATTACAACGCATTTATTTTACAGCGCATGTGCTTTTACCACGCATGCCTTTACAACAAATTTCGTTGTAAAGGTATGTGTGGTAAAAGCACATACCTTGTAAAAAAAATATAGGCGATCCACGTCGTTATGAGGAAACTGAGGCTCTTCCGTTTCCTCACAACAACGTGCACCGCCCCTCAGACCCGACATGGAGCAGGTACCAGGAGGCGAGAGAGGAACCACGAGGAGAGAGAGGTAAGGGTGCCTGGGGTGGGGGTTACTTTTTTAGGGGAAAGGGGTCAGGTGGGAGGTGTGTGTCATGCAGGGTACTGTTTTGGAGCTTAGAGTAGAGTAGGGGTGATTGTGCAGGATAGTGTTTTAGTGTAAGCAGAGGACTGGGGGTCGGGGGGTCGTGCAGGTGTAGTGTTGTAGGGTTTAGGATCGGGTCGGGGGTCGTACAGGGTGGTGTTTTAGGCTAGGGAGAGGACTGGACGTCGGGGAGGGTCGTGCAGGGTAGTGTTTTAAGTTTTATGGTAGGGTCGGGGGACCGTGCAGGGTAGTGTCTTAGTGTAAGGGGAGGACTGGGGTTGGGGGGAGGGTCGTGCAGGGTAGTGTTTTAGGGTGGTGAGAGGACTTGAGTCGGGGGTATCGTACAGGGTAGTGTTTTAGGGTTTAGGGTAGGGTCGGGGGTCGTGCAGGCTAGTGTTTTTTAGGGAGGGAGAGGACTGGGGTTGGGAGGGTCATGCAGGGTTGGTGTTTTAGTGTAGGGAAAGGATTGGGGGTTGGGGTCTTGCAGCGGTAGTGATTTAGGGTTTAGGCTAGGGAAAGGATTGGGGTTCAGAGGGGGATCATGCAGGGGTACTAAATTAGGGTTTAGGGTAGGGCAGGGTAGTGTAACTTACCTTAGATACTTTTACCAAAAGTATACCTTTACCACGCATGCCTTTGCGTTGTAATGGCATGTGTGGTAAAGGCATATTCATGGTAAAAGTATGCATTGTAATGGTAGCTCGTGGTGAATGACTACTCGTAGTAATACCCGCGATGTAATGACACGTGTTGTATTAGTACACGTAGTAACGTGTCATATTCCTTAATCCTATTGCGATTATAAAAGAAATATACGGCAACAGTTGTGACTGGATTATACAGATTACATCAAGTGCTCTCGCTGAAAAGTTATCATGCTGCACTGGTGATAAGCAAGGCTGTGTTTCAGCACCCATGCTGTTAGTCATCTTACTAAGGAGTTACCTTGTAGCACATTTTGTCCACTAGGACATGAAAAGGTAGCTGCGCATAGTTTAGTCTACGTAGGCAATTATATGCTGTATTATTTTACTCCCCTCATGTCTGTATTGTGGATTAATAACTACAAATGCACAAAAAGTAGTTAAAAGGTCTTTTGTGCAAATGAGGTAAGGCATGGTTGGTCACTTTAATAATGGTAAGATGAACTAGGTGGATGCTTTCAGCAACCTAGGCTTACTTTTAGATTGCAGGTTTTTATGGACCCTAGTATGCAATTTTTTTAAATCGAAAATGATACTGACAACACAATGATAAGGAGACGTAGTTGAGCCATGGCCTTAAGAAGTCACACGAACCCAGAAGTCACATCTTCTCTTAGGATCTAGATCTGATGGAAGGTCTTCATGGTACAGACCATTAGGGCAAAGGCATTCAACCACTTTGGGTGCAAATAAGTTGGCATAGGCCTTAAATCAGCTCATGGCGTTCATGTCAACCCTAACTTGGCTCTATGATTTGAACAGAGGGATGTATGACATTACAACGCATGCTTTTACATCGCATGCTTTTACAACGCTGTTTTTACAACGCATACCATTACAACGCATAG